>NC_073626.1:154858481-159858481 GCF_029407905.1 Bubalus kerabau
AAGCTAACTCCTCAAGAGACAAGATACTGCCTGCAAGGAAAGTGTCTCAGTTTCTACAGTGTTTGTATTGTAGCCAAATGCAAGAAACTGAGTAAGCTGTCATGTCATCATGGAATTCTGTAGTTTTGAATATTGTGGGGTATTTAAATAAATGAGTCAACTGCTGGGGTATGGACATCTCATTAAAGACTTTCATTGGAATGGTATCTTTTTAAACTGAGTTGAACTTTTACTACACCCAACAATTCAGCTAGTGCTGTCTTTCTTGAAAAAATAGATTTCTTTTCCTCAAATTTTACAAATTTTCCTCCCATCTTTTGGAGTTCATTTCAAGCCCTATTTTCTCCTGGAATACTCCCTTGAAACTCCATTCCATCCTGCAGAAGTTTCTTACAATTCTTGCATAGCATTCTTTCATTATTTTATACCTAATTACATCATGCATCCACACTGAGTTTCCCAAAATTTACTGTGTGAGAAGGATGAGATGGGAACTTTCCTTGCACTTTTACTGGCCATAGTTACTCTCTAATTAATAATTAAATTAAAATTAAAAATTCATTAATTTTAAATTAATTAAAATGCATTAATATCTCCATTTTCTCACACTGGAGGACAGAGTTCCAGTGATATTATATGCCTTGCTTGGTCACTCACTTACTATAGTGGCACTCTCGGATTCAGACTCAAGCAAATTTTATTTAGAAGTTGCTCATCACAATATCTTCCCAAAGACTTCTTTTTATGTTATCTGGTGTGGTAGAAACTGTACCTCATTCCTGCCGATACTTGAGTCTGTGATGTCAGTACTACCAAGACCACCAAAGTGGAAAGGGGCTTCAGGGATTGAAAATTTAGAGTTCCAATCCTGACTGTGCTACTTTGAACACCAGTCTCTTCTTCATTTGAGAAAAGCATACAAAATCTATGCAGCTTCCAAAAGGTGCAGTCTGTATGTAGTCCATACAGAAGTAGTATAACAGTGCTCAAGTTGAGTTTTAGAGAAAAAAAGTCTGCGTTTCAATTCAGGAACTGCCACTTCTGAGCCATGCTAATTTCAGCAAGTTATTTAATTTCTCTAAGTCATACATCTTCATTGGCAAAATGGGCTTAACAATTACCATCTCATTAGATCATTAGATGGATTAAATGAGATTATATATGTAAATTTTAGAATATTGCTGGCCCATTGTAAGTTCTATACAAAACTATCACTTATACTCACTGGATGAATAGAAAATAAGGATCCATGTGACAACACCACTAATAATTCTGCATAAACATAGAAACTGCTGCTGCTGCTGCTAAATCACTTCAGTCGTGTCCGACTCTGTGCGACCCCATAGACGGCAGCCCACCAGGCTCCCCTGTCCCTGGGATTCTCCAGGCAAGAACACTGAAGTGGGTTGCCATTTCTTCTCCAATGCATGAAAGTGAAAAATGAAAGTGAAGTCGCTCAGTCGTGACCGACTCAGCGACCCCATGGACTGCAGCCTACCAGGCTCCTCCATCCATGGGATTTTCCAGGCAAGAGTACTGGAGTGGGTTGCCATTGCCTTTAAGTCAAAGCAAAAAAGTTTGGAAAAGAGAACAATATTATTTTAATTTCCTTTAGTCTTAGTGTCCAATACTTAGTAGGTCCAGGGTCAGAGTACTAACTAGACTGTGATTATAAGTCATGGCTATGCACAGAAAAATATTATTGAAAATTTATAAGGAAAAATTATCTTTATCTGGATTGACTATAATTTTATCATATAATGTTATCTCATTAGCAATTACCATCTCACTGGATCATTAGATGGATTAGATGAGATTATATTTTAATGTTACTTGCTTTAGTTTTATCCTAAGTAGTAAGTAATTATAAATTATAAGTAGTAAGAAATATTCAGACAAATCATAGAGTTAAAGAAATTCTCTGAGACATAAAGGCAGATTTTAAGAATTCTGTGTGTTTGCTGAGATAATAAAAACATGAAAAAAAAACCTTATTTCTCACTATTGTCTACATTTAAGCAATGAAAATAAAGCCATCCTGATCTACAACCAGTAGAACTGACTCAAGTAACAATGAGGAACATAGACTTTACTTCTCTGGATGAGAATTTTTTGTTTTTGTTTAAATTTATTTGGCTGTACCAGGTCTTAATTGCAGCATGTGAACTCTTTGTTACAGCTTATGGGATCCAGTTCCCTGACTAGGGGTCGAACCCAGGACATCCTTGCATTGGGAGTTCAGTCTTAGCTCCTAGACCACCAGAGAAGTTCCTTGGGGAGAATGTTTAAAACAATTTTCAAGAAAATATATTATTTTAAAATGAGATCTTGTATCAACATGTGTTCTAACATTATTTGCAACTGAAGTTAGCAGAGACTTTGCACATGACATGATACTGTGGATGTGGATTTACAGGGAGGAAATATGCTAATATTTTCTAAGTTCTCCTAAACATTGGAAATATCTAAAGGATGCAGAATCAACTGAAGCAAACTTCATCCCAAAAGCTTACATACTTGTTTGCAAGAACCTCATTTGAATGCTGGCTTATCAAGTCAAGCACAGTTATTTTAGAAAGAAAAACAAAAAACAAACAAACAAAAAGGACAGCAGGAGTTAAATTTGATGTTCATTAACATGAAGGGAAATTTCTTGCCCCATTTAACTAATATCTTAGTTGGTACAGTGTGACAAACAAATTTTAGTTGTTAAAATCTATTATACCTGCTTTAAATTGCATTTCCTGATAGCCAGAGGATCCATAGTTGGTTAAATTCAATTTAGGTTGCCAGGGGCTCTTAATGGGTAGGTTTTTCTATTTATTCTCTTAATTGTTCTCTATCTGAATTATCAGCTGATGATGAAATCTTATTTGTACCACATTCCCACATAATCAGAAAGTCTAAATAATTTTTCCTCTTCAGGATAATGATATGGAACTAAAAGCCCATAAAAATCTTTAGGGATAGCTTTTGTAGTTGTTGTTTTTATAGGGGCTTCCCTGGTGGCTATAAGGTACCACATTCATTTTCAAAATAAATGATTCTATTTGGGCTTCAACAGCATTAAAACAATATGGAAATAATAAACAAACTGAAAGTCATACTTGCTAAAGCACATCATAGCTCACGCTTAGTCGCTCAGTCATGTCCGATTCTTTGTAACCCCATGGACTCTAGCCTGCCAGGTTCCTCTGTCTATGGGATTCTCCAGGCAAAAATTCTGGAGTGGGTTGCCATGCCCTCCTCCAGGGGATCTTCCCAACCCAGGGATTGAACCCACGTCTCCTGCATTGCAGGAGGATTCTTTACCACTAAGCCACTGGGGAAGTCTAATAAATACATAAATGTGTGTTGATTGACTATCAGAGTGTACTTCTAGCATCAGGGTGCCTTTTGAAACTCTTACAATGCAAATTGTCCTTTCCTGAGTATGGTTTTATAGCTAATGTGTCATATGTATGACATGACATTGATACTCCGTTCTTTAGTTACTGTGTTTATGATATATTGGCCACAGTAAAACACAACGAATTGGAAAGGAAAATCTATACCTATCATTTCCAGCAGAGGTCTCTAGAGAGCAACTAAAATTATGGAAATGGATATATGCTCAGAAATTTAAATAGAAAATTTAACTCTTCAGCTTTATGTGATTCCTTTCTTTTCATACACGCCCCCTTCTCTTTTGATGTCTGTACTCCTTCATCAGATAAAAGGCTGTCTAAAAAACTGATCAGAAGTAGACACAAGAGAACAGGTTAATCCCAAGTGCACTGGTGTAATGTGTCACAAAACAGACAATGTAATTATCTCAGCAGCCTGTTTAACCAGCTAATTCAGCAGCTTTGCATACCAGCGGTGAGCTCATCTGTTCACTATATTACCAGTCAGGATGTTTTCTACCAAGATCACTACACTTTTATAAAAGCTTGTAAGTGTCGGAGGATTGAGTGTTTTCTTAAATGTGGTATAACAGCTTTTTGCAGTCTTTTATTTATAGGGAGATAACAGACTAACAAAGAAAAGAAAATGCAGATTAGTGCCACACAATACATTAAAAAAAAAAAAACATGAAGTAAATGATATAAATCTCCATACATGTTCATTTAACATGAAATACCCTCTCTTTACTTGGAATCTCTGGAGAAATGCTAAACAACTTAAGAGAAATGTGATTTTGATGGCAAAGATTTATAAGCCTGGTTTTGTTTTTTTTAGAAGGAAATGTATTTGCTCCAGATCCAGTCTGCATTTTGCTAATACTAGCGCTCTTTGGGGGAGCTGGTGTGGGCTTTAGAGTCAAACTGACTTGGACCTGAATTCTGGTTCTTCAACTTTTTCATCTCCTGATCTCAGGCAAGTTAGACCCATAGTTTCCTGATCTTCAAAATGTGAATAATACTTACATTTTACATGGTTATCAAGGGGCTTAAATCACACATCAGGGAAATGCTAGGCACAAAGAGATAACTAAAATGGTAACTATAACATGCTGCACACATGCATATATACATATATATATATATATATATACACACACACACACACACATACATAGCACACAAATCAGAGAAGGTGATGGCACCCCACTCCAGCACTCTTGCCTGGAAAATCCCATGGACGGAGGAGCCTGGTGGGCTGCTGTCTATGGGGTCGCACAGAGTCGGACACGACTGAAGCGACTTAGCAGCAGCAGCAGCAGCAGCACACAAATAGGTATGTGTGTATATATGTATAAAGCTTAGCAAAAAATTTCATTAACCAAAACCTCAGTAAGCATTCATGTGTTATCCCAAGTCTTTTCCTTAAAATGACTAGTTATTGTCCACAATGCTAACACCACATAATACGCAGGCTCAGCAACCAGCACAGTACCTCATGTGCTCAACAATATTTGTTGAATAAAATGAATATAACAAACTAAGAGAAGAAAGACACTGAAGAATATACAAAAATATTCAACAATATTGACAATATTTTAAAGTGATCTACTTCTGGGAATCCCTGGTGGTTCAGTTGTTAGGATTCAGAGCTTTCACTGCTGAGGGCCCAGGTTCAATTCCTGGTTGGGGGAACCAAGAATCCACAAGCCACGCACTCAGTCCTTCAGTCGTGTCCGATTCTTGTGCCCCCATGGACTGTATCCTGCCAGGCTCCGTGGGATTTCCCAGGCAAAAGTACTGGAGTGGGTTGCCATTTCTTCCTCCAAAGGATCTTCCCAAGCCAGGGATTGAACCCAAGTCTCCTGAATTGGCAGGCAGATTCTTTACCACTGCTCGTCCCAGAGAAGCCAAACAAGCCATGCCGTGTGTTTAGAAACAATCTATTTTGCTGTTCCATATTTTCAGCTAATTAAAATTTTACACCAAAGAACAGCAAGTTTTGTGTCTAACAGCTTAGATGTAGGTTATAGGTTATACCTTAATGTTATATGTCTTATCATCTAGGGTTTCCCTAGTGGCTCAATGGTAAAGAATCTGGCTGCAATGCAAGCGACCTGGGTTCAATCTCTGGGTCAGAAAGATCTCCTGGAGGAGGGCATGGCAACCCACTCCAGTGATCTTGCCTAGAGAATCCCATGGACAGAGAAGCCTGGTCAGTTGCAATGCGCAGTGTCTCACAGAGTCAGACATGACTGAAGCAACTGAGCAGCAGCAGGAATCTTATCATCTAACACAGTTAAATGACAACTGCTGCAGGAGAGTCAAAGTCTTAAATCATAATTAAAATAGTCTTGAAGGTGAGGCAGAGATAAAGGAAGGTTTTGATTTATACTAAAGACTATGGAAGTGTTTATTACACTAAAAAAAAAAAAAAAACTAGAAAACACCAATGAATTACTACTGAGGTGCAAAAGGCCCACAGAGAAGGCATGGAAAAGCTACATGGTCAGGGAGGTCACCAGGAAATAGACTTAATGAGCTAGCCAACCACTACCTTCCAAAGTCTCACAGCATGGAAGCCTCAGGTCTTCAACTATAAAGTCAGAGGACACAAGAACCACAAAGTCTCCCTGCCTTTGGTTTCTGTTTGACTCCCTCAGAGACTGTTCTTCACACATCAGCTAAAATAAAAATTGAGTTTTGTAGCTGTCCCCCTTTAAGTTCTCCTGCAAATCCTGCTATGATTGACTCCATCTACCTCTCTCAATTTATTTCAAAATATCTTATTTCAAATCTCTCGACTGAGACCATATTGGCACCATTTTCATTTTCTTTTCTTTTCTTTTTTTTTTTTTCACAAAAGCCTGGGGCATTTTTATCCACCATTAACTGTCTGTAGGGCTCTTCTCCTCAGGCTGTTGCAAGGCTTACTTCCTCACTCCATTTCCCCAAGCCTTGGTTCAAATGTTAACTCCTTACAAAGGCCTTACAGACCACCCTTCCTAAAAGAGCAATTCCTATCATCCTCTGTCTTTTAATGATGCTCTGTTGTACTTCATAGCACTCATCTGGACCTCATTTTATGTTATTTATTTGGTTATGTGTTTACCATCTCTCAGCCCCATTAGAATATTAGTTCAGTAAGTCCAGAAATTTATTTCATTCACCGATCTATCCCCAGAGCCTAGAACGATCACCAGTACACAGCAGTTACATGGTACATATGTTTGTCAAATAAATGCTGGGAAAGGAGTCAGTAACTGAAAGTCTGTGTTTCCACAACCTTTTGTTCATTCTAGTTTCATATTGTGGACTTCCCTTGTGGCTCAGATGGTAAAGAATCTGCTTGCAATGCTGGAGACCTGGGTTTGATCCCTGGATCAGGAAGATCCTCTGGAGAAAGAAATGGCCACTCACTTCAGTATTCTTGCCTGGAAAATCCCATGGACAGAGGAGCCTGGTGGGCTACAGTCCATGGGGTCTCAAAGAGTCAGACACAACTGAACAACTAACATGTCCATTTTCTTTCAGTTTCATATTGTACAATAATTGTGAATTTCCGCATTCCAGTGCCACTGTTATTCCGGTTGTTCCTTAAGTTGGATAAAACCTACATTTTAGTTCCACTTTGACCATACTGTCTGGAACATGTGGCACCTGAGAAATTAGCTAATAAACAGAAATTTTTAAAAATTATCAAAAAAGACTATTAAAACTATTGAAATATTTTTAAAATTGATGACCATACTTCCAAAAGAAATTAAATACATCAAGATAATACTTCTTGGTGATAATTTTGAAATATATGCAAATATCAGATCATTATATTGTATACCTGAAACTGATGGCATATGTCAATTTTACCCCAATTAAAAAGAAAATAAAATAGGGATAAAAATAATTCTGTGATATCAAATGTGGTCCAATCATAAATATCCCTCTATCTCAGTCATTAATAAAAAGTGCCAAACTTTGTGATTTTACTCTGTGGAATTCTCCTGGCTGGGTTTCATTATACCACTCCTAGCTTATTGAGGCAAAGAATTGTTAAGCATCCTCCCCAGAGTCACACAGCTAGTAAGTGCCTAGTCACTTGAATTCTGGTTATAAAATAGCTTTCTCTCAAAGGCTTTTAATATCTACTCCTCAGACAGATCTTCTGATATTTAAAATATTTTATCCATTTCCTTTTATCATTAATACCTATTTCCTACTTCTCTGTTCTAACAATCAAGTTAATAATCACTCAATTAAGAGCTTAAATGATGCAAAGCTTCAGTAAGGTTTGGATGCACACTCTTAAAATATACTAAACAATAAATGTGTATTTCTCCCAAAGAGCAGGGCAAGGGGTTAATGAAGGTTAATGCTGTGCTTGGGTGGTAGAATTTAAATTTCTAAGAGGTTCCTAAGCTTATCTAACTGAAGAAAAAATGTTGCCATTTTTTTCATAAAACCTGCCTTTGAAGCACTTCTATGAGTTATGAATTTCTCTCCTATGGAGAATGAGTGATATAGCTGGAATCTAATTTGTTCCAACTCACATATGTATTTTGTAACTCCATATCACCCTTTGAAATCAATAGGCAGTTAACACTGAGAAGATGTATTTAGGTTTGAAAGAAGATAAAAATTGGATTGTGAGGCTATTCCTTGTATGGGATCCTGTTACTATATTTTCATATGGTACCAGATCTAACAACTTAACTTGTTTTTTAGACTCATTGCCCAATATTAAGCTCCTGTATAATCTACTCTTACTCTGTAGGCAATATTAACTTGCATGTGTTAAAAAGAGCTATTAGTTTCTTACTGAGTATTTTAATGCCTTTGGCAAAGACAAAGAATCAGTAGTGACTGTGTATGCTCAAATTAATAGTCCCTCAGAACCTTTAATTTTTAAAGTTTTCTTGATATTTCTTTTGTTATCAGATAATTTATATAGTTCTATTCAGAAAGCTCATTAGTTTGAGGCACTTTTACTTACATATTTATTCATTTACTCAAAAATATTTATTGACAGTCTAATAGGTTCTGTGATTAGTCGTGAAGTCTTGTCTAACTCTTTGTGACCCCATGGACTGACTGTAGCCCGCCAGGCTCCTCTGTCCATGGGGTTTCCCAGGCAACCCCATGGAGTGGGTTGTCGTTTCCTTCTCCAGAGGGTCTCACTGACCCGGGGATTAAACTTGTGTCTCCTGCACTGGCAGGCAGGTTCTTTACCCACTGAGTCACCTGGGAAATCCCCATTTATTCATTTACTCAAAAATATTTATTGACCACCTAATAGGTTCTGTGATTACATTAGGAGTACAGTGGTGGGAAAAATATACACAGAATGAAAGATAATGTGTAAAGGCATCTTTGAATATCATTAGAATTATAAAAGTAAATGAATAGTCACTACTTGTTGGTGTGTGTGACACACAGGGCAGGTCCTGTCATTGAAGAAGACGATACAATACTTTGAAGGTTACATTAAATCTCTCCTTAAACCAGTGTGTCATTTAAATACATATATAATACATGTGTATATATATACAAAATATAAACTAGCTATTCTAATATTTGAACATGCAAATTATAAATATATAGGTTGCTCAACATTTTACTAGTTTACTGACACGTATTTATTTCTCTGTGTTTGTGTTCAGTCTCTCAGTCATGTCCAACACTTTGCAACCCCGTGGACCATAGCCTGCCAGGCTCTTCTGTTCATGGAAATTTTCCAGGCAAGAATACTGGAATGGATTGCCATTTCTTACTCCAGGGGATCTTTTCAACCCAGGAATCGAACCCACTTCTTGTGCATCTCCTAAATTGGCAGGTGGCTTTTTATCACTAGCGCCACCTGGGATTTCTATGGAGTCTTCAAAAAACCAAATTGTTCTTATCATTTGTTCATGGTTTAGATGTCTTTGGGATGCAAGATAGAGAACTGGGTTAATTTTTAAATGCAAAGTCCTGGTATTCCATGCAGAGAGAACAATATGAGATGAGGCAGGGGGTCTGTGTGCCCAGGACAGCAGTTAATCCCTTTCAGTTAGGGCATAATGTAGTGCAGAATAACAATAATGCTGAAAAGGTAGTTTGGCAGGAGTGTTGAAAGCTGCACTTGGCAAGTCAAGAATTTGACAGTTCTTAGGTAGGGGAGTAACATGATCAGAACTGGGCTCTTAAAAGATTAATCCGACAATGTGGTAGAGAATATATTGGGAGAGTGGGGCAGATGAGAAGAAGAGAGGCAGAAGGAGGACATATATGTCAACCCCAGTGAAGACTACAGGAGTTAAAGTAAAAATGCAGAGGTGAGAAAAGGTACTGCAGAAAGAGAATCAACAGCCAGCATGGGGCAATATTGGGTTTGGGCTTAGAGAATTCTGCTCATGAAAAAAGGCAACTTGTTCAGAATTCATCTCACTAAAGTTTCTGGTAAAAATGCTTCAATACAAGGGCTTTTAAAGTTTCCTCCTCTAAGACAGTTTCTAGATAAATAGAATTGCCTCTGTAGAATATGTTACTATTTATTAATAATAAAGTATAATAATTGTATGTTCAATTTTATATTTATTAAAGTCATTTTAATAATAAATTGATATTTATTGAGCACTTACCAAATAGTATGGTAAAGATATTACCTCTTACATTCATTATCTATTAATAGCTAAGACCACAACGTATCTACAGCTATTATCCTGTTTTTTCAAGTGAAAAAATTGAAAATCAGAGAAATTAAGCAACTTACTGTTAATTTGCTTAATTTGAGCCAGAATTTGAACTCAGCTCTGCCAGTCTCTGGAACATGAGCACTGAGCCACAGTTACATGTGAAAGAAGAATAATCACTTCATGCTGAAGATCAAAGAAGTTATAGAATTTCTCCTACCTCCTTGTAAAAATGAAATATTCTATATGATGAATGTTTGAGCATCCACCACGTGCCAAACTCTCTTTTAGATGCTTTGACTCAACTCTTAGAAACCGAATTCTTACATGTCAGGAATAAAGGGAAAAAAAAGAATTTTTCATTCTCACTACTTGGGTACTCAAACTCTTTGTGCTGATTAGGGGAAGGGGAAAAGAACTGGATAGAGCTGAAAGGCCCATTGAACAAGGAAAAAAGGCTCTGGGGGGTGGGATGGAAAAGTGAGTGAGGACTAAGAATTGAGTTTGTAGGGAAAAAGCTTAAGGCTTTGCAGGAAAAGAGGAGAGATGAAGCCATTTATGGTGCTGGAGAAGAGGAATTCTGGGAAAGAGGAGATGCTGTGCTACGTAATCCCATCTTTAATGTTCTCAAGAAATACTTAGAAAATATATTCCCCACAAGACACCAAGAATTAGAATGTTTACAGTAGCATTATTTTATAAGAACAGAAATGAGAAATTCAAATGTCTATTGACTGGTGAATGAACAAACAAGTTGTTGTATTTCTGCACAATAAAGAGGAATGGGAATCTGACACATACAATAAAGGGGATGAACCTCAGAAATATGTTGAGCAGACAATCCAGACACACAAAAAAATACATACATATGATTCCACTTTCACAGAGCATAAAATCAGGCAATAAAATGGATTCTCCTAGATATCATGTAAAGCAATAGAGGCAAAACACAGAAGCATGTACACCCATGATTCCTTAGAAATTGGGATAATGGTTACCTTTTAGGAAATGATGATTATTAGAAAGGAGCACAAAGGTGGCTTTTGGGGTGTTAACTGAGGTTCTATTTCTTGATCAGATGAAAATATATGGGATATGTGTATATTAATATATATTATATATGCCATTGAAATATGAAGAAAAAAATGCTCACATTAAATTTCAAGACTTTGGGGGATTGGTTTTTGTTAACTATGGATGCCTTACCATGCTAACCAGGATACACTTAGACAAATCAACTTGCTCAGTTCACTTGCTAAATCATGTCCAACTCTGCAACCCCATGGACCGCAGCACATCAGGTTTCCCTGTCCATCACCAACTCCCTGAGCTTGCTCAAACTCATGTTCATCGAGTTGGACTTGAAAAATATGTCCAACTTGCTACATACCTGCTAAACTTGTTACATATCTGCTAAAGTATGTATCATGACCATTCTGAGATATGGTCCTATTTAATTTACTTCTAATAATCGTTAAAGAACCAAAGTTTAAGAATAAATAAATTCCTTTTTCTTTGTAGATCAGAGTCAAAAATATTCCTATAATAATATTATCACTTATTCAATTTCTGAAATCTTTTATCAAAGAGGGTGGCAATGAGGTAGAGGCATACCTAGCAGAGAGGA
This sequence comes from Bubalus kerabau, assembly GCF_029407905.1. Lineage (NCBI taxonomy): Eukaryota > Metazoa > Chordata > Mammalia > Artiodactyla > Bovidae > Bubalus > Bubalus kerabau. The sequence continues at coordinate 154,870,160 of NC_073626.1, forward strand.
GGTTAAATTTAATCTGCATGGAATATGCAACAACAGTTAGAATCATCTACCATAATGGAAATTCAAAGATTAAAATAATCTACCTAGGAGAAAAAGGAATGGGGTGGAAGTGAGAAATCAGGGATTAAGAATGAAAAATTTAGAAAAAGCTTCGGCTCAGAGGTAACCTCCACCCACCTCTCTGTGTCTAAATTCTGTAATTACCTACAGTCAACTCCCCCACTCTCCAAACTCTAGTATTAAGTGTTTCCATATTTAGAAGGTACATGAGAAACATTAGCTTCATAGCTCACTAGTGAAAAATCAAAATTTCTTCTGATCTTCCTTCATATTTCAGGAACTATTTTTTTTAATTTTTTTGTTTTGTATCCGATTTTCCCTGAAACCAACAATTTCCACTATGCTCACATTCTCCCATATCTACCGTAATCAATGGATTCCTAAACTGGGATCTATAACAACGTTTTGAAAAAAGGAATGTAAGAGAAAAACTCTGACAGATTATGACATCTTTATTATTAAACATCATATCCTGCTTGAGTTTTTCCTCTGAATTGAATGCCAAGTGTCAGACCCATTTTTAGACTTGGATTCCTGTATAATTCCTTGGATAATGTATCCTAACATTACTCTCATTTTTGGATACTGTCTTGACCTCCAATATACTCAGTTTTGTTCACACAGCTGTTGGTCAGTTACAACTTCCTTCTTTAAGACTCCAGAACACCTCTGAGCCTACTCTGTTTTTAATAATTCATTTCCCAAACCAATGTCAGATTCAACTCTCCTGCTGAGAGTTCACTTCACTGCTGAGTCACCAGGAAAACGAGAAAGGCCAGGCTAGAATGTGAGGACCAGACTACTGGGATGTGAGGGCAAGTGTGGAATACAAGAGATCATGTCGTTCATACAGACAGAGGCCATGGGTACTATGAATTCATTCAAGAAAAAACTGAGTTGGTATCTAAGGTCTTAGATCCATTCAAAAAAGATACATATAAAGCAAGGGTAGACTATGAAATGAGATGCAAGTTAATCATGATGAAACAAGCTAAGGGTGGTCAGAGATCCCAATTAAAATAGTGATGGGCAGGATAAGCTACTGAATAGATTCTGGGTCAAGAAACCTAAAAATCATTTTAGAATGGTATAAACAAAGAGACTAAACAAGAATAAGTAGAATATGTGAATGATCCTAGAGCAAGAATAGGGTACCCCCTATTCTGGTTATAAATGTACTTCTTGATTTAAGAAAACTTGGTTCCTTTTTTCCAATAATTTTAACAGGTAGAAAGCTGCAGACTTTTATGTAATACTCATCATTAACTTTCATAAACATATTGTACCCAAATATACAATATATTTGGGCTTCCCAGGTGGTGTGGTGATAAAGAATCTGCCTGCCAATGTAGGAGACCCAAGAGATATGGGTTAGATCCCTGGGTCAGGAAGGTCCCTTGGAGTAGGAAATGGCAATCTGCTCTAGTATTCTTGCTTGGAAAATTCCATGGACAAAGAAACTTGGAGGCCTATGTTTCAAGGGATCTCAAAGAGCAGGACACAACCGAGCGCAGAACACATAAAATGTATTTGCCTTATTGCCTTATTGATACCTTTTTTCCCTAAAGTATGTGAACTTCTGTGTATATATTGTTTGCTCATTCAGAAATTATACATAATTCAATGTGAACTGAATAATAATTATTCTATAACAAAGAACTTTGTCTAGCTAAATTTTATACATAATTTCTCATACAAGATGTTAAACACCATCTGCCAAATTATATATATATATACACACACATAAAATATATATATGCACACATAAAATATATATTTTATATATATTTTTATATATATGTGTGTGCATATATATGTGTATATATATATTTTATGTGTGTGTGTATATATATATATATATATATATATATGTATATATATATAAAATAACATATTGGTGGGCCCAGGAATGAGTAGATAAGGTGGTTAAGGGAAGGGAAATCATTGACTCTAGTTCTGTACCACAGTTATAATGAAGGAAGCAGATTTTTTTTCCCATGTTGGCCAGCCCTGCTTCTACTGAGTATAGTAGACTACCTTGTTTCCTCACTCTACCCTTAATCTCAACTCTTTGTGTACTACCTACTCATATAAGGGCTAATTGTGAAATTGTAGGTAAGACTACATGAGCTCCTCTAAAAAATGTACATACCTAAGCACATTATAAATAATATAATCTCTACAGCCTTGAAATCCTGAAAAGGCCCCAGGCTTGGTTTGGTTTGGCGCCAGGATATATCAAGCTGACAGCCAATGGTCATTGCTTATTTCATTTTTTTTTTAACAAAGAGAAGCCTCTGGCACAGGAGGCCTGCGAGTTCCGTCACCACACTACCATAGCAGTTTGCTGCATTCCCACTGATTTAAGCCAGCACTCAAAACGGTAGATACTGGCCACACACATGAGGGCAAATGGCCATTTTCGTCTTGGGAAAAAAAAGGATAGCTTCTCTTCCTTCAAAAATTTAGTGCTCTCTCTTCATCTGATTTCTATTAACTTAAAATACTCAAAAACTGTTTACCATGATCTAAAATTACAAATACATTCCAATAAGGCACAGAAATGGTCAGTATATGAGAAGTTGTTCAACATCACTAATATCATAGAAATGCAAATCAAAACCACAATGAGATATCACTTTACACCTGTTAGAATGGCTATTATCAAAAAGACAGGAGATATCAAATCTTGTCAAGGGTGTGGAAAAAAGGGAACCCTTGTACACTGATGGTGAGAATGTAAATTTGTATGGGTATTTTGGGGTTTCCCAGGTGTCACTAGTGGTAAAGAATCCACCTGCCAATGCAGGAGGCACAGGTTTAATCCCTGGGTGGGGACTATCCCCTGGAGTAGGAAATGGCAACCCACTCTAGCACTCTTACCTAGAGAATCCCATGGCCCCAGGAGCCTGGCGGGCTGCAGTCCATGGGGGGTGCAAAGAGTTGGACACAACCTTGCACAGCACACAACACAGCATATGGACATTAGGGAAAGAGTGTGGACGCTCTTCAGAATATTAAAAATAGATCCACTATATGATTCAGCAATCTGGCATCTGGTTATCCATCCAAAGAAAGTGAAATCAATTTCTCAGGGAGATATCTGCATTCCCATGTTTACTGCTTCATAATTCACAAAACTAAGATTTGGAAACAACATAAGTGTCTTTGTATAGATTAATGGATAAAGAAAATGGGACATGCACAGAGTGGAATATTATTTAGCCATAAAAAGAAAGGAAATTCCTACAGAAAAACAACATGGACGAGTGTGGAGGACATCTGTTGTTATTTCAATTATCTGCCAGACAGAGAAAGACACATACTGTATGATCTCACTTAAACAGACAGGAGAAATATATATTTATTTTGAATCTAAAAAAAGTCTAACTCATGGAACCAAAGATTAGAATGATGGTTGCCAGGGATGGGGAAAACGGAGAAATGTTGGTCAAAGGGCACAGACTTTCAACATAAGATGAATAAATTATGAATATCTAATGTGCAGCACGGAAACTATAGTTAATAATACTATATGTTGTCCTTGACATTTGCTGAGAGAGTAAATCATAACTGTATTCATCAAACATACAAAAAAAGGAAAATATGTGAGGTAATGGATGTCTTAATTAACTTGAATATGGTAATCATTTCACAATGTAAACATGTTAAATCATTACACTGTAAACCCTGAGCAAATTACAAATGCATATTAATAGTTCATTTTCTCTATCAATATTAAGTAAAAGACATATGTTTTAAAAAGTGCATTTAGTTGCCAAGATATGGAAGCAACCCGAATATCTATCATGTCTGACTTTTGCGACTCCATGGAGTATAGCCCACCAGGCTTCTATGTTCATGGAATTCTCCAGGCAAAAATACTGGAGTGGGTAGCTTACCCCTTCTCCATGGGATCTTCCTGACCCAGGAATCAAACCAGCATATCCTGCATTGCAGGTGGATTCTTTACCAGTTGAGCTACCAGGGAAGTCCATTTTCTCTATCAATATTAAGTAAAAAATATATTTTTCAAAAAGTCCATTTAGTTGCCAAGATATGGAAGCAACCTAAATGTCCATCAACAGACAGAGGTATAAAGAAGATGCAGTATATATTACAATAGAATGCTACTCAGCCACAAAAAAGAATAAAGTGTTGCCATCTGCAATGACATGGGTGGACTTGGAGGACATTATGCTAAATGAAATAAGTCATTCAGAGAAAGATAAATACTGTATTATATCACTTATATGTGGAAGTTAAAATATACAACAAACTAGTGAATATAACAAAAAGAGAAGCAGGCTCACAGACACAGAGAACAAATTAGTGGTTACCAGGGGAAAGGGAAGGGAAGAAGGGGCAATACAGGAGTAGGGAAGTGGGGGGTACAATCTACTGGGTAGAAGACAGGCTTGAGGATGTACTATACAACAGAGCTAACATTTTGTAATAACTATAAATGGAAAATCACCATGAAAATTATATAAAAATTTTAAGTGGATGAGAATTAGAAACCCCAGAAACACTAAATACTATGGGACAAGCTAAGGAAGAGGAACCCAGAAAGCTCAAAAAGCACAGAGAAAGAATGATCACAGAATATTTTTTTCCCCAAGAAGAGTATATTAATTCTAGCAGAGGGAACTTGCTCAATAAAGAAATTGAATATAAAAAGGCCCCAAAGTGACTGTTGGCACTGACAATTAGGACGATGTTAATTTTCTTCATAAAGCAGCTTTGGAAGAGTGGAGAAAGGCAGTTAAGTTACGTTGTACTGATGTACAAATAGAGAGGATCTAGATTCCAGACTGAAATGGGAGTGAAGGCTGTCAGGAAAGTGACAGGGGGCAGCCAAAGAGAATTCTAGGAAAATCTGGTCAAGAAAGGCTTTTTTTTTTTTTTTTTTTAATTTGGAGAAAGAAGTACGTTCATTGCCTAAACAAAAGGAGCCAGTAGAAGAAAATGGATTAGAGACATAATTGAGAGAGATGAGTGCTAGGTCCATTTTGCATCCTACCTATGTGTTCAGCTATCACCTAGATTCTGGTATTAACTCTTTGTCCAAGTAAGTCTTGCTGATTTTTGCTATTTTCTGGTACAGACCCTAGTTCCTGGGCTCTGGTTTTATACCTTGTGATCAAGCCCTTAACTTTAGCCCAAATTCATACAAATTATTCTCCGATCTTAAGTTCCCACCTGGATTAATTTCCAAGAAGCCCTGTTCTATCTAGAAATCAGATTTTTCACTTTATGCTCCACTTTCTTCTCAGGTAGGGTACATATGCTTATAACTGCCCATCTCACAGCCATTTCCCTATCCCCTTCTTCTTAGTTAATACAGCCCCAATTCTACTCATGTGATTGTTAAGGGATATGATAACATATGTGCTAAGGGAGGCTGAGCCCCTTGCCACCCCAGGAAGAGGATTTTTACTTAGCAAAGTTATGTTTTTTTTCAAAGGGGATATGTCAAAATTCTCATCTGTGGCTGCTCTTCTAGGAAAGGAGAAGCACTGGAAGAGATTTCAGCTTTCTCTGCTTGAAATGGCTATGTCTACACAGAATACCTGGCATGTGGACACATCCAGTGATGATGAAAAAGCAAGAGAGGACTGCTAAGCTAAAGAGGGAGAAAACCTGGGTCAGTGGAATACTGCTGAGCCTCTGAATTCACTACACCCAGAATTGCTTGTCTTTACTCTTCCTGTTATATGAGATAATTTGCTTTCTTGGATCCATTTTAGTGGAGTTTCTGTTTCTTTAAACCAGAAGTATTCTAAGTGGCATGTTGCAGAAGTAAAGAAAAAACTGATTTCATTGAGGACATACCACATATCAAATATTTTATATGCATTATTTAATTTTTATAACAACTGTGTGAGGTTCATATTTGCTTCCCATATAAAGATGTGTGTGTGTTGTGTGTGTGTGTGTGTGTGTGTATGCTCAGTCGTGTCTGACTCTTTGCAACCCTCATGGACTGTAGCCCACCAGGCTTCTCTGTCCATGGAATTTTCCAGGTCAGAATACTGGAATAGGTTGCCATTTCCTACTCCAGGGGATCTTTCCAATCCAAGGATCAAACCTGCGCCTCTTGTGTCTCCCGCATTGAACATGAATTCTATATCACTAGCACCACCATCACAGATGGGTCTGACTCAAAAGGCTGCATTTCCCCAGTAAGTTGGAAGTCCTGACACAAAAGTCTAGTATGTATCATTAAGTGTTGCTTCTCAACTTCCCTGATACCTGTTTCCTGATTCAAACTTTTCTCCTGTAAATATCAAGCTCTGCAGTGGTGTATGGGGCTATGAACATAGAGAAATAAAACTGTTTGTTCAATCCTTGGCACATTTATTAGCTGGGTAAATTAAGACAGATTACTCAATTCCTAGATTCTGTATTATTGTCGGTAGAAGACAATAACAGTACCTACCACCAAAAGGTTGCTGTAAGTATTAAACTAGATAATATCTATATAACATTTAGTAAATACGGCTGTATATTGTCACCCTGCTTATTTAACTTATATGTAGAGTACATCATGAGAAACGCTGGACTGGAAGAAACACAAGCTGGAATTAAGATTGCCAGGAGAAATATCAATAACCTCAGATATGCAGATGACACCACCCTTATGGCAGAAAGTGAAGAGGAACTAAAAAGCCTCTTGATGAAAGTGAAAGTGGAGAGTGAAAAAGTTGGCTTAAAGCTCAACATTCAGAAAACGAAGATCATGGCATCCGGTCCCATCACTTCATGGGAAATAGATGGGGAAACGGTGGAAACAGTTTCAGACTTTATTTTTCTGGGCTCCAAAATCACTGCAGATGGTGATTGTAGCCATGAAATTAAAAGACGCTCACTCCTTGGAAGGAAAGTTATGACCAACCTAGATAGCATATTCAAAAGCAGAGACATTACTTTGCCAACAAAGGTCCGTCTAGTCAAGGCTATGGTTTTTCCTGTGGTCATGTATGGATGTGAGAGTTGGACTGTGAAGAAGGCTGAGCGCCGAAGAATTGATGCTTTTGAAGTGTGGTGTTGGAGAAGACTCTTGAGAGTCCCTTGGACTGCAAGGAGATCCAACCAGTCCATTCTGAAGGAGATCAGCCCTGGGATTTCTTTGGAAGGAATGATGCTGAAGCTGAAACTCCAGTACTTTGGCCACCTCATGCGAAGAGTTGACTCATTGGAAAAGACTCTGATGCTGGGAGGGATTGGAGGCAAGAGGAGAAGGGGACGACAGAGGATGAGATGGCTGGATGGCATCACTGACTCGATGGACGTGAGTCTCAGTGAACTCTGGGAGTTAGTGATGGACAGGGAGGCCTGGCGTGCTGTGATTCATGGGGTCGCAAAGAGTCGGAAACGACTGAGCAACTGATCTGATCTGAATACCCATTTAGTCATGTATCAATTGTGTCTTTATTTGTATTAACACTGCTACTGCAAAATACACAATTTTTAAAAGCCACATAATAGAATTTTAGAACTTTAAAAGACTGCAGAGATGAAATTCTGTGATATCTCTGCCATTGAGAGGTTATATTAACTTAATTTAAAAACTAGCTCAGGGTAAAATATACAAATGATTTTTATGAGTTAAATATTGCAACATAGCTACTTGGAGGACGTAAGAACCCATCTAGTTAAAATTTAACAACATGATGATCTTCACTTCATTTTACCGTATCTCGTTGACAACTTTGTAGTGTTGTATAGTTGAAGGAGCACTGAGCTTGGAATCAAACTAAGAAGCTGGGTTCAAGCTCCTTCTCTATTATTTATGAGGTCTGTAACTTTGTGCAAGTCATTTACCGTCTCTAAATCTCAGTGTCTTTATCTTCAAAATGGGGGTGATGATTTAACCCTTTGCTTGTCTCCCAAGATGATTCTGGGAATCAAAGAGTCTGCAGGAGACTTTTATACATTGACATGTGCAGTATATATGTAAGGGAAATACAATTTTCAGGGAGCACAAATGGTGAGAACTTCAGATGCTGCATTCTGTAATATGTTGTTTAAGTTTTTACCCTTGGGATATTTATTCATTACTTATTCTGAAGCGTCAGCAGACTTTCTGAAACCACACAGAACTAACACAGCACAGGACCACAGACGACTGTAGGTTCAACCAGACCTATGGAGGAGGATGATCTTTGAAGATTTTCCATCTATACAGCTGCTCTCACTTTGCTTGCTGTAGCTGATAGAATCAAGCTACAGGCATAGCATGTGATACTTGGTTTACGAGTCAAGGTTGGCAATCACTCAGTCAAGAAACCACTCAATCACTCTGTCTAGAAAACAAATGGATTAGAAAGGAAAAACCAAGATGACTCAGACTCAATTCTGAAAGTGTTTTTAATGCGGCATTGATTCAGCCCCTACTGAATATTACTAAAAAATTAATAATAATAATATTGGCAATATGCTTTGAGGAGTCTCTTCCAGACAACTGTGACATTTGAGGAACACTTGGAACACTGCATACAAAATTCTATAAATAATTGCATCATCCTTGTCTGTGATTATTTTTCTCATTCCAAGGACCTTGAATAAATGAGCTATTTTCCAGGAATGTCAGAAAGTTCTAGAAATTAGTAAACTGGGAACTACTACTCACAATCTATTATTGCTATTTTCAGTTAGTATAAAAGTCAGGAATCCCTCTTTCTCATGGAAACTATGCTTTAAATCCTGGTTAGATTCTTAGACTGTTCCAAAACTTAACAGCAAACTCAGTGTGAGGCAAAAAATGGGAAGGGACTGCTCAGAAAGCTAAGGAAATCATTGGCAGCACTGACAATGGAAACTATTGTTATTCAGTCGCTAAGTAGTGCCTGACTCTTTGTAACCCCATGGACTGCGGCATGCCAGGCTTCCGTGTCCCTCACCAACTCCTGGAGTTTGCTTAGATTCATGCCCATTGAGTGTATATAAGAGCTAGAACAAACCAGGGGCAAGAGGTTCATGTACCACTCCTGGAGGCCATATTTGAGGAGGAATATGTCCCCAAAGACCAGTGAGTCATGTGGAAACCACAAGTTATCTCTCTTTTCCTTTATAACCAAGCATTCAAAAGGAATAATCTATGTTGACTGACTGTGCCCTATTTATTGAAAAATGTATTGTATTAATATTTGATGATACCAAAAGAGATAACCAGTTTGGAGATATTATAAATGATGGATTGGTCAAACAGTTTGGTTGGGTCTTGCAAAAGGAAAAAAATGAACATTCTGGCCAATCGAGCAAAATATACACCTAGGACTGCAATTACTCGGTTTTAGTGAGAGCAAATACCCACCTTTTCAAGGAAATATCACACTGTTTTCTGAAATTAATATACCAATTTATCATCCCACAAGTAGCATATAAATTTTCAGTTTTCTATCCTTTCCAATACTTGATGTAGTCAGATTTCTTGATTTTTGTCAATCTAATGGATATCAAATTATATCTGATTCTATTCTTAACTTGCATTTTCCTGATAATTGCTATCTGTTTTTCTATTTATTCCTTGTTCATGTGATTTGTCTATTTTTTTCTATTAGGCTGCTTATATTTCTTATTGATTTATGAAGATTTATAAATACAGGAAATTAATCTTGTGTTAAGTATGTTGCAAATTGTGTCTCCAGTTTACCACTTGTCTTTTTGATTTACGTACCTTTGGATGAATAGAAACTCTTAAATCCAATGTAGTTAAATTTATCAGTCTTTTCTCCTATGTTAGCACGTTTTATTTCTTATGATGCCTGACCTTCCCCAGAAGGCATGAAATACTCTCCTATATATTTTTTTAAAGTTTCAAATATTTCACATTTAAGCCCTTAATCCACCTGGAATTGATTTCTGAGCATGCTGTGGTCCTCTAATAACTTTTCAATTCATGCATCTTTAATGGTGCTATAGTCCTTCCTCTAAATTTCTCTAGTTCAAGTCACAACTAGCTCTCGTGTTTTCAAATCCAATGTGCTATTTCACATCTCTCTCTCTCTCACTCTTTTTTTTTTTTTTTCCCAGCATTTTAGATTCTCCAGAACCGTTTCCTTCTTAAAACTGTCTTTCATTTCATCTGTGACGTTACTCTTCTCTGACTTTCCTCCCACCTCTTGATCTTACCTTTTTTGGCCTTCATAGATTTCTTCATTTGCATCTTAAGTGATGATGTAACTGAGGGCTGCATCTTAACCACTCTTTTTCTCATTAGTCTTTCCCAGTGTCTTCCCATGGTGGTGGTTTAGTTGCTCAGTGGTGTCTGAGTCTTGTGACCCCATGGGCTGTAGCCTGCCAGGCTCCTCTGTTCATAGGATTCTCCAGGCAAGAATACTGGAGTGGGTTGCCATTTCCTTCTCTAGGGGATCTTCCTGACTAAAGAATCGAACTCAGATCTCCTGCATTAGAGGCGGATTCTTTACCAACTGAGCTACAAGGGAAGCCCATACCTGTTGTTTAAATAGGCACATATATTCTTCTAATGACTCAAACATGCATTAAATTTAGCTCAGGTCTTTATCCATAATGCTTAAGCCAAATGCCTACTGGACACTGCTGTTGGAATATCCCAAAGGCATTTCAAAATAAACATTTTTTAAAGAGAACTTTTCTTCCATCCTTTCACCTTCCAAAATCTGCTCCTCTTGCTTCATTAACTAACAGTGAAATTGACATCATCCTCTACTTGGTCTACAAATCAGAACTAGGAAGCCATCTTGTACTTTTGCCTTGCCATCATTCTCCTTCATCTTTTTCACCTAACATGAAATTGCTCAGTCATGTCCGACTCTTTGCGACCCCATGGACTGTAGCCTGCCAGGCTCCTTCATCCATGGAATTTTCCAGGCAAGGATACTGGAGTGGGTTGTATTTCCTTCTCCAGGGAATCTTCCCGACCCAGGGATCGAACCTGTGTCTCCCACATTGCAGGCATCCTCTTTACCATCTAAGAAACCAGAGAGGCCCTATTCAGTCACCTAGACCTATGGATTCTTTTACCTAAATATCTCCCACATGTGCAGACTCCTCCCTATTCTCTTATGCTTCCTTAGCCCAAGGACCCATCACTTGGGTTTTTGCAGTAGCTTCCTATATGGGCTTCCTGGAGCAAGCCTGTCCTCCAAGATCCATCACCTGTGACTGTCTGAATGATCTTTATAAAATGAAAGTCTGAGCATGAGGCAGGATGGAAAAGTCTTCTCACCATATATATAATATTCATATGCCCCTCAGCCCTCGAACTTCTGCAGCCCACCCTTCCAGGCACAACACTGTACACAGAAATGGCCATCAATCCTCCTGCAGTTACTCTCCTAGAAATCTGCTGAGCTGCTGTCCCTGGATTAGGAAGAATGCTTTGCTAATAGTCCTTACTTCTTCTGTGCATCCCTGGCCCACTCACCTGCTACCACAATATGGATTCTCACCTCAGCTGCTTCTCCCTCTGCCTCAATTAGCACTCTTAGCTCTGAATTTCGCTTTCTACGACTAAAATATTCTGTAAATTCTAAATTCTTCACCAAATGTTCTCCTGAGCTGAGATAAAGTCTGACCTTCACCTGAAGGTATCATCAACCATCTCAGGTCTTAACCAAAACTTCTATAAAGTCTACATAAAGTCACTGTCACCCTTGCTCCTCACTACTACCTTTAGGCTATGATTGCTCCATGAGGTTATTCATCTGTAAGTTGCACTCTTTTCAATCTCCATTACAAAAGGAAGATCAAGAGAGTTTGCTTTCACCTGGAGTGGACAACAATACATATTGCAGTCTTGTCTAAAGCCTAAATTAATGTCCTTGATCTCTTTCACAAGCTTTGATCATCTTGACATTTTCACAAGCATTACACTGACTTATTATACTGATGAATCTGAAGAGTAGGAAATGACATATACATGTGCCACTGGTTAAGATACATGCGCAACAGAGGGTGACAGATAAAGCTTAAAATGGTTTAAGATCCTGTCATATTGGTGCACTTTTTAGAGGTTCATTGTCTGTCGGTATTCTTGGATATCTTCTCAAAGTTAATGGACAGGCTCACACATATTGCCCCTTCTACTACTAAGAAACAAGTATAACACTTCAAAGTCCTCCTTATGTTTTAGACAGACCATAGACTATACATGGGTTTCCCTCATAGCTCAATTGGTAAAGAATCCGCCTGCAATGCAGGAGACCCCGGTTCAATTCCTGGGTTGGGAAGATCCACTGAAGAAGAGATAGGCTACCCTCTACAGTATTCTTAGGCTTCCTTTGTGACTCATTTGGTAAAGAATCTGCGTGCAATATGAGAGACCTGGGTTTGATCTCTGGGTTGGGAAAATCCCCTGGAGAAGGAAAAGGCTATCCACTCCTTTGGCTTGGAGAATTCCATGGACTGTATAGTCCATGGGATCGCAAAGAATCAAACACGACTGAGTGACTTTCACAGACTATATCTGGAACTACTGCTCCTCTATATTTTAGGGTAATACATTTATAAGATAAAATTTTCTAAAGAAAATCAATCCTGAATATTCATTGGAAGGACTGATGCTGAAGCTGAAGCTCCAATACTTTGGCCACCTGATGAGAAGAACTGACTCATTGGAAAAGACCCTGATGCTGGGAAAGACTGAAGGCAGGAGGAGAAGGGGATGACGGAGGGTGAGATGGTTGGATGGGATCATCGACTCAATGGTCATGAGTTTGAGCAAGCTCCGGGAGATAGTAAAGGGTGGGGAACCCTGGCATGCCACAGTCCATGGGGTTGCAAAGAGTTAAACACAACTGAGCGACTGAACAACAATAGACATAGCTTCCGAATTTGATTAGGGACCAGAGAAAGAGAGGGTTCTGCAGTAGAGTAAGGCTGCAGTATAAGTAGATCTGCTTGGCCTTCTGACACATAAGCTCCTATTTTTCTAGAAATATCTCAGATAAGAATACTATGTGCAATCTTAAGTTTTTTGAGCGAGATCATCTGATCTACAGGTGGTGCTAGTGGTAAAAAACCTGCCTGAAAATGCAGGAGACATAAGAGACACAGGTTTGATCCCTGGGTCAGGAAGATCCCCTAGAGGGCATGGCAATCCACTCCAGTATTCTTGCCTGGAGAATTCCATGGACAGAGGAGCCTGGTAGGCTACAGTCCATAGGGTTGCAAAGAGGGAGCCAAAACTGAAGCAACTTTGTACACATGCACATCTGATCTACAGCAGTAGTAGCTGAGTGAAAAATATAGGTTTTGGCATACTATTAGTTAAGACAAAGTGCATGGATCCAGTAGAAGTTAAATGGAAGACCATGGGAAATCAGGTGACAATGCAACTGATAATGACCATTATAATTGTTTATTTTCTTTCTTTTTGAAAATACTTATTTTTATTTATTTATTTGGCTGTGCCAGGTCTTAGTTAAAGCATATAGGATCTAGTCAAACCTTGGCCCTCTGCTTTGGGAGCACAGAGTCACTGGACCACCAAGGAAATCCCATAATTGGTTATTTTCAGACCCCTTAGCCATAAACATAGTACAAATCCACAGAAGAGTAGAAATGGGAGTTGGATCCTAAAAGGCCCAAATGGTGTAAGTTAACATGAAAAAGTGGCTCAGACCTATTGTTTTCCTTCCTTTCACACATACATCCCATGAGGCATTCCCTATAACCTGATATTACAGCTTATATGGAGAGTACATCATGAGAAATGCTGGGCTGGATAAAGCACAAGCTGGAATCAAGATTGCCAGGAGAAATATCAATAACCTCAGACATGCAGATGACACCACCCTTGTGGCAGAAAGTGAAGAACTAAAGAGCCTCTTGATGAAAGTGAAAGAGGAGAGTGAAAAAATTGGCTTAAAGCTAAACATTCGAAAAACAAGTATCATGACATCTGGTCCCATCACTTCATGGCAAACAGATGGGGAAACAGTGGCTGGCTTTATTTTTTTGGGCTCCAAAATCACTGCAGATGGTGATTGCAGCCATGAAATTAAAAGACACTTTCTCCTTGGAAGGAAAGTTATGACCAACCTAGACAACATATTAAAAGGCAGAGACACTACTTTGCCAATAAAGGCCCATCTCGTCAAGGCTATGGTTTTTCCAGTGGTCATGTATGGATGTGAGAGTTGGACTATAAAGAAAGCTGGGTGCCGAAGAGTTGATGCTTTTGAACTGTGGTATTGGGGAAGACTCTTGAGAGTCCCTTAGACTGCAAGGAGATCCAACCAGTCCATCCTAAAGAGATCAGTCCTTAGTGTTCATTGGAAGGACTGATGTTGAAGCTGAAACTCCAATACTTTGTCCACCTGATGTGAATAGCTGACTAATTGGAAAAGACCCTGACGCTAGGAAAGATTAAAGGCAGGAGGGGAAGGGGACAATAGAGGATGAGATAGTTGGATGGCATCACCGACTCAATGGAGATGAGTTTGAGTAGATTCTGGGAGCTGGTGATAGACAAGGAGGCCTGGCATGCTATGGTCCATGGGGTCACGAAGAGTCTGACACAACTGAGTGACTGAACTGAACTGAACTGATATTACAGCTCCACTTGTTGAGATAAGCCAGAAATTTATTGCTGATGCCTTATAACCCAAGTCAGAGATGACCTTGAAAGACAGTGGTGAAGACAAATTGAACAGTATACCTGGTCATCAGCTTCACATGATGGGAGACTCAAGAGCTCCGACTGCTCAGGGATGAAGGAAAGAAGTTCTGGGTAATCTCACCAGACAGGCAATTTAGGACAGCAGAACAGGATGCAGGAATCTAGAATAACTGGTAGAGGACACAAATGATGCATTTCCTATTTGGCCTTTTGACCAACTAGGGCAGCAGGGACTATGCCTTGTCCAACAGTCTCTTCCGCTGCAAGCCTTTCTTTTTCTAAATTGTTACCAACAACTTAAAGATCCATTGGCAGAACAGAAGGGACTCAGTATGGGACACTACAGTGAGCACATTCCACTGAAAGCACCCATGACTGCATGAGAGTTTTCCTTGGAACTTGTTCGACCTACTGGCCAATCTGAAAATGTTGGGGAGCAGACTTCAATCACTTTTGGATGGAATTTGATGGATAAATAACTTGGCTCCCTTACCCCTCAGATATCACCATTATAAGGCATGCTCTACACAGTCTTCTGAGATTCCACAAAGAAACTAAGCCCCGGTTGTTCAAAAAGATAACTTGGTCATTAAGACACTCTGAACTTAAGCTTCTTACCTTCTCAATCTTTCTTCTCCACTCTCCTCTGATCATGTCCCAAGTAAACCACTTTTACTCAAATCCTTGCCTCAGGATATACTTCTGAGGCATCCAGCTGAAGACAACATGAGCTTTATTTCAGATCCTCAGATATTCTTGGCTCTGTTTCCTCTTCTGGTATCAACCTCCACCTTTTGGTTCTCCTAGATAAGTTGTGTTTGCCTTTTTAGTCTTAGCATAAAGACTACTCCCTTAAGAAGTATGACTCTAATCTCAGGATATTTGGATTCCAGAAATACATGCTATCCTAGCTTTCCATATGTCCCTTATCATATAGTACCAGACTTATTGTTATTGCCAGTTTTTATTTTCCTATTGACTGTAAGTATTCAGAAGACAGGGATGATGTCTGTTTACAACAAATCCCAAATGTCTAGCATAGGCCCATACATAACAAGCACTTAATAAATGTTTGTTGAATAAAGTCACTTACAAAATATACTTAACAGGTTGGCCAAAAAGTTTTTACACATTATGAAAAAACTGAATGGATTTATTGGCCAACACAATATAATGGCTCCTCTCTATCACAGTTTAGGACAAAAAGTCTTATTGTCCTATCCAATCTCTCCTCCAGCCAGCTATCCCCCTATATTTCTTCATTCCAAGAAATTAAACTACTTGCAATTCCTTACCCGTAATATACCAAGTTCATTGGAAGGACTGATGCTGAAGCTGAAACTCCAATACTTTGGCCACCTGATGTGAAGAACTGACTCATTGGGGAAAAAAATCCCTAATGCTGGGAAAGACTGAAGTCAGGAGGAGAAGGGGGCAACAGAGGATGAGATAGTTGGATGGCATTACTGACTTGATGGACATGAGTTTGAGTAAGCTCCGAGAGTTGGTGATGGATAGGGAAGCCTTGGCATGCTGTAGTCCATGGGGTCACAAAGAGTGGGACATGACTGAGCGACTGAACTGAACTGATTATACCAAGTCAAGGGTTTGCCCATAAATTTCTCCTGCTATTATAGTATCTCCATCCTTTCTATCTACCTTCTTTCTACCATCCTTCAAATCTCAGCTAAAGTATAACCATCTCTGGAAATCTTTATCTAATGTCCCATTAATACTCAGAAGTCTCTCTATTCCCAAAGAACCCTGAGCATAAATCTATCATAATTATTTCTTACACTATCACCATTTAAAACTAATTTGTATCCCCCAAGCCCATAAGCTGCCCAACAAATTAATCTTTGAGTGTTTTATTTTTACCAAGTGCCTGCTATTGTTCCTGGAGGAAAAATTATTTGCTCAAAAATATTTTCTGGCTGAAGATGGATATGAAATATTATTAAAGAATTAGAAATGTTTGGTCTTGAAAGGAAAAGTCTTAAGGAAATCAGGACATCTATTCTCAAGTGTGCAAGTGCCAGCGAAAGAAAAAGTAAGCATCACTACTAAGGTGCTCTTCTCAGTGGATTAAAGTTAATTGCTTTCTGACTTTGCAGATGCTGGGAATGTTTTTAAAAAAAGAAGAAAAGAAAAGGAAAAAAAAAAAGCGTGTTTGTTGCCATACCTGTTGATGAGTGTAGTTCCCTATACCAATTACTAAATAACTGCTATTGGCAGTTGTTAACAGTTTGATGCGTATCTATACTTATTAACAGCAAATGTCTTGTGACTTTAGCTGCCTGGATTCAAATACCAAGTCTGTCTCTTATCAGCTGTATGATCTTAGGCAATGTAATCATTCAACGTCTCAGTTTCCACATCTGTAAAATGGGGTGGATCAAAGTACCTGACTGTCAGGTTTGTTGTGAAGTATAAATGAAGTAACACATGTGAAACACTTAAAACAATATGTATTACAGAGATGTTTGCTGTAACAAAGCTATTATTTTTATTAACCGACTATGTAAAAGCAGGCCCAGTAAGTGTATTAGAAAGCATATTTTGATTCAATTGAACAAAATGACTTTCTGATGATTTAGGCTCTTCAACAGTGGTATTAGCTGTCTTGCCATGGTAAATATTACACCACTAGAAACTAAACCATCCAACCAAGCAGTGGCTGCCTATTCTGGAGAAGAATAGAGATTTTTTTTCTTAAATTCTAAAATATTTTGATTCCATCACTTCCACAGTACCACTTTGTGATAGCAAGTGACAATTTGTATATAACATATTTATTAGGAATCTCAAGTCCTATAGATTTTTAAGCTTTTGTCTCCCTTTCAGAGAGAGAAAACTAAATATTAATCCAAGTCTGTGAAGGAGAACACTTACCTTTAACTTTTCCTTTAGTGTCTCTGAACTAGATAAAAACAATAGAGGACACGGCTGGCTAGAGCCATAACAGAAGGCAGGCACCAGCTTTCTACCTGCCAATATTAATTCCTTGGCTGAGACCCTTTCTGGGTTTCACGGTCTGTGTGTGTATGTGAGAGTCACTCAGTCATGTCTGACTCTGTGTGACCCCCTGGACTGTAGTAGCCCACCAGGCTCCTTCCTCTGTCCATCGGGATTCTCCAGGCAACAATACTGCTGTGTTGTCATTTCTTCCAGGGATTCTTCCCAACCCAGGGATTGAACCCAGGTCTCTCGCATTGTCGGCAGATTCTTTATCCTCTGAACCACTGGGAAAGCACATACCAAAGGGTCATAACATTGATACTTAGTCTTAATCTACCGTGTTTATAGGTAGGAGGAACCAGGAGAAAAGAAAGTTTGAAAAACATGATGATGTATAAGGAAGTTCTAAATTCTCATTTACTTTGCAAGAGCCTGTAGGTCCCATAAAGGAAAGTTAAACAACAATTTACTAAGAGCCATTTCTGAGGTTTGGTCTGGAAACAAGCACTGTTTCTTTCCCAATGTTCCATGTTATCCAGTATCTCCCGGCCCACCAACACTTTCCTCCCCCGGTAAGTTTCCAACAGTGGACACACAGGAACCCTATGTAGAAACAGGGCTCTATTTTTCTCCTGACAAAACCATTATATTATATTGTATTCTTTGTTCACCACCATTTTTATATTTTCCAGCAGCATTCTGGGTTGCATAAATCCAAGATTTAGAAAAAGAAATTGATACAGAGATTGAATTGAATTGGGCAAGCAGAAGAATCACTATGAAAGTTCTTTGACGACATTAGTGCAAGAATTGGAATTCAGCAATTAAGTTTCCAAAAAATTTATAAGTCTCATTGTATTTTTCTTGACTCTTCTTTAAATTCAAACCTCAAAGGAAACTAACGCTTCCATTAGCACAAAATTCTTCTCCCCCCAAACATGGAGACAAGCTGTAACCCTAAAACAAGAACTTTGTTAATTGTACATATACATATTTTAAGTTGTCACCATATTCCCCTCTGTTCTGTTGTATACTAAGTAAAATTTCTTCTTACAAAACACTATTTGGAGTTTCCGTTCGGAACTCTTAAGTTGTATTATTTATAAGATGGCTTTCCCCAGACAAAATCCATATAATAGCTTATTTCTGGTTTTACAGTCTCTATTGTGGCATTCTTGTCATCTGCATGTATATTAAAGGCAAGGAGTATAAGGGACTTGCCTTCTAAAAGGTAAACCAACTGGTTTAACTTCCCAGAGTAATTACATGTGAAAACTCTAAAACTTTCTTCACCAGACAGACTTTTCAATTACTTTCTCTCTTCCTTTTCTATGAAAGAAAAAAGAAAACTCTTTGGAGGCTAGTTAACAAGGGACAGACTAATTATGGTTGACAGAAACATCCCCCATATTAATTTATTATATATATAAAATAAATTCTTTTAATGAGCATTTGTTCGGTGAGTCCTCGTTTATTTTATAATGCTGAGTAAGTTCCACTCTTTTAAGTTTATTTTATAATGTTGAGTAAGTCTTTCAGCCTCAACTCTTTATCAAATCCTTCCTATACCCTATAAAAGTTAAAAGGCAATGAAAGTCTTAGTTCATAGATTGTTTCTAAATTCCTAAATTAAAGCCACTAGTAGACAAGTTCTCAAGCTGCAGGTTTTGTACCAAGATTGTTTGTCCTGGGAGCCACACCACCTGGGGCCTATGTGTTAGCTTCTTGCCAGGTCATTGCCTTAATCGACCCTTACCTCTTACATTATCGAATATTTCAGAGAAACAGGTATTGAAAATATGGTCGGACTGGCTTGTCTCAGAAGGCAATCCATCCATGGTTTGTTTTGTCTTTAAACAGAGAATGTGGTATCTGCTAGAAATTTTGATATCTAAGCAAAAATTTGAAGAACCCTGAAAGTTTGGGGGCAGTATTTAAACTTTTTGTTATTGTTGCTCAATCGCTAAATTGTGTCTGATTCTTTGGGAACCCATGGACTGCAGCACGCCAGGCTCTTCTGTTCTCCACTATCTCCCAGAGTTTCCACAAATTCAAGTCCATTGTATGAGGACCAAATTTACATTAGTTCTACCTCTCTCCAAGACCGATCAAGAGCTCACCCTATTTGCGTGTCATCTGATGTATCTATTATACTGAGCTAAACTGTGATTCCATAATCTCTGCCTTGTTAGAAAATAACACAGTGCAAAACTCTTTCCTTCATCTCCTCATTTCCCTTGTACATCTCACCTGGTAGATGGTTACTAGCCTCAAATTCTCCCTATTTCCAGAAAGCAAGCATCTTTATAACACATCTTTGCTGCTTTGCTCATCTAGAGATGTCTATTTTTCTACTGCTTTGAATATGAGCTGGCCTGTGACTTAGAGAGAATGTGGCAGAAGTGATGAGTGAGTTCAGGTATCTAAACCCCAAGAGGCCCTATGACCTCTTCCTTTTCCCTGTTGGAGGACATCCCTGAGACACTCAGGTAAGGAATCCAATCAAGTCTACTGAAGAAAAGAAGTCATGTGAAGACCTGAAGTGACCCAGCTGACAGCCAGCACCATTTGCCATCTTGGACCTTCTACCTGACCCTCAAGCAGAAGGCAGCCACCAGGACGATGCAAGTCAAGGTAGCAGAAGACCCACCTGGCCAACCCACAGAATCATGAGAAATAATAAATCAGGTGGTTTTTTTTAAAATAAAAAACAAAGCAACTAAAGTTTGGAGGGGTATGTATGTAGCAATAGGTACATTTCACTGGTACATTGTATGTGAAAGTTCCATTTCTTCCAGTTCATTGTGGCTTTCTAGTATATCTGGAATAGCAGCTTATCCTTCTCACCTCTCCAGCTCTGAAGAAAGTGAGAATACAAAAGTCTGAATCTTTGTATTCTGATTGATTCATATTTTTAAGCTTCTCCTGGCTTACCTTATTGCTTCTAAGATCTGTAGCTGAGGTTTAGAGTTTTGGATCTCGAATGTGAATCATTTTTGGTCATCAGAAAAGGCCTAATTTGGTTATTTAGGAATAAACTTCTGTCTTCCAGTTGTATTTACCTGTAATTTTGTTGAAGATGTGGAACAATGAATACCCATGTGTTACTAACAAACTGTCTGATGCGGGAGGCAGGTTCAGGATTTTTGGAGGATGAGTCCCAGTCTATTGTTTTCATCTAATGATAGCCTTGTGGTCTATTCTCATCTTTTTTGGCCCTTGTCTGGGAAGAAGGAGCCATTCTGGCAAAATGCCTTTACGGCTTTTTGGAAGTGATACAATCTGAATATGGCCATAAGTGCAACCAATGAAACATTAGGATCTCAAAACTATTCCAAGTCTTCTTGCCACTCTCCAATGGTCATGGTGTGCTTACACCATGGTGTGCTAAATGCCACCATGGCTAATATTTAGCAACACTTTTGTGATCTGTTTGTTTTATCTACCTAGAAACCGCCTTAGAACAAAACAGGCAAGGATTTTATACACATGTAAGTACTGTTTTGTTATAGTCGATTCGAAAAAGAAAGATAACGATGTGGTCTAGTGGTTTCCACATGTATTTGAGTGTCAGCAACTCTGAGTTGTAATCTCATCCAACTGTCTTTCTGGCTGACTCAGATTACTTAAGAAAAATTACCTAACTTATCTTTGTTTCATTTTTCTTATAAAATGGAAGAAATTGCCCTTATTGCACAGAGAAAAAAAAATTTAACTTAACTGATATTTATCAACACCCTGGAAAACATACCATGATTATCCTAAATACACACGGTGACAGACAAGCATGGGTACATTTTTTTTGACCTCCAAATTTCTTCTCCTTCCCTCAAAATCTTAGGGAAATATTAAGATGAGAGCAGGCAGATTTATGCTTTTTCTTTTCCCATTTTAAGGCATCTCACTCCTAGTTCAGCAGCATGGAGAGAGATTTGTTCTGAGCTCCTGTGCTGGGCAGTGATTCAAATTCCCGAGGTTAGTGGCAGTGTCTCAGAGAGATGCTCAGAGATTTTCAAAGCTCCATTTTCTTTTAATTAGCTCCCCCTCTGCCTCAGGCAACACGTTCAGGGAATCAATAGGTTAGACTGAGTGCAGACTTTGTAAAGGTATCAGGAGTTATGGTATGTTGGGACTTGTCAGACCCTGGATTCAGGTTTCAGGAGGAAAGCATCACCGGTCCAAGAATGTTTAGAGAGGAGATTTCAAACAGAAGCAGCTCACCAACTCCTGGAGACTGCCTGACCCTGATTCCCAGGCAGGAGCTGCCATTACTTTCAGCTACTCAATGGCCCTACACAAGTCACTGAACCTCCAGGGCCTGCCCAGGAGACCTGCAGACGGAGCCAGACACTGGTTAAGAGTTAAATCACACTTGAGAGAAACTGCAAGCATGAATTCAGCTGAGGTGCTAAAATACTCACAGAGAGGTTCTCAACTCTACACACTATCCGTTTCCCCCTTCTTATTATTTCTCCTGCCATAATAAGATTTTCTCTGTGCCCAGAAGATATTTTGAGTAACACCCAACATGCTTATTTTGTGAGGCATAAATTTCATTTGTGGCATTATTATTTTTTATTTATTATAAACATGAGCTGCGCAGAGGCTGACAACTTTGCTCAGAGAGATATGGTGCATTTGTTTCTAGAGTTCAAACCTCGAGTGAATAGTTCCTGCTGCTTTAGGTGTTGCAATAATTGCTCTGGCACAAACTATACAGAGTCAAGGGCAGAACATTTGGGATTCTTTGCAAGCATTCATTATTTATGCTGGGAATGGAACTGCAAAATTCCTTTTTAAAAAAATCATATTAAGTGACATGGAAAAAATAAAAAAGACAAAGCCTTAGTAATCAGTCAGTCAGTAGCCAGTATTAAGTGACAGTAAATACTATCAGGCCCTGTTCTGTTTGAAGCCTCAAGCAGTATAACTGAGTGTTTATCTAAAGGAGTCAAAAGAAATCTGAAAAGCTGGAAAACATTTTAAACTTGTATGTTACATTAAAAAAAATAGGCTCAAAGTATTTCTGAATGTAATACCTCTAAATTTCAAGCAACAGGTTTAATTTTTAATCTGAAAAAATATAATGAGCATACACTGGATTACCTAAAATATCTGGAAACACAGAAAAATTAAGTGTTCATTGATTTGTAGTTTGGGGGAGAGGTTATTTTCTTCTTTCAGATTAGTGCTTGGACCCATTGCTTTAAAATTTCAAAATACTTCATCTGAAAAGGTATTTGGAGGTTGAAGAAAAATATACACTGAACGCATTTTATGAAAATATGTTTAATGATGATTCCAAACTGTTTTGTATAATGTATAATGATAAAAGATCCAACACTGGGATTTCCCTGGTCATGCCTGCTTTCCAGATATTTCAAGTCTGGAAAAGGGGATACTTCGGTTTCAATTTAGGCTGGAGGTGCAAAAAGGCTTTATATCTCTCAGGCCTTGTCCTGGTTTCAATGTTCCTTCCTAATATGCATGAAAGCAAATAAGCACAGTGGGATACCTGGGATCTTAAAGCAGAGCCCCAGTAACCATGGTGCATAGCCCAAAATATTACACATGGAATTCTTCCTCTACCTTTTCTTCTTCTCTTCAATCTCCAACATTAGGTGTTTTTTAAACTTTGGGGATAGGAGAAAGTGAAAGGGCAAGTATCCAAACTTAGTCTCTGGTGCAAGAGAAGTTACCTACACCAAGTCAGATGCTTGACACTTCCTAGTTGCCCAGTGGTTACTGCTGAGCCCTTAACAGCTTTTTGATAGTTAGCATGGAAAACTCATGTCAGGTCTGTCCCTAGTATTTGTATAACAGTGGAGGGATTCCAGCCAGGAAAACCTCACTTATCTGATTGACAGGGGTCTGTACCCTACACTTCTCAATTGTTGCTGTTGCTATTCAGTCGCTAAGCTGTGTCCAGCTCTTTGTGACTCTATGGACTACAGCAAGCCAGGCTTCCCTGCCCTTCACCATCTCCCAGAACTTGCTCAAACTCATGTCTATTGAGTCAGTGAGGCCATTTCATCCTCTGTTGTCCTCTTCTTCTGCTTTCAATCTTTCCCAGCATCAGGGTCTTTTCAAACGAGCCAGCTCTTCCCATCAGTCGGCCAAAGTACTGGAGAGTCAGCTTCAGCATCAGTCCTTCCATTGAATAGTCAGGACTGATTTCCTTTACAATTGACTGACTTGATCTCCTTGCAGTTCAAGGATTCTCAAGAGTCTTCCCCAACACCACAGTTCAAAAGCATCAATTCTTTGGTGCTCAGATTTCTTTATGGTCCAACTCTCACATCCATACATGACTACTAGAAAAACCATAGCTTTGACTATACATACCTTTGTTGGCAAAATAATATCTCTGCTTTAATACACCGTCTGGATTGTCATAACTTTTCTTTCAAGGAGCAAGCGTCTTTCAATTCCATAGGTGCAATCACCATCTGCAGGGATTTTGGAGCCCCCCCGCTCCCTCACAAAATAAAGTCTCTCACTGTTTCCATTATTTCCCCATCTATTTGCCATGATGTGATTGGGACTGGATGCCATGATCTTAGTTTTTTGAATGCTGAGTTTTAAGCCAGCTGTTTCACTCTCTTTCACTTTCATCAAGAGGCTCTTTAGTTCCTCTTTACTTTCTGCCTTAAGGGTGGTGTCATCTGCATATCTGAAGTTATTGATATTTTTCCCGGCAATCTAGATTCCAGCTTGTGATTCATCCAGCCTGGCATTTCACATGATATACTCTGCATATAAGTTAAATAAACAAGGAGTATAGTATACAGCCTTGACCTACTTCTTTCCCAATTGTGAGCCAGCCCATTGTTCCATGTCCAGTTCTGTTGCTTCTTGACCTATATATGGATTTCTCAGGAGGCAGGTAAGACGGCCTGGTATTCCCATCTCTAAGAATTTTCCACAGTTTGTTGTGATCCACATAGTCAAAGGCTTTAGTGTAGTCAATGTGGACTTCCCTGGTGGCTCAGCTGATAAAGCATCTGTCTACAATGTGAGAGACCTGGGTTCGATCCCTGGGTTGGGAAGATTCCCTGGAGAAGGAGCCATACTTAGAAATCCTCTGACCCTTTAATTTTGAGCTATTATTACTTTTATTCACATTTATCCAACAAATATCTCCACATTTATTAATTTCCCCCCAATACATGCACAAATACTCAAAGTAATGGGGTATACTTGTTCAGAAGATGAGCACTTGCTAAGATCATTTTATCCTATAATATGTGGATAGCAATCAATGTCAGTCTATCAATGTAAGTGACCAATTAATCAAGATTCATTATAATTTACACGAGACAGCATTCTCTTGTGGATTTGGTTAGCAGCATCACTCTGCAGCACCCTCAATGTGTACCAACAAAATAGAGTTTCTGGATCTGAAAAACTGATAGATTCTACAATCTGATAAATCCACATATAGGTATGCTCCTTTTATTCTTTTCTATCTGAAATTCTGGTTTTGATTTCCCAGAGTTTATCTTTACAATGTTATATATCTATGAACTTTTTAGAATAATAGTTGGACCAAACCCTGTAAAAGATAAAAGCATCACTCAAGTTCCATGTTTTTTTCCAAAGAAATAAAAAAAAAACTTAAAAATTTTAAGTGAACAAGTGCAATTTAAGAGAGCTCTTGCTTTAATATCTGAGATCTATTTTTTCTGATCATATTTCAATCTTATTTATTTCATTTTCCTTTAAATTAGTAGGTGAATTTGACAGTCCTAGAAAGAGAGGCCATAATAGCAGTGCCAGGGGCCAAGAATTGAACAAGCTTTCCTACACCATCCCTGTGTCTCAACAAGGGCTGTACCAAATACCTAATTTTAGTATTTGGCTCAACACCAAACACCTGGAAATGGCATCCACCCAGGAACGAACACAAAGCTAAGCAGTGGGTGAGCAAGCGCATCTGTCTCCTCTTGTTTTCTGCTTCTTAGCTATTAGGTAAATAAGGTAGTCATTAGGTAAATAAGGTAGTTATTAAATGATGACTTACACAAAGACTGCAATTTCAGCATTCACATTTCATCTCTCCAACATTTATCAGGCTCCTCAGCAAGCAACAATTTGATAATATTTGTTAGGAAATTTGTGATATGAATATAAAATTTGTGATGAAAACCAGTTTGACCTCCTACTCAATGCTATCTTTGAGGATAGACTTCAAACTCTTTTCTCCTTAGACCAGAATGTACACATGAAGCATGCAGGCATCAGATGTGTTAACATGGAACATTCAAAACTGATTAACTTTCAGTTGCTGGTTTCTGCCTGACCATGTTCTGAGTCAACACCTTCTTCACCCCCTCAACACACACACATGTACATGTCAGAGCACTCAGGACTCCTGACTCCATTTCTTCACCCACAGAAACCACATTTCCTCTCACTCCTTCTCACTTCACCAATCCACAAACCCTTTAACTACCCCTGAAATATGGAGCGATTTCCCGACATCTCCACAAATATAACAGAAAGCTTTCGTGGTCTCATGTAACCAAACTTATAACCATATGCACGCCTCATGTAACCAAGAAAATCACTCATCTCTCTACTGTGTCCAATTCAGGATATTTTGTAATAGACCATGGTACACCAAATTTGAACTCTATATTTTGGTGCTATGCATTTCAGGCACACATATAAAAACATGGAAAGCAATGCCAGATTTTTTTTAAGGCTTTGTCTTTCCAAGTACTAAGCTTATTGACTCTTTTTTAAAGAATCTAAATTTTGCTTGCTTTCTGAAATAAACATGGCTATTTCCCTCTGGTCTTAGAAGGGTTCTGCAGAAACATGCTTTAAAACAAAATTTATTCATGTAATATGACTTTATATATATATATATATATATATATATATATATATATGTATATATGTACTGATTTCTTTTAGGATTGACTGGTTTGATCAAACCAGTCAATCCCAAAGGAAATCAGTCCTGAATATTCATTGGAAGGACTGATGCTAAAGCTGACGTTCCATTTCTTTGGCCACCTGATGTGAAGAACTGACTCACTGGAAAAGACCCTGATGCTGGGAAAGATTGAAGGCAGGAGAAGGGGACGACATAGGATGAGATGGTAGGATAGCATCATCGACTCAATGGACATGAGTTCAAGCAAGCACTGAGAGTTGGTGATGGACAGGGAAGCCTGGCATGCTGCAGTCCATGGGTCGCAAAGAGTCAGATATGACTGAGTGACTGAACTGAATGAATCCTACAGAAACCCATGAAGTAGCAATAAGTAGTTTTATCCTTGATTATTTTTATAAAAACTTTGGAACTTTAACATGTTGTACATCCCTTGGGTTCCCTGTGTCTCACCTATCTGATTCCAGACACCAAAGTGACCCCCTGGCCTGTGAGGGCTCTGATCAGCCTTACACAAGTGCAGTTAGAGAGCACTTTACCCTGGGATATGAATCTACCCATCTCTAGCTTCCCACTTGGCCTTTTCTGTCATCACCTCAATTTGGGGGCAGATGGGGAACCCATTCTCCACTCACACATGTGCAACTTGGAGTTGTGGGGGAATTAACACCTGTGTGAGCTTCCCGGGGGTTCCATAACAAAATGCCATAGAATGTGTGGCTTAAACAAACAAACAAAAAAACCTTACTTTCTCACAATCCTGGAGGCTACAAGTCCAAGATCAAGGTGTCAACAGATACAGTTTCTTCCAAAGCCTCTCTCCTTGGTTGCTTTCTTACTATGGCCTTACATGTGCTTTCCTCTGTGCACACTCACCTCCAGTGTCTATCTCTCTGTCCATCCAAATTCCCTCTTCTTATAAGGACACCAGTCAGACTGGATTAGGGACCACCATAAGGGCCTCATTTTAATGTAATCACCTATCTCCAAATACAGTCATGTTCCGAGGAACTGAGAGTTAGGGTGTGAACCTACGAATTTGGGGGAACACATTTCAGCCTATAACATGCCCCATGGGGACTAATGGGCGAAGGAAATGGATGAATAAATTTTTCTTTCATCCTTCTTCTGAATGGACAGTACTGATTCACATTGTATGTTAGGGCTCTCAGATAGCATGAGGTGATCAAGCAAGTAGCACTTACAGCAATGGACCACTAGCAACTCATCTACTCATCTTAGTGTTCACTCTCCTTTCTTGCCTGGTTTCCTCTCCGTCACTACTTTTGGCTCCCAGAATCACAACTGCTAACAAACAATATGCACTCAGGTTCTGCTTCCTGGAGAACCCAGGCTAAGATACATAAGCCATCTTATTTCATCTTTACAACAACCATGACAGATATATATTATTATTACTTCATAAATAAAAAAATAGGAGAGTCAGAGAAGATAAATAGGAGAGTCGGAGAAGATAAATGACTTGCCCAGAGTCACACAGCTAGTAAACTACAAACACAGAACTTTGATTTAAATATTTTTGATGCTCAATCCTGCATTATCTTAGGTACCTGCTTCCCTGGTGGCTCAGTAAATAATCTGCCTGCAATCCAGGAGACCTAGGTTCAATCCCTGGATTGGGAAGATACCCTGGAGAAAGGAATGGCTACCTATTCCAGTATTCTTGCCTGGAGAATTTCATGGACATAGGAGCCTGGCAGGCTACAGCCCATGGGGTCACAAACAGTCAGACATGACTGAGAGACTAACACTCTCACACTTTCCTGTATTATTTCCCAGGTATCATGATACCTCCTAGGAAAGTCTATGTATAATCAGATAAAATTTAAGCCATTTTCCCTACCAATTTTTAAAACTGTTTAAATAGATTAGAGGTAAGACATCCTAAGTACATAATGTATCTCCCTATTTTTTTAATGCTATTCCTTTCCTCTTTCACCAAACCTAAGAGTTTGATGTCCCTTCTTCAAAATTTACCTGTATCTGAAACTATTTTATTTTTTGAATAGAAATTATATAAATTACAATCTCTTTATTGGTACTATCACAAACTATACATTTCCAAGCCAACCACAGCTCACAGTCAAATTAGGGAGGCTCTTACATCTTTATCAAAGCTTAACAATTTAATTGTTCATTAAACATGGGAGTAATTTAGTGTCCTACTATGTAATCATTATTGCTTCCTGAAAATCTGATGTGATGAGGTACAATAAATGCAAACTGAAATATTGCCTGTGGAAGGTTATTTATTATTTCTTCTGGCTAAAAACATTCATAACTGAAATTTATTGGTCCATACTCCCTTCATTATAAATATTTTATGTTCTGCCTCAGGGATCCATGTCTTAGCATTTAAATGTCTCAATCTTGTGTCAGTAACAGGAAGAACAAGTTCACTGGGTGGAATTTTTGCCCTTTACTTCAGAATGTTACAATAATAATAGGCTATAAATATGTTATAATTATGCCTTTGATCATTGCTGTAGTTTTCTAGTCTGAATGAATTAAATTCAAAACTAAAGCTGAGCTGGTAGGCATAAATGACAGTAGTTATCTTAAACTAAGATTTTGCTGAAACCCATATTAATTTTGTGAAAATATTTAAGTGGCCAGAGTAGCAAACCATTTTCCTCTTCTACCTTAATGTGAGTGGTGTCTGAACCTAGCACCATTTTTACATATCAGTAGTGGTTTAAGTAAAGCTTTATAGTCTTAGTACTTTTATATCTGAGTCACCACAACAAGCCTTGGAATAAATACCAAGCAGTTTGTAAAAATCTCCTTTGTTCAAATAAGAAAACTGAGATTCAGGCAGATACCAATGTATAATTTTTGTTTTAATTTTTAAAAATTTTAATCATGAGATAGTAAAATTGTGCTACAATGTGAATCAAATTCCAGTCTTCTGCTCAGCTCTCTCTCTCTTGATTTTTTCTTAAAGGGTTTTTTGATATGGACCATTTTTTAAAATCTTTATTGAATTTGTTACAGTATTGCTTCTATTTTATGTTGTGGTTTTTTGGCTGCAAGGCATGGGGGATCTTAGCTCCCTGGCCAGCGATCGAACCCATACTCCCTGCATTGAAGGCGAAATCTTAACCACTGAACAGCCAGGAAAGTCCCTGCCCATCTCATCTTACACTGAGGTCGATGGTGAAGGAGGTAGAGGAGGGGATGATGGAGAGTAAAGGACATGAAGAAGTGACTAACAGCAGATGACAGGGAATGCTGCTGGGGAAATGGGAATATGAGACAGAGAGAATGTTCTGCATCACCTATATTCTTCTTGATCTGTCTCCCTCTCCAAAGCCTGCAGAACAGATCACTGGTTGATGATCACTGGGAGATGCCTACAATCACTATAGTTTTCCTGGAAGCCCCAATAAGCTATGGGACCAAGAGTGGTCTCATTAATGTGAGGCTTATTATATCACTTTCGTTAATGGATTTTTTTTTAAGTGCAGTTGATTTACAATGTATTAATTTCTGCTGTACAAAAAAGTGATAGTTATACGTATATACACATTCTTTTTTGTATTCCTTTTCATTACAGTTTATCACAGGATAGTGAATATAGTTCCCCATGTATACAGTAGGACCTTGTTGTTTATCCATTCTATATATGATAGCTTGCATCTGCTAACCCGGAACTCCCAGATCTGTCTCCCTCTTCCCCTCTCCCATGGCAACCATAGGTCTGTTCGCTGTCTGTGTGTCTGTTTCCATTTCACAGATAAGTTCATTTGTATCATATTTTAGATTCCAAAAATTAGTGATATCATATGGTATTTGTCTTTTTCTGACTGACTTCACTTAGTATGATAATTTCTAGGTCCATCCATGTTGCTGCAAATGGCATTATTTCATTCTTTTTCATGGCTGAAGAGTATTTCATTGTGTACCTGTACCAGATTTTCTTTATCCTATTAATGGATATTTTAAAGTTCCAAGTGGAGGACCTTTCAGAGATCTTTATCTCATTCACTTACAAATACACTCTGGACCTAGCTTTTGAAACCTACTCTATGAGGTTTCAATGTGAGAGCACACAGAAAGAAGAAAAACTGAACTTCATCTCAGTTGAAGATTAAAAAGAAAATTGTATGCTGGTATTAAATTATTCATAAGCATATATACAAAGGAAGGGCTAGCCTTTCTTAGCATATATAAACATGTTGACAGGGAACATTTCCTGAAGAAATATTATGTAATTCGAAGAAAAGGTGATTTTTGACAGTTTGCATCCTGGCTTTCTTGGTCACTGAATTTTCTTACACTATCCTCTGAGACCATGCGCTTGCTCTCAAGTGTATTCCTTAAAACAACAGTTCCTCTAGAAATAAGTTTACATGAAAAGAGTAATCTGTAATTATATTTTTAAATGCTGGTCCCCCAAAATATTCTGTTGACAAAGCAAAGCTGAGTTTATTGCTTACTGTGGTGAGGAAGACAGTTACTTTTACAATCATATTAGCATCTTGAAGTGAGAAGGACAAAGCAAAGATATTTCTGAGATTTGAGGGTCTGGTTAAAGTTGGGAATTGATTAGAATTGCAGAAGTTTCATGATATAATAGGATTGGAACACAGCATGGATATAGTTCCAAACAGAATCTTGAAGAGCTAGCCCTTCTTTGATGCCACATTATCTTGAGAAAAGATATTTATTCTAATGAGGGTAAATCAAATATTTAGATAAATAGATGTGCTGGAAGTTTTTAAAATGAACAATAAAGTTATTTCTAACTTTAACAGCCTAGGCAGGCTTCCTGAAGACTAAAGCCATGTAATAAGATAATCATATAGTAAAGTCATGGTAACGTAGAGCCTAGACAACAAACTTGCAGGTGTAAATAGTTCTCAACATAAGTTTAGGAATTCCCAGGTCAAACAAAGTTAAGCAAATATTTTAACAGTGGTGCTTTTCCGAGCCCTTAATACATGAATGGGCACATAATTTTCATGGAAAAAGTATACAAAATATTTTTATCTTACTTTTATGAAAATAAAATATGCCTGGACTAGCATTGCATATAGTTGCAGAAATAGTGACCAAGACTTTAGGATATTCATTTTTTTAAGAAAATGGAGGTAAATATAAAACCCAAATAGAGGAGTAACCATAATCCCAGGCTGGCATTTCCCCACACACAGGCACTCACAGCTTAAGAAACTGGCACAAAGGCACAGTGGGCCGTAATCCAGTTCAAGAGTTAAGCAGACAGCATCAGCGATCAGAATGGAGATTCAAAGAACCAAAGGGTTTGAGGAGATGATACAAAAAGAGGGGAGTCCTTTCTGTGGAAATATGTTGCTTAGCTAACAAAATGAGTCATGGATCTTTTTATGTCTTCGATTTACCCTGCAATGTCAGGATTGAATTGTTACATAGCAACAACACTCTTAGTAGATGCTACACTTCTGAGGCAAGAAATACCTTTTATTAAAAATAAACAAAAGTTGAAAGAACACTTTATCTTCATGCACACATAATTTAAATGGCCAGACATAGCTTGGCTATTTTCTATTACTCCCAAGAACAGGCTAACAACTATAAATAACAGGTCTTCTACTTAGTCTGGGATTGATAAATGCCACTGCAAGATGATATTCCTTCATTCGATAGTGAAAGGAGTCAGTCACTTGACTGAAAATGACTAGAAACGACATGAACATTTCCATTATTCGATACAAAAACTGAGTAACACTTTTTTTTTTCACTGAAAACAGTTTTTTACTCCAAACAGTAGTAACTATTTCTACTTTTGGAGAAACAATAGAGGGAATAAAGCAAATGTTTAAAGTATCAACTCAAAAAATACTTTAATTAAATATCAATTTGGGAAAAACAGGCTTAATTTTTATGGCAGGAAATAAAAGTTGATTCCAGGAGTTTACATAAATGTGATTCTAACTGTGCAATCACAAAGGAAGCTCCAGAGAGAAAAAAAAGTCCAGATATTCTACAAAAATCAATGTGGTTGCTGAGCTCAGATTGTAAAGGGGGACATATAAAACCCAAACATCACTGGCCCTTCTTATGACTGGCCTGAGACAGCGATGTATACAACATAGCAACCTCCAGGAAACCACTGTAAAGTAATTCAGATCTACATGAAACGTGCACACACCTTCTTTTATCTCTCATCCATTCTTATGGCAGTTTCTTCCCTAACACCTACCACTTTTTCAGATTCTTCCTTACACTTCTTCCCGAAAATCCTTCCACTTGTTTTAGTCCAAACTCAAATGCCTAGGACCCCCTTTTTTTTCTAGGCCTTCTGTTAAAAATAAAGTTGGTCTTTCTCTGTTCTTTGGACCCAAATTGAAATTTCTAAAGCCCAGCCCTAAAGATTCAAGAATAATAAACAATTCTTCCTTCTTACAGCTGCAGGGGAGTGGAGGCTGACCAAAGTCTCAGAATTTGTATGTTAATGTCTTTGTCCTCTCCACGTGTTCAAAAGGTGAGATGAAAGAAACATAGTCAAAGATTCTTATCAGAGGATGGTAAAGAACTGACAGCTTCAGGAAGTCTAAGCACCAAATAAACTACAAAATTTACTAACATGCATACCTCCTGCCCTCCCCCACCCCCCACACACATTAAATCTTTTAAGCCTTAATCAGAGTGTGTTGAAGGTAGAGAAGAAAATGTTCTCCATTTGAGGCCAATAATCTTTGACTAATGACAAAAGAGAAAGCAAACCTTTCTTTGGACTGAAAAAAAAAAAAAGAGAAAACATTGGTAAGAGGGAATTAATTGGAACTGTAGCTGGGGAAGGATAGTTAAGCTTCTGGTCTCAAATTATCTCTAAAGGTCTCTAAGGAACCTGCAAATTAGATCATTAAACCAAACATTGCCAGTGACCTTTGAGGGACTGTCAAGAACAATAAAGGGGAATAAAACAGGAGATAAGCAAATACCAACCAATTTTGAAAAACTGGATGAAGGGAGGTTTGACAAATTAGAGACAGTTAAGAGTTACATTGATTTCAGCTAAGATTTTAGGATCTGTTATACAGATGAATAGGTTTGGAAACCTAAAGAAGCAATGATCATTAGGAGCCAATAAAGTCTCATGAAAACAAACCAGACTCTTCTCACTTCTTTCCGTGTTTTAAGATCATGGCAGGGTACAAATGGCACACACAACCAGAGGGTAACTAAGGTGAGTTTATAGCAGGGACTTTTCATAAGAGCTTGGGGTAAGGTTAAAGGAAATTTAGAGAGATAGTGCAGCAACTGTGGAGAACTGGCATCACCTAGCACAAGACTGGCTACATAATTTGCAGGGTCAAAGGCAAAATGAATATGCATAACCCCAAAAAAAAAAAGAAAGAAAATGCATAACCCTTTGTTCAAAATCCATTAAGAATTTCAAGACAGGGAGAGCAAAGCATTACCAAGCATGGGGCCCTGTATGACCACACAGTCTGCAAGCCCATTGCAGCCATCTCTGACCCTTAAGTTTCAAAGGGCAAGGAGGGAAACATGTATGAGAACCTGGAGAGAGTTGTAGCTGTATCTTTAGCTGGAGGAGTCCACTGGAAAGACCAAAGAGAAGCTAAACCACTTATATTTAATACTAAGCCACTGATTACTTGCAGCTGTGAAGAGAGGGATGGTGAAATTCATACCTTAATCCCATTCTATAATCTCAGACAATGGAATCAAGGAAATAGAGTACACAGAAGACAGGTTCCAGAAGCACAAAATGGGGTGGGGAGTGAATTGGGAGAGTCAGGAAGAGTATTTTGCACACCTTTATGAAGTGAGAATGCTGCTAAATCTGTGAAACTTGGTAACCCTGCTCTAGATGGACTTTAGGAAAGCGTTTGACAATTTCTCAGGAGTTCCTATTGGATAAAATGGAGAAAGATGGCCTATAAGTAAAGATAATCATGTGGATTGATAATAGGTTTAAACAATTGTATCCAAAGTAAGAAATGGAATATTTCCTGTTATATCGGTAAACAAGGATGTCACAGTCATCAGCAATTGCAGCCACTATGGATAGTGAGCCGGTGAGCCTGAGGAAACTCACCTAGGGAGAGAATACCTGCCATCTAGCCATCACACTGCACCCCTCCCCACAGTGAGCCCTGAGGAAACTCAGCATGTAAAAACACAGGATACTAGACCCAGATAGCTAAGATGCATGTCAAGGGAATGCTTTCAGAGAGCCTAGACTCTTTCATCTACCCATACATAGAAAAGTGCTTAATTCCTTAACTTGGGATATCTGGTTTCTTTAATTAATATTTTTTTTTTTAATGTTTAGAATACCTGCTGTTTGTCACAAAACTTTTATATAACCTGGCTCCCTATCTTATCTCCTCAAAGTAGTTCTTTCAGGGTTACTTGAGATTACCTGTAAGGTTACCTCCCTGGCTTAAGACCTAAAAATTCCCCCCAAATAAAACATAACTCTCAACTTTTGGGTTATGAATATTTTTAGGTCCATAAAAGTATACTGAAAACCAGTACTATCCAGTTTAGCATTTTCTAGTACTGATCTGCAGATATAGAAGGAATGATTATCAAAGCATGGTTTACAGATGATTGAGTGACTAGCCAGGATGAAAGAATTAAAATCCAAAAAGATCTTGACAGGCTGTAGTAATAGGATAAAAAGATCTTGGCCAGCTGGAACATTCAACTAAATCTAATAGTAGTAAATCTTGGGATTTGCTCTAAAGTTCAAAAGCCAGTGGCACAGGTTTGGGAAAAGGGAGACAATACATATGATGTCTGAAAATGACTCAGGCAGTTTAGGAGAAGGTAAAGTCAATGTGAGTCATGAATGTGGTGGATCCTCCAGAAAAACCGATTAGGTTTTAGGTAGAATTAATTGAACAAAGGAGGTGATAATCCAAACCTGGGATGGTGTTGATCATACCACACCTGAAAACTGGATTTATTTGAATGCCATATATGACTTGTACTTGGAGAAGAACAATTAATTAGGATAGAAGAGACTTATAAACTAGGACCAACCATAGGAGCTGGTCTGGCTTTAATAACTGATGCAAATGACAACATGAATGTGACAGTGTTGAGACTACTGTTCAATCAGCAAACAAAAGAAGAGCAGAGGACACAGATGAGATCACAGATATATGTGTGGATGAGGCACCTCTTAACCTTAGTTCCTTCCCCTGAGTTTGCAGGGTTAAGACTCTACTATGACAGAGGACCTAAAACCAAAATCTCACTGTCTTTTGAAAGGAAAGGGGGACATTTTCCCAGAGGGATTCACTTTGTTAACATATAAAGAAATTCTTGCTTTCAAACTGTGATGCTGGAGAAGACCCTTAGACAGCAAGGAGATCAAAACAGTCAATCCTAAAGGACATCAACCCTGAATATACATTGAGAGGACTGAAGCTGAAGCTGAAGCTCCAATACTTAGGCCACCTGGTACAAAGAGCTGACTCATTGGAAAAGACCCTGATGCTGGGAAAGATTGAGGGCAGGAGGAGAAGGGGATGACAGAGGATGAGATGGTTGGATGGCATCACAGACTCAATGGACATGGGTTTGAGCAAACACCAGGAGATAGTGAAGGACAGGAAAGCCAGGCATGCTGCAGTTCATGGGGTTGCAAAGAGTCAGATGTGACTCAGTGACTGAACAACAACAGTTACATACTTCTGAATGCTCTTTCTTATTTGTCATTATGCCTATTGAAGAAAGCCAAGTACTAACACAGAATAGAAATTACTCCTTAGTAGTAATAATTGAAGAGATTTGTCCCCTATTATAAGAGACCC
The DNA here is from genome assembly GCF_029407905.1 of Bubalus kerabau. Lineage (NCBI taxonomy): Eukaryota > Metazoa > Chordata > Mammalia > Artiodactyla > Bovidae > Bubalus > Bubalus kerabau. The sequence continues at coordinate 154,906,488 of NC_073626.1, forward strand.
CTCTGGAGCGTAATGGTATACAAATTGTATCCAAATATATTAAAGACCGCCATATGAGAAAATAATTGTCATTGTCCTTCACTAAATCAGGAAATAAAACAGTATCATTTTAAAAAATCAGAGAGAGTTTTTAACAGTCCAATTTCCTGAGAACAAAATAGAAATAAGAAGGTCCCCAATAACTAAACATGAATAAAACAGGACACAGCCTAGATGGTTCCTTAACGGGTATGCTATTCGGGCAATTCCAGCATTCCATGGTGTTTAAAGTCATTTTTAAAGTTCACTTCCAATGCTGAACTTCTATTCATTCTTTCTTTCATTCAGTAAGTATTTATTGAGAACAAGACATATTCCCAATACTAAGAACTGAGGATACAAGCCACTTCTCATGGAGCTTAAATTATGATGGCATAGGTAGATAATAAATAGATCATTAATAAAATGTCAGGAAGTAGTGGTACATGTGAAAAAAATAAAGCTAAGTAAGAAGCTCAGGTGATGGAGGAAGAGAAGGAGATATGGATAAAATGGTCAGGAAAGGCCTCTGTGGCTAATAAGCTCATTTCCTTATCATACTAAATTTCTCTAGATCTTCTATCCCAGTCTCTTCTTAAGGTTATCATCATTTTTCCTTCCTTATAATAATTACCCTCCCTCTGGTTTACCTTTTAACTCCTAAACTGAGAATAACTTTAAATTTTAAACTCAGAAGAATTTAGTAGTAAATGTAGTATAGTGTAATTTAAAAGCAGGATGTGCCCAATTCTTTCAATTTCATGTAGAACCATGATGTCAGTATCTTCATATATCTAGATACAGTACATTTTTCCTTCTCCACCAACAAAAACTTTGTAATATGTGGGCCCAGGCCTGTCTTTCTAATATCAGATTGTTATTTCTTAGAGGATAGGACACAAACACTTACTTAGCTGTGCCTCTTCCCCATCTTAAGACAGCTTTATCTCCCCTTCATCTATGCCATTCCTTTTATTTAGAGAATAAATGGAAATTATTGGTATTTAACTGGAAATTTTTATTCCATGATATTTTGATGCCAACATCTAATCAAATCTAACATTAAACAAAGGAAAGTGAGAAAACAAAGCACTGTTATATCCTAAGCTTTAAAGCTAAGAGGAAATCAAAACAATTGAATTATAGACACAAATTAGACACATAGATACAAAATAGCCTCTGAACTTTAACTTTTTTCTTTTTCTTTCTTTCTTTTTAAACTAGTGTATTCATATAGCTGAAGGGCAGGTAGGTATTTGCAGTTTCACAAGGTTAAAAACATCATAACAATTTTCTGTTAACATAATGTGGGCTTCTCTGATGGCTCAGTAGGTAAAGAATCTGCCTATAATGCAGGAGACCTTGGTTGGGACCCTGCATTGGGAAGATCCCCTGGAAAAAGAAATGGCAACCCACTTCAGGATTCTTGCCTAGGAAATCCCATGAACAGAGAAGCCTGGCAGGCTACAGTCCATGGGGTCCTAAAAGAGTCAGATGGAACTTAGTGACTAAACAATATCAAAGAGTTTTAGGCGCTGGAAAAATAACAGCTGGAAAAAATGGTCATGTTGGAAAATGAGTTAAAGACAGTAAATGTTCACATCTTTTTCTGCTTTAACACTCACTGGTCCTAAGTTGAAAACTTTCTATACTTATAGGAGGGAATACAACACAAAGCAGTATCTCTCAAGGCTGTTTTCATACAACACCAAAGGGAATGCAAGTCTGTCAATTAATTGATTTTGAAAAAATCAATGTGAATGAACAAGTGATGAAAATTATTCTTAAAAACGTAACTGGCTAAATTACAGTCTTTATTTACTTGTTCTCTGAAAACAGAAAAGCTCTTTATATTTACAAAAAATAATAATAATAACAAACAAACAGCTCCTTAAGGAAAAAAGAAAAAACTCTTTCTTTTAATTTTATGAAAATTTTAATGTCCTGTACTGGAGAAGACTCTTGAGAATCCCTTGGGCTGCAATGAGATCAAACCAGTCAGTCCTAAAGGAAATCAACACTGAATATTCATTGAAAGGACTGATGCTGAAGCTGAAACTCCAATACTTTGGCCACCTGATGTGAAGAGCCGACTCATTGGAAAAGACTCTGATGCTGGGAAACATTGAAGGCAGAAGGAGAAGAGGGAGGCAGAGGATGAGATGGTTGAATAGCATCACTGATTAAACAGACATGAGTTTGAGCAAACTGAGGGAGACAGTGAAGACAGGGAAGCCTGACATGCTGCAGTCCAGGGGTCTCCAAGAGTCTGACACAACTTAACAACTGAACAACAACGACAACAACAATTAGCATTTGGGCTATAAAACCACAGTGTCATTCTAATAAATAGAACACTTCTTTAGCCATACGTATGTGTTTCTAAGATGTAATGTATGAGTCTTTTTAAGATATCATCAAAACTTGGTTTAAAAGTTTTTTTCTCTATTTCATGCTCTAAGTGGGGATATCTCTCCCAAAGAAAGGGCAGCATGTTCATGATGTAACAGCAACATTAACCGAAGGTGATTATGTAAGTTTTTCTAAATTGACTTTAGTTCTACTATTTAATTATCTCGAAATGCAATATATAAATAACTGCTTTGTCTTAATAAAATAACAACATTTTAGGTGATTCTTATATGCACTATTGAATAATTTCTATTTGCTTTCTTGTCAGTGAGGAAAAAAAACATTGATTTTAGGGGTCCAAAGTAAATTGTTAAACCAACATAAACCATGCTTTTGTTTGTAGTGAAGATAAAAGACTTTGAAGATACCACTAATAAAAATGTATATTAGAGTGTATATTATAATGTATATTATAGAGACCCCATGGACTACAGAGATCTTAGAGATGGTCTTAGAGATCCCATGAACTATACAGTCCATGGAATTCTCCAGGCCAGAACACTGGAGTGGATAGCCTTTCCCTTCTCCAGGGGATCTTTCCAACCCAAAGATCAAACCCAGGTCTCCCATATTGCAGGTGGATTCTTACCAGCTGAGTCACAAGGGAAACCCAAGAATACTGGAGTGGGTAGCCTATCCCTTCTCCAGTGGATCTTCCCAACCCAGGAATTGAACCAGCATCTCCTGCATTGCAGGCAGATCCTTTACCAATTAAGTTATTAGGGAAGATAAGAAAGCATATATATATATATATATATATATATATATATATATATATATATATAAAATAAGCATATATATAAAAATATATATGTAAAATAAGAAGCATATATATATATATATAAGAAGCATGCGTATGTGCTAAGTTGCTTCAGTTGTGTCTGACTGTGACCCCATGGACTGTAGCCTGCCAGGCTCCTCTGTCCACGGGATTCTCCAGGCAAGAATACTGGAGTGGGTTGCCCTCCTCCAGGAGATCTTCCCAATATAGGGATGGAACCTGGGTCTCTCACATCTACCTGCCTTGGCAGGTGGGTTCTTTACCACTAGTGCCACCTGGGAAGCCCAATAAGAAGCATAGAAGCTCCAAAATAAACCATTTCACATGAAGGATTTTAAGAGGGGATTGTTTCCTAACCTGTTGTTTAGGAAAAAAAAGTAGGTAAAAATTAGATCTTGGAAACTTGCATCCCTGACCAAAAATAGAGAGGGAGAGGATGTATTCAGGCGGAAGCTCACAACCCTGCTCAAGGAAGCAGAGGTTACACTGGCTAGAAGTTCACATCCACACGTAAAGATGAAGGAGATCTGCATTATACAGCTTAATGCTTATATCCATACCCAAGCACAAAAGAGACCAGGGATCTTACAACCAGAAAGGTTGTACCCAGGATATTCATATCCACATCCTAAAGAAGAAAACTGGCCACTCATACATTGCTCTTGGGAATATAAAAATGATACAGTCACTCTGGAAAGCAGCCTGAGCATTTGTTAAAGCTCTAAGTTTGCAACCATCACACAACCCAGCAATCACAATTCAGGGTTTATTCCAGAGACTGAAAATCTAAGTTCTTACAAAAACCTTATAGTAGTGTTCACAGCAACATGATTTGTAATAACCAAAAACTGAAAATAATCCAACATCCTTTCAGGTGAATAGTTAAAGTGATTGTGACTAGTACATCCATACCGTAGAAGGAAATGGCAACCCAATACCATAGAATAGTACTCAGCAAATAAAAAGGGAACAGAATATTGATACATTTGTAGCACTGGAAAACTAATATTCTAATGAAAACATTATAGGGTTTATAAAGTGGACACACTGTATGGACACCAGAGAATGATGTGGAGGGAAAAAGTCAATTCCCTACAGTTATACAATCTGTTTATATAGAATTCTTGAAATGGAAGGACTCCCAGGTGGCACAGTGGTAAAGAATCTGCCTGCCAATGCAAGAGACGCAGGAGACCTGGGTTTGATCTCTGGGTCAGGAAGACCCCCTGGAAGAGGAAATGGCAACCCACTCCAGTATTCTTGCCCTGAGAATTTCATGGACAGAGGAGCTGGCGGGTTACAGTCTATAAGGTTGCAAAGAGTCAGACATGACTGAGCATGCACACACACTCACACTCACACTTGAAATTCGGGACAGTTTAGCAACTATTAGGCATTTAGGGAATGGTATGGGAGGAGTTATCCATAGAGGGAAGTGAGTAAAGGGTATACCAAAATCTCTGCATTATTTCTTATAAGTGCATGAGAATATATGAAGAAATGACAATAAGTGGTTTAATTAAAAGAGAAAAAAAAAACAAAAAACACTAGAGTTGAACTCTCCTACTATTCTTCCAATCATTGCTTAGAAACCCTGGCTGGACATGATCTCTTCCCCAGCAGAAACATTCCCCAAATGCCTCCAGTATATGAAGTGGCAGGACAAAAAGAGGGCCAAGCCAGCAATAAAGAAATTCTCAGGACGGCATACAGAAAACAAGAGCCAGGGGCAAAGAGAGGCATCCTAGGTGTGACCATAGACCCCGTGGTTGAGATACTGGTGAAACAGAGAACAAAGAGTAGATTAGATGTGACAAAAAGTGCAGAATAATAGCAATCCAAGACTGAGATATTAGAAAGCAAACACAGATCCATTGAAAAAGAACGTTTAAAAACAAACATGAACAAATGGGACCTAATTAAACTTAAAAGCTTTTGCTCAGCAAAGGAAACCATGTGCTGTGCTTGGTCCCTCAGTTGTGTCCTGCTCTTTGTGACCCATGAACTGTAGCCCGCCAGGCTCCTCTGTCCATGGGGATTCTTCAGGCAAGAATACTGGAGTGGGTAGCCTTTCCCTTCTCCAGGAGATCTTCCCAACCCAGGGATTGACCTAGGTCTCCCACATTGCAGGTGGATTCTTTATGGTCTAAGCCACAAGGGAAGCCTAAAGGAAACCACAGACAAGACGAAAAGACAACTCTCAGAATGGGAGGAATGTCTGCAAATGAAGCAACTGACAAGGGATTAATCTCCAAAATATACTAATAGCTCATGCAGCTCAATATCAAACAAACAAACAATCCAATCAAAAATAGGTGGAAGACCTAAACACATATGTCTGCAAAGAAAGCATAAAGATGACCAAAAAAACACATGAAAAGATGCTCAACATCACTAATTACTAGAGAATGCAAATCAATACTACAACATGGTATCGCCAACAGTCAGAATGGCTGTCATTAAAAAAACAAACTAAAAACAATAAATGCTGGAGAAGGGGGTGGAGAAAAGAGAACACTTTTACACTGTTGGTGGGAATGTAAATTGATACAGCCACTATGGAGACAGTATGGAGTTTTTGTAAAAGATGAAACTACCATATGACCCAGCAATCCCACTACCGGACATATAGGCTAAAAAAAATCATAATTCAAAGAGATATATGTACCCCAATGTTCACTGCAGCACTGTTTATAATAGCCAGGACATGAAAGCAATCTGAATGTCCATCAAAAGAGGAATGGATAAAGAGGATGTGGTCAGTAAGTTCAGTCACTCAGTTGTGTCCGACTCTTTGCGACCCCATGAACTGTAGCACACCAGGCTTCCCTGTCCATCACCAACTCCCGGAACTTACTCAAACTCATGTCCACTGAGTTGGTGATGCCATCCAACCATCTCATCCTCTGTCATCCCCTTTTTCTCCTGCCTTCAATCTTTCTCAGCATCGGGGTCTTTTTCAAACAAGTCAGTTCTTCACATCAGGTGGCCAAAGTATTGGAGTTTCAGCTTCAACATCAGTCCTTCCAATGAACACTCAGTACTGATTTCCGTTAGGATGGACTGGTTGGATCTCCTTGCAGTCCAAGGGACTCTCAAGAGTCTTCTCCAACACCACAGTTCAAAAGCATCAATTCTTCGGCGCTCAGCTTTCTTTATAGTCCAACTCTCACATCCATACATGACTACTGGAAAAACCATAGCTTTAACTAGATGGACCTTTGTTGGCAAAGTAATGTCTCTGCTTTTTAATATGCTGTCTAGGTTGGTCATAACTTTTGTTCCAAGGAGCAAGCATCTTTTAATTGGTACATACATACAATAGACTATTACTCAGCTACAAAAAGGAAGAAACTGTGCCATTTGCAGAGACATGGATAGATGTAGACACTATCATACAGAGTGAACTAAATCTTTAAGAGAAAAACAAATATCATATAATATCACTTATACGTGGAATCTAGAAAAATTATACAGATGAACTTATTTGCAAAGCAGAAAAGGAGACACAGACAGAGAGAACAAACGTATGGATACCAAGCGGGGAAAGGGGGGTGGGATGAATTGGGAAATTGGGATTGACATATACACTGCTAAGTCACTTCAGTCGTGTCTGACTCTGTGCGACCCCATAGACGGTAGCCACCAGGCTCCCCCGTCCCTGGGATTCTCCAGGCAAGAACACTGGAGTGGGTTGCCATTTCCTTCTCCAATGCATGAAAGTGAAAAGTGAAAGTGAAGTCGCTCAGTCATGTCTGACTCTAGCAACCCCATGGACTGCAGCCCACCAGGCTCCTCCATCCATGGGATTTTCTAGGCAAGAATACTGGAGTGGGGTGCCATTGCCTTCTCTGGACATATATACACTAATATGTGTAAAACAGTGTGGGCTTCCCTGGTGGCTCAGATGATAAAGAATCTGTCTGCAATGTGGGAGGCCTGGGTTCAATCCTTGGGCTGGGAAGATACCCTGGATGAGGGCATGGCAACTCACTCCAGTATTCTTGCCTGGAAAATTCCAGAGACAGAGGAGCCTGGCAGTGGGCTACAGTCCATGAGGTTGCAAGAGTCGGGCACAATTTGGTGACTAAACCACCATCACCACTAGTTTCTACATACATTTATAAAACTTACTCCCCAAAGCTTTCACAACAAATTGTCTTCCAGATTCCTTAATTAAATTGTGCAGTGCTTCAACAGAATATTTATTTATCCTTAAAAAAGTATTCCATTCACTGACACAAGACTATTTTTTGTCTGTTAGAGACATATTTCCTACTCAATCTCATCAAATGCCTAGCACATTTTTAAAAATAGACTTTGTTTTTTAGAGAAAATTTAGATTCATAGCAAAATTGAGAGGAAAGTGCAGAATTTTCATGATTTCCCATACATAGCCTCCCTCACTGTCAATATCTCACACCAAAATTGTACATGTGTTACTTTCAGTGAAACTACATTGATGCGTCTTTTTATGCAAAGCCATTTTTCATATTAGGGTTTACTGCTGGTGCTGTACATTCTGTGGTTTTTTACAGATGTATACTGGCATAAACCTACCACTATAGTATCCTTCAGAATAGCTTTATTTCCCTAAAATTCCTGTCTGCTCCTCTTCATTCCTCCTCCTCAACTCCTGGCAACCACCCATCCATAACTGTCTCTATAGTTTTGTGTTTCCTAGAATGTTGTATAGTTGGACTCGTACAGTAAGTGCCTTTTCAGATTGGCTTCTTTTATGCAGCAATTTGCCTGTGAGGTTCTTCCATATCCTTTCATGGCCTGATAGCTCAGTTGCTTTTAGTGCTGACTAATATTCTGGTGTCTGAATATACCGTTGTTTATCCATTTACCTGCTGAAGGACATCTTAGTTGCTGCCAAGTTTTGGAAGCTATGAATAAAGCTTTAAACATTCAAGTGAAGGTTTTTGTGTGGATGTAAGTTTTCAACTGCTTTGAGTAAATATTAAAGAATGCAATTGCTACATCATATGTAAGAGTATGTTTACTTTTGTAAGAAAATGCCAAACTACCTTCCAAAGTGAGCCTACCATTTTGCATCTCATCAGCAACTAGTAAGAGTTCCTATTGTTCTACATCCTTGCCAACATTTGGTGGTGTCCGTATTTTGGACTTTCACCTTTCTAATAGGCACAAGGTGTCTTGTTTCAATCTGCAATTCCCTAAGGACATATATTGAGCATCTTTTCATATGCTTTTTTGCCATTGGTATATATTCTCTGATGAAGTGCCCATTTTTAACCAGTCTTGCCTTTCTTAAGTCTTAAAAGTTCTTTTTATATTTTGGGTAATAGCATTTAACCATATGTCTTTTAGAAATGGCTTGTTTTCTTGTTCTCTTGGTGGTGTCAGTTACAGAGAAGTTTTAATTTTTCAGAAGTCCAGCTTCATGGATTGTGCCTTTTGTGTTATATCTGAGACGCTATCACCAAACTCAAAGTCATCTAGATTTCCTCTTGTGTTATCCTCTAGGAGTGTTTTAATTTTGCCTTTTCCCTTTAGGTGTATGACCTATTTTGAGTTAGTATTTGTGAAGTGTATAAAGACTGTGTCTGGATCCAGTTTTGTGCATGTGGATCCAGTTGTTCTCGCACCATCAGTTGCCTGAATTGTCTGTCCTCCATTTTTTTTTTCTTCAATGTTGTATTGGCTATTCTGATTCTTTTATCTTTTCGTGTAAACTTTAGAATCAGTTTGTCGATATCCATAAATAGCTTGCTGGGATTTTCACTGGAATTGCAATGAAGCCATAGATCAAGTTGGGAAGAATTGACATCTTAACAGTATTGTGTCTTCCTATCTGTGAATGTGGGATATCTCTCCATTTATTTAGTTCTTTGATTTCTTTCATCAGGATTTCATAATTTACCTTCTGTATATCTTGTACATATTTTGTTATGTTTATTTCTTTTAGGGGAATGTTAATGTGAGTGGCATTGACTTTTGGGTTTTTGTTTTTTTTTTAATTATAGTTTTTCAATCCCAGTATATAAGAAAGCAGTTGACTTTTATATATCCACCTTATATGCTACAACCTTGCTTTAATTGCTTTTTGGTTCCAGGAGTATTTTTATTGATTCTCTTAGACTTTCTACATAGACAGTCATGTCCTCTGGTACCAAGTACAGTTCATTTCTTCCTTCACAATTTGTATATGATCTATTTCCTTTTATTGTCTTGTTGCATTAATTAGGGCATCCAGTATGATATTGAAAAGGGGTAATTAAAGGGGATATACTTGCCTTTTTCCTGTTCTTGAGGAGAAAGCTTATTGTTTCTCACCATTAAGTAAGATATTAACTGTAGATTTTTGAATGCTTTTTAGTTAAGTTGAGGATGGTCTCCTCAATTTCTGGTTTGCTAAGTTTTCATCATGAATGGAATTGGATTTTGTAAAAGACATTTTCTGCATCTGCTGATATGATGAGGTGATTTTTCTTCTGTAGCTTGTTGGTGTGATGGGTTACATTAATTTGATTTTTGGATGTTGAATCAGCTTTGCATCTAGAATAAATCCCACTTGGTCATAGTGTAAAATTCTTGTTATACATTCTTGGATTTGATTTGCTAAAATTTTGTTGAGGATTATTACATCTATATTCTTAAAAGGTATTGTCTGTAATTTTCTATTATTGTCATGTTTTTGTTTGGTTTCCTAATAGATGGAGTTAGGAAATATTTCATCTACTTCTATCTTCCAGAAGAAATTCTAGACAACCAGTATAATTTCCTCCCTAAATGTTTAGTAGAATTCATAAGTGATCTCACCTGGGCCTGGTGCTTTCTGTTTCAGAAGGTTATTAATTATTGATTCAGTTTCTTGAATAAATCTAGGCCTGTTCAGATTGTCTACTTTCTCTTCTGTGAGTGCTGATAGATTGCACCTTTCAAGAAATTGGTCCATTCATCTAGATTAACAAATTCGTGGGTGTAGGGTTGTTCATATTTCTCCTTAAGCTTTTTACTTGTTAGAATGAAGTGATGACTTTCAAACTCCTTACATACTAGACTAGAAACCAGAAGTCCAGTTAAGAACACTTTGGAAGGGCTCAGTAAACTGAAGTATATAATTGCATAAGCTGGAGTCCTCACTAAACAATTTCTCACAATTTTCTTATGTCTAAATCTTTAAAATTATCTCTTTATTTCATAGATTATGCATTTTTAAAAAAATCCTTGGTTAGAAAATGGCATACTTTCCCATCAACGACCCTTGGTTAGAATTTTACTACTGGTTACCCTTGCTAGAAATTACCTATGTGATGAGACAAAGTATGGATTTACATCTGCCTGCCCGTACTCTTTGTCTTTGCATCCTTTCCCCAGCTTAAGTGTGGACATCATCTTGGGTTAGAAGCCCTTCTGCCAGGATAGCAAAGTAAAGGAGACAAAGTGAACATCGTCACACATTTGGTTTTATTATATAAGCAGGAAACTAAAACAACATATCCATCACATTTCCTCGATAACCAGTGTGGTGGAATTTCAATAATGGAAGAGAGAGACTGACACATTGTGATCCAGAGTGTTTTCAGGAAATTAGGATATTGCCTAAAAAATATGTAGTTGAACATTCCCTCTCTGTCAAGTTTACACTGGGCCCTGTTATGTCTCCCTTGTTATAATTCTCTATAGCAGGTTTCTTTGAAAAAGGCTCCATTCTTTTCCCATTCTTTGTTAGACTCTCCCCACGTTTTCATAGGCCATAAACTCGTGAACGGACACACGTGGCAGGGACTGTCTCGTCTCAGTGCATCTTGTGTCATGGTGCATGCGTCAGTCCGCCATGCAGAGAGATAGGACTGCAGCCCTACAGCCTCTTTACTGGGGTTTTGTGCATGCTGCTTAGTTTCGCTGCATCTGTCAAGCCATTCTTTATCGGAGAGTCTAACAGCCTTTGAGTGCACGGTGCTCTATCACTTACGTAGGGGTTGTATTGATCTTTCTGGTGTGTGCTCTAAAGTGGCTGGCATCAAAAGCTAGTGAGGCAGCCGGTTTGAACAGTATGGGTCATTTACAAACTTTAGGATGAGAGGCCGCAGGATGCCAAGGAAAACGTTTTTGTTTTTCCAGAGGGAACCATAGTTCATGAAATGTGGTTAACGTACCATATTTGTATACCCTTAAAATCATTTTATAACCACACTGAGTGCCTCTAAACATTAAATATAGTTTGTAAGTAGTTGGTTAACTAGCTGTTGTGTGCTTTAAATAGTAAATAAAATGGAAAGGCACTAAACAGTGACTATATTTCATAGAGTAAGATGCTTTTCCAGCCACTCAATAATTCTCAATGTTAAGAAAAATTGATTTTCTAACTGCTGAGTGCCTCTAAAAATTAGCATCTTATCTTTCTACAGGGGCTGCTTTCAGTCAGCCTTCTTTCTTCCAGCTTTTGACTTAGTGATCTCTAAGGTTCTCTTCTTGCTAAAAAAAAATTCTGTAGGTTCTATTGGACTATAATTTTACTTGGGCATATATGTAATTGGGAAAAATAAAAAAAACAAGAAACAATATCATCTTACCTTTTTTAATGTTTATTTCACAAGAAGTAGTTCTTTGCCCGCTGACTGTTTCTGAGGTCCCACCACGCCTCTCCGTGCCAAGAGGAGGACTGCATGGAGGAACCGAGGGCAATGCCATAGGACTTGAGTACTAATTTCCAAGCATCTTCACACAGCGCATCTGAGCAATGGATACATTTTGTATTTGTGGAAGCTTAATGAGAAGGCAATGGCAACCCACTCCAGTACTCTTGCCTGGAAAATCCCATGGGTGGAAGAGCCTGGTAGGCTGCAGTCCATAGGGTCGCAAAGAGTTGGAAACGAATAAGCAACTTCACTTTCACTTTTAACTTTCATGCATTGGAGAAGGAAATGGCAACCCACTCCAGTGTTCTTGCCTGGAGAATGCCAGGGATGTGGGAGCCTGGTGGGCTGCTGAATATGGGGTCGCACAGAGTCGGACACGACTGAAGCGACTTAGCAGCAGCAGCAGCAGCAGCAATGAGGGAAAGGAATTCTGTAAGAGGCAGTAATAGTCACATATCTTCATGGCAAATTAATTCACTTTCCCAGTTCTATGTTGACTCAGCCTGGCCTTTCAGAAAAGCAAATTGCCAATGCTGAGACCTTACAGACAGATATAGTCATGGCTTACAGCGTCACAAAAGCTGAGAACTGAAATAATCATCGGTACACAAGTACAGGAAACTGGATTAAAAAGAGATTCAGCTCTTAGTTCTGCCTGAACCACAGAGCCTCCTTGAGCAATCTTTCATAACCTTGTCAATGTTACTAACCAATAAAATGCATGGTTAGAGGAAGGTTCTAGACTCTGGCTGCTGGATCATCTCCACGGGCCTCTTTTGAATCTAATAATTTAGAAGTTTCTTCTGACCTTTTACCACATTCTGAAGAACCATGTTTCTCAAGTGTACCCACCAGTTCCACAGCAATAGGTAACTGGCATGTTGAAGCCTGAGGAATAGCAGATAAGCATCAAACTTCCTGGGACATGTGCTTAGAATTAGAATGCAAGGAGTGAAGAAAATTCTTCTCAGATACACCCTCAAAATTCCCACTGATATCACTGGAAACTCTGTGGGATCAGATGAGGACAGGTTGCTTATTTGGGAGCAAAACCCAGCAGTGAGCTGGCACTCAGTTATCCACGTTAGACTGATGTGGCCGCTTGGTCCACAGGCTTGATCAAAGATATGGCCTAGAACAAAACGCCTGCAGAAGACTATGACTCTGGTGTGAGAGTGTCTGAGTCACCACTGTACACTGTATCCCTAGCATCGAGTCAATAGGATTTGCTTGGTAAACATTTGTGGAGCTAAACTGAGTCCTTTAAGCAAAGGCAGCCTACCACACAGAAATGTAAATGTCTAAAATGGAAAATCCCTAACGACCAGAGACAGCACTCAACATGAGCCTTCTTCAATAGTTTGACACGAGAAACATCATGAAAATCATAATTGTCCAAAGAAGCTATCGTTTTCATGATTGGATTTAATCCAGAAACTGCTTTTTCAGCCAAAAAGCAGAGTAAGATCTCACCCCTCCTACCACACCCATACACATCCCAAAATGCAGAAAAGACAAATGGTGAACAGAGATCTGAAAGTTATAGCATGGAGTGTCACTGTACTGAAGTCAGCAATAGTGATTAACTTCAATTGATAGGGCAGTAGGGGCTTCCCAGGGGGCGCTAGTGGTAAAGAACCTGCCTGCCAATGCAGGAGATGTAAGATATGCAGGTTCGATCCCTGGGTCAGAAAGATCCCCTGGAGGAGGGCATGGCAACCCACTCCAGTATTCTTGCCTGGAGAATCCCATGGACAGAGCAGCCCCATGAGCGGGCTACAGTCCATAGGGTTACAAAGAGTCTCACACGACTGAAGTGACTTAGCACACACTCATGCCCAGTGGGACTATATGTGTCAGCTCCTATAAGAGCTCTAAATGTATTATCTAATTTAAGGTTCATCCAAGACCCATTAGATCAATATTATCATCATCATTTTGTAGATAAGGAAAAACAATCACCATTGTTTTTGAAGAAGCCCGAAGTCTGGGCAACTTAGAAGACAGATGACTAAATCTACAGCACAGTTGAGATACCTCTAGATTTAAAACCTGAACTTCTAGTGGTCAATCCTTAAGCAAATAAGAATATTCTCCAATTAAGGAAAATCCCATGTGGTGAGAAAGCATCATAGAAAAGAACAATATGAAACACAGGAAATGACTCAGCAAATCAGAAGTCAGGAATGATGTGGTCAAGAAAAGAAACAATTACCATAGCCACAATTGGAGAAAGGTTTTATTTGTCTCATTGGGTCTGATCTCAGTGAGGACAATCCCAGTGAACAGTGTACGCATATATTCACACCTTATGATGCATTAGAAAAAGAAAGAAGCCAGCAACGAGGTACACAAAAGAGCATATTTTTTTTCCCATGGCTGGTGCTAGGCAGAACTGTTGGCTATGCTGGAATAAGGGGCTGAGGTTTCAGATCTGAGTACAAATTGTGATTCTCTTACAACTGGTCACATGACCTTAGGCAAGGTTACTAAATCTAAATATCTGGTTCCCATGCCAGAACAAAGGACATGGACTAAAACTCAAAGGCTACTTCTAACACTAAAATTTCATGTCTTGGATGGTTTGTTTATCTTGGTGTCCTCCTGGATCCTATTTCTGACCCAGTGCTTCTTTTCTTTCTTCATAGTCTACAGTTTTCTTCCTTCTTATGAAACTTGTGTATAAGTCAGGGTTGCAGCAGGAAACATATGGCACTTTCAATCAAAGATAACCCAAGAAGATTTAGACTAGGAAAAACGTGTAGGGAAGGTATCAGAGACATAGTGCAGTTCCTTGGATGCGGGAGTGGTTTTCAGGATCCATAAGGGAAGAGATGTATAGAGATAATGACCACTGTAAAAAAGCTATGACTTTGGAATCAAGGGAATGAGAACCAAAATTCATACTTCTTCCTTCTCATATCCTACTGGGGCTGCACATCAGATAAACCCAATTGGACATCAGAAGAAAGGAAACTTGTTGATGTGGTTCACATAGGTCAACCATACAGGGCGCAGGACAGGAAGCAGATGGTAGAAAATAGATCCAGAGGGCAAATGGAAGATATCCAGATATACCATGGAGAAGGAAATGGCAACCCACTCCAGTATTCTTGTCTGGAGAATCCCATGGACAGGAGACTGGTAGGCTACAGTCCATGGGGTCGCAAAAGAGTTGGATGTGACTCAGCAACTAGAACAACAACAAAACAAGAGAGGAAGAATAAACCTGATTTGTGAGCCTCCCAATGATGTAGGCTGTCATTGTCTACTTCACTTATATAGAAGATCAACCTCGATTATCATCTTATTCAATACTTAGCCAACAAATATTTGTTGAATGTGTTGAGCACTGATCTAGGATCTGGGGATAAATCAATGAAAAAATTCTTTACAAACATTGTTAACCAGGGAGATTAACAAATATACTGAAGTACTGAAAGCGCTTTTGAGAAATATCGACTAGGCTAAGGGGTTTGAGTATGGGGGTTGGAGAGGGAAACATGGTTACAACAGATGATCATGAAAGACATGATGTAAACTATTTTGACCATGGAACTGAAGGAGGTGAAGGGCCAAGTCATGAAGGTATTGGGGAAAAGTGTGAAGTATTGAAGTTCCAGGGTAGATGCATGCTCTCATACTTAATGAGTGGTAAGGAACAGGAGGATCAAGTTGGGCAGTGGTAGCTTGGCAGCTCAGGGGAACCTGGAATTATAGCCCTAGCTTTGTATATCTAAGTAAGAACTTCGGTTTTTATTGCAAGTAAGATGAAAAACATGGGGAAGTGACCTGGTGTCATTAGGTTTTAAAACTGTCATTCTGCTGCTGGGTTGAGAATAGGGAGGAGGCAGAATAGAGCAAGATGGACAACCTAGGGGACAACTGCAAATCCCACTTCCTTTCAAGATTCAGGGAAGGGTGGTTTTGATGGAGGTGGAGGAAAAATATTGTTTGGGGAGATGTTTGGGGGTTAGAACTCAGCCTTTACTGCTGGGGTGGAAGCAAGATGTGGGGACAAGGAAGAGGCGAGAATGACTAAGTTTTTGCCTGAGCAATCAGAATATTAACTAAGTGATTACAGTATAGTGTTAGTTTTGTTTCCTCTAAGTAGTATGTTTAATTTTCGGGGTATTACAGCACCATACAATTTCTCAGCATATACAAAAAGAAAAATAATTCTTACTGAACTATATTTACCTCCCACTTCTAAGCTGTGTTGAGGTCATTTATAATATTAAAACTGAAATAAAGCCAAGTAGTTGGAATGGAAATAAAAACATGAATAAATAGAACTGGAAAGCATAAAAACTGAGGAAATATTCCCGATTTTTGTCTATCACTGAAAGAGCAAACTAAATTACTTGAGTTACAAAACTTGGAATCAAGAAAGATGTTTTATTAGATGCTTCACTGGAACTTTAATTGTTTTTTGAGCCCCACCTCACGAATTAACAAAATTTGCTAAAGAAGTTCCAGCATCCACCCAAAGGTTCATCAGGGACGAACCCTCCAGAGTGAGAGAAAAAGCTCATTCTCCAGATGTACATCCTTAAAGAATGCTTAATTATCCATTTGCCCATTTTCAAAGCCTGCTTACATATGTGTGTTCAGCTGCTTCAGTCGTGTTCGATTCTGCGACCCTATGAGCTGTAGCCCGCCAGAATCCTCTGTCTGTGGTATTCTCCAGGCAAGAATACTGGAGTGGGTTGCCATGTCTTCTCCAGGGGATCGTCCCAGCCCAGGGATTGAACCTGAGTCATTTTTCAGGCAGATTCCTTAGCTCTGAGCAAAACCTATTTGCCCCCTGCCAATCTCCTTCCCCACTCAGATGCTGTCTCAGATTCCGTCTCAGATTCCTCCGAAAAGTGCCCCTCTCTTTTTTCCCCAAATCTTTCCTGATTTCTGGAAGGTCTGAGTTTTTCTTCTAACTCTTTCTCTCTTTCTTCCTCAAATAAATACCCTTTCTGAGCTGAGACTCTTCCCTGTTCTGTATGATCCTTTTTTTTTTTTTTTGGCCCAGGAGCCCTTCAGCCTACTCCTAATATGGAATTGGAGGAGGCAGCATACTTCACTTCTTCCTACTTAAAGGAATGTGTGAGAGTCATTTCCTTTGAGCCATTGCCCTGACACCTAGAGTTTTCATAAGGAATAAACAAACCAGCAGGTTCAGCCAGACTTGTATACTCCTCAGAGGCATCCTCAAGATTTAAAGTCATGAGCACTAAGGTTACTCACCTTCTCAAACATCCTCTAATACAAGCCTCGTGTTTGGACACTGAACCAAGCTGACTTTGCATTGAATCTTTCATTATTAGAATTTGATGAAGCCCCAGGATTTTTTTTTTTCTTAGAACAGGCTCAGAAAACACTATATAATTTAATCTATCTTATAAGACTTCTGGAACTAGAATTAAAAAAATGGAAATACTCTAGAATCCAGGATGACTGCTCAACTTACCATGGACGTAGTCTGAAAGTCTGGATCTGATGAGAGAGTCAAAAACACTTTAAATGAGGAAAACAAATTAAGCCTTTTAGCCTGCCTGAGACATCAGAACCCCTTTAATGAGGAAAGCCCGTAAATCCTTCAATGAAGGTAGTAGGGAGAAGCAGAATTCTCAGATCTATTTCATGGAATTAGTGCCAAAACCAGAAAGAACAAGAGAAGCAAGGCAGATATACATTCTTGAAATGAAAGTCAGAAAATAGAAACCCAGTAATGTATTGCCACCCTTCCAATATACAAACCTGATTATATAAAATGTTTCTTCAGTGTAAATATAACACATTGATATACATGTTCAAAGAGGAAAATAATAGATACTATTTAAATAGTCAAAGGTTAAAACTATTAGATGACCTGTTTGTGGAAATAAAGAAATACCTAACATCCTCCTTAGACTGAACTACAGACAATGGTGTGGGCATAAATCTTTCTCTTAACAATAATTTTTATTGATCACATTACATTCCAGGAACTATATGGTTTCTTAACAGGTCATGGAAAGTTTAGGGAGTGCCCTTGTTCCCATAAGATACACATTCCTCATTCACATTAGACTTTCCTTTCCTTAATTCTAACCTCTACTTACCCACACTGTTCTTTGGATGTTCAGAAGTAAGAAGAGTTGGTGATTGGTGAAGTTCAGAATATGTCAGAACCTAATGAAAATGACATTGCTGGGGGTCTGAGTCCTAATTTCACTGCTTAGTCTTATTCAGTAATGACTGTAAGTTCCTTGTGTGTGTGTTTGTCACTCAGTCGTGTCCGACTCTGTGACCCCATGAACTGTAGCCCTCCAGGCTCCCCTGTCCATGGGATTCTCCAGGCAAGAATACTGGAGTGGGTTGCCATTTCCTCCTCCAAGAGATCTTCTTCACCCAGGGATCCAACTTGCATCTCTTACGTCTCCTGCATTGGCAGGTAGCTTCTTTATTACTAGCACCAACTAGGAAGCCCATAAGTTTCTTCAGTTCAGTTCAGTTCAGTTCACTCGCTCAGTCATGTCCGACTCTGTGCGACCCCATGGACTGCAGCATGCCAGGCTTCTCTGTCCATCACCAACTCCTGGAGTTTACTCAAATTAATGTCCATTGAGTTGGTGATGCCATCCAACCATCTCACCCTCTGGCATCCCCTTCTCCTCCTGCCTTCAATCTTTCCCAGCATCAGGGTCTTTTCCAGTGAGTCAGCTCTTTGCATCAGGTGGCCAAAGTATTGGAGTTTCAGCTTCAACATCAATCCTTCCAATGAACACTCAGGACTGATCTCTTTATGATGGACTGGTTGGAGCTTCTTGCAGTCCAAGGGACTCTCAAGAGTCTTCCCAAACACCACAGTTCAAAGGCATCAATTCTTCGGTGCTCAGCTGTGTTTATAGTCCAACTCTCACATCCATACATGACTACTGGAAAAACCATAGCCTTGACTAGACAGACCTTTCCTGACAAAGTAATATCTCTGATTTTTAATATGCTATCTAGGTTGGTCATAACTTTCCTTCCAAGGAGTAAGTATCTTTTCATTTCACACCTGCAATCACCATCTGCAGTGATTTTGGAGCCCAAAAAAATAAAGTCTGAACCTGTTTCCACTGTTTCCCCATCTATTTGCCATGAAGTGATGGGACCAGATGCCATGATCTTTGTTTTCTGAATGTTGAGCTTTAAGTCAACTTTTTCACTCTCCTCTTTCACTTTCATCAAGAGGCTCTTTAGTTCTTCTTCACTTTCTGTCATAAGGGTGGTGTCATCTGCATATCTGAGGTTATTGAGATTTCTCCCAGCAATCTTGATTCCAGCTTGTGCTTGATGCAGCCCAGCGTTTCTCATGATGTACTCTGCATATAAGTTAAATAAGCAGGGTGACAATATACAGCCTTGATGTACTCCTTTCCTGGTTCCTTGGAACAATTCTGTTGTTCCATGCCCAGTCCTAACCTGCATATAGGTTTCTCAAGAGGCAGATCAGGTGGTCTGGTATTCCCATCTCTTTCAGAATTTTCCACAGTTTATTGTGATCCACATAGTCAAAGGTTTTGGCATAGTCAATAAATCAGAAATAGATGTTTTTCTGGAGCTCTCTTGCTTTTTCGATGATCCAGCAGATGTTGGCAATTTGATCTCTGGTTCCTCTGCCTTTTCTAAAACCAGCTTGAACATCTGGAAATTCATGGTTCACGTATTGCATGGCTTGGAAAATTTTGAGCATTACTTTACTAGCGTGTGAGATGAGTCCATTTGTGTGTTACTTGAGCATTCTTTGGCATTGCCTTTCTTTGGGATTGGAATTAAAACTGACCTTTTCCAGTTCTGAGTTTTCCAAATTTGCTGGCATATTGAGTGCAGCACTTTCACAGCATCATCTTTCAGGATTTGAAATAGCTTAAATGGAATTCCATCACCTCCACTAACTTTGTAGTGATGCTTTCTAAGCCCCACTTGACTTCACATTCCAGGATTTCTGGCTCTAGGTGAGTGATCACACCAGCATGATTATCTTGGTCATGAAGATCTTTTTTGTACAGTGCTTCTGTGTATTCTTGCCACCTCTTCTTAATATCTTCTGCTTCTGTTAGGTCCATACCATTTCTGCACTCTTCTGTTAGGTCCATACCATTTCTGTACTCTTCTGTTAGGTTCATACCATTTCTTTCCTTATTGCTTCTAAATGGTTAATTTGGTTTAGATCTTATTCCCATTCTGAAGTTCCGAATCATTTAGAAAAATCGACTAGGTTCCAGGAGGATATCCCAGTATATTTGCATAGGGCTGGTTACAATCCCTACTCAGCAGATCTTATGCCTGGAAGGCACCATGGGGCTAAAGAACTTTCTGAAAATCCCTGAAATTGAGACACCCCCTCCTAACTGATGTTTGAGCTGTCAAATGCTGGTTCCTGAAGATTCCAATTATACTTCTCATTAGAGGACAGAAATTGTGCTTCACTTTTCTTTGTAACTCTTTGCCTGGCACAGGCCTGATGTACATAAGGTGCTCAACCATGCCTTGGGAGAAGAGTGAGAGAAGTAGAAAAGGAGATAATAGTACATATTTAAATACAGGACTAGACCAAAGAATATGTTGTGAATAAATATTGTCCTGTGCCCTCTTCTGTTTTTAATATCAAGATTATTTTTTAAGTCTTTTACTATTTAGCTTTTTATCCTTTTAAGCTTTTCCTCTAATGGGAATAAGCTATGAGAACAAAGATTTCCCTTTTTCTTTTATTTTTCATGTGTACTTCATGGTATGGAGCACAGGGTTACCAGACACTTTAAAATATTTATGATTTGATGATTGGTCTGTAACCAATACTTTTCCATGCATTTGTGCATGTGTGCTAACTCACTTCAGCTGTGTCCAACTCTTTGCAATACTATGGACTGTAGCCCACCAGGCTCCTCTCTCCATGGGAGTCTCCAGGCAAGAATACTGGAGTAGGTTAACATGCCCTCCAGGAGATCTTCCCAACCCAAGGATCAAACCCAAGGATCATCTTTTATGTCTCTTAAGTTGATAGACAGGTTCTTTACCACTAGCACCACCTGCGAAGCCCACTTTTTCATATTTAATTCAAATTTAAAGTAAAATTTTAGTCCAAAATATTTCTTAAATTAATTCATAGATAGAAGCCTTAAAAAAAAAATCTTTAGATTCTGCAGAATCAGGTATGTCTACTGATAAACTTCTTTTATTTTCCCTGATAGCTCAGTTGGTAAAGAATTCGCCTGCAATGCAGGAGACCCCGGTTTGATTTCTGGGTCAGGAAGACCCGCTGGAGAAGGGATAGGCTGGAGAAGGGATAGGCTAGGGAAGAGAAAGGCAACTCACTCCAGTATTCTGGCCTGGAGAATTCCACGGACTGTATAGTCCACAGGGTCACAAAGAATCAGACACAACTGAATGACTTTCACTTTCAACCATATTTGACATAGATTTCATGTGAACTTTTCAAGTGATTACTATAATATTATCTAAATTATTAACTAAAAAGTTCAATTGCATATTCAAATAACAGCATTTTAAAGAAGTTGTTAATGTTTCCTTCTAGAACCCATTATTATACTTTTCTCTATTAGCAAAAAGATAAGTTTTTTTTTTTACTAAGTTTTCTAATTAACATTTTTAAAGTGTACATATACACCCCAAAGATCCTACAGCTTTAGTGTAACCACCCAAAATTATATGCAGGGTAGAATTGTCTTTATTTATTACAAATTCAGGGAACAAGACTATTCTTAATTTCTTTGCTGTATGGTACTAGATGAAATCATCACTAATAATAAGTCAACAAGCTAACACTTCATCCCTATTAACACAGAGGGATCTAGATAACAGTCTAGATCAAACCAACATAATTCCTTAGGTATTGGAAGAGGCAGAGAGAAGCAAACAAGAGTTTGTTGTAGAAAACAGGTGTTCTTTTCTTTTTAATTGAAGTTGGGTTAAATTCTTATGTTTAATAAATTGGCATGATTGATTTGAAGTTGCTGAATATTAAAAATTCTTTTTCATCAAAAGTAGATTGTGTTCCTGAACCAAAGGCCAACAAGTATTTCCTTAGTCTTTACTATCTACATGACCCATTAGGTGCTGTACAAAGTACTGTATAATATGATTAATTATTACTCACATGAGCTTATAATCATGTTAGAAAGGAAAAAATATTTATGCAACAGAAGTGCCAAAATCAGTTTGTATTCTGCAAAGTAGTCCATATTTCTTATGTTGTTATTCTTTTTAAAAATTCTCAAGAAGCAACATATGGCTTCTAGAAAAGGTGATAATGTAAACAACATTTAAGATCTGGCAGAAAGAATAGGCCTAAATAAATATTTAATCTGAAAAACTCAAGCAATTGTTAAAAACACATTTTAGAGGCAAAACAAACCATGGAAATTGTGTGTATTGAAGCCCAGATGATTAGAAAAGCAAGAGAGGAAAGTGAACAAAAGAAAGTTCAATATAATAGTCCTGGGGCAAAGCAGGTGCAAAACAAAAGTGCCCAGAATAAGGAGGGCTTCAGTCAGAAAGTTTCCTTTCTCTCTGGGCACTACATTTATTTATATAACATGGAAGCCCAAGCCAGCTCAGAAATTCCAGCTAAAGCATAGGTCCTTAGGCATCAAATGGGAGTTCACATAAAGAAGTCTTTTCCCACTTAAGGAGGGAAGGAGAGACTGAACTACCATGCAACCAGAAAGGCTAATGGGCCAGAAGAGGCCCCAGCATATGCCATTCACTATATGTACAATAATTCCAGTATGCAGGCAATGACGATGGATGTCTGCCTCTCAGATTTATCATCCAGAAAGCTGATTTGTTAAAAAAAAAAAGAAAAAGAAAAAAAAGAAAGAAAGAAACAGCAGACCAAAAAGTACTATACAGCATGTGAAAGTATTAGTCACTCAGTCATGTCTGACTCTTTGCGACCCCATGGGCTGTAGCCTGCTTCTGTCCAAGGAATTCTCCAGGCAAGAATATTGGAGTGGGTAGCCATTCCCTTCCCCAGGGGATTTTCCCAACCCAGGGGTCAAACCCAGATCTTTTGCACTGCAGGCAGATTCTTGACTGTCTGAGTCACCAGGAAAGCCCACTATAGAGCATATTTCCTTATAAAAATCTTATTATAAGTAAAAAGAGGTACTTTTTTTATTAGAAGTTCACTGCCACCTTCAGGAAATAATCCCATTTGTGAGTTGAGTAGAGAACACCTGTGCTTAGGGTAGACAGGGAAAAATGCAGGGCAGGAAATTTATAAAGTATAAAGTATTTACCTCCTGTCAGAATACAAGAGATGTTGGAAAATACTTATTAAATAAACAAACAAGTAAAATGAAGATGCAGGCTTGATAGCTCAATTTAAGAAACAGTACAGAAAACCATACAGATCAACAAAAATATTATTGCCATTAAAGAACAAATGATTTCAAGCAAAGAAGTTTAAATTTTGGACGTAAGTCCATTAGCAGAGGAGAATTCTTTAGCCTTTCTGGGAGGGGCAGGAAGGTATTTGCAGAAACGCAGACACAGAGAATAGACTTCTGAAGACAGCAGAGGAAGAAGAGGATGGAAGCAACTGAGAGAGTAGTGTGGGCACATGTCCACTATCGTGTGTAAAATGTGTGCAACAGATAGCTAGTGGGAAGCTGCTATACAACACAGGCAATTCAGCTTGTCTTCTGTGATGAGCCTGAGAGACGGGATGGAGGGGTGGGAAGGAGCTCAAGAAGGAGAGGACATATGTATACTTATAGCTGATTCACATTGTACAGCAGAAACCAATACAACATTATAAAGCAATTATCCCCCAATTAAAAATAAAAATGAAAAGAAATAAGGCTAATTGGAAAATATGAATAAAACTCTCATTAGGAAGATTTATCTGTCAATGTTTCATAACTCAAAGGAACATGAAAACACCATAACCCTATAAGCCAGTTAAGAAAGTACCACAACCCAGATATGATATTAATAGGGGGTACAGATTTTTTAAAAAAGAGAGATGTTTTGGGGGCAGGGAGAAATGTTCTTTTGTGCACATGCCAGTTGGGGTGTTCAGTTGTGTCTGACTCTTTGCAACCCTATGGACTGTAGCCCACCAGGCTCCTCTGTCCATAGGATTTCCAAGCAAGATTACTGTAGTGGGTAACCATTTTCTTCTCCAGGGCATCTTTCCGACCCAGAGATCAATGCCAAAGGAGGAAGAAATTTCAATGGTTATGGAATGAGGTAAAGGGGGCAAAGAGGATGAAAAATCTATGATGGTAGTGGTGAAAGCAGGAGCACAGGTGCTAAATAATAATGATCGTGAAGAGAAGAAAATTAGTAGAGAAGCTCAATAGTGAAAACCACCGGAAACTTAGAAAATCACCATCTAAAATCCAGATGAACCATATAAGTGGCTGCCAAATTAACCTGCTTAAAATGAACTTTGCACATTATTTTTCACAATCAAAAAAAGCAAACTGTGACTCTTTACAACTCATGCCTGGACTTCTCTGGTGGCTCAGAAGGTGAAGCATCTGCCTACAATGTGGGAGACCCAGGTTCAATCCCTCGGTCAGGAAGATCTCCTGGAGAGGGAAATGGCAACCCACTCCAGTATTCTTGACCTGAAAATCCCATGGACGGAGGAACCTGGTAGACTACAGTCTATGGGGTCGCAAAGAGTCAGACACGACTGAGTGACTTCACTTACACTCACTTTCACCACTCATAGGATTCAGTCTGTATCTACTTACTCCAGCATCCAAGACCTCTCACACTTGGACCTAACTGCTTCTTCTCTTCCACACTCAAACACCTTCTACTCCAATTAGACTGGTCAATCTTGCCAGCTTAACTCACATGTTTGTGGTCTCGGCAACATTACCATTCAACTCTCTTACTCCTCATTCTCTTTCTTAAGCTTCATATTTAATAACTTTTCCTTCCTCCGTATAATGTTGGCTCAGGAAGCTGTTCTTTTCTTGCACTGGCTCTGGGAAGACCACTTCTGCTAGCTTTCTACAGTACCTAATATTACTAGGGGAGGAATGTTGATAGTACTAACAACATCTATCTGCTCTCCTTGGCTCATTTTTCACCTATCCCAAATCTATCCATTTATCCAGTGTTGGCTTCTATACCCAAAATTCAGAACTTTGCTGAATAAAGTTGCATAATTGATTCATTTTAACATTTCCTACCAAGGCGATGCCCTTAATCCACTCACAGCAGGACATTGCACATTTCTTTTAACTCAGTCTCATTCTTCCTAACTTCTTTAAATTATTAATTGATTCTTCAACCTTCTCCCCTTCAGCATGAATGACTTCCCTGGGTGGAAATACCCTCAGCATTTCCTCCGGCCCCCAAAGTATAAACCTGTCCATATCCACCCTTATCCTTAAAGCTTTTTCTAGAAGAACTTTTTTTTTCTTCTAATGACTTCTCCTGTGCTCTGGGTCTCAGGTTCTCCCATCTTTACTACTTACCCTTTCTTGACCAACTCTCCATCCTTCTCAAATTTTCCCTATTCCATTCAAAGCAAGCTTCTTGAAAGAATAACCTATACTCTGTCTCTTCACTTTCTCTCCTTCATTCAGTCCTCAATTCATTGTAATCAGGCTTCTGTCCCATCATCCTTTGCATCTCTTCTTATAAGGGTCACCAGCCATCTTATAATAATGAAATCCAACCACCATGTCAATGTCTCAGTGACATTTTATAACAGGCGACCACATCTTCACTCCTCTGTGAAAGGTCCCTGTCGTGCTACAACATGACATTTTGTTGAATCCTTTCTGATCTCTAGTATCTCTTTTTTACTTGCGCTTTTTCAGAGCCTCATTTTTGGGCTATCCCATCCGTGCCAACTCCTTAACTCAGTGCTTTTCAATCCTGGCTGACCATTAGAATCATCTAGACAGTACTTAAAAAGTACTAATGCATGAGACCCACTTCCAGAGATTTTAATTCAATGAGTCTGGGAAGGAACCCAGGAACCCAGGCAGCTCCTCAAATGATGCTAGTGTGTACTTGTGGTATAAAAAAAAAACACTGTTTTAACTCATGATTCCCAACTTTGTCTTTTCAGAGAAATCACCTGGGGCAATTGTGAAACATAAGTGTACCAGATCCTGCCTCTTTGAAATTCTAGTTGAATAGGCCAAAACTCAAAATCCGAAAAGTAACTGGAGACTCTCCTTTCCACTCACATCTATTGGACAACACTTAAAGCTGTAGTTTTTTGGGACATCTGCTATGTGCTGGATAACTCACATTTATTTTCAAGCTTAGAGTTTTCTCCTATGTGTTCACAGAGCACTTTCCATACATGCTATTCATTTGTGTCTCCTTTGCAGGCTTTTTTTTTTTTTTTTTTGGCCATGCCATGCGGCTTATGGGATGTTATTTCCCCAACCAGGGATTGAACCTGGGATCCCAGCAGTGGGAGCACAGAGTCCTAATCACTGGACCTTCAGCTAATCCCCCTGTGTCTCCTTTACTTGACTGTGAATTCCTACAGGGCAGAGATTCTGTCCCTCAAATAAATTTCATTTGAACTAGTAAATTGTCCAGTACAGGTTAACTCAATAAATAATTTTATAAAATACTGAATGAACAAGCAATTAAATTATTTCCATATATATATAATCATTCCTAACACAAAATATAGATGACATTCTAAGCCTTTTTGTATTCTTGACATACACATTAGGCCAGGGTTCATAATGATGGATGAAAATTTTCTGTAATCAGTATTTTTACCTGTAAAATTGTTCTGTATAATTATGTGATTCATTTTTCTCTCTGACAGTTTCTTCTCTCTTAGTGCTTATTCCCACTTGGCCAAATGACTTATACATGTTATGGTATATTTTTGGAATCTCCTTTGTGGGAGGTATAGAGCTCATGAACTTTGAACTTGAACTTCTCATTTGTATAATAGAGATAAGACATACTTATGATTATTAAAATAAGAGAAGCTCTGGCCAGAATTTTTTTATTCTTGAAGTGTCAGCTCTTGTGAGAATATCTATGCAACCTACATAAATCCAAGGAATAGTCTTTCTTTAGCTTTCTCATTGGCTCCGCTCCGTATTACATGTGACTATATCTTGACCAATCCTTATGTTTTTTACCACAGTCTCAGAAAATATTGTGTCTTTCCCCCAATTCATGCCTAACTAGTTCACACGTGTCTTTAATCACATTGGCCCCTTCTAGAATGTGCTACATCCTTTGTCTGCCTGGAAAACTCTGATTAGTCCCTTGAAACCCTCCTCATATAGGGTTAGTCATTTCCTCATTTGTTTTACCTCTGTCTGGACACAGACTTTCCATCTTTGCACTCGTCATAATGCACTGTAATTTTTGTTTACACAGTTTATTTAATAGGTTTTGAACTCATCAAGGGGAAAGATCAAGTTTTATAAACCTATTTTTTCCCAGGGGTGAGTGCAGTGTTAAAGTATGGACATGATATTTGTGGAGTTGAATTGCTCCTGGAACCAGACTTTTACTCTACTTTTAACATAAAATCTTCCAAAACTCCATCTCCTCACCATCATTCAACTTTAACTTTGGAGTCAGAGAACTGTAAGTTAAAATCATTACTGACCCTCTGTTGTTTTTTTTGTTGTTGTTTTTTCTGATCTTGGATATTTTCTTTGTTGTTTTCTTTAACTGTGAAATAGAGATTATCAGACCTACTCACAGTGTTGCTTATATAATTAAATTAAAAGATGCATATAAAAAGCTTAACACAATAAATGTCCAAAACATGTACACAGTAATTGCTGACAATGTGGTGGTCATCATAATTGTGGAGCAGGTTTGTTTTTGTTTTTGGTGGGGTTTTTGGATCATTCACTACAGGGTTCTACCAGTAAATTTTAGTACTGAAAATGCAGTTCTCTGTTAAAGTCAGGCATGCTGAGTAAATCTAAACCTTCCCTGTTTGGCACTTCAATCACAAACTCTTAAATCCCTCTTCTCACCTTTCATGCTTCCTTGGATATTTCTTGAAATAAGGAGGGAGTTGTGTAATCCTTTCTGTAGATAAAAAAGTCAAGCTTTGGGACTAATCCTCTCATGCCCTACATTCCTGTTTACTTTAGTCACTCCAGGAACTGCAAGTCATCTCTCATTACATGAACTCTCATCCCCATATCAATTTTAATATCCCCTAATCTGGAGCAATCTTCCACTCCTCCCTTCCGTCTCAAATCCTTCCAATGTACCCTCTGGAATTCCTGATAACTCATCAACTTAATCCGTGGGATTCTCAAATCCATCACTTTCCTGCTCTCTCATTCTTTTCCATTGTGGTCACTGCATACCCTCCAAAATGTATTTGTTTTATTTTATTTTTTTAACCTCTTAAATATCCCATAAATCTTGAGGGTGGGGTAGATATTCTCCTTTGTTTTTTTCTGGTAGTTCCAAATCATTTTCTATCTCCTTCCTCTAAAGAAAACTTCCAGTTCCTTTGTAGTTCATGCCATGTGGCAACCTCCTATCAAGCTCCCTGCCCTTGTTCCAATCATGAGCAGACACTGAGGTCAGCCCTTCTCATTCAGTGAAAATTTAGCAAGTAGCGCACTGACTCTCCACCACTTCCTTTGCTTTCCTCAATCACCCTAGGTGATTTTGACATCTGTGTAACTCGCATTGTAGAGAATCCTTTCAATAGTCTAGTTCTCAGTGTCTTGACCTCCTCATGGCCAATGATCTTGCCCTTATTTCCTGCAACCACCCATTTCCATATTATATGCTAGATCCTTTAATTGTCATCAGTTGCGATCCCAACAACCTCCATTTGACATATCCAACTTTGTGATTGCCTCTTCCTATTTATTTTCAGTTAATCTCTTTCATACACCATTCAAAGATTCTGCACTTGAGAAAATGTAATTCTATTTAGGAGATGGATTCTATCAATCTTTGCCTGTCTTTCATTCTTTTCACATCCTCACTTCCCTCCTTACTCAGTATAAAAGAATCACTCCTCACACAATCCCTTGACAACATTGCTCCCTCTCTTTCTTCACTGCATAGTTGCCTGACAAAACTCCACCCTAGTTGAATCCCAGCTTTTGTCTGTTCTGTGCTTAACTCTGAGAAGCTGGACATGACTTGACAAAATACATGATGGTGTTAACTTATCTCACTGAAAAATACATGACCACTACCTACAGTGGGCCCATGATACTCTAAGACTTCAGTTCAGTCGCTCAGTTGTGTCTGACTCTTTGCAACCCCATGAATCCCAGCATGCCAGGCCTCCCTGTCCATCACCAACTCCCGGAGCTCACCCAGACTCACGTCCATCGAGTCAGTGATACCATCCAGCCATCTCATCCTCTGTCGTCCCCTTTTCCTCCTGCCCCCAATCCCTCCCAGCATCAGAGTCTTTTTCAATGAGTCAACTCTTTGCACAAGGTGGCCAAAGTACTGGAGTTTCAGCTTTAGCATCATTCCTTCCAAAGAACATCCAGGACTGATTTCTTTTATAATTGACTGGTTGGATCTCCTTGCAGTCCAAGGGACTCTCAAGAGGCTTCTCCAACACCACAGTTCAAAAGCATCAGTTCTTCGGTGCTCAGCTTTCTTCACAGTCTAACTCTCACATCCATACATGACCACTGGAAAAACCATAGCCTTGACTAGACAGACCTTTGTTGGCAAAGTAATGTCTCTGCTTTTCAATATACATGTCCCAATTCAATTTACCGTCCCAGTCTGCAAAATGACTATTTCATCACTCAAGAGTTTCTTGTTGGAATCTCTAATACACTCTCTGTCTTCTTTAATTCATCTTATTCCCCTACTTCATATTTTACTGCTAAAGAAGAGCAATCAGAAAAGAATATCCACATATTCCCACCCACCAATGTATGGACTTTCCAGGTAGCACTAATGGTAAAGAACCCACCTGCCAGTTCAGGACTTCACTGTGTCTCTATGAGATACTTCACTCTTCTTCCTGTTGCCATGAGTGTACACATACCTAAAGACAGCCCATCACCTCACACAGGTTGCTGCTGCTGCTAAGTCGCTTCAGTCGTGTCCAACTCTGTGAGACCCCATAGACGGCAGCCCGCCAGGCTCTCCCGTCCCTGGGATTCTCCAGGCAAGAACACTGGAGTGGGTTGCCATTTCCTCCTCCAATGCATGAAAGTGAAAAGTGAAAGTGAAGTCGCTCAGTCGTGTCTGACTCTTAGCGACCCCATGGACTGCAGCCTTCCAGACTCCTCCATCCATGGGATTTTCCAGGCAAGAGTACTGGAGTGTTAAAGTTGAAGTTAAGTGTTGAAGAGGATGTGGAATACTCATACACTGTTGGTAGAAATATAAATTTCCATCTACATTGATACAAATGTTACAGCCACTATGGAAAACAGTATGGAGATTCCTTAAAATAGTAAAACACAGAACTACCATATGATCCAGCAATCCCAGTTCTTGATATATATCCAAACAAGTGAAATGTGTTATCTCAAAAAGATATCTACATCCTCATGTTCACACTGTATGATTCACAATAGCCAAGTTACAGCACTAAGTGTCTATCAATGGATGAGTTAATGAAGAAAATATAGTTTTATACACACACCCACCCACACACACACACTCAGAGGAATGTTATTCAACCATAGAGAGGAAAGAAATCTTGCCATTTGTGACAACATGGATGAACCTAGGGAACATTATGTTAAGTGAAATGAATCAGGCACAGAAAGACAAACACTGAACAATCTCACTTATATGTAGAATATAAAATAGCTGAACCCACAGAATAGAATGGTGGTTGCCAGACTTGGGGAAATGGGGACATGTTGGTCAAAGAGACCTAAGTTTCAGTTATGAAGAATGAGTAAATTCTGGTGCTCTAATATGCAGTAAAAGACCCTGATGCTGGGAGGGATTGGGGGCAGGAGGAGAACGGGACGACAGAGGATGAGATGGCTGGATGGCATCACTGACTCGATGGACATGAGTTTGAGTGAACTCCGGGAGTTGGTGATGGACAGGGAGGCCTGGTATGCTGCAATTCATGGGGTCACAAAGAGTCGGACATGACTGAGCAAATGAACTGAACTGAATATACAGTATGGTGACTATAGTTAACAATGCTGTACTGTATAGTTGAAATTTGCCAAAGCGGTGGTTTTTGGTGTTCTCACCAACACACACATACAAAACGATAACTATATGAGATGATAGATGTGTTAACTAGCTTGATCCCTAGTGATCATTTCACAATGTATACATACATCAAAACATCACACTGTAGACCTTAATATGGACAGTTTCTATTTATCCATTATAACCCAATAAAACTGAAAAAAGTCAATTTGTCCATACAAACTTTCTAGGGTCTGTCCATTGGAACTCATTTCCACTCACCTTACTCAAGGACTTTGTTTCTATAACTGTCCTCCAACTTCTCTTGAACCATCACTCATGTCTTACTTACTAGGATAATCAATACACTGAGATCAAATTGCCAACATCTATTGGATCATTAAAAAAGCAAGAGAGTTCCAGAAAAACATCTACTTCTGCTTTATTGACTATGCCAAAGCCTTTGCCTGTGTGGACTACAACAAACTGGAAAATTTTTTAAGAGATGGGAATACCAGACCCCCTGACCTACCTCTTGGGAAATCTGTGTGCAGGTCAGTAAGCAACAGTTAGAACTGGACATGGAAAAACAGACTGGTTCCAAATCAGGAAACGAGTATGTCAAGGCTGCATATGTCACCCTGCTTATTTAACTTATATGCAGAGTACACCATGAGAAATGCTGGGATGGATGAAGCACAAGCTGGAATCAAGATCGCCTGGAGAAACATCAATAACTTCAGAGATGCAGATGACACCACCCTTATGGTAGAAAGTGAAGAAGAACTAAAGAGCCTCTTGATGAAAGTGAAAGAGGAGAGTGAAAAAGTTGGCTTAAAACTCAACATTCAGTAAACAAAATCATGGCATCAGGTCCCATCACTGCATGGCAAATAGATGGGTAAACAGTGGAAACAGTGGCTGACTTTTTTGGGGGGACTCCAAAAGCACTGCAGATAGTGACTGCAGCCATGAAATTAAAAGACATTTACTCCTTGGAAGAAAAGTTGTGACCAACCTAGATAGCGTATTAAAAAGCGGAGACATTACTTTGTCAACAAAGGTCCATCTAGTCAAGGCTATGGTTTTTCCAGTGGTCACGTATGGATGTGAAAGTTGGACTATAAACACAGCTGAGCACCGAAGAATTGATGCTTTTGAACTGTGGTGTTGGAGAAGACTCTTGAGAGTCCCTTGGACTGCAAGGAGATCCAACCAGTCAATCCTAAAAGAAATCAGTCCTGAATATTCATTGGAAGGACTCATGCTAAAGCTGAAACTCCCATACTTTGGCCACCTGATGCAAACAGCTGACTCATTGGAAAAGACCCTGATACTGGGAAAGATTGAAGGCAGGAGGAGAAGGGGATGACAGAGGATGAGATGGTTGGATGGCATTATTGGCTCAATGGACATGAGTTTGAGTAAACTCTGGGAGTTGGTGATGGACAGGGAGGCCTAGGCTGCTGCAGTCCATGGGATAGAAAAGAGCTGGACACGACTGAGCGACTGAAATGAATCAATACTCAAGCTTGCTGTAAACATCTGCCTTAAAACAAACAAAACCAAACTTACTTGGATGTTACATCCTCATTTCACATTCCCCTCCTCTATATTTCCTTTCACTTTTTCCTTTTACCCTCCTTTTCACAAAATTAATAAAATTTGAGTGCATAATAATGTCTCCACTTCGGTCACTCTTCTGAAAGCACTCCAGTCAGTCTTTTGACTTCCAGCTCCATGGAAACTGCTGTTGTCAACATTGTCTCCGCATTGCCTAATCCTATGGACAAACTTACTTGCCCTCATAGTAGCAATTCCACATAGTTGACCACAACCTCCTTGGAACATTCTATATTCAGTTTCCAAAAAATCTATTCTCATCTTAATATCCTCCCTACTTCTGGATTTTTCCTCTTAATATATTCTCAACATAGCAGCCAAATTTATTTAGTTAAAACACTGATGAAATTATTTCATTCTGCTCAACAAAACTCCATGGCATCTTATATCCCTCAAGGGGGGTGGGGTGGTGGGGAAGTTCTTCCAGTGCTTTCTAAATCTCTATCTTGCCTTGATTATTGCCAAGTGAGTCAGCACTTCCCTCTTTGGTCACTCTGGTCCAGCCACATAGACTACTTGTTCTCCTGAATATGCCAGGCATACTCTTGCCTCCGAGCCTTTGTCCTTGCTGCTCTCTCTCCCAGAAAAGGCACTCTTCTAAATATTAGAGTGGTTGGCACTCTATTCCAGTTAGGTCTCTTTCTAAATGTCACCTTGTCAGGCAAGGACTTTCCCTCTTTGGTAGTTACTGTCTAATCCATTAACCTGCTTTGCTTTTCTTCATAGTACTTAATACCACCCGATACACATTGTTTATTTGTTTATTGTTTCTCTTCTCCATATAAAAATAAAGTCCCAGGAGAACAAAAACAATATCTGTTTTTTTTTTTCTTTTCACTACTATCTCACCAGCAGCTAGTGGTTCTACTGCATAATAAATATTTGTTGAATGATTAAATAAAACCTTTCTTTTCAATGTCTATATTCCTGTGACCAGCATCTGCATGTGCTTTCCTAAAATCATTAAACATCTATATCCACAACTTAAACCGAATTCCTAGCACAGTAAATTGAGAAGTTAGGCAAATAGTTTGGCCATAATCCTCTGTTAAGTGTCTTTCCTCTGTCCTAGCACTAAATTTATTGACTCACTCTTAAAACTCCATTTCCTACAAAATGCAGGGTGGTTGAAGTCCAAAATCAATAAGTATAAGAATGCTTAGAGCAGGAAAGAAGAAAAATGAGATAATAAAAGGAGAAAACATTTTAAAGGAACTCATAAACATCTTAGAACTGTACTTGGGAAACAAAGATCATGCAGAAAAATTTTGGAAGAAAACACCTCCACAAAAGCATGTCCTCTCTCTTCCTCTCCTTTCTCTGTAGTAGACGATAGTGTAATTCTTGCTTAGGCTGGACTGTGCTCTGTCATGCAGAACAAAGGACAAGTCTTTTGGCCTCAGCTTCTAGTTATCTGAGCCCAGATGAAGACAAACAGGATAGGCCCAAGGCAAAACTGTCAAGTGGAAAAACTTGGCTGGCGTTTAGAAATTCCCTTTTCTCTGCTCTCTCCCTGCTCGGTTATACCCGCACCCTCTGCACCTTTAGTGCCCAATATCCTCCTCCTTCTAAAATCTTGCCTCTGTCAAAAAGTAAGATGGGTATCTTAAAACATTTACATTTACATCCAGGTTGTAATTTCACTTTCAACCGCATATAAGTGGTAAAGACAATACTGATAATTTTCCTAATAACTAATCTGATCTTCCAGATTAGGAAAAATACTAAACTTAGTTCTGTTGCAGGAAGTTCAGACCAAACCACTAACTTCAATTAGTATTTTCATGTAAATGTTTAGTGCTGTGCCCCTGCTAAGTTACTTCAGTTGTGTCCAACTCTTCATGACTCTCTGGACTGTAGCCTGCCAGGCTCCTCTGTCCATGGGTTCCTCACGCAAGAATACTGGAGTGGGTTGACAAGCCCTCCTCTAGGGAATCTTCCCGACCCAGGGATCGAAGCCACATCTCCTGCGGCTCCTGCACTGTAGGCAAATTCTTTACCACTGAACCACCAGGGAAATGTCTCATGGTAAAATTCCCAGTTTCATGTTTCTCGGCTCTTGACATTTAGATGTGTGTGACCCCGCGGCAGAAGGTGAGATGGGGTGCTTGATCTTAGCATTTTCCTCTGCATTTTCACGGGTGCTGGTTTCAGAGTCACCCATTAGTTTTGTTTCTTGGACTGGTGACTGTTGAGTTTCATTGACCCATCTGCCTCTTGCTGAGGGGACAGGTGGTACCCACTGCTCAGCTCTCTGTCTCAACTTCCTAGCCTGCTGCTCCTTTGTGCTCTAAGATTAGCCTTTCATCTCAGCAGCCTCATATTTTCTGAGTCTGGAATGTAGAAACTTCTGGACTTCCTGAAGGAAACGGAGGGACAGAGATGCTTCTGTGTATGTATGTGTGTGTGTGTGTGTGTGTGTCCTGCCTCCGTGTGAGTTCCCTAGCTCCAGGACCATGCTGGGCATGAGAATTCTCCTAGACCTTGGCAGTTTCACCTCTATGCACACAGGGAAGCATGCCACTGATATGATGATGCCAGGATCCCCCATCTGTCCAGGTGTATCTGTGGCCCACAACATTGAAAATGTGAGCCCCAAAGTGAGGTGGGGGGCATCAAAGAGTCTGGCATCTTCTTCCTTATCCTCTATTCCTTCCTCATTCACAGGGGCCAGAGACCTTTTGATCCTATCAGACTTTGTATACTCCTTTAATAATAAACCATTTTTGTCACTGCTTTTGCCATTCTGAAGTGGAAAATCATAAAAATATAGTATAACTCTCCTCATAGAACTAAAATCAATACCATATTCTAACTATAAAAAAAAAAAACAAAAAAGCAAAGATAATTTATCAATTTTAAAATGTAAATGAATACTTGGTGATAACTACAAGGAAAGACATAATGAATTGGTCTGATGATTAAGTTTATATACAGAAATCACCTGAATGTGACAATTACAATTCCTCTAATGGAGATTTAAACTCCATGAACACTTTGTTGGATGATATTTCAAAATAGTGACCAAATCTCAGTAAACCTGCAAAAGAAACAAAGTAGGGTTTTCCTACAGCTTATACTACAGTATGCTTACAGAAATTTTAATGTACATAAATTGGGCAAAAAAAAATTTCCTGGCTCAAATACATTTTCTACCTGTCTGTGGCTTAGGACATTTTATTTCAGTGAACTGGGCCACTCATTCTAGCTGTCTAGAGTCCCTGACTCTATTCATTAAATATAAAATGCAGCCTCCAAGCATTGCATGACGACAATAACAAAGAGCCCTGAAGGGTGTCTCCTGAAGGGTGATTTTCCATCTCTTGTAAGAATTGCTTCTCTGCACCATTTTCCTCCTTCTTCACCAAAGGAGCAAGGCTCATGATGCAGCTATTAGTGCAAATGTTATCTGTTCCTCTCTTACTACAAAATGAAACTGTATTTCCAGGAATGGCCCTTAATCCAAGAGCCCATTGGATAACCGCAGTTTGAAGTTTCTGAGGCTGAAAATACATCAGTTTAATAGCCCCAAGATATAATCTCTGTTATATAGTGGACCCTCTCTCCTGTTGTTAGATTACCCAGATATTAGCCCCTGAAACTGTTTTATTCTAGTGAATCAATTTAATGTTTTTCAAATGACAAAAGCAATACATTACTATGGTAAACAAGTTAAATAATACGAAGTGAAGTGAAGTCGCTTAGTCATGTCTGACTCTTTGCATCCCCATGGACTGTAGCCTACCAGGCTCCTCAGTCCATGAGATTTCCCAGGAAAGAATACTGGACTGGGTTGTCATTTCCTTCTCCAGGAGATCTTCCCCACCCAGGGATTGAACCCAGGTCTCCTGCATCGTAGGCAGATGCTTTACCATCTGAGCCACCTGACTGTAAAGTCATTTCTCTCTTCTCTCATTGAATGCTCTCTCCTATATACAAAGACACATATCCACTCATATACATTTTCATACACATATGTCTGTGCATACACACACACACACAAACACACAGATTTTATCTTTAACATCAAAATGCCACCATATTGTACACATTGCCCTGGGTGTCTTTTTTCCCAGTTAAATATATGTATATTATGGCCACCCCAAAGTGTATAGAAAGTAACTTTCTAATAAACAATAGATAAAAGCAAAATATGTACTGCACATTCACTCACATATAAAATTGTCTATAAATATGATTATATCATACTGCTTTCCAAAGAACTCTTTGTCTTTCACTGCACTCCCCTCTTCTCTTCATCTCTAACAGTACATTGCTTCATCCTCCTCTAAACTGCATCCCCCTCCCAGTCCTGATTATTTCTTTTTTCCCATTCTTAATGCTCATTTTTCACAGAATGAATCCCTAATATCAATTCTGTGTGTGTGTGTGTGTGTGCCCATTTGTGCATGCATGCTCACTTAGTCACTTAGTCATGTCCGACTCTTCTGTGAACTCATGGACTGTAACCCGCCAGGCCCCTCTTCCAGGGGATTTTCCAGGGAAGAATACTGGACTGTGTTGTAATTTCCTTCTCCAGGGGATCTTCCTGACCCTGGGATTGAACACATCTCTTTTGTCTCCTGCATTGGCAACTGGATTCCTTAGCATTATGCCACCTGGGAAGCACTTTATTTTGCTTTTTTGTTGTTGTTCAGTTGCTCAGTTGTGTCCAATTCTTTACGACTCCATGGAATGCAGCACACCAGGCTACCCTGTCCTTCACCATCTCCTGGAGCTTGCTCGAACTCATGCCCATTGAGTCAGTGATGCCATGAAACTATCTCGTCCTCTGCTGTCCCCTTCTCCTCCTGCCTTCAGTCTTTCCCAGCATCAGGGTCTTTTCCAATGAGTTAGTTTTTTGAATCAGGTGGCCTAAGTATTGGAGCTTCAGCTTCAGCGTCAGTCCTTCCAATGAATATTCAGGGTTGATTTCCTTTAGGATTGACTGGTTTGATCTCCTTGCAGTTCAAGGAACTCCCAAGAGTCTTCCCCAACACTACAGTTCAAAAGCATCAATTTTTTGGCACTCAGCTTTTTTTATGGTCCAACTCTCACATCTATACATGATTACTGGAAAAACCACAGCTTTGACTAGATAGACCCTTGTTGGCAAAGTACTGTTTCTGCTTTAAAAACCTACACTGTCTAGGTTGATCATAGCTTTTCTTCCAAGGAGCAAGAGTCTTTTAATCTCATGGCTGCAGTCACCATCTGCAGTGATTTTGGAGCCCCCCCCCCCCCAAATAAAGTCTGTCACTGTCTCCATTGTTTTCCCATCTATTTGCTATGAAGTGATGGGACCATATGCCATGATCTTAGTTTTTTGAATGTTGAGTTTTAAGCCAGGTTTTTCACTTGCTTTCACTTGATTTCACATTCCAGGATGTCTGGCTCTAGGTGAGTGATCACACCATCGTGGTTATCTGGGTCATGAAGATCTTTTTGGTCTAGTTCTTCTGTGTATTCTTGCCACCTATTCTTAATATCTTCTGCTTCTGTTAGGTCCATGCCATTTCTGTCCTTTATTGTGCCCATATTTGCATGAAATATTCCCTTGGTATCTCTAATTTTCTTGAAGAGATCTCTAGTCCTTCCCATTCTATTTTTTTCCTCTATTTCTTGGCATTCATCACTGAGGAAGGCTTTCTTATCTCTCCTTGCTATTCTTTGGAACTCTGCATTCAAATGGGTATATCTTTCCTTTCCTCCTTCGCCTTTAGCTTCTCTTCTATTAACAGCTATTTGTAACGCCTCCTCAGACAACCATTTTGCTTTTTTGCATTTCTTTTCCTTGGGGATGGTCTTGATCCATGCCTCCTATATAATGTCACAAACCTCCATCCATAGTTCTTCAGGCAGTCTGTCTATCAGATCTAATCCCTTGAGTCTATTTATCACTTCCACTATATAATCGTAACAAATACAGCTGATCTATTAAAATAAATTTGCCATACTCCAGTGGTCATTCAGAGCACTTCATCCTCTGGCCTTGGTAATTACTCGGGGATAAAAAGGACCTAATAGTGGCCATTCCAGGAACTTCAGCCAAAATGGCAAGGACAGACACACTTTTATTGTTATGATTTTATTAAACAAAATTCAGAGAACTAAGATCATGGCATCTGGTCCCATTACTTCATGACAAATAGGTGGGGAAACAATGGAAACAGTGACAGACTTTTATTTTGAGGGGGCCCAAAATCACTGCAGATGGTGACCGCAGCCATGAAATTAAAAGACGCTTACTCCTTGGAAGAAAATCTATGCCCAACCTAGACAGCATATTAAAAAGCAGAGACATTACTTTACCAACAAAGGTCCATCTAGTCAAAGCTATGATTTTTCCAGTAGTCATGTATGTATGTGAGAGTTGAACCATAAAGAAAGCTGAGCGCCGAAGAATTGATGCTTTTGAACTGTGGTGTTGGGGAAGACTCTTGAGAGTCCCTTAGACTGCATGGAGATTCAACCAGTCAATCCTAAAGGAAATCAGTCATGAATATTCATTGGAAGGACTGATGCTGAAGCTGAAACTCCAATTCTTTGGCCACCTGATGTGAAGAACTGACTCACTGGAAAAGACCCTGATGGCGGGAAAGATTGAAGGTGAGATGAGAAGGGGACAATAGAGGATGAGATGGTTGGATGGCATCACTGATGGGATGGACATGAGTTTGAGTAGGCTCCGGGAGTTAGTGATGGGAAGGGAAGCCTGGGATGCTGTAGTCCATGGGGTTGCAAAGAGTTGGACACAAGTGAGCAACTGAACTGGACTGAATTGAAATTCAGAATATTTACCATCCTTCCATCATTTGAATATTGCCTTCAAAGACATTAGGAAAACACAGAGAAAACAGAGTTGAGGGCTGAAGTGAATCAAGTTCAGAGCTCTTCATACCAAGACCAGAGGATGAAGTGCTCTGAATAATACAGAATATTGTTAGATAATATGTATTTAGGCATACTGCAAACAAACATCCCCCACAGTTACATGTACAGGAATCAATGCATTTATTTTGTGCCCAAGTTCTTCTGAGTTCCTGTCACTTATAACCAAGAATCCTAAATTGCCAAATAAGCTACACTTTACCCTACATATTCCCTATCTTAAATTCTTGTAAATTTGGGTTAGGTAGAGATTATGGGGATGTGAAGTAAGCCTCTTTTTCTATCTGTGGTTTACAAGCTGGTGTTATTACATGCTTCCAAAATAAGTGAAATAAATTAGGTAAACTATTGTGAAAATCTTTGAACATGAAAAATTAGTGCTTTATTGGCATTAAAAGGAACTTTGGAATCTATGCAGTCAGCATAATATGTTATGGTTGCTAGACCACTCAAGTCTGGCAATTTCATTTTAATAGATCAATTCTGCCCCACTATTGCTCCTAGGCTACAACTTGGCCAAATTTCACTTTAAAGGGCATATTATGGCAAAGATCCAAACCCTTTCACAGCAAAAGCTGAATGCTAATGGAATTGTTATGATTTAAAACTGTGAAACACAATCTATTTTTCAATGGAGGAAACAAAATACATAACCACAAATATTTCCAGTTTCTTAACTCAACCTTGAAGGATATTTTTGCATTTTTATTCATCATTTAATGATGAGAGATACTGTAAAAAGTGTTTTGGGTAGTGTCAGAGTATCAGATCAGAAGACCTAGTAGTTGTCCAGCTAGTAGATTTTGACAATACCACCTACTAGCTGGGTGACCTAAACCAAGTTACTTAACATCTTGTACCACCGGTGCTAAATTGTAGCTTGGATATTAAATGAGAAGATACTTGTAAGATACTTTTCTGAGCCTGGCCTATGGTAAGTGTTCAATACATGGCTATTATTGCAATTATTATCAGTAATAATGCTGGGAAAAGTAGTATTGCTACTAGAGTATTAACCTTCAACTTTGATTTTAGTGATTGGAAATTTTTACTTGCATTATGTTTTTTCTCCCTTTCTTTCATTCTTTCTTCTTTTCTTTCTTCCTTTCCTATTCTTTTCTTTTTAATTTTCCTCCTTTCTCATCATTTGAAAATATCAGAAGAACCTGCTCTAGGAGAAACCCTAGGTGTGTAAAAAAAAAAGTGGCTCTTATTTCACAAAGAACAAAGACAAGACAACTTTTAAATACCAAAGGACTTTTCATAAATATAATTAAGTAAAAATAACTCACAAATCTAAGAATCTAAAGTTCCCAACTCAAAGTCATTGATACATCTAAAATTTTTGTAAAAAAAAAAAATTGTTTCTGAAATACACAGAAAGCTCTTGCATCTCTATACAATAATAATGAAAAATCAGAAAGAGAAATTAAGGAAATAATCCTATTCACCATTGCAACGAAAAGAGTAAAGTACCTAGGAATTAACCTACCTAAAGAGACAAAAGACCTGTATTCTGTTGAAGTGACAGAACTCACTGATGGATTAGCAGTGGGGAATGAAGTAGAAAGAGAAACAGGACAACTCCTAGGTTTAGGGACTAAGGGATTGGAATTACTGTGATGTCATTTATTGAAATGGGGAAAGTTTATGTTTCAAGTTAAGTAGACAGTTGCCAAACAGGCTGGAAAAGAATGGTATTCCAAAAGTAACCTCAACTTCATTTGCCAAAGCATGAAGGCTCTAAAGAAACTGGCATGTCCATGAAAAGAGAACATACTTGAAACAAAGGACATGAAGAGCACAGGGTGAGGATATATTGACAGACAAGGCTACAGATGTTATAAAGGGCTAGATGACAGAGTTTGGACTGGATCCATTAGATTAGAGAGGTATTATGAGCCATTTAGGGTTTAAAGGAACTAATCATCTATAAAATGAAATCAAAGAATTCAGA
This sequence comes from Bubalus kerabau, assembly GCF_029407905.1. Lineage (NCBI taxonomy): Eukaryota > Metazoa > Chordata > Mammalia > Artiodactyla > Bovidae > Bubalus > Bubalus kerabau. The sequence goes on from NC_073626.1 coordinate 154,947,904, forward strand.
AATGAAGACACTACAGCAAAATAATTGGTTGTACAGATTGAATTAATGTACACATATATCCATATTAAATATGATAAAATTAAGATAAAATAGAAAATTAATATTATACAAATGTGATAAATGAAAAATAATATAACCAGCAAGAATCAGACTGAAGGAATTTGAAGGGCAAAAATGCATAATAATATCTAGTACTTGCAGAAAGTGCACTCATTTTTTTAAGTGTTCTAAGGACTCAGTTCTCACAAAGCCCTTTTTAGGTACCTGCTATTACTCTTACTATTAAACAGTTGAGAACAGCTGAGGTATGCAGAACTTAAGAAATATGCCCAAATGGAGAAAATAATTGCAGATGAAACAACTAACAAAGGATTACTCTCCAAAATGTATAAGCAGCTCATGCAGCTCAATAACAGAAAAACAAACAACCCAGTCAAAAAAAGTGGACAGAAGATCTAAACAGACATATCTCCAAAGAAGACATACTGAAGGCCAACAAACACATGAAAAGATGCTCAGCATTGTTCATTACTAGAGAAATACAAATCAAAACTACAATGATGTATCACCTCCAGCCAGTCAGAATGCCATCATCAAAAAATCTACAGGTGATAAATGCTGGAAAGGGTGTGGGAAAAAGGGAACCTCTTGCACTGTTGGTGGGAACACAAATTGATACAGCCACTGTGAACAGTATGGAGAAGATTCCTTAAAAAACTAGGAATAAAACTACCATATGATCCAGCAATCCCACTCCCGGGCATATACGCTGAGAAAACCAAAACTGAAAAAGACACATGTACCCCAATGTTCATTGCAGCACTATTTACAATAGCTGGAACATGGAAGCAATCTAAATATCCATCAACATGTGAATTGGTAAAGAAGTTGTGGTTATATATATATACAATAGAATATTATTCAACCATAAAAAATGATTGAATTTGAGTTCCTTATTCTAGTTAGGTGGATAAACCTAAAGCCTGTTATACAGAGTGAAGTGGATCAGAAAGATAAAAACAAATGTCATATATTAATGCATGTATATTGAATCTAGAAAAATGGTACTGATGAACCTACTTTCAGGGCAGGATTAGAGATGCAGACATAGAGAACAAACTGGACACAGCAGGGAAAGGAGAGGGTGGGATGAATTTAAAGAGTAGCACTGAAGCATATACATTATCATATGTAAAATAGAGAGCTAATAGGAAGTTGTTGCATAACCCAGGGAGTTCAACATGGTACTCTGTGACAACCTAGAGGAGTGGGATGGGGTGGAAGATGGGGGAGACGTTCAAGAGGGAGGGGACATATGTATACTTATGGCTGATTCACATTGTTGTATGGCAGAAGCCAATACAATACTGTAAAGCAATTATTCTCCAATTAAAAAATTTTTTTAATGACACAGAATCCCCCCCTCCAAAAAAAAAGAGAGAGAGAGAAAGAAATATACCCAAATATTTATAGCTATTGGAGTTTCTCTGGTGGCTCAGATGGTAAAGAATCTGCCCACAATGTGGGAGACCTGCATTTGATCTCTGGGTTATGAAGATCCCCTGAAGGATGACATGGCAACCCACTCCAGTATTCTTGCCTGGGGAATCCCCATGGATAGAGGAGTCTAGTGGGCTACAGTCCATGAGGTTGCAAAGAGTTGGACATGACTGAGTGACTAAACAGCACAACACGTAGGTATTGAGTGATATAGAGATAGGACTTAAATGTAGCATTTTTATTTCAGAGTTCCACAACTTTTAACTATTATTTAAAAGCCTAGCCTCTGACGAGCATGGGAATCTTTCATAACAGGGAGCCAATTTATATTGAGTGAAACTATTTATATTGAGTGAAACTAAAGCACAAGCTTAAATAAGTTCCTCCTTAATATTTTGTATTAAGTAGCCATATTTGTCTGAAGTTCAGTAAGTACTATGGTTTTAACCTGATTTCCTATTTTTTCTATTAAATTCCTTCCAAGTATAGTTAAATTAAATTTTATTTGAATATTCCTTTATTATCAAATTATTTTGTCAAATCCCCTTTCTTCGCAACATATCTTTTTTCTGTCTATATTCCTAAGGGACACCTGTAATTAGATTTGCAAAATGGTAACAGTGCCTACATTTGTGTTTTGGTGCTTTGAATGATTTTGTCACTATCTTTTTATACTTCCTTTACTGATTGATTTTAAATGATGAAATTTGTATTATTTCAGTAAATTATAAGTCATCATTATAATAAAAGAAAAAAGGTGGAATATGGATAAGGATGAGAAGAGCATAGCATTGGTGAAGTTCATTTGTTCTGTGCTTACAATTTCTTAAAAAGGAAAACACTCTCATCTCTGACCCAGTACAGATCTCTTCTCTAGGAAACAAATATTAATTCCACATATAAAAGTAATGTCTGTCTACTTTTTGCTACATTAACTGTGAAATTTTAAATACTTTCTCATTCACCAGGGGAGTGTGTGTGTGTGTGTATATATATATATATGTGTATATGTATATGTACATATATGTATGTATATATGTATATGTGTGTGTGTATATATATATATATACAGTACATATAGATATATTGTGTATATATATATATATACAGTACATATAGATATATACTGTATATATGTGTATATATATGTATATAAAAATAGTGACAAATATATGTGTGTGTGTACAGTACATATATATACACACACATATATTTGTCACTATTTTTTTACATATATATTTATATATATATATATGTGTGTGTGTATATATATATACAGTACATATATATGTACTGGGACAACAACGGAAAACACTTTATACAAACAATGAGCCAGGAAATGAATTTTCTATAATAATCTTTTGACACTACTGAATTATTTAAAGGAGTAGAGATAAGTTCTTTAAACATTAAATCATTTGTGTAATGAGGAAGAAAGAATAACTGTTCGTAGTGAGAGGTATGTTGAATCACGGATCTGGAGTCTAGGCCTGGTTCTGTACCAGAACTCTCAATGACGTGGTCAAACTATCCTTTCGCGATTTTGTGTTCCTACAAAAATGAGTGGTGAAAGTTTTTTTTATTCCAGAGGTAGCCTGGAGATTTACATACTTGAGAAATTGCACAAGACAGGCTCCATACTTGAGGAATCAGGCACAACTGAGAGTGGAAATAAGGTTAAAAGAACATCAAATAAGAGTCTGCAAATTATCAAACTCTCAATAACCCCCAACACCTGCATCTAGTGCTTCAGCCTTTTAAGACTTTACTCAATTAAATCATATGAAATTGCCAATACTCAACCATCTTTAGCCTAGAAAATAGCAATTTCATGTTAATTAATTTAACATAAACACCAAAGGATCATTAGACACTTAAGAAAATTCCCAAATATGAAAAGCAGAGTCCAAAACAAGCAAAAGCACAGACAAAACAGGATCTAAGGAAAACATACAGAAGTTTATTAGCCATTATATTCATAAATTGAGAAAAATATCCTATATTTTTAAAAGACAACAACCAGAAATCATAAAATATTGAAAATGAAAACATATGATTAAAGAAATTAAGTTGGTGAAAATAAAATTAGGAAAGTAAAAGTAAGAAGATTGGATAGAAAATCTAAGAGAGGGGCTTCCCTGGTAGCTTAGTGGTAAAGAATCTGTCTGGCAGTGTAGCAGACATGGGTTTGACCCCTGATCTGGAAAGATCCCACATGCCGAGGAGCAACTAAGCCCATGCACCACAACTACTAAGCCTGTGCTGTAGAGCCCAGGAACCACAGTTGCTGAAACCCATGTACGCTAGAGCCCATGCTCCGCACCTATGGAAGCCACCGCAATGAGAAGCCTGTGCACCGTAACTAGAGAGTGGCCCCTGCTTGCTGCTACTAAAGAAAAGCCCGTGCAGCAGTGAAGACCCAGCACAGCCAGAAATAAAAAAAATAATTTTTTTAAAACCCACAGATATTTATTTAAAAAAAGAAAGTCGAGGAGATATAACTTTCAAAAATTGGAGTTTTGATGAGAAACAAATGAAAACTGTAGATAATTTCCCAGAACTAAATACAAGCATATTTTATTTTATTGCATTTTGCTTTATTGACCTTTGCAGATACTGCAGTTTTTTTACAAGTTGAACTTTGTGGCAACCTTCCATCAAGCAAGTTGATTGGCTCCATCTCCCCAATAACATTATTTTTAAGTAAGATATGTACATTGTTGTTTTAGACATAATGCGATTGCACACTTCATAGATTACAGTCTAGCGTAAACATAACTTTTATATGCACTTGGAAACCAAATATACCAAACAACTTGCATTATTGTAATTTTACTTTATTGGATGGTCGAGAGCCAGACCCATGGTACCTCCAAGAGGTGCATGCAATGTGAATTCCTAGATTGAAATGACTCTCAAGAGCCCATACAATGATTAAAACAAAACTTATACTAACGGGATCCCTCTGAAATACATATCCTTTTCAAGTTTTGAAGAAAAATTATTTTCAACATCTAAGTTTATACTTAGTTAATTAGTTAGTTATTCACTCAGTCGTGTCTGACTCTTTGTGACCCCATGGACTGTAGCTCACCAAGCTTCTCTGTCTATGGAATTCTCCAGGCAAGAATACTGGAGTGGGTTGCCATTTGTTTTTCCAGGGGATCTTACTAACCCAGGAATGGAACCTGGGTCACCTGAACTGCAAGCAGATTCTTTACCATCTGAGCCACCAGGGAAGACCAGTCTATACTTAGGCCAAAAGAAAGAAAGAAAGAATGTGAAGTTGCTCAGTAGTGTCCAACTCTTTATGACCCCATGGACTGCAGCCTGCCAGGTTCCTCTGTCCATGGGATTTTTGAAGCAAAATTCTGGAATAGGTTGCCATTTCCTTTAGTAGGGGATCTTCCCGACTCCGGGATCAAACCTGGGCTGCAGGCAGATTTTTTAACATCTGAGCTACCAGGGAAGCCTGTACTTAGGCCAACAATTAATCAAAGGTAAGAGCAGAACGGAAGCATTTTTTAAGCATCGACTCAATAAATTTCTCTCTTATGAATCTTTCTCAAGAAGTTGTTGGATGCCATTTTCCGCTAACATGAGGAAGAAAACCAAGAAAAAGGTGTAGGAAAATCTTAGAATATTAACCCTCAGGATGATAGTGGCATTGAAGGCCAAGAGATGAAACTTCTAGATGGTAACTGAATAAAACAAGGGTCCAAAAAGACAGAACTCAAACAACAAAATGATAGTTGATTTTCAAAGTATATAAAGTGGGGAATTTTAGTTTTGTTAGAAAGTTAGGAAGTAAATTAACAGTTAGTACATAGGAAACTAAAGAAATAAAAACAAAGACAAATATAAACTGTAAGAAAAACGTAAAGTTATATAAGAAGCAAAATGCAATTATCACAGTATTGATCATCTCTAAATGATTTTACATAATCTTATTGATAACATAAACTTTAAATATTTAAGTCCAAATAGTGAAATATCTCTATTATAAAAATAAGACTGAAGAGTGTGTGAGAGGGCATCAGAGGGAATGTGGCCAGGGTGACAGGAAGGGGTGTACAGAAATAAATTCTCATCTTTCATAATGGGAAGTTCATAGATGGTGTTTAAAATTAAAGAATCAAGGAATACCAAAAAGTGTATTATTTAGAATTATAGAATTAAATACTGGAATATATAGCTTAACATGTTGCCAATGGTTGCCTTAGGGTATAGGGAAGTGCAATGACTTTGGATGGGTCAGGGTTCTGTTGTTTTTTTTTATCATAAACTCAATAGTATTATTGTACTTTTAAAATGTATATACATGTAGAAAATCTCTTCTAGGTGACAATTTTCATGTCTATGAAAGCAATGGTCATACCTGAAAATGTTCCAAGAAAATTTGATCTTCGGATGCAAAATATCACATTTTCATGATATATCTTCAAATCAGGAAGAGACATATATTTTTGAAAATAAAGCAATGACATAGATCAGCAATGTTGATGCGCTCAGTTGCTGTCGAGTCCAACTCTTTGCAACCTTATGGACTGTGTTCATGAACTTTTCCAGGCAAGAATACTGGAGTGGGTTGCCATTTCCTACTCCAGGGGTTCTTCCTGACCCTAGGGATGGAAGAACATCCCACATCGCTTATGTCTCCTGAATTGGCAGGCAGATTCTTTACCACTAGCACCATCTGGGAAGCCCCAGATCAGTAAGCATCAGTGTTGTTGTTTTTTTTCCTTTGAATATTCACCAGATGAAGTCTGAGTGGCCAGGAAATAGTGAAACTAGATATTGAACTATTTTAGGAGCAGTTTAAACTCATCCCTCCCTCATTTCCTCAATAATCCAGTTCAGTGAAATTTAACTGAGGTTGTTCAATCACTCAGTCATGTCCAACTTTTTGTGGCACCATGGACTGTAGGCCACCAGGATCCTCTGTCCATGGAATTTTCCAGGTAAGATGACTCGAGTGGGTTGCCATTTCCTTGAAGTTAGAGTCTGCTATTTATTCAGAGTGATGATTTAGCTTATACTTCTTATAAGAACTTACTCACTGTTTATCCAAGTTGTAAGTGACAGTTTGGGAATAGATGGGTTGTTGGGATTTATTTAATCCTTCTGTTCCTCTCCCCATGGTGTCACCTCATGGGACTTCCTTATTGGCCTAAGCTGGTTTTCACTGAGGAGCCCCTGAGGGAAGCTACCATTTAATGACACTTGAGTTCTCAAAATTCTTTGCTCTGTCAGAAGGAAACCCTGCACACACATGCACACACACACACACAATGTGCACAAACACAGAATCTTAGAATAATGTTTCGAAATGATAGCAGCTCACACTGGAACATTTGTGCTCTATAACTTTTTCATTCACTGCAGTCAACAACAGGTTATTTATGTCATTTAAAAAATTATTAATTTGGCTGCTCGGGCCTTAGTTGCTGCACATGGGCCCCAGAGAGTGCAGACTTCCATAGCTGTGGCATGTGGACGCCCTGGTTGCGGCACATGGGCTTCAGAGTGTGTGGCCTCAGTAGTTGAAGCACGCGGGCTTAAATGCTCTGAGGCATGTGAGATCTTAGTTTCCCGACCAGAGACTGAACCCACGTCCTCCCCACTGCAAGGCAGATTTTTAACCAGTGGACCACCAGGGAAGTCTCTATTTATATCCTTAATACTTACAAAATTTTCGAATCCTTTTAGTTAAATTATTAGTTATAATTATTTGCCATAAGTGATAGTGAAGTCACTTAGTCGCGTCCGACTCTTCGTGACCCCATAGACTGTAACCTATCAGGCTCCTCCGACCATGGGATTTTCCAGGCAAGAATGCTGGAGTGGGTTGCCATAAGTGATATTTGTATGTTATTTACTACTGCCAAACACATTCACTCTTGTTATCTTAAATTAGTTCAGAAACAGCTTCTTCAGGCTTCCTCTTGCCCTTTTGTTCAATTGAAAAAGATTTAAAACTACTATATTTTGGAACATTTTAAAATTCATTGTTCATTTTTACCTGACTCCTAAATGAGACTTTGGTGTTATCACCATTGCCTAGTACATATCAAAGTACATTCAAGCTTTGATGATTCTTTCACTAAGCCATTCAGTTCAGTTCAGTTCAGTTCACGCAGTCCTGTCTGACTCTTAGCAACCCCATGAACCACAGCACGCCAGGCCTCCCTGTCTATAACCAACTCCCGGAGTCCACCCAAACCCATGCCCATTCAGTCCACTGATGCCATCCAACCATCTCATCCTCTGTCATCCCCTTCTCCTCCTGCCCTCAATCTTTCCCAGCATCAGAGTCTTTTCAAGTGAGTCAGTTCTTTGCATCAGGTGGACAAAGTATTGGAGTTTCAGCTTAAAATCAGTCCTACCAATGAACACCCAGGACTGATCTCCTTTAGGATAGACTGGTTGGATCTCCCTGAAGTCCAAGGGACTCTCAAGAGTCTTCAACACCACAGTTCAAAATCATCAATTCTTCAGTGCTCAGCTTTCTTTATAGAGCAACTCTCATATCCATACATGACCACTAGAAAAACCATAGCCTTGACTAGATGGAACTTTGTTGACAAAGTAATGTCTCTGCTTTTTAATATGCTATCTAGGTTGCTCATAACTTTCCTTACAGAGTAAACGTCTTTTAATTTCATGGCTACAATCACCATCTGCAGTGATTTTGGAGCCCCCAAAAATAAAGTCTGACACTGTTTCCACTGTTTCCCCATCTAGTTCCCATGAACTGATGGGACCAGATGCCATGCTCTTAGTTTTCTGAATGTTGAGCTTTAAGCCAACTTTTTCACTCTCCTCTTTCACTTTCATCAAGAGGCTCTTTAGTTCTTCTTCACTTTCTGCCATAAGGGTGGTGTCATCTGCATATCTGAGGTTATTGAGATTTCTCCCAGCAATCTTGATTCCAGCTTGTGCTTGATCGAGCCCAGCGTTTCTCATGATGTACTCTGCATATAAGTTAAATAAGCAGGGTGACAATATACAGCCTTGATGTACTCCTTCTCCTATTTGGAACCAGTCTGTTGTTCCATGTCCAGTTCTAACTGTTGCTTCCTGACCTGCATACAAATTTCCCAAGAGGCAGGTCAAGTGGTCTGGTATTCCCATCTCTTTCAGAATTTTTCATAGTTTATTGTGATCCACACAGTCAAAGGCTTTGGCATAGTCAAGAAAGCAGAAATAGATGTTTTTCTGGAGCTCTGTTGCTTTTTCCATGATCCAGAGGATGTTTGCAATTTGATCTCTGGTTTCTCTGCCTTTTCTAAAACCAGCTTGAACATCTGGAAGTTCACAGTTCATGTATTGCTGAAGCCTGGCTTGGAGAATTTTGAGCATTATTTTACTAGCGTGTGAAATGAATGCAATCGTGCGGTAGTTTGAGCACTATTTGGCATTGCCTTTCTTTGGGGTTGGAATGAAAACTGACCTTTTCCAGTCCTGTGGCCACTGCTGAGTTTTCCAAATTTGCTGGCATATTGAGTGCAGCACTTTCACAGCATCATCTTTGAGATTTGAAATAGCTCAACTGGAATTCCATCACCTCCACTAGCTTTGTTCATAGTGATACTTTCTAAGGCCCACTTGACTTCACATTGATGGAGCTTAATCCATATTAAAGAGGGGAAATTCTTACACTACATAAACCATGGCTATCCAGGCTATCTTAGAATTCTTTGGGACCTTCAAAGATAATGCTTTCTCACAGGAACCACCCTCCTTCCAAACGAGGCAAATTAAAGAGAAGCTACTACGTCTTGCATTGCACCCGTTTTCTCTACATGTTGTTGTTGTTCAGTTGCTAAGTCATGTCTAACTCTTGGTAATCCCATGGACGGCAGCACACCAGGCATCCCTGTCCTTTAATTTCTCCCCAAGTTTGCTCTTTTTTCATGAAATGTTACCTTGGCATCTCTAATTTTCTTGAAGAAATCTCTAGTCTTTCCCATTCTGTTGTTTTCCTCTATTTCTTTGCATTGATCACTGAGCAAGGCTTTCTTATCTCTTCTTCCTATTCTTTGGAACTCTGCATTCAGATGCTTATATCTTTCCTTTTCTCCTCTGCTTTTTGCTTCTCTTTTCACAGCTATTTGTAAGGCCTCCTCAGACAGCCATTTTGCTTTTTTGCATTTCTTTTCCATGGGGATGGTCTTGATCCCTGTCTCCTGTACAATGTCATGAACCTCAGTCCATAGTTCATCAGGCACTCTGTCTATCAGATCTATTTCTCACTTCCACTGTATAATCATAAAGGATTTGATTTAGGTCATTACCTGAATGGTCTAGTGGTTTTCCTTACTTTCTTCAATTTAAGTCTGAATTTGGCAATAAGGAGTTCATGATCTGAACCACAGTCAGCTCCCGGTCTTGTTTTTGCTGACTGTATAGAGCTTCTCCATCTTTGGCTGCAAAGAATATAATCAATCTGATTTCTGTATTGACCATCTGGTGATGTCCATGTGTAGAGTCTTCTCTTGTGTTGTTGGAAGAGGGTGTTTGCTATGACCAGTGCGTTCTCTTGGCAAAACTCTGTTAGCCTTTGCCCTGCTTCATTCTGTATTCCAAGGCCAAATTTGCCTGTTACCCCAGGTATTTCTTGACTTCTACTTTTGCATTCCAGTCCCCTATAATGAAAAGGACATCTTTTTTGGGTGTTAGTTCTAAAAGGTCTTGTAGAATGGGAAAGTCTAGAGATCTCTTCAAGAAAATTAGAGATAACAAGGGAACATTTCACGCAAAGATGGGCTCGATAAAGGACAGAAATGGTATGGACCTAACACAAGCAGAATATATTAAGAAAAGGTGGCAAGAATACACAGAAGAACTGTACAAAAAAGATCTTCACAGCCCAGATAATCACAATGGTGTGATCACTCACCTAGAGCCAGACATCCTAGAATGTGAAGTCAAGTGGGCTTTAGAAAGCATCACTACAAACAAAGCTAGTGGAGGTGATGGAATTCCAGTGGAGCTATTTCAAATCCTGGAAGATGATGCTGTGAAAGTGCTGCACTCAATATGCCAGCAAATTTGGAAAACTCAGCAGTGGCCACAGGACTGGAAAAGATCAGTTTCATTCCAATCCCAAAGAAAGACAATGCCAAATAATGCTCAAACTACTGCACAAATGCATTCATCTCACATGCTAGTAAAGTAATGCTCAAAATTCTCCAAGCCAGGCTTCAGCAATACTTGAACCGTGAACTTCCAGATGTTCAAGCTGGTTTTAGAAAAGGCAGAGAAACCAGAGATCAAATTGCCAACATCCTCTGGATCATGGAAAAAGCAAGAGAGCTCCAGAAAAACATCTATTTCTGCTTTCTTGACTATGCCAAAGCCTTTGACTGTGTGGATCACAATAAACTGTGAAAAATTCTGAAAGAGATGGGAATACCAGACCACCTGACCTGCCTCTTGGGAAATTTGTATGCAGGTCAGGAAGCAACAGTTAGAACTGAACATGGAACAACAGACTGGTTCCAAATAGGAGAAGGAGTACATCAAGGCTGTATATTGTCACCCTGCTTATTTAACTTATATGCAGAGTACATCATGAGAAACGCTGGGCTCGATCAAGCACAAGCTGGAATCAAGATTGCTGGGAGAAATCTCAATAACCTCAGATATGCAGATGACACCACCCTTATGGCAGAAAGTGAAGAAGAACTAAAGAGCCTCTTGATGAAAGTGAAAGAGGAGAGTGAAAAAGTTGGCTTAAAGCTCAACATTCAGAAAACTAAGAGCATGGCATCTGGTCCCATCAGTTCATGGGAACTAGATGGGGAAACAGTGGAAACAGTGTCAGACTTTATTTTTGGGGGCTCCAAAATCACTGCAGATGATGATTGCAGGCATGAAATTAAAAGACACTTACTCCTTGGAAGGAAAGTTGTGACCAACCTAGATAGCATATTAAAAAGCAGAGACATTACTTTGCCAGCAAAGGTCCATCTAGTCAAGGCTATGATTTCTCCAGTAGTCATGTATGGATGTGAGAGTTGGACTATAAAGAAAGCTGAGCACTGAAGAATTGATGCTTTTGAACTGTGGTGTTGGAGAAGACTCTTGAGAGTCCCTTGGACTGCACGGAGATCCAACCAATCCATTCTAAAGGAGATCAGTCCTGGGTGTTCTTTGGAAGGAATAATGCTAAAGCTGAAACTCCAGTACTTTGGCCACCTCATGTGAAGAGTTGACTCACTGGAAGAGACTCTGATGCTGGTAGGGATGGGGGCAGGAGGAAAAGGGGACGACAGAGGATGAGATGGCTGGATGGCATCACCGACTCGATGGATGTGAGTTTGAGTGAATTCCAGGAGTTGGTGATGGACAGGGAGGCCTGGCGTGCTGCAGTTTATGTTTGCAAAGAGTCGGACACGACTGAGCCTCTGAACTGAACTGAACTGAGAGTTTGCTCAAACTAATGTCCATTGGGTCGGTGATGCCATTCAACCATCTTATCTTCTGTCACCCCCTTCTCTTGCCCTCATCTTTCTTAGCATCATGGTCTTTTCCAATGAATTGACTTTCTCTATATGGACTGTTTTAAGAATGTTTTCAGAAAAAGAGGTGAGCAAACTAATATTTCCTATATTTTATAGTCAAAAGTCACTGATATTTGGATTACTACCAAAAAATATGGTATCAAAATGTAGCCACTGAGTTGGTGTTTTCAATTCAGGTGGATAAGACTGAATATTGAGGGTCCAGCTACTGAAATGTGGGAAGACAGGCAATGATTAAGGAGCATGAAAATACTCTAAAGGCTTAATGATTCCTATAGTAGTCCTTGATATATTTTCAAAAATGTTAAGAAAGGAAGTTATATTACAATCTAAGTTATTGCCATTAAAATTTTTCTTAAGATTCTTTATGACTGTGAAAGGCAAAGGGAAATGAAAACCCTATACTCAGAGAATCAGTTGTGTTGAGTAGAAATGCAGGAGATGTAATCAGAATACTCTACAGAATGTTGTTGTTGTTTAATCACTAGTCTTGGCTGATTCTTTTGCAATCCCAGGGACTGTATACAACAAGTTTCCTCTGTCCATGAATTTCCCAGATAAGAAAATAATACTGGCATGGATTGCCAATTCCTTCTCCAGGGTATCTTCCCAACCCAGGGACCAAACCCAAGTCTCCTGCATTGGCAGGTGGATTCTTTACCACTGAGCCATCAGGGAACCCCTACACAGAATACTTGCTGAAAAAGGAAAGAAAATAGGAGAAGATGTGAAACAATAAAGGAAAAGGGACTTATCAAGAGGCTTTTGGGGACTTCTCTGGTTGTCAGTACTCCATGCTTCCACTGCAGGAGGTGCAGGTTGGATCCCCGTCACAGAATTAAGATCCTGCATGTCACATGACATGGCAAAAAAAAAAAAAAAAAAAAAAGGATAAAAAAATAAAATGGGGGAGGGTGACTTACTCATTGCAAGTGTATATACCTAAGAAACTAAGGGGCATAATATCTGAAATAAGAATTTACCTAAAATATCTGAGACCTATGACTGCTACTTACGATATACAGCTTTGACAAAGGAATCAGAGTATAAGACTGAATAGCTCAGAGAACAGATAGTCCCTTTATATAGTGTTTTTTTCTTATGTGAATCAAGATAGATCTTACATAAAAATCTGATAATTTATTTGATTTGAAATATTTTCTCTGCAATTTACTTTATAATTTGTTTTCATTTGTATTGTTCAGTTTTATTTTATAATCACATTTCTCTTAATGAGTGTAGCCTATATTTTATAATATCAGCAAAAATTTTTGGTATAATGATTCCTTAAAAAAGTTTTGACAGTCCTAATAAACCCTGATATGTCATTATTTTACTCAAATTTCTTTTTCCCATATTCATCCTTAATAATTCAGAATTCCCATGACTCATCCAATAAGGCATCCATTGTCATTAAACCGTATCTTAGCCTATTAAACCATATCTTAGGAGGGTGCAAAAATTAGAGAAAACTTATTACAATTTGAAACAAATGTTAAACTATAGTACCACAAAGTAATATTTAATAATGCATTGGGATAAAATAAAACTGTCTTAGGGACTGAGAAAGAAAAACCACACTACACTGCAAAGAGAGACATAAATATAGACAGGCTGATGGGAAATAAAAACCCACCTTCTATTTAGCAACTCTGTCATGCTCTTAACTATGTGTTCTAGTAAGACCACAGCTCTTTGATTGCCAGGAGAAGAGGGCTACACACAGAACCATCATGCACTGGGGCACCATCTGGTGACAGAATGAATAAAAACCACAAATAGAGCTGATTAAATCTTCATGAATTCCGTACCCAAACATGGGGGAGGAAGAAACAGGGAATCAAAGTAAAGGCAGTTACATTCCTTCATGTTTCTCTCACTGGCACTCTCCCACATTGAATTCTAACAACTTTCTTCCTATCACCAGACTTATGGAATATCCAATTGAAGAAAAATCAGGTTTGTTTTTCTTTTTCAAGAGAAGTAAGTGCATTTTGAGCAAGTCTTTAAGCTTGGAACGTTTCCCAAGCAGTCTTCACTAACTCTTAGCACTCGAAAACTCATTGCTTGCCCTTTGTTAAAAAAAAGAAAAGAAAATCCGGTAGTTTTAAGACTTTATCACCTGGAGCTAGAATTTGGACCTTTCATTATTTAATTTTAGAATTTCCTGTATACCCTTCATGTGAAGTACAGAGAAAGATGCTTATAAAGTCAAAGAAATGTAATGAAAGGATAATGCCGAAATAATGAACTAGGATCAAACTACTTTGCAAAGTTGCCAAAGCGTAGTCATGAGTATGGATCAGTTCACCTCAATCTCCGTTCCATCCACATGAAGCAAAGGCAAGAAAAACCTGTCTAGTTTTGATTTGGTTTGGTTTGATTTGTTAATGCAAATTGTCCCAGTATCCTACTGATATTTAAATACGTGTTACAAGTTTCAAAAAAAAAAAAAGAATCAGTGAGGTCTGCACATCAAAAAGATATTTTGGGCTTGGCGTCTGATCCTTTTAAAGTCAATACCTTTTCTGAATTCTCCGGCTGACCTTAAAAAAAAATCTGAAGAAGACGCTGCCCATGCTCCAAAAACCCATTAGGCAGCAGGACAAAACTAATCCTCTAAGTGTTTTACTGCACAGCTGAGGTATGGTGGCTTCAGTGGGTTATGTCCTTGGTGCCCAAATGGAATTCCTCTGAGCCCAGTGGGGTTTGGGGAAAGATTTTTGACCCCCCCCATCCCTGCCTGCCAAGGAATTACTACGTTAAAGTCTAGGAGATGTGGTTATTTTTGTTTTCCTGAATAAATTCTTTTACCTGTTTCAGTTGCCTTGTACATTACCAGATAAGCATAGGGAAACACAGAGGGAAAAGTAACCTGATTTTATTCATTCATTCACTCACTCACTTATTCAACTATTTATTGAACAGATACTAAGTGCCAGCCAGGTACTTTGTTAAGTAATAGAAAACTAATTTTTTTTTTTTTTCTTAAAGCAGATATGGTCTTTGCTCTCATAGAGTCTATAACCCAGAGCTTGAGGTGGACATTAAACATTGCACAAATATTGCCCAATTTATAATTTCTACATTGTTTTAAGGCCTTAAAAGCAAAAGTACTAGGTGAGAAGCAAGTGTTATAAAGCTGGACCTGATGTCGTAACATCTTTCATTTTTATATAGCTTATAAAATGACTTCACATGTGAAATAATGTTTGGCCCAAAAGACAACCCCATGGAAGGAAGGAAGTGTGTGTGTGTGTGTGTGTGTGTTCAGTTCTGACTCTTTACAACCCCATGGACTATAGCCTACCAGGCTCCCCTGTCCATGAGATCATCCAAATAAGAATATTGGAGTGGGTTGCCATTTCCTCTTCCAGGGAATCTTCCCGACCCAGTGATCCAACCCGAGTCTCCTGCATTACAGTTGGGTTCTTGACCACTGAGCCACCACAGAAGGAAGAATGTTAATTGTCATTGCACAGATGAAGGTTTAGAGGCTCTGAAATTAAGTGTACTTACAAGGTCACAACTTAGTGACTGAACAACAGCAACAAGAGGTCACAAAGCTAGTGGAACACAGGGCCAGGAGAAGGGCACAGGCTGCTCACACTGCAGTCATTTTTGAAAATAAAACTTTTCAGAAAGTTGTCCACTTTATTGGTTATTCCTCACAACAATCTTCAGTGAAAAACTGCTGAACATAAGTTTTTACATTTCTTCTCAACATAGGTTTTTATATTTAAGTCACTTGCCCAGAGTTACCCAGTTCTTTTCAATCTAAAAATAATGACAATTTGGGTATAAAAATCTCCCTACATCAGAAATTTTAAATGGCTTCATAGCTATCACTTTAGTAAGAAATAACTCCTTTTGAGTTTTTTTTTTTTCTCTTTTCTCCCCACCCTACCAAGTGGGAAAACATGGAAGTAATCACACTGATGGAATACTATGAGTAATACTGAAAATTTTCATGGCATCAAATTTGGACTAGGAACAGGCAGTTTATTTTCTCCTTTTAAAATTCATGTATTGTAAAAGTAATAAATATATACTTGATTTTTTTGGTAACAGGACAATGGAAAAGGATGTAAGAAAAATATGAGTGCCTCTCCTGGCTCATTTCCTTTACCAGATAAACACTGTTGACTTTGTTAAACAGGTAAACACTGATGTAGTTTATCCCGGAAGTTTGTTTTATATGCTAATTTTATTTTATAATTCTTGGTGTTATAAACAAGATTGTAACAAATATTGTTTATATTTTTTTCACACATACAAAGCATTACTACACACTAGATGTCTAGGAGTAAACTGCAGGTCAATATTTTTTCACATAGCTTTTCAAGTACAGAAATTCCCTTCCCAAAATCTGACCATCTTACACTACCCTATAGCCTTGCAAACTCTTTTTATCAGCTTCATTAAATTATAATTAACAGATAAAACTATAAGATATTTAAAGTGAATGATGTGATGATTTGATAGACATATATAGTATGAAAGAATCTCTCCCATCTTGTTAACACATTTATGGCATCATATATTTATCTTTCTTTTTCTTTTGGTGAGAAAAACTAAGTTGTACTCTCAGCAAATTTCAACTATACAATACATTGTTATCAACCGTAGTCACCATATTATAACTAGATCCTTAGACTAATTAATCTTATAACTGAGAGTTTGTACCCTTTTATTAACCACTTCCTATTTCTCATACCTTCCTGTCCTGGATAACCACTTTCTTAAGCTCTGTTTCTGTGAGTTCTACTTTTTTCCATTCTGATTTCACATGTACGTGATACCATGAAGTATTTGTCTTTGTCTCACTTATTTTACTTAGCATAGTGCTGTCCAGATTCATTCATGTTATTACAAATTACAGCACTTCATTCTCTTTTAAAGGGAAATCAGTTCAGTTCAGTCACTCAGTCGTGTCCGACTCTTTGTGACCCCATGAACCACAGCACGCCAGGCCTCCCTGCCCATCACCAACTCCTGGAGTCCACCCAAACCCATGTCCATTGAGTCGGTGATGCCATCCAACCATCTCATCCCCTGTCGTCCCCTTCTCCTCCTGCCCTCAAACTTTCCCAGCATCAGGGTCTTTTCCAATGAGTCAGCTCTTCACATCAGGTGGCCAAAGTATTGGAGTTTCAATTTCAACATCAGCCCTACCAATGAACACCCAGGACTGATCTCCTTTAGGATGGACTGGTTGGATCTCCTTACAGTCTAAGGGTCTCTCAAGAGTCTTCTCCAACACCACAGTTCAAAAGCATCAATTCTTTGGCACTCAGCTTTCTTTATAGTCCAACTCACATGTCCATACATGACCACTGGGAAAACCATAGCCTTGACTAGACGGACCTTTGTTGACAAAGTAATGAAAATAATAGACCATTATGTAGAATCACATCTTTATTTATTCATCTATTGACAGACAGGTTGCTTCCATACATTGATTATTGTGAATAATACTGCAGTGAACATGGGAATGCTATCCTTTTTAATGTGACTCTATTAGTAAAGAACCCACTTGCTAATGCAGGAGACGCATGAGATGAGAGTTTGATCCCTGAGTCAGGAAGATCCCCTGGAGTGGGGCATGACCACCCACTCCAATATTCTTGCCTGAAAAATCCCATGGACAGAGGCGCCTGGCAGGCTACAGTCCATATGGTCACAAAGAGTAGGACACAACTGAAGCAGCTTAGCATGCATGCATGCAATCCAATAGCAAAAAAAGATGTCATTTAATTTGCATTCATCTGATTATTAATGACAGTGTGTCACATTGCATAGTTTTTATTTCTGTATTTTTTCCTTTTTGAATTCTTTGCTAACTTTTCTATGTTTTGTCATGGATGAGTTTTCTTTCTTAATGATTTGAAGGACCTCTTTATAAATTATAGATACATTTATATCTGTGTGTGTATAATATGAATGTTGAAAATATTTTTTCTCATTCTGTCAATTGTGTTTTAATGTCATTTACATTTTTTAAGCCATAACTGTGTTGTAATTTTTAGGCAAATATATTGAATGTTTTTTTTTTCTTTGTTATTTTTGGCTGTTTAACATTCATTCCACATATTTAAGGGAAACAGCCTTACTTTCTCCTCTCCATTTGATAATCTGATAACACCATTGATTAAGATGTCCTGCCCTCTTAAAACCTGTGTCCTGAAATGAGATTTATATTCTCTGCTGGACCAAATTTATTTGCTTCTTAATGAATTGGACTCATATGCTTTATTTTGGACGTGAAACATCTGGACCATCATCAGCCTTTCATAAACTAACTTCCATCTGCACAGAATTGCTATAGATCTACCAAAGAAAATCAAATGTTCACAACCCCATAGGAACAGATGATCCTCAGAGAGTCTTCTAGACAACACTCTTGTATTCTACTGAAAGAACAATCAGTAATCATTTTCTTGTCCATTTCAAAAGTCTTTCATCAAAATAACCCTTGAGTTACTGTCCTCAGCACCTATGCAGGCCATACTATATATATATTTATAATATCCTATAGATATCTATTTTCTATTAAGTTCAATTTTAGGTCTACTCTGTCACTTAAGACCACTGTTGCCTTATTGATATGCTGTCTGGATGATCTTTCCATGATATCAGTAGGGTGTTAATGCTCCCTACTATTACCGTATTATTGTCAATTTCTCCCTTTATTCCTGGTAGTATTTGCTTTATATATTTAGGTTCTCCTGCATTGGATATATATTAGTGAATATAATATCCTCTTGTATCAGTCACTTTATCATTATGTAGTGGCCTTCTTTGTCTTTTGTTATAGACTCTAATTTATCTGATATGAATATCGATACCCTCTCTTATCATTCTCACTTGCATGAAGCATTTTTTTCCATCTCTTCACTTTCAGTTTGTATATGTCTTTAGCCCTGAAGTGAGTCTTTTGTAGGCAGCATATTGAAGGGTCTTATTTTGTATCCAATCAGCTACCCTATATCTTTTCTCTCTCTTTTTTTTTTTTAAATCAAAGCATTTAGTTCATTGACATTTAAAGGAATTATTTAGCCTTATGGGGATTCCTTTGTATATGACTCTGTTTTTCTCTTGCTGCTTTTAGAATCATCTTTTAATCTTTAACTTTTGCCATTTTAATTATATATCTTGATGTTGTTCTGTTTGGGTTCATCTTATTTGTAACCTTCTGTGCTTCCTGTACTTAGATATGTTTCCTTCTTCAGGTTTGGGAAGTTTTATTTTTCCAAATATATTTTTGATCCTTGTCTCTCTCTCTTTTCTTCCTGGAACACTTATGATGAATGAATGTTGGCACGTTTAATTTTCCCAGAGATTGCATATATTGTTTTTGTTTCTTTCTTTCTTTTTATTTGTCTTTCTACTCTCCTGATTGGGTGATTTCCATGATTCTATCTTCCAGATCACTTATGTGTTCTTTTGTATCATAGTCTGCTATTGCTTCTAGGGTGTTTTTTATTGCAGATATTAAATTATCTATTTTCAATTGAGTCTTTTTTTTTATTTTCTAGGTTCTTGTTAAAATGATCTGTTTGGATCAAGTCTCTTCCCTAATTCAGTTACCACTCCTATCACCAATATTTTGAATTCTTTATCTGATAAATTGTTTACTTCTATTTTATTATTATTAGGGATTTTCTCTTTGCTCTTTCTGGAGAAGGAAATGGCAACCCATTCCAGTATTCTTGCCTGGAGAATCCCAGGGACAGAGGAACCTGGTGGGCTGCTGTCTATGGGGTTGCACAGAGTCGGACATGACTGAAGTGACTTAGCAGCAGCAGCAGCTTGCTCTTTCACTTGAGAGTAGTTCTTATGCCTTTTTAAGTTACTTAACTGTCTCTGCCTCCAGTTACCTATTGTGGTCTTCAAAGGGTGTTCTTATGTGGGAGCATCTCCATGCAGACTGTCTGTGCCCACAGTTGGAGGGCTGGATTTGACATGAACACTTCAAGTCTTTCCTCAGAGAATACTGGTAGCTACCACCTTGGTAGGGAGTGGGGCTGGAGATTGAGAAGCTAGAGTCCAGACAGGGAGTGGGTCAGGACTTCCTCTCTGCTCAGTAGCTGTCACCACTGTTCTGGGGGCAGAGTCTGCTTCCTCAGGAGCTGAAGCAGAAGCCCTGAGAATCAGGCTTTAGCTGGCTGTGTTCCCTTTAAATGTTTGGTTTTCCTTCTACCCACCCTAGGGCCTTTGCTCCAAAGGAAGGGAGTACTGAAGCAAGTGGGGCTTGTGAGCCAACAAAGGTCCAATGTTCTGCTGATGGTACAACCCACAGTTGCATATTTCTCTGCCCATGGTTGCTCCAGATCTAGTGCTGCAAATGTGGTGTGGAGTGAGTGCGGCCAGGGTATTTGCATGGCTTGGGCGGGGGGGAAGGGGGGCGAAGGGGATTGGGGGGGCACACAGCACAGCAGTTATGGGAAACCCAGCAGCCAAGCTGCCATCAGAAGTCTGGGCTGCTTCCGCTGCTTGAGTAAGTGCTAACAGTGGCTGCCACTGCCCAACTTGGTCTCTGCCTCCGGACCGGGTTGCCTCTGCATCCCAAGTTTGAGTTTTTACCCAGGTCCTAGACACCATAATCCAGCGTCTTGCAGTGGCATGGAGTAAGGGTTGGGGCATTTGCTTGTCTCTGCCTGGAGAACATAGCAAGGTAGTCCTGGAAAACTGACAGCCACTAGACAGACATCTTTCCAATCTGCCTGGTCAGATGCCAGCACCACACACTCCTCACAAGTGGAACCCATTCTTCTTCAGTCTGTAGATTTTTCCTAGCAGTTCTCCAGCCAGCTAAGGGGGCTTGTCTCTTACACGCAGGACCCCAGAACTGGGCTGCCCCACCTGTGACTCTGTTTGCTCACCTTCCAGGTGGGCGCTCTTTGTGTGAGTTCCCTTTCCCTCTGAGTCCCCTCCCAGGGGACTAATCTGGTCCTAATCAGGTCATTTCCCCCCCCTCATCTTACCCGATTATGTGTGTATCTTTCTCACAGCCTTAGTTGTATAGGATTACTTTTGCCAGTTTCCAGTTAGTTTCTAGTGAGAATTGTTCCACATGTAGATGTATTTTTATATGTTCATGGAAGGAGGTAAGCACCACATCCTCTTACTCTGCCATCTTGATCTTTTTCCCACAAAGGTAATTTTTTAAAAGAAAATCAACAACCATTTGTTAGCTGCTTGGCCTTGTGATTAAATAGTTAGTATTACCTAGCTCTTGCACCCAAGGTACTTACCCTATTCCTTAATCTATTCCTAGGAATAAAGTAGGCATTGGGAAGAAAAAAGAGACTCAGTGTGGAGCGAGATAAGGACAAACTGGAATCTCCTGGCACCTCTGCATCTGTTCTTTATCACCTTTAAGCAACAACCTGCAGAGTATAACAGCTCTTTCACTTCTACCTCCCAAATTTCATGTAAAACGTCTCTGGTAGCAAGTTCTACTCTGAACCATATACCAATATACTTTCAGTTTAGCTAAATTGACAGTATGAACACACCATGACCTAGTCTTTGTTGACTTAGCAAGTATATATGCCTCTTTTAACCATATTTAATTAAGTAAAGATAATAACAAAAGAATGCTCTGATCTAACATGATGAGACCATCACAAATATAACCAAAGCATGTTAAAACTACTTTCAAAAAAGAAATTTCAAAATCAAAATCACTTTGCCAACATTTAGGTGATATCCATTCCTCTTCTGAATCACCTGTTGATATCTTGTAATTTAAGTTTATAAACTAATATATAAAGGTAACTATTGTTAGAGTTTATTTGATAGGGTAATGGGAAGGTCTGGGCCATAAGCAGCCTTGTTTCACTAAGGTGGTATATTTTTTCATTAACTTTTATTATAGGATAGAAGTACTAAGAGGCTCCACAAGAGACTCAGACATACTCCTAACCCACCTTGTGCAGCAGCAGTCCAATTTTACTTGAGAGTCATGATTAATCACTCCCCATATAGCATAACCCAACTTTTTGCATTATTTTCCCACTGATATGAGAAGCCTAAGGTGGAAAAGGGGGCATTTTCAACTTCTAATTTAATGAAAACATTGTTCTCTTCCCTGGTGAAAGTGTTTCTCCCTTGGTAACAAAACTCTTTAGATCAACAAAACCTAAAGTTGTAGAGATAGAGCAAACATCTTGCTAGTGGAACATAAGAAGTAAATGAGAGGAGCACTACCCATTTTCATCTCTTAGTTCCTAGAGCCAAGAATCCTGGCTATGGGAGAAATAGCAACCTTTGTTAGTGGTTGAGAACATATACCATACCTTCAAAGACATCAACATAGCATTTTAGTTTGCCCCAGCTGGTGCTATAACTAAGCTATCAAAAAGTCACTCTACTGTTGTATCAAGTCAGCTGCTTCAGAGTGATGGGGAGCCTGGTAGGGCATGAGCCCATTACTGTACTTCATTTACTATACAGTGAGTTTTTTTGGTAGGAAATAATGTTGTATGAAGGGCCATGGTTATGAATACCACATTCTATAAGCACATGGGTGGTGTTTGGTCTGAAGCACTCTGCAGGAAGGTAAATCCAGAGTAAGTGTGCATTTCATTGACAACAAAGCACTGTCCCTTCTGTCAGAGAAGTAATCTAGTATCGTCTGCCTGTCACCATGTGGCTAGATGCTTCCCCTGAGGCATAATGCCATATCAATGCTCAATGCTGGTTTCTGCTCTTGAACATCTTTCTGGATGTTTATCAGTGGTCATAGCCCTATTAGCCTTAGTGAGTAAAGGTTCATGTTGCTCAGTCCATGTATGACATTCCTCCTGATGCTGAGGTCACCTTATTCGTAAGCTTCATGAGCCCCCTGGGCAAGGACAGGAATGGCTGGAGAAAGAGACTGACTGACATCCATGAATAGCATTTTCCATACTGATATCTGTACACACAGGTGCCAGGGGATGTGGACATTTATTCCAGCAACAAAAATCATTTCTGGAGTAGCAGCTGCACTTGGAGTCATCAGCTAATGAAATTTATTATAATTCACTGTCATTATTCAAGATCTCACCTGTTTTCTGTATAGGACAAATAGACAAGTTGAATGAGGGTATGCTAGGAATGACCATCTCTGCATCTTTAAAGCACCTGGTGGTGTCACTAATCTCTGCAATCCCTCCAAGAATGCGGTAATGCTTTAGGTTTATTATCTTTCTATGCAGAGCCCATTTTAGTGCTTAAGGCCTTTCTGCCTTAAGAGCCAATGTGAGGATTCCAAAAGCTGCTGAGTACATCTACTCTATTTGTTCTGAAATTTGGAGGAAACATCACAGGGAACATTTGAGGACATGTGAGCTCCGAGCTTACTGAATTTGGGGACATTCTGGGCCCAAGCCAATACTCCATCAATTGCTTGACCTCCCTAAGTGCCTATTCTAAGCGGTGGGCCAAAATGATGTTTGGGTTTCCAGGAATGAAGGTCATTTCAGAGGCAGTGTCTGGTAATCCCTGAAAAATCTGATTATTTACCCTTCCCCTGTGAATGTTCATGCTGGTAAGTGTTCTCAGTTCCCTTTGGGGAAGGCTAGGAGGAAGACTATCCTATCAATTTTTTGCTATGTAACAGGGTTCTTCCTCAAAAGCATCTGTTCTCCTCTTTGTTCTAGGTACTCTGAGCCGGTTAACTGGTTCACATTTGGGAATTGGTTAAAGAATTGACCATAGCTTTCTGTTGTATTGTAGTGACTCAAGCCAGACTTCTGTTCACAAGATGTAGAGCTTTTCCACTGTATTAAGACTTTAGCAGGCTGCCAATTGATTTCAGTTCTATAGATAGCATGATCATCTAGCCAATGCCAAAGATCACTTTGGTTAACTCATCCTAATTACTACTTTGACTTAGCTGCCCATCGTGATCACCAAATCCACATTTCCTTTGGTGATTTTGCACTGCCACTTATCTGTTGCCACCCAAGAATTGCCACTGAATTCTGCTGCTGCTGCTGCTGCTAAGTCACTTCAGTCGTGTCCGACTCTGTGCAACCCCATAGATGACAGCCCACCAGGCTCCCCCGTCCCTGGGATTCTCCAGGCAAGAACACTGGAGTGGGTTGCAATTTCTTTCTCCAATGCATGAAAGTGAAAAGTGAAAGAGAAGTCGCTCAGTCAAGTCCGACTCTTAGTTATCCCGTGGACTGCAGCCCACCAGGCTCCTCCATCCATGGAATTTTCCAGGCAAGAGTACTGGACTGGGATGCCATTGTCTTCTCCACTGAATTCTAGGAATTCAGTTTTATGGAAAGAATTCACCACTGATCCCTGGCCTATAGAGAATATCTACCACTGAGCTCTTCAAAGATGCCAGAATTCTCCTTATGAAGGTGTTTCTTTCAGCTTTGGACAGCATTGGTAGAAGGAAGGTCCTCTGGACCTTCCTAAGGTTGAGGGTTGTGTGAAAAGACAGAGTAATTGCACTCTATCGTTCCAATAGCCCTATGCCTTTGTACGGTATCTTGCTCTATAGTACACAAAGAAGCTCTAACATTACAGTTTTATTTAGTGCAAATTAAATTTGGGTCTAGATTTCAGTCAGTCAACAAAATTGTTAGACTCTCTCCTAGCTGCTCAAAGTATCACCATAAACCCAGGATTATACACAGTGCATACTTATCAACAAATTCACCTTGATTCAATATTGTTTTTTCCACCCTCATCCAATTTGCTTATCTGGGAATTTAAAACAACAACTACATCATTTTCTAAGTTTTCCAGTGCATGTAAAAGCACTTATTTTCAGTAGCATATTCTATAGCAGAAACTTGGTCATCCCAGCCTTGTCTCCTATAGGCACTTGATTACAGGTGTCAAAAGTAAACATTGAAATGATTGTCAGGGGATTACCAGAATCCCTTTACCAATGGCTACAGTAATACTAATACCTCTAAATCCAACAAGATCGGATGTGTATGTGTGTGCTTAGTCGCTCAGTCGCTTTGTGACCCCATGGATGATAGCCCTGTAGGCTCTTCTGTCCTTGGGCTTCTCCAGGCAAGAATACTGGAGTGGGTAGTCATTCCCTTCTCCAGGGGATCTTCCTGACCCAGGGATTGAACCCAGGTCTCCTGAGTTAGCAGGCAGATTCTTTACCTTCTGAGCCACAAGGGAAGCCCGATACAATCAGATATTCATCTTTAAATTTTTATTGACCTGGAAACTTAAGGTTACATTACCAGTTACTTCAGCAATTAATATTTAATCGGGAAAGCAGAAGAACTATGATATTATTAAAAAAATAGAATTTATTACAGTAGTTATACCTCATAGAGTTGTGGAAGAAGCTGAATAGTAAAGGTCTGAAAAAATCAGAAAAATGTCATTAACCATCCCTGGCATGAGTGAAACAGTTGAGTTTTCAGAAAGCTAAGCATGGCCATCTGCTGGTGTAGACTATGCAATAGGCTGGTAGAAAAAATCCATAGGAAGTTTGTGGTCCTTTTTGGCTTTTGCTTCTGTGATTTCATAGCAAACCATCAGGTGATGGACCTGACATAGCTCCTGATTAGAAATGCCAGGAGTTGAAAAGGAGAACTGGGTACAGAATAGGAAAAGACAAGAACACTGTGAAAGTAGCAGGTGCAAAGGTCCTGAGGTAGGAGATGTTTTAGTTTACTTAAGACTGAAGAAGAACAGTGTGGCAAAAGGTAGAAGAAAAGACAGTTAATTCAAGAAGAGATTGAAAGATAGTAAAAGTGAAGTCACTCAGCTGTGTCCGACTCTTTCCCATCCTACGGACTGTAGCCTACGAGGTTCTTCCATCCATGGAATTTTCCAGGCAAGAGCCTTCTCAGGGGATCTTCCCTGACCCAGGGATTGAACCTGGGTCTCCAGCATTGCAATTAGATGATTTTACCATCTGAGCCACCAGGGAAGCATAGAAAAGATAGATGAAAAGATGGAAATGAGTCAAATTATGTAGGCCCTTATAGAAATCAGTAAATTCTTCTAAGTGCTTTGGGAAACCATTTAAAAGATTCCTAAAGCTCCTAAGTGTCATTATCACTATCATCATATTCACTTATTTTGTACCAGGGACCATGATGCGCATTTTACATAATTATTCACCTAACACTGAGCACCTGCTATGCACTAGACACTCTACTGTGTACCAGGACTGTGAAAATAGTCACTCTTTTCAAGAATTCTGTGGTCTAGTAAGCATCGTTACATCTAATCTTTACAATAGTCCTATAAGGGAGGAAACTGAGCTTGGGAGGAAACGGGCTAATTAAATTGCCTGATAATATCCAATTAGCAATTAACATCGCCAGTATTTGAATCCTGACCAGTTGTATTCCCAAGACTCTGCTTTTAATCTGTAGTCTATTTGCTTCCCCTGCTGTCATGTAAACACTCAGATAAACCTAAGGAATAAATCACTGGGATATGATTAATTCCTTGTCTCTCATGGTCCTCCATTCTCTATGCCTTTGTCAATAAGTATATCTTAGGTTATAAATTTTACTTGAGCAAGGATCATGAGACAGCCTTGAGTATGTCGTGGGTCCTTTACAGAATTCAGAGCAATTAAGCCAACCAGCTCTCTGGGTTTATCATGAGCATGGTATACATGGGGCAGGTACCTTGCTGTCCATCTTGACACTTGAACTTCTGTATCATATTGGACATGTTCACTGGGATGACACGTCTAATTTGGTGGCTTCTTATGGGAATCACATTGTTTTGTCATATTCTCTTTCCTTAAACAGGAAATGTATTCATATGTTTTTTTTTTTTAACTTTTAAAATATATTTTCCCACTGACTCTTAGAAAAAAGAGTTAATTTAATTCTGAATACATCAAACCAGCATTAGGCAGATAAAAATCTGAATTTGGTTGTCATAACTGTCAGGCCATTTAGAAACCAAATAACTCACATCCTGCTAATTGCTTTTATGTTCATTTATCCAAGAGACATGAGTCATCACTCACAGAATCCTAATTATGAATGACTTACACCTTGTTGATGACAGAACTCTGTGTTATTCTTACAGAAATTTTCCAAGATTTTTTTTTTTTCAAAATAATTTTAACTTTTTCTGATTCTAGTTTATCTGATAAATGAATGTTTTTGTCAGAAGTATGCCACCTAGGGCCTACCGTGCCTGCCTTTCTTTCCTATAGCCACAAGGTTGTTCAGGAGCCAGGAAAACCGAGTGTCAGAACTTTTTGCAGTGAGGAGTGTTGATGCTGTGATGACAGATTAATCCAGGCATATGATTGCTGAAGCTCTGTTCTAGAAGCACTGGTTCTTTTTAGTAGGGAATCCAAAAACACCATGAAAGACAAGAGAGACAAGAAAGTCCATGTAGTGTGTGTTTGCGCCTATTATAACAAGGTCACCGTGTTCCAGAGCAATCAAGACGTTATTACATCACTATTAAGATTCTAGATGTACTTTTTTAAGTTGGGTATTAATTATAAGGGGCTATTCAAGATTGAGGAGGGAGAATTAATATAAATGTAATTTACAGAATATAACATTTTACTTACTTATTGACAAAAAAGCTGCTGATTCAGATTCAAATGTTATCAACAGGTTTACATAGTCTCATGTTTTGAGTGAATATTTCTTTGGTCTAACTTTCTTTTACACCACCAGCTGTCCATTACAGGGACCATGTTGGGTTGTTCCTTATGAAATATTAGCTTTACAAGAATTACTTATAGGGATTAATTCTTGATTCCTTGAGAATAACTCTCAGAGGCCATGTATCCCACATATCTGGGAATTTCACATTAAGGAAAGACTGACTTAATTAAAACATAATTTATGTATTTTTTTAGCATAGGGAGTGGTAGTACAAACAGTAAGGAACATTATTCCAAATGGGAGGATCCAGCAGTAGGGATCAATCTTTCTGCTGAGTCAAATGTTGGCTTCTTTCCTGAGATTTCTGATATATGGGCATCAAGGAGCACTATGGATAATACAATGATAGGTTTTGTTACATGCATGTCTTGCCAGTAGATGCTACTAAAAATAGCCATTTTTTCTTTAAATCAAATTTCCTAATATTTATAAATTAGCATAAAAGTGGTATTTCAAAATACCCTAAATTTTGATAAAATAAAGAATTACTCTTTTTCATTAGTGGAAATAACAATACAGATAGGTGGATTAAATTCATATGACTTACTAGCAGGCAGAACCTGTGAGAAAATAATTCCTACCCTTCTATTTTACATCGACTGCAATGCATCACACCCTTTTGAAAACAGCCATCAAATAGGACTTGAACTCAAGGCCTGATGTGATTTCTTTATAATAGTAAGAGTTCTTTGGAATTTAATCAATTTTTCCCAGTTTAAGCCTTCCTATACTCTGCAACACATACAAGTTGATTTTCAGTTGATACTGCATTGAGACCCCCTGGAGTTACAGTCTCTATTGTGGCTCAGTTGGTAAAGAATCCACCTGCAATGTGGGAGACCTGGGTTCCATCCCTGGGTTGGGAAAATCCTCTGGAGAAGGGAAAGGCTACCCACTCCAGTATTCTGGCCTGGAGAATTCCAAGGGGGTCACATAGAGTTGGACATGACTGAATGACTTTCACTTCACTATGAGAAGAGAATAATTTCTGTCTCTCTTCCTCTCCCCCTCCCTCTATCACTCTTCCTGAATCTCCCTTCCTCACTCTTTCTTCCTTCCTTTTCTCCTTTTTCTGGTCTTTTTGCTTATTGAAACAGGGACTCTCATCAGGATGTCATATGAAACTACCACATTATTGTAAATTAATTTGTGCACAGTAATATAGATTCCTTCCCTCACATTTCTACACATCCTATTCCTGCTGTTTTCTCATTCTAAACTAAGAAAACAGTGCATTAAAACAGATAATAATTACTCTATAAGTCTGGGATTATCAATGCCAATCCAAGTCACTTGAAACCCGTGTAACCTACACACAGTAAAGGGGAGGACTATTATGATGAGAGACATAGAATACTGATTGTTTTACTGATATATGTGTCCATTGCCATATGAGAATCCACACTGCAACTCTAGTTGATGGTTTCATTTCTGCGTTAATAAGGAAATTAAAGTCTTACTCTCGGGGTCATCTTGTTACAGAAAGTTCACTTCCTAGAGCAAAGGCCTATTAGGAATTTTTTCAAAAACCAGTCTGTAGCTACAATCAGGAACGAGGAAGCATGGAATAGAGTAGACCACAATCATTAAAGAAAGACTTAGTTACCAAACTTCAGGGCAGGATCAGACAGGCTAGGACCCTGCTAGGCATTGTGCTTCCTGGTCGAAAGAGTACAGGCCAATTGTAGGAGCTCAGAGCTGGGCCAAGACAGAATGAAGAAGCAGAAGAGGCTCTGCCTCTTAGCTCTCTTAGAAGAGCTAAGCTGGAAAGTTAATGTAGAAAAAAATGTTTTACTCGTGATTCTTTCATGAGGCCATAGACACAAGAAGCTCATAAACATGGTAAATTTTGACCACTGTGTATGAAATAGCCTAGATCAATAATTCAAATCAATTAAACAATTTTAGACATGAGCTGGAAATGTACTGGTGATGATTGACATCAGAGTTAATTGTTTTCATAGATTAAAAAGTTATAGAACTGGCATGGCATATTATTTATCTATATAAGTACAACTTTCACTGTTTATGAAGCATAAGGATAAAATTGTAGTGCTTTATTATTGTCAATCATGTAACTTTGCTCAGAGAAAGACCACATTTCAGTCTCTTGTCAACAAATTTGTAACAAGGAAATAAATACTTCTGAAGGTAACCATTTGCTCTACTTTTTCCTTATATTTAGTGATACTATTGGTATAACATGTAAGATGAAGTGTAGAAAAAAATTCATTCATCCATCCTTCCATGCTTGCAACAAATATCAGGTCTGGATTGGAGAAGTATATTTTGGGTCATCAGCCAATAGGAGGTAGTTGAAGCTCTGGATCCTAGAAATAGTGTATCATAATTTCAATTCAGATAAATTTGAGGTCCAATAGTGTTAAATGATACTAACAGATTAAAGAAAATAAGGGTTGAGAATTGACCTTTGGGTTTAGCAACATGAGGATTATTAGTGACTTTGACGGGAGTAATCATTTCTTTGGAGTGGTGGGGGGAAAAAGACTAGTTCACCCAAGTTCAAGAGAGAAGTCAGAGGCTGTAAATACTTCCAAGGACTTTGTCTAGAAAGGAAGGAGAGAAATGAGGTATTAGCTGGGGTACACTGGGTCCCAAGAGGACTTTTTAAGCAGCATGTTTGTAGGTACATGAGAGAGATCCAAGAGAGGGGAAAATTGTTGATGCAAGTAAGAGAGAAAAACTGCTGGGATGATGTCCCTTGACAAACAAGAGGGAATAGGATCTAGATCCTAAGTAGGGGGATTGGCCCTTGCTTGGAGACCAGATAGTGACAGCAGAGACATTTCTCAATAGATAGTTGTGAAAGAGTTTTAAAATGCTTAGTATGTTCTTTCTCAAAATTTTAATTTTCATATACATACATATACACACATGTATATATATATTTCCTGGTGGCTCAGTGGTAAAGAATCCACCTGCCAGTGCAGAAGATGCTGGCTCATTCCAAAGTCAGGAAGATTCCCTGGAAAAGGTAATGGCAATCCACTCCAGTATTCTTGCCTGGGAAGTCCCATGGACAGTGGAGACTGCCAGGCTACAATCCACGGAGTTGCAAAAGTCGGACTTGACTTAGCAACTAGGACCAGCATATGTATATAACTTAAAATGTAGTTCAGAATTCATGTGGGGGAAAATAGTCATCTAAAGAAATGAACTTCCACCCATTAATGTTTATGGGAAAGATATTGCTGCAAACTATCCTCAAACTAAGACATGGTGAATCAAATCCTACAATGTAAGGTTATGGAGAATTAACTCTTTCCTGAGCTATTCTTCACAATAGCTCAGAGCATCCTGAACTAGGTAGAAAAAAACAAGCATCACAGAAATTACCTTCCCCCAAATATTACACACTCCTTATGCCTTTCATCCCACAGACTGCTCGACTACACACTGACTGAATATGTGATGATGATAAGCATGAAGTGCATTATTACCAAAATAGATAAGCATCATAGGAGAAGACTCTTTAGAGTCCCTTGGACTGCAAGGAGATCAAACCAGTCAATGCTAAAGGAAATAAGTCAATCATTGCAATATTCATTGGGAGGACTGATCCTAAAGCTGAAGGTCCAATACTTTGGCCACCTGAGGCAAAGACAAGACCCTAAGGCTGGAAAAGATTGAAGGCAGGAGGAGAAGGGAATGACAGAGGATGAGATGGTTGGATGGCATCACTGACTTGATGGACATGAGTTTGAGTAAGCTCTGGGAGTTGGTGATGGACAGGGAAGACTGGCGTGCTGTAGTCCATGGTGTCTCAGAGTCAGACACGACTGAGTGACTGAACTGAATTGAATCATTTTGTGAGAGAAAAGATCTTACATCTTTGAACTTTCCAATGAGTGTAGGATCAGTTCCTCCCATGTGAATCACTTTGACATTTAAAGAGTTCATGGAACCAAGAGAAAGGTGAAGCCCATCATTGTAAAAGGAAAATGTTGTAACCCTCATGGAATGTTCCTGGGTCTCTGCCATACAGAGGAAGCAACTTGAAGTGGATGGCAAGAAGAAAGTCACCCAGGTGATGAGCAGCCAATCAAGACACTTAAGGTTTGCAATCATCAAGGCAATAAAGTGTCAGCATGGGCTCCAGTACTAGCAGCCCTCACTGCATTAAACATCATCTACACAAAATATGATCCAAAGGATTAAAAGACTCAAGCCCTTCCTTTGCGCACTCCCCTAAAGAGTGAAACAGACGTTGGTAAATATTTATTTAAGAAAGATTCTTTCTGATAACCAAACTGGATGCCTTTTCAGAGTAACCACAGCGGTAGGATTAGAATTGTCTCGGTGAACTAAGAGGAGGTAGTTAGAGAGGAAGTTGGGTGTTACCATGGAAAGCTGGAATCCTGCTCTACTGGTGTGTTAGTCTCTGCCACTTTGGAATCTTTTAATTGCCACCATTTCTGGGTAAACACAATGAGACCTGGGTTTGAAAAAAGGAGGGGGAAAGCACAAAGAACAGAGAGGCAGCCTTCCTATTTAGGGAAAATGGTAGGCAACCAGCATTTCATCAGCTGGGAAATAGAATCAAAATATATTGTATCTGAAACCTCAATAGGGCACTAAAAAGACCCAATATATTCAGAATTATCAATTCTAAAGCTCAAACCCTTTCATAAGGAGAAGAAAGAGGGGAGGGAAGGTCTCAAGTTCCTTAGTTACTCCTGGTGTTTCTGGCCGGAAAAAAAAAAAAAAAAAAAAATCACCTTTTCCCTCCTCCATTTTATTGGGATCATCTCAATGAAGGAAACTAACTGTCCATAAGCCAGGCCAGGCTAGACAGCCTGGACTTCACTGAATGCCACTGGCTAATTTTAACACCTGGCTTTCTTGTTCTTGAGTGTTAAGACTAGCAGTAATCAGAGGTACTATGCTCTAGTTCTTTTTAATCCGGTTTTAATTATAGTATAAACACAATACTCACAGCAATAGAGTGATTTCCATGGATTGTTTTGGCAGGTATTAACTTGTTTCCAAATGAATGACTTATTTTCTTCCCTTTTTCCTAGCACTCTTTTTTTCCCCCCCGAAGGAACATCTTATTTGAAAAGCCACTGTCCTTCTTGCTAAATTAAATTACCTTTATTAAGTAGTAAAAAAACGTTTTAGATTTACAGCAAGCAAGGCAAAGAAAGGTGTACCTCTTTTAGTAAAAATGACCCCAGGTTGGAGAAATAAAGAGCAATTTTATACTTTTTCAGAAAATAACTTTTGGAAATAATTAAACTTGTATTTCACAACGAAGGTGAGAAAAAAACTCTGATATTAAACTAGTACAATAAATAATGTATTCAAACTCAATAATTCTTATTATTGGCTTATGGACAGTTAGTTTCCTTCATTGAGATGATCCCAATAAAATGGAGGAGAGAAAAGGTGATTTTTTTTTTTTTTTTTTCCGGCCAGAAACACCAGGAGTAACTAAGGAACTAGTTACTAGTTCCTTAGTAACTAAGGAACTTGAATATTATTGTAATTGCTATTATTATATTACATGTGCATAGTAATGACCTCAACAGGTCATAGAGCCAATAGTAAGTGGAAGAGTTCAAATTTGGATGTGCAACTTCTAGTTCCAACGTTAGTCATCTTTATTCCACAAACACTTTAAATTCTCAGTATTCCTCATTTTCATATTTTTCTCTAAGTTTCATTCTCTTAATACCGTATACAAAAGTAACTAGATTAACCTTGGGTTAGTATTTCATCAGGGCTAAATTTATGAGCTATCTCCTTTTTACCTGCTTCTCTCTGAGTATTTCCATAGTGTTTCAGGCAAAGTTTAACTTAGTTCAGATGTGCTTTCCCACCCTACAGACTGCCTACCTTTCTAACTCTATTAAATGGGAATAATAATCGCAACTCTTAGAATTCTTCAAATATGATTAAAGCAAAAATATATCTTCCACATTATGCTTTGTTTTTAATTAGAAATGAATCATAAGCATCTATTAATTTAAAAAAAAAGAGCTGACAAGATTTTATTGCAAATGTCTTTGATAGACTAGGCTGTCATCCAACATAACTTGGTAGTAAGTTTAGAAAGTCACATAGGCAAACATTTTTTTCAAAAATATAAAGGAATAACAATGTGAGAGAATAAAGACATTTCTTTTCTTTCTTTCTTTTTTTAACCATGTGATAATAAGCAGGAGGGATTAACAAACATTTAAATTTTTCATTTCTAGATGTTGCAAAATTTCAAACTTAGCCTGACCTTTTGGTGTTTAAGTTTGTCTACTTTTGGCATAAGATAATTTCCTGATTTAAAGACATCAGGCAGCTCTTACCAATGAATGTTTTAATTATTCAAGTTGCATAAATGACTTGAAAACATATGGAATCAATTTCCCACACAATATTCATTGGTTAAAAAATCGTGAGAAAAATGGTTTTACTGTACATGGATTCAGTCTTCTTGAACTTTAAATTTTATGGGCTTCAAGGTAGAAAGATTATTAGACCTCAGACAAGTCAGAATGGACCATGAGGCAAGGTCCATCCGAACTATTTCAATTATTATTCGCTTACACAGCAATTGGTTTTTATCTGCACAATATATTTATCACTGCCCTTCCCTTGCCCCTTATACACTATCATATTATCCTTTAAAATGTTACTAAACCTCTGCAAGATAAATCAGGCCTCCTACAATCTACAGAATATCAAAGAGAGCCGAAATATATGATTTGTGGCAATATTCATTTTGCATGGACTTGTGATGGAAAAAAAAACAAGCCCGTTTAATGATAAGATCATATTGGAAAAGGCCACCGTTCATCAACTCACCAGTGTTTACCAAGCTCTCAATTCCTCCATTACATGATTTTCACCACTTGCTTTCTAAGTCTAAATTCCAAGCCATGGGGACACATAACCCTGCTGTTCTATTACTTATTTTTCTGTCACTTCACTTAATGGCACTGAGCATCATGTGGACTGTGTGGGATTATAGCACATGGTATGAGAAAGCTAGTGGGAGGACATTACAGAAACAGTTATGTTGGAACGAAAGTCTGGCATACACACCAAACCATCTTCTGATTCTTTCCCATTTCCAGTTTTGGCCCTACTATCATATATTATCACTAACATTTATTTTGTTATCCTTCTGTGTGATATAATAAACCTTAAAATATATCATATTTAAGTTAGTTTATCCCTAAAACTTTAGTAGAAAATGCATTATAATTTGAAAGGGTACAGACTGAAGTGAGGTTGATCATTACACTAATAATTGATCACCTAACTCCTAGTATAAAGATTAGGTTCATTGATTCCTCAGTGTGGATAGGAATGTAAGAGGCCACGGGATGAAAATGAGTTTTGTATGGTTTGTTTGCATTTACAGTTGAGTCTCTTTGTTCTCAGATTCTGCCTTTGTGAGTTCACCTACTCACAAAAATTTATTTGTAACCCACAGATCACACAGTTTCATGGTCATTCATACACAAGCCCAGAGCAGTGACAGCAAGCATATGTCCCGGTGAGGTAGAACAAAGTGACGCTTTCATACTGGAAATGTGTCATTTCTGTAGTCTCTTTAGTGTAACACTTTTTTTGGTTGCATGTTTGTGCTTTTTGTTGTGATTCAGTGTTTAAAATGAACTCCATCACCCAGTGATGAAGTATTGTCTATTGTTCCTAAGTACAAGACGTCTGTGATTGTATCTTCTGGATGTGTGTTAGATAAGGTTCACTCAAGCAAGACTTACAGTGCCTTAAGCTGTGAGGTCAATGTTAATGAATCAATGATAATAGTAAATAAAGTGCTTTTAAACAGAAACAAAGCAAGGTTATGTATTAATCAGTTATTGAAAATGTGACGATTGTAGGAACTTATCCCTTTATTTCCTCTAGGAACAGAGGTTTAATATTTAAGCCAATTTTATACGACAGAGCTACCACAAATAAGGAGAACATAGGTTGTTTCCATGTTCTGACTACCGCAAATAGTGCCACAATGAACAATGGGGTGCATGTATCTTTTGGAATTATGATTTTCTCCAAATATACACACTACTATGTATAAAAAAGATAACTAACAAGAACCTACTGTGTAGTACAGTGGGAAGAAAAGGTATGGTCTTGTTTGTAGGACATATATTAAGTAACCTCAAAACTGCATTCCAGTATACATTAGGTATAAACAAATACTGTTCAACTCCACTTATACAAGATACTTCAGTTCAGTTCAGTTCAGTAGCTCAGTCGTGCCCAACTATTTGCAACCCAATGAATCACAGCATGCCAGGCCTCCCTGTCCATCACCAACTCCTGGAGTTCATCCAAACTCGTGTCTATCTAGTCGGTGATGCCATCCAGCCATCTCATCCTCTGTCGTCCCCTTCTCCTCCTGCCCCCAATCCCTCCCAGCATCAGAGTCTTCCAATGAGTCAACTCTTCCCATGAGGTTGCCAAAGTACTGGAGTTTCAGCTTTAGCATCATTCCTTCCAATGAACACCCAGGACTGGTCTCCTTTAGAATGGACTCGTTGGATCTCCTTGCGGTCCAAGGGACTCTCAAGAGTCTTCTCCAACACCACAGTTCAAAAGCATCAATTCTTTGGTGCTCAGCTTTCTTCACAGTCCAACTCTCACATCCATACATGACCACTGGAAAAAACATAGCCTTGACTAGACGGACCTTTGTTGGCAAAGTAATGTCTCTGCTTTTGAATATGCTCTCTAGGTTGGTCATAACTTTCCTTCCAAGGAGTAAGTGTCTTTTAATTTCATGGCTGCAATCACCATCTGCAGTTATTTTGGAACCCCCAAAAATAAAGTCTGACACTGTTTCCACTGTTTCCCCATCTAGTTCCCATGAAGTGATGGGACCAGATGCCATGATTTTAATTTTCTGAATGTTGAGCTTTAAGCCAACTTTTTCACTCTCCTCTTTCACTTTCATCAAGAGGCTTTTTAGTTCCTCTTCCCTTTCTGCCATAACGGTGGTGTCATCTGCATATCTGAGTTTATTGATATTTCTCCTGGCAATCTTGATTCCAGCTTGTGCTTCTTCCAGTCCAGCGTTTCTCATGATGTTCTCTGCATGTAAGTTAAATAAGCAGGGTGACAATATACAGCCTGACATACTCCTTTTCCTATTTGGAACCAGTCTGTTTTTCCATGTCCAGTCCTAACTGTTGCTTCTTGACCTGCATATAGGTTTCTCAAAAGGCAGGTCAGGCGGTCTGGTATTCCCATCTCTTGAAGAATTTTCCATAGTTTATTGTGATCCACACAGTCAAAGGCTTTGGCATAGTCAAGAAAGCAGAAATAGATGTTTTTCTGGAACTCTCTTGCTTTTTCAATGATCCAGCAGATGTTGGCAATTTGATCTCTGGTACCTCTGCCTTTTCTAAAACCAGCTTGGACATCTGGAAGTTCACAGTTCACGTGTTGCTGAAGCCTGGCTTGGAGAATTTTGAGCATTACTTTACTAGCATGTGAGATGAGTGCAATTGTGCTGTAGGTTGAGCATTTTTTGGCATTGCCTTTCTTTGGGATTGGAATGAAAACTGACCTTTTCCAGTCCTGTGGCCACTACTGAGTTTTCCAAATTTGCTGGCATATTGAATGCAGCACTTTCACAGCATCATCTTTCAGGATTTGGAATAGCTCAACTGGAATTCCATCACCTCTACTAGCTTTGTTCATAGTGATGCTTTCTAAGGCCTACTTGACTTCACATTCCAGGATGTCTGGCTCTAGGTCAGTGATCACACCATCGTGATTATCTGGGCTGTGAAGATCTTTTTTGTACAGTTCTTCTGTGTATTCTTGCTACCTCTTCTTAATATCTTCTGCTTCCGTTAGGTCCATACCATTTCTGTCCTTTATCGAGCCCATCTTTGCATGAAATGTTCCCTTGTTATCTCTAATTTTCTTGAAGAGATCTCTTGTCTTTTTCATTCTGTTATTTTCCTCTATTTCTTTGCATAGATTGCTGAGGAAGGCTTTCTTATCTCTCCTTGCTATTCTTTGAAACTCTGCAATCAGATGCTTATATCTTTCCTTTTCTCCTTTGCTTTTCACTTCTCTTCTCTTCACAGCTATTTGTAAGGCCTCCTCAGACAGCCATTTTGCTTTTTTGCATTTCTTTTCCATGGGGATGTTCTTGATCCCTGTCTCCTGTACAATGTCACAAACCTCCATCCATAGTTCATCAAGCACTAAGTCATCAGTTCTAGTCCCTTAAATCTATTTCTCACTTCCACTGTATAATCATAAGGGATTTGATTTAGGTCTACCTGAATGGTCTAGTGGTTTTCCCTACTATCTTCAATTTGAGTCTGAATTTGGCAATAAGGAGTTCATGATCTGAGCCACAGTCAGCTCCCGGTCTTGTTTTTGCTGACTGTATAGAGCTTCTCTATCTTTGGCTGCAAAGAATATAATCAATCTGATTTCAATCAAGATACTTAGACAAGGCAAATTCATAGAGTCAGAAAATACATTCATAGTTGCCAGGGTCTAGGGACTGGGGCATGGAGAGTTAGTGTTTAACAGGAACAGAGTTTTGGTTTAGGATGCTGAAAAACTTGGGTGATGGATGATGGTGAGAGTTGCACAACAACATGAATGCACTTGGTGCCATTAACTGTAGAGGAAAATATGGTTAAAATACTAGTTTTGTATTATGTGACTTTTAACACAACAAAAAATTAAGGAAAATTGATGGTATATATGGCATGTTCATCATCTTTAGAAAGGGTCAGATGGAG
The DNA here is from genome assembly GCF_029407905.1 of Bubalus kerabau. Classification (NCBI taxonomy): domain Eukaryota; kingdom Metazoa; phylum Chordata; class Mammalia; order Artiodactyla; family Bovidae; genus Bubalus; species Bubalus kerabau. The sequence goes on from NC_073626.1 coordinate 154,986,328, forward strand.
AGTTTACAGGAAGGTACTAATATGAAGCATTTTTTTTTAATGAGAAGCTGTGTTTACTATATGTCTCATGCTCATCATATCCCTTTTTTTTTAATGGCTTTTAATTCCTTTTTCAAAAATCTTGCTCTTGCTTCTTTTTCTTACTATGGTTTAGGTGTCATTGAAGATATTTCCTAATCTAAAGCTCAACAAAGAGTGACTTGTTCAGAGTTCCCTGGAAGAGAGCTGGCGGTTGTGCCCACCTGGCCACACAGGTCTTCTCTGGGTCTTCCAGGTGGCCACATTACTTCTTTGACAACAGCACAGTGACATGCAGCAAAAAACAGAGTATTTCCTTTAAACATAAATGCATGCCAAGTCGCTTCAGTAGTGTCTGACTCTTTGTGACTCTATGGATTGCAGCCCACCAGGTTCCACTTTCTATGGAATTTTCCATGCAAGAATACTGGAATGGGTTGCCATTTCCTCCTCCAGGGATCTTTTTGACCCAGGGATCAGCATGTCTTATATCTCCTGCATTGGCAGGCGGGTTCTTTACCACTAGCACCACCTGGGAAGCCCCTCTTTTAAACATGCATGTGTGCTTAGTTGCTTTAGTCGTGTCCGACGCTTTATGACCCTATAGACTGTAGCCTGCCAGGCTCCTCTGTCCTTGGGATTCTCCAGGCAAGAATACTGGAATGGATTTTCGTGCTCTCCTCCAGGGGATCTTCCTGACCCAGGGATCGAACCTGTGTCTCTAGAATAGCAGGCAGATTCTTTATTGCTGAGCCACCTGGGAAGCTCCTCCTTTAAACATTCAGTTCAGTTCAGTTCAGTCACTTAGTCGTGTCCGACTCTTTGCAACCCCATGAATCGCAGCATGCCAGGCCTCCCTGTCCATCACCAACTCCTGGAGTTCACTCAGACTCACGTCCATCGAGTCAGTGATGCCATCCAGCCATCTCATCCTCTGTCATCCCCTTCTCCTCCTGCCCCCAATCCCTCCCAGCATCAGAGTCTTTTCCAATGAGTCAACTCTTCACATGAGGTGGCCAAAGTACTGGAGTTTCAGCTTTAGCATCATTCCTTCCAAGAAATCCCAGGGCTGTTCTCCTTCAGAATGGACTGGTTGGATCTCCCTGCAGTCCAAGGGACTCTCAAGAGTCTTCTCCAACACCACAGTTCAAAAGCATCAATTCTTCGGTTCTCAGCTTTCTTCACAGTCCAACTCTCACATCCATACATGACCACTGGAAAAACCATAGCCTTGGCTAGACGGACCTTTGTTGGCAAAGTAATGTCTCTGCTTTTGAATATGCTCTCTAGGTTGGTCATAACTTTCCTTCCAAGGAGTAAGTGTCTTTTAATTTCATGGCTGCAATCACCATCTGCAGTTATTTTGGAACCCCCAAAAATAAAGTCTGACACTGTTTCCACTGTTTCCCCATCTAGTTCCCATGAAGTGATGGGACCAGATGCCATGATCTTCCTTTTCTGAATGTTGAGCTTTAAGCCAGCTTTTTCATTCTCCTCTTTCACTTTCATCAAGAGGCTTTTTAGTTCCTCTTCACTTTCTGCCATAAGGGTGGTGTCATCTGCATATCTGAGGTTATTGATATTTCTCCTGGCAATCTTGATTCCAGCTTGTGCTTCTTCCACGTTTCTCATGATGTACTCTGCATATAAGTTAAATAAGCAGGGTGACATGGATCCAAATTCAGGCTTTACTAGTTCATGCTTATTTAACCTAAAATGAGCTGTTTATTTTTCCATGTTTCTCTTTCCCTCTTCCTTTGTAAAATAAAGATAACAATACAGCTTACAAATAAAAGTTTACTAACACCAAATCTAGAAACCCCTAGCCATGGAAGAAGCCAGGTGTTGATTTGGGTGGGGAGCCCTTTTGCTCTCGCATTCCCCCAGGTTTTTCTCCCTATGAGGTTGTCTAGATTTTACTGCCCCTGCTAGCACCACTAGGAGGAATCCTCCTAGCCTTGATGTTCTCTTTAACTGATCTGAAGGTGATTTTGGCCTCTAAGACTCTTCACTCACTATCAAGGTATACAAGAACTCTGGGTAAGCATGGGAGGCCTATACTATAGATTGTTCAAAATGGCATTTGGAATCTTATGAAGACTGAGTTCTAGTTAGCAACAGCTCAATCAGAAATATACACTGTGGACATGAGTTTGAGCAAACTCCAGGAGATAATAAAGGACAGGGAAGCCTGGCACAAGGAGTCACACACAACTTAGTAACTGAACAACAAACTAGGCTTATGTTATTGTCTTTTTATATCTGTGTCCTTTTCATTTTTTCCCTTATTACTTAGTTAAAACCCTTTAAAAACAGGGGCCTAGAAAAAAAATTTCCAATTTTGCTAACGAACCCATTTGGTATTTCTGGCCATGTATTAGCTGTAGCTTTAAAAGGGGTGTAACTGGAACTGCAAGGTAAGCGTAGTCTGTAGGACAACAATCTAAACTGAGAAACATCCAAGAAACTTTAGGGAAAAGTTATTTGGTTAGATGTAATTGGCTACTGGAAAGAGTAGCAAAGTGGTTGTCACAAGGACCAAGTGTGACAATGTATGTAAAAGTGTTTGGTCCAATAATATGGTACATTCTTCTGAAATACTTTGACAAGTAGAAACACATATGCTAAAATTAATGTTTTTTAAAATGTTTTCATAAGGAACTTACCAAAGTTCAATACGAAAGGGGGAGGACAGTAAGATATTTTAAAAAGAAATTGCAATTCCATCTATTCAGCTCAAACATATCATGTAATAAAATCATATAACTCTTTTTTTTAAATGAAGTCTGTGATAGGGACCATTATCCTTATTCTACCAAAGGCAAAAAGACATTACATGCATATTTCCAAATCACAGGTAGAATTTAAATTAGGACTAAAAACCTTAGGCCCCTGTGCATAATTAGGGCTCGGTAGAACTTTTTGCCAGAGTTAATGTTATTGGTTGAATTCTACTGCTTCCTAGAATATGTCACATTTTGTGATTTTTAAGTCTCAGGAAATCTGTTTGGTGTCCACTGCAAGACAAAAAATAAAAGTACTTCTGTAAATAGTGTTCAATGACTCCTTCCGGCTGGTAGAATAAGGGAAAAGGAATCATAGCCACCAGTTTATTTCCTGATTCAGAAAATGACTCACGATGTAACTTTGTGAACATTGCTTAACCTTTCAGCATTCCAGTTTCTATAGCTGAAAAACAAGGATAATATTTGTCCACCTTACAATGGTAAATGCTCTGGAAATACACACAAAAAAAGTTAATCTCCTATCAAGGGACAGTAAAGCTGGTTTTTCGTGTACTTGAGATATCACTGACACATTCGCAAAGCAGTTTCTGCCAAAGTTGTGTGGTTAATGCTTCCAGATCACCTCCCTAAACACCACATTGTGCACTGAACTCTCTTTATCCTGCCCTGAATCAGAATGGCAATCGCCGCGGGGTGTGCTCAACGTGACTGACGAGGCACGACAGTAGAGCCTGTCTCACTGCTTGTGCCAGAGCGCTTTCTGCATGGTTGTCAAGGAAGACAGCACTCAACAGAAGGAAAAAGACCCATACGGTGGGAAGAAACTTTCTCCTTGAATTCTGATTCTGGGAAATATGACTAAAATTATGAATGAGCCAATTTCATTTGCAGTCTTCCTGTGACAATGTACAACTGTTCAGCTTCCCTCATATTCTGGAAACCACAATTTAGGAAAGATATGTATGTGTCCTTTCTGGTACTTGGTTTATTATCTTCTTTTGTTCCTTATATGTTTTGCTTTGAAAGAATAGTTATTTACAAATAACTCAGGATTTCCAATGGCTATTGCTTGACATCCTAGTAGCTTGCCCCATTATTCCCACAGCTGGTAACAATTACAGTTCTCTAAACTAAAATCACTTCCAATGACTTTCTCTGAAATAATCTATTGCTGATATGGAGCTTTATTTTTAAGTGCCAAATTCCAATATACCTCAACTAGATAGGGCAGCATGGCGTTACCACAAAGAGGTGATGAGCAGCCAGAAACAAACTACATGACTACCTTGACCAAAGTTCTGCTGTCACAGAAAAGGTACAGGATTGACATCACAAAAGCCCAAGAGGTTGTCACACACAACTGGACAAAAGCAGGCTCCAAATTGAGAAAGGGTGAAGAGAAGAAAGGTGGTTTAGAAAATAATTAAGATTTATTTATTTACAATACTCAAGACATTGAAGCAACCTGTCCATTAACAGAAGACTAGTTAAAGAGGATATAGTACATATATACAATGGAATATTACTCAGCCATTAAAAGGAATGAAATAGTGCCATTTGCAGAGATGTGGATAAACCTAGAGGCTTTCATACAGAGTGAAGAAAGTCAGAAAGAGAAAAACAAATCTCTTATGATATTACTTACATTGGAATCTAGAATAATGGTATTAATGAATTTATTTGCAAATGAAAAAAGACAGAGATGTAGAGAACAAACATGTGGATACCTAAGGGGTAAGGAGAAGGTGGGATGAATTGGGAGATTGGGATTGACATATATACACTACTAAATACAAAATAGATGACCAATAAGAGACTATGGTATACCACAGGGAACTTTACTCAAGGCTCTGCAGAGACCTAAATGGGAAGGAAATCTTTAAAAAGAGAAGGGATATATATATATATATATATACACACACACACACACACATATGTATATATACGTATAACTGATTCCCTGGTGGCTCAGCGATAATGAATCTGCCTGCCAATGCAGGAGACATGAGTTCCATCCTTCAGTCTGGAAGATCCCCTGGAGGAGGAAATGGCAACCTATTCCAGTATTCTCACCTGGGAAATCCCATAGACAGAGGAGCCTGGCAGGCTACAGTCCATGACGTCACAAAAGAGTCGGACATGACTTAGCAACAAAACAACAACAAATAACTGATTCACTTTGTGTGTTAGCAGAAACTAACACAACATTGGAAATTTTAAAAGAAAACAATTAAGATTTCGCATCATGAAAGATTTTTTCCCCAAAATAAACACTTTATTTCCCCAAAATAAACAAACAAAAAAAATAGCGTGACTTTTCTCAAACACCATATTCATATTGTAAACACAAAAGAACATTTTCTAACTTTGTATTCCTAACTTTGTTTCTTAATTTTGTGATTTAATGCCACTGCTTTCAGCACTCACTGGCTAGCCTCCTCTCTGAATTTAAACTTGATTTTTTTTTCCTTTTCACTTAACTATCCACCATCGCACACCAGAGTAGGGTCATGTTCACAATTATGTCTCAAGAAGTATGGACGTCTGAGCATAAACACTAAATCCACACGAAACTGAAAGTAAAAAAAAAAAAAAAAAAGACACTGGTGTGTATGGGGCACGCTATCAAGATGTTTAGATACTGACAACACGATATAACCTAACCAGAAAACTTAGACCAAAGTTCAAGTACAATTTTCTTCTACACTAGTGTTTTCCAACCTGCTTTCCTCAAAACATGTGAGACATTTTAAAGTGCCGTAAAGTTTTATGTTTGAGAATTGTTGCTCACCACATACATCCCTCTCTTGGACATTCATATTATATATCAGCCTACCAAATATGCCAAAGTTATCTAGAAGGCAGTAACTTTCTTTAACTCAGCTTTCCCCAAAATTCTTTAACCAAGGAACACCTTCTATATCTTATTTTTTGTGGGAATTATAAGAGAAGCTCTCAGACCTTCTGATAAAGTTTGGAAACTAGTATCCTACATTTTTCAGTCCCTTTAATATGGAACTGAACTTCTGACTCGCCTCTTTCATCAATAATTCCTTCAACATATTCTTACATGTATTTTATATTTAAAATACAAATAACTTCCCTATTAGCAGAGACCTAGTTTAGGTGTGACCTGGGAAAGGATTAACTACAATTCCTTTTTCTTCTGAATCTTCCTTTAGAGAATTTGTGGGCAAGCAGCTTCCTCATTTTGATGGTGAGCAAGCAGAAAGTATTTGTTTAATTGAATCAGAGTATACCAACATCAGAAACTTCGATTTCCTGCAATAAAACTTATTCCAAAGGATAACAAAAAAGTGAGATTTTTTTCCTTTCACTTTTACATATTTAAAGAGCATCTGCCAGGACAAAAAAATAGTGCAACGTTTTATGTGTTAAATCATTTTTATTTGCAAGTCCCTGTACTTTGAATGCAGAACTGTCCCAACACACAGGTTATACCAAGATGTGAATTAACAGTGAATTTAGGCAGGAGACACTGGAATGTGGTCTAGCCTTTCTCTTAGGGAAAAAAAAAGAGAGAGAGAGAGAGAAGCACATAATATTAGCGTTTTTTTTCTTTTCTTCTGCCCACCCCTTCCTCCATTCCACTCTCTTCCCTTTTCAAGGTAATTTGAATTTCTCTTTTAGTTTTGTAATTAAGTATGATTTTGCTTTCACTTTTTCAGATAGCATCATAGAATCACTTGAAGCTTGAAGCTCAACTCCTTCCTTCTAATGATGAATGCACTTCATTACTTGAGTCTCCTGTATCTTGAAAATTTTTTTTTTTTTTTTAGTGAGTGACTTTCTCAAGTGTTTCAGTCCCCCTTTTAAAGGTAGAGGACAGAACTTAGAGATTAGGTGACTTACACATTGTCACATAGTGACTCACCAACTTCCCTGAAAAAGAGAACCATTTTTGCTATCCATTCAGGCAATTTTTTTTTTATTCTTCTGTTTTTGCCCTGAATCTTGTTTCCACTGTCTAATACATTTAGATGCTTTAGACACACATAACACACACACCCTTTTACATCATTGTAGCATTATCCTTGGCTTTTTTTTTTTTAAAGACATTTAATTAGCATTTGTACCAGGTCAATTCAAGTTTCCCTGTTATGCAAACCCACACCCATGCTAAGAGTCTCTAGGGTTAGGAACACAGTGATGATATGACTCTTTGGTTTCGGTGTTTGTGTAAAAGGAGCCCCAGGTCATTTCCAGAGAAAATCAAAGATCCTGAGGACAGCCTCACAGATGAAGTGGCGAATTGTTTTATTTTCTTTTTTTCTTTTTGGTGATGGAAAAGAACAACCATGATAAAATGGGTCAAGGGAATATGGATTATCAAAAATAGACAATGAATCAACTCTCCATTCAGTCAAGAGAGTTGTGGAGCTAAATATGGAGTGCAATGGATAAGTGACTTAATGAGAACTCTAGGTGCTCAGAGAGAAGGAAAACACCCAGATTAGGAGACATATTATCTTGATGATAGCTCCTTGAAATTTAGATGGTGTCCGTGCAAAGTCCCCCAATTTTAAGGCTTGTGTACCTCTGTGATTTCTGCAACTTTCCTCTGGGGGAAAGCTCACATGAGCTTCTCTGCTTCTGGGCTCCTGTGTCTCTAATTTGGCCCCTGCTAAGCACAGAGATGATTTTCAGCCCTTCCCAGATTCCCACCAGACATCTCCTCCGATTCTAAGAGATGCCTGGATAGGACCCTGTGTATGAGTGGGACTGTGGAATGGTTTAACAGAGTTTACATTAAAGCAGTACAAATACTTCCAAATCAAACTTTAAGAAGGGCCAACTTAAATATCCTTTATTGTACACAGACAACCTCCTCCCCATGCCCCTCCCTGCCCCAGAAATCCCAGGGACATTTTCACTTGCACTTTCAGCCACGCAGTTCCCCAGCACTTACATCGACACTGTCTCCCTTTTAGGCCCAACCTTATCCCATTACCTATCCTCTCCTCATAAGCAATGACAACTATTTTTCACTTTCTCAAGCTGATAGAGAAAGCTCCCTTTTAGATGTCCATGCCCCCAGGGTCTCACTTTCTATTCCAGGCAATTGACAATGGGTTTTCCCTTAACAGTGGGATTCTGGGGCCATCTCTTTACAGATAGTCTCAGCCATGTCACAGTTTTGTTCAGGACCACTCAGGGCTTCTTCTCTCTCAGAGGCATTGCCACTTAGAGATCAATTTTGTGAACAGTTATTATCAAACTTGGGCTTCCCTGCTGGCTCAGTCAGCAAAGACTCCACCTGCAATGCAGGAGACCCAGGTTTGATCCCTGAGTCAAGAAGATCCCCTAGAGAAGGAAATGGCCACCTACTTCAGTATTTTTGCCTGGGAAATCCCATGGACAGAGGAGCCTGGCAGGCTTATAGTCCATGGGGTCACAAAGAGTCAGACAGGACTTAGTGACTACACCACCACAATATCAAATTCAGGTGCTCAGTTAGAATGAGTCTTTCTCTATTCTCCTAAAAATTTGAAACTTTGTTGATTTAGATGAGAAAATTAGGATATGAAATCTTGCCCCTCCCCCCCTCCACCACCAGTAAATCTATTATCTCCACTGAGACCACTCACTGCCCTATAGCAGCATAAAAATGGGTTTAAGAGACCAGAATCTACCAGTAGCTCCAGTAGCTACTGGTCCAACTCTGGTTCACCTCTTTTGTTTAAAAAATAATTTTTTTTAATGTAGACTATTTTAAAGTCTTTATTGAATTTGTTACAAAACTCTCTCTGTTGCATGTGTTTTGGTTTTTTTGATCACAAGGCCTGTGGGAGCCCAGATCCCCAACCAAGGGTCAAACCCACACCACCTGCATTGGAAGGTGAAGTCCCCAACTGCTGGACTGCCAGGGAAGTCCCCTGGCTCAGCTCTTAATATCTGGGTATCTCAGTTTCCTCATCTGTAAAATGGTAGAATCCACCTTGCTGTACAAGCAAAATCAGTTAATATGAAAATTAAATATTTCAATATTTTTAAAAATGCTTGACACTCGCAAATGTGAGCGGTTTTTTTTTTTTTTTTTTTTAACTTGGCCAAGTGACAAGGGCTAGGAAAGGGCTGGGCAGAGTACAGACAGACTGTGGCAACAGAGCTCGTTTGGTACAAGCTTTCCCCATGGGAGGCAGAAGACATGGTTGATGCTGCTATTGTAAGAGGCTTGAAAGTTCCACTTCGGAATTAGTCCTTTGGGCAGGCTTTTGGCTATAAACTTTTGTAGGTGGAAATCCTAAAGAAGTGATAGGTGTCTCTCTGGATCTAGTACTTCACATCTACCTGGGATTTTTTTTTTCTTTTTTCTGGATGAGGCTTTATTTTATGAGCAAATTTGGGTATTTTCACAAGTAGACCCTAGTTTCCACTGAAATGTATTTCTGTTCCTCTCATGTTATATTCCTATATTTTCTGAATAAATTGACTTAAAAATCTCTGAGAGAAAAAATAAAAATAAATTGCATATACTTAACATGGGGCTTGCTCATTGTCTCTCCGAAGAATGCCTGTCTTGTAATCTCATATCCGTAAAGTGCCTTGTACATAGTATATGCTCAATAATTACCAGTTGGTTTGATTTTCATCATTTAAAAATATCACTGAAATATCATTTTGAAAGACTGTCAACTTCTACACAGGTTTAGCAGCAGCAGCAACAAAAGCAATTTAGACAAGTTTTCCATCTAATTCTTAAGGGACTTAATCACTTGGGTTCATATGTTAATTCGCTGCACATCTAACCACACAGGAGTCTCAGATCTGGGAGTAACCAGTGAGAAAAGAATACAGTTGTTCTCATTTTCAAGTGTCCTAGGATAAATTGCATTCTACTCACAGGTGCCAGAAGAAATCAATACAGACTCTAACAGTAAAAATATTCATTATTTGTGAAGAAGAAAGAAGCAAAAAGAAAAAAAAAACCCAACAACAATAACAAAAACCCCATGATGATGGGAAACCACAGAGAGAAAATTTCAAAGCATATCAGGATCATCAAGTTACACAATTCCAGAAGCTCCATTGTAAAAAAAAAAAAAAAAGTGAAATGTCCCCTGGAATTGCTCAAAAGGTGGCCTTGAAGAATACTTTCGGTGTCTAAAATTTTAAGTGACTTTCTTTATGGTCATAAATGGTTCATTCATATTTCTTTCTTTGTGTTTACATGGGGTGATCACATTTATCCATCAAATGATAAGAACAACATTTTTTCAGTACTTACTATATGTCTAGTACTATCTAAGTATGCACATATTAATTCATTTAATTTTTACAAAAAAACAAAATCCCTAGGAAATAGGTATTCTTATGTCCATTCTAGAGATGAGAAAACTGAGGCCAGAAATGTAACTCACCCAACGTTATACAGCTAGTAAGTAGTGGAGCAAAGGTTCAAATGCATTTGGTCAGTTTCCAGTGACTGAGGTTCTATAATGCTGCCTGATTTGTCTGGCCTTAGTACACGCCAGGGCATCTTGGTATTCATGGCTACTATGGCTGATGCCAACATTTCCTGGCTGGCTACACTGAGCATAAGCTTTTTCATTAGAATTTTAGAATTTTCAAGAGACTCCTCTTTCCCCTAAAACTGTGGGGATGTCTGACTGCTTATGGAGCCCTTCAAAAACCACTCACTGAACAAATTCAGAAAAACTGGATGTCAACCCTTCTTAACATCCCACTGGACATTTTTGGAAACCAGGGACAAAATGTCTTCCTATTTAAGTAGTGAGAGTTGGTGACTCTCTTAAGCCCTGGAATGCCTCTTGTCCCCAGCATGAAGAAAGTGAGCCAGCATCTACAAGGTCCTCTCCAAGGAGGAAGGCCCAGAAGGTTTTGGACCCTACCAGGGGACCTCATTCATACTGTGGATTGTAAGACATCTACCTCATGTCTCATCTCCCATGTTCCCTTTGTGAGGAAATTAGAAAAAAATCACTTTGAGATTTTCAGATGATGCTTACGTTTGTAAAGCAGTCATTTTACTTTAGTCATTTGATTATTCCCGGATCAGCAATTCTGCCCCATGACAAAATCTTCGGTAATCACTTGTTTTTTGTTTTTAAAAGAGAGTAATTTCCAAAAGAAAGTAGGTAACGGAATTATCATAAGTGGATAGACAATTAGCCCTTTGTATTCATGGGTTCCCCATCTTCGGATGCCACAAACTGTTATTGGTTTTTAGCTGCTAAGTTGTGTCTGACTCTTTTGCAACCCCATGGACTGTAGCCTACCATGCTCCTTTGTCCATGAGATTTCCCAGGCAAGAATACTGGAGTGTGTTGCCATTTCCTTCTCCAGGGGATCTTTCTGACCAAGGGATCTAACCCATGTCTCCTGCATTAGCAAGCAGAGTCTTTACTACTGAGCCACCTGGAAAGCCCCAACCAACTCTAGATCAAAACTATTTGGAAAAAAATTCCAGAAAGTTCCAAAAATCAGAACTTAAACTTGCTACAATCCAACAACATTTATGTTGTATTTGGGCTTCCCTGGTAGCTTAGACAGTAAAGAATCCTCCTGCAATGCAAGAGACTTAAGAGACACGGTTTTGATCCCTGGGTCAGGAAGATCCCCTGGAGAAGGGAACTGTTACCTACTCCAGTATTCTTGCTTGCAGAATCCCATGGACACAGGAGCCTAGTGGGCTACGGTCCACGGGGTCACAAAGAGTCAGACACAACTGAGTGATTTACAGCTATTTGCATAGCATTTATATTGTATTAAGTATTATAAGTAACCTAGAGATGATTTAGTGTATACTGGAAGATGTACATAGTTTACATGCAAATTCTGCACCATTTAATATAAAGGACTTGAGCACTTGAGCATCCGTGGATTTTGGTTTGGGGTGGGAGGCAGCCCTGGAATGATCTGCTGCGTATACGGAAAGATGACTAAAATATTTGGGATTGTGAGATAGTTATTTTAGGCAAAAGGAGTAGGAAAAACAAATAAGAGAAGAAAGGGAGCTTTTAGTTTTCTCAAAAACTAACAAAGTCCCACCTTAGTCAGGGAGTATCAGGTTAGAGCAGTTCTGAAAGGATCACCTGGCCCTCAACCCTTGGGAATTCTCAGCCCTGTGGTGTTTGCTTTTGTCTCCCAACAGAGGTGTGGTATGAAGGGGTCACACAGGAGGTGAGCAAGACGTTAAATGCTCCACTTCCCCACAGTAAAGTAACACTTCTTCAGTCAAACCAGGTGAGCTGAAATAACTGGATATGCTTCTCCATGAAGCTAATACATTTTTATCAAACATTTCAACAATTCTTATTCCCTGACTGAAGCATTTTTGGCTACTAATGATTACAGGAGGATGAAACTAGTCAAAACACCCCCAAGAAAGAAAATGGCAAAGAGAATTATAGTTTATGTTTTCTATAAAAGACATAATTCATAGTACACTATACTTGAATGAGTAAGAGATTTGCAGCTTGGTATAAAAACAGAATAACGTGGTAAACTTGGAGTTTGTTTTTTTTGTTTGTTTTAGCTTTTTTTTTAGTCAGACTGGTTTACCAAGCATTGGTAGTATAGAATCAACTGATGATATTTGAGAGGAAACAACTGTTTAGGAAATCAGGCAATGAGGCTGAATAGATTCCAAATCAATCTGAGTCTCAGTTCCCTAATCTATGAAATAGTGGACTGGACTAAAGTATCTCTAAGAACAACTCTTGCTCTGAAAACTCTTTGGGGATTCCTTAATTCATAAACATATACTATACACTTAGTCACTGTGAACAAAGACATTTGGACAGTATTATTTATATTTCACTGAAGCTGCTTAGAGAACCTATCCTTGGTTTGTAGACAAAATACAGGAATAAAAGACTTTGAACATAAGCAGTATATATATATATATATATATATATAATGAAATTCACCAAAACTTTCATAAAGCTCTCCTTCATTGCCAATCTACCTTACTGCATCACATATGTCAAGCCGCTTCAGTCATGTCCGACTCCTTGCCACCCAGTGGACTGTAGCCCACCAGACTCCTCTGTCCATGGGATTCTCCAGGCAAGAATACTGGAGTGGGTTGCCATGCCCTCCTCGAGGGGATCTGCTTGAGCCAGGGATCAAACCTGCATCTCTTATGTCTCCGACATCGGCAGATGAGTTCTTTACCATTAGTACCAACTGGGAAGTCCATCTGCCTTACTAAAATTTTCTTAATAGCTATTTATCTTTTAGAAATTCTCATTTGAATTACCAACTACCTGTCAAAAGGTCACAATGATCATTTATTTCCAGTGGAACTTTTATTTTCTCCTTGACAATGAACTCAGAAACTCAAAGAATCAAGGAAATTGGGATTACTTGGAGTTGCCAATGTAATCAAACTCCCTTAGGTAAAAGAAAACTTGCATGTTCTAAAAGGATTATATCAGTTGGCTGACAAGTTCTTGAACGTAAGAATCCACTTAAGCAAACCTACATAAAGTGGAGTCTATCGCTGAAAGGTATTGATTCACTCAACGCATTCACTCCCACCTAGTACACCTCCTACGCTTGCCGCACCCTTTTACCTTTTTTTTTCTTTCTCAGGCTCCTGCCGTTCTCCTTTGGTTTCAGATAACATTTAGCATCCTTATCCAGCAGTTAGTACTGAGCATAACTAGAAGACGGTGTGTTCCACTGGAAAGAACATGGACTTTGTAGTGAAATGGATCTTCCTTTGAGTTCTCTGCCATTTATTAGCTAGGTGATTTGGGGCAAATTACAGATCCTTTCTGAGTTCAGTTTCCTCTCTAACTGAAAGGATAGCATTAACTTTGCAGGGTTATTATGAATAATAGTCATTTCATGTAAATGTTTAGTATCATAATAACATTAAATAAACTAGTTATAGCTAACATTAAGAAACTAACATGAGTGAACATATAAGCTGATCAATCGTGTTGCTTCCTACCTTTAAATTTTACTGAGTCCCTCTTGTTCTGAAAACTCCAGTTGTCTTCATACCCACTGCCTTTCCTGCTCTTATTCTGCCCTCTTGTCCTGTTATCTGTTCCCATACCTCTCATTGTACTCTGCTTCAACCCAGCTGAGGGCTTTGTTGTGGCTGTCATGTCATACTCAGAGAAAATTCATTCTTCTGCCTGAAACTCAGGTTTCCCTCTTTGACCTGCAGCTAACTCCTTGCCACCTTTCAGCTTTGTTTAGTCACTGCTACATTCAATGTCTTCAATAGACTTCCTGAATCAGCCTAGATTATGAGTTACCATAACATCCTGCATTTCTTTTTTTTTTTTGTCTTAGTACTTACCATGCTGTTCTAGGATTTCCTAGTTAAGGAACTGTGTCCCTCTTACACTGAGTTCATGGAGAACTGGATTGTGTCTGTCTTGGTATCTTACCATAGCCTAGCAACATGCCTGGCATGTACTATGCAATGACTAAGTAAGTCCTAATAGACAAACAAATGTATAGTCTTTCAATTTCCATTTCTCCATGTTGCTACTTGTGGCTCGGCTGGTAAAGAATCTGCCTGCAGTGCAGGGAGACCTGGGTTCGATCCCTGGGTTGGGAAGACCCCCTGGAGAAAGGAAAGGCTACCCACTCCAGTATTCTGGCCTGAAGAATTCCATGGACTATATAGTCCATGGGGTCACAAAGAGTCGGACACAACTGAGTGACTTTCACTTTCTTTCACTTATACAACTTTGGGCATAAATGAGAAAGATATGAGCTTCCTGTTTCTTTCCTGCTCTCCACTCCCTGTTCTAATAGGAAAGGGAAATGTGGATTAGGCAGAATGCTTAATCATTAAGGGGAATTCTGCACATTGGCAGGAAACGTTAAGCTATTCTTTTGTTTTGTTTTGTTTTTGTTTTTGTTTTTGTTTTTAATTTTATTTTATTTTTAAACTTTACATAATTGTATTAGTTTTGCCAAATATCAAAATGAATCTGCCACAGGTATACATGTGTTCCCCATCCTGTTCCCTCCTCCCTCCTCCCTCCCCATACCATCCCTCTGGGTCGTCCCAGTGCACCAGCCCCAAGCATCCAGTATCGTGCATCAAACCTGGACTGGCAACTCGTTTCATACATGATATTTTACATGTTTCAATGCCATTCTCCCAAATCTTCCCACCCTCTCCCTCTCCCACAGAGTCCATAAGACTGTTCTATACATCAGTGTCTCTTCTGCTGTCTTGTACACAGGGTTATTGTTACCATCTTTCTAAATTCCATATATATGTGTTAGTATACTGTATTGGTGTTTTTCTTTCTGGCTTACTTCACTCTGTATAATAGGCTCCAGTTTCATCCACCTCATTAGAACTGATTCAAATGTATTCTTTTTAATGGCTGAGTAATACTCCATTGTGTATATGTACCATAGATGAATGGATAAGAAAGCTATGGTACATATACACAATGGAGTATTACTCAGCCATTAAAAAGATATTCTTTCCTAACAGGTCAATCTTGGAGAAACAGGCTTGATCAGTAGAAAGAGGTGACTTTTTCTAAAGTTAATTATTAAAAATTTGTAGTGTACTGCATATATGTTATAATTTCAATTATATCAATATATATGTTCATATTTAATGCAGAGGAAAAATACCAGAAAAAAAAAGGAAAATTTCAATTAAGCATCTCTTGGTGTTTTTATTCTCTTTTATTTTATCATGTTTTTCTGTACAGTCAAATTTTTAAAGGATTAATGAAGACAAAAATATTTGAAAAGAAACTTAAATTTTTATTTGTACCAGTTGTAAGAAGAGAATTCTGGGAAAATATTAATTTTTTGTTTTTTCTGTATCTATTACTTTCTTGGCACTATTGCTCATGGGTGCTAGACTGTCTCAGGCTTTACCCTACCTACCCACTCTACCCAGAACAGGAAAATGTACTTTCTGGCAATGTATGTCTTTCTGGCAATGTATGTCTTCAGAATTTACTTCCTTTGCAATGTTTTTCCAGATAAGACACTCATCAAATGAGGAAGGTCTTCCTTCCTCTTCAGCGGAAATCCTGTAGCACATATTCTGAGGTCTATTTTCTCTGTTCATTTACTGTTGTCTTTTTTTTTGGTTCTTTAATTTCCCAATTTTATTTCCCGCTCCCTAAAGTTAGAAGCTTGCTCTTCACAGGGTTAATGGCTCTTAGAATGGCCCTGGTCACACAGAAGACTCTTCCAAAATACTATTGATGTAATGAATATTGCATCAGAAGATGCATTCTACAACAAATTAGCAAGTAAGAATGCATGTCCCTCTATTCCCAGGATGCAGGTGATTAATCCCTGATGTTTTAGGCTGTTATAGGATTTGGATCTCTAGTTTGTTCTCTGTTTTTGTATTTATTTTTTTCCCAGTATGTTCTTTTATCAAGTGCAATGAATAACACATTTTTAATTAGGAACACATAAAGGTTTTCTGTCTTATAAAAATCAAAATTACCTAGCTTTGGAAATCATTATGAGAAATTGTATCTGTAAGTATGTTGTCTTTAAACACAAAGGCAAAATACAATAAAATGATAATATAGATCACTAGATCATCAATTGTTCTTACCTGTTCACTAAATGAAATTTTAAAAGAATTAAAAGACACTTGCTCCTTAGAAGAAAAGCTATGACAAACCTAGACATCATATTAAAAAGCAGAGACATTGCTTTGTCAACAAAGGTCCATATATTCAAAGTTATGAATTTTCTAGTAGTCATATATGGATGTGAGAGTTGGACCATAAAGAAAACTGAGCACTGAAGAACTGATGCTTTCAAACTGTGCTGAAGACTCTCAAGAGTCCCTTGGACAGCAAGGAGATCAAACCAGTCAATCTTTTTTTTTTTTTCCTTCTTTCTTCTTATTTATTTATTTTTTAAGTAAATTAATTAGGGTTTTTTATTTCTTTTTATTTTTTTTTAATTTTATTTTATTTTTAAACTTTACAATATTGTATTAGCTTTGCCAAACATCGAAATGACTCCGCCACAGGTATACCCATGCTCCCCATCCTGAACCCTCCTCCCTCCTCCCTCCCCATACCCTCCTTCTGGGTCGTCCCAGTGCACCAGCCCCAAGCATCCAGTATCGTGCATCAAACCTGGACTGGTGACTCATTTCATACATGATATTATACATGTTTCAATGCCATTCTCCCAAATCTCCCCACCCTCTCCCTCTCCCACAGAGTCCATAAGACTGATCAGTGTGTCTTTTGCTGTCTCGTACACAGGGTTATTGTTACCATCTTTCTAAATTCCATATATATGCGTTAGTATACTGTACTGGTGTTTTTCTTTCTGGCTTACTTCACTCTGTATAATAGGTTCCAGTTTCATCCACCTTATTAGAACTGATTCAAATGTATTCTTTTTAATGGCTGAGTAATACTCCATCGTGTATATGTACCACAGCTTTCTTATCCATTCATCTGCTGATGGGCATCTAGGTTGTTTCCATGTCCTGGCTATTATAAACAGTGCTGCGATGAACATTGGGGTACACGTGTCTCTTTCCTTTTTGGTTTCCTCAGTGTGTATGCCCAGCAGTGGGATTGCTGGATCATAAGGCAGTCAATCTTAAAGGAAATCAACCCTGAATATTCACTGGAAGGACTGATGCTAAAGCTCCAATACTTTGGACATGTGATGCAAAAAGCTGACTTATTGGAAAAGACCCTGATGCTGGAAAAGATTGAAGACAGGAAGAGAAGGGGATGGCAGAAGATGAGATGGTTGGATGGTATGAGTCCCTCAATAGACATGAATTTGAGCAAAGTCTGGGAGATAGTGAAAGACAAGGAATCCTGGCATTCTGTAGTCCATGGGGTTGCAAATAGTTGGACACAACTGAGTGACTCAACAACAACCAAAGGAAATTTTAAAGAATGTGTGAACAACTTTAAAACAATCATAGCACATTTCCAGCTCAATATTATGACAAGAATTGCTTAATAATGAGAGTCAGTAAAGATTTCTTACCTTTAAGTAACTCCAATGTGTCAGAACTATGAAATTAAGATAGAACTTGTAACACTACGTGAAGTTAAATGTATTAAGATTTTGATGATGCCCAAACAGTTATTGGGCATCATCAGATCGATGTTTTGTTGATAGGTACTGCTTGTTGACAATTCCTCTAAAAACTGCTCCTTAAAAGAATAAAAATTAGCTTTTAGTATTACCAGGAAGAAAGTTCTCAGTTTTAGCAACTGCCCCCGACAAAGAGAAAATAAACCATTTTATGGATCCAAAAATCATCAACCAGATATCTCCAGAACCCTTTGGAAGTGATCAGCATTGCTTGGTTTTGGACCTGGTGTCCTGAATTAACCTGAAAAGACAGGATCATATATTCTGAGCCTTAAAATGTCCCTTTACCTGAGCAAACCTACAAGCATAGGAAAGGAAGTTAACGCCAGCGCTCTGACCTTCATTCAAATCTCAAGGTTTTAGGGACTTGCAAGATTCAGAGTGAGAATGCATTGTGCCCTGCACATAGAAGGTGTATCTTTAAAACACCAACCACAGGAATCCAGCTACTTCTTACCTAACTGCCGCATGAGATTACATTCAGCAATATCACCTAGAATAATCAGGAGAAATACTTAACAAAGAGCATGCTTTCTTAGAAGACAAAGGAAAAGGGTATGACAGTAATGTCAAAGGCCCTGATTTCTAGATATAGCTGTGCTCTGAGTTTTTTATGTTTTCCCTTTATTCCTCTGAAAAATGGGAATAAAACCCTTGTCACTGAGCCACTGGAATGTTCAGGAGACAGTAAGTTAGTAACTGGAAAGGATTTAGGGTAAAAGGTGCTATGTGAGTTTACAGTATTTGTTAATGTTATTACTCAATCAGTTCTGGCCCAATGTGGAAACAAAAGCAACTTCTATTACAAATAGCGTAAATTGCTAAAATAACCTTGGGAAAGAGAGAATAAATGAGTCTACAAAGACAAATAGGTAGCAACTGGATTATTGAGACCTCATCTTGAGGTGGTAGGCTTTTAACACTAGAAAAGTTGTTATTTAATCTTCAAGGAAGAATCATTTGAGGAAGAAAAGTAGGCAACCTATTAATACCTGTTTATGAAAGAGGGACATTTCTAGTTGCATATTAACAAATATGTTTATAAAAACAGTTTCTATTACAAGACTCGATTAAGCAGAAGTCTTCTTTAGCAGATTTTAGGAAAAGGGATATATAACAAAAGGTCCATGTGTGAACTCTGGGAATACTCAGGACTTTGCCAGCCTCCAGCAGGTTCATTTAGAACCTTAGAAGCAGTGCAAAGGGAACCGGTAAGTATATGTGCTGTGTGCTGTGCACTGTGCTAAGTTGCTTCAGTCGTGTCTGACTCTTTGCGATGCTATGGACTGTATCCTGCCAGGCTCCTCTGTCCATGGGGTTCTCCACCTAGGGATCAAATCTGTGTCCTTTATGTCTCCCTGTAAGGCAGGTGGGTTCTTTACGACTAGCATCACCTGAGAAGCCCATTCAATATATACATAATATTTAACTTATTAAAATTTGTATTAAATTGTATAAATATTAATATATATGTAAATTTGAACTGACACTAGCTATGACTTTACCATCTGCCTTTAAGCTATCTTCCAATCAGCTATTAAAGGATAGAATGCTGCCATTCCTGCTCATGGATAGCTATTAATCGTGGGTTGGAGCTATCAGAAATAGCTCATCCTTGCTCCTAATATTTCCCCTCCTTTTAGAGGTGTCTACATTAACATAGCAGTGCTGACATTTTTGCCCTCATAGGAAGAAGGAATTATTTAATTTTATTGAACGCCTTTATCTTCTCATTCTCCTGGGAGCTGGGTGCCTACAGAAAGCACACATTACACTTCCCTATTTCAGACCAAGTTTTAAAGGAGGACCATGTTGGCTGGATGGCATCACTGATGCAATGGACATGTCCATGGGGTTTCAAAGAGTCAGACATGACTGGGTAACTGAACAACAATGCTGTCCAATGCTGGAAAGGCAGCAGGTAAGTCTTTCTAAATCTGAGGTTCAGTATTAGTAAACTCACTCTCCAAAATCAGCTCTATCAGGGAGAAAATGGATTATGTTCTCTATCTTACCATCTTGTTTGGTGGGTTAGACTCAGCCGGGAAAGAGATGGGCCTCGTCTTGATCCCCCTACTGATGCAACAGCCCGCATTATGATGGGAGTCATGCCTGCCTTTTCCAGGAAGGAAAGACAAATGTAAGTCCCCAGAGGCTTGCAAAAAAGTATCACAAACTCAGCAAAGTTAAACTCAGCCATTGATAAATGGGGTTTGTTTGTTTGTTTGTTCCTGTGGTTATTGTAACAAATCACCACAAAATCAGTGGCTTAAAAACACAGAAATTTACCCTCCCACAGTCCTAGAGGACAGGAGTCCAAAATTACAGCAGGGCCATGCTCCCTTTAGATGCCCTAAGTGAGAACCTAGTCCTTGATTCTTCTAGCTTCTGGTGGTTTCCTGCATTCCTTGGCTTATGGCTGCATCCTACAATCTGCCTCTGTGATTGCATAGCCTCCTGTCCTCCTTGAGTCAAATCTCCTACTGTTTCCCACTTATAAGGACATACATGACTGCATTTAGGACCTACTCTGATAATCTGGGATAATCCCCTCATCACAGAATCTTTAACTTCTTAATCACGCCTATGAAGACCACTTTTCTACTCAAGGTAACATTTACAGACTTTAAGAATTAGGACCTGATATCTTTGGGAAACCATTTTTTAGCTTACCACACAAATTTAATAACCACAAACAAGTATCATTTTCCATCCTTCCTTTATATTCTGAAATTTTACAATTTATGTGGTGTAAACACACAGTCTTATAGGACTAAGAAGGTGAATTTATCTTCAGCTTAAACCAACCAAATGATATTTATAAGGAATATATCATAAAGCAATCACCTTTTCTGTACATGTGTATGAATCACCAAATTTTCAAATACATATAGTATATTTTCCTACTAGAAATATGGCAAAGTATAAATTAAAAAATGTAAATAATCCTTACTTATATCATTGATATTATAAATTCAGGATCATTTCCTGTTGAGTTATTTTTTTAAAATCTTGGTTGAAGCATTTGCTGAAATAGCTCAAGAATTAAGAATAAAATCTTTTGTACTTTCTGTATATAAAGCATATAATGGAATTATTCATATCACTGATATGAACTTGGCATTTTATTATTAAATTATAGACAATGTTTACCTTTTATCTAAGAACTATTGCCTTCTTAAGCACACTAAAATTTATTTTACTTTATCTACCAGCAACTTACTGTTGTCATATTCCATCCAGATTCAAAATATATGCCACTTGGCAGTTATTGCTTATACTAAGGTGAGGTGGAGACGGCAATCATAATGAAAGGCAGGCACTCACTTTCTGAGTACTCTTGCTAGCTAAGAATCCGTACTCAAGACCAGGTACCTACTCAAAACAGGTACACTGTTTTAGAATGGTCCATGCTGTAGTAACAAAATTTTCTCCAGGGACTACCCTGGAATCCACCTTACAGTGCAGGTATGTGGGTCAAGAATTCACCTTACAATGCAGAGGATGTAGTTTTGATCCCTGGTCATGGAACTAAGATCCCACAGGCCTGGAGCTTGGAGCTACTGAGCCCATGTGCCACAACTAGAGTCCATGCAGGGCAAGGAAAGACCCTGTGTGCTGCAACTAAGACCCAATGCAGCTAACTAAATAAAACTAAATAAATACTAATATTTTAAAAAGGAGAGATCTCCAAATTAGTGTCTCAGAGAATAAGACATTTATTTCTCTTTCATTTAAAAGATCAGAGTGAGGGTTCCAGGTCAGTGGCAGTCATTCAGTGGACCAGGATGACAGAGCTCTATCATTCAGGGCTTCCCTGGTGGCTCAGATGGTAAAGAATTTACCTGCAGTGTGGGAGACCTGGGTTAGAATCCTGGGTTGGGAAGATCCCTTGGAGAAGGAAATGGCAACCCACTCCAACAATTCTTACCTGGAGAATCCTCCTGGGCAGAGAAGCCTGGCAGACTACAGTCCATGGGGTTGCAAAGAGTCAGACATGATTGAGCAACTAAGCACACACACACACACACACCATCCTCACACCATCCTTTCAGGGTGGCTCTTGTTGGCTCCATACCTGGAAGACAGATGGTGGGAAGGCATGTCAGAGCCCACCTGTGTGAGAATGCGAGCATCTGGTCACACCAGACTGCAAGGGAGACTGGAAAATATAGTTCATCTGTGTGGGGCTCAGGAGAAAGAGGAGAAGGGGTTTTGTGGGCAGCTTGCCACCTTTACCACACACACCATACAAATTCTGCCTCAGCAAAATAAAAGATACTATGTAAAGAGTGATTATGCCTTTTGGGGTTGTCAGAAGCATTCACAGCTATGAACTATAAGAACTGATTCTGCTCAAGTGTCTGTTTATGCTTCATCTCAGTAAGGGAAGAGAAAAGGAAAGAAATGCTTTATTTTCTTTGGGGATGATATAGGAAATAATATTAGCTTGTATAAATTGTCCTAAATGATGGTAATACAGGCCTAAAGTCTTTTTTTTAAGTATATTTTAGTATTATATAGTATATGTTGAGAAGCTTTTCTCTCTTTAGTTCTTCAATCTATTGAGGAAGGAAATAGGCCAAGGAAGTTAAACTTCTTTTCTCAGGGGACCTAACTGTTGGCCCAGGCTGGGTTCCAAGACCTGAAACAAGGGATGGTAACTGGTGGGACTGTTCTTTTGCTGAATAAAAAGAAGAAAAGAAGAATTCCACGTCTGTTTCCCAGGCATAAGGAGGACCAGGAAGCAAGGAAATCTCCAATTTTCAAGTCCACTGAGCAGAATACAAGAACAGGATCAAAGACAAAGAGTTCTCCATTGAGAACCAGCAAGATGGAGCAATCAAGTGCTGTGGGCAGCGGAGCCTGGAAAGAAGCCCAGAGGCCACGGCATTCTTGAGAGGGAGGTTTCTCTAAGACCCTTAAGGAGCTGAGGCTTTGACATTCCAACCCTGCCCGTTAGCTTTAGGCTTGTCTACTACCTCCATTTGGAGAAGAGTAATCTGAAGCTAAATCAGACACGTTATGAGAATGCAAATCGTGAAGGGAAAACAAGAGTTCACAAACAAAATTAGTCGAACTACCTGTAGGACCTGTGTTGAAAGAGAGATTAGCTTTCATGGAGAAGAGCTGTTATACCATGGCAATTAAGCAACTGAATTTGCATTTTAAAAGAGTTTGATTTACTGCCTATTCCTGCCATTAACTAGCTTGTGACTTTGGATAAGTGATCTATACTCTTTAAATCTTAGTTTCCTATTCTGTAAAATGGGAGATAAAAATAATACCTAACTCATATGTTTTCTTTGAGATTTAAATGAAAGACTGTTCAACTGTATTTAACAAATTATAGGAACTCAACAAATATTAGCCAAAAATATTTCCAAAAGTGGAGTTTTTCTTTCTTTCTTTCTTTCTGGGGTATAAAAACTGTTGCTTATACCTAAAAACCAATCAATCAAACCTCAGCCCCATGACCTCTTAGGCTCTAGTGAGTACAAGGGGAGGATTAAGTTATGATAACTGACACAGATAGCAAAAATATATGTCAACTGAAGACATTTCTTTTCAGACATGAGTGTTCTACTACAAATCTAGATATATTTCTAAGATCTTAAGGAAATAAATACTATAAAACATGACATAGTTCTAGTAATGTAAAAACAAAATTTCCACAGGGATATCTCAGCATTCTCTCATATGTCCCATATGCTAAGAATTTATGATTCTCTGCAATTTATTTAATATTCCCCCAGGAAGCCATCTTTCCTATCGTTACTCTGTCCAGGTCAGTATACATTTCATTTTCAAGGACTCCTAGCCCTTTCTTAGGAACCCATCATCACTGGGCATGCCTGTACATCGTCTGGCAAACTGTGAGAACCGTATTAGCTGGCAATTGTGAGAACAAAAGAAGATTTTTCTAAAGGTGATGAGGCAGAAAGGGAAAGCAGATGCCTGTGAGGAACAGGGAGAAATGTCAAGGGAATTGGTCTATCTTCTTGGCAGCCTGAGACCTGATGATGAGGGGCTGTGCCAGTGAATTGCCTAACGAAAGGGAAGGATCCAGCTGATTGCTCACTAAAGATGGCTTGGAAAAGGAAACTGACAGTCTTAGGGAAGAGGAGTTGCAACATAAAGTGAGAGCCGTATACAATTTACTGGTGTGATAAAATGAAAGAGATTTGCCCTCATGTGCTGGAAAATTAGTGGAATCTTCAGATTACCATAAAACTGCTTCATAATAATTATATTAATTATAGGTTTTAAAGCATCTCTTATGTATCCTATATTGGACTAAGTACTGCTGCTGCTACTGCTGCGGCTGCTAAGGCGTTTCAGTCGTGTTCGACTCTGTGCGACCCCACAGACGGCAGCCCACTAGGCTACCCCGTCCCTGGGACTCTCCAGACAAGAGTACTGGAGTGGGCTGCCATTTCCTTCTCCAATGCATGAAAGTGAAAAGTGAAAGTGAAGTCGCTCAGTCGTGCCCGACTCTTCGCGACCCCATGGACTGCAGCCCACCAGGCTCCTTCGTCCATGGGATTTTCCAGGCAAGAGTACTGGAGTGGGGTGCCATTGCCTTCTCCAGGGCTAAGTACTACACATGCTTTACTTCAGTTAATATCCTACCCCTAAGGGTAATATCCTACCCCTAAGGGTAAGACCAATATTGTCCTCATTTATTCAGACTGGAAAACTGAGGTTCATAGAGGTTAAGTCCTTTCCTTAGTCTTAAGTAACTTTAAGGAATGAATGTAAAGTATAGAGCAAAAAATCATCTACAGGAAACGTAGCTAGGGAAAGAGATCTGCTCAAAGCTTACTTTTCAGTGATACTAAAATTCTAAGAAAACTTTGCTCACATCCTCCTGGATGAATTGATAACTAGTTTTTGTGTCAGGAAAGACATGTTTCTCTGAGGTCATGTTGCAGCATTTTCAAAAGGGTTTCCCTCAAAGGTGTTTCATCCATTAGTATCAGCAAAGATCTCACGGAATGACTAATTTTTAGTAGTTGTGACCAGCAAGCCTTATTAAGTCATTCTCTTTAGAATTAACCTCTGATTCATCAGATCTGTTTTTAACATTAATTATATTTAACATCTGACATCTTCTTTACCCATTATCCACATCATTGAATACCAGGGAAAAAGTAAGCCAAACCCAGAGTAAGGTTAAAATAATACTCAGTTATTAGTGATTTAAATTAAAATTGAGTAACCTCAACATCCCATTAAGTAAAAAAAAAAAAAACAAAAAACAAAAAACAAAACCTACATTTCATAAGGTAAAAAAGAACATAAAGTATTTTTCTTAACATTTGACGTTAATTTCATCCACAAGTTACATGATACAAGTTGTATGCTTTTACATAAAAAGGATTGTTTTAATGTGATCATTCTAAGAAATGCAGTGATCAGCAAGAAAGCATCTAGCTGCCCTTCCAGATCCTTGGGGCATTGCAAAATGATTGATGATAAATAGCTAAGGCTTCTAAAATTGCCACTAATGTTTGTATATAACCTGTGCCTAGGCCTTTAACTGAAAATGATTAGTATTCGAACTCTGAACATGCAGAAAGATGTCAGCAACGCTGGATCAGATAGACTATCTTAGAGAGAACTTCTTTTTCCCTTTGAGAAGAGAAAAGTACCTGTGGTGAACATTTGCTGTTTTTGCCAGTGCAGCATCTCTTCCTCTTAGCTTGATAATGTCCCTCTGACTCTCTGGGGAATCCCCATCACGTGTCATCTTGGTGGACTCAAACTACAGACCAAAGTGCAAAGGGGTGGGATGGCACTTTTCATCTCTACTCTCACTTTCCAATCAGATAGGAGTCCTAGGAAATTGGCTTAAAGATAGAAGATGGTCAGAGGAGAGTCTTTTGATGACAACTCCCCAAAGAGATTGTCCTTGTTTCTTCACCCAGATCCTTGTTACTGTCCTGCTTTTGTCTGGAGTTCTGATTGTGCTTCCATTTCTTAGATCTTAGGAGCTATTCCACTTCTACTAAATTCCACTCTTAAGTTGATCAGTTTCTGTTGTTTGCATTAATAGGTATTACTCATGTCCTTTCTTTTTTTCACTGCAAATCTTAATGAACACTTTTTTTCTTTTTAGCATCCTAAAATGAGATCACGTCTTTCCTAACAGCGTCTCAGTCTTAACAAATGTAATATTTTCAATCGGGATGAACTTTTGATTAAGAGAATCATACCAGAATCTAAACTATGTCATAAGACATACAAATAACCACAGACAATAAAAACAAGAGCTCTTTTTCATTCTTAGTTAATTTCTTCTAAACACTTAATATTTTGAGTTATCATCACTGGGAAACAAATAGAAAATATAACTCTTCCATCCTTGAGCTTTTTCAAAGTCTGCTTCTAGTATAAAATTTGAGCCAGCAAAAATATAATTATGGCTGTTTTCAAGTATTTAAACAGTTAAACTATCTTTCTGGGTTAGGCTAAATGTATATCCAAAGGTGTATTATAAAGAATGAAAACAATTTGCTTAGACGGTTCAGGTAAAATTCACTTAATCTCAATTATCTGGCCACCTAGATTTGAAATGGTTAGCAGCTTGAAGAGTTAATTAAATCAATTGAAAATAGATGTAGCCATTCACTGATGAGTCATAGTTATCAGGTTGGGCATGGGGATGCCCTCCCTCAGGACCAGCCAACATGCTAACCAGGCTGGGGAGCACCGTAGAGCTCTCATTCTTCAACCCCCATCATATCTGAGGTTTTCCAGCTCATAACATGTCTATACTGTGTAAAACATGTAAGTACATTTTAAGAACAATTATAAGGGGAACACATTCAAAACTGTTATTACATTCATTATATTCAGCATTTTATATTTGCCTACTGAAAACGTCCCTAAACCCCAAGGGCAAGTTTCCAGGCACCTCTTGTGATTAACCTTAAGAGTCCTTGTCCTTATCCCTATCAGAGCATCCATACCAGTGCTCACACATAAAGTTTATTAATGACACAGAGTATGCATTGTTACCACTCAGCCAGGTACGGAGTTGGTCACTTAGTAAATAACTGATGATAAATGAATGAATGAAAATAAACAAATGACCCATCACTGTCTTCAAGTAGCACCAAGGACAGTTGGTGGTGAGGAACCAGTAAAACAAAAACACAATTTGCTAGGTGTTTTGATAAGAAGAGTCGAGGAGAGGCTGAGCGTCAGGAAATAGGCACCCACTTCACCAAATCTTCCTAAAAATGGTGTGCTGAGCCTTAGTGGAAAAGCCGGCGTCACAAGTTGAAGGTGGCAACAAAAGAAAGAGCAAGCTACAGGAAAGGCAGGAGACCTGGTAGCTTGAGATGCTATTAAGAGGCTAAAACACAGTCTAAATCAAGGCTCTTAATCCAGACTGCAGGTCCTGAAAGGTCCATGGATAGAATACAGAAGAGTCATGGACTTGGATGGGTAAAAAAATAATCCCTGTTTTCATTAATCTCTAACTGAAATTTAGCATTTCTTTTGATTATGAACGTAGGTGACAGCTATTGTATTAGTGATAACCTGTGACCTTTTTCATAAAAACAAATAATAGAAAATTTCATATCATAGTAGAGTCATTGTAGATATCTTAAAATACAGTTTATACTCATTGATGATTTGAATTGTGGCAGTAATTGGATACACAAAAGATCTTTAATGTTTTATTTATTTTTACACTGTTTCCTCTACTTATATATATTTGAGATTTTCTAAAATAAAACATTTGAAAACATCAATAAAGAATTTGATGAAACAAAATTGGTAGAATCACAGAATTCTATAGGATCCTCTTTTTAATATAATCTTAATGTTTTAATAAAAGTTTATAGGTACACATATTTACAAGTTGCTTCGTCATGTCTGACTTTTTTGTGACCCCCATGAACTGTAGCCCACCAGGCTCCTCTTTCCATGGGATTCTCCAGGTAAGAATACTGGAGTGGGTTGCCTTTCCCTTTTCCAGGGAGCCTTCCTAACTCAGGGATCAAACCTGCATCTCTTTTGTCTCCTGCATTGGCAGGTGGATTCTTTACCACTAGCACCATTTGTTTTAAAATACTTAGGTGGCTATTTCTCTAAAATTTATTTATATTTTGTTATTCCACATACTTTATTGTATGTGTTTAAATATTTAAAAGTATTGTTAAGAAGGGATCTCTAAAGTTCTCAAAATTGGTAAAGGGGTCCATGATAACAGAATGTAAAGGCTCTAAAGTCTTTTCAGGGTGGAAATGAGAGAATGGGGACAAATGGAAGAATAAAAGGGAAACTTAGAGCCAGTGTTCTCACCAGAGATACCCACTCAGTCCTAGAAGAATTTGCTCTGCATATTATTATTTTCCCTTTATCCCTTCCGTGGGGCTCACCCACCACAAAAGCATTATTTATGTTTAACTTTATCCAAGAAAAAACAAGGCAAAAATTTGCTAATTTTCATTATATCAGAACACAGCTTAGAGTTTTTGAACCGTCACTTTATTCATTTTAAATTATGAGGAGTAAGTGGCCAAATGTTGAGTTTTAGGAGATGAATACACAAATTATATTTGAAAATAAGTTTATGAAAAGAAAATCATAATTATCATCATAATAAATTATCTTGAATTTGTACTTCTTTTCAAAGAAGTTTCATGTCTACAATGTTTGTCCTCTTTCTACCTTTGAAATAGGTAGAATATGGACACAGGGGAATGACAAAAAGGAAATTGTGACATAAAAATATTAGAGTTGGTTGACAAACATAAGGACTCAGACTGCTAAGTATTCATATTGTGTGTGACAGGGGAATAATACAAGGAATAAAAGACAGCATTTTTAGCTTCAAAGAATGCCCATTTTACTCCATATATGGACCCAAACCATATGTCTGTGAAAGAGTATGAGACTGTTTAACAGTATAACTGGTGACAAAACTTCCAAAGTAACTTATTTGAGTAATTTGAACACACGTAGACTTGGGGTTGCTTCATGTAAAAGGCTTTTAAGCTCCACTTTTAAGCTCAAGAGTAATAGATGACTAATAAATATTGCATATTTAATAGATTCTGGGCACTGTTGTAAACCTTTGTCACGTTCCTCAGGGTCACACAACAGGTTAGTGATAGATCCTGCAGGAGAACACAAGACAGTTTGAATTCCAAGTCAGACCTCTTAAATATTGATTAATAACCTCCATGGGGACTAGGACTGAGTCTCCTTGTTATGTTGTTTCTGGAGCAGCTGGCATGGTGTTTGGTAGACTTTAGATGTTTGAAAATTTGTAGTTGAATGTATTTTAACTAAAGCAAGGAGGAAGGGCTCCAATCTAATAAGTGATTACACTGAAATTCAAGTTAACTGGCTGTTAATTCTTTCCGTTAAATCCATCATTCCAAACAACTAACAGCACAGACATGGGCAAAATCACACTTAATCATCCCTCCATCTCTATAGCTCAACACTGAACAACAACAAAATGCATATTATATAAAGAGAGGGAGTGAGATGATCTTGCGTGTGTATTTTTGTGTGTGCATATGTGTGTGTTATTTATGAGAAACTCCTGTTCATCATTCAACCCCTTGGTCTCCATTTCTTTTTCTTATCACAAGGCCAGTATTTCTTCTTTTCATTATGATGTTCTAAATATTTTAATGTGAGCATACATTGGATTTTAGCCTCATTTATCATTTAATTTTCACCTTGTATCTTATCCTATTTCCATGAATCAGTCATATGGACAGATGACAAATTGTTTATTCCTTTTATTTATTTCCAAATAGATTATCCTTCCTGGATGTATGACTCACTTGTTCTTTATTTTTTTTACCCAGTGTCCTGACCGGAAAACCACAGCTCTTGATTTCAAAAGGCTGGCAACTTGGTTTCCTTGGAATTACCACCTCCATGCTGCCTCTCCCCAGAGAAATCCTAGTTGAACAGTTCTGCTTGATTTACCAAAATCCTTTGGCATCTTCCAATTACCCAAGATGAGTGTTTTGTAACTAATTACATCAAATGCTTCTCAGAGTTCAAATTTTAAAATGCCCTCTCTTTATTAACAAAATGGCTGTTCACATTGTCTCAAACTCATGATGCTTATCTTAAATTAGTTATTCTTGATAAATATTGATTTCCTCTTAATTTTTGTTCTATGATTTTGCAAATTCTTGACAATCCATTCCCATGACAATATTTAGGAGATAACATCCACAGAAAAATTCAGAAACAATTCCGGGACATACTATTTCCCAGCCAGGCTTTATTTTTACAGTGGCTCTTTGATTCAAGCACCAGTAACTAAACAAGGGATGCTCCCTACTCAAAGAGTGGTCCTCACAGCACACATACATCTGTATGTGTATGTGATACATCTGTATCACCCAGGACTATAGAACTCGGGCTCCCCTGGGGCGAACTGAATCAGAAGCTGCATTTTTAACCAGTTGTCCAGCAGATATTCTAAAGTTTAATCTAGTACTTCTGCTCTAAATGATTAGTAGTGCATATTTAGGGATACAGTATCGAGATGAAGGGGCTTCCCTGGTGGCTCAGACGGTAAATGCTGGAGACCTGGGTTTGATCCCTGGATTGGGAAGATCCTCTGGAGAAGGGAATGGCAACCCACTCCAGTATTCTTGCCTAGAGAATACCATGGACAGAGGAGCCTGACAGGCTACAGTCCATGGGGTCGCAAAGAGCTGGACATGACTGAGTGACTAACACACACACACACTGAGATGAAATCTTCACTCAAATTTGGATTCAATGGAAAAAAGTAAGGGAACTGACATGTGAGAGTACGATTACCTTAGGAGTAGGATAATTGCATTACCATTACAAACCCTTCCTATCTCTTCATCTTCTCTTACTCTATCAAATCAACTATTATCTTGAATTTCTCCACAAGACATAGTTTCTAATTTGGCCAGGACAAACTTTGCACTGTTCTGCAACTGTTGCATGGCTGTACTTATTGTTTTGGTCAGGATTCTCCAGCAAAACAGAACCAATAGGATGGAGAAACAGAACCCACGTGGATTTACTACAAGAAACTGTCTCATGTGATTTTCGAGGCTGCAGAGTGAGTCAGGACATTGGAGACCCTGGAATGCTGATGGTTTACTTCCAGTCTGAATCTGAAGACCTGAGAATCAGGAGAGAAGATGATGTAGGTTCCATTCCAAATACTGGCAGACTCAAGACTCAGGAAGAGTTAATGTTTCAGCTCAAGTTTGAGGGCAGGAAAAAAGTCTATCTCTCTGTTTGAAAGGCATCAAGAAGGCAGAATTCTTTTTTACTTGAGGGAAGGCCAGTCGTTCTTTTCTAGGTAGGCCTTCAACTGGTTGGGTGAGCACCACCCACAGCAGGGAAGGCAGTCTTCCCTTAGTTTACTGATTTAAATGTTAACCTCGTCTAAAACACCCTCACAGTATCACCCAGAAAATATTTGACCCAATATCTGGACACCCCATGGCCAGTCAAGTTGACACATAGCATTAACTGTGACACTTTTCATGTTTTCATTGCTTGGGATTGTCCCCTTTCCATTGCACACCTGTCAAGTCAGAGCTCAAGTCTATGTTTTCCAAGAAGATTTTCCTAACTTTCCTCCATTGATTTCTTCCTTGTCTCAACTACCGATAGCTCTCAGAGGGTCAATACTATGTGCTAGTCCTGCATGATATACTATCTTAGTTTTTCTACTCTTGTTTTTGGTGTATTAGACTTGCCTCTACCCAAGTGGTGATAATCATAAAGGCAGGACTCCTGTCATACTTTTAACATAAACTTCACAGTGCTCAACACTCCTCAAATTTTGGCTAATTGGTTTTTTATTTACTTTCCCAGTTCATAAAAATTTTTATCTGAGTACTTTTACTAACTAGAAGATACTATAACATTCTTCCCAAGAAGTACTTACTACTGGAATACGCATTATTATTACATGCATACTGAGACAGTCTTGGAGATAGCCATGATGCTGAATTTTTATTGTACCACCTATTGAGTACAAAAAAATGATACCAGTGTAGAGTTTGTCTTAACTTGCATTCCCACACTGACATAGGTTTTGCTGAAAAAGCCTTGGGAAACAGTATGTTCATATAGTAACCTCGGAGAAGGCAATGGCACCCCACTCCAGTCCTCTTACCTGGAAAATCCCATGGATGGAGGAGCCTGGTGGGCTACAGTCCATGGGGTCGCTGAGAGTCGGACACAACTGAGCGACTTCACTTTCACTTTTCACTCTTATGCATTGGAGAAGGAAATGGCAACCCACTCCAGTGTTCTTGCTTTGAGAATCCCAGGGACAGGGGAGCCTGGTGGGCTGCCATCTATGGGGTCACACAGAGTCGGACACGACTGAAGCGACTTAGCAGCAGCATAGTAACCTACTTGATGTTGAGTAGGCAGCAATTATATTGTAATGTCCTAGAGCTGCTGATGCTGGGCTTTGCAAAGAGGAGATTAATGACACAGAAAAGACCATGGTGCTGTACAATGAAGACATTTATTTTCAGCTCAGAGTCTACACAGAAGGTGATTCTTCTCACCCAAAGGAGTTTAAAATGTTCACTGGTTGGTTGACTTCAACAAAGAAACAGATGGACCATGGACGAATTGATGAGACCAGGGTGACACGGGGGTCTACAACTAGGGGGAACCTCTAACACCTCCCCCAGGACAGTGATTAGCTCTCTTGAGCACACCTGGAGGAGGTAGAGAGAGGTAAAGGGAGAGGCAGGAGGTTAAGTGAGGAGGAAGAACTGGATCTCTGTTCTTAAAACTGGGCTGTTGCCATCGCTGAGTCTCCTTGCTATCTAGGGAGCCATGTGTGTCTTCACAGAAGCTCCCAGGGCTGGGTTGGCTACATTCTCTCTGGCAATGGCACTGGGACATTAGCTTTCTATTCTTTGATCAAGTAATCCACATGTCCATGCTTCTTTCCCTAGAATGTTTCCCTCTTAAAAACCTCATTCTTATGTAGATTGTCTACACTTAAAGGAGAAAAGAGAACACTTTCTGTTTGCCTGTGGTTTGGGGGTCCTGCCCTAATATTCACAGGGCAGGATCAAGGGTACAAATGGAGGTCCATATACTGTATGTCTAAATATTTAAAGTTTAAGCCAACAAATGCTTGCATGAAATACATTCCAACCCACATCCTTGACCTAGAAAGCCTGGCTCAAATTTAAGCTTCATCGTAGCCCTTATTTATAGTTCTGTTCACAACTACAGCTTCCCTTTATCACAATCTTGGGCACAGTCTGCCCTTTGGAAGATGGACAAGACAAAGATACCAATCAGATCCAATACACTCGGTGCCTGTTGGGTGGGCAATTCTGGTGTCTCTGGAATTTAGACATTGGTCTTAGAACTGGGGTCACAAACTCAGTGGGAAGGGAAACAGCCAGCAGATGGCTACAGTCAACTCTTTGGTTCAGGAGCCCAGAGCAGCAGATTCACCTCCCCAGGTCTCAAGGCAATACTGAGGCTAGGGGTGGGAGGCAGACAGGGACCCTTGTACATTAGTACAAAAGTTTTGCAACTGCAAATCAAATAAAACGCAGGGAATACAATCCAGTGGGAAACTCACACATATACTACTCAGGTCGGCGAGTTAAAAGAGGCAGTCTCAGGAAATTTCCATACAAACAGGCACCTTGTATTTCCAGCTGATTTTGGAAAGGACTCAAGTCCTTCACACAGGGCAATTGGAGAAAACTCCATACATAAAAAGCGTACTTGGTGTCAACTGCATAAAAAGAATTTGGGGCATCCTGTGATTTTTACCAAAGCCCCTGAAGCAAGAGGCAAACTCCCAGGATAATCAGGATAAGATACAGAGCAAAGAATTATTAGCAGAATCTAGGAAAAGAGGAATCCAGACCATCCTAAGTCAGAAATCATGTTCTTGGTTGCAGATCTATGATATATCCTCATGGTTCACTGAATAGCAAAATGTACATAGCACTTTCAGAGTTAGGGTTCAGTCATTCTGAATATATCCCATTGTTAGTTATATGAATTCTCTAGGTCAAATTATAGATTCTCACACCAGCTCAGGAAAAACAACTGAGCCCCTTCTCCCCATCCCTGCCTTCAGTGACTTCAGGATGGTTGCTTAAGATTGGTATTGATGGGAGTATTTTTAAACACCATTTGTTGTAGCTGTGTAGACGCTAAGTTGTATCTGACTCTTTTTTAACCCTGAGGACTGTAGCCCCCCAGGCTTCTCTGTCCATGGGATTTCCCAATACTGGAGTGGATTGCCATTTCCTTCTCCAGGAAATCTTCTTCACCCAGGAATCAAACCCACATCTCTTGCATTGGCAGGCAGATTCTTTACCACTGAGCCACCAGGGAAGCCCATTTTTTAACACCATAGAAGGCTACAAACATTACAAATTAGGGCTGTCTTCCCCTAGAGAGCCTTTTATTATTAATTTACCAGCACACAACTGTTTGTATGCCAAAAGCAGACAAAAATATCAGGTAAGTAGTTCTCTTCTTAATGATGCTAATTCCTCAGTAGGCTACATATTTATTATACACAGCCATAATTTACACACTTATATCTAGATCTTATTTGAAGATATATAAAGTCCCAAAACTAGATTTTGTTTTCAAAGATTATGAATGAGAAATATCTATGTTTAAAAACTGCCAGGGTCATCTGATATTTTTATGCAAATGTGATTTGAAAATAATAATTTATTGCCCAGGAAAGTAATAAAAATTACTTTTGTGTTTAGGAAAAAAGGAGAAAAAAAAATATTCTCCTGCACCTGGTGAGAAAGTGCTACTCAGCTTCTGAGACTAATTTTGAACAGAAGGAAGGCATTCTCATGTTGATGGTTTTACTCTGGGGTTTGTTTTCTGAAACTGCCTAGAGCATCAAATCCAAAAAAACAGGTGTGTGTGTGCATTTCCTATGGGAGTCTGTCATCCCTTTGGTTCCCTTCTGTAAGAAATGGAAAAGCCAAGTTTCTTCCTCCGAGTCACGCTTCAACACGCCGAGGGCGGACACGGCACACCTGCTCCACCTTCGCCACACGTCACTCATCATCCGCAGAGAGAGCGGCATCCAGAGGGAACAGGGCGAGGGCGATTATCAGCCACCTGAAGAGCTGGGCATGGCCTCCTCAGCTGTTTTCTGTGTCTGAAGGCATAAAGTTACAAAATTTGGAAAAGTCAGAACTGCAGGGCAAACCAGCTGCATAACTCCTTTACAGGGAATGGGGATGGAAGAAAGTGTTTGTGGTTTTTCAGCTCTGAGCACAGTTTGGAGAATACTAAACACAGGTGCCATGACTCCAGCCTCTTCCTGATTTATCTGCAACATCTGCGGAGAAATCCACAGCCTAGAAAGAAATTACCTTCGCAACTCCTTTTACCCAATGAACTGTTGGATTTTCTCAACATTCCTGTGTAATACTTGCACCCAAAACGCATTTGTGGAGTTGAATTGGAAAGATTTTCATTTGAATTGACTAACAATTCTGACCTGGCTGGGGTTAATTGGTCTAGTGAACAGTAAATATTTTGATTTCCAATGAAATTTTGAAGACTAAGTATCTTCTTTAGAATAAGCATTATCCTGTAGACACCCCATTAATTTTTATTGTGGTAGGCTTAATGATGGCTCCCAAAGATGTCCATATCCTAATCTCCAGAACCTCCAGGGAATATGTGATGTGACACAACAAAAGGGGCTTTACAGGTGTGACTAGGTTAAGATCTTGAGATGGGGAGAGTAGTCTGAGTTACCCAGGTGGGCCCAGTGTAGGCACAGGAAATTTATAAAGGAGAGGGCAGGGGCAGTGGCGGAGAGATTCACTGTTGTGTTGCTGTCCTTGAAAACAGAACAAGGGGTGTGGAGCCAAGAACTTTAAGTTACCTCTGCAAGCTGGAAAAAAAAACAAAGAAATGAGTCACCTCTGGAACACCCAGAAGGAATATGGCCCTGCTGCCACCTTGACTTCAGCCCAGTGGAAGACATTTTGGACTTCAGACCTCTAGAACTGTAAGAAAATACATTTTTGCTATTTTAAACCACTGATTTGTTATAGCAATAGTAAGAAATTAATATATTTATGAAGTAAAATTTTAAAATCCATTCAACTCTAAAGGGGGAATTTGTATCTGAAGTCTGCAAAGTTTAGAGACCGTACCATTATGTTTCACCACACACTTACTTGTCACAATTATATGCAAATGACTATCCAGATTTTAAACCCAAGGCACTTGTGTTTCAACAACACTTTTTATTTAAGGCTAAAGGATAGTTTTTAGACTTAAGGGAAAACGTATGATAGCATATGCTCTCCTGAGAAAGACTGTAGGTAGGAGGAGACGGGAACAACAGAGGATGAGGTGGCTGGATGGCATCACTGAATCAATGGACATGAGTTTGAGTAAACTCTGGCAGTTGGTGATGGACAGGGAGGCCTGGCGTGCTGCAGTGCATGGGGTTGCAATTGAGCGACTGAACTGAACTGATGATAGCATCAGTTAAGAGAGACATATTTAAAATACTAATGCAGACTCAGCACTGCTAAAGCAGATAGGTTGCCAGTTAATTATGATAACTTGACTTTTTGATGAGTAAAATCTCACGTTCTGTGGAAATGGAGTTTGGGTGTGTGTGTGCAGTTAGCTGGAAGGATAGTAGGAAGCAAAATAACCCATTTTAAGAATGCTATCTAAAACTTCAAGGGAAGTCTGTGTTCTATTCCCCCACCTCAAATAAAAACAGGGGAGTGGGAGATGCGAAGGTTTTGAGAAGAGGGAGGTCACCCAGCAGTCATAGCTTATAAACTCTGGAAGTAAAGTTGATAAGGCATGGGCAGGATAGTGTCTTTTGGAAACCTGGCAAATAAAGCACAATCCTACAAATGAACCATAAACCCAAAGAAAAATTCAGGTTTTTAACCGAATTTTCTCTGACCTAAGAAATCGTGAGACCAAAAAAAAAAAATTCTATAAGGCAGAAGCCTGCCTTGGAGAGAAGCCAGGGTCAGCCAACTGTAGCAAAGCTTATTGTTGTTTTCGTAAGGTGGATGGATGTGGATCCACCAGTGAATGAGGAAGGCATAGTCAAAGGTGGTGATTCAGTTTGGAAGAAAAGCATCTCCAATGCTCCCTTACTGTGAAGTTAAGAGAAATAAAATAACAGAATTTACTGGGTCTCAGAGGTTGGACTGCCATTTCTGAAGTCTGCTACCTTAATGCAATTTTAGAAAACTATGCAGATTTGGGGGTGGAACAGCCCAACTCCTGATCCAACAGTTCTCTTTACTCAGCAAATAGAAGGCTGTGTAAAGGCCCCCGGATGTAAGTCTCAGCTGTGTGATGAGCCAAGCACAACAGCAAATAGGTCCTGAAGCCATTTGCATCTGAGGAGGAACTTGTGAGTAGGATGCAAAAAGAGTCCAGACTTAGGGTGACTAAACAACAACCCTTAGACAAGCAGTGCTTGCTGTCAATTTTCCAGTGAATCCCAAAAGCTAGAAAACTCCTTTCTAGATGGATAGGATGAGGGTGTCCTGATGCCCTCGAAGAGCTATGTTAATTTTCTCTCAATTGCTTTCAACATACCAGTTTGACTTTGCAGCAGTGACCAAGGTTTTCTATCTTGTACTTCCATGACTACCTACATGGCCTTGCTTTTACAAATTGTGTAGGAGAAGAGCATGCACTATGCCAGTCTTCTCTTTCTACCTCCCCACCCATATTATTAAAGCTGCTCAACTTAGACCCCAGAGGCATAGTTTGTAAACGTCATTGTTTCATGGACCCCTTAAAAATCTGATAAAAGACATGTAACCCTCCCACTCTACCCAAAGAGGAGACTCTCTATACACACATAATTATACACCACATGCCACATATATTTGCAGGAGTTCATGAACTCCTGAAAGCCCATTTACAGAAGCCCACATAAAAAAGCCCTTGCCCTACAGGATTTTCTTCACCCTGTTTTAGAGTTGCCAAGAGCTTTGAAAAGAGAGAGAGAAGTGCAATGATGCATGTGCCTTTTCAGATAGCTTGGATAGTTCCATGAGCTGTTGAAGAGTCAAAAAGCAAATAAACGTCAACAGTTCTGAATCCCAACATTGTTTAATGACAACCTTCCCATGTTTGCCAACTTGCTGCTTAACAACAATCCTGTTGACACTGTGGAAAAGGCTTTCCAGGTCCTCCCAGGTAAATAAGACACTCCTACTGATCACCTGGCCACCCAACTGAACTCTAATACACACAGAATTCATGACGATAAGTCATTCTCTTTGCCAAATGTACGTTGACATAGCATAGATTTTGCCTCTTCGTAAGAGCTTTTCATATACTAATCCCAGCAAAGATCATTATAAGAAGGCATCAATTCTAAGCAAAACTCTATGACTGAAGTGTTGTTTTCACATTTGTGAGAAGTGTAAATGTCTAACTTTTCTGAAGCATTCCATTCCCATTGTTCTCAGGCCTTAGCATATGACTGGATGGGTGGAAAGATTTTTTTTTTAACTTTTTTCATTTGTTGCTGAAGTTTAAGTCTCACCAATTTATGTGCAATTCAGTATGTTACTGGGAACAAGGAAGCAAAATTGAAAATTAGAACATTCATCAATTCTTTAGAAACAAATGGGACAAGTGGTAGATTTCCTGAGGTAGAAAAACATGAAGAGTCAAGGGAAGCACAACTTTTGATGCTGAAAAGACAATTGTGGAGTGGACGGCAGATAAACAGCATTTTCCCCTGCTGGCCCCACTGCAGAAGTAACTTGATCACTCTGTACAACCTGGCAAGAAGACTCAGGCAGGAGCAAAGAACTGTCCCAGGCGAGTAGGGGGTGGGGCGTGGAAGTTGTTAGATTGGCTTACCAAACCCTTCCCTAACAGCCAAGAAGGAAGTGGATTACCTACGGCTGTGACTAAGGAACTTATGGCCAACAAGACCAGTTGCCTGCACAGAATTCTGCCAAGTTCAGTAGCTTCAGCTTTCGTGATGGTTTTACACAAGTTTGGAAAACAGGTGGGAATATATGGGGGTGGGGGGGAAGTCCAGGAGGTAGATTTCATTTCAAACAGTAAATGAAGATAAGCAAGATCTCCCCAATGCAGGAGAAGGATAAATTAGGAGTTGGGGATTAACATAAATACACTAACATATGTAAAATAATCAACAAGGACCTACTGTGTAGCACAGGAAACTCTACTCAATATTCTTTAACAACCTATATGGGAAATGAATTGGAAAAAAAATAGATACATGTGTATGTATAAGTGTCTCACTTTGCTATACACTTGAAATGTGACACTGTTAATCAACTGTACTCTAGTATAAAATAAACATTAAAAAGTTTTCCCCAAATCCAAAGTGATTAAATTATTAGAAACTACCTTAAATGCTAGAGGTCATATTGGAGGTAGACAGATTAACGAGGGCAGGGTTCCTGGTATAAGAGGAACCTGAATTGGAATTGTTGTAGGCCAAGTTCAGGGACCCTGGAAATAGAGAATTGGATGCAAGAGGTACTACAGTGGAAAACCAATTATAGATTAATAACAACTGAAGACACCCCAAATTAGAAGGCATCAAATTTAACCAGGTGTTAGCATGATTGAGAATGAATTTTAGTGCTTTAACTTCTTGGGTTAGGAGTCCTATTTTTTAAAAAAGCACATTCTAATTGCTCAACTATGCAGAAAACCAAAACAATAGCATTAGTGAAGGGGGTTTTACCATTACAAATGTCAAGAAAGGATGATCTACACAGTTCCTCTTACTTGAATAGAATGTTCTTAGAAATGTCATTCAATGATTTGCCCATAGTGTGAATGATTTAAAATGAAGACTTCTAATTATTTCTAGCTATAAATTGAGAACATATTTTAAGTTAGGCAGCATTATTAGACTCTAATATTCATATGAACTTTATCTAAGAAGCTGAAGGTCTAAAAACCTGTAGTAAAAAAGGACACCTTGACTTTATTAGTGTTTCAAAACTCCAGTAGAACCTTCTCCAAAGAGTTATAATATCACACAAAAGTAGGGGAAAGACTTCTAAGAAGTCTTCTGGAGTTTATGAAGGAGCTTCATTTACTGGAATTTATTTTATTTTTATTACTGAATTAGGAAAAAGTGACCTTTCTAGGTGTAGTCAGAAAGTCTGCTTTTTTTTTTAAACTATTATGATTATTCGCTACAATAAGGTCTCTATTTGCTACAATAAGGTCTCTGTTCTATATACTGAAATATTTATTTAAAATGTGTAGCAATGAAATTTCTTCACTATTGTATATTTTTGTTCTTAATACAGAGTGATTTGTTGTTGTAGTTCAGTCACTAAGTTAATGTCTGACTCTGCAACCCTGTGGACAGCAGCACACCAGGCTTCCATGTCCTTCCCTATCTCCTGGACTTTGCTCAAACTCATGTCCATCGAGTCGGTGATGCCATCCAACCATCTCATTCTCTGCCACCCACTTCTCTTGCCCTCAATCTTTCCCAGCATCAGAGTCTTTTTCAGTGAATCGGCTCTTCGCATCAGGTGGCCAAAATATTGGAGCTGCAGCATCAGTCCTTCCAATGAACATTCGGAGTTGATTTCCTTTAGCATTGACTGGTTTCATGTCCGTGCAGTCCTAGGGACTCGAAGGAGTCTTCTCTAGCATGTCGAGAGCCCCATGAACAGTGATTAAGATGTACTTTAAAAAAATATGGATCTAAACTCAAGCTAAAGAACCATAAAATTCATTTTAAATCCTGATAATACAGTTATAATTTGGTGTTTTTTTTTTTTTTTTTTCCTAGTTTGTAGTTTCAATTGTTGGTTATCTACAGTTGTTTTTTTGTTAACCTTGGCTCAAGACACAAATTATCTACTTGGCCACCTAATGTGGTGATGGCAAGGCCACAAGAGAATTTACTGGGGCCTGAAAGTTAAACATCTTTCAAATGACTCCAAAGAGAATGTCTGAAAGATGTGAACTCTGTCCTTTTTGTTTATATAATTTTCTTTTTATAATTATTTAAATTGTATGGCTATGTAGATATTTCAATAATAAAAATAAACTAGATTAAAAGTAAGCCAGTGGTGATACATGAAAGATGTAAAGAAAGAAATGTCTAAAGTAGTTTGGACTCCTCTGAAGATGAATACATTAAAGCAGCAAGTGCTATACCAGTGTAATTTGTATTACCATTAATCACCAGAGCCCATGGGCTAAAACCTTATCTAGACACTAACCTCATAAAAGAACATGCAGAATATTTATCAACTATTTTCATTTTAAAAAGCACCACATCCTCTATCACTTTTAGTAATGTCATGTGTAGAATATCCTGTAGAATTTGAAATACAAAGTATAAAGAAGGTGTACTGTGGTGTTAAGGGAGATGACAGTGGCGATTTAAGGACAGGACTTGTTTCTTAGGCGTGAAAAGGCAATAGCAACAACCAAGCAAGTGAAGAATTCATCCTGCCAGGATTTAGGAATAAACTGATGAAGTTCCAAGCAGAGTGACTCTGCATATCACTCCCATCTCTGAGAAACTGCCATAGGAAAGTTTCTCAATTACGTTTCCAGTTGAATTATCAGAAAGTGTTAACCAGAGCAGTAACTTACCCTTCAGAGAACTTCCATATTACTCATGGTATTTAGACCATTCTAATTCCAAACAATGAAGAGAAACCAGGAAAGAAGCAGAGTTCACTCTTCAGTCACTGGTTCTTGGAACTTACTTGAGCCAACCTACACATGCCAACACCTTTTTTTGTTGTTAATTTGCATTACTCTCTTGATCTTAAACAGATGCAGTCTTTAAAAATTAACACAAATATTTAGGATTTTGGTCTAATTTGGTTATTGAAATGATCAATTCCCAGACTGTGTGTTATGTATACATTCTAGTCCTATATATATTATAGGCTCCTTTGGATTTTCTGCTCAAAGCCCATGGGAGCTGCAGCACCTACTCTCCTCTACCATCATGATCCTTGAGGGCAAATGGTTTAATTGCATGTATTTCAATTGTACAAATAAAATGAAAGAAATGGGCAAAGCCACTCATGATTGAAAGGGCAAACTTAAAAAAAGTCTCAGTAATGTTTGGGGCTACTCTCTAGTTTTAGTGTGTGGGTTCCTCATTGAAGTGACTTTTGCATGGGCTCTAGGCCACTCTGGCTTCAGTAATTGTGGCTAATGAGCTCAGTTGTTGCGGCTCTTGGGCTCTAGAGCACAGGCCTAATAGTTGTGGTGCATGGGCTTTTTTGTTCTGCAGCATGTGGGATCTTCCTGTACCAGGGATTGAACCCATGTCTCCTGCATTGGCAGGAGAATTCTTTGCCACTGAGCCACCAGGGAAGGCTGATGGGTCTCATTACTTTCTACAGTACCTACTTCCATTTGACAGCAAAAATATAACCTGTTCATTTCAAATGGTTGTATGATCATTCAGCCATTTCAGGGGTGTGCTCAGTCAAATGGAGGGTTTTGTCCCTCTTCTTCTATCCAGAGTCACAACTATATCCTGAGCTTATGTGATCATGGCATGGAGTGGGAGATGAGAGGGCTGGAGATTGTCTGGTCCTTGGTCAACATCCATCTTCCTCAACTGCTCATCGAGGCAGGTAGACTTGACCCCCACTAGTTGTGAACTGTCATCCTTGATTTCTACTGTGCCCACAGATGTCTATGTTTGTCCAAGGTCTCTGGCTTGGATTGTCCAGATTCTTCTAGGTTCATTTGGTTCTGTTTATTACATCCCACAACCTACTGTTTGCCTATCTAGGCCCTCTTTGAGAAACTTACAGACCAAGCACAGATTCTCTTCACTCTCAGAGCTCCCGAACCTTTCTGGGGGGTCCTATTCTTCCCTTATACCTGGGTAGAGGGGATTGGGGGAGGAAATG
Source organism: Bubalus kerabau (assembly GCF_029407905.1). Lineage (NCBI taxonomy): Eukaryota > Metazoa > Chordata > Mammalia > Artiodactyla > Bovidae > Bubalus > Bubalus kerabau. The sequence goes on from NC_073626.1 coordinate 155,029,112, forward strand.
AGAGAGAATCTCTTCTCAGAGACCCACCCCAGTAGCTAACTGTAATGCTTTCTTTGATATAATTTTTTCCCACCCCTATTCTTTTGGAAAACTGACTCTGGTATTATCATACCTTCTTCCTGACTCTGCTATTGCTGATGTAAAATATAAGATATGAATCCTTCAGCCTCTTGGGCTTTCACTGCTCCAAAAGAGTTTCCTTGCTCTAAACAGCTTTGGGTTTCAAGAGTCTATTTTGCAAATCAAGATCCAAGAATTTCACTCTTTTTTTCTTTGCATTTGGCACTCTCTCCACAGGAGTAATAAGGAAGTCTTATTTTAGATGGAAGACTAAAGAGTTTGACAACAGTGAAGAAGGAGGGGCTAAGCAGAGGAATGTGAGGCTTAGAGAGGTGAAGTAACTTGCCTAAGAGAAGGCAATGGCACCCCACTCTAGTACTCTTGCCTGGAAAATCCCATGGATGGAGGAGCATGGTGGGCTGCCGTCGATGGGGTCGCACAGTCGGACACGACTGAAGCGACTTAGCAGCAGTAGCAGCAATGTTCAGGTATTAATAACTTTAATGCATTAACTATTATAATTCCATTAACCTATGTATTATATATATATATATTCTTTGCAGCCAAAGATGGAGAAGCTCTATACAGTCAACAAAAACAAGATCGGGAGCTGACTGTGGCTCAGATCATGAACTCCTTATTGCCAAATTCAGACTCAAATTGAAGAAAGTAGGGAAAACCACTAGACCATTCAGGTATGACCTAAATCAAATCCCTTATGATTATACAGTGGAAGTGAGAAATAGATTTAAGGGACTAGATCTGATAGATAGAGTGCCTGATGAACTATGGATGGAGGTTTGTGACATTGTACAGGAGACAGGGATCAAGACCATCCCCATGGAAAAGAAATGCAAAAAAGCAAAATGGCTGTCTGAGGAGGCCTTACAAATAGCTGTGAAAAGAAGTAAAAAGCAAAGGAGAAAAGGAACAAGATTCCCATTTGAATGCAGAGTTCCAAAGAATAGCAAGGAGAGATAAGAAAGCCTTCCTCAGCCATCAATGCAAAGAAATAGAGGAAAACAACAGAATGGGAAAGACTAGAGATCTCTTCAAGAAAATCAGAGATACCAAAGGAACATTTCATGCAAAGATGGGCTCGATAAAGGACTGAAATGGTATGGACCTAACAGAAGCAGAAGATATTAAGACGAGATGGCAAGAATACACAGAAGAACTGTACAAAAAAGATCTTCACGACCCAGATAATCACGATGCTGTGATCACTGACCTAGAGCCAGACATCCTGCAATGTGAAGTCAAGTGGGCCTTAGGAAGCATCACTACGAACAAAGCTAGTGAAGGTGATGGAATTCCAGTTGAACTATTTCAAACCCTGAAAGATGATGCTGAGAAAGTGCTGCACTCAATATGCCAGCAAATTTGGAAAACTCAGCAGTGGCCACAGGACTGGAAAAGTCAGTTTTCATTCCAATCCCAAAGAAAGGCAATGCCAAAGCATGCTCAAACTACCGCACAATTGCACTCATCTCACATGCTAGTAAAGTAATGCTCAAAATTCTCCAAGCCAGGCTTCAGCAATACATGAACCGTGAACATCCAGATGTTCAACCTGGTTTTAGAAAAGGCAGAGAAACTAGAGATCAAATTGCCAACATCCACTGGATCATCAGAAAAGGAAGAGAGTTCAAGAAAAACATCTATTTCTGCTTTCTTGACTATGCCAAAGCCTTTGACTGGGTGGATCACAATAAACTATGGAAAATTCTGAAAGAGATGGGAATACCAGACCACCTGACCTGCCTCTTGAGAAACCTATATGCAGGTCAGGAAGCAACAGTTAGAACTGGACATGGAACAACAGACTGGTTCCAAATAGGAAAAGGAGTACGTGAAGGCTGTATATTGTCACCCTGCTTATTTAACTTATATGCAGAGTACATCATGAGAAATGCTGGGCTGGAAGAAGCACAAGCTGGAATCAAGATTGCTGGGAGAAATATCAACAGCCTCAGATATGCAGATGACACCACCCTTATGGCAGAAAGTGAAGAGGATTAAAAAGCCTCTTGATGAAAGTGAAAAAGGAGAGTGAAAAAGTTGGCTTAAAGCTCAACATTCAGAAAACGAAGATCATGGCATCTGGTCCCATCACTTCATGGGAAACAGTGTCAGACTTTATTTTTCTGGGCTCCAAAATCACTGCAGATGGTGATTGCAGCCATGAAATTAAAAGACGCTTACTCCTTGGAAGGAAAGTTATGACCAACCTAGACAGTATATTAAAAAGCAGAGATATTACTTTGCCAACAAAGGTTCGTCTAGTCAAGGCTATGGTTTTTCCTGTGGTCATGTATGGATGTGAGAGTTGGACTGTGAAGAAAGCTGAGCACCGAAGAATTGATGCTTTTGAACTGTGGTGTTGTAGAAGACTCTTGAGAGTCCCTTGGACTGCAAGGAGATCCAACCAGTCCATTCTGAAGGAGATCAGCCCTGGGATTTCTTTGGAAGGACTGATACTGAAGCTGAAACTCCAATACTTTGGCCACCTCATGCGAAGAGTTGACTCATTGGAAAAGACCCTGATGTTGGGAGGGATTGGGGGCAGGAGGAGAAGGGGACGACAGAGGATGAGATGGCTGGATGGCATCACTGACTCTATGGACACATGTTTGGGTGAACTCCGGGAGTTGGTGATGGACAGGGAGGCCTGGCGTGCTGTGAATCATGGGGACACAAAGAGTCGGACACGACTGAACAACTGAACTGAACCTATGTATAGTATCTTTTAAAAATTGAAGTATATTTGATTTACAATGCTGTGTTAATTTCCGGTGTACAGAAAAGTGATTCATATTCTTTAACATGATAGTTCATGTTTTCTTTTCCATTGTTTCATAATTATTTTTCATTATATTCTCTTTCATATTCTTTTCCATCATAGCTTAATACAAGATATTAGTTCCCTGTGCTATACAGTGAGATTTTGTTGTTTGTTTTATATTTGTAGTTTGTGCCTGCTAATCCCAAATTCTTAATTTATGCCCCCATTTCTCTTTGGTAACTATAAGCTTGTTTTCTATGTCTGTGAATCTATATCTATTTTGCAAATAAGTTCATTTATATCATATTTTAGATTTCATGTGTGATAGCATGTATTTGTCATCCTCTGACTTCACTTCATATGATAATAATATAGTGTGATAATGATATCAGATCAGATCACTCAGTCGTGTCCAACTCTGCGACCCCATGAATCGCAGCATGCCAGGCCTCCCTGTCCATCACCAACTCCCGGAGTTCACTGAGACTCACGTCCATCGAGTCAGTGATGCCATCCAGCCATCTCATCCTCTGTCGTCCCCTTCCTCTCCCGCCCCCAATCCCTCCCAGCATCAGGGTCTTTTCCAAAGACTCAACTCTTCGCATAAGGTGGCAAAGTACTGGAGTTTCAGCTTTAGCCTCATTCCTTCCAAAGAAATCCCAGGGCTGATCTCCTTCAGAATGGACTGGTTGGATCTCCTAGCAGTCCAAGGGACTCTCAAGAGTCTTCTCCAACACCACAGTTCGAAAGCATCAATTCTTCGGCACTCAGCCTTCTTCACAGTCCAACTCTCACATCCATACATGACCACAGGAAAAACCATAGCCTTGACTAGACGGACCTTTGTTGGCAAAGTAATGTCTGTGCTTTTGAATATGCTATCTAGGTTGGTCATAACTTTCCTTCCAAGGAGCAAGCGTCTTTTAATTTCATGGCTGCAGTCACCATCTGTAGTGATTTTGGAGCCCAGAAAAATAAAGTCTGACACTGTTTCCACTGTTTCCCCATCTAGTTCCCATGAAGTGGTGGGACCAGATGCCATGATCTTCGTTTTCTGAATGTTGAGCTTTAAGCCAGCTTTTTCACTCTCCACTTTCACTTTCATCAAGAGGCTTTTTAGTTCCTCTTCACTTTCTGCCATAAGGGTGGTGTCATCTGCATATCTGAGGCTGTTGATATTTCTCCCTGCAATCTTGATTCCAGCTTGTTTTTCTTCCAGTCCAGCGTTTCTCATGATGTACTCTGCATATAAGTTAAATAAACAGGGTGACAATATACAGCCTTGACATACTCCTTTTCCTATTTGGAACCAGTCTGTTGTTCCATGTCCAGTTCTAACTGTTGCTTCCTGACCTGCATACAAATTTCTCAAACTCAGATCAGGTGGTCTGGTATTCCCATCTCTTGAAGAATTTTCCACAGTTTATTGTGATCCACACAGTCAAAGGCTTTGGCATAGTCAATAAAACAGAAATAGATGTTTTTCTGGAACTCTCTTGCTTTTTCTATGATCACAAAAATTAAATATTACAAATTCACAACACAATGTGAATTCCAGAGTTGGATGGAGTGCTATTATTGTTCAACCACAAACACTTGTCCATGAAGAAAACAGTTTGTTGAAAGGAGAAAAGAGAACTTGTATTTCATCTCTAAGAAATTTACACAAATATCTTAAACATCACTTTTGTCAGAAGATGATAATATAATTAAGGGCACATATCTTATTAAAAGTCAAAATATCTACTTTATACTTATTTACAAAAATCCTTTGGCATACTCAAGATGAAAGAGACTAGTAGCCTGAGTTGAGTATTCACTTATTCTTTCAATCTGTGCTTAGTCAACAAAGAGAAAAGCAGTAGAAGCGGGGAGAGTCCCCTTTTCCTTTCAGACTTCAACCTGTAAATCTAAGACAAGCCGCCTAAAAGTTTTAGGTACCCACTTGCCTAGACAAATATTTATATAAACACACTGGTGTATGTGGGGTGTGTGTGTGTGCTTATGCTGTTGGCTGGGTTAGGGATGTTATTGTGGGGAGGTAGAGAGTGGAACCAATACTTACACAGGCTAGGGGGAGAGAGGGAAAGATGAGAGAGGTGAAGTCACTTGCTTATGGAGATGGGATCTGGACCTGGGTTTCTGCATTACCTTAAGTCCCATGCTCTTTCATTATACCGCACTGCCTCCCCGACAACAACCCTATAACATAACCTCCTCAACAACTGAAAAGATCTTAAGTGGTGGTTTTCTCAGAGTGTGGAAAATCTAAACCTCTCCATGGATTATCAATAATTAAATGCCCTTTCAGAGCAAGTGAAGTGTGTTAGTCATTCAGTCGTGTCCAACTCTTTGCAACCCCATGGACTGTAGCCCACTAGGCTCCCCTATCCATGGAATTCTTCAGGCAAGAATACTGAAGTGAGTTGTCATTTCTTTCGCCAGGGTCTCTCTCTGACCTAGGGATTGAGTCCGGATCTCCTGCCTTATCCCTGGAAAAGGGATAGGCTACCCACGCCAGTGTTCTTGGGTTTCCCTGGTAGCTCAGATGGTGAAGATTCCATCTGTAGTGCAGGAGACCTGGGTTCAATCCCTGGGTTGGGAAGATCCCCTGGAGGAAGAGAAGGGCTACCCACTCCAGTATTCTTGCCTGGAAAATCCCCATGGACAGAGGAGCCTAGCAGGCTACAGTTCATGGGGTCGCACAGACTCTGACGTGACTGAGCAACTCAGCACAGCACAGCAGCACTCCTGCCTTGTAGGCAGATTCTTTACCATCTGAGCCACCAAGGAAGCCCTATAAGCTAGGAGCATTTGGTCAATTCCTTTGAAATAAGGCCATCTTGATATGTTTATTAATTCATTCATTGCTTCATTTTTTGATATCTTTAGGCTTTATTTCCTTTAAAATATTTACTGAGAATCAATTATATTCCAAGCACTGCTCTTATAATTATTTTTCCTTTCAAGTAACTAGCAAACTAGAAAATAAGTTACTGTAATTCTATAGAGAAAATAACTCATGTACACCTATGTCTGCTTTACTAATATCAAAATGATAACCTATTTTTCAAGAGTACTGAAACAAAACGCCACCTAAATTAGATATTCACCTGGGGTCTATGAGTCTTAAATAATTAAGTCAGTGATTAAATTATAACAAATTGAAGAAACAAGTGTCTAGGCAGTGGTGGTTGGTGGGATGGGGGAGAGAACTGTGAAAGGAAATAAAACGAATAGGGTAATTTATCTACCTTTACACTGAAACTGTATCGAAAAGCAAACTTGTCTTCTTACACACCCTTCCTTTCCTCCACAAAATAAGACGGGGTCGTTAAAGAAGTTATGAATCTCTTGCTATCCAAATTGGGAGCTCAAATTTGAAATATCCATGTCAGCAGCTGACAATACTTCCAAAGGAAATTCTGATGTATTTTCTCTTGTGTACTCAGTTCCTTTTAAGAAACCAGAATTACGCTTGAGGTTTAAGTACATAACAACCAAAAAACCCACAACCCTGATAGAAAAAATAAATCTTTTCTCCAGAGATGACTGACTGTTCCTTTGTGAGAAGTGGACTGCAGAGTGCTACCCTTGAATTTTGCTCTGGGGGACATGGGCACCTTCCTACCTACATCCCAGCCCAGTATTACTGCAGTATCCCAGGCATCAGTGGAGGTGTGCCATCGTTTTACATTTAAATGGAATGGATTTGAGCCTTATCCTGCAAGTGATAGAAGCCCCACATTGCTCATAGTTTTTCCAAAAATTCTGGCAGGGGAAAGAAGGGTAAGGATGGTGTATGCTTTTCTTGGTCAACTCAGGCTCTGAACCACTTTTAAGTTTGTGATGGACTGTGATGCTTTCCCAAAGAATGGTGTCTGTATGGTCCCACATCACCCCTGAGGCAGAATACAGTGCTTTCTCCTTGATTTATCCCCTAAAATATCACACTAGTTAGTGTGAGTGTGTAGAACATCTTAGTGAAGGTTTGGGGATAACAAGGGAATTTAGTTAGCAGTAAAGGAGATCCAACCAGTGCATTCTGAAGGAGATCAGCCCTGGGATTTCTCTGGAAGGAATGATGCAAAGCTGAAACTCCAGTACTTTGGCCACCTCATGCTAAGAGTTGACTCATTGGAAAAGACTCTGATGCTGGGAGGGATTGGGGGCAGGAGGAAAAGGGGACGACATAGGATGAGATGGCTGGATGGCATCCCTGACTCTATGGACGTGAGTCTGAGTGAACTCTGGGAGTTGGTGATGGACAGGGAAGCCTGGCGTGCTGCGATTCATGGGGTCGCAAAAAGTCGGACACGACTGAGCGACTGAACTGACTGAACTGATTGATAGTGTCTCTTCTGACTTCCCTGGTAGCTCAGATGGTAAAGAGTCTGCCTGCAATACGGGAGACCTAGGTTCAATCCCTGGGTCAGGAAGATCTCCTGGAGAAGAAAATGGCAACCCACTCCAGTATTCTTGCCTGGAGAATACCATGGACAGAGGAGCTTGGCAGGCTACAGTCCATGGGGTAGCAAAGAGTCAGACACAGCTGAGCAACTTCACTTTCACTTTCATAGTGCCTCTTGGGCTTCCCAGGGGGTAAATAATACATTTGCAATGCAGGAGACTTGGATATGATCCCTGGGTTGAGAAGATCCCCTGGAGAAGGAAGTAGCTATAGTTGGGTTTTAAATAACCATTTGCTTTTTCTCCATTATACTTCATGGTCCTTGAAGGATTTCACTTTTTCTGCCACAGGATCACAGGCAAAGCCTTCTCCACACTGACGGGTTTGTGGACCATCAGTGGGTTGCCCAACAGTCTCAAGATCCAAATCCTTACTGGTCATGTCAGGACACTCTGATTAGGGAAGGGACAGAAACTTAGAATTTCTTGAGTATCTACTGTATGTTCTGCATGGTAGATCTACGTTCACAAGGACTGAGCAAGCAGGTCCTAGTGTTCCTGATCTTACAGATAAGGAGGCTGAGATCAGAGAAGGAACTCACATAAAATCACATGGGTATTGGAGGCAGGGCCGGGGACTGTGCCCAGATCTTCTAGCCAGCAAAACTGTAATATGTGCCCTTTCATCAGATTGTGGTCTTAGGGAAAAAAAAGATGTTAAACTGTATTTTCCAGTATAGGATGCCACCACCCCCACTGCTGGGCAACTTTGTTTCTGAGACTTTCTGAGACAGCTTCTCAGCTTCTCTTAGCAAGTGATAAGGTTTCACTGTAAATTGCCTGGAGCAAAGAGCCTCAGGAGTCCAAAAGAACCCTTTCCCATGCCAAGCAGAGGGAGATTCAGCTGTTAATGTCAGAGATTGATAAGTAACTACTGAGTTGAAAGATAAAAAAAATAAAACTCTAAAGTCAGTTGAGAGATACTAAAGTTAATGGCAAATTGCATATTTGAAATAAAAATTTTGGATTGATGATAGGTTTAGAAGAGGTAAGAGGATTAGCCGGAGACAAAGGGCGGTAAATGTGTACACATATGCGTTTATAGACAAGTGGATAAGGACATCCACACTTTTATGGCCTGCCTTTAGAAAACCACTTAACCAAGAATTGAGCTTCCCTGGTGGCTCAACTGGTAAGCAATCTGGCTGCAATGCAGGAGACCTGGGTTTAATCCCTGGGTTGGGAAGATCCCCTGGAGAAGGGAAAGTGGATTCTGGCCTGGAGAATTCCATGGACTGTATAGTCCACGGGGTCACAAAGAGTCGGACACGACTGAGCAATTTTCACTTTCACTTAACCAAGAATAGAGAAATGTATCATTGCAGCTGCTCTACTCTGTGTGTGTGTTGTAGTAAAATATATTATAAACATAAAAATGTTTAGAAAGGTTAATGTTAAGTGTCTAATTCAGCATATTCACACTAGTATAACCACTAGTTAGCCAGAATTTTATTATTCCAAACTCCATACCTATTAAACAGTAAGTCCCCATCCCTCCCACCCTTTAACCTTGGTCACTATTCTACTTCTTGTCTCTATGAATTAGACTGTTCTAGGTACCACATGTAAGCGGAATCAAACAGCATTTGTTCCTTTGTGCTAGGCTTGTCTCCAAGGTTTTCCCTATTTGATTAAGAAGGGTAACTTTCTGGTACCATTGACTAGTGGCAACAACTTCTCTGGGGTGAAATACTTGGTTTGATCATGTCCAGGGATACCTATAATAAAGAAACTTTATAAATATGCAGATTAATCAAGCAAGAATCATGTATGTTTTCATAAACAGTGGCACTTTACCAGATCAGCAAAATTCAAAATTACAAAAGGAGAGCTTTATGTATACATTCTGCATATGTACATGGCAATATTTTGACACTAGGAAAGAATATCAAACTTCTGTTTATTTAGGAAAGTTTACCAAGTTTGTACTATATTAAAGATATCAAGAGAATGAGGTAAAGAGTGTTCTCAATAAAAACAATGGGAAAATTGTGTTTTTTATGCTCATTATCAGCCATTATTATAATCATCCCTCCAAAATATATAATAAGATAACTTAAAAGGGTTAAAAACTGGTTTTTAAATAAATGGTTTACAAATATTATTTGTAGGAAGAAAGTCATTTCTACTCCAGGGGAAGCACTGCGGTTTCATATAGTGGAAAGTATATCAAGAACAATATAACTCTGGCACAATATAATTCTGGCAAAATAATGCTTAGAAATTGAAAGGCATCTTACAATCTATATGAAATTGGGTAAACTGAAGAAAATACAAAGTGCCTTCATTTTTTTCCTTCATTTGTTTGCCTTTCTTTCAAGGGAAGTTTTGTTTGATTTGTGTGTCTATATGTGTGTGCAAAGATGGAGAAGCTCTATACAGTCAGCAAAAACAAGACCAGGAGCTGACTGTGGCTCAGATCATGAACTCGTTATTGCCAACGTCAGACTCAAATTGAAGAAAGTAGGGAAAACCACTAGACTATTCAGGTATGACCTAAATCAAATCCCTTATGATTATACAGTGGAAGTGAGAAATAGATTTCTGATAGATACAGTGTCTGATGAACTATGGACGGAGGTTTGTGACACTGTACAGGAGACAGGGATCAAGACCATCCCCATGGAAAAGAAATGCAAAAAGGCAAAATGGCTGTCTGGGGAGGCCTTACAAATAGCTGTGAAAATAAGAGAAGTGAAAAGCAAAGGAAAAAAGGAAAGATATAAGCATCTGAATGCAGAGTTCCAAAGAATAGCAAGAAGAGATAAGAAAGCCTTTCTCAGTGATCAGTGCAAAGAAATAGAGGAAAACAACAGAATGGGAAAGACTAGAGATCTCTTCAATAAAATTAGAGATACCAAGGGGACATTTCATGCAAAGATGGGCTCGATAAAGGACAGAAATGGTATGGACCTAACAGAAGCAGAAGATATGAAGAAGAGGTGGCAGGAATACACAGAAGAACTGTACAAAAAAGATCTTCATGACCAAGATAATCACAACGGTGTGATCACTCATCTAGAGCCAGACATCCTAGAATACAAAGTCAAGCAGGCCTGAGGAAGCATCACTACGAATAAAGCTAGTGGAGGTGATGAAATTCTAGTTGAGCTATTTCAAATCCTGAAAGATGATGCTGTGAAAGTGTTGCACTCAATATCCCAGCAAATTTGGGAAACTCAGCAGTGGCCACAGGACTGGAAAAAAATCCGTTTTCATTCCAATCCCGAAGAAAGGCAATGCCAAAGAATGCTCAAACTACCGTGCAATTGCACTCATCTCACATACTAGTAAAGTAATGCTCAAAATTCTCCAAGCCAGGCATCAGCAATACGTGAACCGTGAACTTCCGATGTTCAAGCTGGTTTTAAAAAAGGCAGAGGAACCAGAGATCAAATTGCCAACCTCCACTGGATCATCGAAAAAGCAAGAGAGTTCCAGAAAAATATCTATTTCTGCTTTATTGACTATGCCAAAGCCTTTGACTGTGTGGATCACAATAAACTGTGGAAAATTCTTCAAGAGATGGGAATACCAGACCACCTGACCTGCCTCTTGAGAAACCTATATGCAGGTCAGGAAGCAACAGTTAGAACTGGACATGGAACAACAGACTGGTTCCAAATAGGAAAAGGAGTATGTCAAGGCTGTATATTGTCACCCTGCTTATTTAACTTATATGCAGAGTACATCATGAGAAATGCTGGGCTGGAAGAAGCACAAGCTGGAATCAAGATTGCAGGGAGAAATATCAATAACCTCAGATATGCAGATGACACCACCCTTATGGCAGAAAGTGAAGAGGAACTAAAAAGCCTCTTGATGAAAGTGAAAGTGGACAGTGCAAAAGTTGGCTTAAAGCTCAACATTCAGAAAATGAAGATCATGGCATCTGGTCCCATCACTTCATGGGAAATAGATGGGGAAACAGTGGAAACAGTGTCAGACTTTATTTTTTGGGGTTCCAAAACCACTGCAGATGGTGACTGCAGCCATGAAATTAAAAGACACTTACTCCTTGGAAGAAAAGTTATGACCAATCTAGATAGCATATTGAAAAGCAGAGACATTACTTTGCCAGCAAAGGTCTGTCTAAAGCTGAGCGCCGAAGAACTGATGCTTTTGAAATGTAGTGTTGGAGAAGACTCTTGAGAATCCCTTGGACTGCAAGGAGATCCAGCCATTCCATTCTGAAGGAGATCGGCCCTGGGATTTCTTTGGAAGGAATGAGGCTAAAGCTGAAACCCCAGTACTTTGCCACCTCATGCAAAGAGTCGACTCATTTGAAAAGACTCTGATGCTGGGAGGTATTGGGGGCATGAGGAGAAGGGGACGACAGAGGATGAGATGGCTGGATGGCATCACCGACTTGATGGACCTGCGTCTGAGTGAACTCTGGGAGTTGGTGATGGACAGGGAGGCCTAGCATGCTGTGATTCATGGGGTTGCAAATAGTCGGACACGACTGAGCGACTGAACTAATGAACTAATGTGTGTGCTTTAGTTTTAAGAACTTGTTTGACTCTTTCAGTTTCTAGTGCTGATAATCATATAAGCTTAGAATTTAAATGGTGCAAAACTCTGACCTTCATTTTTTGTTCTCTCTTCGGACCATCACTGGGGAGTGTGGAATTTGAAGCAGAAAGAAGGTCTGAAATTGGTGATGCATAACCTGAGCCTTTCTCTATGCAAGACTCCGTAACATATCTGTGTTTGAGTCATGCCTCTCCTGCTTATCTAGCTTTGTGATCTAGCAGGTTACTAAACCTCCCAGTGCCTCAGTTTTCTCAAATGGTGAACAGTTATACACCTCATAGTGTTATGAGTGTTAAGAGAGTTTAATGTAAAGCACCTTGGCTTTCCAGGTGGCTCAATGGTAAAGAATCAATGTAGGAGACACAGGTTCATCCCTGAGTTGGGAAGATCTCTTGTAGAAGGAAATGGTAACCAACTCCACTATTCTTGCCCAGAGAATTCCATGGATGGAGGAGCCTGGTAAGCTAAAGCCCATGGGGTCATAAAGAGTCATACACGACTGAAGCCACTGACCATGCACTAAGCACCTACATTAATGCCTGGCACATACTAACTACTATCCACTGTTAACTGTTAACCCTTGAGCCTCACTTCCTTGATGTTGTCTCTAGACTCATGTGTTTTCTTCAACTTTCTTAAACTACTCTCTTGGTTTATCACCCTCCTATCCAAGCTTTCAGCAAAGCCTGTCCATTCAACCTTCAAGATACATCCAGATTTGACCATTTCTCATGACCTCCATTGCATTTGAAAAAATGTGATAGGTGCTCAGTCATATGCAGCTCTTTGCAACCTCATGAACTGTAGCCCACCAGGCTCCACTGTCCTTAGAATTCTCCAAGCAAGAATACTGGAGTGGGTACCATTCCCTTCTCCAGGGGATCTTCCTGACCCGGGGATCAAATCTGGGTCTCCCACATTGCAGGCAGATTCTTTATCATTTGAGTCACCAGGGAAGCCTCTGGCTCAAACTGTCATCTCTTCCTTGAACAACTGGAGAAACTTTCCACTGATTTCTCAGTTTCCTTCCTCCTTTCTTCTGATATTTTATCCAGAGTAGTTCCTTTAAGTTGTGGCCTGTTATGTTACTCCTTTGCTGAAGGCCCTTCAATTACTTCCCATCTCATTCAGAAAAACTTTAAGTCCTAGCACAGCTTTTCAGGTAGCATCTTATCTGGCTTGCCTACTCCTTGAATCGCCTCTTCTCTCTCTCCTCTCTGTTCCAACCACGGATGCCTTCGAATGGCTCATGTAGCATCCTGCTCTTGCTACTCTCTTTTCACAAATACCAGGATGGCTAGCCTATTCCTTGATTTCTTTCAGGTCTCTTATCAAATAGGCCTTCCTTCCCTGACCACTGTGTGGAAACAGCATCCATTTCCCTCCTCACTGTATACTTTTTCTATTTTACTTTCTTCTTTGCAGTTTTGTTGTTGTTCAGTCGCTCAGTCATGTCCGACACGTTGTGATCCCATGGACTGCAGCACACAGTGCTGTTCTTCACCATTTCCTGAAGTTTGCTCAAACTCATGTCCACTGAGTCAGTGATGCCACCCAACCATCTCATCCTCTGTCATCCCCTTCTCCTCCTGCCTTCAATCTTTCCCAGCATAGGGTCTTTTTCAGTAAGCTGGCTGTTTGCATCAGGTGTCCAAAGTGTTAGAGCTTCAGCATCAGTCCTTCCAATGAATAGTCAGGGCTGATCTCCTTTAGGATTGACTGGTTGGATTTCCTTGCTGTCCAAGGGACTCTCAAGAGTCTTCTCCAGCACCACAGTTCAAAGACATCAATTCTTCAGCACTCAGCCTTTTTTATTGTCCAGCTTTCACATCCATACATGACTACTGGAAGAATCCTAGCTTTGAGTATATTGACCTTTGTTGGCAAAGAGATGTCTCTGCTTTTTTAATACACTGTCTAGGTTTGTCATATCTTTTCTTTTAAGGAGCAAGTGTCTTTTAATTTCATGCTTGCAGTCACTATTCTTGCACTTATCACTACCCAGTATATTATCTATTTTCTTTCTCCTAGATATGAGAGATAATTTTCATTCAGGCTGTATCCCAAAGGCCTAGAACAGTATTTGGCACATTCCAGAGGCTCAGTAGACATTGAATAAATGAATAAAATAATGTGTCATTTTCTAAGAGTGCTTTTGTTGGTACCCTCATTTGAGTGATTGGACTTCCCACTGCAAATGGGTTTGCATTTATTTATCAGTCTGTGAAAGATTGGGTTAAAAAGAGCTTTTATGTTTTTTTTCTATCATAAATTCCTCCCGAGGTTTGGACATGGTTTCTCTTACTCACTTGTTCAGAGCCAATCAATGTCACCCTTTAGTCTGCCAAAGTGGTTGCTGAGTGATGAGGCATTTTATCCCTCTGGGAGCTTAAGGTACTGGCTGTGTGGCATGTACAGTTGCTGCTGGCTATGAGCAAAAATCTAAGATTGATCAAGCCAGAATCTCCTAGTAGGGAGCACAGGCAAGGAATGTTTGGACTCTGGGTCAACTCAGAGGGTCTTTCAAGTCCTCCCTTTAATACTTGTCAGGATTTTAGTGCTCATGAAAGCAGAGCACCCCAGAGAGTTGGCTGTAGTCTAATACACTGCACGATCCCCACAGAGCTTCAACCACAGCTCTCAGGGAGAACTGAGTCTCTCTGGTGACTAAGCTCATCATATACTTTTATAACTTAATTTCGAATAAAATATTATTTGAACCAAGAATAAAGTCCCATGTGGATTTTGCTTTTAGAGCTGGAGAAATAAAGAACTTGGCTTTTTCTCATTAAGATCATTTTTGTTTTCATGCTATAGCACTAATACATGCTGTGTGCTAAGTTGATGCAGTCGTATCTGACTCTTTTTGACCCCATGAATTGCAGCCCTCCAGGTTCCTCTGTCCATGGGATTTTCCAGGCAGGAATACTGGAGTGGGTTGCCATTTCCTCCTCCAGGGGATCTTCCTGACCCAGGGATCGAGCCCTAGTCTCTTATGTCTCCTACATTGGTGGATGGGTTCTTTACCACTAGCGCCACCTGGGAAGCCCAGCACTAATATAATGATTGCTTAATAATCTGGTGGTCTTACTCTGCTTGGCTACTGTAATATACACAATACCAAAGACTGGATGATTTAAAGAAGAGAAATTTATTTCTCACAGTTCTGGAGGTAGGTAGTCCAGGCTCACAGACTTGCTCCTGGTGAGAGCTCGCCTCCTGGCTTGTGGATAGCCACCTTCTGGCTATGTTCTCCTATAGCTTTTCCTCTGAGCAAGTTCCTGGAGAGAGAGAAAAAGGGGGAGGGGGAAGTCTATCTTTCTTTTCTTACAAGGGCACTAATCTCAGGAGGGCCCCCACACAGGACCAAATCCAAACCTAATTATCTCCCAAAGGCCCCCACCTCCAAACATCATCACATTGGTGGTTAGGGCTTAAATACATGACATTCAGTCCAAAACAGAGGTTAAGAGCTTTGAAGGCAGAGAGACCTGGATTCAAATCTTGGTTGAGATAATTACAAAGTACATTTAGGCAAATTCAGGTGGTTCAGATGACAGTAAAGAATCTGCCTACAGTGAAGGAGACCCAGATTCAATCCCTGGGTCAGAAGATCCCTTGGAGAAAGTAATGGCTACCCACTCCTGTGTTCTTGCCTAGAGAAATGCATGGATGGAGGAACCTGGTGGGCTATAGTCCATGCGGTCACAAAGATTCAGACACAACTGAGCAACTAACACTTTTACTTTTAGGCAAATTACTCAACTTTTCTGCTACTGCTACTGCTGCTAAGTCACTTCAGTCATGTCCGACTCTGTGCAACCCCATAGACGGCAGCCCACCCGGCTCCCCCGTCCCTGGGATTCTCCAGGCAAGAACACTGGAGTGGGTTGCCATTTCCTTCTCCAATGCATGAAAGTGAAAGTGAAAGTGAAGTCGCTCAGTCGTGTCCGACCCTCAGCGACCCCATGGACTGCAGCCTACCAGGTTCCTCCATCCATGGGATTTTCCAGGAAAGAGCACTGGAGTTGGGTGCCATTGCCTTCTCTGCAACTTTTCTAGGCCTCAGGTTTTTAGATCTGTAAAATGGACAGCCAACTACCTCACTGAAGTCGTACTGGCAAAGTTCTGCCCTCTCTATAGAGCAAATATTTAAATAGCAGCTGTCATTTCTGTCTTTTAAATGCCTCTCTTTACCTTATGTAATTGCTGAAAATATTTTGGGAATTAATACATATCATAAATAAAAACTGTCTTATTTCTGATATGTATTAAAATGTAAAATGTATTATCCTCCCTAGTGGAAACTTGCTTTATAGGTTCTTAAGTTTTTATAAGGTGCCAATATTCATATTATGTAGGAAATGTATGAAGTATTGTTTTATAATCATAAAGCAAAATAAATATTAGATTGTAAGAATTTTATACCTAGAAACTCTGCACGTGTGTGCTCAGTCACATCCAACTCTTTGCAACCCTATGGACACATAGTGTATTTTAAATCAATCTAAGATGAAAGTAGAAAGTAAATGTGTTCTGAAAAATATATATACATATCTATTTTATTTATGTGAAGAAGTTAGCTAAGTTCTAAGCATATAGTAGATGTTTAAGAGATGTTAATGTCCCTTCACGTCAATATCTACATAAACATTAACATAAGTTTTATATAGAAACCCATGACCAAAATGTTAGCATTTTAAATTTTTAAATGTCAGTTTCTATTTTAACCATTTTTAATATTAACACTTTTTCATCTGCTTGACTTGCAAAATTTCTAATGCAGGCAGTAAGAGCTATGATAATTCTATTATCTAGAGTGGGCCCTTTAAATTGTTAATCACTAATATGACATTCTTTTGCTAAAATGTTCACTGCCAAATTCAATTGTTTATTAAGTCAGAACTTATTACGAGCCTGCTGTGGAACCTCCCTGATAGTTCAGCCATTGAGACTCTGAGCTCCCACTGCAGCATCAAGGTTTGATCACTGGTAGAGGATCTAGGGGAGAAGGCAATGGCACCCTATTCCAGTACTCTTGCCTGGCAAATCCCATGGACGGAGGAGCCTGGTGGGCTGCAGTCCATGGGATCGCTGGGAGTCGGGCACGACTGAGCGACTTCACTTTCACTTTTCACTTTCATGCATTGGAGAAGGAAATGGCAACCCACTCCAGTGTTCTTGCCTGGAGAATCCCAGGGACGGGGGAGCCTGATGAGCTGCCATCTATGGGGTTGCACAGAGTCGGACATGACTGAAGTGACTTAGCAGCAGCAGCAGCAGCAGCAGAGGAACTAGGATTCTGCAAGTTGTGTGGTGTGGCCAGAAAGTCTTGGGGAAAAAAAAAAGTGTGCTGTCTGCCAGGCACTGCACTAGGCAGTGGGTGGATAAGACACATAAGATCTCTCCCCTGAAGCAGATTCAGTTCTAGTGTGGAAAAACAGATAATAAGCAACAGCCGAAACAACTTCAGATTTTCAAGAGTACTAGAAAAAAAGAATAACAAATGAGATAAATATTCCGTTCTGTATCTGGCCAGAGAAGGCCTCCCAGAGGTAGCACCATCTGAGTTGAAACCTGAAATCTGAAATAATCAGCCAGGCAAAAGGCAATGAGGAGCACTGTAGTGAGAGGGGAGTGCAAACCCACGGCCCCCAAGGCATCTTAAAGAGAGTTTACCTCCTTAAAAAATAGTGGGTAGGCCACTAGGAACATAACAAATAAGTGAATCTGCAAGGAGATGATGGGTGTAGTAGGCAAGGGCCAGATCAGATGATGTTATGTAGTCCAACAGAAAATTATAGATTTTATTCTGAATAAGGAGGAGAGTGACATATTAATAATTTTACTCCATATTGACAATATTTTACTCCATAATGATAATGACAAACTTGACAATTGTGTGCTGAATCTGCTGCAGAGGGGAAGAAAAGTGAAGGCTAGGAGCCCAGGCTGGTGGCTTTTTCCATAATCCAGACTAGAAGTAATGGTGGTTCAGACTAAGGTGTGGTAGTAGAGAGAAGGAGAAATGGAGAAATCAGACTCTTCAATTTGAAACTTGAGCAAATGAGAAACATTTCTGGAGGGGGGGAATCTTTGCACAGGTTTTGACAAGATGGGGAGTTATCAGGAGTTCTGTTTTTAATATGTGAAACTTGACATGTTTATAATATACAAGTAGAAATGTCAAATGTTGTTGGATATGGGTCAAGGATAAAGACATATATTTAGGAGCTGTTGGCATCTAAGTGTTATGTAAATTCACTGGGTTAGGAGAAAGTATAGCAGGAAAAATTATAGTAGGCACTTGATCAAGTTCTGTAGCACTTCAACACTTAGAGGTCTCATTTATTATAAGAAAGATCCAAGAAAGAAAAATAGTGATGGAGCACTCAGAGTAGAAGAAATAAAACAAAAGAATGTGTCATTGAATAATATCAATGATTGCTAGCAATTCCTGTGCCAAATACTGTTTTAATTGCCTTAAACTAACTTAATCCTCATAATTTCAAAAGGTAGATAATATTATTACCCCATTCTAAAGGCACAGAAACTAAGGCATAGTTAATCAATTTGCCTGTTTACACAGCTCATAAATGGCAGATCTAGGACTCAGATGAAAGTTATCTAATATGAAAGGCAATATTCTTAATTGGGACCTGATATTGGTCCTCTAATTTGCAAGTGAAAAGTAGCTTTTTGCCCCCTTAATAATATCAGATCTCCCTGCAAGATAAAATAAGATGAAAGGAAAATATTTATTGGACTTGCAACATGGAGATAGATTGCTTCAATGGAGAAAACTTCTCAAGTGGAACATTGGTAACAGAAGATAGATGGGGCTTAACAAGTCAGCAGGAAGTAGGCAGTAGAAACCACAGTGTCAGATGGCTCTTGTGCAAAGTTCTATTGCAGAAAAGAACAAAGCAACGGGGCTGCAGCTATAGAGGGATTTGGACTCAAGGGAGGTATGCTGGTTAGGTCATCTGGGAAGCAGACCATCATATGGAGATAGAAGTACAAGAAATTAATTGGAGTAATGCCTTTGAAGGATAATGAAGAGGGAGCAAGAGTAGGCAACAAAAGCTTTGAGATAATGACACAAATTTGAGACCTGTGAATGGAGGAGGGAAAGGCAAAGAGAATTTGGTCAGGAGAGACTACTATGCACCTCTGAGAATGTCTCAGGAAGCTCTGTCATCAAGACTCCCCAGAGAGGAGTCTTCATGAGGCAGAATGGCCAGGATTCAGAAGCCTTGCCACAGTCAGTCTTTGGTTAGGATTATCTGAGAAAAGTCTTGCCCTGACTTAAATGCTGCAGTGGATAGCCAAGGTGCTGCAGCTGGAGTGTCTCAGCTAACTGAGCTCCTTATAGCCGATCAGCAAGATCTGTCTTAAAGGCAAATCTGAGTGTTTAGCTCCATGGCCATCCCAGGAGGAGGGCTGTTTTTGTATATTGACTTTATATGCTGATGAGAATCAAGGTAAAACAGAGATAACACAGTTACTTAAAGTTTTCAAACACTAGAATGGGACTTAACTTTGCCTCTAACGCCAGAATTTTAGGCAAAAAATTTCCTATTTAAATATTCATTTAATATTTGTTTAAATGGTCCCAACAAAAGTATTATGTAACAGAACCCCAGGCCCCGAGGAATATTAATTGGAATGAGGTATCCCAGAGGTCTACATCTCAAAACCAAGACCCTGCTCTACCCAACTGTGTGCCAACTCCACTGCTGGAAACCTCAGGCCAAACAGCTAATAAGACAGGAACATAGTCCCACACATTAAAAAAAAAAAAAAGAAATAACAAACAAAATGTGTTAACAGGTGAGATGTATGGAGAGAGTAACATGGAAACTTACAATACCATATGTAAAATAGATAGCCAATGGGAATTTGCTCTATGACTCAGGGAACTCAAACAGGGGCTCTGTGACAATCTAGAAGGGTGGGATGTGGAGGGAGATGGGAGGGAGGTTTGGGAATGAGGTGACATGGGTGTACTTATGGCTGATTCTTGTTCATGTTTGACAGAAAACAACAAAATTCTGTAAAGCAATTATCCTTCAGTTAAAAAATAAAATGGAAAAAAAAATGTGTTACAGATGAAGGAGCAAGGTAAAAAACTGCAAGACCTAATAAATGAAGAGGAAATAGGGAACCTATTTGAAAAAGAATTTAGAATAATGATAAAGAAGTTTCAAAATATTGAAAATAGAATGGAGAAAATGCAAGAAACGTTTAACATATTTAACAAAGGCCTAGAAGAAATAAAGAATAAACAGCGATGAACAACACAATCAGTGAAATTAAAAATAGAAGGAATCAAGAGCAGAATAACTGAAGCAGAAGAACAGATAAGTGAGCTGGAAGATAGAATGACAGAAACAACCGCTGAGGAACAGAATAAAGAAACAAGAATGAAAAGAATTGAAGACAGTTCAGAGACCTCTGGGACAATAGTAAACATACCAACATTCAAATTATAGGGGTCCAGAAGAAGAAACGGAGAAGGCAATGGCACCCCACTCTAGTACTTTTGCCTAGAAAATCCCATGGACGGAGGAGCCTGGTGCGCTGCCGTCCATGGGGTCGCTAGAGTCGGACACGACTGAGCGGCTTCACTTTCACATTTCACTTTCATGCATTGGAGAAGGAAATGGCAACCCACTCCAGTGTTCTTGCCTGGAGAATCCCAGGGATGGGGGAGCCTGATGGGCTGCCATCTATGGGGTCGCACAGAGTCGGACATGACTGAAGCGACTTAGCAGCAGCAGAAGAAGAGAAAAAGAAAGGGTATGAGAAAATATTTGAGGAGATTTATAGTTGAAAACTTCCCTACCGTGGAAAAGAAAGTAGCCACCCAAGTCCAGGAAGCCCAGAGAGTCCCATACAGGATAAACCCAAAGAGAAATATACCAAGACACATATTAATCAAATGAACAAAAATTGAATACAAATAAAAAATATTAAAAGCCACAAGGAAAAGCAAAAAATAACAAAGGAATCCCCATAAGGCTAATAGCTGATTTTTCAGCAGAAACTTTGCAGGCCAGAGTGGAGTGGCAGGATATGTCTAAAGTGATGCAAGAGGAAAACCTACAACCAAGATTACCCAGCAAGGATTTCATTCAGATTTGATTGTGTAAGAAGGAATTCCTGCCATATGGGACAACACAGATAAACTGTGAGGACACAAAAGAAGCCTCAACAAATTTAAGTGGGTACTAAATTTAATCTTAAGAGCTCAAAACACTTGGTAAATAAATGTCATTAAAACCTTTTTATTACTATGCCTGTGAAATGATGATAGAAAGTTACAACTGCAAAGTCTGAGTGATAAGGTACCAAGGTGAATTGTGTAAAAGATCACAAGTTTAGTGACCTGAAAACTAAAAAAAAAAAAAAGAAACCCTTTTTGATACTGAATTGATGATAAAGCCAACAGACATGAATCAAAAGTATTGGAAAACTAACTGTGCAAAGCACTAGTCTTGTTGCCTGCTTAACTAGATACAAGGTCAGCTGTGTAAGTTTTCACTGGGCTGGAAGACTAAATACCTTGACTGATGTTTTGAAAACACACACACACTGCAAAATTTAAAAATCTTCACAGGTTACCAAAAAACAGACAAGATTTTTCTATACTAGATCAAAGTATACACACCTTTTAAGCAAATACACCACTTGTGGAACAACACTTGAATATATTCCCCCTCAGAGTTAATGGGCTTCCTATTAGAGGCAGAGTAATTCCTGAGATCTCAATTGCTTGGGGATTCTTGGTAAAATTACTCTAATAATCTGAGGCAGCCTGAAAGCAATAATAAAGCAAGCATACAAAAATATTCACAGCTACTCTCTGTTCCCTGGGAATTTAGATGGGTAATCCCATATGGTTAATAGTACTTGTTATGTATGGTTGAGAATGATTCCAAAACAATAGAAATCACCAAGGAATAATAAGAGGGAGTTAAAAATGGAGGGAAATTTGCCTTTCTGAAGAAAATAAAACTACTGGGTATTTTGACCAGTGGTTGCCAAGACCATGTCTTTTTCAAACACACTTAGATGCTGATTTTGTTCAAGGACTGACTATGAAAAAAATTTAACTCATTCAATTACCTGTTTCATAACAACACAGTAATGATCTCAGTACAGACAACTGATTTCTTTCTCTTGTTAGGCTATGGATTTTTCAGCTACTAGAAAGCTATAAAGCATTCCAAGTGATTCAGTGGTAAAGAATACACCTGCCAAGCAGGAGACATTGATTCAATTCCGGGGTCAGAAAGATCCTCTGGAGGAGAAAATGGCAACCCACTCCAGTATTCTTGCCTGGAGAATCCCAAGGACAGAGGAGCCTACAGAGTGGGCTACAGCCCATGAGGTTGCTAAAGAGGCAGACACGACTTAGTGACTAAACAACAACAAAAATGGGAATTAATATGAGTAGTTTCGTGGGGAGGGAGCAAGGATGACAATGTGTTCCCTCTCTAGTATTCTGTATTTGTGAGGTGATTTCCTTCCGGGAAGGGCAGAGTACTGGATTTTATGTCAGTTCTAGACAATCCCATGAGTGCTACCTTTGTGTGAGGACCCGAGAAGTAAGATAAAAAAGGTCTCAGACTCATAAATTAGGAACAAAAATTGCAGAGCAAAACTGATTTTGTGCGCTCAGGCAATGGGATTAAGTTAATGCCACAAGCTCTATGGTTTGTGAAAGGTAAACTTCTGGCTGAAGAGAACAGCAACAATTATTCAGAATTCCTGAAGTAGGCCAACCATTTGTCCAGAGGGCAAAGAAATCCTGCTTGACTAGCTTCTACTCGAAACCAGTGTCAAGTTCCTGACCTTATGAACTCCCCAGAACGATATTAGGTGGCAAAGGAGGAGCTGTTCTCTTTCGCTTCTTTTTTCTCTCTGCTTTGCTAAAAATCAGAGCAGGCGTGTGGTTATGTTTGCGTTGGCATTCACATATTGTTTCTCAGAGAACTGTTATATTTGATAATAGACTTCCATCCTTTATAAGGTGGCAGATATTTTTCTTTCTCCTTCTTAAAATCATAGTGTTCATTAAGGGAATTCTTAAAGTGGCTGGAGTTAGTAGGTGAATATGTACATGATTGTAGATGTACTGTCTACATTTAAGAAGACATTATTGTATTGTTAGTGATCTACTGCCTCTCCTCTGAGTATTTTCTGAGTGGGACTGGTGACAGTTGGTCCAGGAACTGGAGAGAAGTAAGGAATGAAATATGACTGCCTGAAGTAGCAGCTCTTAAAATGTGAGATATCACAGATCACCTTGAAAATCAGGTAAAAACTTGGAAGTACACTCTTGGCAGAAAAAAAAAAAATTGTTTAAGCTTACAAAAATTTACATAGAATCTCAGGAATTTCAGAACCCTCTTGATATGCATCAATGAGCCCTCACTCCAAAGTTTATGAATATCAGGTGAGTCCTATGACAATAATAAAGGCTTTCCTGGTGGCTCAGATGGTAAAGAATCTGCCTGCAGTGCGGGGGACTTGGGTTCAATCCCTGGGTCAGGAAGATCCTCTGGAGAAGGGCATGGCAACCCACTCCAGTATTCTTTCCTGGAGAATTCCATGGACAGAGGTGCCTGGTGGGCTACAGTCCATGGGGTCGCAAAGAGTCAGACATGACTGAGCAACTAACACTTTCACTTACCTGTATAATAGAGGGGTGAAGAGGTTAACCCCTACCAAGTTTTGGAAGACTGAATACCCCACCATCCTTCAACCTAAAGCTAAAGTCTTTAGGTCATCTCAGTAAGCACCGCTACTTTGAGTGCTGGGTCATCATGGGAAGTGCTGGGTATAAAGTAAATGCTCTACTTTATCTTCCTCTAAATGTTGAGTTCTTAAAACTTCAACCACAAATAGTGCATTGCAAAACTCACTTGGAGCAATTGGTAGTTCACTTGTGAGAAGATACACATGATTTCAAAACTGGCTTTAGCTGGATGATTTTGCAGTTGCCTATATGAAATGATCTGTCCATTTTAGCTTTGATCTTAGGGAAAGCAGCCACATCTTGATACATTCCTCATAATAAGCAGCTTGGATACTACTCCTACTCCTGAATTCAAAGATTAAAAGTATTTGGAAAAAGAACTTACCTTTTTCTTCTTGAGACATTCCCTCCAGGGCAGGCCGAAGGTATACTAGCAAAGAAGGAAAACTTATCATTTTTCTATCCATAGTATCCTGAGCTGTCAATTCAGCAGCTTGCACAAGAACTAAACCTACTTTACAAAAAAAAGCTTGAAAGTGTTGTACCATTAGCTATTCTGATTCTAGTCCATGCCAGGAAGCAAAGGTTCTTATTATACCATGCTCTATTTTTGATCTAATCCATATCAACAGCCTGAAGTCTCAGCATGGTAATGCTGGGGAAATTGTTTGATGATAATTGGAAACTGCACTGCCTTGCCCCTTAAGTGATACAATCTTACTGTCACTAGGAGTGTCATTTGGGCTTTAAAGAGTCAGGAATAAGAAAAGTGGGCATCTGAACTCTCTGTGGAAGGCACTGCAGCAAGTCAGAGTCTCTTGTGAAAGTGCTCCCGTTGGTGAGGTTGGGATATAGAAGGAAGATGTGTATCCTTACCCTCGTGTTTGAGAGCCTTCAGACAACTCAGTCTACTACCATCATTCAGATACCCAGACTGCAGTACCCTGACTCTGGGGCAGACAACATGGTATGGGAATAAAAGTCACCCTACACAGCAGT
This sequence comes from Bubalus kerabau, assembly GCF_029407905.1. Classification (NCBI taxonomy): domain Eukaryota; kingdom Metazoa; phylum Chordata; class Mammalia; order Artiodactyla; family Bovidae; genus Bubalus; species Bubalus kerabau. The sequence continues at coordinate 155,053,729 of NC_073626.1, forward strand.
TATTGAAAACAGTTAAATAGAACACCAGGCGTTAAAACCTGGTACCTTCTTGTCATGATAAAGATTTTAACAAGAACAGGAAATGGCACAGCACAAATCCGTTTTCATGATAATGATCTCATGAATGCAAAGAGCATAGGAAATGGAACAAATGTAACCCATTCCATTACCACCTTCAAACGGTAACCTCCTTGTCCTAGTCACATGCCCTACTTCTGGTCCTGATGAAATCACAAAGGAAATCAAGAGGCTGAGTGTGGCACGGACAGTGGTTGGGGGGGGGTGGCAAGCAAGACAGCCCCTGTTTATGTGTGCATATGTGTGTATGCCCACACATATTTCCTTTCTTGAACTCTGTTGCAGTAGAGAATTCCTTAGAGCTGATTCCCTAACTTTGACCTGCTTTCAGCAGGTCAGACCCAGAATGAACAAAGAAAACTAAAAACCAAGGAGTCCCCAGGGAATAGGCAACTCCCCTTTAATAACAGCTACACTGTTTATCAAGATGAGGAAACTTTGACTTTGCCCTAAATAGAAGCTGTAAACAAAGAAGATGATTGACTGCCTTTCTTCCTTCCAGCACTCACACCTCCTCAGCTTCTTGAGGAAAATGGAGCCTCTGTCTTAGATGTGCTGTCTCTATCCTATCTAAGTGAAGTGCAAGTCCTCCAGGCATGGCCGACTCTTTGCAATCCCATGGACTGTAGTCTGCAAAGCTCCTCTGTCCATGGGATTCTCGAGGCAATAATACTGGAGCGGGTTGCCATTCCCTTCTTCAGGGTACCTTCCCGACCCAGGGATCGAACTCCAGTCTCCCGCATCGCAGGTAGATTCTTTACCGTCTGAGCCACCAGGGAAGCCCAATCCTGTCTCAAGAGATTGCAACTTGATTAGGGCTCATCTGAAAATATAAAGAAAGGTCTTGGGAAAGCAAGGAAGCCAGAACTGGTTGAGGGTGATTAGGCCAGGTCCGAGTCACGGCTGCCATCCATTCCTCTTTGACCTGGCCATATTTCCCAGGAGGATCTGCTCTCTGTGAAAAGCTCTTTAATACTATGTGAAATCTATAATAAATCTTCTCACCCCAAGATGACTGCTTCAGAGATGAGGGGGAGTAGTGAGGCACGATGGCTGAGTTTGCCAAATAAATACTAGAGAAGACGAGAGCCAGGTTGCCTGGAGTACTGTGCCCACACCCTGCCTCAACCAAATGTCACTCACTCTGCTCAGCTGGCTAGTAACTCCTTACATGGCATCCAAGTAGCTGTTCTATACATTTTCTCCCACTGGGGATTTGTCCAGGCAAGCAAGCCTGAATTCACTTTACATTTCAGGCATCCCGGATGTCTGTCCTTTCCAGATGATATCCCAATTACCAAATGGCCCTGGTTGGTTAATAAGGAATGCAATAGTCTTCCTTGCCCTGGTTATATGTCACTTATTAATGTGATGTTGGGAGATTCCCAGGCGATTTCACGTCTTAAGACAGCAATTGGTGATCACCTTATCAGACACCAGGCAAAAAGTTTTCTGTGGGTGCAGGAGTTTCCTAAGAGTGCTACCTTGATTCCCAAAGCAGGTTACATTGGAATTACCTTTTCAAAGAAAAGGGAGCCCTCAGTTTCAAATGATCTAAAAATTTAAGAAGGTTATAAGCACTGAGAAATAATCATTTGAGATCAGTACTGCATGAGAAAATGAATAAGTTGGAAAACTGGTTATGTACTTTTGGGTCTCTTAAACCCCCGTAGGAGGTAATTAACTGATTGTATATGATTGTGGTGAGTCACAATAATGGGTCCCTTTTGCTTAAAACTATTCTACTCGATATTAAAAAGTGATGTGATTGGGCTAACTAGAATCTAGGTCAGATTATTGAATAGGCTTCTATCCTCCAGTTTTTTCTAATTCTATTTTTCATTCCCAAATGGCCACCTTACATGTAACATATCTTTGCAACATAGGTTTCATTCTTTCACTATTCTATGGGACACTTTGTAGTGGTTTAGAAGGAGAACTGAAGTGACGACAGCATGGGGAGGCAGATTTCACTAACTGTACAGCCTGAGGATAACCCCTTGGTATTTCTGAGCCTCAGTTCTTTTATTAGTAAGATGAGAAACTGGGTCCACTTGGTATTGAAAGTCCTTTCTAGCTCTCAAGGAGACATTGGGTTTCTGTGAAATTTAAACCAGTGACATACCCATCACTTCCTTTTGTTGCTGATGTTGTCCTGTGAATTTTTGATGAATATCACTTGGAATGTCCTTTTTGAGAGGATGAAAGGTCCGTCTAGTCAAGGCTATGGTTTTTCCTGTGGTCATGTATGGATGTGAGAGTTGGACTGTGAAGAAAGCAGAGTGCCGAAGAATTGATGCTTTTGAACTGTGGTGTTGGAGAAGACTCTTGAGAGTGCCTTCGACTGCAAGGAGATCCAACCAGTCCATTCTGAAAGAGATCAGTCCTGGGTGTTCTTTGGAAGGAATGATGCTAAAGCTGAAACTCCAGTACTTTGGCCACCTCATGCGAAGAGTTGACTCATTGGAAAAGACTCTGATGCTGGGAGGGATTGGGGGCAGGAGGAGAAGGGGACGACAGAGGATGAGATGGCTGGATGGCATCACCAACTTGATGGATGTGAGTTTGAGTGAACTCTAGGAGTTGGTGATGGACAGGGAGGCCTGGCGTGCTGCAATTCATGGGGGGTTGCAAAGAGTCGGACACGACTGAGAGACTGAACTGAACTGAACTGAATCTTCTCTTTCCATGAATTTTAAATCTCTATTTCTTGCCTATTGTTCTTTATCTTTACAAGTAAAAGGTACTTTGTTGTTTCCAACAGAGCTTATCAGTTTGGTTCCACAGTATCTTTAAGGAATAAGGACATGAGAATAGGGAACAAAATTATGAAGAGTGTTAGATGGGAAGTTTGCAAGGCACAAAATGGACCTATGGTGGGAACACAGAGGAAGAAGGGTTTTCTAGTAGAGACACTGAATGTAAAATCTCCAGAGTAAGGGAATTATATCTTAAAGAACTACAACTGACTAAATGAAGGGATGAGTTTGTGTACATCAAGTTCTGAGCTATATTTGGTGAGAAGACTTTTGACTTCTGCTGAGACATCAGGTCTCAGTTATTATGAAAATAATAAACCATTCTCCAGGCATATAGTTAGAAAGAGAATGTTGGAAATGATTTCCCAAATCAGAAGCATGAACCAGACCCAACTTTCCTGCTGTTGATTAATGCCATCTATACCTAATCCTGAAATGCCCCTGACCAGAACTACCCAGCTGGCAGAACTGCCACTGTCCCTGCCGTCTGCTCTGTCCCAGCACTCTCTTGGGTAACCCACCTCTGTTTCAAAGGCTTTCATGCTGTGGGACCAGAGATAAGACTTGTCTCAGGCTCGTGCAGACAATTAATCCTGACCACAGCAAGGTGCCATGAAGTGGTGTCATGTGAAAAGGGAACTTTTCTCTGATCTTATCCAGGGACTTCATGCCATTTAAAATTACCCCACTTCAGCATCCTATTTCCCAAAACCACAGTCAACTTGGTTGTTTATTTGAACATTTGAGTTCACCTTATTTGAAATTACTTCCCATCTAAACCAATTTACCAGGGATCCAAAGCACTCACCTTGTGGTGTGCAAAGGATATACTGACGGCCTTGTGTGCAAAGACAACTGGTAACAAGAAGGCATCTTTGTTAGTTGCTTGTGACTAGCATGCTTCTCTGTGAATCAAGTGATATTTTCTAATAGGACTTTAGACTTGTGATTTTATCCTAAATTGGCCTCTGGTGCCAATATGTCTTTGAAAGTGAAAGTGTCAGTCACTCAGTAGTATCTGACTCTTTGTGACCCCATGGACTATAGCCCACCAGGTTCCTCTGTCCATGGGATTCTCCAGGAAAGAATAATGGAGTGTGTTGACATTCCCTTCTCCAGGGATCAAACCTAGGTCTCCTGCATTACTGGCAGATCCTTTACTGTCTGAGCCACAAGGAAGCCACATAGATCCTTTGCCAAGCTAATAAAGTGGTGATCAAGCAGATGCAACTTTATTTCCAAAGATTAGGAAGACTATGGAAAAAGTGAGCTTCCTTTGTGGCTCAGATGGTAAAGAATGTGCCTGCAATGCAGGAGACCCCTGTTTGATCCCTGTGTTGGGAAGATCCCTTAAAGAAGGAAATGGCTATCCACTCCAGTATTCTTGCCTAGAGAATTCCATGGACAGAGAAGGTGGGCTGCAGTCCATGGGTTCTCAAAGGGTCGGACACAACTGAGGAACTAACACACACACACACACATGCACACACACAGAAAAAGTAAACCAAACACTACAAGTGATAATATGACCACCTACTACAGAAACAAAAATAAAAGAATATAGAAAAACAACTCTTCTAAAGATTGTATTTTCGCTACCCCACTTGTCAATGAAAAGTATATTTCTACACATCTGGTCATCTTTACCAGTCCTTTAGAAAGATAGCAGTCAGAATTAGTGAGGTAATTAAAGAGCTATAGACACATAAGAGATTAGTATTTGCCATCTCAACTATGGATTTAGGCACGTCATTCTAGATCAGTATATGTTTTATTTATGATCACCTAAAATATGTTTGAGCATTTATTGCTTATATCCATGCATTTGCACAATGGAGAGAGCCTAAGATATGTGTTAGAGTGCAGTTTCTACTCAAGATAAACTAATTAAAGAAGAGTCAAATACACGTGATCATGTTCACATTTGTACATATCTTTAAACTCATTTTATGTAAGAAGAAGAGCACATTGGTCAAATTGGAACCAACTGTACAGCCAAGTGTTCTCTCTGAAAATGGCCCAAGAGCTTCATTAGCTTTTACTAAAATGGGAAAAGCTTTATATATAAAGTGGATTTTGAGCTGAGTATTGAAGAAAGTTCAGAAATGAATGTAGAGGAGTGTGGCTATAGGTTTATAGGCAGGTCATGAAGAAGCAAGTAGGAGAAAGAAACAGAAGTAGAGCAATAGCCAGGAATAACAATGGGAATGTTGACAGATGACCTCAAAACCCGATTTAGGCACTAAGGGGTTTTCAGAAAAGAATTATGCGATCCCAGCAATGGAAGCCAGGCAGCAGCATTTAGATGAACATATCTGCAGAGAAAAGGGTACTGAATATGAATAGTGGAGCAATAAATGGTAGCTGAGACCAAAGATAATCAATATGCAGAAGAAAAATGCAACTAAAATAATCAGGAATAACAAAATATAGTGTATAAAATAAACTCTTAATTCACTGGGGAATTTCCAGGGCCTGATATCTTTTAATTTTCGAGGAATAGGAAAAGACTGCTGCTAGAGTTCAAATCTGGCTTAGTCTTCGGTCAACTAAATGAAAATTTCTTCCCTCCTTTTCCCACTTCTACCCTCTACCTGTGGAAATGGATTTTTTTCTGATTTTACATAAAGTATAACATAAAAACTTATGTTTAATATAATCTTCTTTTGTCTAATTCAAAAGGAATTTCAATTTCTTATGATGATTTTAAGTTTATTATTAAATATTTTCACAGGGATGATTGGGGAAAGTATGAAAGAATAATGTTGAAAAATTACTGGGTGTCTTCAGTGCTGGTTACTATGCCATGGGCTTTCCATATGTTTCCCTATATATTCAATCATTATTATTTTCTATAGTTAGTCCAATTCATCCTTTTCTATTTTAAATAAACTATTGCATATTTTATATAATATTGTTCATCAGCTTAATTATTTGATGGTAGGAATGATTTAGGGAAAAAACCAGCTCAAACAAACAGCCACATGAGAATGAAGATCTTAAGTAAAATTAAGGAACTGAAGATTTGGGGGACGAGTTTAAAATTAAGATATATAGTTAGATGCCTACTTTAAAAGAAGAATAAGAAGAAAAGGGTCCAGGAACAGAACAGTCTCATTCTGTAGAACTATAAAATTCTGTAGACATGCATGATTGGATTTTAGGAGAAATACTAGGAGAGAAGAACTGATATTTTGATTCATTTGCTGTAATTTTGAGACATTACTGAAATAATTTTAATCTACTCCTGTTTCCATGGGGGCTGATGAGCAAATTTTGTGGATGATTAGGAATCTTGAGCAATATTAGCATAGATGCAAGATAATCTTAAGCAAGACTTGTATTTCTGTACATAACTGGAAAAACTAGGCCTTTTATCTTAAGATATATTTACTGAGAGATTCATTAGTTATAAAGGAATTTTATCTTGAATCCACAAACATGTTTTGAGGAAATAAATGTTTAAGTCACTATGTGCATTCTGAAAGGAGCATCATGTTAAAACCCATAAAGATATATTTTCTCTAAGAAGCTTCCAATTAAGACTGAAGACAGTTACTCCAGAAGAGAAATGCCAATGCATTAATTACTCTTTTCTTTTTGTAGTGTCTATGTACATGTCTGTGTGCTCAGTCATGTCTGACTGTATGTAACCCCTTGGACTATAGCCCACCAGGATCCTCTGTCTATGGAATTTTCTAGGCAAGAATACTGGAGTGGGTTCCCATCTCCTACTCCAGGGGATCTATCTGACTCGGGAATCAAACCCACATCTCTTGTGTCTTCTGCATTGGCAAGTGGATTCTTCACCACTGCACCAACTGGGAAGCCCCTCTATGTACATAAGATTAGATAAAACAGTAATTCCAAGCCATATTAATGGAGTAAGAAATGTTTGCTGTCTTTCAAATAATTTAACCACTGTTGCTAAGCAGTGTCAGATGCTGCAGCTGAAAAAAAAATGCTGAATATATATATAGTATATACATATATATATAAATTTATGCCAAATATTGCATTTTATTCTGTCTTAAGTAATACAGTAATTTGGAGTTTCTAAAATTGCTAAGTGTAATTACCAAATAAAAGGAAAAATTAATCTACTCTAGCTATCTCATCTTCTGGGAGTGTATTACTATTTGCAGAGTAGGCTTTCTACACTGCCATCTTATATAACAGAATAAATAATACAGTAAAAGGGGTGTAAGCAGGAAATTCCTCTAAAGGAAGGCTGGAGAGGGATAGGTGTTAACCAAATTTTCTACAGTGTGGATTAGAATCAATGGGAAAAAAGATACAAGGAACCTTTGTAGTAACATTACATGATATACTGTATTGAGAATTACAGGGCATATTTACAATAACTAATATAATTCAGCAAAAATAAAGACCTAAATTCAGGATACTCAAACCGCTAATGGCATCTGAAATAGGAATAGGCTATCCATATAGAAAACTTCTGGAAAATCGATCAAGTATTATAAATGCTTAGCAGTTGGATGGATAGTCTGTTAAGTTTTTCTTTTTTTTAATGCATCCTACCAACTTTTCTTTTGATTATTATTTATGCATTTATTTTTGGCTGTGGTGGGTCTTTGTTGCTGTGCAGGCTTTTCTCTAGTTGCAGCAAGCAGGGGCTACTCTCTAGTTGAGGTGTGCAGGCTTCTCATTGCGGTGGCGTCTCTGTTGTGGAGCATGCGCTCTTGGGCGTAGCAGTGCGTGGGTTCAGTAGCTGCAGTGCGTGGGTTCAGTAGCTGCAGTGCGTGGGTTCAGTAGCTGCAGCTCCCGGGTTCAGTAGTTGAGGCACATGGGCTTAGTTTTTCCACAGCATGTGGAATCTTCCTGGACCAGAGATCAAAGCCATATCTCCTGCATTGGCAGGTGGATTCTATACCACTGAGCAACCAAGGAAGCCCCCTACTGCCTCTCCAATGATATTTACCATGGTTCTTTCATGTTTAAATGAGCTTAAATACACCAAATATAAGCATATAATTCATGATTCGGAAATTTAATAGATGCCCAAGAAACGTTTTTCTTCATATGCTTTCAAATCTGTTACCTTGTTTTATTTTAACAACATTCCTATGATATAGGCAAGTTTTGCCTTTAGAATTATTCACATTGTACTGTAGAAAATGAGCTTGCTACCTGACCAAAGAGTAATATGGAATTTCTATTCAGATAACTCTATTGCCCTGATGTTCTTTCCAATAAAGTTTGCTGCCTTTCAAGATTAGAAACATGACAGACTGAACAAAAAGTTGGAAACGACCCTGAAAAGAAGAAATTATTTTGCAAAGACAGAGATGTGACTTGCCAGGTAAAGACTGTGCAGTTTTATAATCCTTCTTGTTGGTTGGGTCAACATTTGTAATCTAACCTCTCACTTACACTTTAGAGAAATAACATTTCCTCTTAGAGTATTTTTACACATATTACATGCTTTCAAAGCTGTTCTTTACCACATATCTCAAAGAGAAACTTAAAAATATTTGAGTTGCTATGGAACATGATGTAAATTCCTCCTGACCCCCATTTCTCACTTTTTCCCTAAAAACACAATTTAAAAAAATCACTTCCAACATGTAGTTGTATATAACATTTGACAAAATGAGGTGTCTATACTTGTGGTTTTGTCCTATTTCTTTCTTAGAAATCTTGTGTTTGTATGCTATGACTTCTGTGTGGCTGTGTCAAGTGAATATATATACCATCTTTTCTTTAAAAGTGATGGTCTTTATGCTGCTTAAGACAGATACTGCTGTAAACGAGTTCTTTTCCATAAAGCTAGAGTTCATTTTAGCTTTTATTTTTCTAGAGAAAAAAAATACTTGTTTATTAAACAAACTTTAATCAAAAAATTGGTGAGAAAGTGTTACGTCCTACAAATTTCTAAGAGATTTATTGTATTTTTGATATAGCTCTGTCAGCTCTGCTAGTGAGAGTTACACCAAAAAGTTCACTTGGCAATGCTTGTTTCTGTTTCAAAAATGTAAATTCATTGTTTGAAATTCTAAAGATTATTGCTTACATTGCTTAAAAAAAAACACAGGTTATTGACTTACTGAATTTTTCTAAAATTTAAAGCAGTCCTGCTGCTGTTGCTAAGTTGCTTCAGTCGTGTCCGACTCTGTGCGACCATATAGATAGCAGCCCACCAGGTTCCCCCGTCCCTGGGATTCTCCAGGCAAGAACACTGGAGTGGGTTGCCATTTCCTTCTCCAATGCATGAAAGTGAAAAGTGAAAGTGAAGTCGCTCAGTCGTGTCCGACCCTCAGCGACCCCATGGACTGCAGCCTACCAGGCTCCTCCGTCCATGGGATTCTCCAGGCAGGAGTACTGGAGTGGGTTGCCACTGCCTTCTCCTTAAAGCAGTCCAGACAAGTTAAAACTAAGCTAAACAGAAAAGAGTAAACTTTATAGTTGAGGTTCTAACTCTTCTTTCAGAATTGCTTCACATAACAAGACTTTAAGTACAGTTGGCCCTCCATATCCTTGGGTTCTGCATCCACAGATTCAACCAATCACAGCATAAAAATATTTGGAAAAAAGCTCTAGATAGTACCAGTAAGCAAAACTTGAATCTGCTGCGTTCCAGCAACTGTTTTATAAATTGTTTTCATTGTGTTTACAACTACCTACATAGTATTTACATTGTATTAGGTATTGTAACATATATAGGAGGATGTGCAGTATGTTATATGCAAATAAAAAAGCAAAATGGCTGTCTGGGGAGGCCTTACACATAGCTGTGAAAAGAAGAGAAGCGAAAAGCAAAGGAGAAAAGGAAAGATATAAACATCTGAATGCAGAGTTCCAAAGAATAGCAAGAAGAGATAAGAAAGCCTTCTTCAGTGATCCATGCAAAGAAATAGAGGAAAACAACAGAATGGGAAAGACTAGGGATCTCTTCAAGAAAATCAGAGATACCAAAGGAACATTTCATGCAAAGATGGGCTCGATAAAGGACAGAAATGGTATGGACCTAACGGAAGCAGAAGATACTAAGAAGAGATGGCAAGAATACACAGAAGAACTGTACAAAAAAGATCTTCATGACCCAGATAATCACGTTGGTGTGATCACTGACCTAGAGCCAGACATCCTGGAATGTGAAGTCAAGTGGGCCTTGGAAAGCATCACTACGAACAAAGCTAGTGGAGGTGATGGAATTCCAGTGGAGCTATTCCAAATCCTGAAAGATGATGCTGTGAAAGTGCTACACTCAATATGCCAGCAAATTTGGAAAACTCAACAATGGCCACAGGACTGGAAAAGGTCAGTTATCATTCCAATCCCAAAGAAAGGCAATGCCAAAGAATGCTCAAACTACCGCACAATCGCACTCATCTCACATGCTAGTAAAGTAATGCTCAATATTCTCCAAGCCAGGCTTCAGCAATATGTGAACCGTGAACTTCCTGATGTTCAAGCTGGTTTTAGAAAAGGCAGAGGAACCAGAGATCAAATTGCCAACATCCACTGGATCATGGAAAAAGCAAGAGAGTTCCAGAAAAACATCTATTTCTGCTTTCTTGACTATGCCAAAGCCTTTGACTGTGTGGATCACAATAAACTGTGGAAAATTCTTCAAGAGATGGGAATACCAGACCACCTGATCTGCCTCTTGAGAAATTTGTATGCAGGTCAGGAAGCAACAGTTAGAACTGGACATGGAACAACAGACTGGTTCCAAATGGAAAAAAAGTTCGTCAAGGCTGTATATTGTCACCCTGTTTAGTTAAGTTATATGCAGAGTACATCATGAGAAACGCTGGACTGGAAGAAACACAAGCTAGAATCAAGATTGCAGGGAGAAATATCAATAACCTCAGATATGCAGATGACACCACCCTTATGGCAGAGAGTGAAGAGGAACTAAAAAGCCTCTTGATGAAAGTGAAAGTGGAGAGTAAAAAAGTTGGCTTAAAGCTCAACATTCACAAAACGAAGATCATGGCATCCGGTCCCATCACTTCATGGGAAATAGATGGGGAAACAGTGGAAACAGTGTCAGACTTTATTTTTCTGGGCTCCAAAATCACTACAGATGGTGACTGCAGCCATGAAATTAAAAGACGCTTACTCCTTGGAAGGAAAGTTATGACCAACCTAGATAGCATATTCAAAACCGGAGACATTACTTTGCCAACAAACGTTCATCTAGTCAAGGCTATGGTTTTTCCAGTGGTCATGTATGGATGTGAGAGTTGGACTGTGAAGAAGGCTGAGCGCCGAAGAATTGATGCTTTTGAACTGTGGTGTTGGAGAAGACTCTTGAGAGTCCCTGGGACTGCAAGGAGATCCAACTAGTCCATTCTGAAAGAGATCAGCCCTGGGATTTCTTTGGAAGGAATAATGCTAAAGCTGAAACTCCAGTACTTTGGTCACCTCATGCAAAGAGTTGACTCATTGGAAAAGACTCTGATGCTGGGAGGGATTGGGGGCAGGAGGAGAAGGGGAAGACAGAGGATGAGATGGCTGGATGGCATCACTGACTCGATGGACGTGAGTCTGGGTGAACTCCGGGAGTTGGTGATGGACAGGGAGGCCTGGCGTGCTGCGATTCATGGGGTCGCAAAGAGTCAGATATGACTGAGCGACTGATCTGATCTGATCTGATGCCATTTTATAGAAGGGGCTTGAGCATCCTTGGCTTTTGGTATTTGAGAGTGCTCCTAGAGTTAATCCTCTATGGCTAGTGAGGAGCAACTGCACTATAAAGATAAGGTGGTATTTCTGTCACACTTCCAACATCATCTATTACAATTCTGGACAAACAATAGATACTTTACAATTGTTGAAAACAAATGCTTGTATCAGCTGTCTCTTTCTTGCTCTCTTACTGATTTATTTCGGTCAAAGCACACTGATAGGAAGTTGTTTCAGTGTTTGTCAGTTAGAACATTTAAAGATTTAAACATTGAGTTTAATATGGAAGGAGGATGCTTAGAACTGGCCAATAGGAATAAGTGATTAACTCTGAAATAATGAAAGGGTGCTGAAGTAGCCATAACAGTCAGTTTTATGCTTGCAAGGAAATGATGAGTGGGAAATTTGTGACACCTGACTAAAAATCAATGCTCATGGAAGGTGATAGAATAGCTTTAACCTGGAAAAAAATAAGTACAGGGGAAAATCAAAGCTGACATGGTGAAACTGCACAGAAAGAAGTGGGTAGAATAATGACAATGTCAGGCAACTGATGTCGCTAATGAGGCATAACGTGATGGCACTAAAGATCTCATGTCCTCTAAAACAACTAGTTAATTTAGCTGACTAATTTCCTTACCTCTCCTACTATATCTCTTAAGAACACCCTGGTGGTCCCCTTATATGATACTTTGTATCATTTCTCAGAATTCTCCAAAGAAGCATATTAGAAGGATACACTTGGAAAGAGGAAGTAAAGGCTAAAAATCAGGTCCTTAACTTATTTATTAAAGTGATGATCATCTAACTCCAAAACAAATCTCAAAGTTGTTTTCTGTATGAGGGAACATGAAGGAAAGAGAAATGAAAGTAAAACATACACCTCTATCTTTTCTGGCTCCCAGAGGAAAAAAAATATTAAAATGAAATATTTGTACTGTGTTAAGAGAAGAAAATGGGGCTTCCCCGGTGGCTCAATGGTAAAGAATCTGCCTGCAACACAGGAGATGTGGGCAGGAGACATGGGTTCGATCCCTGGTCAGGAAGTTCCCCTGAAAAAGGAAATGGTAACCCACTCCAGTATTCTTGCCTGGAAAAATCCCATTTCATGGGGTCACAAAAGAGTTGGACACAACTGGGTGACTAAGCAACAGCAAAAGAGAAGAAAGCTTAATACCAGATTAAAAAGTCTATACGTATGCTACATTTTCTTTATGTTAAATTATTTCCAATCTCCTGATTGGGTTGTAAGGAGATCAGACAATATCTTCTTTCGCGTTCCTCTTAGAAATAGTAAGAAAGGGTTGTCGAAGTGGGTAAAGGAGAACTCTAATTAAAAGGGATTCAAAGACATTTGGATGCAGCCAAGCAAACTCCTTAAAATTGCAGGAGAGCTATTGTTTTCAAGGTAGCAGTCACTGCCTTTCTCTGAAAACTGCTTTAACTTGTCTGGGACAGGCTTCCCTGCTGGTGAGTTAAAGGGTCCCAAACAACACAAGATGTTTTATCTTGGTTAAGCTGATCATTTGTCCTACTTTAGCAAGTGATGCAAATTTCCCTGCAAAGCTCTTTCCTCATTAGCTCATAATTAGGGTAATAAATCTGGAATCACCAAACACATCCATGAAAACATCACAGTACTGTAAAAATGGAAGTGGGCTCTTTCTATTCTGTAGGAAGCAGTAGAGAATTTGCTGAAATCCTTTCAATCTCTGAATGCAAAGCTACATGTAATTGACATAAATTTAACCCCTAGGAAGAAGAGGATTGGAGAAGGAAATGGCAACCCACTCCAGTATTCTTGCCTGGAGAATCCCAGGGACAGAAGAGCCTGGTGGGCTGCCGTGTATTGGGTCACACAGAGTCAGACACAACTAACGCGACTTAGTAGCAGCAGCAGCAGGAAGAAGAGGAGAAAACAGTCTGAATGGCATGAAATCACTTTAACAGTCTACGTGAAAACTGAAAGCTTTAAATGCATTTCTTAAAAAAATATTTTAGAATTATAAGCATTCGTTATGTATGAATTATTTTAAAGTGGGTCTTTCACACACATTTTCACACACAAAGACTTTTGCAAGTAAGCACTTACTATGCTGCTAGGGGAAACTGGTGGCCTGAAGGTACCAAGCAATTAGTCACAATTCACATAGTAAGTCAAAATATTGAGTCAAGAAAAAAGCCCAGTAGAGGACTCAGCAAAGCACAAGGCCCACACTCCACCCTCAGTATACAGAATTCTGGGGTAGATGGATATCTTGAACTACTCTTGAGACAACGGAGAGTTGCAAAGTCATGAGAAATCAAGCAATTCTGCTTTCATTTACTTTTAACAACAACAACAAAAAAGCTAATTCTAGGCCAGCTACTTGTATACTTATAATACGTCTTTCTTTCTGCACTGCTTGCAAATCATTTGCAACAGTATGTTTGCAGCTTGTTTACAAATATGACCCCTCCTCCCTCAAAACTCCTATTAACTGACACCAGTCCAGATCATGCCCATACATGCTACAGATCTTCTGTTTATTTCCGAGCTCCACCCAACTTGTTCATTTTCCTCATCACTCAAGATTTAGAGAAAGTTGATTCATGTCAGTACTGTAACACGTAGATTGACTAAAACTAACTTCAAGATTAGGGCAGATACATCTTCTCTATAAAAGTACCTGGAATTGCCCTATAAAAGTACCTAGAATCGCCCTTTTATTCCCTGTGTTTGTCCTAATCCCTGTGGCACTTAAACCACAAAGAAACTGAGTAGTTTATTTATGTTACTACTGAGGATATGTTTCTTCTTGCTCAAAAAAGTTGTTACGTTGAGACCCTAAATGATTCCAGTCTTAGCAGAGAAGTCAGGATGAACTGCTTAGTGGTCTATATACTCCTTCAAAGGTGAAGTTTTTCTTCCATTATTCATTGGGATCTCTTTTTGAAACTAAAATGCAGGCTTTTGGCTAAGATGAAACTATTACAAATACATGTCCTCTGAAAAGAAAAGACAATAACAACCCCCCAAAAGCCACATAAAGTGAATGTGACATCTATTTATATTTTATCCTTAAAAGGTAACTTTCTAAAGATGTGACCACAGTGGAACCTTAGTGTATGCTAATAGGTAAACAGGAATATATTCATCATATAACATCAGCTAAAAGACCAAATGTGCATCATAGGCTCAAATAAAATATATTTTATTTTGTATTTAACTCCTTAAAGGTCTTTAGTAGTCTGACTGCAGCTAAAAATATTTAGAATGATGTACATAGGTATGAGAACTAAATCTAGTCATTGTGAATAAATCGTATCAGTACTTAAATTCTCCTCCAGCTTTTACCTTAAAAAATCAATTTAAATATTTCTTTGCTCACTTCCCCATTCTTTAATTTATTAAAGACCTACATATCCATTATCCTATCCCTATATGGGGTATTTAGTACTAATTTAACATTTCACCAATATATTCTAACTTTGCTCATTCGCCTTTTGGTAAAATCAAAAATTGCTATAAAATTGCTAAGAGGTTCATGTACTGCCTAGAAGTCTCTCAGAAAACTCTATTTAATAACTATCAGTTTTTCAAACTAGTAGAAGTACCCTGACATTTTCTGAAAAGCAATTGCAAGCAACATTTCTTCTGGCAGATCCATAGGCACCATCCTGCGTAAAGGGCTTCAGTCCAGATTGGTAGTTACCTAAACTAGAGCACGGGACACAAAAGATATTTTCCAGAGCTACAGATATTTTCCAGAAAATGGAAGAGGAGAATCACCTTTAGATGCATTTAAATACTGAAGACTGAGTCATAGAAGAGAAACAGAAATATAAAGGTGAAAGAAATGGTTTAGAAGTGGCTGCTCTAATGGCTTAAAAGGTAAAGAATCTGCCTGCAATGCAGGAGACCCAGCTTCAATCCGTGGCTTGAGGAAGGCCCCTGGAGAAGGGAATGGCTACCCACTCCAATATTTTTTCCTGGAGAAGTCCATGGACAGAGGAACCTGGTGGGTCACAGAGAGTCATACATGACTCTCTGAATGAGTAACAATAGATTGTTAGGGGGAAAGAAAAAGAAAACAGGAAGAAAGAAAAATAAAACAAATAATAGAAGATATCAGATACTCTGAAGCTTCTAACTTTAGCACTCCATCAGCATTCCATTTTACTCACTCCAGGAGAAACAACCCTGCTTCTTGGTCCATGTCTCCCACCTCTCAGGAGAGCATCCCTGAATTCCAAGGTCACATTCTGACATACTCCTCTCTCATCCCTGGTGTCATCAGCACTGCATTTGAACAAAATGAGGGGCTAGATCCTCTTATTCCCAAACACTCACCCCCATCTCAAAATTTCTTCCCTATGTTTCCTATGATTTATTGTGTATTGTAAAGGAAGTACTTAGTAGGTCTTGTTTTTCCACTAGAATTAGGTGTTTTACATTCACTGGAGCGTAACCTGGACAGTGAAGTAAAAAATAATTCCTTGGGTTCTTGAAGATTCAATCAATGACTCCTTTGGCTGCCTCTTTATTTGGTGTTTTTTTTTAATTGGAGAATAATTGCTTTGCAATGCTGTGTCAGTTTCTGCTGTACAGCAAAGTGAGTCAGCTCTGTGCATGCTCAGTTGTTCAGTCATGTTCAGCTCTTTGCAACCCCATGGATTGTAGCCTGCCAGGCTCCTCCGTCCATGAAATTCTCCCAGCAAGAATACTGGAATGGACTGCCATTTCCTCCTCTAGGGGATCTTCCCAACCCAGGGACTGAACCCACATCTCCTTTGTCTCCTTCAACTGGCAGGCAGATTCTTTACTACTGAGCCACCTGGGAAGCCCCGAATCAGCTATATGCATACATATATCCCCTCCCTCTTGAAACTTCCTTCCATGCCTGACCCCCATTTCACCCATCTAGGTCATCACAAACCATTCAGTGAACTCCCTGTGTTATACAGCACCTTTCCATTAGCTATTTATTTTACACATGATAATGTGTGTGTGTGTGTGTGTGTGTGTGTGTGTGTGTATGTGTGTATCAATGCTACTGTCTCAATTTGTCCCATATTCTTCTTCCCCTACTGCTTCCGCAAGTCTGTTCTCTACATCTGCATCTCTTTTCCTGTCGGGGAACTAGGTTCATCTGTACCATGCCTCTTTATTATTAAGACAGAACATACTAAATGCATGGAATCTTTTGGTTTATTAAACTAAAATAATTAAGTACACAAAACTTGTCTTTAGATCTCAACCCCAATTCTGTCTTTTCTCCCTTGGGGAATCTCCACTAGAAAACCCTCTGCCCCCTCCTATCTCAGGTACACTTCTCTCTGAGTTGAACTATCAGTGAGTTCTTTCTTCAGGGGGATTGGCATTTTAACCCTTGCATCCCATTTTGGAATGGAAAACTTTGCCTCAAAGACATTTCAGTTATTCCACCATGTCTGTACTTAAGAGACAGGTTCTGAAAGTTAACTTCCCTCATTAAGTTTAAGGTGGTGGTGGTGGTGGGTGACTTTTGCTCACACCCCCTGTTGTCTTCTGTACTGCAGGCCATGCAAGAAGCTGCTCCAGGGGCAGCCGCTGCACGCCATTTCCAGGAGGCAGAGATAATCATGGAACTCGGAGCTCGGCTGAAATTATTCTAGTCAAAACCAAGACATGGTGAACAAAGCAGGGCTTTATTCTGCTTCAAAGCTAGGCCTCCCCTCTCTTCTTTCTTCTTTCCTTGTCACGGTGCCCCTTATCCCCCCGATGCTGAGGTGGCTGGACTATGTGGAATGTTCATATCCTACAAGGCTGGTGCACACAGGATATAAGCTGGTGCAAGGGGAGAGAAGTGTGTTTCATTTACACCAATTCAGGAAAAACCGTTTATAGTCCATGTAAAAAGATTCAATATTAGAATAGCCTTACTCGGTCTTTTGTGAGGGTGCTGCTGCTGCTGCTGCTAAGTTG
The DNA here is from genome assembly GCF_029407905.1 of Bubalus kerabau. Taxonomy (NCBI): domain Eukaryota; kingdom Metazoa; phylum Chordata; class Mammalia; order Artiodactyla; family Bovidae; genus Bubalus; species Bubalus kerabau. The sequence goes on from NC_073626.1 coordinate 155,071,168, forward strand.
CTTCAGTCGTGTCCGACTCTGTGCGACCCCGTAGACGGCAGCCCACTAGGCTCCTCTGTCCCTGGGATTCTCCAGGCAAGAACACTGGAGTGGGTTGCCATTTCCTTCTCCAATGCATGAAAGTGAAAAGTGAAAGTGAGGTTGCTCAGTCATGTCCGACTCTTAGTGACCCCATGGACTGCAGCCTACCAGGCTCCTCCGTCCATGGGATTTTCCAGGCAAGAGTACTAGAGTGGGGTGCCATTGCCTTCTCCGTTTGTGAGGGTAGATAGACTTAAATAAACTGAGATTAACCATTAAATATCAGTGGAACCCAAATTGGAGCCACTTCTTATTCACTGACATGTCGAAGACTGTCATAATACAGGACAATTTTCTAAACGAATCCTAAGTATAGGTCCTCTATCAGTTGGAAAAGTCAGGAAGAGAAAAACTTTAAGCTGGAAGATGCTCATCATGGACCTGGTATGTAATTCTCTTTAGGTCATTCAAAAACACAGAATAATTCATTTCAAATTTTCTATGAGGAAAGAAATAATTTCTTTGCAAGTGAGAAACAGAAAGCTTCAAACTTGAGTTTTGTGAAAAGAGCAGGAACTGAGGATGTGAACCAAATACTTAACTTTTAACATGAGGGCAAATGTCACGATTATCTAATTCAGCCTCCTAGATTTTACAGACAAGGAACCAGATCAGTTACATAACTTTTCAAGGCATTTACAGGGAGTCACTCACTTCAGTTTGATGACTGGTTCCCTCATTTTTCAATTGTGGGACATTAAGTCTATAACTTTACCATAGTTTTCTGTCTACAGAATTGGGATGATTTTATAGTATTACCTCATAAGGCTATTGCAAGTAACAAATTGTTCATCTCATATGTATAATCATATATATAGTGCACCCAAATCAGTATATGTAACCAGTCTGCACTCAATTATAGACTTCTTTCCATAATTCTCCTTTGACATGAGGGATTGTAATTTTACTCATGATTTACAGAATAATTTTCAGAATATAGAGAGATCTTCCATTTATACATCTGGAAGAAATAGCATCCCTATGAATGTCAGAATTAAAATATATTCAATTTTAGTTCTCGTCTGAAATTTAAGTGGATCTTTAACAAGACCTTTTGCCAGACTCGAAAACAGGTAGTAATTCAACACGCCGGACAAGCATTGCAAGTCTGACTGAGCCTTGAAGAATGGGAAAAAAGGAAGTGGAGGAGACTCTCCCATTGAGCGATAACACCTCCCCACCCTGCTCATAACTCAGACAGCTCTGTGCTTTGAAGACCAGAGGGATAAAAAGAAATGATAAGAAAATTAAGACTTTCTTGCAACTCTGCCTTTCTTAGAATTTCTCTTTCCATGAAAGTCTTCCTTTCTCTTTTCAGTTCTTAGCCTATCATTCAAGTTCATGAAAATTTCCCAAGATACTCAGCCCACAGTCACCTCTTAGTCTCATAAACTTCTGGCCCTTATCACCAAGCCATTAATTTGGATATTAATCCAAAGCCACTCTCTGATAACTCCTCTGCTGCTTTAATAATTTGCTATTACTTTCCCTGTATTTAATATTATGTTTCCCAACTATACTGCAAGTAACTCGAAGTCCCTGGAAGATATCTTCTTCTTCTTCTTTTTTTTTTAATTGGTTGACCAAAGAAAGAAAAGGCAATGCAGAAAAAGAAAGTAAACACTGTAATTCAGAAGAATTCGCCAGAACAGCTCAAACACCAGCTTTGCTCCACAAGCCCCACCCCAAAACTAAGCAGGACTGAAACGGCCAAAGCAAAGTACTAACAAAGCTCAGTAAATATTTAGCTTGAGTACAGCAATAGACTGCTAACTAAACTTTTTGTCTCCAATCTCTCCCGTCCAATCCATTCTTCACACGACTGCTGGAGCTATCTTACCTATGCTATTGAGGCACTCAATAATCAGTTGCTTAACTGAATTTATTAAGCATATATTTTTTTTGCTAGGAAAAAATTATGTTGGTGATTTAACAACTGTATCAATGTTGTGCTGCCAGTGAAAAGACAGAACTTTGGCAATTTAAAGTATAAGACTGTCAACTTAGGAAACAAGGTCTGGTATAAAGTATCTGGGTCCTTTCTAAATTCATCAGGACAACTGCAAACTACAGCGTGTTTCTGTTCACTGCTCTCTTAGCAACTCTGGAAAATACGAACTGTTTTTCTGCATCACACTATACAAAACATATAGTTTGACCGTTAGTGATCTTACTGAAATAATACTGATGTTAGAAACTGTAATTCAGGAAATATTACACCCAAAATAGGTTTGTTCATTCAATCGACAGGTAGATATTCAGTACCTTCTACATTACACATACCAAGACTGATAAAATTACAACAGATAAAGCAAATACTAGGATGTTATGAGAACCTTGTATCTTATTAACTACAACAAAATAAACGCATATAGGTAAGATCATACCTTTTGAATCAGTAGAGCTTAAGCAGGAAACGGATGGCACATTCAAATGAAGGAAGTTTGAGAAGAGTATAACGTGAGCTTTTGTGAGCTGGGTAGGAGGAAACTCCAGGGCCAGTATCTCTGTGAGGCATTTGTGAAGAGAAGGGCTCTTCATGACCCTTGTCCTGAAGGCACAGTGGGGAAGGGTGCTCGTTATTAGAACTGGAGACCGAAAGCGTGCTGGTGAGGAGGTAGGTGGGCAGAGCTGGAACCTTTGACGTGGGGCAGGGACCTGCAATACACATGTCCCTCTCATTCTGGGTGCTGTCTCCTATGCCTGTCTGGAGGTCAGACAGTGACGAGTCTCACTGGTGGGATCCACACAGTTCAGACACCCCAGCTGCAGAGAAACTGCAGAGAACAGAGCATAGATCCAGAGATGATGCTGTTCAGCATCCTTTTAAAAACTTCATCACAACTAGGGATGCAGTCAGTATGGGTTGGTTGAACAGTACAAATCATTAATGAATGAGTGACTTAAAGTAGTACATTTTTAAAACAGCACGTTCTACTGAGATTCCTAAGGCAAGGTGTCAGAGCAGCTATCAACACTGATACTTTTTATAGAAAATGGAAAATTAAAGAAGCAAGAAGAAAATTGTATGTCCATGTATGTCCATTGCTTACCATTTATGCCTAATTACCATGTAGCACAATAATGTGCATTAAACATATGTAATATTCGCTTTACAGTAGTCACTTTGCAATGTTAACTTTACCCAACTAGCTCAGTCTAAATTGGGGCAGTTTTGTAGGTTTTGACTCATACAGGATGGTGTCTCTTTTAACTCAAAGTAAGTAATTTGCTTCAGTGATACTCTGTTCAATCATATGGTCTCCAGGACCCAGGAAATGAAAAAAAATGTGGTAGATCCTTTCAAAGTAATATTACTTACTTTAGTTGTGCTCACAGCCAAATCAAAGTCCAGGATTGGGTTATCAACTCATTCCAGTCATGATATTAAGTAGGGAAAAGGTCATGCCAGACCCTTTATAACTCTTAAGTCATGGAACTCAGAATGCAGTCAACTGCCACCAGAAGGATCAAATGGGCAAAGGGGTGTGCTATCTTTAGCAAATGCATTCTGGTCTCTAAGACCACACTCCATTTTCTGCACTTGAACTAGCTCTTAATTGTAGTGTAAACCTGGAGACAAGCTGACCTACCCACAAACACCAACGATTAAGGTGATTATGATGTGTTAGTACTACATGTTTGCATTTCCAGTAATGATTCAGACATCTTATTGCTGAGGTTTTGCATTCATTGCAAAGATATTTCATAAATTTTTTTCCTTGATAAAGGGAGAATAGATTTGGTTTACAGATTCTAGATCCTTTAAATTGCCAGATAGAATGCCAGCAATATACTATAGGTTGTTCTAAAAAGGTTCAGTTTAATTGTATCAAAAGCCATAATTCAGCAGTGGGCCTAATACTATAATTAAAGGAGGTTCAAGGTACTATGTGGTATGCATTTAAAGGATTAATCTACTTTAAAGAGATGTTCCTTTGATCCCAGTGAAGAGTTGAGTTGCTATGCCTCACATCTGGATAAGGATCTATACTCAGAAACGTCAAAGTGTGAACATGTGCTGGGGCATGGGCCATATTTCACAGCCTTACAAGATACAAGAATGTCAGGGATTCCACTCCTCCTTGGGGATTCATCTTCTAGGATCACAGGACCCCTTACAGTTACTGTCTCCTCACTGTAGGCCTTCACTTGTGATAAGAGGGGAGGATGGTTATATGAAGACCCACTATGAACCCAGTGAGAAAGCAACATGGCAATGTGGAGAAAGGCCAAGTGTCTGCATTTTCATGTCATCCTTGCCTGCTGATGCGTTATCTGACCTTTAGACAGGTTGCCACTGTTGTAGAGAAGACTGCTAAATTAACCACTTAAATATCAACAGGCATTCATTGACTATCTGTGGTAAACAAATGTTGGAATTATGACAGCTTAGGGTATTTTTTTATGGGTTAAAAACACTTCCTATATAATAATATAGGAAGTATAACTACCCTATATTGCTTGCCTATTTTCTACTATATATTTAATCAGGATTTTAATTCATTGATCAATCTTGTGAGGTATACCATATACCCATTACATAGCTGGGTCTTCCGTGGTGGCTCAGATGGTAAGGAAGTGAAGTGAAGTGAAGTGAAGTTGCTCAGTCATGTCCGACTCTTTGCAACTCCATGGACTGTAGCCTACTATGCTCCTCTGTCCATGGGATTTTCCAGGCAAGAGTACTGGAGTGGGTTGCCATTTCCTTCTCCAGAGGATCTTCCTGACCCAGGGATCGAACCTAGGTCTCGCGCACTGTAGGCAGACACTTTACTGTCTGAGCCACCAGGGAAGCCTCCACCTACAATGCAGGAGACCTAAGTTTGATCCCTGGGTTGGGAAGATCCCCTGGAGGAGGGCATGGCAACTCACTTCAGTTTACTTGCCTGGAGAATCCCCATGGACAAAGGAGCCTGGTGGGCTGCAGTCCGTGGGGTCACAAAGAGTTGGACACGACTGACTGACTAAGCATGCATGCGTGTTACATGGCTGAATGGAAACAGGCATGAACCCATGGTCGCATAGCACACATAGGAGGAGGAGCCTGGGCTTGAGACCAAGTCTGCCCAGTTCTAAAACTCACATGCTTCCCACTATTCTGTAAGCCTTAGCAACACATTTCAGCTTTTCAGTTAATGGTTGTTTTCTTTTTTCTCCATGGAAATTTCCCAATTACTGCGTACACATAAACCCACAGCTTATCCCTGACTCTCCTCCTGCTCTCTGTTCCTCTAAAACATCTGACTCAGAGTAATCTTCCTGAAGCAGCAAGATACTGAGGCTAATGAAGCAGAAGTTACTATTATGTCACTTGGGACAACGACCTATGGGCTGTGGTCAGTAGATTACAGCCTGGAAAGGTCACAGTTTGGGGGGGTCAGAGGTGATGATTCATATGATATCTTCTTTTATCATGATTGGTTTTAAGAAATGTCAGAAATGTCCAGTCATCCAAGTTTTCTAAGAAATCTGCTGGCAAAATAATAGTTTTTTTTTTTTCCCCAAAGTTTAAAAAAAATCCACTTAAGGTGTTCTGTAACCCATTGTTTAGGGAGGACTGTCAGGAGTTAACAATTATAAATTTCTCCTTCCCAAGACTCACTCTGGCACCTGTGGCTCAGATCCCATCCCTTCCAAATTCCTCAAGAAACCTGTTACCACATGTTTTGCCTTCATCTCTAGAATCTTTAGTTTCTGCTTCATTCCACTTTTATTTTCTTCTGCCTTCACATTTCACCAAAAGTTTGCTCTGCTGTCCCCTCCAGCTACCATCTTCTTTCTCTCATTTTCATTGTTGAGCTTTTTAAACAAGTGGTCTCAGGATGCTGCCATCATCCTTGCCTCAAGTAAGCCTCCCTTCAGCCTCTGACAGTCTGGCTCCCACCCCACCACCCTTTCCTGAATATGCAGTAGATTTTTTCTTTGCCAAATACATTGGACAGTCTTTACTCTTATCTCTGTCATGTTAATTTTAACTGCTCAATCCTCCTTGAAACACTGGCTTCATTCTTGGTTTCCTTTTGTCTCTTCCTACAAATTTCAGTAGCTTTTTTCCCTTCTATTTTCCCTTTGTGATTTAAAAAAATTTTTCTATTTTAGAGTTTCTATGTAGTACTGCTTAATCTTTTTTTTTTTTTACTAATCTTTAGCAGCTTTATTGAGATATAATGGATATACAGTAAACAGAACATATTGAAAATATACAATTTGATGTTTCAACATATTTATACACCAATGAAACCATCACCACAATTAAGATAACGAATGTATCCATCAGCCCCACAAAGTTTCTTCATGGCCCCCTGTAATCCTCTCTCCTCTCCTCTGTCCCCCACTTCTTCCCTAAGCAACCAATTATCTAGTTTTTGTCACTATAGATTAGTTTTCACTTTCTAGAAGTTTAATAAATGCTATGATTCAGTATTTACTTTTTTTTTGACCTGACTTTTTTCACTCAGTATAATGATTTTGAATTACTATTGCATATATCAATAATTCATTCTATTGTATCATTGACTTTGAATTCATTGTATACATAGTATACTAGGATTGGTCCACTCATGTCAATTCTAACTACTCTTTGAAAAACATGTGGATTACTTCCAGTTTTTTGGTTATTACATAGAAAACTTCTGTGAAAAGGTATGTTCAGGTTTTCCTATGAACTACATGCTTTCAGTTCTTCTGAGTAAAAATCTTGGAAATGCATAAGTCATGGGCAGTACATTTTACCTTTTAAGAAGCTGGTAAACAAACCTCCAAAGTGCTCTACAGTTTACATTCCCACCAGCAGTATGAGAGTTTAATTTCCTTCAAATCCTACCTAGTATTTAGTATGACCAATATTTTTATTTTAGCTGTTCTAATAGACGTATAGTTGTATCTCATTGTGGTTTTAATTTGTATTTCTCTAATGACGTTGAACCTCCTTTCATATGTTTATCATCTGTATATCTTCTTTGGTGAAATGTCTTTTCCAACTTTTTGCCTTTTTTTTTTTGTTTGTTTTCTTATGTTGAGTTTGAGAATTCTTTATTTATTCTGGCTACAAGTCCTTTATCAGATATATGACTTTCAAATATCTTTCTCTCCCAATCTTCTTATCAGAGCCTTTCAAAAAAGTGTTAAGCTTTGATGAAATCCAATTTATCATTTTCTGTTCTGATGGATCATGCTTTTGGTATCATATCTAAGAAATCTTTGCCTAACCTAAGGTCACAGAAGTTTCATATTTTGCTTTAGAAATTTTAAGTTCTACATTTAGATCTGTGATTCATTTTTTAGTTTTTATATATGATGTAAGGTATGAATCAATGCTCATTTAATGGCATGTGGATATCCAATTGTTCTAGCATCATAGTCAGAAAGGCTATCCTTTCACATTTAATTGCTCTTGAAAATATGTCAGAAACCAGTTGTCCACATGTGTATGGATTTTCTATTTAATTTCAACAATAACAAATAATTGCTTTATTTGTTATAGCAATTACATCACAATGTCTTCATTGCTGTAGCTTTATAATAAAATTTTAATTTCTTCACCTTCTTTTTCAAGTTCCCCAAGTGTGGCTGTTCCTGTTGGAACTATTGTTGACTTGAACTTGAGCTTTCTCTCTAAACATGACTGGCCTTAATTAATTCTGGAAACTCTCTCCCAATTCCCATAGACACTTTTTTTTTTACTAAAGAAACTTTAAAAAAAAAGCAGAACCACTAACCCCAGTTTCTCTTTTTCCAAGCCTATACCTCTGCCACTGTACAGATGACTATAACTATACTTGGAAATCTCAAGTCTTCAACTTTTCTGAAATTCTCAACTGACCTTCCCTATTCGTTCTCCCTCCTATTCCATGGGGTCGCAAACAGTTGGACATGACTGAACGCACACACACACACTCCACTATGTCAGCACTGCCAACACTCTCCTGTCTGTCCCTCAGACCTGAAACTTCATCTGTGACTTAGCTCTGTCCTACTTCCCCTAATCCAATAAATCACCATACCCTGGCCATTTTTTTTTTCATTCAAAATAATTTTAATTTATGGCTTCTTCTGTCTTCTCATTGTTAATTCACATTTTCACTTTTCTCATGCCCGAATGATTGAAAACCTAACAGACCATCCCATTTTCAGACTCCCCCTGCCCCAAGCCATTTTCTCAGATTTATCTTTCAAAAGCAAATTTGTTCTCAAGGCAAACCCCCACCCAGAAGTTTTCCTTTCTAGCTGTGTTTTCCTCTAACTCTCTTGACTTGTTCCAGTCTAGCTGGTTTTTTTTTTTTTTACTTTCATTTACACACGAAACTAGCTAGTTTTTAAAAAAGTGTTTTCCAAGTAGAGCGGAATTTTCAGTAACATTTACTTAAAGACGTTGTAGCAAGGCTGTGAAATCCAGTCACCATCACAGAATTCGGTTCTCTGTCTTTTTACTCTTTAGACTATACCTTTAGAGTTTTCTATGAACTGAAAGGCATCCAATCATTTGACATTGAAAGATTTTATTTAAACTTGTCCCTTTCCATCTATTCACACAAGAACCTGCTGCTGCTGCTGCTAAGTCGCTTCAGTTGTGTCCGACTCTGTGCGACCCCATAGACGGCAGCCCACCAGGCTCCCCAGTCCCTGGGACTCTCCAGGCAATAACACTGGAGTGGGTTGCCATTTCCTTCTCCAATGCAGGAAAGTGAAAAGTGAAAGTGAAGTCGCTCAGTAAGTGTCTGACTCTTAGCGACCCCATGGACTACTATATGTTAAAAGAACAATGAAAATAAAAAAAGTCTAGAGCAAGTTCTCTCATGTCTCTAAGAAACAAAGTAGACCAATTAGGCTGGTCATCTACAGTGAAGAGGACAGATGTCTGTGACTATAGCAACTAAAGGAGAATTTTCAGAAGTGACAGGTTACTAAATACCTGCTTTCTTCAATTAAAAGTTCAACAAATTTAGTTACGTTCAATTGAGGTAAATGCCCAATTACTCTTTAGACTTCCTGACCTTAATTGAAAGTCATGGGCAAGTATGTTTGTCAAAATAGAAACAAACTATAAAAGTTTACTTCCTTGTGATATTTTGCAGAAGATATAAGAAATAAGAAATAAAACATTTTCTAATAAGTATATTTCTTCAGGGAAAAGTAATATTTGAAGACCAATTATTCTGAGAATAAAAAAAAGAACATTAAAAACATCTATAGATACAGAGGGATATGAACCAGGAAACATACCTTCTCCTGCTTTTCAAGAATGGTGATATCCTAAACATGGACTTATTCAGATTGTGAAAATACCATGATATTGTAAGGGACAATGCAATACCATTTAAGGCAGGTATTTATCTTTTTCCCATTAGCACTTAAAAAAAACCTTATAGTAAGCACATATATATGTACTTAAAAATTGAACTCAATAATACTATTTTCCAAAAATTAACAACACTGACACAGTTAAACAACTGGCTTCAAAGGGTCAATTTGATGTGAATTTGCAGGAAGAAAATAAATGAAGCTATACAATTCCAAGTTCAACTTTTTCTAAGTTAACAAAATAAAATGGAAGACCTGTATTAGAGCAGGGCACCTGTGAGATAATTTTCAACTATGTAACACATATATATTTATAAATGTTGCTAAACAGTCACCATTAAGAAAAAATAATAAACTGAGTACACTGTAGTAGTAGAAAGATATTTTTCCCCCAAGGAGGGCAAGTTTTTTTTGAAACCTGCATGTTTTCAAACACCTGCAGGTTCAGGTAAGGCACTTGTGTGGGGTAAAGGTGTCATAATCAGAACACTGGGGGCCTGTGCAATCTCACAGTTCTACTTCATTTCAAAGTCTAGGAGAACTGAGTTTCCTAGAACTCTCATGAGTACAAGACAACCAGCTTATTTTTTTACCTTCCCACTTCATGGGTGAGGAACGAGGGTCAGAGAAAGGTGATGGCCCTGTTAACCTCACATAACAAGCTAGCCTGAGCATTGCCTGACTACCCAAGGTCTATACTGCATTAACTTTCACCTGCTCAGGAAAGTGCAATGCTTTGTTTGGATGAAAACACAAGAATTCAGGTAAGCCAAACCAAACAGCTTAGCCAAGATGATGATTCAGCTGTTTAGGATGTGGGCAGGCAAATGGGGAGGGGGTGGGATGAGAAGAACTTGGCTATTCCTCAGAAAACCCAATTTCCTACTCCCCAAAAATCATCAGGAAATTTTAATTTTTAATAAAAGCCATGTGATGATGCAGAGTAGGTAAAGAAACAGTTTGAAAAGAGACAGAAATCAAATTTACAAGTGGTACATGGCATGTGATTTCTGATCATTTTAGAAAGCCAATTTGAACATCAAGAGATTTGAACAGACTTTAAAAGGAATGGAGAGGGAGAAGAGAGAGTGAACTTGTCCATTTAAGCATGTTTTTTCCCCCAGTCCTTACTGCTCATCTGAAAACAAGAAGTAGAGCAGGTCAGGAAAGGGGTTATGGTTAACACTGCAAGATGAAAGATAAGCAGCCAGGCAGTTAGAAGCCAAAGCATTTTATCTAGAAGAGCAGGTCTGGCCTTGTTTCCATCTTGATAAGAATTAGATTGGAGAGCTTGTTTGTCTGTAGACTAGGATGGGGTGGCCGGGCTGAATAAAGGGGACAGGGAAGTCAGGGGCTTAGTTATGGAGTTGTGGCAAACCACTAATGTAGTGATAAGTCCTTCTTTTGTGTTGTACGTCTACCTGAACTTTGAAATTGTTAGACTTGTCTGTTTAGATAACATGGCTGTGTTTCTTTCAAATGTGCAGACTTAAATATCTAGAAAGTTTAAGTGACCTGAACAGGCTTATTATCCTCGTTTAAAATATTACGACAATGGTTAACTGGTTAAGCCACTGACTCAAAACTTGAAGGAAATGACATTAACTCCTCTTTTTTTTAAAAATTATTTTATTTTTTAACTTTACAATATTGTATTGGTTTTGCCATATATCAACATGAATCCGCTACAGGTAGATCAACTAAACTTTAAATTAACTCCTCTTTTAAAAATTTTTTTTCAGCAGTTTTATTTATTTTTAATTGGAGGATAATTGTTTTACAATGTTGTGTTGGTTTCTGCTGTATAACAGTGCAAATCAGCCATAAGTATATATGTTTCCCCTTTTTCTTGAGTCTTCCTACCCCTCCAGGTCATCACAGAGCACCAGGCGGGCTCCCTGTATTATATAGCAGCTTCCCTCTAGCTATCTATTTTACACATGGTTGTGTATATATGTCAATATTAACTCCTTTTAAAATGGTACGCTTACCTTTATTCTGAAGCATATGCACAAAATACTCTGCATTACATTTAAAGTTATGTTTTTATCTCACTTCAAACCCCCAACAGATTACAATTATAAGAGCTTCTATTTTCTAGCGATTTAACTGCTTGAAAAGATTTTTAAAATATAATTATTAAAATCAAAAACTTCTGAAGTCATCAAGTTTCATTCTCGGTGTATTTAAAAAAGAAACATGGCTGCAGGTTTTCCTGGGGTTTTACTTGCTACTGCTTTTAGTATCTCAGTTTCTGAAAAAAACAAGAAATCAGAAGTTCAAAAGGAAATTATTTTTTTAAAATAGGTCTTCAGAATTATCTTAGTGGCTAACTGAAATGAATTTAGTGTGATAAATTTACTGCTCATGCCATTAACTGCTCAAGTAGGGTTTGAATATGTCAGATGATTAACACAGGAGGAAGCATCATAAAGTGGATATAACTCATACATTTGTTGGGGTTTATAATCTATACTAGGAAAACGAAATGGCAACCCACTCCAGTATTCTTTCCTGGAGGATCCCAGGGATGGGGGAGCCTGGTGGGCTGCCATCTATGGGGTCGCGTAGAGTCAGACACGACTGAAGACACTTAGCAGCAGCATAATCTATACTCTCTGAGGAATAAAGTAGAACACTTGTTGTCCAATGGTTATATAATAAAATAAGTTTGTATAAATGACAGGTGGGAAGAAAGATCTTAAAACAATATGTTCTTATCTTGGCTACTTTACAAATTGTCTGACATCGAGGGTCTTATCTTCTCTGGACCTGAGGCTGTCCTATACGTAATTAGCTGGACACTGCCCTGATGACCAGGAACAGTGTCCACAGCACCTTATAAAGAAAATACCCTTTCTAGAATGCTCCCAATTTAAAATCTTATAACCTCTTGCCTTTTGGCTATTTAGTAAAGTTGTAGTGGTACTGAAAGTCTGAGGCCAGAAGAAATTTTAACGGTAATCAATAATGATAATATAAAAATAATAGCATCCCTCATTTATAGGAAGCCTCCCAGGTTACAAGAGTCTATAAGACATTTTGCATAAGCTGTTTTTCCATTGGTTATAAATATGCTCTAACTTGTAGGCCCTTTCTCTATTTCCTTTCACAAACAAATTTTGCCTAAAAGAATTATACAATTATTCTATATCCTAGCTTCCAGGATGCTTTTAACTTTCTCTTCTAAAAATAATATGTGTATGTATATATACATGTGTATATATGTGTGTGTGTATATATATATGTATATGCACATACACAATTTAGAAATGTGTGCAAATTTAAAAGTGAAATAAAATGCATAATCAAACCATTGAGCTATGAACACTTTGATGTATAGCTTTTTAAAAACTGTCATATATACATATGTACACATTGTTTATTCACAATGGAGGCATTGTGTTCATTTGGTTTATAATTTTTTTTCTAATTATAAATTATCAATGCTTTTCCATAATGTTCAATAGTTACCAATTTTTCATGGTTTTGTGTGTGTGTGTGTGTGTGTGTGTGTGTGTATGCACGCATGCTCAGTTGTGTCTAACTCTTTGCAACCTCATGGACTGCAGCCCACCAGGCTCCTCTGTCCATGGAATTTACGAGGCAAGAAAACTGGAGTGGGTTGCCATTTCCTATGCCAGGGGATCTTCCTGACCCAGGGATCGAACATGCATCTCTTGTATATCCTGCATTAGCAGGTGGATTCTTTACCACTGCCCACCTGGGAAGTAGCAAAAGGTGCACGGATAGTAGTTATTATTGTTGCATGTTATCATAAAGCACAGATTTCTTAAATCAATCTCAAGCCATTAGATATTTTAATTATTTTTGTCTATATTTAACAAACACTCATTATAAATATAGTATTATTCACTTAATTCTTGTCAAACTCAATTAAGCTATAACAGTCTTTTCTGATTATGGTAATCCTTTTACTATATTACAGATAAAGAAGGTGAAACTCAGAAAAGTTAAGTAACTTACTCAAGGTCACAGAGCTAGTAAGTGGCAGATTTACATTCAAGTTTAGACAGAGGAGCCTGACAGGCTACAATCCATGGGGTCGCAAAGGGCAGGACACGACTATGTGACTGAGCACGCACGCGCGTTTGGCTCTAGAGCGAGTGCTCGTAACTACTGTGATACAGTTACTATCATAAGTAATGCTGCAATGCATCTCCTCATTTCTTTTTTTTTTTTCTTTTTTGAGAAAATCCCTAGAATGCGAAGGCTGAATGCTGGCTTTTCAAATGCATTGACAATTGACCTTCAGAAAGTTGATATTTTTCTTTCCCACAAGCTGTATATTTCTAGACCTTAGATAAAACTGAGCATTTTAATTTAAAATTAAATCTCCTGCTGTTGTAGTTCTCATTTGCAATCCTCTTGATTTAGTGGACTTTTTTGAGTCACCTTTGAGCACCCTTGGCCTTGGGTTATTTTCCCTCACTTGCTTCTCATGCAACGCTTTGCTGTTCAGTGTGAGATCACCCTCTGCTGCTCCCCTCTAACTTGTGTTAACATTACTTCTCTGCTTCCTTCACTGATACTTTCCCCTGACCTCCTTTTTAATTTTAGTGTTTCTTAACTCTCCACTTGATTCTCTTCTCATGTTACAGTCTCCCTGGGAAATCTCATCCACCCCCATGACTTTAACAATTTAAATGCTAATACCATGCAAATCTTATCTCTTCCCAGACATCAGCCCTAAATTCTAGACTTATATATGTAACTATCTATTAGACATCTTTACCAGGAATGTTCTCCAGGCTTTAAAAAACAGAATATATTTAAAATTGAACTCAACATTTTCCCTCTAAACTTCCTCTTCATCTTGTATTTACCATCTCAATTTGATGTTACCATCACACACCAAATATTTAATGTGAGACTCATTGTAAACTAGCACTTACACTGTAGGGTAAGGATGAAGAGCAATGATTTTGAATCAAGTAAATCCGGATTTGAACCTTACCTATGCTACTTAAAATCTGGAAGACCCTGGAAAAGTTGTTTAAACTCTCTAAACTCCAGTTTTATTTTCTATAAAATGAGGATAAAAATACCCACTCTGCCAGGCTATTAAGAAGAAGAAATGGGATGGTATGTTACAGATGTTCTCACTGGAGTTCCTGATATACTAAAACACTTAATAAAGAGTATTGCTATTGGGGGAATAATGTCTCACCTCTAGATAGGCAGGAAGTTAACCAAAAGCAATGAGAGGCAGCCCCTTCAGCTAACCATCCAATAACCACCTAATCCCACCAAGAAATGTATCAGGCCTGCAGCTAATATGCCCCCTGCTGCTGCTGCTGCTAAGTCGCTTCAGTAGTGTCCGACTCTGTGCGACCCCATAGACGGCAGCCCACCAGGCTCCTCCGTCCATGGGGTTTTCCAGGCAAGAGTACTGGAGTGAGGTGCCATCGCCTTCTCCGAATATGCCCCCTAACATACTCCAAATTTGTAGCTAATATACTCCCAAAATAGTCAGGGACCATAAAAATCCTCTACCCACTGACTGGTAGGACCTTCCCTACTCTAGCACACCTGGCACTATCCTGTACTAAAGTAACCTTTGGTGGCTATTGGACTCATTAACTGCTCATAAATATCCCATGCATACATACATCTAATTATAACCAACTGAATTATGGGAAACACATGCATGGTAGAGCATTTTGTTATATAGCCTGTAGCTGTCAATCAGGAATCCCATGGATTATGAAAATGACCTGGCTTTTAAAACTCTGTATCCCAGCCCTACAAGGCTATTTGCCTCCCTAGGCATGGCAGAGCTCTTTCTTGAGGTGTCTCTCTGTTCGTTCTTTGTGTGTGCGTTCAGTCGTGTCCCACTCTTCGCAACCTGTTCTTTCTCTCCTTATTGACAATAAACTCTCTTGCAATGGGTAAGATCTTAGATTCTTCTTTGTCTTTACCAAAAACTGAGGCCCACCAGAGGAAAAGTCTCCAGATTCTCCTTCTACTAACACTCTCACATTCAGTTGGTTTCTAAATCTTGTTTCTAACTCTAACTTCACTCCTACAATCCTCTCTCTACCATCACTACTGACAATGCCTAATTAGGACCTAGTCATGTAAAGTGTCTGTCTGCAATGCTGGAGACCTGGGTTCGATCCCTGGGTCAGGAAGATCCCCTGAAATGGCAACCCACTCCAGTACTCTTGCCTGGAAAATCCCATGGACGTAGAAGCCTGGTACGGTACAGTCCACGAGGTTGCAAAGAGTCGGACACAACTGAGACTTCTCTCTCTTCTCTCATGTCTACCTCAGTGATTGCAATTTTCTCTGACTCAGTGGTCCTCTCCATTTTGTCCTGACATCAACACACAGGGTGATGTTCATATGATTCATTCCCTCAAATGCAGTCAAGTATAATTCTAGAAGTGTCGGCTATAACGCTACTCCTTTCTTTCCCATGCCATGAGAAACATACTAGAATAATAGTTAGGAGTGGTGCTACTAAAGAGGGTGACTTAAATCTGCTCCCATTTATTTCAGTCTGATACAAATTTGAGTACTAGATTTTTAGTAGCAAACTGCTTATAGCACATCTGTGTGCAACTGCATCATTGTCGAAAGTTTTGTGTTAACCCGTTTCCTTTCCCAGTTTTCTTACCCTACACTAATCCCATCTTCCTCTTTATTGTCAAAGTGAGCTAGTTTCTATTATGCAGACTTGACAAATGTTACGCATTTTGTCTGGTGTAAAATACAACTTCCTCTGGTTTGACACACAAGGCCCTTCAGACCTGGCCCTGTTTACCTTCTTCAGGCTTTTCCCTTTCTATACTTCACCTTGTATATGACTCTTGAAACAGCAAAATAATGGCATTCTCATCTCCCTTTCTTCATCTCCCCCTCACTTCTCATCCCACTGTAGTCTGCCTGAGGCTCCAGATACTCCCTTGATGGTGACTTTCATCCTGGGAACTCATGACCTATGTGTTACTAAGTCCACTGGGGATCTTCACTCAAAAGTGATGGACACTTGGAACACTCCCCCTCCTCCTGATTCTTTGGCTGCTCCTTTATTAACTGCATTTTGGGTTCTTTTTTTTTTTTTCCTACCCATACTTCAATATTCTTCCCCAGGACTCTTTCCTATGCAGTTTTATTTTTTTGTTTTTTCTTAATGTTCTACTGTCTTTGGGAGATCCTCTTTATGCTTTGTGGTTTCAGTTACCATCTGTATGCAAATATTAACAAATCTTTTTTTTTTTCCTTTTAAGCCTTACCTCTTTCCTGAACTCTATAATACTCAGTTGCTCATAGGACTTTCCCACTTGCTGGTCTTATAAGTAACATAATTGTGCACAGTGTATCCAGAAGGACTTCATTATTCCCCTCACCCTCCCAAACCAACTGTATGCTCATTCAAATTGCACACTTCTATAAGTGGAATCATCCACCAAATTTCTAAGCCAGAAATCTAGGAGAATCTATACTTGATCTCTGATACTCTTTTATGAAACATACATTTCAACCAGTTACCATATCTTGATTATACCTCATTAATTTCTCTAAACCCCACCACACATCTCCAAATCCACTGCTACACCTTAATCCAAGCTTCCATCATTTCTTACTTAGATTAATTTATCTTCTTCCTCCAACTCTGCTGCTCACCAACGGATTATCCTCAATCCTCAACCAGTTATTGGACCCCAATTCAAATCTGATAATATAACCCTCATAACTTAAAACCCTTCAAGATAAAGTTCAAAAACTTAACATGATTGATAAGGCTTCAAGACTTGGATCTGGCCCCTCCTTCCAGCCCAGATTACTTGCCTTGTTCATTCTCACACCATATGGTCCAGCTACACTGAACGTTTTTCAGTTCCTCATGTCTTTTTTGTTGTTGTTGTTTATTTTTTGTCTCTGATTTTATCTGCATAGGATCCTCTACTTATCTGCTCTCTTCCTTTGCCTGGTTGCCTGGCTTATTCCTACTCCAGAGCTCAGGTTCTCTAGGATTGATTATGTCCTCCCACTATAGATTTCTAAGCTCCCAGTACTTTCCATATCATTATATCACATTTCTTCACTAAACATTTTCATTGTGTATGACTGCTAATAATTAGATTCAAATTGGGGAACTATGAAGTGCCATCTATACACATTAATTTTTTGGCCTAGTACTGTAAATGCACAATCATTCACCAGTTTTCTGATATAGGGCTATGAGTTTTGATTTGAAGATGAGTATGTTGACTGATGAGTATGTTAGCCATCATTTTTCTTTGCCACAGTACACTATGTGTAAGTTCTAGTTTCACCTTACTCAAAGTGTAGTGATGACTTAAAATAGAGGAAAAAGTTAAAGACTTTGCCAACTAAGTCTGAATGCAAAATTTTCTGGATTTTTTTTTTCCTTTGAGTCTTTTCTGCTTTCCATCCTTTACCTGATTTTGATAGAAATGTTTTTAACCGTTTCTTTTTACTGAGTCTTTCCAAAATACTCAACTGAATTTTCAAAGAAACAACTCTTTCATTTTAAAGTCTATTTCACTGAATTATGTAAGCAGTGTTTAATTATATTACATGGTTACAATAATAAATCAACTGTCATAAATAGTTTGGGCATAAACACAACTCATTCTTGGCAAGCATGCAATTCAACCAGTGAGAGAAGCGTGTAGGCTTTCTGGAGCATAGCCTACTAGCTGAGAGCTTTCACTGAACTCACAGTATTAATCAGTTTGTTTTGCAAAGGCAATTGATAGTATTAGTTAGCCAAGTCAGTTAAGTGGAGGTCTGTCAAGACTGCTCTGTTAACCCAGTTTTCTCTCTTCACATTGACTGTATGGATTGTGAGGACAGGAGAAGCGTGCATATCTTAGAAACAAACCACCTCTTTTTTTTTTTTCCACCATGATGTGTTCACCGCCTTGTGCTGGCCACATAATAAATATTTGCTGAAGGGCTGACTATTCATAAATAGGTGGAATACCTACTCTTCATAGCCTGTCTTTCCTCCAGTATAGCTCAAGTGTCAACATCTTAATTTATAGACTGACTTCCCTGACTTATCTTTCCATCTTCCAAAGTAAAATGTATAACTTCCCTTTTCCTGCCTCCACTGTACTTGACAGCCACTTTCAACCTGTCTCTTTTAAATATTCTTGCTAACATTTTGTTTCTATTTTCCTTTAATCTATTGCATACCTCTTGTAGTCAGGAAATTATTCTTATGTCATGTTTAGTATATAAATGGCACATATAATATTTCCAAGAAAAATAAATAAATAGCTCTGCCATGTACATATACTTGTAATCACTTTCGATGAAGAACCTGAGCCAGAAAGATAGTGTAAGTAATATTACAAGGCAAATAAATCTTGGGGTCTCCTTGGTCCATGTACCCCAAAGCTCATTTTCTATTTCAACTCTGTCCCCTTTAACCACCTAGTAAGTTAAAACCTCTTCCAGGAATAGAAGTAAAGCATTTCCTGGCCTCAATCAATTTTTGTTACTTGCCAGCTATTTGTGAATATTAATATTCTCTTTGCTTAATTCTTTCATAGATGCATAGGTGAAGAGCAAGGAGGAAGTGCAGATGATGAATGCCAAGGAAAAATGATACAAATGAGCAATAAGGTGGAGTATGTGGTCTGAATTAGAGGAATGTGGAAATTGAGGTGGGAAAGATTATATAGAGCAAATCAGACCCAAGGATATAGGTATATCCTATGGCATTACTTAACCCATGGAATGAGAACATTTGTATAAATTATCCATTCCATTGTTTCTCTCCATGGGGGATACTGTTATTTCCCCTATGTGGTTTGGGAAGTCTTCTGGAGTAGATTGATCTCAAGTGGTATCTTGGATGATAGGAAAAAAATAGCTTAGGGTTTGTGAAAAAAGATCTAATTTGCAGGCTGAAAAGTCAGTGTTTTAGAAGGAACTGGCACAAATTAAAAAAGGCAAACATGGATGATGACGAGAGTGAAGAAAGCACCATTGCAATGCTGCAGTCAGTAGAGAAGCCCTGCACAAGCAAGCAAGATAGGCACAGTATCTTTATATTAGAGGTTCTCCCACCTCCCACTCCAGACCACTGACTCTTATATCCACTTTTGACTTTGTCCAAATCAGACATGCCCAATATTCATCTTAGTTATGCAGACATCCTGTCTAATATAAAATTTCTTAGTTGTCAAACTCATAGCTTCATATTTTTATAAAAATTCAGACATAAAATCAATTCTCCGGTTTTCTAAACACTTTTATAGCTGATTTACTCTCAGTATATTTAATAATGTAGCAGTTCAGCAACATTTTGTGTTTCACCACAAATTCTTTCGTAATCTGATTTAAAACACATCCAGAATATACTACTATCTTTTCTACTGTTACTCATTTTTAGTTTTATTCAGCAAAGATGTATATATTGTGGTGAATGTCTTCAATATCATTATCTCTGCAGCATCATCTCTTTTATTTTTCTGTATTATTTATAAATTCCTAATCCACAAGCAAGGTGGGTGTGGTCAGTGGTCCCTCACTTTCCAACTGTCAATTTATTTCAACTACTTTACCACAAATTTCCTTCCCCTAAAATAAAATTGGCTATCTTCAATGAAAATTAAAAATACAAAATTACACAAAAATAATTATAAATATTATCTTGATATAGTTTATCTTCATATTTCTATGGCCAGATCATTACTTGTTAATGCCATAGGTTTAGGCAATTCATTAAACTCTTTTAAGTCTCTTGTCACTCCAACTAGAAAATGAGGTGGACAACAGCATCTACGTCATATGATTGTTTTGCTGATGATGAAAGAAGAAAACCATGGATATCGCCACAGTGACTTTTACATAACTTAATAAAAGGTAACTGCGTTCATTATTACAACGCAGGATTATTTATATAGTTGAGTTTATCCATTAGGATAGATCAAATATCTGCTACTGAGTCCTTGGAAATGTGGCTGTTGAAACATGTCTAGTTCAAATTGAGATGGATTATAAATGTAAAATACAAACTAGATTGCAAAGGCCATGAAAAATAAAAACAGGAAAATATTTTATAAGTTTTCATGTGCTAATATTAGGTATGTTGGAATAAATAACACATGCTATCAAGATTAATTTCACTTGTATATTTTAAATGTGGCTACCAGAAAAATTTTATATCAACATATGAAACTTGTATTTGTGGCATATATTGCATTTCTATTGCACAGCACTGTGGTAACATCATAATCACCAAGTCATGAACGGGTTTAGGTTTACCTAGAAGTACTCTCACAAACTTTCTATTTCAGGTGAAATGTTGATGCCCATAATTAACTTTATTAATTTTTATAATATACACACATTTAACATATTTTGAGACCTCTTATAAGGTATCATAGAAGATGTTCTCTGTTAGTATAACAGATTTTAAATAATGTATCCATTTTTTGTGATGTGAAATTCTTTCCATATTACATTTGTAAGTGTCTTCCTACATAGCTTGCAAAAAAATAATATCAGGCATCATATAATTTATGCATCCAGTTAATTTATATATGTGTGCATAGCTAAAGATTTATATGATAATAAATGGGAAAACTCAGTTAATTTTACTACAAGGCAGGCAGGTTACCAGAAGACCAGTAATAGAATGTGGTTAAAAAGGGGTCCCAGAGAAGCCTATTTAAGTAAAAGAGATCATCTAAAAGCTGTGTTGGGCTATAGGGTTGTTCTATAACTGTACATCCTGCCTTAGTGTGACCTTGAACATCATCTGACTGTGATGAAACCCCAGTTCCCAGTCGTGTGATTAGCTGGTAGTGGAGAAAAAAGACTTATATAAATAAATTCACTGAAGCCTCACGGTAAGGATTCCTGTTTCTGTCTCTGTAAATTAAGATGAAATGTCTAGCTCAAGATGAGATGATAATACATGGTCAATGTATTATCATCCAAGTGCAAACATACAGCTTTTTTTTTTAACACATATAAGCCACATTTAGTAAAAAAAAACACCTAAATGGTAGTCTATTGCATACATCACAAAGAAAAACAAAAAAACTGTTGAAACCTTCATGAGAGGAGACACACATGACTGGATACCACACACCACCCCAGTCGAAGTATATGGGGATTCACTCTCTGGCCAAGTGCTGTCTGTGTTCGCGCCTGTTTGAGGTCTTTGGTTCTGCTCTGTTTCTCCTAGACACATTCAAATTCAGAGGAACTGAAAATTGAGGAATATTTCCCTGAGAATTTTTTTGTAGCACAATTTCAACCTTTTTAGTTATCTTTCTGAGAAGTTCCCAACAGAATTTTCAAAACCTCTCTTAAATCCCACCTTTTCTATGAGGCTATTCCTGGCCCCAACACATTTCCCCAGGACCTGCATTTTGATTCTTTGTCACAGATTTTCTTTATAGTCATTCTGTACATCTCATTCCTTCTATTGTTTTATGCATTCCTTGATAAACCTCTTCCTACACTTTAATCTCTTGAGTTTGACTTTGTGGTGGTGGTAATTTAGTTGCTGTCATATCAAACTCTTGTGACCCCATGGACAGAGGAGTCTGGCAGGAACTCCTCTGGAATGACAACCGGAAGGGGTTGTCATTTCCTTCTCCAGGGGATCTTCCCAACCCAGGGATTGAACCCAGGTCTCCTGCAATGCAGACGGGTTCTTTACTGACTGAGCCATAGGGGATGCTTTTTCACTATACACTTTCTCTAGATGATCTCATCCACCCTGTGATTTCATGTTACCATATATATGGTGTGTGTGTATGCACGTGTGTGCATGAGTGTGTGTGTGTGAATGTGTATATATATAGTATACACAACATACACTTTATATGTTATATTATGTGAAGTATCAAGTGATGTTTATATGAACTTAAGCTTAGATCTCTCTCCTGATATTTAACTAGTATCTTTGATTTCCTACTAGACATCTCCACTTGGATGTCACATTGGTATTTCAACCTCAACCTATTCAATATATTCCTCATCTTTCTACCCCTAAAATCTGTTTCTCCCTACTGTGATTTTAATCCTTTAATAAAAGAAGGGATGATAGAGGATGAGACGGTTGGATAGCATCACACACTCAATTAACAGGAGTTTGCGCAAACTCTGGGAGATAGTGAAGGACAGGGAAGCCTGGTGTGCTGCAGTCCATGGGGTTGCAAAGAGTTGGACATGACTTAGCAACTAAACAACAACAACAAAGTCACCACCAGGTACTTACTTTTCTGACTCAGAAACTAGGCTATCATCCTCAATTTAACCCTCTTCTTCAGCACCTACATACAACCAATTACCGGTCCCACACTTCTAGTTTTTTATCTTTGGAGTCCAAGCACATCTGTCCATTTCCGGCCCAATCCCTTAGCATCGGTCACCATTACATTTTTCCAGGATTTACTAGAGCAGCGTCTACTTTCTGCCTGGCATCCCTCCAACCTAGTCTCATATTAAAGCCCAAGAAACTTTGCAAATCTAACCATGTCACTCCCCAACAGAATCTTCACTAGTTCTTATTTCCCTTGGTACAATTTCAAATTCCTTGAATTAAAACAAAAACAAAAGCCCTAAAAAATGACTCTACTCACCTCTCCAGTTTTATCTCTTGCTATGTCTCTATTCTCATCCTATACTCTAGCCATATTGAGCATGCAATTTCCTGAAGATTCAGTTCAGTTCAGTCGCTCGGTCATGTCTGACTCTTTGCGATCCCATGGACTGCAACATGCCAGGCTTCCCTGTCCACCAACAACTCCTGGAACTTACTCAAACTCATGTCCATTGAGTTGGTGATGCCATCCAACCATTTCATCCTCTGTCATCCCCTTCTCCTCCTGTCTTTAATCTTTCCCAGCATCAGAGTCTTTTCCAATGAGTCAGTTCTTTGCATTAGGTGGCCAAAGTATTGGAGTTTCAGCTTCAGCATCAGTCCTGCCAATGAATATTCAGGACTGATTTCCTTTAGGATTGACTGGGCTTCCCTGATAGCTCAATTGGTAAAGAATCCTCCTGCAATGCAGGAGACCCTGGTTCTACTTCTGGGTCTGTCTGGAAGATCCCCTGGAGAAGGGAAAGGCTACCCACTCCAGTATTATGGCCTGGAGAATTCCATGGACTGTATAGTCCATGGGGTTGCAAAGAGTCAGACATGACTGAGCAACTTTCTCTTTCTTTCTTTCATCAGATGACTTACTGAAAATGTAAGGCAATATGCTCCTGAAGGTTACTGATCACTTTTATTCTCTTTCTGATTCTCCTTAGTCCTCTCCATCTTGTCTATTTGTCTGTTGGTTTCCCTCCATCCTTCTCTCCAGGAGTTTGTAAATGTCTTCCCTCTGCATAGAGTCCCCTTTCTTCTCACTTTTCCACATGCATTAAATTTACTTCTCTTTTTTTTTGTAAGAAGGACTGCTTTCTTTTCTTTTTTTTGGAATATGGGTTTTTTTTATTTTTTATTTAATTTAAATTTATTTATTTTAATTGGAGGCTAATTACTTTACAATATTGCATTGGTTTTGCCATACATCAACATGAATCCGCCACGGGTATACACGTGTTCCCTATCCTGAACCCCCCTTCTGTTTATCTTTTTGGGCTCAGGTTAGATGTCACTTCTACTGGATTGTTTTTATTTTTATTTTTCCCACTCCAGTGCTAAATTAGGTTTCCCTTCTACTTATTTTCACAGCATTTTCCTTTTACATTTATAGTAATAACTATCCCTGGTGGCTCAGTCAGTAAAATAAAAAAAAAGCTACCTACAATGCAGGAGACCTGAGTTCGATCCCTGTGTTGGAAGATCCCCTGGAGAAGGGAGTGGCAACCCACTCCAATATTCTTGCCTGGAGAATTCTACGGACAGAGAAGCCTGGTGGGCTGCAGTCCATGGGGTCGCAAAGAACCCATGACTGGGCATGACTGAGCGACTAACACACATCCTGTTTTATTCCTAACTGTTTTCTTCTTCCCTGTAAGAGAATTTCTTTGCATACACAGTGTGTATCATATTCAATATTATGCCTTAAGCACACAATCTGACATATTGGAAGTACTGAATAAAAGAATGAAATCCCTATGCATGCTAAGTTGCTTCAGTCATGTCTGACTCTTTGGGACCTTATGGACTGCAGCCTGCCAGGCTCTGCTGTCCATGGGGATTCTCCAAGCAAGAATACTAGAGTGGGTTGCCATGCCCTCCTCCAGGAGATTTTCCTGACCCAGGAATTGAACCTGCATCTCCTGCGGCTCCTGCCTTGCAGGAGGATTCTTTACTCCCAAGCCACCAGGAAACTCCCTATAGTACTTAGCAAAGTGGCTTGCCTGCAGTAGGCATTCTAATCCCTTAACTTTTAGTTGATCTTACTAGTGAATACTGTAACAGGAACCAAACATGCACAAAAGAAAAAGATGGTATAGAAAGGGATAGAGCTTATAGTCTCCTCAAGCTTTCCAAGTAGATTCTAATGTTAGACACAGAAAACAGGAAAATTCTGTAAAGCAATTATCCTTCAATAAAAAATAAATTAATAAAAAAAAAAGCATCTACACATTCTGTCTTCTTAAAGTTTCATCCTAAAGGTTAATTCTGTAGACATTTGCTTAAATTTCCCCAAGGACACAAGTGGTATTGCCAAGAATCCCAGAATAAGTAACATTCACTGAGTCAGAATTGTAGAATGAAAATATGTTGTTCATATGAAAATATGTTGTTTCATACTTGTTTTTGTTCTTCTAGAAGTATTTACCAAGTAATTTCTTCAGGGTTCTCAAAAGAAAAACAAACAAACAAAAAACCTTACATCTTCAAATGATAATAATTTACTTCCTTCACCTTGACAGAATCAGGTTTAAATCTAGGTTTTGAAAGCTGTACATGATTCCATAACTATGTCTTCTAAATATTCCATGTTTAATATTAATAAAATGATCAAGGACTTAGACCCATATGCAGCCTAACTTTACTTGTAGTAAAACATCAAAAGGCCTCGCTGTGTCATGAATTAGGTATTACTACATATCATTCAGGCCTGTTTCGTGCAGTGATAAATGCAGTGGGATAGGTCATTCATGTTTACAGTCATTCAGATGGCCAATGATGTCACTGTCCTTGTTTCTCCAGATTAGTTTTATTATGTAGTTCGGCCATAATAGCTGGGCAAATG
This sequence comes from Bubalus kerabau, assembly GCF_029407905.1. Classification (NCBI taxonomy): domain Eukaryota; kingdom Metazoa; phylum Chordata; class Mammalia; order Artiodactyla; family Bovidae; genus Bubalus; species Bubalus kerabau. The sequence continues at coordinate 155,096,733 of NC_073626.1, forward strand.
GGATGAATTTAGATCTCACAGACCAAAACAAATTTTAGAAGTTAAAGCTCTTTTCCCATTCTAGACTATTGCATCTGTAATTTACACGGGTTCGAAATAGTGAAAGTAACTCTTACTTAAAAACGAGAAAAGTTGAAAAAGTCTTTGCTTCTGAGAAATACAAGGGTTATTTATAACCCAGCCTACAGAGAAATAAAGAACAAGCAGTAGATCAATAGAAACCAGAGTTTACAGACTTAAAATGTAACAAGTGAACAAACTATACTAGTTGGTCCCTTACCCCTGTACTGGTGTATTATTACAGGTGACATTTGATATCTAAAAGCAGAAGGCTGAGAGATCACCATCCCTAATGCTTAGATATGCCAGGTTACCATGGAACACTAGCATTGTCCAAAGCTACTTATAAACCTTTATGTGGTGACTAATAATTATAGTTGGGTTATATACATTTTGGAAATGTGGCTGGCAAGGCATACTGACTTCAGGCAAGAATACTGAAATGTGTAGCCATTCCCTTCTCCAGGGGATCTTCCTGGCCCAGGGATCAAAACTGGGTCTCCTGCATTGCAGGTGGATTCTTTAACATCTGAGCCATCATGGAAGCACAATATGAGCCACATGATCATACAAAAGAAAACACATACCCTCCATTAACTTGGTCATTTTGGGAGGATTTTTTTTTTAACTGGGATTATTGTACCATGTTTTCTGAGTCACATACAGGAGTTTAAAATCACTCTTCCAAGCATATCTAACATAATTCCTCTTAAAAAACCTACACCATAAAGATGATCTACACTCATACAATGATATGTTAGCAAATTTTTTGCATGGCTTCAAAATCACCACACAGTATCAAACTCTTCCATGTTAAGTTTTTTATAGTTTAGAAACTATAACCAGGATAGATTAAGAGGAGTTCAAAATGTAGTACAAAGGAGCATGTTACTAATGATGAACAATATCACATTTAATATGGTGGCAGGTATCTCAGGATGTTAAATAATTTTTAAAAAGCCAAAACCAGTTTTATAATTAAGGCAGAGAATGGTTTTCAGTATACTATAGTTTAATTATATAATATCATGTGCCCATTTTAGAATTTCAATTTTAAAAAAGTATATATGAATAACACAGTGCTAATTCAAAAGAATTAAGCAATAGCTCACTTCATATCTCAAAGGCCTGTGAAAGCTACTCAAATTCTTCTTGGCAAATAAATGTTGTCCCTTTACATATGTCTGAAGCAGAATTTTTCTCCTGCTTATTATGTGTTCAAGTGATCACATTCTTAGCTATAATCAGACCTGTCAGAACATTAAAGAAGAAGGCAGAAGACTCCGGGCTTATACTTGTAACTTGGAAAATATATTAGTGTTATATATTGGTTATAGCCAACCTCTACCATTTGTTAGGATGACTACAAAGTAATTTGGCTAAGAGTTTGGGAAAACCTGAGTCATTGACTGTCCCAGTTATTTTATTTTTTTTTTTCCCTTGAGTGTTATCAAATGATAGTAATATATACGCATGTTACAATCTGATGCAAATAAATAAAACAAGAAAGGAGGTGGGGTGGGGTGGGGAGACAAAGGATAGACTGTTTAAAAGCCAAAATATCGGGTTACTTACTTACATCATAGAAGACAAGAGAATATGATGGTCGGCGTAACTACAGCAACCATCCCTGAAGACTGGGGAACTTGTCAGGTCAAGGCCAATAAATTCCAGGTGGTTGTACATGTCTGAATCCTGAGGATACACAACATGAAGTTGGATTTTATCATAAATGTATCACTCATTTCATGATCGCTAGAGTTGAAACTGGGTTGAATCTTGGCAACTCCCTTATGCTACAGAATTAATGACATTATAACTTAGTGGATAGATTTTAGCACCTGGCAAGAATAAGCACAATGTCCAGGCCACTCACTGAGTTTTGAAAGATACCATAAAGTGACAACTTTTCATTGCAAACACTTGGATATCATGGCCAGTGCTTCTAGTACAAATATCTTCCTATTTCTCATGACAAGTTAGCTCAAGGTTTTTTTTTGTTAGATACAAAAGAGTTGGAAAACAAAGTGTAAATACTAGAAATTAAATTCTGCAATAAGTAAAGAAAATAAGTATGGGGATATGGATAGTGTGATTTAGAAACAGGCAAAGAATGCCATTAATTATGGAGGAAATTGGTAAATAAGCAAAAGTCCACACTTCCAAAAATCAAGTATGAAAGTAGTCTTCAGAAGACCATGTTTAGGATAATTAATCCATCCTTAAAATTTCTGCAGAAAAATTTTAATTCCAGATTATTTTTGCTCTGTTACTTAACGCTGTTTCTTAGCCTTCCTGACTGTGTCAAGGAGTTTTATCTGGAAGCATTCTGTTTAAATATCACAATTAGCAAAACATTACTTATAAAGTATGTCTGTTGAAATATTATTTTTTGTTATCACTACCTTGTAATATTTTCCGTCCTTGTCCATTTGGGCTGATATAACAAAATACCACAGACTGGGCAGCTTATAGTACAACAGACATTTCTCACAATTCTGGAAGTCCAAGATCAGGGAAACTGTTTGTTCCCATTCTGGTGAAGGCTCTCTTCCTGGTTCATAGCTGGTGACTTCTTGCTGTGTAGAAGGGACTAAGGGGCTCTGGGAGGCCTCTTTTTTAAGGGAATTAATCCTTCATGAGGTTCTACTCTCACGACCTAATCACCTCCCAAAGGCCCCACCTCCTAAGACCATCAAACTGGCATTAGGATTTCAACTTACGAATTTTAGGGGGGACACAAACATTCAGACTGTAAATTTATCGTTCCTGTTTAAGAATGGGATTTATCAATCAAATGCTGAACAAAGCTCTTTTGGAAATGAAACCCTGGACTAAGTATAGCTGGAGTAGTTTTAGCTTTTTCACGTATTGGGGGTATTTATGAACAAAATCACAACTAACCTGAACCTATTTCATTATTAATAAAATATCAGGTAGATGACACTTTCCATGATAATTTTGAGAGTAAACTAGATAAAGCCATTTACAACTGTGCTAATTTTTAAAGTATTTTTTTAAAGGCACAGTTAAAACTCATATTCTCTTTGCACTAAATTATTCATATTAAAAGTGATTTAAAAAAGTGATTGTACTTCAGATTAATTAGAATTGTGACAGGATGAAGAACAGGTATCAAATGGTACAACAGGTTATTTGAGACAAGTAGGGAAAGAGAAAAAAGGTTGGTGTAGACACAGATAAGGAGGGGGTTGTGGACACAGATGAGCGATGTGAGAAAGAAGCTGGAAAGAGATGTAGATGAACTATGTGACATCATGAGAAAAAACAGGGAGTGAAGGGAAAAAAGGGCCACTTACTCCTACACTGGGATATTCCTCTTCCAAGAAACACGTCCACTTTGACTGCTCTAACAGCCAAATAGCCCAGGACTCCCCATTCTGATTTCTGAATGGGTAATACTAGAGTTAGAAACTCTCCCATATCATTTGCAAAAGCTGTGTGGGTCGCCATCTCTTCAGCTTTTATATCCACCAAACCAAAACCAACACATGGGCCAGGCCATTGAGATAACAGGGGCTTCATTCCCATTCCCTCTTGGTTAAATTCTCCTCCTTCCCCATCAAGGGATTTCATAAAACCCAGTGGAGACAACCTGATTCTGATCCCAATTTCCATTAGCTCGGGCACCATGACTATGCTGCATAACTATTGTTTCTTTAGTGACAGGCTTACCTAAGGACCAGAAGAGCCCCAAACATACACCCTTACCTTACTTCATTGCTATCTTTGGTTCTTCCTGTGCATTTAAAAATCTTGCTTCTTTGCATATGTTCCAACGGGTCAGATGATCAGGCTCATACAGCTGTTTTAAGGGCTTCTAGAACAAACAACTCAACACCAATATGGGCAGTAAATGTTTTTACTGTTTTGAGGGATTTGTCCTGTGCCTGACAAAACGTCAAGTTAGAAGCCGTTGGTCTGATTGAAGACATATTTTGGGATGAAAGAGCAGCAGTGAAAAGAAAAAGGCTGTTTTTTTCAGACTGAGCATGTACCTATTTTCTGGGATCCCCTTTCACTTTCTCTATTTTTTTTTTAATTTTATTTTTAAACTTTACAAAATTGTATTAGTTTTGCCAAATATCAAAATGAATCCGCCACAGGTATACATGTGTTCCCCATCCTGAACCCTCCTCCCTCCTCCCTCCCCATACCATCCCTCTGGGCACATTATCCTGTTTGTCAATTCCTCCTCTGCCTGATAGGCTAGTTTATGGAAGCATCTCCCTCAAGCTTTGTGTCAAACCACAGAAGGGGAGCAAAATTCAGTTTTACCAGTAATTATCGTTGTTGGTATCTCCAGAGAGAAGTTAAAAAAAAAAAATCACATGGGAAACTGTTATGAGGGCTATTAACAAAACATGAGGTTTTGTTGAATGTTTCATGGATCCATCTTAGTACTCCCTAATACCACGAGTCAGAGTTGCTAAAATGCTAAAAATGAACCTCTTTCAGCAGATGGCTTGCACCATTGGGCTTGAGCATGTTGATAAAAAGCCTTACAAGCATATCAAGATTTCAATTATTTATCCTTTCTCTGATGCTACTGCAATAGAAAAACCAAGAACAAATGGCAGGCTTAAATTTTTTTTCATTTTGCTTTTGTCAATACTATAGGAGAATCCAACATTTCTGGCTGATCTTGAAGGAATTCTTCATAAAGTTAACACTGGGAGTAATTTATTTAAATTCATCTTTTTAATTTTTCTAGAAATTAGTATTTTGGATGAAAGGTTGGTCAATGAAATAATATTTCATTTGTAGTTTTCCTTCTCTGTGGCATGTGAAAGTGAAACTTTTGGGGAATGTGATAAATATCCATAAAATTCTAATACTTACGAAAGAAAATTCTAATGGCCATCTCAAATGTGATGGTGGACTTTAACATGGCGTGGGGGATAAATGATAGCTAAAGCTCAATAAAATGATCTTATAATCATTTGTACTCTTTTACATTTCCAGTTATGGGGACATTTGTAACAACAAACTTCTTGTGTTAAAACATATTTGTAAAATCTGAAGCAATTATGACTCATGCAATGGTGGTAAAACATGAAGCAGAACAGACAACCATGTTTGCCAATGTGACTGAACAATCTTTATGACTTAATCCTTGATTTCTTGGTCTGACTCCTAAGAAAAGCTGGTTTTGAATATGGTGATTGACCATTACTTGGACTGCTTGTGTAATTCACTCTGTCCTGCGGAGCAAGTCACAGCTTTCTTCCCTCAGGGCTTACTTTTTTCTTCTATAAATAGGGGATAGGCTCTGACATACATAATTTTAAGATTTGTTGTAAGGGTAAAATCAGATGTATATGAAATCTGCCTGAAGAGAAAAGAGATGTCATCCTTAACAAACCATAGGTTATTCTGTTTTCTGCTCTAGCAGACTACACAGTGGTGATGGAGGTTTCTGATTTCATGCATCCACATCTCAGGGTCAGGTAGTGTGACACATACATACAATGGCAGTGATAACTAAAGCCTAATATGATTCAATAGTTTTCTGTATTTGAACAATGTGCTTGTGTACAGAATTTTCACCAGAAAGTTTTTATAGCAAACTTTTTATGTCAGAAGTTTATTTTATTGGTAAAATATTAAATAATATACAGAATTAAAAACTGCACTTACACTTCTGAGAAGAAATAAATCTTGGACAAATTATATGCTTGTTCCTGAGATTCCCTAAATTTATTCCAGTAGCTGTGCACTCAGACAGTACAAACCTTTATAATATAATCCTTTTCACAAAGTATTACAAAGTTTCTGCAGCTTCTTTAGTTGTACTCACATACAAACACACACTCACACATGCATATTACAACACTCATACACGTATACACAATACCCACATACATGCACAGAACATGTATGTGTGTGCATTAAAAACAAATGAAATACAAGTCCCACATTTTAGTCTGCAGTGATAGAACTGTTAGCGGAGGTCTCCAAATTGGTGTATAGCAGGGTGACTTGTCACACAACTGCAAAGACTGTTTCAGTATTTCCATAGTAAACCTCATTTTCTGAGGTATGGTATTTGAGCCTTAAAAAAACTACATTACACTGAGCAAACCTGACATACAAGGTCTGGAATTTTAATTTTACATATATATTTATATATATATATATATATCTTTTTTAAACAATAGTTTTTATTTTCCCAAATTATTAGTTTGAAAAAAAATGAGGTTTACTGGTTTGACCTATCTTTTCTTTTCGCTTCTAAAACTTAAAATATCCTAGAAACTGTCAAGCAATTAGTTTTTAAAGTAGTCTAATTACCTTTGGTATTGTTAAAGAAAAAAAAATTCTAAAATGGCCAAGACATATACTGTACAAATGCAGTAACTGCCTTTTAAAAAAATGCCAAAGAAATGTTATCTTTTTAATCAAAATATGTATTTACATTACAGCAGTTTTACTACAGGGACACAGATATAAAAAAAGAAAATCAGAATGCTACATATAAATATGTAGGATATGAAAAATATCTCTTACTTAAGTTGTATGAAAACAGGAGTGCTCCAAATATTTCTTAAAAATTTTCTCCAATAGGTGATAAGTGTTTAAAATTGAGCTAAGTGCTTTACTTTTAAAGTTCATTTCCAAAGGAGAAAAGAGAAATAGAAAAAAAAATTAGGTTCTTAATTTAAAACACTGGACAAGGGTCTAAGAAAAAAAATTCAGTCTCTAAGAATTTCAACTTTAGGATACATTTCTCAGGCAAAAGATTACTAATTTCAACAAAAATTTAGTCTAAATAAAGATACCATGAGATTAGACCAGCGGTTTCCACGTTCTCTAATCTTTTGACTGTGCTGTGTTTTTCTTTTTGTTTGTTGTGTCCTTTAACTTACCATAATTTTCAAGGGTTTCTTTTTGTTTTTAACTAAAGAAAGAATAAGAAAAATAACCATCGTTTTTAAGACTTCAAGGAAAGTATTGCACTTGTACAGAAAGTAAAGAAAAACATCTTTTAAACTAAGTAGCAGAAGCAATCGCTCTGGGACTGCAAATAACACATGGTCTCAAAGGTTCAACTATTAAGAGCAAATGGGGAGCCTGGAGAGCCCACTCCAAACCCGGAATATTATTAGAGTAATGTTAAAGCATTTTCTCCCAGCTGGGAGATAGTTAAGACTTTTTGCTTTAGATTTTTAACATCTTTCTAAATTCTTGCAAAAAAAATTGTTTCATCTCTCATAACACGCATTTTAGGAGAACAATCAAATCAGAACATAAAATCCAGCAAGAAAGGAAGGAAACATATCATGTTCTTATGATTACATAATCTCTGAAGTCATATTTTAGATGCCCAATATTTGAAAGTGAAAGTAACAAAAGGGTTATATACCTTACTCGTTTTAATTCAACTACTTTTTAAAAAAATAGAAAACTACACTTGAATATAAAAATATGTCAGCAGATTATACAGCCAACAAAAATCATACACAAAAAATTAAGACTTAAGAGACCTATGAACTGGAAATAAAAACTTGACCTAATCCTCAAACTAGTAGGGGGAAAGAGAGGCAGAGACAATGATGGAGGGAACATGGACAGAAAAAAGAAAGGAGGTGGTGAAAGCAGGCAAAATTTAAGAGATCACAAAGAACTTCGATACACACAAGGGGACGTGATTTATGTTCAATATCCAAGAGTATACTTGACAAGTCAAAATGTTTTATCACAGTTTCAGAAACTGAACTACTTAAAAAAAAAAAACAAACACACAAAAGAATAACAAAAAACAAAACCCAGAGTCTTTCCCTTGTTACAGTGTATTCATGAAAAAAAAAAAAAAAATCCATTTCCAGTAAATTAAGTAGAATCCTGATAAGTGCATAGTTGGGGAATCAGTGACCTCCACCCACTGAAGAAGCTTTTCTTACTGTGTGTCACTTGAGGTAATTTAAAGGGCCAGATTAACTGCAAACTGGCTTATCTAAACCTATAAGAAGTTTTATGCTGTACTTTATGTGGCTTAGCAGAGGGCCTCTAAATTTTATATTTTATTCACAAAAAGGACATCTTAGAAAACTAGTCATTCACGTACCACTCTGTATGGGATACAGGTTAATTCACAATAAATTTATACAGAAAATATACAAATGCAATGTTATGGGAGAAAAACCCCATAAACAGAATTAGGAACTTATTTTCAAAGAGTGTGTGTGAAAAATATCCACAAACTTACAGTACAGCAGGAGAAAACTAAAAAGCTAGAAATATAATGTTACATAAAAAACCTTATGGAAATTTCAAAATTTTAGGTTTCTGCAATAAATGTAAAAATATTCAAGGTGTCATTATTTGGCCTAGCAATACACTATGATAAAAAGAAACACTAGCATATCACAGCTTCTTGGTCATATGACATTTGCTTTGAATAACAAGCAGCTCATTTTTTTTAAAAAGCTGTCATATTCTAACACATCCATTGCAAGTAATACACAACCATGGTAGGAAATCATTTGCGATTATGCTTTGGAGAATAGCAATATGATATGACTCTTCAATTCTGTTTTGTTCAAGGAGAATTAATGGCCTGCTTCTTTACATCATTCCACACAACATTAACAGGTTAGAAGAGGATGTTCTAAGACTAGCAGAACACTAGACTATAGGTGAAATCCCAAAACAATACTGTATTTTATTGATTCAAAATTCCACTAATAAAGCCTTGTTTGATACTAGAACTTATTCTTCCATAAAAACAAAACAAAAATACATACCATACCATAATGCAATTCACAGCTACAATTTCCCTCCACCTCATATACTACCTGCATAATCTTGTAATGGTGTTCAGAAATACTATCAAACTAAAAAGATAGCCTCATCTGGTTTCAAAGTTTTCTTTTACTTTAAGCAGATGAGCTGAAAGTCTCTGTATGGGAAATTCCTCTAATGGTTTTGACCTAAGAACATGAAGATGAATTATATAGTAATTTTAAGTGATTTTTAAAAATGCATAATACAAGTGTTGTAGAACTAAACAGCTAGCCAACACTCAATGCATTTTAAAAAGGCACAAACATAAATAAATTTTATAAGTATCTGATACATTAAATTCAGGATCTTAAGACCAGTTACTGTATATTTTAATTATTTTGCAGAAACTGGAGGTTTAAAAACATTTCTAAGATAACTTTTGTATATATAAACTTCAATTTCACCCCCCTACTCTTTTCTTCTTTTGCCTCTGGGGAATTTTCTGTTTTAGAATAGTTTTCATACAGACAATATTTACTGAAATAATATATAAAATAGAATGAAAAATGATCAAAAATTGTAACTTATCCCTTTTTGTAAAATGAATAATTCAAAATTAAAAAATAACATAGCCAATACCTCCCATAATCTAAGTTCTGTCTTGAAACCAGGAGCATAGAGTTTTTTATTTGTATTTTTGCAGACTTCTCTGTTCTTTTTCCATTCACCTTAAGGAATCAGTTTAAAGATAACAAAGTAAAACATCATTTTCATCTAAATGCCTTCACTGATGTAATTTTTGTCAAACATTTATAAAATATCATAAAAACTTAATGGTTTTGTGACGTCTAAGACTGAAACACAAAACCCATAAATAAAAACAATACCGAGCTCACTAAAACATTCTTGCCTTTCTCCATTTGCCAACAAGTAAAAGTTGAAAACTCTTCCTATTTAAGAGTAATTTGTGTTTCTTTCACTTTAGAGGTTATGTGAAATCAGCTTAAAAGTTTTTTTTGATTCATTGTTTTGATTTGTTCTGGAACTACATAGTAAAGACTCAAGGTTTAAGTTGAATAGTTGTGACCACTCCTAAAGATAGACTAGTAACTTTAATATTTCTCTATACAGTCTGATAAAGTAAACCTATTAAGTTGCTCAGGTATTAATCATAATTTTAACTCTCTATAGGCTCCTGTAACACACCTGATTAATTTCTTTTTTTTATGAATTTTCTTTAAAAGAATGTGTATGTATACTGTGATGCATGCACACAGCAGCTTGTACGTATGTATGGGATACAGTCCCTCCTTGCAGCCAGATCTGAATCCTAGTCTCTCATTCTCCCATTTTGTTCCTCCAGAAGATTCACAACAGAATATGTTTCAACAGCTTGAAATCTCTTCCAATTTGCTTACTGGTCACTTTCACTATTGTAAAAAGCCAGATTAGAATGGCTTTAAAAAAGTGATTGACCACTTTTAGAGAGAGGCAATACATATCTTTTAACATGAGCTGGATATAAATAAAATTCTGGGCAAAATTAGGGCAAAACAACATGATGCATTTTTGCCAAACTGGAAAATACAGAGGCTAACCCATTTTCATGCCCCTCAAATACTCTCATGTGAAATCTCACCTAAATAAACTGAGCATATAACTGTTATGTAAAACTTGATTTATTTGGTGTCTGCCCCTCATATTTATTTTTAGGTGCAACCACCTTGCATATTTCCTTTTGTGAAGAAGCATGCAAATATAGCCATCCAGAGTTTCCCAGAAAGCACTGTGTCCACAAAAATTCTATCTAACCTACACATTGGAATTGACCTTGTCCTCATTTGCCCCTGCTACACCCTAAGCCATCTTTATCCCTAGTTGTTCCTCCTATGAAGCTAAGAAAGTACAAGTAATACAGTGGTGGAAACGTTTTGAAAAAAGATTTTCAAAAAGATGGAATCAGAAAGGGAGAGTGCCATTAGTACTGTCCTCAGGGGGTAGCTCTACAATTCTGTAGGTCCACTGAATTCAGTTACATCCCTGGGCAGGTAGGCACATGACTGTTCATATACTGAAAAAATAATTAGTAAGCAGGAAAAAAACTCATAGATGATGCCAGCAGAAATTCACACATAGCCAAAATTATGAACATATTGACTGCCATCCAAATGTTTCCTTAAATTACAGTAAAACACAAAATCACTAACCTTAAATTATTTACCTCCCTCCAAAAGGAAAAAACATGAAATTCCAATTATATATGCGGGGTTGGGATAGATGGGGTACGTCTCAAAGACATGCTTCACTTATGAATAATACATTGTATGTTCACAATGTGGTAATGCACCCGAGCATGCAGGAAAAAAAGTGACAGTTGACATTCTATTTAAAACATTTCACATCTCCAATTTGGTGCTTTCTCTTAGATGTAAAGGAATAGTTTGGGTATTTCTCCAAAAATAATTGCCACAGAGGGCGAGTGAAAGAGAGCTGAGTTGTAACCATCTTTTGCCTAGCTCTAGCGGTGTCAGTGCTTAGACGTTGCTTACACAAGTGAATGGCAAACTGAAAATGGGTGATGAACATTACTTGGGCCAGACCTGCTTATCCATCATAGTTCTCTAGTGTTGCTAATTCTCACATCATTCTGCACTAAAAAACAGTTTCAACATCCCACGGAATGATTTTTTTAGAGCAGTTATCACTTACTGCTTAATGTAATTTCAACATTCAGAAATGGTTATCAGACAATCCAGTCATGGTCAGGCCTGTCCTCTCTAAACACAAGCAGCGAATTCTCCCTCCAAGTGGGCCCCCCACACATGAATTTAATCAGTTTCACTCAGTTCCTCCCCTCTAATGCTGTTAAACTGCAAAGAAAAAACAGAACACCCATATAAATGAAATTAAAATCTGTCCATGAAATATGCCAACATATACATGAATTAAAAGAAGAAAAATTCTTTAGTAAGGGACTGAGATTCATAAGAGCTTATATATATTAATAGTTTCATGTTTTCGAGACAGAAAAGTATGGACCTGAACACTTTAGCTTGGAGGTTCGGTTGCATTCTAGACTCCAAGAAGGGTAAAAATAAGCTTCTGTTTTATCTATAATGCACCGGTTACAAAGAAGTTGCTTTTTCCTTGTACCAAAAGTTGTAAATATTATTATTGAAGAAATACTAGAATAAATAGCCCTAGTTCCATAACCTTATGTGGTTTAAGTTACCATACTTGGGTCAAATTAGCAACTGCTCTGAGGAGATTTTGAAAGAAATAGCCTACAGCAAGATTTTTAAGACTTTCCACCAGAAGAATAAAAGATGAACAGACTATGGACAAAACACTGGGGGGTCAAAGCTTGAAAAATAAAACTAGTGAAAAGAGAAATACCAGAAAAGGGATTTCTGAGTGGGTTTTTTCCCCCCTACTGTTAGCCTAATTATATCGATATTTTTCTGCTGACTGGTTAACACTGATTAAATGCTGATAAAGTGACAATCGTAAGCATACTTTTTAGAAAGGAATACGTATACTATGCTGCCATCACATTACAGCTGTAAAAGAAAACTTCCCAAACAAATTTAAGAAAAGTAGAGGTCCCTTCTGAAAACTACTGAATGCCTCTTAGCCACTCTTAGACCATATGTTATTCTGAAAACTAGATAAAAACACTATTTGTTAAAGGTGTTCAAAGTAAGGCTGCCAGGGTGTCTATAAAATGCAAGTCATCAAAACTATGGAAAAACAGTGCTTAAGTTTAGAAAAATAAGATCATAGGACCTCAGATGTATTGTAGCTGTCCTTAACTACTTGTAGTTTATAAGTTTTTCTATATGGTACAGGGTACAACATACCGTATTATAAATTCCACAGGGGAAGTAAACATAGAACCCACAACAACTACTCATCCAAGGAGTTATCATGGAAAATAATGTGTGTGTGTTCCATGATCTCTAGAGGAAAAGGAAAACAATTTACATTTTGAAACAAATTCTTCTTTGACCAATAAAATTACTTATCCCATTTAAAACTGTGAAAGTCCAACCCAGAAAATGCTAATCTTTCCTGCCTTTGCACAATCCTGAACATCAGTGGCAAATTAGAATCCTTAGATGAATCTTTATGAATCTAGTGATTTTTTTTTCTCAAAGCATGATATACCTTATATCTATGCATGGCAGAAATGAACTGCTCTTAAATTCCCACACAATAAACAAGTCAAGCTGTTAAGGAACAATGTCCCCTGTCTCTTCTCTCTTCCGTTTCTTCCTTATTGTAATCAGGCAGAGCAAATGACACTGCGTCCACAAAATAAGAATTAACGACAGTAACAATATTTAAAAATAAAAAAAAAGGTATGTCAACATCTGAGGAAGGTGGGATTGTAAGTGCAGTATTTCTTCATGTGCAGTTCGTTACTTCATAGGGGTCCCCTTTGGAATGAAAAGGCCTAGTGGAATGTGTGCTCCCCTCGAACAATGTGTGATGAAAACTCATAACGGTCCTGGCTTCTGTAGCCACAGATGTTGCATTCCAGTGGGTCCCGGTAGCCATGGCAACCCATGTGAATGGTGTACATGACATGGTCTAGGAAAAGGACTCGGCAGTGCTCACACTTGAAGGCTCTAATCTGTTCACCTTCTCCATTGAAGACCTTGTAGATGTCCTTCAGTGAGCCCTTAGGAGCCTTGGTGGTATCCAAAGCCTTGACATCCTCCTTCATGTAAGCTGGGCTTTGTTTCCTCTTGGGATTTAAGGCAGGGTTTCCTTGGTAAGACTGGTGGTCATCATGGCTGCTTTCTGAGTCAGTAGAATCTAGGCAGCTATTGCTGGGAGAGGCCTCTCTTTCCTGGGGTCGACTCTTTGGTCTGATGAGAGAGATAGGGCCATCCATGTTGTTTTCATGACTATCGGAGGTTTCCCTGCTAATGGGTCTTTCTATCCTATTTGGATGATAGACCTGAGAATAAGCTGAGCTTATAACCGGGGCCACCTCAGCGATTGTGCTTGGCGGGTGCTGCATCAGTGGGTGAAGGGCCTCAGCTCCAAGGTAGGTGATTGCATTGTTGATGGCTTGGTCCATCATATGAGACTGCATCAGCTCAGCCTCCTTCTCATATGTTAAGTTCATATCAAAGTGAATGTCTGGGTAGCTGAATCGCATGATCTTTTCTCCTGAATGGAAGAGGGGGAGAAAAGGAAAAAGGGGGGAAAAAAAAGAATACAACACAATGAATAGCTTGACTAAGGATATATACGTACAAAATTAACTCATCACTTTCATTTTCCATAATATGGTATATCTCATTCTTTAGATCAAGTATTTAGGCTCTTTAATTCTGCTGAGACTCACAAATACTCTTAACCTACAGAGAGGATTAGTAATAAAAATGTCACAAGTCATTGCACTTGTTCTAATGCCATCATGAAAATTCATCTTGCCTGAAAGGTATGATTGAGTGTGTGTTATCTTATTTTCATTCTCTATCAAAGTTTCCACTTGTCTAGAGCTCAGAAACTGTAGAAGAAAGAAGAGATACCAGGTAAAAATAGTCAGAGATTTCCTTGTTTTTGCATATTTTAAACATCAGTGACCAAGCCTCAAAGATCATAAAAACGAGAGTGATACGGTTATAACACCTGTGTTATCTCACTATCATGTATGGTTAATTTGGTTGATTTAGCTGCTATGTTAGAGAAAGATTATAGACCAAATATATGTCATTCTGGAAAAATTTTAAATGCCACAATTAAAATACTTTTAACAGTTTAATTGATAAACTGAATGAAATTTAGGGCTATATAAAAATAGGGTATTTCCCAAAGCACTTACTTATTATAAACTTGAAAATGGTCGTTTCATTGTTTTGCTTCTTGAAATGGATAATCATTCATTTTTGCATCACCCCTTTCTTATTTAAACACATATGTTATTAACTATATTAACACCCACTGTTAGTTTTTCTATATATTTTCTTGACTGAGAGAGATTTGTAGTTTTACTTTTTAACATTTACTTCAACTAATTTAATTTTACTTCAATATTGTATATCAACATAATATCTAAGCTTAACCAATTAAAGGGTTGGTGCATAAAATAGTAGTTTATGTTTTTCTCCTTCAAATATTGCCAGCTTTGGACAGAGTATTTTATCTTTTAAAAATTCTGCAATTAAATCAATGTGTTCTCCTACTAATGCTTACTTTGACTAACATGTACACTGATGCATAGAATTGTATTCTGGAAAAATACTTTTATGTGGCTAGTATTATTTCAGGTTTGAAGCAAGGTCTCCCAGATGAGAGGAAGGTAATGATCAGAGTAATGAAAATTGAAAAAAAATATGAGTAATTATTTCATAGCATACAATTAAGATATTGCAGTGTCAAGAGTTTAAAAGTTAAGCTGTGCTGTGCTTAGTCACTCAGTAGTGTCTAACTCTTTGCGACCCCATGGACTGTAGCCCACCAGTCTCCTCTGTCCATGGGGATTCTCTAGGCAAGAATACTGGAGTGGGTTGCCTTTCCCTTCTCAAGGGAATCTTCCCAGCTCAGGGATCAAACCCAGGTCTCCCCCATTGCAGGAAGATTCTTTACTGACTGAGCCACCAGGGAAGCACTGCTTAGAGGGTGTGACAACAATTTAGAGATTATTTATAATACAGTGTGATATGTGGTATGGGGTTAACTAAGGAATACAAAACTCACAGTATTAATAAAAGAAAGCTTCCTGAAGAAAGTGACATCACGGAATGAATGTGATGACAGATATTAGCGAAGTAAAGGAAGGGTAAGGGCTGGAGAAGCTGGTAGGAAGGCTCAGAGGCAGGAGGGCATGACTCATATTAGGGATTACTAACACTTTGCATACGGCTGAGAATGGAAACAGATGAGAAAGTTGTTATCTGATAATTCAGGGCTTATTCAAGAGCTAAGGAACTTGAAATCTATCCTGAGAGAGGTAAGAACTGAAAGGGTTAAACAGGAAAGTGACTAACTAGCTAATTATTTAGCAAGATGATTTAGGAAGTTGTTGCTACAGGGATGTAGAGATCATGGGTGGCTTCAACTAGTACAGTAGCAGTGGAAATGGAGAAAACTAGATGGAATGGAGAAAATTTTATAAAATGTTGCTAGAACTTGTTGATTATCTAGACACAGAATGAGAAAAAGAAAGAGGTTAAGTATTAAGCCCAGGTTTATGGCCTGGGAAACTTAGTGGATGGCCATGGGAGAGAAAAGATGGTGAAATCAGATTGGGGAAGACTATGAGTAATAGTCATGTCTAATAAGTACTGAGATACAGTCTCAAAATCAGGAGAGAGATTTGGGCTTGAGATACAGATATAAGAATCATCGGTTAATAGAAATTAGCTTCTGAAGCCATGGAAATAGATGATATCACAAAGGCATAATGTACAAAGGTAAAATGTGAAAAACAGAAGGTCAAAAGTGGAACCTGGAAGAACATCAAGATTTTTACACCTGCCCATAGACTAGGGCAAGTGAGAGAGAGTCCCATGCTTAGAGAGCCCTGGGTCTCACTCCTTATGAAGGAATAAGGAATGTGTAGGGCCAAGGGAGCAACTTAGCAGCAGCAGCAGCAGCAGGGCCAAGGGAATGTGCCAATCTGGAGCTTACACCCTAGACTACACTCTGGGTGCCCAGCATGCCAGAATTCTTTGTCCAAATGTCCCAGAACTTGCACTGAGAGTTGCAGAGTCCTCTTCACAGTGTTCATTCCCTGAGGACCAACTTTGTTGCTGGTAGGTACACTCTAAGGCCTGAAGAATGGCCAGTACACTACTCTTTATGGGCTGTGAGTCAGGTGGGGCATGAAAAGAATTTGGATGTGCAGACCAAATGTCTACACATACATGCATGAGGCCCCTCTTTGGTGCTGTTTAGAATCAGGAGTGGGTTTAAAAGAGGGGACTGACTGCACACCAGGGGGTTTGCTCTGCTCATGCCTTCAAGTTCTGGTGTGGAACTCTGAGGAATCTGAGAATTCTATATTATTTGAACTCAGTCTTCCAGATTAGGAGGTTAGAACACAATAGTTTTTAATTTAAGCCTGATTTATAATATTAAAATAATTAGGCATATGAATCGAGGCCTCCATTAGGACTGTAGAACCATTTGCATAACTGTTAGGGGGAATCCATTAAGAAGATTGAGAAGGAGCAGGCAGAGAAGCTGGAAGAAATGCAAGAGAGATCAGTGTCACTGAAATCAAGGAAAGAGAGTGTTTCTAAGGGTATTAACTATTCAGTAGTGAAAATATGCTTCAGTTGTGTAAAATGGTCTGAAAGTCCTCTGGACTTGGCACTATAAAGAATAATTTCAGTAGAACATGAGGACAAAAGCCAGGCTGTGTAGGCTGGAGAATGAGTAGAAAAAAAAAAAAATTATAGAAAGCAATCACAGAGAACTCTTTCAACAATTACATCTTTGAAGAGAAGGAGAAAGTAGGTAGTAGCTGGAAAAAGACCTGGGTTTGAGGTTAGCTTTTTTTTTTAATGATGAGAATTTATCACATTGAATGCCAAAAGAAAAATGCCAATAGAAGGGACATGTTAAAAATACATGTGACAAAGGGGGAAAACAATAGTGCAAGTTATTTGAGGGGCTGGGATAGGAGAATTCCAGGGAACAAGAAGAAGCATTAATTAGAAAGAAGGATGCTGTTTTCATCCATGAAAGAAGAGAGCATTCATGTGGCTGCACCTATCTTACAGGATTAGTGATAGTTGAAATCATGTCAAATGTTCTTATTTCCAAAGAATCTAGATGTAATATCACCAAGGTATGAGATACCATATTTTGGGAGAGTAGAGAAAGGTTGAAATGGCCCTATGTGTTGAATATGAGAGAAGACTGTTCAGGGGTGGATAAAAGGAAGGCCGCTATATAGTAGGGATGGAACAATTAGTATTTGAGATCAGTTACTCATTTATTTACAGCGATGCCAATTTAAAAGGCTGTGGGATTTTCTCTAAAATTACTAGCAGCTATGTAGATGTGGAAGAGAGGTTCAGTTGGCTTCATTAGAGGGTAGGCATTTTACTAGTTGAAAGACAGAAGGAGAGTAAGACAACAGAGTCATGGAATCCAAACTGGATAAGAAAAGAGAGGATGAAACAAATACACAGCAAGTTCAAGGATCATTGGCCTGGAGAGCTTGATAAAATCAAAGGAGAGTATTTAACTGAGGAAAGTGATAAACAGAAATTTATAGTAAGTGAGGAATGATGATATTTCTCATTTCAAAAGGCATCATAGAAAAACTACTATGCAATTGTTTGTTACACAGTTGACCCTTGAACAGCATGGGTTTCAACTGCACAGGTACACTTATAGGAGGATTTTTTCCAACAGTAAATACCATAGTACTGCATGATCCATGCAGAAAGGTGGATATGGACAACTGTGTGTAAGGAGGGTCATCTGTAAATCATATGCAAAGTTTCCACTGTATTAAGGCCATTGCCCCAAACCCTGTGTTGTTCAAGGGTCAATTGTGTATTACCACTAGGACAGAATCCAAATAAAGAAAAAAATATCATGAATTTCTAATAAAAAACTAATGTTCTTATTTTAGAATAAAAAATTTTTTTAATGTATCCCTCTTTTCTAAGGGATGCAATTAAGTCAAATTGAGAGTAGCATCTAAGTCATAGGAAACATGAAAACATTATAAAGATGAGAACTAAAACAGAATAGTAATAAATTTCATATTTTTCCAATGACACAGACATTTAATAGACATCCAGCAAATTAACCAATTTTGTAAAACAGAAGAACTGGCATTTAAAAAAGGTTATTTATAAGCAGGAAGAAAGAGAGACAGAAATAAAAGTGACTCAGGGCCCCAAACAGATGTGAGTATATTCTCAGGGGCTAGTTTTAAACTGTGTGTGCTGCTAAGTCACTTCATTCATGTCCGCCTCTTTGAGACCCTGTGGACCACAGCCCACCAGGCTCCTCTGCCCATGGGATTCTCTAGGCAAGGATACTGGAGTAGGTTGCCATGCCCTCACCCAGGGAATCTTCCTGAACCAGGGATTGAACCCATGTCTCTTAGGTCTCTTGCATTGGCACGTGGGTTCTTTACCACTAGGGCCACCTGGGAAGCCCTAGTTTTAAACTGACCTAGCATAAACTATGATCTTTGGGCTTCTTTCAATGAACTTTGTCAGTTAACTTCTCCAGCTTGTCTTAAAATTCATATTTTGGTGATTTGTTAGTTCTTCAATTTTAGATTGAAAAGAAATCTCTAAGTGTTTACTGGGATAGGAGAATTTTATCACCCTTCCCCCTATGAAATAACCAAAGCAAAGGTTTTCTCTCAGTTACTACTCAACCCTCATAAAGATGTTCCACAATTTATTTTGACACTAGAATATGAGAATCTGTTTATTTTTTATCTTTCCAATTTTTACTCTATATAAGTCTATAAGAATATATATTATATATATAAATAATGAAAATTATTTATATTTAATCTGTTATTCATTCAGCTCTTTTTGAAAATAGCTAGATAATTCTGTAACCTCAGAGATAATTTATAACTATAGTATTATAGTATGCAGAATGATGCCAACCCTGAGTGTAACAAAGAATATCTGATGGCTTGGAAATGAAAGTCTAATATATCACACCTAATCTTTTCAGTTTAAAACATAAACTACATGAAAACAAAGATCAAATATGAAACATCTTGAATGCAGACTGCTGAATTACTTATTTTAATGCAAAATTGGAAAAAAAGATTTCTCTTCATTCTAGATTAAATACTTGGGGGGGATGCATGCTCAGCTGTGTCTGACTCTTCGTGCAACCCCATGGACTATAGCCCTCCAGGCTCCTCTGTCTATAGGACTTGCCAGGCAAGAATACTGCAGCGGGTTGCCATTTTCTCCTCCAGGGGACTCCTCCCAACCCAGGGATCAAATCCGTATCTCCTGTGTCTCCGGCACTGGTAGACAGATTCTTTAAAAGCATTAATTTTGTGGAAAGAAAATGGATTAAAAACCTGGCTAATAGTCTACAGCATTTCCTTTAAGTATTGTTATTTGTTATTATACTTTATGTAAGTACAGGCCATGAGGGCTACTTTGGGCTTCCCTGATAGCTCAGTTGGTAAAGAATCCTCCTGCAATGAAGGAGATGCTGGTTCGATTCCTGGGTCGGGAAGATCCCCTGGAGAAGGGACAGACTACCCACTCCAGTATTCTTGGGCTTCCCTTATGGCTCAGCTGGTAAAGAATCTACCTGCAATGTGGGAGACCTGGGTTCAATCACTGGGTTGGGAAGATCCCCTGGAGAAGGGAAAGGCTCCACTCCAGTATTCTGGCCTGGAGAATTCCATGGATTGTATAGTCCATGGGGTCGCAAAGAACTGGACACGACTGAGCGACTTTCACTTCCTTTATATGAGGCTTCAATTTGAGATAACAATGGAGTTCTATCACTCTTTCCTTCATTTCCCTTTCTTAGGCCCACATGCCTAAGGGTATGTAGTGTGTGTATGTGTCTGCGTGTAATGTCACACATACTTTGTGTGTAGTATAATGGGGAAAAGAGATGACCATTTATTTCATGAATTGAAACATACCATATGTATTCATATATACATGGGAACATGCCTTTGCTCATTAAAATTAGCTTTTACAGAAATAAAATCCTTTGTAATGCTTACCCACAAACTTTTGTGGAGTGGAGCTTTTACGTTTTCCCATATTCCCTGTGAGCTTCTCTATGACAGCAGGTCTCTCAAAAGGCACCAGAGAAATATTGTTGTCCATAATAGGCTCTTGTTCCTTACAATCTTCCATAGGAGGTACTATATAAAACCATACAAAAAATGTAATCTGATAATTTCTTCAACATTTAAAAAGATGCAAAGATGGACTTTCGACCTCAACATGTGTTATACAAACATAAAAACTAGCATGCTAGAATAAAAGCAATTAGAAAGAATGACCTCTAATGTTAAAGTATACTCTTAATTTTACACACACACACACACACACACACACACACACACACACGCACACAGAACTTGTTTTTATCCAAGTCTCTCTCAGATCAATGACATACACTGTTGCCACTAGTGGTGGCCAACATGTTCTTTTTCTCGTTTTATTCCTCTGAAAGTGTTTTTTAGCACTGATTAAAATCAATACTAACTTTAAGACTGCACTATTCTGAAGGCTTTAGGAGTTTATTTTTCTAAAACAATTTAAGCAAGTCAACTTGTTTCAGATGAAAGCTTATACAGACACACAGAAGAGCAGCATATTTAATCAGTTTTTTTCACCCGTGTATTTTCTTGTAGCAGATTTTCTATCTGATGAGCTGGAAGAGCTGTGAGCCCTGTTGGCTGTGGCTACCTACCTGCACAAAGCAGCCTTCATGAAGAAGATCCGATTCTGAACATGTCCATGCATAGTAAACGGTGACAGCTTTATGATTGTAATTTATTTTAAAAAGAGCTCTTCAGCAGGATAAAAGAATCCATTTCCAAATTGGCATATTTGCTCACTAAACTACTGCTCTAATTCATCTGACATAAACTCTCCTGCGCTGCTCCCTTTTCATCCCATCTGTCTAAGTGGCTGTGGGTTAATATATTGGCTCATAGATACTGACATGAGATACTGACATGTATGGTATAGACACAGAACTTAAAGTTATTTTTGAACAAAAATACTTTCAAAGGATATTTAAAGATAGAGTAACACTGGAGACAGACTGCACGTGTGTGCTAAAGCACTTCAGTCGTGTCTGACTCTTTGTTACCCTATGGACTGGAGAGCACTGCATGGCTCCTCTGTCCATGAGATTCTCCAGGCAGGAATACTGGAGTGGGTTGCCATGCCTTCCTCAAGGGGATCTTCCCGACCCAGGGACTGAAGTTAAGTCTCTTATGTCTCCCGTATTGGCAAGTGAGTTCTTTACCATTATCACTACCTGGGAAGCCTGATCAGTGGATTAAAACCAACATTTCCAGAAAAGACCATAACTTATTATTTTTTGATTACTGTTACTTTTTAACAATTGAACTTGTGTTAGCACTGTTTGGAAATCTAAAGGTTTCATATCAGGATATCTTGTTCATCATGCACTGTAAAATGATTTACAGAATGATAGCTTTACAGTGTGAAATACAATGCATTATCCTTTATAGGGGCAGACGCTACAAGTAAGAAGGCAAGAGATTAAAGTTAAGAAAATCCAGTGCACAATTCAGGTGACCTATTTAATAACCAATACAGGTTATAGATTTTGAAGAAATGAAAAATGGCATCAGAAGATGCTTTTGTAATTCTGATCTGCTTAAAGATATCGACATTCAATCTAAGTTTTGGGTTAACCTAGTATAGGCAGGTGGTTGGGCCAGAAAAATTCAATCTTCAATCTCTATTTTAATGACAAGGGATCCTATAATTTTTTAATGTTAATTTGGAAAAATTTCCAAGATGAGACTTAGAAACAAAGAAACACTTGTATACTGCTATAATTCATGATATACAAATGCAAAAAGTATGTCCCTAGACATTACTTAAAACATGTCCTCTCTTAGGAACAACTAAATAAGAAAAAAAAAAAAAAAAAACTTAAAGCAAAGAATGAATGTCCATAGGAATTCAGGTAAGGGGGTCCAGGAATATATGGTGGGTATTCATATAATTAGATATAGATTATTGTCAAAATTTTAACTTTTGCTTTAGATGTTGAATTCATGGTCACTTACTACATCATCAAAAAATAACTATTTAATTGAAATACAGGCCATGAACGGGCCCAAGATGAAAATATGTCATGAACCAAGATCCAAAATAAAATAAGAAAAGAAAAAAATGTTTGTTGTTGTAAATTTTGCTAAAAAACAGCAAAACTGGTTAACAGGGTTTGCCCCAAAATTGAATATACTAATTAGTTTTGAAATGAGTTGTCTAAAACTTGGCAGTTTTGCTCAAGTCTCACCTTGAATTTTCACATTTGCACACATTTAACACTCAAAACGAAACCTGGGTGTGGGAACTGTCCCACACCACATCCACCTCAATTCAGGTGATTTGTCCCAAGTTCAATGAAGCTCATGTGAACTGAAAACAATGACTTTGGCAGAGCTCTGGTCTTACTTCTACTTCACAACAGACTTTTACATGTCAAATAATAGTCTTGCTTCTACCATACTGGCAATAATAAAAACAACAGACTCACACTATATACTAAGTACTTTTTAAAGGCTTTCCATTTGATAATCTAATTAATGCTTTCAACAACCCCCTGAGACAGGTACAATTACCATTTCCATTTTACAGATGGGGAAACAAAGACCCAAAGATGTAATTTTCTCACTGTGCTTTAAAAAAAATGTAGTTGATTTACAATGTGTTTTGAATTGAAGTACAGTTCATTTACACTGTGTTTTAAATTGAAGTATAGTTGATTTACAATGTGTTTTTATTTTTTCAAAAAAACTTAATTGAACCATTTTCTCAGTGTTTATATCTAGGTAGAACCTAAGTGGTATGACCCAGAGCAGGGCTCTTAGCCACTATTTTAGTATTGACTTTGTATAAACAAGTTTGAAATACATTTAAGGTTTCCATTGAGACAAGATCTGATACATTTTATATATTATGTAACTAATCTCAATTATTTGCTTTCATGAATCTGGGTGCAACTCATCAAAATGTTTCCAGATATACATTATTTGAAACACAAAACAAGTTCTCTCGTTAGTAATGTATTAATAGTATTGTGACATTCAACTAGGCTAAAAAAATATCAACTTCACTTATTAGAACAAATTTCATAACCAAATATCTTTCTTGACATTATTTTTAAAGTTATAACCAGCATAAAATGTATTTATCCTTGCATTATTTCATTATCTCATCAGATTGATAAATCACAAAGATAGAACCATATGAGTGTTTCCAATATTGCTATTTTGCCAAACAATCCACTCAAATTTCAAATTCCAGGAAGACATACTCTGAGAGACCTAGATTAGGTCACATGTCCACATCCCCCAGAAGAGGGTAGGGCGCTTAGACTGACAGTCCCACTGTGCCTTCACTGAATAGGAGAGGACAGCTCTCGAAAGGAAAATGGAAGCTTTGTTAACTACAGGAGAAGAAGGGCAAGTATGATAAAGACAACACATGTCTTCTATTTTATCACAAATTTTCTCCATGTTGAAGAACATAAAAAGAAATTTTTCATTTATCTTGATTATATTCTTGACAACAGTGGACAGTGCCCATACTTGAAATTACTCTTTCCATTTTCCCATCCTCTAGTCACACTCAGCTTCATTGCACTTCTTTTTCTCCCCTTCTTAATGTGTCCTGGTCTTTCTCTAGATGTCTCATTCCATACTTAACTATATAACCTTATAAAACCTGTTACTTTAGATTACTATCTATATAAGGATGGCTTCCACATCTTTATTGCCTACTGAGACTTCTCTTAAGAGCTTGAGATCTATATATTCAACTTCCTTCTAGACAGTTTTACTTGGCTGTCTCTCACAGGTGCATAAAAGATAATTTGTTCAAAAACTGAAATCTCTATTTCCCTCCCTAAACTTTCTCTTAGTTTCCTAATTTCCATCTCAGTGAAGAGCACTATCTACATGGTCATCCATACTAGAGACTTGTGGCAAATCCTAGATTTTTGCCCATTCATCCAGTCTCCTCCTCCCTCCTCAGATATATACTCATGGAGATACCAAATGTCTTAGATGCTACATTTATAGTTGCTCTCAGTGTTTTAAGTGTTCTGAATATTGATGGCTACTAGGCCCAACTCAACCAATCAGGAGACTGTTGCCATGGTCTACATGGTCCTATCTTGACTCTTCTGATCTCCTGCCTACATTTCTAGCAATGAAATGTAAGCATAATATTTTTTAGGATAAAGAATAAAATTCATAAAATTCTTTGCTTAGCACAATAGGTCCTTCACTGTCTCTCTCAGGCCTCATCACCTTCCAATTTTTCTTGCCTTTAGCAACCGGGCTCTAATTATACATAAGTACTTGGGGGTCCTTAACCCACCATGCTCCTTTAGATTTCTATTTCTTTATACTTGCTGTTCTCTCCACATGAAACACCCTTTTCCATTTATTTAGCTTGCTCTTCTGCCTTTCAAAACTCCACTCAAACATAATTTTCCCTAGAAATTCCTCTTGGACATCCACTGTGACTCAGATACCTGTCCTCTGTGCTCCCATAATGCTTATCACTCAGTGCTGTAACTGTTGGTTGACTGGTCTTTTTCTTCTAATAGTTGATAAGCGACCTCAAGTAGGGACTGCATTTTATTTGACTCTGTCTTCAGATGATGTGAGACAAATAAGAATCAGTGGATGTTTACTAAACAAACATCTTGAAATGCTGTCACTCATTAGAAACCAGTGAAAGAAGCTTACTAGAAGTTTATATGTTACCAATTACGCCTCCATCCTTGCAATAAAGAAATTCCCTTTACCAAATAATTCAAAACATAAACCTAAGAATATACATTCTTGCTTTAAACTTGGCCATCTTTTTGGTTCACAGTTTCATTTTTGTCTTCAGGCAAGGAGGAAAAGCTAATTACATACTTTGCTTGTTAAAGCTTTTTCTTCAAGCTGAGAAGACTTGAAAGATGAGCATAAAATAACTTTTAAATAAGATAATCTGCCATAAAATTCAATTCATTTTTATCTTTACTTCTAAAACTGCAAGTCATTAATTTCCTCCTTTTTACCAAACTTGAGAACTTTTGATCCAAACTTGTAAATATATACTTTTCTCCTGCTGCTCCTCTTTATCTTTTCCTTGGCATTCTCACTCCTAGTCTCTCCTCACACTCCAGTCAGGCATCTATCCTATGTTCTACATAGGTGATGCTGTTTCTTAGAAGACACAGATTACCCCAGTGAAATTTAAAAACTGCATTAGCATGTAAAACTCTATCTCTGCATCACAACCTACTATTTTAGTCTCATTTCCTACCATCCCTTGAACTCCAACTGTGTTCAGTATCCAGAAACTTGTTAATGTTCATTTATACCTCTAAGTCTTAGCTTAAGACAACTTCTCATCCTGGGATGTATACTTTTTGTGAATCTGATCTGTGCAATTTTTTCTCATCCTTATGTATGAAGCAAAAACTTCATTTAAGAAACTTCCCTTGATTTTTCTAGAGTTAGGTGACTTTTGCATCTGTGCTTCAGGAGAAGTGTTTATACACCTTTATTAGAGCATTTGCTTCATTTTGTTTATCTTTTATGTATTTCCTACAAGACTATAAATATAAGAACAAAACTATGTCCATGTATCTTTATATTCTCAGAACATTCCATAGAGCTTGGCACACAGCAAGGCCATGATAGGTGTTTTCCTGAATTGAAGTGAAAGAAAGTCTCTTTGACTTCAGACTTCACTAGAAGCCAACGTGGGGACGAACATGTTTTGGGAAAGAGAGGCTAGGAAATATAACAATGTCAGTTATGAAAAGGAAAGAATAGTCATTAATTTCAAAGAGCTAATGGGTGACCACAGTGATGGCAACCCCCATGTCTACAGCTAAAAGAAAAGGCAAAATAACAGACCCAGTGTAATAGAATAGTTAGACACTGTGGCTCTGGCAAAAACGAGACGCATGCCAAGCCGTGTATATGAGACAGGTTAATGATGATCACTAGTAGCATTTTTATCTATACTGTCTCTCTTATGGCGATTATCAACTCCTACCTCAGACATTACACGTTAACAAAGGAAGCAGAGGTTAAGGATAATCTCAACTTATTACTGCAACACATTTAGAAAAAGTGCAGCATGAAATAGCAGTCATATAAACTTATATGGTTTATATTGGATGGCTAAAACTCCATCCATTATTGAAGAACAAATATTTGGGTCTATAAATGATACCAAAACCTATGTGCCCGTCCCACACAGACACACACACTCCATCTTGCTTTATCTCCTGCCCTACCCAGTACCCAAGTGTCTTTCCAATTTTCCATACTCTTCCAGTTTCAAACCATCTGTAAAGGCATTTTGCCTGTCAAAGGCTAAGCAACCTGGGGAACAGAGGTTGATGCTGAGGCTGCAATTGTTTAGAACTCTTTTTACCCCAGAATACATCTGTTAAAATTTTTGGCACCACATATTCTATAGCTGATTAATCTCTCAACAGATAGTTACATGCTGACTATAATTACTTATGTATGCCTTACCTCCCTAGAAAAATATATGGTCTTTAAGGAGAGATTCTATTTCATATACACATGTGTTTGCAACACAGTTTCATAAATAACTGTGGATGAAAAATTAGTTCATAAAACTAATAATCCAGTCAAATATCAAAATCACAATGAAAGAATATCACACAGAAAAGTTAGTAGTAGTGCCATAAGGTGTCCTAGAAAACTCTGGCATGCCCCAAGCCTCCATCAGCTACCTTGCCTCAAATCACCTCTAAAAGCAACAATTTGAACAGAAACAATGTGCTCAGTAAATGAAACCTCAAAGGTCTAATTAACGTCATAAGTAACATAACTTTATAGGGGGTGCAATATTTATTTCTTAATATTTAATTACCTGAAATAGTAAAAATAACTATTTATTGGGCTTTCATTGCCCATCCAATCACATTTAATTCTCACACCAAGACTGAGTGAGACAGACACACACCACACAGCCAGACCAGAGTTGTTGGTCCTCCCCAACCAGGGATTGAAACTGTACTCCCTGTGCAGTTTAACCTCACAATTTTAACCTCAATGCTCTGGATCCTATGTTGCCATCATAAGCCCAGTAATGCAAGCTTACAATACCAAGTTTACAAAGACTTAAAACAATTCAAAAATGTTAATTAACGATAATATAAAAACAAAAGGACTCAGTCACAATAATGACAGAATTAATAACATAAATTACCTTCAATACAAAGAAACTTTTCAATTA
The DNA here is from genome assembly GCF_029407905.1 of Bubalus kerabau. NCBI lineage: Eukaryota > Metazoa > Chordata > Mammalia > Artiodactyla > Bovidae > Bubalus > Bubalus kerabau. The sequence goes on from NC_073626.1 coordinate 155,124,527, forward strand.
TTCAAGGTAACAAAATAATAACTGAAAAAATTTCTGATTCATCAAAAAGTAATCACTAGCTGTCCAATAAACACAATTCCACAGTTCCACAATCTCCCATAAATAATCCTTAAGCTATCTGTAAATACAAAAGAGATGCTTATATAAAAGTGACTACAGGATTTCTCAACTGTACTAATTAATACTGACCAAATCTTTCCTAAATGAAAGATATAAATGTATCAATGTTACCATTTTTGTATATGCTTATATGAATAGTAAAATCAATCATTATAAAAATATAATTTGTAGGACCAAAGAGATGCTCCAAATCTAAAGAATTAAAATTCATAACACTTTGTGAGGCTGATTGACTAACATTATTTTTTAGTTATAGAGAATTTTTTAAAGATTTTTTTGATGTGGGCCATTTTAAAAATCTTTATGAACTTGTTACAATATTCTTCTGTTTTCTGTTTTGTTTTTGGCCTAGAGAAATGTGGGATCTTAGCTCCCCGACCAGGGATTGAAACTGCACTCCCTGTATTGGAAGACAAAGTTCTAATCACTGGATCACCAGGGAAGAATTTGGTAATAGAAAATGATTAGTTGAATAAACCTGAGGGACTGCTTGCCTACTTGTTATTGTGTATTGTGCAGGTCCAGATGTTTTGTTTGGGTTTTGATTTTTGTGGAGGGCAGTGGTACCTAATTTTGGTCTAGATTGTTTGCCATACTTGTAGAAAGCAAAATCAGTAACTTCCAAGATAAACCACAAGACAAACTGGAGACATTTTCAATTATATCACTGATTACTTACCTAAGAAAAATGTAAATATACAAGTAACCAATTACTTATTTTAGAAAACCTATAGACTTACATAAAACCATCTTGAACTATTTGATGCAGTGAATGAAAAAGACCAAACAGTACTGTACTTTGGTGTATTCAAGGCCATCTGCCATTATGATATTAATTCAAACACAGGCTATCAGAAATAAACTGGGTGTATCATCAAAACTCAATATAGCTTGTTTGCAAAGTGTCCCAAAGTTTAACTAATTTCAAGCACTTAAGAAGGAAATCCCATACAAAGTGAGTATGATCTACAATTGCTCTAAAACAGAGTAAAACTTTACCTTCATGCTGAAGGGTAGACAGAACTGTTTAACCCATAATAAATGACAAAAGCAGCAGGGGGGAATGAAAATGGGGACCGCCACGCTACCCACCATGGTGACTCATGACCTGCCCGGCAGCCTCCATGCTGACATTCTGGAGATAGTTGTGGCAGCGCTCCTTGTGCTCCTCCAGCGAGCTGCGCTGCTTGTAGCTCCGTCCACAGAAGTTGCACTTGTGAGGCTTACCCACTGTGAAGAGAACTCAGGATTAGTGTGCTGTCGGGCCTCAGTCCAGAGCAAAATTACCAGCTAACTTTTGGTAGTCTGGAGGAAGCAGTTATATACTTTTCAGACTTAAATCTCTTCCTCCTCCACACTCCGATTTAGGTGATTAAAGATAATAAACTTCTACCAAGACTAAGCGACAGCAAGCAAAGGCAGAGTGTACCTTTGGCGACAGGGGAAATACTGAATCAAAATCGTGCTGTCTCCTACATCAGGAGAGGCTGATGATCAGTCTTCAAAGTATCAGACTCTTAACATTTACACAATTCTCAAAGCTTTGACTCATTCAAAAGACAAATTATGAGTGTCCTAGATACATGATGAGAATTATTTTTATTTATTCGGGTTAAGGATAGAGGATTTTACTGAGGGAAACTAAAATGCAACAACTCGAAATGTCATTGACTAATGAAAAGGTTATTCACCAGTACCAAGAAGACTAGAAAGAACTCAAAGGATGAGAAAAAATACAGATAAAAGGAGAGTTTCTCTTTTCTTTCCACCTTGGTAATAACTATTCACACATGCAAAACTATGCAGCACAACAGTTTATTCTCCCACCCCAGCACTGTTCTTACATTACCAAGAATGTAGGTGCTTTAAGTTAAGGTTATTAACAATAACCACTGAAGCCTAACATATTTAGTTATACGACGATAGTGATACTTAATTATGTATTTCACATTCAGGAAGTGAATTATTTTCTAATAGCCATATCTCATGATACTGTAAATACTTCAGTGTTTACATTAAAGAAAAAAACTTTAAAAATTTAAGAAGAAAAAAAAATACATTTAGGGAAAGAGGTGTGTTTTAATGTATGACTATTCACAAGGGTATCACAAAATACTTTGATTTTTTGTTTTGAATGGATGCAGAAAATCCATAAAACACCAGGGCATCTGTTGGCAGAGCCCTTGGTAAAGCACACAGTGAATCAGGCGAGCTGCGCTCATTTGACTCCCTTAGGAATCATTTTGTTTCACCCAGAGAACAGACAGACAACTCTTTTTCATGGTCCAAGAAAGCATCCCTAATTCCAGGTCCTTTACAAACCCATGCTATTATACTGATCATCAACAAACTGAAATACTTTAACAAGACAAGGTATTCACAGCTACATAAAATTTCACTACACTGATTTAAGAAACCAAACAAACCTTTAGATTGTATTTGAGGGCCATATAAACTCATATCAGTTATTTCACAGTCACAATTTTTTCTAAACTGTCTCAAAAAACAAAACTATCTAAGGCAGGATTAGTCATTTCTAAAAATACCAGGCAAAGTAACTTCGATTCATCAGAACCAAGAATTTCTGGGAAGTGAACACCAGGTAGCTTTGTATATCATGAAGTGTTGTGGCACTGTGAGAGAGAGCATTAGGAAATACAAGAAATACTTTAGTTAAAAACATTAGTGTAAATGATATAAATATATTTATAGGTAATTGCATTCCAAGACATGTGGCTTGGGGCTACATATGACAAAAATCTTTGATGAATTTGCTTTGAACAAGTCTACTGAGCAATTAATACTTAAGCATATATACTATATTTAATAGCCCACTATAAACTAGTTCCACCAGCTCTGTCTACCCCTTTGTAAGTCCTGTCGTATTGTGTCCTATGATACCTATGTTTTACTGTGAACATATCCTCTGATAATTTCTTCCTCTTATTTCTCTAAGCAACTTGACACCTTTTTAACTTAAATAAAACATAGTTCCAGTCCACTCGCCTTGGCTCACAACTCTTTATAAACGCCCAACTCCCCAGATAAGGAAAAAGAGACAGTAAACATTTTAACCTTCTCATTGTAGAACTCTATCCCATCAGCTTCTCTTACTTTGTTATCAATTTGTGTAAAAACATCACTCTCTTTTTCATCCCATCCTTGTCCTCTGTGAGTCTAACAGGTATTTGAGTAAACTGCTCTCCATTTCCCCAAGTCTTCATCTGCATTCCATTCCAGCAATCCACATATTAGGTCTCAGGCTGGACTTTCACATCTTGTGTAACTATTCTATATCCAAGAAATTTGGATATACTTCTCTCAGGTGATACATCTTTACAGAAAGCCTACCTTGTACCAACCCTGGGATGAGGCTGGAATGTAAAGTGGAGAGAAAATTGTCATGGTGCCTACCTTCATGAATGCAACAGTCTACCAAGGAAGACAGACATTAAAGAAATATACAAGCAATACATTACAAATTGTAGATTCTATGGATCTAAAGAACAGTAAGCTAGTATAATATTGGTACCCTGATTTAGTTTGAGAAGATTGGGCGGGAAGGTCTGCCTGAGGTTGAACATTTAGGCTGACAGCTGAAGAAAAAACAGAAGTTAGATAATGGGGATGGGGCAGAGGGCAGAGGAGAGACAGTGTTTCTGGGAACTGCCGTCATCTCTTTCTATTTACTCTCATGTTCTTAGCTCCTTCAAAGTCTAGATTGTGTTCCTGCTACTCTTTTTTGAAAACTGTTTCAAACATTATCAACAGTCCCTGCCAAATCCTATGGCTCTTCTATCCCTACAAGATCATTTCTTGTCAGTTCTTTGATATTTCTTTTTTTTCTTTCTTTCAGTTTAAAGGAGATATAATTGACAGACAATACTGTGTAAGTTTAAAGGGTACAGCAGAATGATCCAACTTACATACATCATGAAATGATTACAATAGGCTTAGTGGACACCCATATTTCCTAAAAATCAAGGTCATGAAAATATGGTTTATATTTACTCCCTATATATTTATATATAGGGAGTTTAACTGTATAATAGTTATCAACTCTATGAGTTAAAATGTATAACATAGGTATATACACAGAAAAGGACCACTCTTTTGCTACTTTTATTTTTACAAATATTATTATTTACACAGTCTCACTATCTGAAACAGCTTCATTTAGTATTACTGAAACTTTTTTTTTAAAGTCATCCATAGTCTCTGATGTGCTAGTAGATTTTAATCATTCCTGCTGCTGCTGCTAAGTCGCCTCAGTCGTGTCTGACTCTGTGCGACCCCATAGACGGCAGCCCACCAGGCTCCTCCATCCCTGGGATTCTCCAGGCAAGAACACTGGAGTGGGTTGCCATTTCCTTCTCCAATGCATGAAAGTGAAAAGTGAAAGTGAAGTTGCTCAGTCGTGTCCAACTCTTCACGACCCCCTGGACTGCAGCCTACCAGGCTCCTCCGCCCATGGGATTTTCCAGGCAAGAGTACTGGAGTGGGTTGCCATTGCCTTCTCCGTTAATCATTCCTAAATCTTCCTAATTCCTTGAACTATCAAAATTTCACTAGTCTTGAATCTTCTGATTTTAGCTTCTGGCATCAGTTTTTGGGTCCTCATTCTCTGGCTTCTCAACCTTCTCCTGCCGGACAAATATATACGAACCTATGGGTTTTGATCTTAGAACAGTAGTCTCCCACTTTTCCCTCTTAAGCCTTCATTTCTATGAAATATCCAAATCAAGTCCTGAATAATTTCCCCCTGTTTGGAAGCTTTTATTTGTCACAAATATTTTAAAAGTGATCACGGTCATGGGAAGGTATGTCCAAGGACATAGTTTCCCCTCTGTGCTCTCACAGCACTCTGTCCACATCACTTTTGATTATTGCATTGTAAATATCCATTTGATCTCTGCTTCTCTTATCCAAACAACAAGCTCTGTTGTGAGGACAGAGGTTGTGTTTTACTCAATTTGGAATTATAGTGGAGGTGCAATGGGAAAGAATCTGTCAATGCAGGAGATGCTGGTTCAATCCCTGGGTCAGGAAGATCCCCTGGAGGAGGAAGCGGGAACCCACTCCAGTATCCTTGCCTGGGAAATCCCATGGCCAGAGAAGTCTGGAGGGCTACAGTCCATGGGTCACAAAGAGACATACACGACTGAGCACAGAAGCAGCAGCATGTCTTGTATCATTAAACATAAGAGGTGCTCAGTATGTATTTGCTGAATAACTGCATTTTGAATTCTTCCTTTCAAATACCTTTGTAGCATGGCCTCATGCGTATTTCTCTGAAATCTAAGATTCAATATATCCAACATTATCTTCTTCTACGAAATTACTTCTTTGTTCCCACTGGTCTTTTGTGCAAGAATTACCACTGTTTTAATAAACCGGACTCATGACAAGGAACCACTGCTGCTGCCTCCTATCTCATTTCTCACATTCAAACTATTATTCAAGTTTACCCCTCCCTTTTCACTCTCAGAACCAATATCTGAGTAAAAGTCTTCATTATCATGAACCCGAGTGAGCTTAATAAGACTTCAAAGCAGGTCTTCTCTTTCCTTGTGTATTATTTACTCCCCTCCTCAACAACATTATTGAACAAAGTCCACAGCCCTGTACCTGGCATCAGCATCCTACTCTGGTCCCAAAGGAAACATTTCATCTTCTATCCCAGGATCCAGCCCAGATTACCCTGTACCTTTACACTTCTGAGTCTTAGTTCTTTCTGGAATGACTTCATACAACTTCTACTTCTTGAAATCCTACTCACCCTTTCAATCTCCCTAACCATGTTCTGTCCAAAAGCAATCTTTCTCACTAAAGAACTGTAACTGTACACACTTGGGAAACTTAAAACATTCTGTCTTGAGTTATCTGTGGTTACATTTGCCTCATGAACACTGGTTTGTACTGCAGGGGTCCACTTATATGTGATATTTTTTTTTCTGTATATATACATATATATATATACACTACAGTTCCACAGGTTTCCCTGGTGGGTCAGTGCTAAAGAATCTGCCTACCGATGCAGGAGACGCAGGTTTGATCCCTGGGTCAGGAAGAAGGAAGGAAACTGCAACCTGGAGCAGGAAATGGCAACCCATTCCAGCAGTCTTCCCTGGGAAATCCCATGGACAGAGGAGCCTGGTGGGCTACAGTCCTGGTTGTTAAAGAGTCGGATATGACTGAGAAACTAAAGCAACAACATTACCACACAATCTGAAGTGGGTTGATTCCACAAATACGGAGCCTTGGATATGCAGCACTGACGTCAAGTTATAGGTAGATTTTCCACTGCAAGGGAGGGGGGGTTGGTTCTCCTAACCCCTGTGTTAAGAATTGAGTTTCTTGAGAAATTGAAATAGTGTCTTATATCTTTGTAACCTCAAAGAGTTTAGTAAGATGATTTGTTCAAGAGCAAGGACTACTAAGTGGTGTTTTCATGAATGACGTCATTTCCTAACTTGTTAAATATTTTCCTCTCACTGGTTTTTGCTGCATCTTTTACTAATTTTAAAAGCAATGCATCTACATAGAAAATTTTAAAAGTTACCAAAAAAATATTCATAATTACATCATTTCCAGATAGGTATCTTAAACATTTTTATATTATCCTACTGTAATTTTTAAACATGCACAAATATATTATGTTATGAAACTGGGTTATTTTATATATTGTATCATACAATCTATTTATGTAACTGAAAAATACATCTTGAACATTTCCCCATGTTATAAATAATATTTTTATTGCTCCCACTAGGTAACAATTTATTCCCCAGATTCTAGAATTATGATATGTTGATTTAGTTTGCCTTAGCATCCTTAGTCCTTTTCTATTTAATAATTATTTGTTTTCCTTTTTACCACAGTTATTATGCCCATACTTAAGAAAATAAAGTAGTTCTACAAGGCACTTAATAAGTCTTCCTCTCACCCCACCCCCATCTAATAACAATCTATTTCTTTGTCCTCTCTCTTTAGAATTTCTATTTATTTGATATTAGACCTTTCAGACTGATTCTTGAAATATCGTTTCCCTTTGTATTAACTATCCTTTTAACATTTTAACTTAAAAAAAAAAATTCCTCTATTTTTCTTTGAATCTTACTGGGAAGTATTTTCTGTCTAACATAAATGTCTATGAGTTCCTCCCTTTTTCTTAAAAATAGTATTGTTTACTTCATAGATATAACAACATTTATCTGAGCAAAATATTTTCATTTTAAAAAAGTTCTTTTTTATACTGTCTATTTTCTCTGGCTTTTTTCCTTTTTATATGGGTATCTGTATTTGAGGCTTTCCTTAAGTGTCTTGTGCCTTAAAGTTTATTGTCCATTCATATTTATTCAGTTCAGTTCAGTCGCTCAGTCGTGTCCAACTCTTTGCAATCCATGAATTGCAGCATGCCAGGCCTCCCTGTCCATCACCATCTCCCGGAGTTCACTCAAACTCACTTCCATCGAGTCAGTGATGCCATCCAGCCATCTCATCCTCTGTCGTCCCCTTCTCCTCCTGCCCCCAATCCCTCCCAGCATCAGACTCTTTTCCAATGAGTCAACTCTTCGCATGAGGCGGCCAAAGTACTGGAGTTTTAGCTTTAGCATCATTCCTTTCAAAGAAATCCCAGGGCTGATCTTTAGAATGGACTGGTTGGATCTCCTTGCAGTCCAAAGGACTCTCAAGAGTCTTCTCCAACACCACAGTTCAAAAGCATCAATTCTTCAGTGCTCAGCTTTCTTCACAGTCCAACTCTCACATCCATACATGACCACTGGAAAAACCATAGCCTTGACTAGACGGACCTTTGTTGGCAAAGTAATGTCTGCCTCAGATATGCAGATGACACCACCCTTATGGCAGAGAGTGAAGAGGAACTAAAAAGCCTCTTGATGAAAGTGAAAGAGGAGAGTGAAAAAGTTGGCTTAAAGCTAAACATTCAGAAAATGAAGATCATGGCATCTGGTCCAATCCCTTCATGGGAAATAGATGGGGAAACAGTGGAAACAGTGTCAGACTATTGTTTGGGGCTCCAAATTCACTGCAGATGGTGACTGCAGCCATGAAATTAAAAGACGCTTACTCCTTGGAAGGAAAGTTATGACCAACCTAGATAGCATATTCAAAAGCAGAGACATTACTTTGCCAACAAAAGTCCGTCTAGTCAAGGCTATGGTTTTTCCAGTGGTCATGTATGGATGTGAGAGTTGGACTGTGAAGAAAGCTGAGCACTGAGGAATTGATGCTTTTGAACTGTGGTGTTGGAGAAGACTCTTGAGAGTCCCTTGGACTGCAAGGAGATCCAACCAGTCCATTCTGAAGGAGATCAGCCCTGGGATTTCTTTGGAAGGAATGATGCTAAAGCTGAAACTCCAGTACTTTGGCCACCTCATGCAAAGAGTTGACTCATTGGAAAAGAGTCTGATGCTGGGAGGGATTGGGGGCAGGAGGAGAAGGGGATGACAGAGGATGAGATGGCTGGATGGCATCACAGACTTGATGGACATGAGTCTGAGTGAACTCCGGGAGTTGGTGATGGACAGGGAGGCCTGGCGTGCTGCAATTCATGGGGTCACAAAGAGTTGGACATGACTGAACTGAACTGAATGTCTCTGCTTTCCAATATGCTATCTAGGTTGGTCATAACTTTTCTTCCAAGGAGTAAGCGTCTTTTAATTTCATGGCTGCAGTCACCATTTGCAGTGATTTTGGAGCCCCAAAAAATAAAGTCTGACACTGTTTCCACTGTTTCCCCATCTATTTCCCATGAAGTTATCAGACCAGATGCCATGATCTTAGTTTTCTGAATGTTGAGCTTTAAGCCAACTTTTTCACTCTCCTCTTTCACTTTCATCAAGAGGCTTTTTAGTTCCTCTTCACTTTCTGCCATAAGGGTGGTGTCATCTGCATATCTGAGGTTATTGAGATTTCTCCCCGCAATCTTGACTCCAGCTTGTGCTTCTTTCAGCCCAGCGTTTCTCATGATGTACTCTGCATTAAGTTAAATAAGCAGGGTGACAATATACAGACTTCACGTACTCCTTTTCCTATTTGGAACCAGTCTGTTGTTCCATGTCCAGTTCTAACTGTTGTTTTCTGACCTGCATACAGGTTTCTCAAGTGGCAGGTCAGGTGGTCTGGTATTCCCATCTCTTTCAGAATTGTCCAGTTTATTGTGATCCACACAGTCAAAGGCTTTGGCATAGTCAATAAAGCAGAAATAGATGTTTTTCTGGAAGTCTCTTGCTTTTTCCATGATCCAGCGGATGTTTGCAATTTGATCTCTGGTTCCTCTGCCTTTTCTAAAACCAGCTTGAACATCTGGAAGTTCACGGTTCACGTATTGCTGAAGCCTGGCTTGGATCATATTTATTAGTGATGTACAGAAAAGCTAACTGGAAGTCCGGGAAACACAGGTGAGGTTTGTGAACTACCGCAGAGTGACCAAGTAACAAAGAAATCTTTTTATTGTCAGACCCCTAAAAATAAATATCCATGTCTTTTCTCTAGAACTTTTCAATGCCCTTTGAGAAGATGCCTCCAATTTCCAGCTCCTGTGGGGTTGGGGTGGGGGGGTGTTGGGGGATGGGCTGATATGAAGCTAGATGGTATTTTGGAAGTAAGGCAAGATATGGGGCCAAGAATCTAAATGTACAATTGCAGTCTTTTACATAATCTCCCTGCTTTAAGTTTGCTTTACCCCTGTGCTTAGTACTTAGTCACTCAGTCATCTCCGACTCTTCGTGATCCCATGGACTATAGCCCGCCAGGCACCTCTGTTCATGGGGATTCTCCAGGCAAAAATACTGGAGTGGGTTACATGCCCTCCTCCAGGGGATCTTCCCAACCCAGGAACAAACACAGGTCTCCCACATTGCAGGTGTATTTTTTACCATCTGAGCCACCAGGGATGTCCAAGAATACTGGAATGGGTAAGCTATCCCTTCTTCAGGGGAACTTCCTGACCCCAGAATCGAACCAGGGTCTCCTGCATTACTGGTAGATTCTTTACCAGCTGAGCTACCAGGGAAGAATTTTTCCCTACTCTCTACCTTTACTGGAGTCCCTAAGGTAGAATCTTTCCAATTTAATATCTTCAAAAAACAAATGCTATTTTCTTACAGTTGGTTGAATGTAGTGAGAGAGAGTGGCTCTGTGGCCTGTTTTGTATTCAGATTTTGAAATCTTTTTATATTTAATCCAGAGTTTCATCGCTACCATTAACAGTCCTGTTTCTTCAAAGTTCAGAGATTTTTCAGGATTCTGAAGCATCAGATGGCTTGCTACTCATATTTTATTCCCTTCCATAATCACTCAAAGTTCCAGAGCTTCTGGAACTCCCTCTGTCTTCTTTCCAGCTTCCCATTGGCTACTATTCAATCCTTTCCATTGTTTTTGATCTTATGAGTTTATACTTCAGTAAATGTCTACTGTGATTTCAGTAGAGATTAAAGAGTAAAGACAGATGTAGCTTTTCATTTCATCATGTTTAGACAGCAATAGACAATATTACCTTTAATTCTGGAATCCTATGGCTCTGGAAGAAAGTGCCGTAACTCTCTATTTTGATAAATATAAGCATAACATGATAGTAATGCTTAGCCTCCAAAAAGTAGTCACGTATTTGTAAGACAAAGGAATATGTGGAAATATAAAACTGCTTCCTCTATTCTATTCTAATCTGCTATTTATTTAACTGTCTGTTATAAAACAAGATTCCCTTCCCATATTCAAACATTATCATTTGCAATGATTCTCAAAGTATGAACTGCATGCTACTTTATATTAGAATGACCTGGACTCCTCTTAAAATGCAGATGTTTGGGTATCATTCAGTTCGGTTCAGTCGCTCAGTCATGTCTGACTCTTTGCGACCCCATGAACCACAGCACTCCAGGCCTCTGTGTCCATCACCAACTGCTAGAGTTTACCCAAACTCATGTCCATTGAGTTGGTGATATCATTCAACTATCTCATCCTCTGTCATCCCCTTCTCCTCCTGCCCTCAATCTTTCTCAGCATCAGGGTCTTTCCCAATGAGTCAGTTCTTTGCATCAGGTGGCAAAAGTATCGGAGTTTCAGCTTCAGCATCAGTCCTACCAATGAACACCCAGGAGTGATCTCCTTTAGGATGGACTGGTTGGATCTCCTTGCAGTCCAAGGGACTCTCAAGAGTCTTCTCCAACACCACAGTTTAAAAGCATCAATTCTTCGGCACTCAGCTTTCTTTATAGTCCAACTCTCACATCCGTACATGACTACTGGAAAAACCATAGCTTTGACTAGACAGACCTTTGTTGGCAAAGTAATATCTCTGCTTTTTAATATGCTGTCTAGGTTGGTCATGGAAAAGGCAATGGCACCCCACTCCAGTACTCTTGCCTGGAAAATCCCACAGATGGAGGAGCCTGGTAGACTGTAGTCCATGGGGTCGCTAAGGGTCGGACACGACTGAGCGACTTCACTTTCACTTTTCACTTTCATGCATTGGAGAAGGAAATGGCAACCCACTCCAGTGTTCTTGCCTGGAGAATCCCAGGGACGGGGGAGCCTGGTGGGCTGCCGTCTATGGGGTCGCACAGAGTCGGACACGACTGAAGTGACTTAGCAGTAGCAGGTTGGTCATAACTTTCCTTCCAAGGAATAAGCGTCTTTTAATTTCATGGCTGCAATCACCATCTGCAGTGGTTTTGGAGCCCTCCAAAATAAAGTCTGACACTGTTTCCCCATCTATTTGCCATGAAGTGATCGGACAGGATACCATGATCTTATTTTTCTGAATGTTGAGCTTTAAGCGCACTTTTCACTCTCCTCTTTCACTTTCATCAAGAGGCTCTTTAGTTGTTCTTCACTCTCTGCCATAAGGGTGGTGTCATCTGCATATCTGAGGTTATTGATATTTCTCGCAGCAATCTTGATTCCAGCTTGTGCTTCCTTCAGCCCAGCGTTTCTCATGATGTACTCTGCATTAAGTTAAATAAGCAGGGTGACAACATACAGCCTTGACGTACTCCTTTTCTTATTTGGAACCAGTCTGTTGTTCCATGTCCAGTTCTAACTGTTGCTTCCTGACCTGCATACAGGTTTCTCAAGAGGCAGGTCAGGTGGTCTGGTATTCCCATCTCTTTCAGAATTGTCCACAGTTTATTGTGATCCACACAGTCAAAGGCTTTGGCATAGGTCAATAAAGCATAGATGTTTTTCTGGAACTCTCTTGCTTTTTTGATGATCCAGCGGATGTTTGCAGTTTGATCTCTGGTTCCTCTGCCTTTTCTATGCTGGACCTAGAATTTATGGGAGTCCTCTGAAGTGCCCATGCTTAAGAAGCTTGCCAGGTGGTTGCCTACATACTGAAGTTCAACAACAATGGTTTGTAGAAACTCATAAATCATCATGTTCTCTAGGTCTGATACTGAGTTAAAATTGCTTAAAGTGAATACTACTCTTAACTCTACCATAATGATTGTAATTATATTAGTAAGGGAATTAAGATTAATTTTTCTATTTAAGAAATTTTGGAATTAAAATTTGAAAGTCTATGAATGAAGCATCACTTTATTACTGGTAATAATATTTAAAAAATATTAATTTTGATATGGGAGTTTACCACTATATGTTGATAATGTCTTTCGATAGCAATGATCCAATTTAAACTTTGTATCAGTTTGACTTCAAACTGATGTGTTTCTGAATTTTAAAATCAGGTGGAAAAACTTACATTGACCAATTTCTCTTAGACTGCTGGTCATGCTGCTGAAGTCTTTTAAGAGGATTATATAGTGTTATTTCACATAAGAAAGAATAGCATGGAAATTAACCATCTCTATTAGTAAAAGATAAATGATTTGCCAGGGTATTGATTGTGGGAGACGATCACTTTAAGTACACAATTCAAGGAGTCTGGAAGTGTATATGTTTTATAACTATCACCACAATTAAAATATTTGCATTTGCATCACCCCAAAAAACTCCCTTTCCCACAGCTGGCTCTTGGCAACCACTGATTTACTTCTGTCAGTACAATTTTGTCTTTTTTAGGATTTCATATAAACTGAATCATGCAGTATGTAGTCTTTTCTTTTCTTTTTTTTTAGTTTCTTAACTCGGCATAATGATTTTGAAATTCAACAATGTTGTTGTATATATTGATAGTTTATTATTTTTATTTCATCATATGAATATACAACAGTTTATTTGTTTACTAGTTTGGTGGTTTCTGGTCTATCAGTTTAGTTCCTTCGCTCAGTTGTGTCCGACTCTTTGTGAACCCATGAACCGCAGCACTCCAGGCCTCCCTATCCATCACCAATTGCCAGAGTCTACCCAAACCCATGTCTGTTGAGTTGGTATTGCCATCCAACCATCTCATCCTCTGTCATCCCCTTCTCCTCCTGCCCTCAATCTTTCCCAGCATCAGGGTCTTTTCCAATGAGTCAGCTCTTCGCATCAAGTGGCAAAAGTATTGGAGCTTCAGCTTCAACATCAGTCATTCCAATGAACACTCAGGACTGATCTCTTTTAGGATGGGCTGGTTGGATCGCCTTGCAGTCCAAGGGACTCTCAAGAGTCTTCTCCAACACCACAGTTCAAAAGCATCAATTCTTCGGCACTCAGCTTTCTTTATAATCCAACTCTCACATCCATACATGACTACTGGAAAAACCATAGCCTTGACTAGATGGACCTTTGTTGGCAAAGTAATGTCTCTGCTTTTTTAATACACTGTCTAGGGTGGTCATAACTTTTCTTCCAAGGAGTAAGCGTCTTTTAATTTCATGGCTGCAATCACCATCTGCAGTGATTTTGGAGCCCAGAAAAATAAAGTCAGCCCCTGTATCCCCATCTATTTGCTGTTCTGGTCTATGGTTACTGGGAATAAAGCTTCTACAAACATCTGCAGGCAAGTCTTTGTGTATATGCATCTTTTCCTTTCTCTTGGTTAAAACCTAAAAGTGGGATTCCTGGGTTATATGACAAGTACCTGGTTCACTTTCTAAGAAACAGCTTAGCTGTTTCTCAAAACAGCTGTATCACTGAGCATTTTCATTATAAACTTGTTCATAATATATCTGCATTATAGTTCACTACAGCTGTAGGAGCTTTAGCAATGGCCTGTTTTCATTTTGGATGATGGTAAATTGAATGTTCATTCTTTGTACTGGTTAACCTTGGCTAGAGGTTTACTCATTTTATTGACCTTTTCACAGAATCAGCCTTTGATTTCATTGATTTTCTCTATTTGTTCTTGCTTTCATTATTATTTCCTTTCTTAATATACTCTAGACTTATTTTACTCCTCTTTCATAACTTCTAAAGAAACAAGTTTAATTAGTTTAAGACTTTTCCTCTTTTTTAATACAAGGACTTAATTCTATAAGTGCTCCTCCAAGTACCACTTCTATTCTCATCATGTTCACGTTTTCTTTATATTCCTGAACATAAGTAGCAAATTTATTATAGCTGTTTTATCAACCCTATCTATTAGTCCCACAGTTTGGTCATTTCTGGATCTCTTTCAACTGACTGATTTTTCTACTGACTGTGGGTAATAATTTACACCTTCTTTGCACGTCTCTTCATTTTTTAATGGGTAATGGACATTGTAAATTTTACATTAGTAGGTTCTAGATTTTGCTGCTTTTCTTTAAAGTATGGTTTACTTGCTCTGCCATGAAGTTACATTACTCGGACTCTGTTAGATCCTTCTGGTATTTGCTTTTATGCTTCAAGGCAGATCTAGAGAACTCTTTCATCTCTAGGCTAATGTAGCCTCAGGACTATGGCAGTATCCTTCTGAGGACTTAACTCAATGCCCTGCACATGACAAAGTCTTTCCACATCGGCTGCTGAGAATGAACTCCTTTTCAGCTCTGAAAGAGCTCCAGGAATTGTTTGGCCTTCTGTTTTCTAGTGTTTCTTTCCCCAGCTGCAGGAAGTTTCCTAATACATATAGGTAGATCACTATTTAACCAAAGAGTAAAAGAAGGACCTCTGAAAAACTTTTTTTTCCCCCCTGTGCAGTTTCCCCCATCTGATACTCTGCTTTGATGTCTAAGTACAGAGGTCTCCCTGAACTCTGATCTCTGTCTCCTCACAGTGAGACTGCCTAGCTCTATTTGGATCTGCCAGTCCTGCACTGTGGCCTAGAAACTGCTTCTAGGAAGTAAGCTGGGGTCATCATAGCCCTCACTACCTTTGTTCTCAATGTCTCAAAGTCATATAATATATTTTGTCTGGTATTCTAGTTGTTCAAAGCAGGAGGGTAAATCTGATCCCTAATCCTTATCATGATTGGAAACAAAATTTATATTAGTGTGTGGTGTGTTTAGTCACTAGCTAAGTCATGTCTGACTCTTTTGTGATTCCATGGACTGTGGCCTGCCAGGCTCCTCTGTCCATGGGAGTTTCCAGGCAAAGACACTGGAGTGGGTTGCCATTTCCTTCTCCAGATTTATATTAGCAATCAGGTTAAATACAAAGAAATTAAATACCAGTAACTTTGTAAGTTTTACTGTGACTACACTTCAGGTAACTGAAATAAAGTTTCTTATAAATGTAATTCTAAGAATATGTTATAAAACCAAGTGTCCTAAAATACAGAAGAGAGCAGGGTCAGTGTTCCAACCATCTCAAAAGTTAATACAGTCTCTTCTTTGACATACTCTCCCTCACAAAAATCCTACACTAATCAAAAAAGAAAGAATTATCACTATAATCTGTCAGAGATATACAGACTACTGACCTGAAGAAGGAATTACAAATTAGAGATGCAGTAAAGAGAACTTGGGGTTTCCCTTGTGGCTCAGTGCTAAAGAATCCACCTGCCAAGGCAGGAGACATAGGTTCAATCCCTGGGTCAGGAAGAACTCATGGAGAAGGAAACAATAACCCACTCCAGTATTCTTGCCTGGGAAATCCCATGGACAGAGGAGCCTGGCCAGGCTACAGACCATCGGGTCACAAGACTAGGACATGACTTAGGGATTAAACAACAATAACAAGAGAGAACTTGACAATTCTGACGACTATTCAATCAGAAAAAAATTTGCTAGTATTTTCTCCATCTGTCATTATGAGAAACTAGAAATAGGAAATATTGCACCTCTACTCCTAAGAATCCCACATACCTACCCAAAAGAGAGAGCAAATCAAATAGCCATAAAGAATTGTGATGTAGAAATGTTTACCATAAATTCATGGTAATGTTTACCATAAATTCAGGGTGTTATGAAGTTACATAGCACAACCAAGTCTTGTTCACTTATATTTTCTTGAAATATGTCACTTCAAGAGTAATCCTAGTGAAACCTATAAAACAAATTACAATAGCACTAATTCAAGTGGTAAATGTTTTATTCTTTATATAGATGTATGTCTGTTTATACATACAGAAACATGTGAAGAAATACATCTATATACAGAAAATATATTTACCATTTGTCATCAAACACATAAAATCAGGAGCAGAGCATTATGCACAGATCACATTCATTTCCCTTAGTAAAATTAAATATAGCCATTTCCTATAAATAAATGCTCAAAATAAATTTGATATGTTTTTCTTGGTCATTTCTTGTGCTTAGTTGCTCAGTTGTGTCCGACTCTTTGTAACCCTACAGACTGCAGCTCACCAGGCTCTTCTATCTATGGGGATTTTCCAGGCAAGAATACTAGAATGGGTTGCCATGCCCTCCTTCAGGGGATCTTCTCAACCCCATGGATTGAACCCAGATCTCTCACATTGCAAGTGGATTCTTAACCGTCTGAGCCACCAGGGAAGCTGAGTATTTCTTACAGAATTATAAACTAATCTAAAGAAAGAAAAGTCCTGAAATATGGCAAAATTATCATTAATTTTTTTTTCTGTTTTTAGTACCCATAAGTTATACATGCCTGGTGGAGGGCATGACAACCCACTCCAGTATTCTTGCCTGGAGAATGCCATAGACAGAGGAGCCTAGTGGGCTACAGTCCATAGGGTCGCAAAGAGTTGGACACGACTGAAGCAACTTAGTACGCACACACAAGTTATACCTGATCTGAATTAGTGGTCAGTTTTACTGTATGAACCTTGAATATAAACAATTTTAATGTTCTTGATCCCTTCTGCTATAATGCTGCCTCAAAAAAGATTTTAACAATTCATATTCAGTCTAGTAGTATATAAGAGAACCATTTCACCATATTCTCAACAATGAGTACTCTCATTAAAATAATAAATTCTCCACTAATGTGCTAGCTTGTGACCCTTGAGTCATAGCAAGGTACTCCTAGGACCTAGAAGTACATTCTTAGGCAGGATATTTTAAAGCAAGATAGGCACAGGATATTTTAAATTTTGAAGGAAAATAATAATACTCAGCCGACTGATTGGAACAATTGGAATAATAACAGCCGACTCATTGGAAGAGACACTGATGCTGGGGAAGATTGAGGCAAAAGGAGAAGAGAGTGGCAGCAGACAAGATGACTGGATGGCATCACTGATTCAATGGGCACAAACTTGAGCAAACTCTGGGAGATAGTGAGGGACAAGGAGGCCTGGTGTGCCGCAGTCCATAGGGTGTAAAGAGTCGGACACAACGTAGCAACTGAACAACAAAAATGAAAGTTAATTATGCAATAGCTGGGCATTTCATAGGGATTAATGACTAACAAAGAGTGGATGGCCCAAGGTACAGCCAAGGACCATTAACATCCACTGGCCATTAATTCCCAGAAAATTCCCAGCATCAAATTCCTTATTGCTATTATGAACTGAAAATGGAAAAGAAATATAGGCATATGGATTTTTTAAGGGTGATGCAGTTTTAATTAATATGTACAAGGCATTCATGGAGAACTTAATTTTTGTACATTATCCAATCACACTGCTGTTCTCATCTCTCATGGTTCCAAAGAGGCAGACACAACTGAGCGACTGAACAACAACAAATAATACTCAACACCCCTCAGGTGCCACGTGAATTACTTGCTCACGGTTTCAACATGACTTCACATTACATTTCTTTCATTGGCATCATCTTTGTGAAGCTAGGTTTCAGCAGTTGCTGCAAGACAAGGCAAGTACCCTGTGAAAATCAGCATGGAACAGGAAATGAGAGAGATTGTATTGAACCCAATTCCCAAATTGGAGAAGTTGTGCAGTTCCCAACAAGATGTGCATTCCCATTAGTAACCACAACTGTTGGAAGAATGAAATGAAAACATTTTGTCTTTCAGTTTAGTGTTAGTTTATCGGTCATGTCTGACTCTTTGCAACCCCATGGACAATAGACTGCCAGGCTCCTCTGTCCATGGGATTCTCTAGGCAAGAATACTGGAGTAGGTAGCTATTCTGTTCTTCAAGGGATCGTCCCAATCTAGGGACTGAATCCAGGTCTCCCTCATTGCAGGTAGATTCTTTACTGTCTGAGCCATCAGGGAAGCGCCAGCTTCCTCAATTTAGGTATACTATTTTTCAAATGGCTATTAAGTGGTTGGGACAGGAATACTTGAGTCATTTTGAATTCCACTACTTAATAAATGAAACTGTTAGATATATGTATTTTAGGCCTAAAGGTACTAGAAAATCTTACTGAGACACCGAGAACACTGTGAACCAAGAAAGTTTGGGGAATCTCTGTGCTAAACAACTTCAATATAATATTTCTTTTTAACTTGCATTATTGAAACTGAACATTAAACAACAAGAAACACTCATTTGTATGCCATTCTTTATCTATTCAATACCTTTACTTATTTATCAATTACATTATTATTGTTATTGTCTTTATCATTGATTTGTTCAATCTCTGTATCTATTAAGGCTAATAAACCTTTGACTCACTTCTTATACTTACTTTATGACTTTTTGATGTTTAGATGTTTTTCATTTTTATGAGTTGAAACTGTTAGTAATTTTCCTCTGTGTGATTTATTTCACTGTTTCAAAATTCTGCCTGATACAGAATTTTTGAGAACTATCTACAACTATTTTTCTATTTTTTTTTTAAATTTTATTTTATTTTTAAACTTTACATAATTGTATTAGTTTTGCCAAATATCAAAATCTTTAGAAATCTTAATGACTTTATATTCTTTATAGATTAAGTAGAAAGAGAATATTTTAGAAAGAAAACAAATTCCTATCTGAAAGTGAGCTATTTTCCAAAGAGAACCTGTTATGTTAAATCATTTCAGTATAATTAGGTGCCCATCAAAAATTATCACAGTAAAATAACTTTTATGTCTGAAGGCAGAATTTATCAATGACAAGGAAGGAGAATGTTAAATATTCAAATATGTTCATGAATTAGTACAATTAGGTGGACTTCACAGAGATCCACAATGTATATATGAGGAAACAAGGTTCTTTTAGGTGATAAGATTCAGTAACAACCAAATAAAATCTGTTTAACCCAATGTTTTTCCCAAATTAGTTTGAATATAAAAGTATTTTATAATACTTTTAATATAATAACTATTAATTTCTCAAATAACTATTTTTCTATGGATGTACATTGAGCACCACTACACAATGATAATAAAATAGGCACACACTGCCAGAATTAATGTATTTTATTGTTTGTTCTTTTATAGGATTTGCCAAGTATTGAACAAGGACATATAATTCTTGTATCATTCATTTAACATACATTTACTGAGAGTCTTAAAGTGAAGTGGATACAACCCTGAATAAGACAGACGTTAGCCTTGATTTTACAGAGCTGACATTCCTTAACCACTCAAATATTTCCATTTGCTTTATAATGTAGTATGATTAATTTTCAAATTAAAACCTTAGCATAAGGACACAAACACCATGGAAAATAGTACGTAAGTGTGGATGAGTCTTTTAAATGAAACTATCACAGATAATTGAAAGCAAGATAATCTTTTTTTGTTTTTAGCTCATGGTGGAAAAAATAAGCGTAATTGTAAAAAGAAAAAGTCTCATGTAAGGTTATTTTCGTAAGAGTGTATATTGTTGACATCTACTTTTCTATCATTCTGTTTAAGTAACAAGTTTCCCAAGATCACTTTAACTGAACACCTGAAATAAGGTACCTAACTGGAACTGAACAAAATATACACTGTAAAATATTTTGGCAGTGTTAACAGTTCTGATTTTCAGCTCTTCTTTATCATATAGAATATAATTACTATTTATTTCTATCTCTGACTATAAACTACTTAAAAACCAAAGATGTTAGAATCTCAGAATTTCTGCAGCTGTTAAAAGTATATACCAGTCAGTTGTATATACCACACATATTTACCAACTATCTAAAGTGTGGTATGTACAATCACAATAATGATCATAATATTCATATACCATTGAACTCAGAGGTATGTCTACTTCTTGCACAACAATGTAAAAATAATTATTTAACTAACTGATTGATTGATGAATATAAGAAAAGGAGCTACTGAAGTTACAAACATGAAAAAGTTATAACATAGCAAGGACATGATGGAACAGAAATCTAAGACACAAGACAAACAGGTATATTTGATACTGTTTCAATATTACAAATATGCAAAACAGTTACTATGGGAATGAAATAGATAAAACCAAAGAAGAACTTTCTGGGCCTATGGAATAAATAAATAATCCCATGACAGAAGCATTTCTTTTTGGTATGATTTCTGTTCTCTCTTTAAACTACTTTTCTTATCTGATTTTCCAATATTATAATAACTCAGGGAAGTAAGCAAGGCTTTCCTATATTGTAATGACACAAATAAGAAATTTGGTTATCAAAGAGATCCAATTATATTCAAAGTAGGTAACCTGTTATAATTTATGGAATATTCACACAGGGTAAAGAATGATGTATATACATATATCCATACTATGGTTTCAACTTAGTTTTCTAATAAGAGCCCTAACACTTACCACCTATGTATGAACCCTAGGCTGAGCTAAATAAGGCACTAGTCGTACCTTAGTCATAGCATTTTTGTAAAAATTATAAAAATATGCATATAGAAAACTTAACAAGATACTTGACATAGTAGATGCTTAATAAATGGCAACTTTTCTTCTGCCTGTAGCCTTCATCAGCTTATACATTAGTTAACTTATGTTTATTATTAAATATAATAATTATCAATCTTACTTCACTGAAAGGTTAAGTTTCACAGGGCAAGATATTTTTTCTTCATTTCTGTATCTCAAGCACCTAAAAAAATGCCTGACATACAAATAAGGGCTTCTCAGGTGGCACTAGTGGTAAAGAATCCACCTGTCAATGTGGAAGATGCAAGAGACACAGGTTTGATCCCTGAGTTGGTGAGATCCCCTGGAGTAGGAAATGGTACTCCACTCCAGTATTCTTGCCTGGAGAATCCCATGGACAGAGGAGCCTGGTGGGCTATGGACCACAGGGCGCAAAGAGTTAGACATGACTAAACTGACTTAGGATGGATGGATTGAAAGCATTTTTAAATTTCTTCACACGGTACCAAGGATTTTCAACTGAGAGAGGCCATCACTTAGGTGTGTTATGTTTATTATCCAGAAGTGAATAAAAAAGAGAACTCTTGAGCTACATCTAATTTCACAAGAAAAGAAAATATATGTATGTATACTGTGTAATTGACAAATGTGAAAAATATGTATTAGCTGACTCTATAGAAATTAGAATAGGTCAGTGTTTTCTTTCCTTTTCTTTTGATGAGAATTTTTTTAGAGTAGGTACATTATACCATAAGGCCCTCATCATTCAATTAATCAACAAGTATTTTTTGCCAAACACCATTCAAGGAGCTGGGAACACCTTAATAAGTAAGACAGAAGAGACAGTCTCAGAAGCTTATATTCAAGTGGAAGGAGACAGGTAACGTAGGCATAAACAAACAAAAAAGATAACCACAGATTCTGATTCAAGTTTTATAAGACTCTCGGCTAGAGAGAGCAAGACAGAGAGGAGCTAAGAGGATGCTTTAGCTAGGGTGTTTATGAAATGGCATTATCTCCAAGGAGACGACACTGAAGCAAATATCTGAAGGATACAAGCAACCATGCCAAGAACTGGGGGAAGAGCTAAAGGTAGAGACGTCTAGGGTCATTAGTAAAAAACCCCAAGAGTAGGATAAAAATTAAGAAACCTCAGGCAGCAAAGAACACAAAATGAGGGGTAAAGTGGTATATGCTCAAACAGGAGAGGTGGGCAGAACTTCTACTGGCTATGATTAACAGCTTAATTTTATTATAAGAACAATGCAAAGCCATTAAAAGATTTTAAGCAGAGAAATAGCATGATTTAAACTGTGTTTTAAAATAACAATCTGGCTGTTATATGAGGAATAGATTGGAAAAAAGGGGTATGGTGGCTGAGAGCAAGGACTCTAGACTCAGGCAAAGCAATTCATATCTGAGTTTTTCCTGAATAAATTGGGAATCATGTGAAATATGCATAATGTAGTTATAATGGTAAGATTTTGACTATAACACAGCATAATTTTGAAAAGCACTCTCACATAGATAACTTATTCTATTCTTCAGTTCAGTTCAGTCGCTCAGTTGTGTCCCCATGGCTCTTTGCGACCCCATGAATCACAGCATGCCAGGCCTCCCTGTCTATCACCAACTCCCAGAGCTCACTCAAACTCATGTCCATCGAGTCAGTGATGCCATCCAGCCATCTCATCCTCTGTCATCCCCTTCTCCTCCTGCCCCCAATCCCTCCCAGCATCAGAGTTTTTTCCAATGAGTCAACTCTTCGCATGAGGTGGCCAAAGTACTGGAGTTTCAGCTTTAGCATCATTCCTTCCAAAGAAATCCCAGGGCTGATCTCCTTCAGAATGGACTGGTTGGATCTCCTTGCAGTCCAAGGGACTCTCAAGAGTCTTCTCCAACACCACAGTTCAAAAGCATCAATTCTTCGGGACTCAGCTTTCTTCACAGTCCAACTCTCACGTCCATACATGACCACTGGAAAAACCAATTCCTTGACTAGACGGACCTTTGTTGGCAAAGTAATGTCTCTGCTTTTGAATATGCTATCTAGGTTGGTCATAACTTTCCTTCCAAGGAGTAAGTGTCTTTTAATTTCATGGCTGCAATCACCATCTGCAGTGATTTTGGAGGCCCCCAAAATAAAGTCTGACACTGTTTCCCCATCTATTTCCCATGAAGTGATGAGACCAGATGCCATGATCTTCGTTTTCTGAATGTTGAGCTTTAAGCCAACTTTTTCACTCTCCTCTTTCACTTTCATCAAGAGGCTTTTTAGTTCCTCTTCATTTTCTGCTTTAGATTTATTTTATTCTAAATTTTTATATGTCCTCCAGCATTCTGGGACACTTTTATTCATTTAAGCATGATACATTTCTTTAGTTTTATTATGTTGAGCATTTTTTGTGTGCTTGTGTGTGTGTGTTTAAAATCTAATTCAAGCAAGAAGCTCAAACCCAGTGCTCTGTGACAACCTACAGGAGCGTGATGGGGTGGGAATTGGGAGAGAGGTTCAAGAGGGAGGGGGCATATGAGTACCTATGGCTGATTCATGTTGGTGTATGACAAAAGCAACTATCCTCCAATTAAAAATAAATTAAAAATCTAATCCAAATAATACATCGTTGGCAAAATGAAAATTTAAAAAGTAATGTAAAAGAATAATAACATTACTATGATAAAACTTGACATAAGGGATCATACACATGATATTTCAAACTATAGATTGTGGTGATATTAGCATCTCTCTCTTAAATTTGACTCTACTTAACTGTAAAATAAGGCCCTTAAAATAGTGCTTGTCACAAAATAAGAGCCTGTTAAATGTTAGCCAATAACTTTAATTTTTACAATAGCCTGACATTTATCATCTGCTAGGAAACATAACCATAACTGATCTCCAGTAATCTTAAAAAACTAACTTCCTAATTAATGTAAGAATTTTCACCTGAAAGCACCTGTAGATTCTTTCATTCATTCAATCGATACAGCATAAGGAATACAGATGCAAAAGAGAACACAGTAATGTCTTTCAAGATGCAGAATTTAGGATGTTTCATTTTTATCATGAGTATTATCATCCTATTTTTGTACAATTTAAAGAGAAACCATGTTGATAGATGATTTATGATATCTTAAGCAAAAATTTAATTATATCCTAAATATATTTTATATGTTTATAACAAATGATATTGGGTTATAATATTTATCTCATTTGTATGGTTATCTGCCATTTGGGAATTTTCTTACAAGATTTGGCAAGACAGTACAGGCTGTGGATGAACAAGTTTCTTTGACTCACATGCATGGATCAAGTAGAAAAAATAAAAGGAGAGGGTGGAGGTTAGCTTACAAAAAAACAAAAAAACCCTCAACAAAACAGAAAACAGTGTGATGTGCCTTTCTGGACACAGGGTGAGTAAAGAAGCTGGCATGCTGCCCTTACATTTCTGCCATGGAGTTCCAAACATGCCAGGCCTGCAGACTCAGCACTGTGCAAGGAATAACATGAAATAGCCACAAGCTCACACCGTTCACAGTAACAAACAAGTAGGATGCAAAACTGAATTACTAAAGCAGTCTGCAGAAAACTGAGAATGAGAAATAGGTCCATGGTTTCTGCTTACTTCTTTAGAACTCCTGAGAACAGAGAAAGGTAAGGAGGCAAGGTTCAGGCAGTCAACTAATCTGACTTGGTCTTTGAACCAAAATGGAGAGCTCTATCGGATGAGAATGTGCTAGAGAAGAAAGACTGCTTTTCCATTACTCCTTCTAGAAATAAGTGTCTAATTAAAAAAAAATCTTTTTATTTTATATTGGAGGAACTCCCATGGACAAAGGAGCCTGGTGGGCTACAATCCATGGGGTTGCAAAAGAGTCAGACACAACTTAATGACTAAACACCAGCCAACTAACAATGCTGTCATAGTCTCAGGAGGGCAGTGACGGGACTCAGACATATGTATATAAGTACTGTTCTCCCCCAAACTCCCCTCCCATCCAGGCTGCCACATAACATTAACCAAAGTTCCCTGTATTATACAGCAGGACCTTGTTGGTTATCCATTTTAAATACAGTAGTGTACATATGTTGAACCCAAACTCCCTAATTATCCTTTGCCCCCATCCTCCTCCCACTCTGAAACCATAAGTTCTCTAAGTATGTGTGCCCGTTTCTGTTTTGTAAATAAGTTCATTTGTGTAATTTCTTTTTAGATTCATCATATAAAGGCTATCATACAATATTTCTCCTCCTTTGTCTGAATAAGTATCTAAAATTTAAAGAAGCATGTTGTGTATACTGCTGCTTGAAAATTTAATGCTATTAAAAATTTAATTTCTTTTTATAAGGAACATATAAGGAAGAGTATAATGATTATTTGGGGGAAAATATGTTCTTCTGGGCAGAAGTCACATGAATTGTCACTGCAGCTGGCCTGACTGAAAGTGGTTTCTCCCTCCATGGGCAAGGTGTTGGTACATGTGTGTTTGAATCAGGAATGGAGACACTAATCCCATTCCCTCTCTTCAGTGTTTATTGCAAAGCGTACAGAGAGGCTCCACAGGCTAAGTGTCAGGACCTGATGGGTGAAATCAGCAGAACACAGTTATGCAAATCAAGTGTGCAACTGACACTGCTTGTGTAATTATCAATGTAATCCTCCTCTATCAACCACCTCCAGGAAGGAAAGGAGGGGTAGAGGGTGGGGAGAGTTCACACTTGGGAGATCACGCAGAGAGTGGGCCAGGCGCCAGGTCTACAATCAGGTGAAAACAGTTCCTTCTCAAGGGAAGTCTGCAGTACAAGTTATACTGCACTTTATGCACCACCACTACTATGAAGGAGCTGCACTAGACTTCATTTCTATAACCAGCAAAATTTAATCCAATACATCTTATCAGTATACTGGTCATTGTCTTAGAATTTTTTAAATGGATCTCTTTAGCAAATCGGGTAGAAAAGTCATGGCGATCTGGTTTTAAAACAATGTCAGTATGGAAATAACTGATAATGATAGTCTTTTGGCCACATACCCAACTTTCAGACATTTAAAATCCTTCTTTGACAAAATAATCAGTCCTATGAATGTCTAAAGGTCTATAACCTGTAGCAAATCCATGTTATAAAAAGCAGTTCGTATGTAACAGAAACATAAAGTACTTAATTATATACTTGTTTACCTCAAAAAATAAAGTGGGATAATATTGAAGCAAACATTGAAGGATTAGGGGAAAAAAATCTATTAGAAAAACAGAGTGGAAGGCAGAGAAGAGACAAGAGGGGAAGATAACTTAAAAATATATATATATAAGAAGGAAAGGGTGTATTTCAGGAGACAGTTATTGATTATAAATGCCACACTGCTTTGGAAGACAAACAGTTTATGGAACTCCTAATCAGCCAGGAATTTAAGGAAATAATGTGACAGTCCCCTAATAAGGAATGATAGTATGCTATGCTAAGTCACTTCAGTCGTGTCCGACTCTGTGCGACCCCATAGACGGCAGCCCACCAGGCTCCCCCGTCCCTGGGATTCTCCAGGCAAGAACACTGGAGTGGGTTGCCATTTCCTTCTCCAATGCATGTAAGTGAAAAGTGAAAGTGAAGTCGCTCAGTCGTGTCCGACTCTTAGCGACCCCATGGACTGCAGCCTAACAGGCTCCTTTGTCCATCTGAGGGCATAATCACTCTCATGGCAAATTAACAGATTGTCTTGTATGAGAATACAGAACTAGAGCATTTGACATTCACTTGTTTAGCAATATGGTCCAAGGTTAGCACTAACTCAAACCCAGCCAGCTGCCACTTTTGAACTTCATTTTCAAGAAAGTTGAAGAGAATGAAAAAACTATATTTTCTTACCAGCTTCTCTGACAGCATGTAGTTTATACCTTAAAAATGCCTGCTAGCTGGTTTAATATTGTACTAATGTGAATATCCAAATATATTCAAAAGCAAGGAAACAGTCCTTATCTAAAACAACTAAAAATGGTGGATGTTATTGTTTTAACAAATGGATTCTTTTATGTTACATCTGGTCCAGTTGCTTTTTATAGGACAAAATAGCTTTAACCTGACAATTAGATACAAAGAACAAACTTCTTTAGCAAAATTTGTCAAACTTTGAATAGATTACAAACTGTGTTGTGAAAAATCAACATAACTGAGGTGTTGTGGAAATAAAGTAGGCATCTGTTCAGAATAATGTAGGCTTATTGATCTTAAGTCAAGAAACTGACACTGGAAGGTTCCTCAAATAGTTCTTCCTCTAGGGTTATATGCTATAGATATATCACATAAACTAACTTTACAAAGTGTTTATTTTTAGGTGATATATTCCAGAAATTATATAATAAATACTGATTTAATTGAAAGCTAATTTAATTGAAAGCTAAAATCAGAAAAAAAAATTCCTACACTTCTCTGCTTACTCAAGGGTATTTTATTTATATATCTCTGAACAATAATGTTACAATAAACAAGGAACAAGAGACAATGAATACGCTTCCTTGGGATATTAGGGTTTTTCATTTTCAAATGAAAAGATTCCCTTTTTAGCAATGATTTTTTTTTTTTTTTTGGTAAGAATGCAAGTGTAGTACAGGCTTTCCTGGTGGCTCAGTGCTAAAGAATCTACCTGCCAATGCAGGAGATCCAGGTCTGATCCCTGGGTCAAGAAGATCCCCTGGAGAAGTAAATGGCAACCCACTCCAGTATTCTTGTCTTAGAAATCCTTTGGACAGAGAAACCTGGTGGGCTACAGACCATGGGGTCGCAAAAGAGTCGGATGTGACTTAGCGACTAAACAACAACAAAGCCCAGTACAATTCCATGGCCAAAACTAAATTTTAGATATGGCATAAAAACATTTGGGACCGTGAAAAAGGCATTCTTACTTACTTTTTTCTCTTTACTATTTATACAAAGAAATTTATAAAGCATATATATTATGTAAGTTTCCATACATTAAAAACACATACTCTTCTATTACGTTTTAAATATTTAATTTGAGCACTGTATTAAAGTACAGGAGAAATATACCTGAAGTTCTAATTAGGAAAATATATGCACCTTTCATTCCTCCTTGATTAAAAAATAAGTATGGTAAGTATTGCTTTGATTAATAGGGGTCCAGGGCTTAATTGAAACATTATTTCCCCAGTGTACTGGGTAAATAAAGACAATTAAAAGAAGTAATATATAATGTATGAAGCACACTAATCAAATTTCTAAGGAATGAAAGGACTATGATCACTTGTTAAACTAAAAATCTAATAGACAAAACTAATAAAATAATTTTTTGTAGCAGGTGCACTGATTCTCTGATTTGTCACTAAAAACTGACAGAAATACTATGTTATATTATAAACTTATGTAAAGAAAAGTAGGCGATTTGTGTGTAAATCTAAGGTTAATGGGTAAAGTTTACACTTTGCCAACATAACTGCCATAAAATAAAGCAATTCTAATGAAATACCCAGCATCAAGACCAGTAAAATAGCTCTACAACATATTAAATGAAAATAGTTTTAAAAAACAAAGAAATAAACACTGATGATCGTTGTACAGATAAAACTTAGATTGCATTATTTCACTTTTTTCCCCCTGAATGGACAATATTTCAGAAATGAAATATAGCACTGCCATAACAAATAAAAGGAAAGTTTGATTTCTCCCATTATAATCTTAGCAAGTTGGGAATAAAATCTAGGCATTGTTAACAGGAATTATCTACTCCTGAGAAAAGATGATCATATCAATCTATTTCCAGAAATAATATTATACTGCTTAAAAATTATTGTTAGAAAACAAACTTTTCCATGTCAAATACTGGAAAATACTACCAAAATATTTGTGCTCTTTAGGGAGCCGAGATTTATTAATTATTCATAAAATTGGGCATGCTTTCAAAATTAAAAACTGTTATCAATGACTGTAATCAAAATTTAAAACAAGCAATCAAATCAAGTAATCAGGACTTTGTACACTTAAGCCCATCTTTTCATTCAGATACTAACTGGTAAAAGAGAAGGAGGGAATATCCAACACTGTTTTACACTTTCACTGGTATTCAGCAACACAGAGAGAGCTATTTCAAAAATATTCTTTAAAAAGAAATGCACTTTATGTGAACAAACTATATCTGCAATTAGAATGCAAAATCAGAAACTCTCTGTATCAAGGTTTTTTCTGAGATTTATGTTAGCAGATAGTTGCAGAGAAGCGATGCTAGTCTATGCAGGTCATCTGAAAATCTTTTAAGACCGCTTCCATTTTATGCAAATTTGTTTTGAAAGTTAAAACAAACAACAGCAAACAAACAAACAAAATAATTTGGGAGTGGGGAATACTCTTTTACTCTGTCAAGTTTGGTTTCAGCGACTAATGAGCAGCAAAATCTCAGGAGAAAAGATAACAGATTATATAATATGAGCAGCACAGGGAGATTAAAGATTAAATTAAGTGATGTGACAAAGCCACACAGCGAATTTGCAATGAGCCTGTTCTTAAACCCAGATGTCTTGACTTTTTGACTTCCAGATAGTATTCAGTTTATCACTTGGAGTTAACTTTACACAGTTTAGCAGTGAGTGAGTGAGTGAAAGTCGCTCAGTTGCGTCCAGCTCTTTGCGGCCCCATGGACTATACACACCATGGAATTCTCCAGGCCAGAATACTAGAGTGGGTAGCCTTTCCCTTATCCAGGGGATCTTCCCAACCCAGAGATCGAACCCAAGTCTCCCACATTGCAGGCGAATCTTTACCAGCTGAGCCACAAGGGAAGCCCAGAGTTTAGCAAGACAGAGGATAAAATAAACATATGAGGTTGTATCATTTATTCCATAGCGTGGAGTACATATTCTGGAGTTTGACTGTCTTGGTTTGAATCCAGGCTCTGCCTGGGTGATTTCTCTATGCCTCAAGTCTCCTCACCTATAAACTAGGAATAATATTAACAAGAAGCTTTTCTGTCTCTCCAATCCTTTGAAAAACACTGAAATGCTGGTGCGCACAGGCTGCTCTTTGGGATGCCCACATAGACACTTCTGGCAGTTGAACTGGATACTTACACTGAGTCAGTTATGATTCCATCCAAACTTATTTATGCCAGCTGTACCTATTACTATAATTAAATAAATTAACCAAATACACATATTCTAATAAAATAAGTACAGAAAGAAAGTTATTTCTATAAAAACTAATTTTACCACTTTGGAAAGATTCAATAAAAATGAGATGAAAATAACTCTGATAAATTGATAAATCGGCAATCTTAAAGATTAGTGACAAAAATCTGATAAATTTAATAGAAGTCTGATTGTTTCACAAAGTATTCAAGTTTTAAAGAAACTAAAAATGGAATTAGAGATGATGTGTTATGAGTGTGGTTTAGGTCAGATAAACTACATGGAATTCCAAAACCAAATTCCTCACTGAAAGGAAAGGACTTGGCCTTTTTATTGAAAGCTTCTCATATTGCTAGATTTACTGTTTTTAATTGATAAACTACCTGGTTTTGCTCTCTCAGGTAAGAGATTTAATTAAACGAATAATCCATAGGATGTGCCTTGTACAAGGCTATAGAGAGTTCAAGAAATCCCAGACATGACCTGTCATAACCTATTAGGATTATACAATCAAAATCAAAACACTGCCTTGTGTCCTCTAGAGCAGTGGTCCCCAACCTTTTTGTAACAGAGACTGGTTTTATGGAAGACACTTTTTCCACAAACTGGGGGTGGGGGTATGGTTTCAGGATGATTCAAGCACGTTAACACTTATTGTGCAATTTATTTCTATTATTATTAACATCATCAGGCATTAGATCATGGAGGTTGGGGAACCCCTTCTCTAGAGTTTGCCAGAGAATTCCAAATAGAAACTTTCAGTTTGCATGGGACCTTATAGGGCTTTAAAAAAAAGAGGAAGAAAGAAAAGAGCTAACATTTATTGAATGTATACTATATCGGATGTATCTATCCTAAAGGAAAATTAGTCCTGAATATTCATTGGAAGGACTGATGCTGAAGCCAAAACTGCAATGCTTTGGCCACCTGAAGCGAAGAACTGACTCATTTGGAAAGACCCTGATGCTGGGAATGATTGAAGGCGGGAGGAGAAGGGGACAACAGAGGATGAGATGGTTGGATGGCATCGCCATCTCAATGGACATGAGTTTGAGTAAGCTCCAGGAGGTGGTGATGGACAGGGAAGCTTGGCGTACTGCAATCCATGGGGTCGCAAAGAGTTGGACACGACTGAGTGAATGAACTGATATTGAACTGATACTGATATTATATCCCAGATATTTTTCTAAGTGTTTTCTCATATTTCTCTATGACATATAAAAATGTCACAGAAATATGTAAGTGCATATCAAAACCAACCTCATTATTAACCAATCTACTGGAAGGAAAATGTTCTAATCTAAAACAAAGGAAACAAAGATGCAATATAAATACCCTAGAACACAACAGCTAACTAAAGAAAATAAAACAATGAGCACTCATTACCCAAAGTAAGGGTTGGTATGGAGGAGGAGGAAGCAAGTTACTTTGTACTAATAATATTATTCATAAAAAACTGAAATTAAAATTAAAATCATTATATTACACTTAATACCCTATACTAGTAAGTTTAAGCACTAGTTCTTATATTTAGCTTATCTGTGACATATTCTCTTTCACCTCCATAGCCGTTTTTCACCTTTTGCTGCTCTGCTTCTGCAAAAAGCTAATTTCTATCAGCTTCATCCATAGGCTCCTTTGTCCCCTGGCTTCTGGTCATGCTCATTTAACATAAGGTATTAGCAAAAGAGACAGTAAAGAAGCTGCCTGCCAATGCAGGAGACATAAGAGATGCAGGTTCGATCACAGGGTCCGAAAGATCCTCTGGAGAAGGAAATGGCAACCCACTTCAGTATTCTTGCCTATAGAATCCTATGGACAGAGGAGCCTATGGGCTACAGACCATGGGGTAGCAAAGAGTCAAATACGACTGGGCGACTAACATACATCAGCAAAAGAGGAGAGATGGAAAGAGTGAGGCCAAGCTGTTTATTCCTCAGTCACAGGTTAGTAGGGGTATATTCCTCCACTGAAGGTGAGTTTCAAAACCGTCTCCTACCTCTCCTAATTTCAGTGACCTCTTCCAGGTGGTGCAGTTGGTAAAGAATCTGCCTGTTAAGGCAGGAAACACAATACATGTGGGTTCGATCCCTGTATTGTGGATACATCTCCTTCCCGACAGGAGATGTCGGGAAATCTTCTGGAGGAGGAAATGGCAACCCACTCCAGTATTCTTGCCTGTAAAATTCTATGGACAGAGGAGCCTGGCAGGATGCAGTCCATGGAGTCACAAAGAGTTGGACAAGACTGAATGCAAGTGCACACACACACACACACAGAACAAACACTTTAGACATGGGATTGCTGCTGCTGCTAAGTCACTTCAGTCGTGTCCGACTCTGTGTGACCCCAGAGACGGCAGCCCACCAGGCTCCGCCGTCCCTGGGATTCTCCAGGCAAGAACACTGGAGTGGGTTGCCATTTCCTTCTCCAATGCATGAAAGTGAAAAGTGAAAGTGAAGTCGCTCAGTCGTGTCTGACTCTTCGCGACCCCATGGACTGCAGCCTACCAGGCTCCTCTGTCCATGGGATTTTCCTGGCAAGAGTACTGGAGTGGGGTGCCACTGCCTTCTCCACATGGGATTGCTAATGGCTTCCTAATACTGCAGCCTTAGAGTATTCCAACTGTCCCTTGTTGGTTTCTTTTATGCCTGCTCTTTCTCCTGTAAATTTTAGTGCTACGTCAATGTCTCCTGCATTTTCTCCATTTGAGTGTCTCATTGCTTTCCTATCAAGGCCCTGATGCTATTTATTGGTAGCAAGAGTGGCCCAAGGCCTTAGAGAGTCCACAAGGCATTTTGACATTGAGTTTCTCATGCTTGAAGGGAACAGAAGGGCCACCTATCAGGAAGTTAGTGAAATCCTAGTAATTCTATGCATGTGCTGGCAACCTGATTACTCAAGATTATCACTGATGGTATCATAGAATGAAGTGAAAGGAAGACTTTTGGAGCTGTGGTCTTCATTTGTTAAAAGGACAGTAGTGGTGTCTGTGTGAAGACTGTAGTGTTACATGGCTACTTCTGTTAGCCCAAAGGATTATATGAAGGAGAAAGAACAAATTGAAGGTCCTGAATCATCTTTAAAACAGTCCTTATTTACTTAAGGCTCAGGTAAATAAGGCTGAAGATCAACTCCAGAATCTGATTTGAAGGGTGATGGGATTGCCGTACTGAATAAAATGGGCAAAACCAATACTATTAGGTCTTTTTCTAAATCTATTTTTAATAATTTTATTTTTTAATTTACTGTCTGTGCTGGATTTTCATTGCTTTTCTCTAGTTGTGGCCAGTGGTGCTACTCTCCAGTTCCAGTGCACGGCCTTCTCATTGTGGTGGCTTCTCTTGTCGCTGAGCACTGGCTCTGGGGCATGTGGGCTCAGTAGTTGTGGCACACGAGCTTAACTGCTCCATGGCACGTGAGATCTTCCCAGACCAGGGATCTAACCGGTAACTCCTGCATTGGCAGGTAGATTCCTCATCACTGGACCACTAGACAGGCCCACTGTTAGTTCTTGATAATGGGGTAATGGTGGGGAAAGAGTGAAACACGTGTTGATACTATGTGATGAAATACTGAGGCTCAGAATGTTGAATTCCTAAAACCCTACAGAACATGACTTGCCAGAAGACATATTTGTCTTCATGCCTCCCCATTCAAGGAAACCAACTATCACATAAATCAGCATTCCCATATAGTAAGAGGACTTCCAATTGGTTTGGAGAATGGCAGTTCTTTTCAGAACTCATTTCTATTACCATTCACAATCCCCAGGCTCATGACAAGTTAGATCCTAATATAGCCAAAGTCAAGGGATATCCAGGAGGTGACAACCTTATACACTGAAATAACTGCAAATCTTTACCAATTTTTATCAGTAGGAGTCCAGTTAGCATGTAAGGGAATGGATTGATTCTAAGGATTTTAAATCAAGAAGGTGAACTACAATGTTAGATCAGGCCAATTTATCTATAGGAACATTCATCTGGGATTTAGTATTTTATTGTCTTGAGCAGGTGGGAGTGACTGGTTAATTGAACCTTTGATTCAATGATAGCTTACACAGTAAAAAAGTTGAAATGGCAGAATGTTCTTGGCATAGCAAAGTAAAATTCCAAAATCTCAAGAATGTAAGAATATTGGAAAAGGATCTATTATAAATAACAATACCCCGCAATGGCCTGTGGGACATCTCCTTCACCAAAAAATTACACTGGTGAGGAAATAACCAGCATGCTTGAGAAGCTTCCTGGTAACTGTCTTCTCTAGGCTGCAGAGAACAATGATAGATGTTGCAAACAGATCTGAGCTTCTTAATTTAAAGGCATCTATTGTGATCTTCTGAGATGGCAGAAGCTATGTGGTAGAAATTAATTTCAGGAAGGTGAGGCTACCTTAACAAGCCACAGCGATGGGGTAAAGATCAATGTGTTTTGTGCCACAGGGTTCTATGGGAATGACTAATGGGTTTCAGATTCCCCAAGAATGAAAAAGACACCTGGAATACCAAACTGCTAGCTGTCTTACATGGACAGAAACCCTCTAGGTCTTGTGGGCAAAAATCCAACTTTAGTCACCATAGGAGGATTCATGATCTCTTATCCACTGCCTAGACCTAAGTATATTCACATACCCAGAGTCACATAATTTTAGGTGGAGACAGAGTCCATGAAACCTGGCCATAGCTGTATGCTATGAATTTTCCTCATAGCCATTTCAGAACCACCTGTGGCCATTTATGACAGTGACTGAACTGGGAGAAGGATAATACCAAATCCTTCCACAGGTTATTAGACAGTTGCATTATATTACCTCTGAATTGCCATTAATCCTTGGAACCTAAAATACAACTATGGCCCACCAGTCAAAGTGGGAGCTTATGGAAGCCAAGATATATATGAAGACTTCACCCAAGCCCATCTTACAATACCACAGGAATAAGTGCACTCAGTAATGGAAAGAATCCTTACATTGGTTCCCTGACCCAGGGTAGGAGGGCTATTATAAAAAGACAAGAACAGTGCTGTCTAATGCAAAATGAACCACATATATAATTTAAAATTTTCTAATAGCCACATTTTTAAAAGGTGGAATTAATTTTCATAATATATTTAATAAATACCATTTCAACATGTGTTTTTTTAATTTAAATTTATTTAATTGGAGGCTAATTACTTTACAATATTGTATTGGTTTTGCCATACATCA
This sequence comes from Bubalus kerabau, assembly GCF_029407905.1. NCBI lineage: Eukaryota > Metazoa > Chordata > Mammalia > Artiodactyla > Bovidae > Bubalus > Bubalus kerabau. The sequence continues at coordinate 155,159,937 of NC_073626.1, forward strand.
ACATGCATCTGCCACGGGTGTACACATGTTCCCCATCCTGAACCCCCCCTCCCACGTCCCTCCCCATACCATCCCTCTGGGTCATCCCAGTGCACCAGCCCCAAGCATCCTGTATCCTGCATCGAACCTATACTGGCGATTAGTTTCTTATATGATATTATACATGTTTCAATGCCATTCTCCCAAATCATTCCACCCTCTCCCTCTCCCACAGATCCAAAAGACTGTTCTATTTATCTGTGTCTCTTTTGCTGTCTCGCATACAGGGTTATTGTTACCATCTTTCTAAATTCCATATATATGCTTTAGTATACTGTATTGGTGTTTTTCTTTCTGGCTTACTTCACTCTGTATAATAGGTTCCAGTTTCATCCACATCATTAGAACTGATTCAAATGTATTCTTTTTAATGGCTGAGTAATATTCCATTATGTATATGTACTACAGCTTTCCTATCCATTCATCTGCTGATGGACATCTAGGTTACTTTCATGTCCTGGCTACTATAAACAGTGCTGTGATGAACATTGGGGTACACGTGTCTCTTTCAATTCTGGTTTCCTCAGTGTGTATGCCCAGTAGTGGGATTGCTGGGTCATAAGGCAGTTCTATTTCCAGTGTTTTAAGGAATCTCCACACTGTTCTCCATAGTGGCTGTACTAGTTTGCATTCCCACCAACAGTGTAAGAGGGTTCCCTTTTCTCCACATTCTCTCCAGCATTTACTGCTTGTAGACTTTTGGATCGCAGCCATTCTAACTGGCGTGAAATGGTACCTCACTGTGGTTTTGATTTGCATTTCTCTGATAATGAGTGTCAAAGAATGCTCAAACTACCGCACAATTGCACACATCTCACACGCTACTAAAGTAATGCTCAAAATTCTCCAAGCCAGGCTTCAACAATGTGTGAACCATGAACTTCCAGATGTTCAAGCTGGTTTTAGAAAAGGCAGAGGAACCAGAGATCAAATTGCAAACATCCGCTGGATCATGGAAAAAGCAAGAGACTTCCAGAAAAACATCTATTTCTGCTTTATTGACTATGCCAAACCCTTTGACTATGTGGATCACAATAAACTGTGGACAATTCTGAAAGAGATGGGAATACCAGACCACCTGACCTGCCTCTTGAGAAACCTGTATGCAGGTCAGGAAGCAACAGTTAGAACTGGACATGGAACAACAGACTGGTTCCAAATAGGAAAAAGAGTTCGTCAAGGCTGTATATTGTCACCCTGTTTATTTAACTTATATGCAGAGTACATCAGAGAAACGCTGGACTGGAAGAAGCACAAGCTGGAATTAAGATTGCTGGGAGAAATCTCAATAACCTCAGATATGCAGATGACACCACCCTTATGGCAGAAAGTGAAGAGGAACTAAAAAGCCTCTTGATGAAAGTGAAGGTGGAAAGTGAAAAAGTTGGCTTAAAGCTCAACATTCAGAAAACGAAGATCATGGCATCCGGTCCCATCACTTCATGGGAAATAGATGGGGAAACAGTGGAAACAGGGTCAGACTTTATTTTTCTGGGCTCCAAAATCACTGCAGATGGTGACTGCAGCCATGAAATTAAAAGACGCTTACTCCTTGGAAGGAAAGTTATGACCAACCTAGAGAGCATATTCAAAAGCAGAGACATTACTTTGCCAACAAAGGTCCGTCTAGTCAAGGGTATGGTTTTTCCTGTGGTCATGTATGGATGTGAGAGTTGGACTGTGAAGAAGGCTGAGCGCCGAAGAATTGATGCTTTTGAACTGTGGTGTTGGAGAAGACTCTTGAGAGTTCCTTGGACTGCAAGGAGATCCAACCAGTCCATTCTGAAGGAGATGAGCCCTGGGATTTCTTTGGAAGGAATGATGCTAAAGCTGAAACTCCAGTACTTTGGCCGCCTCATGCGAAGAGTTGACTCATTGGAAAAGACTCTGATGCTGGGAGGGATTGGCAGCAGGAGGAGAAGGGGACGACAGAGGATGAGATGGCTGGATGGCATCACTGACTCAATGGACGTGAGTCTCAGTGAACTCCGGGAGTTGGTGTTGGACAGGGAGGCCTGGCATGCTGCGATTCATGGGGTCGCAAAGAGTCGGACACGACTGAGCGACTGATCTGATCTGATCTGATCCGATAATGAGGGATGTTGAGCATCTTTTCATGTGTTTGTTAGCCATCTGTATGTCTTCTTTGGAGAAATGTCTATTTAGTTCTTTGGCACATTTTTTGATTGGGTCGTTTATGTTTCTGGAATTGAGCTGCAGGAGTTGCCTGTATATTTTTGAGATTAGTTGTTTGTCAGTTGCTTCATTTGCTATTATTTTCTCCCATTCTGAAGGCTGTCTTTTCACCTTGCTTATAGTTTCCTTTGTTGTGCAGAAGCTTTTAATTTTAATTAGATCCCATTTGTTTATTTTTGCTTTTATTTTCAATATTCTGGGAGGTGGGTCATAGAGGATCCTGCTGTGATGTATGTCAGAGAGTTTTTTGCCAATGTTCTCCTCCAGGAGTTTTATAGTTTCTGGTCTTACGTTTAGATCTTGAATCTGTTTTGTTTATGGTGTTAGAAAGTGTTCTGGTTTCATTCTTTTACAAGTGGTTTTTTTCCCAGCACCACTTATTAAAGAGATTGTCTTTAATCCATTGTATATTCTTGCCTCCTTTGTCAAAGATAAGGTGTCCATAGGTGCATGGATTTATCTCTGGGCTTTCTATTTTGTTCCACTGGTCTATATTTCTGTCTTTGTGCCAGTACCATACTGTCTTGATGACTGTGGCTTTGTAGTACAGCCTGACGTCAGGCAGGTTGATTCCTCCAGTTCCATTCTTCTTTCTCAAGATTGCTTTGGCTATTTGAGGTCTTTTGTATTTCCATAAAAATTGTGAAATTATTTGTTCTAGCTCTGTGAAAAATACTGTTGGTAGCTTGATAGGGATTGCATTGAATCTATAGATTGCTTTGGGTAGTATACTCTTTTTCACTATATTGATTCTTCAAATCCATGAACATGGTATATTTCTCCATCTATTAGTGTTCTCTTTAATTTCTTTCACCAGTGTTTTATAGTTTTCTATATATAGGTCTTTAGTTTCTTTAGGTAGACATATTTCTAAGTATTTTATTCTTTTCGTTGCAATGGTGAATGGAATTGTTTCCTTAATTTCTCTTTCTGTTTTCTCATTATTAGTATATAGGAATGTAAAGGATTTCTGTGTGTTGATTTTATGTCCCGCAACTTTACTATATTCATTGATTAGCTCTAGTAATTTTTTGGTGGAGTCTTTAGGGTTTTGTATGTAGAGGATCATGTCATCTGCAAACAGTGAGAGTTTTACTTCTTCTTTTCCAATTTGGATTCCTTTTATTTTTTTTTTCTGCTCTGACTGCTGTGGCCAAAACTTCCAAAACTATGTTGAATAGTAGTGGTGAGAGTAGGCACCCTTGTCTTGTTCCTGACTTTAGGGGAAATGCTTTCAATTTTTCACCACTGAGGATAATGTTTGCTGTGGGTTTGTCATATATAGCTTTTATTATGTTGAGGTATGTTCCTTCTATTCCTGCTTTCTGTAGAGTTTTCATCATCAATGGCTGTGGAATTTTGTCAAAGGCTTTCTCTGCATCTATTGAGATAACCATATGGCTTTTATTTTTCAATTTGTTAATGTGGTATATTCAACATGTGGTATTAACCATATGTGTGTGCTCAGTCTTAGTCATATCGGACTCTCTGTGACATTATGGACTGTAGCCCACCAGGCTCCTCTGTCCATGGGCTTTTCTGGCAAGAATCCTGGATGGGGGTTGCCATTTCCTCCTCCAGGGGATCTTCCTGACCCAGGGATTGAACCTGTGTCTCCTGTATTGCAGGCGGATTCTTTACCACTGGGCCACAGGGAAGCCCATGTGTACAGGTGCTTAATAGCCACAGATGGCTAGAGGCTACCATACTGGAAATCACAGCCCTTAGAACTGTCATTTCTTCCAAGACAGTAAACTAAAACCAAAAGATGCTGGGGTGGTCATTCCTACTACAAACCCATTTAAACTGTTTGTTAGGCTAATGCAAGACCTAGATGGTTCTGTGGATGAATGAAGATTTAGTTATATCAGAATGGCAAATACAGAAGCAGTTCTAGCTATAGTATCTTTGTTGGAACGTATTAACACAGCCCCTGACACCATGTATGGAACTACCAACCTAATTTATTTTAAAAGTAATTCCTTATCAATAAAGATAATCTGAAGCAGTTTGCCTTTACAGTGCAGGGACACATACTTTGACCATCTTACCCTAAGGCTAGGTCAACTCTCCTCTCTTTGCCATAATATAGGGCAAAGAAATCTTGTTCATCTTGACATCTCACATAACATCAACCTGGGGCATTACCTTCATGGTATTATACCAATTGGATTTGGTGAGCAGGAAGTAGTAAACACTAAAATGTCTCATTAAGATATATGCCAGAGGATAGGAGGTGACCTCTATGAAAATTTAGATACCTGCAGTAGTGGTGAAATTTTAGGGGCCCAGCGATGCAGGCATGTGGAAACAGAGCCTCTACAGTTAATGCTAAGTTGCTGTACCTTGTACCTTTCATCATGAAGGAGGAGGCAGAAAATGTGGTGCCCCCTCTTTGAATTTTAGAAACAAGATATACTATGTTTGGGTATTCCACTCTGATACACGTATTCAATAATCCACAAGGCTGTCAACCTTGAGAGCGGACTGGGGCAAGAAAGGTATACTGGGACTGCAGTATACCTCTCCTGCAATGAAAGCTGCCATGTAGATCTCTGGCCCTAGGATCCAGCAATGCCATGATTTTGGGAAATACATGTGTCAAGCAAAGATGGTGTGTGATGTAATTGCTACTGCAGGATCGGAGCGCAGATACCCAATGGAGGAAATATATGTGCTCTTTTCAATAATGATTTGCCATTTGAAAAGTACCTCCTAATTTGCTATTGGACTCTTGTTAAGACTGAGTATTAGGACACAAAACTCCAAATGACTGTGTGGCTCAAACTATACAAAATGAACTATGTGTTAATCTGATTCAACATACAAAATAAGATGTGCATAAGAGCATTTCACTATTAAATGAAATGGCCACACAGGTCTGGGAAACCCAGGTATATACTTCATGAGCAAGTAGCTCATGTGTCTCTGATACCTGCCACTACTGCTTTACCATCTCACAATCTGGCCTCATGAGGTGTTCTCAATGACCAATTAACATAGGATAAAACTGCATGAACCCAGCCTATGAATGGACTGCATGGCATTTGGTACTAGCTGCAACTATTGTACTAGAGGCCCAGTGAAGAGGGCTCCCCCTAAATCCTAGTAGTGAAAAGATAACCCCTCCAGCTGTACAGTTTGCATGTAAGAAAAGATAGATGAGGAAGGATAGATGGCATGGCCATATAGTCAAGGACTTGGAAAAACAAGACTGGAAGATTGGAGATAGAAGGCTTCGGGGAGAGTTATGCATATGTGCCTCTTAGAACTGGTACAAAAAGTGACAATGTGGTATCTTACATGAATTCCCTCCAGAGGGCATCCATTGTGGAGGACGCTTTGAGTAGTCTGGAAAAGATCATGTGATGGGTGACTCAAAACAATCAGATAATCTATACTATGGGTATTAGATTCTTTACCTAGCTACCCTAGTGCCTGCTTAAGTGGCCCACATACAAAGTGAAAAGAGGGGCAATAATGGAAACTCTATAGACTTTAACAACATAGATTTCCCCTGCTCTGTGACTAATTTAACTACCACAACTGCTGAGTTCACCACCTTCCAATGATGGGACCCTGATATGGCACTGTTCTCCAAGGGGATCAACCAGTTGATTAGTGACTGGCAGATTACAATGAACTTTCTACCTGAAGGAGGGAGAAATTTATTCTCATAGGAATTGATAGATATTCAGGATATAGATTTACCTCCCCTTCCTTTGGTGCTTTTGTATGCTCCTCCTCACCTGGATGTAACAGAATGCCTTTAAGAACACTATAGTATTCCTTAAAATATTGACTTTAAGCAGGAAATTCTTTTCAAGGCAAAGGAAATACAGCAAAGGTCCCAAACCATTTCCAGATTTCACTAGCCATATCTCATGCCACATTATCCAGAATCATTGGGTCAAATGGAGTATACTGGCCCACAAGTGGCATGGTTCATGTATGATTGCTAGCTGGGAGAAGTTTGAGTATGTTCTATAGCATATCATAAATGCCTAAAGTCATCTATCTTCCCCATTGCCACAGCGCATGTTTGATTACAAAGAGGTTAAGGTAGTAGTGGCCACATTACATCAAATAACCCACTTAAAGGGTTTTCACTTCCTGTGCTAAAACCTTGGGATTGCTGGTTTTGGAGATCTCAATGCCCAAACTTTTCACCAGGGATCAGAGTTCTGTTACTATTTTACTGAAAGCTGAGACTACTCCCTGCCTATATGGGGCTTTTCAAGCTACTGAATTAACAGAAAGAGAAATAGGCTATTGGGTGGTAAACTTTCCAGATTACTAAAATGATTTGGGGTTGTTGCTATATGATATGGGCAAGGACAACTAAGTTAGAAGCTCAGCAGATTTATTGGAACATCTCTAACAAAAACTTGTCCAGTAATTCTGGTTATTGAAAAGCTATAGTAATCCAAGGATGAAAAGGTCACCAAATACTCAAAACGTTTAGGAATTAGGCTGTGATCACCCATCAAAGAACCTTGTCCAGCCCAGGTGCTAAAAAGAGGGTAAAAGTAAGGGGAAGATGGAATCAGCAGTGGATGAAGAAAATTATAATGACCAACTTGAGCTTTCTGATCAGTTAGAGAAGCATGGACTTTGGCAGCTATGTTTTATGCTTCATCTATTATGAACAGCATTGGTGATGGCTAGTATTTTGAATTCAAAGTATGTCTGAGCTAATATCACACCTTAATGAAGCAGTAGGTGGATGACACCCATCAGTCCCTTTCATCTCTCTGTTAAACTTCCCTTATTAGCCAATTTGAGCATATCTGTTTATATATCTGCAAAAGCCATAACGTAGTATACCAAATTGCAAAATCATAATGGCAATTATAGAGACATATCTTTTTTTTTTTGAACCTCAAAGTAGCAAAGTATTTATTTACAAAATTTACAGTTTCATAGGGAATGCCCTAGCTGTGAAGTGGTTAGGACTATGTGTTTTCACTGCAGGGTCACAGGTTTGATCCCTGGTACAGGAACTAAGATCTTGAAAGCCATATAGAACAGCCAAAAAAAAATATATATATATATATACAGTTTCTTAGAAACAGCTTTGTTCTATGCACATAAACTTTATAATTATATTGAACCATATAAATTATGGTGTCTGGCCTTGCCAAAGCCAATGTAAGGGGCTTTCTTTTGAGCACCATCTTTCCCTCCCCTCACTCCACTAGACACCAAATAGTAACCCCTAGATGAGCCATGCCTAATATGTATAAAGAAACTGAGTGTAGCTGCCCAGCTCAGTCTAATACAAAAACCAAGGTGTCTTGACTTCTTAGACACTACCCACAGGGATAAACCTCTTAAAAGAGCAAAAAAGAAATCAAGGAAACAAACTGAGGTGAAGGTTAAATGTCTTCTGGAGGTGTCACCAGACAATGAACCTTGAATCTAGCAATCACCAGGTAGAGTAAACGTATACACCAAACCATGATACTAAAAACAACACAATTTTGTAAATTTTGCAAAGAGTGAAATACATGCTTACAGCTATATTTTTGCCTCAACTTCATTCCCATAGAAAGCTACGTTTTATATTAATATAATCCTTTGTCAACTGACTAATGCTTTAATAAGCCAGAACTCATGGCCAGCTAAAGGAAATAACTGTCAGGTCTTAAAAGTATTTTTCAATAAAGAATACTTCTTATAATAAAACAATACCACTTTAATATATAATTTTCACAGCATAATTTCTAATTAAAATATAATGTGTCATGGTTGGAAATGAGTAAACTGCATTAAGTCAGGGAAGAATATAAAGCATATACTTAAAATATTTTAATATTCATTAATTTTATTTTTTAATCGAGTTAATGTCTAAATAGTTTTACATATTTCTCATTCATGTTAAAAAACTGGGTAAAGCCTTAAGGATTAACAGGAAAAATGTAAAAAAAGATAATACAAGCATTACCTCACAACCCACAGTACTCTGTCAATTTGTCAATGTAGATGAAAATATCACTTTCATCATATCTTCATATTAAAATTAAATTTTACTATGTCATTATGAACAGAAGGAGCATATAAAACTGGCTTAAGAGTATTCGATATTAATTTTCCACCTTTAACTTCTTGGGTATAGCAATTCATGCTAAAAATCAAATGAAATTCATTCAGATTTCTAATCATTCTTTTGCTTTTATGTACTATATTCTGGCATTTAAAAAAATCAGTCTAGATTTTTCTAATGATTTATGAAGCAGAGAAAAGTTTCAGAGAGCATCCGATGACTATGGTTTGAAAGTTAAAGAAACAAGGAGAGTTAAAATGAAATATAAAATACTCTTACAGCCCATTTTCTAATGAACATAATATTTTCAAGTTTAAAATAGTTATATTTGATACCCCCTGAAGTCCCAGCCCAGGTACTCTATCAGTCAAAAAACATGACAGCTTTCCTCTCCTCTATGCTAACATCAACATGTAACTATATTTTTTTTTTACTGGGTTTTCCATTATTCTGGATTAACCACAATTACTTCATTAATAATTATAAAATTTAAAAATTATAGAAAATCTATATAACAGCTGTTTTCATCAATGGCTTGAAACTCTTCAGTTGACAGTACTCCTTTCTGCCAAGTCTATAAATTTAAAAAAGAAGGGCCAAATGCATCCTGCAAAATCTGTCAGTTATTCAATGTATACAAAAAAAAATCATCTACCTCATTCTCAGCTATGTACCAAAGCTATAAGTTGCTTTGAATTATTCTATAGCACACTTCTGAATTCTCACATTTTAGTTTTCTTCTTAAAGAGCTGGTGCCACTTACCAGAGTGGGTCCTGAGGTGTCCTGTGAGGGCGTCCCTTCTTCTACAGGCATAGCTACAGAAAGGACATTTGAACGGCTTCTCTCCAGAGTGTAACTTTATGTGTCTCAGAAGGTTGCCCTTCTGAGTAAAAGAAGCTCCACACTGGTTACAATGAAAGGGACGTTCACCTGCAGAAGGGTAAAGAGGTGGGGAAGATCAAGTAGGTTATGTGCAAGTGACTAATTGGATCTACAATGTTAACCAGAGCCAGTTCTCTGTGCTGAGAATGTCCATCTCCCTCCTATGTCCTCTAAACCTTAATCTTCCTCGAATTTGCTTTGCTAATACCAAAGTCCCAAACTTTAGATCAAGTGCCATTTCCTTTCTTCACATAAATTTTACAGGATTCTTGTCACTGACTGGAAAGAACAACAGTCAGAACATTGGCCACTGGTTGAACAACCAGGTGCCATCAATTAACTGGTTTTACAGGTTGCTTTACATATATTTCAAACCACAGGATGGCATTACTAATTTGGTATTAATAACTTCAATTTACAAATAAACAAATGGAAGTTCAAATATCAAAGCATCTGATTACAGTCACAGATAATAAGTACTGGAGCTGAACATGACTCTTGGTCAATCTGACGACAAAATCTTGCTCTCTTTATTATACCATGCTATTATCTCTTTTAAAAAAAAATGACAGAAACTTTGAGCTGAAAAGGATCTATAGTCTAACTCTCTAGATGATCATTTTCTTATCAGGGGGCCAAAGATGTTCAACGAATGAACTGGGTTACAAAGCTCATTACCACAAATATCTCAAAATAGAGCTTAGGTCTATAGATTTACCCAGTCACTAACAATAAAATCTGTGGCAAAATTTCCTGATAGAATCAGAGAAAATCCAAAGAAAATTATTCGTTCAGATATTTCCCGTACATATATTCTCTTTTTCTTGTGAAAATAATTTATTTGATGGGAACGTTTTCTACTATTACTGATATTGCTCTAAAATTGTTTAAGCCAGAATTATCAGTTGTCTGTCAACCGACAGCCATCAACAGGCTATTAAGAGAGTCACCCAAGTTAAAAACATGTAGTTTGGTGAGCGTGTGAAACTGGTAAGCAGGATCAAACTAATAACATCACCAAACCATCATGAACTACTAGGAGGGATAAATAAAATGGTCACCTTCTAGCAGTTACCACTGCACATTCTATCATATAGATTATAAAGCCTAAAGAAAAATGGACAGATCAGATGTATCTTGAATTCTGTAGTTCTTGTTCATTTTGGAATTCAATGAGATAGATATATATATATATATATATATATCTATATATATATAAAAAGGTAACCTGTGTGTGTGTGGGTAGCAAAGTTTTAGGTTTTTTTCTTTGGCGATCTTATGATGTAAGTTTACAAAAAGTCCCTATATTGATGGTTGAAAAAGAATTATCCATAATGTTAACATTACCTTAAATTTTATCTAGTTTAATTTGTTTGATTCATTTGGTAAAACTGAAAAATTAGCACTAAATACAGGTTAAAATGGAGACATTTAACCTAAAACCTCTCATATAATATCTTATAAAATAATCAAAGTTTAAAAATAAATTTAATTTTGGTAAATCATTTTAAAAATTTTATACACAGACATGCACACATATACAACTTAATTCTTTGGCTTTTTTCAATGGAATAACAGCCTAAAGGTTTTTAAAATCATAATATTCTACTCCTCACTCATGTCATGGAATTAGTAATAAAAAGGAAAGAGGATTTTATTATTGAAATTAACTTTTTAGAGAGTAAAAAAAAAATAGCAAATGCAAATTACACATTTTAATAAATATATTTGATTTAACTTTTGAAATCTATGTAAGGTTTCCCAGGCAACCACAAATTAGTACTCAATAACTTTAAAACAAATTAGTATTTGAATAAAAATACTTGAAATCATATTTGCCTTGGGAAAATACTCCTGGTAGAATGCTAAATTTGATTTTATTTAAGCCTCCTACAATCCTTGAGTTGAAATATTTTAAAATCCCTAATTTAGGTTACTGAATTCATCATTCAAAATAATGCTAATCTGAAAAATAACAGTAAGGATCATTTTTAAAAATAACTGTTAATTCACTTAATTATGAGACTAATGACAGGGTAATTTAGTTGTTACATTTACAAAATACTCCAGATATCCTCAAATATTTTTAATAAGAATTATTTCTGTATTTATATGATCATCTTAAAGGGGTAGGAGAAATGTCTAATTATAGCCAGAAACACTGCCCTGTTACTGAGTAAGTCTTAGTGAGGTGTTTGCTAATTCTGTTTCCATGGCCATAGGAAGGGAAGAAAGAGGCATGAGGAAGGTAATGGTCATGAGCCCAGTTTCGGTAAGAGGAAAGAGACTATGGCAATAATGCACTTTGATTTCAAGCACATGAAGCTTTGAGAAATGATTTTCCTGGCCTACACCTTACAGAGATATGTATAAAATTATCTGATAATTAACTGAAAGGTTCAGTTGACTAACTGTATTGTCTATGTAACTTGAAACAATACATCTCAGTTATTTTTTAATAATTCTTTTTTTAATACATAAACTGAATCAATTGGTCCTTTTCAAGTTGGTTTAAATATATATTAAATATTACATATTGTCTAAAATATATATATTAATCACATTCATCACAGGTAAACAAAAACAACTTTAAGGAGAAAATTACAAACTTACTAAACACATCAGTAACACTATAGAGTTTAGGTTTACTTCAAAAACATTAAGTAGGCTATTGTATCTGTGATAATCTTCTGATGGGTGGGCACCGAAGTCAGATTAAGAACTCTGGATTCAGGAGAACAATTAAGATGTAGTCATGTAGCCACATTATTGTTCATTTGCATCCTAAATCTGTTTCTTTTTTTTAAATCAATCTACTCATCTAGTCAAGGACCATTTTTATTCACTGAGTGAAATTATCTACTATTCTTATTATGGAATAAATTATATTTCGATATTTTATATATTTTCATAAACACAATTCTAGATCTGTGTTTATTCAATTGAAATGCAAATATACATGCATCAGTTTACTTTGGTGAATCAAAGGCATAGGGTATGCCTCTGTTGGCTGGAACCACCACCTACAAATACGAAAAATCCCAACTATGCGTCGAGAGGGCCTTGGAGCAAGAGAATGGCTCCACAAAGCTGCAATGGACAAATATGGTGTTGAAAACTTAAGTTACAAAGATGAGAGTACTCTACCCCAAAGAGAGGCAAAATTAAGAATATTTTATATTTATAGTGTTTGTATCAATTTGTGTTCATGCATGAATTGATTTACTACCCCTACTTCTTTTCTTCTCACTTCATTCCCAGTGAAGAGTGCCTGGAGTATCCGATGACAATATTACCTGATTATCTACTAAAGCAGCAATACCAACGAGGTAACACCAAGCCACTAATAAGGCACTGGAATTGACACTTTAGTAGAGTATGAAAGAAGAAGAAAAAGAAGTGAATTAGAGCTGATACTCCATGTCATTTTAATAAATTGGGTGATTGTGTATTTTTCCACTATCAATTTTATATTAGACATTCTGTGAGCTAAAAACACAGAAACTTATGTTTCTCAAAGGGATTTAAGGATTGAAGACAGTGTCTTTTATACTAGCAAGCTATAAATGGTGAAAGGGGGAAGTTCTAAAATGAAGATAGTTCATCAAATTAAGGAGAAAACATTTGCTTAATGTCTATATTTCAACTTCATTTGTTGCCAATCTAAAGAAACACAAATAGACTTTCTATTCCCACAGTGCTAAAATGGAATTGAAAATGTCATGACCCACTAAGACACATAAACTGGGTCATCAGAAATACACATAAAAATGGCTAATTTAAAGACACATCACAATTTCATGGTTAACAATGTGTGGCAAGTAGCCCAAGCACCTCTATGAATTATTAGTAACTTTTAACAAAAAACCACCCAGATCTTAGAAAAGTATAAAAATTTCCCAATACTCTAATAAATATTTATTAATATTAAAAATTCATAGAGTTCCAAGAATATTTTTTAAAAGTCTATTTAGTTTATTTTCCTTGCCTTTACCAGCTGAGTGAATCCTATATTCCCAGGACTCATGGAAATCTGTGTAACTATTTAGAAATAGTTTCCTGATGGTTCAGACGGTAAAGCGTCTGCCTACAATGTGGGAGACCTGGGTTCAATCCCTGGGTCAGGAAGATCTCCTGGAGAAGGAAATGGCAACCCACTTCAGTAATCTTGCCTGGAAAATCCCATGGATGGAGGAGTCTGGTAGGCTATAGTCCATGGGATTGCACAGAGTCAGATATGACTAAAGCGACTTAGCAGCAGCAGCAGCAACTCTACTTTACTGTAGTAAATATCAAATGGACAGTACAGTAGGTGGGTAATTATTTCTGTATTTATAAACCAACAATCCTCATGAAAGTCACTGTACATACAGTGAAACATCAATTAACCTAAATTTTCAACAGAGTACACTCAAATTTTTTGAATGTTCTTAACTAAGACCAAAAAGGTTTATTAAAAATGTTACAAAAATTTTTTAAATATATTTTTCAGCTTTAAAATGAATACTATTTGCAATTCAACTGAAAAGTCACTCTACTAATTTTATTTAGTTTCTACATTGCTAGATGTGAGACAGAGACATCCCAAAGTGTGTTATCTCCCTCAATATAATCTGAGATGATGGGTACATCATAACTTTGTGGATCTCTTCTTTTAGACCTGCAGTTAGAATAACTTCATGAGCACAGAAACAGAGTAGACTCATATTCTACAGTCTTTTTCTTTTCTTCTTATCAAACATGATACTTAGCTTGATCTTTTAATTGTTTCCATGAGACATTTCTAACAATTAAAAGAAAAACCATCTTCACTAGTAATACAAATATTACTGTAAATTCTAAAAAATATTTTAAAAATATGATGCTATTTAAAAAGGAAATTCAAAACAAAAAGTAAAAATGTAACTGACTGTATGGTTGAATAAGAGTGTAGGCCCTGAAGTTGATGATTCCAATTAAGGTAACAGTGATTCTAAGGTGTAGTTTCTCACTATAATGAAACAATCAGCCTTAGAGTATTGATATATGAAGCACAAAATACTTGAACAAAACCTCTTTGGACATCAGGAAACACTGAGCCTAGCCTCAAAATGCTCTTAACTACATAAGGAATGATGGATAAATTACTTAACTGTTTTGGGCTTCATTTTCTTCATGTGTAAATGAGAAATGTGGACTAAGAAGACGTCAATGTTCCCAGGATCTCTCATGTTTTAAGCATCTACTGACTAAATTGATTACTTAGAAGTCTTTTAAATCAATGTCTTTACTGTGATTTATCTCTCTTCCAAAAGAGTGTCATATTTTAAAACTCTGAGTGTATGACTTATTACTGTTTTGCTCTATGATACCTCTCTGAATTATAGTTAAAGCTATCATTACCTTTAAATCAAATTTCATATGACTTTGAAACTTTTTAAGAGTCAACGATCCACCTACCTTATCACAGTATCATTTCTTGTGTTTACATCAAAAAGAATTTAAATTTTTTACCAAAGGATTTAAAGAGATTTAAATAAGGCCTTCTAAATGAGTTGGTTTTTCTCATTACTCAGATGTCTAAAAGTATATTAATCTGAGGTCCTTTTCCTCACCTGATTCTATGAGTACACATTCCAACCACCCTTTGGTACATTCTACCCTATGTTATCTCCTTGCAGGAGTTATAGTTAAAAATTGCAGGAAAAGGGTGACATCCTGGAACTGGGGAAAATAAGTATCTGTCTCCTACACAGACCCATGGAAGGCAAAGACTGATTGAAAATTGTATTTCAAGAAGTTAATTAGATAAGGTGAAAATGATCCACTATTATATAAATGCATGAGGACCACATTATAGGATAAATGTTTACCTAGCAAACTCTATTCTCTGCCCATGGGTATGGTAAAATATGTATAGGAGTACAAAAAGATCAAGTTACACAATGAAATTCTCCTATACCTTTTGAACCCTCATCATATTATTGCTATATTAAGAACTGTGGAAACTGAATCCCAAACTTCTTTTTGAAATGCTATTCAGATCTGAAGGCTGGAAGTCAAGACCCAGGCTACTTGCTGCTTTTCAGCAATCCAATACTAGCAGAATTCTGAAAAAGGAGTTTCACCATTGCCACCCCTGAATAAAAAGGAAAGAGAATAGATGTCAGGTAATATCAACATCAGATGTCACAGGCAGTCATCAGGTTATTCTTTCAGCTGCTTACCAGTGTGACTCCTTTTATGTACCATAAGCACATTGGGCCCAATGCAAACCATGCCACAGACGTCACATTTCAGTTTACCATTCGGAAGCCGGATTCCTCCCTCGCCTTGAAGCTCCTGGACTTTCCTGTTGTCTGCCACCTCGCTGCTTTCAATTAGGGGTTCTTCTAGGCTGCTACCCTCATCATGGCCCCTGATCTCATCTTCGCGGCTCAGGGGTTTCCTGTCACACTCTTCATCACTCTGCATTTCTAGCTTTACTGAATTTGCTGTAATTTAAAGAAGAAAGGAAGACATTTTGAGTGCATGTTATGTGTAGTCACCTACATCTCTTTCCCACACATTGCCATTCTATTAACATGGCTGGAAATACTGTAGAATACAGCATATTCTCTATAGAATAAAGTCCATCCCTCATGCAACATTATACGTGCTTTGCTCCAAGGTACTCCAGTGAAGCTTCGGTATGAGAGTGAAGACGACCTAGGGAAGCTCACGGTAAAGAGAATGATGCTTTATTTTTACACACATGTTTTTCTTCAATTCAGGGGTACACTTTTTAAGCAAGTCCTTAAACAACTGGTATTGTTAGATTTTTGAGTTTGTCATTAAGGTGACTGAGACAGGATTATGAAAAGGCGAAGAGAGATACTACTTAACCCACTGAGCTACACCTTTTCTTAACTATATATATATACACACACATACACACACACACACACACACACACACACACACACATCGGAGAAGGCAATGGCACCCCACTCCAGTACTCTTGCCTAGAAAATCCCATGGATGGAGGAGCCTGGAAGGCTGCAGTCCATGGGGTCGCTGAGGGTCGGACACGACTGAACGACTTCATTTTCACTTTTCACTTTCATGCATTGGAAAAGGAAAGGGCAATCCACTCCAGTGTTCTTGCCTGGAGAATCCCAGGGACAGGGGAGCCTGGTGGGCTGCCGTCTATGGGGTCGTACAGAGTCGGACACGAGTGAAGTGACTTAGCAGCATATATATATACACACACACACACACACACAAGTCATAGTCTCTGTTTTCCGTTAGAGCACTTGTGTAAACCTGCCTTTGAAATGAGCAAGAGAAACAACTCGGGATGTTAAGCCAGCAAATGTCTTAGACACATGAAGTCATCCAGGCAAGGCAAATATTCTAAAAATCAGACTAAATAATACAATCAGTTGAGAGTTATATAGATGAAGGGCAGAGTGCACAGAAGTCACATGCTCTTAAGCTACTCTGCTTTTTTATTTCCTGTGTGAAAAAAGTTCTCCATAGAACATATTAGTCTGCAAATCAAAGTATTCCAACTTTAATCTATGCACACCAAAAAGCAGTGAATGACAGGAATGGCATAGCATGCATGCACACACTTGTGACTGTTAAGAAATTTAATGCCTTCTGTTTGCTGTTTTTGGATCATCCCACTGAAAAGTTGGAATTTTGTTAGCACAGCCCTCATGCTGGATTGCTGACAGAGTCCTTTCACAGAGCAGAAGCAAGCTTTAAGAGAATACCAGGTTTTATCCACTGATCTTGAAAATTTCTCAAGAAACCATATCAAAGTTACTAAGCAAAACAAATTATTTGGTATTACTTGAATAGAGGAAATATTTTCATAAAAAGGAAGTACTTTTTTTTTTACGGCAATTGTTTTCTTAGAGAAACCACCCCTTCTCTGCCTCGTTATTAGTTCTTATGACAGGCAGCACATACTATCAAAATGACTCCTCCATACTCCCTCCGTGGAACTCCCCTGTGAACCACAGACAGTGTGGTACAACGTGGGGATCACTAGATTGAGTTAGGAGAACTGGCTTTGACATTTACTGCAATATAATCTTAAACCAGTTACTTAACCTCTGAATTTTATGTCTTTCATTTACAAAGTGGAGATGAATTCAGATTACAGAATAATGTTTAAGCACAATAGTTGAGCTATTAAGAGCAGTGTCTAGCAGTGGTACTTAGTATTACACAAGGAGTGTCACGTTGTGCATAGTGCTAAGTTCTCCATGTCCTCTACAAAATCGGGATGATAATGGCACCCACTTCCTAGGACAGATGTAAGCATTAAATGTCTAAATATAAAAAATGGGCTTACTATTAATTTTCTTTGGACAAAAGTGTTTTTATTCCATAAAGTTTTTGTAAAGATCAATTAACGAAACAGTACGTAAACTAACCTAAGAACTACAAAGGGATACACAGCCTTCTTGCCTCATCTCTAATAGAATATGTATATCTTGGGTTTTACCCTATTTAGAAATTAACACTGCTTTACTGGGTTTTGAGAAGAGTATAGACAATATTTTTCCATCTTAATATTTCCAATATGCTAAGATATTTGTGGCATACAAGAAGTATTTCAGGTAGTATTCCCTGAAGCATTTTAATTAACTGATTAAGAATTTTCTTTAAGGTATTTTCTTATATGTTTAAAGAATCCATTAACAGAATAACAAAAAATGAATCATCGTAAAGGATTAGATTTAGAAAAGGCAGAGGAACTAGAGATCAAAATGCCAACATCCACTGGATAGTCAAAAAAGCAAGAGAGTTCCAGAAAAATATCTATTTCTGCTTTATTGACTATGCCAAAGCCTTTGACTGTGTGGATCACAACAAACTATGGAAAATTCTTAAAGAGATGGGAATACCAGACCACCTAACCTGTCTCCTGAGAAATCTGTACACAGGTCAGGAAGCAACAGTTAGAACTGGACATGGAACAACAGACTGGTTCAAAACTGGGAAAGCGGTATGTCAAGGCTGTATATTGTCACCCTGCTTATTTAACTTATATGCAGAGTACATCATGAGAAACACTGGGCTGGATGAAGCACAATCTGGAATTAAGATTACTGAGAGAAATGTCAATAACCTCAGATATGCAGATGACATCACCCTTATGGCAGAAAAAAGAGGAACTAAAGAGCCTCTTGATGAAAGTGAAAAAGAAGAGTGAAAAAGCTGGCTTAAAACTCAACGTTCAGAAAACGAAGATCATGGCATCTGGTCCCATCACTTCATGGCAAATAGATAGGAAACAATGGAAACAGTGAGAGACTTATTTTTGGGGGCTCCAAAATAACTTCAGATGGTCACTGCAGCCATGAAATTAAGACACTTGCTCTTTGGAAGAAAAGTTATGACCAACCTAGATAGCATATTAAAAAGCAGAGACATTACTTTGCCAACAAAGGTCCATCTAGTCAAAGACATAGTTTTTCCAGTGGTCATGTATGGACGTGAGAGTTGGACCTTAAAGAAAGCTGAGCACTGAAGAACTGATCCTTTTGAACTGTGGTGTTGGAGAAGACTCTTGAGAGATCCTTGGACTGCAAGGAGATCCAACCAGTCCATCCTAAAGGAAATCAGTCCTGAATATTTGTTGGAAGGACTCATACTGAAGCTGAAAATCCAATACTTTGGCCACCTGATGCGATGAACTGACTGATTTGAAAAGACCCTGATGCTAGGAAAGATTGAAGGAGGGAGGAGAAGGGGACAACAGAGGATGAAATGGTTAGATGGCATCACCGACTCAATGGACATGAGTCTGAGTAAACTCCGGGAGTTGGTGATGGACAGGGGAGCCTGGTGTGCTGCAGTCCATGGGGTCGCAGTCAGACAGACACGATTGAGCGACTGAACTGAACTGAACTGAGCTGAAAGGATAAAAAATGAAAATTATGTCCTTTTCTACCTAAAGTTCACCCATTCCTCAGTTCTGGTCTCAAAATCAGCCATAATCCTTGTCTTCTATTTAGAATTGTGTGTGTACATGTGTGTACATATGTGTATACATGTGTATATACAGGTCACTCTTTTTACACAAACTGAGCTGACTTTAATTTTCCTTTCTTCAGTTAATAATATCTGTTCAATATTTTCCACATTAGTACAAAGAAATCAGGCTTCCCAGGTGGCTTAGTGATATAAAGAATCCTTTGCAGGAGCTGCAGAAGATGTGGGTTCCATCCTCGAGTTGGGAAGATTGCCTGGAGAAGGAAATGGCAACCCACTTCACTATTCTTGCCTGGGAAAACCCATGGACACAGGAGCCTCGTGGGCTACAGTCTATGGGTCACAAAAGTGTCAGATACAACTGAGCAACTGAGCACACAGGCACAAACACAGAAATCTACACTGTTCTTTTCCAATACCTGCATAAAATTTATTTTACAAACATAATATATTCACCCAGGCTATTAAGATTATTTAGTGCTATTATAGACATTATTGTATAATATACCATACAAAACTGTTAATCTGATAAAAACCAGTTATCTTACTTTAGACTTTTAATCTGCATTTTTTTATTGTGAATAAAGTTGGGTATCTTTTTCATGTTTAAATGTGTTCTCTCTTTTTTTTTTTTAGAAATGCCTATCAAAATTCTTTGCCCATTTTTCCACTAGGTTGTCAGCCTTTCTCACTGAATTTAAATGCTTTATATAGTAAGGAACTTAGCCCTGTGTCTGATATGTTTTGCAAAAACTTTGGTATATTTTTTTACTCCAGGGTATTTTTTTGGCGTGTATGTTAAATTTTTTACATTTTGAGTTTTAACATTTTTGTTAAATATATTTAAGCCATAACAATTATGACTTCTGGATTCCATATCTTGCTTCTATAGTTTTTCCATATTCCGAGAAATTCTTCCATTTTTTTCTGAGAAGGAAAACTGTTCTAATCAATGTAAAAATACTACTGGTTACCCTACATAGTCCCATGTTTCATTTGTAACTGTCACATAAAGGGAAAATTAAGAAAGAAAACAAATGAAAAATATGACTTAATGTAGCATGATTTCATATACCAGCCTGTGAGCAAATTTTCCCACACATTAAAGTCATGTACTAAAGATCACAAATTTCACGGCAATGCTATCACTTACATTCTTGAACTAGTCAACATCTGATAAGCTGCCTTTAATGAGTATAAAGTCTACCCACATTTCATTTCAGGAACTGAAGAAAGGTATATCTAAAAGAAGTTAAGTCTGAACGTATGGGCCTCTTCAATTTCAAAAGAGTACAAAATTATGACTTGATGTTCTACTAAATTATCTTTTCCCTCAGGAGAATATTAGAATATGGACAGTAAAACAACATTAAACATTAGTAAAAATGTTATTTAACGATTTATCAGGGCTTCCTTGCTGGCTCTGTGGTAAAAGAATCCGCCTGCCAATGCAGGAGTTATGGGTTTGATCTCTGGTCCGGGAAGATCACACATGCAACAGAGCAGATAAGCCCAAGTGCCACAACTATTGAGCCTGTGCTTAAGAGCCCAGGAGCCTCAAATACTGAGCACCCACAGGCCACAACTACTGCAGCCTGAAAGCCCTAGAGCACATGCTCTGAAACAAGAGATGTCATCAGAATGAGAAGCCTGTGCATTACATCTAGAGGGTAGCCTCTACTTGCAACAACCAGAGAAAAGCCCATGCAGCAACGAACCCAGCAGTAAAAAAATAAAATTTAAAATAGTTTAAAAAGTCCAGTTTATGAGATGTTACCATTATGGTTAGAACTTTCTTTTCTATCTACAGAAGAACATACTTGAGATGAATATCCAAAAGCATAGATTTACTAGAACTAAATATAAAAGAAGTGGTAAACTATAGTAAGAAACTAAGATAAGAAAGCTTTCTAAAGTGAACAATGCAAAGAAAGAGAGGAAAATAATAGAATGGGAAAGAATAGCGATTTCTTCAGGAAGATTAGCAATACCAAGGGACCATTTCATGCAAAGATATGCACAATAAACGACAGAAATGGTATGGACCTAACAGAATTAGAAGATATTAGGAAGAGGTGGCTAGAATACAGAGAAGAGCTATACAAAAAAGGTCTTAATGACCTGGATAACCACGATGGTGTGATCAGTCACCTAGAGCCAGACATCCTGGGGTGCGAAGTCAAGCAGGCCTTAGGAAGCATTACTAGGAACAAAGCTAGTGGAGGTTACAGAATTCCAGCTGAGCTATTTCAAATCATAAAAGATGATGCCGTTAAAGTGCTGCTCTAAATATGCCAGAAAATTTGGAAAACACATCAGTGGCCACAGGAATAGGAAAGGTTAGTTTTCATTCCAACCCCAAATAAGGACCATGCCAAAGAATGTTCAAACTACCACACAACTGTACTCATATCACATGCTGGCAAAGTAATGCTCAAAATCCTTCTAGCTAGGCTTTAACAGTATGTGAACTGAAAATTTCCAGATGTGCCAACTGGATTTAGAAAAGGCAGAGGAACCAGAGATCAAATTTCCAACATCCACTGGACCACAGAAAAAGCAAGGGAATTCCAGAAAAAACATCTACTTCTGCTTCATTGACTATGCCAAAGCCTTTGACTGTGTGGATCACAATAAACTGTGGAAAATTCTGAAAGAGATGGGAATACCAGACCACCTGACCTGTCTCCTGAGAAATCTGTATGCAGGTCAGGAAGCAACAGTTAGAACTGGACATGGAACAACAGACTGGTACCAAATTGGGAAAGGAGTACGTCAAGGCTGTATATTGTCACTTTGCTTATTTAACTTATATGCAGAGTACATCATGAGAAATGCTGGGCTGGATGAAGCACAAGCTGGAATCAAGATTGCTGGGAGAAATACCAATAACCTCAGATATGCAGATGACACCACCCTTATGGCAGAAAGCAAAGAGGAACTAAAGAGACTCTTGATGAAAGTGAAAGAGAGTGAAAGAGCTGGTTTAAAACTCAACATTCAAAAAACGAAGATCATGGAACCCAGTCCCATCACTTCATGGCAAATAGATGGGGAAACAATGGAAACAGTGAGAGACTTCATTTTGGGGGGCACCAAAATCATTGCAGATGGTGACTGCAGCCATGAAATTAAAAGACACCTGCTCCTTGGAAGAAAAGCTATGACAAACCTAGACAGCATAATAAAAAGCAGAGACATCACTTTGCCAACAAAGGTCCATATAGTCAAAGCTAAGGTTTTTCCAGGAGTCTAGTAAGGATGTGAGAGCTGGACCATCAAGAAGGCTGAGTGCTGAAGAATTGATGCTTTCAAACTGTGGTGCTGCAGAAGATTCAATGAGAGTCCCTTGTAGGGCAAGGAGATCAAACCAATCAATCCTAAAGGAAATCAATCCTGAATATTCACTGGAGGGAATGATGCTGAAGCTAAAGTTCCAATACTTGGGCTACCTGATGCAAAGAGCTGACTCACTGGAAAAGACCCTGATGCTGGGAAAGATTGAAGGCAGGAGGAGAAGCAGATGACAGAGTATGAGATGGATGGTATCACTGATTCAATGGACATGAGTTTGAGCATGTTTCGGGAGACAGTTTCGGACAGGGAAGTCCAGCATGCTGCAGTCCGTGAGGTCACAAAGATTTGGACATAACTTAGTGACTGAACAACAAAACTATAGTAATCTTTTCTCTAACAATATTATACTCTGAGGAATTATGTATTTGCTTTGTATGAATATATATACTATTGCTATAGTAAATAATAATTCATATTTATTGATATAGTAAATCAATAAAATGCAACACATTTTAATATATACATGGCATAGGTTTTTTCATAAATATGGTGGATGTGCTTATTCACTCAGTCATGTCTGACTCTTTGCGATCCCATGGACTGTAGCCCACCAGGCTCCTCTGTCCTCGGGGATTCTTCAGGCAAGAATACTGGAGTGGGTTGCCATTCCCTTCTCCAGAGATCCTCCCATCCCAGGGATTGAACCCAGGTCTCCTGCATATCAGGCAGATTTTTTACCATCTGAGCCACCATGGAAGCTAAATATGGTGTCCTATTGTACAAATAAAATTCCATTCTAATTAATATTTAGCTCATCTTACCAAAATTAAGTTGAAATTCTAAGATAAAAGTGATTACTTAAAATGATCAGAATTTTAACTGTTAAATAAAATATTTTTCCTACTCAAAGAACCTACAAGATATTCTCCTATTATTTATTTTTATCCTATTATTACTTAGGATTTTTCTAATTAATCTAGGGCATCTAATATTTTAACTATTAATGATTAAATTTGTGTTTGGGAAATGTATACTCTAAATTATAAATTACATATTGACTGTAGTTACATGAAGTCACTATAAATTAATCACTGAATAAAAATCAAAGTAGTGGCGCTATCAAATTTTTGAAATTAAACTTTAACTCTTTATCATATAGTATTCCTTTTATAATTTGGTTAAAAGAAAGGCATTCTAATACATGGCTAATTTCTTCTAAGAAAATGTTAGTATAAATGAAATCTTATTACTGTACATCAACAACAAGAATTACTTTTCAAGTTTATTTTCTTGATAGAAAATGAAGAATGTAAAAATTCAAGCATATCCATGTGAAATTATACACATTTTAATATATTGAGAAGCATTAACAGTTTAATGAAAACAATATTTTGTCAGAATAATTAGCAATGAAAAACGGATGTGAAATAAGATTTTAATTGATCAATTTGTTCTTTGTTATTCAATATTGTAGCCACAAATAACTATGATATACAGCTGGTGAATATTTTCAATGAAAAAATAAAATGTTTATTATAGGTATTTTTTTCCCCTTTAACTTGAAGGAGATGATACATTTCACAGTTTTAAATAAAGAAGAGTCGAATTTTAAAGTATCCAAAAAGGTTACACTGATTCTTTGTTACTTTGATTCTTTTAGTACACTTGGAGGTTTGTAAACACAATTAAAGGATAATAATTGTTGATTGAAAAGACTTTTATAATCAATTTTATACAGATAAAGCTTTGAATATATTTCAGGATAAAATATTCCACATATATAGTTATGAAAAAAATTGCTTCATAATGCAAACGTTTAAGGATTAAAGATTTATCCCCTTCTTTATGCTTTCCAACTACTATTCTTGAACTTTAGGATATAGCTTATAGATTCTATAAAAATGCATGTTTTAATCACCTCCATTTACATGTGATCACCCCAATGCCAAGAAGTAAAGAGATTCACATAAAAGCTCTTATAAATGATTCCCAGGCCAAAGAAATTTCAATAATAAAAGCTTTTCAGTAAACATACTGGATTGTCTACACTCAAAGCCTTCATAATCATCAGTTTCAAGATACATACTACTGAGTGGATAAAGTTACATTGGACTTGTCTTAAATTCACTAGCATGGTATTAAATAAAATGATAACCTAATAAGGGTATTTACACAGCTAAACATATATATAGATCACTGCTTTTTTTTTTTTAAAAAAAAAAAGGCAGAAAACCAAATGGGGAAAAATCATGCTGTTTCGTGAAGCTGTTAAAAGACATTATTTTAATTCAGTCTATTTCATAATGACGTTTTCATTACCACTATTATACTTTAAAAACTAAAGACAATTCAAAATCCAAATGTATACCACTTAAAAATGAAATGCACAATGCTGTTACATACATTAATAGACCTCACACAGTAGAGCTCATCCACTTCAATCAATAAGACACAAGGACCAAAATGAAATCTGTTTAAAACTCATTGAGCCAGCAAATACTTATTATGTGCCTAATATTGTGCTGCCCCAAAAGTTTATTTGCCATCGATACTTTGCTAAAATTGATTATGAAGGTTTAAGACTAAAAGCTGAAGAATATTTTTCACTTAAATAAGAAACCTGTATTAGCAGGATGGTATGTACCCAGCTCAAGGAAGAGTTTATGAGTAAAAAGTACAGGAAATATTTCACTAGCATGTAATTTGGTTACATACTGAATTTATTGACCTAAATAGTACATAAATGTGAAGAGATTTTTCCTTAGAAATTCCTATTTTTTATTAACTTGACCAAATTACCAACTTATGTAAGATGGTACGAGAGCATTTGATTTTGCAATGTCTGGCACTTGATGGCTTCAAATAAAATTCTCCGCTTTTAACATCTGGGGGGAAGATCACTTTTTTACACAGATGGAGAAATATATTCAGTTAATTTTGAATTATAAAAGTGAAATAAATTATATCCTCATCATTAGAATGAGCTTTTCACAGATAAGCCTATCATTTGTTAAATGTCAAGTTTTTGAAAAATCACAGAAACCAGAACCTAAAATACCATTATTAAAATATATTTAAAATCTAAATTAAACTTTATACAACTTAAAACTTTATTATTAGTATGAGTTTATTCTATTCATCCATGAACAGATAATTGAAATTTCCTAGCAAGGAAAATAATGCAAAGGGATTATGATTTACTTGCTGTATTTGAAAAGATATAATATTTATCTTATGGAGTATAAAATAGGCCTTTTATCTTAATTACTATTCACTTAGTGATTTATTTCTGTTTAATTTCCAAACTATAATTTTCAACTCAATTTTTAAGGAAGTAAGTAGTCAACACTATGGGAGCTAAAGAAATATTTCTTTCACAGTGCTAATAATAAAAGATAGCTAAAATGCCATTCTTATCAAGTTCGGGGAAAAAACCTTTCAGGTGTGATGTGTAAGTAGACTTTCATATGCTTGGTTTCTGTTGTGTGAACATTTAAGAGGACACTTACATTGTGTTATTACTTACAAGCATCAATTTCTCCAGGGCTATGCCAGATACTTGAAATGGTGTTATACACACTAATTGAATCAATATGTCTATCTAATAATCTGTTGAAGTTGCCTCTGAGCTCATACAACTCTGGTTTAAACTTTCAAACAAGAAACACCAAACATGATTAAATTCATGTTAACAGCACAGCAGCTGTTTAAATAATGTGTTAAAAACACAAACTGCTTTCCAAACTCTGAAGTAAAGCATAATTATTTACTAACCAACTTTCCAGCCATCTACACAATTAAAGTAAAATCCTCACAACAAAAATTAAGGTATGTGCAATCATTTTTCAAAGAATTTCCTCAACAAATTTTCACACAATATAAACACTCTGTTCCTTTTAACTGGAAATAAATTAATACATACATCTTACAAAACAGCTCCCTCGTAGCATCCTTAAAGTATTCATTTTAGAAATGGTTGGACAAGTCCAGACACTGGTGTCACTCAACTGCAGCTGAGGCATTTGGGGGTAGCATTCTAAGTCTGCACATCACATTACCTCATTTTCTTTAAGTCCCTGCTCTCTCTCTCTCTCTCCTTTCCCCAATATAGTTAGATTATATATTTCTTAGACCTACTAGAGTAACTTGATCAAGACAGTCCTGGTTCTGAAATATGATTACTATTCTAAAAGCACTATAGAAGAAAAGTACTCTGCACTTGATTGAAGGAAACCAGGGTCTTTACTTCCCTTTCTGCCACTTAACTAGTTCTGGGACCTCGGGAAATTTGTTTATTTTGACTCAGCCTCCTGCATCACCTGAAACATGGGGAAAATAACACTTGATGTTCCTGAAAACAGAAGCCTAGATAAAACAGTCTCTACATTAAGGATTTAGAATCCTTCTAATAATTGTAATAATACAAAAATAATTTATAATTCTTATTGATTTAAAACAATTCACATTGTCTCATTGGATACTCAGAACCACAGTGGATTATAGGTAGGACAGACACAGATAAATGGAGGTTGGTTGCTAAGTAACATACCCAAGGATGCTAAACTAGTAAATATCAATGCAAGATTTTCTGCCTTTTGTCTTCGCCATCTTCCTATGACACAATACTGCCTGTCCAATTAAGCAAGTAACTAATAGTAGTATTACATTTAGAAAAAATATCAGTCCTGAGAAAATAGATCTTTCTGATGCTATAAAACTGTGCCCATAAGTTGAAGAAGTTACCAGGAATTCAAGCCCACATGGGTCAGATAAAATAAAAATACGTTTCCATAAACTGAGGTGTAGATGAATACTTTCAAATCTGGGAGGCTTGTGCCTACTCAAATGAAATACTTTTTCATTTGTAGATTTACTTTGGTCTCAAGGCAGGGATAGGTTCACGTAGTGCAACAAGTTCCTGAAGAATCTGCCAATATTCAATCCTTTTCCTGATCCCTACTTTTTCTATATTCCCTGTCATGACTTACGGGTGGTAGGTAAAGACAGCCATTTGAGGAATAAGTCGCTATTATCAACTTTAATCTCTAAACCAACAGTTATAGAGGATGGCATTTTAGGACTTCCTTTGTGGTCACATTTTGACAGTCTTGTGTCAATTTTTGTTACAAAGATAAATCCTATCGATGAGTAGCTCATGCAATATTTCATGTACATTTAAAGAGATCGTCACAACAAAATAAATACCAAAAAATTACTCTACCTCCTTGAAAAAGAAAAACCAAGTAAAACTAAGGAGCTGAGACCTGTGACCCTTGATGCTCTCCCACAACACACATGACCTTCTACAACAGGCCCATCAGCAGACAACACACCTTTACTGACCAGCACAGTGGCACCACCGCAGCCCAAGGATGAAGTTTTTATTTTCCGGCAGACAACTAGTTCTTGGGAAATGTACAACATGGAGAAAATAAGCCTAGTTTAAACAGAAATGCCACAGGCAAACAAGAGTCTATCCTGTTATCCATCCTTTAAATAAATGACTGCATTTATCAAGTCCCAGAGATTCAGTATCTGCCATGTCTTGCATATCCAACTTCTTTTTGTTACATTTTAATGGGCAACACAGAACTCCTTTTAAGACTGCCCATGTCCTCTCACCTGGAACAATTTCAACAACTTTCTAGCTGGGTCTCTCTTCAGGATTTTGCCACACTCCACACCCCCAATTCTCTTCCTAAAGCTGAGCTCATGTTACTCTTTTAAATGTTTTCCTTAACTGGACTGTTTGCTACCTACAAATTAAAGACAAAGGTATCAGTGTGGACTTTAAGGACCTCCACAGCAGTTCCATCATTGCTCTTGGTCCTATGTCCTATTACTCCCTTAGTTATTCATACTTTTTGCAGCCATTCTTCCTGGAACTTATCCCATACATCCCTATTTACTTTTTTTTTTTTTTTTTTTACTGATCCTTATTTTTTCTAGAGTCTTTCTCCTACTTCTATCAATGTCAGCATATCATCAAAGCTCATTGCATGTAAGTCACTTCAGTCATGTCTGACTCTGTGTGACCCTATGGACTGTAGCCCACCAGGCTCCTCTGTCCATGGGATCTTCTCCAGGCAAGAATACTGGAGTGGGTTGCCGTGCCCTCCTCCACAGGGTCTTCCTGACCCAGGGATCAAACCCAGGTCTCATGTCTCTTGTACTGGCAGGCAGGTTCTTTACCACGAGCACCACCTGGGAAGCCCCTCAAAGCTCACTTATCTTCTACCTTTTTCATGAAGTACTCCCTGTGCAAAAAGATGCATTACAGTGATTTCATTCAAATATTTGCCTTTAACTCTACATTCCCTGATAGCTCACCTGGTAAAGAATCCACCTGCAATGTAGGTGACCCCAGTTTGATCCCTGGGTTTGGAAGATCCGCTGGAGAAGGGATAGGCTACCCACTCCAGTATTCTTGGGTTTCCCTTGTGGCTCAGCTGGTAAAGAATCTTCCTGCAGTGCTGGAGACCTGGGTTCGATCCCTGGGTTGGGAAGATTCCCTAGAGAAGGGAAGGGCTACCAACTCCAATATTCTGGCCTAGAGAAATCCATGGACTGTACAGTCCATGGGGTTACAAAGAGTCAGACATGACTGAGTGACTTTCACACACTACATTCCCTATGGTATAAGATTTTTTAAAAGAAATGCTTTATTCACAATTGTAAAACTGTCTTCCCCTTACATATACTAGATGCTCAGTGAATGTTCATTGAACTCTTGTTGCAGCTGATTTACCTATCATACTTCTTTTTGTTTAAGAGACTGCACATAAATAATTATAATAGAGCTAGGTATTAAACACAAATCAGCAACATAACATTAATTAAAGGGCCACTGCATAAAAGAAAAGACTTTAAGTGCATTATATACATCACTGATATAATCATAACAGATGCTCTGTGAAGTATATAATACTACCTTCATTTTACAGGTGAGAAAACTAAAGCTCAAAATGGGTGAAGTAACTTGTCCAGGTCACACATCTATTCAGAGCCAGATCTGAAACTAGAACTGAGAACTAAAGACCAAATTCTTGCTATTTCCCCTGTGTCATCAAAAGCAAAATCAGTTACCAGTTAACAGTAAAGGAAAACAGGGATGCCAGTATGTTAAGGAAGAGTAACTTTGGATGGGTGTGTGCCATCTGCCATTTTCTCTACTGCATGTAGAACACAGGTGTAGTAGTTTGCCAGCTTTGAGTAAAGAGAAATTTGTCTGAGAGACTGTTCTGGAAGAAGACCAGCTTCCACTGCCAGATTTTCTGAGCATGGATTTTATTTCATATAAGAGCAATCTACTTTGAACTGGTGTTTGGCAACCATCTGCTTAACATAACTGTGGGAGGTTTGTGAAGCAAATTGCATTCTGAAATTCTCTCTTTTAATAAGGGGAGTACAAATTTTCTAACCAAACTTCTGTAAGAAATAAAATTATTACTATAAAATCCAGCTGAGTGGGCATATTCTCGAAAGGATCCACACATGAGATCGCCAGAGGTCACTGAGGACACTTAAACCAGGTCAGAAGGCAGTGCCGCCGGCACGCTAAAGAGAAAGAGATAAGAAATGGAGCAGGATTTCCATTACGGGGCAAGAATGACAGAGGAAAGAACCAACGCCAGGAGATGCACTTCATCAGCTTTACTGAGTCTCTGAACAGAAAGTGACGGAGGAACCCAACAGCTTTCCTACCCTGGGTTCAAGTATCCCTGAGTGCCAAAACCCACAAAAAACATCAAGCCTACAGAAGTTCTTTCCCTGATGTTCTTTTCATAAACACTTCACTATTTGTGTGAAATAAGCAGAGTCAATATTTGGCGCTGAGATGCAGAGGACTGTTTGGTTAAAAATGTTAAATCAAGAAAATGAATCAAGCAGTAGCAAAAAAGAAAACTTATAGTTGTGATTAAGAAAAATGAATCTGAACAATCACCCAGCAAATTTTATTTCCTACAGTGTTGCAGCGGTAATATTTTTGTTTGTTTTTGTTTTTTGCAATATTCATACTTGTTTCCTACCCCAAATGAATAGACACTTTAGTCAGTCTAATAGAGTGAATCTGTTAAAAGATAAAATAATTACAAAGCACCGTAGGAGGTATTAGGTGAGTAATAGAAATGCTGGACTAGAATACCTTTATTTAAGTACATATGTGAACATTAAGAAGTCATTTAGCAACTTCTTTGGCAGTCCAGAGGCTAAGACTCCGTGCTCCCAATGCAGGGGATCTTGGTTCGATACCTGGACAGGGAACTAGATCCCACACGCTGAAACTAAAGAGTTCATGTGCTGTAACTAAAAGATCTTGTATGCTGGAACTAAGACCCAGCGCAGCCAAATAAATATTGTGTTGAGGAAGTCATTTAACACTGTCCCTGTTTCCTACTATGTAAACTGGGGATAATAACCTCGATATAAAAATCATAAAGCTTGGGAAGCAGAGTCACTTTAGTGCAGGCAGAGAGCCTATGGCTAAGAGATTCGGTATTCAAGAGTTTAAGGTCAGACTCTTTCATTTATTAGTGACATGACCTTAAGAAACCTCAAGAAACCTCTCAGTCTCATTTTTCTCATCTATAAAGTCAAGATAATGATATTGCCTGCCTCCTAGGGCTATTCTGAGCATTAAATACAACTGTATATAAAACAACCTTAGAGCTATTTCACTTCTTATCAATAGAGTTACCATATGAAAGCATATTATAAAACACAGGACATTAAACAAATGTAACTACAGGAGTTTGTTTACTACAGGGAAGCACAGGCTTCATGAAGTAAGTGGCATTTAAGACAGTACTTACAGGCTGGGTATGACATATATAATAAAGAGAGAAGGTAGGTGGCACTTAAGATGGGGGGCAAGCATAGAGAGAGGAAAGATGTATGAATACATGTTGGTTTTGAATGACGCTATATTTTTCTGGAGTGTATATATTCAATGGGTAACATTAATAGAAAATATTTAAAATTAAAGAGTTTAAAATAGAATGATGGAGATTAATGGGGATTCATGGTTACAGGCAGAAACTTATAAGACAAGTGCTATCAACTTATTAGAAGACTGTGTTTCAATAACCACAGTATGAAAGACTGTGAAAATTCCTTAGAATTGCTTCATTTATCCATTCACAATTACCGAGCACCTGCTCTGTGGCAGGTACCACAATGCAGACAGTGAATAGGACAGATATGGTCCTTGCTTTCATGGCCTTTCTGACATTTATACATACATACATACATATATATATATATATAATTTTTGTTTTTATATATGGGCACCTATGCACAGCAAAATATTATGATGTGAAATACAATGATTTGTAAGCCCTCCCCCAGCATTTGCTACTACTATAAAATCTCACTGCAAAATGCAGAGCATAAGTAATCAAACAATACTTTCATAAGATCACTGCTTCAAAAAAAATAGCTTCTTCTGAATTGCAAGTAGTTACTTTAAGCATGTCATTGATATGTGAAACAAAGTTCTGATTACTGAATGTGTTGTCTGTTTCCATTTCTGGAACATCCTTTAACCAGCTTTCTAACGTTCATAGCTAAAGTATATGAAACATACTTAAAATGATGACTTAGTTTGTTCTATGCATCATAGAAAGCAAATTAAACAGACGTGTCTGATACTGTTAAAGGGCATACAAATAGCTTGTTTTAGCTTGTAAACATAAGTTACTACAGCTATTAGATGCAAAAGAGCCCCTTATTCATTTAAAAAATACTTCCTTTAAAATACTTGATACTTTCCAATCATAGACTAAAACTTATACAACTGAGTTTTATTTTTTCACCTCTTAACTTATGATTCTGTGCTGATCTTGCATCTCTGTCACCTGTGACTGGATGCGTTACCTTCTAAGAGACTTAGATTCCTCATCTGTGAGACCTAGATAATGCTCCTTACTTGTGCAGATAAAAGCCTACCTGCCTGAGGCCACGATTCTTGAGGTCCCTTCTGTCTATGGTATATGTAACTTATAGGATACAAACAGACTATCCTTGAAATTTTATGTAAAAAATGATTTTTATGTAAAAAATTAGCTACTTAGTATCTCAATGTAATATTCTCTATACAAAAAATCATTGCCAAAACTGTTGTCAAGAAACTTATGCCCTAGGTTTTCTTTTAAGAGTTTTATGGTTTCAGGTTTAAAATTTAAGTCTGTAATCCAATTTGAATTCAGTTCTGTGCAGGGAGTAAGACAGTAGTCCAGTGTCATTCTTTTGCATGTGGCTGTCCGGTTTTCACAGCACCATTTATTGAAGAGACTGTCCTTGACTCATGTCTTCTCTTGGCTCCTGTGTTGTAAATTTACTGACCATACATGCATGGGGCTTTTTCTGGGCTATTTTATTTTCATCTGTGTCTATTTTTTTTTTTTGGTAATATCATACTGTTAGGATCACGATAGCCTTATAATATAATTTGAAATCAAGAAGTATAATGCCTCCAGCTTTGTTGTTCTTTCTCAAAAGTTGATTTGGCTATATTTTTCTATTTCTCTGAAAAGTAACATTGGAATTTTGATAGGAATTGCATTGAATCTGTAGAATCCTTTGGGTCACATAAACATTTTAACAATATTCTTCTTCCGATCCGAGAACACAAAATATCTTCTCATTTATATGTGTCTTCCTCAATTTCTTTCATCAATGTTTAATAGTGTACAAAGTTTTCAATGTACAGATTTTTCACCTACTTGGCAAAATTTACTCCTAAGTATTTCATTTTTTGGGGTGCAATTATAGATGGGATTGTTTTCTTAACTTTTCTAATAATTAATTGCTAGTGTATTCAAATGTAACTGACTCTTGTATATTGATTTTGTACCCTGCAACTTAACTGAATTTGTTAGTTCTAACAATTTTTAAGTGGAGTCTTTAGGGTACTCTATATACATCATTGATCTGCAAATAGAGATAATTTTACTTCATTCTTTCTGATTTGGATGAATTTTATCTTTTTTTTTTTAATAAAGTCAAGATATGGAAACAATCCAAGGTCTCTCTCAATGACTGAATGGATAAAGAAGATGTGGAATATAACTACAAGGGAATATTCAGCCATAATAAAGAAGAAAATCCTGTTTATAACAAAATGAAAATAAGTCAGATAGAGAAAGACAAATATTGCACTGGTATCACTTACATGTAGAATCTAAAGTAAGCCAAATTTACAGAAACAGAGAATAGAATGTGTGTGCCAGGAGATGGGTGGAAGAGAAAATATGGAGAGATTAGCAAAAGGGTACAAACTTCCAGCTAGAAGATGAATAAATCTGAGGATCTAATGTATAATATGATAACTAAAGTCAATAACACTGTTTTGTTTAATTAAAATTTGCAAAGAATATAGAACTTAAGTGTTCTCACACACACATAAATATGAGAGGCATAGATACATTTATTAACTAGATTGAAGGAATTCTTTCACAATGTATACATACATCAATCCATCACTTTAAATATCTTAGTTTTGTCAATCTTCAATAAAGATGAAAGAAATTCAAGAAGCTTTGAAAAATAAATAAAAATGTCTTTATACAAAATACGTTCCTGGGTTTGGGGTTTAGAAAAAAATCTAACTTTTATATTTGACTTGAAAACAGCATACCTGTTAGTGTATTTCTGAAGATTACAAGTAAGAGCTTGTTCAGATGTGAATATATGTGTTTATACATAGTATATGAGTTCCCCTGGTGGATCACATGGTCGAGAATCCGCTGCAATGTCAGAGACCTAGGCTCGATCCCCTGGAGAATGAAATGGCAACCTACTGCAGTATTCTTGCCTGGAAAATCCCATGGATGGAGAAGCCTGGCGGGCTACAGTCCACGGGGTTGTAAAGAGTTGGACACAACTGAGTGACTCACACACACACATAGTATATGTACTGCAAACCAAGTTGACAGGTGTGTAGGATGTTCTCTCTTAAGCAATAAATGTTAGGTACTTAAGCAGAAGATAGTATAATGTGATGAATGTCCCATCCGCATGTGTTTCCCTCAGCTGAATATTGGCTGGCATCTAGAAGGGGGGAAAAAAAAGCTAAACAAACACAACATATTCAAATCTTAAAAAAAAAAAAAAAGAGTACTACAACCTTCACAAAATGCACAAAGTCCTTGACTCAAATAATGCTATGAAGACTTCTTTGAAATTTTCTTATATTTTACAGTGTCCCTGTCAGGATGTGAACCCTGCCATTATGTATAGCTTGCGGCTGTTTTCAAGTCTCCTCCCCATCTGGGACTAAGAGGCAAATTGCAGGTTTCCAGGGAGGGGAAAATGCATTACAGTACGGATTTCCTCAGTACTTCACATGGACAGTACAAGCCCAGGGATACCAGCTATACTTGATCCTTCCAACAACTGGTCACCAGGTTTTATACATGCTAAGTTACTGGAAATGTAATACAAGTTGTTAGTTTTAGAAGCCTAGAATTTTTCTTTGCTTGAACCTGACAGGGCATTTTTACTTCTTGCCCACTTTCAAAATGAGTGAAGTGATTTCAGGGGCACAAAAAGACCCAAATCTAGGATTTTTGTCACATGTGTCTCACAGTTCACTGTCCTCTTCTCAGTAGGCTGCCTTTTTGCAAGGCAGCACACACTTACCAAAAGTACCTCATTCCATGGAAGCTGTCAGCAATTACTGCAATGAACTTTAAATCTTTTTCCTCTAACTACTATAGTAGTCCAGAAATAATGACACGACTTCTCCATACTTTAAAATGTCAAGCTGACCACTCAAAAATTGAAGTGAGGTTTCTCCAGGAAGGCCCAGATGATAAGACATTTTATGAGCCTTTCGTTTCATCTCTTGTTCCATTACTATGCTGCCTTAACACCTTCACAGTGTAGCAACACCTTCTGGGACAAGCTGAAACTAAAACAGACCACAAAAGCTTCCACCTGAACAAAGTTAACAGTATGTGCCTGGCAAGTGTAAGCTATACATATTTTTTTCTTTCCTTGATCTGACAGTATCATTTAAATTAATTTTATTTTCTTCCTTTAGTGCTATTTCTAATAGTTTAAACATGCTGCACGATTAATTTGCCTATTGGTATCTTTCCTTTAATTGCACAGTTAATATTTTTTAAAAATATATACCTAGTATACTCTGTTATTTTCATGCATTTCAGGGCTAAATTTATTTTCAAATGTCTGCTTCAATGTTCATACTCGGAGATAAAAAAATCTCTCTCTGAAATTTGAACTAACATCCTTAAACTCATGAAGCTTTAAACTCCCAGCTGACACCAGAATTATAGATTTTCAAGGTTAACGGAATATAATAAAATCTTGATGTAGTTTTTCAGATAATATAGAAAGCACATGACATAATTTTAACTATGCTCATTTTTGGCAAAGAGAGGTACGTTATTAAGAAAGAGATGTACAGAGATCAAATAAGGTTTAAATGTCATGTCTCATCCCTTTCCTATAAAAATAAGAGATAAGTAAGCAAATCCATTCATTCATTACATATTCAGAAAGTGCAATTTACACACTACACTGCTAAGTGTTGGAGTATATGTAAGGGTGAAGAAGACAAGCTTGGCTTATGATGGAGACAGAGATGATGCCAACTATGTACGTGGTTCTCCAAGAGGAATAGAGTGCCAGGGGAACACAGGTCTCGTGACAAGTACAGAGCCTGAGAGGAGGAAAAAGAAGACAGGAGAGCCAATGACGGTGTCCAGGCCTCTCAAAATAGTACTCTAAAAAAGAAAGACAAGGATCTCAAAGGCTAAATCCAGTATCAGTGGGGCACAGGAATTCATTCGTTATGTGGGTCAATTTGAAATGCCTACTAGCCATGGGAGGAGTAGATGAAAAGACAGAGAGAAGTACTAACATTTGGTGAAGGCCAATTTTGTTGAGTGTTGTCAACATTAGCCATTTAATTCCCAAACAGAACTTTCTGGTAGTTATAAACTTCATTTTACAGAAGAGGAAGCTGAGGATCAGGACAACATCATAAAGCTATGATGAACACTATGCCTCTGAAATCAGACAAATACCCTTAGAATATATTTCACTGGTTACAAAGGGAATCAAATAAGGGGAGGGGAAACCAACTTCCACACATATGGGAACCAAAAGGAGGAAGAAAACAACTTCTACAAATGTGGGAATTCAAAGTTCATTCTCTATTGATGGTGCCATCCTCAGATGTATTTTACTGCATGTTCTACACACATGTGTGTGTTAGAACTGACCTTAGAATACAGAATAAAGGTACACAACACTAAACAAAACACAAACTCATTTACTGAGTAACATGTAAGTAAGTAAAATGAAACAAATTACACCAAAGTACAAAGAATCTGCATAGACAAAGAACAGAATGCAATGAATGAGTCTAGGAGTTAGAATTTTATGCCTGATTCTGAGGTGGCAAAAGTGTAAGTGTTCATTCACGCCACAGGAATGTTTGGGTATAACTTTTGCCCCAGATACTTTGCTAAGCACTAAAAATAGAGTAACAAAATCAGAGAGAGTACTTGCCTTCATACTCTGCTTATGTCAGGTGGAAGCAAAGGAGGACAGCAATCACTCAAGTCTGTCTGGATGGAGTTAGCATAATGGCAAAGAGTTTAGAACAAGAGAGGTTCTGAGCAAGTCACTAAAACTCCTGGAATTGAGGACTTGCAGCCCTGCCATATACCCTTTTATCAGAAATCACTTCAGTTCATTACTGTTCTAATGATGTGAATTTTTCTTTTTAGCATGTAAACAACTAGGGTTCCCAGGTGGCTCAGTGGTAAAGAATCTGCCTGCCAAGGCAGGAGATGTGGGTTTAATCCCTGGTCCAGGAAGGTCCCCTGGAAAAGGAAATGGCAACCATTCCAGTATTCTTGCCTGGAAAATCCTACGGACAGAGGAGCCTGGTGAGGCTACGGTCCATGGGGTCACAAAAGAGTCAGACAAGCAAACAACAAATGTAACGAACAACAAGAAAGAGATGAACAAACAACAAATGGAAACAACCAACAAAGCAGAATATTTACCACTGAAAAATATACATTTAAGTAGCAGCTGGTAATGGCACCCCACTCCAGTACTCTTGCCTGGAAAATCCCATGGACAGAGGAGCCTGGAAGGCTGCAGTCCATGAGGTCGCTAAGAGTCGGACACGACTGAGTGATTTCACTTTCACTTTTCACTTTCATCCATTGGAGAAGGAAATGGCAACCCACTCCAATGTTCTTGCCTGGAGAATCCCAGGGATGAGGGAGCCTGGTGGGCTGCCGTCTGTGGGGTCGCACAGAGTCCGACACGACTGAAGCGACTTAGCAGCTTAGCAGCAGTAGCTGGTACATCTCACTATTAATTCCTAGAGTTCCTTTACCACATATATAAACAAATTGTCTAACTGCCTTTTTCCACTATGAAGGTAGCCCAACAATTTGAGCAAACCCTAAAAAAGCTAAAACATACACACACAAAATTTGAATGAAAACCTAAAACAAAATCCACTCTATTCACCATCATTAGATACAAGACCACTCTGACATGTAATAGAACATTTGGTCAAAAAGTAATGGCTGGGCTACAACTTCTACATGCTGATAATAATCATTGCAAGCTTTCACTATGCTGCCATTTTCTCAGTCTTAATGAAATTCACTTGTCAGTTCCATTTTGAAACAATGAATTCTGGCCTTGCATGACAAGGGTAACATTAAAATCTCTTTTCTTTTCCTAATCAAATCAGCTAATACTGAAAAAAAAAAAAGAAGAAGAAGAAATTCTTCTAAATAACTGGTCAAAAATTTTCCTGTTTCTTTCCTTTGGTTTTATTTCTGTTTCCACTGCTGAACTCTTCAAATATTACCAACTGCTTCTTTAAAAACAAACAAAAAACAGTCTGTCGTCAACTAGTATATTGAGTAAAACCAGCCAAAATATGTAGTACTATACAAAGGTAGGGAGTAATGAGGTAGATAGTCTAGAATTTACTTCTACTCCAGCTGTGGGCTTTATCAGCATTATCTTTCACTGGTATTGAACCTGTCCTATAATGGAACATGTCACAAAGCAGCTCATTCTAAAACAGAGAAGGCAAAGAAACCTGTCTCCTTATCCTGACTTTAATTATAAATGTCTATAAAGCCTTAGTGAATTTTAGCACTCTTAAAAGTAAGCCTGATAAGAGAACGGGTTACTATTTATGTATCTTTTTATCTTTATTCATAGAGTATCTTTTCAAGTCTAATACACTAGACTACATTTTCTATTGTTCTTATTTTGTGCTTTTCTTTAAGTCTTAACCCAATAGAAATTAAATATGGCCCAGAAAGTGATGTGAAACTTCAACTCAAATGACACATGAACCTGATAAAGTCTAGGCCACTAAAACCTATCCAGTTAGACCCTGAATTTATGTTCTTTCTATATATTTTATTTCTGCTTAACATTGTAACATACTCTCTAATGATGCCTAATGTTTCATTTACTAATTTAATAATGCATAAAAGTAACAAACAGTAAAATGCTTATCACTCAGTACTAATATAGTTCTGTCATGGGTGCAAGATGGCAGAAGGTTTACAAGGATTGCTGCTGCTACTGCTTGCTAAGTCGCTTCAGTCGTGTCCGACTCTGCGACCCCATAGATGGCAGCCCACCAGACTCCCCTGTTCCTGGGATTCTCAAGGCAAGAACACTGGAGTGGGTTGCCATTTCCTTCTCCAATGCATAAGAGTGAAAAGTGAAAGTGAAGTCGCTCAGTCGTGTCCAACTCTCCGCGATCCCATGGACTGTAGCCCACCAGGCTCCTCAATCCATGGGATTTTCCAGGCAAGAGTACTGGAGTGGGGTGCCATTGCCTTCTCCGTACAAAGGATTAGAAATAAATATTTTCCTTAAAACCTTAAAATATTTCTTAAACAATAATGATAAGTCCATATTCTTCATGATGTGTGGAAAGAAGAAAATCACATTTTCCATTCCTTTAAGAAACATAACAAAGGTCAATAAAAGAAACGAATGCAGTTAATATGGTACTAGGAAATGATACACAGTAAACCCATCACAGGACTAGAAAGATGCCTAAATTCTACTACTTCTTAGTGGTGGGCTTCAGTGAGTAAAATTGAAGGAAAACATTTTGTATCTCAGTTTCCCAATGAGTAAATGGAAGTAAACTAACTCCATATTTCCCACAGAATAACTTTATGAAAGTCAAACAGAAAACACTTCCAGGGAAGTATTATACAAATGTTTTCTCATAATCATGAAAATGTCTTACAGTTATGATCAGAGTTATTCAATGCTTGATGGGTAAATTGATAGGGAGCATATTACACCTTTGATGGATGTACTTTCTATACCACAAGAAAAGCAGCTAGCTGAAATTCAACATAAATTTTTACCTTTCTAAACTGCAAAGCTCATATTAAACACATAAAACTCAAATCAGGAAAGTGAAAACCACACTGACTTCTAAAGAGTCAGAGGTCTGTACAAACTCATAAGTTAAACAAATCCAGAATGAAGTGAAAAACTGTCTCTAAAACCAACAAAATCTGCAGTCAGTTGAGAAAAAAACAAATTTTAATTTTACTTATTAATCCCCAGGGATCAGAAACATAACTATTTGATCTAGTTCCTGTAACATTTCCCCAATCATGTAACTGTTCAACATTCTCTCAAACTTAAAAAAGTAACAGTAATTTTCATTATTTTGTTGTAAATATCCAGAGCACTGATCTAAATATCAGACCAATTAACAGTATAATAAAATAGCAAAAAGTAAGGGAAAAGAACTTGGATGAGACAGACCCATCTCTAACTAAAAAATGAACAAAATAAGTGTTACTTGTTTTTCATGCTTTCCCTTCACTAGTAACTTAATATAAAACAAAATATAAAGAAAAAAAATTATTCTAACATGTCTATAAGTATATGGGAGTTTCCAGGCAAGAATACTGAAGTGGGTTGCCATTTCCTCCCCAAGGGGATCTTTCCAACCCAGGGATTGAATGTGGGTCTCCTGCGTTGCAGGCAGATTCTTTAATGTCTAACCAACCAGGAGAGCCCCATTCTGACATTTTATAAGTATTATATTCAAATATTTTCTGTCAAAGATTAAAATCCAGACAGAACATTAGTTAGAATTTACTAAAACACAACAAAACTCTTAAATCCAATTGACTGGCAATTTTTTTTTTTTTTTAAGACTAACAAAACAATAATTACCTCATTGAAGTCATGGTATAAATTTCACTTGGAATCTAGACTCTGTTCTGTACTTCAATATTTACCAAGTTTTACTAGTAATAATATATCAAATTTTCTGAAATGATTCCAATGAGAAAGAAACTCTTTTTTACATATTCTTTAAAAATTTTGAGCATATTAATGTGGTAATATTATTAGCACATTAATAATATTATTATTATTACCACAGGAGATTATTATTACAGTTTTATTTAAAGTTTCACAAAACGTACTCAGGCCAGAGAGATACAAAGAAATCCTGATCATAAAACAGTAGTGTCTTTTCTTAAACTAACTTTTAAGATTTTCACATTTGAATGATTTGTGTACATTTCTATGAAACTGATGCCCTATCATTAACATGATTCAGACAGTCTCACCTAAAAAAATGCTGAAATCTACATGAAATTAAAAGACGCTTACTCCTGGGAAGGAAAGTTATGTCCAACCTAGATAGCATATTCAAAAGCAGAGACATTACTTTGCCAACAAAGGTTCGTCTAGTCAAGGCTATGGATTTTCCTGTGGTCATGTATGGATGTGAGAGTTGGACTGTGAAGAAGGCTGAGCGCTGAAGAATTGATACTTTTGAACCGTGGTGTTGGAGAAGACTCTTGAGAGTCCCTTGGACTGCAAGGAGAGCCAACCAGTCCATTCTGAAGGAGATCAGCCCTGGGATTTCTTTGGAAGGAATGATGCTAAAGCTGAAACTCCAGTACTTTGGCCACCTCATGCGAAGAGCTGACTCATTGGAAAAGAGTCTGATGCTGGGAGGGATTGGGGGCAGGAGGAGAAGGGGACAACAGAGGATGAGATGGCTGGATGGCATCACTGACTCGACGGACGTGAGTCTGAGTGGACTCCGGGAGTTGGTGATGGACAGGGAGGTCCGGCATGCTGCAATTCATGGGGTCGCAAACAGTCCGACATGACTGAGCGACTGAACTGAACTGAACTGAACACTGCCTTATTCTGATCAGTTTAAAAAGTTTTATTTTGTTCTGCTGGTTTAATATAGCCTTATCCATATTTGAATGTATGTTTCGTTCCCATTCATTAACACTAAATATGAAATAGTAGACCTCACTGGGAAAAGTTTCCTAAAAATTATGGTATGTATTAGTGATATAATCCATTAGCACATGCCATGTATGTTTATGTTCATTAGCAAAATGGTTAATTAAATACTTAAAATCAGCATATCAGCAGCAATATTTAAAATTAACCAAGAAATAAGAACAAGGGCTACTCAGTAAAAAAATACATACATATGCTCTATGTGACTTAAATGTAGGTAGATGTTCTGACAATGTCATTAGTAGAAGTGTATTACATTTTTTTTTACATTTGCTCTGGATTTCATTTAAAATATATTATCTATTGACTGTCATTTGACAATTCTAGTATAAATATTGCTTTTCTGAGGCAGTATAAAAACCTTCTTTAAAAATAAAACTAGTGTCCTCAAAGGAAATAGCTGATTAATTTTCCTTAATTGACAAATATTAACAAAATAACCATTAGGTAATATATACTAAAAACACTACATTTATTTTAATACTCCTTAGGGGTGAAAAATACACATAAAATGTCTTCATGTGACTTCTATCTGGGTATAATTCAAGCACTGACATACAATCTGAAGAATATGGAAAGAAAATTTATGATCTTTCCTCACCTGGGATGAACGGCTTCCTAGGTGGCGCAGTGGTAAAGAATCTGCCTGCCAAGGCAGGAGATGCCAGAGATACGAGTTCAGTCCCTAGGTTGGAAAGATCCCCTGGAGTAGGAAATGACGACTCATTCCAGTATTCTTGCCTAGAAAATTCCATGGACAGAGGAGTCCTGCGAGCTACAGTCCATGGGATTGCAAAGATTCAGACACAACTAAGCACAACACAACCTCAACCTCATGGGCATAAAGTAATTAAAAGCAAACACTAAAAATAATACCACGATCTAGGCACTAGACTTTACCAAATTTAGGTTAATGGCACACAGCAAAATGCAGAGGAATTGTGGCATTACAGCAATTCACATATACATTGTAAAGAACACAGACACACAAAAACTATTTTTTAAATTGCTATTTGTAAAAATCAATATAGATGTTTCCCAAACCTTTTCTACACATGAGAACATTTAAGCTAAAACTAGATTTTTGCAAACAGGGAGAAAAAAATGAATTAAGCCCCATAAAACCCAAGATTCTTTTCAGGAATGAACGTGTCATAGGAATTATCTCACAGTTTTTCATTTACACAGAGAAACCCACTTGTAGATAAGATGTTCCATTTGTTCCAATATACAGAAACATGAAAGGATTCCAACGACATAATGTCATTACTAAAATAATAATAGAATTCCTAAATATAAGATATACATAAGACATAAATGAGACAGAACTATTAGGAAATAATGTGTATTAAGCATATAATGCTAATCTGAAAATTAAATGACAGCTTGTAATTTAGTTTCACTGACATAGCATCTATGGATCTATCTATTCAGTATTTGTACACTAGTCTTTTAATTAAATCAAATGAGATAATGTATGTGAAATGCTTTTCAGCTCTAAAGACAAATGTATTAACTACAGTTATTATGACAGTTCAGGAATTAAATATTTAACACATAAATGAGAGGAAATGGAATACTGTCATTTCCTTTCCTCAATACTATGGTATGGTTATTCATTTTCAAATGTTCAGGAAATTTTCTATAAGCTATTTTAAATTAAGAAAAGCCTGCAACACAGCCCACTTCCACATCCAATTCACTATAAAAAATCCTACAATTCACTATAAGAAATCAAGCATATGCATTTATAAAATCAGGACACATACAATTAAAAGTCTTCAAGGAAAATTCTGGTTACCTCATAAAAAAAGCTGGTTACATACTGTCAAAGCTGTCTATTGTCACCCTGTTTATTTAACCCATATCCAGAGTACATCATGTAAAATGCTGGGCTGGATGAATTATAAACTGGAATCAAGATCTGTAGATGACACCACTCTTATGGCAGAAAGCAAAGAGGAACTAAAGAGCCTCTTCATGAAGGTGAAAGAGGAGAGTGAAAAGCTTCACCTGGCTTAAAACTCAACATTAAAAAAACTAAGATCATGGCATCTGGTCCCATCACTTCATGGCAAATAGATGAGGAAAAAGTGGCAATAGTAGCAGATTTTATTTTCCTGGGCTACAACACCACAGCGGACAATAATTACAGCCATGAAATTATAAGACACCTGCTCCTTGGAAGAAAAGCTATGACAAACCTAGGCTGTGTATTAAAAAGCAGAGACAACACTTAGCCAACAGAAGTCCATATAGTCAAAGCTGTGGTTTTTTCAGTAGTCATGTATGGACGTGAGAGTTGGACCATAAAGTAGGCTGAGAACCAAAGAATCGATGCTTTCGAACTGTGCTAGAGAAGACTCTTGAGAGTCCCTTGGACTGCAAGGAGATCACACCAGTCAATCCTAAAAGTAATCAACCCTGAATATTTATTGGAAGGTCTGTTGCTGCTGAAGCTCCAATACCTTGGTCACCTGATTTGAAGATGGATTCACTGGAAAAGACTCTGATGCTGGGAAAGACTGAGGGCAGGAGGAGAAGGGGGCAACAGAGGATGAGATGGATGGATGGCATCACTGACTCAAGGGACATGAATATGAGCAAACTCTGGGATATAATGAAAGACAAGGAAGCCCAGTGTGCTGTAATTCACGGGGTTGCAAAGAGCTGGACACAACTTAGCAACTGAACAACAACATAAGAATTGTTGTGTAAAACCAGACTGAAATTGTTAAGGAAATTGAAAAAAAAAAATGCATA
Source organism: Bubalus kerabau (assembly GCF_029407905.1). NCBI lineage: Eukaryota > Metazoa > Chordata > Mammalia > Artiodactyla > Bovidae > Bubalus > Bubalus kerabau. Next base: position 155,204,468 of record NC_073626.1, read on the forward strand.
GCTTATTCAAATTTTTGATGAAAACATTTAAAGAAAAATACACATTTTTTTAAAGGCAGAATTTTCCCTTATACAGATTATAAGACTATTTTGTCTGTTTACATTATAATGGAACTCATACTTAGATAGTTTCATGTAGTTCATAGAAATTTTTGAAATCTGCCATCTCATTAGATCATCACACTACAATATAAGGTATATGTATTTTCAAAATACATATAAAGAAACTGAATCTCAGGAAACTCAATTGACCTGAGTAAAATTACAAAATAAGATGAAGAGTCACAACTTACATTTTGGTAGCTGTTTGTTTATTTTTGAGCCAAATATTGGGCTTTGTCTTTCAAAGTAAGGCCAGAAAGGAAATTTTACATTTTGGTGAAATAAAGTGAGTTGCTACCTAATTTTGAACATTAAATCAATTATCTCCTTCATAAGAGTAAAAATTATTAAAGGAAGCTTCAACTAAAACTAGAGTCAGGAAATCTGCAGACAGAACTCTCAAGCTGTATCTGCTGCTGCTGCTGCTGCTAAGTCGCTTCAGTCCTGTCCAACTCTGTGCGACCCCATAGACGGCAGCCCACCAGGCTCTGCCGTCCCTGGGATTCTCCAGGCAAGAACACTGGAGTGGGTTGCCATTGCCTTCTCCATTGTGTGAAAGTGAAAAGTGAAAGTGAAGTCGCTCAGTCACGTCCGACTTGTAGCAACCCCATGGACTGCAGCCTACCAGGCTCCTCCATCCATGGGATTTTCTAGGCAAGAGTACTGGAGTGGCTTGCCGTTGCCTTCTCCGCAAGCTGTATCACTCCTCATCAATTACCGTAAGAAGGAAGTGATGGACCTTGCATCTCAAACAGGAAAGTGCCTCTACTTTGCTACTAACGGGAAAGTGCCTCTACTTCCCCTGTAAGAGGAAGGAAGATTTTCTTCTTGTCCAGTAACAAGCTCAACCAGTGAGAAATGCCACAGCTTGGCCAATGAGAAGCCATCACCACCCTGAACTCCTACCCCACTGAACTTTATTTTGTAACACCTGCTGACAATTCCCAGTTTTTGATATAAAAGCAAGTTCCCCTCCGTTGTTCTCTGGACATCCTATGCTCCACCACAGCTTTCATTTCCCAAATTGGAATTCCTCTGCTCATTCCCGAAAAAAATTCATTTTGCTGATGAAATAACTGGCTTTGTTAAAGTTAACATTACTCAGAGTCAAAGGGGATGGAAAAAACTTTCATAGGTACTCTAATATACAGGTTTTTGTTAAGCTTAAGATCTTAATAACAAATTGGATAATCTTAAACTCTAATAAAAAAAAAATTGCTTTAATGTTTTGTTTTCCAGAGGTAAAGAGCTTCTTTTTCTTCTCTCCTTTAAGCTATTTATAACTTAGAGCAATTTGGTAAAATATACCTTTGTAACAAAGGTTGAAGCATTAATCCTTTTCTCCCTCCATGATCCCTCAAAGGTTCTGAAACTCTTGTTAAATGTTCTTATTTTTCAGAATAGTATGTATTTGTGAAAAGCCAACTCACTGGAAAAGAACTTGATGCTGGGAAAGACTGAGAGTAGGAGGAGGAGAAGGGAGCAACAGAGGATGAGATGGTTGGATGGCATAACTGACTCAATGGAAATGAGTTTGAGCAAACTCCGGGAGATAGCGAAGGACGAGGGAGCCTGGCATGCTGCAGTTCATGGGGTTGCAAATAGTCACACATGACTTAGTGACTGAAAAACAACAAAGTATTTTCATGGGTTCAGTAGGAGTCTGTTCCCCTTGTAACAGGACGCCTAATGCACCTGTCTACTGCTTCCTGTGACATGTGGCTGTTAAATGTGCTACAGAAGTCAATATACCCATATATTTAAATAGCCTTTTGATGTATACTAATATTATGTCTGAGCATTGGCTGAATGATGTTAATGTCTCTGTAACAGTGAATGGGTCCAGAGACACTGTCAGTTATGCAAACCTCCTGGCTACATCTTTACATGTGGAGGTCTTGGTAAGGCCTTTATGCTTAGGCAACTCACTGCCTTGACAGCAGAAGGATAAAAGGACAGTGTGCACTTGCTGCATTTACTTTTCTGTTCTCTCTTCATAACATAATAGAAGCATCCCACTGGTCTATCTCATTAAACCTCTATAATCACCCTAAAGGAGAACATCCAAGAAGCATATGTGATTCTGGGTCTGCCTCCATAGTTAGAGCTTTCTTTCTATAGATGGGAATAAGTGCCAATGGAACAAATGATCAGAAATCTCTCCCTAACAAAGGTGGCCAATTCCACAGCCAAAGCAGTTTTAGCTCAGCAGTGATATCTGACTCAGTGGCTAAAATAGTATTGGATAATAATATAGCACTTGATTATCTACTTGCTGAGCAAGGGAGTGTCTGTGTGATAGCCAACATCTCCTGTTGCACATGGAAAATTGCCTCTGGAGAGGTAAAAACACAGTAAAATTAGGAAACAACATTTATAACCATGACAAAATACAGACTGGATAAGAAATGCCTGAGAGTTCTCCCAACTACCTTTCCTTGTTACTCAAATGTAGCCTCAAGCCATTTCCAGTGCACTTTTTCTCCAACATGGGACATGGCAAGCAGGAAAAGTCCTTGCTGGCATATAGGGACAAACCACTAGATGTGGAGAACCTGACTCTTGATAAGCAATGCTTTCAAGAAAAGTTCTTAATCAAAAGGGGGGATGTGAAATTAATAAAGGAAATCTCAACTAAAATTAGAGTCAGGAATACCTGCAGAGGGAACTCTCATGCCCTACCACTTGTCATCAGTTACCCCTTAACAGGAAGAGTTGTACCTTGTATCTCCGACATGAAGATGTCTTCACTTTATTCCCCCAGCAGAAGGAAAGAAGATTTTCTTCTTGTCCAGCAACAAGCTAAGCCAAAGGAAAATGCCATATCTCTGCCAATGAGAGGCCACCGCCACGATGAACTCTTACTTTCCTCCAAAGAACTTTCATTTAGAACATACCTCCAACTCCCAACTTTCCTTAGGAAAGCAAGTTCCCCTGCTGTGTTCTTTGCATTTGCCTATAGACTGCCATAGTTTGCATTTCCTGAACTGCAATTCCTATGACTATTTCTGAATAAACTCATTTTACTGGTGAGATAACTGGCTATTTATTTTTTCGAAGTTGACATAAGCATGGGCCAGTTAGAAAAATCCCCAAACAGGATGAGACTCTACTGTAATTTCCTGCTATACCAAGGTCATCCTTCTCTCCCATGTCAACCTCACATCCAAACTGTATTCTCTAAGAGTTTTCTGTTTCCGGATCCATGAAAGACTACAGTCACATGATGAGTACTAACTTCTGAAATACCAGGTTCATAATAAAAGGGCTAGTCCATGAGGTTAATCTAAAAAACTAGAACTACTGCATTTCTTATTTTTTTTTTTTTAACGTTCTTATTCTGTGGGGTGAGGTGAAGGAATATCTATGAGCAACAGGCTTGATCCATTGCCGGGAGCCGGCATATTGCATATTGAGTGCATATTGCATGTTGAGTGCAGCACTTTCCACAGCATCATCTTTCAGGATCTGGAATAGCTCAAGTGGAATTCTATCACTGCCGGGAGCCAGCGTGAGGAGCTCCACCCATGACAAAGGTCATGAGGAAGGAGGCTCGGCATACGCAAAGGCGGGATCGAGCCTCAGGAGTCCCCCTGGAAATTCTCGAGCATCTACCCCCAAAACCAGAGCCTGCCTACTTTCTGCTTTGTGCTTTCACCTACACCTCTGACTTTACAGGGGGCTGTCCCCCACTACCTCTCTCTGAAAAAAGAGTTAGCTTACAGCTCCAGTTAATAATTCCTGGGTGTGACAGTGTTTCAACCTACAAACTCCTTTGGAAGTCCTCTAGCCTGCCTGAATAGGTTTTTCCGGCCACATGTGATTGTTCAGAGCCTCCCAACTGTGAGAGGCAGGAGATGTTCTAAACTGTCTAAACACAGATTCTTTTGAGTAGTTAAAAGATTGATTAGAAATTGTATTGGTAAAGGGTTTTTCACTTATTGGGCCAATGTTTGCTGCTAAGTCTCCATACTCCTTACCTACTGTGTCCTTGGCAGTGTATTGATTGATATAATGGGTGTATAGAAATCTAAGTAGTAGCCTCAATGTTTGTAAGCTTGGACCCTTAAGTTAATTCATTTCTTGACTGAGCCCACCTCACCTTTGCCCTATAGGAATGCAGCTTTGTCCAGTGCTTTTTTGGAGGCTGGTGCCTGACTTTGGAATAATCACCTTTAGAGAAAAATAAGTTTCTTAAAATGTTAACAGGCCTCCTGGCCAGAAGATGATGTAATTCACCTGAACTTTTGCATATGATAAGTTTGAAAGCCTGGCTTCGATTAGGACCAGGAACTGCTGTCCTTGCATAACTCCACCCCTTCCCCCATTATCCTCTATGCACAACTTAAGGTATAAAAACTACTTTGGAAAATAAAGTGCGGGCCTTGTTAACCGAAACTCGGTCTCCCCATGTCGCTCTCTCTCTCAAATTCTGGCTGAGTCTCCATCTGGAGCGCGGAACCCACCATGCTTGCTAATTATGCCTGGGCTTCTAAGATCCGACCGGGGAGGCCTCAGTGTCTCCTCTCCTTCAGGAGAACGGAAGGACGCCTGCGGCCTACGTAAGTGGTGCAAACTTCTTGTCTTGAAGTTTTATTGGTCTCCCGCGTAAACCAAGCTACTCAGCCTCTTTTCTCCACTGAATTTTCCTACTGAGCTATCCTAATTCTATTACTCTTTATATCCTTAATTAACGTTTAATTAAGCAGTTGTTTCCTGATCCTCGCCGACCCGTCTCTCCTTCGAATACCCTGGATTAGCCGGGGCTGGACCCCGGCAATCCATAAATCTCCATTGTAAAATTTTTTACACACTACCAAGAAAAGAAGCGTATATCATCCCACCACAATTGGGCAGGATATGTTTGCCAGTTCAAACAAAACTGTATAAAATGTGAATAAAATATCCGAAGTTTTGTTTTTTTTTCTCTTTTACTTCCATTTTACTAAAACTACGAGGGACAATAAGGCATCTAATTGACCATGTTTTTCACTCTCCATTTTGATGTCTAGTGTGTCCTTTCCACACACATCCTAAATGAACAAGACTCTGTATATGCTTTCTTATCATCTGCCCCAATCAAAATTCACCTATCATTTCCTTTGTTCCCTGGAACCCTACCAAAAGCTTTTAAGAAACCAACTATTTAATTTGATAAATTGATGAGCTATTTCTAGCCCCCCAAAAATTAACACTTAAAAATCACTTGTGTCCCAATTCAACTTCCTATAACTTACAACTAGAAAGTTCAAAGGAACAAAAGGAATAAAGATACTCTTAAGAAAAAAAAAAAGGCACCAAGTATGAGCTACTCTATAACCTGAGGTATCTATAAAATATAAATATAAATATATCTGGTATATTCAGTTCTAATGTGGTAACAGGTAAAGTGTCAGAGTTACTCATTCAGTCGTGTCCAATTCTTTGCAACCCCATGGATTGTAGCCCACCAGGCTCCTCTGTCCATACAATTTTCCAGGCAAGAATACTAGAGTGGGTAGCCATTCCCTTCTCCAGTGGATATTCCTGACCCAGGGATTGAACCCAGGTCTCTTGCATTAGAGGCAGATTCTTTTACCCTCTGAGCCACCAGGGAAGTCCCATAATAGATGAAAGAAAGTCTTATTTTGCTTATCCAGTAATTTATGCTTTATTAGTGATAAATTAATTTTATTTATTCCTAAGAAGTTGAAGATTTACTTTAACATAATTATTTGGGGAATAGCTAAAAAAAATAAAAGACTATGAATTGGTAACTACTGAAGCTAAGTAATGGATGCATGAATGCTCATTAAACATCTATGTCTCTATTATTCAAATTTTCCATATTAAAACTAAAGAGAAAATAGGTAAGAAAATCAATCAGTTGATTAGTCAGTCCAGAGGCAACAGTTATAAAAGTGCAGCAAGTGTAATTTAGAAAGACAAGAACCTTGAAAATGATTTAAATAGAAAATAAGTGATCAAACCTTTAACAATGCACAACAGTAAGAGATATGGGTAAAATGCAAGTGACTAAAACTGTATGTAAAGTAAGTGAGAAGTAGTAAATATTTAGAAAATACTTTCAAAGAACTGCTTAAATATAGCAAAATTTCACAGACCTCATGGATACTTTTAAAAGCCCAATATTATCTTTGAAACAGTGAAAATTTAAGATAAAATATCTGGGTTAGTCATGGTAAAGAATGATTTGATGATAATTTACCAAAAACTACACGATGCATATCACTGACTCAAAATCCTAACTAATTTTGATCACATTAATAACTGCAACACACATGGAGGAAAAATAAGATCATTTACTAAGTTCTCTCCATAATCCTAAATTTAGTTGAAGATGAAATGCTTAGTATAGTCTTGATGTATTCTTAAGTCATTCCTGATCATTAAAAATTCCTTTCATAAAGAGTATTTTCTAAGCGGTAGGCAGGATTTTTTAAAATATAAATTTATTAAAATTGATAAAAAGTAATTAGAATTCTTCTTCATTTTCCAACATTTATTAACCTAGGCAAATTCATAAACTCAGAGGCTAGAAAGATGAATGAGGCAGAACCACTGCCCATAAAACTCAAGAGTAGGCCTGGGAAGAGTGTAAGAAATAGTTTAGGAAGACTTACAACACACAGAGCTGGCCAGTGTTTTCCAAAGACTCAAACTGGGACATGAACCAAAGGTATACTGAAATCAAGATATTAGCCAGAACAGAAGGGGAAAAAAAAAAAGAATATGAGTATATCATTATTAGGTTCAATTCCATTCCAGTATCCATAATACTCTCAAAGCAGATGCAAGACAGGTGATGGGCAATGATCCAAAATGAAGTAGCAGAAGTCATTCATTCTTTTAAATATATACTGAACTACAATGAGCTCAAAGTCTGGTAGAGACAGAAAGTCAATAAATAGTGAGAATACCATGGGATGCGTGCAAATAGATAAGCGGACTTAGATATGGGAGGAAGTGTAAAGGGAGGGAAGACCAAAGAAAGCTTCCCAAAGAATATGACAAAACTTCATCTTGAAACATGAGGTTTGCCAAACTGTGTGGGAAGACATCCAGGAACAGGGAACAACATGTATGAATGCAGTATGAGTATGAAATAATAGAGTATAAACAATTGCTGCTCTGAAGCTAGTTATGGGGAAAGGGCAAGAAACTCAAAACCCTGAAAGCAAACCACACACTCAGGCCCTAAGGAACTGAGGTGCCAAGGTCAGAGCAGGACTAACAAATGTAATTCTCCACCGCACAGCTCCTAATGTCCTCTCTGGTTAGGGTCCAGAATCTCAGTCTGTTAAGGATATTCAGCCATTAAAGTCAGAGGTCAGGCTATAAAGTCAGACAGATTACTAAATATACTTTAACGAGAACTAAACTAGAACTAAACTAAACCACAGACCTAATAAAAGCATCCAAAGAAGTAGTGGAACACAGAATCAAGTTATAAGTGAAGGTGACTACAAGTTATCCAGTATATGAAAACTCCAGGATTTTTAGTAATATGCCAAATAGAAATTAATTTTTCTAGTTTTATTCTATTCAGTGTTATGCACTACATGTTAATGCAATCTGCCAAGAACTCCAACAGCAATTTATATATATATATAGGACACAGCAACCCACTGCAGTTGCCTGGAGAATCCCATGGACAGAGAAGCCTGGCAGGCTACTGTCCCATAGGGTTGCAAAGAATTGGACATGACCAAAGTGACTCAGCATGACACAGCGCATATATATTACATGTATAAATTATTGTGCTAAGTTCAGGTAATAAAAAGTAATGATAAAGAATGATCCTTACACTAAAGAATCTTACAGCCTAATTAAGGAAATACAGCAACTATCTAAATAAATGAACAGATATACAAAGTACGATAAGTGTCAGATAAGTGTTTTCTTTCATTTATCATATATTTTTTTCACTAGCTCATCCTGTAATGTTATAGTCATGCCAGAAGTCACGACATTTATAATAACAGGAAAACTGATACAAGTAGCAAAAGCCCACTATAGAATGAGTGCCTGTGATGGTAATGAAGCAAATCCTTAGACAGAGTTAATTCTAAAACTCTAAGTCTATAGAGTTTGGCTCTTATATTCATAGTCGGCATTTACATCACTCAAATTACTCAAAGCCCTCAATATGCATGATGTGAAGGAATATTTATAACACAAAAATTTACCTTTTAAGAAGGAAGTGATAAAAGTGTCCTTATTCAAAGTTTGGTGTGAGTATGTAAATAAGAAAATAACTGCTGTCAACTTTATATGAATACTAAAAGGACATACATTTTGGAGACAACTGTTTTGATGGGATTTTCAACAAATTAAAACTGACTATATTTTGGCCACCTCATGCGAAGAGCTGACTCATTGGAAAAGACTCCGATGCTTGGAGGGATTGGGGGCAGGAGGAGAAGGGGACAACAGAGGATGGGATGGCTGGATGGTATCACTGACTCGATGGACGTGAGTCTGGGTGAACTCCAGGAGTTGGTAATGGACAAGGAAGCCTGGCATGCTGCAATTCATGGGGTCACAGAGAGTTGGACACGACTGAGCGACTGAACTGAACTGATATTCATAAAAGCTGGGGACACTTTCACTACCTTTGTTCAAGATTTTCTTTTTCCTTCTGAAATATGTTTATAAAATATAATTTCAAAGTTGAAATTTTATTTTTCAGGGTTATTAGCAAGCCATTTAAGTTCTCCAAAGCATTGTATATTTATTTTCCTTCGTATTTCTGTTTTGGACACAGAACAACTGACTGGTTCAAAATTGGGAAAGGAGTATGCTACTAAGTCGCTTCAGTTGTGTCCAACTCTGTGCGACCCCATAGACAGCAGCCCACCAGGCCCCCCCATTCTTGGGGTTCTCCAGGCAAGAACACTGGAGTGGGTTGCCATTTCCTTCTCCAATGCATGAAAGTGAAAAGTGAAAGTGAAGTCACTCAGTCATGTCCGACTCTTAGCAACCCCATGGACTGCAGCCTACCAGGCACCTCTGTCCATGGCATTTTCCAGGCAAGAGTACTGGAGTGGGTTGCCATTGCCTTCTCCAATTTATATGCAGAGTACAGAGTATATTAATGTTAAATGCCAGACTGGATGAATTACAAGCTGGAATCAAGATTGCCAGGAGAAATACCACAACCTCAGATACGCACAGGATACCACTCTAATGGCAGAAAGTGAAGAGGAACTAAAGAGCCACTTGATGAGGGTGAAAGAAAAGAGTGAAAAAAGCTGGCTTAAAATTGAACATACATAAAACTAAGATCAGAGAAGGCGATGGCAACCCACTCCAGTACTCTTGCCTGGAAAAATCCCATGGACGGAGGAGCCTGGTAGGCTGCAGTCCATGGGGTTGCAAAGAGTCAGACACGACTGAGCAACTTCACTTTCACTTTTCACTTTCATGCATTGGAGAAGGAAATGGCAACCCACTCCACTGTTCTTGCCTGGAGAATCCCAGGGACAGGGGAGCCTGGTGGACTGCTGTCTATGGGATCTCAAAGAGTCGGACACAACTGAAGCGACTTAGCAGCAGCAGCAGCAGCAAAACTAAGACCATGACACCTGGTCCCATCACTTCATGGCAAATAGAAGGGGAAAAGTAGAAGCAATGACAGATTTTACTATCTTGAGCTCCAAAGTCACTGCAGATGGTGACTGCAGCCATGAAATTAAGATGCTTGCTCCTTGAAAGGAAAGCTATGACAAACTTAGACAGTGTATTAAAAAGCAGAGATATCACTGCCAACAAAGGTCCATATAGTCAAAGCTATGATTTTTCCTGTAGAGATGTGAGAGTTGGACCATAATGACTGAGCACTGAAGAACTGATGCTCTTGAATTGTGGTGCTGGAGAAGACTCTTGAGAGTCCCTTGGACTGCAAGAAAATCAAACCAGTCAGTCCTAAAGGAAATCAACCCTGAATATTCATTGGAAGGACTGCTGCTGAAAGTTGAAGCTCCAGTACTTTGGCTACCTGATGCAAACAGCTGACTCACTGGAGAAGACTCTGATGCTGGGAAAGACTGAAGACAAAAGGAAAAGGGGAGGCAGAAGATGAGATGGTTAGATAGCATGACTGACTCAATGGATATGAATCTGAGCAAACTCTGGGAGATAGTGGAGGACAGAGGAGCCTGGTATGTGGTAGTACATGGGGTCTCAAAAAGTTGAACACAACTTAGCAACTGAACAATCATAACCATTTTATACTTTCAATAGAAGATAATAAACTTTCCAACCTTGAGTTAAAATGAACCATATAAGCAAAACAATATCAAAAACTATAGCATAGAAAGGAAGAAATATTAAAATTAAGTATCAAAAACCCTCTGCTTTTACAATAATAAACTTTAAGTAACCTGCACAAGCTCTAGGGGAAAGAGCAGATTTTGAAGTAAGTTAGGCCTCAGTTTAAATAACAAATCTGAGGCTTATCATTTACCAATTATTCAAACACCCCTGTTGAAGCCACTGTAAACTGAACACATGCTGTGGAATCAAACCATCTTGATTTCAAATCCCAAAGCTGTCACTTACAGCTGTGTATCATAGAGCAAGTTAGTTGGCCTCTGTTTCTCTCCCCTAGAATGTTTCTCCAATATAAAAAACTGAATGAAAGGCACTTCCCACAGATACTTTCCCAGGATTAAATGGTGTAAAGTATATGAAATCATCTCACCTAAGGCCTACCACATAATGGTATTCAATAAAAGTGGCTTCCCAGGTGGTGCTAATGGTTAAGAATCTGCCTGCCAATGCAGGAGACATAAGAGATGGGTTTGATCCCTAGGTTAGGAAGATCCCCTGGAGCAGGGCATGGCAACCCATTCCAGTATTCTTGCCTGGAGAATCCCCTGGACAGAGGAGCCTGGTGGGCTACAGTCCATAGGGTCGCAAAGAGTTGGACACGACTGAAGTGACTTACCATGCACGCACTCAAGAAAAGTTGGTTCTCTGTTTCTTTCCTTGCTCAAAGGATTCTCCAAACCTATAGTTTGTTCACCCAATATTAGTTTGGCTCCTACAGTCAGTGTTATGTATTTAGTAATTATTTTTATTATAGTTTGGGACACAAACATTAACATGTATGAGATCTAGAAGCAAAGCACACAAAAATATCTTTGAAACAATCTTAAAATGATAAAATATATGAGTAAAAAACCATTTGTCTCTTTAAAACAGAAGTGTACTTGAGAAGAGAACAACTGTTGACTTCCCCCAACCTTAAGGTTCTTAAAGCTCTTAAGGAAAGATATGTGATGATAGCAAGTATCACATCTATCTTAGTCACCTGACGTCTTCTCAACATCAAGGATGGTAGTAGGTATATAGCAGATAGTGCATTAGCACTGCTGTACATATCCACACAAGAATGAATGAACGTGCCAGGAAAAATAACATTCTGTAGCCATTTCAGATACTGGAATAATCAGAGCATATAAGATACCTATGTTTTGTATGTCTGAGGAAATAAAAGAAATCCTTGAAAACATGAAAAAAAAAAGAATGAATGAAGTGTAAATGACATAATAATTCTCTTTCCCATCAGAAACCAAGCGACTTCAATCTCAGTAAGTTCTTCTTGCTATTTATTTGAAAACCTCTGCAGCCTTTAGCATTTGAGAAAAACAGGTCCCTTCACCATCTCTTCTTGAAGTATTTTCTAAGTTGCAACAAAGCCCCAAGATCTTGTTGGAATGGGCATTACATGAAAAAATATATTGCTACCACTTCTCTAAACTGAAAAATAGCAATAACATGAATTTGTGGAAGTTGTATTTTGCAACTTTTGCATCAGCTCCTCTCTGCTTCCCCATCATACACTGGTCCAACGCTCTTTACTCACGCATATTCCCTTTCATTGGATGTCCTGTTTGTCCTCATTTTCCTGCTTTCATCATACCAGGTACAGCCCCAAATCATTTCCCTAGAGAATATCCTTTTCTAATGAATTTTGGCAAAATTAATGGGTGTTATCAGAATAGTGAATCTATACCCCAACAGTAAGGGCAGTGATATGACTTTACTGTCTCTTCTATTAAACTCTGACCTGAGAACAATCTTACTCACCTCTGCATTGCAGGCACTTAACACAGTGGCTGACACAAACTAACATGCAGAAAATGTTTCCTGAATCCAACTGAATCCTTTTCCAAGTTATCTTTCTGATTAGTTATAATATAAACAGGTGATAAAAGCAATTGTTCTAAGAAGCATTTTTTAAAGTAAGAAGTTGAACTCCTTTTATTAAAAGGTGCTAAAGAACAGCTATTTTGTGGATTATATGTATTATAAAAAATAGAGGCTTCGGGACACATCCTTGTTATCAGCCAAATTTGCCAGTTAAGTGACACCACTGACATCTTAAAGGATGAAAGGCATGTATACTAACACGTTCACATCAAATATTAACATAGTTCACTATGATTTCATTCAAATAAGGCTGTGTTAAGTAAAACCTGATTAAAGACTTTATTCATCATATTCTGTGTTCTAGAAAACTATTTTCAAATCTCATTTACAAAAGCTAGTAGAGAAGGAAATGGCAACCCACTCCAGTACTCTAGTCTGGAGAATCCCCCTGGACAGAGAAGCCTGGTGGGCTACAGCCCATAGGGTCTCAAAGAGTCAGACACAACTAAGCAACTAAACAAGAACAAAAGCTAGTAAAACTGGAGTGTATTCATCAACCTGTGAGAATGTAACTTGCAGGTTTCACTCTGGTGTAATAAAAGAATGAGAGAGTAGGTATCTACTCAGTAAAGGTGTTGCAGCATTAATGATAGGGAAACTGACCTGAGAAAAACATTTGAAACCCACAACATAATCAGCAGAATGAAGGAGGCGACATGATGCAGGGTTAGCCTGCTGGTCAATATAATGCACTCTGTTGAAAAATTATCTTATCCTGATGCATAACCTCTGTATGTTTTGTTGTGCATACAGAAGAGCGGGTCTCTGTTCTCAATTATCCTGAAGGAGGTTGCACCTTGTTAACGATAGGTGTCAAGATCTCCAAAAGAGATGGACTTTACTCACTGGAAAATGTTGAGACTTTCCGGGATCACTCTGGCCAAGCTCTTAAACTTGAGAAGGCGGTGATTAAAAGTTAGCAAGCGGCTCTGTCTTGGTGAGATGTGGAGTAAAGTATAATTGCTAATCCAAACAGCAAGCCACACCAAATATTAACTTCACCGAATTACAGATCTCAAGACTGCTCAGAATAGGAATCATCACCCCATTAAGAACAGGAATTCCCTGGACTTAGGAAAAAACTTCTGAATTTTCACCTGAACACTATATTAATATCTTAGGTTCTTTAATATTCAGTAGCGTTCCTCAATATTTAAGTAAAACTCTGAATGTAAGCATGTAGAATCCAGGGAAAGAATCTCTGGAATGCTGTAGCTGTTTGAATAGTTCCTATCCTGCAAATACCTACATCCAAACAGGGGAAAAAAAAAAAAAAAAAAAAAGGCTGAGAGAAAGCTGCATAATGTTACTAATTTACTACACTCTCTGAAAATACTGAACAGTGCAAACTAATATAAGACATGAGGTGTGATTCACAAAAAAATAGACTAACTTTCCGTAGACGAGAATTCACCCATGGATGCAGGTAGAAGTGATCTCGATGTGCTATTAAGTTCAGATGAGGGACAAGAGTCCTCTTATTTTTCACGCAAAACACGAGCCACAGCAGGGGCGGCTCACCTTTCTTCCATATCCCCACAGATGTTGTCTGGAGGTTTCTGGACTTCCTCAGCAGAAACTACTGGAACTAACCACTCATGCCGAGCGATACCCCCCACCCCTTATACAATCAGGCACCAGTCCAGCAGCCCCTGGCTGTGCTTGAGCAAAGAATTTTAGGAATGGGGAAAGGAATGGCCTGTTCCCTAAAGAGGTTAGCCTGGAATGGGGGTGGAGCAGGGAGGAAAAGGGGGCACCCTTCACATCCCTGTCAGTCAACTATTATTAACTATTATGCTGATGGAATGGAATCTAACCTTATACTGGCCATGTCTGGCCCTCTTCCAGGTTCAACGGGATGGGCAAAGGAGACACTGTGGTTTTATTAAGTGATCAGGCTTTTGCTTCTTCAAGATAGCTCTGTTCATGTAATAGAAAGAGTCTTAACATAATATTCTCTAGGATACATTTACTCTGTTCCAAAAATAGTTCCATAATCATTGGTACACTTGAAGTAATCTTGGGTTTAAAACAAAATTTAGAAGATGTCAAAGGAATGGAAAACCTGAGCAAATCAAATGTCTTGATATGCAACATATGGTAAGATTTAACCCTAGTAGAGCAGCCCAAAAAAAAAAAGTGATCTAAATGCTGTCTGCTTCTGTATTTGACTCATTATTTCTGTGGGAATTTTGATCTGCATAAAGGTAAGCCAGATCTTATGAGACAACAAATACCAACTCGTATCATGACCATATTTCCAATTCAGAAAACCCCCTCAAGGGCTTATAAAATGCAGAATTCTGATTTTAACACTTGGCAGTTCTTTGGAGGTACAAAAATGCCAACTAATTTTAATAAGAAAAGATCTCTTTTATCTATATATGTGTAATAAACATCAATTATTATTTTTTCATTCATACCTTGTATCATTGCTAAATATTTCAAATCAGCTTAAAAATTAATATTGTTTGTCAAAAATAATCATAATGGAAGATATTTATATTACTAATCACATTTCAGGCACTGTACTAAGATTTTCACAAATATTACCTAATGTAATCATCAAAACAACACAGTCATTAAGTAATATTATCCCCATTTGTAGATGGGGACACAACATCTTAAAATAGTAAATAACAGGCATATCTTCCAATTATTAATAATAAGCAAAATCTTGGAGACTAAAGATTTAGAAAAAAGAAAAACAGACAAAGATAGAAGAACAATCAGGGTCCACCATACATAGAAGACTGCGACACGTGTCAGTGGGGAAGTCTCATGCATGATGTTCCAGTGTCTGGCAGGTTTGGACCTCAATGACATTGTAAGGAATTTCTTCCTTGCCCTGGAAGAACATGCTGCCTCTCCAGTGCTTTGGATAAGACCCTTTATTTATAAGTCAAGACTTCTATCTTCATGTCTTATAGAAATGAATCTCAAACTTCCTCTATTCAAAACAGAGTTCCTCACTTCAGTCCCCAGATCCAACCCTTCTCTCAATCCACCCATATCAGTAAATGACATCTCTATTCACCAGATTGCTTAGGTCAAAACTAGCAGTCATTCCTGACACCTCTTTTTCCTCCACATGCCACTTCCAATCCTTCAGCAAGTCTGAAAGGTTCATACATCTGACATTCCTCTGCTCCTGCTTGAGTTGGTCCATCACCATCTTGCACATAGATCACTTTCCCCCAGGTTACCTTAATGTCGCTTTGTTTGCACAACTGCTCTTTTTATCCATGCCCTACAAATTACCCAGAATGGCCTTTTGGAAATATTTATCACCCCATAATTTTCTTCTCCTCATCTGCACTATTATTAATTGCACTGGTCTTGCTATTCCTCTAATATGAAAAAATATAATTCCCAAGAATAATCCTAAAACATAACTCAGTAAATCTAGTGCTTTATGTAATAGGATACTTTTGGCTTACAGATCTAGGGCCCCAAAAGTCATCTCCACTCTCATGACCCAATTCTGTTTGCAACCATTCATGAGCATGAAAACCTTCACCCCATAAAGAAGAGAAAGGAAACTGAATTAAGGGTTAGTAACAGAGAACTATAGAGGCCAAAGTAGTTTTGTATCTGTTACCCATGGGACTCCTTGCCTGAGATTAAATGCTTATAGTAGAAGAATTAGGGCCAAAAAAAATGATGGAACTTCATGAGAAACGAAATTCTGGAAAAGTGACTATGACCAGAAACCTATGAAGAGGCACTATGTGATAATCTGGATACTAGCAGCCTTTGTTCAAGGCCAGATGACATGGTATGACACAGAATTGGCGCCTCCAAAAAAAAAAAAATCTCAGAAGCTACATATGGAATCACTGATATAAGCACTGGATTTCTCCTGATAGACAGTGACAACAGAGGGTCTTTGTCAATGAACTTCTTGTGTTGCAGATGTAGACATTTGAGCAATAATGGCAGTAAGTCTATGGTAGTGATAATCCAGAGAACAATTTCCAGTCATTTGTGAAGTGATAGTGGACTCCCAAAGGAGTTGGTAACTAGGAACACCACGAGGAAGGTTAATCTCCATGAACCAGGTGTGTGGGGCTGGTAGTCGGAATCCCAAACCACCTTAATCTGCTCACTAAAGTCTATGTGTCATTACCTGGAAGTCACAGGCTGGTAATATCTGTAACACTTAGATTCTGCCTACGGGTGAGATATAACTTTTTTCTCTCATTTTTAAAGCCTTCTAATGGAGACGAAACAAACATGGCCTTTTGTGGTACTAGTTCCAGGCTCATTTCACATTTTTATTTGATATTCTGGCCATATATACAGAGAATTAAACAATGAAATGGTTTTATACCATTCTTCATTTTCACCAAGAAATAAATCAATTTTAAAATTAAAGATTTTTAAAAATTATAGATGTAATTAAGATGAAGGTGACTAGGATTCTTATAAAGAGGGGAAATTTGAACACATGTGCACTATAAGAGAATGCCATGTGAACATGAAGGCAAAAATCAGGACCATGTAGCTACAAGCTAAGGAAAGACAAAGATTTCCAGCAAACCACCAGCAGCTAGGAGAGAGGCATGGAACAGATTCTGTCTCACAGCCCTGAGAAAGAATCAGCCCCACAAATACAGTATTTTGATCTCAGACTTCGAGCCTTCAGACTCTAAAACAATCAATTTCCATTGTTTAAGTCTCCCAGTTTGTATTACTCTGTTCCAGCACCTTAGAAAATTAAAACAAGCTCAGATAAGGTCAAGGAGATGCAGAAGTGATCAAGAAACTACTAACTACTGTAAGAACCTTTTGAAAGACTATATAGAGAAGAGGAAAGGGGCCACAGCACCACTGGTGGGGTAATTTTAAAACTTTTAAAGTCAAGGAACGTGAATTCTGCAAATCAGATAAGTAAGCTTATGATGAACCTATTAAAATTAGTAAGCAAATTAGCTGTCTGTGCAACAACTTTTTTAAAAGTTCTAATATGGGTTCACTAAGGATAGCACTTTTATTGTTGATTCAATTAGGCTGGTAGATTAAAATACATGGACTTTGTTCACTCTGAACTTACAAATCTGAAGAAACTTTTCCCAATATTCTTAAGGTCCAAATGGAGAAATATGCAGGAAATAACATGAGAGTTAGATACCTTCATAACAGGTTAAACAACCACACCCAAAAAGTGTTGATTAATGAAAAGATGTTAACTTGAAGAAAAGTCTCAAGTTGTATGCCATGGGGTTACGTTAACCAGATTGAAAAGAAGTATGTAGAGCATGTTTGTCAAACCTGTGGATGATACGCAGCTGACAAGGATACCTGATCCTCTGAATGGCTGAGTCTGGATTCCATAAATCATCCAACTGAGGAACCACTGAAGGAACTAGAGATGTTTAATGAGAAGATAAGGAGCAATGTAAGGTAGGTACCAAAGTTCAAGGTTGGAAATATGGAAGATGTATAGGAGCAATAAAGTTCTTGCAGGAAGAATTTGACATCTTAGAGAAAGAAAGAATATTTCTCTCTACTACTATCACTCCAGTTCTAATTACTATATGCAGAGTACATCATGAGAAAGGCTGGACTGGAAGAAGCACAAGCTGGAATCAAGATTGCCAGGAGAAATATCAATAACCTCAGATATGCAGATGACACCACCCTTATGGCAGAAAGTGAAGAGGAACTAAAAAGCCTCTTGATGAAAGTGAAAGTGGAGAGTGAAAAAGTTGGCTTAAAGCTCAACATTCAGAAAACGAAGATCATGGCATCTGGTCCCATCACTTCCTGGGAAATAGATGGGGAAACAGTGTCAGACTTTATTTTTGGGGGCTCCAAAATCACTGCAGATGGTGACTGCAGCCATGAAATTCAAAGACGCTTACTCCTTGGAAGGAAAGTTATGACCAACCTAGATAACATATTCAAAAGCAGACATTCCTTTGCCAACGAAGGTTCGTCTAGTCAAGGCTATGGTTTTTCCTGTGGTCATGTATGGATGTGAGAGTTGGACTGTGAAGAAGGCTGAGCGCCAAAGAATTGATGCTTTTGAACTGTGGTGTTGGAGAAGACTCTTGAGAGTCCCTTGGACTGCAAGGAGATCCAACCAGTCCATTCTGAAGGAGATCAGCCCTGGGATTTCTTTGGAAGGAATGATGCTAAAGCTGAAACTCCAGTACTTTGACCACCTAATGCAAAGAGTTGATGAGATGGCTGGATGGCATCACTGACTCGATGGACGTGAGTCTCAGTGAACTCCGGGAGCTGGTGATGGACAGGGAGGCCTGGCATGCTGCAATTCAAACTCGCAAAGAGTCAGACATGACTGAGCGACTGAACTGAACTGAACGGAACGGAACTATTATTGCTGGTTTCCTAATGTCCACTAGTGTCTCCATTTTTTCTCTTGCATTTGCCAATCCATTTTCTCAAAATAAGCCATCTTTAATACATTGTAACCAAAATGACTTGCAGTGCCATGTTAAGATTTGATTGTGGTCATATTTAAATTTTTACTTTATAACAGGCTAGGACTCTTGCTGGCCCTAGACGTGCAGTCTACAAACTATACTGCAAGGAGGAGTCAGGAGCATTAATCAGTTTGCTACCCTCAAGGCTCCAGTTCTTTTATCACCCATCAATGCTGGTCTCGTCTGTCCCAGCACCATCCTGGGTCGCCTAGTCAAGCCACGGTGGCTTGATGATCAGGTTTTATGCGGTACCCAGCTCTGTCATGGGTGCCCTCACTCTATGATTCACACTTGATATAATCGGCTGCTCTTCCTCAGCATCTAAACTATCCTGACTATATCTACACGACTTTCCAACATCAGCCCCATGAACTCAAAAGCCCTTCTTGGTGTTGGTTCCCAGACTGAGTTTTGACTTTCTGTCCTCAGGAAATTTTTCCTCAAGGTAATTTTATTTCACAATTCCCACTGCCCTTTTCTGAGACTGGGTTTTAGGTGGGGCCATACAGCTCCATCTCAACAAAGACCAAGAACTAATGTTCTTTCTCTCCAAGGAAACTCTAAGCATCTTGTGTAAATTATGACCTCCTCCTCCCCAAGAACCAGCTTTACAGAGCAGAACACACCTGTATTCTCAGGGAGTGGTGGCTTTTGATTAGTGAAGTCAGAAAGCTTTCTGTTCTAAGATGATGGCTGTGCTCTTGCTCTACATTTGCTTAACTCAAGAAATCATTTAATTAATACAGAAAATCAGCCTTTCTAAATTAAAAAAAGTGCCACACCCCCCTCCAAAAAATACCCACAATTCAAATCCTGCCAACTCAGGGTTTAAATTTTTCAATAGCTGCTCATTTGCATTAGGAGAAAAATCCAAACTTCCTCCCACCATCTACAAGAAAGTATTTGTCATATGGCTCCTTCCTACCTCTCCCATCACAACATGTCCTGTCCTTCATCTCACTCACAAATGCTAGGCCCGACTGCCTTCTTTCAGAGCATTAATCAACAAAAATACTGTTCTCCTTCCTATGGGCCCTGCACACATATATACTCCACTGCTCTGTGAGTTTCCCCTCCTTACCTTCTCTCTAGCTAAAAGTTAACCTCTTCTCAATATTCAATATAAACTAAGGCCCTAATGCTCTCTTTGGCCTCCTACACTTCTTTTTTTCATAGCACCTATCATAAAACATCATTACACATTTCTGCATGTGCCTACAGTTTTTTATGTTTTCCCCACACTGGAGTATAAGCTCTTTTAAGGCCAGAGCTATGTTTGTTCTATTCATTACTACAGAATAAGTTAAGTGTCTGGCACATAGTAAACAGCTGAAAATACTGTATTAAATAACTAAATAATAACCAGAGGTGTCTAAAAACAGAACCACCAGTTTTGCAGTCTTGAGAAACATCTTCATTGTACATCAAAGGTTTTTCAGAAAGGATTGCTGAGTTAGAAACATCAACTAGGTGAACTCTAACTTTCTAGTTCTAGAACGAATACTTTGTAAGATATAGGCTGATACAGATTATAAGAAGTGAAGGTCATGATAAACCTAAGAAGTGACCAAAGGTTTCAAAGCTGAGGTAGGACTTAAAGGAAATGACTAACTTGGAATGGCACAAGATAGAGAATTTCCAAGAATTTTTCAGGGAAACGATGAAAAGGAAAATGAGAACACCGTACGTAAGAAGATCAGTCTGAGAGGCATGAAATACCAAACAGAAATGGTAAGGTCATTTGATAAAGGGTTTGAACTGAGTTCTGATTTCTATCTCTTGGTCAGAGGAGTGCTGAAATTAGGAAAAGTCTTCTGCCTAGGATGAATACGTTAGAGGGAAAAGTAGCTAAAGGTAAGTGGCCAGTGAGAGGCTACTAACCCACGATAATTATTATGAAGTAAAGACTGGAGTGACAGTCTTCATAGCTGACCATTACATACATTGAGACACTGTAGAGAGGCTGCAGCTCTCAGAAGCACCAGTAGAAGAGAGCTGGCAAGGAACTGGCAGAGCTTCAAGAGCCCAGACGGGTACTTGGCATTTGCTGGGAGTTGGGGATGAGTTACCAGCACTGCCACCAGGGGTACCATCTCTCTTAAAGCAGTCTGTGCCCCCAGTGGCCTGGGAGAGGAGTTTCATAGGAAGACAGAGGCTGCTATGCATAATCTGAGACAAGCTAGCTGGCTAGCTGATATCATATTAGGCAAGGGGGCACTCATCAAACTGTCTTTATGGACAGAGTCTAGATACTCGCAGGACTTGGGGCTAAAAGCTATTTACCAAACCTGCACAAAAGCATTTTGGTATTATAGCAACCAGCAAAGCTATACCTCTGAGTGCTGGGTCAGTGTCAGCCCTGGGAAAAGAAAGCTTAAAGTGAGACAAGCAGGAGCAGGATGAGAGAGATCAGGATTAAACCAAGAGAAATCTGAAAGAAAAAAAAAAAAAAAAAAGAAACTAAAGGAAAGGTATGAGAAACAGTATACAGTGATCAGTGATTCCAATATTTCAAGCCTAAAGAACTATATGGAGTTAAGGGTTATACTAATGACAGATAAGACATTTTGGAAAGAGAATAAATTTGAGTGCAGTAGTATATAAGAATTCTGAGTTTTTAGTATTTTGAGCTTAAAATGTTATTTATAGTTATTACTAAACATCCTAAATACAGCTAGAAACATTAATCTTAAGTTCAGACCTGAAGTCAAAGTTTCAGACTTTGGGAAAAACTAAAGAAAAATGAGGATAAATGTCAAAATTGCAGATAAGCTTTTTAAGTGCATGCATGCTCAGTCACTCAGTCTTGTCCAACTGTTTGCAACCCATCAACTGTAACCCACAAGGCTCCTCTGTTCATGGAATTTTCCAGGTAAGAATACTGGAGTGGGTTGCCACTTCCTACTTTAGGGGATCTTCCTGGCTCAGGGATTGAACCCACGTCTCCTGCACTGGCAGACAGATTCTTTACCACTGAGCCACCTGGGAAGACCAAGCTCTTTAAGTACTGAACATCATAAAGAGTGATAAATAGAGAAGTATCTTTTAGGATAAAGTAAATTAAAATCAACCAAAATATACCACAAAATTAAAAACTATAGTGCTACATAAGCACAGAATAAATCATTAGATAAACCCAATATTCATTTAAAACAGTGACCCACAACCTAGGAGGCACTCTAGAATCATGCATGTAAATCATTTAAATACATTGATTGCTATGGACTAAATAGTATCCCTCCCCTTCTAAATTCATATGTTGAAGCTCTAACCCTCAATTTGATGATATTTGGAAATGGGGGTCTTTGTAAGATCATTGGATTTAGATGAGGTCATAAGGGTGAGGTCCTCATAATGGGTATGCTGCTGCTGCTGCTAAGTCACTTCAGTCGTGTCCGACTCTGTGCGACCCCAGAAACGGCAGACCACCAGGCTCCCCCGTCCCTGGGATTCTCCAGGCAAGAACACTGGAGTGGGTTGTCATTTTATTCTCCAATGCATGTAAGTGAAAAGTGAAAGTGAAGTCGCTCATTCGTGCCCGACTCTTAGCGACCCCACAGACTGCAGCCTACCAGGCTCCTCCGTCCATGGGATTTTCCAGACAAGAGTACTGGAGTGGGTTGCCATTGCCTTCTCCCATAATGGGTATAGTGTCCTTTTAAAAGAAGACACCAGAGGGTTTTCCCTCTCACTCTACCTTATGAGGACACAGTGAGATGGCTGCCATGTACAAGCTGGGAAGATTCTCTCAGCACCAGACCCAACTGTGCTGGTATCCTCATCTCAGACTTTCAGCTTTCAGAAATGTGAGAAACTAAATTTCTGTTGTTTAAGCCACCCAGCCTAAAGTATTTTGTTATGGCAGCCTGAACAGACAAATACACTGATATTTAACCAGTTAAATAAGAACCACTGAATTAAATCATATTCAAAAGTTACGAAAATAAGTGTATCTAATTTACTCACCCAACTAATCGAAATATTTTAGTAGGAAGATCTGTGAATAGGAAAAAAGTATCCAGCACACAACAAGCACTCTAGAAATGATTGTTACATGAACAGATACATGAATGAATGAGAAATGCATACAAGCATAACTAAACAAAATGATATTGTGAGAGAACACAAATGAAGTAAAATATCACAAGCCGAGAAAACACAGAAACATAAATACTCTTCAATGAAAAAATATATGAAAATAAATATTTATCTAGATAATGAAAATAGTTTTAAACATTATTGAAGAGTAAATTACATAGACTTATTTTCACAAATTTAATTGCTAAAAGATTTACCCTAAAAATAGATAATAATATCTAAAAACATCTCTAGGAATTGTGACTCAAGCCTGGGCCCCCCAAATAAAGCTTCAGGTAATTATATATAAACTATGGTTTTCCCATTGATTATCACAGCAATAGGGTCTCATTACATAGAAGCAGTATATACAATATAGATAAACCAGCATCCACAATCTATCCCTACTTTTAACATTCTAGCATGTCTCTTTCTGTTGTTTCTTTTCAAAGAGAGTTGAGACCACAAATGTATAGATAAATTATGTATTATTATCCTTTTTCAAAGAGTTGAGATGGTATATAAATAATACACACATATATAATACACATTATATAGTATGTATTATTTACTCCTCTAAAATAATCTAATCACTTTCCATTAAGAAAATCTTCATCACATAATTTTCTAATGTTACATAACACTTCTTTTTATATAGTAACCATAATTTACTAAGCATTGTTTCCAAAAACAGTTTCCAATAATAAAGCTTTTGTGAACATATTTATGCATAAAACTCTGTCTGTATTTCTAATTAGTTTCTTAATATTAGAGTATTAAAAGAGGAATTAGTAGGTAAAAAATCATTATGGACAATATACAGGTCTTGATATACACTATAAAATTTCCTTCCAAAATGAGGTACCATTTGTACTTCTGTGAGTATGTGTATTGTGTGAAAACTACAATGTTACCAATAATGTTATCAATGAAACCAATATCAGCCATGTAAAATAATCTCAGTAATTTTAATCCTTTTTTAAGTATCATGGATGTAACATGGTATTTCATTTTTAAGTGTGTATTTCATGCTTGTAAAACAGAAATGAACATTATTTTTCTTTTTCTGATTTTTAAAACATTATAAAGATGAGTTTGTCACACAAGTTATTATCCCCTAAAATTAAAAACAAATTTTCGAAAACTGCCAACTTAATGTCAGTCACTGAAAGATGGAACTATTATTGTTTTCATATTTTAAGACTGAGATAATACATTGAATACGTAGTAAAATCAAGGCTGATGGCAGACTTCATAACAAGATGCTTTACTGTACTCATTTAGTACAACTGTGGAATCATCTTAGATGTTCGAGTTCTAGAACATTTTCTAGGAATTTCTAGGAATTCTAGAAATACTCAATAGTTGGAAAGAATCAGACTTGTAATATACATTGATATGCAATATTTTAAAACATTTTATTAGTGAATAATCATATCTAAAAATTAAAGTAAAATTCAATCTCTGCTATAATTATCAGATTTTTTAAATTATTATATAGATAAGAAAAAAATAAAACTCTGCACAGTTAACCAAACAATTATACTTTATAATATGTATAATACCAATTCTCTTTATCAGGACTTTTTTAATCACAATTACTTTTGCTGACAAATATTTTAAATCCATCCGGTTCATACCTGATTTAACATTTTTCAAGCACCCAGAAATCTCCACATTTATTCTTTCTGTGCAGCACATAAATTACCTTAGGTAACTTTTAGAATCAATCATACCCATGAGATTCTATGACTTAGTGAGATATAATCAAATTTAATTAACAAATGCTTGCATCCTGATTTCTTCATAAACAAGGGGAAATAGTGATTCCTATACTAGAGAATATTGTATTCTAGACCCTGGCACATAGAGCACACAGAGGCTCAATAAATGTGAATCCCTTTCCTTCACTCCTTACTCTCCCACCCTTCCCTCTACCAGTATATAGTTGATGACAAATCAGTTATTTATGTGTAATTAAATATGATAAAATATGATAAAAATTACATGATCCTTCACCAAATATCTTTATACTCCATACTCCATTACTGGCAGATACAATTTGCCAACATGCAAGATCATATCTAAGGACACTTTTCTGACTCAATATTGAAAAACAAAAGACACTGTGAATTATACTTTTTTTAAGTTAACACATAGTAATTAATCCCAGAAAATCCCCAAAATTAGGTCAACTATATCATTCTATATTGGTGGTTCTAGTCCTTCACTATCAGAATTATCCAGGGAAATTAAAAAATCATTACAGATGCCTGAACCCACCTCTGAAGATTTTCACTAAATTGGTCTGGGGTGGGGCCAACAATCAGTATTTTTTTTTAAACATCCCCAGATGATTCTAAGGGTTTCCCTGGTAGCTCAGCTGATAAAGAATGCAATGCAGGAGACCCCGTTTTGATTCCTGGATTGGGAAGATTCCCTGGAGAAGGGATAGGCTATCAAGGCCAGTATTCTTGGGCTTCCCTGGTGGCTCAGATGGTAAAGAATCTGCCCACAATTCCAGAGACCTGGGTTCGATCCCTGGGTTGGGAAGATCCCCTGAAGAAGGACATGGCAACCCACTCCAGTATTCTTGCCTGGAGAATCCCCACGGACAGAGGAGACTGGAGGGCTACAGTCACAGGGTCGCAAACAGTCCCATTCGACTGCATGACTAAGCACAACACAGCACAGATGATTCTAATGTGCATCCAGAGACAAGAATCATTGATCTCAACTCAAAAGGAAGTAAATTACAGAGGAGTAAAATCAAAGGAAGCAAAGGAAGACAGTGAAGCAGCTGAGCCTAAGAATCCAAATCTCCACTTACAAGAAATATAAGAAAAATCTCACTGTAGAGTCTAAAGGGGTTTGAGTCTGATGTCACAAAACCTGAAAATATTTAAGCACATTACTGAGGCAGGTACTACATTAATCTCTATTTAATTTCACACAAGATGCTGATGGTCAACAGTCATCCTTACTATTGCTCCCTTAACTAATATTCCCTTTGCTTCTTACTCTAAACAAACAAACAAACAAAAACCGTTAAAGACTAATATAAACATTAGCAATCCTTTTCATTACAGAAGAAGAAATGTCTTCATAACTAAGTTGTTCTGATACAAAAAATGAACAGAGTAAAATATGAACAGAATCACTGCCTGAGGTGATGGGCAAAGAGTCCCCAAAGCAAAGCTCTCTCTCACTCTGTCCTGGTTAAAACCTGTTTGTCTGGGGACTGGCTCAGTTGCACCAGTTCCAGCTTCCCAGCCTTCCAAGGCACTGACGCACTGATGTGACCTCAGTCATCTCTTTGCTGGAGCTGGATCCAACTAACAAAATCCAACACATGCAGGCACTTGTTTCTCCATTTTATCCAGTGCCTTTATCATTAGCAGAGAACCAGGAGTCAGTCATCCCTTCTAGTCTCGCCCTGGACAGTTTTTATCCTCAATCTCTATAAACACCCTCCAAAGGTGATCAGGCAGATAAACACATGAATCATCAGCAACAGAATGATCAAATGAAGACAAACAAATTATAATATTAGCTGGTTGGATTACAGAGCTTTAGGGAAGAAAAGCATCTAGAATACCAACTGAGTTTACCTATCACTGATGAAGATCCAAAGGCTTATTTTGCTGAGGACTCTACATGAGGAAAGTCACACCTCCTCCCTCGCACCCCTCCTTCCTTCTTTTCATTTGCAAAGATAAAGAGAAAACAGATTATTAAAGACGTGGAAGAAGGAGAAAAATACCATAAGTATTGCTTTAAGATGCCAATACTATATACATAGATCTCAAGAGCTGGGTAACTGTGTCCCCATGATGAGTTGGAAAGCCTTTCAAAAATCACATCTCATCCCCCTTTTGAGATGAAAGATCTTACCCTATGAACAGTATCAACTATAATTTGAACACATTATCCCTAAAATTTTGCACTTATTAATAACTGGTACGAACAGACTCTGAGGTCAACATGTATCATGAAGACTCACCTTACTCCTGTACCCACTTACCACTGGAGCAAATACTTGAGTTTTCCTTTTCTACACCTAACTAGCTCCTGATTTTAGAGCACAATACACATAAAAAATTAAAATCTAGATGACACCACCCTTATGGCAGAAAGGGAAGAGGAACTCAAAAGCCTCTTGATGAAAGTGAAAGAGGAGAGTGAAAAATTGGCTTAAAGCTCAACATTCAGAAAACTAAGATCATGGCATCCAGTCCCATCACTTCATGGGAAATAAATGGGAAAACAGTGGAAACAGTGGCTGAATTTATTTTTTGGGCTCCAAAATCACTGCAGATGGTGACTGCAGCCATGAAATTAAAAGACGCTTACTCCTTGGAAGAAAAGTTATGATCAACCTAGATAGCATATTCAAAAGCAGAGACATTACTTTGCCAACAAAGGTCTGTCTAGTCAAGGCTATGGTTTTTCCTGTGGTCATGTATGGATGTGAGAGTTGGACTGTGAAGAAGGCTGAGCGCCGAAGAATTGATGCTTTTGAACTGTGGTGTTGGAGAAGACTCTTGAGAGTCCCTTGGACTGCAAGGAGATCCAACCAGTCCATTCTGAAGGAGATCAGCCCTGGGATTTCTTTGGAAGGACTGATGCTAAAGCTGAAACTCCAGTACTTTGGCCACCTCATGCGAAGACTCATTGGAAAAGACTCTGATGCTGGGAGGCATTGGGGGCAGGAGGAGAAGGGGATGACAGAGGATAAGATGGCTGGATGGTATCACTGACTCGATGGACGTGAGTCTGAGTGAACTCTGGGAGTTGGTGATGGACAAGGGAGGCCTGGCGTGCTTCGATTCACGGGGTCGCAGAGAGTTGGACATGACTGAGCGACTGATCTGATCTGATCTGATACAGCCTATAGTAAAAGCTCTGCTTTTTTAGAGGCCATGAAGAGTTGGCCCTCATTTTCATTTTAGTTTCATTCATAAAAATCATGTGGTATTCTACACAGGTAGGTTAATGATATAGGTTGGTTTGGGGTATGTTTATATTTTAATATGTAGCATTTAAGGTAACTGACATGGAACATATAGGTGCCTTTCCTTATGTTACGTCCTCTAAAGCAATGCTTGTCAAAGGATCTGTGAAGGGCCACCTTTAAAAAAATCTTCTAATTTGTCACAGACAAATATCTTTGTTTAATACAATAAAAGTAAAAGTTGAAAAAGACAAAATACAAGCTCCAAAACTGTATTATTTTGTCAATCTTTTTTAAAAGCTTTAAACACTTAATTTCTGTATTTATCTCAAGGCCAACTGGTAACAACACTTCCTGGCCCCATAGACTGAACATTAAGTAGAACTGCTATAAAGAATATCTGATATTAGGAATGATGGATAGGGACTGCTTTATAATAAAACCAACTAAAATTAAAAACTAATAATCCTTCTCATATTGATGATGTTTCATTTACATGGACCTCAATAATTCAAATGGGATATTAAAAAAAAAACAATAAAATAGCCAATATACCATTTTGAACCCTTCATAAAATCCACATCATTAATTTACTACTTTGAAAGGCTACTGAATGAAGGAACTAGATTTTAACTTAGTATTGATTTAGTACAGAGCAGTATAGAATAACTTTTATACTGTAGAACAGTCACTAAATAAACTATGAAAAACAACCAATAAGAGAAACCTCCCAGGTTTACATATAAATTATTAAATGAAATTCCTCACACTAATCTAGCTACAATGTATTTTAGAATACTTGGTGACTTTAACAAAACCTGTTGCTACTCCAGACGGCACTATAAAAAAACAAAAAACAAAAAAGTGCTACATATTATACCTGCATAGAGCTAAAGAGAAATCCAACAGTATAAAGCCAATAAAGTCAATAATATATTAAAAAGTTCAGTTTTTCTTATAGAATGTGATGTTCTGTGCTTAGTCACTCAGTCATGTTCGACTATTTACACCCCATGCACTGTAGCCCACCAGGCTCCTCTGTTCATGGGGCTTCTCCATGGCAAGAATACTGGAGTGGGTAGCCTTTCCTTTCTCCAGGGGATCTTCCCAACCCAGGGATCGAACCCACGTCTCTGGCATTGCAGGCAGATTCTTTACCAGCCTAGCTACCAGGGAACCCCTTCTTAAAGAATATATAATGCTTATTATGTCTTTTCTACGGTTTCAACACAATCTCTTACAGTTTTGGCACTAATGCAAATAACAATATAGACTCTATCTATGCAGTCAAACTTCATTAAGGCTGACCTTTTATATATGTATATTTTATATATTTATGTATTTTATATGCATATAAAATGAAGGGATAGAAATATCCCTTTATTAATGAAATAAAAATCACCTGTATCTCTATCCCTAAGAAGAGAATAACACAATAAGACAAGATGAGTTAGAGAGAAAACATTCTTAAGTCTATAATGACAAAGTCTGGTTAGTCACTCAATCACTTCACACCTTTCAGGCCCACCTAAAAAAATCTCAGAAACCAGAAATGTTTTCATTGGTTATTTATAAGTCCAATGGGCTATCCATCAGGCTACAGAGCCATTTTCTCTGGTTATTTAAAACACTATACAGTGCGTGGCACTGGAAAGGAAGGTAAAAGGTAATCTAAACTAATATTACTGGGACCGCCCTTGTGGCTGGTGGTTATGACTCGCCACTTCCACTGCAGGAGGTGTGGCTTCAATCCCTGGTCAGGAAGCTAAGATCCCACATGCTACTGATGGCCAGAAATAAATAAATAAATAAACCAGCATTACTCATTATTCCTCCCATCCAAAAGAACTTTTCTTCTTTCAGATGTCAAAATAAACATTTCCTTACCCAAGGTAGTCCTGAAGAGATCAGGAATAAAATGGAATGGATACCTTCACTCCAACGTGCCTTAAAGAATTCCCTAGAGAAAGGACTTACGACATATTAGCTTTCTTCACTTTGAGGTTTTTCTAGAGACTGAATTCACTACCAGTTATGAAGATGATTCTGAGGTTACAAAAACAAATGAGTTTCAGATGGAAAAGAGCCTTCCCTAGGTCCAAATTAAATTTATATTTCAGTTCAAAAAGCAATGATTAAAAATGCTTAATATCTACAATGGAAAATAACTTTTAAGACCCCCTTGTATAAGGTCACAATAAGCTATCAAAAAATAATCCAGGGCCTTTGAAAACACTTTTAATCAGTCTCTGTACAGAATATAGTACAGCTTGTTCCATGTTTGATCCAAGATGCTAATGATAGTAGCTGTGGCAATGAAATCAGTAACACAAATGACAGTACATTCACACCTGAAGTGCAAAGGAGCAGTCTCACCATTTTATTCTCACTTTAGCTCTGTCCAATGGACAGGAAAGAATGTCATTCCTGTCTTAACAAATAAATCTAACATTTCAGACAACTGACCCATAACCAGTTACTAGTATTTAAAATTGACACTTAGAAGAACGGTGTTACCCTTCAAGCCAATAGGAAGTGAATCCCAGGCTGTAAACCTCAATCTGCTACATAGATTTTTCACTTTTTTTGGTAAAACCAAGAAAGAAGTACATACAATAAATAGTTTTAAAGTTGTGGCAATTCTTTTTTCAATTATATTTTAATTCTAATTTGTGAGTGTTATCTTTCAGATGGAACAGATACACAATCCTAGAACTAACTGACGATTTTCTGTCCCCAGGAAAGCCAAGATGTGGTACTGTTAGCAGTTGTCACGGTATCTGTTTGTCCAACTTTTCTCCAGCTGGAGCAAAGGTAATAAACTCTTGGAGCATAAAGTGAAAGGGAAAAAAGAAAAAAAACTGCAGATTGAATTTTCAGTGCTGAATTAAAATGCACTGTGCAGTACAGTATTTGACCGTAAAATGCAATTCTAATAAAAATATACCAGAGCCCTTCACAATCACCAAGTTGTTTTTCTACCTCTAGTTTCTTTTCAACATAAAAACATAAAGGCATTTTAAAAAAGAAATATTAATACAATGTCAATTTCTTAATATACCAGTAACTCACTATCAGAAACTAACAAAAAGAATGCATAAGGACCCACCTGTGTGTATACTCAATCCTATCTGACTCTTTGTGACCTCATGGACTGTAGCCCACCAGGCTCCTCTGTCCATGGTTTTATCCAGGCAAGAATACTGGAGCAGGTTGCCATTTCCTACTCCAGGGGATCTTCCCAACCCAGGGAGTGAACCAGCGTCTCTTGCATGTCGTGCACCAGCAGGTGGATTCCTTACCACTGAGCCATCCGGGAAGTCCATAAGGACTCTGAGTATAGAGTAAAAATTTTTGATAAGACCATAAATATTATTTTAAAAAAGGAGGCACCAGTTCTATTGAGTTTGTAGAAAAATATACTGTTGATTTACAAAAAATTTACAAATAATAAAACCTGACTCTTTCTGTCATATCCCCAGCTGTACCAGAGGAAGAAAAAAACAAAATGCTGAGGAGTGCTACATCAGCATTCCTCCACTACTCTACAGCAGCATGTATGAAGGCATGCAGATAGGAACAAGCATGACCAAGAGGGCAGAGAAAATGGATTTTTTTTTTTTTTTACTCTATAATACTGTGGACTAGACAGTAATGGAAAAATAAGAGAGTAAGAGACCATGCAGGCAAGAAAATAATTGCAAGGTCAAGCCTACAGAGTAGTCACAATAATGATACTATAAACAATAACAATAAGAAATAACTGAGCTCCTATACTGTTCCCAGTACTACAGAGGAGGCTTCAACATATACCTCATCTAGTTCTGACAAAGTCAACAAATGTAAGTATTATCACTTCTCCTTATATAGGTATAGCACCTGAAACTCAGAGATATTAACTTATTCACATGAGGTCACAAAGTCAGTAGCTAGCAATGTTTTGGAGTAAATGATGATCGATTGTGATCAATGATGATAGACAGACATGTATATGTGTTTATCACAGCTAACAGAAACACCTGGATTTTAACCTATGACTATCTCCAGAGCCTGAACTGCCTAAAAAATATTCTTATTAATGCTTACAAAAGATAACCTGATTTACTACATCAATAGACTTGAACTGTGGTGTTGGAGAAGACTCTTGAGAGTCCCTTGGACTGCAAGGAGATCCAACCAGTCCATTCTGAAGGAGATCAGCCCTGGGATTTCTTTGGAGGGAATGATGCTGAAGCCGAAACTCTAGTACTTTGGCCACCTCATGCGAAGAGTTGACTCATTGGAAAAGACTCTGATGCTGGGAGGGATTGGGGGCAGGAGGAGAAGGGGATGACAGAGGATGAGATGGCTGGATGGCATCACTGACTCGATGGATGTGAGTCTGGGTGAACTCTGGGAGTTGGTGATGGACAAGGAGGCCTGGCGTGCTGCAATTCATGGGGTCGCAAAGAGTCGGACGCGACTGAAATGAACTGAACTGAACTGAGACTAACAAGGAGAGGCTTAATATAAGTTTACCAGGCACTTAATGAATGTACATTCAATGAAAGAATAAATGAAAGAGGGCATCCGGACAAAAGATAAATAGGCTTTGTTTTTTAATTTTTTTTAAGGAAAGAGCAGAAACTCTTTAGCCTTTCTTACTGTTACCTTCATTCTCTGAAAGAAAATGTTTTCGTAAAACTAATCTTAATCTTCAATAAATGTTTGTTTTGTAAACTTTGGATAATTAATACAATATTTGAAGGTAAAAAGAACTATCTTAAAGTGTATATAGATTTGCTAGAGATGTTGGAACAATTATTACAAAAAAAAAAACACTGTAAAATTCTTTATTAATCACAAATAAGGTGTTCAGATTTATGAGGATGTTAAAATTGCAAAAAGAATAGTATATTTTGAAATGCACTAAATAAAAGGAATGCTAATTATATCCTATAAAAGGCACATTCAGTATATGTATATATTTTCTGCATAAAATTGTGTTTTGTTTCCTTTATTTTGGTGCTCACACACTTCAGATTTCATTTGCAATATAAATAAAGTAGAAGGAGAATAAAAGGGTTACTATTCCATGCCTTGCAAAAACCCTTAGCAAAAAAAAATTATCAGCTGGGTTAAAACAGAACCTGTTAGCCTATCTCTTAGGCTACCCCACAGTTGCCTTAAAGACTTGTTTTGCTGTGGTTTTGAACCTGAGTGTGATCGAGACCAAGGCTTGCAACGGACCAAAAAAACAAAGAGTTAAAAGGCAAATACAACAATACACCAAGGGGCAGAGAAAAGGCTCCCTCAGCCCATTCCGTAACAAACTTGTTGCCAGGCCTGTCTGCACCATCCTAACTCCTGTGTTTCTCTGGCCTTGAGCCAAGAGTATCATTTTACTCCCAGTGAAGAAAAAGAGTTTCATTCTTCCAATCTTGTACTACTTTCACCCCGACCTTGTAATCTTGTTTTTCCACATTTTCTAACTACTCAAACAAAAGCCTTCCCCCCTAAAATATGCACAAAGGATCGGGAAAAGAGGAGAATAAGAAGGAGGTGTTCTCTTGATAGATGGTACTCATAGTCCTGGGTGCTATTTTAAACACTGATAAGGACAAGCTGGAAGCAGGGACTCTGCTTGCAGCCTGTGAATTCAGGTAATGTATCCATTGTTCCACATCACTATGGTCTGGGGACAGGAACCCCAACTAGAACAAGCTTGCCCTGCATTTTCCTTTGCATTTAGATGTCAACTTTGATAAAGTCACACCTTAAAAGATCCACATAGCAAGCAACACACAGATAGCAATAAAGCCTTCAGCCATTCCCAGACTCAGATAAGCTGGTAAAAAGAGGAGGAAATCAGGACAACATTCACAAACGCAAACAGATTTACACAGCCATCCAATTTGTAACTACCACTACTTAGATCCTTCCTCACACCAGGGACCTCAGTGGAGCCAACAACATAAATCGTGGAGAGACTCCACTCCTCTCACTCCCTGAGTCTATCCCAGAATTTTCTTGAAGGAGCTTACTGTTTTGCCTCACTGGTCTCCCTGGAGGAGAATCCAAAAGAATTCCTTCATGGCTTTGTTTCTTTCCATTCCAATGACTCCCTAAAATGGCCAATTCCCGACCCTTTATTCCCCTGAACCTCCCTGAAGATTTGATTCCTCTCCTAGTGCAGAGCCTGCTCCCATGAGCTACCCATAGAAACCAAATCCCCAACTGCCTTCCCTCCCAGTCATTCCCCAAAGATCCAATCCTCTTCTCCCCTGCTGTTTTCCTTTCCACCCGCTCCCTAAAGAACCTGACATCACTATTAGTGAAAATACACCACTGAAATAAATGAAGGAAAGGGGACACACACACAGGATGAAGGAATGATATTCTAATTCCTGAACTGGTTTTTCTCTTATCGGAAAGTTTTGTTTACATACAATATATTACATCACCTCTGATCAACTCAAACTTTCCCAAATCAGTGGATGAAGTGATTTTATCTAAAACATTTCAAGAAGTATAATAGATGTGTGTGTATTTCCCTACCAAAAACAACACAGTTTACAGAAAGTTTACCACCTTATAAAATTGTCACAAAAATCAAGACAGTGCAAAGATCCTTCTTAATCTATCAAACACTGAAAATTAAAAATCTAGGGTGAAAAGAAAATCTCTTCAGAAAAATTACTGATAGACTGGCATGTTCAAAATCTCTGTTGTTAGATTGCTATGCTGTAGCTTACAGTTTAACCAAACTCTATCAGAAAACAATTTCATGGTAACATTGGGGCTAAGAGCTTAAGAGTAGTGAAACAACTTTTTTCACACTATTTAATTTTTGCCTACTTTAGATAATAAAACATCACTGGGGCAAAAGATAAATGTATAACCTGTTTGAGAACATTTTCTTTATACTTTAATAATCAAAAATATGTGATTCCATTTTTCCTTTTAAAGATATAAATTCACCTAAACTTACTTAACTTAGTTAAACTGTTAAACTTCTTCATTCACTACTTTTTTTAAAAAAGGTGTACAACTATAATGAATGAAAATAATAAATCAAATAATTAGCATTTAAATATGTTAACATTGATCCTATTTAAAAATTTTTCCCATGGCTTCTTAAAAAAGCAATTATGGAAAGAGGGGGCCAAACTCTTTCTAAATGAAAAGGTGGTCTAACCACTCTTAAGGAAATACATTTGTTTTTAGTAGATTTTCCATTCTGATACCAAATATCTAAAAGCCCTTTGCCACCCGGAAAATCTAAAAGTAAATTGTCTTAATTCTCATTCTCACATGTCTTGCTCCCACTTAATACCAAGATGAAAACATTAAATAACACATGTACTTAACATCTGATTAATATATAATATTTGAACAATAGTACTAAAAAGTATCTCTCTCATTTTAAATAGTTTTTCAGCTAAAATATTTTTAAATTATAATGTAATTTTTATTCAAAATATCTCATTGCACTCATCCAGTCATAAGTTAAAGAAGAGAAACATCATGATGTTGAGAAATGAGAAAAATAATAAATTTAGAAATAATTATATCATTAGGTCTGGAGAAGGCAATGGCAACCTGGAGAAGGCAATGGCAACCCACTCCAGTATTCTTGCCTGGAGAATCCCATGGACAGCAGAGCCTGGCAAGCTACAGTCCATGGGGTTGCAAAGAGTCAGACACAACTGAGCGACTAACACACACACACGTCATAAGGAGGGCTGAGTTAGCCTGTACAGATTCAGAAACACTTAGGGTTCTCTCAAATACATACAGAAAGGTCATCACAAAACACCTGGATTGTTCATAAAAGACAAACAAAATAATGGCCCTCTGAGTATTCTTTATAATCCCTTGCCCTTGAGAACTTTGCTCAGCAAGTCAAAAAAAAGAAAGAATTACTTCTTACTTGGGTGAAATTCATTACATGCATGTCAAGAGATGATAATTATAAGGTCTCATGACTTTTGGTTATAGCTTTTGAAAGAGGGGAATCTTTGATCCCAGACATACTGCATGCTTTATTACTAAGTATATATAGATTAGGACTTCCCTGGTGGCTCAGACGGTAAAGCGTCTGTCTTTGCGGGAGACCCGGGTTCGATCCCTGGGTTGGGAAGATCCCCTGGAGAAGGAAATGGCATTCCACTCCAGTACTATTGCCTGGAAAATCCCATGGACAGAGGAGCCTGGTAGGCTACAGTCCATGGGGTCGCAAAGAGTCGGACATGACTGAGCTACTTCACTTCACTTCATATATAGATTACATACATTTTTCCAGTTCCAATAAAATCTCAAAATTCTAAGTGTAGAATTGTCTCTATATAATTCTCTCACTATAGAAAGAACAGATTTAGTCATCTGTAGTGAGAACCTGACTCAAACTTAATAGGTAACACAAGTGAACTGTGATTCAAGTTCAGATAGTACAAGAACTATATTCCTACTTTAATGTGCCAGAGGTTTCAGTGATAATTTAGATAATTTGATACTTTATGTATACATACATACATATATATATATATATACATACATATATATATATATATATATATATATATATATATCTTCCTCAGGAATATATAGGGGAGAAAAAAGAATTAAACATACATTGCACATATGTATTTCTATACTCCCAAGAGAGATAATATAAAAACCTTAGGCCTTTCATGACAACATTTTTGAGAATTTTCAAAAATAACTAGAACATGGTAGACCATAATACAGCCTGAATTAGAAGTCAAAAGTCTTGAAATTTATCTATTTACTTGGACAATTCACTAACTTTTAAGTGTCTGTTTTTAAATCTCTAAAATGAAGGGGGTTGAAATCTCTCTCAAAAACTATGATTAAATAAAATGAAAAGTATCAGGGGCATGATCCTATATTAGGCGGACAGTAACATAAAGACAACTGGGACACCAAACTGAATTGTCAGAAGGGTGTAATGCATATAAATTGAGGGGAAAATGATTGAAATTGCTAAATAAAAACCCACAAGACATTCTTTTCATTGTGTAACTCACTGAATATTCCCCAAAGTATTCATAATGAATGTTATGTCTGATGTGAACCAGAAGAACACTAGTTGCTGAAAAATGAGATAATGAAAACTATATAAGATATGGAATTATTTCATTGGAGAGTAGGGTATTTGTTTAAATTGAACAGAAGTCTGGCACAACTTTACCCACTGCTTTTACATTTTACCCATGTTTGCAGAGCATAAAATAATTGTCCCTATATTAGGTTGATATACTACTTGTACCATCCCCAGTGTCCTGTGATCTGTATCTGGTCTCCACAAGCAGATTCTGATACATGAAAAGACATAGAGATCACCTTCTGAAGCACCCTGAGTGTGGCCCACAATTTCAGAGAGCTGAGCTACACTGAGCTACTGAACTGATGTGACCTGAGATCTGATCCCACTTCAGTAGCCAACAGGCTACAGTGGTAGTGTTACTTTACCAAAATAAACCCCTCCTCGATACGAAAATGTGCCAAGAGTGCTTCCAGGTGCCAACTTCTACACTTCTGGAATAGGATTCCACTAACAGAGTTAATAAAGCTTTGAACTGTTTTTCTTTAGGAGGCATGTGTATTAGGATTCTACTCATTCTGAAATCTAGCCTCAAAGTAGATATAAAAACATACTGTTTTTTAAATATTATACATATGTGCAATACCTGCTTATTGTAGAAAATTCAGAAATCTAAAAAAGGATAAACCAAATATAATTCCAACACTGAAAGATAACTACTGTTACATTTGATATATATTCTCCCTATCTTTCAAAAAGTATACATACAATTATAAGTGGGTTTGTATTTACAAATTTGAGACCCTACTAAACAAACTTGTGCAGCCTTTTACATTTAGGCTGTATCTTATCCTCTCCAGTGGATATCCTGTTTTTTTTAAACAATCAACCATTATTTAAAATATTTCAAAGAATTTAAATGGAACAGCTAATTCTTCACATCAAATATTCTATTCAAAGAAATTATTTTAAAAGTGATTTTAACAATTGAGTCTACCAAACTTTCAGTAAATGAAGAATTCAGTTAGACACAAGCTTAAAATTGTAATTGTAATCAACTTCCCTTTTTTCATTCAAATAAAATGAATTTATCATTCAAGTAAAATGAACTGAATAATTATAAATATTCAATTATAGGTAGGGGCCAACTGTATACACACTGCCTAAATAAAATTCATCTTGGAATTTTAGCGTTGCATATCACGATTAATATCACCACAAAACTAATAAGTGCTTATATTCAGCATCTACTATGCGAAGTTTTTTTCAAAAGCATTCACTTTAATCGTGACCACAACCCTATGAGACAAGCACATATTGGTATCTTTTTTACACATTAAGAAACCAACTTTCCAAAAGGTTAAATAATTCTCACAGCTATAAACGAATCATACCAAAATATAAGATGTAGCTCTTGAACCCCATATTGAATAGATGTTCAATTTTCTCATTTATATTTATATCCTGTATATTCATATTTATTAACTGTATTTTAATGTTAATGAAAACAAGCTCTTAACATCAGCACTATTACCATCGTGTTACAGCATGCCAAGCTGACAATATTATACTGCAAGGAGATAAGCATAAGCAAGACAAAATATATTCAGAGAGCTATAATAATATTACAGTTTTCAGAGTTATATGTTATATAATTATATAATATCATATAATATAATTACATTATATTATGATGTCCAGGAATGTTTAAGATTAATTCCAGTCCTAATTTTTATTAAACTGTTTTTTTTAAACTACCACTTACACATATTTTTGGATAAAGGTTGCTTGATGGTATTAAAATGTAGAAACCAAAAAAAAAAAATAAAATAAATAAAATAAAATGTAGAAACTAAGACAAATGCAATTAAAATTATTAAATGTGTACAATAGAGAAAACTATCAACAAATGATTTGAATGTGCAGAATTTACATCTAAGTTGTGGAGGGAAAGAAAATGAATGGACTATGCTGGTCTCTTACAGTCCCACTTGCATGGAACCATGAGGATGACATTTTTAGTACCACTTGTGAGGAAAATTACTGAATAACATTTTTTTTTCTTTTCATTGTTTACCTTTTCTTTATTTTGTTGACTAGATATATGTATTTGTAGTGCTCAAAAAAAGTTTTAAGGTATACAGTGAAAAGTCTTGCTTTAACAAAATATAAAGTTTAGAGTCTTACTTTGAATCCACTCCTTTATCTGCTTGGCTCTCAACCTTCTACTCTCTACCAAAATACTCACAAAACATATTTATTTATTTATTGGTTTCTTATATAACTTTTCCTGTATTTTTTAATATAATGATCAAATATATAATTATATTTTTAAATATAATTTCTTTTTTGCAGAAATGTAACTTCACTTTCACTTTTCACTTTCATGCACCAGAGAAGGAAATGGCAACCCACTTCAGTGTTCTTGCCTGGAGAATCCCAGGGATGGGGGAGCCTGTTGGGCTGCCATCTATGGGGTCGCACAGAGTCGGACATGACTGACGCGACTTAGCAGCAGCAGCAGCAGCTTCTATTATTCTGTACTTTTTTTTTTAACAGTAATATATTATGGAAATCTTTCCATAGCCATAAGATTCACCATTTTACATACACCCTTGTTAAAGTACCTAGTTTATTTAACCAATACTCTACTGATGGACATGATTTTCAAACGTTTTTGCATTTTTACTATAAAACAACTGCTGCAATGACTACATTTGTACATTTAACATTTTATAAACATATCATAAACTTGTAGAAATAGGAATATCAAATCAAACCTTATGCATATTGTTTAAAGTCATATTCATACCAACTTACACTCTCATCAACAATGTATAAGAGTCCTTATTACCTGGCAGTCTTTCCAATATAGTACGCTATTACACATTTGGTAGTTTGCTAATGTACTGTATTAAAATGCTATCAAGCATAGTTTTAGATTTTTCTGTTTTGAAACTCTTTATAAGAGTCACTGGTATTTTCCTTTGAACTATGTAATAGCATAATATGACCAGATATTCATTAGGTGTTCTTTGTCAATTATTAGGTTTTGTTACATAAAGGGGAGGCCAGATCTTTAGCCATAATGAGTTGCAACTTTTACCTTCAACTTATTATTGATGGTTTTGCTAATTGTTTTGCCATGTGGAAATTTAAGATTTTATCAATTCAAATAAATTATTCTTTTAAAATCAACTTTCATATTTTGAATTTTATTAAAAAAGCCTTTTCCATACTAAGACCATAAGAAATTTATATTTTCTTATACTACCTTTATAGTTTCATCTTTCTCATTTAAAACTTTGTTCCAATTCAAAGTTTATCCTGATGTTGAGTATGAGATATGGATGCTGTTATAGGTTCAGTATGTGATATGGACTGTATGATATACCTGTCAAAGAATACAGTGGTTCTTCCCATTTTTAAGTACTCTTTGTCATGTTCCTTAGTTAGAAATATTACATAATTAAATAAAACATCTGTTAATTTTGAACTTTCCTATTACAAAGTTATTGCTTGTGATCATTTTTCAACTAATTGATTCTCTGAGGTTTGTGAGTATAAAATCTTATCATCTGTAAATAGTTATTGTTTTATCTCTTCCTTTCACATTTTTGTATCCTTTTATCTAACTGCATTGACAGTTTTCTCTAGTACAGCATTAAATATTGGTAGAGAGAGTGAACTGGATTTTGTCTTACTTCCAATTCTGTTAAGCATGCTTCATATGTTCCTATCAATCATAATGACTTTTGAGCTTTTACAAATATATTTTATAACACTGAAGAAGTCTCCTTTCAACCCTATTTTATTGGATATGAAGAATGGTTGTTAATTGTTCATTGTTTTCATATGTCTTTTCAGTGTCTATAGAGATAGGCTCATGTGATTTTTCTCCTTAGTTTAATATGATAAACAGCAGATTACCTACTACTGAACTATCCATGTATTGCTGAAATAAAACCCACTTGTTGGCAATGTATTACTACTTTAATGGAACCTAGACTGTTGGTTGACTTATTTTTTAAGAATTGCCACTTATTTACGGCCATGTTAATTGACAGTATTAAAGTGTAAGAGACCAAGTCTTAAAGTGATAAGAAATTTCCAACCAGAAAGATTTGGGGAAGAGAACTTAAATTTAGATTTGGGATTAGATAGAACTTAATTAATTATATTGGATTGTTGCAGGTGCATTGGTTAGGAACTATGGAACTAACATTTTCAGTTATACTCCTCAGGAAAATTACATGCTCAGTAAAGCCTTTTAGCCTAATACTTTGTAGGGAATTTTAAAAATGTAACAAAACATTAATTCAACTTAATAAAGATATACTGAACATCTATTTTTTCAAGGCACTGACTGCTCTATGGTATAGTTCGGTGGCTTAAAATTTTTGACCTAGATGCACAAAAAGAAATACATTTCTGAGTGTATATGTATATACAACATATATATATGTATAGAAATATATTTGTATATTACATGTTTAAATATATGCATATGATTATGCAAAGTGGTTTCACAGAATATTTATATTTACTACATGAAATGTACATTTACTACACACAAATACATATATTCTTTTCCTTTTTATTCCATATCATTTTTATTTAACTTCTAGTTAAAAACACTATATTAATTTTGCAACCCACTAATAAAATACAATCTGTAGTTTTGGAAATATTGTCATACTAGTTAAGAACATGGACTCTGCAGCAAGAAAATCTAGGCTTGAAGCACAGTTCTACTTCTTAATGGCTTTTAATTGTAGTTCCATGTCTCGTCTTTAAGATGTGGGCAACAGTACCTACCTATGAAGATTAAATAAGTTATCCTACAGTTAACAAAAGAAAAACAGCATCCATAAAACATAGAAACTAAGGGGAAAAAAAACATTAAAAATATAGATTTCCTAAGACCTATTAGAAATAATGATGAGCATGTCAATATGATCTAAACATCTCATCTGGATTGTGCCTTCCCTCCCAAAGCCTTGGAAATAATAAAAATTTGTTGAATTAAATAAGCATTAAGATTTCTCTTTTATTCTCCCTTTTATATACAGATGCACATAAGTCCCTTAAGGACTTTATAAGCCAGTAAGCATGCTAAATAGTTATAATTTACCAGTACAGTTCAGTTCAGTCGCTCAGTCGTGTCCGACTCTTTGCGACCCCAAGAATTGCAGCACGCCAGGCCTCCCTGTCCATCACCAACTCCTGGAGTTCACTCAGACTCACGTCCATCGAGTCAGTGATGCCATCCAGCCATCTCATCCTCTGTCGTCCCCTTCTCCTCCTGCCCCCAATCCCTCCCAGCATCAGAGTTTTTTTCCAATGAGTCAACTCTTTGCATGAGGTGGCCAAAGTACTGGAGTTTCAGCTTCAGCACCAGTCCTTCCAAAGAAATCCCAGGGCTGACCTCCTTCAGAATGGACTGGTTGGATCACCCTGCAGTCCAAGGGACTCTCAGGAGTCTTCTCCAATACCACAGTTCAAAAGCATCAATTCTTTGGCGCTCGGCTTTCTTCACAGTCCAACTCTCACATCCATATATGACCACTGGAAAAACCATAGCCTTGACTAGATGGACCTTTGTTGGCAAAGTAATGTCTCTGCTTTTAAATATGCTATCTAGTTTGGACATCACTTTCCTTCCAAGGAGTAAGTGTCTTTTAATTTCATGGCTGCAGTCACCATCTGCAGTGATTTTGGAGCCCCCAAAAAT
This sequence comes from Bubalus kerabau, assembly GCF_029407905.1. Lineage (NCBI taxonomy): Eukaryota > Metazoa > Chordata > Mammalia > Artiodactyla > Bovidae > Bubalus > Bubalus kerabau. The sequence goes on from NC_073626.1 coordinate 155,247,052, forward strand.
AAAGTCTGACATTGTTTCCAGTGTTTCCCCATCCATTTCCCATGAAGTGATGGGACCAGATGCCATGATCTTAGTTTTCTGAATGTTGAGCTTGAAGCCAACTTTTTCACTCTCCTCTTTCACTTTCATCAAGAGGCTTTTGAGTTCCTCTTCACTCTCTGCCATAAGGGTGGTGTCATCTGCATATCTGAGGTTATTGAGATTTCTCCCAGCAATCTTGATTCCAGCTTGTGCTTCTTCCAGCCCAGCGTTTCTCATGATGTACTCTGCATATAAGTTAAATAAGCAGGGTGACAATATACAGCCTTCACGTACTCCTTTTCCTATTTGGAACCAGTCTATTGTTCCATGTCCAGTTCTAACTGTTGCTTCCTGATCTGCATATAGGTTTCTTAAGAGGCAGGTCAGGTGGTCTGGTATTCCCATCTCTTTCAGAATTTTCCAGTTTCTTGTGATCCACACAGTCAAAGGCTTTGGCATAGTCAAGAAAGCAGAAATAGATGTTTTTCTGGAACTCTCTTGCTTTTCGATGATCCAGTGGATGTTGGCAATTTGATCTCTGGTTCCTCTGCCTTTTCTAAAACCAGCTGGAACATCTGGAAGTTCACGGTTCACGTATTGCTGAAGCCTGGCTTGGAGAATTCTGAGCATTACTTTACTAGTGTGTGAGATGAGTGCAATTGTGCGGTAGTTTCAGCATTCTTTGGCATTGCCTTTCTTTGGGATTGGAATGAAAACTGACCTTTTCCAGTATATGATTTACTAGTACACTATAAAGAGCTTCCCTAGTGGCTCACGTGGTAAAGAATCTGCCTGCAATGCAGGGGACACAGGTCAGTCCCTGGGTGGGGAAGATTCCCTGGAAGAGGAAATGACAACCCACTCCAGTATTCTTGCCTGGAGAATACCATGAATCCCACAGAGGAGCTCGGGAGGCTACAGTCCGTGGGTTCCCAAAGAGTTGGACACAACTGAGCAATTAAGCACAAGCACAGTACACTATAAAGAAGTTACCTACACTGTAACTCAAATAGTAGATGTAGTCTTTTCCTCCTGATTTTCAAATCTGTAAACTTGATGATCAAGAAACGCTTCTATGCTATTTCTTAAAGACACTTAAAGGACATTCTAGCTTATTGTCCGTCCCCTAACTCCTTAATATTCTGGTTGAGATCCTTGATGTAACTACAGGTATCCATAAGGAACTCAGTGATCCAGTTCTTGAAATCATAGGTTCAATGTCTTTTACCCAGAACTCCTACTGGAGAAGCTTGTGGCACTAAAAGAGGTGGTAGGAACACATATCCTTCCTTCTCTAGATTTATATGCTAATTATTAGAGGATTCAAAATTAAGTGGAGATAGCACAGAGCAAACATCTGTATAAAAGTATGTAGGTATCCAGTGGTCATTCTCACAATAATAGAAGAATATGAATCCTTTTATTTTATCCACCAAGACTAACAGTGCACACCCATGCTGGCTCTGGGCATGTCTGTAACAAAAAAAAATCCAGAAGATATACAGTGGTGCAACTCTCACTCAGTCTGAATTGTAGGACAAAAGTACCCTGAGTTTTACAGTGTGTGCATGTGTGCTCAGTCATGTCCGACTCTGTGATGCCATGGACTACAGCTCACCAGGCTCTTCTCTTCATGGAATTTTCCAGGCAAGAATACTGGAGTAGGCGGTCATTTCCTACCACCCAGGGATCAAACCCATGTCTCTTGCATCTCCTGCACTGGCAGGCAGATTCTTTACCACTGCACCACCCGGGAAGCTCAATTTTTACAGTTCAGTTCAGTTCAGTCGCTCAGTCATGTCAGACTCTTTGTGACCCCATGGATTGTGGCACACCACGCTTCCTGGTCTATCACCAATTCCCGGAGTTTATTCAAACTCAATCCCATTGAGTGGGTGATGCCATCCAACCATCTCATCCTCTGTCGTCCCCTTCTCCTTCCACCTTCAATCTTTCTCAGCATCATGGTCTTTTCAAATGAGTCATCTCTTCGCATCAGGTGGCCAAAGTATTGGAGTTTCAGCTTCAGCATCAGTCCTTCCAATGAATATTCAGGACTGATTTCCTTTAGGATGGACTGGTTGGATCTCCTTGCTGTCGAAGGGACTCTCAAGAGTCTTCTCCAACACCACAGTTCAAAAGCATCAATTCTTTGGTGCTCAGCTTTCTTTATAGTCCAACTCTCACATCCATACATGGCTACCGGAAAAACCATAGCTTTGACTAGACGGACCTTTGTTGGCAAAGTAATGTCTCTGCTTTTTAATATGCTGTCTAGGTTGTTCACAACTGTTCTTCCAAGGAGCAAGTGTCTTTCAATTTCATGGCTGCAGTGACCATCCACAGTGATTTTGAAGCCCCAGAACATAAAGTCTCTCACTGTTTCCATTGTTTCCCCATCTATTTGCCATGAAGTAAGTGATGGGACCAGATGCCATGTTCTTAGTTTTCTGAATGTTGAGTTTTAAGCCAATTTTTTCACTCTCCTCTTTCAGTTTCATCAAGAGGCTCTGTACAGTATTTTTACAGTATTTAGGTGTAAAAGCAACTTATAATCCAGTCTGGAGGATAATATTACCATATTTCCTCCTTAACTCCCAGCATTTCAGGGTCTCTTGAAAGTGAACTTTGAAGCCAATGAAGAATACGTATTTATTAGTCATGGGTTCACTTTTCCATCAACTTGCTGGAATTTGACCACTATACATACCCAATGATACTAATAATTATGCTACCTCTGATAAATATGTTACATTAACATCAAGTACAATCTCAAGAAACCCTTTAAATATACAAGTGTGTGTCTCTCCACAAAACAAAGAGAAACTTGTGTTTAAAAGTTAACATTTGAAGTAAAAAGTTTTGTTTTTCCTATTCTCTCTCTTTTATTTTCCAATTGTACCTGTTGACATTTGGAACATTTTTTTTCTAACTGAGTGGAAGGGGTGAAGGAAGGTATTTGTTTTAGATGTTCCTAAATCTGACTGGGATTATGTTCTTAAAATGTTCATGTATTCAGCAAGGAAGGGCAACGGGCACCCAAATTTGAAAGAAATAAAAGTAAATGGGTATTTTCATACTTATCACAAGAATGGCAAGTGCGAACAGGCTGGCAGAACCCTGTGACCCATTGAAGCTCTAGCACTGCCCTCTTCTTAATAGGCCTCTAACAGTCCTGCCTGATACATCTGCTGGGGTCTTGCACTCTGTCCTTCCACGTCTTCTTGAATTCCTTCAACATCAATGACCAATCCAAAACTCAGGTTCAAATAACAGCTGACTGGAATTTTTCAACACTTTTTTTCACTGCTCATATTTGCTAATGGTGACAATGGGATTTCTTGGGGGGGGAAGGTATCTTCTTCAGAGAAATCTAAAATTTAATCTGCATCTAAAATAAGAGGGTGTACGTACGTGTTTGTGTTATAGGAAAAGAGTTGTTTTTTGTTGTTGTTGTTGTTGTTTTATTCTGATGAGAACTCTAATCATTTTGATAGGTTCTAATGGTAAACTGAAACAAAAATTAAAATATTATTTTTATTAAATACAATGTTAAGTAAGAAAGATCTCTTTTTTTGCTTATTAATACTCTAGCCTTTCATGTTTTACCCTTTGATTTAGTCTTGGATGGGCCTGAGAGATGTAATTATTAGTGATCAGATTGACTATGTGATGTACATCATATGAACCAAATGTATGAACCGTCATGAAACAGAGTATCTGAAAAAGAATATGAAAATCAAGCTCTGAGATTGTTAAAAAGTCTCCAGAAAGGTGTAAAGATCTGATCCTCCACAATGTCTGGTTTAATATGATTTTGATCAACATATAAACCTCTGATGTAACAAAAGCATAAGCCCTCCTGGAAAAAGCTTTGTAGAATTAAAGGAAATACATATTAACTCTTAAAACCTGCAATACAGTAGATTCAACTGATCACCAAGAAGGCAAAAATAACAGCTTAATTAGGTAATGGTGGGACATGGTAGCTATGAAAAAGCTGGAAGATAAATATATACAATCACATATATTATTATAAATTACATTTCATGTTGCTACACAGTTCTTCAACTAATTTCATTCATTCAGTATTCAATAAGTTTACTGAACTTTTAGTTTATGCAAGGCTCTGGCCTAGGAAAATAAACATTTGTATGTCTTACAGATGAACTAGTCTTATTCTGAGGTAGGAGGAAGGGAAACAGACTGAAGAGAAAACTCAGACATTAGCCCTCTGGCAAATAAATCCCATTAGCTGGATGAAATTCTATAAGCTTGAAATAGTGGAGGAATTAAAGCTCAGATAGAAATTTTCCTTTTATTTCTTCACCACCTTGGGAACATGTCTGTTTTCAGAGTGAGTTCTCTCAAAATGATAGGAGACTAATTGGTGCAGGTTCCTGAGATAATGGAAGCTCGCCTGGCTAACTAGGCATCCTGCCCATCAACTCTGGATCCACATATCTTCCAAATTACAATCAGAGACTGGGGTTCACACCCTGAAACTAATCCATCACTCGCATCTCCTGCCTTACAAATAAATTAAAGGGATAGTTGAAGGGACTGCATAACTTAAACCATGTGGATCTCAACAAATATGTCTCTTTTACTATCATGGAATAATCATATTGGGATTAAAGCAAGGTTTTACTATCAAAACCAAAGATAACAGAAATGTTACCTGCCAAAGTCAGGAAACCCAGAAAGTCTAATTATTCACATGGCATAATATTAATAAATACTTAGGTCTTATTTAAATTTACAACATCTCAGAAATGAATAGCTATCTCAGAATCACATTGCTTGGGTGCATGATGGAAAAAAATAGCTGTGTTGCATCAGATCTTTCTTACTTTATACACAAAAAATCAGGGTGAAACTCTTAGATACAATAATGTACTGCCTGAACCTCTTTTAATAAGAATAATAGATGATACTTTATTAACTTTCTGGTGAATAACACTTAATTTAGGAGAAACAAAATGATATTATCAATATCTTAAGTGGTAAACTCTCCAGTGATTACAGAGCACAAAAATGACCTACCGGTAGGTTCATTACCACAGAATGAAATACTCAGTAGCTGTTAAAAATCATGAGATAAATATATACACAAACACACACACATATATATACATATGCATACATATATGTGTGTATATATGTTTAATATATGAACAAGGAAACTGTTTAAAATGTATACTATTAAGGAAAAAACAAACAATAAGCAATCTTTAAATATATGATCCCAGCTACTCCTGTGTTTATTAAGGCATAGAAAATAACCTTGATATACATATGTTGTTAAATAAATTACACCCAAAGCATTTAGAATGGTATCTGATACACAGTAAATGACTTATAAGAATTTCTGTTATTATTATTTTGCACAGCAATCGGTTCTGATTGTGAGATGAGTGCTGTACCCCTTTTTTTTAACCTAGGAATATTTTCCTTTTCTCCTTAATTAAACTACATTCTTTCTATAAAAAGCATTGACAATAAAATGCATTTTTCCCCCCTTTGGCCATGCCACACATCATGAGGGAATCTTAGTTTTTCAACCAGGGATCAAGCTCACTCTCCCTGTAACTAACAGAATCTTAACTACTGGACCACAAGCAAGTCCAGAAAATGCATATCATTAAAATATACTTAATTCAATCATGATTTTTCACATCTAATAATCACAATCCAGGAAGACTAACTGATAGGATAAATCCTTCACAGAACTGATATACCTCATAATTTTCACTCAATGACACTTCAAGTTCAATAGGAAAAAAGCTCAGAATTAAAGATATATATAAAAGAAAAGAAACAAACATTAGTTTTAGACATCTGTGTATTCTATGCTGCACTACGAAAGAGATTAATTTCCAATGCTCCTGACCTCAATCAAGGAGTTCACGTGTAAATGAGCCAGCATCATTCAACACTGCCTCCCCAGTACAGAAAGCCACAGGAGCCAGTGCCATTCATCCAACAGTTATGTAATAATAGCATTTCACAGTCACAAGATCCCTTCCTATGTGCCCCAAACCCTGTTAACAGCTCATGTAACCCTCTCAACAGCCTTACAAGAGAAGTGATCTTCACAACCTTTAGAGTGGAGGGCAAGGAGGCACAGAGAGGTTAAGTAACTTACACAAGATTGCACAGCTCCTAAGTAGAGCCAGGATTTCAACCTAGGAAGAAGCTAGGCTGAAGCTCGACTCTAACATCAAGTCACTAGTTGAGCATCAGCTCTGCGCAAAATGTTAGGCATATCAACACTGTTGCCCTGCTAAGGTCAGGTTCTTGATCAGTTACTCTCAGTCAATCCTCTTGCAACTCTCAACCAGAGCCCCTACCTCAAGCACAACAGTCATCATGACTGCATTTAGCGCTACTACCACCAGAACTCCTGACTATACAGGGAGAAATACATTCCTCAAGTTCTGATGTTTGATTTGAAATGCTATTTCCTCAGAAATTGCTAGTCTGCATAATTCTATTGATAAGATAAATGTCATATTAACTAAGCTTTATCAATGGTTGTTCTGGAAATTTAACACCATTTTACCATGGTTTCAAATGAAAAGTACATTCCTTCCCAACATTTTACTTTTAAATTATCAACAAGAAAAAATTGAGCTTTACAGCATGTATTGATTCATGTAACCACCACCATAATCAGGATATGGAACAAAAATACATTTTTAATAAAAAAGAAAAATTGGTTTACAAACAGACTTAAAGACAATCCCCCCTGTTATATTAAGGACTTCCTGTTCTGTGTGTTCCAACGAACTGACTAGGTTATCCCTCTTTCCCAGGAGAAATGCATTGGATACCAAAAATAGAAAAATTTGGTATGTTTTTGGAAAACATATTTTTACACCTGAGGCAATCTCACCTTTTTATGTTTGTGTGTTAGTCGCTCAGTTGTGTCCAACTCTTTGTGACCCCATGGACTATAGCCTGCCAGGCTCCTCTGTCCATGAAATTCTCCAGTATTTCAAGAATATTGGAGTGGGTAGCCATTCCCTTCTCCAGGGGATCTTCCCAACCCAGGGATCAAACCCCAGTCTCTCGCATTTGTAGGCAGATTCTTTACCATCTGAGCCACCACAGAAGTCCCAATTTCATCTTTACAGATATTTAAAAGCTGTCATTTTAATGGAACCTTACCAAAACAGATGCAATTCTTTTCCATAGCAGTGTTTTGACAAGTGTGGAAATTATTAAATTAAGCACACATTTCCACACCACACATGACAGAGCACTGCTTATCCACAGAGAAGGGCTGGGCGGAGGTCTACTGCCGTAAGATTATCAAGTGCATATTTCTACAATATCTAAAGACATTTGTAAATGTATCTGATATTTATAAAACTATACCCTCAAGTTCCTTATATAGAAACAAAACAAACGAAAGTAAACAATACCCACTCCAACAAACTGACAAGGGTAGTTTCAAATCTTGTTTTGAGCTCAAGCTCTTGTAAGGCTTTACAGATACCACCTGAGACTTCTCCTACCCCAAAAATTTATTTAGCACAGGGTCAAAGTATGGCCAGGGGTTTCCCAGGTAGCTCAGTGGTAAAGGATCCGCCTGCCAATGCAGGAGAGGCAGGAGATGTGGGTTCAATCCCTGGGTTAGGAAGATCCCCTGAAGAAGGAAACGGCAACCCAAGCCAATGCCTGGGAAATCCCATGGAAAGAGGAGCCTGTCGGACTACACTCCATGGGGTCACAAAGAGTTGGACATGACTGAACATGTGTACTGGCTTCCCTGGTGGCTCAGAGGTTAAAGCGGACACACTCACGCAAAGAATGGCCAAGAAATCATTTCCAGATCCTAATACTCCCTAATTTTTTTAACCACGAAGTTCGTCTTTATTGCTGATATTCTGTGCTCATGGGGGGGAAAAACATCTCAACACAGGTCAAATACCACTTTGGGGCTGGAAAAAGTTACTTTAAAGTTATGAATTCTATAGAAAATAAAAGGAAAATATTCATGGGCCCCAAACTTTTCCTCCATATCTTCTAGTATGACTGGATGCTTGAAATTCCCATGATTGAAAACGTATTACAACAGCTGAAGACTGCATTTCTAGAAAAGCCTCTATCTAAGGCACACATGCTGCTATAAGACAACTGTAATACATTAAACTATGTGCCTCTAAAAACTTAGCTTGAATGAGTTTACCGAATTGTTCTATGACAAGACAGAAAGCTGAGAAGGATTCCTGCTGCCATAGACAGGTTTTGATTTGGATAGAGTGGGATAGTGGAGCCAAATATTAGTATCACACAACCCTGAAAGGGAGGCAGGATGGAGTAGGGCAGTGAAGCAACAAGAAAGTACCACAAGGGAAGTGGGTTTCTAAAAGGAGTGCTAAGAAAGAAGAAAGAATAGCAAAAGGGCCAGAGACAACTCAAATGCTTCACTAAAGCTAGCCTTATCTACATAACCTTGATTGGGGCACCAGTGGCATGCCCCTTCCTGCAATGTTCTAAGTACTCTTCCCACAACAACCTCTTTTTTTTTTTTTTTAATGAAATAGGTCAGCTTGACAAAGGGCAAATGCCTGAGCTGAAACAAATTTCCCTAGGGTTAGCCAGAGGAAGTTTCATTAGAAGTCTAAAACCATGAGCCAGCACAAACAGGACAGATGCAAGTGTGGGAGAGAAGAAATATGAGAAGGACGAAGAATAAAGGGTGTACCACTGTTATTATTCTGTTACAGATGACACATAGCAGGAAGTCCATAGGAATTTTGCTTATTAATGCTCTAGCCTACTGTGAGGCCCAGCTATAGACGTGTATCGATACTGTGCTCAGTCCTTCAGTCATGCCCGACTCTTTGCCACCCTATGGACTGTATGTAGTCCACCAGGCTCCTCTGTCCGTGGGAGTCTCCAGGCAAGGACACTGGAGTGGGTTGCCATTCCCTTCTCCAGGAGAGCTTACCAACCCAGGAATCAAACCCATGTCTCTGAGGCTTCCTGCATTTGCAGGTGGTTCTTTCCCACTAGAGCCACCTGAGAAGTCCTTCATATCCATACTACATACTTCATATTCATACTTGTAGTGCCAAACTACAAGAATAAGCAGGAAGCGAGGCCTAAAGAGGCTTGAGTGCTAAGGGCAAAATTATCCCCACAGATCTAGGTTTAGATGTCACCATCCTTTATAGATTCCTACTGCATCCTGTTCACATCAGGGCAGGTGAAATAAGACCAAAACTGGCCTTTTATTCTTGATCTTCACCCCCAACCAAAGGGGACTCCATCTGTCTTTTCCCAAATGCAATTCACTACCATCTACTTTATGAAAGCCCATCCATTCTCCCTTAGTCTTTTGATTATAAAACATTGGAGAGGGATGCACCTATTCTGTACCTGGTGCAGTTGCATGATCACGGGTTCAGAGGAAATGAACAAGAGATAGGCTATGCAATGGAGGATCTCAAAGGCTAATATGGAAGACAGGTATAAAACAGTAACAGTAGAATGCAGTAGATACTATAATAGAAATATGCACACACTCAATGCTACAGGATTACCGGGGAACAACTAGAGCTTTAAAGCAGCAGTAAAGTTTGCTCTTTAAGGATTGGGAGTTTCTTGGGAGTCAAGGAAAAGGGACAGAAATTCCAGGAAAAGGGATGGGCTTATGCAAAGATGAGACAATTTGAAAGAAACTGTTATGTTCCAGACAGATGTGGCAAGTGTCTGTCTGAATCATGGTGTATGTGGAAGGGAACTTCAGAAAATGAAGATTAATAAATTGTGTTATTTAATAAAGGGTATAGTATAAAATGAGCTTCCCCCATAACACAACAGGTAAAGAATCTGCCTGCAATTCAGAAGACTTGGGTTCAATTCCTGGGTTGGGAAGATGCCTTGGAGAAGGGAGCGGCTATCCACTCCAGTATTCTGGCCTGCAGAATTCCATGAACAGAGGAGCCTGGTGGGCTTCAGTCCATGGGGTCACAAAGAGTCAGACACCACTAAGCAACTTACACTTTAACACACTGGAGGTAATAGAGTTCTTTATAACTCCCCATAGTTAAAGGGAGTCATGAATGTTTTAAGGAAGGAGAATGATAAAACAGATTTGTACTAAAGAAAGAAATAGATGACAAGGCTACAGAAAGAAAATTATTGATTCTATGTCTCTAACTAGAAGGCAGATGACCTCCAATTCTTCCCCCCAAAAATAAGTGGATCCTCTGCCTTAATTATATGGATATATTTGGGAAACTGATGCTTGTTGACCGCCTCAAATTCACATCTAAAATGTTCAACTGACATTTAATTTTTTATATATTTATTACTTCTACCTGTTAAGTTTCATTCTTTTTAGAGGAAGAGCAATAAATCGGTTTCATGCTCTGTGATTCTATCTTTTCTATTATTTCTATTGATTCTCTTATGTTCTCTGATTCTATTTCTAGCCTGTTTCTACAGACTGTTAGAGAAGTGTAAGGTCAAGTAGGTAAGTATTTGCACAAGTGCATTTAAAGCAGGCCTCTCCTCTTTCCTTTTGGCTGCAAGTCATGGGGATATGGCATCTTATCTTAGGCAATCAGTACTTGGGTGCCAAACTGTACCATTACATATATTTCTTACATTCAGTAGTAATTCAGTGTGGAAGCTGTGAAACTCTTTAGCAGATCACATAGGATATTCCAATATTTTTTTTCTAACATTCAGAGCTGTTGTAAGTGAAAGGACTCTAATGAAATTTTTGCGCTTATTCTTGAAAGAGCTGCTTTTAGCAAACTGGTCAGCTATTCTGAGGTACAATAAAGAAGCAGTGGCAGTGGCCTTTTATAACCACAGCATTGCTTTAAAATGATCATTATTACATTTTTGTATAGACCACTAAGTAGCACAATATCGGTTACCATTCTTAAGAGTTCCCTCTCAGTTTGGTTAGAACTGAGCACTAATCAGCTGTTGAAATCTAAACTGATTATTTCAGTGCTGAAGTGTCAACAGATGCACAAGCTCCCAAGCTGAAACAGGAACATGTGTCTGGCTTTTGTAAACAGGCTGAAGGAATACAACTGACAGAGAAGCAGAGAGAGAAACTACTCCATCTTGGAAAACACAGTGTGAAAATGTTGCACATGGTTTTGTTAAACATTCCAGACAAAGTAACCCTGAAGGCCAAGAAAAAGGAAAATGACCAAAGGCAGATAGAGAAAAGAAAAAAAGAAAAAGAAATGAGAAAAAAAGAGTAAAGATCTTTTGCCTGCTGCAATAAAGCAATGGAATATATTTTTACATTTTTAGCTTTTTCTTGAAAAGAACAAATTCCACCTTTCCTTTCCCCCATCCCCTGAAAACTCTAGGGACACAGTCTGGCATATTCTTCTTGTATCATCACAGGAAAAAGAAGAGACATTTTAGTGTTTGATAGTAATGTGCTGTAATCCTCTAGCTCCTTGGAGCAATCACTGCCTTTTTTTCCCAAAGCAGGCCTTTCCAGTTTCTTGCATAGATATTATTTGATAGTGTTTCCTAAACTTGCCTGATATCAGAATCACAGACTCACAGGTTTCTTCCTTGCTGATTCTGATTTAGTTCACCTGGAGTGAGGTGTGGGCCTCTAGTTTTATAAGCATCCCGATGATTCTTGTGATCAAACAAGTTGGGGAGACAGGGCTATCTGACACAAGTATTTTTAAAATAACTTGGGTAAAAGGATTATCCTTTCCTGAGAATTTCATGATGTTCCTTGCCATGACAGCAGACCCAACGGTACTATATGAACTTGCTGAAGCACCCTTAACAAACTTGCAGTGGCATCATTAAATGGGCTAACAGGTTTCCTGAACATATATCCAACCATTTCTCAGCTAGGGAATCCCCAATTAGATAATTCTTCAAAATAAAGCAAAGACATGTCTGACAAACCCTCACCTGGCTAATCAAGAGAAATTCCCAGGGCTAGTTTATCTAGCTTTACTTCCCCCATAAGTATAGCTCTGAAGTTAGGGTCCGCTTCTCCCCAAATGCTCACACACAGACAAAGCCAGTTAATTCCCCTGTTAAATGTGAGTGAGTCACCATCCTAACAATTTAGATTGCTAAGGTGCACATATTGAAATATATGCTTCCCGGCACAATTCCATATCCAATTACAATAGTAAATCCAATAAAGGCATAGTGAAACTGCCACTCAGGCAGGGAAGAAAGACAAAGTCATAAGCCAATTTAAATATTGCTAATGCCCTGGGAGGAATAACTGTGGGTGCCTACAACCCCTGTCAGGAAATTTCATCTTATCTTTTTCACCTAGGACTCTTTCACAAGAAATTTCGGCTGGAAAGTTTTGGTTAAGTTTCCATATCCTAAATTAAATGAGTGTCTGAAAGATGATCCCTTTTTTTTTTTTTTAACATGAGTTTTGCAACATCTTTCTATATGCCCTTCCCTTTTAAGTCTTAGAGCAACAAGTTTTAGGGGAAATAGTAATGCTAAAAAGTCAAAATTTTGCATTCCATTTGAAATGGAAACATAATCAGTGAATTTCTATCTTCAAAACATGCTCAGTTTTCAGGCAACATATTGTCTTAATCTGAACTGTTGAAAGACTTACAAGTGATTTAAGGGTAAAATAACTTACTTTTGATTTTATTAAGATGTAACTTACTGAAAATAAAGTTAAAGTTTTTTATTTTATTTTTTGTTGCTTAACCAAACTTAAATGGTTTACTTGGGCAGAGATGGAAAAAGACAGGCTATATATGCTAACTATGGCATTATTCCTAGAATAAATTATGACAGTCTTTTAAACATGGGGCCAATTCAAAACTCTAAAAACCCACAATGAAAACCTAGGATTACAAGCACTAATGCAGAACAAAACATCTAAAATTCCCCTGAGATGTTTAGCTTGTGTCTTTGTAAAAGGCAATGACATTCCAGAGAGGCAGATGAGGGCTCAATATAAAGAAGGACTTTCTAAGAATCGGAGCTGACCAACAATACCACAGCTTCTCTCGCAGAGAAGTGGTCAAGCAAAATCCCAGAGACCACCTGTCATGCGTGCTGCCAAGAATATTCTTGCTTTCTTTAGGAAGTTGTTCTAAATGACCTCTGGGGTCACTTCCAAGTAAAGTGTTTGATGCACCAAGGTTATTTCAGTGGTGAGATAAAAGACATGGGTGTAAACACACACACACACACACACACACACACACACACACACACACACACACCACACACTTGCAGACCCAGAGCAGAACTTAGAAGCCTGATATTTTTAAATGTGATTTTATAGGCAAAAAGCAGAGACTGAATCAGCCACATCCTCAAACCACCATTCTACAGAAGAAAGGGAAAAAGGTTCAAGTTTATTCCATCTCAGGATGTTCTCTGAGTCAAAGAACAAGCCCAGGTCCTTGGTGACCTCTAGCCTACTCTTCAACAGGATGCCATCAATCTAGGTATTGGGACAGACTGGAAGCTACAAAATGACAACACGTTTGGATATATAATTGCTCAAACACAGATGTCATGAAATGAACTTTTCTCTGCTTTCAACCATGTTTCAGGTTCTCGCATGAGAGCAACCTATTGTTTCCTGAAAAAGCGTACCAGAAAGCAAACAAACAAAAAGAGTCCTGGACTTCAGCCTTCTTCAGGGTAGGCCTAGCCTGTGAGTGTTTTCTAGACAATTCAACTTGCTTATGAGCCGACCAACTCAGAGATCTCCGCCAGTCTTGAAATAAAGAAGGAGAATTCAGGTCCCATGTAGGCAGTTCCTTAGCTCATTGCTAAGTCGCTTCAGTCGTGTCCGATCTGTGTGACCCCATAGACGGCAGCCCACTAGGCTCCGCCGTCCCTGGGATTCTCCAGGCAAGAACACTGGAGTGGGTTGCCATTTCTTTCTCCAATGCATGAAAGAGAAAAGTGAAAGTGAAGTCACTCAGTCGTGTCCGACTCTTAGTGACCCCATGGACTGCAGCCCACCAGGCTCCTCTGTCCATGGATTTTCCAGGCAAGAGTACTGGAGTGGGGTGCCATTGCCTTCTCCGCCTTAGCTCATTAAATAACCCTATAAAACATCCCTCCCTATTCAAAAACTAGCACCTTTGATGTAATCAATCAATTTTTAAATAACACCTTATTTTTCTTTCTGTGTTCTCTGCTTGCTACTTCTATCTTTGAGATACATAATCTTTTCTCCTAAAAGAATTATGCTACATGGATAGCCAGGTTTCATGGTTTAACAATTAAGATTCTGTAAACCTCTGAACTTTATTGAAGTGCTGTACTAAATACCTTGAGAGTTTCTTATGTGATTTAGCAAGATGAACCAGTGAAATAAAAGCAGAAACAGGAATAAAAGCTACATTTTCTGTCATATTTAACTTTTGGAAGTTTTTAACATCAATCAGTATCTTCCCATTAAATCTGCCTTGAAACATGGACCCCAAGTAAAATCTTTTTAATTCTTTCTCTTAGTTCTTAACAGAGATTTTAATTATAATTTCTCCTGGATGCTGAAGCAGAAACACTCTTCCTGGACAGATATTAACACAGGCATTCCAACTAACAAACATATGAAATAATGTTTAAGTAACCATAATTGAGATACATCAAATAACCTTAGAAACAACGGTGTAATCCTACTGGTGGGCTTCCCTGATGGCTCAGCAGTAAAGAATCCGTCTGCCATGCAGGAGACCTGGGTCCAATCCCTGGGTTGGGAAGACCCCCTGGAGAAAAAGAAGTGGTAACCTACTCCAGTATTCTTGCTTGGGAAATCCCATGGACAGAAAAGCCTGGCAGGTTACAGTCCATGGTGACACAAAACAGTCAGACATGACTTAGCGACTAAACAGCAGCAACAAATCCTACTAGTATTAGACGAAAAGGAAAAAAAAACAAAACAAAACAAAAAAAAACAGACGTGGTAGTTTATATTCTAGCTGAACTAGCACTATCCTGAACACACTAGAATATAAAAAAATTATGGCAGGATAATTAAGAAATCAGTAACATGAGAATCAGATGACTGGGATTTCTGGGCAGTAGGGCTTTTACATTTCACTTTTTATCTTTCTCTACTGTTTAACTTTCTACACTGCCCCTCTGCCACTTTCATTTAGAATCTTTATTTAGACTACTCTGCAGCCTCAGACCATGGCAGAATTTTGTAACACTGGCCACATCCCCTGTGGGATGAGGCTCACTACCCACACCCCCTCGTCCCTAGCACTATCATACCATAACACCAAAGTTCCAGCTCGGAACTTACGTAATGGATGGTTTCAGAGCTGACATTTCCCCCACCACTTTTCTTCTTTCTTCACATCCTTATGTTATTTGTGCTGATTTCGGCCTCTCTTTCTCTAAAACATAAGCTGGTTTGAGAGCAGGGTCAATGCTGATGTTTTTAATCCTTGCTTCCCCCAACGGCACATGGCACACTAGTTAACAAGTATGAGTGACACATGAATGTTCGATTTGCTTTTTATGAAGAGAGTATAGCTTTATGGTTATAATTTTATTTTAAAGGGGAGAAACTACCACACTTTCCTTGTCACGTATGTTTGGTAATAAATCACCTACATGTTGCCTAAAGAAACGCTGAGGTCCTTAAAACTTATAATTAAATTATTATTAAACAACTAAGTAAAAGATGGAGAAAAGGACACCAAAACATTAAAGGTGGTCTAAATAAAAATTTCAAATAGTATGAAAATATGCAGCCTTTCATTAGGTATGCCATATGGTGCAAGGGAACGCAGGCAAAGAAAAAGGAATCGGATTGAAGAAAGAAATGTTATAATAATCCCCTCATTTCCAATAGTGTCAAATACAATTAAAAAAAAGGCACTGGTTTCAGCTCTGAGTACACATTTATAACAGTGAATAGGAACTACACATCAGAATGGAATGATTATTGATTTCTTAATGGATTACTGCTGCAGAAATTTACACTCACCAAAAAACCATCCATCTTTGGGTAATAATTATAAACCTATCACAGTACATACAGCATTCTGACTGAATTGAAACTTACTGCTATCTGCCGGGAAATGACCAATTTTCTATTTCTCCAGCTCCAACCACAATACAGAATGGTGAGCAGACAGTTATATCAAACGCTATTATAGTACATGGTAGCAGCCACAACATGCACCATCTGTAAATGGCTATTAAGAGAGGTAAACAATCGGGTCCTGGTGGACATTTTTCTTATAATTCATCAGCTATGAAAACTGTAAATAAAATGGGCATTAGGCAATTACACTTGTCAAAGGCCTATCATTACTGGCAGGTTGTGGAGAAGGGGTCAAGGGCAAGCAGTACATTAGCTGAAGTCATGCTGTTCTGACTTTACATCCTAATTTCAAACCTCTCCCCAGATCGACATCAGAAGTACCAAACCAACAAGCTACAGAGGTTAGGTCTCTTTCTAAATGCTAAGTGCGTTCTTAGTGAATTGCATTTTACTAAATACCCAGCGGAACCCCATTACAATTCAAATATTATTTTCCAAAAAGAAAACCCAGTATGTCAGTTCCACGTAGCAGGCTTTCATCACTGAATAATTATGTAATCCAGTATTAATGAAGTTTCTAATTCTCATATTTTCCAGCTGTAGGGTTTCAATAACACCACTTCCTTCCAGATAGTTAATCCCATTCTGAACACCTTATTGATCTATATTATGGAAAGATAGTCATGGGATGAAGAGAGTTAACACAATCTGAATAAAAGTAATTTGCAATCAATGGTATCTTGTTTTCATGTTCTCTTTAGATTCTAATCTATTATCAGAATTTTTGGTTAGATATATCAATTTTCTTTTCTAAAAATTATAACATGTAATTTTTCTACCCAATTAACTAACTTAAAAAACTGCATTTCCAAAACATCCAAAGAACTAAAGAAATCAATTTGATTGTTTTTATGAAAGATTCTTTTCCCTAAGTACTAACAGACTATTAAATTGCCATAATAATCAACCATAATAATTAAAATACCATTAAGTATAATAGAAAATCAAATAGAAAAGCTAAATAAAGTTACCAAAATAAAACAAACTTGTGAAACACCACAACGGATTTGTGAAACAGTGAAATTTGAAGACGGCAAATCTGTTTGTTTAGTGGAGAAGAGTATTCTACATGTTATAACAATCAAATCAGAAAAATACACATATTCTCTAAAAGGCAAGAGATAATTTTAGACTGACTTGATACTAATTATATTTCAAGTAATATCCTGTGCTGTCACTTCAGGCATGTAGGACTCTTTGCAACTCTGTGAACTGTAGCCTTCCAAGCTCCTCTGTCCATGGAATTCTCCAGGCAAGAATACTGGAGTGGACTGCCATTCCCTTCACCAGAGGATCTTCCTGACCCACGGATCAAACCCGCATCTCTTACGTCTCCTGCACTGGCAGGCAGGTTCTTTACCACTAGTGCCACCTGGGAAGCCCAAGTAATATCTTAGGAATCATATCTAAGAACTATAAAAAATCATATGCAAATATTTATAACCTACAAGAATAATAGTTAATTGTGCCAGAAAATGAAGTTCTTTATGGAAGTTATTACATTCATTTCTTAAAACCTTATGACAGGTATTATGATCTACAGCTGAAGAAACTGAATGTAAAAAATACAAGGAACACTCCCAAAGTCACATAACTAGAAAACAATAAAATTTCAGCAATTTCCTACATGCATCTTAAAGTAAGGAGCAGAAGCAGAACTTGACCCTAGGTCTATGTAACTTGAAAATCTCAACCACCTTCACTGGGCCCCATCCCAAAACATAAGGACAGCTGCACCCACAGGGACAGCAGTGTTCCAGAACAAACAGGTACCCAATATTTATTGTAAATGAACAAATGAATGAAAAGAAGGAATGAGCATATTATGCAAAGGAAGCAACACCAGGCCAAGACCAAGAACACAAGGAAGCACTCTGCTACTCTCTCCCCATGTGACCTTGGGCCCCAATACACAGATTTCTACAATACAGAATTTGGAATAGATAGTACAGTATAAAACATTATGATTACTACACTGGTGCATGCACATGCACAGGTGCACACATGCATGCACACACACACAGACACACACACACAATTCTATCTATGGAAGGGAAAGGACAGGAATCCAATGAGACTTTGAATCCATATTTATCACCTACTATGTTCCCGGCCCAGTTCTGAGTATTGGGTTACATCAGTGACCTACACAAATGTTCTTCAACTGCGTGGTGAGAGATAAGACAAATAAATTAGATAACTTCAGATACTGTAACATACAACAAAATAGAATAGGGTAATGTCACAGCTGTTGGGGTAGCTCAGATGGTAAAGAATCCACCTGCAATGCAGAAGACCTGGGTTCAATTCCTGGGTTGGGAAGATCCCTGGAAGATCCCCTGGAGAAGGGAATGGCAACCCACTCCAGTATTCTTGCCTGGGAAATCCCATGGACAGAGGAGTCTGGTGGGTTATAGTCCATGGAGTTATAAAGAGTTGGACATAACTGAGCAACTGACAATGTCACAGAATGCCTGAGAGGGGCTTATTTATCTAGGGTGCTCAGGAAAGGTCTCTTCAAAGGAGCAACAGATGAATGAGAACAAAAATGAAGACGGCTTCGTGCAAAGTTAGGAAGAGTGTTCCAAACCCTCAAATGGGATTGAACTTGCCATGTCCAAGGAGAAGAAAGAAGGGAAGTACCTTTTAGAGTTTAGCAGATAAGAAGAAGAATGGAGGAAGGGGAGTCAAAGACAGAGGCAAGACCCATGTCCTATGGGATCTTGTAGATTCTGGAAAGGAATTTCAACTTTATTCTGTTTTAATAGAAAATTTTTGTGTTTAAAGCAATGTATGGTTATAATCTGGTCTCGGTTTCACAATGTTCAGGTCTGACTATTGGGTGGATTATGGGACAAAGAGAATAAATAATGGTTGCAGTAAGACTAGCTACAAATTTTTGTAATATTTTAAGTTTAGAGGACTAGGAAGTGATAGTAGTTCAGACTAGAGATGTAGGAGTGAACACGGTGAAAATTATGTAAACTCAAGATATATTTTCAAAGTTGAGCCAATGGTTTTTCTGATGGACTGGATGCAGAGTTTGAGGAAAGGAACAGTACCAAATACAGACTGGAAAGTCAAAGCATCAGCAGTAACTAAAGAAAGAAAGTGAGAAAGACACCGTGATCTGCAGATGGAAACATAAGGGCTGCTAATGGATGAAGGTGAGTACCAGATTGTTTTCTGTTCACTGAGGAATTGATAGCCACTGATTATGACACTTCTAACCTAGATAGCATATTTAAAAGCAGAGACATTACTTTGCCAACAAAGGTTCATCTAGTCAAGGCTATGGTTTTTCCTGTGGTCATGTATGGATGTGAGAGTTGGACTGTGAAGAAGGCTGAGCGCCGAAGAATTGATGCTTTTGAACTGTGGTGTTGGAGAAGACTCTGGAGAGTCCCTTGGACTGCAAGGAGATCCAACCAGTCCATTCTGAAGGAGATCAGCCCTGGGATTTCTTTGGAAGGACTGATGCTAAAGCTGAAACTCCAGTACTTTGGCCACCTCATGTGAAGAGTTGACTCATTGGAAAAGACTCTGATGCTGGGAGGGATTGGGGGCAAGAGGAGAAGGGGACGACAGAGGATGAGATGGCTGGATGGCATCATCGACTCGATGTACGTGAGTCTGAGTGAACTCCGGGAGTTGGTGATGGACAGGGAGGCCTGGCGTGCTGCGATTCATGGGGTCGCAAAGAGTCAGACACGACTGAGCAACTGATCTGATCTGAATGAAGCCACTCCCTCTCTCTCTTTCTCTCAGACAGGAGCAATAGATGTTTTCCCACTTTTCTATCAAAAGCTTGTAGCTTTCTGACGGCAACTAACTGGACCACTTCCTTTATCTCAATAACCAGCAACCTAAAAAATCAAAACACATGGTAAAAACAGAAACTTGGAAATAAATACTAATTACCAAGCCCAGGGTCTCTCACAGGCAGCAAAGAAGTAAAACATCAAATCAAAGCATGAGGGCATTTTAAAGCAAAAAAAAAAAAAAAAAAAAGGCTTTATTACTATACAGTGAAATATACAACTAATAGGCATTAATTGCCAGAGATATGTCCCTCCAGATCCAAAACATCCATGAGCTCCACATTTGAAAAGCAAGCAACTGGGGTAGTGCTGAAGTTCTCCACCATCCTAAAGAGCCACCCACGTAGGTAACAAGGCACTTTGATTAAAAACAACCTTTCTAGCAGCAAAAATATCTTACAATAATTCAACTCCAAGTGCTCACAAAATAAAGAAAAAGATGGCAAACAGAAAATTACAGATTATCGCAAAGAGTCGGACATGACTGAGCAACTGAACTGAATTATCCTAAAAGGTTCTTTTCAGCATAAAAATGCAGATGACCTGTTATCTTAAATTCCTAGGATAGAGATACAAGCACTTTCAGTTCAATTAGGAGTAAGTACATTGCTTTCCCACATATGCCAGTTAAATATTATGGGCTTAATTTATAGAACCTCAGCAGTAAAGAAACTGCCTGCCAATTGCAGGAGACACAGGTTCAATCCCTGGGTCAGGAAGATCCCCTAGAGAAGGAAATGGCTACCAATTCCAGTATTCTTGCCTGGGAAATCCCATGCACCAAGAAGCCTGGCAGGCTACATACAGTCCATGGGGTCACAAAGAGTCAGACAGGACTGACACACAGCACCCCCCAACACACACACACCCAGGGGAATAACACTTTATGAGCTTCCAAATAACATTTAAACCTGCTTGGATACCCTTAAAACAATTATTTCAAGAAAGGATACAGATAAAAACCAAAAAAAATTTCCTAAAGGTTGGATAGCTGACCTTAAATACTGTTAAAATAATTATATCATGGACAAACATGAGAAGTATCACAAATGCTCTAAGAAATTTGCAGTCTGGCTTCACTATCTAGCATAAGCAAAACTGTGCAGACTTTCAAGGAAAAGGTATTCAATTTATGGGTTTTTAAACAATTTTGGGGATTTACCTACTGGTTAAGAGTTGACCAAAAACAACAGCAGTAATACTCCCATTTTCATATGTGTCTACTCAATGGCTAAGCCATGATTTGAGAGATCTTGAATCATAGAACTTAGAAACCTTCATTAGATATAATAATAACTTTATTTTTATTGAATTATAGTTGTCTTACAATGTTGTATTAATTTTTGCTCTATAACAAAGTGACTCAGATATATATATACATAGAGATATATATAGATATGTACCCACACATATATTCTTTTGAAAATTCTTTTCCATTATGGTTTATCACAGGATACTGAGTAATAATTTTAAAACTATAAACGTTCTCAACAATATTTCTTACTTCATACTACTTAACAACAAATAACCAAAATGTCTAGGGATAAATTTCCATTTATATAATATACATAATATGTTTATACTATGTTTATTATACATATATATAAAATCAAGATTCTCTACAGATCATTTAGAGTCTTTATAAAATCTATCTCAGTATTGTAGAGCAACACTGGCCTAAAAAGATGCATTTTTATGAAATCATGTGAAGCTTCTAAGCACTTGAAGTTTTTAGTCTAAAAGTATTCTGCTTGAATGAGAGTTGAGAAGAGAGTTTAAGAGCCTAAGCTAGTGCTAACTTTAGACCATTTATTTTAAAACTGCCTTGTGGGTAAAAAGACTAGCTGGGTGATGTATCCTTAGGACAGATGACTGAAGGGACCAAACTTGTGGGATTAATCTGACCAATAAGTTACAGAAATAACTGAGTTACAACTCTAATGTGTCCAGCCGAATAAGCAATTCATGTTAACTCATAAGGTAATGAAAAAGTAACAGGCAAGTTTCTTGATTGAGAGACACATGTATAAGCCACTGTACTAGGTAACTTCTGAGGAAAAGAGAAACTAATATTTCTTGAAATGTGTTACATCCTGTGCTAGAAGCTTTACTGAACTTATTAATTGTCACAACAACCCCGAGACAAGGACTAACTCCGCCTACTTCTTGTGCTGTTGCTGCTGTTTAGTCGCCAAGTCATGTCCGATTCTTTGCAACCCCATGGCTTGTAGCCCAACAGGTTCCTTGACAAACAAGGAAATGGAGACTAATACACAGCTTAAACTGAATCACAAACCCAAGTCTGATCAGCAGTCAAGTCAGGCTCTGACCACTACCCTCAGGCAGTGGAGATTATAGTCAGTTTCCCTGCCCTCAAGGAGATTCCAGTCTTATAGGGGAGATAAGATGTACACAAGCAATGGAATAATGATACAAGATAGGAAGTGATAAAGCCTTTCTAGTTTTTAGAGAGGAAACTATTCAGGGATAATGATGGTCATTTGGTGTTAAGGACTGATTGCACAGTCACTATGCTAACAGGAACCCAGACCCAGGAAGACGTAAACTTCAGACATGAAAAGCAAAATGTATATCTTTAAATGATCTCATTGGGATTTACAAAGATTTCTGCATCTTTTAGCCAAATGACCTATGAGTAATTTATTTATATGTACTACTATAAAATCTTTTAAAAGAACATCCGCTTTTCTTTTTGACTGTTCACAAGAAAAGAGGGAATAAAAAGGACATGACTGGGGTCTGATACATAGTTCTGAGAATTCCAGATATGTAATAGAGAGATGGGTAGTTACCTTGTAGGACACACAGCTCTGTGAATATGGAAAGTCATGGAATTTCAGAACCACACTGGGCATTCCCTCCCCAAAATATCTAGTAAACAAGTAAACAAGACCCTCCTCTGGGCCAGGTCAGGAGAGAGGCACACTCTGCAGTCAAATTTTGCCACCAAACACATCTTTGGAACTGCCATCCTCAAGTGAAGTGCGTTCCTACCGCATAATTACCATTTCAATTACACCCCTCACAAACAGAACAGGTTTATTTGTGATCTGCATTAATTAGGTAATTTCAGTTTCATTTCTTTAGTAACTGATTTGAATACAACAGAATTAATAACTGCCTCATATCTGCACACATATTTCTTTTCAAACAAGGACGACCTAACAGCACTCAGACAGATGAAGAGCAAAAACATCCAGTGATGCAGGTATATCTTGGGTTTTATCGGCAATAGCTCTGGACTACTTTTTTTAAAAATGGTTGTTGATTAAAGGCAGATGAAAAGCACAGCCTTTCGAGAAAACTATTGCTACAAATGTATGTGGGATCTTTTTCTTGGTTATTTGATTCAAGTTTTTTCTCATACTCTATTTATCTAACAATCAAATAATAGCCACAATTCTAGTTAGCTTACCACATGCCAGTCATCATTCTGGAGACTTTATGTATGTTATTTCTAATGCTCGCCATTTCTCTGACAAGGCAGATTATTAATATCCCTAGTTTACAAACTGAGACACTAAGAGATGTAATATCTGTCTAGAGGTTACACATTTGATATATATCAAGGCTTACTTTTTTTATACTACATAGGAAGGGGAAGAAGAAAATTCATACAGATCTGTATTTTTAAAACTATATGTTCATTATTTTTTAGTAACAAATAAAATGCTTAAGTAATGCCAGGAAGAAGAGATTCCTCTGAGACTGCTTAAATAAATATTAAGATCAAGTTTTAATGAGCATATTTTATGTTAGATGTGAAAGCATTCTGAATAGTCTAAAATATTTTACTGAATAGTTTAAATATATTTTATTTAAATATATTACTTTTAATAGACTTAAATCTAATTTATTCTTAAGGCAGTTAAACATATACCCTGATCTTGTTTGCATTATTTATGGACTTAGCAAACCCTCCCTTCAACAATAATACATGTGTAAACTTCATCTCACATCTGATAATTTTTACTGATAATTTTTATCACAAGGTTAATTTTAGAAGAGTATTCCAGTGGGTAACAGTTAATCTGGGAATTCTAAATCTCTGACAGGGTATGATCTCAAGAAAGTCTTTTGAAACAGTGCTTGTGTCTTAGATATTTCAGGAGGAAAATGGAAAAATGAGAGATCAGAGAACAAAAACTGGATGCAAAACCCATCTCATCTGCTCAATATCAAGTTCCTTCTTCATTGTCACCTCCCATGACAGTAAAAAGAAAGAAAGCAGAAAGACTTCTTAATGTTTCTGGCAGGTTTATCGTCACCCTAACTCCCTAATGCCCTTTCCCACTGAAGGGAAGTTAAAAGGCAACTGGGGTACGAAACCAAAATTTACTGCATCCATGATAATTTAGGAACAAAAGATACCTCTCAGACACAACATATATTTCAGTCACTTTTGTAAAAGATAAAAACAATAGATTATTAGTCCGAGATGGCCCTCAGTAACACCCCTGGTTTACGACAGAAAACAATCTATTCTAGGTACTACCAACTGCTACTACTAAAATCTTCCCATCTAATACTCTTAGGAATCCAGTTCTTCTAACTGGTCGACCCCCATCTTTCACTCTATGGCATTCAGACATCTGAAAAACTACACTTCTTTCTATCGACCATCAGTATTTATCTTCTACCAGAAACCACCTTAATCTTATGGCTACATTCTTCCTCATCCAAGCAGAAGGTGACTTCTTTAAGTATATAAATTCAGGTATTTATTTATGTTTTCTTAAAGAAGAAAAAAGGGAGGAGAAGACCCTATTTTTCATTTGTGTATTCCTTCTCTTGGATCTGCTAAATCAGTTCAGTGGCTTATCCCTCCCTTCAGGATTTGCCACTGGTATTTTTTCTTTAACTAGCTGTCTTCTCTGTTCTCTGTACTTCACACCTCTATCTACTCTTTGCTTGCAATGAGCAACACTCAATGGAATTTTAAATTGATGAACATGAAAAACAGACTAAGGGTCTTTTAAAAAAGTAAACTTGATTGTAATATACAAGGTAGAATGGAAAACCTAAGGATAAGTTTTAACTTACTCTACTCACCTTTCTACTGGCATCATAATGCTATCTGCATGTATTTCCACTGGCATCATAATGCTACATGTTCTGGCAATTGCCAAAAGTACATTTAAAAGTACATTATTTACTTTATAGTATCTCATGCTTTGAATGAATATCACCCAAAAAATGTCAGAGCATGAAATTTTGTTTGGAAATTCCACTATATCAGAGCCATTAAGAAAACACACTCAGACTAAATCTAAAATAATATCCAATAAGTCTGTTGACAGCATTTGCAATACCCGGGCTTTAGCATTGGTCATCATGTAAAAGATCTTTTATAAAAGATCCAAATAATGCAGAACTATTTAGAATAAATAATAAAACACCCTATTTGCTGTCACATAACCCAAAGTGAACACTACCAGTAATCTGATCTTTCCTTTCTTCTTTCCTTTCTTATTCTTTGCTTTTACACACATACTCACACAAGCTTTTAAAACATAAATGGCACTCTCATACATATAGTTGTACGAAAGCAACTGTTTAGTTAACTATAGTTTCTCTAATTTGCTTAAAAAAAGAAAAAGAAAAATGGATCTTTAAATTCATTACGTTATTGTACTCAAACTGTGAGACTAAAACTATTCAAATTCATAAAAAATTTTTTATGTAAATAGTCTTATGGTAAACACAATTTATGTAAAGATAATTTATTTTAAATTATATTTTCTTGGGGAGGTGTCTCTTTTGTTTGCTTTTGTTTCAAAAAAACTAAATTCAAAAACTGTCATTAGGTCATTAATTTGTCATAGTTCAGACAGATGGCAGTGTGTAATTCATATTTCGGGGGTTTAAAAGCAGCAGACTCACAGAAAATATCTCGTATTTCTTTTTCTAGTTCTCAATTATGTTCAAACAAAACCTATCACCACTTTTAAACATTTTGCATTCAGCAACATATTCAGCAATATATTCAAAGCTACATCAGAATCAGTGTTTTTAAGTATTTATAATTTTAAGCAGTACCTAGAAATGATTAGATACTACCTACTTATTAACAATACCTAAGAAATTCTTAAATGCCCAAATTTTAAGCTCTAAGTGATATATGGATGATGTGAATAATCATTTCTAGCAAAAATAAGTGAACCTACTTCAGTCAGGAATTAAACATAAACCTTCAATCCTAAAAGGTATATAAATGCTACTTCTCTAACAAAAAAGGTAACAAATGTATTGAAAACAAGCAATCTACCTCAGACTATCTAGACATCAAAGGTATTGCCATAAGTTTGATTAAAAGACTTGAAAGATATGTCTTATAAAATAAATATATTTTCATATGTAAATATTACTTGCTAAAATGTTTGTTTTGATCAACAAAAACGAAACAAGTCTCTTCATGAAAATGACCATTATGGGGAATGTTTTATATAGTCACAAAAAACAATAATAAAATTTCCTCTTTAGAATTCAGCCAGAAATTCAACAGAAACATCAGTTTCCCAAGCACTTCAAAATACGGCCAAGCCCTGCATACTGATGTCTCAGTAAGTAGTAGGTAAAGTTGACACCATCAGGTGTAAGGAGAGCTACAGCTTCCATGATAATAAGAGAGCAATGACAAAAATGTCAAAGGTGTAGACACCCAGAATGTTAATTTATTAGAACGTGACTTTACACTGATTAATTATATGCTCCTCAAAATATCTGAAGAGCATAAGAAAAGTTAATTGAAGCATTCCATTTTGTACATGTAGTTTTAAATAAGTGATAGAGAACTGATTCTAAAATTATAAGAACGTGGCTTGAAATCTGTAAACTCTAAATATGCCATATAAAGTTATTGTAATGAAGATGATGAAGATGACTATAAAATATTCATGGAAACATTTACACTAACTTGGAGTCTACTGAATATGAATAGTGGTGGTGGTTTAGTCCCTAAGTCATGTCCGACTCTTGTGACCCCATGGATTGTAGCCTGCCAGGTTCCTCTGTCCATGGGATTCTCCAGGTAAAAATACTGGAGTGGTTGCCATTTCCTTCTCCCAGGGGATCTTCCCAACTCAGGAATCGAACCCAGGTCTCCTGCACTGCAGGCAGATTCTTTACCAACTGAGCTATGAGAGAAGCCCAAATATGAATAGTATGAAACTTAAAAGATGTTTAGAATCTTGAAGATCATCAGTTTGGATCTGATTTGAAGATTACAAAATCATTTTGAAACTGAGACATGGTATAAATACATATCCTAATAAAGAACATAACAAGATGGAATTTCAGAATTATTTCAACATCTAAGAAATCAACTTTCCAAATTTCCTCAAACAGATTAGAAACACATTATTTAAATACATCTATGCAGTATGCTAATCACAAGTAGTTCCTAAATTCAACAAAAAATTACTGGACTCCTACAATGACCCACTATGATACTATATACTGGGAATAAAGAATATTGGGTTAGCCAAAAGGATTGCTTAGATTTTTCCATAACATCTTAAGGAAAAAGCCTAAGAACTTTTTGGCCAACCCACAGATAAGAAACTGACATTTTCTGCAGAGATTCACATCTGGAAAATCTCTAATTAACTTCTTTATAATCAATGTACAGCCCCAAAATAAAGTTGTGTGCTTTGAAAAAATATTCTTAAATTCACACTCAGTAATTAAGACAAGCTTCCCTATTAACTAACCTAAAATACTATAATTTTCTATAAAATCTCATTTGCTGTGGTTGAACTATTTCCAAGATTTCATGAAACTAGTGTGATGTTTATTTCTCCTGACCTATAAACTAGAAGCTCTTCAAGACCCCAGCTTATATAAGATGTCTTTCTCAAGTAGCAGTACTACTATCTTCATTCAAAAGTGAAAGTGAAAGTGAAGTCATTCAGTTGTGTCCAAGTCTTTGTGACCCCATGGACTGTAGCCTACCAGGCTCCTCTGTACATGGGATTTTCCAGGCAAGAATACTGGAGTGGGTTGCCATTTCCTTCTCCAGAAGACCTTCCTGACCCAGGGTTTGAACCCGGGTCTCCCGCATTATAGACAGACACTTTACTGTCTGAGCCACCAGGGAAGTCCTATCTTCATCTAAGGCAGATATTAAAACCTCTTAAATGGCTGACCATATCATATATCAACATTTCTGTGAATGGAAGTTTGAATTTATGGTAATAGTAGTTGGGATATCCTTTATAGTATTATAAGATAGCTTTCATAGAGTTAGGCTGTAAAATCAACATTTAACAAGCCTAAGCAAAAATGTAAAATGTACACTAAAGAAAATGAATGGGTCCTAGGCTAGGAAGAATTGGTTATAACCTGATTATACGTATAAGTTAAAAACTGAAACTGGAGGATTTAGCCAAGGAAGGAAAAAAAAAAAAAAAAAAAAAAAAGACTCAAAAGTATTTTTGCTCAGCCTGTATCTAGGGAATCTAAATTTAAGTTCATTTAGGGAAGAAGGACGGAGAAGGCAATGGCACCCCACTCCAGTACTCTTGCCTGGAAAATCCCATGGACGGAGGAGCCCGGTAGGCTGTAGTTCATGGGGTCGCTAAGAGTCAGACACGACTGGGCGACTTCACTTTCACTTTTCACTTTCATGCATTGGAGAAGGAAATGGCAACTCACTCCAGTGTCCTTGCCTGGAGAATCCCAGGGACGGAAGAGCCTGGTGGGCTGCCGTCTATGCGGTCGCACAGAGTCAGACACGACTGAAGCAACTTGGCAGGGAAGAAGGAACTACACAGAAGACTTCAACCATAATGATCCAAATGGCAATGCTATCTCTACTGTGAGGCGGAACGTTTTAGACTCTTTTAGCCTGATGCCATTAAACACTTGAATGATATAACTGACTCCCTGTGTTTGGATTACTTGCTAACAAAATGACTTTTGTTGCTTTACCCATATAAGTCAGTTCACAAGAAAAAAATGATTTGGTTAAGTCATCTGGAGTGATCAAGATCCTACATTAGTTGGAGGTTTATTTTTAATGAAAATACGGACATAAATTGGCATTCCAATTTGAAACATCAACTTTGTAAACTTGTTTAATGTGAGTCAACCATGAGATATGGGATCACTCTATGTGTGCCACTAATCAAGTTTTGGAACTTACAAGGCTGAGAACCAAATACTAGATTATAAAAAAATTTCTTGAGGAAATGGTCTCCAATGGGAATTTAATTTAGAAGCTCACTGTGTTTTCGCCTTTGTTTCACTGTGCATCTTTAGATTTATACACTTTTGAAGAATTCTCAGGTGTAAAAGGTGAGAAGCAGTTTATTTATTGAAAATCGATATAAATCATGGTGAGCACATCACACTTATTTGGTTCTAAATGCAAGAGGATCATTAATATTACAAATTAAATATGAATTCATTTGGACCTTGAAAAATAACATCCTCCTCTAAAAAGATCCCTAACTTATTTTTGATGCCTGAGTATCAGCAGTGAATTACACAAAAAAAAAACATTAAAAAACGTTTGTTGGATCAACAATTGAAAGACAAAAATGTCTCTATAGTGAGTTCTGAATCTCTACATAAAGGAAATCTCAGATGAAGTTCTTTTCATCATCAACATTCACTTGAATTTTCATGATGTCTTGGGTACAGCTTACATTTCTAAGATAGAGTTCTATAATATATATTTTGAGGAAATAGATTAAGATGTATTCTATACCACACTTTCCCCCCTACATTCTTTTATCCCAAGTAGCACAATATCATAAACTTTAAAACAATTCTATACCAAATGATTTTCAAATGATATATATCATGTTGCATATTTATGACAAGGTTTTCAAAAAGACTCTGCTTAAAATCATGAAATTCTTTAGCTAGTAACATAGCAGAACTGGCTAGTACTTTTTAATAAATCTTTCCTCATGTTTTAAATTATATATTTATAGATGAGAAAGAGGTTATAGAATAAAGACAAACCATTATGATAGAGGACTTGGAGTACATGCCATACGTTAGCCTTATGATTTTTTTTAAATATGTAACCATCAAAGTTATGATATTATATACACCACAAAATTTGAAGTTGAAAGGCTAGCATGTTTTGCTTAAAAATCAGAGTCAGTCACAACAACTAACCCAACTTCTGTGCTCCGTCACTCAGTCGTGTCCAACTTTTTGCAGCCCCAAGAACTGTAGCCCACCATGTTCCTTTGTCCATGGGATTTTCCAGGCAAGAATACTGGGGTGGGTTTCCATTTTCCTCCTCCAGGGGATATTCCCAACCCAGGGATTAAACCCGTGTTTCCTGCATTGCATAGTGGATTCTTCACCACTGGACCACTTGGGAAGCCCTTAGTCCAACTTCAGACACTAGCATAAAAGGACTCCATTAAGCAAAAAGAGTTCATTAAAACCTGTGCTCATGTGTTTCAATATAAAATTTTGATTTTATGGGGGCAGTTGGGAAAATATGGTCAATGATGAAATGTTGAGAATTACTTAGGGAAGAATTTTTTTTTAAGAAATACTAAACTATTGTTAATGTAATACAGGAGGAAAAATAACAAAATCACAAGCTAACATGTTAGATTTCACTAGTTAGGAAAATTCACACTTAGTTTAATCTATCCTCCTGCCTGATTGCTAGCCTCTCCCAAATTCCACAGGTGCGTCAAACACTCTGCATGCAGGATTAAACTAAACTAAATTTTATCCTAGAAACCTGCTTCACTATTTTCTATCTTCCCTGATGGAACCTACTCCATCTATCCAATAGAGATCATCATCATGAAATTTCTCCTCTCCTTAAGACTTCTATCCAAGTCCTGTCCACTTTAAGCTATTATTTCCCAAATCCTTCTATTCCTTATTATATGCACTACCACTAGCTCTCATGACTTTTCATTCTATCACTGCAGAAGCCTGTTAAAGAAGTCCCTGCCTCTGGACTGGTTCCCATCTACAACATTTTTACTCCTGTTATAGCTGGTATGATTCCTGTCAATACGAAGACTGAAGTCATCAGCTTTGTTTAAATTTTGTGGTCCCTTGAAAATGAAATCCAAGTTTTCTCTTATATAAGATACTCCATTATCTTGCCCTGATTAATTCTCCAGAGTCATCTCAGGCTTCAGATTCCAAGATTCCAACTTCACACTCCACAGATACCAATCTGCTTTATTTCCCAGAACATAATCGTATTATTTCTCAGCTCCCATGTGGGTTCATTGGTGAACAAGCCTTCAGCTTCTCTCCTAAATCCTATTCATTTAGTAGTCTCAGCTTAAAGAGCCTCTCCCTCCAAGAAGTCTTCCCAAACCAGTACCACTCCTTGCTCTCCATAATAATAACACTGAGCTTATCACAGAATACTGCCTTGTTTAGACGTCTCTTTATGTTTTTTTTATTTTTTATTTATTTATTTTTTTTATTTATTTATTTTTTTTAAGCAGTTTATTTTCTTTTTCCTAGCAAGGAGACCTGAATAAAGTGAAACAACTAGCCATTTGAATATAACTTATACAAAAAAGTAATAGAAAGAAGGAAAAAACACCCTAGATCTCACCATTGAAAAATCTTTCCCTTTAATCTTTTTTTTTTTTAATTTTATTTTATTTTTAAACTTTACATAACTGTATTAGTTTTGCCAAATATCAAAATGAATCCGTCTCTTTAAATTAGAGTATGAGCTCCAGGAGGACAAGAATAGTGTACCATTCACCTCTGAATCTACCCTACAGTGCCTGACACATAAAAGACTGCCTACAAATATTTGTCGAATTAATCAGCTAGAACAATACAGCAACGTGTCAAATGCCTATAAGTGATAATTATATTTTAAGTTGATCTCAAATTTAAAACACCTAAACTATTACCCTCAAAATGCACAATTAACAACAATCAGGCCTACAGCTTGATCAGGTATCATCAAATGAGAATTTACGGTTCTACCGCAAGCAACAAATGAGGTAAAATTTTAGATACAGATTTTCAAAGAAAAAAACTGATTCTAGATATGGCTAGGTTACTCTATTAAGAGGACTTTTTCTATTTGTAATAACTGGTGTCTTTATAGTACCAATGCTGAGCGATGATTTTCTTGACATGTAATCAAAAACATAAAACTAGGCTCAGGAACACTGAAGCCCAATTAAAAAAAAAATTCTGCCATACAGACGGACTCTACTTCTTTCTAATCCAAATCTTCACAGATCCTTTAAATAACAGAGGGTTTTTTTTTCCTGCCAGTTTTACCCTAAATTATTAGAAATGCCTATTTCCGTTCCATGGACCTCTGTAGTAAAATGGAAACAGCAAAAGACCTGAATTTCAAACAAACATGGATTTGAAAAAAAGCTTTCTTATGAATCATGGACTGGTGCAAAAGCAATGTGCCTGCTCTGAGTGTTAGAGCAGTGATTATTGATTAGATGCTAGCATGTGCCAGGAAGTGTGCTAAGTATTTTGTATATATTGCCTCATTTAAACCTCACAACAGTCCACTGAGGTAAGGATTGTTTATCCCCATGCTACAGATAAGGAAACTGGAGCTCAGAGATGTGAAGTAAGATGACTGAGATCTCACAGCAAATCAGTGGCAAAGCAAGAATTCTAACAAGGTGGTATATAACTCCAAAGCCCATATTTTTAACCACCTGCAATCTATTACTTCTAAGCCTCAGTTTTCGGTATTATAAAGCGAAGTATCCTCACAGAGCTGTTGTGGAGACTAAGTGAAATAAGAGGGATGTACTTAGTATAAAGCACTAGGCATCCAATATATACTCAATAAATTATACTCCCCTTCTCTTTCTCACACCTGTGCAATTAAGCATTTAAGAGAAATAGTTCCTAAATACTCTCTATTTCAACAGAGATTCCTGAGCCTGATTAATTCATAAAAGGAAACTACTACCATATCACTAAGTATAAAATATACTTATATCTGTTCATTTAAACAGATATAAAGGAAAAAGGCAAAGAAAAACAACACGGTGTACCTCATTTTAGGACTGTCACACAGCTACTAATCTTTTAGAACATTATAAAATTAAAATATATTGATATTCAAAGTGAGGAGAGAAGAGCTTGGGACCCAGAGATCTGAATTCCTGACAGCTTGAAGGAAGAGTCCCAAAAGAACCTAACCAATCATGTTATACTGTTTTCAGTGTATTTTCATTGGAGAAGACAAATTTAGACAAAGATAGAGGCAATAAAAACAACACTTCTACAGTGAGCTATTTTGTTTCTCCAAGACAGACATTTATTCTTATTTCAAAGCAGACTTAAAAGATGGGGAGGAGGCAGAATGAGGAGCAAAAAAAAAAAAAAAACCAGCAATTCTGCTGTTAAGTCCCTGCTCATATATACTTCCTTTAGTTCCTTTCTTTTTTTTTTCTTTTTTGGTACATGGCCATGACACTGCTGATAGCTATAAAGAAATCAAATCAAACTTTTTAAAAATATTTCCTAACAAGTAAAAACGAAATGTAAGGTATGTTGCGTATATATACAAAACTAAGTACTACAATTGAAAAACAGAATGAGCTTTTACATCAAGTCCATCTGGTGTTATATCAGGGTGTGTCCTGTGGAAATCCAACCAAGGGTAACTGCCAAGCTAAGCTACAGAAGACAACTCAGAAAGCTGGTGAGTCTCAAGATACAAGCCATATTTTTAAAAGTGCATTAGAGCATCTGCTTAACAAGATTATCTGTTATCACTCCACCCTCATAATAACCCTATTCTACTCCTGTAATACTGTTTTGTCACTAAAACATGGGTCAGTTGTGGACATGCTGGGCACCCTGAGATAATGACATTTTACAGATATCAATGATATAACTAACCCACAAGGTAGTATCAGTGTCCCAATCCTGACAACTTCATCCTTTTCCTAAGGAACCTTAGAAGACAACTGATTTCTTCAAGCCTCCATTTCCACACAGGAAAAATAGAAACCAGAATATACTTACACTTCACAAGGTTCTAAAAATGGAAACCAGCTAACAACAACAACAAAAAAAATGAATGTGAAGCACTCCAAAAAGAATAAACTAGATTCGCTGACCTGATTATTGGTCAGAGTCTTGTAAAACTAGAATTACTACTTCTTCCAATTCCACGCATGCCACTTGGCCATCAAACTGACTGATAAATGGTATTGACTGCGAAGTGGATCTATGTAAAGGTTTTAAAGTAATAGGAAAAAAATTTGTGTCACAAAGCACTTTCACACCATTAGCTATCTCCAAGGAAAATTTATTTACTGGCATTATAAAAGCAGACAATGATAAGGAAAATAGGATTAATTACAATTTTTTGAACCTTGAAACCCTTTCAAAATACTCAGCAGCAGTTACAGAATAATCTGAAACCAATACAGAAACAAGTATATAAGAATTGGAAATGAGCTAACCCAGAGACAGAAGGAATCACAAAATAAAGTCTCATTCGATGGGCCGAAATACAATATGGATTATTTTTATATTGTTCTGTCTGAGTTGTCTGTCTCAGATTCTTAACTTCCAGATGCTATTTTTAAAATCACTTAACACTGTGTATTTCCAGTAGCCATCAAGGCACAGACTGTCATCCCTGACACAGGAGACTGTCAGCAGACTCAATATGTACACTAATGATCTCAGGCAATAATGCCCATCTTCTTATCAAAGAGAACCTCATTCTAGAAGAAAAAGTCCAAATTTCTCTAAGAAAATTCACTCGAAAACATAGGAAGTACTCATTACAAAATGTTAAGTTCACGAATACCTCTCACATCTTTTTAAGATTATCTTACATGCTGAATTTTAAAACCAAAGACTGTCAGGTATTGTACATTTTTAGTTCTCTCCCAAGCCACCGATGCTCTCTTCTAGCACTGTCAAATAATGATAGCTGCTGTCATTACTTTTTATACAATAGCTGGCAGCAAGTTGCACAGGTACCCTTCATCTTACAACAGTCGTCAAATAACCCAAACAAATGACTATGACCTCAGAATACAACTGACCACTTTCCTACAGTGAAAATAAGTGGGTTCTCACATGGCAGTGTTACTTTACTGCTAGGACGTTAGTTATCTCATAAAAATCAAAGATACTATTTCTCTTATTTTTTTAAACTGTTTTAAAATAACTTATCACCTCTTACACATGTACTCCTGTCCCCGCCTTACTGCTACGGAGCCTATCTTATTCTATCTATAAAGGTTTTCACATTTACTTTCAGCTCTAATACTTTCAATCAAAATTGCAATTCTGTTTCTGGAAGTCACAGCCCTTTAGGAAGACTATTTGAAGATATTAAAGAAATGCGGAAAATAAATAAGATCTTTTCATAGAATAAAGTCAGCAATGCATATAAAGAGATTTAGGTAAACTACTGATCTCGGCCACAAGTGATTTGCCAAGTCGCAAATGTACAAATCATTATTCCAAGTCACAGAAAAACATCTGAGTGACCAACTACAGGTTTCTTATTCTAATTAACAGACAAGAGTCCCTCTCTAGTGCTATTTGCTTTGGCAATCTAAAATGCTGATATGCTCCTAGATCTAAAAGAGAGGAAAAATGGGTATCTTCTCCATCTAACACCTAAGTGGGTAACCTAGATACTGTAAATAGAGGCTATGTAAAGGATGCAACAGACAGCTCTGAAGTGAGAGCCAAAATATTTAACCTGCAACTCTTTGGAAAAGAACATGAAAACACATGTAGCTTAGCCAAAAACTCTACTAAGATGGAATTGCCACAGGCTAGTAAGTTAAAAAAAAAAGAAGAAACAAAAACAAAACCTCTTTACCAAACATAATTTTACTGTTGTTGGGTGAGAAAAATTCAAAGATCAAAAGCACAGTTCTTATTTGTCCAAATTGATCATGTCTACAACTCTGCAATGTTTATTCAAAATAAGAGTGAACTGCCTTTTAGAAAGGATTACTTCAAAACCAAAATCAAATTCACAAAGAAAGGATCTAATTAACCAATTAACAAGCATTTTCCTGCTGATATTCTAGTGGTGGCTCAGGGATAACAAAGTCTGATTACCTATTATTACCTACCCCTTACACTCAACGTTTCTAAAGACAATATTAAGCTAAATATTAAGCTAACAGAAACTGCATATCAATCTATCTTTATGCTTTAGGAAATTAAATGAAAATTATCTGAAAAATAAAAATCTATATTGCCAAGGACCTAGTCACATTAAATGTTAAAATTTAAAAATTATACTCTCTATATTGCAACAGTATGTAACTTTTATCAAATTAATAGTCAACTAGCAAAAAAATTAATTAATGCTACAAGATCCATTACAAGAGATTAGCACTATAATTTAACATGCATTCCCTTACTATTAATTTTTCTTCCTCTGTGATAAAGGAATTTCAGTGACTGCTTCTAGAATGAAATCTTCCTAGGAAGTGATTCCCATTAATAAAAACAAAGAAAACTTTTAAAAAAGTAAAGCAAGTTCATACAGCTCAAACTTTCAAGTCAATAGCTAGAGTCGCTTAAAGATAACAAACTGCAAAATGTATTTACCAGTACTCTATATACTGTTGCTTATAATTCAGAAGACTTAACTACCTATGAAGCTAGTAACTTTACAACAAACTCTAGTTTTGAAAGCTATAAGAGGGAAGTGGAAAGAAAAATTTGTTCTCTCAAGATAATCAGAATTAACATATTAAGAATATGCTCATAATTCATCATATGATTCAGTTTTCTTGTTATTAAATCTTCTTTAAAAAGAAAAGAAAATGCCTTTCCTTCACATGTCACCCAAATAGAAAGCTTTTAAATTAAATTGCATTTAGATGGAAGTCAGATGTCCCTTCTATATAAGAATATAACACATATCAGAAGTAAAGGGAAACAGATTTCAAATTAAGTTTAAGTAGGAGTAATAAAGCATGTGCACTTGACAACTTATGAAACATCGTAATTAAGAGAAAACAAACCAAATCCTTAATAAAGTATTTATCTTCTGTCACTGACAGCATGCAAGTTGCTTTTTTATTACACAGAAACAATGTTTGCTATATCTTGATATCAAGAATGACTCTTTATCAAAAACAGTAGCCAAAACTATTCCAGCAAGTTCAAAATATCCTTCCAAATTTTCTCAGTTCTTTTCTGACAGCCTAAAACAAAATGCTTTCACTTCGTCAGAGAAATGGATGTAAATGAGTTCTACAAATTTTCAGTCACATATTACTTCCAATGCTTTGGAGGAGAAATTCCACGTTTTCTTAAAAAAGCAACTAACACTACGATTCTACCACTAATGTATTAGCTTTGTGCCAAGGCAAGAGAAGATAATTTTTTCCTTTTCTTTTTTTTTTTTACTATGAAGTAACATGTTTCCATAGTTTTTTTACTCAACAACAAAAAATAAATCGTCATAAACCTGGCAAAACAAAAGAATAACCAGCAAAGCCTAACATTTCTTACCTGATACAGGTAAGCACCAGCTCCCAAATGCCACCTTGGGATAGTTCAGACTAGTGAGGAGGCTCATGTTTTATGATACCAAAATGAGCAGGAATAAATCTGTGTTGTTCTTTCTTTAGCAAAATCTATAGCAGCAGCTACACCACAATGTGAGTGGACCCTACAGACCTAACAAATTCAAGTCTATCACTAGAGAAATAGGAAAAAAAAAATCATAAAATGAAGACTTACTGCTTGTCATGTGACTTGGTGAGGCATGCTGTCCATTGGGTGTGCTTGATGTGAGGTCAATTGCCATATTGGAGTGCTCCCTTTCAGGTGAAAGCTCATTGTCACCTGTTTTCACAAAATAAAATCTTTTGGTCTCTATTCACTGTCACCTAAAATCTAATTACCAACTTTGTAATCATATATGCAAAAGCATGCATAGTCTTGAAATTTTAATGAAATACATTTTTCCCTCAAAAAATTATAAGGAAGAGTTATTTAGAAATATATAATAAATGAATGAAATGATGAAAAGCCACAACCAGCACACAATAAAACATTTATAAAATTTCACTACCACATTCATCTTAATTGTAAAATAAGGACAAATGCAGTAGTTAATTTCTAAAGGATCTTCTACTTGAAAAAAATTTTTCTTTAACATCTAACTTAATCATTAAGCACCCGGTATTTTTAATGAGTATTTTCAAAACGTTGGCCAGAGAGTTGGATGTTTGAGAGTTTGCTTAAAAAAAAAAAAATCAACTTAAGTGAGCTAATTCTCTTTCATATCCTGTGTCTGAAAAATTAGGTAACAGAGTACTAAATATTTAGTACATGCCATATTAGTAGACATATATGTAACCCAACCTAGTCTAAACTTAAGTGAAAAGAATCAAGTAGGAAAGTTTTGATCTGCTAAACTATTACTGGCTGAAATAATACCCTTAATATGGCAAGTATGTATCTATAGTTCCTTCTTATGTCACTTTCCTGCTATTTTCTCAAACTCATTTACAAGGTGAAACTGTGAACAGACAGTAATAGTATACAATTCTTGATAAAAATTTCCAATTCAGAAGTTAAAATACAGGTAACAAACATGCTTTTATTTACCAGTAACAGATGAATGAAAATGAATACTTACATGTTATATAGCCATCAATAGCCTCTGTTTCCATAGTCAATGTGCAGTGCTGCAATACAAAAGATTATACCCTTAACACAAGGATTCCTTTCAGTCTCTGCCATTAAATGCTTAACTTATATGAAGCTCCAAGCAGTTAGCCCACGTTGCTGCGGCTGCAACCTGTGCCCAAGAAACATACTATGGTGTACTGCATGTGCTCATTTGCAAGTCACTGAACTCTTTCTGCAAATGATCTGATTCCTGCTGGAGATAGGATAGGAAAGATAAGTGTGCTGTGAGATGGGCTGTATCGAGAAAGTAATGACTCTTTCCATCAGAATTGACTCAGTTTAGAGGGAAAAAAAGAGGAAGGGGATACACCTCAAATGTGCCCGCTTTAACTGGGACTGAAGTATTTTACCATTCACTACTTCCTACAATCAAGCTGCAGTCTGAGGACTTTCCGAGTATACAGATAGCTCTATTCACAATTGTTGCAAGTTGGTTCATCATGTTCTAACAGGGAGGGGGGAGGACAAACAAACAGGAAAAACAAAACAAAACAACTTCGTGCCCAAGTACCTCTGGAAGGTTTCTGCAGCAGTTACCCAACTGCCCGGCTTGTATTGACATTTTAGCCAGCCCCAAGTTCTGTGTGAGCACCTGTTCAATATAACCTTAATTTACTGCCAGACCATGGTTGGGTACTAATGCCGAGACTACTTAATACATTCCAATTTGAAAAAATTCATATACTTTTTGCTGTGGGGAAGGAGATCACTTTTATAAAGTTTGGGGAATTATTTTCATGCACCAATGACACAAAGAAGAACTTACTTCTCAGAAACAAAAATAAATTGTATGAGATGACACCCCCTAGCTTTGATTCCACATAATGAAAAGATCGATAAGCTAACTGTATTCTTTGAAGAAAAAAGTTTAAAGAATTGACATGTCCTGAGATGATTTTTACTTATTTTTTTTTTCCTTTGGCCCTGGTCCTTTTTGCCTTTAGTTTCAAAACTCTCACTGCACCAGCAGCTAAATTATTCACAATGAGCCATTTCTGTATTGATCGCCAAGTATATTTAGCCCTGGCTCCTGGAATTTCTCCATTACTTACTGGAAAACAGGCAGCTTCACTTCTTGTCTCCAAAACCACTTCCCTTCTCCCTCCCCTCCCCTTCTTCACCACCACCCCTCCCTACCACCCCCCCCCCCAAAAAAAACTTTTCTTCTTTATGGAATAATCAGATCAAATTCCCAACTCAGTCACTACACAGCACTTAAATTTCAACCTGCTGTACTGCTACCAAATTCTTTCAAATTATGATTACATAAGGCTTTAAAGAAAGGCATCCATAAAGTTTAAAAGGGGAGCAGTTTCTTCGGATATTTTACAAATGAGTTTATCTCTTTAAAAATGTACACATTTAACACACACATATTAAGAAAGAAACGTCAGGGAGAAGCGAAAGAAGTCTGCCCCATCAATGAAAAGATTATTAACCCTCAGAGAAGGAAAGAAAGAAAAGGAGAAAGAGAAACGAAATGTACATACAAAAGAAATTGTCCTTTGATTAAAAAAGATTCATCACCATTTCCAGCTCTGTCGGGAGATCTCAGCTTCTTCTAACCCCTCAAAGAGGAGGTGACAATGTCGTGCTGAAGATAAACGGAGAGAGAAAGAAAGAAGTTTTTTGTGTTTCCCCCTTCTCTCTTTCCCTCCCTTGCCCCTTCCAAGCCAAGCCCCCTGCAGAGTTCAAGGCGAGGAGGAAGGAAAAGCACTTTACAGGTGGGTCATTCCGAGCCCAAATCCAGCAAACAGATCGGCTGATAAACAAAACCAAGAAATGAGAGAGAAGGAACACCCCCCTTCTTCTCCACCACCACCTCCTCCTCCTTCACCCCTCCCCCTCGTCCCTTTGGGATGGTCTAGTAGGAAAAGTCACTCAGGAATGGCACCACGTACTTTCAGGAAAGAGGAAAAAAAAAAGAGAGAGAGGGAGGGAGGTCAGTCAGTGCTACAGCAATGCGATTAACAAGAAGAGAAAAAACTTGATCCACCGGTTCCTTAAGAATCGACCAAAAGCTAAGACAAGAAAACTGAAAGAAGGGGGGGGGGGGCATAGGGGAGGGACAGTCAGGGGGAACCCAGCAAAGAACCTAGGCCAACTTCACAGGACAGTTTTTCGCCCTTGGCAAAATAGTAATAATAAATTAAATCTTAAGTCCATCTCTTTCGCCCACACCAGAACCTGTCAAAGTGATTTAACTGCTGCCTTTTTACGTGTCATACCAGCTTGTTGTTGTTGTTTAATTCCAACAGGATTTGGATATTCCCTTATAGCTGGGATAGATACACAGCTGCAATTTATTCCAAGCTACCCCACCTTTCTTGGAATTCAAGTTAAAACAAAGCAAAACAAGTCCAAATCCATGACAGCTATAGAGATGAGAACTGATTAATCGATTAACATCCCAGAAACAGATTATAAGCAGGGGACGATAAATTAAGGCAGAAGACATCATCTTCAACCCGATTCCCTGAGCGTCCTTTACAGAAATCATTAGCCTAATCATAACCACAATGCATCCCTCCCAGAGAAAAAATATCTATAGTATCTATATCTTATTATTACTGGTTAACAGCAACAAGTCATTTGATCACATCACGGTGCAAAACGAGATGCTATATCATTACACTTAACTTTGAAAACACTCCCCCCACCTTGAAAATCAGATACACATATTATATATAATCTATGAATCAGAAGACAAATAAAACAAGAGCTGTTCTTCACCACGCAAAAGCCAAGCGGAGATTTACCTCAGCAGTGCATGCAGTAAAATAATCCCATCACCCTTTTGTTTGTGTTTACTGTTAGTGTGTCCTCTCTCTTTCTTTCTTTCCTGTGCCTAACGTGTGTTTGTGCACTGCAGTTGGTGGTGGAAACTAAGGCAGTGGATCTGTAGCTAAGGGTAATCCTGTTTTTACTTCCTCCATCTTCAGCGAGAAGCAGGGTTAGCCCGGGACAGCTGGTCAAACCCCGAGAAACCGATCCGCCGGAGCCAGAGCACATCTCCCCCGCCGGCCGGGCTCGCGCAGACGCCCGCGGGCGGAGGGCGGGCTGGCGGCGGGTGGCGGGGCCCTGGGCGCGGGCGGACGTGCGCGCGCGCGCGCGTGTGTGCGGGGCCGGGGCGCTTGTGCTTGTGTGTGCGTGTGTGTATGTGTGTGTGCGCGGGCTGGCGAGGCGCGTGTGCGCGTCTCTGCGCGCTGGGCCGCTCGGCGCGCTCGGCAATCGATTACAGGACAAGTGCTGCCCCGGCGGCTCCGCGACGCGCTCCCTCCCTCGCGCCCACCCGCGCGCCGGGCCGCGTCGCCCCTGGCCGGGCGCCCCCGGACGGCGGACCCCGCCCCCCAAGCCGGGGCGGGGGGGTGGGGACCAGGTAACCCGCTTCCGAGAGTGCCCCGGCAGCCTCCCCCATCCACTCCTCCCCGAGTCGTAATCAATCTCACGTTTTCTGCCGGCTCGAAAGGAAGAATTGCAGCGACCAGGGGAGGTTCATTTCGGCCTCGTGAAGTTTTCTTTCAAACTGGGAT
This sequence comes from Bubalus kerabau, assembly GCF_029407905.1. NCBI lineage: Eukaryota > Metazoa > Chordata > Mammalia > Artiodactyla > Bovidae > Bubalus > Bubalus kerabau. The sequence goes on from NC_073626.1 coordinate 155,289,174, forward strand.
CTGTGGTGAGGCCGGGCGAAGGGCGCGGGACCGAGATCTAGGCGCGCGACGCGGAGCTCCGGGCTCGGCGTCCTGGCCGGAGTCTGGGTTTGCGCGTGGACCCACCCACTCAGCTTCGCAATAAACTGTGCGGTGCGATTTCAGAAACCGGCGCCCGACCAACCCGGACTCGGAGCAGGAGAGAGGGGTCCTGGGGAATGGATTGAGCAGGAAAGTCAGGTCTGAGATGCAGCTCAACTATTACTATTTTGAAAGTGCTTTACAGTGCAAGTTTAAAATTAGAGTGTCTACTTGCTTTTTCACCCCGGGCATGTGGCATATCCTCCGCAGTCAAAGAATGAACGGGTAAGGGTCTAAAAAGTTGTTAGGAGTAAAGCGTTGTCTCTCAGTGTCATCAGTTAGCTATAGCGCAGCTTTTGTATTTGGGAAGAACTTCTGTGAATCGTCATGAGAAGAAAAAAACAAAAAACAAAAACGTTCTTTCTGCAAACAGTCGCATGTAGCATCTTTCTTGACCGCAGTTGCAAAAAGAGGGAATAGAGACTTCTATAATTAAAGGGAAAAGGAAAATGAAAGGAGCTGAAAATACTGAACTGTGTAGTCTGGATGGCTTAAGTTTGAAAACACGTGAAATTTTCAGCACTGCCAAACAGCATTTCTGAGAAACCATATCACAGATTGTGTAGAAAATCAATGCTGAAAGAGTAGGAGCAGGCGCTGTACTCCTACTCCTTTGAAGAATCCCAGAAATAGTTGCTGAGGTTTTTTTTCTCTCTGCTGAGAGAAGAGAAATGATACATTGAAAATAAAATCGTCAACTGTATCTTAAGCATCACTCTGTATATCTGGGAAATTTTGGATAATGTCTTTAGATTCGGAGACTGGGAAGGAATTCTTTTCATATTGATACACACTAAATCATGGACATCCTGTGACTTGTATAAACTTTATCTAATGTTTATTAAATTTATTTTAATTAATACTTAATTTATTTTTAATGAATTCCTTTTTTAAAGTTTACTTCATTTGTTGGATTTATTAAACAGCTGTACTAAGAAGCTTGTTTTTTAAATCATGGAAAATGGTGGTTGATGCTGTGCTGTAAACAAGATTAAACAGTTTTCATTGGAGAGCAAATCATTTGGACTCAGGCTAACAACAAATTTTAAGACGATTTTAAGAACAGCTGTGAGTTATGTGATGGTAAAGCAGGTTTGTTTGTTTTTGTTTTTTGTTTTTTAACCTGTCAATTATCTAAATAAAAGTGATTTTCCTAAAGTTATATTTGGGAAAGACCATAGAACTCCACAAATCATTCTAATCATCCGAATAGATAGCAAAAATTTTAATCTTAAATTATCATACAAGATTGAAATGTTCTTAATATATAAAATTCCCAGTATACAAAGGGTAACATAACTTTTCTAGACTAAGCCGAAGTGTTGAAAGTTGTGGAGGTCCTTAGAAAAGATGAATTAAAACATATTCAGAATTAAAATGAAGTGTCTGGATAGTTTAAGCAATTTAATTCTGTTAGTAGAAGTGGATTCGTTGTGAAGTTCTAAGGAATCATCTTCAAGTTCCCCAAAGCCACCACAGCTGATAGAGTCTTTGCCCCTGGCTCGTTAGAGCTTAATTTAGCTCCCTTGAAAGCCTATCCTTCTCCTGAGTTACTTTCATTGGCTCCCTAATCACCAGAGGCACACTCTCTCCCTCTAGTGGCCAAGTATTCAGACACTTGACATTTGATGGCCCTGTCTCCCCAAGGATGGGTATTTGGGCAGGAGGCAGTGATTCCCAAATTTTAAAATGGCAAAGATCTCATGGTCCCTTGTGAGAATTAGATCATTTGGGGAAGCTTCCCTCTTCTTAACATCTGAAGTTCCTTTCTCATTTGAAGATCATGGTATATCAAACTCATGCCAAAGAAGTCAAGACCATGTTTACATACAAAGACTAGGGTTCCGTTTCATCCTTTGCAGTCAAATAATCCTGGCTCTGAAACTCAACAGTTCCACTTTGGGAAGGAAAAGAAAGTGAAGTCTCTCAGTCATATCCAACTCTTTGTGACCCCATGGACTCTTGCCTGCCAGGCTCCTTCATCCATGGAATTTTCCAGGCAAGGATACTGGAATGGGTTGCCATTTCCTTCTCCAGGGGCTGAAACCTTTGTATAAACTAGAAATTCCCTTTGTTCACAGTTTTTCTCAACATTGTTTGTGTAGGTCAAAGGATATCTATATTTCCAGCCTTTGCCATAACTGCACACATTTTTAAAGTACTGTTATAGTTATACTTAACACAAAAATGTATCCTAAGAAAATACAATAGTATGTTCATTGGCTACTATATCCAGTTGGATAAATTTTCACTTTGAGGGCGGGTTGAGGAGGTAGAGAGAAAACGTACCCCACCCCCACCATTTTTCATATAGCTGGTTCTTTGTCCTCCCTTCTATCCCATCCTATGAAACTCCCTCCAGACACTGATCCCTGTCTTACACTGGCATATTTCTTTCATTATACATTGTGTAAATGTTACTCATTTGTTGAGTTTTTAAAAGAAAATCCCTGCCACTCCCCCCGCAAGAATGTCATCTTTTTAAGGACAGAGATTATGTCTGTCCTGCTAACTGTTGTTTTCTCAGAATTACCACAGGATTTGACAGGAGTTAGTACTCAGTAATTATTAAATGGATGAATATGGAGCTAGCCCCATACTCACCTAGCTTCCATGTGTTAATCTGTTTTCAAGGGCCAAAAAGTATACAAGATCAAAGATATACTCTAATTCCATAAGTAATTTGATCAATTCTTGGCTCATAAGTCATGTTACAAATAACGTTAACAGGTCGACTCTGTCTTATGACCCATGTGAAGAATGTGGATACCTTAGTAGATAATATAAAGTTTTACATGTATGAATAGTAAAATTGGTTAAAATAATTTTGAGTAAAATACATTTATGTGACCTCTCTGTTTCATAAATTATTTCATGTTAATATCTGATCGTTCATAAACCAAGCTATCAAAGAATGCAACAGATTTAATTCTGTAATTACTAAGTACTGTTAGCAAAGAACATTTTTAAAAGGCAGAGTAGATTAAGGGTGGGTACATCATGAGGTATTAATATTGTTCTCTTCAGAGAATTTATTTTGTCTGTTTTAGATTTAAAAGTCCTAGTACCCTTTAAAAGAATTAGACTAAAAGTTCATTTTTGTTTATTCAAGCAATTAACTTTATGTTTTTAAGTTTGGGTTTTATTTTTAGCAGAGGGAAGAAAGGGACAATTTGAAACACTGCAGTACTTTCCTAATATCAAAGAAGACATTTTTTGGAAACTAGTTATATACTGATTTTTCTTGTTTAGTTTTATTGTGGTAGATATGGAACATAACCAACCAGAGAAGGTGCCCTAAAATTATTTGAATTCCTGAGAAAGTTAAGTTTGCCAAGCACACATAGGCACAGTGTTTTAAATCTGATTGCTTGTTTTATTTTGTCAGGTGGTGGTGTTCTCTTTGAAGTGTTGTTCTCTTTTTAAGCAGGATATGGAACAATGGTCTCACTTTCTCCTGTCGACCTAGATTGGCACTGTGAAGAAGCAAGGAAGCCCTAAATGGAACCATAGTTTCAAAGAAAACATCCTAAGATATCAAATCCATTTCGTAAGTAAGGTGTGTAAACATCTTCCAACTTTGCCTCCGTGACTACATTGATGGTCTGGAGTCTGTCCCGCTGGCATGTGAGTCCCACATGGTAGGGGTCTTCTCATTCCATCCACCTTGAACAGTAGTTTCTTTGAACAGTTCTTGAGAGTGTCACTTTGCAGTTTGATAAGGGTCTTGTGCACATACCCATGTCCCTAGAAAAGGTAGCATTATGACAAATTCACAGTCCAGTAGAATATCAGATTTCTTCTAGAAAGCACATTTTGATGTAGAGCAGGTGATAAGCTATCTCTATCCCAAATGAGAATTATAAATCGTGGGAGTTAAACTAAGACCAAGGGGATAAGACAGGAGAGATTTCTGGGGAAAAGAAAATGAAAGTATACATTTCTAGATATGTCATTAGAAACTTCCATAATTGCTTTAAAATGTAGATGTGTTCAGCATTTGAAGAAATGAGTACGATCAGTGCAAAAATGAAGGAACTTTGAATTTGGACAAGTGCAGATAGATGACGCTTGTAAAACAATTCAAAAAGCATGGGGAAGAAGATTCTTCTAGCAAGTCATGAAATTATCAAAGAAAGAAAGTATATTGAGGTTATTGGAAACCTCCAATTAAAATATTAGTACAAGGAAATAAAAAGATGATTCAAATTTTGAAGACACAGTTCATGAATGGAGGATAACAGTAAAAGAATACGTTGTCTCATGAGCATTACTTTAGATACAGAATAATAAACACCCTCTGAGTATAAGAAGAAAATCAAAAGTGATCATTTGACTTTGGAATTGGAAGGTAAACATAGGACCAACTAGCCTAGAGATCTATAGCATCAATAGTTGGATTCTGCTGGAGATATTCATAGTCTAAAGCAAAGTGATGGCAGGTTGCATCTCAAGAGAAATATTTGGTAGTCAAACCATTGCCAATAGGCATATGATCCTGATTTTTTTAATACTGTAAAAAGCTCACAGAATTATATGCCTGGTGTTTGTGAGAAGCCTCAGCTCTTTGTAAAATTGTTTCACCGTCTAGCAAAGTTTAATCACAGGTTTAAATAATCCTGTATGTGTGTGTGCATGCTCAATTCTATTCGACTCTTTGTGACCCGTGGAACTGTGGCCTACTAGGCTCCTCTGTCCATGGAGTTTTGCAGGCAAGAATACTAGACTGGGTTGCCATTTCCTCCTCCAGGGTACCTTCCCGACCCAGGGGTTGAACCCAAGTCTCTCAGGTCTCCCACATTGGTAGGTGGATTCTTTACCACTGAGTTACCTGGGAAGTCCCCAAACAGTCCTGTATCGATGGAAGAAAGTAGAACTCATTAGCAATAGTAAGTGTAGGAAAGAATCCAGGGATTCAACCTTCCTCTTTTTATAGCCAGATAGTGGCAACCTAGGGAATTAAGAGCCTTACAGGGATAGGTATTGGAAGCCATTTCCTGTCTGATGAATCTGAAAGAGGGCTTGAGATATGGAAGGAGGGAACTGAATCAAGTCACTCTCAGGTAGTAAAGTCAAATGTCATCTAGTTTTCATGGCTTGTGGTTTAGAGAAAGGTTAGCTCAAAATAGAGGCTAGTTTGGCATTCTAAAATGTCCCAAGACATGAATTATGAAGATGAGAATAGCACCATCAGAATCTCTCCCCCAGAAGCTCTACTCAAACTTCATAAAGGTACAGAAAATTTGACGTCATGGTGAGGTGCTAGACACCAGGGAAAGTCCCACTTAGTAGACTTAGGATATCATCAAATGTCCCATAACCATATTCCAGAAACTGCTTCATTGGAAAACTGTGTCTTTCAAGTGTACTATTTTTGAGAAAGAAATCTTCATGCAGAATCTACAGCACTTCATTTTTTATTATATTTTTTATTCTACTTTGTTCTAGACTGATTTAAAGTAGCTTATAAGGATATATGTTTATATAATTTCTATAATTATATGTGCTCAATTTATATAAATGCATGTGCTCAGTTGCTCAGTCGTGTCTGACTCTGCAACCCCCATGGACTGTAGCTTACCAGGCTCCTCTGTCCATGGAATTTTCCAGGTAAGAATACTGGAGTAGGTTGCCATTTCCTTCTTTAGGGGATCTTCCCAAACCAGGGAATGAACCCACATCTCTTGAGTTGCCTGTGTTGGCAAGTGGATTCTTTAACAATAACACCATATATTTACATTTATATAATTAGTAAATTATATATAGTATTATATTTACATATATAATATTAAATTTAGAGGTGCAGGAAGAAAGTAAAACATGCGAAAACATTAAGTGAGAATAGTACTAAAGCTACATAAAATTCCCATGTAAACATTTCCTTAAGTCAGGCCACAAAATGTGTAGCTTTCTGGCAGCCAACTCAAAAACAAAACTAAACACAGCAAACAAGGTACTCAGGTACATTTTTCATGGCACCTGTGATAAAAACTGAGCAATTATTCAGCAACAATACAATTATTTGAGGTACAGTATTAAAAGAATACTGTATAATGTAATGCAGTACTTTAAACTGATGATTCAACTAATCTCAACAAAATTGGGGTGCCATTGGGACTAAGAAAGCCATAGGTTTTGTTGTTGTCACTATAAGCATTTATTTTATGCCAGGCATCATAAGCCCCAAGTTAGAGGGATAATACTAGCCACATATTTCGTATGAAGAAATTGAAGCTTGGAGACATTATTATCTAGGCCAGAGCCCTACAATGTCAGAGCTGGACTTAAAGATATGTTTTAAGTTCTAGAAACCACATGGTAATTACCAGTATGCTATTCTGTCTTCTTAATAACTAAATATATTTATTAATCATACAAGCCTGTTGCTGTAGTTAAATCCAGCCCATTTCGTAATACTGTCTGATACTGAAAACATTTGAAAGGAAAACTGAATGTCTACGATGTTCTTAGGAGGTTATTCAAATGTGGTGCCAGCATGGAATTCTACCAAAACCAGTGCTTAATTGTGTGTGAAACAGAACTTATTTGACATCTAATACTTTAGCATCAGATATTCATGAGTACTTACCTTGAGCTCTTCTGAACAAGCAAAGACAAGAGAACCACTGAGGATGAATTAAAGGATAACTACCTTCTGAAGACTTGAGTAAAGAGATATAGACAAGAACTTAATTTTATATTCTGGATCACCAAGCATATTTGCACATTTTGTTTCAAAGGGGGTCATTTCTGATTTATAGCGCCAAGAAACAGAAGCATCAAACTCCTCCCTTTTGTAGACTTACTTCACCTATATGTGCAAAGAATAAAGGAGTTTTTGTGGTGAACTTTGTGATTTTAAATAGTTACGGTGTTCTTCAATGACATTTTAAATTTCAAGAAACAGGTTTTGTCTTAGTAGAGAGCAGCTCTCAGTTTATAGTAAAGGTCAATTTGGACATTTTGCTAGGACCCATTAAGTGAAGCCTGTGAGATTAGAATTTTTATTTCTGTTTTAATCTACAAATACAGTGAATATTGGAGTAGATGGATAAACCTATACTGTTTTAATTAGTTTTTTTTTCTATCCAAGTTTGCACAGGTGTAAAAGTTACACATTTGTTCTCTCAATAGGAAGGTTTTTTCCCCTAAAATCAAAAAGAAATAATACCTTTATTGGGGGAAATTTGTTTTAGGGCATTTTGAATAACCTGCCCTAATCCAGAAGAGCTTCCCCAAACATTATGGAATAGCCAACAAATGAAATGAACAAGGGGTCTGATATCTTCATAATATATTCTTAAAAATAATTTAACATTTCCTAATATTTAATATCAATAACCTCAGATATGCAGATGATACCACCCTTATGGCAGAAAGTGAAGAGGAACTAAAAAGCCTCTTGATGAAAGTGAAAGTGGAGAGTGAAAAAGTTGGCTTAAAGCTCAACATTCAGAAACGAAGATCATGGCATCCAGTCCCATCACTTCATGGGAAATAGATTGTAAAACAGTGGAAACAGTGTCAGACTTTATTTTTTTGGGCTCCAAAATCACTGCAGATGGTGACTGCAGCCATGAAATTAAAAGACGCTTACTGCTTGGAAGGAAAGTTATGACCAACCTAGATAGCATATTCTGGAGAAGGCAGTGGCACCCCACTCCAGTACTCTTGCCTGGAAAATCCCATGGATGGAGGACTCTGGTAGGCTGCAGTCCATGGGGTCGCTAAGAGTCGGACATGACTGAGCGACTTCACTTTCACTTTTCACTTTCATGCATTGGAGAAGGAAATGGCAACCCACTCCAGTATTCTTGCCTGGAGAATCCCAGGGACGGGGGAGCCTGGTGGGCTGCTGTCTATGGGGTCGCACAGAGTCAAACACGACTGAAGCGACTTAGCAGCAGCAGCAGCAGATAGCATATTCAAAAGCAGAGACATTACTTTGCCAACAAAGGTCCGTCTAGTCAAGGCTATGGTTTTTCCTGTGGTCATGTATGGATATGAGAGTTGGACTGTGAAGAAGGCTGAGTGCCGAAGAATTGATGCTTTTGAACTGCGGTGTTGTAGAAGACTCTTGAGAGTCCCTTGGACTGCAAGGAGATCCAACCAGTCCATTCTGAAGGAGATGAGCCCTGGGATTTCTTTGGAAGGAATGATGCTGAAGCTGAAACTCCAGTACTTTGGCCACCTCATGCGAAGAGTTGACTCATTGGAAAAGACTCTGATGCTGGGAGGGATTGGGGGCAGGAGGAGAAGGGGACGACAGAGGATGAGATGGCTGGATGGCATCACTGACTCGATGGACGTGAGTCTGGGTGAACTCCGGGAGTTGGTGATGGACAGGGAGGCCTGGCGTGCTGTGATTATTGGGGTCACAAAGAGTCGGACACGACTGAGCGACTGAACTGAACTGAATATTTACATTAGGTTTCCCTGGTGATTCAGTGGTAAAGAATCCACCTGCCAAGCAGGAGGTGCCAATTCAATCCTTGGGTTGGAAGATCCCCGAGAGAAAGAAATGGCAACCCACTCCAGTATTCTTGCCTGAGAAATCCCCATGGACAAAGGAGCCTAGTGGGCTACAGTCCATTGGGTCCCAGAAGAGTCAGACACAACTTAGCAACTAAACAACAATGGTATTTATGTTTGAGGATGAATGCTTAACAGAAAGCTAGTTAAATATTTAACCAAGCCAATTAAACCTAGACAGCAAAAATTTAAAATGGTCATCTTTTTCACAATGTAATATGAATTTGAGAGGAGTACCTTACTCTGAAGTCTTTGGGAAGATTGCCTTCAGAGGTCATTCCTGAGGTGCAGGTGGACAGTACAGGCTCTGAGACCTGGTACCATTAGGCAAATTATCATACACAGAGGCCCTTAAATCAAAACCAACATTAGAAACTTTGCGATATTTTCACTCTTCATGTCGTTTTCCTATATGGCAAGAACAAACTTGGCAATTATGTTTTTCTTTATGAATAAATGATGTTTCTTGGATTTTGTACAACCATGTATTATGAGTTTAGACATTTTTAGTTAGTAGTACACCTAGGAACTTGAATTTCTGCTACCCCACAAGGCTAAAGGCCAGACCCTGAACAGTGAAGCTCCCTAAGGTCATACCACTGTGTACATGACTCTTGTCCTTTGGCCAAATTTCTCTTCTGACCCCTGAGAATATTATAGACTCAGCCTTTGGCCTGCTTTAGAACCTCAATGGATATTCAGCTTCAACCAGGCTAGCTTGCTTATGGAGATTTGTGAGGGACAGCGATATTTTTGAGATAAGCTGTCTAAATGGAACCATTCAGAGATCTGAGATGGAAACCTAGAGATCTGAGAAAGAGAGAGAAAGAAATTAACTGCAACAAATGCTGCCTGTAGTGATGACAGCAAAGAACAGATCAGAGTTGAGAGAATAAGCGAGGGAGAGAGGCTGTATGGAGCAGGAATGTCCCTGAGTTTGGCTATAAAAGTAAAGGCAGAGGCTAGTAGCTGGAGGAGGATGTGTAGTTGAGGAAAGTTTTGGTTTTTTGTGTAAGACATCAGCATCCCTCAGTGCTGATGAGAAGCTGTCAATAACGATTTAGAGATTGAAGATAGAAGCAAATTGGTGAAGTTCCTGAGGAGACAGAAAAAAATAATAATAACCTAGAGCACAAGTGAAATAATTAGTTCCTGATAAGGAGATAACCTCTGTACTTAAGCAAGAAAGGATGGATGCAGATGCAAATAAGTTTGTTAGTTGACATAATGGGGAGTTGGGGAGGGTTTGAAGAAGATATCAGTATTATTTATTAAGAGTGAAAGGAAAAGTGACTGTATTCCAAGTTTTAAGAAAAGAGTGAATAAGCTTGGAATAGGTTGCTACAAAGAATATGAGAGAGACTAACTTTAAAAAAGTATGGAAAATTGATGGGTGAAATAGAGGAACCAGTTGAGGCTGGTGACCACAAGTAAGCCACCAGTGTGCTCCATGCTGTAACAATAGCCAGTCTCAGAGCCCAGGTATAATCTGGAAACAAAATGAACCACGTGCGTCCAGTGTAGAAATTCCAGCAGGTAGGGAGCTGGGAGACTGATCAAAGATCTTCAGTTAAAAGAAATAGATTGAAACAACGATTGAGTAAGCTATACAGAGAAGAATACTAATAGGTCAGGTACTGACCAAGAGGGAAGTAGAGCAATACAGAGACCTGGGATTCCACTGGTGTTGAATAACTTATATAAGAGGGAATTCTGAGTGACACGTATGTAAGTATAGAGGACCGGGAAGAGAAATTTGGTGTCTCTGCTGAGGACAAGAAAACAGGATCCAGACTGGAGGTTGAGAGTCCTGACCTCCAAAATGTGGATTATGAGAAAAGTGACAAGATAATCAGGAGATTATCTTGGGTCTTGGGAGAACAGGAAGATACTGAACTAGTCTTTGAAGAATGAGTCCCCAGGAGGCAGCTGATAAATAACAGCAAGGGAGAGAGGCAGTGAAGAGCAGCAGAAGGAGCATCAGAGGAAATGGAAATTATAGTTAGGGTGACCATGGCATCTAGTTTGCCCATAACAACCCTGATTTACACCTGTGATCCTGATGCAGTTATTAATAGTGCTATATTTTACTCTTAAAAGTGTCCTTGTTTCTATGTGAAGTAACATGTTCCCCCCTGCCTTAAAGGGGAGTAGTAGCCCCAAGGAAAAGTTCTTTCATTTAGGAAATAAATTATTTTTAAATAAGTGAGAAAATATAATATGGATTTGCTTATTTGTTTGTTTTGTTTGAAAGAAGAGTTCCAAAAACTATATAAGAAAGATTTGGAAGGGGATGAAGTAGTGTTTAGTCATGTATGAATGTGAGAGTAGTCATATATGGATCTGAGAGTTGGACTATAAAGGAAGCTGAGCACTGAAGAATTGATGCTTTTGAACTGGGGTGTTGGAGAAGACTTGAAAGTCCCTTGGACTGCAAGGATATCAAACCAGTCAATCCTAAAGGAAATCAGTCCTGAATATTCATTGGAAGGACTGATGCTGAAGCTGAAACTCTAATACTTTGGCCACCTGATGCAAAGAATTGACTCATTGGAAAAGATCCTGATACTGAGAAAAATTGAAGGTGGGAAAAGGGGATGACAGAGGATGAGACAGTTGGATGGCATCACCAACTCAATGGACATGAGTTTGAGTAAGCTCCAGGAGTCAGTGATGGACAGGGAAGCTGGGCAGTCCATAGGGTCGCAGAGAGTTGTACAATACTGAGTGACTGGACTGAACTGAACTGAAGTAATGAGGCATTGAATCAGAGGAGCTGCTGCTGCTGCTGCTAAGTCGCTTTAGTCATGTCCGACTCTGTGCGACCCCATAGATGGCAGCCCACCAAGCTCCCCCGTCCCTGCGATTCTCCAGGCAAGAACACTGGAGTGGGTTGCCATTTCCTTCTCCAATGCATAGAAGTGAAAAGTGAAAGTGAAGTCGCTCAGTCGTGTCCAACCCTCAGCGACTCCATGGACTGCAGCCTTCCAGGCTCCTCTGTCCATGGGATTTTCCAGGCAAGAGTACTGGAGTGGGGTGCCATTGCCTTCTCCGAAATTATTGGAGAGGAGATACCAGATACTGATAGTATTTGAGAGTACAAAAGAAATATGTTGATCACTGAAGCTCCCATCTCCATTTCAATTTTCTTACCAACTTTCTGACTCCTTTAAATTAGAATCAGATGAACAAAGAGGCCTTTAGAGGTTAAATATGCCTGTTATTATCTATATCTTAATTTTGTGGCCAGAGATTGTAGCAGTTCTTATTTTACAAAATGAAAGATTCCAGTAATAGTTCTTTACAAACAGTTAACATTGTCCAAGTTCCTACAGATCGTTGTCATAAAATGACCACTAGTCTAGATTATAGCTTGCTTATATTAATTCTTGCATTTATGTTTCGAGCACTCTTTACTCTGAACTTTGACGGCTTTGTCTTTCTCTCTGCCAACTCAATTCCATTTCTTCCTTCAAAATCAGGGTAAGAAAACAAGGCAGCTTAAGGCCTCTGGATCACATAAAGTCTGGTTTATTCACCAAAGTCACTGGATTTTGCCAAGCATTATACACTGAGAGCTGATGGCAAAAGGATAAGAGAAAATAAGTCAGATGACAATACCAAAAAGTAAATAGAAATTAACAGTCTTGATAAAAGCAAAATATTCTTATGTCTGTTTCTTGTCACAGCCATAGGCCAAAATGTGCCTTTAAAGACCAACGTAACATATAATCAAAATAGAATTGAAGAGTCTTTTCTTAAAAAAAAGAAACAGTTTTACTTTCACTAAAAACAGAAATCTCCATTACAGATTATTCAAAGGAGACCTTTAAGTCAATTAGATATTTGTATTTAAGTCTACAAATAATATAGGATAATACAACTGAGACATAAAGCTTGCCAATGTAATTTATGGAAATATAGATAAAGCCATTTCCCTGAGCTATAGATATTCTTCAGTCATCTTGGTAAATAAATATGCAAGTTAAAATGAGTGGGATTTTTCACTTTCTAAAAATGTTCATTTTAATTTACAAATAAATTGTCCATAGGAATGCTTAATGTAGAAAGCATGCAGCATTGATTTAAAATATGAATCATTTATTTAAAAATCTATGCACAGTTTTTCAGAATTACCTGATGATAAGAAATCAGTCTCACTGCCTAAAACTGTAATTCACAAACTTGTTTTCTGTTTCTAAGCCATCCACATGGCTTTGAAATATTTTTCTATGTAGCTATGTCTTTCATTGCATGCTAAAATTCAAAGCTAGATTACCCATTCCTCTCCTTAGCTTTCCACTCCATTCTAAATGAATATCAGAGTATTAGAAGTGATGTAGAGGTTCAAAAAATGTTACCTATAACAATGTCTTTCAAATTCAGGTTGCAACCCATTCAGTTCAGTTCAGTCGCTCAGTCATGTCCGACTCTATGCGACCCCATGAACTGCAGCGCGCCAAGCCTCCCTGTCCATCACCAAATCCCGGAATCCACCCAAACCCAGGTTCATTGAGTTGGTGATGCCATCCAACCATCTTATCCTCTGTTGTGCCCTTCTCCTCCTTCCCTCAATCTTTCCCAGCATCAGGGTCTTTTCCAGTGAGTCAGCTCTTCGCATGAGGTGGCCAAAGTATTGGAGTTTCAGCTTCAACATCAGTCCTTCCAATGAACACCCAGGACTGATCTCCTGAGTGTTATAACCAGCAATTTTTTAAGAAATGAAATAGAATGGAACAGTGACCAGAGGTTCTGGTGCTACTTAAGGAAAGAATGAATGCCTTGAAAAGGTCAAAATTAACTAAATATATGTGCTTTTATCATTAAATACTAGAAGCAGTTAAGATCGCTGGTTTCAGGTGAGCTTTCCATTTAGTTTAGCCACATCTTATCTTAAATGTTTGATGGGAGTCACTGCTGGTCTTCTGTAATTTTTTGATTTGTCAACTGGAAAACAGAAGTTCTGTTCAAGACTGATTTCTGGTTACTGTTGCTATTGTTCAGTCTCTCAGTTGTGTCAGACTCTTTGCAGACCCATGAATTTCAGAACACCAGGCTTCTCTGTCCTTCACTATCTCCTGGAGTTTGCTCAAACTCAGGTCCATTGAGTCAGTGATGCTGTTCAAAGTTGATGATTGGTTGATCCTCCAATACTTCCTAAAAGAATTTAAACTCAACTCTGCTGCTGCTGCTGCTAAGTCCGTCAGTGGTGTCCGATTCTGTGCGACCCCATAGACGGCAGCCCACCAGGCTCCCCATCCCTGGGATTCTCCAGGCAAGAACACTGGAGCGGGTTGCCATTTCCTTCTCCAAACTCAACTCTAGAGAACAGTAAGATGAAATCCTATGTGTAACATAAAAGAAAGCAAAGGGGAAAGAAAAAAAAAAAACTTTTTGGTTCCAAAAAGCTGCTGCTGCTGCTAAGTCACTTCAGTCGTGTCCAACTCTGTGCAACCCCAGAGATGGCAGCCCACCAGGCTCCGCCGTCCCTGGGACTCTCCAGGCAAGAATACTGGAGTGGGTTGCCATTTCCTTCTCCAATGCATGAAAGTGAAAAGTGAAATGGAAGTCGCTCAGTCGCGTCTGACTCTTCACGTCCCCATGGATTGCAGCCTACCAGGCTCCTCCATCCATGGGATTTTCCAGGCAAGAGTACTGGAGTGGGTTGCCACTGCCTTCTCCCCCAAAAAGCTGCAGTTGAACACAAAACATACTTCTGAATTCATAGTAATCAGGCAAAAGAGGAAACATGCTATAGATGACATAATCCTAATTATCTAGGAAGCTGTGAAATCAGCAGCCCAAACATACTACATTTCCCAGCTCAGTGCTCCAAGAGAAATCTGACCCAGCTGATAGTGACAAAAGTGCCATTGGTGCTACAAGGATCCAGAGTCTTCAATCCGGAAGGCCTAGGGTCGGGTCCCAGCTCTGTCATTTACTGTGTTACTTAACAGTTGAAACTGTTTCTTAAACTCTATTTCCTCATCTGTTAAAGTGCATCCTAATGATATAAATTAACTCATAAGGTTTTTTTTTTTTAATAATTAAATGAAGTAATATTTGTAACTGATCAAAGCAAGGCTGAGACAAGCTCTGCTCCCTGGTAAAGGTTATATTGTGTTTCTTTACTTAAGTAAGCAAATATTCTGAGTGGCAGTTTTACAAAAGACATTCTGAAGTCAGTGTGATTGCAGTTAAGGCAATTATTAAAATGACATAAAAGCTGACCATTGCTTTGTATCTTATGTTTCTATTGAGTTCCTTCCCAGTATCTTTATCTCTTTCCATTTTTTAAAAGGAAAATCAGAAAAATAAACATATTCTCTGCCACATCAGTCAGAATACCCATATCTCATGCTTATTCTTCAAAACATCCTCCTCCTAATAAAATATCTCAGATTCAGACTTTTTTATATGGACCTCAGCCAACTGAAAACTAGAGCCTCTGTGTCTTGACTTGAAAAACCTAACCTAGCAACAAAGAACTCAACTCAACTATACTCAGGTCTGGGATGAAAAGTTTACAGTTTGCAAATTATCTCCCTCAAAGACTAAAAAAGAATCCAGTTTTTGTTTTCTCTTGTTGAGAATCTTTAAGATGGGAAATTTTGACTTGAGCATTTTTAATGAAATCAAAGACAAAAAAAAAACTATAGACAAAAGCTTTGTGTATGAAATGACACTGTATTCACTCACACCTTATGTGTAAACTGCTCTAGTTATATTGAGTCATTAAACCACATTTTGTGTTTATGTCCTGGATCTATGTTTCTACCATACATTATAAATACACCCTTTGTAATTTCATTTAGGTTAACTTATTTAGGTATCTACTATCAACATCAATAATGTTATCATTTAACTCACAGTAAAATCTATTTTTTCATGCGCCCTAAGAAATCTGTATGCAGGTCAAGAAGCAACAGTTAGAACTGGACATGGAACAACAGACTGGTTCCAAATTGGAAAAGGAGTACATCAAAGCTGTATGTTGTTACCCTGCTTATTTAATTTATATACAGACTGCATCATGAGAAATGCTGGGCTGGATGAAGCACAAGCTGGAATCAAGATTGCTGGAAGAAATATCAATAACCTCAGAAATGCAGATGATACCACACTTATGGCAGAAAGCAAAGAAGAACTAAAGAGCCTCTTGATGAAAGTGAAAGAGGAGAGTGAAAAAGTTGGCTTAAAACTCAACATTCAGAAAATGAAGATCATGACATCCAGTCCCATCACTTCATGGCAAATAGATGGGGAAACAATGGAAATAGTGAGAGACTTTATTTGGGGGGGCTCCAAAATCACTGCAGATGGTGACTGCAGCCATGAAATTAAAAGACACTTTCTCCTTGGAAGAAAAGCTATGACCAACTTAGACAGCATATTAAAATGGAGAGACATTACTTTGCCAACAAAGGTCCGTCTAGTCAAGGGTATGGTTTGCCCAGTAGTCATGTGTGGATGTGAGAGTTGGACTATAAAGAAAGCTGAGCACTGAAGAATTGATGCTTTTGAACTTTGGTGTTGGAGAAGACTCTTGAGAGTCCCTTGGACTTCAAGGAGATCCAACCAGTCCATCCTAAAGGCAATCAGTCCTGAGTATTCATTGGAAGGACTGATGCTGAAGCTGAAGCTCCAATACTTTGGCCACCTGATGTGAAAAATTGACTCATTTGAAAAGACCCTGACGCTGGGAAAGATTGAAGGCAGGAGGAGAAAGGGACAGTAGAGGATGAGACTGTTGAATGGTATCATTGACTCAATGGACATGAGTTTGAGGAAGCTCTGGGTGTTGGTGATGGACAGGGAAACCTGTCATGCTGTAGGTCCTGGGGTCACAAAGAGTCAGACATAACTAAGCGACTGAACTGAACTGAAAATCTATTTTTTCATGCGTCTGCATCTTATCTCCCATAGTATACTAGAGCAATTTTATAGAAAGACTGGGTCTTTTTCTTTAGAATCCTTATTTCTTGATACAGTGATTTACACAAATTTGGTATTATCATTTTTAATAAAAATTATAGAGGTGAATCCCTCATCAATAATATAGTATAAAATACTATAATGCTGCCTAATTATTCATTCACTAAAAATCACTTTTAATGCAATTTCCTTTTTCTTTTTCTATTTTCAAATATCTATGCCTTTTAAAAAATTTAGGCCTTTGACTAAATCAACCAAACTATTACTGCCTTTTGTGGTTATTAAATAAACATCTCTTTGTTTCTCCTAAATCTTCGTAGTGTTTAGAAAAAGCCTCTTAAGTGTTTTTAATCCTCTTCTTTAGAGATTATACTATAGTATTTCAGTTCACATTGTGCACGCCTAGCATTGGTGTCCATTTAGAGTACTGTATTCATATTATGTACTTTTTAAAAAGTGAGCTTATGTCTTAAAATAGTGTATGACTTCAATGTGATCACAGAACTAAAACTAGGATTAAAGTCTAGCTTTCAGAAACACCTGTTACTTATTCTCAATTTCTTTTAACTAAGGCTAGAGAACATGGTGAACTTTTAATTTTTAATCTTTAACTTTTATTTATTTTTACTATAGGTAATTTTAGTATTTTTACCTCTCAGTAAAACTGAGAAATTAAGTTTTCATTTGAATGAAAATAAAAAGTTACTTTGGACATTAAATTGAAAGTAAAATTAAATGTATAAGTATATGCTACTAATAGTAATGCAGACTTATAGCTCAATATATTAATATTTTAGACTTACCTTTTATGTTTTCATCTAAACTGTTGTTCTGTGGTAGATTTCTTTAAGAGCAATATATTTTCAGAATTGTCGGAATTGTTAGTTCATCTCCTTTCCACTCGGTTCATATCTTTCATTTAGCTACATCAGAATTAAAATTTTTATTGGCAAATCCATGTTGCAAGTTGGATGGAGAGGGTTTTTTTATTGCATGGAGTGAGAACTTTATTATAATTAATTCATTTTTATTATTTAAACTTTGATTAATGCTAAGAAATATTTAAGGTTACTGTGGAAGAGTGATTTAAGAATCTGGAAAATTAACTTGGGAAGGTATCAATGACCACCATGGTATAGGATTAAGTTTAAAGTGACATAATGAAAGCACTGTAATATATTTTGACACAACTCATTCATTTGATATATTATTTATCCTATCTATATATTCCAGGATGTCCAAGTCATAAACTTTGAATATCCTTTTTAAAATCTCTAATAATTGAAGTGAAATTAATTGTGATGTGAAATAATAAAATTGTAAAAAAAAAAAAACCTATAGCTTGCAGATTATTGTTACTTAGCTTTAATTCTTTGCTAAAAGTTGATATGTTGCTACCCATCTCCATAGACAGAATAATGTGTGTTTTTGGAAAATTATCCAATGGTTCTTATAATAAGAACCAGAAGATCTTTTCAATAGAACTAATAAATATTGCTTACTTTTATAGTTAACAAAGCAATTTTTATAGAGACTTATCTAGCTAAGTACAATAACAACAATAGAGGAAAAATAAAAATCTCCCTCATTACCTGCTTCTGTAATTGTACATGCAAGTATGCTTGAAGTCTTTGAAAGAGACATTGTGCAGCTTGAATACTAATTTTGTGAGTACTTACGTCTGCTATCCATGTTCAAGCTGGTTGTGCTCTGAGGAGCAGCTGAAGCTTTATGGAAAACTTTGTAAAACATTCTATTTTGAAGCCGTTCTTTTCCTTTGCATCATGTGCTCTGGGTATTTTTCTTCTTTTGTGTCTTATTTTGAGAACATTTGTATGAAAACAAGATCTTTGTTTCTTACAAGCACATCTGCTCTTGCTGCTTATAGATTACGAGAGTAATCATCCTCTGTGACATCATAAACATTTCCATGGCAACCCATGGGGCTTACTTTTTTTTTTTCATATAATAAAAAGTTACAGTCTGTCAGCAGCAGTGAAGTGTTTGTCTCAATATGGATACATAATAACTTTCCAGTTTTCTGCATCCACTGCCCATGGCCTGTTCATTGCAAAACACCGAAGTTTTCATCTATTGCATTGAATGACACTGTCAATTCCAGTTATCCACAATTTAGTGAAAGAATAGGATGCTTGAGGAAGCAAATCCTGAGTGACCAACTGTAGTGTACAGGTTTGGCTGGTATTAGTTCAATAATGGAGGAAATACACGATACCTTGTATTTTATGTTCTGTGGTAAATAATGATGTAGATTTGAATAACAACAGAAAGATCTTGAAGCCCTTTACTTGAAATGATTTTATGAACAGTTTCTACATCCACTCAGCCACTTCACTGCTGTCACTAGTGTGATGAAATGTAGCTATGAGAGACTTAGCTCAGACTGTAATCATTTGGATAGTAAGCCAAGGCTACTAAAGAGGACTGGAACTAGGAACAGACTTTCTGGAATATTCCACTACTTCAATATCAGTCAAAATTATCTAGTCACAACAACCAAGCAATCCATAAGAAAATATTTATTGAGTACTTGCTATGTGCATAGCACTTTTAAGGTAGTATATACATAGTCCCTGACCGTCCAGACCTTCCTTGAGATTAATGTCTGATTAGCACAGTATCAACATTTTTTCCCCCAGTACTACTTAGTGCTAAGGGCTTTCCTAGTGGGTCAGTAGTAAAGAATCTGCCTTCCAATGCAAGAGACACAGGTTCAATCCCTGGGTCTGGAAGATGCCCTGGAGAAGGAACAGAGGAGGCTGGCAGGCTACAGTCTATGGGGTTGCAAGAGTCAGACACAACTTAGCAACTGAAACAACAATTTAGTTTTGAAGTAAATCCTTTCCTCTTTTATTTTAAGCAGTCCCATTTTATTTTAAAAAGTTTATGTGTTTGAAATGAACCACATTAGTTCAGAATAGTTGGTGAGCTAAGCCCAAATAACCTGTTCTATGTTGAATGCTTAAGGATATTTGGAGAGAGAGCTGAAAAGCAGCTGCTCTCTGGGTATGCTTAGACTCAGAATGGCAGAAAGAAGATACATGATCCTGGGTATGAAGCAAGTATCATTTGGACTTCCTGAGTCTGAAGATAGGTCAGGAATGAGAAGATGAGCACAGGGTTGGATAGCATCACCGATTCAACGGACCTGAGTTCGAGCCAACTTCAGGAGGTAGTGAAGGATAGGGAAGCCCAGCATATTGCAGTCCATGGGGTCTCAAAAAGTCGGACAGTACTTAGCAACTGAACAACAGCAACATCTAAGGACAAAGCATCCAAATCCAAGGAAGAAGGCCTAGGAGATCTACTCAAGCAGAGGCAGGGCAGGTATTGGGCAAAGGTAATAACAGCAGGCAAATGGCAGAGGTCTAAGGAATAGGGTGTCCAGTGCTGTAGAGACTGAAGAGCATGAGTCAACAATCCATTCAAGCAAAACTGAGCTCAATCATGGGAGAGCCATTCACCATGTACCAGAGGACATGGCAGGAGCCAAGTGAAGAGGATCTGAAGTGTTAAATGTCCCAGTGAGTGAGTGTAGGTTTTGTATGTTTCATATACTTATTTATTTATTCACTCATTCAGTGACAGACACTTTTATTGGACACAGGAGTTAATAAAATTGACAAAGTTAAGCCTATGAAACACATTCTCCTGGATAAAACAGACAATCAAGAATTCAGCAATTAAATATATAATGAATATCTGTTTTACATGTCATGATGGAAATAAGCAGGTGTCATAATAACAAAGAATAAAGAAGTGCGGGTGGAGAGGTGCTACTTAGGTCTCACAGAAGGTCTCTTAGAAACTATATATAATACTGGTTTTTTATAAAATCTTCTTGACCCTACCCCTCTCCATCATGGCTTACCAACTTTAAAACCATAACTTTAACATACACATCCATGGTTAGTTCTAGACCCAGATGTTGCAATTAACCAGTGGCCTCCTGCACCAATGATTTCCCACCACCAACATCTTTAAGTCTGTGAACTGACCCTTGTGTCTGTCCAGTCTCCAGGATCAGCTGACAACCTGACTTGTTGCTACTTAAGTCCTCATGATGATAAATCCCTGTTAAAAATAGCTTCTTATGAGGGTAGAAGTTTCTCTTATTCAGAAGAGACTAACATAATCAACTAGCCTAAATATCTCAGGGGCTTAACACATTAGAATTTCGTCCCTTGCTCAAAGAATTTAGTGAGATTCAGGACCTTTCCAAATTTGCTCAATCATGTCTTTTGGGGATTGGAGGCCTCTGCCGAAATCTCTGCTTTTCCCTGATGAACAAGGGAAGGAAGACAGCAGGGGATCATGGGAAAAGTATGGGCCAAGCACAGTGCTGGTGGGCAGGCATTCTTGCATCTCTCTGCCCACATTCCATCTGACAGGTCTCGGTCTCATGGCATATCTACCTATAAGGGAGGCTTGGAAATGTGGTCTAACTATGTGCCCTGAAGGAAAAAAGAAATAGGTTTTGGTGAGTACAATAGTCTATCTCTTTATTTAGCAAATATTTGTTTCACTCTTTTTCCCACACAAAGAGCTTACTCATCTCTCCCTAAGTGAGCTCATCGAAGGCTCCATCCAGTCACTGAAAGACTGTGCTTTGATTGAGCCAATAACTTGCTCTGAACACAGAAAGAAGGCAATGGCATTCTAAGACATACGAAAGACCAAGGAGCATCATTAACATATCCTTTTCTCTTGTGCTGTTTTTCCCTGTATTAGCCAATCACTTACATAAAATGATGCCATAGAAGGAAAGAGAAAGATGGAGCAATCATAGTTCCTTCTTTCATTCCTTCCTTACTCACCAGTGAGCCAAAAGTAGTAAAGCAAATTGAAGGAATGTGCATACACGGATAAGCAAAATAAAAACAGTTGAATTGGGAGTATGCAGCATTTCCACTGGTCTGGCAGGAACAAAATGCATATGCATGCTTGAGCCACAAAATAAGAATTGTGTAATTTCAGTAATTCCACATGAGTTAAATGCTCTCATATTTGCATTTAAAACTGGCATGGCACAATAGAGAGATGAGTAATAAAATTAAATATTATTTAGAATAACATTAAGTAGCAAATATAAAATACCATTAAGTCAAAAAATGCTGTAAAAGAAAGGATAAGGTCTTATAGCTTAGTGCCTTTAATGCAGTGGTCCCCAACCTTTTAGGTACCAGGGACTGGTTTCATGGAAGACAATTTTTCCCTGGAGCAGGAGTGCGGGATGGTTTCGGGATGATTCAAGTACATTATATTTATTGTGCACTTTATTTCTAATCTAATGCTGCTACTGATCTGACAGGAGGTACCAGTCCATGACCCAGAGGTTGGGGACCCCTGCTTTAATGGCAACTTTCCCCAGGGGCCCTACATTTTTATTTTGTAGTGGACATTGCAAATTATATAGCCTTCCCTATGTTCACTGAGCTGCGTCCCTCCCCGAGTGTAAGTGCAATAAAAGCTTCCAGTCAGAAAAAGAATAGGTTACACACAGCTGTCAGTGACCCACAAAAATGATGAATCCTTTGGGTAGGCACTGTCTACCCAAGGCTGACTGCCCGAGATGCAGTTTCTCGTTCTGTCCTTGAATCTGCTTTCTATGACCCTTGGCTCATCTCTCTGAGAGCTTCTTCCTTAGCCATTATCCTCAGCAGAAATATCTGACATGGTTGTTGAGGAAAGCCCTCTCCTTGTCGATTGTGAAGCTTCGGTATCTTTCTTCTTGTCTAAGGGTGGTTTTAACGACTTTCTGGCTCACAATTTCCCTGACACTAAAATTCCTTCAAAAAGTCTTTTAGGGGTGACTTCCTTGGTGGGCCAGTGGTTGACTCCAAGCTCCCAATGTAGGGGGCCCGGGTTCAATCCCTGGTCAGGAAACTGGATCCCACATGCTGCAACTATACCCAGTGCAGTCAAATTAATTTTTAAAAAATAATTTTTGGCAAGTTTCTGATGTGTTCCCTTCCAGTTCCATATGCCAAAGTTTTTTGTTTAGTTTTTTTTTTTTTAACTAGGCATAGTTATTAAACTTGCCTTATTTTCTGTTTCCTGATCCCTATGTTTTTCCTTCAATTTAAGTGCAGGTACCTTGAGGCACCCAGAAAAATGACCTTTTCATTATAGGGGACTGGAAGGCAAAAGTAGGAAGTCAAGAAATACCTGGAGTAACAGGCAAATTTGACCTTGGAACATGGGATGAAGCAGGGCAAAGGTTAATAGAGTTTTGACAAGAGAACACACTGGTCATAGAAAACACCCTTTTCCAGTAACACAAGAGAAAACTCTACACACAGACATCACCAGATGGTCAACACCGAAATCAGATTGATTATATTCTTTGCAGCCAAAGATGGAGAAGCTCTATACAGTCAACAAAAAAAGACTGGGAACTGACTGTGGCTCGGATCATGAACTCTTATTGCCAAATTCAGACTAAATTGAATAAAGTAGGGAAAATCATCAGACCATTCAGGTATGACCTAAATCAAATCCCTTACAATTATACAGTGGAAGTGACAAATAGATTCAAGGGATTAGATCTGATAGACAGATAGCCTGAAGAACTATGGATAGAGATTTGTGACATTGTACAAGGGGCATGGATCAAGACCATCCGCATGAAAAAGTAATTCAAAAAAAAGGGCTGTCTGAGGAGGCCTTACAAACAGCTGTGAAAAGAAGAGAAGCAAAGAAGAAAGCAAAGGAGAAAAGGAAAGATAAACCCATTTGAATGCAGAGTTTCAAAGAAGAGCAAGGAGAGATAAGAAAGCCTTCCTCAGTGATCATTGCAAAGAAATAGAGAAAAACAGTAGAATGGGAAAGACTAGAGATCTCTTCAAGAAAATTAGAGATACCAAGGGAACATTTCATGCAAAGTTGGGCACACTAAAGGACAGAAATAGTATGGATCTAACAGAAGCAGAAGATATTAAGAGGTGGCAAGAATACACAAACTGTACAAAAAAGATCTTCACAACCCAGATAATCACAATGGTGTGATCATTCACCTACAGCCAGACATCTTGGAAGGTGAAGTCAAGTGGGCCTTAGGAAGCATCATTATGAACGAAGCTAGTGTAGGTGATGGAGAAGGCACTGGCACCCCACTCCAGTACTCTTGCCTGGAAACCCATGGATGGAGGAGCCTGGTAGGCTGCAGTCCATGGGTTCGCTAAGAGTTGGACATGACTGAATGACTTCACTTTCACTTTTCACTCTCATGCATTGGAGAAGAAAATGGCAACCCACTCCAATGTTCTTGCCTGGAGAATCCCAGGGACTGAGGAGCCTGGTGGGCAGCCATCTATAGGGTTTCACAGAGTCGGACATGACTGATGTGACTTAGCAGCAGCAGCAGCAGCAGCAGCAGCAGCAGTGTAGGTGATGGAATTCCAGTTGAGCTATTTCAAATCCTAAAAGACAATGCTGTGAAAGTGCTGCACTCAATATGCCAGCAAATTTGGAAAACTTAGCAGTGGCCACAGGACTGAAAAAGGTCAGTTTTCATTTCACTCCCTAAGAAAGGCAATGCCAAAGAATGCTCAGACTACCACACAATTGCATTCATCTCATAGGCTAGTAAAGTAATGTGAAAAATTCTTCAAGCCAGACTTCAACAGTACATGAACTGTGAACTTCCAGATGTTCAAGCTGGTTTTAGAAAAGGCAGAGGAACCAGAAATCAAATTGCCAACATCCTCTGGCTCATCAAAAAAGCAAGAGAGTTCCAGAAAGACATCTACTTCTGCTTTGTTGACTATGCCAAAACCTTTGATGTGAGGATCACAATAAACTGTGGAAAATTCTGAAAGAGATGGGAATACCAGACCGCTTAACCTGCCTATTGAGAAATCTGTACTCAGGTCAAGAAGCAGCAGTTAGAACTGGACATGGAACAACAGATTGGTTCCAAATAGGAAAAAGAGTATGTCAACACTGTATATTGTCACCCTGTTTATTTAACTTATATACAGAGTACATCATGAGAAATGCTGGGCTGAAAGAAGCACAAGCTGGAATCAAGATTGCCAGGAGAAATATCAGTAACCTCAGATATGCAGATGATACCACCCTTATGGCAGCAAGTGAAGAACTGAAGAACCTCTTGATGAAAATGAAAGAGAAGAGTGAAAAAGTTGGCTTAAAGTTCAACATTCAGAAAACGAAGATCATGGCATCTGGTCCCATCACTTCATTGCAAATAAATGGGTAAACAGTGGAAACAGTGGCTGACTTTTTGGGGGCTCCAAAATCACTGAAGATGGTGATTGCAGCCATTAAATTAAAAGACACTTACTCCTTGGAAGGAAAGTTGTGACCAACCTAGACAGCATATTAAAAAGCAGACATTACTTTGCCAACAAAGGTCCATTTAGTTAGGGCTATGGTTTTTCCAGTAGCCATGTATGGATGTGAAAGTTGGACTATAAAGAAAGCTGAGTGCCAAAGAATTGATGCTTTTGAACTGTGGTGTTGGAGAAGACTCTTGAGAGTCCCTTGGAGAGCTCCAACCAGTCCATCCTCAAGGAGATAAGTCCTGGGTGTTCATTGGAAAGACTGATTTTGAAGCTGAAACTCCAATACTTTGGCCACCTGATGCAAAGAACTGACACATTTGAAAAGAGCCTGATGCTGGAAAAGATTGAAGGAGGGAGGAGAAGGGGACAACAGAAGATGAGATGGTTGGATGGCATCACCAACTCAATGGACATGAGTTTGAGTAAACTCCGGGAGTTGGTGATGGACAGGGAGGTCTGGCATGCTGCAGTCCATGGGGTCGCAAGGAGTCAGACAAGACTCAGCAACTGAACTGAACTGAACCTTGAGGCAATCAGCAACAATAAGCTACAGTGGAAAAGGCTCTCTCTTAATATAAGGGAGGAGTTGTTTGGGAAACTTCACTGGCGTTTGTGACTCGGGGTCAATTTTTAATTAAGGTCCCAAAGCTATTCCCATTTCAATCATGGAAGGCCCTTGATCCCTGAACTTTCTACTCTTGCCATTGTCCACCTGAAAATCAGCCCAAACTCACCTGAGTGCATGTCTTTCTTGGGTAGATAGTGGCCAATACAGTCTTGCAGTGAAAGTTCCAACCTCTTTCCCTAGAGCTACAGACTCAGTCCTTTGTGGTTAGCCTTCCAAGTTCTCCCATAACAGCCTTACTGAAAATGTGCTGAGGCATGGCAGAACTCTCCAGAGATCCTGGCTGCTTTAGTATACATCCTTACCTTCTGCTGGTCAGTCACTAAATCACTGTCACTTATCTTGGGGTTTTGTTATAATAGCAGCAGATGTCAAAGAACCAATTTCTTTTTTTTTTATCTGTACAGGATAGCTACAGTAACTGAACACTAAAATCTTAGTGCCTTAATATACTAAAGCTTACTTTTGTTCATATAACACATTATTGGAGGTTTATGAGGAGTGAGACATACCTCATATGAGGTTTATGAGGCAGTGATTAAGAGAACTAGGCTCCTTCCATCTTATTTTATGTTGTATGACCAAAACTTTTATTTTTTAAAATCTTGGTTTAAAACTTTTTGTTGAAGCAATGAAAAGGTCTGTTTAGAAGTTCAGCTTAATACTTATCTTTCGTGGCTATCACATCTGAAAAAGAGCTCCTCATCATCAGAGGTAGAGCCAAATGGAAGACTTATATATTTGCCTGCACTAAAAAAATATGATATTCAGTTTTCAGTTCTGTTCACAAAATCGCACAAAGATTTTGTTGAAATTTGACTTCTAAATTTGAATTTCCATCTTCCCTGATGTTGATTAGTGGTTCTTACAAAGCAACTAAAAGGCTGACTGTTTTAATTTTGACAAATGAACCTCAAACTCACTAAAATATTTTTAAGCAAGTCAAAAAATTCTATTTTTAAATATTCTAGGTATGAGGATTGAGAAGTATTTTTAAAGATGGCAGCTTTATTTACATTAATCTACAAAAAATTATATTTAAGTCATTTCAGAAATTCCTTTTCAAAATATACCTTCCATAGCATGACTTTTTTGAAATAGCAATTCTTATTTTATTCATTGTTAAAACATTACCTCCACCATGAAGGAATTGGTGATTTAAATGTTTGAAAATGTCTATGGGTAGTATGGAGAAGGCAATGGCACCCCACTCCAGTACTCTTGCCTGGAAAATCCCATGGACAGAGGAGCCTGGAAGGCTGCAGTCCATGGGGTCGCAAAGAGTCAGACACGACTGAGCGACTTCCATTTCACTTTTCACTTTCATGCATTGGAGAAGGAAATGGCAACTAACTCCAGTGTTCTTGCCTGGAGAATCCCAGGGACGGGGTAGCCTGGTGGGCTGCCATCTATGGAGTCGCACAGAGTCAGACACGACTGAAGCGACTTAGCAGCAGCAGCAGCAGTAGCATGGGCAGTGTAGCAACAGAAGATATCTCTGACCAGAAACTGAATGTCAAAGGAGATTTGGCGTGTAGCCCATTGAACTCAGTCTTTCAGGGCACAGCGGACAGTGTGAAGGGGTAAAAAGATTAGATTTAGAGGAATCAATGAAATATATCTGGCACAGCTATAATACCACTTACTGGTATGCGTGTGACCTGTAAGAGAATGAAAGTGAGTGAATGAATGAGAATATCAGTGACAAGCCCTCCAGCTGTGGAATTCCAACACTTTTCTCAGAAAACTTCCTATTGTTATAATAATATATGATAAAAGACTGTTGCCATCTCTAATGGGGTCTCTTCTATAAACAAATAGAGAAATAAAATGACATGTAGGTGAAGACAAATTATCATTTTTATTACCAAAATTTAGGTTAGAGAATGTAACAATGTGGGAGACGAATGGGCCTGCTAACAAGACCCCATAATGAGCAGACTTACCTGTTCAGTCTAGGCCTTACTAGGCAGGGGCTGGCCTCCCCAGGAGAGAAGCCTGCTCAAATAACACTGACTACATTGGGTTTGAGGGAGAGAGACTAAGAAATGGCCTAGAAAATCCCATCTGATAGAAGCAACTCATGAGAAAACAGTGATCCCCTCTTTCAAAAATCACTTAAATAGATCTAGGGTGATGCCAGGGTCAACCCATGTATTAAATATCAGTAAATTTAAAAAATATATTTATTTATTTGGCTGCATCAGGTCTTAGTTGCGGCATGTAGAATCGAGTTCCCTGTGAGCATGTTCAGTCTCTAAGTTGTGTCCAACTCTGCCTGCCCACTAGGCTCCTCTGTACATGGGAGAATACTGGGGGCAAGAATACAGGAGTGGGTTGCCATTTCCTTCTTTAGGGATGTTCCCTACCCAGAGATCGAAGCTGAATCTCCTGTATTGGCAGGAAGATTCTCTACCACTGAGCTACCTGGGAAGCCCTCTGGGTTTCCTGACCAGGGATGAAACCCTGGCCCCTTGCATTGGAAACTCACAGTCTTAGCCACTGGACCACCAGGGAGGTCCCCAAATGTCAGTGTATTTAAATAGATTTATTTCCTATATAAAAAGTAGCTACAAATTCTAAAATTTTCTTCCTTTAACCCCAAGAGATTTTTCTGCAGACCCCCTAAGGATGGGCATACCCCACTTTCAAAACCACTGGCTTAAAGACTCTACCATTGGACCAGTGTTGGCAAGTTTAGTCCTATCTCAGTTCCTGGTAAACATCCCAGCCAAAGGCAGAAAGAATTCCATACCCTGTGCTCATGTTCAGTCACTAAGTCATGTCCAACTCTTTGTGACCCCACAGACTGTTGCCCATCAGGCTCCTCTGTCCATGGGATTATCCAGGCAAGAATATTGGAGTGAGTTGCCATTTCTCCTCCAGGGATCTTCCTGATCGAGGGATTGAACCTGTGTCTCTTGCATCTTCTGCACTGGCAGGTGGATTCTTTACCACTGAACCACCTGGGAAGCTCAGTTCCCCTCTAATACGATTGGACTCTCATCTAGGCATACCAAAATCAGTTTTAACTTAGCCCCACTCACAGCCAAGCTTCAGGCCCATCTTCCACTGAACATGTTCTCTGACTCTGTGGGTAGCTTAGCATCAACCTGTCACCACCGCTCAGCTCTAAGTTGAGTGCTATTGACAGGATGTCAGCCTTATGATTATATATGAAGGACAACATATGTGTCAATGCACTTAAGTCTTTCTTTAATCTGGTATGAGAGTTAGAACAACATTCTTTTTTTATCTGCTTGACTCTTGGCAAATCAAGCAAGAGGTTTTAAGAAGAAATATAATGTAGTTTATCTAATGAATATAATTTTAGGTTCCTGCCCAATAGCTTCTTAATAAGAAAATAACCTAAAACAACAATAAAACTATAAAGGGAGATATTAATAAATGACATCTGCAACTTTCTTCTCTCTTTTTGACAGGAACCACTTTTAAACATAAACTTTTCATTTAAAAACAGTTTTAGATTTATGGAAAAATAGTTGCAAAGATAGTATAAAAAGTAGACACATAGTTTCTCACCCGGTTTCAAATCCATTTTAAAAAAATTTTGCATGTTTATTTATTTAGTTAGATTGGGTTGCTTTTTTTTTTTTTTAAATCATGTGCATTTAAAATTGTTTCAACAAATCAGGGCAATATTTTCAGTATTTGTTTAAGGCGATACCACTGCTATATTCCAGGGATTTAGGGTAATAGAAACACCCTACTTAAAATTCAGAGCTATGACCTCTGACCTTCTTAAGTAGGTTTAGAAGAGCTTAAAACTGCCCCTGTGGGCAAATATTTTAGGAGTTGATGAGCATTCAGTTTCACTTAAGATACAGCTTGTCATTAATACACCCAAGAGACTGACAATCTCTATTTGTTGCTTAATGATAGTGAACCCGGAGTCTACTGGAGTTCCTTGTCAGCTCCAGGACTGAAAAGGAGAGTCATTTTGAGGAGAAGATAATCTTTGAATGACTCATAAAGTCACTAGTATTTTAAAGAGTTTGCAGTAGCTTAGAAGCTTGTTGTCCAATAGCCCAAAGAGGAGAATGAATGAACTTGAAATGAGGGAATGTGATTGCCCCTTTGTCACTGAAATCTCATGCCTTTGAAATATACATTACTTGAGGGCAGAGGTGCTGATTCCACATATAGAAACTGTGTCTGACACATAGTTGACACTCAATAGGTACTTGTTGATTGACTCACTCTGAAGAAACTTAGCAAACCCTACTCTGTATAAAGAGTAAGAAGAGGTACTGAATTGTCAACATAAGAAAGAAGCCTTAGCAGGAAGAAATTCATGACTTTGCATCCTATTTTTAAACATTTGAATTCTGTAGGGAAGATGCATACATGGTCCAAGAAGCAAAAAAAAAAAGCACAGTAGCCCCTGCATAGAACACAGAAACAATTTCTTACTGAAATCTAGAGCATTTGAAAGTTGGGTGTAGTTGAGAATGGTCACTGGCTAAGAGGAAACTGAACATAGAAAGGCTTGTCAGTAGATGTCAATGGTGCTGATCACACGTGGCAGTAGTAGGGAGATTCTGGTTACCTAGGATGACTTTGACAGATACTTGTTGGAGGACATGACACTTGGTATAAAAAGATGCTTCTTTGGACAATTCTCATTGATTCTCTCTTTGCACACTACCTGTTGCAAAATATATATGTTGATATTTCATGTAATAATTATTGGCATGCTTGACAAACCTAGACAGCATATTAAGAAGCAGAGACATCACTTTGCCAACAAAGGTCCATATAGTCAAATTTATGGTTTTTCCAGTAGTCATGTACAGATGTGAGAGTTGGAAAATTAAGAAGGCTGAGCACTGAAGAACTGATGCTTTTGAACTATGGTGTTGGAGAAGACTCTTTCAAGTCCCCTGGACAGCAAGGAGATCAAACCAGTAAATCCTAAAGGAAATCAACCATGAATATTCACTGGAAGGACTGATGCTGAAGCTCCAATGCTTTGGTCACCTGATGTGAAGAGCCAACTCATTGGGAAAAAAAACCCTGATGCTGGGAACAATTTAGGGCAGGATGGAAGAGGGTGATAGAGAATAAGATGGTTGGATGGCATTATCGACTCCAATGGACTTGTTGTTATTGTTGTTGTTCAGTCGCTCAGTCATGTCTGACTCTCTGTGACCCCATGGACTGCAGCACACCAAGTTTCCCTGTCCTTCACTATCTCCCAGAGTTTGCTCAAACTCATGTCCATTGTCGTTGATGCCATCCAACCATCTCATTCTCTGTCGCCCCCTTCTCTCCTCCTGCCCTCAATCTTTCCGGCATCAGGGTCTTTTCCAATGAGTCGGCTCTTCACATCAAATGGCCAAAGTATTGGAGTTTCAGTTTCAGTATCAGTCCTTCCAATGAATATTCAGGGTTTATTTCCTTTAGGATTGACTGGTTGCCTGTCCTTGCTGCCCAAAGGACTCTCTAGCTCTTAAGAGTCTTCTCCAGCACCACAGTTTGAAAGTATCAGTTCTTCAGTGCTCAGCCTTCTTTATGGTCCATCCCTCAGATCCATACATGACTACTGGAAAAGCCATAGCTTTGACTATACAGACCTTTGTCTGCGAAGTGATGTCTCTGCTTTTTAATATGCTGTCCAGGTTTGTCACGGCCTTTCTTCCAAGGAGCATGCATCTTTTAATTTCATGGCTGCAGTCACCATCTGCAGTAATTTTGGAGCCCAAGAAAATAGTCTGTCACTTGTTCCATTTTTTCCCTATCTATTTGCCATGAAATGTTGGGACCATGAGTTTGAGCAAACTCCAGGTGCCGGTGAAGGGCAGGGAAGCCTGGTGTACTGCAGTCCATGGGGTCGCAAAGAATCAGACACAACTGACCAATTGAACAACAAAGTCAGTGTGCACCAAGGGAAAGCATTTTTTGGTTTTTATGTAACCACTGGTTAAGCCACATAATAATATCTTAGAATAATAAATTGCTTTTATACTATGGATATCTTCTAATAATATTTACTATTTATTGGGCACTGACTAAGTGCTCAACAGAGTGTGAAGTATTTTGCTCTAATCCTAAAAAAACTCATACGGTTGATAATATTATAATTTCCATTTGAAATATGAGGAAATAAGTCCTAGAGAAAAGTCAAGAAAGTCCCCCATACTCACGCATCTAATAAATTTGCACTGAAACCTAGATTTTATTGATTCAAGAGCCTGCAAGCTTGATCATTATGTTAAATTCATTAAAAAAAAGTTAAATAAAGTGAACTGTGTGCTTTCTTATTACATTGTTTCATTATTCTGCCACTAAACACTGTAGCTTAAATCAAATGTATAATAAACATGTGAATTGGGGTTTGCTGTCTTAGAATCAAGTTATTCTCCATTTACTTCATTCAACAATTCTGTACTTTAACTTTCTTATGTATTTAGCACTTCATAGAAAATACAAAGGAACATAAGGCACGGAGCCTGCCCTCAGGGATTCTGTGTCCTTGAGAATAAAAGCCCCTCCATACACATGACAAATTAATCATAAAGTCTATATTAAAGGGTCCAAAGTGAATCGTAGAGACACATGTCACAGGTGTTCAGAAGAAACAGGAACCACTCTATGCTTGAGTCGACATGGGTAGTCTTATGGGGGTGGAGATTTAATGATTTCTTAGAGTGAGAAGGACTTGGTAGATACCAAAGTAATAACATACTTCTCTGCCTCCTTCTACAGAAAAGAGGGTGAACACAGATTACAAAGTAAAAATAATCACTGATGTATCCATAGGGAAGTAATTAAACTAGTTTAAGTAGAAAGTGTAATTTGTACTGGGAAACCATAAGAAAAGAAATGGAAAATTATGAACATGTGAGAAAAGCCTTAAAGGGCCAGTCAAAGCTTTACTCTGTGGGGCAGGGGAAGGAACCTGGGACTTAGATGGGTGCAGCAAGAAGGGTTGGTTGTGCAGCAACATGGATGGACTTAGAGATTGTCATACTGAGTGAAATAAGTCAGACACAGACAATCACCACAGATAGCATATGGTATCATTTATATGTGGAAACTAAAAAAAAAGGACATAAATGATTTACAAAACAGTAGAGTCATGGATATAGAAAACAAACATATGGCCACCAAGGCATAAGGAGGGGGAGAGATAAATTGGGATACTGGGATTGACATATACACACACTGCTAAGTATAAAATTGATAACTAATAAGGACCTGCAGTATAGTACAGGGAACTCTACTCAGTACTCTGTAATAGCTTATATGGGAAAAGAATCTAAAAAAATAAAGAGTGGATATATGTATACATATAACTCTTTTACTTTGCTATACACCTGAAACTAACACAACATTGTAAATCGACCATACTCCAATATTTTCTTTTTAAAGGGGTCCCTGGACTGAGTCAAGTGGAAGGAATCAAATAACTAAGCTCTGGTGGAGGGAAAATAAATAATAAGTACAGTGGGAGAGGGACAGATGATAGGTAAATGTATGGTCAAAGAGGGAGAGGATCAAGACTGAAATCTTGGTAAATCTGAACCCTATGAAAATGCCATCTATAAAAATTTGGTCATGTTGGTGGAGCACCATTATAGAGAAGGCATACATTTAATGGATTTAAAGAAAGCAAAGAATTTTAAATGCATTATATAATGTGAGCATTCAGCAAATAGTCTGAAATTGTTGATGACGGTACTCAGTTTGTTTATATTTTTTATTGGTCCACACCACAGCATGCGGGATCTTAGTTCCCCGACTAGGGATTGAACCCAGGCTCCTTGAATTGGAAGCCTGGAGTCTTAATTGCTGGACTGCCAGGTAGGATATGGTACTTGGTTTTAAGGACAAAGAGAAAAATGTAAGCCATACTCTGACATTCTAAAAATAAAAAGGAAGAGTCAGGTTTGTTGGGGGAAAAGGGAGGCAGAGAGAAAAAAAGGAAGTGCAAATAGTTAAAAAGTGGTGAATGCTCTAAATATCAAAGGAAGTAAATAGAAAAAAAATGGTAATGATGGGTTAAAGATCTGGAGACCTAAGGACCAGTCAATTTCTCTTTTCTCCACTGAGTGATATGAGAAGGGCAAAGGTGTGATCTATGCTAGATACTAAAATATGCTGTGGTATTTTCTAAAAAAAAATCCAGTCTTGTTTAAGAAGAATGTAATGAAATAAGATCATAAAATGATTATTTCATTTAACATTTTTCGGTGACAATTATACAAACTGTGCAAGAGAAGTTTAAGAGAAATTTTATAATATATAGCATCAATAGAAAGAAAGGACTCACCGTGGGAAATGGAGACAAAATCATGAAATCAAATTTGAGAGTTGGGAATATGTGGAGGGGGAGGGGGTGGCCGCAATTTGGACCTTAGAGGGAGCCTGGTGGGTACAGTTCATAGCATCGCGAAGAGTCGGACACAACTGCGCGACTGAGCACGCACACACGAGTAACAGGAATTACAGTAAGAAGTTAGTTCCAAGGCTTCTGAAGAACAACACAGACATTTCCAGGGATAGGATATCAGGAGAGGCAAGCCTCTCCATAAACATGGACAGAGAAAGATAAGTTTCACTATCTTGAATAGAATGCTACTGTTTTGAAAAATTTTGACTTTGAGAGGGTTCCTTGGACAAGCGGGGGTGGACGCTTCCCCAGTGGCTCAGAGGGTAAAGAATCTGCCTGCAATGTGGGAGACCTGGGTTTGATCCCTGGCTGGAGAAGATCCCCTAGAGAATGGCTACCCACTCCAGTATTCTTGCCTGGAGAATTCTATGGACAGAGGAGCCTGGTGGGCTATAGTCTATGGGATCGCAAAGAGTCAGACACAACTGAGTGGCTAAAACTTCTCTCTTTTTCACTTTGGATGAGTGGAGAATGAAGGGGAGATTCTTTATGAAATGTAGGAAGCAAAACAACTCTGCCTCTAGGAACGTTGTCCTCCACATGAAACTAAATGTCCATCTGGGAGACTTGAATAACTGCATTTTACTGCTCCTTCACTCCAGTAAGGGCTTCCCTGGTAGCTCAGTTGGTAAAGAATCTGCCTGCAACGCAGGAGACTCTGTTTCGATTCCTCAGTTGGGAAGATCCACTGGAGAATGGATAGGCTATCCACTTCAGTATTCTGGCCTGGAGAATTTCATGGACTATCAGGTCACAAACAGTCAGAAGCTACTTTCACTTTCACTTTTCACTCCGGTAAATTGAATATAATGATGTCTTTATATCACTAGAACATTTTTAAGTGTCCCTGATATCATCAAAAGAAGATTGGATCGTTGTATATTTCTTTCTTTCTTCAGTCATCACCACAAATGATATTTCTTTTAAGAAGGCTTTTGTATGGAAAGAAGCGTGTATACGAATACATGGAGGGAACCCTAGTGGAGTAGTTGGTTAACCTTGGGGATTCTTTCTGCAGTACCCATTGTCTAAAACTCACATGTTTTGACAGAAATTAGGTTCATCTAGCTCCTTTAAGGCTGTAGTCATTAGTGATACCAATTTGAGTTATATAGTCATGATGTCAATCATAACCTAAGCCAACCTAATAGGTGGAATTCCCCAGCTCAGTTCAGTTCAGTTCAGTTGCTCAGTCATGTCCGACTCTTTGTGACCCCAGGAACTGCAGCACACCAGTCTTCCCTGTCCATCACCAACTCCTGGATCCTACTCAAACTCATGTCCATTGAGTTGGTTATGCCATCCAACCATCTTATCCTCTGTCATCCCCTTCTCCTCCTGCCTTCAATCTTTCCCAGAATCAAGGTCTTTTCAAGAGTCAGTTCTTCCCATCAGGTGGCCAAAGCATTGGAGTTTCAACTTCAGCATCAGCTCTTCTAATGAATACTCAGGATTGATCTCTTTTAGGATGGACTGGTTGGATCTCCTTACAGTCCAAGGGACTCCCAACAGTCTTCTCCAACACCACAGTTGAAAAGCATCAATTCTTTGGCACTCAGCTTTCTTTATAGTCCAACTCTCATATCCATGCATGACTACTGGAAAAACCATAGCTTTGGCAAAAGGACCATATTGGCAAAGTAATGTCTCTGCATTTTAATATGCTATCTAAGTTGGTCATAACTCCTTCTTCCAAGGAATAAGCATATTTTAATTTCATGGCTGCAATCACCATCTGCAGTGATTTTGGAGCCCCCCAAAATAGTCTGTCACTGTTTCCATTGTTTCCCAATCTATTTGCCATGAAGTGATGGGACTGGATGTCATGATCTTCATTTTCTGAATGTTGACTTTTAAGCCAAAAATTTTCACTTTCCTCTTTCACTATTATCAAAAGATTTTTTAGTTATTCTTCACTTTCTGCCATAAGTGTGGTGTCATCTGCATATCTGAGGGTATTGATATTTCTCCTGGCAATCTTGATTCCAGCTTGTGCTTCATCCAGCCTGGCATTTCTGCATATAAGTTAAACAAGTAGAGTGACAAAATACAGCCTTGACATACTCCTTTCCAGATTTGGAACCAGTCTATTGTTCCATGTCCAGTTCTAGTTGTTGCTTCTTGACCTGAATAAAGTTTTCTCAGAAGGCAGGTAAGGTGGTCCAGTATTCCCATTTCTTAATAAATTTTCCAGTTTGTTGTGATCCACACAGTCAAAGGCTTTGGCATAGTCAATAAAGAAGAAGTAGATGTTTTTCTGGAACTCTTTTGCTTTTTATATGATCCAACAGATGTTGGCAATTTGATCTCTGGTTCCTCTGCCTTTTCTAAATCCAGCTTGAACATCTGGAAGTTCATGGTTCACATACTGCTGAAGCCTGGCTTGGGGAATTTTGAGCATTACTTTGCTAGCATGTGAGATGAGTGCAATTGTGTGATAGTTTGAACATTCTTTGGCATTGCCTTTCTCTTTGGGATTGGAATGAAAACCGACCTTTTCCGGTCCTGTGGCCACTGTTGAGTTTTCCAAATTTGCTGGCATATTGAGTGCAGCACTTTCACAGCATTGTCTTTTAGGATTTGAAAAAGCTCAACTGGAATTCCATCACCTCCACTACCTTTGTTCATAGTGATATTTCCTAAGGCCCACTTGACTTTGTATTCCAGGATGTCTGGCTCTAGGTGAGTGATCACACCATCATGATTATCTGAGTCATGAAGAACTTTTTTATATAGTTCTTCTGTGTATTCTTGCCATCTTTTCTTAATATCTTCTGCTTTGTCAGGTCCATGCCATTTCTGTCCTTTATTGAGCCCATCTTTGCATGAAATGTTCCCTTGATATCTCTAATCTTCTTGAAGAGATCTCTAGTCTTTCCCATTCTATTGTTTTCCTCTATTTCTTTTTTTTTTAATTTAATTTTATTTTTAAACTTTACATAATTGTATTAGTTTTGCCAAATATCAAAATGAATCCGCCACAGGTATACATGTGTTCCCCATCCATTTCTTTGTACTGATCACCGAGGAAGGCTTTCTTATTTCTCCTTACTCATCTTTGGAACTCTGCATTCAAATGGGTATATCTTTCCTTTCCTCCTTTGCCTTTTACTTCTCTTCTTTTCACAGCTATTTGTAAGGCCTCCTCAGACAACCATTTTGTCTTTTTGCCTTTCTTTTTCTTGGAGATGGTCTTGATCCCTGCCTCCTGTACAATGTCACAGACCTCCGTCCATAGTTCTTCAGGTACTCTGTCTATCAGATCTAATCCCTTGAATCTATTTCTCACTTCAACTGTATAATTGTAAGGGATTTGATTTAGATCATACCTGAATGGTCTAGTAGTTTTCCCTACTTTCTTCAATTTAAGTCTGAATCTGGCAATAAGAAGTTCATAATCTGAGCCACAGTCAGCTCCCAGTCTTGATTTTGCTGACTGTATAGAGCTTCTTCGTCTTTGGCTGCAAAGAATATAATCAACATGATTTCGATATTGACCATCATGTGATGTCCATGTGTAGAGTCTTCTCTTGTGTTGTTGGAAGAGGGTGTTTGCTATGACCAGTGCGTTCTCTTCTCAAAAGTCTATTAACATTTGCCCTGCTTCATTCCGTATTCCAAGGCCAAATTTGCCTGTTACTCCAGGTATTTCTTGACTTCCTACTTTTGCATTCCAGTCCCCTATAATGAAAAGGACATCTTTTGGGGTGTTAGTTCTAGAAGATCTTGTAGGTCTTCATAGAACCATTCAACTTCAGCTTCTTCAGCATTACTGGTAGGGACATAGACTTGGATTACTGTGCTATTTAATGAGTTGCCTTGGAAATAAACAGTGATCATTCTGTCATTTTTGAGATTGCATCCAAGTACTGCATTTCAGATTCTTTTGCTGACTATGAGGGCTACTCCATTTCTTCTAAAGGATTCTTGCCCACAGTAGTAGATAAAATGGTCATGTGAATTAATTTGCCCATTCCAGTCCATTTTAGTTCACTGATTCCTAAAATGTCGATGTTCAGTCTTCCTATCTCCTATTTGACCACTTTCAATTTGATTCATGGACTTAACATTCCAGGTTCTTATGCAATATAGCATCAGACTTTACTTCCATCACATCACATCCACAACTGGGTGTTGTTTTTGCTTTGGCTCCATCTTTTCATTCTTTCTGGAGTTATTTCTCCACTGATCTCCAGTAGCATATTGGGCACCTGCCAACCTGGGGATTTCATCTTCCAGTGTCCTATCTTTTTGCCTTTTCATACTGTTCATAGGGTTCTCAAGGCAAGAATACTGAAGTGGCTTGCCATTCCCTTCTCCAGTGGACCACGTTTTGTCAGAACTCTCCACAATGATCCGTCTGTCTTGATTGGCCCTATACAACATGGCTCATAGTTTCATTGAGTTAAACAAGGCTGTGGTCCATGTGATCAGATTGGTTAGTTTTCTGTGATTGTGGTTTTCAGTCTGTCTGCCCTTTGATAGAGAAAGGTAAGAGGGTTATGGAAGCTTCCTGATGGGAGAGACCTCTTTGTGACCCCATGGACGGTAGCCTACCAGGCTCCGTGGCCATGGGATTTTCCAGGCAAGAATACTGGAGTGGGCTGCCATTTCCTTCTCCAGGGGATCTTCCCAACCCAGGGATAGAACCCAGGTCTCCTGCATTGCACACAGACGCTTTACCGTCTGAGCCACTAGGGAAACCCGACTGAAGGGGAAACTGGGTCTTATTCTGATGGGCGGGGCCATGCTCAGTAAATCTTTAATTCAAATTTCTGTTGATGGGCAAGGCTGTATTCCTTCCCTGTTATTTGACCTGAGGCCAAACTATGGTGTAGGTAATGAAGATAATGGCGACCTCCTGCAGAAGGTCCCATGCATGCACTGCTACACTCAGTGACCCCAACGCTGTAGCAGGCCACTGCTGACCCACACCTCCGCCAGAGACTCCTGGATACTCACAGGCAAGTCTGGGTCAGTCTTTTGTGGGGTCACTGCTCCTTTCTCCTGGGTCCTGGTGCACACAAGGTTTTGTTTATGCCCTCCCTCCAAGAGTCTGTATCCCAGTCCTGTGTAAGTTCTGGTGGCTCTATGGTGGGTTAATGGTGACCTCCTCCAAGAGGGCTTATGCCGTATCCAAGTCAGGTGCACCCAGAGCCCCTGTCCCTGCAGCGGTCCACTGCTGACCCATACCTCTGCAGGAGACACTCAAACACAGGTCTGGCTCAGACTCTAAGGGGTCTCTGGGTCCTGGTGTGCACAAAGTTTGTTTGAGCCCTCTAAGAGTCTCTGGTGGGTATGGAGTTTGATTCTAAATGTGATTTTGCCTCTCCTACCATCTTGTTGGGGCTTCTTATTTGCCCCTGGGTGTGGGGTATCTCCTCACAGTTGCTCTAGTGCTGTGCAGCCACGGCTCTCCTGCTCAGAGAGATTGGTTAAGAGTCAGTAGAGAACTTAAATGGTTCAATAAGAAGGAAGTCCAAGATTCAGTTAGTGATTTTGTTAAGAAATTTAGTCAATCAATCATTCTCTCATGCTTTCTTTTTCTAACTCCCAACCTCTTATTGTGGTTATTGGTAATTTTGCAACCACAAGGTTAACTAGCCTTGGAATAAATTTGCCACTCTAGAAAGTAAACTGAAGAGAGAAACAGACTGCTCCTTAGGGAATACCATAGACATGCCAGATCAAGCCTTGCCTGCAACTTCTGCTACAAGTGATATTTTGAGTCTGAGAGTCAATAAATTGCCTTTATTGTCAAGGCTAGTTAAATATCATAACTGACACCCTTTCTGAATTATATTTATACTCATCTACTAAAATGTTTTATTTTTGCCATTTATCTGAATCTCAACATGTGCTGTCTTGCACTGAATTTATTTAGCTATATTTCTTATCTTTCTGCATAGTTTTTGAGCTCCTTGAGGTCAAAGACTACAATTTATATATTTCCATGTTGCTCCTAGCTTTCAAAATATTTCTTTGCATATAGTAGTCCTTAATAAATATTTGTAAAATTAATAAATCAAACATGAAAATGTGCATTTGATTTCATTAGCATCATACTGTAGTTAACACATATTAATGATTCTAAAACTGTTAACTAAACAGAATATGAAAACATCATTGTTTTATTGTTTCATATTTTGCTTGTTTCTCTTCCTTGCTATAGGAAAGGCTGTGACAGGAATTTCTGTTTTCACTTTTCCCCTCAAACCACAAAAATTCCTAAGACGTTAGGACAGTTCATCTAAAGTTCTAAAGATTAGCAAGAAATTATCAGTGTTATCAGTTCTGTTAATGTAATTCTAGCCAAAAGCCAAGTATCAACATTTTATTTAGCTAATGTTGTCTTACCTTAAGTAAAGGAAAGATTTACCTTAGGATTTGGATATATTGAAGAAAACTAAAGGCCAAAAGGAATCTTCTGTGGGTTAGTGTCTCAGTCCTGTCTGACTGTTTGTGACCCCATGGACTGTAGCCCACCAGGCTACTCTGTCCATAGAATTCTCCAAGCCAGAATACAGGAGTGGGTAGCTGATCCCTTCTCCAGGGGATCTTCCTGACCCAGGGATTGAACCCAGGTCTCTCATATTGCAGGTGGGTTCTTTACCATCTGAGCCACCAGGGAAGCCCATAAAGGAATCTGGGTGTGTGTGTTAGTCGCTCAGTTGTGTCCGACTCTGCGGGCCCATGGACTGTAGCCCACCAAGCTCCTCTGTCCATGGAATTCTCCAGGCAAGAATACTGGAGTGGCTTGCCATTTCCTTCTCTAGGGGATCTTCCCAACCCAGGGTTTGAACCCAGGTCTCCTGCGTTACAGACAGATGCTTGACTGTTTGAGCTACTAAAGTTACAAAGGAATCTACCTTGCTTTTAATTTAAGCCTTGACTCATACAAGATGTTTGACCTTGACAGAATTATTTTCTCTTCATCTTAATTTTCTCATCTCTAAAATGGAGATATTTATATTATCAATCTTTTAAGACTGTGATAAGGATCAAATGAGGTCATAAAACCAAAGCACTTAGATTAATTTTAGCTATGTGCTCCATTACATCCAACTGTTCAGAGCCCTGTGGCCTGTAGCCTGCCAGGCTCCTGCCCATGGAATTTTCCAGGCAAGAATACTTGAGTGGGGTGACATTTCCTCCTCCAAGGATTATTCCCAATCCTGGGGTCAAACTCATGTCTCTTGCATCTCCTGCATTGGCAGGCAGATTCTTTACCACTAGCGCCACCTGGGAAGCCCAATTTTAGTTATAATAAATATTTAATGAGTACTGTTTTTCTTTTCCTTCCTCTTCCTCTCTTTCATCTTCTCTTCTACTTCTTCCCTCCCCCTTTTTTTTGTTCTATCACACTGTTTCTTTTTAAATATTTATTTGTTTGTTTGCATTGGACCTTAGTTGCAGCATGCAGGAGCTTTGCTGTGTCAAGCAGGATCTTTTACTGCGGCCTACGACATATAGACTCTCTAGTTATGGCCCGCAGGCTTTGGAGCAGGCTCCGTAGTTGCGGCACATGGGCTTAGTCTCTCCTAGGCATGCGGAATCTTAGTTATCCCACCAAGGACTGAACATGCATCACCTCCGTTGCAAGTATTCTTAATCACCACACCACCAGGGAAGTCCTTCTGTTTTGATGTTATTACCATCCAACTTGGGAAAAAATTGTAGTTTTCCTCCATGTTAAAACTACTTTTTCTACTTCCAATTTCAATTAAGCATTATGATAAAGAATCCACCTGCCAGTTTACAGGAAATCCCAGAGACTCAGGTTCAATCCTGGGTTGGGAAGATCCCCTGGAGTAGGAAATGGCAACCCGCTCTAGTATTCTTATCTAGAAACTTCCGTGGAGAGAGGAGCATGGAGGGCTACAGTCCATGGAATTGCAAAAAGTCAGACACAATTGAGCCCACAAAGGTTGCTACTTCAAGATTAAAATATGATCTTCCCCCTACCTGGTTTAGACAAAACCTGTTTGGTCACTTTTTCAGTCTGTGCAAAAAGTCTACTTATGAGAATATTAACAAATGAGGGAGCCCCAGAAGAGAGTATCAAAGTTACAAAAATAAAATAATTACAGAAATATGAAGTACTTTTTCAGTAAGAGAAACACAGTGGTCTTTAAAATACATTTAAGACAGGAAAATTTTTAATTCATAAAAAAGTAGGTTTTTAAAAACTAATGTGATTTTTATTTTACCTCAGTGTTTAATAAAGTTAAATTGTGTAATTACCTTTCATTGAAATTTTCATTGCAATAATTATATACTCACATACAATTATAAGAAATTATACAAAAAGAGCCCTACACACTTTGTTCAGTTTCTCCTGTGGTACCACTTTACCAAACTATAGTATAAAATATTATCACAACCAGTATATTGACATTGATTTTCGATCCAGCCATTTTATTCAGATTCCCAAGTTTACTTTTCCTCATTTGTGGGTGTGAATACATGGTGTGGAGTTCTTTAGGATTTCCTCACCTGTGTTCATTCCTGTATTCACAACTACAGGCAAGACACTGAACTGTTCCAACATCACACCGCCGCTCCAGTCCTTCCTATACTTACTTTTTGAACAAACAGAGGAAAATTAGAAATTAAGCACCTCAAGAAATGTTAATTCTACTACTAGATTAAGAAGGACCAGGATCATTTACAAATGATCATGTGCTTTTGATGTAAATTTCCCTGAGCAACACTCAGGAACATCTGACTCTGTGTTTTTGCAAATGTACAAATACTTTTCTCTAGCATCTCAATACCTATATATCTCTGTCTAGAATAAAATTGAAAATGCAAGGATTCACTCATTTATTTACTCCACATTCAACTCTTGTTTATATTAATTACAGGGATCTGGTGGCTCACATGGTAAAGAATCTGCCTGCAATGCAGGAGACCCAGATTTAATCTCTGGGTTGGAAAGATTCCCTGGAGAAGAGAATGGCTACATACTCTAGTATTCTTGCCTGGAGAATTTCATGGGCAGAGGAACCTGGCAGGCTACTGGCCCTGGGGTTGAAAAGAGTTGGACACAACTGAGGGACTAACACCTTCACTTTCAACATTTTAACATCAACCAAGGAGGGACTTGCAACCTGGCATAATCCACACCAAACTCTTATACCTTTTCAATATAGCATTTTTAGGGCTTCCCCGGTGGCTCAGTGGTAAAGAATCCACCTGCCAATGCAGGAGATCTGGATTTGATCTCTGGGTCAGGAAGATCCCCTGGAGAAGGGAATGGCTACCCACTTCAGTATTCTTGCCTGGAAAACCCCATGGACAGAGGAGCCTGGGGGGCTACCATCCGTGTGGTCACAAAAGAGTCAGACATGACTTAGCGACTAAACAACATTTTAGCCATATTTATCAGACATGAATGACATTGAAGTCCATTTATGGAAATTATTAAATTAAATGTATGCTTTATATGGTTTCTATTTTAAGTCAAAAGTTATTTACATGTACTTTTCATATATGATATTACAATATACAGATTATCAATGCTTCCTCGGTGGCTCAGTGGTAAAGAACCTGCCGGCCAATACAGGGGATGTGGGTTCAGTCCCCAAGTCAGGAAGATCCCCTGGAGAAGGAAATGGCAACTCACTCCAATATCCTTACCTGAAAAATCCCATGGAC
Source organism: Bubalus kerabau (assembly GCF_029407905.1). Lineage (NCBI taxonomy): Eukaryota > Metazoa > Chordata > Mammalia > Artiodactyla > Bovidae > Bubalus > Bubalus kerabau. The sequence goes on from NC_073626.1 coordinate 155,332,789, forward strand.
AGATAAGCCTGGTAGATTACAGTCCATTTGGTTACAGAGTCAGACACGACTGAGCATCTAAACAACAACAGTATTCTCTAGGAATAAAATTGTAGTCAGAAATGCCTGTTAGCCAGTGAATACATTGATTAAGTTATGAGAAATTACAGAAAACTTGAAATTGATGGCGGCAAAAGGAAAATGCAAGAAGATGAACTTAGAAGGTGTGCCATGAGTCTTTTAAACGATTTCAGTGCAGAGAGACCAGGCGTTCAGGAGCTACTTTGGAGAGTACTTGCCCAGCTGTGCTCCCTTCCCAGTCATCAGTCTGTCAGCTGAGGAGCTCTCCTGAGGTTTTCTGACCAGGAAATGGAAATAAGTCCATTATTTGTAAGAGATTAAATATTGATCACAATTTTATATTTATTTCATATTAAAATCTATATGTAAGTGCTTCATTATTGAGTTCAGTTTCTGTATGATTCTTCAGTTCAAAAAGCAACATAAGAAACTTTGCTTCTACTGTCAACATAAAAAAATTAATACTGCATCACAGAAAATGTTGATGATACCATTCCATGACATTTTGTAAGGTGTGTTTGATATTTGTGTCCTCATTCACTCAGTCTCATCGGATCCTTTGTGGCCCCATGGGCTATATATAGCCCACCAGGCTTCTCTGCCCATGGAATTTTCCAGGCAAGAATATTAGAACTGGGTGCCAATTCCTACTCTAGGGGATCTTCCAGACCCAAAAGAAATGTGGATGAGTGAATGAATGGCCAACATGATAACATATTGAAGGCATAATAGCCCATAGAAAATGAACATGGTGCTGTAGTCAGACTTAAGAGTTCTTGTCTGTACTGCTGAGCAAGCAAAACATACCAACTCTCTGTGTTTCAGCTTCTTCATTTGTGAAATGGCAGTAATAATAATAATAGTAATAGTTATAAAATCTGTTGTGCAGGTTAAATTAGTCGATACATGTATAACACTTAAAAGTTTCCCAAGTACATGCTGATTGCTCAATAAATTTGAACTCTTACTAAACAAGACATATTGTTAAAAGTAATACCAACTTTTTTCATGAGTATCTTAATTATGTAAAATTATACTGAGAAATGACATTTACAGTTGTTCAAAGAGCAATCTCAGAGATCTTGCAATAATACTCTGAAACAATCATTGAATTTGTTGATTTTCCTGTTTGAATCACTGTCTCTTTATCATAAGAATTAACAATGAGCAACACAACTCTGTACTGTAGAATTACAGAGAGACCCACGTAAAAGTTTGCCAACTAAATCTACATATTCCTAAGAGGGGCTATTTCCAGAGATTTCAAAATGCTGCAAATTTTACCAGTAAACAGTGAATATAGTGGAAAGATTGAGGTAGAACTGAATATATAGGCTTTGAGCCCTGGTATAATATTTCATTTTCCTTTCTTTTATTTCCTCTGTCATCATTTCTCTACTCGACATTTCCCAGCACCTTGCTGTCTGTTACTGCTTATTTATCATATACCATATTTAATACCAAGCATGACATTGTATTGATCAACCCATTATGTCTTTCCAGCCTGTCCATCTCCTCTGTTCTGATGGTTTTACACATTAGCTCTTTTGAATGATGGTGTAATTTGATTCAGAGTCTCCTGGTACCTACTATTTCTTGAGAATGTATTAGGCACTTCAGTATGCTGCTTTAATTCTTTCTGGGCAAACAGAAATAAGGTTTTTCTTTTTACCTGCTGACTAATCCTTCTTACTCTCCTTTGCAAGCTTTTCTTCCCCTGCCTGCCTTTTATGTGTTTTTCTTCATGTTTTCATCCGAAATTCTTTTCAACTTCTTATGTTCATAGTCTGCTTGACTGATCTCCTCTTCAATTACTCCAGATATAGTCTATATAATAAATAACTCCAAAATCTAAACCCTAAGCTAGACCTCTCTATTGCTGGCCTTATGAAAACTCCATGTGGGTGTTCTACAATCATCTAAACTCAGCATGACCACACTGAACTGATTAGCCCCCAAGTCAACCCATCCCAGAGAATGACATCCATAACTATGTATATTATCCTTAGCTCCTCACTTCAATTACCTCCCCAGTCAGTCACCAGTCCCTGATGAATCGATATTAAAAAGGCTTTCTAATTGTTTCTTTTTCCTCCATCTCTATCTCTAAAACCTATTCCAAGCTACCAGCATCTCTTGCTGATATTATTGCAAATCTTCCTAAGTGGTTTCCTGCCATCCAAAATATTTTCAGGGATGTTTTAAAAGTAATCTTCCTTAAATGTGAATCCAATTGTGTTACTCTTCCATTTGAGAAATTTCAATAACTTCTTGCTCTCAGAATAGAACCACAACTCTTTGTTTCAACTCCTAAGGATCCTCATGACCTGGCACCATCTAGGAGTCAAGCTCTTTCATGGTGAAAACATACTTTGGGATTACATGTCTGGATTTAGATCTTAACTATTTATTCATCCATCCATCCATCCTTTATTGAGCAACCATTGCATCCCTGGCACAGTTCTTGCCTCAGAATGCAGCAGTGAAGAAAATAGACAAAGACTGCCCTTCTGGGGCTTTCATTCTAGAGGCATAAGACAAATAAATAACAAGAGAACATATATAATATGCTGGATAATGATAGAGTGCTCCAGAGCAGTGGTTGTGATGAGATGTGCGTATTTGGTGTCCATCAGAGTGATGGAACAAAGAGGGCAAATCTCTGAGGTAGAGGAGTATTGAACATACTTTTTCTCTCCCTTAACTTAAATCATTTTATTGAAGCTAAATGTCTCTGGAGGACTTTAATTTTATTTATCTTAGTATCTAATAGAATTTTTATCTGCTGCCTGGAGTAGGGCTATGAGGAAATGAATAGAAACAAGATGATAATTTTTAAAATCTGTTTTTTTATATTGGAGCAGAGCTGATTAACACTGTTGTGTTAGTTTCAGGTGTACTATGACGTGATTCCTTTACACATATGCATCTATTCATTTTCAAATTCTTTACTCATTTAAGTTATTACAGAATACTTGGCAGACTTCCCTGTGCTATATAGTAAGTACTTGTAATGTCTACATCTCAATCCTCAACTCTGATTGGGTGGGTGATAGTTAATAGGCTATTTGCAATTGTCCAGGATACAGATACAACTGGAACAGTAATGGTGGACATGGTGAGGAATGGTCTGACTGTGAGAATATTTCTAAAGCAAACCCCAGATGATGATGATTTAAGTATTGTGTGTGTGCTTAGTCGCTCAGTTTTGTATGACTCTTTGTGACTTCATGGACTGTTACCCACCAAGCTCCTCTGTCCATGGGACTTTCCAGGCAAGAATATTGGAGTGGGTTGCCATGCCCTCCTCCAGGGGATCGTCCCAACCCAGGGATTGAACCCAGGTCTCCCACATGGCAGGTCGATTCTTTACCATCTGAACCACCAGTGAAGCCCAAAGTAAAGCCCAGATGACTATGATTTGATTTAAGAATAGTAAAATACCAGAAAAGGAGGGGAGGCATCAGGACCACTTGAAAGTTTTAATTTGAGGAAATGCAAGTGGTAGAGCTATTCACTGAGAATGGAAAGAATGAAGGACGATCTTTTGGATTTCAGAGGGAGAATCAAGGATCAAGAATGTGTTATATTTGAGGTGCTTGGTACATATCCAAGTGGAAATGTTAAATAGGCAGCTGGATGTGACAATATGAGTTCAGCTAAGGAGTTTGGACTAGACTATAACATTGACTGTCGTTGGTAATTAATGATTCTAAAGCCATGAGCCTGAAATGAGGATACCAAGGAATGAGTGCTGATCAGAAGTGTGCTAATAAATATTTAATGAGTGACTCTGTATTTTAAAAAATGTATAGTATATATACATTTTTACATACTACCCCTTGACTTGTTTTCTCCAATTTGCCACAGATCCCACTACACACTAGGCTACACATATGTACTTAGAATCTAGTCACTTAACTTATACTATTTGTCTGGCCATTGTGACACTGGAATTTGTTAAACAGGAGTAGTTTTTAATTCTGAATCCTATTCACTGTGTTTAGTTACTTTATACTTCATTTCATGCTATTTATCTCAAATGCCCCATTGCTGGTAAGACCTTGTATAATTAGTGCCAGCTTCCTTAGATCCGGACCAGTGTCAATCTGGGGAGCAAAAGGACAAGTTAGAAATTCTCCACCTTGTTAATTTGTTTTTCAGTGTATGTAAAGATTACTTTTCATTACCTTGACATTTCTTCTTTTGAACCAACAAGTTGGTACACTGTGTGTAGCTCCTGGGGTGTGTGTGGCTTAAGAGTTGTCTTTCCAAGAGGAATTAACAGGTTGCCTTGAAATGACTAGGTTGAATATGTTTTGGGTATTGTCTTGGGTATGACAATATTGGTTTGTAATGAAGATTAATGTTAGCTTTGATCAGTCTTCGGAATTAAGACTAAAGGTTGCAAAAGATTTTTAAAAATCATTTTCCAAATATAGAAGACACATTTTCCTTAATTTTTTTAAAGTAAAGCAATAATTTCAAGTATAATAAAAAGAGTCACAAAAGTAATTTATTATGCAAATGATTCAGAGTAGAAAAATTATATTCTGAACAGTCATAAACCAGTTTTGTTGCTAGGTGAATATAAGGATCACAGGGTTACAACTGGATGCTAAACACTTACTGAGTTAATTGCCACCTCACTGAGGGCAAAAGGATTGCTTTCAGCTATATCCCATAATTTTTTTAGTAAGTATTTTTCTTGACTGGAAAATGTATGAAATGTAACTAGAAGGCAATGGAAAATACTTCACATTAAAACAGAATCATTACTTTCTAGCCAAATAGAGGTCATGGTTTTCTCTTTTTTAAAAATCCTATCCCTCTTTCTGTCATCTTTGTTCTCACATACTGCTCCACCTGCCTCTCCTTTCATAAGTTTACATGTCTTATGATATTTTTTTCTTTTTTCTGAAGAGCATAGATATAAATTCCTGTGTAGCACTCAATATTTCCAAGACCTAGGATGTTCCTTGAGAGGTATGGTACTATTTTGAGGTAAGTTATAGCATAAAACTGCATTAGCTACCTCATTTGTGAAAATTATACCAAATTCCCAGATATGTGGTAAGCAGTTGCTGGTAAAAACACAATCCTAATGGCTTTCATAATTGATGTTTTCAAAACCAAAAATAATTCTGACCATGTTGCAGCCCCCTTTTAGGACGTGAGTGGTGAAAAAGGATTCTGTGTTTTATGAGGTTTAGTAATATTATATTTAGACTATTTTGCTGCTATATTTCTGTAGCAGAAAGACTTAAGAAGTGCATTTCTTATACTAGTTTCTGAAACACTAATGGAGTATATATATATATATATATATATATATGAGTATATATATACATATATATACACACACACACATTTTCCCTACTTTTATTAATAGAACCACAGGAATATGTTTTTGTGGCAGATGATTCCACATGGAGTATGAACATTTTTCAGCTAGTAGTTTATAGCTTTAAAAGAAGACATTGTTACACTATTCTGTTTACCTGTTTCAATAAAATATAAGATTCATTGAGGGTTCTCTTAGTTAATTTTTAAATTATTTTTGTCCTATTCCAGAATAGCTTTTGGAATTAAACTTTCTGCAGTGCTTATTGGTCTACATATTAATTATAAACTGCTTGACCTTAGTCAATTTCTCTTCTGTTAGTCCAAATTTGTACTTAATGTTTAATAACTTAAGGTATATGACCTAACTCATGCAAACTTCCATTGACTTTTACTGGAGTCAGTGAAGTTTTGTCAGACATCCAGAATCTAATTTGTTGCTCCATCCCAGAATACAAACTATAAATGAGAAACTGGTGAACTTTGTGCTGTCCAGCAGGTTAATGTTCTTTTAATGTTTTTCCTGGTCTCAATGGAATTTTTTGATAAATCCATAGCATTTATCATGACATTTAGATTCCTGGTAGATAAGTATTAATTTATAATAAATACAAATACTTAGTGAGTTTATTATATAAATATTAACATTGCCATCTGTTGTCATCGTTATTGTTTTTCTTTAATGTTTGTTTCTAGGTACCCTAGTTAAATGAAGTCTGTGTACAGAAACAATTCATTCTTGTTGATTGTTCATTCCTGAAATATTTAGGCATAGTTTGGTGATATTGGGTAGCTGCAAAACGTTCCTCATGTAGATGGAAATGAATTAAAAATTATCTAAAGTAGGATAAATCACAAGGAAGCTAACAAATCTAGAATTCTAGTGGCATAAAGGCACATACTCTACTGCCAATCAAAAAAAAAAAGGGCCTCTTTGATCAAAGTAAAGAAACCACAGGGGTAAGGTGAAGTGAGATGGGGGACAGGATTCTTATTTTGGAAATGGCACCAAATAGAGACCACAGACATCCCAAGTTGTCTCCTAAATATAGAGTTGAGAAGTGAATTAAAGGAAGATGCCATATTTTGGAAAGTGTAACAATCTTACAGGAAATAAAGGAAATTCTGGCAGGAATCAGAGGGACAAAGATTGGAGCTGCAAGCTGACTCAGAAAGGATGGGGCCTTGGAGCCTCTTTCCCATCGTGGTTCGACAACATTCCAGGGCCCTGCTGGCATCCCAGGAATGTAAAGTGAGCACCCAGCCCCTCCTCACTTTGTTCCCCTGATCTGGCTTTTTGACAGTAGCCTGAGTTCCTTCAGCTGAAGAAGGGAATCTCCATCCTGTGAAGGAGTAGGTCTGAAGTGCAGAGGGACAGGAGTAAGGAAACCAAAAGAGGTGAAGAAGGAAATAGCAACCATAAGGCAACAAATTATAAATAGAGGAGTCAGCATAAAGCCTGGAAAACCACTAAGATGACAGAAATAAGCTTGCTCTACAATCAGTCACCCAGAGGTCCCCATTCTGGAATGCTGATTAAGTGTGTGCACATCTCTTAATCTGCTCATGCCTCAGTTTTCTCATCTACCACATGAGGGTAATAAACACCTTATGTGTGAGGATTAAATGGTAATATGTCACTTATATAAAAAAAGGATTGTGACAGCACCTAGCATATACTATGTTCCATAAATGGTGATTGCCTTAATTACATTAAATAATTTAATATATTTAGTTTAAATTATTAAATTTAAATTCTATTATTAAATCTAAATGAAAGTGGTTTTCCACAATTCATTTCTTTCTCATTTATTTAAAAGATGTACCCTCAAATTAAGTCGAAAACAGTGTCTAGGGTGTATAAAAGGAAGACAGCTGAAACAAAACAACTCAAAAATTAAAAGAAAATGAAAAGTATGGTAGAAAAGCTGATTGATACTACCCAGACACATTTAGTCCATGTAATATTAATCTAACCAGAGGATAAAGGTCATGGTCTTCATCCCTTAACCTTGGCCTGTCCCTAGCTCCGGCTGAAGGAATCAGAGATGGAACCAAGGACAATCAAGCCATGGTCTGACTAGTGTCCTGTGCTCTGTGTCTTAAGCTGAAAAAGGCTTTGGAAAAAAAAAAGAGATTCATCTCTTAAATTTGGGGAATTAGATGAACTGAGTAGAAGAGTGTTGGAGTGAATTGGTAACTCCTTGTAGCCTTAATTGAAGTACAGCAGTAGAAGAGATATATTTAAGGAAGCTTGTCCTGGGCTTCCTGGTGGAGAACAGACAGAGAAATGCATAAATAGTTTGTCTTTGTAGCAGGAAGTGTTTTCTGCTCTTGCTTCCTGCTCAGAGACCACTGAGTGATAGCAGCAGAGGCTTCTATTGAACCCTATTTCTTTGGTTAAGATTGAGACCCTGACAGGGAATAATGTTACACTAGGGAATAATGTTGTACTGGAAAATGGAGGAACTGGACATTCTTGGAACCCTGGCCTCTCTGAGGTGCTTTCCTGTACAGGTTCCGTCCCTTATGTGATGAGACTTCCCTTTATAAATTCATCCTGTGACCAAAGCTTGGAATGCAGAATGGGCTTTTAGAAGTAAGCAAAAGCAGATTAAGGAAGAAAGGCCCTTTACTGGGAGTTCTAACTGATGTTTCCCTTCAGGGCCCTGAGGCTTAAGCCTTTATTTCTAGAAGAATGGGGAGAGGAGGAGTTAGTCCCATTTGTTGCTAAGCAACCAAAGCTTTGCAGGCCTGTTCTCAGGTCACGTTTACAGCTATTGAGAATCAGTGACAAGGTGGATGTAGTGATGCACGGAGAAGCCTCCTCTTTCAAAATTTCTGGTGCTGTGTTTTAAATGATGGAGTTTTCAAGAACAAAATTGACTGGAAGCCTATCACAGTTCTTAAAAAATGATGTTTTTAGAAATAAGGCCTGAGAATCAGGGGTAAGTTTCACACTTAAACCAGTAACAGGGCATCTTATCTCCCATACAAAGTCCAAGACCAATACAAAGGATGTCAAGAATAAACTTAATGAAAAATATAGCAAATCTGTGTGAAGACAAAGCAGAAACCAACCAGCTAAATGGAGATGAAAGGATATCAGGATAGAGGGAGAGACATTACATGTCCTTGATGGGAGAATAAACACTGTAAAGGTGTGAATTTTATGTAAATTTATTTATAAAGAAATATACCACATAGACCCCTTCTGTTTGTTTTTTATTTCTTTTGTTTTTTTTTTTACATGACAACACAATCTTCATTTAATTGGAAAACTAAATATGTGAGATTATTTGGAAACATTCTGAGAAAGCAGAGTAATGAGTAGGACTTTATCAAAGACATAGTAAACTGTATTGTTAAGGTGTGACAGTTGAAACAGTGTAATGTTGTGTAAAAACAGCATAGGAATAAATAGGTAGAACAATGGAGGAGATTTAACAGCCCAGAATCAGACACAAATGGAAATTGAGCAAGCACTATAGGTGACAATTTGATTCAATGTATTGAATGGATTTTTAAAAAATATTTTGGGAAAGTATATTTAAAGTGTACAGAAAGTCAACCTATGACCCAGCAATACCATTTTGATATATTTACCCTAACTGATGAAAACATATGTCCTCAGAAAGACATATAAAAATCTTCACAGTGATTTTATTTATAATAGCCAAACATTGAGATCAGCTCAAATGTCTACCTTCAGGATGACCAGACTATATTTATGAAATGGAAAATGATTGAGTGGTGAAAAAGGAGCAAACTATGGATATATATAGCAAAATCTATAAAAACGTTATGCTGAACAAGAGGACACCCATAGAAGAACAAATACTCTGTGAGTCCATGTTAATGGCCTTCTAGAACAGGCAAAAGTAATCTAAGTAATCACAACAGGGCTGGTTTCTGGTGGGAGTTGCTGACTGGAAAGGGGCAGGAGGGAACTATCTGAGCTGATGGAAATGTTCTATATCTTGATTTTGGTGGTGCTTACATGGTTATACTCCACTGCCAGACTCCTTAAACTATACCCCAGAAGTTCATATATTTTATATACTGGAAATTAAATATCAGTAACAACAACATATCGTTAAGAATTGCCACATATAAAATAAATAAATAAATAAAATACAGAAAGCGTACTTTTAAAATGACAGAAAATGAAGGTAGATTAAAAAATCTTACATGAGGAGTCTCAGAAAATAAGAGCAAAAAGGCCTTATAAGGTCTAAGGGTTTAAACATTTGGGGAACATGAACTTAGAACATAAGGTGTATTATAGACGGAAGGTTGTAACTAAGAAGGGTTCCTTGACATTGATGAAAAAGAGCTTGAGAAATATAACTGGATGACAGAGGAGATGTATCCTGCCACCAACCATGAGTTTGTCTGTCTAAGTGTATTTCTCCAAGTGGAGGTTTATTCCTAATGTGGAGACGCATACATCAGGTTTTCAAAATGTATAATACCATTAAAAAAATTATATATTTACTTTTGAGTCTTCACTGCTGCTAGGGCTTTTCTCTACTTTTCACAGAGCTGGGGCTACTCTCTAGTTGCGGTGCACATGCTCTCCTTTGCGGTGTCTTCTCTTGTGGAGCACAGGCTCTGGGGGCATGGGCTTCAGTAGCTGCGGTTCCAGGCTCTAGCAGGCTCAATAGTCATGGTGCACAAACTTAGTTGCTCTGTTCATGTGGATCTTCCTGGTTGAGGGATCAAATTCAAGTCTCCTGCATTGGCAGGTGGATTCTTTACCACTGAGCCACCAGGGAAGTCCAATACCACTTATTGTGGGTAAAAATAATGTTTTAAGTAACTTCTCTCTTTCTTACTACATGAAGCATTGTTTGGTTGCTTGCTCCCTGAAGTAGTGCACACTAAAGTTTCTAGGTTCGGTTTGTTTTTTTTTTTTTTAAAGAAGCATATTTGTTTCTTAAAAAGTTCAAACAAGTCTGTATATTGTTGTTCAGCTGCTAAGTTGTGTCCAACTATTTGCAACCCCATGGACTATAGAATGCCAGGCTCCTCTGTCTTCCACTATCTCCCAGAGTTTGCTCAAATTCATATCTATTGAGTTGGTGATAGTATCCAACCATCTCATCCTTTGCCACCCCCTTCTCCTTTTTGCCTTCAACATTTCACAGCATCAGGATCTTTCCCAGTAAGTTGGCTTTTTTCATCAGGTGGCCAAAGTATTGGAGCTTCAGTTTCATCAGTCTTTTCAATTAATACTGTATAGGAACTTATTTGTTGGAAATCTGTATTACCCCTAATATTATGTGACTTTTGTCAATTTTATTTTTTAATCATTTTTTTTTGTTTCCTAAGAAGTAAAAAGTATATTTAAGAATATGCAAAATTCACTTTTTATGAACTTAATAGTCAGTCTGTTGTGTCGATCCCACAACATATCCAAGATGCTAAAAATTCCATGCTGGCATTTCAAATGGAAGTGAAATAACATACTAAACTGTTTTCAGTAACCCTGGTGCCAAATGATGAAAAATTAATTTTTAAAAAATTTATCATGAGTCCATTGAAGTACCAACATTTAGTATTGAGGGGGAAAATACTTTTGCCTTTAGTATTGAAGAGGAAGTCAACAAGAAAGGAATGATCTCCCTGGTGGCTCAGTTGGTAAAGAATCTGCCTGTAATTCAGGAGACCTAGGTTTGATCGTTGGGTCGGGAAGATCCCCTGGAGAAGGGAATGGCAACCCACTCCAGTAGTCTTGCCTGGAGAATCCCATGGACAGAGGACACAAAGAGTCGGACATGACTGAGTGACTAACACACTGTATACATCAGACTGTCCACCACCATATCATTTTTGCCGTCCTTTGGAAAAAGGAAGATGTGCAGCCATATCTTCAAGTCTGCATCCATATGTGTTTGATGAAGCGTTTTGGTGGTGAGGATACAGCAAGGGGGGGCTGGGAACTTTGTTAAGAGAGGGAATTAATCCAAGGAAATGAAGTGTTTAAGGGGTTATATATCCTGTGGAAAGTTAGTTCCAAAGTGTGCAAGCCAGAAAGAGCAATGAAAACAAAAACAAGATTGAAGGATGAGAATTGTTACGTGTAAGGGAAGTTTAGTATTTGGACGCTTCATTACAACCACTGTTTATTCTACCCCACCCCACCACATCCAGCAGAAGTGCTTTTGTTTTTTCTTTTCTGAAGAATACATTGTTTTATTTTTATATATAATTAAAAAAAAATTTGACCACGCATTGCAGCATGCAGGATCTTAATTGCCTGACCAGGGATCGAATCTGTGCCCCCATGCAGTGGAAGGATGGGGTCTTAACCACTGGAAAGAGAAGTCTCTCTCTTTCTCTTCTTATTTATTTATTTTTTGTATTATTTTAATTCATGACATTTTAAGGTTAGCACTATACACAAAAGTTATATCATATATGCATTATTTTTTGAAGGATAAAAACTGTTCCTTCAAATATATTAGTCAGTTCAGTTCAGTCACTCAGTTATGTCCAGCTCTTTGTGAGCCCATGGACTGCAGCATGCCAGGCTTCCCTGTTCATCACCAAGTCCTGGAGCTTGCTCAAGCTCATGTCCATCGAGTCGGTGATGGATGTCATCCAACCATCTCATCTTCTGTCGTGACCTTCTTCTATAGATTTAATATTAGCCAAGAAGTTCAAAAGAGAGATCAAAACAATGCTAATTGTTTAAGACATTAAGACATTTACAAAGAAGCAAAAATCTAAGAGTAATTTAAGCAATTCCAAAAGTAAAATTTAATATAAGTATACATTTTTAGATCATAATCAATTAAAATTAGAAGTGAACTTATGAAAATTTTCTGAACGTTTTAGATAAATGTTTAGTCAATAATATGTATAAAATGGGCACAGGATTTAGATCACTCCTCCTGTTTCTTAAGTTACATATTTGTGTTTAAAAAAACATTGACCCTAATAAATATATCATAATCATGTTGCATTAGATATTTGGCAAAACTAATACAATTTTGTAAAGTTTAAAAATAAAATAAAATTAAAAAAAAGAATTACAAAATAAATTTATATTAAGACAAGCATATGTACATGTATATTACTAAAGACAAATATTTTAAGTTTTCAGCAAAACTGAATAGCCTCTATAAATCAGTTTGATACATTTATTAACATAAAAGCTTATCTTTAATTTTTTAATGTTTTAGGAGATCACAGTTTCTCAGTCCATTTATAAACTGCTTTTTAACAGGCAGCTGAAAAAACTTTCCACTGCATAGTCTTTTTTTATGTGATAAGATTATCAGCAACTTTAGAGATTTAAGGTCAGCCTTTCTGATTATTACTGTACTCATTTAATACATGTAACTTGTTATTTAGAATGCAGACTTGCCCTTTAAAAGCATTCCCAAATGAATATATCCAGTTTTCAGATTGTTAAAAAAAATATGATTTCTTATTTTGAGGTAACTGAAAAACTTCTTTGTAAAAAAGTTTGGTAGACTATAACCTTTTAGCAAAGGAAAGTTTCCAAACTTGAGAATGTCACAAAATATAAAGGTTAGGTGGAAATAACTATGACTTTATGTCCTAAGCACATGTTTACCCATTAATGAAAAAGTTCTAAATATAGTGTTTATATACTCAAAATTATCCTTGAGAATCAATGGGTTTTAAAGAAAGTCAATGATTAAATTTATTTTAATCATTTAATTAAATGTATTTTCTTATTTTATCTAGGAAATAACAACTCTAATCATTGGGGAATATAACTTTGTTTATTTGATTATCACTCTGTATTTGTCTACTAATTAATAGTGTTCAAAGCCCTCTCATTTATGTATTTAATTTTACCATTATGCAAAATTGTTTTAGAAAAGGCAGAGGAACCATCAAATTGCCAACATCCGCTGGATCATTGAAAAAGCAAGAGTTCCAGAAAAACATCTATTTCTGCTTTATTGACTTTGCCAAAGCCTTTGACTGTGTGGATCACAATAAACTGTGGAAAATTCTGAAAGAGATGGGAATACCAGAAAAATTGCCTATTGAGAAATCTATATGCAAGTCAGTTAGCAAGAGTTAGAACTGAACATGGAACAACAGACTGGTTCCAAATAGGAAAAGAAGTACGTCAAGGCTGTATATTGTCACCCTGCTTATTTAACTTATATGCAGAGTACATCATGAGAAACGCTGGGCTGGAGGAAGCACAAGCTGGAAACAAGATTGCTGGAAGAAGTATCAATAACCTCAGATATGCAGATGATACCACCCTTATGGCAGAAAGTGAAGAAGAACTAAAGAGACTCTTGATGAAAGTGAAAAAGGAGAGTAAAAAAGTTGGCTTAAAACTCAACTTTCAGAAAACTAAGATCATGGCATCTGGTTCCATCACTTCATGGCAAATAGATGGGAAAACAGTGGAAACAGTGGCTGACTTTATTTTGGGGGGCTCCAAAATCACTGCAGATGGTGACTGCAGCCATGAAATTAAAAGACATTTACTCCTTGGAAGGAAAGTTGTGACCAACCTAGACAGCATATTAAAAAGCAGAGACATTACTTTGCCAACAAAGGCCTGTCTCGTCAAAGGTATGGTTTTTCCAGTAGCCATGTATGGATGTGAGAGTTGGACTATAAAGAAAGCTGAGCACCAAAGAATTGATGCTTTTGAACTGTGGTGTTGGAGAAGACTCTTGAAAGACCCTTGGACTGCAAGGAGATCCAACCAGTCCATCCTAAAGAGATCAGTCCTGAGTGTTCATTGGAAGGACCGATGTTCAAGCTGAAACTCCAACACTTTGGCCACCTGATGCGAAGAGCTAACTCATTTGAAAAGACCCCTATGCTGGGAAAGATTGAGGGCAGGTGGAGAAGGGGATAACAGAGGACGAGACGGTTGGATGGCATCACCGACTCAGTGGAGATGAGTTTGAGTAAACTCCAAGAGTTGGCGATGGACAGGGAGGCCTGGTGTGCTGTGGTCCATGGGGTTGAGAAGAGTCTGACACAACTGAGCAACTGAACTGAACATTGTTCAGTGGAAATACCATCCTCCTCTTTTAAATGTGGAAACTGAGAGATATTTATTCTATCAATCATTGTATATTAACTTTTATATGCCCGGAGAAAGCAATGGCACCCCACTCCAGTGTTCTTGCCTGGAGAATCCCAGGGACGGCGGAGCCTGGTGGGCTGCCGTCTATGGGGTTGCACAGAGTCGGACACGACTGACAGGATTTAGCAGCAGCAGCAGCAGCAACTTTTATATGCCAGACACTGTGCTAGACTCTGGAGATACAAAAGTAACAAAAGCTATCATTTTTGGCTTGAAAGACTCGGCAACAATAACAGTGCAGTTTGAGCATTGTAAAGATAGCAGCATGGATGAGATGTGCTAAGACTACATAGGAAAGAGAATAAATTCAAAATTGGATAAAGAAAGGCATCTTAAAGATGAAGGCTGAGCCAAGTTTCATGAATTGATATTAGACAGGCCAAAAGGATCATGGCCTTGAAAGGATGAGATTGTTTTTATAGAAGCTGCAGACTGGGCAGAGGCACCAATGACAGAGTATATTGCCTATTCTGGGAACAGCAAAGAGGTTCATTTTAGGTTGGGATGGAAGAGGGGAGAATAAATGGTGAGGGATGGGGAAGGGAAAGATATTCAAAGACTAGATTATAAAAGGACCTTGTACACTGTGCTAAATGGACTTCATCCTGAAGGGCGTGGAAACCTTTTCTGAACCAGGAAAACTCATCAGACTTGATTCTTTGAAGAAAACACTATGGTTTGGAGAATGGGCTAGATTGTATGGTAGTGAGTCTTTTTTTGGTGACTCATAATAAACCAGATACAAAACCAGTAAGGATCCAAAGTAAGGGAGGAGTAGAGGAAAGAGAAAGAAAAAGATTATTTGAGTTTATTTAAGACATTAAACTGTTTAATTTGAGAATAAATGGCTATGATTTATAGTGTCAATAAGTTGAAATGCAAAAGACATATGAACACCTTTTTCAGATGTGCAATCGTTTGTTAAATTCAACATGACTGTGGGATTTTAGAAAGAATGACTGTATAAGAATAGTCCAAAAAGTTTTTTCAATTAAATAAAATAGGAGGCTTGTGTCATAAAATATTAAAATACTCTAAAACTGTCACAATAAAATATTGTGACTTTGACACAGAAAGACTCAAATCAATGGGACAGACCTTCAAAACAACAATAAACGTGGGTATGTCGAAAAGCATCATGAGCAAAATTAAAAAGCAAACCACACACTGGAAAAACACATTCAACAGACAAGAAAGAGTGGGCTTCCCAGGTGGCTCAGTGGTCAAGAATCGGCCTGTCACTGCAGGAGTTGCAGGAGACCTGGGTTTGATCCCTGGCTTGGGCAGATGCCCTGGAGTAGGAAATGGCAACCCACTCCAATATTCTTGCCTGGAAAATTCCTTGGACAGAGTAGCCTAGGGTTCTACCGTCCATAGGGTCCCAAAGAGTCAGACATGGCTGAGTGACTGAGTGCATGAACAGAGATATGAGAAAGATAAGGAACTTATTCATAACTTTAATGAATAAGGATCTCTTGGAATTACACAAAAAATGGATAATACACTGACAAAGGATATACACTTCTCCAAATATAAGCAAGTGGGCAATAAGCATATGCTCATTGGATAAAGTCCAAATTTGTTCTTATATAGAAAAATAACAAATTAAGACAATCACATGTCATTTCTACACATTGAGTCACAAAGTAGTAAAAAAGTAACTTGAATCAGTATGTGTGGAAGTGGCCACTTTTATATATTCCTCATGAAAGGGAACACAGGACCGTGAACTACAACATGTTTCTGGAGCGCAATTGGACAATATGCATTTGAACCTTAAGACTGTGTTTTGAGGGACTTCCATGGTGGTCCAGTGGTTAAGAATCTGCCTTCCAATGCAGGGGATGAGGATTTGATTCCTGGCCAGGGAACTAAGATGCCACATGCCGTACGGCAACTAGGCCAGCGCACTAAACCAGAGAGAAGCCCGTGTGCCGCAATGAAGAAAGAGCCCACAGACTCCGATGTAAAGATCCACAGGCAGCAACTAAGACCTGATGCTGCAAAATAAATAAATAAAAGAATGTACTTTGACAAACACAACATTGTAAATCAACTAAATTCCAATAAAAAATATCAAAATGTGCTTTGACTCAGCAATTCCAGATATAGGAATTTATCCTGAAGAAACATGAATATGTGAAGAAATTTAGTGTCTTTGCTTGTGTTCTCTGCCCTCCCCACATGCAGACCCTGAAACAAAGATTTGTGGATATGTCCTTTATTAGAGCAGGACCCCAGGGAGCAGAAGTGAGGATAGGGGAAGAGAGGAGGGGAGCAGGGCCAACACAAGGCTGCATTATTGACTTGGTCACAATTATGGACAAGAGGTTGCCCAATATCATGAGACATCTGGGAGGCTTCAGGTTTTGTGAGAATAAGTTGCCCTCACTTCTTCTCTGAAAGAGGAGCTATCCGAGTCCAATTTGCCAGATCCCCTTCAAAGTGAAAGACACCCTTGTCTTTACAAAAATCTTAATATAAGAAGATGAGTGGAAAAGAAGCAAATGAAACCAAAACAAAGTAAAACACCTTACAATCTCCACTGATGCTGCTGGTCCTGAAATTGTGAGTGCTATTTATCATTTCCCTTCTTCACCCCCAACTCAAAATTTCTCTCCCTCATTGCCAGCACTTGGCTCTGAGAGTGGAAAGAGATCTAATATAATCAACCTGCTCAAAATTAGTTGCTCAAGGAATGATACTATATCACCTGTTGATCTCTGCTGCTGGCAGGTTGGTCATTCAGCAGTGGTCAGTACTGCTGTGGAGAAGGCAATGGCACTCCACTCCAGTACTCTCGCCTGGAAAATCCCATGGATGGAGGAGCCTGGAGGAGCCACTCCATGGGGTGGCTAAGAGTCAGACACGACTGAGCGACTTCACTTTCACTTTTCACTTTCATGCATTGGAGAAGGAAATGGCAACCCACTCCAGTGTTCTTGCCTGGAGAATCCCAGGGACGGGGGAGCCTGGTGGGCTGCCGTCTATGGGGTCACACAGAGTCGGACACGACTGAGGTGACTTAGCAGCAGCAGCAGCAGTCACCTAGAGAAGCAACACCTGACTGAATACCAGCAGTACTGACCACCGCTGAATGACCAACCTGTGGTAAAGACATGACGTGACGTGAAAGTCGCTCAGTCATGTCCTACTCTATGTGACCCTATGGACTGTAGCCTGCCAGGCTCCTCTGTCCATAGAATTCTCCAGGTAAGAACACTAGAGTGGGTAGCCTTTCCTTTCTCTAGAGGGTCTTGTCAACCCAGGGACTGAACCTCGAACCCAGGTCTCCCTCATTGCAGGCAGATTCTTTACCATCTGAGCCACCAGGCAAAGAAGGAGACCAGACACACAGATTCGATCCCTAATTTCAGAAGATGGCCTGGAGTAGGACATGCAACCTACTCCAATATTCTTGTCTAGATAATCCCATGGACATAGGAGCCTGGTGGGCTATAATCCATAGGGTCCCAGAGTCAGACATGACTGAAGAAATTAGCACACAGCACAGCACATTCAGTTAGGTCAATACTGATGAAAGGAAGCCCATATAGTTGAGTCTACATGTAGCTTCAGACTCTGCGCCTATAGCCACTGTATTTCTAGTACAGCTAGTACAGCTAAGGAGAGAGTCAAGTTGATATCTAAAGGGTCAGTTCAGTTCAGTTCAGTTCAGTCACTCAGTTGTGTCTGACTCTTTGCGACCCCATGAACCGCAGCACGCCAGGCCTCCATGTCCATCACCAACTCCCTGAGTTTACTCAAACTCATCTCCACTGAGTCGGTGATGCCATCCAATCATCTCATCCTCTGTCATCCCCTTCTCCTCCTGCCCTCAATCTTTCCCAGCATCAGGGTCTTTTCAAATGAGTTAGCTCTTCGCATCAGGTGGCCAAAGTATTGGAATTTAAGCTTCAACATCAGTCTTTCCAATGAACACCCAGGACTGATCTCCTTTAGGATTGACTGTTTGGATCTCCTTGCAGTCCAAGGGATTCTCAAGAGTCTTCTCCAACACCACAGTTCAAAAGCATCAATTCTTCGGCGCTCAGCTTTCTTTATAGTCCAACTCTCATAGCCTTGACTAGACAGGCCTTTGTTGGCAAAGTAATGTCTCTGCTTTTTAATATGCTGTCTAGGTTGGTCACAACTCCTTGCAAGGAGTAAGAGTCTTTTCATTTCATGGCTGAAATCACCATCTGCAGTGATTTTGGAGCCTAGAAAAATAAAGTCAGCCACTGTTTCCACTGTTTCCCCATCTATTTGCCATGAAGTGATAGGACTTGATGCCATGCTCTTAGTTTTCTGAATGTTGAGCTTTAAGCCAACTTTTTCACTCTCCTCTTTCACTTTCATCAAGAGGCTTTTTAGTTCCTCTTTACTTTCTGCCATAAGGGTGGTGTCATCTGCATATCTGAGGTTACTAATATTTCTCCTGGCAATCTTGATTCCAGCTTTTCTTCATCCAGCCCAGCGTTTCTCATTATATACTCTGAATGTAAGTTAAATAAACAGGGTGATAATATACAGCCTTGACACACTCCTTTTCCTATTTGGAACCTGTTGTTCCATGTCCAGTTCTAATTGTTGCTTCCTAACCTGCATACAGATTTCTCAAGAGGCAGGTCAGGTCGTCTTGTATTCCCATCTCTTTCATAATTTTCCACAGTTTATTGTTATCCACAGAGTCAAAGGCTTTGGCATAGTCAATAAAGCAGAAATAGATGTTTTACTGAAACTCTCTTGCTTTTTCAATGATCCAGTGGATGTTGGCAATTTGATCTCTGGTTCCTCTGCCTTTTCTAAATCCAGCTTGAACATGGTTCACGTATTGCTGCAGCCTGGCTTGGAGAATTTTGAGCATTACTTTACTAGCGTGTGAGATGAGTGCAATTGTGTGGTAGTTTGAGCATTTTTTGGCATTGCCTTTCTTTGGGATTGGAATGAAAAATGACCTTTTCCAGTCCTGTGGCCACTGCTGAGTTTTCCACATTTGCTCGCATATTGAGTGCAGCACTTTCACAGCATCATCTTTCAGGATTTGAAATAGCTTAACTGGAATTCCATCACCTCCACTAGCTTTGTTCATAGTGATGCTTCCTAAGGGCCACTTGACTTCACATTCCAAGATGTCTGGCTCTAGGTGAGTGATCACACCATCATGATTATCTGAGTTGTGAAGATCTTTTTTTGAACCATTCTTCTGTGTATTCTTGCCACCTCTTCTTAATATCTTCTTCTTCTGTTAGATCCATGTCATTTTTGTTCTTTATTGAGCCCATCTTTGCATGAAATGCTCCCTTGGTATCTCTAATTTTCTTGAAGAGATCTCTACGCTTTCCCATTCTATTGTTTTTCTCTATTTCTTTGCACTGGTCATTGAGGAAGGCTTTCTTATCTCTCCTTGTTATTCTTTGGAACTCTGCATTAAACTGAGTATATCTCTCCTTTTCTCTTTGCTTTTCACTTCTCTTCTTTTCACAGCCATTTGTAAGGCCTCCTCAGACAGCCATTTTGCCTTTTTACATTTCTTTTTCTTGGGGATGATCTTGATCCCTCTCTCCTGTACAATGTCACAAACCTCCATCCATAGTTCATCAGGGACTCTGTCAATCAGATCTAGTCTCTTAAATCTATTTCTCACTTCCACTGTATAATCATAAGGGATTTGATTTAGGTCATACCTGAATGGTGTAGTGGTTTCCCCCACTTTCTTCAATTTAAGTCTGAATTGGCAATAAGGAGTTCATCTACAGGGTAAGTCACCCTATTCTTCATGGTGAATGTGCTCTGGAGGGCACTAATGTCAGACTCAAACCTGGTGTTTTGTGTCCAGTGTTATAGGTTTCATCATGTCCCTCTTTCACAGATTTACTTGTCACCAGTTTTCTAAATTTTTACTGAAAAACCAGCCTAGCCATTTGCTATCGTTACCCTAGGTCACTTTTCCTTCCATTAGTATTGAACAGTCAAGCATACTTCTCATAGTCTTCCTGCTTGGAGAATTTCCCTGCACCAGTGTCATTTAGGGGATTCCTCAGTGGTGCTATAACGCCTATCTGTTCACTTTTTTTTTTTTAAACTTTATTTTATTTTTAAACTTTACAATATTGTATTAGTTTTGCCAGATAGCGAAATGAATCCGCCACAGGTATACCTGTGTTCCCCATCCTGAACCCTCCTCCCTCCTCCCTCCCCATACCCTCCCTCTGGGTCGTCCAGCTACACCAAAATATTGTACCTACCCATCTGTGAACCAGGTTCAATTAATTCCCTCCTCCATCAGTTGATGGAGAACTTCCACTCCCTTGAAGTAATAGGTTTGAAATGATAAAGATATTTGTGCAACAGAATGGTTGGCATACGGTATCTGTACAATGTGTTCATATCTTTCCTTGAAGAGGATATCTTAATATTCCCTAGATCAATGGACCCCTACAAAATTTATAGATGCAGTAGGGTCCTGAATTTTGTGGGGTTTATCATCCAACTTTGGACAGCCATGGGTCTTTCTAGGGAATGAGCTGCTCACCACGTTCAATTAGAGTGATGGCATTTATAGAGTAGGTTAACTAGCAACCTAACCTCAGAAATCTTGTTATGTCAATTCAGCTGTATTCTATTCATAGAAGCAGTTGCAAGCCTGCCCAGATTCAAGCTCCCTCATCTTGATAGGAGAGTGCCGAGTTTTTATAACAACATGTGGGGTAAGAGAGAATGTTTTGGTCAGCTTTGGAAAATATAATCACACGCATCCTCGGGACTCACATAATACTTTTTTTCTATCCCTTCCTCTGTGAATGACTTTTGACTACTTTCTTAATACCATTCCAAGGAAATTGTGGAAAAAAACAGTCATTTGCTTTAGGATAAATCTCAAGGAGCCATCCCAGGAGATTTTAAGACCAGCCCCAGATATACCTGATATACTTGGAATCCTGAGTTATAGGTTGTTGATGTGTACACCTATGTCAAAAAATTCTATCTAATTCATATTTTTATTTCAGCACCTTCATTACCATGTTTACAAGCCATTTCTACATATTCTTCTGAATTCTGCTAATCCATATTATTAAGGCCTTACAATTTTTGGTGTTTAAGCTATTTCTACTAAGAGCAGGGACTATACATGATAACCACTCAGAGAGTTGACCCTGGTTATTGTCCTGGAGACAACAAAGTATTTCAAGGGCAGGTCTTACATCATCTTCTAAGGCCCCACCCTCAGGAGGGATCATTATAGTTTCTTTCTGTCAGAAGAGTCCATTCTTATGACTGTTCCAGAAAAATGGCAGATATAGGAGGGTTTGTGATTCTCAGGAATTTCCATCCAAAAGTTCCCATTTTAGTTTTCAGGTCCAACCCTTTGCCTACACGGGCCCTGATTCTGATATAGAAGATTTGTTCAGATGCTGCCCTATAATCTTATTTAAACTCTGCCATCCTTACAGTTTTATCCTGAGCCTAACTTTTAGCTGAGAGGACCATGTAGCTGAAGAAGATGAGACTCTCCTTCAAAGCTGCCATTTCTGAATTTCACAGCTTGCTAGAGTTGCCAATTGGCTATTATCAGGCTTCATCTTTTTAGTAAAGCTTTCTAACATAGTTAACAAAAACTAGCATATTCCACATCCTTAAAATCATAATAGCTGTAGTTATAATTCCTGCCATACCATTCAGATGTTTCACCTTCTAACTATACCTCATCTCAATCAACCAAAGGAGAAAACTTTAGCAACTGTGATACTACTGCATAGCAGGGATTCTGTCATGTGTGTGTGTGTGTGTGTGCACGTACGCACGTTATTTATCCTCATTAATGTCTGACCAATGAGTAACCCAGCTCAAAAATCCCATTGTGAGGATTTGATTTTAAAGATCATTTCTGATACCATCTTTCTTGATTTGTTTTCTTCACAGAGTGAAACCTAAAACAAAGGCTTATGTATATGTAGTTTATTTGGAAAAGTTTGGACTGGGAAATAAAGAGAGGAAAATTACTAAGAACAACTGGTTGCTAAATCCTGTAGGCCATCTGAAAAACCTTATAAAATTCATATTAAGTCTGTCCATCCTGGGATAGAAAAATGGTAAGCATATATCCAGTTTTTATTCCTATTGTGTTAAAATTTCATTCTGTGAGATGTGAGCATCAAGCTGTATACTTGGAATCCCATGACTTAGAGTCAATGGAGAATTCCTGGGATAGGACCATCAGAGGATCAACACAGATAACCAAGGCAAGATGCTATCTGGCTGCATCTGTACAGAGCTGGTCACAGCCTGTACCATACCAGTTGCCTCTGAAGTGTCTGAAGAAAAGACAGGTAAGAATAGAAAAATCCAAAGGAGTGCTTAAGAGCTGTCCAAAACTATAGTCATACGAGCATTCATCATATCATTAAACAAGTGAAAGAAGGTAAATTCTCATCAAGTTAGGATATGTTAGTTAAATTGTGGTACATTCAGTCACTGAAACACTGAATCCCTGAGAAAAACACAGTAATAGAAGGCTGTATCATGATATAAAAATATTTATAATAATTTTAAGTTGGAAAATCTGGTTTTATAACAGCAATGTATGAAATAACTTTATAATATCAATTTGATTTTGTCTAAATAAATAATTTTCTCATTCTTTGAAATGACTAAGATTTATATATTTGTTAGTCTTTCTTTTCCCCTGTGTCTTGCTATATTCTCCTGGGTTCTACTCAGGCTGCAGAACACATTACTTTCTCTCTAGAAATTATTTCTAACTTTCTATCAATAGAGAATTACTATTATTATCATCTTCCTTCTCTTCCTTCTTTTTTTCTCATTCGTCTTGTTCTGCTTGTTCTTGTCCTTCTTCAGAGATATTACACCAGAATAACAGAGGATGATAAATTAATGTTTCTTCTGGGTGAAAACCTATTTTTCTAATTTCTTATTGTTTACTTTGCCTGTTATATTAGTCAACTTGGGCTGCCATTACAAAAGACTGTGTAGCATAAACAATCGGAATTCATATACAGACAGGTAGCTTAAATGATGGGTATTCCCTAGTGGCTCTGTGGTAAAGAATCTGCCTGCAATGCAGGAGGCCTGGGTTTGCTCCTTGGGTTGAGAAGATCCCCTGGAGAAAGGAATGGCAACCCACTCTAGTGTTCTTGCCTGGAGAATCCCATGGACAGAGGAGCCTGGTGGGCTATAGTCTGTAGGGTCACAAAGAGTCGGACATGACGGTGACTAAACAACAAGCTTGAACAAGGGGAATTTATTTCTCACAGTCTGGAAGCTGGGAAGTCCAGGATCAAGGAGTTATTCCTGTAGATTCCTCAGTGAAGGTTCTCTTCCTGGTTTGCAGATGGCCGCCTTCTTGCTGTATCCTTAAATGATGGAGAGAGAGAGAGCAAGCAAGCTCTCCAGTGCCTCTTCTTATAAGGGCACCAGTCTCATGAAGGCCCTACCTTCACGACCTCAGCTAAACCAGATTACCCCTCAGAGCACCCTCCCCTCCATTTACAAATACCATTGCATTGAGGCTATAGCTTTAACATAAAAAATTTGGAAAGACACACTTTAGCCCATAGCACCTATTGATTTTATAGAATGATAGACTCTTATTCCAGGGTGAAATTTAGAGGGAATCCAATTCAATCTTTCACACAAAAGTAGTGATCCAGGCTATAAGATTCCTAAGAAATGATAGTATTGCTAAGTCACTTCGGTCATGTCCAACTCTGTGCAACCCCATGGATGGCAGCCCACCAGGATCCCCATCCCTAGGATTCTCCAGGCAAGAACACTGGAGTGGGTTGCCATTTCCTTCTCCAGCACATGAAAGTGAAAAGTGAAAGTGAAGTCCGTCAGTCGTGTCCGACCCTCAGCGACCCCATGGACTGCAGCCCTCCAGGCTCCTCCGTCCATGGGGTTTTCCAGGCAAGAGTACTGGAGTGGGGTGCCATTGCCTTCTCCGATGATAGTATTACTTTACATTTAACTTATTAATCTTTGGGCATTGGAAATTGGCCAAGCAAGAAGAATCTTTTCAAAGAGTATATTTGTCTCTTAGGATAAGAATAGTCCTAAGGACTAAGTAATTTTAAAATCTTAATAACAGTAGTAACAAGTGCTTATTTTGCTCTTACTGTGTGCCAGGCATAATTTCAAGCACTTTTAAAGTGTTAACACATTTACTCCTCACCCTAGTCATATAAGTGCTATTAGTGTCCTTATTTTACAAAGAAACTGAGGCACAGAGAGCTCAGATAACTTTCCCAAGGTCCCATGGTTAGTAAGACTTGGAACTGGGGTTTGAAATCTAGCCATCTGGCTCCAAAGTCTATATTCTTAAGCATTACATCAAGAGAATAATTTCCAGAGCTTCCACTTTTATTTCCTTCATTCTCATTTGCCATTGCTTCTTTATTTTTCATAAGGTTTCTATGATCTCTAGGCCAAATGAGATTCCAAAAATAACAATTTTAATTTTCAAATCGAGGGCATGATTTCTAAATGGACCAAGTTATTTTTGTGAACCCTACATAAAATTCAGGAACAGAACTTTGGGAAGGAACTTCCAGATGGCAGTAAATCTTCACAGTTCAGTAATTAAGCCTTTTGAGAATGTTACTCTGTTATGGAGCCACTGGCTGATTAACTGTACAATATCAATTATATCAAACGGCACTACTTTAATTCTGTCAAAATTTAGAGAAATCTGACATGCTGACACGAGACTCTGTGAAGTGTGATAATGAGCTGCCAAGTGTCATAAAGTGCCACGGTGGTGGGGGGGAGGGGGGACAGCCTTGCTTTCAAACTAAAGATGTTTTTTATCTTTATTCATATTACAGTATGCTGTATTAAAACACCATGAACATCCAGATACACATGCTTGTCCAGTTTGAAATAGAGTTTAATCTTTTTTTAAAAGATTTTATGAATGAAGTCCAAGTGATAATAGTCAAATTCATAGAAGAAAATAAATATAGCATATATTTTTGGTTGAGAAAGATTATATACCTAAGAAATTAGGCCCTTAAACTTCTTGTTCCTTCATTTCTGTGAAGAATGACTCTCAGAAAGTTAACTGTAACTATGCAAAATTTAAAAGTTTGACTTGCCTAATTTTATAGTGATAGACACTTATCTGGTCATTAACGACAAATCCAGGCTGTTTAAATAGCAAAGCCAGAGTTACTAAGTGACAGGATCTTTCAACGAAGTTTGGCTTTCTTGAAAAAAAAAATGCCCTTTTCATAACGTTATTATAAATACAGTAGCTATCATCAAATATAAGAGCTTAGGGTTTCATCGATGGAATAATAAGAAGAGTTAAAAGGCACTGGCCACTCTGTTTTGATTTTTTCATCATTATTTTAACGCAATATTTAAATGTTTTAATTTTCTCCTTGTGTCCTGAGCTAAACAAAAACTACCCTGAATGATGACTTAGAGAGATGTATGAATGTCCTTAATGAGCACCTTACCATGGAAAAGGCATCACTTTTCATATAGTAAGTGACCATTCCTTTCGAAACAACA
This sequence comes from Bubalus kerabau, assembly GCF_029407905.1. NCBI lineage: Eukaryota > Metazoa > Chordata > Mammalia > Artiodactyla > Bovidae > Bubalus > Bubalus kerabau. The sequence goes on from NC_073626.1 coordinate 155,358,830, forward strand.
ACCATATCCATACTCCTGGACCTAGTTTTTACCTACTTTCCTGCATTTCCAATTACCTTCTGAATATTTCCACTTGGAAATTTCAGCATTCCCTGGAACTCAAATGTCCAACTTATCCTTTTTCCAGACCCCTCTCTACTGATCTTCTTCCTCCTTTTCATTTGATTAAAAAAAAAAAAAAATAGTCATTGTTTTCCAAGTCTGTCACAGTTGAAACCTCAGTTGTCTTTATTTTTAGTTTTGGCTGACTCACTTTCAGCATTCTATGGATTTATAACCTGGTATTGAACCTTTTGAACTCAATAAGACATAAACACTATAAAGGTTTTGTTTTTCTTGAATCACTGCTCACATTGAGTAAGCAAAACTTTGCTCTCTGTTAATGACAGTTGTAGAAGATTCCATTCTCCTGGAGCTCCCTGTACCAACATAGATCAAGTTTTCTTTTTTTACTCTTCAGCTTTTACTTTTTAGCTCCTGTAATTATCTCCATGGCTGCTGCTGCTGCCAAGTTGCGTCAGTTGTGTCCGACTCTGTGCGACCCCATAGACGGCAACCCACCAGGCTCCCCCATCCCTGGGACTCTCCAGGCAAGAACACTGGAGTGGGTTGCCACCTCCCTCTCCAATGCATGAAAGCTAAAAGTGAAAGCGAAGTCGCTCAGTCATGTCCGACCCCTAGCGACCCCATGGGCTGCAGCCCACCAGGCTCCTCCGTCCAAGGGATTTTCCAGGCAAGAGTACTGGAGTGGGGTGCCATTGCCTTCTCCATGGCTACTTTCTGCTAATCTTTTCTTCACCTGGAAGGCTTTTCTTCTTAGGTACCAGCAAGATGGAACAAACTTTGCTTTTATGTTTCCAGGCAGCCTTGCAATGATAAACAGTAGAAGACTGATACCTTACCTTCTTCTCTTTGTTCAGTTATTATTTTCCAGTTATTGTTTCTTGACTCTGATAGCTCGGGGAAACAACCAGTCCATTGGCTGAACTAGAGGAGAATAGATGTCACTGCATTTTTGGCAGGCACTTTTTAATTTTTCATGAGTGATTTTCTTGGAGTTCCTCTCTTATAGGTCTTTGGGAAAGGAAGCACTCATCCTATCCCATAGAAAGGGAGGGTAAATAAAAACCACAACACTTCTCTCCTCCTGCATTTTCTCTTATATAGACAATAAGGCAGGGTGAAGCTTGGATAATAGTTGGGGGGAGAAAAGTGCTGGTTTAGCTGCCACTTAGGGGTTCTTAGCTCATCCTAGACTCTCAACTATTTGCTACTTTAGTTAGAGTAAGGTTACCTGAGGTTTCTTTTTCCTGAACTTTGAAGCCTTGGTAACCAGTTCTGGGGCAACAGAGACTTACTTAAGATCTTATTGCAAGTGATCAAGCTATCTTGATATTTCCTTCGAAGTATTTTTCACATTCATAATAGGAGCACGAATGTTATCTTAAGAGTCTGCACCAGGCTTTTCTGTGTAAATGTGTGTGTGTGGGGGGGGGGGTGTGGGGGTGGTGTCATGGAAACTCTGTCTTGTTTAAGAAAACTCTCAGATGCCTCAAAGTAGAATAGATTAATAGTTTGCAAATAAGAGATGTAGCCAACCTCTCTCTCTGTTATGTAGTAAATAATTGTTCACGCTTACATTTAGCACTTCAAGATCCCACAATACTCTCTGAAAACAGGAAGTATATTTATATAATGACATTTCTCATGATCTTCCCTGGCCTACAGTGCTATTCAAGAATGTTGGTGGTTTCTTATACATCTAATGAATAAAAGGAAGGAGTACACAGTGGGCTCTTCTGAAGGACATAATGGGAACGTGGGTGTGCAGGACACAAGATTTATCCACTGTCACACTCTGATCTTCTTTAAGCTTCTGAATTCTTTCTTCTGCGTTGTGTAAAGAAAATTCTGGACTTTCATCCTTAGTAGATATAATTCATCACTGGGTTCAGGTTTCAGTTAAGCAAACAAACATCCAGATTCAGCTATTGAAACAAACATTAAACTCATAATCTCTGACAAGTACATCATATTGATAACTTTGGTCTGAGTCAATGTTCATTTCATTCCACTTGATCTAATGTTGTTAGAATCCACATTCCTCAGAAATTTGTCAATATAAATTAGCAAATCTCAGTTCACTTTGTATGGTCAGACTTTGTACTTTTCTCTGAGGCATGGTTGGATTTGACCATGGTTATGGAGCAGGAAATGGTGACCCACTCCAGTATTCTTGCCTGAAAAATCACATGGACAGAGGAGCCTGGTGGGCTATAGTCCATAGGGTCGCAAAGAGACGGACATGACTGAAGTGACTTAGCATAGCATATGGGTCTAGAGACAATGAAGCCTGTTGAAGGGTATTGAGAAGAATAAACTTTACTTTGCAAGGTAACTTGGGTTACTGAGGCTACTACAGGATCTTCAAACGAGGAAGTGGTTGTCTGCTCAGATAATAGGGGAATGCTTGCTTTTGCTGGCAAGGTGGGTTCAGAGACATTTGATTGCTCTGAGCCCTTCTTGTTTTCTGGTTATACTCAGATGTGCTCATTCCATGTTTTAAGGTCCATTTATCCATCATCAAATTCTTTATTTCTTACAAAATATTTGTCAGGGCTGTTAATCTAAGTTATATTTTAATACAGTAAAATACTTACTTAATTGTTGAAGTTAAGTTCCAGCCATTTCTGCATTAGGGCTAGTTATCATTCAAGACAAATTTCTAAATGAAGAAAATGAAAGTCTACCATTCAAGGACTCTTGCTGAAACAACTATGTACTAAGGGAGAAACTGAATTAAATAGAAAGAATTAAAAGCAAGTAACAATATTGGGCCAAAAAAGTAAATGAATAAATTAACTTCTAAACCAGTTAAGGGAAAAAAAGTACAAATAAAAATCATTTGCCCAGTAGAAGGCAGGGAGAGTGTGGAAAAGAAGCAAATAAGAGGCACAATAAATAGAAAGTTTGAATAATATGGTTGAAACAAATCTAAACACATTGGATAACATTGTCATAATGTATTATATGTTAGTAAAATTTGCTAGTTAAAAGACAAAGACACCCAAGCAAATTTTTTTGGAAGCCAGCTGTATGTTGTTTATAAGAGATTCATTTAAAACATGACTGTGTAAAACATTCACTTAAAGCATGACTGAATGTATAGGTAGAGAAAGAAATATCACAAAATTATTACCACAAGTAATCTGGCATTAACAAAAGAGAAAATAGAACTTAAGAACAAAATTAATAGTGTCAATAGGGTACTTATTTAACTATAAAGTTTCAGTTCACTAGAAAAATAAAACATTTATCAGTTTAAAGGTATATAACAACATTACCTCAAAATATACAAAGTAAAAGTGGACAGAATTGTAAGAAAAAAATGACAAATTCACCATCATAATTGGATAATTTAATAACTTCTCAAAAGGCAGTAAATTCAAGCCGAGCAAATCAAAAAGTGGTAATGGTAAAGAAAATTTGAATAATACTTAAAAGTTGATCTATTGGTTAATTATACAGTCTCAAAACAAAGAATACACAATCTTCTCAAGCACGTATGGATTATTTATAAAAATAAGCCATTTATAAGTTCAGAGGAAATCTCTATAAATAAGAAGAAATTTATATCATGTAGGCTGCATTTTTAGACCAAAATGGAATTAATTTATAAAATAAATAAGGAAAGAAAGTTCTTAGGCCTATCTCAGCAAACTAATATTAATTTGTTTCACTGAATTTTTTACCATGCACTTGTATTATCTAATTAAAGGTTGTTTAAACTTTGACAAAAATAAAATTCTAAAAAACTGGGGTCACCAAAACTGGTGCACTGGGACGACCCAGAGGGATGGAATGGGGAGGGAGGAGGGAGGAGGGTTCAGGATGGGGAGCACATGTATACCTGTGGTGGATTCATTTTGATATTTGGCAAATCTAATACAGTTAAGTTAAGTTTAAAAATAAAATAAAATTAAAAAAAAAATTAAAAAAAAAAAAAAAAAAACTGGGGTCAAAACATAAACATAAATAATACTGTAAATCATGATATCTAGAACTGGATATCAGTGAATGCATTGCATTAGAAATTTGTGGACCCAATTATATGAGAGATATTTTTATCTTGAAAATTATATAGCTATATACCTAAGGGAAAACAGGAATGATAGAAATAGTAATGAAGTAAGCACTGAATGAGGGAATTAGACTAAGAACAACAAAATAAAAAAAATACACATTTAATGAAATGAAATGCAAGGAATAAATAAGACTGATAAAATGAAAAAGTAATTGAGACTGGCATCTTTTATTAAGAACAAAAAGAGAAAGTACAAATAATAATAATGTACAAATATTTTTAGGAATAAAAATGGGACATAACTAGAATAAATGAATGATGTATATCTCTTGGTTTATACGAAGGTACAATTGAAAAATAATCCTGTGTCTTCTACTAGTTCTTCTCTGCTATTCATTTGATTCATGCTTGTTTTGAAGCTATGAAGAACTGTTGGATTCTCTTTAAATGGCACTACATCAGGGCCCTTGATGAACTGTTGTAGGCCTTTGAACACACATGTTACTGCTGTTTCTGGTATACCTTTAAATATAACTTTAATGTAGTGTAGCTGGGATTTTGTATTAGCCTAGCACAATTGTGAAAGAATTTAATTTGGGCGATATGTGCAGAATATCCTTCTTTTTCTTTTCTTTTTAGGGTCTTTCATGATGCCATTTTTCCAGTGTTGAAGGACTTGTCCATTGAGAGCCTTCTCAGGCAATTCTCAATTTCTTCCTCCATTTACCAAGATTAATCTCAAAGAACTGCACACTTAGAAATAAAACAAATTTCTCATAACTCATCTTAGGTTAATATAATAACTCTTCTAAGGTTATTTGCATATAAATAAGAGCTAATGGTTTTAGATCAGGTAAATTACATTTTAATGGAATTATAGGCACCAAACATAGTGAAATGGGCAAAGTATTTTTAAATGTATGAGGGTTGTAAATAGTAAGTACTCAGAAACATGAAAGTTTTACAATTTGAAGTTGGAACTGCAAAAGTGATGTCATAAAGTTCTAAAGGCAGGGTTTCTAACTTACCCCAGTCCAGGTTTTATCACTCAAAAATACATACGATTTGTTCCTAGAAGAAATGGTCTTGGAAAACTAATGAGTACAAATCCATTTCCATAACTAAAATATAACAGGTTTAGTCCATACTAAAACTCAAGACCAGCTTTCTTTGGATAATCTTTTGTCTGGCTAACACAGAAAATGGAACAGCTACAACCAGTTTGGGCAAGCCCAACTTCTAAGTGAGTCACCAGAAGCTATAATGCTAATCTTTTTGAAGTAACTGTTTTCCATTCAGGTTTGTTCCAGGGTCAAACAGAGTTGCAGCGTTCCAAAAAGAAATAGGGAACTACCTCTTTGTAGGACATTCTGTCTTCATGACACAAATATAGATGTCTATGGTCAACCAACTGCTATTTCCTGAAAAAAATGCGTGTCGAGACTATTTTCTCTATTTACATTTCACGTGAAGAAAAGAGTACCATCTCTTGAGAAAACTGTTTCCTTGTTAGAGTGATTTCCATATCCAGTCATTTTGTAAGACCTGAAAGTAAAGAACAAAGGCAATTACGAAGTAATTTTTTGTGAAGTAAAAGAAAAAAGACTATCAAAATTTCATTAGGAATCCATGACAGAAGTAAACTTAGAATTTGAGTGTCTACATATATGAAATATGCCATAGCTTGAAGATCATATCCCCTAATTTTTTTCTAGTGTATAGGCTGATACTTCTGTGTTAACTAAGAAATCTTATCAATATGTAATTATTTAAAAGAGAAGAAGACTATAACTGCATATTTTCTAGTTATAGGTATATATTTTTGAGTACTTAGTATCCCTCAGCCACTGAAAACACATCATCTAAGTTAATACTCATATGACTATTATAATCATCTCCATGTTACAGATGAGGAAAATGAGGCTTAAAGAGATTGGATGGCAGGACTTCCAAAATGACGAGAAAGAAACTGCTCTCCAGGAAAAAAAAATACTAATGGGTGAAAATTATAAAAAGCATTCATTTAAACCTCTGGAAACTGTCCTAAGGGCATTTAAGCAAATGGGGAAGCATTCATTCAAGAAAATCTTCTAAGTCTCAATAAGAACAATGAGAGTCTGTAGCACTTGAGCCATGACTCACTTTATTATTCAGCTGGGTGCAGTGAAAACTCCATCACAGTGTGTGCATCCAAAAAGGGGCTCCCAAGCTTTAGCTCCCTGTCTGGGGCTATGTTATCTCCATGTGAGGAGCAGGCTGCCAGAAGTTCTTATTTCGTCGTGGTCCGCAGTGTAAAGTAGGCATGACTGAGAAGACCCACTTTCTCACCAAGCCCCCATTTGTAAGGCAGAAGCTCTGGCCCAGGCACAACAGAAGGATAATATTGAGTTCATGATTTTAGCCTTTCTCACCCCATTTCTCTTCTCCAAGTTCACTTATAGAATTGAAATCCCATGTTGAGAGGGTCAAGTCAAGAAAACTGGGGCAGCTGCCACTTCCTTCCATGACCACTTGTAGAAGAGGAGTATTATTCCTAGGAAAGCAGACCTTTATCCTAGCATTGGCAGAGAGGTGCCTTGGCAGAACCGTAAGAGAGGCCACAGGGAAGAAATTCTCTCCAGTCTTATCTGGGGGGACTGATCTTATTTGAAACAGAGAGAAGAACTCCTTACCTAAGGTTGTTATCATTATAATAGATCTTAGTGGAAAGCAAGGAAGAGGAAGCTGGTAGCTTTGCTGTTGCTAAGTCACTAAGTCGTGTCTGACTCTCTTTCAACCCCAAGAACTGTAGTCCACCAGGCTCCTCTATGATTTCCCAGGCAAGACTATTGGAGTGGGTTGCCATTTCCTTCTCCAGAGATCTTCCTGACTGAGAGATTGAACCTGCATCTCTGGAATTGCAGGCAGATTCTCTGCTGATGAGCCACCAGGAAAGCCCAAGCAAAACTGCAGAATAGTCAGAAGTTTAATAGAATCTGGGAAAGAGACAACCAAGAAAAGCCCTCCTAGGATTAGGAACAACTCTGGGAGTCAGAAAAGTTGTGCACATCGTTGAGGTTGCACATACTCAGGAACAATGCATCTCACATCCTTGGTACTGGTGCTTCCTTCCTTTTTTCAACTTTCTCCATGTGTGAATGGGAGTGTCAATAAAGTGAAGTGAAGTTGCTCAGTCGTGTCCAACTCTTTGAGACCCCATAGACTGTAGCCTACCAGGCTCCTCTGTCCATGGGATTTTCCAGGCAATAGTACTGGAGTGGATTGCCATTTCCTTCTCCAGGGGATCTTCCCAACCCAGGGCTCACACCTGGGTCTCCTGCATTGTAGACAGATGCTTTACCATCTCAGCCACCAGGGAATAACTTGTCCTATATATGCTCTTCCAATTTACTTTGAGGACAAATAATTTGTTTTCTAGATTCACTGGTATAGAAATAGAGAGGAATTTTGTGGGATCATACCCAGTATCTTAATCCTACCTGATTTAAATGATATGGTTGATGAGATTGGGGACTTTTGAGCTAGTAGATGGTATTTTGGACTTTGTGTTGATGCTATAATAAGCTGAGGCTTTTGTGGATTTGGGAATGGGAGGAATGTATTTTGCATATGGAAAAAAAATATATATGAATCTTTGGGGGCCAATGGCAGATTGCAGTAGCCTGAATAATGGCCACCACAATATGTCCACATCTTAATCTCTGGAACCTGTTAATGTTACCTTACATGGCAAAAAGGACTTTGCAGGTGTGATTAAATTAATGGGTAGAGTCTCACAATGGGTAGAGTCTCCTGGATTATCCAGGTGGACCTAATGTATTCCTAAGGGTCCTTAATAAAGGGGATGCAGGAAGTCAGACAGGCAGGTTGACAATGTGTGATCAAAGCAGAGATTGGGGTGATGGAGCCACAACTCAAGGAACCCCAGCAGCCTCTAGAAGCTGGAAGAAATAAGGAACTGATTCTCCCCTGGAACATCCAGAAGGAAACAGTCCTGTTGACATCTTGACTTTAGCCCAGTGAAACTGACTTTGGACATCTGGTCTCCAAAAGTGTAAGAGAGTAAATCTGCAATATTTTTAGCCACCATGTTTGTGGTAATTTGTTATGGCATTCATAGTACTCTATTACAGTAAATATGCAAGTAGTTATATAAAAAGAATAAAATTTCATACTTTCTCCCTTCTTTTCTTAACTAATTTAAAAAGCAATTCTCTTATTACAATATAAATGTAATTGTATTGTTAAACCTATAACATAGAGAACTACAATATTCTTGACAATAACAGCATAAAGGAGCAGGGTGTGAACCAAGCTCTATTAGAATTAGGAAATTATACCAGATGATAACAGACCTCTGCCAAAAAAAATAGAGAGAATGCAAAAGATACATAAGAAGGTTAACTAACAAACTCTGGTAACCGCAATATAGTTTAGGTTTTCTTTCTTCTCTCCGTTTCTTTAAACAATATTAGATTATATAAACTAATGATTATAGCAAAGTATTGTTAGATTTGAAACATGTATAGATCCGCCATGTATAGCTGTAATAGCACCAAAAATATGAAGCGAGAATTAAGATATATAAGAACCAAGTTTCTACATTTTATTGACACTCAGTTCAGTTCAGTTCAGTTGCTCAGTCGTGTCTGACTCTTTGCGACCCCACGAATCACAGCACGCCAGGTCTCCCTGTCCATCACCATCTCCTGGAGTTCACTCAAACTCACGTCCATCGAGTCGGTGATGCCATCCAGCCATCTCATCCTCTGTCGTCCCCTTCTCCTCCTGCCCCCAATCCCCCTCAGCATCAGAGTCTTTTCCAATGAGTCAACTCTTCGCATGAGGTGGCCAAAGTACTGGAGTTTCAGCTTTAACATCATTCCTTCCAAAGAGCACCCAGGGCTGATCTCCTTTAGAATGGACTGGTTGGATCTCCTTGCAGTCCAAGGGACTCTCAAGAGTCTTCTCCAACACCACTAAGACAGTATAAAGCTGATATAGATTCTGATAAGTTAAAATGTAGTTTGTAATTCATAGAACAGCTACTAAGAAAACAGGACAAAAGTATAATTCAGTTCAGTTCAGTCACTGAGTCATGTCCAACTCTTTGTGACCCCATGAACCACAACACGCCAGGCCTCCCTGTCCATCACCAACTCCTGGAGTTCTCCCAAACTCATGTCCATCTAGTCAGTGATGCCATCCAACCATCTCATCCTCTGTCGTCCCCTTCTCCTCCTGCACTCAATCTTTCCCAGCATCAGTGTCTCTCAAATGAGTCAGCTCTTTGCATCAGGTGGCCAAAGTATTGGAGTTTCAGCTTCAATATCGGTCCTTCCAATGAACACCCAGGACTGATCGCCTTTAGGATGGACTAGTTGGATCTCCTTGCAGTCCAAGAGACTCTCAAGAGTCTTCTCCAACACCACAGTTCAAAAGCATCAATTCTTCAACGCTCAGCTTTCTTTATAGTCCAACTCTCACATCCACACATGACTGCTGGAAAAACAATAGCCTTAACTAGATAGACCTTTGTTGACAAACTAATGTCTCTGCTTTTTAATATGTTGTCTAGGTTGGTCATAACTTCCCTTCCAAGGAGTAAGCATCTTTTTATTTCATGGTTGCAATCACCATCTGCAGTGATTTTGGAGCCCCCCCAAAAAAAGTCAGCCACTGTTTCCCCATCTATTTGCCATGAAGTGATGGGGCTTGATGCCATAATCTTAGTTTTCTGAATGTTGAGCTTTAAGCCAACTTTTTCACTCTCTTTCACTTTCATCAAGAGGCTCTTTAGTTCTTCAATTTCTGCCATAAGGGTGGTGTCATCTGCATATCTGAAGTTATTGATATTTCTCCCTGCAGTCTTGATTCCAGCTTGTGCTTCTTCCAGCCCAGCGTTTCTCATTATGTACTCTACATATAAGTTAAATAAGCAGGATGACCATATACAGCCTTGACATACTCCTTTCCCAATTTAGAACCCATGTGTTGTTCCATGTCCAGTTCTAACTCTTGCTTCCTGACCTGCATACAGGTTTCTCAAGAGGTAGGTCAGGTGGTCTGGTATTCCCATCTCTTTCAGATTTTCCACATTTTGTTGTGATCTACAGAGTCAAGGTGTTGGCATTTTCAATAAAGCAGAAATAGATGTTTTTCTGGAACTCTCTTGGTTTTTCGACAATCCAGCGGATGTTGGCAATTTGATCTCTGGTTCCTCTGCCTTTTCTAAATCCAGCTTGAACATCTAGAAATTCACAGTTCACGTATGGCTGAAGCCTGGCTTGGAGAATTTTGAGCATTACTTTACTAGCGTGTTTGGTGAGTGCAACTGTTCGGCAGTTTGATCATTCTTTGGCATTGCCTTTCTTCGGGATTGGAATGAAAACTGACTTTTTCCAGTCCTGTGGCCACTACTGAGTTTTCCAAATTTGCTGACATATTGAGTGCAGCACTTTCACAGCATCATCTTTCAGGATTTGGAATAGCTCAACTGGAATTCCATCACCTCAACTAACTTTGTTCATAGTGATGCTTCCTAAGGCCCACTTGACTTTGCCTTCCAGAATGTCTGGCTCTATGTGAGTGATCACACCATTGTGATTATCTTGGTCATGAAGATCTTTTTTGTATCATTCTGTTTATTCTTGCCAAATGTCATTAAAAGAATTAAAATGTTACACTAGAAAATATCTACCTAATACAAAAAAGGCAATAAAGGAAGAATATAGGCACAAAAAATAATGAGACCTGTAGATAATAAAAAGCAAAATTAGAGATATAAATACAACTATATAAATAATATCATTAATTGTGAATTTATTAAATAATACAATAAAAAGAAATAGTAACATTGTATTACAAGATACAAAACAAAACCAAAATCAAACTATATGTTGTCTAGGGGATGTTTCACTTTAGATTAAACAATAAAAATGTAAGTCAAAGGTTAAAGGATGGCAAAAGATATACCATGCCAACATCAATCACAAAAAACTAGAGTGGCTATATTAATATCAAACAAAATATAACTTAAAACAAAATGTATTACTAGATATAGAGGGTAATTTAATAATGATAAAAAGGTTGATCTACCAGGAAGACATAGCAATTTAGACATATTAGTTTCTAACAGCAGAATTCCAAAATATGTAGCAAAAACTGACAAAATGGAAAAGAAAAATAGAAAATCCAAAAATAATAGTTAAAAAGTTCAATATTCCACTTTTGATAACTGATAGAAAAATTAGACAGAAATCAAGAACTGAGAGTATTATTCAGCAATAAAAATGAAGTATTGAGCATGCTACTAATTGGATGAAATATGAAACTATCGTGTTAAGTGAAAGAAGCCTGGCACAAAATCACATGTTATATGATTCCATGTATATAAAACAGGAAGACTAGACAAGTTTATAGAGATAGGAAGTAGATTAATGGTTGCTTGGGTCAGTGGGGTTTGTGAAAGTTCAGGGGAAGAATGGAAATTGATAATGGATTTCTTTTGGGAATGAAGAAAATGTTCTATAATTAGATAATGAGGCATGCATAACTATGAATAAACTAAAAGCATTGAATTGTACACTTTAAGTGGGTGCTTTTTAAGGTTAGTTATTTATATACCAACGATGTTCTTGAAGAAAAAAGATACAGTCTGAGCTGGGGCTGGCAAACTTCAGCCCACAGGCCAGTTGTGATCTCTTGCCTGTTTTTGTATAGATTGTGAGTTAAGAATGTTTTCACATTTTTTAATGGTTAAAAAATTAAGAAAAGAGTATTTCACGATGTGCAAATTATATGAAATTCAAATTTCCACATCCATTAAAAATTTATTGAAGTATACATATACACATGATGAAGTAAGATTTCTAAGGTTATTTAAATAGTAAGTTGCAGACTTGAATTCAAACTCATCTAGACTGAATGTAGATCCCTCTAGTATAATTGTAACAAAAGTCCTAAGCCATAATCATAGAAATGGGACTTAATTCAGAGATTCTGAGATGCAGAACCATCACCAATAGCCATCACTGGGTTATGTGTTGGGAAAGGGGTCACAAGTGTTGACTAGCAGAAATTTCATGGGGAGCAAAGGCAGGAGAGTTATAATGGCCTTACTTTCTACAAGGAAATTCTTGAACTAAAGAGTGAGCTAGGAGATACTCTTTACATTAACATACTCTGACCCCATGAATACATAAGACATGAATACCCTTTCCTATGGAAGGTTGCTATGCAGCTCTGTTTTGTATTTCTTTTGATTGTTGCACCTTCATGCAAGGGATTCTTGCATCTATGTGAACAATTTTATGCCAAATATCATCTACTTTTTTTAATGAATGGGGTCTTTACTTACCCATGTAGATACAGTTTTCAAGAATATGAACAAACTTTTACAAATTCTAAGTGGAAGAGTTGTAGTTTGAAACCAGGTCTTTGAGTCAACAGAGCCTGTGCTTCCTTAGTGCACCATGGACTTCTCACAGCATCACAAAAAAGGACAATTAACATTCTAATTTTTTTCTTACTGCAAGGAAGAATATGACTTTTTGGTCACTGAATGAGTTTTATCTACCTCATATGTGCTTCTCTTCATTTTAATCATATGCAATATATTCTGAGCTGTGTTGGTACCTACAATAATTCTCTAGTCTTTTCTTGTGAGCATCTATTTGTATTTCAAAGATGCCTGTTTGAGAACCATCTGAGGCAGAGACTTATTTCTATAGGATCCAAGCAGGTAGCATAAATGTATGCAGTAGGTCAGGTGTGGGACAAAAAGAAGCAATGTTGTGGGAGAGAGAAGCAGTGTCTGCACAATATCCACTCTTTTTGTCCTAAGCAATAGGGCCTCAAATTTTAATCTGGGTGTGTGATTCCTTGAAATAAGGCCTTCATTTCAAAGCCCTCCTTGTAGATACAGATTGCTCTGTGTTAGAGTTCTGGACAGTGGTATGCTGGACCTGGCTGTGCTTGGCAGAGCCAATGGTGCACATTGCTCCTAATTTTTGATGTCAAGTTTCAGGCTTGAAATCAGCATGGCAGGAGTATTTACATAATGAAAATTACAGGGCTGTTTATCAAACATTTACTAACACACTACTGGTTTGAAATAATGAGCTGTAAACTGCATTCAGTTCAGTTCAGTTCAGTTCAGTTCAGTTGCTCAGTCGTGTCTGACTCTTTGCGACCCCATGAATCGCAGCACGCCAGGCCTCCCTGTCCATCACCAACTCCCAGAGTTCACTCAGACTCACGTCCATTGAGTCAGTGATGCCATCCAGCCATCTCATCCTCTGTCGTCCCCTTTTCCTCCTGCCCCCAATCCCTCCCAGCATCAGAGTCTTTTCCAATGAGTCAACTCTTCGCATGAGGTGGCCAAAGTACAGGAGTTTCAGCTTTAGCATTACTCTTCTTTAAAAATATCTTGCATAATCCTCTCACCTCTTCTTTCTTGCTTCTTCCTTCATCTGGCTGCTTGGCATGAGGAGGTGATAGGTGGTGCTAAAGCAGCCTTCTTATACCATGGAGGTTGGTCCTTGATGACTTCACAGAGAAATAATATTACACATTTGTTGGCTTTCAGAGGATGCTGATGCAGGTGGTCTAGGGACCACACTTTGAGAACCTCTATTACTTTGGATTTTTCCTTTCAGGAAGTTGAATAAAATCATAACTGATACTGTTAAGAGATGCTGGTGAAATAGAGAAAACATGCCTCATCTAAATGCATTCATATTCAAAATTTTAAAATATAGAGCTGATCAGTAATACACATCAGCTGGCCTAATTAAGCTGTGGAACAGAGTGAAAAGAGCTAAAATCTTGATTTACCTGAAGCACTCTACTGTCAGCAATTGATACTTTCCACCCCAGGGGAAGGAAAAGGCAATGTATGTGTTATTTTTGTTAGTTGCTAAATCATGTCCGACCCTTTGCAACTCCATGGACTGTAGCCCGCCAGGCTCCTCTGTCCATAGAATTTCCCAGGCAAGAGTACTGGAGTGGATTGCCCAATTCTTTAGGGGATCTTACTGACCCAGGGATTGAACCCGCATCTTCTGCATTGGCAGGCCAATCCTTTACCACTGAGCCACCAGGGAAACCCAGTATATGTGTAAATAATGAAAGTTATCAGTAAAATAAGTTTGGACAGTGAACAGTGTGGAGATTGGAGTAGACCCAGCCACTGCGTGCCCAGAACTTGCTTAGATTGTTTTACATACCCATGCACACTGGCTCTAGGTGCATCTTTCTTTTCTAAAAATGTTTGGTTATTTATTTATTTTGGGGTTGTAAGGGTTTTGGTTGCTGGGCTGGAGATCTCTCTAGTTGTAGAGAGAGGGGCCTACTCTCCAGTTGTAGTGCGTGGGCTTCTCATTGCAGCGGCCTCTCTTGTTGCAGAACATGGGCTCTGGAGGAGTGGGCTTCAGTAGTTGCAGCATGTGGGCTCAGCAGTTGTGGTTCACACGCTTAGTTGCTCCATGGCATGTGGGAAGTTCCTGGATCAGGGAATCGAACCCATGTCTCCTGCATTGGCAGGCAGATTCTTTACCCCTAAAGCCACCAGGGAAGCTCCACTCCACGTGTGTTTTCCTTCTTGAATTGCCAGCATTGTGTCTCTGTTGGAATGTTGGCCTCAGGCTGCTAGAAATGGCTTTGCTCCACTTTGTTTGAAGTACTTGGCAGTTTATATTTCCCCAGGGGCAGATGTTAACCAATGATTGACAGTTGCAGGGATATAAATATTCCAGCTGTGTTGCCTTGGTCAGGATGAATCTGAGCTGTGACCAACACTGTCTTCAGACATCTTTTGTGGGACAGAACCAGAGTTACTCTCCATAAGACTTTGCTTAATAATGCACATCTGCTTATTCTCCTTTCCTTACAAATCCTATTTCTTTACCTCTCTACCAATTTTTCCTGGGAAAACTTCTTTTTAATCATATTAACATGAATGCCCATTTCAGAGTCTGTTCCTGGGGACCCAACTTAAGACAGAAATAATAAGAATTTTAATCTTCTTCCCAGAAAGCAGTGGAAGAATAAAGATCAATCATCTTATCCTATCTTCCTTGAGCTTCTCCACTGAGATGTCTCAGATATCTAGATGTGCTTGGAAAGAAAATAAACTCATTTTGTAAATACACATTCATTTAGGAAGGTGTATGTGTGTATATATATATATCTATATATCTATATATCTTAACTTTAGAAGAGAAGCCAGACCCAGAGATATATTAAATTAAAACAGCTTGGGCTGTCAACTAATAATGTATGAGTTAGGCTGATTTACTTTTCTATGAACTGCTTGTCCATCCTCTCCTAATTTTAAAATTCAGTACAGCAGTGAGTTTCATTAAATGTTTATGATCCTATTATAGGATATATTTTTAGCTTTAATAAAAGGAAGTTGATAAAACTTCATTATCTGTCGTTTCAGTGGAAGAGTAAAAAATCTAACATCTACCAAGTGAGTCTATAATATGTCATTGTAAATCTTCTATTTCCCAAGCCTTTGTCTCTCTCTGACATCAAAGATAAATGACTATTACTAGAATTAATATCTCTTAAATATATCATGATTCTTCAACATTATTAGCCAAAAGGCTGTTATGAAAACTCCACTAAAATAGAATTTGATTTTCTTTCTATGAACTGAAAAGGTGACTCTGAGTTTTTAGTATCTGTAGTGGAAATGTCTTTTTTCCATATTAACTCAGTGGGTTTTCTGGAGAGGAATAAAATTATTTTATATGTGAGAAAGGAAATTATAAAATATAGTGGCAAAATGATTATTTTTTTCTTTTGAAAACCATGATCATTTAAATCACTTAGCTAGAAGAGGTTAGTATCACTTCCAGGCTCTGAATCTTGCTTTAAAGTGGTTTGAACTTGGTAGCAAAATAATACAACTTAATTGACCAAGGGAGAGCTGTTAAGAAACATCCTCAGGATATTTGAAGTGCTCCTATTTCTCCTACCAGGCACAAAAGATAATTCTGTGTAAGTTTGTTTATAGTATTGTGAGTTATACACATAATTTCTCTAGAAAAGTGTGTCCATGTAAAAGCTCCTGTAACACTTGCTATGGAACTAGTTTCTAATGCTAACATTATTAAAGTTCATTTTGGATTGGAAGGAAATGCATTTGTAAGATATTGAAAACTGCTTCTATACTTTGAGGCTAACGAAGAAAAAAAATTAGAGTGGCAAAAAATGAAAGAAAGTATTTGAAATTTAGTTACACATGAAGATTCTGTGAAGCAAGTATTTTATATAATTACTTACTACATCAGCATCAGTGATAAGGTATTTAACTTCTGGAATTGTGACATTTTTATCTTAAAAATTGTATGAGAATTTGCATGCATAGGCAGAGACGAACTCTAGTGGCTCACATTAAGTTTTAGAAACTTCTTTGTTTTTGGATATATTCCAATGGAAGCAAAATTGGAAGATAATTAAAGAATATTTACCTCTCTTATGTCACTTAGGAATTTAGAAACTTTTATGCTTTCTCTACTCTTTTCCACTTCGAAAAGTTTGTCTTTGGCAGCAAAGATGAATAGATGAAGTCACAGTAAGATGAAAGTCATTAGCTGTGGAAAAGATGACATAAAAATATAGTGTCCTGCAAACTGTCTACCAACCTGTTCACTGAATTTCTTTAATTTTTACTCTCCATACTTCCCTTTTGTTCTAATTTTCCTACTTAAGTTTTTCTATTTATTATGGAAGCTGTCTCAAACTGATTTTTGACATAAAATTGAGGTATGAATACAGAAACAAAACTAAAATGAGTGATAACTGAAGATTTTTACAATGATTAGCATCATCTCAGTTTTAGAGATGAGAAAGTTAATAAAACATTCAATTTACTGGAAGTAATTTTAGCTGTAAATTAAGACCTAGAAACTTAGCACTTCTGATTCTGGACCTAGTAATTCTTTCAATGGAAACTCCAGTTTTTCTGAGGACATCTTTGAAGCCAAATTGGTTGTAATGATCAACCAATTTTTTTTTTTTTTAAATTTTAGAAGGCAAACAGTTACCTTTCTGGAGCATATCCCATTCCAAGTTTGAAATCATAGGTCTTAAAAAATAAGTGGTGTACTTTTAGTCTGCTATTAATCTCTTTCTTACTGAGGATAAGCCCCTTGTGGGACAGAATGCAGGTAGATTCCACCATATTAGAGGGCTTGCAAGAAAGAAACACCTCTTAGTGTGGTTGATTAAGAAAAAATTAAAAAGAAAAACAGGGTAAAATGTTGAAAAGAATCAGGCTTTATTATGCCAAAATCATTATTTATCCATCATGTCATTATCAAACCATCTCACAAGTCCCTGTTTGCAAATTTTTATCTCATAAATGAAGTATATAATCGGCCATAAAATTCAGTTTCCACATCATCTTTGAATTTGTTTTAACATGAAGAACAGATGCAAAAAGGATATAAGTTTGTTTGTATTTAAGACTATATCCTATTTGAAACTTAAGAGCTTTTCCTCAATTTTTAATTTTCTCAGACTTCCTGGATACCCAGGTTGACTTTCTTTCTCACGCAGACTTTTAACATCAAATTGTAGATTTTGATAACATTTTTTTTATAATGCTCTGTTCTTTTTTAAAGCTGATGCTTACGTTTAAAACTAGAATATTTTTTTAAAAGTGTGCCAATAAATTACACTTATGGCAAAATAATGAATTGAACAACCATAGGTAACTGGTGTATAATCTTATCAAATACAGTGTTATTAGAATTGGAGAATAAAATTGTTGTATTTCCAAGGCAGGGAAAGAAAAACTAATACAGAAAAAGCTGTTTATAGGTTTTTATACTGAATAGTTATTTTCCTGTTGGTGAGATTGCTTTTAGAACTAGTGTTCTATTTTTATTATTCTCTTTTTGCCTATATTTGACATTTTTAGAAAGTTTTTTTTTCCCTCAGAAACTATAGAATTTGTGCACACTGCTTTCACATGTATTTTCTAGAATATTCATTGCCTAAAGTAGAAGTTTTTATGTCACAATATCTAGTCTTTTATTCATTCTGAATCTACCATTATTACTATAACTAAAGAGATACCTGTAGAAATTCAACATACAAAATGATAAAAGGGTATATTTTAAATTTACTAACTATTAAATTGAAGGAAATGATTAACTAAGACATATTATTAATATAAACTTAAGGCTAAATATCATTTTAACTATTGATCACATGCTGAAATCATTGCTTTGGAAAAACCAATTTAGGGAACTAACTGTTTAACTATAGTCAGATCATTTAACATTTTCAAGCATCATTTTTCAAAGATATTATGAGGTATTGAATTAGATGAATTTCAGTCTCTCCTTACTTTCACCTTACAAATGACTCTTCTTTCAACATTCTCACTTAAAAATTATTTAGGATAAATAATAGGGAGAGAGGGTGTTCTGCTCCCTGTATTTATCAAAACCTAATATATTTCTGAGGGAATTTCATTAGATTAATCTGGTCAGACTACCTGTGGTTTTTTTTTTTTTTTTTCTGTGCAATATCTAGGGGCCAGAGTCATCGAAAAACATAAATAAACAAAATGAAACTGAGGTTGTGACATAAGGAAGTAAATATGACCTGAGAGGTTAAGAAGGAGGGATTGTACTATTGGAATATACCATGAAAGGATAGGAATACCCTTGACTCAAAAGAAATATTGACCTTAATAAAACCCAAAGAGCCAGTTATTTTACTAGCAAAATGAGTTTACGTAGGAAAAGCAGAGACTTGCAATCTAGGACAAGCAAACTGTAGTGAGTCATAGGGGAGTCTGAAGAACAGAGAAGAGGGGCTTGCTTTTAAAAAGGAAAGAAGAACCACCCCCTGGGAAGACTGTGGTGGTAATTCAGTGGCTACAGGTGGTGCGCAGCTTGTCTGAAGGAAATGTTCTTCGTTCTGGGGTCTGAAATCTGCGGTGGGCGAGCCAGGCATGAGAGCTCCCCCTTCAGGACTTCCTCATTCCATTTTAAATGAGGTTTCCTTCCTGTATTTTCACAGAAAGAGGACTTTTACTATGAAAGGTGGAAAAGAGCTGAGTGGTCAAAAGATATATTCCTCATGAAAATCTATAGAATGGTGGAGAGAATTTGAATGAAGCTAACTCTTGCCTGGGAAATCCCATGGACGGAGGAGTCTGGTAGGCTACAGTTCATGGGGTTGTGAAGAGTCAGACACGACTGAGGGACTTCACTTTCACTGTTCACTTTCATGCATTGGAGAAGGAAATGGCAGTCCACTCCAGTGTTCTTGCCTGGAGAATCCCAGGGACGGGGGAGCCTGGTGGGCTGCCATCTATGGGGTCGCACAGAGTCAGACAGGACTGAAGCGACTTAGCAGCAGCAGCAGCAAAAGGAGATTAGAAACAAACTTTGACAGTGTATCATTAGTGGTTACCAGGATTGCTTGGGCTCCTATCCTGACTGTGTCACTCATAGTCTGGGGACTCTGGACAATTCATTTTAAACTCCAAGTGCTTCAAATTCCTCACCTATGGAATATGGGTGATGGTGCCTTCTTCACAGGGTTGTTATAAGGATTACATGAGGTTAAACATGAAATTCCTGGCATAAATGAAGTACTCAATAAATATGTACTATTTTTATCACTGTTGGACATGAATTTGAGCAAACTCCAGGAGACAGTGGTGGACAGAGGAGCTTAAGTGTGCTGCATAGGTTGCAAAGAGGTGGACACGACTTAGTGTCTAAACGACAACAGCAGCAGCAGCAACAACGTTATTATCACTGTAGGAATGTTCTAGAGAGGACCTGACCACAGAAATCTAATAGATTAAATTCACCTAGTGACCAAGCTAGACTTCAAGTACAGATTCAATTGAAAAATCTCATTTCTTGAGAGCAGAGCATGTGATAAATTCTTGTCTTATCTCACTGGTAGTTTCACCGAGTAAAAGGTAAAGAAAGTTATTAGGAAAATTGGTACAAATGACCCATGCACTTGCATATTGACTGCTTAAAAACATCAGAACAAAGTATTGAAAAGAATCAGTGTTGTAAGTTCCCGGGAAATTACTGACAGGATCAGGTTTTAAATTGGCAAAACACGAGAAGAAAGGCCACATACTTACACATTACAGTGATACTGACTGTCAGGATAATGTCAGAGGTGCTAAAGTCTAAAATGAACTGTGATGTATCAAAAATGTTAAGGTTAACAAAAAGTTTTAAATATGTAAGGAGATTTCCAGGAAAGCAGAGTTGATATATGTGATGTATATTCTTCAGCAAAAAGCTATTAACGAGCCAAGCTTGACGCCTGCTGGTGAAGGAGGTGCTCAAGCCTAATTGCTATTTGGTAGAAAAGGGATCAAGACCCAGAAGCCCTTCCATCTGAGATTCAAAATTGTTGACATTCGTTGGGATAAGCTGAAGTAGTCTTAACCCTGGGCTTGTGTCACATAAGGGCAATTGCCTAAGATAAAGTTAGCATCAAGGTAGGAAGAAATGGTGCTAGTGGGCTGATCCTTATGCCAGGCCAGGTGGGTGACTTAGAATGATGATCCTGAATCCATGAGGGAATAGAATCCATGGGGAACATTGACCAGATACTGTCCCTGTTGACTGATGGTCAGGCTATGTAAGGCCATCCAACAAGTCTGAACACTGGCAACAGAGGCTCATGGTAACAATGAGAAGAGTGTTTTGATAGTCAAGGCTTCACAAAATCATAATGGGCAGAAATGGCATTTATCGTTGGCAGCCCGGTAAAGTTTTACCAGGCAAGGAGAAGATGCTCTAGCACTAGCCACATGGAAGCAAACTGAAGCATCACTTTTATGAGCCAGATTTCACACAAAACACTTTTGGATGTGGTGACCCTGCCAGTATCATGGCTACATGCTACCAAGAAGTGACCCTAAATCCTCCAGCTTCAAGGGGTTATGTATGAGCTCTGGCTTGAGTGTTGAAGGAATAAAATCAAGCCTGACTCTTGGAATATAAATAAGCATAGGGAGATTCCATCAGGGAAAGAGAGCAGAGGCTCAGCTTCCTATTAAACTAGGTAGATATAGCCTGGAGTAGTCCTTCTCAAACTGTGATGAAGGACCATTCCCTACTTCCCCCCTCTTCATGGACAAATACCTTTGTAAAATAATGAAAGTGAAAGTTTAGTCACTCATTTGTATCTGACTCTATGTGACACCATGGACTGGAGCCCACCAGGCCCCTCTGTCTGTGAAATTCTCCAGGCAGGAATACTGAAGTGGATAGCCATTCTCTTCTCCAGGGGATCTTCCCACCCAGAGATCAAACCCAGGGAGCAAACCCAGGTCTCCTGCATTGCAGGCAGATTCTTTACCATCTGAGTCACCAGGGAAGCCCTTGTAATAAAAACGAATTACTTGAAAAAATAAAAAATAAAGCCTTATTTTTAAATCATTAGATTCAACAAACATAAAATTAGAATTCAGTAAATATAATCATAACAGACATGACCTAGGGTAATAATAATTACAAGTTATACATATTGTTCATTGAAAGTACAAGTGTATATAGAGATGATTAATATACTTAAAAACTGAACTAGAGCCCTGAACAATATCTCAGTATTGAAAATGGCAATGCATAAATAGCATTGCGAGTAAATGAATGAGACTGTTTAGGCCAATGGGGCTTCTCCTGTTTCTCCTGAAACATACCTTAAAGCCTTGGAAAAATGAGGCTGAACTCATGTGGTCACATAAAGCATATAGGGAAAGGAAGCTTTTCTTGTTTTCATTCTGTTTGTGTGCATGAGTGTGTGTGTTTTGTGCATGCCTACTATCAGAAAAAGAACCTAATTACAACCCACATTTACTAATATTCTCACTCTCTGATTTCAACTAATTGAAGATGACATTGGAAGCCTGGAAACATATCTTGTTATACTTAAATGAATGACTAGAAACTTGGGTTAATTTGCAGGTATGCCAAACTCTTTCATGAAGAACCCATACTATGATAACATTGGCATGCCCACATACAGCCACCTGGGAGCCTGATGTTTAATGTCGAAATCCTCTCACTGTATTAAAAGGCACTATTCTTAATATATTACCCTTCATGCTAAAAAGAGCTAACACTAAATTTTATTTATGCAAGATTTTCATTTTACATTTAATTTAATGAGCAGTATCAAATTTTATGGTTACTGTTTTTCAATTTTTTAAGACTCACAGGACATTGGGAATGTGCTGACTTGACATAAGGAGCACACAGCAGTGAATAGTGTGATCAGGTGTGGAACTCTGGCTCACCATCATGCCAAAGCAAAGGTCTTGTCAGGCAATAAGAAATCAAGATCTTCCTTTATCCCTGTCCTTGACACCATCTAGACAATTTGCCTATCCATATGACAAAAGACGTCACAACTTTAAAATGCTGGGAATGGGGAGAAATAAAGCACATTTATAGATGCTGTCTGCAAGCAGAGAAATGGGAAGACTAGAGTGAATGCACTCTATGGCCAGAAGAACTGGATTGTTGGAGTCCTGGCTCCACCACTTGTTGTTTTAGTCACTAAGTCATGTCTGACTCTTTTCTGACCTGATAGACTATAACCCAACAGGGTCCCCACGTCTATGGAATTTACCAGGCAGGAATACTGGAGTGGGTTGCCATTTCCTGCTCCAAGGGATCTTCCTAAACCAAGGATTGAACTTGTTTCTCTTGTATTGGCAGGTGGGTTCTTTACCACTGAACCACCATGGAAGCCTGGTTCAAACCAATGTAGACTTAAATAAAATGTGCAGAAAAATCTTTCTTCTATTACATTGAGCATTAATATACTATTGGAGGGATCTACTAGAGGTGATTAAGTGATTGGTTACCTGCCATTATTAATGATAGGGGAGATAATCAGCCCCAGTGGTGTGGGGTACACACCAAGGGCTCAAACCATGTTAGCCTTTCTGGAATAGCAGCAGCTGGTATTTATTGAGCACTGGCTATGTGCCATGTGAAGACCTAAAGTGAAAGTGAAAGTGAAGTCGCTCAGTCGTGTCCAACTCTTTGCGACCCCATGGACTGTAGCCTACTAGGCTCCTCTCTCCATGGGATCCTTCAGGCAAGAATACTGGAGTGGGTTGCCATTTCCTTCTCCAGGGGAGCTTCCCAACCCAGGGATCGAACCCAGGTCTCCCGCATTGCAGGCAGATGTTTTAACCTCTGAGCCACCAGGGAAGCCCCTGTGAAGAGCTAAACACTAACACAAATTATTGTCTCTTTTAATCCTCATAACAACTGTGTAAGATAGGAATAATCAATTTCTTTTTTAAAGAAGAGGAAATAATAATAGAGATTTAAGTCATTTGCCAAAGGCCAAAAAGTTATTAAATTGCAGAGCAAGTATTTCAACCTGACTATCTAAAACTGAAGCTCCTACTTTTTATACTAGTCTCACCTAACTTGTACTAGGAGCAACACCTTAAGTCTCCAGTGGCTTCCATCGAGTTACCCTTCCCTTTTTTATCTGATCATTCACCTGAAAGAATTTGAAGTAAACTCAAATTCAAAATTCCATGGACAGAGGAGCCTGAGAGGCTATAGTCCATGGGGTCACAAAGAGTTGAGCACTACTGAGCGACTTTCACTTTACTTTTACAAATTCAAAGAGGAAAAAGTTGAAGGATCAAGTTTTCATTTTCCTGAGGAATGTGTCTGAAGAACTCAAGTTTTTGGTAAGTCATGGAACCTCAGTTTCCTTACCTATAAACTGGGAATAATACATATCTTGTAGGGTTATTGTGATCATTAAATACATATCTTTTAGGTTTATTGTGATCAAGAATTATCCATGTTAAGTGCCTAAATCATGCCTAGAATATGAGTAGCTCTTGTTATTGTGGTCCTTGAGAGTTAGGGCAGTGAAGGGAGGTGGAGACCAGAGCTTATGGAGGGAGGAAAAAAGAAAACAAGAAACTGAAGGAATTCGTGGGTGGTTTAAAGACACATATGTGTATGCAGATTTTTACTCAGTCCTAGGGTTATATGAATTCTTTCTTTCCTGTTACTCTCCTTGTGGAAAGCTCTGTCCTTTTAAAGCATATGGGTAAGTATCATATTGTGTGTGAAAAGCAAAGAGGCACTAGTCTAAAAATATGTAACCTGGATTCTATTCCTGGCCTAGCTACAGACTCCTGTTAACTTATTAATATGTGTATGTCTCAATTTCTTATACATATATATGTATATTTATAGAATTAACTCCTTCTCCCCCATTTACAGGAATTTTGAAGTGATGACTGAACATCCACAAAATCCTGAATTCTCTTAATGGAACCAATATGCACACACAAGGCTTATGCTATTAGGTCCCACACTTTTGTTATAAGTTGCTTTGTTGATGGAAAATGGGTTCTAGCTATATTCTTATAAACAGAAAACTGTGTTCATCTAATTGGAAGTTTTTTTTGATGAATTTTTGAGTTTTTACATAAAAAGTTTCTGAAATTTAACTTTTACAAAATTGAAAATATTTATGCACTGAAGAAAGAAATTTAACAAGTGTGCACTTTACCATAGCAACCTTATGCCAAGGCAGATATGATCTGAATGAACATTCTCTAAAAGCATGCTGTCGTTTAGCTGCTAAGTCATGTCCAACTCTTTTGTTACCCCATGGACTGTAATCCATCAGGCTCCTCTGTCCATGGGATTTCTCAGGCAAGAATACTGGTGTACATTGCCATTTGCTTCTCCACCCTAATTGCATAATTTCAGTTGATTGTTGCATTCAATTTGTTACTTACAGGTAAACAATCTTCAATTTTGGAATTGGAAACTTGGAGTATATGCTTTTAAAATTATTTATCCATTAGATACTTTGGCTTTGCCTTTACTATTTTAGATTTCTCTACAAATATCTTACAATCAGGGTATGGTAATGACCTTTGCAGATCGAAATATAAACATATGTTTAATATGCATTTGCATGCTAAGACTTCAACTCCAGAAATTTTTGATTCAGTTTGGCCTACTCTTGGATCCATAAAACCAGAAATGGCAACCCACTCCAGTGTTCTTGCCTGGAGAATCCCAGGGACCGGGGAGCCTGGTGGGCTGCCGTCTATGGGGTCACACAGAGTCGGACACGACTGAAGCGACTTAGCAGCAGCAGCAAGTGGTTCTAAAATGTGTCCTTCACTAAGCTCTAAGATGACTTTCACAGACCTTTGTAATCTGAGGGAAAGGTTAGCTTTGCTGTAGCATTGGAAGCTATATCTATAGAGAGAGCATACTATTGGATTCCTAGAAATTTTGTTTTCCAATCTTATGCGTGTTTGGCAGGAGTGACAAATAAGCATGTGTGAGAGAATGAATAGAACATCTTGATTTATGAGGGTCCAGAACCAAGTTTACCTGTCTGCCAACTAGAGATGCTTTGGGGTTCTCCTGTCTCACATTTATTTATTCCTCATGAGCTTTTCCCCAAAGATACTGCAGAAGCACTAGCATTTAGGACTCTCTGGTAGAGTTTGATAGTGTTCTGTGATAGCTCAGTGTAATGTTAACAAAGGGAGAAGGCAATGGCACCCCACTCCAGTACTCTTGCCTGGAAAATCCCATGGATGGAGGAGCCTGGTAGGCTGCAGTCCATGGGGTCGCTAAGAGTCGGGCATGACTGAGCGACTTCACTTTCACTTTCTACTTTCATGCATTGGAGAAGGAAATGGTGACCCACTCCAGTGTTCTTGCCTGGAGCATCCCAGGGACGAAGAAGCCTGGCAGGCCGCCGTCTATGGGGTCGCACAGAGTTGGACACGACTGAAGCGACCCAGCAGCAGCAGCAGCAGCAGCAGCAATATAACAAAGGTTGAAAATACCTTTGTATCTGATGTATCTGATGTTTTGTATCTGATGTTTTCTTGGACCTTGACATATTCTATTTGCTTTGATTTTACCACTCCTTAAAATTATATGGGGCTTACCTGGTGGCTCAGTAGTAAAGAATCCAATAGCCAACGTGGGGAATGCAGTTTTAAATCGAGGGTCAGGAAGATCGCCGGGAGGAGAAATTGGCAACCCACTCCAGTATTCCTGCTTGTAATATCACATGGACAGAGGAGTCTGGTGGGCTACAGTCCATGGGGTTTAAAGAGTCAGACACGGTGACTAAACAACAATAAAAATAATAGACTAAAATTAGTATAATATCCACTCCAGAGGACAGTTGTTGCATAAGATATGGTCACAAATAAGCAAAGCACTTTGTAATTTGACAAGTGATATACAAATGTTAACTCGAATTAAAAATACCTTCCTGAATTTAGTGATCCATAGGAAGTTGAAACTTGAAGGACATTTTATTATTTGTATGTGTATTTATTTAAAGGACATTTTATTATTTGTATACGTATGTAGTTAAACCCCACCTTTGACAAAATGTTAAGGTAGTTTTCTTAGAGAACAAATTTCACCTTCATTAGAGGAAAGTTTTCAAAATAATCATAAAAATAGTCTTTAAAAACAATTACCAAAGTACTGTATGGTGATTGTAACAAATAACACCAATGAAAAACTTAAAAAAGTAAAAGGAATGGCTCCTACTCTGCACTCTGCCCCTGCATTCCAGAGGCAATAACTATTAATCCTATTGGTGTGTACTATTCCAGGATTTTAGGTGAAATCTCTCCCTCTCTCCATCTCTGTCTCTCTCCTTCCCTATTTCTCTCCTTCCCGCCCTCCCTCTCAGCAATTGTTTTCCTTTACCCTAATGACCCCTTTCTACATATCAAAAATGTTGTCAACAAAATTTTAAGGCACCTCTAAAGCTCAGGTAATGTTGTGCTTGTGCTAATTTTGTGATTCTGAAAGTATCAAGAATGAAAAGCTGTCCATACCCAATTTTTCTGTCAGGGAAAGGCACACCTGTTTTCAAGTCTTTGCATCTCTGTGTCTCCCCAGGGGATAAAGCTTTTACTCGGGGGATTTCTGGTAGTGGGGGGAAAGGGTCGTCACCACAGTCTTACTTTAAGTGATTATTATCACACTGGTAAGTTTCCACTGTGGCTGCTGGGTGCAGGCTGTGAACACATTTGAAGTCAGCAGGGGACCGTTAGAAACCTCCCCTTTGCTGAGATGAGCTGTAGAAACCTCTGCTTCACTGAAGCATACTTGCAACCTGCGGTCAGTCGCTTCTTTTTTCATGCAGGGCTGTTTTAAACTGTCTTCTATCCCACAGAGCAAAAACATACCCAACAAAAAAACAGTACAAACAATCCCCATGAGTGTTTTTGAATTTTCCTCTGCTAATCTCATTGTTAATGGTATGAGGTCTTGCCAGGAGTCATTTGTGGTTAAGGCTACAAAATAACATTAACAGTCACACAGTTAAAAACAATATCAAGCATGAAATCAAAGGCTACTAGATGCAAACCTTAGACTAATTGCTTTTCTACTTCTCTTATAGAAAAAGCATTTCATCTTCCTTACAGGTCACTGATTGCTATATGAGGAGGCATATTTAGTAATCTGTAGAAGATATAGGATGCTATACTTAATAATGACATATTTGCATAAATTGCATACTTGAAAGTTTGCATATTAGATTATCAGTCAAAGAGTATCCTATTTAAAATAAAATGATCTAAATGGCAACCCACTCCAGTATTCTTGCCTGGAGAATCCCATGGACAGAGGAGCTTGGGGCTACAGTCCACGGGTCGCAAAGAGTTGGACCCGACTGAGCGACTTCACTTCACTTTCACAGTAGTTAGTGGAAGATGATTCAGATCCATATTCCCTTATCTATGTTTGTCCTTCACTGGCATTGAATTTACCAGGACCTAAATTTCTATTTGGCCCAAATTGAAATGATGCTGTCCTTGGTTGAAAGCATTGATTTTTACACCAAATAAAATTTAGGCAAAATTACCATTTATAGCAGGAATTTCAGGAGGAATTCAGCAGTCATGTAAATGAAGAGCCTCCCACAACCATTAAGCCTAAGTCACCTAGGACTAATTAATCTATTAAAAAATACTTTGAAGTTTGTATTATATGCAAAATATGGTATTGGGACATCTGTGTGGTTACAGGTATCACTCTTCTTCTGAGAGAGTTCAAAAACAAATAGTGGAGACAAGATAAATCCACCACCAGATGCCTACTAAAACAATGGTAGATCCTGGTGATAAGTTTTACCTAGCAGGCTATTGGTTTTAGTTGTTTATATATATTTCCCATTAATAAATAATAATATTATTGTAACTCATAAACCTTGAAACAATTATTGAGATTCAGGGGGTGCAATAATAGTAGTGATAATTTTACCACTTTCACTGGTTCAAAAGACACCAGAACTAAGAAACCATTAGTTTGAAAACAAAACTGTATAAAATCATATCTTTTTCCAAGTATTGGCCATTGATACTAACATATGATTAAATTTATCTTTGGCATTTGTATTTAAAAGCACTGACTTCATCATTTGGAGGACTAAGGTCAATTATGGGTGTTCAGAATTTCATTATCACCTTCATGTGATTTGCAATCAAGTATTTGGTCCTCTGAAACAGATACAATTATTTTTATCTCATTGCTTTGCTTTAGGAATAATGAATGCGAGCTCAGCCTTCCAAAGAGCTATGAAAAGGGAAGACTTGATGAAAGAGTAGAAAACAATTCTGACAATCTTAGGAGATGTCATGAATAATATAGCTCGGTTCAGTTCAGTTCAGTCGCTCAGCCGTGTCCGACTCCTTGCGATCCCATGAACTGCAGCACTCCTGGCCTCCCTGTCCGTCACCAACTCCCGGAGTTTACCCAAACTCATGTCCATTGAGTCGATGGATGATGCCATACAACCATCTCATCCTCTGTCATCCACTTCTCCTCCTGCCTTCAGTCTTTCCCAGAATCAGGGTCTTTTCAATGAGTTAGCTCTTCACATTAGGTGGCCAAAGTATTGGAGTTTCAGCATCAACATCAGTCCTTTCAATGAACACCCAGGAATGATCTAAAGGACCCAGTCCTTTAGGATGGACTGGTTGGATCTCCTTGCAGTCCGAGGGATGCTCAAGAGTCTTCTCCAACACCACAGTTCAAAAGCATCAATTATTTGGTTGCTCAGCTTTTTTTATAGTCCAATTCTCACATCCATACATGACTACTGGAAAAACCATAGCCTTGACTAGATGGACCTTTGTTGACAATAATAATATAGTACTGAGGTTTTACCAATGTGAGTTTCCACATCTCTTGGGAGTCCTTGGAGAAAGCAAGTAGTGACTGGGGAGAGAGAAGGTCTCCATATGATTTGGCTGCTTCTCATCATTTTCCAACTTATTTCATTCATACCCCACTTAGCAGAAATTCCTTCAATAGATGTTCAGTTAGCTGATAGAGCTTCTTGATTTTCTGTGCTTTATGAAATTATATTGTTTGTTTTGTCTCCCATGGATATTTCACTGGGAAACAGTTCACTGGAAACTGGGGGAGACAATCATGATTAACTATCAGAATGAACCCAAAGTCTCTTGGATTAAAAATATTTTTTACACAAGTATTACATGTAAATTTTTTCTGCATATGCTTTTAGAATATATGGTTTGTAAGCCAACAGATAATATATCTATATTTTTTACAATATTTTTAGTTGTTATATGATATTGCAACTTCCTATCATTTGGATTTTTCCCTACCTTAACCATATATTTTTTTCAATTTATGTATCTCTAATGTTGCCATTTGATCTAGCAATTACAACTAAAAATTTTTAAAGTGTAATGACATTGTTTTAATATTTAAATTCTATTCAACAAATGTATGTCATTTTCAGTATCACTATTTAATACTTTGTCCAGTTTTTTTTTGGGTATAAATATTTGCTTGTCCAATTTAAGTAGAGTGTAGGATTTAGCTATTTTGTCTCACATCTGCAAGTTTTTACCTTTTCGCATTTATGGTTGAACCACTGTGACCTGGAGATTTCTGAAATCTGAGAATTTAAACTCATGTTTATGTTCAAGACCCACCAAAATGCAGATATTGCGTGAACCCTTAACCATACAACAGAACGAAGAAAATCCAGAAAAGCTCATTAAAATAAAAAAATTTTTTTTTGCACAGCTAATTGCTAATGTAATTATAAGTACTTAGGGAGTTTTTTTTTTTTTGCTGGTCCAAGCTATTATGAATATGGATATATATATATTTCTGTTTTGAATCACTTAAGTTTATAGCTTTTCACTTAATCTTTAAGATGAAAATAAGAACATATATCACACAATGAGTGATATGAGAAATAGTGCTTTATACAGCATTTTTGAGATACCTAAAGGAAAGGCTATCTGTCCATGAAAGGTCTGAGTTTGATTTATTCTCAATCTGTTTAGTCCACCTCCCTCATGGCTCACTAAACCACAAGAGAATAAATTTCCTGAAATGGTAACTTTGGTTTTCAAGAAATCACTTTGTGTCAAATCATTCATTATTCTATGACAACTTCTGGTCTTAGTTACTCTACTCTTTCCCAGTCCTAGCGAATAACCTGAACTTCTTGATATTACTAGGGGCAGTTCTGAATAACTAACCACAAAATTAGTAGAGTAAGTGGGTCTTTTCTTTTCCAAACAAGCAGGTTACTTTTACAATCTATATTCTTACTGGTGGGAGGACTGTTAACTTGAGTAAAAGGTAGTAAATGTCATTTGGGGTTTTTTTGTGTGGGTCATCAATTGGATTTCTTTTCATACATTTTCCACTCTTTTTTTTTTTCAGTAAAAAATTTAGAGAGGTCAGAGAGAATGATTTGGATACATTTGGTAATAGATTTGAAGGTCCAGCTGCTCCTCTCAGATCAATGTTTATGTGCCTAAGTCAGAAATATATCAATAAGCACACATGCTTGTTGTTTCTTTAATTAATTTTACTAGCAAAGATATCTTTAAATGCATTGTGATTCCTTTCACATCTGAATAGTACACTCTCATACTTTCATATTTTATTTTTAATGGGAAATAGTACCTCACTTAAACCTGTGATATGAGAGGCTCTGATACAATTAAAATGAGCCCAACATCTGGGGAGATATTTCTGTGCCTCTTTGATGAAGAAGTAATCTAGTTTGATGGATGTCTTTATTTCTATCTTAATCACAGAATGCAAGATTAGCAATACATGTGTTTCACTTCAGTTAATTACTCCGAACGGATGCACAAATACAGGGCTTTACTCCAATTAATTACTTTGAATTTCTAAGATTGTATGACGGACCGCTGAAAGTATCTGTTAGAGATAAATCTATTGAATGTTAGAGAAACTTTGCCTAAGAATCAGGTCTAGATTTTCCACCACCATGTGAAAAATCTTAAAATATAAACATGTAGAATATGTAACAGTAAATCAGATAACTGGATGACCTAATATCCTGTCTTTAGCTACAGTCATTACCTGAGGGTTCAAAGAATACTGAAAAATTATTAGATTAACTGGGCTGTGGTTATAGGAATAAAGGAAAAGGCATATGTTCTTGCTCATACATTGATCCACCATTTATGACCTTAAACATAAATTTTACTAGTGACTCTTCTTCTGTGCTGGTTCTGAAAATGTTTACAGATTTAAGACAAGATTATTTTCTCATTTTCACTGTATGTGCCACGTTCAAAACACATTCTGATTACTGGGTGAATAAACAGTTCTTTTCTAAGAAGAAGCTAAAAATAATCTTTTCGTTGGCTCTAGGCTATGAGAAAAACTTCAGTATTGAGAAATAACAATAATGGAATGTGGACTATAAAGAAACAGGCTAAACAGGGAACAAGTAAAATGAAAAGCAGCTTCCATTTCAGACTCACTTATCAGAGATCAAGACTGGTAGCTGGTTAAGTATGCCCTGGAGAGCAGTCAGCTCACTATCATGGAAGATAGAGTTTACAAGAAAGACACCTTGTAGAGGCATGACACCAAGAGTAACATAATCAGGTGAAAACCAAAATTCATTAGAAAGAATAGCTGCTGGGGAAAGAAGAAAAGTGATGGAAAAGCAGTAGAAAATGTGTGTAGAATTAAACAAATAAATCTGTTAAAAATTCCCCAAAGATGACTGAGAAAAAAATAATTTATGGCCGGGACACTGTTAATTCATGTAACAACTAAAGTTGTGTCCATAACCAGCTTGACACTTTTCCATGGGCAGCATTGCAGATGTCTCCAAAAAGAAGGAAGGATGTAGCTTTATTTTAAAGTTGGTTCTTATTTTTAGGAGAAGAGAGAAATCTCATGAGCTGGGAGGAACCCACGAAGGGTGCTACACAGACATTAGTGCAAACTTTCTCCTCTTTAAGCTCTGAGTATTTTCATGATAACTAAAGGTGCAATGTTAACAGTACAGATGGACTCTTAACCCTTACAGCACACCTCTGCTGCTGCTGCTAAGTCGCTTCAGTCGTGTCTGACTCTGTGCAACCCCATAGACGGCAGCCCACCAGGCTCCCCGGTCCCTGGGATTCTCCAGGCAAGAACACTGGAGTGGGTTGCCATTTCCTTTGGAGCTTAATTTCTGCACTTTGATGAAGAATGGATCCTGACTCTGTTTGTATCATGGGGCACATTTATTTAGACAACAGAGTAATGGTCATAAGAATTTTAAGTTTGGAAAAACACCCTTAAGGAATTGCCTTTGTAGTTTCACTTTACTCCTTTGACAATGATGCATTTAAAAACATTTCAAAAGAAAGCAGAGCAAAGGAAAACAATAGGAGAGAAGCCCCATCAACTTTCAAAAACTCTTATAAAAAGAAACTTTATCGACAATAAACGGGAAATATTGATTTGTTTTAGGGGTTAAGCTTACAATATAACACAAGTTCAAGAGCCCTTTCTGAAAAAACTGAACAGATGAAAAATGCTACATGGATTGCTGGTGTGTTCTTGAGAAAGAATATTCTGGTTGAAAGAACAGTTGCTTTGTGACTTCTGTTAGAAAATCTAAATTCCAACATAGCTGTTAGATGGAACTCTACAGTCCAAACCTCCTCTTCTCGAAGATGGAATTTGGCTTTGAGAAAGTGACTTCATTACTCATCTGTTAGTTATTCTTTAAACAAAAGCAGTTTTGTTGCTCAACCTAGGATGTGAACAGATAAATGCTTAACACCCTTTGCACTGAAGCTTGAGATGCTGCCAAAGCCATCTCACCAGTTCAAGAATCTAAGTGGCACAATATTAAAGGGTCTGAATATCAGATTCATTCATATTCAATGTCCATGAACTGCAAATTATACAAATAATTACTTCTCCTGAGATAACCTAATTTCAAACTTTTTTATGGTTACCCAACTGGAAAGTTCCATTTTTCAGAAACCAAGATGTTATATGACCTATTGACACAGGTTCAATTAGACATAACTGACATTATAAAGAGTTGACTCATTGGAAAAGACTCTGATGCTGGGAGGGATTGGGGGCAGGAGGAGAAGGGGACGACAGAGGATGAGATGGCTGGATGGCATCACTGACTTGATGGACGTGAGTCTGAGTGAACTCCAGGAGTTGGTGATGGACAGGGAGGCCTGGCGTGCTGCGATTCATGGGGTCGCAAAGAGTCGGACACGACTGAGCGACTGAACTGAACTGAACTGACATTATAAAAGTGGTGATGGTCCCAGAATATTTTGGAATGAGACAAAATGCAATGGTTCATTTTTTACCCCTGAATTAAAATAAACTATCTAATAATAAAAAAGAAAGTCAGATTGTTTTTAGGGTACATTGGTTGATAAAGAAACAGTTATAAACTCCAAGTCATGAAGGTGCAAAAGAAAGGTAGATTTCCCTTGCTGTGTATTTAGAAATCAGAGATACACGTGAAGGCTTGTTTTTCTATCAGAACAATGTTAGTGGCTAAAGACTTTGCTTTTGATTTCAAAATAAGTTTATATTTTAAAATAAAGTAAAGAAAAGAATGATCATTTAGTTGTTGGTTCAATTTTTATAAGACAATGTTAACACTTTTAAAAAATACTGAGCCTGAAAAATAAGTGAATATTAAGAGCTAAAACTCTCTCTCTCGTTTGAGAGAGCATTGTTTAGTATGCCTGCCTTGCTTATTCTCTTTGGACATTTCTACTTTAAAACAGTGTTATTTTTTATAAATCTGTTGTTTATATATACTGCATATAATGTGTAGCTATGCTTCAAGACACCATAAAGTATCTATAATTAGAGAAATATTTGTTAGTTGAAAATCAGTAGGTATTTAAAAGTAAAATATTTATTAATCTATATTTATGCACACCCATGTACATACATATCTACATTATATATATATATATATATAAAACCACCTATTAACCCAAGGGACATTAGAAATAGTATGCATTTTTTATTTGAATCTGTTTCCACCTTATTTTTGCCCAAATTACCTTTTTTTGAGTATCTGAAAAATAGTAGCTATTGAATAAATATTTACTGAATTTTTAAAATTATCTTTACACACTTAGCCCAGTATTCAGGAGAGATTTCACTTATTTTCAGAAATAGATTAATTTTTAAAAGTACATTGCCCTTATTTTAAAAACATGGTGTCAATGTAACTCAAGTGAAAGTGAAAGTTGCTCAGTTGTGTCTGACACTTTGCAACCCTATGGATTATACATGGACCCCATGGAATTCTCCAGGCCAGAATACTGGAATAGCCTTTCCCTTCTGCAGGGGATCTTCCCAACCCAGGGATCAAACCCAAGTCTCCCACACTGCAGGTGGATTCTTTACCATCTGAGCCACAAGGGAGCCCAAGAATACTGGAGTGGGTAACATATCCCTTCTCCAGCAGACCTACCCAACCCAAGAATGGAACTGGGGTCCCTGCATTGCAGGCAGATTCTTAACCAACTAACTGAGCTATCAGGGAAGGCCAATGTAACTCAGTGTATCCATAATTGAAAAAAAGTGTTTCAGTTCAAAGATGATCCATACTCTTAGATTTAAATAGTAATGGCAAGTGACTGTCTAACTGTTGAATATCTCCAAAACAGAAAGAAAAGAAATCTTATTAAATTGGCACAGTAACTTGTCTACCTTATTTCTTTAACACCTCTCTGCAACTGGTACTGATAATTTTCCTGGGATAACTTAGGTCAAGCGTAGCAAATTCAAATGTCTCAGGCTCCAGGCAGGTAAATACCTTCTGGAGTTTCCAGGTTGCTTTGAGAGCTGGGATGAGACACTGACATACTCTGCTTGTTGTTGTTGTTCAGTCATCCAGTTGTGGCCAACTCTTTGAGATCACAGGGACTGCAGCACCCCAGGCTTCCCTGTCCATCACCAACTCCCAGAGTTCACACACACTCATGTCTACTGAGCCTGTGATGCCATCCAACCACCTCATTCTCCAATGTTCCCTTATCCTACCACCTTCAATCTTTCCCAGCATCAGGGTCTTTTCAAATGAGTTAGCTCTTCGCATCAGATGGCCAAAGTATTGGAGTTTCAGCTTCAGCATCATTCCTTCCAATGAATATTCAGGACTGATTTCCTTTAGGATACACTGGTTGGATCTCCTTGCAGTCCAAGGGACTCTCAAGAGTCTTCTCCAACACCACAGTTCAAAAGCATCAATTCTTCGGCACTCAGCTTTCTTTATAGTCCAACTCTCACATCCATACATGACTACAGGAGAAACAATAGTTTTGACTAGATGGACATTTTTT
Source organism: Bubalus kerabau (assembly GCF_029407905.1). Classification (NCBI taxonomy): domain Eukaryota; kingdom Metazoa; phylum Chordata; class Mammalia; order Artiodactyla; family Bovidae; genus Bubalus; species Bubalus kerabau. The sequence continues at coordinate 155,394,619 of NC_073626.1, forward strand.
GGCAAAGTAATGTCTCTGCTTTTTAATATGCTGTCTAGATTGGTCAAAATCTTCTTCTGAGGAGCAAGCATCAATTAATTTCATGGCTGCAGTCACCATCTGCAGTGATTTTGGAGCCCCCAAAAATCAAGTCTGCAACTGTTTCCATTGCTTCTCCATCTATTTGCCATGAAGGAATGGAAACCGATGCCATGATATTAGTTTTCTGAATGTTGAGCTTCAAGCCAACTTTTTCACTTTCCTCTTTCACTTTCATCAAGAGGCTTTTTAGTTCTTCTTCACTTTCTGCCATAAGGGTGGTGTCATCTGCATATCTAAGGTTATTGATATTTCTCCCAGCAATATTGATTCCAGCTTGTGCTTCCTCCAGCCCAGCATTTCTCATGATGTACTCTGCATATAAGTTAAATAAACAGGGTGACAATATACAGCCTTGACGTACTCCTTTTCCTATTTGCAACCAGTCTGTTGTTCCATGTCCAGTTCTAACTGTTGCTTCTTGACCTGCATACAGATTTCTCAGGAGGCAGGTTAAGTGGTCTGGTCCCCATTTCTTTAAGAATTTTTCACAGTTTGTTATGATCCACACAGTCAAAGTCTTTGGCATAGGCAATAAAGCAGAAGTAGACGTTTTTCTGGAACTCTCTTGCTTTTTCGATGATCCAGTGGATGTTGGCAATTTGATTTATGGTTCCTCTGCCTTTTCTAAATCCAGCTTGACATCTGGAAGTTCACAGTTCACATACTGTTGAAGCCTGGCTTGGAGAATTTTGAGCATTACTTTGCCAGCATGTGGATGCCATGATCTTAGTTTTTTAATACTTAGTCTTAAGTGGGCTCTTTCACTCTTCTCCTTCACCCTCATCAAGAGGCACTTTAGTTCCTCTTCGCTTTCTGCCATCAGAGTGGTATCATCTGATTATCTGAGGTTGTTTGTGCTTCTCTCACCTATCTTGATTCCAGCTTGTAACTCATGGAGCCCAACATTTCTCATTATGTACTCAGCATATAGATTAAACAAGCAGGGTAACAGCAGACAGCGCTGTTGTATTCTTTCCCCAATCTTGAACCAAACAGTTGTTCGATACAGGGTTCTAACTGTTGCTTCTTGTCCCACATACAGGTTTCTCAGGAGACAGGTAAGATGGTCTGGTATCCCCATCTCTCTAAGAGCTTTCCACAGTTTGTCATGATCCAGAGTCAAAGACTTTAGTGTAGTCCATGAAACAGAGGTAGATGTTAAATTCCCTTGCTTTCTCTATAATCCAGCGAATGCTGGCAATGTGATCTCTAATTCCTCTTCCTTTTCTAAACCCAGCTTGAACATCTGGAAGTTCTTGGTTTTCATAATGCTGAAGCCTATCATGCAAGATTTTAAGCATGACCTTACTAGCATGGGAGATGAGTACAATTATCTGATGATTAGAATATCCTTTAGTATCTACCCTTCTTTGGAACTGGAATGAGAATTGACTTTTCCAGTACTGTGGCTACTGCTGGGTCTTCCAGATTTGCTGATATAATGAATGCAAAACCTGATGGCATCGTTCTTTAGGAATTTGAAAAGTTCTGGAATTTTATCACATCCACTAGCTTTATTAACAGCTTAAATGTATTTAAATTCAGTTGATTCTATATGTAAAACAGAAAACTAATGAGAACCTACTACATAGCACAGGGAACTCGACTCAATGCTCTGTGGTGACCTAAATGGGAAGGGAATCCAAAAAGAGTGATATATGTAAGCATGTAGCTGAATTGATGCCTTCAACCTATGGTGCTGGAGAGGAATCCTGAGAGTGCATTGGATAGCAAGGAGATAAAACCAGTCAATCTTAAGGGAGATCAACCCTGAATACTCACTGGAAGGACTGATGCTGAAGCTGAAGCTCCAGTATTTTCGTCATCTGATGCAAACAGCTGACTCATTGGAAAAGTCCCTGATGCTGGGAAAGATGGAGAGCAGAAGGAGAAGAGGGTGTCAGAGGATGAGATGGCTGGATGGCATCACTGATGCAATATACATGAGCTTGGGCAAACTTTGGGAGATTTGTTGGGAGAGTGAGGGACAGAGAGGCCTGGCATGCTGCAGTCCATGGTGTCACAAAGAGCTGGACACCACTGGGCGACCAAACAACAGCATAGCTGGTTCACCTTGCTGTACCCCAGAAACTAACAATGTTGTAAAGCAACAGTACTCCAATGAAAGAGAGAAAATTGGGGAAGAAAGTATTTAAATTCAGTCTTCATTTTTTTTCCTTTTTTTTGAAACTCTGTGCTTATAAAAGAAAACTATTTGTCTCCCTAACATTTTAGACACAGGGACTAAATTAAAATGAATATACAGAACTGGTTTTCCAGCAACCTCCGTGGAAAGGCAGCACCAGAATGATTTTAGTTTGTTAATGAAGATTATAGTCCACAATTAGACACTCTCACTCTGTAGACCTAGGTATGCATATTCTAATGCACGAGCAGTGTATACAACTTTTACTGTTGAAACTATACAAACAAATGTTCAAAAAATCAGATGCACGCTTCAAAAATAGTCAAGTCCTCGGAAGTGATAGAGTGACCCAAGAAGAAGTGTTTGCTGAAATGAGAGGCCACAGATGTGAGGCAATCCTGGTGTCTAAATACTGGCTTGTCACACACATTTCTGTCTATTAGTGTTTGCATTTGAACTTTTGCTTTTGTAAAATATAGGCACAGTATGCAGTAGAGATTAAGCAAAGGAAATAATTTGAGTGTGTAGATTAATACAAATAAATCCTCAATGGTCAGTGCTGAAGTTCGTTTCTGATCTTCCTTCTTATTTAAATGAGACCTTCCTGGAGGAGATGGCAGTTATGCATATGGACACTTAACCTTGAAACAGAAGTTGAATAAATGGTGGGAAAATCTCTTGACTGTGGTTTCAGGATTAATATCCATAGGCAATTGTCTAAACTATAATCTTTTTTTTTTCTATGACCATTAGATTCGCTAAATAAAGCATTCTGGTGAAGTGATGATTGTATTCATCTCCCTCACTTCTTTGTTTTTGTTTTGTTTTTTTTCACCTGAACTGTCTGCCTCGCTGCAATAGTGTCTTCAGTTGGTCACCCTCAGACCACCATCCCATGACGGCTACTGCTAAGTTGCTTCAGTCGTGTCCGACCGGTGACTATTATCTCTGCATCTGTGTTGTTCTGCTGGGCTGGTTCCTGGATGGGACCTGGGGTCCCAGCAAACTGAAACCGGCCACGTGATGAAGAGAGGCTGGGCAGCCGGTGGAGCACAGGCAGATGGAGCAATTTCAGGATCCAGAGGACTTGGGCAAGAAGCATTAACCAGAAGTCTAGGCAGCCAGAAGTCTGAAAAACATAGTATGAGCATGGGAATGTAGGAAAAATTCTTCAGTATCACGAGAGTGTTGGGAGGGAGTAAGTCTGCATTTCACTCTGAGAGCAACTACAGAGAGGTTCTGTGTTTCCCATTCAGAGCGGTCCTGAATGGGAACCTCGGCAGGAGCAAGAGAAGCAAGGGAGCAGCAAGAATCCTCTACCAGGAGTGGGGACTGAAATGTCTAATCTTAAGAGAGCTTAGGTTCATAAGCTCTTAAACCAAGAACCTAGTTTTTAGAAGCTGGGTTTAAGGTCGGAATAAAATTTGTTCTCAAGCTGACTCTGGAGATTCTTAAAATCTTCTTGTCTAGTATCAAATGTTTGTCCCAGAATCAGATACCAGCAGTTATAGAATTTAGTTGACCCGTTCAAGTTCACGAGTTAGTTAGTGTTGGGGCCAAAATTGGTAATGCGTATCAGTTCAGTTTAGTTCAGTCCAGTCACTCAGAAGTGTCTGACTCTGCAACTCCATGGACTGCAGCACGCCAGGCCTCCCTGTCCATATAGGGACATATATAAATATGCAATTGTTTCAGACATGTTCACTATCACTTGTTTCATAACCATAAAGATAATTACGGACAGATTATTGGAGAGATAAAATAAAGCAATTCACACACGCCTCTAGTGAAAACATATAGAAACCTGTCTTAGATTTTCAGAAAGCCTCGAATTGACTGACTTCTCTGATTATTATTTACATGTCTATGGTCGAGAGAGATGGATTTATTATAGATTGTCAACAATCATAAGATTTTTCAGGTTGGAAAGTTCCATTATAAGTGCATTGCTAAATAATGCCTAATTCCATGCACCTATCTTACTGATAGTTTTTTCTTTTCTTTTATTCTCCAAACTTAGCATTAAATAGATTTCTTGAAATTCTATGTTATCATGTGTGCTTAGTTGCTCAGTCGTGCCTGACTCTTTGCGTCCCCAAGGACTGTAGCCCTCCAGGCTCCTCTGTCCATGGGATTCTCTAGGCAAAAATATTAGAGTGGGTTGCCATGCCCTCCTCCATGGGCTCTTCCTCCAGGGGTCTTCCCAACCCAGGGATCAAACCCAGGCCTCCTGTATTGCAAACAGATTCTTTACTATCTGAGTCACCAGGAAAGTCCAATGTTATCATGGTTTGAGTTTTTCTGTACTTTCACTGCCCTAATTACTAAATTTTGATTAAAAGTTTATACAGGATATGCTTAGTCATTGAGTCGTGTTCGACTCTTTGCAACCTTATGGACTGGAGTCCATCAGGTTCCTCTGTGCATGGGATTTTCCAGGCAAGAATACTGGAGTGGGTTGCCATTTTCTTCTACAAGGGATCTTCTCAACACAGGGATCAAACCTATGTCTCCTGCATTGTCAGGTGGATCCTTTACCACTGCTCCACATGGGAAGCCTTGTTGATACAGGATAGATCCCTATATTATCTGAAAATTAAACCAATAATTCAAAGCAGTTCACACTCTATCCAATGATAATTGCATTTATATATTTTTTCTGTTTTTGCTTGTAACTTTAAAGGTTAGCATGCTGCTGCTGCTGCTGCTGCTAAGTAGCTTCAGTCGTGTCTGACTCTTTGCGACCCCATAGACGGCAGCCCACCAGGCTCCCCCGTCCCTGGGATTCTCCAGGCAAGAACATTGGAGTGGGTTGCCATTTCCTTCTCCAATGCATGAAAGTGAAAAGGGAAAGTGAAGTCGCTCAGTAGTGTCTGACTCTTTGCGACCTCATGGACTGCAGCCTACCAGGCTCCTCCATCCATGGGATTTTCCAGGCAAGAGTACTGGAGTGGGTTGCCATTGCCCTCTTTTCATACATAAGATCATTTTTTCACCTCAGTCTTGCATAACTGATATAAAATGAACCAATATTTTTTATAGTAACTAAAACATAAAACAAATATTATTTCAAAATTTATCAGATGGTGGTACTTGGAGATAAATTGCAGTATTCAACCCAGTTGCCTTAGATATCTGAGGATTTTATTTTTAAGCAGAATTGATATTTTTAACAGCAGAATCACTGAGCTTTCTGACCTTCATGGGCCCCGGACACAGACATTACAGTTTCATTTTTACTACACAGAATCACACTCAGCAGGAGACTAAGCTGTGAGATCAAGGTGTCCAGGGGAAGCTGCAGGTGTGGGAATGGGAAGGGAATGGGACCGTTGGAGAGGTTTTTGAGAGAATTTCTGCCTTTGACAGTATAGATTTAGGCAATCCACAGTTACAAGAGATTTTTCATTCATTAATTTTTTTATACCAACCAGAGAAAAAATAAAAACCAAAAAATGAATGAGATATCCAGAGACTGGGAGAACTTTTTGAAAGAACTGGAAAGACAACCAGAAAATATCTAGAACAAGTTGAAATCTGTAATCCTGCTACTGGAAACAAGATTCCAGAACCAGCAGCATGAGCACCAGGTGAGAACTCATTAGAAATGTAGACTCATGAACTCGAATCTGTACTTTTAACAATATTCCCTGGTAGAGAGTATACACTTTCATGTCTGAGATTTAAGTTTTGGGGAGCCTGTTTTGCACATTAAGATGAATACAAATATACCTTCAAACATTCTCAGAATTATTTAGAATTTTTTCTTTACATTTTAAAGCTATGGGGAAATGTTAGAGATCTTAAAACATTTTGTTTTTAACTTCTTGTTCACTCTCAGTTTTCTTCATATGAAATATTTAATTATCAAGGTTTTTATGAAGTATGCTTGGTCAAAAGCATCCTATGAAGTGTTTTATTATAATATTAAATACTTAATTTTTCAGTGGATTGAAATCAACTATGAGCTTGCTTTTCAATCTACAATTGCACTGTTTTTGTTTAGATACTCAGTCCTACCTGATTCTTTTAGACCTCAAGGACTGAAGCCTGCCAGGAAGGACTGTAGCCCACCAGGTTCCTCTGTCCATGGGATTTCCTAGGAAAGAATACTGGAGTAGGTTGACATTTCCTACTCTACGGGATCTTCCTGACCCAGGGATTGAACCCATGCTTCCTGCATTGGCAGGCGTTTTTTACTAATGAGTGACCAGGGAAGCCCTTTACAATTAAACACCTTCTCCAGTTTTTGTTGTTGTCAGATCGTGCATTTTCCTTTTGCAACATTATTTTTAACAACTGTGTGAATAAAAGCATCGAGATCACTTTACAAGTGTTACATTGCCTATTATGCTTACTAGATTATCATCCCCCAAATCTTATTTTATTTTGTTTTATCTTAAATTGCTCTTTATCCAGCTTAGCCCAATTACTCATTTGTCTTGGCTGCAAATATATTTTACTGTTCAAAAAAAATTCAAATCCATCACCCAAAGCAAAGTCTTACCAAAGAAATAGATATTTTAAAATGTGCTACCAATATAAAAAGCAGTTTCCAAAGACGAATTCTAAAAATATTTTTGGCAAGGGTATTATCAGTGGTGCGAATATCAGTTTTCCCAGGTGTCTGCTTTCAAGGAGTTTACATTCAAAGTTATATTCACTTCTGATATATTTGCTAAAATAGCCGTTTCATTGCTTTGAAAGTATAGAAAATGCTGAACCAAGGGAAAAGGCTGAAATTCAAATTGCATCATTTTTTTCTTAATTATAGATGAAAACTTGATTCACAGGTAGAAACAGGCTAAATCAGTTCACCATAAAAATGATAGAAGGTTCTAGGTCAAGTTGACTATTGGAAATAAAGCCAGTGTGATGTTTCATCAAATATTAGGATTCAGTGCCAAGGGTTTTCATTATACACAGGGTTATGAAGTACTTTATAAATCACTGTATCTGCTGACATTCAATTACATTCAGTCTTATTAATATGAACTGTAGAGTGTCTTTAGATATCTACTGGCAGTAAAACCAACCTTTTTATTAAAAAAGCTTGGCATTCACACATGGGCCCAAAGTTCACATAATACCTTTAAACATCTAGGGTATAAATGCTGATTATTTTTAAATGTTTCAAACTACGGACTAATTACCTAAAATCCTTCAAAAGAAACACCTGTCCATATGCTCTGGGTCTGACTGAAATAGGATAGCAGGCCTTGTGCAAATCAGGTAGTGATTTTTCTAAGAACATGTAGTTCTTCCACACCTCTTTCTATATGACCTCTTTTTTTTTTTTTTTTTGCACAATAGTACATTTTTATGAGTGAGTCTCCTATATTTGTAAAATAGTCTCAAAGTCTCTAGGATAGGAAACATCTGTCCTGGTTCTTGTAAATCCACAATAATAGTCCCTGTGCAGAGCAGGTAGTGTCAAAAACGAAGACTCAACACTTTACCATTCTCACACTTCCAGGTGGGCTTCCTCTGTGGCTCAGCTGGTAAAGAATCCACCTGCAATGCAGGAGACCTAGGTTTCATCCCTGGGTTGGGAAGATTCCCTGGAGAAAGGAAAGCCTACCCACTCCAGTAATCTGGCCTAGAGAATTCTGTGAACTGTATAGAGTCCCTGATCGCAAAGAGTTGGACATGACTGAGTGACTTTCACATGCACACTTCCAGATAACGTGGACTTATCTTTTCTCTCTATTTTATATATTATCTTCCAACTGAAGAATCCTTACAAATACCTCTTAGATCAGAGGTTTGACACACTGGCTGTATTTGAGTCACTTATAAAACTATCAATTCCTGGACCTGTACCCAGGTATTCTGGTTTCATGTTCTATGGGATGCTCCGTGGTGGTATTATTATTATTGCCACCTCTGTTAATTCTACTATGCAATCTGGATTGGGAACCACTCTTAGATCATGGCTTCTGAGGAGCTGAAAAGCCTCTATATAATTTTGCAAGCAGTACAAGAGAGAAGAGGTATTCTTCTAAGATGTCCTTTAGGCTACCATAAAATTTATGGCATTTGTATGAACCACATGATCTTTTGAGACTTATTTGCATATGCATGTTATATTATATATAACAAATGAAATTATGTCACATATTTAGAAAGGAAGAAGTATTTTATTCAAATTGGGTTTAAAATCATTTGTTCAAAACAAGACACTTCAAACCTAAAGCATTCGCTCAGGTGTGTAAGTGCCTTGATAAGAAATATTTTTCCATGACCACAAGGGGGTGCTAATGAGCTGTGAATGTAAATGGTATACTTGAGAATTAAAGTAAAATCAGTAATCATATGTGCAGGGGGAAATCACTGTTATCAGCAAATTTTTCTTTTTCTGGAAATAAATGTTCTGTTTTATAGTGTCGGTAACAGTAACATAAACTGCTTCCTATGCTTTATATATAATTCCTCCATATCCATTATATAGTAAAGGGTTCTGTTTCTTTGGAAAATATTTTCATGTACAGATGTTAGTTAAAATTTCTAATTTAAATATGTGGATATTATTATAGATTTGCTAAATATATTTTAAAAGGACAGATCAAAATGTTTCCTCTAATGTTAAAAATATTTATAGTGTCTAATTTGTTTTCCATGAAAATATAGGGCTTCCCTGGTGGCTGAGATGATAAAGAATCTGCCTGCAATGCAGGAGATCTGGGTTTGATCCCTGGGTTGGGAAGTTCACCAGGAGGAGGAAATGACAACCCACTCCAGTATTCTTGCCAGGAAAATCTCATGGACAGAAGAATCTGGCAGGCTACAGTCCATAGGGTCTCAATTTCAAGGAAATATTACAGTTTTAGCAAGTTAAAAGTAACATTTATTTCTTATGACTATGAATGACTGTGAGCAGATTTAATTCTTCTTTCATTTCATAAGTTATCAAACTCAGAATTGGAATATACTCAAAATTGATAAATGTTAAAAATTTTTTTAGCAATATTAAGAATTTGAGGAGATAAACATTTTACTTGGCTTGGACTTTAAATATTTATTTCCCCAAACTTAACTTTGTAACAAAAGAACATTCTAAAATATAAACAAAGAAATCATCTTGGAATTTAGTTGAATAAACACTATGAGTGCCTTTTATTTTAAGGCAGAAAGTTCTGATATTTTATGAATTAAGGAGGCATTCTCCCCATTCTCAAGAAAACTGTGTGCAATTTAGTTTGAATTATTACTGTAGGGAAGATTAAGAGATTTATGGTTCCCTTGGGTCTTCCCTGGTAGCTCAGCTGGTAAAGAATACATCTGCAACGCAGGAGACCCCGGTTTGATTCCTGGATTGGTAAGATCCCCTGGAGAAGAGAAAGGCTACCCACTCCCGTATTTTGGCCTGGAGAATTCCATGGACAGAGGTGCCTGGCAGCTGCAGTTCACGGGGTCACAAAGAGTCAGACATGACTGAGGTACTTTCACTACGGCTATGGCTCACTCCCATCCTGCCCTTCTCCCTCATATCATCTTGTTAGGCCTCAGGATTAGACATCTTCTCTGGGCTTCTCAGGTGGCAGTCTTCAAGAACTGGCTTGCCAATGCTGGAGACATGGGTACAATCCCTGGATCAGGAAGATCCCCTTGAGAAGGAAATGGCAGCCCACTCCAGTATTCTTGCCTGGGAAATCCCATGGACAGAGGAACCTGGTAGGCTACAGTCCATGGAGTTGCCCAGAGTTGGGCACAACTGAGGGACAGAGAACACACACATATGGGAGGACCTGAAGATAATTCCACCTTTTAGAATAATCGAATTTCCATGTATCATGAAAAGGTTGTAAGGCAAGCAGGAACTCTGTCTTCCAAACAAAAGTTATTTGACACTTTTGTAAAATATGGCTATTAAGAAAGCGGAGGAAGAGCCTTTAAGCTAAACCATGAAAATGTATTTTTAGTACTCCCCACACTGGCACTCCTATCCTCCAGTGGTCCAGCATGCTGGTGTCAGGCTGAGTTCCTCACAAGTACCTTGAACTGCTTCCATTTGAACCCCTTCAAAAACCTTCTTTCCAAGATCTCAGAGCCCTTTGTAACATACCTCTTTCAAGGTCTTATTTATCTCCACTCTGTACCTTGCCACGTTTGAAATCACGTACAAACTGATGTGCAGTCTTCTTTGTGAGGACCTGGGCTGGGTTCACTCTGAGGCTGGTGTGTACTTCAGAAAGTTGAAGAGTTGGAGATGACTGACTGAGCCCATGCACAGCACAGTCAGTGAATGCACCAAGATTAAGTTGCACTTAAGTTTATAGTGAGTAGAAACTGACTGAATAGGAAACAAAAATAAAAAGTCATTCCAGTTTCTACTGTAGTTCAGGACAGATAACTGTGACTACAGAATATCATATGAAATAGCAAAAATGCGAACAGAAAAGTTAGATGAAAAAGAAATGAAGCTGTTAAGCAAGCACACGAATTCAAGTTGACTTTTGTGACTGGTGGGCCAGGGGAGTCTTGACAGAATCCACAATGAAGTTTAGTCTCCAGCATTCCACATTTCGCAGAATACAGTCCATGGGGTGGCAAAGAGTTGGAAATGACCAAGCAACTGAGCACACACTCTACATTCCTAAGTAACGCTTTGGCTTGAGGTTAGAGAAATCAGAGTGAAGTAAATGGGAAAATAGAGTTTGGGGACTGCTGAGCAAGGTAAAACCTGGTTTGAATTTGGGCAAATGGATGGAGAGACTTTATAGCTTCTAGAATAACCAGGTAAAACCCTTGATTCAGTAGCCAAAGCAGGGCTTTCTGCTGTATATCAGTGATACCTCTGCACAGTTACCCTCTCCCATCTGTCTCTAGATTTTCAGCTCCATAATTAGAAACGGTCTGAATTTTAATCAAAACGACTTCGTATGATGTTTACACTGGCTCATTATGACAAAGAGTACTGGAAAAGCAAGGAGCATAGCTGTGTTCTTTAACTGGAAAATAAGATTGTGGCAATGTCAAATTAGCACCATGTGGCACAAGGATGTCACCATCCTCCATCACAGCTCAGTAAATACCTTGGAAATATCCTGCATTAAAAACCACATGACAGAGTATTCTAGACTCCAGATTTTAAAAATAAGCTTAAATATGACCAACTAATTTTCTTACTAACTGCCTAGTTATAACATTAATAACATCAATAGCCCTAACAATTTAGTGACTTCAGGTCACAGTTTATATCTTTAAAAAATGTATTTGTTGACTACAGCCTATTATTTTCTTCTAAGCCTGGTAAATTTTTGTCAGCATCTCCACTTCTCAGCCCCGTGTGACTTACATAACAAATGCAATTAGACTGTATGCCTTTTAATTAAAATTCTATGTATGTGGTCTATTTATTCAGAAACTTCGAACTTTATCTCTCTGATAGGATAGTTAATATATAAAGTACATTAAGGGATTCTCAATTATCATTTAAAGCTCGTTATTGGCAATGTTTAGTAGCAATACAGTAAAGTTACAAACACTTCTATATGCTTCTTTTACTGCCTCGCTTTGTGCAGTTGTCTGCAAAAACAAAGTTTCCAAATTTAACAGGGAAAATTTCATTGCTAATTAGATTTAGAAAGTAGTCTAAAAACTAATAGCAAAAAATAAATTTAAGAAGGGGGGCAATTAATCCAAAATTATCCATGAAATCTTTACTGCTGCTGCTGCTAAGTCGCTTCAGTCGTGTCCGACTCTGTGCGACCCCATAGACGGCAGCCCACCAGGCTCCCCCGTCCTTGGGATTCTCCAGGCAAGAATACTGGAGTGGGTCGCCATTTCCTTCTCCAATGCATGCATGCATGCTAAATTGCTTCAGTCGTGTCCGACTCTGTGCGACCCTATGGACAGCAGCCCACCAGGCTCCCCCATCCCTGGGATTCTCTAGGCAAGAATACTGGAGTGGGTTGCCATTTCCTTCTCCAGAAATCTTTACTGTACTGTGTAAAGTCTGTTTTCAGTTTACTTCCCTGTGAGGTTTGTAAAACAGTGATTAAAATAATATATAAGTGCATACTAAAATAACTGGTGGAAAAAATACTTATAATGGACATCTTCAGTTTAGTTCAGTTCAGTTACTCAGTTGTGTCCAATTCTTTGTGACCCCATAAACTGCAGCACACCAGGCCTCCCTATCCATCACCAACTGCGGAGTCTACCCAAACTCATGTCCATTGAGTTGGTGATGCCATCCAACCATCTCATCTTCTGTCATCCCCTTCTGCTCCTGCCCTCAATCTTTCCCAACATCAGGGTCTTTTCAAATAAGTCATCTCTTCACATCAGGTGGCCAAAATATTGGCGTTTCAGCTTCAACATCAGTCCTTCCAATGAACAGCCAGGACTGATCTCCTTTAGGATGGACTGGTTGGATCTCCTTGCAGTCCAAGGGACTCTCAAGAGTCTTCTTCAACACCACAGTTCAAAAGCATCAATTCTTCGGTGCTCAGCTTTCTTTATAGTCCAACTCTCACATCCATACATGACTACTAGAAAAACCATAGCCTTGACAAGACGGACCTTTGTTGACAAAGTAATGTCTCTGCTTTTTAACATGTTGTCTAGGACATCTTACCTATATGAAAAAAGGGACCTTATATTCTTGTATATTTTAGAGAATTTACGTTTATCACATGGGCTTCCCAGGTGGTACTAGTGGTAAAGAACCCATCTGACAATGCAGGAGACAGGAGGGGGTAAGGTTTGATCCCTGGGTTGGGAAGATCCCTTGGAGGAGAGTGTGGCAATCCACTCCAGTGTTCTTGCCTGGAGAATCCCAGGGACGGGGGAGCCTGGTGGGCTTACGTCTATGGGGTCACACAGAGTTGGACATGACTGAAGTGACTTAGCAGCAGCAGCACACTTATCACACAATTTAATGATTTTTTAATCATGAAAGTGAAAGTGAAGTCGTTCAGTTGTGTCCAACTCTTAGCGACCCCTTGGACTGCAGCCTACCAGGCTCCTCCGTCCATGGGGTCTTCCAGGCAAGAATACTGGAGTGGGTTGTCATTGCCTTTTCCAAAATTAGTCTATCAGTTCAGTTCAGTTCAGTCGCTCATTCGTGTCTGACTCTTTGCGACCCCATGAATCGCAGCATGCCAGGCCTCCCTGTCCATCACCAAATCCTGGAGTTCACTCAAACTCAAGTCCATCGAGTTGGTGATGCCATCCAGCCATCTCATCCTCTGTCGCCCCCTTCTCCTCCTGCCCCCAATCCCTCCCAGCATCAGAGTCTTTTCCAATGAGTCAACTCTTCGCATGAGGTGGCCAAAGTACTGGAGTTTCAGCTTTAGCATCATTCCTTTTTAATCATAGCATTTGGTTTAGAAGTATTTTTCACTTTTAAATGAGTGATATCACACCTTGACAGTAGATGGCACCATTGTCATGTTCTAACAATGTGCAGCATCAAGGCAGTCAGAAGCTCATATAGGCACTCATTGTTTCATTTAAGATGTGAGGAGGACTAGCGTTCAAGGATCAAGCTTGAAACTTGTTATTAATTTGAAATAATATAAAAGTTCCATTCTTTTGCCATTCTTTGTTTTAAAAGAACAAAAATTATTTTCATATCTTTGCTGTTAACTGTGCCATTGTGGTAACCTGAAGCTCTTTTATATGTAATGATTTTCTTTTAAGTGATTTCAATGCTTTTGGTGGCAAAACAGAACAAAGTCTTACAGAAATGATGCTAAGGGAAAAAAAAATCTATCTCCTTCTGATAAAGATAACAATAATCTTTATTCATCTTTGACATTAATTTTCCCTTTTCAATAGCATTACGTGTGTAAGATGGCAGTGATCATAAAGGTTAGAGTTAGTTTTCTTTAGGAAGATTATTTGTATTTACATTTTCTTACAAATTGCTAAAATTACCTCCCACCAGCTCTTTTGTAAATCCCAAATCCATTTACTGCCACTATTTGTCCTAAAACAAATAACAGCAACAAAACTTAGTGCACTACTTTCTCCTGGAATGTTTTGCCATTGTCCAGGTTAATACGGAGTCAGATATCAGTCACTAATGGATCAGCAGCTTGAAAAGGTGGATGTCATTAATAGGCACAAATGGATTTTTAAGCATTTCTCTAAAACTCTTTGCTAGTGTTCCTTTCATAGGAACAGTTAAGCATGTCAATCACTTCTTGCAATTTTTTTTGATTTTGCTCCAAAGAGATAGGGTTTGCCATCCTAAGACTTTCATTTTCTTTAATCATGGAGATCTAGTTTGCCTTCCTAGGATTTTCACACGTTGATTGATGGTGTGAACTAACGCATGGATAAAATAATACTTTGGAGACAACTCCAGGAAAATTATCTGTTTTTGTTTTACCTGCCATTATGCTTTCCTCTAACTCAGAAAATGGATGGATGGCTGTTATATTTGAGCCTGTGTGTATGTGTATAGTTTTTCTACGTACTTGGGGTGTCTTTCATCTGCTACGTTTATTGTATACAGAGTAATTTGGGTATAAAGAGGGCATCGCTTGATTCTCTGATTCATTATATCTCAGCTACTGCTAGAGCTAATAAAATCTATTTGGCAATCACATGGTCAACCAGAAACAGTATAAACAAAGGTGAAACATATTTTCTAGGAACATTCAAAGAGATCAGACATTGCATTGTGTTTAGGTGCCTAGCAGCATTCAACTAGACTATCTGTTGGTGCCAGTGGGAAAGAATCAGCTGGCCAATGAAGGAGACACAAGGGTCATGGGTTCAAACCCTGGGTTTCGAGGATCCCCTGGAGGAGGAAATGGCAACCCACTCCATCATTCTTGCCTGGAAAATTCCATGAACAAGAGGAGCCTGGCAGGCTACAATCCAAGGGGTCACAAAGAGCTGGACATGACAGAGCACATATGCAGGGATCTTACAGGAATGGCTGAATCAGGATGAAATTAGTGCTATTCTTAATATTTAGGATTGGTATTAGATGCCAAATAGCCTGAAGGTGGTGTGAATTCTGCAGCCTTTTTAATAAGTGGAGCTATTTGAGACAAAATCATCTCTAATTTCTACTTTTGTTTGGTCCAGTTCCTTTCTGGCTCAGCTGGTAAAGAATCCTCCTGCAATGCAGGATACCTGGGTTTGATTCCTGGGTTGGGAAGATCCCCCGGAGAAGGGAAAGGCTACCCACTCTAGTAATCTGGCCTGGAGAATTCCATGGACAGTCCATGGGGTCACAAAGAGTCAGACACGACTGACTGACTTTCACTTCACTTCACTTCAGTTCAACCAGGCTCAAGGTTTTGACTTCTTGCTTTCATCAGAATCTATGTAAGACCTAGTTTTTGTCTCTTTAGGCACGCTAGTTGTTATATATGCTAAAGGAAAAATGCTGAGTGCTATATTGCGAGTATATAGGAAAATCCGTGTGTGCTCTGTGGAGTCAAGGACTGTTCTTATTTCTCTTTGTGCCCATGACTAGTACGATGCCTTAGACAGTCTAGTATGTGTGCATGCAAGTCGCTTCAGTCCTGTCAGACTCTGTGTGACACTATGGACTGTAGCCCACCAGGCTCCTTTGTCCATGGGATTCTCCAGGCAAGAATACTGGTGTGGGTTGCCATGCCCTCCTCTAGGGGATCTTCCCAACCCAGGGATTGAACCAATGTCTCTTATTTCTCCTGCACTGGCAGGTAAGTTCTTTACCACTAGCACCACCCGGGAAACCCAGACAGGCTAGAATGTCGCTCAGCAAATATTTACTAAAGCTTTCAACAGGACAGCTGACTATCTGATAAACATTGCAATTTGTTCTTCAAAATTCAGTCAATCAGGTGCTACCTACATCAGTCTGTCTTCTAAGCAGGATATTGATTCTTTCTCCTACCCTCTCTAGGGACCAAGAAGTTCTCTGAAAACAGTATCCTGTTCTGCATGGTTGATGTACTCTTCTGCTAAGAAATCCTTGGAGACTTTTGCTTCTGGTGGCATTTCATTTCCAATCTGAGTCTTCAACAAGACAATACAAAAGATTCATTGAGAAGTACAGAATCTGTATATGTATGCAGTGTGTGATTTTTCACAAGCTATAAACCCGCATGTGCAATCATAAATCCAAACTCAGAAACTGTGATCCAGTTATGTCCAGGCAATCTGACTCTTTTCTGAGACTTCTCTCAGGCATTTGAGGTTTAACTTCAGTTAAATTCAAGATTTTACCTCTCCCTCTTCTGTCTGAATTTGATTTTAAATGGAGATTACAGGGGGCAAGGGTCTTCCCTAATTCTTTGCTGATCTCTTCTGAGATATCCATTAGTTCTCAACAGTTCTCAGGTAGTATGTTCCTTCATAAAAGCACTTGCTAAGACTTGTTAGGCCTCATTTGCTTTTTTTCTTTCTGATTGCTAGATCTTAGTTCTTCACCCAGAGATTGAACTGTACCCCCCTGCAGTAGGAGCACAGAGACTTAACCACTGGACCACCAGGGAATTCCCAGGCCTCACTGCTACTGAGAGAGAGGGCTCAAGTCTCTTTTCATGAAAAGAAAA
Organism: Bubalus kerabau; assembly: GCF_029407905.1. Lineage (NCBI taxonomy): Eukaryota > Metazoa > Chordata > Mammalia > Artiodactyla > Bovidae > Bubalus > Bubalus kerabau. The sequence goes on from NC_073626.1 coordinate 155,411,356, forward strand.
GTCTTCTTTTCATATCCCTTCCTCTTATCTATGCAGCATCTGAGTCTCCCATAACCTCTGCACTTTCCTCATGGGCTTCCCTGATGGTTCACATGGTGAATAATCCACCTGCAATGTAGGAGACTGGGTCACAGAGATTCCCTGAAGAAGGGAACGGCAACCCACTCTAGTATTCTTGCCTGGAAAATCCCAAGGACAGAGGAGCCTGGTGAGCTACAGACCATGTAGTTGCAGAGTCAGACACGACTGAGCGATTGACACTTTATGGGCACTGGGAAGGGACATTCCCTCTCATGTACTTCTTCTGGACAATGGAAACCTTGTTGAGGCTTCCTCAAGTTGTCCAGCAGCCATCTCTGCTCTCCTGCTCCACAGCAGGTGTGAGGCTTTTGCTTCTAGGGGTTTCAGATGGACAGCAAACCATTCTCCTCTCTTCTTGGCTGATCAACCTCATTTAGAAGTCTACTCTTCTCTCGACCTCCGCTTGGTCCATCATCACCCAGGCAAACATGCAGGGCTTCCCATACAGGATGCAGTCTCTGACTTGGAATCCTTTGACTCTTCTCTACACAGCTTGGAAGCTCTCACCTGTTTTGTAAGGTAAGTAAAAGGCAAGCAAACAAATACTTTCCTAAGTAGGCATTCTTCTAAATACTTTACACCTGGGCTCGCTTTCTGAAACTTAAGACTTTGCTCCAACTTACCTGTTTTTTTTCCCATAGACATTTCTCCCTTTGGTGATGGTGGCCTTCAGAGTTGAGGTGTGTGTGGAAGTGAGAGATGGAAGGGAGACAGATCTTCAGCTTATGCCTCACACACCACCCTAGTCCTAACACAATATGAATTCTAGAAGGAAGGGGCACCAGGCACTTTAAAACTCTTTATAACAACTCAATAAAGAATTTTTATTTCCTTTTTAGAGGTGATAAACTTGAGATATGAAAAGATGAATATGTCAAGAACACCAAATTATACAGGGTTGGTGTGAATTCAATATTACCTATCAATCTTCTTGGCCTCCAGATATTAGGGAAAAATTTAGCATGACTGCCAGGTAAATGGATTTTTTAAAATTCTGGCCTGGTTGCCTCTTACCATTATCCCATCTCTATTTCATCTGTTTACAATCTGGGAGGGTCCACAGTCTCATTTTGATTCACACTGGTCCATGTTAGAATGCTTATGTCCTTGTATCAGTAGTGATATAATGGTCATAAATCCATCTTCTCTCTGGCTGTGTTAGTACAGGTCAGGGTTTCTCAGTCTTGCTGCTATTGACATTTTGGGTCTGTCAGAATTCTTGGACAAATTCAGATAATTTGGACAGTTGTGGAGGACTTTTTGTGTTTTGTAGCAGCATCCTTGACCTTTACTTACTAGATGCCAGTAATACTCCCTCCAGCCACAGTAATCAAATATGTCTTCAAACATTGTCAGATGTCCCCTGGGAGATGAAATAGACCACCTCCCATTAAAGCTCCTGTATAAGTTAAAAAAAAAAAAATCTCTAACTCTGCTATACTATGCTCTAGTGAACCATACTGTTCCGATGTTGTTTCTATTTATTACTTGAGACTCCAAAACTCTGTGTGAATGCTTGTAATACATTCAGGGGCAGATTTCAGTTTTGTAGGGCTTGAAGTTGTATCGCTTTGGGGTCCCTCTTAAGAAAAGGCACACTGAAGTTTAAAAGTAAAGCTAACCTTCAATAATAAATTAATTATTTGTAAGGAGAAAAAAACACAATAAATCACAAATTTTTAAAAGCTTACATGTACTATTGTACAAATATCATAAAATCTAGAAAAACTATCAGAGATCAGATCAGTCATTCAGTCATGTCTGACTCTTTGCAACCCCATGAATCACAGCACGCCAGGCCTCCCTGTCCATCACCAACTCCCAGAGTTCACTCAGACTCATGTCCATCAAGTCAGTGATACCATCCAGCCATCTCATCCTCTGTCGTCCCCTTCTCCTCTTGCCCCCAATCCCTCCCAGCATCAGAGTCTTTTCCAATGAGTCAACTCTTCCCATGAGGTGGCCAAAGTACTGGAGTTTCAGCTTTAGCATCATTCCTTCCAAAGAAATCCCAGGGCTGATCTCCTTCAGAATGGATTGGTTGGCTCTCCTTGCAGTCCAAGGGACTCTCAAGAGTCTTCTCCAACACCACAGTTCAAAAACATCAATTCTTCGGCGCTCAGCCTTCTTCAGAGTCCAACTCTCACATCCATACATGACCACTGGAAAAACCATAGCCTTGACTAGACCGACCATTGTTGGCAAAGTAATGTCTCTGCTTTTGACTATGCTATCTAGGTTGGTCATAACTTTCCTTTCAAGGAGTAAGAGTCTTTTAATTTCATGGCTGCAGTCACCATCTGCAGTGATTTTGGAGCCCCCCAAAATAAAGTAAGCCACTGTTCCCCCATCTATTTCCCATGAAGTGATGGGAATAGATGCCATGATCTTCGTTTTCTGAATGTTGAGCTTTAAGCCAACTTTTTCACTCTCCACTTTTACCTTCATCAAGAGGCTTTTAAGTTCCTCTTCACTTTCTGCCATAAGGGTGGTGTCATCTGCATATCTGAGGTTATTGAGATTTCTCCCGGCAATCTTGATTCCAGCTTGTGTTTCTTCCAGTCCAGCGTTTCTCATGATGTACTCTGCATAGAAGTTAAATAAACAGGGTGACAATATACAGCCTTGATGTAGTCCTTTTCCTATTTGGAACCAGTCTGTTGTTCCATGTCCAGTTCTAACTGTTGATTCCTGACCTGCATACAAATTTCTCAAGAGGCAGATCAGGTGGTCTGGTATTCCCCTCTCTTTCAGAATATATAATCTGTTTATAACATTATTGTGGATTGCATTTTTGTCTACTTATTCTTTGATTGCCTCTATAGTTTTAACAGTATTTTTAATAGAGAGACTAGACCATTGAGATTTTCTCTACTATGAGTAACTTGACTTATTTTGTTATTTTTATATTTCAGAAAGGTTTATCTCAGCCTCACAACTTATTATGCTTATGATCCAATATACTGCAATGCATATAACATATGATTTTGCATACAGACATTTCCCTGCTTTTGGTATTACTATAGATTGCTGTTTTGTACAGAAATTCTAAGTTCTATTTCACATGGTGGTGGTGGTTTAGTTGCCAAGTTGTGTCTGACTTTTGCAATCCCATGGACTGTAGCCCACCAGGCTCCTCAGTCCATGGGATTCTCCAGGCAAGAATACTTCAGTGGGTTGCCATTTCCTTCTCCAGGGGATCTTCCTGACCCAGGGATCGAACCCAGGTCTCCTGCATTGTAGGTAGATTCTTTACTGAGCCACCAGGGAAGCCTCTATTTCATGTGACTGCCATCAAAAAATATAAAATGGGAAGAATGTTTAATAATAATCAGTCAAATAAATGTGGTCTTATTCAGTCCATTCATGACAGGAAGACATTTCTCTTATGACTGACTATTCTACCATGAGAACTGAATCCTTTGCTCACAATTTTACAGCTTTGTCTATTGGATTAATTTCCTACAGGCTAGTTTCTACAGCCAAACATTTCAAGCCTTCTTCTTCTTGCACTTCACACATTCTTGTAGTTCTTGGTGCCATAGGACATATTCATCTAGAAATACAGCCTCTAGCTTTTCCCATTACCATCATTATCCTGGCTAAGTCAATAAGGGGGCACAGTAGGCATGGAACACCAGGAAGGAGCAAAAACACAATTATGTACAGAATTGACTGCTGACCCCATGAACGTGTCCCATTTTACCTACACTAAATTTATTCTCTACTGGCCTTGTTCTCAGAAGGATTCCTGAAATGTCCTGGCCACTGCAATACACTTCTATTCAGGAGGAAAATAGGCCAGAGAGGATGTCAGAGTGGAAAGAGATGGACACATTATATCTTGCAAATTGTAAGTAGTTAAGACTTCTTATTCTTGCAGATTTTACAAAACTTTACCCAGTGAGAATACATCCCTGTGGTCTCTTGCAGGGCCTCTGAAGTGACATGAATATGAAAAGAACTGAAACATTAGCTTCATTAGTCTAAAGCAAACACATTTTAACCATAGCTCTTGTTGTAAGGGAAACAGTGAGGGAGATGCAGAAGGCGAGAAGACAGAGGAAGGACATTTCTATTGGGTCACAGGAAAAAAGTAGAGAATAAAGAGTTGGTTCATGTTTTCTACCAGATATGCTGCTAAGTACTCTGTATGGATTAGACTCATCATACCCTATAAATTAGATACCAACTCTTCACTTTACAGAAACCAAGGTGTAGAGAAATTAAGTAATTTGTCCATGGTATTCCTGAGTTTTTACATTTAATATGAATAATTTTTGTAAGCCTATGATAGTTGATTTTGATACAATGTGGGACTATAGATGTTATTGATGTTTGTAGAGCAAATGACTCTTTTTGACATTTTAGAATTGAAATTTAGCTTCAGAATAGTAATTTCCTTAATATGAGATTATATCTCAGCAATGCTGCCAGTTCTCTTAACTGTTCTTATAATTTATTTGTTAATCAGTGTTAATAAATTATTGATAATATCAAGAAAGTTTTTTTAAAAAAGGCTTTATCACTAGGTCATCAGTTATGTTAGTAGTGTGTCTTGGCTACAGGTTGACTGTGAATACAATAATTTGACACCCTCATCTTCTAGGGGGCTAATATTTGGATTTATGGCCACAACTACTTCATGACTATCTTCTTTAAAAAAACAAGCTATAACTACATTGGTAATTATGACTTGAATTATTAATCAATTTAATGTGAATTTTAAATAATTATTTTTGTAGCCTATAATTCACTCTGTACTCATTTGGTTTTTTATAATTATATCTAAAACACAGTGTCTGGCCCTGGGAGCAAAAGAATACTGTAGTTTTAGAGATAGCAATTGAGAGGCTAGAAAGGAAGAAGGAAAGACATGGCTTGAACAGTGATGTCTCTTTGGGGGATACTTGAATAATCAAAGGGCACTGAAAGCTGTTTTATCTTATAGATAGAATTATATAAAATCTGTAAGATTCTTACATTTTCATTACAAGCTGATAGATTTATTGAGTACATTTAAATGATTTAACATGGAGACAATCTCATGTGAAATCAGTACTTCAGTATTTTCTATTTTTCTTCTTTGGTCCAATGCCCAAAAGTTCATCAGATTATAATTCTAAAAGGCTCAAAACTGATTTGTAGAAATAATATAATAAATGATATGGGGGAGAAACTATCCATGTTAATTATGTTTGAGTACTTTTCTATGCCTGCACAGAGGCTTTCTAATTTGCCAAACCATCTCTGACTAAGGCTGGTTGAAGGCTTAATTTAAGATTGTCTCTTTTAAAAATTTTGATAGGTTGAATTATTGGGTTCCAACTCCAGTCCTTGATATGATCTCATGGCAGGGGCTTTCTTGACTTGATTTTTGGGCTTTATTTCAGATACATTTTGGGTTGGATTTTTGAGTTTCACTTTGGTCAGTGGGGATTTTCAGTAGATGCATTATTACGTGCTGGTCTCAGTCTCTGGGTAACTAACGAGTCTTTGTCCTGGCCCTTGTGGTTCTCATTGGGACTGCAAGATTCTCTTAGTAATACTCATCAGAAAATATTGAAAAAAGGGTTTATCATTCACAAGTCCTAAAAATTAGATCTATGCTATACCTGTGGCCACACAGTGAGGGGGAGAGAGACAGGGAGAGAAAGAAGAGAAAGAGAATCAGCCTGGGGTTCTGCTTTCACTGGGGTTGAGAGTGGGGTTTTGAAGGCTCACTCTATCTTGGTTTTAAACCATAAGGGCTGGAATTTAAAGCACTGGAAGAGAAAAATAAGTGGCTCAAATGGTAAGTTTTAGAAACCAACTAAGATCTCTAAAACAAAGGATCCTGGGCAGAGATGGGGATGGAGAAGCCTGGTTCTTTACATAGTCCTGTGACTGGCATGTGTTCATTTGAGATAGTCATCTCTAAAGTGGGCACCTCTTTGAACTGGGCGCCTGGACACTCAAAGCTTCAGTGAGGCACTTGCACAAAAAAGAAAGATAATAGAACTGTCAGAGCTTACATTATAGATTTGTGCAAAGGCCTGAAATGTACTTGGATGGTTGAATTTGCCCTCCTCTGCTCTTTCTTTTTCCAAGAGAAGATCAGGCTTTGTGGAACCTCTTGCCAAAGAGAACGGAAGACATCTGGAAAATGCCTGAATTCAACCAAACTTTGGAGTTAAGCATAATTGAGCCCTCTCTAGATCAGCTGAACCTTACTTGACTCACAAATGCATAAGCAAGAAAGAGCATGTAATTCTGTGTCTGCTCCAGTGTTTTGGAGTGCTTTTTAAGCCCACGATTTTGTGGCCATAGATGACTGATAAAGTGTTCAAGATATTCCGGTTGCCTAGTAAGAGTTTGGGCTTCATTTTGCCGATAAGACTAATGGATTGATTTTCCTGAAGTCAGATCAAACTTCCCACAGTAATCTGAGGCTACCTGTGTCAACATTACTTTCCTCTGAGGCAGGAAATTTTAAATCAGACTCCAAACTAACAAATATCTTTGCTGTTTGCATCAAGAAATTCTTGCAAGGCAATTTTTCTGGGCAAACAAATTGATTATTTGGGCAAATAACTATCTCCTCATCACAACATCAGTTTGCTCACCTGAATAAATAACTCACCTATTAGGACATGAATTAGCTTATCAAGACTTTCTTTAAGAATTTCACCTCTGATCCTAATCTATCAGACCATTGTGTTTGCTGTCATTCAGTCATGTCCAATTCTTTGTGAGTCCGTGGACTGCAGCCCATCAGGTTCCTCTGTCCATAGAATTTTCGAGGCAAGAATAAGGGAGTGGGTTGCCATTTCCTATTCCAGGGGAGTTTCCCAACCCAGGGATTGAACCTGCATCTCTTGTGCCTCCTGCATTGGCAGGTGGATTCTTTACCAATTCTAATCAGATTCCCTCTTAAATTTTCTACCTTAAAAAAACTAATACAATTATGTAAAGTTTAAAAATAAAATAAAATTAAAAAAAAAAATCTCTTGCAAGTAGGCTCCCAACTTTCTAAATATTCTTCTCTCACTTCTACTTTTCAAACATTACTCAGACTGTCAAGATGATAATCTCCCTTGCTGAAGTAAATTTTGTGGACTTAGCTTTGCTTGGTCAATAGTGTTTTAAGTGGTTTTTGTGTAAGAATACAGTTGACACACATTAGGATTAGTCCATTGAGGAGTAGTTAATCCATATACTGCAAGGAGATCCAACCAGTCCATTCTGAAGGAGATCAGCCCTGGGATTTCTTTGGAAGGAATGATGCTAAAGCTGAAACTCCAGTACTTTGGCCACCTCATGCGAAGAGTTGACTCATTGGAAAAGACTCTGATACTGGGAGGGATTGGGGGCAGGAGGAGAAGGGGACGACAGAGGATGAGATGGCTGGATGGCATCACTGACTCGATGGACGTGAGTCTGGGTGAACTCCGGGAGTTGGTGATGGACAGGGAGGCCTGGCGTGCTGCGATTCATGGGGTCACAAAGAGTCGGACACGACTGAGCGACAGATCTGATCTGATCTGAATAAGAATAGCAAAAACCTTAAGAATTTACTGGCCTCTGGTTCTCTTTTCTTTACCATTAACTTACACGTGCATCAGACTTAACATTTATAAAGCAAAGGAAAAAATTTCCATGCCTGAAACTATGATTCTAAACTTCTGAGGTTTTCAAACATATATGTTAAAAAAATCACTGAAATAATTTTTAGTTTGTTCTTGATCTTTCTTAATAAGTGCAAAAAATATAACATTATTTAAGTGATTATTCTATAATTTTATTTGTGTAGCTATCAATATTTATTTTTTGTCTATGATAAATGCCTTTAAAATCCTGATATAATTTATCCCTTAAGTAAATTTTTTTTTTTTGGTTATATAAATTGATTTGCATGAAGAGTCTAAATCCAAATATATACATTTCTGATATGTTTCAAATGATAACATATCACACATTTAGAATTCACCAGAAAGCTACATTACTTACCTGAATAGAAGTTCTATGAAGCTGGGCCCTCTGCAGTGAAAGGGTGGACTCCCAACTCTTACACTTGCAGGGAATTCCCTCATTTGGTCTTCTTGTTGAAGATATTTATTATTATTTTGCACAATTGTAACATGTACTCTATAGATTAGAAACAAAAAAATAAACTCTAGAGTGATCCTTATATGTAGACATACTGAGAGCATGGAGAAGTAAGAGAACAATGTACAAAGGAGAAAACCAGATAATTATTTGAAAGCTGTATGATCACAAAGTACAAAGTCTAAAGACATCACTAGTGAGGCAGTCTTATGTACTTTGACTTATGGATGGTGAAATAGAAGATGTTCATAACAATGGTGCTTGTCATCTGGAAAGTGACTCAGAGTTTCAGCAAAATCCATTATCCAAGGATTCAGAGAAATGTATGATACCTTTTAGAAACTTTCACATACCCAAATTTTACTTCTTATCTTTTAGAGGCAAAGCATTATATGCCTCTAAATATCTGACCATTCTAGATAGCTACAGCTACTACTACTAAGTTGCCTCAGTCGTGTCCGACTCTGTGCGACCCCACAGACGGCAGCCCACCAGGCTCCGCCATCCCTGGGATTTTCCAGGCAAGAACACTGGAGTGGGTTGCCATTTATGTAATATTTGACTTTTTGGAATGTTCCCTAATGTTTTCTGATTTGCTTTTTCTTAGTTTTACATCAGATTTCATTTTCAAGATTTATAATATACATATATTTCTTTCATATTTTATGAACAATTTATATTTTCACATTGACAAGAATAAAACTTTTGTTTTTTACTTATAGTTCTAACACTGGTTTTATTTCTTCTTATTCTTTTCCTTTCAAAACTCATTATTTCGAACATATCAGGAGGATTTTAAATGTGATTCACTGAGCAAAGATCAACTCTAAATAGGAAACTGTTATACTTTTGATTTAATCTTTTTTTGGTGTGGAAGTAAATTCAATTGTGAGAGAGATTTTTTTTTTCTTCTAAAGTCAAAAACTTTCATTTCTCATAAATAAGATATAGATTGATTACAGTTTGTGCTTCCATTGTAATGATCCATAGGCTTAGTAGAAAATAGTCTAGTCTCTGGAGGGAGGTTACAGCAGAAAGGAACTTTAAAGTCAGATGGCCTTTGTTAATAATCATGGCAGCTGAACTGTGGTATTTTTCATATGTGGAATAATTCAGGTGTTTATACAACTTATCATAAACTTTTAAATAGTGAGCACTCCAACTTTTTATGCCTAACAGCACTGTGACAATTAATATAGAAATGGATGAAAGGATTGGTAAAGAAAAAACTGAACTCTCAGATGATAGATGATAGATAAGTGAGAAAGAAAAGAAGTTATATTTTTGAATTTACAAATGGAAATTTCTTGGTACAATAATGATGGTTATATCAACCCCCTAAAATGTGGATATACTTCTGGCATAATGCTGATTTATTTCTTGGCTTGTTTATTCCAATTAACAATGGTTTGGGCAATTTATTTATTTTTTAATTCTCTACAATTATAAAATATTTTCTAACAGGCTGGAAGATGATGGCATAAGTCCAAGTTCAGTAGCTCTACAGGTATATTATTAAACTAGCTTGACAGCAAATATATATTTAAATAAACAACCTAATAACTTCTACAAAATTAATCACTAATTCCTACTTTTGGATACTGTCATAGTGTGCTGCTTTCCTTATACAATTATAATTTGTCCTTTTATATCAAATTATGTTTGTGGGAAATAGATGGGGAAACAGTGGAAACAGTGTCAGACTTTATTTTTCTGGGCTCCAAAATCACTGCAGATGGTGACTGCAGCCATGAAATTAAAAGACGCTTACTCCTTGGAAGGAAAGTTATGACCAACATAGATGGCATATTGAAAAGCAGAGACATTACTTTGCCAACAAAGGTCCATCTAGTGAAGGCTATGGTTTTTCCAGTAGTCATGTATGGATGTGAGAGTTGGACTGTGAAGAAAGCTGAGCGCTGAAGAATTGATGCTTCTGAACTGTGGTGTTGGAGAAGACTCTTGAGAGTCCCTTGGACTGCAAGGAGAGCCAACCAGTCCATTCTGAAGGAGATCAGTCCTGGGTGTTCTTTGGAAGGAATGATGCTAAAACTGAAACTCCAGTACTTTGGCCACCTCATGTGAAGAGTTGACTCATTGGAAAAGACCCTGATGCTGGAAGGGATTGGGGGCAGGAGGAGAAGGGGACGACAGAGGATAAGATGGCTGGATGGCATCCCCAACTCTATGGACGTATGAGTTTGAGTGAACTCTGGGAGATGGTGATGGACAGGGAGGCCTGGCGTGCTACAATTCATGGGGTTGCAAAGAGTCAGACATGACTGAGCGACTGAATTGAACTGAGCTGAACTGATGTTTGTGCTCACACATGTAGTTGTCAATTGAGCTGAAGTAGAAATAATTTTGTGTTTAGAATTTGACTATCAGAATGATAGATGATAAACTTCCTGTGGTTTCAGAAACTCGAGAATATGAATTGATCAAGCTGCAACCTTATAAATCACATTTCTAGTTTGGTGACTAGAAATCCCAGATCAGGTGTTTTTAAGTATTTCAAGTAAGATGAAATTCAGATTACATAAAGGAAATCAATATATATAAATGGTGTTCATTACATTCTTGGTTTCTTTCTTCTGACCAACAAATGTCATGTATAGAATTTCAAATAGTATGAAATTTAAGTATGAGAAAGGCAAAAAAAAGAGGAAGGGATGAATAGAAATCAATAGGAGTCTGTAGTAAGAGAATGTTTTATTGAATAATTAAACCTGAATCAATTGAGATTTTAAATTATTAATTTTTTTATTTGAATGTACCATGTTTCTTTATTATTTATTTGTGGTTTTATAATGTAATATTTCAAGATGAAGCAATCAATGTGGATATATTGATCAAAAATGAGTGAGAATAGAACAAAAACTAAATAGACTTTTACCTGAAAATAGTTTGTAAAGGACACTGATTAAATTCAATAACTGTTAAATAAGTCAAATGAAATGAAATTTTAAAAAATGCTTCACAGGACAAAATGAAATGATTTAAATCAAGGAACTCAACATAATTGGAAATTGCTATATATAAAATATTTTCCCAAGTAAAAGAACCATTTAGTTTTTGTAAAAGGTACATATTAAATGATTTGCCATACTTTTATAAATGTTTGAAATATTTCAGTATAAAATCTTATTGAAAAACAAAAAACACCAATACAGTATACTAACGCATATATATGGAATTTAGAAAGATGGTAACAATAACCCTGTGTACGAGACAGCAAAAGAGACACTGATGTATAGAACAGTCTTATGGACTCTGTGGGAGAGGGAGAGGGTGGGAAGATTTGGGAGAATGGCATTGAAACATGTAAAATATCATGTATGAAACGAGTTGCCAGTCCAGGTTCGATGCATGATACTGGATGCTTGGGGCTGGTGCACTGGGACGACCCAGAGGGATGGTAGGGGGAGGGAGGTGGGAGGAGGGTTCAGGATGGGGAACACATGTATACCTGTGGTGGATTCATTTTGATATTTGGCAAAACTAATACAATTATGTAAAATTTAAAAATAAAATAAAATTTAAAAACAAAACAAAACAAAATAAATAAATATTAGAGAGTTAGAATTATGGTTAGATTAAAAAAATAAACTTTTCATTGGTTTAAAAAAAAAAACAATATTGAGCAAATAAAAGGCACTACTATGATCTTAGTCAGGAAGATGTTGTTATTATAAAGTCAATTCTCCTAAAATTAGTATATGTATTTAATGCAGTTCTAATGAGAATCTCAATGTGATTTTTTAGGGAGAGGAGCATGTGTAAACAATATTAATGTTTATTACCCGAAAAGAGCTAAGAATAAAAGAGAAACCTGAAAAGGGACTTGACATTCCAGATATCAGTAGAGCAGAATGGAAAAACCATGAAACACAAATAAATACAGTATTGGTAAAGAAACTAACAAGTTACAGGAATAGAGAACATATTTCATAAATAAATCTCAGTAAAAATGATATTTTAATGTTTAAATTATATATTCAAATGAAAAGGAAAATTACTTTTTTTCTGATATTTTTGTTCAGATATTATTGGCTATCTACCTGGAAGAAGTAAAATTGGAATCTATCTTATCTCCTACACAAAAATAAACTCCAAATGAGAAAACATTTAAGATGGAAGATAAAGAATAAAACTTGAGACAAAAGACTTTAGAAGAGTGTTTATAATACCTAAGTTCTTGAAAAATATTCTTAATAGAAACTGTAAACCCAGAAGACAAAAAATATAGTTGTAATTGGCTACAGTTCAGTTCAGTCACTCAGTCGTGTCTAACTCTTTGTGATCCCATGAACTGCAGCACACCAGGCCTCCCTGTCCATCACCAATTCCTGAAGTTTACCCAAACTCATGTCCATTGAGTCGATGATGCCATCCAACCATCTCATTCTCTGTTGTCCCCTTCTCCTCCTGCCCTCAGTCTTTCCCAGCATCAGAGTCTTTTCAAATAAGTCAGCTCTTCACATCAGGTGGCCAAAGTATTGGAGTTTCAGCTTCAACATCAATCCTTCCAACGAACACCCAGGACTGATCTCCTTTAAAAGGAAGGACTGGTTGAATCTCCTTGCAGTTCAAGGGACTTTCTAGAGTTTTCTTCAATACCACAGTTCAGATGCATCAATTCTTCAGCACTCTCTCACATCCATATGTGATGACTGGAAAAACTATAGCCTGGACTAGACGGACCTTTGTTGACAAAGTAATGTCTCTGCTTTTTAATATGCTGTCTAGGTTGGTCATAACTTTCCTTCCAAGGAGTAAGCGTCTTTTAATTTCATGGCTGCAGTCACCATCTGTAGTGATTTTGGAACCAAAAAAAGTAAAGTCAGCCACTGTTTCCACTGTTTCCCCATCTATTTGCCATGAAGTGATGGGACCACATGCCATGATCTTAGTTTTCTGAATGTTGAGCTTTAAGCCAACTTTTTCATTCTCCTCTTTCACTTTCATCAAGAGGCTCTTTAGTTCCTCTTCACTTTCTGCCATAAGGGTGGTATCATCTGCATATCTGAGGTTATTGATATTTCTCCTGGCAATCTTGATTCCAGATTGTGCTTCTTCCAGCCCAGTGTTTCTCATGATGTACTCTGCATATAAGTTAAATAAGCAGGATGACAATATACAGCTTTGACATACTCCTTTTCCTATTTGGAACCAGTCTGTTGTTCCATGTCCAGTTCTAACTGTTGCTTCCTGATCTGCATACAGGAGCAGAAGATATTAAGAAGAGGTGGCAAGAATGCACAGAAGAACTGTACAAAAAAGAGCTTCATGACACAGATAATCCCGATGCTGTGATCACTCACCTAGAGCCAGACATCCTGGAATGTGAAGTCAAGTGGGCCTTAGGAAGCATCACTATGAACAAATCTAGTGGACATGATGGAATTCCAGTTGAGCTTTCAAAATCCTAAAAGATGATGCTATGAAAGTGCTGCACTCAATATGTCAGCAAATCTGGAAAACTCAGCAGTGGTCACAGGATTGGGAAAGGTCGGTTTTCATTCCAATCCCAAAGAAAGGCAATGCCAAAGAATGCTCAAACTACCACACAAGTTTACTCATCTCATACACTAACTAGTAAAGTAATTAGCTATAGGAAAACTGCAAATTGTTTCATTTTAAAATATATTAAAAATAATGCTAATGATAAGATGAGAAAAAAATGGGAAAATACCTGTAACAGATTTGATAGGCTAAGACCTAATGTCAATAATTTACAAGCAGCTATCACAATTTGACAAAAAATATAGAAAAGAGGAAAGTGTAAAAGACACTTTACAATATTGTAAATTGAAATGAAAACAGACATGAAAGAGACATTACAGTTCACTAGTTGTCAGGGAGTGAAAATTAGTGTAATACTGAGATGTCTTGTTATTCCTAGCAAAGTCAAAATTTAAAGGAAAGCTAAACATATACACACTGCAGATACAAATGTGAGGTTTAAAATATTTGTGGAAATTATCTGGCAACTATTACTGAGATTAAATACAGTATACCCTTGATGCAGATTTTCTACCAGCCTACAGAATCTATATGACAGAAATCAAAGCAATATTAACTATGGTTATATGTACATGGATTTTATTCTATTATTGCTCATGGTGGCATTTTTACAGCGGAAAATTAAATAATATTATATGTACATGAAGGAATAAAATACAGCCACTAAAAAGGGAACTTTATTTATACACATAATCTAGCATCTCTCTATCAAGTCGTGGTTTTCTTAATGTTTTTTAGTTACATATATGACTACAGAAACAGCTCAGTATCTGGAGATTGATAAGCCTTGTAATCTGACATACTGAGAAATAAAAGTAAATGATATTTACAGGTCATAGTGGGTGGCAAATGAGGAAAATATAGAAGGACATCATATTGTTAACATGGATAAACTCGATGCAAGTGAGCTGATGTGGGGGAAAGGTGAGGAGATTGGAAAGGGTGAGGCCAAAAAGAAAACATGAAAAAGGCTGTATATAATAAAACAAAGAAATAATCACACACCTATGTATGTACATATGCATTTATTCATGACTATATATTTGCTATGTCAGCAAATCTGGAAAACTCAGCAGTGGCCACAGGAATGGAAAAGGGCAATTTTCATTCCAATCCCAAAGAAGGGCAATGCCAAAGAATATTCAAACTACCACATGATTGTACTCATTTCACATGCTAGCAAGGTAATGCTCAAAATCCTTCAAGCTAGGCTTCAACAGTATGTGAACTGAGAACTTCCAATATACAAGCTGAATTTAGGAAAGGCAGGAACCAGAGATCAAATTGCCAACATCCGTTGGATCATAGAAAAAGCAAGAAAATTCCAGAAAAACATCTCCTGCATTACTGACTATGCTAAAGCCTTTGATTGTGTAGACCACAACAAACTGTGGAAAATTCTTAAAGAGATGGGAATACTAGATCATCTTACATGCCTCCTGAGAAACCTGTATGCAGGACAAGAAGCAATAGTTAGAACCAGACTTGAAACAATGGACTGGTTCACAACTGGGAAAGGAGTACATGATGGCTGTATATTGTCACCCTGCTTATTTAACTTATATGCAGAGTACATCATGAGAGATGCTGGGCTGGATGAGTCACAAGCTCAAATCAAGATTTCTGGGAGTAATATCAACAACCTCAGATATGCAGATGACACAACCCTTATGGCAGAAAGAGAAGAGGAATTAAAGAGCCTCTTGCTGTAGGTGAAATAGAGAGTGAGGAGCCTTGTCTAAAACTCGACATTCAAAAAGCTAAGATCAATGCATCCAGTCCTATTACTTAATGGCAAATAGATGGGGAAACAATAGAAACAGTTACAGGCTTTACTTTCTTGGGCTCCAAAATTACTGCTGACAGTGACTGGAGCCATGAAATTAAAGGATGCTAAAAGGCAAAATGACAGGATACTGAAAGAGCAATTCCGCAGGTTGGTAGGTGCCCAATATGCTACTGGAGATCAGTGGAGAAATAACTCCAGAAAGAATCATGGGAGGGAGCCAAAGCAAAAACAATACCCAGTTGATGATGTGACTGGTGATATAAGCCAGGTCCAATGCTGTAAAGAGCAATATTGGATAGGAACCTGGAATGTTAGGTCCATGAATCAAGGCAAATTGGAAGTGGTCAAACAGGAGATGGCAAGAGTGAATGTCAACATTCTAGGAGTCAGCGAACTAAAATGTACTGGAATGGGTGAATTTAACTCAGATGAATATTATATCTACTACTGCGGGCAGGACTCCCTTAGAAGAAATGGAGTAGCCATCATGGTCAACAAAAGAGCCCAAAATGCAGTACATGGATGCAATCTCAAAAACGACAGAATGATCTCTGTTCGTTTCCAAGGCAAACCATTCAATATCACGGTAATCCAAGTCTATGGCCCAACCAGTAACGCTGAAGAAGCTGAAGTTGAATGGTTCTATGAACACCTACAAGACGTTTTAGAACTAACATCCAAAAAAGATGTCCTTTTCATTATAGGGGACTGGAATGCAAAAGTAGGAAGTCAAGAAACACCTGGAGTAACAGGCAAATTTGGCCTTGGAATACGGAATGAAGCAGGGCAAAGGCTGATAGAGTTTTGCCAAGAAAATGCACTGGTCATAACAAACACCCTCTTCCAACAACACAAGAGAAGACTCTACACATGGACATCACCAGATAGTCAACACCGAAATCAGATTGATTATATTTTTTGCAGCCAAAGATGGAGAAGCTCTATACAGTCAGCAAAAACAAGACCAGGAGCTGACTGTGGCTCAGATCATGATCTCCTTATTGCCAAATGCAGACTTAAATTGAAGAAATTAGGGAAAACCACTAGACCATTCAGGTATGACCTAAATCAAATCCCTTATTATTATACAGTAGAAGTGAGAAATAGATTTAAGAGACTAGATCTGATAGACAGAGTGCCTGATGAACTATGGACTGAGGTTTGTGACATTGTACAGGAGACAGGGATCAAGACCATCCCCATGGAAAAGAAATGCAGAAAAGCAGAATGGCTGTCTGGGGAGGCCTTACAAAGAGCTGTAAAAAGAAGAGAAGTGAAAAGCAAAGGAGCCAAGGTAAGATATAAGCATCTGAATGCAGATTTCCAAGGAATAGCAAGAAGAGATAAGAAAGCTTTCCTCAGCAATCAATGCAAAGAAATAGAGGAAAACAAAAGAATGGGAAAGACTAGAGATCTCTTCAAGAAAATTAGAGATACCAAGGGAACATTTCATGCAAACATGGGCTCGATAAAGGACAGAAAGGGTATGGACCTAACAGAAGCAGAAGATATTAAGAAGAGATGGCAAGGATACACGGAAGAACTGTACAAAAAAGATCTTCATGACCCAGATAATCACGATGGTGTGATCACTGACCTAGAGCCAGACATCCTGGAATGTGAAGTCAAGTGGGTCTTAGGAAGCATCACTATGAACAAAGCTAGTGGAGGTGATGGAATTCCAGTGGAGCTATTTCAAATCCTGAAAGTTGATGCTGTGAAAGTGCTGCACTCAATATGCCAGCAAATTTGGAAAACTCAGCAGTGGCCACAGGACTGGAAAAGGTCAGTTTTCATTCCAATCCCAAAGAAAGGCAATGCCAAAGAATGCTCAAACTACCTAACAATTGCACTCATCTCACACGCTAGTAAAGTAATGCTCAAAATTCTCCAAGCCAGGCTTCAGCAGTACGTGAACTGTGAACTTCCAGATGTTCAAGCTGGTTTTAGAAAAGGCAGAGGAACAAGAGATCAAATTGCCAACATCCACTGGATCATGGAAAAAGCAGGAGAGTTCCATAAAAACATCTATTGCTTTATTGACTATGCCAAATCCTTTGACTGTGTGGATCACAATAAACTGTGGAAAATTCTTCAAAAGATGGGAATACTAGAACACCTGACCTACCTCTTGAGAAACCTATATGCAGGTCAGGAAGCTACAGTTAGAACTGGACATGGAACAACCGACTGGTTCTAAATAGGAAAAGGAGTACGTCAAGGCTGTATATTGTCACCCTGCTTATTTAAATTATATGCAGTGTACATCATGAGAAACGTTGGGCTGGAAGAAGCACAAGCTGGAATCAAGATTGCCGGGAAAAATATCAATAACCTCAGATATGCAGATGACACCACCCTTATGTCAGAAAGCGAAGAGGAGCTAAAAGTCCTGTTGATGAAAGTAAAAAAGGAGAGTGAAAAAGTTGGCTTAAAGCTCAACATCAGAAAACTAAGATTATGGCATCTAGTCCCATCACTTCATGGGAAGTAGATGGGGAAACAGTGGAAACAGTGTCAGACTTTATTTTTTGGGGCTCCAAAATCACTGCAGATGTTGATTGCAGCCATGAAATTAAAAGACGCTTACTCCTTGGAAGGAAAATTATGACCAAACTAGATAGCATACTGAAAAGCAGAGACATTACTTTGCCAACAAAGGTCCGTCTAGTCAAGGCTATGGTTTTTCCAGTAGTCATGTATGGATGTGAGAGTTGGACTGTGAAGAAAGCTGAGCACTGAAGATGATGCTTTTGAACTGTGGTATTGGAGAAGACTCTTTGAGAGTCCCTTGGACTGCAAGGAGAGCCAACCAGTCCATTCTAAAAGAGATCAGTCCTGGCTGTTCTTTGGAAGGAATGATGCTAAAGCTGAAACTCCAGTACTTTGGCCACCTCATGCGAAGAGTTGACTCATTGGAAAAGACTCTGATGCTGGGAGGGATTGGGAGCAGGAGGAGAAGGGGATGACAGAGGTTGAGATGGTTGGATGGCATCACCGACATGATAGAGGTGAGTTTGAGTGAACTCTGGGAGATGGTGATGGACAGGGAGGCCTGATGTGCTGCAATTCACGGGGTTGCAAAGAGTCGGACACGACTGAGCAACTGAACTGAACTGAACTAGTCCTTGAAAGAAAGGCTATGCAAACCTAGACAGCATATTAAAAGGCAGACACATGACTTGCCAACAAACGTCTGTATACTCAAAGCTGTGGTTTTCCTAGGAGTCATGTACGGATATGAGAGTTGGACCATAGAGAAGGCTAAGCATCTAAGAATTGATGCTTTTGAATTTTGCTGCTGGAGAAGACTCATCCCAAGGGATGAAATAAAATATTTTTTTCCCCCCAGAATCACCAACAATTTCCCACCAAGTCTCAATCACTCTTTTTAGGTCACATGCTAAGTTGGCAGCTGATCATTGCAGCCAAGAGAACTCTCATTATGCTAAGCTTGGGTCATGTGCTCCTCACCAAAGTCAGAGGATTGATTTAATTTGAACGACATGGACTAAGAACACAGTAACTTGAATTTGCAAATTTTCATCCATGAAAAAATGGAAAATATAGCTGTATGGCTGACTATAGTCAATTACCACTACTATGAATTCTGAAATTCTAAAACTGGCTACCATTTACTGTGAGCTTTTGAAAGAAAATAAGATAGGGAAAGATGTATCTGTATATGACTTGGGCTCTATCTGTAGTAAAGGAACACTCAACTTCTGAACATTGAATAGCAATTGACTAAACCTTTACATAAGAGCATTTTCTGCTTTGAAACAATGAATATGAAGGTAAATACATTGTCAGATTCTTTTCTGGTTTTGCTTTTAAAAATAATTTCACTTTTACAAAACTGGATCATTTAGTCTGGGAAGAATAAAATCTGTTCACCTTTGTGCTTTTTGCTTCATTTTGACTGTCTTCACTGGTTTTCTTTATTAACTGCTTTCAGGAACATTCAAGGGGAAACTAGATAGCTTTCTGTTCATTCATCAAAACGTTAAGGAACTTTTCTTTTTGTTACACTTAAAGGAAATTTGTAAGGAAAAAGTAAGGATTATAGGATGGAAGGACAATAAGATAGCATTATAACTGAAACCACTCTTGTGATCCGAAGCTTTTGTTTTTTCTTAATAAGGCTTTCAAACCTCTTTTCAATTAAACTAGCATTTAACAGAAGAAGAATTTCCAATGTAAAAGGATTATTTTCAAATTCATCCATTGCAAAGATATACTGGTAAGATATTAGCACTCACGACAGAGGTGGCATCCCAATTTTTATCTGAAGGCAATTATTGATTCTGTTTATTTTGTTAAGGTTATTTTTGCTTTTATTTAATTGCATTTTAAAATATTACTCATCCTTATAAAAATCTAAAGGTTTACAAAGATATTAAAGACTACTAATTTTAGTTTTTAAATACACTGTTGTCCAGGTCTTACGAAATGTGTTCAAATTGTAGGGGAGCCAAAATATCTTGGGTGACAACTAAAATTCATAAAATGGATGTAATCAAGTTGGTAATTCTAAGCTAAAGCTTTGATTATTTAGAACACTTAGAAAATGAGACTTCTCAAATTAAAAAAAAATTTTTTTTTGAGGAGTGGAGTAGTGATACTTAAGTTGTACGATTTATTTATTTATTTATTTAGTTTAGCTCTTTTGAGAAGAATCTTTTCCACTTCGTCTCTACTGTAAGCAGTGAATATTGGTCATAATTTATCTGTTTTCTTATTGTTAGGTAGAAAGTTAGTCATGAGCAAGGAGGCCAGGCCTGGCTGAAAGGGATGCCAGTTCAGTTCAGTTCAATTCAGTTGCTCAGTCATGTCCGACTCTTAGCGACCCCAGGAATCACAGCATGCCAGGCCTCCCTGTCCATCACAAACTCCTGGACTTCACTCAGACTCAAGTCCGTCGCGTCAGTGATGCCATCCAGCCATCTGATCCTCTGTTGTCCCCTTCTCCTCCTGCCCCCGATCCCTCCCAGCGTCAGAGTCTTTTCCAATGAGTCAGAACTTCGCATGAGGTGGCCAAAGTACTGGAGTTTCAGCTTCAGCATCATTCCTTCCAAAGAACACCCAGGGCTGATCTCCTTCAGAATGGACTGGATGGATCTTCTTGTAGTCCAAGGGACTCTCAAAGAGTTTCTCCGACACCACAGTTCAAAAGCATTAATTCTTCAGTGCTCAGCCTTCTTCACAGTCCAACTCTCACATCCATACATGACCACAGGAAAAAACATAGCCTTGACTAGAAGGACCATTGTTAGCAAAGTAATGTCTCTGCTTTTGAATATGCTATCTAGGCTGGTCATAACTTTCCTTCCAAGGAGTAAGCGTCTTTTAATTTCATGGCTGCAGTCACCATCTGCAGTGGTTTTGGAGCCCCCCAAAAATAAAGTCTGACACTGTTTCCACTGTTTCCCCATCTATTTCCCATGAAGTGATGGGAATGGATGCCATGATCTTAGTTTTCTGATTGTTGAGCTTTAAGCCAACTTTTTCACTCTCCACTTTTACCTTCATCAAGAGGCTTTTTAGTTCCTCTTCACTTTCTGCCACAAGGGTGGTGTCATCTGCATATCAGAGGTTATTGACATTTCTCCCAGCAATCTTGATTCCAGCTTGTGTTTCTTCCAGTCCAGAGTTTCTCATGATGTACTCTGCATAGAAGTTAAATAAGCAGGGTGACAATATACAACCTTGACTTACTCCTTTTCCTATTTGGAACCAGTCTGTTGTTCCATGTGCAGTTCTGTTTCTTCCTGACCTGCATACAGATTTCTCAAGAGGCAGATCAGGTGTTCTGGTATTCCCATCTCTTTCAGAATTTTCCACAGTTTATTGTGATCCACACAGTCAAAGGATTTGGCATAGTCCATAAGGCAGAAATAGATGTTTTTATGGAACTCTCTTGCTTTTTCCATGATCCAGCAGATGTTGGCAATTTGATCTCTTGTTCCTCTGCCTTTTCTAAAACCAGCTTGAACATCGGGAAGTTCACGGTTCACGTATTGCTGAAGTCTGGCTTGGAGAATTTTGAGCATTTCTTAACTAGCATGTGAGATGAGTGCAATTGTTAGGTAGTTTGAGCATTCTTTGGCATTGCCTTTCTTTGGGATTGGAATGAAAACTGACTTTTTCCAGTCCTGTGGCCTCTGCTGAGTTTTCCAAATTTGCTGGCATATTGAGTGCAGCACTTTCACAGCATCAACTTTCAGGATTTGAAATAGCTCCACTGGAATTCCATCACCTCCACTAGCTTTGTTCGTAGTGAAGCTTTCTAAGGCCCACTGGACTTACCATTCCAGGATGTCTGGCTCTAGGTCAGTGATAACACCATTGTGATTATCTGGGTCATGAAGATCTTTTTTGTACATTCTTCTGTGTATCCTTGCCATCTCTTCTTAATATCTTCTGCTTCTGTTAGGTCCATACCATTTCTGTCCTTTATCGAGCCTATCTTTGCATGAAATGTTCCCTTGGTATCTCTAATTTTCTTGAAGAGATCTCTAGTCTTTCCCATTCTTTTGTTTTCCTCTATTTCTTTGCATGGATCACTGAAGAAGGCTTTCTTATCTCTTTTTGCTATTCTTTGGAACTCTGCATTCAGATGCTTATATTTTTCCTTTTCTCCTTTGCTTTTCGCTTCTCTTCTTTTCACAGCTATTTGTAAGGCCTCCCCAGACAGCCATTTTGCTTTTCTGCATTTCTTTTCCATTGTGATGGTCTCGATCCCTGTCTCCTGTACAATGTCACGAACCTCAGTCCATAGTTCATCAGGCACTGTATCTATCATATCTAGGCCCTTAAATCTATTTCTCACTTCCACTGTATAATCATAAGGGATTTGATTTAGGTCATACCTGAATGGTCTAGTGGTTTTCCCTAATTTCTTCAATTTAAGTCTGCATTTGGCAATAAGGAGATCATGATCTGAGCCACAGTCAGCTCCCGTCTTGTTTTTGTTGACTGTATAGAGCTTCTCCATCTTTGGCTGCAAAGAACATAATCAATCTGATTTCGGTGTTGACTATCTGGTGATGTCCATGTGTAGAGTCTTCTCTTGTGTTGTTGGAAGAGGGTGTTTGCTATGACCAGTGCATTTTCTTGGCAAAACTCTATCCGTCTTTGCCCTGCTTCATTCCGTATTCCAAGGCCAAATTTGCCTGTTACTCCAGGTGTTTCTTGACTTCCTACTTTTGCATTCCAGTCCCCTATAATGAAAAGGACATCTTTTTTGGGTGTTAGTTCTAAAAGGTCTTGTAGGTGTTCATAGAACCGTTCAACTTCAGCTTCCTCTGCGTTACTGGTTGGGGCATAGACTTGGATTACTGTGATATTGAATGGTTTGCCTTGGAAACGAACAGAGATCATTCTGTCGTTTTTGAGATTGCATCCAAGTGCTGCATTTCGGACTCTTTTGTTGACCATGATGGCCACTTCATTTCTGCTGAGGGATTCCTGCCTGCAGTAGTAGATATAATGGTCATCTGAGTTAAATTCACCCATTCCAGTCCATTTGAGTTCTCTGATTCCTAGAATGTTGACGTTCACTCTTGCCATCTCTTGTTTGACCACTTCCAATTTGCCTTGATTCATGGACCTGACATTCCAGGTTCCTATGCAATATTGCTCTTTACAGCATCAGACCTTGCTTCTATCACCAGTCACATCCACAGCTGGGTATTCTTTTTGCTTTGGCTCCATCCCTTCATTCTTTTTGGAGTTATTTCTCCACTGATCTCCAGTAGTATATTGGGCACCTACTCACCTGGGGAGTTCCTTTTTCAGTATCCTATCATTTTGCCTTTTCATACTGTTCATGGGGTTCTCAAGGCAAGAATACTGAAGTGGTTTGCCATTCCCTTCTCCAGTGGGCCACATTCTGTTAGATCTCTCCACCATGACCTGCCCATCTTGGGTTGCCCCAGCTGATCTCTAACGCATCCTAGACACACCCAGGAGAGCTTACAGATATGCTACAAAATAACCACAGTTTACTAACTCCTGCACATGAGCTGTAGACAGACAATGGATACAAAATAACCACAGCGGTTTCTCAAAGTAACCTAAGCAGCAAGGAGACCATTAAGGATTTATAAATATTCTACATCTGATTATAACAGACTGAATTATGGAAAGACATAAACACAGTCTGCTGTTATATAACTTGCAAATGTCAATCAGCCTTGAGTGTATGCCCATTTGCCTTCCCTTTCATTGATTGGTGGTGGGTATAAGTCCTATTTTGCACAGGGCATAACCAGAAGGAGGAGACTGGAAATATAAAAAGGGGGGATGCCAACAAGGAAAAACAAGCCTCTTTTAAGGTTGGCCTGCTCTCATATTTTGGAAGTGTTTGTCTAATAAAATTTCTGTCTGCTTGAGCTAAACTAAGCTATAACTTGCCTATTTTAAACACTTTAGTCCATCATTCCAAATTTTTATTGTGATGAGGTAAGGACTGAGGGAGAAAAATAAACTGACCTGACATTATGATTCTTGTTGCTGTTCAGTTGCTCAGTCATGTCTGACTCTTTGTGATCCCATAGACTGCAGCATGCCAGGCTTCCCTGTTCTTTACTGTCTCCTGGAGCTTGCTCAAACTCAAGTCTATTGAGTCAGTAATGCCATCCTACCATCTCATCCTAGATAAGGATGAGATCATCCCTCATCCCTCATCCTTCGTCCGTTTCTCCTTCTGCCTTAAGTCTTTCCCAGCATCAGGGTCTTTTCCAATGTATTGGCTCTTTGAATCAGGTGGCCAAAGTATTGGAGTTTCAGCTTCAACATCAGTCCTTCCAGTGAATATTCAGGATTCATTTCCTTTAGGATTGACTGGTTTGATCTCCTAGCAGTCCAAGGAACTCTTGAGAGTTTTCTCGAACACATCTCCCTTTTTGAGTACTTGACATTTCTAAATGTATTTAAGTTTTGCCTTAGAAGTTTTTTGTGTATATGTAAATTTCTTATAAATTTAATATCCAATTGGGGATTGGCTAACTTATTTAATATTTTAAGTATATTTTATAAACATATACTGAAAACATTTGATATATTGAACACTGTTTTGGGGAGGGTAACTTTGATTTTAATAGTGATATAAAATGAAAATATCCAATGAAACCATTTTATAAAGCTGTATTGGAGTAGAGCTTTTATAAAGCTCTATTTAGATGTCTATTACACTTCTCTGTCAAAAAAAAAATTAAATTTCTGAACAAGCAAGATTTACTTTTGTAGGTAGAGACCTTGCTTCTTCATGGCCTTTAGTACTTCTCATATATTTCATTTCATTTAATCTATATTTTAGTAAGGTGGATATTAAAATTATTGTTTTAGAGAAGAGAAAACAAAGGCTTGATGCTTTTGAACTGTGGTGTTGGAGAAGGCTCTTGAGAGTCCCTTGGACTGCAAGGAGATCCAACCAGTCCATTCTAAAGGAGATCAGTCCTGGGTGTTCTTTGGAAGGAATGATGCTAAAGCTGAAACTCCAGTACTTTGACCACCTCATGCAAAGAGTTGACTCATTGGAAAAGACTCTGATGCTGAGGGGAATTGGGGGCAGGAGGAGAAGGGGAGGACAGAAGATGAGATGGCTGGATGGCATCACTGACTCAATGGACATGAGTTTGAGTGAACTCCAGGAGTTGGTGATGGACAGGGAGGCCTGGCTTGCTGTGATTCATGGGATCGCAAAGAGTCAGACACGACTGAGCAACTGAACTGAACTGAACTGAATGGTGGAGTCAGGCTCTGAATACAGCTTCTCTGGTTCCAATAATGAAGCTCTTAATCATTTCATTAGAAGTTACCACTTTTTTTTTTTTTTTGGTATTAAATGGGAACTTTTATAATGAGTTGCTGTTTGACATCAATTTTTCAAGAGTGTAAGATAAAAAAGAATCTGTAAAGGAAAGGGCCCTGTAGATGCTTCTGATACACACACAATATAAACCCGAAGAAAATTATGTCATAGCAAAATGATTGCACATGATTGGGCAAGCATTTATTATACATTATTTTAGGATCGCTTGTACTTCAAAATTCGTATGGAAACGGCCTTACTTTGGTGAAAATTAATGCTATACCTCCAAGTTCCAGAATATAAAACCAAAGTCAAAACAGACGTCCAGATAATTAATACTTTAAAGGAGCATGAGAACGGAATTGTTTAGGGTTTTTATTTGCAGTTCCCCGGGCCAATCTCTCAGTTATGATTTTTAGGATCCAATCCCCCCCTCCACCCACCCCCACCCCCACCCCCACCCCCACCCCCCCCACCCCCACCCCCCCCACCCCCACCCCCACCCCCACCCCCCACCCCCACCCCCACCCCCACCCCCCCCACCCCCACCCCCACCCCCACCCCCACCCCCCCCCACCCCCACCCCCACCCCCCCCCCACCCCACCCCACCAAAGGCGCTGAAGATCTTCCTCTTTTCGATTAGTTTTCCCTGGGAAAAGGTAGGACTCTACACATGCCTAAAATATCTGGGGACTGATGATGGGCATGTAAGAACCAAAAAAGACAATTTAGAGAAGAAAGCAAAATGAAAAAGAAATGCTTCAGGGTCAAAACTGAAGAAAACCAAGCCACTTCGGTTAGAAAATGTGTGCAAACCACGTCCACTGATTGATTTTACCTCTTCCACTCCAGGCACTGCTTGCTGAGTGTTAGGGTAACTAGGAAACGGAGGTTGCCCCGGTAACGTAGGAAGCGTGGAGGGCGTCAACGCTCAGGGCTCTAGACAGCCCTTCCGGGCCCGCGTGGTGGGAGGGGTGGAGGCTAGACTCTCGCGAGAGCTGTGTGTGTTCTACTCTACGTCTTCGCGGTTGGCCTTAGGGCTGCCGCGGCCAGTCAGGGGCAAGGCATCCGGAGCGTTTCAGATGGCTACTCAGCAAGGGACGCCCTCCTCGGCCCTGCGGGTCCTGGAAGAAGCGTTGGGCATGGGCTTGTCGGCTGCCGGGGACACCGCGGAGGCGGTGGCTGCTGAGGGTGCCTACTACCTGGAGCGTATCCTTCGAGTGTAGGCGCGGCACCCAGACTCTGGCCGCGGTAACGGGTGTTGGGAGCGAGGGCGCCCTTTGAAGCCTGGGGTCCGCCAGCTGGTAGAGGCGCCTGTTGGATCTCACGGTGATCGTTCCGACACCGCGACCCCGGAAACCTGGCCACTGTAATTTTTCGCCTTGTTGTAGTTGTAGGCTGATGTGTTCCTGTTGGAAAAAGTTCATAGTCACCACTCGGTAAACTTTGCAATTTTGTTTAAAGTAGCCCCACAAATTAATCCAAACCCTCCTTTCACTCAGTGGTTTTCTTAAACACAGAATGCCGTGAAAATAAATTCCATAGGGGAGCATCCGGAGGTTAAGGAAAAAACCGCTCCCTTTAGGATTTAACATCAGGATATCCATTCAGATCCTGTAGATGGCCCAGTTGTCCAGTGCTTCTATGATTTGTTTTGGTAGCAGCGACCCACTGGATAGTTTCATTGTGGGCTACTTAATGATGATAACTTTTTACCCCTTTTAGCAACTAAATGGTATCCTGGTGAGCTGACAAGTCTCAGCTATGCTATGAAGAAATCAGATAAGACAGAGATGAGCAGTTATCAATGGAAATAACTAGAAAAATTGAATAGCCACATGTGGATGTGTAGGCTCACTATTTCTTGGGTAAAACTTTTGAGCTCCACTTCTCTAAATTAATGATACGAAAGAGGGGGAGGGTTCGTGAGAAAGATAACTACTCTATTCTTCTGGCAGATAAGAGAGAGATGGGTAATCTGTTTTATTCTTAAAGGTATCAAGGAAACTGCAAAATCTGGTTTTTTGTTGTTCAAATATAATCCACCTGGATTTAATTCAAGATTTCAGAGATCCAGCAATGATTCATTGTGTAGATTTTTAAACTGATTAACCTGTCCTGACTCAGGCCCAGTACACATCCCTGCTACAAAGAACTTTGAAGAACTTGATTGAAAAGCTCAAAGAAAATATATGTAGTTTTTTCAATGCGGACATGATATTTATAGGAGTGTGTTTGAATAATTTGAAAGCAATTTAAGAGAAAGAAGTGGGTGCTTTAGTGTTTTAAGTGAGGTTTCGTATTCTGTTTTCCTGACCCTTAACAAGCTGTCTTTTCCAGTAATATTCCTTTTTAAATTCAGAAACAATTTAGTGACTCTTTCATAGCTGATTTATGTCTAAAACATGAAATTATTCAATAGCCATGTTAGTGATAACCAGGCATCTTATATCTACCTGCATTAAAATGATTTCTGTCACAGTATTTTGAGTGTTAACATGAGACAAATAGAGTGAAGTAAGTTTTTGCAAACATCTTTATGAAATAAGTCATGAGACTCCAATATAGTAGAACTTTCACTAATGAAAATCTGGTTTACTGAATTTGCATGGAGGTCACTGAGTTGCAACTGCCAACATATTAGACTTTTTCAAGTAATCACATATACAAATATAAGCAACTATAACTTTTTCAGGTCTGTAACTCAGTCGTGTCCAACTCTTTGTGACCCTATGAACCACAGGATGCCAGGCCTCCCTATCCATCACCAACTGCTGCTGCTGCTAAGTCACTTCAGTTGTGTCCGACCCTGTGTGACCCTATAGAGGGCAGTCCACTAGGCTCCCCCGTCCCTGGGATTCTCCAGGCAAGAACACTGGAGTGGGTTGCCATTTCCTTCTCCAATAGATGAAAGTGAAAAGTGAAAGTGAAGTTGCTCAGTCGAGTCCGAGTGTTCACGACCGCATGGACTGCAGCGTACCAGGCAGGCTCCTCCGCTCATGGGATTTTCCAGGCAAGAGTACTGGAGTCTACCCAAACTGGAGTCTACCCAAACCCATGTTCATTGAGTCAGTGATACCATCCAACCATCTCATCCTCTGTCATCCCTTTCTCCTCCTGCCCTCAATCTTTCCCAGAATCAGGGTCTTTTCAAATGAGTCAGCTCTTTGCATCAGGTGGCCAAAGTATTGGAGTTTCAGCTTGAACATGAGTCCTTCCAATGAACACCCAGGACTGATCTCCTTTAGGATGGACTGGTTAGATCTTCTTGCAGTCCAAGGGACTTTCAAGAGTCTTCTCCAACACTGTAGTCAAAAGCATCAATTCTTTGGCACTCAGTTTTCTTTATAGTCCAACTCTCACATCCATGCAGGATGACTGGAAAAACCATAGCCTTGACTAGACGGACCTTTGTTGACAAAGTAATGTCTCTGCTTTTTAATATGCTGTCTAGGTTAGTCATAACTTTCCTTCCAAGGAGTAAGCATCTTTTAATTTCATGGCTGCAGTCACCATCTGCAGTGATTTTGGAGCCCCCCAAAAATAAAGTCTGACACTGATTCCTCATCTATTTCTCAAGTGATGGGACCAGATGCCATGATCTTAGTTTTCTGAATGTTGAGCTTTAAGCCAACTTTTCCACTCTCCTCTTTCACTTTCATCAAGAGGCTCTTTAGTTCTTCACTTTCTGCCGTAAGGGTGGTGTCATCTGCATATCTGAGGTTATTGATATTTCTCCCAGCAATCTTGATTCCAGCTTGTGCTTCCTGCAGCCCAGCGTTTCTCATGATGTACTCTGCATATAAGTTAAATAAGCAGGGTGACAATATACAGCCTTGACGTATTCCTTTTCCTATTTGGAACCAGTCTGTTGTTCCGTGTCCAGTTCTAACTGTTGCTTCCTGACCTACATGTAGATTTCTCAAGAGGCAGGCCAGGTGGTCTGGTATTCCCATCTCTTGAAGAATTTTCCACAGTTTATTGTGATCCACACAGTCAAAGGCTTTGGCATAGTCAATAAAGCAGAAATAGATGTTTTTCTGGAACTCTCTTGCTTTTTCCATGATCCAGCAGATGTTGGCAATTTGATCCCTGGTTCCTCTGCCTTTTCTAAATCCAGCTTGAACATCTGGAAGTTCACGCACTGCTGAAGCCTGGCTTGGAGAATTTTGAGCATTACTTTACTAGCGTGTGAAATGAGTGCAATTGTGGGGTAGTTTGAGCATTCTTTGGCATTGCCTTTCTTTGGGATTGGAATGAAAACTGACCTTTTCCAGTCCTGTGGCCACTGCTGAGTTTTCCAAATTTGCTGATGTATTAATTGCAACATTTTCACAGCATCATCTTTTAGGATTTGAAATAGCTCAATTGGAATTCCATCACCTCTACTAGCTTTGTTCGTAATGATACTTCTTAAGGCCCACTTGACTTCACATTCCAAGATGTCTGGCTCTAGGTGAGTGTGAGTGATCACACCACTGTGATTATCTGAGTCATGAAGATCTTTTTTGTACAGTTCTGTGTATTCTTGCCACCTCTTCTTAATATCTTCTGCTTCTGTTAGGTGCATACCATTTCTGTCCTTTATGGAGCCCATCTTTGCATGAAATGTTCCCTTGGTATCTCTAATGTTCTTGAAGAGATCTCTAGTCTTCCCCATTCTATTTTTTCCCTCTGTTTCTTTGCATTGATCGCTGAGGAAGGCTTTCTTATCTCTCCTTGCTATTCTTTGAGACTCTGCATTCAGATGGGTATATCTTTCCTTTTCTCCTTTGCTTTTTGCTTCTCTTCTTTTCAAAGCTATTTGTAAGGCCTCTTCAGACAGCCATTTTTCTTTTCTGCATTTCTTTTCCATGGGGATGGTCTTGATTCCTGTCTCCTGTACAATGTCATGAACCTCTGTCCATAGTTCTTCAGGCACTCTCTCTGATCTGGTCCCTTAAATCTATTTCTCACTTCCACTGTATGGTCATAATGGATTTGACTTATGTCATATGTGAATGGTGTAGTGGTTTTCCCCACTTTCTTCAATTTAAGTCTGAATTTGGCACTAAGGAGTTCATGATCTGAGCCACAGTCAGCTCCTGGTTTTGTTTTTGCTGACTGTATAGAGCTTCTCCATCTTTGCCTGTAAAGAATATAATCAGTCTGATTTTGGTGTTGACCATCTGGTGATGTCCATGTGTAGTCCCTTCTCTTGCGTTGTTGGAAGAGGGTGTTTGCTGTGACCAGTGTGTTCTCTTGGCAGAACTTTATTAGCCTTTGCCCTGCTTTATTCTGTACTCCAAGGCCAAATTTGCCTGTTACTCCAGGTGTTTTTTGACTTCCTACTTTTGCATTTCAGTCCCCTATAATCAAAAGGAAATTTTGGGTGGTGTTAGTTCTAGAAGGTCTTGTAGGTCTTCATAGAAGCATTCAACTTCAGCTTTTTCAGCATTACTGGTTGGGGCATAGGCTTGGATTACTATGATGTTGAATGGTTTGCCTTGGAAATGAAGAGAGATCATTCTTTCATTTTTGAGATTGCATCCAAGTACTGCATTTTGGACTCTCTTGTTGACTATGATGGCTTTTTAGGATTTTTCTTTTTAATTGAAGTAAAACTGATGTACAATATTATATTAGTTTAGGTGTACAACATAGTGATTCATTATTTTTATACTTTATGAAATAGTTGCCACTGGAAGTCTATTTACTGTTAGTCGCCATACAGAGTTTTGCAATTTTATTGATTATATTCCCTATGCTGTACATTACTACACCATGGCATATTTATATTATAACTGGGAGTTTGTACCTCTTAATTCCTGACATATTTTTCACCAATCTCCACATCTCCCTGATATCTGGCATCCATTAGATTTTTTCTCTCTTTGAGACTACTTCTGTTGTGCTTGTTTTTTTATTTTCAATTTTTAGATTCTACATATAATGAAACCATACAGTATTTGTTGTTTATTTAGTATGACACCCTGAGGGTCCATACATGTTGTTTCAAATGGAAAGATTTTAGTTTTCTTATGGCTGAGTAGTATTCCATAGTATTTATGTGTACCACATCTTCTTTATTCATTCATCTGTTGATGGAAACTAGGTTATTTCCATATATTGACTATTGTACATAATGCTGAAATAAACATAGACTGCATATATCTTTTCAAATTAGGGTTTTGTT
The DNA here is from genome assembly GCF_029407905.1 of Bubalus kerabau. Lineage (NCBI taxonomy): Eukaryota > Metazoa > Chordata > Mammalia > Artiodactyla > Bovidae > Bubalus > Bubalus kerabau. The sequence goes on from NC_073626.1 coordinate 155,442,833, forward strand.
TTCTTCAGATAAGTACACAGAACTGGAATGTCTGGATCATATATTAGTTCTCTTTAAAAATTTTAAGGAACCTTTGTACTGTTTTCCATAGTAGTTGCACCAATTTACATTCCTGTGAACAGTGCATGAGGGTTCCCTTTTCTTCACATCCTCACCAGCACTTGCTATTTCTTGATTTTTGGTAATAGCTATGCTGACAGGTGTGAGGTGATATCTCACTGTGTTTTTCATTTGTATCTCTCTGATGATTAAAGATTTTGAAACCTTATCATATGTATGTTGGCTATCTAAATATAGTCCTTGAAAAAAAAATGTCTATAGGCCCTTTGCTCATTTTTAATTGGATTATTGACTTTTTTGATGTTGAGTTTTGTGAGTTCTATACTTATTTTGGATGTTAGTTCCTTATCAGGTATATGATTTGCAAATATCGTCTCCCATTCAGTAGATTGTGCTTTCCCTTTTCATTTTATTGTGTTTTTTTTTTTTTTTTTGTTTTGCCAAAGTTTTCTAATTTGATGAGTCTCATTTGTTTATTTTTGCTTTTGTTCCTTTTGCCTGAGGAGATATATCCAAAAAATCACAGAGCATACTACTGCCCATGTTTTCTTCCAGGAGTTTTATGGTTAAGGTTTTATATTTAAGTCTTTGATCCATTTTGAGTTTATTTTTGTATATGGTGAAAGAAAATGGTCCAGTTTCATTCCTTTGCTTATGTCTGTCTAGTTTTCCCAGAACCATTTAAAAGAGGCTGTATTTTCTTCATTGTATAGTTTTGCTTCCTTGATTGAGTGTCCATATAAATATGGGTTTATTTCTGGGCTCTGTATTTTGTTACATTTATATATCTGTTTTGTGACAATTTCTTACATTTTTGATTATTAAAGCTTTTTAGCAGTGTGATAATTTCAACTTTGTTTTTATATATTTAGATTGTTTTGATATTCAGGGTATTTTGTATTTCCTTACAAATTTTAGGGTTATTTTTTACAGTTCTGTGAAAAATGTTATTGATGTTTTGATAGGGATTTCATTGGCTCTGTATATTGCTTTGAGTAGTATGAATATTTTAACAATATATATTTTTCCTATCCATGAGCCAAAGATGGAGAAGCTCTATACAGTCAATAAAAATAAGACTGGGAGGTGACTGTGGCTCAGATCATGAACTCCTTATTGCCAAATTCAGTCTTAAATGGAAGAAAGTAGGGAATGCCACTAGACCATTCAGGTATTACCTAAATCAAATCCCTTATGACTATACAGTGGAAGTGAGACATAGATTCAAGGGATTAGATCTGATAGAGCACCTGAAGAACTATGGACAGAGGTTCGTGACATTGTGCAGGAGGCAGTGATCAAGACACTGAAATGTCTTGCCAAGAAAAAGAAATGAGAAAAGGAAAAATAGTTGTCTGAGGAGGCCTTACAAATAGCTGAGAAAAGAAAAGACATGAAAGCCAAAGGAGAAAAGGAAAGATATACCCATTTGAATGTACAGTCCCAAAGAAGAGCAAGGAGAGATAAGAAAGACTTCCTAAGTGAACAGTGCACAGAAATAGAGGAAAATAATAGAATGTTAAAGACTAGAGATTTCTTCAAGAAGATTAGAGATATCAAGGGAACATTTCATGAAAAGATGGGCTCGATAAAGGACAGAAATGGCATGGACCTGACAGAAGCAGATATTAAGAAGAGGTGGCGAGAATGCACAGAAAACTATACTGAAAAGATCTTCATGACCCAGATAACCATGATGGTATGATCACTCACCTAGAGCCAGATATCCTGTAATGCAAAGTCAAGTGGGTCTCAGGAAGCATCACTACAAAAAAAGTTAGTGGAGGTGATGGAATTCCAGTTGAGGAATTTCAAATCCTAAAAGATGATGTTGTGAAAGTGCTGCACTCAAAATTCCAGCAAATTTGGAAAGCTCAGCAGTGGCCACAGGACTGGAAAAGGTCAGTTTTCATTCCAATCCCAAAGAAAGGCAATGCCAAAGAATGTTCAACTACCACACGTTAGCACTCATCTCCCATGCTAGCAAAGTAATACGAAAAAATCTCCAAGCCAGACTTCAAAAGCACATGAACTGTGACCTTCTAGATGTTCAAGCTGGATTTAGAAAAGGCAGAGGAACCAGAAATCAAATTGTCAACAACCGTTGGATCATCGAAAAAGCAAGAGGGTTCCAGAAAAAAATATATCTGCTTTATTGAGTAAGCCAAAGCCTTTGACTATGTGGATCACAACAAACTGGAAAATTCATCAAGAGATGGGCATACCAGACCACCTGACCTGCCTCCTGAGAAATCTTTATGCAGGTCAAGAAGCAACATTTAGAACTGGACATGGAACAACAGACTGGTTTCCAAATCGGGAAAGGAGTATGTCAAGGCTGTATATTGTCACCCTGCTTATTTAACTTATATGCAGAGTACATCATGAGAAATGCTGGACTGGATGAAGCACAACCTGGAATCAAGATTGCCGGGAGAAATATCAATAACCTTATATATGCAGATGACACCACCCTTATGGCAGAAAGTGAAGATGAACTAAAGAGCCTCTTGATGAAAGTGAAAGAGGAGAGTGATAAAGTTGCCTTAAAACTCAGCGTTCAGAAAACGAAGATCATGGCATCCAGTCCCATCACTTCATGGCAAATAGATGGGGAAACAGTGAAAACAGTGGCAGACTTTATTTTTTGAGGCTCCAAAATCACTGGACATGGTGACTGCAGCAATGAAATTAAAATCACTTGCTCCTTGGAAAAAAAGTTATGACTAACCTAGGGCAGTATATTATAAAATAGAGACATTACTTTGTCAAGAATGTTCCATCTAGTCAAAGCTGTGGTTTTTCCAGTAGTCATGTATGGATGTGAGAGTTGGACTATAAAGAAAGGTGAGCACCAAAGAATTGATGTTTTTGAACTGTGGTGTTGTTCTGCATAATTTGAGAGTCTCTCTTGAGAGTCCCTTGGACTGCAAGATCGATCCAACCAGTCCCTCCTAAAGGAATTCTGTCTTGAATATTCATTGGAAAGACCGACACTGAAGCTGAAACTCCAATACTTTGGTCATCTCATGCGAAGAACTGACTTATTTGAAAAGACCCTGATGCTGGGAAAGATTGAAGGTGAAAGAAGAAGAGGATGAGATGGTTGGATGACATCACCGACTCAATGGAAATGAGTTTGAGTAACCTCCAGGAGTTGGTGATGGTGAGGGAAGCCTGGTGTGCTGCAGTCCATGGGGTCGTAACTGAGCAACTGAACTGAACTGAACTGATCCATGAGCATAGTATATTTTTCCATTCTTTTGTGTTGTCTTCAATTTATCATAGGTTTATGTCAAATTTTTCAAATGCTTTTTCTGCATCTATTGAGATCATCATGTGCTTTTTATCTTTTATTTTGTTAATGTAATGTATCACATTGATTGATTTGTCCTTATTGAACTATTCTTGCATTCATGGATAAATCCCAATTGATTATGAGGTATGCTCCCTTTCTGGTTGTTTCTGTAATTTCTTCTTCTATTGTCCTTCCTTGTGGTTTGATGATTTTGTTTACTGTTATATTTGAATTCTTTCTTTTTACTTTTAGTATATATAATAGGTTTCTCTTTGTACTTGCAAATCTATGTATACAGCAGTGTATTTAATAGTTGCTTAAGTTTTAAAGTATTATGAAACCACAACCTTTTTACCTCCCCATGTATGTTTTTTATTTAATATTTTATATCTTTTTGCTTTGTGTATTCCTTAACTACTTCTTGCAGTTTTAGCTGGTTTTGTGACTTTTGTCTTTAACTTTCATAGCTTTTTAAATGTCTGATCCACTACCTTTGCTATTTATTTGCTTTTACTAGTGACATTTTTCTCTTTTGTATATTTTCTGATATCTTGCTATGACCTACTTTCTACTTAAAGAAATCCCTTTATCATTTCTTATAAAGCAAGTTTAGTAGTGATGAATTCTTACTTTTTGTTGTCTGGCAAATTCTTTGTCTCTCCTCCAGATCTGAATGATAATATTGCCAGCTAGAGTATTCTTGGTTGTAAGTTTTTTTTTAAGCACATTAATCGTATCATGCCCCTCTTTTCTGACCTGTAAAGCTTTTGCTGAAAAATTGGCTTTAGCCTAGGGGTTTCCTTGTACGTGACTAGTTGTTTCTTTTTGCTGCCTTTAACATTATCTCTTTATTTAAAAATTTTACCATTTTAATTATAGTATGTCTTGGTGTGGCTGTCTTTGGGTTTATCTTGTTTGGAATTCTCTGTGTTTCCTGGATCTAGATATGTTTCCATTCCCAATTTAAGGAAGTTTTCAGTTATTATATCTTCAAATAGGTTTTCTGACCTATCCTTCTTGTTTCTTTCCCTCTGGGACCCCTATACTATGAATGTTAGCATGCTTGATAAAATTTTAGGGATTCTTAAATTATCCTCATTTTTTATTCCTTTATTTTTACTCTTTATACTGAGCGGCTTCCACTATTCTGTTTTCCAGATTGTTTATGTATTCTTCTGTATCTTCCAACCAGTTGCTGATTCCATCTAGTGTATTTGTCATTTCAGTTATTTTATTCTTCATCTCTGGTTGGTTCATTCCTATATTTTCTAACTCTTTATTGAGATTATCACTGTGTTCATTTCTTATTTTGTGTTTGGTGAGAATTTTTATGACCATTACTTTGAATTCTTTATCAGGCAAATTGTCTCTTTTTCATTAGTTTTTTTCCAGGGGTTTTATCAGGTTCTTTCATTTAGAGCATTTTCTCTGTATCCTCATTTCGTTTTGCTTTCTGTGTTTGTTTTTGTGTTTTAAGCAAAACAGTTATTTCCCTCAGTCTTGAAGTCATGGTCTTGTGTAGGAGCATTCTGCTATAGAATGCATGTGCTGGTTGGCTTTGGTGGGCTGGCTGGAACTGAAGTGGGCATGGGCTGGGAAAGAAGGAGGATCTTGAGTCATGCTGAGTGTGGGCTGCCTTGGCAGGGGACCTGGAGCTGGAGTGGGCACAGGTAAGGGACATACTACAGTGGATTTGGTAGGCATTATTCAGTCTGTTGCCTTTGTGATAGGATTCAGAGTGAGTGAGTTTGCGCATGAGCCTTTTAAGAGTGGAGTTTTGGTTTCTTGTCAGAGTCCTCTAGCTCTTCTGTATGTAAGACCCATTGGTTTTCAAAAGTCATACTTTATGGGGCCTCATATTTGTCATGCAGATCCCCTGTCCTAGAGTTACCAATATGGGACTTGAATTCCTTGCTCTTTAGCAAGGGCTTCCATGGTTGTGATAGCCCCTCCCACTCGTGGGCTTCCCTGGTGGCTCAGACAGTAAAGAATCTGCCTGCAATATGGGAAATCTGGGTTCAGTCCCTTGTTTGGTAAGATCCCTTGGAAGATGGCACAACTTGCTCCAGTACTCTTGCCTGGAGAATCCCCATAGATAGAGGAGCCTGGTGGGCTATAGTCCATGGGGTGCAAAGAGTTGGAACTGACTGAGCTACTAAACACAACACAGCACTCCCCCTTGTGTGGGTTGCCAGTCTATGGATGAGGGTCTTGACTTGATCTCACCTATATCCCTCCTACATGTCTTGATGTTGTTTTTTCTTTATATCTTGATGTAGCAGTGATGTTGTGCTAGTCTTCAAGTTGTTCTCAGAGAGAGTTGTTCTATATGTAATTGTAGTCTTGGTGTGTCCATGGGAGGAGGTGAGCTCAAGTTATTCCTACTCTGCCATTTTGATCCCACGCTGCTTTTAGGATTTTATTCTCTTTGTGAATTATCTAGTCACTGCATTTTCTCCATCTCTCTTTGGTTGCCTATTTTGGGTTTCATCCAGAGGGTAGTCAAGAGGTTACTAAACATTTAACCAGTCAGTTTTCCTGGATTCAGTCTTCAGGTCACGAGACTGAATGTCATTCAGTCTTTAGTCATGAGAACTTTTAACCCTTAGTTAAATGAAGTTTGAGGGTAAGTGTTGAATGCCAATTATTCCTGTATCCCTGATAGCTCGGGTGGTAAAGAATATGCTTGCAACAATGCAGAAGACTCAAGTTTGATCCTCGGTTTGGGAAGATCCCCTGGAGAAGAGGAGGGCAACCCACTCCTGTATTCTTGCCTGGAAAACCCCATGGACAGAGGAGCCTGGCAGGCTACAGTTCATGGGGTCGCAAAGAGTTGGACATAACTGAGTAACTAGCACCAAAAAAAAAAAAAAAAAAGGTGATTATGTTAGTTGCTGAAGTGGGACCTTTTTGGGTTTAAAGTCTTTAATTTTCAGGTAATTTAATTGAGCTGTTGCAGTGATAAATAAAAATTATAATATGCACAAATGAATCAGGAATCTGATGTTCTCTACTTTGCACATATACTTAATCACTTCTAATTCACTAATTTGGTCCTGGACTTTCCTTGTTTATGACTAAACAGTTGCTCCTAGGATACTAGACAATGAACTGTTAATATTGACCAAGGCTTGTGAAAGAGCTTGACTCAAATTCTCCAGGAAATCACCCTTTTCTGTACTCTTCAACATTCAGATATAAAGAACATGTATAGGCTAGTGTGGTCCAAACCAGAAATCTAGTCATGATCCATGGGAGAGTGGCTTCATTAGAAGTCTCACATTCTTTTAGCCAGTTTAGAGAATGTGTCCAGGAAACAGTATTATTACTGCTGAAACAACCCTCCTTTGTAACTGTCTAGCTACATTGGCACCACCTGTTTCTCTTCCACAGTACTTCATATCATTGCTTTTATGTTTTAAACATAAAATAATGAAACATACATGATGTTGTGTGCGGGTCTGTGTTTGTGTGTTAATTACTCAGTCATGTCTGACTCTTTGACACCCCATGGACTGTAGCCCACCAGACTCCTCTGTCCATGGAATTCTCCAGGCAAGAATACTTGAGTGGGTTGCCATTCCCTTCTCCAGGAGATCTTCCTGACCCAGGAATCGAACCCAGGTCTCTTGCATTACAGGTGGATTCTTTACCCTGTGAGCCATCGGGGAAGCCCCATACATGATAATAGTTCTTAACTATTTCCAGAATTTTAAAGATCTAGTCATGGAATATATGAATTCTCTGATGAACACTTTTTTAACATAGATACTGGCAGTTTTGTGAAATATAAGGCTGTATTTTAACTATGTGATCTATAAACTGGTTAGTGGGTGTCTCTAGTAATTGTAATGAAGGTTGATAGTCATTTATGAATGAATTCTCTATAAAAAATTAATGCTATTTGGAAGAGGTTTACAAGTGTAGCAGTGACCAGGGATGGTTGTCTTTTAACATGTGACTGCAGACATTTGGGAGTGCCTAATTCCAGTTGAGAGATGCAGGCTGGAATGAATTATACTAAGAAAGCTAATGCTTAATTGATTTTTTTTCTCCTTGTTCAAACAAAGGCCTTATTCAAGGAAGGGTAATGAAATGCATGAACTCCAGGGAAGTAGAACCACCAAAGTACTATTGTTTTTGTTACCTACCAACTTTGTGCTGATTTTCTGCTTCCCTAACTGGATTTTGATTATTATTTTGTCTCTCTAGGCATTTTAATACTAAAAATTTGACTTAGGACATCAGTTTGCTGGCCCCTGGAAAAATTTCCTTTGGCCCCAGCAGCAGTTTCTGAGGGTTGACTGAGTTTAAGCCTGTCCTTTCACAGAGTTAATCAACTCTGGATGCAGGCCCAAAGTCAGCTATTTCCAAAAATGCAAATTAAGGATTCCAGATCCTTAAATATGGTGATCACTCTAAACCAATACCCTATCAAAGATACATGTTCAGTTGCTCAGTCTTGTCCGACTCTTTGTGACCCCATGGACTGTAGCCTGCTAGGCTCCTCTGTCCATGGAATTTTTCCAGGCAAGAATACTAGAGTGGGTTGCCATTTCCTACTCCAGGGAATCTTTTTGACCCAGGGATCAAACCCTCGTCTCTTGAGTCTTCTGCATTGGCAGGCCGATTCTTTACCAGTAGGAAAGACCGAAGGAAGCAAAACTGCAGTGGAAAGTATGGGAACAAATGTGCCAGTTTTTTGCCATCTTTGGCCTATATTTTTCAGTTAACTTACTTTATTTAAACTAATTTTCCTAAGAAAGTGAAAGTTAAGTTGCTCAGTCGTGTCCGACTCTTTGTGACCCTGTGGACTGTAGCCCACCAGGCTTCTCCAGCTGTGGGATTCTCCAGGCAAGAATACTGGAGTGGGTTGCCATTTCCTTCTCCAGGGGATCTTCCTGACCCAGGGATCAAACCCAGGGTTCCCGCATTAGAGGCAGATGCTTTAACCTCTGAGCCACCAGGGAAGCCTGAAAGTGAACATGACTATAATGCTTTGTATTTATAGTATGTTTCTTTTATTTCAATTTGGTGAAATAAAATGTTGATCACGGAGAATCCACTCTAGATTTTAGATTGCCTCCAAGTATATTGATTCTACAGTGATGGCAAAGGTTACAAAGCAATTTCTGTCTACAGTAGCTTTGGGAAATCATGTAAAATATAATTAGCTATATGTTACACTAAAATTCTTTATAAAGCTGATGTTGCTGGCAGTGATCACTACCTACAGATGCAGTAGTGCAGGGGACCAGTATGTGAGGAACTTTGTATGCTGCTCTCATCTAAAAAGTGTTCATTTCCTTCTGGCTGTGGTCCATTTGCAGAACCTTATGTGTGACCCCATTGCACCAACTGTCACATCAAGTTCTGCTCCATTAGGCCAGCTGAAATGCTTCTCTTGCAGTTGTGTCTTCCGTAGTACTGTGATGTATTTAGAGATTCTTGACAGTTTCAGTGCGGGTATATATTTGCCTGTTTTCTGACAATATCTTCAAGGTCAGGATCTGGTATAGATTCTGTTAGTGCAGAAACTACCAGTTAGTTCACCCATGGTAATGAAGTACCAGGGAACTAATTCCTTGTGTGCATGCTCACAAGTGCTACTATGCTCCTTCCAGAGCAAGTGTACATATGGAGAAGGATCCTTAGTCTGAGACCAGGCCATGACTCTAGAACATAGCACCTGGCCTGGAAGATGGCAGTGATGAGGACTGTGCGTGCATGCCAGGGAGGAAGGGGGTGGCTGCAGATAGTACCCTGGGAAAGATCAGACTAGAAAACCAGGACGTTATTAAGTGTCAGGTAAAGCTCAAGCTGGCAGAGAAGCAGGACCAGATCTGAAGGGAATAGAGTAGAAAAAAAAGAATTTTGGAATTGAGAGTTCAGTGACGTTTTTTGAAGGAAAACTAGGCAGGTAATGAATGGGAAGGGAGTTTTGTAAGGACTCAGAGTCAGCTTTGTAATAAGAAACTGATTTTAAGCAGTGGAAAAATAACTTTGTATGAAAATTGTGACCAGCTTAATATTATGGAAATTTCCTGGAGAATAGAGATTAGATTACAGATGAGAAAGTTGCCCAATAAAACTGGAATTGGAGTAAAAGTTTTATCTTTCAGGCAATTCTTGATGAATTATGCATTTTTATTCTAGCAATATTGCTTCTAAAGCAGTGCTTTCCAATCTTTTTCACATGTTGCTCCATCAGATCTTGCTTCAGTCTGTCTTTCTGGCTGTCCCAAGGACTGAGGGGATCAATATCTGTACTGTCCAAAGTGTTCTCTTTATGAGAACTTAAGAGCATGATTTCTCTCAGGCTTCAGAACCAGAGATTGCTGTACATCTGCTGAGAAATTCATCTATTTTCTTTGGATGGATACTGAATTGGTATCTGATTACATTTCTGTCTGACCCTGACTGCTGGGAAACCTAGTCTCAAACCTGTGGCTTATATATATCAAAGTACAAGAGACCTTATGGACTGTACTTTATCTTCTGCAGGTTCCCTTTCTCTTCTAATTTCCATATTCATTTATTTTTAACTCCCTGTAGCTGTATGCATGTCTGAAAACTGCCACAGAATTCTTTGGGGATAATTTGTCCATGTGTCACGAGCCAGCTAGCCAGCTAGACAGATGCATACAAACATACATGCCAGAGTACATTTACTTCTTCAGTAACACTGCAATATCACATTTCAGTTGACTTGCTTCTGGGAAGATTTTTCTGTTCACATTCTATTGTGGCTACTAAAGATGATCCTGGTTCCTGTTTGGGGTACTTGTCCTCTTCCTGACCTTTTGTCTCATGAATCACTTGCCCTTGGTTTATTTAATCTTTGAGTCTATTGCTCTGTATCTCTTTAATACTTCTCTTTCCTTTAGGGTCTTCAGATGGAACTGTTTAAAGGATTTGATTTATCTCTTCATAGTATGACACTTGAGAGCTTCGAAAACATAGATTATAGAGTTCATTATTGAGAATATTGGTAAAAATTGTACATTGCTGTTGTGTCACTGTAGAAACAGTATGATGTAGTTGAGAATTCATGGTATTTGTATTCAAGAAACTTGTCTTTGTCATTCATGTCTTTGGTCTTGGCCAGATCTCTTCTTCCTGACTCAGTTTCCTTTTCTCCCCCGCCCCCAATTTTTCCTTTGTTTCCTGTGCCATTCACTCTTACAGGGTTTTAAGAGTACATATGGTATGTTCCATGTGACAATACTTTTAAAGCATTTTAAAATGGTATTTTTGCCTCCTACTCTTTTTTGATTGTGAGGAAATACGATATTATAAGCTGGAATCAAGATTGCTGGGAGAAATATCAATAACCTCAAATATGCAGATGACACCACCTTATATCAGAAAGTGAAGAGGAACTAAAAAGCCTCTTGATGAAAGTGAAAGAGGAGAGTGAAAAAGTTGGCTTAAAGCTCATCATTCAGAAAACTAAGATCATGGCATCTGGTCCCATGACTTGGGAAACAGATAGGGAAACAGTGGAAACAGTGTCAGACTTTATTTTTCTGGGCTCCAGAATCATTGCAGATGGTGACTGCAGCCATGAAATTAAAAGACGCTTACTCCTTGGAAGGAAAGTTATGACCAACCTAGATAGCATATTGAAAAGCAGAGACATTACTTTGCCAACAAAGGTCCATCTAGTCAAGGCTATGGTTTTTCCAGTGGTCATGTATGGCTGTGAGAGTTGGACTGTGAAGAAAGCGGAGCATCGAAGAATTGATGCTTTTGACTGCGATGTTGGAGAAGACTCTTGAGAGTTCCTTGGACTGCAAGGAGATCCAACCAGTTCATCCTAAAGGAGATCAGTCCTGGGTGTTCATTGGAAGGACTGATGCTGAAGCTGAGACTCCAATGGTTTGGCCACCTCATGTGAAGAGTTGACTCATTGGAAAAGACCCTGATGCTGGGAGGGATTGGGGGCAGGAGGAGAAAGGGATGACAGAGGATGAGATGGCTGGATGGCATCACCGACCCGATGGACATGAGTTTTGGTAAACTCTGGGAGTTGGTGATGGACAGGGAGGCCTGGTGTGCTGTGATTCATGGGAACACAAAAAGTCCGACATGACTGAGTGACTGAACTGAACTGAGTATTATATCTCATCCCTAGAATCTAACAAGGCAATGGCAACCCACTCCAGTACTCTTGCCTGGGAAATCCCGTGGATGGAGGAGCCTAGTGGGCTGCAGTCCATGGGATTGCTAAGAGTCAGACACGACTGAGTGACTTCACTTTCACTTTTCACTTTCATGCATTGGAAAAGGAAATGGCAGCCCACTCCAGTGTTCTTGCCTGGAGAATCCCAGGGACGGGGAAGCCTGGTGAGCTGCCATCTATGGGGTTGCACAGAGTCAGACACGAGTGAAGCGACTTAGCAGCAGCAGCATCCCTAGAATATTTTTCTTCGGTAGTAGTTACAGATATTGTTTAGTATTTCCAAAGCTTTGAGGACAAATTACATTTTTCTCTACATAGCCATGTTAAAGAAGCTTTGCTTTGACATTTCTTCCTCACAATAATCTTGCCAGCATTTGGTTTAAATTATAAAGTTTATCCAGATCATTTTAGAATATTTAATTATTTGTGAACTTTATTACGGAATGGGCAGTGATGAAGGATGTTTAGGTGCTAAGTTGTGTGCAACCCTTTTGCAACATGGACTGTAGTCTGTTAGGCTTCTCTGTCCGTGGGATTTCCCAGGCAAGAATACTGGAGTGGGTTGCCATTTCCTTCTCTAGGGGATCTTTCTGACCCAGGGATTGAACCAAGATCTCCTACATTGCAGGCAGATTTTAGATACTGAGCCACCCAAGAAGCCCTAGTGATGAAGGGTAGCATTAGTTTCTGGAAACAAATGACTGCCTACAAATTCAGCCTCTTTGTTTTCCCCAACTTAAATCTTTTTGTTTTGTATTGGGGTATAGATGATTAACAATGTTGTAGTAGTTTTGGGTGAACAGTGAAGGGACTCAGCCATATATATACATGTGTCCATTCTCTCCCAAACCTTGCAGGCCGGCACAAACGATGAGCAGAGTTACATGTGCTATATAATGGGTCCTTGTTGGTTATCCATTTTGAATATAGCAGTGTGTACATGACCTTCCCAAACTCCATAACTATCCCGTACCCCAGTAACTCTGTTTGTTTTCTAAGCCTGTCTCTTTCTGTTTTGTAAGTTCATTTGAGAAATTCGATATTTCTTCTTCTCTGTCTGATTTACTTCACTCTGTATGACACTTTCTAGGTCCATCCATGTTGCTGTAAATGGCCTTGTTTCATACTTTTTAATGGCTGACTAATATTCCACTGTATATTTGTACCACATTTTCTTTATCCATTCCTTTGTCAAGGGACATGTATATTGCTTCCATGTCTTGGCTGTTGTAAACAGTGATGCAATGAACATTGAGGTGCCATATCCTTTTGGATCATGTTTTTCTTTGGATATATTCCTAGGAGTGGGATTGTAGGGCTTTATGATAGCTCTATTTTTAGTTTTTTAAGGAACCTCCATACTGTTCTCTATAGTGACTGTACCAATTTACATTCCCACAAACAGTAAAGGAGTATTCCCATATCTCAACACATTCTCCAACATTTGTTGTTTGTCGATTTTTTTTGATTATAGCCATTCTGACCAATTTGAGGTGACATCTAATTATAGTTTTGATTTACATTTCTCTAATAACATCATGGCAAAAATGGGGAAACAATGGAAACAGTGACAGACTTTATTTTCTTGGGCTCCAAAATCAGTGGACAGTGGCTGCATGAAATTAAAAGATGCTTGCTCCTTGGAAGAAAAGCAATGACAAACCTAGACAGCATATTAAAAAGCAGAGACATTACTTTGCCTGCAAAGGTCTGTATTCATTGCTGTGGTTTTTCTAGTAGTCATGTACGAATGTGAGAGCTGGACAGTAAAAAAGGCTGAGTGCCAAAAAAATGATGCCTTCAAACTGTGGTGATGGAGAACACTCTTGAGAGTCCCTTGGACTGCAAGGAGATCAAACTAGTAAATCCTAAGGGAAATCAACCCTGACTATTCATTGGAAGGATTGATGCTGAAGCTGAAGCTCCAATACTTTGGCCACCTGATTTGAAGAGCTGACTCATTGGAAGAGACCGTGATGCTGGGGAAGATTGAAGGCAGGAAGAGAGGGGGATGGCAAAGGGTGAGATGGTTGGATGACATCGCTGGCTCAATGAACATGAGTTTGAGGAAACTCTGGGAGATGTTCAAGGACAGGGGGGCCTGGCATGCTGCAGCCTATGGGGTTGCAGAGAGTCAGACACTACTGAGTGAACAGCAATAACTAGTGATGTTGAACATCTTTTCATGTGCCTACTTTTGTTCTCTTTGGAGGACAGGTCTTCTGCCCAGTTTTTGAGTGGCCTGTTTGTTTTGATGCTGTTAAGCATCATAAGCTGTTTGTAAATTTTGGAGACTAATCTTTTATTGGTCACATCATTTGCACATATTTTCTCCCAATCTGTGGGTTGTCTTCATTTTATTGTTTCCTCTGGTGTGCAAAAACTTTTGAAAGTTCCCATTTGTTTATTTTTGTTTTTATTTCCATTATTCTTGAGATAGATTGAAAAAGATATTGTGATTTATGTCAGAGGGTGTTCTGCCTGTTTTCCTCTAGGAGTTTTATAGTGTCCAGCCTCACATTTAGGTCTTAAATCCATTTTGAGCTCCCAAAATCAACTTATAATCATTGTTTCTCAGAAAGGGTCATATTTTTCCATAAGAAAAGAGGCCAACTTCCTGTAGCTGAACTTCAGGAAATTTTATATCATTAAGTGAAAATGTGTCAGGAAAATATAAATCTAGAAAAGGAGGAAGATTCAGAATGCCTTTTATGTATCCATTCATCTTAACAGAAGATCATGGGAGATTTAGGAGACTTCTCCACAGGTACTCATATCTTTCCAGAACAAGGGAAAGAAAAACAGACGCTTGTTTTTATTACAAGCCAGGCACCATTCTAAATGATTTCCATATGCTAACCCTTGTTAACAAGAGATATAGGATAGCATAGTGAAAACCAAACTTGTGGGGCTGTTTCCCAACTCTGTTAGGTCCTGACTGTGTGACTTTGTGCATCTGAGTCATGATCTGTAAAACAGAGATAATAATAGTTCATCCTTATTGGTGGGATGAGGATGAAATGATTTAATACATGTAAAACCCTTAGGAAAGTGCCTGGCTCCTATTAAATACCATGTGTGTGTTATCAGTTCTCATTACAAACAACAGAAGTTGTTATTCAGACTGTCAGGTTACTCTTGGAGGATGGAATGACAGTTAAATTTCTGATAATCAGCAGCAAAATGAAAACTAGGGTAAACTCATGTTTGATTTTCATAAGCATTGCTATGTATTGAAGTGTTTATACCTTTTAAACTTGGCATAATAAAGTCTGTAAATGTGAAAAAAATGTAAATCTACTAACCAATCAACAAAACAAGTGTTACTGGCACATACTTTGATTTCTTATAAAATTAAATGCTATCTTGAAGTTTTCATTTGTAATTAGAGTAACTTAATTTTTGAAGCTCTTACAGAAATTCTTAAAAAAAATTTTTTATTAGAATCATTTCCATTGATATTTTAATGCTGATATATATTGATACTTTATGAACTGCTCTTATTATTATATAATTTATATTTGCTTAAAAATTAGGCTGCCTTTTCTGAGAATATAATTTATTAATTTTAAAATTGAAATACATAAGAAAGAGAGTGAGCTATAACTTTTATTGATGAAAACATTAAAATCTGTTTTTTACTTATATTTAATTTTAGTGTGCTTGTTTTGAAAGTTGCTCAGTCCTGTCCAACTCTTGGTGACCCCATGGACTGTATAGTCCATATATTCCTCCAGGCCAGAATACTGAAGTGGGTAGCCTTTCCCTTCTCCAGGGGAATCTTCCCTACCCAGGGATCGAACCTAGGTCTCCCACATTGCAGGTGGATTCTTTACCGGCTGAGCCACCAGGGAGGCCCAAGAATATTGGAGTGGGTATCCTATCCCTTCTCCAGTGGATCTTCCTGAACCAGGAATGGAACTGGGGTCTCCAGACTACAGGTGGATTCTTTACCAGCTGACCTACCAGGGAAGTGCTTTGTTTAATCCAAATAAAAAGTCATTGTGAAGGACTCAGAAATACTGGAAAATTCAGTGTGGTTTGAGATTTGTTTGAAAAATTTATTGTCATAGGTTTCCTGTCCATCATTTTTATATCTTTCTAATTTATGATACTCTGATACTATGTACATTTTTAGAAGCCTTTTTAGAATAGAGTTGGAAATTATTAGACAGTGGCTCAGCTGGTAAAGAATCCGCCTGCAATGCAGGAGACCTGGGTTCGATCCCTGGGTTGGGAAGATCCCCTGGAGAAGAGAAAGGCTACCCACTCCAGTATTCTTGCCTGGACTGTGCAGTCCATGGGGTCACAAAGAGTTGGACAAGACTGAACTACTTTCATTTTCACATAGACTAAAAATAAAGCTTTTCACGAGTTTCAGTTCAGTTCAGTTCATTTCAGTCACTTAGTCATATCTGACTCTTTGTGACCCCATGACTCGCAGCATGCCAGGCCTCCCTGTCCATCACCATCTCCTGGAGTTCACTCACACTCACGTCCATTGAGTCAGTGATGCCATCCAGTCATCTCATCCTCTATCGTCCCCTTCTCTTCTTGCCTCCAATCCCTCCCAGCATCAGAGTCTTTTCCAATGAGTCAACTCTTTGCATGAGGTGGCCAAAGTACTGGAGTTTCAGCTTTAGCATCATTCCTTCCAAAGAACACCCAGGGCTGATCTCCTTTAGAATGGACTGGTTGGATCTCTTTGCAGTCCAAGGGACTCTCAAGAGTCTTTTCCAACACCACAGTTCAAAAGCATCCATTCTTTGGCACACAGCTTTCTTCACAGTCCAACTCTCGTATCCATACATGACCACTGGAAAAACCATAGCCTTGACTAGACGGACCTTTGTTGGCAAAGTAATGTCTCTGCTTTTCAATATGCTTCATGAGTTTGGATTGTGTCAAATAGTAATTTAAGATAACAATTTAAATATTTTGTTTTAAAACTTCTATAATTATGAGCTGTATGAAGAAGAGAAATTAAAAAATAATTTACATGTATTTACTAACTTGGTAAGATATTTGAATCTAATAACTATTTTAAGGTTACATCAGTTTTTAAATGTACTAATTTTATTCCATGTATTTTGAGATTCAAACTTGACAGTATATTTAGAGGTCACTGTAACTGAAGCATCTGAAGATGATTATGAATATGAAGAGGTAATTTGTTCATTTTATGTATTTTTTCTGTAAATTCATTACTGTCATTCCTGTGAAATATTCATTTTATTTTTCATTAAACAATTTTTTTTTCTTCAGTGATACCATGTTTTTACCTGAATATAGCTAATCACATAGTTAAGAATGAGATCTGAAAATTGTATTTAAAAATTTAGCTAGGTTAACACATCTGGCTCTTTTTTTTTAATTTAAATTTATTTATTTTAATTAGAGGCTAATTACTTTAGAATATTGTATTGGTTTTGCCATACATCAACATGAATCCGCCACGGGTGTACACGTGTTCCCAATCCTGAACCCCCCTTCCACCTCCCTCCCCATACCTTGATTTCCCTGTTAATTGTTTTCAGAGTCAGCCTCTCATCACCTTCCTTATAGATCCATACTAAAGTCTGTCATCTCTGTCTAGCAGGTGTTCCCTGTCATCCACTCTGCTCTTGGCAGGGTTTCCCAGATTCCTACTACCTTCCTGGAGCATAGAGCCTATGCTTCCTTGCAACTTAGCTATATTTCCATCTAATAGTTACTGTCTCAGACCTTTCCTTTAATTCATTGTTCCAATGGAACATATCATTACATCTGAGACTATGAGGAGAGTGTTACTCTAAGATGATAGAAGCTGTAAAGAAAACTGTGGAAACAAGCCTGCGAGTTGTAGCCTGGGCAAGCAGGAGACATTTTACTACTGGAAAAGTGGAGATAATATTAATACATACCACACAAAATGTATTAATAAATGTAACAGGCTTAAAGCTGTGATCAACACAAGAAGCATGCAACAAGTATTCACTTTCATTTCAGACGTGACTTAGTGACTAAACAACAAATGGAAAGCAATGGTGGAGAAAATCTGCAATGGGGAGAGATTGGTAGCATTTAGAAGGCCTAGCTTTTTTTTAGCAGATTTTTTTTTCCAGTAGAGTTGTTAGACTATTTTTGCCAGTACAGATAAAAGAAATTGCCCATAGCTAATATCAAGTTATTAGAAGTAACACTGAGTGATGTTTATAAGGAAATCAGAGGGCTGCCTACTTGTTAGTTGTTAATTTTTCATAGGTCTTCAGAATGACATAGTGTCTTACATAAAGTGTATTTCTTTGATCATTTGTTTTGTGAAGAAAATTTATTATCTAAAATGAAATGTTATTTTATATTCTTCTAACTCTTTCTATCCTTATCTTTCTCTGTGATTTAGATACCAGATGACAATTATAGCATTCCAGAAGGTGAAGAAGATCTGGCAAAAGCAGTTCAGATGGTCCAAGAACAGGCTACAGATACCCAGATTTTGGTGAGAATTTTGAATACAACCAAAGCCTACAGTTTAACAGTGATCTTTTCTATGTGAAGTTTTGAAAGTCATTTAAGCTATAACTTCTTTACTTAACTAGATGCAGCTCTATAACCTAATGTCCTTTTCATTTCTATTTCTTTATCATCAAACTTTTACTTTTAGTACATAGTGGTATTTACTCTGCCTCGCATCATCATTTTCCACATGGTGGTCACTTTTGCATGACTTTGCCACAAATGACACTTTCTTTCAGAACTGTCTTTAAGCTCAATGATGTTTAAGGATTTTCAACACTTGCACAAAATTTGTTATTGTATACATGTACTGCAGTCTACTTTGTAAGCATCTGTGTCTTTTTTTTTAATGGAAGTATTTAGATCACAGGAAATGCTTGATATATTATTATTATTATTTTCTTATGAGGCCTATGAACTCATTTCACTAGAGAATATGGTAGATGCTTTCTAATTATAATACCACCAATTAACAGTACATAGAATGATGGCTTCATTGTAAAATTGAAAATTCATTTAAAATTGACAGTAATTTAATGATGGTGGAAAAATATTTGTAAAATGCTACTAATACTAATTAATACTAAAGTCATGTTAGTACTAATTAAGAAGATGGCTTTTTCTCAAAAATGAAACCTTCATGTGAAATGTGAAGGAAATTATTATACTCTTATTTAGGTGCTGATTTGGCTTCCTTAGTGCAGAATAATATGGGATAGACTTCACTGCATATTCTGCCCTGTGTCAGTCCTTCTGTATTTTGTAGATTTCCTCAGTTGAGAAATCCAGTAACTCCTTTCCAACATATCTGTCCATTCAAAATTGAAAAATGCTGAAGAGCAAAATTTCTTGAATCCAGGATTGATTATGTTCTAAGTGGAGGGCTTTAGCTCACAGTAAACTCTATTCTCTAATGTATCCTATGGATATAGTTCCTTCTCTTGCTGCTGCTGCTTAGTCACTTCAGTCGTGTCCAACCTTGCGACCCTATGGACTACAGCCTGCCAGGCTTCTCTGTCCATGGAATTCTCCAGGCAAGAATACTGGAGTGGGTGGCCATTTCCTTCTACAGGGGAACTTCTTGACACAGGGATCCACCCCGGGTCTACTGCATTGCAGGCAGAGTCTTTACTGCTGAGATACCAGGGGAGCCGCATAGTTCCTTCTACTGCTGCTGCTGCTGCTGCTAAGTCGCTTCAGTCGTGTCCGACTCTGTGCGACCCCATAGATGGCAGCCCACCAGGCTCCCCCGTCCCTGGGATTCTCCAGGCAAGAACACAGCAGTGGGTTGCCATTTCCTTCTCCAATGCATGAAAGTGAAAAAGTGAAAGTGAAGTCGCTCTGTTGTGCCCGATTCTTAGCGACCGCATGGACTGCAGCCTACCAGACTCCTCTGTCCATGGGATTTTCCAGGCAAGAGTACTGGAGTGGGTTGCCATTGCCTTCTCCATAGTTCCTTCTAGGTAGACATAAAGTGAAGTCTGCTACACAAACTTTATTAGTCTGTTGGATATCTCCATGCAGTAATTTATAGGTAAATTTAAAAATTTTGAATGATGAGCAGTGGATAACGTATCAGTTGTATGATATGTATTGCTCATCAACTTCCTTCTTGCTTTTTACATCAGTAAGTTAGTGAGTGAAAGTCAGTTGTGTCAGACTCTTTGCGACCCCATGGACTATACAGTCCATGGAATTCTCTAGGCCAGAATACTGGAGTGGGTAGCCTTTCCCTTCTCAAGGGGATCTTCCCTACCCAGGGATTGAACGCAGGTCTCCCACATTGCAGGTGGATTGTTTACCAGCTGAGCCACAGGGGAAGGCTGAGAATATTGGAGTGGGGAGCCTATCCCTTCTCCAGCAGATCTTCTCAGCCCAGGAATTGAACAGGGGTCTCCTGCATTGCTGGTGGATTCTTTACCAACTGAGCTATCAGAAAAGCCTCATCATTAAGTTGAGGAGCATTAAAAAAATACTTTGTGTACTACTCATATATAGCAGTACTTGGTAGCATAGATGTGTCTAACACAATGATTGACACATAGTAGGCACTCAATGTATAGCAGTTAAACAAATGAATGGATAAATGAATTATTGAATGAAAAAATTATGACCCAAAATATAATTGTATCTGTTATCATGCTAGAAGTTGTTTGTAAATACAAAGATAAATCCAAGAAGGGCAATTGGGGAATAAATTCAGTGTAGTAGCTCATATCTTCTGAACTAAATATCAGTAATTCTCTCATCAATTTCTCAAAAGCTAACTCAAACTCCTAACTTTGTGGGAGTTAACTTTCTAGATTTATGACATATTTATAGCTGATTTACTGTCTTTTAAGTTTTTATCTGTTTTTTTGAGCTCTTTAGAGAAATATTACTATGTAGAAAATTCACAAAAATTCTCTTTAGGCATTAAAAATTAAATATGGATTTATATTGTGATAAGCGCTTCAGTTTTATATTTATAATTTGGTTTTTGTTTTTATAGTGTTTTGTCTTCAAAAACTAACTTTGAGTTGTGCCATGGGCTTTCTGTTTTAAGAATATTTATTGTTTATGAAACAAACTTCCTTTTGTTATGATTTTATTACATCTGTTTATGATCAGCATATATTTTCTTCTATGTTAGAGGACAGTAGTAGTCCCAATTCAATGAGGAGTTTTAGAATTTTTATTAAAGTTTGAAAACAAAACAACATTACTACTAGGGTGTTGAATATATCTGAAGTTATTAAAAAGTTGAAATTTGGAAGTAATGTAAATAGCTTTATTTTTTAAAAACTGCTGCTGCTGCTAAGTCGCTTCAGTCGTGCCCGGCTCTGTGCGACCCCGTAGATGGAAGCCCACCAGGCTTCCCCGTCCCTGGGATTCTCCACGCAAGAACACTGGAGTGGGTTGCCATTTCCTTCTCCAATGCTTGAAAGTGAAAAGTGAAAGGGAAGTCGCTCGGTTGTGTCCGACTCTTAGCGATCCCATGGACTGCAGCCCACCAGGCTCCTCTGTCCATGGGATTTTCCAGGCAAGAGTACTGGAGTGGGGTGCCATTAAAAACTAACAAGGATTATTTATTGAAGAAGTGACATTTAAATGAATTCTTATAATTTTCTTTAAACCTTGGTAATATATATTATATATAAAATATATATATATATTTGAGAATTGATACATGTTTTATTTCATAAACTTTGAACTTTCTGTTCTATACAATATCAGTTTCCTTGATAGGTACAATGATTCTAAACTCTGAAAATATCAGTTCAGTTCAGTTTAGTCGCTCAGTCGTGTCCGACTCTGCGATCCTGTGAATCGCAGCACGCCAGGCCTCTGTGTCCATCACCAACACCCGGAGTTCACTCAAACTCATGTCCATCGAGTCAGTGATGCCATCCAGCCATCTCATCCTCTGTCATCCCCTTCTCCTCCTACCCCAATCCCTCCCAGCATCAGAGTCTTTTCCAATGAGTCAACTCTTTGCATGAGGTGGCCAAAGTACTGGACTGATCGCCTTTAGAATGGACTGGTTGGATCTCCTTGCAGTCCAAGGGACTCTCAAGAGTCTTCTCCAACACCACAGTTCAAAAGCATCAATTCTTCGGTGCTCAGCTTTCTTCACAGTCCAACTCTCACATTCATACATGACCACTGGAAAATCCATAGGCTTGACTAGATGGACCTTTGTTGGCAAAGTAATGTGTTTTATTATATTTAGAGTGATTAATGAAAAAATTAAGAAGATAGGAAATGTTATTAATCTATAATGAATATGTGGTTTGGTTATACTGTCAATTGTTTCTTGAAACTGAAGTCTTTTTTCTAAGTGTACATGTAAGGAGAAATAAGAATAGACACACACATACACACATATATTCTTTAGAAATATTTGTATGTAATTTTTTGAAAAAAAGTCTACTTACATTCAAGCTGGGTTTCCCCCCCTACAGCATGAGCCTTCTTATTAGCATATGATTGCCATTTGTGGGAGGTAATTCTTTAGCTGTTTTAGTTTTTGGTTTTGCTAATATTGGAGGTGCAGTCTCAAAGGTCCTTTTTTCCCTCATAATTCTATCATAATATAATTTTGATCAAATTATAATTTTGATCTTTAAAGATGACATTAGGTTCCTAATGTCATTCCTAAATCGACAGGTTCCTAAATCGTGTAATTGTTAAATTTCCTGACATCATCTCTCTACCTCCTCCTCTAAGAATATGAGACATTTCTTTGAAATAGTGTTTGTGGGAGGTTAATTAACTGAACAAACTACTATACTGTTTAACATATTTATCAATAGTTCTCAAATAACTTTATTCTAAGATATTTTCCTGTATATTTATTCAGAAACACTATCAAATATGTAAACATGTGGACATGGTGGGGTTCTAGTAAACTTTATTTATGGGAAAAGTTAACTCACCTCTGATCTAGTTGATAGACTTATATATTTCCATTATGAAATAGGAGTACAAGGGTGCATAATTTCCTCCATAGTGTTTCTAAAAATCAAGGCACCAAAACCACATCCTTTTTATAATGATTAATAAGTAAAAGAATTAAACAATCCATACTATTTTTTTCTTTTTTTGAGTGTGTTATATACTATTGTTAGGGCAAGCTGACCCCCTTATTGTTTTTTGGACAGTCTAATCACAGTCTTGTCTGCCTTTGTGCTTTCTGATGCTATATCTGGAACATGACTCCACCTCTTCTCTAGATATATGTTCACATGTCACTTTCTCAATGTAATCGTTCTTCATCATGCTACATACATAGCAGACCAGCTCCACACACATATCTGCTCCATACTTGGCTTTCCCTCACTTCAACCCTCTGCTTTTACCCCCAGTATCATCGGTGATACTGTATATTTTTAATTTAGTTACTCATTTTCTGTCCACATTTACTTGATTATTAGTTATAAGGACTTAGTCTTGTCTGTTTTCATCACTGCTTTGTCTCTAGTGATTAAAATAGTTCCTGGACGTAATATTCAACAAAATTGTTTAAAAAGTGAATGAATGAATGAATGTAAGGCCAATATACATTTAATGTACAATTAAATGTAAATTGTACATTTAATTAATGTACAATTAAAGCTTTGATAATTTTTAAATAAATAATTTCACTTTTAAATTTTAGGAGCAGAAAACAGTCTTTTCTCCAAAGCATACAGTACCTGAAGCAATAGAAGACTTTCTTTGTAATTTCCTGATCAAAATGGGAATGACCAGAACTCTTGATTGCTTTCAATCTGAATGGTAAATAATTAAGTAGATAAATAGTTTTCTAGAAATACTAACATTATTTAACATGTATACTTTTAATCATCTCAAAAGACTGAGTGACTCAGCTTATGTAAAGTGAAAGAGCTGGATAGAAACTTTTTCCATCACTGCCACTGAAACCACAGCACAAACACATACACAATCAGGATATCAATTTCAAAAAGGTTTTAAATTAAATATCTTTTCTAAATACTCAAATTTAAGTTATTCTCAAGAATCAAGAAAATGGAACATCTCTTGGAGTTATATAATCCAGGGCTACTTAATGAAATATTTAAAAATATCTTTTACATAACTCAGAGAAGGCAATGGCACCCCACTCCAGTACTCTTGCCTGGAAAACCCACTGGGCATAGGAGCCTGGTAGGCTGCAGTCCATGGGATCGCAAAGAGTAGGACATGACTGAGCGACTTCACTTTCACTTTTCACTTTAATGCATTGGAGAAGGAAATGGCAACCCGCTCCAGTACTCTTCTCGGGAGAATCCAATGGACGGAGGAGCCTGGTAGGCTTCAGTCCATAGGGTCGCAAAGAGTCGGACACGACTGAGCGACTTCACTTTCACTTTCACTTTACATAATTACTAGTATTATCTCCTACATAAGACACATCCTGTTAACAGTACTACTTTGCTTGTTTTACTTAGAATGTAATGCCCTGCTTTTCTCTACTCACACAACTGATTGTTTTTCTATAAATGTCCCTTCATTTATAAGTAAGTGAAATTACATTGTCAGATGATATCTACACAAGGCTTTCTTGTTGTAACTGAAAATTTTAATAACTTATTGTTATGAAAATCAGCAGGCATACTGTCTTTATTCCTTTGCTATAGTGATAATGTCATCAGGCATATTTTTGGACTCCTTAGCATTCTTTAACAAAATATTATTAAATAATTGGATAATAAATGTTTTGTTTTTTTTAAAAAGTCATTGCATATTATAGAAAGAAGCACTAATATGATATATAAATTTGGTTATGGTGTTTTGGAGTTCAATCATATAATTTTCATATAATTTTAAATATAGGCACAATTTGTTAATTTCTACTAATCCAACTTTGATTTAATTTTTATATTTTGCTGTTTTTGTTCAAATCTACAGAGACCATTCATATAGAAGTAATCAGTTTCATTATTTTAAATTGCATGTCTAGTGTTAATAAATTTAATGAGGAGAGCCATTTTTCACTAATTCAGTTTAAAAAAAAGAGCAGGTTTGATGGTAGAAAAATAATACTCTTATTAAATCTAGATATTATGTGAATGATTTTTATAATAATGTACCTATGAAATAATTACAAATGTATTAGAGAATATATTTTTGTAAGAGTAGATAGATGATTAATTTGCATTACTAATGAAATGATGATTAATGTAGTTAAGTTTCCCATTTTTCTTCTAAAGTTATGGGTTAGGATATGTAGTGCTTACATGTTGCGCCAAAGTGTGAAATGATTCCCTTGGAGAAATCTGGAACCAAGTATACTCTTAATTAGGTGTTTGTTGAAATATTATCCTTTTAGATTTAACAATTTGAAATTGCTAGATGAAATTTCAGAAAAAGTGCAATAATATTAAGATTTATAGAAACCCTAAGTAAGCAAATCATTTATTGTAATATGATTTTAAAGTAAAATTTGTATAAATATCTCTTATTTATTTGGGTTTAATAATACTGTGGTTCAAATAATTTTATTCTGATCCCTAGCTGCCAGTTTGTAATGAGATTACAAATTATTTGTAATGAGATTATACTGTATTGGATATTTTTGTTTCAAATGAAACATGTTTTACTTTGATCAGAAACCTGTGTTTATAATGTATAGTAAGTGTATAGGAATGTGTGCTTAGTCACTCAATCATGTCTGACTCTTTGTGACCCCATGGACTGTAGCCTGCCAGGCTCATCTGTCCATGGGGATTCTCCAGGCAAGAATACTGGAATGGATTGCCATGTATATTATTTTTATAATTTCTTATTATGGGGAAAGTGAAAGTGAAGTCGCTCAGTCGCTCAGTCGTGTCCGACTCTTTGTGGCCCCATGAACTGTAGTCTACCACACTCCTCCGTCCATGGGATTTTCCAGGCAAGGGTACTGGAGTGGGTTGCCATTTCCTTCTCCAGAGGATCTTCCTGACCCAGGGATTGAATCCAGATCTCCTGCATTGTAGGCAGACGCTTTACCGTCTGAGCCACCAGGGAAGTCTATTATGGGGAAGAACACTTGTAACTTATCATTTCTATAAATTCATTTAATCTTACAAAAGGTGATGAAACAAGGTTTCCCTCTTGTTGATTTGTAAAACAAACCCACAAAAAGCAAGCAAACAAAACTCCAAAAACCAAAACACCTGGGTAGTAGAATTTGACTTATGTTTTTTCATTCTTCAAACAGTAATTAACATTAAGTCCATTAAATCTGGGGTCAGCAAACTAAGACCCTGGGGCCAAATCTAACCTGCCTCCTATTTTGGTAAATAAAATTTTACTGAAACACAGCCATGACCTATCTTTTAGGTATTATCTGTTTGTCTGTGGTTGCTTTCACACTACTGCATATAACAGCAAAGTTAGTCACAACAGACCATGTGACCTTGGAAGCTTTTCTTTTCCCCCCAAATTCTAAATGTTTATTTTATGGCCATTTACACACACAAAAATTATACATTTATCTATATAGATATATGTATATATGCATGTGTGTGTAAAAAAAAAAATATATATATATAATCTTCTATGAACCACGAAAAGTCTATACTGTGGGTTTAGTCAGTACTATTTTTATGGCCATTTAGAAGTGCTCTGTGAACAATGATTATTTCCCTGGGGGAAAAATTAAAGTGTTACAATGGAGAAAATATGGTAGTGCATTTTATTTACCCTGATTGAGCATATGTCAACTGTCTCCTTTCCTCCTCTGGATTGTTCTGCTGGCTGTTAACAAGGTCAGAGCTCACTCACCCAAAATGTACATCCTTGCCTCTACCTTCTCCTCTTATTACCTCAACTCACTCCAACTCTTTTTCCCTTTACAGGCAAAATGTTTTTTGTAAAACTGGGACTTTATTTTCTTTCTTTACTCTTTTACATCCTTGTTTCTCTCCAGTTTAGCTTCTGTTTCTACCATTGCACTGAAGTTTGGGTGATAATAAAAATGCCATCAAAGGTAATAGTGAAATTATTAATAATATTTAAACTCCAATATTTGGCTACCTGATGCGAAGAACTGACTTATTGGGCAAGACCCTGATGCTAGGAAAGATTGAAGGCAGGAGGATAAAGGGACGACAGAGGATGAGACGGTTGGATGGGTATCACCAACTCGATGGACATGAGTTTGAGCAAGGTATGGGAGTTGGTTTTGGACAGGAAGTCCTGGCGTGCTACAGTCCATGGGGTTGCAAAGAGTCAGACATGACTGAGCTACTGAACTGAACTGATTTTAAATTTCTCTTAAATTGTAAAATATTGCTGCTTTTAGTCAATAAAATTTGGTGTAATATGTAATCACTCAAATGTGGGTAGTGCAGTTACAACTTTTACCACATATTAATTTATTTACATAACATTTAATTTAAAGGACTGCATGTCACTTTTTTTCTTATTGAAATAATTTTAGTGATTTTTTTCTGCATTAAATAAAGCCAGTGGCTGAAAGCCAATTAAAAAAAATTAATTTATTTTCATTGGAGGCTAATTACTTTACAATATTGTAGTGGTTTTTGCCATACATTGACATAAATCAGCCATGGGTGTACATATGTACCCCATCCTGAACCTCCTTCCCACCTCCCTCCCCATCCCATCCCTCAGCCAATTTTGTGGTCAGAAAATCTTTATGGTCCAATACTTCAGTCAGTCCTTATGTCTTTTCTTCTGAGATAAGTATAAACCACAGTCCAAATATGGATAGAAAAGTGATTTTATGATTAAATGATATGTGTTGTTTTGTAAGTTTTGGCAAATAGTGAACTGTAGTCCGCCAGGCTTCTCTGTCCATGGAGTTCTTCAGGCAAGAATACTGGAGTGAGTAGCCATTCCTTCTCCAGGGAATCTTCCAGACCTGGCGATTAAATCCAGATCTCCTCTGTTGAAGGCAGATTCTTTACCATTTGAGCCACCAAGGAAGCCCAAATATCACTTGATCTTGATTCAGTTGTCTTGAATTTTTGTATATCCAGCAGGGTTCTCTTGCTCTTTTTTGGTATCAGATAAGATATATAACACATAACACAAAACATATGACTACTAATGCGTAATATATTCGGAGAAGGCAATGGCAAGCCAGTCCAGTACTCTTGCCTAGAAAATCCCATGGACCGATGAGTCTGGTAGGCTGCAGTCCATGGGGTAGCTACGAGTCGGACGCGACTGAGCGACTTCACTTTCACTTTTCACTTTCACACAATGGAGAAGGAAATGGCAACCCATTCCAGTGTTCTTGCCTGGAGAATCCCAGGGACAGCAGAGCCTGGGGGGCTGCTGTCTATGGGGTCGCACAGTCGGACACGACTGAAGCGACTTAGCAGCAGCAGCAGCAGCAAGATATATAACACATAACACAAAACATATGACTACTAATGTGTAATATATTAATAAAGCTAAGATGTATAATAGGAAAATGCTGAAAAGTAAATATTTTAAACTTATATTTAGCTCATCTATAGCAAGGTTTGTAGGGAATTTTGGTTAATAACTGTATTACTTGAAATGTTTTTTCTATGCTCTGTTTTTTTCTTTAACTATTAATTGCCACATATAACGATTAAAACAAATTGTTAACTGATTTATAAATGATTTTCTGATGCACCTTCGTATTTCACTGAGAAAATAGAAGTTCCACAGGTCTTGTTTCCTTTCTACCATCCCACTACCTCTGAGCTTAGCATTCTCCATCTCTTCTTGCATGGCTGAGCCATAGACACTGTCATCTGAGGCCAGTTCTCCTCTACTGGATGCTCTCACCTACTCACTACATGACTCCTGCAGTCTCCCCTGTCTCCCCTGCACTGTAAAAGATTTCCCTCTCTGCTGAATCACTGCCATGAGCATAAGATGTACAATAACATGTCATGTATTAAAAACATAGGAGAAGACAGAGCACCCTGGACTCTACTTTCTCTTCAGGGTCATATGATTTCCTAGGCTCTGCTTTTATGGTCTGTCTCCTTGAAAGAGTTTGTTGCCACTTCCTCATTTCCTGCTTTCTCATTCCTACTCTAGTTCCACTTTCATCTCCATGACTCTGTGTATTTGTGTGCGTGTGTGGGTCTTAGTCACTCAATTGTGTCCAACTCTTTGAGATTCCATGGACTGTAGCTCTCCTGACCCCTCTGTCCATAAAATTCTCCAGGAAAGAATACTGGAGTAGGTTGCTAGTCTCTTCTCCAGGGGATCTTCCCAACCCAGGAATGGAACCAAGGTTTCCCACATTGCAAGCAGATTCTTTATCATCTGAGCCACCAGGAAAGCCCCTCCATGAGTCTACTGAAACTTTTTTTCAGTGACTTTATATTGGCAAATTCAGTGGTTGATCCTTAGTATTCTTCCTATTCTTTCTCCTTATATCATTTGTCACTGTTATGTATTACTTAATTCCTGCAGCACTTTCTTCATTTGGTCCCTCAGCCACAGTACTCTCCTGTTTTTTCACCGCTTCACTGATCCCTCTCTTTCTTAGTCTCTGTTTGGTAGTATTTCCTCTCTTCCCAATCTCAAAACAGTCCTAGAACTTTCTTACTTTTCACTTTATGTTTGCTTCCTGACTGGCCTTTATCCAATCTTGTGACTTTAAAGTATATCTACTTACTGATCTATCCCAGATTTAAATTTCATGTCCTGACTTTCCCTTTAACTTTTGATGTGTACTTACAATGTTTATTTTCACTTAATTGCCTTGCAGACATAGTGCATTGAACATGGATAGAAACGGTTCCTTGATTTCTCTAAACACCAAGTTCCTACTGCATTTGTTCCCATTTGACTAAATGTCTGTCCGTGGCTCAGCCAAAAACCTTGGAGTCATCCTCAATTTTCTTTTTTAACTAAAACATGATATCTAATCTGTAAGCAAATTCTGTTGGCTTCATCTTCACAGCATGTCCAGAAGGGACCCATTTCTCACAATCTACTGCTACCAAATTTTGTCTAATCTACGTCTCTCTCCTGAACTCTTACAGCAGACTCTCTGCTTCTACTTTTTATTCTCTAGAGCCAGTTTCTTCAGAGAGATGGTAGATTAATCCTTATTAAACATAAATGTGTTCAGCGTATTAAACATAAATGTCTCTCAAAGCCTTCCAGTGACTTTGGTCTAGTTCAGAGTAAAATCGCATTCCTGTTTCTGGCTCCCTGCTGTCTTTCCTGACTTATTTCTCACTACTCTCTTTCCTGCTCACTTGGCTCCATTTCCAGATACTCCAGATGTACTGACTTTTTGCTTTACATTGTACGTGTCAAACACCTCCTTATCTCAGGGCCTTTACACTTATTTTTCTGTCAGCCAAGAGTGCTTCTCTCCCACATATTCACATGGCTTAGTCTCTCTTTTCCTTCAGGTCCCTGATCAAATAGTCTGTTATACTTTCTCTGGCCGCCTTAGATAAAATAGCACATCACTCTCTACTTTAGTGTCTGTTTTTCTCATCTCGCTTTAATTCATAGACTGTGTCACCATCCATACTAGAATGGAAACTCCATTAGATAGGCAGAGGCTGAGACATTTTTGTTAATTTCACTAGTGCCTGGAGCATAGAAGCTGTTAAGTTACATTTTATGCACCATGATGATATTAATACTTAGCATTTCATTTTAAAAATATATTATGAATTTGACATTTTAGTTTAAAAAGTAATATTGCAACTTATTACTAAACATTCTCTTATACTTAACTTTTTGAAATGTACATAAGTAAAACCAATTTAGTAGAAAAAACAATATGAAGTCTTTTGTGTGATTTTATCCTAGGTATGAGTTAATACAGAAGGGAATAACTGAACTTAGAGACGGTGGGATTGTTCCAGATGTCTACAGTCAGAACATGCTTTTAGAAAATGAGAACAAAATTTTGAAGAAAGATTTGAAGCACTATAAACAAGCAGCTGAGTACGTTATTTTTTAATAACTTTTTTTTATTTTTCTATTTTGGACTAAATGAAAATAAGGCTTGAATTTGCTACTATATAAATGGTGGTTTATGCACCAGAGCTTTAGTTCTGGAGAACTGAATTATATGTCAGTGCAAGTTGGAAAGAATGTGAAAGGCTTCACCAGCACCTTAATTGAACAGATGAGCAGAACACTCACAACTGTAATTCACCATCAAGAGTGGGATGAGGGGGGTTGTGCAGGAGGTTGTTAATGTGCTATGTAACATTTGCTACCTGTGGGAACCCAGGTCTCCTGTATTGCAGGAGGATTCTTTACCAGCTGAGCCACAAGGGAAGCCCAAGAATACTGGAGTGAGTAGCCTATCCCTTCTCAGTGGATCTTCCCAACCTGGGAATTGAACTGGGGTCTTCTGCATTGCAGGTGGATTCTTTACCAACTGAACTATCAGGGGAACCCAGTTCTTTTCACTTTGACTTTCATTTGCTTCCTTATGTATTTTGAAAGTCACATGATTTGTGGAAATCTTCTCCCATGAAAGTAAAATGATTTCTGAAATAATAATAAAATTATAGAAAAACTAGAGGAAGAAAGAACCCCATGGACTGTAGCCTGCCAGGCTCCTCTGTCCATGGAATTTTCCAGGTAAGAATACTGGAGCAGGTTACCATTTCCTTCTCCAGGGGATCCTCCCAACCCAGGGACTGAATCCACATCTCTTACGTCTCCTGCATTGGTAGCCAAATTCTTTACCACTAGTTCTATTTGGAAGCCCCAGTGTGCTCTTAGTAGAGGAATTTCAGTGTTTGAAAATTCCCCAAAGAAAACTGTTATTTTGTAATTTTGTAGCATGAATTTATGTACAGTGGAGAAACTTAACAGAAAGCAAATCTCTCTGAAGATTTCTCTCATTCTAAAATTAATGAAAGACAAGCAATTTTTTGGCAAACAGATTTAGATAAATGGGCAGTGTTATTCTGGCAAAGACAAATATGTGAATGTGTTGACTTGAGGTGAATCTACTCATCTAAGACAATGTTAGATGAAAAATCAATACTTAGATATGGAGTGTAGCCAGTTTATGCTTTGTTCATTAATTTTTATTAAACATTTAAAGAGAGGTTTCTCTGTTAAAAGAATCATATTAAAAAAGTCAGATAAATAGAACTACCATATAGGAACGTAGATTTTCTAACAACTTCGTAAAAAAAGCTTAAAGAAACAAGACTGTATTGCAAATGGAAGGAAACATTTAAAATAAGCTTCTATTTTTGAAAGGTGGCAGTAAATAAAAATAATGTGTATGATTGTTTATTCAGTCATTATATGCACTTGTAGAATTGTATTTTGCAAGTTATACAAATTTCATATTATCTCTGTGTGTGTGTTAGACACTCAGTCGTGTCTGACTCTTGTGATCCCATGGATGGTAGCCTGCCAGGCTCCTCTGTCCATGGAATTCTCCAGCCAGGGGTACAGGAGTGGGTTGCCATTTCATCCTCCATCATATTATCTATGCATATACTATTTGGGGTTTTGGATAGAAGGATATGATGATCCACAGAATGATGCTACTAGAACCATCCTCTCTATTCTCAGTTCCATTTCTCAGAAGTGGTTTGCACTCTTGGCTCTGACACGCACTATGATTCTGTATAGATGCCTAATGGATGCATTGGGAATTTGACACAGCAGATTTCTCAGAGTGCTGCCTGGCATACTGTTTCAGATCTTGATCTCCTTTGAATTATTGCTTGAGTTTGCTAATTTCTTTTGAATATATAGAGCCTTTTTTCTGCAGTTTTTCTACAGTGAGATTTGTCCCAGTAATACAAAATAATCATTTTTATTACTTGTTGCTTATTGACTATTATATTTAATAACTATAATCAAAATGATACAAACTATTACCTGTATAAGTTATTAACTTAATGTTAAAAAGCATGATTCATACAGATATCACTCAAATGAAATCTATCTCTTATTCATGTTTACTAAAATACCAGGTTCAGTTCAGTTCAGTCATTCAGTCATGTCTGACTCTTTGTGACCACATGAATCGCAACACGCCAGGCCTCCCTGTCCATCACCAACTCCCAGAGTCCACCCAAACTCATGTCCATTGAGTTGGTGATGCCATCCAACCATCTCATCCTCTCTTGTCCCCTTCTCCTCCTGTCCTCAATCTTTCCCAGCATCAGGGTCTTTTCAAATGAGTCAGCTCTTCACATGAGGTGGCCAAAGTATTGGAGTTTCAGCTTCAACATCAGTCCTTCCAATGAACACCCAGGACTGATATCCTTTAGGATGGACTAGTTGGATCTCCTTGCAGTCCAAGGGACTCTCAAGAGTCTTCTCCAACGCCACAGTTCAAAAGCATCAATTCTACAGTACTCAGGTTTCTTTATAGTCCAACTCTTACACCCATACATGACCACTGGAAAAACCATAGCCTTGACTAGATGGACCTTTGTTGACAAAGTAATGTCTCTGCTTTTTAATATGCTGTCTAGGTTAGTATCAGGTTAGTAAATGTTTTTGACATTTACATGTATTTAGAAAATGAAAGATATAAGCATCTGAATGCAGAGTTCCAAAGAATAGCAAGAAGAGATAAGAAAGCCTTCTTCAGCGATCAGTGCAAAGAAATAGAGGAAAACAACAGAATGGGAAAGACTAGAGATCTCTTCAAGAAAATTAGAGATACCAAGGGAACATTTCATGCAAAGATGGGCTTGATAAAAGACAGAAATGGTATGGAACTAAAAGAAGCAGAAGAAATCAAAAAGAGGTGGCAAGAATACACAAAAGAACTGTACAAAAAAGATCTTCATGACCCAGATAATCATGATGGTGTGATCACTGACCTAGAGCCAGACATCCTGGAGTGTGAAGTCAAGTGGGCCTTAGGAAGCATCACTATGAACAAAGCTAGTGGAGGTGATGGAATTCCAGTGGAGCTATTTCAAATCCTGAAAGATGATGCTGTGAAAGTGCTGCACTCAATATGCCAGCAAATTTGGAACACTCAGCAGTGGCCACAGGACTGGAAAAGGTCAGTTTTCATTCCACTCCCAAAGAAAGGCAATGCCAAAGAATGCTCAAACTACCGAACAATTGCACTCATCTCACACACTAGTAAAGTAATGCTCAAAATTCTCCAAGCCAAGCTTTAGCAATATGTGAACCGTGAACTTCCTGATGTTCAAGCTGGTTTTAGAAAAGGCAGAGGAACCAGAGACCAAATTGCCAACATCCGCTGGATCATGGAAAAAGCAAGAGAGTTCCAGAAAAACATCTATTTCTGCTTAATTGACTATGCCAAAGCCTTTGACTGTGTGGATCACAAGAAACTGCGGGAAATTCTGGAAGAGATGGGAATACCAGACCACCTGACCTGCCTCTTGAGAAATTTGTATGCAGGTCAGGAAGCAACAGTTAGAACTGGACATGGAACAACAGACTGGTTCCAAATAGGAAAAGGAGTATGTCAAGGCTGTATATTGTCACCCTGCTTATTTAACTTATATGCAGAGTACATCATTAGAAACGTTGGACTGGAAGAAACACAAGCTGGAATCAACTACAAAGCCACCGTTATCAAGACAGTATGGTACTGGAACAAAGACAGAAATATAGATCAATGGAACAAAATAGAAAGCCCAGAGGTAAATCCACGCACCTATGGACACCTTATCTTTGACAAAGGAGGCAAGAATATACAATGGATTAAAGACAATCTCTTTAACAAGTGGTTCTGGGAAATCTGGTCAACCACTTGTAAAAGAATGAAACTAGAACACTTTCTAACACCATACACAAAAATAAACTCCAAATGGATTAAAGATCTAAACGTAAGACCAGAAACTATAAAACTCCTAGAGGAGAACATAGGCAAAACACTCTCTGACATACATCACAGCAGGATCCTCTATGACCCACCTCCCAGAATATTGGAAATAAAAGCAAAAATAAACAAATGGGACCTAATTAACCTTAAAAGCTTCTGCACATCAAAGGAAACTATTAGCAAGGTGAAAAGACAGCCTTCAGAATGGGAGAAGATAATAGCAAATGAAGCAACTGACAAACAACTAATCTCGAGAATATACAAGCAACTCCTACAGCTCCACTCCAGAAAAATAAATGACCCAATCAAAAAATGCGCCAAAGAACTAAATAGACATTTCTCCAAAGAAGACATACAGATGGCTAACAAACACATGAAAAGATGCTCAACATCACTCATTATCAGAGAAATGCAAATCAAAACCACTATGAGGTACCATTTCACACCAGTCAGAATGGCTGCGATCCAAAAGTCTACAAGTAATAAATGCTGGAGAGGGTGTGGAGAAAAGCGAACCCTCTTACACTGTTGGTGGGAATGCAAACTAGTACAGCCACTATGGAGAACAGTGTGGAGATTCCTTAAAAAACTGGAAATAGAACTGCCTTATGACCCAGCAATCCCACTGCTGGGCATACACACTGAGGAAACCAGAAGGGAAAGAGACACGTGTACCCCAATGTTCATCGCAGCACTGTTTATAATAGCCAGGACATGGAAGCAACCTAGATGTCCATCAGCAGATGAATGGATAAGAAAGCTGTGGTACATATACACGATGGAGTATTACTCAGCCATTAAAAAGAATACATTTGAATCAGTTCTAATGAGGTGGATGAAACTGGAGCCGATTATACAGAGTGAAGTAAGCCAGAAAGAAAAACACCAATACAGTATACTAATGCATATATATGGAATTTAGAAAGATGGTAACAATAACCCTGTGTATGAGACAGCAAAAGAGACACTGATGTATTGAACAGTCTTATGGACTCTGTGGGAGAGGGAGAGGGTGGGAAGATTTGGGAGAATGGCATTGAAACATGTAAAATATCATGTATGAAATGAGTTGCCAGTCCAGGTTCGATGCACGATACTGGATGCTTGGGGCTGGTGCACTGGGACGACCCAGAGGGATGGTAGGGGGAGGGAGGAGGGAGGAGGGTTCAGGATGGGGAACACATGTATACCTGTGGCAGATTCATTTTGATATTTGGCAAAACTAATACAATTATGTAAAGTTTAAAAATAAAATAAAATTAAAAAAAAAAGATTGCTGGGAAAAAAATCAATAACCTCAGATATGCAGATGACACCACCCTTATGGCAGAAAGTGAAGAGGAACTAAAAAGCCTCTTGATGAAAGTGAAAGTGGAGAGTGAAAAAGTTGGCTTAAAGCTCAACATTCAGAAAACTAAGATCATGGCATTCGGTCCCATCACTTCATGGGAAATAGATGGAAACAGTGTCAGACTTTATTTTTTTGGGCTCCAAAATCACTGCAGATGGTGACTTCAGCCATGAAATTAAAAGACGCTTACTCCTTGGAAGGAAAGTTATGTCCAACCTAGATAGCATAGTCAAAAGCAGAGACATTACTTTACCAACAAAGGTCCGTCTAGTCAAGGCTATGGTTTTTCCTGTGGTCAAGTATGGATGTGAGAGTTGGACTGTGAAGAAGGCTGAGCTTTGATAATTGATGCTTTTGAACTGTGGTGTTGGAGAAGACTCTTGAGAGTCCCTTGGACTGCAAGGAGATCCAACCAGTCCATTCTGAAGGAGTCAGTCCTGGGATTTCTTTGGAAGGAATGATGCTAAAGCTGAAACTCCAGTACTTTGGCCACCTCATGTGAAGAGTTGATTCATTGGAAAAGACTCTGATGCTGGGAGGGATTGGGGGCGGGAGGAGAAGGGGACGACAGAGGATGAGATGGCTGGATGGCATCACTGACTCGATGGACTTGAGTCTGAGTGAACTCCAGGAGTTGGTGATGGACAGGGAGGCCTGGCATGCTGCGATTCATGGGGTCGCAAAGAGTTGGACACGACCGAGCAACTGAACTGAACTGAATTGAATTAAAGTATAGTTTTAGTTTCAGTGGTCTTGTGGTATCTCAAATCTATCTTACTCAATAGAATTAAACTTACACAAATTAAAAAAGGAAAATATTTATTTAGTTTAATCTACCTGACATGGAAAGTCTGAAGGAAAGCTGCTTGTCCCTTTATAAATGCTTAACATTTATATCATGGAATGACTATTAAGCACACTGCTTCACAGCCCTTTTGATGACACGTTTTTCCTGTTTTGTTGGATGCTTTCTCAGAAAATGGAGACTGACATTTTGTACAAAATTCCCTAAACTACCTCTGTTATGCTACAAGTTTGTCCCAAATTGTAAGTCTCATCACACAGGTTTTTTTTTTTTTTCTTTTTTAGGGATAGAGGGTATTTACTGGAAAGCACTGGAGTAGCCACAGATTTGAGGAAAGTTTCTCCCCATACATCTTTCTTCCCATAGATATATTTGTATAGGAAGGCCCCAAGAGGGAGGCTTCCTTGCATTTCACACAAGGCCCCACCCTTTTTCCTCTGGTCCTGGCCTTGGCTGGGCGTTCATCTTCACAGTCTTCTCCTCTAGCTCCAACTTCAACAGTCTCAGCCTGAGACCTTCTTGGCTTGGATCACAGAGACATCTTGGATCAGACCCTCATCCTTGGGTCTCAGTTTTCTCATATCTTAAATGGATAGGTAAGACTAAATGTCTGTAGATTCACGAGGTCATTGCGTTCTATGGGAGACATGTCTTTTCATTCTGTATCCCTTAATGGTCTGTTGGAGATGGACCTTGTAGCACATGACATATAACACACAGCAGGTCTCCTTACATGTGTGAGAACATGTCTTTCTCTTCCCCAACATCCATTACAGCCCTGATCCACTGAGAACTGAATTCCATGGCATTTCTCAGGATCCTTGAGTCCTGGGCCAAGCCCTGGATTGGGAAAGACTTTTTTATGATGCAGACGAGGTTGGGGAGATTTTTCTCCAAAGGCGCATCACACAGGTTTTTCAGTTTGACTTGTGAGGATATTTTCCCAGTAACAATTAAGTGCTAAACATGGGCTTCTCTTTAAAGAGTTTACATTAAAGTTTACTTTTTTAAGATTAAGCCTATTTCTTCAAACAAGATGAATATAGTGTCAAATGCTAATAATAATAATTAATATTTAATATATAAAAAGAATCAGGTTACAGATGTGTTTTATATTATCTTGATTAAACTGGTAGCATTTAGTAATGTATCTGGAAAATCAGCAAAATCATATAAGCTTAATATTTGTCTAGGGGAAATTTGCCATGGAAGGAGTATTGTACTAAAAGTTCAAATACCTGGCTTCTAATATTCTGCTACTTATTAACTCAGTTTCCTTATTGTTATACTGGGAATAATTATGCATAATATTATTAACTCCTAGGGAGTAATGTGATAATTAAACAAGACAGTCTACATTAAAGAGCTGTGTAAATCACAAAGTGCTTTGAAAATGTCAGCTATTATTATCAATATCTCTAAAGGCTGTCATCTCTAGATTTAAAAAAATTATCACATCATTATTATTTTTGAAATCGGCAGTGATGAAGCATGAGGAAGAAATGAAAAGGGAAAATATTTCACTGTAAAATAATTGAGTTGCTATAATTAAAAAAAGAAATTGTCTTTTTCTCTGTTCTAAGCAATGGCAGTTTTAGAACAGAGGCTTTTCCTTATTTGCTGCAAATGTAGATTATCTTTTAAGATGTAAAATTTGGTGTACGGTATATCTGTATATATAGTAGTGCATGTTAACCAGACTTATTGTGATTATTTTGCAATATATGTAAACATCCAGTCAGTATATTATACGGCTGAAGCTGATACAATATTATGTGTCAATTATATATTGATATGAAAAAGTTTGGGACAAAACTGCTTGGAAAATTACTTTATAGGTGTTTTTAAGGGAAAAATAACATTATTAAAAAGGTTCATAGTTACATTGAATATATTAATATTGCATACTAAATACTGGAGAGGAATCATATGAGTAGTAGTTTGACATTCTTTGTTGGAATATTAGAACCTAATTGTACTTTTATATTGAAATGTGGCCCAATTGTTATTTTTTGGTAATTTTATTTATTTATTTATCTTTTGCTGTGCTGGGTCTTCACTGTTGCATGGGCTTTTCTTTAGTTGTGACGAGTGGGGGGCTACTCTCTAGTTGTGGTGTGTGGCCTTCTCATTGTAGCGGCTTATCTTCTTGTGGAGCAGGGTCTCTCGGGCACATGGGCTTCAGTAGTTGTGGTACATGGGCTCAGTAGCTGCAGCTCCCAGGCTCTAGAGCACAGGCTCAGTACTTGTGGCACATGGGCTTAGTTGCTCTGTGGCATGTGGGATCTTCCTGGATCAGAGATCAAACCTATGTGTGTCCCACATGGCAGGTGGATTCTCCACCACTGAGCCACCAGGGGAGCCCCAACAAATTATTTTAAGTTCAGAGGTCTAGAATTGAAGTGACCTCTCTCATATTTGCAGAAAAATGTTAGTTGCATGAACACTAAAAACATCACTTAGAGATATCTTTCACAGTTAAGACATTATTTCATAAACCTTGAGGAGAAGGCAGTGGCACCCCACTCCAGTACTCTTGCCTGGAAAATCCCATGGATGGAGGAGACTGGTAGGCTGCAGTCCATGGGGTCGCTAAGAGTCGGACATGACTGAGAGACTTCACTTTCACTTTTCACTTTCCTGCATTGGAGAAGGAAATGGCAACCCACTCCAGTGCTCTTGCCTCGAGAATCCCAGGGACGGGGGAGCCTGGTGGACTGCTGTCTATGGGGTTGCACAGAGCCGGACACGACTGGAGCAACGTAGCAGCAGCAGCACATAAACCTTGTTTTATTTGGTAACTGACCTGCCACAATAGTCACCTCAATCTGAGGTGAATAAAAAATTACGGATTTTATTGATTCGAAACCTTGATTTTCTTTTGTATCTTGACTAGCATTTTGTGTCTTTTGCTAATAATGTACAATGTAGACGAATGGTCCCCAACCTTCTAGGCACCAGGGAGTGGTTTCATGGAAGACAAGTTTTCAGTGTACCTGTCGGGGTGGGAGGGATGGTTTAGGGATGATTCAAGCTCATTACATTTTTTGTGCACATTATTTCTGTTTTTATTGCATTAACTCCACCTCAGATCATCAGGCATTAGATCCCAGAGGTTGGAGACCCCCTGATGTAGATATTGCAACTATTCTTAATTGGATGTCTTACTACTAAAAGCAACATTGTACTTATACTTAATATTCTGCAGTTTGGCTTTCACCCTGACTATTCTAGTCAAGTGGGCACCCTATTTTTCATTCTTCTCCCCTCTCCCATGCTGTGAGAATGTGCTTTTCTGCCTCCTCCTTCTGCCTTACAGACAAGCTTACCTTCATGCTGTTTACGCTCTCTAAGGTATGCTGTCCAATGAGATGGCTACTAACTGCACGTGGATGTTGGCAGAACATGTTGAATCAGGTGACAGTAGGTGCTACGCAGAAAAAGAACACAGGTAAAGGAAACAAATAAATGACACACTGCTTTATACAGGATAGTGAGAGAAGTCCTCTCAGTTATCTGGAAAAACTGAAGGAGAAGGCCATGTGTCAACTTGGGAAAAGGGAATTCCAGGCAGAAGGAAAAGGAAATAGTAAGAAACTATGTTGTAGACAGCTTAGCTTGTTGGAGGATGAGTAAGGTGACCATAGTGACTAGATTCATTGGGTAAGTGGTAGAGGCCTTTGTTAGAATTTTCTTTTTTTTCCTCTAAGTGGGATGTGAGGCTAATGGATAGTTTTGAGAAGAATCATAATGTAAAGTGGCTCCTGTATGGAAAGTAGACTGGATGGAGGGACATAATCGAACTAGGGAGAGTATTATATCCTGCATAATCTTATAGGCTGACTTATCTCGTTACTACATAATAATAAGTCAGACCAGCTCCTTATGGAACAATTAGGTCCTTGAAAGGAACACATATGTTGTTATCAAATTCTTCATTACTTACTAACCCCAAACTT
Source organism: Bubalus kerabau (assembly GCF_029407905.1). Lineage (NCBI taxonomy): Eukaryota > Metazoa > Chordata > Mammalia > Artiodactyla > Bovidae > Bubalus > Bubalus kerabau. Next base: position 155,483,235 of record NC_073626.1, read on the forward strand.
TTACTCAGGATGGATAATAATATCAGGTCAGGTATTAAGGATAGAGTAGCACAAGTGCATACTGTCTGCCACCTATTAGCTATAAAAACATAATTATCTCTCAGTTTTCACATATGTGAGTGGGGTGACATTATCCTTGAGGGCATCATTTTAAAGTGTTTAACCCAATATCTGTCACATGATAAGTGCTCAGTAAAGTGGCTCAGCTGTAAAATATCTGCCTGCAAAGCAAGAGACCTGAGTTCGATCCCTGGGTTGGGAAGATCCCCTAGGGAAAGGCTACCCATTCCAGTATTCCCGTTCCATACCTGGAGAATTCCATGGACTCTATAGTCCATGGGGTTGCAAAGAGTCAGACATGACTGAGCCACTTTCACTTTCAGAAGGATTAAATCAATATTCTATATTAAGACATCCTTTTTTTCCCTCCTTTCAGAACACTCACTACAGTTTATGGATATATATATATATATATATATATATGTATGCATATGTTTTATTTCCTATTTCACTTTGTTTATACATCTGAGAGATAAAGATTGTGCTTGTCTTATTCATCACAGTGTAATGAGCATTGTATCTAGTACACAGTATTATTAAGTGGGCGGAATAGCATTATCATCTTCATCAACTTTATTATTAGCAGCATCAGTAACACTGAAGAAAGACCCAAGAGTGATATCCTTTCCAGAAGTCAGGTATAAGGCAATTTATTTATTTGTTTACATACATTAAGTTTTTAATTCTAAACAAATATCAATCGTATAGAAAGTAAACAAAATAGAATAATGGACCTCATGAGCCAGACAGTTTCAACACTTATCAACTTTCTGCCGTTATTTCATTTGTTTCCACCCACACTCTACCGCACATTCCATTTATTATTTTTATCATTTTTTGAGTTATAATTTATATAAATTGAAATGTGCATATCTTAGCTACATGATTTTGACAAACAAATGGAGTCTTATAACCTCCCAACTCATAATATAGAGCACTGCTGTCTATCCAGGGATTTCTTTTGTGTCCCTTCTTTGTCATTCCCTGCCCTGGCAATTAATGTTCTGATTTTATTTTCCACTTTGGATTAGTTTTGCCAGTTGGAGAACTTCATAAATGGAATCACAGAATGTTCATTTCTTTGTGTTTGGCTGCTTCTGCTCATCTAAAGTCTGTAAAATTTATCTGCGATATTTTCATTTATGAGTAATTTGTTCCCTTTTATTGCGGGTTCAGTTCAGTTGCTCAGTTGTGTGCAACTGTTTGCGACCCCATGGACTGCAGCACGACAGGCTTCCCTGTCCTCCACTGTCTCCCAGAGTTTGCTCAAATTCATGTCCGTTGAGTCAGTGATGATATCTGAATTATTTATTGCTAAGTAGGGTCCTATTGTATAGTGTATACCAGAATTTATTTATTATCCTTTTTCTATTGAGTTGTTTCCAGCTATAGTTATCATGAATGATACTGCTATGAACATTTGTGTACAAGTCTTTTTGTGAAAGTGTGTTTTCTTTCTTTTTGGTAAAAACTTGTTCAGTCGCTAAGTCATGTTTCTTTGTGATCCCATGGACTGCAGCATGCCAGGCTTCTCTGTCCTCCACTGTGTCCCAGAGTTTGCTCAAATTCATGTCCATTGAGTTGGTGATGATATCTAACCATCTCATCCTCTGCTGTCCCTTTCTCCTTTTTGCTTCCAATCTTTCCCAGCATCAGAGTCTTTTCCAATGAGTTGACTCTTCGTATCAGGTGGCCAAAGTATTGGAGCTTCAGCATCAGTTCTTTTTTTTTCTTTAATTTTATTTTATTTTTAAAATTTACATAATTGTATTAGTTTTGCCAAATATCAAAATGAATCCACCACAGGTATACATGTGTTCCCCATCCTGAACCCTCCTCCCTCCTCCCTCCCCCTACCATCCCTCTGGGTCATCCCAGTGCACCAGCCCCAAGCATCCAGTATCGTGCATCGAACCTGGACTGGCAACTCGTTTCACACATGATATTTTACATGTTTCAATGCCATTCTCCCAAATCTTCCCACCCTCTCCCTCTCCCACAGAGTCCATAAGACTGTTCTATACATCAGTGTCTCTTTTGCTGTCTCGTACACAGGGTTATTGTTACCATCTTTCTAAATTCCATATATATGCGTTAGTATACTGTATTGGTGTTTTTCTTTCTGGCTTACTTCACTCTGTATAATCGGCTCCAGTTTCATCCACCTCATTAGAACTGATTCAAATGTATTCTTTTTAATGGCTGAGTAATACTCCATCGTGTATATGTACCACAGCTTTCTTATCCATTCATCTGCTGATGGACATCTAGGTTGCTTCCATGTCCTGGCTATTATAAACAGTGCTGCGATGAACATTGGGGTACACGTGTCTCTTTCCCTTCTGGTTTCCTCAGTGTGTATGCCCAGCAGTGGGATTGCTGGATCATAAGGCAGTTCTATTTCCAGTTTTTTTAAGGAATCTCCACACTGTTCTCCATAGTGGCTGTACTAGTTTGCATTCCCACCAACAGTGTAAGAGGGTTCGCTTTTCTCCACACCCTCTCCAGCATTTATTACTTGTAGACTTTTGGATCGCAGCCATTCTGACTGGTGTGAAATGGTACCTCATAGTGGTTTTGATTTGCATTTCTCTGATAATGAGTGATGTTGAGCATCTTTTCATGTGTTTGTTAGCCATCTGTATGTCTTCTTTGGAGAAATGTCTATTTAGTTCTTTGGCGCATTTTTTGATTGGGTCATTTATTTTTCTGGAGTGGAGCTGTAGGAGTTGCTTGTATATTCTCGAGATTAGTTGTTTGTCAGTTGCTTCATTTGCTATTATCTTCTCCCATTCTGAAGGCTGTCTTTTCACCTTGCTAATAGTTTCCTTTGATGTGCAGAAGCTTTTAAGGTTAATTAGGTCCCATTTGTTTATTTTTGCTTTTATTTCCAATATTCTGGGAGGTGGGTCATAGAGGATCCTGCTGTGATGTATGTCAGAGAGTGTTTTGCCTATGTTCTCCTCTAGGAGTTTTATAGTTTCTGGTCTTACGTTTAGATCTTTAATCCATTTGGAGTTTATTTTTGTGTATGGTGTTAGAAAGTGTTCTAGTTTCATTCTTTTACAAGTGGTTGACCAGATTTCCCAGCACCACTTGTTAAAGAGATTGTCTTTAATCCATTGTATATTCTTGCCTCCTTTGTCAAAGATATGGTGTCCATAGGTGCGTGGATTTATCTCTGGGCTTTCTATTTTGTTCCATTAATCTATATTTCTGTCTTTGTGCCAGTACCATACTGTCTTGATAACTGTGGCTTTGTAGTAGAGCCTGAAGTCAGGTAGGTTGATTCCTCCAGTTCCATTCTTCTTTCTCAAGATCGCTTTAGCTATTTGAGGTTTTTTGTTTTTCCATACAAATTGTGAAATTATTTGTTCTAGCTCTGTGAAGAATGCTGTTGGTAGCTTGATAGGGATTGCATTGAATCTATAGATTGCTTTGGGTAGTATACTCATTTTCACTATATTGATTCTTCCAATCCATGAACATGGTATATTTCTCCATCTGTTAGTGTCCTCTTTGATTTCTTTCACCAGTGTTTTATAGTTTTCTATATATAGGTCTTTAGTTTCTTTAGGTAGATATATTCCTAAGTATTTTATTCTTTCCGTTGCAATGGTGAATGGAATTGTTTCCTTAATTTCTCTTTCTGTTTTCTCATTATTAGTGTATAGGAATGCAAGAGATTTCTGTGTGTTGATTTTATATCCTGCAACTTTACTATAGTCATTGATTAGTTCTAGTAATTTTCTGGTGGAGTCTTTAGGGTTTTCTATGTAGAGGATCATGTTATCTGCAAACAGTGAGAGCTTTATTTCTTCTTTTCCAATTTGGATTCCTTTTATTTCTTTTTCTGTTCTGATTGCTGTGGCCAAAACTTCCAAAACTATGTTGAGTAGTAATGGTGAAAGTGGGCACCCTTGTCTTGTTCCTGACTTAAGAGGAAATGCTTTCAATTTTTCACCATTGAGGATAATGTTTGCTGTGGGTTTGTCATATATAGCTTTTATTATGTTGAGGTATGTTCCTTCTATTCCTGCTTGCTGGAGAGTTTTGATCATAAATGGATGTTGAATTTTGTCAAAGGCTTTCTCTGCATCTATTGAGGTAATCATATGGTTTTTATTTTTCAATTTGTTAATGTGGTGTATTACATTGATTGATTTGCGGATATTGAAGAATCCTTGCATCCCTGGGATAAAGCCTACTTGGTCATGGTGTATGATCTTCTTAATGTGTTGTTGGATTCTGAGTGCTAGAATTTTGTAAAGAATTTTTGCATCTATGTTCATCAGTGATATTGGCCTGTAGTTTTCTTTTTTTGTGGCATCTTTGTCAGGTTTTAGTATTAGGGTGATGGTGGCCTCATAGAATGAGTTTGGAAGTTTACCATCCTCTGCAAATTTCTGGAAGAGTTTGAGCAGGATAGGTGTTAGCTCTTCTCTAAATTTTTGGTAGAATTCAGCTGTGAAGCCGTCTGGACCTGGGCTTTTGTTTGCTGGAAGATTTTTGATTACAGTTTCAATTTCTGTGCTTGTGATGGGTCTGTTAAGATTTTCTATTTCTTCCTGGTCGAGTTTTGTAAAGTTGTACTTTTCTAAGAATTTGTCCATCTTCCACGTTGTCCATTTTATTGGCATATAATTGTTGATAGTAGTCTCTTATGATCCTTTGTATTTCTGTGTTGTCTGTTGTGATCTCTCCATTTTCATTTCTAATTTTATTGATTTGATTTTTCTCCCTTTGTTTCTTGATGAGCCTGGCTAATGGTTTGTCAATTTTATTTATCCTTTCAAAAAACCAGCTTTTGGTTTTGTTGATTTTTGCTATGATCTCTTTTGTTTCTTTTGCATTTATTTCTGCTCTAAGTTTTAAGATTTCTTTCCTTCTACTAACCCTGGGGTTCTTCATTTCTTCCTTTTCTAGTTGCTTTAGGTGTAGACTTAGGTTATTTACTTGACTTTTTCCTTGTTTCTTGAGGTGTGCCTGTATTGCTATGAACTTTCCCCTTAGGACTGCTTTTACAGTGTCCCACAGGTTTTGGGTTGTTGTGTTTTCATTTTCATTCGTTTCTATGCAAATTTTGATTTCTTTTTTGATTTCTTCTGTGATTTGTTGGTTATTCAGCAGCGTGTTGTTCAGCCTCCATATGTTGGATTTTTTAATAGTTTTTCTCCTGTAATTGAGATCTAATCTTACTGCATTGTGGTCAGAAAAGATGCTTGGAATGATTTCTATTTTTTTGAATTTACCAAGGCTAGCTTTATGGCCCAGGATGTGATCTATCCTGGAGAAGGTTCCATGTGCGCTTGAGAAAAAGGTGAAATTCATTGTTTTGGGATGAAATGTCCTATAGATATCAATTAGGTCTAACTGGTCTATTGTATCATTTAAAGTTTGTGTTTCCTTGTTAATTTTCTGTTTAGTTGATCTATCCATAGGTGTGAGTGGGGTATTAAAGTCTCCCACTATTATTGTGTTATTGTTAATTTCTCCTTTCATACTTGTTAGCATTTGTCTTACATACTGCGGTGCTCCCGTGTTGGGTGCATATATATTTATAATTGTTATATCTTCTTGGATTGATCCTTTGATCATTATGTAGTGACCATCTTTGTCTCTTTTCACAGTCTTTGTTTTAAAGTCTATTTTATCTGATATGAGTATTGCTACTCCTGCTTTCTTTTGGTCCCTATTTGCATGGAAAATCTTTTTCCAGCCCTTCACTTTCAGTCTGTATGTGTCCCCTGTTTTGAGGTGGGTCTCTTGTAGACAACATATGTAGGGGTCTTGTTTTTGTATCCATTCAGCCAGTCTTTGTCTTTTGGTTGGGGCATTCAACCCATTTACGTTTAAGGTAATTACTGATAAGTATGATCCCGTTGCCATTTACTTTATTGTTTTGGGTTCAAATTTATACACCATTTTTGTGTTTCCTGTCTAGAGAATATCCTTTAGTATTTGTTGGAGAGCTGGTTTGGTGGTGCAGAATTCTCTCAGCTTTTGCTTGTCTGAAAAGCTTTTGATTTCTCCTTCATACTTGAATGAGATCCTTGCTGGGTACAATAATCTGGGCTGTAGGTTATTTTCTTTCATCATTTTAAGTATGTCTTGCCATTCCCTCCTGGCCTGAAGAGTTTCTATAGAAAGATCAGCTGTTATCCTTATGGGTATTCCATTGTGTGTTATTTGTTGTTTTTCTCTTGCTGCTTTTAATATTTGTTCTTTGTGTTTGATCTTTGTTAATTTGATTAATATGTGTCTTGGGGTGTTTCACCTTGGGTTTATCCTGTTTGGGACTCTCTGGGTTTCTTGGACTTGGGTGATTATTTCCTTCCCCATTTTAGGGAAGTTTTCAACTATTATCTCCTCAAGTATTTTCTCATGGTCTTTCTTTTTATCTTCTTCTTCTGGGACCCCTATGATTCGAATGTTGTAGTGTTTAGTATTGTCCTGGAGGTCTCTGAGACTGTCCTCATTTCTTTTAATTCGTTTTTCTTTTATCCTCTCTGATTCATTTATTTCTACCATTCTATCTTCTAATTCACTAATCCTATCTTCTGCCTCTGTATTCTACTATTTGTTGCCTCCAGAGTGTTTTTAATTTCACTTATTGCATTATTCATTATATATTGACTCTTTTTTATTTCTTCTAAGCCCTTGTTAAACCTTTCTTGCATCTTCTCAATCCTTGCCTCCAGGCTATTTATCTGTGATTCCATTTTAATTTCAAGATTTTGGATCAATTTCAGTATCATTATTCGGAATTCTTTATCAGGTAGATTCCCTATCTCTTCCTCTTTTGTTTGGTTTGGTGGGCATTTATCCTGTTCCTTTATCTGCTGGCTATTCCTCTGTCTCTTCATCTTGTTTAAATTGCTGAGTTTGGGGTGTCCTTTCTGTATTCTGGCAGTTTGTGGAGTTCTATTTATTGTGGCCTTTCCTCACTGTGTGTGGGTTTGTACAGGTGGCTTGTCACGGTTTCCTGGTTAGGGAAGCTTGTGTCGATGTTCTGGTGGATGGAGCTGTATTTCTTCTCTCTGGAGTGTAATGAAATGTCAAGTAATGAGTTATGAGATGTCTATGGTTTTGGGGTGACTTTGGGCAGCCTGTATCTTGAAGCTCAGGGCTGTGTTCCTTTGTTGCTGGAGAATTTGCTTGGTATGTCTTGCCCTGGAACTTGTTGGCCCTTGGGTGGTGCTTGGTTTCAGTGTCGGTATGGAGGCGTTTGATGAGCTCCTGTCAATTAATGTTCCTTGGAGTCAGGAGTTCCCTAGAGTCAGAGTTTGGACTTAAGCCTCCTACTTCCAGTTATCGGTCTTATTTTTACAGTAGTTTCAAAACTTCTCCTTCTATACAGCACCATTGATAAAACATCTACGTTAAAGATGAAAAGTTTCTCTACTGTGAGGGTCACTCAGAGAGGTTCAAAGCATTACATGGAGAAGAGAAGTGGGAGGAGGGAGTTAGAGGTGACCCAAATGAGATGAGGTGGAATCAATAGTGGAGAGAGTGGGCTAGCCAGTAGTCACTTCCTTATGTGCACTCCACAACTGGACCGCTCAGAGATGTTCACGGAGTTATACAGAGAAGAGAAGAAGGAGGCAGGAGACAGAGGTGGCCAGAAGGATAAGAGGGGGAAATGAAAAGGAGGGAGACAGATCCAGCCAGTAATCAGTTCCTTAAGTGTTCTCCACCGTCTGGAACACACAGAAATTCACAGAGTTGGGTAGAGTAGAGAGGGGTTAGGGAGGAGATACAGGCGACCTGGTGGAGAAAATGGAGAGTCCAAAGGGAGAGAGAGCAGTCAAGCCAGTAATCTTGTTCCCTAGTGAAAAATGGGTCCTGAAGATTGGGTTCTTAAAGGTACAAAATTGGTAACAAATACATAAAAGCAAAAATTAAAAATCTAGAGTAGAGTTTGGAATTTCAAAAATGTGATGTTAATGAAAAGAAGAAGGAAAAGAAAGAGAGAAAAAACGAACAAAGAAAAACAAACAAGGTTGCAAAAATTATAAAGAAACTACAGGTACAAAATTGATAAGTAATACCAAAAAGCAAAAATTAAAAATCTAGAGTAGAGTTTGGAATTTCAAAAATACAATGTTAAAAAAAAAAAGAAGAAGAAAAATAAAGAGAGAAAACAAACAAACCAACAAAAACAATGTCGCAAAAATTATAAAGAAAATACAGGTACAAAATTGATATCAAATATCAAAAAGCATAAATTAAAAATCTTGAGTAGAGTTTGGAATTGCAAATATACGATGTTATATAAAAGAAGAAGAGAAAGAAACAGAGGGAAAAAAAAGAAAAAAAAGTCACAGAAATTATAAAAAAAACTATATGTACAAAATTGATAACATATACCAAAAGGCTAAAATTAAAAATCTAGAGTAGAGTTTGGAATTTCAAAAATACGATATTAAAGAAAAGAAGAAGGAAAAGAAAGAGAGAAAAAATGAACAAAAACAAACAAAGTCGCGAAAATTATAAAGAAACTACAGGTACAAAATTGATATCAAATACCAAAAAGCATACATTAAAAATCTTGAGTAGAGTTTGGAATTGCAGATATACGATGTTATACAAAAGAAGAAGAGAAAGAAACAGAGGAAAAAAAAAGTCACAGAAATTATGAAAAAAACTATAGGTACAAAATTGATAACATATACCAAAAGGCTAAAATTAAAAATCTAGAGTAGAGTTTGGAATTTCAAAAATACAATGTTAAAGAAAAGAAGAAAAAGAAAAAAACAAAACAAAGCAAAACACGGTCAAAAAATTATAAAATATATATATGAAGTTTGCTGAAGAAGAAAAAAAAAATAGGGTCTTTTTTTTTTTTTTTGCAAAGTAATAGTTATAAAAGTGAAAATTAAAGGACAATAGAGGACTTAAAATTTTTTTTTTAAATAAAAAAAAAGAAAGAAAGATTGATCGTAAAAATAGTAAAAATATATCTAGGTCTTTCTCTGGTTTTGTTGTGAGTATTGTGGGTTCAGTTCATTTTTGGCTAGTTCCTTGGTCTGACTTATATTTCTCAAGATCTATAGGCCCCTTCCTATGTAATCTGTAGTAACCACAGGGTTTTAATCTATGGCCTGTAGCTTCCAAGGCGTTTCCCTCTGTTATAGCTTCTTCTGTTTGCTGGTCTCTTCAGTGTCTGGTTCCTGCCCTGACACAAAGGGGACGGTGGAGGACACTATTTTTTAAATTTTATTTAGGCTCACTTGTTCAGCCGCGCTGCGGGGAGGGAGGGAGGGATGCTGCAAACAGATAACACTGGCGTGCGCTCGCAGTGCCTCAGCCACACTGGGTCTGCCCCCGCTCACGGTGCGTGTAGCCTCCCTGCCCACACTGCTCGGGCTCTAGGTTGTTCCGCCGGGAACAATCAGAGGCCTGCCCTGGGCTGAGCTCCCAGGTCCAAGCCGCTCAGGTTCAGGCACTCGGGTAGTCCTCAGAGGCGCAGACTCGGTTGGGCCTGTGTTTTGTGCTCTTCCCAGATCCGAGCAGCTCAGGTGATGTGTTTGGCGAGCGCCAATGCTGCGACTTATCGCCTCCCCGCCACTCGGTTATCTGGGTGTAAAACTGGCGCACCTTCTCAGGCAGATGTTGACCGTCCAGACCCCCAAGAAGTTTTAGTTAGCAAAGAAGCCTGCTTACAGTTTTATAGATAGTGTCTCTCTTGGGCTGCGATTGCCCCCTTACGGCTCTGGCTGCCTGTCACCAGAGGGGGAAGGTCTGCAGCCGGCTATCTCTGTTCAGTCCTTTGTTCTGTGCGCGGGCCTGGCGGTGTCTTAGGTTAGGGCTGGCTTTTCGCGTGGTAGATATCCCACAGTCTGGTTTGCTAGCCCAAATTATTTCGCTCAGATAGCGCTCAGGACATTCGGCCCGATTCTTACTCTAAGGGACACAGCCCGCGCCCCGCTTCCCTGCCCAGCCCCCGCTTGCTAATGCCGTGTGCAGGCGTCTGCGCTGCTTCTCCGCTGGGGGAGTTACCGTAGGGCTCACAATCTGCGATTTTTAATTATTTATTTATTTTTCTCCCTTTTATGTTGCCCTCTGTGCTTCCAAAGCTTGGCACAGATTCGGCAGTGAGAAGGTTTCCTGGTGTTTGGAAACTTCTCTCTTTTTAAGACTCCCTTCCAGGGGCGGAACTCCGTCCGTCCCTCTTTTGTCTCTTCTTTTGTCTTTTATATTTTTTCCTACCTCCTTTCGAAGAGTTGGGTTGCTTTTCTGGGTGCCTGATGTCCTCTGCCGGCATTCAGAAGTTGTTTTGTGGAATTTACTCGACGTTTAAATGCTCTTTTGATGAATTTGTGGGGGAGAAAGTGTTCTCCCCGTCCTACTCCTCCGCCATCTTGGCTCCTCCCCCAGCATCAGTTCTTCCAATGAGTATTCTGGGTTGATTTCCTTAAGGATTGACTGGTTAGAGAATGTAATGTTATAAAGCGTAGGCGTTTAAGAAACTACTAGTCCATTTTCCAGCATTCAAGTTGAGTCATTTTACATTCTCAAAAGAAATATATGAGAGCTCTAATTGCTTCACATTATCACCAACATTGAGTTTTGTCAGACTTTTAAATTTCAGCCATTTTAGTGGTTGTATAATGGCAACTTATTATAGTTTTGATATTCATTTTCCTGATGACTAATGATACTGATAACATTTTTTTGTGCTTATTGGCCATTCATCCATCCTGCTTTCTAAGTCTTTTGCCTGCATTTTTTTTTTGCATTAATTGCCCTATTTGTGAGTTGTAAGAGTTCTTTGTATATTGGATACAAATCCTTTGTCAGAATATTTTGAATATGATACTTTCTGTGTAAGTCTTTTGCCTTTTTTTTTTTTTTTCATCAATTGTTCTATTTGTGAGTTTTAAGAGTTCTTTATATGTTTTGGATACAAATCCTTTGTCAGAATATTTTGAATATTTTTTCTAGTTTTGGCTCAATTCTTCAATTTCTTAATGGTGTCTTTGGATGAGCAGAAGTTTTAAATTTTGATAAAGTCTTAATTTATCTTTTTTAGAATACTGCTTTTGATATTTTGGCTAAGATATCATTGCCTACTTCCAGGTTAAAGAAATATTCTCTTTTCTTCTAAAACCTTTAAAGATTTAGAACTTGTATTTCAGCCTACTTTAATTTTTGTACATTCTGTGAGGTAGAAACTACAGATAAATTTTCTTTTCCATAGATATTCATTATTCCATAACCATTCTTAGAAAGTTTTTCATTCTTCATTTAATTTCTTTGGCATTTTTGTTGAAAATCAGTTTCACTCTGTAATTGTGGGTCAGTTTCTATTTTCTGTTCCATTCACCTATTTGTTTATCCTTATGCTAATGTTAATACTACACTCTTGATTCCTGCAAGTTTAAGTTCTTAAAGTCGGATAGATTAGTCTTCCAACTTTGTTTTTCTTTTTTAAAGATTGTTTAGCTATTCTAGATCCTGTATTTTCATATAAACTTTAGATTCACTTTGTCAGTTTTTATTGAAAGACTGGGGTGGCATTAGAATTAAGATTGAGTTCAATCTGTTAAAATTTGGGAAGAATGTGTACGTGTGTGTATACACATATATTTTCATATCCATACATTTTAGGGGGATGGATTGATGTATTCATATGTTTTAGTGTTCTATTCAGAGAAGCCAATGGCACCCCATTCCAGTACTCTTGCCTGGAAAATCCCATGGGCGGAGGAGCCTGGTAGGCTGCAGTCCATGGTGTCGCTAAGAGTCGGACACGACTGAGAGACTTCACTTTCACTTTTCACTTCCATGCATTGGAGAAGGAAAGGGCAACCCACTCCAGTGTTCATGTCTGAAGAATCCCAGGGACGGGGGAGGCTGGTGGGCTGCCGTCTAAGGGGTTGCACAGAGTCGAACACGACTGAAGCAACTTAGCAGCAGCAGCAGCAGCAGCAGTGTTCTATTTGTATATCTCATTCCAGTTATTAGATTATCTTAAATACTGTATATTTGTGAAGAAGCTTGATATTTGTGCCTTTTACATCTAATTATCTAATGTATTCACTTTTTGTTACATTATGAGCTCCATATAATAGGGAATTATCTTGTGCTCAATATATACTCAGGCCTTGTAGCTGTGCCTGACAAATATGAGGGGCTTATGTGAATGTATGTTTTTAATATTTTGGCTCTTTAGTTAAGTTTCCAATAATTTTTTGAGTAGTTGATTGATGATTTTTGCCTCTTTCATAGTATTCCTTAGGAGTAGGCATCCTTTCCTTTTTATGATGGTAATTTAAATAACTTCCTCCAGAGCTAAGTCTTGCTCATTTAGAATACTGTCTTCCTTTGCAGGGCTTTTATGTTAAGAAAATACAATTCAGGTCAGAAAAGTTTTATTGGGAGTCCTAAAGTTGGTGATGGACAGGCAGGCCTGGCGTGCTGCGATTCATGGGGTCACAAAGAGTCGGACACGAATGAGCGACTGAACTGAATTGAAAGATTAGGCAGGAATAATACTGACTGGAACTACTAAATAGAAGATAAAAATCTACCATTTTAAAATTAATGAAATGCTTGATTTTATCTTCTGTCAGAAAATATAGACATAAGGAGAATTAATGGCTATTAAGAAAATATTAGGTGCTTTACTAATGGACCCTAATTTCACTTACTTCTATGAAAGGTCAGACAGTACCCAGCTTTTCTGAAGACCTATTTAATTTAATGACTTTCAGAAACACACACTGTGGATAAAGATAATAATGGGACCCATAAAATTTCATGCTTTAATGTTTAGGTAATTGCTTGTTAAATTAAGAAGGTATTTTTTCCAGACATGGGTGTATCCCTGTCTTTTTTTAGTTAAGAATATAATGAAAGTTTGAATCTAATACAGTTGTGTGGCATTTTTACCACCTGACAATTATTCCAATATTAATTGTAGTGGGTTAAACTAATTTATTTCTAACCAATTGAAGAGAATAAAATAGTTGTTAATTGTACTGTTATCAAAAATCACTTTGATTCAAGTTTACATGTGAGAAAAATGCACAACAAAGATGGCCTACTTTGATTGGTGCATGGAAACCAGAAAATGTTTATATGGTACCTTTGGCCAAATTGTGGAAACAATAACTCTACAAATCCATTATTAAATGGTCACTCCAAAATACTTAGTCAAAGCTATTCCGTTAATAAAAATTATTTTACTGGGAGCATTCAGCTAAAAATAACTTTTTAGATACACTATTAAATTATATTTATATGTTAAACATGGAGTTTTGGGGACAGTGCTTTTATAGTGTGAAACATATGAGTATCTTGCTATTTTATATTTTATTTACATGTTTTGATTTGCTGCTTTCCTGAAATGGCTAAGTTAAATAGTTATTCTGTGATCTCATTAAGAAAAAGCATTTAAGTAGTGTGTTCTTTATGAACAAATCTAAATAGAATATCAAGTTCATTGTACTTGAAATAGAATTTCTATATTTTGTATGTCTTAATAAAATTTATCTTTTAAACACAAAGATGCTCTACTAATAAAAAAATACTAGATAGTTTAAATATTAATTGCATATATGATTATTTCAAACTTTATTTTTTGTAAAACTTCTATTTTTCTTTTATTAAGCAGTTGGGCAGCAGAAAGTTCATAATAGGAGAAGCATCACCACGAAATGAATTTAAATTGTTTTACTGAGTAGACTTCATTTTTGCAAACAGAAAGCAAGTCTCTGAAAACCAATTTAATGGTCAGAAAGGCTTTAAGGTCCAATACTTCAAACAGTTCCTATGCTTTCTTTCCTGGGATGAGTACAATAGGACTTAAAATATATATTTAAAAAGTGAGTTAATGCAATGCTACACATCTGTGGTTCTGCCCAAGAAACTTTCAGCATTATTTTTTTTAACCTATTATGGTTAACATTTCAGATAAGATAAAAGATATATAAGCTCATTAAGTAATAAATTAAGTTGTTGAAAATAAGACAGCTTTTAGTAGTTCAGTTCAGTTCAGTTCAGTTGCTCAGTCGTGTCTGACTCTTTGCGACCCCATGAAATGCAGCACACTAGGCCTCCCTGTCTATCACCAACTCCCGGAGATCACCCAAACTCTTGTCCATCGAGTCGGTGATGCCATCCAGCCATCTCATCCTCTGTCATCCCTTTCTCCTCCTGCCCCCAATCCCTCTCAGCATCAGAGTCTTTTCCAATGATTCAACTCTTTGCATGAGGTGGCTAAAGTATTGGAGTTTCAGCTTCAGCATCAGTCCTTCCAAAGAACACCCAGAACTGATCTCCTTTAGAATGGACTGGTTGGATCTCCTTGCAGTCCAAGGGACTCTCAAGAGTCTTCTCCAACACCACAGTTCAAAAGCATCAATTCTTCGGCGCTCAGCTTTCTTCACAGTCCAACTCTCACATCCATACATGACCACTGGAAAAACCATAGCCTTGACTAGACGGACCTTTATTAGCAAAGTAATGTCTCTGCTTTTCAATATGCTATCTAGGTTGGTCATAACTTTCCTTCCAAAGAGTAAGCGTCTTTTAATTTCATGGCTGCAATCACCATCTGCAGTGATTTTGGAGCCCCCCAAAATAAAATCTTGACACTGTTTCCACTGTTTCCCCATCTATTTCCCATGAAGTGATGAGACCAGATGCCATGATCTTTGTTTTCTGAATGTTGAGCTTTAAGCCAACTTTTTCATTCTCTTCTTTCACTTTCATCAAGAGGCTCTTTAGTTCCTCTTCACTTTCTGCCATAAGGGTGGTGTCATCTGCATATCTGAGGGTATTGATATTTCTTCCGGCAATCTTGATTCCAGCTTGTGCTTCTTCCAGCTCAGCGTTTCTCATGATGTACTCTGCATATAAGTTAGATAAGCAGGGTGACAATATACAGCCTTGACATACTCCTTTTCCTATTTGGAACCAGTCTGTTGTTTCATGTCCAGTTCTAACTGTTAGTAGACTCAAAATAAATGTTTATAAAGTTTAAATTCTTTTATAAAGATATACAGTGTTACTAATAATCATATATCTTGATATTTTTTATTCATTAGAGCATATTTAACAACTGGCATACCCCCTATTTTAGGTATATAAATGTAGCTATTTGAGGAATTGAATATATCTGTTCTACTATACTAAATAATAAATAATATCATGATAATAGTGATAACAATTACAGAAATAATTATTGAATATTTTTTATGTGTTGTATAGCATATAAGACACTTTAAGCACTTTTCTTTAAAATGAATGGGAATTCAGGTGATGTTCCTGTGCTTTCAAAACAAAATATCAACTCAGCCATTTATCTTTTCCAGTCACTCTACTTAAACTGTCTCTTCCTTTTCACTCTCCACTCTAATCAGTATTAGGCACATTTTAGTGGCAGAGGAATTCTCCCTTTTTTCCCTCCATCTTCACTTATATATATAACACAGAGTTAAAACCTGGAAAGAATAAATTATTTTTCCAATAGTTGGACTATTCCACAGATGACTTTTCAAGTCTGAATATTTTAATCAACATTTGCCTGTATGCCTTTAAGATTGTTCTCATGGAAATGAAGTTGAGGGTCAGATGGTTAGACTATGAAGTACTGTGACACATTGTTTATTTACATGTGATCAAAACTACAACATTGACAGTAGAATGAGGAATAGTACAGGTAATCCCTAATCAGTGGGAGATGGTGGGGACAAAGAAGGAAACATGGAAGAATGGAAAAGACACTTTTACCATATTCTGTGTGTGACTTGATCTTGCAGTAAGAAGTCTTTTTAATCATAATAATATGTGCCATCACAAGTCTGAAAACCTAAACTCATACCACTTTGGCAACTTCCCAGTCACCATTCCTCAATGATTATTCTCACATAGGTCCTAAAGAAGAAATCTATTGCACCCATTTATTTCATATGAATCTGAATTTTGAAATATGAGAGGTAGATTTATTCCATTCTGAACCTTTTGTGAGCTGTCAGTACTCTAATTCAGTCCATCCATTTTTTAGAATGTGAGAATCTCAATGCAGTAGCACTTTGTCAGTTAACTAAGACTTTTAGATAACTATTTTTCTATTATAAATTATACTTTATACTGTTATATTGAAATTGACTTATATTGTAGTGGTGGATAAAAAATTCCCATTAATTTTCTTCACATATGACTTGGGATTAAAAAGAATACTCTTGCTTGCTTTATGCCAGGGATCTGCAGAAGATACATCTAGTTAAAGAAGGCTTCTATGTCACAGCACTGATATTGGAGATTTTTTTCATTAAGTTACCAGTTATTTGTAATATGTAATATGATCTGTAGGTTGTGTAGGCTTTTCACATGCCTTACCAAAATGAATTCTTGATTTTTCTAGAATTTATATATATATATATATTTTTTTTTTTTTTTACAAATATCTGAACTAAGTAACCCACTTAACCATGTATTCAAGCAAGTTCAGAATTAAATTTGGCTAAGTCTTTTAGTTCATTTGTAATTATTTTGAATTATTCTATTTTGTGTATATTTCAATCTTATAAACATAGTGTCTTTGAAAATAGATGGATTGTAAGTTATTGTGGAAAAATACCTTTAATTTTCTTTATTTAAATGAAATGTGAATGATATTTTGAAACTACAGGTTTTAGCTTGTTCATCCCCCCATCCCCATATGTTATGTTGGTAGGCATATTTCAATGAAAATTATAGTGGAATTTTTGATTTTAAATTATCTTTTGAATTATGCAGTACTGGATTTATTTCAGTTCAAGTGCTCAGTCATGTCTGATTCTTTGCAACCCCATGAACCGCAGCACACCAGGCCTCCCTGTCCGTCACTAACTCCCAGAGTTCACCCAAACTCATGTTCGTTGAGTCGGTGATGCCATCCAACCATCTCATCCTTTGTTGTCTCCTTCTCCTCTTGCCCTCAATCTTTCCCAGCATCAGGGTCTTTTCAAA
This sequence comes from Bubalus kerabau, assembly GCF_029407905.1. NCBI lineage: Eukaryota > Metazoa > Chordata > Mammalia > Artiodactyla > Bovidae > Bubalus > Bubalus kerabau. Next base: position 155,500,257 of record NC_073626.1, read on the forward strand.
TGAGTCAGCTCTTTGCATCAGGTGGCCAAAGTATTGGAGTTTCAGCTTCAACATCAGTCCTTCCAATGAACACCCAGGACTGATCTCCTTTAGGATGGACTGGTTGGATCTCCTTGCAGTCCAAGGGACTCTCAAGAGTCTTCTCCAACGCCACAGTTCAAAAGCATCAGTTCTTTGGTGCTCAGCTTTCTTCACAGTCCAACTCTCACATCCATACATGACCACTGGAAAAACCATAGCCTTGACTAGATGGACCCTTGTTGGCAAAGTACCGTCTCTGCTTTTTAATATGCTGTCTAGGTTGGTCATGACTTTGCTTCCAAGGAGTAAGCATGTTTTAATTTCATGGCTGCAGTCACCATCTGCAGTGATTTTGGAGCCCAAAAAAATAAAGTCAGCCACTGTTTCCACTGTTTCCCCATCTATTTGCCATGAAGTGATGGGACTGGATGCCATGATCTTAGTTTTCTGAATGTTGAGCTTTAAGCCATCTTTTTCACTCCCCTCTTTCACTTTCATACTGGATTAGAACTGATAAATAAATATTTTTTCAGAAAAGAATAGCAATGAATTTTAAGGTGGTTGTTATTTTTATTTTTACAGCAAGGCCAGAGAAGATTTGTTGAAAACTCAGAAAGAACGTGATTTTCATCGAATGCACCACAAGAGAATAGTCCAGGAGAAAAACAAATTAATTAATGACCTCAAAAGGTAAGCTGCTGATATTTGTTGGCCTATTTATTAAATGATTATTTAATTATTTTAAGCAATTTGGCCATAGAAGGATGTTCCAGGTAAAGTTATTGCACCAAGTCATTGGAGGAACATGACAATATTCACCAGATCCTTAGGCATAGAGAGTAAAGTGCAGAAGCAGCTGACCACCCCTGACCACCTTCCCCTCAAAATAAAAATTTATAATCTCTAACTAAAATTCTCCTTTGCTTGTTCTAGGGAGTGCTGCCCAATGGCACTTTCTGTTATGTTATTAATAATTTATATCTACACTGTCCCATATGATAGTCATTAGTCACATCCTCTACTAAGCACTTTCAAAGTGGCTAGTACAACTGATGAATTAGATTTCTGATGTTTATTTAATTGTAATTAATTTAAGCTTAAATTTAAATAGCCACATTTGAACCACATGACTTTGGGATGGTCATGATTACTGCTGTATTTTGTAGTGGTTATGGTCATTGTGGCTATTATGATATCTTAATCATAGCCTATCCTGTGGAGCTTCAGAATCAATATACTTTCAACTTAGCAGTATGTTAGAAATTAGCATTTTTCTGATTTTTCTTAATTGAATCCCTGTAGGAATAAATACCACTTTTATAAGAGAGAGATTGCATTAAGTTGGGGGGGGGGGGGAAGACCTTGAGAGTGTGAGAGTCATTAAGTCATTGACTTAATCTATTCTTTTGGTCTCATATACTGGCCTTATTTTTGTGTGTTTTTGGTTCATAAAATTGTTCCAAGTCCATAAAAATTCAGGGAAAAAAAAACGAAATGGTCTGTTTTCCTCTTAACAAAACATTGATTGAGAAGTAGTACAATGTAATGAAAAGAGCTTGGATTTTGAAATCAAATAAACATTGGAAGCCTGGTTCTGCCACTTACATTTGTGTGCTCATTGTAATTCTGTTTCTTATCTGTGAAAACTGTGATAATAAAAGTGCCTAATACAATGTCTGGAACAAAACAGATAGCATAATATTCAATAAACACATCGTAGAATATATATACAAAGGAATAAAATACTTAATTTTCTTAATATGAGGTTATTCATACTTGTTTCCAAGACCATCCTTAATTTTGATGTGAATAACACTCTGTTTAATCATCCATTGTTTGTAGCCCTTGTCTTGTTGAAAATTGTTTTTGAATAAAATAAACTGAAATTTTCTTTTCTGTCAATGACTGGCAGTGACTTCTGGGTGCATACTTGAATAGCGCAAAACGAAATAGAGAACTAACCAACTCAAGAGAAAGGTGACTGTTCCACCACCAGCCAGGTTGCTGGGAAGCTGCATGACAAATAATACTTCTTATACTTCTTGGCTTTGTTGTATTGATATGGTTTTCACTTTTCATTCAAATGCAAAAATAGGAGAAAAGAGGTTCATAATGTTAAGTGGAAATCACTAATTTAGCGCAATTACCCTTTATGATGCCCTTTATTTTCCATAGATTGAAGTTACATTATGCATCATATGAACCAGCTATAAGAGTATTACATGAAAAGCACCATGCTTTACTGAAGCAGAAAATGCTGACCTCTTTGGAAAGGGATAGAGCAATAGTACAGGTAAAGAGACCATCCGAGCTACCTGGAAATGATATTTAACCATTTATTTTTTTATAACATTATCAGAAATATTGGTTTTTGTTTCTGAGTTAAATTTTAAATGATTTTCACCAATTGTCATGTAAAAAAGATTAATTTGGAAACATCCAGGAAAATATTTTATCCACTTAAAAAATACAAAGATTATTATTGAATTAAAATTACTTAATTAAAATATAACTTTTTAGGAGATTATTAAAATATTGTTAGAGGGAAAACCTGAGCCATTAAAACATAACAACACTTAGACTGGGTTTTAAATGCTGTCTATGATGGCTATAAACCTGGACCTTACCTAAACATTTTAAACTCAGATTTTTCATACATAACATATAGCCATAATGACCTATCTTTTAATATTGTTGTGAAACAGATGGATTGAGCCTCCATGCAGTTTCCTCCTAAATGAATATTTGAAACAACTAGTTACTGACTCAATTTTCAGTCATTTTTGCTATTGACATCCCTTTTCTTCCTGTTGTACGACTAAAGTGACTTAGCAGCAGCAGCAGCAGCCTTTGGGTGGTAGAGTGAGGGACAGCTAGTATAGAGTTCAAGAATGATAAAACAGAATGTTTCTTGGTCATGGTGAAAATATGTAACAGTTGACTAGAAAGTATAAAACTGCTACTATGCTTAGCATTTTTTTATTTTTTCTGGAGATACTGATTTTTGGCCAGACTTTCAGAAGCTACAGAAGTTTGCACAATGGTTACAAAAGCATGAATGATTTTATTAAGGCATACATTAATCAAATGTATATTGTCTTTTCTTGAGTGTAATTCTTAGTTACTGAAATGAGAACATGACTTGTCTCCTTCTTTGTGCTTGAAATTTAATTGTGTGTTCTTGAATATATGAATTATAATTTGCAATTTTATGGCACTATATTGTCAAATCTTCAGAACTTCACCACTTTGCTCTTTTTCATCTAACCTGTTCCTACAGCCTCCTAACAGGAGGCACATTTCCATTGCCAGGAACACTATGAGCTAGATTCAGGTTGCTCTTGCTGCTTTTCCTGCCCCAAACCAACTTAGACTTTTGCTACCATCTTCCTCTCCTTCCCCCCCGTTCTCATGCTCATCTTCCTGTTACTCTTCTCCCAGGAGGAACTCATCAGTGACGTGGCCATATATTCCCAAGTGACCATGTGTGTTTAGTAGGACAGACCACTCATACTAAGTTTCACTACTCAAGGGTATCAGGGCCTTCTAGCACTCATGATGGCAAGTGCCTCCACTCCCCTCCAGATTGTTGATTTCTCCATCTGCCACCGGTATCTATCACTGGATCTTCTAGTCAGTATCTTTGTGATCAGGGATAAGTTAACTTCTTAATGGCCATCAGTTCCCCTGTCTCTAATATGAAGTTAGATCAGGCCATATTGAGACATATTTAGGCTGCGTACAGTCTTTGGTTCTTAAAATGTTCACCACTGGTTTAGTTAAGCTCAAGATGAGGAGTGGCAGGAGTCAGTCCTAGCTGTGCTGCAAAGTAGCCATGTGAACATTCAGGTAATTATATATATATGTCTCTTTTCTTACACATTAAGCAAAGGTAAAATTAACTTGCCTTATGATTGATAGGTATCTAAAGTAAAAACATGTTTAAAAATGAAAATCATTCTATGAGGAAGGGTTGGATTTTACACATTCACATGTGTAAAGGACTGTATCTACAACTTATTTTGTCTTTCAACTGCTATTCCCACTGAAGATGAAATAAAACATAACCTGCTATTAAAGACTATACAGTCTCTTTGAATTTAACATAGGGTATTTGGATGTTATATTAACTGATTATTTAGGTAAAGCATAACAATTAGTGTTAATTTTCAGTCTTCAAATAGCCTCCTCTTCTCACTCTTCTCAGATGACACCTAGTGCAAGGGACATTTGTGTATCCACTGGCCCAGAGTCTACATGGTGTCCTCCTGGTCTTCACTTTCTAGTGGTTTGGTTATATTCTGGTGCTTAGGCACATGGTTCTGGGTGGTTCTTTTGAGTGTGAACCTAATATAACTTGCTTATTCTATGGCTTCTGCCACAGCATCCGTAAGATCCTTAACATCTCTGACCTCATTGACCTGTGTCTCATTCACTGTCATTTCCTTGAAAGTGAAGTGAAAAAGTCACTCAGTCTTTGTGACCCCATGGACCATACAGTCCATGAAATTCTCCAGGAGATCTTCCCAACCCTTTTCATTTCCTTAAAAATCTTATCTTAATGGCCACTTAGCTTAGTGTGTTTTCTCAAATACTTTGTATGAAAAAGGGTTAGATTGTAGAATTTTTAATGCTATTTAGTTCATATATAAAAGAGTGAAAGTATACTGTGAGATGACAAAAATCTAATAAGTATGTGTTTCCAAATTCTTTTGATAGATAATAAACAATGTTGTTACTTTTAAATTTATTTAAATCTTATGGAAACATCTGTAATTTAATTATTTTCAACTTTACAAAATTCCTCCAAATGTCCAAAATTTGGAATTAGAGCCCCATTTTTGAAAAAAGATAAAATATAATTTATTTTTAGTATATATGTATATGTATAATAAATTACATGTTATCTTTTTTGGATCATGGAGTTCAATTCAGGAAATATTCTAAAAATACATATATATATATATATATATATATATACATACACATACATATACACACATGTATTTCTAGGTCTATTTGCTGAGAGGCTCTAGAAATAATGACACTGCAGTTTCTAATACTATTCTCCTGTAAGAGGAAGTGGTGCTTCTTGAAGTGGCTGATAGTAGTCTGGGTGAAGCAAATACAAGATGAGCCTGGGTGAGCATTTGAGGCATCTTGTTGTGCTAGAAAGTAGGAGATGTTCATAAAGTAAAAAAGAAAACAAAGAAAGAAGGAAGGATTAACTACTACTCAGTGACAGTAGAAAAGTATGTGTATCTGTATATAATTAAACATGATATTTTTTGTTGGTTATAATCATATGAGGGATGAGACAGCTCTTTAAGGTTGAATTTTTAATTTAAATCTATTGTTCAGGAAATATAGGTAAATATGTATGCCACCAAACTCACAAATGTTCTTAACTATAAAATAAGTTTAATAAAACAAGGAGTGTTTGTGGGTGGAAAATGAGCTAAGAGTTTTTAGGATAGCAACAGTCTCTTCATATTTACTTCCCAAGTAATATTTACCTCATCATTTCATGGATATGAAGATGAATTAGGCTATTGTGAAGCAGTTTCAACAGAGGAGAAAACTCAAAGTAGAGACCTGAATAATTATTATTAAAAGTGTGTGGCAAGTATTCTTGGTTCAGGAAACTATGTTGTGAAATAAATGTTTCAAATGTTTACCCATAATAGATACTTAATTCTTGCTGTGAACTTGAATTTAGACTTAAAATTATGTTTTCTTTTATTGCAATTAATATTTAAAAATTTAAAATACATAGGAATTAATGCAAGAGAGATAATATTTCCTATATTTTAAAATCAGTATTTAAGCATTTTAACCCATTTTGGAGTCATTTAGCATATAACCTCTTACCTTTGGATTTTACTTTTTAGATTTCTGGACTTCAAGAAACACTGAAGCATATGGAAATAGGGTGTAGTTACCATGCTCCTGAATTTAGAGGTAAAATTCAAATATGAAAAAACTAACTTATTATTGCTTGGTGATTTCTCAGTCTTGTCAGAACTCAAGTTATTCATTTGAGTAATTATTTACCATGAGTGAATACATGGTATGGTAATTTTCATAAACTAAAATGCTAATGAAAAGATCAAGAAAAAATATAGAATAGGAAATTGTATAAATTACTTTTAGAGAAAAATAGGGGTAAACTATTTTTTTTACTGCTTCTGCTTCTGGCCCTGATGGAGTATCTTGTACCAGACTAGCCTTCTCCTCATAAATAACTGTAAAATTATATTTGAGGCAATTATTTTTAGGCATTGGAAAGCATCACAAGTCACAGAATGCAAATGATAGAGGGAAAATTTATAAGTTGAACTTCATTATCACCATGACTGGGAAAATTTCCAAACCAGACTCTGTGTAGCTGGAGGTAGAGAAGAGCATGGCAGTCCTGTATGAACTGAAAAGGCAAAGACTGTAGTTCATAAGTTGTTGAAGCATCTAGAATCTGTAGTAAAGGGTACCAGATAAGAGGGTGCTGAAATGAATAGTGGCCTGGTTTATGAGGGAGTTTACTATGAGTAGTTAGGTAATGGCTGGGCTAGGTATGCAGGACTACCTGATACCAGAGAGAGAAGACTCTACAGGGTTAAGAGGAGACCAGTGGTCTATATTTCTGTTTTGTGCCAGTACCATACTGTTTTGATTACTGTAGCTTGTAGTATAGTCTGAAATCATGGAGCTTGATTCCTTCAGCTCTTTTTTTCCCCAAAATTGCTTTGGCTATTCTAGAGATTGTCATGCTGAGTTAAGTCAGTCAGACAGAGAAAGACAAGTATTATATTATAAATCTTATGTGTGGAATCTAAAAAGTTGGTACAAATGAACTTATCTATAAAATAAAAATAAGAGTTATAGATATAGAAAGCAAACTTATGGTTACCAGTGGGTAAGAAGGGGGAGAATAAATTGGGAGATTGGGACTGACATATATGCACTACTATATGTAAACTTGATAACTAATAATGACCTTTTGTATAGCACAGGGAACTCTACTCAACATTCTGCAATGACCTGTATGGGAAAATAAATGAGTGGATATATGGGTGTGTGTGTGTGTGTGTGTGTGTATATATATATAACTGATTCACTTTGCTGTACACCTGAAACTACTACAACATTGTAACCAACTGTGAAAAGTTAAAAAGTGAAAGTGTTAGTTGCTCAGTCATGTCCTACTCTTAGTGACCCTATGGATTGTAGCCAGCCAAGCTCCTCTGGAGAAGGCAGTGGCACCCCACTCCAGTACTTTTGCCTAGAAAATCCCATGGATGGAGGAGCCTGGTAGGCTGCAGTCTATAGGGTTGCTACAGTCGGACATGACTGAGCGACTTCACTTTCACTTTTCACTTTCATGCATTGGAGATGGAAATGGCAACCCACTCCAGTGTTCTTGCCTGGAGAATCCCGGGGATGGGAAGTCTGGTGGGCTGCCATCTATGAGATCGCACAGAGTCGGACACGACTGAAGCAATGCAGCAAGCTCCTTTGTCCATGGAATTCTCCAGGCAAGGAAACTGGAGTGGATAGCCATTCCTTTCTCCAGGGTATTTTCCCAACCCAGGGATCAAACCTAGGTCTCTCACATTGCAGGCAGATTTTTTACCATCTAAGCCAAAACTATACTCCAGTACAAAATAAAATACAGTAGAAAACAAGAGAGAGAGAGGGAGAGAGGGGACCAGGGATTCTAGATAGCAAGCAGTGCTGGGATACATTGGCTTTCTGGCCATGTCTGGATGCAGACATGTTTGCATCCAACAAAGATGCTGAATATTGTTTTCAACACCTTGGTAACACAGTATTAACATTAAGCATCCTGTGGTGGCTCTCTGGTAAGAATGTGCCTTCCAGGGTAGGAGCTGCTGGAGATGTGGGTTCAATCCCTGGGTTGGGAAGATCCCCTGGAGAAGGAATTAGCAACCCACTCCAGTATTCTTGCCTAGGAAATCCTATAATTTCTGCTTAATGCAAAGGTTAAGATTTCTTCTTAATTTTTTTTAAAGAATGACTGATAAAAACTGAAATTATAGTGTTGTAAAATAATGTTTATAAGGTATATAAAGGATAAGAAAATAATTTTGGGGGAAGTGCAAATGTTCTATATCTTGATTTTGGTGGTTATATGCCTACTTATCTTCAAAACTTACCCAACTCTACACTTAAAATGTATGTATTTTATTTTATGTAAATTATATCTCAATATTGTTAATTTACAAAAGAATGATGGAAAAATCTAAAATACAGAAAGACTGAAAAAGGGTACATTTTTAACAAAAATTATGTTACTTCCAGATGACTGTTCATTGTGTTTTCTGATTAATTAAGCTTAAAAGAAATATGTAGCATACTCATAATCAAAACTTTTTCTTAGCCTTGATTCAATCATTCCTATCTTAATTTATATTAAAGAAATATCAATTATGCTCAGTGATGCCTAGAGATTCTATGCACAGTGATGTTTATTGCACTTATATTTATAGTAACAAAACCATACAAGGAGTCTTAATCCTTAACCACAAGTGAATGGTTCAATCTAGTTGATCATACAATACTAGAAAGTCTTTATAAATCATGCATAAGGAAATGTTCATGTTACAATATTAATGTTAAGAATAAAAACGTGATATCAGATCATGTCTGTTAAATATGAGAGAGACTGAAAAATATTTACATAATTTTGTGTGATGTGATTATTTTTTCCTTTTTTCCTTACTGCATTTTTTTCAAAGAATATGTATTTCTGTTTACATCAAAAGTTACTTTTTTCATATGTAGATAATTTTTAGAAGACGTTGACTAGAAAAAAAATACATGCAACCTAAATGTTGAGAGTTAGATTTTATCAGAAGAGAGTATCTCAGGTGCCCCAGAGAACAACCTCCAAGGAGGTGGGGAGGAGCCAGGCTATATACAAGTTTGCAGCAAGGTGACAGGTAATCTGAATATTAAAAGATTACTCTTAATTAAGAAAATCCAAATGTCTCATAAGAGATTTAGCGATCTTCTATGCATGGGAAACAGTACGAAAGGCAAAAAGATACGACACTGAAAGATGAACTCCCCAGGTCATTAGTGCCCAATGTGAAGAGTGGAGAAATAGCTCCAGAAGGAATGAAAAGGCTAAGCAAAAGTGGAAACAACCCCCAGTTGTGGATGTGTCTGGTGGTGAAAGTAAGTCCAATGCTATAAAGAACAAATATTGCATAGGAACCTGGAATGTTAGGTCCATGAATCAAGGTAAATTGGAAGTGGTCAAACAGGAGATGGCAAAAATGTACATTGACATTTTATTTATTTATTTATTTTTTTTAAAAATTTTTATTTTTTTAATTTAATTTAATTTTTTAAACTTTACATAATTGTATTAGTTTTGCCAAATATCAAAATGGAAGTGGTCAAATAGGAGATGGCAAAAATGTACATTGACATTTTAGAAATCAGTGAACTAAAATGGACCAGAATAGGCAAATTTAATTCAGATGACCATTATATCTACTACTGTGGGCAAGAATCCCTTAGAAGAAATGGAGTAGCCCTCAGTCAAAAAAGAGTCTGAAATGCAATACTTGGATGCAATCTCAAAAACAACAGAATGATCTCGGTTCATTTCCAAGGCAAACCATTCAGTATCAAAGTAACCCAAGTCTATGCCCCAACCACTAATGCTGAAAGCTAAAATTGAATGGTTCTATGAAGACCTACATGATCTTCTAGAAATAACACCAAAAAAAAAAAAAAAAAAAAAAAAGATGTCCTTTCCATCATAGGTAACTGGAATGCAAAGTAGGAAGTCAAGAGATACCTGGAATAACAGGCAAGTTTGGCCTTGGAGTACAAAATAAAGCAGGGAAGTGGTGAACAGAGTACTGCCAAGAGAATGCACTGGTCTTACCAAACACCCTATTCCAACAAGACAAGGGACTAGTCCACATGGACGTCACAATATGGCCATACTGAAATCAGATTGATTACATTCTTTGCAACCAATGAGAAAAGCTCTATACAGTCACCAAAAACAAGACTAGGAGCTGACTGTGGCTCATGTCATGAACTCCTTATTGCCAAATTCATATGTTAATTGAAGTAAGTAAGAAAATCAACTAGGCCATTCAGGTATGACCTAAATCAAACCCCTTTTGATTATACAGTGGAAGTGAAAAATAGATTCAAGGGATTAGATCTGATAGAGTGCATGAAGAACTATGGACAGAGGTTTGTAACATTGTATAGGAGGCAGTGATCAAAACCATCCCCAGGGGAAAAAAATGCAAAGATGCAAAGTGGTTGTCTGAGGAGGCCCTACAAATAGTTGAGAAAAGAAGAGAAGGGAAAGGCAAAGGAGAAAAGGAATGATATACACATCTGAATGCAGATTTCCAAAGAACAGCAGGAGAGATAAGAAAGCCTAAGTGGACAATGCAAAGAAATAGAGGAAAACAATAGAATGGGAAAGACTAGAGCTCTCTTCAAGAAAATTAGATATAACAAGGGAACATTTCATGCAAAGATGGGAACAATAAAGGACAAAAAGTGTTGACCTAACAGAAGCAAAAAATATTAAGAAGAGGTGGCAAGAGTACACAGAAGAACTATAGAAAATAGATCTTAATAACCTGCATAACCATGATGGTGTGATCACTCAGCTAGAGCCAGACATTCTGGAATGTGAAATCAAATGGACCTGAGGAAGCATCACTACAAACAAAGATAGTGGAGGTGATGGAATTCCAGCTGAGCTATTTCAAATCCTAAAATACGATGCTGTGAAAATGCTGCACTCAATATGCCAGCTAATTTGGAAAACTCAGCAGTGGCCACAGGGCTGGAAAAGGTCAGTTTTCATTCCCATCCCAAAGAAAGGCAATGCCAAAGAATGTTCAAACTACCCCACACAATTGCACTCATTTTACTTGCTAATAAGATCATGCTCAGCAGTACGTAAACTGAAAACTTCCAGATGTGAAAACTGGATTTAGAAAAGGCACAGGAACCAGAGATGAAATTTTCGACATCCATTGGATCATTAAAAAAGCAAGAGAATTTCATGAAAAGAGCTATTTCTGCTTCAGTGACTACGCTAAAGCCTTTGACTGTGTGGATTTCAACAAACTGTGGAAAATTCTTCAAGAGGTGGGGAATACCAGACCACCTGACCTGTCTTCTGAGAAATCTGTATGCAGGTCAAGAAGCAACAGTTAGAACCAGACATGGACCAACAGACTGGTTCCAAATTGGGAAAGGAGTATGTCAAGGCTATATATTGTCACTCTGCTTATTTAACTTATATGCAGAGTACATCATGAGAAATGCTGGGCTGGATGAAGAACAAGCTAGAATCAAGATTGCCAGGAGAAATATCAATAACCTCAGATATGCAGATGACACCACCCTTATGGCAGAAAGCAAAGAAGAACTAAAGAGCATCTTGATTAAAGTGAAAGAGGACAGTGAAAAAGCTGGCTTAAAGCTCAACATTCAAAAAACGAAGATCATGGCATCCGTTCTCATCACTTCATGGTAAATAGATGGGGAAGCATTGGAAAAAGTGACAGACTTTATTTTCTTGGACTCTGAAATCACTGCAGATGGTGACTGCAGCTATGAAATTAAAAGATGCTTGCTCTTTGGAAGGAAACCTGTGACAAACCTAGACAGTGTATCAATAAGCAGAGACATTACTTTGCCAGACAAAGTTCCAGATGGTCAAAGCTTTGGTTTTTAGTAAGCATGTGAGGATGTGAGAATTGGACCATAAAGAAGGCTCGGCGCTGAAGAGTTGATGCTTTTCAATTGTGGTGTTGGAGAAGACCCTTGAGAGTCCCTTGGACTCAAGGAGATCAAACCAGTCAATCCTAAAGGAAATCAATCCTGAATATTCAGTGGAAGGACTGATGCTGAAGCTGAAGCTCCAATACTTTGGCCACCTGCTGTGAAGAGCAGACTCATTAGAAAAGACCCTGATGCTCGGAAAGATTGGAGGCAGGTGTAGAAGGGGACGACAGAGAATGAGATGGTTGGATGGCATCACTGGTTCAATGGACTCGAGATTGAGCAAGCGCCAGGAGACAATGAAGGACTAGAAAGCCTGGTGTGCTGCAGTCCATGGAGTTGCAAAGAGTTTGATATGAATGAGCAACTGAACAACAACAAATTTTTTGGAAAATGCAAGCATCTGGGCTTGCTGAAATCATTTCTTTCATATGCATCTAACTATCTGGGGCCAATTCTGCTTTCTTTATTGTTCACTTCTTATTTGCTTGTTTATTAGTAAGAGATGGTGGATGTGGTGGGTGACCACCTTTCACATCCCCCAGCTCCTTATCGCTATCTGGGAGGATGTAGCTGGTGGCTTCCACATAGCTGGGTTTTTTTCACCTGGGCTCAGATATTTGCATTTGGAAAAGGCTTGTTTCCTAGTAGAGCATAGAGCAGAAAATATTTCATTTCAGAAAGAACACAATCAAATATAAGTATGATGATTAAAATACCAAAATCTCAGGAACTCTGAACTCTCAAAATAACTAATGATTGTGAAAAATAATAAACACAAGAAGGCTTAAAGTTTGAGGAATTGTACATTAAATTGATGCTTACATCAGTTAACCTCTAAATGTTACATTCTACTTACTAGTTCGTGATTTTATTTATTTATCCTTGACAACTCTATTAAAATAAACTAATGGTTTATAGATAACTCCTTTATGAAATTATCTCCTGATATTTAATTAAAAATGAATTCATGATTTTCTAGACTGACACTTATAAGTTACTTTGAAGATAAATTTTGTAATTACATTTTTATCTGTATTTTGAATTGACTTTTGATCAAAATAAATTCAAACTCAAATGAAGAAAACATGTTTTATTTAAGTTGAGTAGATCTCAATTACCTGAATAAAAGTAATTCCTTAAATTATGTACTGAATAATACTGTGCTCCTTATAAACATTTTTATAAAGGATTTCTATTTTATAAAGGCTTTCTATTTTTATAAAGGATTTACAGTTCCTTTTCCTAAGCCTCTTGATTGATTTGTGCATTTGGCTATGTGATCTCAGAGTGTTATCACTCAGATTGGCTGATCAACTGGAACCCTACTTAGTCAACTTCTTTGAGAAGAAGTTGGTTTATTGATTAACTGCTGATTCTTCATAAATCTTGCTGTCTTTCACAATTATTTTCATATATTTAACTCTTTTCCTCTTCATTTTCTCATTTTAGTTTAAGTTTTAAAATATTTTATCTATTACTCATCTATTTTTCATTTATTTTGAGCAGAAATTTATATGGCAGTAGAAATTCTTTAGATTAAATATAATTTGGGAAGCAGTGACTTTATTACCATTTACTTTGTTATTTAATCTGAATTTAAGGAATAAGCGAAAACTTGGACTCACTTGGAGTAGTTCTCAAAGAATTTTAAATTTACCATATTTTTTTGACATTATATGTTTATTATGGAAGAATTTAAATGATAACAAATTGGAAAAATTATCCATAATTGCTTACACCTAGAGAGAATGTTAGAACTGGACATGGAACAACAGACTGGTTCCAAATAGGAAAAGAGTACGTCAAGGCTGTATATTGTCACCCTGCTTATTTAACTTATATGCAGAGTACATCATGAGAAACGCTGGACTGGAAGAAGCACAAGCTGGAATCAAGATTGCTGGGAGAAATATCAATAACCTTAGATATGCAGAACACCACTCTTATGGCAGAAAGTGAAGAGGAACTCAAAAGCCTCTTGATGAAAGTGAAAGTGGAGAGTGAAAAAGTTGGCTTAAAGCTCAACATTCAGAAAACGAAGATCATGGCATCCGGTCCCATCACTTCATGGGAAATAGATGGGGAAACAGTGGAAACAATGTCAGACTTTATTTTTTGGGGCTCCAAAATCACTGCAGATGGTGATTGCAGCCATGAAATTAAAAGACGCTTACTCCTTGGAAGCAAAGTCATGACCAAACTAGATGGCATATTCAAAAGCAGAGACAGTACTTTGCCAACAAAGGTCCGTCTAGTCAAGGCTATGGTTTTTCCAGTGGTCATGTATGGATGTGAGAGTTGGACTGTGAAGAAGGCTGAGCACTGAAGAATTGATGCTTTTGAACTGTGGTGTTGGAGAAGACTCTTGAGAGTCCCTTGGACTGCAAGGAGATCCAAGCAGTCCATTCTGAAGGAGATCAGCCCTGGTTGTTCTTTGGAAGGACTGATGCTAAAGCTGAAACTCCAGTACTTTGGCCACCTCATGGGAAGAGTTGACTCGTTGGAAAAGACTCTGATGCTGGGAGGAATTGGGGGCAGGAGGAGAAGGGGAAGACAGAGGATGAGATGGCTGGATGGCATCACTGACTCGATGGACGTGAGTCTGGGTGAACTCCAGGAGTTGGTGATGGATGGGGAGGCCTGGCGTGCTGCGATTCATGGGGTCGCAGAGTCGGACATGACTGAGAGACTGAACTGAACTGAGAGAGAATGTTATTAATACTTTAGTAGTTAAGTTTCTCCGGAGAAGGCAATGGCACCCCACTCCAGCACTCTTACCGGGGAAATCCCATGGATGGAGGAGCCTGGTAGGCTACAGTCCATGGGGTTGCTAAGAGTCAGACATGGCTGAACGACTTCACTTTGACTTTTCACTTTCATGCATTGGAGAAGGAAATGGCAACCCACTCCAGTGTTCTTGCCTGGAGAATCCCAGGGACGGGGGAGCCTGGTGGGCTGCCGTCTATGGGGTCGCACAGAGTTGGACACCCCTAAAGTGACTCAGCAGCAGCAGCAGCAGTTGTTTCTCACCTGAAAAGTGTTTATAATTCTATGTTTGCTCTTGTGTGGTATGTAGAATAGTAGAAATGTTCCTAAGAGAAACTATGATTTAATGATTATGAAACTAGATATTTGAAGTGATAGTTATGTTACAGTTTTCTTTGTTGTAATTGGAAGTATTGTGTATCTAATATTTACAATAAACTACACAGAAAACCTTTCAGTATGACATGTTATGAGATAAAACATTTTGTGCAAATTACATAAACTCAAAAAGTTTTTCATATGCTGTTTTTTAATTCTGTTTGTGTCAGCTGATATTTCTTTGATTTCACAGGAGGCTGCAAGAAACATATATTTTATGATATCTTATAATTTATGATAGGAATCTATGAATTCAAGAAAAATATTTAGAAATTGGAAATCATTTATGAAGTGAAAAACTGTGAAACTGACTTCAGAGCATCACAAACAGATGTCATATTTAGTAGAGCAAAGGTTTTAGCTTAAATAATTGCTTTTTGGGTTGGGTATTTTTTGTTGCTCAGAATTGCACTACAGGATGTCAGTTTCTTATGACTATTTGTAGTAAATGGTCTAGTTTAGATAGATACATGTCATCATTTAAAATATAGCTCTTTCCCTTTATCTCTATTACCTTTTTCTTAATTCTAATTAGATGTATACTTTGATCTTATTTGAGCTTTCTAATCTCTTGGATATTTTCTGTTTTTCTCCCTGGGATAAATTATGGATACTTTTTTCATGATATTTTTTCAGTTAAATTATTTTCTTTTCAGCTGTGTTTAATCTATATTGGAGTTAGGGACTGATATAATATAGGTACTTACATATTTGTTAAATTAATATATTCATGCATATCTGGCATTTAACCAGGGGCCTTAATATTTTTTTAGTTAACACTGAATTGAATGTGTACATCTGTGAAGAAGCGGTTTAATGGGTGAAATTTAGCATTGGGAGTACAATAACTATAATTTCTGTAAATTAAAAACGTGTTTATTTGATGTTTATTTCTCTTAAGGAATTGTACCTTCCTTAAGCTATGTTTGTGCCCAAGTAAAAACTGGCATAGCAGCAGTCAGTACTATAGGCCTTTTCATTAACAAATATCAGATGATAAATATAAGGATGCTCTTATGGGGAAATGGCCATTGTTAGTATATTACTAAACATTAAGAAGCATTTTGTGGAATTTTGAAAAATTCAGTTCAGTTCAGTCACTCAGTTGTGTCTGACTCTTTGCAACCCCATGAACCGCAGCACGCCAGACCTCCCTGTCCATCACCAACTGCCGGCGTCCACCCAAACCCATGTTCATTGAGTCGGTGATGCCATCCAGCTATCTCATCCTCTGTCGTCCTCTTCCCCTGCCCTCAATCTTTCCTAGCATCAGGGTCTTTTCAAATGAATCAGCTTTTTGAAAAGTAGTTTTCACTTAATCATGAATGTGACAAAGACCCAGTGTTTGAGCCTCTCATTTGTCCAATAAATTTTTGTATAAATAAAAGTGATAGTTATCTGATAGTGGAAATCATGCTATTATTGGTACCTTGAGAAATGATTAAGAAGTATTATTTTTCTTTCCTTTACACATACATTGTGCAATGTATATTCTCATGTTTTCATTGCAAATGTTGAATTTTTTCCTAAAATATTATTGAAGTGTAATTCTTGTAATTTCATTTTGCTTGTGGAACAACTACATATACTTGTAAACTAAGCACTTTTTTTGTTGTTTTACTTTCATTTATCCTTATCATCTTGCTTTTTATTTTATTTCTTGAAAATTTGTATAGCAATGTTTTACATTCTACATGAGGTTTGCTCATAGAATTATCCACTGGAATCCTGGATCTCTCTCTTCATTGCTTTCTCCTTTCTTCCTTGTAGATATTGCTATACAAATTCTCCTTATATGTAAAAGGGAACAAAAGATAGTGAACTACACAGTGTTATTGCCAGGCTGTCATGAAATAACACATATGCTGTTTAGATAAGTAGCTGTTATATAGTAAATCATCAATGAAGCATAAATGCTAGCTATTATTATTTTAAATCATCATCAATACCAGGCTTTCACTGTTGGTCATGGAAGAGGAAAATGCTATAAAAGAGAATTTGAAGTGAAAGTTTTTCTCTAATCTCAACGAGTTGTAATTGTTGCCTTTCCTCCACATTTTGACTTACAGATTCTGTGAGACCCTAAACTTGTAGCACCACTGAAGGAAGACAGACAGTCTGAATACCCTAGTGTTTGAAGTTTTTAAAGTACTTTTATGTAGTATTAACTTATGCAGCATTTGGCTTTTATGTTATTGTGGGGGTTATTTTCATGGTTTTCTTCTTTGAAACTGGTACTGAGTTGGAAAAATTGGATCAGGAAAGAAACTAAATGCTAGCTAGCATGTGCTTCCTCGCCTTCATAACATCATAATTATTTGAGAACCTTGACAAAGAATCCTTTGAGATATTTTTGTGTTCATTGTCTTTTCTCTGTCATATATTGATGTTATAAATTAGAACATTTAGTTATTTAAGAGTTAATGATTATAATCGTATTAATTATTTGAAATCAGCTGGCTGTTTAGAAATACAGAAGGAAATTATGTATACCTAAACTATATATGTATATGAAAAGATGTGAAAAAGAAACAGAGTTTTCATATCACTTTTCTATTCCCCTCAAATGATTCCTTAGGACTGTCCCTTATGTCCAGGGGAGTTTAGACACAAATATTACAACTACTTTGGAATGTTACCCTGTGTTTTCTGTTTTTTTTTTTTCCAACATTGTGAAGCATAGAGGATATATTATTAATACAATTTTCATTTAAAAATCTCTTCTTTATTATCCAGTTCCACTTGGCAAATTTTTGTTATTGCTTACAATTCTCTCCTTTGACCCCCTTCAGCTTTGTTTATAAATACATGAAATCTCATGAAAGCAGGAATTTAGATATAATTGAATTGCAGATTGGCTTACATGCTCTTCAGCTGGCTCGCCAAGCCAGTTCACTAACCTTGCAGCATTACCACCCTGCATTTTTGGAAAATGAATTTGAAACTTCACTTACAACATTTTGTTATGGTTTTAATATTATTATTTTAATACTTCAAAAAATACATGTGTGATGAATTTGGCTTTCTTTTTTGGTTGAAGCATTTCTTACAGACAAACAGTATAAACATTAAGAGTAAGTTGTATTATCTTTCAGTTGTTCCTACTTGTAAAAAGGAAAAAGCACCAGAAGGTCCTACTCAGAAACGTCTTCGTGAAGCCAGAGAACAAAGCAAATGTAAAGCAAAGGCAAAAGTTAATACAAAGGTATGGTTTTTGTTTCCATTGATCCATAATTAACTCTCAGATATTCAGATTCATGGACTCACATTGTATCATTATTTTATTGCAAAATGAATTTAGATGTTATGAATTCCAAACTACTTGGACTATAGATGGAAAATGGAGGTTCTTGAATATTAGTAGTAATTGACGGACATACATGTATCAGTGGTGGAGACAGCTCAGTGGATCACTCTGCCATGTCTTCAAACTTAATCATGGCCATTTCTGCTCCTTTTTCTTTGTCCAGAGAAATAACTGTCAAGTCATCCCTTATTTATTTTCTCATACTAAAACTTCAGACTTTCATCAGTCTTTTAAAAAAGCAGAATGGAAAGAATTAATGCCCCATTTAAGAACCTCATTATGTCTTAGTGCCTTTGCTGTGCAATCAGGCTGATAGTTCAAATCTTCTGCAGTGATTACAGAAAAATGGTATTAAAAATGTCTGGTCAAAGAAATAAAAAATTAGGAAGAAAGAAAATTATATAAAACCCATGAAGGGTTTAGTTTCTTTTCATGAAAATTGCATAAAGTTTTAGCTGAGATATTGAATATTTTTATAAAGTGGTTGTTACTTGTGAGTTCTAAAGTATCTGACATTTAAGAATGAAAACATTTACAGATACAATAACTCTCTCCTGGTAGTAATGCTATAACAACAACAGATTTTTTTTTAATGAATTCAAATAATCACTTAGCTAATATCTCTAATGTTTTTTCCTCAAATGTATTCCTTGGAATCTAGTGTCATATGTAACATTTGAATAAAACATGAAGTAAATACTTTTAATGATAGGTTATACTAAGGATTTGATAATCACCTTTTTGTGATGTTTAGACTAGTGTTTCGTTGTTCTTTTTGTGTGTGTGTGTGTGTGTGTGTGTGTAATAAAGTTTTATTAAAGTATAAAGGAGATAGAGAAAGCTTCTGACATAGGCATCAGAAGGGGGCAGAAAGAGTATCCGCTTGCTAGTGTTAACAACGAAGTTATATAATCCAAAGAATGTCTGGAGGTTGTAAAGACCTCATAAGACCTTCTCCCATAATTTACATTTTAAGATAACACTGTCCTCAGGCAAGATACATCCTTGTAAAGACCTTAACAATATTGATTTTTAAATTGTTGGTATTTGGGGGAGAATCCCCTCAGCCTGCCTCCAGCTTCCCTGTGCTTTCAAAGTCCCATCAAGACTGACCCTCCACTTCTCTCACCATAGAGCTTTTCCACGTCTCCTCCTGCCTGTAGTTTGAGTCTCTTCCAAATGGGGTGGTAGGTGACTCCATTGCTGTCAGTAAGTTGTGCTTCTTCTTGTTTGGATAATCTTTATATATCTCCACAGAGGGTATTAAGTCAGGGAGCAAATATAGCACTCACAATAATTAAAAAAAAATTAGAGCTAAGGATTTGGGGTGTGATAGTGGTGGTTTTCATCAAGAAACACTTTCCTTTTCTAATGTGGCTTAGGCATTCTTTTTAACATATTAATTCATACTTAGAAATGATTGTTTCAGGTTAGTAGTTAAAGATATTGAGCTCTGTGTCATAATCAAAATTCCAAGCTTGAATGAATTTCTTCTGTGTTTAAGGGTGTGTGACAACTGACTGTGGGCTGTCTGTAAGTGGGTGACAGTCAGGGATGTTGGAGCAGAGCAGGCAGGAAGGCTGGGCGGGCCATTGTTCCAACAGTGGCCAAATAAATAGAGACATTTTGGAACTTTGAGGTTAAAGCACATGGTATATTTTAGTGAGGCTGCCTTTCCTGTCCCATTCCCCGTCCCCCCGCCCCAATCCTACGGTTCTCTCTATGGTAAGATGCCAGGTCTGGTGTATGTGCTGGCTGCAGGGGTGCTCTAAAGTTAGCCCAAGCTTTGCTTTTCTCTTCAGTCCCGACATATAAGTGTGTCTCTCTCAAGGCAATTTCCCTCCTTTTATTAGGGATCAATTCTTGGCCTTTAGTCTACATGTAAAAGCTTTATCATGTATCCTCTGTATAAAAGTGAAGAAAAATAGGCTAGGAGGAGTGTTTTATTTGCTTTTGCAATTTTAAAAGCAGTTACTTAATGAATTTTCCCCATGTTTTGCCTTTTCATTCAGGAAAAATCAGGGTATCATTTTGGGTTTAAGTCAGAAAAAGAACTACTTTGGATCATTTTGAACAAAATAACTATAATATATGGAGTTGGTTGTATAGGTTACAGAAGATCTAAGATGTCATCTAGGAAAGAAGCAGACAGCTCAGAGACTGGCAATGGCAGGGCATTTTCCTATGTTGGGGACACAATGGGAGAAGAACATTATTATCAGAACTGAACTGGGTCCAGTAGGTAGGAAGAGTATGAAGTAAGAGGCTGTCTAGTAGGAGCTAGAGACATGGAAAGGATGCAGGGCATGGGGGAAGGAACTTGAAACACATAATACTAAGGGAGGGATTAGAAAAAACTCATTAATTGATATATATTAAGAAAATATTCATAGTCAAACAGTCTATTTCTAGTCATAACATGTACTTTATATACTTCTTCCTTTTTTTTTTTAAGTTCTCATTCAGGGTTTATGCTTTGTTTAACCAGCACCCACTGGAGTTCTTTATGTGGTAAGCTGGGGGCTTCTCAGGAGACTCAGTGGTAAAGAGTTTGCCTGCCAAGCAGGAGATGTGGGCTTGATTGCTGGGTTGGGAAGGTCTCTTGGGGAAGAAAATGGATGACCCATATCTTTAATACTTAATGGTCTGAGGATTTAGTGGTCCTATTATCTTGTTACTATTTAACATGGATGTACTAAGAAGGGCCCCAGATATTTTGCTGGGTTCTAAAATGTAATTCCATAATATATTTTCAAATATAACATCTTTGCTGATGACTTTCAAAGCTACATATTGACATACTTAGCTGCACACCAATAATTTATCTATTTATAATTTCCATCTTGAGATGGTACCATTGCCTCAAAAGAAACAGTGTCAGACTTTATTTTTTTGGGCTCCAAAATTGCAGCAGATGGTGACTGCAGCCATGAAATTAAAGACGCTTACTCCTTGGAAGAAAAGTCATGACCAACCTAGAGAGCATATTCAAAAGCAGGGATATTACTTTGCCAACAAAGGTCCGTCTAGTCAAGGCTATGGTTTTTCCAGTGGTCATGTATGGATGTGAGAGTTGGACTGTGAAGAAAGCTGAGCACCAAAGAATTGATGCTTTTGAACCATGATGTTGGAGAAGACTCTTGAGAGTCTCTTGGACTACAAGGAGATCCAACCAGTCCATTCTGAAGATCAGCCCTGGGATTTCTTTGGAAGGAATGATGCTAAAGCTGAAACTCCAGTACTTTGGCCACCTCATGGGAAGAGTTGACTCATTGGAAAAGACTCTGATTCTGGGAGGGATTGGGGGCAGGAGGAGAAGGGGACGACAGAGGATGAGATGGCTGGATGGCATCACTGACTCGATGGACGTGAGTGTGAGTGAACTCTGGGAGATGGTGATGGACAGGGAGGCCTGGCGTGCTGCGATTCATGGGGTCGCAAAGAGTCGGACATGACTAAGCGACTGAACTGAATTCACAAATCATCTTAATTCATAAATAAGCTAATTTCTTCATTTAAAAACTTTCTTTTAATAGTGTCTGCAATCTACTAAAAGAGTCAATTCAAAAATATGTCATTTATCATCTTTGATACTCTCCTTTCAGTGTCTTCCAAGCTCCCTCTGATGCCTTTTTCACATTAGTTGGCAAGTTCTGAATTTTTATACTGGGGTTATGTAGGAAGGGGAGACTTAGGGGTTAAAAATCTGATAGAAAAGTACCTAACAAGCTTATCTTGAAGTTTTTTCATTGGAAGAACAAGTTTAATTAAATTAAATTGGGGGATTAAGGAAGAGTACATCATGAGAAACACTGGGCTGAAAGAAGCACAAGCTGGAATAAAGATTGCTGGGAGAAATATCAATAACATTTTGATATTTGGCAAAACTAATACAATTATGTAAAGTTTAAAAATAAAATAAAATTTAAAAAAAAAAGAAAAAAAAATCTACAAACAGTAAAAGAAATATCAATAACCTCAGATATGCAGATGACACCACCCTTATGGCAGAAAGTGAAGAAAAACTAAAAAGCTTCTTGATGAAAGTGAAAGAGGAGAGTGAAAAAGTTGGGTTAAAGCTCAACAGTCAGAAAACGAAGATCATGGCATCTGGTCCCATCACTTCATGGGAAATAGATGGGGAAACACTAGAAACATTGTCAGACTATATTTTTTTGTGTTCCAAAATCACTGCAGATGGTGACTGCAGCCATGAAATTAAAAGACGCTTGCTCTTTGGAAGAAAAGTTATGACCAACCTAAAGAGCATATTCAAAAGCAGAGACATTACTTTGCCAACAAAGGTCCATCTAGTCAAGGCTATGGTTTTTCCTTTGGTTATGTATGGATGTGAGGGTTGGACTGTGAAAAAAGCTGAGCACTGAAGAATTGATACTTTTGAACTGTGGTGTTGGAGAAGACTCTTGAGAGTCCCTTGGACTGCAAGGAGATCCAAGCAGTCCATTCTGAAGGAGATCAGCCCTGGTTGTTCTTTGGAAGGAATGATGCTAAAGCTGAAACTCCAGTACTTCGGCCACCCCATGCAAAGAGTTGACTCATTGGAAAAGACTCTGATTCTGGGAGGGATTGGGGGCAGGAGGATAAATGGACGACGGAGGATGAGATGGCTGGATGGCATCACTGACTTGATGAATGTGAGTTTGAGTTAACTCCGGGAGATGGTGATGGACAGGGAGGCCTGGCATGCTGCAATTCATGGGGTCGCAAAGAGTCGGACACAACTGAGTGACTGAACTGAACTGAACTGAACTGAAGGAGGAGATTATGGGGGACTTTCAAAATTACCTTTAAACTACCTATTGCACTTCTCGTTTTTCTTTTTAATTATCACTCCCACCCTTCTAAAGCTGATCTTCATGGAAAACCTTAGCTTCCTCCTAGACTGTTCTCCAGTAGTCCATTCTGTGTGACACTGAATATTTTTGCCATAAACTTGCAGTTATAAATTGGATTAATCTTCCTTAGACAGTTGTATAACTTTACTTTTCAAGCCAGTTTAGTATCCAGATAGCTCAGTTGGTAAAGAATCCACCTGCAATGCAGGAGACACCAGTTCAATTCCTGGGTCTGGAATATTGTCTGGAGAAGGGATAGGCTACCCACTCCAGTATTCTTGGGTGTCCCTTGTGGCTTAGCTGGTAAAGAATCTGCCTTCAATGCGGGAATCCCACTAGGGATTCCCTGGTGGCTTAGATGGTAAAGTGTCTGCCTGCAATGTCGGAGACCTTGGTTCAATCCCTGGGTCGGGAAGATCCCCTGGAGAAGGAAATGGCAACCCACTCCAGTACTCTTGCCTAAAAATTCCATAGATGGAGGAGGCTGGTGGGCTACAGTCCATGGGGTCACAAAGAGTCGGACATGACTGAGTGACTTCACTTTCTTTAAATGCGGGATACCTGGGTTTGACCCCTGGGTTGGAAAGATCCCCTGGAGAAGGGAAATGTTACCCACTCCAGTATTCTTCCTTAGAGAATTCCATGGACTATATAGTCTATGGGGCCTCAAGGAATCAAACAGGACTGAACAACTTTCACTTTCACCTCACTTTTCCTGATATGCCATGCTAATTTCTCTATATTTTTCTATAGCATATGAGATTGTACTCTAAAAGTTAATTCTTATGGTTTAAACTATTTTCTATAAAATTATGGAAACAATTTCCCTAAATACTGGAGAAAAGCCATTTTTCTTCCCTCTGTAAACCAAACAATGGGTTACTAAAATAGTCAACAGGTTAGTTTTTGTGAAGACAACTATACATTCGGAGAAGGCAATGGCAACCCACTCCAGTACTCTTGCTTGGAAAATCCCATGGACGGAGGAGCCTGGTAGGCTGCAGTCCAAGGGATCACTAAGAGTTGGACACGACTGAAGCGACTTCACTTTCACTTTTCACTTTCATGCATTGGAGAAGGAAATGGCAACCTACTCCAGTGTTCTTGCCTGGAGAATCCCAAGGACTGCAGAGCCTGGTGGGCTGCCGTCTATGGGGTCACACAGACATGTGGGTCGGACATGACTGAAGCGACTTAGCAGCAGCAGCAGCAGCAGCAACTATACATTATAACACAGTTTCCCTCTATCTGTGAAATATATTTTACTCTAAAAGAAGTGAGAATCATTATGCAGTTAATTGAATGTCTTTTGCAGTCACATAAGTCACAGATAAGAGAAAGAAATTACTACTTTCAGTTCAGTTCAGTCGCTCAGTCTTTTCTGACTCTTTGCGACTCCATGGACTGCAGCACGCCAGGCTTCCCTGTCCATCACCAACTCCCAGAACCTACTCAAACTCACATACATCATGTCAGTGATGCCATCCAACCTTCTCATCCTCTGTCCTCTTCTCCTCCCGCCTTCAATCTTTCCCAGCATCAGGGTCTTTTCCAATGAGTCGGTTCTTTGCATCAGGTGACCAAAGTATTGGAGTGTCAGCTTCAGCATCAATCCTTCCATTGAATATTCAGGACTGATTTCCTTTAGGATGGACTGGTTGGATCTCCTTGCAGTCCAGGGGGCTCTCAGGAGTCTTCTCCAACACCACAGTTCAAAAGCATCAGTTCTTCAGTGCTCAGCTTTCTTTATAGTCCAACTCTCACATCCATACATGGCTACTGGAAAAAGAATTTACTTCTTTAGAGGCTTTGAATGGTGATCAGACATGTGAAAAGTTAAAGACAGTAGCTGTTTAGTCGCTAAGTTGTGTCTGACTCGTGTGATCCCATTGATTGTAGCCTGCCAGGCTCCCCTGTCCATGGGATTCTCCAAGCAAGAATACTAGAGTGGGTTGCCATTTCCTTCTACAGGGGATCTTCCTGACCCAGGAATTTAACCCAGGTCTCCTGCATTGCAGGCAGATGGTTTACCAACTGAGCTATGAGGGAAGCCCATCCTCCCAAGAAGTTTATGGTGGTGGTGGTTTAGAAACCACCATACCTTTATAAAGTTAAAGGTATCAACATTTTTTGTTGTTCAGTCTCTAAGTCATGTCCTATTCTCTGTGACCCCATGGACTGTAGCACGCCAGTCTTCACTGTCCTCCCCTGTCCTTCACTATCAATTTGATTTCTGGTTCCTCTGTCTTTTCTAAATCCAGCTTGTACATATGAAAATTCTTGGTTCATGTACTATTGAAGCCTAGCTTGGAGGATTTTGAGCAATACTTTGCTCGCATGTGAGATGAGTGCAATTGTGCAAGTAGTTTTGAGCATTCTTTGGCATTGTCTTTCTTAGGGATTGAAATGAAAACTCACCTTTTCCTTCCTGTGGCCACTGCTGAGTTTTCAAATTTTGCTGGCATATTGAGTGGAGTACTTTCACAGCACCATCTTTTAGGATTTCAAATATTTCAGCTAGAATTCCATCACCTCAACTAGCTTTGTTTGTAGTGATGCTTCCGAAGGCCCACTTAACTCCGCGGTCTGGCCCTATGTGTGTGATCACACCACTGTGGATATCTGGCTCATTAAGATCTTTTTCTGTGTAGCTCTTGTGTGTATTCTTGCTACCTCTTAGCATCCTCTGCTTCTGTTAGGTCCATACCATTTCTATTCTTTTTTGTGCCCATCTTTCCATGAAACAGAGCTTCCCTAGTAGCTCAGAGAGTAAAGAATCTACTTGCGGTGCTGGAGACCTGGCTCAGGAGGATCTTCTGGAGAAGGAATGGCAACCTAATCCAGTATTCTTGCCAGTCCAGGATTCTATGGGAGAATCCCATAGACAGAGGAGCCTGGCAGGCTGTAGTCCATTAGGCACAACTGAAATGACTTAGCACTAGCAACTTGTATGAAATGTTCCCTTGATATCTCTAATTTTCTTGAAGAGCTCTCTAGTCTTTTCCATTCTATTGTTCCCCCCACCCCCAGCCCTTTTTTTTTGCTTTTTCACATAAGAAGGCTTTTCTCTCCTTGCTTTCTTTGGAATTCTGCATTCAGATGGGTATATCTTTCCTTTTCTCCTTTACCTTTTGCTTCTTTTCCTTTCTTAGCTATTTCTAAGGCCTCCTCAGACAACAATTTTGCCTTTTTGCATTTCTTCTTCTTGGTGATGGTTTTGATCACCTCCTCCTGTACAATGTCACGAATCTCTGTCCATAGTTCTTGAGGAAATCTATCAGATCTAGTCCCTTGAATCTGTTTGTCACTTACACTGTATCATCATAAGAGATTTGATTTAGGTCATACCTGAATTACCTGGTTGTTTTCCCTACTTTCTTCAATTTAAGTCTGAATTTGGCAATAAGGAGTTCATGATCTGAGCCACCGTCAGCTCCTGGTCTTGTTTTTGCTGACTATATAGAGCTTCTCCCTCTTTGGCTGCAAAGAAAATAATCAGTCTGGTTTTGGTATTGACCATCTGGTGATGTCCATGTGTAGAGTCGTCTCTTGTGTTGTTGGAAGAGGGTGTTTGCTATGACCAGTGCATTCTCTTCACACAACTCTGTTTGCCTTTCCATGCTTCATTTTGTACTCCAAGGTCAAACTTGCCTGCTATTCCAGATATCTCTTGACATCCTACTTTTGCATTCCAGTCCCCTATGATGAAAAGGACATCTTTTTTTGATGTTAGTTCTAGAAGATCTTGTAGGTCTTCATAGAACTGTTTAACCTGCGCTTCTTTGGCATTAGAGGTTGGGGCATAGACTTGGATTACCTTGATATTGAATGGTTTGCCCTGGAAATGAACCAAGATCATTCTGTTGTTTTTGAGATTGCACCCAAGTACTGCATTTCATACTCTCTTGTTGACTATAAGGGCTACTCCATTTCTTCTTAGGGATTCTTGCCCACAGTAGTAGATATGATGGTCATCTGAATTAAATTCTCTCACTCCTGTCCAATTTATTTCACTGATTCCTAAAATCCCAATGTTCACTCTTGCCATCTCCTGTTTGACTACTTCCAATTTACCTTAATTCATGGATCTAACATTTCAGGTTCTTATTTAATATTGTTCATTACAGCATATTTGCACATAACTCTCAACTTCTTTAGGGGCTATTTTATATTTTGATTTGCTTAATGAAAACATGGAATCTTATTTAATATCTTTGTCATGATATCTTTGGTATTTATATAAAATAGATTGCAGTTTAAATATAATGATATGAAAATGTAAAGAGGAGTGAAAGTTCCTTTTAACTCTGATATGCCAATTTATGTCATCATGTTGTATGATGCCACCCTGGCCTGTTAATGGTGCACTTCAAGAACAATTAAATACCATTTCATGCTAATACCTTGCTTTATTACAGCAAATTTAGCTGCATTTTGTATAGTATTGAATATTGTTAAGCAGTAATTATTTTTTGCCGGAAGTACTGTGATTCTGACATCAACCAATGATGATCTTGGCATTTTGCCAATAATTATGAATACTAGTTTAGGATGTTAAATTAGCATTTTTCAGACATAAGGTTGCAAAAAAGGAAATTAGATTTGCATTATTTTTAGAGTTTAGAATTATGTAATGTATTAAAAAGTCTAAAACCATATGCAAATGAAAATTTTAATGCCTGTAATTTGATAATAATGTTGACTATATTTAAGAGTTGAAAATATCATTAAAAATCCCTGAGGAAATATATTAATCAAAATATTTATTCATAATATTGTGCCATGTTAAATACATAAGGATTAAGCCAACTTGTTTATAATTCTGTTCTGAGTAGAAAATCAAATAACTAGAAATACATTACACTAAATTTATTCTGCTTTACATAAAAAGAAGTAAATGTTAATCAGAATAGAAGTAATTAAGAAATACTAATTATTCTCAGGTTTTCAGCTCTACCATTTATTTTGAATCATGCATAAACATGAAGGATTTAGAAAATATGAAATCAATTTGCAATGGGAAAATGCTTAAGTTCAGTTCAGTTGCTCAGTTGTGTCCAACTCTTTGCGACCCCATGAACTGCAGCATGCCAGGCCTTCCTGTCCATCACTATCTCCCGGAGTTCACTCAAACTCATGTCCATCAAGTCAGTGATGCCATACAGCCATCTCATCCTCCACTGTCCCCTTCTTCTCCTGCCCCCAATCCCTCCAAGCATCAGAGTCTTTTCCAATGAGTCAACTCTTCGCATGGGGTGGCCGAAGTACTGGAGTTTCAGCTTCAGCATCATTCCTTCCAAAGAATACCAGGACTTATCTCCTTTAGAATGGACTGGTTGGATCTTCTTGCAGTCCAAGGGACTCTCAAGAGTCTTCTCCAACACCACAGTTCAAAAGCATCAATTCTTCAGTGCTCAGCTTTCTTCACAGTCCAACTCTCACATCCATACATGACCATTGAAAAACCATAGCCTTGACTAGATGGACCTTTGTTGGCAAAGTAATGTCTCTGCTTTTGACTATGCTATCTAGGTTGGTCATAACTTTCCTTCCAAGGAGTAAGTGTCTTTTAATTTCATGGCTGCAATCACCATCTGCAGTAATTTTGGAGCACCAAAAAATAAAGTCTGACACTGTTTCCACTGTTTCCCCATCTATTTCCCATGAAGTGATGAGACCAGATGCCATGATCTTCGTTTTCTGAATGTTGAGCTTTAACCCAATTTTTTCACTCTCCTCTTTCACTTTCTTCAAGAGGCTTTTTAGTTCCTCTTCACTTTCTGCCATAAGGGTGGTGTCATCTGCATATCTGAGGTTATTGAGATTTCTCCCGGCAATCTTGATTCCAGCTTGTGTTTCTTCCACAGCATTTCTCATGATGTACTCTGCATACAAGTTAAATAAGCAGGGTGACAATATACAGCCTTGACGTACTCCTTTTCCTATTTGGAACCAGTCTGTTGTTCCATGTCCAGTTCTAACTGTTGCTTCCTGATCTGCATACAGATTTCTCAAGAGGCAGGTCAGGTGGTCTGGTGTTCCCATCTCTTTCAGAATTTTCCACAGTTTATTGTGATCCACACAGTCAAAGGCTTTGGCATAGTCAATAAGGCAGAAATAGATGTTTTTCTGGAACTCTCTTGCTTTTTCCATGATCCAGCGGATGGTGGCAATTTAATCTCTGGTTCTTCTGCCTTTTCTAAGACCAGCTTGAACATCTGGAAGTTTTTATATTTTCAAACTTAAGTCAATATCAACATCTATAGTTTAAAATACTATAGATTTTAGTGTTCAAGTAATATTTGAACTTGAAATATTCAGTGTTCAAGTAATATTTCCTTAACTTATTATAAATATATTTGACTATAATATTTAAATGTACAAATTATATATTATATTGATTACATATATATAAAAAGCATAAATGGAAATTATACACTATGGTCTTATACAACTTGTTTTTTTCTTTTGGTGTTTTGCTTCTGAGAGTCTTCCATATTCTTGTATGGGGCTGTAATTCATTTCACACTATTTACATGAATGTATGTTCAGGTTGTTCTCAAAGTCTTGGTCCGGTAAACAGGCTGCCATGTACATGCTCCCAAGTGCACATATGCAAGGTTTTCTGTAGGATGTTAAATTTCCTGTGAAATTGCTGGAGAGATGAGGATTTTACTAGATAATGTTGTATTATTTTTCAAATTATTTTAACATGTCTATAAACCCACACATAGAGTTCCTATTACTCTATGTCCTTTTTGACACTGGATATTACAGATTTCTTTGTTTTTGCCAATTAATGAGTAAAATAAGTTGCCTCATTGGGTCTTAATTTTCATTTTTCTTACTAATAATTAAATTTAACATGTTCTCTTTTGCTTATAGGCAGTTCTTATGCTTGCTTCTATAACATGTCAGCTCATAGTTTTTTTTTTTTCCCATTTTTCTATTAGGTTCTTGATCTTTGAAGAATATTTGTGGTATATTTTAATATTGAGTCCTTGATCAGTTGCATGAATGTAGATATCTTGTCCCAGATGATGACTTATATTTTCTGTTCCTTTGTAGTATCTTTTAATGAATAGAAGTTCTTCTTTTACATGGTTTTTATTTTTTAAGAAGTAACCCAGCAAAAAGTTCAT
The DNA here is from genome assembly GCF_029407905.1 of Bubalus kerabau. Classification (NCBI taxonomy): domain Eukaryota; kingdom Metazoa; phylum Chordata; class Mammalia; order Artiodactyla; family Bovidae; genus Bubalus; species Bubalus kerabau. The sequence goes on from NC_073626.1 coordinate 155,530,526, forward strand.
TTTAATGTATTTAAATTTATCAATACTTTCTTTTATGGTAACGATTATTGTCACTTGCTCTTAAGAGATATTTTCCTATCCCAAGATCAGAATACCTTGCTTGAATATTTTCTTTTAAGATGTTTGTTTATTATTTTCCCTTTACTAAGTGTTTGTGTGTAATTCCTAAAAATATAGATATTCTCTTACATACACACAATATGGTATTTAGATGAAAAAAATTAACATTGATACAGTACTTTTTAATCAATTGAATTTATTTTTGTTCTATTAATGTCTTTGATTTTTTTGAAACCAGCCTTTTTATTTTGGGAGTTGCAGATTCACATGCATTTGGAAGAAATAATACAGAGATCTTGTATACTCTTTATCTACTTTCCTTCAATGGTAACATCTTATAAAACTAAAGTACAAAAAAAACTAAAATACAGTGACACAGTCCTCAGTGGTCATTGATACAATGAAGGTGTAGAAAAGTTGCATCATCACAAGAAGTATTAGTGTTGCTGTTTATAGTCATATCCACTTTTTGCTCTCTATTCCGCTCTCCTTAATCTCTAATGGTTAACAACCACTATTTTTTTCTCCAGCTGTATAATATTGTCATCTCGAGATTGTTATTTAAATGGAATCATACTGTACTTAACTTTTGTGATTGACTTTTACATTCAGCATCTTTCTCTTGAAATTCATCCAAACTTTTGCATGGATCAGTAGTTATTTTTTTTTTTTTTTACTGAGTAGGTGTTAATTCTTTTTTTAAATATTTGGTAGAATTCTCCAAGGACCATCTGGACCTGAGGATTTCTTTTTTGGGTTACCAGTTCAGTCTTTTTTTTTTTTTTTTTTTTATTATGGTTATGGGGCTATTCAGATTATTTCACCTTAATTGATAGTTTTGGTATTTTGTGGTTTTTGGACTTGTTGAATTTATGAGCATGAAGTTATTTATAACATTCCCCTGTGATATTTTTAATAGCTGCATGATCTGTGGTAAGATCCTCCATTCCAGTATTCTTAATATTTTTTATTTGTATCTTTTGCCTTTTTATTTTTGTCAAACTTGCTAGATACATTTTAATCAATTTTACTGACTTTTTAAAAAGAATTTCTTTTTTGTTTCATGATTTTATGAATTGTTCTACTTTCATTTCATTTATTTCTGCTTTCGTTAGAGGAAACACACTGACTGAAACCTCCCACCCTGGCCAGGCATCAGGATTATTTTATGACAGGAGGTTGCAGTAAGGAACTAAGCCACCACCCATTGAAAGAGGTCAGGGGAGGTCTAAAGGAGACACCCTGTGTCCTACCACCTCTGAGAATTCCTCTTGATGGCTTCCATCTTGGCTGAGTGATGCATGCACCACCAGGAAGGACCCTGAGTCAGAATAATTGGCTAAAGATAACCTGGAAATTAATCCCATCACCATAAAACCTGAGAATCTGAGCCATGTGGCAAAGTAGTTCCCCTGGGTTGCCTTACCCTCCTGTTTTATGCCCAGGCACCCCTTCCCAATGAAGTCTCTTGCTTTGTCAGCATGAGTGGCTCCTTGGACAGTTCATTTCCTAGTGTTAGACAAGAGCCCCCTTTTGGGTCCTGGAATGGGTCCCCCTTCCTGTAACAGTTTTATCTTTATTATTTCCTTTATTCTTTCTCTAGCTTTGAGTTTCTCGTGCTTTTTTACCCTAATTTTTGAGTTAGAAACTGAGATTATTAATTTAAGACTTTTCTTCTTTTGTAATGCAAGCATATAGAGCTATAAATGGCCCTCTCAACATTACTTTAGCTGCGTGCCACATATGTTGATATGTTATACTTTCATTTTCACTCAGTTCTATGTATTTTTATTTTATTTGGGACTTCCTCTTTGATCTGTGGATTATTAGAAGTGTTGTTCAATTTCCGTGTGTTTAAGAGATTTTCCTATTGTCTTTTTGTTACTGACTTCTAGTTTGATTTGATTATGGCCAGAGAATACATTACCTTTTGTTTCACATTAGGGGTCAGACCTAAGTCCCCTTCTGTTCATTCCTTACTGAACAGAATGGTATAATGTCCTCCCACTATGCTTTTCCTTCAATTCTGGTATCTTGAACTGGTTTATGTTTCTGTTTTCCCCTTTCAGATTTATACTTTCATTGTGTCTTGCATTATTTCCATGGTTTATAGTTGTCTTAGCAGGGAAAAGCAGGGGGAGAGATAAGTCTATTCCATCTTGTCTTGACTGGATGTCTTGTCATAAAATTTTGCTTTCAAGTTGTATTAATAATGTTGAAATTATCATCAAATTTTTTATGTAGAGACAAGTAGGAATCCTGTTTCACTTGAGTTTGTTACTGAGTCTAAACTTGCTCTACTCATTCCATAAAAGGCCAATAAATCTGAGAGATGAGATGTTGAGGCAAGAAATAATGACTTTACTCGGAGAGCTGGCTGACCTAGAAGATGAGACACTAATGTCTCAAAATAACCACTTGTTGGGGTCTGGATGCCAGGTTTGTCTATGGATCAGAGATGGAGAGGGGAGGTGAGGAAACAAAAAGGACATCTAATCTGCAAATATCTCCCAGAATAACAAGCCTCAGGCAGGGTGATGTTTTAATTTCTTTTTTCCTGCCATCTAGAGATGGACAGGGTTCTGAACAAAGACACTTTAGATGAACTAGGCAGGGGGCAGGACTCTCTGAGGCAGGCAATTATGTATGATTATAACAAACATAGTGAAAAACAAGGGTTAAAGTCAAAGAAACAGATTTAGCATGGAAGAGTCAAAGTTGACTCTTCCTTGTTCCAGTTTCACTCAGATAACTGCTTATTTCAGCACACTTTATTATATGTCTTTTCTTTTTCCCAGTGGTCTGCAAGTACCAGCTCAGTCATTTAGGTAGTTTCTGTATATTACCTGGGTTTGCTTTTGGACGTCTTTTATGTTCCATTGGTGAATTTGTTTACTTCTGTGTCAGTACCTTTTTTTTTTTTTAGTAAATTTGACATGTAACATTGTGTAAGTTTAAGGCAGGCAAAATGTCACTTGTGTTATTTTGATACATTTATATATTGTGATTTGATTTCCAGTAGAGAAATAGTTATCATATTACATTATTATAGTACAATAGTATTTTCTATAGTCATTGTACTGTGTATTAATTAGATCTCTATGTCTTATTTACTACTCATTACAAATTTGTATTCTTAACATCATACTTACAGTTCACCCTCCATCTGCTGGTAACAACTATTTTACTATTTAAAAAAAAGTTTTAACTTTTTTAGATTCTATATATATGTAATATCATACAGTTCACTGTGCTTTTAAATTATTACAGTTTTTAATAAGTTTGGATATACCTTAGGATGGTTTCCTCAGCCCCGTTCTTCAGAAGTGTTTTGCTGTTCTGTAAAATTTAAAATAGGCTTGCCAAGTTCCTAAAAGCTTTTCTTCTTAAGACATTTATTAACATAGCTGTGGTTTTGTAGATTTATATAGAGATAAGTGGCATCTTTATGATATTGAGTGTCTCAATGCATGAATGAATGTGGTTTATCTCCCCATTTATTTGGTTTTTAAATATTTTAAAACATTTTTATACTTTTTCCATACAGATCTTATACATGTTTTTGTTAAATATAATTATCAGTACCTTATAATTTTTATGATATAAATAATATTTACAAGTAGTTAAAATAAATAACTTGTCCCTTTGTCGGCTTTGAGGCCTCCAACAGAAATCAAGAGGGCGTCTATGAGCTCAGAGCAAGATCAACCCTCTGTCCAACTCCACGCCTCCATCCTCAGGAGTGGAGAGGGAACTCTCAAACTTGGAATAAGATCACAGCTCTTCAAGACACCATTGACAGGAGACAACAAAGTTCCCAAGCACTCCGAATAAGACCTCCCATTTACAGGACATCCTGCCTCTGTCAGCAGGAGGCAAAGGGGGGATTCTGAGCAACTTGTGCTTCTGGCTTCTTCTCTCCCAGACCTCTTTCTTCAGCACCCATGTCCTTTATCCCGTTCTTTTTAGTTTTCTTAAGGAGCCTATAACTCTCAGTTCATCATGTATTCCAGAACTCTAATCCTCCCTAAGACTCCTTATGTCATGTTTTTTTACTCAGTCTCTTAGTCTCCTTTTTTGATTCCCTAATCTTTCACTGTGTACTCTCTGGAACTCAAGATCGTTGATCAGCAAAATCCACTATATTTTCAGCTTGTACTATGAATGTCCCTTCACCTTCTGTGCTAATAGAAATTCAGCCTTTTCCATGCTTATAGTTTCTCCTACAGCCAGCAGACTTCTGGTAAATGTTTAATGATGAGCTCTTTGAAGGGGAGGAAATAAACCTTTATTTGTAGTATTTTCCAGTTTCTATGTTTGAAATACTCAGGCTACTATCTTACTTCACCAAATGTGAGGTTGAGAAGTGACATCCATAGTCAGCTTTCCTGACATAGCTCATGTCTACCGTGATCTTTAGCAGTCTCAAGGGTGACTTCTCTGATTCCCCACTAAGCCACAGCATTGGACCTGCAGGTGACATAATTGTCCCCTTTGCTTCTCATTGCTGCTTTCAGTCCCTTCTCCTACCCTCATTAATGAATACACCTTGCCTTGACTCTCATATCATCAGTTTATCGTACTCAATATAACTATTTCAGGCAATTTTTTGTCTTTTTTTTTTGTAAAATGAAAAAAGTAGTCACTGTGACATTGTCACTTCTGTAAAAATGATTCCTGCTATAATTCTTATTTAGATATTCACATGGATGATCCTTTGAACACTCTTTCAGTTCCTCAACAGCTGCTTCTTTAAATGATCTTGTTCTCCATCTAGTCTCAGCCACTCACTTTTTGGTCATTCTCTAGGCCTTGATGTTGCCAATAACTTCCATAATTTGTCATTTCGTTTGCTGTTTGCTCCTCATCTCCCTGACCTCTTTGTATGTTGAGGTTTTCCTGGGATCAGTTCTGGGGCCTCTTCTCTTTCAATGTCATTACTCCCTAGGTTGTCTCACCCAGTCTCATGACTTTAAATTACCTGTATGTTAGTGACTCATTAAGTTATATCTTCAACAGAGATCTCTTTTCTGTCCTCTGGTTTTATATATTCAACTGCATGCTCAACCCTCCAGTCCTCCAACCCTCAACCCTTCCATATTGAGTCTGCATTAAGGCTCTATCTCCTGCAATTTTCTCCATCTTAAGGAAACTCTGTCCTTCCGGTTCCTCAACCAAAATCCTCTGGAGTTATCTTTGAGTCATTTCTCTCTGACATTTTACATCAGATATGAAAAATTATTTTGGTTGTATTTTGCAACACATCCACTCTTCCATCTTTTCTTACCACCAGCAGCGTTGCTCTCTGTTTTCTCTCCATCATCTCTAACCTGGGTTACTACAATAGCTCCCCAGTGGGTCTTTCTGCTTTTTTTCTTTCCTTTCCTTTAGTCTTTGTTGAATGTTGCAGCCAGAGCGATCCTCCTAAAACATAAATTTATCCATTACATGTCTCAGTTGAAAACTTTTAGTGGTTTCCTATCTTTTTCAGAGCTATAGGAAAGTCATTATAGCCTCTGAGGTCCTACATTTTCTGGCTCCTTTTTAACCTCTTGGACCTCATCTCCAGTTGCTGGACCATCTTTCACTCAATTGTAGACACACTTGCCTCCCTGTTTGAAGAATACTGTAGTCATGCCCTGCCTCCAGGCTTTTGCATTTGAGGTTTTATCTGTCTGAGTTGTCTTCTCTCAGAAAATTGAATGGCTCATCCCCTCAACTTCTTTAAATCTTTCATTAAATGTCTCTTTTTAGAGAGAATTTCCATAGCCATCCTATTTAAATTTTAATTTATATTTAATTAAAATTCCCTTTTCCTTCCTGGATCTCTTTCCTGCTTTTTTTTTTTTTTCCTCTTACATATCTGCCTCTTATGTTCTGTGTTGTACTTATTAACTTACTGTACCTTTTCCCTACTAGAATGTAAGCTCCACAAGAGCAGAAATATTTGCCTGCTTTATTCACTTCTGTATGCTCAGTGCCAAAAATGTGACTGGCCAATAGTAAGTACTCCATAAATATTTGTGTTTGAATGAAGGAATACCTAAGAAATATACGTTCTGTTAGTTGTTGTTACATAGAAATGAAATTGATTACTGTAAGTCAATTGTAAACATAGAGACCTTGCTAAACTCTCTACTGTAATAGGTTTCTTTTAAAAAAATTCCTTGTAAATAATGGTATCACCTATAAACAGTGATAGTTATGATTTTCCTTTTCTGATCCTGGAAAATTTTATGTGTATTTCTTATTTTTGTACATTGTTTAGGACTTCTAGAGATGGTTAAATTGAAGAGGTTGGAATAGACATTCTTATCCTGTTTTTTTCTCCTAAAATGAGGCAATATTTCTCATGTTTCAACACAAGAAGTGATATTTCTTATAAATCTTTGGTAGATATTCCCTCTCAGATTAAAAAAGTTTTTCTCTACTTCCACATTTGTCAAGTTTATTTGTGTTTTATCATGAGTTAACATTAATTTTGTTTTATCATAAATGAATGGTGAATTTTTTTTATCATGTTTAAGTTTAAAACTTTTATCATGAACAAATGCTGAATTTTCTGCTTCTGAGATGATCTTCTCCATTAACGTTTTAATGTGGTAAATGACATGCTGGACTTTCTAATGTAACATTCTCTTTTCAGTCTTGGGATGAAACTAGCTCATTCATCATGTGTTATATGATTTATATATATCACGGGATCCAGTTCACTGCTTTTTCCTTAGGGTGTTTCTGTAGTTTGAATAAAACTGACCTTTAATTTTCCTTTTTAGTCAGTCTTTTTATAATTTTGGTATCATAAAATGGATTGCAGATATTTCCCTCTTTATCTCTTGAGTTTTTATATCTGCCTTAAATGTATGCATAGAAGTCTTAGGTGAAACTAACAGGAGCTGCTATGTGTTTATGGAAATATTTTGTACTGTGGATTCAGATTTTTTTAGTGTAATAGAATTCTAGCAATTATTTCTTCTTGAATCAATTTTAGTAAATCATTAAGTAATATATTTACATGAATATAACCGTTTTGTCTAAGTTTCAAATTTACCAGCATAAAGATATTTGTTACATTATTTATTTTTAAAATCTCTAATGAATCCACAGTTATAGTCTCTTCTTTTTTCTGGTATCTGTTTATCTTCCTCCTTAAAGTTTCCCTGCTGACAAGACTCTCCCTCATCTCTCATTGGTCTTCCTTGAGATTTAGGAATTTTACTGGTATTTTCAAATAACTTTTAAGTTTTTTGATCCTCTTAAATATATACGTATTTTTTTCATTACTTTGTGCTTTCATTGTTATGATTTCCTTCTGTCTGTACTCTTTGGGTTTATTCTTTGTTTTTCCACTTATGAATCAGGATACATAGTCTATTTTTGGCCTTCCCACTATTCTTTTTAGTATTATAAAGTTCCTTCTAAATACTACTTTAACTACTTCTTACACATGTTTCTATGTAGCATTTTAATTTTTGCTCAGTCTTAAGTATTTTAAGATTTCCATTATGATTTCTTCATCTCATGGTTGAGGAAAAGGCAATGACAATGCATTCCAGTACTCTTGCCTGGAAAATCCCATGGATGGAGGAACCTGGTGGGCTGCAGTCCATGGGGTCGCAAAGAATCGGACACGACTGAGCGACTTCACTTTCACTTTTCACTTTCATGCATTGGAGAAGCAAATGGCAACTCACTCCAGTATTCTTGCCTGGAGAATCCCAGGGACGGGGGAACCTGGTGGGCTGCCATCTATGGGGTTGCACAGAGTCGGACACGACTGAAGCGACTTAGCAGCAGCAGCAGCAGCATCTCATGGTTGATTTAGAGAATATTTGTATATTTGCATATGCATGATATAGGGTTATCTTTTTTGGTTATTATAGATTTCTAGTTTAAATAAGTCATCGTCAGAGCATATAGTCTGTATTAAGTCAGTTCTTAAAGTATGGTGGGATTTGTTATGGTAGTGATCGCTAGTTCTCCGCCAAAACATATTTTATTTATTCCATGTTTTTCATGATATTGCTAGCGTTGTAGTTAGACTATATTTCTCAGCTTCCTTCCTACCTATATGTGACAGTAACACTAAATTTTGCCAATAGAATAGGCACTTATGTGGTATGTGCCTATGAATTATTTTTTAGAGATACTTACACTTTCCCTTCATTTTCAAGGAAGGATACTATTTTGATCATTAGTGCAGAGCTTGAGTATATACTTGTGTATATTTTGGAGAATCGTAACTTGATCATCTGACATGACAGGACTGGATGTTCTTCCACATTTTGGTTTGCTCTCTTGTACCTGTGCCATGGAATAAGAAAGACATGTCCCAGCTAACCTCTGATTCAGTGAAAGGCATGAGGATCAGTGCTGCTGTAACTGGGCTTGGCCAACATCAGCTCATCTCCAGCTGACCCACAATATATGAGCCAGGTAAATCTTGCTGTATACCACTGAGATGCTGTGGTTGCTTATTTTATGACACTGATACAATGCTGCTACCATGGTCTGGTCCTTAAAGGAGCATCAGGCTTGAACTGCTTTATATTCTTTTATCTTCAGTTTATGTGGATCAAGGAAGTGCCTGTAATCCATCTGACTGTGCAGACAGGCCAAGACAGTATCCTAAATTGATGAACTAAAAAGGAAAGGAATCCTGATCTATCAGGCTCAGCTGTGCATGGACTTTGATCACTCACCTTGGAAGAATTACTTGTGGGAGGATTATTTTCTATTTGTGTCAGTCCACCCTTTTTGAGATCTGTCAGCTTTAGCAGCTTAATTTTTATCCTAATATTACAAGTTCTCTGGGGCTTCACAGGTGGTTCAGTGGCAAAGAATCTGCTTGCCAATGCAGGAGACCCAGGAGACATGGTTTCAGTCCCTGGGTTGGGAAGATCCTCTGGAGGAGGAAACAACAACCAACTACATTATTCTTGCCTGGAGAATCCCATGGACAGAGAAGCCTGGTGGGCTACAGCCCATGAAGTTCCAAAGAGCCAGACATGACTGAGCACGCATGCGTGTGTGCACAAGTTCTTTATAAACTAGAATATGGTCCATTTTTGTAACAGTATGCACTTGAGAAGAATGTATTTTCTAATTTTGGAGTTGAGAATTTCATATATATTTAATACAATTTGACTTTTGTATATTCAAATCTGAAATCTTTAACTGTATTATATTTTGGTAAATATCAATACTTGAGTAAACTGATGGATTTTTCAGTCTTTTCCTATAAGTTAATCAATTTTTACATTAAACATTTTTAAGCTATTTTATTAGATGCTTAAAAGTTTAAAATTGTTATATTAACTAGATGAACTAAAGCATCATTTGTAGTAATCTTTTTTCTAATTTTTCTTCTTAAAATTTTTATAAATTTTAAACCAACCTTAGTAATCAATACTGTCCTTTTAATTTTCTTCCAATGTTTTTATATACATACTTGCCTGGAAAATCCCACAGATGAAGGAGACTGGTAGGCTGCAGTCCATGGGGTCATGAAGAGTTGGACATGACTGAGCAACTTCACTTTCACTTTTCACTTTCATGCATTGGAGAAGGAAATGGCAACCCACTCCAGTGTTCTTGCCTGGAGAATCCCAGGGATGCGGGAGTCTGATGGGCTGCGTCTATGCAGTTGCACAGAGTCGGACACGACTGAAGTGACTTAGCAGCATACAGTATATATTTAAGTTAGTGTTGGAATGACTTTAAATACTTTTTTTCAAGTAAAATGCTAATTTATATTTTTGCACATTTTATACATTAATTTTTCATCTAACATCATAAGCCTTTCTCATGACAATGTATTGATATATTCTTCAGACAAGCAGATTTGATACCCTTATAATACTTCATAATTTGTATTTTTGTTATGATTTTATCTCCTTGTTTGTACTCAGTTTGGTTATTTCCATTTTTATTGTTTAAAATAATTCCATGAGGTCAGTCCTTATACATAAAAGCTGTGTTCATGTCTCTGACTATTTCCTTAGAATAGAACTCAAGGTTTGTCATTGTTGGGGATGTTTGTTCAAGACTGTGTTTTGAAAGTGAAATATAAAGAAATTCATTTTAAAGTCTGCTACTCTCATTCATTTTTATTTTACACATTTTCTTCTTTACCTCAAACTTCTCTGTTTATAAAAATGCTTTGCCTTGTGGTCTATTTTTTATGATACAGCTACTTTATTCTTCTTTGATTAGTATTTTCTTGGTACTTTTTAAAATCTATTTTTAACATTTATCAGATATGGTTAGTTGTCTCTGATAAATAGCATATGCAATCTCTTTAATTTAGGTGGTGATTTTGTTCATTTACATTTAAGTGTTTTACACTTATTGTGATTATTTATATATTTGCCTTGCTTCTGTTATCTTTTTTGCTCTATATGTATCTAATCTTTTTATGCTTTTATCTTTCCATGCTTTAAAATACATTGATTTTTTTCACCGGGTATTTTTCCTTTTTCTTTTTTTTTAGTCTTTACTCTTAAGAATTTAGCATGTACATGTAATACAATCTAAGCTTAGTTACTTGAGTAACACAAAAATTTGCAAACCCTAAACAAAAAATTCTCTATTTGCTTTTTTTGGGGATCTGGTATTTAGTTCAATTTCTGTTACGTAGCAAAACAGGCATTGTTATTTTATAAAGAGAGTTGAGCTTATAAATACTTGTTTAGATTTGTCTACAAATGTATTAATTTCATTGTTCTGACTGTAGTCACAATTTCATCTTTGCCTTTTTTGTCCAGCAGTTTTACTATAATTTATATAACATTGTTTTCATTTATCCCATGGAATATATTATGATTTTTATGTTTAGGTAGCAGGATTTTTTTGTTTGTTTGCTTGTTTCTTGAAAATTTTCATTCATTACTGTAATAAATATTACCTTTCCTTCATTAAAAAAGAAATTCCTTCCTTCCAGGGCTGCAATTAGATATAGGCTATACTGTCTCATTCTATCTTCCATACTTCTTAACCTCTTTTTTTCTGTTTTTTTTTTTTTTTTTTTTTTCTTGACTCTCTCTGCTGTATTTTCAGAAATTCTTTATTCTTGTTCTCTATATTTGTGGCATTCTCATTTTTAAATCTAGCCATTGTGTTTTAATATGGGAATTTATGTATTGTCTTTTACTTCTAAAGGCTACATTTGTTTAAGACCATTCCTGATAATTCTTGATAGTTCCTTGCTGCTTGCACTTGTATATTTGTATATACTTTTTATTTCTGTAAACATTTAAGATACTATTTCCATAGCTTATGGTGGTCTACCATTTAGTCTCCAGATTGCAGTTCTGGTTTGGCATATGTCATCGTGGCTACCCGTTTTTTGCATGTTCTTACTGCTTATAGGAGTTTCCCTGGTGGCTCAGATGGTAAAGAGTCTGCCTGCAATGTGGGAGACCTGGGTTTGATCCCTGGGTTGGGAAAGTCTCCTGGAGAAGGAAATGGCAACCCACTCCAGTATTCTTGCCTGGAGAATCCCACGGACGGAGCTCATACGTTAGTTCCGTAGTTTTATCTTTGCCTCCTTTAACTTTTGTGGAATGCAACTATGCAATAAAATTATGTTTTACTTGGTTTTTAGTTGTTTTCCAGTGGGAGAATCCTTCAGAGTATGTAGTTTAATATATTTCTGAGTCTAGTATTTAATTTTAGCAATTAAACTTCTCCATTTGATATGTCTCTTAGAAGAATACAAGTAAATGACAATCCATTTTTAACCTATGAAGGAAAATAATAATAAATTTTAAGTGCATTTGTTTGAAATATTTTATACTCAGTGGATAAACTGAACTCTTTTTTTGGATTTTTAAAATTTATTTATTTATTTTAATTGGAGGCTAATTACTTTACAATATTGTAGTGGTTTTTGCCATACATTGACATGAATCAGCCATGGTAAACTGAACTCTTAATTAGAATAGTCCTAGAAGGGATGAGAGATGGGAAAGGATTAATATATATAATATGTATTATTAGTAAATTTAATATATAGTGGGCTTCCCTTGTGGCTCAGCTGGTAAAGAATCCACCTGCAATGAGGGAGACCTGGGTTCAATCTCTGGGTTGGGAAGATCCCCTGGGGAAGAGAAAGGCTACCCACTCCAGTATTCTGGCCTGGAGAATACCATGAACTGTATGGTCCATTGGGTCGCAAAGAGTCAGACATGACTGAGTGACTTTCACTTCGGTATATAGTAGATTACTATGTATGTAATTTTGTTACCTTTTTCAATAGTTTTTGTTTTCCAATTTTTTTATACTTATTATTATGAATCAACTAGTAGAGGCTTAATAATAGAAGGAAAGACACATAAACTGTCATTTTATTCTTGCATCTGTTCTCATTGTGGGAAGATACAAAAGAAAAGAAAAGAATAGTGCTTTTGAGGATTTTACAGTCTTGATCAAATGATTTTTATACTGAGGAAGAAAGTATCATCCTATTTCACTTGATTGTAAACTGCTAACTTTGGAATATTAATTTGTAATATTTTATTTAGCCAAGTTATAAACTATATTAGTTTATAACTTGTAAATAGGTAATTTATAGGGTAAATTTATGAACCAAAATAATTGAAAGCATTGAGTGTTAATTAATAAAAATATACATTTATAACTCTATTTAAATAGAATGAAGAGTATTACCCTGATATACAGAAAAAGTTTGAGTAGAAATCAGATATAACTATATAATTTTACTCCAAGCACCCACTCAACCTTTATGAATCAAGTGTTATCATCTGTAGGCCCGTAATAAATCCTAGCATAGTTCCCATATTAACTTTGCTAAGTTACCTAGAGTGGTATTTTGTACCACTCATAGTCATATTTATTTTGGCTTTTTACTTTCCCTACTTTATTCCCCTCCCCACTGCAGACTCACCATTTTTGAAGGGCTGTAGGCTAAAGTCTGAGACTGATGTTATGTCACAATGAGATTGTAACAACAGCACACACACAAAAAAAGCACCCAGCATGGTATAAAATTTAGAAGAGTAGGAGAAGAATATGATAAGAGAGCAGACCAAGGAGCGGTAAACAATAGTGTTACAAAGATAAGATTAACAGTGAAAATTTGTAAATCATTAATTTCCTCACTCAAAAAAATGAGTTATAAGTTTAAAATTAAAAGTCATTATGATATTTTTTAAAGATATAGAGTATTAGACTTACAGTACTGGATTCATTGGGCTTCCCTGGTGGCTCAGCAGTAAAGAATCAGATACTTGGCAAAACTAATACAGTTATGTAAAGTTTAAAAATAAAATTAAAAAAAAAAAAAAAAAAAAGAATCAGCCTTCCAATGCAGGAGGTGTGGATTTGATCCTTAACTGGGTGAGATCACTTAGGGGAGGAAATGACAACTGACTCCAGTGTTCTTTCCTGGGAAATCCCATGGATGGAGGAGTTCAGCTGGCTATGGTCCATGGGGTCACAAAGAGACAGATACTGCTTAGTGACCAAACAGTAACAACAGCTGGATTCATACATGATCTATCTGTAATATGAGGATCTTTTCAATCTATGATATCAGATACTCTTGAATTATCCTGAATAATGCTATTAATTAATATGTTGATTCAAGACTGTAAATGGTTTTACCAAGGCACAAAAGAATGAGTTAATACTGTTACCATTCTTAATGTATTTTCTTAATATCTGGCTTCTAGAAAAAAATGTTATGCTATTCCACAGAAGCTCATACATATAAACTATACTGAAGTGTTCATATCTTTATAGTGGTATCCATAAGATTAGATATTATTTCAAAAAATTTTAGAATATCAGGTTGTTGAAATATTGCTTCAAGAGTATATAAGAAAATCCAATAATAATCTTTGCTCCTAGAAAAAATATTGTTTTGTATGCACATATATGTGGTTTTGTGTGTATGTGTGCGTGCATGTCCAGTTGCTCAGTTATATCCAACTCTGTAATCCCACAAACCATATCCTGCTGGGCTCCTCTTTCCATGGGGTTTTTACAGGCAAGAATACTGGAATAGGTTGCCATTTCTTACTCCAGGGGATCTTCCTGACCCAGGGATTGAACCCTCATTTCCTGCATCTCCTTCAATGGCAGGTGGATTCTTTACCACTGTGGTACGGAGGAAGACTTTTATATGTGTGCATTTATATACTAATTAAAACAGTTGAACATGCTCTTCTGTGCCAAACATTGTACTAGGTATATTTTACATATATTTCCTAAATTAAATAGACCTATTTAAAATTTAATAGCCTTCTTATACTTGTAGAGAAAATTACATATACTATTCAAAATAATTATCAACATTTGTTTTTAATGTATATTTTAAAAGAGTAGTTTTAAAAAAATGTGCTTGTAGAAGTGACTTAATTCATGTGTTGTGCTGTGCTTAGTTGCTCAGTCCAACTCTTTGAGACCCCATGGAATGTAGCCAGCCAGGCTCTTCTGTTCATGGGGATTCTCCAGGCAAGAATACTGGAGTGGTTTGCCATACCCTCCTCCAGAGGATCTTCCCAACTCAAGGATCAAATCCAGGTCTCCTGCACTGTAGGCACATTCTTTACCATCTGAGCCACCAGGGGACTTAGTTAAGGTTTATGATAAAGTAAGTAGTTTATCATAGTTAAGGTTTATGATAAAGTAAGTAGTTTAAAAGACAGAGATGTAAATCATTGAAACGTTACATTACCATATGTAAAATAGATGACTAGTGCGAATTCGATGTGTGAAGCAGGGCATCCAATCCCAGTGCTCTGAGACAACCTAGAGAGATAGGGTAGGGAGGAATGTGGGAGGGGGGTTCAGAATGAGGGGGGACACATGTATATCTATGGCCAATTCATATTAATGTATGGCAAAATCATCACAATATTGTAAAGTAATTATCCCCCGATTAAGATAATTTTTTAAAAAAGGAATGCTTAAGTTGATAGTGAGCTGAAAAGATGGCAGGGTAAATGAACACAACAGGAATGTGTGGTACTCCACACATCACCTCTCCGAATTATGGACCTGACTACATACATCATCAGTATATTTGGCTATGACATCACAAGCCCAGAATTTTACCAATTTTCTATGTGATGTTGTTTAGCACCTCTTGTAAGCACATGGTCAGTTGTATACTTTATAATGGGATATTTATAATGCAAGCACAGTTGTGATTGAAAGCCCTGGATTTGGAGAAATGCAAGAAAGTAGGTGGTCAGTTTATATCACAGTATCATTATTTGCCAAATATCTACAATCTTGATGTTTAACTGTAGACCTAAAGCATAAAGGAATAGTTAAATGTGCTTTCCTATTCCATTCATATCTCCTCAAAGAAACATAGGAATATTTATAATTTATTTTTGTCACTCTTTAACATTAAATGTGAAGTATATGTAGTAGATAGTTGCCAAGGATAAATCCCCAGGAAATCATGTTTCCCAGTATTCACACCCTTCTGCAATGGATCTGGGTTAACCCTATGTGACCAATGGAATGCAGCTAAGTTAATAATACATGACTTCTAATACTAGGTCATAAAAAGGATGACAATTTCTGGAAGTGTCTCTTGAACACTCTACTAGGGGTAACTGGCCACCATGTAACAATTTGATAATCATTAATACTGTCCTGTGAGGAGGCTCACTGTATGGAGAAGCCACATAGAGAAAAAAGATAGAGGCTTGGCTAGCTGTTCAGCCATCCCATCTGAAGCACCAAACGTCATTGAAGAAGCTGTCTTGAATATTAAACCTGTCAAGACCTCAAATGACATCAGCCTTAAACATTGTCTGATTTTAACTGCAGGAGACGCACCATGTAAGAAATATCTGCCTGAGCCCAGTCAACCATTAGCAATAATAATACATAGTTGTTTTAAGCCAGTAAATTTAGAGGGTTTCATTAACACAAGAGATAACTATGAGTATATACAGAGTATTGGGTTAGCATTTGTGAGAAAGAGAATCAACCTCTATTTTTATTACTTCACCCTAAAGCAGCATCCTTTCATTATGGTCATTTCCAAAGGCAAGATGTTCACTATTTATGAGGTGACCCTCTTCATTTTAGAGTAGAATGTCAGGCATCATCTTTATTCTATAGTAACCGTTACCCAGTCCCCTGTAGATTTCTCTCTAAGAGCCATAGAATGTGCCTACTACTTCTTTTTACTAAAGCTCTTCAAATATTTAAATGTATGCTCCTTTCAGTCAGTCAGTCAGTTCAGTTGCTTAGTCATGTCCAACTCTTTGCGACCCTGTGAACCGCAGCACTCCAGGCCTCCCTGTCCATCACCAACACCCAGAGTTCACCCAAACCACGTTCATCGAGTTGGTGATGCCATCCAATCATCTCATCCTCTGTCGTCCCCTTCTCCTCCTGCCCTCAATCTTTCCCAGCATCAGGGTCTTTTTAAGAGTCAGCTCTTCACATGAGGAGGCCAAAGTATTGGAGTTTCAGCTTCAGCATCAGTCCTACCAATGAACGCCCAGGACTGATCTCCTTTAGGATGGACTGGTTGGATCTCCTTGTAGTCCAAGGGACTCTCAAGAGTCTTCTCCAATACCACAGTTCAAAAGCATCAATTCTTCAGTGCTCAGCTTTCTTTATAGTCCAAATTTCACATCCATACATGACTACTGGAATAACCATAGCCTTGACTAGATGGACCTTTGTTGAGAAAGTAATGTCTCTGCTTTTTAATATGCTGTCTAGGTTGGTCATAACTTTCCTTCCAAGGAGTAAGCGTCTTTTAATTTCATGGCTGCAATCATCATCTACAGTGATTTTGGAGCCCAGAAAAATAAAGTCAGCCACTGTTTCCACTGTTTCCCCATTTATTTGCCGTGAAGTGATGGGACCGGATGCCATGATCTTAGTTTTCTGAATGTTGAGCTTTAAGCCAACTTTTTAACTCTCCTCTTTCACTTTTGTCAAAAGGCTCTTTAGTTCTTCTTCACTTTTTAGCATAAGGGTGGTGTCATCTGCATATCTGAGGTTATTGATATTTCTCCCGGCAATCTTGATTCCAGCTTGTGCTTCTTCCAGTCCAGTGTTTCTCATGATGTACTCTGCATATAAGTTAAATAAGCAGGGTGACAGTATATGCTCCTTTATATGTGCATGCATGTTATTTCAGCTTCTTCCTTTCTAAGTTCCTTCAACTCTCTGGAGCCCCTTTAGGATACTCAAACAAAAATACTGTTGGCTTGACAAGTACAAGCACATAATATGAGAATGCTAAGGTTCCAATCAGTTACTCTGATTGCTTTCTTATGGGATTGTAGTGTAACATTTTTTTTTCTGTAATTGACTAGATAATCATTAAAGTTTTAGTATGTTGCAGACAGCTTTGTATCATTTAAATTTTGGAATCTCTCTATATTATTTTCTTTGAGCAAGGGAAATATTATTTACTTAATTGTTCTCTTAGGTTTAAAATATTATTATTGTTGTTATATGTAGATACTCTTTTAACTTTAAAGTTCTAAAATTATCCCAGGAGAAAAAATATACTTTTTTTAGAATTAATTCCCTGGAACTAATTTGTAGTTTTTTAGTCCAGTTTGTCTAATTATATGAAAATTACCTCATGATTTTAAAATTAGTTCTTGAATTAATTTTTTACAGAAAATATATAATCTTAGTTCTTTATAAAAAAGTAGTAATTTTTAAATTATATTTTAAATATTAATTTTATGATATTCTTAATTTAGATAAAGAAATTGGGATTTTCAGATTCTCTTTTTAAATAGAAAAAATTAATACAAAAATTAAATGTTAAGGGACAATTATTTTTCTCCGTATCAAAACTATCACATGATTAATTTGACATAAAAGTGATTTTGTGTTACAAAAGTGATAAATTTCCAGTCTTGTGATATATTTCCAATGCAAATATTTAAGCATTGTGCCTTAAATAGGAAGCCAAGACAGTTTGATTTATGTTTAATATCAAATAAATAATAACTCCTGATAAAGTATTTGACCTAGATTCTTCTAGGTGATAAATCAGAGATTCAAGCTCTAATTTTTTTGTACTTAATGTACTCCATCTTTATATAAGTAACTGATACCCCTGCTCCACTCTTGGTAAAGAGTTCTATATGATTTTGTGATGCAGTAAAATAAAAGCACTTGACTAAGAATCTGGTGAGAACTTTTGGTTTTACTAAAATAAGTTTATAGGTTTTGACAACAATCCCTTAGGAGCCTATGTCTTTGTAAAACAAAGCATTTTTGTTTTGTATCTTTCTCTCCTTTATTTAAAATCATTCATTTTCCCAATAGTTAAAAATATTAAGGAAAATTAGTAAGATATATCTTAATCTAATCAATAATTTCTCACAATAATTTAATCAATACATTATTTTTTTAATAGTGGGCTTCCCCAATGGTTCAAGCAGTAAAGAATCCTCATGCAGTACAGGAGACATAGGAGATTCAGGTTATGTCCCTGGGTTGAGAAGATACCCTGGAGTAGGAAATGGCAACCTACTGCAGTATTCTTGCCTGGGAAATCCCATGGACAGAGGAACCTGGCTGGCTACAGTCCATGGGGTCGCAGAGTCAGACACAACTGATCACCCATGCACTGGATAAGTAAAACAACAAATTTAATATTCAGGTAACATCTACTCATAGAAAAGTGTTATATATTAACATAAGCATCTAATAAAGACACTTAGGATAGATTTTAAATACTAAATATTTTTAAGACTTTATCTTCTAGAAGAGTTTTAGGTACACAGAAATATTGAGAGGAAGATAAACAGATTTCCCAAGGTTTCACTTTCTCCACACATTCATAGCCTCCTCCATTATCATCATTTCCTACCAGAGTGCTGCATTTGTTACAACTGATGAACCTACATTGACTAATTATAATCATCAAAGTCCATAGTTTACCTTTGGTTCATCTTGGTTTTATACAACACAGAGGTTAAACAAATGTATAATGATATGTATCTATCATTATCATATCATACAGAATATTTTAACTGCCTTACAAATTCTCCGTATATCATCTATTCATCTCTCCCTAAACCTGCCCCCGACTTAAGGCAACCAATAATCTTTTTACTCTCTCTATAATTTTGCCTTTTCCAGAATGTCATACAGTTGCATTCATGTAGTATACAGCCTTTTCAGACAAGTGGCTTCTTTCACTTATTAATATGCATTTGTTTTCTCCATGTCTTTTCTTGGATTGATAGCTTATTTATTTTTACTGCTGAATAATATTCCATCATCTGGATGTACCACAGTCTATTTATCCATTCACTTACTGGAAGACATCTTGATTGTCTTCCAAGTTTTGGCAGTTATGAACAAAGCTACTGCAGGCATCCCTGTACAGGCTTTTGTGTGGACATAAGTTTTCAGCTCCTTTGAGTAAATAGTTACCCAAATATCCAAGGAACATAATGGCTGGATTGCTTGATTAGACTATGTTTAATTTTAGTTTTGTAAGGATATGCCAAAATATCTTCCAAAGTGACTGTAGTATACTGCATTCCACTGGCATATGGTCAGAGTTCCTGTTGCTTCATGAACTCCCAGCATTCGTTGCTGTAGTATTCTGGGTTTGGTGTTTTTAATCAGTGTGTAGTAGTACCTCATTGTTGTTTTAATTTGCATTTTCCTGATGACAAATGATGTGGAGCTTTTTTCATAGTTTTATTTCTACTCTATATATCTCATTTTGTATGGGGTTTGTTAAGGTCTTTGGTCATTTTTTAAATTGGATTGTTGAATTTATTACTGTCAAGTTTTAAGAGTTCTTTGTATATTTTGGATAATAGTCTTTATTCAAATGTGTGTTTTTCAGTTATTTTTTGATATTCTGTGGCTTGTCATCTCTTTCTCTTCACATTGTCTTTGGCAGAACTGATGCTTTTAAATTTAATGGTATCTAACAGTTTCTTTTCTTTTATGAGTCATGTCTTTGCTATTATACATAAAAAGACATCATACTCATGGTTATGTATATTTTCTTCTATGTTATTTTTTAAGACTTTTATAGTTTTGCATTTTATGTTAAGTCTGTGATGCATTTTGAATTAAATTTTCTGAGGGGTGCAATATCTGTGTCTAGATTGATTTTGGTGGATGTTCAGTTGTTTTACCACCATTTATTGAAAAGACTATATTTGCTTCATGATATTGCCTTTGTTGCTTTGTCAAAGATCAGTTGACTATATTCACTATATTCTTGGCTCTTTATGTGTTCCACTGATTTATTTCTGTATTCTTTGTGAATATTATGGGCTTCCCTGGTGGCTCAGATAGTTACGAATCTGCCTGCAATGTTAGAGACCCAGGTTTGATCCCTGGGTTTGGGAAGATCCCCTGGAGAAGGGAATGGTAACCCACTCCAGTATTCTTGCCTGGAGAGTCCCATGGGCTCAGGAGCTTGGTAGGCTACAGCCCATGGGATCACAAAGAGTCAGACACAACTGAGCGACTAACACTTGTGAGTACTATACTGTCCTGGGGAGTTTGTTCACCAGTGAGAAGGGTTGGTTAAACATGAAACAGTATAAAGAGGAGATGAATGGAGAGAGTAGGGGCCAACGTCTTGAATGGTCATCTACCTGGGCAGGACATCATCCACACTGAGTTTGTTAGCTTGAAGTTGCCCAGGAAGCATCAGTACCAGAAGCCCTTCCTTGATGGGGGTCAGGGAGGAAATATGAGAGATTTTAAGTCAGGATGGGGAACACATGTATACCTGTGGCAGATTCATTTTGATATTTGGCAAAACTAATACAGTTATGTAAAGTTTAAAAATAAAATAAAATTAAAAAAAAAAAAGAAAACAGAGTAAATTTTAAGAACTAAAAAAAAAAAAAAAAAAGTCTGAATAGAGTGTATTATTTCCACAGTTGTAGCCTGTGTTAGAGGGGGAGACTTCAAATATATCCTAATTCTGTCACGCACACATGAATTGCTTGAGAGCTGTTTACACAGGCTCACAGAATGCATTAGGGGCCAGATTTTTGTGAGGCTCAGAAGTATAGTCCCAGTAGTTGTAAACTTGTTTTTAGGAGCAAAAAGTAGGTCATAGACCAAATTAGGTATTGGAAAACCAGAGCTTTAACTGTGAACACCATTCCAGTGCTTGTGGCCTGATCTTGGTGTTATGAAAACTTAGCACAACACCTGATGTTTTAGACAGTACCACAGCACTATGATAAAATATTTGTATGGCCCACTGAGGTAAACAGACAAAGATTTTCAATGGTGAAAGAAACAAGACTTTAGGTTCTTGGCATCCCTAGAATCCCAGGGACAGGGGAGCTTGGTGGGCTGCTGTCTATGGGGTCGCACAGAGTTGGACACGACTGAAGTGGCTTAGCATACTTCTCTGAGGGGCTAGAAAGAATCAATATTGGGACGGGGTGCTCAGGGCTGGTACACTGGGTTGACCCTGAGGGATGGGATGGGGAGGGAGGTGGGAGAGAGGTTCAGGATAGGGAACACATGTACACCCACGGCTGATTCATGTCAATGTATGGCAGAAAACCACTATAATATTGTAAAGTAATTAGCCTCCAATTAAATAAATTAAAAAAAAGAATCAATATTTTGGGTGTGGTCATAACCCGTTTATGACAAACCAATTGGAAAGCTCTCTTTTGAGGAGTACAAATATGAGTTAGAGGTAATATTTCAACTGTTCAGGGTGCTTGTCGTTTTAGGGAAGGGAACATACGTATGTCACACAATGATTTATCAAGATGATAAGAGGTCATAATTTCCAGGAGAAGGATGCTAATATGACTATTAAGGGAAGGGGAAAATATCCCCATGTATTTATATAGTCTTTAGATGATAATTCTTTTTTCTCTACTCAAGTTCTTAGAACTGTAAGTTATATAGAGCCCATGAATATCATGTCCTCAGCATTTCTGACTTGAAGTCAAAGCTGTTGTAAATGTCAGGAACTTCTGACAACTGTTTAGTAATTTTTGCCTCAACATATTTCCATAATTTGCTTTCATAGTAGCTCAGATTAGAAGACAATATATATCTAAGAAATTACAGTTGTGCAATGTATATTACACAGTGAAATAGACATTTTTTTCTCCTTTTTGAACTGTAGAATTCTCAGTGTGACATAGTCATATACAAATATTGAATGGGTATAGCTGGCTTTACGAAAAAGTATATATTTGCTGACATATACATAAATTAATTTTGGTAAATCATGACAGTATCTGTTTGTAATTAAATAGCTCTAGTTCTTATAATAGAAAATAATATGCTATATTCTCATTACAGACTCTTCAGGGATTATAGGAAATACAGAAAGTCATAATGAAGAAATTAAAAATCATGTGTAATTCTCCTATTCTGAGATATCAATAGTTTGATAATAGTCTCAAATATTATCATTTGAGAGAATAGATTTTATTTTGTTGACAATACACAGTTGTTAATAAAAAAAAAGTTGACAAAAATATATATAAGTAACATATAATTATTTATGCGTTTGTTTGTTTAGGCTTTTCAAATATGAGATCCTATTATGCACAATTTAGATACTTGCTTTTTCAGTTACAGTGTTTTCACACGAATGGACATATAGCTGATTTATCATTTATCATTTTTTATATGTCACAGACATATAGCTGCCAAGTCAAAAATCTTTAGTGCATGTGTAGTTTTTTGTCTCTAATAAAGATCTAAGTTTGGAATTTCATCTTTCTTCAACTGTTTTTAAGAATTTGTAAAGATACATGATGTAGAATAAAATTTCTTATTTAAAAAATATGACTTATTTTAATTCTGATTTTCAATGTTTTGTCTTTTGTAAGAATGCAGTGGAAAGCAGACATGATAACATTTTTCAACTTAAATTTTGATTTCTCAAATTTCTTATAGTGTTCATGTTCATTTTAAACTATGAAAATAATTTTGGGGAAAAATTCACTAGAATGGGAATTATAGTTCTTGTGTGCATGTGTGTGCATAGTCAATTGTGTCTGACTCTTTTGCAACCTTGTGGACTATAGCCTGCCAGGCTCCCCGTCCCTGAAATTTTCTAGGCAAGAATACAGTAATCTCTAAGTGCTATATTATGTTTTGTTTTTGCTAAAATTAGGTTATTTGATAATGCAGGCCTGACCTGTCAACTGTTACTGAGCATAGATAAGAAGGCAGTAATGAAGATTTTAATATTTTGCCCTGTGTGCCAGGAACTGAATTATATCCTTAGTTTATATTATCTCATTTTAATTTTGCAAACAATTTCTATTTTAGAAATAAGCTCCTTTATAAAAGTATAAAACTTAATTGGAAATACACACTCAAGTAAACAATAGCTCCCTTAGTATGTGATTACTTTATCTAACTATATTATATAATGTGCTTCTGTTCTTAGTCATGTTTGACTCTTTGTGACTCCAAGAGCTGTAACCTGTGAGGTTCCTCTGTCCATGGGATTATCCTGGCAAGAATATGGGAGTGAGTTGCCATTTCCTATTCCAGGGGATCCCTGATCCAGGGATCACACCCAAGTCACCTACATTGGCAGGCAGATTCTTTACCACTGAGTCACCTGGGATCCCATATTATATACTATTAGTATGTACATTTAGTTGGCTTCATAGACATTTTATAGATAAATGTGAGCTGCTAATTACCTTATTAATTATAGACTACATTATTCACACGCTATTAAACATACATACACATATATGTGTGCATGCAATTTTATCTGTAGATATATACATTTACATTTGTCTATCTAGATATACATACAACTATGTCAAGAGCATCGTGTTTTGTTGCAGGAAGTGAAGCCCCCTAAAGGGTGTTCCAAGCTGATTTTAGGGGATTTCCAGGTGTGGTCCAAAGGGTTTCAGCAAGAGGTTAAGTGGATTTTTCCAGCTTTCCTCCTGGCTCCTTCTTTTAAATTCGCTGCTCTGCTGGAACATATGGGATTTTCTGCTGTTAAATATTTTTGAGTGTTTTACTTGTTTGTGGGTTAAAAGCAAAGGGAAAAACAGATTGTATAAAAGGGCTTACGATTGTCCTGTGTACCTTACAGCCATCTCAAATTTTGCTTTTGAGAGGCAACTATTTTGAAATATTTTATTTTGTGCTTCTTTTTGTAGTTTAAACTTCTGGTTCCTCTCTTGTCATAGTTGTATCAATATCTTTATTTTTCCTTGTAAATGGAATAACATGTTTCCTAGTAATTAATATGCTTAAACTTCTATGTTTAGATTCATGAAGTGCAGTATGTCTTGTGTCTTCCTTTGTAAAATCCACTATTTGAGATTCTCTTCATTCCTTTATCTCTCATTCTCACTTCCATTTCTTAAAATCTGTCAGCTGCGCTTCTACATTTTTCAAGATGGATAACATTAAATTAAATAACATTCTAATGTGTAAGCAATTTTTAAATCTTTTGTGTTCTCTCTTTGGGTTGTTTGTAATACTAATTAAAAGTGAAAAAGTGAAAGTGAAAGTCACTCAGTTGTGTGTGACTCTTTGTGACCCCATATAGTACATGGAATATCTCCAGGCCAAAATACTAGAGTGGGTAGCCTTTCCCTTCTCCAGGGGATCTTCCCAACCCAGGGATTGAACCCAGGTCTTTGGCACTGCAGGTGGATTCTTTACCAGCTGAGCCACAGGGGAAGCCCAAGAATACTGGAGTGGGAGCCAATCCCTTCTCCAGAGGATCTCCCCTACCTAGGAAATGAACCAGGTTCTCCTGCATTGCAGGTAGATTCTTTACAAACTGAGCTATCAGGGAAGCCCATACAAATTGAACACTGGTAAATTCCTTCATTATTGTGATGTAAATATTAGTTCCTATAAAGCCAAGTAGTATTCTGTGAATACATATTTTTCCTTTATATCCAAGCTTTGGGCCTACTTAAAAGAGATTGTCCCCTACACAGGGTCCTGTTTGTACATACTCAAAACTGAGCCATGTATTCATTTTCTTCATATTCATAGCAAGCATTTTTTTTAAGCAGATTTTTTTCTGTAATCACCCTCATAGTCTCCTGTGGAAAGAAGAAATTTATGCTTATTTTCTGTATTTTTAATACTTACCATGTCTATTGCCTGCAGTATATGGTATTCTTCTTTTGAATTTCACTGATTTCCTATTCTAATGAGTTGATTGCTTTAATATTTAGGCAAGGAGATCCAACCAGTCCATTCTAAAGGAGATCAGTCCTGGGTGTTCTTTGGAAGGAATGATGCTAAAGCTGAAACTCCAGTACTTTGGCCACCTCATGCAAAGAGTTGACTCATTGGAAAAGACTCTGATGCTGGGAGGGATTGGGGGCAGGAGGAAAAGGGGACGACAGAGGATGAGATGGGTGGATGGCATCACCGACTTGATGGACCTGAGTTTGAGTGGAGTCCGGGAGATGGTGATGGACAGGGAGGCCTGGTGTGCTATGATTCATGGGGTCACAAAGAGTCAGACATGACTGAGCGACTGAACTGAATTGAACTTTCCTATGCAGGTTTTTATTTTATTTCTCTTTGCCTTTTTATTTCCTCATGTTCTGTTCCTTTTTATGTCCTAAAGTTTCTTCCAAATCTCAAATATTTCACATTATATATTTAGAAATCCAATTCCTCCCTTCTCCCCACACGCTAGCCCCTTGCTTCAGCACTTTCCTGGAGATCTTCCTTACAAATCTGTCTGGAGTGGTTACTCTTTAGGTCTGGCACCAAAATATCATTCTGACATCTTTATCCGCTGCTTTCCTGGGTGGGTGATTTGTTTCCTTATTACTCGGGTTTACTTTCATTTTGCTAATGTACTTTCTTAAGTCACTTCCTAAGAAAATGGGCGATTCACCTAATCTATAATTTGGTCAAACATTAAATTCCAGATGGAAAAACATTTGACTCAGAACTTTAAATGAATTGATCTGTTTTGTTCTAGCATCCTACAATGCTAACAGGAAGTAACTAATCCTTTTATAATTTGGGTGTTTTAAAAATTTCACTGTTTAAATCTAGATGGTAGATTTTTCTTTTTCTAACTCAGTATTAAGTGAGCTATTTGATTTTGGATCATGTGCTGGGAAATATATTGTCTTTTTTAATCTGTTTTCTTTTTCTGAAACTCCTGACTGCTTGTTGATCTATATTAATCTGTTTCATTTATATTTTCTCATTTTCCACATTTTCCTTTCTACTGAAAATTTTTATTTTGAGAATGATCTGTTTGATTTAAAGTAGTTCTTTCTTGCTTTGTGACTTTTTATGGCCTCTTGTTCACGCTTAATCAATCTTAATGAATGTATATGATATCGTAAAATAGATAGCCAGTGGGAATTTATGATATAATGTGAGGAACTCAAACCACTGCTCTGTGACAACCTAGAGGGGTTGGCTGGGGTGGGAGGTGGAAGGGAGTTTCAGGATGGAGGGGACATATGTATACCTATGGGTGATTCATGTGTATGTCATAAACCAGCACAATATTGTAAAGCAATTATCCCCCAATTAAAAATGAGTCAATTTTAGAAAATAGGAACTGGATTGAACTATTGGGTTGGACAAAAAGTTCATTGGGTTTTTAGGAAAAACTCAAATAATTTGTTCCAATTACTTGAGAAATGTGTGAATTTTTCAATGAGCATATTATTTAAAAACTGACCTAATTTATTAATGAAAGAATAAGAAGCTTTTCATCTCTCCTTTTCCATGGCAGGTTGTTCCCTAAATAGTTTCCAGTTTCTTGACTCACTTGTTGTTCAGTCGCTCAATTGTGTCCAACTCTTTGTGACCCCATGGACTGCAGCCTTGACTCAGTAGTATAATATGACTTACATTTCCCTTATCTTGCTGAAGCAAGGTAACTCAGTAGCTATTGTCCAGGTAGATTTTCATTTCACCCAGACCTATAGTTTTATACAAAGTAAATTTCCTAACTTCAGAGAACTTCACAACTATTCTCAATAAGAAACTCTTTAGGCAATCCCAGGAACCAACCCCATGAAAGAAATTCTGCTCTATTACTAAATAGCCTTATTCACAGATTTCAGCACCGTAGATATGCTCCATGCATATCTTTCTATCCTTGTATATTTTGAAATATATATATATATATATAATGAAAAAATCTTAATGAAATATATTTTTCAAGGGTAATAATTAGATTTTTTTGGCATTGTCTTTGGATTCTGGCACTATTCATTTATCTAGAATCTTACTGTATTGCTCTTCATCCTGTTTGTGACGCCAGTTGTCTTGCTTTTCACACTTTCCACAATATTTGGTGAACCCAGAGTAGGCAAGGAGTGAGCTAAGAGGCTGAAAGAAGACAGGAGGAGTCATAGGAACTGCAGACACATTTATTCTCTTCTGGCTGGCACAGCAGCCGCAGAAGCAGATATAGCATAATACAACATAACGGCACACAACCTCTCTCCTGGCCGACACAGCAGCCATAACAGTAGAGCTGTGTTCTCTCCTCTCCTGGCTGACCCAATGGACACAGCCATGAGGCAGCAGTAATGCCACCACTTTTTATGTGGCACTCACATATCCCTGCAGCACAAAGTAGCTCGTGAGCAAGTGAGTACCTCATGACACACAGGGGCAGTACTCTAAGTGATCTCAGCTGTTACATAAACCTTGTGATGTGCATGAGCTGTGCTATAAATGATCTCAGCTGTTACATAGTTATTATTTACAAAACTTGGGGTAAGAGAGCCTGAACACGCCATCTTGGCTAATTTGCTCTCTCCCCTTGTTTGCTCTTATTTTTAAACTATGTTTTGTCTTCTCTAATGGTGTAGGATTCCCTTAAATGGCCTCCGATTATTGAACTAAGTTAACTTTTGAGAATGATTCAATATAAAATCTGAGTGGGATCTCGTCTTGCAATTATTTGGGTTTGTCCTCTGGCAAGGCTGGTGCTGGATGAGTTAATGGATAACTGATCATTGCTCTAAGGCTTTTAAATATCAGAAGTCAGAGGGGTTTTCCTCCAGGTTTCAACACTTAAACTAATTACTAATTGACTTAGTTTGTACCTCTCATAGCATTTTGATCAGTTTTTTAGCGGTAAACATTCTTTCTCGGAGATCTAAATGCTGCTCTCCTTATCTGTCTATGCTGTGGGAGAACTGTGGTAAAGGTAAGGAGAGCAAGGAAAAGTGGGAGTGAAAGGGAGTCAGCTATTCTGGGTGGATCAGTGAACCCTCTACTGTTAGCCCCTCTTAATCACTGCTGCTGTAAATAAAGTTTCTCAGCTTTTCCCTGATCCCATTCTCTCTGTGAATATGCAGAGTGAGTCAACAGTTGTCTCTAAACTGTAATGCCTCCACGAATATTCTGGGCTGGAGTTCTCTTTCCTCACTTCCTTCATCAGTATTTTCTAATCATTTTTTTTCCTCTTTTCTCAGTATCCCATTTTGTTTTATCTTTGTGGAATTATACCTTTTTGTTTTCCTTTATATTAAATATTTTAGCCATTGTCCTTTCTTCTTGCCTTCTTAATCGACCACCATTTTCCTCTCAAATACACTCATATCAGTATCAGTTCAGTTGCTTAGTCCTGTCTGACTCTTTGCAACCCCATGGACTGCAGCACATCAGGCCTCCTTGTCCATCACCAACTCCCAGAATTTACTCAAACTCATGTACATTGAGTTGGTGATATCATCCAACCATCTCATCCTCTGTTGTCCCCTTCTTCTCCCTCCCTCAATTTTTTCCAGCATCAGGGTCTTTGGTGGCCAAAGTACTGGAGTTTCAGCTTCAACATCAGTCCTTTCAAAGAATCTTCAGCACTGATTTCCTTTAGGATGGACTGGTTGGATCTCCTTGTAGTCCAAGGGATTCTCAAGAGTCTTCTCCAACACCACAGTTCAAAAGCATCAATTCTTCCCTGCTCAGCTTTCTTTATAGTCCAACTCTTACATCCTTATATGACTACTGGAAAAACCATAGCCTTGACTAGATGAACCATTGTTGGCAAACTAATGTCTCTGCTTTTTAATATGCTGTCTAGGTTGGTCATAACTTTCCTTCCAAGGAGTAAGCATCTTTTATTTTTTTATTTATTTTTTATTTTTTTTGTTATTTTTTTTAAATTTTATTTTATTTAACTTTACAATATTGTATTGGTTTTGCAATATATCAAAATGAATCTGCCACAGGTATACATGTGTTCCCCATCCTGGACCCTCCTCCCTCCTCCCTCCCCATACCATCCCTCTGGGTCATCCCAGTGCACCAGCCCCAAGCATCCAGTATCGTGCATCAAACCTGGACTGGCAGCTTGTTTCATATATGATATTATACATATTTCAGTGCCATTCTCCCAAATCATCCCACCCTCTCCCTCTCCCACAGAGTCCATAAGACTGTTCTATACATCAGTGTCTCCTTTGCTGTCTCGTATACAGGGTTATTGTTACCATCTTTCTAAATTCCATATATATGTGTTAGTATACTGTATTGGTGTTTTTCTTTCTGGCTTACCTCACTCTGTATAATAGGCTCCAGTTTCATCCACCTCATTAGAACTGATTCAAATGTATTCGTTTTAATGGCTGAGTAATACTCCATTGTGTATATGTACCACAGCTTTCTTATCCATTCATCTGCTGATGGACATCTAGGTTGCTTCCATGTCCTGGGTATTATAAACAGTGCTGCGATGAACATTGGGGTACACGTGTCTCTTTCCCTTCTGGTTTCCTCGGTGTGTATGCCCAGCAGTGGGATTGCTGGATCATAAGGCAGTTCTATTTCCAGTTTTTTAAGGAATCTCCACACTGTTCTCCATAGTGGCTGTACTAGTTTGCATTCCCACCAACAGTGTAAGAGGGTTCCCTTTTCTCCACACCCTCTCCAGCATTTATTACTTGTAGACTTTTGGATCGCAGCCATTTTCTCTGGCGTGAAATGGTACCTCATTGTGGTTTTTATTTGCATTTCTCTGATAATGAGTGGGCATCTTTTCATGTGTTTGTTAGCCATTTGTATGTTTTCTTTGGAGAAATGTTTATTTAGTTCTGTGGCCCATTTTTTGATTGGGTCATTTATTTTTCTGGAGTTGAGCTGTAGGAGTTGCTTGTATATTTTTGAGATTAGTTGTTTGTCAGTTGCTTCATTTGCTATTATTTTCTCCCATTCCGAAGGCTGTCTTTTCACCTTGCTTATAGTTTCCTTTGTTGTGCAGAAGCTTTTAAGTTTAATTATGTCCCATTTGTTTATTTTTGCTTTTATTTCCAATATTCTGGGAGGTGGGTCATAGAGGATCCTGCTGTGATGTATGTCAGAGAGTGTTTTGCCTATGTTCTCCTCTAGGAGTTTTATAGTTTCTGGTCTTACGTTTAGATCTTTAATCCATTTTGAGTTTATTTTTGTGTATGGTGTTAGAAAGTGCTCTAGTTTCATTCTTTTACAAGTGGTTGACCAGATTTCCCAGCACCACTTGTTGAAGAGATTGTCTTTCCTCCATTGTATATTCTTGCCTCCTTTGTCAAAGATAAGGTGTCCATATGTGCATGGATTTATCTCTGGGCTTTCTATTTTGTTCCATTGATCTATATTTCTGTCTTTGTGCCAGTACCATACTGTCTGGATGACTGTGGCTTTGTAGTAGAGCCTGAAGTCAGGTAGGTTGATAACTCCAGTTCCATTCTTCTTTCTCAAGATAGCTTTGGCTATTCGAGGTTTTTTGTATTTCCATACAAATTGTGAAATTATTTGTTCTAGCTCTGTGAAGAATACTGTTGGTAACTTGATAGGGATTGCATTGAATCTACATATTGCTTTGGGTAGTATACTCATTTTCACTATATTGATTCTTCCAATCCATTAACATGGTATATTTCTCCATCTATTAGTGTCCTCTTTGATTTCTTTCACCAGTGTTTTATAGTTTTCTATATATAGGTCTTTAGTTTCTTTAGGTAGATATATTACTAAGTATTTTATTCTTTTCGTTGCAATGGTGAATGGAATTGTTTCCTTAATGTCTCTTTCTATTCTCTCATTATTAATGTATAGGAATGCAAGGGATTTCTGTATGTTGATTTTATATCCTGCAACTTCACTATAGTCATTGATTAGTTCTAGTAATTTTCTGGTGGAGTCTTTAGGGTTTTCTATGTAGAGGATCATGTCATCTGCAAACAGTGAGAGTTTTACTTCTTGTTTTCCCATTTGGATTCCTTTTTCTGCTCTGATTGCTGTGGCCAAAACTTCCAAAACTATGTTGAATAGTAATGGTGAAAGTGGGCACCCTTGTCTTGTTCCTGACTTTAGAGGAAATGCTTTCAATTTTTCACCATTGCGGATAATGTTTGCTGTGGGTTTGTCATATATAGCTTTTATTATGTCGAGGTATGTTCCTTCTATTCCTGCTTTCTGGAGAGTTTTTATCATAAATGGATGTTGAATTTTGTCAAAGGCTTTGCTGCATCTATTGAGATAATCATATGGTTTTTATTTTTCACTTTGCTAATGTGGTTTGATTGATTTGCAGATATATAAGAATCCTTGCATCCCTGGGATAAAGCCCACTTGGTCATGGTGTATGATCTTTTTAATGTGTTGTTGGATTCTGAGTGCTAGAATTTTGTTAAGGATTTTTGCATCTATGTTCATCAGTGATATTGGCCTGTAGTTTTCTTTTTTTGTGGCATCTTTGTCAGGTTTTAGTATTAGGGTGATGGTGGCCTCATAGAATGAGTTTGGAAGTTTACCTTCCTCTGCAATTTTCTGGAAGAGTTGGAGTAGGATAGGTGTTAGCTCTTCTCTAAATTTTTGGTAGAATTCAGCTGTGAAGCCGTCTGGACCTGGGCTTTTGTTTGCTGGAAGATTTTTGATTACAGTTTCAGTTTCCGTGCTTGTGATGGGTCTGTTAAGATTTTCTATTTCTTCCTGGTCCAATTTTGGAAAGTTGTACTTTTCTAAGAATTTGTCCATTTCTTCCACGTTTTCCATTTTATTGCCATATAATTTTGATAGTAGTCTCTTATGATCCTTTGTATTTCTGTGTTGTCTGTTGTGATCTCTCCATTTTCATTTCTAATTTTATTGATTTGATTTTTCTCCCTTTGTTTCTTGATGAGTTTGGCTGATGGTTTGTCAATTTTATTTATCCTTTCAAAGAACCAGCTTTTGGCTTTATTGATTTTTGCTATGGTCTCTTTTGTTTCTTTTGCAATTATTTCTGCCCTAATTTTTAAGATTTCTTTCCTTCTACTAACCCTGGGGTTCTTCATTTCTTCCTTTTCTTGTTGCTTTAGGTGTAGACTTAGGTTATTTATTTGACTTTTTTCTTGTTTCTTGAGGTATGCCTGTATTGCTATGAACTTTCCCCTTAGGACTGCTTTTACCGTGTCCCACAGGTTTTGGGTTGTTGTGTTTTCATTTTCATTTGTTTCTATGCAAATTTTGATTTCTTTTTTGACTTCTTTTGTGATTTGTTGGTTATTCAGCAGCGTGCTGTTCAGCCTCCATATGTTGGACTTTTTAATAGTTTTTCTTCTGTAATTGAGATCTAATCTTACTGCATTGTGGTCAGAAAAGAGAGTAAGCATCTTTTAATTTCATGGCTGCAATCACCATCTGCAGTGATTTTGGAGCCCCCCAAAATAAAGGCAGCCACTGTTTCCACTGTTTCTCCATCTATTTGCCATGAAGTGATGGGACCAGATGCCATGATCTTAGTTTTCTGAATGTTGAGTTTTAAGCCAACATTTTTACTCTCCTCTTTCACTTTCATCAAGAGGCTCTCTAGTTCTTCTTTGCTTTCTGCCATAAGGGTAGTGCCATCTGCATATCTGAGGTTATTGGTATTTCTCCCAGCAATCTTGATTCCAGCTTGTGCTTCTTCCAGCCCAGCGTTTCTTATAATGTACTCTGCATATGTTAAATACGCTCACATAGAAGATTATTTTAGGAGCAGTAATGAAGGTCAAATAAAAATAAGGGATGAGAAGGAAGATATTTATAAGAAAGGATCATATTCTGAACTTTGTGATATTTACATGGCACTTATGACTTGAAAGGCCTTTGAGAAATAAAGCCAAATGACATTAAAATGGTGTACAGTTTCTGAAAATGAATGTTTTTTCTTTCTTTCTTTAAAATAATTGTGCATTAAAAACACAGTGTTTTTTTTTTTTTTATTCCCTTTGTAAAGAACTAGTCACATTACATATATGCTTCTTATTGTTTTATGGAATACATTGTGGTTAGGCAGATTAGGTTACAGGTTTGAATCCAAAGCATGACTTAAAAGAACATGTTGAGCATCAAAATGAAGGCAGTTTAATAATATGAGAGATCACTGTGAAGAAGTCATGTTATGGGCACATCTTATTTCAATTACTATAGTAATTGACCTGTTTGTGGAACTTTCACATGAAAAAGGATGCCTTAAGGGAACTAGTTATATACACTTTTGTTCATGTCCCTAAAGTGGGTTAACAAATGACAGGTTTCATTTATAGTGATTTCTATGGATAATATTGCTTTCTCAATTAATACAAGATAAAGTTAAAATATACATTTATTTTATCAAACATTAAACAGCAAAAGCAATATTCATTGGTGTACATTTTTCATTTATACTATTTCTCAGCAGCACTGTTGCCTAGAGTGTGACATATCTCCTACTCACATTTGTAATATATGTCAAAATGGCAGTGATGTTTATTGCTTTCTTTTGGAACTTACTCTTCGCACAAAAGTAAACCCTGGATAGATAAATTTGATCTGATGATGAAGGATAAGAACAGTGATATGTATTGTTTGGATAATCTATCACAAGACACTGTCAGATAATCCCCAGAGAGTACACTTATACTTTATATACTGTATTTTTCTTCAGAGACAGTTATTACCCATTTTTGAGATGACAAAAAGAGAGTAAAAGAAAATAGGTTGCTGTATGAAGCAAAGATGAGTGTATTATCACTCAGGAAGAGTGTTGTTATAAGCTGGAAGGCACAGAGACACATTTTTATTTTAAAAGACAAAGGCCAAGAAGGTATTCAGAATTTACACAGCAATGAAGGATGTGAATGTGGAAATCACAGTTGCCTTGATACTCTTGAATTTAAAAAATTTCCTGAGTTCATTCTATGCAACTATATCTTGAATTATTCTGTGTTACAAGAGGTTCTTATAGTTCTTATAACTATATAAGTTCTACATATAACTGTAATTCTATATAATGTAAAACCCTTATGGTGTTTCTAGAAGCATCAAATAATTGCTACAGAATGATATCTGTGTTAATTTTAATAACTTTTTGTTTTTAAAAAATTCTTTTCTGGAAATTTAATCATGATTTCCCAAAGGCACTTTTAAAAAAGAAAGAAGCAATATCTTAAGCATGCATGTTCACATGCATACACAGAACCATGAGCCTGGTTATTTGGTGTATAAATAGGAAAACCAGTTTTGGTACCAGGTATCACAGAGCCACTTCCCTCTACTGTTGTTCCCATACCCCCAAGTGTGCCATTCTCCAATGTCTGACCCAAGACAGAAGATTCCTTAGGCTATTCATTTTGCTCCTTTGCTGACATGAAGTTAATGGCTACTGTAAGTCAAAGTTTAGCCCTTTGGGTACCATCTTCCAGAGTCCTGGTCTCCAGAGGTGGATGTAATATCACCAACTGCAGCCTCAGTCTAAGATGAGAGTTCAGACTTCCTAAATATTTCCCCTATCCATCAGAGTAAGGCTGTCTTCTCCCTAGTATATACTTCTTTCACCTCAAACACTTAAGGCTTGTCTTTTATTGATTCATTTCTTCATGGGACTCAGGCAGAGGAGTAATGGTATATGGCTACTATTGGTTTACCATCTTTATCTTATTTGGGGAAATGATTCATTATTCTCTCTGGGTTTTGTTGATCAGGACAAAATTGTCTCTTATGGTACATTCTGAGCCAAAACATTCTTGCCACTTAAAACCTGAGCATTTCTCTGGCCTTACTTTATATTTCCTTCTCCAAAGGTGGAACTGTGAAAAAAAAAAAAAAAAAGTTCCCATTCACAGACCAAAACCTGCTTTACTTTGTTCAGCTCCCAATAGTAGGTATGCTGCTGCTGCTGCTGCTAAGATACATGTTAAAACCTATTTTAACACAGGATTAAGTTACCTTAGAATTAAAGACATAGTGTAACAGGGTAATGAAGGTTGAAGACTGGAGAGGATAGTGTTTGTACTCAGATGCCAGGTTGGCCACATACTAGCTCTGTGGCCTTGGTTCAAGTGGATAGCTTATCTGTGCCCTAGTGTCTCAAGAAGCCCTTTTTTTTATTTCTCATCTATGTGGTTTATAATAGTTATTGAATAAAGATGGTGGTGGTTTAGTCATTGTGTCTGACTCTTTGTGACCCCATAGGCTCTAGGCCACCAGGTTCCTCTGTCCATGGGATTTTTCAGGCAAGAATATTGGAGTGGGTTGTCATTTCCTGACCCAGGGATTTAAACAGAGTCTCCTGCATACTTACTGCTTTCCTTGCACATACATTGCAAATAATTTTGGCAGTTTTATACTAGCCTTTTCAATTGTTTTAATTGGATATAATAATGTCCATCAGAGAAGCTTTAAATTTTTTTTTTGTCAAATTCATCACTCTTCTTATTTTACTGTTTTTTTTCTTGATACTTTCATAAAAATTTTTCCGTATTCAAATATTATTAATCCCAAGTTTTTTTCTGGTGCTTTCATGGCTTTATATATTACATTTGTATCTTTAATTTATCTGGAATTTATTTTGGCATGTCTGGTATGAAGGGCTTCCAAGGTGTCACTAGTGGTAAAGAATCTGCCTGCCAACGCAGAAGACAAAAGAGACACAGGTTTAATCCCTGGGTGGGGAAGATCCCCTGGAGTAGGAAATGGCAACCCACTCCAGTATTCTTGCCTAGAAAATTCCATGGGCAGAGGAGACTGGTGGGCTATAATTCATGGGGTCACAAAGAAACAGACATGTGACTGAGTGACTGAGCACATCCGGTAATAGGTTATAATCCAGCTATCTTTTTTCCTATGTCTATGAAGTGACTTGTTTTTCATTAATTTATAAAGATTTTTTAAATCCACAATTTAAACAGACCAAAAATGTTCTCAAACTTTGTATTATGTGTTAGCACTACTGATTCATTTCACCAATGGTAGTATTCTTACCCATAATTTTGCTTCTCTGTCTAGAAAGCAAATATTATAATCTTTTTTATACTGCCATCATCTCTAAATTTTCTCCGTGAACTGTCCTTAAAAGGTTAGGACTGAAATCTATCTATCTATCTTACTATCTGTCTATCTATCTTCCTGCTTTGAAAGGCCTCACTCATTGGGATATTTTCTTTGATATTTTGATTTTTGAATTGCCAAAGTGGTTTTTTGTATTATAAATGGATTTAAGGATGGAATGTCAATAGATTCTTAGTGGATTTGTGACCCCAAAGCAGTGACAGCAAGGACAATGATGCTACTCTCCAGGGATAATTGCTGTATTATATTTAAGATATATTCCATGATATTTCAAATTTAGTTATCAAAAGTGAATATCTTATCTACTTAATAATGATTATTTAGGAAAGATTGACCTGGTGGCTATCATTAAATTATTCAGTGCAGATTTTCTTTGCTGTATGTAAAATTCATGTAATAGTACATGTTATTTTCTAGATAGTGATTTTTGGAGTGGAGACCAAAAGCCCTTATCTCTTATTATGTAGTTAAATAATAAAAATCTGATATAGAACAATGAGATACAGTGTGTTTAATGATTATTTCATTTCATTTAGTTTTTAAAATTCTTATGGAGTTTAATATAATTTAGTTTAATATTTATTAAATATAAAACAGATTTATAGAATTGTCTCACATTGTACCTATTAAGTTCAGTTTCAGTTCAGTTGCTCAGTCGTGTCCAACTCTTCACAACCCCATGGACTGCAGCACGCCAGCCTTCCTTGTCCATCACTAACTCCTGAAGCTTGCTCAAACTCATGTCCATTGAGTCGGTGATGCCATCCAACCATCTCATCCTCTATCATCCCCTATTCCTCCTGCCCTCAATCTTTCCCAGCATCAGGGGCCTTTCCAATGAGTCAATTCCTCATATCAGGTGGCCAAAATATTGGAGTTTCAGCTTCAGTGTTAGTCCTTTCAATGAACATTCAGGACTGATTTCCTTTAGGATTGACTGGTTGGACCTCCTTGCAGTCCAAGGGACTCTCAAGAGTCTTCTCCAACACCACATTTCAAAAGCAATTCTTTAGCACTCAGCTTTCTTTATAGTCCAACCCTCACATCCATACATGACTACTGGAAAAGCCATAGCTTTGACTAGATGGAACTTTGTTGGCAAAGTAATGTCTCTGCTTTTTAATATGCTTGCTATCCAGGTTGGTCATAGCTTTTCTTCCAAGGAGCAAGTGTCTTTTAATTTCATGGCTGTAGTTACCATCTGCAGTGATTTTAGAGCTCCCCAAAATAAAGTCTGTCACTGTTTCCATTGTTTCCCCAAATATTTGCCATGAAGTGATGGGACCAGATGCCATGATCTTCGTCTTCTGAATGTTGAGTTTTAAGTCAACTTTTTCACTCTCCTCTTTCACTCTCATTAAAAGACTCTTTAGTTCTTCGAGTTCTGCCATAAGGGTGGTGTCATCTGCATATCTGAGGTTATTGATCTTTCTCCTGGCAATCTTGATTCCAGCTTGTGCTTCATCAAGCCCAGCATTTCACATGATCTACTCTGCATATCAGTTAAATAAGCAGGGTGGCAATATACAACTTTGACATACTCCTTTCCTGATTTGGAACCAGTTTGTTGTTCCATGTCCAGTTCTAACTGTTGCTTCTTGACCTGCATACAGATTTCTCATTCAGGACTGAAAATAAATTTGAACTCAACTGATTACATCAAATTATGTATTGTAATGTTTTTCATCAAATAACAAAGTCATATATATTTAGGCCAAAGTTGGCAATCTTTAGAATCCTAATACAACTCACTAGTTCTATAATCTTGAACAAGTAACTTAACCTGTCTGGAACCAGCTCACTTTTCATGTAGTTAACCTTTTCTCCTTGTATTAAAGGCAGATCTGCCTTTATCTGAGCTTCCCTGCTGGTTCAGTGGTAAAGAAGCCACCTGCCAGTGCAGGAGATGTGAGTTTGATCCCTGTCTCAGAAGATTCCCTGGAGAATAAAATGGCAACCCACTCCAGTATTCTTACCTGGAAAATTATATGGACAGAGGAACCTGGTGGGCTATGGTCCATGGGGTTGCAAAGAGTCATATATGATTTAGTGACTGAACAACAATTTGCTTTATATCTTTTATCCTTTATGTCTTTTAGTTACTGGTAATAAACGTGATGTCTAAGAATTATCTTAAGTCATTCTTAGATTTTCAATCAGGTGTAGCTGAAAGTACGCTGGGCTTAGAGTCATAAGCTCTTAGTTTTAGTCCAGGCACTGTTATTTATCAGCTGCTTAATGTTAGACAAATCACTTAATATCTTAATATTAGTTAAAATCACTTAGTATCACCAACTCAATGGACATGAGTTTGAACAAACTCCAGGAGATAGTGGAGGACAGATGAACCTGATGTGGTATATGGTATAGTCCATGGGGTCCCAAATATTTGGACATGAGTTAGTGACTGACAACAACAAAAATCACTTAATGACATTTTGCTGCAGCTTTTTATAAGTTAATCAGAAAGATTATGAGCAGGACTAAGTGGGCAACTGAAAGCAGTTTAGGGGTTTAGAAAGTTGATGGAGTAAGAAGAAATGTTGGTGGCTAGAAGAGGCATTGGCTAGGCATGGAGATGACATAAAAGATCAGTGTGGCTCTTTTCTGAAAGTAGTCAAAATTTTTTGAGCCCATACATTAAGCAACAATGATATTGGGCATTTAGAAAAATGTGTAGTACTGTGGACTTCTGATACTTTATCATTAAATCTATAAAATTTAAGACAAATAAAATTACTTTTAATTTATTATATTTTATAATTATAGAATAATTATAGAATTATAGAATAAAATAATTATAGAATAATTATAGAATTATAGAATAAAATAATTATAGAATAAAAAATCTAATTATTATATTTTATTATATTTTCTAATTACATAAAATATAATAAAATATAATAATTAGATTATTTTATTCTCATCATGCTATTAAACTTGACTAATGTCTTAGCCAGTCAGGAAGTTAATGAGTTATTTAAGGGTCAGAAATACTGGTTATATTGTATTACATATTATATTTCTTCATGTTACCCACAGCTAGCAAATCTTTGTCTGAAATGCTATTCCTTTCCTAATACCATTTAATTCCTTTTCAAATACCATTAAATTCCTTTACTTTTATGGTAATATTTGCACTAATCATGATTAGTGGCAACTCTGGACTAAATCTTTTACATGTCTTCATCTGCAGTCTTTCTCTTCTTAGTATGACATGTAATACTTTGCAAAAATGAAAGCCCTCTTAGTCGTCAGGCATTTTCATGAAAAGTATGAGGTTGTGAGTCATATTGCCCATGCCTTATTTATTTCTAACTTGGGACCTTATGCAAATTAATTTCTCTGATCTTCAGTTTTATCACCTCTAAAATCAGTTTTGTAATAACCACTTTAAAATAACTTTTATTAGAGTTAAATAATAAAATGTCTATAGAATTTAACCAGGTGCTCAGTACTTGACAAACCTTCATATTATTACTATTAAGAATCTTTCTATATTTTTTATAGAATCTTTCTATATTTTAGTTGTTTATTAAAAATATCTTTCTCTTCATTTTTCAAGCTTTGCCTTCTTGCTTAAACCCAATTTATTCTACCACAAATCTGGTAAATTGAGAGTAACTACAGTCCCCAATCCCATAAATACATCACTCAGTCTTATAGACCCTTGACTTGTTCTTCCTCAGTGAGCTTTTCCTTTGAACTCCAATCCCACAGTCATGCCCCAGTATTTTATTTTACATGGTTAGAGAAATTTCAGTGCTTATGTTATGGAGATGTTTGGTAGATCTTGGTTTACTTTGCAAAGTGCTCTCTCCATCTGTTACTTTATCTTACTTGGGCTGTCTCTGCAACCTGGGAAGGCCCAGAGGTTTGGCGTTCCCATACAGGGAGCGGAACCCAGAAGACCTGAGTGAAAACCAGGAATCCTGACCTCTAGTTTTATCTATAAGATAGCAATGTTAATGCAATTGAGAAGCCCGTATGTCAGTTCTGGATCTGAGGGGTTCAAGTGATGTTATCATGTTTTCTTTGTTTTGCTTCAACACTGTCTCTTTCTCACTTTGCACTTCAATTTACCTCACTCTTTTGGCTCTTGGAGTCTGGTTTTATTTTCAGATATGTGTTAGTAAGGAGTTCTGCCCCTTTCCATTGTGCACTGAGTCTGTACCAAATTCCCATCACCTTCCAGGAGCTTTCTTTCGGGTGTTCTGATGTACCTCTTCCCCTCCTGTGATTGGGCTTTTGCATATGCCCTAACCCAGCTTCAGATCATCTGCCTTTGAAAGTGGGGTACTGTATTTACCTAATAGAAATTATTCTCTAAATCATGACTTGTTTTATTTATTACTAATGTAACATAAAATATAAACCACAGAAGCTTTCAGATTAGTGAACCAGAATGCATCTATGTGTCAAGCTTCAAACTCCAGGGATAGAAACTTCTAAGTCTGGGACCTTACCCTATATATCTCTTCATCTGGCAGTTCATTCATATCCTTTTATGTTAACCAGTAACCTAGCAAGTAAAGGGGAAAAAAGAACATAAAAATACACCATATAAAATATATGAATTTGAGTTTTATTTGGAGAGATCTTTTCGAATTAAATACCTTTAAGAATTCCAGTTGAGCTATTTCAAATCCTGAAAGATGATGCTGAGAAAGTGCTGCACTCAATGTGCCAGCAAATCTGGAAAACTCAGCAGTGGCCACAGGACTGGAAAAGCTCAGTTTTCATTCCAATCCCAAAGAAAGGCAATGTCAAACAATGCTCAAACTACCGCACAATTGCACTCATCTCACACACTAGTAAAGTAATGCTCAAAATTCTCTAAGACATGCTTCGGCAATACGTGATCCGTGAACTTCTAGATGTTCAAGCTGGTTTTAGAAAAGGCAGAGGAACCAGAGATCAAATTGCCAACATCCGCTGGATCATCAAAAAAGCAAGAGATTCCAGAAAAACAGCTATTTCTGCTTTATTGACCATGCCAAAGCCTTTGACTGTGTGGATCACAATAAACTATGGGAAATTCTGAAAGAGATGAGAATACCAGACACCTGACCTGCCTCTTGAGAAACCTGTATGCAGGTCAGGAAGCAACAGTTAGAATTGGACATGGAACAACAGACTGGTTCCAAATAGGAAAAGGAGTACGTCAAGGCTGTATATTGTCACCCTGCTTATTTAACTTATATGCAGAGTACATCATGAGAAATGCTGGACTGGAAGAAGCACAAGCTGGAATCAAGATTGCCAGGATAAATATCATTAATCTCAGATATGCAGATGACACCACCCTTATGGCAGAAAGTGAATAAGAACTCAAAAGCCTCTTGATGAAAGTGAAAGAGGAGAGTGAAAGAGTTGGCTTAAAGCTCAACATTCAGAAAACTAAGATCATGGCATCTGGTCCCAACACTTCATGAGAAGTAGGTGGGGAAACAGTAGAAACAGTATCAGACTTTATTTTTTGGGCTCCAAAATCACTGCAGATGGTGACTGCAGCCATGAAATTAAAAGACGCTTACTCCTTGGAAGGAAAGTTAAGTCCAACCTAGATAGCATATTCAAAAGCAGAGACATTACTTTGCCAACAAAGGTCCATCTAGTCAAGGCTATGGTTTTTCCAGTGGTCATGGATGGATGTGAGAGTTGGACTGTGAAGAAGGCTGAGCGCCGAAGAATTGATGCTTTTGAACTGTGTTGTTGGAGAAGACTCTTGAGAGTCCCTTGGACTGCAAGGAGATCCAACCAGTCCATTTTAAAGGAGATCAGCCCTGGGTGTTCTTTGGAAGGAATGATGCTAAAGCTGAAACTCCAGTACTTTGGCCACCTCATGTGAAGAGTTGACTCATTGGAAAAGAGTCTGATGCTGGGAGGGATTGGGGGCAGGAGGAGAAGGGGATGACAGAGGATGAGATGGCTGGATGGCATCACTGACTCGATGGACGTGAGTCTGAGTGAACTCCAGGAGTTGGTGATGGACAGGGAGGCCTGGCGTGCTGCGATTCATGGAGTCACAAAGAGTCGGACATGACTGAGCAACTGTACTGAACTGAACTGACCTTTAAGACTAATGAATTCCTGTTTACTTTAGATATCAGCTTCCTCAATGCAGTTTTTTCTGACTCCTCATTC
Source organism: Bubalus kerabau (assembly GCF_029407905.1). Taxonomy (NCBI): domain Eukaryota; kingdom Metazoa; phylum Chordata; class Mammalia; order Artiodactyla; family Bovidae; genus Bubalus; species Bubalus kerabau. The sequence goes on from NC_073626.1 coordinate 155,572,988, forward strand.
CAGGTCATGGTCTTTTGTTATTCTCTGCTTCATAAAATCTAGATCCTTGTTTCTTTTCTTCTTAGAACATTATCTCAGTTTATAATTCTACCTTTATTAATAATATTTTGATTAATGTCCCCTTCCCTCATTGCAAGCTCTGAGAGAGAAGGGGCTCTATTGCTTTTTGGTCATTACTTCATCTCCAACCCACCATAGAGTCCAGCTCATAGTGAGAAGTGATTTTTGAGAGTATGAATATAAAGAGCTATTAAGTGAGAGAGGTGGGATTTCAAATCAGATTTGACTCTAAAGGCACTATTCCATGGTAATGATATATTTTTAGCTTATTATAATAATTACCACACTGAATGTTCAGAACTTGTCTTGGACATACTTAAAAATAATATATGAATGCTTAGGTTTTCTAGTTTAACCAGACTATTTTTTTCATAATTTGTAATACTAATAAAATGAAGAATCTTGGTGAGAGAGATGGTGGATGCCTATGGAGAATTTGGGAGGATGAGACCCTTACAGGCAGACTCAGTGATCATCTCTGCCTGTATGTTTGTCTTTGGGAGGTCAGAGGGTAGAGCACAGCCCCTGGTTCCAGTTCTGGAGGACTCAGGCCCCACGCATTGAGTGGGGCACTGACTGCTTACCTTGCTCCTGTTTTGGCCCAGCTGCAAAGTGGAGTAGCCCAGTGAGTCAATAACAATGAACTAGTTCCAGGGGAAGAATATATGCATATCGGAGAAATATTCGGGTGGGTTTTGTGTTGTTTGCAGTTGTGCCCAAAAACATTTCAGAAGGAAGCAGAGGAGATTTTGCATTAAAAGTGAGTTGGTTGCTGCTGCTGCTCCGTCACTTTAGTCGTGTCTGACTCTGTGCGACCTTCTCAGTTCAGTTTAGTTCAGTCACTCAGTTGTGTCCGACTCTGCGACCCCGTGAATCGCAGCATGCTAGGCCTCCCTATCCATCACCAACTCCCGGAGTTTACCCAAACTCATGTCCATTGAATCGGTGATGCCACCCAGCCATCTCAGCCTCTGTTGTCCCCTTCTTGCTTCTCCCTCTTGCTCTCCCTGTCTCTACTGTGACTCCTAAGATTTTAGTATGTAAATGCTGTCCATAGCCAGGAATCCCTAATGACATGTGGATGATGTGTAAGCACAATTCTCTAGTGAAATTGAGGTCATGCACTATTATCTGCAGCCTTTTCTCTCTTCACTATGAAGATTGTAGTATTTTTATGTAATAGAAAATACAGAAGAATTTTGCTGTATTAATTTCATTGCTTTGCTTTGATGTTAACAAAATGTTGATCTACTATTTTAAAAAAGCATGTATATTTCTTTTCAAAATCCTAACACTTAAACACCTTAAATACTATTTATTTCCTTTGGTTTTTAATATACCCACTTATATTTTAGTTTGTAGAATAATATCAAGACTACATTTTCTCTATATTTGTCTTGCAGTTTATAACTTTGATTCTTATATATTTAAATGATATTTAATAAGATTAAAGTTGACACTGTATGTTCTATGTCTATAAAGTTGACACTGTATTTATGTTCTATAACACTGTATTTATTGTCTGTATGTTCTATGACCTTGAAATTTCTTTGGAAATATGACCCCAGATTAATATCATAGGTTAGATTTATTTCTTTATTTTTACTCGTAATTTTCCCAGAATTAGAAATATTTGGTTGCCAGGTGGACAATTATAGTGCTTAAGAGTGACTTTATGAGCAGCCTGCGGTTGCCTGTTAACCAGAGATTCTGGATGAATGGCAGGATTCATTGTTGCCAATATGTAAGGCAGTTCTCATAAGCCTGACTTAAGGCTGAGCTCCTCTTTCATAGTTTTTGTAATGCACACCCAAACCTAAAAATGGCGTGGTCATTTTGAGCATGCCCCTGGCTTTAAATCATGTATTATCTTGTTTCTTTCTTGCCTGATTAGAATGGATGAAGCTTTGTAAACCAAGCACAAATTGCTTCCCAAGATTGCATTCAACTAATTTAGCTATGTTTTCATTCTAATCTGAAACATATATATTCTTCCCATCTGCTAGACATACACTTATTTTAGATGCTTAAATTGTATTTTGTCTATGTCTGGTGGTTTAGCCTGATTCTGTGTTGTAAACTTCCAAAGTCATTCTAAAGACTTTGAAAACATCTAGAGTTAGTTCTAATTTAGTGGAAAAACAGTCAATAAATGTGTTGGTTTTTGAAATCTCAGTTTCAAAATCACCTAATTGTCAAATGCCAGATAATAAAATCTGTTTGTTCAAAAATTGACCTTTTACCTATTTATTTTATCCCATTAACACTAGAGAGCTTTGAAGTTCTCTTATCACTGATTAAATTTCTTAAAGACCAGGGTAGATTTATTATTATGAAGTTTTACCTTAGAAAAAAGAAAAATTCAAATGTACTTTTTTTGCATAAGGCATTTTATGTTATATATTATATATTCACAATATTATTATGTAGATAAGATTTTTCATGTTACCAATTGCTAGCAGTATGTTTAGAAGAGTTTGAATTCTATAATTACACACTTTCTTCATCAGGTTCTTCTTGTATATTCAAGTGCTATGAAAAGTCTTTATCTTGAACTCCATTTGTAATCTACACAATAACCTGGGAGAACACAAATAATTAATGGGATGCACTTTAATTCCAAGCTCTACTAAGGGAGTCTTATTTAGTATGTGTGGCTTGGGGAATATCAGTGGTTAGGAAGGGATCTTAGTAGAAGGAAGAAGCCTGTCTGTATATCTGAATGCATGTGATTGAGTCTGGGAAGGAATATGGGTTCCCAAAGTGAGGTCAGAAGTGGGTTGGAACCCAGTACTTTTATAGAAGTATATAACCTTCAACCACACCCTACAATATCTAAAAGAACATGAGGGTCTGATACCAGAAAAGTACAAAGCAAAGCATCTTACTATTAGTGGATTAAAATTGCTTCCCAAAATCTTAGATTTAAAAAAATTCTTCCCTTATGACCTAGTAATGCCACTGCTGGGCATATGTGCTAAGTCGCTTCAGTTGTGTCCGACTTTTTGTGACCCTATGGACTGTAGGCTCCTCTATCCATGGGATTCTCCAGGCAAGAATACTGGAGCGGGTTGCCATTTCCTTCTCCAGGGGATCTTCCCCATCCAGGGATTGAACCTGCATCTCTTAGGTCTCCTGCATGGCAGCCAGGTTCTTTACCACTAGTGCCACCGAGGAAACCAAATTGAAAGAGACACATGTGCTGCTGCTGTTGCTAAGTCGCTTCAGTTGTGTCTGACTCTGTGCGACCCCATAGACGGCAGCCCACCAGGCTCCCCCGTCCCTGGGACTCTCCAGGCAAGAACACTGGAGTGGGTTGCCGTTTCCTTCTCCAATGCATGAAAGTGAAGAGTGAAAGTGAAGTTGCTCAGTCGTGTCTGACTCTTAGCGACCCCATGGACTGCAGCCTACCAGGCTCGTCCATCCATGGGATTCTCCAGGCAAGAGTACTGGAGTGGGGTGCCATTGCCCTCTCTGGAGCACAGTTTACAAAACCTAGGACATGGAAGCAACCTAGATGTCCAACAGCAGATGAATGGATAGGGAAGTTTTGGTACGTATACACAATGGAACATTACTCAGCTCTAAAAAGGAACACATTCAAGTAAGTTCTAATGATATAAATGAACCTGGAGCCTATTATACAGAGGGAAGTAAGTCAGAAAGAGAAAGACAAATACTGTATAGATGTGGAGTTTAGAAAGACAGTACCCATGATCCTCCATGCAGGGCAGCAAAGAAGACACATATAAAGAACAGACATTTGGACTCAGCAGGAGAAGGCGAGGATGGGATGATTTGAGAGAATAGCATTGAAACCTACATTGCCGTGTGTAATATAGATGACCAGTGCAAGTTCAGTGCATGAGGCAGGGCACCCAAAGCTGATGCTCTGGGACAACTTGGAGGGATAGGGAGGTAGGAGTGCGGTTCAGGATATGGGGGACACATTTATAAGTTCAGTTCAGTTCAGTCGCTCAGTCATGTCCAACTCTTTGTGACCCCATGAATCGCAGCACGCCAGGCCTCCCTGTCCATCACCAACTCCCGGAGTTCACTCAGACTCATATCCATTGAGTCAGTGATGCCATCCAGCCATCTCATCCTCTGTCATCCCCTTCTCCTCTTGCCCCCAATCCCTCCCAGCATCAGAGTATTTTCCAATGAGTCAACTCTTTGCATGAGGTGCCCAAAGTACTGGAGTTTCAGCTTTAGCATCATTCCTTCCAAAGAAATCCCAGGGTGCATCTCCTTTAGGATGGACTGGTTGGATCTCCTTGCAGTCCAAGGGACTCTCAAGAGTCTTCTCCAACGCCACAGTTGAAAAGCATCAATTCTTCGGCATTCAGGTTTCTTCACAGTCCAACTCTCACATCCATACACGACCACAGGAAAAACCATAGCCTTGACTAGATGGACCTTTGTTGGCAAAGTAATGTTTCTGCTTTTGAATATGCTATCTAGGTTGGACATAACTTTCCTTCCAAGGAGTAAGCGTCTTTTAATTTCATGGCTGCAATCACCATCTGCAGTGATTTTGGAGCCCAAAAAAATAAAGTCTGACACCGTTTCCACTGTTTCCCCATCTATTTCCCATGAAGTGATGGGACCAGATGCCATGATCTTTGTTTTCTGAATGTTGAGCTTTAAGCCAACATTTTCACTCTCCTCTTTCACTTTCATCAAGAGGCTTTTGAGTTCCTCTTCACTTTCTGCCATAAGGGTGGTGTCATCTGCATATCTGAGGTTATTGATGTTTCTCCCGGCAGTCTTGATTCCAGCTTGTACTTCTGAATCCAGCCCAGCGTTTCTTATGATGTACTCTGCATATAAGTTAAATAAGCAGGGTGACAATACACAGCCTTGAGGTACTCCTTTTCCTATTTGGAACCAGTCTGTTGTTCCATGTCCAGTTCTAACTGTTGCTTCCTGACCTGCATACAGGTTTCTCAAGAGGCAGGTCAGGTGGTCTGGAATTCTCATCTCTTTCAGAATTTCCCACAGTTTATTGTGATCCACACAGTCAAAGGCTTTGGATAGTCAACAAGGCAGAAATAGATGTTTTTCTGGAACTCTCTTGCTTTCTCCATGATCCAGTGGAGGTGGCAATTTGATCTCTGGTTCCTCTGCCTTTTCTAAAACCAGCTTGAACATCAGGAAGTTCATGGTTCACGTATTGCTGAAGCCTGGCTTGGAGAATTTTGAGCATTATTTTACTAGCATGTGAGATGTGTGCAATTGTGCAGTAGTTTGAGCATTCTTTGGCATTGCCTTTCTTTGGGATTGGAATGAAAACTGAGCTTTTCCAGTCCTGTGGCCACTGCTGAGTTTTCCAAATTTGCTGGCATATTGAGTGCAGCACTTTCTCAGCATCATCTTTCAGGATTTGAAGTAGCTCCACTGGAATTCTGTCACCTCCACTAGCTCTGTTCATAGTGATGCTTTCTAAGGCCCACTTGACTTCACATTCCAGGATGTCTGGCTCTAGGTCAGTGATCACACCATCGTGATTATCTGGGACATGAAGATTATCTGGGCCAATTCATGTTGATGTATGGCAAAAACCATTACAGTATTGTAATTATTCTCCAATCAAAATAAATTAATTAAAAAAAATCCTTTCTTTGAAGTTAAGTCATACTGATTTAACCTGAAATGGGCAACAGAAAGTCCTTATTTGGTCTCCTTCCAAACCTGTAAACACATATACACAATCTAGCCAAAATCCTTGATTGAAAGGCTATGGTAGATTATCATTGCTCTCAGAGTGGATAAGCTTAAGTCTTTTATATTCTTCAAAGTTGAAATATCTGTGCTCACATACACAAAGTTAATTATTTTTCTTTAACTGATGTGGTATATGCTATTCTTAGCACATATTCCAAGCATTGTTTTGTAATCACATTTTCTGTCTCTTGACTTTAACAAAGATCCTCATATAGAAACAAACAAAAAAGCTTCCTGTTTCAGAAACTAAGGAAGAAACTTTATGGAAAGAGAAAAGTGGCTGTATATACACAATTTATACAGAAGTTTAAAGAAAAGGATCAAATTGAAAGAAGCAGAAAAGAATGAGTTAAAAGATTCCATGGATCATAAAGCAGGAAAAGTGAATTCCCAGAAATAGGAGACTGAACAAACTCAAGTGTATGACACTGTGCATGTGTGTTTTCAGTCACGTCCAGCTCTTTGCAACTGTATGGACTGTAGTCCGCCAGGCTCCTCTGTTCCTGGGATTTTCCAGGCAAGAATACTGGAATGGGTTGTCCTTAACCACAATTTTAGTAATTTCTTTCCCTGGACTTTTTTGTGTGTGGTAAACCTACTCAAAATGAAGTATAACACTCATTCAGAACAATAAAACACAAAGTTGTAGTTAATCCCTTCTGGAACCTTCTCATTTCTGTTCCCTTCCTTCTCCCCAGCACTAGCAACTCTCTTGCCATCAAATACTGTGTCATATATGCCTGTCTTCAAAATGCATATGAATACATACAGGGTGTATGACTTTGTGTCTGGCCTCTGTTACTCGAAATTTGTTTGTAAAATTCCTCCGTGTTGTATGTAACTATAATAACTTGCATTTCAGTTGTAGTTAGTATTTTATTATATGAATAAACTGTAATTTATTTTTATATTCCACTGTTAATAGACATTTATGTATTAGGCATTCACTCTTGTTCAACTTTTAGTCTTAGACTAATACATATTAAAGTGGTCACTCTCAGTCCTTTTGCTGAAGCATCTTCAATCATCTATGGTTGCATGAAGCTCTAATAGATTCCTCAAGAAAGGCATGGGGTCAGTATTCTCTAAATTCTTACATGTTTGAAATTGTTTTTTCATAGCTTTGATATGTGAAGGACAGTTTGGCTGCATTAAAATTTTTTGGTTTAATACTCAATTGTATTGAGCACTTTTTAAAAAAAAATGGTATACTATTGATATTTTCTCTCTATTTCAGTTTGTTTTTTGAAACAGGAAGGCTAGTCTACTCTCTGTATCTCTCTCTCACTCATTTTTTTTTCCTATGTAAGTTATTGGATCTTCCTTCCTTTACCTCAAAGATTTTTTAAAAAGAGGTCTTATTTTTTTACTAGGATATGTCTTAAAGTTGACATTTTGGGTTAATGTTTCCCAGTTGTCATTGGACTTCTATGTAGGCTGCCATTTTCTTAAAATTTATAGAAAGTTGTCTTGAAGTTCAGTCTTAAATATTATTTCTGTTTCATGGTTTTATTTTACTTCTCTGAATACTACAATCATGTGGATGTTATCCCTTCTTCCCCTGTGCTCCATTTCCCTCACATTCTTTGAAATTGTGTACTACTTTCTCATTTTTATCCTCTTGATTGTTTTATACCTTTCTTTACTACTCCTTAATAAAACTTTGATTTCTATCTCTTTTCTTTTATTTTTCATTTCTGAGATAATTTTATCTTTTTCTTCCATTTCTTTCTTGAGTTTGGTCAACTTTGTTTTTATTTATTCTTAGTTTGATCCATTTCTGTTTTTAACTTTTGAATTTACAATTCAAGATACTTTTCTTTCAAGTGCTTCTTTGAGTGTATTTCAGTTCAGTTCAGTTCAGTATAGTCGCTCAGTAGTGTCTGGCTCTTTTCGACCCCATGGACTGCAGCATGCCAGGCCTCCCTGTCTATCACCAACTCCAGGAGGCTACCCAAACTCATGTCCATTGAGTTGGTGATACCATTCAACCATCTCATCCTCTGTTGTTCCCCTATCCTCCTGCCTTCAATCTTTCCCAGCATAAGGGTCTTTTCAAATGAGTCAGCTCTTCGCATCAGGTGGGCAAAGTATTGGAGTTTCAGCTTCAACATCAGTCCTTCCAATGAATATTCAGGACTGATCTCCTTTAGGATGGACTTGTTGGATCTCCTTGCAGTCTACGGGACTCTCAAGAGTCTTCTCCAACACCACAGCTCAAAAATATCAATTCTTCGGTGCTCAGCTTTCTTTATAGTACAACTCTTGCATCCATACATGACTACTGGAAAAACCATAGTCTTGACTAGACAGACCTTTGTTTGGAATTGTATCATATAATTTTCTTCTGCTTCATGTTGTTTTTGAAGGGGAATTTTCATCAGTTCAGATGTGACCAATCTTTATTTTTCTAATAAAGGGTAATGTAGGGTATGTAATAACCCTATATGTGTCAGTTTTTTTCTTCTGTTCATTTTTGTTGATTTGGAGTTGTTCCTAAGATTCCTAATTCACTAGTGACCTTTTCTATATGTATATCAAAGCTGGTTTCTTTACTCTAGATTTTTTTTTTTTAATCATGGACAGAGTTAGGTATCCTCTAATATTTGGTTCCTTTTGTGTTGTGAAAATGTTAGTTACTCAGTCATCTCTGACTCTTTACGACCCTATGGACTCTAGCCCATCAGGTTCCTCTTTCCATGGAAGCCCTGGTGTTGTAGGATCCTAAAATTTTTGACTTGCATTTTTTCCTTTTCACTATTCATCTGCCAGGATTTCTCTGTTGGCTCAGATGGTAAAGAATCTGCCTTCAATGCTAGGTGATCTGTGTTCGATCCCTAGGTTGGGAAGATCCCCTGGAGAAGGGAATGGCAACCCATTCCAGTATTCTTCTCTTCAATGCTAATACAAATTAGTAACTTTTCCTGTGATATTAGAATTTTATTTATTCCCTTTAATTTTTTACTATCCCACTGTTGTCACATATCTTCATTTTTATGTACTTAAACTCTACAAGAATTGATGCTTTTGAACTGTGGTGTTGGAGAAGACTCTTGAGAGTGCCTTGAACTGCAAGGAGATAAAACCAGTCAATCCTAAAGGAAATCAGTCCTGAATATTCATTAGAAGGACTGATACTGAAGCTGAAATTCCAATACTTTGGCCATCTGATGCAAAGAACTGACTCATTGGAAAAGACCTTGATGCTGGGAAAGATTGAAGGCAGGAAGAGAAGGAGATGACAGAGGATGAGATGGTTGGATGGCATCACTGACCCAATGGGTATGAATTTGAGCTGGTGGATCAGAGGTTAAAGCATCTGCCTACAATGCGGGAGACCTGGGTTTGATCTCTGGTTTGGGAAGATCCCTTGGAGAAGGAAATGGCAACCCACTCCAGTATTCTTGCCTGGAGAATCCCATGGACGGAGGAGCCTGGTGGGCTACAGTCCACAGGGTTGCAAAGAGTCAGACACGACTGAGTGACTTCACTCTCACTTTTCACTTTCTGGGAGTTGGTGATGGACAGGGAAGCCTGATGTGCTGCAGTCCATGGGGTTGCAAAGAGTGGGACACGACTGAGTGACTGAACTGAACTGAAACTCTACAAAACTTCATTTTTATTGTTAAGATAGTCAGTTTTATTGAGTATGCTCAAATACTTACCTGTTTCATTTCTCATCATTCCTTGATTTTCCTTTGAAATCATTTTCCTTCTAGCTCAAGATTAAAAAATTTCCTTAAGTGTAAACCTACTCATGAAAAAAAAACCTCTTAGTTGATTTTATCTGAAAATGCCTTTATTTTATCTCTAGTTTTGAAAGATAATTTTGAGTACACAGTGTGTTTGTATACTCTTTGCGACCCCATGGACTGCAGTCCACTGGGCTCCTCTGTCCATGGAATTTTCCAGGCAAGAATACTGGAGTGAGTTGCCATTTCCTTCTCCAGGAGTGCCCAGTGGTGGGTTGGCAACTACTATCTTAAAGTATTTTAAAATACTCTTGCATCATCTTTGGCTTCCTTTGTTCTGTTGAAAGATTGGTTGTGATTCATACTATTCCTCCTTCAAGTACAGTATATCTGCAATTCCCTCTGACTTCTTTAATGATTTTCTCTTCATCTTTGATTTTCAGCAGTTACTTTATGATATACATGTGTGTGGCTTTCCTATTATTTATACTGCATGTGGGTTGCAATCCTTTTTGAATTTGTGGTTTGATGTTTATTGATGTGGAAACTTCTCAACCTTTATCTCTTCAATTATTGCTTCTTCACCATTTTCTCTCTATTTCTGAATGGTATGGCAATTTACATTTTATAATTTTTCCCTTTTATTTTCTTTGTATCTTATGCTATTTTCCATATATTTAAGCTCTTCCATTGTCATCCAGGTTCTTTCCTTTGAATCCGTCTTCTAGTTCAGAAATTATTGCTATATCTGTGACTGATTTCTTCATCATATGCATTTCTGGTAGGTAAGTTTTTAATGTCCATCATTTCTGTTGAGTTTGGGTCATATTGTCGTAGTTTCATTTGCCCATTTCTGTTTGTTTTGATTTTTGAGTATCAGACACCTTTAAAAAATAGAAGTTTCTTTTAAAAATACAAGTCCGATTTGAAGCTCAAGAGTGATATTATCTTTTCCCAAAGAGAATCCATGCTGACATCTTGCAAGCACTGTCAGTGGCATATCACCTTATTCCGGTTATGATTGAGATGGTTCAGAGTTTATCTTTGGTCTTTGGAAGGTCAAGTCTATTTCTAGTTCACTCTCATTACTCAGATTCACAATGAAAATCCTGGTGCGTTTACAGAACCTGTTCTTTGGCTGGATTCTTGGCTTCAGTTTTGGTTCTTTTTGTCTTAGTTTCTTAGCCTCTTCTTTTAAAATTGTCTGACAGCTAAAGTTTCAGGAGAAAATGAACTCCAAATGCTAGGCTCTTCTCCATGTATCTTTCTTATCTTGAATCTTGATTCCATTATTCTTCACTATATTTTTAAACATAGATGATTTCAAAACACCTAAAAAATATTTTATCATATTTTCTAGTGTTTTTTTTTTTTCCCGACTGGAAGATTGTTCCACATATCATTCATCATTACTGAAACTCATCTGCTGTGAGGTTGTTGTTGTTGTTCAGTCACCCAGTTGTATCCAGCTCTTTGCAATGCCATAGACTGTAGCACGCCAGGCTTCCCTGTCCCTCACCATTTCCCAGAATTTGCCCAAGTTCATGTTCATTGCATCAGTAATCTGTCCAGCCATCTCATCCTCTGATGCCCTCTTCTTTTCCTGCCCTCAATCTTTTCCAGAATCAGGGATTTTTCCAATGAGTCAGCTGTTCACATTAGATGACCAAAATACTGGAGCTTCAGCTTCAGCATCAGTCCTTCCAGTGAATGTTCAGGGTTTATCTCCCTTAAGATTGACTGCTTCAGTCTCCTTGCTGTCTTTCATGAGTCTTTCTCAGCCACATTTTGAAGGCATTGATTCTTTGGCATTCTGCCTTCTTTACAGTCCAGCTCTCACAACTGTAGTGACCACTGGGAACATCATAGCCTTGTCTATATGGACTTTGTCGACAGGCTAATGTCTCTGCTTTTCAGCACACTGTCTAGGTTTGTCATTGCTTTCCTGCCAAGAAGCAGTCATCTTCTGACTTCATGGCTGCAGTCACCGTCCAGGGTGATTTTGAAGCCCAAGAAGAGGAAATGTGTCATCACTTCCAGCCTTTCCCCTTCTATTTGCCATGCAGTAATGGGGCCGGATGCCATGATCTTAGTTTTTTAGTATTTAGTCTTAAGGCTCTTTTACTCTCCTCCTTCACCCTCATCAAGAGGTTCTTTAGTTCCTTTTCTCTTTCTGCCATTAGAGGGATATTGTTGGTTGTTGATATTTCTCCCGCCTGTCTTGATTCCAGCTTGTAACTCATCCATCCTGGCATTTCTCATGAGGTGCTCTGTGTGTAAGTTAAAAAAAAAACAAAACCAGGGTGACAGCAGACAGCTGTCTGCTCTGAGAAGAAGTACATAAAACTTAGATTTTTATTTTTATATGTAGGGTGTAACACCTATTGAATAATTTAAAACAGTGTATTTTTGTTGAAAACTGTGATGTATGTTTTTGAATTGCATTTTTTGCCTAGAAATTTCAATTCCTTCAGTGTCTGCAAAGATCCAGTGTTTTATCTGGTCTTCCTACTCCTTCGTGGTTTTCTACCATTCACTTTTTCCCATCTTTCCTTCTTTATTTACTTTATACCCTCTGCTTATGTATTTTCACATGCATTTGGGTTTCTTATTTTTAAACTCTCTTTTGTCCAAAAATATCTGAAGTACTAGTTGATTTTCCCAAAGTCAAATGCTTTTTATATTAATGCATATTGTTCACTACTATCTTATTCAAGTGCCATTTTCTGTCCAAAAGACTGTGATTCCTTTGAGTTTGGAATTACTTGGTCTGTAGTGCAAGAACAAGTCTTAATTATTGTATCAGGATAGATCCCTATCAGAGAATTTGCTCCCTTCTGGTTGTCTCACTCTGCTGAAAATTACCTGGCTGTAGATTAATGTGTTTCAATTTATTGTATGTGTTTGTTAATGTTGCAGGAACACACAAACAGGAATGAGGCAACCTTTTGGGAAAGTGATTAAACTAATTTTGACCAGAGGACAAATGTTTGAAATCTTTGAAACATAGGTTATCTTGAATTATTGCTAGCTACTCTTTGACCTTTCTTAGGAATATGTAGTAAATTTAACCTATATAGGCAAGACTAGAAGTTAAAAGGTAGAAGTTGAGTCAGAATACCTCTGAAAGGTATTATTAAAATATCAGTGCATAATGATAATTTTAAAAATCATATACACAGAGTGCTACTGCTGGTTGTTGTAAATCAGTAGGTGCATTTTTAGAGTCACTAAATATTTAGTACTCATTATCATTCCATAGTGCAAAAACTGAATAATTCTATAATGTTTTCTCAGAATTAAAAATTGAATGAGTTAATATTTTTATTAAATTACAATCCTTAATCTAAAGTCATTAAAGTCAGTGTAAGAGAACTGAGGTAAATGTTACAATTTCAATGACAAAAATGCATGATTATTCTTCATTTTTGGAAGCCTGCCAACTAGAGAATATATTACACTCTGAATGCAACTAGACAAGTCATCCAATTCAGTGATTTCTAGCTGGTTAAATATATTTTTGGGCAGATTTAACCTTTTTATGACTTATTCTTGATCTCTGTTTCATAGGGATTATATAATTGCTTATTTTTAAGTGAAAATTATGAGAGGAATAAAATCCAAAAGTCATTCAAATGTCCAGGCCTATCAGTTTACATGCAGCTAAGTGAGAGGAATTAATAAAAGCTTAGAAAGTCTTCATTCATTTTCAAATAAAACTGCTGGTGGAGAATTGCCTTATTGTACAAACCTAAATAGATTATGTCCTTTATTGGAAAATATCCAACTCATTGATTTTTGTCATCTTTCATTTCATTGCTTATATTTTGTGTCAGATAGCATTTTAAAGGAAATTATAACCATTTTCTTACAACAGTGAGCTGATCTGATTTAAAACTATTGAGAAAATAAACATCTCTGTTTAAATAGATATGCATAAAGAAAGCTAGATACTGTGTGAGTGACCCTGTTTGACACCTGTAAATCCTATTTGTATTTTGTTTAGCATCTGTTTAGGCTCCTGGGAACTATGGGAGCCACTAGGATGCCTTCCAATGAAACAGGAGCATAAGCAACCCAGCTGTGTGCTCTTTGTGCCAGTAAGAGGACCTGTGCCAGCTGGCTGCCCTCCAGAAATGTGCATGGTAAACAGAAAGTTATTTATGACTTTCCTAGAAGGGAAATTTTTGCCAAGAGAACACATATGAATAGGATCATTATTCCCATTTCTCAGAAATGGTCTGTCCAAGAGAGCATGTAGACTTCATTCTTTGCTTTTAAAAACATAAGTTTAGGAAGGCTGTAAAGTGTAACTTTTTGTACATGAAGAGTATTACTGAAATGGTTACTTTAGTTGCAGATTAAAACAGTAATAAGTTGACTTGGTAATGGGTAGAAACAATGAGACATTCCAAACCTCTCAGTGTGTGTGGTCATGTCTACCAGTTTGAAATTTGTTTGTCTTTGTGCACGCACATGCACACACACACACACACACACACACACACACACGAACACACACATGCACACACACACCCCAACTCAAATATCTCAGTGGCTTAAAACACAAAAACAAGTTATCTCACATATATGACATGACCATTGTGCTTCAGCAAAGAGGCTCCACTAATCATCATCACTTAGGAATATGGGCCAGTGAAGAAGCTCTTATCACTTTCATGTATCGGGGAAAGGGACCAAAGGAGTAGCAGATCCTATGCTGGCATTTCAAGCTGGTATCCAGAAGTACCACATGTGGCTTTTTCTCACATTTCATTGGTTAGGTAAGTCACATGGTGCACCCAAGTTCAAAGGGCAGAGATGTGTCATCCTATCCTGTATCATTTGTATATCATACATGTATTTAATATAGTGCTTTTCCAGCTGTTAAAAGTAACCTCAGTTCCTTCTAGAAAATTTGAAAATATGAAATGAAGACAAAATAGGCAGCACACAGAGTTAGTTACCATTAATATTTTGACACATTTTCTTTAATTTTCTCACACATAAGCATTTGTAGGTATATCATACATATGTCCTCCATATTATGTGGATACTTTGTATTCCATAAATATTCTTTGTGAATATAATTATTTACATGAACTTCCAGATGTTCAAGCTAGTTTTAGAAAAGGCAGAGGAACCAGAGATCAAATTGCCACATCCGCTGGATCATCAAAAAAGCAAGAGAGTTCCAGAAAAACATCTATTTCTGCTTTATTGACTATGCCAAAGCCTTTGACTGTGTGGATCACAATAAACTGTGGAAAATTCTGAAAGAGATGGGAATACCAGACCACCTGACCTGCCTCTTGAGAAACCTGTATGCAGGTCAGGAAGTAGCAGTTAGAACTGGACATGGGACAACAGACTGGTTCCAAATAGGAAAAGGAGTATGTCAAGGCTGTATATTGTCACCCTGCTTATTTAACTTGTATGCAGAGTACATCATGAGAAACGCTGGGCTGGAAGAAGCACAGGCTGGAATCAAGATTGCCGGGAGAAATATCAATACCCTCAGATATGCAGATGACACCACCCTTATGGCAGAAAGTGAAGAGGAACTAAAAAGCCTCTTGATGAAAGTGAAAGAGGAGAGTGAAAAAGTTGGCTTAAAGCTCAGCATTCAGAAAACTAAGATCATGGCACATAGTCCCATTACTTCCTGGAAAATAGATGGGGAAACAGTGGAAACAGTGTCAGACTTTATTTTTTTGGGCTCCAAAATCACTGCAGATGGTGATTGCAGCCATGAAATTAAAAGACGCTTACTCCTGGGAAGAAAAGTTATGACCAACCTAGATAGCATATTCAAAAGCAGAGACATTACTTTACCAACAAAGGTCCGTCTAGTCAAGGCTATGGTTTTTCCTGTGGTCGTGTATGGATGTGAGAGTTGGACTGTGAAGAAACCTGAATGCCGAAGAATTGATGCTTTTGAACTGTGGTGTTGGAGAAGACTCTTGAGAGTCCCTTGGACTGCCAAGGAGATTCAGCCAGTCCATTCTAAAGGAGATCAGTCCTGGGTGTTCATTGGAAGGACTGATGCTAAAGCTGAAACTGCAATACTTTGGCCACCTCATGTGAAGAGTTGACTCATTGGAAAAGACTCTGATGCTGGGAGGGATTGAGGGCAGAAGGAGAAGGGGATGACAGAGGATGAGATGGCTGGATGGCATCACTGACTCGATGGACATGAGTTTGAGTAAACTCTGGGAGTTGGTGATGGACAGGGAGGCCTGGCGTGCTGCGATTCATGGGGTTGCAAAGAGTCAGACATGACTGAGTGACTGAACTGAACTGAACTGAATAGCTAAATATTGTCCCATTACCTAGATGCACGGTATTCTTGAATTAACTAATCCCTTTTTAAAAAATTTAGGTGTTTTTAGTATTTCACTATAATAAATAATGGTCCATGGACATTTTTATATATACATCTTAGCATGTTGATGTGAGTATTTTCCTAGAGTACATTTTTAGAAATAGGCTTATTGATAAAAGTTATTTGATAATTTCTTAATAAATTTGATACATATAATCAAGTTTCCTGCTAAAAATTATATAAATTTATATTTCTACTTGTTGTGTGTGAGAGTACCTCACCAATTTCTCATTTAAAGTATAGTTTCAGTTCAGTTCAGTTCAGTTCAGTCGCTTGGTTGTGTTCGACTCTTCGCGACCCCATGAATCGCAGCACGCCAGGCCTCCCTGTCCATCACCAACTCCCGGAGTTCACTCACACTCACGTCCATCGAGTCAGTGATGCCATCCAGCCATCTCATCCTTCCTCTGTCGTCCCCTTCTCCTCTTGCCCCCAATCCCTCCCAGCATCAGAGTCTTTTTGAATGAGTCAACTCTTCCCATGAGGTGGCCAAAGTACTGGAGTTTCAGCTTTAGCATCATTCCTTCCAAAGAAATCCCAGGGCTCATCTCCTTCAGAATGGACTGGTTGGATCTCCTTGCAGTCCAAGGGACTCTCAAGAGTCTTCTCCAACACCACAGTTCAAAAGCATTAATTCTTTGGCGCTCAGCCTTCTTCACAGTCCAACTCTCACATCCATACGTATAAAGTATAGTTTACCAGTTTGCAAATGAATAACACCTCATTTGTGGTTATGTGTCTATTAAATAATTAGTGAGACTGACCATTTCTACATGTTTACTGACTACTTTATGGGTGATTTGTGTATCTATAGACTTTTTTCTTTTTTTCCCCCAAGAGTTTAGTTTTTATGATTAATTTTAAAATATCCTTCTGTACTTTATAGTATTACTTTTAAATACCAACATTTTCCTTACAGTCTTTCCTTTGACTTTTTTTAATATTAGAAATTTAAAAAATTGTGTAATCATTAAAACTGTTTTTACTTCACAGTTTCTTCCTCAATATTATGCTTGGATAGAGCTTCTGTACTCCAAAATAATATATTTACTTACATGTTATTTCTGGTTCTTTCATGATTTCTTTTTATTTTAACATTGATCTTTAATCCATTTGAAATTAATTTGGGAGCAGGATAAGATACAATTTTCTGCCTTATGTTCCCAAATAATTAAACTAGTTTTCACAAGTTTATTCATTAATCTATATTGAATCTTCTGGAGTCTAAATCATCAAAAATGTAGACATATCCCTCAACAAAACTATCAGAGAGATCCCACCGGAGATCTACATTAAAAATTATTGTGCTACTGTGTAGAAGTTATTCATACAGAACCTTATTGGCATAGCAAAGAAAATATTCTTAAGTGATCTGGTCGAGGTATTTTGTGGCTTATAGCAGATTAGAAACTGCACAAAAAGGGGCTGAATAAAGAGCAGAAAGTGCTGTAATTATTACAATTAGAAGGAGACCGAAAAACTAAAGAGTGTACAAAGTTGTACTATTTGACTGTAGTATTCATAATTTTTACCAAGCCCCTGAGGGGGAAAAAAAAAGTTTCATTATCTTTACTCTTTTTTGTTTAGGAAGCTCATTTAAAAAAAGAAAAAGGTTTAAATCAGCAGGCTTTGATGAAAGAACTGAAAAAATATGGTAAAATGAAAAGGATTTTGGAGTCAAACAAACTTGGATTTCAATTTAAGGTTCTTAACCTAAAGAATCCATGACATTGGGAAAAGGATTAGGTTATTTTAAACTGATTTTACTCATCATAAAATGAGGATGATAAACAATCTTTGTACATCCTTGTTGTAATCAAAGTGATGTACAGTCTCATCACGTTCATCTTTATCCACCTCCTCCTAACCTCCAAGCCTGTCTGAAGATGATTTCTTGAAAATTCCACATAGATATGGCATTCTCCTCAGCAATTTCAGGAGCTGTTTGCTTGTGGTTTATAATTAAGCCAAATGGTTCTTAAGCTAGAAGAAAAGTTAAGTCTTATTTCATCAATAGATCTTAGTTAACAGAGTCCAGTTGGAGACACAAGAATACTGGCATAGATACTGGAGCTATAGGGCAAAGAAGAAATAACTGAGACCCTAGGGCCAGAAAGATAGAATCTGATTCTTGGTTCTATCACTGAGCAATTAGCTGAACACTCCACTGACCAGCTCCTACCTGAGCTCTATTTTTGAGCATCTGTCAAAGAGAGACGATACCCAACATGCAGAGCTATTGTGAGGATTTGGCACAAATAAGTAGGTTAATCTAGAAATATACTTGAAGAATGTGGCAACCTAGAGGGGTTCTCAAGTGACAATTTAGTGGTTGTATGTTTTATTTTTGTTAGTCTTTTTACTTTAGCCTAATTTGATGTGGGTCAAAGTAAAGACTGACTCAGGCATAGCTTTTAAATACAGAAGAACTATTTGCTTGATATAATCATATACAGAAGAAACTTTAAAGAATTATTAGTTTTAGGAGTATTCCTAAAAATGCCTAAATACTTGTGAAAACATTTTGCAAGTATAATCTCTACAATCTAAAGTCACACAATGCAAACACAGATGAAGGTCAAGCAAGAACACAGAAGTAAAGAGGAAGACTTTCCCTCACTCTCATTTTTATGCTCAGACTGTGAATGTCAATTAGCTCAATCAAGTCTTGCAGATAATGTCAGCTGTCAATCATTCCTAGGTAGTGATGTGTGAAGTTTGTCAGCAGGCAATGGACTACTTGAGTGATGAATGAAATAATGAGGACACAGAAGCCTGAACAAAATTTCCCTTTTTCTGGTAAATTCCTCTCAACATAGGAATTTAGGAGAGGGAGAGAAAAAAATCACATTAAAATTTGTTTTACAGCAGTGTTCATTTAATGCCATGTCTACTTGCAAACATTCATCCTTTAACCTTGTAGTTTTTAAAATTAATACAAATGGCAAATAATTGTGTGTGTTAGTTGCTCAGTCGTGTCTGACTCTTTGCGACCCCATGGACTATATATAGCCTACCAGGCTCCTCTGTTCATGGAATTCTCCAGGCAAGAGTACTGGAATGGGTTGCCATTTCCTTCTCCAAAGGATCTTCCCTACCCAGGGATCGAACCTAGCCCGTCTCCTGCATTGCAGGTGATGCTTTACCACCTTAATTATGTGCCTGCAGTTGTAGGCACATAATTAAGCATCATAATTTTCATCTGTACTAGTCAGTGTAAGCAACATTAGCTACTACAAGAGGTAAGACCCCAAACCCAAAGTGCTTTTTACAACTAAGGTTCATACTAACTGTGGGTAGTGTCATGCCTCTGCATAGCTGTCTTCCATTTAGTGACTCATGTATACTGGCATCCATCTGGTGACTACAAAATCTGGAACTATGTTGGGATGTTTAAAAGCTAGGACTAGAAACAACTTACATTATTTCTACTTACATCCTGTTTTTCAGAACCCTGTAACTTTAACTCAGTTTAACTGTAAGGGAGGTAGGGAAATGTAAAAGAACTCTTAATAGTCTCTGCTATATTAACCAGACTTGTTTTATTTGAACAGTCTTTTAAAATCTAAGGTTTTAACTATATCATATCCAGTTGAGCCGTGGTTTGAAAGTACTAGTCACAAGTTTGAGGGCATTTAATATGTGTAGACTAGATAGATTCTTTATATATATTACTTTATTTGAAAAATTAAGAAAATACTATTCATGTGATAAAATATTCAAACAGTAAAGAAAGGTATAATATTAAAAGTAATTAATTATTTTCCCTTTGCTCTGATCTCTGTTGTTATTTTGTTCTTTGCGACCATGTGGACTGTAGCATGCCAGGCTTCCCTGTCCTTTACCATCTCTGGAGTTTGCTCAAACTCATGTCCATTGAGTTGGTGATGCCAACCAGCCTTTGCATCCTCTGTCGTCCCCTTCTCCTCCTGCCCTCAATCTTTCCGAGCATTCAGGGTCTTTTCTAATTTACTACATCCATTGATGACAACTATTTTTTTTTCGGCTAAAACAACATTTATTAAGTCACCGTTCTGGAAGGCAGACGTCTGAAATCAAGGTGTCAGGGCTGGCTTTCTTCTGGCGGCCTTAGGGGAGAATCCTTTCCTAGACTTTTCTAGCTGCAAACAGAGGCTACTTAGATTGCGTGGAACATGGTCCCTTCCTTCAACTTCAAAGGACATCACTGTAGACTCTGTTTCCATCATCCCATCCCATTTGCTGATCCTGAGCCTTCTGCCTGCTTCTTCCTATTTTATTTTTAATTTTTTTCAATGTTTTATTGTTTTTTTAATATAATTTTTTCATTTTTTAAATTGAAGTATAGTATATACAAGTGTTTCAAGTATACAGCAAACTGATTCAGATATGTTCTTTTTCAGACTTTTTTCCATTATAGGTTATTACAAGATACTGAATATAGTTCCCTGTACTATACAGTAGGTCTCTGTTGCTTATCTCTTTTATACATAGAAGTATAAATCTGTTAATCCCAAATTCCCAATTTATTCCTCTCTCTGCTTTACCCTTTGGTAATTTTAAGTTTCTTTTCTGTGTCTGTGAGTTTATTTCTGTTTTGTAAATAAGTTCATTTGTATTATTTTTTTAAGATTCCATGTATAAGTGTTATCATATGATATTTGTCTCACTTACTTCTGACTTAGGTCACTTAATATGATGATCTCTAGATGTATTCTTATTGCTACAAATGGCATTATTTCATTTTTTTTATGGTTGATTAATATTCCATTGCATGTATGTATATACCATATTTTCTTTATACATTTGCCCATTGATGGACATTTAGGTTGCTTCCATGTCTTAGCAAGGAAATGTCAGCTCACTCCAGTGTTCTTGCCCGGGAAATCCTACGGACAGAGGAGCCTGGTGGGCTATAGTTCACAGTGTCTCAGAGACAAACCATTAGTGACTGAACCACAGCAGCAGCCACCACCACCATATCTTAGCTGCCACATCTTATAAATAGCGCTGCGGTGAACATCCACAGCTACTTCCCCTTTTTAAAATTTTTTATATTTTTATTGAAATCTAGTTCATTTATAATATTATATTGGTTTCAGGTACATAGCAGTGATTAAATATTTTTATATATTATACTCCATTTAAAGTTATTATAAAATATTGGCTATATCCCCTATACTGTATAATACATCTTTATAGCTTATTTATTTTATACTGTTGTTTATGTCTCTTAATCTTCAACCCTGTCTTTCCCTTCTACCTTTTCCTCTCCCCACTGGTAACCACTAGTTTGTTCTGTATAGGTACATCTGTTTCTGTTTTACCTTATTCATCTGTTTCATTTTTTAGATTCCACATATAAATGATAATACAGTATATTTCTTTACCTATCTGACTTATTTCACTAAGCATAACAACATCTGGGCCCATCTATGTTGTTTCAAATATGTCATTCATTTTTATGGAAATAGTTCATTCTTCTTTATGACCAAGCAATATTTCATTGTTAATCACTCAGTTGTATATGATTGACTTTTTGTGATCCCATGGACTGTTGCCTGCCAGGTTCATCAGTCCATGGAACTCTCTAGGTAAGAATATTAGCAGTAGGATTGCATTCAATTCTCAAGGGGATCTTCCCAAACCAGGGATTGAACCCAGGTCCTCTTGCATTGCAGATAGATTCTTTACCATCTGAGCCACCAGGGAAGCCTACCACATATTTTTTATTCATTCATCTGTTGCTGGGCAATTAAGTTGTTTTCATATCCTGACTATTGCAAATAATGCTATTATAAACATGGGAGTGCAGGTATCTTTTGAAAATATTTTTGTTTTCATCAAATATATACCCCATAGTAGAAATTCTAGATCATATGGTTGTTCTATTTTCAATTTTTCAAGGAACCTCCCCAAAATATTTTCCATAGTGACTATGGAAATTTAGATTCCCACCAAGCATGCTGGGACAGTTGTGGGGAAATTGACCACTGGGCAGTTTCAGTCTGCTTCCTTTGCCTTGTTTTGGGACCAAACAAGCATGTGTGCACTCTTCACAAGCAGAGTCTAACTTTCTTACAGCTCCATTGTCAGTCCCACTGGTTTTCAAACCAGCTAAGTGTATCTTGGTGTCATACACCCTAGATGGGGATTCAACTGCCCACCCCCTAGGAAGGGTTGTCCAGCCCATGTAGTCCCACTCCTCTTCTGTGTCCCCTCCTAGGGGCTCAGTGCCAGTCTAATTGCTTCTGTTCCCTTTCTGCCTGCCTACTTGTGGGTCTTCTTCCAGTCTCTGTTTTCAGTGAGAATTGTTCCATGTTGTTGAATTTTGGATGTGTTTATGTGGGTTGGAGAAGGCAATGGCAACCCACTGGTAGGCTGCAGTCCGTGGGGTTGCTAAGAGTTGGACATGACTGAAGCGACTTCACTTTCACTTTTCACTTTCATGCATTGGAGAAGGAATTGGCAACCCACTCCAATATCCTTGCCTAGAGAATCCTGTGCACAGAGGAGCCTGGTGGGCTGCTGTCCATAGGGTCGCACAGAGTTGGACACGACCGAAGCGACTTAGCATGCATGCATGCATGGGGGTTGGTGAGCTCCACATTTTCCTGCTCTTTCATCTTGATCTCCTCCTCATGACCACTGTTAAGATTCTTGTTTTCTCTCTCTAAAAAATGTATCACAATCCATTAGTCCTTACCTGTAGATCCTTTGTTTATTTTATAAAAATGGAATGATTTTAATATGCCATTCTATACATTTTTAAGTTAGTAATATAGAGTTAATTTTGCATAAATACATATAAATTTAGAGTGATATTCAAAGTGTTTGACAAGTCAACATTAGAGCATGAGAACTGACCAATCAGAATAGATGCTGGATGTAGGATGGGAGAATGGTCCGGGAGCCCCAGGTGTGGCAAAAATCACCATAATTAGGGCAATATTATAAATAAATTGGGTCAGGGGATGTACCCAAAGAAGTAGATAAAGTGTGGCTGTAACAGGAATATAGAGTATATGCTTTGGATAGTGGCTATTTTCCAAGTAGTACAAATATTTTTCAGTATTTTAACAACTGGGCCCTAGGGTTATAACAGTACTGGATGTACTTCAGTCTATTTAAAGATGGTATAGCAGAATAGTACCATAATTTTTACAATAAATCAAGGTATTGATGCACAATTAAGTTGTCCTTTATATCTAAAATTGTAGGAAATGCAGCATATTAGAAAATAAAAGCAAACCACAAAAACAAAAAACACAAATGAAAAAGAAAGCTTGTGTATATAATTTGGTGAAACATTGAGAGATTATCCATAAGACAAATTCCTAGCTATGGAATTGCCAAGTCAGTTTTTATTTTGATTGATATTTCTTTGAAAATGTCAAGTCAGTTTATAGTCATTCCAAGTGAAGAAATATTTTCCATATCTTATCCAACAGTTTGCATTATTACATTAAAAATCTTATAACTTTACTCAATTTGATAATTGAAAGATTAAGGAAATATCCATTCTTGCTTAGTCATCATTTTGTAATAGTTGAAAACTTGTTAGATTTGGAGATATTTAGAGGTAGAACATTATGTCTACTACTGTGGGCAAGAATGAAATGGAGTAGCCATCATAGTCAACAAAAGACTCCAAAATGCAGTAGTACTTGGATGCAGTCCCCAAAACGGCAGAATGATCTCTGTTCGTGTCCAAGGCTAACCATTCAATATCATGGTAATCCAAGTCTATGTCCTGACCAGTAATGCTGAAGAAGCTGCAGTTGAACAGTTCTATGAAGACCTACAAGACTTTCTAGAACTAACACCCAAAAAAGATATCCTTTTCATTATAGGGGGCTGTAATGCAAAAGTAAGGAGTCAATAAATAGTTGGAGTAAGGGGCAAATTTGGCCTTGGAGTGCAGAATGAAGCAGGGCAAAGGCTAACTAATAGAGTTATGCCAAGAGAATACACTGGTCATAGCAAACACCCTCTTCCAACAACACAAGAGAAAACTCTACACATGGACATCACAGGATGGTCAACACTGAAATCAGATTGATTATATTCTTTGTAGCCAAAGATGGAGAAGCTCTATATAGTCAGCAAAGACAAGACTGGAATCTGGCTGTGGCTCAGATCATGAACTCCTTATGGCAAAATTAAGACTTTTAAATTGAAGAAAGTAGGGAAAACCACTAACCATTCAGGTATGACCTAAATCAAATTCCTTATGATTATACAGTGGAAGTGAGAAATAGATTCAAGGGATTAGATCTGATAGAGTGCCTGATGAACTATGGATGGAGGTTTGTGGCCTTGTACAGTAGGCAGTGATCAAGATCATCCCCATGAAAAAGAAATGCAAAAAGGTTGTCTGAGGAGGCCTTACAAATAGCTATGAAAAGAAGAGAAGCTAAAGGCAAAGGAGAAAAGTAAAGATATACCCATTAGAATGCAGAGTTCCAAAGAATAGCAAGGAGAGATAAGAAAGCCTTCCTCAGTGATCAGTGCAAAGAAATAGAGGAAAACAACAGAACGGGCAAGACTAGAGATCTCTTCAAGAAAATTAGAGATACCAAGAGATATTTTCATGCAAAGATGGGCACAATAAAGGACAGAATGGTATGGATGTAACAGAAGCAGAAGATATTAAGAAGACGTGGCAAGAATACACAGAAGAACTGTACAAAAAAGATCTTCATGACCCAGATAATCACGATGGTGTGATCACTCACGTAGAGCCAGACATCCTGGAATGTAAAGTCAAGTGGGCCTTAGGAAGCATCAAGACGAACAAAGCTAGTGGAGCTGATGGAATTCCAGTTGAGTTATTTCAGATCCTAAAAGATGATGCTGTGAAAGTGCTGCAGTCAATATGCCAGCAAATTTGAGAAACTCAGCAGTAGCCACAGGACTGAAAAAGTTCAGATGCCAAAGAATGCTCAAACTACCACATAATTACACTCATCTCACAGGCTCACAAAGTAATGCTCAAAATTCTCCAAGCCAGGCTTCAATGGTACGTGAATCATGAACTTCCAGATGTTCAAGCTGGATTTAGAAAAGGCAGCGGAACCAGATATCAAATTGCCAACGTCCGTTGGATCATCAAAAAAGCAAGATAGATCCAGAAAATTGTCTACTTCTGCTTTATTGACTATGCCAAAGCCTTTGACTGTATGGATCACAAAAAAGTGTGGAAAATTTTCAAGATATAGGAATACCAGACCACCTGACATGCCTCCTGAGAAATCTGCATGTAGGTCAAGAAGCAACAATTAGAACTGGACATGGAAAAACAGACTGGTTCCAAATCAGGAAAGGAGTACATCAAGGCTGTATATTGTCACACTGCTTATTTAACATATGCAGAGTACATCATGAAAAATGCTTGGCTGGATGAAGCACAAGCTTGAATTAAGATTGTCAGTAGAAACATCAATAACCTCAGATATGCAGATGACACTACCCTTATGGTAGAACGTGAAGAACAACTAAAGAGCCTCTTGATGAAAGTGAAAGAGAAGAGTGAAAAATCTGTCTTAAAGCTCAACATTCAGAAAACTAAGATCATGGCATCTTGACAGTGTTTATTTTGGGGGGCTCCAGAATCACTGCAGATGGTGACTGCAGCCATGAAATTTAAAGACGCTTGCTGCTTGGAAGAAAAGTTATACCAACCTAGACAGCATATTAAAAAGCAGAGACATTTCTTTGCCAACAAAGATCTATCTAGTCAAGGCTATTATTTTTCCAGTTGTCCTGTATGGATATGAGAGTTGGACTATAAAGAAAGCTGAGCACCGAAGAATTGATGCTTTTGAACTGTGGTGTTGGAGAAGACTCTTGAGAGTACCTTGGACAGCAAGGAGATCCAACCAGTCCATCCTAAAGCAAGTCAGTCCTGAATATTCATTGGAAGGACTGATGCTGAAGCTGAGCTGACACATTTGAAAAGACCCTGATGCTGGGAAAGATTGAAGACAGGAGGAAAGGGGACAACAGAGGATGAGATGGTTGTATGGCATTACTGACTCGATGGACTTGAGTTTGATCAAGCTCCGGGAGTTGGTGATGGACAGGAAAGCCTGGAGTGCTGCAGTCCATGGGGTTGCAAAGAGACAGACACAACTGAGTGACTGAACTGAACTGAGTTAGACTGGTTGCTTGTATTTGGATTAATTACTATGAGTTTGTCTTCTCAAGTGTAAAATGGAGATATTATAAATGTCAAAACAATATTGTCTGGTTTGTTCTTCCAGATTAATTTTAGAATGATTTTCTAAGGCTCCTCAAAATTCGCAGTAAAGTTTTTATTTGAAATATATTAAATATTTAAATCAAACTTCTCAAGAACTTTGTTAATAGACTTCCTGAGTCCGTGGGATATCTATATTAAATCAATCCCTGTTTTATATCTCTGAATAAAGTATGTTTTTCTTGAGATTTACTGAGTTTTGTATTAGCGTTCTACGAGGTAAGTGTGTTTTATTGTTGCTAGATTTAATGAAATGTTTTTCTTTTATATCTTTATATCTTTACATCTTTATATATATATCTTATAAAAGATATATATATATATCTTTTATATCTTTTCTTTTATATCTTTTATATCTTTTCTTTTGTATATCTATCTTTGTATATATACAGAAGATATAATGAACATTACTACTTTATAACTGTAGTACATTTATATTTATATGATCTCTTTATAATTCCCTTTTCCCATTTAGCTTTATACATATTACCTATTTATCTCTAATGTCTATCAATGTAAATCACAATATATGAATATGATAACTTTATCTACTTCATTCCTATACTCTTATTGCATATTTCTTCACCTTAATATTGTCTACATATTTCTAATCTAGCTGTCCTTTTCATTTATACTATTCCTTCTTGAGACTGAGTCCTTGTAAGGGAAGGAGTGTATTCTACTTATATTTGTGGTCTGGTAAAATTAAACTAATGCCTGACATGAAGTAAACACTCAAATGTTTTAAGTGAATGCCTGAGTGAATAATTTTGAGCTTCAGATTCAAGATTGTTGTGGGTTATCAATGGAAAGCATTAAACAAGACAGAGAAGCAGACAGAAGTTAAATGGCATAGACACAGAGCCTTGGTACCCAAGAGACTCATGTGGAAGGAGGCCAAATAGATAATTGACTTCCGAATCAGGATAGATACAGGGGATACCTAACTGATATATCACTGAAGTGAAGAGAAAGTTACCCATCTGGTCTTTCATCCTGTGAATATAAGCAGCAAGGCTGTGTTAATCCCAACTGGCTGGTCAGTGAAGCAAGAGAACTCCATTTATTATTGATTCCGGGTCAAAGAGAGATAGCCAGCAGTTAACCAGATATGGGACTGAATTCTGACAGGTTGGATCACAGTAAACTATTCTGTAATCAGCATACCAGAAGAAATTAAACCTTTGATTTGATTAAGAGAAAGTGTTTTATAATAAATAAGTAAAGTATGAAATAACTCAATGAATTTACTCACCAGTTGAGACTAACATGTGCCACTAATTGCAGCAATAATAAAAATAAACACAAAAATAGCTAATGTTTATTAAGGATTTATTAGATGGCAAGCATGTGATTGGTGCTCTACAAAGATTAACTCACTTAATCCTCAAGTCAATGAATTCAGTGTGATTTTGGTTGTATTTTACATGTGGGAAAATACAGCTTAGAAAGCTTGGTGAGTAGCTTGAATAAATTCACATACTAGTATGTGGTGAAACTGAATTGTGAGGAAAAGTCACAATTATCAATCACTACTTTTTTTCACATGGAGAGCTTTAACATAAATACCGATGTCAGAGCCTCACTTTCAGGCATTATTACTTAATTGGTCTGGTTTGGTGATATTGGTATTTTTTAAAAAGCTACATGGTGATTTCAACATGAACTGAGTTGAGAACCATTGACCTACCAAGGCCCATTACTGACAGTTTAGCTTTGCCCTCCAGTTGTACCTTGTCAATACAAAGGAAGGACAATAGTCATATAATTTCAAATAGTTTTAAGATTTATTTTCATTCATGGAACAACAGACTGGTTCCAAATAGGAAAAGGAGTTCGTCAAGGCTGTATATTGTCACCCTGCTTATTTAACTTATATGCAGAGTACATCATGAGAAACGCTGGACTGGAAGAAACACAAACTGGAATCAAGATTGCTGGGAGAAATATCAATACCCTCAGATATGCAGATGACACCACCCTTATGGCAGAAAGTGAAGAGGAACTCAAAAGCCTCTTGATGAAAGTGAAAGAGGAGAGTGAAAAAGTTGGCTTAAAGCTCAACATTCAGAAAACGAAGATCATGGGATCTGTTCCCATCACTTCATGGGAAATAGATGGGGAAACAGTGGAAACAGTGTCAGACTTTATTTTTTTGGGCTCCAAAATCACTGCAGATGGTGACTGCAGCCATGAAATTAAAAGACGCTTACTCCTTGGAAGGAAAGTTATGACCAACCTAGATAGCATATTCAAAAGCAGAGACATTACTTTGCCAACAGAGGTTCGTCTAGTCAAGGCTGTGGTTTTTCCTGTGGTCATGTATGGATGTGAGAGTTGGACTGTGAAGAAGGCTGAGCGCCGAAGAATTGATGCTTTTGAACTGTGGTGTTGGATAAGACTCCTGAAAGTCCCTTGGACTGCAAGGAGATCCAAGCAGTCCATTCTGAAGGAGATCAGCCCTGGGATTTCTTTGGAAGGAATGACGCTAAAGCTGAAACTCCAGTACTTTGGCCACCTCATGCGAAGAGTTGACTCATTAGAAAAGAGTCTGATGCTGGGAGGGATTGGGGGCAGGAGGAGAAGGGGACGACAGAGGATGAGATGGCTGGATGGCATCGCTAACTCGATGGACGTGAGTTTGAGTGAATTCCAGGAGTTGGTGATGGACAGGGAGGCCTGGCATGCTGCGATTCATGGGGTTGCAGAGTTGAACACGACTGAGCCATTGATCTGATCTGATCTGATCTGATCCTCTATGCATTGTCTGTATTTATTTATCCAAGGTTTACCTCTCTGATCCTCCCTGCTGATTGATTGTTTCCTGCCTGCTATTGTCTCCTGGAATGTTTCAGTATACAGCCTGGGTTATAAAGTATCTTATGTTTTGCCTCTGCTGCTGCTGCTGCTGCCAAGTCGCTTCAGTCGTGTCTGACTCTGTTGGACCCCATAGACGGCAGCCCACCAGGCTCCTCAGTCCATGGGATTCTCCATATCTATACTGAGATAGGATTGCTATTATTATGCCTTCACTGCTCTTGTAAATCTTTCCCTATATTCTTCTCAGTTTTATCAAACAGGTTGTAGTTGATTAGGTTTTATTAAAATTAGTTGATTAGGTTTCTTAAATGCCTCATTGTATTAGTTTTACTAATGATTGATTTAACAGTGCTTATACAAATTGCTGTAAATAATAAGTTTCTGGTTCTAGATATTTCCATGTAGTCAAAAAATTATACTAAGACCAGATTCCCACCACCTTTCTGTATTTTCCAACATAATAATTTACCCTTCCTCCATTTCTAACATAGGTAATATTATTAAAATGAAGTACTATCACAACAATAGGGAAATGGGCAGAAGGCATATACACACACTTGATGAAAAATGAAGTACAAAAAGAAATATAAAAATAGTCAATCTAATCAGTGAAACACCAATGAAATATTTTTATATATGAATTAGCAACATTTTTTTCAGATTTTCTACCTTATAATTTATATATTTATTATTTTATTGTTCATGGTGTCATCATGATTGAATGCAGTCACCACAAGGGAGGCAATTTTGTCTGTTTTGGTCACTGATATATTGTAAGATCTGAAGCCAATGCCTGTCCTTACATAGACAATAATAAATATTTCCCAAAGAAATAAATACTTGTGTGAGTGGATCCATAACAAAGATGTATGGTGCATTGTATATATTATTATAAAACTGGCAGGGGTATGAATTCATGTAATAATTCTAAAGAGAAATCTGTGAAAGGGTATCATGTTTTTAAAAAAATATATTTTCTTTGGATGATTATTCACTTACACTTCTAAACTGTGCTTTAAGGATGCAATCAGTAAAGTGGAGATTTATAGATAGAAAACCATGTTCATAGAATTGATAATCATATGGGAAACAAATATAGCTTATTTTAAGTAAAATGTGGTGTTTGCATTCTTTCAAAATAGACTACTGTGAAAATGCAGTAATGTTAAATGAAAGATGGAGGGTGGATAGTAGAGGATGGTTCCAGTTTTGTAAAAATTGAGATACAGAGACAGATAAGTTGTAAACCAAAGTGATAACACTAATTATTATCACTCAGACAGATTCTCAGAGCTACCAGGGAATCTAATAGTAATTAATCTGGTAGTAAAAAAAGTTTAATTTTTTTCTTTGTAGTAGTATAAAATGCATAAAATTTCTAAAAGAATGTATTAATATATTACTTTGTGATCAGAAAGATACTTCATTTATTAAAATTATCTTTGTAATTCTCCAAACTCTGAGGATATATTAAATAATCTGTTACAATGTAACCTTCACAGGGCAAGTCTTTTTATCTGCTTTGTTCATTAGTGGATTCCCCATACCTAGAATAATGTTTGGGATAAAGTAGTACTCCAAAATACCTTTTGAACAAATGAATGCATGTACAAACAACTAATGTGTCTCCCTCTTTTAAAGGCAATTTCAAAGTGTTAAGGACTGATCAGTTCCTTTTTCTGTTGAGTTGAACAATTGATCCATCCATCTGGTGGCTCAGTTTGTAAAAAGTCTGCCTGCAGTGCCGGAGACCCAGGTTCAATACCTGGGTCAGAAAGATCCCTTGGAGAAAGAAATGGCAACCCACTTCAGTATTCATCCGTGGAGAATTCCATGGACAGAAGAGCCTGCGGGCTATAGTCCATGCAGTCACAAAGAGTCGGACAGGACTGAAGGACTAACACTTCACTTTCAAGTGCTATTCATAGGATGTCTTCTTTCCACTGAGGAGAGACTGCTTTCTCAGGGGCTGAAAATTATCTTTTTCATCATTTTGGAGGGAAATGACCAATACATGGCAGATGTGGATTCTAATGTATGTGAAATTTAAAATGATTATGACAGAAATCTTTTGGACTGCAGCCTACCAGGCTCCTCTGTCTATGGGATTTTCTAGGCAAAAGTACTGGAGTGGGGTGCCATTGCCTTCTTCGTTATCTTTAGTAACTTTAAATTATCCCAGTGGCCTCAGATGTAAAGAAAACCATAATTGTTAGTGAATGTTGTTATTTTGTTATCCAGTTAAAATTTGTTCAGTTCCCCATCTATAGAGAACAAAAGGAATATAAAAATAATACTGTTGGGGATGGAAACTTATTGAAAAAGGACAATAGGCCAATAATATATAAGAAATGCTATATTGTGTTTCATTGTAATTCAGTAAAGGGATGTTTGCAAGTAATTTTTACCATGTAGCATGCAGTTTAGATTTATGCAATTAGATATATTCCTTATTTAAAATTTTATATTTATTGCATATTTTCTCAAAACTAAAATCAAGAATGATGGATTTAATAGTAGCATTTGTTTTTTAATAAAATATTAAATAAGACTGTATCAATGTGTACAATGAGTTTCTATTTTACACAGAGTTCTTTATTTTTTCTCTAGGATTCAGAATTTCCTACACATATGCAACCAAATCCAAACCTGGATTTAGGCAAAGAGAATCTTTGTCCAGCAAAATTTGACTACAAGCTGAATAACATATTCAGACTTCATGAACTTCCAGTGAGCTGGTAGGATGCTTGATGTTTTATTAATACCTTTGAGGTTTTATTGTCGTGTCTAAATTTTGATGCTCTTATAGCTGTTTATGATCAAAGTGGTTTGCTCTTAGCCTGTATCTGAAATTACTACTTGTAACACTGAAAGAATCTGCTCAAAGCTGCTGCAAGAACCTCAATACTAATTGGTTTAGGCACTTGATGGCAGTACAGCCCAAGTGCACGACTGTGCATATTTAATGTAGAGGTTGCAGTTCTTGGTTAAAATGAAGCACACGTTGTTTTTAGAGATGTTTGTAGGATTTTTTTAAAAATAGGATCTCAGCAACTATGCATTTCATTTGATTATTTTACTTAAAATTTTACCAGTGTACTTTTTTTTCTCATTAACACATTGTTTTGTTTTCTTTTGAGGATCATAGTTTTGCAAACCATAATCACATCAGTGTGAAAGTGAAGCCTATTATTTGGTATTTATTAAAATGTACTATTTTATGAATCTGAATATTTACATTTTTAGCAAATGTTAAAAATCTTGTAAAATTTATACTGCTCTTATTTAAAATGTTTGAGAAAAATATTTCTGTGAAGAATCAGTAAATATACAGCCTATCATAGATTTCTATGGTAGATTAATTTCTGACTAAGTGGTTAGCTTTTGTAAATAATCATAGATATATCATTTTGATTACAGTTTAGGTTAGTAATATTGTTTTCTTGTATTTGTTCATATAATCCCAAGTTTATTATTGACCTTTAAGAACTCTAGGATTTGTACAAAAATACTTGACAAACATGTTTGTCATAATAACTCCTGTTATATTTGAAAGAAAATGAAAAGTGAAAGTCTTAGTCACTCAGTTGTGTCCGACTCTTTGTGGCCCCATGGACTGTAGCCCACCAGGCTCCTCTGTCCATGGGATTCTCTGGGCAAGAAGAGTGGCGTGGGTTGCCTTTTCTCTCCAGGGAATCTCCCCCACTCAGGGATGGAACCTGGGTCTCCACATTGCAGGCAGACTCTACCAAATGAGCCACCAGGGAAGCCCGTGTTACGTTTAATGAGGACGAATGTCTCAGAAGAGAGTGTTAACCAATTCTAATAACATACACTTACCTGTGATGAGGTTTTCATTTGCTCTGGATGAACTTATGTGGAATTTACTTTCTAAGACCCATTTGTTTGATTATTTGCATGTACCAAGAATACTGTCTATGGTACCCTGCTTATGAGCACAGTGGATATGATCTTATCTGCCATGATGAAAACCTGTAGGTTAATGAATTGAAGAAGTTTGTTAGTAAAAAGAACTATAATAATGATACATTCATTCCTTAAATAGTCTATTTCAACTTAAAACAGTTCATCTGCACTCACATCCCAGTCTTTTGATGTAAGGTCATGACCTTTTCTTTGATTAACTGACTGTTGATTGGAATTCTACATCATATTTCTTTCCAATAATGCATCACTAACAAGTTCAATTTTGTAATTTCCGTAATCTAAAACAAGAGCTTGAGACACACAGATGATCTCCTCACTTTTCCACAGCATTAATTTAATTTTCATTGATAGCAGTTCTGCTTATCACACTCATATTTCATCACCTTGATTAATTTTTAATTATTTCACAGTAGCAAACACAACAGGCTTTTGAAGGGCGAATAACAAACTCCTTTGATGCTTTGTGATCCTGGACCTCAGCTGGTAGGAACAGCCTGTGCTGGTCTGCTGGCGCACAATCTGGGATCTCTGAACAGTCTAGGTACTGTAAGCACAGCCTACAGTGACCAATGATTATGTGAAGGTTAAGAGAGAAGCTTTCACTAAATGAAAACAAGGAAAAGAAAACATGGGAAACATTTGACTCTTAGTCAAAGACAAAATCTAGATTTCAGCTGAATTTATTTGCAGCCTTTGGAAAGACAGCTGCCCTGATAACTACTACTGCAACCCAGGGAACAATTTCTCTGTCATAATCTTCACTAGTTAGCCCATTAGGAGAAAATATTCTAGCATTATGAGTTAGACAGTAAGAAAAAACAGATCAATTGTGAGTAGAAAATGATAATCACTAATCTTCCAGAGTAACATACCTCAAAGGAAAATTAAGCTGTGACTTTGGGACAACTCATTTCCCTGGGAACCCCCCTCCTTTTTTTTTCCTCCTCTCTGACTGTTTGTTCCTTTTCAATTTGTCTCACTTTCTGCTTCCTGATACAGCCATTTCTTTTGGGTTCCAGGTTTGTTTTTCTCTCTCCCACTTTGTTGTCTTCTACTGCTTTCTCTGTATTCTTATTGTATGCCACCAGTCCTTAACTGGCCATAATAAAAAACTCAACTGTAAATTTCTAGTGTTGCTCAGATAATTTAATATTCTCTGTTCTTAATTTTAAAACCAATCACCACACTCCCTTCAGTCCTTATATACACACAGAAGTTTGGTACTTTATAGGTCTTTAATGTTGCTCAGTCCATCGGTCATGTCCAGCTCTTTTAGACCCCATGGACTGCAGCACTCCAGGCTTTCCTGTCCTTTACTATCTCCCAGAGTTTGCTCAAACTCATGTCCATTGAGTTGATGATGCCATCCATTCGTCTTATCCTCTGTTGCCCCTTTCTCATCCTGCCCTCAGTCTTTCCCAGTATTAGGTTCTTTTCCAGTGAGTCAACTCTTTGCATAAGGTGGCCATAGTATTGGAGCTTCAGCTTTAGCATCCGTCTTTCCAGTGAATAGTCAGGGTTGATTTCCTTTAGGATTAACTGCTTTGATCTCCTTGCTGTCCAAGGGACTCTCAAGAGTCTTCTCTAACACCACAGTTTGAAGACATCAGTTCTTCAGTGCTCAGCCTCCTTTATGGTCCAACTGTCACATCCATACATGACTACTGGAAAAACCATAGCTCTGACTATGTGGACCTTTGTCAGCATAGTGACGTCTCTGCTTTCTAATACACCATCTAGGTTTATAATAGTTTTTCTTCCAAGGAACAAGTGTCTTTTAATTTCATGGCTGCAGGCACTGTCTGTAGTGATTTTGGAGTGCAAGAAAATATAGTCTGTCACTGTTTCCATTGTTTCCTCATCTATTTGCCATGAAGTTATGGGACTTGATGTCATGATCTCACTTTTTTGAATGTTGAGGTCTTTAATAGTATAATGTTCATTGACTCAATTATATGTTTCTTTGAAATATAAAAAAAAAATGTTTTATATGTAGCTGTGAATTTATTTTGATTTTAAATTACCATGAGTGTAAATAAAATTCTTCCTCTATGGTGTATAGGTTTCTTAACTTCATCAAAATAACAATAACAGTTATAACAATGATAATGAAAGAATATCAATAATAACAATAAACCATTTTAGTAAGCATCTGTAAATGCCAGGATTCAGCTGTTTCCCCTGTTTCTTTATGTCTCTCTCTTTGTCTCTGTCTCTTTTACTTACACATTCACACACACACAGATGAGGCTCAGAAACCTTTTGAATTACACAGAAAGAATTTGTATCAGGTCCAGTTAACTCAAAAGCAAACCACAAAATAGCGGATAAGTCCATACATTGTATTAAAGAAAAAGACCAAGGAAATAGTTTCTATTTTTACAATCAAGCATACAAATTTGTCAGTAACCTACAACTATATAACCCATGAGTTTGGCCAAGATACTTTTTCCCCTGACAAATTTAACCTAGGATAATTGCTTTAAACTTAAATATTAAAATAATTCATTAGACTGTTTTTAAGTGCAGAATTTGCTAATTATATATTGTTTCCCTGGAAAACACAGATTTATTAAAATGTATTTTTGCTGAATTTTTCTAATAAGGTCATAATAAAATAAATGCACATTAAATTCCATATAATTTAAAAATTCTTGATGTCTTACTAATTTTCATTTTTATAGAGTGCAGTTTCATAGGTTAAATCAGATTAGTTAACAGAGTTTTTGAATACTAAGATAGCTGTCTTTCTCCTGCTTTTTTTACAAGATGGTTTACATCAGCCTAGAACATTAACTCCCATTAGTTAAAACAAAAAATTTTCTTGACCAACCACCCCCTCCCTGCCCCCACCAAACCTATGCTGTTTCCCCAGAAGCTGCTCTGCTCATTTCCCTAAAAAAGGTTGGCAGTAGTGCTGATTGAACTAATAGTTTTTACTCAGTCTTCCCATTCAGTGGAACTCCTTCTCTGTCCTCTACTCTGGAACTGACTCTTGTCAGTCATTGGCTGCTGCCATGCCCACCACCAGTGGCCACTCACTCATTCTTCTCCTCTTAGCTGCAGTTGATACAGCCCACCACCCCTGTGTTTACTCTCTTGACTTCACTATTTGCCTGGTCCTGGTCTTCCTACTGGGTCCCAGGCTGTCCTGCTCAGTGTCTGGTCAGTAGGCTGCTTCTCTTCTGCCAGACTTATGGCTGGTAATTGCTCTGGCTCAGCCTTCTGGCTTCATCTTTTCACAGTCTACACTTTTTCCTGTGGCCTCTTCCAAGCTCAGTCTTTAAGTACTCTCCACAGAGTAGGAAATGGCAACCCACTCCAGTATTCTTACCTGAAAAATCCCATGGACAGAGGAGCTTGTTAGACTACATTCCATGGGGTCACAGAGAGTCAGACATGACTGAGCAGCTGATCACACAATGATAGATAATCCCCTTGGCAATATCTCTACCATTGACATCTCCCTTGGGCTTGAACACCTAATAGGCTTCTTCAAATTATCACGTTCAGAAAGAACTCTTGTTTTCCCTCAGAAAACTGGCTCTACTGATCTTCACCATTTTGCAAAAGCAAAATGTGAATTTACATGAACTTATTCAAGCTAAAAGCCTGTAAGTAATTTTAATTACTCATTCTCTCACCCCACAATTCCCACCATCAATCCAAGAGTAAGTCTGATAGGTTTTGCCTCCAAAACACATTTACATTTTCCCACTTCTCTCTATCTATATTACTATGGCCATATCTTACACTATTGCAAAAGCCTACTAATTCATTTACTTCATGCTAGCTAAATCTATCTTTTAAAAATATAAACCAGATGATAAAATTCACTTCTTTCAGTACGATAATGTCTCCCCCCTGTTTTAAAGTAAGATCCCAAACTTCTTACTGAGGCCTACAACACTCTTCTGGTTGGGACCGTTGTCCACCTCTCGTTGCATTGACCACATGCTCTCCCTGCTTCCTTGTTAAGACTAAACTACCCAATCTTCTCCCTATTCTGCAAACCTGCCATACTTATCTCTGCCCTCAGGTCTTTATACTAACTCTTCCCTCTATTTGAGGTTTTACTTCTCCAGTTTCTGCATGTCTGGCTCATTCTTATCTCTAAAATCTCAGCTCAGATGTTACCTCCTTGGGTAGGCAGTTCCTGAAATATGTAACTAATGTTTTACTCTTCATTCCTTCAGTTACTGTCAATCCTAACATTCTATTAATACTTTATTTCCATCATGGAATTCAGCAGGCATGCAGTATATATTATTTTGAAGTATTTTATAAAGTAATTAGCCTCCAATTAAAATAAATAAAATAATTTACCAAAAAAAAAAAAAAAGAAAAAGAACATGAAATCTTAGTGTTTTCCTAATTTATAGATGGCAGAGACTGGCTAAATACTCACCAATTCAGTTTCCTCCTCCCTGGGCCTATTGGAAGATTCTATCTCCTAGCCTTCTGAAGTGAGTCATCTCTTAAGTCTTCCAATAGGATTCTCTGCTCTCTCCAGTTTCATCCTCATAGCTGGAATGAGCAAACTTTGAAAGTGACAAGTTGTGTGCTAGAAGGCACGTGCATCTCTGGGTCATGTGTTGCTTGGAGAGTTTTCCAGTTGTCTGCAAGCTTTGCCTGACATCCTAATTTAACTTCCCTAACTAATGCACAATGTTTTTGTGAAAATAGATGCATTAGTATATATAAGATTAATGAAACATTTTAAAAAAAGAAAGACTGAAAGTACTTTCACGTTTACCCATTCAACAAAAATGTAGTTAGCATTTATCAGGTACTACTGTGGACCATTAACTAAATACATAGAAATATGTTTCCAGCAGCTTACATTTGTTACAAGGAACAAGTAATAAGCCAATAGTGAACACATATATGCTCTTGTATCTTTGATGATCATAAGTGCTACAGAGAAACACAAAGCAGACAGAGGGACATGGAATAGAGGATGGCTTGAGGTTAAACACAAGGAGCCAGGACTGTTCTGAGACGCTGACATGTAATAAAAACCTGAAGTGGGTGAGGAAGTGAGACATACACCACATAAAGAAGAAAATTAGAGTTGAGAAAACAACAAATGCAAAGTCCTATCCCATGAACTTCCATAGAAGCAGTCATCAGAAATAAATAAAAAGTGACTAAGTAGCTTTTAATGCAAAAAAAAAATGGGCATCATAGAAATGTAATTTTTTAGCATGGGTCTATGTATTTCTGGTAGCATGTCCAGAATGTTCCAACAAGGAGTCTGCTAGAAACAGAGTAAGTGAACTTGGATTAATAGAAGAGGAGAAGAAAATGAAGTTAGGTACTTGGGGACCAGAGAGGGTGAGACTTAAGTCCTCACGAATCATAGTAAAGAGGACTGTGAATTTTATTCTGAGAATGCTGGAAAGCTATTAGAAGATTGAGAGAAGAATTATGCAATTTGGCTTCTATTATATAACAACAAGATGTTCTGACAACTGTGTGGGAATTAGACTGTCAATGGAGGTTAAGAGTAGAAGCTGGCAGACTAGTTAGGAACTATTTCAGTAATTTAAGAGAGTTATAAAGATTTTCTGGGCTAGGTTATAGATAGTGTTATGGAGACTAAATGGTAAGATTTTTAGTTTTTGATGAGAAAGTGAGCAGGATTTTTGGGTAGGCTGGGTATAGGCTGAGAGAGAAGAATTATGGATGACTCCAGGGTTTTTGGTCAGATCAAATGAAGATAGAGTGGCTATTAATTTCAAGGCTAAGGGACGGCCAGGTTTGGAATGTGGGGTTGGTCATGTCAAGTTTGGGAAGCTTATTAAACTTGCAAGTAGACTTAGAGGTGAATGGGACCCCTTGGGCTCCACTGTGAACACAATTCACAGCTGCATATGCTGCCTGGCAAGTAGTTAATTTCATGTCAGTACTGTCCCATGCACTTCCATAGAAGCACCACCAGAAATAAAGAAAAAGTGACTAAGTAGCTTTTAATGCAAAAAAATGGGCATCATGGAAATGTAATTTTTTAGCATAGATCAGTATCTCTGATCTTCTTTGGGCTACCAATTATATATGTTTATAAGGAATCACTACTATATTTTAAAATGTATTTCCAAATAAAATATTAGATCCTTTTTATAACTATAAATTTAACTTGAATTTTACAATGTATATTTATAAAACGGGGATCCCTGGTGGCTTAGTGGTAAAGAATCTGCCTAAGATTCAGGAGACACAGGTTTGATTCCTGGGT
The DNA here is from genome assembly GCF_029407905.1 of Bubalus kerabau. Taxonomy (NCBI): domain Eukaryota; kingdom Metazoa; phylum Chordata; class Mammalia; order Artiodactyla; family Bovidae; genus Bubalus; species Bubalus kerabau. The sequence goes on from NC_073626.1 coordinate 155,612,098, forward strand.
TGAGAAGATTCCCTGGAGAAGCAAATGGCAACCTACTCCAGTATTCTTGCCTGGAAAATCCCATGGACAGAGGAGCCTGGTGGACTTCAGTCTATGGGGTTGCAAAAGAGACAGACACGACTTAGCGACTAAACAGCAATTTACATTAAGCTGAATTTTGTTATTTTCATGGTATTTATATCCCCTAACTGCTGCCGCTGCTGCTGCTAAGTCGCTTCAGTCGTGTCTGACTCTGTGTGACCCCATAGACGGCAGCCCATCAGGCTCCCCAACCCTGGGATTCTCCAGGCAAGAACACTGGAGTGGGTTGCCATTTCTTCTCCAATGCATGAAAGTGAAAAGTGAAAGTGAAGTCGCTCAGTTGTGTCTGACTCCTAGCAACCCCATGGACTGCAGTCTACCAGGCTCCTCCTTCCATGGGGTTTTCCAGGCAAGAGTACTGGAGTGGGGTGCCATTGCCTTCTCCTTATATCCCCTAAACAGACAAGCAATATATTAGAGCAAAATATATATTTAAACTTTGAATGATTAGAAGAAAAGAATAGTCTCTTGAAACATCAAGAAAATTCTCCTTCAGTTCAGTTCAGTTCAGTCGCTCAGTTGTGTCCGACTCTTTGCGACCCCATGAATCACAGCATGCCAGGCCTCCCTGTCCATCACCAACTTCCGGAGTTCACCCAAACTCATGTGCATCGAGTCGGTGATGCCATCCAGCCATCTCATCCTCTGTCGTCCCCTTCTCCTCCTGCCCCCAATCCTTCCCATAATCAGGGTCTTTTCCAATGAGTCAGCTCTTCCCATCAGGTGGCTAAAGTATTGGAGTTTCAGCCTCAGCATCGGTCCTTCCAATGAACACCCAAGACTGATCTCCTTTAGGATGGACTGGTTGGTTCCCTTGCAGTCCAAGGGACTCCCAAGAGTCTTCTCCAACACCACAGTTCAAAAGCATCAATTCTTCGGTGCTCAGCTTTCTTTATAGTCCAACTCTCACATCCATACATAACTACTGGAAAAACCATAGCCTTGACTAGACAGACCTTTGTTGGCAAAGTAATATCTCTGCTTTTTAATATGCTATATAGTCTCTTGAAACATCAAGAAAATTCTCCTTAGAAGGGTAATAATTATATGCAGTAAAATATTTGTAATATTTGTAATCATTACTTACAAGGAGTGTACAGAATATTTTAAAACATTTTCTGTAGTATATAAATATATTCTGTTGATTTTGTGGTTTACTATCAAAGTACTAAGGTATTCAGTTATTTTCCATTAAATAATGATAATATTTATGACCTAAATTTTTAAAAAGAAAGAGGTACATAAATTTATGGTAAATGTAAACATACATTTTTATGACCCATTTATCACTTTGTGTATGTTCCATAAATAAATGCATCATCTAATTAGGAGATCAGATTCTCAATTTATTTCAGATTGTCTTTAGTGCCCTTGCCTGTATCTGCCTTCAGCTTTAAACTCGGCTTGTTTAGGCACTTTGGATTTGTTGAGCAGCTGTCATCTTCCAGAAGGTGTTCTGATTTTTTTTCTGAATCAAGTTACAGCTAAAATTATGGAAAGACCTTTTCATTGGTTATGCATGTTGCACAAAGCATTTTCAATTCCAGGGGTGCATAGACTCAGAGAGAGACCGACAGTTATCCTTCTGGGGCTATAACAGTTTTTCATTCTGTTTTTAATTATCTAGATCCATAATAATAACCACAGTGATCTACAAGAAGGTATTGTTGGACATATTATAATTATAAATAGCAATTATGTGTAGCACAACAATGCATAAAATCCAGCTTATTAATTAAGGTTGGTAAAAATGAAACTATGCTTGCCTTCCTTAGGACGTGGCTTCACTTTTTGAAAAAGTCTAGTCCTTCAGTTTTTACCTTAAACTCTTTTCTGGGGTATATTATTATGATAAGGAAAGTCAAATTTCCATGGAATGACAATGCAATAATTTTCCAATAAATATGGAAACTATCTCTCACTCTACTTTCTTGCTTAGCTGCCTGCTATTAATAGTATTTCCTATTATGTAATAGAAAGGAAAATGGAAGTTTACAAAAAAGTATAATCCTTGAAATACAGAATGTTAGGGAAGATGGTTTAGGGCAAGTATCAATATACTTTTCTTTTGAGCAATATATTTACTGTTTCAAGCTATATCATAATCACACATATACTAACAAGTCCATTTAAATAATCAGGGATTACAAGATTTGATAAGTAATAAGTGGTTTCAGTAATTTTTGTCATTACTTGGGATGTCTTACTTAAATTTGCCAAGACTTTGTCTTTAATCCATGCTAAAGTTGATGCACGTGGAATGATAGCTCACAAGTTATTTTTCCTTTGCTGTTCATAGATATGTGGTGAATGAGCTATAAATATCAGTGCTTGTGACAGTAGATTTAAATCTTAAGCCAATTTTGGTAGTTTTTTATGTGGCCATGACCGAGATGAAGTTATCATGTTCGTTTTATATGATTACTTTTTTCATATCAACAGTGTTTTATAATCTGAGTAAAAAACTTTTTTATTATTATACCTCCAACAAGGTGACAGTACTTGTACTTTGAATTCAACTTTAATTTAAAATTACTGACATTATCCCAAGATAATGCTATTAACTCAGTGAAAGTGAAAGTTACTCAGTGGTTTCTGACTCTCTTTGACCCCATAGACTCTATAATCCATGGAATTCCCCAGGCCAGAATACTGGAGAGGGTAGCCTTTCCCTTTGCCAGGGGATCTTCCCAACCCAGGAATTAAACCCAGGTATCCCAAGTGCAGGCAGATTCTTTACCACCTGAGTCACCAGGGAAGCAGAGTACCTCATAAAATCAGACATTTCAATTTGCATGTTTTGTGAGCACCTCAGAGTTAATAGTTTTCAAAGGCAATTCCATCTTCTACCAACCCCTCCCCTCTACCCTCACTCCCTTCTTTCTCCTATTTTGGTTTGCGTCATTATCATCTGTATCATCACCTAAGATCTGTGAATGTTTGGTCCTCCTAACCACTTAATCACATTCAATCAGTCATTTAAGTCTATGTATTCTGTATCCAAAAAGAGTTGTGCACTATTTATTTCTCAGTCCATCAGCTAACACTTCGGCTTCTGTAACCTCCTCCTGCTGATCTCTCTGCCTCCAGTTGTTCCTCCAACTTTAATTTATGCTCTTTACTGCCATTAGAGTAATCTTTCTAAAATGATTCTGAGATCTTATTTCTACTTTAAAATATTTTATTATATTTCAAGCCCTCAAGATATGCTTGATTTATCTCAGTCTAGCTCCAACCTATTTTTTTAGCTCTTATTTTACCCTTAGCCTCTATACCACTATGGTCTAGACTCAGTCTTTTCACATGTTCATGTCTTAGTCACTTTCCTTTCACTGGAAACGTCTCTCCTTTTTTTTTGTTTGTAAATAAAGAGCAACCTAAAGAAATCCCCACATATAAATCAACCATCCTTTCTGGTCTGTTAGTACTGCTGCTGCTAAGTCGCTTCAGTTGTGTCCGACTCTGTGTGACCCCATGGACGGCAGCCCACCAGGCTCCCCCGTCCCTGGGATTCTCCAGGCAAGAATACTGGAGTGGGTTGCCATTTCCTTCTCCAATGCATGAAAGTGAAAAGTGAAAGTGAGGTCGCTCAGTGGTGTCCAACTCTTAGTGACCCCATGGACTGCAGCCCACCAGGCCCCTCCGTCCATGGGATTTTCCAGGCAAGAGTACTGGAGTGGGTTGCCATTGCCTTCTCTAACAATATTAAAGGGTCATATAGAACAGATCCTATGGAATCCCAAAGATGGCTTATTTATATGTTTATGTCTCCAAACCCTCAACAAGGACTCTTGAGGGAACAGACCATGTCTTCTTATTAATAGCCCATGACATACAGGAGGTTCCTGGCATGTATTGAAGGAATGACTACATATTGTTGTTCAGTCACTAAGTCATGTCTGACTCTCTGTGATCCCATGGACTGTAGCCTGCCAGTCTCCTCTGTCCATGCCCATGGAATTTTCCAGGCTAGAATACTGTGGTTTTAGTTGCTAAGTCATGTCCAACTCTTGTGACCCCATGGACTGTAGCCTACAAGGCTCCTCCGTCCATGAGATTTTCCAGACAAGAATACTAGAGTATGTTTCCATTTCCTTCTCCAGGGGATCTTCCCAACCCAGGAATACAACCGCATTCCTCTGTATTGCAGACAGATTCTTTAACAACTGATTTACGAGAGATCAAATCTACATCCCCTGCCTTTGAAGGTAGATTCTTTACCACTGAGCCAACTGGATATATTAGCTATAAAAAATATTCTCACAGTAACTATAGCTACTTCTGTCATGCACTCAAGACCTAGTTCTTTCACATTTGTCAGGAAGTGTAAAAAAGGTTCCTTTAATATAGACTGTCTTCTTTGTCAGACTTTCTTTTCTTATTCTTACTTGTCTGTACCCTCAACATGTACTTTCTCCTCTCAGATCCTAGACATTTAACATTTTACTATTAAGACTCTTGTTGGATTCATTACTCTTATGCTTTTCCCTCACCCAGTTGCCCTCTTTGATTTGTTTCTGATATCTGACTACTCAGTAGCTTTTAACTCGGACCTCGGTGACGCAGAAACTGGGCTTTCAACCTGATTTTCTTGACAACTATATATTCCACATTGTTCAGCATCTAAGGAGTGAGGATATATCTGAGAAACCTTAAAAATGCTTTCATGGAGGAATTCAGCAGCAAATACAAATTTAGGATATATTGCCTAGAATGTATGAATGTTCTAGAATGTATCAATGAACTTAAGACTTTGTAATTGATATAGAATATGTGAGAAGGAAAATTAGGCATTCCAGGTACTTTTGATATCTGAATGTCATGGATATGGGTATGGGATAGTAAAATATAGTTAAAACCACCTCTCATTTCCAGTTAGATCACAGTTGAGAAGGAGGGGCATTGATTTGGTCAAAAAAAGGACATGATTAGGTCACAATGCTGAAACTTGGAGCTATATGTAAGAGGAGAATAAGTGGTCCTGAATTGGGACATTATAGACATTTTCTGCTTGATTTTCTTCATTCATCTGGTAATTGTTTATTTCATCCTGACCATGTATCAGATTGTTCTAAACATTGGAGATAAATGGAGAGAGAGAGAGATTGACTGATTTCTGGGTTTCTATTTATCATTGCAGTATTAAGACCTAGAGACTCAGTTATTGACTGTAGGAAGAAGAAATGGATAGAGAATGATTGGTGTTTTTTTTATTATTAATTTATTCTTTAATGGAAGGATAATTGCTTTACAGAACTTTGTTGTTTTCTGTCAAACCTCAACATGAATCAGCCATGCTGCTGCCGCTGCTGCTAAGTCGCTTCAGTCGTGTCCAACTCTGTGCGACCCCATGGACTGCAGCCTACCAGGCTTCTCCGTCCATGGGATTCTCCAGGCAAGAACACCGGAGTGGGTTGCCATTTCCTTCTCCAGTGCATGAAAGTGGAAAGTGAAAGAAGTCGCTCAGTCGTGTCTGACTCTTAGCGACCCCATGGACTGCAGCCTACCAGGCTCCTCCATCCATGGGATTTTCCAGGCAACAGTACTGGAGTGGGGTGCCATTGCCTTCTCCCTGAATCAGCCATAGGTATACATATATCCTCTCCCTTTTGAACCGCCCTCCCATCTCCCTCCCCATCCCACCCCTCTAATGTTGATACAGAGCCCCTGTTTGGGTTTCCTGAGCTATACGGCAAATTCCTGTTGGCTATCTATTTTACATATGGTAATATGTTTCCATGTTACTCTTTCTAAACATCTCACCCTCTCCTCCCCTCTCCCCATGTCCATAAGTCTATTCTCTACGTCTTTCTTCATTGCTGCCCTGTACATAAATTCTTCAGTACCATTTTTCTAGATTCTGTATATATGTTAGAATATGATATTTATATTTCTCTTTCTGACTTACTTCACTCTGTATAATAGGTTCTAGGTTCATCTACCTCATAGAACTGACTGAAATGTGTTCCTTCTTATGACTAATATTCCATTGTGTATATGTACCACAACTTCTTTATGCATTCATCTGTTGATGGACATCTAGGTTGCTTCCATGTTCTAGCTATTGTAAATAGTGCTACAGTGAACAATGGGATACATGTGTCTTTTAAAATTTTCGTTTCCTCAGGGTATATGCCTAGGATTGGGATTGCTGGGTCATATGGTAGTTTTATTCCTAGTTTTTTTTTTTTTAAGGAATCTCCATACCATCTTCCATAGTGGCTGTATCAATTTACATTCCCACCAACAGTGCAAGAGCATTCCCTTTTCTCCACACCCTTTCCAGCATTTATTGTTTGTAGACTTTTTAATGATGGCCATTCTGACTGGTATGAGGTGATATCTCATTGTAGATTTGATTTACATTTCTCTAATAATGAGTGATGTTGAGCATCTTTTCATGTGATTGTTAGCCATCTGTATGTCTTCTTTGGAGAAATGTCTGTTTAGGCCTTTCCCCACTTTTTGATTGGATTGTTTGTTTTTCTGGTATTGAGTTGTATGAGCTGCTTGTATATTTTGGAAATTAATGCTTTGTGAGTTGTTTCATTTGTTATTATTTTCTCCCATTCTGAGGGTTGTCTTTTCACCTTGCTTACAGTTTCCTTTGCTGTGTAAAAGCTTTTAAGTTTAATCAGGTCCCATTTGTATACTTTTGTTTTTATTTCCATTACTCTAGGAGGTGGGTCATAGAGGATCTTGTTTTGATTTATGTCATCAAGAGTTCTGCCTATGTTTTCCTCCAAGAGTTTTATAGTTTCTGGTTTTACATTTAGGTCTTTAATCCATTTTGAGTTTATCTTTGTGTATGGTGTTAAGAAGTATGCTAAATTAATTCTTTTACATTAATTAAAAATGTAAAAGCTGTCCAGTTTTCCTGGCACCATTTATTGAAGAGGCTGTCTTTGCCCCATTGTATATTCTTACCTCCTTTGTCAAAAATAAGGTACCCATAGGTGCATGGGTGTTGGGGTCCTTTAATGGACTGGGGCCTGGCGGTCCCGAGGCGATGATAAGAAAAGTGAAAGAGAGAAAGAGGCTGATACTCCCTGGTTTACGCAGAGAACCAATAAAGTCCTTGACACAGGACTTGTGTCTCTCATGATGGCATCGGGCACCCTCTTGAGAGGAGGGTGAAGGCACGGGGTGCCTTCTCAAGAGAGTCTTAGAAGCCTGGGCAGGAGAGTGAGCAAGACAGGTTTCTGTGCTCCAGAGAATTAGCCAAGGATAGAGAGAGACAGAAAGAAAGACAGACACAGGGACTCAAGCTCTAATGGAGCAAAGGTGCTTTATTAGCAGAAATGCAGGCTTATATATCTTTAGTAAGATGATTACTCAGCTATTACACAGGATGAAATTTTATCAATAGCCACAATATGGATAGTCTAATACATACAAGGTCTCTGATGCTGAAAAGAGTCACTGTATGCCTCATCCATGACCTCAGTCCTGAGAACTGCATGCAGCTTTACTCATTCTTGGAACAGGAACTGATAAGGAACAGAGAATCCTTGAGAAATAGAAAACAGCATGCAGGAATCCTCCTGTTAAATGTTCCCTGACACATGGGTTTATTTCTATGCTTTCTGTCTTGTTCCATTGGTCTATATTTCTGTTTTTGTGCCAGTATCATACTGTTTTGATGACTATAGCTTTGTAGTATAACCTGAAATCAAGTCAGCTTGAATCCTCCAGCTCCATTCTTCTTTCTCAAGACTGCTTTGGATATTCAGGGTCTTTGTGTTTCCATATGAATTGTGAAATTTTTTGTTCTAGTTCTGTGAAAAATGCTCTTGATAATTTGATAGAGATCACATTGAATTTGTAGATTGCATTTGGTATTGTAGTCATTTTCACAATATTGATTGTTCCTGGGTAGGAACATGGAATATCTCTCCATCTGTTTATGTTGCATTTGATTTCTTTCATTAGTGTCTTGTAATTTTCTGTGTACAGTTCTTCTGTCTCCTTAGCTAAGTTTATTCTTAGATATATAATTCTTTTTGTTGCAATGGTGAGTGGGATTGATTCTTTAATTTCTCTTTCTGATTTTTCATTGTTAGTATATTGAAATGCTAGTGATTTCTGTGTACTGATTTTGTATCCTGCAACTTTTCTAAATTCACTGATTAGCTCTAGTAATTTTCTGATACTATCTTTAGGGTTTTCTATGTACCGTATCGTGTCATCTGCAAACAGTGAGAACTTTACTTCTTCTTTTCTGGTCTCTATTCCTTTTATTTCTTTTTCTTCTCTGATTGCTGTAGCTAGGACTTCCAAACTATGTTGAATAATAGTGGTAAAAGTGGACACCCTTGTCTTATTCTGGATCTTTAGGGCAATTCTTTCAGTTTTTAACCATTGAGAATAATGTTTGCTATAAGCTTGTCATATATGGCCTTTACTATGTTGAGGTAGATTCCTTCTATGCCCATTTTTTGAAAAGTTTTAATCATAAATGTTTGCTGAATTTTTTCAAAGGCTTTTTCTGCATCTGTTGAGATTATCATATGGTTTTTATCTTTCTATTTGTTAATGTGGTGTATCACATTGGTTGATTTGCATATACTGAAGAATCCTTGCATCCCTGGAATAAATCCAGCTAGATCATGGTGTATCAGCTTTTTGATGTGTTGCTGAATTCTGTTTGCTAAAATTTTGTTGAGGAGTTTTGCATCTATGTTCATCAGTGATATAGGCCTGTAGTTTTCTTTTTTTGTTGTCTTTGTTTGGTTTTGGTATCGGGGTGATGGTGGCCTCATAGAATGAGTTTGGAAATGTTCCTTACTCTGCAATTTTTTGAAAGAGTTTTAGAAGGATAGACATTAACTTTTCTCTAACTATTTGTTAGAATTCTCCTGTGAAGCCATTTGGTCCTGGGCTTTTGTTTTTTGGGAGATTTTTAATCACAGCTTCAGTCTCAGTGCTTGTAATTGGGTTGTTCATAATTTGTATTTCTTCCTGGTTCAGTCTTGGAAAATTGAACTTTTGTAACAATCTGTCCATTTCTTCCAGATTATCCATTTTATGGCAACATGGTTGTTCATAATAGTATTTTATAATCATTTGTATTTCTGCATTTTCTGTTGTAAATTATCCTTTTTCATTTCTAATTTTGTCGATTTGATTCTTCTCTTTTTTTCTTGATGAATCTGGCTAAAGTTTTGTCAATTTTGTTCATCTTCCTAAAGAAACAACTTTTAGTTTTATTAATCTGTACATTGTTTCTTTCATTTCTTTTTCATTTATTTCTTCTCTGATCTTTATGATTTATTTCCTTCTGCTAATTTTGGGTTTTTTTGTTCTTCTTTTTCCAGTTGTTTTAGGTGTAAAGTTAGGCTGTCTATTCAATGTTTTTCTTGTTTCTTGAGGTAGGATTGTATTGCTATAAACTTCCCTCTTAGAACTGGTTTTGCTGCATCCCATAGATTTTGAGTTGTTGTGTTTTCATTGTCATTTGTTTCTAGAAATTTTTTGATTTCCCTTTTGGTTTCTTCAGTAACTTGTTGGTTATTTAGAAATGTGTTGTTTAATTTCCACGTGTTTGTGTTTTTTGCAGCTTTTTTCTTGTAATTGATATCTAGTTTCATAGCATTGTGGTCAGAGAAGATGTTTGATAGTTTCAATTTTCTTAAATTTACTAAGGTTTGATTTGTGACCCAAGATGTGGTCTATCCTGGAGAATGCTCCATGTGCACTTAAGAAGAAGGTGTATTCTTCTGCATTTGGATGGAATGTTCTGAAGATATCAATGAGATCCATCATCTAATGGTTCATTTAAGATGTATTTCCTTATTAATTTTCTGCTTTGATGATCTGTCCATGGTGTGAGTGTCTGTTAATGTTTGTCTTATGTATTGAGGTGCTCCTATGTTGGCTGCATAGATATTTACAACTGTTAAGACTTCCTCTTCGATTGATCCCTCAATCATTATGTAGTGCCCTTCATTATCTCTTGTAATCTTCTTTATTTTAAGATCTATTTTGTCTGTTATGAGGATCACTACTCCAGCTTTCCTTTGCTTCCCTTTTGCATGAAATATATTTTTCCATCCTCTCACTTTCAGTCTACATGTGTCGAGGTCTGAAGTGGGTTTCTTGTAGACAGCATATATATGGGTCTTGTTTTTGTGTCCATTTAACCAGTCTGTGTCTTTTGCTTGGAACATTTAATCCATTTACATTTAAAGTAATTATTGATATATATGTTTTATTGCCATTTTCTTAATTGTTTGGGGTTGATTTTGTAGACTCATTGGAAAAGACTCTGATGCTGGGAGGGATTGGGGTTAAGAGGAGAAGGGGACGACAGAGGATGAGATGGCTGGATGGCATCACTGACTCGATGGACGTGAGTCTCAGTGAACTCCAGGAGTTGGTGATGGACAGGGAGGCCTGGCGTGCTGCGATTCATGGAGTCGCAAAGAGTCAGACACGACTGAGCAACTGATCTGATCTGATCTAATCTGATTTTGTAGATCTTTTTCTTCTCATGCATTTCTTGATTATCTAAGTCCCTTTAACATTTGTTGTAACGCTGTTTTGGTGGTAGTAAATTCTCTTAACTTTTGCTTCTCTGAAAAGCTTTTGACTTCTCCACCAATTTTGAATGAGATCCTTGCCAGGTATTGTAATCTTGGTTGTAGATTTTTCCATTTCAATACTTTAAATATAACCTGCCATTCCCTTCTGGCCTGCAGAGTTTCTGCTGAAAGATCAGCTGTTAAACGTATAGGGTTTCCCTTGTATGTTACTTGTAGTTTTCCCCTTGCTGCTTTTAATAATTCTTTCTTTGTGTTTAGTCTTTGTTAGTTTGATTAGTATGTGTCTTGATGTGTTTCTCCTTGGGTTTATCCTGTATTGGACTCTTTGCACCTCTTGGACTTGATTGACTATTTCCTTTTCCATGTTGGGGAAATTTTGAACTATAATCTCTTCAAAAAATTTCTCATACTCTTTTTTTCTCTCTTCTTCTTCTGGGACCCCTATAATTTGAATGTTGGTGCATGTGATATTGTCCCAGAGGTCTCTGAGACTATCCTCAGTTCTTTTCATTCTTTTTACTTTATTCTGCTCTTCAGAAGTTAATTCCACCATTTTATCTTCCAGCTCACTGATTCATTCTCTGCTTCAGATATTCTGCTATTGATTCCTTCTAGATTATTTTTAATTTCTGTAATTGTGTTATTTGTCTGTGTACTTTTATTCTTTAATTCTTCTAGGACTTTGTTAATTGATTCTTGCATTTTCTCCATTCTGTTTTCAAGGTTTTGATCATCTTTACTATCAGTTCAGTTCAGTTCAGTCGCTCAGTCATGTCTGACTCTTTGCTACCCTATGAACCACAGCATGCCAGGCCTCCCTGTCCATCACCAACTCCTGGAGTCCACCCAAACCCATGTCCATTGTGTCGGTGATGTCATCCAACCATCTCATCCTTTGTCATCCCCTTTTCCTCCTGCCCTCAATCTTTCCCAGCATCAGGGTCTTTTCAAATGAGTCAGCTCTTCGCATCAGGTGGCCAAAGTTTTGGAGTTTCAGCTCCAACATCAGTCTGTCCAATGAACACCCAGGACTGATTTCCTTTAGGATGGACTGGTTGGATCTCCTTGAAGTCCAAGGGACTCGCAAGAGTCTTCTCCAACTCCACAGTTCAAAAGCATCAATTCTTTGGTGCTCGGCTTTCTTTATAGTCCAACTCTCACATCCATACATGACCACTGGAAAAACCAATGCCTTGACTAAGTGGACCTTTGTTGACAAAGTAATGTCTCTGCTTTTTAATATTCCACAGTTTATTGTGATCCACACAGTCAAAGGCTTTGGCATGGTCAATAAAGCAGAAATAGATGTTTTTCTGGAACTCTCTTGCTTTTTCAGTGATCCAGCAGATGTTGGCAATTTGATCTCTGGTTCCTCTGCCTTTTCTAAAACCAGCTTGAACATCTGGAAGTTCACGGTTCATGTATTGCTGAAACCTGGCTTGGAGAATTTGGGGCATTACTTTACTAGTGAGTGAGATGAGTGCAATCTTTGAGGATTTGAAATAGCTCAACTGGAATTCCATCACCTCCACTAGCTTTGTTCAAAGTGATGCTTCCCAAGGCCCACTTGACTTCACACTCCAGGATGTCTGGCTCTAGGTGGGTGATCACACCATCATGATTATCTGGATCTTTACTATCATTATTATTAATTCTTTTTCATATAGTTTGCCTATTTCCTCATTTATTTGGACTTCTGTTTTTTTAGTTTTTTCCTTCAGTTGTGTTGTTTTTCTCTGCCTTTTCATTATTATTTTTTTAACTTATTGTGTTTGAGGTCTCCTTTTCCCAGGCTTCTAAGTTGAATTCTTGCTTCCTTTTGGTTTCTGCCCTCCTAACATTAGTCCAGTGGTTTGTGTCAGTTTTGTATAGCGTGAGATTTGTGCTGAGGTTTTTGTTTTGTTAGTTTTTCCTGTGATGGGCAAGGCTGAGTGAGGTGGTAGTCCTGTCTACTGATGACTGGGTTTGCATTTTTGTTTTGTCTGTTGTTTATATGATTCACAGGGTGCTACTGGTGGTTGGGCGATTCCAGGTTTTGTATCCAAGTGGTTTCCTTTGTGTGAGTTCTCACTGTCTGATACTCTTTAGGGTTAGTTGTCTGGTAGTTTAGGGTCTTGAGTCAGTTCTCCCACTCCAAAGGCTCAGGGCTTGATCTCTGGTCAGGAACAAAGATTCCACAAATGGTTTATTATGGCATTAATTGAGATTAAAACAATACCTAAAAATGAGAAATCAAAGATGAACTCCAGACAGATGGCAGGTACAAAATCATGCAAATAATAATTAAAATAATGCAATATATACATATACATATACACCCATAAGCAAAATCAAAACAGTTCAACAAAAATAAAGTACAGTAGATTGACCTGGCGAGCAAAGGAAATCAAAAATTATATTAACCAGTTAAGAACAAAACTAACTTAAGCACAAACTGGAAAATGAAACTAAAGCAAGGTGCCAAGTTGGGAATAAAGTAATGAAAACAAAACTAACAAATATGTTGAGAGGAAAGGAAAGAAAGTAAAGAAAGAAAGAACAGATGTGCAAAGTTAAATAGAGGTAGGTGAAGAAGGTTTATAGACATTAAAGGCTAATTTCAAGGGGAAAAAACACAGTAGGAAAAGCAAACAAAGGAATAAATGTAAAAAAAATAGGTTTAAAAAATTAAAATTAGAAAAAGAGAAAAAATAAAAGGAAGAAGAGAGTTAAAAAAAAAAAAAAAAAAGGAAAACTCCACAGAACTGCAAAACTCCAATGTACAGGCAGAAGTTTATAACAACAGCAATAAAAATTATGACTGAGAGAAAAAAACCCTCAAAAGCTTAATTAGATTTCAGAATGACAATAAAATCAAGAACTACAAGAGAGGGAGAGAGAAAAAAGAAAAGATCCAAAAGAACCTACAGAACAAGTCAAAACATAAGAGCAATAAATGTTTTTCTTGAGTCACTGCTGTCAGAGTCCTTTCCTTCACTGGAAGTCACAGTCCACCTCACCTCCCCAGGATGCCCTCCAACTCTGTGCTGGTCTCTGGACCTGCAGTGGAGATAGCATAGTTTCTAATCTGGTCCTACTCCTGCAGGTTCTTGCCTCCAAAGTCCACAGCTATCAGAACTAGTGTGTTTTCTTTTGTGGGAACTCTCAATGGCCTTTTATATATTCCACAGATACATAGTCTGCCTAATTGATTGTGTGGATTTTATCTGCAGCTTGTACAGCTGGTGGGAAGGTTTTGAGTCTTTTTCCTTAGCTACACTGCCCCTGTGTTTCAACTGTGGTTTTATTTCCACCTCTGTATGTGAGTTGTTCATAGGGTTTTGCTCCTGGGGCTGCCTTGGAGGACTTGGGTCTGCCCTAGTGAAGGCCAGGTGTGGAAATGGTGCAGCTGCTTGGGTTGCAGGGGATATGGCAGCACCAGGTACTCAGGGGAGTTGGCAGCTAGGGCAGCAGGAAATGTGGTGCTCTAGAAGGGTCTGGCAACCAGTATTGGCCAATATGCTCCAGTATTCTTGCCTGCAGAACTACCTGGACAGAGAAGCCTGGCAGGCCACAGACCACAGGGTCGCAAAGAACCGGACACGATGGAAGTGACCCTGCATGCATAAATGCAGGACATTTTTTGCCTACTGTAGCAGCTTTGTATCAGGGAGGGTTGAGCATGAAGGTGGCGCAGCTGCTTGGCTTGCAGGGACCCTGGTGGTCCCATGTGTGCAGCGATAAGGACTGCCTCCACCACAGGAGTTATGGCCCTATCAGTCTTTTTTTTTTTTTTTTTTTTAGTTCTACCAGTTTATTGCTACCAACCTGTGACCCTCCACCCTCATGCTCACATGCTCAGTCATGTAACCCCATGGACTGCAGCCAGCCAGGCTCCTCTGTCCATGGACTTTTCCAGGCAAGAATACTGAAGTGGGTTGCCATTTCCTTCTCCAACTATCAGTCTTTTTTTAAGCCTCTTGTAGCTGGTGGTCAGAAGGCCTCTTTGGCCAGTCTTTATCAGTAACTCAGCCTGTTCAGGCACTTAAAGGCCTCCCTTGCCTGGGGTCCTTCTCTGTTGTTCGGTGCATCAGGAACATAGAGAAGCCCCCCTAGCTGGGGTCCTACTGTAGATCGGTGCATCAGACACGTATAGGGGCACCCTGGGTGGGGTCCTACCCTGTAGTTCAGTGGGTCAGGCATTTGATGGGCCAGCCTGTCTATTGTTCAGCTGCCAATGCTGGCATGTCGGGAGAGAGAGGCTATGGTGATGGCTCCACCCACTACACGTGACTCAGCACTATCACCTTGCTTCCATGGTTGCCTGGCTTTCCTCCACAGCCATTTCTCGCCACTTTCTCCTCCCTCACTTCCCCTCCATCTGTCTCTCTCCCCAGTCAACAGCAGCTCTTACCCTAGGGTTGCTCCTCAATCCCTAAACTCCAGGTCCCAGCTGCTGTGCCTTCTAGGGTATCTGTGTCCTTGTCCAGAGTATTTATGGCTGCAGCAAGGACTTTCTGATTCTCATTCCATGTAGGCCACTCTCAGCTTAAAATGTTTCTTCTCTAACTAGACAGTTGCCCCAGTGTGGGGATTGGACCCCTGCTTCAGTTCCCCCACTTGCCGAGGGCTGGTCCAGTCCTACTAACACTCCTGTTTTCCCCCAGTTCCTTCATCCTACCAAGTTCTGCATGGTTCTGTATATTCTTTTCCACTGGTCAGGTACTCCTGTCCACTCTCAGCTCATTTTCTGCATGCACTTCTGTATCTGAAGGTGTATTCCTGATGTATCCATGGAGAGAGATGTACTCCACCTTCACCTACTCTTCCACCATCTTGTTCTGTCCAATTGATGTTGTTAATATATTAGGCCTTAAGGGTGGGGCTGCATGGAACAGGGTGAAATGAGGTCCAGTTGTCAAATCTAAGAGCAGAGATTAGATAGTTTGTGTTTGTCCAATGTTTTATCAGAAGAAAGTAATTGGTGCCTGAGAAAAGATGTGGGCCTCCTAGTTTCCCAAAAGGTTCTACCTCCTAATCGCATCAGAGCAACGTCTACAATATTTTAAACCGAGTATGTCAGGGGTAATGAGATGGGGAACACGTGTACACCTGTGGCGGATGCATGTTGATGTATGGCAAACCAATACAATATTGTAAAGTAAAATAAAGAAATAAATAATAAAAAAAAATAAAAAAGAAAGAAAAGACCCTGATGCTGGGAAAACTGAAGGTGGAAGAAGGGGATGACAGATGGCAGTTGGATGGCATCACTGACTCATATGGACAGATATGAGTTGAAGTAAACTCTGAGAGTTGGCAATGGACAGGGAAGCCTAGCGTGCTGCTGTCCATGGGGTCTCAAAGAGTCAGACAGGACTGAGTGACTGAAGTGAATTAAAGGAAAAGCAACATAGTGCTGGTTTAGAGCCAGTTAATGGAGCCAAACAGTGCTTAAAATAACAGCTCCAACATTAATGAGCTGTTTGCCACTGGGCGGGTATTATGATCTCTCTGCATCTCAGTGTTCTCATTTTTAAAATAAAGATAGTAGATGTACCTACTAAAAAAAAAAGAAATATGGTTTATGATATAAAATGCAGGTTTTTTCCTACACAAACACATGGGTAATTCTGGAGAGAGATACAGAACTTTCCCATAGGAAAAAGGTAACCATAAATATCTGATTTCATTATGATTAAACCTTTTAACAATTAAACCTTTTAAAGTTATATCTGAGACAGTTCTTGCAGCTGCCATTGCCACCATGTAGATTTTGTTTTTTTTTTATGACTTTCATTATGTTATGTTAAACCACACTAGTATCAAAGATCTCTCAAGGAGCCTAACAAATTGGTAATAAATTAGGCATCACTTGGGCTTTCCTCCTGGTTGAGATGGTAAAGAATCTGAGACCCAATTAAGTTCCTGGGTCTTGAAGATCCCCTGCAGAAGGGAATGACTACCGATCCCAGCATTTTATTCTTGCCTGGAGAATTTCATGTACAGAGGAGCCTGGTGGGCTACAGTCCATGGGGTTGCAAAAGAGCTGGATATGACTGAACAACTATCACTTTTCACTTACTCATCACTTATGTTGCTTTACTAATGATATTGAACATTTCTTAAAGCAGTATTAACTGCTTGAGAAATTGTAATCTAGGAATAGGAGGAATTTACCTATGTTTGCTTTACATTTATGCTTGAGGAAACTCAAAGGACCAGAATCTCTCTTGATGAAAAAAAAGTTATATCTATTTCTAAATTTTCCATCTTTTCTTCCTAATATTTTATGTAAAATATTACCAGGGGTCTCCATTATAATGCCAGTAATTCTGTTCAGAGGAAGCAGAATATTGTATGTGTTAAAACCTACTCTTGGTATTTAAATTTAAAGGATGATTGAGAAATAACTGCATCATAATGTCTTGGTGATCATTTTGAGAACTTATTTGGGGTGGAAATGTGTCTTTCAGTACATTTAAGCTTGTCTAGTACATGAGAGAAAATATGATTTTTTCCTTTTGTTCTTTGTAGAGGATGTATATTTATTTGTAATGCTTTTGCAAATATCGAAAATAGATATTAGACTATATTGAATCTTAGTTATTCTTAATTTTATTGATTTTAATCTTTTTTTGTTAGTTATCTTGGAATTTATCTGTTTTTCTTTTTAAAATAAAAGCAACAAGAGAAAAATTATGAAAATTGTTAAGTTGCAGATTTAGGTATTGGATTAGTCCAAATGAATGACGTCTTAGGCTGTAAACCAAAGTGACTTATGAATTACATGAATTTATCATTGTCTAGATGAGTATTTCCAAAGCGATTTTCTGAAGTAGGCCCAGGTTGTGATGGCCGGGTTGGAACCCATGGAGGCACTCTGTCTTCATACGTTGTAAAGAACATTGCTTTGGACAAAACTGATGACAGCAGTCCCCGGGAAGGTATTTTGCGGCATGCCAAGGCAGCCAGGGACAGCCCATACAGGGTTTCTCCAGCATACTCCAAGATTCAGCCCCAAACCATGTTTGCCCAAGTTGAGTCTGATGATGAGGAAACAAAGAATGAGCCAGAATGGAAAAAACGTAAAATTTGAAGACTCTCCTATGAGAGCTGTTTGCATGAGGGGGAGGGATATTGAACAGGTTTTTTTTTTTTTTTAAATGAAATAAAAACACTTTTTTTTTTATGAAAAAAAATTAAATATGGCTTTTACTCTGGAGTAGTACTACACAGTATGTAAAATCTCTTTGTCCGTTTCAGAAGTTGTACCTTTACACAAGGAGCTACACTTAAGAATTTATTTTTAAATGTTTAACCCATCACACAATGTCAGTTACCTGAAAGCCTAAATATTGAAGTTATAGGCTAAATAAAATAGTGGTGTATGAACTAGCTTACTAGTCTCTCTTTAGCAGTCAGCTACGGAGAAGGCAATGGCAACCCACTCCAGTACTCTTGCCTGGAAAATCCCATGGAAGGAGGAGCCTGGTAGGCTTCCGTCCATGGGGTCGCTAGGAGTCAGACACGACTGAGTGACTTCATTTTCAGTTTTCACTTTCATGCATTGGAGAAGGAAATGGCAACCCACTCCAGTATTCCTGCCTGGAGATTCCTAGGGACGGGGGAGCCTGGTGGGCTGCCATCTCTGGGGTCACACAGAGTCGGACACAACTGAAATGACTTAGCAGCAGCAGTCAGCTAACATTTGACCTTAAATTGTGGATGATACTGATACAACAGTAATCACAATGAACCTTTATTGTGAAGTTGAGGCAATCACATTGTTAAAGACTTCTCATATGTTTTATTATTTAATCCTCATTAAAATTCTTAGGTAAAAAAATATAGGTTAGTTGTTAAGATTACAAATGCCAGTGCTAACTGGCTTATGTTCATACTGTTCTTCTAGTACATATTAACTGTGAAACATTGAACAAGTTATTTAATCTCTATTTACCTCTATTCCCCCAAAATGAGAATTATTATTATGCCTAACTCAAAGGCACTTATGATGTCTAATTGAATTAATATTTGTAAATAACTTAGCTCATTTTCAATACTAAATACATTTATTTAATAATGCATAACTTAGAGGTCTAATAATTTCTAAATTATAACACTTCTGTTAGATAAGTCCTAAATATAAAATTAATTTTGTAATTTTTGGTTAGGAGTATTTGAATACTTCTAGATGGAAGGATTTTGTATTTAGAAATTTTCAGGGTTTACTGAAGAATTTAGTTATAAGAGGTTTAAAACTTTAAATCTTTTCAAAAACGATATTTAAAGCATTATTTTACCTCAATAGTATAAATTAAGGAATTAAGTGACTTAGCAGCAGCAGCAGAGGAATAAAACTGTACCTTTATATTCTACAATGTCAAAATTATTTAAAGGAGTTAAAATATATATTTAATACAGTAAAGAAAATTTAAAAAATTAAGATAACTGGCTGAGAAATAAATATGATGAAGGGAAAATAAAACAAAAATTTTAAAATAATTTATTGTTGTCTTGCTGCTCACACTGTTCACTGGATCCAGTGTAGATAAGGCACGACCGGGGAAGCTAGAAGAAGACTCTAGGAGCCATGGGGACTGCAGACATGTTTATGCTCTCCCGGTAGTAGCAGCAGGGAGTCTTCAAAGACTACTGATATACTAAGACAGACAGAAGTGGCCCATGGCCAAGTGGGTGCACAGGCACAGTGCTACCAAGGTCAGCAATATCGTTGTTTACAAAACATAAGGTATGAGGCCATGAGAGAGTTGGGTAGGAGAGCCTGACTGATGCCATGTTGTCAGTTAATTTCCCCACAATCCACCCATTAGGGTCTTCTGTCCCACTGATTACATAGGCTCGGCCTTCTGCAGCTTTGTTCTGGAGCACATCACCACTGCTTGCAGCCGTATTCCAAAACCACAATAAGGGCTACAACAACAAAGCACTAGTGTGCAGGCTACACAGCTACTACAGGGCAAAACCCAACACCAGGTACTGGCCCACCGCTCCAGCAGTGCATCTCCTGCAATGCCTTGCCCATCATGGATTTCTTGTCCATGTGCCGTAATGCTACTGTAACATTTTTATGATTATCAGGTATATACACACCACATTTTGTACCCAGTAGTGTACACATGCCACCTTGTGTTCAGTTCAGTTCAGTCGCTCAGTCGTGTCCGACTCTTTGTGACCCCATGGACTGCAGCACACCAAGCCTCCCTGTCCATCACCAGTTCCCAGAGTTTACTCAAACTCATGTCCATTGAGTCGGTGATGCCATCCAACCATGTCATCCTATCTTTCCCAGCATCAGGGTCTTTTCAAATGAGTCAGTTCTTTGCATCAAAGTATTGGTGGCCAAAATATTGGAGTTTCAGCTTCAACATCAGTCCTTCCAATGAACATCCAGGACTGATCTCCTTTAGGACGGACTGGTTGGATCTCCTTGCAGTCCAAGGGACTCTCAAGAGTCTTCTCCAACACCACAGTTCAAAAGCATCAATTCTTCAGCTCTCAGTGGCAGTCAGCAAATCAAGAGCCATTCGGTTCTGCAAAACAGTTTTCTTCATGTGGTACATTTCTTCATCTAACAAAGTTAAGGCTTGGTGTATATAATTCAAAGTACAGGCAGTGTGCAAAGCAAGGACAGTAACTTGTGCCTCAGTAACTATGACTGCCCCTTTGGGCGAAAACAAAGTCAAGGGGTAGTACCACCAGGGCATCCATTTCACTCAGTACCATGCACGGACATCATCCCAGTTGGCAGGTCTGTGTGGAAGAGTTGCATAGACCCAGGTGGGAAGATAGGGCTGGCCTCAAGTGCACCCTCTGGTCCAATTCTCAGGCAGGTATGGCCATCCTTATAACCCTCATACCCACAGGGTGCCATGAGGGACAGGAATCACACTATAAGTCATTTGATTGACTCCATTAGCTCCCAGATGGGGTGTCCACCCCTCTGCTTCAGTACCAGTTCTCCTTTCTACACAGAGGGGCACAACATCTCGCAAGTCAACACTCACAGCCAGTAACCAGGAAAACCTGTCCCACAGTACATGTCCTTCCTGGGGGTGAGGCATCCTCCCTTGTTTCTTTACCTCTTGTACAGTCAGGTGCTTTGTTTCTTCCCATTCAGCTGTCTTCAGTGTCAACCAGAAAACATTGTGTTTCCAAGTCCAGTTAGCCAGAGTCATGGGTTGAATGCACCAGGGGAGTCCCACTGCTGCTCCGGGCTCAATTGCTTCCATAGCTCTAGGAATACAGAATTAGGTTGTTCTCAATTTTATTCTTGTCAAGTCCTGCTGCTAGCAAATCAGCCCACATTTGCGCCCATGTCACCCGGGTGGGGCCTTTGCCAGCTTGGCTGCCATTTGGGGCTTTCACAGTCCTAACCTCTTTAGCCTGCTGTTGCCCTTATGCATCTCCCAAGCTAGCCATCACTGAGGTCACCTCATAGATAGGGTGCCCCACGTAGGGTGTAGGGGCTTCCCTTATAGCTCAGTTGCTAAAAAGTCCAGCTGCAACGCAGGAGACCCTGGTTCAATTCCTGGGTTGGGAAGATCCTTGGGAGAAGGGATAGGCTACCCACTCCAGTATTCTTGGGCTTCTCTGGTGGCTTAGCTGTTAAAGAATCTGCCTACAATGTGGGAGATCTGGGTTTGATCCCTGGGTTGGGAAGATCCCCTCGAGAAGGGAAAGGCTACCCACTCCAGTATTCTGACCTGGAGAATTCCATGGACTGTATAGTCCATGGGGTTGCAAAGAGTTGGATAGGACTGAGTGACTTTCACTTTCCCTTTTCACATAGAGTATAAGCATAGCAGGCAAGGATCCAAAATAGGCAGACGGAGCACTATTAAAAATAGCATCTCTCGTACCACCAGAGAAACACTCGTTAGCTGGGCTCCAGGCTTTCTGGTTAAACATCATCTGTCTCATGCCCAATTTTCTCACCACCTGGGTCAACTCGGCATACATATGCCATTTACTGACAGTCCTTAGCAGCTCTCCTGCTTTCATCCCCATGATGTGGATGGCAACATTGATCCACTCCATCAGTGTGTCTGGTTAGGCTCACCCTGTATGAGCTGCTTAGCATGCTGCAATCTCTGTCTCAATGATGGGTCAGGGATGCCAGCCATTCTACCTCATCCCCAGAACAAAGGGTGCCACCCACCCCTGTGTCCCGCAGTCACAGAACCCATGCTGCCAAGGTTTCCCCAGGCCCCTGCTGGAACTGCTTGCCCAAGTTCACCAACTCCACCTGATATATCATGAACTCAGTCGATATGTCATGAACTCAGTCACACTGGGAGCCACCTGATGCGAAGAACTGACTCATTTGAAAAGACCCTGATGTTGGGAAAGATTGAAGGCAGGAAGAGAAGGGTACAACAGTGGACGAGATGGTTGGATGGCATCACCGACTTAATGGACAAGAGTTTGAGCAAGCTCCTGGAGTTGGTGATGGAC
This sequence comes from Bubalus kerabau, assembly GCF_029407905.1. NCBI lineage: Eukaryota > Metazoa > Chordata > Mammalia > Artiodactyla > Bovidae > Bubalus > Bubalus kerabau. The sequence continues at coordinate 155,634,183 of NC_073626.1, forward strand.
AGTGAAGCCTGGAGTGCTACAGTCCATGGGGTTGCAAAGAGTCAGACATGACTGAGTGACTGAACTGAACTGAAGGGCCTCCCAGGTGGCGGTAGTGTGTAAAGAACATGCCTGCCAATGCAGGAATGTAAGAGATGTGGACGTAACCTCTGGGTCTGAAAAATCCCCTGAAGGAAGGCATGGCAACCCACTCCAGTATTCTTCCCTGGAGAATCCCTTGGACAGAGGAGCCTGCTGGGCTACAGTCCATAGTATTGCAATGAGTCGAAGATGACTGAAGTGACTTAGCACACAGCACACACTCTTAGCACACACTGTTCTAAAGGACCTTCAATTTGAGTTTATTTTTGTGTATGGTGTTAGAAAGTGTTCTAGTTTCATTCTTTTACAAGTGGTTGACCAGATTTCCCAGCACCATTTGTTAAAGAGATGGTCTTTAATCCATTGTATATTCTTGCCTCCTTTGTCAAAGATAAGGTGTCCATATGTGTGTGGCTTTATCTCTGGGCTTTCTATTTTGTTCCATTGATCTATATTTCTGTCTTTGTGCCAGTACCATATTGTCTTGATAACTGTGGCTTTGTAGTAGAGCCTGAAGTCAGGTAGGTTGATTCCTCCAGTTCCGTTCTTTCTCAAGATCGCTTTGGCTATTCGAGGTTTTTTGTATTTCCATACAAATTGTGAAATTATTTGTTCTAGCTCTGTGAAGAATACCGTTGGTAGCTTGATAGGGATTGCATTGAATCTATATAAGTTGCTTTGGGTAGTATACTCATTTTCACTATATTGATTCTTCCAATCCATTAACATGGTATATTTCTCCATCTATTAGTGTCCTCTTTGATTTCTTTCACCAGTGTTTTATAGTTTTCTATATATAGGTCTTTAGTTTCTTTGGGTAGATATATTCCTAAGTATTTTATTCTTTCCGTTGCAATGGTGAATGGAACTGTTTCCTTAATTTCTCTTTCTGTTTTCTCATTATTGGTGTATAGGAATGCAAGGGATTTCTGTGTGTTGATTTTATATCCTGCAACTTTACTATAGTCATTGATTAGTTCTAGTAATTTTCTGGTGGAGTCTTTAGGGTTTTCTATATAGAGGATCATGTCATCTGCAAACAGTGAGAGTTTTACTTCTTGTTTTCCAATTTGGATTCCTTTTATTTCTTTTTCTGCTCTGATTGCTGTGGTCAAAACTTCCAAAACTATGTTGAATAGTAATGGTGAAAGTGGGCACCCTTGTCTTGTTCCTGACTTTAGAGGAAATGCTTTCAATTTTTCACCATTGAGGATAATGTTTGCTGTGGGTTTGTCATATATAGCTTTATTATGTTGAGGTATGTTCCTTCTATTCCTGCTTTCTGGAGAGTTTTTATCATAAATGGATGTTGAATTTTGTCAAAGGCTTTCTCTGCATCTATTGAGATAATCATATGGTTTTTATTTTTCAATTTGTTAATGTGGTGTATTACATTGATTGATTTGTGGATATTGAAGAATCCTTGTATCCCTGGGACAAAGCCCACTTGGTCATGGTGTATGATCTTTTTAATGTGTTGTTGGATTCTGAGTGCTAGAATTTTGTTAAGGATTTTTGCATCTATGTTCATCAGTGATATTGGCCTGTAGTTTTCTTTTTTTGTGGGATCTTTGTCAGGTTTTGGTATTAGGGTGATGGTGGCCTCATAGAATGAGTTTGGAAGTTTACCTTCCTCTGCAATTTTCTGGAAGAGTTTGAGCAGGATAGGTGTTAGCTCTTCTCTAAATTTTTGGTAGAATTCAGCTGTGAAGCCGTCTGGACCTGGGCTTTTGTTTGCTGGAAGATTTTTTATTACAGTTTCAGTTTCCGTGCTTGTGATGGGTCTGTTAAGATTTTCTATTTCTTCCTGGTCCAGTTTTGGAAAGTTGTACTTTTCTAAGAATTTGTACATTTCTTCCACGTTGTTCATTTTATTGGCATATAATTCCTGATAGTAGTCTCTTATGATCCTTTGTATTTCTGTGTTGTCTGTTGTGATCTCTCCATTTTCATTTCTAATTTTATTGATTTGATTTTTCTCCCTTTGTTTCTTGATGAGTCTGGCTAATGGTTTGTCAATTTTATTTATCCTTTCAAAGAACCAGCTTTTGGCTTTGTTGATTTTTGCTATGGTCTCTTTTGTTTCTTTTGCATTTATTTCTGCTCTAATTTTTAAGATTTCTTTTCTTCTACTAACCCTGGAGTTCTTCATTTCTTCCTTTTCTTGTTGCTTTAGGTGTAGAGTTAGGTTATTTATTTGACTTTTTTCTTGTTTCTTGAGGTGTGCCTGTATTGCTATGAACTTTCCCCTTAGGACTGCTTTTACAGTGTCCCACAGGTTTTGGGTTGTTGTGTTTTCATTTTCATATGTTTCTATGCAAATTTTGATTTCTTTTTTGATTTCTTCTGTGATTTGTTGGTTATTCAGCAGCATGTTTTTCAGCCTCCATATGTTGGAATTTTTAATAGTTTTTCTCCTGTAATTGAGATCTAATCTTACTGCATTGTGGTCAGAAAAGATGCTTGGAATGATTTCTATTTTTTTGAATTTACCAAGGCTAGCTTTATGGCCCAGGATGTGATCTATCCTGGAGAAGGTTCCATGTGTGCTTGAAACTAGAACTCTTTCTAACACCATACACAAAAATAAACTCAAAATGGATTAAAGATCTAAACATAAGACCAGAAGCTATAAAACTCCTAGAGGAGAACATAGGCAAAACACTCTCTGACATACACATCACAGCAGGATCTTCTATGACCCACCTCCCAGAATATTGGAAATAAAAGCAAAAATAAACAAATGGGACCTAATTAAACTTAAAAGCTTCTGCACATCAAAGGAAACTATTAGCAAGGTGAAAAGGCAGCCTTCAGAATGGGAGAAAATAATAGCAAATGAAGCAACTGACAAACAACTAATCTCAAACATATACAAGCAACTCCTACAGCTCAACTCCAGAAAAATAAATGACCCCATCAAAAAATGGGCCAAATAACTAAATAGACATTTCTCCAAAGAAGACATACAGATGGCTAACAAACACATGAAAAGATGCTTAACATCACTCATTATCAGAGAAATGCAAATCAAAACCACAATGAGGTACCATTTCACACCAGTCAGAATGGCTGTGATCCAAAAGTCTACAAGCAATAAATGCTGGAGAGGATGTGGAGAAAAGGGAACCCTCTTACACTGCTGATGGGAATGCAAACTAATACAGCCACTATGGAGAACAGTGTGGAGATTCCTTAAAAAACTGGAAATAGAACTGCCATACAACCCAGCAATCCCACTGCTGGGCATACACACCGAGGAAACCAGAATTGAAAGAGACACGTGTACCCCAATGTTCATCACAGCACTGTTTATAATAGCCAGGACATGGAAGCAACCTAGATGTCCATCAGCAGATGAATGGATAAGAAAGCAGTGGTACATATACACAATGGAGTATTACTCAGCCATTAAAAAGAATACATTTAAATCAGTTCTAATGAGGTGGATGAAACTGGAGCCTATTATACACAGTGAAGTAAGCCAGAAAGAAAAACACCAATACAGTATACTAACACATATATATGGAATTTAGAAAGATGGTAGCAATAACCCTGTGTACGAGACAGCAGAAGAGACACTGATGTATAGAACAGTCTTATGGACTCTGTTGGAGAGGGAGAGGGTGGGAAGATTTGGGAGAACGGCATTGAAACATGTATAATATCATGTATGAAACTAGTTGCCAGTCCAGGTTTGATGCATGATACTGGATGCTTGGGGCTGGTGCACTGGGACGACCCAGAGGGATGGTATGGGGAGGGAGGAGGGAGGAGGGTTCAATGGGGAACACATGTGTACCTGTGGCGGATTCATTTCGATATTTGGCCAAACTAATACAATTTTGTAAAGTTGAAAAATAAAATAAAATTTAAGAAAAAAAAGACCTTCAAACAACTCTTTTTAATAGGAAAAGATAAAGTATTTAACAAGGCTTATAAAACCTTTTGGAGAAGGCAATGGCACCCCACTCCAGTACTCTTGTTGGAAAATCCAATGGACAGAGGAGCCTGGTAGGCTGCAGTCCGTGGGGTCATTAGGAGTCAGACACGACTGAGCGACTTCACTTTCACTTTTCACCTTCATGCATTGGAGAAGGAAATGTCAACCCACTCCAGTGTTCTTGCCTGGAGAATCCCAGGGACGCGGAAGCCTGGTGGGCTGCCATCTGTTATCTGGTTCTTGCCTACCTCTTCAACGCTGTGTTCCTACACTTTACATGCCAGATGTTTTAGCAGCTAGACCTGTTAAAATCTCATTGGCTTATGTATACATACACATATAGCTGATACACCTTGCTGTATAATAGAAACTAATGCACCATTGTAAAGCAGCTATACTCCAATAAAAAGTAATAACAATCTCAGTGGCTTCAACCAAAAGCATTAAATTATTTTTCATGATTCTGTGGGTTGATTGGGCTCAGTCACATTGTTCTGTTGCAGGTGACTCAACTAAGCTCACTCACTCAACTTCACTTAGCCAGTGGATGTAAACGTTCAAGAAAGCTTACTGATATGTTTGATTTCTCAGTCTCCTCCTGGGTTCTCCCTCTCCATGTGATATCCTATTCTATAAGATTTCTTCATGTATCTACTCTCCTTCCTTCTTCTTCCCCAGCCCTTTCTTTCCTTCTCTCTTCCTCTGTAGTTAGATAGATAGGTAGGTGGGTAGGTAGATGGATGGATGAATAGATAGAATCTCAGCAAGATTTCCTAGATTGCCTTCCATTATGGTAGCTGGCTTCCAAAACTTAGGAACCAGAAGTTGCTGTTTGTCTTAGAACCAGAGCCTAGGGCCTGTAGGTCATAGAGTCATGATTTTTGATGAAAGCAAGTCACAGGCCATCAAATATTCAAGGGGAGGGGAGGAAAATATGCACCTTTTAAAAACTAAAATATAGTTGATTTGTAATGTATTAACTTCTACTGTACAGCAAAGTGATTCAACTTGATGGGCAGAGTGGCATGTACAAACAGTGCAAGAAGGAATATTTGAACCGTATTTGGATATTATCCCCTCCACCAACTATGATGAGTTTAATTAATTGCATTCGTTTCCAGACGTATCCTTTGTCTTGCTTTCAAGTGTTGTGTGATCTGTTTCAACTGTCTGAACTTATATTCTTTGTTATCATGATCTTTAAGAAGCACCCCTTGACTCAATTTATATTACCTCTTCTCCTTCATGAGATCGCAAAGACATATATTGCAGTTACTTATGAATCTGAACCCAGGACTCCCATATTGCAGGCAGATTCTTTATCAGCTGAGCCACCAGGGAAGCCAAAGAATACTGGAGTGGGTAGCATGTCCCTTCTCCAGCAGATCTTCCTGACCCAGGAATTGAACCAGGGCCTCCTGCATTGAAGGTGGATTCTTTACCAATTGAGCTACCAGAGAGACATGAGTTTGAGTAAACTGGAAGAAAGTGGAGGACAGAGGAGACCGGAAACCCCCATGGGGTGGCAAAGAGATGTGACTTAGCAAATAAACAACAATAAGATTTATTCATTCACTCACGTAACAAATACATTTTAAGTGCCAAGTATGTGTCACAATCTGTACTATGGACTCGGATACTGTGATAAAACAAGGCATGGTTCTTTTCCCAAAAAATTTAAGAAATAAAGATGAGAGGTATTAAAATACAAGAATCAATAGATTAAAAACCTAAAAGAAGCAGCAGAGAATAGAAAAAGCTAAACTAGAAGTTTAAAAATAAGAATGTTTTTCAGTATAAAAATAAGAACTATCACAGGTGTATTTTTTCTATGTCTTATAAACCAAAATGTATGTTAGGAAAGATAAAGAAGATCAGGTGGAAATAGGGAGACTAAAGATAAAATATATAGTGAAGTTGGTAAAAGGAGTAATTTAAAACAACCAGCAAAAATCAAAGCAATTGGAAGTAGTAAAAAAAAAAAATGGCAAGCTGCTGCTGGGTAATAAAATTGTACACTCTGTAAGGATGTAAGAAAACAAGGTAGAAAAGTGGGGGAAAATGGAGAGTATATAAAAACTCCAAGATATAGGCCAGTGAGGTTGAATCCTGGCTAAATGTCCATGTGGAAACTTTCAAGATGCACATGTCTCTAAGAGCCTCTCAGCAACCACCCCTTTACTCTCACCCTTTCCTGTGTTCAGCTATCAGTCAGACACAGACTTGCCTATGTTAGCAAAAGTTAAGGCCATTTGGACATATCCACTGCAAGGTGCTCACTGTTTTTCAATCTTTTGCCCTTAGCCTTGGTCTACAGTCTTAAATAAATACTTATTTCCATTCAAGAAAGTGCATTTAAGCACTGGCGCACTTTCAAAATATCATTTGTATCATGGATGTTTCAGAATTCATGACTGTTTATAGCAACAGATGTTCATTTGTGTAAACATAAATTGATCTTTATACTTGATAACAGTGACCTTTAATTTCACCTGGACTATACAGATTAGTTGTAATGGAGATTTATATTAAAGGGTATTATTATAGAACTAGAGGTATCTATTTCAAATATACAGTGTCAAAAATACTAGCTGCTGTCAAAATGAGATTTATACGTGAACAGTATATTTCTTTTTTATAGTGATATATATGCGTGCATGCTAAATCACTTCTGTCATTTCATTTTTTTTTAATTTTTTTAAATTTTAAAAATTAAAAAAAAATTTTTAATTTTATTTTATTTTTAAACTTTACATAATTGTATTAGTTTTGCCAAATATCAAAATGAATCCGCCACAGGTATACATGTGTTCCCCACCCTGAACCCTCCTCCCTCCTCCCTCCCCATACCATCCCTCTGGGTCGTCCCAGTGCACTAGCCCCAAGCATCCAGTATCGTGCATCGAACCTGGACTGGCGACTTGTTTCATACATGATATTTTACATGTTTCAATGCCATTCTCCCAAATCTTCCCACCCTCTCCCTCTCCCACAGAGTCCATAAGACTGTTCTATACATCAGTGTCTCTTTTGCTGTCTCGTACACAGGGTTATTGTTACCATCTTTCTAAATTCCATATATATGCGTTAGTATACTGTATTGGTGTTTTTCTTTCTGGCTTACTTCACTGTGTATAATAGGCTCCAGTTTCATCCACCTCATTAGAACTGATTCAAATCTATTCTTTTTAATGGCTGAGTAATACTCCCTTGTGTATATGTACCACAGTTTTCCTATCCATTCATCTGCTGATGAACATCTAGGTTGCTTCCATGTCCTGGCTATTATAAACAGTGCTGTGATGAACATTGGGGTATCTTTGCGACCCTTTGGACTGTAGAACTCCAGGCTTCTTTGTCCATGGGATTCTCCAGGCAAGAATACGGGAGTGGGTTACCATGCCCTCATCCAAGGGATCTTCCCGACCCAGAGACTGAACCCAACCAAGTCTCTTATATCTCCTGCATTGGCAGGCGGGTTCTTTACTATTGGCCAATATATATATATATATATATATATATATATATCTGTGTGTGTATGTATTTGTAAATATTGTATTTTTCTCTTTTTATTTATTTATTTTTAAAGTTGGTCATTATTTATTTATTTAATTTTTTAACTTTACAATATTGTATTGGTTTTGCCATATATCAACATGAATCTGCCACAGGTATACACGTGTTCCCCATCCTGAACCCTTCTCCCTCTTCCCTCCCTGTACCATCCCTCTGGGTCGTTCCAGTGCACCAGCCCCAAGCATCCAGTATCGTGCATCGAACCTGGACTGGCGACTCATTTCATATATGATATTATACTTATTTCAATGCCATTCAGTTCTAATGAGGTGGATGAAACTGGAGCCTATTTTTCTCTTTTTAGTGTTATAACTGTTTTAGAAATATTGGGTAAGATTGTGTTATACCCTGTTTGTTTCACTCTGCAAAACTTACTCTTCCATAAAGCTGTATCTTATTGATCTTGTATTTTCAAAGGTCATACAGTTATAATATTGGTATTGACAATATAAATTTGTCAATAATATTGTAAAACAAAAGTACTGCTTATTCAGTAGGGGGAAGGAGTTAATGATAAAAATGACACTTTTTAATTATAGGACAGATAGTAAATATTACATAATTATTGGATTGGCCAAAAAGTTCATTTGGGTTTTTCTGTAGCATCTTATAGAAAAAGCTGAATGAACATTTTGGCCAACCCAATGCATATAAATTTGACAACTTTGTAAGTTTAGAAATGCCATTTATTTATTTGTATCATTTTTAATAAATAAAAAAACATTTATTATTTTAAGAATGATACACACTCTTCCCTGATCTACTCCTCAAATACCAAAATAGATAAGCATTATTAATGCATGAGGTAACTATTATTCTGTCAGAAATTCTTTAAAATTGTATCTTCTTTCCTCTTCCACCTCCACATCTCCAGTTAGGATCGTATTATAAAGACTTTTCTAAAACTTGCTTTGTGCAGTTAACACGTGAATATCCTTCTATTACCAATCCCATCATTGTTTATATATATGATCAATATTAATACATCAATATGTTTCATTTAATAATTTTGTCATTTTATAAATAGCACAGGTACAATTATATTGTTACATAGATCATTGTGTACTTACCTATTTAATTTGAATTCTTTTTTATTAGTGACATTTTCAGTTTTCCTATTTATATGAGATACTTATAAATACAATATATTTCTGTAGTTAAATTACCTATAGAGTTTAACTATGACCTATTTCTACCAATTTTCCTTTAACGTTCGTGCTTAATTTTAAGAAATAGGGATACTAGACAAGAAACTAGTTAGTTCTTGATGTAATAATAAATATTTTTACTTTAGTTATATAGAGACACCTTAATTATATTTTTAGCTGTTGACTGGCAGTAAATTTATTTTCTTATTCCACTGGAATACATGTTGGAGTAATATTAGAACCTTCAACTCACTTCTTTAAAAATATATAATCGTATACATTTTATAATTCTAGGATATAATGTAATGTGTATAAATACCTTGACTTAGTAAGTTTTATCTCAAGTATACAAGTTTTATCTCAAATATATATATATATTTTTGTAATCTTAAAGTAAAAATAAATTGCTTTATACCTAATTTCCTTTTTCACATATGGACCCATTGTTCTCCCTGCAAAGTCACTCAAACTCATGGTGATTAGAGTGCTCCCCTAATCTTACCTCCCACCTTCATCTCACCACTCTCTGCACTGGGGCTCATTAAATAAGCTTCCTGATGGCCGTTTTGGAGACTGTTTATCACCTGAGCCAAGCTGAGATCCCATCTGCTACCTGTATATGGTGGGATACTTTATTGAAAGTGACTGAAAAATACAGCATAAATTGGTTGAAAGATGAAAAGGGAGTTACTAGATCAATAAACTGAGAAGATCAGAACTAGAAGTGGCTCCAGGTCAAGCCTGATTCAGTGTTTCAAAATATCACTTAGTACCTTATTTCACTGTTTTTCTATTTTGTCTTTTGTATCAGCATTATCCTCAGGCTCTAAGCTTTCCTTTTATGGGAGCAAAATGGCTGAAGCGATTCTAGACTTCATATTCTTTCACAACACCACCCAGGGAAGGGTCACCTTGCATGGCTCTTGAAGCATGGAAGTTCTTTTTCCTGCAAGTTAAGGCAAGTGCCACCCTCAGTGACTGGTTGGATAAATTGCCATTCCAGAGTTGAATATCGTGACAAGGAGAATGATAAGCCTACCAGGCTTCTCTGTCCATCGGATTTTCCAGGCAAGAATACTGGAGTGGATTGCCATTTCCTTCTCCAGATAGAGATATTATCAGTCCATGTAGCTGATAGTGAAAGGGTGGGAAGCTCCTAAAATGTAAACAGCCTGGGAGTTGTTCAAATGGATGGATGCTGAACAAAGGCTCAGCTACATCATGTAGGTTCCTGTTTCTGCTAGATTTCATGGTGATTAGTGCTAACCAGTTTCTGGTTCTTCAAGTTGTAGCATATTCCCATGTGTTCCATCTAGTATCTCTGGGTGTTTTCTCTGTTACTAGTTTTGAGATTCTGTTGTAATATTTAGCATTGTGTAGTAAAAAAGAAAATTGCCACAGGTAATCATGCATGCAGCCACTTCTTTAGCAACATTTATTATATGTACTCAGGACATTGGTCTATGAGCTGAACAGACCAGTAGAATGAAAGTACTTCTCAGGCTTTAAGGATTCAATGAAGTGGTCTTCATTGCATTATTCCTAGAACATGGTATGTTCTCAGTAGATGTTCCACCTATTTGCTATCTCTGTTCTCTTTCTCTGACTTGGTATTGTCTCATCAATGTAGTGACCTGAGACAGAGCATCTATTACATATGAATATTTATTTGAGATAATATTTAACTACTAACCTGGACCTGTGAGTATTGGACACCTTTTGAGATTCGTCTTTGAATATTCTGATGCTGTTTGACTGGAAAAGGGTTCATTTGTGGACAGTATGACATTTGATCATTCTCTACTCCATTTTTTTTTAATGTAATAGCCATGAATCAATAGCATTGTAAGAAATGACGCTTGTAGATAGAGAAGTAGATTACTCATTTGGCTGGAGCAAGATCTTCAAGAAAAAATAACTTACACTCTAAGCTTCCTAAAAGGAGACAGTATCCATCATATTGTGTGCTTTTCTCCAGTAATTTAAATGATAAATGGAAGTAATAATTAGAATCCTCCCAGTCTGTGACTGAGTGATGTTGATATTTTCTATAAATATTTCTGGGTGGAGGAGACCAAAATATCTATCACATCATAAATACAGTTCATAAATATCTCTGAGATATTCACTATGCCTTATTCAAATTTGCCAGAAATCTTTAGTGCAATTATAAGAATTAAGGTCAAAAACAGAGAAGAAAAATACATGAGCAGTTTTTATATATACTTTCCTTTTAATGGGTTATGGTTTACTATTTGGTTATAACTTAAGAAAGATATTCAATAGAATTTGAGTGTATAACCAATAGAATAATCAGCATATTTTAGATGGTGATGTTACAACTATACCCTTATTCTTCAAAAGGTAGATGCTCTTTGTCATATTGTCCTCTGTAAAATCTCAAATGGAGTTGTTGGTACATTGACTATGCCAAAGTCTTTGATTGTGTGGATCACAATAAACTGTGGAAAATTCTGAAAGAGATGGGAATACCAGACCACCTGACCTGCCTCTTGAGAAACCTGTATGCTGATCAGGAAGCAACAGTTAGAACTGGACGTGGAACAACAGACTGGTTCCAAATAGGAAAAGGAGTATTGTCACCCTGCTTATTTAACTTGTATGCAGAGTACATCATGAGAAACTCTGGGCTGGAGAAAGCACAAGCTGGAATCAAGATTGCCAGGAGAAATATCAATACCCTCAGATATGCAGATGACACCACCCTTATGGCAGAAAGCAAAGAAGAAATAAAGAGCTTTCTTGATGAAAGTGAAAGATGAGAGTGAAAAAGTTGGCTTAAATCTCATTATTCAGAAAACTAAGATCATGGCATCCAGTCCCATCACTTCATGGCAAATAAATGGGAAAACAATGGAAACAGTGACAGACTTTATTTCTGGGGGCTCCAAAATCACTGCAGATGGTGACTGCAGCTATGAAATTAAAAGACACTTGCTCCTTGGAAGAAAAGTATGACGAACTTAGATAGCATATTAAAAAGCAGAGTCATTACTTTGTCAACAAAGGTCCATCTAGTCAAAGCTGTGGTTTTTCCAGTAGTCATCTATGGATGTGAGAGTTGGACTATAAAGAAAGCTGAGCACTGAAGAATTGATGCTTTTGAACTGTGGTGTTGGAGAAGACTCTTGAGAGTCCCTTGGACTGCAAGGAGATCCAACCAGTCCATCCTAAAGGAGATCAGTCCTGAATATTCATTGGAAGTACTGATGTTGAAGCTGAATCTCCAATACTTTGGCCACCTGATGCAAAGAGCTGACTCATTTGAAAAGACCCTGATGTTGGGAAAGATTGAGGGCAGGAGTAGAAGGGGACGACAGAGGATGAGATGGTTGGATGACATCACCAACTCAATGAACATGGGTTTGGGAGGACTCCAGGAGTTGGTGATGGACTGGGAGGCCTGGCATGGTTCATGGTTCATGGTATCACAAAGAGTCAGACAAGACTGAGCAACTGAACTGGAACTGGTGAGTTTATGAGGACAAACTTTGGGTGGAGGTGATTGATGTGATGCATGTGAGTTGCACCTGCCTGTGAGACATCAAACTAATACGGAGATGGAGCTCTGAGGTGAGAATAGACTGACAGATTAAGTAGACTGCCACCTTCATATATATGACAGTAAGCAATAAGGATGGAGAAAATGTTTGAAAGAATGAGAATAGAAGACCTTGAAATAAGGCTTTAATTACTCATTTAATGAGTAAGTCAAAATGAGTTTGAAAGAAGAACATAAACAATAGATGACTAGGACCTCTGAATTTAGAAAGCAGCATGTCATGAAAAACTAAATGGAAGACATGCTCAACAATCTTGAATGCCACTAAGTCAAGTTGATTTTTTTTTTAAATGCCTGTTTAATGTTACAGGTCAGTTCAGTTCAGTTGCTCAGTCGTGTCCAACTCCTGAGACCCCATGGACTGCAGCACGCCAAGCCTCCCTGTCCATCACCAACAAGTCACTTTAAATATTACAGCATCACATTTTCACAGAGATAGTGGCAAAATGAAATTGGCCTTGCTTAATTGGTGAATTGGAAATGCAAAAATGAATACAATGAACTCAGTTAACCCATACATAACTCTCACATATGTTTCATCAGAAAAAGCTCTGAGCCACCAGGGAGTACTCCATATTACTACTTTCATAGCACTTTGTTCCTTTTCTTCATTGCTTAAACCTCAAAGGTCAACCTATTTTAATAATTTGTCTCTTTCACAGAAAGCTATTATATTTGGTATTTTGATGTTTACACATTGACATGTTTCAGACTGACTGGAGAGAACATATTCCTGTTATGTCAACTAAACCAGGATGGACCTCTCAGGGAGGGGCCTGGATTTCTTAAGCAGGAATGAATTTCAAATGGCACTACTTTTGAAATATCAGTGAAAAAATTAACATGATTTGACAGCCAGCTTCAGAGAAAATACCATTGTTTCCAGGTTCAGAAAATATATATATAGTCAAATAAATCACTTAGTGTCTTCTTGAACTATAATCCTACATTTTTGGTAGTATTGTTTTGAAGTAAACCAGTTCTAAAATCAAAATTTGATTTAAGAAAATAAATGTTAGGCTATTTTCCTGTATAATAATTTCTTTTATTTTTCCATTTTTCTTTAACCCTGAAGCACATTGGGATCATTTCTGCTTAGAAAGGGCCTTTACATCATGATTCATTTTCCTCTGGGATTTTTTCTACTTGATATAGTAGTACTTTCCTAGTATTATATTTTAAATTAAAATTTTTCTACCATCAAGCTTGTATTATTCTGGGGATACTTCTTACCTTTCAAAAGTGCAATGTTATGTTGACTTTAGGGTTTCATATTTGTTCTAGTCTCATTTCTCACAGACATAATATAATAGATTAGGGCTATATAAAATAGAGGAATTAATCTATAAATAATAAAAATAAAAGTATAGTATATATTTCTAAACTTTTCTTTATTAAAATATTTGTACTCACAGTACTTTTATTCTGAGTTTTCTTTTATTTGTGAAGCCAAATGAAACAGTATAGATGTGTAATTTTTCTTTTACTTTTAGGAGAAAAATGAAATAAAATACTATTACACTTTTGTTACAGAGAAGTACAGATTATATTTTAGCTTGATTAGCTAAAATGGCTATTAATATATAAAAGTCAGTTAAAATCTGTTATTGCAGGGTTTTTCTGGCAGTCCAGTTGTTAGGCCTCTGTGTTTTCACTGCCATGGGACTGATTCAATCCCTGATTGGGGAACTAAGATCCCATAGCCACAAAATATGGCCAAAAACATACCTGTTATTGCAATGAGGAAACAAATTTTCAATGACATTGAAAAGTCAAAGGTATGTAGAAACGCATATTAAAGGAGAAGAGGATAATTTAATTGACAAACTAAAATTTGGAGAAAAGTGAAAGTGAAAGTCGCTCAATCCTGTCCGACTCTTTGCAACCCCATGGACTATACAGTCCATGGAATTCTCCAGGTCAGAATACTGGAGTGGGTAGCCTTTCCCTTCTCCAAGAGATCTTCCCAACCCAGGGATCAAACTCAGGTCTCCCGCATTGCTTTACCAGCTGAGCCACAAACTTCAGGGTAAGCTGGTATATAAATGTATTGATACTTCAAACATGTAGTTTGATGATGGAGTGGCTGATCTTTTGCAAAGGCTTCAATAATATGAGGATTTTAGAGAGGCTGATATGGAAATTATATGGTTGATGATAAATTCAGTATAAATAGTCCACAATAAATCATGAGATTGTTTGTCACATTGCAGTTTATTGAGGAACACATGATTGCTGAGGAAATGAACTGATGGTATTCCCTCATAGTACTGTCCTCCATGCAGCTGATTTCCCTAAATGAACATTTCTTTCTCAATAAAATTTTAGGTTAAGTACAATGAATACTAACCTATGAAGATAGTGTGAAAATATTATAGTTTACTTCATTAAAAAGTTATTTTATTCAAATTTAACATCTCAATATAATTTTAATTTTTAACTTTTCAATTCTCATAGATCTAAAGGGAAATATAATTTATAAAATTGAAATTATTTATGATAGTACAAATACAAGTTGAGGCTAATTGTGCTAATAACCCAGATAATTAATTATTATGCATTCCTAAAATGGAATCCCATTAAGTTATTTTACTATGATGGCTGTAATCATTTCGATAATGTAAGTAATCTACACATTTTTCTAGATTAATCACAGATGCTGTTCTAAATCTGTGTTAATGTGATGAATTATAATAGTTCACTTATTATCAGCATCAAGTCTTTAATGCACTTAATAATCATATTCAAATTTTATCACTTAGAAGTAAATTGATTTTTTTATTTGAAGTAACATATCTATGATGACTTATCTTCTGCAAAACAGATAACCTTTATATAATCATGAAATGAATTAAATAAATATTCAAACTACTAAATAAGTAGTTTATATTTGTAAAAATCCATGCTATCTGAATTACTGTAAAAGTAACTTAAATTAGATTTTTGTGATTTCTTACCTGGACTCAATAGCTTGCCAGTGATTTCTCCTACCTCCAACTCATCCTCCAAAATTACTAAATTCTTTCAAAACAGGAAAGCCTACTATGTAGCATTTATATTTTACCCTCATATTGATGGGGTTTCCCTGGTAGCCCTGCAATGTGGGAGACCTGAGTTCAATTCCTGGGTTTGGAAGATCTGCTGGAGAAGGGATAGGCTACCCACTCCAGTATTCTTGGGCTTCCCAGGTGGCTCAGATGGTATAGAATCCGCCTGCAATGCAGGATACCTGGATTCGATCCCTGGGTCAGGAAGATTCCCTGGAAAAGGAAATGGCAACCCGCTCTAGTATTCTAGCCTGGAGAATTCCATGGACAGAGGAGCCTTGCAAGCTGCAGACCGTGGGGTCACAAAGAGCCAGACAGGACTCAGGGACTTTCACTTTCTTTTCATTATGTTGATAACTAACTGTTACTGAAAGTTGAGTTCTAACTTCCTCTGTACTTGGACTCCTATTTACAACCCCTATTGGGCAATGGCACCCCACTCCAGTACTTTTGCCTGGAAAATCCCATGGATGGAGGAGCCTGGTAGGCTGCAGTCCATGGGGTTGCTGAGAGTCAGACATGACTGAGCGACTTCACTTTCACTTTTCACTTTCATGCATTGGAGAAGGAAATGTCAACCCACTCCAGTGTTCTTGCCTGGAGAATCCCAGGGATGGGGGAGCCTGGTAGGCTGCCATCCATGGGGTCACACAGAGTCGGACATGACTGAAGTGACTTAGCAGCAGCAGCAGCAGCATTCCCTCAGTAGCCTTCTGTTCCCTTGCTTCCATACTGAGTGCTTCCTGAGCCATGCTTGTACATCTGGTCTAATACAAGCATAAGGTATGTGATTCACAAATATGATTGAAATATTAATTTTTTTAACCATGATAATTCCTTTTTTCCTATTGCCATTGTCACTTGTGGAGTAGTTTGGTTCTGTACTTCTGTCTGGGGTGGGGGTGGGGCAGTGAGGTGGAGGTGAGGGGCAGTGGTATAAGACAGAACAGAGAAAGAGGAAAAAGAGAATCTCTTTCTTATGGGAACTTTGGCCCTTTGGTGAGTGGAAGAACCTCCTGACATAGTTACATCACAGTGGAGAAACATAATGTATTAAGTGCAGGGCCCACTCCCTTTCCCTTAGTTCCAAGTAATTTTATGGGGTCCAACAACACAAGAGATCTGTGCCCATTTACTAAGTATTGCCCTAGTGATGTGACAAGACCCCAGAAACAAAACATAACAAAACTGCTCTATGGTTTGTCTAGACAGACAGCCTCGCCCTCCAGCAATAGACTAGGAACTACCCAGTGAGTCCTATATTTCTGATAGTGGAACAGAAATAGCAGAAATAGAGCTTCTGAACCAAAAAAAGCCACAGAAAAAGAACCGAAAGTTTTTATTGATAAAGACTTGGTTCAGACAGTAAAGCGTCTGTCTACAATGTGGGAGACCCGGGTTCGATTCCTGGGTCGGGAAGATCCCCTGGAGAAGGAAATGGCAATCCAGTCCAGTACCATTGCCTGGAAAATCCCATGGATAGAGGAGCCTGGTAGGCTACAGTCCATGGGGTCGCAAAGAGTTGGAAATGACTGAGCGACTTCACTTTCACTTATATAAACTATTAATGAATTATTTTAGTGATGCCTATAAAGCCAGCACATATTTAGGTTCTTATGGTCTCATCCCCAGTGCTGGTATAAAATGGGAAGACCTAAGAAATTATGCACAAAGGAGAAACTCAATTAAGACAGAGAAAGATAAACAAGGTACGTTTCTTGCTCATATGAGACTATACTCTTAAATTCACATCAACTGTGGAAATTTATACCTGGTTTATTGTATATTTAAGTAATAATAGTATAATAAAAATAATCAATTGACCACAAAGGTCGAATCATTTTTTTTTTTAATAGTTGCCCATACATTTTACTGGACTTCCCTGGTGGCTTAGCAGTGAAAATAATTTGCCCACAATGCAGTGCAGGAGATGTACATTCAGTCCCTGGGTTGCGAAAATCCCCTCCCCTGGAGAAGAAAATGACAACCCACTCCAGTATTATTGCCTGGGAAGCCCCATGGATAGAGGAGCCTGGCAGGCTACAGTCCATGGGGTCACAAAGAATTGGACACAACTTAGTGACTAAACAGCAAAAGCAAATTACATTTTAGTAAGGCTTGATGACAAAATGAAGCCTAAGACATTTTGTAATATTTCATTTTTTCCTTGAAAGATGAATTAATATTAAAGCTTCTTTACTTTTAAAGAAAATAATGTATACTTCTTACTTTCTGAGGCATGCCCCTAGATTGAAGGTTGATTTATCATTACTCATAAATCTTTCAATCATGGATTTATGAACTCATTTATTAATTGATTCTAGAATAGCTATTTAGCTATTAATATGTGTCAGACTCTATTATAGATAGTGTAATTACAGAAAAGTAAGTATCTGTCCTCAAATAATTCAGAGTCTGGTTGGATGATGTACTTACAAGCACAATATAATGAAGTTAGGAGGCCACCTACAGCAAACTGAAGCAGTGTGGGGTGTAAGAAAAGCTCTCTTTGAATTGACCTTTGAAGGTAAGCATTAAAAAAGGTATCTATTAGGTGCAGTGGGATTTTTTTTCCAAGAAAATAATTCACTTGCTTTTTAATTAAATGGGAAAAATAAAAAAGTTTCAATATAATTGATTTTCATATTTCTGAATTTATTTAGTGCATTCTAATCTGTCACATTTTGCATTAGAAGCATTCCTGAAAATGTTGAATATAAAGCTCATAATTTTATGCCAACTCATCCTCTTATATTTTCTTATTGACTTAGCATTTTGTCCTTGAGCTATAATTAAAACTATGTCTCAGAATTTTAACACTTATTCCTAGAAACAATCTCTCTTCACCTCTGTAGAATGTCTTTGTATTCAACTCTCCTGTAGAATCTGTGTAAGAAAATGAAAGTAGAGTAAACATGTTTTTATAGAATAATATTTGTTTCAGGTTGAATTGTGTCCCCCAATAAAGATATGTTAAAGTCCTAATTTCTGATACCTGTGAATGTGATCCTATTTGGAAATAAGGTCTTGGCAGATGGAATCAAATTGAAGTCATAATGGATTAGCATGAGCCAAATCCAATATGACTGGTGTCCTTAAGAGAAGAGATATGCGCATGGACACACACAGGGTCATACAGAAAGCACACCATGTGATGATGGGCACAGAGACTGGACTTATGCTGCCACAAACCAAGAGATGCAAAGGACTGCAAACAACCACCAGAAGTTAGGAAAGAACAGAGACACACGATAGTGTCTTGTTCACAGCCTTCACAAGAACAGGCCTTGCCCACCCCTTGATTTCAGACTTCCAGCCTCCAGCACTGTGAGAGAATAGGTTTCTGCTCTTTTAAGCCAGACAGTTAGTGGTACTTTGAGCAGCCCTAGGAGACTAAAACTGCATTAATTCCTATTGCCTTGTTCAAAGACTTTGGAACAAAATTTTTCAAAATAACAAGCAATCCACCAATGCTGTTTTTATTAGTAATTTAAACAACTTTTCATTATTCTACATAATTTCCCAAACAAATTATTGTCAAAACAGAGTTGTCTGGAAGCAGTTATATAAATGGAGTTTAGGTGTGTTTATTAAGGATCAGCTGTCAGTTTCATCCTTAATTTTAGACAAATGGGCCTCCAGCTCTTGCCCTGAGCCTTAGAGAGATCTACCATTTAGAGAGGCTTTATTGAGATTTTTAAGTCCTTCTTTGATATCTGGGAATGTCTGGGGCTGGCAGTGTCATTTGCTGGGCAGTGTATCAATATTTATCATCCTCATTTCTCCTTTTGGGATGTTGTTCTCTGATCCTCTATTCTGAGTGTGGATTCAACCAAATGCCCTATGGAGCTCCTGAACTTGTGCCTATGGGTTTTTTCAGGGCCCAAATGCTAGGATCCTGGTTTCAGGAAGGTTCCCTCATAATCAAATTGTTCCTGCTTACTTAAAAAGTAATTCCTTCCTTAGATCACACAAGATTGGTCTGTCACAATGTTCCTGACATGCTGATTTAGGGTGACTTCTCATTCACATTGGGCATAGAACAATTTAGGGATCTGGGTATAGGCTCTTGTCCATCAATATGTGTATTCTCTCCTGACCATCTTATGTCTTGCTGTGTTAGTTCTAGTTTGTAACATCCAAGGATGTTCACCCATGGGTGACCCTTCCACCCTCCTTCTTTAGCTTGGAAAACATATTTTCAAATAGTCTTCCAGGATCGCTGGGCCTGTCGTCTTTGAGGGCTTTTGAGACTGTGAGGCACAAAGTCCTTAGGCTCTTCCAGTTGATGGCCTCTCTTTTGTCTAATCTGTTTGGTTTTATTGATATTACAGGTTTCTGTGTCAGTCTTAAGGCGTGCCTACCAAAGGACAGACATTCCTTGCATGAATGGCACTGGCCATAAGCTGCCTGCCTGTCTTCCCTGCTAGTGGTGTTGTGTGGAAAGCCAGTGTTAGCATAGGAAGAGACAATATTCTAGAAATGCACTGATTATGGCCTGAAGTGTTCAATAGTAGTCATGTTTGAAAATGTATTGTTTTACATTTATGCTGCTTCTGTGGTGTAATGTGTTGCTTTACCTTTATGTGTTACCATTCCAAGTGGTAAAGTTAACATGACCACAAAATAAATTATCATTCGTGCTTTTCTGCATGCTCTTGGGGAAGACATTCATTTGTGGTCAACATCAATGAAGCATCGCAGTATCACTTGAGAGTGTCATTGAAAACCGATATTCATGATGAATGATGCAGCGTCATGAGCAATAATGTGAGTAGCAAATAATAAAGAGATTAAAGAACTGCAGAGCCAAGAATATCTCTATTGTTCAACAGAAACAAGTTCTGAAGAGCAATGGCATTGTAAGACATAATAGTATAGCTATCTTTTTTTTTCCCCTGTGACTGGATAAGAGAAATTAACCATGAATAGCATATTTGAAAGTAAAGCACAATAAGATAGGTCCAGAATCTGAACATGAAGAGATGGAGCCGAGATACAGAAACATGAGACAAATGTTTTCAATAAAATTATTCCTATAATCAATATATGGTCTACTGTTAGCTTGTAAGCATATATGTTTATATGTTACATATATACAATATACAACAGATAAACAGGAGCCTGACAGAAAAACATTTGTTCTTGGCTGCATATACCTGGAGGTGGCCCTATCAATTGCTGTGAAGAGGGAGGTGTGGGGAGCAGAACTGGGTGCAGGGGAAGATTGACAAAGCCTCTGCCAATCCATTGACATTATGCCACACACTGGACTGAAAGGGTCTTGCCTTAAATCTCTGTCTGTCTCAGGTACTGGCCTCTGTGGGTATGACCTTGAGCATGGTGGCCTTCTGCTACTGAGGCTGACACTGAAGAAACTGATACAGGCACTCCCTGCAGCCCTGTATATATTGCTTGAAATGAGGATCTGAATGACACATCTTTTTGCCTACCACCACTATAATTCCAGATTCAAATTTTAGAGAGACTTGTAAATGGAGCTTGAATATATTCTAAAATGCTTATGACAAACAAAAATACATTATGTATATATATACTTTTAAAATTATGGAGAAGCAGAGATTCAAATAGTTATCATTAATTTAGTGCTATTAATAGCTCATCATTAGATTTAAACAAAACTGTTTAAAGATAGATTTGCAAATAAAAAATTAATTTTGATAATCTAATTTTCAAATATCTAATATTCTATATCACCTTTTTTCCAACTCTTGGCTTTAAACTGTTTTCTTAAAAATATAAATATAGATATTAGGTTTTTTGGGGTTTTGCTTATTGTGAATGAACCAGGTCATGCATGTATATATTTTAAAATAAAGAATACCTCCATTATAACATTAGTAAAATCATGTTTTGGTGCTCTAATCCTCCCCACCTCAAATATTCTTTCTCTGAAGTAAAGCACTTTTACATTTGACTTATAATTTACTTCCACATTTCTAAATAACCTCTTTTTATTTATTTATTTTTAATTTATTATTATTATTATTTTTTACTTTACAATATTGTATTGGTTTTGCCATACATCAACATGCATCTGCCATGGGTGTACACATGTTCCCCATCCTGAACCCCCCTCCCACCTCCCTTCCCATACCATCCCTCTGGGTCATCCCAGTGCATCAGCCCCAAGCTTCCTGTATCCTGCATCGAACCTGGACTGGCAATTCATTTCTTATATGATATTATACATGTTTTAATGCCATTCTCCCAAATCATCCCCCCCTCCCTCTCCCACAGAGTCCAAAAGACTGTTCTATACATCAGTGTCTCTTTTGCTGTCTCGCATACAGGGTTGTCATTACCATCTTTCTAAATTCCATATATATGCATTAGTATACTGTATTGGTGTTTTTCTTTCTGGCTTACTTCACTCTGTATAATCGGCTCCAGTTTCATCCACCTCATTAGAACTGATTCAAATGTATTCTTTTTAATGGCTGAGTAATACTCCATTGTGTATATGTACCACTGCTTTCTTATCCATTCATCTGCTGATGGACATCTAGGTTGCTTCCATGTCCTGGCTATTACAAACAGGGCTGCGATGAACATTGGGGTACTCGTGTCTCTTTCCCTTCTGGTTTCCTCAGTGTGTATGCCCAGCAGTGGGATTGCTGGGTTGTATGGCAGTTCTATTTCCAGTTTTTTAAGGAATCTCTACACTGTTCTCCATAGTGGCTGTACTAGTTTGCATTCCCATCAGCAGTGTAAGAGGGTTCCCTTTTCTCCACATCCTCTCCAGCATTTATTGCTTGTAGACTTTTGGATCACAGCCATTCTGACTGGTGTGAAATGGTACCTCATAGTGGTTTTGATTTGCATTTCTCTGATAATGAGTGATGTTGAGCATCTTTTCATGTGTTTGTTAGCCATCTGTATGTCTTCTTTGGAGAAATGTCTGTTTAATTCTTTGGCCCATTTTTGGTGGGGTCGTTTATTTTTCTGGAATTGAGCTGCAGGTGTTGCTTGTATATTTTTGAGATTAGTTGTTTGTCAGTTGCTTCATTTGCTATTATTTTCTCCCATTCTGAAGGCTGTAAGAAACTAAAGACCTATATATAGAAAACTATAAAACACTGATGAAAGAAATCAAAGAGGACACTAATAGATGGAGAAATATACCATGTTCATGGATCAGAATTGGAGAAGGAAATGGCAACCCTCTCCAGTTCTTGCCTGGAGAATCCCAGGGATGGGGCAGCCTGGTGGGCTGCCGTCTATGGGGTTGCACAGAGTCAGACACGACTGAAGTGACTTAGCAGCATGGATCGGAAGAATCAATATAGTGAAAATGAGTATACTACCCAAAGCAATCTATAGATTCAATCCCTATCAAGCTACCAACAGCATTCTTCACAGAGCTAGAACAAATAATTTCACAATTTGTATGGAAATACAAAAAACCTCGAATAGCCAAAGCAATCTTGAGAAAGAATGGAACTGGAGGAATCAACCTGCCTGACTTCAGGCTCTACTACAAAGCCACAGTCATCAAGACAGTATGGTACTGGAACAAAAACAGAAATATAGAATAATGGAACAAAATAGAAAGCCCAGAGATAAACCCACGCACCTATGGAGACCTTATCTTTGACAAAGGAGGCAAAAATATACAATGGAGGAAAGACAATCTCTTTAACAAATGGTGCTGGGAAATCTGGTCAATCATTTGTAAAAGAATGAAACTAGAACACTTTCTAACACCATACACAAAAATAAACTCAAAATGGATTAAAGATCTAAACATAAGACCAGAAACTATAAAATTCTTAGAGGAGAACATAGGCAAAACACTCTCCGACATACATCACAGCAGGATCCTCTATGACCCACCTCCCAGAATATTGGAAATAAAAGCAAAAATAAACAAATGGGATCTAATTAAAATTAAAAGCTCCTGCACAACAAAAGAAACTATAAGCAAGGTGAAAAGACAGCCTTCAGAATAACCTCCTTTTAAAATTTATTTTTTTGGACATCCCTGAAGGTAATAGTTGACTAGTTATTTAAAGATTAAACCTGTATTTTAATAATATTAATGTTAATAAAATATGTGTCTATATTTTCCCATACATTTTAGAACTACTACAACTGGAGAAGAATATGAATATAAATGAACTCATTTGTCTCCATGTATACTGGTACAAGTGCAACTAATTATTGTCTACATCATAGAATAAATATCTATATGAGTATATATAGCTTTAATGTATGTGTGCATACTATTGAATATGAAAAGTAACATATATGTGCATGCCTAGAAGTGAACATGGTTACCTATGTTTCAGATATACACAAAAAGTAACACAAATATGAGTATAGGTAATATATATATATACATCCTCTCTTTGTGCATGTATATATAATGTGTGTTTTTAAGGCCAGATTAAGCAGAATACTTAAAGTGTTCTCTACTCTTCCCATGCCTTAGTATTCTGCACTGTACATTCACACTTATTGAGTGGTTAGGGTTAGGCTGACACTTTCCAGGCTGAAAGGCAAAACATTTATCTTCACTGACAAACAATTTGGGAGTAGTTTACTTGGGTTGCAAGACATTTACTCTAACATAATTCTCATTCTATTCTATTATGAAGCCCTTGCAATATTTGGCATCTTCTCACTAAATTTGGATGTAATGAACCAAATGACACCAGAGGTTGACTGTACTATATATTAAACAATTTGTGCAAAATTTCCTGTCTTTTAAACTTAAAAAGTAATTAGGAATTCTTTTACATACATTTTTTTGAGGAAGAAATATTATTTACTTTTTCTCTGAGTATAAATGTAATAATGTATTTCATAGAAACATGAAAATATGAGAAAATACTTGGAAGAAATAGTAATATCTATAATTCTATTAATCAAAGATAATTGTTATTGATATTTTATACATGGTCTTAACCATATTTATGCACAATCATGCTTTATATATAAATTTTATAGGTGTATTTAGAATCACACATTTTATACCTTTTACTTAATTTTGAATGAAATTGTATATGTCATTAAAATATGTTAAATAGCTTGATAGTTTGGTTTATAATGAATGCATGATATTCATTCTATTTACATTATTTCATGTAATCACCCTAAATTGTTGGCTGTTTATGTTATTTTCATTTTTTGCTCTTATAAATTGCACCATGAAAAATCCATTTATAAATTATCACAAACATCTACAATGGTTTTGGTTACTTTATTTATTTAGTATAATCTGATCATGCCCTTCATATTTTTTATATCTCAATATGTATTTTCTTACTGATTTGAAAGAGCTTTTTTTCTATAACAGTATTAATCTTTGAACTATCCTATATATTACAAATTATTTTTCTCATCTTTTTGATTGCTTTATAATTATCACTTTTAATATGCACTTTGGTTAAAAATGTCTACTTTACTACAGTCTCTGTGGAGAAGAAATTGGCATTTTCTCAAAAAGCTAAACACATTATTATCCAGTCACTTTTCTCCTAAGAATTTATGCCAAACAATTAAAAACATGTGTCCACAAGAAACTTGTAAAAATATGTATTGTAAAACTCTTTACTAATAAAATACTATTGGAAACAAACTTACACCAAAAAAGATTAGATAAAAACATTATGATATACTTGTAGAATGCTTAGAATTAAAAGAAATGAATGCTAGATTTCTAAAGAAACATAGAGGGATCCTAAAAATATGCTCATTGAAAGAATCAAAACAATATATACTGTGTAATTTTATTTCTGTGATGTTCAACAACAGTTACATATGATCTGCAGGGTTAGAAATCAGAAGAGTGGTTGCCTTCATGGAGGGAGAAGGGAGAAAGAATGGAAAGGGACACAATGGAACTTTAAGAAGTTTTCTTAATGTCTGTTTCTAATTTTAGGGTATTGGTTAGATGAGTTTATATTAGTCACAACTCAAGAAACTCTACTGTTATGGACTGAGTTGTGTTCTCTTAAAAGTTATATGTTGAAGTCCTAACTGCCACTGCTTCAGAATGTGACACTGTTTGGAGGGTGTTAGTTGCTCAGTCGTGTCTCACTCTGCGACCCTATAGACTGTAGCCCACCAGGCTTCTCGGTCCAGAGGATTCTACAGGCAAGAATACTGGAGTGGGTTGCCCTTCCTTTCTCCAAATTTTTGGAGATACAGCCTTTAATGAGGTAATTAAAGAATATTGAGATCATATAGGTGGACTCTAATGCAATAGACTGCCATTCTTATAAGAGGAGAAGGTTAGAACACAGGCTTACACACTGGAAGACCGTGTGAAGACGTGGAAAGAAGGCAGTCATCTACAAGCCAATGAGAGAGACCTCAGATGAAACCAACCCTGACAACATTCTGGCATCAAAGTTCTAGTGTTTATAATTGTGAGAAAATTAGCTTCTATATTATTATTTGAGCTACTCAGTCTGTGGCATTTGTCATGCATTGGAGAAGGAAATGGCAACCCACTCCAGTGTTCTTGCCTGGATAATCCCAGGGACGGGGAGCCTGGTGGGACCCGTCTATGGGGTCACACAGAGTCAGACATGACTGAAGTGACTCAGCAGCAGCAGCATACTAATACATCTACTTTCTAGATTTGTGTAGATTACTATATGTTATTATACTTAATAAAATTTCAGTTATTTCAATTATTAGATAATTATGGCCAAGCCAAAGTAACAGGCAAAGAATTGCTCTCCTGACTGAGATATTGAGAAAAAATGCAGACAACGTATATGAGTGGATGGTTTTCAAGATATTCAGCATTAACCAATAAAAATGGTTATCACTGAGAAATAAAAAAATATCAATGAGATGAGCCCTAGAATGATTTTCTGATTCCCACCTTAAGGAAATTCCAGATTATTTCACAGTTTGGGGGGATTCAGGTGTATCACAGTGGTCTTCCAGGGTTGAGGAAATGGAGCTCAGAATTCAGAGTCCCAGGCAAGCTAGAGTTTTCAAGACAGAGTTTAAGAAAGTAGAGAGCTCTTTAGATGGAGATCTTCAAATAGTTATATAGGTTTCTGAATTATCTAGTTGCTGTTGTTGTTCAGTTGCTAAGTTGTGTCTGACTTTTTGTGACCTCATGGACTGCAGCACCCCAGGTTTCCTGGTCCTTCACTATCTCCCAGAGTTTGCTCAAACTCATGTCCATTGAATTGATGATGCCATCCAATCATTTCATTCTCTGTTGCCCCCTTTTCATGCTTTCAGTTTTTTCAAAGCATCAGGGCCTTGTTGAGTGAGTCAGATCATCACATCAGGTGGCCAAAAGTACTGGGGCTTCAGCTGCAGCCATCAGTCCTTCCAGTGAATATTCAGGGTTGATTTCCTTTAGGATTGACTGGTTTGACTCCTTGCTGTCCAAGGGACTTTCAGGAGCCTTCTCCAGCACCACAATTCAAAAGAATCAATTCTTTGGTGCTCAGCCTTCTTTATGTTCCAACTTTCATATCCATACTGGAAAAACCATAGCTTTGACTGTATGGACCATTTTTGGCAAAGTGATGTCTCTGCTTTTTAATATGCTCTCTAGGTTTGTCATAGCTTTTCTTTGAAGGAGCAAGTATCTTTTAATTTACTTATCAGTGCATGTGTCTGAAACAACTATTCTATGCTGGTGAAAAATCTACCCAAAGTGTTGAGTGAAAAATCCATAGAGTTTCAAATAGGACTGAGAAATTTCTATTGTTATCATCCAGAATGTAAAATCTTATCTTTCACAGTTTTTATTTTAGTAGTTGGACCAAATTACCCACAAACTAATTACTGTCCATCTAACAAATCTTTAAAACAAGTTCCAAAACATAAAACTGTCCCACAATGATGTAACTATAGCCCAGAACAAAGACCAAAAATATTTATTTAACATTAGTTAATATTTTAAAATATCCAGAAGCGACTAAAATAAAATTGCAGTGTTTGGCATGTATGCAAACAAAAATTACCATCCATGCTTAGAATCAGAAAAACATGACTGCAAATGAGTGTAAAACATCCATCGGTTGAAAGTGATAGAAATGACATGGATTATGTAATTAGTAGACAAAAACATTAACATTTATTATAACTGCATTCCATATGTTCAAGTGCCTAAAAGTTTAAGCATATTTAGTAGAGACATGGAAGATAACAACAAAAAATACACAAATGCAACTTACAACAATGCTAATTGCACTGAGATGAAAAGTATCAGTTGTCTATGCTTTCCTTTGAGTTTTTTCTATGTGTGTGTCCAACTTTGAGGTAAAGTATCTACTCAAGTGAAAGTGTTAGTTGCTCAGTTGTGTCTGATTCTTTGCAAACCCATGGACTGTAGTTCTTCAGGCTCCTCTGTCCATGGAATTCTCCAGCCAAGAATTCTGGAGTGGGTAGCCATTCCCTTCTACATGGGATCTTCCCAACCCAGGGATCAATCCCAGGTCTCCTGCATTGCAGGCAAAATCTTTACTGTCTGAGCCACCAGAGAAGCCCTATCCACCCAAACTTCCTTGTAATTTCTCTTCTGTTTCAATTATGTATTGAAGTAGGATCTAACATATTTCTGTATTATTAAATAAGGCTCAAACACTAGTTATACTCTCTATCATTTTATCATTGATATTGAATGTTAGTTTTTTAAATTTTTGAGCAGTGATATGTATTAGTGTCAGTCAGGGATTTTTGCTTTTCTTATGTCTCTATATGGCAGAGCCATTTTCTATACCTGTGGTTAGGGTAACACCTTTCCTTCTTAAATGATTCCAAAAAGCTACAGAATAAAGCATACTTCCAAATTAATTCTACAAAGCCAGTATCATCTTGGTACCAAAACCAGGCAAAGATATCACAAAAAAAGAAAATAATACACCAAAAAATTTCTTGCAACAACAAAAGAGATGACTCTACACATGGACATCACCAGATGGTCAATACTGAAATCAGACTATATTATTTGCAGCCAAAGATGGAAAAGGTTTATACAGTCAAAAACAAGACCGGGAGCTGACTGTGGCTCAGATCATGAACTCCTTATGGCAAAATTCAGACTTAAATTGGAGAAAGTAGGGAAAAGTACTAAGCCATTCAGGTATGATCAAAATCAAATCCCTTATGATTATACAGTGGAAGTGGCAAGTAGATTCAAGATGAGATCTGATAGAGTGCCTGAAAAACTATGGATGGAGGTTCGAAACATTGTACAGGACGTGGTGATCAAAATTATCCATGAGAAGAAGAAATGAAAAAAGGCAAAATGGTTGGCTGAGAAGGCCTTACAAATAACTGAGAAAAGAGAAGCAAAAGACAAAAGAGAAAAGGAAAGGTAAACACATCTGAATGCAGAGTTCCAAAGAATAGCAAGGAGAGATAAGAAAGCCTTCCTCAGTGATCAATGGAAAGAGATAGAGGAAAACAATAGAATGTGAAAGACTAGAGATCTATTCAACAAAATTAGAGTTACAGAGGGAACATTTCATGCAAGTTCAGTTCAGTTGCTCAGTCCTGTACGACTCTTTGTGACCCCATGGACTGCAGCATGCCAGGATTCCCTGTCTGTCACTGCAAATATGGGCATAATAAAGGACAGAAAAGGTTTGGATCTAGTAGAAGCAGATAATATCAAGAAGAGGTGGCAAGAATACTATAAAGAAGAACTATAAAGAAACCTTAATGACCCAGATAACCATGATGGTGTGATCACTCACCTAGAGCCAGACATCCTGGAGTGTAAAGTCAAGTGGGCCTTAAGAAGCATCAATACACACAAAGCTAGTGGAGGTGATGGGATTCCAGTTGAGCTATTTCAAATCCTGAAAGATGATGCTGTGAAAGTGCTGCACTCAATATGCCAGCAAATTTGGAAAACTCAGCAGTGGCCACGGGACTGGAAAAGGTCAGTTTTCATTCTAGTCCCAAAGAAAGGCAATGCCAAAGCATGTTCAAACTACCGCACAATTGCTCTGCTCTCACATGCTAGCAAAGTAATGCTCAATTCTCCAATCCAAGCTTATACACTATGTGAACAGAGAAATTACAGATGTTCATACTGGATTTAGAAAAGGCAGAGGAACCAGAGATCAAATTGCCAGCATCTGTTAGGTCATAGAAAAAGCAAGAGAATGCCAGAAAAACATCTGCTTCATTGACTTTGCTAAATCCTTTGACGGTGTAGATCAGAACAAACTGTGGAAAATTCTTAAAGAGATGGTAATACCAGACCACCTTACCTGCTTCCTGAGAAAGCTGTATGCATGTCAAGAAGCAACAGTTAGAACCAGACATGGAACAACAGACTGGTACCACATTGGGAAAGGAGTAGGTTAAGGCTATATATTGTCACCCTGCTTATTTAACTTATATGCAGAGTACAACATGAGAAACTCTGGACTGGATGAAGCATAAGCTGGAATCAAGATTGCAGGGAGAAATATCAATAACCTGATATATGCAGATGACACCACTCTTATGGTAGAAAGTGAAGAGGAATTAAAGAGCCTCTTGAAGGTGAAAGAGGGGAGTCAAAAAGCTGGCTTAATCTTAATATTCAAAAAAACTAAGATCATGGTATCGGGTCCCATCACTTCATGGTGAATAGATGGGGAAACAATAGAAACAGTGACAAACTTTATTTTCTTGGGTTCCAAACTCACTGCAGATGTTGACTGCCACCATAAATTAAAAGATGCTTGCTCCATGGAAGAAAAGCTATGATAAACCTAGAAAGTGCATTAAAAATCAGAGACATTACTTTACCAACAAAGGTCCATCTAGTCAAAGCTATGGTTTTTCCAGAAGTCATGTATGGATGTGAGAGTTGGACTATAAAGAAAGCTGTTCAGTTCAGTTTAGTACAGTCACTCAGTTGTGTCCGACTCTTTGCGACTCCATGAACCACGGCATGCCAGTCCTCCCCATCCATCACCAACTCCTGGAATTTACCCAAATTCATGTCCATTGAGTTGGTGATACCATCCAACCATCTCATCCTCTGTTGTCCCCTTCTCCTCCTGCCTTCAATCTTTCCCAGCATCAGGGTCTTTTCAAATGAGTCAGCTCTTTGCATCAGGTGGCCAAAGTATTGGAGTTTCAGCTTCAACATCAGTCCTTCCAATGAACACCCAGGACTGATCTCCTTTAGGACAGACTGGTTGAATCTCCTTGCAGTCCAAGGGACTCTCAAAAGTCTTCTCCAACACCACAGTTCAAAAGCATCAATTCTTCTGCACTCAGCTTTCCTTATAATCCAACCCTCACATCCATACATGACTACTGGAAAAACCATAGCCTTGACTAGGTGCACCTTTGTTGAGAAAGTAATGTCTCTGCTTTGTAATATGCTGTCTAGGTTGGTCATAACTTTCCTTCCAAGGAGTAAGCGTCTTTGAATTTCATGGCTTCAATCACCATCTGCAGTGATTTTGGAGCCCCCCAAAATAAAGTCAGCCACTGTTTCCCCATCTATTTGCCATGAAGTGATGGGACCAGATACCATGATCTTAGTTTTCTGAATGTTAAGCTTTAAGCTGTCTCTTCCACTCTCCTATTTCCCTTTCATCAAGAGAAAGCTGAGTGCCTAAGAATTGCTGCTTTTGAACTGTGGTGTTGGAGAAGACTCTTGAGAGTCCCTTGGACTGCAAGGAGTTAAAACAAGTCAATTCTAAAGGAAAGCAGTCCTGAATATTCACTGGAAGCAGTGATGCTGAAGCTGAAGTTCCAATATTTTGGCCACCTTATATGAAGAGCTGACTCTTTAGAAAAGACCCTGATGCTGGGAAAGGTTGAAGACAAGAGGAGAAGGGGACGACCCAGGACAGGATGATTGGATGGCATCACTGACTCAATGGACATGAGTTTGAACAAGCTCTGGGAAATGGTGAAGGACAGGAAAACCTGACATGCTGCAGTCCATGGGGTCGCAGAGTGGGACATGACTGTGTGACTGAACATCAGCATCAATGCCTGATAAACAAAGATGCAAACATCCTCAACAAAATACATATATTAGCAAACCAAATTCAGCAAAACTTTAAAGGGTCTTACAGCATGATCAAGTGAGATTTATCAAAGGAATACAAGTGTATTTCAACACCCCCAGTCAAACAATGAAACACATGGCATTAATCAACTGAAGAATAAAAATCAGAAACAGTTTAAATAAATGAAGAAAATATATGAGGTGTATTTTCATTGCCATTATGTAAAGGCAGAGGGAAAAAAATAAGGCCATTAACCTATGTTTTTCTCTGATAGTGGACATAATATTACCGAATATAATTTTTAATGTTAATTTTTCCCATTTACACATTGCTCTGCTTTTTCTTGTTTTACTTGAAATATGGAAATGTTTGTGCCATAAAAGAAGAACTAATTGGAATTTAGAAAGATGGTAACAATAACCCTGTGTAGGAGATAGCAAAAGAGACACTGATGTATAGAACAGTCTTATGGAATCTGTGGGAGAGGGAGAGGGTGGGAAGATTTGGGAGAATGGCATTGAAACATGTAAAATATCATGTATGAAATGAGTTGCCAGTCCAGGTTCGATGCACGATACTGGATGCTTGGGGCTGGTGCACTGGGACGACCCAGAGGGATGGAATGGGGAGGGAGGAGGGAGGAGGGAGGAGGGTTCAGGATGGGGAACACATGTATACCTGTGGCGGATTCATTTTGATATTTGGCAAAACTAATACAGTTATGTAAAGTTTAAAAAAAAAAAATCCTAAATTTCAATCTCTGTAAATAAAGTATAAAGTCCTTGTGAAAAAAAAAAAAAAGAACTAATTAAAACTACAATAAATACACATAGGCAATAATAAAAATAAAAGGAATCAATGAAATAGAAAATAGAGACATCAATGAAATTAAAAACTGATTCTTGAAGAAGATCACTAGAATTGATAAACGTCTAGCCAGACTGACCAGAATAAAAGGGAGAAGATTCAAATGACCAAAATCAGGAATAAGAGAAAATCCATTGACACTGGTTCTATAAACATTTAAAGAAAAATCAGGAAATACTAAGAACAATGTTATAGCTGATAAATTCACCAAATTCGATGAAAAAATTCTGTGAAAGACATAAGCTACTAAATCCCACTCAAGATGAAATAGGTCATCTGGATAGATTTTTATCTAGAAACTGGTGAGGTTGAACATCTCATTTAAGTTTATTGGTTTTTTATGAATATTCTTTTCATATCTTTTGCCCATTTCTAGTTGAACTCAGTAATTTTCTTTTTATTTGTTGAAATTTACTTTTTATATATTGATCACTTGGCAGTTTTAGATGTTGCAAGTAACTTCTTCCTATTTTCTTTTGGTTAATTTCATTCATAGTGTCTATTATTGAATTAGAAATACTTAAATTTCATGCATTTAAATTCATTAAATTTATCTCTCATGGATTTTAATTTTGGAGTTTGTTTTTCCTACTCCTAGTTGGAAAATACTCATATATTTTTATTTTGTGGCATTATACATTTTCATTTGGCCTTATGTTTTTAATTTTGATGAGTTCTAGTCTATTTGAGATTTAACGTAACAATCCATCTTCATATTGGTAATATTCTGAGCTCTCTATCCTATTCTGTTGGTCAGTTTGTTCTTCACCAAGCAGCTTTATATATGATTTTTTTTATATATATGACTGTTTAATATATTTTCATAGTTTAATG
Organism: Bubalus kerabau; assembly: GCF_029407905.1. Taxonomy (NCBI): domain Eukaryota; kingdom Metazoa; phylum Chordata; class Mammalia; order Artiodactyla; family Bovidae; genus Bubalus; species Bubalus kerabau. The sequence goes on from NC_073626.1 coordinate 155,667,236, forward strand.
AAAGTCTCTACTTCTTTGTTTTTTTCCTTCAAACTTGGCCCAAGCTTTACATAGATTTTTATTTTCCTATATATACTTTTGATTAAACATGCTAACTTCCTCAAAAAATGACACATGAAATTCTTACCGAAATTGTGTTGAATTTACAGGTTAATTTGTGGATATTTGTTACAGTGCTAAACGATTTTATCCATATACGTGGTATACCTTTTCAGACATCTTTCAAATCTTTTGATGGAAGGTTTTCATATCTCTCAGTGAAAGGTCTGTGCACTTTAATTTCTTTAATAAGTTCCTCACAATTTTCTTGCCTTCTCTTTCAGGAAATCATGTTAGTCAAATATTGGACGTATTTATTTAGCTTCCTGATTTTATGTATTTTTTTATCCTATTCATTCAACCTGTTGTTTTTTCCACATTGCTTCACTCTGAATAATTTCTTTGAAACACTTAATTAGTGTTTTAGTTTTCATTAATATATATTTAATTTGAAAACTCTTTCTTGTTTTTTAGGTGTTCTTTCATTATAGAATTCCTGTCTATATTGCATGAATATTTTATGTCTGATAAAATTTTTAAATTATTTTTTTGTTTAGAGCATCTGCATCTATTCTAAGTTGTTTATCATCTATTCATCTGTTGGGGGCCCTGTTTTTCATGTAGGAGACTATCCTTTGTTATTTGGTGCTAACTGGCTGACTATTCATGATAACCAATGAAGCACTTCATGCTCGGAAGGAGTTTGTGTGATTTATTAGCCACCATTTTATTTCTTGTTTAGTTGCTGACTCCTGTCTGACTCTTTTGAGATGCCATGGACTGTAGCCTGCCAGGATCCTCTGTCCATGGGATTTCCTAGGCAAGAACACTGGAGTGGATTGCCATTTCCTTCTCCAGGGGATCTTCCTGACCCAGGGATCAAACTTGGGTCTCCTGCATTGGCAGGTGGATTATTTACCACTGAGCCACAGGGGAAGCACCGTTTTCTTTGGGGCTTCCCAAATGTTGATGTCTCTAGGTCTTTTCTCTCTGCAGAGAATGAACTAGCAGATATGAACTTCCAGAGATATAAGCCTAATTTCTGTGTTCTAGAGCTGATTAGAAGAAAAGGACTTGCAGGGATTGGGTTGGGTGTCTCAGCCATTCAATCTGTAGACTACTGCTTAATTCATTTGTTTGTAGTGTGGAACCTCACTTTGCTCTACTCCATAATGGGGTTCCTGAGTTAAAGCCTCTATTGTTGAATTTCTTTAGACAATATATCTTACAACTTTTCTATTCATGAAAACAAAATGGAAACAAGGACTTTCAAACCTAACCGCTCCTTAAATAGACTGAGTAGGGTCCTCTGTATAGAGGTTCCTGCCTTTGCTTGACTCTCTAGCCTCTTTGTTACCCTTCTCTGTAAACACTTAGCTTTGTGCTCTTCTCTGCTAAGTAATTGTTTTTCCCTCTGTTTCCTATTTCCTTTGTTTCATTTTGGAATTACAGATGCCTCCTGCTTTCATCAAGCACAATGTGTATTATTGTTCTGATTGTTTTTTGGTATATATAACCTTGCTGTGTTAAACTGAAAGCTAGAAATGTATATTTTCTATTATTCATTTGTTCAGAGTGGTCATATTAGTTTCTGCACATAAGAAGAATTCCATAAAGGTTTAGATTGATGTATATCTGTCATGTATACAAACATGAAGTGATAATGATTTCATTTAACAAATATTTTACTAAAGTTTCACTCACTATACTAGGTAACAGAGAACTACATCCTTGTAAAAAATACTAAATAATAACTATTTGACACTTGAAGTTAGTGATAAATGCTATGGAAAGAAATAGAGCAGATAAAATGATAGCAACAGATTAAAAGGATGTTTAAAACATGTAGTTCAAGGAAGCCTCTTCCCCTCTTCCTTATTACTTACAATTAAGTATATATATAATATGTATATAATTAACACAGGATCAAATGAATCACTGAAAGTTATACTTAGAAGTAAAAATGGTACTTGTATTGGTTAGTAGGGTTTGTAATTATTTTACAGGAAGTATATCTCTACTCCTTGTGTTCCCTGTCTTGGGAGAACTGGTAAAATAAAGCTATTTAATGAATTGTGGTTTAAATACCCTTTGGAAATCTAAGTTTCTATTGAAAAAGGTGTATAATGCAGTTATACTGCTTTGTTTATGGAGCTGGAGGAGGGAAGGAAAGAAACCTGAGGCTAATAGGAATAGATTACATCTCACTTATGGAACATAGATTAAAATAATATATTTTACTGTGGATCTCCCTTCAGAGTTCAAACTAAATATCATTTACTTTTTTCTATTTAAGTAATAGCCTCAGGGATTTTCTAAAAATCACTGTCAGAGGATGACCTAATATATTACCAATATAGTTTCTTCCTATCATTGACAAAATATTGTGTTAGCAATATCACCTTTATTGTCTTGAAATGATAAAATAGAAAAAGGCGTCCCAAATAAATTTTTTTTCCAGTAAAAGTAGTCCTGGTTTATTCTCTGTTGTCTTGCTTTGTTTTATTAAAAAGGAAACAATATAGAATACCTTCCTGTTTATCGCTTTGAGAGTGAAGATTTATTTGGTCTATTTAAATTCATAGTTCAGTTTCTTGCTGATATTTATTTTATGGTAGTGATTTAATTTAAAAATTCTCTAGTATCAGTACTTTTCCAGTAAAATTATTAAACAAACATTTAAATTATTTTAGTGTACATCAGTTATTTTTTGTCACAGTATTTAAACAACTGTATTTGGTATGTAGAATGAGTGTTGTGTGTGTGTGTGTAGAGTAGTTGTTAAGTTTGGGATTAACTCAGACATATGGCTTCCAAAATTAAGTATATAAAAGTGGGTGCATAGTGAAATTACCCCTGCCACCATGGTCCTGCCTTTACCCCATCTCCAAACCCTATGTGGAAGTAAACATTTCCTGTATCTTGTGTTTCTTTCTAGAGGTCTTATTTATATATAAACAAGCCTGAATGTATATTCCTGCTTGCCCTTGTTTATATACAATTTAGCATATTTAAAAATTGTTCTGTTTGACCAAAAAGTTTTCTTGTTTGACCAATGTATAGGAATCACTCAGCTTGTTTCTGGATTTTTTTTTTCCCCAGGGGAAGTGCTCCCCGTGTAGCTATAGATTTGGTTTGTCAAAGGGAAGACAGGAGTTCAGGAGCTCACTATGTGGTCATCGGGGTTTATGTGTATGTGTGTGTATGTGTATGAAAGTGAAAAGTGAAAGTGTAGTTGGTCAGTCATGTCTGACTCTTTGTGATCGCATGGACTGTAGCCCACCAGGCTCCTCCATCCATAGGATTTTCCTGGCAAGAGTACTGGCGTGGGTTGCCATTTTCTTCTCAGCTATGTGTATGCTCAGTGATAAATATTCACCTGTTCTTATAACATGTTTATGTTGCTCCTTTCCTACTCTTAAATTTCTTTCTGGAATTTGTTTCCATATAAGATTTGAATTAGGAATATAATACAGTAGTTTTCCAAATAACCAATTGAGCAGTCTCATTTATTGAATGTTACAAATCTCATAGTTCTTCAGGCATTCTGTCTGTCAGATCTAATCCCTTGAATCTGTCACTTCCACTGTATAATCATAAGGGATTAGATTTAGGTCATACCTGCATGGCCTAGTGGTTTCCCCTACTTTCTTCAATTTAAGTCTGAATTTTGCAATAAGTAATTCATGATCTGAGCCACAATCAGCTCCCGGTCATGTTTTTGCTGATTGTAAAACATTATTTATTAAATAATGGCACTTTTCCCCTAATATTTAAATGATAGAATTATCATGTTATAAATTTTAGTTTTCTTTTTGTTATTTTATGGCATTATTTTTCACTATTTCAATGATATCATAAGTTTTAATATATATTTAAATATTTATTTCTCTTTTATCTTAGAATTTTCATGTTCCAGAAAAGTTTAGTAATTCATTTAGTTCTTTAGCAGAATGTGCTGCTGATATTTTGATTTAAAGTATATTTAATTTTAAAAATTTTGAAATAAACATAAAATTTTTTAAAAATTACAGATTGAAAATATCAGTTGGTAATTTTTTTGTTTTAAAAAAATTTAAATTGTGTGTCTAGTTTATACATTTAAATTTATTTCCTTACAAATATCAACCAAAATATGTTTTAGATGACTACTCTAAACACACAGTTACTATAATACTTCCTATTAAAACTAGAAGGGTACTCTGTGATGACCTGGAGGGATGGGATTGTGGGGTGAAATGGAGGCTCAAGAGGGAGGGAATATATGTTCACCAGGAATGTTGAAAGTAATCTATAGTTTTGTGGATGTCATGACATAAAAATTTAAAGTAGTTATTAACCAGTTTCACTGAAATCATTTGCCTATCCCTATTGAATTCCCTGGTGGATCAGAGGATAAAGCATCTGCCTGCCATGTGGGAGACCAGGGTTCGCTCCCTGGTTTGGGAAGATCCCCTGGAGAAGGAAATGGCAACCTACTCCAGTATTCTTGCCTGGAGAATCCCATGGACAGAGGAGTCTGGCCGGCTACAGTCCACGGGGTCGCAAAGAGTCGGACATGACTGAGCTGTGTAGTGTGTGTGTGATCTTACTATTTAGAAACATTTTTATCATCTAAAACTCTAATTTCCTTTTTCCTCCTAATGTGTCTCCATATAGCTTATATTAGTATATGTAATTAAATAAAGATTGAGACTTTTTGAGGGTTCTGATTATTTATATTTATATCCAGAGGGACATCAGATGTTGTACTGTATCATTCCTCAGCCAAATGCCTCATTTAACTCTAAATTAGCGAAAGCCTAGACTATATTTCTTTACTGACTACTACCTTAAGATTCTTTTCTTCTATTGCCTAGAGTAAAGCCTCACTTCAGTGAGATCATGTTTTCATTTGATGTGGATGTTTTTTAATAGTTTCATATCGTAAAAGGCATGGACACAAACCTATGTAACACATAGATTTCTGCTTGTACTTGTTTTCTTTCTTCTTTTATTTCTCAATCCATTCATCTGTCTGATGCAAAATGATATCGTTTCTGTTAACATTACATCAGGAAGTAAAAAAAAATCCAACTGAAAGAAAATATTTGACTAAGCATCATGATTTGGAATAAACTCAAATTAGTACAACTTAGTTTAACAGTCATATTTATGTTATCTGTGATATTCCCTGAGTAAATGGATTTCATATGCTCAGGGGAGTAGGTAATGAATAGTATTAGAACAATACCGTTTCAATTCAGTTCAGTTCAGTCACTCAGTCATGCCCGACTCTTTGCGACCCCATGAACTGCAGCACACCAGGCCTCCCTGTCCATCACCAACTCCCAGAGTCCACCCAAACCCATGTCCATTGAATCGGTGATGCCATCCAACCATCTCATCCTCTGTTATCCTCTTCTCCTCCTGCCCTCAACCTTTCCCAGTATCAGGGTCTTTTCCAATGAGTCAGCTCTTCACATCAGGTGGCCAAAGTATTGGAGTTTCAGCTTCAACATCAGTCCTTCCAGTGAACACCCAGGACTGATCTCCTTTAGGATGGACTGGTTGGATCTCCTTGCAGTCCAAGGGACTCTCAAGAGTCTTCTCCAACACCACAGTTCAAAAGCATCAATTCTTCTGCACTCAGCTTTCTTTAGTCCAACTCTCACATCCATACAAGACCATTGGAAAAACCATAGCCTTGACTAGATGGACCTTTGTTGGCAAAGTAATGTCTCTGCTTTTTAATATGCTATCTAGGTTGGTCATAACTTTTCTGCCAAGGAGCAAGCATATTTTAATTTCATGGCTGCAATCACCATCTGTAGTGATTTTGGAGCCCAGAAAAATAAAGTCAGCCACTGTTTTCACTGTTTCCCCATCTATTTGCCATGAGGTGATGGGGCCAGATGCCATGATCTTAGTTTTTTGAATGTTGAGTTTTAAGCCACTTTTTCACTCTCCTCTTTCACTTTCATCAAGAGGCTCTTTAGTTCTTCACTTTCTGCCGTAAGTGTAGTGTCATCTGCATATCTGAGGTTATTGATATTTCTCCTGGCAATCTTGATTCCGGCTTGTGTTTCCTCCAGCCCAGCCTTTCTCATAATGTACTCTGCATACAAGTTGAATAAGTAGGATGACAATATACATCCTTGACGTACTCCTTCTCCTATTTGGAACCAGTCTGTTGTTCCATGTCCAGTTCTAACTGCTACTTCCTGACCTGCATACAGGTTTCTCAAGAGGCAGGTCAGGTGGTCTGGTATTCCCATCTCTTTCAGAATTTTCCACAGTTTATTGTGATCCACACAGTCAAAGGCTTTGGCATAGTCAGTAAAGCAGAAATAGATGTTTTTCTATAACTCTCTTGCTTTTTTGATGATCCAGTGGATGTTGGCAATTTGATCTCTGGTTCCTCTGCCTTTTCTGAAACCAGCTTGAACATCTGGAAGTTCACGGTTCACGTATTGCTGAAGCCTGGCTTGGAGAATTTTGAGCACTACTTTACTAGCGTGTGAGATGAGTGTAATGGTGCTGTAGTTTGAGCATTCTTTGGCATTGCCTTTCTTTGGGATTGGGATGTTTAGAGCTCTTGAATTCTACAGTTGATAGTATCTTCATAATAATAATCTACTGGCGGTTCAGTGGTAAAGAATCCACCTGCCAAAGCAGGGGATTCGGGTTCAATCCCTGGGTCAAGAAGATCCCCTTGGAGAAAGAAATGGCAACCCACTCCATTATTCTTGTCTGGGAAATCCTATGGACAGAGGAGCCTGGCAGGCTAAGTCCATGGGGTCACAAAGAGTCAAATACTTAGCACGTAAACAACAACAATAAATAATAATCTACCTTCCTTTTTAATCTTTTAGTTTCCATTTACTTTTCTCACTCTGTTTTTGTTTCTAAATTCATGTTTGCACACATACATACTCAACCTTCATTTTCTTTAATTTTATATATTTTTGGACAATTTTGAATAGTTGGAAAATTTTTTAATTTTCAAATTTTTTTCTATTTCCTGAATTTTTATGACATATAATAATATTTTCATGAGACAGTAATTATCATTAAGAATGAATTATTTTGAAATTTAAAAGTTTAGCTCATTCTAGGCTATGGTATATGGAGAAATTAGAATGATAAGAAAGGATAAAGAAAGTTACACGTGGTGAAATTATAGTAAAAAAATAGATATTTTATATATCTTTAATGAGTTTATATATTTTAAAAAATTTTCTTTTTCAAATTCAAATAATCTATATACTGACTGGTTTGAAATTAATTTTCTTCTCAAACTGATGTACATTTGAAGTGCATTCTTTTAATTTGTATTCACAAGCATAATCCTTTTATCTCTTTGCAAAGATATTTTGTTTTATTTTGTTTTAATGAGGAAGAAGTCTACAAAAGAAAGAATTCTTTGTAAGTGTCTTTTCACTTCTAAAGGATGTGTGTTTTTTACTTGAAATGTAAGAAATTTGCATTTGAAGACATTCCAAAGTGTTTTTTAAATCAATTTTTATTGGAGTATAGTTGCTTTACAAGGTTGTATTAGTTTCTACTGTACAGCAAAGTGAATCAACTGTGTGTATACGTGTGTTCAGTCCCTCAGTTGTGTCCTACTTTTTGCGATCTTGTGGACTGCAGCCACCAGGTTCCTCTGTCCATGGAATTTTCCAGGCAAGCATACTGGAGTGGATGCCACTTTTTACTCCCAGGGGTCTCCTGACTCAGGGGTTGAATCCGTATCTCTTGCATCTCCTGCACTGATAGGTGGATTCTTTACCACTAGCGTCACCTGGGACGCCCCATACATATACATATATCCCCTCTTTTTTGGATTTCTTTCCCATTTAGGTCAGCACAGAACAATGACTAGAGTTCCCTGAAGTTTATAAAGTAGGTTCTTATTAGTTGTCTGTTTTACCCATAGTATCAATTGTGTTTATATGTCAATCCCAATTCATCCCACAACTACCCTCCCACCCTTTTGGTGTCCATACATTTGTTTTCTATGTCTGTGTCTCTATTTCTGTTTTACAAGTAAGATCACCTATACCATTTTCTAGGTTTGAATACACATTTTAATATATGATAGTTTTGTTTTTTCTCTTTCTGATCTTCACTCTGTATGACAGTGTCAAGGTCCATCCACGTCTGTGTAAGTGACCCAATTTCATTTTTATGACTGAGTAATTTTCCATTATATAAACACAGCACAACTTCTTTATCCATGCCTCTGTTGATGGACAGTTAGACTGACTCTATGTCCTGGCTATTGTAAATAATGTTGCAATGAACCTTGTATTGCATGTGTCTTTTTGAATGATGGTTTTCTCTGGCTGTATGCCCAGTAATGGGCGTAACATTTAATAATGATCCATAACTTAATAATACTTTATTAATCATGTCTCTATAAAATATATTAATTTTTATAACTATATTTTATGTTTATTATATTTATTTTATTATTTTCTTGAATTTTATAATTTTATTACAAATATACATTTGCTAGGTCATTGAAAAAGCAAGAGAGTTCCAGAAAAAACATCTATTTCTGCTTTATTGACTATGCCAAAGCCTTTGACTGTGTGGATCACAATAAACTGTGGAAAATTCTGAAAGAGATGGGAATACCAGACCGCCTGACCTGTCTCTTGAGAAACCTGTATGCAGGTCAGGAAGCAACAGTTAGAATTGGACATGGAACAAGAGACTGGTTCCAAATAGGAAAAGGAGTACGTCAAGGCTGTATATTGTCATCCTGCTTATTTAACTTGTATGCAGAGTACATTATGAGAAAGGCTGGGCTGGAGGAAGCACAAGCCAGAATAAAGATTGCCTGGAGAAATATCAATAACCTCAGATATGCAGATGACACCACCCTTATGGCAGAAAGTGAAGAAGAACTAAAGAGCCTCTTGATGAAAGTAAAAGAGGAGAGGGAAAATGTTGGCTTAAAGTTCAACATTTAGAAAACGAAGATCATGGCATCTGGCCCCATCACCTCATGGCAAATAGATGGGGAAACAGTGCAAACAGTGGCAGACTATTTTTGGGGCTCCAAAATCACTGCAGATGGTGACTGCAGCCATGAAATGAAAAGGCTTGCTCCTTGGCAGAAAAGATATAACCAACCTAGACAGCATATTAAAAAGCAGAGACATTACTTTGCCAACAAAGGTCCATTTAGTCAAAGCTGTGGTATTTCCAGTAGTCATGTATGGATGTGAGAGTTGGACTATAAAGAAAGCTGAGCATTAAAGAATTGATAGTTTTAAACTGTGGTGTTGGAGAAGACTCTTGAGAGTCCCTTGGACTACAGGGAGATCCAACCAGTCCATCCGAAAGGAAATCAGTCATGAGTATTCATTGGAAGGACTGATGCCAAAGCTGAAACTCCAACTTGACCACCTGATGCAAAGAACTGACTCGTTGGAAAAGACCCTGATGCTGGGAAAGATTGAACGTGGGAAGAGAAGGGGATAACCGAGGATGTGATGATTGGATGGCATCACTGACTCAATGGACATGAGTTTCAGTAATGGGAGCTGGTGATGGACTGGGAGGCCTGGCATGCTGCAGTCCATGGGGTTGCAAAGAGTCGGACACGACCAAACTGAACTGATGATACCAATATTATTAAATGTTAATAAAAATGTTTTAATGGTTTATATTTCTTGATTTAGCTTTATTCATTCAACTAGCATCTTATTAATGCTTTCTACATGTTAGTTATGTACTAGGGACGTGGAGATAAAAACAAAGTGATAGATAGTCTTTATCCCTGATAATCTGTTTAAGAATATTAACGAAATTTTCTGTCAGAAAATTCTAAGTCATAGACAAATGGAATACTTTTGATTCTTTGAGCTCTTTCACTGTGTTCAGAATATATTTTTAGTTAGTATATGTTTTAATTATAGAAAATTTAAAATACCCATAAAAGTAGAATGTTACAAAGTATTTCTGCATACCATTACTCAGCTTTAAAAACCATCAGCTTTATATCTGCTAAATTTTATGTTTTTCTGGTTTTTCTTTCCTTCTCTGAAATGTTTTAAAACAAATCCCAACATTGTATCACTTCACTCATAAATACTTCAGAATGTTTTTCTAATAGATAAAATTTAAAAAAAAACCTAGAATAGCATTATTACATTAACAGTATTGATGGTAATTCTTTATATTATCTAAGACCTAGTCCTCATTCAGTTTCCTTTAGTTCCCCAACCTCCAGGATTTAATGCCTGGTGATCTGAGGTGGAGCTGATGTATTAATAATAGAAATAAAGTTTGTGATAAATGTTACACACTTGAATCATCCCCACACCATCCCTCCCAACCACGGTCCATGGAAAAACTGTCTTCCATGAAACTAGTCCCTGGTGTCAAAAAGGTTGTAGACCACTTTCATAGGATTCATTTTAACAGCACAGACCGTGACTGAAATATTGAAGAAACAAGACTATTAATTTTATCCTTTCATCAATATAAGAATAAAAACCTGGGTACTGGTTTTCTATGCCTTTATCTTCGAAAGCAGAATAATAACTGTCATCCTACAGAGATCATTTCTGAATGGTCTGCACACTTTACAAATGGAATGGCTGTGTTTATTCTCATTTCAGTTTAGAAGGTCAGCAAGTACATAAACTTCTTGCATTGTGATGGTAATGTGATGTCATGCAGGTTTTCTGAGAAGGAATGCAATTAGTGTCAGGTGCCTCAAATCACTGCAGGTAATTGCAATCATTTTTAAGGAGAAACAAGGGGAAAGAGAAATTTCACAGACTAAAACAATAGTTCACAGCTATGTGGCAGCTTTTGTGGGCCCTTGTTTTTCAACAACTGAATTACAATGGAAAGATCATAACAAATTCAAATTATATTACCTATCTAAAAATAATGTTCTAATTTAAAAAGAAATACTTGGTTGTCTGAATCCTTACATATTTAATCTAAACCACAAATTACATTTTAGTCGTTGAATATTGGTTATATTTTAAAAGATTTCCTGAGTATATTTGTAAAGTTACAGTACACATATTTTAATTTTATATATTCGCACAATGAGAGATGTGCAAATGCCAAAAAATATCCAAAAACTTGTTAAACTTTAGTTCACTGTCTTTTTCTAAAATGTAATTTTGCAATGGGCTATGTGATTGATTTATACAGATGATCTTTTTTCTAATTATAAATATGTAAACCCAGGTGACTCAGTGGTAAAGAATGCACTTGCCAATGAAAGAAATACAGGAGATGTGGGTTGGAAAGATCTCCTGGAGGATCTTCCCTGGAAGGATCCTCCTGTGGAGGAGGAAATGGCAACCCACTCCACTACTCTTGCCTGGAAAATCCCTTAGACAGAGGAGCCTGGTGGACTAAAATTCCATGAGTTTGCAGAGTTGGCACACATGCACATTCAATAATTTTTTTTAATTTTTTAAAAATATAAATTTATTTATTTTAATTGGAGGTTAATTACTTTACAATATTGTATTGGTTTTGCTATACATCAACATGAATCCTCCACAGATATACACGTGTTCCCCATCTTGAACCCCCCTCCCTCCTCCCTCCCCCTAGCATCCCTCTGGGTCGTCTCAGTGCACCAGCCCCAAGCATCCAGTATCATGCATCGAACCTGGACTGCACATTCAATAATTTTAGTTCTCTGTGAGGCCTAGCTAAATACAGTGATGTTCAACAAAATACAGGTACACTTATTAATACTTTGAAGATCAAAAACTGGCTAATGATTAACAGGGAAAGATTTTAAATTATTCTTAACATTGACTTATGAATGACAATCAGTGTTTTAAATACAGTGTTCTTCAGTTCAGTCTCTCAGTCATGTCCGACTCTTTGTGACCCCATGGACTGCAGCACACCAGGCCTTCCTGTCCATCACCAACTCCCAGAGTTTACTCAGATTCATGTCCATCGAGTAGGTGATGCCATCCAACCATCTCATCCTTTGTCGTCCCCTATCCTGCCTTCAATCTTCCCCAGGGTCTTTTCAAATGAGTCAGTTCTTTGCATCAGGTTGCCAAAGTATTGGAGCTTCAACTTCAGCATCAGTTCTTCCAATGAATATTCAGGACTGATTTCCTTTAGAATTGACTGGTTTGATCCCCTTGCAGTCCAATTGGGGACTCTAAAGAGTCTTCTCTAACACCACAGTTCAAAAACATCAATTCTTCAGTGCTCAGCTTTCTTTATGGTCCAACTCTCACATCAATACATGACTACTGGAAAAACCATAGCTTTGACTAGATGGACCTTTGTTGGCAAAAGTAATGCCTCTGCTTTTTAATATGCTGTCTAGGTTGGTCATAGCTTCCCCACCCCACCCCAAGGAGCAAGCATCTTTTAATTTCATAGCTGCAGTCACCATCTGCAGTGATTTTGTAACCCTCCAATATAAAGTCTGTCACTGTTTCCAGTCTGTCACTAGTATTCTTCAGTATGCTTATAATTCATTTAGGTGTTTTCTTGAATTTTCCCCTTTTATTAGATGATAAATCCTATACACATAAAAATCAACTGTAAAGGTCAAGTGAGATTCATGATGTTGATGTTTGACAGAAAACAACAAAATTCTGTAAAAGCAATTATCCTTCAATTAAAAAATAACTAAATTTAACAAAAATTCCTAATCCCCCCCAAAAATGTTAAGTGAGATTTAAAGGTGAAAACCAAACTTCTGTCTACCTCACTCAGCCTAAATGTGGACATGTATTGCTCATATACTGCTTATATATTATAAATGTTGAATTGTGTACACAGTGTTAACTCAGGAACTAAACATGAAATTGTATCATCATGTTTACTCCAAGTGCTTCTTTTTGTAATTTTCACTTTATTATGAAGCTTATATAAGAGGAAAAGAACCCATTATATTAAGGTTAATGGATCTTGGAAGCAGAGTCCAGAACATAATGAAGTATTAGGATATGGAGGGTCATAAGCATAGTGGGTTGATTATTACTTGGAGAAAAATAAATCTAGAAACTATAGTTTGAATATTTCATCTAACTACATGAACCAATAAAACCAGTAATGTGTCATTTTTCCTTTACAGGAAAAATAAATCCATATATATTTCAAGCAGTTCTAGCAGGACAAATAGAATATGCTTAGATTCTATAACAAACAATGTTAGTGGACTAAGTTTCAGCAAACCTGAAAAAACCAGTTATGATTTTAATGCTCCATGACATGGAAATAAAATTTCAAAAAGCGTTGAAAAAGAAAAATAGTAAAAGACTCCTTCTTAATTCAGATTCTTACACTTAAAAAAAATGTAGCTGCTTTTATCATCTGTATATTTAGTTTCCCTGGTATAAGTTATATGCTTATGTGTTTCTTGAATATCATCTCTAAGTAAAATCTATTGTTTCTGCAGAATGGAAGGCTAGAACTAGTTCTTTTTGCTCCTTGTACTTCCTGCCCCTTAAGAATTATTTTTGTTTTGTTTTATCAATTGGATACATTAATACACTGAATCAATAAATTAATCTTTACTTCTTTATCCGCCTATTTTGAAGTTATGTTTGCCATTACACAATGAATGATGAATGAATTTCAGTCAGTCCGTCGCTCAGTTGTTTCTGACCCTTTGTGACCCCATGAATCGCAGCACGCCAGGCCTCCCTGTCCATCACCAACTCCCAGAGTTTACCCAAACTCATGTCTATCGAGTCGGTGATGCCATCCAGCCATCTCATCCTCTGTTGTCCCCTTCTCCTCCTGCCCCCAGTCCCTCCGAGCATTTAGCATCTATTAATTTTCCTTCAATGTCTGTCCACATCTCAAATTCTGTCTGACTCTTTGCGACCCCATGGATTACAGCTAGCTCATCAGGCTTCCCTGTACTTCACTATTTCCCGGAGTTTGCTCAAACTAATGTCCATTGAGTAAGTGATACCATCCAAACATCTTATCCTCCATTGACCCGTCCTCCTCCTGCCCTCAGTCTTTTCCCAGGATCAGGGTCTTGTCCAGTAAGTTGGTTCTTCACATCAGATGGCCAAAGTATTTGAGCTTCTGCTTCAGCATCAGTCCTTCCAGTGAATATTCAGGATTTATATCCTTTCAGATTGATTGGTTTGATCTCCTTGCTGTCCAAGGGACTCTCAAGAATCTTCTCCAGCACCTCCAGGTTTGTATGTAAAAGAGTATCAATTTTTGACCTCTAACAATTTTTTCCTGCCTAAGAAGTATATTCATGCATATAGAACAATAAGATCCTCTTTTCTTAAATTTTTTACCAAGAATTGTGCTATATTTTCATTTGCTGTATTTGGTCAAAGACTTTAAAAAAATAATGTTTGCTTATCCAAGAATTTCCAACTGCATGTATTATTATTCTTTTGACAATAAAGGTTTGCCTTTTCCTGTATTACTAATATACTATAGCTCATTGAATACATTATGTCTTGAATGTGCTAATCAGTAATGATTTCCTACTAGATCCTTTGGTCAGCTGTCATTCTGAAATTTCGTTCTTTTTTGTTTTGTATTCCTGTTGTACATACACCTTTTCTTGAATTTCAGTTTATGCCTGTCAATTCCTTTTTCTTAAACTCCTTGTTCATTTTCTTTGAGTGAAAATATCTTCCAGAAATTTTTAAAAAATGGACATGTTTTCTTGATTTTTGCATACCTAAAATTTCTTTTTCTACTTTCATATTTTATTGATAATATCATTGCCAGAGAATTCAGTATTTAAAATCATTTCCCACAGGATGTTGAAGACATTTCCCCATTGTCTTTCAGAGTTCGGAGTTGCTTAACAAGGACTCAAATACTAACTGACATTTTTTTGGCAGGGTGGGGAGGGGAACATTCTGTGTGCATCATAATCCTTGTTTTGAGGTTTAACGAGATGTGTCAAAGTACCTTTGTTTTGCCCTATGACATCTTTAGTTCTGAAGACTCCAATTTTAGCCATGAAACAGTTCATGCTATTAATTATTGCTTTCTAGGCTTTTATCTCTTTTTGCTTTTCCTGGAAAATATGTTTATTGAGGTTGACCTTCTTGAAGTAATCTTCTATGTCTCTCTTTTGTGCATGCTAAGTTGCTTCAGTCATGTCTGAATCTTTGCAACCCTATGGGCGATAGCCCACCAGGCTCCTCTGTCCATAGGATTCTCCAGGCAAGAATACTGGAGTGTGTTGCCATGCTTTCCTCCAGGCAAATCTTCCAGACCCAGCAATCTCTTGCATCCCCTGCATTGGGAGGCAGGTTCTTTACCACTAGCACCACCTGAGAACCCCATGTCTCTCTATGTCACATCATTTTAATCTTTTCCATATTTGCTATTGTAGGCAAGAATCCCTTAGAAGGAATGGAGTAGCCTTCATAGTCAACAAACAAGTCAGAAATGTAGTACTTAGGAGCAATCTCAAAAACGGCAGAATGATCACAGTTCATTTCCAAGGCAAACCATTCAACATCACAGTAATCCACGTCTATGCCCAATGTGTAATGCTGAAGAAGTTGAAGTTGAATGGTTCTATGAAGACCTACAAGACCTTCTAGAACTAACACCAAAAAAAAAAAAAATGTCCTTTCCATCATAGGTGATTGGATGCAAAAGTGGGAAGTCAAAAAATATGTGGAGTAACATGCAAGTTTGATGCTGGAGTATAAAGTGAAGCAGGTCAAAGGCTAACAGAACTTTGAAAAGAGAACACACTGGTCATAGCAAACACTCACTTCAAAAACACAAGGTATGACTCCACACATGGACATCACCAGTCAGTACTGAAATCAGATTGGTTACATTCTTTGCAGCCAAAGATGGAGAAGCTCTAAAGAGTCAGCAAAAACAAGAATGGGAGCTGACTATGGCTTAAATCATAAGCTCCTTATTGCAAAATTCAGACTTAAATTGAAGAAAGAAGGGAAAACCACTAGGCTATTCATGTATAATCTAAATCAAATCCCTTACAATTATACAGTGGAAGGGGCAAATAGATTCAAAGGATTAGATCTGGTACAAAAGGTTCCTGAGGAACTATGGATGGAGGTTCATAAGATTTCACTGGAGATGGTGAGCAAAATCGTCCCAAAGGAAATGAATACAAGGAGGCAAAATGGAGGCCTTACAGATAGCTGAGAAAAGAAGAGCAGCAAAAGGCAAAGAAGAAAGGGAAAGATATACCCATCTGAATGCAGAGCTCCAAGAATAGGAAGGAAAGCAAAGAAAACCTTCTCAAGTGAACAGTGCAAAGAAATAGAAGAAAACAATAGAATGGGAAAAAATTAGAGATATCTTCAAGAAAATTAGAGATACCAAGGGAACAACTCATGATAAGATGGGCACAATAAAGGACAGAAATGGTACAGACCTAACAGAAGCAGAAGAGATTAAAGAGAGGTGGCAAGAATACACAGAAGAACTGTAAAAGAAGGTCTCAGTGACCCAGATAACCAAGATGATGTGGTCACTCATGTAGAGCCAGATATCCTGGAGTGTGAAGTCAAGTGGGCCTGATGAATCATTACAATGAACAAAGCTAGTGGAGGTGATGAAATTCCAGCTGACCTATTTCAAATTCTAAAAGATGATGTTGTTGAAGTGTTGCATTCAATATGCCAGCAAATTTGGAAAACTCAGCAGTGGCCACTGCTGGATCAGCTCAGCACAACCGGGTGAGAGATGGGTGATGCAGAACTTAAGAAAAACAAAGACAGAATAGCAAGGAAGATGGGACTGGGGGACTCAAGACGTTGAGGGTCAAGAGCCCTACTGACTGATTCCACACTGCTTTTGTTGAGCTCTTGCTATGCAGAAAGTATCTGCGTTTTTTTGAGAACATAAGTTTCCCATGTTCCCAGTCATATCCTCAGTTAATGTTTTTCTTTTGAATTGCTGTGTTTTTTTTCTGTACAAAGGGCTCCAGATGGGTGGGAGCAAAGATCTCTGCAGGAACATCAGAGAAATAATCAGTGCATGCACAAGCAGCATTCTAGCTTGCACTGACCCAGTGTTCCTAAGTCTGCACTCCTCCTCTCCATCTGCTCAAGCAGATCACTCTGACCCCAGCCAATCAGCCCATGTACTCTGGTTAATTTTTGTTTCTGTTTCCTGTTATTTTTTCTCATGGTTTTGCAAAGACATCTGGCAAATATTTTCCCACAGGCCACAAGACTGGAAAATGTTTGTTTTCATTCCAATCCCAAAGAAGAGCAATACTGAAGAATGTTCAAACTACTGTACAATTTTGCTCATTTCATATGCAAGCAAGGTCATGGTCAAAATCCTTCAAGTTAGGCTTCAACAGTATGTGCGGAAAAGGCAATGGCACCCCACTCCAGTACTCTTGCCTGGAAAATCTCATGGATGGAAGAGCCTGGGAGGCTGCAGTCCATGGGGTTGCTCAGAGTCAGACACGACTGAGTGACTTCACTTTCATTTTTCACCTTTATGCATTGGAGAAGGAAATAGCAACCCATTCCAGTGTTCTTGCCTGGAAAATCCCAGGGATGGGGGAGCCTGGTGGGCTACCATCTCAGGGGTTGCACAGAGTCGGACACGACTGAAGCGACTTAGCAGCAGCAGCAGCAACAGTATGTGAACCGAGAACTTCCACATGTAAAAGAAAAGAAAAGACAGAGGAACCAGAGATCAAATCGCCAACATCCATTGGATCATAGAAAAAACAAGAGAATTCCAGAAAAACATCTACTTCTGCTTCATTGACTATGTGAAAGCCTTTGACTATGTGGATCACAATAAACTGGAAAAATTCTTCAAGAGATGGGAATACCAGACCAACTTATCTGCCTCCTGAGAAGGAAGCAGGTCAATAAGCAACTGTTGCAGGTCAATAAGCAACCTGTATGCAGGTCAATAAGCAACTGTTAAAACCAGACTTGGAACAACTGACTGGTTCCAAATGGGGAAAGGAGTACATCAAGGCTGTACATTGCCACCTTGCTTATTTAGCTTATATGCAGAGTACATCATATGAAATGCCAGGCTGGATGAATCCGAAGCTGGAATTGAGATTGCTGGGAGAAATATGAACAGCCTCATATGTGCAGATGATATCACTTTAATGGCAGAAACCAAAGAGGAACTAAAGAGCCTCTTGATGAAGGTGAAAGAGAGTGAAAAAGCTGGCTTAAAACTCAAAATTAAAAAAAAAAAAAAAAAAAAAACCAAGATCATGGCATTTGGTCCCATCACTTCATGGCAAATAGATCAGGAAAAATGTAGAAACAGTGGCAGATATTATTTTCTTGGACTCCAAAATCACTGCAGATGGTGACTGTAGCCATGAATTTAAAAGACGCTTGCTCCTTGGAAGGAAAGCTGTGACAAACCTAGACAGCATATTAAAAAGCAGAGACATCACTTTGCGGACAAATGTCTGTATAGTCAAAGTGACAGTTTTTCCAGTAATCATGTGTGGATATGAGAGTTGGACCATAAGAAAGGCTGATTGCTGAAGAATTGATGCTTTCAAACTGTGATGCTGGAGAAGAATTTTGAGAGTAACTTGGACTGCAAGGAAATCAAACCAATCAATCCTAAAGGAAATCAACCCTGAATATCCATTGAAAGGCCTGATGCTGAAGCTGAAGCTCCAATACTTTGGCCACCTGATGAGAAGAGTCAACTCATTGGAAATGACCCTGATTCTGGGAAAGATTGAGAGCAGGAGGAGAAAGGGGAAGCATAGGTTCAGATAGTTGAATGGCATCACTGACTCAGTGGACATGAGTTTGAGCAACTCTTGGAGACGGAGAAGGACAGGGAAGCCTAGCACTCTGCAGTCCATGGGTTCAGAGAAAGATAAAACTTAATGACTGAACAACAACAACAATTTGCAAATTTCTGTGGTAACACCTTTTATTTCCTGCATTGCAGCATGTAGAACAACTAGAGAAAATTTTCATGATACACTACCACTTCCTAACAGTTATTGACCATGTCCTGTGTTGAGTGCCATATTGAGTATCATATATTTATTATTTATACACACAAGAATCCTGTGAGTTTTATACCACTATTAACTACCTTTTAATAGCATCACTGACTCAACTGACATGACATTTAGCAAATTCTGGGAGACAGTGAAGAACAGGGAAGCCTGGTGTCTCTATGTGGTACTCTATGTGGTTGCTAAGTTGGACACAATTTAGCAATTGAAGAACAAGAATAAAACTCTACTTTACACAGTCGGAAGCTGAAACTACAATGATTATGAGATTTTACCAAGGTGAAAAAATGACTGAACAACCAAGCCAATGTTACAGTCCTATAGTCCCTAAGCCTAAGAGCTAAATTATATCACTGCTGCTGCTGCTGCTGCTAAGTTGCTTCAGTCATGCCCGACTCTGTGCGACCCCATAGACGGCAGCCCACCAGGCTCCCCCATCCCTGGGATTATCCAGGCAAGAACACTGGAGTGGGTTGCCATTGCCTTATCCAGTGCATGAAAGTGAAAAGTGAAAGTGAAGTTGCTCAGTCGTGTCCGACACTTAGCGACCCCATGGACTGCAGCCCACCAGGCTCCTCTGCCCATGGGATTTTCCAGGTAGGAGTACTGGAGTGGGGTGCCATCGCCTTCTCCAATGCAAATGTTAAAAATTGGGTCTCTGACCTTTTGAGATGGCCCACACCTTGTCTGTGAAGGGTGTTTCTGTCTAAATAAATCCACATCTTACCTTAAAAAGAAAATGTTAAAAATCACAAAAGTGTTACATGTGAAAATTCAAAAACTTAATAGTTGTATTATGGTCACTAAGTATCAAAGTATTTATTTTAAACAAATTTAGTAATACATATTTTTAGAAGAGTTGTTCAAAGTAATGTGTCAGTGTTACTTTTGATGGCAAGAACATCTGGCTTCCCACGCTAGATGTACTACACATCCAAGTTCTGCAGCTACAGTCTGAGGGGTGGTAGAGTTGAACATGACAGCGAGTAAAAAACAACAACAACAGACCAACAAACTTCCTTGCAAAATTCCTGTCAGTTGAGACCCTGAGGGGTTAAGAAAAGGCTACAGCCTAGGATTAATAATTAACCAGAAACATTCCAGGCCTCAGAAAGACTGGAAACCAGTTTTGAAACAGCACAGGTCCTTGAAGATCATCTTTTCCTAGCCCAATTGATTCCCAGAGGAATACAGAACATGTTTGTTCTAAGCAATAGTGGGGATGTTTTGATAAAATGTGGCTTCCCTGGTGGCTTAGACAATGCAGCATTTGCCTGCAATGCGGGAGACCTGGGTTTGATCCCTCGGTGGAGAAGATCCTCTGGAGAAGGAAATGGCAACCCACTCCAGTACTCTTGCCTGGAAAATCCCATGAACAGGGGAGCCTGGCTACAGACCATGGGGTTGCAAAGAGTCTGACATGACTGAGTGACTTCTCTCTCTCTCTTTCTCTCTCTTTGATAAAACTGTAGGGAGGAATATGCCAGGCCTGCTGAGGATGTGTTGAATTAAATGATGATAGGGTTTGCGCTCACTTGGGGAGGGAGAAAAAGAGAGGATTCACAGGCTGGGAGAAATGAATGGTTTTAAAGCTGGAGATCATGGTGATTGGAGACAGGAAGTTGTGAACACAAAGCTCCTCTTCCCATTGAACAATTTAAGGACTGAGTGATAACAAACTTCAGATATGGCAAAATGATTGCTGGTGTGAGGAAGACAATTGATCAGGAAGAAACCAAGAAACTTCACAGCTAGGTAGTTGAAATAATTGTCCAAATTAGATGATGCAGTTGCATGGAACGCAAGCAAGAATTAAGTTGAGAAGAAGCCAAGGCCTCTCAGAATAAGAAGTACTAGAAAAGTTATGTAGCTAATATTTTCTGTAAGATTTCAACTTTAACAGGAGAAATATTCAGAAGGATAAAAAAACACTACAAACCTTTATTCTTTGGCTAAGGGTCATTTTTCTTTCTTCCTCTTTAGTAAACACTGAAGAGTAAAACTTACTGAAGAATAAATCTTCAGCCCATAATTTAAGAAAAAATATGTAAGTTGAGGAAAAATTTTTAAAATTTATTTGAAAATTCAGATATTATTCAGAAGGGAAAACCTTAAACTTCATAGCTATTATTTTATTATAACCATAAGTAAATTGCTATTCTTCACAGTAATTTTTGACAACAGATTAATGACCTAAATTCAGTATGTAACATCTGGTATACCTTCTGTGGACTAAAAATCAATTAGAATTTTTAATTATTTCTGTGCAACATCTGCAAGACAATCTAATTCCAAGGCGAATTAAATGCTCTCTCTGGTGATTGTGTAATAAGATACATCCATGGCTTAAGAAACTGCCCTTTCCTAAAGTGTACAATTTGAAAATATTTGGCTTGTTTTTTCTCATTTGGCTTAATCCATGTGTTTAATAGTGTACATTATTGCATCTTTATAGGTTTTGAAACCAGTATCAGAAATCACTGTATAATTTTCTGATACTTCTTCTAACTCTAGCACTTGATTTCTTATCAAGCATTTTTTTAGAACAGGCAAATGATCCTCTCATAATTAATTGATGATGATATGATTTTCATCCTTCTGGCTTATGTTGAGCCATTGCCAATGCTGTTTAAATCTTCTGATGAGCTGAGTCAGATGCAAACAGAAATGTAATAGAGTGACCAAAAACTCTGGAGACAAAGTTGGATGCTCTTTTCTAATCAACACAGATTCTAATCAACTCAGATGTCAGTTTTTAATCCTTGATTAATTATAATCATCTATAACAATCATGTTTATTACTCTGTGATAATTTTTGATATCTCTGTTTTTCGATAGGATGCTGTTATTCAACAAGTAAATAAAACTCTTTCACCAAAATTGACATTAATCTGCAGATAATTGGTGCATGCTATTTACCTCTATTTCTTATATTCTAAATATAACTGATCTTGGTTAATAGTAGCTATTTCTCAATGCTAAAATTTCAGCCATTAATTTTGTACTTCTATAAAATTCTCTTGAAATATTGTACTTTATGTTTCTTACTGCTATAATTGCTTTGAGAATGCCTTTTTAAATGTACATTTTGTAGGTATCATGTCTATTCTGTGTTTTCTTTTCCTCCTTTTTTCAGACTTTTAATTTTGTCCTAAATATCTATGCATATTTGTTTTACTGGTATAAAAAGTTTTGGTTGTTTTCTAAAAATTTCTAGAGGCTTTGCTTAGCTAATTTTGATAATAAAATGAGGATATTTATGAACTATAGGCTTCCCTGGTGGCTCATATGGTAAAGAATCTGCCTATAATGCAGGAAGCCAGGTTCAGCCCCCGGTTGGGAAGATCCCCTGGAGGAGGAACCCCTGGAAGAGGGCATGGCAACCCACTCCAGTATTCTTGGCTGGGAAATCCCATGGACAGAAGAGTCTGGTGGGTTACAGTCCATGGGGTACCAAACCATCAGACATGACTGAGCGACTAACACTTTCACTTTCAAAGTTTAGAACTATCTAAACCAGTGTGTATCAAACTTTAATGTGCATGCTTCTCACCTGGGGATCTTGTTAAAAAGCCAGGTTCAGAACTTATGGTTGCTTGGGAGAGGGAATAGTTATTTAAAATGGATAAACAACAATGACCTATGGTATAGCACATGGAACTCTGCCCAATGTTATGTGGCAGCCTGGATGGGAGAGGAGTTTGGGGGAGAATGGATACATGTATATGTATGACTGAGTCCCTTCCCTGTTCACCTGAAACTATCACAACATTGTTAACTGACTATACCCCAATAAAAAATAAAAGTTAAAGAAAAAAGAAAGTCAGATTCAGATTTACCAGGAATGAAGTGAGGTTTGAAATTATTTATTTCTGATAAATTCTCTGTGCTGTGCTTAGTTGCTTAGTGGTGTCCAGACTCTTTGTGAGATCCCACGAACTATAGCCTGCAAGGCTCCTCTGTCCATGGGCTTTTCCAGGTAAGAATTCCTGAATGCATTGCCATGCCGTGCTCCAGAGTATCTTCCCAACCCAAGGATCGAGCCCAGGTCTCTCACATTGCAGGTGGATTGTTTAACATCTGAGCCACCAGGGAAGTCCATAAGGTTTTTGGTGATACCTATGCTGCTGGTCCTCGGACCATAATTTGAGAAATTAAGATATAAATAACTATACATTTTAGTATGTTTGAATATTTTTCATCAAATAAAACTTTGGAGTTTACTGAGAATATTGTCTGTAGTTGTAGATGATATACTACTCTTCTATCCTTTCACTATAAAACTGTTCAGAAAAAAGCTGTCTAATCTTGTTTATTCAGTTTTTCATCAACCCTGCTGGGACCACTTACAATCAAATTTATGCCCACATTAGTTTCTATGACTGTTCTTTTAATGTTCGGTATCAACCCACTCATCTCTAAACCAAGGTTATTTATGCTCATTGCTTATAGCAAATTAGTGGGTAAGGGCAAATCCAAGCTTTCAAGGAAACAAGGAACATTCTATATCAGAGTAATTATGACAAGGGTGCTAGGGATATTGGTACTGAAGAAGCTGAGCACAGTAAGAGAGGAAATCTCATGTGCCAAAATAAACATCTTGAACCAACCCCTTCAGGGACACCTGAATAAGTTCCTAGGCTGCAAGATAGTGTTAACTGCACTAGTTGACTTAATACCTCATCTTACTTATGAGAACCACCATGTGCACACTACATATGTATATATTATGCATACACATATGTATCGAAAAATTTAAGCTATATCAAGTCAGCTTTATGCCCTCTTGGTCTGTTGTGAACCAGAGAACAAATTATGATATTCAGCACAGGTCAGCATCTAATCAATATCTATTCATGCATACACACACCTATATATTGCCATTTTCTTTATTTTCCCTTTTCCCTCTCCTTTTTACTAGTCTTGAGATCCTTTTCCATGGAAGTGAAGTGAAGTGAAGTGAAGTGAAGTCGGTCAGTTGTGTCCGACTCTCTGCGACCCCATGGACTGTAGCCTACCAGGCTCCTACATCCATGGGATTTTCCAGGCAAGAGTACTGGAGTGGGTTGTCATCTCCTTCTCCAGGGATCTTTCCAACCCTGGGATTGAACCCAGGTCTTCTGCATTGCGGGCAGATGCTTTACCGTCTAAGCCACCAGGGAAGCCCTTTCCATGGAAAAAGGATCTAATCAGTGGAGTCCTTTTTCTGCTTCTCTGATAAGCATAACCCCATGAACCATCATCCATCAACATAATGCTGCGTTAGTCTCTAAAACCCTTGAGTTATAACTACTTCTTTGTAATTAGTGAGGAGAAGAGACTGGACAGTAATTCCCTTAGGCCAGAATGAATGAATTAGTTTAGGTACAAAAGACACCACCTTGGAAATTTTATTCTCTCAAATAGCCTATAGGGATACTTAAATCCTATTTTACAGGATTTTGTGGGAGACATAATTGTATCGATACCTTGAATGTAACTTTAAAAGCATTAAAATAATAGTCTAGTATTTTTATAAACAATGGGTATATATTATTTTGTATTTTTATTATTCTTTCTGTATCTATTGGAGAATTACTATCTTATCCTCAATTGATTATTACATTTTCTTAAGTCATATCAGATATGATCCAGTACAGCTTCAAAATAAATTTGTTTATAAGTTTTTTGTCTTATACATGTATATATACATATTTATATTACCAGTAATTTTCACTGTAAGCCCAGGCTATTTAATAAAACATTGACATATTATTGGCCTATGAATTGCCATGCGAGTTTCTAACTGCTAATTTCCAATAATTCCATATTATATTTTTATTCATTCAATTGTTCAGTGAATGAGTTGCTCAGAAATTCAAATCAACATTATGGTCCATTTCCATTAGCCAATACACTGTGAATGGATATAACTTACTTGCCTTGTGGTCTTCATTCTATGAGGTTTAAAGTCATTGAGCACCATGCTCATTTTTAACAAATATTGTTACACATGATTGTTAATAATTTATCAATCTGTTTTTTGTTTCCCAAATAGTTCTTGCATTGCAAAATGGAGTTTCTGATAATGAGCATACTCCAGAAGCCCATAAAAGTACTCACTTGATTCCAATGTTTTTCTTACTTCATTTTACTTGATCTTAGCCAAAAAGCCAAGAAGCGAGCATACTCCATTTTACTTTTCTTTCACTTTTTATTTGGAAATCCATTTCTTCAATGTTAAAAAAATATATAAGATCAAATTTTTCTCTTTCTCCTCATTGGTTAATATAATCATAAACGTATAATTAATACATGCTACATTCTAAAAGAGATCAGTCCTGGGTGTTCTTTGGAATGAATGATGCTAAAGCTGAAACTCCAGTACTTTGGCCACCTCATGCGAAGAGTTGACTCATTGGAAAAGACTCTGATGCTGGGAGGGATTGGGGGCAGGAGGAGAAGGGGACGACAGAGGATGAGATGGCTGGATGGCATCACCAACTTGATGGACGTGAGTTTGAGTGAATTCCAGGAGATGGTGATGGACAGGGAGGCCCGGCGTGCTGCGATTCATGGGGTCACAAAGAGTCGGACACGACTGAGCAACTGAACTGAACTGAACTGATAGAGAGTACATTTCAGTACAGAGATCAGTATTACATGCTTCTTGGAGTGGAACATGTAATGGAAAGGAAAGGGAATTTTCATATGAAAAAAGAAAATGTTCCCTGGCAGCACAATCACAGATGGCTATAAGTGTATCCTTATTCTAAACACCCTGCCTGACTTGAACATTGTTACTTGCTTCCTGTACCATAGTTCTCTTGAGTTCTACAGTACAAATTAAAACTTGAGTGACAGACGCTTTCCTACTTCACACCAGAATTTATGTTCCCTTTTGAGACCTGTTCACTTTGTACTTGACACATCTGCTCCTGGTTAAGCAAAGAGCAAGTGTAATCTTTCCAATGTCCATTTCTATTTTCCAATGGGGTTGTCTTTCTGTCTGTCTGTCTTGACTCTTTTCACATGACTCCATCTTACAACTATCTGTTTATGCTCAGACCTGTTCCCTGGTCTCCTCTGGAATTTCCAACAGATACTGTACAGTTTTAAAAAAAAAAAAAGATGCAGTCCTGCAACTTAGGATAATTCTGTTAGTGAAATTGACAGTATTTTCCCTTGCAGTGTTCTAAATTTAATCATGAAAATATTGACCAAGCATATTTTAATCATCTTCACTTTATTCAAGGCTCTTTAGTTCTAAGAAAGAGAAATCCACTCAGTTCAGTTCAGTTGCTCAGTCGTGTCCGACTCTTTGTGACCCCATGAACCGTGGCACACCAGGCCTCCCTGTCCATCACCAACTCCCAAAGTCTACCTAAAGTCATGTCCATTGAGTCAATGATGCCATCCAACCATCTCATCCTCTGTTGTCCCCTTCTCCTCCTGCCCTCAATCTTTCTCAGCATCAGGGTCTTTTCCAATGAGTCAGGTCTTCGCATCACAGTGCCCAAGTATTGGAGATTCAGCTTCAGCATCAGTCCTTCCAATGAACACCCAGGACTGATCTCCTTTAGGATGAAGTAGTTGGATCTCCTTGCAGTCCAAGGGACTCTCAAGAGTCTTCTCCAACACCACAGTTCAAAAGCATCAATTCTTCGGCACTCAGCCTTCTTCACAGTCCAACTCTCACATCCATACATGACCACTGGAAAAAAACATAGCCTTGACTAGATGGACCTTTGTTGGCAAAGTAATGTCTTTGCTTTGTAATATGCTGTCTAGGTTGGTCATAACTTTCCTTGCAAGGAGTAAACATCTTTTAATTTCATGGCTGCAGTCACCATCTGCAGTGATTTTGGAGCTCAAAAAAATAAAGTCAGCCACTGTTTCCACTGTTTCCCCATCTGTTTGCCATGAAGTGATGGGACCGGATGCCATGATCTTACTTTTCTGAATGTTAAGCTTTAAGCCAACTTTTCCACTCTCCTCTTTCAGTTTCATCAAGAGGCTCTTTACTACTTCTTCACTTTATGCCATAAGGGTGGTGTCTTCTGTGTATCTGAAGTTATTGATATTTCTCCCAGCAATCTTGTTTCCAGCTTGTGCTTCATCCAGCATTTCTCATGATGTACTCTGCATATAAGTTAAATAAGCAAGGTGACAATATACAGCCTTGACATATTCCTTTTCCTATTTGGAACCAGTCTGTTGTTCCATGTCCAGTTCTAACTGTTGCTTTCTGACTTGTATACAGGTTTCTCAAGAGGCAGGTCAGGTGGTCTGGTATTCCCATCTCTTTCAGAATTTTCCACAGTTTATTGTGATCCACACAGCCAAAAGCTTTGGCATAGTCAATAAAGCAGAAGTAGACATTCTTCTGGAACTCTCTTGTTTTTTCAATGATCCAGCAGATGTTGGCAATTTGATCTCTGGTTCTCTGCCTTTTCTGAAACCAGCTTGAACATCTGGAAGTTCACAGTTCACATATTGCTGAAGCCTGGCTTGGAGAATTTTGAGCATTACTTTACTAGCATGTGAGAAGAGTGCAACTGTGTGGTAGTTTGAGCATTCTTTGGCATTGCCTTTCTTTGGGATTGGAATGAAAACTGACCTTTTCCAGTCCTGTGGCTACTGCTGAGTTTTCCAAATTTGCTGGCATATTGAGTGCAGCACTTTCACAGCATCATCTTTCAGGATTTGAAATAGCTCAACTGGAATTCCATCACCTCCACTAGGTGTGTTCATAATGATGCTTCCTGAGGCCTACTTGACTTCACATTCCAGGATGTCTGGCTGTAGTTGAGTGATCACACCATCATGATCATCTGTGTCTTGAAGATCTTTTTTGTACAGTTCTTCTGTGTATTCTTGCTACCTCTTCTTAATATCTTCTGCTTCTGTTAGGTCCATACCATTTCTGTCCATTTTTGCCCATCTTTGCATTAAATGTTCCCTTGGTACTCTACTAAAAGAATATTATCTTTATATAGGAATCTATATTGGGAAATAATTTTTGTGATTCCTTTTAGAAAGATTTTCTCTTTACCATTCTTTTTTTTTTAATTTTATTTTATTTTTAAACTTTACATAATTGTATTAGTTTTGCCAAATATCAAAATGAATCCGCCACAGGTATACATGTGTTCCCCACCCTGAACCCTCCTCCCTCCTCTCTCCCCATACCATCCCTCTGGTAACAATAACCCTGTGTACGAGACAGCAAAAGAGACACTGATGTATAGAACAGTCTTATGGACTCTGTGGGAGAGGGAGAGGGTGGGAAGATTTGGGAGAATGGCATTGAAACATGTAAAATATGTATGAAACGAGTTGCCAGTCCAAGTTCGATACCATTCTTTTTTATAATCAATTTCCATGTGCATTTTGATAGATTTAACTATATTTAGATTGGGTGCATTTGAATTGATAAAATCTACATTTATTTTTACCCAACCTTTCTTTAACATATCTGTTTATAAAAGTAATAAGTTTAAGTAATAAGTAATAATAAGCAAAATTATTGCTTCTCATTCTCCCTGGCTTTTCTGGTCAACTTTTTGTTTGTGATCTAATATTAATTGACATCATTATCATGTATGATATCAAAACAAATGTACAGTTGTGCTATTGATCCTGATTGTACATAAATATCAGAACTGAGGTGGTTTATCTGAATACCATTAGATATCCCTTTAGGTAATTCCATAACAATATTTGTTTGTGTAGTTCCATTGTATCTGACTCTTTGGGACCCCCACGGACTATATAGTGTGCCAGGCTCATCTGTCTATAGAATTTTCCAAGCAAGAATACTGAAGTGGCTTGCCATTTCATTCTCTAGGAGATCTTCCTCATCCAGGGATTGAACCCATGTCTCTTACATCTCCTGCATTGGCAGGTTGATTCTTTGCCACTGCTCTATATGGGATGCCCCATAGAACAGTGAATGTAAGATTTAATTGTTATTGATGTTTCAAGCTTATTTCCCAAAAGATTGTAGTGATTCACAACCTCAGCAACAGCAGATAGAGTGCCATTTTTCTGTCTTGTCAGCATGCATGTTATTGTTCCTTATTACTTTATTCTACTCAGAACGGAAAGTTATACACTGTTGTTTTAACTTACTTTTCTCTTACTGAGATAGATCATCATTTGACAACTATATTGATGATGTACATTTCCTCTTTTCTGAAAGTCTTATTTGTATTCTTGCTTAAAAGTTTTTTAGTAGTTTGCTGTTTTCATATAAATTTATAGGTACTTCCTGCCATATATTTATTTATATGCCACGGGTTTTGCAAATATATCTTTCAGCCTATCATTTTTCTGGTTTTTGACAGTTAAACAAACTATGTAATTAAGTAAGCCTATCTATTCTTTTATGGACTTCTTGTTTTGCTTCATAAGATTCCTTCTAATTCAAGTTAATTTTTTTGATATTTTACATTTAAACATAAGTCTGTCATTTAGTTTTACAAATGAAGATATAACTTTGTTGAGTAACTCTAAAGCTCTTGACAATTACTAATCATTTTTACTGTATTTATCAGAGCAAAACATTTATCAGCTTTTATCATATTATTTGTTATCAGATGCCTGCTAACCTTTTTCTCTTTAGCTTTTTAATGGCCTTAAGTGTTCTTTAGGAAACAATACTTTTGAACCATGTATTGTTGATCTCATTCCTAAGTCCAAATTGACCTTGATTAAACAAATCACATCTTATATCTGGCCCGTTTAGAGTGAAAGGAATTCTAGGAAATGTTGAAGTTGGGGGAGCGGGGAAGGCAATGGCATCTCACTCCAGTACTCTTGCCTGGAAAATCCCATGGACGGAGGAGCCTGGTGGGCTGCAGTCCATGGGGTCGCTAAGAGTCGGACACAACTGAGTGACTTCACTTTCACTTTTCACTTTCATGCATTGGAGAAGGAAATGGCAACCTACTCTAATATTCTTGCCTGGAGAATCCTGTGGACAGAGGAACCTGGTGGGCTGCTGTCCATAGGGTCTCACAGAGTCAGATATGACTGAAGTAACTTAGCATGCAATGACACATCTGCCACTTGGCTAGGATGGTGGAAGTCAGCTAAAGGTGGATCTAATATTGGAAAGAAGTCTAGCTCAGATGTAAATGCTGTGATAGTGAATTGCATTGATCAAACCTCACCCAAAGCTAAGCTCTATTAAGGGAACTTTCAGTTAAAGAGCCAAATAATTCTTTCAAACATTCAGACTTTTTCCCCTCTTCTCTCCTCTGTACATCACAAAAAGTCATGAAAAGCAATTGCCTAATTTTGGTAAATGTGAATTATGGAATGGAGAGAGACTCTCTGACTTAAATTTTCTAACACAACCTGTCTTTTGAGTTTCCTTAATCTAAATTATGTTATTATATTTTATTTATAATACAAAATCTTACCTTTTACTCTCAAAATACTTTCAAAGAGGGAATAGGTAGTATACAGAATCTGTAGATGTTACTTTTGATACTATCCAGAAATTTATAGATTAGATAATACAACTTTCCTTCTATATCATATTCTTTTTAAATTGTCATATTAACATCACAAATCAGATGAATATATCTTACCTTTATGCACAACCTTAAATTTTTAAATGACTAAGTATGCTGAGAAGAAAAAAATTGGAGAAGGAAATGCCAACCCACTCCAGTATTCTTGACTGGAGGATTTCATGAACAGAGAAGCCTGGTGGGCTGCTGTCCATGGAGTCCCAAAGAGTTGGACATGACTGAGCGACTGAACAATAAAAGTATGCTGGAAAGAAACAATTAGTTATTTTTAGCAGTTATTCTCAAATTCTTTATACAAAAGCATTCTCTGCTTATCAATAGAAGGTTCTTGATTATAGTCATCTCTCTCAGTATCCATTGGGGATTGGTTCCAGGACCTTCTGAGGAGACCAGAATCCATGGATGCTTAAGCTCTGTATAGAAAATGGGGTAGTATTTGTATATAACCTTTTATGTCCTCCCATATACTTTATATCATCTCTAGATTACTCATAATAACTAATACAAAATATTAGGGCTTTGTAAATAGTTATAAATATAAAGTAAATATTATGCAAATAGTTTCCAGTTAAAATTTTGCCTTTTGGAACTTCTTGAAATTTTTTTCCTGTTTTTCTTGGGATTTGGTTGACTCTGTGGATGTTGAATATGAGGAAACAGATGGCCAACTATGCACGGACTGTAGCCATAACACTTGAGGCCTGGGTGTCATGGACTGCGAGGGACAGGGGAACAAAGAGAGAGTTGAAACTGTGCTGTATGATAAGTTACAGTGATTGAGGGTTAGAATCAGGACAAAGTGGAAAACAGGGGGCTTTAAAGCAGGTGTTTTTGATATTTAGTTTCAACTTGTTTTCTGTACTAGATAATTGTGTTTTTGAAAGAGCACTGCTGGCATGCTGCTGCTAAGTCACTTCAGTCGTATCCGACTCTGTGCGACCCCAGAGACGGCAGCCCACCAGGCTCTGCTGTCCCCGGGATTCTCCAGGCAAGAACACTAGAGTGGGTTGCCATTTCCTTCTCCAATGCATGAAAGTGAAAAGTGAAAGTGAAGTCGCTCAGTTGTGTCTGACTCTTTGGGACCCCATGGACTGCAGCCTACTAGGCTCCTCTGTCCATGGGATTTTCCAGGCAAGAGTACTGGAGTGGGGTGCCATTGCCTTCTCCATAGAATGGCATGTTCAGTGTGCTTGCTTGCTAAGTTGCTTCAGTCATGTCTGACTCTTTGAGACCCTATAGACTGTAGCCCACCAGGCTCCTCTGTCCATGAGATTCTTTAGGCAAGAATACAGGAGTGAGTTGCCATGTCCTCCTCCAGGTCATCTTCTTGACCCAGGGATTGAACCTGTATTTCCTGCATTACCAGCATTACAGGCAGATTCTTTACTACTGAGCCACCTGGGAAGCTCTATGTTCAATGTACTGAAGTAAATTGAGTAATAGGAGGTCATAGGTAATTCTAGATAATCATCAAATATTCTTATTTTCAGTGGAAAAGTAGCAACTTTCTGCATACATTTTGGTAGATGGGGACACTTTTCTGCAAAGAATAAAGTGTTCATTTTTATTTAGTTTTTGTTTATTTAGGCACCAGGGACTAATTACATAAATAGTCAGAACTTTAATTTCTAGAAGCAATAATATAAATGCTATAATACTTAAAAATAATATGAAACTATAACTCAAATGCAAAAATAGGAAAGCTACATTAACATTTATTGAATGTTATTAAATTTATTATTTATTTCAAATGAATAGCTACAGTTACTTTAGCAAATAAAGCCATTGTTTCTGTATTTTGTTATTTTAAATAAAGGAGTATTGTATATGCAGCATAGAGTGTGTTTTAAAAGAAAAATAAATTAAGTTGACTTCTCTATTTCTGATATTTATTTGCCAATAGTAATTTTATCTGAAAAAAAAAATCTGGCTTCTTTCCAAATGGAATGAATCACATATCAACTTGCCAGTGAATAAAAAGTCTCTATCTAGTTTTGAAAATAATTAACTACACTGGATACAAAACAAACCACATGATATGCTGTTTAATATTTTCTCAAATGTTTGACAGTGTTGGCAATTATCCTTCAAATGTTCACTGTATCTGCTCTTAGAAATATTAGTTGTGATACTATACTGTTTCAAATTCCTATTAACCATGTTAGCCTTCTTTAGAAATAACAGATGGTAGAAAACCATGCTGTATTTTGTCCCTCAAATGCTTGTGTGTAGCACTTTAGATGTTGCTAAATTTCTATGTAAGACCAAAAAGTAAAGATATATCAGAGACAGCTAAGGAGGCGATGATAATATTTTTTTTCAGATAGCTTAGGAGGAAAACAGTATCTCGTCTGAGATTTCAATAACTAAATATAAATCACTTTCTTTACTGGCTTTTGCAAAGAAAGAACTAGGTTTCCCTATAAAGTGCCCCCCCCAATTTGATACTCATGATCTCTTGATTTCTTTTTTAAAAATCTCATTCAAGTGGATACTGACACAAGAAATTTTGTTACAAAATCTGAATTTCTCTTAAAAAAAAAGACTTGAAATATTTTGTAGAAACTATTAGTGAGATGTTAGCAATGATTTTAGGTTTAAAGGGTGGCAATAGATTATAAACAAGATGAGTACAGATGCTTCCACACACCATTTGGCTAATTAAAGAAAAAAACACCTGGCACTCACACATTTGTGCAATATCATGGACTAATCTAATTGTAGAAGTGTACATTTTAGTAAAATAATAATATCCTTGAAGCTGGGGATTATGTGATAGCCAAATTCTGCTATCCTTGGTTACCCAGCAGAGTGCTTCATCCTCTAACATATGATACTGGATAAATTTATTTGAACTGTTTTTATCCTGCTAGTAACTTAATTTTCATTGGAGTTTTTATATGGTCAACATTTGAAGCCAACTTTTGGGAAATGAGATTGGGTTACTGATCTTGGATCTTTCCAACCATAGTGGGAACAAGCTGTGACTTGAAAACGGGAAAGCAATAATAAGGTTCAGAAGGAAATTGAGGTTGGCCTTAGAGTTTCCCAGGAAATCATTATTTTGACACATGATAAAGAAGGGAGAGCTCAAAGAGTCTTAAAGAAAGAAGAATTTGAATCAGTTCTAATGAGGTGGATGAAACTGGAGCCGATTATACAGAGTGAAGTAAGCCAGAAATAAAAACACCAATACAGTATACTAATACATATATATGGAATTTAGAAAGATGGTAACAATAACCCTGTATACAAGACAGCAAAAGAGACACTGATGTATAGAACAGTCTTTTGGACTCTGTGGGAGAGGGAGAGGGTGGGATGATTTGGGAGAATGGCATTGAAATACGTATAATATCATATATGGAACGAGTTGCCAGTCCAGGTTCGAGGCAAGATACTGGATGCTTGGGGCTGGTGCACTGGGATGACCCAGAGGGATGGTACGGGGAGGGAGGAGGGAGGAGGGTTCAGGATGGGGAACACATGTATACCTGTGGTGGATTCATTTCGATATTTGGCAAAACCAATACAATATTGAAAAGTTTAAAAATAAAATAATATTAAAAAAAAGTAAAAAGAAAAAAAAAAATACCCATACCAAAAAGAAAAGAAAAAAAAAAGAAAGAAAGAAGAATTGCAGACTTTTTTGCTTATAGGAAAAAAAAGAAACAGACATGGGTGTAAGTCAGGATTTTAAAGGGAGGATTGGGAGAAGGATATAATAAATCTAGGTGATATATTCATGAAAAAGGAACTTCACCATTTCAATAACTCAGTCATCAGCATTATTCACTGATGTCTTCATCCTAAGGATGTATTGGCAGCTAAGAAATATATTTTAATAGTAATGGGTTCAAATAGCATGTGTTTGGGTGTGTTGGAGGAAGCATGACTAAAAGGAGATTTTCTTGTTTTTTAATTCTTAACTGATTAACATTAGCCTTTTAAGGACCTTTAATATCCCCTGACGTTTCTATGTGAATACTGAAGGAATTTAAGTATAAAAACTTAGACTGAAGGCAATCAAATATGATCATATATTTCTGGCTAAACATTAATTTTATATATGCAACTTATAACAAGTTTGTTTTTTTCCCCATCCCTTAATTGCATTATCTCTAAAATATAGCATAGTTTCTATTCTTGGAGAGGTAAAATATAATCTTGTCAAGTCAGTAATTTGTAAACATTTAAATTTGCATAAATTTAACCTGAACAAACTGAGGTTATTGATATTTCTCCCGGAAATCTTGATTCCAGCTTGTGCTTCTTCCAGCCCAGTGTTTCTCATGATGTACTCTGCATATAAGTTAAATAAGCAGGGTGACAATATATAGCCTTGATGCACTCCTTTTCCTATATGGAACCAGTCTGTTGTTCCATGTCCAGTTCTAACTGTTGCTTCCTGACCTGCATACAGGTTTCTCAAGAGGCAGGTCAGATGGTCTAGTATTCCCATCTCTTTCAGAATTTTCCACAGTTTATTGTGATCCACACAGTCAAAGGCTTTGGCATAGTCAATAAAGCAGAAATAGACATTCTTCTGGAACTCTCTTGCTTTTTCGATGATCTAGCAGATGTTGGCAATTTGATCTCTGGTTCCTCTGCCTTTTCTAAATCCAGTATGAACATCTATAATTTCTCTGTTCATGTATTGCTGAAGCCTGGCTTGGAGAATTTTGAGCATTACTTTACTAGTGTGTGAGATGAGTGCAATTGTGCGGTAGTTTGAGCATTCTTTGGCATTGCCTTTCTTGGGGATTGGAATGAAAACTGACCTTTTCCAGTCCTGTGGCCACTGCTGAGTTTTCCAAATTTGCTGGCATATTGAGTGCAGCTCTTTCACAGCATTATCTATTAGGATTTGAAATAGCTTAACTGGAATTCCATCACCTCCACTAGTTTTGTTTGTAGTGATGCCTTCTAAGGCCCACTTGACTTCATATTCCAAGATGTCCGGCTCTAGGTGAGTGATCACACCATCGTGATCATCTGGTTGTGAAGATCTTTTTTGTGCAGTTCTGTGTATTCTTGCCACCTCTTCTTATTATCTTCTGCTTCTGTTAGGTCCATACCATTTCTGTCCTTTATTGAGCCCATCTTTGCATGAAATATTCCCTTAGTATCTCTAATTTTCTTATGCAGATATGCATAGGACACCACCCTTATGGCAGAAAGTGAAGAGGAACTAAAAAGACTCAGATATGCAGATGGCACCACCCTTATGGCAGAAAGTGATGAGGAACTAAAAAGCCTCTTGATGAAAGTGAAAGAGGAGAGTGAAAAAGTTGGCTTAAACCTCAACATTCAGAAAACGAAGATCATGGCATCTGGTCCCATCACCTCATGGGAAATAGACAGAGAAACAGTGGAAACAGTGTCAGACTTTATTTTTTGAGGCTCCAAAATCACTGCAGATGGTGATTGCAGCCATGAAAATAAAAGATGCTTACTCCTTGGAAGGAAAGTTATGACCAACCTAGATAGCATATTCAAAAGCAGAGACATTTCTTTACCAACAAAGGTCCGTCCAGTCAAGGCTATGGTTTTTCCAGTAGTCATGTCTGGATGTGAGAGTTGGACTATAAAGAAAGCCTAGTGCCAAAGAATTGATGCTTTTGAACTGTGGTGTTGGAGAAGACTCTTGAGAGTCCCTTGGACTGCAAGGAGATCCAACCAGTCCATCCTAAAGGAGATCGGTCCTGGGTATTCATTGGAAGGACTGATGCTGAAGCTGAATCTCCAGTACTATGGCTCCCTGATGTGAAGAGTTAACTCATTGGAAAAGACCCTGATGTTGGGAGGGATTGGGGGCAGGAGGAGAAGGGGATGACAGAGGATGAGATGGCTGGATGGCATCACCAACTCAATGGACATGAGTTTGGGTAAACTCCGGGAGTTGGTGATGGACAGGGAGGCCTGGCGTGCTGCAATTCATGGGGTCGCAAAGAGTCTGACATGACTGAGCAACTGAACTGTAGTGAAATGAACTGAACCTTAACAAATAATTTTTGGAAGTGACAAAATTCTCATAATTGGTTTGAGTTATGACTCATGTCCAAGACAAGGAGATAGTACCAGCAAGATTAAAAAGGGCTTCTTTTGAAATATTACCACCCCTCCCCTTGTGTCCCATGCTAACTTCTAGATATTCAGACCTCAGAGGCTTGGTTCTTGACATCCAACAGTTCATAGTAAGAGAAGACACGAACAATATAATTAAATGTCTAAATGTTAAATGCTATAAATACAAATAACAGGGGAGGAATTAAGTTAGCCTGAGCATAGAATATTTAGAAAGAAATCCTTGCTGAAATGATTATTTACAGTTTAGTCTAGGATTTGCTGTTGAGTTGGGTGGTAGGAAGAAAGTGAATGATGATGAAAGGATGAAAATAAAAAGAGCTATGTTTTAGGAATACCTGAAAATGTAGAAAATCATATGTTATAGGAGAACTGAAAGAAGCTTAATAGGTCGAAACAAATCTCTGTTGTGGAAAAGATCTGAAAAAAATTATATACTGTTAGAACAAAATGTAAATGTAATAGATGAGATTAAAGTGGTAGGCAGAGGCCAAATCAAAGTTGATGCTGTATGCTATCTATAAAAAGGATTTTGAATTTTGTAAACTTAACTTTTAATTTTAATTTTAAGCATCTTTTAATTTCATGGCTGCAGTCACCATCTGCAGTGATTTTGAAGCCCCAAAAAATAAAGTCTGACACTGTTTCCACTGTTTCCCCATCTATTTCCCATTAAGCAATGGGACCAGATGCCATGATCTTTGTTTTCTTTTTTTTTCAGTCATTAATTCTTTTTTTTTAATTTTATTTCATTTTTTAACTTTACAATATTGTATTGGTTTTGCCATATATTGAAATGAATCCACTGCAGGTATACATGTGTTCCCCATCCTGAACCCTCCTCCCTCCTCCCTCCCCATACCATCCCTCTGGGTCGTCCCAGTGCACCAGCCCCAAGCATCCAGTATCGTGCATCAAACCTGGACTGGCGACTCATTTCATATATGATATTATATGCATTTCAATGCCATTCTCCCAAATCATCCCACTCTCTCCCTCTCTCACAGAGTCCAAAAGACTGTTCTATACATCAGTGTCTCTTTTGCTGTCTCGTATACAGGGTTATTGTTACCATCTTTCTAAATTCCATATGTATGTATTAGTATACTGTATTGGTGTTTTTATTTCTGGCTTACTTCACTCTGTATAATCGGCTCCAGTTTCATCCACCTCATTAGAACTGATTCAAATGTATTCTTTTTAATGGCTGAGTAATACTCCATTGTGTATATAAACCACAGCTTTCTTATCCATTCATCTGCTGATGGACATCTAGTTTGCTTCCATGTCCTGGCTATTATAAACAGTGCTGCAATGAACATTGGGGTAAACATGTCTCTTTCCCTTCTGGTTTCCTCGGTGTGTATGCCCAGCAGTGGGATTGCTGGATCATAAGGCAGTTCTATTTCCAGTTTTTTAAGGAATTGTTTTCTGAATGTTGAGCTTTAAGCCAACTTTTTAACTCTCCACTTTCACTTTCACCAAGAGGCTTTTTAGTTCCTCTTCACTTTCTGCCATAAGGGTGGTGTCATCTGCATGCCTGAGGTTATTGATATTTCTCCTGGCAATCTTGATTCCAGCTTGTGTTTCTTCCAGTCCAGCGTTTCTCATGATGTACTCTGCATATAAGTTAAATAAACAGGGTGACAATATACAGCCTTGACGTACTCCTTTTCCTATTTGGAACCAGTCTGTTGTTCCATGTCCAGTTCTAACTGTTGCTTCCTGACCTGCATACAAATTTCTCAAGAGGCAGGTCAGGTGGTCTGGTATTCCCATCTCTTTCAGAATTTTCCACAGTTTATTGTGATCCACACAGTCAAAGGCTTTGGCATAGTCAGTAAGGCAGAAATACATGTTTTTCTGGAACTCTCTTGCTTTTTCCATGATCCAGCAGATGATGCTTACTCCTTGGAAGGAAAGTTATGACCAACCTAGATAGCATATTGAAAGGCAGGGACATTACTTTGCCAACAAAGGTCTGTCTAGTCAAGGCTGTGGTTTTTTTCTGTGGTCACGTATGGATGTGAGAGTTGGACTGTGAAGAAGGCTGAGCGCCAAAAAATTGATGCTTTTGAACTGTGGTGTTGGAGAACACTCTTGAGAGTCCCTTGGACTGCAAGGAGATCCAACCAATCCATCCTAAAGGAGATCGGCCCTGGGATTTCTTTGGAAGGAATGATGCTAAAGCTGAAACTCCAGTACTTTGGCCACCTCATGCGAAGAGTTGACTCATTGGAAAAGACTTTGATGCTGGGAGGGATTGGGGGCAAGAGGAGAAGGGGACGACAGAGGATGAGATGTCTGGATGGCATCACTGAGTCGATGGATGTGAGTATGGGTGAACTCCGGGAGTTGGTGATGGACAGGGAGGCCTAGCGTGTTGCGATTCATGGGGTTGCAAAGAGTCGGACATGACTGAGTGACTGAACTGAACTGAACTGAAACTTAACTTGGAGTCATTGATTGGTTTTAATCAAGGGATTGATATGATGGCATACACTTGACAAATTAAGATATGTTAGAAATTATTAACATTGCAGGCAGAAAGACAAGATATAACAGAAATTTTAGTGAGAAGTGAGAATGTCCTTCATTAGGGTAAATGCTTTGGGGGTGGAATAGACTAGACAAATTACCAGTGATTTGGGGTGTAGACTCTAGATTACATGCCTTGATATAGCAGGAGAACTCTTGATTCATTGAGTGGATGATTGTATCATTACTTAAAATTAGGATCATAATGAGGAAGACTGAATGGTGGGAGTAGGAAGACAAATAATGAATTTAATATCTGAAAAGTGATGATTACCAGTAGAAAATTGGATGTATACCTGAAGCTCAGGAAAAATGAGCTTTGAAAATGTAAATTTAGGAGTCACATATGTGTGTGTATATATATATATATATAGCTGCCTATTTTTGTTATTAGATTGGAAAAATTATTCTGTGGGATTTTAAAATAGTCACCTGAGTAGTATGTGAAACTTCTTTGTTATTTAAGTAATATATTAAACATCAGAGGCACATGAATAATTTAAAATGGTTTCAGATAATCCATTTCCTCCTTTTTATCTTTTTAATAGAAAATTTATAGGTTGTCCATTACATATCAATCAAGAAGACACATTGTCATATGCTTATATTAACAGGAAATTGAATATGAGCCTTTACAATGAAGGCTGATAGTAATTTAAAGTGACAATGACTTAGACTGTTGGAAAACTTTAAAATATTTTTGAACAAAACAGAAGTCATCTTATACATTTGGGAGTATTTTTGCAAGAAATCTCAAAATCACAACAAAATGACATTGTGCTATCCATTTTGAGAAACTATAATTGAATAGGAAAGTACCAGAAAGTACAATCATTTTATGTCAAAGTACTTACATGGTGGGAAAAAGAATCTTTAGAAAAATGAGTTAACATGTAAATGATAAACTAATCAAATGGTCCTTGAAATGGAACTTATTGCTGATAATGCTTTTTTCAATCATTGCAAGTATGCCAAGTTGATTCAGTCATGTCTGACTCTTTGCTATCCTATGGACTTTAGCCTGCCAGGCTCCTCTGTCCATGGGCTTCTCCAGGCAAAAATACTGGAGTGGATTGCCATGTCCTCCTTCAGGGACTATTCCCAACCCAGATCAAACCCAAGTCTCTTATGTGTCCTGCATTGGCAGGAGAGTTCTTTACCACTAGCACCGCCCAGGTTTTGTATAAAATTAAAAAAATATATATATATGTGTGTGTATATATATATATATATATATATATATATAGTAAAAACTGCTTAGTAGATTCAACAGTATTCTAGTGATTCAAAAAGAAAGAATAACATTGAATACTTACTGAATTATATTCATGTATAAAGTTTCCTAAATTGTGTTTCACTAATGTAGATTGCTCCTACTTCAAAACAGCAGAAAATTAACACAGTGTGGATGAGCAACAAGTATCTCAACATTATGACTTTATATACCTAATCAATTCAGTCGCTCAGTCATGTACAACTCTTTGCGACCCTGTGGAGTGCAGCACGCCAGGCTCCCCCTGTCCATCACCAACTCCTGGAGCTTGAATAAAATAAAATTAAAAAAAAAAAAAAAAAGTCATGTACATCCAGTCGGTGATGCCACCAGCCATCTCATCCTCTGTCATCCCTTCTCCTCCTGCCTTCAATCTTTCCCAGCATCAGGGTCTTTTCCAATGAGTCAGTTCTTTGCATCAAGTGGCCAAAGTATTGGGGTTTCAGCTTCAGCATCAGTCCTTCCAATGAATATTCAGGACTGATTTCCTTTAGGATGGACTGGTTGGATCTCCTTGCAGTCCAAGGGACTCTCAAGAGTGCTCTCCAGCACCACATTTCAAAAGCATCAATTCATCCATGCTCAGCTTTCTTTCTAGTCCAACTCTCACATCCATACATGACTTCTGAAACAACCATAGCCTTGACTAGACGGACCTTTGTCAGCAAAGTAACATTTCTGCTTTTTAATACACTGTCTAGGTTGGTCATAGCTTTTCTTTCAAGAAGCAAGCACCTTTTAATTTTATGGCTGCAGATACTCTCCGTGGTGATTACAGAGCCCAAGAAAATAAAGTCTGTCACTGTTTGCATTGTTTCCCCATCTATTTGCCATG
Organism: Bubalus kerabau; assembly: GCF_029407905.1. Classification (NCBI taxonomy): domain Eukaryota; kingdom Metazoa; phylum Chordata; class Mammalia; order Artiodactyla; family Bovidae; genus Bubalus; species Bubalus kerabau. The sequence goes on from NC_073626.1 coordinate 155,708,482, forward strand.
AAGTGATGGGACCACATGCCATAATCTTCGTTTTTTCTAATGTTGAGTTTTAAGCCATCTTTTTAACTCTCCTCTTTCATTTTCTTCAAGAGGCTCTTCAGTTCCTCTTTGCTTTCTGCCATAAGGGTGGTGTCATCTGCATATCTGAGGTTATTGATATTTCTCTCAGCAGTCTTGATTCCAGCTTATGCTTCATCAAGCCTGGCATTGTTCTTGATATACTCTGCATATAAGTTAAATAAGCAGGGTGATGATATACAGCTTTGACGTACCCCTTTCCCAACTTGGAACCAGTCCGTTGTTCCATATCCGGTTCTAACTTTTGCTTCTTGACCTGCATACAGATTTCTCAGGAGGCAGGTAAGGTGGGCTTCCCTTATGGCTCAGTTGGTAAGAATCTGCCTGCAATGAAGGAGACCCTGATTCAATTCCTGGGTCGGGAAGAACCCCTGGAGAAGGGATAGGCTAACCACTGAAGTATTCTTGGGCTTCCCTTGTGGCTCAGCTGGTAAAGAATCGCCTGCAATGTGGGAGACCTGGGTTCAATCCCTGGGTTGGGATGATTCCCTGGAGAAGGGAAGGGCTACCCACTCCAGTATTCTGGCCTGGAGAATTCCATGAACTGTATAGAATATAACTAATAGCATGAATATACTCTCATAGTTGAAATAATTTGTCTACAATTCACTTGGCTAAATAATTCTAGGTACTTTATTGGTGAACACATGGAAGATGCCAATTTTTCAATGCAGTTGAAAGATTTCTAAATTTTATTTTATTTTTTTAATTTTTTTTAATTTAATTTTATTTTTAAACTTTACATAACTGTATTAGTTTTGCTAAATATCAAAATGAATCCGCCACAGATATACATGTGTTCCCCATCCTGATTTTAATTAACTACCAAAGTTTACTCATGATTCCTCCCACTATTGCACCTTATAAATTGCACCAGATTCTGTATACAATTTGGAGCAAATGGGATTGTGACTGAGGTTCTGATTGTGGCAAATCAAGTTGCTTTAGCCATTTCCTGTGCCAGCATTGGCCCTACTTCCCACTTTTCCTTTCCCAAAGAGCTCTACCACAGCTTTTTCTTTCCCTGAGAATAGTTTCCCTTGGACATTGGGAATGCTAAGTACTCTTTTGAGTTTACAAATTCTGTCATTTCTTCTTCAGGAGTAATAGTATTTCCTCCTATTCTTTTTCAGGTCTGTATAGTTATGAATCTTCTGAAACCATCAATATTCCTATCCTCATCCTCAACCCAGCTTGATAATAAAAAAGCATGCATAATAAGTAAAAAGTCAAGAAATTTGCTATGAAAACACTCTTGAAAATGGCTGATTTCTTTACAAAAGCTACAATACCTAAAGGCTAACAATTTTTCAGTGTAACCATACCATTTGTTCTGCATCTGTTCATCTTTATCTTCCAGACTTAGGACTCTGTTACATCTGTCACTTAAGTTGTATTCCATTCTGGAGTACAGGTTTTAAAATCACTTAACTTTTAAGGAAGATCATTTAATTCTAACTCTAAAAGACCCTGTTTTGAAAATTTATAGTCATTCATACTTTTGGGGGGCTTCCTTGGTGGCTCAGATGGTAAAGAATCCACCTACAATGCGGGAGACCTGGGTTTGATCCCTGGGTTGGGAATATCCCCTAGAGGAGGGCATGGCAACCTATTCCAGTATTCTTCCCAGGAGAATTCCATGGACAGAGGAATCTGGCAGGGTACAGTCCATGGAGTAGCAGAGTCAGACAGCACTGAGGGACTAAACACAGCACATACTTTTAGGAATGCTTCAAAAATTCTAGTTTCTTTGTTCTTGCCAGTATAGATTAGTAGTAAGAAGTATATAATTTTTAGTGATATGTTTCAAGGAAGGCAATGCCACTAAGATAATAAATCATGAGGGTCAAAATTAGGAATGAAGTGTAACATATAAAATACTGAAGTGTAACATATAAAAATGCAGCTACCTGCTTTACTCATGTGTAAAATGAATACCCTTACAAAGGGTCTCTGATTGAATCTAGTCTAGTATTTTAACTTTCTATTAGGAAAAGTTAAGGCATTTATAGTTCCATTTATTAATATTTGTTCTAGAGTATTTGTTTTAAAATTAAACATTTTATAAAAGGTATTAATATATACTTAAATACATTAAAAAATTAAATAAGTATATATGTCTTTGCCCTGTCCTTTGATGTTCAATATTCTGGAAAACATCTGTCAATCTTAACAATGTGGATAATAGATTAGATGACTCCTTAGTCCCTTTTAGCTTTAACATTTTATGGAGGCCTGTGGGAAGTCCTTCTTCATAAGAAGGATCTTCAGTGCAGTTTAGAAATATTATCCATGCCTGTTCTTCAAGAAGGGAGGAAGTTCAGAGTTTGAATGGCACTAATGAAGCTCCTTGCTGGGCAACACAAAGCAAGCAATTTAAGGTTGTTGCTGTGAATGAATCTCTAAAATGCAGTAACCAGTTTGACACTCTGAGTGTACTGTTCTTATAACAATAAGACCCTTTCCCACCTTTCTTCTTCACATTGGAAGAAAGAAATACACAAGTATAGGCAAGTATAATCTATTGGAATGTGTTTTAATGATTTTAAAAACTATGCTAATCTTCACATTAATAGATATCACCCCCACATCATCACCACTTCCATGTTTACTGTATCCCTGAGTTTTCTATATCCCTGCTTTCATCTGATTAGGGGAAAGCAACCTCAGTCCCATTTTTTTCTACTTCTAGAAAGCACCTGATTTACCCATTTATCCTTCAAAGATTAGCTCAGTTCAGTTCAGTTGCTCAGTCGTGTCCGACTCTTTGTGACCCCATGAACGGCAGCACGCCAGGCCTCTGCTAGCCAATGTCTTTTCTTGGAAGCCTCCTCAGAAATATGAAGACTGATGTAATGCCTTTGGAGCTCTACTTCATGGCATATATGCTTCTTGTTATCTTGTGTGACTCCTAATACCCCTCTCATATATATATATATATATATATATATATATATATATATATATATTCAAAGTTATGACTATAATCCCATGAATTCGACTGAGTCAACACTGCATCTTAGTATACAGAATCTGGCCAGGGGTTAGGAAAAGACATGGACCCAGTCACGTTTTTCTTTGGGTCCATGTCTTTTCCTATCCCCTGGCCAGATTCTGTATACTAAGATGCAGTGTTGACCTCAGTCGAATTCATGGGATTATAGTCATAACTTTGATCATTTGGAAACTCTCTTTCCCCTTCTCCCTTTATTTTCCTTCTTATCATCTATCTCTTACTCCTGCTCATGAGCTTTTACTATGACTTGCATGCTAAGTCGTTTCAGTCAGGTCTGACTCTTTGTGACCCTATGGATTGTAGCCTGCCAGGCTCCTCTGTCTGTGAGAATTCTCCAGGCAAGAATACTGGAGTGGGTTGTCATTTCCTCCTCCAGGAAATCTTCCCAGGGATCGAACCCACATCTCTTACATCTCTTGCATTGGCAGGTAGGTTATTTACCACTATCACCACCTTGGAAGCCTGTTAACAATATACTTTAAAATATTGCAGCACTTGAGACATTTAAATATTTTTACTTTCCCAATTAAAACAATGTGAATTTTGTTCATAATTGTATATTTCCTGAATATTTGCCTCAATATTGTAAGTCACCTTGTTTGCCAGGACAAAAAAAAATTTTCTCTGGAATTCTTCAGAATAATTTCCTTCTCTTGTCTAGATCAGCTTTTTTTCCTGCATTCCCAGTTAGCTAATTTTGTGCCTTAACCAGAGAATCAAAGCAGACTTCACTTTCTTCATCACTTCCTCTACATCTTGTGTTACCTATATCAAAGTTCTTTTTTCTAAATAAAATCTCCCATAGTATTTTGTGATCTATAAATTTTTTAAGTCCAGATTCCCTGGAATCACATGTAAGGCGCTCTGTGACCTGGAAGTGAGCTAATAAAAAGTATCTCCTCCCTGTACTTTGTACTTCATTACAAACCTCCTGTTGCATTAAAAGAAAAATACTCCTAAGGATTATGTTTCATGTTTTTGTGCATTTTGTCCTGCTTTCTTCTCTGTTTGCATTTCCCCTCTTTCTCTGTACCTGGCCAGTCCCTATTCATCTTGTAAATCTTAAATAGCATTACTTCCTGAAAATTTTTTCATTTCCCCTTGCAATCCCTCAGTGATCCCTCTTCTAGGCCTGCAATAAATATTACTGCAATTCATTATTTTACATTTCTGTCTGCTTCAGTCCTTGAAGCTGGGGCTTGTAGATAGATATCTGGGACCTGATATAGAGCCAGATACATAGGAGACAATCAAGAGAATGTTGGTTAAAAAAAAAATTGAATCTTTCATTTCTACTTAAAAACTTCATTTTGAATATATATAGATTTATGTATGTGTGTGTGTGTGTGTGTTATTTTAAAACATATTCTCTGGTGTTTTAATATATATTTTTGTGTCTGAATAGAATAGCATAAAGATTGTAGTGGTTTTGGAGTTCACCTAATAGTATAGTAACCATATCCACATCTGTCTGTTCATCTGTCTATCTATCTATCTAAATTATCTCATGGTTTTAGAAGGCTCTTTTGACTTGACAGTCAATGTTTGACAAATTATAAATATACCTGTACTATTGAATAAGGATAATAGTTTTTTTTGAGGGGATACAATACATTTCAGATTATAATTTAGAAACATATATAATTTACCTTTTGAAGGATGCAAATGATAGGCTGCTATTCCATCAAATATGGAAACAAACTGAAAAGAATTCATATTCTCACCTATGAACTCTCTTATCTCCAGTATCATGCAATTAATTCTAACTCACTGAGATGTTGTGCTGAAAAATTTAACATCATGTGGTTACTTCCATTAAGAATACCCCCTTTTTTTGTCAATTTTAATAACAATTGAGTTTCTCCAGCTGGAAAAAGTTAGACAAAGACAGATAGACCGGTAACTCCTTATTGTCAATTAGCTTGAGAAGAAATGTAGCTTTTCTTTCATCATATATCCAACTTGACACATTTGACACTTTTCAGTTTACTTTAATAAGTTTCATATGCCATCAGAGTTTAGGTAATTTAAGTTTAACATGGCTCTTGAGCTAAGTTTTAGAATTTTCCTGTTATAACACATGAATCTCTTTGTACTAACTATAAAGTCATACTCGAGTAGAAATAAGTATTCCTAGATATTGAATAAATTGTATCACTGTTTCAAGTAACACAGTGAACTTGAAATTCCAACTAGGCCAACAAATATTAGAATTTAGACATTCTAAGGCTTGTTTCACTATATTCCCTGGAAATATGAATCAAGTAATCCTTATACATAAATGGCAGAATTAACTGTTGTGCGGATTAGATGACAATTTTTGTTAAAATTGAAAGTATTTCTTCTGCAAGTTATTGCATTCATTATGCAATCATATATCAAAGTTTACCCTGATCACCACTGTGTACTTCATCAATGTGGTTTTGTGCTTCATTAATTAATAGCTGACAGAAAGTTAATGTTCATCATGTGTCAGTCTCCTCAGGATAGATCATTTTGTTATTCAATGTCAAATCACAAAGTAATATCAATTATGAGCAACATTTCTTTATTTTGCTTCTTCGAACTGGAAAAGGTCAGTTTTCTTCCCAATCCCAAAGACAGGCAATGCTAAAGGATGTTCAAACTACCACACAATTGCACTCATCTCACAGGCTAGCAAAGTAATGCACCAAGCTAGGCTTCAACAGTACATGAACTGAGAATTTCCAGATATTCAAGCTGGACTTAGAAAAGACAGAGGAGCAAGAGATCCAATTGCCAAAATCCTCTGGATCATAGAAAAAGCAAGAGAGTTCCAGAAAAACAAGTACTCCTGCTTTATTGACTACACTAATGCCTTTGGCTGTGTGGATCACAGCAAACTGAAACATTCTTAAAGAGATGGGAATACCAAACCACCTTTCTCTGCCTCCTGAAAAATATGTATGCAGATCAAGAAGCAACAGTTAGAACCAGACATGGAACAATGGACTGGTTCCAAATTGGGAAAGGAGTATGTCATGTATGGTTACCTTGCTTATTTAACTTATGCAGGGTACATCTTGCAAAATGCTGGGCTGGATGGGAAGCACAAGCTAGAATCAAGATTGCAGGGAGAAATATCAATAACCTCAGATATACAGATGACACAACCCTTATGGCAGAAAGCAAAGAGGAACTGAAGAGCCTCTTGATGAAAGTGAAAAAGGGGAGTGAAAAACCTGGCTTAAAACTCAGTGTTCATAGTGCAGCCACTATGGAGAACAGTGTGGAGATTCCTTAAAAAACTGGAAATAGACATGCCTTATGACCCAGCAATCCCACTGCTGGGCATACACACTGAGAAAACCAGAAGGGAAAGAGACACGAGTACCCCAATGTTCATCGCAGCACTGTTTATAATAGCCAGGACATGGAAGCAACCTAGATGTCCATCAGCAGATGAATGGATAAGAAAGCTGTGGTACATATACACAATGGAGTATTATTCAGCCATTAAAAAGAATACATTTGAATCAGTTCTAATGAGGTGGATGAAACTGGAGCCTATTATACAGAGTGAAGTAAGCCAGAAAGAAAAACACCAATACAGTATACTAACGCATATATATGGAATTTAGAAAGATGGTAACAATAACCCTGTGTACGAGACAGCAAAAGAGACACTGATGTATAGAACAGTCTTATGGACTCTGTGGGAGAGGGAGAGGGTGGGAAGATTTGGGAGAATGGCATTGAAACATGTAAATATCATGTATGAAATGAGTTGCCAGTCCAGGTTCGATGCACGATACTGGATGCTTGGGGCTGGTGCACTGGGACGACCCAGAGGGATGGAATGGGGAGGGAGGAGGGAGGAGGGTTCAGGATGGGGAACACATGTATACCTGTGGCGGATTCATTTTGATATTTGGCAAATCTAATACAGTTATGTAAAGTTTAAAAATAAAATAAAATTAAAAAAAAAAAAAAAAAAAGAAATAATATAGTGACACGCAAAAAAAAAAAAAAAAAAAAAAAAAACTCAGTGTTCAAAAAGCAAAGATCATGGCATATGGTCCCATCACTTCATGGTAAATAGATGGGGAAACAATGGAAACGGTGACTGACTTTATTTTCTTGGGCTCCATAATCACTGTGGATGGTGACTGCAGCCATGAAATTAAAAGATGCTCCTTGGAAGAAAAGCCATGAGAAATCTAGACAGCTTAATAAAAAGCAGAGATATTACTTTGCCAATGAAGGTCCATCTAGTCAAAGCTATGGTTTTTCCAATTGTCATGTATGGATGTGAGAGTTGGACCATAAAGAAAGCCGAGCACTAAAGAATTGATGCTTCTGAACTGTGGTTTTGGAGAAGATTCTTGAGAGTCCCTTGGACTGCAAGGAGATCCAACCAGTCCATTCTGAATGAGATCAGTACTGAATATTCATTGGAAGGAATGATGCTGAAGCTGAAGCTCCAATACTTTGGCCACCTGATGGGAAGAACTGACTCATCAAAAACAAAAAACAAACAAAAAAAACCCTGATGCTGGTAAAGATTGAAGACAGGAAGAGAAGGGGATGACAGAGGATGAGATAGTTTGTGGCAACGCCTACTTGATGGACATGAGTTTGAGGAAGCTCTGGGAGTTGGTGATGGACAGGGAAGCCTGGAGTGCTGCAGTCCATGCTGTCAGAGAGAGTTGGACACAACTGAGCAATTGAACTGAACTGATAGCAGATTCAAAGATTAAACTGATCAGATAAATAGAAAATACATTTCAATTTAATACAAAAAAAGCCTGGCTCATTTCTCTGTGGGGAATAATATCTCCTTGCTTTAGAGCATAAGGTGCCTATAAGCTTTGGGTAATGCTACAGAGATTGTTTAGGCTGATTTGAACCCTGAATAACTTTGTATTCTTGTCTCTCTTGGGAAATCTAACTTATTTTAAAATTTTGGTTTTTATGGGCCCTTAAGGATGAAATTTTATGTAATAGCATTTTAGGTTTCTATGTAGATTTTATGTAGCCTTGAGTTGGTTGTAATGTTTACTTCAGTTAGCACTTCTGCTGCTTCAGAACATACTCATTTTTCAGTATAAAAACTGTAAATGGGAGATCGAAATCCCTTAAATCTGAGGCCTCTCTCCAACCTGAATTTCAGATGGTGTTTGTAGGACTGACATTTAAGAATATGATACAGAGTGAAGTAAGCCAGAAAGAAAAACACCAATACAGTAAACTAATGCATATATATGGAATTTAGAAAGATGGTAACAATACCCTTGTATACGAGACAGCAAAAGAGACACTGATGTATAGAACAGTCTTTTGGACTCTGTGGGAGAGGGAGAGGGTGGGATGATTTGGGAGAATGGCATTGAAATATGTATAATATCATATATGGAATGAGTCGCCAGTCCAGGTTCGATGCACGATACTGGATGCTTGGGGCTGGTGCACTGGGACGACCCAGAGGGATGGTATGGGGAGGGAGGAGGGAGGAGGGTTCAGGATGGGGAACACATGTATAACTGTGGTGGATTCATTTCGATATCTGGCAAAACCAATACAATATTGTAAAGCTTAAAAATAAAATAAAATTTAAAAAAGAATATGATAGAATATGATTTAAAAAAGTTTCACATTAAAACAACTGAAGTACAAAATTTTAGTAATTTTGGATGCTCATTTAATTATTGCTTAATGAAGTGATAGTCGCTCAGTCATGTCGAACTCTTTGCAATGCCATGGACTGTAGCCTATCAGGCTCCTCTGCCCATGGGATTTTCCAGGCAAGAATACTGGAGTGAGTTGCCATTTCCTTCTCCAGGGGATCTTCCTGACCTAGGGATCGAACCCAAGTCTCCCACATTGCAGGTGGATTCTTTACTGTCTGAGCCATCATGGGAATATATTTAATTTAAAATGTTATGCCAGTTTCTGCTGTACATCAAAATGATTTAGTTATACATATACATGTATCCCCTGGAGAAGGATATGGCAACCCAGTCCATTATTCTTTCCTCAAGAATCCCTTGGGCAGAGGAGCCTGATGGGCTATAGTCCATGGGGTTGCAGAGACTTAGAGATTAAACAGCACAGCATATATATATATATATATATATATATATATATATCTCCACTCTTTCTTAGATTCTTTCCCCATATAGGTCATTACTTAATATTGAGAAGAGTTTCCTACTGTATACAGTAGGTTCTTATTAGCTATCTAGTTTATATATAGTGGTGTGATTACGTTAATCTCATTAAGGATTCTAAGTAGTACCTGTGTCCTTGTGGGTTGTTTGGTATTGGAAGGTAAGGGAAAGGAGATCTATGGAAGTCAAAGGCACTGAGTGAGCTTGAAATAGGTGTGTACCAATTTGGAAGCAATGCAACTAGATATCCTAGTTAATGTTATCAGGCCTTTGAAATTAAATACACTTCCATCAGTCTGCTTCCATAGTCGCGAAGCAAACTTCTGATTATTTGACACCCCTCTTAATAATTTTTTTTGCAGAGAAAATGTCTTGTCAGCTAAACAGTGGCCAGCCGATCCTCCTAGTTATGAAAGGGCTGGAGGTTACAAAAGCATTTCGCTGAGACTTGTGAAAATAAAATGGCCAGAATAGAAATATAAGATATTACTTTTTAAGGGGACAAAATTTTACTTTTTAAAATGAGGAAAAACTGAAATAAAACTGACATGAGAATCTGCCTCAGTAAATTGCTGTCTGATGACAGCAATTCAGTAGAACTTTACTCACTGTAGATTTTGGTACCTAAATTCTTACTTGTATTAAAAGAGATTCATTCATTCATAAGTTTATTCATTTGTTAAGATAACACATAATTATTGCATACATTATTGATCATGGCACTTTACTGATCACTGGGGATACCATTTTAGGTGTGCATTCTAGATCTCTGTCTTCATGGAACCTTATAGCCTTCTTATAACATACATAGAATATAGTTTCACTATATGTTTTTATGACTTTCTCTACATCCTTAATTTACCGAAGTCCTTGTTCTTGCTAGCCATAGTTCTGCAAACATCAGAATATTTTTGAGAACTTTTTTACACAGTTATACAAGGTACACTGAATCATGTGCTAAAATCACATTACACAGTTTTGTATCTAAATTTTAGAAATTTGCTGTATGTGGCATTTTAATTAAAAATTTTATCTATTAGAATTTGTTTTTTAAAGTGAATTTACTTCACTGTTGTGTTCAATCTTGAAGTCATGTCCGACTCTTTGCGACTCCATGAACTGCAGCACACCAGGCCTCCCTGTCCTTCATTATCTCCCAGAGTTTGCTCAAATTCATGTCCATTGAGTTGGTGATGATATCTAACTTCACTGTTACTTTTGGCCAATTATATGTGGTAACTGATGTCCATGAACTTTGTTTCTCTGAAGTTTTCACAAATATTGCCATTTTATTTGATAAACAGAGAGATATTATTAAATTTTATACAAATGATATTTATCAAATAGTTTTCAAATACTAGTATTAATAACAGTATTTTATGTACACAACTGAGTGGTTTTTAAATGCCTTTTGAGATAATCAAATTAATTTTTATCAATAGTTTGTCAAGCAATATGGTAATGGTCACAGACAAGACTCTTAGATGCCAGGTTCACCAGAGTATAAAATTCAGAATATTCAACATTGCCGAGAAGAATTCCAAATGATTAAAAATTGTGAACCCAATTGACTTTTGAGACTTAAATGAAGGGTTATAAGAATGAGCTGAATTATTCTAATGAATTGCTTATTTTATGTTATATATTGTAATTTTTGTTCAAAGGAAAAAGTTTGACCAAAGTCAATCAAGATTTCAAATGAACTAAGAAAATTAGAGTTTCACAAACTTTATCTCTCTTTCTCTTTTTGTTTTATGGATGCTAACATGTTTTGGTAATGGGTCCTAAAATTGAAACATAGCTAAATTTTGGTGCGTATCATCATGCTATGTAAACTTGGTGGGAAAACAAACTCTGTAGACAACCTAGTTATTTTTTGTCTTTGAATATTAATTATTTGAGTCAAAAAGTTGACCTTTAGAAAGTATTATCTTCATGTTATCTATATTGAGCAAATGTGTGTTAGGAAAGGTTATATCTCTTCAGTGTCATTCTGTTATATTCTCAAGTACTTTTGATCCATTTATTTGTTCTTTAGGAAGAAATGGTCACAAGTAAAATATCTATTTCAGAATTTAAAGACTCAGTTAAAAACTATAAAGCTCAGTTTACTTTTAGTAAAGTAAAAAATAAACAGCCTGATTATGACAGAGTGAAGAAAAGGAGGAACAGTTGTTAAGAAAATATTTCTGAAGGGCTGAATAAGAATTATATATTTCTTGTCTGCTCTCTTAAATATCATCTGTAGATAACTTATAATTCCAAACTGTGCCTTGGCTCACTGAAATGAATTATTGGCTAACAGTTTATGCTTAAATTTTCTTTCTCTTTTATACTATTCCTTTAATTTTCTTTGATTTAATCTTACATAAAACATTAGGATAAGTGGATAATCTTCATAGTTTATTAGCCAGTTTCCTCTTACCCAGCAATCCATCCCAAGAGTTGTATGTTATAGCTGTGGTTCTCTAAAGAGTTGGAACCCATTGTAGATGTATGTATATATTTTATTTATAAGAAAACAAGATTTGCAGTCAGCAAGCTAGAGATGCAGGAGAGACAATGCTGTAAGTCCAGTCTGAGTCTGAAGGTCCGAGAAGCAGGTGAGCCTATAGCAGAAGTTTCAGTGTGAATCTAAGGCTGATGGCAGAATAAGGCTCACAAGGGAGCTCAAAGATAGGAAGAGAGAGCTAAAAGCCTTTTGTTCTATTCAGGCATTTAATTGAATGAAGCTCTTGCATGTTGAAGTGGGCAATCTGCTTTACTCAGTCTAACAATTTAAATGTTAGCCTCTTTTTTTTAAAAAAAAAAATGTTAACCTCATGAAGAAACCAAGTATAATGTCTAATCAAATATCAGTTGACCCAGTCAAGCTGATGCATAAGATTATTACAAGCCCTACGTACACATGCGTACACACACACACACACACACACACAGTGATTGCAATTTGGATTTGAAGTATTCTATTCTAGTTTGTTCTTCCCTGAGGAAGGCTACAGAATCTTGAGGATTTCCCAGATTTTCATTTATGAATTCCCTGAAGCTTCTTTTATCACTTCCTTTTTCCTAAGTGATTCAAAACCATCAAGGTTAGAATTAATCCTATCCAGATTTCAATAAACATAGGTTGAAAGTGAAAAGTGAAAGTGAAGTCACTCAGTCATGTCTGACTCTTTGGGACCCCATAGACTGTAGCCTACCAGGCTCCTCTGTCCATGGGATTTTCCAGGCAATAGTACTGGAGTGGATTGCCATTTCCTTCTAACATAGTTTAGTTTTGCCAAATGTTAAATGAATGTAATTGAATAGTGTACTCGTGGTATTGATTTCTTTCACTTAACATAGTATTCTGAGATTTATCCATGTTTTTATATGAATCCAGATAATTATTTTTAATGTTGAGTAGCATTCCATCATATAAATATATCACAATTCTATCAAAGGCATTTATGTTCTTTTTAGTTATTAGTATGAATAAAACTGCTGTGAACATTCATGTATGTGACATTTTTTGTGAAATTTGCTAGATAATAGGAGTAGCACATGTTCAGTAGTAGCTATTAATATTCTGCTTTCCAAAATGGTTGAACTAATTTATAATCCCACAAACAATGTAACAGAAGTCTATCTGCTCCACATTTTTAGCCAGGAGTTGATATTGTTAGATCTCTTGACTATAGATATTTGGTTAATATTTACTGATATTGTGTTACTTTTTAAATGCCATTTTCTGATAATGAATGATTTGAACATTGGATAGTATTTCCAAATTTTTATTAATTACAAATAATGCAGCTAAGAATATCTATGTAGGTCTCCGTACTTGGTCCAGTTACTGAATGTCCACCTGAACTTGGCTATTAATTTGCAGCTGGACTCACTAAAGTTCATGATCTCTAGTCTGATATTCAACTAAAGATTTTATTATCTACGTCTTTCTCTTTGGCTTGAAGATTTCAGTTGATTTCTCTGTCACCGAGTCCATGTTTACCACTGGGTACTTCCTAATTCTGCTGCCACTCATACTCTCAATGAGATATAAAGCTTCATCTGTCCGTTAGTTATAGTATCTTACCTTCACTGGGACAGAGACACTGATGAATGAATTAATCCCCAGAGTATTATGGGAATCATCAGATGAAAATAATGGTGGGAGAAGGTGTTGATAGGGAAAGGCAGACTAATCTCGGGGAAGAAAATGACTGAATTATATAAAAGAGTAAAAATTAGTCACCGTTTATAGTGTGTGTGTCTGACTCATCAGTAAGAAGGTATATTTTGGTTAGATAAAGGGAAGAGAGATGGTAAAATACCTTGAAGTATGGTCAAACAATTTCAATTTGATTTAATAGAAAATAGGGAGCAACCAAAAAAAAAATTATAGTTCTTCTATGGTTATATTTTATTTTACAGGCTTTTAAAAGGGCATATTTGACTATTTAAAAGTTAAAATAATTATACACACATATTTCTAGTTGAATATTTGTTTACTTCTTTTATTGAACTTTTCTATAAAAATAAGACTTGAGCTATGTATATTCCTTAGTGCTTAAGTAATACATTAGGTATATGAATTAACTTTCTAGATTAATATTGATAGATGTTTTGCACCTTCACCTGTGAAATTTAGAAAGATTAAGTCTATTTACTTACAGCATCTATGCTAGTGAGAATATATCAAAATTTTCTTATGCATAATTTACTTTTTAATGACAGAGTGCAAGTAGACAATATTAGTGTCATTTTACACCAAACAAATTATTAAAATGGACTTAGAAAATAAAGACAGGGCTTTGACAAACTCCCGAGTGTAATGATTTGAAACCCATTCCTCTTTCCACCTTGAGTTGTCTGTTCTGTTTACTATGTGATCTACAAATATATGCATTGTAAAATCTATCTAAGATGCAGTTGATATTCTTACCAAGAGGCATTCATTTTTTTTTGCCCACAGATTGCAGAGAATACTTACATTTTCCTCTGGAGAAAGTTGATAATTTGTCAGGTGCAACTGCCTCTGATTTCAGGAAGTTATTTAATTTCCCTTCTAATAAGCACCTTTCATAGGTCAATTTTTTACTTTCTGGATCTCAATTCATTTTTATTATTTTCTAAGGTACCAAATTTAACTATGATCCTTTATAGTGTGAAGGATTTTTTTTCAGTGAGAAGTTATCTCAATGGATCCTTGAGACCATGAGACTACAGATCCAAATTCATGCCCGTCAGTGCTTGCTAATTTTGTTTTCTCTCTCTCTCTCTCTCTCTCTCTCTCTGTGTGTGTGTGTGTGTGTGTGTGTGTGTGTGTTTGAGTGAGAGAGAGAGAGAGAGAGAGAGAGCAAGACTGGAGAGAGATAGGAGGGGAGCAAGGACATGAGATTCATGTTATTGTACTTTCAAATAGAAAACAAAATCTACCAATATATAAAGACAAATTTTTAAGAGAAAAACCCTCTTAAAAATTATATATTTGCATCATTTTGCAGAGGTTATAATAAAACTGGTTATTCATTTATCTCAGAGACTTGACTTTACAGTAAAACTCAAATAAGAGCCTGAATTTGTCCAGTGAATTTGTCACTTTGACAATAAAAGCCAGAAAACCTCCAGAGGTTTAGAAGACTCTCAGGAACCTTTTTGCAGCTATTAGCTGGATTCTCTACATTTGTTCTAAATTACTGAAACAATGATTTATATTGACCATTTTAACCCTTTTCCTTGCATGTTGCATGCTAAGTCTTCAGTCATGTCCAACTCTTTGCCATGCTATAGACTGTAGCCAGCCAGGCTTCTCTGTCCATGGGATTCTCCAGGCAAGAATACTAGAATAAGTTGCCAGTGCCCTCCTCTAGGGGATTTTCCTGACCCAGGGATCAAATGTGCGTCTCTTACATCTGCTGCATTGGCAGGCAGCTTTCTTTACCAGTAGTGCCACCTGGGAAGTCCCTTTTTCCCTTACTGTTCACTAAATTAATTCTAAAGAAATAGTAACCTCTTTTACTCTACATTCATAAATGTTCAGTTCAATTCAGTCGCTCAGTCATGTCCGACTCTTTGTGACCCCGTGAATTGCAGCACGCCAGGCCTCCCTGTCCCATCATCAACTCCCGGAGTTTACCCAAACTCATGTCCATCGAGTGGGTAATGCCATCCGGCCATCTCATCCTCTGTCATCCCCTTCTCCTCTTGCACCCAATCCCTCCCAGCATCAGGGTCTTTTCCAATGAATCAATTCATAAATGTGGTACATACCAATTCTTTTCTTCCATTGTTACCATTTTTATTTTGTAGACTTTTGTTTTCTTCTCTGGGTATAGTTTTAATATGTCTCTCTCTGTTTTTCTATGTGTGGCCTTTTAAATTTATTCTGAATGCCGCATCCTCTATTTGCTTAGTTTTTTAGGTCACCCCAGGACTTAATGGGAATCTATTGACTTTCATATAACTTCCAGTAACTTCTCTGTTATTGTCTCAGTGTTGTAACGATGGCCAATTTTACTTAAATACTCTTGACACTTTTATTTCAAACTTTTTTGACTGAATTGTCCTCATTTTCTCCTTTTTTAATGATGACATTCTTGAATATTTTACTGTTCAGTATTATTTTTGGTTGAAACAAAATATTCAAGGATATTGATTAAAATGAAGATCAATAATTATATATTAATAGCATGTCTTTATATGCAGTACAAATGCTATACTTCTTGAAAAATAAATCTAGTTGCTATCATATTGAATAAAAAATATTTAAATATCTTGGCAAACTATGTTAGATGGTTTTCCCCAGTGGCTCAGTGGTAAAGAATCTGCCTGCAATGCAGGAGACACAGGAGATTCCTGGGTCCAAAAGATCTCCTGGAGTAGGAAATGGCAATCCACTCCAGTATTCTTGTCTGGGAAATCCCATGGACAGAGGAGCCTGGCAGGCTACAGTCTATGGGGTTGCAAAAGTTAGATAGGACTTAGCAACTAAACAGCAACAAGCTATGTTAGATATAGTATAAAAGATTTCAGTCATTTTTATGGCTTTATTTGGCTTAAATGGAGTATTTAGTAAGAAATACTGTGAATTATGCCTTCATTTTATTTTATTCACAGATAGCTACACTATTAACTATCCCAGATTTTAGGAGATTTGCGGTTTAAACTAATAATAGAATTCCCACAAGAAATACAATTTTACAAAATTCATACATATCCTATTATTATATTAGATAGTGATATCTTAAAATATATGCAAGGATGTAAATGAGGAAACATTGGAAATGTAGAGAGATCTTTGTTTCTTTTTTTTAACATTTAACCTTAAAAAATTGAAACCAGAAATTTCTTTTTGTTTCTTTCTCTTTTTAATTTTTTTTCTTTTTTTTTTAAATTTAAAAGCAAGCTTCCCTATTTTGGTTCACAGAAAGCTACTCTTTTTAAACACTGCTTTTAGAATGTTCTCCACAATTAATGTTTTGTATGGGTGGAACTTTGAAATCAAAGAAATGATAATGATGATATAATACCAATGAGAGTAATAATAAAAGGTGCAATGCTTTATACAGATACAGTGACATTTGTTTATTTATCTCAAAACTATTTGCATAAACTGTAACTTTGGCCAATTTGGTTATATTTTAAATACCTACAGCAAAATTATATTGAGAGTTTGAAGCAACTGGTGTTTATTTCCATCTGAAATATTAATGTCTCTTATCTGTAGTTTATATATGGAAAATCTGCCCTGAGTTCTGTTACATCTTACCCACTGGTGGAGTAAAGGGTAGTGAAGGGAATCAGTGTTTCCTTTGAACTTCTCATTGCTGAGGAATATGCTAAGTACGTTCATACAGTTATATTAATTTTGAAATAATCTTTTGATATTGGTATTATTAGAACCATTTTGCTGATAATGTAATCTGAGAGTGTCAGAATGTTTGAATTCCCCAATATTAAGATGATAGACCACTTACTCTACAAACATTTGTTTAATAAGTACTATGGGCACAGTTATTCTAGACAGCTGATACAGATTACATATGTAATTCTCATTATTTGCCAGGTAACAAAAACCCACCAGGGAGAATACCAATATTGTTATCAGGAGTGAAGAATGTATTTGGATCCTTGAATCATTAGATCTATATTTATTTTTGTTGTTGTTGTTTTTAAATTTACTTAATTGCAGGCTAATTACTTTAAAATATTGTGGTTTTGCCATACATTGACATGAATCAGCCATGGGGGTACATGTGTTCCCCATCCTAAACCCCCTTCCCACCTCCTTCCCCATCCCATTCCTCAGGGTCATCCCAGTGCACCAGCCCTGAGCACCCTATCTCATGCATTGAAACTGGACTGGCGATCTATTTCACATATGATAATATACATGATTCCGTGCTATTTTCTCATATCATCCCACCCTCACCTTCTCCCATGGAGTCCAAAAGTCTGTTCTTTACGTCTGTATCTCTTTTGTTGTCTCGCATATAGGGTCATCGTTACCATCTTTTTAAATTCCATATATATGTGTTAATATACTGGTGTTTTTATTTATGACTTACTTCACTCTGTATAATCGGCTCCAGTTTCATCCACCTCATTAGAACTGATTCAGATCCATTTTTAATAGCTGAGTAATATTCCATTGTGTATATGTACCACAGCTTTCTTATCCATTCATCTGCCAATGGACATCTAGGTTTCTTCCATGTCCTGGCTATTGTAAACAGTGTTGTGATGAACATTGGAGTACACATGTCTCTTTCAGTTCTGGTTTCCTCGGTGTGTATGCCCAGCAGTGGGATGACAGTTCTCTTTCCAGTTTTTTAAAGAATCTCCACAGTGTTCTCCATAGTGGCTGTACTAGTTTGCATTCCAACCAACAGTGTAAGAGAGTTCCCTTTTCTCCACACCCTCTCCAGCGTTTATTATTTGTAGACATTTTGATAGCAGCCATTCTGACTGGAGTGCGATGGTACCTCATTGTGGTTTTGATTTGCATTTCTCTGATAATAAGTGATGTTGATCATCTTTTCATGTGTTTGTTAGCCATCTGTTTGTCTTCTTTGGAAAAAATGTCTGTTTAGTTCTTTGGCCCATTTTTTGTTTGGGTCGCTTATTTTTCTGGAATTGAGCTGCAGGAGCTGTTTGTATATTTTTGAGATTAATTCTTTGTCAGTTGCTTCATTTGCTATTATTTTCTCCCATTCTGAAGGCTGTCTTTTCACCTTGCTTATAGTTTCCTTCGTTGTGCAAAAGCTTTTAAGTTTAATTAGGTCCCATTTGTTTATTTTTGCTTTTATTTCCATTACTTTGGGAGGTGGATCATAGAGGATCCTGCTGTGATTTATGTCGGATAGTGTTTTGCCTATGTTTTCCTCTAGGAGTTTTATAGTTTCTGGTCTTACATTTAGATCTTTAATCCACTTTTGAGTTTAAATTTGTGTATGGTGTTAGAAAGTGTCCTAGTTTCATTCTTTTACAAGTGGTTGACCAGTTTTCCCAGCACCACTTGTTAAATAGATTGTATATTTTTGCCTCCTTTGTCAAAGATAAGGTGTCCATAGGTGTGTGGATTTATCTCAGGGCTTTCTATTTTGTTCCATTGATCTATTTTTCTGTCTTTGTGCCAGTACCATACTGTCTTGATGACTGTAGCTTTGTAGTATAGTCTGAAGTCAGGCAGGTTGATTCCTCCAGTTCCATTCTTCTTTCTCAAGATTGCTTTGGTTATTCAATGTTATTTTGTATTTCAATAAAATTGTGAAATTATTTGTTCTAGTTCTCTGAAAAATACCATTGGTAGATTGATAGGGATTGTATTGACTCTATAGATTGCTTTGGGTGGTATACTCATTTTCACTATATTGATTCTTCTGATCCATGAACATGGTAGATTTCTCCATCTATTTGTGTCATCTTTGATTTCTTTATCAGTGTTTTATAGTTTTCTATACATATAGGTCAGAGAAGGCAATGGCACCCCACTCCAGTACTCTTGCCTGGAAAATCCCATAGGTGGAGGAGCCTGGTAGGCTGCAGTCCATGGGGTCGCTAAGAGTCGGACATGACTGAGTGACTCCCCTTTCACTTTTCACTTTCATGCATTGGAGAAGGAAATGGCAACCCACTCCAGTGTTCTTGCCTGGACAATCCCAGGGATGGGGGAGCCTGGTGGGCTTCCGTCTATAGGGTCACACAGAGTCGGACACGACTGAAGTGACTTAGCAGCAGTAGCAGCATACATATAGGTCTTTTGTTTCATTAGATAAATTTATTCCTAAGTATTTTATTATTTTTGTTGCAATGGTAAAAGGAATTGTTTCCTTAATTTCTCTTTCTGTTCTCTCATTGTTAGTGTATAGGAATGCAAGGGATTTCTGTGTGTTAATTTTATATCTTGCAACTTTGCTATATTCATTGATTAGCTCCTGCAATTTTCTGATGGAGTCTTTAGGGTTTTTTATGTAGAGGATCATGTCATCTACAAACAGTGAGAGTTTTACTTCTTCTTTTCCAATCTGGATTCCTTTAATTTCTTTTTCTTCTCTGATTGCTATGGCTAAAACTTCCAAAACTATGTTGAATAGTTGTGGTGAGAGTGGACACCCTTGTCTTGTTCCTGACTTTAGGGGAAATGCTTTCAGTTTTTCACCACTGAAGGTAATGTTTGCTGTGGGTTTATCATATATGGCTTTTATTGGGTTGAGGTATGTTCCTTTTATGACTGCTTTCTGGAGGGTTTTTATCATAAGTGGATGTTGAATGTTGTCAAAGGCTTTCTCTGCATCTATTGAGATAGCCATATGGTTTTTATCTTTCAATTTGTTAATGTGGTGTATCATATTGATTGATTTGTGAATGTTGAAGAATCCCTGGGATAAAGCCCACTTGGTCATGATGTATGATCTTTTTAATATGTTCTTGGATTCTGTTTGCTAGAATTTTGTTAAGGAATTTTGCATCTATGTTCATCAATGATATTGGCCTGAAGTTTTCTTTTTTTGTGTGGCATCTTTGTCTGGTTTAGTTATTAATGTGATGGTGGCTTCATAGAATGAGTTTGGAAGTTTACCTTCTTCTGCAATTTTCTGGAAGAGTTGGAGTAGGATAGGTGTTAGCTCTTCTCCAAATTTTTGGTAGAATTCAGCTGTGAAGCCATCTGGTCCTGGGCTTTTGGTTGTTGGAAGATTTCTGATTACAGTTTTGATTTCCATGCTTGTTATGGGTCTGTTAAGATTTTCTATTTCTTCCTGGTTCAGTTTTGGAAAGTTATACTTTTCTAAGAATTTGTCAATCTCTTCCAAGTTGTTCTTTTTATTGGCATATAGCTACTGCTATATGCAGTATATACCATAAGAGACTACTGATAGTAGTCTCTTATGATCCTTTGTATTTCTGTGTTGTCTATTGTGTTTTCTCCATTTTCATTTCTAATTTTGTTGATTTTATTCTTCTCCTTTTTTTTCTTGATGAGTCTGGCTAATGGTTTGTCTATTTTATTTATCTTCTCAAAGAACCAGCTTTTAGCTTTGTTGATTTTTGCTATGGTCTCCTGTTTCTTTTTATTTCTGCCCTAATTTTTATGATTTTTATTCTTATACTAATCCTGGAGTTCTTCATTTCTTCTTTTTCAAGTTGCTTTAGATGTAGAATTACATTATTTAT
Source organism: Bubalus kerabau (assembly GCF_029407905.1). NCBI lineage: Eukaryota > Metazoa > Chordata > Mammalia > Artiodactyla > Bovidae > Bubalus > Bubalus kerabau. The sequence continues at coordinate 155,729,365 of NC_073626.1, forward strand.
TTGATTTTTCTCTTGTTTCTTGAAGTAAGCTTGTATTGCTATGAACCTTCCCCTTAGCACTACTTTTACAGTGTCCCATAGGTTTTGGGTTGTTGTGTTTTCATTTCCATTCATTTCTATGCATATTTTTATTTCTTTTTGATTTATTCTGTGATTTTTTGGTTATTCAGAAACGTGTTGTTTAGTCTCCATATGCTTGTATTTTTAATAGTTTTTTTTTCCTGCAGTTGACATCTAGTCTTACTGCATTGTGATCAGAAAAGATGCTTGGAATGATTTCAGTTTTTTTGAATTTACCAAGGCCAGATTTATGGCCCAGGATGTGATCCTGAAGAATGTTCTGTGTGCACTTGAGAAAAAAGTGAAATTTATTGTTTTGGGGTGAAATGTCCTATAGATATCAATTAGGTCTAACTGGTCCATTGTATCATTTCAAGTTTGTGTTTCCTTGCTAATTTTCTATTTAGTTGATCTGTCCATAGGTGTGAGTGGGGTATTAAAGTCTCCCACTATTATTGTGTTATTGTTAATTTCTCCTTCCATACTTGTTAGCATTTGCCTTGCATATTGTGGTGCTCCTATGTTGGGTGCATATATATTTATGATTGTTATATCTTCTTGGATTGATCCTTTGATCATTATGTAGTGTCCTTTTTTGTCTCTTTTGATGGCCTTTATTTCAAAGTCTAGTTTATCTGATATGAGTATTGCTACTCCTGCTTTCTTTTGGTCTCCATTTGCATGAAATGTCTTTTTTCCAGCCCTTCACTTTCAGGCTGTATGTGTCCCTTGTTTTGAGGTGGGTCCTTGTAGACAGCATATATAGGGGTCTTGCTTTTGTATCCATTCAGCCAGTCTTTGTCTTTTGGTTGGGGCATTCAACCCATTTACATTTAAGGTAATTATTGATAAGAACGATCTCGTTGCCATTTACTTTCTTGTTTTGGGTTCAGGTTTATACACCTTTGCTGTGTTTCCTGTCTAGAGAAGATCCTTTAGCATTTGTTCAAGAGTTGGTTTGGTGGTGCTGAATTCTTTCAGCTTTTGCTTGTCTTTCAAGCTTTTGATTTCTCCTTCATATTTGAATGAGATCTTTGCTGGGTACAGTAATCTAGGTTGTAGGTTTTTCTCTTTCATCACTTTAAGTATGTCCTGCCATTCCCTTCTGGCCTGAAGAGTTTCTATTGAAAGACCAGCTATTATCCTTATGGGAATCCCCTTGTGTGTTATTTGTTGTTTTTCCTTTGCTGCTTTTAATATTTGTTCTTTGTGTTTGATCTTCATTAATTTGATTAATATGTGTCTTGGAGTGTTTTACCTTGGATTTATCCTGTTTGGGACTCTCTGGGTTTCTTGGACTTGGGTGCCTATTTCCTTCCCCATTTCAGGGAAGTTTTCAACTATTATCTCCTAAAGTATTTTCTCATGGTCTTTCTTTTTGTCTTCTTCTTCTGGGACTCCTATGATTTGGATGTTCAGGTGTTGGACATTGTCCCAGACGTCCCTGAGGTTGTCCTCATTTCTTTTAATTCTTGTTTCCTCTCTGCTTCATTTGTTTCCACCATTCTATCTTCCACCTCACTTGTCCTATCTTCTGCCTCAGTTATTCTACTGTTGATTCCCTCCAGAGTGTTTTTGATCTCTGTTATTGCATTATTCATTATTGATTGACTCCTGTTTATTTCTTCTAGGTCCTTGTCAAACATTTCTTGCATCTTCTCAATCCTTGACTCCAGACTATTTATCTGTAACTCCGTTTTGTGTTCAAGATTTTGGATCATTTTTACTATCATTATTCTGAATTCTTTTTCAGGTAGACTCCCTATCTCCTTCTCTTTTGTTTGGTTTGGTGGGCTTTTATTATGTTCCTTTACCTGCTGAATATTTCTCTGCCTTTTTGTCTTGTTTAGATTGCTGTTTTTGGGGTGGCCTTTCTGTATGCTTGTAGTTTATGGTTCCTCTTTATTGTGAGGTTCCTCCCTATGGGTGTGGTTGGACAAGTGGCTTGTCAAGGTTTCATGGTTAGGGAAGCTTGTGTTGGTGTTCTGGAGGGAGGAGGAGGATCTCCTCCCTCGAGTGCAATGAAGTGTCCAGTAATGAGTTTTGAGGTGTCTATGGGTTTGGTGTGACTTTTGGCCGCCTGCGTTTTAATACTCATGTTATGTTACTGTGTTCTTGGAGAATTAGCTTGGTATATCTTGCTCTGAAACTTGTTGGCTCTTGGGTGGAGCTTGGTTTCAGGTTTGGAGGCTTTTGAATGAGCTCATATTGATTAATGTTCCCTGGAGGCAGGAGATTTCTGGAGTTCTCAAGTTTTGGATTTAAGCCTCCTGCCTCTGGCTTTCAGTCTCATTCTTACAGTAGTCTCAAGACTTCTCCATCCATACTGCACTGATGATAAAACATCTAGGTTAATGGAGAATAGATTCTCCACAGTGAGGGACACCCAGAGAGGTTCACAGAGTTACATGGAGAAGAGAAAAGGGAGGAGGGAGATAGAGGTGATCAGGAGGAGAAGAAGGGGAATCAAGGGGGGAGAGAGCAATCTAGCCAGTAATAAATTCCCTTTGTGCTCTCCCCAGCCTGGAACACCCAGAGAGGTTCACAGAGTTACATAGAGAAGAGAAGAGGGAGGAAGGAGATAGAGGTGACCAGGAGGAGAAGAGGGGGAGTCAAAAGAACAGAGACAAATCTAGCTAGTAATCAGTTCCCTAAGTGTTCTCCACAGCCCGGGACACCCAGAAAGATTCGCAGAGTTGGGTAGAGAAGAGTAGGGGAGGGAGGTGATAGAGGTGACCTGGGGGAGAAAAGGGAGAGTCAAAAGGGGAGAAAGCAATCAAGCCAGTAATCACATCCCAGAGTGAAAATGGATACTGAAGATTAGATTCTTAAAGGTACAAAATTGATAACAAATTCCAAAAAGTGAAGATTAAAAATCTAGAGTAGAGGTTAGACTCTCAAAAATACAATATTAAAAATACGAAACAAAATAAATCAAAAAAATTATAAAAAATATATATGAAATTTGCTTTAAAAATAGGGTCTTTTTTTGCAAAGTAATATTAGGTTATAAAAATGAAAAAGGAGTAATAAAGAACTTAAAATCAAAAAATAAAAAATGATAATAGTAAAATATATCTAGGAATTTCTCTGGAGCTGTTGAGGGCAGTGTGGGGTCACTTCAGTTTCAGATAGTTCCTTGTTCCAGGTTATACTTCTTCTCAAGGTCTATAGGCCCCTTCCAATGTAGTCAGTGCTAACTGCAGGGTGTTAATCGGTTGCACCTGTCACTTTCAGAGTAGTTCCCTCTTCTTTCTTTATTTTGGTTTCCTCTGTTTGCAAGTCTCTTCAGTGTCTAATTTCCACCCTCACACAAGGGGGTGAAGGTGGTCACTTATTTAGGCTCACTTGTTCAGTTGTGCTGAGGGGAGGGAGGAACATTGCAAACAAATATCACTGGTGTGTGTGGGGAGTGCTCGTGGTGACTGGGCCACACTGGGTTTGCTCCCGCTCACCGCGTGTGTGTGCTTTCCTGGTCAAAACTGCTCAGGCTCCAGGTTGTTCTGCAGGGGAACTGTCTAAAGCAGGCCCTGGGTTGCATGCACTTCCCAGGCCTAAGCTGCTCAGGTTTAGGTTCTTGGGTACTTCACAAAGGCACAGATTTGGTTGGGCCTACGTTTTGTGCCCTTCCCAGGTCCCAGCAGCACAGGTGACCAGATGCTTGGCCAGCATTCTCTCCCAGTTTGGCAGTGTGTCTTATCACCTCCCCAGTTCCAGCCACTGAGTCTCCTGAGTGTGCCGCGAAAGTGCCATCTCACGTGTGCCGTGTGTCTCCTCTGGGGGCTGATCTCTGACTGCGACCCTCCTGGCAGATGTCAACCATCTGGGATCCCAGGAAGACTTGGTTAGTAACTGGGAACCTGCTCACAGTTTGGTGGAGGATGCCGTCTCTTGGACCGATATTGCCCCTCGCCTTCTGGCTCTGGCTGCCACCCTCCTGCCTCTCTGGCTCCAGTTGGGGGAGGGGCTGGTCCGCAGCCTGCTAGCTCTCCTCTGGTGTTCAGTCTATCCTTTATTCTGAGAGTGGGCCAGGCTGTGGCAGGAAAGTTTTCTCTCTCTCTTTTTTTTCCCTCTCTTGCTATCCCACAGTTTGGGTTGCTATCTCACGTTAGCTCCCTCGGATTTTCCTCAGGGCATTCAGGCCAGGTCCCCACTCTAAGTATGCAGCCCGCCCCTCCCTGTTCAGCCCCTGCTCTGGGCTACCTCTCTGCTGGGAGTTGCAGCTAGGTGCCTCATCTCTGGCTTCTTTGTTTTTTTCCCTCCCGGTTATGTTGCCTTCCGAAATTCCAAAACTCCCCACAGACCCGCCAGTGAGAGGGTTTCCTGGTATTTGGAAACTTCTCCTCCTTCATGACACCCTCCCCAAGACGGGTCTCTGTCCCTAACTCTTTTGTCTCTCTTTTTATCTTTTATATTTTGTCCTACCTCCTTTCGAAGAGAACGGGCTGCCTTTCTGGGTGCCTGGTCTCCTCACCAGTGTTCGGAAGTTGTTTTGTGGAATTTGCTCAGTGTTCAAATGATCTTTTGATGAATTTGTGGGGGAGAAAGTGGTCTCCCCGTCCTATTCCTCCACCATCTTAGGACCGCCCCACCACCTGGATCTATCTTTAAAATAACTTCTTTTTGCAAGTGTAGACATGATACTATAGTAACTTAAAGAAAATAACCTAATTTTATCTAAAAGCTTGATTGTATTAACATGAGCAATATTAATTTGAATTGTGTAAATAGCTGAATTTATAGTGATATTGGAGTACAGATCTAGAATACAACATAGATAACAGGAATATCATACAATACCATGAGTTATGTGATTTACAAAAGTATTGTTACTTTATGCCACTATCACAATAACTCTATGAAATTAGTCCCTTTTACGTATGAGGAAGCCTGGTAGCATCTTGGTTAATTTATGCTCAAAGCCCTACAACCAGTAAGTGGCAGATTGAGGATTCAAACCCACATTCTCTTGTGCCATTTTCAGAGCTCTTTTGAAGATATCAAGAGAATATGTAAACTCACTTCCTGCTTCTCTGTGAAATATCCTCCAGCAAATTGTTCTGATTTTACTGCATAATTAAGCAGATTATAGTATAAATGAATGAGTTTGCACAATTAACTATTTCTTACTTACTTTTCTTTCCCTATGGAGTCTGATACTCTGCAGGAGGCCTTTGAAGTATAAACATCCCATTAACTTCCTTATCACAGAGGTGAGGAAAGAGGCACAGTAACAAGTACAGCCACAAAGGCTGCCCTTAGGCACCTTGGAAGTTGTCACTCACACAGTGGAGAACAGTGAATCATAGAAGGCAGGTGGCAGTAAGGGGAAGCTAGAAGACAGTCTTATTATTTCTCAAAATGTGATTTACTTCAGAATCCTGAGGAAATTTATTAAAAACACAAATTCCTGGGTTCCTGCCCTAACTACTGAATCTGAATCTCACAGTTGGGTCCCAAATGTGCCATTTTTAAAAGCTCCCTAGGTGATTTTTTAATTCACTCAAGCACATTAAACATTAGTACACTGATAACTAGTTCATTCTGGACAGTATGGCTCAGGCTCAGTTAGGTTACTTTGTCTGTACCGGGGGCTGTAGGTAATTTAAACAAATAGGAATTTACAAAAAGATCTCAAAATTTAATTGAGGCAGAAGAAGCATTCTTACTTACAAAAAGTAAGGGACTGAGTTAATCCTTGGGGTTTATTGGAAACAGAAACTGCAATATGAACAACCTGTTCAGGATATTGTAGGCCAATCAGGATAGATGCCAAGCATCTTTACTGTCTTTACCTCCCAGGCATACAAGAGATAAGGAGTGGCCTCTTGTCTGTTGGGTAGCTAAGTCCCAGCATATTGGCTGGATCCAATGGGGAAAACACAATTCCAGTAAAGAATCCAGATGCTATTAATATTATATTAGAAAGAGGAATTAACATTGAACATTCCAAATATAACTGCCCTCTCTATAATACAGGAGTTTAATTTCATTATTGTATGCGTGTGTGCTCAGTTGCTTCAGTTGTGTTCAACCTTTTGTAACACTATGGACCCGCCAGGCTTTTCTGTCCATGGGATCTCATTAATTATGGAAGGCTATAAAGGACAGAAATGGTATGGACCTAACAGAAGCAGGAGATATTAAGAAGAGATGGCAAGAATGCACAGAAGAACTGTACAAAAAAGATCTTCATGACCCAGATAATCATGATGGTGTGATCACTGACCTAGAGCCAGACATCCTGGAATGTGAAGTCAAGTGGGCCTTAGAAAGCATCACTACAAACAAAGCTAGTGGAGGTGATGGAATTCCAGTGGAGCTATTCCAAATCCTGAAAGATGATGCTGTGAAAGTGCTGCACTCAATATGCCAGCAAATCTGGAAAACTCAGCAGTGGCCACAGGACTGGAAAAGGTCAGTTTTCATTCCAATCCCCAAGAAAGGCAATGCCAAAGAGTGCTCAAACTACCACACAATTGCACTCATTTCACACGCTAGTAAAGTAATGCTCAAAATTCTCCAAGCCAGACTTCAGCAATATGTGAACCGTGAACTTCCTGATGTTCAAGCTGGTTTTAGAAAAGGCAGAGGAACCAGAGACCAAATTGCCAACATCTGCTGGATCATGGAAAAAGCAAGAGAGTTCCAGAAAAACATCTATTTCTGCTTCATTGACTATGCCAAAGCCTTTGACTGTGTGGAACACAATAAACTGTGGAAAATTCTGAAAGAGATGGGAATACCAGACCACCTGATCTGCCTCTTGAGAAACCTATATGCAGGTCAGAAAGCAACAGTTAGAACTGGACATGGAACAACAGACTGGTTCCAAATAGGAAAAGGAGTACGTCAAGGCTGTATATTGTCACCCTGCTTATTTAACTTATATGCAGAGTACATCATGAGAAACGCTGGACTGGAAGAAACACAAGCTGGAATCAAGATTGCCGGGAGAAATATCAATAACCTCAGATATGAGATGACACCACCCTTACAGCAGAAAGTGAAGAAGAACTAAAGAGACTCTTGATGAAAGTGAAAGTGGAGAGTGAAAATGTTGGCTTAAAGCTCAACATTTAGAAAACGAAGATCATGGCATCCGGCCCCATCACTTCATGGGAAATAGATGGGGAAACAGTGGAAACAGCGTCAGACTTTATTTTTCTGGGCTCCAAAATCACTGCTGATAGTGACTGCAGCCATGAAATTAAAAGACTCTTACTCCTTGGAAGGAAAGTTATGACCAACCTAGATAGCATATTCAAAAGCAGAGACATTACTTTGCCAACAAAGGTTCGTCTAGTCAAGGCTATGTTTTTTCCTGTGGTCATGTATGGATGTGAGAGTTGGACTGTGAAGAAGGCTGAGTGCCGAAGAATTGATGCTTTTGAACTGTGGTGTTGGAGAAGACTCTTGAGAGTCCCTTGGACTACAAGGAGATCCAACCAGTCCATTCTAAAGGAGATCAGCCCTGGGATTTCTTTGGAAGGAATGATGCTAAAGCTGAAACTCCAGTATTTTGGCCACCTCATGGGAAGAGTTGACTCATTGGAAAAGACTTTTATGCTGGGAGGGACTGGGGGCAAGAGGAGAAGGGGACGACAGAGGATGAGATGGCTGGATAGCATCACTGACTCAATGGACGTGAGTCTGAGTGAACTCCAGGAGTTGGTGATGGACAGGGAGGCCTGGCGTGCTGCGATTCATGGGGTCGCAAAGAGTCGGACACGACTGAGCGACTGATCTGATCTGATCTGATCTGAACATTGCATTTTGCAAGCAACCTCCATAAAAATGAGCCTGGAAGGGATTTCCACTTATAGAAAGAATGAGCACTACAGCACCTTTTATGAACTCTAATGTCAAGCTTTCAGCTTTTCTCTGTTCAGTATGATGTTAGCTCTGGGCTTATTGTATATGGCCTTTATCATGCTGAGATGTTCCCACTATAACAGCTTTCTGAAGAGTTTTATTGTAAATCAATATTGAATTTTGTCAAAATCTTTTTCTATATCTATTGAGGTGATAATATTGTTTTTATTCTTTAATTTTTTAATGTGTATCATTAAATGTGTATCATTGATTTGTGGATACTGAACCATTCTTGCTTTCCTGAGGAACATCACTCTTGATGGTGTCGTTTGATTCTTCTAAAGTATTGTTCAATTGTTTTGCTAGTATTTTGTTGAGAATTTTGCATCTATGTTTATCAGTTATATTGGCCTATAATTTTACTTTCTTTGTGATATCTTTGTCAGATTTTGGTATTGGAGTGATGCTGGTCTCATAAACTAAGTTCAAAAACATTCTTTCCTCTGCAATTTTTGGAATGGTTTGAAAAAGATAGATTTTAGTTCTTTTCTAAATGTTTGGTAGAATTTAGCTGTGAAGCTTTTGTTTGTTGGGAGGTCTTTCTTTTTTTTAATTATTACTATTTCAATTTCATTACTGATATTCAGTCTATTCATATTTTATATGTCTTCCTTGTTCAGTCTGGAGAGATTATACATTTCTAAGAATTTGTCCATAACATGTTGTCCATTTTACTGATTCTTTATATTTCTGTGATCTTGGTACAAACTACTGTGTTATATAATATATATTTAATTTAATCTAATTTTCAGTTCAGTTCAGTTCAGTTGCTCAGTCATGTCTGACTCTTTGTGACCCCATGGATTGCAGCACATCAGGCTTCCCTGTGTTTTATTTTGGATCCTTTAGGACTGTTAGACCCTGCAGATAGATTTTAATTCCTATGAAATTCAGATACAACAGAGTTTTTATTTTAAAATGCATAGGTCTTCCTTCAAAGGTCTCTGTAAGCTTATCCTTAACTATGAGGACAATTAAAAATGTTATTGTATTGATTTATATCGTTTGATTTGCCTTTTTTTAAAGTTAAGTGCTAGTTTTACAATTTATGGTGAAAGAAATGGCAAACCGCTCCAGTACTCTTCCATGGAAAATTCCATGGATGGAGGAGCCTGGTAGGCTACAGTCTTTGAGATCGCAAAGAATCGGACATGACTGATTAACTTCACTTTGGCTTTGGCTTTTTTTATGATTTACCTATAATTATATAAGGAAAATTAATGTTTGTTTAATTAAATTTGTTGAAATATAATTTGATATGAAGTTAAGATTTTGACAGAAAAAGATAAAAGACCTTAGATTTTATTATTTATTTTTTAAAATTAAATTTATAAGGTATTTAAAATAATCTTTATTTGTAAGTTAGTGAGTGATCATGATTTTTCAATGGAAATATTATGACAGTATTTTTTTTTTAAGTTGCTACAAATCTCTTATGATTCTATGCATTTACAGAATATGGGAGACAGAGATAAACACAGTTTAAGTAGGCTGAGTTGTTTTTATATTTCTAATTACTGACATGATCAATATTTAAATTTATCAGATTGAAAAAATAATCTTATCAAATCTTATCTATTACGTTTTCAGTATAATTACTGCTTTTCTCAGAGAATAGTGTAAAGTATGTTATCATTTAATCTTTCATACTACTAATATTCTTAGAAGTGAAATAATTAATACAGAAATTGTACACTTCATTTCATGGGCCAGGGACCCTGTAGTGAAAATAGAGTATTATGATATTTCCTGCTATTTTAAACAAATATACATATTAAAATGAAATTGTCACAATCAGGATAAACAAATTAGCTATTTTGGCTAATTTTGGGTGAACACATAATCAAATAGGTTAATTTTATCCATTTAAATCATAAATTTTCATGTGCAATGAGTGGTTGTGTTAGTGTATTGATTTATAATGTATACATACATTTTTATTAATTAGCAATATAATAATTGAAGAAGAGATTTATTTTTATGTTTGCTGCTGCTGCTGCTGCTAAGTCGCTTCAGTCGTGTCAGACTCTGTGCAACCCCATAGATGTAAGCCCACCAGTCTCCCCCATTCCTGGGATTCTCCAGGCAAGAACACTGGAGTGGGTTGCCATTTCCTTCTTCAATGCGTGAAAGTGAAAAGTGAAAGGAAAGTCGCTCAGTCGTGTCCAACTCTTAAGTCATTCAAATTGCAGAAAAACACTATGGAATCATAAGCCTTTAGATACTGTTTATATGGGCAACTGCAACACCTTCTGAAAAGATAAAAGACAAAGCAGATGACATACTTCATAAGTAAGGCATAACAATATGTATAAAGGCCAATCTGTTTTTAGAAAGAAGTGTGCTGTGCTATTAGAAGAGGCTACTGTTAGTTTGACTAGTGGGAAAAACTTCATGATAGAGGATTTCTAATGGGCATAGAAGATTTTTTGCTATCAGTAGACAGAATATTGTTGGATGAGACTTTCAGGAAAGATTTGATAGAGGGAGATAGAAGAGGAAATGTAAATGGTTCAGGAGACAGAAGGACATGAATAGGAGCAGAGAGATTTAATTCTATATAATAGTGAGATATATTTATAAAGATAGTCTAGGATACATTGCATGGAATTCTAAATAATTGATTGAAATTTTATACTTTACTAATGGATTTTTTAAAACAATTTTTCAAACTTTGGATGAGTTCTTGGATAGAAAGATGAAATATATTCATTTTCAAAATGTGTCTGATCTTGAAATTTTGAACTCTTCAGGTAATTTTACCTGGTAAAATTATATGATAAAATTATCTAGGGAGTTGCTAAAAACACATATTCAAGGTACCTAAACCCCAGTTGTCTAATAGAATAAGTCTAAGTGGGATCCAGGGCTTTGCATTTTTAGCAAGACTTACTATATCTTATTTTCATAATGAAGCTCCAAAACCATAAAAGAGACACTACTGCCAGTGGAACTCTACTTGGGTTTACTGTTTTTGTTGTTCAATAGCTCAGTCATATCTCTGACTCTTTGGACTCCATGGACTGCAGCATGCCAGGCTTCCCTGTCCTTCACTCATACCCACTGAGTGGTGATGCCATTCAACTATCTCATCCTCTGTTGTCTTCTTCTCCTCCTGCCTTGAGTCTTTCCCAGGGTTACTAGAGCCCAGATATCTAATGCCCATCTCCGGGGCTTGTCTTTAAATGCAGAACATTTCAAACATGCTTTCAACAATAAATACACCTGCATAATTGAAGATGACTCTACTCGTTTATGCTAAATTTGAAATTATCAGAAATTGTGATTCTCTCCCAGTCTGTGTTCTGAGGCCTGGTCCTTAGGGAACATTACTGGTTACTTTTATTAAATTAAATATCATCAGCACTCTCTTGGTTGAATGAAATCAAATCCATAGAATATACAAGCTCAGCAATTCCATTTCTGTCATTGTGATAGAAGAAAACTAACTTTTTTGTGAATAAGGTAATTTCACTTGGGATTTCGGTTTTAGGGGTTCTTTAAAATTTGCATTTTATGAAAAATTCAAATCTAAATGTTTAAGAAAAAATATAACCCTATACCTTTAACTGTTGATGCTTCAATTTGAATCATTTGTTTCATGTTGTTTGTTAATCTCTCAGACACGTGTAATATGTGTGTGAAGAGTAATGAAGGACTCTGTTTCTTGTTCAACGTAAATATTTTCTCTTTGAAAAAATAAATCAGCACTCCGTGGTTTTTACCGAAAAGACTTGTATTGTATACTTATGTCCACACAAAAACCTACACTTGGGTATCTATAGTAGCTTTATTTATAATTGCCCAAACTTGGAAGCAAACAAGATGCCCTTCAGTAGGTGAATGGATTAATAAATATTGGTACATATGGCACTGGGATAATATTCAACCATAAAAAGATATGGAAAAGATTTCAATGCTTTTTAAAAGCATTTTGAAGTGAAACAAGCCAATCTGAAATGACTATATACTGTACAATTCCAATAGCATTCTAGAAAAGGCAAAACTATGGAGAGTAAAAAGATCATAGTTTTCCTGGGTTTGAGGGGATGTTGTTTGGAGAGGGATGAATAGATGGAGAATAGAGGATTTTTAGGGAAGTAAAAATACATTGGATGATGTTATAGTGATGGATATATGTCATCATAGATTCATCCAAACCCATAGAATATAAAATACCAAGAGTGAACCATAATGTAAACTATGGACTTTGGTGATTATAATGTGTCTGTGTAGACTTATCAGTTGTAACATATGGACCACTCTGGCAGGGAATGTTCATAATAGGGAAGGCTATGTATGTGTGGCAAATAGATGGGGAAACAGTGGAAACAGGGACAGACTTTCTTTTCTTGGGCTCCAAAATTATTGCAGAAGGTGACTACCACCATTAAATGAAAAGATGCATGCTCCTTGGAAGAAAAACTATGACAAACCTAGACAGCATATTAAAAAGTAGAAACATTACTTTGCTGACAAAGATCATATCAAAGCTACAGTTTTTCCAGTAGTCATGTATGGATGTGAGAGTTCGACCGTAAAGAAAGCTGAGCGCCAAAGAATGAATGCTTCTGAACTGTAGTGTTGGATAAGATTCTTGAGAGTCCCTGAGACTGCAAGGAGATCAAAGCAGTCAATCCTAAAGGAAATAAATCCTGAATATTCTTTGGTAGAACTGATGCTGAAGCTGAAGGTCCAATACTTTGGCCACCTGATGCGAAGAACTGACTCATTAGAAAAGATCCTGATGATGGGAAAGATTGAAGGCAGGAGGAGTAGGGGACAACAGATGATGAGATGGTTGGATGATATCACTGATTTGATAGACATGAGTTTGAGAAGGCTCTGGGAGTTAGTGATGGACATGGAAGCCTGGCGTGCTGCAGTCCATGGGGTTACAAAGAGTTGGACCTGACTGAGTGACTTAGTAGTAGTAAACAGCACTCTGGAGATCACAGGAGTTTCAGGAGCAGTGTGCCAGGAACTGGGGACAAAGACCAAATGCATATTTTTTCTTGTATCACAACCCTTTGCTTATTTTCCTTTTTTAAAAAATGAAACAGTTAGTGGTTTATCATGTATATAAAACTTTTTGCCATGCTGTCACTAAATTGAAGGTAAGTTTTAATTTTTTTTCTGGACTGTGAATTCTCTGCCTCCCTTGCAACAGATAAAGACAGACAAGTAACATATTAGAAGATTTGAAAATATTTATGAAGCATCCACCTTTAGGCTTATGTGAAGTAGTAATATTTCATTATTAGTATTCCACATTTATATTATGTGCTCATTTTATATCATGTTCTTTTGTTCTCTCCAAAGAAATAGAAGTGTTCTATCTAGCAACTAGTCTTCCTTTTTGTTAATGGGGAATATGCATTTATTTGATCTGCTTTGAAAAATAATAATTTAAATGATGAAGAGGCAGATTATTCTAGTAATAAATGAAATTATGTACTTTAAAAAACATATATTAACCTAGAAGGGTGGGATAGGGAAGGAAATGGAAAGGAGGTTCAAGAAGGAAGGAACATATGGACCTATGGCTGATGCATGTTGATGTTTAATAGAAAACAAAAAAATTATGTAAAGCAATTATCCTTCAATTAAAAATAAATACATTAAAAAAGCATATATTTCATATAAGCCATGTTGATTAACATTAAACAGCTGACAATAAAAAAACCATAAAAAGATGTGTTAATTTTAATCCAATACATACCAGAATAAACATCAATGAATTTACCCCTCTATCATCCTTAACTTGTTACTTATGATGAATGTACCCTAAAGGGTCAAATTTAGGCATTTGCACATTTATATATGGGGATCTTATCCCCTGAGGAGGAAATGGCCACCCACCCCAGTATTCTTGCCTAAAAAATCCCAGGGACAGAAGAGCCTGGATCTTGGAATGTAGCCATATATTCCAAAGGGTCACAAAGAGTCAGCCATGACTGAGCGCACATGCCATGCCATGCCATACGGGAAGATTATGTGGCATCATTTCTTTATGGTACCTATTTCATAATGGAATAAGTTAAGTAAATTAATAAAATAAAATGGTACTTCATTAGATCAATTACATGCTACTTAGTAATTATATAAACTATGGTATAATGTATTTATGCCAATTCAAGGAAAATGCATTTTTTAGTATATTTGTTTTATTTTTAATACCTCAAATCTTGTAGAATTTAAACTAGAGGGAAAGTATATCTGCATTCTGGGTTTTGATTATCAGTATTTTAAGTTACAAGTGCTTATACTAGAGCAAATCCTTCAAAGGGAGAATTCAGTCATTGAAGAATAATTCAAGCTATTTATCATCATCTTTGAAAAAGTAAAATAACAATAAAGCCCATTTAGGAGACATATTTATCTCTTGTGTGACTCCAGAAGCAAGGATAATTTTAAAAAGGCATACTAAAAAATTATTTGGAACATATATTTTATATTTTCTAAGAATATATCTCTAACATTCTTTTTAAAAGCTAAGACATATAGGCTAATGCAGTGCTAGATGCTGGGGCTTCAGGAAGTGACAAATCAAAGTTTGGAAGATGTTTCTCTCCTGTGGCCTTGAAAGAAAAGACTGAATATCAGTAGGGAATAGATTACAATGATGAAAATGATGTTTTTTTCTTTGTTTTGTTTTTTTGCACACTGTTATGTTAGGTCACTGACTTTTAAGGACAGAGTTGGGATTTGAACCCAGGTTTGTCTGAATCAAGTCCCCACACCTTTGACCACAATACCTTGACATAGTGCTACAGGAGGTATTCTGTTGACCCAGAAAACCTGCATTCAGACTGCTGTCCTGTGTTTACAGCTTCATGATCTTGGGCATGTTAAACCCCATGCTTCAGTTTTTCAGCTGTAAATGGAAATAGTAACAGTACTTGCTTCATAAAGTGGTTATGAGGATTAAATGAATTTGAACATTTAAAGCACTCAGAATAGCTAGTGGAACATAATCAGTGGTCAAGGAGTTTAGCAAATAGACTAACATAGTCACCCAGGGGTATGTTTGCCATCAGTTTAACAGCATTTTCTGGGAATTTATATTGTTTACAGTTACATATTCCATTTTTTTTTAAATGAACTTGAGTACAAATGCAAGTAGGGTTTTTTGTTGGTACTTTTTCTGTATTTTTGCTATTAGAGAAACTAGCAAGTATAGGTTTCTGATTCAGAAACAAGTTCACGTTTCTCTAGTTCTCAAAAAAGGCCAAATGTGTTCCACTTTGGGCCTTGGCACTTGCTGTTGCTTTGTCAATAGTGTTCTCCCTGGATTTCATAAAATCATCTCCATCTCATTCTTCAGGTCTTGGCTTCATGGCTTCTGTTTAGAATAGCATTCCCTGACCATTCAATCCATCACCACTACAGCAATCCTATCTCATAACTATCCCATCGCTGCATTGTTTTCTTCAATCTTTTACCCTAAATGCCACTTATTCATTCATTTCTTTGTTTACTATTTGTTTATTGTCTAATTTTCCTGCTTGCATATAAGTTCCTTGGGGGCATACTTCATGTCCTGGGAGTACACCACAGATTGCTAATTTTACTCCAGTGTAGCTGACTGTTGGTAGTGCTCCAATGGTCTTCCAGGTATTAGCTAGAAACATATGCTCTTTGCTCTTTACTACTTACCTAAAACTTGGTTGTGCGGGGAAAATATATTTCTGGAGGTCTCTGAATCATCTGCAGCTCTATCCATTTTTCTAGATATTCTTTGTTTCATTCTGAAGTTTTAACCAGCTATCATCAAACTGGATATCTGGCATCATTTTGTTACTTGGAAAACTGCAGAATTACTTTTATTGAACTGTGTTTTCACATTATGCTGTAGTTCACACTGAGGAATGTTATAAGACTTACACATATACAACTTCCTATTATTATTTCAGAAGTGGTGGAATTGAGCATTGACTTATGTTTTCAATACCAGCCAGTCTAAAGAAACAGAGCTTTAAGTAGTTAAAACAGAGATGAGGGATTTTAAGGTAGGGCGATGGTTATGTGGGTGATGGAAACATTGAACAACCAAATGAAACAATGAGGCAAATGAGAGACTAGCGATCCATTGGGTACCACAGCTAAACTAGAGGGACAAACTGAGTAGGCAACATTCCTGAATTGAGGGCGTCAGGGTTCCTGGAAGGAGGAAGCTCTACCGGAGCAATAAGAGAGTCAGAACCATGCAGGAGACATGGCAGCTTCCAGAGGTTCATGTTAGAGTCTGGGGAAGAACTACCCTGGCTGCTTCCTTTCTGTCCCCCTCCAGTCTCCAGTTAGTACTTCCTCAAGAAAGGAAAAAAGCATGGCCCTTCATGGTGATTGAGTTGTTTTTTTTTTTTTTTTTAATTTTATTTTATTTTTAGACTTTACATAACTGTATTAGTTTTGCCAAATATCAAAATGAATCCACCACAGGTATACATGTGTTCCCGTTTATTTATAATGGGCACTAAAATATGGCTCCACTCATGATTCTCTCCTTGTGTTGGTTTCTAAAGAACATAAAGTCAATTTTACAGCTCTCCTTTGGCATCATGAACAGGGATCTTCTGGAATTTATTTTAAGTTGTTCTCTTACTCCTAGATTTATTTTGTAACTATTGTTAGTCATGTGACTAGGTGATGTTGTTACAGCTGTGGGTTAGTAGCACATGTATTCCCTGGTGGTAGTGAATCTGAGAAAGTGGCTCCCATGATTCTTGCTGCCATCATCCTGATCAGTTTGTCCACTGCTTTATAGATACGGCTGTTGAGGGACAATCCTCATTGTGACCACTGAGTTTGTCTTAGAATTCTTGATTTCTGACTCCCAAACTTATGCTCTTTCAATTATGCTAACATTGTAATACTCCTTTCAAAACTATATTTTCAGTCCTTAACTTATGTGTTACTGATTTTGAGGAAGTTATTACCTTATCTCTGTCATAGCACTTAGAACACTGTAATAGGACATTCCTTTTACTCCTTCTCTTTCTCTTAGATAATTTGAGGATTTGTTCAGTTACTAAGTTGTGTCCGACCCTGTGACCTTATGGACTGAAACATGCCAGGCTTCCCTGTCCTTCACTATCTCTTTGGGGATCAATGCATCATTATTTATATCTTTATTTTCAGCTCTTTCTATAGTGTTTGACACATGCAACATACTCAGTAAACATAGTTTGAACGAATGAATGGATGAGGGAATGAATGAGTAAATAAGAGTAGTACCCTTCCTGGGTCAATCCATTTTCCCTATTGATGAGGTAAACAGGATATTTACTTCTTTTGCAGTTACATTTAGTTAGAAGTAGTTATTACCAAAATTCAAAGTGACCCAAACCATTTGAAGAAATGTAACGTCGCTAAGAGTCGGACACGACTGAGCGACTTCACTTTCACTTTTCACTTTCATGCATTGGAGAAGGAAATGGCAACCCACTCCAGTGTTCTTGCCTGGAGGAGAATCCCAGGGACGGGGGAGCCTGGTGGGCTGCCGTCTGTGGGGTCGCACAGAGTCGGACACGACTGAAGCGACTTAGCAGCAGCAGCAACATGATACAAAATATCGAATTCCATTAAGACTAATTATGGGCTGTAAACTTTACAAAGCATCCAAGTCAAGAAACAGAAGTTGGAAATTGTAAGTAAAACACAAGTTGTGTTGATCTATAAGACATAATGATATGCAAAGTAAATGAATCCGTGGTGCAATATGCTATAATCAGGCATTCAGTTCAGTTCAGTTCAGTCGCTCAGTCGTGCCTGACTCTTTGCGACCCCATGAATCACAGCACTCCAGGCCTCCCTGTCCATCACCAGCTCCTGGAGTTCACTCAAACTCACGTCCATCAAGTCAGTGATGCCATCCAGCCATCTCATCCTCTGTCGTCCCCTTCTCCTCCTGCCCCCAATCCCTCCCAGCATCAGAGTCTTTTCCAATGAGTCAACTCTTCACATGAGGTGGCCAAAGTACTGGAGTTTCAGCTTTAGCATCATTCCTTCCAAAGAAATAATCAGGCATTAGGAACTTATATTTCCTTAACCAGTTTTCTAAATCTGGCACATACCTCTTCTCTGGTGAAATTGTACATTGCTTTAAATAATGATCACGTAGATGGGTAATAAGGCTCTTCATAAGACTTAAATATAAAGATAATAAAGAGACTAAATTCCCTCAGTGCATAAAAATTTGGAAGGACCAGCTGTATTTTTAGGTGCACAGAAGTGCCATAAATAGGTAGAATTTGCTTTGCGCTTTACTAGACTCCTGGGAAGAATCAAGAGTCTGATTCAGCTCCTGGGGCTATCTGTAAAACTATTTGCATCCTGGAAAACACTCAGAATTTTCCTGACCTCACAAGAAAAGGGTGGAAACTTAGTTGCTGAGAAACCATGATCTCATGATTGAACTATAACTAGATAATTACAAATTTGTGAAAAGCTGACTTTAGTAACTCTGGGGGATGAAATTTCAATCTAGTGTTAAAAGAGCACAGCCTTGCTCACTGGCTATTTAAGCAATGCAAGACATAAATATGGGCGAGGCAGTGCTAAGGTCTCTATTATTCTCTTTTTGAAGAGAATTGTATAGACAAAATATTGGGCTCCCCTTTTGGCTCAGGCAGTAAAGAATCTGCCTGCAATGCAGGAGACCTGGGTTTGATGCCTGTGTTGGGAAGGTCACTGGAGAAGGGAATGGCAATCCACGCCAGTATTCTTGCCTGGAGAATCCCATGGACAGAGGAGCTTGGCAGACTACAGTCCATTGGTCTCAATGAGTTGGACTCGACTGAGCAGACACACTTTCAGACAAAATATTACACTCTTAAAAATACTGTAAGTTTTGCATGGTGACATTTCTGAATTGAAGAAATATTTGCACTTTGGTAATTTATGGCCTTGCAGAAAGAATAGTGACAGTGATGTTGCTCTCTAAAATGCTAGCTAGTCCAGAGAGCTTGATCTCTTGATATCAGGCAAATGCTATGCCTGGCAAAGAGGTTTAAGATATTTATGCTCTGGGAACATTTACTCTGTGGAGAGTTCCACTGGCATATTGTTTTTCTTTTTTCTTTTTTTTCAACTGAAGGATAATTGCTTTACATGGCATATTGTTTTTGTATGTCTGAGATCTCAGGTCTGTGTTTTATTATTTAGCTTATTTGTCAATTTATTGATTTCTTTTCATTCTTCCAATAGTCAATAACTAAGTTCCTTTTATTTTTAAATACTAGAAGTAAAATGACAGGATATTGTAAGAGTTCACTGTGTGGTAAAGGAGGAAGACAACTAAAATAATATATGTTAAACTTGCTAAAACAATAGATAAAACTAAGAGGAAAACAGAAGAAATGATTAGTAGGGGATTTGAGAAGTCAAAAACGGAAACTGTTAGAAATGATTTTATTTGAGTACAATCTTACTTGATGAGTAGAATTTCTCCAGTTATTTAAAGAAGAAAGCCTGGTAGGCAAGAAGAAATTATTACTCTGTGATTTATCACCATAATCAGTATTTATTTCACAGTTTGGACCCTTGGTAATTGGCTTTGAGAGCGCTGAGTCATATAGACTGATTTTAATTTGAAAAGCCTCTTACTTCATTGCAACCATCTTGCCAACCATGAGAAGCAGATCCTCTATACAGCATGATCTTACATAACTTACAGTTCCTTCAATAGTGTGGATGTCTTATATTCTATCTCATGTTACAGTTAGGTCAATATTGGTACTACACTGAATTACACTACATCTGTGTTTTGCACAGATGGTACCTGATTATGGTAGTCTGCTGAATGAGACAGTCTGGCTGTAACTTCATAGCATGTGCAGGGGATAGGAGGTGGAATACAAAGATCAGTAGGATAGTCTTGTGTCCCTGTCTATGGTTACTTTGGTTTAAAAGGAAAAAATATTAGCTCAATGCATACTACTATTACATATGTTATGCAAATGCAATCTTATACTTGTCAAAAGACATAGATTAATATAGCAATCATTCTATAGCAAGATCGTTTAAATTTAAATCTGTAAACATTTATTGATTTCAATTGCTGAACTAAATGGACAGATTACACTTCCTTAGAAATGCAGAGCTTATATTGGCATCCAGAGATCTATGCCATTTTAATATCTTTCTACTTAAATTTTTGTAAAGAGACAAAATTAGTTCCAAAGATATCAATTGTAGCATTGAATTGTTCAGTAAGTAGATTTAACCCATTCGAGTTTTTCAACATTGCTTTGGATAAAGAGAAAAATACAGATGTATATATTTTAATTTCTATATTCTTTTTTTCCAGAGGAGAGAAAAGTTCTTATTTTTTTGGGGGGGTACCTCTGTCTTATGTATGAGTTTCACAAATTATTTTATTAATTCTAGTAGTTTATGGGAATATCTTAGTTTATCTAGGCTTAAAATCATGTTAGTTTAAAAATATTCTCTAATAATTTTCTTTTCTTATTGCTCAAAACTCCAATATTAAATAATAACTTTGATAGCTATCACTATAAGCTTCCTGATATTAATTGAAGTGATTTTAAAGTTTTTTTATTTAGTGATACTTTTTGCTGATTATGGTAAATAGCATTTGTCATATTATAATAGGATTATTTTTGCTTATTTCTATTTTACAAAGTTTATGGAAGGACTGCATCTGTTAAGATAAATATTATTATTTTCCTGGGTGGTTAATTTTTTTAACTTTCCCTCCTGTTTTATCTGTTCTGCTGGAAACTTATGAGGTTCTTTGTTTTTTTGGTAACATTTGGACTTCAGTAATTTGGCAAGAATATACCCAATGCTATGATTTTCTCATTATTTTTCTCTTCATTGCTGATCATTTAAATCTAGAGACTCCATTCTTTTTAAGCAAGTGAGATTTTCTTTATTTATTGCCTCCTTGAAGAGTTGACTCATTGGAAAAGACTCAGATGCTGGGATTGGGGCAGGAGGAGAAGGGGATGACAGAGGATGAGATGGCTGGATGGCATCACCGACTTGATGGACGTGAGTTTGAGTGAACTCCGGGAGTTGGTGATGGACAGGGAGGCCTGGCGTGCTGCAGTTCATGGGGTTGCAGAGTCGGACATGACTGAGCTGCTGAACTGAACTGAACTGATATGCTTCCATAGATTGGCAAATTGTATGCTTCTGTAGCAGAAGTGTGACTGAATATAGTGGAATAGACTGTTAAAAAGCAATACAATAAATAAACTACAGAAGTGGCTTGATGATTAATTTATGTGTCAATTTGTCTGGGCTAAAGGATGCCCAGATAGCTGGTAAAACATTATTTCTGAATTTTCTGAGGGGTTTCTGGAAGAGATTATTATTTGAATTTGTAAACTAAGGAAAGAAGATTGCCTTTACCCATGTGGGTGGGCATCATTCAATCCAGTGAGGGCCTGAATAGAACAGAAATGTTGGAAGAAGGATGAATTTGATATCTCTGCTTGACAGGGACATCAGTCTTCTTTTGCCTTCAGACATCTGTGTTTCTGGTTCTTGGGCCTCCTGAACTGGACATGGACTTACACCATTGATGCCTCTGGGTCTCAGGTTTCCCTTCATAGACTGAATTCCACCACTGGCCTTCCTGGTTCTCAGCTTGTGGATGAGAGATCCTGGGACCTCATGAACCAATCACAAGAGTCAATTGCTATAATAAATCTTCTCTTAAGTATATCTCTCTATTTTATTTGAACTATCCTTTGGAGAACCCTGATCTAATATAAATGTCACACAATGGTAGGAATGAATTTTAACAATATAAACCATATAAACCTGAGCAATTTAAACATAATTAGCATGAAGATAAGTTTAAAAAAAAGAAAAGAGGTTTTAGTAATTAAGATGAAAACAAAGAAATGAAAAACAAGCTTCAGAAGGAGCTTGAGCGGGGGTGGAGAGAGGGAACAGAATGAGAAAGACCCATAAACAGATATAAATGTTTGGCGAATCCTACTTTTCACATTGCATTTGGTGGACTCTTAGTTGCTTATTATGCTACTAAAAAGGGTTGAATTAATAAATACAGAGGGCCATGTATGAATCAATGATGGAAGTGTTACATGCCAAGGCCTATGAATGATCACATTCTGTATACCATAGCATGTGACAGAAAGTGCTATTTGTTTATTCTAGATTGTTATTTTTCTAGGGATCAGTTCTTTCCTCTCTGTTTTGAGCCCTCCTTAGGAATATGCTAATACCTTTCTCCATTTGTTTAGGACTTAGGTCTAGCTGCTGGCATAGCATATATGGAGGTGATCCATAGAGTGGTGAATGGTGCATTTACTCTGCTCCTGTGGGTCTTTGATTAACAACAGGCAGATTTAGAGTTCCTATTGAGGTCCCAGAAGGAAAACATCTCTGCTCACCCATCTCCTTGTAGACTCCTGCTCTTAGTTGTGTAGAGAAACTTAGCTCTTCTCAAAGCTCTAAAGGCTGGCTGGACTAGAGATACCAATGAAATGTATAGCAACTTCACCCAACTCTGAGGAGCTCTGTTGACAGAACTCTTAGGACCCGTCTCAGCCTAATCTAAACCATCAGTCTAGATGGCTCATCCCAGGCCCTAGACTCTATCTGCCTGGACAGGTACAAGTCATGTCCCAGTGATCTTCATCAGGACCAAAGGAGACCTGACAGCTGAGTTGCCTCCCCTAAATAATCCCTTCCTTCCTGTAATCACAGCTTCTTGGCTCATAGGAGGTAGACATGCTGGATTTGAGAGTATAAAGGAGCCAAGAGATTTAAACATTGCTATTTTCCCAGAAATGTCTAATCTCTGAAAAAATTCCTTTAGCTTGGCTATTGTTTTCATTGAATTATCAGCTCAAAATTTCAGAACTTTTCTACTTTACCTTTCTATCTGTCCATTCACTCATTCATTAACCATTTTTATTCTCTTTCATTTGATAGAGTTGAATATTTTTCAATTTTTCAATCTTTCCCTTTATAAAATAAAGGAAAGAAAAATATCCAGGAATAGCAAGTGAAGTTTTAACATTTACAGCTGGCAGAGCAGGTTTGAGAATAACGTTGTGAGTGACTACAAAGGGTGTTAATTAGGTAGCAGGTGTTTTATCACCTATGTCTATTTGAAAAAAAGTTCAGCACAGATGTAGAAAGCTTAAGTACATCTATAGTTTGTATAACAAAGCTCTATATTCATTGGGTTCCATCTGCCGCACCAACCTCAAACCACACTTAGTGCCAGCCAATTAACACCTTGACTGAACTATAGTTCAGTCTGCACTTCAGTTCACCTGCAGCTTCAGCGATGTAATGAATTCACCAACTCTTACATAAAAACTCATTGTAATGTCTAGATTAAAGCAACATAATGAAAAGGGGGAAATTTCACACTTCAGCTTTGGTATGTAACAGGCACACACACACACAGAGGCTTGCATGTTAGCTGTCTCATCTCTACTCTCTTCATTTCTTCATTGTCTCAGTCATAGGATATTTGGTCAAAGGCCTTCCAAGCTCATAAACACACAAACCGCAATAAAAAGGGCACTATATCCCATCCCCTCAACTCAAATTTGAAAGATCTCAGGCAGGTACTCAGATGTGCTTAGCTTAGGCCAGATGCTGTTCTGAACAGAATTGGATATCCTGGGTGATCCAGTTTTGGTTAGTTGCCTAATCCTATGGCCACAAGAACAAGAGTCCATCCTGACCACATGAGAGAAACAGCTGAATAAAGCATTTCGGGGGTTGGAAAAAGATAACCTAAATGAACAGTGTAGGACAAATGATGTGTTGTTAGATATACAATAGAAATTCCTTATTATAACTTTTGAAAATAAAATCTGCATTGCTCACTTATAAATTGTAAAGTAGATTTTTTCTTTCATGCTGGAAAAAAATCAGAGAAAACTGAGATACCAGTTAAAGTATTTATAAGCAGAAAATTGACATGTTGAACAGTGAATTTCATGACACCTTACCTAGTGGCAACTTGCAGGATTGATCAGAGAGAGAGCTTGAAAAATAAGACACTATTGTGGTTTTCCAGATGTAATGTTACAAAGGGAGTAGAGTTTGAGAAGGATCATTTTGTGTTTCTACTGGAAGGTTCACAATGAGGGGTTAGATAGGTGATGACTAATCTATTAATTTTGCCTCAGTAATTGAAATACCTATGAATGGATTTTTTTTTTCCTCTGTTCATCGTGAAAAATCATGCAGGATTCTGGAAGATGGAAAACATAAAAACAGCAAAACAAATTAGGGCAAAATAGATTTCACTTTGCAGAGCTCATTTTGTTAAGAAGATCGTTGTAGAGTTAGTTATTCATCCAGTTATTCAGGACTCAACACCAGAGAACATTCTTAATAAAAGGGCCCAGGCACTATCATGACCTTACATATTATCATTCCATCCCGATCCATCTATAAAAAGAAAATAAAGAAGGTTTCTGACTCTTATTATATTCTGTTCTCAAGGGGAAAAAGGACAGTTTTTAATTCGTTTCTAGTAAAAATTAGCTTAAAATCCTTTCCTTACCATGAAATGGTATTTGAATAAAGGTAAAAGACCAATAAAAAAATCCCTGAAAGGTAAGTGGAATAAAGAATTTGTGACAGAAATTTGACTATATGCAATTTGTAGAGCTGATTAAATAATCTCTATCTGTTGGGAAGGGAAGATGGATGGAAACTAAGGGTGAGCAGAGATGGATGGAACCCATGCACAGGTGTTGCAGCCTGTAAGAATGGCCCAGACATGTGTTGGTTCAGTTCAGTTCAGTCACTCAGTCATGTCCAACTCTTTGCGACCCCAAGAACCTCAGCAGGCCAGGCCTCCTTGTCCATCACCAACTCCCAGAGTCCACTCAAACCCATGTCCATTGAGTTGGTGATGCCATCCAACCATCTTATCCTCTGTCGTCTCCTTCTCCTCCTGCCCTCAATCTTTCCCAGCATCAGGGTATTTTTCAATGAATCAGCTCTTCACATAAGGTGGCCAAAGTACTGGAGTTTCAGCTTCAGTATCAGTCCTTCCAATGAACACCCAGGACTGATCTTCTTTTGGATGGACTGGTTGGATCTCCTTGCAGTCCAAGGGACTCTCAAGAGTCTTCTCCAACACCAAAGTTCAAAAGCATCAGTTCTTTGGCACTCAGCTTTCTTTATAGTCCAACTCTCACATCCATACATGACCACTGAAAAACCCATAGCCTTGACTAGATGGACCTTTGTTGACAAAGTAATGTTTCTGCTTTTCAATATGCTGTCTAGGTTGGTCATAACTTTCCTTCCAAGGAGTAAGCGTCTTTTAATTTCATGGCTGCAGTCACCATCTGCAGTGATTTTGGAGCCCCAAAAAATAAAGTCAGCCACTGTTTCCCCATCTATTTGCCATGAAGTGATGGGACCAGATGCCATGATACTTCGTTTTCTGAATATTGAGCTTTAAGCCAACTTTTTCACTCTCCTCTTTCACTTTCATCAAGAGGCTCTTTAGTTCTTCACTTTCTGCCATAAGGGTGGTGTCATCTGCATATCTGAGGTTATTGATATTTCTCCCAGCAATCTTGATTCCCGCTTGTGCTTCCTCCAGCCCAGTGTTTCTCATGATGTACTCTGCATATAAGTTAAATAAGCAGGGTGACTATATACAGCCTTGACATACTCCTTTTCCTATTTTAAACCAGTCTGTTGTTCCATGTCCAGATCTAACTGTTGCTTCCTGACCTGCATACTGGTTTCTCAAGAGGAATACAACTATGGAATACAACTAAGTGTGTGTAGCTCAGTGGCATGTTGGGGATGGTATGTGATGCTGCTGAAAGTTAGGATAAGGCAGCTACTCTTTCTGCAGCAGTAATTTAAAGTGGGGCTTTGGGATGATGATAATATTCTATTTCCTTGATCTTGCGGCTGACTCATAGGTATTTTCAGTTTTGGAATGAGTGTACTTCAAAATTAATTTCTTACTGACTTTCCTTGGTTGATCAAATCCCATCAGCTGTGTCATAAAAATAAATTTAAATTATTAAAATTTAAATGTCCCTAACCTTTAATCATATGTAAAATAAGTGGAGAGAACTTGGATCTAAATCAAGTTCCAATTTTATAAATGAAATAGAAATTGATTTAATGTGAGCTTTACATTAAAAAATACAAAAACCATAATTTGGAGCCTATTCTAGAATTTCCTGGGTATTTTTATAAACTAATTCTGGGATTTTTTAAATGAAATATAATTCTTCAGGTAGCACTTTGGACTATGTAGTGTTTTATTTCTAGTAACCAGTTATCTTTATTGAAGTTAAAATATCTTGGATATTTCTTCTCCATTTTCACATGCTGCTGCTGCTCTGCGTCGCTTCAGTCGTGTCAGACTCTATGCGACCACATAGACGGCAGCCCACCAGGCTACCCCGTCCCTGGGATTCTCCAGGCAAGAACACTGGAGTGAGTTGCCATTTCCGTCTCCAATGAATGAAAGTGAAAAGTGAAAGTGAAGTCGCTCAGTCGTGTCCGACTCTTCGCGACCCCTTGGACTGCAGCCCACCGGGCTCCTCCATCCATGGGATTTTCCAGGCAAGAGTACTGGAGTGGGGCACCATTGCCTTCTCTGATTCTAACATGCTACTTCAGTCTAAAGTGAATATATTTAGGAAAACACCTTTATTTCAAAAGCATTGTTGTTGTCAGTCAATAAATCATATCCGACTCTTTGAGACCACACAGACTGTAGTATGCCAGGCTCCCCTGTCCTCCACTATCTCCCAGAGTTGCTCAAATTCATGTCCACTGAGTCAGTGATGCTATCTAACCATTTCATCCTCTGCCACCTCCCTCTCCTTTTGCTTTCAGTCTTTCTGAACATCAGGATCTTTTCCAATGAGTTGGCTCTTCACATCAGGTGGCCAAAAAAGTACTGGATCTTCAGCTTCAGCAACAGTCCTCCTAACAAATATTCAGAGTTGTCTTTCCAATGAATATTCATCATGTCCTGCTATTATTTTATGAAAATATTGGTTTTTTTTTTTTTTTCGCTGAACAAGGCCCGCACTTTATTTTCCAAAGTCGTTTTTATACCTTAAGTTGTGCATAGAGGATAATGGGGGAAGGGGGGGAGTCATGCAAGGACAGCAGTTCCTGATCCTAATTGAAGCCAGGCTTTCAAACTTATCATATGCAAAAGTTTAGGTGATTTACATCATCTTCTGGCCAGGATGCCATGTTTATTATGGCTAGAATCACTTACTGGACAGATTTACACCGTGTTTACCTCTTGGCATCGGGTCCCACCACTTCATGGGAAATAGATGGGGAAACAGTGGAAACAGTGTCAGACTTTATTTTTCTAGGCTCCAAAATCACTACAGATGGTGACTGCAGCCATGAAATTAAAAGACGCTTACTCCTTGGAAGGAAAGTTATGACCAACCTAGATAGCATATTCAAAAGCAGAGGCATTACTTTGCCAACAAAGGTTCGTCTAGTCAAGGCTATGGTTTTTCCTGTGGTCATGTATGGATGTGAGAGTTGGACTATGAAGAAGGCTGAGCACCAAAGAATTGATGCTTTTGAACTGTGGTGTTGAAGAAGACTCTTGAGAGTCCCTTGGACTACAAGGAGATCCAACCAGTCCATTCTAAAGGAGATCAGCCCTGGGATTTCTTTGGAAGGAATGATGCGAAAGCTGAAACTCCAGTACTTTGGCCACCTCATGCGAAGAGTTGACTCATTGGAAAAGACTCCAATGCTGGGAGGGATTGGGGGCAGGAGGAGAAGGGGACAACAGAGGATGAGATGGCTGGATGGCATCACTGACTCGATGGCCGTGAGTCTCAGTGAACTCCAGAAGTTGGTGATGGACAGGGAGGCCTGGCATGCTGTGATTCATGGGGTCGCAAAGAGTAGGACATGACTGAGTGACTGATTTGATCTGATCTGATCTTACCTCTATGAGTGTGGACGAGTCAGGCATTGCAGTATGTTTGAGTTCACATGTATTCATATATGACATTTTCAGTTTGTTTCCCCAGAGGGCAAAGAAAGATCTGTGGTTTTATTCGCTGACAGGAGAGCCTGTGTGAATTACACACAGGAGCTGGTTGATTACAGTCCGTTTACAACTTCATATTAATAATACCTTCTATTTTTAATAAGATAAATATTCTATGTTGTCTCCATGCTAATACATTGATTCTATAAAGCAAGTACAAGTGCAATATTGAGTGTATTATGTTAACTGGTTGAATGTGTAAGCATACACAAATACATATTTTTATTTTTATTTAATTTATTTTTTTTATTTTTTTAAATTTTATTTTATTTTTAAACTTTACAATATTGTATTGGTTTTGCCAAATATCGAAATGAATCCACCACAGGTCAACACTTAAAAGTCCTAAAAATATTGAGGTTCTTTTTAAAATGTGAACTTCAGAATCATACTTCAAAGATTCAGTTATCAGTTTAGCCACTTATGGGTGGCAGCCTTGATCAAGTTACTTAATTTCTTTTAATTTCATTCCTACTTAATTGCCTTGTCTATAAAGTGGGTGACAAATAATATTCACTTTGTGCTGTGCTGTGCTAAGTCGCATCAGTCATGTCCAACTCTGTGACCTCATGGACTGTAGTCTGCCATGCTCCTCTGTCCACAGGATTGTCCAGGCAAGAATACTGGAGTGGGTTGCCATGCCCTCCTCCAGGATATCTTCCCAACCCAGGGGTTGAACCCATGTCTCTTGTCTGCTGCATTGGCAGGCGGGTTCTTTACCACTAGCACCACTTTGGAAGCCCAATATTCACTTTATAAGGAGTTAAATGAGGTAATATATTTAAAATTTTACTGTAGCACTTGACACATAACAAGTGCTCATTAAATATTTGTGGTTCAGCCCATCAGTTGTGTCCGTGACCTTATGGAAGCAGCATGCCAGGCTTCCATGTCCTTCACCATCTCCTGAAGTTAGCTCAGACTCATGTCCATTGAGTCAGTGATGTCATCCAACCATCTCCAACCGTTAAATATTAACTATATTATTATTTTGCAGTGTTTTACAGGGATACTGTATATTTCACTATATACATGAGAGCTTTTAAACCATGATATTTTCAATAATTAGGTATCATAATAATTGTGATACTTTGAAGTAAAATGGAAAGGTGGCTGCCTTTAATTTTTATGATTTTATGCAGCTTTGGATGCTTTCAGTAATTTTCGAAAGTCCTTTCAGTAATGGTTGCTACAAAGTTATTTGTTAGTTTCAGAATCTTGGAAAAATCTTTACTGAAAGAAAGACAATGATCGTAGAAAATTTGCATTCCCAAATCTCTTCTTAAGACCAAAGTTTCCTTTGTGAATGGATTACTGTCATAAACTAACATTTATTAAGATAGAAAAGATATAGACTTGTATTTGTACTTCAATCGCTCAGTCATGTCTGACTCTTTGCGACCCACATTGACTGCAGCACACCAGGTTTCCCTGTCCATCATCAACTCTCAGAGCTTACTCAAACTCATGTCCATCAAATCGGTGATGCCATCCAAGCATCTCATCCTTTGTTGTCCCCTTCTCCTCCCACTTTGAATCTTTCCCAGCATCAGGGTCTTTTCCAATGAGTCAGGTCTTCGCATCAGGTGGCCAAAGTATTGGAATTTCAGCTTCAGCATCAGTCCTTCCAATGAATATCCAGAACTGATTTCCTTTAAGATGGACTGGTTGGATCTCCTTGTAGTCCAAGGGACTTTCAAGAGTTTTCTCCAGCACCATAGTTTAAAAGCTGCATCAATTCTTTGTTGCTCAGCTTTCTTTAGAGTCCAGCTCTCACTCTAAATCTCACATCGCTTTGTGGTCTTTTGGCTAAGATCAAGTGTAGTATTCATACTCATTTCTCTATAAATATTTTAGAAGGAGAAAGAAACAGAAGAAGAATTGGTAGAGTTTTCAATATTATCTTGATAAAGGTCAAGAATGAGTCTCTTAACCTGGAATTTCTCATATAATATTTTAAAAGAAAAAAATGATATACCTCATGAATTAGCTACTCAGAATACATTCATATTTTTCCCCTTTGTCTTTCATAACTTTGCAATATGAAAGCTTAAATATTGATTTCCCAAGGTTTCTTACATCTAGGGTTATTTCTGGATTTCCCCAGTGGCTCAGCAGTAAAGAATCCACTTGCCAACGCAAGAGACTTTAGAGAGGCAGGTTCGATCCCTCAGTGGGGAAGAATCTGAAGGAGGAAATGGCTATCCACTCCAGTATTGTTGCCTGGAGAATCCTGCAGACAGAGAAGCCTGGTGGGCTACAGTCCATGTTGTTGCAAAGAGTGGGAAAGGCTGAGCAACTAAGTACACACACAGGGTTACTCATGCAACATATTTTTGGTCATGAGGAGGTGTTTTCTTCCTATTAAAAAAGCTCCAGTTCACCAGGAGAAATTCTTTTGTCCTTCTTCCTTCTCTTGGTATAAAACCTTAACAAGACTTCTCCAATCTCATCCTGAGTCCTCTCTTGTCTCTGGTCCACAAGCTACTACTTTCATTTGCTTAATTAAGACACGCCTTGTGTGTAGAACAGTCTCCTTAGTAATTCCCTCCTTTTGGCATCAATATGCTAGTTTCTTTCTTATAAAACAACACTCCCTCCCTGTCTTCCCCAACTCCGCCAGACTAGATAAAACTCCTTTTCCCATATATTTCTGTGTAGTCTTCATCATACTTTTATGTATGTAAAGAAGTATCTGGCTACAAGCCACAAGAAGCAGGAACATCAATCTTGTTTATCCCCGTGCCATAAGAGACAACATTTAATGAGCCAGGCACTGTGGGACAAGCACTATATATGTACTAACTTATGCTATGTTCACTGCAACATCTTGGTTTACAGGTGGGGCAACTGAGGTAGAGAGAAGTTAGGTAGTAGGTGGGTGACAGAGCAAGATCAAATCCAAGTGGCTTGCTCCAGAGCCTCTGTGCTTAACCAGTATCATCTACTCCCTCTCTAGAAATGTGCTGAAGAGTAGAGAGAGTTAGGGTATTTTTATGTAAAAAACAACACTAAGAGCCACTCTGTTGGGTAATTAAAGCACATTTTAAATAATGTTTAAAGCTTTTTCTGTACTATATTTATGCACTCCTCAATATAATTCATGTCAAAATGCATATTGATTTTACAATTTTCTTCAGCTACATCTTTGTTATTTTATGTTTAAAAGCAGTTGTTCTCAAGTATTTGAGTGCATGAGAAAACTAGAAAAATCATTAAAAAGTATATATTCTCAGGCTTATCTCCTGTGTTTTCTGATTTAACTGTATTCAGGTGAGGTCCTAGTAATGTTAAAGAGGAAATTCTAACAGGTTAACTGATAAAGTGAGTTCACTGATAAACATTTCTATAAGAAATACTACATTAATGAAGTTGATAAATGTAAACAGATTTTGTATTAATAATAATGATGGTGATAATAAAACTTCTGTAATTATAAAGGTAGGATATTCACATTATCAGATTTTTAAAATATAGAACCCTTTCTTGAAATATCCCAGTGGTCAGAGTTATTATCTTTATTTTTAGAGTCCTTCTGGATGATATGACTATAAAAGGTACTATGAGTATTAGAAACAAATTAATAAAGACTCCTCAGAAGTGATTTTTGATTCATAGAGCAACCTGCTGGGCTTTTTAAACACAGTTAAGCACAGTAAACAATGTCATCTCAAAATGATACAGATGGATTTTTTTATTTCTATTCCCTTACCAATGTATTACAGTTGGATTTTTATTCACTGTCTAATTGTTGCACTTATTTTATCGATGTGCTGTTGATTGTATTTAAATTTATAAATAATCAAAATCATGTAAAACTAATTGTCCCATGCTGTATTTGTGTTTTGCATTCATGTGTGTACATAGGTATGTATACATGCGTGTAGATCTGCGTGTATGTGCTGACATATGTGTGTATGTATTTAAGTGGTCTTTGGCCCATAACAATGTTAGGTCTCTCATTAGTGTTTCACCATTGTGTTTATATAATTTTATATATTACCTTCTATTTTAAACGTATGTTTAATGTGCATACATGTTACCTAATTATGAAAATTAGAATTGGAAAATCTTTGCAGAATGCTTTGATAGACCTCAAGTGAAAGTGATCATAGATATTATAAATAATTCTTTTGGTTATTAAGGAAATTATAGAAGGATTGCTTTCTCACTGAATTTTTTTTCTGATTGGATAAAAACAAAAGATATATATATATGTATATATAGTCTAATAATTATTGTGATATATGTATATTAGTTAAGATCTACATTAATTTGTTAATCAGAGTGTACCCAACTATTTGCCTTTTTCTAGCATGAATACCATCCTAGAAATAAACTGATTGGATTTCCCTATGATACCTCAATTTATTCTCAATTTTAAATAGATTAATATTTAATATACCCTAATAGGATAATCTGATTTATTTCTTTTGATTTAAAAACAATGGATTCTAGAGATCTTATATCTATGGGCTTAAGGTTCTAATGCTACTTTAATCCAAAACATTCTTCATGTCTCAGTTTTCTCTTTTGTTTAAAGTGTAATTATTTTTCTCTGAACGATAATGCTAAATAATTAAAATCTTTAAAACTTTCTAGTTTGTGGAGAAATGTGTTATTAGTGGTCAGTTGTCAATGAATAAAATATAGACAGTAATTCCTAAGTTAACTTACACTGTGTTACCTGAGAGGGTTTTCCAGGTGGCACTAATGGTAAAGAACCCGCCTGCCGATGCTGGAGACACAAGAGTTGTGGGTAAGATTCCTGGGTTGGGAAGATCCCCTGGAGGAGGGCCTGGTGACCCACTCCAGTATTCTTGCCTGGAGAAGTCTATGGACAGAGGAGCCTCGTTAGGTAGTCTACGGATTCAGGAAGAGTCAGACATGACTGAAGCGACTTAGCACACATACACACAGTTAGGCGAGAACTTAGTTTCCATATGAGGATATATAATCCTTCCTCCTCTTCCTCAAAGATGTTGCTATTGCTTTACCAATGTAATGGCTATGGTTACCTATTATTCTGGGTTATTTTCCCAGGACTTATCGTTAATATGTAATATGTATGTATATGCATATGTATGTTATTTTTCCCTAGCAGCTGTTTCAATCTATAACATGCAGTGACAATAAACAGTATCAATCACCTTCTCTAAGAGAGACATTAGCCTGGAGGCTAAGCTTCAATGGTGCACAGATCAAATTATCTGTTGACGCATTCACCTTATAGGATTAATGCAGGGTGCACAGGAAGATAGTTTTAGCCAATTTTAGCTCTTATCATAGTAGCAGCTACCTATCCCCTATCTAACCCCATGGCAGATAGTGGTGAATAAGTTATTTTTATATTATAAACATAAAACCAAGGATTTTTTAGAGTGGATCTTAATCCCTTCAATCTACTATAACTGTGAATCCTGTAATTTGTTTCAAGTACAGTCATGAGTTTTTATGCATAGTCTCAATTTAGATATATAAGAAAGTATAAAAATTGTTAATATAATAGCAACCAACAATCTATGCCTTTCAAATTATTTAAATAGCAAGTGATATTTAAAGATAGTAAACAAATAATGTACATTAAACTGATGCATTTTATTGGTATATATATATAAAATTAGCCAATATATATTTTAAGATGAGATTAAGGTTTTAAAAAATTTTTTTTCAAGTATACAATTTGTTTTTATTTACAATACCCTATAAAAATGTAAATTTAGAAACTTTTTTTATTAATTAAAACCAAACAAAAAAGATAAAAACACAGAAAAGAAGAAATAATAATCGAGTCTTCACTTGATCGGTTGTGAAGGGATGGCAGGAAAGATGGGAACTCAGGAGATGATGGCAGAGGGGGAAGAGGGGACGTCATGGGGCACAGCGGTGGGGGAGGGGGCAGGCCATGGAGGGGAAGAACTGCAGGAAGAGAATAAGGACAGCTGGTTAGAACGGAGGACCTCACTATTGTACAATACATTTATGTGCAAAACGTTTATTCTCATATTAAATATCATAACCTGCTCCCCCTCCCCCACTATATTCGAAAAGGTGAGAATAATAAATCAGACGTAATCTTAGGTCTGTCATCACTAGGGATCCGAACCCCTTATCCTGGTTGATTGCTGAATGGGAGAGGGGTGAGTGACAGGGCCGGCAGGCTGTCCCTGACAGGATTCCCCTGCCGGGGCAGGGGCCTGGGCTAGACGAAGGAGCAAGGACGGCATTTCTGCCTGCAGCGTGCAGGAGACTGAGGAGCAAAGCGCCGGGCTTCGCTCCCGTGGTTAGGTGCGGAGGTTTTCCCCCATGACACCAAATAAAAACAGGGCAGAGGGAAGTCAAGCATGGCTTACTGAAACAGTCTCAGGAAGACAGAGGCGTGTGGTGAAGCTGCACTGTGGCAGCAGGCTCCAGGTCAGGGCCGTTCTCGGCAAGCCTCCATGCACTTGAAAGGACCACATGCTTAGGTATATTGTGATAGCTAAAAAATTTAGGGAAAGCAATTTGATAATGTATATACCACAAAACATCCATCCTATTTGCCCTAATAATACAATTCTGAGAATCTTCCACAAGAAACATTAAAATTCTCATTCTGTTGAGAATTTATTAATGAAAATATTTTGGGTATTATTCGTATTTCTTAAGTAAAATTTAACAACCTATATAAAAATACAGAGTTGGTTAAGAAAATAAGGGCTCATATATATTTGATAATATTATTTGATCCCTAAAAATAGTGTATACAAACACTTTAAAGTCATAAGAAAAGGTTTGTAATGTTATGTTAGTGGAAGAAAGTAGGAAATTATGGTATGAATCGTGTATCGCTTTTCTATTACCACTGTAACAAATTTCCTCAAACTTAATAGCTGAAAGCAACACACAGTTATTATCTTCTGTCTAAAGTCTAAATCTAAAGTCGGTCTCAGGGGGCTGATAAAATCAAGGTGTTGGCAGAGCTGGTTCTTCCTGGAGGCTATAGGGGAGGATGTATTCTCTTGCCTTATAGTCTTCAGAGGCTGTTTTCATTCCTTGACTTATAGCCTTTCATCATATCACCTTTTGTCCCTCTGCTTCTCTTCAAATCCTCCATCACTGACCCTTTAGCCTCCTTTTATGGTACCCTGTGATTGCTTTGAGGTAGTCACCCAGATAAGCCAGAATTATCTCATCACGAGGTTTTTAACTTAATCACATCTGCAAGTTGGTGAAGGTGCCACGTAAGGTAATGTGTTTACAGGTTCTGGGGATTATAGGGTGTGGACATCTTAGGGAGGACATAAGCCTACCCGCTACACACAGAAAGATCATAATTATGTCAGGATACTGTTGAGAGTAAAAAAGAACACTATTAATTATTTCAGGACAACAGAGGTAAACAGGAGCCATTCTTGAACAACCTAGATAGGTAGTCACCTAGTATACAACCAGAATGACAAGAAATGACAAGCTGTTTGAATTTAGTCAGATTTTCATTTTGAAAGGATCTGTTTTTGTTACCTTGGGATAACAAGATTTGATTTTTTTTCCTCCTTACAGTATTGGGATATCACTATTATATGTCTACATGTGAAATATTTTATTGATTATATTCAAGGATTGTTGGTCTCTAATTTCAAGATAAATGCTTTCTTAGATACAAGAAATTTCCATTTATTATTACTCTGATTTTCTTCCTGCTAATATTTTTTTTCTCCTTTGTCTTTCAGACAGATCCTTTCTGTATATGTACTGATCCTTCTGAATAGACTTTCTATGTCTTTTAAATGCTCTCATGTTTTTCATCTCTATATTTTTGAAATTCTGACTTTTATTCCATTTTATCTTCCTATCTACTAATTTACTCTGGTCAACCTTGCTGCCCTATGAATCTCTGGACACTTTGATTTTGAAATATCTCATATGCTTGCACAGTATTTCCTCTGCTCTGATTTTCTTTCAATATTTCAATGTATTTCTTTAAAAATTTCAGCTTTGTAAAATTTATAAAAATTTCCAATTCCCTAATGGCATTCTTTTCTATTGTTAGTGCTTTGTGGATTAATTAATTTTTCACTTTTCTCCTGAAATTCAAATGAAATTTGAGGAGCATATTTTACTCTTCTATTAACTTCCTAACTTGAAACTAAACTATGGATCCATTTCATTTCACTGAGTGAAGAGATTGTTGGTGTTTAGTTGGGAAGTTACGTCCAACTCTCGTGACCTCATGGACCATAGCCACCCAGGCGCCTCTGTCCATGGAATTTCCCAGGCAAGAATACTGCACTGTATAGCCATTTGCTTCTTCCAGGGATCTTCCTAACCCAGGGATCAAACCTGGGTGTTCTTCACTGGCAAGCAAATTCTTTCCCACTGAACAATCGGGGAAGCCAAAGGAGAGATAAGAAGACCTTCTAAAATAAACAAGGCAAAGAAATAGAGGAAAGCAGAATGGGAAAGAAATCAAGAAAGTCAGAGATATCAAGGGAACATTTCAAGCAAGGATGGGCATGATAAAGGACAGAACCATTAAGGACCTAACAGAAGCAGAAGATATTAAGAAGAGGGGGCAAGAATATACAGAAGAACTGTACAAAAAAAATCTTAGTGACTGGAATAACCACACTGGTGTGGTCACTCACCTAGAGCCAGACATCCTGGCATGTGAAGTCAAGTGGGCCTTAGGAAGCATTACTATGAACAAAGCTAGTGGAGGTGACAGAATTCCAACTGAGCTATTTTAAATCCTAAAAGATGGTGCTGTTAAAGTGTTGCACACAATATGCCAGCAAATTTGGAAAACTCGTCAGTGGCCACAGGATTGGAAAAGGTCATCTTTTATTCCAATCCCAAAGAAGGGCAATGACAAAGAATGTTCAAACTATTGTACAATTGTGCTCATTTCACATACTAGCAAGGTGATGCTCAAAATCCTTCAAGCTAGGCTTATACATATACATACAAAAAACTTTGAGGCATATCTGTGATTAGGTGCTTATGCATGTCTGGTTGATTGCTAAGTTGTGTTTGATTCTGTGACCTTATGGACACAGGCTCCCCTGTCTGTGGGATTCCCCAGGCAAGAATTCTGCAGTGGGTTGCTATTTTCTTCTCCAGGGGATCTTCCTGACCCAGGAATGGAATGGAACCCGCATTTCCTACATTGGCAGGCAGTTTCTTTACCACTGAACCACCAAGAAATTTCCCTTATGCAGTTGTATTAAGGGTCAAAAATATGTCAGCCTTAGGTCTTTCTTTTCTGCAGAAAAGATTATACACTTTAAATTTCTGTTAACTTTGTATGAAAATGCCTGTATAGTTGATTCTTATGATCCGTGGTAGTTAAGTTCTATAAAGTTACCTGGAATACTGAATTAGTGAGTGCTAAACCTCATGCGAAGAGTTGACTCATTGGAAAAGTTGACTCATGCTGGGAGGGATTGGGGGCAGGAGGAGAAGAGGACAACAGAGGATAAGATGGCTGGATGGCATCACCGACTCAATGGACATGAGTTGGGGTGAACTCTGGGAGTTGGTGATGGACAGGGAGGCCTGGTGTGCTGCCATTCACGGGGTCGCAAAGAGTTGGACACGACTGAGTGACTGAACTGAACTGAACTGAAACCAAGAATACACAGAAGAACAGTATAAAAAAGATATTCACGACCAAGATAATCATGATGGTATGATCCCTCACACTCACCCAGAGCCAGACATCCTGGAATGTGAAGTCAAGTGGGCTTTAGGAAGCATCACTATGAACAAAGCTAGTTTAAGTGATGGAATTCCAGTTGAGCTATTTCAAATCCTGAAAGTTGATGCTGTGAAAGTGCTACACTCATTATGCCAGCAAATTTGGAAAACTCAGCAGTGGCCACAGGACTGGAAAAAGTTAGGTTTCATTCTAATCCCAAAGAAAGGAAATCCCAAAGAATGCTCAAACTACTGCACAATTGTACTCATCTCACATGCTAGTAAAGTAATGCTCAAAATTCTTCAAACCAGGCTTCAGAAATATGTGAACCGTGAACTTCCAGACATTCAAGCTGGTTTTAGAAAAGGCAGAGGAACCAGAGATCAAATTGCCAACATCCGCTGGATCATGGAAAAAGCAAGAGAGTTCCAGAAAAGCATCTATTTCTGCTTTATTGACTATGCCAAAGCCTTTGACTGTGTGGATCACAAGAAACTGTGGAAAATTCTGAAAGAGATGGGAATAACAGACCACCTGACCTGCCTCTTGAGAAACCTGTGTGCAGGTCAGGAAGCAACAGTTAGAACTGGACATGGAACAACAGACTGGTTCCAAATAGGAAAAGGAGTACGTCTAGGCTGTATATTGTCACCCTGCTTATTTAACTTATATGCAGAGTACATTCTGAGAAACGCTGGACTGGATGAAGCACAAGCTGGAATCAAGTTTGCTGGGAGAAATATCAATAACCTCAGATATGCAGATGACACAACCCTTTATGGCAGAGAGTGAAGAGGAACTAAAGAGCCTCTTGACAAAAATGAAAGAGGAGAGTGAAAAAGTTGGCTTAAAGCTCAACATTCAGAAAACTAAGATCATGGCATCCGGTCCCGTCACTTAATGGCAAATGGATGGGGAAACAGTGGACACAGAGGCTGACTTTATTTTGGGAGGATGTGAGAGTTGGACTATAAAGAAAGCTGAGCACCGAAGAATTGATGCTTTTAAACTGTGGTGTTGGAGATGACTCTTAAGAGTCCCTTGGACTGCAAAGAGATCCAACCATTCCATCCTAAAGATCAGTCCTGGGTGTTCATTGGAAGGACTGATGCTGAAGTTGAAACTCCAATACTTTGGCCACCTGATGCAAAGAGCTGACTCATCTGAAAAGGCTCTGTTGCTGGGAAAGATTGAGGGCAGGAGGAGAAGGGGACGATAGAGGATGAGATGGTTGGATGGCATCACCGACTCAATGGACATGGGTTTTGGTGGACTCCGGGAGTTGGTGATGGACAGGGAGGCCTGGCATGCTGCGTTTCAGGGGGTTGCAAAAAGTCGGACATGACTGAGCAACTGAACTGAAACCACTGTTCCTAGGGGAAGTACAGAGTCACATTCTTGAGGGCCTTCGTTTACAATATTTTCATCGACCGATCAGCATATAACTTTGTTTTATGGGTGTTTATGTTTTAAACATCTCCTTCCTTGGAGAAGGAAATGGCAACCCACTCCAGTGTTCTTGCCTGGAGAATCCCACGGACAGAGGAGCCTAATGGGCTGCTGTCTATGGGGTTGCACAGAGTCGGACATGACTGAAGTGACTTAGCAGCAGCAGCAGCATGTTTTAAAATATTTTAATTAATATGTATGTTTGATTCATAAACACTGTGCTCACCAGCCTTTTTTTTTTGGCACTTCAGAAGTGCAAAAAAAAAAAAGCCAAGTCAGCGCTTTTTTCTATGCCTGGGGGCTGAAGTTAAACCATGTAGAATGGAGACATCAACACCAAAAAGCAAAGCAATGCACAAGTGTAGCCCTAAAGAGACCATGAAAAGAACACGGACAGTATTAGAACTGAAAGAAGGGAGAACATTACCATGTTTGAGTTAGCTGGAACCATGCGTGTTGTGTAACTCAGAACATCTTATTCTTTGAAAATGTCCATGAATAACCATGAAAGCACTGAAAGTATTAATTTGGAGGTGGCAAAATGTTTCTAGTGAGTGTGCAAACTCACAAACACAGAATTCCCAATAATAAGGATAGACTGCTTTCTACGTGCTTCCCCAGTGGCTCAGCAGGAAGGAATCCAGCTGCAATACAGGAGGTGCAGGAGACTTGAGTTCCATCCCTGGGTCAGGAAGAGCCAGGAGGAGGGACTGGAAACCCACTCCAGTATTCTTGCCTGAAGAATCCCATGGACAGAGGAGCCTGACAGGCTACAGTCCACAGGGTCACACAATTGGACAGGACTGAAGTGACTGAGCACATGGGCTTTCTAATATTCCATGAAACAAAGTAATTTGAGAAAACAAAAATTTATCCCCAAATACATAGGTGTTTTTTTTTTTTTTCCCCCCATAAAGTAGACTACTTTCAGGGAGATGTCAAGTTTCCTGTGTCTCTATTTACCAAATCATTGAATTTCCTTTTCTTGGTCAGTTGTATAAAATCTGGAACTAATAAAACATTACTTGGAGATCTCCCATTTGTAATAAAATTACTGTGTAACAATTTCTTCCCAATAAGTATAGTCATATACAAAACAAAAATTTCTGCCTCTTTTACAAGGAATAATAATTGTTACTATTTGATGAGTGCTTCCTACATTTTCTCATATATATATAAGAAGAGAAAATTGATTCCATTTTACAAATGTAGAAACTTAGGACTAGATAAACTAAATACCTTATGTATACATATGGCTGATTCATGTTGATGTTTGACAGAAAACAACAAAATTCTGTAAAGCAATTATCCTTAAATTAAAAAATAAATAAATTAAAAATAAATAGCTTATCCAAATTCACTCCTTGATAAGTAATGAAGCAGAAGTCTAATCCAAGTGTTTGATTCAACAGTGCCCATTTCTTAAATTATTACTTTCTTAAAGTGTTAGTGTTCTGTCTCCATTCCAGAGCCAATTGTTACTACTTTTTAAAATGTCTCTGTTTTCTGTCTTTATTTTCAGAGGAAAACCTTCTTTTCTAAGTGTTCATTTTCCTTTGTTTTCTTGTTGAGCATCTTAAAACGTATAAAAGAACTATATACCTATCTCATATTCCCATTAGGGCATCTATTTTGTTTTTCTGTTTTCCACTTTTTTTCCTAGTAAAAGCAATCTGGGTTAGAGAAGAAAAGTAATGAAAGCAAAATTTATTAAAATTTTATTTTGCAACAGATAACTGGGTTAAGGGCTTTATGAAATTGTTTAATCCTCATGATAAATTTGTGAGATTGATATTATGACTCAATTTTATTAAACAGGAAACTGAGATTCTGGGAACTGTTATAAAATGTCTTACTTTGCTCAGATAATAAGTGCAGGTTCTCATTTGCATTCAGATCCTTCTGTTTGGAGAACCCAGGCATTTCCATACTCATCATTACTTGCCAGTGTCCATTGGGATTGCCATTGCAAAGTAATTTGGAAATATCCAGAAAAGCTAGTTTGTTTAGTAACTATTTGAAAACCAGATTACTTTTGAAGTGGAAAGGGTTTTAGGTATCAGAAAGGTCAATCCTTTGTTTTATAGATAAATAAATAGGACCAGAGAAGTTAAGTGTTTTGTCATTTTGTCTAAATTCAAATAACATAGAAGAAGCAGAGACAGGATTATTTCAGCCTCTTTCTTTACTATTTTGTTGCCGTTTCTACTATACCTTTCCATCATACAGACATGTTGGAGTAATTTATTTAGTAAAACATTTAAAATCCAGCCTACTGAAGAAGAGAAATTAATGAAAAAATTATATAAAGTGACTGACATTTATTCAGATTTTAATACTTGCCCTTATTCTTCTGAACTGTTTGATTTCTCACTCTTCCTTTCTTCTCCATGCTTTCTCTAAATCCTAGAAGGGGACATTTGTAGAATAAACACAGTTCTATTAGTTGAAAAAGAGTGATAGGGATGTAACTGAGAGAGAAGGGAAAAATTCTCAGTAGAGAATGAAAGAGAAAGAGAGAATTGCATGGAAAGTTCATGGCATGGGAAGTCAATCTCTTAGACTGAGATGAAGATCATGATCAGAGACCTTGAGAATAAAGATATTTCCAGGCTGCAAAAACAATGCTCCACTTATTACTTTTAATGGTGTGTTTTTTTTTTTTTCAATACTAGGAACTTCTAATGTGTTTACTCAAACTGATAACAAACTGCAGAATATGATTGTTTTCTTAAAAATTGAAAGACAGAAACATCATCTCATCTATCTGGCCTTAAACAAACATATTTGCTAACAAGTCTCTTCACATTCAAATTCTTTAGGTACTAGACTTTTGAACTTCTTAATATCTTAGCAGCAGATCTAAAAAGTGAAAATTCACATGTGGCTTTTTAATATATCACAGAAACTAAATTTATCTCAAAAGATTTATTTTATTTTATTTTTAAACTTTACATAATTGTATTAGTTTTGCCAAATATCAAAATGAATCTGCCACAGGTATACATGTGTTCCCCATCCTGAACCCTCCTCCCTCCTCCCTCCCCATTCCAGCCCTCTGGGTCGTCCCAGTGCACCAGCCCCAAGCATCCAGTATCGTGCATCGAACCTGGACTGGCAACTCGTTTCATACATGATATTTTACATGTTTCAATGCCATTCTCCCAAATCTTCCCACCCTCTCCCTCTCTCACAGAGTCCATAAACTCAAAATGGATTAAAGATCTCAACGTAAGACCAGAAACTATAAAACTCCTAGAGGAGAACATAGGCAAAACACTCTCTGACATACATCACAGCAGGATCCTCTATGACCCACCTCCCAGAATATTGGAAATAAAAGCAAAAATAAACAAATGGGACCTAATTAACCTTAAAAGCTTCTGCACATCAAAGGAAACTATTAGCAAGGTGAAAAGACAGCCTTCAGAATGGGAGAAAATAATAGCAAATGAAGCAACTGACAAACAACTAATCTCGAGAATATACAAGCAACTCCTACAGCTCAACTCCAGAAAAATAAATGACCCAATCAAAAAATGGGCCAAAGAACTAAATAGACATTTCTCCAAAGAAGACATACAGATGGCTAACAAACACATGAAAAGATGCTCAACATCACTCATTATCAGAGAAATGCAAATCAAACCCACTATGAGGTACCATTTCACACCAGTCAGAATGGCTGCGATCCAAAAGTCTACAAGCAATAAATGCTGGAGAGGGTGTGGAGAAAAGGGAACCCTCTTACACTGTTGGTGGGAATGCAAACTAGTACAGCCACTATGGAGAACAGTGTGGAGATTCCTTAAAAAACTGGAAATAGAACTGCCTCATGATCCAGCAATCCCACTGCTGGGCATACACACTGAGGAAACCAGAAGGGAAAGAGACACGTGTACCCCAATGTTCATCGCAGCACTGTTTATAATAGCCAGGACATGGAAGCAACCTAGATGTCCATCCGCAGATGAATGGATAAGAAAGCTGTGGTACATATACACAATGGAGTATTACTCAGCCATTGAAAAGAATACATTTGAATCAGTTCTAATGAGGTGGATGAAACTGGAGCCTGTAGAACAGTCAAAAGATTTTTTTTAATAATCTTTACTTTGTTATGCTATAACTACTTTCCTTTTCTGCTCACTTTGAGCCGTTCCACCAATTATTATAGAGCCATTTATACATTAACCTCATGGAGGGCTGTAGTATTTGAGTAAAGTAGGCTGACACTGTAAATTTGTTTCTGGACCTGTTCCCTTTTTTCTGTGTTAATCATTTGGTTTTCTCTCTATTGTCAACTCATACAGCGTGCTTATTCTGTCCTGTATTTCTTAACTGGGAGCAAAAATCTGGTACTAACACTCTCTGTCTCTGTCTCTGTCTCTCTCTCTCTCTCTCACACACATACACACATTTCAGTGGTATCAGCAGTGATGCATAAAATCTAGAAATACTTGGATTATGTTCATACAGATACTTCAACCTTTGAGTAACACCAGTATCCAAATCAGGGATCTACTTTCAATTTTACGTTTATTTGGCCCTAACTTATAAAAAGCAAAGACATTACCTTGCCAACAAAAGGTCCTTCTAGTCAAAGCTATGGTTTTTCCAGTAGTCATGTATGGATGTAAGAGGTGGACTATAAAGAAAGCTGAG
The DNA here is from genome assembly GCF_029407905.1 of Bubalus kerabau. NCBI lineage: Eukaryota > Metazoa > Chordata > Mammalia > Artiodactyla > Bovidae > Bubalus > Bubalus kerabau. Next base: position 155,773,140 of record NC_073626.1, read on the forward strand.
CACTGAAGAGTTGATGCTTTTGAATTCTGGTGTTGGAGAAGACTTTTGAGAGTCCCTTGAACTGCAAGGAGATCCAACCAGTCCATCCTAAAGGAAATCAGTCCTGAATATGCATTGGAAGGACTGATGTTGAAGCTGAAACTCCAATACTTTGGCTACCTGATGCTAAGAACTGACTCAAAATGACCATGATGCTGGGAATGACTGAAGACGTGAGGAGAAGGGGATGACAGAGGATGAAATGGTTGGATGGCATCACCAACTCAATGGGCATGAGTTTGAGTAAACTCTGGAAGTTGGTGATGGATAGGGAGGCCTGGCATGCTGCAGTCCATGGGGTTGCAAAGAGTCAGACATGACTGAGAGACTGAACTGAACTGAATATCTGAGGCTTTCCAGGTGGCACTAGTGATAAAGAACACATCTGCCAATGCAGAAGACATAAGAGATGTGAGTTTGATCCCTGGGTTCTATCTGTGGGTTGGGAAGATCCCTTGGAGGAGGGCATGGTGACCCACTCCAGTATTCTTGCCTGGAGAATCCCGTGGACAGAGTAGCCTGGCAGGCTATAGTCCATGGGGTCGCAAAAAGCTGGACAGGACTGAAGTGACTTGAGCACAAGCACACACACACAACTAATATCCATTTGATAGGTTTATAGAACTTTGTTTTTACACAGCTTGAACTATACAGTAGTTTAGTTCGGAGGGGAGAAAACAAAGCCCATTGGTATTCATTCATGAAAACTTAAGTGTTCTTTCTTTGTAAACATAACAGAGGGTTTGATATGATTAATGGAAGAGGAAGAAGAGGCTTTAGAAGTCACATTGAGGCCTGGCTACATGGTTCTCTAGCTGGGGAAAGAAGACCAGCTAAAAGTAAAGTGTGAATGTCTAGATGCGAAGAGACACATCCATAGCCTAGGGGAATGGCAGTCATGATGAACTGGAAAGCTTGATACAATGGAGTGCCATGATCTGGTTGCCTAATGCGTTGCTCTATGAAGTACAGAAATATGTCTACACCAAGATCTGTTGCCCATTAGAATGTAGAAGGTGTTTGGTGAAGTTAATGGAGAAAAGGTTAATTGGTCTTTGCTAGTTCTTCTTCAGAATCTAGTTTTAGGTATCTTATGGAAAAGATGTTTTGAAAGAATAAAACAGACATATGAATCTGTAGAGAGTGATATTTTGTGTCAGTCAAAGTTGAAACATGAGAACACATGACATGAACTGGATGTTAAGGGTAAACTAAAATATTAATATGAAGTAATGTAGAATAGAGCACTGAGGGAATCCGGGAAAAGGAGTTTTGTAAAAAAAAATGAGCTTCTCTGGGAGTTAGGAGGCCTCAGAAACCCCAAATCCCGACAAGGTTCTCACGTCTGCTCTGGGACCTCAGGCAAGTCAGTGGTCAGCTTCTTGTCTCTTTAGGCTCCTCATTAAAAATAATAATAATAATAATTTATTTATTGTAAGTGGAGGCTAATTACTTTACAATATTGTGGTGGTTTTTGCCATACATTGACATGAATCAGCCATGGGTGTACATGTGTCTCCCCCACACCACCCTCATTTTTAAACTGACTTGTGTGGACTAAGTGATATTTAAGACAGCCCCCAAGGGGGAAAACTGTATTCTAGGTATCTCTCTTAGATGCTGTAAAGAGTAAAATGACGGAACCACAAGGTCAAGGTGGTTGGCAGTTTAATAGTTTTTGATCACCACAGGTGTCATCATATGAAAACTACGTTATGGAATGTAAAAGTGGAAATGGTAAAGAGATAAAAGATCTTTATATGCTGACTATAGCAATGAATATTACCAATCATGAGTCATAAAATAGAGTTAAGAAAAAATGTGGACAGTGGATATGGTTATTTTCTATTTTTATTAAATTCTTTCATTTCTTTTCTTACAGTGGTGAGGTGTGCAGCTAGAGTACATAATTATTTTATATAATTATAATATTTGATTAAAAATCTTATTTTTTAAAGTACATTTAATCCATATTTAGATTTTTTTTAATGTTTTTGTAGTGATGTGGGCTTTCTTTAAAAAAAAAAAATTCCTTACACTATTGGCCTTAGAGGCACAAGAGCAACCACTAAATTCTATTAAAATAGCTCAGGGACTCATCCATGCATGCAAAAATTATAATTATGAGCATCCAAGGAAAATTAGTGTGTAATGTCTTAATTTAAGCTGAACAACATAATTTTATTTACAGATTGAATTCTATTAAATCTTTAGAGTGGTATATTTTTGTTTTACTTTCTTGTAATTAATATTTAGCATAGCTCTTTGAGTAGCACACTGCATTATTAATGCACATTTTGTGAGAAATGTTATAGTATATAAAAAATGCCCTCTCTTTGGAAGATAGCCCATAAATTGTGTTATTATATTAAAATGCAAATTTTGCATTTTGGTTGACTGTTTAAAATACTTATGAGTTGCATATTTGCTTGTTTAGACATAGTAACTCAGACAAATTGTAAAAAATCAGTTTGACTTTATTTGGATGTTTTCACATTTTTCACCCAGTGTTGGGAATTTTTCCCAGTTTTGCATTCTTAACTCAGAGTTATGATGTGAATATTGTGTTTGCCTTAATCCTGATCTGGTTTTCTTTAGGAAAACTATGAATTGTATTAGTAGCATATCACCAAAGCTACATGGCTATTAAGGTTTGAGCCTTGGGATAGAAAAGTAAAAATTTCAAATTCCTATTACTGCTCTTGTCACAAGACGTCGTTGTTTTGCCTGTAATATTCCCACTAAGGCAGCCTCTAAGAAAACATCATTTATCTTAGTTTAGCTATGAGAAGGCTGTAGAAATCCTTTCTTCATTTTTTAAAATGAGTTTTCAGAAGTATCCACAAATAGAAATCTAATGGTTAAGCACAAAACTCTGTAATGTTTGAGAACACCAAATAGATGTTCTGCTGCACTGTTTTTTATTAACAAAAATAAATGGAGAAGAAAATAAAAAAAACTCCTCAAACTTTATATTGCTTAATATTAAAATAGGACAATATGAACCCTCCATTAATCTTGGTGATTCTCAGATTGGGAGTAATAAAGCCCCTGAGTTTCATGAGAGGTGTTCTATTGTGATGAAAAAAAACTGGGTTTCTGAACTCTAGGCAGTAGCTTATTAGCAAGTGTTGTTCCCATGGGAACACCATTGCTCCCATTTCTCACTTGATTCCACTCCTTTCTTCTCACCTCCTGTGGTAGGAATAGTGCCTCTAGGTGATGCCATGTTTCTGGTGCAGCTAGAACACAACCAGTCTTTCCTTAGCAACATCTGATTTCATACCACTTCCTCCTGGCTGGTAGATTTAGAAATGTATGAAAATGGGGCTTTTCTACTTTTGGTCTGGCAAACATGGTCTAATTCTCCAAATTCTTCTGAAACTGCTGTTGAATGATGAACAGATTCAACAATCTGTTAGATGATGTTGAACAGGGAGTCAGTCATGCGTTACACGGAGTAGTTTCATTATTGTTAAGTAGTTTAAAAAATTAACACTAACAATTAGTTTCATATTATAAAAGCAATGTTTCTCATATACTTTTTTTTATCAGTCTTAGAGTCTAGAATTTGAGGAGAGGGTTGTTTTATTTTATTGTATATCACTTATTTATGACTTTTTTCCCCTGGAATTAAATATTTAGTATGCTTCCTATGTCCTAGGAAATATTAGAGAGACTTTTTCCACATACTGGTAGTGCTTGCATTAATATTCCAAAGCTGACTGACTACTGCAGATTGATCATTGGAGTGCTAATGTGCTCACCCTGTGCATGCAAATATAAAACTTCTCTCTTGTCTGTTTTATGTCTAGTCTTTAAATGTGTTTGCAATATTTTAGAATGTTGCGGACTCTCTCAAATAAGCAAGCAAAATAAAGTACATTAGAAAATTAAAGCAGAGTTGGAATTTCAAGACAAAAATATTAGTAGTTCTCACAAGATAAACTAAAGGAGTAAAAAGTGGTTTCTCCAACTATTTACCAAAGTCTGTGCTACAAATCAGAAACTCCCACAGGGTTACAACAGAGTGTCTTTAATTAAAAAACAACTATGAAAATATTTCACTGCTATCATCTATGATCAGTTCCTAGATTATTTTCAAATTGAAAGAGGCCCAAAATTACATAAAGTAATTTTAAGAGTGTATATGGAATAACCTTCTTTTTTATAATTGTGTCTTTAATATACTAGAAATGACTACTATATTAAAGCAAAGGTTTGGCTGATATTTTAAGATAAGCTAAAGAATATTCATAAGTAAAAAAGTAAGTCATTTAAAAAACAATATTAAGGAAAATATAAGACAGTGGGAGCTTGGCTGTGTCAGCCATTCTGAAGGTGGTATATGACTCAGAGGATCAGGAAATTGTGGTTCAAAGAGACTTTTCATATCCCTGGAGAGTCATTGATTGTAAAGAGCCAAGATTTCTCAAAGGATTCTTGGACCAAGAGGCCTTTTTCTGGAGAATAAATGCATTACTGGGATGGAGATTTTAACAGTAATCAGGGACATGCGAAATAGATGGGGAAACAGTGGAAACAGTGTCAGACTTTATTTTGGGGGGTTCCAAAATCACTGCAGATGGTGATTGCAGCCATGAAATTAAAAGACGCTTACTCCTTGGAAGGAAAGTTATGACCAACCTAGACAGCATATTCAAAAGCAGAGACATTACTTTGCCAACAAATGTCCGTCTAGTCAAGGCTATGGTTTTTCCAGTGGTCATGTATGGATGTGAGAGTTGGACTGTGAAGAAAGCTGAGTGCCAAAGAATTGATGCTTTTGAACTGTGGTGTTGGAGAAGACTCTTGAGAGTCCCTTGGACTGCAAGGAGATCCAACCAGTCCATCCTAAAGGAGATCAGTCCTGGGTGTTCATTGGAAGGACTGATGATAAAGCTGAAACTCCAATACTTTGGCCTCCTGATGCGAAGAGCTGAATCATTGGAAAAGACCCTGATGCTGGGAGGGATTGGGGGCAGAAGGGGAAGGGGACAACAGAGGATGAGATGGCTGGATGGCATCACCAACTTGATGGACATGAGTTTGAGTGAACTTCGGGAGTTGGTGATGGACAGGGAGGCCTGGCATGTTGTGGTTTGTGGGGTCGCAAAGAGTCAGACACGACTGAGCAACTGAACTGAACTGAACTGAACTGATCCGAAGGGCCTCTTTCTCCTCTGGTGCTTCCACTGCCTCCTATTCCCTGTCAACTCATCCACAAGACTTCTTTCTTTACCCCATCCTTTGACACATATGAAGGATTCATTCATGAGATTATGGAGGCTGAGCGGTCCTACCAACTTCTGTCTAGTGTGTGCATGTGTGCACACTCAGTCATGTCTGACTCTTGGGGCCCCATGGACTGTAGCCCACCAGGCTCCTCTGTCCATAGGATTTCCCAGGCAAGAATACTAGAATGTTTTGCCATTTCCTTCTCCACTGGTTGCGTATAGTTTAATCCAAATTTGAAAGCTCAAGAATCATGGGAGTTTTTGGTATAAATTTCAGTCTGAAGATAGGAGAACACCAATGCCCCAGCTCACACATTGTGGCAGAAGGGACAAAATCTCCCTTTTGTTTTATTCAGTTTCTCAATGGGTTAGATGATGCTCACCCACATTTGCTAGGATAACTTCTTTAACTTGTTTTAAATTCAAATTAAATTTCAAATTTAATTTAATTTGAATACCAATACTGGCAAATCACTTCAGCATTGTTGCCTTGAGAACCCCATGAACAGTATGAAAAGGCAAAAAGATATGACCCTGAAAGATGAACTCCCCAGGTTGGCAGGTGCCAAATATGCTACTGGAGAAGAGTGGAGAAATAACTCCAGAAAGAATGAAGATACGGAGCCAAAGCAAAAACAATGCCCAGTTGTGGATGTGACTGGTGATGGAAGTAACGTCTGATGCTATAAAGAATATTATTGCATAGGAACCTGGAATGTAAGGTCCATGAATCAAGGCAAATTGGAAATGGTCAAACAGGAGATGACAAGAATGAACATCGACATTTTAGGAATCAGTGAACTACAATGGACTGGAATGGGCAAGTTTGGAATTCTACAGGCCAGAATACTGGAGTGGGTAGCTTTTCCCTTCTCCAGGGGATCTTCCCAACCCAGGAATTGAACCAGGATCTCCTGCATTGCAAGCAGATTCTTTACCAACTGAGCTATCAGGCAAGCCCCAAATTTAACTCAGATGACCATTATATCTACTATTGTAGAAGAAAAGGAATAGCCCTCATAGTCAACAAAAGAGTCAGAAATGCAGTACTTAGGCCCAATCTCAAAAACGACAGAATGATCTCTGTTCATTTCCAAGGCAAACCATTCAATATCACAGCAATCCAAGTTTATGCCCCAACCAGAAATGCCTACAGGACCTTCTAGAATTAACACCCCACAAAAGATGTCCTTTTCATTATAGGGGACTGGAATGCAAAAGTAGGAAGTCAAGAGATACCTACAGTAACAGGAAAATTTGGCCTTGGGATACAGAATGAAGCAAGAAAATACTAACATAGTTTGGCCAAGAGAACACACTGATCATAGAAAACACCCTCTTCCGGCAACACAAGAGATGACTCTACATATGGACATCACCAGATGGTCAATACTGAAATCAGATTGATCATATTTTTGCAGCCAAAGGTGGAAAAGCTCTATACAGTCAGCAAAAACACGACTGTGGCTCAGATCATGAACTCCTTATTGCTAAATTCAGACTTAAATTGAAGAAAGTAGGGAAAAGCACTAGACCATTCAGGTATGACCTAAATCAAATCCCTTATGATTATACAGTGGAAATGAGAAATAGATTCAAGGGATTAGATCTGATAGACAGAGTTCCTGAAGAACTATGGACTGATGTTCACGACATTGTACAGGAGGCAGTGGTCAAGACGAACCCCAAGAAAAAGAAAGGCAAAAAGGCAAAAAGGTTGTCTGAGGAGGCCTTACAAATAGCTGAGAAAAGCAGGGAAGTGAAAGGCAAAGGAGAAAAGGAGAGATATTTATTTGAATGCAGAGTTCCAAAGAATAGCAAGGAGAGATAAGAAAGCCTTCCTTAGTGATCAATGCAAAGAAATAGAGGAAAACAATAGGACGGGAAAGACTAGAGATCTCTTCAAGAAAATTAGAGATGCCAAGGGAATATTTCATGCAAAAATGGGCACAGTAAAGGACAAAATGGTGTGAACCTAAAAGAAGCAGAAGATACTAAGAAGAGGTGGCAAGAATACACAGAAGAGCTATACAAGAACTATACAAAAAAGATCTTCATGACACAAATAACCACGATGGTGTGATCACTCACCTAGAGCCAGACATTCTGGAATGAGAAGTCAAGTGGGCCTTAGGAAGCATCACTATGAGCAAAGCTAGTGGAGGTGATGGAATTCCAGTTGACCTATTTCAAATCCTAAAAGATGATGCTGTGAAAGTGCTGCACTCAATAGGCCAGCAAATTTGGAAAACTCAACAGTGGCCATGGGACTGGAAAAGGTCAGTTTTCATTCCAATCCCAAAGAAAGGCAATGCCAAAGAATGCTCAAACTACCACACAATTGCACTCATTGTACACGCTAGTAAAGTAATGCTCAAAATTCTCCAAGCAAGGCTTTAACCGTATATGAACTGTGAAACTCCAGATATTCAAGCTGGATTTAGGAAAGGCAGAGGAACCAGAGATCAAATTGCCAACGTCCATTGGATCATAGAAAAATCGAGAGAGTTCCAGAAAAACATCTACTTCTGTTTTATTGACTAAGCAAAAGTCTTTGATTGTGTGGATCACAACATCCTGTGGAAAATTCTGAAAGAGATGGAAATACCAGACCACCTGACCTGCCTCCTGAGAAATATGTATGCAAGTCAAGAAGCAACAGTTAGAACTGGACATGAAACAACAGACTGGTTCTAAATCGGGAAAGGAGTACCTCAGCTTATTTAACTTATATGCAGAGTACATCATGAGAAATGCTGGACTGGATGAAGCACATGCTGGGATCAAGATTGCCGGGAAAACTACTGATAACCTCAGATATGCAGATAACACTACCCTTATGGCAGAAACAGAAGAAGAGCTAAGGAGCCTCTTGATGAAAGTGAAAGAGGAGAGTGAAAAAGTTGACTTAAAGCTCAACATTGAGAAAACTAAGATCATGGCATCTGGTCCCATAACTTCATGGCAAATAGATGGGAAAGAATGGAAACAGGGACACTTTGTTTTTGGGGGCTCCAAACTCACTTCAGATGGTGACTGCAGCCATGAAATTAAAAGACATTTGCTTCTTGGAAGAAAAGTTATGACCAACCTTAATAACATATTAAAAAGCAGAGACATGATTTTGGCAACAATGGTCTGTCTACTCAAAGCTTTGGTTTTTCCAGTAGTCATGTATGGATGTGAGAGTTGGACTATAAAGAAAACTGACCACCAAAGAATTGATGCTTTTGAACTGTGGTGTTGAAGAGGACTCTTGAGATTCCCTTGGACTGCAAGGAGATCCAACCAGTCCATTCTAAAGGAGATCAGTCCTGAGTGTTCATTGGAAGGACTGATGCTGAAGCTGATACTCCAATTCTTTGGCCACCTGATGGAAAGGACTGACTCAGTTGAAACGACCCTGATGATGGGAATGACTGGAGGTGGGAGGAGAGGAGGATGACAGAATGAGATGGTTGGATGGCATCAGCAACTCAATGGACATGAGTTTGAGTAAGCTCTGGGAGTTATGATGGACAGGGAGGCCTGGCATGCTGTAGTCCATGGGGTCGTAAGAGCCAGACACAGCTGAGCGACTGAACTAAACTGAGTCCTATATTATATATTCTTGTTTATATTTCCAATTGTTTTGAAAATGTTTTCATGGGTGTCCAGCTAAATGTTTCACCACAGAGCATTCAAAAATTGAAGCATCATCTGCCCCTCCCCACAACAGAGTTCTTCCAAATAACTGATTCCTCATCAGTGATCAGGTCTCTAACTTGCTCCATAGTTTCCTCTTTCTTGAATTTCAAAGTTTTGCTACTTTTTGCCCTTTTACCGATGGTGTTCATATAGATGGTGCTCATGAAATATCTCATCTTTTTTCTTCTTTATTCAAACTTCCCCTATCCTGCAAGGATCCAAATACCACAACACTCATGAAATTGTCTTACTACTGGAGTCTTTTACCATCTTTGTCTGTAACTGTATTTTCCTAACACCAGAGAAATTGACAATCATTAAAGAGATATTTTTAAAATAGAGTCATATTCCTAGAAATCAAATATTTTTATGAAAAAGTTTTACAAAAAGGTCACTTTTAGACTAATTAAAGCTAATATACTCATTATAATGTCACTGAAGGTAACATCTGTCTTCAAAACATTGCACAGTTTTGAAAAAGGGTGTGCCCATGTCAATATAAATCCTGTAATATTGTTCAGAGCAGGAAAAGTACATCGCTGACGAAGGTACACAGTTTAACATTATTTATATGAAAAAACTGGTCTCATACACAGGTAAGCACTCATTTTATAGGTATCCAGTCATGTCTCAGAGCCATCCTGGAGAATGCTACTTTCTGCATAAGGTGGTCTGGGCTCCCAATGAGAAACATTCCCTTTCGTTTTACCTTACCAGAGCTCTGCTGTTTATAACAGAAATGACAGGGACATCCTTCTCTCCAATTCTTCAACCTACCTTTCTGTCTGTTGCTATTTCCTTTTTTAACATCCTTACACCTTTTCCATGCTTGCTCACAGGGATGCAGGAGATATCAAACTGTGTTCTCCTTAAGGAAGGGCAACTTCTCTGAATGCAAATCAGCTTTATAAAATGGATCTGGGAGAGGGGATTTACCAAGATTTCTAACAGAGATCTAAATATTAATGTCAATATAATCTTAGCCTGAAGTTCTGTGACATGAAACAGATTTTGAGTTTGCTCAACATCGTCTATACACTATAATCATAAAAAATTGCTTTTACTGGAAAGTTTAGAAGAAATATTCTTTACTAACAATTTTGTTTGTTTTTCGCTCTCTCTCAGAATTTGAATTGCTATTTTCAGGAATCAGATAATAATAGAAAATTTCTACTCTTTTGCAGTCTTGCTACTTCCGACAAATCTGGCACTCAAAAAGTAGAACCACAATCCAAATACGCAGTGCAATTTGATTTAAAATTGTATTGCTGGTCCTGATACTAAGGATTATTGTAATTTCCCCTTAACTTCCTTTTCCCACACTTACTAGACAGCATTCAAAGTGTAAAAAGACTTAAAAAGCATCTGGGGAGAAACTGTTTTTTTCACTTTCTAAATCTTTTATCCTAACTATATTTCAGATGAGATTGGGCTTTCAGGGTAGTATGGCCATATATGCTCCTAACTATATTTCACAATTCACTGTTGTTCCTGTGATTTATGTGTTTGCCGTTTTATCTATGATGAAAATGTAAAGGTACCTTGGGTCTGAAGATTGTATTCATTAATGTTATAGCTGTATAATATTTAGGACTAAATTTTTAAAAATAAGTGTGATAAAGATATTATTTTAGAGAAATAGAGACTATTTATTTTTTTGTTGTTTGTTTTCAATCAATATGTGAGATCCTAAGGAAACCGCCATTGAAATGGAAGTGTAAATGGGAGGACCCTCACAGGAAGCACCCATGGGATTCAGATATATACATTAAAATTTATTTGTTTGTTTTAATTTTATCGATGTGTATTTGCTTTACAACATTGTGTTAGTTTCTGCTGAATAGCAAAGTTAATCAGCCATATATATATACATGCACCCCCTCTTTTTTGGATTTCCTTCCCATTTGTGTCCCACAGGGCACTGAGTAGAGCTCCCTGTGCTCTACAGTAGATTTGCATTAGTTAGCTATTTTATACATGGCAGTGTATATATGTGAATCTCAGTCTCCCAATTCATCCTACACTCCCTTTCCCTTTGGTGTCTGTGTTTGTTCTCTGTGTCTGTGTCTCCATTTATGCTTTGCAAATAGGATCATCTGTAACATTTTTCTAGATTTCACATATATGTGTTAATACATGATATTTGGTATTTTTTCACATTCTTATTTACTTAACTCTGTATGACTCTAGGTCCATCCACGTCTCTGCAAATTTTATCACCTCCTATTCACCCCACTGGTAAGAAAGGGATTCTCACTAGGGCTACGGGGATGGTCAAATACACAAGACCTACCTGAAACTGAACAGGTGAGATCCACAGCAGATTAGCACAGAAACTTATAACCCAGTGGGGAGGACACAACACACCAGTCCAGGTCACAAAGGGCCTTCAGGAACAGAGTGAACAAGCAGGGGCTGTGAAAAGGCAAGTTTTAGTGTCAAGAAGTTATATAGTGACCTCAGTTCTTAAGAGAGGATGTGGTTGATTTCTTTTTTTTTTTTTTTTTTTGAATTATTCCACCACTAGCAGGGAATTGAAACCAAGACTAAGGGTTCAGTAGAATTGTACCTAGTCACTTTGATAAGAAGAATGATTGGCTAGGGGACCTTATTCACAGGAACAGAGTTGAGGTGGCGGGGTAGTTCTTGCAATTAGGCCATTGGAGGCCTTCCAAGTTTCACCAGATGTCATGGCAGCACATAGGATCAATCCATAGCATCAGGTTTTATTTTCAGACCTTATGACACAAAACCACTCTTATGTTATTCTTTGTAAGGAACAAGTATCTTCTCTAATAGTATAAAATGATGTTTTATTATAAAGGGAAAACAATGACTCTTATGGAAATCCAAGTCCCAAAATTATGGCAAGACATTAGGAACCAAACTTGTGTTCTGTGTTCTTAAAAGATGGTCTCTTCCCCTTTCATGGATCATGGGCTCACCTATATGTTTCTGATCATTACTCTCTGTTGGCTCTGTGTGTGTGTGTGTGCTCAGTCGTGTCTGACAGTTTATGACCTGATGGACTGTAACCCTCCAGGCTCCTCTGTCCATGGAATTTTCCAGGCAAGACTATTGGAGCAGGTTGCCACTTCCTCTTCCAGGGGATCTTCCCAGCCCAGGGATAAAACCCTGTGTCTGTCTCTTGCATTGGCAGATGGCTTCTTTATCACTTATCCACTGGGAAAGCTTAGCTATTGGCTCCGCATCTTTCTTATAATTTTGGATACTTCTCAGGAGTCACTTTCCTCAATCTCAGAAGTACTTGACTTTCTAGCTATAACGCCTGCTAACATCTGACAACCTTTTTCTCTTCTTTTAGGTTCAAATTCATGACGCTATTTGATTCTCTTAGACTTTTGCATTCTTAAAGAGGCATCAATACTAGGCTAAGTCATATGCTCATGGCAAGCTTTCAAGATAGCCAAACATTCTTTTTATATATAATTAGCCTCAGCTGGTTTAGATGTGTGGCTATGTAACAAAACTAAATGATTGAGCAAATACTGAGGGGAAAGATTTCCTCAGCAAGAAAAGGTGTAGGGAGCAGGCCCTTCTGAAATGTGCATAGAAAATATCTCAGACCGTCATATCAGTTCCCCTCTGCAGTTTTGTCTCTCAGGAAATAAAAAAAATATAATTTCCCATCCACCAAGTCAAATGAGTGAATCAGCCCCCCCCCTTTTTTTTTTGTTCTTCTCCTTGCCCGCTTTCTTATCTTCTCTCTCTCTCTCTCTCTTTTTTTTTTTTTTTTGAATGGATATGTCATTTTATTTCTTAATATTTCTCTCTTTGTTTGACATATACAGACATTATCCTGGTGCAGACAGACTCCTTTCCTTTCAAATTCAGTCTCTTAAAACTGTCCTCTGGCACCTTCAGACTCTTTTCCTGCCAAGCCCCCCTATACCCAGCCCAGTGACCCTAAAGGAACACCGTTTTCAATAAATGGCCTTATGTCTGTATCCCAACAGAATTTTCCTCAAAGCAATACCTGCAATGATTTCTATGTTTTGTTGTATCTGCCCTACTAGTTGATAAAAGGGGAACTGGCTCTTGATCTCCCTTTAACAAAAGATTACTAAAGTCTTAAGTACTGTGTATAACAACATTAACATTAGCCTATAAAAATTTCACAATATTCTGATTTCAAATCAGGAAAAGATTATGTGTTTTTATAACCATAGCTTCTCTCTTTAATTTTGTGGATTTGTAAGTACATGAAAAGAATTTATCCTAATTCCAGACTGACAGATTGGATTGACAGCTGATAAAAGCTGTCAACTTTGCCATCATATTGAAACTTCAGTTCAGTTCAATCACTCAGTCTTGTTCAACTCTTAATAGACTAAAAAACAAATGCTTATAAAAACTTCAAGTTATCCTGTCAATACTGGGATTTCATTAAGAGTTAATTAAAACAAGTTTGCTTGTTAATAAACTCAAAACATCAGTTCTATCACTAAAATGTGACTAACTTGAATGTTATGTGATGTAAGTGTACATTCATGGTTAAAAAATGATATGGCGTAGGTCTTTTTTAGTTTATACTAAAAGCATCAGGGTGAAAGAAATGTGTAAAATTTTTAGTTAAAATTAGATCAAAACATACACATAGCCAAAGCTAATTTCAAAATTCTTCATAACTAGCAAAATAGGGGACAGTATCTCTTTACTTTGATGATCATTCCAGGATTGATTTTATACTTAACTTTCCTATTGATTTACATAATAGAACAAATTAATTTCACTGAGAAAGTGAAAATAGATTTTTTTTCTCTGTCAAACTTACTGTAATATAACAGAGTAAATCATGTTAAAGTTGTACTTATTATATATTAAATTAATGAAATGCATTTGTTTTTATTTTATTCATTTGTTAGTTAAACTGCCAAGCCCGCCCACCTCTTTTACTCTCTTATAGAAATAATAAAAATATCTTTTTAAGCTCCTGTGTTATTTGAAGTCATTAACAAGCAACTTATTTAATTAAAAATAAGCTTATTTATTATGTAATAGTTATTTATTGATAATGTACTATGTTCTCTGTATTCTACAAAGTGGTGGCAAAACAGATACATTACCTATATTCATGGAGTTAAGAGTTTATTGAGAAAGAATATATATATTTAAATAGTCCTACCATGCAAAATTGTATCTCAAAGAAGAATTATAAAGGAGAGGTTTCTAAGACTGTGAGAGCCTGGATAGGAACTTGACATAATGAAGCAGGTCGAGAGTCTTCAAGAGGTTATGCTTTTGTTTAGGTCTGAAGGATTGGTCTGAATCATTGGTAAAAGAGTCAGAGAAGGATCTGTTCAGGCAGAAGAACTGCATAAAGTTCCATCAGCAAAATGCAATTCAACTAATACCCGGAGTATTTTAGGTTAAATTGTATTCTCCCTGAAAGATATGCTAAAGTCCAAACCTTTCATACCAAATAATGTGAGCTTATTTGAAAATAAAGTCTTTGCAGGTTTAGCAAAGTTAAAATGAGATTGTTATGGTAGGTCCCAATTTAAGATAACTGATATCCTGATGAAAAAGGGGAAAGATGGACACAGATATGACACAGATATGCACAGAGAAGACTATGTGAAGAGACACAGGGAGAAAATAACCATCTTTAAGCCAAGGAATGCCTGAAGTTGCTAGAAACTTAGAGAGAGGCAACCTAGAGTTGCTAGAAATTGGAGACAAATCCTTCTCTGGCACCTCTGGAGAGTACGGCCCTGCTCACATTTTGATTTTGGATTCTGGCCTCCAGAACTGTGGGGCACCAAATTTCTGTTAAGTCACTTGGTTTGTGTTACTTTGTGAAAACAACTTTAGGAAACTAGTATAGGGATTGAAAGTAGGTTAAGGCAGATGAAAAGGGAGAAGAAGAGTAAGTTGATCTGAAGAGAAGATGGAGGAATAAGTAGGAACCAGATCATGGAGAGGGTCCTAAAAGCCACTGTTAGGAGTTTTGCTTTTATTCTCAGAGTAAAGTAGTAGACAGTCCAAAAAGAGATAAGGGTAGCTTGGACAAGAGTGATGACAATGGTTATGAAGAGAAGTCAGTGAAAACCACAGACTAGATTGAAAATTATAAATAGCCTACCAAATAAAGCAAGTTTGCTTAAGGACATTGCTACAGAAATCCTCTGCTCTTCTCTTTTACCATTAATTTTGTGGTCTGCACTGGATCATTCTCCCTACCATCTTTTTTCCATCTATTTGTTTACCAGTTGTGGATGACAGATGGATTGAGATATAATTGACATTTTATGTACATATTAAAAATGTGAAGTTTAATAAAATTTGACTTGTTTATGTAGCCATGAAATTATGACCACAGTAAAGATAATGAACATATCCAGGTCCAAGTTTTCTAGTATCCTTCTGCAGTAACTTTCTTTATCCCTTGTGGTATTTCTATCTTTGAAATCATTTGTCTGATACTAATATAACCACTCCAGTTTTCTTTTGCCTTTTTCTTTTCTTTTTTCATGACGTGCCATTTGTCATCATTTCACTTTTCTTTTTTTTAATTTTATTTTATTTTTAAAGTTTACAATATTGTATTGGTTCTGCCATATATTGAAGTGAATCCGTCACAGGCATACATGTGTTCCCCATCCTTAACCCTCCTCCCTCCTCCCTCCCCATACCATCCCTCTGGGTCGTCCCAGTGCACCAACCCCAAGCATCCAGTATCGTGCATCGAATCTGGACACTTTTCATTTATTTGTATCTTTGTTTTAAAGTGGGTTCCTTGCAGAAAGCAAATAATCAGTTCTTGCTTTTTTTTCTTATCAGATAATCTTTGCCTTTTAATTGAGGGTGTTTCATTTATTTATATTTAATGTGATTATTAGTATGGTTAACTGTTAATCAACCATTCACCACTTGCTTTCTATTTGTCTCATTTGTTCTTTGAGTTTTTCCCTTTTTCTCTGCCTTCTTTTGGATTGAATATTTGTATTTTTTCACTTTTATATATTATTGGCTTGTTAGCTATTATTTTTGGCTATTTTGTGGTTGATTCTACTTTCAATATTAAGTGGTATACTACTTCACAGATAAACCAACTTATAAGAACATGTCACTCTTATACTTCTAATAATCTTCCTGCTGTTATTATTTTATTATTTTACATATGTTAAAAAACTCACAAGTCAAATATCATTGGAATATATTCAAATTTTAAGTTCTGGATTTGTTGTGATTTATATGTTTTTAATCTTCATTATGATTCAGATTTTGTTTCTTTGCATATTTGCTAGTTTTTCATTTTATGCCAGGTGCTTCAATTTTTTACATTTTAGATGCTGGATATATTTTAAATATCCTATACATATTTTTTGGCTTTATTCTGAAATGTAGTTAATGTACTAAGAAGCAGTTTGATTCTTCTAGGTCCTGCTAGAAACTTGGGTGGATACAGAACAGTATTTAGTTCTGAATCCTTTTTTGTTATTATCTCACTGCCATGGCAGCGTCTTTCTAAGTACTCTTCCCAGTATCCCCCTGATTTATGAGGTTTCTTGTTGGAAAGACATTCACTGTTCCCAAACTTGGTTGAACTCTGAAAATCATTTCCTTTAATCCTTTCAGGTGCCTTTTTTATTCTCAGCCTCTGGTAGTTTCCTCACAGCCATGCACTGATCCATACCCAGGTGAATAATCAAGGGACCACATGTGCAAATCTCTGGAATTTTTTTTCTGCTGTTCTCTTCTCTTCAGAATGCTGCCCTCCTTGGACTGTAGTCCTGTTTATTCCTGGAAAGATCATTTATAATTTCTTTTCATAACTTATTTTCTCCCTTAACCTCTTTCCCTCTTGCTTTCCCTCTCATAAAAATTTTTCAGTTCAATTCAGTTCAGTCACTCAGTCATGTCTGACTCTTTGAGACCCCACGGGGTGCAGCATACCAGGCTCCTCTGTCCATCACCAACTCCTGGAGCTTGCTCAAACTCACATCCATCGTGTCAGTGATGCCATCCAACCATCTCATCCTCTGTCATCCTCTTCTCCTCCTGCCTTCAATCCTGCCAGCTTCAGGGTCTTTTCCAATGAGTCAGTTCTTTGCATAAGGTGGCCAAAGTATTGGAGCTTCAGCTTCAGCATCAGTCCTTCCAATGAATATTCAGGACTGATTTCCATTAGGATTGACTGGTTTGAGAAAGCTGAGTGCAGAAGAATTGATGCTTTTGAACTATGGTGTTGGAGAAGACTCTTGAGAGTCCCTTGGACTGCAAGGAGATCCAAACAGTCCATCCTAAAGGAGATCGGTCCTGGGTGTTCATTGGAAGGACTGATGGTGAAGCTGAAACTCCAGTATTTTGGCCACCTGATGAGAAGAGCTGACCCATTTGAAAAGACCCATTGAAAAGTTGGGAAAGATTGAAGGCAGGAGGAGAAGGGGACGACAGATGATGAGATGGTTAGATGGCATCACTGACTTAATGGACATGAGTTTGGGTAAACTTTGGGAATTGGTGATGGACAGGGAGGCCTGGTGTGCTGTGGTTCATGTGGTTGCAAAGAGTTGGACACAACTGAGCAACTGAACTGAACTGATTGATTTGATTTCCTTGCCGTCCAAGGGACTCCCAAAAGTCTTCTCCAACACCACAATTCAAAAGCATGAATTCTTCAGTGCTCAGCTTTCTTTATGGTCCCCTTCTCACATCCATGCATGACTACTGGAAAAACCATAGCTTTGACTAGATGGACTTTTGTTGGCAAAGTAATGTCTCTGCTATTTAATATGCTGTCTAGGTTTATCATAGCTTTTCTTCCAAGAAGCAAGCATCTTTTAATTTCATGGCTATAGTCACCATCTGCAGTGATTTTGGAGCCCCCCCCCCCGCCCCCCAAAAATAAAGTCTGACACTGTTTCCACTGTTTCCCCATCTGTTTGCCATGAAGTGATGGGACTAGATGCCATGATCTTTGTTTTTTGAATGTTGGATTTTAAGCCAGGTTTTTCACTCTCCTCTTTCACTTTCATCAAGAGGTTCTTCAGTTCCTCTTTGCTTTCTACCATAAGGATGGTGTCATCTGCCTATCTGAGGCTATTGATATTTCCCCCAGAAATCTTGATTCCAGCATATGCTTCATCCAGTCCAACATTCTGCATGATGTGCTCTGCATAGAAGTTAAATAAACAGGGTGACAATATTCAGCCTTGATATACTCTTTTCCCAGTTTGGAACCAATCCATTGTTCCATGTCCTTCTTGAAACTGTTGCTTCTTGACCTGCATACAGATTTCTTAGGAGGCAGGTCAGGTGTTCTGGTATTCTCATCTCTTGAAGAATTTTCCAGTTTGTTTGATCCACACAGTCAAAGCCTTTAGCATAGTCAATGAAGCAGATGTTTTTCTGGAATTCTCTAGCTTTTTCTGTGATCCAATGGATGCTGGCAATTTGATCTCTAGTTCCTGTGCCTTTTCTAAATCGAGTTTGAACATCTGGAAGTTCTTGGTTCATGTACTGTTGAAACTTAGCTTGGAGAATTTTGAGCATGTGTGAGATGAGTGCAATTGTGTGATAGTTTGAACATTCTCTGGCATTGACTTTCTTTGGTATTAGAATGAAAACTGACTTTCCAGCAAGTCGCTAATGACCATCATTTAGATAAACCTACTGTTTGACTTATGGTCTGAGTGATATAACCCTCATAATGTTTGACCTCATCTTTGCTAATTTCCCCCCTTACTCACTCTACATTTCTTTTTTGATTCCTCAAGCATAGTCTGTATGTTTTTGTTTTTGTTTTCTTTAGCATTTATACTGGCCATTTTCTCTGCTTGGAACAATATTCCTCTAGATATTTGACTGCCTAACTCACCACCTATTTTAAGACTTACTTCTCAGTAAGCCTGATCACCCTACCAGTTTCTAAAAATGGGCCTCACTGAAAGTTGTGCAGCCCTCTTACCTGGAATCTAGACTGCCCTGAGACTTGTTTGTAACCAATAGAATGTATCAACTGTGACAGTTGAGAACTTTTGAGGCTATATCAGAGGAAGTTTCTTAAAATACTAACTCTCAGTATGATCACTGACAGTACACTCTCTCAGAACCCAGCCTCCATGCTGTGATGCCAAAGTCACATGGAAAGGCCACTGGTAGACACTTTGGTTAATAACCTCAGATGAGCTTCAGCTGCTGGCCATCTTGGACCTCCAGCCGCTGGTCATCTTGGACCTCCAGCCCAGATGAAAGCCCTGGCTAATCTCTTTCTGCAAACACATGAGAAACCCAAGCGAGAACCAACTGGCTGAGCCAAGTTAAAGCACAATACTATAAAGATAATAAAACATTATTTTAAGCCACTTAGTTTTCAAGTAGTTTATAATTTAGGATGACTTAGATATTTCTTGCTTAATTTCCCTTAATTCCCATATTCCTTGCTTAATTTCAAATCTTCTATGCTACATTTTTCCTTTCCCCCTGAGCATTTATTATTCTTTAATATACTGTATGATTTACGACTTTGTTAGGTTAAGGGTTTATTTTTTAGACTGGTTGTCTTCACTAGATTAAAAACTCTAAGAAGATGCTGATCATTGTCCTTTTTTTTTTTCTTCCAAGATATGCAATAATTGTCTACAACAGTATGCCTGATATACAACAGGGATTCAATAAATATTTGTAGAAATAATAAATGAAAAAGCAGTAGTCTATCATAAAGTTTAAATAGGAATCTTTCTAGAGATGATCACAACTTCACCTTAAATGTGGCATATTCCTAAAACCAAAATGCTAAATTAAAATATCAACAAATATCATAGTGTCTTCTAACTTAGGGACTTGTAAATAGCAAATTGAAAGGTAGCTATTAGGAGAAATACAAGCTACATGAAATTACTTTTATATTAGACCACTATATGACTCTTGGTAGTGATTTTCTATTACTATAAAACTTTATGGAGTCATAATGAACAAAAGAATTAAGAATTTTTGTTCAAAAAACAAAACAAAATTTAAGATGAAGAGCATATAGCTGCAATTTTTCAGGACAAGGATCTCTGGCAGTAGCTTTATTGAGCAATTAAAAGAGTTAAACATAATTTGAGTTATACATGTTTATTAACATCACTTTGACACTATTTAATGAGCCATTTTCTAGAGGTTGACTTGTACTTGTGTTCAAAATATGGAAAGAATGTATTTTTCAAAAGAAGAGGAGAGAAACTGATTTGTTGTGTTGATGTCCACAATTCAAATTGCTTGTTGTGGAAGAATAATGTTGTATTGTTTCCTCAAAGATCTTCTATGTTTTAAACTGTAATATATTTCAGCTCTTAGAAAGTTAAATAAGTGATATGAAGAATGACTATGAGTTTTAAAAAGAAAATACTTTTTAAGCATGTTCATTGAAAATCCTTTAAAAACTATAGGGTCTGAATTTTAAAAACATTCAGAGATTCATTTTTTGAATATATAACTAGAATCTTAGTATTGTTCGAAAAGATCATTAGTGTTTGCCTTCAAATGCCAACATTCATTTCTAAGTAAACTAAAGCATTGAAAACTCCCAAACATCCTTCTTTAATCTTGCAATATATTTGAATTGTGTATTAATCCTTTTAGACTCCTTCTGAACTTGAATATCTTATAAGTCTGACTGGGAAATTTATCAAGTCTTATGCTCCATGAATTCAGTTATTGGACACATGCAACTTAAAGCAATGAGGCATAACTGTTGGGGGTGCTTAAAAACATCAATATGGATAGATAGCATAAAATCAGCATACAGATTGGGATGTCATAATGTGAGTCGAGGACACAGGCTAAAATTTTGTCTGAATCAGGGGCAAAACAAAAATTAAGACCAGAACTTACTTCAGTAAATTGAAACTCAAGTTTTACATTTTTCTCTTTATAGACAAGGCTATTTCTCATTTATTTAACATTTGCCATACAACCCTGCACATTAAAGCCCAAAACGAACAAAATGAAATGTCACTATGACACACCCAGACAGTGTATTAAAAAGCAGAGACATTACTTTGCCGAGAAAGGTCTGTATAGTCAAAACTATGATTTTTTTTCCACTAGTCATGTATGGATGTGAGAGTTGGACCATAAAGAAAGCTGAGCACCAAAGGACTGATGCTTTTGAACTGTGGTGTTGGAGAAGACTCTTGAGAGTCCCTTGTACTGCAAGATCAAACCAGTCAGTCCGAAAGGAAACCAGTCCTGAATATTCACTGGAAGGACTGATGCTGAAACTGGAGCTCCAATAGTTTGGCCACCTGATGCAAAGAGTCAACTCATTAAAAAAAAAAAAACAGTCCAGGTTCGATGCACGATACTGGATGCTTGGGGCTGGTGCACTGGGACGACCCAGAGGGATGGAATGGGGAGGGAGGAGGGAGGAGGGTTCAGGATGGGGAACACATGTAAACCTGTGGCGGATTCATTTTGATATTTGGCAAATCTAATACAGTTATGTAAAGTTTAAAAATAAAATAAAATTAATAAAAAAAAAAAAAAAAAAAAAACAAACCCTGATGCTGGGAAAGATTGAAGGCAAGAGGAGAAGGGGATGACAGAGGAAGAGATGGTTGGATGGCATCACAGATTCAATGGACTTGAGTTTGAGCAAGCTCCAGGGGATGGTAAAGGAAAAGAAAGCCTGTTATGTTACAGTCCATGGGGTCACAAAGAGTTAGACACAACTGAGTGACTGAATAACAACAAATAATAATACATGATATAGTTTGTGAAATAATTTAATTGTTTTTTTAAGTGCTACTAACAGATTCTAACCTAACCTTACTTATAGTCCTATATTCCTCCTTACCTACAAACCTATATTCCTCTTTTCCTTATGTGCTATGTTGCTTTATCTGTGTCTGACTCTTTGCGACCCTATGGACTGTAGCCTGCTAGGCTCTTCTGTCTGTGGGATTCTCTAGGCAAGACTACTGGAGTGGGTTGCCATTTCCTCCTCCAGGGGATCTGCCTGACCCAGCGAATTTGCGTCTCTTAGATCTCCTGGATTGGCAGACAGGTTTTTTACCACTGGTGCCACCTGGGAACCCCTCCTTTCCTTATAGAATGGAGTATCATGATAACTAGTCAGTTAGTTAGGTCAATAAGATGCCAAGTTGCCTCTTTTGAAATGGTTTTGAAAGGTTGAAGATGCAAGCAGTGAGCTACGCTGGAATTCGTGACCTCTGGAGGAGAAGATTTCAATCCAAGTTCAGAGACGAGGCTTGATCACTGGAAGCCTTTCGTATAATAAAGTTTTATTAAAATATAAAGGCATAGAGGAAGCTTCTGACATAGGCATCAGAAGGGGACAGAAAGAGTTCCCCCTTGCTAGTGTTTAGCATGGAGTTATATGTCTGTTAAAGAATCACCTCAAAACTGAGAGAGTTACATCAGGCCCCTCTCCGACAACATGCATTTTGAATAGCATTGACACAGGTGAGTCATCCAGGCTAGTAAACAATTGACATGAATCTTAAAGAAAGGCAGATTTCAAAGCAAATGCATAGTTTCATTAACATGGCTTAAGAGAACATTTCCATGAGTAAGACATATGGGTTTGTTAAAACATTGTTTCAAGGTTTGAGTCTTAGGCAACCACCTGAAGAAAGAAAGATTCCAAGGCAAATACATAGTTCATTAACATAGCTTAAGGAAAACATCTTCACAAGAAAAACACATTGGTTAACTGAAGGTTTGAGAAAGTTAAGATCAGGAACCAGGTGTGGTCATAACAAAACCGAATTTAAAAGAAACCTAATACAATTATGTAAAGTTTAAAAATAAAATAAAATTAAAAAAAAAAAATAAAAGAAACCTCCCTTTAATTTTGTATCAGTTCAGTTCAGTCACTCAGTCATGTCCAACTCTTTGCTACCACATGGTCTGCAGCATGCCAGGCCTCCCTGTCCATCACCAACTCCTGGAGCCTGCCCAAACTCATATCCATTGAGTCAGTGATGCCATCCCACCATCTCATCCTCTGTCATCCCCTTCTCCTCCTGCCCTCAATCTTTCCCAGCATCAGGGTCTTTTCAAATGAGTCAGCTCTTCACATCAGGTGGCTAAAGTATTGGAATTTCAGCTTCAACATCAGTCCTTCCAATGAACACCCAGGACTAATCTCCTTTAGGATGGACTGGTTGGATCTCCTTGCAGTCCAAGGGACTCTCAAGAGTCTTCTCCAACACCACTGTTCAAAAGCATCAATTATTTGGTGCTCAGCTTTCTTTATAGTCCAACTCTCACATCCATACATGACCACTGGAAAAACCATAGCCTTGACTATATGGAACTTTGTTGGCAAAGTAATGTCTCTGCTTTTTAATATGCTGTCTAGGTTGGTCATAACTTTTCTTCCAAGGAGTAAGTGTCTTTTTATTTCATGGCTTCAGTCACCATCTGCAGTGATTTTGGAGCCCAGAAAAATAAAGTCTGCCATGGTTTTCACTGTTTCCCCATCTATTTCCCATGAAGTGATGGGACCAGATGCCGTGATCTTTGTTTTCTGAATGTTGAGCCTTAAGCCAACTTTTTCACTCTCCTCTTTCACTTTCATCAAGAGGATCTTTAGTTCTTCTTCACTTTCTGCCATAAGGGTGGTGTCATCTGCATATCTGAAGGTATTGATATTTCTCCTGGCAAGCTTAAGTCCAGCTTATGCTTCATCCAGCTCAACGTTTCTCATGATGAACTATGCATGTAAGTTAAATAAGCAGGGTGACAATATACAGCCTTGACATACTCCTTTTCCTATTTGGAGCCAATCTGTTGTTCCATGTCCAGTTCTAACTGCAGGTTCCTGACCTGGATACAGATTTCTCAGGTGTCAGGTCAGGTGGTCTGGTATTCCCATCTCTTTCATAATTATCCACAGTTTATTGTGATCCACAATAAAGCTTTGGGGCAGTCAATAAAGTCAAAGGCCTTAGAATAGTCAATAAAGCAGAAATAGATGTTTTTCTGGAACTCTTGTGTTTTTCGATGATCCAGTGGATGTTGGCAATTTGATCTTTGGTTCCTCTGCCATTTCTAAAACCAGCTTAAACATCTGGAAGTTCACGGAAGTTGAAGCCTGGCTTGGAGAATTTTGAGCATTACTTTACTAGTTTAAGTTTTGTATAGAGAAGGAAAAAAAAAAAAAGAAAACATCAGCCACTTGCAGTTTATTTCCTCCACTTGGGGACCCCTCGCCTTCCTACCTGCTACCCTCTCAATTTTACTTAAAGAATGACTTGCGATTATTTAGTCTTTGATGGTAGAAGTCATTAATGTGAAAACAAACAGTTGCTTTTTCAGCATTGATAAAGGGGAAGTCAAAATCAAATGCACTGCACCTGAAATATAAGTGAAAATAAGTGAAGTGGGCATAGTGGGGACCTTAGCTTGTAAGCCTTATCTGAATGGGGTGGCTACCACTCACCTCTACTAGATGACTGCCATGCTGGGAGCCCAGGGGTGCAACACATTTTGTTCATGTGAGAAAAGCCAGGAATATGAATTTATCTTGTCGTATCTTATAACTCATAAACAATATTTACTTCATTTTTTTCTCTATGGAAAGCAAAAAGAATGAAACAAACAAACATACATTATTAGATTAAATTTTGTCCACTAGTTGTCAACTCCTACTATAAATTTTTCTGAACAATGTCCATCAGGAGAACATCTCTTAAATTTCCTCACTTTCCTCATCTACCAACTTGTCTACTCTAACAAAGTAGTATAGTAAAAATATGTATATCATGTTTCTGTCTTAGGCTAATTCCTTCAACTATCAGTGTACCACTGCCAAAACTTCCTCATTTTCATTCATTTACTTTATTTCTATTTATCTTCTATTTTATTAGGTAATGTTTTATGCTCTTGGGCCACAACAATGAATAATATATATTAGGACCCTATTCTCAGAAAGCTTATATTCTATTGGAGGAAATAATCAGTAACTAGGGAAATATGATTAGTTTCATCTAGTAGTGAATGCTTTAAAGAATAATGAAACAGTGTCATGTATTGAATAATGGATGTCTGGGTGTGTACTTTATCAAGTCAGTAGGGAGGCTTCCCTGAGGAAGTGACATTTGATCACAAGTTTGAATGATGTGAAGGAGCCAACCATGAAAAGATATAGAGGATAAGCCTATGATTTCATTGAGAAGAACAAGCACATGAGTCCTAACTTGGGAAATGACTTGGTGTGTTTCACGTATAGATAAAAGATCAGTGTAGATATGTATGAATGATCATGGGAAAGTACAGTAGAGGGTCACTTCAGAGAGTCATTCAGTAGCCAATCATAGGTTTCTTAGGAAGCATTTGGTGGTATTTAAGCATAAGAGTCAATGACATGATCTGATATAGGTGAAAATACACAAACAAAAACAAATCATTCTGTTGGTGGATGAAAGTAAGAGTGGAGGAAGAGACTCATTTAGTAGGTAATTTCAGCAGTATTATTAACTTGACTTTAGATGAAAACAGAGAAGTAGAGAATTATTACAGATGAAGAATATATTTAGAGGGTAGAACCGAAAAAGACTTACTGACATATTTGATATAGAAAGTAACTAAAAGGAAGGAATAAGAATACTTCTAATTTTTTCCACTTGAATAATCATGTGGCATCATTCACTGAATTGAGGAGAATAGAAACAGAATTCTTTGAAGGTAAAGATAAAATTGCCCTCCAGAATGAAGTATTAGACATGCTCAATTTCAGATGTTTCTTAGACATGAATTAAGAATGTTTAATTGGCAGTTGGATATTTGAGTTTGGAGTTCAGAAGAGAGGTCAGCACTGGATATTAATATCTGAGACCCAATGGCATATAGGTTAATAAGTCATGAAACCTAGTAAAATGATCTAAGGAGACATTGTAGAGAAAGAAGAAAAAAAAATCCAAGGCATAGCTCTCAAACATGCCAACACTGAATAAAAGTGAATACATATAACAGAGGCATCAAACAAGGGAGACTGAGAAATAGCTAGTGTGGTAAGAAAAAAGACCAAGGAAGAATGTTGCCACAGAAGCCAAGAAAAGTGAATAGTTCAAGAAGAAGCAAATAGCCAACTGTTTAGCTAACAGATCTAGTAAAATTAAAACATTGAAATAGCTGTTAAAGTTAGCATGGGGGTGGCTATTGGATACAAAAGCTGTCTCAATTGAATGATGATCTTTTGAGGAGAAAATGGAAGATGAAGAAGAGGGAGACAACAGGCAACTCTTCCAATAAGATATTGTGAAAGGGAACCAAGAAGAATGATAGCTGCAGGGCAATGTGGACCCAAAGAGGGTTCCATACAGCAGTAAGATTCTAGAATATGTATGCTGGTATGATTGATTCTGTAGAAACAACTGATAATGCAGGAGAGGTGATCATTGCCAGAGCCAAGTTCAATAGAAGGTGAGCAGTGTGGGAGCTGGAGCACCAAAGGAGAGGTTTAATGTGAAAAGGACCTTTCATTTATTGTAAAAGCAAAAAATAGAGGGGGTGGATAGAAGTTCAGTTTCATGCAAATTTTGTGATGAAACTGAAGAAACTTTAGACTAACTCTATTTTATAAAGTTCAGCATTTGAGTGAGAAGAGTGAGTGGAAAGGAAATGGGACCAGAGGTGAGGGCACCACTGATAAACGAGAAGGCATGAATTACTCGTTTTGGATCGTGTCAGAGGAAACATACAATATAGTAGTTTTCAGGGCATTAGGTAGTACCATTTGTCACACTGTGGTTATACATTTAGAGTGAGACAAGACATCATGATTGTGCAGTATGAAGTTTGCAACATGTGGTAGGCTGAAGAATGGTCCCCCAAAACATCCAGGATCTAATCTCTGAACCTGCGACTACTACTGTATATGACAAGAGGGACTTTGCAGATGTGATTAAGGATCACTAGATAAATATTTTTGGGATTAGCTAGATCCGTCCTAAATGTAATCCCAAGTGTCCTTTTAAGAAGGAGGCAGAAAGAAATTTGATTAGAAAAGAGAAAATGGTAATATGATGAGAATAAATTTCTCATGTTTAAAACTAGTTGGTTTGTGGTAATTTGTTATAGCAGTAAGAAGAAACTGATATGCCATTAATTAAGTAGTTTATTTCTCTTCCTTTGTATCTATAACTTATTCCTTGTTTTAGGCTATTTCCTATTAGCATGCAAACATGCTTAAGAGTTTCATTTAAAATGCAACATTAATAAAAAAAAAGTAAACAAAATTCCTTAAATTCACCTATTGAATTCTAGCTAACATTCTTATCAATATAATTCTCTTTATAACCCAATTGTGGTGCTGGAGGAGACAATTGAGAGTCCCTTGGACTACAAGGAGATCGAACCTGTAAATCCTAAAGGAAATCAGTCCTGAATATTCATTGGAAGGACTGATGCTGAAGCTGAAACTCCAATATTTTGGCCACATGATGCAAAGAACTGACTCATTGGAAAAGACCCTAATGCTGGGAAAGATTGAAGGCAGGAGGAGAAGGGGATGTCAGAGAATGAG
Organism: Bubalus kerabau; assembly: GCF_029407905.1. NCBI lineage: Eukaryota > Metazoa > Chordata > Mammalia > Artiodactyla > Bovidae > Bubalus > Bubalus kerabau. The sequence continues at coordinate 155,800,608 of NC_073626.1, forward strand.
ATGGTTGGATGGCATCATTGACTCAATGGACATGAGTTTTAGCAAACTCCAGGAGATAGTGAAGGACAGGGAACCTGGTGTGCTGCAATCCAAGATATCGTAAGGAGTCAGATACCACTTAGTAACTGAACAACAATATCAACAAAGGTTTTAATTCTTACATTCTCCAACTCATCTCTTATCCATTCCTTAATCCACTGCCAAATATCTTCACCATTTTACTCTAGTAGACCACTCTAAATATTTGACAATGTGCTTTTATTCTTAATTCCAAATTAACCTATTCACTTCTAATTTTTCAGTACAGTTGTTCAGTCCTGTCCAACCCTTTGCGACCCCATAGACTGCAGCACAGCAGCCTTCCCTGTCCATCACCACCAACTCCAGGAGCTTGCTCAAACTCATGTCCATCAAGTCAGTGATTCCATCCAACCATCTCATCCTCTGCCATCCCCTTCTTATCTTGCTTTCAATCTTTCCCAGCATCAAGGTCTTTTCCAGTGAATGAGTTATTTGAAACAGGTGGCCAAAGTATTGGAGCTTCAGCTTTAGCATCAGTGCTTCCAATGAGTATTCAGGACTGATTTCCCTAGAATGGACTGGTTGGATCTCCTTGCAGTCCAAGGGACTCCCAAGAGTCTTCTCCAAAACCACAGTTCAAAAGCATCAATTCTTTGGCGTTGAGCCATCTTTATGATCCAGCTGTCACATTCATACAGGACTACTGGAAAAGCCATTTCTTTGACTAGGTGGACTTTTGTCGGGAAAGGAATGTCTCTGTTTTTAATATGCTGTCTAGATTTGTCATAGCTTTTCTTCCAAGTAGCAAGTGTCTTTTAATTTCATGGCTGCAAACACCATCTGCAGTGATTTTGGAGCCCAAGAAAATAAAGTCTGTCACTGTTTCCATTGTTTCCCCATCTATTTGCCATGAAGTGATAGGACTGGATGCCATGATCTTACTGTTTTGAACGTTGAATTTTAAGGCAGCTTTTTCACTCCCTCTTTCACTTTCATCTAGAGGCTGTTTAGTTCCTCTTCACTTTCTGCCATAAGTGTGATGTCTTCTGCATATCTGAGGTTGTTGATATTTCTCCTGGCAATCTTGATTCCAGCTTGTGTTTCATCCAGCCTGGCATTTTGCATAATGTATTCTGAATATAAGTTAAGTAAGCAGGGTGACAATATGCATCCTTGTTGTACTTTCCCAACTTGGAACCAGTCTGTTGTTCCATGTCCAGTTCTGACTATTGCTTCTTGACTTGCATACAGATTTCTAAGGAGATATGTAAGGTATTCTTGTATTCCTATCTCTTGAAGAATTGTCCACAGTTCGTTTTGATCCACCCAACCAAAGGCTTTGACATAGTCAGTAAAGCAGAAAAAATATTTCTTCTGGAACTCTCTTGCTTTTTTTATGATCCAACGATGTTGGCTATTTGATCTCTGGTTCCTCTGCCTTTTCTAAATCCAGCTTGAACATCTCGAAGTTCTCGCTGCATGTACTGTTGGAGCCTCACTTGGAGAATTTTGAGCATTTAATTGCTAGCGTGCAGAGATGAGTGCAATTGTGCGGTAGTTTGAACATTCTTTAGCATTGCCTTTCTTTGGGCTTGGAATGCAGACTGACCTTGTGCAGTCCTGTAGCCACTGCTGAGTTTTCCAAATTTGCTGGTATATTGAGTGGTCTTGATCACTGTCTACTGTACAATGTCACAAAACTCTGTCCATAGTTCTTCAGGCAGTTCTACTTTTCTTAGGCTCTTGTTTAAGCAACTAATTTTCACATTTTGGTGATATTCTCTCTTCTATTCTCAGGCAACACTTTTCCACTAGTTAGTCCCACCCCACCTCCATCCTTTATTTAGTCTCTTTCATGGCTACCCTTTCAATTTTTTCCTGAGTGTTCTTCAGCTCAGTTCAGTTCAGTCGCTCAGTCATGTCCAACTCTTTGCGAGCCTATGGACTGCAGCATGCCATGCTTCCCTGTCCATCACACAACTCCCGGAGCTTACTAAAACTCATGTCCATTGAGTTAATGATGTCCTCCAACCACCTCATCCTCTGTCATCCCCTTTTCCTCCCACCTTCAATCTTTCCCAGCATCAAGGTCTTTTCCAATGAGTCAGTTCTTCACATCAGGTGGCCAAAATATTGGAGTTTCAGCTTCAGCATCAGTATTTCCAATGCATATTCAGGACTGATTTCCCTTAGGATGTACTGGTTGGATCTCCTTGCAGTCCAAGAGACTCAAGAGTCTCCTCTAAGACCATAGTTCAAAATCATAAATTCTTCAGTGCTCAGCTTACTTTATACTCCAACTGTCACATCCATATATAACTATTGCAAAAGTCATAGCCTTGACTAGACTGTATATTGTCACCCTACTTATTTAACTTATATGCAGAGTACATCATGAGAAACACTGGGCTGGAGGAAGCACAAGCTGGAATCAAGATTGCCGGAAGAAATATCAATAACCTCAGATATGCAGATGACACCACCTATATGGCAGAAAGTGAAGAAAAACTAAAGAGCCTCTTGATGGAAGTGAAAGAGGAGAGTGAAAAAGTTGGCTTAAAGCTCAACATTCAGAAAACGAAGATCATGGCATCTGGTCCCATCACTTCATGGCAAATAGATGGGGAAACATTAGAAACAGTGTCAGACTTTATTTTGGGGGGCTCCAAAATCACTGCAGATGGTGATTGCAGCCATGAAATTAAAAGACGCTTACTCCTTGAAAGGAAAGTTATGACCAACCTAGACAGCATATTCAAAAGTAGAGACATTACTTTGCCAACAAAGGTCAATCTAGTCAAGGCTATGGTTTTTCCAGTAGTCATGTATGAATTGGAAAGTTAGACTATAAAGAAAGCTGAGCACAGAACAATTGATGCTGTTGAGCTGCAGTGTTGAAGAAGACTCTTGAGAGTCCCTTGGACTGCAAGGAGATCCAATCAGTCCATTCTAAAGGAGATCAGTCCTGGGTGTTCATTGGAAGGACTGATGTTGAAGCTGAAACTCCAGTACTTTGGCCCCCTGATACAAAGAGCTGACTCATTGGAAAAGACCCTGATGCTGGGAAAGATTGGGGGCAGGAGGAGAAGGGGACGACAGAGGATGAGATGGTTGGATGGCATCACCGACTCAATGGACATGAGTTTGGGCGGGCTCCGGGAGTTGGTGATGGACAGGGAGGCCTGGAGTGCTGCGGATAATGCGCTCACAAAGAGTTGGACACGACTGCGTGACTGAACTGACCTGAACTGACTAGACAGATTTTTGTTGGCAAAGTAATGTCTCTGCTTTTTAATATGCTGTCTATGTTGGTCTTAGCTTTTCTTCCAAGGAGCAAGCGTCTTTTAATTTCATGGCTGCAGTCACCATCTGCAGTGATTTTGGAACTCCCCCTCCCAAAAAAAGATAAAGTCTCTCATTGTTTCTATTGTTTCCCCATCTATTTTCCATGAAGTGATGGGACTGGCTGCCATGATCTTTGTTTTCTGAATGTTGAGTTTTAAGCCAGCCTTTTCACTATCCTCCCTCAGTTTCATCAAGAGGCTTTTTAGTTCCTTTTTGCTTGTGGTGTCATCTGAATATCTGAGGTTATTGATATTTTTCCCAGTATCTTGATTCCAGCTTGTGCTACATCCAGCCTAGCATTTTGCATGATATACTCTGCATATAAGTTAAATTAGCAGGGTGACAATATGCATCCTTGATGTACTTTTTTCCCATTTAGGAACCAGTCTCTTGTTTCATGTCCAGTTCTTACTGTTGCTTCTTGACCTGCATACAGATTTCTCAGGAGGCAGATCAGGTGTTCTGATATTCCCATCTCTTGAAGAATTTTCCATAGTTTGTTTTGAGTCACACAGTCAAGGCTTTGGCATAGTCAGTAAAGCAGAAGTAGATGTTTTTCCGGAACTCTCTTGCTTTTTCGATGATTCAGTGGATGTTGGCAATTTGATCTCTGGTTTTGTGCCTTTGCTAAATTCAGGATGAACATCTGTAATTTCATGGTTCTTGTGTGTTCTTAATAGAACTCTTTTTTCTTCTTATTCTCTACATTGCTTTAAAATAGTCTGATCTATTTTCAGGACTTCAATTACTGTTTGTATACTGATCACTCTAGAATTTCTATCTGACAGAGTACTTAGCTGCACAAATATACTCAGTTCTACTCCACCTTTCTTTCACCCTGACAGGTCCTGACTTGGAATGACAGTCCCTGTCATCCTGCTCCACAGCACACTCATACTAGACTGCAGTGACTAAGAATATTGGATCTGGGGTCACTGAATTGAATATGAGTCTGACTTTGTTCCCTTCTTACCTGCAGTAGCTTAGGCAATTGATGTTTCATCTTAATATGTAAAATAGTAAGCTGCCTCTAAGCTGTGAGCATTAAATGAGACAAGGTATGTCAAGTCAAGGCATAGTATATGGTACACAGTAGATGATTAATAAATGCTAGCCATTATTATTCCTGCTAGTTTTCTTCTTTTCCTCTCTAAATACTGCATCTGCTGGTAACTCCTACCATGGCACTTGTATTTTCTAGTGCTGCCTCTGGAGTAGCTTCTAAACTCTCCCACCACTTTTGATATTCACAGCCCGCCATTGCTACTCCCACTCCCCTTTGCATTTTTCTCCACCACCTTTGCTGTCACTCCTGAATTCTCTTTTCTCTTTTGTTCACTTTCCTTGTCACTCCCACTCTCATTCTTCTGTTCTCTTTGTCACTCTCTTCCTTCTCACGAGTCTCAGTAATCCAGACCACTCTTGAAGACATCTTCCTCTTCACCAAGTTCTGCTTCTTATTTTTTATAGTTGCAAGTTATTTTATCATTATTATTTATAGTACAAATGTGAAGGGCATGATTAGTAGAGGCCTGTAGGCTTCCTTTACCTGAGGCAAGTCCTGGAAAAGAAATTTCCTTGAAATAAGTTAGTGACAGATCACCTGGCAAGTACTAATGGTATTTGCTAGTAGGAGAGTCATTATCTATGGGCTGCTGTCACCGGATATCTAGGGTGCTTGTGGAAAACAAACATACAGTCTATGGATTTATGTGGCATGGCCCCTGGAAATGTCATGTAGACTGTGTCACACTCCTAGTGTAAAATGTAAATTTTTAAAATTATCCAAATAGTTCCTTTTGGGCAAAAGCTAACACTGAACATATCCATTAGGGTCTTCATTTGTTAATTTGGGCCCGTGCGTCCTGATTGATGAGAAAGTTCTGGGATGTTGTGTCCATTATTCCATTTATGCCCCTGCTTTGTCTGTGCCATTTGAATATGTATATGCTTGAAATCATTAGTAAAGCTTGCAACTAGGTAAGGTTTAAGATTTCTGTGAGTCTGACTTGACAGTTCAAACCTTTGGGTTTTCTCAGTGGATATGGTGACATTCAAATGACTGAAGTTGCTAGAAGACCTCTCTGGAAATTTGAGTCAGTGCTAAGCTATGACTCCAAAATATTGATAACTATCTGTAATGGTTACAGTTCCCTTTGAGGTAATGCATTATCATAGTAATTCAATGAAGAAATGAATATAAATGAATATACATGTATATAATGCAGTATATCATCAATTTCTATATGTTTGAGTATATACAGTGCCATAGAGGAAACATCAATCTGACCAATTATTTGCTATTATAGACCCTTTAGAACTTTTGACTATTAAAAAATAAAAATAAATGATTCATTCATTTGGCCTCCAACTATTTAAGAAATCATTTCCATAGAAATATATGCATTTCCATGAATTACATATGAACCAATTTACAAATAAGTTTAGCTTATTTTTTAAAACATCCCATATTCTTTAGAAAATTGTAGCCTAAACTATTTATATATTATTTATGAGAACTAGAAATATAGCACACCATATTTGTGTCTTTTTCCTCTTTTTTTTTCACTGTTACAATGAATATTACATATTCTCAAGAGTGCTATTTTCCAGAAAAATATGTATTTCATCATGTTGTAATTAGAACCACAACATTTCCTAGAATGTTACTTATATCTTAATGAAAGGATAATCAAGCTGTGAAGCTTTATATTTTGGACATTACATTTATGTCTCAGTGTTTTTCTCACTTTGTAGAAAACAGTTTTTCATTCTTTTGTGTTTTTAATGTAGCATGTATCTAATAGAAAATAGATTCTTCAGGTTATGTTATCTGTTAATGAGAATTCATGTATCTATGTAAGCTGCTTTTCTTCTCCTCCTTTTATAGATTTCCAAAACTCTCTATTTTTTTTTTTTTTTTTTTTTTTTTAGTAAGGATTCCTGGATACTTCTTTTTAGGACATCAACAGAATAATTTTTTTTTAATTGGAGGGTAAATAATTGCTTTACAATATTGTGTTGGTTTCTGGCATACATCAACATGGATCAGCCATAGGTATAAACATGTCCCCTCCCTCTTGAAACACCCTCCCATTTTCCACCCCATCCAATCCCTCTAGGTTGTCACAGAACACTGGGTTGAGCTCCCTGCATCATACAGCAAATTCCCACTGGCTATCTGTTTTACATAGGATAATGTATTTGTTTCCATGCTACATTGCTTTTCTTTCTGCATCTTTTCAAAGATGATCTAGATGTAGAGAAGATAACAGTCTGCAGGGACTTGACATCTAAAAAGTCATCTGCGTTCAAGAGTAAAGAGAGTCAATAGCACTTACAATATAAGAGTAATAATAATACTTCACTTTTGTGTCATCCTTTTAACTTATCAAAATCATTTCAAGATATTTCTGATATATAAATGTCATAATCTACAGCACATAGAATCTGAGATCTGCAGATGTTCCAGTTTATTGAATTACAGGGGAGAGCAATTTGACAAAATTAAAATTTAAAAACAAAAAACACAGATTTTCTTTTTACTGTTGTTTGGAAAGTTTTGTTTCCTTGGTTGGTAAAAATCAGGAAGATTTAAGATTGACCCTAAATAAAACAATTTCCTCATGGGAGGTGAAGTCTGACAGTAGAGCTGGCAGCCAGCCCCACTGAGGTGGGCTCCTCCCTGGCTTCTGTTACGGACTGTGTTACTCTTCCCTGTATGCCCTGAACTTCTCTGTGGGGGGTTATGTCCATCTGCAAGGTGAAGTCAGGTGTACCCATGTGATTATGTAGTGTGTTTTGGTCAATGAAATGTGGACAAAGGGAAGAATTTTACTTGCTGGCACAAACTTTAAGACTTTGCTTTGCCATTCTCTCTTTTTTCCTTCTCCTCTGTCACATGTATTGTGTCCAAAAGATGCATGACAAAGCTGCAGACAACCAGCAATGAACATGTATGATGAGTGATAAATAACTTGTGGTTTAAGTCACTGATGTTTTAGAGTCATTTGTTACTGAAACACAACCTAGCCTGACTTCTCTGATCAGATTTGTTCAGATTATTCACTAGTGTTGCTACTTACTCCCTTTGTAATGTGTATGTGTGTTTAGTCACAAAGTTGTGTCTCTTTCGCAACCCCGTGGACTGTAGCCCACCATGCTCCTCTGTCCATGGGATTTCCCAGGCAAGAATACTGGTGTAGGTAGCGATTTCCTTCTTTAGGGTATCTTATCAACCCAGAAACTGAACCCTGGTATTCTGTGTTGGCAGGTGGATTCTTTACCACTGAGCCATGTGATTAAAGACACCCTTCCTGATCCTCCAGTGCTAAGTACCTTCGCTAAAACCAGATATCAGAAAACTGTAAAAAACCCGGAGTCTAGTGCAATCTTCCCTATTTTTACTGATTCTCTAGTTCCATATAGAACTCTGGGGTAGAAATATCTTGAGGGAAGGCCAGTCTTTAGTTCTTGTTCTTGGCTAACAATTGAGTGGTTCTTAACCACCTCTGCCAGACACTGTACAGCTGCACAGATTGGCTCCCTCTTCGGGCAAAGACTCTTGCCCAGCCATGATAACCATCTAACTCCTTTGGCTCCACCTCAGATAGAGCTAAAGCTATCTGCTCCTCAGAGTAGCTTTAGTGTTTGACTAAACCAGATTGTGGTTCAAGAACCTGGTCATTTCCTGTCAACAGGGGACTTGTCCAATGGATAATCTTTGTTCTGAGGCTCTGCAAAGGGCCAGCTGAGACTTTGTCAGATCTGTGTTCTGTCTTACATTTCCTCCTGCCCAACCCTGCTTTCTCCTGTCTCTTCAAGGATCCTACTGTCCAAGATAGTTTACACTTCTAACTTTGGCTTGACATCTGCTTGTTGGAGGAACAAACTCACACAGTATTCACCAACTTTTTTGAGAGTGCCCTCCTAGATATAAAGACAAGATCAAGAATAAAGAAAGAAAGAAAGAGGCAGTGAAATGTATCTAGGCTGTAGGTAGAGGTAACACATGGCTGAATTATGGCATTTAGTGGCAAGAAGTGGGAGAAAAAAGAGATTTGGCAAAACTAATACAATTATGTAAAGTTTAAAAATAAAATAAAATTTAAAAAAAATACAAAAAAAAAAAAGAAAAACATTTAGGAAACTCAAGCTATAGATTAGTTTTCCCACTAAATTGTGTCACATTAGTCTGAATTTTTAAATCATCTGGACTTTGGTTTACTCACTTGTGAAAGGAGTCATTTGAATGAGGTAACTGTTAAAAATTTTCAATACTATTCAGAGAGAGAAAGTTGAGGTAGGTGAGAAAGGGGAAGGAGAGGGAGGGAACAGATTGGATGGAATACAGAGATGAATATGAAAGAGCTTTGGTTTGGAAGTTTTGTATATTTATAACATTAGTAAGATTTTATTCAGGCAAAAACCTCAATAAAGTCCATTTAACATCCTACTTTATGTTCCTCTAGCCTCCTAACTTTCTTTTAAACTCCCTCAATGCCATATACATATTTTATCCAGTCTTTTGAAAGAGAATTTATAACATCTTAGAACTGTCACTTAAATATGAAAAGGGAGTCAATCATAATGGGAGTATTTGTTAAGTTTGTGAAAAGCATTAAGCAAACATCCGATACAACCAAATTTCCTTCTCAAAAAATTCTAGGATTTATGTAAATCTCATAAACTTTAGACATCAGGGAAAATAGATATTCGCTATAAAGAGTAGTTACTTAAACAGCACAAATAATTTTAGGAAAAGTAAAGAAAGAAGCTCTACTTTATTCTCCTATGCCCTGGTAAATTGTATTACATCTGCTACAAACCTGGCAAAGTAAAGTGTATCATTTTGGAAATTGCTGCTGAGTGTGGCTACCTCACACTGCTGCAACAAAGATTTCCAAAGTCACTGCAGAGCTGGAGTGACAGGGTCACAAGGTGGAGCCCTTCCTGGGCTCTTTGTCGGTCTGATGAATAGCTGACATCAATTTCAGGAGGCAGAAAAGTGTCAGTGACTATTTTCACTTGGCAAAATTTCAACAAATAATAGTGAATAGTGAATTAAAGAGTGAATGAAAGTTCTACTAACTTACTTGTGCTTCTGGAACTCCACGGTGTTTCTTGAATGTGGAATTAAATGAATAGGCAAAACAAGAATTGATTTTCAGTTTTGTTATTATTCTAAAAAAATTCTAAAAGAATTCATATTTTATTTTTAAGATATCAGTAAATGTAGCAATAAAAATAAATACAGTACTAAATATTATTTTTCCTATTTAGGGGCAACATCACCTCTCACCTGAGATACTGAAATAAGCTTTTTATGTTTATTTTGCCTTTCTTCAGTCTTTCTACACAACATAGACAAAGAGATTTTTCTGGAAAAAAATCTAATCATGGCATTCTCTAAAATAGCTCATGATATCACCTATTTAAAAAACTTTAGTAGGTTAATCCATTAACTAATGCTATGTATGAAATCACACAAAACTTAGCTGCTTAAAACAACATAAATTATTTTCTTTTTTCTCACCATTTCTGTGGGTCCATAATTTAGGAGTGCTTTGACTGACTGGTTCTGGTCTGAAGTCTCTCTCAGGTTGTGGTGGCTTGTTGGCTGAAACGGCAGTTATATGAAGGCTGACTGAGGCTGGGGGATCCATTCATAAGAAAGCTCACTTATATGGCTGTTAGGTTGCTCATAACAAGTTGGTTTCTCTCCCTAGGGCTGCTTGAATGTCCTCAAAACAGGATGGCTAGTTTATGCCAGAGTGACTCAAACAAGCAAAGCAGAATTCCACTGATTTTTATGACCTTATCTTAGAGCTTTCTTTATCAGTTCTGTCATATTCTATGGGTCGGTTAGGGCAGCACACAGCAGTTTAAGTAATCGGAGGTAAAGATCATAGGGTACCATCCTGGAGGCTGGCTATCATAGCTGGTTTTCATTTGTTTACTTTGGGAATAAGTTCTAACTCTAAGACATTACTTACAAAACCTTTTGTGATTTGACCATTTCTTACATCTTCACCTTTATCTTGACACTACTGGGACTGTGCTCAAGCCATAAAACAATCTTTATTTGGCTCTTCTAATGCACCATACTGTTATCACTCTCATCTCAGATCTCATATGCCCATTATTTTATTGATTCACTTCTCTCATTCATTTTTATTAATTGGAGGATAATTGCTTTACAATATTGTATTGGTTTCTGCCATACATCAACATGAATCAGCCACAGGTATACATATGTCTCCTCCCTCTCGAACCTCCCTGCTTCCTCTCACCTCATCTCACCTCTCTAGGTTATCACAGAGCACTGGTTTGAGCTCCCTGCATCATACAGCTAACTATTTTACATATAGTAATGTATATGTTTCCATGCTACTCATTCTTAGGGTTAGCTTGTTAAATATTATTCTTTTCTGAAAGTTTTACCTTGACTTCACAATCATGGATTGGTGACTTGGTTCCGTTTCCACATAGTATCTTGTTTTTCTTAAATTACAGTGTCTATTGTTGTTCTTATTATTGTTGCTCAGTTGCAAAGTTGTGTCAGACTCTTTACCACCCCATGGACTGCAACACACCAGGCTCCTTTGTCCTTCAATATCTCCTGGAGTTTGCTCAAATTCATGTACACTGAGTCAGTGATGCTGTTACACATATCTTTCATAATTGCATTTTCTTCCTATTGTGTACGCACAAGCAGGCTTTGAGATCTACAAAGGAAGGAGGTTAGCATAATTTGTTCATCATCCTGCCTCATTGCCCACCCCATGCCTAAAATGAAATATTTGTTGAACGAGTGAATGAATGAATGATTATACAAATAAGTGTAAGAATAGACACAATCTAATAAATAGCTAAATTCAACTATAATCATTTTTATCTAACTTTCTTTACAAACATTAAAAACAGAGGAAACATCTAATGTAATATATCAAAACTAGGGTTTGGTACTCTGTAGGATAACAGTAATAATTTGTGATTATAGAAATACACACCCTATATTTTTCTGCCAATGATCAATGATAAGCTAATGATTTATAAGCTAATGATAAGCTAATGATTTATCTAAAAATGATTTATAAATCAGTTATAGATAAAATAAGTTATAGCTCAGTACTCTGACATCTGAGAACAGTGAGAATCAATTAAGAATTTCTACTAAATTAAAAATTTTTCTTTCAAAGTTGTGAAATTGCAATGTTGTGGTTAAAATAGACTAAGTCAAAAATTTCATGTCTTCAAATGTAGTGGTGTTTTTTTTTCAATTGCTTAGTCACGTCCAATTCTTTACAACCCCATGGACTGCAACGTGCCAGGCTTCCCTGTCCTTCACTAGCTCCTGGAGATCACTCAAACTCCTATCAACTGAGTCGATGATGCCATCCAGCTATCTCATCCTCTGTCACCCCCTTCTCCCCCTGCCCTCAATCTTTCCCAGTACAATCAGGGTCTTTTCCAATGAGGCGTCTCTTCTCATCAGGTGGCCAAAGTATAGGAGCTTCAGCTTCAGCATCAGTCCTTCTAATATATATTCAGGGTTGATTTCCTTTAGGATTGACTGTTTTGATCTCCTTGCTGCCAAGGGACTCTCAAAAGCCTTCTCCAGCACCACAGTTCAAAAGCATCAATTCTTCAGCACTCAGTCTTTTTTATAATCCAACTCTCATAATGCTGCATGACTACTAGAAAAACCATAGCTTTGACTATATGAGCCTTTGTCAGCAAAGTGATGTCTCTGCTTTTTAATACATTGTCTAAGTCTGTCCTTGCTTTTCTTTCAAAGAGCAAGTGTCTTTTAATTTCATGACTATAGTCACTGTTTGCAGCAATTCTGGAACCCAAGGACATAAAGTCTGATACTGTTTTCACTTTTTCTTCATCTATTTGCCATAAAGTAATGGGATCAGATGCCATGATCTTAGTTTTTTGAATGTTGAGTTTTAAGTCAGATTTTTTGTGATATTTCTGCCAGCAATCTTGATTCCAGCTTGTGCTTCATCCAGCCTGGCATTTTACATGATGTTCTCTGCATATAAGTGAGGTAAGTGCGGTAACAATATACAGCTGTGACATACTCCTTTATCTACACATTATATTCATATTCCAATTTTAAATATGAGCACAACATCCTTTAGCAAAATATGCTATTATTAATTAACTGTATAAAACAAAGATCACCTAAAGCCATTTCTATGAGTTTGAAATGTTTTTATTAAATATGTCACTTTAGCTCCTGCTCAACATCACTGATTATAACCGAATCACTATTCACAGTAAGAGACCCTATTCCTTACAGAAAGAGTAGCACTTAAGAAGAGTACCTCAGTGGCAAAGTTCCAGTCAATGTTTCCATTATTTTAAAGTGTTGGAGTATCTATCTCTCCAGCTATGTTAAATGACAGCTAAATGAAAGGAAGCAGGGAAGGGGCGAATTCATGTTCTGTCTTACCGATTGGAGACTCTCAGAAAGCTTTTCATGTGGGTTGATGTGGCATCTTAAATACTATCTGACTGAACAGAACCTGGCTGGTTACTTGTCTCAATTATGCTGATGCTTCTGCTTTGTATGCCTTTGGGGCTGACATTTATCCTTGGTCCCCCTCATAGATGAACTGACATGGAAGACATTTTCGTAAAAGATCCCCAGATTGAAATAATTACCTGTGAATTTTGTCAGTGCAGCATTTACATACAGCACAGATTAGTACAGTATTTGATAATGAGTTCATGGTCATCTGTGGCCCCCTGCTATATTGGCATCATTTACAGATCATGCAGCCTACATTTTATAAAATTATTCTTTGATGATTTGTGGTTTGAGACATGAATATGATGGGTACAATGGAAAAGTAATGTGTGAGTTTCCTTTCTGTTTATGATACTTTTATAAGAACTGTTTAGGACAGATTTGGGGTGTACTTGGGACATATTCTTGTGACTTCATACATATCTTACAAATTAAAATTAAAAAAAAAAAGGAAACAAAGCCGGTGTTTTGAGCTATGGCTCAGCTCACCGAAGTTTTAGACTTAAAAATATTCAAAAGAAATCAAAATGCTAGTAGGAGAAAAACACTATTGAATGCTTATAGTAGACTTAACTCTCAACTGTTTCAATTGAAAATATAAATTTTTATTAACTAATAAAGAAAAGTTATAAAAAATATGGAAAGTAGAGTTCTTTTATTTACCTGAATCCTCATCGTCTAAAGAGTCAGGGCATGGCGACACACTTTTCCTTAAAGACTATGGAAGTTTATTTGATTTTATAAAGTTTAAGGGAATTTCTTGGAATATACCATAGTAAGCTTAATCATAGCCTAAATGCAGATTTTTAACTCAAAGACTGAGTTTTATTTTCAAAATAAAATTTTCTGCAATTTATATATATCATTTTGTTAGTGGGCTGCAAGTACATGGTATTGTACAAAAATTAGAAGTTATGGATGACATGAATCTTCAGGAAATTACAGAATTATATTTAGTTTATAAGAAATTATTTTATAATTTTTTACTTTAGTTTATTGCATAATCCTAAGAACTCTGAGGGTTTCCCAGGTAGCTCAACTGTAAAGAATCTGCCTGCTGAGGCAGTAGACATGGGTTCAATCCCTGGGTCAGCAAGATTCGCTGGAGAAGGAATGTCAACCCACTCCTGTATTCTTGCCTGAGAAATCCCATGGACAGAGGAACCTGGCGGGTTACAGTTCATGGTGTAGAAAGAGTCGGATGTGACTTAGCAACTAAACAACAACAAGAACTCTGAGGCCTCTAGCACCAGAATGTAAATACATATCTGTGTAATAAGTAATAATATAATATTTATCATATATGTTATAGTTCAGTATTTACCAATGACTTTTGGATAGGAATCACATTGATGGATGTGTTTTGTTGATATTATAGTGAGGACACTGACAAACCAATATTGCAAATGGGTAAAGAATATAAAACTCAGTAGATTTTAGTGAAATGTGTTTTCTCTTAAGGTCCAAGATACAATAGTTTTTTTGGATATAATAGTTCAGTTACTTTCATGACAGTGATCAATACGTTTGAAACTCAAATATGTAAACCATTAGTATTAGGAACTCAAACTGGTATCAAAGTGATGCAGTTTGTTGGCAATGTGGTAATTTTCTTTTCTCTCAACCTTATGGGATGTGATTTGAAATTAGCTGTTTGGTAAGTTTTAAAATCAATAACTGAAAACCATATTGCCTCCTCATCACATGCTAGGCAAACAGCAGGCAAATAAATAGCTTATTTTCAGCAATAATCCTATTTGGCATTTTTATTAAAGTAATGATAAAAGAGTTTAAACAATGAAACTGTGGAAGTGACCAGGAATGTTTTTGAATGTTTGTAATATGGTAATCGGAAGGACTGATGTTGAAGCTGAAACTCCAATACTTTGGCCACCTCATGCAAAGAGTTGACTCATTGGAAAAGACTCTGATGCTGGGAGGGATTGGGGTAGGAGGATAAGGGGACGACAGAGGATGAGATGGTTGGATGGCATCACCGACTCAATGGACATGAGTTTGGGTGAACTCCGCAAGTTGGTGATGGACAGGGAGGCCTGGCGTGCTGCAGTTCATGGGGTCACAAAGAGTCGGACACGACTGAGCAACTGAACTGAACTGAACTGAATATGCTAATTACTCTAGATAGTCCTTGTAAACTACTGCTTATATAAGCCTTCAGCTACAACTGCAGTCAACAGTTTTAGCTGTTGGTATATCCTTGGTGGTACAGGATCATAAACAACTAATATTTCTAAATTTGCATGACCCACTCTCCCAATTTATTGCCTCCATTACCCTATTTTCAAGTTGATAGATTTGTTTCCCCAGGTTCTGAAAGGTGATATTTAGATAAATTGTTTTGACTAAAATTATCCCTAAACAATACGTGGTAAATGTGTGTTGATCTGATTTGAAGACTTAAAAAATCAATATCTTAGATCATTTAGATTCTGTTTACCTTTCATTGTGAAATTCATTCTTTATTAATTTTTATTATGAAATTAATTTTTTCTTTTTTATATATGCATACACATGTACATATATATAATAAATAAACAGACAAGTAAAAACCTATTTCCAGTTAACCTAAAGAAACAATCACTAGCATTTAAATAGAATTTTTAAGTATTTTTTATAATTGTATACATTTTTGTGTATACTTGTAATATCTGTTTGCCTTACAATTGTATATTTAATTTATCCCTATATACATCTAATGCCATCTGTATCATTTAAACCTATTCATAATAGATAGTTGATATTTAATGTGTGATCAATTGCATATATGAAATATATCCAGATACAAGAAGAATGCATATTTATACACTCATGTAATAGGTCTTAAGATTTTCAGAATTCCAAACTGCACTGTTCTCACTATTATTTCTGTAAACATTCCTAAGAGTGTAGCTGTACTTATGCAGACCATTATATGCATGATATCTCTTTTAGAGATGAGCAACATCTGTGGTCATGTGTAATACATATACATATTTACATAATATGTAAATATACATGAACACATACACAAACATAATGGTCATAGGTATGTATCACTTTATAAAACTAATATTTATCTCTACTAATAACCTCAAAATTAAATGTACTTCAGCTCACTTATTATTGGTTTAATAAATATTTCTGTGCACTGATACTGAGCTAAGGACTAGGGAAGCAATGTATCAGTAAGACAGACATTATTCCTATGCTCTTGGAAACACTACAGATGATGGGGTAAGCGGGTGTTAAAAGGAGACTTACTGATATTATGCTCTAAAATTATTAGCAGCTCAATGACTGCAGACAGTAGTCAGGAGGTATTTTTACATTCCAAACTGGGATTCTGAACCACCTGTGTCAGAATTGTAAAAGGTGCCCAGAGAAATGGTTCTGCTAGCATCTCCAACCCTCCACACTTAATAAAGGAAAGGCTGGGGATTCATTTGAATCTGAGATTTGAAAGGGGAAATTTCTTCGAGGAAGATCAAAGTCTGGTGACATTTGTCCTCCATTCCTCTAGGCAAGGAGAAAGACTCTTCTCTCTTTCTCTTACATCCAGTGAGAATTTTGCTTGAGTTCTCTGGAACTGGAGGAATATCAAAGCCGGCTGATGATTTCTTAAAAAAAAAAAAATAATATAATAATGTCCTGAGGCAAGAGACTAGCTGGGTGCCTGGCTTGCCTGGTGGCAAGGTTAGGAGACACTGGCTAGGGGTGAAGTGCACTTCACACCATACTTCTTATAGATCAGATTGGATGTGGGTGCCACACAGGAGAGATGATTGTGAGAAGACCAGAAAAGAGCTTTTTCCAAGATGATCTGAAGTTATATAGTGACCACAGCAAAAAGCGACTGGAAGTAGAGAATGAAAGGACATTATAAGCTGCCTAAATGAGAAGAAATCACAGTCTTAGGAATACTAGGAATAACAAATGGAGGTCACTAGTGTGTGAGGGACTCTCTGAACAAGTTACAAGTATCTCAAAGAAGTAAACAAACAAACAGATCTTGGACCAGCTGCCAGAGACAGTGTCAATGACCTATGGCAACTTAAGCTTTCTTCTGCCTTTCACTTCTTCATATCCCCTGAGGAGTCAAAGGCAGCTTGAAGAAAAGATCAAGGGAGGGAAAGAAGTGCAAACTCCCCACCTTGCCCATTTCAAGCCAAACTGGAAGAGAGATTGGAAGTGGATGTCCCAGGTGGCTCATTGGCAAAGAATCTGCCTGCCATGCAGGAGACACAGGTTTGATCCCTGGGTTTGGAAGATCCCCTGGAGAAGAATGTTGACCAATGCCAGCTGCAGGCATTGCAGTTTTCAGTGCATCTCATTGATTTGCTGAGCGTACTTCTCAGGTGTAATGGTTTTGCTGTGATAAGAAAGCTGTAGTGGATCGGATTGGCAGCAGACCACCAAACAGTGACCATGACCTTTTTTGGCAAGTTTGGCTTTGGGGAATGCTTTGGAACTTCTCTGTCCAGTTACTGAGCTAGTTGTCACCAGTTGTCTTATAAAATCTACTTTTTGTCACTCGTCACAGTCTGATCAAGAAATGGTTCATTGTTGTGTAGAATGACAGAAGATGACTCAAGACAACAATTTGTTTTTCTTATTTTTGGTCAGCTCACGAGGCACCCACTTATTGAGCTTTTTCACCTTTCCAATTTTCTTCAAATGCTGAATGACACTAGAATAGCTGACATTGAGTTCTTTGTGACTTATCTTGTAGCTGTAAGAGGATCAGCTTCAATGATTGCTCTCAATTGGTCTTTGTCAATTTCCAATGGCCAGCCACTACATTCTTCATCTTCAAGGCTCTTATCTCCTTTGTAAAACTTCTGGAACCACCGCTGCACTGTACGTTCATTAGCAGTTCCTGGGCCAAACACATTGTTGATGTTGCCAGTTGTCTCTGGTGCTTTACAACCCATTTTGAACTCGAATAATAAAAATCACTTGAATTTGCTTTTTTTCTGACATCATTTCCATAGCCTAAAATAAATATAAAATACACATTAAGTAATGTTATTAGCAAAAAACAAAGTGAGAAATGTGCATTAAGAGATGTATAACTTAACTAGATTTATTTAAGAACATATTCTAATGTCAAATGGCAAATTTCAACAGTGCAAAACTGCAATTATTTTTCACCAACCTAGTTATTTGAACTACTCTACTTATAGAACTACTCTATGGTGGTAGATGTGAAGAGAGCATGATCTTGGATCCATGATAAATCCTGCCTAAGATACTGACTACAGAGGCAAGATGTCTCCAAGAAGTGGTTGGAAAGACAAAACCTGGGGTTGAAAGTTTCAGAAAACTAGGAAAATATATTTCTTTTGCCTCAGAGAGTGCAGCAGAATATTCTCAAAATACTGCACTGTCTCTCCTGATGTCCCCAAGAACTCACAAAAGCATCCCATAAAAGAGAAGAAACCTTTAAAAACCTGTCAGATTCAGAAATTATTAAACCATCATACAATCATTCCAGTCAAGCAGGAGCGTTCATGCTCTTCTCACCTTCCTTTTCTTCCTCCTTTTTGATCCTTGCTGGAAGATAGAAAACAGCAGCTAATAGCCATAGGGAAGGACGATAAAGAGCTCTTACAGCAGGGTGAAATTGAAAATCGAGATTAATCATAAGAAATGTTTATTATAGGATAAAACATAGAACATTTATCATTAGTAAATCTAACTGTGTTTTGACATTAAAGTTATTCAATTTTCCCATTTCCTTAAGAGTAAGGACTAATGCATAGAGCCCCTAGTATGTGCCAAACTTGGTTGTAATAGCTGTTACCTCTATAAACTCTCTCAGTCCTCACAACAACCCCAGGATACAGAAATTGAAAATAATCTGCCTTTTATAGAGGAAAAAACTAGGGCATGATGACTTATCAAATATATATAATTTGTAAGTAACACTTTGGAATTTTGACATGGGAAGTCTGGTTCTGAAGTAAATGATCCTAACAACTACTTTATAGGATAAAAGTGAAGATAAATGTCAGAGACTATTTGTCATCAAGTGTCAGATATGGGGAAACTTCCCTCATCACTAAGCAGGTTTAAGTATAGAGAGGGAAGCAGGTACAAAGTTGCTTCTACAACTACAACTCCTTGTTCAGTGTATGTTTGCTTACTTGTCACTTAGCTGTTAGGAGCTATCAAGAAATTCCCAAATGACTTTTCCTACAATGCGATAGGCTTTTCAGTGTGATCACTGTGACATCTGTGTAAAATAATTTGGAAGGGAGCAAGAATGGAGGAAAATAGGGCAGTTAGACTATTGTGAGCTGATCAGAGCTAATGGAGAAGGATAGAAAAGGAGAGATTCAAGATATATTAATACCATGAGGAAACAGAATGTAAAAATTGACTGGAGATGGAGTTAGGAAAGACTTATGTGTGTCATTAATTTTTTGTGTGTGACAAGTGACTGAAAAATGACACCAAAAGATTAAGTTAGTTAACTCCTGACAAACACTTGGCACCAAGAACTATAAATGGCTAAAAAAGTTTGCTAATGTGGGAATAGCTTGGGTTCTAGTGCCCTGCATATATCCTGGGGAAAGTAATACAAACCCTCTATCAGATCAGATCAGATCAGATCAGTGGCTCAGTCATGTCCGACTCTTTGCGACCCCATGAATCACAGCACGCCAGGCCTGCCTGTCCATCACCAACTCCCGGAGTTCACTGAGACTCAACGTCCATCGAGTCAGCGATGCCATCCAGCCATCTCATCCTCTGTCATCCCCTTCTCCTATTGCCCCCAATCCCTCCCAGCATCAGAGTCTTTTCCAATGAGTCAACTCTTCACATGAGGTGGCCAAAGTACTGGAGTTTCAGCTTTAGCATCATTCCTTCCAAAGAAATCCCAGGGCTGACCTCCTTCAGAATGGACTGGTTGGATCTCCTTGCAGTCCAAGGGACTCTCAAGAGTCTTCTCCAACACCACAGTTCAAAAGCATCAATTCTTCAGTGCTCAGCCTTCTTCATAGTCCAACTCTCACATCCATACATGACCACAGGAAAAACCATAGCCTTGACTAGACAAACCTTTGTTGGCAAAGTAATGACTCTGCTTTTGAATATGCTATCTAGGTTGGTCATAACTTTCCTTCCAAGGAGTAAGCGTCTTTTAATTTCATGGCTGCAATCACCATCTGCAGTGGTTTTGGAGCCCAGAAAAATAAAGTCTGACACTGTTTCCACTGTTTCCCCATCTATTTCCCATGAAGTGATGGGACCAGATGCCATGATCTTCGTTTTCTGAATGTTGAGCTTTAAGCCAACTTTTTCACTCTCCACTTTCACTTTCATCAAGAGGCTTTTTACTTCCTCTTCACTTTCTGCCATAAGGGTGATGTCATATGCATATATGAGGTTATTGATATTTCTCCCGGCAATCTTGATTCCAGCTTGTGCTTCTTCCAGTCCAGCGTTTCTCATGATGTACTCTGCATATAAGTTAAATAAACAGGATGACAATACAGCCTTGACATACTCCTTTTCCTATTTGGAACCAGTCTGTTGTTCCATGTCCAGTTCTAACTGTTGCTTCTTGACCTGCATACAAATTTCTCAATAGGCAGATCAGGTGGTCTGGTATTCCCATCTCTTTCAGAATTTTCCACAGTTTCTTGTGATCCACACAGTCGAAGGCTTTGGCATAGTCAATAAAGCAGAAATAGATGTTTTTCTGGAACTCTCTTGCTTTTTCTATGATCCAGTGGATGTTGGCAATTTGATCTCTGGTTCCTCTGCCTTTTCTAAAACCAGCTTGAACATCAGGAAGTTCACGGTTCGCATATTGCTGAAGCCTGGCTTGGAGAATTTTGAGCATTACTTTACTAGCGTGTGAGATGAGTGCAGTTGTGTGGTAGTTTGAGCATTCTTTGGAATTGCCTTTCTTTGGGATTGGAATGAAAACTGACCTTTTCCAGTCCTGTGGCCACTGCTGAGTTTTCCAAACCCTCTATACTGTCTGCCTTATCTATGAAGCACCAGTACCTTCCTCCTGTTGCATTGAGGGGAATACATGAAAGGCTTCCTTTTCAAGAGATTAGCACTGCTCCTGGCACATAAGGTCTCAGTTAATGCTATCCATCTTTTACTAGACCATATTATCTTCTCATCTACCTGACATCAGTGATAAAGCTCTTTTAATCTGCCTGTCAGTGTAGGAGACACAAGAGATTTGGGTTCAATCCTGGGTTTGGGACGATCCCCTGGAATAGGAAATGTCAACCCATTCCAGTATTCTTGCTTGGAAAACCCCATGGACAGAGGAGCTAGTGGGCTTCAGTCCACAGGGTCACAAAGAGTTGGACACAACTGAGGGACTGAGCATGAACACACTACCCATCACAAAAGGTACATGGTTGCTCTCAGAGGAAGCTGATATTTCATGAAGATAGTTCATTGCTCTTATGTATTGATAATGACAATCCATTAGATGTCATTATCTACTGACAAGACTGCTTTGTTTTGGTCTGAAACAAGAGCAGGGGGTACTAGGATGTCACCCATTCCACGTTCATAATGGATGAAGCAATTAAGTGGGAAAATAATTACACACTACCTACAGAGTGCAACATTATGTCAAGTAGGAAGTGATAAAACCATACCAAGGGGTAAATTTTTCCTCATCTCTCTGTTTAAGGCCTTTGCCAAAACTGTCACATTCTGGGATATTTTTGACATTTTATTTTCTGTATTTTACGCATGTTCTCTAAGTTAATTCTTTTCCCTTCATATTTAAACATATGGTAAATCTGCTGAAGTCAAATCAGTTTTTTCAGTTCTGTTTCATCTTTTTCCTCAAATGCAATATATTTTTGAGCCATACTTCTATTTAACAAAACTTGGATTTTTCTAATTATATAAAGAGTTAAGATGCAATAAAATGTTCAGTTTGTTGCAAAAATGCTGCTCCACATATCAAAATGGTGACAGATGAAGGGATTTACAGATTGATTTGATACACAGCTCTATTATATCATGAGTTGGTATGTTAATTAGCTGATGTTTAAGGTAATTTGAGGGTGTCAGTGAATAATATACAGCATTGAGGAGGTTGTAAACAAATCGTATAATTCAGAGTTAAATGATACTTAAATCTAGACACCAACCCAAATTTGGGTTTGAGGAAAAACCATGAGGAACAAAGAGACCAGCAATGATGTTTTTTTAAACAAGAATGAGAATAAGAACCTTCCCCCAAAACAAAGTTGATGTCTTAAATTGCTATTGGTTTGGCATCATTTATAATCATTTGCCAACTGGTTTTTCAGGGTAAATCAGCTTATCTTCTATTTGTAATTCTTGTGAGGGCAATTTTATTATTTCTTTTCTTTAATCTATCATTTCTAATTACCTTCAAGATTAATGCTATACAACTTAAATCACATTTTGCAATACTTTATAGATCCTGTGATTGTCTTGCTGTTACTTTGTCATCAATATAATTCTACAAATTCTATTTGCAATCTGTAGGATCTGGAATAGTAAACATCACCAGAATTAAAATGTATTGACAAGTGAAAATATGTTCTTTGATCTCAGTGGGAAAAAAGAGAAATGCAGTCGTACACCCCTGAATTCCACTGCTTTCACATTCTAATAAGCCTTTGAAGCTTTTATTTACATAATTTGTTTCATAGTTTGTGCTTTTTTTTTTTTCTGGAAGAGTTATTTGATATGTTTAGAGTTGAAAAGACAGGCATGTGTTTCAATAAAGATAGATTAATAAAGAAAAATAATAGTTTTTATTCTATAAAGCTGAATGTAAAGGCCATTTGTATCCACCCTCCACATAGTCCTACTGTAGAGAGCAGTGCTTTTTGAACTTCTTTGTTTTTAGAAACCATCTGACAATCTCCTTGAACTGCAGACTGTGAGTGTAACTGTGGACTAAAGACCCTAATGCACGCATGCATGCTAAGTTGCTTCAGTGGTGTCAGACTCTTTGCGACCCTATGAACTGTAGCCCGCCAGGCTCCTCTGTCCATGGGATTCTCCAGGCAAGAACACTGGAGTGGATTGCCATGCCCTCCTCCAAAGGATCTCCCTGACCCAGGGATCAGACTCAATTCTTTTAGTCTCCTGCATTGGTAGGCAGATTCTTTACTACTAGCACCATCTGGAGACCCTAAATTCTGTTTTTATAGCAAATTTCTATGTAGTGCTCTGGGGACCACCCTTTGAGTTGTAAAGATAAACAGAATGAAGGGAAGGCCAGGAGTATCCTAAGTATTTTACTTTAATACTTTCACTATCTTAGGCATCTTAATATCTATTATCTACTATGAACCCTCATAATAGATCTAGGAATTAAGTGATGGTATCTCTAAGATGTGGGAAAATAAATAGACAGACATAGATATAGCAATTCAGAATAACAAACTAGTCTCTCTGCTCAATAAATAAGATGTATGGTGGGAAATTAACCACTGAAGGTCTTAGTTTCCATTTTGTAAAATGAGGATAAAATAGGTACCTCATGGAGAATGTTAGAAGAGGTTAAGATGTGTATAAATCATTGAATTCAATGTTTGACCCAAGGAAGCCCTTAAAAAGTTAGCCATTGTTATTGTCGTAACTCTAATTGTAGCAGTATATTTTGCCAATCATTCAAGAAGAAAACTTAATTGTCTATATTTCATATTTAGTGTTAGCCATTAAGAGATGATATAATTTGAATTATAGGTGTAATTGACAAATTTGTACTTCTATTGACCTGATTGGTTAAGATCCTTAATTATATAATATTACTCTCCCACCTTATGTAATGAATCTTGGGAATAACCATTCATTGCAAATTATGAATGTATTAACTTCTTTGTAGTTTTCAGTAGTCAGAACTGGGGCACACTGAGTATGTATTTTTTTCTCAATATGGAAGAGTAAAAGTCAAATGCATGCTCAGTTGTGTCCGACTCTTTGTGACCCCATGGACTGTACCCCACTAGTCCCTGTCCCTGGAAATTTTCAGGCAAGAATACTGGAATTTGTTGCCATCTCCTTCTCCAGGGAAACTTTCTGACCCAGGGATTGAACCCCTTGTTTCCTGTGCCTCCTGCATTGACAGGCAGAATTTTTAATACTGTGCCACCTAGGAAGCCCACAAGTCAAGTAGTGTAGCCTCGTATGCTAGTCATTTAATAATTTCAAGATCATTAATTAGCATCATGTAGAAATGCTAACATGGAACAACGGACTGGTTCCAAATTGGGAAAGGAGTATGCCAAGTCTACATATTGTCACCCTGCTTATTTAACTTATATGCAGAGTATATCATGCAAAATGCTGGGCTGGATGAAGCACAAGCTGGGATCAAGATTGCCAGGAGATATCCTGGCAGAATATCTCAGAAATGCAGATAATACCACCTTTATGGCAGAAAATGAAGAGGAACTAAAGAGCCTCTTGATGAAAGTGAAAGAGGAGAGTGAAAAAAAAACTGGCTTAAAATTCAACATTCAAAAAATGAAGATCATGGCATCTGGTCCCAGCACTTTATGGCAAATAGATGGGAAAACAATGGAAACAGTGACAGAATTTATTTTCTTGGGCTCAAAAATCACTGCAGATAGTGACTACAGCCATAAAATTAAAAGATATTTGCTCCTTGGAAGAAAGCTATGACCAACGTAGATAGCATATTGTAAAGCAGAGACATTACTTTGCCAACAAAGGTCCATCTAGTCAAAGCTCTAGTTTTCCCAGTAGTCATGTATGGATGTGAGAGTTGGTCTATAAAGAAAGCTGAGTGCTGAAGAATTGATGCTTTTGAACTGTGGTGCTGAGATGCTTGAGAGTCTCTTGGACTGCAAGGAGATCAAACCAATCAATCTTAAAGGAAATTGGTCCTGAATATTCATTGGCAGGACTGATGCTTGAGCTGAAACTCCAATATTTTGGCCACCTGATGTGAAGAGCTGACTCATTTGAAAAGACCTTGGTGCTGGGAAAGATTGAAAGCAGGAGGAGAGTGTATGACAGAGGATGAGAAGGTTGGATGGCATCACCGACTCAATGGACATGAGTTTGAGCAAGCTCTGGGAGTTGGTGAGGGACAGGGAGGCCTGGCCTTCTACAGTCCATGGGGTGGCAAAGAGTTGGACACCACTGAGTGACTGAACTGAATTGAGAAATGGTAAGACTCTCAGAGTATAATGCCTTATGTTAATTAGTCCTTGTTTTATCTTAAACAAGAATGCAAATTTCCACAGAAGTAAAAAGAATGAAAGAACCAACTGGAAGCTTTTAATACAGTTAATACATTTAAATGTGTGATTAACTTATCTTCTGTACCCAGGGATCGAACCCAGGTCTCCTGTATTGCAGGCAGATTCTTTACCAACTGAGCTACCAGGCAAGCCCCTAACCTATAATTACAATCCTTTATTTTAAGGAAAATGATATAATAAAACAAAAAAAAGATATGTAAAAAGTAAACTTTTTCTCTTTAAACGTAACTGAAATTTCAGTAATTGAAGTGGGAAGTCCCATAGAAGTATAAGAAATGCCCTCTGCTCTCAAGGAGATGAAATATCACACACAAATAATTAAAGACTAAATATCGTCTAAATTTTCTGAAAATACATACAAGGTAAGAATTCAAAGCTGAGAGAATAAAGGAGTAATTATAGAGATGAAAAATGAGAGGAGCTCAGATTTAAAGGATGAGGTACAAGTGGATGAAATACAGAAAAAAAAAAACAATCACTAGAAGATAGCATATCTTTTTCTTTTTTGGCAGAGCATGGGGCTAAGGATCAGATAACTTGAAGTTAAAAAGTTGGTGCAAAATTTGAGCAACTGACAATACTTTCTGCTGCTGCTGCTAAGTCACGTCAGTCGTGTCCGACTCTGTGCGACCCCATAGACGGCAGCCCACCAGGCTCCTCCATCCCTGGGATTCTCCAGGCAAGAATACTGGAGTGGGTTGCCATTTCCTTCTCCAGTGCATGAAAGGGAAAAGTGAAAATGAAGTTGCTCAGTCATGTCCGACTCTTCATGACCCCATAGGCGGCAGCCCATTCATGGGATTCTCCAGGCAAGAATACTGGAGTGGGTTGCCATTGACTTCTCCGGACAATACATTACTTGAACCATATTTTCTCATTTGTGAAATGAGAGATATATAAAAGATATTTTCCTAACTACTCAGGAATTCTTCAATTCTACAATTCTTGGCCTAGTTTTCCAAAGAGGAAACAAACGGGAGTATGCAGACCACATATGTTAGAATCTGGTAGGAATTGTGCACAAAGCATAGGACATACTGTGGCAGCCTTTAGCACCTACCGCTGAGATAAAGTCAATACCTGCTGCTGAGGATGGCAGTAAGAGGGGTCGGCTCAGAAGTCAAGGCTGTTGTTATTGTTCAGTTTCTCAGTCATGTTGGAGTCTTTGCAGCCCCATGGACTGCAGCACGCCAGGCTTCCCTGTCCATCACTATCACCTGGAGCTTGCTCAAACTTGTGTCCATCGAGTCGGTGATGCATCCAATCATCTCGTCCTCTGTTGTCCCCTTCTCTTCCTGCCTTCAATCTTTCCCAGCATCAGGGTCTTTTCCAATGAGTCCATTCTTCACATCAGGTGGCCAAAGTATTGGAGCTTCAGCATCAGTCCTGCCAATCAATATTCAGGACTGATTTTCTTTAGGATTAACTGCTTTGATCTCCTTTCAGTTGAAGGGACTCTCAAGAGTTTTCTCCAATACCACAGTTCAAAAGTATTAATTCTTTAGTCCTCAGTCTTTTTTATGGTCCCCTTCTCACATCCATACATGACTACTGGAAAAACCATAGCTTTGACTATGCAGATCTTTGTTGGGAAAGTAATGTCTCTCCTTTTTAATGCACTGTCTAGCTTTGTCACAGCTTTTCTTCCAAGGAGCAAGCATCTTTTAATTTCATGGCTGCAGTCACCATCTGCAGTGATTTTGGAGTCCAAGAAAATAAAGTCTGTCACTGTTTCCATTGTTTCCCCATCTATTTGCCATGAAGTGATGAGACTGGATGCCATGATCTTAGTTTTTTTAATGTTGAGTTTTAAGCCAACTTTTTCACTCTCCTCTTTCACCTTCATTGAGAGGCTCTTTAGTCCCCCTTAGCTTTATGCCATAAGGTGGTATCATCTGAATATCTGAGGTTTTGATATTTCTCCTGGCAATCTTGATTCCAGCTTATGCTTCATCCAGCCCAGCATTTTGGGTGATGTTCTCTGCATATAGGTTAAATAAGCAGGGTGACAATAT
Source organism: Bubalus kerabau (assembly GCF_029407905.1). NCBI lineage: Eukaryota > Metazoa > Chordata > Mammalia > Artiodactyla > Bovidae > Bubalus > Bubalus kerabau. Next base: position 155,827,793 of record NC_073626.1, read on the forward strand.
ACAGCCCTAATGTACTCCTTTCCCAATTTTGAATCAGTCTGTTGTTCCATGTCCGGTTCCAACCATTACTTCTTGACCTGCATACAGATTTCTCAGGAGGCAGGTAAGGTAGTCCAGTATTCCCATCTCTTTAAGAATTTTCCAAAGTTTGTTGTGATCCACAAAGTTTAAGGTCAAGATATGATTTCAGACAAGGGAGCTGATGGATGTCTAATGACTAAGGAATCAAGCGTATGAGTAACCTGCAGATTGTATTGGATTGTCAGTTCAAAATCATGTGGCAGGAACATCCAAATGGTTGAACTCTGTGAAAGTGTCAGAGCTGTACAGAAAAAATTAGGGGTCCAGAACTGAGTCCAGGAAACTCAACAGAGTAAGTCAGTTCAGTTCAGTGACTCTGTCGGGTCTGACTCTTTGTGACTCCATAGACTGCAACTCACCAGGCTTCCCTTTCCATTACCAACTCCCAGAGCCGGCTCAAACTCATGTCCATCCAGTCAGTGATGCCATCCATCAGAGTAAGGGTGAGTACTAATAGCTAAGGACTCAAGTAAAGGCTTGAGGTTAAGAGTACAGGAATCCAGGCATGGAACCAATGACCGAGGTACTGTTCCAGTATTAGTCTACTAAAAGCAACAAAACTAACCTTAATTATGAACTGAATTCTGAATTAAGGTGCCTTCTCTAAGATTTTTCTCATGTCTTAAATAGGGAGAGGGGAGCTTTCAGATTCACTAGCACAGCTGACCCTCTTGGAAAAGGGCCTTCCACTTTGAAGGGTTTTGGAAAGAGGAACATCCCTAATCTTTTCCTCCACTCCTCATTTTCTCTTCTGTGGATGAAGAATGATTTATCTGATTGGTAATTTGAGCTTCTTCTTTGCTTTTAATTTTATAACCAGATGATCTTTCCAGACTCTCTCAATCAGTAAGATTCCTGCCCCTGCGGGGATGCCTGTGGCTGTCCAGTTTGGTCTTTCAGTGGGATTTAAGAACTAAGTCCAGGGTAAGGTGTTAGGAAGCCCTTGTGTCTGCATATTAAAGGCATATTCAGTAATCCAAGCTAGTCTCTCTATTACACTCTTCTGTATGTATTTCATTTGTTTCTGTAATCTGAGAGAAAGATAGGTGTTGTTATTGTGCTCTGAACTAGCACTGAGGATCAGATTGTCAAATCAGAATCATAAAGTCAGACAGGGTCTAATTTTACCTAGTGTCAAATTTTACCAATAGTTTCAAGCAATCAAGCAATCAAGAAACATGGAGCAAAAAAAGGGGAGAGATCTAGGATATTCTAAGTGTCTCTTTGGGTCTTCTTTTTTCCCTTCAGACATGCATTCCAGCCCAGAGTAATAGATGAAATTCCTAGGAAGGTTTGCAAATCACCTCATCTAGTAGGAATTTTTATGAAACATCTTCATTTTACAGCCAGACTGTTATGGGCTCATATGACATTGTTCAGGGAGCTGTGCTTCAAAAACCCAAAAGTTAAAATTTGTCTAACGTAAACAAATGAAACCAGGGACTTCCTACTAAGAGTTTTCTATGGATAAGTACTTGCTTCTGTAGGAAATGGTATTAGTTTATTTACCAGGAAGTACATTATCATTATGATTACAAGAAAGATAACCCAGGCCACTTTCTTTCTTTGAATGTGTCTCCTGGCAACCAGTAACTGATAAATCACAAGCCACCACTTTAACCCCTTCCTCCCATTCAATTTCTACAGACTAGGATAGAGAAGTACACATAGGAGTGGGGATAGACATAGTATAGCTCTAGCATTAAGCTAAAAAATTACTATTATTTGTGATGAGCAGAAATAATATAAGAAAACTTTTTCTTGGGAAGAAGAGTCTAATCAGATGTTATATAAAAGGTTAGGGGTGAGCAAATGAAAACTGATTGACCAGTCAGAAGGCTTGAGCTAGTGGGTCAAGGATACAGTAGTAACAATGACAATGGGGAGGAAGAAGGGAAACCAAGAGGTATTTTAAATAAAGAAATGGCAGAAGCTGGTAACTTTAACATTAAAAATAGAATAAAAGTAAGGGTAAGAGTTTCCTCTACAACTTCAAGTGAAGGAATGAAACTGAAAGTGGTGAAATGAAAATAAATAGCATATTTGCAGGGTAGGTCAAGCTCATAAAAAGAAAAAATAAAATAAAAGAGAGTGATAATATCAATTTACTTGATGAGTGGGATGGTATGGCTGTCATCCAAAAGGACATAAGCCAGATAGCTGTGTTGGAAAAGAGTAAGATTGGAGAATATGAAAAAATTTGGAAATGAGAAAAATCTAATAGTTCATTTAAGAAATATGCATTAAACATAATACTCTGTGTTATTTATAGGCTTGGGGATATAGATGTGAATAAAACAGCTGCACACAAACCAAAGAAACCAAAATCCCTGTCCTTCATTATTGGATCCCATATGCCTTTATTATCCAGTCTCTTACTACCTCCAGAGTCTAGCCTCAGTGATAAAACCATATTCTGAATTTCATCTTCCTAGACTGTGCTCCTACCCTCATCCTTCATCCTGAGATCAAGTCAGAAGATCCCTCTTCTGGAATGCTTGTGACCTCTGTAGCACATGCAGTCAGTGTTTTGCCCATATTCTATCACCGGTGGGCTTCCCTGGTGGCTCAGATGGAAAAGAACTTGCTTGCAATGTGGGGGACACGGGTTTGATCCCTGGGTCATGCAGATCCTCTGGAGAAGAGAATGGCTACCCACTCCGTTATTCTTGCCTACAGAATTCCATGAATAGAGGAGCCTTGTAGGCTAAAGTCCATGGGGTCACAAAGAGTAGGACATGACTGAGAACCTAACACTTTCCCACCCTTACCGCTCCAGTGCGTGTCAATCTGATTCCCAACTACCGTGATGGCTCTTTAAATGTTTTTGTATTTGAAATAATCCCTGAGGGCTTCCTTTTATTGCTGAAGTCCAGTTTGGCCACCCCTATGGCCATCAAGAAGAGATGTGGCAGTTAAGTCTGCTGGGTGTAACCCAAAGTCAGTGACTGGTAGTCATCTGTGTGTATATATTCCACTTTCTTCACCCCTAAGGTTGTATATCTCTGAGGGATGCAGCCTGTACTGCAGTTTCTCCAGCAAGCTCAAGGTCCAATCCCACACCCTCAGTGGTAGCTGGCTTACTAAGTCTTCATTAGCCACCTTTCCTTTCTTGTCTTAGTTTGAATTGCTGTAGGCAAGGATAACTAAACACAACCTTTTCTATCCAAAATATCATTTACTGACTGTGTTTTAAAGCTGCTGAATAGAGTTAGAGATTATTAGTTGCCAATCATTCCTTTGGGGGAAAAAATAATAATTTTAGTGACTGAAGGCCTTGGCAATCAATGATTATGTGATATGAAAACAAGTTAGGATTTTTGCAGTTTCCATCAGAAACATGTCCCTACAGGCATCGCATGCTACACTGGTCATTAATTGGCATTTAGCATTCACTTTGAAAGTTTCAGGAACTCAAAGTAGAAGCAGTCATGTCAAGGATGTCAAGATGCCAGGACATGACATTATTCACGTCAAACTGGGTAGGGAAACAACTTGGTTACACTGGTGTGATCACACTCATAAGCACTGCTTTAACAACGTGGAACATGCTATTGGAACAGTTGATGACTCTGACAGAGGTGGAACTCTTTATGGGAAAATGAGTCTGAATGTCAGCAACAAATGTCAAACTTTTGTTCTAACTCATTCCTTTCAGTTTAAAGATTCTCAAAAGATAGTTAATGATACACATATCCACTAGACATCCTGCTCTGCAAGTTTAATTTTGAACATATAATCAAGGTAGAATTTTATCCTTGCAAAAGATTATCAACATTTTCATGCATTCAATCTTAATAGCAGACATAGTGCTTGTGGTTCTTTTGATATAAATCTAGTGACATTATCAAGTCACTATCCTAATCTTCTCAGGTTGTAATGAACATACACTGAAATTTAAAATAAATTTGCTTACCAAATTTTGTCAGTTTTCTCGTCAATTCATTCACTGATTCAGTCTGTTATTTATGCCAGGCAATAGAAATTAAGTAGTCACTTAAATATATAGTTTAAAAAATGGAAAAACCTGTCTTCATGGAGATTAATTATAGAGAAGAAAATGGTAGTTTAAAAAAGTTTAAAAAACAATATAGATGTTAATAAGTGTTGATACTGGGAAAGATTAAAGGCAAAAGGAAAAGGGGGCAGCAGAGAATGAGATGGTCAGATAGCATCACTGACTTAATGGACATGAATTTGAGCAAACTATGGGAGGTAGTGAAGGACTGGGAAGCCTGGCATGCTGCAGTCCATGGGGTTGCAATGAGTCACACGTGACTTAGGGACTAAACAACAATAATAATGGAGGAAAAAAAAATATGCAGCAAGGGAATGTGACAAGACATGGTGAAGCAGGTTTGAAGGAATAGTTTTTAAATGAAGTAGTCTGGGAAAAAAATTCATCCAAGTGATTGAGCAAAAGCAGAAATGGAGTGACAGAGTGAGCCGTAACAGTATCTATTGTAAGAGCACATCAAGCAGAGGGAACAGTGAATGCGATGACCCTAACACAGAAATGTTTCTACACAGAAATTAAGTCAGTGCCACATGGAGTGGAATGCTTATGAAAAGTATTGGAGATGTGCTAAGTGAGGCAGCAATGAGTCTGATCATATAGGGCCCTGAGTCAAGCCACTCTGAGATCTTTGGTTCATAACGTGGACTGTGTGGGAAACCACTGGAGGATTCAGAGCAAAGGAAGGACCTTAATTGACATATTTCAGTACCATTGATCTGGTTAATATGTTAAAAATAGTATGAAGTGTATTTGTCAGATTAGGGAATTGACTATTTAAAAACCGAATCACGTTCAGGTCACAATGGTTTAACATAATAGCAGTTGATTTATTTATCTCTTTATTCATTCATAGAACTAAGTGAATATGAGTGTTTGGCAGAGAAAGGCTCTTATCCAAGCAGCCAAAAAAGGAATTCAGGCTTGTACATCCTGTGGTTCCTTCAGAGCCCCAGCCCCAGGGTGTCTGCTGCCTCCTTCTACATCTCTACCAGTTAAGGGAGGAGAGGTGGAGAGCCTCATAGAAGCAGTTGTATTATTTGCAACAATAATTCACTGTGCAGAACTTCATCACATAGCTGTATTTAACAGCAAAGTAGGCTAGAAAGTGCCTTTTAAATTTATGTTCAGGAGGAGAAGGAAGTGGGTTTTAGAGAACAACTTATACACAGAACAGGGGCAAAATCAGCAACACCAGTTGGGAAGTGGCTTTTAAGAGAGATGGCAGCCTGCGTGCACCACGGTGCTGACAGTGGATGTAGCGAGATGATGCACCGAAGAATTTCTAAAGTTCCTTTTTTTTTTCTTTTTTGGTGGAGGAAAAGCAATATTGAGAGATGCTATATGGAAAAATTGTTCAGATCAAATATGATTGGGAAATGCTGGATGTCTTTACAGAAGATTTCTTACAACTTTTGTTAAGTATAAGGTTTTTGCTTTTTATTGCTCAAAGATAAATGTAATTAGGCAGTTGTCTAAAAGAATTCTTTTTTTTTAATTTTATTTTATTTTTAAACTTTACAATATTGTATTAGTTTTGCCAAATATTGAAATGAATCCGCCACAGGTATACCTGTGTTCCCCATCCTGAACCCTCCTCCCTCCTCCCTCCCCATACAATCCCTCTGGGTTGTCCCAGTGCACCAGCCCCAAGCATCCAGTATCGTGCATTGAACCTGGACTGGCGACTCGTTTCATACATGATATTATACATGTTTCAATGCCATTCTCCCAAATCTCCCCACCCTCTCCCTCTCCCACAGATTCCATAAGACTGTTCTATACATCAGTGTCTCTTTTGCTGTTTCGTACACAGGGTTATTGTTACCATCTTTCTAAATTCCATATATATGTGTTAGTATACTGTATTGGTGTTTTTCTTTCTGGCTTACTTCACTCTGTATAATAGGTTCCAGTTTCATCCACCTCATTAGAACTGATTCAAATGCATTCTTTTTAATGGCTGAGTAATACTCCATTGTGTATATGTACCACAGCTTTCTTATCCATTCTTAATAAAATTTTAAATAGACAATATCACATAGCTAGTATTCCAAAGAATATTCTTTGGGAAGAGAAATGCATTATTGTTTAGAAGAATTTGGTCTTTGAATCATGCTTCCTGTGTGACTTTGGGTGATAGATACTTTAACTCTGAAATTATCCTTAATTCTGAAATGAACCTATCAGAACTTAGACTGCTCCCTTACAGGATTATGAAGTCAAATACAATATTGTAAGGATATACTTTGCCAACAAAGGTCCATCTAGTTAAAGCTATGGTTTTTTCAGTAGTCATGTATGGATGTGAGAGTTGGACCATAAGGAAAGCTGAGCACTGTAGAACTGATGCTTTTGAACTGTGGTGTTGGAGAAGACTCTTGAGAGTCCCTTGAACTACAAGGAGATCCAACCAGTCCATCCTAAAGGAAATCAGTCCTGAATATTCATTGGAAGGACTGATGCTGAAGCTGAAACTCTAATACTTTGGCCACCTGATGTGAAGAACTGACTCATTTGAAAAGACCTTGATGTTGGGAAAGATTGAAGGTGGGAGGAGAAGGGGACAACAGAGGATGAGATGGTTGGATGGTATCACCAACTCAATGGACATGAGTTTGAATAAACTCTGGGAGTTGGTGATGGACAGGGAGGCCTGGCATGCTGTAGTCCATGGGGTCACAGAGTCGGACATGACTGAGCTACTGAACTGAACTGAAGCATATAAAATGCTATTATAACTCTTGCTGTAACTAAGAAGGAGCAAAGCACATGGACATGTAGAGTTTTTACCATGAGGAGGCTGGATGCCTGACCATCAAGGAGTCTTACAGGATAATGTTATCTTGACAATGACCCAGTGGCAATCAGCCTCTTACACCCTGGAATCGGTCAAAACAGATTTTCAAAGCCAAACTCTACCTGTCAAGTCATAATGTAGATTGGCATGTAAACAAGACTCCTAAGGTATTAATCTAAAATAATCTGAGACCACTATGTTTATGCCCCTCATTCATGACACCCTTTCCAATATTTGAGAATTCCAAGTAGAGAGTCTAACATTTGTTTAATGAACACAGTGGATCAGAGACAAAAACAGTAAGTTTGCTGTAGAGGATATTCTCTTTAACCATTGGTGAGAATGGATGCACATAAACCCTCAGCTATGCAGCGAGCATGTCAGCTATGTTGATATCTAGGTCAACTCTCCGTTATTGGGCTGAGAGGATGCACCTTTCTAAGGTACACTGATTGAGCAAGATTTTCAGGGCAAACTGTCTTGTTACATGTTGGACAGAGAACCAATAATTTGACCTTAATTTAGTCATAGTCTCTTTTATCTTATGGTTTATTGTGATTACACTGATTTACCTGGGAATGCCCAGTGACCTGAATGACCTGTTCACAGTTGATTAAGCATATCCATTATATCAGGTATTATCAGTTAACCATGAGAAGTGTCATTACTGATATGAAAAACCTACAGTGTAATATCAATGAGGGAAAGACCCAACTAAGGAGAAAATGGTAGTCACATATGAGAATTTTAGATTGGGCAAAGTCAAAGTTAGGAATCAAAATGCAAATGTAGACCAATGAACAGTGTTTCCACTGTGAGAGCAACTGCTTGTCCTTTGTTGGGTATAATATCAGGTAATTAGAAGGCTTAGCTATTTACATTTAATCACTTTCACTTTACCCCTTTGCTTTTGAAGGATAAAAACAGGTTGGGAGCTTTTTCTCTCAGTACTTTCAGTATTTCACTCCACTTTCTTCTTGCTTGTGTGGTTTATCACAAGAAATTTATTGTAATTCTTATCATTGTTGTTCTACAAGTAGGACAGTTTTCCCCTTTGTCTTCCTTCAAGATTTTCTCTTTGTCTTTGGTTTTGAATAAATAGGATGTATTTATCCTGTATGGTATTTGCTGAGCTTCCTAGATTTTTGGTTAGGTGTCTATCATGAAATTTTTGGAAGTTCTAAGTCATTAATTCAAATGCTTTCCAGCTCTATTCTCACTCTCTTCTGGAATTCCAGTGGGTTATACTTTTTGACTGTCTAATTATTATTCAGTGTTTTATTCTCTCCAACTTTTCCCATTTTTAAAAATTTATTTGCATTTTAGGCCTGGAAATTTCTATTGACATGCATTCAAGCTCATTGATTCTTTTCATTGCTGTGCTAAGTCTACCAATGGGCCCATCAAAAACATTCTTCATTTCTGTCACAAAAGTTTGATTTCTATTGTTTCTTTGTGATTGTTTCTTAGTATTTTCATCTATCTGCTTACATTCTCCATCTATTCTGGCTTATTGTCAACCTTTTCCACTAGAACTATTAAATATTAAACATAGTAAATTTAAGTTCTCTGTCCAGTAATTCCAACATCTGTCTCATATCTAAGTCTTGTTCTGATTATTGCTTTATCTCTTTCTACCATGTTTCTTTCTTGCCTTTTAGAATTCCTTTTGATTTTGTTGTTGTTATTGTTGAAAGCTGTATATAAGAACTAAGGTAAATAGGTCTTCAGTTGTTGTCATTGTATTATTCTGGCTAGATGTTGAACTGTGTTTAATGCTGATGTGGCGGTAGGTTTCAGAGGCTTCAAATTCCTCATGTCTACCTTTGTTTGTCTGTTTTTGACTTTGTGTGCGTCAATGCTCAGTTGCTTGTTGTGTCTGACTCTTTGTGACCCTATGGGCTATAGCCCTTCAGACTCCTCTGCCCATGGGATTCTCCAGGCAAGAATACTGGAGTGGGTTGCTATGCCCGCCTCCAGGGTACATTCCCAACCCAGGTATCAAAGTGGCATCTCCTGCATTGCAGACAGATTCTTTACCCACTGAGCCACTTTTCTAAATGTGTCTTTTCAGAGTGAGTCTGTTTTGTAGTTCTTTAAGCTATAATTCTCTCGTATTGTATTGGAGTTCCTTTGGTGTGATTTAAATACATGACAGGGAGAGAGCATTCTATAGTCTTTGGATTAAATTTTCATTTTCATGTGGGTTTATGTTTTAGCTATGTGATCACCAATACTTTGGCCAGCTGATGATGCTGGGAAAGATTGAGGGAAGGAGGAGAAGGGGGTGATAGAGGATAAGATGATTTGTTGGTATCACAAACTCAAGGGGCATGAGTTTGAGCAAACTCTGGGAAATAGTGAAGGACAGGGAAGCCTGACTGCTGCAGTCCATGGGGTTGGAAAGAGTCAGACATGACTGAGCAACTAAACAACAACAAGCTCATTCTCTATCCCCCTAGCTTAGGTAGACTGTGATAACATAAGCCTGGGTTCACCAAGATTGGCAAAAAATTGGACGAAATAAGCTTTAGTGCTTTGCTAACTTCTCTGGATTTCTGTCTTGACTCTTTTTGTTAGTTCTTTGGGGAGATATTTATACCTGCAAGTGTAAAATATTATCATCATGAATAGTTTTTATTTTCAGCTAGAGATTCCATCCCTCAACTTAATTGCCATAGTGTCTCTGTTTTACTGATCTTAGAAATAATTTCAAATCAATGGGGCATATTAGCGACTGTTTAATGAATGACTCTGGAAGAATTGGTTAACAATAATTAGAAGTATGAAGGAAGACTTTGGAAGAGGCGGACTGACACCTATGTGATATGAATCTAGCTAATTGTCACACTATGAATAGATACACTTTTTACTTACACTTATTAATATTTTTGGTGACAAAATCTAGGATAAAAGTTTGGCATTCATAGACTTTCAGGCACAAATTTATGCTTATTCATAAAGCCATTTTGGCCCATTAAAAAAAATTATCATCCTTTCTAGATTTTGTGTATTGCATGAAATAAATAGATCTTTCCCCACTGAAATATCAAGCATAAATTCATCTAAACTTTTTTCAACTATTTGGTTTCACTTTTTTATTCTCTTTTTCTGGGTTTAATCAGGAGTTTACTTTTATGGGTTCATGTTGTCTTTTTTCCTAAAAACTTAATCAGTTATTATTTATTAACCAGTTGTTATTTATTAAATACAAATATGTCTCTACTTTAGGATTCTACCTATATTATAATTAATTTGGCCTATTTATGGTGCGTCCATCTTTCTGTTATGTAGTTACTTCCTACCTACTATTAAATACTCTTCTAATTTTATACATTTAAATTATATATATGTTATATATTAAGATAAAACTTATCTTTATCATCCCATAATTATTGTATTTATAAATAGTTTTGAATTACATCTATATTTTTAATTAATCAGAGGTATTTCTTAGTAGTTCATGGTAGTTTATTCAAATGCCATATCTATAAGTGTTATCTTATAATAATAAATTTTAAAAGGAGACCTCTTTCTGGTCAAGGAGAAAAATTTCTTGCCCTAAATATCAGAATGGGATAATAAAAGAAGTTATCTGAAATGGTAAACTGAGTACAACTATGTACCTTAAATTTGAAAGTGAAGTTCATCATGCATTTTATATTTTTTTATGATTTCTTTATGTCTTCATTTCTTGATTTCTTCTACAATTGACCCATGCTCTGACTGTAACATGGATATTATAGATGTTGCTTGGTGGAAGTGAACCACTCAACATTTAATTGACTCAGTTCCTCATAATATATGCTTTTTTGACTTGTGACCATTGGACCTGGAGAAACATACCTACTGGTTATTTTCCTTGGAAACTATCCATATAGGCAATACTTGAAACAAAATGTGTGTTCTCTCATTATACTTTATTCATTAAAGCACTGAAGACTTCTAAAATATTACATAATTTATGCAAATGCAAGATCTATACATTCATTTGAATTTGAGAGGTTTTGAAATTATTGAGAATACTGTCTGAAAGCTATCCCATTAATTTAGTATAAAAGATCCTTTATATATAGCATTGGAGTCAGCTTTTCTGATGTTCTAAATTCTTACCATAATAAAATATTTTATCGTTCAGAACTATACTGTCCTTGAGATGACTGAACTTTTACTTTTTTTATCTTCTTTTTCTCTTTGGCTGTGCTGGGTCTTTACTGCTGTGTGGACTTTTCTCTAGTTGTGGCAAGTGGGGGCTACTCCAGTTGTGGTGTGTGGCCTTCTCATTGCAGTTGCTTCTTTTGTGGAGCATGGTTCTAGGGTCCACAGGCTTAAATAATTGTGGCATGTGGGCTCAGCTCAGTAATTGTGGCTCCCGGGCTCTGGAGTGCAGGCTCAGTAGTTATGGCACATGGGCAGAGTTGCTCTTCAGCATGTAGGGATTGAATCAATGTCTCCTGCGTTGGCAGGTGGATCCTTTAGCACTGAACCACCAGGGAAGCCCTGCGATGACTGAACTTTAAACTGTACTATACCATCTATATAAAATGCAACCTTTTATAACAACTAACATATTCAAATTGTCACATTATTGTTAGTAATTGTCCATTTTAATTGTTAATTTAATTATGTTAAATTATTTTAAAATTTGTCAGATTGATTCTTATTTTTTCTTCTTCCAGTATCCATCATAAAGTTACAGTGTGGTCCATATATAATGGATTACAAAGTATAGAGACAGAGGTTCTAGATGTTTTACTCAAGAATATTTTATTAAAAAATAGCTATAAAAAAAGAGAGTGAACATATTCCTAAATGAAAAAATACTTTATGATGCATGTTCAGGAGCATTTTATTCAAGTCTGCTTAAAAAATAGAACTTAGGTGAACGTCTGTTTAGACTCTTTCAAACACAAATGCGTTTTACTTCCCTTTTGAACATAAGTGCACCCTAAAATAGATTTAAATAAAATTGCATTGCTATGATTTAACATATTTTTTCTTCTTAAACTAAATATATTCTTTTAAATTAAATTTGAAAAAAACTGAAGCAATCATTAATATAATTACCATTTTATTAGTTCTTTTTAAAATATAACCTCCAAAAAATATATATATATATAACCTCAATATGTAAAAGTAATTCATGCCACTGCAAGATACTAACTGTATATATTTACTATTTATTTTTACCTGTATCATCTATTAATGCACAACACAAATTAGGGCTATAATCTGAAAATAGTTATACATTTTGTTGTATATAATTGTGTGTCATTTTCCATATCCAGATATCCATACATATACTAAAATTACTGACACATAATTCCAAAGAAAGGCAATTCCAAAGAATGCTCAAACTACCGCACAATTGCACTCATCTCACACTCTAGTAAAGAAATACTCAAAATTCTCCAAGCCAGGCTTCAGCAATATGTGAACCATGAACTTCCTGATGTTCAAGCTGGTTTTAGAAAAGGCAGAGGAACCAGAGACCAAATTACCATCATCCCCTGGATCATCAAAAATGCAAGAGAGTTCCAGAAAAACATCTATTTCTGCTTTATTGACTATGCCAAAGCATTTGACTGTCTGGATCACAATAAACTGTGGAAAATTCTGAAAGAGATGAGAATACCAGACCACCTGACCTTCCTCTTGAGAAACCTATTTGCAGGTCAGGAAGCAACAGTTAGAACTGGACATGGAACAACAGACTGGTTCCAAATAGGAAAAGGAGTATGTCAAGGCTGTATATTGTTACCCTGTTTATTCAATTTATATGCAGAATACATAATGAGAAATGCTGGGCTGGATGAAGCACAAGCTGGAATCAAGATTGCAGGAGAAATATCAATAACCTTAGATATGGAGATGACACCACCCTTATGGCAGAAAGTGAAGAGGAACTAAAAAGCTTCTTGATGAAAGTGAAAGTGGAAAGTGAAAAAGTTGACTTAAAGCTCAACATTCAGAAAACGAAGATCATGGCATGTGGTCCCATCACTTCATGGGAAATAGATGGGGAAACAGTGTCAGACTTTATTTTTGGGGGCTCCAAAATCACTGCAGATGGTGACTGCAGCCATGAAATTAAAAGATGCTTACTCCTTGGAAGGAAAGTTATGACCAACCTAGATAGCATACTGAAAAGCAGAGACATTACTTTGCCAACAAGGTTCCATCTAGTCAAGGTATGGTTTTCCCTGTGGTCATGTATGGATGTGAGAGTTGGACTATGAAGAAAGCTGAGCGCTGAAGAATTGATGCTTTTGAACTGTGGTGTTGGAGAAGACTCTTGAGAGTCCCTTGGACTGCAAGGAGATCCAACCGTTCCATTCTGAAGGAGATCAGCCCTGGGATTTCTTTGGAAGGAATGATGCTAAAGCTGAAACTCCAGTACTTTGGTCACCTCATGCAAAGAGTTTACTCATTGGAAAAGACCCTGATGTTGGGAGGGATTGGGGGCAGGAGGAGAAGGGGACGACAGAGGATGAGACGGCTGGATGGCATCACTGACTTGATTGTCGTGAGTCTCAGTGAACTCCGGGAGTTGTTGATGGACAGGGAGGCCTGGCGTGCTGCGATTCATGGGGTCACAAAGAGTCGGACACGACTGAGTAACTGAACTGAACTGAACTGAGACAATCTATTTTAATTCATTTTAAAATTTATAACATAGCTAGAAAATTATTATTTAGTACTTAAAACAAGAATATTCTGTTTTTTTTTATGCATAAAGATTTTTTTTTAATTTTATTTTATTTTTAAACTTTACATAACTGTATTAGATTTGCCAAATATCAAAATGAATCCACCACAAGTATACATGTGTTCCCCATCCTGAACCCTCCTCCCTCCTCCCTCCCCATTCCATCCCTCTGGATACACAGTGGAAAATAAGTGGCAGTGATTAAAACTTTTGGAAAGTTTTTTTCTTTAATAGACATAAGTCAAAAGAATGTATTTTTACACACACACAAAAACAGAATATTCTTTGTAAAAATACATTCTTTTGACTTATGTCTATTAAAGAAAAAAACTTTCCAAAAGTTTTAATCACTGCCACTTATTTTCCACTGTGTATCTTTTTTTTCCATTTCCACTGTAATAATGACTATTTGATATCTTTTCTCCACTTTCCCAGTTAATGTACTCTAGCAGCATAAATTGCCTGGAGAATCCCAGGGACAACGAAGCCTGGTGGGCCGCCATCTATGGGGTCGCATAGAGTCGGACACGACTGAAGTGACTTAGCAGTAGCAGCAGCAGCAGCAGCAGCATAAATGGAGTTTTCCTCTCCTTGCTATATGAGTCTGTGCTTTGCATGGAAGAAGCTTCAGGATCCAGGCTAGGGTTGAGGAGGGCAAAGTAAATGATAAAAGCATCTGGGTAAAAGCAGCATTAAGGAAGAAATTCTGCCTGATCTAGTGTCTAGTATCATTTTGATTCTTCTTTTCTTAAGAAGATAAAGAATCGGGCAGTGTTATGTATTTTCCTTTTAAATACGTGTGTGTGTGCTCAGTCGTGTCCAACTGTTTGCAACCCCATAGACTGTAGTCCGTCAGGTTCCTTTGTTCATGGAATTTTCTAGGCAAGAATACTGGAGTGGGTTGCCATTTGCTACTTCAAGAGATCTGCCCAACCCAGGACTCGAGCCCCCATCTCTTGTGTCTTCTGCATTGGCAGACTGATTCTTTTACCACTGGGCCACCTGGGAAGCCCATCCATATAAATATAACAAGATATTAGATATAAGGTGCTTAAGCTGAACATATTGGATATAGCTACCACTCATTATGAAAATATTTTATTGAATCTTAAAATTGATATCACTTTTATAAATATTACTTTATTTTGTTCCTTAGTTTTCCTTTTTTAATTCCTTTACTTTGAATGTAAGAATTATTTTCAAGCTTGAGTTTTCTTTTGGCAATTTCTCCTCCTGAGTAATTTAACTTGTAATCAGTTTAGCATTCATACCTTGAGACATGGGAATATATCAATAAGTTCTGTTCTGTAGCAGAATTCATGACATTAGTGAAACCTTAGTTAAGGTACTGTTAGTTAGGGTACTCTTATTTCCACTCATCAATCCTTCTGGCCTTCTTGGATTGCATTCTGAGAACTGGCATTATCCTATATTTTGTGTTTACAATGAGCTGAGTAGAGCAGCGGATTGAATCCTAGACATAATAACTACATTGACTAATAGGATCAGAATACTAATTTTTTCTCTGTTTTATACTGGCAGACAAGTAGTCCAACAAACCTGAGTTGTTAACAAAGTAAAGACAGAAAACGCTGTACAAAGACTTTGTAAACGCTAATGCTGGTACAGTTATGCAAGCACATATACTCCCTAACAAGGTTAGTATTGCCAGCTGTTTGCATTCAAAGAAAAAATTTAACTTCATTTTCAATATTATATGAAACACTGAAAAAAGAGACGATAATAGTTAAATTGAAGTTGCATCATAATTACAAATGAAGAAATTAAAACATACCCGCATGTTACCTGCTGTGATTGTTAATGAATGAACAAAATGGAATGTTTGAATTTCTATTATGGAGAGCTATTTGAAAAAAAAAATGTTTTGTTATAATGTACAGTTTCAACAAACATTTTCACACTTATTTTAATAATCTTTTATGGTATATTCTTTTGGTTGTAAATCCTAGGAAACTAAAAATTCATGTTCCGTTATCTAAGTGGTGGGCATACGTCAGGGAATCGACTCTCACCTTGCTTCATACAAACTTTCTAACTTCCAGAGTTTGGGAAGTTAAAAAGCTACATTTCCCCAAAACACTGGAAACTCAAGTTTTGTATATAATTTTGGGCCTCAGGGTCACAAAGAGTCAGACACGACTGAGCAACTGAACTGAACTGAACTGAACTGAATGTGCAACTTGGGGCTTACTCAGTGCTTCAGTGGTAAAGAATATGCCTGCCAATGCAGGAGACAGTTTTGATCTATAGGTCAGGAAGATCCCCTAGAGTAGGAAATGGCAACCCACTCCAGTATTCTTGCCCGGAAAATCTCATGGACAGAGGAGCCTGGCGGGTTACAGTCCATAGGTTTGCAAAGAGTTGGACAGGACTGAACATAGCACACGTGAAATTTAGAAGGTAGAAAGGAGTCTAGGGTATGTGTGTGAGATTTTTCTGCTGATAAACACCTGCTGTAATTGTCTAATATCTCTTGGGTACCTATCCAGGATCATGGTTTCGTTGCTCAGAGCTGTCTCCTCATTCCTAATCGCGACCAGCTTCTAGGTAACAGAAGATGCATTAACTCCCTGGGTGGTTCAGTTCTGAGGCAAAGCTCTCAGAGTTGTTCTGTTAAACACAATTTAGCATTTCAGCCTTTGCTAGAAATGTGAAAGCCATTTAAAATTTCATAATGCATCTTTTTTTCCACTGATAGTAGCAGAGTGTATCCTCTGCATTTGAAGCAGCTGATATCATTAAGAATAATTTATTTTTAATTTTTTTACTTATTTCAATTTTTTAAGAAATATATTTATAGTAAAATAAACCAAAAATTGGAGATAATCCTATAGTAAGTAACAAGTAGACATTCCCTGGCTCTACCTCCAATCCCATAGCTAGAGATATAATAGTTCATAAATATCTCAGGGTTTTATTCTTTTTGGAGTTGCTTCATATTTCTAAACAGTGAAAATTGCAACAATGATTAGTTCATGATAGACATGTTCTGCTGATTTTCTATCAGGTTATAACTACCCTCCTTCCTCTTTCTTTACTCCACAACCAACAATACAGTTATATCATATTTTTTTACTTCCTCATTATATTTGTGACTTAAATACTATATCTATACATTTATGCCCTTTCCATCAACTCTAGAAATAATATTTTGACCCCATTCTTATAAGAATATATCACCCCTGGCCTTTCCTGACCTCCCTATCCTCTGTCCCTCACTCCTGCCTCCATTCAGTTTCTTTACTGTAGTAAAATGGACTGGAATGGGTGAATTTAACTCAAAGACCATTATATCTACTACTGTGGGCAAGAATCCCTTAAAAGAAATGGAGTAGTCATCATAGGCAGCAAAAGAATCCAAAATGCAGTACTTGGATGCAATCTCAAAAAACACAGAATGATCTCTGTTTGTTTCCAAAGCTAACCATTCAATATCACAGTAATCTGAGCCTATGCCCCTACCAGTAATGCTGAAGAAGCTAAAGCTGAACGGTTCTATGAAGACCTACAGGACATTCTAGAACTAACACCCAAGAAAGATGTCCTTTTCATTATAGGGGACTGGAATGCAAAAGTAGGAAGTCAAGAAACACCTGGAGTAACAGGCAAATTTGGCCTTGGAGTACAGAATGAAGCAGGGCAAAGGCTAATAGAGTTTTGCCAAGAGAACACACTGGTCATAGCAAACACCATCTTCCAACAACACAAGAGAAGACTCTACACATGGACATCACCAGATGGTCAACACCGAAATCAGATTGATTATATTCTTTGCAAGCAAAGATGGAGAAGCTCTATAGAGTCATCAAAAACAAGACCAGGAGCTAATTGTGGCACAGATCTTGAAGACCTTATGGCCAAACTCAGGCTTAAACTGAAGAAAGTAGGGAAAACCACTAGACCATTCAGATATGACCTAAATCAAATCCCTTATGATTATACAGTGGAACGAACAAATAGATTCAAGGATTACATCTGATAGACAGAATGCCTGATGAACTATGGACAGAGGTTTCTAACATTGTACAGGAGACAGGGATCAAGACCATCCCCAAGAAAAAGAAAAGGAAAAAAGGTCTGAGGAGGCCTTAAATAGCTGTGAAAAGAAGTGAAAAAGAAAGGAGAAAAGGAAAGATATAACCATTTGAATGCAAAGTTCCAAAGAGTAGCTAGGAAAGATAAGAAAGCCTTCCACGGTGATCAGTGCAAAGAAATAGAGGAAAACAATAGAATGGGAAAGACTAAAGATCTCTTCAAGAAAATTAGAGATAACAAGGGAATATTTCATGAAAAATTTGGCTCAATAAAGGACAGAAATGGTATGGACCTAACAGAAGCAGGCAATATTAAGAAGAGGTGGCAAGAATACACAGAAGAACTATATAAAAAAGATCTTCATGACCCAGATAATCATGATGGTATGATCTCTCACCTAGAGCCAGACATCCTGGAATGTGAAGTCAAGTGGACCTTAGGAAGCAAACTATGAACAAAGCTAGAAGAAGTGATGGAATTCCAGTTGAGCTATTTCAAATCCTGAAAGATGATGCTGTGAAAGTGCTGCACTCACTAAGCTAGCAAATTTGGAAGACTGAGCAGTGGCCACAGGACTGGAAAAGGTCAGTTTTCATTCCAATCCCAAAGAAAGGCAATGCCAAAGAATGCTCAAACTACTGCACAATTGCACTCATCTCACACACTAGTAAAGTAATGCTCAAGATTCTCTAAGCCAGACTTCAACAGTACATGAACTGTGAACTTCCAGATGTTCAAACTGGATTTAGAAAAGGCAGAGGAACCATAGATCAAATAGCCAACATCTGTTGGATCATCGAAAAAGCAAGAGAGTTCCAGAAAGACATCTACTTCTGTTTATGACTATGCCAAAGCCTTTGACTGTGTGGACCACAACAAACTCTGGAAAATTCTTCAAAAGTTGGTAATACCAGACCACCTGACCTGCCTCCTTAGAAATCTGTATGCAGGTCAGGAAGCAACAGTTAGAACTGTACATGGTACAACAGACTGGTTCCAAATAGGAAAAGGAGTATGTCAAGGCTGTATATTGTCACCCTGCTTATTTAACTTATATGCAGAGTACATCATGAGAAACACTGGGCTGGATGTAGTGCAAGCTGGAACCAAGATTGCCGGGAGAAATATCAATAACCTCAGATATGCAGATGACACCACCATTATGGCAGAAAGTGAAGAGGAAGTAAAAAGCCTCTTGATGAAAGTGAAAGTGGAGAGTGGAAAAGTTGGCTTAAAGCTCAACATTCAGAAAACTAAGATCATGGCATCTGATCCCATCACTTCATGGCAAATAGATGGAGAAAAGTTGGAAACAGTGACAGACTCTAGTTTTTGGGGCTCCAGGATCACTGTAGATGGTGTTTGAAGCCATTAAATTAAAAGACTCTTGCTCTTGGAAGAAAAGTTATGACCAACCTAGATAGCATATTAAAAAGCAGAGACATTACTTTGCCAACACAGGTCCGTCTAGTCAAGGCTATGTTTTTTCCAGTAGTCATATATAATGTGAGAGTTGGTCCATTAAGAAGGCTAAGCACCGAAGAATTGATGCTTTTGAACTGTGGTGTTGGAGAAGACTCTCAAGAGTCCCTTGGACTGCAAGGAGATCCAACCAGTCCATCCTAAAGGAAATCAATCCTGAATATTCATTGGAAGGACTCTTGCTGAAACTGAAACTCCAATACTTGCCCACTTGATGCAAAGAACTGACTCATTGGAAAAGACCCTGATGCTTGGAAAGATTGAAGGCAAGAGGAGAAGGGGACAACAGAGGATGAGATGGTTGGATGCCATCACTGACTCAATGGCTATGAGTTGGAGTAAACTCCAGGAGTTGGTGATGGACAGGGAGGCCTGGCCTTCTGCAGTCCATGGGGTCACAAAGAGTCGGACACGACTGAGTGACTGAACTGAACTATACTGATAGTTATAACTATAGCATCTATAGTAAATAGCACATTTTCTTTCTCTTGACAATTTCTATTGTACTTCAAAAGGGTTTAAACTTTCTTTAGACATATTAGAATTTGATAATGAAAGTCTTATTCCTGTGATTGAATTGTTTATAATTTTATTACTTTTCTCATGGTCATTTAATTCTTGATCTTTCTGATCAGGAGTTCCACTCCATTCTTTTCTCATTTGAAATCTCTCCATTGCTTTGCTGTCTTATTTGTTGTTCCCTTCATATTGTTTTTGCTTCGTATTTTATGAAGCATTAGAAACTACACACTACACTAAAACATAAGGGATTCTACTTGACAGAAAAGAGTCGGCTTTGCTTTATTATAAGTTTACAAAGCCTAGAATGTCATCAGTTTTTTAACCTTATTTAGTTTGCCGCAGAATAACCTCAGGAAATAAAGCACAGAGACTCTTGGCTTCTTTTCCTGGACAGTAATTGGAACTTTGCAAGGCATCATGGTCATGGGTTTCTTTTTTTTGCACAGTATTTTACTGTGAAATTGTTTATATTGAAGCCCATTAGCCAATTCTATGATAACTTCCAAAGTTATATATATTTTTCTATCATATGTTATTTAGCTTAGTAATCTCTTTCTCATACCTTAAGGCAACTTAATACTTTTGAAATGCCACTGGACTTTCTCATGATTCCTCAAGATTATTATGATTATATAAGATATTTCTGTCCTTTTGTGAATTAATTTTAATATCTATATATATATGAAGTATTCTATGTATCAGTATTATAAGTATTAGAATATACAGATAAAGGATACTAGTTTCTGGTAGTAGTAAATTCCAAGCATGCTTAGGTCTTAATAGTCACAGGTCGAGAAGAGATAGGAAGACAGGAAACAGGTGGATCCAGTGTCAGGTGCCTTGGAGAGCTGTTGGACTAGTCCTATAAGGAGTGACAGTAAGACAGTATCCAGTGTGGAGGCAGGCAGGTTTCTTGAGGGCAAGTCATGGCGTTTATAGATGAACCAGTGTCATGTTCTAATTGATTATGACATCTAGCCCTATCACTTCATGGCAAATAGGTGGGGAAACAATGGAAACAGTGA
Source organism: Bubalus kerabau (assembly GCF_029407905.1). NCBI lineage: Eukaryota > Metazoa > Chordata > Mammalia > Artiodactyla > Bovidae > Bubalus > Bubalus kerabau. The sequence goes on from NC_073626.1 coordinate 155,848,483, forward strand.
CAGACTTTATTTTCTTGGGCTCCAAAATCACTGCAAATGCTGACTGCAGCCATGAAGTTAAAAGATGCTTGCTCCTTGGAAGAAAAGCTATGGCAAATCTAGACAGTGTATTAAAAAGCAGAGACATGATTTTGCCGACAAAGGTCTGTCTAGTCAAAGCAATGGTTTTTCCAGTAGTCATGTATGAATGTGAACGTTGTTCCATAAAGAAAGCTGATTGCCAAAGATTTGATGCTCTTAACAGTGGTGTTGGAGAAGACTCTTGAGTCCCTTCAACTGAAAAGACATCAAACTAGTCAATCCTAAAGGAAATCAGTCCTGAATATTCATTGGCAGGACTGATGCTGAAACTCCAATACTTTGGCCACCTGATGCATAGAACTGACTCATTGGAAAAGACCCTGATGCTGGGAAAGATTGAAGGCAGGAGGAGAAGGGGAAGACAGAAGACGAGATGGTTAGATAACATCACCGACTTGATGGACATGAGTTTGATCAAGCTCCGAGAGTTGGTGATAGATAGGGAAGCCTGGCGTGCTGCAGTCCATGGGCTTGCAAAGAGTTGGGCACAACTGAGCAACTGAACTGTTTATTAAAATGTCATCTATTTATGATTCCCTGGAGTTCTGGCTAAAAATTCAGATACTTAATCCTGTTACAGTTGTTAGGCCTGAGAGGATCTAGAAATCTGTATTAAACTCCCTAGGTGATGCTTATGAATCTTAAAATTTGGGAACACATCTCTAAGCATACCAGATCCTGGGCTTAGGACAGAAACATAAAAAATACTAGGCATTTTATTTCATTTGCTCACTCCCTTTCACTCAAGTATTGAAACCAGTCTTTCTAGTCCACTGTTAGCCTTGTTAGGGAGGATAAAGGAGTGGCAAGATTATTCCTATATGTTCAAAGCACTTATACCTGCTGTGAAGAGAACTGGAAAGGGATGGGCCTGAGAAAGGATGACTTATCTTTATTTTGTCCTCTGCCCTAGCTGTATATGGCATTAAAACATGAAAATTAAGCTTCATCACATACCACTGTTTTCCATACAAGTACTTAAAGACTATATTTAATAGGTGTAGCTTCATAACCAATACAAAATAATGTATGAACATATTATTCACGGAAGAACTGTACAAAAAAGATCTTCACAACCCAGATAATCACAATGGTGTGATCACTCACCGAGAGCCAGACATCCTGGAATGTGAAGTCAAGTGGGCCTTAGGAAGTATGACTATGAACAAAGCTAGCGGGGGTGATGGAATTCCAGTTGAGCTCTTTCAAATCCTGAAAGATGATGCTGTGAAAGTGCTGCACTCAATATGCCAGCAAATTTGGAAAACTCAGCAGTGGCCACAGGACTGGAAAAGGTCAGTTTTCATTCCAATCCCAAAGAAAGGCAATGCCAAAGAATGCTCAAACTACTGCACAATTGCACGCATCTCACATGCTAGTAAAGTAATGCTCAAAATTCTCCAAGCCAGGCTTCAGCAATACATGAACCGTGAACTTCCAGATGTTCAAGCTGGTTTTAGAAAAGGCAGAGGAACCAGAGATCAAATTGCCAACATCTGCTGGATCATCGAAAAAGCAAGAGAGTTCCAGAAAAACATCTATTTCTGCTTTATTGACTATGCCAAAGCCTTTGACTGTGTGGACCACAACAAACTGTGGAAAATTCTGAAAGAGATGGGAATACCAGCCAACCTGACCTGCCTCTTGAGAAACCTAAAACCTGGTCAGGAAGCAACAGTTAGAACTGGACATGGAACAACAGACTGGTTCCGAATAAGAAAAGGAGTATGTCAAGGCTGTATATTGTCACTCTGCTTATTTAACTTATATGCAGAGTACATCATGAGAAACACTGGGCTGGATGTAGCGCAATCTGGAATCAAGATTGCCGGGAGAAATATCAATACCCTCAGATATGCAGATGACACCACCCTTATGGCAGAAAGTGAAGAAAAACTAAAAAGCTTCTTGATGAAAGTGAAAGTGGAGAGTGAAAAAGTTGGCTTAAAGCTCAACATTCAGAAAACTAAGATCATGGCATCTGGTCCCATCACTTCTTGGCAAATAGATGGGGAAACAGTGGATACAATGGCTGACTTTATTTTTTGGGCTCCAAAATCACTGCAGATGGTGATTGCAGCCATGAAAGTAAAAGACCCTTACTCCTTGGAAGGAAAGTTATAACCAACCTAGACAGAATATTGAAAAGCAGAGACATTAGTTTGCCAACAAAGGTCCGTCTAGTCAAGGCTATAGTTTTTCCAGTGGTCATGTATAGATGTGAGAGTTGGACTGTCAAGAAAGCTGAATGCTGAAGAATTGATGCTTTTGAACTGTGGGGTTGGAGAAGACTCTTGAGAGTCCCTTGGACTGCAATGAGATTCAACCAGTCCATTCTAAAGGAGATCAGTCCTGGGTGTTCATTGGGAGGACTGATGTTGAAGCTGAAACTCCAATACTTTGGCCACCTGGTGCGAAGAGCTGACTCATTGGAAAAGACCCTGATTCTGGGAAAGATTGAGGGCAGAAAGAGAAGGGGACAACAGAGGATAATATGGTTGGATGGCATCACTGACTCAGTGGACGCGGGTTTGGGTAGACTTCGTCAGTTGGTGATGGACAGGAAGGCCTGGTGTGCTGCCGTTCATGGGGTGCAAAGAGTCAAACACGACTAACCGACTGAACTGAACTGATGAACATATTAACCACATTATAGTTTATGAGATCTAATTTCCCTTTGTAACTTTCACTGATATGAAAATACATGTTTTTTCTTGAATAGAAATGAAAGCTATACTAGTCTTAGTTAAAAAATGTCTTAAATATAATGTTGAAATTAAATAAACTTTCATAGCCCAATGATGAGTTTCTTTTCATTCACCTGGTGAATACAAACAGGCCTATTTGCTGGAGTAAAATCATCTGGAGTATGCTCAGCTGCATTAAACTGTAGAGGCTTTTGATGTTAAGAAATGTGATTTTGATTTCACCTGCTGACTTTTTGAAGGCAATTTATTATAACAAACAGTTGATAGTGATATCATGCTGTTGGCACTTGAGCTTTCTGCTGGAGGTTGTAATCCAGTCTTTGCAAACCTGTAATTACTATTTTCTAAGTAATTCTAGGTTTTCATTATTGAGTCTGGATATGTCTAAAAGGTATTGAGAAGTAATACACAAACAGGCGTACTGATAAAATGATAAAATAATTGTTTGTGTTAACAATATTCAGCTTTGATCTTTTTGATGATATAATGACACACTCCTGGCAGCAACATTTAGTGCCACTGGCCAGTTAAGTTTTATTTTTTTGATGTTATTGTTATTATTGTTTTTATAGTTAACCAAATCTTGTAGTATTTCAAAAGGAAAGATATTTTATTCCAATGTTATGATCCTCTAAATCATAGCTTTGAGAAAGAAGTGAAAGATTAAACTGTAAATGTCCATGGTTATTCAAGGTAAATATTTTAAAATAGTTTTTGATCAATAGCAAACTCTGTATAGAAAATGTGGAAGCCATAAGAATCCCTGTAATGGAATGTGAAAAAAAAAATTTGCTTATTTTGGAAAAAATTCTGGTAATCATTTCTCTTGTGAAATATATAGGTAATATATAATTCCACTAAACAGTTAAATATCACAAATCAAAGTTTAATTCTTTGAAATATGTGACAATATATCATATATAATACCTTCTTTTGTGAAAGAGAATTAAACCTTTCTTTCATTTCTTAAAATCACTTTAATATGTTTTAGGTCCTGTTCTCTTTGCATGAAATGTTTCCTTGGTATCTCTAATTTCTTGAAGAGATCTCTAGTCTTTCCCATTCTGTTGTTTTCCTCTATTTCTTTGTATTGATCGCTGAGGAAGGCTTTCTTATCTCTTCTTGCTATTCTTTGGAACTCTGCATTCTGATGCTTATATCTTTCCTTTTCTCCTTTGCTTTTCCCTTCTCTTCTTTTCACAGCTATTTGTAAGGCCTCCCCAGACAGCCATTTTGCTTTTTTGCATTTCTTTTCCATGGGGATGGTCTTGATCCCTGTGTCCTGTACAATGTCACCATCGGCTGGATCATGGAAAAAGCAAAAGAGCTTCAGAAAAACATCTATTTCTGCTTTATTGACTATGCCAAAGCCTTTGACTGTGTGGATCACAATAAACTGTGGAAAATTCTGAAAGAGATGGGAATACCAGACCACCTGACCTACCTCTTGAGAAATCTGTATGCAGGTCAGGAAGCAACAGTTAGAACTGGACATGGAACAACAGACTGGTTCCAAATAGGAAAAGGAGTACGTCAAGGCTGTGTATTGTCACCCTGCTTATTTAACTTATAGGCAGAGTACATCATGAGAAACGCTGGACTGGAAGAAACACAAGCTGGAATCAAGATTGCCGGGAGAAATATCAATAACCTCAGATATGCAGATGACACCACCCTTATGGCAGAAAGTGAAGAGGAAGTAAAAAGCCTCTTGATGAAAGTGAAAGTGGAGAGTGAAAAAGTTGGCTTAAAGCTCAACATTCAGAAAATGAAGATCATGGCATCCGGTCCCATCACTTCATGGGAAATAGATGGGGAAACAGTGGAAACAGTGTCAGACTTTATTTTTTAGGGCTCCAAAATCACTGCAGATGGTGACTGCAGCCATGAAATTAAAAGACACTTACTCCTTGGAAGAAAAGTTATGTTCAACCTAGATAGCATATTCAAAAGCAGAGATATTACTTTCCCAACAAAGGTCTGTCTATTCAAGGCTATGGTTTTTCCAGTGGTCATGTATGGATGTGAGAGTTGGACTGTGAAGAAGACTGAGCAGCGAATTGATGCCTTTGAACTGTGGTGTTGTAGAAGACTCTTGAGAGTCCCTTGGACTGCAAGGAGATCCAAACAGTCCATTCTGAAGGAGATCAGCCCTGGGATTTCTTTGGAGGAATAATGCTAAGCTGAAACTCCAGTACTTTGGCTACCTCATGCGAAGAGTTGACTCATTGGAAAAGACTCTGATGCTGGGAGGGATTGGGGGCAGGAGGAGAAGGGGACGACAGAGGATGAGATGGCTGGATGGCATCACTGACTCGATGGACGTGAATCTGAGTGAACTCCAGGAGTTGGTGATGGACAGGGAGGCCTGGCATGCTGCGATTCATGGGGTCGCAAAGAGTCGGACACGACTGAGCAACTGAACTGAACTGAGGTCCTGTCCTTGGCACGGGGAATAGTATTGTTACGAAGAGCAATGGTTTGCCCTAGGACATCATAAATTCTGCTGGACGACATAGAAAGGAAACAACCTTTTCAAATCTATAGCCACCCACTACACTAATTTTGATGCCAGATTTTTTTCTAGAGTATCAGGAGATTATAGGATCTAGGAGTGGGAGACTAGATTCAATTTAATTTAATCAGATAGATTAAAATTTGATGCCTTAAGCTATGTGTGTATGCATATGTACTTATTAAAATACATTGAAATATTTTTCTAAAAGAATAAATAAAGTCTTGACATCAAAGTTAAGTTCTGTAATGAATGATATTTTAAGCCCATGTCTCAATGTTGGCATCATGTAGGTTGGTAGTATTTAGCCTCTCTTAAGAAGAGTTGGTAATCGCCTGGTGTGCTGCGATTCATGGTGTCACAAAGAGTCAGAAACAACTGGGCGACTGAACTGAACTCAACTGAAGAAGAGTTTGTGAAGGCTTGAACATAAGGAAACTTCATAGGGTTACTTTTATGGAGGAGAGGACAAAGAAATGAAATGGGAGTTTGGAATAGAATCCCAGATGTGATGAAGTTTGTGTTGTGGAAAGCACACTGCACTTGTGATGCAAACATAGGAACTTAAGACTCGCTTTGCTCCTTTTGAGTTATTTTACCTAGGACAAGTTATTTTACTAAAGACAATATTAAAGCCCAGTGGTTCCTTCAGGGCTATTGTGAGAATCAAAGGATATACATTTAAAGCAGGAGTTTTTAATCTGAGGAGCACTGATGGCTGCACCTGGTCTGCGAATCAACTGAAATTGAATTGATGTTGAGGGTGGGGATTCATTTCTCTCTTCACAGCCTCAAATGGATCTCAGTGATGTTCTAAAAAACTCTCAACTCTTGCTCTCAAGTGTCACACACTTTCTTCTTGTATCTAATTTATCCACTACCTTTCCCCTTTAGGGGTATTTTTTCTTTTATAATTTTTGAGACACAGCACAAGTGACTGCTTGCAATTACTGCTTTTTTTTTTTTTGCCTTGTTTTGTCGCCCCTGCAATACTTTGCAGTGTTTATATCCATTTGTGTGACATTGACACAGTCAAGGAAAGGAAAAAAAACTGAAGAAACTCAACATGTCAGTTACTGAATATGAGAATAATCTGCAAAAGGCAGTAAATTGACAGTGAGCTAGAATGTAGCCTTAGATTTACATGTTTGCCACTTCATAGATGATATACTGTATTCAAAATATTGTTTTCGAAGTTTCTGGAAAAAAAAAACAGAGAACCTATGGCTGAAATAACTTCTAAGAACTTCTTTTATATAAACAGCTATATTGTTTCATTTTTAGGGCTGGCCTTCTTTTTTTGAAATCAGTTTTAGTGCTTTTCCCTGAATGAAATCAAAATATGTGAAACTGCTGAGAAGAAATTTGATTATTTGCCCACAAGTAGCATCTACCAAAAGAATACAGAGAAGATTTTAAAACTATGAAATATGGAATTACAAATGATAATATATGTAATAATCATGTATATTTTAATAAATATATTAACATCTAAAACATTTGTTTATAACTTTCCCATCTTAATACTCTAGTTTTCAATACTCATCCTGAGAAGGATAGTGATTTCAGGAACAAAAGTCTGGGAGAACATCATGACAACTGTAAATTCCTAACTTGGGCAAAGGTCACCATTCTCTCATATGTTGATGTCAGTGGTTCTTTGATCAGGTTTAGAAAAAGGAAGGTAGAAAAGAGATTTAGGGAATCCCTTTACATCCTCTTGAGATTTCACACATATTCTTTACTTGGCTCTATTATCTCAAATGTTTCCAATACACACTTACCCTGACTTCCAAATATCTTCTCTTAAAATGTATATATATGGGATTTAGAAAGATGGTAACGATGACCCTATATGTGAGACAGCAAAAGAGACACAGATGTAAAGAACAGACTTTTGGACTCTGTGCGAGAAGGCTAGGGTGGGATGATTTGAGAGAATAGCATTGAAACACGTATATTATCATATGTGAAACAGATCACCAGTCCAGGTTCAATACATGAGACAGGTGCTTAGGGCCGGTACACTGGGATGATCCTGAGGGATGGGATGGGGAGGGAGGTGAGAGGGAGGGTCAGGATGGGGAACACATGTACATCCATGGCCGACTCATGTGAATGTATGGCAAAAACCACCACAATATTATAAAGTAATTAGCCTCCAATTGAAAAAAAATGTAAGCCCCTTTGTAATTAAGATCTTAACAGAGAGTCATGGTAACTTCCAGTTAATTAGGAATAATTGCTTTTTCCTAACATTGAAATACTTGGAGAAGGAAATGGCAACCCACTTCAGTGTTCTTGCCTGGAAAATCCCAGGGACGGGAAGCTCGGTGGGCTGCCGTCTATGGGTTCGCACAGAGTAGGACACGACTGAAGCGACTTAGCAGCAGCAACATTGAAATACTAGGGGAGTTCTGTTTTCCGCGGTGATGTAAGTGTGACTGTGCTAGAAGTTAGTATTTTTACAGCTGGGGCTGCTATGAGATAGAACAGACTTGAAAACGGAGCTACACACATTGAGGACAGTGCTAAGAGAAAAGAAGGGCTAAGAAACAGGAAGGTGCTGTTCAGTAAATGAGAACAAGCCAAAGCCAAAGGAAAGTAGCAGTTGTAACATTTGCCTGGAACTGACCTTGGAGTAAAAAGAATAAGGGAACTTCTGTTTTCTGCTCTAGGTATTAAAACTCAGCCCAGAGGGCTTAGTTCTGTATTGCAGCTGCCTTAGGGACTTTTTGTGTGGAACGCTGTAATGAAGCTCTGAAAACCAAGTAGCTCCCATGTGGACTTTTACAGAGGTAGTTTAATGGATGGTGGGGATGGAGAGCAAGGGAGAGAGGGGAGGGCGAGCTAACACTATGTTTCTCATTTTGGAGTGGTGAAAATGTTCTAGAATTATAGGTGATTTTCACAGCCTTGTGAATATGCTAACATCCGCTGTATTGTACATTTTTAAATGGTGCATTTATGTAAACTGCATTTTAGTGAAAAGAAATCTAGTCATAGGTTGGTATCGCTCTGCAGTGGTATCTGCAGTGATTTCTGTCAGCAGCTCAGCTGACCTGGAGAGACCATTGTACAGTCAGGTGCAGTTATTAAGATGATAAGCCAGAGAGAAAGAGTCAAGCCTTCAACCATTTACTGTGCGGTATAAGCAAATGGCTAGAACTAGAGAAAATGCCGATTTCCCCTATTCTGTCTGCCCTAGAAGGAGGGCCTGGGGGGTCCAGGAAGACTTGGGGGTCACGTCACTTGTTGAGGTCATGAACCAAAGGCTTCAACAATATTACAGACTAAGGGATGGGGCTGGAGAGGGCTAGGAATGGAAAAGTAAATACAGGGTAATGAGTCGGAGTAGGGAAGTGTTTTCAATCTTCTTGCTCCAAGCCCCGCATGCTGCCTGCCCCCACGCTGCGCACGCTGGGCGCAGTAAAGAGGTCTTAGTAGAGGTGCCTGCGGAAGACTTCAGTCCAAGGACTCAGCTTAGGAGACCTGAAGACGGAGGCACTCGGCTAGAAATGCAAATAGGCAAAGAGCAGAGTCTCAAGAGGGTTCTGAAATCCTGACTGCGGCGTTGGAGACTGCAAGGCACCTACTGTGCATCAAGGCTGGTGTCCAGAAGTCAGCTTCAGGCCCACAAGGTAAAACCTTAGTCATTGCCGGTCAGCCCTGAAACATTATGTCATGTTTTTAACCAGGAGACAGACTTCTTAATCTCTAATAAATCACCAGTTGTTTTGTGAAACATATTTTTTTGTCGTCCCTTACATTTTTTGCATTAGATTGCCAAGTAAATTATCATCTCAGTTTTCAGAAGAAAAAAACATCAATAACAAAAAATATTTTTCAGTATCTTCTAGGTGGTAAATTAATTCATACATTAGTGGGCTTCTCTGTACCATCAGTAATTTGTTTGGACATGCATTGTGTGTTCTATTAATTTTCCATCATATTAAATATCCTCACTCTAAAGAGACCATTTGCTACATGATGGTCCATAGGACCATCAATGAAAATTGAAAATGTAGACAGATATATTAAAGGATTAAGAAAGCGATGCACACAAATTTAGATAAAAGATAAAGATTTGTGTAATTTTAGATAACTAAATGCAGAACTTTGAAGTTAGGATATTATAGATATTTGCCTACTTACCCCATTGGAATAACTAAAATTATTGTAAATCAAATTAACACATTTACTGAGCAGTTTATTATGAGCATGCTAGTAAGATGTCTATTTAAGTGATACAATGGTAAAGAAGTAAACACACTCTCTACCTTCTTCAAGCTAATAGAGGAGCAGGAGGGTGTAGGCAAATAATCAATTGCAATATAGTGTAATAAATGCTCTGATGAGGGAAATGTAGTTAAAGGGCTTGTTAAAGGGGTAACTGAAATGACCCTTAATTCAGTTTTGCAAGTGAGTTGGGGTGGTTTTTAAGAAATGGCTACTTGGATAAAGTAAGATCTTATCTCCACCTTGAATAGTGAAAATGGGAAGCAGTATAAAGAAGGGGTGTCTTGTTAAAAGGAAGAAACATACGCCAACACCCACAGACTAAGGTGTTGTGTGGGATCTGAATGGAGTGTAATATGGCTTCAGTATGAAGTATCAGGTAAGAGATTGATGAGAGCAGGAGCTAGAAAAAGAGGTGATGACAGAATAAGGAAGATTTTCTAAGACAGGTTGGAAGAAAACAATTGAATGTCATTGTACAAGGTGATGACATAATCACATCTGCCATTTGCATTTGACAGTCTTCCTAATGTCTGTGCCAAGAATGAATTGGTAATGAGTAAGAGCAAAGACAGAAAAGTTATTTTAAAAGCTTTGGCATTAATTCTGGCAATATAATGGTATTCGAATTTAGGATGTTAGTCATCACAATGGAGTGTGGTATATGTATACACAAAACATCTTTATGATTTGAAATGCATGGGGACTAGTAGTTGAATATGGAATGTTTGGGAAAGGATTTAAATATCTAGTTTGGACAGTGGGGTGGACATGGTGCAATTTACTCAAAGGAACAAAGAGCAATAGATACGGGAATATGACAAATGTTTGATATGTTGAATTTGTAATATATATGAAAAATCCAGGTGGAAATAATTCAGCAGTCAGTCATATATTCATGTTTGTGTGTATGTTTGACTCAGGCAAGAGACCTGAGTTGTGGCTATAGATTTCAAAATCATCAGTCTTGGTGGCTACCCAGTATCTTTGAAATATATTTCCACTTAATTAAATGTGAGTTTCTCTTGCTTCCACACAGGAATTCACTGATGTACAATTTATGAGATATAATTTGCATACAGTGAAATGCACACATCTTAAGTGTACAGTGCTTTGACAACCATGTAACCCCTATGGAAACACAGAACATTTGTCTTTAGATATGCAAAGTACACTCTGTTGATCTGCAATCTCCTGCCCAAAGCAGTCAGCATTTAATTTTTATTACCATAGATTCCTTTTGCCTGTTCTAAACGTGCATATAAATAGAAGCATAAATATGCCTTGTTTCCTTCTGATCCTTAAGGATTGGACATTCAAAATTCTATCATTAATTATAATGGCAATTTTATGTTTTGTTTACTTTGCTGACATTATAAAAATATCGTTATATATTGAGTCAAATGTTTTTTTTATCCTTGTAATCACAGGAAATCACATTATTTAAATGAACTACATTAAATTTCATATGAAATACTAAGTTTCTATTATTGAAATAACCTCTCTTGGTCATTATACTTCTTATATTGCTTTATACTTTTTATATTGCCGGATTTGATTTGCTAATATTTTGCTAAAGGTTTTTGTGTCCATATTCATGAGGCATAATGTTCTGTTACTTTCTTTTCTTGTAATATCTTTTGTTTTGGTATCAGGGTTATATTGATTCATAAAACATGCTGGAAAATGTTTCCTTTTCCCATTTTTCCTGAACGAGTTTGTATAATATATTGATAATATTTTATTTTGAAATGTTTGACATAATTCATCACTGAAGCCATCTGAGCCTGGAGATTTTTGGGGGTGTTTTTTTTTTTTTTTGTCTGTGTGTGTGAGAATGGTGAGTATGTTGGAATATAATTTACATATAGTAAAATTTACTCTCTCAATAATATGACGAGTTGTGTCAATCACAGTCAAGATAAAGAACATATGAGCATCTCCAAACATTGTCTTGGAGCTGCTGGCAGTCAGTCCCCTCCTACATACCTCTCCTTCTAGAAAATATATGTCTGATTTCTCTCTATATACAATTTAACAGTTTTTTTTTTCTTGAATGTCCTAAGGGGAATCACATTATTCCTATAGTCATATTATGTTGCTGTTTGTGTCTGGCATCTTTCATTTGGCATAATTCTTTTGAGATTTAATCAGATTGTTGCATGTATAATATGTTGTTGTTATTGTTGAGCAAAACCTCATTGCAAATTACTTATAATTACAATGAGTATATGGTTTGTTGTGTCAGACTTTATTTTTGTGGGCTCAAAAATCACTACAGATGGTGACTGCAGCTGTGAAATTAAAAGACGCTTACTCCTTGGAAGGAAAGTTATGACCAACCTAGATAGCATATTCAAAAGCAGAGACATTACTTTGCCAACAAAGGTTCGTCTAGTCAAGGCTATGATTTTTCCTGTGGTCATGTATGGATGTGAGAGTTGGACTGTGAAGAAGGCTGAGCGCCGAAGAATTGATGCTTTTGAACTGTGGTGTTGGAGAAGACTCTTGAGAGTCCCTTGGACTGCAAGAAGATCCAACTAGTCCATTCTGAAGGAGATCAGCCCTGGGATTTCTTTGGAAGGAATGATGCTAAAGCTGAAACTCCAGTACTTTGGCCACCTCATGCGAAGAGTTGACTCATTGGAAAAGACTCTGATGCTGGGAGGGATTGAGGGCAGGAGGAGAAGGGGACGACAGAGGATGAGATGGCTGGATGGCAGCATCAACTCGATGGACATGGGTTGGGTGGACTCCGGAAGTTGGTGATGGACAGGGAGGCCTGGCGTGCTGCGATTCATGGGGTTGCAAAGAGTCGGACACGACTGAGCGACTGATCTGATCTGATCTGAGTGTAGGACTATATAGTAGTTCTAGTGTAGTGCTAATATAAATATGTGCCTAAAATGCCTTTGTGTTGATACATGTTTATGTTATTTGTGTATGCACTTTGGAGTAGGATTGTTGGATCATATAATAAGTTTGATGTGACTCTATGATAAACTGCCGAAGTGTTCTCTGGAGTGCCTATATAAGTTTGCATTTCCACCAGAAATATATGAGATTTTCAGTTGCCAAGTATCCCTTCAGTTGCCCAGTATCCAAATACCAGCATATGGCAATTGTCTTTAAAACAAAAATTAGCCATTCTGGAGGGTGTATATTGGTATTTTGTTTTTATTTGCATTTCCCTAATGAAGGCAATGGCACCCCACTCCAGTACTCTTGCCTGGAAAATCCCATGGACAGGCTGGTAGGCTGCAGTCCATCAGGTCACTAGGAGTCGGACACGACTGAGTGACTTCACTTTCACTTTTCACTTTCATGCATTGGAGAAGGAAATGGCAACCCACTCCAGTTTTCTTGCCTGGAGAATCCCAGGGACGGGGAAGCCTGGTGGGCTGCCGTCTATGGGGTCGCACAGAGTCGGACACGACTGAAGCGACTTAGAAGAAGAAGAAGAAGAATGAATCACTGCAGATGGTGATTGCAGCCATGAAATTAAAAGATGCTTATTCCTTGGAAGGAAAATTATGACCAACCTAGACAGCATATTAAAAAGCAGAGACATTACTTTGTCAACAAAGGTCCATCTAATCAAAGCTATGGTTTTTCCAGTAGTCATGTATGGATGTGAGAGTTGGACCATAAAGAAAGCTGAGCACTGAAGAATTGATGCTATTGTTTTTTTTTTTTCTTTTTTCATTTTTTTTTAAATTTTATTTTATTTTTAAACTTTACATAATTGTATTAGTTTTGCCAAATATCAAAATGAACTGTGGTGTTGGAGAAGACTCTTCAGAGTACCTTGGACTGCAAGGGGATTCAACCAGTCCATCCTAAAGGAGATCAGTCCTGGGTGTTCATTGGAAGGACTGATGCTGAAGGTGAAACTCCAATACTTTGGCCACCTGATGTGAAGAGCTGACTCATTTGAAAAGACCCTGATGCTGAGAAAGATTGAAGGCAGGAGGAGAAGGGGACAACTGAGGATGAGATGGTTGGATGGCATCACCAACTCAATGGACATGGGTTTGGGTAGACTCTGGGAGTTGGTGATGGACAGGAAGGCCTGGCATGGTGCAGTTCATGGGGTCCCAAAGAGTTGGACATGACTGAGCGACTGAACTGAGACTCACAGTGATTAGTTAGTGATTACTAACAGGTAATTCTGTTAATTACCCATGAACATTTTTTTTTTGCATATTTTTAAGGGTTTAAATGTTCTAGAGTTGCTTTCCCTTTATTATTAAGGAATAATTAATCTTAATATATTTTGTAAACAAGTCCTTTAATAGATGTGATTTATCTTTATATTTTATCAACAGTATATTATGAAGAAAAGTCTTTAATTTTGACCAAACAAAATTTATCAAATTTTTACTTTATGTTTTGTGTTCTTAGAATCAAATCTAAAAATAATTTGCCCAACTTAAGTCACAAAAATGTTCTTCTTTGCCTTCTTCTATAACTTTTAAACTTGTAGATTTATATTTAGATCTGTGGTTCTTTTAACTTTAGTTTTTTATGGTACTAGGTAAAGGTGTGTATATATTGAGGTGGTATTGTGTTGAATAAGCAAGCATTTTCGTCATACAATGTTTCTTTTTATCCTTGATAATACCTTTTTGTCTTCAAGTCAATAAATTTCTTTAGTCACATAGACTTTTTTCTTAATTAATATTTGTATGGCATTATCTTCCTTTGTCTTTCCCCTTGTCTTTCAGTTTGGATGATTTCTAGAACCAATTTTTTAATTCACTACTTCTTTTATTTAATATTTCTAATCTGGTTATAAGTCTGTCAAAGACATTCTCCATCTCCGATAGTGTATTTTTCTTTTCTTCTTCTTTTTATGTTTTCCATCATAGTGCTAAAATTGCACATCTGTTCACACCTGTTCATCTCTTGCATTTAATCCTTTAACATATTAACTATAGTTCTTTTAATCTCTGATAGTTTCAGTATGCATCATATCTTTATCATTCTGCTTATTTCACAACAAAGAGTTCTTTTTATCTTTTGTGTGTCTCAAAATTTTGTATTAAATGCTGGACATTGTCTTTACTTTTGTCAGTTCCTGAATGTTTGTGTTTTGTTGCTGCTGCTGCTTTCTCGTGCCTCTTCCCATTAAGGCATTTGTGCTCTTCCTTGAATCTATGAGAAAACATATATGGGAGAGAGTTTCTGTTCCTGTCCAGAGGCAAGTGAATTTTGCTCATTTTCTTCCATTAGTGATTGTCTACCTTTGTCTGGGACCTGTGTTTCTTTTTACTTTAATTTGGATAATTTCTGTGGACTCCCTTTTAAGCTTAATGACTCTTTACTCTTGTAATTCTAGTCGACAAGTCAACTAACATAATTTTTCATTCTATTTTATGTTTGTAATATTTCCTCTTAGTTTGTTTTTGTAGCTTCCACTGCTCTATTGAAGTTTTCTACCCATTCTCTCCCATTGTTCACTTATTCTACTGAAATATACTGTAAATAGCATACTTTTTTTGTATTTTCAAAAACTTTTTACTTTGCTTTACAAAAATAAATAAAATATAAAGAGAGTAATTCACACATAAGCAATCAGTACACTTAAATGCATATTGGAAAATTTTCTGAATTTTCTGCTAATTACCCATGACAACAGAATTTTCAGCAGAATTTTAAAAATCTAGTTCCAGATAGTTTTATTCCTAAACCAGGATACATATGAAATAAATACTGATATGCCTAGAACAGCCTTTTGCCAGAAGTAGGCACTCACTAAGTAATTGTTGAATGAATAATATCCATGTTCCTTTGTAATAGCCATGATTAGATTATCCAGAATCAAATATATTTCTATTATTAGATATAATTATTGGAGGTATGCTGCTTTTTAATAGAAAGATAAATATGTCATTACTTACAATTTCATTATTACCCCATAGGATGTTTAATATTCCTAGTTAATAATTTAAAGAAATTTAATGTTTAAAAGACTTCTGTATTTCTAAAGATTGTAATATTTATTGATAATATGACTAGGCTGGAATCACATATGTATGGAGCAGAGTCACCCCTGGATTTAACCAGACAATTGTTAGATTTGTAAAGAATTTACAGTACCAAAAGAAATTACATGAAAAGCACAGCATATACTAAGATTTTATTCACATTAAGCATTATTATTTAACAATAGATTAAATACTTATGACAATGTTGAGTGAAATAAGTGAAAAATTTAGAAAATCTAGTCAGATGAACCTGAAGAACAAAAATTGAAATCATAATTTATAACAAAATGCATCAGTAGTTCATGCATAAGAGAGAAGCTACTGAAAATGTGGTTGGCTTTGAACACAGAGGTCAACATTGACTGGAAGCTGGAGAGACAAAGGGATTATTCCCCACAGCCTTCAGAAATGAAGTTCCTCTGGCCCTTTGATTTTCAGTGCATGAGACCCAGGTTGGACTTTAACCTACAAAAGCATAAAATAATTATTAGTTTTGTGAACTTATTTTTGAAAATTGTGAAAGCAAAATTATAAAAAAATATATTTTTATCTTATTCTGTCTTTATTTTGCCAATAGAGTAAGAAAAAAGATACTAGAATACTGAAATATTAACATTTTTATAAACATTAGTTTAGAAAAATAAAGAAATGTATTTTAAAATCTTAAAATCCTCAAAGAAAAGAGATCTTACAACACATTCTCTTTTCAATATTCAGTTGCCCTCAAGTTCAGAGCACTGTTCTTCATATATGACTTATAAATGTTCCATGCATCATCACTAACATCATCTTAATAAAAGTATCTTAGAATGGGGTAATTTTATGGCTCTATAACAGTAGAAAACAGGTAAATTTGAGGTTGTGTAATATTCAGAAAGGGAGCAAAAATAAAAGTAACCAATTTAATGTTAGAACAATATCAAACTTAGTTAATAAAAGTTAATAAGTTTTTTGTTGCTTCATAATTAAGAACATTATACTATGCTCTCTTTTTCTTTTAGACTGTTTGAAAAATACTTTCTAAAGATAGCACTATTTTTCCTCTTAAAATCCAATCTTTCTAACACAGCATTAAGCCCAGTTATTCCCATGGTTCTCCAGCAAGTGGCCAGTTTTTAAGTATAACTTAATTGCACTCCAGTTGTATGTAATTCAACTGCACTCTATATTTTCTACAACCAATCCAATTGCAGTTTAAAATATCATCTTCCTAAAGACTGAAGCATAAGAATCCTTGAAAGCCTGGCTTTTTAGTTTTGTTCTTGAATAATCTCAATAAGTTTATGGGAAAAGATGCTGGCTAAAGACCAAAATGTTCTGTATGTAATTTCTACAATCTAATTATAGGTAAGTTGTCAGAGAATATATAAATACATAGTATAATTGTTATATTGTTTGATATTAAAATTGTTTGCTCTGTAATATCCTTATATGGGATACGTGCTCAGTTGTGTCTGACTTTTTTCAATCCTATGGAGTATAGCCCATCAGGCTCCTTTGTCCATATGATTTTTCGGGCAAGAATACTGGAATGAGTTTCCATTTCCTCCTCTAGGGAATCTTCCTGACTGAGAGTTCAAACCTACGCAGGTTTGGCAGGAAGATTCTTTGCCAGTAAGCCACATTTGAAGCTCCCTGATACTGGATGAGAATTGTATAAAGACCTATATTATCAACTCGAATGATCATTGTGATTTCTAGAGGATGCTTAAAGTCTTCAGTCAGAGCCTGATTTTATAACTTAAAGTATACAGTCAGCTACAGATAAAATATTAAAGTCATTGCTAGGCTTTTTTTTTTTTTTTTGACATTGACAATTTTGTGAAGTGATAACTAAAATCCTGACAGTGAGGATAGAATAACAGGGGGAAATGTAAAAATTAGACTCAAAGTCAAGTAATCTTTAATGATAGCAACGAAATTCTTTATACTCTTCACTTCCCAAGGGCAGTATGGAATATGCTTTGTTACTGACTGCCTTAATCTTAGTGCTTATATCTGTACTATATCTTCATCTGTTCCAATAACTATACCCTAGAGTTTGTCATAGGTCTTAATATTGCAATGCTCTGAACATAAACCAAGGGCTTACTAACTCTATTAGTACATATTTTCTTTTTATCCCTGATACATTTATCTTTTCATACCTTCTCTTCTGCCCCTACCCAAATCCATGGATCATCACTTCAACTAACCTCTGCCACCATCCTCAGTCTCTGGCCCGTTGATCCAACTGCATCAGTCTAGCTATTGACCAAGTAGTTTTTCTTATGCAACTGGAAAGGTGAGTATATTAATGAATATTGGCCAGTGTCATATCCACAGGGTTTCTCAACAAGACTTCTTTCTCCTCATAGTCATCTATCCTATTCTCTGTCCAGTATTTTCTAAACATGTCTGCTTTCTTTAGATAATTACACAGCCACCATATGTCATTTCACTCTCATCCCATCCGTTCACCTACTTCTTTCCAAATAACATAAACATCATCTTGACTGATTGTTATGAACTTATCACCAGACCTGAACAGATGTCTCCATCTACTACAACCCATTCTGACTTGCTTTTATTCCCCCACAATATAGGAGGGGCCATCTTTCCTCTTTAATGTTTCTCAAGGACCTACTGCATCATTTCCCTCTCTTTTAAAGCCATATCTTTCTAACTTTTCTTTCTCTATGAGGTTTTTATTGACTTCTCAAATATGTCTCATTTCTTTTATATTATAAGGAAATAACAATAGTAATAAAGTCAAATCAAATCTTCCCTCACTTCCACAGTCCATGTCTTTATCATTTGGTATGGGTTCAGCTGCAAACTATAGTAAATCTGACTTAAACAGCAATGAATTTTCTAAGGAATATTCAACTTCTATATAAAGATGCCCAGTCAATCAGGATTCTAGTTCTGTTCATCTGTGATTCTTGTTTTCAGTTCTGCCTTCTTATATTTTGAATTTGTTTTTCATGGTTAAAAGAAGGCAGCCATCTACAATTAAGGCAGTGTCTAACCTACTAACATGCGGAGGGAGAAATAGACAGTTACTCCTTAAATGAATCTTCTGTCTTAAGCCTATATAACTGAAGCAGTCTTTGACAAGAGGGATGGGTTTGCCAGGGCTGGCTTAGTCTATCTACTCAGGCACCTTGTCTGGAACCCAGGCTAGGTTTAAACATCTCCTGAGTCCTAAGGACTATGCAGCAGAAGTATACATACTTAAAAAGAGGAAGGGGGTGATTTTTCACAGTGAGGAGGAAAAGAGAATGCTGGATAAGCCATCAATGGTGTTTATTACACAAAGAAACAGACTATACTGAACCCAAATTAATAACAATGATTGCACAGAAAAGGACAGATCTAGGATTCTATAACATTTAAATGAAACTCCTGATGTATTGCTTGAGACAGCATTCTAGGCCTGCTGGCTCCTATTCTTTACCCACTCTGTCTGAGGGACTTTGCCTGGGGTGGCTTTGGGTTACTAATCCTGGGAGCTAGCCAGGAACCTTAGGCCCTTTGGGAAGAATGGCTAGATTTGGCTTTACTTTGGCTCCTTTTCAGCCAACTCTGGGGCATCTCCTTTCCCTAATTCCCCCAAGTTTTTGATAAGTGGTTCTTTCACATCTGTCACATGATGTTTCTACCAAATTCAAAGTAGCCTGCCTTTAAGGATGTCTTTCAAATATGTTTGGCTTTTCTGATTCCATACTTCTGCCCATTTTTCTGTTTTGATCTGTAGAAGTATATATATTAATACATCCTTGATATTGAGTGTATCCTTCCTCTCCAGCAATGATACTTTTCAAGTTCATGTCCATTGCATCAGTGATACCATCCAGCCATCTCATCATCTGAAATCATTTTCTTCTTCTGGCCTCAGTCATTCCCAGCATCAGGGACTTTTCCAATGAATAGGTCATTTGCATCAGGTGACCAAAATACTGGAGCTTCAGCTTCAGCTACAGTCCTTCCAATGAGTGTTCAAAGTTTATTTCCATTAAGATTGATTGGTTTCATCCCCTTGCTGTCCAAGGGACTTTGAGGATTCTTCTCTAGCACCACAGTTCTAAGGCATCAATGCTTTGCTGTTCTCCTTCTTTACGATCCAGCTCTGACAACCATACATGACCACTAAGACGACCATAGCTTTGACTATACAGACTTTTGTCAGCAGAATATTGTTTCTGCTTTTAATCACACTGTCTAGGTTTGTCATAGCTTTCCTGTGGAGAAGCAATTGTCTTCTGATTTCATGGCTGCAGTCACCATCTGCAGTGATTTTGGAACCCAAGAAGAGGGAATCTGTCACTGCTTCCACCTTTTTACCTTCTATTTGCCATGAAGTAGTAGGGGTGGATGCCATGATCTTAGTATTTTTTTTTTTTAATATTTAGTCTTAAGGTGGCTCTTTCACTCTCTTCCTCCTTCACCCTCATTAAGAGGCTGTTTAGTTCCTCTTTGCTTTCTGCCATTAAAAGGATCAGATCAGATCAGTCGCTCAGTCATGTCCGACTCTTTGCAACCCCATGAATCGCAGCACGCCAGGCCTCCCTGTCCATCACCAACTCCCGGAGTTCACTGAAACTCACGGCCATCGACTCAGTGATGCCATCCAGCCATCTCATCCTCTGTAGTCCCCTTCTCCTCCTTCCCCCAATTCCTCCCAGCATCAGAGTCTTTTCCAATGAGTCAACTCTTCGCATGAGGTGGCCAAAGTATTGGAGTTTCAGCTTTAGCATCATTCATTCCAAAGAAATCCCAGGGCTGACCTCCTTCAGAATGGACTGGTTGGATCTCCTTGCAGTCCAAGGGACTCTCAAGAGTCTTCTCCAACACCACAGTTCAAAAGCATCAATTCTTCGGCGCTCAGCCTTCTTCACAGTCCAACTCTCACATCCATACATGACCACAGGCAAAACCATAGCTTTGAGTAGACGGACCTTTGTTGGCAAAGGAATGTCTCTGCTTTTGAATATGCTATCTAGGTTGGTCATAACTTTCCTTCCAAGGAGTAAGCGTCTTTTAATTTCATGGCTGCAGTCACCATCTGCAGGGATATCTTCTGCATATTGGAGGTTGTTGATGTTTCTTCCACCTATCTTGATTCCAACTTGTAACTCACCCAGCCCAGCATTTCTCATGATGTGCTCAGTGTATAGGTTGAATAAACAGGGTGACAGCAGACAGCCCTGTCATACTCCTTTCTCATTCCTGAACCAATCACTTGTTCCATACAGGTTTCTGTTACTTCTTGACCTACATACAGGTTTCTCAGGAGACAGATAAGATGGTTTGGTATTTCCATCTCTTTAAATTCATTCTGATCCCAAAGAAAGGCAATGCCAAAGAATGCTCAAACTACCACACAATTGCACTCATCTCACATGCTAGTAGTGATGCTCCAAATTATCCAAGCCAGGCTTCAGCAATATGTGAACCGTGAACTTCCTGATGTTCAAGATGGTTTTAGAAAAGGCAAAGCAACCAGAGATCAAATTGCCAACATCCTCTGGATCATGGAAAAAGCAAGAGAGTTCCAGAAAAACATCTATTTCTGCTTTATTGACTATGCCAAAGCCTTTGACTGTGTGGTTCACAATAAACTGTGGAAAATTCTGAAAGAGATGGGAATACCAGACCACCGGCCTCTTGAGAAATCTGTATACAGGTCAGGAAGCAACAGTTAGAACTGGACATGGAATAACAGACTGCTTCCAAATAGGAAAAGGAGTACGTCTAGGCTGTATATTGTCACCCTGCTTATTTAACTTATATGCAGAGTACATTCTGAGAAACGCTGGACTGGAAGAAACAAAAGCTGGAATCAAGATTGTGGGAGGAATATCAAATACCTCAGATATGCACATGACACCACCCTTATGGCAGAAAGTGAAGAGGAACTAAAAAGCCTCTTGATGAAAGTGAAAGTGGAGAGGGAAAAGTTGGCTTAAAGCTCAACATTCAGAAAACGAAGATCATGGCATCCGGTCCCATCACTTCATGGGAAATAGATGGGGAAACAGTGGAAACAGGGTCAGACTTTATTTTTTGGGGCTCCAAAATCACTTCAGATGGTGACTGCAGCCATGAAATTAAAAGATGCTTACTCCTTGGAAGGAAAGCTATGTCCAACCAAAATAGCATATTCAAAAGCAGAGACATTACTTTGCCAACAAAGGTCTGTCTACTCAAGGCTATGGTTTTGCCTGTGGTCATGTATGGATGTGAGAGTTGGACTGTGAAGAAGGCTGAGTGCCGAATAATTGATGCTTTTGAACTGTGGTGTTGGAGAAGACTCTTGAGAGTCCCTTGGACTGCAAGGAGATCGAACCAGTCCATTCTGAAGGAGATGCACCCTGGGATTTCTTTGGAAGGAATGATGCTAAAGCTGAAACTCCAATACTTTGGCCACCTCATGCGAAGAGTTGACTCATTGGAAAAGACTCTGATGCTGGGAGGGATTGAGGGCAGGAGGAGAAGGGGACGACAGAGGATGAGATGGCTGGATGGCATCACTGACTCGATGGACGTGAGTCTGGGTGAACTCCGAGAGTGGGTGATGGACAGGGAGGCCTGGCATGCTGCAATTCATGGGGTTGCAAAGAGTCGGACATGACTGAGCGACTGATCTGATCTGAGTGCAG
Organism: Bubalus kerabau; assembly: GCF_029407905.1. Classification (NCBI taxonomy): domain Eukaryota; kingdom Metazoa; phylum Chordata; class Mammalia; order Artiodactyla; family Bovidae; genus Bubalus; species Bubalus kerabau. The sequence goes on from NC_073626.1 coordinate 155,870,660, forward strand.
CACTTTCACAGCATCACTTTCAGGATTTGAAATAGCTCAACTGGAATTCCATCACCTCCACTAGGTTTGTTAGTAGTGATGCTTTCTAAGGCCCGCTTGACTTCACATTCCAGGATGTCTAACTCTAGGTGAGTGATGACATCATCATGATTATCTTGAAGATCTTTTTTGTACAGTTCTGTGTTCTTGCCACCTCTTCTTAATATCTTCTTCTTCTGTTAGGTCCATCCCATTCCTGTCCTTTATCGAGCCCATCTTTGCATGAAATGTTCCCTTGGTATCTCTAATTTTCTTGAAGAGATCTCTAGTCTTTCCCATTCTGTTGTTTTCCTCTATTTCTTTGCATTGATCTATGAGGAAGGCTTTCTTATCTCTCCTTGCTATTCTTTCTAACTCTGCATTCAGATGCTTATATCTTTCCTTTTCTCCTTTGTTTTTCGCTTCTCTTTTCACAGCCATTTGTAAGGCCTCCCCAGACAGCCATTTTGTTTTTCTTGCATTTCTTTTCCATGGGGCTAGTCTTGAACCTTGTCTCTTGTACAATGTCACAAACCTCCATCCATAGTTCATCAGGCACTCTATCAGCTCTAGTCCCTTAAATCTATGTCTCACTTCCACTGTATAATCATAAGGGATTTGATTTAGGTCATACCTGAATGGTCTAGAGGTTTTCCTGACTTTCTTCAATTTAAGTCTGAATTTGGCAGTAAGGAATTCATGATCTGAGCCACAGTCAGCTCCCTGTCTTGTTTTTGCTGACTGTATAGAGCTTCTGCATCTTTGGCTGCAAAGAATATAATCAGTCTGATTTCAGTGTTGACCATCTGGTGATGTCCATGTGTAGAGTCTTCTCTTGTGTTGTTTCAAGAGGGTGTTTGCTATGACCAGTGCATTCTCTTGGGAAAGCTCTCTTAGCCTTTGCCATACTTCATTCCATACTCCAAGGCCAAATTTGCCTGTTACTCCAGGTGTTTCTTGACTATTATTGCATTCCAGTCCCCTATGATGAAAAGGACATCTTTTTGGGGTGTTAGTGTTAAAAGGTCTTGTAGGTCTTCATAGAACCATTCAACTTCAGCTTCTTCAGCGTTTTGGTTGGGGCATAGACTTGGATTACTGTGATATTGAATGGTTTGCCTTGGAAAAGGAAAGAGATCATTCTTTTGTTTTTGAAATTGCATCCAAGTACTGAATTTCGGACTCTTTTATGACCATGATGGCTAATCCATTTCTTCTAAGGGATTCCTGCCCACAGAAGTAGGTATAATGGTCATCTGAGTTAAACTCACCCATTCCAGTCCATTTTAGTTTGCTGATTCCTAGAATGTCGACATTCACTCTTGCTATCTCCTGTTTGATCACTTCCAATTTGCTTTGATTCATGGACCTAACATTCCAGGTTCCTATGCAATATTCCTCTTTACAGAATCAGACCTTGCTTCTATCACCAGTCACATCTACCACTGGGTATTGTTTTTGCTTTGGCTCCACCCCTTCATTTTTTCTGTAGTTATTTTTCCACTGATCTCCAGTAGCATGTTGGGCACTTACCGACCTGGGGAGTTGCTCTTTCAGTATCCTATCAATTTGCCTTTTCATACTGTTCATTGGGTTCTCAAGGCAAGAATACTGATTTGCCATTCCCTTCTCCAGTGGACCACATTCTCTCAGACCTCTCCACCGTGACCCATCCATCTAAGGTGGCCCCATGTGGCATGGTTTATTTTCGTTGAGTTAGACAAGGTTGTGGTCTGTGTGATCAGATTGGCTAGTTTTCTGTGATTATGGTTTCAATGTGTCTGCCCTCTGATGCCCTCTCGCAACACCTACCTTCTTACTTGGGCTTCTCTTACCTTGGACGTGGGGTATCTCTTCACAGCTGCTCCAGCAAAGCACAGCCGCTGCTCCTTACCTTGCACGAGGTTACCCCTCCTGACCTTGAATGTGGAGTAGCTCTTCTCGGACCTCCTGCACCCACGCAGCTGCAGCTCCTTGGACGTGAGGTAGCTCCTCTCAGCCGCCACCCCTGACCTCGGACGTGAGATAGCTCCTCTTGGCTGCTCCTGTGCCGTCACAGCCTGGTGCTCTCAATCACAGCCTCTGACCTTAGGCGTGGGGTAGCTCCTCTCTGCAGTGCTCTGGTGCAGCCGCCGCGCTTCTGTGTGGTCCGTTGCCTTAGTTTAATAAACATTTTAAAAAATAAAGTAAAAACTTGGTACCTTCTCATTCTGATTCTCTTCTTTCCATCTCTGTTATTTGGAGTTTTTATTTATTTTTTAAAATTTCTCCCCTGTCCCTACCTTCCCATGGAAGGAATAAATACCTTCCTCTTTACCTTATAACTGACTGAAACATCTTAACATGGCTCCTGTTCACAGCAGTACTTAAATCTAAACAGAAGGTAATATTTTATATTTAGGGAAATAATCTTTAATGTTGGACTTTCAGGCATCAGCACTGTAACAGGAAAGGATTTTCTGAGCTGGGTAAAATCAGAAATCATGTCATGTGTTCAACTGTTTGTTGTTGTTGTTGTTTTGCAATTTGGCTTTGAGGAAAACTGTTTTTGAATTTGTTTATTGAAGAGCTTTTTACTCCTGTGATTGCCTTTTGTAGTGCCATGGTCAAAATAAACCAAGAAATATTAAAATGTAGTAAACGTTTAGACTGAGTTTAAAATCTCCAAAACATTTTGGTAAATAACTCCATAGGGCATTTTATGACTAGAGAAAAAAGAGCTAACAGAAGCATATTTTCAAGAACAATAACTACCTCCTTTGTGTTTTCACCTCTTCAGAGGCTAATAAGACTGTCACATTGATGGAAAGCTTCCTGCTGACTAAATTATAGCACCTCCATATACATTCGTGTAATATGTGCCAGAAATGAAATACTATCTCATTTTGAATTTTGTGAATTTTATTACCTCTAGTTGATATTTTTCCTAGCACTCTTAGCTATAACAGTCCTCTTTTAAGTTGTTGTTGTTTTTAACTAATGAACTAGTGTTGTTTTTAACAAAGCAAGAAAACAAAAGAAAGGAGAGGAAAAAGGGAAGAAGGGACAGGTGGAGGGGGTGGAAGAGAGAAGAAGGAGAGAGGGAAAAATCAAAGAAAGTGAACATTAATGCTCTACCTCCCAACATGTCACATGATTAATGTAATAAGACATTTTTTCTTTACTTCTCCATAATTTGATTTGAATTAGCCTGTTTCTTTTACTTTCTCTTTGTGATGTCATAGCAAAGTTTTTATTTTATTTTGAGAAAAATATTAACATAGAACACTAATGTGAAAGATCATGTAGAGAGATTCCTTCTTATGTTACCTCCAGTATAATCTCACTTCTGTGAGAGGATCGATTTTGTACTGAGATTTGACTTCAATAGCGTAAAACAAATCTGGGGACTTCCCTGGTGGTCTTAGTGGCTGAGACTCTGTGCTCCCAATGCAGGGAGCCTGGGTTCAATCCCTGGTCAGGAAACTAGATCCCACATGCTGTGACTAAGCACCCACATGATATAACTAAAGATTCTGCGTGCCACAGCTAAGACCCAGGGCGGCCAAATAAATAATGGCATGCTGCAGTCCATGGGGTCACAAAGAGTTGGACTGAACAGCGAGAGCAACAGAATGTTGACTTAAGTCGCTGTGGATTAATTTAATGGTTTCTGAAAACTGGGATTCATATAAATTCAATTTTATCGAGGGATTTGAGATTTAACATCAACAGATTTAAAATAATTCCACTTAATTTCATGTGGGCTGCTGCTGCTAAGTCGCATCAGTCATGTCCGACTCTGTGCGATCCCATAGATGGTAGCCCCCTGTCCCTGGATTCTCCAGGCAAGAACACTGGAGTGGGTTGTCATTTCCTTCTCCAATGCATGAAAGTGAAAAGTGAAAGGGAAATCGCTCTCAGTGACCCCATGGACTGCAGCCTACCAGGCTCCTCCATCCCTGGGATTCTCCAGGCAAGAACAGTGGAGTGGGTTGCCATTTCCTTCTCCAGTGCATGAAAGTGAAAAGTGAAAGTGAAGTCGCTTAGTCATGTCTGACTCTTAGCGACCCCATGGACTGCAGCCTACCAGGCCCCTCTGTCCATGGGATTTTACAGAAAAGAGTACTGGAGTGGAGTGCCATTGTGGAAAGGGCTAAGACCATATAAATGGACACAAATGAGGATTATTTACAAGCAAAATTGATTACTATCTTTATTGAATGAAAGGTCTAAGGAAAGTTATATAATCAATATTATAGTGTGATGTTTGTTATATGCAAGTTGAGTACTGCTAGATATGTTAGAAAGTTAGGAATATGTATATTAGGAGACTACTCTTTCCAGGATGAAAAAAATGATGATGATGATGAGTGGCAATGATATTGATGCTTCCATTATGCTCTTGAGAATATAAAATAGGAATAAATACATCAAGAACTAGTATGTACTGAATTTTCACCTCCTGCTAGATCACTTCACTGTATTTCCATTAGACTCTGAGTTGAGGGTGTGAGGTAATGAATGAGATAAAGCTGTAATATGGTACTCATGATGAGGTAATCTTGGAAACAGGAAGACGGTAGGTTTTGAACAGCCATGTAAATCATATGCCCTTTATTCTATGGTCAGTGGGAACATAATTTTACATTGTGTTGTTGTTGTTCAGTCACTCAGTTATGTCCAGCTCTTTGCGACCCCATGGACTGCAGCACGCCAGGCTTCCCTGTCCTTCCCTGTGTTTGTTTGATAAGTAAAACCACAGTGCTGAGAATTTTCATTGCACCTGTATTAAAGTGTCTGGGACAATGTCTAACATCTCTCCTGATAAATGCACACAAGGGAGTATTGGTTGATATTTGGTTGGAGCACTATTTGCAGAACTTAAATTTGTTTGTCGTTCTACCTTTTGTTTCACTTGCAGCTCAGAAAAGGCACACCGTTTCAGTAAATTACATTCAACATTTGACAGATATGCTCAGTGATGGCCTTATTCATTCACATATTGTAATGATTTCTCTTGTTTGAAAGGACTCTCTCTAATCTTCTTGTGTTGGCACAATACTTTCCGCATAGGATCTATGATGTTTGAAATTCATTTTTCAACTAAAATTGAACCTATTATATCTTTCCACTGTTAACCTCCAGACATAATCATCTATTTGCTTCCCCTATGGCTCAGCTGCTAAAGAATCCGTTTGCAAAGCAGGAGACCTGGGTTTGATCCCTGGGTTGGGACTATCCCGTGGAGAATGAAAGGCTACCCACTCCAGTATTCTGGCCTGGATAATTCCATGGACTGTATAGTCCGTGGGGTTGCAAAGAGTTGGACACAACTGAGTGACTTTCACTTTCATTTGCCTCAATGTTGAAAATTATATGAGTCCTTTATGTGCCCAGTTTTTTATAACATTTTAATCATCCAGTCCACTTTGAATAGAAACCTTGATATTACTTTTAATCTCTTTTCTAGATTATTCTTACCATTTATATTAACATATACCCTTCAAAAATGACCTATGCCTTGCCTCTCATCTGTTCTGTCCTTTCCATCCACTTGCTATTGCAGTTACCTTTTAATCCCATGGCATCACCTATTCCCTTGTCCTTCTGCAGTAGTGTACAGATCTTCCTGACTTAAGATAGGGGTTGTGTGTGTGTGCTCAGTCATTCAGTTGTGTCTGCCCAACTCTTTGCGACCTTATGGACTGTAGCTTGCCAGGCTCCTCTGTCCATGGGATTTTTCAGGCAAGAAAACTGGAGTGGGTTGTTATTTCTTCTTCCAGGGGATCTTCCCTACCTAGGGATCCTGTGTCTCTGGTGTTGCAGGCAGATTCTTTACCACTGAGCCATTGAGAAAGCCCCATCCCCTTAAACCCATTGAAAATTGAAAATATTGTAAGTCAAAAGTGCATTCAATAATCCTAATTTACAGAACATTATAATTTAGCCTAGCCTACCTTACACATGCTCAGAAAACTTAGGTGAGCTTATGGTTGGGCAAAATCATCTACACAAAGACTAGTATAATATAATAAAATATTGAATATCTCCTGTAATGTATTGAATGTTGCACAGGAAATGACAAACAGAATGATTATCTGGGTACAGAATGGTTGGAAGTATACTGGTTGTTTATCTTCTTGATCATAGACTGACTGGGAGCTATGGCTTGCTGCCACTGCCCAGCACATAAGAGAATATCCTACTGCACATTGTTATCCCAGGAAGAGATTAAAATTCAAAATTAGATGCATAGTTCCTACTGAATGAGTATTGCTTTAATATCATCCTAAAGTCAGAAAATCATCAAGTTGTGCCAATGTAAGTTGATAATTGTCTGTATTTTCTTTTTTTTCTTTTTTAATTTTATTTTATTTTTAAACTTTACATAATTGTATTAGTTTTGCCATATATCAAAATGTATTTTCTCTTATAACCAAAATGATTTTTATCAGTCATGGATTTCATTAATTATTAAATACCATCGATGATTCATCACAGCTTATAAAATAAGATGCATATTTTTCTATGGCCTTAAAGATATTTGACAGTAATTCCACAAACTATCTTTTGAGTTCTATAATTCACTATATTTTTTCAACTCCTATCCCCCACCTCTCAGCTTTCAACATTTTTATCTTGAGTTCAATCCCAGTGGATCACTTACCATTCTCTGAGCATTTTCTTCCTAAAGCACTGTTCTCATCAGCTTAAATATTATCCACAACCCAGATCATTATAGTCAAAAAATATACATATCTGTGATATGATTTAGCTTTAATACTATCTTCTCCATGAAGATTTTGTAGGTTCTTTCTGAAGCTGTTTTTCAATTTCTACCACTTCTGTATTTGCATTTTTATTAACTTATTCTAAATATTAATGTGAAGTATTACTGTATATCACATTTGTATAATTCTGTTTTATATTATGGATGAAAAAACACCTGACTGTATGCAATGTATATGTATCTATGAGTGTGTATGTATGTGCCCACACATGAATAAGTATTTGTCTGTGTGTGTGTATTTGTGTACACAGAGGTAACAAAAGAAAATAGCTTAAGCTGAAGGAGGTACCTTTGCCCATTTCACAGTATTGTCACTGTCCAAGTCTGACTACTCCACCTCAGTTGAAGTTGCACATCAAGATGTCTTAAATAACTTGCTTCTGCCTGTTCTGGCCTTTGTTGTCTCACATTAACTCATCATCCAGCAGCTCCCTGCCTATCTTACTTTAAACTATTCTGTACTCAGCTAAATTACAAATACTGTTTTAGATGAAAATAGCACATAAGTATCCACTGAGAAATCCCTGGTGGTTTAATTATCGCTGATTTTTTTAGAAGCAATTTGAAATAGTCTCCAGTTGTGGTTAATTTAGCAATACATTTTCTGTGGTGTGGACATGGCCATAAGTGTTAAAATATTAAACAAGCCTTCATGGGTTTTGGGCTGTTTTAATTGCCAGGTTTCTTTTAGAGCAAAACGAATACAGCAGTCCTCTAGTCAAGGATTCTTAGCAAATCCAAACCTTTTTTGAGTGTTTGTTCATTTTTAAGCTTATGGTAGAAAAATGAAAGCCTCTCTGGAGAAAACTAAAGTTTTAAAATACCCTAATCCTTTCTATATACACTTCATTTTTGAATTATGAGACATGTTCAGTAAAAGTTGCAAGCAAATACTACCACCGATCTTTAATACGTCTCATGCTTGTTTATACAAGGAGGGCAGATTTGAGGAGCAAAATGGTACATCAGGTTCAGCTACTGAGTAGATAATCATAATTTTTAGGGAAGACTATTTGACAGCAGCTTAAAGGATACGAAATATAAAAGCCCTAAACCATGTAAAGGGATTAAACTAGTGTTCTCTAGGAATGGGGTGGATTGCATAAATCTGGAATTTGACTGGGAGAAGAAATGTATGCATCCTAATCTCAAACATGAAAATCATGTTCCTTTTTAGATATACATTCAATATTATAAATAATAAACATGTTCCTATAATAGCCACATGGATTTTCTAAGCTCTTTTAAAAATGTAAGTCAAGCATGGTAAGACAAGTCCTTATCATATAATGGAATGGATTAGGTGTGAGTGTAAAAATATTTTGTCATATTTCCCAAAGTTTTTTTTTTTTTTTTCCCCTTGTGGAAAATAAGTCCTACATGATGTTTAATGAAAAAAGTGCTCATGAATAAATGTTTTTCAAAATATTGAGTGTGTTATGCCATTCTACTTTGAAGTCAGTTCACTCGTTAGCATATTAAAGACAGAATTTTGTGACACTCTGGAAGCCAACCTTCCTCAAAGTTATTTCAATACAAGATAACCTTTCCAAGCCAAAAACATTATTCCCTTCGAAGTCCCAAATAAGTAGTCATTAAGACAGATGCTCAAAAATAATGTTCTAAAATGTCATCCATTGAAAAAACAAAATCTTCATAGGTAGAGAACAGAACTGAAGTGAGTTCTCTGCAGTGGCCCTCAGTCTTTGGCACACAGAATGAAATCAGAGAGAAATCCTTGGCCGCTGTCAGGAGGAAGTACATTTTCTAACTGTGTAACATTCATTGCCCTGACGTTGGTACATTCCATTTGACCCCACTGAACTCTTTTGTTTTCTCTTCTATGAAGACGCAATGGTGGTGCCTCCCTCAATGTGTGCTTGTGAGGACTGTATATAGAATTTTTTTTTTTTACCAGCCCTTAAGTGGTACAAAAACTGCCATGCTTTCCAACTTCATTTTGCTCACACTCTCCAGCAACCTGAAGTCTTCAAATCAGTTTGGTTTCTCCAGTCTGAAACGATGCTTTGCACATGTGCTACGCCTCTCTCATCTCTGAGGACACACCTCTAGCTGTGTTGCTCTTCCAATAACGTTCCTTGCTTCCAGCAATGTTTCTATTTCTTAGTGAAAAAATAAATCTTAAAGGAAGTCCTCAGTGTCCTGCTGCTGTGTCTCTAAAGCTCACATACAACTTGCCAGTGATTTCCTTCCTATTAAAATGGTAGCATCTTCCTTCAGGGGCTTCCCTAGGCAGTCACAGGAGGGCTGTATTCCACCCTCTTCAACATTCTCAGAGCTCTAAGCAAATTTTTTTGTCCCAGTCTTATATTTTCATTGAGATTAATCTCCTTTTGATTCTTCCAGTTGATGTTTAAAAACAGGTGGTTCTTCCTATCAGATGAGATAGCACCAAAAACATGCAAGATGAGAACAACAAAACATGCTAACCTTTATTCTGCATATATCCTTCAGCTACCATTATTTCTCTTTCCTCCCATTTAAAGTCAATTTTTTTGTTGTCAATTGTCACTTGCCACCTCACCTTACTATCTACTCACTCTGAATAAATAGATCATCACCTAGCTCTTGCACACATAATTTACTCTCAAATTTACTTCTAAATAGCCTCTACTTGTTATTTGTATGTGACAACTTTAATATCCTTTGAAAAATACTTTGAGAACTGATTTCAAATTTCGTCATTTCTATGGTTTAAATAACTTATAGTTTACATACACAAGCGATTGCTGTAAGCACTGAGAACAATTCAAAGAAGAAATCTCTAAAAGCATTAAATAAAGGAAGATTTTATTGCCAGTTCAGTTCAGGAAGTCGCACAGTTGCGTCCGACTCTTTGTGTCCCCATGAACTGCAGCACACCAGGCCTCCCTGTCCATCACCAACTCCCTGGAGCTCACCCAAACTCATGTCCATTGAGTTGGTGATGCCATCCAGCCATCTCATCCTCTGTCGTCCCCTTCTCCTCCCGCCCTCAATCATTCCCAGTATCAGGGTCTTTTCAAATGAGACAGCTCTTCTCATCAGGTAGCCAAAGTATTCGAGCTTCAGCTTCAACATCAGTCCTTCCAATTAACACCCAGGCCTGATCTCCTTTAGGATGGATTGGTTGGATCTCCTTGCATTCCAGGGGACTCTCAAGAGTCTTCTCCAACACCAAAGTTCAAAAGCATCAAGTCTTCGGTGCCTAGCTTTCTTCATAGTCCAAGGGATAGGCTATCCACTCCAATATTCTTGGGCTTCCCTTGTGGTCAGCTGGCAAAGAATCTGCCTGCAATATGGGAGACCTGGGTTCAATTCCTGGGTTAGGAGGATTCCCTGGAGAAGGGAGAGGTTACCCACCCCAGTATTCTGGCCTGGAGAATTCCATGGACTGTATATATAGTCCATGGGGTTGCAAAGAGTTGGATACAACTGAGCAACTTTCACTTACATCAGATCTAGATTTAAGAAACTCTTCAACTTTTTATAAAGTATAATAAAAACTTCTCATTACATCAGTGAGGTATGTTTAAAGGACCAGGGTGTTTTGAATTAAAGTTCAAACTTTGTCCTTAAGTATTCATTTTATTCCTATTCAGAATACTCTTAATATAAGGGAATTTCTTGGATAATTTCCTATTGTATTCTTAAAAACTCGCTGGATTTGAAATGAAAATTATTTTAATTACCATGACAGAAAAATCAATATATTATTTCTTTCCGGTAGCTTGTTTTATATGAGTTCCTTTAAGAAGTGAAATTATATCAGATATAACATATGCACATTATACAGTTTTAGCATGTAAGTGGTAGCTCAAGTCATAATGATAGCTCTATTTTATAAGCTTTATTTTAAAACAAAGTAGTATTTCTGCAAAGAGAAAGGGGTACTAAAAATAGATTCTTAGTTTTCTACATGTTCTCTTTCCTAGTCTTTGTTCTTATGCTTTGTCTTTTCCATTCCCTTCTGTTGATTATTTTATTTTTTAATTAATTTATTTTAATTGGAGGATAATACTTTACAATATTGTGGTGGTTTTTTCCATATATTTACATGAATCAGTCACGGGTGTACATGTGTCCCCCATCCCGAACCTCCCTCCCCATCCCATCCCACTGGGTTGTCCCAGTGCACTGGCCTTGCGTACCCTGTTTCATGTACCAAACTTGGACTAGTCATCTATTTCACATATGGTAATACACATAGTTCAATGTTATTCTCTCAAATCATCCCACCCTTGTCTTCTCCCACAGACTCCAAAAGTCTGTTCTTTATGTCTGTGTCTCTTTTGCTGTCTTGCATATAGGGTCATCGTTACCATCTTTCTAAATTCCATATATATGCATTAATATACTGTATTGGTGTTTTTCTTTCTGACTTGCTTCACTCTGTATAAAAGACTCCAGCTTCATCCACCTCATTACAGCTGATTCAAATGATTATATTATTTTAATTTAAACTCTGTTTGCAAAATTCTTACCTCCAAAGACAGTTGTTCAGATGGGGGAAATAAAATTGTTGGACTGGGTGACATTTTACAGAATATACTAAATGTTTCACAAGTTACATGGATACATTTTATTTAATATATTTTAAAGCATTGTCTCATTTAATTCTTTTAGCATTCCTTGAAAACAAACAATAATATTATATGCCCTGAATCTTACAATGGAAGAAACAGATTTAGATTTATAAATGGAATAACACATGAGATTATAGTTAATAAGGGACTTATAATTGAAACACGGTTTCTAATTCTGTCTTAATGCAGTCTTAAATTTCATGTTTTGACTTCTCTGTAGGGATAAATGATATGAATCTAAAGCTTTAGATTATCCAAAATTCATTTAAATTTGGCTTTAGAATGTTTTCTGTTTGGTCACTATTAAAACTAATATGTAGGTTAAAACTAATATGTAGGTGGAAGGTGAAAGATTGGTGTGATAATGAGAGCTTATAAGAATAAAATCCAGTGCATTTAAATGACAAGTGAGCCCCCCTTAAGTATACTGTTGAAGATAATTGAGAGTTCATTCTAAAAGTCTAGGACAGTTCTGTCCAATGTGATAGTTGTGAGACAGAGCCTATAAATATTGCAGGTAATGAGATCCAATGATTAGCAATAATTAAAGATTCATATTAGCAGATTTTTGAAATTATTTTCATGTGATTGGACTCAGATTAATGTTAAACATAAGCTGTTTACATAACAGTATATAAAAGTCTATTGTAATTAATCAATACATAATATTGATACTATTACTACTAGTCGTTTCTACAGATTTATGTTTTTACATTGGAAAGGAACCTTAAATTCTTATGCTTTCAAGCTTTTCCTAGTTGTTATTAATAGATCCCTTATCTAAAAAGATCAAATTTCTGCGTCCTGAAAATAGACACCCTTTTATCATAAGTTATATACAAACTCATACTTGCTCATTCCTGTTCACATTAATAAAACTAGTGGCATAAATAAATAGATGACATTTATAATCATTTATATATGTCTTCATATCTGGTTATATAAAACATAGTTATTTTCAAAGCAATCATAAAAGAATATTGAACTATGAAATAAAGGAGTGAAGAAGAATCTGTGCTTGTTTTTTGTGGAATAAAGGCTTTCTATAGTTCCTAATTTATGATTCTAAGAATCAGCTGACTTTGAGATGGTTATGCATTCTTTGGCACAACAGATCTGAAAGCTGTCACTAATTCTGTCATTTATTCTCATTGTTTTCATTGTGCACTAAAAGATTAAAAGTAAAAACTGTATTTTGGAAGATTGACAGATTGTCTAGGCGTATGCTACCTTAGTTCCACAGTCAAATGCGTTTTGCACAACGCAAGGTACACAGTGTTTTTCAGGGCAACAAAATAAATCACACATCATTCCACACTGTCCAAACAACCTTCTTTCAAGCCAGGAAGATGAAAGAACTAAAGGTCAGTTCCAAATACAGTAAGGTAAAGAAAATTAGGCCATGTATGAGACAGTAGGAGAAAAGGAAGTTGAAAGAGCAAGATGGCAGGAACAGAGAGTCTGAGATGGAACCTTGAGATTGCCGAATTGCTGTTCTCAATCTCATTTACTTACAGTCCCTGAATTTAGGAGCAAATTTGGAAGGAGATGAAAGTATTCTAAGCTTAGAAATTATTGAGCTCCTGATAGTGATTGTGGGAACCACATATTCAGTGTGAATAGTAATTTGCTTATTTGACAAGATTTGAGTTTGCTCTATTCATGTATAAAATCAGAGTGATACACTTTATAAATGCCAAGTCACATTGTTATAAATTCCATATAAACCATAGGCATTTACATTTGGTCCTCCATATCCAGGGATATTCACAGATTCAACCAACCATGAAATGAAAATATTTGGGGAAAAATTTCTAGAAAGTTTTAAAAATAAAAACTTGAATTTGCTACATGCCAGCAGCTGTTTACCCAGCATTTCCATTGTGCTAGGCTTTTATTTATTTATTTTTTTATTGAAGTATATTTGACATACAGCTTTGTGTTACTTTCAGGTGTAGAGCAAAGTGCTTTAGTTATATATGAGTATACACATATATTATTTTTCAGATTCCTTTCCATTATAAGTTATTGACTTTACTTCCCTGTGCTATAAAAAAGGTTCTTGCTGTTTATCTTTTTTTATGCATGCTAGTGTATGCTTGTTAATTTCAAACTCCTAAATTATCCCTCCCCCACTTTCCCCTTTGATAACCATGTTTGTTTTCAATGTTTGTGAGTATGTTTTTGATTTTGTAAATAAGTTCATTTGTAATAAGTAATCTAGAGATGGCTTAAAGCATTTGAGGGGATGTGCATAGGTTATATGCATATACAGTACCATTTACTATAAGGGTCTTGAACATCCATGGAATTTGTATCCATGGGCAGGGAGGGTTCTGGGATAGTCATCTGGGGAATAGAGGGACTGCTATGCTTAATTAAGTATAGGTCATTTATGGAAAATTGCCACTTTCTCATGTCATCAAAACACAAAAAACTGACTGAAAAGAACGTGAGAAAAGCCCACGTATTTTGGTTTGCATTTTGCTTATGCTATAAGGAAAAGACTGAGTTATTTTCCCACTAATCTTCTCATACGGGAGCTTTTTAGCCATAGGCTATGGTTTTGAGGACTTGGTCTTCATGATGAGAGATGATGGGGAAGAACGTTTTCCATCTTGGCAGAATCCTGATTGGCTCCTCAGTAGTGAGTATTAGACAGACATCAGGACAGGGAGAGGTCATTCAGACAAAAGGAGATGTACAAAAGTGTTCAGTTCAGTTCAGTTGCTCAGTCGTGTCTGACTCTTTGTGACCCCATGAACCGCAGCACGCCAGGCCTCCCTGTCCATCACCAACTCCTGGAGTCTACTCAAACTCATGTCCATCGAGTCAGTGATGCCATCCAGCCATCTCATCCTCTGTCGTCCCCTTCTCCTCCTGCCCTCAACCCTTCCCAGCATCAGGGTCTTTTCCAATGAGTCAGCTCTTCGCATCAGGTGGCCAAAATATTGGAGTTTCAGCTTCAGCATCAGTCCTTCCAATGAACACCCAGGACTGATCTCCTTTAGGATGGACTGGTTGGATCTCCTTGCATTCCAAGGGTCTCTCAAGAGTCTTCTCCAATATCACAGTTCAAAAGCATCAATTCTTTGGCGCTCAGCTTTCTTCACAGTCCAACTCTCACATCCATACATGACCACAGGATAAACCATAGCCTTGACTAGACGGACCTTTGTTGGCAAAGTAATGTCTCTGCTTCTAGGTTGGTCATAACTTTCCTTCCAAGGAGTAAGCGTCACTCACAAAACCTTATTAACTATTTTGCTTGTGACTGACTCTCATCCAAGTTACAGAGAAATCAAAAATTCTTCTAAAAACTACCCCCAAATCATTTATATTTTCTCACATATATCAGCTTGCAATTCAGTTTCTTGTCATGATCTGATTGTATAACTCAGTAATTTTCTGAAATAAGCAACTATTCCTTTTTATCCAGACATGTTTTAAAAAAATAACATTTTCTTTTGAGAAAAGCACCTACTTGGATTTTGGAAATAAAGACAGTAATGTATTTTTAATATTGGTCTAAAAAAATGAACATCTGATTCCCTGAGAGAAATAATATTAAGCATACTCATTTTACAAAAGAAGTAAAAGTGTTAAGAGAAATAAAATATATAAACTGTCTGTGATTATCCAGAGTTTAATTTGTATGCTTTTCATTTGGTGAATTATTCATATGCTTTTATTCTCTCTTTTTTAATCTTAATACCTACTTTTCTCTATTTTTCATACCTCCCAGAAAAAAAAAAGTAGATTAAAAATGCAGAAACAGAAGAAAACCCCCAAATCATAACAATGTCTGTTTTCTCTCTACTATTCAAAATAATTGTTTTTAGAATAGAAAGTTAAAAAAAAAAAACTAGAGTAATAGGAAGTAAAATTACTAGGAAAGATCAAAGAGTTCTGGGCATCTATTTTAAGTGTTTTAATTGATAGTCTTTTGTTTCAAATAGATTTTAGTCTAGAGTACTAATACTTAGGACTCTTTTGTTTGCTGTTTAAAACATGTATCTATTAATAGCTATAAAGTTAATATATCTCTGTAAGTAGAAACAAATGAATATTAGAAATTTTGAGGAAACCTTATAATTTCAATAAATGTAGGTTCCCTGCAAGTTGGAAGATGGACTGATCACCTTTAATGATCACCTGTGACAGCCATATGGAAAGAAGGTCCCTTGGAATAAGGCAGGATGATAGATTGGATACAAATTACAGTTCTTAGGTAGAGTAGATCGGCCTTCTCCTGAGAGACAGTAATTTAAGATGATCCTACTAAAATGTAATGAGATGGTAATGAAGCATAGTAAATAAAAAGTGATACAAGATGTCTTATGACAAGGATTTGATGGTCTTATGTGCTAAGGGGCGGGGGGTGGTGCAAAGGTAAGAGCGAAGGAGAAAGATTTTACTTTTGAGTTATTTTATAAGTCAAACCTCCCACTGTTTCAGTCTTTTCCAAGAGGCTACCTGTGTAGCGTGAAAAGATAGAAAAACCCTAAATAGTTCCAGAGGTCCCAACTGAGTGCCTAAAGTGCTCACTGTGTTCTTTGCAGCAGTTTCTTAATAAGAATTCTAGTCTCTTTTTCAGTGGTTCTTCCTACCTTCTTAACTTACAACTTTCTGCATCTTGGGATCAAAAAAGTCCTTGAAGAGAAAACCATTGCTAAATATTGGGCTTATATCCCTGTGCCTTTCTTCTTTCCAGAATCCCTGCTGCTCAATTTTTGGTTTCTTTGGCAGCCATGAACTGCAGTTCATTATTTATAAATATTTATTGATTATCTATTACATATCAAGTACTGGACTAGAAGCTAGGTAAGAATTGAAAACAAAAACAGATGTGGTCTTTGTCTTCATGCAATTTAAAATCTACTAGAGGACTTCCCTGGTGGGTCAGAGGTTAAAGCTTCTGCCTCCAATGTGGGAGACCCAGGTTCGATCCCTGGGTAGGGAAGATACCCTGGAAAAGGAAATGGTAACCCACTCCAGTATTTTTGCCTGGAGAATCCCATGGACAGAGGAGCCTGGCGGGCTACAGTCCACAGGGTCGCAAAGATTCGGACACGACTCACTTCACTTCAGAGGACAGACATAATCAAGTAATTGCTTAAATACAAGTAGAACTGAAATTGAGTTAAGTGAAAGGAACTACAAGGTGCTGCAAAACCATGTATTAGGTAAAACTGACTTTGCTATGGAGGTCAGGAGATGACACTTTAATTAAGGATGAGTAAGGGGAGGAGGCGGAGAAGGCAATGGCACCCCACTCCAGTGTTCTTGCCTGGAGACTCCGAGGGACGGCGGAGCCTGGTGGGCTGCCATCTATGGGGTCGCACAGAGTCGGACACGACTGAGGAGACTTAGCAGCAGCAGCAGCAGCGAGGGGAGGAGGAGAGTGAAGAGCACTCCTGGAAAAGGGGGCACAGGTGCTAAAACTGTGTGCACCATGGAGAGAGTAAGAGATGGAGAGATGACCTGTGTTCCTAAAATGAGATAGAATTTTGGGAAATTCGATGTGTGATAGGTAAGATAATGCTGGAGGCCAGTTTATGCAGTGCCTTTTAAGCCACGCTAGGAAGCTTTGTCTTCATCCTCAGTGCAAGAGAGGTCTTTGAAAGATTTCAAGCAAGGGGATAATACAGTGAGAAATTCTTATTGGAAACAATGACCTGTATTCCATTAAGTATTATAATGTCAGTTTTGCTGTTGAAGAGTCTAAAATTCAGAGAGATTATCAGATATTCATGATCATAGCCCTATTAAGTGATAGAGTTGAGATGCAAACTCACACCTCTGTTTCTTGGCTTAGTGATCCTCTCTTTATCACAAGTTGCTTTCTGTGAAACAAGAGCACACATGGAAAGGACTTAAAGGTATAAACACTGCTGGTTCAGTTTGATGACCCCTGGAGAAGAGAGGTCAGTCTTAAGCTCTGTATTTTCAAACTAGAATAAAAAAGACCAGATTGGTGGAGAAATTGATGTTATGGCATATGGGGAGTAGCTGAAGGAACTAGGTAACTTTCTGCTAAAGAAGAGAAAGGTGAGTGGTTGGATCATGCCAATTATCTTTGGATATTAAAGAATACAAATTTACTCTACAGGACTCCATGGAGCTAACCAAGGCCAGTGGGGTTGATGTACAGGAAAGTACATTATAGGGTCTTAGAAGAATTCTCTGGGGATGGGTGTTGTCAAACTCCAGGACTGTAGAATTTTTCTATTATGTAGAATATATGAGCAGAGCTTGATTGCTACTTGTGAATTACATTACAGAAAAAAATTATCCTTGGAACATATAAATGAACCCTGTGACACCTAATAGTTCTCCCAACTCATTTATGTGATTCTCTGATATATAAATAATTAAGTGTAGTATTTTGAATTTAAAATAAAATTTTAATTTTTTAAATGAAAAAATAAATTGTTTAAAATGAAAACAAGTATAAAAATATACTAAAATGTCTATAAGGCAAATAAATTTTCTCATATTTCAAATTACTCTTTAAAAATATGTCTTCATGTAAAATGATTTTTAAAAGCTGAGTTCTATTGTACTGTGGCAAATCAGACATACCAAGTTATATAAAAAAGATCAATTCCTTGAAAAGCTTTCTTGAGAAATATTGATCATTAATTTAAAAAATTAGACATGCTATAAATTGCTGTATATGTACAATAAATGGAGTTTTATTATCAAGTTTTTATGTCTAATTTGATTGTTGCTTTAAAATTGATGTTTCCTTTGTTAGAATGCTGCTGCTGCTGCTAAGTCGCTTCAGTCGTGTCCGACTGTGCGACCCCATAGACGGCAGCCCACCAGGCTCCCCCGTCCCTGGGACTCTCCAGGCAAGAGTACTGGAGTGGGTTGCCATCTCCTTCTCCAGTGCATGAAAGTGAAAAGTGAAAGCGATTAGAATAAGGCATTGCTAATCTGCTCAGCATGAAGCTAGTAATGTTTCAAAAAACTACAAAGAGCACTGTCCTGTTAAAAAACAAAAAACTAGAGTTTTTCAAGTGAAGAATGATACCTGCAATCTGGGATGTTAATTTGTGATTGTTCACTGAGGCCTGTTTTACAGCCTTGTTACCAGTAATGAATATACCTTTTGCTTCTGCCACCAGATGGCAGAAGTAGGCATTATTAGCTAGGGGTTTACAGTTAAAGTGCTTTCATATTTTTTAAGTAATTGAATTAAATCAAAACAGACAATTTGAATGTTTTTAATAGCTCTTGTGACAAGTTTGGTAATGGTAAGATGGAAAATATTAGCCAAGTGAGACTTCGGAATTAAATTCATTGTAATGTTTTAAGTATTCCCTTAGAATAGCAGCCACCTTTATTAAAAAAAAAAGTTTCACAATGAATTTCCATGGACATGTTTTAATGCATTGTGTAAAATTTGAATTATTTCTTTATAAATTGCTGTGTTGATATAAAGGCAGTCAGTGGAACTATAAATAGGAGTAAATTTTAAAGCCAGTGGACTTATAAATAGGGGTAAATTTTTAAGCATTATGTACATGTAAAGGAAGAAATGTATAATATAGTTATTAAGATATTAATAAATGATTTAAAGGAAAATTTAGAAGTGTTGCAAATAAGATTCAAACAAGTGCATGTATATTAATATAAAATTACCTGACAAACCTTAATAAGATAAAAAGATATTAAAATTAACTTATCTAGATCCTATTACAAAAGGATACATGACTTCTTCGATAAATAGCAAATGCTGTGACTTATCAAGAGATGTTTTTAAGGATCAGGAGGCATTAACTTTTTTTCAATATCAATTTATATTTTTCATATCCATTCACATTTTCTGAAAAAGCCTGCTTTCTTGTGTCCTCTTCAGCCCTCCATATCTGACTTATCATCCTACCCATGATAAAGGAAATATTCATATCTAGTAAGTTTATCTGGTTAGAGTCATTTATAAGGACAGTTTCTTTGCCACCCAACAGATTGTTTTGATTTTAAACTCACAGTAGCAAGTGATGAAGCTGACTGTGCTTTCCTTCTGAAAACATGCTGTTTCCTTGCCTTGCATAATACCACACTGCTCCATATCCCTTTTTACATTCCCTTTTATTTTAGTCTCTGGTGGGACGGGATTCTGGTCCTTTATCCTACCTGCAGATGTCAGAGACACAGAACAATTTGTTTTCTCTCTCAACAACATTTCTTTATATGGTGTCATTCATTCTTTCGTCTCCAAACGTTACCTCTGTGGTGAAGTCTCCCAGACACCCACCCTAGCCCATTTATCTCCATTGACCTCCAGGCTCATATCAATTTCCTCCTTGAAATGATTCTCTTTTATTCTAGTATCGATACATTTCCCCTTTAGATGTCACTGACTTTATGTAGAGGCTAGATTAGTTTTACTGCATAGCCTTCTACTTTGTGGTAAAAATGTAAAAAAATATGCTGCAATAAAAACCACAACCTACATTTTAATCACAAGTTAAAACAAAAGATGACTGTATACTAGAGTGTACAGTTGTGAAGTATCACAACTCTCCTTCAGATGTGGGATATTTTTATGAGATAAATTTGTGATTTTATTAGCCAGTATAAATTTACAGTGACCTGTAAACTTTTTTGATCTAAAAATTTTATTTTCCATCACAGTTCAACAAACACACATGCATAATGCATTGTTGTTGTTTAGTCGATAAGTCATGTCCAACTCTTTTGCGACCCCAAGGAATATAGCTTGCCAGGCTCCCCTGTCCATGGGATTTCCCAGACAAGAATACTATAGTGAGTTGCTGCTTCCTTCTCCTGGGTATCTTCCCAACCCAGGGATGGAAACTGTGACTCCTGCTTGGAAGGCAGATTCCTCCCCACTGAGCCACCAGGGAAGCCATATTAGGCTCCAAAATCACTGCAGATGGTGATTGCAGCCATGAAATTAAAAGACGCTTACTCCTTGGAAGGAAAGTTATGACCAACCTAGGTAGCATATTAAAAAGCAGAGACATTGCTTTGCCAACAAAGGTCCGTCTAGTCAAGGCTATGGTTTTTCCAGTGGTCATGTATGGATGTGAGAGTTGGACTGTGAAGAAAGCTGAGTGCGGAAGAATTGATGCTTTTGAACTGTGGTGTTGGAGAAGACTCTTGAGAGTCCCTTGGACTGCAAGGAGATCCAACCAGTCCATCCTAAAGGAGATCAGTCCTGAGTGTTCATTGGAAGGACTGACGCTGAAGCTGAAACTCCAATACTTTGGCCACCTCATGCGAAGAGCTGACTCATTGGAAAAGACCCTGATGCTGGGAGGGATTGAGGGCAGGAGGAGAAGGGGACGACAGCAGATGAGATGGCTGGATGGCATCACCGACTCAATGGACATGAGTTTGGCTGAACTCTGGGAGTTGATGATGGACAGGGAGGCCAGGCGTGCTGCAATTCATGGGGTCACAAAGAGTCGGACATGACTGAGTGAATGAACTGAAACATATATAAAAATGAAACAAAAGTTTCACCAAAAACATGCCTTGAGTGTTAATTTTTTTGAAACCTTTTTTTTTTTTTTAAGCAGTCTTAGGTATACAACACATCTGATAGAAAGTACAGAAATTCCCCCATGTACCCCTCCCATTACATATATAGCCATTGTCAGCAGAGTGATATCTTTTTAAAAAACCAAAAATGAACTCCATTGAACATATTATAATCACCAAGGTGCTCAGTTCATCTCAGGGTCCACTTTAATGACGCGAATAGTGTTGTACATTCCATGCATTTGGACAGAAGTATAATGACATATAGCCTTCTCTGATGGCTCTGATGATAAAGAATCTGCCTGCAATGCAGGAGACCTGGGTTCAATCCCTGGGTCGAGATGGATATAATGACATGTATCCATCATTATAATGTCATTCAAAATGTTTTCACTGCTCATTAAAAATTCTGTACTCTGTATTCCTCTCCCCATGAACCTCTGGGTACTATTGATCTTTTTACTGTCTCCATAGTTTTGCCTTTTCCAGAATGGCATATAGTTGGAATCCATTTTTAATTTTTTTCTCTCTCCTTGAAAAGAAAGGGTCAAAGCTCTTATAGGACCACTTATGGCCCACCAGAACCAAACAGACTCTAGGTGGCAAGCTTCCCCACTGAATACTGTAGCTTTTCTTCCAGTATCAAGTCCTGCCCAGCAGCCACGTAGAGGTACAGGGGGACACCCCCTAGTTATTCATAGGAAGGTCATACATTTTGTGCCCCTTGTCACAATGAACCCAGATTCCTGTCAGCTGTGTTATAAACACATAAGCCATTTCTTCAGGTCCCCTTCTGTGAGCACACCCCACAGAACTAAGATATTAATAAAGGATTTTGAAATTTTATTTCTGTATAGAGCGGAAGTAGCTATATAACTGAGGTATGATTTAATTTACCAATTAGACTATTCAGGGCTTAAATGTAAACTTGAGCTAGTGCGTGCATGCTCAGTCGTGTCTAACTCTTTGTGACCCCATGGACTGTAGCCCACCAGGCTCCTCTGTGGGGTTTTCCAGACAAGAACACTGGAGTGGGTTGCCATTTCCTACTCCAGGGGATCTTCCCAACCCAGGGATTGAACCTCTGTCTCTTGAGTCTCCTGCATTAGGTGGACGGGTTCTTTATCACTGCAGTCACCCCAGTGCATGTTAATTCACACGTGTGTTAATTCATAAATTTTTTAAAGTAGGGATTCTTAGTTTATACTGGTTGTTTTTTTATATCAAAATACCTATGAAGTTGCATATATCTCTAATATATATTTTACACTTATTGTTTAATCTGGCTTGGAGTGGGAAATTGCCAAGAGTCATTCCCCCTACAAGGCTAGTTAGTGGCCTATGACATATCTTGGTGTGAAATATTTTGCCCAGCTGAAAACAGGAATGCAGCAATGGAAATTCTGATGAGAAGAATGTGAGATGTCCAAATTTTGGCAAATTAAAAAATTTTGAGAATTTAGTTGGAAGTCCATAAGACGTTATGACATTGTCAGGCAGGTGTGAAGAAAAAGAGAGTGAGCTGCACAGTCAGGAAAAGAAAAGGAAAATTTATTAAAGGAAGATGATAGGGTGACTGGCCCTTAAGAAGAACCAGCATCTGCATTTCTGACAGGGTCTTTCTTATACCCCGCCAATGAAAAATTCTCTGAAGGGATGGTTAATTTTTAGCCTGTAGCTGAATCCTGCAGTCACGTGGCCAGAGATCTGGAATCCGGTGGTCTCGTAGCCTTGAGAAGGTAGATGGCAGTGGGAAAACAGAATGTTATTTGGGAAATTTGGTCAGTCTCAAGGGTCACTGTGACTTTATTCTTTGTGAGGTCAACGTAATGAGCCATTTTAACAATAAGCCCCCATGTAGGCCCTATCAGACATAAGTCTTCATAAAAGACAAGATAATATAAAAGATAAAAGTTTTCCAGAGAATACATTTATCTCCTAACTGTATCCAAATGACACAGATGTGGGGACATGTCACCTCTTCAAAGAAGGAAAATCTCAGGTTAGCCATTTGATGAGAGAGTTTGAAGATACAGAGAACACATCAGAAGGGCTTGAGAAAAGGAAGTTAGCATAGCAGGAAGATTAAGGGACAAAGAATATCAGAGCATGAGGGTTTGGGAAAATATTTGCCTTTACT
Organism: Bubalus kerabau; assembly: GCF_029407905.1. Classification (NCBI taxonomy): domain Eukaryota; kingdom Metazoa; phylum Chordata; class Mammalia; order Artiodactyla; family Bovidae; genus Bubalus; species Bubalus kerabau. The sequence goes on from NC_073626.1 coordinate 155,893,695, forward strand.
TTGGTGGTGGAGGGTTGCTGGGATGGTGGCATAACTAATATTACTTGACTCTGAAGCCAAATCCAGCATGTTAATCTCAGCGTTTTGGGTGAAGTAGAAAAGAACAGCTTTATTGCTTTGTCAGGCAAAGGGGGACACAATGGACTAAATCCCTCAAAACTGGAGAGGATGGTGAGGAATTTTACAGTAATAGTTCAAAGAGGGCATGATCAGCTCATGAACATTCTTCTGATGGGTTGGTGGTGAAGTAAGTGGGAGTCAGCATCGTCAACCTTCTGCTTCCAACCGGTCTGGGATCTGTGTGCTTGTGGGCAGGTAGTTAACTTCTCCCACCTGGTAGGGATTTCAGCATCTGCAAAACAGCTCAAAGATACTGACAAACCTAGACAGCATATTAAAAAGCAGAGACATTACTTTACTGACAAAGGTCTGTCTAGTTAAAGCTATGGTTTTTCCAGTGTCATGTATGGATGTGGGAGTTGGACTGTGAAGAAAGCTGAGTGCCAAAGAATTGATGCTTTTGCACTGTGGTGCTGGAGAAGACTCTTGCATCAATCCTTAAGGAAATCCTAAAGGAAATCAGTCCTGAATATTCATTGGAAGGACTGATGTTGAAACTCTAATACTTTGGCCACCTGATGCAAAGAACTGGCTCATTTGAAAAGACCCTGATGCTGGGAAAGATTGAAGGCAGGAAGAGAAGGGGGTGACAGAGGATGATATGGTTGGATGGCATCACCAACTCTATGGACATAAGTTTGAGTAGGCTCCGGGAATTGGTGATGGACAGGGAAGCCTGGCGTGCTGCTGTCCATGAGTTTGCAAAGAGTCTGACACAACTGAGAGAATGAACTGAACTTAACTTAGGGGGAGCCAGAAACTGCCCCAAGGCTGCATTTTTGTTTCTTTTGACTGTTCCTCCCTTGCCTTTCAGCATCCCCTCCCTTCCCTACTTAGCAACTGTTTGAACCTGCTTCTTGGTACTCAAGGAAGATCTTGGAGGCTGAAAGAAACCTATTTCCTGTAATCAAAGAAATGGGAGCTACAGAAAGGCTGTTGTGTCCAGGAGCCCCACAGGGTCATGCTTGGTTTCAACTTCAGATATTCGGATATCGGCTTCAGATGTTTTGATTGTGGAACTGATTGAGAGTCCCAGATAATATCTGGTCCACTCTTAGGAGAAATGTGAAGGTGCTGATACTTCAGAGTTGCTCTCAATGTCTTATTGTTCAGAAGTACATTTCTGTTCTGGAACAGTGAGCAGGGTCCTGTAGGCTTCCCAGGTGGCTCAGTGGTAAAGAATTCATAGCCAACATAGGGGAGGCAGGAGACTGTTTGATCCTAGGTCAGGAAGATCCCTTGGAGGAGAAAGTGGAAACCCACTCCAATATTCTTGCTGGGAAATCCCATCGACAGAGGAGCCTGTTGGGCTACAGTCTGTAGGGTCTCAAGGAGTTGAACATGACTTAGTGACTGAGCCCAGTGATGAGTAAGGACTACTGTGGGGTAGCGTTTGGCCCTCCTTTTGATCCTGGCTTGTGTATAATGTGGAGAACAAGAGAGAATTAGTGATAAACTTAGACCATTCTGGAAATCTTGTTTTCTTACTGACTTTTATTAGCTATGAAAAAGAAGCAATAGTTAATGCATATACTTTTAAGAAGAATTCAAATGTATTGTTATTTAATTTTTATACTTTTCTGCTTATTTTTAAGCAAAGACTTCTCTCCTGGATTAATAGTGTAAACGTTAGGGCTTGTCACTCAATATACCTCTTGGGAATACAAAATCTTTTTTATTTACTAATGACTATAATTAAGGTACATGTTTTCTAAAAAGCCAGCAATCAGGCTCCATAATAAACATACGATACTGTTAGCTGTGAAGACAAACCAGGGCACGATGAGGGTTTGCCTTCCTTTCTATTTCCCTCCAGTTTACATCCTTATAAACCTCTTGAATACCCTGTGCCTGTGTATGCAAGTGTGCTTCTGCATGTAATATGGTCATGACAGCACAAGAGTGGTAGGCTCTCAGTGCAGTGAGGAGGACCAGTGCTCTCATTTGATGACAAGCTGGGAGTTTTCCTCTTTGGATTCTCTTCTCCATTCCTTCCCATCTTTTCATCTATTCCCCGGCACACTTCACGCCTGAAAAGAAAGGAGATGAGATGAAAAGTGTAAAAGTGCAGCTAGAAAAAGAACAAAAGGCAGATGTGCCCCCTGACTTCTGAAAAGGAAATGCAGTCTCCCAAGTTATGGCATTTAGTCAGGCAGGTGACTGAGGCCTGAGATGATTTTATACTGATGATAGATAGATAAAATGTTTATTTTTTGTTTCTGTTGTTTAGTCGCTGAGTTGTGTCTGACTCTTTGTGACCCCATGGACTGCAGCACTCTACATTTTCCTGTCCTTCCCTGTCTCCTGGAGTTTTCTCAAACTCATGTCCATTGAGTTTATGATGCCTATAATCCTAACATAAAATGAACTGTAACTATCAGTAAAATTGCTAATGAATGGCTTTAGCATGGTAGGTCACTGGGAAAAGTCAATAACCTCCCTACTTGACCCCCCTAGAGAATAGGGATGGGCCTGTCCAATGACACCCCACTTCAGTACTCTTGCCTGGAAAATCCCATGGAAGGAGGAGCCTGGTAGGCTGCAGTCCATGGGGTCGCTAGGAGTTGGACACGGCTGAGCAACTTCACTTTCACTTTTCACTTTTATGCATTGGAGGAGGAAATGGCAACCCACTCCTGTGTTCTTGCCTGGAGAATCCCAGGGACGGGGGAGCCTGGTGGGCTGCCATCTATGGGGTCGCACAGAGTCAGACACGACTGAAACAACTTAGCAGCAGCAGCAGCAGCATCCTGGAAATTGTATGGAGGTGGCTGGACAGCATGGGTTGACTGCTGCAGGCTCCTCAAAGAAGTTCAGGCAAGTAGAAAGAATATAGAAAGAGAAAATACGTAATCATGATTTCAGGGTTAAGGGCAATTCAACAAAAGCTAAGGAGTGGGTATAATAGCAGGAATCAACAGCACAGCAAAAATGAGATAGGGACCAAGAAGGGGGAGGTTCAGAGTCACATAATGAGAAGAACTGGGGTCCTTTACTTGCTTAAGTTCAGTTCAGTTCAGTCGCTCAGTCGTGTCCGACTCTTTGAGACCCCATGAATCGCAGCACGCCAGGCCTCCGTGTCCATCAACAACTCCCAGAGTTCACCCAGACTCACGTCCATCGGTCAGTGATGCCATCCACCCATCTCATCCTCTGGCATCCCCTTCTCCTCCTGCCCCCAATCCCTCCCAGCATCAGAGTCTTTTCCAGTGAGTCAACTCTTGGCATGAGGTGGCCAAAGGACTGGAGTTTCAGCTTTAGCTTCATTCCTTCCAAAGAAATCCCAGGGCTGATCTCCTTCAGAATGGACCGGTTGGATCTCCTTGCAGTCCAAGGGACTCTCAAGAGTCTTCTCCAACACCACAGTTCAAAAGCATCAATTCTTTGGCACTCAGCCTTCTTCACAGTCCAACTCTCACATCCATACTAGACCACAGGAAAAACCATAGCCTTGACTAGACGAACCTTTGTTGGCAAAGTAACGTCTCTGCTTTTGAATATGCTATCTAAGTTGGTCATAACTTTCCTTCCAAGGAGTAAGTGTCTTTTAATTTCATGGCTGTAGTCACCATCTGCAGTGATTTTGGACCCCCAAAAAATAAAGTCTGACACTGTCTCCACTGTTTCCCCATCTATTTCCCATGAAGTGATGGGACCACATGCCATGATCATCGTTTTCTGAATGTTGAGCTTTAAGTCAACTTTTTCACTCTCCACTTTCACTTTCATCAAGAGCCTTTTTACTTCCTCTTCACTTTCTGCCATAAGGGTGGTGTCATCTGCATACCTGAGGTTATTGATATTTCTCCGGGCAATCTTGATTCCAGCTTGTGTTTCTTCTTATCCAGCGTTTCTCATGATGTACTCTGCATATAAGTTAAATAAGCAGGGTGACAATATACAGCCTTGACGTACTCCTTTTCCTATTTGGAACCAGTCTGTTGTTCCATGTCCAGTTCTAACTGTTGCTTCCTGACCTGCATACAAATTTCTCAAGAGGCAGATCAGGTGGTCTGGTATTCCCATGTCTTTCAGAATTTTCCACAGTTTATTGTGATCCACACAGTCAAAGGCTTTGGCATAGCCAATAAAGCAGAAATAGATGTTTTTCTGGAACTCTCTTGCTTTTTCCATGATCCAGAGGATGTTGGCAATTTGATCTCTGGTTCCTCTGCCTTTTCTAAAACCAGCTTGAACATCAGGAAGTTCACGGTTCACATATTGCTGAAGCCTGGCTTGGAGAATTTTGAGCATTACTTTACTAGCATGTGAGATGAGTACAATTGTGCGGTAGTTTAAGCATTCTTTGGCATTGCCTTTGTTTGGGCTTGGAATGAAAACTGACCTTTTCCAGTCCTGTGGCCACTGCTGATTTTTCCAAATTTGCTGGCATATTGAGTGCAGCACTTTCACAGCATCATCTTTCAGGATTTGGAATAGCTCAACTGGAATTCCATCACCTCCACTAGCTTTGTTTGTAGTGATGCTTTCTAAGGCCCACTTGACTTCACAGTCCAGGATGTCTGGCTCTAGGTCAGTGATCACACCATCGTGATTATCTGGATTGTGAAGATCTTTTTTGTACAGGTCTTCTGTGTATTCTTGCCATCTCTTCTTAATATCTTCTGCTTCTGTTAGATCCATACCATTTCTGTCCTTTATCAAGCCCATCTTTGCATGAAATATTCCCTTGGTATCTCTAATTTTCTTGAAGAGATCTCTGCTGCTGCTGCTGCTGCATTGCTTCAGTCGTGTCCGACTCTGTGCGACCCCATAGATGACAGCCCAACAGGCTCCCCCGTCCCTTGGATTCTCCAGGTAAGAATACTGGAGTGGGTTGCCATTTCCTTCTCCAAGAAGAGATCTCTAGTCTTTCTCATTCTATTGTTTTCCTCTATTTCTTTGCATTGATCGCTGAAGAAGGCTTTCTTATCTCTTCTTGCTATTCTTTGGAACTCTGTATTCAGATGCCTATATCTTTCCTTTTCTCCTTTGCTTTTTGCTTCTCTTCTTTTTACAGCTATTTGTAAGGCCTCCCCAGACAGCTATTTTGCTTTTTTGCATTTCTTTTCCATGGGGATGGTCTTGATCCCTTTCTCCTGTACAATGTCACGAACCTCATTCCATAGTACATCAAGCACTCTATCTATCAGATCTAGGCCCTTAAATCTATTTCTCACTTCCACTGTATAATCATAAGGGATTTGATTTAGGTCATACCTGAATGGTCTAGTGGTTTTCCCTACTTTCTTCCATTTCAGTCTGAATTTGGCAATAAGGAGTTCATGGTCTGAGCCACAGTCAGCTCCTGGTCTTGTTTTTGCTGACTGTATAGAGATTCTTCATCTTTGGCTGCAAAGAACATAATCTATCTGATTTCGGTGTTGACCATCTGGTGATGTCCATGTATAGAGTCTTCTCTTGTGTTGTTGGAAGAGCGTGTTTGCTATGACCAGTGCATTTTCTTAGTGTCCTGCTTCATTCCGTATTCCAAGGCCAAATTTGCCTGTTACTCCAGGTGTTTCTTGACTTCCTACTTTTGCATTCCAGTCCCCTATAATGAAAAGGACATCTTTTGGGGATGTTATTTCTAAAAGGTCTTGTAGGTCTTCATAGAACCCTTCAACTTCAGCTTCTTCAGCATTACTGGTTGGGGCGTAGACTTGGATTACTGTGATATTGAATGGTTTGCCTTGGAAATGAACAGAGATCATTCTGTCATTTTTGAGATTGCATCCAAGTACTGCATTTCGGATTCTTTTGTTGACCATGATGGCTACTCCATTTCTTCTGAGGGATTCCTGCCCGTAGTAGTAGATATAATGGTCATCTGAGTTAAATTCACCCATTCCAGTCCATTTGAGTTCGCTGATACCTAGAATGTCGACATTCACTCTTGCCATCTCTTGTTTGACCACTTCCAATTTGCCTTGATTCATGGACCTGACATTCCAGGTTCCTATGCAATATTGCTCTTTACAGCATTGGACCTTGTTTCTATCACGAGTCACATCCACAGCTGGGTATTGTTTTTGCTTTGACTCCATCCCCTCATTCTTTCTGGAGGTATTTCTCCACTGATCTCCAGTAGCAAATTGGGCACCTACTGACCTGGGGAGTTCCTCTTTCAGTATCCTATCACTTTACCTTTTCATACTGTTCATGGGGTTCTCAAGGCAAGAATTCTGAAGTGGTTTGCCATTCCCTTCTCCAGTGGACCACATTCTGTCAGATCTGTCCACCATGACCTGCCTGTCTTGGGTTGCCCCATGGGCATGGCTTAGTTTCATTGAGTTAGACAAGGCTGTGGTCCTAGTGTGATTAGATTGACTAGTTTTCTGTGAGTATGGTTTCAGTGTGTCTGCCCTCTGATGCCCTCTTGCAACACCAACCGTCTTACTTTGGTTTCTCTTACCTTGGGCATGAGGTATCTCTTCGCAGCTGCTCTAGCAAAGCTCAGCCACTGCTCCTTACCTTAGACGAGGGGTATCTCCTTACCACCACCCTTCCTCACCTTCAAGGTGAGATAGCTCCTCTAGGCCCTCCTGCACCCGCGCATCCATGGCTCCTTGGACGTGGGGTTGGTCCTCCTGTCCAGAGCCCCTGGCCTCGGGCTTGGGGCATGGGGTAGCTCCTCCAGCCACTGCCCCTGACCTCGGACTCAGGGTATCTCCTCTAGGCCATGCTTAGCGCGCTGGTCACAGCCGCCTGCGCTCAGTAAGTGGATCACAAAGTAGAGAGAGGCCAAGAGACAGGAACAAGTGTGCCATCACTTGAGAAATACCCATTTTCTAGAACTGGGACTTAGGAGCAGAGCGAAGTTGTAAGAGCCATGTGCACTGAATTTCCTGGGCAAATGAAGCCAGATATTTGTCTCTGACTTGATAGCAGAACCAAGTCTGCAGCTGGGGGCTAAGAGACTCAGCTCTGGTAATGGACAAAGAACAGGAAACCTAGTACATTGTTACAACCAGAACATATTTTAAAAAGTAATTAGAATTGAATTTGAGAGAAATGTAATTCTTTCAGCTATTGTACAGTAATTACCTAGGAGCGGGAGTGTGCTTGTTTTGGGAAAGAAGGTGCAGAGGAGTATAGAGAATTGGTTCTGGGGGAAAAAAGAACCACATTTTTTATCTCAGAATATACTAAAAGTTTTATCTCTCCTAACATCTGTAATATTTGGTATCCAAATATTTTAATGCTGCTTAACCTAATAGAGAAATTTGATTGATTAATTTATTAATATAGCAGTTATTATTGTTTTGCCCTTTAATTCATGTAACAAGGGAAAAACTAACTGGGATGAGTATTTAAAAATAAAACCTGTTTTGTCTCCTTGTCTTGACACACTGTTTCTTATGTTATTAACATTTTAAAAATTTGAAATAACATAATATAAAAGTTTATGAGTTGTATATGTTTATAAAAAGAAAATAGGATTTTAAAAGATTGAGGAACTATCAATCTACAGTTTCTCATTTGATAAGCAAAAAAAAATTAAAAACTGTAAGAGGTTATAAAATTGACTCTCTTTCATGATTTAAACATTTTTTGAGAAGTTTTGCTTTACCTTAAAAAGAGAAAACCCATGACAAAGTCACTAACAGTAAGAACAAGCCAGATAAACTACAGAATCATAGCATTTTGTATGCCCACGAGAGAACAAATGTTACAGGAAATCAGGTGAACTAAATTCCAAAAGGTGACAGCACCTTCAAAGAGAGACAAGGCACAGAAATATCACCTTTAGCAGAGCAAGGAACGAAAATATGAAAACTGCACAAGTAGGGAAGAAGTAAGGAACGAAAACGTCAATGAGTTCTTAAAGGTCAAATGTCGGCTAGTATAGCAGACTAGAATCCCTAGAGAGTCCCACATCCAAGGTGAAGCAACGAATCTTTTCCACAGATTTCTATCCTGTGCTCACCAGAAAGATTTGGGCCGAGCAGGACATCTGAGAGAGCTCTCTTCAACAGTGCATAGACAAAAATCTCCATCTGCTTTCCACACTGAAATCTCATTGCAGCAAAAGCCATCTGCTGCTGGAGGAATGGTAGGCAACCCACCTGTCCCCTTTTCATAGGCAAAACTAAGTGAAAAGTGCATTAGTCGTTCAGTCATGTCTGACTCTTGGTGACCGCACAGACTGCAGCCCACCAGGCTCCTCTGTCCATGGATTTCTCCAGGCAAGAATACTAGAGTGAGTAGCCATTTCCTTATCCAGGGGATCTTCCTGACCCAGGGATTCTTTACCATCTGAGTCACTAGGGAACACTTTCATAAGCAAAGGTCGGCTGTAAATGGGGGACAGATCAAAGTGAGTTATTTACCCTGAGAGAGGAATAAGAAATGAGTTCACTTCCCGATTCTTGTGCTGATAAAAGACAGAGGTTTGTGCCACTGAAGAAGTGCAGGAAGCTTGCTTATCTGATAGTCCTCAAAGATATAGAACATAATTTATCTGCCATCAAGTGGAAGGGCAGAAGTTCTGAGAAAGCCAAAACCTGAAGCGTAGATGTACAGGCATGCCTAAGACTGAGGCTGCACCGGGAAAGTTATGAGCTTTGGACCAAGTAACATGCAGCATACAATAGTCTACTGCCAAGGTGGAGCAAGACCAGGGAGAGAATCTCCCTCTGTGTGGCAGAGAGTGAAGCAGAAATACTGGGAAACACTCTTGGGTATAGCAAACCTCACAATAAATACAGGAACCAGCAGTACACCACTGGAGGAATTCAAATCTCTGTGATGAAGTGAAGGTTAACTACAGCAACAACAAAACTTATGCATCAGACTGACATTAGGGGCCTGACTGAAGAACTGCGTCCATCTGTGTGTAAATAATGTTTATGTCAGGCTCTATTTGCAGTAACCTATGTGCCTTCAAAAATTACAAAACACCAAAAAAAAAAAAGCCAAAAAAACCCTTATCAAAAGATAAAGTAGTAATAGTTTTTTGTATTTTTTAATTTTTAAATTATGAAAACATGATAATACGTTTATAGGAGATTTGGAAAATACGAAACAAAGTTACATGTAGTTCCACTATGTATTAAAATTGTTCACTTTAAGTAGGTAAATTAAGATTTTTAGTTGGAGTTTCAATATCAAGCTCTCAGAAATTAGTAGAATGAATGTGCAGAGAAGTAGAAGAATATAGTTGACCTGAAAAGCATTATGAACCAATTTGACATAATTAAGATTTATGTGATTTTCACACAACAGTAGGATACAAATTCTATTCAAGTTCCCATAAACTAGGAGACACTGGAACATATCCAGAGACAAAAGACCAGGTGCAGAAATTTCATGGTCTAAAGGTATTGAAATCATTCAGAGTCTGTTCTCTTATTACTGTGGAATTATGTTAGAGATCAATATCAAAAGATATTTGAAAATAACCCTCGTATCTTCAAGTGCAGTGTCACCTTTACCAAGAGAGAGCTTTGACTTAGCAAAATTAGCTATTGAAAGCCTCAATAACATTAGAAGATTGAAACATTACAGAGGGTGATTGCAGAGAAGAAAGCATTTAAACAAGAAATTAATATCAAAATGAGAAATTAATATTAAAGATATTTTAAAATATCTCATGTATTTGGAAGTTAAATGTTCACTTTTAAATAATCACTATATGTAAAAGCCAAAACAAGGAAAATTAGAAAATATTTATAATAAAAATGAAAAGAGAGCTTATCAGAATTTGTTGCATGTAACTGAAGCTGCTCAGTGCAATTAAATACAATGTGGAGTTTTGAATAAGGTATAAAAAGAAATAATGGACACTAGCATAAAATTTTGTGAGATTTGAATAAAATCTGTACTTCAGTTAATATTACTGTATCATCTGTTAGTTTCCTGTCTTTTTAAACAACATGATATTTCATTATATTCTCAGAATTGGATTAGAAGTTTCAGCTTCAATTTTTTTTAATCACTAAGATAATAAACTTTCTAGACTTTTAGGACTAATAGTAGATGCCAAAATACATGGAGCTATATCAATAATTTAGGTGATTATAAACTAGAAATATAGCTTTCTATTCATACTAAGTCAAAAAAGTAGAATAAAAATGTCCTACATTGTTTAGCTAGGAAAAAATTCATAAGTTTTCTAAAATATACATACTGCTTATATCTCTATATATGTTTACAAAAGCTTTTCTACTATGCTTGGTAGGCTTGAGCAAGAACATTACTAAAAAAGGAGAAATTGGAAAACAAGCTAAATGAAATGGAGTATTTAATATAAAATAGAAAATGTTAAATAAACTATATAAAAGTGAGAGGGTAACAGATAGGAAGGCCAGGGGTCTCCAAATGGAGGAAATAGCCTGCAAGTGTCAGACATTTTTCTCTCTCTTAAGCGACAGGAGGAAACAAACTAGCAATATTTTTTTCCTTCTCTATACAAATTTAAAGAGAGGTTTCTCTTAAAATACTGTGTTGCCATAATGACACTAGAGATAACCAATGCCTTTTTCTTATGGAAATGTTTGTCTTAAGCTATGCTAATGTACTACGCCTTTACCCCAAACTCTGTCTCCAAGTCGGTTCCGCCTCTTGGCCCAAAACCTACTTGACAAACCAGTATGTTATACTCAGATATTGTTCCCCTAATCTATGTAAATGAAACTATTTGTATGGTGGTCTGTCCTTCTTTAAGATTCAAGTTAATTATTTTATGGCCCAAGATAAACCATTTGGTGCCATTCTAAATTTTAAGACATTCCTTTCTTTCATTAACAGACTGCTAGTGACTATATAACATCCAGCTAAAGACTAGCAAGGGGGTACTCTTTTTGCCCCCTTCTGATGCCTATGTCAGAAGCTTTCTCTATCTCCTTTATACTTTAATAAAACTTTATTACACAAAAGCTCTGAGCTATCAAGCCTTGTCTCTGGCCCCGGATTGAATTCTTCTCCTCCGGGAGCCAAGAATCCTGGTGTATTCGCGTGATTCAACAACAACCTTTCATCTTGGGGGCTCGTCCGGGATCCTTCAGGACAAGGTAAGGATGCTTGGAGCTTTAGTTCTTTGTTCTCTTAGCGAACACGTTTTCTGCTGTGCTTTACTAACTCTACTGTGTGCTTGTGTGAATGAATGGCAGGCTCTGCGTGAAGCAAGTAAGGGGCCCTGCTCTGCGGTTCCACAGTGATCTCATACGGCTTATGGGAGAAACCTGTTGGGGTGTTATACCGACCTGTCAATGCCAAGAGGCACCCAATGTCTCCTTCGAGAACCGACCAGAAATGGGCAAAGCGTGTGGACCGAACTCTCCTTTCTCGGTCAAACTTTTCGGTCTCTTTGACCATTTCATAACTCCTTGAGAATTAGAAGTACTAACCTAATCTATCGGATCATAGACTTTCAAGAGACTTGTGATCTATATTGTTACTGTATACTGTGGCTTAGGTCCCAAACTTGGATTGGTATTCAAGAAAGCGCCTAGCCTCGCTAGAAATCGAAAGTTCGGAAGCTAGATGGAGTTCTAGCTCCCAGAACATCTCTGAGGTTAAAGGTTACGCAGATTGGGACTGCGATGGGTAACGCCGGCTCTTAGTGGATCAGAGGAGGCTGTTATACTGGTGTGGTGATGCTTGGAAAGAACATCTCAGTTTTATGTTCGCGTCAGTCTTATTGTAGTCAAGAAATGCTCAGGGTCGTGCACAGGCACTCAGGTGACGAATGTTTCCCACAGCGGTTTTAGCTTGGGAGGCATTCCGGAAGGTTACTCTGATTCACCCCAGGTGACATCAGAGGCAAACAAGGTTAAGGGTGAAGAGCTGGACGTCAAGTAGGGATGCTATCAAGTCTACCCCTGGTACATCCCCACCCCATCTCGGTGGTAGAACCGGGAGGGACGAGTACGGCGCCTGCGTCGGTAAGGGACAGACTAAGTCCGACCAGAAAGGAAAAGCTTTTGGTGTAACGTCTGTCTACACCCCCATCTAGAGCAGGGAGGGACGCCTCCGGTAGAAAAAATGGCGCTGGTCGCTTTTTTCTCTCTTACAGATGGGAGCTAACAATTCCAGCCTCACTCCTTTGAACTGTATCCTGAAAAACTGGGATAGATTTGATCCCCAGGGCTTAAAGAAGACACACCTGGTCTTCCTATGTGATACTACATGGCCACGGTATCCATTGGAGGACAGCGAACGGTGGCCAGTTAGAGGGTCTCTTAAGTATAATACTGTTCTACAATTAGACCGGTTCTGTAAGGAACAAGGGAAATGGGTAGAAGTAGCATATGTGTTGCCCTTTTACTCTCTGCGAAATATGCCAGACTTATGTCCTAAGGGTATAGATTTGGGCGTGAAACCTTCAGCTCCCTCCTGTCCTCTTACTTTGCCCCCGTGCTGGGGACTCCAAACTGAGATTCAAACTGCCCACATGGAGGTCCAAACAACTCCTGTCTCAGTACGACCTCAGACTACTCTGGTTTCAGTAGAAACTCAGACCATCGAAGTAAGAGATGAGATAGAGGACAGGAGACAAAGAGAAGAAGAAAAACAGGTTTCTCCAATCTATCCCTGGGATCATATGCGCAGAGCAGCCAGAGAGACTGAGGAACAGCCACAAAAGCTGTTGCCTCTTTATGAAACACCCACCGGGAAAAATAATCAGTCTGTGAGAGTTAATAAGCCTTTCTCTTATCAAGAAATACAAAGAATCAAGGAGGATCTGGGAGACTATTTAGATGACCCAGAAAAATATATTAGAGCTTTTAAAGGTGTTACTCTGCTTTATGACCTCACTTGGAAAGATGTGATGTATATCTTGAGACAAACGCTGACTCCCGAGTCAAAGACTCGAGTTTTGAGAAAAGCGGTTGCTTATGGAGATGAATGGCTTGGTAATGAATCAGTAGAGAAGAGGGAGAACGAGATAGCGGCCCTCCCCACTGAGAATCAGGCGGTCCCAACTATAGAACCAGACTGGGACTACAACACAGCTAAAGAAAGATGGGATCAAAATCATTTTGTTAGATGTATTCTTGAAGGACTTAGGCAGGCACGTTCTAAGCCTTTAAACTATGGCAAATTGACAGATATAGAACAAGAGGAAAAAGAAGCTCCTGGTAAATTCCTAGATAGACTGCGAGAAGGCCTTCACAGATTCACTGAGATTGATCCCAAAAGTGAAGAGGGAAAAGTGATCTTAAAAGATAGATTTCTCACTCAGTCGGCTCCAGATATCCGCCGTAAGCTATTAAAACAGGCGTATGGACCAAATCAGTCTTTAGATACTCTGTTACAACTGGCTCAGACAGTCTATTATGGTAGGGAATATGAAGAAAAGAAAGAAAGGCAAAAAAAGACAAAGGAAAAGGCGGAAGCCTTCGCCATGGCTATGAAAAACGTTCTTAAACAGCCTGAGAAAAGTGCCCAGAGGGGCCCAGGTGAAAAGAGATGGGCTTGCTACTACTGTGGAAAAGAGGGACACCTCAAGCGAGATTGCCCTCAGGCATCTAAGCCGCCCCCGGCTCCATGTCCGGTCTGCAAAGGACCACATTGAAAGAGAGACTGCCCCCAGAGGCGTAGGTCTCCCGGGTCGGACTCTCAAGACAATCAGGACTGAAGGTGCCTGGGGGTCCCCACACAAGCTCCCGTCCTAATTACACCTGAGGAACCCCGGGTATTAATAGTTGTGGGGGGCCAATCTGTCGATTTCCTTTTAGATACTGGGGCAACTTATTCTGTGCTCACTGAAGCCCCTGGCCCACTTTCTTCCCGATCCGCTTCCGTAATGGGACTGTCTAGACGAGCCAAAAGATATTATTTCAGTTATTCTTTATCTTGCAACTGGGATTCTGTGCTGTTTTCACACGAGTTTCTGATTGTGCCAGAATCTCCCTCACCCCTCTTGGGAAGGGATATACTGAGCAAGGTCCATGCCTCTGTTTTCATAAATATGGAGCCCTCCCTTTCTCTCCCTTTAGTTGAACAAAATGTAAATCCTAGAGTATGGGCGGATGGAAAATCTGTGGGTCGAGCTCAAAATGCTATTCCTGTAGTTGTTAAGCTCAAAGACCCGCACGTATTTCCACATAAGAAGCAGTATCCACTGAAACCTGAAGTTAAGAAAGGGTTAAAACCCATCATTGAAAATTTAAAGGAACAGGGACTATTAATTTCCTGTAAGAGTCCTTGCAACACTCCTATTTTGGGTATAAAAAAATCAAATGGTAAATGGAGACTAGTTCAAGATTTACGAATAATAAATGAGGCTGTAGTTCCTTTACACCCCGTAGTGCCTAATCCTTATACTCTATTGTCTAAAATTCCTAAACGGGCCAAATATTTCTCAGTAATTGATTTAAAAGATGCCTTCTATTCAGTGCCTTTGGCGAAAAAAAGTCAATTCCTATTTGCCTTTGAAGACCCTACGCAGCCAGCTTCTCAATTAACCTGGACAGTTTTGCCCCAGAGATTTCGTGACAGTCCTCACTTATTCAGACAAAGTTTGTCACGAGATCTCCAAAGTTTAATAGCTCTGAAACAGTGGTGTTACAATATGTAGATGATATTTTGCTCTGTGCTGAGACAGAAGAAGCTTGTTCGCGAGCCTCTAAAGATTTCTTAAACTTTCTGGCGGACTGTGGTTACAAGGCATCAAGAGAAAAGGCTCAGCTTTGTCAACAATCGGTTAGATATCTGGGCCTAATCATATCAGAAGAGACTAGGGCCATAGGCCCTGAGAAAATTAAACCTATACTAAATCACCCCCTACCTATGACTTTAAGACAATTGAGAGGATTTTTGGGAATCACAGGTTACTGTCGCATTTGGATTCCGGGTTACGGGGAACTTGCCCGGCCTTTATATAAACTTATAGCTAAAACTCAGCAGGCCCAAACCGACAAACTGGTTTGGTCTCCAGAAACTCAAAAGGCTTTTAAGGTTCTTCAGACTGCTCTCCTGCAAGCTCCAGCTCTGAGCTTGCCCACAGGGTCAGAATTTAATTTGTTTGTCACTGAAAGAAAAGGTGTGACATTGAGAGTTTTGACACAACCCCGAGGGCCTCACCAGCAACCTGTAGCTTATCTAAGCAGAGAATTAGATGTAGTTTCACGTGGGTGGCCCCACTGCCTAAGAGTAATTGGGGCAGCGGCTTTATTAGCACCTGAAGCTTTAAAAATAATTAATGGACAAAACCTTACTGTACTGACTTCTCATGATGTGAGTGGAATCTTAAATTCTAAGGTTAATAGTTGGATGACAGACAGTAGGCTTCTTAAGTATGAGTCATTGTTGTTAAAAAGACCAGTAACTAAGCTTAAAGTTTGTGGAAATTTAAATCCTGCCACTTTCCTTCCTGAGAAGGAAAATGAAACACCTGATCACGATTGTTCTCAATTCCTAACTTTAAACTATGCAGCTCGAGAAGATCTAAAAGATAAACTGCTGGGTCTGCGGAACACTCCCCTCTTCGTCAATAGAAGGCTTCCCGTGGTGGACATCCCCACTTCAAGAAAAAGACTTTCTCCAAGTCTGTGAATACCTTCGACAACAAACACATGTGATGCCTCTTCTTCATCTGATGACAACTACCAACCCTAAAATGGACTGGTGCAACACTTTGTACTCTAACTATGGACATAATGTGACTTTTAATTTTGATTATACATTGTCTAGGTTCAATGACTATTTTTCTACATATAAGGTAAATAGGTCTAGATCTAATGGTTTTTTACCTGACGTTTATCAAATATGGGACGAGGTTACATGGCTAACTCCTGAAAAAGGACGCTTAATATCTACTGCCTCTATATGCTGGGAACAAACAGAGCCGTCCCCAAAAGTTAGCCAACAACTTAATTACAATGATTGGAAACAATTGAGATATTTGTCTCAAGAAACATGCAGTGTAATCATTCCCGTGTTTTCCAACCCCAGATCAGGTTCTCCCTTTGTCTGGCCAGGCACAAATTGAGACTGGATATCTCAGTCACGCTGGCTTGCGCCAAATGGGACTTATTGGATATGTGGCTCTTACCTATGGGCGTGGCTTCCCCCTGGTTGGATAGAGAGATGCACCCTGGGTCTAGCCTTTACTCATGGCTTTATATTTTCAGAGCTTCCAGAAAAGCCTGCTAATTTACCCCACCTTAAAACTCGGTGGACAAGGTCTGTATTTTATTAGTATGATTATTTGGCTGCAGCGTTTGTTCCCTCTTTGGAGACTACAGATGTTATGTTACGAGTGGATGCTTTGACTAATTTTACTCAACAGACATTACAAGATTCTCAGAAGGCTATTTCAGCTCTTAATGCTGAACAAGCACAAATTAGAAAGGTGGTTTTACAAAACAGATTGGCTCTAGATATTCTGACAGATGCACAAGGAAGAACCTGTGCCATTATTCATACCCAATGCTGTACATACATACCTGATATGAGCACAAATGTTACTCATTTTACTAACCACATGAACAAGATGATTAGGGCCATAGATACTCCTGAAGCCTCAATTGCCTCACTTTGGGAGACGTTAACTAGTTCCCCATGGTGGACAACTATCTTAATTACAATAATTCTGGTTGTTTTGTTCTTGCTGTTTGCTCCCTGCATCTGTAATTGTATAACTGAATTTGTTTCTAGCCGCATGAAAGCTTTTAAGTTACAAATGGTTGCTCAAACTCCTGCTACTGCTGTAGCTTCCTCCGACTACTATTTGGGGCCCCTGGATCAGATATCCTCAATATGAGGATTAAGAGAATATGTTGCCTCACCAATTTAGGGACAACGCCCCTTGTCAGCTCGGAAGTAGTTATAGAATAAAAACGACGCCCCTTTTCCCTAGGCAACATAATTCTCCTAAAAGAAAAGGGGGGAATGAGAGGGTAACAGATAGGAAGGCCAGGGGTCTCCAAATGGAGGAAATAGCCTGCAAGTGTCAGACATTTTTCTCTCTCTTAAGCGACAGGAGGAAACAAACTAGCAATATTTTTTTCCTTCTCTATACAAATTTAAAGAGAGGTTTCTCTTAAAATACTGTGTTGCCATGACACTAGAGATAACCAATGCCTTTTTCTTATGGAAATGTTTGTCTTAAGCTATGCTAATGTACTACGCCTTTACCCCAAACTCTGTCTCCAAGTCGGTTCCGCCTCTTGGCCCAAAACCTACTTGACAAACCAGTATGTTATACTCAGATATTGTTCCCCTAATCTATGTAAATGAAACTATTTGTATGGTGGTCTGTCCTTCTTTAAGATTCAAGTTAATTATTTTATGGCCCAAGATAAACCATTTGGTGCCATTCTAAATTTTAAGACATTCCTTTCTTTCATTAACAGACTGCTAGTGACTATATAACATCCAGCTAAAGACTAGCAAGGGGGTACTCTTTTTGCCCCCTTCTGATGCCTATGTCAGAAGCTTTCTCTATCTCCTTTATACTTTAATAAAACTTTATTACACAAAAGCTCTGAGCTATCAAGCCTTGTCTCTGGCCCCGGATTGAATTCTTCTCCTCCGGGAGCCAAAAATCCTGGTGTATTCGCGTGATTCAACAACAACCTTTCAAAAGTACAAGATCATCATATAGTCCAGTTGTTTTTAGATATGGCTGCTCATTAGAAACACATCTGGAGCTTTGGAAGGAAAAAAAGCAACCGAAAAAAAAATACTTGGGCATTTTTTTTTCAGAACATTCCAAGATAATTTTGATATGCATTTGGATTTTAAAAAATGATTACAAGTTTTTCTATTAAATGGTAGTTTTAGTGATATAGAATTACATAGAATTCCATTATTTTCAGTTGACCAGTCATGATACAATTATTAAGCACAAATCACTATAATAGAAGACATTTATCACTTCTCATAATAGACAAAAAATAAAAGATCATTACAGTTGCAAGCCATAATGAAAGCATGATTAACCTAACAATATGAAATAATTACATACAATTTGGGGAGTTAAGTAAAGTGATCTGGTAAGTGGAAGTGTATACACGCACATGTTTTTATCTGTCCAGCCAGTCTGTGTCTTTTGGTTTGTGCATTTAATCCATTTACATTTAAGGTAATTATTGATATGTATGCATTCACGGCGTCACAAAAGAGTGAGCACAACTTAGCCACTATACAACAAATGATCCTATTACCATTTTCTTAATTGTTTTGGGGTTTATTTTGTGTAAATCTTTTCCTTCTCTTGTGTTTCCTGCTTAGAGAAATTCCTTCGGCATTTTTTGTAAAACTGGTTTGGTGGTACTGAATTCTCTTAACTTTTGCTTATATGTAAAACTTCTGATTTCTCTGTCAAATGTGAATGAGAGTCTTGATGGTATTCTTGGTTGTAGATTCTTCTCTTTCATCGCTAAATATATCATGCCATTCCTTTTTGGCTTGTAGAGTTTCTGTTGAGAAATCAGCTGATAACCTTATGGGAGTTTCCTTGTATGTTCTTTGTCATTTTTCCCTTGTTATTTTTAATATTTTATCTTTGTCTTTAATTTCTGTCAGTTTGATTATGTGTGTCAGTGTGTTCTTCATTGGGTTTATCCTGCCTGGGACTCTCCTGGATGTGGTTGACAGTTGACAGTTTCCTTTCCCATGTTACTAATAATACTTTTATATGCAGAGATGGCACAAGTGATAGAACTGTCAGCAGACAGGTACTTTAAAGTCGATTGTGTTGATTGTTATGTTAAAGAACATACTGTAAAATATGGAAATTATGCATTGAAAAGATGGGGGAATTTTAGTAGAGAGAAATCTTAAAAAAAAAAAAAAGTCTGTTGGAAATGCTGGGTATAAAAAGCATGATGTCTAAGACAAAGACCTCTTTTTATGGGTTTATCAGCAGGCTAGACACAAGAAGAAAGCATTGGTGATCTTAAATATCAGATCAGATCAGATCAGTCGCTCAGTCGTGTCCGACTCTTTGCGACCCCATGAATCCCAGCACGCCAGGCCTCCCTGTCCATCACCAACTCCCAGAGTTCACTGAGACTCACGGCCATCGAGTCAGTGGTGCCATCCAGCCATCTCATCCTCTGTCGTCCCCTTCTCCCTTTGCCCCCAGTCCCTCCCAGCATCAGAGTCTTTTCCAGTGAGTCAACTCTTGGCATGAGGTGGCCAAAGTACTGGAGTTTCAGCTTTAGCATCATTCCTTCCAAAGAAATCCGAGGGCTGATCTCCTTCAGAATGGACTGGTTGGATCTCCTTGCAGTCCAAGGGACTCTCAAGAGTCTTCTCCAACACCACAGTTCAAAAGCATCAATTCCTTGGCGCTCAGCCTTCTTCACAGTCCAACTCTCACATCCATACATGACCACAGGAAAAACCATAGCCTTGACTAGACGAACCTTTGTTGGCAAAGTAACGTCTCTGCTTTTGAATATGCTATCTAGGTTGGTCATAACTTTCCTTCCAAGGAGTAAGCGCCTTTTAATTTCATGGCTTCAGTCACCATCTGCAGTGATTTTGGAGCCCCCCAAAATAAAGTCTGACACTGTTTCCACTGTTTCCCCATCTATTTCCCATGAAGTGATGGGACTAGATGCCATGATCTTCTTTTTCTGAATGTTGAGCTTAAGCCAACTTTTTCACTCTCCACTTTCACTTTCATCAAGAGGCTTTTTACTTCCTTTTCACTTTCTGCCATAAGGGTAGTATCATCTGCATATCTGAGGTTATTGATATTTCTCCCGGCAATCTTGATTCCAGCTTGTGTTTCTTCCAGTCCAGCATTTCTCATGATGTACTCTGCATATAAGTTAAATAAGCAGGGTGACAATATACAGCCTTGACGTACTCCTTTTCCTATTTGGAACCAGTCTGTTGTTCCATGTCCAGTTCTAACTGTTGCTTCCTGACCTGCATACAGGTTTCTCAAGAGGCAGATCAGGTGGTCTGGTATTCCCATGTCTTGAAGAATTTTCCACAGTTTATTGTGATCCACACAGTCAAAGGCTTTGGCATAGTCAATAAAGCAGAAATAGATGTTTTTCTGGAACTCTCTTGCTTTTTCCATGATCCAGAGGATGTTGGCAATTTGATCTCTGGTTCCTCTGCCTTTTATAAAACCAGCTTGAACATCTGGAAGTTCACAGTTCACATATTGCTGAAGCCTGGCTTGGAGAATTTTGAGCATTACTTTACTAGTGTGTGAGATGAGTGCAATTGTGTGGTAGTTTGAGCATTCTTTGGCATTGCCTTTGTTTGGGCTTGGAATGAAAACTGACCTTTTCCAGTCCTGTGGCCACTGCTCAGTTTTCCAAAAGTTGCTGGCATATTGAGTGCAGCACTTTCACAGCATCATCTTTCAGGGTTTGGAATAGCTCAACTGGAATTCTATCAGCTCCGCTAGCTTTGTTCGTAGTGGTGCTTCCTAAGGCCCACTTGACTTCATATTCCAGGATGTCTGGCTCTAGGTTAGTGATCACACCATCGTGATTATCTGGATTGTGAAGATCTTTTTTGTACAGGTCTTCTGTGTATTCTTGCCATCTCTTCTTAATATCTTCTGCTTCTGTTAGGTCCATACCATTTCTGTCCTTTATCGAGCCTATCTTTGCATGAAATGTCCCCTTGGTATGTCTCATTTTCTTGAAGAGATCTCTAGTCTTTCCCATTCTGTTGTTTTCCTCTATTTCTTTGCATTGATCACTGAGGAAGGCTTTCTTATCTCTTCTAGCTATTCTTTGGAACTGTGCATTCAGATGCCTATATCTTTCCTTTTCTCCTTTGCTTTTTGCTTCTCTTCTTTTCACAGCTATTTGTAAGGCCTCCCCAGACAGCCATTTTGCTGTTTTGCATTTCTTTTCCATGGGGATGATCTGATACCTGTCTCTTGTACAATGTCACGAACCTCATTCCATAGTTCATCAGGCACTCTATCTATCAGATCTAGGCCCTTAAATCCATTTCTCACTTCCACTGTATAATCATAAGGGATTTGATTTAGGTCATACCTGAATGGTCTAGTGGTTTTCCCTACTTTCTTCCATTTCAGTCTGAATTTGGCAATAAGGAGTTCATGATCTGAGCCACAGTCAGCTCCTGGTCTTGTTTTTGCTGACTGTATAGAGCTTCTTCATCTTTGGCTGCAAAGAACATAATCAATCTGATTTCGGTGTTGACCATCTGGTGATGTCCATGTGTAGAGTCTTCTCTTGTGCTGTTGGAAGAGGGTGTTTGCTATGACCAGCGCATTTTCTTGGCAAAACTCTATTAGTCTTTGCCCTGCTTCATTCCGTATTCCAAGGCCAAATTTGCCTGTTACTCCAGGTGTTTCTTGACGTCCTACCTTTGCATTCTAGTCCCCTATAATGAAAAGGACATCTTTTTTGGGTGTTAGTTCTAAAAGATCGTGTAGGCTTTGTAGGTCTTCATAGAACCATTCAGCTCAGCTTCTTCAGCGTTACTGGCTGGGGCATAGACTTGGATTACTGTGTTATTGAATGGTTTGCCTTGGAAACGAACAGAGATCATTCTGTGGTTTTTGAGATTGCATCCAAGTACTGCGCTTAGTGCTCTGGTCGCAGCCGCTGCCACGCTTAGTGTGTGGAAATGTGTATCTAGACCCAAAGCAATGAAGGGGAGCAGATATGGTAAATATAAATAACATTTTCTCATTTTAATATTTTTAAAATATTATTTACACTTAAAGCAAAAAATAGTAACACTTTATTTAAATTTATAATAAATATAAAATGTTACCAAAATTAGTACAAAGGATGGGAATGAGGGACGTAGATGTCTGGTTGTTAGGTTTTTACTGTAAACATAAACTTATATTAGAACATATAGATTAGATTTATACTCTAGTCACTGTAGGAAGAACTAATGAAGATGAAATGGTATAGCTAAGTAGTGAAGATAAAGTGGAATTAAAAGAAATCAAACTAATATCTTGATAAAGGTGTTAACACTATAGCGGTAAACACAATACAATTTATAAATATATCAAATTAATAGATTGCATACGTTAAAATTGCATAATATTATATATCAACTACATCTCAAAAAAAAAAAAAAAAAAAGCCTAGAGGGAGAATGGAAAAGAGAAACAAAGCAACAAAGAATGAACAGGACAAATAAAAAATAGTAGAATAGTAGATTAGACCCAATTGTATCACTTAATACATTCAATATTACTTACCTAAAATGTCAGTTATCGGATGATTTTTTTTTTTAAAAATCTACTCATTCATTTTCTTTCTATTAGACATCACTTTAAGGTATAAAGATGCAGATTGGCTAGAAGCTAAAATATCAGAAAGCATATTCCATAAACAATAGTTATAAGAAAACTAAAATGGCTTATCCAGAGTCTGTTTTCCCAAAAACATAAGGTTTCTCAAATGGAATTTATTTTTCTAAGTATGACCTTTGTATTAAGTTGTAATTAATTAGTATTAAAATTGATAAATTATGACAAATGATTAATGCTACTGTCTGCTTGGCCTCTAGGAAACATTTATGCCAATACCCAGAACACATTAGTTTATATCTTTTTGTAATGGAAAGATAGTACTCACACACATCTCTTAGGTACATAATTAGTAAGATATATTAGTAAGACCTCCAGAGCCACTTTACTTTGACAATGCATGCTGAAAATGATTCAGATTAAAAATCTGCATATTTTTATATTTTGTCACTCAGAAAATGTTATCAGTGACCTTATATTTAATGCAGTTGTCAGTGTTTAACTTGCTACGTCCAATATTACTGTATTAATGCCCTAGAAATGTTGAGAGGCTAATTTTTGTGCCAAGAAGAATCAGGAGTCAAACAGTGACATTCAAGGATTGGCTCCCCTTAGGGAAATTTGCCTGGGTCTTGGGTGAAAGATCTTCTCACAAAACCTGATATTCAAAAAAGGCAAACTTAAAAATTAGAAGAAAAAAAAAGTTTGCATATTTAATAGGTAAAAATATGCCATGTCTCCATAATTCTCCAAAACAACTTAAGAAATAATTTTTATAAGAAAGAAAGAAAATGAAGTTGCTCAGTCGTGTCTAACTCTGCGACACTATGGACTGTAGCCTATCAGGCTTCTCCATCCATGGGATTTTCCAGGCAAGAGTACTGGAGTATGTTGCCATTTCCTTTTCCAGCGGATCTTCCTGACACAGGGATCAAACCTGGGTCTCCTGCACTGCAGGCAGATGCTTTACCCTATGAGCCAATCTTTTACTCAAAGATGTCAACTTAATACCTTACATAGTCTCTGTATTTCTCTCGATATATATGTACATATACACACATAGATATATTATAACATGCATATACTATAAATTGGCTTCCATAGTGAAAGTTTATTTTTACAAAAAACAGGAAAAATTTAAGGAATGGAATGTATAGTAAAGAAGTTAGTCATATACAATGATGTTGACATACATGCAGTCAGAAATGTTCCAGATGTCATATGCTGCTGCTGCTGATGCTGCTAAGTCGCTTCAGTCATGTCTGACTCTGTGCAACCGCATAAACGGCAGCCCAACAGGCTCCTCTATCCCTGGGATTCTCCAGGCAAGAATACTGGAGTGGGTTGCCATTTCCTTCTCCAATGCATGAAAGTGAAAAGTGAAAGTGAAGTCGCTCAGTCGTGTCCGACTCCTAGCGACCCCATGGACTGCAGCCTACCAGGCTCCTCCATCCATGGGATTTTCCAGGCAAGAGTACTGGAGTGGGGTGCCGTTGCCTTCTCCGAGATGTCATATGGAGGCATGTATAAATGAGCATATGTGAATGAATGAATGTGTACACTTACCCTTCTTTGTAATTATCCTCTTAAAAATTATTGGTTATATTTTATGTTTCAGGGATTTTTTAAAATTAATGTGGTGAATTTCTTTATAAAATTGAGCTTTAAGATGTTACAGACATTGAAATAATATTGCTTTGTACATGATTCTATATTAAAGCAGGCCCTACAGTAGGTATCTGAACATCCAAGTCTGATGGTTGCATCCAAGTCAGGTGGTTTTGCATTTCTATTTTTTGGACAAGGCTATTCAGTATATGGAGAAGGCAATGACAGCCCACTCCAGTACTCTTGCCTGGAAAATCTCATGGATGGAGGAGCCTGGTAGGCTGCAGTCCATGGGGTCGCAAAGAGTCGGATATGACTGAGCGACTTCACTTTCACTTTTCACTTTCATGCATTGGAGAAGGAAATGGTAACCCACTCCAGTGTTCTTGCCTGGAGAATCCCAGGGGTGGGGGAGCCTGTTGTGCTGCCGTCTATGTATATAATGTAGAAAACATTTGGAAGGTTGAAAAACCTCCTGATAAAATTATGTTCATTTTTTTTTTTTAATTTTATTTTATTTTTAAACTTTACATAACTGTATTAGTTTTGCCAAATATCAAAATGAATCCGCCACAGGTATACATGTGTTCCCCATCCTGAACCCTCCTCCCTCCTCCCTCCCCATTCCATCCCTCTGGGTCGTCCCAGTGCACCAGCCCCAAGCATCCAGTATCGTGCATCGAACCTGGACTGGCAACTCATTTCATACATGATATTTTACATGTTTCAATGCCATTCTCCCAAATCTTCCCACCCTCTCCCTCTCCCACAGAGTCCATAAGACTGTTCTATACATTTTTAAACCCTAATATGGAACTAATCACTAGTCAACATTTTATTATAGATTTATTAGTTTGTTTTTTTAATGTCTGTTTTCTTCTAAGAAGGTTTATGGAGGACTATTGTTTTTGTATTCTCAGATACTAAGTAGCAGAGATGTTCAATTAATGTTTGTAAAAGAATAAACAAGCCTTTATAAAAGACTAATTCTGAAGCTAGAAACTGGTCTATTTATGTTCCTGCTTCTTTGTTGAATTTGGTAACATATTTTTTTGCAAGAGACTCTTATTCTATCAGAGTTTACAAATTCCTTTGATGATGGGCCCAGAGATGTGAAGTAACACCTAGGTGATTTGTTAGCAGCTCCTGTAAGAATGAATGCTTGAAAAGTCTTAATTTCAGTTTCCATAGGCCCTTGAAGAAAAGTGTAATCTTAGTTTACTGACTATGAAGCATGAGAAAATTTTTGAGAATATTATATTATTTGGATTCTTATATATTTATATTTTGTGTATTTAGTCTGTTAATTGCTGAGAGAGGTATAATAAAGACTCCTAGTATGAATATTTGCCAAATATGCATTTTGATGATATCCCTTGAAATGTATATGTTTATGACATTAAATAATCATTGTGGCCTGTGTCTTTCATCAGTGTTAAATGACCTGTGTTATCAATTCTATTTTCTTGATGTAATTGCTAGTTGTGTAAAATGAATACTACCAATCTTATTTTGTTTAGTTCATTATTCATATGTGTAATGTTTTTGTTTGTATTTCATATGTAAATAATTATTAAATGTGTCCTAAGTTTGTCCCACTATGCAAAGATCTGGTAATAGGGAAGTAAACAAATACAAGAAATTCTGTTTTGAATTCTGATAAATATTTATGCATCTTTTTTTCCCTTAACATTCTGTATTGTGTTCCTTGTAAATAGAATTCTGATAAATTTTCTCATGCATCTTTCTTTAATTCAGTCTGTTAACTATAGTTTTTAAATAGGCTATTTAAATCCCACAAGTTTATTAAATCTCGCAGTCATTCTTCTGTCATATGATTTTCAGTTTTATTCATTCATGCAAAACTTGACTTTCTTTTCTAACTCTGCTTTATGAAGTCTTTCTTGGCTTTTCTTATTCTCCAGAAAATTGGGAAGCTTATAGTTTTTCGAGTCTACTGGGGTTACTTTGACATTTGTGAAACATTCTTTCACCTATATTGTTTCAAGAAATAAAATAATATAAATTTTAAATTTTATTTTTTTCATTATAAAAAGGCATTTGTCTTAAATCGTTATTAGTACATTGTTTTTTTATCAGTAAATTATTGCTTATTTTAAAATGTGTAGGCTTATTTTCAGAGATTATGATTTAATTTTTCTGTTACATTTTGGATCCACCCTTTATAAAAATTATTTGACTTTATTTTATATTTGATTTTATTCAGTACTCACTATAATCTGTTTTCCTTCCCTCAAGGCTCACTGCCTTCAAATTTCCTAAACCTGAGTTCTTAATCTTGAGTCATATATTGTTAACTGCCAATTATTCTTAAGCATATCTTTTTTAGGACACTTAAAAGTAATGTATTTTTAAGTACTTATATTTTTTGAAATGTTGAGTAGTTTAGATTGCCTTTTTCTGATCTTTCTATGTGAATGATAATTGCTCTTTAATGATCGTCTGATTTATAATTCTTTCCTCTCAAAATTCTTCTGTTGTTTCTTCATTTTCTTCTAATTTACTCTGGAAAGTGATGCATGACTTTTTTTTTTTAAATTTTATTTTATTTTTTAAACTTTACACAATTGTATTAGTTTTGCCAAATATCAAAACGAATCCGCCACAGGTATACATGTGTTCCCCATCCTGAACCCTCCTCCCTCCTCCCTCCCCACACCATCCCTCTGGGTCGTCCCAGTGCACCAGCCCCAAGCATCCAGTATCGTGCATCGAACCTGGACTAGCAACTCGTTTCATACATGATATTTTACATGTTTCAATGCCATTCTCCCAAATCTTTTTGTCTTTGACTGAAACTGATATTTTCCCTTGCCAAAATGTTTTAAGATTTTGGGTTTAGTTTTCCATTGTTTCATTTAAAAAATATTTTCAGTGTATCCCTTAGTTATATTTGCATAGAATAGATAAATCCCATTAGCCAGTATTCACAATTCTTTGTTGTTGTGGCTAGCCGTTTGCATTTTGTTTTATATTTGTTGGTTTGCCTGCTTGTTTTTAACTAGAATTTTTTTCTTAATTTGTGTCTTTGATTTCCATTTCACTTCAAGTATATAACTTCCTTTTAAGGAACTTATAACACTTAAGTATGTAACTCCCCCCACCCTCAACTTCTGCCAACTCCTTGAACTTTCTTTGTGTCCTAGGAGAGTGTATGTATGCATGCTACATGCCACACTACTGATTTGGTGTTATTAACAATAGCTAACATTGATTGTTTAAAAAATTTGCAAGTATTAATTCACTTAATCCTCCTGATAATTCTATATTAAAGTTACTCGTATTATTTCTCCATTTTATAGAGGAACAGAGACATAAATAGTTTTTGTAATTTTCCCAATAATCACATAACTGGTAAGTAGAATTGTTGTTCAGTCACTCAGTCATGTCCAGCTGTTTGTGACCCTATGGACTGCAGCACTCCAGGGTTCTCTGACCTTCACTATCTCTTGGAGCTTGCTCAAGCTCATGTCCACTGAGACGATGATGCCATCCGCCATCCTCTATCATATTCTCTTCCTGCCTTCAGTCTTTCCCAGCATCAGGGTCTTTTGCAGTGAATTGGCTCTTTGCATCAGGTAGCCAAAGGTTTGGAGCTTCAACTTCAGCATCAGTCCTTCCAGTGAGTATGAAGAGTTGATATCCTTTGGGATTGACTGCTTTGATATCCTTGCAGTCCAAGGGACTCTCAAGAGGCTTCTCCAGCACTGCAGTTTGAAAACATTAATTCTTCAGTGCTCAGCCTTCTTGATGGTCCAGCTCTCACATCTGTACATGGCTACTTGAAAAACCACAGCTTTGACTATATGCTCCTTTTTTGGTAAAGTGATGTCTCTGCTTTTTAATATGCTGTCTATGTTTGTCATAGCTTTTCTTCCAGGGAGCAAGCATCTTTTAATTTCATGGTTGCAGTAAAATCATCATCTTCAGTGATTTTGGAGCCCAAGAAAATAGTCTGTCACTGTTTCCATTTTTTCCCCATCTGTTTGCCATCAAATGATGGGACCAGATGCCTTGAACTTTGTTTTTTGAATGTTGAGTTTTAAACCAGCTTTTTCACTCTCCTCTTGATGATTATCAAGAGGCTCTTTAGTTCCTCCTCACTTTCTGCCATTAGGGTGGTGTCATCTGCATATCTGTGCTTTGTTGCTCAGTCCTGTCTGACTATATGCAACCCCATGGACTGTAGCCCACCAGGTTCCTCTGTCCATGGGGATTCTCCAGGCAAGAATACTGGAGTAGGTTGCCATGTCCTCCTCCACGGGATCTTCCCAACCCAGGGACTGAATCCGGGTCTCCCACTTTGCATGCAGATTCTTTGCCATCTGAGCCACCAGGGAAGCCCTTGCATATCTGAGATTATTGATATTTCTCCTGGCATGTCCCTGCTAGTCAGAGTCTGGCAAAGTATGGTCCATTGGAGAAGAGAATGGCAATCTACTTTGGTATTCTTGCATTGAGAACCCCATGAAAAGTATAAAAGAAGTAGAATAATCTGCTTAAAACTTTTACCCATGGCCACTGGCTGAATTGCTTCTGAAGTGCAAATTTTTCTTTTAACTGTCTATAATACAAATTTTAAATCTGCTATGAATGTTGTATGTTTGTTTTTGTTTGTTTGTTTGTTTTGGCTTTGGTTTTAGTTAGTAAGTCGCATCTGACTCTTGGTGATCCCATGGACTGTAGCCTCCAGACTCATCTGTCCATGAGATTTCCCAGGCAAGAACAGTGGAGCAGGTTGCCATTTTCTTCTCTAGGGGATATTCCTGACCTAGAGATTGAACCCATGTCTTCTGCATTGGCAGGCAGATTCTTTACCCCTAAGCCATTGGGGAAGCCTTATCTTTGTTTTATATAATCCTTTTTTACTTAAGTCCTCTCTGAATTTCATTCTTAAATGATTATGCTGTCCCCCTGCGTATTTATCTTGATGTGTTCTCTCTCCACAGCATTTTAGTCCTCCTTCCTGAAAACTGCATCTTTAATATTTTTAGGTATTCTGAACTTTAATTTCTCTAATATGTTCTGTCACCCAGAGATGGCCTTCTTCACCTCAGATGATCTGTTTCCTTTGTGTCAGCTATTGCTGATCTTATTGCAGCTGGTGTTTTCTGTTTATTTTCAAACAAGGAGATATCCACCAGACTGTTTTCTAATATGCAAAGTATGTGAATTGTATTAATCAAATTCTCTAGTTTTGTGTGTGTTGCTGTAATAGCTATTGCTGGAAGCCTGGCACTTGCACATGTGTATTCACACTCGCTTATACAGCTCCTGGATCTAACTTGTTCAAATGTTATTTAATGTGCCTCTGCTGGACTGATGACTTCCCACATGGCTTGTTTCTGAGAAATTTAAACCAATAGACCTCATGGAAAAATATTTTCTCCTGGTCTCCCAATTTTCAAGTCCTTAGTTTAACACATCTCCTGTAATGAACCTACCGCAGGTACTTTCCCTTTCAGCTTCTTGTAGTAATTTAGACATATTAATTATAGAATCTAAAGTAATATAGAGGATAGTAGTATTTATATAAAAAAGTCATAATACTCTCTTTGACTTCAGAACTCATGCTCTTTCAGGGGAAGGAAGACTGATTGGTTTATAGTCTTGTGTCTGATTTAGGAGAAAATGATTGGGTAGAGTCAGTTATCGTCTCCCTCTCTTTGGGTCCAGTTCTTTCATTGGATACTATTTAAAGTAGCAAAAGACATTTGAACCCCTTCACCCCATCTCAGATTTTCCTTGTCTCTGGTTACAGGTTGTATTATATTTAAATAGAATATTTTATGGAGTTATTTCCCCTTGATTTTATAAGCTAAATTTTAAATTTTTCTTAAGTGGGAACTTTAGAAAACAATTTTATCAAGATATTAACAAAGCATAGAGATGTTAAATACAGTTGACTCTTGAACAATGCATGGGGTTAATCAGCAGATAACTTATAGTTGGCATGCCTTATCCAGGTTTCCCCTGCATCCTCTGATTCAGTCAACCTTGAAACACAAGCTAGATTTGGAAAAGGGCGAAGAACCAGATAACGCCACCCTCATGGCATAAAGTGAAGAAGAACTAAAGAGCCTCTTGATGAAAGTGAAAGAGAAGGGTGAAAAAGTTGGCTTAAAGCTCAACATTCAGAAAACTAAGATCATGGCATCTGGTCCCATCACTTCATGGCAGATAGATGGGGAAACAGTGGAAACAGTGGCTGACTTTATGTGTCGGGGCTCCAAAATCACTGCAGATGGTGATTGCAGCCATGAAATTAAAAGAGGCTTACTCCTTGGAAGAAAAGCTATGACAAATCTAGACAGCATATTAAAAAGCAGAGATATTACTTTCTCAACAAAGGTCTGTCTAGTCAAGGCTATGGTTTTTCCAATAGTCATGTATGGATGTGAGAGTTGGACTATAAAGAAAGCTGAACACTGAAGAATTGATGCTTTTGAACTGTGGTGCTGGAGACTCTTGAGAGTCCCTTTGACTGCAAGGAGATCCAACCAGTCCATCCTAAAGGAGATCAGTCCTGGGTGTTAATTGGAAGGACTGATGTTGAAGCTGAAACTCCAATACTTTGGCCACCTGATGTGAAGAGCTGACTCTTTGGAAAAGACCCTGATGCTGGGAAAGATTGAGGGCAGGAGAAGAAGGGGACAACAGAGGATGAGATGGTTGGATTGCATCACCGACTCAATAGACGTCAGTTTGGGTCAGCTCCGGGGAGTTGGTGATGGACAGGGAGGCCTGGCATGCTGCAGTCAGTGGGGTCTCAAAGAGTCTGACATGACTGAGTGACTGAACTGAACTGAGTGCCATGTTGATTTTCATTTATAGCATGAAAATAATTTTTCTTTATGAAAAACAAAGATTTGAGTATATCACAGAGAATTCTAATTTATAATCCAATAGCACTGAGTCATGTTCCCATACAACCAACAGGTTCCATGATTGCCTTTTTTGAGTGGGATAGATCTTAGAGAATCCCATGCACTGTTTGTTTCAACCACTGTTTACAGTCTGAAGCTCATTGTGAACTTTACCACTCAGACATTTATTTTAAAGCATCTATGCTATGGTCTCTTCTGTTTGAGTGTCCAACTCCCTCAAGGTTTTATTTTATACTTCAATATTTTCCCCCTTTTCCATAATTGCAAATCGTTGTTTAATGAGAATCATTCCAATGGGAGAGTTATATCCTAAATGTTTAACCTCCACACATATAAAATGTACCAATTTTGCATGACAATATTTTTTATTCATACTGGAAAAATACTGACCAATTTTTACTTTATAGGATAACTAGCACAAACAAAGTGAATTTATCTATTTGCTTTTATTTTAATATCAAAATGTTATGATATATCACTTGAAACAAAGTGAAAATGTATGGATGGGAGTATGATGACATTTTGACAGATTCCATTATTTATTCTGGAGAAGGCAATAGCACCCCACTCCAGTAATCTTGCCTGGGAAATCCCATGGATGGAGGAGCCTGGTAAGCTGCAGTCCATGGGGTCGCTAAGAGTCCAACACGACTGAGCGACTTCACTTTCACTTTTCACTTTCATGCATTGAAGAAGGAAATGGCAACCCACTCCAGTGTTCTTGCCTGGAGAATCCCAGGGACGGGGGAGTCTGGTGGGCTGCCGTCTATGGGGTTGCACAGAGTCAGACACGACTGAAGCAAATTAGCAGCAGCAGCATTATTTATTCTGTGGTATAACTAAAGCAAAGGTAAACCTATAGTCATTTTTACTACATCCTTTGAAAATAACTGTTTTTATATTTCAATAAATAGTTTTCTTTGTGAGGAATAGATTCAGTGGAAACTGGGTTACTGAATGAAAATATTATGTTAGTTATCTAAGATCAGTAGCATCTAAAAGCTTGAATTCAGTTCAGTTCAATTCAGTCCCTCAGTCATGTCTGACTCATTGTGAGCCCATGGACTGCAGCATGCCAGGCCTCCCTGTCCATCACCAACTTCCGGAGTCCACCCAACCCATGTCCATCGAGTTGATGCTGCCATCCAACCATCTCATCCTCTGTCGTCTCCTTCTCCTCCTGCCCTCAATCTTTCCCAAAATCAGGGTCCTTTCCAGTGAGTCAGCTCTTCGTATTAGGTGGCCAAAGTATTGGAGTTTCAGCTTCAACATCAGTCCTTCCAATGAACACCCAGGACTGATCTCCTTTAGGATGGACTGGTTGGATCTCCTTGCAGTCAAAGGGACTCTCAAGAGTCTTCTCCACAGTTCTGTGGAGTTCAAAAGCACCACAGTTCAAAAGCATCAATTCTTCAGTGTTCAGCTTTCTTTATAGTCCAACTCTCACATCCATGCATGACCACTGGAAAAACCATAACCTTGACGAGATGGACATTTGTTGGCAAAGTAATGTCTCTGCTTTTTAATATGCTGTCTAGGTTGGTCATAACTTTCCTTCCAAGGAGTAAGCGTCTTTTAATTTCATGGCTGCAGTCACCATCTGCAGTGACTATGGAGCCAGAAACATAAAGTCAGCCACTGTTTCCACTGTTTCCCCATCAATCTGTCATGAAGTGATGGGACCAGATGCCATGATCTTAGTTTTCTGAATGTTGAGCTTTAAGCCAACTTTTTCATTCTCCTCTTTCAGTTTCATCAAGAGGCTCTTTAGTTCCTCTTCACTTTCTGCCATAAGGGTGGTGTCATCTGCATATCTGAGGTTATTGATATTTCTCCCTGCAGTCTTGATTCCAGCTTGTGCTTCATCCAGCCCAGCATTTCTCATGATGTACTCTGCATATAAGTTAAATAAGCAGGGTGACAGTATACAGCCTTGACATACTCCTTTTCCTATTTGGAACCAGTCTGTTGTTCCATGTCCAGTTCTAACTGTTGCTTCCTGACCTGCATACAGGTTTCTCAAGAGGCAGGTCAGGTGATGTGGTATGCCCATCTATTTCAGAATTTTCCAGTTTATTGTGATCCAGACAGTCAAAGGCTTTGGCATAGTCAATAAAGCAGAAATAGATGTTTTTCTGGAACTCTCTTGCTTTTTTGATGATCCATCAGATGTTGGCAATTTGATCTCTGGTTCCTCTGCCTTTTCTAAAATCAGCTTGAGCATGTGGAAGTTCACGATTCATGTATTGCTTGAAGCCTGGCTTAGAGAATTCTAAGCATTACTTTACTAGTGTGTGAGATGAGTGCAATTGTGTGGTAGTTTGAGCATTCTTTAGATACAATGAATTAGTAGTACTCATTTTATCTCTAAGAGCAAATTCAAGCTAAACACTTAAGCTATTTACAGTATTTTTTCCTCTTTCCATGTCTGAGATGATAAAAACAATTCTGAAGCAATTAGATGCTACAATTATTCCTTGTATTTTCTTCTAATTAGAGGCACACTCAAGGAGTATTTTAGCCAAAGGAAAAAGTAATTTAACCAAAGTTTTCTCTACTAAACATGAGAGAAATATGCTTTAGTGGAAATTCTTAAGTCTGTCTAAATTAGAAAAGTGTTCTAAATTTTTAATTAATATATTTTTATCTAACTCAACAATTACAATGAAGGAAATAAAACTGCTGACATTTTGTACTTATAATAGGTATTGTGCTCCTCAGGATTTTTTTAATTCATCCTTTATGATGGTAAATAAGTATCCAACTTCTCTTTTGAAAATTTGTCTATGCCTGCTAGCAACTCTGGTTTTCATTATGAGAACTTGTCCTAATCTTAAAAGTTTAGTTTCTTCAACAGTGCCTTCCCTCTGTGAAAGAAAAGAATTGATATTAACCTACCCCCATATATGTATTTATTTTCTCTGAACCAGCCTCAAGGGTCTCCCTGATACTTTTGAACTCTATTGAGGGCTTCTCATTTTAATTCCCCTTATTCTTGTTGCTACTATCACTTTTTTCTCCTTATCATCTTGCAGATTCTTAGGGATTCAAAGTGCATCCCTCTTTGGTGAGTATCATATTATAGGAATAAACCACAAAAAAATTATTTCTGTGCCCATACAGTGTTCCTATCTACCTCGAGGATCACTGTATTAGTTAATGGTTTAGTTGTGCTAAGAAGCTAAACTGGAGAAAATTTGGATCTATTTGCTGTATAGGCCTTAGGTCAAGTATAAAAAGAATTCTTTTTGTTACGTCTTAATACATGCTAAAATAAATATCATTTATAGCCTGACAACTTTTGTACTCTTCCTAAATGAAAATCATAAATGAATCCCAATTATGCCAAATTGTATTTGTTCTATGCAAGGGTCACTTTTAAACATGCAAAAGTTTTTTCTACCCCTCAAAATGTTTTATGGATTTTTAAAATGTACTTTTCCTTACAGTGCCAGTATAATGTTTGCTATTTTGTGGTTAAGGACATTGAGTTATTTCCATGGTAATGTTTAAATAACCAGGATTCCCATCTTTATTTTTGCTGGGAAAAAAAACAAAAAGAATATTGTGGTGGGTAGAATAATGTCCTCTTAAAGTTTTCTGCATAGTACATCATGAGAAACACTGGACTGGAAGAAACACAAGCTGGAATCAAGATTGCTGGGAGAAATATCAATAACCTCTGATATGCAGATGACACCACCCTTATGGCAGAAAGTGAAGAGGAACTAAAAAGCCTCTTGATGAAAGTGAAAGTGGAGAGTGAAAAAGTTGGCTTAAAGCTCAATGTTCAGAAAATGAAGATCATGGCATCCGGTCCCATCACTTCATAGGAAATAGATGGGGAAACAATGGAAACAGTGTCAGACTTTATTTTTTTGGGCTCCAAAATCACTGCAGATGGTGACTGCAGCCATGAAATTAAAAGACGCTTACTCCTTGGAAGGAAAGTTATGACCAACCTAGATAGCATATTGAAAAAACAGAGACATTACTTTGCCAACAAAGGTTTGTCTAGTCAAGGCTATGGTTTTGCCTGTGGTCATGTATGGATGTGAGAGTTGGACTGTGAAGAAAGCTGAGCACTGGAGAATTGATGCTTTTGAACTGTGGTGTTGGAGAAGACTCTTGAGAGTCCCTTGGACTGCAAGGAGATCCAACCAGTCCATTCTGAAGGAGATCAGCCCTGGGATTTCTTTGGAAGGAATGATGCTAAAGCTGAAACTCCAGTCCTTTGGCCACCTCATGCCAAGAGTTGACTCACTGGAAAAGACTCTGATGCTGGGAGGGATTGGGGGCAGGAGGAGAAGGGGACGACAGAGGATGAGATGGCTGGATGGCATCACTGACTCGATGGATGTGAGTCTCAGTGAACTCCAGGAGTTGGTGATGGACAGGGAGGCCTGGCGTGCTGTGATTCATGGAGTCGAAAAGAGTCAGACATGACTGAGCGACTGAACTGAACTGAAAGTTATCTATATCCTAGTCTCCAGAATCTGAGAATCTTACCTTTTATGGCAAAAGAGATTTTGCAGATGTGATTAAATTAAGGAACTTGAGATTCAGAGATTACTCTGAATTATCCCGCTTGGCCTGGTGTAATCAGAAGAGTCCGTGTAAGAGAAAGAGGCAGGCAGAAGTCAAGGGAGGTGTAATAATGAAAACAAGTTCCAGAACCTGAGAGAAATTTGAAGATACTCCACTACTGGCTTTGAAGATAGAGAAACTATGAGTCAAGGAATGTAGGTGGCCTCTAAAAGCTACAAAAGGCAAGGAAATGGAATCTCACAGAGCCTTCGGAAAGAATCAGCCTGGCAACACATTCATTTTAACCCAGTAAAGCCCACTGCAAACTTCTGACCTACAGAGCTGCAGCATAGTAAGTTTATGTTGTTTTAAGCCACTGTTTGTGGCATTTTGTTGTACCAGCAATAGAAAATTCAAATATCCATTGCCCTTGAACAGTTTATGTATCTTTTAGGCCCCATTATTGATTGGCCCTGAGCAGTTTGTGCTTCTCTGAAAAGAGCTCTGTCCAAGGATCCTGAAGAAGCAGCAGCTCCTTGAAGAGGGAAGACCATATGTGGCCAAAGGCTAAATCCAGTTAATTGGCTGCTGCTAGTTTGAGAATATGTTGCAACCCAGAGAATAGCATCTACCCTCCTTCTTACTTGATGGTGTTGCTTCATTGTCTGTATGGAGATGGTAAAAATGTGAATGTTGGGTATCCAACCATTCCAGGTTTGAGAGTTAGTAATTTTAAAAAATTATAACAAGGATACAAGTATGTACTCATTATATGTCCTGTTGATGAGTGTGCTTTCTGCATATAGCGTATGCGGGCTTCAATTCAGTTACTCAGTCATGTCCAACTCTTTGTGACCCGGTGGACTGCAGCACGCCAGGCTTCCCTGTCCATCACCAACTCCTGGGCCTTGGAAAACCATCGAGTCGGTGATGCTATCCAACCATCTTACCCTCTGTTGTTCCCTTCTCTCTCCTCCCTTCTCCTGTGGACTTGAATAGAACAAACTTTCTACCAACGTGTTACCAGTGTTACTAATCTTCTAGTCTAAAATTCTTAGGTCCTTAACCTGTGTCTTCTCCACTATGGCAGTTATGTATTTTAGGTTCTGACACTATGGCAATGCACTTTTCATGCGCTGAATGGCATATCACGTTAGAACAAGAGGCACCATGAGTAATGATCATTTAAACAATTAGGGATTTCTTTATCTCATACAGACCAGCTCAACAAAACCACATGGAATCTGACTCCTTTTTTCCTTCAGGTCTGTCATTCTGAGTATGTTGCTATGGTCCTCATGATTATAAAAAGTGTTGCTGCACTTTCAGACATCATATTCATGACTGGCAGGAAAACTAAAATAGATAGAGCAAACGGCATAAATCAAAGGACAAAGAGTTATATTTTTGTCCTTGCCTTTACATGCAGGAAAGACTTCCCTTGCCAAAAACTTCAGTCCATATCTCATTGAAAAAAACTGTGTCCCATGCTTACTGTCACTATAAGAAAGCCCAGGAAGGAGTTTTAGCTTTCCAAGCTCTGTACTAAAAAAGAAAGAGAAGTGGCATTGTGAATGGTTAGGGGAGCCAATCCTCAGGAACTGTGAAATACAAATTTAAATAAATCAGATGGGTTGGGCTAACCCTACTATAACCTTACTATAGATACCACAGTTTTTCAGCTCCTCTCCTGTTGAAAACATTGGGCTGTGTAATGTTTCTAAGAAAGGCACAGAGTACAGTCACCAGGTCTATTAACTATTAGTTGAGCCTTTTACTCCTGGTTGTTCTTTGATTCAAAAACACTGCTCTTCAGTCACTAAGTCACATCTGACTCTTTGTGACCCCATGGACTGCAGCACTTCAGGCTTCCCTGTCCTTCACTATCTGCAGGAGTTTGCTGAAATTCGTGTCCATTGAGTCAGTGATACCATCCAACCATCTCATCCTCTGTCGCCCCCTTCTCCTTTTGCCCTCAATCTTTCCCAGCATCATAGTCTTTTCTAATGAGTCAGTTCTTCGAATCAGGTGGCCCAAGAATTGGAACTTCAGCTTCAGCATCAGTCCTTCAATCAATATTCAGGGTTGATTTCCTTTAGGATTGACTGGTTTGATCTCCTTGCTGTCCCAAAAGAAAATACTTGCAATATAGAATTTTAATTGAATTATTAAAAATGCATTGTCTTCCTCTAAGGAAACATTTTTCATACTCTTTCCCACTCTTAATTAGAAAAAAATAGTAAACAGTATTTCAGCTGCAAATAATCCCTAAGAAAATGCTTCATATCTCAGTAGAATTTCTCTATCAAGATCTTAGACATAACAGTGATTTAAAATGAATGCTCCTTCCACTTATGCAGGCTAATCAAGTAGCAGAATTCTAAAACATTTTTGCGAGCTCTCCCACATATTGTATCTAGCCAAAACCAACAATTCTGAAATGAGATCTTCTTTTTTTTTTATGTGTTGCAAGTTACCTTAAAAGAGAACATATTTCACAACCAAGAATGTGACATTATTGTAACGCAGTAGTAAAGTTGATGTGTACAGTGTGTGGCATGCATCCAACCATGTCATCCATCAATGAAATTTCAGGGGTTGATTATACTACAGTATACTCCTGTAGTGGAAAATTACCTACTTTCTCTGAGCTACCATTTAAAGCATCTTTTTCTGACATAAAATTTGTGACTTCCTGCTAACAGCTATAGAAAGGAGATAAGGAGGGGAAATGGAGGGGAAGGCTCTTCCTACAAAGAAAAGGAAGAAAGAAACAGAAAAGGTAGGAGAAGAACACTTACAGTGGCAGTACTTATGAGAAGTCCATATGCTCATCAAGCATCTCAGATTGCAGGTTCATAGTTACTCCTTAGGTTCCTGAGGGTTTCTAATCCAGGCCATTTCTGAAAGAAGGCATATTTTTTGTTGTCATTTCAAATTTGGATAGACTTTTCACATTTGGAAATTAGGAATGTACATTAAAAGTTTCATAGGAAATTAAGTAGATAAAGAAGGATTTTTAATTTTTAATTGCATAACTTTAATAATTATATCTAGGCCAGGTCTCAACTACCCAGTGATGAAAAATATTGAGACAATTACCTTGACAATTGAGACGAAAACCATTCAGAGGATATGATACTGTTGAGTTAGCTGAATGCCAGATAATAGATCTGAAATTGATGCTGTTGTTCAGGAGGTCCTGAACTATTCAAAATGAATTAGAATGTTTTTTTTCCCCAGTCTATGACAAACTCTTGCATTGATTTCCCTTTTGATAAGAAATAATTTCTAAGATAAATGAGAAGTTAAACTGATTGTTTGACTTTTGAAACTCACCTAGACTTTAGGAAATTTGATTATAGCTTACTAATTTGGGAAGACGAAAATATTCATTTGAGGCAGGGTAAGGTACATTCTGGGCTTCCCAAATCCGCCTGCCAATGCAGGAGATGTGGGTTTGATCCCTGAGTCAGCAAGGTCCCCTGGAGAAGGAAATGGCATCCCATTCCAGTATTCTTGCCTGGGAAATCCCATGGACAGAGGATCCTGGCCAGCTACAGTCCATGGGGTTGCAAAAGAGTTGGACACAACTTAGCAACTGAACAGCAAAAAGGTGCATTCCATGAATGTCTGTAAAACCTCCTGAAAGTTTAAATGTGGAAGAAGACAACTAGTTAAGAGGAAACTGAGAGGCTGCTTTGAATAGGTAATCTTTGAAAAAGGATTCTGAAGTCTCAAATAAGGCTCGGTTGTAAGTGGGAAGAAGAGAGGGAGTATTTTATGGAGGAACAAGTTGTCACTAGGCAGGAGAAGCAAAACAATAATGTTGAAAAGAACATTGTGTGTCTTATTCAGCTTGTTTGGGGGTCAGAGAGTGGTTTAGTTTGGTGGAAGAATACATTATTGTTGTGCTTTTTTGTTTTTGTTTTTTGATTGATTTCCCTTAAAAAAAAATGAGAGGAAGACAGAAATTTTGTCAAACCCAACCCACCCCTGAAAAAGTAGCCATGAGCACAATAGTTGTGGATTAAAAGTTAAGAGCAATGGAGAGGTGAATACAGGCTTAGGTTGGCAAGGATGTTTCTTCTCTTGTGGGAAGCTGATGGGGCACGAACATTTTAGATTCTTGGTTTACTTGTTTAACTATTTGTGTGATTGGTATTAGTGACATTTTTTTTTAATCTGAAGAAAATTCTTCCTAATAAAAAGAGTGAAATAATCACTCTAGTGGAAAAAGTTAAAATTTGAAAGTCACTTAACTGAACCATAATTTGCCTGGCCTTAACATTTCTCTTTTCATGCTTGCAATTTTGACTCAATTATTGATGTGTTTTTAAGGTTTCATTACTTTTCATGGTTAAAGTGGAGCTATATTGTTAAGTTAATGAAAGATAATGTAGCCTTTGTGATAATTGAGGACTTATTTTTTAAGTAGAGAAAATCCTTTTCCTGTAGACCATAATTATAGCTGTGTTCATTGCATCAAATTATACATGCATTATTAGACCTTCAAACCCCTAATAAATTTTGTACTTGACTGTTTTGGGGCTTTGTATATTGTAAGAAATATTTATATAAGTAAAATCTAGGTTGTATTAATAAAAAACAACTTATCTGAATCTTTGCATTCTTTAGGATCCACTTTCTCCTGATGAGAAACAAGGAATATTTTAAGGCAAAAAAATGGGATGATATATAGTTACTAAATGATTTTTAAATTCATGATTAACCATTCATATTCATTTCTATAGTCTTGCAGAATTGGTCTACATCATATAACCTTTTTTAAACATTTTAATGAAAAATGAAAGCACCATAACATCCATGTAATACGTGAGTTAAGAATCGCAGTTTTGAAAAAAAATTCTTCAAATTATACTTGCATTTCTTTCTTGAATTCTGAAAGCTTGTGATCTTATGAAATGTAATCCTTTCATATGGAGAACCATCTACTGGATTAGTATTACAAGCAAAGGACTAAATATTTAGTTAGAATAACGTTCATTATTATTGTGGTACCTATCAGATCAGATCAGATCAGTCGCTCAGTCGTGTCCGACTCTTTGCAACCCCATGAATCGCAGCACGCCAGGCCTCCCTGTCCATCACCAACTCCTGGAGTTCACTGAGACTCACATCCATCAAGTCAGTGGTGCCATCCAGCCATCTCATCCTCTGTCATCCCCTTCTCCTCTTGCCCCCAATCCCTCCCAGCATCAGAGTCTTTTCCAATGAGAAAACTCTTCACATGAGGTGGCCAAAATACTGGAGTTTCAGCTTTAGCATCATTCCTTCCAAAGAAATCCCAGGGCTGATCTCCTTCAGAATGGACTGGTTGGATCTCCTTTGCAGTCCAAGGGACTCTCAAGAGTCTTCTCCAACACCACAGTTCAAAAGCATCATTTCTTCAGTGCTCAGCCTTCTTCACAGTCCAACTCTCACATCCGTACATGACCACTGGAAAAACCATAGTCTTGACTAGATGGACCTTTGTTGGAAAAGTAATGTCTCTGCTTTTTAATATGCTATCTAGGTTGGACATAACTTTCCTTCCAAGGAGTAAGCGTCTCTTAATTTCATGGCTGCATTTACCATCTGAAGTGATTTTGGAGCCCCAAAAAATAAAGCCTGACACTGTTTCCACTGTTTCCCCATCGATTTCCCATGAAGTGGTAGGACCGAATGCCATGATTTTCGTTTTCTGAATGTTGAGTTTTAAGCCAACTTTTTCACTCTCCACTTTCACTTTCATCAAGAGGCTTTTTACTTCCTCTTCACTTTCT
Organism: Bubalus kerabau; assembly: GCF_029407905.1. Taxonomy (NCBI): domain Eukaryota; kingdom Metazoa; phylum Chordata; class Mammalia; order Artiodactyla; family Bovidae; genus Bubalus; species Bubalus kerabau. The sequence goes on from NC_073626.1 coordinate 155,934,818, forward strand.
GCCATAAGGGTGGTGTCATCTGCATATCAGAGGTTATTGATATTTCTCCCGGCAATCTTGATTCTAGCTTGTGTTTCTTCCAGTCCAGCGTTTCTCATGATGCACTCTGAATATAAGTTAAATAAGCAGGGTGACAATATACAGCCTCGAGGTACGCCTTTTCCTATTTGGAACCAGTCTGTTGTTCCATGTCCAGTTCTAACTGTTGCTTCCTGACCTGCGTACAAATTTCTCAAGAGGCAGATCAGGTGGTCTGGTATTCCCATCTCTTGAAGAATTTTCCGCAGTTTATTGTGATCCACACAGTCAAAGGCTTTGGCATAGTCAATAAAGCAGAAATAGATGTTTTTCTGGAACTCTCTTGCTTTTTCCATGATCCAGAGGATGTTGGCAATTTGATCTCTTGTTCCTCTGCCTTTTCTAAAACCAGCTTGAACATCAGGAAGTTCACGGTTGACGTATTGCTGAAGCCTGGCTTGGAGAATTTTGAGCATTACTTTACTAGCGTGTGAGATGAGTGCAATTGTGCAGTAGTTTGAGCATTCTTTGGCATTGCCTTTCTTTGGGATTGGAATGAAAACTGGCCTTTTCCAGTCCTGTGGCCACTGGTGAGTTTTCCAAATTTGCTGGCATATTGAGTGCAGCACTTTCACAGCATCAACTTTCAGGATTTGAAATAGCTCAACTGGAATTCTATCACCTCCACTAGCTTTATTTTGAAAGTAAACTTATTTTCTTGGTAATCTCAGAACTCTTTGTTGTTTGTCTTTGTGTTTTTGTTTGTTCATTTAACAGTAAGAAATAAGACATCTATACATTTTCACCAAAAAATTTCATATGATTTGTAAATAAGCAATCAATTCCTTCGCATATATCTTGCCATTTAAATAAATTTCTTAAAAAGTGAACTGGTGAAAAACAGGAGATGGGTATGTTAGGATTAATGTACCAAAGGATCAGTTTGTTGATGTCCATAACTAGATACTATGGAACATCCGCTCATTGAAAAATATGTTAGTGTGTTATGTTCATCTCCTTCTGCATATGGATTGCCTTTGAATGGGGAGATAAACATTTCCTAAATGATGGCATGTAGGATTTGTGCAGTTTCAGAGAAAACTGAGATGGAAAACTAATTTACCTGAAAAAAATATTCTTAGGCAACTTTATATAAAATAACATTCGTCATAATTCTTGGCCATTCAGTTCAGTTCAGTTGCTCAGTCATGTCCGACTCTTTCCGACCCCACAAATCGCAGCACGCCAGGCTTCCCTGTCCATCACCAACTCCTAGAGTTCACCCAAACTCACATCCATCGAGTCCGTGATGCCATCCAGCCATCTCATCCTCTGTCGTCCCCTTGTCCTCCTGTCCCCAATCCCTCCCAGCAACAGAGTCTTTTCCAATGAGTCAACTCTTCGCATGAGGAGGCCAAAGTACTGAGTTTCAGCTTTAGCATCATTCCTTCCAAAGAACACCCAGGGCTGATCTCCTTCAGAATGGATGGTTGGATCTCCTTGCAGTCCAAGGGACTCTTAAGAATCTTCTCCAACACCACAGTTCAAAAGCATCAATTCTTCGGCACTCAGCTTTCTTCACAGTCCAATTCTCACATCCATACATGACCACTGTAAAAACCATAGACTTGACTAGAAAGACCTTTGTTAGCAACGTAATGTCTCTGCTTTTTAGTATGCTATCTAGGTTGGTCATAACTTTTTTTCCAAGGATTAATGGTCTTTTAATTTGTCCTCTGTTAAAACCATTAATTCTCATGATTAGCTATGACAAGGATAGGGAAAATGTATATTATTGCTGTTAGAGGGGGGACTGAGAAACCAGCCATTTTGTGTTACATGCAGGCAGCAAAGTACTCATCAGTAGTTTTGGTACTCTTAGAGCCTTGGTACCCTAACTTAACATAGAGAAAAATCCATGGAAACAGTTCTTTGGGCAGATTGGTGTGAAGCAAGAGTCCATCTATAACTTCTTTCTACTAGAGTCTACACTTCTAGTGAGTGCTTTAGGATTGAAAAACACCAACAGATAACCCTCTGACCTGTTTTCACTGTTATTGCAAGACTTTTTATAAACACTGTCACCGTTACATAAGTTTGAGGAGTTTAGATGTGAAATCTGTGTGTGTGTGCTTAGTTGCTCAGTCATGTCTGACTCTTTGCAGCCCCATGGATGTGGCCCACCAGGATCCTCTGTCCATGGGGATTCTCCAGGCAAGAAGACTGGAGTGGGTTGCCATGACCTCCTCCAGGGGATCTTCCTAACCCATGGTTTGAACCCATATGTTCCCAATCCAGGGACTGAACCCAGGTTTCCTGCATTGCAGGCAGATTCTTTACAGTCTGAGCCACCAGGAAAGCTCTACATATGAAATAGGGAGATATTTAAAACCCAGATATGTGACTTAAATTTGAAAAAAATAAAAAAATTTTAGAAATTTGAAAATGACTCTTAAATGTTGAATTATTAAAAAAAAAGAGTAACCAACATTTAACCGAGCACCTAATATGTGACAGGTACTTTCCTAAATCCCATCTATAATATATAATTTAATTTAAATTCTGTTTAATACTCTGGCTTCTCTCATGGGTGAGACAGTAAAGAATCTGCCTGTAATGCAGGAGACCTGGGTTCGATCCCTGCATCAGGAAGATCCCCTGGAAAAGGGAATGGCAACCCACTCCAATATGTTTGCCTGGAAAATCCCATGGACAGAGGAGCCTGGTGGGTTCTAGTCCATGGTGTTGCAAAGAGTCAAACGTGACTGAGTGACTAACACACACACACACACACACACACACACACATACATTTAATTCCCTGACATTCATGTTCTATAAATGAGAAAACAAATTTATAAGCACATAACCTAGATGATTTTTTCAACGTATGGAGGATATTATTTTAGAAATCTTAAGAAATTATAGAAAGGCAAACCTTGATAACTTCTGTATCTCAAGAATGCTTATTTTGTAGGTAATTTCTAGAGGAAAATCTGATTTCCAGAGTTTAATGCTTCCTCTTACTTTAGAAATTATTTCATGAAACGAGTCATGGATAGCCACTCAATTCATGGTTCCTAACTTATGTATTTGGCCCACATTCATCAAAACTGTCTTCTATAAGTCTACAAAAGCAACTGCAAACCTAAGAGCAATAGGCCTATTGTTGTTAAGTCACTGAGTCACGTCCAGCTCTTTTGTGACCCCATGGACTGTAGCCCACCAAGTTTTTCTGTCCATGAGATTCCCCAGGCAAGAATATTGGCGTGGGTTGCTATTTCCTTCTCTAGGGAATCTTCCTGACCCAGGGATGGAACCGGCATTTCCTGCATTGCCAGGCAGATTCTTTACCACTGATCCACCAGGGAAGCAGCCAGTAGGCCCTTTAAGAGCTACCTAAAACTCTTAGGCTCAAATCCAGCATGCCCCAAGATTATGAAAACCATGTTATTCTAGTCTTCCAAATGCTAGTGCTTGCTTTTCCTTCAATATTTGGCATTTAGAGAGCCAGTAGATAAACACCCTCTTTTCTTGATCAAGTCAAGAATTCATAGGACTGTGAAAGATGGAGATAAAATATTAGGTTTTACTGGTTAAAGGGATTAAAGGGATATTACAATGTGTTGCCTTAATGGGCTTTCCAATACTCCATCTAGTAAATAGGCTAACCTCCCGGGGCACAGATAATGCTGAGTGATAGCTGGCTTGTCACATAGGGGCCTATCCTTGCAAAGAACAACACAGAAGAGCTTGGAAATGCAGATTCACTGCAGGCAGGCTGATCCAGAAAAGAGAGAAGTTAGAAGAAGCTGTCTCTTGTAATGCTAACCCTTTACTCCAGAGTTGCTTTGTGACCGCTCAGATACGTTTTTTCTACATCCTCAGAAGGATGGGGTTGGGGAAGAAAGAAGTCCAGTCTTTTTTACAGGAGATTCCTCATTAACACACACAAGACCTAGATGAGAGCCTTCCCTCTAGCCATTTTTAATAATTATACTATGAAACTTACAATAATTTGAATTTTTTAGAGCCGCTTGTAGCAGTTGTAGATTGTTTATAGTTCAGAGCAGCAGGTTGGGTGACAGTGGTATTAGGAATACAGAAGCTAAAACCTAAAGGTCGAGGAACTAGTTACTTTCTTATTTGTGTCCTTTTATCTTCAAACTGTCAGAAAACAGAGGCTTAGAACAGGGAATACTCATTTTGTATAAAGATTTTCTACTTCTCTCCTTTGACATTTCCAGCAACTTAGTAGTAGCGTGACTGAATGAAACCGAAAGTAATGAATAGGAAAAGTTACATGGAAGGAGTATTCAGTGTAAATAGTTCCATCTCAGCCTAATTAACATTCACAGATCAGATAGAAAACATAAAGTCAAAAAGAAGAACAAAAATTGCAGGGAGATAACAGTACTTGATAAAGAGGGACTGTAATTGGTAGAAATTAAAAGAGTGATTTTGGTCATCTCTAATTTCTAACAAAACTGAAGGTCAGTTCAGTTCAGTTCAGTCCCTCAGTCGTGTCTGACTCTTTGCGACCCTATGAATGACAGCACGCCAGGCCTCCCTGTCCATCACCATCTCCCCAGAGTTCACTCAAACCCATGTCCATCGAGTCGGTGATGCCATCCAGCCATCTCATCCTCTGTCGTCCCCTTCTCCTCCTTCCCCCAATCCCTCCCAGCATCAGAGTCTTTTCCAATGAGTCAACTCTTCGCATGAAGTGGCCAAAGTACTGGAGTTTCAGCTTTAGCATCAGTCCTTCCAAAGAAATCCCAGGGCTGATCTCCTTCAGAATGGACTGGTTGGATCTCCTTGCAGTCCAAGGGACTCTCAAGAGTCTTCTCCAACACCACAGTTCAAAAGCATCAATTCTTCGGTGCTCAGCCTTTTTCACAGTCCAACTCTCACATCCATACATGACTACTGGAAAAACCATAGCCTTGACTAGACGGACCTTTGTTGGGAAAGTAATGTCTCTGCTTTTGAATATGCTATCTAGGTTGGTCATAACTTTCCTTCCAAGGAATAAGCGTCTTTTAATTTCATGGCTACAGTCACCATCTGCAGTGATTTTGGAGCCCAAAAAAATAAAGTCTGACACTGTTTCCACTGTTTTCCCATCTATTTGCGATGAAGTGATGGGACCACATGCCATGATCTTAGTTTTCTGAATGTTGAGCTTTAAGCCAATTTTTTCACTCTCCACTTTCACTTTCATCAAGAGGCTTTTTAGTTCCTCTTCACTTTCTGCCATAAGGGTTGTGTCATCTGCATATCTGAGCTTATTGATATTTCTTCTGGCAAACTTGATTCCAGCTTGTGCTTCTTCCAGCCCATCGCTTCTCATGATGTACTCTGCATATAAGTTAAATAAGCAGGGTGACAATATACAACCTCGACGTACTCCTTTTCCTATTTGGAACCAGTCTGTTGTTCCATGTCCAGTTCTAACTGATGCTTCCTGACCTGCATACAGTTTTCTCAAGAGGCACATCAGGTGGCCTGGTATTCCCATCTCTTGAAGAATTTTCCGCAGTTTATTGTGATCCACACAGTCAAAGGCTTTGGCATAGTCAATAAAGCAGAAATAGATGTTTTTCTGGAACTCTCTTGCTTTTTCCATGATCCAGCCTAAGTTTATACAAAATGAACTAAGGTAGTATTTTTACATGATTATCTGCCCACATCATTCTTTTTATCCCCTCCAGTGTAAACAATGCTTTAAGGTACTAGAAGTGTTGATAAAGGCATGGGGGAGGGGCCAGGGGAACAGCTGGATATGCCGTGTAAGACGATGGAAAGATATCAAGTAAATTTAAAATAATATACGTGACGTTTTTAAATCACATGAAATTCTACACGTCACTGAAACCTTATATTGAAAAGAGATAAAGCAGAATGTGCAAGCACACAGAACCAAAGACTCTTATGCCTTCTTATACCTACGTGAGTGAGGTAAAGAGAGGGCTACAGACGTGGAGTTTAAACAAGCAGAGTTGAGAGGTTGATTAATTCTGCAGCACATGCTTAACCATCTCTCCTGATTGCCCTTGTGGTGATATTCCCTCTCCTCACTAAAGAAAACAAATGTTAAAACATTAACTTATACACATACACACACAGATACAAGCACATAATACAAAAATATCTGGAGGCAGAACTTTATGTTATAGGAGAAACACTGAGTATTTTCCAGAGAGCCCTGTGCTGCAGACGTTGAGTGCTGCGACAGGGAAAGTGATCTGAGTTATTTATTAAAAGAGGGTTGATTAAACTGTGTGCTTGAGAGAATTGGGAATGGTGCATACCTTTCCTTTCTTGCACTGAATTTGGTAGAACTCAGGGTAGATAATAAATCAAGGAATTGAATATCTGTGCAGTTGCTCCTGTTCAGACTAATTGATTATAATATTGGGCTGGTCGTAAATAGAAGATCCAAAGTGAAGTTGCTCAGTCGTGTCTCACTCTTTGGGACCCCATGGACTGTGTAGCCTACCAGGCTCCCCTGTCCATGGAATTTTCCAGGCAAGAGTACTGGAGTGAGTTGCCATTTCCTTCTCCAGGGGATCTTCCCGACCCAGGTATCGAACCCGGGTGTCCTGCACTGCAGGCAGATGCTTTACCATCTGAGCCACCAGGGATATTGCATGCAAGATCCAAGGCTTACCTGAAATTGTAGCAGATCGATGCTTAGATTGCTCTCTTTGTCCCCTTTTCTTACCCAAAATGGATAGTTGGAAAGAGGATTTGTTGTTGTTCAGTTGCTCAGTTGTGTCTGACTCTTGGCAATGCCGTGGACTGCAGCACAGCCAGGCTTGCCTGCCCTTCACTATTTCCCAGAGCATGCTCAAACTCATGTCCATCAGGTTGGTGATGCCATCCAGCCATCTCATCCTCTGTCGTCCCCTTCTCCTGCCTTCAGTCTTTCCCAGAATCAGGGTCTTTAGGGAGTTGCTACACACCTCTTTACTTTTGTTTCCTTCTCATGGAGCAGAAAAAGGAAGACTGCAGTAGCATCTATGATGCAGAGACAAATGTATGGGGATAAAAGACAAAGCAATATCTTACTGCATGGCCAGTTATCAGGATGTGTTTCATATCTTTTTCGTGCTTTTCTTAATCTTCCATTGTTTGGATCCATTTCGGTCTACCTTGTTCCCTCTAGGATTTATGTCTCACCATCTTAGGGTTTTTAGCACATCTCACTTTGGCCCAATTGGTCATCTAATGCCATCCCTAAAACTTGAATAGTTCATTTTATTCAATTCTGGCCATGTACATCTGATCACCAATCTTGAATTCAACTTGTTTGTGTTTTTACATAACTTTAATGTTTTTATCAACTCCTTACTACTGCCCCCTTCATCTGACTCCATATCTTCTCCCCAGTCCCCTGGAAACCAACTAGGGGCTCACACACTGGTGTTCTTCATCTTCCTCTAGTTACACCAGCTATACAGTGAATGCCAGTTAGTCCCTTTTCTCGTCCCCATCAGTTCTGCCACATGGCCTTTGACACCCATGAGGCATTATGATGCAAGTTATTTCAGTCTTAGTACAGATTTCAATATAGAAATTGAGATTCATAACAATTTTTGTAACATGCTAATTTCAATATATGTGTCTTAAATTCCTAAACTTGGGTTTCCCTGGTGGCTCAGATTGTAAAGAAAGAATCTGCCTGCAATGAGGGAGACCTGGGTTTGATTCCTCAGTTGGGAAGCGCCCTCAGAGAAGGGAAAGGATCTGGCCTGGAGAATTCCATGGACAGAGGAGCCTGGCAGGCTACAGCCGATGGGGCCACAAAGAGTCTGATATGACTGAGCACCTTTCACTTTCACTTTTCCTAAACTTTCTTTGTAAAAGAATGCTGAGTTTTAGTCAGTACTCCTGAATAATAAAGGAACCACACATAATTCATTTTGATTTTCTAACAATTATCAAACAGGTACAAAAAGAAATTGTCAGTAATTAAATATCATGACAGTCATCGGATTGACTTGGTGGTTTCTAATAAATTAGGCTAAGAACAGAATTTTGTACTATGCTATGCTATGTTAAGTCACTTCAGTCGTGTCCGACTCTGTGCGACCCCATAGACGGCAGCCCACCAGGCTCCCCCATCCCTGGGATTCTCCAGGCAAGAACACTGGAGTGGGTTGCCATTTCCTTCTCTAGTGCATGAGGGTGAAAATTGAAAGTGAAGTCGCTCAGTTGTGTCCGACTTTCAGCGACCCCATGGACTGCAGCCCACCAGGCTCCTCCGTCCGTGGGATTTTCCAGGCAAGAGTACTGGAGTGGGTGCCATTGCCTTACTTTGATGTATAAATGCACCTCAATTCCATGTCTTAAGTAGTAATACTTCTAGTTATTCCTCAATTATATGTAGGTTTTGTTTTCTAAATATCCTCCTTGAAAAGAGATTTTCATGATAGAGCTCTTGCCATGAAGATGTTTGATTTCAGCTTAGAAAGCGCCTACTCTATGTCACTAATATACTAAGGAAATCTGAAATGGAAAATTTTTAATATTCATAAGTATACAGAATTCTTGTAGACTGCTGAAACATGAAGTAACCAAATAAACTTTATTATTGAAATGAGTTTCTTAAGAATATAAATGCATAATGTGACTTTTCAAACTTGTTAAACTGTAAAGAGCTACAGCAATTTCATAATATGAAACAGTGTGTATAAAACTATGTAGCATAAAATGTTTAGCAGCTAAGGTAGCGGGGAAGTTCCAGGAGCTGTTTTCGTAAATCTGAAAGTAGTTAACCTGTTTCATTGATCTTCTTTATTCCATTTACCAAAATAGTGGGGCCTGCCTCCCCCTGTCTTTGAACTTTATAAATTTCATTTTGTTGATGCTATGTATTTTAGAATGGTCTTTCTTTTACATATTGTAACAATTTTTGTAACTAGAACTTCTGGAGGTTATGGAAATTATATATTGTTTAGCTTAAGAATATCTTTTCTTAAGTTTTGTTTTGTTTAATAAATAAAACAGGGATACTTTTTATTTAGAAAACAGGATAAATGATATCACATTTTTTAACATGAGAAAACAAAAACATAATAAATTCAAATGACTTTTCTTGAAGGCCATGGTCTGATCTTAAGAATTTTCATTTGGGAGGTAATTGGGAAATGGCCTGGCTAATGCACTCACCAGAGTGGAAGTGCCCTCACCTGTGAAACAAGGATACTCAGCTCTGTAGATGACGTGAGAGTTTATTTTGCAAAATTATGAGGCTGCATATTTGCATATATGTTGACTTTTAATAAATGGTGAAAAGTGTTTGAATGTTGGTAGATAATCTTTACCCTGGTGAACGTATTGGATGAATTTTTCTTACAAAAATATAAATCTATGAATTTCAATGGAGCATTTATATAGAAAAGGTAACAATCATAGTGTTGCCCTGGAGATAAGCCAGAACACACATACAGTCTTGCCTGCCTCTTTCCTTGCCCATGATTAGGATTAAAACTACCAGCCAGGTAACAAGGCAAGAGGAAGACTATTTGGTACCCCACCAGGCTCCAAATTTACTATATGTATAAGGCTGGAAGAACACTGGACAGGGGAAATTGAAAGGAAGCGTTCACCTTTAATGACTACCCCCTGGATAATTATTAATAATGTCATGTGCCACGTTGTGCTAAGTCGCTTCAGTCATGTCTGACTCTTGTGCGACCTTGTGAACTGTAGCTGGTCAGGATCATCTGTCCATGGGATTCTCCAGGCAAAAATACTGGATGGATTGCCATTCCCTTCTCCAGGGGATCTTCCTGACCCAGGAATCGAACCAGCATGTCTTGTGTCTAACCTGATTTGGCAGGTGGGTTCTTTAACACTAATGCCACATGGGAAGCCTCCCTATTAATAATGCCAGAAACTGTGAAAATGCCTCACCTATTTAGTACAAATGAAGGGAAGATACTTTCCACATCCTGACAATACAAATCCCATATAGCTTTGAATGAAATCTATACTATTACATTTTTAAAGTGCCAGGGAAGTATTGATATTTCATATTTTCACATTTTCTTAGCTGACTTCTAAAAAAGAACGAGACCTAACATTTTGACAGATTTTTCATTGTTTTGTGCACATATTTGCTTTATGGCTTTTAATTCATTTTGACTCTTTTTAAAATACTCCTCTTTGTTTAATATTTTTTATTGGTGAGAAGAACTGAGTTGACTCCACCTGAAGATAATGGTGAAAATATTAATATACCAAAGTGACATCTATCATAATAATGAGAAGCTGTGTGTTAAATGGCTCTAAAGCTTTTATTCTTAAGTTACTACTGTTCATTCCGAGCTAATGTCTATTTTTTTTTTTTCCCATGCTCTTCACTTTCTTATTTTCCAGACAGGTGCTGGAGAGATCTGTTAAATAATCATCACTCATATATCAGTCTCCTACTTAAAACTATTCAGTGATGTTAGGGTAAATTCCAGTCTTCTTTTCTCAGCTTATGAGGACCCATCTGATCCGGTCCATACTTTTCACATGCACTTCATTCATCATCAACACAGTCCTTCATTCTCTGTGGTCATTCTGGCCTTCTTTCTGTCCCTTGAGTACAATTTTGCATATGCAGTCATCTATGCCTGAAACCGTCTGCCCCTAAATTGTCCTAAAGATTCCTTTTCCCTCTGATCTTGCCTGGAATGTCATGTCTTCAGTGAGGACTCTAGTAACCAACCCATGGAAAATAACATTCTCCTACAAATCATTGTCATATCACTTTTTTTTTTTCCTTTTAGCTTTTTCATATAGCTCAGATATTCTGTTCAGACATGTAATTGTTGCTCTTTCCCCACATTCATATGTAGGCTCCCTGAGAGTGGTGCCTCTATCTGTTTTGCATACTGTATCATAGGCTTTTAATTCATATTTATTGAAATAAAGAGTAAAAGTTGCATGTTAGAATGCTGTGTAAATCCTGATGCATATCCAAATATAAGATGCAAGTATTAACTAAGCAACAGACAAATCTTTTGTATGTTTGTCCTGGTAAGCTGGATAAAAGCATATGTGATGTGTGAGCATGTGCCATCATTAAGTATGAGTAGATCAGTAGTCACCCATGTTCACGGGGCATACATTTTGATATTGATTGATTTTCAACCCACTGTGCATCTTCTGTGTTGGAAATAATTAGAGCCTGTGAACTGAAGTGAAGGAAATATTTATAATGCTGAATAACTGAAAGTGAAGACAGGGGTATCTAATTAGTCTTTCTTGTGACAATCTTTTTTTTGGATTAGACTTTGAAAATTCTTAACAGTGGTGCTTGTGTCAGCGACTCTGCTGATAATTAATAGTATTCACCATACACCTACACACATTCCCTCCAAAATATCCTTGTGTAATGCCACTACTGGAAAGAACAATTTCAATTAGAGAGGAGAGCTTTTGAAATGTATATATCATGTGGTCTATTGTGAGAGATGTGTCCTATTATAAAAGAGAAAAAAATCTCTGATAGAACATAATATTTTATGTAACATGCCTGATATATTGTTTAACAAAACATTTTATGGATACTTCATCAGGACATGACTTGATTTAAGAAGCAGGACTAGCATTCACCCACGGTTTCTTTTTTTGAATCCGTAAGATGTTTTCCCATACTATTTTCACCCAGTCACAAGCTTATTAACTTGGGAATGAGGTGACAGGGCCTTTGTCTTTGAATCTTGCAATTATAATTAATAGTAAGTTAAAGGGAAGCAGAAAGGTTATATTCAAAGTTTAAAGTAAAATGACTTTGTGGCACGTAGCGCAGGTACCAGGAAGATATTAAGTGGGAACTCATTATTCTTATTAATTAGAACTTTGGGAAGACATCTTGAAAAGGAAAGTCATTTTATGGTATGTTACAAGCGAGACACCTATTTGTGGACAAAACTTGGACAGGAACTATGCGGTCTTCATCTCGGCATGTCCAGGGCCTAGCAGAGGCCATCCCCAGTGATGCCGGTTGTATATAAGAAGGTAGGGAGAAGGGGTCACTGTGTACATATTCTCCTCTGTACCCCTCAATGCACTCCTAAAATCTATATTATGAAAGAAACCACTGAAAATTTCCTTATGTTTGTGTGTGGAAGTATTCTGTGTGGAGCCTGCACTTTTGGCAGAGGATTTAATGTTAGAAAAAATATAGTAAAGTCTGGTGTCTCTCAAAACCACATGGAAACATCATTTTTCTCTAAATGTTTACAGTTTTAAAAACTAAATGTACTACTTATGATCTTTATAAGAGACATGTGTGGATTATAGAAGTCAATGACATGAAGGGCCAGGCTACAGTGAAGTGCAATAATGTACAGTAATAATAATAGCTAATATTTACAGAAAGCTGGCCATGTTGAGATGCTGTTCCAACCACTTTCCATGTCTCAGCTTGTCCTTACAACACAAGACCCTTATGGTCACCCTTTTAATATTCCCCCTTTTCACAGATAAGGAAACTGAGGCTGTGGAGATTGAATGTCATTTGCTAGTCAATATGTTCTAGGCCAATATTAAAATCTAGGCAGGCTGGTTTCAAAGTCTCTGTCTCTGTCTCTGCACTAGGATGACATTCACTGAGTTTTCATTATGTGTCTAAGTCCTTCACTTAGAATGAAGGAAGTGCATTTACTTCCTCAACTCACAAATGTATGAAGGCAATAGGATATTTCCTTCTATACATGTTGGAACTATGTCTAATCACATAAAGATCATTTAATGGACAAAGTACCTTATACTTTTTAAAGAATAGAATATCGATGTTTGACTGAAACCAATCCAGAATGGTTAGGGAAAAAAAATCATATGTAGATAAGAGATATTTTAAAAAGAGACAGTGCTAGAAAAGAGATACAACACAAAGAAGCCTTAGAGCATGATTAGTAGGTTCAGTTCACATGCAGTTCAGGTGGCGTGGAGGGAACTGCAAAGTAGAAGGGTTCAATAGAGCCTGGAGAAACACTTCCAAACTGATTAACCACCAACAGGTTTGTGTTTATATTGTTTCCTTAACTTCTGCAAACAGTTCCCCTCACAGAAGTCATTTTGGAAACATCTTTCAAAGTTTGTAAAGACGTCAGTGATTTTGGTTATCTTCACTTAAAGAGGGTAATTTATCATCTAGTCAAGTGCGCATGTGTCTGCCAGGAAAGCTGTGACCAACATACATCACACTCAGGAGCTTCAGGGATTTGGTTTGCTTTCTTATGTGTGATTTAATGTAGGATTCATTTCAACCTGACTTTTTTTTTTAACCTCTCATCATATTTTTCTTCTAATTAAGTTCTATAAATGTAACCTCCCCCCAGTTTGAGCTGTGATAAATTCCTTCTCTGAATTGGCCTTCTGAAAGTCACAAACCAGCATTATGATGGATTGCAAAATGAATAATTTCCCTTCTACCATGTTTATTTTGAGCAGCAAAGTGCTGGAGAAAAGGGAATTCTTTTCACTCAAACGAAAGCCCTGCTCACAGTGGTTATGTGTCTGTGAGTTAAATATTTCCAGCGCTGACTGACCCCAGCGTATTTCCAAAACTGGATAGGCCTAATGGAAGGACATGATTTTTCAGCTCAGAATTTGGGGATTTAAGAATATTCTTGGAAGGAATCCAAAATGAGAAAAGGTGTGCTTTCATGTAAGCCCTGGAGTTACTCATGTAGGTATGGGCTGAGACCATGGTTTCTTTGGGAAATTGATTTCCTAAAGTCTATATTGCAGAGGAAAGGAACAATGTCATTCATACAATGGACTATGGGAGAAATGAATATTTAGTTTTTATTTTTAAGTCCCTATTCATTTCACTTTATTATACATGCAAGTAAATTCATTATGTCTTTGATGTGAGACAGCTGTGTTGAAATTGAACCACTTGCTGCTAATATTTAAGCTGGTATTTTAATATGTGCTTAACACAGGATACATTTGTTCCCTTTACATTGGAAGGCACAGATGAAACTATATAAATAAGATTAAAGTATTGCCATAGATAAAATATGAGGCATTAACCTTTTAGTCTCTTGATTTTCAAATGGTTTAGCGTCAATATTTAAATAGCCACAACAATCATAGTCTGGTTCAAGTAATACTGCTTAATGTGTTAATCATTAATTTTACATACTTCTTTCTCGGTTCCCTCTATGCCTTTATAGAGTGGGAATTGCCTCTTGCATCCTGAATTCATTACTGTGATTTGTGTACTGTGCCTTGACTGAAGCCAATTTAAGTGGCATATCAGTGTGGAATTTGAGCTCCTTTGCTTTCCGTAGATAGGAGCTCATGGAGTTAATGTTTCTTTTATAGAATTTATTACAGGACTATGATAATGTGGTTATGATTTATGATCTATTCCTGGATAGTATCTGAGTTAAGATATACTACAGTCTGAAAAGAAGTTTGATTTTATATATTGTAATAAGCGTGGCTACTGGTCCAAATGTCTGAACACCAACTTTTCATTGGCATAACTTCTCCTCCCTGAATGAAAAACCAGAACTATTATTTCAAACCAGAATTAGATATAAGCATTCACCTAAATCAACCATCCCATTTTTCAGATGAGGAATGTGAGATCCTGTGAAATTAATTAGGTTGATGACATTCAGGAAGGTATAAGTTAGGGCTCTAGCCAGGAGGTTGAACCTGGCTCTTCTGACTTCTGACCCAGCATTCTGTAGCTGTCCTGTCTGGCTGAAATAGATAAATACTGCCATTTCATTTATTCTCCATATGAATCCATTCACTGTTACCTTCCCTTAACAACCTTTTCTTCTCTTTCCCTGTGTAGCATCGTCATGCACCCTCACAAAGACCTCCTTGTCTCCTGTGGGGAGGACCGTGTCTGGAAGATGGTGGGGCTCCCCAAGGGCAACGTGCTTCTCACAGGCTTGGGCCACACTGACTGGCTTTCAAACTGCTGCTTCCATCCCAGGTCAGTGCACACAGCTCTCAGAGCTAGTCTCATCTCTCCAGGAATGCACTTGTTTACTCTGTGTCTTCATTCTGCTGTCTTTTTTTTTTTTTTTCCTTAAACCACTTATTGAAGTATAAATAAAGCTATATATTTAATGTATACAACTGATAAGCTTGGAGATAAGTATACCTCCTTGAAATCATCACTGCTGTCTATACCATAAACATGTTATGGTATCATAACAGTTTCCTCCCATCCACTTTATCTTATCATCATCATCATCATCATCGTCCTCAAAACACTTAAGATTTGTAAATGCTAGTGGCTCAGTGGTAAAGAATCTGCCTGAGCACAGGTATACCTGTGGTGGATTCATTTCAATGTTTGGCAAAACTAATACAATATTGTCAAGTTTAAAAATAAAAGAAAAAGAAAAAAAAAAAAAAAAAGAATCTGCCTGAAATGCAGGAGACTCTGGAGACTCAGATTTGATCCCTAGGTTAGGGAGATCCCCTAGGGAAGAAATAGCAACTCCAATATTTGTGCCTAGGAAATCCCATGGACAGAGGAGCCTGGTTGCCCACAGTCCATAGGGTCACAAAGAGTTGGACACAACTGAGCTACTGAACATACACGCACAACCTGAGATCTACCCTCTTTAGCAAATTTTTAAGTATTCCTTAAGAATTGTTAGTTGTACATGCTATGGTATACAGTAGATCTCTAGGACTTAACTCGTCTTATATAAATGAAACTTGAAAGTTTATACTGCCACTTTCGTCTCTGCAACCCCACCTCTACCACTGAATTTTGAAACATGTAGATAAATGCTCCTTTGGCTTTCATTATATCGACTTTAGATTGATTGCTTTTGATATTTAGTACATATAAAACTTAATCCACATGCTGATGCATTTAAGAAGAGTAATGAGCTTCCCAGGACAAGCTTCGGAAATGCTCTTTGTCCTCATAAACTCTGACAAGGCACATGAATTTCAATAATGCATAGCAGTGTTTACTTTGCCTCTGTTAATCTTGTATGTTTTCTGTTTAGAATTAAGATATCTACCAAAAAGGATCAGGAGGCAGTGATCAACTCCTTTAAAAATTCAATGATACTTAAGATGTAAAAGGGAACAAGCAGAACTAAAGGCATGGAGCCCTATAATTTTCAAGATTCACTTAATTTTTGTACCAAAAGAACCAGGGCACAGAAGGAACGAAACACACAGACACATTTTTCTGGTGGCAAGAAGGACTGCCTACTGTTGCTTGTGGTCAACTCTTATCCCTGATCCCAGTGGTCTTCTCTTATCATCATAATGCTTAACATTTTTAAACACTCCTGCATCTGGCTCTTTCTAACAGTTTCTGGTCTAATTATTCTTGGAGACAGGTAGTTCTTAGTGAAACTTCTGAATGGTACCATTGGGAAAATTTGTTCTTTGGAGAACTTAATTTTTTGTTTGCACAAAACTTTTTTTTAAAAAAGCATCTTTGTCTTATCCTTAGTATGAAAGTCAGTGAAATTAGATTGAAATAAGAGTAAACTAAATTATTCAAAAATTTGTGTCTTAAAGAGAAGAGTAAACTAATTTTTCAAAAAAAATTTTGGAAGTGTTCTTAAAATACAACTTTAGTTCTAGATGTTTGGATTTAATTTTTTAAACGTAGAATGCATTCCATACCTGATATGTGGATAAACAGATCTGCACCATCTCTTACCTCTCAGGAACATAAAGCCCATCTTGCAAGCAGAGACAGCACATTCGGAAGTGTAGTGTATCACTTACACAGCTGCTGGGCATACTAATCAGATTTCCGTAATATCCCGTCACCATGACAACCTGTGACTCTGACATTTTCTTATTAGTGTTTGACTAGCACATGGTCCTTTTAATAGATATTCCTACTTTTCCAGTCAATTACTGAAATTAAAATGAGGTGAAATATATCATTATTCACTCATAGTATGAGTTTACATTTAGTACTTTCTTTGGTAGAATTTTAGTAAAATGCAGCCATGCTGCTTTTTTTCTAGTGCATGTGGGATAAAAATAATGGGAGAAAATACATTTAGCCACATGTGTTTTAAGTGAGAGATAATGAATAACGAGTCTTCTATTTGCAGAATTGACAAAAATAATGAATGTTTATTAGAAACAATAAAAAAAGCTCTTTTTTTTATTTGGGGTAGGGACCATTTCTCAAGTTTATATTTCAGGCTTGAGACATTTTACAATGCTTAATGTATGTAAATCAACACTGAAAACCATACATTATATATAAATATATGCATATATGTGAATATAATATTTATGTCTAAAAGCTGTTGAAGTTCCTGCTTTCTGAAATTTGTGATACTTGATGTTTATTTTTGCTTAGATAATTTAGTCAGTAAAAAAATAATTTATCTGTTAAAGATAATACTTTTCCTCTTTATATACTTATCTATAATCAAAGAATCAAATATAAAATAAATTTGATTCAAATGTGACACTAATCTGTGGTTGGATCTTTGATGAATACATGCAGTCATAGTCTTTCTCAGAGCCCATTTTTGTGATCAGTTTGATGTTACTCCCTTGGAAGAGGTCCAGAGTAGACACATTACACAGTGTTGCCTGCCTAATTCCTCTGCCCTTCACACAGAAAAATAAACCTGGACATTTTCTTTGTAATTTTTGATTGTGGTTGTCCCCAACTGAGTATTTTCTACAACTTCCAGTTAGATGTATTCCTGATTACTATGACATGGACGCCACTGTCTCTCCTGTCACAGTAACGTCTGTCAGATTCCAGATTCCTTTTAGGGATCAAACTTACTTAATATGAGAGTGGGCTATTCACCGAGTGACTCGAACCAGTCTTAGTCATCCTATTTTCCTTGTCATAATGGACATCTTCCATACATAAACAGTAAATACAACGGTCATGATAATATCAGGCGAAAGATGAGTGACAGAAAAAAATAAACTGGGAGGGTAACTAATTATCACTTGAGGATCAGATAAGATGATATTGAAATATATAAAATAGAGCTCTTAGAAATACTAGATTTTGACAAAATTATAGTCATCAGAGTCAAATACTTCAAAGCAAATTAGTTGTTAATCTGTCAAGTAAACAAAATTACAGTGGAATTAGAGAAATTAACAGCAAGTGTATTTAGTAGTATATATTGAACTTTAGTAGTATATATTGAAAGCTAGGGGAGGTGATGGAATTCCAGTTGAGCTATTTCAAATCCTGAAAGATGATGCTGTGAAAGTGCTGCAACTCAATATGCCAGCACATTTGGAAAACTCAGCAGTGGCCACAGGACTGGAAAAGGCCAGTTTTCATTCTAATCCCAAAGAAAGGCAATGCCAAAGAATGCTCAAACTACCACACAATTGCACTCATCTCACACACTAGTAAAGTAATGCTCAAAATTCTCCAAGCCAGGCTTCAGCAATACGTCAACCGTGAACTTCCTGATGTTCAAGCTGGTTTTAGAAAAGGCAGAGGAACCAGAGATCAAATTGCCAACAACCTCTGGATCATGGAAAAAGCAAGAGAGTTCCAGAAAAACATCTATTTCTGCTTTATTGACTATGCCAAAGCCTTTGACTGTGTGGATCACAATAAACTGTGGAAAATTCTGAAAGAGATGGGAATACAAGACCACCTGACCTGCCTCTTGAGAAATCTGTATGCATGTCAGGAAGCAACAGTTAGAACTGGACATGGAACAACGGACTGGTTCCAAATAGGAAAAGGAGTACGTCAAGGTTGTATATTGTCACCCTGCTTATTTAATTTATATGCAGAGTACATCATGAGAAGTGCTGGGCTGGAAGAAGCACAAGCTGGAATCAAGATTGCCGGGAGAAATATCAATAACCTCAGATACGCAGATGACACTACCCTTATGGCAGAAAGTGAAGAGGAACTAAAAAGCCTCCTGATGAAAGTGAAAGTGGAGAGTGAAAAAGTTGTCTTAAAGCTCAACATTCAGAAAACGAAGATCATGGCATGCGGTCCCATCACTTCATGGGAAATAGATGGGTAAACAGTGGAAACAGTGTCAGACTTTATTTTTTAGGGCTCCAAAATCACTGCAGATGGTGACTGCAGCCATGAAATTAAAAAACACTTACTCCTTGGAAGGAAAGTTATGACCAACCTAGATAGCATATTCAAAAGCAGAGACATTACTTTGCCAACAAAGGTCCGTCTAGTCAAGGCTATGGTTTTTCCAGTGGTCATGTATGGATGTGAGAGTTGGACTGTGAAGAAGGCTGAGCGCTGAAGAATTGATGCTTTTGAAATGTGGTGTTGGAGAAGACTCTTGAGAGTCCCTTGGACTGCAAAGGAGATCCAACCAGTCCATTCTGAAGGAGATCAGCCCTGGGATTTCTTTGGAAGGAATGAAGCTAAAGCTGAAACTCCAGTACTTTGGCCACCTCATGCGAAGAGTTGACTCATTGGAAAAGACTCTGATGCTGGGAGAGATTGGGGGCAGGAGGAGAAGGGGACGACAGAGGATGAGATGGCTGGATGGCATCACTGACTCGATGGACATGAGTCTGAGTGAACTCTGGGAGTTGGTGATGGACAGAGAGGCCTGGCGTGCTGAGATTCATGGGGTCGCAAAGAGTCAGACACGACTGAGCGACTGAACTGAACTGAACTGTTTGAACTTCATCATCATAAACTTTATACATGAAGAGAGATTATAGATTCTTTGAAATCATTCATTAAGTTTTTAAAAATATATAAATCTTAAACTACAGATTGAACATAAATAGATTCTTCAAAATAACAAATGTACAAACTAAAATTTGTGAGCAAGATTCAATAATAAAAGAAAATAGCAAATCCATAAATAAAATATAATAAAATCTGAAATGTTAAAAATTAAATAAATGAATGTTGGGTCAAAGAACTATAATATCATTACCTAGCTGATAAAACAATCCCAAATACAATACTATAAAACTTATGAGATGTAACCAGAAATGCATTTAGAGTAAAACTTGTCCCTTTAAAAGCTTTATATTTAAATGAAAAGAAGAAAATAAGTGAATTATTTAAATTAAAAGGAATAACTGGTCAACAAATATACAGAAGCAGAGAATGGATAAATGGAAAGTAGAAATGAATGAGTTAGAATAAAAAGAGTAAATTTATATTAATAAAAAGGGTTTAAAAAAAACTAAAAAAATAAGGCACTATAATAAAACAAGTCGATAACTCAAAAATTGCTGGAAAAATACATGTAGGAAACATAAATATAAACCTTAGCAATTTGGAAAGAGTTAAAACCACATATGCAGAAACAAAAAAATATATATATGCTTGGAATTTTGATAAAATAATAGATGTCTATGAAAATAAGCATCTAGTGAAGGCTATGGTTTTTCCTGTGGTCATGTATGGATGTGAGAGTTGGACTGTGAAGAAGGCTGAGCACCGAAGAATTGATGCTTTTGAACTGTGGTGTTGGAGTAGACTCTTGAGAGTCCCTTTGACTGCAAGGAGATCCAACCAGTCCATTCTGAAGGAGATCAGCCCTGGGATTTCTTTGGAAGGAATGATGCTAAAGCTGAAACTACAGTACTTTGGCCACCTCATGCGAAGAGTTGATTCATTGGAAAAGACCCTGATGCTGGGAGGGATTGGGGGCAGGAGGAGAAGGGGACAACAAAGGATGAGATGGCTGGATGGCATCACTGACTCGATGGACGTGAGTCTCAGTGAACTCCGGGAGTTTTGTGATGGACAGGGAGGCCTGGTGTGCTGCGATTCATGGGGTCACAAAGAGTCGGACACGACTGAACGAGTGATCTGATCTGATCACCAATACTGAATCAAGATGTTACAGAAACCCACACTAGATTAATAACAAAGGAAGAAATTTGAGTTCTAGAAGTTCTGCTTTTCATTCCCATCTTCTTCAGTTTTATGACTGAGTTTTAAAACCTTTATTTAAAAAGACAAAAGAAATCAGTTAATTTTTCGGTTCACTGATTTTTCTGAAGACAAGAAAAAATTGAAATTGTGTTACTAATTTTACAAATACAGCATAAACAGTTCTAAATTGAATAAGTGTAGCAATCCCACCACAATTATACCCCCATTTCACAGTTATTGATGCAAAACTTTTAAAGAGAATGCAGAAAATGAAATTGTATATTAAAAAAAAAATCAGTGTACAATGACCAAGTAAGATGCATACTTGAAAAGGGTGGAATATATAAGTGATTCAGCTATGAGGACATACTTTCATAAGTTTTACTAATAGTTAGACATTGAAAATTGCTTTATGTTGGATAAAAATCTAGCATCTATACTTAAGACACATATGTCTACAAATATTGTTCATCCCCACGTATTGGAATTGATAAGGTGAATGAATTATGGAACAGCTGGGAACTAAGAAGACTTGGCAGGGGGATACTGTGGCGTTAGATGAGTCAGATGAGGAATGGTATTCACAGGTAATAGGGCAAAGTGGGGAACATAAAACCAAACAGGCAAGGTACCTAAAATACCTACAATCAAAACAGGAGCAAGGCCTCTTGGTCCAAATCGTCAGTATCTATGCAAGCCTTGTTACTTGTCCAGTTGGTATATACATTCTCAATAATTGTAAGGGCTTCCCTGATGGCTCAGATGTTAAAGAATCTGCCTGCAATGCAGGAGACCCAGTCTCGATTCCTGGGTTGGAAAGATCCCTGGAGAAGGGAATGGCCACCCACTCCAGTATTCTTGCCTGGAGAATTCCATGGACAGAGTAGTCTGATGGGCTACAGTCATGGGGTCTCAAAGAGTTGAACATAATTGAGTGACCAACACATTCACTTTTATCTCTTTCACACGGTAATGGTTAGCCACATTTTTTAAAAATGGTAATGGTTTTATTTTATTAAAAATAAACATTGACATTTTATACCATATATATAACTCAAGAAATAAAAGGCATATGGAAAACTTTTAACTATAAACACTATACAAATATTATACAGACTATACAATTTAAAACTCTTACTACGAAGGCTATAGCATTTCAAAATAACACTATATACAAATAAATGATTACCATCTATTGTTTACAGTAGAAATTGGCTTTGTTTGAATCTAAGTTTGTAAGTTCCTTAGTTGCCGGGGACCAGCCCCGGCTGATCCAGGGTATTCGAAGGAGAGACGGCTAGGCGAGGGTCAGGGAATAACTGCTTAATTACACTTTAATTAAGGATACAATGAGTAATAGAATAAGGATAGCTCAGTGAGGAAATTCAGTGGAGAAAAGCGGCTGAAATAAGGATAGCTCAGTAGGAAAATTCAGTGGAGAAAAGAAGCTGAGTGGCTTGGTTTACGCGGAAAATCAATATAACCCGTGACACCAGGTTAGCTCTGACCATGGAGGCCGCAGGCGCCCTCTCGAATAGCGGAAGGTGCCCCACCTTAGACACCTTCTCGAGTGGGTCTTAGAAGCCCAGGCAAATAAATGGTCGCAGAGGACATCCGCGCTCCAGATGGACACTCAGCTGGAATTTGGGAGAGAGAGTGACATGGGGAGACCAAGTTTCAGTGAACAAGGCCCGCACTTTATTTTCCAAAGTAGTTTTTATACCTTAAGGTATGCATAGAGGATAATGGGGGAAGGGGTGGAGTCATGCAAGGACAGCAGTTCCTGGTTCTAATCTAAGCCAGGCTTTCAAACTTATCATATGCAAAAGTTCAGGTGATTGACATCATCTTCTGGCCCGGAGGCCTGTTAACATTTTAAGAAACTTATTTTTCTCTAAAGGTGATTATTCCAAAGTCAGGCACCAGCCTTCCAAAAAGCATTGGACAAAGCTGCATTTTACATTTCTATACACCCATTATATCAATCAATACACTGCCAAAGACACAGTAGGTAAGGAGTATGGAGACTTAGCAGCAAACATTGGCCCAACAAGTGAAAAACCCTTCACCAATACATTTTCTAATCAATCTTTTAACTACTCAAAGGAATCTGTGTTTAGGCAGTTTAGAACATCTCCTGCCTCTCACAGTTGGGAGGCTCTGAACAATCACATGTGGCCGGAAAAACCTATTCAGGCAGGCTAGAGGATTTCCAAAGGAGTTTGTAGGTTGAAACACTGTCACATCCAAGAATTATTAACTGGAGCTGTAAGCTAACTCTTTTTTCAGAGAGAGGTAGTGGGGGACAGCCCCCTGTAAAGTCAGAGGTGTAGGTGAAAGCACAAAGCAGAAAGTAGGCAGACTCTGGTTTTGGGGGTAGATGCTCGAGAATTTCCAGGGGGACTCCTGAGGCTCGATCCCGCCTTTGCGTATGCCGAGCCTCCTTCCTCATGACCTTTGTCATGGGCGGAGTGCCTCACGCTGGCTCCCGGCAGTGATAGAATTCCAGTTGAGCTATTCCAGATCCTCACTCAATATGCAATATGCCGGCTCCCAGCACTTAGTACAACTTATTTATCAAGACACTGTATGATTTGGGAGAATGGCATTGAAATACGTATAATATCATATATGAAACGAGTCGCCAGTCCAGGTTCGATACACGATACTGGATGCTTGGGTCTGGTGCACTGGGACTACCCAGAGGGATGGTATGGGGAGGGAGGAGGGAGGAGGGTTCAGGCTGGGGAACACATGTATACCTGTGGCAGATTCATTTCGATATTTGGCAAAACCAATACAATATTGTAAAGTTTAAAAATACAATTAAATTAAATTAAAAAAAAAAAGACACTGTTAATAGGAATGACGTGGGTAACTAATCATGATTAAGTTTTTACCACTAGATGGCGATCATACATTGGTAAGGTAAAGCACCCTTTCCGTTTACTGGGTAGACTGATGAAAGGGATTCATGAGTTACTGAAAATGATGAGGGGGTAGAATAATGTAGAGAGTGTGCATTGCTACTGCCTTTGCCCTGTTGAAAGAGTGAAATGTATAATGCCAAAAAGCAGAAACCTTAAGCATAGTCCTGTGGCAAGGTAGACATGCTCTAAACTCCTAAAGTGAGAATCTTAGCTTCACATTTGCTAGTCGTGTCAGTATTCCCATCTGCAAAATGGGTATAATAATGATACCTACTTTGTAGGTTAATTATTAAGGCATATGAAAAACACTAGTTCTGTTCCCTGGAACATATATGCTCAAGAAATGTTACCCATTCTTATCTTTTATTCATTGATAGGAATGTTGAGAACTTGGGGAAAGCTCAAAAAAATGTATAAAACTGGTAGCCTTAAACACAGTTGGTTAGGAAGAAAAGACTACATTGTGATGTCTGTGTTACACCAAGCTAGAATTAGAAGAATGTTCTCAAACCATGAAATGTCAGAAGATGCTGTCTGACGTCCTTATCAAATTAAACATAAAAACATTTATAAACTGAAAAACAAATATAACACAAAAAGATATATGTTATTCATCTGTTCTTAGCCCTTAAAAAATGTGTCTCTTTAAAAACTATACCAGGAGTGCTTTGTATTTTGTTTTTACAGAAGAGAGAAATAATTCTGATTTTTTTTTTTTTTAAGATTTAAGAAAGAAAGGAATTGGTTAGAGACATCAAAAATTTACTTTTTAAATTAAAGAAACATATTTGAATTGAAAGTATTTAAAAATAAAATATTTCTGTTGTTTCTGAAGAATGTAAAATGTGTAATATTTGACCTGCTCTATTCACAGACATGTAGTATTATTGGTCCATTTAGCTCTGGGCAACTAAAAGAGTTGTGTATCAACTTCCTGATTAATAGTAAAAGATTGATAAAACTACCTTAATAAAACATATTTTGTCTTAAGCTATACCAGGTAACTGCTCCATGACAGTAATGTGGTTTTGAGTGTAAATACAATGTTCAGTTCTCTGGAAGCTTGAGGTTGCATTTTCTTTTCTTTGACCACAGCTTATTATGTGAAGCAGCATGTATCTTCCCAGATACCTCTATAAAATGAAAGTGATTGGAATTAGTGATTTAACAAATTCATGGTGCTGCATTTTTTTTTTCCTGATTTCACTGCCTGAAGCAGAAATAGAACAGACAGCATCCTGTTAAATGTAACTTCTATCCATATAAGCTGATTTATGTATTGTGAATAAATAGGCCTCTACAAAACCCCTGATATTCTCTTTGTGTTTTTACAGTGCCTAAAACCTTAGTATGAAAGCTCTTTTTACAGTGCCTAAAACCTTAGTATGAAAGATCTTTGACAAGCATATAATTTAGTTATTAAAAAATAAAAGCATGGTTAACCATTTTATTTTCTATAAACATAAGCCCAGGGTTCACATTCCAAAACATAAAGAAGGGATTCATGTACCAATTCCCTAAGATTGTGATGTTCTGAGCTCCAGATGCTTTCATAATCTTGAAACCTCAGTAGATTTCTACCAAGATAATTTTGAGGTGTAACTGTTAAATAATATCATTCGACTTTGTAATCTTTGAAGAGGTATATGTTATGCTTCTTAATATAGTTCTTAATGCAGTTTTTCATCTTCACCTGAAGAGGCTAAGCATAACAGCATACTACTTTAAGTGGTATGTTTTTTTTTTTTTTTTTTTTGTCTAATTCTAAAAATAATACTGGTCACCATAGAGAAAAGCGTTAAGAAAGTAAAAATCTCCCAGAGTCTTACAGCTCAGTGCAGGCTTGGAGAGACTGCTGAGGGCTGTCCTCAGGCAAGTGGCAGGATCTGATTCTACTTGGGAAGCACCTTCTAAAGTCAGACTTGTTTTCACAGGACAGTGTGGCAAATCAGCAGCTAGGTCTAGTCTCTGAGAGCCTCAGTTACTCATTTGAAAATTCAGATTACCTACTTCATATGGTTTTTGTAAAGAATGTCTAAGAGAATGTATTCAAAACATTTAGCAGCCCTGGGCTCAGAGTAAATATTTGATAAAAGTAGCACTGTTGGTGTTTGGCAGATTCTGGTCAAGATCTGGTTTCTTCTGAAACCAGTGTCTTCTCCAGGTCTACTGGCCTGTCTCTTTATAGCAAGAAAAAAAAAATTGAGGAATATTATAAGTTTATTTAGGGAAGGGTATCTCTGTATCCTTGGGACATAGTTTACCTATTGAAACATTATAGAGAATCAGTAAACATTTATTTAATTAAAATGAACAAAGTTTAAAATAATAGACCAGGAATATGGCAACTTTCTCTTATATACTTAGTAGTATCGTGTGATTATAGGGATATTCTCTCTAACATACACATGCAAACACACTCAACACACACCACTTGTTATACTGAGATTACATCACCACTTAAAACCTAATATTAGTCCTTCGTTTGACACAAAAACCCTAAAATATAAAATTTTCTCTGAATAATACTGCAATGAGGATAAATTTCAGTCAGAAGTTTAATAATTAGGAGAGGAACTTCCAGAACACCAGAATAAGGACCTTCAAGAATCTCTCCTTCATAAAGCCTGGCAAAAGTTGTTACAATTAAATTTATATAAGCTTCATGTGTACAAATTATATTTTGACTTCTATATGCTCTACAGAGTTCTCACCACCAAAAATTGTTTTCATCTGTCAACACACAGTTGACCCTTGTACCTATCTCACCCTTCCTTTACCTCCTTTCCTCTACGGTAACACGATTCTGGTCTCTGTTTTTGTGTTTTTGTTTGGTTTATTTATTTAATATGCCACATACAAATAAAATGGTATGGTACTTCTCTAATTTATTTCATTTAGCATAATACCCTCAATTCCCTTCCATATTTTCTCAAAAGGCAAGCTTTCACACACATTTTTATGGCTGAGAAGAGTTCCATTGTATGTGTATACCACATATTCTTTATCCATTCCTCCATCGTTGAACACTTAGATTGTTCCATATCTTGGTTATTGTAAATAATGTTGCAATGACCATAGGTATGAATATACCTATTTGAATTAATGTTTTCATATTCTTCAGGTAAATACTCAAATGCAGAATAGCTGGATCATATTGTATTCCTATTTTTAATGTTTTGAGAAATCCTCATACTGTTTGACATAGAGGGTGTTACAATTTACCTTCCCTCTGACAATGTAGGAGGTTCCTTTTTATGCATATTCTCTCCAGTGCTTGTTATTTGTTTCCTTTTTTGGAAACTCATTTAAATGTTGCTGACTTCAGTTTGCTAGTTTTTTGTTGAGGATATTTGCATGTATATTCATTAGAGATACAAGTAGTGGTTTTCTTGTGATGTCTTGTCTGGTTTGGGAATCACAATAACACACACTTCACTGAATGGGTTGGGAAGTTTCCCTCCTCTTCTATTTTTTTGGAAGAATTTGTAAGGATTAGTGTTAATTCGTGAAATATTTGGTGAATTCATCAGTGAAGCCAGCTGGTTCTGGCCTGTTCTTTGAGGAATGATTTTGATTACTAATTAAGTTAGAGGAATGTTTGCATTTCACCTGTAAGTGGCAGTTGCTCAGTCATGTCTGAATCTTTGCAACCCCACAGACTGTAGCCTGTCAGTCTCCTCTGTCCATGGGATTTTCCAGGCAAGAACACTGGAGTGGATTGCCATCCCCTTCTCCAGAGGATCTTCCTGACCCAGGGATCGAACCCTGGTCTCCTGTATTGCGGGCAAACTCTTTACCGATTGAGCTACAGGGAAGACCTAATATTTCACCTAGACTACTTAATTTGTTGTCATACTGTTTCCATATTTATTGTTGCATTGTTTCTAGTTTCCTGCATCATTTTTAATTCTGTAAATTTGGTAGTGACATCCCTTTCTTCATATTTTTATTTGAGGTATAGTTGATTTACAATGTTGTATTAGTTTCTGGTATACTAAAAAATTATTCTTGGGAGAAATATCTATTTTTGTCTTCTGCCCATTTTGTATTTTTTGTTTTTTGTTATTGTGTTGTTTGAGCTTTTGTCTATTTTAGAAATTAAGCCCTTGTTTGTTGCTTTGTCTGCAAATATTTTCAACCATTCTGCAGGTTTTCTTTTCATTTTGTTTATGGTTTTCTTTTCTGTGCAGAAGCTTGCAAGTTTGACCAAGTTCCATTTGTATATTTTTGCTTTTATTTCTATTGCCTTGGGAGACTGATCTAAGAAAACATTGCTATGATTTATGTCACAGAACCTCATGAACAGAATGAAAAAGCAAAAGCATATGACACTGGAAGATGAACACCTCAGGTTGGTAGGTGCCCAATATACTACTGGAGAAGAGCAGAGAAATAACTCCAGAAGGAATGAAGAGGCTGAGCCAAAGTGGAAACAGTGCCCAGTTGTGGATGTGTCTGGTGGTGAAAGTAGAGTATGATGCTCTAAAGAACAGAATTGCATAAGAACCTGGAATGTTAGGTCCATGAATCAAGGTAAATTGGAAGTGATCAAACAGAAGATGGTGAGAGTGAATGTTGACATTTTAGGAATCAGTGAAATAAAATGGACTAGAATGGGAGAATTTAATTCAGAAGACCATTATCTCTACTACTGTGGGCAAGAATCCCTTAGAAGAAATGGTGTAACCCTCATAGTCAGCAAGAGAGTCCGAAATGCAGTACTTGGGTGCAATCTCAAAAATGACATACTGATCTCTGTTCTTCTCCAAGGCAAACCATTCAGTATCACAGTAATCCAAGTCTATGCCCCAATCACTAATGCCAAAGAAGCTGAATTTAAATGGTTTTATGAAGACTTATAAGACCTTCTAGGACTAACACTCCAAAAGATGTCCTTTTTATCATAGGGGACTGGAATGCAAAGTAGGAAGGCAAGCGATACCTGGAGTAACAGGCAAGTTTAGCCTTGGACTACAAAATAAAGCAGGGCAAAGACTAACAGAGTTAGTCATTGATCATAGCAAACACCCTCTTCCAATAATTCAAAAGATGACTCTACACATGGACATCACCAAATGGTCAATACCAAAATCAGATTGATTATTTTAGCAGCTAAATATGGAGAAGCTCTATAAAGTCAGCAAAAACAAGACCGGGAGCTGTGGCTCAGATCATGAACTCCTTATTGCAAAATTCATACTTAAATTGAAAAAGCAAGGAAAACCACTAGGCCATTAAGGTATGGCCTAAATCAAATCCCTTACAATTAAACAGTGAAAATAACAAGTAGATTCAAGGGATTAGATCTAAAAAAGTGCCTGAAGAACTGTGGAGAGACTTTCATAACATTGTACAGGAGGTGGTGATCAAAACCATCCCCAAGAAAAAGAAATGCAGAACAGCAAAATGATTGTCTGAAGAGGCCTTACAAATAGCTGAGAAAAGAAGAAAAGCTAAAGGCAAAGGGAAAAGAAAGATATACCCGTCTGAATGCAGAGTTCCAAAGAGTAGCGAGGAGAAATAAGAAAGCCTTCCTAAGTGAACAATGCAAAGAAATAGAGGGAAAAAATAGAATGGGAAGACTACAGATCACTTCAGAAAATCAGACACACCAAGGGAACATTTCATGCAAAAATGGGCACAATAAAATACAGAAATGGTATGGACCTAACAGAAGCAGAACTTATTAAGAAGAGGTCACAAGAATACACAGAAGAACTATACAAAAAAGATCTTTATGACCCAGAAAACCAGAATGATGTGATCACTCCTCTAGAGCCAGACATATTGGAGAACGAAGTCAAGTGGGCCTTAGGAAGCATCACTATGAACAAAGCTAGTGGAGGTGATGAAATTCCAGTTCAGCTATAGCATCCTATACGATGATGCTATGAAAGTGCTGCACTCAATACGCCAGCAAATTTGGAAAACTCAGCAGTGGCCACGGGACTGGAAAAGGTCAGTTTTCATTCCAGTCCCAAAGAAACACAATGACAAAGAATGTTCAAACTATTGCACAATTGCACTCATTTCACATGCTAGTAAAATAATGCTCAAAATTCTCCAAGCTAGGCTTCAACAGTACGTGAACCAAGAATTTCCAGATGTTCAAGCTGGATTTAGAAAAGGCAGAGGAACCAGAGATCAAGGAGATCCAACCAGTCCATTCTGAAGGAGATCAGCTCTGGGATTTCTTTGGAAGGAATGATGCTAAAGCTGAAACTCCAGTACTTTGGCCACCTCATGTGAAGAGTTGACTCATTGGAAAAGACTCTGATGCTGGGAGGGATTGGGGGCAGGAGGAAAAGGGGACGACAGAGGATGAGATGGCTGGATGGCATCACTGACTCGGTGGACATGAGTCTGAGTGAACTCCGGGAGTTGGTGATGGACAGGGAGGCCTGGCGTGCTGCAATTCATGGGGTCGCAAAGAGTCGGACACGACTGAGAGACTGAACTGAACTGAACTGAACTGAATGGATCATCAAAAAAGCAAGAGAATTTTAGAAGAACATCTAGTTCTGCTTTACTGACTGCACTAAAGTCTTTATGTGGATGGCAACAACCTGGGGAAAATTCTTAAAGAGATGGGAATTTCAGACCACTTTACCTGCCTCCTTCTGTATACAGGTCAAGAAGCAATAGTTAAAACCAAACATAGAATGAAGGACTGGTTCCAAATAGGGAAAGGAGTACATCAAGGCTGTGTATTTTCACCCTGCTTATTTAACTTATATGATAGTACATCATGAAAAATGCCAGGCTGGATGAAGCAGAAGCTGGACTCAAGATAGCCGGGAAAAATATCAATAACCTCAGTTACGCAGATGCTGCTGCTACTTCTGCTAAGTCGCTTCAGTCATGTCCAACTCTGTGCAACCCCACAGACGGCAACCCACCAGGCTCCTCTGTCCCTGGGATTCTCCAGGTGAGAATACTGGAGTGGGTTACCATTTCCTTCTCCAGTGCATGCACGCATGCTAAGTCGCTTCAGTCCTGTCCGACTCTGTGCGACCCCGTAGATGGCAGCCCACCAGGCACCTCCATACACAGGATTCTCTAGTCAAGAATACTGGAATGGGTTGCCATTTTCCTTCTCCAGATATGCAGATGACACCATCCTTATGGCAGAAAGCGAAGGACAACTAAAGAGCCTCTTGATGAAAGTGAAAGAGGAGAATGAAAAAGCTGGCTAAAAACTCAGCATTAAAAAAACTAAGATCATGGCATCTGGTCCCATCACTTCATGGCAAATAGATGGGAAAACAATAGAAACCATGACAGACATTTTCTTTGGCTCCCAAATCACTGCAGATGGTGACTGCAGCCATGAAATTAAAAGATGCTTGCTACTTGGAAGAAATGCTATAAAAAACCTAGACAGCATATTAAAAAACAGGGACATTACTTTGCTGACCAAGGTCCATATAATCGAAGTTATGGTTTTTCCATTAGTCATGTAGGGATGTGAGAATGGGACCATAAAGAAAGCTGAGTCTTGAAGAATTGATGCTTTTGAACTGTGATGTTGGAGAAGACTCTTGAGAGTCCCTCAGACTGCAGGGAGATCAAGCCAGTAAATCCTAAAGGAAATCAGTTTTGAATATTCTTTGGAAGGACTGATGCTGAAGCTGAAGCTCCAATACTTTGGTCACATGATGCAAAGAGCCAACTCATTAGAAAAGACTGTGATCCTGGGAAGGATTGAAGGTAGGAGGAGAAGGGGATGACAGAGGATGAGATGCCACTCAATGTACATGAGTTTGAGCAAGCTCCTGAAGCTAAGGAAGGACAGGGAAGCCTGGTGTGCCACAGTCCATGGGATCATAAAGATTTGGACATGACGGATTGACTGAGCAACAACAATATCACAGAACGTATTGCCAGGATGCTCTTCTATGAGTTCTATGGTGTTATATTTGGGCTTCCCTGGTGACACTGTAGTAAAGAATCTGCCTTTCAATGCAGGATATGCAGGTTCAATCCCTGGGTCGGAAAGATCCCCTGGAGAAGGAAATGACAACCCACTCCATTATTCTTGCCTGGGTATCCCATGGACAGAGGAGCCTGTTGGGATACTGGGATTGCGAAAGGGTGAACCACCACTCAGCAACTGAATATCAACAATAATCTTCAAGTCAGTAAGCCATTTTGAGTTTATCATTGTATGAAGTAAGGGAGTGTTCTAACTTCACTGATTGACATGCAGCTGTCCAACTTTCTCAGTAACACATGCTAAAGAAATAATCTTTTCCCCATTGTGTATTCTGGCCTCCTTTTTTGAAGATTTAATTGACCATAGGTATAGGTTTATTTCTGAATTCTCTCTTCTGTTTCTTTGAACATTACGCCTTTTTTTGTGTGCAAGTATCATGCTGTTTTGACTACTGAAGCTTTGGAATATTGTCTGAAGTCTAGATGGGTTGTGCCTCCAACTTTATTCTTTTTCCTAATGATTGGTTTTAGCAATTCTGGGTATTTTGGGTATATAAAATTCTGGTATAAATTTTAGGATTATTCTAGTTCTGTGAAAAATGTCATAGGTAATTTGATAGGGATTGCATTAAATTACTTTGCTTACTATGGCCATTTTAACAATGTTAGTTATTTTAATCCAAAAGCATGAGATATCTTTCCATTTCTTATAATCATCTTTAATTTATTTGATCAATGCTTTATAGTTCTCAGCATGTAAGTCTTTAACTTTCTTTTTCAGATTTATACCTAAGAATTGTATTTTTTGATGCAGTTATGAAAGGAATGCTTTCTACTTTACCTTTCTGATACATTTTTTTATGAAGAAATTCAACCAAATTCTATGTTAATTTTGTACTCTACTGTTTTGCTGGATTCATCTATCATTTCTAGTCATTTTTGTGTGGCATCTTTAGATTTTTCTCTACACAATATCATGCCATCTGCATATAATGACAATTTTACCTTTTCTCTTCCAATATGAATAGCATTTTTTTTCCCTAACTGATTGTTATGGCTAGGACTTCTAATACTATGTTGAGAAGTGACAGTGGGGATCCTTGTCAGATTTTAGTGAGAATGTTTTCAGTTTTCTGCGATTGAATGTTATGTTGACTATGTGTTTGGCATACATAGGTTTTATTATGTTGACATATGTTCCCTCTGTACCTACTTTGGAAAGAGCTTTAATCATGAATGGATGTTGACTTTTATCAAATGGTTTTTATGCATCTATTAAGATGATCTTGTATTTTTGTCTTTTCTTTTCTTAATGTTGTATAACACATTGATTGATCTGTGTATTTTGAACCATCCTTGCAGCCTTGGGATGAATCCAACTTGATCATGGTATATGATCTTCTTTTTATATATTGTATTATGTTGGCTAAAATTTTTTTCGTCTATAATCATCAAAGATATTGGCCTGTAATTTTCTTTACTGATAGTAATTCTGTCTGGTTTTGGTCTCAGTGTGATGATAGCTTCATAGAATGATTTGGGGAGTATTCCCCTCCTCTTAAAACATTTGGGAGAGTTTGAGAAAAATCAGTATATGTTGTTTACATGTTTGATAGAATTCTCCAGTAAAGTCATTTGATCTTGGACTTTTATTTGCAGCAACTTATTTTGTTTTTTTAATTACTGATTCTATTTCACTTCTAGTGATTAGTCTGTTCATATCATTTATTTCTTCTTGATTCAGTTTTGGTGGGCTGTACGTTTCTGAAACTTGTCCATTTCTTCTAGATTGTCTAATTTGTTGGCATATAAAGGTTCATAGTATTCCACTATTTTTTTTTTTAATTTCAGCAGTATCTATTGTTACTTCTCCTCTTTCATTTCTTATACTATTTATTTGGCCTTCTCTTTCTACTCTTCTTGGTGAGACTGGCCAGAAGTTTGTCGATTTTGTTTGCCCTTCAAAGAACCAGGTCTTGGTCTTAATGATTTTTCTAATGTTTCTTTAATCTCTATTTTATTTGAAATAAAATAAATCTCTGATATTTATTATTTCCTTCCTTCATCTGACTTGAGGCTTTTTCTAATTCTTTTAGGTGGTAGGTTAGATTGTTTATTTAAGATTTTTCTTATTTTTTTAAGCTAGTCTGTATCTCTATGAATTTTCCTTTAAGGACTGCTTTTGCTACATGCTCAGGTTCTGGTTACTTGCTGGATTCAATTCTATCTACCCTTTTGGAAAAATGATCCAGTGATGTCTGGAAAGTAGCTTTTTTTTTTTTTCTCATCATAGATAACACGATAGCACTGGATTGCATTCTGAACGGCTGCTGCAGCTTTCACATACTATTCTCCATTCAGATCCTGTGCCTCAAAACTACCAGAGCTCCTCAAATAAAGAAAATCCCTGTGTCGCTTCCTGTGCCATGAGTCTCCATTCCTCAGTTACTTCTTACTCTTGTCTCTCTCCATCCTTTCTCTGGGCCTCCAATTCCATCAGGTCTTCACATATGCATCTTTGAAATTTCAAAGCTTGAAGGTTTCTAGGTTGGGGGCTTACTGTATTATATTAGTTTCTGGTGTATATCAGAGTAGTTCAACAATGACAAATATTATGAGTTGATTCTTGTATTAATTCTAGTAACTATTTGTCACCATACAACATTATTACAATGTTATTGCCAAGTCTGTCATCTGTTTTTCTTATTTTCACCTAATTAATCTCTTTCCCTCCTCTTAATTGGGTACAATGTTAAAAATTAATATTTTTTTACTTTACTAATTAACATTTATAAAATAGCTTATTTATGTTTGTATCCCCCTTGCAGATTTAGTTAATAATTATGTTTTCCCTTGCTCCTTGGAAAAGATGTAGTTAATAGTTCTTTTAATGTCTGTAAACAATTTGTACTACACATGTAACCTCATTTTGGGTCGATCTGTTTATCCCTCAAAGAGCTAGGAAGCAGCCTCCACTTTCTTTCTCCAAGTCTCCAATTCACATCCACTCCGCCACTTGCCACAGCCAGTGACAGTGTCCACCCTCAAAGAGCTTTAATTGGACTCATATTAAAATAACTTTTTTTCACTTCCACAGAGCTTCCACTGTATGAAATCTTGTTGTTTTTACCAGACACCAAGATTTGATTCCAGTCTGACTTGTTGCATGGCAGGAAAATATTCAGTTTTCACATAAATAATATATTTAGGTCACAATTTATACTCAACAGGCTTGACAGAATACGGTAGTTCATAGTCACTTTTTCTTTTTTTTCCAGTTTGGAGTATAAGACTGAGATAGCTTGAAAGGGACATTCTTGTTACGGCCACCCTGATCTCCCTTGGGTCTTCAGCTAGCTGCTCATATATGTTCAGGAAACGGTGACACTTGTCTTACCTGACCAACCTAAGAAGTAGTCAGTGACCTTGCTCTTCTAAAACACTTCTGGATGAATGAGCTGTAAGTGGTACTTATATAATTAGCAGAAAACATTTGATCACATCCAACGTGTATACTTTATAGTTTTGAATTCCTTTCCCGAGTTGAATTTATTATCCTGTAACCCATTTTACAAATAACCCTATGCCTGGATGTGTTTCATGATCCTTATTTCAGATTTTTCCTACCACACCACTATTTCCTCTAACTTCATAGATATTAAGTTCTTTAATGCTAAGTCGTCTTGAACATTTTGGAAATTTGATGCAGTAGTTTTCTAGTTATTTCTCCTTTCTTTTTTAATGAGTGGGTTTCAGAAAGTTGTTGTCTCCGATTCTGTAAAATTATCCCCTTCTTCTGACTTTTAGCATCAGTTCAAACATCTTCTGGTTTAAGGGGATTTAAAAAAATGAAATTATTCAGTTGAAAACTATTCTAAATTTTCTGACTTTCCAATTATTTTACATCCTCTTTTCAGAAAGAAACCTTAAGACTTTGTGAGCTTTCTACTTCTCTTGATCCTTTTCCCCAAAAGAAGACAAATTTCTGAGATTTAGTGATACATTTGCATCTACAGGGAGCTACCACAGGGTATTCTGTCTATACTTTAGACACTTGTTTATGAAAGCACCCTTGCTGCAATGACTTCTGCATATTATGAACTTTAGTCTCATAAATTCCCCTCTGCTCCCTAAGAAGGTTTTAGTGGGGTTTCACAAGCTTTTTGTGTATGTTTGTAATTAATGCTGAGATTTTAAAAACTGAAACCCAGATCTTTATGCATTCTTCTAGCCAATTTGGTATGTAGCATACTTAGCAGATATTAATTGAGATCTTGGGCATCTGTTGACAAATTTCTTAGTTTCAAGCTTAGAGCATTTGTTCTTTTTTTCATTTTTTTCTTGGTCATTCTTACAAACTCTAGGTAGGGGGAGTTAGAAACTTGGGTCCATATCATCATCTTATTCAGAAGTCTGTGTTTATTTTTAATAGATGATTAAAATTGACTTTTAGGGTCATTTTCTTTCTTATGTTTTTATATAAGCAAATTTTGCCCTAAGACTTATTTCCATAGGCAAGAAGTTTCTCAGGTCAAATAGATGCTGTCAAAATAATGACTCCAGGAACTGTTAAATGTCATGAGGAACTAACATTTTGCCTCTAGTTAAACCAAAAACCATTCAACTGTATCTAAGCTGTAAAGAAATATTAGCTTGTATGACCTAACCTTGCTGATTGATGGCCTGATTAAATTACAGAGGAAAGCTTGGCAACTTCTGCAGATTTTAGAAAATTTTGTTGCTTTACGGATATCAGTAAAGCTCACAGTTCTCATCTAGGAGAAGCATTATAATATATATGAAAACATTTTAACTGAGAGGATGTACTGCCTTGAAAGACACATCAAGCCCTCAGGTCAAGAGTTGTCTTTCTGGATCAACGATGTGCTTTGATGTAAATGTGTACCAGAGCCACATCCATATGGGCAAAATGACTCATTGCATGACTCTTCCATTGATCTTCAACTCTCTTCAAAGACTGTATCAGACACTCATTACAATCATAGAGTGATGATAGCCATCATAAAGATAGTGACAGGACAGCAGCAGGCTTTTGTACAAAAATATTGTTACTGATAATAGCAAAGTAAGCAATATAGAGGTATTAAGCATATGTTAAATGCACTATTGTTTAAATTTAGTTAGCATCCTTATCAGAGATAATCATAGTATTTTTATTAAATACAATTCATTCACAGGTGAAAACCAATAGCAAAGGCTAGATCAAATCATAACTTAAGGGCAGCCAGTTAGAAGAAGGTGAGGCTAAAGGTAGAATAACCAGATAGACTTTTGCACTAGTCTAGGTGAAAACTGAGCACAGTGTCCAACCTTTTTCAATCTGGATTCTTCAAGAGAATTAAACACTAGAGAAAATTGAATACTACTTTTTCAGTTCTCTAATTCTTGATGTCTGGGTATATAGGAATTAAATAAATGTAATATATTCAATGAGTATAGTAGGACATTAGGGCTTAAGTTTCTTACTAGACCTCTGATTGAGAAGGGTCAAAGACTAAGGCCCAGTGAGTGGTAACAGAAGAAAAGTTTGATTTATAAATGTATATGTGATAAACACAATATAAGTAAATCTCATCAGAATTTGGAAAAACTGAACATTTAATATGGTCACAGATTTTTTAACTTGAAAAACGAGGCTTCTGATATAAAAAATTAGAGGTAAAGGAATACACTTGTGGAAAATTTTATAACTCTGTTTTGTGTTTATTTAGTTTGAAATCTCTTTAGGGTATTTAGGTAAAGATATTTAGTGTATGAATCTGAATCTCAGGAGACAGATTTGAGCTACTGTGTGTTATCCAGTGACACAGTAATGATGCATAATAAAATATCCCACATCCCCCATCCTCTACATGCCTCTCACATTCCTACCACAGGAAAGGCTGGAGGTGTCCTCACAAAGAGGCTCAGGTACAAAGACAAACAAGCTCAGCCATTCAAGGGAACCTACAAACTTGTACATATTCTCTTGAGGACTAGGCTTGAGTGGGTATGACATAATCTCCTACTCATTCTGTTGGTCAAAGCCCAGAGTGAGAGAGGGTGGGGACTACCGAATAACAAGGTCAAGGTCAATGTCATGGGTACAGGAAGGGGTGGAGTATTGAATCCATTTTTGCATTCTGTCATTTCATATTGATGAAGTGACCATGAATCCAGGTTTGCCCAGAAAAGTCCCAGTTTACTCCTGCTATTTTTATAGAACTATTGGTAGCATGCCCCCTTACTCTAAAAAATTTCTCCAGTTTGAGTAAGTGGTGGATTCATTTTGATATTTGGCAAAACTAATACCATATTGTAAAGTTTAAAAATAAAATAAAATTAAAAAAAATTATATGGAAGACCTACATTGTGGGGGTTTATTAGGAATAGATGAACTAATTGGAACAGAATATGCAGTGGGAGGAGAAGAGATGATTTATGCTTAGAGTCCATGCAGGAGGCACCAGGGAGCAGAAAATGAGACAGGACAGAATGGATCTGAGGAAACCTAGACAAAGAGAGGTACATGAAACAGGGTAAATGACAAGGTCAACACCATCAAGTTGTGAAGTAAGATACGAAGTGAATACATCCCATCCATTGCTTTTGGCAACTAGGAGCCTTTGGTGAATACAGTGAAGAGGGTTTGAAAGAGGGTTCAGAAGAGTGATTGCAGTGGGTTAAAGAGTAGACCCTCGTTGTTGCTCTCGTGCTAATTTAATATAGAAACTTTTTGTTTATCTATTCTGGCTCTTAGATTTTAAAACAAAAGGGACAAGGCCCTGAGAAATGATGTCCTTATACTGCTGACATTCTCAGGATCTGAAAACTAAATACTGACTCCAGACAAAACCAAATGTGTAAGAACTAACAACTATAGGTTATATTTCTTTCCTATCTATCATTTTGGTACTAAATAAAAATGGGCCTGATGTGTATTCCTTAGGAATTATTCTATTATGATTGTAAATTCATTTTTTTTTCTGTATGTGATGTCTTTCTTCAATTGACATAAAGCTCAGCAATATCTACTGTAGTTATATTAAATGTTAACCAGGACATTATTTTAATTGGGGAAGCTTTGATAACTCAGTGTGATACAAAACCCTTACTGAGACTTTTAAAATAAGATAACTTTAAGGCTTGTCATGATATTTTGGACAACTGTCCTAACTTTGATGAAGCAGAAATGTAAAATACCAGCAACCCCAGTAGAGAGTTTACTTTAAGAATCTTTGCAGATTTGACATTATGTGAAAGTTTCCATCTATAAGCAGGTGCAGCCTTACTGGCAGTATATGACACAAAATTTTTGAATAACAAAACCCTGCATTTCAAGCGTAGGAACATTGCTTTCAGTGATTTGAAATGTCAAGGATAACTAATTGACTAACACATAAAAGGACAGAAAATCTGGCTAGTATTGACTTGACAACAGAGAATAAAAACCAGAAAGAAAAAAAGAAAAGAAAGAGAACAATATTCATGTAGTTGAATCATTTTCTTGTCTGCTACTTACACTTGGTAAACCTATTTTGTGAGAGTGGACATCAGATTCCCTTTGGGATTCTCAATTTCATTTATTTTTATCAATAAAAATACACTTCTTGTGGAGAAAGGAATAAATCACATATAAATGAAATACAAGAGATTACACCAGGAGCAGAGCTTTTACCTTGACTAATCCAATAGCTCTGGCCAAATATCTCAATGTCAAAAGCATTATAAGTATTCTACAAGGTATGTCTGGCAAAGAGAAATCAATAACAAAGTATTGAATTTGATTAAAATGTTTACTTTTCTTCTCCACCCTTCTCCTTCCTAAGCCAAATAGCTCTTTCCCATACTAATATGATCTCTCTTATAGTAACTGGCTGGCTTTGTTTCTTGTCATAGTGCCACAGGCCTTAGAACTCATTTCTAAATTATGTACTTTTCTGCCTCTCTATAATTTTAGTTTTGGGGTTTTTACTTTGATGTCACGTGTAACTGAACTTATTAACATACTTA
The DNA here is from genome assembly GCF_029407905.1 of Bubalus kerabau. Taxonomy (NCBI): domain Eukaryota; kingdom Metazoa; phylum Chordata; class Mammalia; order Artiodactyla; family Bovidae; genus Bubalus; species Bubalus kerabau. The sequence continues at coordinate 155,974,564 of NC_073626.1, forward strand.
AAAGAGATTTTACAAACCTCACTTATATAAATTTTTTTATTTTGATTCTGACAACCTTTTAATGCATTTTACATTTTCCATAGAAGAGGCAACATGCTTAGCAAGATAATTCAATCAAGTTTGCTCAGTAACTGTAGTTGAGTCTTCTCAGTCATTTTGCTCTTCAGAGGCTATTGGATATCATATAAAATTCCAGAAAACTGATCATGGTACTTATCTAGCACCTCAAGGCCTTTATATAGTCTATTTTTTTCTTCTTTAAATGTTCACTGGACTCTCTCCTTCACTGCGCCCACAGTATTTGCATAGCTAACTCTTAATGTGCGACTGTGAGGAGATACTCCATATCCAAAGGCAAAGGAGAAGCCCCAGCAAGACAGTAGGAGGGGAAAACTCATGTTTAGAATCAAACCCTATTCCTGCCAGAGATGCTCAGAGGACTCAAACAAACCTTGTGTGCACCAGGACCCAGGGACCCCACAGAGACTGAGACAGAACTGTGTTTCAGTGTCAGGAAGCATTTAACAGGGGGCTTCCGGTGTGCTGTTTTGGATCTGTCAGGAATTCTCTGTTCCTTATTAATTCCTGAATACTCAAGAATTAAGAGGAGAGGCAAGCCTCTCCCGGGACTGAGGAATCCAGGCATTTCCTTCATTAGTGTCTCTATATGGTGATAAGTACCCTCTTCCTTCTTGTGAACCATACGATAAAAGTGATTGTTTACAACTCTCTCTCTCTTTAATATGGATCATCTATGTTTTGTAAATCTGGAATTTTAATCTTTATCTTTGCTGAGAATAACTACCTTGTAAGACACTACTCTTGCCTGGAAAATCTCATGGGCGGAGGAGCCTGGTAGGCTGCAGTCCATGGGGTCGCTACGAGTCGGACACGACTGAGCGACTTCACTTTCACTTTTCACTTTAATGCATTGGAGAAGGAAATGGCAACCCACTCCAGTGTTCTTGCCTGGAGAATCCCAAGGACGGAGGAGCCTGGTGGGCTGCTGTCTATGGGGTCGCACAGAGTCGGACACGACTGAAGTGACTTAGCAGCGGCAGCAGCAGCAGCAAGACAGTATATATGCCCACACCATGTTGATTAAAACACCTTCGCTCCATCAGAGCTCTGGTCCCCATGTCTTTCTTTCTCTCTCTCTCTCTCTTTCTCTCTCTCTCAGGCTATTTCTTTGGAGCGCAGAGGCCCTCTGAGTTCACTTTCCTGCCTGGGCTTCTAAGACCCTCTCGAGAAGGCACTCTGTGCCTTCACCCCATCGAAAGGGCGCCTGAGGCCTCCATGAACAGAGCAAGCCCCGTGCCAGGGGCTTTCTTGGCTTTCTGTGTAAACCAAGGAATATCAGCCTCTTTCTCTCCTTTCCTTTCTTATCGTCGACTCTGGACCACCAGGTTCCGGTCCATTAAAGGACCTCAACATTTCAGCATCCCCTGTGGACAGATGGGCCAGCAGTGGACTGCCACATGGACAGGGGCTCTGGGTGCAACAGACGTGGGTATGGCATGAGCCCTCTTGGAGGAGGTCACCATTAACCCCACCATAGACCTGCCAGAACTTACACAGTACTGGGTAATAGACACTTGGAGGGCACAAACAGAACCTTGTGCACCTGGACCCAGGAGAAAGGAGCAGTGACCCCCAAGAGACTGACCCAGATTTGCCTGTGAATGTTCAGGAGTCTCCAGCAGAGGTGTGGGTCAGTAGTGGCCTGCTTCAGGGTTTGGGGCACTGAGTGTAGCAGTACATGCATGGGGTCTTTTGAAGGAGGTCACCATTATCTTCATTACTTCCACGACAGTATGGCCCCAATAAACAGCAGGGCAACAATTAGAACTGGACATGAAACAACAGACTGGTTCAGAATAGGAAAAAGAGTACATCAAAACTGTATGTTGTCACTGTGCTTATTTAACTTATACGCAGAGTACATCATGAGAAACACTGGGTTGGATGAAGCAAAGCAGGAATCAAGATTGCTAGGAGAAATATTAATAACCTCAGATATGCAGATAAAACCACCCTAAAGGTAGAAAGTGAAGAACTAAAGAACCTCTTGATGATAGTGAAAGGATAGAGGGAAAATTGGCTTATAACTCAACATTCAGAAAACAAAGATCAAGGCATCTGGTCCCATCAGTTCAGTTCAGTTCAGTCACTCAGTCATGTCTGACTCTTTGAGACCCCATGAACTGAAGCACGCCAGGCCTCCCTGTCTATCACGAACTCCTATTACTCAAAATCATGTCCATTGAGGTGGTGATGCCATCGAACCATCTCATCCTCTGCCATCCCCTCCTGCTCCTGCCTTCAATATTTCCTAACATCAGGGTCTTTTCAAATGAGTCAGCTCTTCACATCAGGTGGCCAAAATATTGAAGTTTCAGCTTCAACATCAGTCCTTCCAATGAACACCCAGGACTGATATACTTTAGGATGGACTGGGTTGGATCTCCTTGCAATCCAAGGGATTCTCAAGAGTCTTCTCCAACACCACAGTTCAAAAGCATCAATTCTTCTGTGCTCAGCTTTCTTTATAGTCCAACTCTCATATTCATACATAACTATTGCAAAAACAATAGCCTTGACTAAATGGACCTTTGTTGAAAAGTAATGTCTCTGCTTTTTAATATGCTGTCTAGGTTGGTGATAACTTTCCTTCCAAGGAGTAAGCGTCTCTGAATTTCATGGCTCCAATCACTATCTGCAGTGATTTTGGAGCCCCCCAAAATAAAGTCAGCCAGTATTTCCACAGTTTCCCAATTTATTTGCCATGAAGTGATGGTACTGAATACCATGATCTTAGTTTTCTGAATGTTGAGCTTTAGGCCAAAATTTTCACTCTCTTCTTTCACTTTCATCAGGAGGCTCTTTAGTTCTTCTTCACTTTCTGCCATAAGGCTGGTGTTATCTGCATATCTGAGGTTATTGATATTTCTCCTGGCAATCTTGATTCCAGCTTGTTCTTCATCCAGCCCAGCGTTTCTCATGATGGACTCTGCATATAAGTTAAATAAGCAGGGTGACAATATACAGCCTCGACATGCTCCTTTTCCTATTTGGAACCAGTCTGTTTTTCCATATCCAGTTCTAACTGTTGCTTCCTGACCTGTATACAGGTTACTCTAGAGGCAGGTCAGGTGGTCTGGTATGCCCATCTCTTTCAGAATTTTCCACAGTTTATTGTGATCCACCCAGTCAAAGGCTTTGGCATAGTCAATAAAGCAGAAATAGTTGTTTTTCTGGAACTCTCTTGCTTTTTCAATGATCCAGTGGATGTTGGCAATTTGATCTATGGTTCCTCTGCCTCTCGTAAAACCAGCTTGAACATATGGAATTTCACAGTTCATGTATTGATGAAGCCTGGCTTGGAGAATTTTGAGCATTACTTTACTAGTGTGTTAAATGAGTGCATTTGTGCAGTAGTTTGAGCATTCTTTGGGATTTCCTTTCTTGGGATTGGAATGAAAACTGACCTTTTCCAGTCCTGTGGCCACTGCTGAGTTTTCCATATTTGCTGGCATAATGAGTGCAGCATTTTCACAGCATCCTCTTTCAGGATTTGAAATAGCTCAACTGGAATCCCATCACCTCCACTAGCTTTGTTCATAGTGATACTTCCTAAGACCCACTTGACTTCACATTCAGGATGTCTGACTCTAGATGAGTGATCATACTATCATGATTATCTGGATTGTGAAGGCCTGTTTTGTATAGTTCTTCTGTGTATTCTTGCCACCTCTTCTTAATATCTTCTGCTGTTAGGTACATATCATTTCTGTCCTTTATTGAGCCCATCTTTACATGAAATGTTCCCTTGGTATCTCTAATTTTCTTGAAGAGGTCTCTAGTCTTCCCCATTCTATTGTTTTCCCCTATTTCTTTGCACTGATCGCTGAGGAAGGCTTTCTTACCTCTGCTTGCTATTCTTTGGAACGCTGCATTCAAATGGGTATATCTTTCCTTTTCTCCTCTGCTTTTCACTTCTCTTCTTTTCACAGCTATTTGTAAGGCCTCCTCAGACAGCCATTTTACTTTTTTGCATTTCTTTTTCTTGGGGATGGTCTTGATCCCTGTCTCCTGAGCAATGCCACAAACCTCCATCCATAATTCATCAGGTACTCTATCAGATCTAGTCCCTTAAATCTATTTCTCACTTCCACTGTATAATCATAAGGGATTTGATTTAGGTCATACCTGAATGGTCTAGAGGTTTTCCCCACTTTCTTCAATTTAAGTCCGAATTTGGCAATAAGGAGTTCATGATCTGAGCCACAGTCAGCTCCCCATCCAACACATCATGGCATAGATGGAGAAACAGTGGAAACAGTGACAGACTTTATTTTGGGGGGCTATAAAATCACTGCAGATGGTGACTGTAGCCATGAGCTAAAAATAAGCTTACTCCTTGGAAGAAAAGTTATGACCAACCTAGACAGCATATTAAAAAGCAGAAACATTACTTAGCCAACAAAGGTCTGTCTCATCAAGGCTATGGTTTTTCCAGTAGTCATGTATAGATGTGAGAATTTCAGTATAAAGGAAGCTGAGCACAGAATTGATGCTCTTAAACTGTGGTGTTGGAAAAGACTCTTGTGAGTCCCTTGGAATGCAAGGAGACCCAATCAGTTTATCCTAAAGGAGATCAGCCCTGGGTGTTCATTGGAAGGACTGAAGTTGAAGCTGAAACTCCAATACTTTGGCTATCTGATGCGAAGAGCTGACTCATTTGAAAAGACCCTGATGCTGGGAAAGGTTGAAGGCACAAGGAGAAGGGGACAACAGACAATGAGATGATTGGATGGCATCACTAACTCAATTACATGAGTTTGAGTAAACTCTTGAAGTTAATGATGAACAGGGAGGCCTGGCATGCTGCAGTTCATGGAGTCGCAAAGAGTCAGACATGACTGAGCGACTGAACTGACTGACTGACTAATGTGGTTTCAGGAGTAAGTAACTTAGTCAGTTTAGAACTACTTAACAAAGTTCCATAGCATGGTGACTTAACAAATATTTATTTCTCAGACTGAATGCTGGGAAGTCTAAGATCAAGGTACTGGTAGATAGGCTATCTGGTGAGAGTCTACTTCCTGATTTTCAGATGGCCACCTTGTCATTGTATGCCCATTTGGTGGAGAGGAAAGAAACAAGCTGTCTTGTGTCTGTTCTTATAAGGGCACTATTTCCATTCTTGAGGACTCGAACCTCTTGACCCAGTTACCTTCCAAAGACCTCCTGTTCAAATATAGTCACATAGGGGGTTAAGATTTCAACATATGAATCTGGGGGACACAAACAGTTGGTAGTATTGAGTTTCAAAGTCACTGTTAAGGACATCTTTTCTGATCCTCAAAGATTATTATAATCTCTCAGAAACAGTTTTTCACTTAGCATCTTTTTGTCAGCATTCACCACACAAAGTTTTTTTTAAAAGAAGAGTACCTATATTCTCTTCTGGATTGTGAACTCTGGGATAGTAGAGCTGGGAACCATACTGTTTATTTCTGTATTCCCAACATCTTGTGCCACTAAAAATATTTCAGTTCAGTTCAGTTCAGTCACTCAGTTGTGTCCAACTCTTTGCGACCCCATGAATTGCAGCACGCCAGGCCTCCCTGTCCATCACCAACTCTCGGAGTTCACCCAAACTCATCTCCATTGAGTTGGTGATGCCATCCAGCCATCTCATCCTCTGTTGTCCCCTTCTCCTCCTGCCCCAACCCCTCCCAGCATCAGAGTCTTTTCCAATGAGTCAACTCTTCGCATGAGGTGGCCAAAGTATTGGAGTTTCAGCTTTAGCATCAGTCCTTCCAAAGAACACCCGGGACTGAGCTCCTTTAGAATGGACTGGTTGGATCCCATTGCAGTCCAGGGGACTCTCAAGAGTCTACTCCAACACCATGGCTCAAAAGTATCAATTCTTCAGTGCTCAGGTTTCTTCACAGTCCAACTCTCACATCCATACATAACCACTGGGAAAACCATAGCCTTGACTAGACAGACCTTTGTTGGCAAAGTAATGTCTCTCCCTTTGAATACGCTATCTAGGTTGGTGATAACTTTCCTTCCAAGGAGTAAGCGTCTTTTAATTTCATGGCTGCAGTCACCATCTGCAGTGATTTTGGAGCCCAAAAAACTAAAGTCTGACACTGTCTACTGTTTCCCCATCTATTTCCCATGAAGTGATGGGATCAGATGCCATGATCTTCATTTTCTGAATGTTGAGCTTTAAACCAGCTTTTTCACTCTCCTCTTTCACTCTCATCAAGAGGCTTTTGAGTTCCTCTTCACTTTCTGCCATAAGGGTGATGTCATCTGCATATCTGAGGTTGATATTTCTCCCAGCAACTTGATTCCAGCTTCTGCTTCTTCCAGCCCAGTGTTTCTCATGATGTACTCTGCATGTAAGTTATAAGCAGGGTGACAGTATACAGCCTTGATGTACTCCCTTTCCTATTTGGAACCAGTCTGTTCCATGTCCAGTTCTAACTGTTGCTTCCTGACTTGCATATAAGTTCCTCAGGAGGCAGGTTAGGTGGTCTGGTATTCCATCTCTTTCAGAATTTTCCACAGTTTATTGTGATCCACACAGTCAAAGACCTTGGCATAGTCAATAAAGCAGAAATAGGTGTTTTTCTGGAACTCTCTTGCTTTTTCCATGATCCAGAGGATGTTGGCAATTTGATCTCTGGTAAAAGTATTTACCATAATACTAATGTTCTAGTTTATCTTGAAGACATTATGATCTAATTTATGGATCATGAAAAAAACTGCCTTTTATTCCTGCCTCCCTTAAGTCCATGTTATCCACTCCGACTGATTTGTTGTCCTAAAACTGTTATCTATCGTGTTATATTTCAATGTAACTAAACTGTCATTATCTGATACTTTCAACAAAAAGGAGAGAGGGGAAAAAATGATTCTCTTTAAAGTAATAGTCAAGGACTTCCGTAATTTGACCCGGATAAGATTTCTGGTCTTGGCACACGCCTTTTCTCCAACACAGGGCTTAGTACTAGCCAAAGTACCAAAGAAACTGCATACAAAATATTTATTCCTGCACTTGGACTTTGTTTTGACTTTCTACCCTGTTTCCATACTCATTTTGAATGCTCCCTACCATCTCATTTGTCCATCCAGAACCTTTCCTATTTTGAAGTCCAGGCATATCTCATACCTTCTACAAAGCAGAAGGTTCAATCTGCTTTGGACCGACAGTCTGCAATGATTTCTCTTTCTATTCAACTTCCATTAAATATTACTGTTTTAGTTATGATTCCATCACATTTTACCATTTATCATAAAGAAAAATTTTGCAAATGATAAACAACTTCAGAAACTGTATATAAACAATGAATAATTTTCCTTATAAAAATTAATGACATCGAAAGAGACATGTGTACCCCAATGTTCATCACAGCACTGTTTATAATAGCCAGGACATGGAAGCAACCTAGATGTCCATGAGCAGATGAATGGATAAGAAAGCTCTGGTACATATATACAATGGAGTATTACTCAGCCATTAAAAAGAATACATTTGAATCAGTTCTAATGAGGTGGATGAAACTGGAGCCTATTATACAGAGTGAAGTAAGCCAGAAAGAAAAACACCAATACAGTATACTAACGCATATATATGGAATTTAGAAAGATGGTAACGATAACCCTGTATACGAGACAGCAAAAGAGACACTGATGTATAGAACAGTCTTTTGGACTCTGTGGGAGAGGGAGAGCGTGGGATGATTTGGGAGAATTGCATTGAAAGTCCAGGTTCATTGCACGATATTGGATGCTTGGGGCTGGTGCACTGGGACGACCCAGAGGGATGGTATGGGGAGGGAGGAGGGAGGAGGGTTCAGGATGGGGAACACATGTATACCTGTGGCGGATTCATTTGGATATATGGCAAAACCAATACAATATTGTAAAGTTAAATAAAATAAAATTTAAAAAATAAATAAAAATTAATGACAGTGAATGCATAATCTTGAACAGCATCATGTTAAAATGGTATTGCCACACTATAATAGTTAATTGGTGTGATTTAGGAAAAAGAAGACATTGGAGAAGCATTCAGATATTGAAGATTAAAATGAGTTAAGCAGTATTTCTCCACTTTGCCGATTAAAAATAAATACGCAGAATCAGTAATACATGGCAAAACAGTTTATTAGATGCTAATGAAAAATGCTAGTAAATTCTTGACATAAAAGTTTAGAAATGGGTAGCTAAAGAAAGAAAGAGGTTGTGTTAGAACATTTGAAGTACCCAATGCTTGCTTCAATCCTACTCATGTTACTAGAAAAATGAGAATATATTAAGACTTCTCAACAATAACCCACAGTTTGGAGATATGTAAATTAAAGGAGGATCTAGGCAGCTACAGAAAAATAATAGAAAAGCTGTAAGTGCAGAAGTAACTTTCCACCTCCATAAGATTTCTTTCAGTGTGGAAGAGACAACTAGAAACTTCTTGTCTTCCAGGGCCCCATATAAATTAGTACAAATAGTCTGGGACATGTATTGTTTACAGAAAACAATACTCTAGATGATGGAGAATAAATGTTCATAAGAAACATTTTTTAAAAAATCAGAAATAAAAGAGCAGTTCTCAAAATGCTCCTCAAACAAAAACTCACATGATCCAGTTAAGTTGCCAACCTTTATACATAAAGTATGCAGACACAATCACACAGAGAAATTTTAGTTGTAGACCAGTGAAAAATATAGAATCCTTAGCTGTTAAACCCTAGAATGGAGGGGAAAACAAACATATCTCAAACAAAAAGACAAGGGGGTTAAGGGGAATTCACTCATACCTTGTCAATGCAAAATAATCTATTAGAAAACATACACAGCTAAAAACAAATTTTAATCTTTCTAGAGAGTGATAAAATAAAAATGAATTACATTCCAAGAAAGCTTGCAATAATCACTAACTGCAGAAAAAACAGGAAAATTTTTTAAAAGTTGAGGAAAAGATAACAGATGTGGAGGACATAAATATATGTTACAATGTAAGTATAATTGGTGCCACTGACATGAAAGAGAAAACATATTTATAGAAATAAAAAATATATATTTCTCTGAAATGAAGAGCTAAATCTGTAGAGTAATCTGGTAACTTATTCCAGGATTTACCAAGATATGTTATTGTTAAATATTGAACTTCAAGTATAAATAAACTCTCAAAGGAACAAATGGAAAGAAAAATGCCTGCAAAGAAATAAAAAATCAGACTGGCTTCACATTTTTCCACAGTAACAACTCAATGCTATAAGATGATAGAGCAGTATCTACAAAGTATATCATTCCCCAGTAGTAAAGAACTCAGAACATACAAAACTCATGAGCCTGGCCTTATTGAATTAAACAAATAACCACTGCAGCAGCAACAGCAAAAACATGAGAAAAATGTCCATCCAACAGATGATGAATAAAGATGCAGTGACAAAGGACTTGCTTAATCCTCAGTGCCAGGAAAGTACTCGAGCAGTGCAAATGCGTTTCTGAAGGAAAACAAGAAAGACTATTTCAGTAGCGAGTAAATCTTAAACGCAGTAGAACTTGAGGGCATAAGACCTATAACCCCTTCTTGGAAAAATATTTAAAAAAAAGACTTGGCAGTAAAATTTATCTAACTGAAAATGAATCAAAAAACAACACATGAGGAAAACTGTGAAAAAAGAACTGGTGAAGATCATTGGATTCATTTAGAAATTAGAACTGGGGATGGTATGCTGATATATTATAAAACTTAGAAATAAATATTACAAATAAAAATCTAGTGAGTAGAAATTTAACAGTTCTAATTTCTATATGCTTCAGAGCTTGGGGTTGGCAGAAATGGTAAAAAGTAAAACTGTGTTTTTTTCTATATTTAAAAAGTTTTAGATTTTGGTCTAATTTTAAATGTACAGCCAAATTATGAATTTAGTACAGAGAGTTTCCTTAAAGTCTTCATCTGATTTACCCTAATCTTCAATTCAGTCACTTAGTTGTGTCCATCTCTTTGCCACCCTGTAGCATGCCCAGCTTCCCTGTCCATCACCAACTCCCAGAGCTTGCTCAAACTCATGTCCATTGAGTCGGTGATGCCATCCAACCATCTCATCCTTTGTCGTCCCCTTCTTCTCCTGCCTTCAATCTTTCCCATCATCAAGGTCTTTTCCTGAGTTCTTTGCATCAGGTGGCCAAAGTATTGGAGCTTCAGGGCTGATTTCTTTTAGGATTAACTGGTTTGATCTCCTTGCAGTCCAAGGGACTGTCAACACCACAGTTCAAAATCATCAATTCTCTGGTGTTCAGCTTTGTTTGTGGTACAACTTTCATGTCCATACACGACTACAGGAAAAATCATAGCTTTGACTATACGGACCTTTGTCAGCAAAGTAATGTCTCTGCATTTTAATATGCTGTCTAGGTTTCTCATAGCTTTTCTTCCAAGAAGCAAGCATGTGTTAATTTCATGGCTGCACTCACCATCTACAGTGATTTTGGAGCCCAGGAAAACAAAATCTATCATGGTTTCCATTGTTTCCCCATCTATTTGCCATGAAGTGATGGGAACGGATGCTATGGTCTTCATATTTTGAACATTAAGTTTGAAGCCAGCCTTTTCACTTTCCTCTTTCACTTTCATCAAGAGGCTCTTTAGTTCCTCTTTGCTTTCTGCCATAAGGGTGGTGTCATCTGCTTATCTGAGATTATTGATATTTCTCCCAACAATCTTGGTTCCAGCTTGTGCTTCATCCAGCCCAGAATTTTGCATGATGTACTCTGCATAGAAGTTAAATAAGCCTAATCCTAATCTTAGCATCTTATATACTGGGCTTCCCTGGTGTCTCAGACAGTAAAAAAAATCTGCCTACAATGCAGGCAAATGAGGGTTCAGTCCCTGGTTCAGGACGATCCCCTGGTGAAGGGAATGACTACGTACTCCAGCATTCTTGCCTGGAGATTCCTATGGACAGAGGATCCTTGAGCGATATGGTCCATGGGTTCTTAGAATTGGACACCACTGAGCGACTAACCACATGTACTGGGGTACAATGAACAGACTTTTAAAAATTAACATTGACATAATATCCTTAACTAAACTATAGATTTTAATCAGATTTCTCCAGCGTTTCTGCTGATGTCATTTTTCTGTTTAAGGATCCACACCAGGATACAAGGTTGTATTTAGTTGACATTTAGCGCATTTCCAATCTATGTCAGTTCCTCCAACTTTGTTTAACTTTCATGATCTTAACATTTTTATAGGGCACGTATTCTGTATTTTTTAGAATAACCCTCAAGTTGTGTTTGTCCAGTGTTTTCTGGGAAGATAGATTATTTCTGTGAAGAACAGGATAGAGATTATGTGCCCTCAACATATCCTAATAGGCAGTGAAACATGCCATTTAAAAAAAATTAGCAACTCATATTTTCTCATTAATTTTTATAAACTGGAATGGAATAAAAATGTACTTAAGCTAAAAATGCCCACAGTTTAATTTATTTTTTTTGAAGGTGATATGAATTCAGGTAGTAGTAATTTTTAGCAAAATCTAAATGAGTATTATTCTAATTATAATACAGTTGTATTTTCATATTTTCTTTCTCTCAACAACTCTGCCTCCATCTTTACCTAGTTCTAGATATAAATATGTAAAGTCTAAATAATTTTGGGAAATGCTGACTATATTTTTTCCTGGGTGATGAAATTAATATGAATAGTAATGAACTATCTTTTAAAACTTTTTGCATGTAATTTTCTGTTTTCTTTTTTTTCTAATTCCCCTTTACAAAGAGATAATATTATTTTTATTAAAGAATAAGGTTAATGTTTTTAAGCATATGCTTTTTAATTTTATATATTTTGGTGGTCTTCATATCTTTCAGAAAAATCATCTGGGAAAATACAACCAAAAGCAGTGTTTAGCTGAGGGTACAAACGTTGTTTATATTTTTGCCTAGAGTTTTCTTATCTGTAGTTCTAAGTTTTATGTAAGGCACTTGTATTATTTTGTAAATAAATTACCTATATTACTTCTCTTATACACTAGAAATCTGAAAATCCCCCAATGGAGCCAATATTATTGACAAGCTTCATTTACTTAGTAGGATATTAGTTTCTTCTCTATAGTATGATATTCTTAAGAGAAAGGTTGCCATCTTGCTTTTATTGAATCTTTGCTACTGGCAAGCTGGATAGTAGAGTAAAAGTATTTTTTACTATTTATGAAATTAAATTGATAGCCTCTGGCAAACCTTGCACTTTGAAGAACCTACTATGAAAAGCCACTCTAAATTTAAATGCACATGTCAATGACTTCCTTTTTCTTAGGGGAAATTTTGATATTCAGAGATACGTTACTTAATTCTTTAAAAATTTTTACTACCATTAATCCCATACTTGAAAAACGTGGGGGACATCTCCTGGTATGTGAATAGGATTATCCTATTAAAGAAAAATAACCACCAATTCTTCTGTATGTCATTTTGGACCAAAACTTTGATCTTTTAACTTAGAGAAACCAGTTAGTTTTAAGTTATCTCCTGTTATACAGCTGATAGAGATTTGGGAAAGGTTGGCCTGGAAAGTGATTAATGTAAGAGTGTATAAAGCTGCAAGTTTACTGTAACTTTCCTGGACAAACTGTATGTTCGGAGAAGAAGTGTGTTTTTCGTGGAAACAGTGTAGCCGAAAGTCAGAATCTGTAAGTATATCACACTTCCTCCAGAGAAGATGGTGTGGAACAGTATCATGTACAGTGATGATGATTACATTCATATATCTTAAGTATCAAAACAACCCAACCCTCTCATCTAATTTCATGGTCACCAAATGATATTCTAACCACAAATTAGCTTCCGTTTTAGACTCTTAAGGTTGGAAGGGAATGTGAAGATTCAGTATTCTGGCTTGCCAGCCAGCTATGTTTCGTGTGCAAAACTGTCCTTAGAATTTACTTAAAAAAAAAAAAAAAAAATTGGCCACACCATGTGGCATGTGAGCTTTCAGTTTCCCAGCCAGAGTTGGAACCTGCACTCCCTCATTGGAAGCATGAAATCAATCACTGGACCGCCAGAAAATTCCCAGGTTTTTCTTTTATCCAGGTCTTGTGAGTTATTTAAAATGAATGCATCATTTCTGCCTGAACTACCCTTGTCTACCATAGTGTCTTCCTATCAGACCCGAGCACGAGGGCCACTGCAGGAGAGGCTCTTGAGTAGCCTGTCAGGCTCTCACTTGGATTACTTTTCCTGTTCAGTAGACACCAAAAAAGCTGTGCCTGTCAGAGTTAGCATGGGCCCGGGCTTGAAAGCTTTAACTTTTCAGTCAATAATTACCTTTTAATTTTCAACCTTTCAAGCAACTGCTTTTTCTGTGTTATATAAAGTTATCTGGTTACTTTATACCAAAGCTGGAATCAAGGTTCTCTTCAGCAGGAGAGAGAGTTGCTGAGGGTAGGGCCAATTCATTCCTAATGATTATAGTGAAGTAACTCACTGGACTAGATTATAAACACAGATTTGCAGGAAAATGTTCTCCCTTCATTTCTGCAAGAGGAAAAGGCTAATGTATTCTAGTACAAATCCACTTCATGGTATTGAAATAATGCATATAGGATGACCTGTAATGATATACGGTATTTCTTTAACATGTTCTTTTTATTCTTAAGTAATATTGAAGTACCATAAAATATTTATAAAGAACTGTAAGGAGGTTTTAAAAGTCCACACCTTAAATGTCTTGGCATTGTAAATTTCATAAGCAGTATTTCCAATTCTTGAATAATTTTTCAGTTTGATTGCTATGTCAATAAATTGCACTATGCAAATATTAAAAACATTTGCATCCAAAATATGAAATTGCTTCTAAAAATAAAACGTTTTGCCTTTATCTGTAAAACAACAACATATATCACCTTCACATAGGTGAAGGTGTAGGCTAGGACTTAACATTTAGAGGATACCTAGAAGTCCATGTAAACTCTTTACTCTGCATATTTTTACCTCTCTGAGAAGACCTCAGAAGAATTATTCAGGCATGGAGTTATTTCTTTAAACTACATAGGAAAACTCAGACTAGGGTTATGGTGTTTCCTTGAATAGCAATTTAGATATTTTTCCCTAACTAAATATCTTTCAAGGTAGGGAAATAATAGAACTGAAAACAAAATACTGCCTAATGAACCAAGTTTTTAATGTATTTTTAACTGTTTTTTAAATACATTTAAAAAATTTTAATTAAAAAAATGTATTTTTAAAAAGCATTTAATGACTACTTATGTAAATTACTCTACCAAATCTAAAAATTAGAATAAATTACAACATAGAAACCTTTCCATGGTAAGTTTCTAATCTATGAAATATTTAGACTTTATATCCAAATATAATACTCTAGGTCTTCCCAAGTGGCGCTAGTGGTAAAGAACACACCTGCGAATACAGGAAACATAACAGATGCAGGCTTGATCCCTGAGTTGGGAAGATCCCCTGGAGGAGGGCACAGCAACCCACTCCAGCATTCTTGCCTGGAGAATCGGATAGGGGAGCCTGGCTGGCTGCTGTCCATAGGGTTGCACAGAGTCAGACATGACTGAAGCAACTTAGCACGCCCATAATACTTTATGGTTATAAAGTATTTAATATCCTCTGAATATAAAATATTAAAAATCTGTACACTATTATTTGAAAAAAAGGAATTGTCTAGAAATTATTTTCATAGTATGATAGGTAGATACAGGTATACTGTGGGGGCTTTCTTGGTGGCTCAGTGGTAAAGAATCCTCCTGCCAGTGCGGGAAACACAGATTTGATCCCTGGGTTGAAAAGATCCCCTGTAGGAGGAAATGGCAACCCACTCCAGTATTCTTGCCTGGGAAATTCCATGGACAGAGGAGCCTGGCAGGCTTAGCAACTAAACAATAAGAGCAACAAGGTTGTACATGCAGGTGGAATAATTGTGATATGAATACACTGAAATCATTAGGTAATTTGTTTTATAATTATCTTTCATAAAAATTATAAAATTTGAATTCACATTCAGCAGACCAATATCAGCCATAATTTGGCAACCTTCAAGCCACTTCATTCGAAGACTAATAAACATTGGCAACTTTAGTGAGAGCAATACTTTTTAGAAATTATCTGAGCTAATAACGTCAGTGGCATTGTTAAACATCTACAGGTTATGAGAGAAAAAAAAATCCTGAATATAAAACTATTAAAGCGAAATTAAAAACTCATGTTAAATCTGAAAGGTCATATAAGTAGGTGATATTTTCTTGTCAGTAATCTTACTGTCTGTCCCAGTGACTTTCAATTTATTTATACCAAAGAAGTATTATTCAGGATTTGAAAAGTAAGTAAACGTGTATGAGCTACAGAAAACATGGTTATTAGTAAACAATCTTATGAAACTGAGGAGTATCAAAAGTACGTAATATAATCAAAAATATTTCCATTGTTCTCTTTCCAACTTCAGTGTCATTGCAACAATTACAGCAATTTATCATGAATAACGATAGTTTTAAGTAAGTTTCTTTTGTTACTTTGGTAGACAAAAAAAGATAATTTTTATATTTCTTCAGTTATTTTCTTGACCATTATTCTTTGTATGCTATGCTAAGTCGCTTCAGTTGTGTCCGACTCTGTGCAACCCCATAGACGGCAGCCCACCAGGCTCCGCCATCCCTGGGATCCTCCAGGCAAGAACACTGGAGTGGGTTGCCATTTCCTTCTCCAATGCGTGAAAGTGAAAAGTGAAAAGTGAAAGTGAAGTCGCTCAGTCGTGTCCGACTCCTAGCGACCCCACGGACTGCAGCCTACCAAGCTCCTCTGTCCATGGGATTTGCCAGGCAAGAGTACTGGAGTGGGTTGCCATTGCCTTCTCCATTCTTTGTATAGAGGAGTTATAATCTCTAATTTGTTAATTACCTGTTTATTAACTTTTTCCTGTAAAAATAATTAATGGAATTATTTTCAATTTTAATGAACCATTTATGTTTCAAATATGTTTCTCTTTTTTGTGAAATATTAGTAGCATTTTGCTTTGCTTTTTTCTATTTTTTCCTCTTTAAGAGTTAGTATATTGAACTTTGGAGCTTGCAGTTTTTCTCAACATTTTTGGGGAGGGTGGAGGGTTTCTTCCCCATGAACATAGAGATTAGAAAATTACCCCTCACATCTACAATTTGATTCATATTCAAATATGTTTCTTCTAATTTTCTCCGGTATTCCTTTCTAGCATATTTTTAAGACTTATTTTTATAGAAGTTTTAAGTTTACAACAAAGTTGAGAGGTACAGATATTTCCAGCATACCTCCCAACCACTACCTTCAGACATTACTCAACAGAATTGTTCATTTTTTACCAAAGGTGAACTTACATTGACACATTATTACCACGAAAAGTCCAAAGTTTGGCTTAGAGTTCACTCTTGTACATTCTGAGTTTGGACAAAAATTTAATGATACATGTCCACCATTATGACTAGTATTCAGAGTGTTTTCATTGCCTTCAGCATCCTTTGTTCCCTGTCTGTTCATCTCTCCCACCCCCAAACTCCTGGTAGCCACTGATTTATTACTGTCTCCATAGTTTTGCCTTTTCCAGAATGTCATTGAGTTGGAGTTGTACCTGGATGGTGCCATGGTAAGTAACCCACCTGCCAGTGCAGGAGATGCAAGAGATGCAGGTTCGATCCCTGCTTTGGGAAAATCCCCTGAAGTAGGAAAAGGCAACCTACTCCAGTATTTTTGCTTGGGAAATACCATGGACAGAGGAGCCTGACAGCCTACAGTTCATGGAGTCTCAAAGAGTTGAGCATACCTAAGCATTCATTGGAACTGAATACAGTATGTATCTGTTTCAAACTGCTTCTTTCACTTAGAAATATGCATTTTAAGTTCCTCCATGACTCTTCATCATCCATTAGGTTATTTCTTTTTAGGGCTGATAATATTGCATTGTCTGGATGTACCAAAGTGTGCTTATCCTTTCATTTATGGAAGACATCTTTGTTGCTTTCACATTTTGGCAGTTATGAGTGAGTAAATTCCACTGTGGTCTGAGAGCAGACATTGTATGACATATTATTTTAAATTAGTTAAGCTGTGTTTCATGACCCAGAATGTGTTCTGTTTTTGGTGAATATTCCATGTGAAGTTGAAAACAATGTATACTCTGCTTTTGTTGGATGAAGTAGTCAATCAATGTCAGTTATATCTAGATGATTGATGGCATTGTTGATTTCAACTCTGTTCTTACTGATTTTGTGATTGCTGGATCTGTCCATGAGAGAGGGGGTTGAAATATCCACTGTGTTTGTAAATTAATCTATTTCTCCTGCTGTGCTGTTCTTAGCCATTCAGTCATGTCCGACTCTTTGCAGCCCCATGGACTGTAGCCCGCTAGGCTCCTCTGTCAGTGGCGATTCTCCAGGTAAGAATACTGGAGTGGGTTGCCATGCCCTCCTCCAGGGGATCTTCCCAACACAGGCATTGAACCTGAGTCTCCCACATTGCAGGCAGTTTCTGTACCATCTGAGCCACCAGGGAAGCCCATTTCTCCTTGCAGTTCTATCAGTTTTTAGTCATGTAGTTTGGTACTGTTATTAGGCACATATACATTAATAATTGCATTAGTAAAGCAGCTTTAGTCATTTGAGCTTCCCTTGTGGCTCAGCTGATAAAGAATCCACCTGCAATGTGGGAGACCTGGGTTTGATCCCTGGGTTGGGAAGATCCCCTGGAGAAGGGAAAGGCTACCCACTCCAGTATTCTGGCCTGGAGAATTCCCTGGACTGTATAGTCCATGGGGTCACAAAGAGTCGGACATGACTGAGTGACTTTCACTTCACTTTTAGTCATTCATGTGCAGGTTTTTGTGTGGAAATAAGTTTTCAACTCCTTCGGATAAATACCAAGGAATGTTTACTGGGTTTTATGGTAAGAGTATGGTTAGTTTTTTTTTTTTTTTAAATTTTATTTTATTTTTAAACTTTACATAACTGTATTAGTTTTGCCAAATATCAAAATGAATCCGCCACAGGTATACATGTGTTCCCCATCCTGAACCCACCTCCCTCCTCCCTCCCCATTCCATCCCTCTGGGTCGTCCCAGTACACCAGCCCCAAGCATCCAGTATCGTGCTTCGAACCTGGACTGGCAACTCGTTTCTGTCTTCCAGAGTGGCTGTACCACTTTGTGTTCCTATGAGCAGTGTATAATTCCTGTCACTCCACATCCTTGCCAGGATTTGTGGTCAGTGTTCCAGAGTTTGACCATTCTAATTAGATATGCAGTGGCATCTCACTGTGGGTTTAATTTACATTTCCCTGATGATATATGATGTGGAGTGTCTTTTCACCTGCTTTTTTGACATCTGTATATATTCTTTGCTAAAATGTCTATTAAGGTTTGTGATTCATTTTTTAATCAAATTGCTTTCTTATATTGAGTTTGAAGGTTTTTTTGTGTACTTTCAATAATGATCCTTTAAAAAATGTGTCTTTTGCAAATATTTTTCCTAGTCTTTGGATTCTTTTGAATTATCTTTCACAAGGCAGAAGTGTTTAAATTTTAATGAAATATAATTTGCCTATTATTTCTCTTATGGATCGTTTCTTTGGTATTGTAAGTAAAAAGGCTATGACATAAGGTCATCCAGTTAAAAATAACTATGACAAAGGTCATCCAAATTTCTGTATTATTTTATAGGGGTTTTATAATTTTGCATTTTATATTTGATCTATGGTCTCAGTTCATTTCAGTCTATGGTTCATTTTAGTCGCTCAGTCGTGTCCGACTCTGTGACCTCATGAATCGCAGCATGCCAGGCCTCCCTGTCCATCACCAACTCCCAGAGTTCACTCAGATTCATGTCCATCGAGTCAGTGATGCCATCCAGCCATCTCATTCTCTGTCGTCCCCTTTTCCTCATGCCCCTAATCCCTCCCAGCATCAGAGTCTTTTCCAATGAGTCAACTCTTTGCATGAGGTGGCCAAAGTACTGGAGTTTCAGCTTTAGCATCATTCCTTCCAAAGAACACCCAGGGCTGATCTCCTTTAGAATGGACTGGTTGGATCTCCTTGCTGTACTAGAGACTCTCAAGAGTCTTCTCCAACACCACAGCTCAAAACCAACAATTTTTTGGTGCTCAGCTTTCTTTATAGCCCAACTCTTACATTCATACATGACTACTGGAAAAATCATAGCCTTGACTAGACGGACCTTTGCTGGCAAAGTAATCTCTCTGCTTTTTAATAAGCTGTCTAAGTTGGTCACAAAAATATAAAGTATAAAACAGTTTACTTATGCCCCTTTATGATATTAATGGCCTGTCAATAAGAATTTCAAATAGTGCCAATATAATAAAAATTTTAAATCTATGGGGACTGATTCAGGAGTAAAATAAGGAAGCTTGTCATTGTATGCATGCTGCTGCTGCTGCTAAGTCACTTCAGTCTATATGTCCCCGAATGTATCATTTCTTATTCACCAGAGATAAGTATACTATTTCAGTAATATTTTGCAGTGTTCTGAATACTTTTGTCATTGTGACATTTGGGGACACCAATCATATCATCCAAGTATACAGCCCTGTAGGTAGAGTCATTTTGGGATGAACTGACCTAAATTGACAGGAGTCCAGTGTGCAGTTGATCAATAGGTAATGGTAACTAAAATTCATATTCTTCTACTTTATTTTTAATTTTATTCTAGTATAAAATACACGTAGAGCAAAGTGATTTAGTTATACATGTATATATATGTAAAACACACACACATACACACACACACACACACATTCTTTTTCATACTCTTTTCCACTACAGTTTATCACATCATATTGAATATAGTATCCTGTGCTATATGGTAGGACCTTGTTGATTACTCATTCTATACATAATAGATTTGTTTGCTAATCCCAAACTCCCCCTTCATTTCTCATTTACCCCCTCTCCCTCTTGGCAACCACAAGTCTGTTCTGTACGTTTGTGAGTCTGTTTCATAGATAAATTCATTTGTATCATATTTTAGATTCCACATGTAAGTGCTGTCACAGGGTATTTGTCTTTCTCTTTCTGACTTACTTAGTATGAAAATCTCTAGGTCCATCCTTGTTGCTTGCTACAAATGGCATTATTTCATTATTTTTGTTTTTATGGCTGAGTAGTATTCTGTTGTATGTTGGTGGATTCATTTCAATATTTGGCAAAACCAATACAATATTGTAAAGTTTAAAAATAAAATAAAATTAAAAAAAGAAAATTTAGATTATTTTTAAGTCTTGGCTATTGTGAATAGTGCTGCTGTGAACATAGAAATCAGTTCAGTTCAGTCACTCAGTTGTGTCTGACTCTTTGCGAACACAGAGGTGCGTGAATTTCTTTGAATTATAGTTGTCTGAATATATGCCCAGGAGTGGGATTGCTGGATCATATGGTAACTCTAAATTTAGTTTTTTGAGGAACCACCATACTATTTTCCATAGTGGCTGCATATTTCTTCTACTTTAGATGAAACATTTAGAATTGTTTTAGCCGTTATTTAAAAATAAATAAATACATAACATATAATACAGTTCTGTACAATTTGGTATAATGAACAGTGCATTAACATTGAAGCGTGTTTGGCTATGCTTTACAGCCAAATTTGGACACCACCGCAACCCACTCCAGTGTTCTTGCCTGCAGAATCCCAGGGACGGCAGAGCCTTGGGGGCTGCCGTCTATGGGGTCACACAGAGTCGGACAGGACTGAAGTGACTTAGCAGTCCTGTCAGTAGATACACAATAATAATAATCATTTGATTCTCGTGCTCCTTCTTTTGCCCACTGTGTTTTCACAGTCTTAACTTTGAATCTTGCAGTAGTTTGCCAAACTTCCTCATCACTTTCTCCACACCCAATAATTTAGTGTTTAAGACTTTTTCCCTTTCTTTCTGTTTCTACATCCACATGTATTTCCTTAAGCTTTTAGCATTACGCTATTTTATTTTCTAGAGAGTTCACTCTCCTAGAGCCACACTGCCTGTTGTGAGTCTCAGGCTAAAGCTTGTGCTTAGCTCTAGTGGGTCACTCCCAGTCACTGAGCTCATTGCTCTGTGCTTATCTGTATATTCAAATGATATACATCTAATTTTTAATTCCAGCTTCTGCTCTAGCAACTGTTCCATAGCCAGTAATTTAGTCCTTACATGGAGTGGTTGCACAGTGGGGGTTCACAGTTATTCTGCTCACAAAAGCCCCATCTTTTCTGCGAGAAAAAATTGACTTCCTGGAAGATAGCAAGAAGAGCAGTATCCTTCTAATAAACAATACATTACCTGCCCCTGAGTTACTTTTTTAAATATTATTATTTTTTTAAAGCAGTGTGCTCCCTGCAAGTGGCAGCTCCTTCAAGACTATTATAGAAAAGATACACAGATTTTACTTCAACTCACAGCTGCTTTGTGGATTATATTTTGGGAAACATCCTTAGTTTAATCTGTACTAGAAAATCACAGTAGAAAGGTATCATTTCTTCCTTTTATGGATGAGAACAGTAGTCTCTAGAAAGAGTTTCATAAGCAGCCAGGCTCTTAAATAGCAAAGATAGGATTAGAAACTGAGAGTCTAGCTTCTGTTAATATTCTAGTTTCACTTATTTCCAGGACAATTAAAAGCTATTGATTATGAAACT
The DNA here is from genome assembly GCF_029407905.1 of Bubalus kerabau. Classification (NCBI taxonomy): domain Eukaryota; kingdom Metazoa; phylum Chordata; class Mammalia; order Artiodactyla; family Bovidae; genus Bubalus; species Bubalus kerabau. The sequence goes on from NC_073626.1 coordinate 155,996,268, forward strand.
TAGTACATGTAAAGGATCAAATTTATTTATACTTGTAAAATTTGAGGTACAGAATTCACACAGAAAATGAACTAATTTCTGTCCTGCTGGTTGTTATATCCCTGGTAAATGGTACAGCCCTGGGGAATACTTGATCTGTGAAGACAGAAAATTCTGGTGAAATCCGTGCTTTTTTTCCAGAGTTTATGAGAAATATGATGGAGAATTTGCTGAGATCATGTCTATGTTCCCTGAATCCATATCCCTGATTTTATGGTGGGACCAGATGACGCTCATGGAAAGACCAGTAAAACATTTTGGGGATTACAAAATCTTTGACAGGAGATTAGAAAACTCAGGGATACATGTGTGGTCACTGTTAGTTCTTTCTCTTCTCATACTTGCAGGGAGAGAGGGACAAGACTGGTGAACAGCTGGATTTATATATGATTTAAGTTAATGGAGTTTGGATTTATGAAAAATGGCTTTATAAACTGAAATGCTCAACTGGCTTCCCAGGTAGAAATACACTATAGCCTAGAATATTAGAAACAGCTTTGTTTATCCTGAAACAAATTGGTATTATCAAGAGAACTTCAATCCAAACGTTAGCCTGGTCATTAAAAATAAAACAAAACTGTCATGGAAAGGAAAAATAACAATGTGTACATGAAACATAAGAAGTAATTAATAAAAGAATAAGAAATAATATCTGATGCCTTAAGGAATAGAAAATAAGCAAAGTGAAGCTCATACTTAATTATGTGGAAATATACATGCCTTTAAATTTATTACCAGGATTTGAAGTGATAGGATACAAGATTGGAATAGAATAATGGAACTATATGCCCTGTTCAATAGAAGTAGACCAGTTATGAGTAAAGGTGGAGTAGATGTACAACTTCTGGGATCCTTGCTTATCTCTAAAGTGGAGGTAGCATGGAGAATATTTGAGAGATGAGAGTGAATGGAGTGACATCCTAGGGCATGGTAGCTTTTCTCTTCTACTCTGAAGGCGATTGAGTGAAAGCAGGATTATTTGAATTCTGAATGATGCCAAAGATTGTTACTGACTTTAATGACGGTGGAAGAAGACTTTCTAACAGAGCTGCTCAAAACCAAACAAACTGGGTTTGTTGTGTTCAGAAATTTTAAATGGAGCCTGGGCAATAAAATAATATAAGATTAGTAGAAATAATTAAAATGAAGGGTGTATGACTGGGTTTGATGGATTTAAGGGCACTCTGGCTTTGACATTATAGAATTCCATGATATACAGATTTGCTTTCACCAGAGTAGTTTTGAAGATATATTAATTGTCCTTATAACCCCGCCATTTATGGAAAACATCTTATTTTTTCATTGCATCTTCTGGAACCATAGAAGTATCCTGCTCATTTGTATTCATTGTAAGGATATCGGTCAGTGTGGCTTTGGCACTTGTGGATTGTGAGAAAACCTTATTCCAAAATTGAATATTCCTTTCCAGACATATGAGGGAAGTCCTTTTCTAATTGTACTTTCCAAACTAAACGTGGAGAATAATTATTTGGAAAACATTATCCCAGTTTCACTTAGAATTTTCACAAGTCCGTCGAAAGCAATCCTCTTCACTAAACTTCTTATCTCATTGCAGTTTTGTGCAACAATTCTGGGTGCCAAAGCAGAGGCTGCTGAGAAAGTATTTCATTTCATAGTCATTGGCTTCGGGTGATAAAATATGTGTCCTCACTCTGTCGACCTTGAATATTTTTGCCAAATTAATCCTCCTAAGACTTGAACTCAGCATCACACTGCATATTTTGGTTACCATGCACTCCTGAAAGTCACAAAAGAGTACATAAAAAAATTCTGCAATTCAGGATTTTTACTAACTCAGATCAGAGGTCAGAAGAAGGTAAGGTAGGGAACAGCATCATCACAGAGAGACTTTCCACTGGAAAAATGATGTATCCTTAATTATTACAATTTAGACTTGGAACAATCCTTTACCTACGTGGACAATACAAGAGTTAGACTTTATCTTGAAAATCATCTACCAAAATTGGGTGATGGTGTAATTATACAAAGCATAGATCTGAGAATAATTAAGATCAATAAGCAAGTGCCAGTCTCTACTAGAAATCACTATCAATTCTCTAACATCTGTCTGCTCGTCTAACAATTGGGTCTTTGTTATGTTTCCAGAGTTAGCATCCTAAGATTAGTATCTGATTACTTTTTCACCTTTCTTAAAATGCTTTCATTTCTCTTCATAGCCTACAAATTAGAACACTTTAGTACTGTGTTAAAGTGAAAGTGTAAGTTGCTCAGTTATGTCTGAATCTTTGCGACCCCATAGATAGCAACCCACCAAAATCCTCTGCCCGTGGAATTTCCCAGGCAAGAATACAGGAATGTAAAGAAAAAAAAAATATATATATATATATATATATAAACAACTGGAGAGGGTAGCTATTCCCTTCTCCAAGGGATTTTCCTGACCCAGGGATTGAACCCAGGTCTCCTGTATTTCAGGCAGATTCTTTACCATCTGAACCACCAGGGAAGCTATTAGGGGTGAAGGCTAGGTCTTTTATTATATGACTATTTTTAAAATATTTAAACTAATTTTTCAATTACTCTTCTTGAAAGCAAAATATTTAATCTCTGAATATTCTACAGTTTCCACATGCTTAACACTCATCCGTTTTTCTTTTTTTTCACTTTGTGGACTTATGCTTATACATATAGATATTGTTAAGATCTTTGCATTTTTAAAGCCTTCATGACTATCTTCCAAGCCTAGAAAATTGGTTATGCCCTTCTCTGTTCTATCACTGTATCCTGTATAGTATCTATTAAAATATTTATGAAAATATTATAATTAATTAGCTATACATTTGTGTAAACTATTAGACCATGAGGTTCTTGAGGGCAAAGTTTATTTCAATCATTTTAGATCCTAGGCACATAGTTCAGTTCAGTTTAGTTGCTCAGTTGTGTGCGACTGTTTGTGACCCATGGACTGCAGCACGCCAGGCCTTCCTGTCCATCACCAACTCCTGGAGTTTACTCAAACTCATGCCCATTGAGTCAGTGATGCAATCCAACCATCTCATCCTCCATCGTCCCCTTCTCCTCCTGCCCTCAATCTTTCCCAGCATCAGGGTCTTTTCAAATGAGTCAGTTCTTTGCATCAGGTGGCCAAAGTATTGGAGTTTCAGCTTCAGCATCAGTCCTTCCAATGAATATTCAGGACTGATTTTCTTTAGGATAGATTGGTTGGATCTCCTTGCAATCCAAGGGACTCTCAAGAGTCTTCTCCAATACCACAGTTCAAAAGCATCAATTCTTTGGCACTCAGCTTTCTTTATAGTCCAACTCTCACATCCATACATGACCACTGGAAAAACCATAGCTTTGACTAGATGCACTTTTGTTGGCTAAGTAATGTCTCTGATTTTTAATATGCTGTCTAGGTTGGTCATACATTTTTTTCCAAGGAAAATGTCTTTTAATTTCATGGCTGCAATCACCATCTGCAGTGATTTTGGAGCCCCCTCCCAAAAAAAAGTCTGTCACTGTTTCCACTGTTTCTCCATCTACTTGCCATGAAGTGATGTGATCAGATGCCATGATCTTAGTTTTCTGAATATTGAATTTTAAGCCAACTTTTTCACTCTCCTCTTTCACCTTCATCAAGAGGCTCTTTAGTTCTTCTTCACTTTCTGCAATAAGGGTGGTGTCATCTGCATATCTGAGGTTATTTATATTTCTCCTGGCATCTTGATTCCAGCTTGTGCTTCATCCAGCCCAGCATTTATATTGAATAAGCAGGGTGACAATATACAGCCTTGACATACTCCTTTCCCTATTTGGAACTGGTCTGTTGTTCCATGTCCAGTTCTAACTGTTGCTTCTTGACCTGAATACAGATTTCTCAGGAGGGTAACTTAGAATAAGTAAAGTAAGGTGAAGCCTAGGGTCAAGTTAGTACATAAAATACATGTAATCTACATTGAATTATTTCTGGTAAAGGTTGGCAACATGGAATTCATTCATAAATAAAGCTGTAATATAACGTTCTTTTATTTAACTGCTAAAAGAGTGCTTCAGCTTTGGGCCCGGGTATTCTAGCAGTCAACAGAAGTTAGACCTAGTCAGCCATGGGATTTTCACTGTCAATGAGAGAAATCACCTCAAGCTGTTCAGCAGCAGCGCAATACTCCTGCTATTAAGGCCTGATGACAATTCAATACTGGGTCCACATTAAGAGTCTAGGATACTGTAGTGCATAACATAGCCTATTGAGCAATAGATTTGTATTTCTCCTTTTTTTAATTCTGTATTTTTCTTTCCTCTGCAGCAAGATGTCTTGCTCTCTGTAAACTTGTTCAAACATACAGCTCTAAATGATACAGGCCATGCTTCTATTAACAATGACGTATTTCCAAATGAACTATCTCCTTCCTTAATATGTGTATCTTTCATGCATTTAACCCCCCAAAATAGTGTATCCTATAAACACTGTATGACAGGTGTTGGGGAGTTCACTTGGCAGTATCTTGCCATTTCTGTGAAAGGCTGAGCTGAAAATCCCATTGAAGTTTTTCAACTGACAGGTTAACCTGGAGCTCCAGGCAAGCTACCTACCCGAGAAGGGGAATAGTTTTACAGCCAGGCAGGGAAAGCCTAATTCTTTCCTGAATGCTCATCCCTGCCTCTCTGCTTCTGCTGGAGTCTCTAATATCTGCACACAAAGCTGTATTCTGGGTTTCGTTTGTGATTGTTGGTTGACTCCAGATTCCTGCACAAATAAGAGTGTCTCACTTGAAAGTGAAGACAAGAACATTTGGACATGGGCACCCTCCCTGGTGGCTCAGAGGTTAAAGCATCTGCCTGCAATGCAGGAGACCCAGGTTTGATCCTTGGGTTGGGAAGATGCCCTAGAGAAGGAAACGGCAACCCTCTCCAGTATTCTTGCCTGGAGAATCCCATGGACAGAGAAGCCTGGTGGGCTACAGCCCATGGGGTCACAAAGAGTCAGATACGACTGAGCGACGTCACTTACTTACTTACTTACCCTTTACTTCAGAAAACCAACCAAGACTGTTCTCTGTGTGGACATGTACTTACCTTCTTTGCTCTTTCACGGTGTCCTCAGCCCTAATGCAGCCAAGCAGTCTGTATCTAAGTATAAGTTAAAGAGTTTACAGTCATTTGTATTAAAGGATTCTTAAGCTCTTTTAACTTTTAAAGTCTGGAGGATTCTCTCAAACTGGGAACACTAAATGTGTCTCAAATATGACAATGTTTTAGGTAATCTGAATTCTAATTGTGAGTTTTTCCAATATCATCATTTTATGAGCTCAGTAAAACCAAAATTAGATTTTTTACCTATATAAACACAGGAGAAGAAACTATTTTAATTAGATTTTGTGCTTATGCTTATATTCAGCCATGTCCGACTCTTTGTGACCCCATGAACTACAGCCCTCCAGGCTCATCTATCCATGTGCTTTTCCAGGCAAGAATACTGAAATGGGTTGCCATTTCCTTGTCCTTACTTAGATTTTGGTTGTATGTTATTCTGCTACATAAAATAATATTGATATATGCATCCTATGGTACCTGAGAACATTGTGACTGATGGTCATTTTACAAATTCACATACTCCTATTGAGTAGATAGGTGCAGGTGGAGGAGACTACAATATAATGGTGGTAATTGCATCTCATTCTGTTGTTTATAGAAATGTTGATAAACAATTTCACATAAAACTGAACTAGAGACCATAAGATAATCTTTTTTAAAAAAATATTAGGTTTGAAAAATACCTGGAATTTAAAATGTGCTGTTATAAAAATTATTTTATTTGATCTTCAGAACAGCACTTCATATTGAGTAGAACTTATCGCATATTTCCAAGTAAAGACAATGAATTTCCAAGTGTTAAATGGAAATGTTAAATGGCCTGTCCAAAGTCACAGAGGTCAGCTAGCAAAGCCAAGATGAGAAACCAATCACGTCTTCCTGCTTCTATACTCTTCACTTCCTATTTTGTGACACAAAAGGCATTCATTTCTTTCTGCTCCACACCTCTCTTATAAAACATGTTATTATGTTTTATTAAAAACAGGTAATTAGCATCAATCTAAAAAGTATAATATATTTATTTCTCAAAACTGAAGTCATTTTTGACACTAACAAAATATTTCTGCAGTTACATGCTCAAGTCTGAAAAGTCAATTTGAACAAAGAATATGTAAAAATAAGGAGTAAAGCAATTACAGAAAAGATTAAAAGTTTAGAAAATTAATGATACTTTGTGCTTACTGTTTGTAAAGTATAAATTAGCTTGACCGAACCAGATTTGTATGATTTATTTGTAGAGTGTTTATAAGTTGCAAAATCTCATACTAATATAACATTTGTTATGAAAAATAATTTCCAAGAAAAAAGAAAATAATGAAACTACTTTATACATTTATAATCTGTCTTTAGGGTATTGGTTAATAGTTTAACATCAAGAGGGACTTTTTTTTCCCCAGCCTTAGCAGAGATATATTTAAATTCTTTTTTTTTCAAAGAACCACTTTGGTCTATATTGATCTTCCATTATAATAGTTGATAGTATATTTTTTCTAAACTTAATGTCTCATGCTTAGCAGAAAAATTTTGAGACTGTCTTCATTAATCAGAGGTAAAGAAATTAAGGTGACTTTGAAATTCCATTTTGATTTCACCTCAAGGTTTTAATATGTTGTTTTCATTTAGTTCTAATTATTTTAAAATATCCACTATTATTAGTTCTTGGATATTTAAGTTAATTTAAAATTGTTTTAAAATTCACAGATATACAGGATTTAAAATCTATATTTTGTTACTTATCATTGTATTATGATGAGAAAATATAACATCCATGGTAAAAAATATGTTAAAAACTTGCCATATGGCTTTCTATATTATCTGTTTTTATAAATGTTCCATATATATATACTTGACAAAAGTATATGGTCACTGGTTATTTGGTGAAGATCACTTTGACAGTTGTAGTTCATTCTGTTGTCTCCAACACTTTGTGACTCCATGAACTGCAGCACGCCAGGCTTCCCTGTCCTTCACTATCTCCCAGAATTTGCTCAAGCTCATGTCTGTTGGGTTGGTGATGCCATTCAACCATCTCATTCTTTGTCATCCCCTTCTATGCCTGTCTTCAGTCTTTCTCAGCATCAGGGTCTTTCCAGTGAGTCAGCTCTTCGCATCAGGTGGCCAAAGTATTGGAGCTTCAGCGTCAGCATCAGCCCTTCCAATGAATATTCAGGACTCATTTCCTTTAGGATTGACTGGTTTGATACCCTTATAGCCAAAGGGACTAACAAAAGTCTTTTCCAACACCACAGCTCAAAAGCACCAATTCTTCGGTGCTCAGCCTTCTTTATGGTCCAACTCTCACATCCGTACATGACTACTGGAAAAACCGTAGCTTTGACTATATTAACCTTCATTGGAAAAATAATGTCTCTGCTTTTTTTTTTTTTTTTTTTGTCTTTGCTTTTAATATGCTGTCTAGGTTGGTCATAGCTTTTCTTCCAAGGAGCAAGCGTCTTTTAATTTCATGGCAGCAGTCACCATCCACGGTGATTTTGGAGCCCAAGAAAATAAAGTCACGGTTTCCATTGCTTCCCCATCTATTTGCCATGAAGTGGTAGGCTCAGATGCCATGATCTTTGTGTTTTGAATGTTGAGCTTTAAGTCAGCTTTTCACTCTCCTCTTTCACCTTCATCAAGAGGCTCTTTAGTTCTTCACTTTCTGCCATAAAGGTGGTGTCATCTGCATATCTGAGGTTATTCATATTTTTCCTGGCTATCCCTTGGTTCCAGTTTGTTCTTCATCCAGCCTGGCATTTTGCATGATGTTCTCTGCATATAAGTTAAATAAGAGTGGTGGCAATGTACAGTCTTGCTGTAATCCTTTCCCAATTTTGAACCAGTCCATTGTTCCATGTCCAGTTCTAACTTGCTTCTTGAGCTGCATATAGGTTTCTCAGGAGGCAGGTAAGTGGTCTGGTGTTCCCATCTTTTTAAGGATTTTCTGCACTTTGTTGTGATCCATAGAGTCAACAACTTTCACGTTGTCAGTGAAACTAATAGATGTTTTTCTGGAATTCTCTTGTTTTTCTATTATCCAATGGATGTTGGTAATTTGATCTCTGGTTCCTCTGCCTTTTCTAAATCCAGATTGAACATTTGGAAGTTTCTGGCACATGTGCTGTTGAAAGCTAGCTTGGGCATTGTACTAACTTGTGAGATGAGTGCAGTTGTGCAGTAGTTTGATCATTCTTTGGCATTGACCTTCTTTGGGATTTGTGGCTTCCCTGGTGGCTCAGATGGTAAAGCATCTGCCTGCAATGTGGAAGACCTGGGTTCAATCACTGAGTTGGGAAGATCCCCTGGAGAAGGAAATGGCAACCCACTCTAGTACTCTTGTCTGGAAAATCTATGGACAGAGGCTACAATCTAAGGGGTAGCAAAGAGTCAGACACTACTGACCAACTTCACTTTCTTTCACTTTCTTTGGGGTTGTAATGAAAACTTACCTTTTCCAGTCCTGTGGCCACTGTTGAGTTTTACAATTTTACTGGCATATTTAGTGCAGCACTTTCACAGCATCATCTTTAGGATTTGAAATAGCTCAGCTAGAATTCTGTCACATCCACTAGCTTTGTTTGTAGTAATGCTTTCTCTGGCCCACTTGACTTCGAACTCTAGGATGTCTGGTTCTAGGTGAGTCGATCACACCATCGTGATTATCCTGGTCATTAAGATCATTTTTGTATAGTTCTTCTGTGTATTCTTGCTACTTCTTAATAACTTCTGCTTCTGTTATGTCTATACTGTTTTATATTGGTCAATTTATTTCTGTGGTTCTAGCAATTGCCATTTTTATCAGTTAAAATACATTTAATATTTCATATAATTTAGTTTTAAAACCTTGCTAGCAGTGAAACATTTTATCATTTTATTTATTTAAATAGGGACTGTCAAGTGTGTTTCAATGATAATAAAGTCGCTCAAACTATTAGTGAGGATCGATTATACATATAATGTACTCAATAGAGTTTCTAGCACATGTTAAGTGATAGTCACTCAGTTAAGTCAGACTTTGCAATCCCATGGACTGTAGCCTACCAGGGGCTTCTGTCCATGGAATTCTCCAGGCCAGAATACTGGAGTGGGTAGCTGTTCCCTTTTAATTCTTTACCACCAGGGAAGCCCAAAAATATTGGAGTGGGTGGCCTATCCCTTCTCCAGTGGATCTTCCTGACTCAGGAATCAAATCAGTGTCTCCTACATTAAAGCGGATTTTTTTTTTTTTTTTTTTTTTTTACCAGCTGAGCTACCAGGGAAGCCCTATACCACATGTTAGGCACTATATAAGTAAATGACTTCATTTTCTTATTCTTATAATTATTGTTGTTGCCTATAGTGCTTTACAGTTGACTAAAATTTAACTAGGTGAAGATTGCCTTTTGTTTACATTGTTTATTCCATGTGGTATACATTTTTTCCCTGAATCTCTGGTTCTACATCTTAAATTTCTAGTTTCTGTAAATTGATTACCTTTTTTTCTTTGAATGTTGTATGTATCCCATTTTATATCATTCTCTTCTGAGATTTTTATTAGGAAAATGTTTTCTTTTTTTTTTTTTCTATCATCCTTATTTCTTAACTTATATACTGCCATGGACTGAATATATGTATTCCCCTCCAATGCTCACCCAGATTCAAATTTTGAATCTATAACCCATGATGTTATAATGAGTTATCTTTAGACAACTGTATATTGTTTATTTTTTGATATTTAGAAAGTAAAAATTTTAATGGCCAACATGTGCAAATAAACAAGAGCTGAAAAACAAAGGACAGGTTTTATTATCTATCAGTAAAGGACTACACTTACAGAGTACTTCTGTTAGTACAAATGAATATCCTTTTATGACTTTATTGAGAATGTCTTCACTCTCTAATCCTTTCTGGCAGCATCTTTAAGTCTTCCTCTCTAGTGTTTGATACTCATATGCATATAAAAGTTTAGTTCTCTCAGCATAAAAATAAACAAATAAAAGGGAGCAAGCAAAACACTTATCTTGATCTAAGTGCTGTTTCCTGTCTTAGAAATTTTGGTCGACTCTTCATCTGTAGCATCACTTCATTCATTCATATATTTATTCTTTCTGAAAGCATTTAATGAGCATTTCAGTTGGTTAATCATAATGCTTGATGCTGTCAGAACGGAGAGAGGGAGCAGTTCCCCTTCAAAAAAAAGGGAAGGAGTCAAATAAGCAGTTCATTATATTCAGTGAGAGATAAATTACTGGGAGAACATACACAAGGAGCACACAGTGCTGAAGGATATGGAGAAGATGATGGACATGCAATGTTCTAGCAGTTGATATTTTGCCAAAAGAAACCTAGATGTCTCTGCTGACATCACTGGCACCCACTTATTCTTAATCTTGTTTTTGTATCTACCACTTGAAAGCCACTGAAATTTTTTAATGTCTACTGATGACTCAAATGGAAAATCGAGTGACTCATTCTTAACCAACCACCTTTTCAAAGTCTTTCATCTCTCAAGATGTAGCTCCATAGCCCCCTCATTTCTGATTCACATCTTCCTTCATTACCCAAACTGCACTCTTATAGCATTTAATACAAACATAAACAATGCTGACCAGCATTGTATATTGATTTACATTTTTAAACTTGTCTAAAATTTCATCATCCTGAGGCCGTATCATCCACAGAGTGTAACATTGTCCTTGAAATCAACATGTGCTTTTAAAAAGTACCAATTTAGTAAATTAATCTGGAAAACTATGGAATAATTTGTATAGAAAGTGTGCAACAGCAGTTTCATCAGCTTGAATTACTAAACCATATTGTTCAATTCATTTCAGTTGCTCAGTCATGTCTGACTCTTTGCGATCCCATGGACTGCAGCATGCCAGGCCTCCCTGTCCATCACCAACTCCTGGAGTTTACTTAAACTCATGTTCATCGAGTCAGTGATACCATCCAACCAATTCATCCTGTGTCATCCCCTTCTCCTCCCGTCTCCAATCTTTCCCAGCATCAAGGTCTTATTTAAATCTACACAATTTGATACTTCACTAAACCATATACGGAAGTATCAAATTATATAGATTCAAATAAAATAATGAGTCAGGTGTAATGATATGCCATTAAAAATAAAAATAACTCAGATAAATGCACACAAGTTATTCACAGAATATTACAACCATTTATAAAAATAAGTGAACTGTAAATTGATTTTTTTCACAAATTACCTTTTCATGTTCTTGCATATAGTGGCAACAAGTTGGCTACTTCAAGTGGTGATACTACAGTTAAGTTATGGGACCTGTCTAAAGGTAATTGCATTTTGACCTTCGAGGGACATACCCACGCTGTATGGTCCTGCACATGGCACTCCTGTGGTGATTTTGTGGCTTCTTCCTCACTGGATACAACTAGCAAAATCTGGGATATTAATAGGTAAGAAGTATTTCTAATAATATTAACATTCTGTTTTGATAAATGTAATTTCTCTCAGTGGGAAATTAAAAAAAAATCTGTTAATTCATAAAATTATAGAATTAGTTTCTGTGACATCCATTTGTAACTCCATTAATTTCTGCTGATATATAATGCTGCTACTGCTAAGTCACCCCAGTTGTGTCCAACTCTGTGCGACCCCATAGACGGCAGCCCACCAGACTCCCCCGTCCCTGGGATTCTCCAGGCAAGAACACTGGAGTGGGTTGCCATTTCCTTCTCCAATGCATGAAAGTGAAAAGTGGAAGTGAAGTCACCCAGTTGTGTCCGACTCTTCGTGACCCCATGGACTGCAGTCCATCAGGCTCCTCCATCCATGGGATTTTCCAGGCAAGAGTACTGGAGTGGGGTGCCATTGCCTTCTCCGTATATATAGTTTGTATATATAGATATATAATGAGTTCTTTCCGTATATATAGATATATAATGAGTTCTTTCTAAATAAAGGTTCAAGATCAAGCCTGTGCAATCAGATTAGAATCGCTTCGTCAGAAAGCTATTTGTTTTAAGCAAGATAGAAACAAATACTTCTTTTAGAGTTAGGTTTTTAGTTCTCCTCTCCACCAGTCTGCTGTCCGTCTGGATTATCAAACCAAGAATTTGATAGACATGAAGATGACAGAAATAGTTAAGGGCTTTTTACTTAATTTTGATATAGCATTTCCAATTTAAATGCTTCTTAGCAATTCAAAAATTGTAGGAATGGATAAAATACAATACAATACTATATGGTTTGATCTTAATTCAAGACAGACCTATTTTTTGCTATCAAAATACCTGTCATCCATGCATTTTTGGATAATTAGTCCATCCTATTATGTATACAAATAAAATTTTATTTATTTATTTATTTTTAATTTTATTTTATTTTTAAACTTTACATAACTGTATTAGTTTTGCCAAATATCAAAATGAATCCGCCACAGGTATACATGTGTTCCCCATCCTGAACCCTCCTCCCTCCTCCCTCCCCATTCCATCCCTCTGGGTCGTCCCAGTGCACCAGCCCCAAGCATCCAGTATCGTGCATCGAACCTGGACTGGCAACTCATTTCATACATGATATTTTACATGTTTCAATGCCATTCTCCCAAATCTTCCCACCCTCTCCCTCTCCCACAGAGAGACACTGATGTATAGAACAAATAAAATTTTAAAAGCTGGTATCAAATGCCTTGATTACTTCGTCTAACTAAGTAATTATATATCATCAGTCAGATTTCTGATCACTTTAATATTTTAATTACTGCCCAGATTACAAATATAAGTAATAGTGACTCCTCAAAATTTGTGTAACAAATTATCACTGAGCCATTGCAATTCTTTTGTAAGAGAGACGAACTCATCTTGAAGGTCAGCACTATTGTTTTGGGAGTTACGGGTCAAACCAGTACTTTGAACAAACTTTCCCCATTCTTCCTTGAATTATGGGTGACCTATTTAGAAGACAGAGCAAGTAAGGTGCTCACAAAAAGGTCAACAGGATTTTTAGGAGGATTTCTTGAAAGGGTCTGCTCTGTTGTGTTTGTAGTTTGATTATCTCTTAAGACCATGTGCCAGTTTTTATGGTATTTTCTCTCTGCACCAGACCCACCCTTCTCTATCTTTTTTGTGATACTGGAGCTGGAACTTTGCAAATGACATTTCACTTTGCCAACTGACTCTGTATTAGGCTTTAGTAATACTGGCTGCTTGTAGGAGGCCACAAGGCTAGAGGTGGTAGGGGGGTCCTCTTCTCCCTCTCTCCTTCCTGTGGGCTTCTTCTGGACTTACAGTTTCAATGAGCATCACCCTAGAAGTACTTCACCTCAGCAACATCACAGCAGCTGAATCCAGTTGACAGTTTTTCTAGTGTTTGCAGAAATAGCTGTATCATGCATCCATCAAAGACATTAACTCCAGCAGACAGTTGCCCCCTTCTCAGAGGTCTGCGTTCCCAGATCTGCCTGGCCTCTTTCCAAGATGAGGGATATCAATACTAGCAGTCTCAGGACCACTCCTCAGCTCTGTGGTGCCACCCACCAAGGTTATAATAATTCCACTTCAATCCCTTTGTGCATTCAGTCCTAAAAGTGGTAGCTCTTTCGTTCAGGGCTCTCTCCATACCTTCATGTTCTTGTTTTCCCTTTATAGTTATCTAGTTAACAACTTTATGCACAGTTAACCATCCCTTATATTAAATTCTTACTGTTAAAATGTTAAGTGCAAGTTCGGTCTCCCATCCAATTTTGGCAGTTACTGGGCATTGATGCATAAATAGCATAATCCACTTGAGTTACAAAGATATAGCTAAATAATGTTTGACATATTCTGAATGAGAAAGCATAGCTCTAAATAATAGGTTTGAAACCTATTTATGGAGAATTCCATGGACAGAGGAGCCTGGTGGGCTACCGTCTATGGGGTCACAAAGAATTCAACATGACTTAGCAACTAACACTTTCACTTACTTTCTATGTAAAGTAGTGACAGTTTAAGATGTAGTTTAATAGTCATGTGCATACCATTTGGTTATCTGGAATAAGCAGCCATGTAATTCTTAATTTTATTATGTTTCTATGTTACACAGCCATATTTCATAAATATTATTATAATGGATTACTAGAATTTTTAAAGCCAATTTATTTTGACGTATGATTGACATACAGAAAGCTGTGCATATTTAGCATAAACAATGTAATGAGTTTGAAATATATACCTGTGAAACCATTACAGTCAATGCATAAATGTATCTCTTGCCTCTAAAAATTTCCTCCTGCTCTCTTTATTATTATTATTTTTATAAGAGCACTTAATATAATAACTAACCTATTAGCAAAATTTTAACTATCCTAAGATTGCTCTTACCTATAGGTATTGTGTTGTACATTAGATCACTAGGGCTTACTCATCTTATATAGGTAAAATTTTAATGCTGTTCTCTAATTTTAATTTTTTATTACTTTTGGCTTAGTCGAAGGTGTTTACAAAAGACTGCAGTCCATTCTAAAATGTATCTTTAAATGTATTAATCACTTAGAGTGCTTAAATCAAACTGTATTAAGGTGACAACAATGATAAAGTGATTGCCAGTAGACTCATCTCTACAAAGAATGATTTCAAGCACTTTGACAGCTTTTCTCCATGACCCTGATATCCAAATACTGTCTCCCAGAAGAGACTCAGTAGATGTTGATATACCAGATCAAAATTGCTACTGATTGATGCCAAAAATTATTTGCATTTCAAATTTCCCATCAATATCAAGAGCTCACCTTCATCATCAAAGACAAAGAACTTATACCAGATTTGAAGCTGAGATAGTGGATAAATATTGACAAATAAGGGAGAGACTGTTTCTTTGGTGGCTATTGATAGATTTTTCAGCGCTGTAATCAGAGCCCTGAGCTGTAATTTACGATTGCTCATGGATCCATACTGTGTAAATATGTCTAAAACTAGTGTCTTGCTTAAAATTGTATAGGTCATTGTTACAGGCTTAGTGACTTTAAGGATAGAGGTTATTTGCTTTGGTAAGATGATGATGGTAGAAGCTGTACTGTGCTGGATCATATACTCTTATAGTGATGCCCCATAGTTTTTAATTACAAAATATTGATAAACTCTGTGATTCACCAGGAAAAAAATTAGAATATATCCTTATATTCACAGTCTACCCTTTCCTTTGAAACCCTCGCTCAGCCATGAATTCCTCTGTTAGTTGGTATGTCATTCCTTTTCCTGCAACTCTTCCTGAAATTAGATATTACCTGCTAAGACCATCTAATTAGCTCCTCACCAGAAAGTTGTATCCCTGGCAATCATAATTAATGTAAAAAGTCCAGATCAAGATCCCTGTTAACTAAATACTAATAAGAATCTCTGAACAATTGTACCTCTGTCATTCTTAGTCTGGACACACTGACACTCTATAAAGTTTCTATGAACAATTAAAAGTAGTGATTCAATGGTCTTTTGAATGATCATTTATAAAAAGTAGAAATTTATGTTTTATTTTGTAGTCATTTATTACTACCTTAATTTTCATACATATGCTTTAAAAATCAGTCTTAAAGCATACATGTACCCTTGAACACACAACACACACACACACACACCCCTCATTGTATCTTTAACGGCGAATGCTTGACACATGGCAGTTTTGTTGCATAAATGATAAAGGGAAAATTAGTATATACACATGAAGAAAGTGCTTTCCTTGCTTCCATTCACATTCAAATTATGATTCAATTATTGTGTTATTCTACATGAATCTTTAAAGTGATGAAAATTAGATAGGAAAATCAGAGAATGTCTCAGTTGACTATAAAAATTGTGTTTCTTTAAAGCATGAGATTACCATTAAACATTCATGAAATGAATTACCAGTGTAGGACTATATTTTAGACATTAGAAGATTCTAAGACTCCATTACTGCCCTCAGTGAGATTACAAATAATTTTAAAATGCAGCAGTTTTATAACAGAAAATATGCAGTACATCTTCAAGTCATAATATCAGAGAAGAAATTCTGACTGGTCCTGGATGCTTTTCTTCCCAAAATAGTTGGGTATTTGACTGCGTGTCTACATGACACTATATCTCTGATGTTTGGAGCTCAGACCACATGCCTGTACTTAGTTGTAGCTTAAAATGAAAGGATTTGAAACAAGCAGAATGTTACTGGATGTAGCTGCCCTGTTGCTTAAAACAATATTGCACAGGCTAGAGTAGAGTGGTTTGTAACAGGGATGGAAGGAAACAGATTGCTTCGTAAAATTCAACTTCTGGACCCTAAACAATGGGAAATAAATCTGCTGCCTTAATATCTAAGGGTATTGGTTCAGATGATGTCAAGATTATGTTTAAGAGAGAAAAATAAATCAGGTTTGAGCCTATGATGGGAACAGTGGGAGAAATAAAAATAGATTTGGAAGATAAAGCCACTAGAAATTGCTGAGACATTATGAGTCATGAGAGAAAGAGAAAGCAAATCACCTGTTACATATTGAGACACCTGATGGGTGTAAAGCTCTTTCTCTTTGTACTAGAGCACTAATGTGAACTTTATAAAAGGCTTTTCCAGCCAGATTCATCAGTTCCATTTTAGAAAATGCTGTAGAATGAGGGACATTGTCTCGTTCATCTAACAGGTGATGCCTACTGATGAGAATTGAATGTTCCTTCCTGCTCACCTGCACTGCTTCCTTCTTAATTGAAAAGTTCATTGAGCAATATAGCCCCCAGACTGGATGAGAGAAACAGAACGATTTACATAAAGGAAACAGTTAAATTTAAGAAAAAGGAAATGTGAAATACTAAGATTCTCATATGATAAGTTATCTTCTTTTAATAGCATGTACTATTAATTTTTTGGTCAAATAATGTGCCGATGTGAATTTATTTCCTTAAAAATTAATAATGATGAGATAGCACCAAATAAGTTACAAAATGAAATTTAGTGTTTGTATTTTATTAATAATACACATTCTGTTCTTTATGATACATATGCTAAGTTGACTCTATTAGAGATGAAGGGCATATTGTACAACATTAATGATTTTAAAGCATAATAATGTAAGGAGGATATTGAGATTCAAGGGCATGTATTGTTGGTACATTAATACCTGTCTTGCATTATAAAACCTCCCAGCTTGCTGCCTTATACTTGTAAAGGAACCCAAGGTATATGTTAATAGATTGCTAAAGCAGTACTTGAAACATAATTAGGTTACATTAAAGGAAATGGTGACATTATAAAATTGACCTCTTGTGATCAATTTATCCTGTTCCACAGATAATAAATCAATTATTACATCTTGGGTTTTCATTTATATTCAAATGAATGATTCCCTCTAGAAATACATATTTTGAGTGATAGCTAAGTATTATTGAATATAAATACATAAATAAGTCCATAAATAAGAAAAACAAAATAGCATATTATTTGCACTGTCATGCTCCCTCTAAACCAGTGCATAATTAATAAGCAATATCAAAGAATGTCTGCTTATGAAGAAAAGTATATTAAGGCTTAAGTTCCAGGTTTCATTTAGCAAGTTAAACATTGATTGAATTATCAAGAAGCTGTCTCGCAACCAGTGTTGGCTTTTTGTGTATGCGTGAAGAATGCTTCAAGCATCAGTGTCTACTGCAATAAGCTTGATGTGAGCATTCTTTTACCTCAGTATATAAAGACTTGACCAATAAAAGAGATAACATTAAGAATTTAACATTTAGCTCTTTGCATTTGTAAAACAAACTATTTCATGTAAATGAGTTATATAATCTGTATCTAATTTTCACTAAATAAGGCATACTTTCTCTGTTATTTCACTAACTAACTGAACCATATATTAGAAATCAGATGAATATAGATGAAACTAAAGGTGTTCTAATAAGAGTGAATATATGTGTTTTAAAACATGCTCCATTATTACTGTATTAGCACCAATCAAAGCAAACACTTTGACATATCAAAGATGCAGGCCTCCTTCTCCATTCCCTCCCAAATGAATCTGGTCAATAGATGAATCTTCATCCTCTTCAGTAATAATGAAAAGAGTTTGCTGTATTTTTTCATCCATATATGTTAAAAGATATATGGGTATAGTACACAGGAGTTAAAAAACTAAAATCACACAGTTTTATATTTAAGGTTTGATCATATCATATATATAGTACACTTATGTGTGTTTGTGTATATCTGAATGTTGATGTATATACATATACTAGTATTAAAGCAGTGTATTCAGATGTACAGCTCTTAATTTTAGACTACTGTAAATATTTTACTATCTCAGATATTCTAAATATCATCTAATCAAAGTGTGAAAGTTAATCACTTAGTCATGTCCTACTCTTTGTGACCCCATGAACTGTAGCCTGCCAGGCTCTGCTCTCCATGGAATTCTCCAGGCAAGAATACTGGAGTGGGTTGCCATTTCCTTCTCCAGGGGACAATTTCCTGACCCAGGAATTGAACCCAGGTCTCCTGCATTGCAGGTGGATTATTTACCATCTAAGCCACCTGGGAAGCCCCTAATCAAAGTTATTTATTTATTTATTTACCGACTGATTTACTATTCTTTCTTTATGATTCCAAACTCTAATTTGTTTCAAAACCATTTATTTGAGACAGCAAAAAACTATTACCATGCCTCTGAAACATTGTTTTAGAATTTACGGAAATGGTTTTTATTTAAAGAAAACTCTTAAGATTTTATTCAATTGCTACTGAAGTAAATTGAATGCCCAAGTACATCAAATCAAAAGATGTAAACTGTTTGATATAAAAATAGAAAGTCATAAAATTCTAGGTAGAACTAAAATACTTTCTTATATACAACAGTGTTGCTTAAATGTGAAATACTTCCTATTTAGATAATGAAATTGAATTTGTTCTTTTATTTATTTTTTTTTGAAGTTTTATTTTTTTTGTCTCCATATTCTTTATTTACTTTTTTTAATTTAATTTTATTTTTAAACTTTACATAATTGTATTAGTTTTGCCAAATATCAAAATGAATCCGCCACAGGTATACATGTGTTCCCCATCCTGAACCCTCCTCCCTCCTCCCTCCCCATTCCATCCCTTTGGGTCGTCCCAGTGCACCAGCCCCAAGCATCCAGTATCGTGCATCGAACCTGGACTGGCAACTCGTTTCATACATGATATTTTACATGTTTCAATGCCATTCTCCCAAATCTACCCACCCTCTCCCTCTCCCACAGAGTCCATAAGACTGTTCTATACATCAGTGTCTCTTTTGCTGTCTCGTACACAGGGTTATTGTTACCATCTTTCTAAATTCCATATATATGCATTAGTATACTGTATTGGTGTTTTTCTTTCTGGCTTACTTCACTCTGTATAATAGGCTCCAGTTTCATCCACCTCATTAGAACTGATTCAAATGTATTCTTTTTAATGGCTGAGTAATACTCCATTGTGTATATGTACCACAGCTTTCTTATCCATTCATCTGCTGATGGACATCTAGGTTGCTTCCATGTCCTGGCTATTATAAACAGTGCTGCGATGAACATTGGGGTACACGTGTCTCTTTCCCTTCTGGTTTCCTCAGTGTGTATGCCCAGCAGTGGGATTGCTGGATCATAAGGCAGGTCTATTTCCAGTTTTTTAAGGAATCTCCACACTGTTCTCCGTAGTGGCTGTACTAGTTTGCATTCCCACCAACAGTGTAAGAGGGTTCCCTTTTCTCCACACCCTCTCCAGCATTTATTACTTGTAGACTTTTGGATCGCCGCCATTCTGACTGGTGTGAAATGGTACCTCATAGTGGTTTTGACTGGCATTTCTCTGATAATGAGTGATGTTGAGCATCTTTTCATGTGTTTGTTAGCCATCTGTATGTCTTCTTTGGAGAAATGTCTATTTAGTTCTTTGGCCCATTTTTTGATTGGGTCATTTATTTTTCTGGAGTTGAGCTGTAGGAGTTGCTTGTATATTCTCAAGATTAGTTGTTTGTCAGTTGCTTCATTTGCTATTATCTTCTCCCATTCTGAAGTCTGTCTTTTCACCTTGCTAATAGTTTCCTTTGATGTGCAGAAGCTTTTAAGGTTAATTAGGTCCCATTTGTTTATTTTTGCTTTTATTTCCAATATTCTGGGAGGTGGGTCATAGAGGATCCTGCTGTGATGTATGTCAGAGAGTGTTTTGCCTATGTTCTCCTCTAGGAGTTTTATAGTTTCTGGTCTTACGTTGAGATCTTTAATCCATTTTGAGTTTATTTTTGTGTATGGTGTTAGAAAGTGTTCTAGTTTCATTCTTTTACAAGTGGTTGACCAGATTTCCCAGCACCACTTGTTAAAGAGATTGTCTTTAATGCATTGTATATTCTTGCCTCCTTTGTCAAAGATAAGGTGTCCATATGTGTGTGGATTTATCTCTGGGCTTTCTATTTTGTTCCATTGATCTATATTTCTGTCTTTGTGCCAGTACCATACTGTCTTGATAACTGTGGCTTTGTAGTAGAATCAACCTACCTGACTTCAGGCTCTGAATTTGTTCTTTTAAATTAAACACTAGAGACATTTTTTCATAGAAATGTTAAATATTGTTTCTTCATAGTATCTAGCATGAGTTTGAACAAAATTCTACCATATATCCATGAGAGCAGAACTTGTTAGTGTGTGTCCTGTGTAGGGAATGAACCAGATCTTCATTAGTCAGAGAACATGAAAAGTTATTCCTTGGTCTGGCCTTCATTCAGTTCCTTCTTAACCTAGAATGGATCCTGCAGGAAGCATTGCCTCTAGCAGGATTCCATCTGCTAGAAAAGTCATCCCTTCTGATTTGGCCCATAACTCAGACATTTAAAAATTAATGATATCTAATGACTTAAATATAGTTATTGTATGTGTTATCATCCGAATATATGTCCTATTAAAATTTTCTTACTCAAAAATTTAAGACTTTAAGTTATGGTTGGACATTCATGGTGATTATTTAAATATGCTTTCTAAAAAGTACAGTGTTTCAGCCTGGAAACACATAGCATACCTTTATATGAAGCCATGACTACTATAAAAAAGTGAATTATTGATATTTTTCTCTTGATTATACTTGGTCCAATGTATGACAAGTTTATAAAAGTATCTGATGCTTCCAGTTTTAGTGGTGTTATGTAAGTCATTTTATTGTCTAGTTTTCTAGTTACCACTGACAAATTAAATGCCCTTTTTAGAGGATAGTAATTTCAGTATCTTGAGAATAAATTTTACTTTGAACTTGGTTTCACTAGTACACAAATATAAATCATATGTATATGCAAAACTGTAGCAATAAATTATGTATCTACACCTCAAAGATATTGCCTACATACTTAATATTCATTATATGAAATGTAAATTTCTTATACAACTAACATTAACCAACAAATGTGTGGTAATTATTTATGTAGCCCTCTATTTCTTGCTCTTATTTACTGTTAATCATATCAAAGGAGACTATGACATCTTAGACTTGAGGCTTTCAGTGGTATTGCAACAGTAAATTAATTCTTAATTATCTGAATTATCATGATTCTTACTCAGTTTAGTTCAGTCGCTCAGTGGTATCCAACTCTTTGCAACCCCATGGACTATAGCACGTGAGGCTTCCCTGTCCATCACCAATGCCTGGAGCCTACTCAAATTCATGTCCATCATGTCGGTGATGCCATCCAATCATCTGATCCTCTGTCATCCCCTTCTCTTCCCATCTTCAGTCTTTCCCAGTATCAGGGTCTTTTCTAATGAGTCAGTTCTTTGCATCAGGTGGCCGAAGTATTGGAGTTTCAGCTTCAGCATCAGTCCTTCCAATGAATAATTCAGGACTGATTTCCTTTAGGATGGACTGGTTTGATCTCCTTGCAGTCTAAAGGACTCTCAAGAGTCTTCCCCAACACCACAGTTCAAAAGTATCACTTCTTCGGTGCTCATCTTTCTTTATAGTCCACCTCTCGCATCCATACATGACTACTGGAAAAACCATAGCTTTGACTAGACTGACTTTTGTTGGTAAAGTAATGTCTCTGCTTTTTAATATGCTTTCTAGGTTGGTCATAGCTTTCCCTCCAAGGAGCAAGAGTCTTTTAATTTCATGGCTGCAGTCACCATCTGCAGTGATTTTGGAGCCCCCCAAAAACATAGTCTCTCACCTTTTCCATTGTTTACCCATCTATTTGCCATGAAGTGATGAGACCAGATGCCATGATCTTAGTTTTCTGAATGTTGAATTTTAAGCCAACTTTTTCACTCTCCTCTTTCACTTTCTTCAAGAGGCTCTTTAGTTCTTTGTTTTCTGCCGTAAGGGTCGTGTCATCTGCATATCTGAGGTTATTGATATTTCTCCTGGCAACCTTGATTCCAGGTTGTGCTTCATCCAGCCCGGCATTTTGCATTATGTACTCTGCATCTAAGTTAAATAAGCAGTGTGACAATATACAGCTTTGACGGACTCCTTTCCTGATTTGGAACCAGTCTGTTGTTCCATGTCCAGTTCTAACTGTTGCTTCATGACCTGCCTACAGACTACTCCGGAGACAGGTCAGGTGGTCTGGTATTCCCATCTCTTTAAGAATTCCCTTATGATTATACAGTGGAAATGACAAATAGATTCAAGGTTTTAGATCTGATAGACAGAATGCCTGAAGAACTATGGGCATAGGTTCGTGACATTGTACAGGAGGCAGTGATCAAGACCATTCCCAAGAAAAAGAAATGCAAAAAGGCAAAGTGGTTGTCTGAGGAGGCCTTACAAATAGCTGAGAAAAGAAGAGAAGCTAAAGGCAAAGGAAAAAAAGGAAAGATATACCCATTCCAATGCAGTATTCTGAAGAATAGCAAGGAGAGATAAGAAAGCCTTCCTCAGCAATCAATGCAAAGAAATAGAGGAAAAGAGTAGACTGGGAAAGACTAGATATCTCTTCAAGAAAATTAGAGATACCAAGGGAACATTCATGCAAAGATGAGCACAATAGAGGACAGAAATGGTGTCGACCTAACAGAAGCATAAGATATTAAGAAGAGGTGGCGAGAATACACAGAAGAACTATACGAAAAAAGATCTTCATGACCCAGATAACCACAATGGTGTGGTCACTCACCTAGAGCCAGACATCCTGGAATGTGAAGTCAAGTGGGCCTTAGAAGCATCACTACGAACAAAGCTAGTGGAAGTGATGGAATTCCAGATGAGCTATTTCAGATCCTAAAAGATGATGCTGTGAAAGTGCAGCACTCAATATGCCAGCAAATCTGGAAAACTCAGCAGTGGCCACAGGACTGGAAAAGGTCGGTTTTCATTCCAATCCCAAAGAAAGGCAATGTCAAAGAATGTTCAAACTACTGAACAATTGCACTTATCTCAAAACACTAGCAAAGTAAAGCTCAAAATTCTCCAAGCCAGGCTTCAACAGCATGTAACTCTTACTACCTATGTTCATATTCCTCTAAAATCTACCTAAGAACCCAGTACCCAAACTGGAATCGATTGTTCATCTTCCCTTCAGAGGCTATTGGGTTTAATCCCATATGACTGACAGCCTTGTTTATTTGGATCATCACAATAAAACGAGCCATTATGTTCTAGTTACTGTCCATATATCCACTAATCAGCCTTGATCTGTCATCACCTCTGATCTCCCTTCCACTGTATGCTTTGGAATCCAGTGCTTAACATTGGAAAAATATCTTATATAGTCCATCTCTTCATTGTACTCTATCTTTTTTACTTAAACTGGTCTCCCTTGAGGAGATGAAGTGCCTTTTCCAATGGTGCCTATAACTAATTCACTTTAATTTTTTTTCCAAAAAATTTATAACATAGTAAATTGTAATCATTAGACCCTGTCTTTGAGATATAAACACATAAAATGTGTTCGAGATTTTTTTGTTGCATTTATCTGATTTAGCTGGGGGGCACAAATTTCCCCCATCACTGAACCTGAAAGTTTGTTCACGAATATGTTCCTACTACTCAAACTAGGAGCTCAGACTAGAGTTTGGAACATACTGGGAAAGTAATATATATGTTTTAAATTAATGGTTCAATTCCCTCCATGGTCTTCATTGTCACTTCGAGACCACTTGCTTTCTTCCCACATCAGCACAAACCACAAAAACATATTCTGTGAGAACAAAACATTAGCCTCTCATTCATGGTCTTGTCATATACTGACATCCTGTCTTATCTGTCATGTTTTACATGATTTAGCACATGGCTTACCATGTTCACTGAATGCAGCATCACTATCCAAGCAGAAAATTTGTGTCAACTCCTTGGACTTCCAGTTTCTTATTTCCATACTTACAACAACTTTCAAATCTCAGTTTCAGGTTTTCTGCACTGTCAGCACCTTTTCCCCCTTTCCCTGGCTTACATCCTTTAAGACCACTTGCTCCAACAATTCTGTGTTTCCAGTAGTATTGATAGTTTATTGTCTCTATTATTTTTTCTCTAGTGCTGATAACAGCCTTCCAGTTTCTCCTGTCTCATCCAGAGTGAAATCCAAAGACCATGATAGTGGTCTGTCCTTCCCACACAGCTTCAGATCCCTTAGTCCTCTCTTCCTCTACATTTCTTGCCTGTCAATACCCCAACTCTATTTAAACCAAATTTACTCATCATTCTCTGCCTGTACCTGGTCAGTTGAACATGGACAGAAAATATACACACACACCCTGGAATTGTGATGATTGATCTCACTTTATAACTTCAGCTCACAAGTTGAATCCTACTGCATTTCCTTCATCAATTAACCATCTACTATACAAAATGAATATTTCATTCCTTTCTGCTCTCCTTTTAAATTCCTAATACCTTCCTTTACTCCTTTTTCCCCCAGGTTCAAACCTCTGTTCAAACTTCTGCTTGCTATTGTTCCATTGACCAAAGCAAGTCACATGGCCAAGACCAGGACCAGGATAAGACGTGACTACCTAAAAGTGTTCATTTAGGAAGAGGAATAAATGGCAACCACCTTTCAAAAAATATACCCTCTTTCTAACTCCTTTCCTGTTTTATAGTGAACATCACTCAGACGTGTCCGACTCATTGTGACCCCATGGACTGTAGCCTGCCAGGCTCCTCTGTCCATGGAATTCTCCAGGCCAGAATACTGGAGTGGGTAGCTGTTCTCTTTTCCAGGTAATCTTCCCAACCCAGGAATCGAACCCAGGTCTCCTGCATTGCAGGTGGATTCTTTACCAACTGAGCCATCAGGGAAGCCCTGCTCCTCTTATAATCATCTTCCAAATATGACTGTAGTATTAAAATTGTATTTTAACCATATTTATATTATAGAATTCATACTTCTTCAGTTGACCTAGGTATATATAGACTTTTATGATCATCCCTAGACTAAAATGGAGTCTGACTTCTCGTCTCAATTCTTAAAATAGATTATTGGAGAAGTTCTGATAAATAGGTTATTGGAGTAGTTTTAGGCTATCTGTACTTCTCTGCTCAGTAAACTTTAGATGATCCCTACTACTCCTTTATATCTTTTTTTATTTTGAATGATTTTAATTACCTAAAATAAATGTAAACAGTTTTCATGTACTTTTTACCCAGATTCCCCCAGTGATAATATCTTACTTGAATATTATCAAAACTAGGTAACTGACATTGATACAATATTATTAATGCAAGCACAGACTTTAGTCAAATTTGCAAGTTTCTCCATGCATGTGTGTGTGTGTGTGTGTGTGTGTGTGTGTGTGTCTGTAGTTGCGTGAAATTTTATCACACATGTAAATTAGAGTAACCAATGTAACCCTATATAATCAGGATATGGACTATTCCATCACTGTAAGAAAACTCTGTCATGTTACCTTAATGATTGCACTCTTCCCCTAGCTTTAATCCTTCAACACCCTCAACCTGTTCTGGTTTCCATTACTATAATGTTGATTCAAAATTGTTATATAAATGCTCACAGTATTTATACAGTATTTATATTTACAGTATTTATACTGGGCATCTGAAGTTAAATTGAGATTCACTTAATTGTCTTGGATATCGATAGTTAATCCCTTTTTAGTGTTAAATAAAAGTTGTTTAAGTATACCATTTGGCTTTTATATTTGCTCCTTGAAGGACGTTTCATTTGTTTCCCTTTGGGGAATAGTACAAATAAAGCTGCAGTGAATGTTCATGTGTAGGTTTTTGTGTAGGGCTTCCCAGGTGGCACTTGTGGTAAAGAACCCACCTGCCAATACAGGATACGTAAGAGACATGAGTTTGATCCCTGGGTCAGGAAATCCCCTGGGTGGGGGTGGAATGGCAACCCACTCCAGTATTCTTGCCTGGAGAATCCCATGGACAGAGGAGCCTGGTGGGCTACCGTCCATAGGGTCGCAAAGAGTCGGACATGACTGAAAGGATTAGCACGCATGCACAGGTCTTCATTTCTTTAGAATTTATGCCTGAGAGTACAATTGTTGGGTTGTGTGATAAGTGTACACTTAGCTTTATTAAAAATTGCCAAACTGTTTTCCAATGTAACGATACTATTTTTATATTACTATCACTGCTGCTGCTGCTAAGTCGCTTCAGTCGTGTCCGACTCTGTGTGACCCCATAGACAGCAGCCCACCAGGCTACCCCGTCCCTGGGATTCTCCAGGCAAGAACACTGGAGTGGGTTGCCATTTCCTTCTCCAATACATGAAAGTGAAAAAAAAAGTGAAGTCGCTCAGTCGTGTCCAACTCCTAGCGACCCCATGGACTGCAGCCCACCAGGGATCCCATCCATGGGATTTTCCAGACA
Source organism: Bubalus kerabau (assembly GCF_029407905.1). Taxonomy (NCBI): domain Eukaryota; kingdom Metazoa; phylum Chordata; class Mammalia; order Artiodactyla; family Bovidae; genus Bubalus; species Bubalus kerabau. Next base: position 156,023,107 of record NC_073626.1, read on the forward strand.
AGAGTACTGGAGTGGGTTGCCATCACAATATATGAGAAATTCAGTTTTTCTACATGCTCATCAGAATTTGATATTATTACTAGTTTTTATTATCTTAGCTATTCTAATAGGTGTATAGCAGCATCTTGTCATGGTCTTAATTTGCATTTCTTTCATGGCTAATGATGTTGAACATCTTTTCATGTTCAGTTGACTCTTGAACTACTTAGAGGTTAGGGGCACTGGCCTCTGCTCAGTTAAAAATCGGTGTAAAACTTTAAGCAGTCCTCCAAATCCATAATTTAACCAACTGTGAATTTGGTAGTACTGTAGCAGATCTTTATTGAACAAAATCCATATGCAAGAAGACATGTACAGTTCAAACCTATGTTTTTAAGGAGTCAACTGTACTTACTTGCCACCCATGAAGTATTTGTTGATGCTCTGACTCAGTTTCTACTTGGATTGTTTTCTTACTGTGGATTTTCTATTGAAAGTTTTTTTTTAATTAATTTTGGATGCATGTCCTTTGTCAGAGAGTTTTGTGTAAGCAGTGGGATCACTGTTTGATGAAAATCAACAACAACAACAACAAAACAAAATATTTGACTTTTAGAAAAAATACAAGAGTAATTTAATGGACGAAAGTGAAGAATCAGTTGACTATATTTAAATGAGTTCATTTCTGGGTTCTCTATTCCACTGATATATGCATTTATTATCTCATTAATACCATATAGTCTTGATTAGTAATAGTAAGTCTTAAAATCAGATAGTGTGACTTCTTCAGTTTTTGTTTTCTTTTCTTTTAAATATTGTTGAGACAATCTAGCTTTGTCCTCTCAAATGTATCTAAAATCACTCCCTATCTAAAATCACTTCAGCCTGATTTTCCTGGCCAGTAAATTTCATGTTCTTTTTCTAGTTAATATATATCTTTTTTTTTCTTTCCAACCCAAACTAGTATCTTATTGCTAATTGTTTTATTTTTTTCATGCTCCTCCTCAGAATTAAATTCCCTCTAGATTCTCTTCCAGTAATCCACCTTTTATTTCCTTCTATACCAGTCCATTCTGAAGGAGATCAGCCCTGGGATTTCTTTGGAGGGAATGATGCTAAAGCTGAAACTCCAGTACTTTGGCCACCTCATGCGAAGAGTTGACTCACTGGAAAAGACTCTTATGCTGGGAGGGATTGGGGGCAGGAGGAGAAGGGGACGACAGAGGATGAGATGGCTGGATGGCATCACTGACTCGATGGACGTGAGTCTGAGTGAACTCTGGGGGTTGGTGATGGACAGGGAGGCCTGGCGTGCTGTGATTCATGGGGTCGTGAAGAGTTGGACACGACTGAGTGACTGAACTGAATTGAACTGATACTTAAGTGGGAAACTGTGCCCTTCTAAGAAGCCTCCATGCCTCACCCTCAATCTCTGATGGATACCTTCTTCTTTCCTAATCATTTTTTTCTTATTAAAGTCAGATTGTGAGTTTTAAGTCCTTAATCATGCACACACACACACACACACACACACACCACTCCTCCACATATACTTTAAGATCCACATATAATTTTAAAATTAATAACAATGAACCATGTGTATAAGAAAGCCCATTAAGACTCAGTTTTTGTCTATGAAAATCTCTTTGATGCTTTCTCTTTACTTATACTTTAGAATATAAAATTCTTTAAAAATTTCTGTCTTTCTCTGTTTTCCCCTGTTCTCTTTGCCCTTTCTCCTCCTTTTTGGTGTAGTGCCTAAGGCACATGCTGCTTCATTCTGTTAGGTAACCCAGCACTGGCTTTTCTCAATAATTTGTTCTGTCATAAAGCATTCATGTTTCTGCTCTAATTCTCTTATTTTTGTTGTCATTCTACCACATCACAATCTCTGATTTTCTCTACCCTTTAAAATATTCTGTGAATGGCAGATTATCCCACCTTTGACCTCATATTTTTTCTTAGAATCCATTCTTAAATCTTCACTCCTTTCAAAGTAAGCTTTACTTCCTGCACTTTCCCATGTATTTCTGTCTTAGTTTTTCCATAGATTGCAAACAGTTAAATGGCTCCTCCAATTCTCTTTCCTTGACAGATATGTAACTTCTGTACCTGAACTTGAATAAATGATTCCATACGATTATTTTTCATCCACTGTCTTCTGCAATAGGGTTCCTCTGGCCTTGTCTTCAGAAAGCCATATTGAGTGAGAACTAAGGAAATCTGAGTACTTGATACTTTCTCTCTTCACTTAACATCTGCAGGATAGAATGATGAAAAAGTTCAAACTGTATAAAAATAGTACCTATTTTATAGGTGGCAGGGGCACACTAAACTATCAAATTCCTTTTTAATGTACAATTTTTTTCATACAATAATGCAGATGAGTTAAATCCAGTACTCTAATGAATTAAAAGCACTTTTGACAAAATGATCACCATTCTTAACTTTCAATATATATTTGTTTGCACTACGAGGTCTTTGTATTCAGACATTTTTTGTCAAAGCAAATAAGGACCAACTGTAGGACTGAATGAATATTGTCACTAAATATTTAACTCCAAATATTATTTTACCATATCTGGTAGTTTAGATGCTAATTCGTGTCCAACTCTTGTGACCCCATAGGCTGTAGTCTGCCAGGCTCCTCTGTCCATGGGATTCTCCAGGCAAAAATACTGGAGTGGGTTGCCATTCTCAAGATGATCTTGCTGACTCAGGGATCGAACCTGGGTCTCCTGCATTGCCGGCAGATCCTTTACTGACTTAGCTATGAGGGAAACCCTACCATACCTATATGTGCCCTTTATTTTGACTGCATGATGTATGAAAGCAGGTTTGAATCTGACAAAATTAAAGACACACAAATCTATGTACAGAGATGCCTCTGCTCCTATATTCAGGTGAAATGTCATGCAGCACATTCAGGTTATTTTCTAAAATTAACATTAATTAAGATGATTTTGTTCTCTTCATTTAGCAAATCTTTAATGTATAGCACTCTGTCACTGAGTAAGAGTACATGCCTTACTTATGCAAACAAAATGTAACCTTTATTCAGATAACACAAAAATATATAATGTTGGATCAGAAGTAACAAATATATTTCACTGATATGAATTGGCACTTATTTCTTATTCATGAGTTCTACTGCGTGAGTAGAGATTCACCTGAATCTTAAATTGTTGTTGTTGTTGTCAGTTGACTCTTTGTGTCCGACTTTTGTCCTAGATGTGTCCATCTCTTTGCGACCCCATGGACTGCAGCACCCGGGCTTCCCTGTCCTTCAACCATCTCCCAGAGTTTGCTCAAACTCATGTCCATTGAGTCCGTGATACCATCCAACCATCTCATCCTCTGTTGCTCCCTTCTCCTCCTGTCTTTGATCTTTCCCAGCGTCAGGATCTTTTCCAATGAGTTGGCTCTTTGCATCAAGTGGCCAAAGTATTGGAGCTTCAGGATCAGTCTTTCCAATGAATATTCAGGACTGATTTCTTCTAGGATTGATTGACTGGTTTGATCTCCTTGCTGTCCAAAGCACTCTCAAAAATTTTCTTCAGCACCACACTTCAAAATCATCAATTGTTCAGTCCTCAGCCTTCTTTATGGTCCAACTGTCACATCCATACATGACTACTGGAATCACCATAGCTTTGACTAGACCTTTGCCCACAAAGTAATATCTCTGCTTTTTAATATGCTATCTAGGTTGGTCATAGCTTTTCTTCCAAGGACCAAGCATCTTTTAATTTCATGGCTACAGTTACCATCTGCAGTGATTTTTGAGCCCAAGATAATGAAGTCTGTCACTATTTCCACTGTTTACCCATCTATTTTCTATGAAGTGATGGGACTGGGTGCCATGATCTCAGTTTTCTGAATGTTCAGTTTTAGGCCAGCTTTTCACTCTCCTGTTTCACCTTCATGAAAAGGCTCTTTAGTTCCTCTTTGCTTTCTGCCATAAGGGTGATGTCATCTGCATAAGATCCAGCAATTCCACTTCTGTGTATGTACCAAAAAGAATAGAAAGCAAGGCCCTAAAGAGAGATTTGTACATGTATATTCATGGTAAGGCTTACCAGGTGGTGCTGGTGATAAAGAACTAGCCTGCCAATGCAGGAGATGCAGGAGACTTGGGTTTGATCCCTGGGTCAGGAAGACCCCTGGAGGAAGAAATGGCAGCCCACTCCACTATTCTTGCATGGATAATCACATGGACATAGGAGCCTGATGGGTTATAGTCCATGGGGTCTCAAAGAATTTGACATGACTGAAATGACTTAGCAGGTATGCTCATTTACAGGAGAATTACTCATAATGACCCAACAGTAAAAGCAACCAAAGTGTTCATGGGTAGATGAGTTTTAAATAAAATTTCAGTTCAGTTCAGTTCAGTTGCTCAGTCGTGTCCGACTCTTTGCGACCCCATGAATTCCAGCAAGCCAGGTCTCCCTGTCCATTACCAACTCCCAGAGTTCACCCAATCCCACATCCATCGAGTCGGTGATGCCATCCAGCCATCTCATCCTCTGTCGTCCCCTTCTCCTCCTGCCCCCAATCCCTCCCAGCATCAGAGTCTTTTCCAATGAGTCACCTCTTCGAAAGAGGTGGCCAAATTACTGGAGTTTCAGCTTTAGCATCAGTCCTTCCAAAGAACACCCAGGACTGATCTCCTTTAGAATGGACTGGTTGGATCTGCTTGCAGTCCATGTGTATACATAAAATAAATTAGCCTTAAAAAAAGAAAATTCTGAAACATTTCACAATGTGGCTGAAACTTGAGAACATTATGCTAGATGAAGTAAGCCATTTACAAAAGACAAATGCTATGTGATTCTACTTATGTTGTGTACCTAATACCTAGAGTACTCAGATTCTTAAGAGACAGAAAGTAGAAGGATGTTTGCCAAAGAACTGAGGGGAGTTGAGGAGGAATGAGGAATTGTTTAAAGCTGTAGAGTTTCAGTTTTGCAAGATGGAAAGAGTTCTAGAGATATGATTGTGTAACAACATAAATGTAATTGAAATATTCACTGAGAAATGGATGATAAACATTACCACTATTAAAAATATGTGTCACTTTTATGCATAATTATTTTTGGCAAGCAAGGCTAAAGTTAGATTAATTCAATAAAGAATTTGTTTTTTTTTGTAGGAAAAAATAGTAAATGAAAGTATCCATATATTCATTTTAGTATTTGTCCAAAAGAATGGATAAAATTTAATAAATTTTCCTGATTTTAAAACTCATTCAGTTCAGTTCATTTGCTCAGTCATGTCTGACTCTTTGCGAATCCATGGTCTGCAGCACGCCAGGCCTCCTTGTCCATCACCAACTCCCAGAGTTTACTCAAACTCATGCCCTTGAATTGGTGATGCCATCCAACCATCTCATCCTCTGTTGTCCCCTTCTCCTCCAGCTTCAATCTTTGCCAGCATCAGGGTCTTTTCAAACGAGTCAGTTCTTAGCATCAGGTGGCCAAAGTATTGGAGTTTCAGCTTCATAGCATCAGGTGGCCAAAGTATTGGAGTTTCAGCTTCAGCATCAGTTCTTCCAATGAATATTCAGGATTGATTTCCCTTAGGATGGACTGGTTGGATCTCCTTGCCATCCAGGGGACTCTCAAGTATTCTCCAACACCATAGTTCAAAAGCATCAATTCTTCAGGGCTCGGCTTTCTTTATAGTTCAACTCTCTCATCCGTACATGACTAATGGAACAACCATAGCTTTGACTAGATGGACCTTTGTTGGTAAAGTAATGTCTCTGCTTTTTAATATGCTGCCTTGGTTGGTCATAACTTTTCTCCCAAGAAATTTTAATTTCATGGCTGCAGTCACTATCTGCAGTGATTTTGGAGCCCCAAGAATAAAGTCTCTTACTGTTTCCATTATGTCCTCATCAATTTGTCATGAAGTGATGGGACCGGATGCCATGATCTTTGTTTTCTGAATGTTGAGCTTTAAGCCAACTTTTTCACTCTCCTCTTTCACTTTCATCAAGAGGCTCTTTAGCTCTTCTTCTCTTTCTACCATAAATGTGGTGTCATCTGCATATCTGAGTTTATTGATATTCCTCCCAGCAATCTTGATTCCAGCTTGTGCTTCATCCAGCCCAACGTGTCTCATGATGTATTCTGTATATAAGTTAAATAAGCAGGGTGACAACATACAGCCTTGATGTACTCCTTTCCCAATTTGAAATAAGTCTGTTGTTCCATGTCCAGTTCTAACTGTTGCTTCATGACCTGCATACAAATTTCTCAAGAAGGAGGTCAGGTGTTCTGGTATTCCCATCTCTTTCAGAATTTTCCACAGTTTGTTCTGATCCACACAGTCAAAGGCTTTGGCATAGTCAATAAAGCAAAAATAAATATTTTTTCTGGAACTCTCTTGTTTTTTTGACGATCCAGCAGATGTTGGCAATTTGATCTCTGGTTTCTCTGCCTTTTCTAAATCCAGCTTGAACATCTGGAAGTTCACAGTTCACATATTGTTGAATCCTGGCTTAGAGAATTTTGAGCATTACCTTACTAGCATGTGAGATAAAACTCTCTACTAAAAAGCAATAGAAAAAATATAACTTAATGAAAAGAGAATTATCTTTTTCAAACATACAGGCAACATCTTCCTTAAAGCTGAAATTTTAAATGTATATCCCATAAAATCAGATATAATACTATCTACCATCATTCATTCCTAAAGTTTTAACCCCATGAATTATTTTTTATAATTTGATATAGCAAAATTTATTTTAAAGTTTTGTAGGCAGTGTAAGACATAAGAAAAATGACAAAAATGATTTCATAACAGAAAATAATAGAGAAGAAATTGGTTTATTATATATCAAATATATGATGTGCTATGCATATAAAAATGTATCTGAAAATGTTGTAATTGAAGTAGGAGTTTAGAAAATTAGGGAATGGGAAAAAATTTAAATTATCATTTTACTGTGTAAGCAATACATGTTAATAAATTAAATAAGTATAAAAGCATCAATAATTTTTATAACAAGAAAAATGCCCCAATGTTATTTTAGCTATAAAAGCAGAAGTGAAACTGTATATTATATACAATATAATCCTTTTGAGATAATATGAATGTAAGCATATTATCTGAGAGAGTAGGAGAGAGAGAAGTAATTTTCTTAAGTATGCCAAAATGTTAGAAAATTTTTTTCTGAGCTATGTAATTAAGGATGACTTTTATTTTCTTTGATACATCTTTACATATTTTCCAAGTCTTCTTCAATATATATTTATTTCTTAATAATAGCTGTTATTAAAAATAAGAATTTGACCCTGTACAGTGTTTGAATGAATTTCACTAAGTGCTTCTTGACTGCTTGCTTGCTCATTTTTCCCTGGTCTTTTGCCTACTCTGTCTTGATTGATATGGTACATGACTTACTATGGCCACCTCTGTTTCTCTACTCACTAAGGGAATCATGAAAGGCACCTGAAATTCACACCTGATCAGTTATTTCCTTCTGGTTCCAAGCTACCTACAGATCATGCAGATCACATGAAGGTCAACTTTTAAAGCAGAAAGGGCTTCCCAGGTGGCACAGTGGTAAACAATCTGCCTGACAATGCAAGAGACTCAGGTTTTATCCCTGGGTCTGGATGATCCCGTAGAGTAGGAAATGGCAACCCACTCCAGTATTCTTGCCTGGGAAATCCCATAGGCAGGGGAACCTAGTGGGCTACAGTCATGGGGTCACAAAGAGTTGGACACAACTGACCGCACACATATACACCTTTGAAAAGGAAATTTAACAGTACCCAGCAGGAATTTCTCAAGTTGTTTAAAACTTTGAATAGCTTAATTCAGTTCAGTACTACTTTTTCTGCCTGTACATTCAAGTAGTCTTCCTTATTCTTGTGATTTTTACATTAGAACTTATTATATCATTCAGCCTGCCTAATAGAGTGTTCTATCTCTTACACTCTCCAAATGCTTCACTTCAGCTTATATTCTGTCTGACAAAATCTCCCATCAGCACCTTCTGTAATTAAACTCATAAATATGGCCATCAACATACCTGTTTATCTCTCCTTAGGTATTTATTAGAGAATTGGTTTTCTGTCACTTTGAATTTCACTCAATAAGACCTCTCAAATCCAACAAAGCTAGATCTCAAAGGTAAATAAAAAGATCAAAGTAGGGACCCCAAAAGAGACATTTTAAACACAGAGATGAAATAATCTATAAAATGTGTGATATTCAAATACTGGTATAGCTATTGTGGGATAAAAGATACTTTTTGTTTTTAATCCTAAAGTCAATTTTAGATTGTTTACTTAATTCTGAAAGTGTATATACATTAAAATACGTAGATATAAGCTTTTGTGCAAAGAACTAAGATGTAAATTCTACCTTAACCTCATCTGTGATTGCTAAAAAGTAAGGTAATTATAAATTTAAAGTGTCATAATTGTTGTATCTTTATTAGCACTAACATCTTAATTTTAGGTTAAATATATATTGTAGGAGAATAGTGTTTTATGGACTTTGTACACATTCTATTTTACATTGAGGCTCTTTGCATAATCAATGTGTGTACTACACTTCGGCCAATTTTATGGGACTTGAAGGACAATAGAATTTAAATGATAATAAGGGTTTATAGTGTTTATGCTTCCTTTTAGGTACATCAATAATTTATTTAATGGCCAATCATTAATCTATTTCCGACTTTAAAGGTAGTTTACTTCTATAATATCTAACATATTATATATGAAGATGTCCACATAGCTGTCTAAATCCACTGATTTATAATTTCAAAATATCAACTACTTTCATTTAAGCCTATAGATCAGGATTTTGCTGAAAATACGGAAAATTTATAGGGCTTAAATTTAGATGAACTGAATTCAAATCCTAAATCCTTGGATAATAATTTAACCTTTTTACTTCATTTCTCTTCTCTATCATAGTTATATAAAACAGTGACTTTGAATTGAAAGTCTTGGATTTAAACCTGTGTTCCATCTGGTGTTAATGGATATTTGACAAGGAATGTATTTCTTGATTTCTATAAAATCCAGCTCCGCTTTGTGAAATGCAAGTTACAATATCACCTTGAGAAAAACAGATGAAATAATGAATATGAAAGTCCTTTGTAAATTCCAGGGCTTTATTCTAACTTTTGTACGTAGTACATATATATTTAGTGCCTATTTTTATGCTGAGTTCCCTCTCTCTTGAAGTTTTCTTACCTTAGTTGAAGCAAATACAAATAATATACATTCAAAGAATCAGATGGTATACAGATTTGCAAAGTATTATCAATATAAGAAACTTGCAGAACAACTCCTAAATAAATATGGAATGCTAAAGTAGTGGCATATCCGCCCCAAACTCCCTATCTCTTCCCCCATCCTTCCCCTTGCTAATCGTAAGTTCATTCTCTTAAGTCTGTCTCTTACTTACTTTGTAAGTAAGCTTATTTCTATCATTTCTTTTTAGATCCACATATAATGGATGTCATATGATATTTCACCTCTCTGTCTGACTTAATTAACTCAGTATGACAATCTCTAGGTCCATCCATATTTCTGCAAATGTCATTGTTTCATTCTTTTTAATGGCTGAGTAATATTCCACTACAGGACTTCCTGGCCCAATGGTAAAGAATTTCCCTGCCAGTGCAGGAAACATGAGTTCCATCCCTGCCTGGATCAGGAAGATCCCCTGGAGGAGGAAATGGCAACCGATTGCAGTATTCTTGCCTGGAAAATCCCATGGACAGAAAAAACTGGTGGACTATAGTCCATGGGGTCACAAAAAGAATCAGACACAACTTAGTGACTAAACAACAACAAATATTCCATAGTGTATATGTACTCGCTGCTATATATAAAATGGATAACCAACAAGGACCAGTTACTATATAGCACATGGAATTCAGTTCAATGTTATGTGGCAGACTGGATGGGAAGGAAGTTTGGAGGAGGATGGATATATGTATATGTATATATATGGCTGATCTTGTTCACCTGAAACTCTCACAACATTGTTAATTGACTATACCCCAATACAAAATAAAAGTTCAAAAAAAAAAAAAAAAAAGATAAAGTAGTGGCATTTGAAATGAGCTTTAAAAAAAGAAGAAACAGATCCCCAGGTAGAAAATCATGAACTATTTTAACGGAAACAAGCTCTTTCATGGCTATAGAGTGGTACAAAATTAACTCTGCCTAGACTATAGGTTTGGGCTTCCCTGGTGGCTCAGAGGTTAAAGCGTCTGCCTCCAATGCGGGAGAACCGGTTCGATCCCTGGGTCGGGAAGATCCCCTGGAGAAGGAAATGGTAACCCACTCCAGTATTCTTGCCTGGAAAATCCCATGGGCGGAGAAGCCTGGTAGGCTACAGTCCACGGGGTCGCAGAGTCGGACACGACTGAGTGACTTCACCTTCAGAATATAGGTTAGGAGGAAACGTGGTGAAAACTGTTTGTAAAGCATTTTTACACAGAAGAACTAGGAGACCAAGGTGGACTTTGTTGTTGGTTCAGTGGGGAGCTATTGGAGCTTTGTAATGTTTCTTAGTCTATGTTATGGCCCACTGACTCCTATGCCTTTTATATTTGTTTCTCTAAATCTGGTGTCAGTAGAAGATGCCAACTAGTTAATTCCTAAGACTTGAAACCCTGAACTCAAGTGTCACAGTTTAATGAATGTGGTTGTAAAATGTGGGGGGAAAAGCATATACACATTTGACAATCTACTTACAAATATTTAACAGTAAAAAAATGGCAAAGTAGCGAAATGTTGACAGATAAATGCTAAAAGTTTATAACTGTACTACTGATGAAAATGTCTGGGTTATCTCTTAGTTAATAGAATTGGCACACATTGTTCTTTAGGAAAACATGTATCCTGGTCTCAATAGAAATATTTGGTAGAAGTCCTTCTTCTGAGTATATGCATGAAATTAGACAATTCACGTAATATGTGTATGCATATAGTCATTATATAGAATAAATGCTTAAAAATATGTGTCCTGAATGGATGTATGGTAGAGATTACATTTACTCATTAAATTTACATAATACCTCATTTGCTCATAATACTGCCAGAACTGGCTTAATTTTCATTAAGCATGACTACAGTTTTCCTACACTAATCATATTAATGCCATACTTGTTTTGATACCCAAGAGAGTAATTAGGTTGTTTTTGATGATAGTGAGTATAATCTGTATATTAACAGGTTGGTATATGTTCCATTTAGTTTTTTTAATTTCAACTTAAATGTAATCAACTGATAGTGATCCTAGTTAGCTAGCTGACAGTTTAAATATGCATTCTTTTCCCTAAGCTTCTTTACTTTATTTTTTGAAGACCTGATTTTAGTAAACTTTAGAAGAAATTTTTTATAAAATCAGATCAGATCAGATCAGTTGCTCAGTCATGTCTGACTCTTTGCGACCCCATGAATTGCATCATGCCAGGCCTCCCTGTGTATTGGTACCACATCTTTAGATATAACTATTGCATCAATAGTGCAAAATTATACACTGCTAATTGAATTAAGTACTTTACCTTCATGTGGTATATGGAAAAAATTCATATTCATTATTTGAAACTCAACGACATAAGTCCTTAGAAATTATATCTACCATGTTATGCTTATAATGATTACATATACAACTTGAATGTAAAATTAATGCACTGTGGGTTGTTTATTATGGCAAAATATATATAACATAAAATTTGCCAATGTCATAATTTTTAATTGTACAGTTTTTAGTGGAAATAATTACAATTACATTTGCAATGTTGTACAACCATCACCAGAATCTATTTTAATATATCTTCCATCATCCCAAATAGAAACTGTATCTCAAAAGGCCAAAACATAGAATTATTATATGATCCAGTGATTCCACCTCAAATTTTTACCCAAAAGATTTGCAAAGAGGGATTCAAGCAGATGCCAGGTAAACATTTATATGTTTAACTTCCTGAGGAACCACCAAACTGTTTCCTGCAATGGCCACACTATTTTCCATTCCTGCTGAAAATGTACAAGTGCTCCGGTTTCTCTACATTCTTACTAACATCTGTGGGGATTTTTTTTCCTTTCATTACAGCAGTACTGCAATAGTAAGTGAGATGTATTATCTTCTGGTGTTGATTTGCAGTTTCCTAATGAAAAATAACATTAAGCATTTTTCATGTGTTCATTTGACCATTTGTTCTTAGAGAAACGTCCATTTAAGGTCTTTTCCCATTTTATTTTTGAGGTTGAGTTTTAGGAGTTTTTTTTTTTTTAATATATTCTGGATATTAATTCCTCTGTCCATCCTTTTGATATCTCCCCAGTCAGATGAGAACAGACAAACACAATGAAATATTGATAGGTCTGATACTCTGAAAGATTGAGGGCAGTAGGAGAAGGAGGCTACAAAGGATGAGATGATTGAATGGCTTCACTGATTCAGTGAATGTGAGTTTGAGCAAACTCTGGGAGATAGTAAAGGACAGGGAAGCCTGGTGTGCTGCAGTCCATGGGATGACAAAGAGTCAAACATGACTTAGCAACCAAACAACTGCTTCCTCCAGAACCAGGGACCATTAGCTCCCATCTTCACTGCAGCTGAGTCAGAAATAGGATTGGACAAAGGCAAGTAAGAATGCTACAACTTCCTACTGTTTGTAGATTGCCTTTTTCTGAATTCAACATTTTCTTGGTTACTATATCCCCTTGCCTGTTTATTCTAGAGTACTCACAAAGTAGGTTGTAACCATATCTGTCTGGTTTTCAATGTTTTTGTGATGAGACAGGTGTATGGAGCTGCCTACTCTGTCATTTTGCTGAAGTCACACCCCTTTACTGGAGTCTTTTTTTTTTTTTTAATTAATTTAATTGGAGACTAAATACTTTACAAACTTGTGGTGGTTTTTGCCATATATTCACATGAATCAGCCACAGGTGTACATGTGTCCCCCATCCTGAACCCCCCTCCCACCTCCCTCCTCATCCCATCCCTCTGGGTTGTCCCAGTACACCAGCTTTGAGTGCCCTGTCTCATGCATCGAACTTGGACTGGTGATCTATTTCACATATGGTAATATACATGTTTCAATGCTATTCTCTCAAATCATCCCACACTCGCCTTCTTCCACAGAGTCCAAAATTCTGTTCTTTATATTTGTGTCTCTTTTAATGTCTTGCATATAGGGTCATTGTTGCCATCTTTCTAAATTCCATATATATGCGATAATATACTGTTTTGGTGTTTTTCTTTCTGACTTACTTCACTCTGTATAATAGGCTCCAGTTTCATCTATCTCATTAGAACTGATTCAAATGTGTTCTTTTTAATAGGTGAGTAGTATTCCATTGTGTATGTGTACCGCAGCTTTCTTATCCATTCATCTGCTGATGGACATCTAGGTTGCTTCCATGTCCTAGCTATTGTAAACAGTGCTGCGATGAACATTGGGGTACATAATCTCTTTCAATTCTGGTTTCCTCAGCATGTATGCCCAGAAATGGGATTGCTGGGTTGTATGGGAGTTCTGTTGTCAGTTTTTAAAGGAATATCCACACTGTTCTCCTTGTTGGCTCTAAGTTTGCATTCCCACCAACAGTGTAAGAGGGTTCCCTTTTCTCCACACCCTCTCCAGCATTTATTGTTTGTAGACTTTTTGATAGTCATTCTGACTGGCATCAGATGGTACCTCATTGTGGTTTTTATTTGCATTTCTCTGATAGTGATTGATACTGAACATTTTTTCATGTGTTTGTTAGCCATCTGTATGTCTTATTTTGGAGAAATGTCTGTTTAGTTCATTGGCCCATTTTTGATTGGGTCATTTATTTTTCTTGTATTGAGTTGCCTGAGCTGCTAGAATATTTTTGAGACTAATTCCTTGTCAATTGCTGCCAGAGTCCAGCTCAAGCAGCCAGGGGATCAGCCTGAAGGGATGAGCGGTGTTGATGGGAAATGATGCTCTGACTCCAGGTACAGGACTACATGTTTATTTCAAGCATCAGGTTCTCTTTTATACTTTTTCAAAAGCATTAGGTCAGAGGTTTGACATTTTCAGTTCCCCCTCACCTAGATTATTGTCTCATTGTTGCCCTTCAAATAGAGTTCCTGCTTCAGCAACTCTCTCAGAATCCTGTTTACTTGTGATTACATTGTAATTCATGCTTATGTGTGGGCTGCATAGCACATTCCTCAGTTTATTTCATATCTTTCTAAATCCTGCTTGCCCCTAGTATCTTAAGCTCACTATCTCCTAAAAAGGCTTCCAGCTATTCTTAATTATTCCTAAACCCTAAATTATCCCAAAGAAAGGCAATACCAAAGAATGCTCAAACTACCGCACAATTGCACTCATCCTACACGCTAGTAAAGTAATACTCAAAATTCTCCAAGCCAGGCTTCAACAATATGTGAACTATGAACTTACTGATGTTCAAGCTGGTTTTAGAAAAGGCAGAGGAACCAGATATCAAATTGCCAACATCCGCTGGATCATGGAAAAAGCAAGAGAGTTCCAGAAAAAATCTACTTCTGCTTTATTGACTATGCCAAAGCCTTTGACTGTGTGGACCACAATAAACTGTGGGAAATTCTGAAAGGGATGGGAATACCAAACCACCTGACCTGCCTCTTGAGAAATCTGTATGCAGGTCAGGAAGCAACAGTTAGAACTGGACATGGAACAACAGACTGGTTCCAAATAGGAAAATGAGTACGTCAAGGCTGTATATTGTCACCCTGCTTATTTAACTTCTATACAGAGTACATCATGAGAAACGCTGGACTGGAAGAAACACAAGCTGGAATGAAGATTGCCGGGAGAAATATCAATAATCTCAGATATGCAGATGACACCAACCTTATGGCAGAAAGTGAAGAAACTGAAAAGCCTCTTGATGAAAGTGAAAGTGGAGAGTGAAAAAGTTGGCTTAAAGCTCAACATTCAGAAAACAAAGATCATGGCATCCGGTCCCATCACTTCATGGCAGATAGATGGGGAAACAGTGGAAACAGTGTCAGACTTTATTTTTCGGGGGCTCCAAGCAGCCATGAAATTAAAAGACGCTTACTCCTTGGAAGGAAAGTTATAGCTTATTGAAAAGCAGAGACATTACTTTGCCAATAAAGGTCCGTCTAATCGAGGCTATGGTTTTTCCAGTGGTCATGTATGGATGTGAGAGTTGGACTGTGAAGAAGGCTGAGCACTGAAGAAATGATGCTTTTGAACTGTGGTGTTGGAGAGGACTCTTGAGAGTCCCTTGGACTGCAAGGAGATCCAACCGGTCCATTCTGAAGGAGATCAGCCCTGGGATTTCTTTGGAAGGAATGATGCTAAAGCTGAAACTCCAGTACTTTGGCCACCTCATGTGAAGAGTTGACTCATTGGAACAGACTCTGATATTGGAGGGATTGGGGACAGAAGGAGAAGGGGACAACAGAGGATGAGATGGCTGGATGGCATCACTGACTCGATGGACGTGAGTCTGGGTGAACTCTGGGAGTTGGTGATGGACAGGGAGGCCTGGCGTGCTGTGATTCATGGGGTCGCAAAGAGTCGGACACGACTGAGCGACTGAACTGAACTGAACTGAAGCTTAGCAAACTTCCTTTGCCATAAACATATCTCTCACAAACAGGTCTCAGATAACAATCCTTCCCATGGCCTCAATCTGCGGCCTATGTGCTCATCCAGGGACATTCTTTGTAAAAATACTTGAGCAAATATCAACGGTTACCTTACAGATTATTTTCTGGGCACAACTGCAGAAGGCTTTGTGCTTTCCCACGCTTCTCTCAAGAACAATAAGCACCTTAACATTCTTTCCAGCCAACTCAACCGAAGAAAGGAAGGAACAAGTCAGAATCATAAGAGCTAACTCCTTCATCCCAGGTCCAAGCCTGCGGAATGAGGAGAGGGGGCTGGCGCCGTGCTTCCATTTTGTCAGTAATGCCTAATGCGGATCCTGACAAGTTGCTTTGTTTGAAATTAATTTCTCCCATTCTGAAGGCTCTCTTTTCACCTTGCTTATAGTTTCCTTCATTGGGCAAAAGCTTTTAAGTTTAATTAGGTCCCATTTGTTTATTTTTGCTTTTATTTCCATTATCTGGGAGGTGGATGATAGAGGATCCTGCTAAGATTTATGTCAGAGAGTGTTTTGCCTATGTTTTCTTCGAGGAGTTTTATAGTTTCTAGTCTTACATTTAGATCTTTAATCTATTTTGAGTTTATTTTTGTGTATGGTATTAGAAAGTGTTCTAGTTTCATTCTTTTATAGGTGGTTGACCAGTTTTACCAGCACCACTTGTTAAAGAGATTGTGTTTTCTCCACTGTATATTTTTCCCTCCTTTATCAAAGATCAAGTGACCATCAGTTCAGTTCAGTTCAGTCACCCAGTCATGTCCGACTTTTCGTTACCCCATGAATCACAGCACGCCAGGCCTCCCTGTCCATCACCAACTCCCGGAGTTCACTCAAACTCATGTCCATCGAGTTGGTGATGCTATCCAAACATCTCATCCTCTGTTGTCCCCTTCTCCTCCTGTCCCCAATCCCTCCCAGCATCAGAGTCTTTTCCAATGAGTCAACTCTTTGCATGAGGTGGCCAAGTATTGGAGTTTCAGCTTCAGCATCAGTCCTTCCAATGAACACCCAGGACTGATCTCCTTTAGGATGGACTGATTGGATCTCCTTGCAGTCCAAGGGACTCTCAAGAGTCTTCTCCAACACCACAGTTCAAAAGCATCAATTCTTCAGTGCTCAGCTTTCTTCACAGTCCAACTCTCATATCCATACATGACCACTGGTAAAACCATAGCCTTGACTAGATGAACCTTTGTTGGCAAAGTAATATCTCTGCTTCTGAATATGCTATCCAGGTTGGTCATAACTTTCCTTCCAAGGAGTAAGCGTCTTTTAATTTCATGGCTGCAGTCACCATCTGCAGTGATTTTGGAGCCCAGAAAATTATAGTCAGGCACTGTTTCCACTGTTTCCCCATCTATCTGCCATGAAGTGATGGGACCGGATGCCATGATCTTCATTTTCTGAATGTTGAGCTTTAAGCCAACTTTTTCACTTTCCTCTTTCACTTTCATCAAGAGGCTCTTTAGTTCCTCTTCACTTTCTGCCATAAGGGTGGTGTCATCTGCATATCTGAGGTTATTCATATTTCTCCCAGCAATCTTGATTCCAGCTTGTGTGTCCTCCAGCCCAGCGTTTCTCATGATGTACTCTGTATGTAAGTTAAATAAGCAGGGTGACAATATACAGACTTGACATACTCCTTTTCCTATTTGGAACCAGTCTGTTGTTCCATGTCCAGTTCTGTTACTTCCTCACCTGCATATAGGTTTCTCATGAGGCAGGCCAGGTGGTCTGGTATTCCCATCTCTTTCAGAATTTTCCACAGCTATGGAATGAGATTCGTGACACTGTACAGGAGACAGGGATCAATACCATCCCCATGGAAAATAAATGCAAAAAAGAAAAATGGCTGTCTGGGGAGGCCTTACAAATAGCTGTGAAAAGAAGAGAAGCAAAAAGCAAAGGAGAAAAGGAAAGATATAAACATCTGAATGCAGAGTTCCAAAGAATAGCAAGAAGAGATAAGAAAGCCTTCTTCAGCAATCAATGCAAAAATAGAGGAAAACAACAGCATGGGAAAGACTAGGGATCTCCTCAAGAAAATCAGAGATACCAAAGGAACATTTCATGCAAAGATGGGCTCAATAAAGGACAGAAATGGTATGGATCTAACAGAAGCAGAAGATATTAAGAAGAGATGGCAAGAATACACAGAATAACTGTTCAAAAAAGATCTTCATGAGCCAGATAATCATGATGGTGTGATCACTGACCTAGAGCCAGACATCCGGGAATGTGAAGTCAAGTGGGCCTTAGAAAGCATCACTACAAACAAAGCTAGTGGAGGTGATGGAATTTCAGTTGAGCTATTTCAAATCCTGAAAGATGATGCTGTGAAAGTGCTGCACTCAATATGCCAGCAAATTTGGAAAACTCAGCAGTGGCCACAGGACTGGAAAAGGTCAGTTTTCATTCCAATCCCAAAGAAAGGCAATGCCAAAGAATGCTCAAACTACCGCACAATTGCACTAATCTCACACGCTAGTAAAGTAATGCTCAAAATTCTCCAAGCGAGGCTTCAGCAATTTGTGAACGGTGAACTTCGTGATGTTCAAGCTGGTTTTAGAAAAGGGAGAGCAACCAGAGATCAAATTGCCAACATCCACTGGATAATGGAAAAAGCAGGAGAGTTCCAGAAAAGCATCTATTTCTGCTTTATTGACTATGCCAAAGCCTTTGACTGTGTGGATCAGAATAAACGGTGGAAAATTCTGAAAGAGATGGGAATACCAGACCACCTGACCTGCCTCTTGAGAAATTTGTATGCAGGTCAGGAAGCAACAGTTAGAACTGGACATGGAACAACAGACTGGTTCCAAATAGGAAAAGGAGTTCGTCAAGGCTGTATTTAACTTATTTAACTTATATGCAGAGTACATCATGAGAAATGCTGGACTGGAAGAAACACAAGCTGGAATCAAGATTGCCAGGAGAAATATCAATAACTTCAGATATGCAGATGACACCACCCTTATGGCATAAAGTGAAGAGGAACTGAAAAGCCTCTTGATGAAAGTGAAAGAGGAGAGTGAAAAAGTTGGCTTAAAGCTCAACATTCAGAATACGAAGATCATGGCATCCGGTCCCATCACTTCATAGGAAATAGATGGGGAAACAGTGGAAACAGTGTCAGACTTTTTTTTTCTGGCCTTCAAAATCACTACAGATGGTGACTGCACCCATGAAATTAAAAGACGCTTACTCCTTGGAAGGAAAGTTATGACCAACCTATATAGCATATTCAGAAGCAGAGATATTACTTTGCCAACAAAGGTTCGTCTAGTCAAGGCTATGGGTTTTTCCTGTGGTCATGTATGGATGTGAGAGTTGGACTGTGAAGAAGGCTGAGTGCCAAAGAATTGATGCTTTTGAACTGTGGTGTTGGAGAAGACTCCTGAGAGTCCCTTGGACTGCAAGGAGATCCAACCAGTCCATTCTGAAGGAGATCAGCCCTGGGATTTCTTTGGAAGGAATGATGCTAAAGCTGAAACTCCAGTACTTTGGCCACCTCATGCAAAGAGTTGACTCATTGGAAAAGACTCTGATGCTGGGAGGGATTGGGGGCAGGAGGAAAAGGGGACGACAGAGGATGAGATGGCTGGATGGCATCACTGACTCGATAGACGTGAGTCTGAGTGAACTCCAGGAGTTGGTGATGGACAGGGAGGCCTGGCGTGCTGCGATTCATGGGGTCGCAGAGTCGGACAGGACTGAGCCACTGATCTGATCTGATCTGATTGTGGTCCACATAGTGAAAGGCTTTGGCATAGTCAATAAAGCAGAAATAGTTGGGTTTTTTTTGAATTCTCTTGCTTTTTCCATGATCCAGCGGATGTTGGCAATTTGATCTCTGGTTCCTCTGCCTTTTCTAAAACCAGCTTGAACTTTGGAAGTTAATGTTTCCTGTACTGCTGAAGCCTGGCTTGGAGAATTATAAGCATTACTTTACTAGTATGTGAGATGATTGCAATTGTGCGGTAGTTTTTCCATTCTTTGGCTTTGCCTTTCTTTGGGAAGTGTCCATAGGTGTGTGTATTTATCTCTGGGCTTTTTATTTTATTCCATTGATCTATATTTCTATCTTTGTGTCAGTACCATACTGTCTTGATGACTGTAGCTTTGTAGTATAGTCTAAAGTCAGGCATGTTGATTTCTCCAGTTTCATTCTTATTTCTCAAGATTGCCTTGACCATTCGAGGTTTTTTTGTATTTCCATGCAAATTGTGAAATTATTTGTTCTAGTTCTGTGATAAATAACATTGGTAGCTTTTAGGATTGCATGGAATCTATAGATTGCTTTGGGTAGTATACTCTTTTTCACTATATTGATTCTTCCAATCCATGAACATGGTGTATTTCTCCATCTATTTGTGTCATTTTTGATTAATTTAATCAGTGTTTTATAGTTTTCTATATATAGATCTTTAGTTTATTTAGGTAGATTTATTCCTAAGTATTTTATTCTTTTCATTACAATGGTGAATGGGATGTTTTCTTAATTTCTCTTTCTTTTTTCTCATTGTTACTGTATAGGAATGCAGGGGATTTCTGTGTATTAATTTTATATCTTGCAGCTTTGCTATATGCATACATTAGCTCTAGTAACTTTCTGGTGATGTCTTTAGTGTTTTCTATGTAGAGGATGATGTGATCTGCAAACAGTTGAGAGTTTTCCTTCTTCTTTTTCAATCTGTATTCCTTTTATCTCTTTTTCTGATCTGATTGCTGTCGCCAAAACTTCCAAAACTATGTTGAATAGTGGGCATGCTTGTCTTGTTCCTGACTTTAGGGAAAATGCTTTCAATTTTTCACCATTGAGGATAATGTTTGCTGTGTGTTTATCATATATGGCTTTTATTATGATGAGATATGTTCCTTCTATATCTGCTCTCTGGAGAGTGTTTATCATAAAATGGTGTTGAATTTTGTCAAAGGCTTTCTCTGCATCTATTGAGATAATCATATGGTTTTTATCTTTCAATTTGTTAATGTGGCCTATCACATTGATTGATTTGCAGATATTGAAGGATCTTTGCCTCCTTGGGATAAAGCCCACTTGAACATGGTGTATGATCTTTTTAATATGTTCTTGGATTCTGTTTGCTAGAATTTCGTTGAGGATTTTTGCATTTATGTTCATCAGTGATATCGGCTTGTAGCTTTTTCTTTTCTTTATTTTTTTTGGTGGTATCTTTGTCTGGTTTTGGTATTAGGTTGATGTTGGCCTCATAGAATGAATTTGGGAGTTTACCTTCCTCTGTGATTTTTCTGGAAGAGTTTGAGTAGGATAGGTGTTAGCTCCTCTCTAAATTTTTGATAGAATTCACCTGTGAAGTCATCTGGTCCTGGGCTTTTGTTTGTTGCAAGGTCTTTAATTCAGTTTCTATTTCCATGCTTGTGATGCATCTGTTACTATTTTCTATTTCCTCCTGGTTCAGTTTTGGAAGGTTATACTTTTCTAAGAATTCATCCATTTCTTCCAAGTTGTCCATTTTATTGGTGTATAGTTGGCAATAATAGTCTCTTATGATCGTTTGTATTTCTGTGTTGTTTGTTTTGATTTCTCCATTTTCATTTCTAATTTTGTTGATTTGATTCTTCTCCCTTTTTTTCTTGATGAGTCTGGTTAATGGTTTGTCTATTTTATTTATCTTCTCAAAGAACCAGCTTTTAGTTTTGTTGATTTTTGCTATAGTTTCCTTTGCTTCTTTCTCATGTATTTCTGCCCCATTATGATTTCTTTCCTTCTGCTAATCCTGGGTTCTTCATTCTTCTTTTTCTAGTTGCTTTAGGTGTAAATTTAGGTTATTTATTTGATTTTTCTCTTGTTTCTTGAGGTAAGCTTGTATTGCTATGAACCTTCCCCTTAGCACTGCTTTTACTGAATCCCATAGGTTTGGGGTTGTTGTGTTTTCATTTGTTTCTATGCATATTTTGATTTCGTTTTGTATTTCTTCCATGATTTGTTGGTTATTCAGAAGTGTGTTGTTTAGCCTCCATATGTTTGTATTTTTAATAGTTTATTTCCTGTAGTTGCCATCTCATCTTATCATAGTGTGATGAGAAAAGATGCTTGGAATGATATCAATTTTTTTTTAATTTACCAAGGCTAGATATGGGCCAGGATGTGATATGTCCTGGAGAATGCTCTGTGTGCACTTGAGAAAAAGGTGAAATTAATTGTTTTGGGGTGAAATGTCCTGTAGATATCATTTAGGTCAAACTAGTCCATTGTATCATTTAAAGTTTGTGTTTTCTTGCTAATTTTCTGTTTGGTTGATCTATCCATAGGTGTGAGCGGAGTATTAAAGTCTCCCACTATTATTGTGTTACTGTTAATTTCCCCTTTCATACTTGTTAGCATTTGCCTTATGTATTGAGGTGCTCCTATATTGGGTGCATAAAGTGAAGTCACTCAGTCGTGTCCAACTCTTTGCGACCCCATGGACTGTAACCTACCAGGCTCCTCTGTCCATGGGATTTTCCAGGCAATAGTACTGCAGTGGATTGCCATTTCCTTCTCCAGGGGATCTTCCCAACCCAGGGATCAAACCCAGGTCTCCCGCATTGTAGACAGACGCTTTACTATCTGAGCCACCAGAGAAGTCCTGTTGGGTGCATATCTATTTATAATTGTTATATCTTCTTCTTGGACTGATCCTTTGATCATTATGTAGTGCCCTTCTTTGTCTCTTTTGACGGCCTTTATTTCAAGTCTATTTTATCTGATATAAGTATTGCTGCTCCTGCTTTCTTTTGGTCTCCATTTGCATGAAATATCTTTTTCCAGCCCTTCATTTTCAGTCTGTATGTGTCGCTTGTTTTGAGGTGGGTCTCTTGTAGACAGCATGTATAAGGGTCTTGTTTTTGTATCCATTCAACCAGTCTTTGTCTTTTCATATGGCATTCAACCCATTTACATTTAAGGTAATTATTGATAAGTATGATCCCATTGCCATTTACTTTGTTGTTTTGGGTTCAAGTTTATAAACTTTTTCTATGTTTCCTGTCTAGAGAAGATCCTTTAGCATTTGTTGAAGAGCTGGTTTAGTGATACTGAATTTGATGCTGAATTCTCTCAGCTTTTGCTTGTCTGTATAGCTTTTGATTTCTCCTTCATATTTTAATGAGATCCTTGCTGGGTATAGTAATTTGGGTTGTAGGTTTCTCTCTTTCATCACTTTAAGTATGTCCTGCCCTGCCCTTCTGGCCTGAAGAGTTTCTATGGAAAGATCAGCTGTTATCCTTATGGGGATCCCCTTGTGTGTTATTTGTTGCTTTCCCCTTGCTGCTTTTAATATTTGCTCTTTGTTTTTGATCTTCATTAATTTGATTAATATATGTCTTGGGGTGTTTCACCTTGGGTTTATCCTGTTTGGGACTCCCTGGGTTTCTTGGACTTGGGTTCAAGCTATTTCCTTCCTTCCTCATTTTAGGGAAGTTTTCAGCTATTATCTCCTCAAGTATTTTATCATGCCCTTTCTTTTTGTCTTCTTCTGGGACTCCTGTGATTCAAATGTTGGAACATTTAACTTTGTGCCAGTGGTCTCTGTTGTTGTCCTCTTTTCTTTTAATTCTTTTTTCTTTTTTCCTCTCTGCTTCATTTATGTCCACCATTCTATCTTCCACCTCACTTATCCTATCTTCAGCCTCAGTTATTCTGCTGTTGGTTCCCACCAAAGTGCTTTTGATCTCAGTTATTGCATTATTCGTTATTGATTGACTCTTTTTTATTTCTTCTAGGTCCTTGTTAAACATTTCTTGCATCTTCTCAATCCTTGTCTCTAATCTATTTATTTCTAACTGCATTTTGTTTTCAAGATTTTGGATCATCTTTACTATCATTCTTCTGAATTCTTTTTCAGGCAGACCCCTTATCTCCTCTTTTGTTTGGTTTGGTAGGCATTTATCATGTACCTTTACCTGCTGAATATTTCTCTGCCTTTTCCTTTTGTTTAGATTTCTGTGTTTGGGGTTCCCTTTCTGTAGGCTGGAAGTTTGTGGTTCCTCTTTATTGTGGAGCCTGCTCCCTGTGGGTGGGATTGGACTAGTGGCTTGTCGAGGTTTCTTGGTTAGAGGAACTTGCCCCTGTGTTCTGGTGGGTGCAGCTGGATCTCTTCTCTCTAGAGTGTAATGAAATGTCCAGTAGTGAGTTTTGGGGTGTCTATGGATTTGGTGTGGCTTTGGGCAGCTTATCTGTTAATGCTCAGGGCTGTGTTCCTGCTTTGCTGGAGAATTAGCATGGTATGTCTCGCTCTGGAACTTGTTGGCTCTTGGGTGGAGCTTGGTTTCAGTGTAGGTATGGAGGCTTTTGGATGAACTCTTGTCTATTAATATTCCCTGGAATCAGGAGTTCTCTGATGTTCTTAAGTTTTGGAGTTAAGCCTCTGCCTCTGACTTTCAGTCTTATTCTTACACTAGCCCCAGGACTTCTCCATCCATACAGCACAGATAAGAAAACATCTAGATTAATGGTGAAACAATTTTCTACAGTGAGGGACACCCAGAGAGATTCACAGAGTTACAAGGAGAAAAGAAGAGGGAAGAGAGAGATAGAGGTGACCAGAAGAAGAGGGGGAGTCAAAAAGGGAGAGAAAAATCTAGCCAGTAATCAATTCCTTATGTGCTCTCCACTGTCTGAAACATCCAGAGAGATTCACAGAGTTACAAGAAGAAGAGAAGAGGGAGGTAGAGGGGACCAGGAGGAGAGGAGGGGGGATGCAAAAGGGGAGAGATCAATATAGCCAGTAATCAGTTCCCTAATTATTCTCCATATCCTGGAACCTCAGAGAGATTCACAGAGTTGGGGTAGGGAGGTGATAGAGGTGACCTGGGGGAGAAAAGGAAGAGTCAAAAGAGGAGAGAGTAATCAAGCCAGTAATCACACCCCTGAGTGAAAATGGATACTGAAAATTAGATTCTGAAAGGTACAAAATTGAAAACAAATTCCAAAAAGCAAAGATTAAAAATTTAGAGTAGTGGTTAGACTCTCAAAAGTACAATATTAAAAATACAGAACAAAATAAATCACAAAAATTATAAAAAATATAGAATGAAATTTGCTTTTAAAATAGGATCTTTTTTTGGCAAGGTAATAGTAGTTTATAAAAATTAAAATTAAAGGACTAATAATGAACTTAAAATTTAAAAAAATTAAAAAGTGATACTAGTAAAAGTATATCTAGGAATTTCTCTGGAGCCGTTGTGGGCAGCGCGGGGTCAGTTCAGTTTCAGATAGGTCCTTGTTCCAGCTTGTACTGGTTCTCAAGGTCTATAGCCCCCTTCCAATGCTTAGTCAGTGTTAACTACAGGGTTTTAATCTGTTGCACCTGTCACTTCCAGAGCAGTTCCCTCTTCTTTGTTTATTTTGGCTTCCTCTGTTTGCAAGTCTCTTCGGTGTCTAATTTCCACCCTCACACAAGGGGGTGAAGGTGGTCACTTATTTAGGTTCACTTGTTCAGTTGTGTTGTGTGGAGGGAGAACACTACAAAGAAATATCGCTGGTGTGTGTGGGCAGTGCTCATAGTGAATAGACCACTGGGACACTGGGTTTGTCCCAGCTCACAGCAGCATGTGCTTTCCGTGTCTGCACTGATCATGCTCCAGGGTGATCTGCAGGGGTACTGTCCAAAGTGGGCCCTGCCTTTCATGCACTTCCCAGGTCTAAGCCACTCAGGTTCAGCTTCTTGGGCACAGACTTGTTTCAGCATGTGGTTCTGTACCCTTCCCAAATCCGAGCAGCTCAGGCGACCATGTGCTTGGTGAGTGCACAGTCCCAGGTGGGCTGTGCGTCTGAATCACCTCCCCTGTCCCAGCCACTCAGTTTTCCAGTGCACCGCAAGAGCACCATCTCAGGTGTGCCATGTGTCCCCTCTGGGGACCCGGTCTCAAGCTGTGACCCTCCTGGCAGGTGTCAACCGTCCAGGATCCCAGGAAGACATGGTTAGCAACTGGGAGCCTGGTCATAGTTTGTTGGAGGATGCCAGTCTCTGCTGCAGAGATTGGACCAGCCCCTTGCCTTACAGCTCTGGCTGTTGCACGCCTGCTTCTCTGCCTCCAGTGGGTGGGGAAGAACCTGTACACAGCCAGCTAGCTCTCCTTTGGTATTCACTCAATCCTTTGTTCTGTGAGAAGTCCAGGCTCTGATTAAGAGCCTTTCGCGGGAAAGTTCTCCCTTTTTTTTCCTTTCAGGGGATCCCACGGTTTGGATTGCTGTCTCACTTTAGTTCCCTCAGATTGTCCTCAGGGCATTCATCCTATCCCTAAGGGCTGGTAATGCAGCCCACACCTCGCTGTCCAGCCCCTGCTCACTAGTGGCAGATGCGAGCGTCTGGGCTACTTCTCTGCTGGCAGTTGTGGTTAGGTGCCTATTCTGTGTTTGTTTGTTTGTTTGTTTTCCCCCTCCCGGTTATGTTGTCCTCTGAGATTCCAAAACTCCCCACAGACCCGCCTGTGAGAGCATTTCCTACTGTTTGGAAACTTTTTCTCCTTCATGACTCCCTCCCCAGGACAGGTCTCCATCCCTAACTCTTTCCTCTCTCTTTTTGTCTTTATTTTGTCCTGCCTACTTTTGAAAAGAATGGGCTGCCTTTCTGGGTACCTGGTGTCCTCCATCAACATTCAGAAGTTGTTTTGTGGAAGTTGCTCTGTATTCAAATGATCTTTGGATGAATTTGTGGGGGAGTAAGTGGTCTCCCATCCTATTTCTCCACCATGTTGGGACCGCCCTCTCGTTTACTAGAATTTTATATTCTAACTGGAGTCAATGGAATTAATAAGTAACCTGCTAACTCTAAGACAAGCATTGCCCTATGTACTATAGGAAAATCCCATAGACGGAGGAGCTTGGTAGGCTGCAGTCCATGGGGTCGCTACGAGTCGGACACGACTGAGCGACTTCCCTTTCATTTTTCAGTTTCATGCATTGGAGAAGGAAATGGCAACCCACTCCAGTGTTCTTGCCTGGAGAATCCCAGAGATGGCAGAGCCTGGTGGGCTGCCGTCTATGGGGTCGCACAGAGTCGGACACGACTGAAGCGACTTAGCAGCAGCAGCAGCAAGTACTATAGGAGATCTACAGATAGAAGACTAGGCCCTCAAGGGATTTAGATACCATGACATGCATATAAATTTCTATTATACAAGGTAATTTATGACCTGCGTTAAATCAAAGGAGTTGGGAAAGAACTGATGATAAATTTTTTTAAATTTATTTTATTTTATTTTTTAACTTTACAATATTGTATTGGTTTTGCCATATATCAACATGAATCTGCCACAGGTATACACGTGTTCCCCATCCTGAACCCTCCTCCCTCTGCATACCATCCCTCTGGGTCGTCCCAGTGAGACTTTGGAAGTTAAGTAGGATTTTTATAGTTGGTGATAATGAGGAGAAAAAGTTTAGCTAGAAGTTACAGTGCAAGTATAATACAAGGAATGAGAAATAGAACAGAGGGGAGTGCTGTTTTAGGGTATGTAGGCTATTTGCAGATTTTTGGTAGAAAGTAAAGCCAGATGATATTAATTCTATGTTTTATTCAGAAGGCAATGAAAATAAAAGCTTTTAAGCAAAGAAATACTATGATTAAAGCTACTGCTTTAGAAGTTTAGTTTGGCAGGGATGTGTAAAAATATATTGAGAACAAAGAAGTTGGATTGAGATGGGTGTATTTTGCTTTGTAGCTGAATGCTTGTATTTTATGTATGAGTACTTAAGAATTATTTCTAATTTGGAAATTTTAACTAAATTGTTTAAAAATCTATCATAGTTTAAAATATGAAACAAAAGCCATCCTCTGGTGTTTAATTATCAATCTGTTGCAAACTTCACAACATCTAATATGATGCAATATATAGCAATTAAATTTTGCAATACAATTAAAATAATGAGTACAAATAAATATAGATCCTATTCTTAATGAACAGAGATTATTCATAATATTAGCAGGCATATTTTTCCTATTTTTATCTAATAAGTGTCTGTTATATTCTCTTTAAAGGCCAATATTGAAGTGTATAAAATTTTCAGTACCTTTTTTTGTATTTTATATTTATAGTATCTTGGCTCCCAAATAGCTAATATTTTCTATTTAAAAATATTCCAAAGTATTTCTGGACTGTGTTGTTTAAATAAATTGAAATAAAAAGAAAATAAACTTTGATCAGCAAAATATAATAAATGAATGAATGAATGTTCATTCACATTCAGACACAGCTATTTTCTAACTCAATGAAATTTAAGTTCCATGAGTGCAAAGACTTGTTTTGTTCTCTTACTCACAACATGTAGGTGAGTGCTGTCATCATATAGGTTCTTGATAATTTTTGTGTGTGTGTGTATGAGTTAAAGAATACTTGCTTTTAATATAAAGGTTGAAGAAGGAAATGGCAACTCAGTCCAGCATTCTTGCCTGGGAAATCCCATGGACAGAGAAGCCTGGTGGGCTGCAGTCCATGGGGTCACAAAAGAGTCAGACATGACTTAGATATTAAACAAAAAGCATCAATATAAGGGTGAAAGTGAAGTCACTCAGTCGTGTCTGACTCTGTGACACCGTGGACTGTAGCCTACCAGGCTCCTCTGTCCATGGGATTCTCCAGGCAAGAATACTGGAGTGGGTTGCCATTTTCCTTCTCCCGCATTGCAGGCAGATGCTTTAACCTCTGAGCCACCAGGGAAACCATTAAAATACCCTATTTATAAAAGATACTAATAAAATTATTCATAGCTCAGTTATCTACTCTTCTCTCAATATGTTTACTTTAATAGACTGTTTCTTACTTAAAAGGTATATTTAGTCTTTCAAAAATTTGCTTAGAAAAATTATTTAATACTGTTTTCATTGAATAGAATGATGATGCAACTTTTATTTTTCTTAATAATTTTGTCTTATGTGTCTGTCTATTAAGATTTATAAAGGGAAAACTTGGTCTTATAACAATAATTAATTAAAATGTAACCTAGTGGTGAAGAAGAGGTAAAGGAAAGATAGAGAACATGGGAATATGCACTGATGGTGATGGATGGTGAGAAATCTTGTTCTGCATATCTTAACTAACTGTATTTTATCCCAGCTTCTTTCCCAGATGCCTTTCACACCCATAGCCTCTTTCTCAATCTGCTCCTCTGAGGCTTGACTCACAGGTTAGTGTTCCCTGCTGCCATCTTGGTATAAAGGATTTCTTTCTTCCTCGTCTCAATGAAATTGTTCTTTAAAATAACTGCATTATCTTGGCTAAAAATTTAGTGAACAAATCTATGTAACTTGCTAATAAGAGATGCTTGAGGCAAAGCACCTTTTTTTCAGGATTCTTCTACTGAGGTTTGCATTTTAAAAAGTGATATTCAGCAGGTTGTGTACTGCTTTGACTTATACACGAATGTGTCTAATAGTTAGAATATAAACACAGCTAGAAGGTAGAACTTTGTTCTTTTTATCCTAGTGGGACTGGTAAAATACTATATGCATAGACCATGGGACCTTGCAGTTTTCTTTTCAAAGGATCTTCTATAGGCTGTTCATTTACTCATTCATCTAACAATTTACTATCACTAATCTTCTGTGTGCTGCATAAGAGAAGAATAAAGTCACTAAACCTGGACAGGATCACCCTTTACAGACAAAGCTATAATATATAAACCAATTAATACTCTTTGTTTCTTTTTTCTCATTTGCCCTTGACTTTCCATTAATCACTATGTTATCACTTGACTATCTATGTAAATCTCTGTTACATGCTTTCAGCTCGGTAAATCTAAGCAAGTAATATTAGCTCAATTACATATGATTTTAGTAAGGATATGAAGTTTTACAAGTTCTCAAAGGATGTTGGCTATAAGCTATATCTCCAAACAGAT
Source organism: Bubalus kerabau (assembly GCF_029407905.1). Taxonomy (NCBI): domain Eukaryota; kingdom Metazoa; phylum Chordata; class Mammalia; order Artiodactyla; family Bovidae; genus Bubalus; species Bubalus kerabau. Next base: position 156,052,600 of record NC_073626.1, read on the forward strand.
CAACATCTTTGGTATAATCTGATTTATTGACATTACCTGTATGCACAGGGAATCTTGAGTATTTGAGATACAACCTTGTTTTGGTGGTATGACACTAGGGGAAAAAAAGAAAAAAAAAATACTAATGAATCCTATTATATAAGTCTATGTCAGTTCACAGCATTCTTTATTTATGGCATGATTTCTAATTTCTTTTGAATATCCCATCATAGTTTACCTACATGGCATACATAATAAATGCTGTTTTCTGAGAATGAAATATTAAGGAATTTTTTACTAAAAATTCTCATAGTTGCAATGAAAATAATTTTATGTGCTTTGATTCTTCAATATTATTAATCAATCTGTGCTACTTTCTAAACTAGCCCTGTCCCAACCCTTCATGGTAGTAAGCAAGAGAGTACAGCTACATGATCAAAATTCCAAGTATCTTTTCAGTGGGCAGAATTTTTTTGCCCATGTTTTGTGGCTGCCTCCCATCTCCAGCAGTTTGTTGCAATACTTAATTAGGACTAAAATAGATTAATCTGTCCCTGAACAGATTGAATGAAAAAATGATTTCCAAGTAATACAGAGTTAGCAAGACTCTCTATCCTGGGCAACCATTCAGAATGTATGCCACTGAAATACCCTCTACAGAATGACACAGACTTGACCAGAGATAACATTTATGTGTAAAAACAATATATCAGGACTTTATCCAGTGGAACCTCAGAAATCTTAGGTGAGTTACTTCCAGTCCAGGATATTGATCAGACCTGTGAATTTTACTCTCTGCTCAAAATTTATTGTTACCATGGCAAAGGAAAAGGAAAAGAGGAAATACATATCGTCACCAAAAAACTAGGAAAATACATCCTCCAAATGTTAGAAATATTGAAGAGTTTTATAAAATATAACTTATCTAACACCAATGTGCTGCTGCTGCCGCTGCTGCTGAGTCGCTTCAGTTGCATCTGACTCTGTGTGACCCCATAGACAGCAGCCCACCAGGATCCCCAGTCCCTGGGATTCTCCAGGCAAGAACACTGGAGTGGGTTGCCATTTCTGTCTCCAATGCATGAAAGTATAGAAGAGGATAAACAAGATGTGCTTGCTGCTGCTGCTGCTAAAGTCGCATCAGTCGTGTCTGACTCTGTGCGACCCCATAGACGGCAGCCCACCAGGTTCCCCTGTCCCTGGGATTCTCCAGGCAAGAACACTGGAGTGAGTTGCCATTTCCTTCTCCAATGCATGAAAGTGAAAAGTGAAAGTGAAGTCGCTCAGTCGTGTCCAACTCCCAGCGACCCCATGGACTGCATACATACATATGTACGTACATACATACAGAAAAAAGACTAAATTTCCATATTTAGTCTGTTGCTGACTGAAACTTACTTTTCTTCTTTCTTGCAGACATTTCTAAAAATATTTCAGCGAATGTAGTAATTATTTAAGATTAAAAAGTTAAGAAATATATGAATAAAACAGTGATAGAAACAAAATAATATTGTACTGAATGTATTATTAATATGGATATTATATTTTAGGAAAATATTAAATAGTCTATAAGAAAATACAAAGAGAATCAAATCATGATGTGGATCAAATGTCGAAGTTTATCTCCATAAAAACCTGGAAACGTTTGAAAGGTTTGGAGAAAAACATGTAAAAGAATAAATGTATCATCCTCCGTGAAGAGAAAGCAATAGATACTGCTTTATTCTTGAACCCTAATTAAAGAAAAGTGTAATTTATAGCTTATTTATTACAGAAAGAAAGAAATAAAACTAGAATTTATATAGTAAAACAAATAAAGTTTTAAGAAGATAAAGAATAAGAAAAGTAAAAGCATGAAATATAATGATAAATAATATTAGCTGTTATATTAAATCTGATTATATATCAAAACTTCTTAAAAATGAATGCATCTCAGTTTATGTCAAGAAAAAACTAAATTTGTTTATTTTAAAACCAACTGAAACATCATGACACCTACAGTTTCAAAATGCTAGGCAAATGTAATTTTAAAAACAACTTATGTTAAAATATTAATATTAAATCAAAGTACAACATAAGGAAATACAATACATAGTACAAGATATATGTTTAGATAAATACCATTTAAAGTCCACAATACAGATAATTACAGTTGTGAGCCAACACTTATTGAGTGCTTCCTGTGTATCATGCATTACTCTAAATGCTAATAAGTGGTTGTTCAAGTAGCTCTCGAACGGCCTATCAGTTAGGAACCATTATTACCCTGATGCCCATTTAGAAACCTGAGACAAATAAATTAAGAAATTTGCCTCTCCACTTAACCAGTGATTAGTAGATCTGAGATTTGAATCCATTCACTCACACTCTGGAGACCTTGATTGTTACATGGCTTTATCTCCTTTTATAACAAGACCAGGAGAAGACTGTGGCTCAGATCATGAACTCCTTATTGCCAAATTCAGTCTTAAATTGAAGAAAGTGGGGAAAACCACTAGACCATTTAGGTATGATCTAAATCAAATTCCTTATGACTATGCAGTGGAAGTGAGAAATAGATTTAGGGGATTAGATCTGATAGACAGAGTGCCTGATGAACTATGGACAGAGGTTCGTGACATTGTACAGGAGACAGGAATCAAGACCATCCCCAAGAAAAAGGAATGCAAAAAAGCAAAATGGCTTTTTTTGTCTGAGGAGGCCTTACAAATAGCTGTGAAAAGAAGAGAAGCAAAAAGCAAAGGAGAAAAGGAAAGATATACCCATTTAAATGCAGAGTTCCAAAGAATAGCAAGGAGAGGTAAGAAAACCTTCCTCAGTGATCAATGCAAAGAAATAGAGGAAAACAACAGAATGGGAAAGACTAGAGATCTCTTCAAGAAAATTAGAGATACCAAGGGAACATTTCATGCAAAGATGGGCTCAATAAAGGACAGAAATGATATGGACCTACAGAAGCAGAAGATATTAAGGAGAGGTGGCAAGAATACACAGAAGAACTGTAAAAAAGATCTTCACAACCCAGATAATCATGAAGGTGTGATCACTCACACTTACCTAGAGCCAGACATCCTGGAATGTGAAGTCAAATAGGCCTTAGGAAGCATCTCTATGAACAAAGCTGGTGGAGGTGATGAAATTACAGTTGAGCTATTTCAAATCCTAAAAGATGATGCTGTGAAAGTGCTGCACTCAATATGCCAACAAATTTGGAAAACTCAGCAGTGGCCACAGGACTGGAAAAGGTCAGTTTTCATTCCAATCCCAAAGAAAGGCAATACCAAAGAATGCTCAAACTACTGCACAATTGCACTCATCTCACACACAATTAAAGTAATACTCAAAATTCTCCAAGTCAGGTTTCATCAATACATGAACTGTGAACTTCCAGATGTTCAAGCTGGTTTTAGAAAAGGCAGAGGAACCAGAGATCAAATTGCTAACATCCACTGGATCATGGAAGCAAGAGAGTTCCAGAAAAACATCTATTTCTGCTTTATTGACTATGCCAAAGCCTTTGACTGTTTGGATCAAATAAACTGTGGGAAATTCTGAAAGAGATGGGACTACCAGACCACCTGACCTGCCTCTTGAGAAACCTATATACAGGTCAGGAAGCAACAGTTAGAACTGGACATGGAACAACAGACTGGTTCCAAATAGGAAAAGGAGTACGTCAAGGCTGTATATGTCACCCTGCTTATTTAACTTATATGCAGAGTACATCATGAGAAACACTGGGCTGGAAAGCACAAGCTGGAATCAAGATAACCGGGAGAAATATCAATAACCTCAGATATGCAGATGACACCACCCTTATGGCAGAAAGTGAAGAAGAACTAAAGAGCCTCTTGATGAAAGTGAAAGAGGAGAGTGAAAAAGACGGCTTAAAGCTCAACACTCAGAAAACTAAGATCATGGCATCCGGTCCCATCACTTCATGGCAGATAGATGGGGAAACAGTGGAAACAGTGGCTGACTGTATTTTTCTGGGCTCCAAAATCACTGAGGATGGTGACTGCAGCCATGAAATTCAAAAGACACTTGCTCCTTGGAAGGAGAGCTATGACCAACCTAGACAGCATATTAAAAAGCAGAGACATTACTTTGCCAACAAAGGTCCATCTAGTCAAGGCTATGGTTTTTCCAATAGTCATGTATGGATGTGAGAGTTGGACTATAAAGAAAGCTGAGTGCAAAAGAATTGATGCTTTTGAACTGTGGTGTTGGAGAAGACTCTTGAGAGTCCCTTGGACTGCAAGGAGATCCAACCAGTCCATCCTAAAGGATATCAGTCCTGGGTGTTCACTGGAGGGACTGAAGTTGAAGCTGACACTCCAAAACTTTGGCCACTTGATGTGGAGAGCTGACTCATTGGAAAAGACCCTGATACTGGGAAAGTTTGAGGGCAGGAGGAGAAGGGGATGACCAAGGATGAGATGGCTGGATGGCATCACCGACTCGATGCACATGGGTTTGTGTGGACTCTGGAAGTTGGTGATGGACAGGGACGCCTGGCATGCTGCAGTTCATGGGGTGGCAAAGAGCTGGACATGACTAAGCAACTGAACTGAACTGAACTGATAGCATCCATGAAGTATCAGGTACCTATTGTTAAAACAAACAGAAAAAGCAACATCTGTGCAAAGAGACATTGAGAAAACTTCCATCATAACAATAATCATGTTCAAATAATAGTACCCCGTTTCTAAGTAAGTAAAAACTCATAGACTTAAATGTGATACATAATAACAAGATAGATATAGATGCACATCCATATAAGGCTTTCTGCCCTACAAACAAATTTGTTGTTCAATTGTTAAGTCATGTCTGACTCTTTGCCACTCCATGGACTGCAGCACACCAGATTTCCCTGTCCTTCACAATGTCCTGGAGCCCACTCAGACTCATGTGCATTGAGTCAGTGATGCCATCCAACCATCTTATCCTCTGATGTCCCCTTCTCCTGCCTTTGATCTTTTCCAACATCAGGGTATTTTACAATGAATCAGCTCTTCACATCAGGTGGCCAAAGTATTAGAGCTTCAGCATCAATCCTTCCAATGAATATTCAGTACTGATTTCCTTTAGAATTGACTGGTTTGATCTCCTTGCTGTTCAAGGGACTCTCAAGAGTCTTCTCCAGCACCACAGTTTGAAAGTATAAATTCTTTGGTGCTCAGCCTTCTTTATGGTCCAAATCTCACATCATTACATGACTATGGAAAAAACATAGTTTTGACTACATTGACCTTTGTTGGCAAAGTGATGTTTCTGCTTTTTAATATGCTGTGTAGTTCTGTCATAGCTTTTCTTTCAAGGAGTAAGTGTCTTTTAATTACATGGCTGCAGTCACTGTCTACAGTGATTTCTGAGCACAAGAAAATAAAATCTGCCACTGTTTTCATTTTTTATCTATTTGCCATGAAGTGATGGGAGTGGATGCCATGATCTTACTTTTTTTAATGTTAAATTTTTTCAGCTTTTTCACTCTCCTCTTTCACTTTCATCAAGAGACTCTTAGTTCCTCTTCACTTTCTGCCATTAGGGCGGTATCATTTGCATATCTAAGGTTGTTGATATTTCTCCTGGCAGTCTTGATTCCAGCTTGTGATTCATCCAGCCCATCATTGTATCATATTCAATAAAGATGAAAACAACAACATTAACCTGTTAATCCATTAGGAAAGAAAACACTGATACATTCCAAAATGGATCTTTGGTGGTAATAGGAAAAATTTCACTATAATAGACCAAAAAAAAAAGACAAAAAAAATTGGATTTGCTGAAAAAGTGGAGAGAGAGAAACTAGTGATGGCAGCTTCAGTATCTTTTATAAATTAATCTCATAAGTAACATATCTCTGCTTTTCATGTGTTCTGTTGGTGATATAAAGACCTATGGTATGATGTAACAGGGGAATATGTGGAGATCGTGTGGTGCCTCTTAGAAATTGGCTGCCACAGTACACCCTCTGACACTCAAATGAGTCATGTCCCCTCTTTCTGTTGCTTTTTTTTGTAAGAGATTTGTATATTATACTGTAGGAACATTTGTCTCTGGGAAGATCATAATGTTATTCAAGATGCTACTGGAAAGAAAATAGAGGTTTAACTGAGGTCTTCTGAACTGAAACCCCATGGCTTTTCTCCTATGGTCAAATAGAATGCCATATAGGTCTATTACTGTGTGGTGCACTGTTTTCCAACATTCATAATATTTCTGTACTACTGAACTTTTGGAATTGCTGAGATTATTGTTTTTCCAGCTTTGCTTTATCCTCTAGCCTTCAGTCTGCCCTCAGCCATATCCCACTGGTGTATATGTTCCAGATTGTTAAATTCTCTCTCTGCTTTTCCAGGTTCCTTTTTTTTTATAGCATGAATACTATAGAACCAGACTTACTAGAATCACATGAATTGTAGGAGCAAATATGTTTGGAGTGAACATGTATAGGTCTTTCTAAATTAGTCTTCTCAGGCTGCCATAATCAAATACCACAAACTGAATGGCTTAAGCAACATAAATTGATTTCTTACAGTTCTGGAGGTGGAAAGTTCAAGATACAGGGTTAGATGATTTGATTCCTAGTGATGGCTCTCTTCTTGGCTTAGAGATGGCTCCCTTCTCTGTGTATTCTCACATGGTAAAGAGGGTGAACAAGCTCTTTGGTATCTCTTATACGGAAACTTATCATATTAATCCTAGATTTACTCTTATGGCCTCATTTAACCTTTTTCACTTTCTTACATCAAAGAATAACATTGGGGGTTAGGGCTTCAACACATGAATTTTGGGGGCATGAAGTTTATCAAGTCTTTAGTGCTTAACCCTATAAGGAAAAAATGTGCTTGGACTTTGAGATATTAGAAATTTCAAGGGGGTACTTTTCAAAAGGGGTTTGTGTTTATTCACATTATTTTTCTCAATATTAGTACAGATAATGAACTTTTAATACATTTGTTTCCAATAAGTAAGTTGCTCACAATATATGATGATCTGTTGTTGCTATTATTTCAGAAAAATTTTTTTTCATTCCTTAGTTTCAAATTTTAAAGCATTCCTTATTTAAGTTTAATATTACACATTGCAATTTAACCGACTTTTCTTTACAAAGGAAAATTGACAAAGTTTGCCTACCTAAGTTACTGGTAACTAAGTAACAGTTAGAATTGGATATGGATCCAATCAGTCCATTCTAAAGGAGATCAGCCCTGGGTGTTCTTTGGAAGGAATGATGCTAAAGCTGAAACTCCAGTACTTTGGCCACCTCATGCTAAGAGTTGACTCATTGGAAAAGACTCTGATGCTGGGAGGTGGGGCAGGAGGAAAAGGGGACAACAGAGGATGAGATGGCTGGATGGCATCACTGACTCGATGAATGTGAGTTTGAGTGAACTCCAGGAAATGGTGATGGACAAGGAGGCCTGGCGTGCTGTGATTCATGGGGTCGCAAAGCGTCGGACATGACTGAGTGACTGAACTGAACTGAACTGAACTGAAGTTACTGGTAGTAATGAAGGAAATTAAAATAATGAATATCACATTACCTAAAAGTTGACTTGAACTTGTTTTATTCACTTCAGTAGTCTCTTATTGTTAGAGTCACTAAATCTTGTCTGACTCTTTTGTGACCCCATGGACTGTAGACTACCAGTCTCCTCGGTCCATGACCTTTCCCAGGCAAGAACTGGAGTGGGTTGCAATTTCCTTCTCCAGGGCATCTTTCTGACCCAGGGATTGAACTCACATCTCCTGCATTAGCAGGCAGATTCTTTACCATTGAGCCACCAGGGAAGCCCAGCCTCTTAATAGAGGATCAGATTTAAGACTAAAGCAAATCTATTATGTTAACAGTCCAGTATATCATTATAATAATTTCACTATTATACAAGGGCATTGATACACCATAGTAGATTGAGTTAAGCTTGAATTAAGCTATTCTCAACATTCATCTTCTAGACATACGTACACATGTGCTCACAACAGTCAAAAGGACTGTTCGACAAACATTTTTGAAGTAAAACAACTCAGTTAATGAAGGAATCCATTTTCTTGGATTAATAGTTGAGTTTCTCATTTTATTACTTTTCAAAAATACTATATATTTTATTGCATTTAAGGAAAATGTGACATATAACAAACATTGACAAGCTATTAAATATACTAAAGTCAGTAAGTGATATATGTTATAGCCAAAGCATAAGAAATATGTTCTTAGTAAAATATAAAATGACATTTTAACTTTAGAGATCTAGCTAGCATTATATTGCTTCTATTAATACCAACTTATGTTAAATTTATCAAACTGTCTTCTGAAGCCAATAAAAGAAGGGATTACTATGAAGGAGTAATTTTAAGTATAAATCGAGACTATCATGTATCCTTATATTTTGATCCATTTTTCTGCAATTTTTTTTGTAGTTAAACCCTCCCACAAAGTTCTCTAATTCCTTCTCTTAAGGCAATCCTGAGAAGTCAGTTGTTCAAGTATCTGAATTAAATTCTCTTGTTCTCAATAGATGCAGAGAAAGCCTTTGACAAAATTCAACATCCATTTATGATAAAAACTCTCCAGAAAGCAGGAATAGAAGGAACATACCTCAACATAATAAAAGCTATATATGACAAACCCACAGCAAACATTATCCTCAATGGTGAAAAATTGAAAGCATTTCCTCTAAAGTCAGGAACAAGACAAGGGTGCCCACTTTCACCACTACTATTCAACATAGTTTTGGAAGTTTTGGCCACAGCAATCGGAACAGAAAAAGAAATAAAAGGAATCCAAATTGGAAAAGAAGAAGTAAAACTCTCACTGTTTGCAGATGACATGATCCTCTACATAGAAAACCCTAAAGACTCCACCAGAAAATTACTAGAACTAATCAATGACTACAGTAAAGTTGCAGGATATAAAATCAACACACAGAAATCCCTTGCATTCCTATACACTAATAATGAGAAAACAGAAAGAGAAATTAAGGAAACGGTTCCATTCTCCATTGCAACGGAAAGAATAAAATACTTAGGAATATATCTACCTAAAGAATCTAAAGACCTATATATAGAAAACTATAAAACACTGGTGAAAGAAATCAAAGAGGACACTAACAGATGGAGAAATATACCATGTTCATGGATTGGAAGAATCAATATAGTGAAAATGAGTATACTACCCAAAGCAATCTATAGATTCAATGCAATCCCTATCAAGCTACCAACAGCATTCTTCACAGAGCTAGAACAAATAATTTCACAATTTGTATGGAAAAACAAAAAACCTCGAATAGCCAAAGCGATCTTGAGAAAGAAGAATGGAACTGGAGGAATCAACCTACCTGACTTCAGGCTCTACTACAAAGCCACAGTTATCAAGACAGTATGGTACTGGCACAAAGACAGAAATATAGATCAATGGAACAAAATAGAAAGCCCAGAGATAAATCCACACACATATGGACACCTTATCTTTGACAAAGGAGGCAAGAATATACAATGGATTAAAGACAATCTCTTTAACAAGTGGTGCTGGGAAATCTGGTCAACCACTTGTAAAAGAATGAAACTAGAACACTTTCTAACACCATACACAAAAATAAACTCAAAATGGATTAAAGATCTAAACGTAAGACCAGAAACTATAAAACTCCTAGAGGAGAACATAGGCAAAACACTCTCCGACATACATCACAGCAGGATCCTCTATGACCCACCTCCCAGAATATTGGAAATAAAAGCAAAAATAAACAAATGGGACCTAATTAACCTTAAAAGCTTCTGCACATCAAAGGAAACTATTAGCAAGGTGAAAAGACAGCCTTCAGAATGGGAGAAGATAATAGCAAATGAAGCAACTGACAAACAACTAATCTCGAGAATATACAAGCAACTCCTACAGCTCAACTCCAGAAAAATAAATGACCCAATCAAAAAATGGGCCAAAGAACTAAATAGACATTTCTCCAAAGAAGACATACAGATGGCTCACAAACACATGAAAAGATGCTCAACATCACTCATTATCAGAGAAATGCAAATCAAAACCACTATGAGGTACCATTTCACACCAGTCAGAATGGCTGCGATCCAAAAGTCTACAAGCAATAAATGCTGGAGAGGGTGTGGAGAAAAGGGAACCCTCTTACACTGTTGGTGGGAATGCAAGCTAGTACAGCCACTATGGAGAACAGTGTGGAGATTCCTTAAAAAACTGGAAATAGAACTGCCTTATGATCCAGCAATCCCACTGCTGGGCATACACACTGAGGAAACCAGAAGGGAAAGAGACACGAGTACCCCAATGTTCATCGCAGCACTGTTTATAATAGCCAGAACATGGAAGCAACCTAGATGTCCATCAGCAGATGAATGGATAAGAAAGCTGTGGTACATATACACAATGGAGTATTATTCAGCCATTAAAAAGAATACATTTGAATCAGTTCTAATGAGGTGGATGAAACTGGAGCCTATTATACAGAGTGAGGTAAGCCAGAAAGAAAAACACCAATACAGTATACTAACGCATATATATGGAATTTAGAAAGATGGTAACAATAACCCTGTGTACGAGACAGCAAAAGAGACACTGATGTATAGAACAGTCTTATGGACTCTGTGGGAGAGGGAGAGGGTGGGAAGATTTGGGAGAATGGCATTGAAACATGTAAAATATCATGTATGAAATGAGTTGCCAGTCCAGGTTCGATGCATGATACTGGATGCTTGGGGCTGGTGCACTGGAACGACCCAGAGGGATGGAATGGGGAGGGAGGAGGGAGGAAGGTTCAGGATGGGGAACACATGTATACCTGTGGCGGATTCATTTTGATATTTGGCAAAACTAATACAGTTATGTAAAGTTTAAAAATAAAATAAAATTAAAAAAAAATAATAAATTCTCTTGTTGATCATTTTTACTACTGAGTTAAGATATCATTGAATTATTTTCTTAGGAAATAAAAGCAAATGCTTTTGTATTTTACACATATTTTTACAGTGAAGGTTTGAAGCACTTTCTAGATCTGAAAAGAAATAATAACAATGACCATTTAGAAGAAATAAAATATGTCTTCCATTAAGTAAACATAACACAGTTAAAACCAACTTCCAAGTTTTAGTTTCTAGTGTTCATGTGTGTGTATATATGTGTGTGTGTGTGTGGTGGAGAGACAGAGGGAGGAGGAGGACGAATGTGCCTGGTATGGGTCATTTGAGTTTACAAAATAACAGTGTATGTGACTCTTACACTTTTGACAACATAAGAACACAAGATGATTGAGCAAAATACGGCACTTGAAAGTTAACTTCTTTGGAATTTAGAAAAATCACAAATTCTTTGCTGTTAATTTGTTAATTGAGAACACTTTTTTTAGTGAAAGAGTAAGTCATAGAAAAGTTGCACAAATATATTTTCAAGTATCATTATTTTAACAATTTTTATTATTAATATAATTTTAATATTCATCTGGAACTCTTAAAGTCCAAAATATGACTCCTAACAGAATTTACAGTCTTGAATATTACTTTGTCATACTATTATAAATTCTAAGCTTTTGTGACCAGTACTATAGAATATAATAAATACTATTTGCTGCTATTGAAAATTTCAGGCATAAGGGAATCATCTTTTAATGAAGGCTTTAGCTTATAATTTTTTGTTTATGATTAAAAAGAAAGAACTCGGTTTGGTAAAGTTAGTAAGAAATGCTAAATGTATCAGTCTTTTAAAGGTCACTTGAAAGTTTAGTATTTTGCCTTGGAGATCAAGTAAGTTAAGAATGAGCCCATTCAAGTTTCATTAAGACAAAATTTGGAGGTAGTTTGTTTTTCAACAACAGTAATAGTAATAATAACAGATGACCGTTTAAAGTAGTACTGAATGCCAAACTTCCCCCCAATAAAATCAACAAAGCTTTATTATATAATTTATTTGACTTATTTGTAATTAGTAAATAATATTTATTATGTGCCAGGCAATAAGGGGAGTTGAGGAAGCCCTTGACATAGATAATGCAGAATATAAAATGATAAAGACATTACCTTAGTTCCTTAGCATAGGTCTTCACAGTAATATTATTGTAGTGACATTGAAACAAACATAATTTGCAAACTCCCACCCATTTCCCATATATCAGAAACAGAAGAGATCATGAAATAAAAGGATTAAGTGGAATTGAGAGAGATGAATCTCAGGATTGGGAGATTTTGTGGCTAGTATATCACTCTGCACATCCAAGCTGGAATCCCAAAAGAGAAGTAAATGCTGCTTGTATCATTTTATGCATGAATGAATATAATTGAAATAATTGATATGTTATTCTAGCAAATCAAATTACATGAATATTATCAACTGACTAAAAAATCTAATTGCTGGTTACAGAACTTATCACTGAGGTTCCTCTTAATATGTTTCAAATTGACATTGTATACAGACATATACTTCATTTATGATTTGTGGAAGCAGAATGCTTGGCAGTGTATATATACTTACATGCCTGTATACATATACATAAGTGTGAATACATATATATCCAAATCTATACAGTATATAAAAAGTATGTAGCATATCAGAGCCTGCTTTGTGTCCTTTCAGCTTGGAGGATAATACAGCAAAGCTTACCGTAACTCTCTCGCATCACGGGTTTCTGTACTTCCTCCAGTCTAGTCAGCCAGTTCCACAGTGGGCCTTGTTTCTCCAGTAAAATACTGTTTCCAAGATCCACCACATCTCTTGGTTCATGGGAAGTCAGTGAGTCATCTTAGTTGAGCATCTTCTATTTTGATTATTATTGTGGGCCATTTTTTTTTTTTTTTTTTTTTTTCCTTTATTTATTTTTTTTTTTTTTAATTTTATTTTATTTTTAAACTTTACATAACTGTATTAGATTTGCCAAATATCAAAATGAATCCGCCACAGGTATACATGTGTTCCCCATCCTGAATTGTGGGCCATTTTAAGCTGCATTCCTTTGAACCACTGGTGTTTTGAAAACGTGCTTTTAATAGAGTTTTGGTGAAACAAATCAAGGGAGAAGGAAACCCACATCCTAAACATGGTTTTAAGGCTCTGTTCAAGGTGGCCTCCAACTCCACTGGTGCCATATGCCACTCTCCTTGTCTTTCATTTCAGTCCAGAAGCCACTGGCCTCTCCGCTGCTATGCCTGAGCACCCTACTCCACCTGGACATCACTGCTTTAGATATATCCACATGACTTATTCCCTCACTTCATTCAACTCTCTGCTTATGATTAATTTTATCAAAGAGAACTTCCCTAAATACCTATTTAAATAATACATTCAACTAACTTTATTTTTCTTTATCGAGCTTACTAGATTCAGTTCAGTTCAGTTCAGTCACTCAGTCGTGTCTGACTCTTTATGACCTCATGAATCGCAGCACGCCAGGCCTCCCTGTCCATCACCAACTCCCAGAGTTCACTCAGACTCACATCCATCGAGTCAGTGATGCCATCCAGCCATCTCATCCTCTGTCGTCCCCTTCTCCTCCTGCCCCCAATCCCTCCCAGCATCAGAGTCTTTTCCAATGAGTCAACTCTTCACATGAGGTGGCCAAAATACTGGAGTTTCAGCTTTAGCATCATTCCTTCCAAAGAAATCCCAGGGCTGATCTCCTTCAGAATGGACTGGTTGGATCTCCTTGCAGTCCAAGGGACTCTCAAGAGTCTTCTCCAACTCCACCACCACAGTTCAAAAGCATCAATTCTTCGGCACTCAGCCTTCTTCGCAGCCCAACTCTCATATCCATACATGACCACAGGAGAAACCATAGCCTTGACTAGACAGACCTTTGTTGGCAAAGTAATGTTTCTGCTTTTGAATATGCTATCTAGGTTGGTCATAACTTTCCTTCCAAGGAGTAAGCGTCTTTTAATTTCATGGCTTCAGTCACCATCTGCAGTGATTTTGGAGCCCCCGAAAATAAAGTCTGACACTGTTTCCCCATCTATTTCCCATGAAATGATGGGATCAGATGCCATTATCTTCGTTTTCTGAATGTTGAGCTTTAAGCCAACTTTTTCACTCTCCACTTTCACTTTCATCAAGAGGCTTTTTCATTCCTCTTCACTTTCTGCCATAAGGGTGGTGTCATCTGCATATCTGAGGTTATTGATATTTCTCCCAGCAATCTTGATTCCAGCTTGTGCTTACTAGATTAGGTTGTCTAAATATTTGTTTATTGTCTCAACACAAACAGAAGGATGAAAAGTTTATGAGAGTTTATCAGAATTATACTGATATGTCCACACTGCTTCAGTTCAGGTCAGTCGCTCGGCCATGCCCAACTATTTGCAACTCCATGGACTGCAGCATTCCAGGCTTCCCTGCCCTTCACCAACACCTGGAGCCTGCTCAAACTCATGTCCATTGAGTTGGCGATGCCATCCAACCATGTTATCCTCTGTCGTTCCCTTCTCCTCCTGCCTTCAATCTTTCCCAACATCAGGATCATTTCTAATGAATCAGTTCTTTGCACCAGGTGTCCAAAGTATTGAAGCTTCAGCTTCAGCCTCAGTCCTTCCAATGAACAGTCAGAACTGATTTCCTTTAGGACTGACTGGTTGGATCTCCTTGCAGTCCAAGGGACCCTCAAGAGTCTTCTCTAACACCACAGTTCAAAAACATCAATTATTCAGCACTCAGCTTTCTTTATGGTCCAACTCTCACATCCATACACGACTATTAGAAAAACCATAGCTTTGACTAGATGAATTTTATTGTAATGTCTCTGCTTTTTAATATGCTGTCTAGGTTTGTCATAGCTTATCTTCCAAGGAGCCAGCCTCTTTTAATCTCATGGCTGCAGTCATCATCTGCAGTGATGCTAGAGCCCCAAAATATAGTCTTTCACCATTTTCATTGTTGCTCCATTTATTGCCATGAAGTGATGGGACTGGATGCCATGATCTTCATTTTTTGAATGTTGAATTTTAAGCCAGCTTTTTCACTCTCATCTTTCACTTTCATTGAGAGGCTCTTTAGTTCCTCTTCACTTTCAGCCATTAGGGTAGTGTCATCTGCATATCTGAGCTTGCTGATATTTCTCTCAGTAATCTTGATTCCAGCTTGTGCTTCATCCAGTCCAGCATTTCTCATGATGTCCCCTTCACATAAGTTAAACAAGCACAGTGATAGCATACAGCCTTGATGTAGTCCTTTCTCCATTTTGAACCAGTCCCTTGTTCCATGTCTGGTTCTAACTTGCTTGACCTGCATACAGATTTCTCAGGAAGCAGGTGGGGTGGTCTGCTATTAACACAGTTTGCTGTGATCCGCGCAGTAAAAGGCTTTGTCATAGTCAATAAAACAGAAATAGATGTTTTTCTGGAACTCTCTTGCTGCTTCTGTGATCCAACAGATGTTGATTCTAAACGCGATTTTGCCCCTCCTACCATCTTGCTAGGGCTTCTCCTTTGCCCTAGGATGTGGGGTATATTATTTTGATGGGATTCAACATTCTCCTGTTAAGAGGTTGTTAGGCAGCAAGTTGTAATTTTGGAGTTTTTGGAGGAGAAGGTGAGCACACGTCCTTCTACTCTGCCATTTTGGCCCAAGAAAAAGAAATGCAAAATGGCAAAATGTTGTCTGAGGAGGCTTTACTGAGGCTTTAGCTGAGAAAAGAAGAGAAGTGAAAGGCAAAGGGAAAAAGGAAAGGTATATCAATCTGAATGCAGAATTCCAAAAAATAGCAAGGAGAGATAAGAAAGCCTTTCTCAATGATAAGTGCAAAGAAATATGAAAAAACAATAGAATGGGAAGCAGTAGATAACATTTCAAGAAAATTAGAGATAACAAGGGAACATTTCATGCAAAGATGGGCACAATAAAGAATAGAAATGGTATGGACCTAACAGAAGCTGAAGATATTAAGAAGAGGTGGCAAGAATACACAGAGGAACTATACAAAAAAGATCTTCATGACTCAGATAACCATGATGGTGTGGTCACTCACCTAGAGCCAGACATCCTGGAATGTAAAGTTAAGTGGGCCTTAGGAAGCATCAGTACCAACAAAACTACTTGAGGTGATGAAATTCCAGCTGAGCTATTTCAAATCCTAAAAGATGATGCTGTGAAAGTGCTGCACTCAATATGCCAGCAAATTTGGAAAACTCAGCAGTAGCCACAGGACTGGAAAAGGTCAGTTTTCATTCCAGTTCCAATGAAAGACAATGCAAAAGATTGTTCAGACTACCTACTGCCCATTGTACCCATCTCACATGCTATTAAAGTAATGCTCAAAATTCTCCAAGCCAGGCTTCAACAGTACATGAACCATGACTTCCAAAGGTTCATTTTGATTTAGAAAAGGCAGAGGAACCAGAGGTCAAGTTACCAAAATCCACTGAATCATCAAAAAGCAAGAGAGTTCCAGAAAAACATCTATTTCTGCTTTATTTACTATGCCAAAGCCTTTGACTTTAGGAATCACAACAAACTGTGGAAACTTCCAAAAGAGATGGGAATACCAGACCATGTTGCCTGCCTCTGGAGAAGTATGTATGCAAGTCAAGAAGTAACAGTTAGAATTAGAACAATAGACTGGTTCCAAATTGGGAAAGGAGTATGTCAAGGCTGCATATTGTCACCCCATTTATTTAACTTATATGCAGAGTACATCATGTGAAATGCTGAGGTGGATGAAGCACAACCTGGCCTCAAGATTGCCAGGAAAAATATCAGTAATCTCAGATATGCAGATGACACCACCCTTATGGCAGAAAGCCAAGAAGAATTAAAGAGCCTCTTGATAAAAGTGAAAGAGGAGAGTGATAAAGTTGGCTTAAAACTCAACATTCAGAAAACTATGGTCATGGCATCCAGTCCCATCATTTCATGGCAAATAGATGGGGAGACAATGGCAACAGTGGCAGACTTTATTTTGGGGGGCTCCCAAATCACTGCAGATGGCGACTGCAGCCATGAAATTAAAAGAGACTTGCTCTTTGGAAGAAAGCTATGACAAACCTAGACAGCATATTAAAAAGCAGAGACATTACTTTGTCAACAAAGATCCATCTAGTCAAAGCTATAGTTTTTGCAGTAGTCATGTATGGATGTGAGAGTTGGACCATAAAGAAATCTGAGTTCTGAAGAATTGATGCTTTTGAACTGTGGTGTTGGAGAAGACTCTTGAGAGTCCCTTGGACTGCAAGGAGATCAAACCAGTCAGTCTTAAAAGAAATCAGTCCTGAATATTCATTGAAATGACTGATGCTAAAGCTGAAACTCTAATACCTTGACCTCCTGATACAAAGAACCGACTCATTTGAAAAAATACCTGATGCTGGGAAAGATTGAAGGCAGGAGGGAAAGGGGATGACAGAGGATGAGATGGTTGCATGGCATCACTGAATCAATGGACATGAGTTTGAGCAAGCTCCAAGAGTTGGTGATGGACAGGGAAGCCTGGTGTTCTTCAGTCCATGGGGTTGCAAAAGAGTCAGACATGACGGAGTAAGTGAACTGAACTGAATGGATGTTGGCAATTTGATCTTTGGTTCCTCTGTCTTTCATAAATCTAGCTTGTACATCTGGATGTTCACATTTCACATACTGTTGAAGCCTGGTTTGGAGAATTTTGAGCATTACTTTTCTAGAGTGTGAGATGAGTGCAATTGTGCAGTAGTTTCAATATTCTTTGGCACTGCCTTTCTTTGGGATTGGAATGAAAACTGACCTTTTTTCAGTCCTGTGGCTACTGCTGAGTTTTCTAAATTGCAGGCATATTGAGTGCAGCACTTTAACAGCATCATCTTTTAGGACTTAAAATAACTCAACTGGAATTCCATCACCTCCACTAACTTTGTTGGTAGTGATGCTTCCTAAGGCCTACTTGACCTCACATTCCAGGATGCCTGGCTCTTGGTGAGTGATCACACCATCATGTTTATCTGGGTCATGAAGATCTTTTTTGTATAGTTCTTCCATGTATTCTTGCCACCTTTTCTTAATATTTTCTACTTCTGTTGCGTCCATACCATTTCTGTCCTTTATTGCGCCCATCTTTGCATGAAATGTTCCCTTGGTATCTCTAATTTTCTTGAAGAGATTCTGTTGTTTTCCTCTATTACTTTACACTGATCACCTCCTTGCTACTCTTTGCAACTCTGCATTCAGATATAGCTACATTCGGGTAGCTTTCTCTTTTTCATTTGCCTTTCACTTCTCTTCTCTTCTCAGTTGTAATGCCTCCTCAGACAACCATTTTGACTTTTTGCATTTCTTTTTTCTTGGAGATTGTCTTAATCACTGCTTCCTATACAGTGTCACAAACCTCCATCCATAGATCTTCAGGCACTCTATCAGATCTAATCCCTTGAATCTATTTGTCATTTCCACTGTATAATTTTAAGGGATTTGATGTAAGTCATACTTGAATAGACTAGTGGTTTACCCTACTTTCTTTAATGTAACTCTGAATTTTGCAATAAGATGTTCATGATATGAGCCACAGTCAGCTCTCTGTCTTGTTTTTGCTGACTGTATAGAGCTTCTCTGTCTTCGGCTGCAAGGATTATAATCAATCTGATTTTGATATTGACCATCTGGTGATGTCCATGTATAGAGTCGTCTCTTGTGTTGTTGGAAGAGGGTGTTTGCTCTGACCAGTGCATTCTCTTGACATAGCTGTTAACCTTTGCCCTGCTTCAGTTTGTACTCCTAGGTCAAACTTGCCTGTTTCTCCAGCTTTGCTTGACTTCCTACTTTTACATTCCAGTCCACTATGATGAATAAAACATCTTTTTTGGGGTGTTAGTTCTACAAGGTCTTGTAGGTAATCATAGAACCATTCAACTTCAGCTTCTTTGGCATTAGTGGTTGGGGAATAGACTTGGATTACTGTTGTGTTGAATCATTTGCTTTGGAAATGAACAGAGATCATTCTGTCATTTTGGGTATTGCACCAAAGTAACTGCATTTCAGAGTCTTTTGTTGACCTTGAGGCCTACTGAATTTCGTCTAAGGGATTCTTGCCCACAGTAGTAGATATATGGTCATCTGAATTAAATTCACCCGTTACAGTCCATTTTAGTTTGCTGATTCCTAAAATGTCAAAGTTCATTCTTGCCATCTCCTGTTTGACCACTTCCAATTTGCCTTGATTCATGGACATAACATTCCAGGTTCCTGTGCAATATTGTTCTTTACAGTACCGCTCTTTTCTTCCTTCACCAGTCACATTTACACCTGGGCATTGTTTTCTCTTCGGATCCATCTCTTCATTCTTTCTGTAGTTATTTCTCCACTGTTTAGAACATGTCTATGTTCTATATTTATATATTCTATATTCTGTATTTTTCTAAACGGAGGTCCTCAAAAAGTATATCATAAATAAATAAAGGAAAAAATGAGTCCCTCCTATCCATGTCCGGAGAAGGCAATGGCAACCCACTCCAGTACTCTTGCCTGGAAAATCCCATGGATGGAGGAGCCTGGTAGGCTGCAGTTCATAGAGTTGCTACGTCAGACACGACTTGAAAGGTTGTTGTTGAATCACGCGAATACACCGGGATTCTTGGCCCCAGGAGGAGAAGAATTCAATCCGGGGCCAGAGACGAGGCTTGATCGCTCAGAGCTTTTGTGTAATAAAGTTTTATTAAAGTATAAAGTAGATAGAAAAAGCTTCTGACATAGGCATCAGAAGGGGGCAGAAAGAGTACCCGCTTGCTAGTGTTAACAATGAAGTTACATAATCCAAAGAATATCTGGAGTTTGTAAAGACCTCATCAGACCTACTGCCATAATTTACATTTTAAGATAACACTGTCCTCAGGCAAGATACATCCTTGTAAAGACCAGGTCTACTCCCATAATTAACATTTTAAGATAACAGAAGGTTGAATCCAAAGACTGTCCTTAGGCAGGATACATTATTGTTATATAATCCTAAGGAATGTGAAGAAAGAAAAAAAGTTTGTCCTTTCTTCCTCCTTGAGAATTCCAGACTCCTCTCTCCTTGGGAACCCCTAGACTCCCTATCAACCTGCCTAGGAAATGACTCTCTCAGACTAAGCGACTTCACTTTCACTTTTCACTTTCATGCATTGGAGAAGGAAATGGCAACCCACTCCAGTGTTCTTGCCTGGAGAATCCCAGGATCTGGGGAGCCTGGTAGGCTGCTGTCTATGGGGTCGCACAGAGTCGGACACGACTGAAGTGACTTAGCAGCAGCAGCAGCAGCAGCCTATCCATGTCAACCAGTTTTGGGGTTATGTTTCTCGATGTAACACAATGGGCTTTTTAAAGCACTTTTCTTCTGCAACAAAATCTCTGTCTAAAAAAGCTTGATAAAAATGTTCAATTTATGAAAGCAATGATAAGATGTAGTGTAAGTTCTAAGTATGTTTTTGATGCTGTTGAAAATAATTCTATAAAATTATTAAATCATCTTACAAAAATATTAGTTTATAAAACTTGTATCCAACAGTTGTCAAAAATTTTTAAGCTAAGAAATGCTCAAGTTTTCATATTTCTTTAGTAAATATAGTAGATTTTAAGCCATACCATTCTATAACTTGTGAAATTGGGTAAAAAGAAACTAAACTGTGTATATAAGTATACCAGTTTAATAAAACATAAGCATTTGTCTTTTTAACAATAGCAATTAAATGAAAACAGTAGTCAATTTTTCTGCACCCAGCAAAAAATCTACGAAAGTATACAAAAACTTTTTAAGGCTTATTTTATTATAAAAGAGGAACAGAGCAAAATGTTACAAATCATTTTTTTATTGATCCTGAAATCTTATCATACTTATCCTCTATGAGAGTCCCAGTGGGAGGAAATAGAAGAACATCTAAAGTTAATTTGGTCAACATCATAAGAGTCTTGTTAATTGGTCATGAATTATATTCATTTATCTATCCATCACTCATTCATTCCATCAGTGCAGTATAAACTCCTACCATATGCTAGAGATGTTTGATATTTAAACTTTTTTTTTTTTAACCCAATCCTGAACCCTGGATTCTGTCCTTTGTACTCCATCTGTGCTTGTGCTCAGTTGTGTCCAACTCTTTGTGACCCCATGGACTGTAGCCAGCCAGGCTCCTCTGTCTATGGAATTTTCCAGGCAAGAGTACTGGAGTGGGTTGCCATTTCCTCCTCCAGGGTATCTTCCCTACCTAAGGATCAAACCAGAGTCTCCTACATTGGCAGGCAGATTCTTTATCCTCTGAGCCATGGCAGAAGCCCTCCTTTCTACTTAGCCACTAATAATTCCAAACTTATCTGCCACACCCACTGCCTATCCCCCTCATTTTTAAATTAATTAATTAATTTTAATTGGAGGCTAATTACTTCACAATATTGTGGTGGGTTTTGCCATACATTGACATGGATCAGCCACAGATATACATGTGTCCCCTAGTCCTGAACCCCCTCCTCCCTCTCTCCCCATCCCGTCTCTCAGGGTCATCCCAATGCACTGGCTTTGAGTGCCCCGTTTCATGCATCAAACTTGGACAGGTCATCTGTTTCACATGTGGTAATAAACATGTTTCAATGCTATTCTCTCAAATCATCCCACCCTTGCCTTCTCCTACAGAGTCCAAAAGTCTGTTCTTTATATCTGTGTCTCTTACTATCTCATACATAGGGCCATCATTACCATATTTCTAAATTTTATATATATATATATATATATATATATATATATGCATTAATACACTGTATTGGTGTTTTTCTTTCTTACTTGCTTCACTCTGTATATTAGGCTCCAGTTTCATGCACCTCATGTTTAGAACTGACCCAAATGTGTTATTTTTAGTAGCTGAGTAATATTTCATTGTGTATATGTACCACAAATTTCTTATCCATTCATCTGCCAGTGGACATCTAGGTTCCTTCCATGTCCTAGCTATTGTAAACATTGCTGCGATGAACACTGGGGTCCATGTTGTGTACCCCATTGGGATCTCTTTCAGTTCTGGTTTCCTCAGTGTGTATGCCCAGCAGTGGGATTGCTGGATAATATGGCATTTCTATTTCCAGTTTTTTAGGGAATCTCCACGTTGTTCTCCATACTGGCTGTACTGGCTTGCATTCCTGCCAGCAGTGTAAGACAGTTCCCTTTTCTCCACACCCTCTCCAGCATTTAGTGTTTGTAGAGTTTTTGATGGCAGCCATTGTGACTGGTGTGAGATGGTACCTCACTGTGGTTTTGATTTGCATTTCTCTGATAATTAGTGATGTTGAGCATCTTTTCATGTGTTTGTTAGCCATCTGTATGTCTTCTTTGGAGAAATGTCTGTTTAGTTCTTTGGCCCATTTTTTGATTGGGTCATTTATTTTTCCGGTATTGAGCTGCCTGAGCTGCTAGTATATTTTTGACATTAATTGTCAGTTGCTTCATCTGCTATTATTTTATCCCATTTTGAAGGCTTTTTTTCCACCTTGCTTATAGTTTCCTTCATTGTGCAAAAGCGTTTAAGTTTAATTATGTCTTTTTTTTTTTTTTTTTTTTTTACTTTGATTTCTGTTACTCTGAGAGGTGGGCCATAGAGGATCTTACTATGATTTATGTCAGAGTGTTCTGCCTATGATTTCCTTTAGGAGTTTTATAGTTTCTGGTCTTATATTTAGATCTTTAATCTATTTTGAGATTTTTCTTGTGTGTATGGGGTTAAAAAGTGTTCTAGCTTCATTCGTTTACAGGTGGTTGACCAGTTTTCCCAGCACCACTTGGTAAAGAGATTATTTTTTCTCCATTGTATATTTTTGCCACCCTCATTTTAACTGAATTAGATCTGTACTCACACCTCACAGCTTTAACAACCTGCAGGAGAAGAGCAGGTTGAATTTTGAATTGAGTACCTTGTTTTTAATGATCCATGCTACCTATGCTTTCAATCCTTGATTAATTTTCTGATAAATCAAGTTGAGTTTAAAACAGATATGTTTAATAAGTCAGGTTGTACCTTTTATTTCTGGATTGAATTCTCCAAATACTTTTTCACAAACTAATATGCCACTGTTCCTGTTTCCATTTTAAATCTCTGGCATTTGTCTGAGATAAGAATTATAATCTTAGACAATTCTAGTTCTTTCCACTTGACTGATATTTAATTCCTCAATTAAATATGTATTTGCCATTGTTAGGACAATATGGAGCTCTGTACGGATCTAAAATCATATGCACATTCTTTAGCCACAAAGTCCTTAAATTTGAATAAATGAAATTAATAACACATAAGCTAAGTGCTAAGTGCCACAAGAGAGGAACTATATTTATTTTTAACAAATTATGAAAAAAATTTCCAGGATAAGAGGAAATACTACTTTCAGTTCAGTTGCTCAGTCTTGTCTGACTCTTTGCAACCCCATGAATTGCAGCACTCCAGGCCTCCCTGCCCATCACCAACTCCCAGAGTTCACTTAAACTCATGTCCATCAAGTCAGTGATGCCATCCAGCCATCTCATCCTCTGTCATCCCCTTCTCCTCTTGCCCCCAATCCCTCCCAGCATCAGAGTCTTTTCCAATAAGTTAGCTCTTCGCATGAGGTGGCCAAAGGACTGGAGTTTCAGCTTTAGCATCATTCCTTCCAAAGAAATCCCAGGGCTGATCTCCTTCAGAATGGACTGGTTGGATCTCCTTGCAGTCCAAGGGACTCTCAAGAGTCTTCTCCAACACCACAGTTCAAAAGCATCAATTCTTCGGTGCTCACCTTTCTTCACAGTCCAACTCTCACATCCATACATGACCACTGGAAAAACCATAGCCTTGACTAGACGGACCTTTGTTGGCAAAGTAATGTCTCTGCTTTTCAATGTGCTATCTACTTTAAGTACATGCATTTTACACTGTCAAGAAATAGCCAATTGAAAGGTGAAAAAGAAGGGATTATAAAGAGGAAGTTAAGACAGTAGTATTAAGATACAAATAGATAAGTAGTGGGATGAATGCCTAAGCTGTTCCTGGGAGGGGAGTGGTTCCTAACTCACTTATATAAACCAAAGCCATTCATACAAGTACATGCTATCAGTCCTTCTTAGAATAAATAGGAAATCAGTGAAAATGTAGATAACTTGAACAACACTGCAAACCAAATTTCCCTAATTGAGATTTATAGAGCACTCCACCCAATAGCAGCAGAATACATATTCTTTATAAGTGTACATGGAACACCACCATGGTAGACTGTGTGTTGGGCCATACAATGAGATCAATACATTTTTAATGATTTAAATCATTCAGAGTGTATTTCTGGTAGAAAACTGAATTAAATTAGATATCAGTAACAGAAAGATATTTGGAATATCTCCGTATATTTTGAAAACATGTTTTAAAGACTTCAAGGGTCAAAGAGAAATAAATCACAGGGGACTTAGAAATAGCCTAATTGGATAAAAGCACAATATATTAAAATTGTGAGATAGAAATTCAACAAAGTTGCAGAATATAAGGTCTACAAACAAAAACAATCTTATTTCTGTATAATAGTAATGTATGGTTATATCAATTAAAAAAATAACTATTCACAGTAGCTCCAGGAATGGTGATACATAGTTATGAATTTTAAAAAGTGCAATATCTAAGTGCTGAAATTACAAATACTAAAGAAATACATCCAGGAAGACCTCAGGAAATCAGAAACAGACCATGCCAATGGTTTTGAAAACTCAATATAATAAAGATGTCAATTCTCCACAAACTTATATGTAAGTTTAATGTAATTCCTAGAAAAATCTCAGAAATATTTTCTATAAATGTAGACAATTCAATTGTATAATATAGGAGATCCTATTATTGCAGTTACTAAAATAGCCAAGGCTAGGCTGCTCAGCTAGCAATTAATTATAGGGGGATAAATGCTGCATCCAAATTTATGCTGGGTACAAGGATGGTGCTGGATTCTATAATGGGCTGGAACTACTAGGACAGTGAGAATGAGTTCCCAGTTAGTGATTATTTTGAGGACCCAATCTCTAAATTTGGCCTGAGGAAACTGAGGGCAGGGCATGCCTCTTTGCTTCCTCATTTCCTGGGAGAGTTCCCTAATGTTTGCTTGGCTATCCTCATCTTTCTCTGTATTCCTTCCAAGCTACCATTTAGTAGATAGAACCTTTATCTAGCCCAATTCACAGCAAGAAAGAACAAATGTCAATTGCATTTTATCTACATTTGCGTTCTCATCTGGTGTGTTACCATGGGGTTTTCTATTTTGTTAAGAAAAAAATTCTCACGTGTTACGGGGCCAAATGCTGCAAACCCTGATTTTAGAAAGAGCCTTATTGCAGGATAGTGAAAAGACTGTGACCATGAGTGGATCATTCTCTTTGTGCCTGGATTCCTCAAAACCTCATTTCCTAAGAAAGATGAGGAGAGTAGCCCAAGAATCCATTGACTTCCTTTACAAGTACTGTTGTTTGTCCCCAGGCTTTCTGAATGAAAACGAAACACTGGATTGTCCCTGGAGAATAGTTAGTGTGAATATTTGGTGTCCTTCAGTTTACACAAATGTATTCCTGAAAGTCCGCTTTAAGTCAAACTCACTGTTCGGCAACCCACTCCAGTACTCTTGCCTGGAAAATCTCATGGACAGAGAAGTGTTGCTAAGAGTCGGACACGACTGAGCGACTTCACTTTCACTTTCACTGTTTTAGAAGAGTGCAGTATTTAATGGAATCCTGTGGAGAATCCCTTTACAAAGTGAATAATCATCTCCTAACTGATGTCTTCTGTGTCTATGTTTTTCTATAGCCTGGATTTTTTAAAAGGCATATTAAAATTATGAGTGTGAAAAAAATTTCCTTGTTTCTAAAACTCCAGCTTAATAAATTCATTTGAGCATGCCCTTAGTAGAAATGCCTACTCCACGTGACCCAACTAATTCTCATATCTCTGTAGTTGACTTAATCAAGAATAGTCATACCTGTACTGTTATGTCAAAGTCGTACTGTTATGTCAAAGTCTAAGATAACAACTTTTAGCAGAAATTATTCCTGATGCGAATGATCAAATTCTTATCATCTTGATAGATAGATAGGGGATATAAATAATACCGAGTAATGTTTAGCCAGCCTTTTACAGCTCTCAAAATAATTTAAGACATTTTCTACTTTATCCTGATTATACATAAATGTAGAGTACATGTGATTGTCTAGAGTCATGTAAATTGTGGAATTGATTCATAAACCTAAACCCTAAACCCTGGTACTCTTCCTATAAAACTTTTAGAAAGTAAGTCATAGTAAACAGTCCTATAAGTAATGTAAAGTGTCAATAAATTTAAATATTATATTGAATTTTAGAACAACCATTTATAATGATTATTAAGGTACATTTTTTCTTAGTTCAAAAAATATGTGACATAGTGTGATCTTTATGCTTACTGGAAAAATGTCAGATCTAAACTGAATACCTTCCCCTTTTATATTTCTGTTTCTTCACCTTTTGCTTTGGCATAAGAATAATTAGACATGTGTATGGTCCTCAATTGCAGTTTATATAAAAATAAAAATTGACTGTTACTATATTTGAATATAGGTGGAAGTGTTTTTTTAGCCAAAATGCTGGAGTTACATTGTAAGAAAAGATCATATTAGAAGCTGAGAGGTAAATTACCCTTTTTGGAATTCATCCATTCATTATTTCTCTGAGAATTCACTCAAAAAGATACTCTATATGAAAATTTTAAAACAGCTATAGAATTTTGTTGCATAATCCTTTTTCTCCATGATAAGCTTGACTGATGGAAGCAAGGTACTACTGTACCTTATAGGGATGGCAGCAGGCAGAGGGTTTCCCAGCTTCTTCCTTCTCTAAATCCCACCTTTCTTTACTTTTAGCATCCTCATGTTGCATTTCTTCATCTGATTCCATATATTTCCCACATTCTGGTCCTCCTGATCCTCCTCGCTTGTCTCCTGCTGCTTTTCCAACTTCTTATACTTCAGCTACTGGAGCTGAGATAGCTATGAGTCAAGCACCAAACTGCAACCAGTTTATAATTTAAATTAATGTAAAGGAGAAAAATAATAAATGCATAATTGGCTTTCCTAAAAGCTTTAATGCATGGATTTCAGAGTCTTTTCTGGGCAATGCATTGGGCAGTAAGAATAAATGACAGAGTCAACAATTTAATCATTCAGTTCAGTTCAGTTGCTCAGTTATGTCCAACTCTTTGAAACCCCATGAACCACAGCATGCCAGGCCTTTCTGCCCATCACCAAATCCCGGAGTCCACCCAAACCCATGTCCATTGAGTCGGTGATGCCATCCAACCATCTCATCCTCTGTCATCCCCTTCTCCTCCTGCCCCCAATCCCTCCCAGTATCAGGGTCTTTTCCAATGAGTCAGCTCTTCACATCAGGTGGCCAAAGTACTGGAGTTTCAGCTTCAGCATCAGTCCTTCCAATAAACACCCAGGACTGACCTCCTTTAGGATGGACTGCTTGGATCTCCTTGCAGTACAAGGGACTCTCAAGAGTCTTCTCCAACACCACAGTTCAAAAGCATCAATTCTTCTGTGCTCAGCTTTCTTTATGGTCCAACTCTCATCCATACCTGACCACTGGAAAAACCATAGCCTTGACTAGATGGACCTTGTTGGCAAAGTAATGTCTCTGCTTTTTAATATGTCATCTAGGTTGGTCATAACTTTCCTTCCAAGTAGTAAGCGTCTTTTAATTTCATGGCTGCAGTCAACATCTGCAGTGATTTTGGAGCCCAGAAAAATAAAGTCTGACACTGTTTCCACTGTTCCCCCATCTATTTGCCATGAAGTCTGTAGTTTACCAGGGCAGTTAGCAATACAGCCTTCAGAATGATGTTTTGGTGATTCACAAAGTGTTTTTGTCTTATTTCAGATTCATGGGCAGTAAAGTGGTTGGGACCTGGCATGCTATACATCTTGCTGAATAGGACAGTCCTACATAATGGACGAATTTTTGTATACATCATGACTTCTGAAAGCCCCTATGCATATTCATGAAGCTGAAAGAAAAAGTCTGTTAATAATCCTAATTTTTATTTTTAGCCAAGGACCAGTTTCACATTGAAAGTAAACCACAGCATTCTTTAGAAAATTTTAGTATATGCTGTTCTTTAGGAATTCAACTACTTTGTAAGTCATTGGAATATTTAATTTTTATTGAAACATGACAACAGTTGTTTACCTTTGCATGAAATCACCTCATGGCAGTAGGGCCACTTGAATTTGAGTTCTAGACAGAATACCTTAGCAGTTTGCATTCATCACAGTTGTAACCATGATGATTCCATAGATGTGAGCCTCTGGTTCCATGATTATGTCTCCTAATGTAGCTGTGTATGTACGTGCTAAGTCACTTCAGTCGTGTCCAATTCTGTGTGACCCCATGGACTATAGCCTGCCAGCCTCCTCTATCCATGGGATTTTCCAAGTAAGAATACTGAAGTGGTTTGCCATGCCCTCCTCCAGGGGATCTTCCTGATCTAGGGATCAAACCTGAGTCTCTTAGGTCTTCTTCATTGGCAGGCAGAGTCTTTACCATTAGCACCACCTGGGAAGCCCTAATTTAGTTGAATCTAAGCATTTATACTTTGAAAAAGAATATTTTGCTAAAATTACTTGCTTTTCATTTCTTTGCACGTTGCAGTTAGACCACTATATTGGCTTTTTAAATTATTATCTTTTATTTCTATTGAGTAGATGGAGCTTTAAATATATTTCTTTTTCAAAAAGGCCAATAGATTTCATAGAATTAAGAATTACAGTATGAAGTAGTTAGACTAGTACCAATTGATGGGGGGGGGGCAAAAAATACATAATAAATTATTTAGCTCAACATAAGAATTCTTAATTATATAAACATGAAATCAAGATTTGTTGGGAATAATTGACACATTTATATGCATTGATTGATATTTCTATCATGTACAAATGATGCTATATACAAATGATAAAACAAAGTTATATAAAAGTTGGCCTTACGATACAGATGTCTAATAGGAATATAAGTCATCCTTATCAACTTTCAGCTGTGCTGACCAGTCATGTAATGAAAACAGATAGTACCTGAAATGAGAAAACAATTACATAGCAATCTGATGGAGGGTGGCCATACCCAACGGATGAACAAAATACTTCAAGCAAAACTAACAGCAGCATAATGAGCTAAGAAGTGACAAGCACAAGCTCAGGCAGATCGTGTTTGCTTGAAGCAAGCAGAGTTTGAGCTGCTTCACTGCCTCATTTAAACAGAAAAGTGTGCTTAGCATGAAACTAAGAGACAGTTGACAGAGAATGACACCCTGCAGATAACAGCTGCTGCTAACACCCAAAGGATAGAATTACATAGAAGACATATTTATTTAATTTTGAAATTTGTGAGAAAATCTTTTTAGACCCATTCTTATGCAGAAAGCGTCAAGGTCAATGGACCAATCACACAGTGCAGAAGGTATTGCCATATTTATATGATTCAGTGGAATGAAGTACTTTTAACAGGACTATTATATTTGCATAAATATAGTTTGTTGATTATGATTGTTCTAAAGAAAAATACACATTTAAAACTAAATACCCTAACGCATAATTTTAATGGCACTCACTGCCTTACCATCATACACAGTATTCAATCCCAATTTCTTTTCTGGAAATTGAACCCAGATTGAGTCCAGTACCACATCCAGGCCACAAAAAAGCAGGGGAAATCCTACTTTAAGTGAAGGTAATACTGATACCATATGTGTCTCTATCACGTTTTAGAAAGATATGCTTAATAAGAAAACAGTGTTTTTTCATGTCAAACCCAGATTTTATTTAAGAAAGATCCTGAATCCAAAGATAAAATACAGTTAAAAACAAAAACTACTGTGTGCTTCTTTGTTGAAATGCTGGTAGTTTTAAATTCTTGACATGAGTGATTGGCTATGTCACATATGAATTTGCCAAGGAATAAAATAGAGGTCATAAAATATAAAGACATGATAGGACATATTTATAACCTCATGAAACAAGATGGTATTCTAATATCTTCAGCTGTCCACATTACTGTATTTTGTGTATGAGTCCTCACTGCAGATTTCTGTCCCTGGTTTGAACACAGCACATAGGAGAGGTAAAACGCACGTGGTAAAGGAGGGTTGAAAATGGCATTCTGTTTAGGATCCTCATCTTCAGGTCAGTAATGTTCCATCTCACAAACAAGGCAATGATGATGATGAACTTTATAATAATCTGTAGGGTTCTGCAGAACTTTTCCAGCAACATATTCAGATCCTAGCAAATCACTTTGTGGTGGAAAAAGCAGATGGAAGTTAAGAAATTTTAGTGTAATAAGATATTATAAAGAAAAGCATGTGTATATTTTCTCAAATTTGCTTTAATATATTTTTTGCAGATGATGGTTTTCTGTAAAAGCATTAATTTGTTCAGTGTCTGTACAATTTTATGAGGAGTAGGTGTGAGTTGCCATCATGATAACAGTAAAATTCAGTGAGCCCTGATATATAATTTGCTTATTAATATAGAGGAGGAACACACCCAGGTAGCATATTTTAATGGGCTAGTAAATGAATAACCAAGAAAAGAGAGCACGTCAGTTTCAATATGAAATGTAGAAGCTGTTGAACAAATGAAATTATGGCAAAAAAGACTTCTTTAAAGATTTTTAAAAATCTACATCAAATCATTCCTGTGGTATTTAATTCTGTTTTTTCCTCAATACCCAATGCATTTATTTTATTTTTTTTAATATAAATTTATTTATTTTAACTGGAGGTTAATTACTTTACAATATTGTATTGGTTTTGCCATACATCAGCATGAATCCGCCACAGGTATATACGTGTTCCCAATCCTGAACCCCCCCTCCCTCCCCGTATCATCCCTCTGGGTCATCTCAGTGCACCAGCCCCAAGCATCTAGTATCATGCATCAAACCTGGACTGGTGATTCGTTTCATATATGATATTATACATGTTTCAATGTCATTCTCCCAAATCATCCCACCCTCTCCCTCTCCCACAGAGTCTGAAAGACTGTTCTAGACATCTGTGTCTCTTTTGCTGTCTTGCATACAGGGTTATCATTACCATCTTTCTAAATTCCATATATATGCATTAGTATACTGTATTGGTGTTTTTCTTTCTGGCTTACTTCACTCTGTATAATAGGCTCCCGTTTTATCCACCTCATTAGAACTGATTCAGATGTATTCTTTTTAATGGCTGAGTAATACTCCATTGTGTATATGTACCACCACTTTCTTATCCATTCATCTGCTGATGGACATCTAGGTTGCTTCCATGTCCTGGCTACTATAAACAGTGCTGTGATGAACATTGGGGTACACGTGTCTCTTTCAATTCTGGTTTCCTCGGTGTGTATGCCCAGCAGTGGGATTGCTGGGTCATAAGGCAGTTCTATTTCCAGTTTTTTAAGGAATCTCCACACTGTTCTCCATAGTGGCTGTACTAGTTTGCATTCCCACCGACAGTGTAAGAGGGTTCCCTTTTCTCCACACCCTCTCCAGCATTTATTGCTTGTAGACTTTTGGATCGCAGCCATTCTGACTGGAGTGAAATGGTACCTCATTCTGGTTTTGATTTGCATTTCTCTGATAATGAGTGATGTTGAGCATCTTTTCATGTGTTTGTTAGCCATCTGTATGTCTTCTTTGTAGAAATGTCTATTTAGTTCTTTGGCCCATTTTTTGATTGGGTCGTTTATTTTTCTGGAATTGAGCTGCAGGAGTTGTTTGTATATTTTTGAGATTAGTTGTTTGTCAGTTGCTTCATTTGCTATTATTTTCTCCCATTCTGAAGGCTGTCTTTTCACCTTGCTTATAGTTTCCTTTGATGTGCAGAAACTTTTAATTTTAATTAGGTCCCATTTGTTTATTTTTGCTTTTATTTCCAATATTCTGGGAGGTGGGTCATAGAGGATCCTGCTGTGATGTATGTCAGAGAGTGTTTTGCCTATGTTCTCCTTTAGGAGTTTTATAGTTTCTGGTCTTACATTTAGATCTTTAATCCATTTTGAGTTTATTTTTGTGTATGGTGTTAGAAAGTGTTCTAGTTTCATTCTTTTACAAGTGGTTGATCAGTTTTACCAGCACCACTTGTTAAAGAGATTGTCTTTAATCCATTGTATATTCTTGCCTCCTTTGTCAAAGATAAGGTGTCCATAGGTGCGTGGATTTATCTCTGGGCTTTCTATTTTTTCCATTGATCTATATTTCTGTCTTTGTGCCAGTACCATACTGTCTTGATGATTGTGGCTTTATAGTAGAGCCTGAAGTCAGGCAGGTTGATTCCTCCAGTTCCATTCTTCTTTCTCAAGATTGCTTTGGCTATTCGAGGTTTATTGTATTTCCATACAAATTGTGAAATTATTTGTTCTAGCTCTGTGAAAAATACCATTGGTAATTTGATAGGGATTGCATTGAATCTATAGATTGCTTTGGGTAGTATACTCATTTTCACTATATTGATTCTTCTGATCCATGAACATGGTATATTTCTCCATCTATTAGTGTCCTCTTTGATTTCTTTCACCAGTGTTTTATAGTTTTCTATATATAGGTCTTTAGTTTCTTTAGGTAGATATATTCCTAAGTATTTTATTCTTTTTCTTGCAATGGTGAATGGAATTGTTTCCTTAATTTCTCTTTCTATTTTCTCATTATTAGTGTATAGAAATGCAAGGGATTTCTGTGTGTTGATTTTATATCCTGCAACTTTACTATATTCATTGATTAGCTCTAGTAATTTTCTGTTGGAGTCTTTAGGGTTTTCTATGTAGAGGATCATGTCATCTGCAAACAGTGAGAGTTTTACTTCTTCTTTTCCAATTTGGATTTCTTTTATTTATTTTTCTGCTCTGATTGCTGTGACCAAAACTTCCAAAACTATGTTGAATAGTAGTGGTGAAAGTGGGCACCCTTGTCTTATTCCTGACCTTAGGGAAAATGCTCTCAATTTTTCACCATTGAGGATAATGTTTGCTGTGGGTTTGTCATATATAGTTTTTATTATGTTGAGCTATGTTCCTTCTGTTCCTGCTTTCTGGAGAGTTTTTATCATAAATGGATGTTGAATTTTGTCAAAGGCTTTCTCTGTATCTATTGAGATAGTCATATGGCTTTTATTTTTCAATTTGTTAATGTGGTGTATTACATGGATTGATTTGCGGATATTGAAGAATCCTTGCATCCCTGGGATAAAGCCCACTTGGTCATGGTGTATGATCTTTTTAATGTGTTGTTGGATTCTGATTGCTAGAATTTTGTTAAGGATTTTTGCATCTATGTTCATCAGTGATATTGGCCTGTAGTTTTCTTTTTTTGTGGGATCTTTGTCAGGTTTTGGTATTAGGGTGATGGTGGCCTCATAGAATGAGTTTGGAAATTTACCTTCCTCTGCAATTTTCTGGAAGAGTTTGAGTAGGATAGGTGTTAGCTCTTCTCTAAATTTTTGGTAGAATTCAGCTGTGAAGCCATCTGGACCTGGGCTTTTGTTTGCTGGAAGATTTCTGATTACAGTTTCAATTTCCATGGTTGTGATAGATCTGTTAAGATTTTCTATTTCTTCCTGGTTCAGTTTTGGAAAATTGTACTTTTCTAAGAATTTGTCCATTTCTTCCATGTTGTCCATTTTATTGGCATGTAATTGTTGATAGTAGTCTCTTATGATCCTTTGTATTTCTGTGTTGTCTGTTGTGATCTCTCCATTTTCATTTCTAATTTTATTGATTTGATTTTTCTCCCTTTGTTTCTTGATGAGTCTGGCTAATGGTTTGTCAATTTTATTTATCCTTTCAAAGAACCAGCTTTTGGCTTTGTTGATTTTTTCTATGGTCTCTTTTGTTTCTTTTGCATTTATTTCTGCCCTAATTTTTAAGATTTCTTTCCTTCTACTCACCCTGGTGTTCTTCATTTCTTCCTTTTCTAGTTGTTTTAGGTGTAGTTAGGTTATTTATTTGACTTTTTTCTTGTTGAGGTATGCCTGTATTGCTATGAACTTTCCCCTTAGCACTGCTTTTGGTGTCCCACAGGTTTTGGGTTGTTGTGTTTTCATTTTCATTTGTTTCTATGCATACTTTGATTTCTTTTTTTATTTCTTCTGTGATTTGTTGGTTATTCAGCAGCGTGTTGTTCAGCCTCCATATGTTGGAATTTTTAATAGTTTTTCTCCTATAATTGATATCTAATCTTACTGCATTGTGGTCAGAAAAGATGCTTGGAATGATTTCAATTTTTTTGAATTTACCAAGGCTCGATTTATGGCCCAGGATGTGATCTATCCTGGAGAAGATTATGTGTGCGCTTGAGAAAAAGGTGAAATTCATTGTTTTGGAGTGAAATGTCCTATAGATATCAATTAGGTCTAACTGGTCTATTGTATCTTCTGATGAACATGATGATCAGAGTTTTGTTAATTTGTTACAGAAAAAAAAAATGAGACCCTTTTAGAAGTCATATGTCTCTTGTAATCCAACTATTATTTAGATAGATATTTCAGAGAGAGATAGTAATTTTTAAGTTGTTTAGAAGACTAAGGTGCAAGTATAAAATAATTGCTATTATTAATATTACTGTTAAAGTATCTCTGTTCAGTGAATCAGAGACCAATCTGACTGATTTGCTTACATATTCATGGCTGCTTTTAAGTGCCTTTTACTCCAAATTTTGTTCTCTGTATTACAGTTATACTATACAGGAAATAAAATGGATATATCTTGTTTAAAGGTATCCATAGAACAAAGTTATTTACATAATCAAGAAGCGATCCAGACACAGACAAGTGACTTAATCATATAATGTAAAGGTTATTAAAAGGTCCTGCATGACCCCGAATATTTATTTTGCCACCAGCTTCCTATCTTATTTCTTTGTTTTCTTGTATGGACTAATATTCCTGCAATTAGAGTTACTTCTTTTGTAAGAAGAATAAATAAATGGCTTTATTATGGTTTTATATAATATTTATTACAATATTTAAAAGGTAATGATTAACAAATACACTTGGGTGAAATGGGCCCCAGAGAAATGGGAGGGAGGATACTAATTTAAGAAGGCCTTCTCATTTCATTATCACAGATTAATTTATTAAATTAGCTAGTTGCTCACCAAGCCTGCCTGACCTAAAAATTATGAAGTGGAAATGCCCTTTTCCATTTACATTCCAAAGTGTAAATATGTTTTAGAAACAAAGAAAATCTAAGGGATTTGATGTGTGGCATAGGTTATTTTCAGGTGGCTTTTCATGGAGGGAGAGGTCCAGAAAAGCCTCAAGGAAGCCTAAGGGTGTCAGGGAAAGCACATCCAGAATTTGAGAGGGCCACAGAAGTACTCAAGCTCACAGCCTAGAAAAGACCCTTCACAACTGCTAACATCTCTCTCTTTGCCTAAATAATACATATGGCACAGCTAAAGTTTCCCTGGAAGGCTTAAAATATTTTCTTATATTTTCTTTACCAGTGGTTCTATCCCAATTCAAATATCTAAAAATTCTAATTTTTATATACATTTTAAAGTAACGGTGGAAAACTGTATCAAACTGACTCACATTGATACCATCAAGGATGGTAACATAGGATTTTTCAGGTTAATACTTTTAAGAAGATTTCATTCCTAAGAGTAAGCTTATGAATTAAGGTCAGAAGTTTAAGCTAACTAAATTCTGCTTTTGGATGAGAAATGAAAACTAAAATACTGGCAGTTTCTAAAGCTCCGTCAAGGGGAATTAATTATTGGATCACTTATGTTGATCATATAATCTTTTCCTTTGTGGCTGATTGAAATCAACATAAAGCTAAGTTTATTTTAAAACAATATATTCAATATTTGAAGACTAAGTCCAAAGAAAATGTTATTGGATTGAGGGTTAAGTGCTGGGAAGTAATGGTGTCTCTTCACAGAAAATGAAATTTGTAGTTTTGTTAATAATAATAAGTAGCTCAGCTGGTGAAGAATCTGCCTGCAATGTGGGAGAATTGGGTTTGATCCTTGGGTTGGGAAGATCCCTTGGAGAAGGGATAGGCTACTCACTCCAGCAGTCTTGCCTGTAGAATCCCCATGGACAGAAGAGCCTTGTGGGCTATAGTCCATGGGGTCACGAAGACTGAGCAACTAAGCACAGCACATTGAATACCTACTCTGGATCCACTATGTATAGGACATGACAGATAAGGGCAGAGTCTTCATGGAGTGTGCAGCTCTAGGCAGAACTGACTGTTGGGTTTGAGAGGGAACAATGACATAAGTAATCAAGTTAATTTCACCTAGTGATTGGCTTGGAAGGAAATAAACAGGATGGACAGGGAAGCCTGTCATATTATTGTCATACTACAGTCCATGGGGTTGCAAGGAGTCGGATACAACTGAGCAACTGAACTGACTGACTGATAATCAGAAGACACTGAGTTTTGAATGAAAGCTCTGAGTAAGAGTAAACAACTGGATTGAAGTCTCTTTTCTCAAACAACCCAGTGTCTGGATGTTCTAAGGACTTTCCCCCTCAGTTCAGCCCTGCTTTCTCTCCTTACTGCTGTGCTTGCTGGAATCCCTCCTCTCCTGCAGCCATGCTTCTGTGGTTAAAGCTACTGTCTTTTCCCATTCCTGATATTTGGCTTCTAAGTTCTCTTTTGGAGGATTGACATGGAAAGGAAAAAGTGTATAAGTCTCAAAGTTTCAGTGTGGCTACTTTTGATCATATTATAGTTGCATATTTTAGAGAAAGACATTTAAATATATGATTTCAGAAGTAGATTTGTGTTTAAATTATTTAATGTTATATCTGTTGATCAACTTACAGTTGATAAGGAAGTTCATCACAATCATCTTTAAAGCTAATTTATCCTTTTTTAAG
Source organism: Bubalus kerabau (assembly GCF_029407905.1). Classification (NCBI taxonomy): domain Eukaryota; kingdom Metazoa; phylum Chordata; class Mammalia; order Artiodactyla; family Bovidae; genus Bubalus; species Bubalus kerabau. The sequence continues at coordinate 156,089,408 of NC_073626.1, forward strand.
GAAAAAAAATCTCTTTTCAAAGAAAGATATGCTTCAAAACAATCCTTTTGACCTTTTTTGTTTTACATAAAAAACAAGACATTTGATAGTTTTAGTTACAATTTTTAGAAGCCAGAGTTCTTTTAAAAACTGATCTAACTGTAGGAAGACTGGACTCAGGAGCCATTTAAAACAGCAAAATCACTGAAATTACCACAAAAATGCAAAAAAGGTGACAATACTAAACAGACCACAAAAAGAACACTGTATGAAGTATGAGAGATGAAACAGTAAGACAGAGCATGGCCTGTTTGGGGCTCAGTTGGAAATGTGCATGTCACATGACTCAATTTTGTTGCTATTTTGCATTCCCATATGTGCACATGCATGCAGAGTGTTGATTTGGGGATGGTAAATACAAATTTGCAAGCAGGCAGTTTGCAAATACGGAATCTTTTTTTTTTTTTTTAATATTTTCAAATATATCCTCTTTTATATTTATTTTTAGTTTAATTTTAACTGGAGGATAATTGCTTTACAATGTTAAGTGGTTTCTGCCATATAACAATATGTGTCAGTCATAAGTGTTTATATCTCCCCTCCCTCTTGAACCTCCTTCCCAGCTCTCATCCAGTCCCACTCTTCTGGGTTGTCACAGAGCACCACGTTGAGCTCCCTGTGTTATACAGCAACTTCCCATTCTCTTATCTAGTTTACACATGGTAATGTATATATTTTCATGCTATGTCATCAATTGGTCACACCTTCTTCTCCCATTGTGTCCATAAGTATGTTCTCTATGTCTGAGTCTCTATTCCTCCCCTACAATTAGGCTCATCAGTACCATTTTTCTAGACTCCATGTATACGAATTACTTTATGATACTTGTTTTTCTCTTTCTGACTAACTTGACTCTATAACAGGCTCTAGGTTCATCCACCTCACTGGAACTGACTCAAATTTGTCCTTTTTATGCCTGAGTAATACTCCATTGTATATATGTGCCACAACTTCTTCATATATTCACCTGTTGATGGACATCTAAGTTGCTTCCATGTCTGGCTATTGTAAATAGCACTGCAACAAACATTGGGGTACATGTATCTTTTTCAGTTATGATTTTCTCAGGGTATATGCCCAGTAGTGGGAATTTTGGGTCATATTGTAATTTTATTCCTAGTTTTTTAAGGAATCTCCACACCGTTCTTCATAATGGCTATATAAATTTCCATTTCTACCAACAGTGCAAGAGGATTCCCTTTTCAGCACACCTTATCCAGTATTTACTGTTTGCAGAATTTTTAATAATGGCTGTTCTGACCAATGGGCTTCCCAGGTGCTACTAGTGGTGAAAAACCTTCCTGCCAGTGCAGGAGACATAAGAGATGTGGGTTCAATCTCTGGATCAGGAAGATTCCCTAGAGAAGGATACTCATCCAGTATTCTTGACTAGAAAATCCCATTGACAGAGTCTGGTGGGCTATAGTCCATAGCATTGCAAAGAGTCAGACATGACTGAAGTGACTTAGCACACCCACATTCTGTCCAGTGTGAGGTGATACCTCATTGTAGTTTTGATTTGCATTTCTCTAATTGAGCATCTTTTCATATGTTTGATGGCCATTGTAAGTCTTCTTTGGAGAAATGCCTGCTTAGGTCTTCTGCCCATTTTTTGATTTGATTGTTTGCTTTCCTGGTATTGAGCTGCATGAGCTGCTCCTTTGTCAGTTGTTTCATTTGCATTTATTTTCTCCCATTCTAAAGGTTGTCTTATTTTGTCTATAGTTTCCTTTACTGTGCTAAAGCTTTTAAGTTTAATTACATCCCAATTATTTTTGTTTTTATTTCCATTACTCTAGGAGGTGGGGTTTCCCTGGTGGCTCAGAGGTTAAAGCATCTGCTTGCAATGTGGGAGACCTGGGTTCGATCCCTGGGTTGGGAAGGTCCCCTGGAGAAGGAAATGGCAACCCACTCCAGTGTTCTTGCTTGGAGAATCCCATGGACGGAGGAGCCTGGTGGGCTACAGCCCACGGGGTCGCAAAGAGTCGGACATGACTGAGCAACTTCACTCACTCACTCACTCAGGAGGTGGGTCAAAGAGCATCTTGCTATGATTTATGTCAAAGAGTGTTCTGCCTATGTTTTCCACTGTGAGTTTTATAGTTTCTGGCCTTACATAGAGATCTTTAATCTATTTTGCATTTATTTGTGTATGGTGTCAGGAAGTGTTCTAATTTCATTCTTTTACATGTAGCTGTCCAGATTTCCCAGCACCACTTCTTGAAGAGACTGTCTTTTCTCCGTTGTATATTCTCACCTCCTTTGTCAAAGAAAAGGTGCTCATAGATGCATGGGTGATCTCTGTGCTATCTTGTTCCATTGATCTATTTAATGTACTTTTGTTTTTATTTCAGTACCATACTGTCTTGATGACTGTAACTTTGTAGTATAGTCTGAAGTCAAAACGATTGATTCTTCCAGCTTCATTTTTCTTTCTTGATTGTTTTGACTATTTAAGGTCTTTTGTGTTTCCATACAAATTGTAAAATGTTTTGTTCTAGTTCTGTGAAAAATGCCATTGGTAATTTGATAGGGATTGCATTGAATCTGTAGATTGCTTTGGGTAGTATAGTATAGTTGGTGGTAAAGAATCTGCCTGCAGTACAGGAGATGTGGAGATGCAGTTTTGATCCTGGGGTTCAGAAAGTCCTGAGGGGAAGGAAATGGCAACCCATTCCAGTATTCTCGACTGGGAAATCCCATGGACAGAGAGCCTGGCAGACTATAGTCCATGGAGTCACAAAGAGTTGGACAAGACTGAGTGACTAAATAGTAGCAAGCAAACAAGGACATGATGTATTTCTCCGTTTGTGTCATCTTTGATTTCTTTCATCAGTGTCTTATAGTTTTCTGTATGCAGATCTTTTGTATCCCTGTGCTGTGCTGTGCTAGTTGCTCAAGTCGTGTACGACTCTTTGTAACCCCATGGACTATATAGCTCACCAGGCAACTCAGTCCATGGAGATTCTTGAGGCAAGAATATGGAGTGGGTTGCCATGCCTCCTCCAAGGGATCTTTCTAACCCAGGGATCAAACCCAGGTCTCCTGCATTGTAGATGGATTCTTAACCATCTGAGCTGAGCTACCAGGGAGCCCTAGGCAGGTTTATTCCTATGAATCTTACTCATTTTATTGTAGTGGTAAATGGAATTGTTTCCTTAATTTGTCTCTATGATTTTTTGACTATGGGATCTTTGACTATTTAGGGCCAACTACAAATCGCAGTATTCCCAGTGTTATGGTGTGCAAATTACTTAGAATAGTAAATGCTCAATATGTCCCAACTTAAACTATAGTGTTAAGTGTAGAAACTGTTGAAATATAAAGAGTTATTTGCTTTTGTCTTTATTCATTTGTCCTTGCCATTTCAATATTTGGTCTTTTTATTTTGTTTTTTTTTTTCCCATTATTCAGTTTGCTGCCATTTATTGCCAAGTATCCATGTTTTCCTCATTGTTATCAGTGAACAGTGCTCCAGCCTCTTAAATTTCTCCCTGCACTCGCATCCTTTGCAAAAACAATTCAGTTGACTGTTTAACAATCTGAGTAAGGACTTGAGGGTACTCTAAGCAAGTCCTCAACTCAATTATGGTTATTTTATTTATACACCTTTTTTCTTTTATTCTCCAAATCCTGATTATATTTCAGGTATTTGAGGGTGCTGGAAAATCTGCCTTTTTCATTGGTAGAGTAGAATTTTATTGCCATTTGGAGATAGTTCTCAGTTCATATATTTATTGTCATAAATAATGTTTATCTCAGATAAGCCTCATGATAAATATTATCATTGTATGTTCGTTCAGTTATACAAATGCTATTTAAAATCCAGGTCTTTTACTTATAAAACATAAATAGAGTCACAGATGTAGAAAACAAATTTATGGTTACCAGAGGAGAAAGAGGGGGGGCAGAAAAATTAGGAGATTAGGATTTACATATACATAGGAGGAGAAAATGCAACCCACTCCAGTATTCTTGCTGTGAGAACCCCATGACAGTATGAAAAGACATATACACATTGCTATGTATTAAATAGATAACTAGTAAGAACCTGTTGTAGAACAAAGGGAGCACTAGTCAATACTCTGTAATGACCTATATGAGAAAAATCTAAAAAAGAATATGTATATGTATGTGTGCGTATATATATATATAATTGACTCAGTCAATTTGCTGCACAGCAGAAAGTAACACAACATTGGAAATCAGCTACTCTAATAAAAATTAAAAAAAAAAAAAAAGCAGAGAGGTGGGATCAGAAAACAATCTTCCCACAGTCCATGGGGTTGCAAAAGAGTCAGACACAATTTAGTGAATAAACAACAATTAAAGCCTGGGGCTTCCCAGGTGGCTCACTGGTAAAGAATCTGCCTGTCAATCCCTGGGTTCAGAAGATCCCCTGGAAAAGGAAATGGAAACCCTCTCCAGTATTCTTGCCTGCAGAATCCCATGGACAAAGGAGACTGGCAGGTTACTGTCCAAGGGGTCGCAAAAAGTCAGGAGTTAGGGACTATCAACAGCAACAGTTAAAGTCTTGGGCCATAATATTGGGGTGGTTTTTTAATACATATTGTAAAAGAATTAAGAAAATAAGAGAGACTTTATAATTTAAGTACAAAGTGAAAAAAAAATGTAGGGATATGGGTTCCCCTTTTAGAGAATTAGAGACAAAAAGAAAGAACAGGAGATGACACAAGGAAAAATGATGAAACGTGACGTAAAACAAAATGAGAATGTAAATATTCTTGCTATTAATTTCAGCTCTCTCTAAAGCAAAAGATTTTCCAGAATTAACTACTAATTTTTAAAAATAAATCTGTAGCATAAAATATAAATAAAATTTAGGTCTTACTAAGGGTTAATAAGATAATGAATTCCAGTATTTTTTCCTAAAAAAGGATAGATATCTTTTACCCTTTTCTTCATTTCACCTAAATACATATTGCTGCTCTTTTGCAAATGTTATGTAATTGCATTAACCACATTTTGTTGATATAAAAGTTCATACAAGCTTGAAGTTTAAAAAATACAGTTTCGTATCCAATATTAATAGTGTTATAACAAATACACCAAAGGAAATAGAATCTTTAAAATTTAATACCTCACGAAGGACTACTCTGTGTGTGCTGTGTGTTAAAACAATGTCCTCTTACAAGTTACAAGTTGGAAATACATTTTAAATGAAAATGCATCTGCTCTGGAAGAGTGGATAACTTTATTTTTTAACGAGTTCATAGTTGAGACAAATAGCCATCCTTCGGTTACCAGAATAATAAATTAAATCAAGGAGCACAACGGACAAGAACAGAAGAAAAAAAGGGGAAGTAAAGTAAAAACAGGAGGTAGTTGATAAAGAGCTTTTTCGTGTTCACTAACTTCTCTCTACAAAAATGTTAGGAAAACAGAAGACAGAGCAATGGAGAGAAAATTGCATCAGGCTTCAGTGTTGACATTTTTGATGGAAATATGCAAATCATTTCCATCCCTTGTGGTGCAGTCATGCTCTGTCACTTTAGTCCATTTTCACCTGCAAAGAATTCTGAATGGGACTTCCTTCTCTGGCAGCTAATTAATCTCTCTCAAGCCTGCTCTTGCAGTCTGTCTGCCTGGAATGCCCCATACCTAAACCCAGTGATTTGTAAGCAGATTTCTTTCCCCCTTGAGCAGTTCTTTCTTCCTTTAAGCTATGTGAAGACCCAGCTTTTTCTTTTATTTGGGAAACTCTGTGCACTAGAATATATCATTGAGGAACCTCTCCCTCTATCCTACCACCATAACTGAATAGACTCCCAGATAATTAAATTGGGTTTTAATGACAGCAGACAAAGCCTAAATATCAACTGTCAATGTGCACAGTGTTTTACTAGTGGCACACATAGTATGTAAGGATATGCATTCCTAAATCACACATTTTCTGTGTGTATTTGTTAGATATTCCCTGTGATGAAATGGATATAATCATATATGACACTGTTACTTTTGCCTTAAAAATACTGCCAAATTGTACAGTATTTAGACATTTTAGTGTTTTGGCAAATTTTGTATGTACAAAAAATTAATGTAAGAGCATAATTGTTTATAGGTTGGAATGCATCAATTAAAAAAATAATAATTTTATTCATGTTTATTATATTTAATAAATACAGCCTTTTAAAAAGTTACTGCTAATGAGCTACTTGCAAATAGCAATGCTTAATTTTGTCACAAGTGAAACTGCCTTTCCATGATAGCTCATAAGAGGTTAGAAATGCCATCTTTATTATTTTGCTGATGCTGTCCACAGATCATCTTTTTAATGTAATTATCAGTATTGTTTTATTTTCTCTCATGTGTTTTTCTGTTAAATTTTTTGTGATTTGTATCTATTTCTTTATATTTCCTTTCCTTTTTATTTCCTTTTTAATTAGACATAAGACTTCCTGGTAGCTATGTAATGCATGCCTTTAGAGAACAAATATATATATATATATATTACTGGTATAGCTATTCCAAATATTATAGATACTTTGTCCATCTATGAAGGTGCATGTACTTGACACATACATGTGTGGAGCCTTAATAAGAGGATAGAATCACTATAAATACTCAACTATTCACAGAAATATATATTTAGTATTTATTGTGTCGCACATATCAGGATAGTGAAGGCAGAAGGAAAAAGTATTCTCACAAGTGATATTTACTTTTAATTGTTTGGTTAAGGTGATATACACAGTGGAACTTAACACTGAAGTGTTCAATTATTATAGATGAATTTTGATAAATGTATATGCCTTTAAAGCTATTGAAGCTATAGGCCGTTTCTGTAACCACAGATAATTTCCCAGTTCATCTAATGAAAGCCATTCCCCACAGCAAACAGTGTCTTCTTTCTATAACCATAGAGTGTCTGTTCCTGAACTTCATATGAATTCAACTATATAATACATAGGCATATTTACCTAAATTCTTTCATTTGGTATTATTGCTATTAAAGTATATTGTTGCAGAAGTCAGCAATTCATTATTTTTAGTCACAGTCTAATGAGGCAATATGGTACCGCTTCATCTGAGTACCTTAAAACAATGTAATTCTGTGTTCACCCTTGTCCTTGCGATTTTGCTATCTTTTAGTTTACTTCTACATACTTAAAACACTATCCAGTACAATGATGGTATCTTTAATCAGTTGTCTTTTAAAAATTAAAAAAAAAAAAACAAGGTATTTTTCCATTTACCCAAATAGTTATCATTTTAGATGATGTCATTCTTTTCTGTATATGGATATTTCCATCTGTTGTCCTTTCCATTCAGTCTGAATACCTTCTCTTCAGCATCTCTTATAGGAAAGATCTGCTGGTGATTTATTTGAAAATTTATTTCATCTTCCTTATTGAAGGTATTTTAACTGATTATTGAATTTTAAATAATTCAATTCAGCCCTTAAAAAGTTATATTCTATTGTTTCTATTGAGAAGTCAGTTGTCATTGCACCCTTATTACCTACGTGTTATGTTTCTTTCATTGATTGTGACTGTCAGATTTTTGTTTTATATTTTGCTTTTAGCAGTTTTACTATGATATGCTTAGGTGTATTCTGTCTGTTATTAATTATGTTTGGATTTTCCTGAGCTAGTATGATCTGTATATTGGCATTTCTCATCAAATTGGGGAGCACTTGAGCAATTGTTCTTTCAAACTTGTTCTAACACTTTTCTCTTTCTTTCCTTTTCTACGCTCCCCATGACCTCCGGAAACCCAATTATTTCTGTTACACCATGTGATTATCCCCACTGATAACTGAGGTTCTGTCAATGGTTCTTCAATATGTTTTCTTTTTCTTTCTATTTCTGTAAGTTCTATTCACCTTAATCAAGTCCACCAATCCTTTTATTCCTGCAGTATTCAATGTGCTTTTTGCTCATGCAATGAACTTTATTTCACATGTTATACTTATCCATTGTTTTTTTATAGTTTCTATTTATTCTCTGACATTCTCTCTTTGTAGACCCATTTAGCAGTTTCTTTAAATCCTTACCTGTGATTATGATATATGGTTGAAATCTTGGTGTTTGATTAAAAAGTTGAGTCTGTTTCTAATACTGCGTTTTTTTCTTCTTTATACCTTTTCCACCTCTTTACATGTGTACTAATTTTTTAAATCAAATGCTGGATATCATTAGTAACAAATTTTAGGGAATCTATATTGGTCTTTCTATAAAAGTTCTGTTCCAGCAATCTATTTAATTATAGACATATCATTTTTGCCTTTCAGGCTTAGTTTTATTCTTGGTCAAAACAAGTCTACTTTGGTTTTTAACTTCCATTAGTACTCTTGCCTGGAAAATCCCATGGACGGAGGAGCCTGGTAGGCTGCAGTCCACAGGGTTGCTAGGAGTCAAACATGACAGAGCGACTTCACTTTCACTTTTCACTTTCATGCATTGGACAAGGAAATGGCAACCCACTCCAGTGTTCTTGCCTGGAGAATCCCAGGGACAGGGGAGCCTGGTGGGCTGCTGTCTCTGTGGTCGCACAGAGTCAGACACGACTGAAGCGACTTAGCAGCAGCAGCAGCAGTGAACCTGACCCTTATTCCTATGGTGGGTTCTTTTTTGTGGTTCCAACTGAAAGTCTGATGTACCCATTGAGTCTGTCCACTCTAGATGAGATTAAAGTTCAATATCTTCCAATAATACCTAGTCTCTGGTATCACTGTACAGCATTCAACCACCCAGCATGAAATGTCTTCAAGGGCTTGTGGACTCTTACACTGTAATAATGTCATCTAGATCTTGGCCAACAATTCATGGCAAATTCCCAAACTGCTGCCATTTGCAATGCAGCTCCCTTTTTTCATGTACCCTTCACTGCAAGAACCAGGCAGACCAGCAGCCCAGATTTTTCTCATTTCCTCTCGGTTCCTCTGAGACTTCACATCTACCCCTATTGGTGGCTCAGACAATAAAGAATCTTCCCACAATGAGGGAGACCCAAGTTCGATCCCGGGTGGGAAAAATCTCCTGGAGAAGAAAATGGCTACCCTCTCTGGATTCTTGCTTGGAGAACTCATGGACAGAGGAGCCTAGTGGGATTGCAAAGAGTCAGACACTGAGCAACTAAGACTCTGACTTTCAGTGAGACTTCACATCTACCAGGGTTCTACTATTATTTTGATAGCAGTAAGTGCTTCCCAGCAGAAAGTCAGTGAGGTCATTCAGAAGAGTTCAGTACAGTGGCTCAGTCGTGTCCAATTCTTCTGCAAGCCCATGAACTGCAGCACGCCAGGCTTCCTTGTCCATCACCAACACCCAGAGCATACTCAAACTCATGTCCATCCAGTCGGTGATGCCATCCAAGCATCTCATCCTCTGCCATCCCCTTCTCTTCCCACCTTCAATCTTTCCCAGCATCCAGGTATTTTCAGTGAGTCACTTCTTTGCATCAGGTGACCAAAGAATTGGAGTTTCAGCTTCAGCATCAGTCACCAATGAAATTCAGGACTGATTTCATTTAGGATAGACTGGTTGGATCTCTTGCTGTTCCAGGCACTCTCAACAGTCTCCTCAAGAGTCGTATCCAAAACCACAGTTTAAAATCATCAATTCTTCGATGCTCAGCTTTATTTATACTCCAACTCTCACATCCATACATGACTACTGGAAAACAATAGCCTTGACTACAGGCAAGTAAAGCCTCTAGTCTCTTGGAGACTAGTATTCTCTCTACTTTGTTGGCAAACTAATGTCTCTGCTTTTTAATATGCTGTCTAGGTTGGTCATAGCTTTTCTTCCAAGGAGCAAGCATCTTTTAATTTCATGGCTGTAATCACCATATGCAGTGATTTTGGAGCCCAAGAAAATAAAGTCTGTCATTGTTTCCATTGTTTCCCCATCTATTTGCCATGAAGTGATGGGACCAGATGCCATGATCTTCATTTACTGAATGTTGAATTTTAAGCCACCTTTTTCACTCTCCTCTTTCACTTTCATCAAGAGGCTCTTTAGTTCTTCAATTTCTGCCATAAGGGTGGTATCATCTGCATATCTGAGGTTATTGATATTTCTCCCAGCAACCTTGCTTCCAACTTGTCCTTCATCCAGCCCAGCATTTTTCGTGATGTACTATGCATATAAGTTAAATAAGCAGGGTGACAGTAAGCAACCTGACATATTCCTTTCCAAATTTGAAACCCGTCTGTTGTTCCATGTCCAGTTCTAACTGTTGCTTCTTGACTGGCATATAGACTTCTCACGATGCAGGTCAGGTGGTCTGGCATTCCAATCCCTTGAAGAATTTTCCACAGTTTGTTGTGATCCACACAGTCAAAGGTTTTGGCATAGTCAATAAAGCAGAAGTAGATATTTTTCTGAAATTCTCTTGCTTTTTCGATGATCCAGTGGATGTTGGAAATTTGATCTCTGGCTCCTCTGCCTTTTCTAAATCTAGCTTGAACATCTGGAAGTTCACGGTTCACGTACTGTTGAAGCCTGGCTTGGAGAATTTTGAGCATTACTTTGCTAGCATGTGAGATGAATGTAATTGTGCAGTAGTTTGAGCATTTTTGGCAGTGTCTTTCTTTGGGATTGGAATGAAAACTGACCTTTTCCAGTCCTGTGGCCATTGCTGAGTTTTCCAAATTTGCTGGCATATTGAGTGCAGAACTTTCACAGCATCATGTTTTAGGATTTGAAATAGCTCAACTGGAATTCCATCACCTCCACTAGCTTTGTTCGTAGTGATGCTTCCTAAGGCCCACTTGACTTCACATTCCAGGATGTCTGGCTCTAGGTGAGTGATCATACCATCATGATTCTCTTGGTCATGAAGATCTTTCTTGTATAGTTCTTCTGTGTATTCTTGCCACCTCTTCTTAATATCTTCTGCTTCTGTTAGATCCATACCATTTCTGTCCTTTATTGTGCCCATCTTTGCATGAAATGTTCCCTTGTTATCTCTAATTTTCTTGAAGAGCTCCCTAGTCTTTCCCATTCAGTTGTTTTCCTCTTTTCCTTAGCATTGATCACTGAGGAAGGCTATCTTATCTCTCCTTGCTATTCTTTGGAACTCTGCATTCAAATGGGTATATCTTTCCTTTTCTCCTTTCCATTTCTCTTCTCTTCTTTTCACAGCTATCTGTAAGGCCTCCTCAGATAACCATTTTCCCTTTTTGTATTACTTTCTTGGGGATGGTCTTGATCCCTGCCTCCCATACAATGTCATGAATCTCCATGCATACTTCTTCAGGCACTCTATCAAATCTAATCCCTTGAATCTATTAATCACTTCCACTGTATAATCTTAAGGGGTTTGACTTAGGTCATATCTGAATGATCTAGTGGTTTTTCCCTACTTTCTTCAATATGTCTGAATTTGGCAATAAGGAGTTTATGATCTGAGCCACAGTCAGCTCACCATCTTGTTTTTATGACTGTATAGAACTTCTCCACCTTTGGCTGCAAATAATTTAAATAATCAGATTTTGGTATTGACAATCTGGTGATGTCCATGTGTAGAGTCTTCTCTTTTGTTGTTGGAAGAGGATGTTTGCTATGATCAGGGCATTCTCTTGGCAAAACTCTATTAGCATTTGCTTCCTTCATTCTGTACTCCAAGGCCAGATTTGCCTGTTACTCCAGGTAATTTTTGGCTTCCTACTTTTGCAATCCAGTCCCTTATAATATAAAGGACACCTTTTTTGGGTATTAGTTCTAGAAGGTCTTGTAGGTCTTCATACAACCATTCAGCTTCTTCTGTGTTACTGGTTGGGGCATAGACTTGGATAACTGTGATATTGAATGATTTGCCTTGGAAACAAACAGAGATCATTCTGTCGTTTTTGAGATTGCACCCAATTACTGAATTTTGGATTCTTTTGTTGACTATGATGACTACTCCATTTCTTCTAAGGGATTCTTGCCTACAGTAGTAGATATAATGGTTATCTGAGTTAAATTCACCCATTCCAGTCCATTTTAGTTTGTTGATTCCTAAAATGTTGATGTTCACTCTCGCCATCTCCTGGTTGATGGCTTCCAATTTGCCTTGATTCATGGACATAACATTCCAGGTTCTTAGGCAATATTGCTCTTTACAGCATCAGACTTTACTTCCACCACTAGTCACATCCACAGCTGGGTGTTGTTTTTGCTTTGGTTCCATCTCTACACTTTTTCTGGAGATAGTTCTCCACTGATCTCCAGTAGCATATTGGGCACCTACCGACCTGGGGAGTTCATCTCTCAGTGTCCTATTTTTTTTTTTTTTTTTTTTTTTTTTGCTTTTTCATACCATTCGTGGGGTTCTCAAGGTGAGATTACTGAAGTGGTTTGCCGTTCCCTTCTCCAGTAGACCATGTTTTGTCAGATCTCTCCACCATGACCCATCCATCTTGGGTGGCCCTACACAGCATGGCTCACAGTTTCATTGAGTTAGACAAGGCTGTTGCCCATGTGATCAGATTGGTTAGTTTTCTGTGATTGTGGTTTTCATTCTGTGTGCCCTCTGATGGAGAAGGATAAAAGGCTTATGGAAGCTTCCTGATGGGAGAGACTGACTGAGGGAGAAACTGGGTCTTATTCTGATGGCCAGTGCCATGCTCAGTAAATCTTTACCCAATTTTCTGTTGATGGATGGGGCTGTGTTCCCTCCCTATTATTTGACCTGAGGCCAAACTATGTTGGAGGTAATGAAAATAATGCTGACCTCCTTCAACAGGTCCCATGCAAGCACTGCTGCACTCAGTGCCCCCAACCCTGCACCACGCCACCTCTGACCATGCCTCTGCCAGAGACCCCTGGACGTTCATGGGCAAGCCTGAGTCAGTTTTTTCTTGGGTCATTACTCCTTTCTCCTGGGTCCTGGTGCACACAAGGTTTTGTTTGTGCCCTCCAAGAGTCTGTTACCCCACTCCTGTGTAAGTTCTGGCAGCTCTATGGTGGGGTTCATGGTGACCTCCTCCAAGAGGGCTTATGCCATACCCACGTCTACTGCACCCAGAGCCCCTGCCCCTGCAGCAGGCCACTGCTGACCCATACTTCCACAGGAGACACTCAAACATAGTTCAGTCTTAGTCTCTGTGGGGTCTCTGGGTCCTGGTGCATACAAGGTTTGTTTGAGACTTCTGAGAGTCTCTGGCAGGTATGGGGTTTGATTCTCAGTGGGGCAATTTTGCCCCTCCTACTGTCTTGCTGGGGCTTCTCCTTTGCCCTTGGACAGGGGTATCTCCTCAAAGTCCCTCCCATGCCTACCACCTTGCTGGGGCTTCTCAGAGAAGAGAAGAAGAGAGGTCATCAGTTCAGTTCAGTCGCTCAGTTGTGTCCGACTCTTTGCGACCCCATGAATCGCAGCACGCCAGGCCTCCCTGTCCGTCACCATCTCCCGGACTTCACTCAGACTCACGTCCATTGAGTCAGTGATGCCATCCAGCCATCTCATCCTCTGTCGTCCCCTTCTCCTCCTGCCCCCAATCCCTCCCAGCATCAGAGTCTTTTCCAATGAGTCAACTCTTCGCATGAGGTGGCCAAAGTACTGGAGTTTCAGCTTTAGCATCATTCCTTCCAAAGAAATCCCAGGGCTGATCTCCTTTTGTATGGGCTGGTTGGATCTCCTTGCAGTCCAAGGGACTCTCAAGAGTCTTCTCCAACACCACAGTTCAAAAGCATCAGTTCTTTGGCGCTCAGCCTTCTTCACAGTCCAACTCTCACATCCATACATGACCACAGGAAAAACCATAGCCTTGACTAGACGAACCTTTGTTGGCAAAGTAATGTCTCTGCTTTTGAATATGCTATCTAGGTTGGTCATAACTTTCCTTCCAAGGAGTAAGCGTCTTTTAATTTCATGACTGCAGTCACCATCTGCAGTGATTTTGGAGCCCCCCAAAATAAAGTCTGACACTGTTTCCACTGTTTCCCCATCTATTTCCCATGAAGTGATGGGACCGGATGCCATGATCTTTGTTTTCTGAATGTTGAGCTTTAAGCCAACTTTTTCACTCTCCACTTTCACTTTCATCAAGAGGCTTTTTCATTCCTCTTCACTTTCTGCCATAAGGGTGGTGTCATCTGCATATCTGAGGTTATTGATATTTCTCCCGGCAATCTTGATTCCAGCTTGTAGACTATCCCCATGGAAAAGAAATGCAAAAATGCAAAATGGCTGTCTGGGGAGGCCTTACAAATAGCTGTGAAAAGAAGAGAAGCAAAAAGCAAAGGAGAAAAGGAAAGATATAAGCATCTGAATGCAGAGTTCCAATTAGAGGTCATGGTGCTCCCTAAATATTTTCCTGTGTTCAGGGGTACCCTCCTTTTCTGTGTTTAGTTCAGTGCCAAAAAATCATAGCCACATATAATGTGTGTCATTTTATAGTTGTTTATTGTGGAGAGAAAAGTACAGTACTGGTTACTTTATCATGGTGGCACAAATCCCAACAAGACATTTTTACTGTTAGATAAGGAAGATAGAGGAAACTGCCAGGGGTGAGGCAGGCTGAGGGTTGTGAGGGAGGCAGGAGCCTTTAGAGTTAACATAAAGCCTGTGACTTGAGTTGTTTGACAACAAGCTATATATATACTTAAAAAATGCAAAAGTGAAGGAAAGATGAACTTGAGGGATAAACCCAGTAGTATTTAGTGAGAAGTCTTTTTGGAAGAGAGCAAATCTGATTAGAAATGAAAGATAAATCTAATTTCCCTCTTTCTGCTGTTAATCTTTAGCAAGTAGCTGTCCCATAATATTGTCATAATAAAAAGAAACGAACCCAGAACTGATGATGAATTGAAAAAATTGAAGAATAAATAAATATAAACCAAATTCTACTGAAGAATATACAGTGAAGAAGGAATTACCTAAGTAAAATTACCAATAATTAAGACAAAAAGTCCTCTATATTTTCAATGAATTACAGGAATCCTACATTTCAAGTTGATTTTATATAATAAAAGAGAACATCAAAAGAGTTGAAGCATTTTATTATTTTATAAGACAATAGTTGAAAAGCAGACTGAGAAATATTGGGGGAAAAGTTAAATCAGAAACATAAAGGTTTTATAGATTACTCCCTCTTCACATACACACAAATAACCATAATTAAAAGTTTTTTAAGTTGTAAAAAAGTAATTACATATATATGCGAAGAGTTGATTCATTGGAAAAGACTGATGCTGGGACGGATTGGGGGCAGGAGGAGAAGGGGACGACAGAGGATGAGATGGCTGGATGGCATCACCGACTTGATGGACGTGAGTCTGAGTGAAGTCTGGGAGTTGGTGATGGACAGGGAGGCCTGGCGTGCTGCGATTCATGGGGTCACAAAGAGTCGGACACGACTGAGCGACTGATCTGATCTGATATATATATATGTGTGTATATGTATTTCTCTCTATAATCCTCATATCCATATATATGTATATATAATTTCTCTCTATAATACAAGGATTATAGAGAGAATATTAAATGAAGGAGAAAAATAAAACAAAATAAAACAACTAGTGTTCCTAAAGGGAAAAAAAAGAATAAATGGAAGAGAAAAATATGAATATATATTAAAGGAATAACTGTATACTAGAAGAACAAAAGTCTAAGATGGAAATTGGTACCAAGCCATGCCATGCTGCATTCCATTGTTTGCAAAAGAATATTAGGGCTGTGGGCCTAAAAAGCAGATCATCCTCAGGGGAAGCTAAGCATGAACGGTAAGAGAGATTAGGCTGGCCTCGGACTTTTTCTCTCATAGGAGACAGTGAAACATTTATCCACAAATGTTTGAGGATTGATGACTCAGGATACTACGACCATTCAAAATTGCTCTTGAAGTACTGAATAATCAAGAAAATATATAAAAGTTCAGAAAACTTATTTAAGTAGATATTTATTGAACATTGGGAGAACACTGGCACAAAAACTTACTTTTGATTGCTGATCATATGTGTTTTGATTTTTGACATTGTAAGATTGACAATATTATTTCAAAAACTTGGTTGGTGAGTAAAAGTGGGAGGAATTATAAACATGTCATAATTACAAACATTTCCTTTTTAACTTATACTTTCTATAAATGAAATACAACTAAAAATAGCATGCTTAATTTTTAATATTTTCTCAATCTGAGAGTGCCTTTTAGACAATATTTCAGAATTAAAAAACATTGACAACTTTCAACCATGCCTTTAATCCTAGTTGTTTTCATTCATGGTAAACTCATATAATTTAATTTAATAATTGTCTACGCCAAAGCCTTTGACTGTGTGGATCACAATAAACTGTGGAAAATTCTGAAAGAGATGGGAATACCAGACCACCTGATCTGCCTCTTGAGAAATTTGTATGCAGGTCAGGAAGCAACAGTTAGAACTGGACATGGAACAACAGACTGGTTCCAAATAGGAAAAGGAGTTCGTCAAGGCTGTATACTGTCACCCTGTTTATTTAACTTCTATGCAGAGTACATCATGAGAAATGCTGGACTGGAAGAAACACAAGCTGGAATCAAGATTGCCGGGAGAAATATCAATAACCTCAGATATGCAGATGACACCACCCTTATGGCAGAAAGTGAAGAGGAACTCAAAACCTCTTGATGAAAGTGAAAGAGGAGAGTGAAAAAGTTGGCTTAAAGCTCAACATTCAGAAAATGAAGATCATGGCATCCGGTCCCATCACTTCATGGGAAATCGATGGGGAAACAGTGGAAACAGTGTCAGACTTTATTTTTCTGGGCTCCAAAATCACTGTAGATGGTGACTGCAGTCATGAAATTCAAAGACGCTTACTCTTTGGAAGGAAAGTTATGAGTAACCTAGATAGCATATTCAAAAGCAGAGACATTACTTTGCCAACAAAGGTTCGTCTAGTCAAGGCTATGGTTTTTCCTGTGGTCATGTATGGATGTGAGAGTTGGACTGTGAAGAAGGCTGAGCGCCGAAGAATTGATGCTTTTGAACTGTGGTGTTGGAGAAAACTCTTGAGAGTCCCTTGGACTGCAAGGAGATCCAACCAGTCCATTCTGAAGATCAGCCCTGGGATTTCTTTGGAAGGAATGATGCTAGAGCTGAAACTCCAGTACTTTGGTCACCTCATGCAAAGAGTTGACTCATTGGAAAAGACTCTGATGCTGGGAGGGATTGGGGGCAGGAGGAGAAGGGGACGACAGAGGATGAGATGGCTGGATGGCATCACTGACTCGATGGATGGGAGTCTGAGTGAACTCCGGGAGTTGGTGATGGACAGGGAGGCCTGGAGTGCTGCGATTCATGGGGTCACAAAGAGTTGGACACGACTGAGCGACTGATCTGATCTGATAATATACACATAATTTTCATTTTTCTGTAAAATCTCTCTCTCTCTATTATAGAGCTATCCCTGGAGCAATTAATGGTTAAAGATGATTATTTCATTATAGTGGACTTTGGAATGTAAGCCTTTCAAAAAATGCTTTATATTGATATTTTTAGAATTATTAGAAAACAGCAGGTAAAATTTCTACACAAAACAAGAATTCTATAAAAATAAAGTAATTTATCCTGTAAGTTTAGCACCCATCTCAAAAACATGTCATAAAATCTGAGCATACTTGTAAATATCCAAATATGTTTTTGAAAGGTCACATACTAAATATTTTAGGCTTATGAACCATATGGTCTCTCATAACTATGCAACTCTGCTATTGTCAGGGGAAAGCAGCAATAGACATATGTAAACAAATTGACATGTTCCAGTAAATCATTCTTTACAAAAATAGGCAACTAGCCAAAGGGCCATAGTGTGTGGACCCCTGGTATAGACTGACATTTCATCAACTTTAAAGATCAAATTATTATCAGCCTCTCTCAGAAATATTGAGATAAGGGAACTGATACAAAATGGCCATGATTAATGAATTTATTGATTTTATTTCCTTGTTCCTGATATTAATTACTACAGTACTTCACTTTGATATGAAAAGTATCAATCAAGGGAATTGCCATTGAGTAATTTACATATGTATCCACATAAATCTTAAAATTTTCTGGCTTCTCAAAAATACCAAAATTTCCGGTGAAATAAGCTTCATTCCAAACAGTTATTAGATGTTATGCTCAGTTTGATTTCTTCTTTCCCTTTTATGTTTACTGCCATAGTCAAAAATCTCAGATTGTTGGAGCTACATTGAACCTCTCAGTGCTTCAAATTAAGTAATCTCAGTCTCACAAGAAGGAACTGTACTGTTACTGAGACGAATAACTTCTCTATGGTAACCCTACTGGTTCTTGTCATAGTTAGGACTGGAATCCAGTTTCCCAGCTCCCATTGCAGAATTTTTCCCACTCCACTGTACTGTCATGTGTGGAATGGCTCAAGCCAGTCACCAGTCAGTTGATCAGAGCTTAACCAGCTGGTTATCGTACTAGAAATGCCTGGAGAATCCCATGGACAGAGGAGCCTGGCAGGCTACAGTCCATGGGGTTGCAGAGAGTTGTACATGACTAAGCAACGAAGCACAGCACAGCACATAGGTACATTTCTAATATCATAACCAAATGCCTGGAGAATCCCATGGACAGGGAAGCCTGGCGTGCTGCACTCCATGGGGTCGCAAAGAGTCGGGCACAACCGAGTGACTGAACTGAACTGAATCAGCTGATTAAGCTGCATGATAGGTGATTCTAATATACAGCCCACACTGAGAAAAAAAAAGAAAGAAAGAAACTGAGCAAGTTAAAGAAGTTTATCTGGTCTTCACATATTGTAGCACACATGCAGTTCTTTTCTCAGAATATTACTTCATGTGATGGGAGCAATTTTTAAGTAGTAATTTCATGATAAAGAATAAATGCGATAGTGTAAAGACAGCTTTCCCAAGTGATTTTATAAATTGGATGTAATTAGTCTATTTCATGCTACTAATTCTGTAAAGTGCTTGGAATATAAGGTGGTTGTAGAATCCTCCTTTAAAATGTCATTGTACATTTTTGCCATTTACAAAACTATGTCTCAAACATTTATTATCTTTGTTAGCATTGTACAGAAAGAATAAGGAACATTTAGGTGCTCACTTTGCAAACTTTAACTCTTAATTTTTCTCTGTGCAGTGAAAGATGCAGATATACCTTGTATGGACACACAGATTCTGTGAACAGCATCGAGTTTTTTCCTTACTCCAACACTCTTCTCACAGGCTCTGCCGATAAGTCACTGTCCATCTGGGATGCAAGAACGGTAAGCAAATCATTAACTTTTTTTTTTTTTTCCAATTTTGATAGGTCTAGTCACTCTTAGTCACTTTTCAGGTGCAAGGTACAACTTATGAAGAAATTGTATAGGGGCACATAGGATAAAAGAATGATAATATGTTTCTGTTTACAAGATCTTATTTATATGTTTTTATCTACCCTGCCTCCTAAAAGTAGGAATATAAAATAATGTAATTGCTTCATTAAACATTAATGCAGCAATTATTTATTGAGATAGAAACTCTGCTAGTATAATACATATGACAGGAAAATGCATAGCACCTTTCCTTAAGGACCTTGTATCTTAGAAAGGAAGGAGAACCAAGAGATTATTTTAATGTGGCGAGGTATATTAAAATGGAAGAAAATACAAGATACAGGGGAAAAGCAGGGAGATCTCTTATCTGCCTAGAAGGATGTGGATGACTCCCAAGAGGAGGCTGTCCTTGTGCTGAGAGTTAGAGGGTAAGTAGGATATACCAAATAATCTCAAGAAGATGGATTCCAGGAAAGAACAGTGCATACCTTACAAAGCTCTAGAGGTATGAGTCTATAAAAGCATATTTGGAGAGTAATAATATATATTGATAGAGCTTAAGAAAGAGGAAATAAAACACAAGCAAGTGTACACAGATAGACAAGCTCAAGATCACCAAGTATCTGATTGAAGTTTTATTATTTTCAGAGGGAATCTATTAAAGCATGTTAAGCAAACCATGGCTTCCCTGATAGCTCAGTTGGTAAAGAATCCATCTGCAATGCAGGAGACCCCAGTTTGATTCCTGGGTCAGGAAGATCTCCTGGAGAAGGGATAGGCTACCCACTCCAGTATTCTTGGGCTTCCCTGGTGGCTCAGCTGGTAAAGAATCCACCCACAATGCAGGAGACCTGGGTTCGATCCTTGAGTTGGGAAGATCCCTTGGAGATGGGAAAGGCTACCCACTCCAGTATTCTGGCCTGGAGAATTCCATGGACAATATAGTCCATGGGGATCGCAAAGAGTTGGACACGAGTGAGGGACTTTCACACACACACACAAGCAAACCAGGTAACAATCAGATTAGCCTTTTAGAAAGATGGATTTGATAGTAGAGTTAAGGGAGTCATTCTCATTGAGGAGGCTTATAAAGTAGGCTGTGAGCAGGTGAGAATTTGAACTAGGAGATTGTGAGAATTAAAAGGAAAGAATTAATTCAGGATAAAGGGTTTAACTCTCACAATTTGAAGAGTGATTGGAGGTGGAGGTAATGTGAGAAAAGGAGTTTAAAGGTGACCAGCTGTCCCACTTTATCTAAGATTGCAAGTTTTCCTGGGTTATGGGATTTTTCTGTGTTAAAACAGATAATCCTGGATTAGTATGGCCTCAGAAGTAAATTAGATGTGAACAAATGGAGATGGAATTTGGGGACTACATTTTCACAGAATTTGGCTGTGAAGATGAGGAGGAGAAAAGACTATACTTCCAGAATCTAAGAGAGGTCTCCCTTGTTTCAGATGGGAGACAACTTGTGGAAAGGATTAAAGATTTTGGAAAGAGAAAGCTGAAAGTGTTAGTCACTCAGTTGTGTCCAATTCTTTGCAATCCCATGAACCGTAGCCCACCAGGCTCCTCTGTCCATGGGATTTCCCGGGCAAGTATACTGAAGTGGGTTGTCATTTCCTTCTCCAGGAGCTCTTCCCAACTCAGGGGTTGAGCCTGGGTTTCCTGCAGAGTCTTTACCACCAGAGAAGCTAAAGCACAGCAAATTGAGTACACACTTCAGTAGTTTGGAGAATGCCAAGGTATGCAGAGTCTTTAGTTCTTTGAGGCAAATTGATTTAGGATAGAGAACACGGAGTCCTTAGGTTCACGTATTTTAGAAAACAGCTAGTGGTAGAGTGACAAATACCTTGGATACAACTTCACGTGTTATAGCATGTCAGCAGACAGCAGTCAAAGAACATTGTGGGAAAAGTGCATCAGCCATGAATTAATAAAATCAGGATAATTTGTTGTTGGGTAAAAAGGTGCCACAGCCACCTCCTTGATTTAAAATAGCTTAGACCCTGTGCAAGAGAGTTCAATCCTGCTAATGGAGCATCAATGAAAAAGCAAAATTTTCGACTCATTTACTCTCAATACTTAGATGTGAAGTGTGTGTAAAAGCAATTGGTAAAGGAAAACCCACAGAGGAAATATTACTTTAGCAGCGACCTAAATTTCATGCTCATTTTCTTTTGGTATAGGGTTTTTTGTTTTTTGTTTTTTTTAGTCTCTCAGAGTTCTGTAACTAAATGTTCTCAGAAAGCATGTCTCTTATTTATTTGTTTTCCTGTGAATAAACTGGAGCACTAATGCTTGGATGGAGACGGAAATGGCAACCCACTCCAGTATTCTTGCCTGGAGAATCCCCATGGACAGAGGAGCCTGGAAGGCTACAATCCATGGGGTCACAAGGAGTCGGATACAACTGAGCGACTAAGCACAATGTTTGAAAGTAAAATTCTCTTATGAATAAAAGTTTCCTCCTTGTGTGTTCCGTCTATGCATAGAGTTGTTTATGACAGTGACCTTTCTATCTGTTGTTGGGAACTCTTTGTGTTCTGGTCTTATTTCCTACAGTATATTGGAGAGCAGGAGGAAATAGAAATTCATATGCAAAGGGCCTTAGCATACAGCAGAACAGCATTTGAATTGAATATAGGTCCATAGAAAGATTGTGTTTCTTTAATCATTATTAATGTATTTTTTTCAAATTGGTTTTAATGGCAAATTAAAATTTATATTATTAATACTATTGCAAATCTGTTATTACCCTGCATGCTAGCTACATGTTAGCTACATGCTAGCTACATTACATTCATTAATATTAAGGAAAGGACTCTGAAAAACTTTGGTATATATAAAATGTTCAGCAATTGTGGTAAATACATCAATAATTAGAAATAAAGTTCATTTAATTAGTTTATTTTCTGAAAATATTTCAAACTCATTGGTAAAAATGTATATATTTAAATCAGTATCTATATAAAATAGAATTAAACATGTAAAACAAAGGAAAATTCTCTTAATTTAGCTTATTAATAATTAGACAATGCAAGTTGTTAACTAAGTATTATTATAAAAGTCTAAAAATATATGACTGCAAATCTAGAACTAAACTGAATCATTTCACTTAAGCTGCATTAGCTGTTCTGGTGAGTTTGTTTCTAAGCTGCCTCATTTATTTTTAACACACAAAACAAATCTTGACACACCCAGATTTTTAAAAATTCACATTTTATATATAGTTTTTAAAGGGTGCATATTATACATTGTTTATATAATATGAAATTAAGTTTTTGTATAACAGGGACTTATGAAGAATTTAAAAATAAAATTTTATAGTTACATATTATGAGATATTGGAAAAAAAGTAACCAGGATAGCTATTTTGTTTTCTAATAGTAAAGCCTGTACAACATACTGATATGGATATTATTAGACTCATAACATCAACTACATCTGTAGTATCCTGATAATCTCCTTTTTATAACTTTTGTATTAGGTTAATTCCTTGATAAATGATAAACTGTCAGGTGATGCTGAAAATATGAATCTAAAATGAGATGAATGACTCCCTTCTCTTAGTGAAGCAAAAGCAGAACATTTTGTCATCTCAATGTGATCAACTAGTATTGTGACTTTTCTAAAATATTTTTGATGAAATATGAAAATAACCAGTGGATTATATTCCTATAAATTAGTTTTAAACCTTTCACTCCCATTTCCAAACATATACTAGTCTTAAATCTTTAACCTAATCTAATAGCTTCCTGTCAAAGATAATGAATGTGGAGACCTCTAAGTCAGTCTGTAAGTCAACTGGACAGATCGGCTCTGAATTTTGTGGGAGACTAGGAAAGGCTATAAATCTTTGTAATTACCAAATGGAGGCTGTTAAATAGCTTGCAGTTTGGAAACTCATAAAATTGCTCTATTTTATAGGACTACATGCAGAGTATTTTCCCTCAAAGTTATGAAACAGTAAAAATCTTGTATTAAAATTTAAAAAGCAGATTGTAATATTGCCTGAAAATGATGTATAATATAGTACATTTAATGAAAACATACAATGCCCTCTCAAAAAGTGACATGAAAAATCCAAATATACATCAGTGATTTGGAAGCCAACATTATTAGTCATTCACAAGTCCAGTGAAAACTACTAAGGCTTTGAAATTGTTTTGGAAAAAAAAAAGAATGTTGTCATTGTACAGTAAAACATAGAATAGAATGAGTAATACATCTATGAGCTGTTCAGAGCGAGGCTGACAAAAATTAGAACTGATGACATTTCACCTCTTGTAATGAATCAGACACACAGAGTTCATGACTTGGACTGCCTTTGGTGGCCATGCCTTGCTCCCCAGACTGACTCAGCAGGCTCGCAGTTAGCATACCGTGTTGTCCTGACTTAGCTATAGCTAAAAGATCCAGTAATTGATTCCTCTGTGTTTCTCTGAAGTGAAAAACCTGAGAACTTGCCACAAAAAGTAACTCTTAGGTCCTGTGTAGTGGTAACCCATGTGACTGCACAATTCAACGTGCACCCTGTCTAGTCCTGTTGTTCTCCTAAGATGCTATCTGGTGAACTCTGAAGGGAGCCTGACATTATTCAGAAGCCAGAATCTGGAAACAAAGGCAATGATTGTACCTTCTCTCTCTAGGTTTTATTCCTCAGCCACATTGAGCTTAGTAATATTTGTTGAAGATCTTTGTGCCATGCAGTGTCATGGGTTCTGGATTGTTCTGTTACAGAGTCCCTGCCATCAATGAACAGCCTACTAGGGAGCAGTCACAAAGAGAAATTATCTTAAAATAATGTAGTATTAATCGATGTAAACTCATTGTAACTATAGCTTTGGCTTTTTGTGCCAAAGCTCACTATTCCAAGAGGTGATTTCATGAATAACTCTGAACACCTACTGTGTACCATCATTTTACCTATAAGAGCCATGCAATGCTAAATGGAACCACCATTGTTATCTATATTCAGTTTAACTCAGTTGCTCAGTTGTGTCGCACTCTTTGCAACCCCATGGACTGTAGCATGCCAGGCTTATTAGGAATAGAAAAAACAAAGGCTCAGAAGAGGAAAACATGTTGTCCTAGATCATCCAATTGGTCAGTGGGTGAAATAGGAAGCAGGTTGACTCTTCAGCCTCAATTCTATATTTTTATTTTACAGCCTCTAGTTTTGGTTGGATCTCACTGGTTCTCAGAATAGTGTTAAAATGCCATTTTAGTGAGAAAAGGTGATTCAGTATGCTTACATTTTTTCAGAACATTAACACTGTAACTCAATGATTCACAAGTCAGATTTATGCTTGAATTTAGCAACCATGAGATGTGCAAATGATCCTTCACAAAGACACAAAAACTCTAGAGAAAAAAGTGCATCATGATCTGTAGCTAATCAGTTTGGATATTGGATTTTCAAATTCATCCAGTTATTCCAAGACACTTTTCTTAAAATTTTGCTAGGCATTTCTCTCCTCCTGTGGTTGATCATTTGTTTTTATTTTTATTTTATTTTTTAAATTAATTTATTTTAATTGGAGAATAATTACAATATTGTGATGGTTTTTGCTATATATCAACATGAATTGGCCACAGGTATACATGTGTGCCTTGGAAATGAACAGAGATCATTCTGTCGTTTTTGAGATTGCATCCAAGTACTGCATTTCGGATTCTTTTGTTGACCATGATGGCTACTCCATTTCTTCTGACGGATTCCTGCCCACAGTAGTAGATATAATAGTTATCTGAGTTAAATTCACCCATTCCAGTCCATTTGAGTTTGCTGATTCCTTGAATGTCGACATTCACTCTTGCCATCTCTTGTTTGACCACTTCCAATTTGCCTTGATTCATGGACCTGACATTCCAGGTTCTTATGCAATATTGCTCTTTACAGCATCGGTACTTGCTTCTATCACCAGTCACATCCACAGCTGGGTATTCTTTTTGCTTTGGCTCCATCCCTTCATTCTTTCTGGAGTTATTTCTCCACTGATCTCCAGTAGCATATTGGGCCCCTACTGACCTGGGGAGTTCCTCTTTCAGTATCCTATCATTTTGCCTTTTCATACTGTTGATGGGGTTCTCAAGCCAAGAATACTGAAGTGGTTTGCCATTCCCTTCTCCAGTGGACCACATTCTGTCAGATCTGTCCACCATGACCCACCCATCTTGGGTTGCCCCATGGGCATGGCTTAGTTTCATTGAGTTAGACAAGGCTGTGGTCCTAGTGTGATTAGATTAACTAGTTTTCTGTGAGTATTGTTTCAGTGTGTCTGCCCTCTGATGCCCTTTTACAACACCTACCATCTTACTTAGGTTTCTCTTACCTTGGGCGTGGGGTATCTCTTCACCGCTGCTCCAGAAAAGCACAGCCGCTGCTCCTTACCTTGGACGAGGGGCGTTTCCAAGGCAAACCATTCAATATCACAGTAATCCAAGTCTGTGCCCCAACCAGTAATGCTGAAGAAGCTGAAGTTGAATGGTTCTATGAAGACCTACAAGACCTTTTAGAACTAACACCCAAAAAGGTTGTCCTTTTCATTATAGGGGACTGGAATGCAAAAGTAGGAAGTCAAGAAACACCTGGAGTAACAGGCAAATTTGGCCTTGGAATACAGAATGAAGCAGGGCAAAGACTAATAAAGTTTTGCCAAGAAAATGCACTGGTCATAACAAACACCCTCTTCCAACAACACAAGAGAAGACTCTACACATGGACATCACCAGATGGTCAAAACCGAAATCAGATTGATTATATTTTTTGCAGCCAAAGATGGAGAAGCTCTATACAGTCAACAAAAACAAGACCAGGAGCTGACTGTGGCTCAGATCATGAACTCCTTATTACCAAATTCAGACTTAAATTGAAGAAAGTAGGGAAAACCACTAGACCATTCAGGTATGACCTAAATCGAATCCCTTATGATTATACAGTGGAAGCGAGAAATAGATTTATGGGCCTAGATATGATAGATAGAATGCCTGATGAACTATGGAATGAGGTTCATGACACTGCACAGGAGACAGGGATCAAGACCATCCCCATGGAAAAGAAATACAAAAAAGCAAAATGGCTGTCTGGGGAGGCCTTACAAATAGCTGTGAAAAGAAGAGAAGCAAAAAGCAAAGGAGAAAAGGAAAGATATAAGCATGTGAATGCAGAGTTCCAAAGACTAGCAAGAAGGGATAAGAAAGTCTTCCTCAGTGATCAATGCAAAGAAATAGAGAAAAACAACAGAATGGGAAAGACTAGAGATCTCTTCAAGAAAATGAGACATACCAAGGGGACATTTCAGGCAAAGATGGGCTTGATAAAGGACAGAAATGGTATGGACCTAACAGAAGCAGAAGATATTAAGAAATGGTGGCAAGAATACACAGAAGAACTGTACAAAAAAGATCTTCATGACCCAGATAATCACGATGGTGTAATCACTGACCTACAGCCGGACACCTGGAATGTGAAGTCAAGTGGGCCTTAGAAAGCATCACTATGAACAAAACTAGTGGAGGTGATGGAATTTCAGTTGAGCTATTTCAAATCCTGAAAGATGATGCTGTGAAAGTGCTGCACTCACTATGCCAGAAAATTTGGAAAACTCAGCAGTGGCCACAGGACTGGAAAAGGTCAGTTTTCATTGCAATCCCAAAGAAAGGCAATGCCAAAGAATGCTCAAACTACCGCACAATTGCACTCATCTCACACGCTAGTAAAGTAATGCTCAAAATTCTCCAAGCCAGGCTTCAGCAATACGTGAACCGTGAACTTCCAGATGTTCAAGCTGGTTTTTAGAAAAGGCAGAGGAACCAGAGATCAAATAGCCAACATCCGCTGGATCATGGAAAAAGCAAGAGAGTTCCAGAAAAACATCTATTTCTGCTTTATTGACTATGCCAAAGCCTTTGACTGTGTGGAACACAATAAACTGTGGAAAATTCTGAAAGAGATGGGAAAACCAGACCACCTGACCTGCCCCTTGAGAAATCTGTATGCAGGTCAGGAAGCAACTGTTAGAACTGGACATGGAACAACAGACTGGTTCCAAATAGGAAAAGGAGTACGTCCTAATATAGGCTGTATATTATCACCCTTTTATTTAACTTATATGCAGAGTACATCATGAGAAACGCTGGACTGGAAGAAACACAAGCTGGAATCAAGATTGCCGGGAGAAATATCAATAACCTCAGAATGCAGATGACACCACCCTTATGGCAGAAGTGAAGAGGAACTCAAAAGCCTCTTGATGAAAGTGAAAGTGGAGAGTGAAAAAGTTGGCTTAAAGCTCAACATTCAGAAAATGAAGATCAGGGCATGCGGTCCCATCACTTCATAGGAAATAGATGGGGAAACAGTGGAAATAGTGTCAGACTTTATTTTTTTGGGCTCCAAAGTCACTGCAGATGGTGACTGCAGCCATGAAATTAAAAGATGCTTACTCCTTGGAAGGAAAGTTATGACCAACCTAGATAACATATTCAAAAGCAGAGACATTACTTTACCAACAAAGGTCCGTCTAGTCAAGGCTATGGTTTTTCCTGTGGTCATGTATGGATGTGAGAGTTGGACAGTGAAAAAGGCTGAGCACCGAAGAATTGATGCTTTTGAACTGTGGTGTTGGAGAAGACTCTTGAGAGTCCCTTGGACTGCAAGGAGATCCAACCAGTCCATTCTGAAGGAGATCAACCCTGGGATTTCTTTGGAGGGAATGATGCTAAAGCTGAAACTCCAGTACTTTGGCCACCTCATGCGAAGAGTTGACTCACTGGAAAAGACTCTGATGCTGGGAGGGATTGGGGGCAGGGGGAGAAGGGGACGACAGAGGATGAGATGGCTGGACGGTATCACTGACTTGATGGACATGAGTCTGAGTGAACTCCGGGAGTTGGTGATGGACAGGGAGGCCTGGCGTGCTGTGATTCATGGGGTCGCGAAGAATCAGACACGACTGAGTGACTGAACTGAACTGCACTGATACATGTGTGCCCCACCCCGATCGTGAATCCCCCTCCCTAACTCCCTCTGCACCCTATCCTTCTGGATTGTCCCAGAGCACCATATTTGGGTGCCCTGCTTCATGCATTGAACTTGTACTGGTCACCTATTTTATATGATAATGTACATGTTTCACTGCTATTCTCTTAAATCATTTGGTTTTATAAGGTAACTGGATGTTTTCAAATATTCTAAATCAAAGCAGAAAATTCTGTTTCTACATGTTTAAAAAATTTTGAGTTCAGAGTTTTGAAAGGTGGTTGCCCTTACGTATTTGCCAGGGGAGGCACTTCCAAAAAAATTACTATCAAATGCTCCATAAAGAAAGTTTCTTTTGAAAATGATTCTTTTTTTATCTCTGTCAAAGATGTTACCTTTGCCTTGATGATATTATTATTTTCTAAAATATCTGCTTTACAGTAAATGGTCATTTTATTTGTCATTTAGTCGCTGAGTCATGTCTGACTCTTTTGAGACCTCATGGGCTATAGCCTGCCAGGCTCCTCTCTCCATGGGCTTTCCCAGACAAGAATACTGGAATGGGTTGCTATTTCCTTCTCCAGGGGATCTTCCTGATCCAGAGAATGAACCCACATCTCCTTCATTGCGGGTGGATTCTTTACCACTGAGCCACCAGAGAAGCCCACGTGGTCAACAAATGCTTATCAAAACATAAATGGTAAAGAAATTAGGAATACTTGTGTTCTGGGGGAAAAAGCACATAACTTATTTTAAGATCAACTTCAGAATTATATGTTTTGCTAAAACAGTGAAATTCTGTGGGTGTATAAAACTTTTTCTTGGTCACTCTAATTTATCACAAAAGATTGTAAAAGTTCTAATTGTCAAAGGACTCATTTGAATAAAATTAACCAGCTTAAAAATACTCAAAATATTTCAAACTGCTGTAATACATTGCAGTGCATGAAAACAAACAGCCTCACTGCATTGTTTTCCATATATTGTGATGCACCTTACTTTGGACACCTCAAATCAGAGAACTTTACATTTGTTACACAAATCCTTTGCAAAGCTTACTGCTCCCTCACAAAATAAATGTCAGCTACTATCAGCTATTAAACTCACTATATCATAACCACATGAAATTAGCCAATATATGTGATGATCTTTCTTTTGGAAAAGCTTTTCTTTTTGCTCTTTTTTCAAGCTGAAATACCTCTTCCTCCCTTCAAATAGAGAGTTTACTTCTCATTGTAAAGACTTAACTTACCTTCCCTGAAGAAGGTCTCCATGTTTGTCCATTTGGATTAGGTGTCTCAAGAGACAACTAAGAAAATTTTATACCACGTAGTAGAATTTTGCCATTTGAGGGGCATATAGTACTTAAAATGTTGAACTTGACAAATGAGGCATTTTTTTTTTCCCTCACAAAAATACAAACCTTACCAGTTTTCTGCCTTTGTGTGTAATAATTAATGGATTCAGCAATGTGGTACAGCAGATATGTTTGAAAAATAAATGAGCTTCTTTGTGTTTCTACAGAATATTTGACTTAAATCTATTGCCTCATATATATGTCAGACAATACAGCACAGTAATAGCTCACAGCCATTCTGCCGAGATTCAAACCCAAATCCTGCTGCTTATTGGCAGTGTGGCATTGGCCGTAAATGCCTAAAATCTGTGTTCCTTAGTTGCCTCATTTGTAAAACAAAGATAGTTGTACTCTGTATCACATGAGGGTATAATGGGAATTGAATGGCTGAGCATATGAAGTGCACAGAAAATTGACTAATCTATGTAAGAACTTAATATATTTTATGTATACTTCTAGAATAACTGTCATATATCATAACTGTTTGTCTACTAATATTTCTCTGTTAGGAAATTCTGATCTTTATTCTCTACTTTCACATCCTTTGGCATAATAGATGATCAGTAGATTTTGAAGGAAGGAAGGAAAGGAGGGAGAGATAAAAAATCAGATATCTTGCTTTTTATTAATATATAGAAAAAGATCTGAAACACTGCTTGCTAAAAATTAAAAATAAATATTTTTAAAAGCTAATAAAATAAAAAATAGTAAATAAATCAGTTTAATATAGTATAAGGTTTCAAAAGATTATTTGCCTCATAAAAAGTTGTATTTCTTTTTATGTATTGTAAATAATCCATCTGACAATGCAGGAGACGGAAGAGACACAATTTCTATCCCTGGGTTAGGAAGATCCTTTGGAGTAGGAAATGGCAACCCACTCCAGTAATCTTGCTGAAAACATCCCATGGACAAAGGAACCTGGCAGGCTACTGTCCATGGGATCGTGAAGAGTTGAACACGTCTGAGTGACTGAGCACATACATATACACCATATAATATGTTTGCATACATACCACAAATACCATCATTCTTTTTCTCTTATACTTGCAGTTAAAAGAAGTAGCATGACAATGGCCAGCAGTAGGAAGACTTAACTTTCGTATCTGGTTTCCAGGCTTTGATAAAAGTCATATTTTAATAATGGAAACTGATTAATAATGATGGTGTGTTTCTAACTGAAAAATATGGATAGATTAGTTTTATGAGATTATTTCAATTCAGTAAGAGTTAAGAATAAGTCATACTTCATGCACTTCATTTAAACTGAATCCAATAAAGATATAATGTTGAGGTATAAGACGATACAAGAATCAGTAATACTTCTAACCAGTTATGCAGGATAACTTGAATATTCTTGACAAGACAGAACTTCACTCTTGTCATAGTTAAGACACTATTTTGCACTGTCTTTTGTATTGATGTGGGCTTCCCTGGTGGATCAGTCAGGAAGAAATCTGCCCGCCATGTGGGAGACCTGGGTTCAATTCCTGGCGTTGGGAAGAGCCATTGGAGAAGGGAAAGGCTACCCACTCTAGTATTCTACCCTGGAGAATCCCCATGAACAGAGGAGCTTGGTGGGCTACAGTCCACGGGGTCACAAAGAGTCGTACATGACTAAATGATTAACTCTAGGGATTAGCTATTTGTAAAGCCTCCTCAGACATCCAATTTGACTTCTTGCATTTCTTTTTCATTGAAATGGTTTAGGTCACTGTCCTCTTTCACTTTCATCAAGAGGCTCTTTAGTTCTTCTTTGGTTTCTGCTGTAAGGGTGGTATCCTCTGCATATCGGAGGTTATTGATATTTCTCCTGGAAATCTTGATTCCAGCTTGTGCTTCATCCAGCCCAGCATTTCTCATGATGTACTCTGCATAGAAGTTAAATAAGCAGGGTGACAATATACAAATCCTTTACTGATTTGGAACCAGTCTGTTTTTCCATGTCTGGTTCTAACTGTTGCTTCTTGACCTACATACCATTTTCTCAAGAGGCAGGTCAGGTAGTGTAGTATTCCCATCTCTTGAAGAATTTTCCACAGTTTGTTGTGATACACAGTTTGTTGTGTGGGGCTTTCTTGATAGCTCAGTTGGTAAATAATCCGCCTGCAATCCAGGAGACCCCAGTTCAATTCCTGGGTTGGGAAGATTCGCTGGAGAAGGGATAAAGCTACCCACTGCAGTATTCGGGCCTAGAGAACTCCATGAATTGTATAGTCCATGGGATCACAATGAGTCCAACAGAACTGAGCAACTTTCACTGAGTTTTATACTACTCCATATAAAAGGGCTTCCTAGGTGGCACTAGCAGTAAAGATTCCAGCTGCCAATGCAGAAGATTCAAGAGACGCAGATTTGATCCCTGGGTCAGGAAGATCCTTTGGAGTAGGAAATGGCAACTTACTCCAATATTCTCGCTTGGGAAATTTCAATAAATATAAAATATAAAAACTGGGCTTCCCTAGTAGCTCAGCTGGTAAAGAATCCACCTGTAATGCATGAGACCCCAGTTAGATTCCTGTGTTGGGAAGATCCACTGGAGAAGGGATTGGCTACCCACTCCAGTGTTCTTGGGCTTCCCTGATGGCTCAGCTGGTAAAGAATCTTCCAGCAATGTGGGAGACCCAGGTTTAAACCCTGGGTTGGGAAGATCCCCTGGAGAAGGGAACAACTGCCCCCTCCAGTATTCTGGCTTGGAGAATTTCATGGACTGTATAGTCCATGGGGTCGCAAAGAGTCAGACATGACTGAGTGACTTTTGCTTTCATGTAAAATGGAAACCTTCCAAGTCTAATTCAGCTTGTTAACCTTGCCTCTTTTATTATAATATATATTTTTCAGTTCAGTTCAGCTCAGTCTCTCAGTCATGTCCCACTCTTTGCGACCCCATGAATTGCAGCATTCCAGGCCTCTCTGTCCATCATCAACTCCCGGAATTCACCAAAACTCACGTCCATCAAGTCTGTGATGCCATCCAGCCATCTTATCCTCTGTTGTCCCCTTCTCCTCCTGCCCCCAATCCCTCACAGCATCAGGGTCTTTTCCAATGAGTCAACGCTTTACATGAGGTGGCCAAAGTACTGGAGTTTCAGCTTTAGCATCATTTCTTCCAAAGAACACCCAGGGCTGATCTGCTTTAGAATGGACTTGTTGGATCTCCTTGCAGTCCAAGGGACTCTCAAGAGTCTTCTCCAACACCACAGTTCAAAAGCATCAATTCTTCAGCACTCAGCTTTCTTCATAGTCCAAATTTCACATCCATACATGACCACTGGAAAAACCATAGCCTTGACTAGACGGACCTTTGTTGGCAAAGTAATGTCTCTGCTTTTGAATATGCTATCTAGATTGGTCATAACTTTCCTCCAAGGAGTAAGCATCTTTTCATTTCATGGCTGCAGTCACCATCTGCAGTGATTTTGGAGCCCCAAAAAATAAA
Source organism: Bubalus kerabau (assembly GCF_029407905.1). NCBI lineage: Eukaryota > Metazoa > Chordata > Mammalia > Artiodactyla > Bovidae > Bubalus > Bubalus kerabau. The sequence goes on from NC_073626.1 coordinate 156,122,456, forward strand.
GTCTGACACTGTGGGGAAGAGTAAACACTAATGCAGGATAAAACACAATTATTTAGTTTATTTATTTATTTTTTTTAATTTTCTTTATTTATTTATTTATTTTTTATTTTTTTTAATTTTATTTTATTTTTAAACTTTACATAATTGTATTAGTTTTGCCAAATATCAAAATGAATCCGCCACAGGTATACATGTGTTCCCCATCCTGAGCCCTCCTCCCTCCTCCCTCCCCATACCATCCCTCTGGGTTGTTCCAGTGCACCAGCCCCAAGCATCCAGTATCGAACCTGGACCCCACCCTCTCCCTCTCCCAGTTTAGTTTAATGTCCTTGTAAGAATCATGTAACGCCTGCCTATCAATCTCCAGGCAAGAGTATGGAGTGGATTGCCATTTCTTTGTAAGAATCATGTAACCAAAGTTAAACAGAGATGTTTTTTATCCCTATTTTGATAATGCAGATAACTGTTTATGACATCATTCAGATTGCCAGTGAAGTTATATGCATAAATGATTGGTGGAAGTTAAAACCAGAAGATAAGGCATGAATATCACTATTTTAGATGTGATTGAACTTAGGTATGGTCTCTTGGCAAAAATAAACTTTTGGATCTATTTGAATTGAGTAGGATATAGGATTATCATGTAGGAATATTGAGGGTAACTTAATCATAGAATATGTTTGACCAAAAGAAAATACCTGAACACTGTCTTCAGCCCTTTCTGCCTTAAGTTGAGTGTAGAGAAAAATATAGACTTTGAAATCAGATAGAATGGAATTTGAATCTAGTTTCTGTCACTTCCTGGTTGTATAGTAAGGCATGATATTTAACACCAAAAAAGTTCAGCATGACAAGTGAAAGTGAGTTTCACAATCATGTCTGACTCTTTGTGATCCCATGGCCTGTAGCCTGCCCAGCCTCTCTGTCCATGGAATTCTCCAGGCAAAAGGACTGGAGTGGGTTACCATTTTGTTCTCCAGGGAATCTTCCTGACCTAGGGATTGAACCAGGGTCTCCTGCATTGCAGACAGATTATTTACCAACTGAGCCACTAGGAAAGCCTCTTTCTAAGGTAGAGGTAATAATTCAATCAGGGCTTCCCTGGTAGCTCAGACGGTAAAGCATCTGCATGCAATGCTGGAGACCCGGGTTCAATCCCTGGGTCGGGAAGATCCCCTGGAGAAGGAAATGGCAACCCACTCCAGTACTCTTGCCTGGAAAATCCCATGGACAGAGGAGCCTGGTAGGCTACCATCCATGGGGTCACAAAGAGTTGGACATGACTGAGCGACTTTATTTACGTAATAATTTAATCACAATGTTAACACTGGAGCATGTATTTAGTAGTCAAAAATGAACACTTATTTTTCCTATATTGGTAGCCAGTCTTCTCACAAATGATGCTTAATGAAATTGAACAATTCCATTGCAGATTACTTCACTCAGTGTTTTGTCTTGTTGCTGTCACTTTCAAGAACTCAGTGACTATAATTCATTGCATCAATTTGTATTTTCACTGTCTATATAGTGTTTATTTGACCTATCTTGTCCATAGTCCCCTAATTTTAGTTTACCATATAGGAATTACTTAAGAATAATTTTGTCACTTGGTATTTATTCTTTTATACCTTCAACCGGTTAAAGCTTCAATAGTGATGACCTGGCTGTACTTCAAGATCATCTTAACCTTGAATTCATTGTAGCACTACATGTTAATTGTAGTTTTAAGGTACCATTGATGAAAGTAGAAATTAAATGCAGCATTTTTGGCAAGTGTTTCTGGCATCCTACTGTGGTTGTGATCAGTGTAAAGCTGTATATATCTACACCACCAGGAAATTATTAACAATTAATTAAAAGTATATGTCTAATGAATAATCATGAACACTGTGTATAATCATTTTTATCATTAATTATGCCCAAGCCTTTCACTCAATAAAGGAAATACTCAAAAAAAAAAAAACACAAAAAAGACAAGGTGCTTTGTGTATCCCTCTTTACTTATCTCATACACAAATTATCTGAATTCTTAGTAAACTGAAGTAAATTCAGACACAGCAGTTTGTGGCAGTTATATGTTCTGTATTTAAAGGCAAAAAGTGTCAAATATAGCCATACAGGGCTTCCCAGGTGGCACCTAGTGGTAAAGAATCCACCTGCAATGCAGGAGACGCAGGAGACAGAAGTGACACAGGTTTGATCCGTGGATTGGGGAGATCCCTTGGAGGAGGTCATGGCAATCCACTCCAGTATTCTTGGCTGGAAAATCCCATAGACAGAGGAGCCTGGTGGGCTGCAGTTCATAGGATCACACAGAGTGAGACACGACTGAAGTGAGTTAGCCATACCAAGTGGCACTAGTGGTAAAGAGCCTACCGGCCAATGCAGGAGATGTAAGAGATTTGGGTTTGATCCTTGGGTTGGGAAGATCCCCTGGAAGAGGGCACAGCAACCCACTCTAGTGTTCTTGCCTGGAGAATCCCATGGACAGAGGAGCCTGGTAGGCCTCAGTCCATAGTGTTGCAAAGAGTCAGACATGACTGAAGTAACTTGGCATGCAGCCATAGAACAAAATGAAATTATGGAGTGTACTATAAAGTTTGAAATGGCTTCTTGTTGTTTATTTGACTACCTGGCATCCAAGAAATATTCTCTTTTGAGGGGAAACCTATAATGTATGACATTTGGTAGGAGGTAGGGCTGAGGAGGTCAGATTTTCTTTGTTTTTATTTTGTGGTTTCCAGTAAGTTAGCATATGGGTATACCCACCTAGAACTTTGAATTTGAAGGGAGTAGTTGCAAAGACAGAGGATCAGAAAATTATTGTTGCAATATTGTTGAGAGTCCACATTTACCAACAACAATGTCCTGATTTTTCCTATCAGGTATTTGACAATGTTATTGTTGCTTAGTTTCCTTTCATTCTTAGCTATTTTCCCAAATCTTATAAAAATGTTCTCTATTTTTTTTTTTTTTTTTTTGCGTATGTGGGTATAGTTTTAGCAAAGTAAGTTTCTGATGCTTATATTCAAAACTCAAATAGTACAAAAAGATCAAAGATGGTCTATTTGATACTGAGTGAATGCAAAAAGAAAGCAACAGTAATCAACAACAAAAGGGAACCAATGAACAATAGTATTTATAAAGACATACCAAAGCAGAGAAGGCAATGGCACCCCACTCCAGTACTCTTGCCTGGGAAATCCCATGGACGGAGGAGCCTGGTAGGCTCCAGTCCATGGGGTCGCTAAGAGTCGGGCATGACTGAGTGACTTCACTTTCACTTTTCACTTTCATGCATTGGAGAAGGAAATGGCAACCCACTCCAGTATTCTTGCTTGGAGAATCCCAGGGACAGAGGAGCCTACTGGGTTGCCGTCTATGGGGTCGCACAGAGTCGGACATGACTGAAGTGACTTAGCAGCAGCAGCATGAACCAAAGAAAAATCCTCAATACTTAAATATGTATGTATGCATGTATTTTATCCTAAATTACTCATGAGTTAAGGAGTAACAAATTATTAAAATAACAATTTTATTTCAAATTAAAAGTCATGAGCAACATCAAAAATATACTTAGAAGAAGTCATAGTCTTAAATGCTTTCATTACTGCTCAAGAAAATAAATCTAAAGGGAAAAAAAACTACTCCACAATATTAGGGATAATAGAATAAGTTTAATGAAAATGAAAGAAAATAGAAAACAATATTAAAGCACAATTTAATGGGGGAGGAGAAAGTAAAATTTGTTGGTATAACAAATCAGACCAAAGTGTCAAACAAGTACTCAGATACTGAACAAGGCCCTAAGCAGAAAGAACAAAACCTAAGGCCTGCTGCTGCTGCTGTTTAGCTGATAAATCATGTCTGACTCTGCAACCCCATGGACTGGGACTCCCCAGGTTCCTCTGTCCATGGGATTTCCCAGGCAAGAATACTGAAGTAGGCAGCCATTTCCTTCTCCAAGGGATCTTCCCAGCTCTGGGATCGATGGAGCCTGAGTCTACCTGGGAAGTCTGGGGAGCTTCAAATGCAAATAGGGTGAAAGCTTTGATCCAGGAGAAAGCTGTTATCATCAAATTCCAAATTCAGCAAGAAAAGTAATAAATAGCAGAGCACTCAATTGTGAGTATTCACCTGTTTGCTCCCCAGACCTGGAGCCAAGAGGGTTTTTTATGTGATCTCCATAAGAGGTACCAGAATGCTGACTTAAATAAACTGTTAGCTATTTCTCCAGCAAAGTGGGCTTTTTTTCTCTCCGCATAGAGTGAGAACTTCCGCTTCTGGTTTCCGAATTCTATTTAATTGAAGTATCTGTTTATTAATATTTCTGATTCTTAATATCTTTATTAATAATAGAGATAGGGAAATATTATTTTTAATAATTGATTTGAAAATCTTGAAAAAATACCAACACAGAGTTGTAGCACTCATTAAAATGTCATAAAGTTAGCCCGATAATATTAAATGAGAAAAATCAGTAGATTTCCTCTCTATTGACAAAAGTTAAAATGCAAAGTAACAACATCAACAAAAAATCTACTATGTAAACAACAATTGTGTGTCTAATATGAGAATAGATCTTCATAACAATGAGATAGGTAAATATTGGCATTCATGTAAGGGATACCAAGTGCTTTAATTAAAAGAGACAAACATACCGCTCAACTTCTTTATAGAATAATATTATATATATATATTCAATAAAATTCTGATATTCTGATACTGTTTTTGCTTTGAGTGTTTTTGGAAATTGTCAAGGTCATTCTAACATTTTTATCTGGAAGAACAACTAATAAAAGTGGAAAACAATATTGATAATGAAGACTAGCTTACTAGGTATTAAAACTATGAAGTTACTATAAAATAAAAGAGAACTGAAGAAAGATTGATAAATTGACCAGTGAAATAGAATATAAAGTCATGAAACAGATCATAACTAATAGTATACAATATAATCTCTTAATTTCAAAAAGAAGTGTCCTTGAGTTTTCTTAAAGAAATTATTCATTTTCTCACTTTTTCCCTTTCAGCCAGTCTCTATTTTAATCCACTGCTGTTGATTCCTAAATTCCTCTCCACCCAAATGCTGTGTATCTTTGCAATTTGGATGTTTGATTCAAGTTCCATCACCTTCAAAGAGTCTTTATGTCACTGTTCAATCAGATATTGATTCTTAATCATATTTTCTTTGTCACACATGTAAAATATTCTTCAGTGTGAAAAAAGTTATCTTCTCAAAAAATGCTAAAAAAAAATACACTGTAAAGTTCAGTTCAGTTCAGTTCAGTCACTCAGTCGTGTCCGACTCTTTGCGACCCCATGAATCGCAGCACGCCAGGCCTCCCTGTCCATCACCAACTCCTGGAGTTCACTCAAACCCATGTCCATTAAGTCAGTGATGTCATCCAGCCATCTCATCCTCTGTCGTCCCCTTCTCCTCCTGCCCCCAATCCCTCCCAGCATCAGAGTCTTTTCCAATGAGTCAACTCTTCCATGAGGTGGCCAAAGTACTGGAGTTTCAGCTTCAGCATCATTCCCTCTAAAGAAATCCCAGAGCTGATCTCCTTCAGAATGGACTGGTTGGATCTCCTTGCAGTCCAAGGGACTCTCAAGAGTCTTCTCCAACACCACAGTTCAAAAGCATCAATTCTTCTGTGCTCAGGTTTCTTTACAGTCCAACTCTCACATCCATACATGACTACTGGAAAAACCATAGCCTTGACTAGATGGACCTTTGTTGGCAAAGTAATATCTCTGCTTTTGAATATGGTGTCTAGGTTGGTCATAACTTTCCTTCCAAGGAGTAAGTGTCTTTTAATTTCATGGCTGCAATCACCATCTGCAGTGATTTTGGAGCCCAGAAAAATAAAGTCTGACACTGTTTCCACTGTTTCCCCATCTATTTCCCATGTAGTGATGGGACCGGATGCCATGATCTTAGTTTTCTGAATGTTGAGCTTTAAGCCAACTTTTTCACTCTCCAATTTCACTTTCCTCAAGAGGCTTTTTAGTTCCTCTTCACTTTCTGCCATAAGGGTGGTGTCATCTGCATATCTGAGGTTAATGATATTTCTCCCGTCAATCTTGATTCCAGGTTGTACTTCTTTCAGCCCCGTGTTTCTCATGATGTACTCTGCATAGACGTTAAATAAGCAGGGTGACAATATATAGCCTTGATGTACTCCTTTTCCTATTTGGAACCCATCTGTTGTTCCATGTCCAGTTCTAACTGTTGCTTCCTGACCTGCATATAGGTTTCTCAAGAGGCAGGTCAGGTGGTCTGGTATTCCCATCTCTTTCAGAATTTTTCACAGTTTATTGTGATCCACACAGTCAAAGGCTTTGACATAGTCAATAAAGCAAAAATAGATGTTTTTCTGGAACTCTCTTGCTTTTTCGATCATCCAGTGGATGTTGGCAATTTGATCTCTGGTTCCTCTGCCTTTTCTAAAACCAGCTTGAACATCTGGAAGTTCACGGTTCACGTACTCCTAAAGCCTGGCTTGGAGAATTTTGAGCATTACTTTATTAGTGCAATTGTGTGCTGGAGCATTCTTTGGCATTGCCTTTGTGATTCGGATGAAAACTGACCTTTTCCACTCCTGTGGCCACTGCTGAGTTTTCTAAATTTGCTGGCATATTGAATGCAGCACTTTCCCAGCATCATCTTTCAGGATTTGAAATAGCTCAACTGGAGTTCCATTACCTCCACTAGCTTTGTTCGTAGTGATGCTTTCCTCAGGCCCACTTGACTTCACATTCCAGCATGTCTGGCTCTAGGTGAGTGATCACATCATTGTGATTATCTGGGTTGGGAAGCTCTTTTTTGTACAGGTCTTCTGTGTATTCTTGCCACCTCTCTTAATATCTTCTGCTTCTGTTAGGTCCATACCATTTCTGTCCTTTATTGAGCCCATCTTTGCACGAAATGTTCCCTTGATATCTCTAATTTTCTTGAAGAAAAAGTTAACTAATAACAAAATTTTAGTATTATAATATTTTATATTTTTATATTATATATTGTCTATGTCCAGATTCTGGAGAAGGCAATGGCAACCCAGTCCAGTACTCTTGCCTGGAAAATCCCATGGATGGAGGAGCCTGGTAGGCTGCAGTCCATGGGGTCGCGAAGAGTTGGACATGACTGAGCAACTTCACTTTCACTTTTCACTTTCATGCATTGGAGAAGGAAATGGCAACCCACTCCAGTGTTCTTGCCTGGAGAATCCCAGGGATGGCGGAAGCTGGTGGGCTGCCGTCTGTGGGGTCGCACAGAGTCGGACACGACTGAAGTGACTTAGTAGTAGTAGTATGTCCAGATTCCTATATTCATAATGGTAAGTTTGTGCTGTACCTCGTATTGTATAAGATAGTTCTTCTTTACTCAGAATATGTACCCTGAATATTTTCATTTTCATTTATCAGTACATTGTGGATGAAAGTGAAAGTGAAATTTAGTCACTCCATGGTGTCCAACTCTTTGCAATCCTGTGGAGTTTAGCCTTCCAGGCTCCTATGTCCATGGGATTCTCCAGTCAAGAAAACTGGAGTGGGTTCCCATTCTCTTCTCCAGGGGATCTTCCCAACCCAGGGATGGAACCCAGATCTCCCACATTGCAGGCAGATACTTTACTGTCTGAGCCACCTGGGAAGCCCCAGGTGGATACATTCTAATTAATCATATAAATGTATCACTGTTTGCTTGGATAGTCTCTTACTAATGAATATTTGGATTTTTTCTTAATATTTGATACCCTAAGCCAGAAGAATAACTAGTATGTTAGAAGATGATACATGTCACAGAGAAAAAAAATTGGGGAAATAAGAGGTCTTTGACTAGTGGGGAAGCAGGACTGTTGCAATTGTAATTGATACAATTTGAAGAGAAGCCTAAAAAAGGTTTGGGTGGGAGCCCTTTTAGATAACTGGGGCAAGAGTGTTCCAGATGGGGGGGGGCGGGGGAAAGCAAGTATAAAAACCCTAGAGTGGGAGCATACTCAGTGTGTGATGAATAGTAGGGAGTAACTGGAGTGGGTGGGGCAGGGAAAGAGGGAAAGAGCAGTTGGAAAGTACAAAAAGGAAGCCAGAGAGGTGGTGTTGGGTAAGAAGAATGGGAGCAAGGTCCCAGAATCTCCTAGGCCACTTTGATGTCTTTGGCCTTTACTCAGGGTGATGTTGGAAGATATTGAAGAGTTTTGGTTAAAGGAATGACTTTATCTTTTGTCAGTCTAAAGGTCAGGGAGAGGGGAAGACTATGGTGGAAACAGAAACACCATTTGTGGCCGCTGTGCTCCATCTATGCAAATGATGGTGGTGGCTTGGACCTGAAGGATAAAGCAGAGAGGAGGATGTGGTTTAAAAAAAAAGGAAAGCACTGAGACACACCTGCAGGAAAAGAATGAAGAGAAGATAAAATGAACAGGCACTTGGAAAATGTGGAATTGCCTCACAAACAAGACCCACTTAAACGTCACTCTTCCCTTTTCCTACTAACTCAGCCCTGAAATATGGAGCAGATTATTCCATCACTCAGAAAGGAAAGATAAATGTAAACAAATATGATTTTAACATAGAAATAAAATTTTGTTTTGACATGTACCTTGGAAATAACCATTCTCAATTTGTCTTTTATATGTACTACACAAAGAAATACTGTTATAAACTTGAAGTCCATCTGAAATCAATACTAAAAATGCAAAGGTTTCTATCAATGACATGTCTTTCAAGTGAATTTGATTTTGCAGCTGTTCACTGAGCAGATCTATGAATGCATCTGTATTCAAAGGTGATGTAGTATACTGAGTCAGCCTCCAAAATAAAGTGAGGAAACTGTTGTAAATGCTATTGATGCCTTGCCCCATAACCTCACGTTCATCTGTAGCCCTGCTACACAGGTCCCACAGCCATATCAGTTTCCAGCCTCAAGGGCGCATGGCTGCATCTGTTTTAAGTCTCCTTGCCTGAGAGCTCTTCTTAGACACCACCTCTTACTAGGCTCAGGGCTTCCCAGGTGGCTCTAGTGGTAAAGAACCCACCTGCCAATGCAGGAGACATAAGAGATATGGATTCGATCCCTGGGTCAGGAAGATCTGTAGGAGGGTGTGCTAACCCACTCCAGTATTCTTGCCTGGAGAATCCCATGGACAGAGGAGCCTGGTAGACTACAGAACATAGGGTCGAAAAGAGTGGGACACAACTGAAGCAACTTAGCACACATTAGGCTCAGGAGTGTGGAAGTCAGTGCCCCTGGGGACAGAAGCGAAGTGAAGTGAAGTCACTCAGTTGTGTCTAACTCTTTGCGACCCCATGGACTGTAGCCTGCCAAGCTCCTCCATCCATGGGATTTTCCAGGCAAGAATTCTGGAGTGGACTGCCATTTCCTTCTCCAGGGGATCTTCCCAATCCAGGGATCGAACCCGGGTCTCCTGCATTGCAGGCAGACTTCTTACCCTCTGAGCCACCAGGGAGATGAAGTGGGTAAATAGCTCAGCTCTTCCCCACAGTGGGACAATTGTGAAGCATATTTTATACGGCTCCTCACAGGGCCTTCAGTGGGCCCTAGTCCTGGCTGCTCATAGTGTGCCAGTAACACACCCCATATTGGTTTTCTCTATTCTTTGTTTCACTTTCCCCACTCCCTTGTTTGTGCTCTCTGCACTCAACTCCCAAATAAATGACCTTCAGGGTTTTTGTCTCAGTGTGTGTTTAGGGGGACCCACGTCAAGCCAGGTGCAGACACTTGGGCCAACTTGTTCATGTCTGATTAACAAAGCAAAAGACCCAGAAACATTTCACAGGAATTAGACAAAGTTGAGCACCAGTGCTTTTGGCTTTATTGACCCCTCTTTGTCCTCGTGAGGATCATTTCGTTCAGCATGACAGAAACAAAGGATCTTAAAGCACTAGCAGGCTCTGTATGTCCACCTTCCAAATACACCGCTAGTGTTAACATATAATTTACAAGTGGTGAATCTGGTGCTATTCCCATAATTAATCATTTTTCTCAATAGTTACAAGTGAATAGAGCCATGAAATACAGAATGAATAGCAGGGAACTGAAAAGTTATGAGCATACTAAGGAGATACAATGATCACTTTTATCAGTAACAGAGAAGCAGGAATACAGCTGCTTGGAGCCTGAGCCAGATTAGAGAGAGAAAAAAAAAAGAGAGCGAGAGAGAGATTTACCAGAGGACTGTGGGCTTCTCTGGTAGCTTAGATGATACAGAATCTGCCTGCAATGCAGGAGACCTGGGTTCAATCGCTGGGTTGGGAAGATCCTCTGGGGAAAGGAATAGCAACCCACTCCAGTATTCTTGTCTAGAGAATTCCATGGCAAAAGGAAGATGACAGGCTACAGTCCATGGTGTCACAAAGAGTCGGACACAACTGAAGCGACTGAGCACAGGCACATTGGTTAAAGAAGATATCAAGTTCTGTGGATTGGCATTAAAAAAGATAATTCATCCAGTGAATTGCTGCACTCCTTACATGGGGCAGAAATTCTTTTCGGACATGACTCAGTGACTAACACTATCATTTTAACTTATGTGTTTCTACCATTTAGAGTAAAGCTAGGGAGAATTTTGGAGAAGGAAATGGCAACCCACTCCAGTATTCTTGCCAGGAAAATCCCATGGATGGAGGAGGCTGGTGGGCTACAGTCCATGAAGTCACAGAGTCAGACATGACTGAGCAACTTTACTTTCATTTTTATGGAGAATTTAAAGTGCTGTGGTTATCTAGAAGCCATGATAAGATTCACAGTTTGAGTGAATTCTGGGGAAATTAAACTTTGTAAGCCACTGGTAAATATCAGATCCTGAAGTTACAAGAAGATGAAAAATTTAGAAAAGACAAAAACGACACCCCTAATTCTAAATTAACTTTGGATATTCAAGTACTTTGGGGGTATAGCAGGGGTTTCTGGTTTGGGAAAGTTGAGATATAAAGACTATAGATGAGAAAAATATTCAGTGGTTCTTTTCTTTCCCTCTTCTAGCATACTCTAAGCCTTAGAAACAGAAATAGCCATGACGCAGGACACCTTCTCTTCTGTTCTATGAAGCATCAGGAAGATGCTACTTGTTTAGAGATCTGAGAAACAGTTAACAGAAAGCACATTCCTGTGCCATGAAGAGTTTCAGATAAATCAGGCAGCAGAGAAGGACACGAAGAACTGTAAAGTCAGATGCCCTGTACTATTTTCCTGTGATGATAGAAAAAGTGAAATGTTTTTGGTCAAAGTAGCATGAACCAAATTAAGATACGATGTAACAACTAATAAACTTGTAACATAGAAAATTACAGCAAATACATGATCTTGTGTTTCCCCCATGATTGATGCTAAATAGATTAATTTCACAAAATTAACATTTACAGTCTCAGTACTCTGATGGGTGGATACGTGTGAACAAGAGGAAACGAGGCAAGCATAAATAAAATGCAGCTCTTTTCTTAAGGAATTCACTGTTTAGTGGTTGAAAATGATATGTAAACAAGTTTTTTCAGTACAGTGTGAAAAGGGCACCATGTCCTTTATAGAGTTAGATGCAGAGGAGTCACATTATCTGATTTAAATTTTTAAAGAATTATTTTGGTTATCCAATTGAGAAAACCCTAAAGGGAGCAGAGAGATAACAACCAGCCAGAAGATTTTTGTGGGCTTGTGGAGGTGATGAACAAAGGCTTTATTTGTTTATTCATTCATCATGCATGCACTCATTCATTCATTTAAACATAGGTGCAGCTTACTGAAAAGCATAATACAATGCAGTCATCCACGGGAGATTGACCCCAGGTCCTCCCACCACCTCCATCCCCCACCCCAGGATAACCAAAGTCCTCAGATGCTGGTGTCCCTTATATAAAATGGCAGAGTGTCTGGACATATTAATATATATAATCTATGCATATTATGCTGTATACTTTAAATCATCTATAGATTACTTATAATACCTAATACAATGTAAATGCTATGTAAGCATTGCCAATTTGTGGCAAATTCAAGTTTTGCATTTTGGAACTTTCTGAAACTGTTTCTTTCTGAATGTTATTGATGTGCAGTTGGTTGAAACTGTAGATGTGGAACCGATATGGATGACTGTACACACTTCACCCACATTCCCCAAGTGTTAAGGTTTTGATCTATTTGCTTTATCCTTTTCTCTCTTTCTGAATATACACAGGCACATGTTTTCCCAAAACATTTGAGAATAAATTGTAAGCACAATATCCCTTTCCCCATAAATAGTTCATTATTTAATATTTAAAAACAAGGACATGCTCTTAAACCAGGAAAATTGAATCGGTAAATTTCATTGATATAATATCTATAGACCTTGTTCAGATTTGTCCAACTGCTCCTATAAGGCCTTTATAACAAAAGGAAATCCAGGAGCATGTGTTGCATTCACCTATCTCATTAGTTTCCTTTAATCTGGAATAGTTCTTTAGTCTTTATTGTCTTTCATGACATTTGGGAAGAGTACAGGCTACTTATTTACAGAATGTCCCTCAATTTGCATTTGTCTGGTATTTTCTCTTGTGATCCAGCTTATGAAACTTTAACAAAATACTTCAGAAGCAGTGATCTTTTCAGGGGATTATATCAAGAGGCATGTGTTGATGTGTTTATTACTGGTGATGTAACTTTGATCACTTGGTCTTGGTACTCTGCTAAGTCTTTGCACTATACAGCTAATATTTCACTTTGTAATTAATAAATATCTTGCTAGTTTTGAGATTATATAAATGTCCTGTGTCTTCTCCAAATTTCACCTATGCATTTCAGCATTCATTGATAATTCTCATCTTCATCTATTATTACTATGCTTATCAGTGGTGATTTTTCTAATTCCATCATTTCTTCTTCATTTGTTAGTTGATTTTCTACTGAAAGGAAAAGCTTTCCTGTCTCCCTCTGTTTAAATTGATATCAAAGTAGATTAATGTTTTTCTATTTATTCAGTAAGTTATGGCCCTTTATGTTATGACCCTTTATGACCCTACTTTAATACTCAAGTCGTTCCCTTTGTTAATGTAAGCTCCTTCAAGATGGCCACAGGGTCATTTTGACATGTTCTCATAATACTTTCAATACTTTTTCCACTTTTAGCACAAGATGTTTCAGGCACATTTGTACTTTCCTTGCCCTAACAATGGAATCAGTCATTTCTCTGAGAAGCCCTGGTTCTTTTTAGTGACCAATGTTATTAGAGATCAAGATTGGGGTTTTACGTATTCTCATCACTGCAGGGGAGTCATTGCCTTTAGTCCTTCTCAGTAAATAGAAATGTAATCAGGTATAAAGATAACTACACACACACACACACACACACACCACTCCATCTACCTTCATCTGTCTAAATAGCTACTTGCTGTATTAAAATTTTTGTAGTCACACTGAAAGATGACTCCTGAAGTTGGTAGGTGCTCTGTATGCTACTGGAGATCAATGGAGAAACAACTCCAGAAAGAAGAAATGGAGCCAAAGCAAAAACAATGCCCAGTTGTGGATGTGACTGGTGATGGAAGTAAAGTCTGATGCTGTAAAGAGCAATATTGCATAGGAACCTGGAATGTTAGGTCCATGAATCAAGGTAAATTGGAAGTGGTGAAACAGGAGATGGCAAGAGTGACATCGACATTTTAAGAATCAGTGAACTAAAATGGACTGGAATGGGCAAATTTAACTTGGATGACCATTATATCTACTACTGTAGGCAAGAATCCCTTAGAAGAAATGGAGTAGCCCTCATAGTCAACAAAAGAGTCCAAAATTCAGTACTTGGGTACAGTCTCAAAAACGACAGAATGATCGTTTGTTTCTAAGGCAAACCATTCAATATCACAGTAGTTGAAGTCTGTTCCCCAACCAGTAATGCTGAAGAAGCTGAAGTTGAACAGTTGTATGAAGACCTACAAGACCTTCTAGAACTAACATCCAAAAAAGATGTGCTCTTCATTATACGGGACTGGAATGTGAAAGTAGGAAGTCAAGAGGTAACAGGCAAATTTGGCATTGGAGTATGAAATGAAGCAGGGAAAGGCTAACAGAATTTTGCCAAGAGAACACACTGGTCACAGCAAACACCCTCTTCCAACAACACAAGAGAAGACTCTACACTTGGACATCACCAGATGGTCAATACTGAAATCACGTTGATTATATTCTTTGCAGCCAAAAATGGAGAAGCTGTATACAGTCAGCAAAAATGAGACCAGGAGCTGACTGTGCCTCTGATCATGAACTCCTTATTGCTAAATTCAGACTTAAAGAAAGTAAGGAAAGAAACTAGACCATTCAGGTATGACCTAAATCAAATCCCTTACTATTATATAGTGGAAGTGACAAATAGATTCAAGGGATTAGATCTGATAGAGTGCCTGATGAACCATGGAGAGGTCCGTGACATTGTACAGGAGGCAGTGATCAAGACCATTCCCAAGAAATAGGCAAATGGTTGTCTAGGGGACTTTACAAATACTTGAAAAAAAAAAGAGAAGTGAAAGGCAAAGGAGAAATGGAAAGATACACCCAAAGTTCCAAAGAAGAGCAAGGTGAGAGAAGAAAACCTTTCTCAGTGACCAGTACAATGAAATAGATGAAAATAATACAATGTGAAAGACTAGAGAGCTCTTGAAGAAAATTAGAGATACCAAAGGAATATTTGATGTAAAGATGGGCACAATAAGGGACAGAAATGTTATGGACGTAACAAAAGCTGATGATATTAACAAGAGGTGGCAAGAATGCACAGAAGAACTGTACACAAAAGATCTTCATGACCCAGATAACCATGATGGTGTGCTCACCTAGAGCCAAACATTCTGGAATGTGAAGTCAAGTGGGCCTTCATCACTAAGAACAAAGCTAGTAGAAGGGATGGAATTCCAGTTGAGCTATTACAAAGCCTAAAGATGATGCTGTGAAAGTGCTGCACTCAATATGCCAGCAAATTTGGAAAACCCAGCAGTGGCCATAGGACTGGAAAAGGTCAGTTTTCAATCCAATCCCAAAGAAAGGCAATGCCAAAGAATTCTCAGACTACCACACAATTGCACTCATCTCACATGCTAGTAAAGTAATACTCAAAATTCTCCAAGCCAGGCTTCAACAGTATGTGAACCATGAACTTTCAGATGTTCAAGATGGATTTAGAAAAGGCAGAGGAACCAGAGATCAAAATGCCAACATCTGTTGGATCATTGAAAAAGCAAGAGAGTTCCAAAAAACATCTGCTTCTGCTTTACTGACTATGCCAAAGCCTTTGACTGTATGGATCACAACAAACTGTGGAAAGTTCTTCAAGAGATGGGAATACCAGACCACTTGACCTGCTTCCTGAGAAATCTGGGCAGGTCAAGAAGCTACACTTAGAACCAGACATGGAACAACAAAATGATTCCAAATTGGGAGAGAAGTATATCAAGGCTGTATATTGTCACCCTGCTTATTTATCTTATATGCAGAGTACATTATGTGAAATTCCAGGCTGGATGAAGCACAAGCTGGAATCAAGATTGCTGGGAGAAATATCAGTAAGCTCAGATATGCAGATGGCATCACCCTGATGGCAGAAACCAAAGAAGAACTAAAGAACCTCTTGATGAAAATGAAAGAGGAGAGTGAAAAAGTTGGCTTAAAACCCAACATTCAGAAAACTAAGATCATGGCATGTGGTCCCATCACTTCATGGCAAATGGACGGGGAAACAATGGAAACAAAGACAGACTTTATTTTCTTGGGCTCCAAATCACTCCAGATGGTGACTGCAGGAATGAAATTAAAGGACACTTGCTCCGTGGAAGAAAAGCTCTGACTAATCTAGACAGCGTATGAAAAAGCAGAGACATTACTTTGCTGACAGTGGTCTGTATAGTCATGTATAGATGTGAGAGTTGGACTATAAAGAAAGCTGAGTGCCAAAGAACTGATGCTTTTTAACTGTGGTGTTGGAGAAGACTCTTGAGAGTCCCTTGGATTACAAAGTGATGCAAGCATTCCATCCTAAAGGAAATCAGTCCCAAATATTCATTGGAAGGACTGATGCTGAAGCTGAAACCCCAGTATTTTGGCCACCTGATGCAAAGAACTGACTCATTTGAAAAACCCTGATGCTGGGAAAGATTGAAGGCAGGAGTGAAAGGGGATGACAAAGGACGAGAGTGTTGGATGGCATCACAGACTTGATGGACCTGAGTTTGAGCAAACTCTGGGAGTCGGTGATGGACAGGGAAGCCTGGCATGCTATAGTCCATGGTTTGTCCAAAAAGAATTGGACAAAAAAGAAATGCCAAAAAGCAAAATGGCTGTCTGGGGAGGCCTTAAAATAGCTGTGAAAAGAAGAGAAGTGAAAAGCAAAGGAGAAAAGGAAGGATATAAGCATCTGAATGCAGAGTTCCAAAGAATAGCAAGAAGAGATAAGAAAGTCTTCCTCAGAGATCAGTGCAAAGAAATACAGGAAAACAACAGAATGGGACAGACTAGAGATCTCTTCAAGAAAATTAGAGATACCAAGGGAACATTTCATGCAAAGATGGGCTCGATAAAGGACAGAAATGGTATGGACCTAACAGAAGCAGAAGATATTAAGAAGAGATGGCAAGAACACACAGAAGAACTGTACAAAAAAGATCTTCACGACCCAGATAATCATGATGGTGTGATCACTGACCTAGAGCCAGACATCCTGGAATGTGAAGTCAAGTGGGCCTTAGAAAGCATCACTACGAACAAAGCTAGTGGAGGTGATGGAATCCCAGTTGAGCTATTCCAAATCCTGAAAGATGATGCTGTGAAAGTGCTGCACTCAATATGCCAGCAAATTTGGAAAACTCAGCAGTGGCCACAGGACTGGAAAAGGTCAGTTTTCATTCCAATCCCAAAGAAAGGCAATGCCAAAGAATGCTCAAACTATCGCACAATTGCACTCATCTCATACGCTAGTAAAGTAATGCTCAAAATTCTCCAAGCCAGGCTTCAGCAATATGTGAACTGTGAACTTCGTGATGTTCAAGCTGGTTTTACAAAAGGCAGAGGAACCAGAGATCAAATTGCCAACATCCGCTGGATCATGGAAAAAGCAAGAGAGTTCCAGAAAAACATCAATTTCTGCTTTATTGACTATGCCAAAGCCTTTGACTGTGTGGATCACAATAAACTGTGGAAAATTCTGAAAGAGATGGGAATACCAGACCACCTGATCTGCCTCTTGAGAAATCTGTATGGAGGTCAGGAAGCAACAGTTAGAACTGGACATGGAACAACAGACTGGTTCCAAATAGGAAAAGGAGTTCGTCAAGGCTATATATTGTCACCCTGTTTATTTAACTTATATGCAGAATACATCATGAGAAACGCTGGACTGGAAGAAACACAAGCTGGAATCAAGATTGCCGGGAGAAATATCAATAACTTCAGATATGCAGATGACACCACCCTTATGGCAGAAAGTGAAGAGGAACTAAAAAGCCTCTTGAGGAAAGTGAAAGTGGAGAGTGAAAAAGTTGGCTTAAAGCTCAGCATTCAGAAAACTAAGATCATGGCATCCGGTCCCACCACTTCATGGGAAATAGATAGGGAAACAGTGGAAACAGTGTCAGACTTTATTTTGGGGGGCTCCAAAATCACTACAGATGGTGACTGCAGCCATGAAATTAAAAGACGCTTACTCCTTGGAAGGAAAGTTATGACCAACCTAGATAGCATATTCAAAAGCAGAGACATTACTTTGCCAACAAAGGTCCGTCTAGTCAAGGCTATGGTTTTTCCTGTGGTCATGTATGGATATGAGAGTTGGACTGTGAAGAAGGCAGAGGGCCGCAGAATTGATGCTTTTGAACTGTGGTGTTGGAGAAGACTCTTGAGAGTCCCTTGGACTGCAAAGAGATCCAACCAGTCCATTCTGAAGGAGATCAGCCCTGGGATTTCTTTGGAAGGAATGATGCTAAAGCTGAAACTCCAGTCCTTTGGCCACCTCATGCGAAGAGTTGACTCATTGGAAAAGACTCTGATGCTGGGAGGGATTGGCAGAAGAAGGAGAAGGGGACGACAGAGGATGAGATGGCTGGATGGCATCACTGGCTCGATGGACATGAGTCTGGGTGAACTCCGGGAGTTGGTGATGGACAGGGAGGCCTGGCGTGCTGCGATTCATGGGGTAGCAAAGAGTCGGACACGACTGAGTGACTGATCTGATCTGATGTGATTTGTTTAGAGTATTTTTAGTGTTAGCCTGAATAGTCCCAACTACTAGTGTGTGTTTAACAGTTACTTGGGTTGTATATCCCCATTTCCCCATTAGGTAGTTTCACTTAATCAAATGTTATTTATTGAAATATGTTTAGTCATCTATTTCTGTTTTCATTTTTAGTATTTCACACCTTTCTTTTTTAACTTTTCTTACTTTTTTTGTTTTTGGATCTGTGAAGCATTAGTGGTCTAAATGTCAATATATATTAGCTTCTACTTTTGTTGTTGTTTTTGGTTAGTTGCTAAGACATGTTGACCATTTTATGACCCCGTGGACTGTAGCCTGCCAGGCTTCTCTATCCATGGGATTTCCCTACCAAGAATACTTGAATGCCTTACCATTTCCTTCTCCTGGGGATCTTCCTGACCCAGGGGTCAAACTCGTATTTCCTGCCTTGATAGATACATTCTTTACCACTGAGCCACCAAGGAAGCCCCTAACTTTTACTTACATCTGTATTATTTCTTCCTCTATTTTCTTTTGCTTTAGTTTCTTTTTTTGTATTTCTAGATTTTTAAACAGAAAATTTAATTGATTCATTTAGGCATATTCTTTTATTTTGATTGATAGTGTTTTTAGCTTATATAATTTTATCACTGCTTTGTGCCCCCCACATTCTGGGGGGATAGAATATATATGTACACATTATGTATGTCTATATCTAATCTGATAGATACATGTATTTGTGTATATGTTTGTTTTCACTTTCATTATTTTTAATACATTCTTTTGTATTTCAAAATTCACTTGAGGATTATTAATAAAATGTTGTTCTAGTCAGTCAAAATAACCTTTTAATCTTTTTTTATTTTTCATGTTTTTTTATGTTATTGGAGTTTTAATTATAATGTTTATAACTATGAAACATTTTTGTGACATAACATATGGTCAAATTTTATTATTGTCCCATAAGTGCTTGAGAAGATATACTCATTATTATCAGCGTTTAAATTTCTACATATACTTAACATTTACATCATTGATAAGAATATGTAGGACTTTTCAATCTTATATTTGTGTTCACTTGGACTATCTCATACTAATTCTGATGTATTAACACTTCCTATAATGAATGTGTTTCTTTTTATGTCTTTTTGTCGTCTGTTGTAATTTTTGCTTACAGAGGTGTTTGCTGTGTTATTTTAGTACAAGGATATTCACAATTCTAATATGTTTATTGTGGGTAAAACAGTATTTTCGCCACATCTAATACATCTTTGAAGTTTATTTTGTTTGATATCAGTGTTGCCTTTGTGACTTTGCCTCTTTATATAATATTTATATTATATAAATATATTGTAAGTGTATTTTAAGTCATTTTTAAGTGTATATCTTTGAATGTATTTGAATTTTGCCTTCCTAGTCAAATTGAAAATAATTCCTTGTAATAGATGAGTTATCCATTCATTTATATTCATTAAGTGTGAAATGTTTGATTACAATGCTGTCATTTTAAAAAAATTTTGTTACACTTCTATTGAGAAATAACTGATATACATCACTGTATTAGCTTAAGGTATACACCATTATGGTTTGATTTACATATACTATGAAATGGTTATCACAGTTTTGCTAACATCCATCTTTACATATAGTTGCCATAAAAAAGAAAAGAAAAACTACTCTCCTTGTAATAAGAGTTCTTGAGATTTACATTCTTAAAAACTCTCCTGTATATTACATACCAGTGTTATGTATTCTAGCCATCATGTTGTGCATTACATCCCTAATATTTTTTATCTTTTAACTACCTTTTGATCTTTCAGTTCAATTCAGTCACTCAGTCGTGTCCAACTCTTTGCGACCCCATGAACCGCAGCACGCCAGGCCTCCCTGTCCATCACCCTCTTCCAGAGTTCACTGAAACTCATATCCATCAAGTCAGTGATGCCATCCAGCCACCTCATCCTCTGTCATACCCTTTTCCTCCTGCCCCCAATCCCTCCTAGCATCAGAGTCTTTTCCAATGAGTCAACTCTTCGCATGAGGTGGCCAAAGTACTGGAGTTTCAATTTAGCATCATTCCTTCCAAAGAAATCCCAGGGCTGATCTCCTTCAGAATGGATGGTTGGATCTCCTTGCAGTCCAAGGGACTCTCAAGAGTCTTCTCCAACACCACAGTTCAAAAGCATCAATTCTTCGGCGCTCAGCTTTCTTCACAGTCCAATTCTCACATCCATACATGACCACAGGAAAAACCATAGCCTTGACTAGACGGACCTTTGTTGGCAAAGTAATGTCTCTGCTTTTGAATATGCTGTCTAGGTTGGTCATAACTTTTCTTCCAAGGAGTAAGCATCTTTTAATTTCATGGCTGCAGACACCATATGCAGTGATTTTAGAGCCCCCCAAAATAGTCAGCCACTGTTTCCACTGTTTCCCAATCTATTTCTCATGAAGTGATGGGACCAGATCCCATGATCTTCGTTTTCTGAATGTTGAGTTTTAAGCCAACTTTTTCACTCTCCTCTTTCACTTTCTTCAAGAGGCTCTTTAGTTCCTCTCCATTTTCTGCCATAAGGGTGGTGTCATCTGCATATCTGAGGTTATTGTTATTTCTCTCTACAATCTTGATTCCAGCTTGTGCTTCTTCCAGCCCAGGGTTTCTTATGATGTACTCTGCATATAGTTAAATAAGCCGGCTGACAATATACAGCCTTGATGTACTCCTTTTCCTATTTGGAACCAGTCTGTTGTTCCATGTCCAGTTCTACCTGTTGCTTTCTGACGTGCATAGGTTTCCTACACTTTTATCACTTTCTCTAATTTTCTTTCCTCCAACCCAGTCCTCTGCCCCTGATAACCACAAACCTGATCTCTTTTCTGTGAGGTTTTTTTTTTTTTAATTCCATATCTAAGTGAGATCATGAAGTATTTGTCTTTCTTTCTCTGAGATTTAATTTAGCATAATTCCTTCAATGTCAGTACACATTGTCACAAAGTAGGATTTCCTTATTTTTTAATGGATGAGTAATATTCTGTTGTATTTATGTGTATGCCAGAACTTCTTCATCAGTTCATCTATTGATGGACACTTAGGTTGTTTCCATGCCTTGGCTATTGAGCATAATGCTGCTCTGGGCATGGGGATGTAGATATCTTAGCTAGTTAGTGTTTTGGTACCTTGAATATATTCCCAGGAGTGAAATTGCTGAATTATATGGTACTTCAATTTTTAACTTTTTAAGGACCCTCCATACTCTTTTCCATCGTGACTGCACCGATTTACAGTCTCATCAACAGTGCAAGAGGGTTTCCTTTTATCCAAATCTACATCAACATTTGTTAGCTCTCATCTTTTTGATGAGGGCCATTCTAACAGGTAACATATCATTGTGATTTTAATTTGCATTTCCCTTATGACTCATGATGTTGAACATCTTTTCAAGTACCTGTTGGCCTGTTGCATATTTTCTTTGGAGAAATGTCTAGAAGGGCTGTCATCTTTTAATTTATTTTGATGCCTTTGTCGTTCAGTTTCTCAGTTGTGTCCAACTCTTTGCAGCATGACAGTATACAGCTTTGACATATTCCTTTCCCAATTTGGATTTGATTTTCCAAATCCAAACTTTCCCAGTTTGATTCTTAGGAAAGACTTTGATGTTTAGGAAAGGAGCACAATTTGATGCTTAGGAAAGACTATATTTCCTCTATGGGCTTTATTTTTTTATGTTTTAACTTCCTTATTACTCTGCTTTCTTTTTTAAAATGTTACTATGTTGTTTGCCGTTTTTAATGACATACATTTAATTCCAACCTATTGCCTACACAACCTTAACTTCTCTCTTTCCTCCCCCTTCTTCTCTCTTTTTTAGTTATATTAACTCTACTTTTTCAGAACATACAGCATACTATATGTAGTATGTTATACTATGTAGCCTGTGTCATAAAACATTATTAGTCCATCCTTAACCTCATCTTTGTTTTAGTGTTACATCTACAATTAAATATGTTAAAAGTTCATCATCAATTCTATTGCTGAAGTTTCCCTGTTTATCACTTGGTTGTATTCTGTATATGTGTAAAGCAGTTTTTCAATAGCATTGATCCTTAAAAATCAACTGATTCTAAAATCCCCAGGTCACATTTTCTTTTCTTGAATTATGTGTCTTTCCTAATCTCATTTTCACTTTCTTTATTGTTCTATTATTTTTAATGAGACATATGTTTGCATTTGAATTAGTTCTCGGAGCACTTTGTATTTCAGTTTTCATTTTTTATGTCATTTTGTCTTTTAAAAACTTAGGGAATTCTGTGATGGTCCAGTGGTTAGGACTCCACGCTTCTCCTGCAGAGGGCTTGGGTTCAATCCCTGGTCAAGGAACTAGTATCCTGCAAACAGTGCAGTGTGGCTTTAAACAAACAACAATGAAAAAAAGAAAAAAAAATCCCCAAAGAAACTTTTCCTCAGTTTTTGAATTTCTGGTTCAAATTGTTTTTCACACGTGTCAAAATGCTTGTTAAGAATAAATCATTTTGTTTGTTGTATTGTGTTACAGGTTTTATATCTTCACTGTTGGTTTTGATGGCTTGTAGAACAAGGGTTATTGGCTGGGTTATTAGTATTCTCATTTTCTAATTTATTTGGTAGTAATCTTTAATAAATTAAGACTGTTTATACTTTTGCATTTGTGTTTGCCTATACTGATGATTTTTAGATTCATAGTTCAAAAATGTCCTCTTTTGTCACTGTGAAAAAGTTTTATCATTGCGTGGATTCTTTTTTAGGGAGGAGAAGGGAGGGCATTGTAAGGGGATGAGTTATCTGCCCCTCAGTCAGTTCTGTCAGTTCAGTCGCTCAGTCATGTCCAACTCTTTGCGACCCCATGAATCGCAGCATGCCAGGCCTCCCTGTCTATCACCAACTCCCAGAGTTCACTCAAACTCATGTCCATCGAGTCGGTGATGCCATCCAGCCATCTCATCCTCTGTCGTCCCCTTCTCCTTCTGCCAATCCCTCCCAGCATCAGAGTCTTTTCCAATGAGTCAACTCTTCGCATGAGGTGGCCAAAGTACTGGAGTTTCAGCTTTAGCATCATTCCTTCCAAAGAACACCCAGGACTGATCTCCTTTATCTGCCCCTCAGTTGTGCTTTATTTCCTTTTATCTCACTGAGTATTAAATTTCTCCCTCTGGCTTCTTTTCCCCATCACTAGGACAGTATCCAAATAAAACTTCTTTCTTTCTTTTGATCCTGTTCTTGAAGTCTGACTCCGTGCATCCTGTATGCACTCTCTTCTCTATAATCCTTGCTCTGACCTATACTTCTTCAGAATTTTCACATGTAGGTGGTCTTTTTATGAAATATTTTTAGATGAAAAAAGTAGGCTAAATTATAGAAGATATTAGTTAATCCTAGTTTTCAAATGATATAGACAAGCTTAAATAAATGTATCAAAACCTATCAGAAGTGCTCCAAATAGTGCAGACCTAATTTAATGTGTCTCAAATATCAATATATAATTTGGAGAAGTAAAAAAAAAAAACCCATATCTCTATTTGTATATTTTTTTGTTTTTTATAATCCTTTCTGTTTCCTGGTGGCTCAGAGGTTAAAGCTTCTGCCTGCAATATGGGAGACCTGGGTTCCATCCCGGGGTCAGGAAGATCCCCTGGAGAAGGAAATGGCAACCCACTCCAGTATTCTTGCCTGGAGAATCCCATGGATGGAGGAGCCTGGAGGGCTACAGTCCACAGGGTCACAAAGAGTCGGACACAACTGAGCGACTTCACTTTTCACTTTTCTGTTCCCAAATCATGATTTCTTTTCTTTTTTTAAAATGTTTTTTCACATCTCACCATAAGAAAGAATATTATACTTGCATGAGTTCCTATGAGAAATACACATAGTCCAGAAATTTCCTGAGGTTTAGTAGTCTGTGTTAACATTTTGGCAGGTAGAAGAACACAGCACTTTTTTAGTCTCTTTCCTTTAATTCTGTTTCTCTTGATTTGTGTTTCAGTTTCCCCAAATCTCCTCATTCCAAAATGAATATCAGTGTAACTATCCAAAGTTTCTTCTCCAACTTTGTCTATCCAAGTTCATCAAAGTGCTCAGCAGTCAAAGGAACCTTCCATATCCATCTTCTCAGAAAGAAGTTATGTTTATATGCAGCCCATTTTTACCCTGTTAATATAGTGGGTGAAAAAATCTTAAAATCTATGCTCATTAACAGGAAAATCTCTTCGGGGTATGAGTTAACATAAAAGAATGGATTTTCCAATCAGACTTCTAGATAGGCCTTTGAGATTTTACCTCGTATTAGACTTTACTAAATAATGTCAGAGCACTTCAAAATATAGAGAAGGTTCTGATACAACAAAAGAACCTCCCACAATCCTGTCTTTTCACATTAGAGTCCCTCCTCTGGCCAAGAATTATAAATGAGGTCTCCATTTGAGGCTGTTGGAATCAGCTCTTCAACTGGGCTTATTTAAATTAGGAAACAGTAAACCAGTAAAACAAAATACAAAATGTGTGCAAAATAAACTTATTGGAGAATCTTTAAAAAAAAATAAATAAATAAATTAGGAAACACCTCTAATTAATGGATCTACCATTTGTATGTCTGACATGGCTGTTTCCTAATTTAACATTAGGTGTTTCCTAATTTAAATATACCCATAAATTCCAGGGAGCTGAACCTCATAGATTATGGATTCATCTTTAGCTAGACAATCATGTGAAGTGAATTTTAGAGGTAACTTATCTTCTTCTTAGAAAATATTAATAGTTTATAAACCCAAATGTCCAGTGAGCAAGGAGATTAGATTGTTATCTGCCAGTGTTCCTCCCTTTTGAGACTTTCGCTGCCTACAGGGAGTGCTATGATCTGAATGTTTGTATCCTCCCAAAATTTAGATATTGAAATTGTAAGCCCTGAAAGTGATGGTATTTTTAAATGGGAACTTTGGGAGATGAATAATGAGAGTGAGGCCCTCACAAGTGGGACAGTGTTCTTATAAAAGAAATTCCCCCAGAGTTCACTAGCACCTTCCAGCACGTGAGGGTACAAGAACTCAGTAAGCCAAATGAGAATGCTCCTGCTGCCCTGCTGGCATCTTGATCACAGATTCCAACCCCAGAACCGTGAGGTGAATTTCTGTTGTTTATAAGCTACACAGTCTTTGATATGTCATTACAGCATCCCAAATAGACCAAGACAGGAAGTTAGTGCCTGCTGTGCCAATTCCTTCCTTCCAGCAATCTGATGTGGATTTTTTTGTTTGTTTGTTTGTTTGTTTTTCCGTCTTTCTTTTCCTAAAATATTAGGTATAGGATAAATAGCTGGAAGAAAAAATAATGTGATGGAAGTTGGAGGAAAAATCTGATCATTTAGACCATGAAGTTAGGACCATTCATTTAACAGGCTGTAGCAGTGGTTTATGTTCATATAAATAGCAGATTTTATACTTGATGATTCATTCATCTGAAGGAATAAGGCAGTAGCCTAGTTACTTAGGTAATTGATGTTATCCTTAGTATCAGAGGAAATATTTACAAATTAGGCTTCCCTTTACAAATTGGGCTTCCCTCATGGCTCAGCTGGTAAAAAATCTGCCTGCAGTGTAGACAACCTGGGTTTGATCCCTGGGTTGGGAAGATCCCCTGGTGAAGGGAAAGGCTATCCACTCCAGTATTCTGACCTGGAGAATTCCATGGGCTGTATAGTTCATGGGGTCTCAAAGAGTCAGACACGACTGAGCGACTTTCACTTTCTCTTACATATTAAGAAGCAATGTAGGCAGCAGCTTGGTTCAGTTCAGTCCTTCAGTTGCGCTAGACTCTGAGAACCAATGATCTTCAGCACTCCAGGCTTCCCTGTCTGTCACCAACTCCTGGGGCTTGCTCAAACTCATGTTCATCCAGTCGATGATGCCATCCAATTATCTTATTCTCTGTCATCCCCTTTTCCTCCTACCTTCAATCTTTCTCAGCATCAGGGTCTTTTCCAATGAGTCAGTTCTTTGCATCAGGTAGCCAAAGTATTGGAATTTCAGCATCAGCATCAGTCCTTCCAGTGAATATTCAGGACTGATTTCCTTTAGGGTTGACTGATTTGATCGCCTTGCAGTCCAAGAGATTCTCTTGGAAGAAATCTCTTGATTTCTCCAACACCACAGTTCAAAAGCATCAGTTCTTCAGCACTCAGCTTTCTTTATAATCCAACTCTCACATCCATACATGACTACTGGAAAACCCATAGTTTGCCCATACAGACCTTTGTCGGAAAGTAATGTCACTGTTTTTTAATATGCTGTCTAAGTTTGTCATAGCTTTTCTTCCATGAAGCAAGTGTCTTTTAATTTCATGTTTCAGTCAACATCTGCAGTGACTTTGGAGCCAAAAAAATAAAGTCAGCCAATGTTTCCACTGTTTCCCCATCTATTTATCATGAAATGATGGGACCAGATGCCATCATCTTAGTTTTTTGAAAGCTGAGTTTTAAGCCAAGCCTTTTCACTCTCCTCTTTCACTTTCATCAAGAGGCTCTTTAGTTCTTCTTCACTTTCTGCCATAAGGGTGGTGTCATCTGCATATCTGAGGTTATTTTTATTTCTCCTGGCAATCTTCATTCCAGCTTGTCCTCCATCCAGCCCAGCATTCTGTGTGATGTACTCTGCATATAAGTTAAATAAGCAGGGTGACAATATACAGCCTTGATGTACTCCTTTCCCTATTTGAAACCAGTTTGTTGTTCCATGTCCAGTTCTGACTGTTGCTTCTTGATCTGCATACAGATTTCTCAGGAGGCAGGTAAGGTGGTCTGGTATTCCCATCTCTTTCAGAATTCTCTACAGTTTGTTGTTATCTACACAATCAAAGGCTTTGGCATAGTCAATAAAGCAGAAATAGATGTTTTTCTGGAACTCTCTTGCTTTTTCCATGATCCAACGGATGTTGGCAACTTGAACTCTGGTTCCTCTGCCTTTTCTAAATCCAGCTTGAGCATCTGGAAGTTCATGGTTCACGTACTGTTGAAGCCTGGCTTGGAGAATTTTGAGCATTACTTTGCTAGTGTGTGAGATGAGTGCAATTGTGCGGTAGTTTGAACATTATTTCGCATTGCTTTTTTTTGGGACTGGAATGAAAACTGACCTTTTCCAGTCCTGTGGCAACTGCTGAGTTTTCCAAATTTGCTGGCCTATTGAGTGCAGCACTTTCACAGAATCATCTTTTAGGGTTTGAAATAGCTCAACTGGAATTTCATCACTTCCACTAGCTTTGTTCTTAGTGATGTTTCCTAAGGCCCACTTGACTTCACATTCCAGGATGTCTGGCTCTAGGTGAGTGATCACACCATTGTGGTTATCTGAGTCGTGAAGATCTTTTTTGTATAGTTCTTCTGTATTCTTGCCACCTCTCTTTAATATCTTCTGCTTCTGTTAGGTCCATACCATTTCTTTCCTTTATTGTGCCCATCTTTGCATGAAATGTTCCCTTGGTAGCTCTAATTTTCTTGCAGAAATCTCTAGTCTTTCCCATTCTATTGTTTTCCTCTATTTCTTTGCACTGGTCACTGAGAAAGGTTTTCTTCTCTCTCCTTGTTATTCTTTTGAACTCTGCATTCAAATGGGTATATCTTTCCTTTTTCCCTTTGCTTCTCACTTTTCTTCTTTTTTTCAGCTAGTTGTAAGGCCTCCTTAGACAACCATTTTGCCTTTTTGCATTTCTTTTTCTTGGGGATGGTCTTGATTACCACCTCCTGTACAGTGTCACGAACCTCCATCCATATTTCTTCAGGAACTCTGTCTATCAGATCTAATCCCTTGAATCTATTTGTCACTTCCACTGTATAATAGTAAGGAATTTGATTTAGGTCATACTTGAATGGTCTGTTTTTTTCCCTACGTTATTCAATATAAGTCTGAATTTTGAAGTAAGGCATTCTTGATTGGAGTCAGTCTGCCCTTGGTATTGTTTTTGCTAACTGTGTAGAGCTTCTCTCATCCTCTGCAAAGAATATGATCAATCTGATTTCAGTATTGCGCATATGGTGATGTCCATGTGGAGTTGTCTCTTGTCTTGCTGGAGAACGGTATTTGCTCTGATCAATTGCAGTCCAGCAATTTGGATATGAAGTGTGCTTGTGATGAAGCCTCAGATGAAACTAAGGAACAGGTTTTGGCAACTGAAGAAAATGCAGTCTTCATTATAAAGTAACAAAGAAACTGGGTAAATTGTTTTCTAGTGTATTTTGAAAAGAAAGTAGTAAGTTAGAAACTTGAATGTTTAGCTGAGGAGGTTTATAAGCAAAGTGTTGAAGATACAGCCTTGAGAGAACTGTTAAGCAGAAAGAAATCAGAACTTGAAGATTTAGAAAACTCTCAACCTCACCTTATTGAAAAAAAAAAAAAATGTAAGAAACTGTGTTCTAGAGAGAATGCCAAGGATGTGGCTGAAAAATAACTCCATGAGGAGATGATGGGAGTGACTTAATGGATCTAATCAGCCATTTCAGCAGAATCCAGGAATAGAGATGGATTTATACCAACAGAAGCTCTCCCAGCTTAGACCCAAAGGGGACAAAGATGGAACAAAATGAAGAAAGGCCCTTGGACTTTTGGAATTCTAAAGGATAAGACAGTAGGGCTGTCTTTTCTTTTTCCCCCCCAAAAAGGGCAGAATGAGCCTGAAGGCAGGGCTATCTGTTCCTCAGTTCCAGAGGGCAGGGCCACCTCCTTTAGTTATTTCTATGTGTATCAATTAATTTATTCATATATAGTCTGCCTGACACTCATCTGTTCTTTATATTGTAGGCATAGTGATTGTCCAAATTCACAATACACAAATTCTGAGTTTGTGTATTCATACTTTCCTCCAGCCCCACCTCCCTCTGGTTTAAGAAACATAAATGACTTTACCATATTGTTAGGAAAAATCAAAATCTCTTAATATGACCTATAAGATCTCAAGTGACTTGGCCCCTGCCTACCTCTCTAACCTCATCTAATATGATTCTCCTCCTCGGTCTCTCTGCCCCAATCCAATGTATTTTTCCTATAGCCCCCGTGCTCACCAGGTATCATCCCTTCAGGGCCTTAGGATGTGATATTCTCTCTATACTTAATAATAGTCTTCCTATCTTTCGTTTCCAAGTTAACATCTTCTGATCCTTTAGATCTCAGCACTGAAATCACTTCCTCAGGGAATCCTGGGTGATATTTCAGGGTCATAGTCATTGACAGAGCTGCACATTCTTCTTCACACAACACTGTCAGCTCCCTAAAGGCACAGAGTGTGTCTGTACTCACATCTGTATCTCTATGGATGGGCACTGAAATCAGAGTAGGAACCAAATGAATATTTTTGAATAAATACATGCATGAATGAATGAATTTAAAATCACAAAGAGAATATGGTTTTCTATTGCTATTACTATTTTAGTTTAATCTAGCTTTGTTTAATAATTACAAATTAATAATATTAATTGTTTAATAATACATTTCTGTAAAAAAAAAACATATAAACATTTAAAGAATGGATTATATAATGTTAATCCTGTCTCATAGTCACATTAAAATCTGTAAAGAAACCAACCTATTTACATAGAATGAAGAAATTGATGTAAAAGTCATTTTCTGAAAATAGTACCAGGCCCCATCCATTCCTGATACACGCTTAAAGTCCAGTATTCTGCACTACTAAACATCTCCACCCTCCTCTCCTATGTTCTTTTATTTTCCCCTTCTCTGTCACCAGACTTTGTCTCCCCTCAAGTTATTAAACTAAATTCTTTCCCCCTCAAAAATCATTATGAGCTTTGGAAAAAAAAAGGTTCACCTACAAAAAAATTATAGGGTATGAACCAAACTGTGACAGTTACTGGCAGAACACTATTACTCATTTTTACTCTAAAACATCTTTGTTGAGTATTCAGAATGCAGAAGGATGAGCCATGCCAGAAAATTGGGGTGGCTTGCTTCACCGAGGAATAGTTATGACTGTATTTTTGAAGCATACAATCACAGCCAGTGTCTCACCCTTTAATACTGATGGCACATTTTTTGGTTATGTTTTAATTTAGCTCTAGGAATATCTGTGCACTTTAGCATTATCTCTCCTCTGGCCTCTACCCACAAGTAACCCCTTCAAGGACTATATGCAGTGCTGTTTTGCTAATGCTAGTGTTTTACATGCCAGTCTCTTACTCAGCTCATTGTGTGTTTTTTTTTTTTCTCTCTGAAAATATTTTATAGCAAAGAAATAATATCTCAAAAATAAGACATTTATCAAAACAGAATGTAGAAAAAAAGAGGCCAAGAAGAATCGCCAAGAAAAGCTTTTCTTAATGTTCCATATGAAGAATAGTTGCAGAAGCAGATTCTGTAAGTGATGAAATGGCCAACTTTAGACAGTTCTAAAGCTCTTAGAGAGGCAAGTTCTATCAAGCTCATTTGCCTTTTTATTTGCTAATTTCTTCCCCAACTCATTCACTTCAGAGTTTGCATTTTCTCTTCCCTTATGGGTACTAAGTTTCATTTTGTTTTTCCAAATGAGGTGCTACATGTACTATAACATTCTATTAGGCCTTTTCCAGTTGTACTTAGAATAGTATAAAATCTCATGATACAACTTCTCTTGCACCTAGAGAGTAGATTACTCACGATAGGGAGGCTTAGATAGATGCAGTTTAATAGAGTCAGCAAGAATGCTGACATACCCATGAGAAATCTGCCTTTCAGAGTCTGACAGATGACATCTCTGAGTAATCTATTGTCAGACTCCAAGCAGCTGCGTATCACAAAGTTTTCATCCTATGTCATTAGATGTACTTAATAACTTAAGTCTGCCAAGAAGCAGATTTAATTTTAACATATTCCTGTTTATTTAATGAAAAATATATTTCCTTTTTTTCTTGGAAGATTCATAATATGGCATTGATACTGAAAGGAACATATCTGTATATTGTTTTCAACCTTATGAATAGGCTGTGTTAAAACGATATTTTTTAATTATTGTGGAATTATTTTTATTGGTGGAACTGATTTTTGCATGGAGCAGAGAACTGTAGCCCATTTAAAAACCTTCTTAAAATTTAAACATTAGTGTCATTCTTCATCTAGTACTTCCTATAATCCTGCATAAGTGTTTGATAAAGTAAATTGAATTAACTGGTCCAAATGCACTGGATTGGACAAAGAACTTCAAGACCAGAGGTCAGCCATCAGGTGATGGTCTTTGAAGCTGAAGTGGACTCTCTAGAATTCGTATCACTGTTGTTATAGTCACATAGCTTTTGAATTTTTCTAGTATAAGTCAGGGGCTTCTCAAGTGGCACTAGTGGTAAAGAGTCTACATGCCAGTGCAAGAGATGCAAGAGATGTGGGTTCCATCCCTGGGTCTAGAAGATCCCCTGGAGTAGGAAATTGTGACCCACTCCAGTATCCTTGGCTGAATAATACCATGAATATAGTCCATGGGATCGTGAAGAGTAGTAGTACAGGACTGAGCGACTAACATTTTGTGTGTGTTTGTGTGTGTGTGTGGCCAATAATTAGGAAGGAAATGAGACACCTTGCTGCTGGGGTGTAACTAATTCATTTCCAGAGTAGTCAACTCCACCTTGATTGCATTAGCCACAGATTCCCATGCTGACTGCATTATTACACACAAATAAACTGGAGTCAAGGTCTCCTCCATTTCTTCCAGACTTAGTTTTAGAGAATTATTTTCCATTTTGTAATATAAATTATAATAACAAGAGTATTATTTCAGTACAGAGAAAGTGCTTTTTGTAACAATCAACCAAAAAAAAAATTTTCCCTGCCCATTTTAATTGTGCTTTGTCTATGCTTATATATGCTGTTACCCAGTTTCCATGCAAGGCTGACTCTTTTTCTTGTAGTTTCGATTCATCTTCTCTTAATAGCAAAACTTCATTAAAAAACAACAACAACAACACCCCACACACACAAAAGTGTGGATACAAGATGTAACTAAAAAGCAAAACTATAGCCAGTTTTCATAAAATTTCCTTCACACCTTTGCAGTGTGGTTGAGGCATACTGCAGAAACACACATATAGGCAACAACTGAAAGCCTGTCCTATGAAAATAAGATCTTCTGCCTACACTCAACATTGTGTGAGCCTTCTCACCTTCCTGTATGAGACCACAACTCAGGTGTTCCAGAGTTCCGAGGGGACCAGACAAGAGTGACTTAAGAGGTAAAAACCAGAGCTCATGCAAAAAAGTTAAAGAAAATGAGATTATTTTACCTGTAGGAAAAAGACAAAGGAGGAATACAATTCAAATATGGCTTGACATACTGATAGCTTACAGTGAAGGGTATTCACAGATTCCTAATCTCTGAAGAAGATGATGGAGCTTCAGGACCAGACACTAGGCTTGATCACTCAAGAGCGTTTGTATAGCAGAGTTTTATTAAAGTGAAAAGGAACAGAGAAAGCTTCTGACATAGACATCAGAAGGGGGACAGAGAGTGCTCCCCTCTCTAGTATAGGCAAGGGAGTTATATACTTTTTTAATTGGTTATTACAATAAATCAAAAGAATGTTTCAAGGTTGTAAAGATCTTACTAGACCCACGCCCACACTTTACATTTCAAGATGACAGGATTAGAACTAACAGTTCAGTTCAGTTCAGTCACTCAGTCATGTCCGCCTCTTCGCAAACCCATGGACCACAGCACGCCAGGCCTCCCTGTCCATCACCAACTCCCAGAGTTCACTCAAACTCATGTCCATTGAGTTGGTGATGCCATTCAACCATCTCATCCTCTCTCGTCCCCTTCTCCTCCTGCCCCCAATCCCTCCCAGCATCAGGGTCTTTTGCAATAAGTCAGCTCTCCGCATCAGGTGGCCAAAGTATTGGAGTTTCAGCTTCAACATCAGTCCTTTCAATGAACACTCAGGACTGATCTCCTTTAGGAGAACTAACAGTAGAAAGATCTTACCAGACCCATTCCCATAATATGTATTCTAAAATAACAGGATTAGACAGAAGGTTTTCAGGAAGGAGAAACTGTCCTCAAGCAGGATTCATTGCTGTTGTATAATCCTTAGTACAGAGTTTAAACTGAGTTGTTTATTGTGTAATCATCAATTCTGGGCTTAAAGAAAAAAAAAATGTTTTCTGTGACTAAGACTAAGGAATGTAGAGGGAAAAAAAAAAAAAAAAAAGACATCTGTCCTTTCCTCTTCCTCCAAACCCCAGACTTATCAACCTGTCCAGGAATTGACTCTCTCAATACTATATAAAATATGGAAGACAGCTATTCTGATTTGAACCAGGGATTTAAATGTAGTTCCAACAGAGCTAAAATTAAAATTCAGTCATTCAGTCCTGTCCAACTCTTTGCGAACCCATGGACTGCAGCACAACAGGCCTCCCTGACACTCATAAACATCTCCTGGTGTTTACTCAAACTCATGTCCATTGAGTCAGTGGTGCCATCCAAACATTTCATCCTCTGTCATCCACTTCTCCTCCTGCCTTCAATCTTTCCCAGCATCATGGTCTTTTCCAATGAGTTGGGTCTTTTCCAATGAGTCATTTCTTTGAATCAGGTGGCCCAAGTATTGGAGTTTCAGCTTCAGTCCTTCCAATGAATATTCTGGACTGATTTCCTTGAGGATGGACTGGTTGGATCGCCTTGCAGTCCAGGGGATTCTCAAGAGATTTCTCAAACACCACAGTTCAAAAGCATCAATTCTTTGGCGCTCAGCTTTCTTTATAGTTCAAATCTCATATCCATACATCACTACTGGAAAATAGTCCCATAGTTTCAGGCAGTTCAGTTCAGTCGCTCAGTTGTGTCCAACTCCTTGTGACCCCATGAACTGCAGCACGCCAGGCCTCCCTGTCCATCACCAACTCCCGGAGTCCATCCAAACCCATGTCAATTGAGTCGGTGATGCCATCCAACCATCTCATCCTCTGTTGTCCCTTTTTCCTCCTGCCCTTAATTTTTCCCAGCATCAGAGTCTTTTCCAATGAGTCAGCTCTTTGCATTAGGTGGCCAAAGTATTAGAGTTTCAGCTTCAATATCAGTCCTTCCAATGAACACTCAGGACTGATCTCCTTTAGGATGGACTGGTTGGATCTCCTGCAGTCCAAGGGACTCTCAAGAGTCTTCTCCAACACCACAGTTCAAAAGCATCGATTCTTCTGTGCTCAGCTTTCTTTATAGTCCAACTCTTACATCCATACATGACCACAGGAAAAACCATAGCCTTGACTAGATGGACCTTTGTTGGCAAAGTAGTATCTCTGCTTTTGAATATGCTGTCTTGGTTGGTCATAACTTTCCTTCCAAGGAGTAAGTGTCTTGTAATTTCATGGCTGCAATCATCATCTGCCATGATTTTGGAGCCCAGAAAAATAAAGTCAGCCACTGTTTCCCCATCTATTTGCCATGAAGTGATTGGACCATGATCTTAGTTTTCTGAATGTTGAGCTTTAAGCCAACTTTTTTGACTTAAAAAAAGCCCCATAATTTGACCCCAGGTAAATAACAGGGAGGGAACATGGCCCCAAACATCAACAGAAAATTGGATTAAAGATTTACTAAGCATGGCCCAGCCCATCAGAACAAGACCTAGTTGCCCCCTCAGTCACTCTCTCCCATCAGGAAGCTTCCGTAGCCTTTTATCCTTCTCCATCAGAGGGCAGACAGAATGAAAACCACAATCACAGAAAACTAATCAATCTGATCACATGGACCACAGCCTTTTCTAACTCAGTGAAACTATGAGCCATGCCATGTAAGGCCACCCAAGATGGATGGGTCATGGTGGAGAGTTCTGACAAAACATGGTCCACTGGAGAAGGGAATGGCAAACCACTTCTGTATTCTTCCCTTGAGAACCACATGAAATGTATGAAAAGGCAAAAAGAAAGGACACTGAAAGAGGAACTCCCCAGGTCGGTAGGTGCTCAATATGCTACTGGAGATCAGTGGAGAAATAACTCTAGAAAGAATGAAGAGACAGAGCCAAAGCAAAAACAGCACGCAGTTGTGTGTATGACTAGTGATGGAAGTAAAGTCTGATGCTGTAAAGAGCAATTTTGCATAGGAAGCTGGAATGTCAGGTCCATGAATCAAGGCAAATTGGAAGTGGTCAAACAGGAGATGGCGAGAGAGAATGTCGACATTCTAGGAATCAGTGAACTAAATGGACTGGAATGGGTGAATTTAACTCAGATGACCATTATATCTATTACTGTGGGCAGGAATCCCCTAGAAGAAATGGAGTAGCCATCATAGTCAACAAAAGAGTCTGAAATTCAGTACTTGGATGCAGTCTCAAAAACAACAGAATTATCTCTGTGCATTTCCAAGGCAAACCATTCAATATCATAGTAATCCAAGTCTATGCCCCAACCAGTAACCCTGAAGAAACTGAAGTTGAACATTTCTATGAAGACCTACAAGACCTTATAGAATTAACACCCCCCAAAAATGTCCTTTTCATTATAGTGGACTGGATTGCAAAAGTAGGAAGTCAAGAAACACCTGGAGTAACATGCAGATTGGGCCTTGGAGTAGAGAATGAAGCAGGGCAAAGGCTAACAAGAGTTTTGCCAAGAGAGCACACTGGTCATAGTAAACACCTTCTTCCAACAACACAAGAAAGACTGTACACATGGCCATCTCCAAATAGTCAATACCGAAGTCATATTGATTATATTCTTTGCAGCCAAAGATGGAGAAACTCTATACAGTCAGCAAAAGCAAGACGGGGAGCTGACTGTGGCTCACATCATGAACTCCTTATTGCCATATTCAGACTTAAATTGAAGAAAGTAGAGAAAAAACTAGACCATTCAGGAATGACCTAAATCAAATCCCTTAATGATTATACAAATTAAACTTACTTTTAGTTTATATGAAGCAGAATGTATAATCCTTATGATATCTTCTTAACTAGACTTACAACAAAGGAAGACAAAAACTAGATATTCTTTAGTTATAATTACAGATTGACCAAAAGTTGTCTTTACAGCTGCTTGAAAGTAAAGGTGTACTGTAGGTGAGAATGGTCATCATGTGTAGTCAGTGCTTTTAACTTTCCCTTAGTTTAATCCAGAGCTTGATACGGAAGTACAAGGCAAAAGAGAAACTTGTTCCTGAGACGCAGTCAGCTCACTTCCAGAAAATTCCTAGAAAACTTACTTGGGATAGCAGCCACAGACCCCAATGCTGATTGCTGTGTTGCATATGAATTATCAAGAATCGAGGTCCAGGCTGACTCAGGTTTGTTCCTCCAGTCATCATAACAGTGCCAGTGATGAAATGGAATCCCAAAATTAAGCTGACCAGATTCACACAGCCAGGAAAACAGAAAGCTGAGAATCTCAGTCTACTGATGCCAAAGATGATGTTCTTTCTGTCAATCTACCTTTTCAAACTCTGGATTGTATTAATACACATGGCTAGCAAAAGAGTTGAATGTTTTGGTTTTACGGTGCTAAGTGTAACTCAAAGGTTAATAACAAAACAAGAAAATAGCTCCTTCTCCACTTCTCATTTTTTATCCTAAGGCCCTTTATCTCTTTATTGCTAAATACAAACTAATAATTATAAAATCTATAGGGAATTCCTAGTTCAAGGATTTATTTATTTAATTGTTTATATCTTAAGCTTTTAAAGTGTTTGATAGAGCATTAAAGGGGCTTCATTGGTAGCTCATCTGGTAAAGAATCCACCTACAATGCAGGAAACCCCAGTTCAATTCCTGGATTGGGAAGATATGCTGGAGAAGAGATAGGCTACCTACTCTAGTATTCTTGGGCTTCCCTGGTGGCTCAGCTGGTAAAGAATCTGCCTGCAATGCTGGATACCTGGGTTCAATCCCTAGGTTGGAAAGATCCACTGGAGAAGGGAAAGGCTACCTATTCCAGTATTCTGGCCTGGAGAATTCCATGGACTGTATAGTTCATGGGGTTCCAAAGAGTCGGACACGACTAAGTGACTTTTATGTAGAGCATTAAAGAGTATAAAAGAGAAAATATGAGAATTATTTATTTCCTTTGCAAAGCTTGTATTCTTGAGATCTTATGGACCCTATTATCAATCAATTAACTAAAACCATGGGAAAGAGAGCATCTCGATGACTAGAAATTTCTATAACTTTTTGCTGAACGTCACCTGCTTTGATGAACAGTAGTCTTGGACTCTTCACAAGAATCCATCCTCAAATCAGGAAGCATTTGTGTTCCTCTGCTGATATAGCTATATATCTCATTTCAGTCCAAAGAGATTCATTTTGTTATTGCAGATTTAAGGTGCTTAGAATGACTTGTAATAGCAGTAATCTTGCATTTCTAATTACAGTGTTTATTATTATGAAGAATTTAATATAAATATATGGCAATTAGCAGTGTTCCCTTGAAAAAGGCTGAAAATAATGTATCTCAATCTGGAGATTTTCTGAGATCCTTTCTATGTGAACACTAATTCCATTGCCCTAAAAATACCACTGTATGAAGGAGCTCTAGGGATTTATAAAGGTTAAAGAGATATTCACAGCAGGAGAGTGACAGAGCATGTACAAGAAACCTAAATTCTGCAGCCATTTAATAAGATTTTTCCCCATTAAATCACAGTAGCATAAAATCAGATATGTAAAATCACTTCATTACACTTATTTTTCAACTAGAGTTTATATATTTTAGAAGTGCTTGGGAAAAACTTCAAATTTCTTTTCTTATACCCTACTATATTTGAAATCCTGTGAGAATTTCTAATTACATGTTGATGATTTCCATTTTTGATGGATAATTTACATATAGAGCTTTTAAAAACATCAATCCTATAAAATAATCTACTGAATGAGAAAATTTACTTATCCATTAGCTTATCCTGCATTACTAAGTGGATTGCTTTTCTTAATTAACTTGGCACTTCTCAGTGTATGAAGAAGCAAACAATAATGATTTTTTTTTTTAGAAAAATTTGATTTTCAAGACTTTCTAAATTTTAACCTGCCAAAAATGAAACAAATATCTATGGGAAAAGTAATTACTTTTCTCCTTCTTTAACTTCTTCTTAATTAACTTTTAATCTATGCTGCTTTACAGGGAGCATCTCTTAATACTAAATGTGTCTAAAATGTAGGAGACAGAGATTTAAATGATTTAGATAAACATCTGCCTAGCACAGAGGCATAAAAATTGCAAAATTAGGATATGGGTGGCTGAGTGCCAGTAGCAATTGCCAGCAAAAGAAAGATACCACCTTCATTTAAAAATAAAAATATACGTTGCCTGCCAGCAAAGCAACTTAATATATGCCTTCTAACCACACATTCTTATTTTGAGCACATCTCTTGGTCTGCCCTAGGTAAAATTAAAAAGAAAACAAAGCAAAACTATGAATTAGAAATTGTAGAAAAGCAATTACATAATCGTTAATGAAAGACATGTATTAATAGAGAAAAATCTAAGTGGACAATTCAATATGATGTGAAGCACTATTGTTTTGTTTAATTGGAGTGGAGTCTGTCAACAGCAATTTAAAATAATCAATTCACTGATATGATCCCTGGTAGTGTTGAGATAATTACTATACTTATATACTTATATCTACTAATTCCATCTATTAAATTGAGTACAGAGGGGCAAATCAAAACAGGAATCTTTGACTCCTAAACCTCCTTTACTCTATGTACATAGTTTGTCTTCTCATCACTGAAAGAACGTGACAAAAATCCTTATACGTATGCATATTCATTTAACCAAAATATCTTGAATACTTTTGTGCATGCGTTAATGTACATGCATGCTTAGTCATGTCCAACTCTTTGCAACCCCATAGACTGTCCAACCCCATAGGTTGTAGCCCCCCAGACCTCTCTCCATGGGATTTTCCAGGCAAGAATACTGGAATAGGTGGCCATTTCCTCCTCCAGAGGATCTCCCTGACCCAGGAATTGAACCAACTTTTCCTGTGGCTCCTGCATTGGCAGAGGGATTCTTTACCACTGAGCTAACTGGGAAGCCCATTTTTGTATAAGATACAGTAGAAGAATACATATGTGCATACACACACACACACACACACACACACACACAAGTGCAAGCATTTATATCCCCTATTGTCTCCAAATTCCACTGAAGTAAAGGAAGAAATGTAAACATGTGACTATATTCATGGAAATACTGAGAAGAGTAGATGGGGGGACATTATAGACCAGAGATTTCTATGAACTTCTGAAACCAAAAGGTCAGTAGGTTCTATTAACGTGGATAACTCAAGTTAAGGAAAGCCCAGGAGACTGTTGTAATGTATTGAGAGATTAACGGATTTTCAGTTGGTTATAGGATTTGAGAATTGTAGTCCTTTTCTCTAATCTCTATGTGTTGTTCTACCATCTTCTTGCTTTGGTAGCTTATATAAAATCTACCAGTATAATTTTCATATATTTTAAAATATTTTGTTTTTTTATGTGGATCTTTTTGGAATGTCATGAAAATATTTTTATATGTATCCCTGATCTGAAGGGTCAAGTTTTTGTTTTAGTTTATGGATTATTTATTATTAGTTAATGGATTATTTGTTTATTTAGTTTATAGATTATTTGTTTATTCTATTATCTGTTTATTCTCTGGTTTATGGATTATTTGTTTATTATTAGTTTATGGATTATTTGTTTATTCTCTGATTTCCATTTCTTCTTCACCTTCTGAAATACTTACTGTTGGTATATCTTTAGGATCTGTTCTCCAGTTCTTTTATCTTTCCCTTATGCTCCTTATATTCCTGCATTTCTTCTCTCTATTCTGAGTTCTTTCTTCCACTTTGAGCTCTAGCTGGTCTTTTATCTTTTTAGTTCCACTATTATATTTTTTAAGTTATGAATCAGGATTTAGTTATAGAATAATTTCTAACTATTTTCCTTTGATGATCCTCATTCATTTTATGTTAATGATTTTTTGACTCAGCAATTTTGCTTTATTGGGAAATATTACTTATGCAGTTTTGCCTCACTATTTTACAAGTTACTAATACCCTTTAAGTATTTTTTTTTTTTTGCCTACTTTTTACTGTATGTATCCTTGGCCTTCATAGATATTGGAAGATAATGGGTTTTGAGCCATGTCAAAGTTGCAGAGAGAAATGGTGAAATAAAGTGGAAAACACAATCATTTTTGCCGCTGTATTTAGGTTGCATTATGTGTCAGAAGGGTTGTTCTTCACTGAAGCATGGGAGTGCAGCTTCACTTGTCCTTGCTTTACTTGGGTGTAAGTGAAAGCCCTCTGTCAGTCATAGGAACTTGGGGCACATGGGTCCTAATACAGGTATGTATAGGTTGACTGCCTTTCCTTCAAGTCTAAGAGAGTGACTGGGATAAGGCAGCCATTCAAAAGAACACAAAGCCAGTGTATCCCCTCATCAAGAAAATTTTCAGGCTTCTTTTAATTGATTATCTTTAATGAGATTTATTTTTCTACTCCATCCTCAGAATATTAGATGCATTCTCCAGGATCAACAGCTTCCATAACCTAGGTTCACAATTACTTCAGAGAGAAAGAAGAAATAAGGGGGCCAGGGTGAGAGGTTAAGTTCATATTCTTTCTTTTGGAAAGAAAGAGGTAAAAATACTTTTGAAAAGAAAGAGGCAATAGTATCATTAATTATGGAAAATGTGATTGTTTACCTCTAAAAACAAAGAGAATAAACTGAAATGCCTTTTGAAAATAATAAGAGAATTCAGTAAGAGGATGGTTTACTAAATGTCCTCAAATCAAACATAAAACACGCAATAAATAACAAAATAAAGAGGACCATGTATAATAACAACAAACCATAAAACTTTTAGGATGCAATTAGTAGGTAATACATAATACTTATAATAAAACTATATGTTTCAATGCCATCCTCCCAAATCTTCCCACCCTCTCCCTCTCTCACAGAGTCCATAAGACTGTTCTATACATCAGTGTCTCTTTTGCTGTCTCGTACACAGGGTTATTGTTACCATCTTTCTAAATTCCATATATATGCGTTAGTATACTGTATTGGTGTTTTTCTTTCTGGCTTACTTCACTCTGTATAATAGGCTCCAGTTTCATCCACCTCATTAGAACTGATTCAAATGTATTCTTTTTAATGGCTGAATAATACTCCATTGTGTATATGTAAAATATCATGTATGAAACGAGTTGCCAGTCCAGGTTCGATGCACGATACTGGATGCTTGGGGCTGGTGCACTGGGACGACCCAGAGGGATGGAATGGGGAGGGAGGAGGGAGGGGGGTTCGGGATGGGGAACACATGTATACCTGTGGCAGATTCATTTTGATATTTGGCAAAACTAATACAGTTATATAAAGTTTAAAAATAAAATTTTTAAAAATAAATAAAAATAAAATAAAATAAAAGACAGGAGTGGCCATGTAACAAGGTTCTGGCCAACTACATATAACTGAAAAAAAAAAAAAAACTATAGCATTTTCTTGGGGAACGGAAAGGCTTCTGTAAATGGAAAAGTTTTCTTTTCAATTTCAG
Source organism: Bubalus kerabau (assembly GCF_029407905.1). NCBI lineage: Eukaryota > Metazoa > Chordata > Mammalia > Artiodactyla > Bovidae > Bubalus > Bubalus kerabau. The sequence goes on from NC_073626.1 coordinate 156,164,197, forward strand.
TGAAATATTTAACATTGTAAAATATAAGATGTTAAATTGTTTAGCATTGAAAAGAGGGCAGATCTCTCAAAAATATCTTTATGAAATAAGAAAAAAACTGTTCAAAATTCTATCCAGAAAGAATTTTGAACATTTGAAATTGAAATTGAACATTTGAAATTTTTGAGGGGCAGGAAGAAGGGAGAGATTTAGAAAGATAAAATATAAAATGAATCTCTAGTACATGATGTATTACACATGAAAAGAATCAGAAAACTCTTCCCAGAAATAAAATATATTATAAAACTCTTGACAGTTAAAATGTAATGTGGGTGAAGAAATATATGACAGAAACAACGATTTTCAGGATACTGGACATCAGGAAGTGAGGACCTGTGATACTTGAGTGATGGGAAACAAATGCCAAGGATGCCATGAGACTTACTTCTCGAGGGAGTTTTCAGGCAGTGGCACATGAGCCAACTCCCTGAGAAGGAGGAGTTGAAAGTCCAGGGAAGCCAAGATGGCTAGAGTTTGCAGGGCAAAGTTCTGGAGAGATGAGTACTTCACCAGAGAACTTTGAAGATCTTCAAAAGGACCCCTTGGGGCATTTAGCAGTGTAATGAACAACATATGTGTGAGGCATACACCTGAGTCTAGAAAGAAACCATAAAAAAGTTGGAGGAAACAGTATATAAAGATCACATGGTGTTGAGAATTTGTGCCTATTCCAACCTGACACATTGGAAAAACTCATAATTCATAGGGCATTGACAAGTACTCAGAAAGCTCTTAGTATATACTCAGTGTATTAGTCAGGGTTCTTCAGAGAAATAGAACAAATGGAAGATACATATGTATGTGTATCTGTGTGTGTGTGTGTGTGTGTGTGTGTATACATGTGAGTATGAAGAGAGAGAGACTGAAAGAGAGGAGAATAAACTCATGTGATTGTGGGTGCTGGAAATACAGAGAGGAAGGACTTAGCAAATGAAGAATCTTCAGGGAAGGATGGCAGGCTGGAGACCAGAGAAGAGTTGATGTTGCAGCACAAGTACAAAGGCAGTCTGGAGGCAGAATTCCCTCTTTATTGGGGAACTTCGGTCTTTTTCTTTTCAGGCCCACCCACATTATAGAGGGTAATCTTCTTTAATCAAAGTATGGTAATTTAAATGCTAATCACATATAAAAATACCTTTGCAATCTCAGTTTGTGCATCACACAATGACTGCTGACTGTCTTGCCAAAATGCCCTCTGCTGACACAGGACCAAAAATTCACTGAACCATTACTTTTACTGTATTTCACCCTGTATCTTGTATATTCTCCTATTCAGCTTACTTAAGCTGCATCCAGATTTCTGAAAACTATATCTACTCCTCTGCAGCTAAATGGGCTTCCCTGGTAGCTTAGGCGGTAAAGAATCTGCCTGCAATGCAGGAGACCTGGGTTCGATCCCTGGGTTGGGAAAATTTCCTGAAGAAGGGGATGGCTACCCACTCAAGTATTCTGGCCTGGAGAATTCCATGGACAGAGGTGCCTGGCAGGCTACAGTCCACAGGGTTGCAAAGAGTCAGACCCGACTCAGGAACTTTCACTTTCACATGCAGGTAAATATGGGTGGGAAAAAAACAGAAGTGTGCTAAATGGTCTTATTTCATAATTAATGAAGTTCAGTGATCATTCACTCTTCCAGCTCTCCTGGAAGAATGTCCAACATTCCTCTCTTGTACCTCTCTCTCTTATGATGTCCCTGCTTTTTATTTCACCATTTGTTGACTCTTTCTCTTAACCATGGAGTCCCCCAAAGGTCACCCTTTGAGCTTCTTTTTTACATTTACTCCTTTTGGTGATTTTATCAAGTTTCATGACTTTCATTGCCACCACCCATATGTTGATGACTTCCAAATTTCCACAAGCACACACACACACACAAGAGTGTGTAGAATTCAGAGGATTGACATTTTATATCTTTTCTCTGATTTCTATACTGATATATCCAAGTATCTACTCATCATTTCCATTCTGATGCTTAAGAGGTATCTTAAGGGGCTTCCCAGGTGGCACTAGTGGTGAAAATCCTCCCTGCCAACTCAGGAGACACAGGAGACACAAGTGCAATTCCTGGGGTAGGAAGATCCCCTGGAGGAGGGCACAGAAACCCATTCCAGTATTCTTCCTGGAGAATGCCACAGACAGAGGAGCCTGGCGGACTGTAGTCAATAGGGTTGCAAAGAGTCAGACATGACTGAAGCAACTTAGCATGCACGCATATATCTTAAGATCTAAAACCAAGCTCCTAATCTTCACTCGGAGAAGGCAGTGGCACCCCACTCCAGTACTCTTGCCTGGAAAATCCCATGGACGGAGGAGCTTGGTAGGCTACAGTCCATGGGGTCTCTAAGAGTCGGACACGACTGAGCGACTTCACTTTCACTTTTCACTTTCATGCACTGGAGAAGGAAATGGCAACCCACTCCAGTGTTCTTGCCTGGAGAATCCCAGGGATGGGGGAGCCTGGTAGGCTACCATCTATGGGGTCACACAGAGTCGGACACAACTGAAGTGACTTAGCATAGCATAACAATCTTCACTACTACTTCCTCAAACGTTCATTTCTTACCATATCAGGTGATGATAGTACCATCCTTCCAGACGATTTGACGAAAAATCTTGGAGTTATATTTTCACTCCGCTCTTTTTCTCTGCTTCCACATCCAGTTCACCAAAATATTGTTGGCATCACCACACCTTTGCAATATCCTTCTATCTCTTCTTTTTTCAGTCCCTGTTCCCTTAAAGTTTATTCTTAACATAATAATCATAGTGATTCTTGGACAATGTCAGTCTAATCACTCACTCTTATGTCCAGTCTCACTCGCTTTTCATTTTATAAATTAGTGCCCAATGTCCTACATACTCTCCCCCTTCCTTTTCAGTCTGACAACAGAACCTGCCATTTTCTCGTCAACACTGCCCAATAGCAATGTCATGTGAATCATGTATGCAACTTGAAGTTTTTACTAGCACATGAAAAAAGTTAAAATCATGTTAAATTACTTTAAGGACATTGTATTTAACCCACTGTACCACCTACACCATCATTTTGGCACATAATCAACATAAATATACTCTAAATAACATGTTTTTCAGTATTTTCATCATCATTTAGTCACTAAGTCTTGTCCAACTCTTGCAATTTCATGGACTGTAGCCCACCAGGCTCCTCTATCCATAGAATTTTCCAGGCAAAAATATTGGAGTGGGTTGCCATTTCCTTCTCCAGGGGATCTTCCCAACCCAGGGATTTAACCCGGGTCTCCTGCACTGCAGGCAGATTCAGTATTTTACAACATACCTAAAACTGTGCAGGCAAATTCAGTATTTTACAGCATATCTAAAACCTGCAGGCAGATTTCAGTATTTTACAATGTACCTAAAATTGCATTCCCTCAGTAGCAGCTTGTGTGTAGCATACAGGACATCACAGTTCTAGCTTATTCCTCTCCAGCCACACTGGTGTCCTTGATATTCCTGGAACATGTCACCATACTTCTGCCTCATGGCCTTTCTATCAGTCTTTTCCTTTTTCTGGAACTACTCCCGGTAAAAATGTACATGGTTGTTCTCTCACCTCCTTCTAGTCTGTTTACAAATGTCATCACTTCAGCAAGGTCACCAGACCACTCTATTTAAGACACTTTCTACCTCAATCCATCCTTGCATTTCCTATTCCTCTCCTCTGCTGTAGTTTTATAATATTATTTATCACCTTTTAATAATGCCTAAATTATTTATTATTATCTGCCTCTCCCCTGACTACAATCTCTCCCATGAGAGGAGGAATGTTGGGTTAGTTTGTTCATTTATGTATCCCTAGCTTCCCAAATAAATGGCCAATATGCCATGTTTGCTCAATAAGTGCTTTTTTGAATAAACAAAAAAATTAATGCAGTTTATTACTGTGCAGTTATTTAACAATGTAACATCACAAGTATTGACATTGAGATATGTTCGATATTTTGAAGGGAAAAACATGTTGAAGAACTATACAAATATATATTTTTTAATTTCTAAATATACATCTGTATATATAAGTGTAGCTGTGTTTAAGATAGGGTATTATATAAAATTAATATAAGTTTAAAGACTGTTAATAGCTGTAAAATACTATGACTATGTATTGGCTTGTTCTGAAATTAACTCAATTAGGGTGCTAAAATCCATGTCTTATTCAGATCATCACTGAATAACACTATAGGTATTTCTCCAGAAATATTCTGAGACCTCTTCATTATAACATAGATTATTACACCATTTTTTTGGTTGTGTATATATGACCATCTGGATTTTAATTCCTAGAACTTATTCGATGAACTGTTCCTCAGCTCACAGTCTTTGCAGTTAAATTGTAAGTTGACCTACCAACTGAATCACAGAAATCAAATGTAAACAAATGAACAGATTTCAGCTGTCCATTTGATATAGTGGTTTAAATTAGTTTTAATGGTCCCCATGGCAATTTTCTAGCCTGTAACTGCTATTAAACCAGATATTGTAAATTCACTGAAGATCTTTAAATACTCTGTGCAGTAATACAACTGATTTGTGTTTTATACAAGTAATAACTATGGCTTGAGTTAAAAAGAAAATATATCCCAAAGAAAAGAAAGACTGCTTAAAAGGTTTTATTTAATTGCTTTAGAAAGTACACATTTTTAAATCAATTTTTCTTTTGACAAATGGAAATTTAATAGTATTCTAGTAGTACCTAGAATTGCCACTGTGCTAAGAGTTTTGAATATTTTATCCCATGTGATTCTTGCATAAGCCTATCCATTGGTGGTGCCAATATTATCCCTACTTTTATAGATAAGGAAATTAAGCTTTAAAGAGTTGAAGTAATCTGCCCATGGCTACTCAACTGCTGAAATTAGAATCAGCACTTAAATATCATATTGGGTTTCATTCTAAAACTATGTTCTCCAGTATTATGCCATTGACAGGTGAAACCAATGACTTTGAATTATCTTCAAAAATAAAGTCCTAAAATTACAAAGGGATTTTGACCTAAGGTCTATTTTAAGTCAGTTATATGAAACATATTATATCATAAGACTTAGAACAACAATTGGAACAGAGAAGATATATAATAAATAGTTTTGAATTAGTGAAATGAGGAAATTTTTGTTTATTATAACAATCTATATCATTACAGCTAAAGATAAAAAAAACAGAGAAGAAAGAGCAGAAGAATAGGGAGAACTGTTAAATTTGAAAGTGGAATAGATAAATACAGAGAATTAAAATTAATTTGACTAGAATCAGGCCTAAGCAATAGATAAACCTGGAACGTGCCAGGATATTCCATGATGTCTATCTGAGGTATCACTGGACAGAAATATATTTTTGAATACTGTAGATAGATAATAATAAAATTCTGTTGATTTTTTTTAAAAAAGTTTGAGTTTGTATAATGGGAAATATTTATTTTCTCTGGTAACTTTATGCATTTTGAAATATTTGTGAGATGTAATGAGTTGTTCATACTTCTCCATTAAAATGGGAGACTTTGTCTTAGCTTTTGAAATGTCACTTGGGCCTAATCAAGAAAACATGTAACTTTGCTTTCTCTTTGTCCCACTCCTTTCTCTAAACCGTGCCAACCACTTTCTAAATAGCATATCATGTTGAATTCTATGTATGTAATTTTTCTCAAGTTCACCCCGTCTTTTCATTCTTTCTGCCACCTCACTAGTGCAGATCATCATCTGTTGCTAGAATGAATGAAATCACCTTGAAAAAGTTCTCCTTATGTTATGAGTCTACTTGACTTATCCGCCCTTCCTATGGTCTAAAACGTCTCCATGAAGTTAAAGGATCCCAGAATCTTGTTCCAGCCACCTTTCCTGTCTCATTTTCCCACAGCCCTCTAACATACCCAATTTGCAGTCATAAAGAGCTCCTTATGACTGCCTCAAATGGCCAAGGACCATCTCATACTAAATCTTGTCTTTAAAACGTTGTGGACCTTTGTTTGTGATCAAAATCCTCCCCAAGCATCAAGGCTCAGGGAAAAAAGAAAAAAAAAAGACATCTCTTTCACAATGCTCTGCCTGGTGTCCTCTATTTTACTGCTAATGTAAATATTCCCATCAAACTGTATTCACACCTCTATTCACTGCATATCTACTTCCCATCTTTATTATAGTTGTTATCAGGTATTTCCTTTGTGAACAGTACAATAGGTAAAAATTTTCTCCTTCAAGTATCTAGGATAAAACAATATTTACAGAAAAAAATCCAATAAAATAAATATACATTTTCTACTGAAATAGCAAAAAATTCCCAAAAGCTGAAATAAACTGTTTTTTAAATATACAAAATAAGGATGGAAAACCGAAAAAAAACATAATCTCTCTATTATAGAAATGGAGTGTGATAAAACTTATATTGATAACTGAGTGAATTTAGATGTATGTCTTACTGGAAATGAGAACTAAAAAAACAGAAAGGAAAATAAATCAAACTTATTTTTGATTTTCAAGTTTTCAGAGAAAAAAATATTTTCAGGTACTAAGTTTGCCTGCATTGGGAAGGAGAGATTTTGTAATTTCTAGAACTGTCATCCTTTTTTATGCTGTTGTTCTTCACCCACCATACTCTCCGGGGATTTTCAGCAGATTGCTCATCAGGAGTTTTGGACACAATAGCACTGGAGTTTTCCAGCACAGGAAGGCTCGATAATCAATTCCTCACTTTCCAGGTGGTGCTGTTTTGCTTCATTCACATTAACTTTTCAGCGTTCGATATGAAGAGACCCTCCAGGTAGTGCAGAGGCAGGGAGAGCAATAAGACCAGTGATTATGAATCAATCACTTTTATTACCGCCAGAGCCAGTAACTGAACGCAGATGATAGACAAAGCAATGGTTTTGTTCAATAATTGAGTTGTTTCTTAGCGGGGGAAATGAACTCTCTTCAATATTCCACTCTTTTAGAAAATATGTATATAGCTTCAAACATCGAGCGCCATACAATGGAAACATAAATTTTAATGGTGTATCTTATTGTGCAGATTTGATTAGATTTGGGAGAGGGTGGGCTCTACTACAGGTATACAGTCAGAATGTCTGTGACACCTCTCCCCATGAAAAACCGAAGGTGCACATTCCCTTAACTAGGGGGAGTTCAGGTGAGGTACTGCTGTGCAGTAAATTTAGAAAATGCACTCAAATCTTACCCAAAACTAAGAAAAAGGAATTTTATGCATGTGGGTATGTGTGTGTGTATTTCTCTCTGGAAAAAAAAAAAGAAAGAAAACTAAAGTTATGGCAATACTAGTCATAAATACTGTATCATATTGATTAAAATATGAGTAAAATATCTATCTGGATTTGAATATATCAGTCTCTTTAGGATGGACCTTTTCAGGACTTTATTGAAATAACTTTGTATGTTATCAGATGTTCTAAATATTCGATATTCAATGTGCCTTCTTGGTGTTTTTGCTTGTTTTTTTGCCCTAATTTTCTTCCTTATTCTCCCCTATCATTACCAAGTTTGTACCACCCATGTTAGCTCTAAGTCAGAAAAAGACATCGTATGACACATCCTTCTTTGATTAGAAAGGAAGTTGTTATGTGGAGAGACATAAAACTATAAAAATAATGTGTACCTTTGTAAACAGAATTCAAATTAGAGCTTAACTCTGTCTCTCTCTCTTTTTTTTTTTTTTTTTTTTTTTGGATAGTTACGGGAGAACATCCAATCTGTATAAAAGCCATGCAGTAAAACAGACAATATCTTGTGGTACAAGATAAAACAGAGCTTATTCCCACAACAGTCATTGACTTTTATGACATTAGAGGCTGTACTTAATTTCTGGAGTCTTTCAATTATATTACTTAAAGTGGAAACAAGGGCACAGATTCCTAACAGGAGAGCATGAAAATATTGAGATGACAAATAGCATGGGGCCATATTTTAGTTGCTCGGTATGCCATTTTTGTTATTATTTTCCTAAAAAGATCCACTCCCAAAAGAAAATTACAGAAAATAAGCACTATTGGTGTGCACTGTGCTATTAGATATTTTCACACAAACCATTATGCTGAACTCAGAAAGAGCATATTTTAAGTGGATGTAGAGACTTTATTTGTTCTAATAAAACCCTAATTTGCCCAAGTTCTAGCAGTAACCATGGTTTCCAAATAGTACTCATGGAGGTGGTCATAGTTTTTATTTCCTAATAAGACTCACTGCAGTACAAGGTCTGACTCAGAACTTTTCCTAGGAATACAAAAGGGATAAATAAAAATGTAGAAGAAAAATTACTAAACTGTCCTTTGATAACTAAATGGTTGATCATAAATTGGAATGTCTATGCAAATGAAGTAAATAATTAAAAACTCCAAGAACAGCATCAACTAGGTGGTTGATGACTGGCAATTATAAAAGCTGAATTTTTAATATGCATACATCTAAGGAGCCGGTAAAAATTAGCTCCTAGACTAATGGACTTGCCTTTCTTCTGAGGCAGAATTTTAATGAGAGCATTATTTATAACAGAGAGCCCAAGAACCAGGGTATTCTTGCTTATTCTCATTTTTTTATTCCCTGACACCTTATCCATTAAACTATGAACTTCTTTACAGAAGAATAATACTTTATGCACTAGGAAGTAAAGGTCAAAATGACCTCGGAAATTAGTCACACTGTATAGACTCCAAAGATGTGCCACTTAGAAGAGAAGTTATAAAGCCTGTGTTTCTAAATACCCAAGTCATATGTGCTGTTTGCATAAGTTCCACATGGTTAAGTTACATTCCATGTAGTTCTCCTCTTGAATACTACATACATTGTTATTTTTCCACACATTTTCCATGTGATGTGACTGTTTTCTACTTAAAGTTGTAAATCCTTGAGGATATTTAAATCACTTTGTATGTACTTTGATAATGCTTCAAAATGGTTTGAAACATTCTGATACCTGTATTTTGCTTGGCTGTTTATTTTTTAAGGCCATTGAAAGGGTTGCATTTTTCCCTTGGCATACCATTTTGTTATTGGCAGTCTCTATTATGAGCATCCCAGGGTCTTTTGGTGCTCTTTTTTCCTTTGTTTTGGATGTCAGTGAATACTCACTTTATTATGACTTTTGTGTAAAAAATATACTAGTTATTTGTATACAGTATTGCTAGATGTACAATACTGGATGTTGTATAGATGTACAGTGTTATATAGATATTTATAATAGTACAGACATTATATGCACTTTAGTTAGTGATGTTGATCAACTTTACTTTTATGGTAAGTTTTTTTTTTTAATATACTTATTTTTAATTGGAGGATAATTGCTTTACAGCGTCGTGTTGGTTTCTGCCATACAACAATGTTAATCGGCCATTAGTGTAAATTTAGATGACTTCTTTCTAATCCTGAGTTTTCAACCAAAACTGTCTCTGGTCTTTCTTCCTTGATCCTCTCTGTCATAACTGTGACTAAGCAAGGAATATTTGTCAGGTTGGCATCTCAGGAGATTTTATTGGCTGGGTGACAGCCCCCATAAACTATGAGTCAGTCAAAAGCCTGGTCTAATGGATGAGTCAAAAGAATGGTTTACTCAGAGCTGCTTTGAATAGAAGTTCACCAGTCCCCTTCCAATTCCATCCTTCACCCTCACCCCCACACTGACCTGAAGTAATACGACAAGGGATGTGTGTGGAGGAAACACTATCGGAGGGACATGATAAATGGGATCTCATTTGGTGTGGCCCCTTCTGTCTTCTTTATTAGGTCCCAAGCATTTTATCAGAGAAGGCAATGGCAACCCACTGCAGTACTCTTGCCTGGAAAATCCCATCGGTGGAGGTGCCTGGTAGGCTGCAGTCCATGGGGTCACTAAGAGTTGGACACGACTGAGTGACTTCACTTTCACTTTTCACTTTCATTCATTGGAGAAGGAAATGCAAACCCACTCCAGTGTTCTTGCCTGGAGAATCCCAGGGACGGGGGAGGCTGGTGGGCTGCCGTCTATGGGGTCGCATAGAGTCGGACACGACTGAAGCGATGCAGCAGCAGCAGCAAGCATTTTATAAACTTCTGTATCCACTCATAAATACTAACAGATTTGGACTTTCTAAGAAACCTCAGCTTTTATTAAAATTCTCAGGATGTAATAAGTCCCTTGCCCATGTTCAACATCAGACAGCCAGCAGGCAAATGCCCAGGGTTATCTAGATCCTTTATATTAACCAGTGCAAAGCAGGAGTGTTCTCACTGGGAGTCTATGTTTAATAAGCTGGATTGGTACCATAGCTTAATAACTTTAGATTGTGAATGCAGTTAAGTTCTTTCTGTATATGTTTGGCATTTTTTCCTCTCTCTTTAATTGCTTTTGTGTCTTTTGTATATTTTTCTTTGAGAATTTTTTTCTGATTGATTTAAAAGAATTCTTCATTCATTAGGCTTCTTTCTTTGCTGCCAATAGTTTTCTAGCTTATTGTTTGCTATTTCATTTTTATATTCTTAATGCATTGTTATGTTTATTGTGTGACCAAATATGTCAATATTTCTCTTAATGTTTTCTTCCATAGTTTTAAGTTTAGGAAAGCTATCCCTACTATGATAGCAGATAAATAAATATTTACTTACTTTTTTTCTATAATTCTGTTGTTTTCTTTTCTTTTTACAATAAATGAAATTCATTTGGTATGCATTGTGGGGTAGATCTTTATTTATTATTTTCCAAATACTTAACCAATTGCCCACTGACCATTTATCAAATGAAATTCTTTCTCTGCAGCTTTGAAGTAGCTTATTTATAACCCAATATATAGCTAAAGCACTATGTATAAGTCTATTGCCAGGCTTCTTAGTCTGTATCAGTCATTTATTTATTTTTACTCCAGTATCAGGAAAAGTTCTACTGTTGTAAGAAACTATAGCATATATTAGATAATAAATATTCAGTTTTTTCAAGTATCTTTTCAGTATCAGTTGAGCTGAAAATATAGTTTCTCTCTTTTGATATGACAATATAGGATTCAATTACATTAAAGGGTTTCTAACATTTGACCATACTTGCTTTTCTATAATAAATCTTACTTGGATATGGTTTTATTATATTAACACATTACTCATATTATTTGGATTTTTTTTCATATGTAGTAGAACTAAGAATATGCTGTGATTTTAATTTTGACCTGCCATTGCCCAGGATTTGATAAGTTTTTCTTCTTAATTCATAAAATGAATCAGAAAATATAGCAGAAAAAGTTCTAAGAATATGGCTGAGTCAACTAAGACATTCAGTGCCTCCCTTTCATCTACTATTCCTAGAAACTGCAGGAATAAAAGAATAAAGGGAAAAACTAAAAGCCTGCGCCAGTACTGGAAACTCCAAAAGGAGTATATACCACGTGACAGACAATTTGAGTCATTTCTTCTTCATGTGGTACATGTGGGAACAAATGGAATAATTTCATGATAGATGACTGCCAGTTCATGTCTCAAGGGAACAGTGAGGTATCTCAGGAAGAAAGCAAATACCTATTCTAGTCTGAATGGTTCAGAGAAGGCAATGGCACCCCACTCCAGTACTCTTGCCTGGAAAATACCATGGATGGAGGAGCCTGGTGGGCTGCAGTCCATGGGGTCGCTGAGGGTCGGACCCAACTGAGCGACTTCACTTTCACTTTTTACTTTCATGCATTGGAGGAGGAAATGGCAACCCACTCCAGTGTTCTTGCCTGGAGAACCCCAGGGATGGCGGAGCCTGGTGGGCTGCCGCCTATGGGGTCGCACAGTCGGACACGACTGAAGTGACTTAGCAGTAGCAGTCTGAATGGTTGAGCCCTGAAAGCAAGGATCAAGCTGTTAAAGTATTACATCTGAAATTTCTACCACCACTGAAATAGTGTGGGTATGCCTAGCACATTAAATAGAAATATAGCCATATTAGACCAAAATCCTTCAGACAATTGAACCTGTCCCAAGTATGGCATTAAAAAAACCAAATACTTAGAAATTAATTTAATGAATGATATGGAAGTCCTCTAAAACATTGAGAGAAATTTTAGAAGACCCAAATATAAGTAAAAATATGCCATGTAGAAGCATTGGAAGAATTTGATTGTCATAAAATATCAGTTCTTCCTAAATTGATTTATAAATTCAACACAATAGCAATTTTAAAAACTCAGTTTCTTTTTTGGAAAGATAAGCTGCTTCTAAAATTTACATGAAAATTTCATGAAATTACATGAAAAGGATACACAGTTTTAGTTCTATGTTAAATATGTTTTGGGGAATTAATATACAGTATGAGTATAGTTTGTAATACTATATTGTATACTTGAAATATGCTAAGAGAGTAGATCTTAATATTATCACCCCCCAAAGGTAACTTTGAGCTAATGGATGTGTTAATTAGCTTGACTGTGATAATCATTTCACAGCCAACATGTATCAAATCATATTTTATGCTTAAATATATATGATTTTTGTTTGTAAATTGTATCTCAATAAAGATGGATGAAAAAGTTAAACCAAAATGCAATGAAAGAGAGATAGTTAGGGAGTTTGGGGTTGACATGTTCAAACTGCTGTATTTAAAATGAATAACCAACAAGAACCTATTGTATAGCACAGGGAAATCTGCTCAATATTATGTAACAGCCTAAATAGGAAAAGAATTTGAAAATAAATAGATACATGTATATGTATAACTGAATTACATTACTGTATGCCTGAAATACAATATTGTTAATCACCTATACTAATTGTTCAGGACCAATTTTATACCTGTATGAAAAATAATAATTATTATACCAAACTTAAACAATACACAGAAATTAACTCCTGGTAAATTATAGACCTAAAAATGATATGTAAGTCAATAAATTTTCTAGAAGATGATAGAAAAGGATATTCTAATCATCTTTGACTTTTAGGTAGGAGGGACTTTATTAACCAGACCACAAAACATATTGCTACTAAAAGATTGATAAAGTAGTATACTCATTTACACTATATACTCATTTTCACTGAAATTTAGAAAGATGGTAACAATAACCCTGTGTATGAGATAGCAAAAAAGACACTGATGTATAGAACAGTCTTGTGGACTCTGTTGGAGAGGGAGAGGGTGGGAAGATTTGGGAGAATGGCATTGAAACATGTATAATATCATGTATGAAACGAGTTGCCAGTCTAGGTTCGATGCACGATACTGGATGCTTGGGGCTAGTGCACTGGGATGACCCAGAGGGATGGTATGGGGAGGGAGGAGGGAGGAGGGTTCAGGATGGGGAACACATGTATACCTGTGGTGGATTCATTTCGATATTTGGCAAAACTAATACAATATTGTAAAGTTTAAAAATAAAATAAAAAAAATTAAAAAAAAAAAGAATGGCTGAATGAATACAAAAACAAAACCCACAAAAAAAAGATTGATAAATAAACTGGATATTTTAAAGATAAGTAATTCTATTCATTAAAAATACTTTTATTAAGAAAAGACAACTAAAATGGGAGAAAATATCTGGGCGGGGGGGGGGGACAACTTGGAACACAGAAAGATGTTCCTATAAATAATAAGAAAAAGAAAATTGCCATTAAAAAAAGAGATTTAAACAAGACATTAAAAAGATATATTCACGAGGCTAAAATATGATAAGTTATTCAGCATCATTAGTCGTTGGGAAATGCAAGTTAGAAACACAGTGAGATACCTACAGCCACTACAATGGCTAAACCTTAAAGAAAATGGCCAGGATGCAGAGTAAGTGGAAAAAAAGAATATTCAGATAGCATTATGTGTAATGGCCATTACCTTGAATAATTTAAAATGTCCAGCAACAGTAGAAGATCAGTAAATAGTGTTGCTTCTTTCCTTGAAATACCATAAAAGAATGAAAAACAGTGAAATACTGCTACAAACAAGACTGAATCTTATAAGCATAAACTTAAGCATTAAAGTGAACATAATTAGAAATTCCATTTACATAAAATTCAAAACCATAAAAATGAATCTGTATCAATAAACATGAAAATAGTAGTTATACTCTGATGATGTAGTGATTGAGGGGTCAAGAAGGGAGGCTTCTAGGCCCTAGTAATGACCTGTGAGTTCATCTAGGTGTTTTCACTTGACATAAACTCTTTAATTTAAATACTTATGATTTAAGCACTTTTCTGGGTGCATGTTATATGCTTCAATAAAAATGAAATGTTTTCTTACAAAGTAAAATAGAAATATGCAGAGAGAAACTGCACACGCTGTGGGGAAAAAATAAGACATACATCTTTAGGACAGAAGCAAAGTTCAAATACAGTCCCACTCATTAAGTTCAAGACAAGGAAATACAAACATGATGATAACTAAAGTGAAATTCATTTATTTCCATTTCAATATACATCATCATAGCTCTTTATATCTTTAAGGAAAAATACATTCTGATGTCTGCAGTAAAAATGAACCGATTGTAAATTCAGGAACTGTTCTTGAGTTTAGACTTTTTCAAAAGTAATTGTTAATTTTCTTAAGTAAAGACTCCTGTCTTGATTACAGCTGATTAGCAAAAGAAAATTTCTCTCAAATCACATTCCCTTATATGGAATTAAAAACATTAAAATAAGTTAAATGTATGTCTATATTGAATATACTTTGTATTTTATATAGTAGAGTATATATTTAAATACAGAGTCATGCATATATATTCAATCTTAAATGAATGGAAAATAGTGTTATGGATAATCCAAAAATGATTTTCATTTCTATTTAAATTTAGAATGCCTTGCATGATTTTTAAGGCAAATTTATCTTCTTGATTAGAGTTTGTTTTGCATAGTATTAAAATTAGACACATACCTGATCTTGAAGAATCATATCTACAATATATGTATAACAGAAGCTATCTGGGGATTAAGTATTTTATACCAATATTCATCCAAAAAGATCAACAACACACTGATAAAGAATTAGCTGTAAATTAAAATCAATCACTAAAATAAGGACATAGCTGAGAGTTAAATAAAATTAAGAAATTAACCTAAAGTGAAAATTAGTATATCTCAATGAATGTTAAAGCTTCTTAGTTCTCTTCCACTTTGTGTCTGTGTGTGTGTGTGTATGTTTTGAGAAAGACCAAGTACTATAATAAAGAGATCACAGGCTTCAGATTCTGGCCAACAAGTATTCAAATACTGACTCTGTTACTTTTAAGTTGTATTGGGAAATTACTTGGCCTCTTGTAGATCTTGTAATAGGATTCTTGGACTATGATTTTGTGAATTCAACCACAATGGCATGTAAGTTAATAGTTTGCTTTTTGTAAAGCAAGGTCAATAAGTAGACAGAGGTCAGTTCATGAGTTAGAGGTTTGTGTTGAAGAAGATGAATTCAGTTTGGAAACAGTCAGTTTAAGGGAACCATACAATTGTATCATGATCAACTGCAAGTTTAATATAGAGAGATCTGAGCTGAAGATGTAAATCAGAGTCATTATATATTTTGGCAAAGGAAATTGTGGGCATGAACCAAGACCCCTGGGATGAGGGTAGAGTACTGCAAGGAAGAGAACCTAAACTCTAGAAACAAAGAATATTTAAGGGAGGCCAAGAAGATTTTGGGCTTCCCGGGTGGCACTAGTGGTAAAGAACCCACCTGCTAATTCAGGAGACACAAGAGACATGGGTTTGATTCGTGGGTCAGGAAGATCCCCTGGAGGAGGAAACAGCAACTCACTCCAGTGTTCTTGCTTGGAGAATCCCAAAGACAGAGGAGCCTGGCGAGTTATGGTCAACAGGGTCGCAGACAGTTGGATACGACTGAGGTGAGAAACCCTTAGAAGAAATCCTAAGAAGAAGGATCCCTTAGAAGAAATGGAATACTCCTAATAATCAACAAAAGAGTCCAAAATACAGTACTTGGGTGCAATCTCAAAAAAAAAAAAAAAAAAAAACACCAGAATGATCGCTGTTGATTTCCAAGGCACCATTCAGTATTACAGCAATCCAAGTCCATGCACCAACCACTAATGCCAAAGAAGCTGAAGCTGAATGGTTTTATGAAGACCTACAAAACTTTCTAGAACTAACACCAAAAAATGGTGTTCTTTTCATCATAGGGGACTGGAATGCAGAAATAGGAAGTCAAGAGATACCTGAGTAACAGGCAAGTTTGCCCCTGGAGTACAAAATGAAACAGGGCAAAGGCTAACAGAATTTTGCCATGAGAACGCACTGGTCATAGCAAACACCCTCTTCCAACACAAAGATGACTCTACACATGGACCTCACCAGATGGTCAATACCGAAATCAGATTGATTATATTCTTTGCAACCAAAGATGGAGAAGCTCTATCCAGTGAGCAAAAACAAGACTGGGACCTGAGTGGCTCAGTACATGAACTCTTTATTGCCAAATTCAGGCTTAAATTGAAGGAAGTGGGGAAAAAACTAGACCATTCAGGTATGACCTAAATCAAATCCCTTAAGATTATACACTGGAAGTGACAAATAGATTCAAGGGATTAGAACATTCGTGACATTGTACAGGAAGCAGTGATCAAGACCATCCCCAAGAAAAAGAAATGCAAAAAGGCCAAATTGCTGTCTGTAGAGGCCTTACAAATAGCTGTGAAAAGAAGAGAAGAAAAGGCAAAGAAGAAAATGAAAGATATACCCATCTAAATGCAGAGTTCCAAAGAATAGTAAGGAGAGATAAGAAAGCCTTCCTAAGTGATCAGTGCAAAGACACAGAGGAAAACAACAGAATGGAAAAGACTAGACATTTCTTCAATAAAACTAGAGATACCAAGGGAACATTTCATGCAAGGATGGGCACAATAAAGGACAGAAATAGTATGGATCTAATGGAAGCAGAAGATATTAAGAAGAGGTGTCAAGAATACACAGAAGAACTGTACAAGGAAGATCTTCATGACCCAGATAACAATGATGGTGTGATCATGCACCTAGAGCCAGACATCCTGTAATGCGATGTCAACTATGCTTTAGGAAGCATCACTACCAACAAAGCTAGTGGAGGTGATGGAATTCCAGTTGAGCTATTTCAAGTCCTAAGAGATGATGCTGTGAAAGTGCTGCACTCAATATGCCAGGAAATTTGGAAACCTCATCAGTGGCCACAGGACTGGAAAAGGTCAGCTTTCATTCCAATCCCAAAGAAAAGCAACGCCAAAGAATATTCAAACTACCACACAATTGCACTCATCTCACATGCTAGCAAAGTACTGCTCAAAATTCTCCAAGCCAGGCTTCAACAGTACGTGAACAGAGAACTTCCGGATATTCAAGCTGTATTTAGAAAAGGCAGCAGAACCAGAGATCAAATTGTTCACATTTCTTGGATCATCGAAAAAGCAAGAGAGTTCCAGAAAAACATCTTCTTCTGCTTTATTAACTATACCAAAGCCTTTGACTGTGTGGATCACAACAAACTGGAAAATTCTTCAAGTGATGGGACTACCATCTCTTGAGAAATCTTACCTGCCTCCTGAGAAATCTGTATGCAGGTCAAGAAGCAACAGTTAGAACCGGACATGGAATAATGGACAGTTCCAGATTGGGAAAGGAGTTCGCCAAGGCTGTATATCATCACGCTGCTTATTTAACTTATATGTAGAGTACATCATGAGAAACGCTGGATTGGATGAAGCACAAGCTGGAATCAAGATTGCCGGGAGAAATATCAGTAACCTCAGATACGCAGATGATACCACCCTGATAGCAGAAAGTGAAGAAGAATGAAAGAGCCTCTTTGTGAAAGTGAAAGAGGACAGTGAAAAAGCTGACTTAAAACTCAACATTCAGAAAAGTAAAATCATGGCATCTGGTCCCATCACTTCATGGCAAATAGATGGGGAAACAGTGCAAACAGTGACAGAGTTTATTTTCTTGCGCTCAAAAATCACTGAAGATGGTAGATACAGCCATGAAATTAAAAGACGCTTGCTCCTTGGAAGAAAAGCTATGATCAACCTAGATAGCATATTAAAAAACAGAGAAATTACTTTGCCCAGAAACGTCCATCTAGTCAAAGCTATGGTTTTTCCAGTAGTAATGTATGGACATAAGATTTGGACTATAAAGAGAGTTGAGTGCCGAAGAGTTGATGCTTTTGAACTGTGGTTTTGGAGAAGACTCTTGAGAGTCCCTTGGACTGCAAGGAGATCCAACCAGTCCATCTTAAATGAAATCAGTCCTGAATGTTCATTGGAAGGACTGAGGCTGAGGTTGAAACTCCAATACTTTGGCCACATGATGCGAAGAACTGACTAACTAGAAAAGACCCTGATGCTGGGGAAAATTGATGATGGGAGGAGAAGGGGACAACAGAGGATGAGATGGCTGGATGGCATGACTGACTTGATGGACATGTTTGAGCAAGCTCTGGGAGTTGGTGATGGACAGGGAAGCCTGGCGCGCTGCATTCCATGGGGTCACAAAGAATCAGACATGACTGAGTGACTGAACTGAAATGAACTTAAGTGACTTAGCATGCATGCAAGAGCATATTTGTTTTGTGTCTTATGATCTGGTGGAATGGATAGACCATCCATACCATTTGACCCCACATAAACAGAAACAAAAGTGAGCAAGTAGAGAAACATTACTTAATGAAAGTAAGAAGTCACAGAAGTCTCTGGGTACCTAAAGGCAAAAATATAACTATACCTTGAAAGCAACTGGTACCAGGAATAAGAAGCTGTCAAGACCCCTGAGAGTCTGCCCTCTCACTCCTGCCTCTGCTTATACTTGCATGTATCCCTTATTTTTTTATACACAGAGTATTTGTTCCCCTGAACTCACGCCAAAAAAAAAAAAAAAAGTTTACACAATAGATTCTGAGTTTTATCTCCTTCATCCAAGAAACTAGTTAGCAGCATGAAAGTGGAATTGAAGTCCTTATTCTGAATTTTGGAAATGGAATTCTTTCAGGCACTCATCCTGTACATCTTCACTGACTGCCCAGGACTAAAACCAGTCAGACCATACCCATGTGCCAGAGCCATCCAGTCACTCCTCCTGAGAGCACCAAGCTCTCCCCCTACCTGGGCTGCCCCATGCAGGCAGGCCGACTAGCCATGTGCCAAGAGTTCTGACTCTGCTGATTACTTTCAGACTGAAACACCACACTGGAGGGTATGAAATTAGGTATACCATAGGGCTTTCTAGGTGGCACAGTGGTAAAGAACCCACCTGCCAATGCAGGAGACTCAGGTTTGATCCCTGAGTTGGGAACACCCCTTGGAGCGGGAAATGGCAACTCACTACAGTATTCTTGCCTGGAAAATCCCATGGATGGACGAGCCTGGAGAGGTGCAGTTCATGGGATTGAAAAGTTGGATATGACTGAGCACAGCACACACAGCAGGAAGGCTGCCAAAGTTCTTAGCTGGTGCACCCCAGAAATATACGGGTATTTTATTTCCAAGAAGCAAAATTTAACTAAATCTCAGTCCTTCCTCCCTCCTACAAATTATACACTCGTTGTTTTTCCAGCATCCTGTCCTCAGAAACCCTGTGGACTGAGGTGTGCAGCTGCTGAACAACTCATGGCTCTTCTTGTATCAGAAGCAATGAGGGATGCCTCATTTCCCATTTAGCCTGCCTCATCTTTCTCTCCTCACCTTAGTGGTCCTGGGTTTGCATCTCCCAAGTAAAGCATTAGCACTCAGTCGTGTCCAATTCTTTGCAACCCCGTGGATTGTAGCCCGCCAGTCTTCTCTGTCCATGGAATTTTTCCAGGCAAGAATTCTGGAGTGGGTTGCCACTTCCTGCTCAAGGGGATCTTCTTGACCAGGGATCTAAGCACAGTTGCCAAGAGAACGCACTGGTCATAGCAAACACCCTCTACCAACAACACAAGAGAAGACTCTACACATGGACATCACCAGATGGTCAACACTGAAATCAGATTGATTATATTCTTTGCAGCCAAAGACGCAGAAGTTCTATACAGTCAGCAAAAACAAGACGGGGAGCTGACTGTGGCTCAGATCATGAACTCCTTATTGCCAAATTCAGACTTAAATTGAAGAAAGTAGGGAAAACCACTAGATGATTCAGGTATGACCTAAATCAAATCCCTTATGATTATATAGTGGAAGTGAGAAATAGATTTAAGGGAATAAATCTGATAGACAGAGTGCCTGATGAACCATGGATGGAGGTTCATGACATTGTACAGGAAACAGGGATCAAGATCATCCCCAAGAAAAAGAAATGCAAAAAAGCAAAATGGCTATCTGAGGAGGCCTTACAAATAGCTGTGGAAAGAAGAGAAGAGAAAAGCAAAGGAGAAAAGGAAAGATATAAGCATCTGAATGCAGAATTCCAAAGAATAGCAAGGAGAGATAAGAAAGGCTTCCTCAGCAATCAATGCAAAGAAATAGAGGAAAACAACAGAATGGGAAGGACTAGAGATCTCTTCAAGAAAATTAAAGATACCAAGGGAAAATTTCTTGTAAAGACGGGCTTGATAAAGGATAGAAATGGTATGGACATAACAGAAGCAGAAGATATTAAGAAGAGGTGGCAAGAATACACAGCAGAACTGCACAAAAAAGAGCCTCATGACCCAGATAATCACGATGGTGTGATCACTCACCTAGAGCCAGACATCCTGGAATGTGAAGTCAAGTGGGCCTTAGAAACCATCACTACGAACAAAGATAGTGGAGGTGATGGAATTCCAGTTGAGCTATTTCGTATCCTGAAAGTGATGCTGTGAAAGTGTTGCACTCAGTATGCCAGCAAATTTGGAAAACTCAGCAGTGGCCACAGGACTGAAAAAGGTCAGTTTTCATTCCAATCCCAAAGAAAGGCAATGCCAAAGAATGCTCAAACTACTGCACAATTGCACTCATCTCACATGCTAGTAAAGTAATGCTCAAAATTCTCCAAGCCAGGCTTCAGCAATACGTGAACTGTGAACTTCCAGATGTTCAAGCTGGATTTAGAAAAGGCAGAGGAACCAGAGATCAAATTGCCAACATCCGCTGGATCATGGAAAAAGCAAGAGAGTTCCAGAAAAACATCTATTTCTGCTTTATTGACTATGCCAAAGTCTTTGACTGTGTGGATCACAGTAAACTGTGGAAGATTCTGAAAGAGATGGGAATGCCAGACCACCTGACCTGCCTCTTGAGTAACCTATATGCAGATCAGGAAGCAACTGTTAGAACTGGACATGGAACAACTGACTGGTTCCAAATAGGAAAAGGAGTATGTCAAGGCTGTATATGTCACCCTGCTTATTTAACTTATATGCAGAGTACATCATGAAAAACGCTGGGCTGGAAGAAGCGCAAGCTGGAATCAAGATTGCCAGGAGAAATATCAATAACCTCAGATATGCAGATGACACCACCCTTATGGCAGAAAGTGAAGAGGAACTCAAAAGCCTCTTGATGAAAGTGAAAGAAGAGAGTGAAAAAGTTGGCTTAAAGCTCAACACTTGGAAAACTAAGATCATGGCATCTGGTCCCATCACTTCATGGCAAATAGATGGGGAAACAGTGGAAACAGTGTCAGACTTTATTTTTGGGGGGCTCCAAAATCACTGCAGACGGTGATTGCAGCCATGAAATTAAAAGACGCTTACTTCTTGGAAGGAAAGTTATGACTTAGATAGCATGTTCAAAAGCAGAGACATTACTTTGCCAACAAAGGTCGGTCTGGTCAAGGCTATGGTTTTTCCAGTGGTCATGTATGGGTGTTGAGGGTTGGGCTGTGAAGAAAGCTGAATGCTGAAGAATTGATGCTTTTGAACTATGGTGTAGGAGAAGACTCTTGAGAGTCCCTTGGACTGCAAGGAGATCCAACCAGTCCATTCTAAAGGAGATCAGTCCTGGGTGTTCATTGGAAGGACTGATGCTAAAGCTGAAACTCCAATACTTTGATCAGCTCATGCAAAGAATTGACTCATTGAAAAAGACCCTAATGCTGGGAGGGATTGGTGGCAGGAGGAGAAGGGGACAACAGAGGATGAGATGGCTGGATGGCATCACCAACTCAATGGACGTGAGTTTGAGTGAAGTCCGGGAGTTGGTAATGGACAGGGAGGCCTGGCATGCTGCAATTCATGGGGTGGCAAAGAGTCGGACATGACTGAGTGACTGAACTGAACTGAAGAATAAGGATAACCACGGCAAAATAGAAAACAATATAGAAAAATAAATTCTTCAAAATTAGATCTTTCAACCAATGAGGGAAAAAAAAATCACTAAATTTTCTTTATATCCCACTTCACCATCAGAAGGTACTGTTTATCTTTCTCCCTTTCCCTTTAATGCATTTGGCCAACTGTATTAAGCATACATTATGTACCGTACCTTAGAAGGGCTGTAAATACTAACCAAATTATATATCACTGTCCTTGGCAATAATTATTTCACAATCTGCTAAGGAAATCACTTTGTTTAAATAATTTGTTATGTCCTCAATTCATTATGCTTAAAATGCTAAATTTTGCTGTAAGTTTTAATACTCATAGCAATTCTTAAAATGAGCCACATTAGAAAGTTAGAATTCCAGGGAAGGATTTAATGCAAAAACTTAATCATTATGTGTAAATTTTCTATAACACTCGGACAATATCTAGAATCTCACTATCCCTGTTGAAATGCCAATGCTTAG
Organism: Bubalus kerabau; assembly: GCF_029407905.1. Taxonomy (NCBI): domain Eukaryota; kingdom Metazoa; phylum Chordata; class Mammalia; order Artiodactyla; family Bovidae; genus Bubalus; species Bubalus kerabau. Next base: position 156,186,849 of record NC_073626.1, read on the forward strand.
GGTAAATTAGAAAAGCATTAAGTTTTCCACTGACTAGAGGAAAGACAGTCTAGAGTCTTAGGTAAGTCATTACAGATTGCTGATTCAGAAGAATCAAGGTGCTGAAGAATATAGACTGATTTTTTTAGTTCCAACCCCGGCCTGGTTCTTCTGTTTCTGTTTTAGATGAGTAAAGAGAGTTTAGAAAAGAAAACTAATTCTGAATAGTTAAAGCAGCTACTTTAGTCTCTAAATTGAAGCAGAGTGGTGTGGTTGAAGTAATATGGGCTTTGCAGTCCATCAAATTGGATTTGAAATCTATTTTTATCACTCCTTGCTGTGCAAATGTCAGAGAAGGTGATGGCACCCCACTCCAGTACTCTTGCCTGGCAAATCCCGTGGATGGAGGAGCCTGGTAGGCTGCAGTCCATGGGGTCGCTAGGAGTCGGACACAACTGAGTGACTTCACTTTCACTTTTCACTTTCATGCACTGGAGAAGGAAATGGCAACCCACCCCAGTGTTCTTACCTGGAGAATCCCAGGGACAGGGGAGCCTGGTGGGCTGCCGTCTATGGGGTCGCACAGAGTCGGACACGACTGAAGTGACTTAGCAGCAGCTGTGTAAATGTAGACAGTTTAGTTAACCTCTTTGTATCTGCATTTTCATTCTTAAAAGGGTGATAATATTTATGATAATACTTGTGAGAAATCAAGTTCATCATTTAATATATGGCACAAAGAGGGCACCTGACATATGGCAAACAAGGACCTATTGACATCAGAATCATCTGAAGACTTGTAAACCACCAACAGGTGTCATAAGGGGGCTTCCCAGGTAACACTAGTGGTAAAGAACCAGCTTGCCAATGCAGGAGACATAATCAATTGTAGGTTCGATCCCTGGGCTGGGACTATTCCCTGGAGAAGGGAATGGCAACCCACTCCAGTATTCTTGCCTGGAGAATTCCATGGACAGAGGAGCCTGGCAGGCTACAGTCTATGGGGTCACAAAGAGTCAGACATCACTGAACGATTAATACACACACAGGTGTCATAAGAGATCCTAATCCCAGAACTTTGTCAGTAAGTTTTAAAAAACTACTGAGACCTTTAAAATAATGCACCACATGAAAGATTTATAATTTTTATGAATAGTCCAAGATAACAGTGTTATACTTATCTTCTTTATTAATCAAACTCTGGATGTTAGTGTTTTAGTCCAAAGACAACTCCTTACCTAATGACTATTTTCCCTAATTACAGGCAAGGTTCTCTAAGCAGAATTATTTGGTCCTAAAACTAGACTCACCAAGAATACACATGCCCAAAATTCTGATTCAGTGGGTCTGAAATGATTACACACCAGTTCCCAAATGATGTTGATGCACCTGGTCTGGGGACCACGCTTTGAGAATTATTGTATGAGGAAGTTTCCTCTTAGATTCTTTTAAATCAAGGCTATAAAGTAATATAAAATAAATGAGAACATGTTTTCTGTACATAAAATTTTAAATCATGTAAGGACATATAGGTATTATTTAGAGTAACCAACTTTTTCCTTTCTCTGTCCCATCACTGAAAACCACCATTCAACTGAGACCTCTTCGGAAGTGGGATCCTGCATATGTAGGATTGCACCAAGGCTCCAAGCTGCATAGTTAATTAATTCTTCCATTAACTAAATTTTATCTGTCAACATGCCCTCTATTGCAGGTTGAAAGGTGTCTCCCAGAAATGATATGTTCAAGTGCTAACCCCAATACTTGTGATTGGCACTGGGTTGTAAATAGAGTCTTTGCAGCTGTCGCTAATTAAGATGATGTCATACTGGAATACAGTGGATCCTAATTCAGATAAAACTGGTGTTCTTATGAGAGGAGGACCAGACAGACATGGAGGAAGAATGCCATGTGAAAGTGAAGGCCAGGATTGGAATACTGCAAGCCAAGGAATGCCAAGAATGCCAGCTACCACCCTAAGAGAGAGGGACATACAACAGGTTCATCCTCAGAGCCCTCAAGAGATGCCAAAACTCATGATACCTTGATCTCCAACATCTAGCCTCCATAAATGAGATAATGCATTTCTCTTGTTTTAAGCCACCCAGTTGGTGGTACTTTGTCATGGCAGATCTAAGAAACCAATAGGCCATCCTTACCCCAAGACCTACAAAGCTCTCAGCCTACCTCTGAAATTTGCTGCAAATTGCAACATTGTTTAGTGTCTTTTTCCCCCACTCCCTAGTGGGGGCTGCATTAAAGGGAGAAAGGAACAAGAGGGTGGAGCAGGTGGGACCATCTCACTATAATCACTAGAACTCAAGAAAGCTGAACCACTGTGGAAATGAACTTCTGACCATTTCCCTCTGCCTCCACCTCAGGTTTCTCAAGCTCTGAGCTGTTTTAATTGTCCTTCACTTTCAACATCCTGGCTCAAGTGCTTATTTCTGGCTCTGATCCTTGGCTTTTCTCCTGGCTGTTCTCGCCCCTTGCTCTTGGCTTTGATACCCCTGCCGTGTCCTGCAGCTGGACCTCATAAAACTTTCCACTTGCCCTTCATTTTGAACTTATCACAGCGATTTAACTGTTTGGTGAGGAGAATGTTAAATTGTTGTGCGTGGACTCAGGCATAGAGATCCACTCAACCTTGTTTTTCTAGAAATAAATGACTCTTTAACAATCTCCTTTCATTAAAACAAAAAAAGTATCTGCACCTTGAAGACACCAGATCTTTTATATCCTTCTTAATTACTTTTTAACCTTCTCCAAGTCCTCTGACTTTTGGGACCCTGATGGATTCCTACTGCTTTAGTTCTATTGCCATTTTCAGACTAATTTCCACTGCCTCCAGTCAGTAATCTCTTCTACTTTTGCTTTGTCTTCCTTGCCCTATCTGTCTTCAGTACTCCATTCCACATTTATCACTGTCTTTAAATCCATTTCACCCTGTTCTTCCTTTCATTCTTTCCTGACATAGAGATTCCCAATGCTAGCCATACATTAGAATCACCTAAGGAGCTTTAGAAGACTGAGATTCTAGCTTAATTGGAGAGGACCCAAGCATTAATATTTCTTAAAATCATTTCCCAGGTAATTCAACTCTTCATCCACTGTTGATAACCACTGGCTCAGCGGTTTCAACATCTGTGATCAAGACCTTCCTCACTTCCTAGCCTAACAGGTCTTCAATTTCAATTCTTCACATTGTCATTTCCTTTCACTTTCACTCAGACATACCTTACAACACATCATAACTTTCAATAACTCTACCATCTACAAACATAATCTCAGACTCTGACATTGAACTAATTTCAACCTTTTTCTCACCTTCTCCACTTCTAGTAAATAAGCTCTAAATTCTTATTATGACCCTATATTGCTTCTTGACTTTTTCCAATTCATCATATCTGATGACTTTATTTACAGGTCTACACAGCCAGAAATGTGGTCAATAATTTCAGTAATGCTACCATCTATTAAGAAAGAATGCTTTCATCACTTGTCCACAGAGGGAAAGGAACTTCTGCTTCTTAAAAGGAAAGTCTTAGAAGAATACTTGAAGCCTCTTCTCCAGAGTCCTCATAGACACGCCCCCAAGGAAGACATAGTTGATGAGCATCTGACTGGTGAGGATGGAGAAGGAATCTGTGCCTGTGTGGCTCAGTCTCTCTACTCCTCTATTGAGTTGAGGGTACACAGTTGTTTCTTCTCTGGGAGGCAGAGAAAAAGGACAGTTTTTCTTAGCTCCCCCAATAACTGTGTGGATAAGTTCGAATTCAGTGGAGGTACTACTTGGTTTAGTCACTAAGTCATGTCTGACTCTTGCAACCGCATGGACGGTAGCCTGCCAGGCTCCTCTGTCCATGGGATTTTACAGGCAAGAATACTGGAGTGGGTTGCCATTGCCTTCTCCAGAGGATCTTCCTGACCCAGAAATCGAACCCGGGTCTCCTGCGTTGCAGGAGGATTCTTATTGGTTTCTAGTGTGCCTTCTTTATTTCAGCTAGAACAGTAACAAATAGGGATGCTCAATCCCTATCTATCAACAGACTCAACTAATTAACCTCCCTTCATTCCTTTTGTTGAGCATCTGAACTGGGAACCATAAACTAGGATTTCTGTTGCCAGCCACTCTTGTTGTGCACATTGTTACACAAAAGTACAAAGTCCTACTTATTGCACCCACAGGAATTCTTTACTTCTAAACACAACTTGACCCTTATTTTTTGCATCATTTTGTTGTTATTCCTCATCTATGCTTAGTATTTAGCTCCTTTCCCATAGGAATCCCTAATCTACTAAAGCTCTAAATCCACCCCCTCCCAAACTTGCAGTAGATGAACTAAGCTCCTTCAGTTTTGAGGAGACCCTACAACATTGACAGTCTTCACATTTCTTATCAGTACTTTCAAATTTATCTCCATCTGTCTTCTCTTCCTTTGTGCTTTCTCTCAGGATTAACAATTCTTTTTTCCTTGGTAACTTTTCATGACATTCTGTCTCTCCCCTCTCTAGACCTTATTCCATGAAGTGCTCTCAGTTGTTTGCATGTTTAACTTCTCACTTTCTGTGAAATAATTACTCTCTGCTCACCAACATGTACACAGCAAACAAAGCCATAAACTGAAAGCAAAATCCTCAATCCTATCAGTCTTTGAAATGACATTTTCCCCTCTCTCTCATTATGTGCTCTCTTCAGCACATAATTCTTGAAAGCATATCTAGATTTGCCAACTTCACTTTTCTGCCTCATACCTTACATTTTATGCTCCCCTTAAATCAAAGAAAATGCTTCATTTATAATTCATCAAAAAATTATAAACTTCAACAACATTTTGTTTAGTTATCACATTGCCTCTCTCTTCTTTTCATATTTTCTGATCAATCTATACACTAGATTTTATCTCCTGATGGTAGGTAATAATATAAAGATATTGCCACTCCCTCAAATTCATATTCATAACTGTTCACTGGGACCTAAACTCAACAGGTCTTTGCCCCAATGTCTCAGCTTATTCTTTAAACCCTATTTCAGTAAATGGTAGCTTTACTTCCTAATGACTCAGGCTCTAAGAGTCAATGTCACTTCACACATTCATGTATTAATTTTTCCATCATTCACTGTGTATCTGTTCCTTGCCAGGGAGTGCATTTATGTCCTGGGTTTACACAGAAAAATAAAACAATACCTTTCTTCAGTGATCTTCTACTGTAATTGGGGAAGCAGACTGACAAGTAAACACAGTATGTGATAAGTGCTATTCTAAAGGTTAATAAAAAGCCATCAGGACATCAGCAGAGAATGATTCATGTTGCGTGGGGGGAGTTGAAAAAAAAGTGTTTCACATGGAATAGGTATTTCAGTTGAGTCTTCAATGAGTATTCAGTCATTTGTTAAATCCTGCAGATGTGCCCTTTCTATTGTCTTTTACATAATTCCCCACCATCTATATCCCACTTCCACCATTTAGGAATTTTCCTGACCCAGGAATTGAACCCACATCTCTAGTGTCTCCTGCATTGGCAGATGGGCTCTTTACCACTGAGCCATCTGGTAAGCCCTCTGACTCTAGACTCTACTCTAAAATGGGACTTAATTATACCTTCACAGAGAATAATTCTAATCATGTTATTCACATGATCATAGACTTTATAGGAAATTTCTACCATATTGAATGTAGTTTCTTCACCATGATGTTTAAATATTTCCTCAAAGACCTATCCATCTAATCATCTGCTGCTGCTGCTAAGTCGCTTCCGTCATGTCTGACTCTGTGTGACCCCATAGACGGCAGCCCACGAGGCTCCCCCGTCCCTGGGATTCTCCAGGCAAAAACACTAGAGTGCGTTGCCATTTCCTTCTCCAATGCATGAAAGTGAAAAGTGAAAGTAAAGTCGCTGAGTCTTGTCTGACTCTTAGCAACCCCATGGACTGCAGCCCACCAGGCTCCTCCATCCATGGGATTTTCCAGGCAAGAGTGCTGGAGTTGGGTGCCATTGCCTTCTCCTAATTATCTGCTAATCTGATGCAAAGAACTGACTCATTTGAAAAGACCTTGATGCTGGGAAAGATTGAGGGCAGGAGGAGAAGGGGACAACAGAGGATGAGATGGTTGGATGGCATCACCAACTCCATGGACGTGGGTTTGAGCAAGCTCTGGGAGTTGGTAATGGACAGGGAAGACTGGCATGCTGCAGTCCCTGGGGTCGCAAAGAGTTGGACATGATTGTGACTAAACTGATTAAGCAAACATATTTAGTATCACAGACAAGCAGCACTTTGTCTGATTTGTATGTAATACAGAAACTTTCTCTCCTCTATGCCTCTGTATCCCTTTACCTTGAACGTTATCTTTCCCTTGCTGCCTTTTGAAATACTGTTCACCCTTAAAATTTTAAAATACTCCTTCCAAGATTAATACTGGAAATCATTCCAAACATGTCATGTGATTGTCTCTTTCTGCTCTCGTGACACACTCCACATTTTTTTTTCCTTATGATGTGACTTGAAAATGTATCTACAGCCATGCCCCCAGCAATTACCATAGAATATAAACTTTTGAGAATAACAATACATTACTGTGTTGCATTTTCTTTCATTTCAACACAAAGCATTTGTTAATTGGGGCAGTTGTTTCCACTTGATTTAAGAAGTCACAGTGTTTTCTTTTATTATCCTTCATAGTTCAAGATTGCTGTGTGTTAAGTCATGATTTGTTGTGTGCAAAGTTCAGAAAACTAAGATCTTGGCAACCGGTCCCATTCAGTTCGGTTCAGTTCAGTTGCTCAGTCATGTCCGACTCTTCGTGACCCCATGAATCGCAGCACGCCAGGCCTCCCTGTCCATCACAAACTCCCGGAGTTCACTCAGACTCACGTCCATCGAGTCAGTGATGCCATCCAGCCATCTCATCTTCTGTCGTCCCCCTCTCCTACTGCCCCCAATCCCTCCCAGCATCAGAGTCTTTTCCAATGAGTTAACTCTTCACATGAGGTGGCCAAAGTACTGGAGTTTCAGCTTTAGCATCATTCCTTCCAAAGTAATCCCAGGGCTGATCTCCTTCAGAATGGACTGGTTGGATCTCCTTGCAGTCCAAGGGACTCTCAAGAGTCTTCTCCAACACCACAGTTCAAAAGCATCAATTCTTCGGCGCTCAGCCTTCTTCACAATCCAACTCTCACATCCATACATGACCACAAGAAAAACCATAGCCTTGACTAGACGGACATTTGTTGGCAAAGTAATGTCTCTGCTTTTGAATATGCTATCTAGGTTGGTCATAACTTTCCTTCCAAGGAGTAAGCGTCTTTTAATTTCATGGCTGCAGTCACCATCTATAGTGATTTTGGAGCCCAGAAAAATAAAATCTGACACTGTTTTCACTGTTTCCCCATGGATTTCCCATGAAGTGATGGGACCGGATGCCATGATCTTCATTTTCTGAATGTTGAGTTTTAAGCCAACTTTTTCACTCTCCTCTTTCACTTTCATCAAGAGGCTTTTTAGTTCCTCTTCACTTTCTGCCATAAGGGTGGTGTCATCTGTGTATCTGAGGTTATTGATATTTCTCCCAGCAATCTTGATTCTAGCTTGTGCTTCAGCCAGCCAGGCATTTCACATGATGCACTCTGCATAGAAGTTAAATAAGCAGGGTGACAATATGCAGCCTTGATGTACTTCTTTCCTGATTTGGAACCAGTCTATTGTTCTATGTCCATACAAAGAACAAATAATTCATCTCTGCAATATGAAAGAGTAGAGTCCAACAAGGACAAATTTTTGTTTATTTTATTTTTTTAATTAATTAATTAATTTATTTATTTTTTTTAATTTTATTTTATTTTTAAACCTGAAACACTGTATTAGTTTTGCCAAACAGGAGACTAATTACTTTACAATATTGTAGTGGTTTTTGCCATACATTGACATGAATCAGCCATGGGTGTATGTGTGTTCCTCATCCTGAACCCCCCTCCCACCTCCCTCCCAATCCCATCCCTCAGGGTCATCCTAGTGCACCAGCCCTGAGCTCCCTGTCTCATGTATCCAACCTGGACTGGCGATCTATTTTACATATGATACTATGCATGTTTCAATGTTATTCTTTTAAATCATCCCACCCTTGCCTTCTCCCACAGAGTCCAAAAGTTTGTTCTTTACATCTGTGTCTCTTTTGCTGTCTCACATATAGGGTCATTGTTACCATCTTTCTAAATTCCATATATATGCGTTAATATACTGTATTGGTGTTTTTCTTTCTGACTTCACTCTGTATAATAGACTCCAGTTTCATCCACCTCATTAGAATGGATTCAAATGCATTCTCTTTAATGGCTGAGTAGTATTCCATTGTGTATATGTACCACAGCTTTCTTATCCATGCATCTGCTGATGGACATCTAAGTTGCTTCCATGTCCTGGCTACTATAAACAGTGCTGCGATGAACATTGGGGTACACGAGTCTCTTTCAATCCTGGTTTCCTCGGTGTGTACACCCAGCAGTGGGATTGCTGGGTCATATGGCAGTTCTATTTCCAGTTTTTTAAGGAATCTCCACACTGTTCTCCATAGTGGCTGTACTAGTTTGCATTCCCACCAACAGTGTAAGAGGGTTCCCTTTTCTGTGTACCCTCTCCAGCATTTATTGTTTGTAGACAACAAGGGAAAATTTGAAAGAAAAAATGTTATTGGTAATTGTATAACAGGTAGTATTGTCTTTTCGGTGTACAAGAACAAATTTGCAGTTGTGTACATTCAAGAGATGCTGGAAAACACACATATAATCTGCATAAACATAAACTGAAGGAAAGAAAATACCAGTATATAAGAACTCAAACTGCAACATGTGTAATTCTGATGGTTTAAAATATTTTAAATGGAGATAAAATCAACAAGGTAGCCATAGAAACTATAGCAGTGTCTGGCAGAATAGAATTCACTTAATATTTGTTGAAAGGATATATTTTCTTTTTTTTTTTTTAGGAGAAAGGATATATTTTCTAGTGAACTATAAATTAGCAAAATTGAAACAAAAGTCAAAAGAATAAAACCACATCCTGAGAAGAACTAGAAACATTTGAAGAGCTCTAACCTCTAAAACAGGTGCTGAGACCAGATGGTTTTACCTGTGAGTCCTCTTACCCTTCAAGGGACAGATAATGCCAATGATATCCAAACTATTCTAGGATACTAAAAAATAAAAAAATACTCTTGTCATTTTATAAAACCTGGCACTAACAATTATATTGAAATATGAAAAAGAAAATGGCAGACCAATTTCACTTGAGAATTCAAATGTAAAAATATTTCCAAACTGAAATCCAGCACTATATTAAAGTGTCAAAATTGAACTTATAGAATAACAATAATTTGTATCAAAATGTCAAAATTGAGTACATTATAGAATATCAATAATTGTTTCCATTTCCACCTCCCTTCTCCTCAAACACTTTAACTGTATGTTCCTGTATGGCAAAGCAGGACAGGGGTCTGTCTTAGCCACCTTTTTATCCCCCATGCCCATCCCAGTACTTTGTCAGAGTTATCAGTAAATCTCTTTTAATATGTGGACAACTGAATGGTGAGGTCATCAGAGTAACAAGAGACATTAGCAATAGGTACAAATAAAATATGGAAAATAAAAAATAAGACAACTATTAATTGAGAGAAGGATACTATAAGAAACTAAAACTAATCTTGATACATTACTTGATTGAGCAGTGAATGGTATGAACATAACCCTGTTAATGTAAACACAGAATATTGACCTAACTGTGAATGTTATATTAGGAATATGAGGTGAGGGGAAATGGGATGCTAAGACAGTTTAATAATTGTAATAAACAAGAAATCAGAAGATATTTTCAATATGTATACATCTCTGACATGACTGAGCAACCAAGCACACCACCCACGCCATCAGTTCAGTTCAGTCGCTCAGTCGTGTCCGACTCTTTGCGACCCCATAAATCGCAGCACGCCAGGCCTCCCTGTCCATCACAACCCCGGAGTTCACTCAGACTCACGTCCATCGTCAGTGATGCCATCCAGCCATCTCATCCTCTGTCGTCCCCCTCTCCTACTGCCCCCAATCCGTCCCAGCATCAGAGTCTTTTCCAATGAGTCAACTCTTCGCATGAGATGGCCAAAGTACTGGAGTTTCAGCTTCAGCATCATTCCCTCTAAAGAAATCCCAGAGCTGATCTCCTTCAGAATGGACTGGTTGGATCTCCTTGCAGTCCAAGGGACTCTCAAGAGTCTTCTCCAACACCACAGTTCAAAAGCATCAATTCTTCGGCGCTCAGCTTTCTTCACAGTCCAACTCTCACATCCATACATGACCACAGGAAAAATCATAGCCTTGACTAGACGGACCTTTGTTGGCAAAGTAATGTCTCTGCTTTTGAATATGCTATCTAGGTTCGTCATAACTTTCCTTCCAAGGTCTGAATTTAAGCCCTTCTAAATTTTTAAATTTTAATAACTCAAATCTCTTCCCTTTGGTCTTTCAACCCAAGGGATTATAGCAGCTTTCTACAGTTACTACCTCTAGAATACTTTAGGGTTCTCCTTTAACACTTTGCGCTACCTGGTTAGCAAATTTATTCTTATATTTTTCCTCTTAAATTCTCTTTGGTGTAATAAATTGCATAGTTTCTAAGTCCTGACTCCACCATGCTATTATAAGGGAATGTCTCATATTATGTGGTTTTTATAATCACAATTAGGAAAAAATAATCACATATATACACACACACACATGTATGGGTATGTATATGTATCCCATCAGTTCAGTTCAGTTCAGTCTCTCAGTCGTGTCTGACTCTTTGCGACCCCATGAGCTGCAGCATGCCAGGCCTCGCTGGCCAACACCAACTCCCGGAGCCTACCCAAACTCATGTCCATTGAGTCAGTGATGCCATCCAACCATCTCACCCTCTGTTGTCCTCTTCTCCTCCTGCCCTCAATCTTTCTCAGCATCAGGGTCTTTTCAAATGAGTCAGCTCTTCGCATCAGGTGGCCGAAGTATTGGAGTTTCAGCTTCAACATCCCATCAGAAACCTTGAAAAAAAGAACTTATTTTCCACTGGGGAAAAAAATCTTTATTAAAAATAAAAGAAACTCTAAACCAGGCAATAAAATAAATAATCATGTGAAACAATATTCTGAATTTTGGAAACTTGGATTGCAGTGTGCAGTGGTAAAAAGAATTAAATAGCAAAAAAAGACTGATGAAATTTAAAATGTATTTGCCCTGAGATGAGACTTTTTCCCTCCCATTTGCTTATCAGGAGCAAGTGAGATTGACTGAACTTTTTAATAAGAGTTGTGTTTCCCTCTGCCTTATACTATATATCCTTTGCATTGTTTACAACCACTATGTTTCTGGTAAATGCTTGACAGTGTTTTCCACATGAATAAAATGAGGCTGGTACTTTTGCACAGAGAGCTTTGTTTGGTTAATACAGAGGAATTTAAATATCTTCTTGAGAGAGATACTTCTACAAGCAATTTTGGTTCATTTCATATGGCCTGTTCTTCTAAATCTCTGTGTTCTGCTTAATCACTGTGTTGGAGACATTGTAACTAAAGGCTCATTTGCATCAAAATAAATTCCCAGAAGGTTTGCTACTTTGATGAAATGGAATTAATTAAATATAATCTAAAGGTAGTTGGAAAAATACAGGATAAAAACTTAGTTTACATGGTACTGGGAGCATTTCTTTAAACCCTCCTTTCTAAATGGTACCCGGAACTCCTTTCTAAAGTTATTCCTCCTTCTATTAAAAAAAAAAAAATCCTGTTCCTTAGCAATTCAACCTAAAACAAAGAAATAAAGAAATAAAAAAATACTGCATGCTAAACAAATTCACAGCATACATTTTGTAGAGGCAAGGCAAGCTAACATTAATAAATGAAGCTATTTAGGCTTGATTTGCGTATTTAACTCATCTTAATTACACATGCATTCAGCAAACATTTTAAAAGCTGCAATCAATCTTTCACAGACATGGTTAGTTATTTATATGGAATAACAAAAACCAGAAACCTTGTTAATAATTATTCTGTTTCTAATTTATGTACCAGTGAGATTATTTATATAATAATAATATATTTTTCTTTAACAATTTGTAAACCTATAAAGTTAAAATGCTTTGATTTCACAAAGTTATTTTTTAAAAAGATTTGCAGAAAATGTCAATGTTACCCCAATTTTTCTGTTATATTAAGTACGTGACCCTGTTCAATTTAAAAAAGGTCTTTATTAAATTCTTAATTACTTTTTAAACTTCATGATTAAGATAGTAGCTGTTATAGAAACAAATGGTACATCTTGAGGCAGACTGTTTTGCTCAAGGTGGTTTCAACTTTAATTTGGCTCACCCTTGGACACAGTTTGCTTTCTTTTCTTTAATAGTACTTTTCATTGGTCATGTAATTGGAAATTAAAAATTCATAGGACACTATTGCACAATGTAATCCTCTTTAATTTCATTCAATTTTATGTACAGAATTTTTTTCTTAAAAATCAAGAACTATTTTACTCTAAGCAATTATTTTCTAGAAATATACACAGAAATAATGTTATGAGCAGGCTGTATTGCCATGTGAGGGGCTGGCAGGGCTGAGGGGTTGCTAGGCGCAGGGAGTGCCCTGGACAGGAAAAAGACAGTGCATAAAATTTTTTTCCATGCAATGGTCAAATGGCTGTGAAATTCAATTATTAGGGCTCCATTTCCTATAGTTCCTCTCCATGAGGATTGTTTTATAAAATAAAAAATCCTGAAAGGTTAACCCTTCTGCCTGAATTGCCTTGAAAATGCAGAGGTCATGTGAAGAAAAGAAAGTTGATGAAGGATAAATGCATTAAACTTAATACATTTCCTAGAGATGGCCTTATTGTGTGTGTGTACTAACTTGAAAAATATTTATTAAATACCTCTCATGAGCCAGCTTGTCTCTATAGTTATAATTATGAAATGATGAAGATAATAAATGTTATCCTGCTATCACAAAATTTATAATCTATGTATTGTTACTTAGCACTTCCTGTGTCTCAGGCAGCAATCTAAGCTTTTTACATGAATTAGGTTAAACCTCATAATGACACCATGATTTAGATACTCTTACTATTCCTGTTTTGCAGATGAGGAAACTGAGGCTCAGAGTCTTCCAAAGACAGTAAACTTCAAGGCCTGAGTTCAAATTCAGGCAATGTACCTCCAGATCCTGTGCTCTTAACTTCTGCATTATATGCATGTATAATATTCATCTGTTTAGATATATGCCCAACTATGAAATGTAAATGCAGCTTTTCATTTTCAGATTGCATGTTGGCTCAAAGTAAGTTTACTTTGGATTGTGTTGGTTACAGAGGCAAAAACTGGGTTAGGTCAGTCTTAGAAGAGGAGCTGTGTTGGTTACAGAGGCAAAAACTGGGTTAGGTCAGTCTTAGAAGAGGAGCTGTGTTGGTTATTGAGGCTCATTTTTTTTGTCTGTTACACAGGAGGAAGAAGGTTAATATCAGCCTTAGGAACATGTTCACTGTAGTGAATCCAGCCAGTTGGCTGGCTTTCAAATCAGGAGTCTGTTGCTGTTTGGCTTTTCAAGGAGTGTTTACTGAAATTAGTTGTCATTGATTAATTAAATAGGTTTAAAACCAGTTCTGGTTATTTACTTGTAAGCAGGAGTATGGAACCGCTACTAATTGATTGGACAGGCTCAAAACTAGTTCTGTAGTTTGTTAACATGGTTATAGAATAATCTTCTCATTTCAATTTCGTGCATATAAAACATTAGCTTACTTTATAACAAAACAATTACTATCTTGGCTTTGGCATTCTTTCCTTCTGCTGTTGTAGAATAGTGCTTCTGTTTTCTCATTTCGAAACTGGTAATCACAATAATACCATCTCATTGAGCTGTTCTGTGAAGTAAATATGGCAATGAAAGTAAAGCACTTAACACAGTGCTTTAAGTACATAATAAGCACTCAATAAATGAAAAGCTGCATTTTTGACCGGGAGTCATCAGATATCTTCATGTAGTTGTTTAAAACATTAAGAGACAGTGGCGTAGTCGATGCATAGATATGCTACTGGGTTAGAACCACGTTATGGCAAAGGAATTGAGGGAATAAAACAGGGCACATTTCATGTCATGACAGATGAGATTAAAAAAAAAAAAGAATATTGGAAAGAAGACCAAGCTATTTATCTAAAAATAAGCATATCTGGTGAGGATAGTTTTGTTTTCTTTTTTTCTCAGTAGTGATCTTCATGTAACTGATTACTTTTTCATTCAACAACTTTTATGAAATCCTACCAGAGCTGTCCTGGGCCTTGGGATGATATAGTGGTACAAAACAAGCAAGTTTCTCCTATGGGGCCTATTCTAGTGGGTGGAAAATAACAATCAAAAGGAATACAAATTCATTAACTAATTTTAGTTATCGATGAATGATACAAAAGAAACAGGATGACCTATTTGTTGGGTACCAATCTCTGCTGAAACAGTTAAACACTGGAGTCTCAGGGGCTTGACACACTAGAAGCTTAGTTCTTATTTCATAGAATGTCCTGTTAGAAGGTCCTGATCAGTAGCTTTTCTCCTTGAGGTGGTTCTGAAACCCAGACTCCTTATATTCATGCTCTGCCCTCTTCTAGAGCTCCTCTACCTTCAGCCTGCAAACAGTCAAAAACAAAGAGCTTAGAGGATTGTGTAGGGTATTTTATGGTCCAGACCTATGTTGGACTTATTTCACAATTGCCCACATTTCACTGGGCAAAACTTGGTTACAGGGCCACTCCTGACATTGTCTGGCTGAGTGTCCAAGGGGAAAGGAAAAATGGTTCCATAGAATTTTCTGCTACTCTACTGAGAGCATAGAAAGGAACCCTCACATGATGAATCTCAGTGCCCCTCCATTGCTGTCATTGTTTTTCAGTCGCTAAGCATGCCTGACTCTGTGACCCTATGGACTGTAACCTATCAGGCTCCTTTGTCTCTCACTATCTCCCAGAATTTGCTCAAATTCATGTACATTGAGTCGGTGGTGATCTCTAACCATCTCATCCTCTGTTGCCCCCTTCTCGTTTTGCCTTCGATCTTTCCCAGCATCAGGGTCTTTTCCAATGAGTCAGCTCTTTGCATCAGGTGGCCAAAGTATTGGAGCTTCAGCATCAGTCCTCCCAATGAATAGTCAGGGTTGATTTCCTTCAGGATTGACCAGCTTGATCTCCTTACAGTCTCAGGGACTCTCAAGAGTCTTTGCCAGCACCACAACTTGAAATCATCAATTCTTCAGTATTCTGCAGTGCAAAGACAGGATAAAAGACAGTTTTGCCGAGTGAAAGAAAGTAAAACCTTCACTCTTGAATATAAGCAAATCCTCTATAGACAGAAGAGGAGAAACCTGTAATGTGAACAAATGCCTCATGGGAAGATGCCCCTCAACCTCTCCAGAAGTCTCCATCTTCAGGGTTGCTATTCAGATACATTTTGAACAAGTGAAGTACTCTGCTCAGAAAGCCCTGACCATACAGAAACAGGAAAAGAATTATGGGACACAAGGCATGAGAAGGAAGAATGGTGAAGGATGTGGTCAGATAGGCAGACAGAAGCCAAACAATACAAAGCCTTTGGACCTAAGTGAAGAGTTGAAAATTTGTTCTTAGTGTGACGGTAACCGTTTGGGTGATTGTAAACAGTAGCATGGCATGATCTGACTCAGGTTTTATTGATCACTCCAGTGCCTGAGAGAGAAATGGATGAGGAGTGTGGTGAGGGTAGGAGCAAGGCGATGATCAAGGATGCCCCTGCTGTCCTCATCATCTTGGGATGTTATCCTGCAGCAGAGTGGTAACAGTGGAGAAGGGCAGAGGTGAGCAGAGTAAGGCTGTATGTTGAAGACAGAACTGATATACTGGATAAAGGGGTAGGGTGGAGGTGGAGAATGAAAGGGAGGTCTTCCAAGTCTCAGTTTTTCTTTTAACTGTGGTTTTATATTGGAGCATAGTTGATTAACAACGTTGTGTCAGTTTCGGGTGTACAGCAAAGTGATTCAGCTATACACATACCTTTCAAATTCTTTTCCCATGTAGGTCATTACAGAGTGTCAAGCAGTGTTCCCTGTGCTTTACAGTATGTCCTTGTTGGTTATCAATTCCCAGGTTTTTGATTGCTTAGGTTTTTTGTTTGTTTGGTGTTTTGAGCAACTAGTGATGCTGTTTACTTAAAAGGTAAGATTTGGCAAGGGTCAAGAGAAGCAGCTTGGAAGTAAAAAATCAAAAAGTCTGCTTTTGCATATCATGTCTAACATGCTGGATCAGACAGATCCCAGCAGAAAACAGATGAAACACGGAATGTACTCCCGTTGAATGTTTACAGAAATGGGAACAAGGTTAAGGGGCCAAGCATAGCACCCAAGGCTGGCAATAATAGAGAGCCATTACTACCCCTACAGCTGAAGGGGCCAGGGAAGGAGAGCACAGTGGACACAGTGTGAGCTCCCACCATTATAGACAACCTGCACAACACAAGCAGTGGAATTAGGCGGAGGACAGAGCCAATAAGAAAATCACAGCTGAACAGGAAGGGAGCTGAAGTGGTCATTTATCCATCTTCCATATTGTTTGGCTCTTCTGTCTCCTGCTGGCACTGTCCTCTGGCTCACTCTGAACAGAGGATGGAGGGCCTGAAAGCCCATGATGTTGTAGTTAGTAGAGATCAGGGCACAGAGCAGGGCAGTGCCACATGGGGAATGCATCTGAAGGATAAATGGAAAAAATCAGCACTCATGCTGATAAGACTCCTTCTGAGGATCTTTAAGGAGACAGATAGCTAAGGGCAGAGGTATTGAACATCATCAGTATTTCAATGGCCTATGTCACATGTACTACGAGCTAATATTTGTGTTCTTTCTTTGCACTGTAGGCACTGTACCAACATTCCCCATGCATTATCTCATGTAATTCTTAAAACAGACTTAAATGATGATAAAATGTTTTTATCATCTCATTAGACATGGGTAATGGCATTTAATCTATAGATTTGTTTTGAGAATTGCATGAGGCAACTAAAGCACAGTGAATTGAAGCAACCTATTTAATGTCGCACCACTGTTTGGTCGCACAGCAGAGCCAAGAATTAAGTCGGAGATGTTTCTGTCCCCAGGGCAAGTCAGAGAAACCATTATTGCACACAGCTTCTCTGAGAGAATCAAATGCTGGAGCAATGACATGTTATCTCATGTGGCTTTTTTTTTTTCCTTTTTTGGGGAAAACACTACCCTCTTTTTCATTTTTTTCACTTCTTTGGGGGAAAAAAAAAAAACAATTCTGACAAGAATTCATCAAAGAAGATATTCCAAATTTTAATGTCCTGATTTGGGTATTGCTTTTGATTAAGGCTGTTTGCAGACCAGAATATTAGTAACCCTCATATTCCCTATACGACAAAGAAAAAGGAGGAGATTCACTTTTATCTTGGGAACAAAGCTGGATAGAAAAGCTTTTTTAACTTTTCTTAATTCATGAAACATTTATCTTCGAGTCAGGTTTTGTTATAGCAGCACAAATGTGGTCCGTCAGCATTTCCATTATATCCCCATATTTCCAGGGCTTTTCAAGAGGGCCTTGGAGATTCAACTTTGAATTAAATCTTGGCATTCAGGGTTTGAATCAGGAAACTCCATTTTCCATACCAATTAATCAAATAGTTTAGAGGTTCTCAATTTAGAAGAGGACCAAATGTAAAATTTTTATTAACACAGAAATTATTTTAAGACAAATTTACTAATAAATACTTAGACCATATTAGCACTCATTATATAATTATAATGTTATTTAACTATATATGGTATTGTATACTCAGTTGATCAGTTGTGTATGATTCTTTGCTACCCCATGGACTGTAGACCACCAGACTCCCCTGTCCATGGGATTTCCCAGGCAAGAATACTAAAGCAGTTTGCTATTTCCTACTGAGTTCTCAAAAAAATTAACCATAAGCTCCTAAGATAATATATGAAAGCTAACTACAACATCTTATATTTGCCTTTTTGACTTTGTAAGTAATTTATTCCTACTTTGGGAATTTGGATGATTTGAAGTCCTCAGCATAATTGGCTTAATGTTATTAACAGCATCAAGATACTAAACCAGAAGAGCCTGAATAGGGGGAATCCTGAGAGGGTGCCAAAGTGTTTCAATATATTTTTATGAATTTTAAATTCATGTGGGGAAATTTTGCATTCTATAAAAAGGGATTAATAGCATGCATTAGTTCTATAAATAGATACTTGAAATTTAATGTGTTGAATTCGGTGACAATAATGAGGATTAAATAAGTTTAATTACAAAGCCTTTCCTCTTAGTTCCAAACTAGTCTGTGAATGTTCTGTGGCAGTGAGGAGGCATAATGATGACCCTGTATCTTTTAATATCTCCTTCTATAGTCTTTTCTGAAATCTCTCCTCCTTAAATAGTTTAGGATTAAGTCAACAAAATGTAGTGAATGAAAAATAGATGAAGCCTTTTGAGTACACTTACTCTCCTTCTGACTGACTTCTGTCCAGCCACAATGGCCTCTTTTCTGTTTCAGAAACATACTAGGCAGACTCCCACATTGAGGCATTTGTTCTAACTTTTTCTCCTTGGAATGCACTTCCTCCAGATGTCTTCTTGGGCAACTCCCATTACTGCCTCAGTCTTTGCTCAAACCCTGCTTTCTGAATGTGATCAAACTCTATCACTCTACTTGATAATTGGATTTGCCCTTAGATCTTCAATCCCAGAATTCATGACACCCATTACCCTACCTGACTTTTCTTCTTTCTACAGTATTTATTCTCTTCTAACATACTTAGCTTCCCTGGTGGCTCAGATGATAAAGAATCAGGCTGCAATGCTAATTGCAGGGAGACCTGGGTTCAATCCCTGGGTTGGGAAGATTCCCTGGAGGAGGGCATGGGAACCAACTCCAGTATTCTTGCCTGGAGAATCCTGATGGACAGAGGAGCCTGACAGGCTACAGTCCATGGGGTTGCAAGGAGTCAGACGTGACTGAGTGACTAAGCAACACATTCATACCTTTTTAAAATGTCTGTTCCTTCACTCTTCCCCTAGATTTTAAGGTCAATGAAGACAAGTTTCTTTGTTTTATTCATTAACATATTCTAAGAATTGTGCTGAGAATACATTAATTGCTCAAAGATATTTGTTAAATGAATGATGCATTATAAAATGAAATCTGAATTTCATCCCATAACAATAATCTGCAAACAACATTTCAGATTTAACTTTCTCTGTTCTCTGGTTCTTCTATAAGACTTGAGTTATTTCCCTAGGATAGGTAAGAATGCACTTTGAACATTGATGACACAATGAAAAGTCCTACATTTAAATCCTTTTACAATGTTTTGTTGTCCAGTTGCTAAGTCATGTCTGACTCTTTGTGACCCCATGAACTGCAGCATGCCAGCGTTCCTTGTCCTTCCCTATCTCCCAGGGTTTGTTCAAACTCAGGTCCATTGAGTCAGTGATGCTATCCAACCATTTCATCCTCTGCCACCCTCTTCTCCTTTTGCCTTCCATCTTTCCCAGAATCAAAGTCTTTTTGAATAAGTTGTCTCTTCATATCAGGTGGACAAAGTATTGGAGCGTCAGCATTAGTCCTACCAATGAATATTCAAGGCTGATTTCCTTTAGGATTGACTGGTTTGATCTCCTTGCCATCCAAGGGACTGTCAAGAGTCTTCTTCAGCACCACAGTTAGAAAGCATCAATTCTTTGGCACTCAGCCTTCTTTACGGTCTAACTCTCACATCCATACATGACTACTGGAAAAACTATAGCTTTTACTATATGGGCCTTTGCTGGCAAAGTGATGAATTTGCTTTTTTAATATGTCTAGATTTGTCCTAGCTTTCCTTCCAAAGAGCAAGCACTTTTTACTTTCATGGCTGCAGTCATCATCCACAGTTATTTTGGAGCCCAGGAAGATAAAATCTGTCACTTCCACTTTTTCCCTTTCTGTTTGCCATAAAGCAATAGGACTGGATGTCATAATCTTAGTTTTTTGAATGCTGAATTTAAAGCCAGCTTTTTTAAATCTTCTCTTTCACCCTCGTCAGGAGACTCTTTAGTTCCTCTTCACTTTCTGCCATTAGGGTATAGTGTGCTATGGGCTCATTTTTGGAAATTTTGTAGTTAGTTTCAATTAGTTTTATCTATTGTTTGGAAAAGATAAAGAAGTAGATGCAAAGCATGCTTTTCTCAAAATAAATGCTTGTTTTGTGTTAAAAATACTACTGGACATGTTTGTAACATTTTTTATACTTGTAATGATCTTAATACCAAACTCAGAATTTATGAATTAAAGTGCGATCTTGTGATTAAAAAGGAAAAAGAACCCCATACCCTGAGCAGTGATAAAAACATCCTGAAAACGAGGGCTTTCTATAAGAATTCACTACTTGGCACCATGACTTGAAAGGTATGCTAATTGCAAATGGAGTCATTTAGTGAGAATTCACTACCAGTTCAATGATAGAACTGTGAGAATACTGGAATTTCACTGTAAAATACCAATGCTGGTGATACACTCACCAGTGCAGCCATGTCTGATTCTACACGGTAGCTGACAGCAAAATTTAGCATTTTCTACCGTGAGTATGTATTGATTTTATTAATTGACTTAAACATTACTTTAAAACAAATAAGATCATTTGTTGTCTTTCCATTTCTTTTCACATATATTGAAAGGAATTTATTTGACTTGTGTTTCCGCTTTGTCTTCTTAGGGGAAATGTGAGCAGTCTCTCTACGGTCACATGCATTCCATCAATGATGCCACCTTCACTCCGAGGGTGAGTTGAGTTCTTCCACTAAGTTATTTTACAGCTTTATTATTCAAATTCATTTTAATGAAAAAAAGTGCCAGAGAAAAATGGCAGGTTAACAGGGTGAGAGGAGAGAACAAATTTGTAAATTGATTACAGCAATGAAAACAATGTACACATAATATAGAATTAAAGAAGTTTAAAACACACTTTACAGTGGTAAGTAGAGGGGAATCTTCTATTGTACTTAATTCTACTTAAACACATGTTTCAAGGCTTTCTGTCTAGCATGGCCTTCAAGAAAGTAAGTAGAATATAAGCTTGTAAATTTTAGTGTAAGAACATAAACTAAAGAAAATGATTGACAGGATAGTCAAGAATAGAAAATGTTAAAGAAATGGGGCCTTTCCTCAGGGTAGAATAGAGCAACCTTGATTTAACAGTTTTTCAGTTTCTTATGAAAAAGTTTCAAATATGTCTTTCTTTATATAAACTGATGACATAGCAAAAATATTTATCTACAGTTTGAGTTATGTAGAGATCGGGATGATTTTGCCAGTGATGAAGATTGTTAAACATGGCTTTGAGTTTCTGTGCTAATTGGGATTGTCTCTAAAAGGGCTTCCTTGGTGGCTCAGTACAGAATCCACCTGCAATACAGGAGACCCAGGTTCAATCCCTGAGTCAGGAAGATCCCTTGGAGAAGGGAATGGCTATGCACTCCAGTATTTTTGCCTGGAGAACTCCATGGACAAGAGGAGCCTGCCAGGTTACAGTCCATGGGCTCAGAAAGAGTCAAACACAACACTTTCACTTTCACTAAAAGAGTTCAGATGGTAATCATGGAAGGATGATTTTAAGTTTGTACCTTCTCAAATGAAAGCACTTTGACTAGATAGATGACTTCTCAAGCCCCTTCAAACTATATGATTTAATTATATCTAACATTTTAATTTGACTCTCAGTTCCCAGTAGAGTGTAAATCTTAGTTCCATATTCCTCTTTCTTTTCCAATTAGCTAAAAATGAAATCTGATAGATTACCTACACCCAACCTCAAAATGATAGCATAGTCAAAATTCCATTACTATCATGCTGGTATTATTCTTTTAGAGAGAGAAGAGTGTTCACTAAAAATAATTCACTAAAAATAATTTCTGCTAACGGAATGTTGTATACTTCAAGTGAAATTGTGCTGGGGTCACCAGCCCTGGAATATTCATGATTGGCTCAACTAAAATTAAATTTTAACAAATTTGTTTTAGTAAAGAATTTCCATTTAATTGACTCTCTTGAGTCAATATATTATAAATTAGTTCTAAATACCAAGTGAAATTTTATTTCTAGCAGAGTATATAGCCATTTAAGAACTGTAGACACACATGATAGGATATTTATGCTAAAAAATCTATTAAGTGGCTTAAAGCTTCACATACCCTAGGAAAATTAAATGGAAGCTAAAATGTAGTAAAGTAATATTTTGTAAGTCAAGCATTTATTTTGGCAAGTAGTCTTATAGCTGGAAAGTTCACACCATTTAACAATCCTAAATAGTACAATTAATAAATATGGAAATACCTAAATTAGATTTATTCACTCAGCAATCAAGGGACACATACATTAATTATGTGTATTTCAAAAGCAAGATAATGAATATGAGGTCCAGGTGCCCAATATCAAAGTGACTGACCAAAGTGACTGTCCAATATCAAAGTGTTATTGTTTACACACTTTGTTCATACCAAAGGGCCTATTACAACACTGTTCCAAATCACCGTTCCCAAAGCCTCATTGAATTCTTCCATTAATTTATCTCTTCCTTGCTATAAGTATTTAACTACTGTTAAGGAAATGCTGTTTTATTTTGATGAATGACACTCTTAAGTGAAATTTTCAGTCATTTATGTCAACTGTTTTGAAAACTGTCATATTTCACATACCTGTTAGGGAGTGTCAGGAGGATGAAGGCAGCAGTAACCAAAAGAGTGCAACGACTTTCAGGATTTCTGAAGGAAATGGCATTGTGACACAGTTCACATTCAAACTCTCAAAGTTGTGATCATAAATGCATTATATGGTACATATATAGCAGGCAGAGAATTGTGTAGTATCAGGTCTGTCTGATAATTGTTTGATGCCTTAGGGATATGCATTCAAGTTACATTACCAGTTAAAATGCACTTAGCTATTTACATAAACACAATTTTTGGAAAATTCTTTAATTTTAGATTTGTAAGCAGAAATCAAAAATGTAAAACTCATTGAGATCCAGCTAGCCACCAAGAATCATAGAAACAAATATACAATATCAGTATGGATGCATGGTTCTATATAAAAGTATATAAATTAAGATTTATTTCTGTGTTATAGGACTAGGGCCCCAGTGTCTTCATCTCTGACTGATTTTTCTATTGGAGATAGATTTTTATCTAAAACCTCTTTTTAAAGTAATCTGCTAATGAAACATTTTAAGGACCTATGAAAGCTTTTTACTAAGTCAGTTTTGTAAAGCAAAACCAATTTTTTAAAATTGATTGTAATTACCATGATAATAGACACAGACAACTCAATATAAGTAATTTTTTAATTGTAGAAATATATAGCAAGAAAATGAATAGGGGATCCCTATCAGAGTGTCCCCTGCCTTTAAATTTTTAGAAAATTGACCTATAGTCTGCCTAGGGTGGAGATTCCATCAGGCCTTCTAAGAACTTTTCTTGATCCTCTTCTAGAGTGATGTTATGGTCAGGTGAGTGTCCTTATATTTCTGTGGGTATTTCCAACTGTTCTGAGAGATACATAGCCAGGATGGCTGTGCTATGCCTGCCTGGAAAAGTCAGATGAACACTGTAAATCAACTCTATTAGAATACCAGTACATCCTTCCGTGAGACTGTTTACCTCCGTCTTGCACATTCAAGCTAGGAATTTAGTCTCAACACATTGATTGTTGGAACAAAGCTGAAAGGCTCTGTAGAGTCAAAGGTAATTCTAATAGTTCTAGAATTCTAATCAGCTCATAAAAGAAGAAGTTTCACACAACCTTAAGTTCTATTCTCACTTATTTTAATTAACCTATTGCTTTATTCAAATATTGTTATATTGATTATTTTAATTTAGTAGTATATACTTTAATTATATAAAATGTGGATATTTTTATTTTGAAATGAATGACATATAGCCTTAATAGATGGCTATTCAAGTTCTGACTTGTTTTTCGTCTACAATTCCATGGAAACTGCCTGCTGTGAATAAGAGTGATGGAAGGTGAAGTCTGTCAGTTTCACTCTGCAGCAGTTTGGAGTTTTAAATAAGTAAGACAGAAAGGGATTTAATAGGACTTTGCAGCAATGTAGATTCCTACCCCATCTGTTGGCCTTGAGTCATGTAGAGGACAAGAGAAATAATTTCTTGCTTTAGAGAACTTGAAGAAAAGTGATGGTTGTGAGTAATGATTCAGGTCACAATTTAAGCCGAGAAGGTGAAGGAAGTGTTTAGAACAGAAAGTGGCATTGCAGGGGAATTGGTTGATCATATATATGGATCATTAGAGGATGCTGTAGAAGGGTATGTGAGAGCTAGGAGAGGTAATAGGATCAAATTAAGGGACAAACACAGATCTTTGCAGATAAGTGTCTAAGTAAGTAATAAGGGAAAAAATGCTGATGTGGGCATCTATCAATAACATTCATTTACATTTTGCATGTCAAAATGCCCATAGAATCAAAATGACTATCAGAAGGAAAATATCAAAAAGCCAGTACTCATAAAATATGGTAGTATTGAAAAAAGATGAAGTCCTCTCTGCATTCTCTGTGCCTAGGTATCTTCCTGTACTTCTTCCGTATGTATCAGAGGCTGTGGATTCAGGTTGGATGATAAGGAGTTGCTCCAGAAAATGTGGGCTGCCAGCTTTAGCTGAAAGCTCACTGAGGAATAATTGGACTTTCAGAATTAAGTCATGAACCACATTAGATATTTTATTTTTTTATTTAAATTTATTTATTTTAATTGGATGCTAATTTCTTTACAATATTGTATTGGTTTTGCCATACATCAACATGAATCCACCACGGGTGTACATGTGTTCCCAATCCTGAACTCCCCTCCCACCTCCCTCCCCACACCATCCCTCTGGGTCATCCCAGTGCACCAGCCCCAACCTTCCTGTATCCTGCATCGAACCTGGACTGGCGATTCGTTTCTTATATGATATTCAGTTCAGTTCAGTTCAGTTGCTCAGTCGTGTCCAACTCTCTGCGACCCCATGAATCACAGCACGCCAGACCTCCCTGTCCATCACCAACTCCCGGAGTTCACTCAGACTCATGTCCATCGAGTCAGTGATGCCATCCAGCCATCTCATCCTCTGTCATCCCTTTCTCCTCCTGCCCCCAATCCCTCCCAGCATCAGAGTCTTTTCCAATGAGTCAACTCTTGGCATGAGGTGGCCAAAGTACTGGAGTTTCAGCTTTAGCATCATTCCTTCCAAAGACATCCCAGGGCTGATCTCCTTCAGAATGGACTGGTTGGATCTCCTTGCAGTCCAAGGGACTCTCAAGAGTCTTCTCCAACACCACAGTTCAAAAGCATCAATTCTTCGGTGCTCAGCCTTCTTCACAGTCCAACTCTCACATCCATACATGACCACAGGAAAAACCATAGCCTTGCCTAGACGGACCTTCAATGCCATTCTCCCAAATCATCCCCCACCCCCCACAGAGTCCAAAAGACTGTTCTATACATCTGTGTTTCTTTTTCTGTCTCGCATACAGGGTTATCCTTACCATCTTTCTAAATTCCATATATATGCATTAGAATTGAAAGAGACACGTGTACCCCAATGTTCATCGCAGCACTGTTTATAATAGCCAGGACATGGAAACAACCTAGATGTCCATCAGCAGACGAATGGATAAGAAAGCTGTGGTACATATACACAATGGAGTATTACTCAATCATTGAAAAAGAATACATTTGAATCAGTTCTAATGAGGTGGATGAAACTAGAGCCAATTATAGAGAGTGAAGTAAGCCAGAAAGAAAAACAACCAATACATTATACTAACGCATTAGATATTTTAAAATCAAAATATGCTGTAATCCCACTGAAATCCTAAGACAGATTCGTTGCTGTGATTCACTGCTGAGAACCTCCTAGTCACCTTACTTCTCTGAAGACTATAATTCCTGAGTTATTGTCTATCTTTACATATATGGCTCATGAAGTACTTTGACACTTACTTCCTTGACCAGTTTTCCTCAAACACCTTTTTCCTCCTCAGCTACTTACTCTTGAAGTCAAACGCTGAACACTTTGTCCTTAATTGTAATTGCATCGTTTTCAAATCTTCAGTTCCAAGCATTGCTTTTCTAAAGATACCAGTCCGTCTTCCAGCTCTTAAGTAAAGCCAGTATGGTGCTTCCACTTCATTGAGAGCTCTTATTAGCTAAAATCTTACTCACATCTTATCACCCTTCTGCCTTCACTTATTGTACCCCAGCTTGGGTACCTCAGTTATCATTCTAGCCATTCTACTGCAAAGAACTTAATTTAGTTCAGTTTGACCTCCTTTTCAGTCATGGTTCACAATGTCTTGGGGTTTTTCTCTGTTTACTTAAAAAAAATCTATACACTGAACAGCATTAAAAAGAAATGTGAAATAGGACATTTAAATCTTGTTTGGCTCACTATCTCCAGCATCTAGTATGCCTATTTTGCATACATAATATTCAAAAAATGTGATGAATAAATGCAGAGTTTTAGACCAATGAAAGCACAAGGATTTCATTATAGTATGTATCATTGCATCTTACTTTTTCAACTATGTTGGTTTTCAAAGTTCTGTGGATATTAAACTGCAAGACAAGCTCACTTAATTCTCATAATAGATTAGCTGTTCCTTAGAAAACTTCTATAGCATCACACTGTTCCATAATTTTAGAACACTGGAAAATTACCCAATTTCAGTTATACTTGTCCCCTAGTACAGTTTGGATCCTGGCTTTTCCACTCACAAGATGTATAATCTTGATAATCATTTAGTTCATTGTAAAAATGAATGATAAAAAGAACAGTATTACACAATACATAATAATGTGTTTAATATAATACCTGGCAAGTAGAAAATACTATTATCACTTCTATTCTTAACACTCCAGCTGTTACTATTATTGTTGTTTAGTCACTAAGTTGTATCTGACTCTTTGTGACCCCATGGACTGAATCATGTCAGACTTCCCTGCTCTTCACTGTCTCCCAGAGTTTGCTCAAACTCATGTCCATTGAGTCTGTGATGCAATCCAACCACCTCATCCTCTGTTACCCCCTTCTCCTTTGCCTTCATTTTTTTCCGAGGGTTGACTCTTCGCATCCAATGGCTGAAGTATTGAAGCTTCAACTTTAGCATCAGTCCTTCTAATGAATATTCACAATTGAGTTCCTTTAAGATTGACTGGTTTGATCTCCTTGCTGTCCAAGGGACTCTCAAGAGTCTTCTCTAGCACCACAATTCAGTTCAGTTCAGTTCAGTCACTCAGTTGTGTCTGACTCTTTGTGACTGCATGGACTACAGCATACAAGGCTTCCCTATCCATCACCAACCCCCAGAGCTTGCTCAAACTCCATTGAATTGATGATGCCATCCAATCATTGCCTCTTCTGTTGTCCCCTTCTCCTCCTGCCTTCAATCTTTCCCAGCATCAAGATCTTTTCTAAGAAGTCAGTTCTTCACATCAGGTGGGCAAAGTATTGGAGTTTCAGCTTCAGCATCAGTCCTTCCAATGAATATTCTGTTCAACCTTTAGGATTGACTGGTTTGATTTCCTTGTAGTCCAAGGGGACTCTCAAGAGTCTTCTCCATCACCACAGTTCAAAATCATCAATTCTTTGGTGCTCAGATTTCTTTATAGTCCAACTTTCACATCTGTACATGAAAAATCATATCTTTGACCACATAGATCTTTGTCAGCAAAGTAATGTCTATGCTTTTTAATATGCTGTCTAAGTTGGTCATAACTTTTCTTCCAAGGAGTAAGCATCTTTTAACTTCATGGCTGAAGTCACTGTCTCCAGTGATTTTGGAGCACAGGAAGATAAAATTTGTCATTGTTTCCACTTTTTCCCCTTTATTTGCCATGAAGTGATGGGACCAGATGCCAGTATCTTCATTTTTTGAATGTTGAGTTTTATTACAACTACTATTGTTGGTGAAGCTAATGTTTCTTTCTGGGCTTCCCTGGTGGCTCAATGGTAAAGAATCTGCCTGCCAATGTAGAAGACATGGGTTCAATCCCTGAGTTGGGAAGATCCCCTGGAGAAGGAAATGGCAACCCACTCTAGTATTCTTGTCTGGGAAATCCCTTGGACAGAGGATCATGGCAGACTGCCATCCATGGGATCGCAAAAGGTTTGGACAGGACTTAGTGGCTAAACGATGATGTTTCTTTCTAGCCACTTGTTTGCAAATATGTAGATGTAAATGAAAAAATGACCACACGCATATATATGACTTTCTTATATCCTTTCACTTAATTTCATTTAAAATAGATGGTATAAACGTACAGCTGAAGTATACACTTAACATTTTAACAGAAATGAAATAAATTCTAAAGCTATTCTGAATAGGAAATTATTGAATTGTATTAAACCTGAGCAAATTCCATGAAAAAAATGTATATAAACCTACATAGGAATATTTTGTCTGTTTCATATCACAGCATAACATTTAATAATTAGGTTATTAAGAGCTTTAAATTTGATATGTAATAGATTAATTGCTTTCCCAAGTTACTAGTATGTGAATATAAGTGCCTTAATTATCTATTTTTAAAAATTGTGGAAAAGTAAATACCTGCAATTGCCTACCTATAAAGTTATCCTCATTCCATTTTGGCAAAGGAAGATTAATTTCTGTTTTCTGAATTTTGTTCATTTATATTCATTCTCAAACAAAGTGCTTAGTATCAATCTTTGGCCATTTTATATAAAAAATACAAATAACATTTAGGTCATGCAGTCATTGATCTTCTGAAGGACAAATGATGTCAGGCAGTACTTACTAAAAAATTTTTTTGTTTACTTCTTCAGCAATACAAGTTGATGTCAACTACCATTTAGCTGGGCCAATAATATTGATATTTGATGTCAGTTCTTATTCATTGCTACATCTAGATGATTCATAAGTCAAAACTTTTAGATGTGTGATGAAAAACACTAAAATAGGTTCTGTCTATCTGGGGAAATGGAGACAACAACAGAATAGAAAATTAAAGGCCATGGAACTTGGCATTTTCATTTTATATAATATTTGAGTTATTTCAATAATTCCTACATTTATTAAAAATTAATTTCAGTTCTTTTAAACTAATCTATACTAAATGATCTTCTTAAACTAAACCTTTTTGAAAATAACCTTATTGTGCTAACTTTTGTGAAGAAAAAATAACTTTTGATGAAAAATGTAAAAGTGAAGGGAAAAAAAGAGTTCTTGTAAGCAGACATTCAAAAATTAGAGAATATATTTAAATGTAATAAATTGATAGAGGTTCTTTATTTCTACTTAGTTCTCAGAAATTTAATACTTCATATGACAAAGAAGATACAATACATTTAAGATTTTACCCTGCCCCCAAAGTTTAACCTTTAATAACTTCTTTAGTTGGATAGAGGTGATTTAAGCATTTGTAATTTTCTTGGTAGTTCCATGAAAATTAGAAGCAATGTGATTATGTCATATTCCTTGACACTTCCTCTTTGACTGTGAAACTAACTAATAATTTGTGTGTATATATATATATGTATGTATATATGTCTATGTATATATATGTGTGTGTGTGTGTGTATCCTTTTGGTGGCTTAAAATATTTAGAAATATCATTCAGTTCAGTTGCTCCGTCTTGTCCAGCTCTTTGTGACCCCATGGACTATACAGTCCATGGAATTCTCCAGGCCAGAATACTGGAGTGGGTAGCCTTTCCCTTCTCTAGTGGTTGGAATCTTTCCAACCCAGGAATCAAACCCAGGTCTCCCCCATTGCCGGCAGATTCTTTAACAGCTGAGCTACAAGGGAAGCTGTGTCCTTAGCTGAGCCACAAAGGAAGTTCTGCCCTTAGGACTTTATCTTCTGGTAAGAACCAGAGATATTAAACTAGTAAACACATGAATAGTCTCAAGAATAGTAAGTCTTATTTATCCAAAATCAATTAGGGTGGAAAAAGAGTAATGAGGTAACAGTTGGAGCTTACAACAAAATAGTCAGAAAGGGACTCTCCTAGAGAGTGACATTTAAGAAAATTGTGCAATGATTTTAAGAAAGAGAACTCAAGCAGAGGCAACGGTAAAGGACAAGTTCCTGAGGTAGTGGAAGTGTGGCCTGATAGAGGAACAGGGCAGATGAAGTGGACAAGGATTAGATAAAGCAGGTGAAATAGCTTACGTCTGACAGATAATTGTCAACTTAGGTTGCTCTTTTGGCTTAATGTAAAATGGTTGAGGTTATTTTAGGATAACCTCATAACATTATCTATGGCTTTCAAAATGCTTATTCATATAAAAATGCCCTGACTATGAGAAGTACAATAGATGCTTTTGGCTGAATAATACCTTAACATTTTTACTCCATAGATCTTGGCATAGTTCTTGGTACAGAAAGTAATCAATAAACATTCATTGATTAGGAAACATTAGAAAGCCAACACAAGTCAGAACTCAAGGGGTATTTTAGAGGACATTCTTAGGACAATGTTTGCTGTGATATGATTAAATTTATTTTTTACTATTGATCTTAAAATAGTATTGTAAAATTTATTACACTTTTTCAGATTGTCCATGTTTGTTTTGAGCACACAGCTGCCAATATTGTTCAAAATATATTTACTACTTCTATAAGAAACAGTGTCATTGCTCAAAGTATTTGGCTATTTAGGAAATTATTCTTTCAGTACAATGAAATCTTATTTGAGTGGTTTCCAGAGTACAAAAATATTTTAAATAAAATCAAAATATCAATATAAAATAGATTTTTCTCTAGTAATGATTAAGTTAGACAGTCTAAACTTGCATGAGATTTTAAAAGTTTGAAAAACTACATGCATGATAAATAGCATGAGTTTTACAAGAGATTGTTTTACATATATGGATAATGTCTAATGTATCATATGTTATCCCTGAGTCACATAATTAGAGCACAATGAACTGCCACACAAATTTACTCATAAGCACAATTACAATAAAAATTAGCCCCTTTAATATAATTTTCTTCACCTAATTGTGTATTTGTTGATGAATGTGACCCTGTGAATTGATACTTTAAAAACTGCTAGTCAACATGCACAACCACAAGCATAGCAGGAGAATCTGGCCTTCCTCTTCAGAAGATTCAGATTGTATATCCAGGGTGGCCTTGCAGGAAAAATTTTACATCTCCCTGAAGAGGGGCTGAGATTTCCTGTGGCAGGTTTTACCATGGTCCTGGGGCCTGAAATGTCAATCAGCAGCATGTTGTCTTTCACCCCTCCCCATTAAAACTGGTGTACCAGAACACTCAACAGTGTCCTAACTAAAGGAATTGTAGTTCCTAAATCCAGATTGCATTCAGAAACCCAAGCTAGTTGTATTTTCCTGAAGTATTCAAGATTTCATATTCACTTTTTATTAAGAGTTTGCTAACATTCATTGACCTGATACTTTGGTGATAGTGAAGTAAAACAAAAATTTTGTTACTAAGTTAAATACTAGTTGCATCTAGATCTTTTACTCTACCTAAGTGGAAGAAAATTTGGAATACAATCTTAATTAAATATAGTCTTTGTTTCCTTTTGATGAGTTTCCTATTAGAGTTGACCAAAGGTATTTAAATTTTTTCTTAGGTTAAGGGATAGAAATTTTTTTAGAAATAGCTGGTTTTCAGTTTACATGCTCAAATACAAAATTACAAATATACCCAAGCCATTAATATATGTATTTCTTCCATATTATATTGATTTTCATACATAAAATAGTAAAAATGGACTGTACCTTTCTGAGATTATAGCTTTCTTTCTCCAAAGAGCATTCTATGCCTACAACTTCTTCAAGGATATATTTTCTCTAATGAAAAAGAAAGGGTGAGAGACTTTTTTTTCTTAGGCTGCAAACTCACTGCAGATGGTGACTGCAGCCATGAAATTAAAAGACATTTGCTCCTTGGAAGAAAAGCTATGACCAAGTTAGACAGCTATTAAAAAGCAGAAACATTACTTTAACAGCAAAGATCTGTCTAGTCAAAGCTATGGCTTTTCCAGTAGTCATGTATGGATGTGAGAGTTGGACCATAAAGAGAGCTGAGCACCAAAGAATTGGTATTTTTGAACTTTGGTGTTGGAGAAGACTCTTGAGAGTCCCTTGAACTGCAAGGAGATCAAACCAGTCAATCCTAAAGGAGATCAGTCCTGAATATTCATTGGAAAGACATGCTGAAACTGAAACTCCAATACTTTGGCCACCTGATGTGAAGAACTGACTCCTTAGAAAAGACCCTGATGCTGGGAAAAATTGAAGACAGGAGGGGAAGGGGACAACAGAGAATGAGACGTCTGGATAGCATCACCAACTCGATGGACATGAGTCTAAGCAAGTTCTGGGAATTGGTGATGGACAGGGAAGCCTGGTGTGCTGCAGTTCATGGAGTTGCAAAGAGTCAGACATGACTGAGCGACTGAACTAAACTGAATTGTTTCTAAAAATTCTGAACAAACAGAAGCACAGCCTAGTATATAATAGTTCTTAGAAAGGCTATGAATTTTAAATATATATAGTTCCACCTTCTAATCTATTTTTTAAATCAAACTATAGTCTTAAATATATTTTATTCAGTGACTTCAATATGACAACAACCAAATAAAGCCAGTTGTCATACACATGAACCTTAGAAATGTAAAAATAATGAAAAAAAAAACCTATTCATAAATTGTCATTTTTGAATATGTGGTGGAACTGCTCTGAATTTATTGCAATTGTGCTTATATACATATTAACAGGAAATAAATTAATTGCAGGTTATTCCAACAGTGGTATTGCAGTGAACACTACATTAATCATTTACTGTTGGCCACTTTAAAAGAGACCTCTGCCAAATAGACTAACACTTTAGGTTGCTAACAATAATTAAAACAAGTTTAACAAAATTGGTGTGATTGTACATGTAACATGTACAGTGACCAAAGAATCAAAGGACAAAGAGAAAAGCAATTGTTATTGAGAATGGTTAATTAATATGGTGCTGCCATCTTTGCTAGGTGATTAGTTTTATTTAACTGTGAAGTGGTAAACATATGTATTTTTAAAAAGCTCTGTCTGAGCGCTTAAAAAATGATTATCTTGAAATTACTAGCAATATGAAGTTGTACCTTGTTCTTAGTAAGTGCTGGATAAATATTTGTGGAAATGATTTAGGTGAAGAAAAAAAAGAAAAAATCAAATCTTGTTCTAATAAGGAAGAGACTGGCTTGACTGGATATTTCACAGTCTGTACCTTAGTCATTGGTTAGTTTTCATCCAGATTCCAAATCCCTCTCTGACCTCTAGTCACTTCAGCAGAAGACTTGCATTTCTCTGATTTTCATTTCCTACCCTGCCCCCTTCATTACTCTGGGAATGTAAAAGGACTGCTGTTCTCCTTTGATGAAAAACAACAGATTGATAAACTTAAATGTCTGCATCATTAAAATTGCAGTCCATGGTGTATTTCAAGTGTAGTATCAACTGTGACTAGCTTTTACTCCTCAGGGGGTCCTGTGATCTCCAGTTCCTTATGTAAATCAATGCAAAAACTGCTCCAGCGCTGCTCTCACATGCTATTCATTTCAGACTTTAAATGAAACGTTCTCTTTCTTGATTTGGCAAATGGAAAGAATAGAGTGGCAGTGTAGGAAGTCAAAGGTTGACAAAACAGAATATTGGTCCTACCAGGGGTGTGAAGAGCATTGGAAAAGAAAGTTTGATGTTATTTTCAAATCTGTAGAATCAGAGATTCACTTATATCTGTTTTGTTCTCATGTAAAGTCACAGGAAATTTATTTTATTTAGGACGTTTACAAACTAGTTTCAACAAGTTTCAAATGCATACCTCATTTAAGAGCTCAGGATCATATCTTATTTGTTTCCAGTTTGTGCCTCTCCTGTCCTCCCTATCTCACCACACTCCATTACCTGGAACTGGGTCATTCTAAGAGGGAACACTTGTATGGTAAATATTTAATCAATGACTGAATTTTATCAGAATCCTTAAAAAAAGAAAATTCATCATCTTAAAATTATGTATACATTTCTTCAGCTTATCATAACAAATAAAAGTAGACTGGTGGAGGGGTAAAGTTGTACTATGGAGAAAGATGGGTTAGAACAGCTCAATTAAATGGATCAAAAAGTAGTAAAAGTTCAGCAGATGACAAATTGGTTTTTAAAAGCAATCGAATGCCCTTTATTTTGCAAATTATAAAACCCATTAGTGTGGGTTGTTTTAAGGCAGTAAAATTATCACCACATACTTCATTCAAATGTTGATAAATATGGCATATGTGCTTTACTTAAAGATAGTTGTTTAAATAAAATAAGTTGATGAGCAGAGGCAAAGAACTCTTGAGATATAATAATTTCAGGAAAATATATGCTCTGTGTCTGTGTGTGTTTAGTATGTGTATAAATTACTCAAGTGACCACATTAATTATGTACATGTGCCATGTTATAATTGCTAAAGACTGAGTGAGAAGTTTATTGGCATGTTTTAATTAAATCTTAAGTATTTTCCAGTATAACAGGGAAAGTGACAAGAAAAGTTATAAAACTCCAAGCTCTACTCAGGCTTTTCATTGTCTGGCAACATTCACTAATAAGCCATATCCCCCTTCCCCAACATTGTATATTTATAACCTCAACTTCTGCTAGTTCCAAGGTCACTGTGCCAAAGTCAAATAATACTGAGCATCAAAATTAAATTTAAAAGCTTCAAATAAAGACCTTCCTTCTGATTTACATATGAATTTATTCCTAAATTTCTTCTTATTTATCTAATGAATTTGGTTTCAATCAGACTGAGTTTCCAGTCCCAACTAGTGCTCACCAGGTATATGAATTAGAAACAGCCTCAGAGAATCAAGATGGCAGAGTAGGAGGATGTGGAACTCACCTCCCCCAACAAACATCAAAAATATACTAGATTTGGAATGATTTTCACAGAAAACCAACTAGAAGCTGGCAAAAGATCTCTTATACAACCAAAAAGCTGCAAGGAAAAAAATCCCATAAAACTGTGTAGAAAGGGGGAAAAAATTAGGCATCGGGGACAGGACTGGCACCCTTGGAAGGGATCTGTGAAGAGGAGAGAAGGTTGATATGGGCAGCCTCTCATCCTGGGAAACCCTCTGGGAGGTCTGCTGCAGCAGGTAGAGGGGTTGGAGGAGCCTGGACTCTGCTCAAGAGGAATGCACATGTGCTGGCTTGCTAGCAGTCAGGGCAGAGGTACCCCTGCACTGAGGACTGTCCCCCAGCTGCACTCCCCAGCCTGAAATGTGTACTAGGTGGGGGATGCTACGATGTACCAGGCAATGAATCTCAGGAGGATGGGCCCTGGCAGAGGACTCTATCTAGCAGCACAGAGAGATGCCAGAGGGCCTGGGGTGTGGGCCCTGGCCCCCAGTGCCAGCCCAGCTCTAGGCCTGGGATGAATGCAGTGGAGAAAAGGACACAATATAGTAGCATTGCTTCTGGGCAGAACCACAGATGCCTGCATGGGAGATGCATAGGTTTTGCTGTGACTACACGGGCCTCACTTGCTCCAGCACTCACCGCCTCTGGGCCAGAGCATACATTTAAGGGCGTAGAGCCTTATTGGACCCACACTCAGGGCTTCTTCACCAGAAAATGGGAAGCAGACCTCGGCCCCCAACAGGGCTGTGGCAGCCTGGGAATAAAGAGGCCCCACCCAACATCCAGCACAGGCTCTGGACTCTGCAATGACAGTCACACCCATTTCACAAGGCTAATGACTAACACACTGAGGATCTTTACTAAAAACAGCCCTCACACTAAAAATATTGGACTTACAGTCTACACAGGTTGTTCCCACATAAGAAGCCCTCCAAGACCACAGTAGGTAACTATTTCACCTACATTTATAGAGACAGAGAAAGTTAAGTAACACGAAAAAAGCAGAGGAACTACTCCCAATTAAAAGAACAGAGAAATCCACTGAAAGAACCAATAATGAAACAGACTTCACCAGTCTGCTAGAAACTGAGTTCAAATAGGAAGTAATAAAAATGCTAAAAGAATTAAGAAAAATTATTGATAGAAATCCAGATCACTGTAACAAGGAGCTGGAAACTATAAAGAGGAACCAATCAAAATTAGACAATTTGATTGCCAAGATAAAAACTAATCTAGAAGCAATGAGTAGCAGACTAAATAACACAGAAGAATGAGTGAGTGATCTGCAAGAGAGAATAATGGAAATCAATCACAACAGCAGACAAAAAGACAAAAAAAAAAAAAAAGCAATGGGATAATATAAATATGCCAGCCTAGGTATAATAGGGGCTTTAGAAGGGGAAGGTAGAAGGAAGGAGATCAAAACTGTATTTGAAGAAATGATGGCTGAAAACTTCCCAAATCATAAGAAAGAAACAGATACTTAGGTAAAAGATGCACGAAGTGCCCCAAATAAGATGAACCCAAACGGGAGGAAATTTCTCAAGCTTTCACTTTTCTGATCTGTGGGAGATTTTGATTTGGACAGCCTTTTTAACTCTCTTTCAGAAATGTGTCTATAATCACAAATGCTTTCTTTAGAAATTGAGAAAATCTATCGAATTTGAATGTATCAGTTAGAAAGCTTTTAAGGGAAAGAAGAATGTGTTTTAACCATCTGGTCTTTCTGAAATTTGAATGGTCTTTTATGACTACATACTTATTAGCAAGCCCAACAGCAAAACTGAAATCTTTTTAATTTAATGTGCACAGTGATGCCAGACTGAAATCATTTAACATTGTTCTCTCTTCAGATATTAAATACTAAGCTTCAGGTTTTTTTACTTCATATATCTTTGGTTTATTCCTTCATATTCCAAAAATCCTCTTACCCTACTCTGACATTACTGTCAGTATGGAACTCTGTAGATATGTCATGAAAGACGACTGTAGTGTGGCAAGCCGCATCAAAAGAAAGCACTAAGAGCCTACAAGACGAAGATCTCATTCATGAATACCTGAAATAATGCCAATAATGACACTGACAATGAAGTAAACTCACATGAGATTCAGAAAATTTATCTCCAGTGCTTTTAGAAGAGACTCATTGCCAGAGGCACAATGCATTAATTTTATATGTCATGTTAGGAATTTCCATTTCTCCTTGAATAAAATGTTAGTTTCAAAAGTTGTCCTTAGAGTAGAAAGACTCTCAGTGATTTATTAAAGCTTCTTCTCTTCTTTACCTTCAGAAATCCACTTATTTTACATCATATCTAGCAGACAGGAAGTTGGATTAATCTGTCCTCAGTTCTACCGGAACTGTGCTTTCAGTTGAATTCTAGCGTTTGCAGAGTGAAAGGCATTATGCTAGGTTTTGTGGTAGGTTCAATCAAGTATTTAGTCCTGCTCCTTGATGAACTAGAATATAATTAAAGAATCAAAATCTACATCCAAGTTGATAGCTACCTATCAATGTAATGCAACAAATTACAAATGCCAAAAATGTCAAGTTAAAAGTCAATGGGGATATCTAACATAATTCTTGAGAGAAGTCAATTATAACCATTAGGAAAAGTTTTGCTCTAATGATTCAGCTGTGGAAAGAATGATTCATTAACTCATTTATTTAAATATTTACTAAGTGTATAAGCCCCAAACTGAGTATAAAAGATGTATAGCAGTACTCTCTAAACAGACTTTCTGTAATGATGGAACTGTTCTTTGTCTAAAATGTCCAATATGATTGTGACTAGCTAAATGAGAAAATTTCAGTTTTAAATACAATTAAATTTAAAATGTTAGTTACTCAGTTGCAGAAGTTAACATTTCAAGTACTCAGTAGCCACATGAATTGCACAATATAGATCTAGAAGGAAGAGACAGGCATGTGTTAAAAAAAAAAAAGTTGTGTAAGTTTTATGACATGGTTCTTCAGGTGCAAGATAAGGAATACCTTATGTTCCTTAGAATAATTTAGAAGAAGTTGTGTTAGAGCCATGTTTTAAATACACTTAACAGAAAGAAATAGCGAATAAGCATCCTGCTGTTGCTGCTGCATCGCTTCAGTTGTATCCGACTCTGTGAGACCCCATAGACAGCAGCCCACCAGGTTCCTCCGTCCCTGGGATTCTCCAGGCAAGAATACTGGAGTGGGTTGCCATTTCCTTCTCCAAGGCATGCATGCATGGTAAGTCGCTTCAGTCATGTCCGACTCTGTGTGACCCCATGGACAGCAGCCCACCAGGCTCCTCTGTCCACAGAATTCTCTAGGCAAGAGTACTGGAGTGGGTTGCCATTTCCTTCTCCAATAAGCACCTAGTCAGTAGAAATAGCAAGAAGATGATGAGGGCATCATGTGTTTGAGGAGTGGAAAGCAGAGTAATGTGTAGAGAAGTTGTGGGAGACCAGAGGCAGGAAGGAAGCAGGTCAAGGAGGGGCTAATTTTTCAATCATGACATTATTAATATTAGGGACCAGGTAATTTCCTTTTTCTGGATCACTCTTCTTAACTCAGTGGTCATGACTCAAAGATCAAATTCCTAGTGAGACCATTACTGACCTGGATATTTCTATTTTAACACTCTCTCTGCCAAATACTCCTTGTCTACAATTTTTAAAATTATTTTCATAAATCCTATTAACATTTAATGCATAACTTATTTTACTGATTTATTTATTGTGTGATTCTCTTCAGAAACATACAAATTCTGTAAGTCTAGGACTTCTGTCTTGTTCAGTCTGTTTATCTATCACTTAAATCAGTGCCTAATACCCGAAGGGCTCAATCAATATTTCTTTGATGAATAAAGTTTCCTATTGGCCCAGACAAGTTTGCCTGAGTTCAGCAAAATTCTTGCTAACACTTATGGCACAAACTAGAAAAACACAGGAATGTCATGTTTACTTGTTTTTCAGGGTCTCAGAAACACAATTTTGTACTTAGTACCCTATTGGCCTTCATTATTTTAACATACCAATATTTACATCATTTTACATCATATATAAAATTAAGATTTCTCAGTGTGAGCTCCAAAAACTCTTTTGAATTTTTACACATTATTAATCTCATCATAAATTCATATTGCCCCATGTGAAATATGTTAATTTCTGCTTTGCGCTCTGACATTATACCATTTTCAGTACTAACAATGCCCTCCTGCTTCCTCTCCACTAATATCTCTTTATAATCTTCACCTATTTAAAATGTGACTGTTTCTAGAAAGCTACAGAAACCTCTGATCCCACAGTCTTGGATTAGGTGTTCAATTTGTACAATAAACAACACTTTACCTACTTCTGGCATTTAACTTTGTAGTATACATGTTTGAAAATAAAAGCCATGAAATTAAAAGACACTTGTTCCTTGAAATAAAAATTATGACCAACCTAGACAGCATATTAAAAAGTAGAAACATTACTTTGCCAACAAAGGTCCGTCTCGTCAAAGCTATTGTTTTTCCAGTAGTCATGTATGGATGTGAGAGTTGGACCATAAAGAAAGCTGAGCACCAAAGAACTGATGCTTTTGAACTGTGGTGTTGGAGAAGACTCTTGAGAGTACGTTGGACTACAAGGAGGTCCAACCAGTCTATCTGAAAGGAAATCAGTCCTGAATATTCATTGGAAGGACTGAGGCTGAGGCTGAAATTCCAATACTTTGGCCACCTGATGCGAAGAACTGACTCACTGGAAAAGACCCTGATGCTGGGAAAGATTGAAGATGGGAGGAGAAGGGGACAACAGAGGATGAGATGGTTGGATGGCATCACCGACACAATGGACATGAGTTTGAGTAAGCTCCAGGAGTTGGTGATGGACAGGGAAGCCTGGCATGCTGCAGTCCATGGGGTGGCAAAGAGTTGGACACCATTGAACTGATACGTGCTTGATTAGTCCTTTCTTCAATGACTAACTCTAAGCCCCCTTTGAGCTTGTATCTGTTGTATCTTTAGGTTATGTCCCCATGTCAGGGACATAGGATAGCTCAGTAAATATTTGTTCATTTATATACACTAATGTCTTCATCTATCTAATT
This sequence comes from Bubalus kerabau, assembly GCF_029407905.1. Lineage (NCBI taxonomy): Eukaryota > Metazoa > Chordata > Mammalia > Artiodactyla > Bovidae > Bubalus > Bubalus kerabau. Next base: position 156,226,933 of record NC_073626.1, read on the forward strand.
ATTCTTTCGCTTTGTAAGTTAACACCTGCTTTCTCAATTTATTCTTTGCAAATGTTTCCCCAGTGGCTCAAGCAGTAAAAGAATCTGCCTGCAATGAGGGAGACCTGGGTGCGGTCACTGGGTTGGGAAGATCCCCTGGAGAAGGGAATGGCAACCCCCTCCAGTATTCTTGCCTAGAGAATTCCATGGGCAGAGGAGCCTGGCAGGTTACAGTTCATGGGGTTGCAAAGAGTCGGACACGATTGAGCAACTAACACACAGGCAATGCATATTTGTTGTTATTCTGTTACAATACTGTTAGCTCTTTGAGGGTATTCAACCTCCATAATAGACTATACTCTTTAAGCACCTAGTTGGGACTTTATGGTCTTCTGTTCCCCAAAGCACCCAAAAATCAAGGCATGCAAAAAATTTCCTTTTTGAACATTTAAGAGCTGGGACACTTGGGTCAGAGTGTCTGGATTTGAATCCTAGGTCTACATTTTACTAACAAAATGCTATTAGGCAAGTTGTATAGTATTTTATTATAAGTCTTTATTTCCTTATCTGAATAAGCTGGTGGTATAACCTAGGTGGCACAGTAGTAAAGAATCTGCCTACCAATACAATAGACACAAGACACACAAGTTCGATCCATGGGTAGGTAAGATCCCCTGGAGTAGGAAATGACAACCCACTCCAGTATTTTTGCCTGGAAATTCCATGGACAGAGGAGCCTGGTGAGCTACAGTTCATGAGATCCCAAAGAGTTGGACATGGCTGAGCATTCACACACATAACCTAACCACAGAAATGAAGGATGAAATGAGATAAATAGAAACCACTTTGAACAAATCATAGTCCAATGTTTTGTACTCTAGATGCTAAGTAATTGTTTGAGATATCCAGCTCCCATGTCCCCAGGGCATGATTGGTGATCCAGGTTATTAATACCTGACTGATTGACAATGCTATGGGGATGATGTATGTACTCCCAACAGCAATCTTCTTGACATCTTTCCAGTGCTTTATATTCCTTCCTTATTTAGCCTCACAATCTTTGAACATTCCCAAAACTTACCTTCTCTTTCCATTCTAATTCCGTAATTTCTTTGGGTTATTTGTGCCATTGAGGTACTAAGGAAATAGTGTAATGAACTAATGCTTAATACTGCATAAGCCTGTCCTAAGAGACACACTAATGTATATCAATACTAAAAATATTTGAAATACTAATTTTCCTCTTAATGAGCCTAAACATTTTATTATAGTTATACCTTAATTCCAAGTTGCACATCATTACCTTCACATATGGAAAGCAGCTGATGTTTCTAGGGCCTAATGTGTCTGTCATTTGCTTGATGACTCCTCTTTCTTACCCATTTTACACAGTAGATAGTAAGAAAATGAAAATTAGATCACTTGAGAGATATTGTGTATGGTGGTTTGATTTCATTATTTATTCAAAAATATATTTCTGATTATAATAATTAGTAGATGGTAATTCCTTGAAATTTGAATTTTGAAAATGTGAAAGGGAACAAATAAGAATGAGTCAGCCTATCACCTAAAGATAATCATTTCTGATTTAGTCCTTCCAATCTTATTTTCAACACTTGTCTTTATGTGTGTATAAGTGTAAATAACTCTTTGCCACTTCTTTCATTCCACTACATATGTGTGTTTTCCCTTGCATTAATAGTCTTTGGAAATGCCATTCCTCATAATAGTTTAGTTATATAATTATATGTTAATCATTGTATCTATCTCTATATATGTGCATCTGTGTATCTATCTGTATATTAATTTATTTCTTATATTTCTACTGCCCCACCTTATGAATAATATTGTGAGGAACATCTTTGTGACAGATACTGATCTGAGTTATTGACTCATTTAAATGAATTCTAATGGAAAAAATATATTCAATATATTTAAACAGTATGACATGTTATACTATATTATATATATTATTTAAAATCTTAGAAACTGAAGTCAGTGAGACCTATGCTTGAATCCTCATTCCAATTCATTCTACCTAGATAATGTTAGTAAAATCACTTGACCTCCCTTAGTTCTAGTAAGAATTTTTTCTTTCATTTAACTGTTTTTTTTTCCTAATACTGATGCTGCTTTACCTGCTTCCTATTAATTAATATCTAATCATTTTTAATAATTTCACTCTTTTTGAATATTTTATTTATTTTTGCCCCTGTACTTGTTTTAATGTTTCTTTTGTAATTTGCAGAAGACTGTATTTTGTTTTATTCTAAACATTTTTGTTGTCTATTTTAATTGTTATGTGTAGCCTATTTATGTGGTTATCTGTATAATTATTTGTATACTTATTGTTATTACTATCACAACTTACTGTGTTTTCTGTTATTCTTTTATATACTTCATCTTAATGAACTTCTTGTTTTTGTTTGTTTTGCTTCGATTAAGACTAAAATTAAGGTTGGATTAGCATAGTTACAGGTAGGGTTTGGTTTGGGCATTTCTTTTTTGTAGTGAAGAGTCAACTAACCTTGATTAAAATTCCTTGATTTTTCAGTATGTGTGCTGACCATTATATCACCGCTCAATGTAACTATTGATAATTGCGGTAAAAAATAATTATTAATAGTTCTTTCCATCAGATTTTGAGTTAAACTTTTATAGTCTGAATGTTTAAAATACATTTAATCCAGAGTCATAATTAGCTCAGTATGCCAGCAAATTTGGAAAACTCAGCAGTGATCACAGGACTGGAAAAGATCAGTTTTCATTCCAATCCCAAAGAAAGGCAATGACAAAGAATGTTGAAACTACCACACAACTGCACTCATCTCACACACTAGTAAAGTAATGCTCAAAATTCTCCAAGCCAGGCTTCAGCAATACGCATGAACTTCTAGATGTTCAAGCTGGTTTGAGCAAAGGCAGAGGAACCAGAGATCAAATTGCCAACATCTGCTGGATCATTGAAAAAGCAAGAGAGTTTCAGAAAAACATCTATTTCTTCTTTATTGACTGTGTCAAAGCCTTTGACTGTGTGGATCACAATAAACTGTGGAAAATTCTGAAAGAGAGGGAATACCAGACCACCTGACCTGCCTTTTGAGACATCTGTATGCAGGTCAGGAAGCAAGAGTTAGAACTGGACATGAAAAAACAGACTGGTTCCAAGTAGGAAAAGGAGTACATCAAGGCTGTATATTGTCACCTTGCTTATTTAACTTCTATGCAGAGTACATCATGAGAAACGCTGGGCTGGAAGAAGCACAAGCTGGAATCAAGATTGCTGGGAGAAATATCAGTAACCTCAGATATGCAGATGATACCACCCTTATGGCAGAAAGTGAAGAGGATCTAAAAAGCCTCTTGATGAAGGTGAAAGAGGGGAGTGAAAAAGTTGGCTTAAAACTCAGCATTCAAAACACTAAGATCATGGGATCTGGTCCCATCACTTCATGGCAAATAAATGGGGCAACAGTGGAAACAGTGGCAAATTTTATTTGGAGGGGGCTCCAAAATCACTGCAGATGGTGACTGCAGCCATGAAATTTAAAGAGGCACTTGCTCCTTGGAAGAAAAGCTATTATCAACCTAGACAGCATATTAAAAAGCAGAGACATTATTTTGCCAACAAAGGTCCATCTAGTCAAGGCTATGGTTTTTCCAGTGGTCATGTATGGATGTGAGAGTTGGACTATAAAGAAAGCTGAGTGCCAAAGAATTGATGCTTTTGAACTGTGATATTGGAGAAGAATTTTGAGAGTCCCTTGGACTGCAAGGAGATCCAACCAGTCCATCCTAAAGGAGATCAGTCCTGAGTGTTCATTGGAAGGACTGATGTTGAAGCTGAAACTCCAATTGTTTGGCCACCTGATGTGAAGAGCTGACTCATTTGAAAAGACCCTGATGCTGGGAAAGATTGAAGGCAGGAGGAGAAGGGGATGACAGAGGATTAGATGGTTGGATGACATCACTGATGCAATAGACATGAGTTTGGGTAGGCTCTGGGAGTTTATGATGGACAGGGAGGCCTGGCATGCTGCAGTCCATGGGGTTGCAAAGAGTTGGACACGGCTGAGCAACTGAACTGAAACAGATATAGATTGAATATTATTTTCCCCCAACTTGTGGACATTATTTCACTAGTGCTAACATCTAGTTTTTATTTTAAAAAAATCTGATTGTTTTTCTTTTATATATAATCTTTGCTTTTTCTCTTATAATTTTTTAAATTCATAATGCTCTATAACATTTTATTGATTGTTTCTCAGTGTGTTTTACATACCATACTCAGTCCTTGGATTTCACTTTTATCTTTAACATATAGCTTCCTTCAGTGGGAAAATTTCAATTATTATACCTTCCAATACTGCTGTTCTTTCTGACTATACATTCTCTTTATGTAATCTACTGGAATACCCAGCTCCATACTTCCCCACGTCTCAATGATCTACATGCTGTCATGATTTTATCTTTATATCTGCCATCTTGCTGAATTTCCCAGTCTTTAAATTCACTAACTCTCTTTTCAGGTTTGTCTTTTCTAAGGTATTGCCCATCTAATGAATCTTTTGTTTTCAATAATTAACATTTCAAGTTCTTGGGTTTTTTTTTTTTTAAGTCCTTTTAGATTGTTTTTGTTTTACTTATTTTTCTTTAATGAGTATTCATTTTTCATTAACTGGAATTGTGTTACTCTCACAACTTTAGGTCCAAGTTGTGAGACTGTGGATTCTATAAATGTATACCTTCATGTAAATTGCAACTTCAGGCAGCACTTGCAAGCAACTTTTGTCAGCTTCATCTTTTCAAGAAAAGAACTGGCTCATTGGAAAAGACCCTGATGCTGGGGAAGATGAAGGCAGGAGGAGAAGGGGAAGACAGAGGATGGGATGGTTGGATGTCATCACCAACTCGATGGACATGAGTTTGAGCAAGCTCCAGGATTTGGTGATGGACAGGGAAGCCTGGCGTGCTGCAGTTCATGGTGTTGCAAAGAGTTGGACATGACTGAGTGACTGAACTACACTATCAATTGTTTTAAAAATATATAAGCTTTTGTCACCCATCTGACACAAAGTTCGTGTAGTCTCTGATACCCTACAGAAGTGAAATAACTAGGGCTTGCTCCTAAACCCATAGCTCAGAAGCCTGTGCTTTTATTCGTAGACTCTATGTTACTATTCTATTTTTCTGTAATGTGTATCCTTTTTATATGTTATTATTCTTTGAGATCTTGTACATATCCAACTTTATGAAACATTCTTTTTATTTATTTGTTCTAGTCTATTTCCTTTCTTTTTCTTCTTTTCTATGTATTAACCTATGAAAGTGTGATAACACATTTTTAGGAGACTTAAAAATTACAGAACAAAATTACATATAGATTCAGTATATTGTTCAGTTGCTCAGTTGTTTCTGACTCTTTGTGAATACATGGACTGCAGAACACCAGGCTTCCCTGTCCTTCACCATTTCTCGGAGTTTGCTCAAACTCATGTCCACTGAGTAGATGATACCATCCAACCATCTCATCCTCTGTTGCCCTCTGTTCCTCCTGCCTTCAGTCTTTCCCATCATCAGGGTCTTTTCTAAAGAGTTAGCTCTTCTCATCAGGTGGCCAAAGTATTGGAGCTTTAGCTTCAGCATCAGTCCTTTCAGTGAGTATTCAGGGTCGATTTCCTTTACAATTGACTGATTTGATCTCCTTACAATTCAGAGTACTCTCAAGAGTCTTCTCCAATAGCACATTTCAAAAGCATCAGTTCTTCATTGCTCAGCCTTCTTTATGGACCAACTCTCACACCATACCTGAATACTGAAAAAACCATGGCTTTGACTTATACAGACCATTGTTGGCAAAATGATGTCTCTCTCTCTCTCTCTTTTTTAAAATGTGCTGTCGAGATGTGTCATTGATTTTCCTCCAAGGAGCAAGTGTCTTTTCATTTCATGGCTGCCATCACCATCTGTAGTGATTTGGAGCCCAAGAAAATAAAGTCCATCACTGTTTCCATTTTTTCCCCATCTATTTGCCATGAAGTGATGGGACCACATGCCATGGTCTTAGGTTTTAAATGTTGAGTTTTAAGCCACCTTTTTCACTCTCCTCTTTCACCTTCATCAAGAGGCTCTTTAGTTCCTCTTGACTTTCTGCCTTAAGGGTGGTATCATCTGCATATCTGAGGTTTTTGATATTTCTCCCAGCAATCTTGATTCCAACTTGTCCTTTATCCAGTCTAGCATTTCTCATATAAGTGAAATGATATATGATATTCACTTATATACTCTGCATATAAGTAAAATAAGCAGGGTGACAATAAACAACTTTGACGTACTCCTTTTCCAATTTGGAACCAGTTCATTGTTCTGTGTCTGGTTCTAACTGTTGCTTTTTGACCTGCATATAGGTTTCCCAGGAGGCAGATAAGGTGGTCTGGTATTTCCATCTCTTGAAGAGTTTTCCAGTTTGTTGTGATACTCACAGTCAAAGCTTTAGCATAGTCAATGAAGCAGAAGTAGATGTTTTTCTAGAACTCTCTTGCTTTTTCTGTGATCCAACAGACATTGGCAATTTGATCTCTGGTTCCTCTGCCTTTTCTAAATCCAGCTTGAATATCTGGAAGTTCTTGGTTCACATACTGTTAAAGCCTAACTTGGAAAACTTTCAGCGTTATCTTGCTAGCATGTGAAATGAGTGCAATTGTGCAATAGTTTGAACATTCTTTGCACTGCACTTCTTTGGGATTGAAATGAAAACTGACTTTTTCCAGTCCTGTGGCCACTGGTGAGTTTTCCAAATTTGCTGGCATATTCAGTGCAGCACTTTCATAGCATCATCTTTTAGGATTTGAAATAGCTCATCTGGAATTCTGGAGAAGGCAATGACACCCCACTCCAGTACTCTTGCATGGAAAATCCCATGGACAGAGGAGCCTGGTGGGCTGCAATCCATGGAGTCGCTAAGAGTCGGACACGACTGAGCAACTTCACTTTCACTTTTCACTTTCATGCGTTGGAGAAGGAAATGGCAACCCACTCCAGTGTTCTTGCCTGGAGGATCCCAGGGACAGGGGAGCCTGATGGGCTGCTATCTATGGGGTCGCACAGAGTCGGATACTACTGAAGCGACTTAGCAGCAGCAGCAACTGGAATTCTGTCAACTTCATTAGCTTTGCTCATAGTAATGCTTCCTAAGGACCGCTTGACATCACACTCTAAAATGTTTGGCTCTAGGTGAGTGGTGACATCATCATGGTTATTTTGGTCATTAAGATATTTTTTGTATAGTTCCTCTGTATATTCTTGCCACCTCTCCTTAATATCTTCTGCTTCTGTTAGGTCCATACCATTTCTGTCCTTTATTGTACCCATCTTTGCATGAAATGTCTCCTTTGTATGCCTAATTTTCTTGAAGAGATCTCTAGTCTTTCCCATTCTGTTGTTTTCCTCTATTTCTTCACATTGTTCACTTAGGAAGGCTTTCTTATCTCTCCTTGCTATTCTTTGGAACTCTTCATTCAGTTGGGTATATCTTTCCTTTTCTCCTTTGCATTTCGCTTCTCTTCTCTCAGCTATTTGTAATGCCTCCTCAGACAACCATTTTGTCTTTTTGCATTTCTTTTTCTTAGAGATATTTTGACCACTCCTCCTGTACAGTGTCAGAAACTTCCATCCATGTTTCTTCCGGCACGCTTTCTATCAGATCTAATCCTTTGGATCTATTTATCACTTCCACTATAATCATAAGGGTTTTGATTTAAGTCATATCTGAATGGTCTAGTGGTTTTCCCTACTTTCTTCAATTTAGCTCTGAATTCGGCAATAAGGAGTTCATGATCTGAGCCACAGTCAGCTTCCTGGTCTTGTTTTTGCTGACTATATAGAGCTTTTCCTGCTTCGGCTGCAAAGAATATAATCAATCTGATTTTGGTATTGACCGTCTGATTATGCCCATGCGTAGAGTCATCTCTTGTGTTGTTGGAAGAGGGTGTTTGCCACAACCAGTGCCTTCTCTTGGCAAAACTCTGTTAGCCTTTGCCCTGGTTCATTTTGTACTCCAAGGCCAAAATTGCCTGTTACTCCAGGTTTCTCTTGACTTCCTACTTTTGTATTCCAGTCCCCTATGATGAAAAAAACTTCTTTTTTTGGTGTTAGCTCTAGAAGCTCTTGTAGGTCTTCATAGAACTCTTCAACTTAGCTTCTTTACCGTTAGTGCTTGGGGCACAGACTTTGATTACTGTGATATTGAATGTTTTGCCTTGGAAATGAACAAAGTTCATTCTGTCATTTTTGAGCTTGCACCAAAGTACTGCATTTCAGACTCTTTTGTTGACTATGATGGCTACTCCATTTCTTCTGTGGTATTCTTGTCCACATAGTAGATATAATGGCTGTCTGAATTAAATTCGCCCATTCTGGTCCATTTTAGTTTACTGATTCCTAAAATATCAATGTTCCCTCTCACCATCTCCTGTTTGACCACTTCCAATTTACCTTGATTCATGGACCTAACATTCCAGATTCCTATCCAATATTGTTCTTTATAGCATCAGACTTTACATTTATAAGCAGCACATCCACAACTGGGTGTGTTTCCATTTTGGCTCAGCTTCTTCATTCCTTCTGCAGCTATTTTTCCACTCTTCTCCCATGGCATATTGGGCACCTACTCAGGAATTCCTATTTCAGTGTCATATCATTTTGCCTTTTCATACTCTTCATGGGGCTTCCCTGATAGCTCAGTTGATAAACAGTCCACCTGCAGTGCTGGAGACCCCAGTTCAATTCCTGGGTTGGGAAGATTTGCTGCAGAAGCGATAGGCTACTCACTCCAGTATTCTTGGGCTTCCCTTGTGGCTCAGTTGGTAAAGAATCTGCCTGCAGTGTGGGAGACCTGGGTTCAATTCCTGGGTTAGGAAGATACCCTGGAGAAGGGAAAGCCTATCCACTCCAATATTCTGATCTGGAGAATTCCATGGACTGCATAGTCCATGGGGGTCACATTCTTCATGGTGTTCTCAAGGCAAGAATGCTGAAGTGGTTTGCCATTCCCTTCTCTGGTGGACAACATTTTGTCAGAACTCTCCACCATGACCCATCCGTCTTGGATGGCTCTGCATGGCATGGCTCATAGTTTCATTGAGACAAGGCTGTGATGCATCTGATTAGTTTTGTTAGTTTCCTGTAATTGTGGTTTTCATTCTGGCTGCCCTCTAGAGAGGCAAAATGATGGGGGGTTGCCAGGGGTTTGGATGGATGGATGAGTGCAAAGAATACTTAGACAGGAAAAATACTCTGATGATACCATTGTGAAGGGTATATGTCATTGTAAAGTTGTCTAAACTCATAGAATGTGCAACACTAGGAGTGAATTGTAATGTAAAAGTAGGAATTTGAGGTGATTATAATGTGTCAATATTGGTTCATCAAATGTAACAAATGTGCCACTCCAGTGGAGAAGTTGTAAGTGGGGGAGGCTAAGTGGAGGCAGGAGATAAATAAAAATTTATCTATTTTCCCTTTAATTTTGCTATGAGCCAAAACTACCTTTAAAAAATAAAGTCTTAAGAAATATATAGAGCAATTTTTTTATAAACATATCTCCCTATTCAATCACTGTACCATATCTGTTGTATACTTTCAAGAAGTTTAATGACAGTTTAGCATAAACTTACATTGTTTCTCTAATTGCTATTTTGTGGATCAGATGGTAAAAAAATCTGCCTGCAATGATGGAGACCTGGGTTTGAATCCTGGGTCGGGAAAATCCCCAGGAGGAGGGGGTGGCAACCCACTCCAGTATTCTTGCCTGGAGAATCCCCATGGACAGAGGAGCCTGGCGGGCTACAGTCCATGGAGTCACAAAGAGTCGGACACCACTGAGCAACTAAGCACAGTATATCACAGTAATTCATCTCGGTTATTTATTTATACATCTGCAGTTATTTGCAAATCATTTACAAAACATTTGCAAAACATTTACTAGGTGCTTTTCAAGATCATGGGAACGTATTGTTAAGCCAAAGTACCTATTCTTAAAGAGCTTATAACACTCTCATGTGTACATAGTTGATACATAATCATTAATTTAATTTTCTATTATTTTGCATAACTCTCAGAAGAGAATAATTACATATATTGTGTTATTCAGCCTTGAAGAAACTTGCAAAAGAAGTAATGTCATAGACCTAAAAATATTTTCCTTCTTTAGATGTTCTGACATTCACTCCAAATAAAGATGGTAAAAATAAAGATATATATATACATGTTTTATATATACATATATATGAGAATATATATAAAAATAGTGAGTTGAACCAACAGAATTTTTAATTTGATTTAGCTGGCTTATCAGAAAGGAGGTTCAAAGTGCAATCAAATTAGACCTCTGTTTCTATAATAAATTAAGAGTCTATGTTTTTCTTCTTGATATAATATAAATATATAAGGAATTTCATATAAAATAGTTTATTACTCTATGGTATTTCTTATACTACCTGAAAAATATCCTCCTAACCCAAACTTACAGTAATGCCCAAACTTGTAAAATCTATTTTTGGAAATTATATAAAGCCATAAGATATGTTTATATGAAGAAATACTATGGATTTATGAAAATAGTTTAATTATTCATTTAACCTATAAATTACTTCATTAGCTAATTTTTGCTTTTTCTTTGTTTTACAATATATAAATATGTTTAGAGCCATCTGTGCTGAGCAATAGCTGTTCAGTCTGCTTTTCTTCCTGACACTGTTGGTAACAAGTTTGCATAAAAGGCGCCTCTAGCAGTTTTCAGGATCCACAACAGCACAAGATTTATTTCTTCTAAATTAGATTATTATAAAATTCACGTGTTTCCATTTTTTAATAAGTAACCTTAAAAGTTTCAAAAGTATGAACACCTTTGTGATTCTTGATATGTACAGCTAAATATTTCTCCAGTATATTTTCAGCAGCCTAGGTAAAGCTAGTTTGATTTTATACTGTTATACTCTAACTTATTAACCTCACATCTATATGGATTTTCTCACTAGGATCTTTAAGTTGGAGTTGACAAAGCTTAATAGGGGCATTTAGGAGTCATGGCTATTCATTTTAATCTCAACTGTATCCTTTGTCCATTTTCTAAATTTTACTTGCTTCATTTTACTATTTGAGTCTATAATCCCAAAACTAATAAATACACACATACACACACACAAAATAAAACACTATTGTATTTTTCTGAGCTTCTGCTCATTACCATATTTTGAGAAACAAAAGTCCGTTAAAGTTTCACATGGTCAACACTGATTACTCTACTCCTCTTATATTCATTTATTCTATAAATCAAAATCAAATCCCAAATGTCACAGGAACTAAACCAGGTGCTGGAGATTCAGTGTCGTATAAATAACCATCTGCCTGAATCTGATCTTCTTTGAGAGCTTTCAATGCAGCCATCTTTATTACCTTTCCTTCTCAGTATCAGCACTGGTACCAGTGACATAACCAGAATTACATTTTAAAGAATTTTCCAAAATTCTTTGAGTTTATACTTTCTTTAGGATGGTCACAATTCCTACCTCCCTGAACAAAAAACATTTTCTTTGAAATCTTTGTTTCTTAGTTAGGTTAATTGCCTAACTGTAGCTAGTCTTTGTTTTATTATCTGACATAAATTATAGATAAAATATTTGTTTTTACACTAGGTTGTCAACTAAACCCTTTTCCACACTCCCTGTCTTCATTTACCTCAAAACTCACAGTGTGTGGTTTGGATTAGTAATAATTTAGTGTCTTCTTTTGACCTATAGAAGGAGAAAGGCAGATGATTCCAGTTCACCTGAGATTGCGTGAGAAGGAATACAGAATCTTGATATTCCAACTTTTTTGTTCTGGATTCTCTGCATCTTTTATCTCTTCCTTTTGTCTAGCTGATTCAGAACTATTACGGTTAGAAGCAATATTACCTTAAGGCTGGTGTGAAAGTTCAGTAAAAAAGTCGAGTCTGACTGTCCGCGATCCCATGGACTATAGCACACCAGCCTTCCCTGTCCTTCACTATCTCCTGGAGTTTGCTTAAACTCATGTCCATTGAGTCAGTGATGCCATCCAACCATCTCATGTTCTGTCGCCCACTTCTCCTCCGGCCTGCAATCCTCTGACAAAACATGACCCACTGGAGAAGAGAAGGGCAAACCACTCCAGGATTCTTGGCCTCCAGAACCTCATCAACAGTGTGAAAGTAATTTAAAACTTCTGGGTAAACACCCATGAGGCATTTGTCATCTATTGGGTTAATTTTTTTTTTTTTTAATTTCTCTATGCCCCAGGCACTCCGAGAGGCACTACATTACCTCTCTTCTAACTGAAAGTGTAGTTACCAAGTGTCTCCTGGTTATCAAATCTGAATGCAAACTTGTACCACTTTACAAGTTATTCTGTTTTTTCATAATGCAAATTTTGTCATGAATTTTAAGTTCCTTGGTAAATGGAAAAGTTTGGCTAAATGATGTTATTCAAAATTGTTTAAAATAATGAATCTATTTTTATCAATAAATTATTTAGCACAGCATTTAGTTCATTAAAAACCCTTAATAAGTATTGACTATTATTTTAATTTTATCAAAATGTTCTAAATGTGTTGACAGCAGTAAAAATGAAATATGAAAATACTAAAAGCATTTAAATAATTTATTTTTATATTTAGTATAGTTTCTAAAATTTTAATATTCAATGGTATAAGGCACATTTTATGATTTTCTTTGTGTCATAAAATCTAGAGAAGAAAAGGTCATGAAGTCTATAACCTGACTTTGAGAAGAAGTTTCTCCAAATTAAATTCTGATTAAAATTTATTCTGTACTCAAAGTTGAAAAAAAATTCCATTCTGTGACTTGTAAAAGGTGTTTGAAAGCCCTTATATCTGGAAAGAGTTCTTTATAATTTTTAACATTTAATATTCCATGTAATCCTGATAACTATTCTTTTCTAAAAATTAAATTCATTGATTCTTCACAGTTCTTACATGTTTACATATTTGAAAACATTCCAAGTTCCTTGTGTTCTTTTTAAGTCACAAAAAGGATTAAGTATTCCATTTATTAGATTGAGGGTAAAAGATTGTTATACCGCATTGTGAGTGATAACAGTTACAGAATTTTAAAACTAATTGCATTTGCTACATTGCTGGAATGTTTAGGGAACATTTGACTTGGATTCTAATACAGTATGCACATTTTTTACAGAAAGGGTAGAAATCAAGGAGTAAATGAGGAATAAGTATGTGAGCTAGTTCAAAATAATGAGAGAAATTATATATTGATCAAGTTATTTGACATTTTAGAATATCTAGAAAGAAAATAATGAAGGAATGATTTTTGACTAGGCATTAAAAAATTATTTCTAATAATTTTGTCTAACAGACCACAATAGGCACAGCTTCCTTGCCATCAATTTTACATGGTTCCAGTGATCTACCCACTATGATAAAAATTATTCTTTCCTGTCCAGTTGTTTTCCTACCTCTGTTTTTATTTTTATTCTGAGATATAAATTGTCAGTACTAACTAGTTACAAGCATGTGAAGGGAGTGTGCATTTAGTGCAATTTTTTTACATGTATAGGTAGCTTTTATATGTAAATCACATGTCATACATGAGATATGTGTATATATAGACAAACTGCATGCACGTGCATGTGTGTAGTTGTTTTATTACATCTTCTAATATAATTAAAATCATCAAAATGATTTCCTGAGAATCATCTTCCAAAATGTGATATAGGATTTTACATATATAGATTTTCACTTTATAATGCTTTTATGTCGAAGACAAAGGTATAATGAATACTTTTTAGTTTAGAGGAATGTATTCTTGTGGATTTAATAAAATGGTAATAGAAAATCTTTTCTTTTGGTCTGAGTTTTTATATATATTTTGAGAGAAGTATCATGTATGTGTGTATATATATAAAACTTCTTTTTCAATACTTTAAAGGGTCACATGATAGCATCCTGTGATGCCTGTGGAGTTACAAAGCTGTGGGATTTTCGGAAGCTCCTACCCATGGTGTCCATTGATGTAGGTCCAAGCCCGGGCAATGAGGTGACCTTTGATTCATCAGGTAGGATCTTTTTTGTTTAACATTTTGACCAAGTTGACAACTTTAATATTTGTCCTGAAAGTATTTTCTATTGCCATTTTAATTTTTTGCATTTCCTTCTATGTAAATTTCTGTCCTTAATATTATACTAAAATATATTACACTGTTATAATCATCATATTATATATCATATCACATATATATAATGAAAGCATTGCATTTATTACATGCATGAAAAAAAGGATAATAGAGAAGGTAAGTGTGTGCTCATTTAAATCACTCAAGTTCCTAGTAGCATCATGCAAAATTTGGAGTCTGCATGCCTTGGAATCACCATCCAATGCAAGAAAATCAAGTTTTTTGAAGGCAAATGGCTAAAAGTAGGGAAGAACAAACCTTTGACAAGAGTAAAATTATTTTAGTCTATAATAAATGCGTAATATCTCATAGTCTCTAGATTTTACAATTAAATTTAAATATGTATTCATTTTGCTGCAATTATGTCCAAAAATAATTGTTTTAACTGGTAATAATTATAGTATATTATCGTGTTTAGCGTTTTTCTGCAATAAGATGAATGTTATCAATAAGAAAATATTTTATCCTTGCTGATGATCAATAGTGTAGCAACTGATATTAACAGTCACACAATGATTCCACTTGTACATTTAAAATGTTAAAATTACAATTACAACTCTATCTTTAATAATATCCTATGCTAAATAATGTATATCTGTTATTGATTGATATAGCTTACCTTTGCTATTATAATACATGTTATAAACTTTTTTAAGTTTTGAGATGTTAAAACTTTTGTTATTTATTGGCAGTCACTCAAAGTGGTAGAGATAGTGATTTTAGATGAAGAAATAGAGATTGAATATATATAATGGAAATAATATTCTATTTAAATATAGTCCAGAAAGTATGAATATACTCAGCAGTTCTAGAGCCATAAGATAATTGTGTGTTCCATGGAACTGGTTTCATGATATTGCCATCACATATCTGAAATTCAGAATTCAGTAAGTTTGTCTTCTTAATAAATCTTAAGTTGTGTTCCCATTGCAGACTGGTATATGAGCCACACTAATAACAATGACTTCCTTAAAAATATTTTAGTAATGTTCTTGACATTAAGACTTTTATGCTTTGCTAGAATTGAAACAGAAAACACTGTACAGGATAAAATATCCTAACTATGAGAATTTAATTTTTTAATGTGAAGGCTCATTAGTATTATAATAATTTATACTTTACAATATATAGAATATACATTGACATCATAAATCTAAAGGAGTTTCAACTTGTTTTTTATAAACATTTTCAAATCAATAAATCTCCTTTATTATCTTGAAATAGCATCCAAGTATTCAGGTCCTTGAGTTTTGAATTCTGAAATTTCAAAGCTTTTGTCTGTACTTTCTAATAATAGAAAAACAGATGTTTTGGAAAGCTGTACAACTAACACTAGATATATATTTTACTGTCATAATATTAAATATGTTTTCACTGCCTTTTACTGTCCTTATCATCCATCCTCAAATTTCTTTTCCGTATATTGTCAGGCAAACCTTATTTTAAATAAATGTCAGTTCTATCTTACTGTCATGCAAGTCTTGAAGCCCCTGGTACAACAAATCTATTTTTTCTCTCCATTACTGCTATATATTTGATAGTACACTAATATTAAGAAAACTGTCAAAATCAAGGATGGAACAATGAGAAACATAAAGAGTGTAAACCAGGGACCCTATTAATGAAAACACTTCATCAGTTTGAAGAAATATAATTTCAACTTGACCTTTCCATTCCTTTGACCATTTCTTCAAGGAACATGATATAATTAATTTTAATTCTAGTGTTTGAGAAATTAATGTCTTTTTCTCATTGAATAATGAGAAATGTGTGCTTTGGTGGAGAAGAAGTCTTAAGTCACTCATCATTTTAAAAGTATGAAATACATTAAGAGTTGAAGGAATTTGGGAAGAGCAAAGACAAGGTCTAATGAGGATCTGAACAGAGAGATGAAAATCACAAAGTTAAATACCAGAAATTATGTTCATTTCAAGAGAGTAAAGAAAAGTGAAGTCAAGAGCAAAACAAAATTGAAATAAGGACAGGAACATGTAGATCTCTTCTCATCTGCATTTATTCAGGAAAAGATCATTTTAAAAGTATAAAAAGATGTCATGAGGATATTTGGACTATGAAAATAATATCAAATATAACATAATAAGCTCAGAATACACATTCATTTGACATACTTTATTTATTCCCAGTGGGAAGCCAATGCAAGCTTACCTCCTTGGACCTGAGGAAAGGTCATTGATAATACATATGCAGTATCATCATAATATCATATAACATATGCGGAAGTACTGATAGTATTCTGTTTGAGAAATTTAATATAAGGAATGTGCAAGTAGTTTTCAGATATCCTAAATAATAAACACAGAAACAAAAATTTTCTCCTCATATTTCATGTCTCTAAATCAGTTTAATTGAAGGGCATCTTGAAATTTTGAGGTGTGCTGCTTAAACAGAGCTGTCTCTATACACAATGGCTTGTCTTTATAAATAAGGGATTTCTTCACTGCAAATCCAACACAGGATACACAGGATATTTGAGTAGAGATCATTAAAGACTGAAACTGTGGTTCATAACATTTGATTTCAAATATTTATTAAAATGTGTTCATTAATTATTTATCTCATAACTATTTTTATTTTATTTTATAATTTTATTTTAAATTTATAAGAGTAAATTACATACTAATGAAATAGTACTTATTCTGTTTTAAAATTGGTATTTCTCATGATGTATCAGGGACTTCCTCCCTTGGAGAAGGAAATGGCAATCCACATCAATATTCTTACCTGGAAAAACCCATGATCAGAGGAGCCCAGTAGGCTACAGTACATGGGGTTCAAAGAGTCGGACACAACTTAGAAACTAAACAACAAAATACAGTGTATCAATTTTTGAAATGTTATATTTGATAAAAATATTTCAAACCAATGGTGTGGAAAAAGAACGTACACTAAGATTTAGACCCTTAGCTCTTCCTCACCTTTTAGATTTTAAGCAAGTTATTTGATCTTCCTGAATTAAGCTTTTCATGTAAATAATAGAAGAGATAATTGTCTTACTATATTCTAATTTGTTTCATGGGTTAATTGCATTCTATAATGAGGAAATCCCAATATAGTCTTGTTTTCCTCTAATATTAAAAAAAATTTAAATGATTAACTAGCAAGTAAAACTATATTTAACATTATATATGCATATATAATTAAAATCAAAAGATTTAGAGAAGTGTGAATCATCATCTAGGGCTTAGCTTTACTGTTGCTGTAAGAAATCAGCTTCTTACACATTTAAAAGAGGAGTTGCATGTGGCATAGTATTATTTGCATAATGTTTTATTTGAAAATGCACTGCTTACAACAAATACAGATTACCTATGTTTATAGATATATACCGGAGAAGGCAATGGCAACCCACTCCAGTACTCTTGCCTGGAAAATCCCAAGGACAGAGAAGCCTGGTAGGCTGCAGTCCATGGGGTCACGAAGAATCGGACATGACTGAGAGACTTCACTTTCACTTTTCACTTTCATGCATTGGAGAAGGAAATGGCAACCCACTCCAGTGTTCTTGCCTGGAGAATCCCAAGGATGGGGGAGCCTGGTGGGCTGCCGTCTATGCGGTCGCACAGAGTCAGACACGACTGAAACAACTTAGTAGCAGCAGCAGCAGCAGCATAGATATATACATGTATCAGTATATATTTATCATTCATGTATTTGTAAAAGGATAAGTGTTCTTTCTCATTAAACAGAGAACCTCCTGGTAGTACAGTGCTACACATACAAATATTCATTATCTAAATATCTCGCACTTGGCATACGCAAATGCCATATGTTTTACCATTCAAAAATTTATTACTATTTCAGAAAAATGTTAAATGGAATTTTATAGTGAAAATAACCAAAATGAACTGTGAGAATTTATACATACACTTTCCCACAGCTCTCATTTCATCATGTTTATGTAGTTTAGAACTATTTTTCACTCCTTTGTAAAAGGTAATTCCAATACATTTGCAAAGAAGTCACATCCTTAAAAAATGCAGAAGCTGAAGCTTGAGCCAGATGGGAACTTTCCAACAGAAAGCTTATCAGTCTTAGACCATTAAAATGGGCAAGGTTTCCCACCATTTGGAGATAATCCTAGATATTTCCCACAAGCAGAATGACAATAGAGATACTAAACTATAAGAAAAAATAATGACCCCATTATAAAATATGACAAGTATCAGGCCCTTCTAAAATTGTTCAAAAAATAATAAGATAATCTTCATTTTTGGTTTATTAGTTTCTGTTAGTGAAGGCTTCAGTTCCCTGTTCTGTTTTATATTTAAAAGATGCGCTTCCTTGGTGGCTCAGTGGTAATCTGTGTGCAATGCCGGAGACATAGGTTCAATCCCTGGGTCAGGAAGATCCCCTGGTGGAGGAAATGGCAACACACTCCAGTACTCTTGCCTGGAGAATCCCGTGGACAGAGAAGCCTGACAGGTTACAGTCCATAGTGTCACAGAGAGTCAGACACAACTACAGCAATTTAGCAGCAGGAGCAGCATATTTAAAAGACAGGTTGTGGTCAATCCCTTCTGTTGGAAGCAGTGTAGTATAATGGAGCATCTGGAAGTTAGTATAACTCAGAATTTAGAAGCCCTGGTTTTGAATTCTGTCTCTACTACTAACTAGCTGAATGATCTTGGTGAAATTTCTGAACATTTCTGAGTCTTAATTTCCTTGTCTGTGGAATGTTAAAAACCTATCACAACTTCCACTTCTAGCCAAACAGGGACCAGGTTTACCCTCCTACCTAAAATGAAGGAAAAAACAGACAAAATTTATGCAACAATGGTTTTCAGAAATTGAATATTGGGCAGTGGAAGACAGTACTGAGAGGTGGGTAAATAAGATGAGCTCTATGGCTGCACAGAATACTGTCTGGAGGAAATCTCTAGATTGCATCTCAGAAATGAACAAAAACCTTGAGGAAGCTCAGCAAACTCCCAGAGTTAGGGAGATAGAATGGGCAGTCCAGTGAGGCCAAGGCAGAGGACAAGACAGGACAGGACAAGAGACAGGACAGGAGACAGCAACACAAAGAGGGAGCTCTAGAGATTTGCAAAAGATCCCTTCCAGTCTTTAGCTGAGTATGGATCAGTACATGACAGCCTAAAGGCTTAGAAAAATCTGTCTGAAGAGTTAACAAGAAAAATCCCTGAGGATCACAATAGCCTAGGAATAGTTTGTGCTCCCATCAACCAGGATGGTAAAACTGCAATTTTGCAATTGCAACTATCCTTTTGCAATTCAAAAGGATAGTACATAGAACAGGGCTTGGCAAAGTACTGCCTACAGTCCAGCTTGACCTGTATTTATCTGTAATTTTAATGGTATACAACCATACCCATTAATTTATGCATTATCTAAGGCTACTTTTATACTACAACAGCAGAGTTGAATATTCGCAGTGGAAACTATATGGCTTGTGAAGGCTCAGATATTTATTGTCTGGCTCTTTGCAGAAAACTTGACGCAGGGAGAGGGCTCAGAATGTTATTACCTCAATAGTGAGGCAACATCAGTCCACACTTCTGGGTCTAGTCCCTTTACCAATGGAACCATCTGAGTCAGCTCTCATAAAAATCTTGTTTATTCTTTACCACAACTTAATGAGGTTGTTACTACTGAAATCATTCACCTCAGATTGGGACTTCAATCCATGTGCTCGGGCTTGAACTCAGCCCAAACCCATGGTTTTCCAGCTGAGATCCCACACATAGTTTCAGGACCTAATGAAGCTCAGATTCTTGATTTCTTGTTGCAGAAAGATTCAGTGAAAGACAAAGTGATAGGAAAGAAATGGATTTGTAACCTGGAAGAGTTGCTTTTAAATTTACACTGTATCTGCTTCTGTGACTTTAACCCTTTTTTTTTTTTTTTTTTTTACTATAAACGTACATAATGGCCTGCCTCAAGGAGATAACCAGACCCATCCACCTGTGAATGCCTGTGATTCTTTGTGTAGCAAATGGCATAGCACCAAGCACATTTCATGACCAAAAATTCACATTTGGGGAGTCTGGGATCACAGATAGATGTGACATCTTTGTTTGTTGATATGACAGGAGATATTGCATTTCACACCGCCCATGTAATGACTGTAAGGAAGACATAAAATTAACACATCCCACTACCTGAGGCTTGTCATTTTAGGAGATTTGCAAGAATTAAATGGTCTGTTTACTTTGTATCCCACCCATCTCTGATCCAGAAAAGAATCTGACATCCAGGCCCCAGCAAGATGGTTATTTTGAGGGTCAGGCCTGCCATCTTCTCTGTCAGCAGGCTCACAAATAAAGTCTGTTCCTAATCCAAGTACCTCGTCTCAGATTCATTGACTTCTCTTGCAGCAAGCAGAGCAAGCTTTGACTAGGTTGCGTTGTTCAGTCTGTCAGTGATGTCCAATTCTGTGCGACCCCATGGACTGCAGCACACCAGGCATCCCTGTCCATCACTAACTCCTCGAGTTTGCTTAAACTCATGTCTATTGAGTCAATGATGCCATCCAGTCATCTCATCCTCTGTAACCTCCTCTTCCTCCTGTCTTCAATCTTTCCCAGCATGAGAGTCTTTCCCAATGAATTGTCTCTTTGCATCAGGTGGCCCAAGTATTGGAGCTTCAGCATCAGTCTTTCCAATGAATATTCAGGATTGAATTCCTTTAAGAGTCTTTTCCAACAGTTCAAAAGCATCAGTTCTTTGCTGCTTAGCCTTCTTTATGGTCCAACTCTCACATCTATACATGATGACAGGAATAACCATAGCTTTGACTATATCGAACTTTGTTGGCAAAATGATGTCTCTGCTTTTAAATATGCTGTCTAGGTTTATCATAATTTTTCTTCCTAGGAGCAAGTATCTTTTAATTTCATGGCTGCAGTCACCATCTGCAGTGATTTTGGAGCCCTCCAAAAAATAGTCTGTCACTGTTTCCATTGTTTTCCCATCTATTTGCCATGAAGTGATGGGACCAGATACCATTATCTTAGTTTCTTGAATGCTGAGTTTTAAACAAGCTTTTTCACTCTCCTCTTTCACCTTCATCAAGAGGCTCTTTAGTTCCTTTTCGCTCTATACCATTAGGGTGTGTCATCTGCATATCTGAGGTTGTTGTTATTTCTCCCAGCAACTTGATTCCAGCTTGTGAATCATCCAACCTGGCATTTCACAGGATGTTGGCACCCCACTCCAGTACTCTTGCCTGGAGAATCCCATGGTGGGAGGAACCTGGTAGGCTACAGTCCATGGGGTCGCAAAGAGTCAGACATGACTGAGTGACTTCACTTTCACTCTACATATAAGTGAAATAAGCATGGTGACAATATACAGCTGTGGTGTCCTCCTTTCCCAATTTTAAACTAGTCTTTTGTTCCATGTCCGGCTCTAACTGTTGCTTCTTGACCTGCATACAGGTTTCTCAGGAGGCAGGTAAGGTGGTTTGGTATTTCCATCTCTTTTAGAATTTTAAGAACACAGTTTTTTGTGTTCACACAGATGCTTTATTGTAGTCAATGAAGCAGAAGTAGATGTTTTTCTGGACTTGCGTTGCTTTTTCTATGATTCAATGGTGTTGACAATTTGATCTCTGGTTCCCCTACGTTTTCTAAATCCAGCTGGTGCAGCTGGAAGTTCTCGGTTCATGTACTGTTAAAGCCTTGCTTGAAGAATTTTGAGCATTACCTTGCTATCATGTGAAATGAGTGCGGTTGTGTGGTAGTTTGAACGGTCTTTGGCACTGACCTTCTTCGGGATGAAAACTGACCTTTTCATGTCCTGTGGCCACTGCTCCATTTTCCAAATTTGCTGGCGTACTGAGTGCAGCACTTTAACAGTATCATCTTTTAGGATTTGAAATAGCTAGATTCCATCACCTCAACTAGCTTTGTTCATAGTGATGCTTCTTAAAACCCACTTGACTACACACTCCAAGATGTCTGGCTCTACATGAGTGAACCATGCCATTGTCCTTGTCCAGGTCAAAAAGACCTTTATTGGATCGTCTTTCTGTGTATTCTTGCCATCTCTTCTTAATATCTCCTACTTCTATTAGGTCCATATCATTTCTGTACCCACCTTTGCATGAAATGTTCCCTTGTTATCTCTTAATTTTCATGAAGAGATCTCTAATCTTTCCTGTTTTATTGTTTTCCTCTATTTCTTTGCACTGACCACTTAGGAAGACTTTCTTATCTCTCCTTGCTATTCTTTGGTACCCAATTTAGATGGGTATATCTTTCTTTTACTCCTTTGCCTTTCACTTCTCTTCTTTTCTCAGCTCTTTGTAAGGCCTGGATATTGAAATAATCTAAGTAATGACCACTTGACAGTGTTTGACTCAAAACTGATTAAGACAACATCCTGTCACTATTTGTCAACTAGTTGTGTCTGAAAAGGAAGACAAGATAAAGGGGGGAAAAAAAGAGAAGATGATTTCCCTAGTGTTATCTGCCAAGTTTTTGATGTCTTATAACAAGAGAAAAAGAAAAGTGAAAGAGTTAGTCACTCAGTCATTGACCTGATAGACTTTGCGACCTGATGGACAATAGTCCTCCAGGCTCTTCTGTCCATGGAATTCTCCAAGCAAAGATTGTGGAATGGGTGGCCATTGCCTTCTCCAGGGGATCTTCCTGACCCAGGGATCAAATCCATCTCTCCTACATTACAGGTGGATTATAACAATGGGGAACCTTAAATATGTTCCTAATGGGAGCTGAAACTCCAGCTCCACACCTCATGGTAAATTCTTATCAGACTAATCTGGGTGGAATAGGTGAATGCTTACAGGCACTTTTTGTTATTTACTTAAGTCCTGGCCTGATTAGAAACTGAAATAGGAAAGGAGTAAAGCAAGCTAACTTCTGTTATCTCTAAGGCATAAGGCAGAGACAAGCTAAATAGCTCCTCCTAAGAGCAAGATCATTCTACTTCAATTTCCTGGGAAAGAGTAACAGGAAGAGTGGATAAAACACAAGAGAGAAAAGGAGACTAGAAGACTCTGCTCAGTTATTTATAACCCAGCTATTTTGTCCCCTGTTTATATGCAAACCCATTTTGTTTTTGAGTAAAATATGGGCTTCTCTGCTACTGGATAAAGGAATTGGAGGAACTGAAAGAAATAAGATTATGTATCTCCCTTGCAGAGTCAAATGTGTGAATAATACCTGCAATGAAGTATACTATGCTCTAGGAACTGGACAAGGTGTTTTTTTGTTTGTTTTTTCCTTAGCACAGAACTAGGGGTTTGGTTCCATTTCTCCCATTTTAAGAAGGTTTGAGAGCTTTAATTATGTATGTATATTAACAAATATTAGGGGTTTGGTTCCATTTCTCCCATTTTAAGAAGGTTTGAGAGCTTTAATTATGTATGTATATTAACAAATATATGTATTTGTACATTTCTATGAGACCCTGAATTCCATTTTATTTCATCCTTAGCTCTAGGAAATTGTAAAGAAAAAATTCTGGAGGTTCATAGGAACTGGCTTTACACTTTACCTGTAAAATAAAAAAGTGTCCTTTCTCTTTGTTTTTTGTCATGCTATTCTATGTTTTAGAAGCATTTTTATTCACCTGATAGCAAGTATAGAAGATAACATGCTAATAATAATGGGGATGCCATGAAAACTTTAATTAAATGTGTATTGTTTGAAGATATATTAATTCAGAAATAATATTTGCAATTGTAAAAAATGTTATGACCATTGACCGTGAACCTATTCTGTTTGATCTGTTGTCCATTCTGACTGGTTGGTGAAAGTGAAAGTCGCTCAGCCATGCCCAACTCTTTGCAACCCCATGGACTATAGAGTCCATGGAATTCTCCAAGCCAGTGGGTAGCCTTTCCCTTCTCCAGGGGATCTTCCTAACCCAGGGATTGAACTCAAGTCCCCCACATTGCAAGTGGGTTCTGTACCAGCTGAGCCACAAGGGAAGCCCAATTGGTTGGTGATGACGCCATATTAATTTTTATGTATTTAGACTATCATCCTAATAATGTATCATACATTCTGAAAACTGAAGTGCATTTGAATTACACCAATTGTGAAGGCTTAATATAAATGAAATTACTGACTTTTTCAAAATACAGAATCAATGAACGTAACTCTTGTTCCTTTCCGATACTATGTTTGAAAGGGTGTGTACTTAATCTAATGACAACATCATTGTACAAACTATAAGGCCTCACTTTTGCAACTGTCTTCATAGTTTTAGAAATGATTATTTCATATCTCCAATACTATCTAATGTCTTATCTGAGTCTGGATTGAATTTGTAGAAAGAAACATATAGAAATAATTTACATACCATACATCAGAAGTTAAGCACAAGGCAAGGCTCTAAAGAATATTGTTGTCCATCTGTGGTTGAATATGAAATTGTAATATGAAATTGAGCAGGACACTTAGTCTCTGTTGACTTCAACTTGATCTTAAAAACATGAGATTTGGATTAAGTGACTTCATCAGTTATGTTTCCAACCTAAGTTTTGTACAGCTGAGTAGTGCCTTGTCCACTCTTCATTGGAGCATGGTATTCTGGGATAAAAATAATATTTTAAAATAAAAACTTAATACTCTTTTATACTATTTAACATTTACAAATAAAACACGAAACTGTAAGTAAAACACTCCACTTTTCCTATTTCCAAAATGGAAATACAATTTGATATAAAAATCAAGATTATTTAGAAACTGAGCCTCAAATTGAAAAGACAGCTGTGTTGCTCAGCAATATAAAACTTTTATTCTTACAAACCTAACAACATGTTCATTCTCTATAGGAATGGAATTTTATCAAACAACATGCATAAGTTTCAACATTTTAATAACTCAATAACTCAAACAAATTCTTCTTATAGGGCTTTATGAGATAGTAAAAATCTGACCTATTCTGGTTTAATCAGAGCAGAAAATAACTTATTAATCTTACAAATTAGAGCATTATTCAGATACAGTCAGCTATTATAGCTTTAATTGCCTGGATGATACAAAAAAGTCACACTTATGTTGTTAGGTCCTCAGTTTTATATAGTATTTTCTCCTTGCTTAATTCTCTGTTGTAGTTGAGTTGCATAGAAATATTAGGCCTAGATGATCAAGATTCTTGGAAATGTTTTCCTATGTACATAAACTTTCTCCTTGGAAGTTCATTACAGAGCTTATGTGCCTAATTATATACAAACATTTTAAATACAGCTCATATCCAAAAAATGACAAATTCTAAATTACTGTCATCATATTTAATGAGGATTAATTTTGCAGTAGTCATATAAGAAATAGTTTTCAAATACATTTATAGCAGTTATTTTCGTGTAACAATTACTGTGCTAATGCCAAGTTATTGCCACCACGTTTAAGAAATTCAGGAGATCAGCCCTGGGATTTCTTTGGAGGGAATGATGCTGAAACTCCAGTACTTTGGCCACCTCATGTGAAGAGTTGACTCATTGGAAAAGACTCTGATGCTGGGAGGGATTGGGAGCAGGAGGAGAAGGGGACGACAGAGGATGAGATGGCTGGATGGCATCACTGACTCGATGGACATGAGTCTGAGTGAATTCCGGGAGTTGCTGATGGACAGGGAGGCCTGGCGTGCTGCAGTTCATGGGGTCGCAAAGAGTCAGACACGACTGAACAACTGAACTGAACTGAAATGAACAAGTATGAGGAATTAATTTCATGATTGGCTATATCTTAACATCACCCAGGCAATAAAATATTCCATATAATTAACTATGACCGTGTGATTACAAATACTATAAAAAGAACAAATGCATGTTTGCATAGGTTATTATGAAATATTACTATTTTTACACATATATTAATCAAGAAAAATGCATTTATATAAAGAATTAAAGTACAGTTTTACCTTTGAATTTTTCCTAGGGGTACACAGTTATGTAATTAAGAGGAATGTACTATTTTAATGTAGTAGCATATGATGGTGTACTAAATTTAAAAATAATAACAGTTGAAATCTGTAGTCTACACATACTTCATAGCCCAAAGTCAAGTAGCACAAGAATCTGTCTT
This sequence comes from Bubalus kerabau, assembly GCF_029407905.1. Classification (NCBI taxonomy): domain Eukaryota; kingdom Metazoa; phylum Chordata; class Mammalia; order Artiodactyla; family Bovidae; genus Bubalus; species Bubalus kerabau. The sequence continues at coordinate 156,253,176 of NC_073626.1, forward strand.
CTTTTTAGTAGATTATGTATACAGAACTGAATAGATAATTATCTTTAATCAGCCAAGCTGATACTTCTTAATAGGATAATCCTTTAAGAGAAGTTGCAGTTCAACAGAAGTGCAAATCAATCCAGAGCAAATTGCATGCTCTCCTAGAGAGGGAGCTGGCCCCGATGGCACATATGATAACACTAAGTTATATTTATCTAAAATTGAATTTCAAACAATATTCACATATGATTTTCTCAAATCTGGTTGATCTCAGAATATCTTACTTATACTATAACTGGAGTGAATATCAAAAATTATTTAAAATCATATTCATGCAGCATCCCCTACTATGCAGTCTACAACAAAAAGAAAGAAAAATTGAAAAAGGAATATAACAGTATATTATTGATATTATGAAAATCAGTACTTTGTAAATGTTTTGAAATAGTGAGTTTGATAAGTGGAATAATGAATATGCATTTGGCATAATATATATGTGCATTTCAGTCATGCCTTCTAGCCAAGAATTTTATTATTTTCTCTCCTGTATTTTTGTTTGTCTAAAAGTAGAAATTATATTCATTCAGTTGACAAATAGCGTAAGCCTGTTATCTGCCAGGTACTATTCTAAATTCTAGGATTTAACTATGAATAGACAGGTAAGATTCTATTTACAAAGTAAATTGAAACAATAGTCATGAATGTGCAAATCATAAACTGGGAGTGTTGAAACCTCTAAGTTAAACTGCCCCACATATAATATGCTGTAGGTGCCATCAGAGTGTGTTTTGTAAAGGGTACTGTAGCTGTTTATGGAGCTGGAGAAAAAAGACGGGCACTTCTGTAATGTAAATGACATTACCATTTCTCTTCTCATGAACTCAGTTTACTTTGAAGTTTTGCTCTTCTGTTATCCTTTCACTATGTCTTTCATAATGTTTGATATCTTCCTTTTTCTATGCAGCACTAGGAACCATTTATCCTTATAAAAATTTAGTCGTAACAATAAATGTTATCTGTTGCTTCTGCTTTAGCTTCTCTTTCTCCTTCTTCTACTTCTTTCCTCCTCCCCTTTCCTCCTTATGTCCCTTCTGTTCATCCAGCTTCTTTCTCCCTTCTTTCTCTTATTCTTCCTCAAATACAAAGAGCTGAGTTAACCATAATTCTCAATATGTAACAGACAATTATTTGTAGATTTTATTACTTTTCTATTTGTATGTTCCATCCCTACTCTCATTCCCTCCCACCCTGTATGGAAGTCTTTAAATATCCTTGATATATTTCCTTAGATTTGCAAGTATCTTTGAAGAATATAGTTATTTTATACATGAATGCATCTAATTTTCTTTAAAAACTATATTTTGTCACAAATTTCATTCAATTTCTTGCCTTTTAATTCTATCCTGTTTATCCATATTAATGTATGTCTATCAGGTTTATCAGTTCATCTACTGGATAGTATTCCAATTTTATTCATTATATCATTTTATTTCTTTATTGTACTAGTGTAAGGCACCATAGAACCTAACCCCCCTATAAGTCCCTGCTACTTCAGTAACCTCAGATATGAAGATGATAACACCCTTATGGCAGAAAGTGAAGAAGAACTAAAGAGCCTCTTGATGAAAGTGAAAGAGGAGAGTGAAAATGCTGGCTTAAAACTCAACATTCAGAAAACTAAGATCATGGCATCTGGTCCCATCACTTCATGGCAAATACATGGGGAAACAGTGGAAACAGTGGCAGACTTTATTTTTGGGGGCTCCAAAATCACTGCAGATGGTGATTGCAGCCATGAAATTGAAAGATGCTTGCTCCTTAGAAGAAAAGTTATGACCAACCTAGATAACATACTCGGAGAAGGCAATGGCACCCCACTCCAGCACTCTTGCCTGGAAAATTCCATGGACAGAGGAGCCTGGTAGGCTGCAGTCCATGAGGTCTCGAAGAGTCAGACACCACTGAGCGACTTCACTTTCACTTTTTACTTTCATGCATTGGAGAAGGAAATGGCAACCCACTCCAGCGTTCTTGCCTGGAGAATCCCAGGGATGGGGGAGCCTGGTGGGCTGCCATCTATGGGGTCGCACAGAGCCGGACACGACTGAAGCGACTTAGCAGCAGCAGCAGGGAGGGCTGGCATCTGCAGTCCATAGGGTCGCAAAGAGTCAGACACAACGGAGCGACTGAACTGAACTGAAGTGTGTGTGCTTGTCATGTCTGACTCTTTGTGACCCCATGGACCATGGCCTGCTAGGCTCCTCTGTCCTTGGGATTTTCCTGGCAAGGATACTGGAGGGGGTTGCCATGCCCTCCTCCAGGGGAATCTTCCCAACCCAGGGATTGAAACCTGTGTGTCCTGCATTACAGGTAGATTCTTTACCCCTGAGCCACTGGGGAAGCCCCGAACATCCTCATATATATCTCCATTATGAGTGACTGTGAGAGTTTCTCTGTGGTATATACCACCTCGTCCTGGAAAGGAGAGGACTTGCCATGCCACAGAATGTATATTATTTAATTCAATTAAGCATTGTCACATGGTTCTTAACAATCACTGTTCTGATTACAACCCTTCAGGAATCTTGTTTTCAGCATCTGGTAGAGCTATGGACTAAATTGTATTCCCCTTAAGATCCATGTGTTGAAACCTTAGCTCCCTGTGTGACTGTATTTGGAGAAAGGCCTTTTAGGAAGTAGTGAAATTTAAATGAGATCCTAAGGGTGATGTCCTAATCCAATTGGATTAGGGGTTATTTAAGAACAGTCACCTGTAAGCACGAGATTATGAGGGCTCACAGCTGGAAAGCCATAGTCTGCAAGCCAGGAAGAGAGCCTTCACAGAACCTTACCATGCCAGCATCCTGATCTGGGACTTCAAGCCTCCAGAACTGTGAGAAAATAAATTTCTGCTTTTAAAGGCATCCAGTGGTTATGGCAGCCCCAGTAGACTAATACAGGTAGTATTTGACTTTATATTTCTGCCAGTATAGCGGGCACTACATACATTGCATTTCCCTAATTACTAGTACTGTTGAGCATCTTTTCACTCATCAGTCTTTCAGGCTTTCTCACCTGTGAATTAATTGCCTTTGCCAATTTTTTTATATTGGGTTTCCTTTGTCTTGGGACTTACAGATTTAATTATCTATATACAGTCAGCCTTGTGGCTTCCCAGGTGTCACAGTGGTAAAGAATTTGCTTTCAGTGCAGGAGATGTGGAAGACAAGGGTTTGATCCCTGGGTTGGGAAGATCCCCTGGAGTAGGAAATGGCAGCCCACTACAATATTCTTGCCTAGAAATTTCCACAGACAGAGGAGCCTGGCAGAGTACAGTCCATAGGGTCACAAAGACTCAGACACAACTGGGTGAGCACACATGTGTACAATTACTCTTGAATGTATATTTATTCCAAGGAGAAACATTTATTGATCTTACCTATGCTGTGCTTGCTAAGTCTCTTCAGTCATGTCCAACTATCTGCAACCCTATGAACTGTAGCCCTCCAGGCTCCTCTGTCCATATAATTCTCCAGGCAATTTCACAGAATAAAAACTATTGTATTTTTATCTTAATATTTGGGGGGGTGGGCATTGCTTGAGAATATTACCCATATTATTAGATTATAAAATCATTTTTCCAAATCTTCCTTTTTTAGCTTTACGTTGTTATCTTTAACATTTTAGGACTTTGATTCAAGGTACAAGAGGTTGTTATCAGTCAGTGTTTCCTCCAAAACTAACCCAGGATCTTCCTGACTTATTGGAGAATTTGTTCCTTGTTCTCTTACGAGAAAGCTGCATGTCTCTTCAGGCCACTTGCACTTTCATAAGCTCCAGCAGAGCTCCATGTGTCTTCTCATTCTGGACCCCAGGGTCTACATGTGGGACATGTTAACCTCCTGCAGTAAGTATAGCTGGAGGGAAAAGAAGCAGTGCAATCACATTCATGTCTTCTTTCCAACGCGACAAGTATTGTCTGCTTGATATCTGTTTGTCCAAAGCATATTCATAGCAAGTTATAAGCCAAATCCAAAGCCACTTAAATAGAGGTATATACTGTTATTACAGATTACAAGGACATGTCCTGGATTATGCCTAGGGATTTTTAACCTTGTTATAAGAAAGAAAAACAAAGTTGGGAAAAATAATTCAGTGACTATAGTGGGAGGTCCAATTTTATTTTCCTGACTATTGAGGCTTTTTTCTTGACAATATCAACTATACAATTAAACCTTACCTTACTGATCTGGATGCCACTTCTATCAACCTCATATAGAGAGATAGAGTCTTTTTTGAATTCATTTTTCTAATCTTTTGGTGACATTTTTTTTTTTTTCCTGAGTTGGCATAGTTCTGTTTGTATTACTGGATGTTCTAGTATTACTTCACATAGGAATGTAAAGCCACTCTTTGCTATTCTTTTCCAAAAATATCTATTAAGTTTCTTATCTCCTAGAATCTTTACTCTTTTCAAAATTTTAAGTTGTTATTTTATTATGTCAGAGAACATGAACTGCATTAAGCTGGTCTCCTGTAACCTCTAATATACACAGTTTATTCAGTGTTTCTTGTGTAATCAAAAAGAATGCATATGTGTGCACCCCTTATTAGATCAAGCATTTTTCTAGAATTTACTTTGAGCTTATTTACAAGATATTCACATCATTTATAACGTTTATTTTGACTCCTTGAGCTCTCCATTTCTGACTTGGATATAGTAAAAAATCCTTAACCACAAGTGTTAAGTTATTCTTATAATTTTATCAGTTTTTTGCTGCATATATTTTGAGGCTATGCTTTTAGATAGATATAGTCATAATCGTTATATATTCATCAACTTTTCTCCCTTTTATCAACCTGTAACATCACCTTCATGATGATTTTGCCTTAAGCTCTATTTGGTTTTATATTATGAATTGGTACCCTGTTTTCTTTGAAGTCATATTTTCCTGGTAATCTTCCTTTCCCTACTTTTACTTTCACATCTGTTTTGTGGGAATTTTTATTTTTATGTTTTTAATTTTACTTCTTTTTTCTTCAATCGAATATTCATAGCTTTTGAAACATGAATTTTTTCTACATTAATATGCTTGTATAAAAATTGTTTGTACTAGTTAGGATACTCCAGAGAGACAAGACCAATAGTATGTGTTTGTGTGTGAGTGTATGTGTACATAGTTTGAGTCCAAACACAATATGAAGGCAGAACAGCTTTATTCCCAGAGATTTCAGTCTATAATTTTTAGGACCTTCATCTGATTGGATGAGGCATGCTCACCATATAGAGGGTAATCTGCTTTATTCAAAGTCTTTTGACTTAAAACCTAGTCATACAAAAATACTTTCAGAGCAACATTTATACTGGTGTTTGTTCGAAGCAGGATACCATGGGTACCATGGCCTAGCCCAGTTGACACATAAAATTAACTGCAACAATACCTTTCTGGCCCTTGTCTTTCTTTGATGATTTTAATTCTTTCAGGAGATATTTATTTTTTCCTATTCTAGATGGTAAGGATAGAGCAGTATATACATGGTATATATTTCTATTCTCATGGAACCTACATTTTACTTAGGGGAGAAGGATCAGAGGAAGGTAGGTGATAAATAATTAATGGAATCAATAATAATTGAATATAATAATCCAATAATAATTGAATATAATAATAATAATTGAAGATTAGTGTTATAAAAAATAAGCCAAGAGAGTGAAATGTAGTGAGATTGAATATTACTTTATAGAGGATGTTCAGAGATAATGTCTCGATAAAGTGATATATGTGACAGAGACTTGAAGGAAGTGGAGGAATAGATTGAGTGATTATCAGAGGAAAGACTAGTCCAGGCAGCAAGAGTAGCAGTACAAAGTCGCTAAGATGAAACTGTATTTTTGTGTGTGTGTTTAAAGTTAGATGAGGAGAATTATGAGGATTAAGTCAAAATGTTATCAAAGGGCCAGATCAGAGATGGTCTGATTGGCTTTGGTACTAACTCTGGTCTTTATTTTTGAGAGGACTGTTATAATAAATTAGCTTACTTTTTAAAATGCATGCACATTCATCAGGGTATAGATAAATTAGTCTTGCCAAAAGGGAATAACACATGAAACTTAAAAGAGAGCCAATATATTTGATCAAGTCAAAGAATAGTCACTAAAGAAAGTGAAAGTGAAGTCCTGTCCTACTCTGCAATCCCATGGACTGTAGCCTACCAGGCTCCTCCCTAATGGGATTCTCCAGGCAAGAGTACTGGAGTGGGTTGCCATTTCCTTCTCCAGGGGATCTTCCTGACCCAGGGATCAAACCCAGGTCTGCCTCATTCCAGGTAGACAGAGCCACCTGAGAAGATCAAGGGTGATCAAATCACAGCAAACATTGGTATTCTCATTTACATTTAAAAACATGGTAGGACTTAAGTTACAGTCTCAACTACATGAAATACAGAAATGTAAACACATCAGCCATGAAATTAAAAGACGCTTACTCCTTGGAAGGAAAGTTATGACCAACCTAGACAGCATATTAAAGAGCAGAGACATTACTTTTGTCAACAAAGGTCCGTCTAGTCAAGGCTATGGTTTTTCCAGTAGTCATGTATGGATGTGAGAGTTGGACCATAAAGAAAGCTGAAAGCCAAAGAACTGATGCTTTTGAAATGTGGTGTTGGAGAAGACTCTTGAGAGTCCCTTGGACTACAAGGAGATCCAACCAGTTCATCTTAAAGAAGATCAATCCTGGGTGTTCTTTGGAAGGAATGATGCTAAAGCTGAAACTCCAAAACTTTGGCCACCTGATTGGAAGAGCTGATTCATTTGAAAAGACCCTGATGCTGGGAAAGATTGAAGGCAGGAGGAGAAGGGGACGACAGAGGATGAGATGGTTGGATGGCATCATGGACTCAGTGGACATGGGTTTGGGTAGACTCTGGGAGTTGGTGATGAACAGGGATGCCTAGCATGCTGTGGTTCATGGGGTTTCAAAGAGTCGGACATGACTCAGCGACTAAACTGAACTGAACTGAAACACATCAGACACAAATAGACAGCAATTGATACCATAATAATGAGCAATTTCAGGAACTGTAGTTACCTTTGCAGCACTTTCTTCTTTAATAAGCTGACAAGATATTTATGTATATGAATATTGCTGCATGCTCTGTTAAGGAGGAGATAGTTCATGGATTTGCTACTTTCCTTTTTCACATCAATAGATAATTTATTGCTCACTGCCACTATGGAAACTTATGCAGAGAAAGATTGATATTGGTAACATTTAGAAGTACCTAAAATTAACTGTAAACCTGACAGCCATGTTTCAAAACCAAATTAGTCTGATTTGTTTTTAAGAATCTTCTTGAAGTGATTTGCCTATGTATAAGTTTACCTGCCTCTTGAGAAACCTGTATGCAGGTCAGGAAGGAACAGTTAGAACTGGACATGGAACAACAGACTGGTTCCAAATAGGAAAAGGAGTATGTCAAGGCTGTATATTGTCACCCTGCTTAATTAACTTCTATGCAGAGTGCATCATGAGAAATGCTGGGCTGGAAGAAGCACAAGCTGGAATCAAGATTGCTGGGAGAAATATCAATAACCTCAGATATGCAGATGACACCACCCTTATGGCAGAAAGTGAAGAGGAACTCAAAAGCCTCTTGATGAAAGTGAAAGAGGAGAGTGAAAAAGTTGGCTTAAAACTCAGCATTCACAAAACTAAGATCATGGCATCTGGTCCCATTGCTTCATGGCAAATAGATGGGGAAACAGTGGAAACACTGTCAGACTTCATTTTTTTTCAGCTCCAGAATCACTGCAGATGGTGACTGCAGCCATGAAATTAAAAGACTCTTACTCCTTGGAAGGAAAGTTATGATCAAAAGCAGATAGCATATTCAAAAGCAGAGACATTACTTTGCCAACAAAGGTCCATCTAGTCAAGGCTATGGTTTTTCCAGTGGTCATGTATGGATGTGAGAGTTGGACTGTGAAGAAAGCTGAGTGCCAAAGAATTGATGCTTTTGAACTGTGGTGTTGGAGAAGACTCTTGAGAGTCCCTTGGACTGCAAAGAGATTCAACTAGTCCATTCTGAAGGAGATCAGTCCTGGGTGTTCATTGGAAGGACTGATGCTAAAGCTGAAACTCCAATACTTTGGCCACCTGATGCAAAGAGTTGACTCACTGGAAAACACTCTGATGCTGGGAGGGATTGAGGGAAGGAGGAGAAGGGGACGACAGAGGATGAGATGGCTGGATGGCATCACCGACTAGATGGACATGAGTTTGGGTGAACTCCGGGAGTTGTTGATGGACAGGGAGGCCTGGCATGCTGCAATTCATGGGGTTGCAAAAAGTCGGACACGACTGAGTGACTGAACTGAACTGAAGTTTACATGAGGTAGGTGTTTCCATTTAAAGAAAAAATTATATCAGTGAGAATTTGGGAATATTTTGCTGTACATTCTATAATGGTAAGGCAATAGAAAAAGAGTGCTTAGAGACCTTGTCTCCGCATGGGAGGCCTCTAGTAATAATATTCTGTATCTGTATAAAGCTTTATCAATTTTAATACCATTCATTTCAACAGTGTATTTCTACCACTTAGTCCTATGAGGTTTTCCTTATCAAAATTGACTTCTCTTTTAACCTGTTTTGTACTTTTTTTTTTAATACTGTTCATGGGGTTCTCAAGGGAAGAATACTGAAGCAGTTTGCCATTCCTTTCTCCAGTGGACCACATTTTGTCAGAACTCTCCACCATGACCTCTCCGTCTTGGGTGGCCCTACATGCCATGGCTCATAGTTTCATTGAATTAGACAAGGCTGTGATCCTTGTGACCATTTTGGTTAGTTTCCTGTGATTGTGGTTTTCATTCTCTCTGCCCTCTGATTGATAAGGATAAGAGGCTTATGAAAGCTTCCTGATGAAAGAGGCTGACTATGGGGGAAACTGGGTCTTTTTCTAATGGGCGGGGCCATGCTTAAGTGAAGTGAATTCGCTCTGTCACATCCAACTCTTTGCGACCCCATAGACTGTAGCCTACCAGGCTCCTCTGTCCATGGGATTTTCCAGGAAATAGTACTGGAGTGGATTGCCATTTAGTAAATCTTTAATCCAGTTTTCTGTTGATGAGTGGGGCTGTGTTCCCTCTGTGTTGTTTGACCTGAGACCTATGGTAGGAATAATGAAGATAATGGTGACCTCTTTCAAAATGACATGTGCATGCACTGTGTTCAGTGCCCCTGACCCTGAAACAGGCCATTGTTGACCCTTGCCTTCAACAGAGATTCCAGGACACTCACAGGCAGGTCTGGCTCAGTCTCTTGCGGGGATGCTGCTTCTTTTTCCTGGCTCCTGGTACACACAAGGTTTTATTTGTGCCCTCCAAGAGTCTGTTTTCCCTGTCCATGGAAGTTCTGTAATCAAATCACACTGGCCTCCAAAGTCAAATTCCCTCGGGCTTCTCAGTCCCTTTGCTGGATCCCATTGGGAAATCTATTCTGGGTCCTAGAACTTTCTTAACAGTGTGAGAATTTCTTTCGTATAATTGTTCTGCAGTTTGTGGGACGTCTGCTCAGTGGCTCTAAGGTGGGGCTAATGGCGACCTCCTCCAAGAGGGCTTATGCCACAGTCTGTGTGACCCAGATCTGCTGCAGTCAGAGCCCCTGTTCCCATGGCAGGGCACTGCTGACTGGGGCCTCCACAGGAGACACTCAAACAACTCAAAGGCAGCTCTGGCCCAGTCTCTGTTGGGTCTCTGGGCCCTCGTGTGTACAAGGTTTTGTTTGAACTTTTTAAGCATCTCTGGCAGGTATGGGGTTTAAATCCAGATGCTATTTCGCCCCCCTACCATCTTGCTGGGGCTTCTCTCCTTTGCCCTTGGACGTGGGGTGTCTTTTTTTGGTGGAATCCAACATTCTCATGTCAATGGTTTTTCAGCAGCAAGTTGCAATTTTGGAGTTCTTATAGGAGAAGATGTGCGCAGGTCCTTCTACTCCCCCATCTCTTCCTCTATTCCAATTCTTTCCCACCTGATGTGAAGAACTGACGTATTGGAAAATACCCTGGTGCTGGGAAAGATTTAAGGCAGAAGGAGAAGGAAACAACAGAGGATGAGATGGTTGGATGGTATCACCGACACAATAGACATGAGTTTGAGCAAGCTCCAGGAGTTGGTGATGGACAGGAAAGCCTGGCATGCTGCAGTCCATGTGGTCACAAAGAGTCTGACAGGACTGAGCGACTGAACTGAACTGTACTGGTTTTTATTGTTTGTGTGTTTGCCATAGTTGACATTCAGTTTGTTTTGAGACAATTGAACTAGGTTATTATTCTGAATTAATTCTTCTGCCTAGATTCGAAATATTCTGTAACTTTTTTTCTGTTTTCTTTTCCTCTTGAAGTTGTACTTCCAATTAAACATAGTCGCTAAGAGTCAGACACGACTGAGCGACTTCACTTTCACTTCTCACTTTCATGCATTGGAGAAGGAAATGGCAACCCACTCCAGTGTTCTTGCCTGGAAAATCCCAGGAACGGGGGAGCCTGGTGGGCTACCGTCTATAGGGTCACACAGAGTCAGACATGACTGAAGCGACTTAGCAGCAGCAGCAGCAACTTGTAAGAAAGCCTTGACCCAATTTTGGAGTGTGAAACAGTCAATTGATTATAATCAGTGGTGCATATTGTGTGGACAGTAGTACAGTCAATAAGATTAAAATACTGCCCTCCTGTTTTCAGTAATGAAGGTAAAATTAGTGTTAAAAAAGCTTTATTTGCTATAATTCAAAGTCAATTCATGTTCTCATGTGATGAAATTATTAGAGATTCTCATTCTAAGTGTTGAATGATTCTAATTATGAATAATCCTCAAAAACAATTCAAAAGGGTATCTGTGAACACCAGTCATGAAGGATAATGTGTGTGTGTGTTCAGTTCAGTTCAGTTCAGCCGATCAGTCTTGTCCGACTCTTTGCAACCCCATGAATTGAAACACGCCAGGCCTCCCTGTCCATCACAAACTCCCGGAGTTCACTCAAACTCACGTCCATCAAGTCAGGGATGCCATCTAGCTATCTCATCCTCTGTTGTCCCCTTCTCCTCTTGCCCCCAATTTCTCCCAGCATCAGAGTCTTTTCCAATGAGTCAACTCTTCGCATCAGGTGGCCAAAGTACTGGACTTTCAGCTTTAGCATCATTCCTTCCAATGAAACCCAGGGCTGATCTCCTTTAGAATGGCCTGGTTGGGTCTCTTTGCAGTTCAAGGGACTCTCAAGAGTCTTCTCCAGCACCACAGTTCAAAATCATCAATTCTTCGGTGCTCAACTTTCTTCACAGTCCAACTCTCACATCCATACATGACCACTGGAAAAACCATAGACTTGACTAGATGTACCTTTGTTGGCAAAGTAATGTCTCTGCTTTTCAATATGCTATCTAGGTTGGTCATAACTTTCCTTCCAAGGAGTAAGCGTCTTTTAATTTCATGGCTGCAATCACCACCAGCAGTGATTTTGGAGCCCAGAAATATAAAGTCTGATGCTGTTTCCACTGTTTCCCCATCTATTTGCCATGAAGTGATGGGAACAGATCCCATGATCTTAGTTTTCTGAATGTTGAGCTTTAAGCCAACTTTTTCACTCTCCTCTTTCACTTTCGTCAAGAGGCTTTTGAGTTCCTCTTCACTTTCTGCCATAAGGGTAGTGTCATCTGCATATCTGAGGTTATTGATATTTCTCCCAGCAGTCTTGATTCCAGCCTGTGCTTCTTCTCAGCCCAGCATTTCTCATGATGTACACTGCATATAAGTTAAATAAGCAGGGTGACAATATACAGCCTTGACATACTCCTTTTCCTATTTGGAACCAGTCTGTTGTTCCATTACCAGTTCCAAATGTTGCTTCCTGACCTGCATACAGGTTTCTCAAGAGGCAGGTCAGGTGGTCTGGTATTCCCACCTCTTTCAGAATTTTCCACAGTTTATTGTGATCCACACAGTCAAAGGCTTTGGCATAGTCGATAAATCAGAAATAGATGTTTTTTTGGAACTCTCTTGCTTTTTCGATGATCCAGCAGATGTTGGCAATTTGATCTCTGGTTCCTCTGCCTTTTCTAAAACTAGCTTGAACATCTGGAAGTTCACGCTTCACATATTGCTGAAGCCTGGCTTGGGGAATTTTGAGCATTACTTTACTAGCGTGTGAAATGAGTGAAATTGTGCGGTAGTTTGAGCATTCTTTGGCATTGCCTTTCTTTGGGATTGGAATGAAAACTGACCTTTTCCAGTCCTGTGGCCACTGCTGAGTTTTCCAAATTTGTTGGCATATTGAATGCATCACGTTCACAGCATCATCTTTCAGGATTTGAAATAGCTGAACTGGAATTCCATCACCTCCACTAGCTTTGTTTGTAGTGATGGTTTCTAAGGCCCACTTGACTTCACATTCCAGGATGTCTCGCTCTAGGTCAGTGATCACACTATTGTGATTATCTTGGTCATGAAGATATTTTTTTTGTACGGTTCTGTGTATTCTTGCCACCTCTTCTTAATACCTTCTGCTTCTGTTAGGTCCATACCATTTCTGTCCTTTATCGAGCCCATCTTTGCATGAAATGTTCCCTTGGTATCTCTAATTTTCTTGAAGAGATCTCTAGTCTTTCCCATTCTGTTGTTTTCCTCTATTGCTTTGCATTGATAGCTGAGGAAGGCTTTCTTATCTCTTCTTGCTAGTCTTTGGAACTCTGCATTCAGATGCTTATATCTTTCCTTTTCTCCTTTGCTTTTGGCTTCTCTTCTTTTCACAGCTATTTGTAAGGCCTCCCCTGACAGCAATTTTGCTTTTTTGCATTTCTTTTCCATTGAGATGGTCTCGATCCCTGTCTCCTGTTCAATGTCACAAACCTCCATCCATTGTTCATCAGGCACTCTTTATCTATCAGATCTATTCCCTTAAATCTATTTCTCACTTCCACTGTATAATCATAAGGGATTTGATTTAGGTCATACCTGAATGGTCTAGTGGTTTTCCCTACTTTCTTCAATTTAAGTCTGAATTTAGCCATAAGGAGTTCATGATCTGAGCTACAGTCAATTCCAGGTCTTGTTTTTGCTGACTGTATAGAGCTTCTCCATCTTTGGCTGCAAAGAATATAATCAATCTGATTTCAGTGTTGACTATCTGGTGATGTCCATGTGTAGAGTCTTCTCTTGTGTTATTGGAAGAGGGTGTTTGCTATGACCAGTGCATTCTCCTGGCAAAACTCTATTAGCCTTTGCCCTGTTTCATTCCGTATTCCAAGGCCAAATTTGCCTGTTACTCCAGATGTTTCTTGACTTCCTACTTTTGCATTTCAGTCCCCTATAATGAAAAGGACATCTTTTTGGGGGTGTTAGTTCTAAAAGGTCTTGTAGGTGTTCATAGAACCATTCAACTTCAGCTTCTTCAGTGTTACTGGTTGAGGCATAGACTTGGATTACTCTGATATTGAATGGTTTGCCTTGGAAACAAACAGAGATCATTTTGTCGTTTTTGAGATTGCATCTAAATACTGCATTTCGAACTCTTTTGTTGACCACGATGGCTACTCCATTTCTTCTAAGGGATTCCTACCTGCAGTAATAGATATAATGGTCATCTGAGTTAAATTCACCCATTCCAGTCCATTTTAGTTCGCTGATTCCTAGAATGTCGACGTTCACTCTTGCCATCTCCTGTTTGACCACTTCCAATTTGCCTTGATTCATGGACCTGACATTCCAGGTTCCTACGCAATATTGCTTTTTACAGCATCGGACCTTGCTTCTATCACCAATCACATCCACAGCTGAGTATTGTTTTTGCTTTGGCTCCATCCCTTCATTCTTTCTGGAGTTATTTCTCCACTGATCTCCAGTAGCATATTGGGCACCTACCGACCTGGGGAGTTCCTCTTTGAGAACCCCATGAACAGTATGAATAGTGTGTGTGTTAGTCGTGCCTGACTCTTTGAGATCCCATGGACCACAGCCCACCAGGCTCCTCCATTCATGGAATTCTCCAGGTAAGAACACTGCAATGGGTTGCCATAAGGATAATAACTGAGGATAATTTGAAAATAAGTTAAATATATAAGCATGCTGCTGCTGCTGCTAAGTCGCTTCAGTCATGTCCGACTCTGTGTGACCCCATAGATGGCAGCCCACCAGTCTCCTCCATCCCTGGGATTCTCCAGGCAAGAACACTGGAGTGTGTTGCCATTGCATGAAAGTGAAAAGTGAAAATGAAGTCACTCAGTCATGTCCGACTCTTAGAGACCCCATGGACTGCAGCCCACCAGGCTCCTCCATCCATGGGATTTTCCAGGCAAGAGTCCTGGAGTGGGGTGCCATTGCCTTCTCCGATATATAATCATAAGACTTGTTAAAAAATCTCATGCAGTGAAATACTATGTAACCATGAAAATATCATGTGTGGATATAATAAAGTTCAAAGATAGCTTTTCACAATGCATAGTGAAGATAAAGGTAGTGACAAAATAGAATATATGACATAATTTCACAGTGAGTGTTTAGATAGACAGACAGAAAGGTAGGCAGGCAAACAGAGAGATGGATGTTATACTGCTCATTCCTCACTGGCTCTGTCCCTCCACTTGCTCCTCCATTCCATGCTCTTCTCTGCCCTCCTCCATTCCCTGGGAAGATATTTGTCCATTGATTTCAGTTTGAGATTGACACATGAGAGACATGGGAATCTGAACCTCACAAATATCTCTGTAGCTCAGTTGGTAAAGAATATGCCTGCAATGCAGGAAATCTGGGTTCAATCCCTGCATCAGGAAGATCCCGTGAAAAAGAAAATGGGAAATCCTATGGACAGAGTAGCCTGGTGGGCTATAGTCCATGGTGTCATAGGAGTCAGTCACAACTTAGTGACTAAATCATGAGAGGCACTGAGAGAAGAAGAGAGAGTAGGATGAGAATTTGGAGCATTTATTCCTTTTGATCCCACCTTGGATGCATTTGTAAGGAAGGCTGCATTGCTAGACAGCTACAGCTCCTTTCAAGTAGCCTTACTTCTAAGGCTCCAGTTTTCAGCCAGGTTCCATGTAGGTCATTTCCACTTTTTGCCCCTACAGGCCTAGGTAACAACTTTCCATTGCTTCTAGTTTATGTATTTATTTTCTTAAATTTTCCTCTGTTTACTCCCCTCTGTAAACGGCCCGTTCATTAATAAGCCTTTTTAAATGAGCATGTGGTCTTTGTTTCCTTCCAAGACATTCACTGATGCAGAAGCTTATAAAGAGCCTGACAATAGAGCTGCCAAAATGTTTGCAGGAATTCTATGTGGCAGGGAGGATGGAGTGGGGGGGTAGGGGAGTGGGGGAGGAAGGGAGGTGTTTACTCTGTTCTATCTAAATTTCTTAAACTAACTATGTTCTAAAGTTTAATACAAAAAAGGGAAAAAATTCTTATGTAAACATGAAAGAAATAAAAACTAATATGCAAATAAATAATGCTGGTATGAAACCGTGAAGAGCTGCTATCTTTTTAACTTCTTACTGTGGTTGGACAGGTTAGTCCTAATGATCTTCTAAGTGCTCCCCTTCTCCTCCTGTCCTGAACCAGAAAGAAATGAGCATAAGAGAAAATAAACAGGATTCATCTGAAACAGGTGACTCTCATGTCTATGAGAGGTTAACACTTAAACCCTCTAGTGTTCACTTTTTCCTGGAAGAAAGAGTCCTAGAATATTCCTAGTCCCTCTGTACTTCATCTCTGCCCTTCCTCTCTCCTCCTGTTCAAGGGCTGTGTTGCTTAACTGAAATGCTTAGAAGGAACTGACCAGCTCTCTGATTATACAGGTTCTTTCATCCATTGCTTCTCCAGGAAAAGAAGCCAGAGTTTTTGCAACTCTGTCAATAATTGACTGGACAGAGTTAGTTGTAGAAACTGTTAGGATACTACGAGGCTACATATTACGTTAAAGGTACTATTTTGATCTCTATCTCTATAATTCCTGTGACTGTTCCTCAGCTGGTTCTGGACTGGAGTAGAAAGAAAAGGGCATTTTACTGATGCTCCTAGACCACAATAACATTCAGAGCCCTTCTATCTGCCCAGAGGAAGCATTATTCTTTAAGATGTATATTTTTTGTCATTTTGAATGTTTTTTTTGTGATTATTACTGTCATTTTCAAAAGAGCAATATAAAAAATGTTAAAGTATAAGAAAAACCAGAAAAAAAATGTATAAAAGAAAATTATATGAAATCATACAAATCAAAGTTTAAAAATTTTCTATTTCTCATGAAACTTCATGTAAAATTACTGTATATAATTGTATGTATGAAAGTGAAAGTGTTAGTCACTCAGCTATGTCCAACTCTTTGTAACCCCATGGATTGTAGCCCACCAGACTCTTCTGTCTGTAGGATTTCCCAGGCAAGAATACTGGAGTGGGCTGCCACTTCTTTCTCCAGGGGATCTTCCAGACCCAGGGACTGAACCTGGGTCTCTCACATTGTAGGCAGATTCTTTACCATCTGAGCTACCAGGGAAGCCCTAATTATGTAGAATTGCTATATTACTAAAAATTATAAAAAATACTCTATATGTGTACATATATATATATATATATAGTGTTTTGCACTATATTTCTCTTATTGATCACCACATTCAACTATATATCCTACAGTATTGTAATGATACAGTTATTTTACACTTTATATTGGGCCTCTTTTCATTCTAATTGCATGCATAAGCAATAGAGCAGTTAAGAACAACAGCCTCCAGAGTTACAGTGATTGGCTGATTGGTTTTAAATCCAGATTCTGCCACTTATTAGTTCTCTAACCTTGAGCATGTTCCTTAATCTTCCTATGCCTAAACTCCCTCCTCTGTAAAATGAGGATAACAAAACACAGTACCTATCATTTTTTGTGAGCATTAATGAGATCATTCACATAAACATGGTAAAAAAGGCTTAAGTCTCTGTCCTCCAACATTTACATTCTAATGGGAGAAACAAAATTAAGTATTTGTCTCTCCATCTCTGTATGAACCTTTATGTCCTTCTCTTTCTCTCCCTCACCACCCCCCCTTTCTCCCTCTCTCTCACATATACACACACACATACACACACACATACACACACGCACAGGCATGTGTAAATGGTATAAGAAAAATAAAGCTGTGGTAAGTGTATAGAGTTGAAAGGGTGGAGACTTAATATTTCAGGTAAGATTTTCAGGGATGATCTCTGAGCAAAGGTAGCAGGCATGAAGTGAGGATGTAAGTCATGCACGGGTCTTGGGAAGGAACGTTCTAGTAGGAGGATTCCAAGTAGACAGACCTTGAGGTAGAATAAGGTTGAGGGGATCCACATTAACTGGAGCAAAATGAATAAGACAGAGACTGGCATGAGATGACTTTGGAGAGCTAGACAAGAGTTAGACCACGAAGGGTCTCATAGGTCATACTTTGAATAGGAAGGAGAAAGCCAAAGTATTGGAGAGTTTTAGTAAAACAGTGACTTCTTGAGAACTTTGTTACAAGGACAGCCCACAGCAGGAAATTTATTTTGCATCATAACCTTAAAACATGATCTTAAGCATACATATATATATTATATATATTTATATTTTTATAAATATGTATAAACATATAAATAGATATTTTCTGGGTTATATCATTTTTAATGCTGCACTACATTTCTTTCATGACCCACTTATTGATTTCAAGCTGCAATTTGGAAAATCCTGGTCTCCTCAGTCTCTCAAGCCAGCATCTAAAACACTTCAAGATGCATAATTTTCTTCCTTGTGGTCATAATTCTTTGTATCAAGTTTATATAATGAGTGGTAGCTTGATTCACCTCTTTATTTATTATTTACTCTGTGTGGCCTTTGGAGGAGTCTGTCCGAGGAAAGATATGCTGGGTGAAATTATCTGCGAGCAAAGGGAAACAAACACCCACCTCCCTTCATCCACCCCTCTAACTAATCCTATTGAACGCTAAAGGATCTGTTGTTATTGGTGGAAAATCTTAGCAGTGGGAAACTGACAAGGCAGCCTGAGCAAGTGTATTACCCCAACTGCAGCTACTTTATCAGAGCCATTTTGCCTTTGAGATACAGAAATTAAACCTTTCATGTCATTTTAAAAACTAAATAATCATGGTTTAGTAAGATGTGTTCGAATTTCTCCTATTGATGGTTTCTAGAGATGGCAACCACTCCAGTGTTCTTGCCTGGAGAATCCCAGGGACGGGGGAGCCTGGTGGGCTGCCGTCTATGGGGTGGCACAGAGTTGGACACAACTGAAGCGACTTAGCTGCAGCAGCAGCAGCAGAGACACCTATCTTTTGTAGATTAGAATTCTGAGAAAATCCTCAGGTGAAATAAGATGCTTAGGAAAGAGCTTACTCTATCATGTAACTCATAATTTGGTAATTCTTAGGCATTTATGAGTATATTGTAAAAGTTATTATTTCCTGGACTATAATATTATCTGAGACATAAAGCAATAGATTAGTTATTTGATACTGGCCAATATAATTCAATTATGTACCTCTTTTACTCCTCATTTTGTGTTAAGAAAGATTCAGGTTCATAATTTGACTCTTTTATTCTAGGGAAGTAAATTAGGTTTCAAAATGTTGAGCTTAGAAGTGAGTTGGTGAATGTTTATTGTAACTATTTTTTGAGTATTTCTGTCCCAGAAGCCAGGCAGGATTTTGCATTTTGGTCAATTTTCTTTTGCTAAGATAATGAGGGTGGGACCCTTTAGAACTCCAGGCAATTGCTTTGAGCTCCAAGTGCTTTAAAGAGATTAGCTCCATTGATATTCTCTGCATTTTTCAGAGAGAAATGCCGCTTTCCCCTGAGTATAGGAAGATGGACAGCTATTGAATAGAAACTACTTTTGTCTAGCAGATAGTATGATATTAAATATTCTCTTCTCAAAGACATATATGCAATGTTAGAAGGTTCTCTCAGACGATTGGGAGCCTCATTACACTGACTTGCTAATTTTGTCTGAATCTGCAAAGTTAAATTTGGTTGTGATTTGCCTCAAAAATATCCTTAAAGGGGTTACAGCCTGGACAGTATTAAGTCAGTCAACTTGGTAATGAACAAGTTAATTACTCTGGGGCTAAAAGGGGGAGGGGGGGAAATGCCATGATTTTTTCCAGCAATACAATGAAAAAGATACAACTGAACAATTTCAAGATCAGCCCGCCCAGTAGGACTTAGCTGGACAGTGACTTCTCTCTCCTGTGGGAGTTCAATCAAAGATATCTCCCTTTGATTTAAAAATGTTACGCTTTGCTAGAATTCAGATGAAGCCATATAAATAATGGAAGTTTTATGCCAGATGATTCTACATGCATTATGTTATTGTTGTTTCAGAGAGGTTCACTTAGCAAAAATCTCAATTTGAATGGCTTTTCTTCCATTAAAAAATGTCTCCTGTGGGAGAGGGATATATATGTGTGCATGTGTGTGTACGATTTGTATGTATTTGCTTCTCTGGTGGCTAAGAGGTAAAGAATCCACCTGTACTGTGGGAGATACAGGAGATGTGGGTTCCATCCTTGGATCAGGTAGATCCCCTGGAGGAGGGCATGGCAACCCACTCCAGTATTCTTGCCAGGAAAATCCGATGGACAGAGAAGCCTAGTGGGCCATGGTCCATGGAGTAGCAAAGAGACATGACTGAAGCAATTGAGCATATACACACATATGTATATGTATTTATATATGTGTGTGTGTGTGTGTGTTTGTGTGTGTGTGTGTGTGTGTTTAACACTAGTGCTGCAGTTCTATCCATGTCTGGCTTAAATACAAGAGCTTCCTCTACTGATTAATTTGTTCCTACAGACAATCAGATACTGAAACCTTTTGAAAGTCATCATATCCTACCCTTTCTAAAAGCATCCTTGAAGTTCAGCAGCTTAGCAAGTTTCTGTTGCCTCTGTGCTTCTAGCTGTGTTTAGATACATAAAAAGGAATATTACTTTCATTTGGAATAAAAACCTGTGATTTAAGGAACAAGATTGTCATCAAATAAGCCTTCTATTTATGCTATTCAGACCACCTATCTTCAGGATATCACAAGTATCGATCAATTTCAGGTCAATTGGGATGTGTGAAATAGAAGTGGCATGCTATTAGCTCTTGATTATATCCTGTGGTTTTCTAACAGTAAATGTGATTACATGACATGTTACTGTACCTTCTTTGGTCTTATTACCTGTGCACTTGAGATAATCTACCTGTGCAAACTCTAGGAGCTAGTTTACTGGAAAAGGACCTGTGATATAGTCCTATCCATGTTTTCAGAGTTTTAGAACTTAAAAACTCCTACCATCTCTATCCCTAGAACTTCTTAATTACAGTTCCAAATATCATCATCAGAGATCCTGGGCAGGCTCCCACATGGCACTGGGATGGAGAAATGGGGATGGATATGGAATTTGCTAGAAGAAGTCTAGCATCAGAAAGTTACTATTCCGCCTATATCTCCAGGAGAACTTCATAGGATCCCAGTATTTTGTGACTCCTTAGCCCTTGACTCTAGAGTAATGAGATTTTTCCAGAGTAGTAATACAGCTTTCAAGGTAATGAGATAAGGTAAAAATATTTCTAATTTTCAAGTCTGGTCACTTTCCAGTAAAGAATCTGCCTGCAATGCAGGGGACCTGGGTTTAATCCCTGGGTCAGGAAGACCTCCTGGAGTAGGAAATTGTGACCAACTCCAGTATTCTTGCCTGGGAAATCCCATGGACAGAGGAACCTGGAGGACTACAATCCAAGGGGTCACAAAGAGTCAGACATGACTGAGTGATTAACATATACCATCTTAGTTATGTTAGACCTTAATTATGACAGTAAAAATTTGAAAGAACAATGTTTGGTTCCTTTACATTGAGATAGGTTGTTTAGAATGTCAAAGTGCTGCTTTTTCAGTATACTTTTCTCTAATTTACAAAATATATTTTGTTCTTTTGTTGCACTTCACTGAGTTATTTATATTCGCCTTGTACAAATACCATCATTTCAGTAAATATTTGTTGATTGATAATGTGATATGAAAATATCCCTGGCCATATTAATAAACAGGAAATGTCACAGCCATCAATGATTTCTTGATGTGAATTTCAAATATGAAAGAGGGCTCCCCAAACTGCGATCCTGTGGATGCTGCCACCCCCCGGGGTGATTGCTGAGGAGCTGGGGGAATGCAAGAAGCAAGGTGAATAAGGAAACAGGATTGACCCCAGACAGCTGAGGTGCATATGAAGGAAGGAATTCTGTGAGCCCAGGGGCTTACATCTGCCCTTACATAGAATGCTAAATTCCTTAACTTGGTACCTGATCTTCCATGTTCAGACTGCCTGCTCCCTTTGTTGCAAACTTGTATATAGCCTGACTGCCCCTCCTGCCTCCTTGGAACACTTTTCTCAGAACTACTGAGATGCTGCCTCCTGGGCTCAGAATCCTAAACATTCTCACCAAATAAAATAACTCTCTACTTTCAGGCTGTGGCTATGTTTTTTAGTTGACAATAACTACACAGAAAACATTTATTGATGACCTTTGACCCTAGTCATTATCAGTACTTTTTTCATGAACTTTTCATATGATTTCTTAAAAGTACCCATTAACTCTTCCAAAGTTTAAATTTGAAGATAGTTTTTCAGCAAACTTACATTGCTTTTAAAGGAAAACTTTTGCTCCTTGCACTAACAAAGTGTACTGGCAAATTAGCTCTCCGCGTGTGCTGTAAAGGTTTTATCACATTCCATAGATTCAGTTGGACAGCATGGAGGTCAAACCAGTCAATACCAAAGGAAATCAGTCCTGAATATTCATTGGAAGAACTGATGTTGAAGCTGAAGCCCTAATACTTTGGCCACCTGATGTGTAGGTTCAACTCACTGGAAAAGACCTTGATTCTGGGAAAGATTGAGGGCAGAAAGAGAAGGGGGTGACAAAGGGTGAGATGGTTGGATGGCATCACTGACTCAATAGACATGAGTTTGAGCAATCTCCAGAGATGGTGAAGGACAGGGAAGCCTGGTGTGCTGCAGTCCGTGACTTCTCAAAGAGTCAGACATGAGTTAGTGACTGAACAACAACAATAGATTCAGTGGTTCCGTAAATTACTAGTTGAAGAATCAGGTTTAAAGATACTGATTTACAACTGATACCACTATATAAAGTGGTACTAAAAGAGGGATGGTATGGGGAGGGAGGTGGGAGGGAGGTTCAGGTTTGGGAACATGTGTACACCTGTGGCGGATTCATGTTGATGTATGGCAAAACCAATAAAATAAAATAAATAAATAAATAAAAAGAATACTAAATAAATATAATATATTTAAGTGAAAAATAATTAATGTTAAAAAATTTAGTTAATGTTACCTGCAGGTATTAGTTATCATAATGATAGGTGATGAGAAACATAAATCCAAAAATCAATGGCTTAACACAAAAATGTTGTCTTCTCATTCACATCAATCCAATGGGAAGAGGGCTCTTCTCTGTGCAGTCAGGGTCCAAGCTGGCAAAGCCTTTTCCATTTTTACCATACAGTTTCAAAGGTCACATCTAGTGAGCGCACAAGAGAAAGGAGGGAAGAAACAGAAGCCTGCTCCTTAATTATACGAATTACCTGGTAGCTCAGTGTTAAAGAAACCATGTGCAATGCAAGAGCCACAGGAGACTCAGGTTCAATCCTTGGGTCAGAAAAATCCCCTGGAGGAGGGCATGGCAACCCATTCTGGTGTTTTTGCCTGGAGAATCCCATGGATAGAGGAGCCTGGCAGCCTAGGGTTGCAAAGAGTCAGACACGACTGAAGCAAGTTAGCATGCACACATGCTCCTTAATTACCTTTGCATTACTGCAAAAGAAATCTTTTTTCAGGACATCCCTGACAATCCAGTGGTTAAGATTCATGCTTCTAATGCAGGGAGTGCTGGTTTGATCCCTGGCAAGGGAACTAAGATCCCACATGCTGCACAGCATGGCCAAAAAAGAAACGAAAAGAAATATTTTTTACTACCAAGGACAAAGGCCCTCAATCAATGTTGATACTTCACTCAGTTGGCAAGAACTAGTCTCATGGCCCTTCTTAGATACTGGGGAAACTGAGAACTGTATTCCCTGACACAGTACCCATTGTCTAGCAGCAGCTCTACTCTGGAAGGGAGTCTGAATCTTTGGTAGAGAACCAGTACTATTTTTCACACTGTGCTGTGTTAAATCGCTTCAGCTGTGTCTGACTCTTTGCAACCCTGTGGACTGTAGACCACCAAGCTTCTCTGTCCATGGGATTCTCCAGGCAAGAATACTGGAGTGGGTTGCCATGCCCTCCTCCAGTGGATCTTCTAGACCCAGTGAGCAAACCCATGACTCTTATGTCTCCTGCATTGGTAGGCAGCTTCTATAGCACTAGCACCACCTGGAAAGTCCCTACTACACTGTATGAGTTACTTTTCATGGATTGCAATTAACAAAAGCCAATTCTGCTAATTCATATAAGAAAGGAATAAATTAGAAGAACATGATGCAGTGTGCAGACTCCAAAAGAAAGATATTAAACTTAACAGCCAGGTCTCAGAAAATTCTTGCATCAGAGAAGCTGTAAGGGTAAAAGAAATTGGATTAATGAATGTGGTCTTCAGAGTACTGTCAGTGAGATAAAATGGTTCCAGGCATTTTTAGCCCAGGTGTTAATTCAGTTAAGACTCAGGAAGAATTTTTGAGGGAAAGAAAATCTGATTAGCCTGGTCACTTTCTGTCCTATGGCTAGTAGACAGCAAGGTATCTGGATTAACAGTCCCCCAAGATTGTATCCAGTGGATAACAGGAAGACCACACGCCAAGACAACATACAGGCACTGTCAGAGGAAGTGGTGATAGAGGATAGGCAGATCAGAAAATATGTGGGCTCTTTAAAACTCAGAAGTTCCAGACTAAATTATGTTTAATAAATTCAAAAGGAAGAAACAGTTTCTGATACAAGTAACTAAGAGAAATTAATAATCAATATCCCAAGTCTAATAAAGGATCAGATCAGATCAGTCACTCAGTCGTGTCCGACTCTTGGCGACCCCATGAATCTCAGCACACCAGGCCTCCCTGTCCATCAACAACTCCCGGAGTTCACTCAGACTCACATCCATCGAGTCAGTGATGCCATCCAGCCATCTCATCCTCTGTCGTCCCCTTCTCCTCCTGCCCCCAATCCCTCCCAGCATCAGAGTCTTTTCCAATGAGTCAACTCTTCACATGAGGTGGTCAAAGTACTAGAGTTTCAGCTTTAGCACCATTCCTTCCAAAGAAATCCCAGGGCTGATCTCCTTCAGAATGGACTGGTTGGATGTCCTTGCAGTCCAAGGGACTCTCAAGAGTCTTCTCCAACACCACAGTTCAAAAGCATCAATTCTTCAGCGCTCAGCCTTCTTCACAGTCCAACTCTCACATCCATACATGACCACAGGAAAAACCATAGCCTTGACTAGACGAACCTTTGTTGGCAAAGTAATGTCTCTGCTCTTTAATATGCTATCTAGGTTAGTCATAACTTTCCTTCCAAGGAGTAAGCGTCTTTTAATTTCATGGCTGCAGTCACCATCTGCAGTGACTTTGGAGCCCAAAAAAATAAAGTCTGACACTGTTTCCACTGTTTCCCCATCTATTTCCCATGAAGTGATGGGACTGGATGCCATGATCTTCGTTTTCTGAATGTTGAGCTTTAAGCCAACTTTTTCACTCTCCTCTTTCACTTTCATCAAGAGGCTTTTAAGTTCCTCTTCACTTTCTGCCATAAGGGTGGTGTCATCTGCATATCTGAGGTTATTGATATTTCTCCCAGCAATCTTGATTCCAGCTTGTGCTTCTTCCAGCCCAGCGTTTCTCATGATGTACTCTGCATATAAGTTAAATAAACAGGGTGACAATATACAGCCTTGACGTACTCCTTTTCCTATTTGGAACCAGTCTGTTGTTCCATGTCCAGTTTTAACTGTTGCTACCTGACCTGCATACAAATTTCTCAAGAGGCAGGTCAGGTGGTCTGGTATTCCCATCTCTTTCAGAATTTTCCACAGTTTATTGTGATCCACACAGTCAAAGGCTTTGGCATAGTCAATAAAGCAGAAATAGATGCTTTTCTGGAACTCTCTTGCTGGATAGGATAGCATTATGTATTAGTTATAAAATCCTTTTCCCTTTTTGTTGTAATCTGATGATCTTAGGTAAATTTGTGGATCTCTCCAAAGCTAATTTGCTTTCTCTATAAAAATGCAGATGAGGACATTTTCTGTCATGTGAAGCAGTGGTGTGGGACTTTAGGGTTTCTTGAGTCACAATCAATGGAAATTGAGGAGTGGTGAGGAAACAGCAATGAGAATTGATATATTTGTTATTTTATATGTTATGATTCCTTGGATGTGTTGTTGTTCAGTTGCTAAGTCATGTCCGACTCTCTGTGACCCCACGAACTGCAGCACGCCACGTTTCCCTGTCCTTCACTGTCTCCCTGAGTTTGCTCAAACTCATGTCCACTGAGTCAGTGATGCTATCCAAGCAATCTCATCCTCTGTCGCCCCTTTCTCCTCTTTCCCTCAATCTTTCCTAGCATCAGGGTCTTTTCCAATGAGTTGGCTCTACACATCAGGTGGCCAAAGTGTTGGACCTTCGGCTTCATCACTAGACCTTCCATTTAGAATATTCAGGGCTGATGTCCTTTAGAGGTTCCCAGGTGGCACTAGTGGTAAAGAATCTGCCTGCTAGTGCAAGGGACACAGATTTGATTCCTGGGTCTGGAAGATCCCCTTGAGAAGAGAATGGTAACCCACTCTAGTATTCTTGCCTGGGAAAATTTCATGGACTGATGAGCTTGGCAGGCTACAGTCCTTGGGGCAGCAAAGAGTCAGACATGACTGAATGACTGAACACAACTAGTTTTTCCTTTAGGATTGATTTGATTTGATCTCCTTGATGCCCAAGGGACTATAAAGAGTCTTCTCTAGTACCACAATTCAAAGGCATAAGTTATTTCCTGGTTCTGTAATAAAGAAGATGACTACCATTTAACAAATAAATTTATATTTTGCCAAGGAAATATTAGAATGTTCATTTATATTTAACCAAGAACTATAATTTTTAACCTGTATTTCTAGAATGGCTCTAGATTACAGACACATTTATTAAAGACTTCTTTGGATAATAGTGTACACAGATATCCCACCAAAGAACTGTGGGGTAAAACAGATCAAAATAAACACTATCTAAGTGGATAAATTTTAAAATATTCTGAAGGATTGCTAGTGCTAAGTGCTAAGTCACGTCAGTCATGTCTGCATCTTTGCAACAATATGGAGAGCAGCCCGCCAGGCTTCTCTGTCCATGGGATTGTTAGGCAAGAATATTAGAGTGGGTTTCCATTTCCTACTCCAGGGGATCTTCCCAACCCAGGGATTGA
The DNA here is from genome assembly GCF_029407905.1 of Bubalus kerabau. Taxonomy (NCBI): domain Eukaryota; kingdom Metazoa; phylum Chordata; class Mammalia; order Artiodactyla; family Bovidae; genus Bubalus; species Bubalus kerabau. Next base: position 156,279,634 of record NC_073626.1, read on the forward strand.
ACCTGTGTCACTTTCCTCTCCTGCACTGTCAGGCATGTTCTTTACCCCTAGTGCCACCTAGGAAGCCCATTCTGAAGGATTCAGTTCAGTGGCTCAGTCGTGTCCAACTCTTTGTGACCCCATGGACTGTAGCATGCCAGGCTTCCCTGTCCACTGCCAACTCTCAGAGCTTGCTCAAACTTGTCCATCACATTGGTGATTCCATCCAACCATTTCATCCTCTGTCGTCCCCTTCTCCTCCTGCATTCAATCTATCCTAGCATCAGGGTCTTTTCCAGTGACTCAGTTCTTTGCATCAGGTGGCCAAAGTATTGGAGTTTCAGCTTCAGCATCAGTCCTTTCAATGAATATTCAGGACTGATTTCCTTTAGGATGGATTAGTTGGATCTCCTTGCAGTCCCAGGGATTCTTAAGAGTCTTCTCTAACAACACAGTTCAAAAGCATCAGTTCTTCAGCACTCAGCTTTCTTTATAGTCCAAATCACATCCATGCATGAAACTGGAAAAACCATAGCTTTGGCTAGAGGGACACTTGTTGGCAAAGTAACGTCTCTGCTTTTTAGTATACTGTCTAGGTTGGACATAGGAGCAAGCGTCTTTTAATTTCATGGCTGCAGTCACCATCTGCAGTGATTTTGGAGCCCAAAAACAATAAAGTCTGTCACTGTTTCCATTGTTTCCCCATCTACTTGCCATGAAGTGATGTGACCAGATGCCATGATCTTCATTTTTCAATGTTGAGTTTTAAGCCAGCTTTTTCACTCTCCTCTTTCACTTTCATCAGGAGGCTCCTTAGCTCTTCTTAACTTCCTGCCATAAGGGTGGTATCACCTGCATATCTGAGGTTATTGATATTTCTCCCAGCAATCTTGATTCCAGCTTGTGCTTCATCCAGCCCAGCATTTCGCATGACATATTCTCCATAGAAGTTAAATAAGCAGGGTGACAATATACAGCCTTGACATACTCCATTCCCTATTTGGAACCAGTCCATTGTTCCATGTCCAGTTCTAATTGTTGTTTCTTGACCTGCATACAGATTTCTCAAGAGGCAGATCAGTTGGTTTGGTATTCCCTTCTCTTTAAGAATTTTCCAGTTTGTTGTGATATACAGAGTCAAAGGCTTTGGCATAGTCAATAAAGCAGAAGTAGATGTTTTTCTCAGAGAAGGCAATGGCACCCCACTCCGGTACTCTTGCCTGGAAAATCCCATGGATGGAGGAGCCTAGTAGGCTGCAGTCCACGGGGTCTCGAAGAGTGGGACACGACTGAGTGACTTCACTTTCACTTTCATGCATTGGAGAAGAAAATGGCAACCCACTCCAGTGTTCGTGCCTGGGAATCCCAGGGACAGGGGAGCCTGATGGGTTGCCATCTATGGGGTCTCACAGGGTCGGACACAACTGAAGCAACTTAGCAGCAGTAGCAGCAGATATTTTTCTGGATCTCTCTTGCTTTTTCGATGATCCAACGGATATTGGCAATTTGATCTATGGTTCCTCTGCCTTTTCTAAACCCAGTTTGAACATCTGGAAGTTCATGGTTCACGTACTGTTGAAGCATGGCTTGGAAAATTTTGAGCATTACTTTGCTAGTGTGTGAGATGAGTGCAATTGTGCAGTAGTTTGAGCATTCTTTGGCATTGCCTTTCTTTGGGATTGGAATGAACACTGACCTTTTCCAGTCCTGTGGCCACTGCTGAGTTTCCCAAATTTGCTGGCATATTGAGTGCAGCACTTTCACAGCATCATTCTTTAGAATTTGAAATAGTTCAACTGGAGTTCCATTACCTCCACTAGTTTTGTTGGTAGTGATGCTTCCTAAGACCCACTTGACTTCGTATTCCAGGATGTCTGGCTCGAGGTGAGTGATCACACCATCGTGGTTTTCTGGGTCGTGAAGATCGTTTTTGTACAGTTCTTCTGTGTATTGTTGCCACCTCTTCTTAATATCTTCTGCTTCTGTTAAGTCCATACCATTTCTGTCCTTTATTGTGCCCATCTTTGCATGAAATGTTCCCTTGGTATCTCTAATTTTCTTGAAGAGATCCCTAGTCTTTCCCATTCTGTTGTTTTCCTCTATTTCTTTGCATTGTTCACTGAGGAAGGCTTTCTTATCTCTCCTTGCTATTCTGTGGACCTCTGCATTCAGATGGGTATATCTTTTCTTTTCTCCTTTGCCTTTTGCTTCTGAAGGATTAGGAAGTTATAAAAAAGAAATAATATTACTAGAGTTAGGATTGCTATAAATAGTTATCCCCCAAAATGAATGCACGGTTTGAAAATTACAAGATAGACCTATGGAAAATTGTAAAAATTACAGGAAAAAAAAAAAAATCCTCCAAACAGAGCTTAGTTATGCTCTCTTCTCACTTCACTCTACCCTGTAGTTGTATTTTCAGAAGTAGTCTACTAAGTTGTCTTTCAAAGATTTATTTCAGCAGATGGCTATTCCATCTATGCACAAAGAAAGTGAAATAACCCTATAATTTTGTGGATTTTCAAAAGATAAGCTAACAAAAAGATTCTTCTCCTTTTCCTTTGATTCCAAGAATGTACAGTTGTATATTCTGTTCCTCTGGGAGCTCAATAAGACAATCTTTCCCTGAATATTTCTTCAATTGTCTGGCATTACAATAGAAGTACAGTAATGGTCAATTTTTTTAAAGCTTCCTGGGCTTGCTTGCTTTTCCATGACACTCTAGTGAAATTTATTGTGTGTGTATGTGTGTTTATATACATGTTTTTCTAAAAAAGTATTTTTTCCTTGAAGTTATAGTAGTTTTTCTAGACATTATTAGCACTGGAGTAGAATTTTATGCTGGATTTTTATTTTTTAATATCTATTTGGGGAATATCTCTTATTTGTTTTTAATTAGGGTTGAGCCTAACTCCAGGAATATAGATAAATATGGAACAGTTATTAGAAAATTAATGGTCTAATTTTAATGATAATGTTTGGAATGCTACCAATAAATGGCAGCTTCTAATATGTAAGCTTATTTATATAAGATATAAAACCATCTTTCTTGCCAAGGATATGAAGTCATTGTACTGCTAGACATGTATATCCCACTTCCCGTAAAAAGGAGCATCATCCACAGCATTGCCTAGCTCAAAACCTCTGAATTTTTTAACTGACCTTCCTTAACATGTGGACCAATACCAGGTACTATTCTGCATGAGAAATAGCTACAAACTCTTCCCCCCAAGACTTGTCTTTGAAAAGACTGGCCTGATCATGGCAGTTTCCTTCTTTTAAACCCTTGATGGAAGCTGCTATTCTGCCAGCCATTTCTGTGCTCAGGATTCGACATCTGTTCTCTACAGTTTGCCATCTTTCACTTTTCTCGCTAAAAACCCCTGATTCAGCACTTTTTCTTGTCTCACTCCTTCACTTCTACTCCTCGGTTCCATCTCTCTGGCAGGATAAGTTTCTTCTCATCCATATTCTTACTGAACTTTGTACAACCTCTATTGCTCTTTAGTTAGCTTGTGTTTTCACATGTCATCTCCCTTGCAGAGCTGAACTCCCACAGAAAGGGATACTTGTTTATCCTCGTGTTCCACATCTGATATTATGTCTGGCTTATTGCGAATGATCAATAAATGTTTACGGATTTACTCTGAGGCTTATTTTGTCTTGATATATAGATATGGTTAGAGTAGAAAGAATTCTAGATCTACCAGTGGACTGAGACATTTGAATGTAATCATAAAGTTTACATATAACAATTAAACTATAAAGTTTATAATCATGATTGCAGAATCTAAGACATGAAGACACTAAGCTTTCAACAAAATTCTGAGCTCCTCACTCAGCTTGCCTTAAAGAGAAAGTCAGATCATTGAAAACACACTAAGAATTATGTGAAAAAAAGATCTTCTGTCCAAAAGGAAAAGCTGTTTATAAAAGTTATATTTGCTTTGTAGTCATGTATTTATGTTGTTCTGGTTTAGTCGCTAAGTTGTGTCTGACTCTTTTGCAACACCATGGACTATAGCCTACCAGGCTCCTCTGTCCATGTGATTTTCTAGGCAAGAATACTGGAGTGGGTTGCCGTTTCCTTCTCCAAGGACCTTCCTGACCCAGAGATCAAACCCACATCCTGTGTGTCTCCTGCCTTGACTGGCAAATTCTTTACAACTGAACCACCTTGGAAAACCCATATGTATGTATGCATGTATGTGTATGTATGTATTTGTATGTGCAACACACATAGTTGCATATCCACATGTAGAAGAAACTGAGGAAATATAGGTGGTTGTCTGTTCTAAATTTTCTATAATAGCATATTTAATTTTTATTAATCATATAATTAATCATTTCTTTAAGAAAATTAGAGATACTGAGGGAACATTTCATGCAAAGGTGGGCACAATAAAGGACAGAAATGGTAAGGACCTAACAGAAGTGGAAGATATTAAGAGGTGGCAAGAATAAACAGAAGAACTATACAAAAAAGATCTTTATGACTCAAATAACTATGATGGTGTGCTCACTTACCTAGAGCCAGACATCCTGGAATGTGAAGTCAAGTGGGCCTTAGGAAGCATCACATTGAACAAAGGTAGTGGAGGTGATGGAATTCCAGTTGAACTATTTCAAATCCTAAAATATGATGCTGTGAAAGTGCTGCACTCAATATGCCAGCAAATTTGGGAAACTCAGCAGTGGCCACAGGACTGGAAAATATCAGTGTTCATTCCAATCCCAGAAAGGCAATGCTGAAGAATGTTCAAACTACTACACAATTGAACTCATTTCAAACACTAGCAAAGGAATGCTCAAAATTCTCTAAGCCAGGCTTAAACAGTACTTGAACTGTGTTCAAATGTTCAAGCTGGATTTAGAAAAGGCAGAGGAACCAGAGAAATTGCCAACATCCGTTGGATCATTGACAAAGCAAAAAAGTTCCAGAAAAACATCAACTTCTTCTTTATTGATTACATCAAAGCCTTTGACTGTGTGAATCACAACAAACTGTGGAAAATTCTTAAAAACAAGGGAATACCAGACCACCTGACCTGCCTCCTGAGAAATGTGTATGCAGGTCAAGAAGCAACAGTTAGAACTGGACATGGAACAACAGGCTGGTTCCAAATCGGGAAAGGAGTACGTCAAGGCTGTATATTGTCACCCTGCTTATTTAACTTATATGAGGGGTACATCATGGAAATGCTAGACTATATAAAGCACAAGCTGGAATTGAGATTTTGGGGAGAAATATCAGTAACCTCAGATATTCAAATGATACTACCCTTATCGCAGAAAGTGAAGGACTGAAGAGCCTCTTGATGAAATTGAAAGAGGAAAGTGAAAAAGCTGACTTAAAACTCAACATTCAGAAGACTAAGTTGATGGCATCTGCTCCCATCACTTCATGGCAAATAGATCGGGAAACAATGGAAACAGTGACAGACTTTAATTTGGGGGGTTCCAAAATCACTGCAGATGGTGACTGCAGCCATGAAATTAAAAGATGCTTGCTCCTTGGAAGAAAACTTATGACCAACCTAAACAGCATATTAAAAAGCCAGAGACATTACTTTCCTATGTCAAAGCTATGGTTTTTCCAGTAGTCATGTATGGATATGAGAGTTGGACTATAAAGAAAGCTGAGCACCAAAGAATTGCCGCTTTTGAACTGAGGTATTAGAGAAGACTCTTGAGGGCCCCTTGGACTGCAGGATCCAACCAGTCCATCCTAAAGGAAAGCAGTCCTGAATATTCATTGGAAGGACTGACGCTGAAGCTGAAACTCCAATACTTTGGCCACCTGATGTGAAGAAGTGACTTATTTTGAAAAGACCCTGATGCTGTGAAAGATTGAAGGCAGGAGGAGAAGGGGATGATGAAGGATGAGATGGTTGGATGGCATCACCAGCTGGATGGATGTGAGTCTGAGTAGCCACTATGGGAGTAAGTTCCATGCTGCAGTCCATGGGATCACAGAGCCAGACACAACTGAGGACTGAACTGAACGGAATCATATCATAAAAATCTTATTGTTGAAAAAAATATCTTTTAGTCTAATCCAATTGTGATATTTTGGAATAAAGCATTCTTGTTTCTACTACACTACCTCTCTTTAGACAAGAGATGTTGGATTTCTGCAAACATTATAGTATATTTTTACAATTAATCTTGGAAATTGGAATATAACAATCTTGTGGTTGCTATATTATATAGTTTGTGAAAGAATGAAATTGATAGTAATCAATATAAAAATCTGAGTATATACAATTGCAAACAGATGCTAATACACAGGTGGTTGAACAAAAAATAATATGGCTCTGGTTCAGCACTCTTGTGCTAAAGGAACATCTGGATGTGTATGTTTTATTCCAAAGCCAGAACTTGCTAACAAGGAATAATACTAAGGAATTTCTTCCGTGAATAGAGTTGGATCAAAAAAATGTTTTCAAGGTAATCTGCCAAGGTCCAGCCCCGTCTGATCCAGGGTATTCGAAGGAGAGACGGCATAGGCGAGGATCAGGAAACAACTGCTTAATTAAACGTTAATTAAGGATATAAAGAGTAATAGAATGAGGATAGCTCAGTAGGAAAATTCAGTGGAGAAAAGAGGCTGAGTAGCTTGGTTTACGCGGGAGACCAATAAAACTTCAAGACAAGAAGTTGGCACCACTTCCGTAGGCCACAGGCGTCCTTCCATTCTCCCGAAGGAGAGGAGACACTGAGGCCTCCCCGGTCGGATCTTAGAAGCCCAGGCATAATTAGCAAGCATGGTGGGTTCCGCGCTCCAGATGGAGACTCAGCCAGAATTTGAGAGAGAGAGTGACATGGGGAGACCAAGTTTCAGTGAACAAGGCCTGCACTTTATTTTCCAAAGTAGTTTTTATACCTTAAGCTGTGCATAGAGGATAATGGGGGAGGGGGTGGAGTCATGCAAGGACAGCAGTTCCTAGTCCTAATTGAAGCCAGGCTTTCAAACTTATCATATGCAAAAGTTCAGGTGAATTACATCATCTTCTGGCCAGGAGGCCTGTTAACATTTTAAGAAACTTATTTTTCTCTAAAGGTGATTATTCCAAAGTCAGGCACCAGCCTCCAAAAAAGCATTGGACAAAGCTGCATTCTTATAGGGCAAAGGTGAGGTGGGCTCAATCAAGAAAAGAATTAACTCAAGGGTCCAAGCTTACATTGAGGCTACTACTTACATTTCTATACACCCATTATATCAAGCAATACACTGCCAAGGACACAGTAGGTAAGGAGTATGGAGACTTAGCAGCAAACATTGGCCCAATAAGTGAAAAACCCTTCACCAATACAATTTCTAATCAATCTTTTAACTACTCAAAGGAATCTGTGTTTAGACAGTTTAGAACATCTCCCGCCTCTCACAGTTGGGAGGCTCTGAACAATCACATGTGGCCGGAAAAACCTATTGAGGCAGGCTAGAGGATTTCCAAAGGAGTTTGTAGGTTGAAACACTGTCACACCCAGGAATTATTAACTGGAGCTGTAAGCTAACTCTTTTTTTCAGAGAGAGGTAGTGGGGGACAGCCCCCAGTAAAGTCAGAGAAAGCACAAGGCAGAAAGTAGGCAGACTCAGGTTTGGGGGTAGATGCTCGAGAATTTCCAGGGGGACTCCTGAGGCTCGATCCCGCCTTTGCGTATGCCGAGCCTTCTTCCTCATGACCTTTGTCATGGGCGGAGTGCCTCACGCTGGCTCCCGGCAGTGATAGAATTCCACTTGAGCTATTCCAGATCCTGAAAGATGATGCTGTGGAAAGTGCTGCACTCAACATGCAATATGCATTCAATATGCAATATTCTGGCTCCCGGCAGTAATCTTTAAGTCCACATTGCTTTTCAATGTCTTTAAAGTAATGAGTCATATGAGTCATGCTTAAAAATATGTTACTTACAGATACCTAATATATATGAAATATGTGCGTATACACTGTTTTGTAGCACTTGTAGTTTTTTTAGTATTATTTCTAATTTCTAATGACCAGTGTCTAAACTTAAACATTCTTACATAAATATTCTTCCCATTTTATTAACAGGAAACAGTTTATGGAAATTTATTCTTCTGAAAGTGCTTCTTCTAGAAGTGCTGTTTATTATACGTAAAATATAGAAAAAAGCAGAGATATGTCTGTCATATAGTGAAATGCTTCTAAAGTTTTCATTTAACTTATGAATATTTTTTTTTTTACAAACTAAGATGAACTACTAAGTTTTTCTTCTTAAGCTTCCAGAAAAACAAACAAAAAAACTGGATACACAAGATATTATAGCTATATTATCTGAAAAATGAAAATATTTCCAAGCTCTAATTTCTTGCTTATTCTGGAAACTCTTCCTAAAACAAAAGTTAAATGTATAAGGCCAAAAATTAAAAAAAATAAGTATCATCTAATCCCTAGGAATTTTTTGTAACGGCATTTAGCCTTCACCATTTGCAAAATTAGAAGGAACAGATGGACCTGAATTCAAAAAGAACCCATTCTCTGGTAATGTTTTTATAGCCTGCATTGTTTCCTTTGAGTTTTGTGCTACCAGTGTGTGCATATATATATATATATATTTTTTTTTTTTTTCCTATTTGGCCATAATATCATGAGCGTACGAAATGGGCAATATGTCAGGAATAATTAGGCCCTATAGTGCTGAAACCTCAGTGGATAAACTGCCTCTTTTATAGAAGCAACTCATTACCTGTAGACATGTCAATTTTGCTTAGTAGAGACCATCTGTTTGTAGCCACCTCTTTTCCCAGAGGAGCAGTTCCTCTTCCATGAAGACTGCTCCATGATGTCAAAACACCTTTCTCTGTGAAATGGCCTCTCGTCTTCTTGTCACTTCTTCCTACTCCTTCTTGAAGCCGGGTTATTTATTTTAGAGCCAGCAAAAGTGGCTCTGGTTAACTTAAGTGGTAAAACAAAATGAATCTGCTAGACAATGCCCTCAATAGAATACGTATATTGTGAATGTGCTTAGTTGGATTTATGGCTATAGGAAGCTTTCTCATGGACAGCCTCACAAGATATTACATGTACCTGTGACTTTGAGTTTGTCAGCAGCGCTGAGCAAACTGGTATATGTCAACCATGTAAAACTGGTATATTCCAATCTCAACTTAATTTGAATTCATAAGCAACACTGATGGAGAAAAAATGGTTTTGTGTGCCTAGAATTTAATTGTTTATTATATTTTTCAAAAAACTACAAAATTGATGTTAAAATAATTCAAATATTACTAGGCCACTTTGGGTTAGCAACTACTTATAAAGAGATGATCAATTTTATATACACCCCTCCTAAATAAATAGCATGATGGTATATAAAGTTATACAGATGAATAATGTTATGCATTCTCCACTCCCCTATCTCATGAGAAACTAACATCAGTTTCACCAATTATGAAGATACATATAAGAGCACCAGAAACTACCATAGCTACATCACCTGTAGTTGGAGAGTAATTCAGAGGGACATTAGGAATTTACCCAGGAGATTATACTCATTTGTATGTTTTATACACACATTGGAGAAGGCAATGGCACTCCACTCCAGCACTCTTGCTGGAGGATCCCATGGACGGAGGAGCCTGGTGGGCCACAGTCCATGGGATCACGAAGAGTCGGACACAACTGAGCAACTTCACTTTCACTTTTCACTTTCCTGCATTGGAGAAGGAAATGGCAACCCACTCCAGTGTTCTTGCCTGGAGAATCCCAGGGATGGGGGAGCCTCATGGGCTGCCGTCTATGGGGTCACACAGAGTCGGACACGACTGAAGCGACTTAGCAGCAGGAGCAGCAGCATACACACAATGAAGGAAGAATGAAGCAGGCCTGACATTTACATATATTTCATAGTATTTAGAGAATTTTTCCAGAGAAGACTGGGATTTTTTTGTTGTTGCTAAAATCCTCCTTTCTCATATGATGTCACAGTGGTCTGCAGTGAGTTGCTGAGTAATGAAGGCAGTTATTTCAGTGAAAAGAACAGTTGATCAGAAGAGGTACCCAAAACTCAGAATTACTGTGTAGTCCTGTCATAATCCCTGGAATAGCATTCAGGATTCATGTATTCCCAGGATAAGTTTCAATAAGTTATAAATAGATTACAGTGTCTTTCCAATTTAATTGCCAACAAATTGTTTCCGAAAAGTCAATATTCATGCTCCCTATAAGGGGGAAGGAAATGGTAACCCACTCCAGTACTCTTGCCTGGAAAATCCCATGGACGGAGGAGCCTGGTAGGCTACAGTTCATGGGGTCGCCAAGAGTTGGACAGGACTGAGTGACCTCATTTTCACTTTCACTTTCTAGGTAATAAGCTAATGTGGTAAGAACAAGGTAGCATTCAGAAAACCCACATGCCCTGAAGTATATAGAATAATTACAACAGTAAGGTGAAGAATGTCTGGATACTCAGAGGTGGGCCAGCTACCCACAAATTACTGTAATAAGGTATTCAATATAAAGCGTAAATGGTGTCTTTCCAGTGTGGGCCCTGATAGTGCTTCCAGAATTAGACTTTTTCTATGCCTAAAGAATTTCTTGAGTAATTAACAATTCAGGCTGAATGTGAAAGTTCTAATATTATGCCAGTGCAAAATGACATTTGATCTTGCCTAGTATAAACTCAATCCAAAACTACCTGGGGCCATTGTGGCCTTGAATGGATTTCATTTAAAAATCTGTTTTCTCTCAGTTGCAGTTATCCCTGATTGGTTTAGTTAACAGTTGTACTAAGGATACAAGTATTCTGTTTTATTCAAAAGTAAAAATGACTTCTGGCTAATTTTACTTACTGAACTTTAGTTTATGTTTTCCAACTGAATTTAGAAATAATTTCAGGAAAAACAAGGATGTATATGGTGTTTGAAAGGGATTAATTTAGCAATAGGCAGAATATAGGTTCAAGGAGAATATCTGGGAAGGAGGAAAATCTATAAATGTGAGCAGATGTAACAAAGGGGAATATCTAAAATGATAAATGTGGTTTTTATATTTTAAATTTGTGTGCTTACAACACATCTCTTTCCTTAGGAAATGGCACAAAATAGCAGCTTCTGATTTGACATGGCAGCAGATATAATGCGATTTTTTCAATTAAGGTGATCCCAAGGGAAGTTTTTGGTGCTTCCTGGGTGGCTCAGATAGTAAAGAATCTGCCTGCAATGCATGAGACCCGGGTTCAATCCCTAGGTTGAGAAGATCCTCTGGAGAAGGGAATGGCAACACACTCTAGTATTCTTGCCTGGAGAATCCCATGGAAGAGGAGCCTGGCAGGCTGTAGTTCATGGGGTCACAATGAGTTGGACACAACTGAGTGACTCACTTTCACTTCAAGGGAGGTTTTAACATAACTTACTGTCTGTCTACAATGTGGGAGACCTGGGTTCTATCCCTGGGTTGGGAAGATCCCCTGGAGAAGGAAATGGCAATCCACTCCAGTACTATTGCCTGGAAAATCCCATGGACAGAGGAGCTCGGTAGGCTACAATCCATGGGGTCGCAAAGAGTCGGACACGACTGAGCGACTTCACTAGTGACTAGTGACTCCTTTATAGGCAGTCTTTTTTTTTTTTTTTTCTTTTTTAATCACTTCATGGCTAATCACTGCTGTATGAACACAGGAAAGAAACCTGATGGAGGAGCATGCAAAACTTCTCCACTCACAGACCTTCTCTATAAAGGACACAAAAACTGCTAGAGCAGGGCTTTAACTCTGCATACTTTCATCTTTCCTTTTTCTACATTTACTTCCTGCTCTACCCATTTAGGTTTGAATTTTATAAAACTAAAGGTCTGATAATTATCTGCCATTGTCACCTTCATAACATGTATAATTGCATATTTTAGACTAGACAGGTACCTAGAAGTCAAGCAGGTGGTTTCAAATTTGCATTAAAATATTAAAAGGAGGAAATATCTAAGATGATCTTGATATACTCAAGATCATGAGTGAAAGCTTCTTGCATCATAATGACTTGAACTGCTCTTTTAAGTGGCCTGTAAAATCACAACTGCATGCTATTAAATTCCACCCACCACCACCAAGCCCATACTCACAACACGCCCAGCAAACTCACTGAGAACAGGAATGTAAGAATGATTTGAAACCCCATGTTACCTAAGAAGTTTCATAGTCTTTAACCTGCTGTGTATTTTCCATAAGATTCATCATGGAGTAAAATGAATGGTTTTTCTCTTTCTCTTTCTCCTTTCTACCTTTTACTGCGGAAGAAAAAACTATAACAAAATAATGGAGAAAAATTAAAATGGAGATTCTAGATATATTTTACGCTAAGTAATAGACTTTGTAGTTTTCAGGAGTTTGCTTATTTTATTATCCTTGTATTCTTGAGACTAAAGATAATCAGTTTCCTAGTTTTAAAAGTAAATATACTGATAGTACACTGAATATTCACAAGTATCCTCTAAGTCTTTTCAAACAGTGTGGTCTAAAACAGACCAGCCATTTAAATGGATAGACTAATCTGTGCATTATACAACCAAGATTAAAAGATAATAAACCTTTCTTCTTGAAGTTTTTTCTTCTGTCCAATGTGTTACAAAATAACAGACGTGCATTATATATGTATTATGTACATATATTTCATGATAGGGATGAAAAAATCTTGAGTTCAAAAGGCTATTTTTTTTTTAACTTTCAATCTTTTTACAGCTGCTACATAATTGTATAAGCTGTAAGCATAAGTGTGATTGTGATATATTGGAACCAAAGCGGAATCAAGTGCTGTTAGTAATAGCCAAAGAATGGACATTACAGCACTGATTTGCCAACCACATAGCACATAAAATAAATATGTTAGCATTCTATTTACTCTTTATGTCACTTTCACACATGATAAACATCTTCCTATGTGTCTGTTATCTAAATTATAAAATAAAAGATTCCCTGCATGTCATTTAAATAAAATTTGAGCAGAGTTATGTGATAGTAAAAGCTACCAAGGATTATTTATGTCACAAAAATATAAATTTAGTTGAAACCTTTACAAATTTTATTGATAATGTGAAAGTGCAAGTCGATTAGTGGTGTCTGACTCTTTGTGACCCCATGGACTATACAGTCCATGGAATTCTCCAGGGCAGAATACTGGAGTGGGTAGCCTTTCCCTTCTCCAGGGGATCTTTCCAACCCAGGGATTGAACCTAGGTCTCCTGCATAGTGGGCAGATTCTTTACCAGCTGAGCCACAAGGGAAGCCCAGGAATACTGGAGTGAGTAGCATATCCCTTCTCCAGCACATCTTCCCAACCTAGGAATTGAACCAAGGTCTCCTGCATTGCAGACGTATTCTTTACCAACTGAGCTATCAGGGAATAATAATGGTAGCCGCTTATTTCAACATAGGCTTTCTGTAGTTGCTGATCTTCACTAATAGTTTATTATTAACATTACTGGAATAACTGGGCTTACCCATAACAGATTAATGTTAAGACTCATTTCTTCTGCCTTAAGTAGGTAAGTGAGGTCGCTCAGTCGTGTCTGACTCTTTGTGACCCCATGGACTGTAGCCAACCAGGCTTCTCCGTCCATGGGATTCTCCAGGCAAGAATACTGAGGTGGGTTACCATTTCCTTCTCCAGGGGATCTTCCTGACCCAGGGATCGAACCCGGGTCTCCCGCATTGGAGGCAGACGCTTTAACCTCTGAGCCACTAGGGAAGCACCAAAATACATAAGCATTTCTTTTTCTTCCCACAATATTCTCAGAAAGAACTGCTATATGTTATAAGGCCAGCTATTGGTGGAATATTACTTATACATTTCTTAAGGGTAAATTCGCAACCAGTTTCAGAGTCAAAAACAAAAGGGCATAATTTGATAAAAAATCTTATTGCCTGATAGCTGGCAGACATTTGTCAGCAGTTTTGGTTTCTTTTAAAGGGCAGCACATGGCTGACTGATCTCATAGTAGGATTTACAAGTGCAATTATTGCCATATAATTCAACAAATCACTTTAATCGCTGAAAACCTAAAGCTTTCAAATTTTTCTCTTTTCGTTGTGGAGTTCCTAGGGAGATAGGCCTCTGTAAAATGAACTTTAATTCCAATCAAAAGCCTTCAGTAAAATTTAAGTAATTTAATGACAGAATACAAATAATGATTTCAAGTCCCTAAAAAAAAAAAATTAGTTTTTTCTTTGGCATTTAGAAAATTGTTAGGGATATAAAAACGTGCCAGCTGGACCTTTTAGAATCACATTGCTTATTAACATTGAGAATTAGTTATACTTAAAGATTAAAAAATTAGGCTGCATAGGTGACTGAAAGTTAAGGTAGATTTGCACACACATAAAATTGACTTATGTGAAGGCTGAAAAATGCTTGAAAATGTGCTCATCGTGGAGGCAGCCCTGCTTTTTAAGTACATTCCATTGTAATCCAACTTATATAGACAGTTCAACAAAACCACCTTTTTGAGCTGGGTGGGGTCTGCCTCTTTCATAAGGTTCTTCTCGCATAAAATGAGAAATTTTATGTAAATTAATACAGTTCCCACTACATAATAGGCACCTGCTATAGTATGGTTATTGTAGCAAAGCTTATTTCTTAGTTATTGAGTGGGCATGCTTTGCATTTGGAAATGATGTTTGTTTGGGTTTTTCCTTTGTATTTTATTGAAAAACCCCAAAGAACTCTTGACTTCCCTGGTGGCTCAGACGGTTAAGCGTCTGTCTACAATGTGGGAGACCCGGGTTCGATCCCTGGGTCGGGAAGTTCCCTGGAGAAGGAAATGGCAATCCACTCCAGTACTCTTGCCTGGAAAATCCCATGGACAGAGGAACCTGGTAGGCTACAGTCCATGGGGTCGCAAAGAGTCAGACATGACTGAGCGATCCTCACCGTAATCACTGTAAAAGAACTCTTTGGCCAACCCAGTCCTATGGGACAAAATAAGAAAAATCACAAAACACAATAGCACTAACAAATAGACCTATATTTAAAGTCCCTAACTTAGTTCCCTCTCTGATAAAAGAATTTATAGAAAGGTTGGTCAGTGAGATGTGATAATAGAGGAACCTTACAAGGAGGGACCTTACAAGGTTTTCCCTTAAACATCACACAGATGCAGAGAGAGCACATATTTATTTCAAAGAATGGAGAACTCTGCCTGAACTGGAGACGTCTGAGAAGTTTTTACAGAGCAAGCAAAACTTGCAGGATGAAGGGAGAGCAAATTAGTGGTGAACTGACCAAAACCGCCTGTGTAACCTGGAACTAAGAAGCTAAGGGCTGTCTGAGATGGATGTGGCGTTACGTGGAAATCAGAGAGCAGGGGCACCCGACCATACTTTATATTTAGAGTAACCTTAAAACATATGAGCAACAGGGTTACCCTTCAGTCTGTTTATTTCTTCATATCATATTTTACTTTTCTCCTTTTTCTATTTATTCACTTTATATTCCTTTTTTAAAAAAATTTAATTTAGAGTCCCCCTCCCCACTACATTGTAAATTCTATTAAGGCAGAATCCTTGTATGTTTTCTTCAGCACTCTATTTAAATATGCTTACTAGCACTATATTGTCCTCTATCGCTAAATCCTGTCCGACTCTTTGAGACCTTAGGGACGGTAGCCCCCCAGGCTCCTCTGTCCATGGATTTCCCAGGCAAGAATACTGGAGTGGGTTGCCATTTCCTTCTCCAGAGGATCTTCCTGACTCAGGTATCAAACTGGCATTTCCTGCTTTGGCAGATGGGTTCTTTACCACTGAGCCACAAATATAAAATAGTGTTCAAAAAACAAAAATTAAATTAATAAATTAATGAATATGAGCTGAAAATTTAAGAATTCTTTTAAAACATTTCTTGGGTAAATTGCAGAGTGACAGTGTCAGGTATTAGTCAGAATTTCATGCCACCTTCACCTTACTACACTCTTTCCCCATAAAATTGTTCCTAGTGAGCTGCCACAGGGGTCATCATAGCTCATGCTGAAGCCAGGGCATAAAGCATCTTGCCTTTTAATTTTAAACTGACAGTCCAAGTGTAAGAGAAAGTTGTATGAGAATCTAACAGTTTGAGAATTTTCTTTCCTCTAAGCTAAAAAAAAAAAAAAATCCATGGACTGGGGAGAAAAGGAGAGTCTAAGGAAAGGAAAAAAAGTTACTCAGGATTGAAACCAGTGAGAGCAATGCTTATGAAATGATTTAGTAACTGGTACAAATTATGTGAACAGGGAGTTGAATGACTCAGATGACTGAGTAGAGGCTCTGCTCTGCTTACTCGCTCAGTCATGTCTGACTCTTTGCGACCCCATGGATTATAGCCCTCCAGGCTCCTCTGTCCATGGAATTCTCCTGGCAAGAATACTGGAGTGGGTTGCCATTTCCTTCTCTGTGAGTAGATGCTACCATGGAGGAATAACAGTGGTCAGGAACCACACAGATTCCCTCCAGTTGTGGTAATGTTACATCTTATGTGCTCCCTGGAAAAGAAGGGGTAGATGTGGATGGAGTTAATGAATGCTAAGTGGACTTAGTGTTTTAAGAATTGCTAAAATGACGAGATGAGATCAAGTGTGTTCAGGGTTGCAAGATATGCATGCTGCAACTAAGATCCAGCACAGTCAAATAAATAAAATTTTAAAAAAAAGAACAAAGACATCCTTCTGTATAATAACAATGCCATTATAACACCTAAGAAAAAGAACTAATTAAAAAAAAAAAACTTCAATGAAAAGCAAATATTCTTAGCCATGCCATGTTGTTGATAACTGCTTTAGCATTCTGCCAAAAGAATACAAGGAAGTAGTTGATGTCTGCACTAGTTGTCTTTATGTAGTTAGCACTCAAATAAAAACTCAGTACAACAAGCAGTGTGGGGGTGGGGAGGGGAAGAGTTGCCAAAATGGAGTTCTCCCTGAGGAAATGGAAAGAGCTAAATACAGGAATTATTCAGTATGTAAATAGTTTCAATAGAAGGGACAGATAGATTTTTAAAGTTTATTCTCCTAGGACACTATATAAGCATAAAGTAGTTATACCTTAAATGAATATGCATGCATCAGTATGCTGCTGCTGCTGCTAAGTCGCTTCAGTCGTGTCTGACTCTTAGCGACCCCATGGACTGCAGCCCACCAGGCTCTTCCATCCGTGGGATTTTCCAGGCAAGAGTACTGGAGTGGGGTGCCAGTGCCTTCTCCATGCATCAGTATATATCCTCACAAACATCCACAAGGTTCCAGTGTATTTCTGTGTTAATACTTAAGATTCTTGTCTTATTTTAAATATAACATCTCTCAATTATTCCTTGGCCTTGATGAAGCTAAGTATTATGGCTTAAGTTATCAGTGTTTTATATTGTCATCTTGGTGTTATAAATCACTCTAAAATAGGGGGAAAAAATCTTGGCAATCCTGTCACATCCTTTTTTCTGAAATTATGAAAATCACACATTCATCTATCCACCCATCATTCATTCAGCAAATACTTGTCCCTTTTATCATAAAGCAAGAATGTTTCCATAATTTACTAGCAATTTAAACAATATAAACAATATGCCTCCCCTACTTACAAGAGGGATTGGGATGAGTGTCTTCCATTGTCTGCAGCAGGGGGCAGCAAGGAAGAAGAGGGTGGACAGCTGTCCTGTGAACAATAATGTCTGACACAATAAATGATAGAAAGAACTTCAGGTTAGACAGATGTTGTTCAGTTACTCAGTCCTGTCGGACTCTGAGGCCCCATGGACTGCAGTACACCAGGTTTCTCTGTCCTTCACCATTTCCTAGAGTTTGCTCAAACTCATGTCCATTGAGTTGGTAATGCCATCCAACCATCTCATTCTCTGTCACCCCCTTCTCCTCCCACTTTCAATCTTTCCCAGCATCAGGATCTTTTCCAATAAGCTGGCTCTTCACATCAGGTGGCCAAAGCATGGGAGTTTCAGCATCAGTCTTTCCAGTGAATATTCATGGTTGATTTCCTTTAGGATTGACTGGTTTGATTTCCTTGCTGTCCAAGGGACTCTCAAGAGTCTTTTCCAGCACCACAATTTGAAAGCATCAATTCTTTTGTGCTCAGCATTCTTAGGGGCTTCTGAGGTGGTGCTAGTGGTAAAGAACCCACCTGCCAGTGCAGGAGACATAAGAGACATGGGTTTGATTCTTGGGTCAGAAAGTTCCCCTATAGAAGGGAATGGCAACCCACTCCGGTATTCTTGCCTGGAGAATCCCATGGACAGAGGAACCTAGCAGGCTAAAGTCCATAGGGTTGCACAGAGTCAGACACAACTGAAGTGTCTTAGGAGACTTCTTTATGATCCACTTCTTATATCTGTACATGACTACTGGAAAAACCCTAGCTTTGACCATACAGACTTTTGTTGGCAAAGTCATGTCTCTGCTATTTAATATACTGCTGAGGTTTGTCATAGCTTTTCTTCAAAGGAGCAAGCATCTTTTAATTTCATGGCTGCAGTCACCATCCACAGTGATATTGAGGTTAGATATATATGCCTAACCAAACCTTAGCTATTTCTTTCCAATTTCTCTTATGACTCCATATCTCATAGCCTCCCCAGTTTTCTGCTGGACAGAGAAAAAAACAGTGATGAGAAAAAAATGAGAGTGATGTGTTTTCTAAGCTTTCATACTTTGAGCTATTTTCTGTATACCCATGTCTTCCTTGTTATTATCAAAGTGCATTTTTCTCAATATTCAGGTTAGAGAGACCTTTAGAACATATAGCTTTGAAAGCTGAGGCTCTATTCTAGCAACTCCTTCTAAGCCATCAGAAGCTCTAGTCATAATGAAACAGGAATACAAGTTCTGTCGCAAAGCCAAAGAATGAACTCCACAGACACACAGACACTCACACAGGCAGAGTTTTATTTCAGAATATAGAAGTTAGAAGTACAAGGCTCCCAGCAAAGACATGGGGAGGGGGGAAAGTGTCCTGAAACTGTGGGAATCACAACAGTTTATATCTTTTACCAATATCGACCTGTTAGTTGTAGGTCGGGTCAGAGGTCCCAGTGTGAGTAGTCCCTGACCAATCAGTTTAAAAATCAACATGTCTAACTTGTCAAATTTTAGGACTTTCTTTGATTTCCCAGTCCTTGGATTTTCCTAAAACTTTGATTCTCTATCTCCTGACCTTTTCTCATGACCTCAGGCCATTGTTCAAGAGCCAAGTGTATATTTTTTTTTTTTTGAATGTTGAGTTTGTTTTTTTTTAAACTTTACAATATTGTATTGGTTTTGCCATATATCAAAATGAATCTGCCACAGGTATACATGTGTTCCCCATCCTGAATGCTCCTCCCTCCTCCCTCCCCGTACCATCCTTCTGGGTCGTCCCAGTGCACCAGCCCCAAGCTTCGAGTATCGTGCATCAAAGGCTGGACAGGCAACTCGTTTCATATATGATATTATGCATGTTTCAATGCCATTCTCCCAAATCATCCCACCCTCTCCCTCTCCCACAGAGTCCAAAAGACTGTTCTATACATCATTGTCTCTTTTGCTGTCTCATATACAGGGTTATTGTTACCAACTTTCTAAATTCCATATATATGTGTTAGTATACTGTATTGGTGTTTTTCTATCTGGCTTCACTCTGTATAATAGGCTCCAGTTTCATCCACCTCATTAGAATTGATTCAAATGTATTCTTTTTAATGGCTGAGTAATACTCCATTGTGCATATGTACCACAGCTTTCTTATCCATTCATCTGCTGATGGACACTAGGTTGCTTCCATGCCCTGGCTATTATAAACAGTGCTGCGATGAACATTGGGGTACACGTGTCTCTTTCAATTCTGGTTTCCTCAGTGTGTATGCACAGCAGAAAGGAGGTAAGAATATACAATGGATTAAAGACAATCTCTTTAACAAGTGGTGCTGGGAAAACTGGTCAACCACGTGTAAAACAATGAAACTAGAACACTTTCTAACACCATACACAAAAATAAACTCAAAATGGATTAAAGATCTAAATGTAAGACCAGAAACTATAAAACTCCTAGAGGAGAAGATAGGCAAAACACTCTCCGACATACATCACAGCAGGATCCTCTATGACCCACCTTCCAGAATATTGGAAATAAAAGCAAAAATAAACAAATGGGACCTAATTAAACTTAAAAGCTTCTGCACAATGAAGGAAACTATAAGCAAGGTGAAAAGACAGCCTTCAGAATGGGAGAAAATAATAGCAAATGAAGCAACTGACAAACAACTAATCTCAAAAATATACAAGCAACTCCTACAGCTCAATTCCAGAAAAATAAATGACCCAATCAAAAAATGGCCGAAGAACTAAATAGACATTTCTCCAAAGAAGACATACAGATGGCTAACAAACACATGAAAAGATGCTCAGCATCACTCATTATCAGAGAAATGCAAATCAAAACCACTATGAGGTACCATTTCACACCAGTCAGAATGGCTGTGATCCAAAAGTCTACAAGCAATAAATGCTGGAGAGGGTGTGGAGAAAAGGGAACCCTCTTACACTGTTGGTGGGAATGCAAACTAGTACAGCCACTATGGAGAACAGTGTGGAGATTCCTTAAAAAACAAGTGTATATTTTAAAAGTTAAAGGCCCACCTGGTGTTTTTCTCCTTGATAAGTTGGATAGCAGTTACTAGTTGTCCTGTCATGGGCTCGAGTGTGTTATGGCCTCCGGGCCAGGGAAGCATCCTTCTGAATACCAGGGAACTGTAACAGCAAGTACAGTTATAAGATTACTGGAGTGCTGGAGTGAGACACTTGTTTGAGAAAATAGGTAGAGGTTGGAATTGGATTTTTAGGAAAAGAAACCGAGGCCTTAACCCTACA
The DNA here is from genome assembly GCF_029407905.1 of Bubalus kerabau. Taxonomy (NCBI): domain Eukaryota; kingdom Metazoa; phylum Chordata; class Mammalia; order Artiodactyla; family Bovidae; genus Bubalus; species Bubalus kerabau. The sequence continues at coordinate 156,300,444 of NC_073626.1, forward strand.
CTGACTACCTAATAATTTTCTATCTCAATGAGACACAGAAGAAGTCCATGTGTGTGCCCCACTCTCTGCCCAGATCATCTACGTCTGTGTCTCCACTTCTCTGTGAATATCTGCCTCTTACCTAGCTCAACCTCTGACTTGACCATGTGAAATTAGTTCACTAAAGCTGGAGAATGAAAGTCTGCAATTAAAATTTGAGAGGTACTGCCAATAAAGCATTCATTAGACATGCCATTAAGCATATTTGAAAGTATAATGAGGATCTATAGGGAGACTTACCCTTGTCCCATACAGTCTTTCAAAGATATTCTGTAGTCAGTCATTCAGCACATTTTCATAAACCACGTACTGTGTGCCAAGCTCTATACAATAAAGAAAATGTCCCATGTACTTGGTCTTTGTTGAGGCACAGCCATAATGCAACATCTGAAAATTAAGTCTAGATGCAGCAATTTTAATTATTTCTGATTCTTCAAATCAGAACAATTGAAATTCCATATTTCAGAGTACAAGGGGATCCTTGAACTAGATACCTGGATTTCTTTACTTAACATTTCAAAAGCTAAACATTCTTTGGTACCTAATCCACATAGAATATTTTTTCACATACATAAATGTGCAAACTCTTTACAAATGTAATTGTTCAGTCTTCAGAAGCAACATAACTTTACCTGTAAGTCTCTCCTTAGCCTTGTATTTAGTTGTTATGGTCCTGAATTCTAATTTTAGAAATATTGAACTCCCATTAGTCAGCATTGTTCAAATGTGAAAATCTGTTAATACAATTAATTCCACACTGCTTAAATAACAAAGCTACTCTTGTAACTTGTTTTTTTTTTTTACTCATATTAAAGTCACTAACTAATTTCATGGTAATCACTCATTGATTCATATGTGATATTGTTCATTTCTCTGTTTGCTTCATTTGTAAGCAGATTTTGAAAATCTGGGTAAGATTTAGGAGAAAATGAGTCATGTTTTATACATAGCAACATCTCTTGACCAAGAAAGAACTCACATCTTTACAAAAAATCATGGCTTTTTCTCTTTTAGTTGTATGAATTTTCACTTTCAGAACTAACAAGTCAATTCATATAATTACCTTGTATTGCTTAGATGTGTGCATTGCATCTCACAATGATTCTTCCTGACTCCTCCAAGCTTTTGGCAGGAGAAAGACAGACTCACAGCTATTCTGCTTGTTAGATTAACATCAGAAAGCAGAATTTGCATCTGGCCACTAGGCCTTTACTCATCAAATCAGCAAATGGAACTAATGTGGAATAATAATAGGATAGCTGGTTTTTGAGAATAGAAGACTAAAAGAATTTTTATAAAACATGCAGTTCACATTTTTAAAAAATCACAAAAGCCATTAAACATGGAATCCATCTCATTTTTCATGTCATCTAATGTTATCATTGTCTTTTCTAGGACATTCATGATTCTTGTGCTACAAGTAATGTTGAGAAATTTTTGATAACCATTTAAAATGCCAGTCATATAAACAGTGTTTCTCGTCTTTGGATAAAATCCTATAACCCTACCTGTGCATTTTGCACATTTTAAAATTATATTTAAATAATATCATTTAATTAGAGATTTTTTTTAAGATTATAGTGAAATGTGATCCTAGGAGGTGATCACAAAAACAGCAAATGCTAAATATGAATTTTCTGTATTGAATGCATAAGCATCTTTTTTACATTTTTTCTTCCATCTTATCTTGATAGAGTGATTGAAAATACTCCAGGGAAGAGAGAAGTTTTTAAGAGGTTCTTTTAAAAAATCAACTTAATTATACAGTTAACTTCTCTACATGCATATTAATGTATGTGGCTATTTAAAGTATAGGTGCATCCTTCTCTTTCTATCAAAAAGTGAGCTAACATAATTTATCTTTTGAATGATTGAAACTACCAATATTCCCTGGAAGAACTAGATAATGCCACTTAAAATTTTTTACAAATTCAGATTTTTTAGTTGGAAATAATAGAATGGTTAAGAGCTTTGAGTGAACCAACCTTCAAAATGACCACACTACCCTGAAATTATTTTCTGTTTCCCTGTTTTACATTATCATTTTCTACCTTGATTTGTACACGTAGACATGTGCAATCAGATGCTAGTCATTTTCTCACATTCATACCACAGTGTCACTGGAATTTTCTCCTGGTCTTTTTCTGTGTCTGTCTCAATATAGACACTCTCTGGTACTCCTCTCAGACTAAAGGTAGATGATAAAAATTGAAATATGATTGAGACCTTTGCAGACGTCCTCTCTTCCTCATTTGCCAGATTGTATTGTTTGCTTTGAAATACATCTTGGAGGCATGGTTTGAACAATTTTAGAACAGTGTGCATCAATTTTTCACCTGAACATTTTGAAAAAAATAATATATATTCTTTTACAAAGTTATTGTTAGGTAGTTAGAATAGGAAAAAGCAGTCCAAAATGGCAGTGGCTAAAAGGCAAAGAAGAGAAGTGTCCATGAAAATAGAACAAAGGAAGGTCGGAGGACCAGAGTGAGGACCTCAAGTAAAACAAACGGCCCTCCTGGATGGTCCAATTTACACAGGGCAGGCTCCGGTTGGGGGAGGAGACAAATATATAAAAGGAGGAAGCCTAGAAGGATTGAAGCTTCTCTTCTCTTCTCTTAGCATCTTTTGGGTCGGCCCACCCTCATACGTCAAGTATGTATTTTCCTTTGCTTTCTAAATAAAACTGAGCTGTACCATGGAGCTGTAACACTAGTCCATCCAAGGAAATTATATGGGGTTATAACACTGGTCTGTCCAAGGAAATTACATGGGGCTGTAACACTAGTTCATCTGTCACTTCAAAGTTTTGCTGCGACGAGACAGAAGCATGTAAATTACAAACTCCCCTGATATTATTATCTAAAATTGTTTCATAAAATTATGTAGTCATAAAAGATGTTATCTCCAACATGTTGTCTATTATATTTGTGCTATGCATATATTTTTTCCAAAATATTTTAGCTTCAGCTACAATTATTCATTTAATTACTGAGTTTATGGTGAATGGTAAAAAAGCCAGTCCTTATTATGAGACCAATCAGCCAGGTCAAGCTTATTTCATTATCAATTCAAATATAAATGTGGTATATAGTCTTAGGGGCTTCCCTATGGCTCAGATGGTAATGAGTCTGCTTGCAGTGTGGGAGAACCAAGTTCAGTCCCTAGGTTGGGAAGATCCCCTGGAGAAGGAAATGGCTACTGACTCCAGTATTCTTGCCTGGAAAATCCCATGGATGGAAGAGCCTGGCAGGCTACAGTCCATGGGGTTGCAGACAGTCAGACACTTCTGAGCAACTTCACATACATTCTTAAGATCATCTCATCTGAATTCTAGACAAGAAGACAAAATAATGAAACAGTAAAACAGAAAGAGAGATAAAAGAAGCATGAGCCCTTGTCATTTGTTTGCAGGGGAAAAGGCATAGCCATTTCAGTATCTCTTGCCAATAACTCTCTTTGCTTTCCCTGAAAAAATCTTTCATTAGGAGCCATCCATCTTTAATTGTTCCTTGGTTTGGCACAAGTGACTTGGTTTTACCTAAAGCAGTAACATACTTCTGTTTAGTACAATAGAGAAGAAAAATGACTGAAAAAAAAAGGAAGTTGGAAAGGAAAAGCCCGGATGCTGTGAACCAGTATGGTGTGAACCAATTTTAAGGAATTTGTGTAAAAGTTGGAATTCTAGGAATGATTATTGTATGGCTATGTGCCTATGTGCCCATGTGCCCTTAGGGAATTCTTTTTGACTCCCAAGGGTACATATAGATTTATTTTGAAGACCATTGCTTAAAGTACCTTTGCCCCACCACCCCCAGCTTTATTGAGATATAGTTGACATATAACTGTAAGTTTAAGCCTTTAAAATGCTTTTGATGTGCATATTCCTCAGCTTCAGTTCCAGTGTATTCTCATTCAAGAGTCTGAATGAGTCTTTGAACTTGTCTTTGACAAAATAAAGCTAGGGTAAAGGTGAAAAACATAAATGATTGCTACAGAACAAAGAAGTTATTTTCTCTTTCACTGCTATACTTTCTTTAATGTTTCTTTTTTCCTATTGCTTTAAGAAAATAATGCCTGTGTCAATTAATGAATAATGTTAAGTTTGCTACTGAGTTACATTGCAATTTGATAAAGCAATCCATTTTGTATTTCTTAAAGAGAAATGGAGATATGTTTCTTCTATTAAATACCCGGAGACAAAAATCAAGGAGAAAATAGTATTTTGTTTGCACGGTTTATTTAGCTACATTTAGAGAAGGCAATGACAGCCCACCCCAGTACTCTAACCTGGAAACTCCCATGGACAGAGGAGCCTGGTAGGCTGCGGTCCATGAGGTCGCTAGGAGTCTGACATGACTAAGCGACTTCACTTTCACTTTTCCTTTCATGCATTGGAGAAGGAAATGTTAACCCACTCCAGTGTTCTTGCCTGGAGAATCCCAGGCACAGGGGAGTCTGGTGGGCTGCCATCTGTGGGGTCGCACAGCATCAGACACAACTGAAGCTACTTAGCAGCAGCAGAAGCAGCTATATTTTTGTAATATATTCTACCAAAAGTTGTTTTCTTTTCTTTTTGTCATGTGCTATATTTTGTTCTGCTTATTTCATTTGACTTCCCTGGTGGCTCAGACGGTTAAGCATCTGTCTACAATGTGGGAGACCTGGGTTTGATCCCTGGGTAGGGAAGACCCCCTGGAGAAGGAAATAGCAATCCGCTCCAGTACTATTGCCTGGAAAATCCCATGGACAGAGAAGTCTGGTAGGCTACAGTCCATGGGGTCACAAAGAGTCGGACACGACTGAGAGACTTAACTTTCACTTTATTTCATTTAGCGGTATCATGCAATCCTTTATATCTCTATTTTTTTTTTTTTTTTTTAGCTTTTCCAAAGAGACAGTTTGGGTTAATTTTGTTTTCTTTACATTTTGCCTTCATGTGATATTTCTTCCCTTTGACAGGGACCCAAGCAAAATACTCTGCTTGCCATATTGCACCTATAAGTGTTAGTCACTCAGTCGTGCCGGACTCTTTGCAACCCCATGGACTGCAGCCCACCAGGCTCCTCTGTCCATGAGATTTTCCAGGCAAGGATACTGGAGTGGGTTGCCATTTCCTTCTCCAGGGCATCTTACCAACCCAGGGATAGAACCCCGGTCTCCTGCAATGCAGGCACATTCTTTACTGAGTGAGCTACAAGGGAAGCCTGATATATAATTGTTTTTCTGTTGCCATAATGCATTTTTTAAAATAAGTACGGAAACTGCAATAAGCTTCTGTTTTACATTAGATTCCTCCAGAAGAAGACCCTGAACTGTAAGACAGGGATTCTAATGCAAGGGAGTGCCCTTTGGAGAAACTCGTGATGGAGTGAGGGAGGCAGAAAAGGGAAGGGACAAAAGCCACGCAGTGGTGAGGTTTCAGCCTATGACTAGTATCTGCCTGACCCCACATGAAGCTCTGGAGTGTAATTCGCATTGTAGAGTCTGTAGTGTTGCCTAACCTGGAGACACAGGCTCCAAGCTTTGTGCCTCTGTATCAGTCAGTTGTTGGCTGCAGGAGGCTATGCGAGGGTAGAGAGTGAGACATTGTTTTTTTCCGGCAAAATGGCATCTAGCAAATGATATATATATATATAAATTTTTTTAAGAAAATTGCCCCAATGGACAATTTGCAGCTGGGGGATGGATGCTGTACCGGCTACAGAAGGGGAACTGGCTGAAGCCCCAACAGCCTCTACTACAGATACTAAGCCATTCAAGTGTATTTCTATAGTTAAACTGTTAAGAGCTTTCGAAATTCAGTAACATTCAATCCAATGTGTGATCTTTTCTGTACGTGCATGCGTGTGTGTGTGTGAGAGAAAGAGAGAGTTAATTTGCTTCATTTGGTAGAGCTTAGGGCTGTTACTGGGAGAAAGCAATGGCACCCCACTCCAGTACTCTAGCCTGGAAAATCCCATGGACGGAGAAGCCTGGTAGGCTGCAGTCCCTGGGGTCGCTGCGAATCGGACACGACTGAGTGGCTTTACTTTCACTTTTCACTTTCATGCATTGGAGAAGGAAATGGCAACCCACTCCAGTGTTCTTGCCTAGATAATCCCAGGGATGGGGGAGCATGGTGGGCTGCCATCTATGGGGTCGCACAGAGTTGGACACAACTGAAGCGACTTAACAGCAGCAGCAGCAGCAGGGCTGTTACTGCCGAGGTGTCAGGCAGAGTGGTTCACTTAAAAAGTAGTCCTCTGGCAATAATAGGTTTATGTGATTTATTTGCTATGTAATCTTAGGTAGTTCCTTACCTTCTCTGAATCTAACTCATTTTTTCTGCAGTTGCAGTCATAATACCTTCCTGAAGCTTATTGTGAGAGTATTTGTATAAGGTTGCTCACCAGAAAGAAATACTTACGTAAAGGTGGCTCTTTTTTATATCAATATAGTGTAGGTTATTTTATTGTCCTCTGTTTCGTGGCCTCAGACACTTGCTTTGAAAACAAAAAATAGACCAAGTGAGAATGTATGGCCGTGTCAGTACAGATGTCATCTCAGCTGGACAAAAGCTCAACGCTGGGCATCATCTCTATATAAAACCAAAGCAGTTAGTTTTATATTTTTCTGTTAAAGGATAAAGTTCTCAGGTGCTACTGAGGTAAATAAAGCAATGTACCATTCAAACGCACCATTGCATCAGCAGAATTGGCTGGCATTCTATAGGACTTTCTAAAGGGAGTTACTCTTTAGTTACTCTTTATGCAATACTTAAATATCGTCAGCAAATGGTAAACACAACTTGGTCAGTAAGATATTTTGAATGGTCACTGACACATTCTAAGTGAAAGTTGCTCAGTTGTGTCTGACTCTTTGCAATCCATGAACTATAATTGTCCATGGAATTCTCCAGGCCAGAATGGAGAATCCTACCCAAAGGAGTGGGTAGCCTTTCCCTTCTCCAGGGGATCTTCTCAACCCAGAGATTGAACCCAGGTCTCCTGCATTGCATGCGGTTTCTTTACCAGCTGAGCCACAAGGGGAGCCCAAGAATACTAGAATGGGTAGCCTATCCCTTCTCCAGTGGATCTTCCCAAAGTAGGGTAGGTAAGAATAGATGACAGGCCTTCATGGGGCTTTTGCTCTTTCTACTGGTCACCACTAGATGGTGATGTATGAAAATTCACTTCAGACTTGTTTAAAGCTAAAAGTAATGTGTTGGATCTTCAAAATCAGCTACTGGCAAATCCATCTACCTGGATGATAGTCACAAAGGGTATGCACTAATGCACATATGAATAAAACTCAAAGATTACCAGAGTATCTACTAGCCCCACTTCCTCATTCTCATTCAGGGACATTAACTCTTACTCTGCAGACTATTAGAGAAAACTTTGGATATCTGGTGTCTGAAACTACAGGTGACTTGTGCTTGGTCATGTTCAACTCTTTGACACCCCAGGAAATGTAGCCCACCAGGCTCCTCTGCCCATAGAATTTTCCAGGCAAGAATGCTGGGGTAGGTTGCCATTTCCTTCTCTAGGGTGACTTAGAAGCAGGAAAATGAGACAGAAGGGTACCCACAATAAACTCACACATTTTCATAGTGACCATTAACAGCCCCAGAGAAATAACTCTTCAAATATATCTTGTAGAACAAGATACATCTATGCACATTATCACTTTAGATTTTTATAACCCACAGTAGAGTTTGCTGGTCAAAAAGATATTATTAAAACTTATAGTTGACAGTCTAATATAGCCAGACACAATGCAAGTAAACATAAGAAAAGTATGTTGTAACAAATTTTGAAGATCATGAAATGAAAGAACAGAGAATGAAACAGAATAATTGGCAGAGCCTGTAGGGATGGGCTCTTGAAGAAGTGACATTTAAAATGAGACCTAAAATATGAAGAAAAGTCAGGCAGGTAAACAGCTCACAATGAATGATTTGCAAGAAGGCCCTGAGAACAGAAAATACTTGCAAATTTGGGGAAGAATTGAAATGAAGTGTAAGAGGAGCAAAGTGACCAGTAATGGATGTTAAGTGGAGAGATAAAGATAGACGTATAGACAGGTACCACATTAAAGAGTTTGGATTTTATTCCAAGTTCAAATGAAGGCTGATTAATTCCAAGAAGGAGAGATTATTATGATCTAATTTACATTTTAGAAATATCACTCTACCAATTGTGTAGGATAAGAATTGGAAGGCTTAGGAGTGAAAGCAGGGAGACCACTGGTGGGCTACTATAGACGTACATGATTGGACTCCAAAGAGGGCAGTGAGTGGAGAGAAGTGAAAATATACATCTGAACAAACTTTGGAGGTAAAGCTAATAGAAGATGGTGATGGGGGTTGTAGATGGGTGTGGAGGAAGTGAGTTAGCAAAGTGGCTGGACCTCCAGGTTTATGATCCCTAGGTTTCTAATTTGTTTCAGTGACTAAGTGACATGGTTCGCTCTTACTGAGGTGAAGGTGAGGGAAATGTAGAAGAAAGATTCAGGAGAGGAACAAGTAGTTCATGTTTACGCTGGTTAAGTTTGAGATTCTTCTGAGAACAAATGAAGGTTCAAGTAGAAAAGTAGGTGGGGGTGTGTGTTTAAATTCTGAAGGGGAGTTTCCAGCTGCAATAATGAATTTTAAGTTACCAACATTAAGTTTTTATTTAAAGTCAAGTAAGTAGCTTAGAGGTTAAAGCATCTGCCTGCAATGCAGGAGACCCGGGTTCAATCCCTGGGTTGGGAAGATCCCCTGGAGAAGGAAATGGCAACCCACTCCAGTATTCTTGCCTGAACAATCCCATGGACGGAGGAGCCTGGTGGGCTACAGTCCACGGGGTCGCAAAGAGTCGGACACGACTGAGCAACTTCACTTTCACTTTCAAATAATAAATAGTGTCATTTAGGATAGCAGAGAGAGAGAGATTAGCAAAAATGCCCAGGACTCAGACTGAGAAACACTAATACATCATGGTCTTTCTACCATGTTTTCCTGTTTTCCTGTAAGAATCTTCAAAATAAGTGTAGAATGTTATGGGGTCCAGAATCACCCTGTTAAATAATAATAATAAAACTTTTAGGCTCTGAAAGAAAGATTTTCACTGTGTTCCTAATATTAACCCCATGTTGCATGTTATAATGACAAGTCAGGGAAGATGGAGATGTAGGGTAGAGAGAATGAATATTATCAAAAGACACAGAGATCAATAGGCCATTGCAGCCTTTCCTCCCTTAACTCCTTGTCCTTCAACTCCTCCACGTTCATCTCCTTTTGAGACCCTGGAATCTTGTGATTTTTAGCATTAGGACCTATGCATAAAGGATTTGCCATCTTAATGTCATTTCTTTTCTACATCTACATGAGCTATGTGATGGTTCAGATTCCACTTAGGTAGTAGGACCCAAAGGAAAACTGTCCTAATAGAACGGACAGAGTCTATTTGTTGGTGACTATTTATGAGGGAAATGAAAAATAGAGACAAATATCATTACCTAATTCAAAATGGTAGAGTGATAAATTATTACCCAGCCCTATGATATTCTCTTAATTTCAACTGAAAACACACAACAGACCAGTAAAATACAGAGGATGCTCAGAAATTGTATAGAAAAACCTTGGAGAATAAAGATGAAAAGATAAGATCAATCTACATGCCTATTACATTATTAGGAATTGAATAAAAAAAAATGCATCATTTTCAAGCCAGGCAGATTCCTTAATTGAATTGAATTGAATATTTAAGAATCAAAATCAGACTACTAATTTAAGCTTGAGCTAAAAATAATGTAGGAGAGAGCTGAAGGATAGTATAATGCCATATAGCGCAACATAATCCATCAAAAACACAGAACCTATAATTTTCTTACTTTATATTAGATTGAAAAATTACTTCAGAGTATATGCTTAGAAGGATAAGTGATGAGAAATCTCAGCTGAAGGAAAACTGCTTGATACTAGCTTTGTATGATAATGTATAAATCTAACAGTCATAATTAATAATAGTTAAAGGCTTAAATGGCCCTGGGATATATAGTTAACAGAAGACAGGTACACCTGTCAGTATGAAGCTTTGGAACATCACTCAGATAAAGTTAGGGCAATTAACCTGACAATATTCCACTGAATTTCTGAGCACAAAAAAATGTTATAAAAATAATTTAGGTCATAAATTGACTTACAATATTATTTATAGTTCTAATTCACCATTTAATGCTCATTTAAATGTGACCATGCAATTTATACAGGCAAAATAAATGGGAAAATCTTTAGTGAATTTATATTCATATTTTGACATTAATGTTACTTTAAAAAGGTTATTAGCCCTGTTTGGGAACTACAGAATTTTTGAATCAATAAAGGTCTGTTTAAAATAAAATGTAATTCTTTTGGACATATTCTACAATAGGAATGGACTAAATAGTAAAACTCTATAGTGAGTATTCCCAAATCTCCTCCATGTTTTACTGAAAAATTAAAAATATAATTATTATTGCAAATAAAGTATCATTGTCATATTAATAAAATTGTTTTAAGTAATCCATGTGACATAGTTCACAAATTTTTTTTTCAGATTTCTATGTCATTAGAGCTCCATTTCTGTTATTTCTACTTTAGTACTTTTTATTGACTTTGATGTGACAGCCGTATGTGGTGAATATCAGTTTATATGACAGTCATCTGTATTTTTTATATGTTTCTCCTATTTGGATTTAACCTATCAATTGGTAAGGGCTTCCCTTGTGGCTCAGCTGATAAGGAATCTGCCTGAAATGCAGGAGACCTGGGTTCAATCCCTGGGTTGGGAAGATCCCCCAGAGAAAGGAAAGGATACCCCACCCCAGTATTCTGGCCTAGAGAATTCCATGGACTGTATAGTCCATAGGGTTGCAAAGAGTTGGACACAACTTTCACTCACTCACTATCAATTGGTAAAGTGATTAAGAAAATATCAAAGACCATGATTTTTAAAAATCAATCATCTATATCATGAAATAAATATTATCACATTCATTCTCACTTTTTCAATAAAAGCTAGCATTCGGACCACATTTACCCTTGAGTTTTACTTGGCCATTAGTTGAAATGTTCATTGAGTCAGTGATGCCATCCAACCATCTCATCCTCTGTCGTCCCTTTCTCTGCTTGCCTTCAGTCTTTCCCAACATCAGGGTCTTTACAGATGAGTCAGTTCTTCACATCAGGTGGTCAAATAACTGGAACTTCAGCTTCAACATCAGTCCTTTCAATGAACACTCAGGACTGATCTCCTTTAGGATGGACTGGTTGGATCTCCTTGCAGTCCAAGGGACTCTCAAGAGTATTCTCCAACACCACAGTTCAAAAGCATCAATTCTTTGGTGCTCAGCTTTCTTTATGGTCCAACTCTCACATCCATACATGACCACTGGAAAAACCATAGCTTTGACTATACAGATCTTTGTTGGCAAAGTAATGTGTCCTCTTTTTAATATGCTGTCTAGGTTGGTCATAACTTTTCTTCCAAGGAGTAAGCGTCTTTTGATTTCATGGCTGCAGTCACCATCTGCAGTGATTTTCGAGCCCCCCAAAATAAAGTCTCTCACTGTTTCCACTGTTTCTCCATCTATTTGCCATGAAGTGATGGGACTGGATGCCATGATCTTAGTTTTCTGAATGTTGAACTTTAAGCCAACATTTTCACTCTCCTCTTTCACTTTCATCAAGAGTGACCATCAACATTTTAGGAATCAGCAAAATAAAATGGACTGGAATGGGTGAATTTAGCTCAGAAGACCATTATATCTACTACTGTGGGCAACAATCGGTTAGAAGAAATGGAGTAGCCATCATAGTTAACAAAAGAGTCCTCAATGCAGTACTTGGATGCAGTCTCAAAAAGGACAGAATGATCTCTGTTCATTTCCAAGGCAAACCATTCAATATCATGGTAATCCAGGTCTATGCCCTGGCCAGTAATGCTGAAGAAGCTGACACTGAACAGTTCTATGAAGACCTATAAGACCTTTTAGAACTAACGCAGAAAAAAATAAGTCCTTTTCATTATAGGAGACTGGAATACAAAAGTAGGAAGTCAAGAAACACATAGAGTAATAGGCAAATTTGACCTTGAAGTACAAATGACACAGGGCAAAGGCTAATAGAGTTTTGCCAAGACAGCACACTGGTCATAGCAAACACCCTCTTCCAACAACACAAGAGAACACTTTACACATGGACATCACCATTTGGTCAACACTGAAATCAGATTGATTATGTTCTTTGCATCCAAAGATGGAGAAGCTCTATACAGTCAGCAAAAACAAGACTGGGAGCTGACTGTGGCTCAGATCATGAACTCCTTATTGCCAAATTCAGACTTAAATTGAAGAAAGTAGGGAAAACCACTAGACCATTCAGGTATGACCTAAATTATTTCTAATTAGGTAGCAGAATTAATCCATTAATTTTTTTAACATGTAGAAGATAAGACAATTTGTTGTTGTTGTTCAGTCGCTCAGTCATGTCCAACTCTACTGCAGCACACCAGATTTCCCTGTCTTTTTCCATCTCGTGAAGTTTGCTCAAACTCATGTCCCTTGAGTCAGTGATGCCATCCAACCATCTTGTCCTCTGTTTTCCCCTTTTCCTCCTGCCTTCAATCTTTCCCAGCATCAGGGTGTTTTCTAGTGAGTCAGCTCTTCATATCGGGTGGCCATACAAGTAAAAGTCTAGATCAATATGCTAACTAAAAATTCTTAAAAGTACAAACCCATTTATAATTCATTCAAATCACATATTTTCAAAATAAGAAATATTTGTACTGTTTTACTGTACAAATCATGTGCAACAAAAATTGACTGAAAAATAGTTAATTATTTTTATAATTCTTTGAAAGAGCTCATGAAATACAGATTTCTAAAAATTGTAATCTTTAACCAATGTAAAGTTTTTGAGGGCTTTTGAGAAAGCAGAATAAAATCTAAGATTTCTAAAACACATGTAGAACATAGATCCACAGTTAATATTATTTGACTCCAAATGCCTTTCTTCACCAGCCCATTAGCATTGTTTTCAATATCTATTGTGGTAAAATAATGCATAATAAAAATGTACCTCCTTAATCATGCACAAGTGTGCAGCTCAGTGATATTAAGTGTATTCATAAAATTGTGCAGCACTCACCACCACCCATCTCCAGAATTTTTTTGTCTTGCAAAACTGAAACTCTGTACTAAACAATAACTCCTCTATCCTCTCCTCCCATTCCTGGAAACGGCTATTCTACTTTCTGTCTCTGTGATTTTTCCTGTTCTTCAAAATTTGCTCTTCTTTGTTTTGTTTTATTTTGATTATTGTAGGGTCTCTGTGCAAGGATCAACCTGAGGGGCAAACTTAAGGTGTTCTCAGTCTTTTTCTAAGCTTGTGCCTTTCCCAGGACATGCATGGTAACTTTCTAATTTTCCCATATATATATATATTTTTTTTGAATGTACTAATCTTTAATATTTTTCTCCCAAAAGGGGACAAAGAGAAAAATGAAACAGCAAGGGAAATGGGTACCAGCTCTTGACTTTCCTGGAAATCTATTCATTTGGAGGAGCAGGGACATAAACACCAGTGGAGCGCTACCTGCCTGCCTCTGTGTCTGCACGTTTGTGATCAGAGGCAGCAGTCAACTATCAGAATACAGATCCCCAGTATTTGCCCACATGGTTCTTAGAAGCTGTGTGAAGGCTGCTTCAGGAGTACATTCATACTGCCTTTCATGGGACTGGAGGGTGAAGTAGCTGCACTGAACTTAGAGCTGAAATGGACCAAAATTACCTTCAATTTACCATCTAAGCCCGCCTCTGCAAGCCTTTCAGAAAAATTTTATCAGACAGATTCCACTTATGTGATTGTTGTTTTTAGGAGACAGATTTCTGGTGGTTCTTACTGCAACATCTTGACAGAAACCTCTTCCATTTGCTTTTTTTTTTAGTTTAGCGATAGTTGACAATATGTTACTTCCAAGTATACAACATAATGATTTGATATTTGTCTGTATTGCAAAATAATCACAGTAAGTCTAGTTAACATGCCTCACCACACATAGTTACAGTTTCTTTTTTTGTAATGAGAAATTTTAAGATCTGCTTCCCTGCTGGCTCAGATGCTAAAGAATCTGCCTGCAATGCAGGAGACCCAGGTTCAATCCCTGGGTTGGGAAGATGCCCTGGAGAGGAGAGTGACAACCCCCTCCAGTATTCTTTCTGGGAAACCCCATGGACAGAGGAGCCTGGCAGGTTATAGTCCTTGGGGTCACAAAGAGTCAGACACAACTGAGGGACTAAGTACTTAGCTCTCACTTATCAAATAAATAATGCAGTCACCATGCTGTATCCATTAGCTTTGGATTTTTTTTAAATTTCATTTTATTTTTTAACTTTACAATATTGTATTGGTTTTGCCATATATCAACATGAATCTGCCACAGGTATACACGTGTTACCCATCCTGAACCCTCCTCCCTCCTCCCTCCCCGTACCATCCCTCTGGGTCATCCCAGTGCACCAGCCCCAAGCATCCAGTATCGTGCATCAAACCTGGACTGGTGACTTGTTTCATATATAATATTATACATGTTTCAATGTCATTCTCCCAAATCATCCCACCCTCTCCCTTTCCCACAGAGTCCAAAAGACTGTTCTATACATCAGTGTCTCTTTTGCTGTCTCATACACAGGGTTATTGTTACCATCTTTCTAAATTCCATATAGATGCATTAGTATACTGTATTGGTGTTTTTCTTTCTGGCTTACTTCACTCTGTATAATAGGCTCCAGTTTCATCCACCTCATTAGAACTGATTCAAATGTATTCTTTTTAATGGCTGAGTAATACTCCATTGTGTATATGTACCACAGCTTTCTTATCCATTCGTCTGCTGATGGACATCTAGGTTGCTTCTATGTCCTGGCTATTATAAACAGTGCTGCGATGAACATTGGGGTACATATGTCTCTTTCCCTTCTGGTTTCCTCAGTGTGTATGCCCAGCAGTGGGATTGCTGGGTCATAAGGCAGTTCTATTTCCAGTTTTTTAAGGAATCTCCACACTGTTCTCCATAGTGGCTGTACTAGTTTGCATTCCCACCAACAGTGGAAGAGGGTTCCCTTTTCTCCACACCCTCTCCAGCATTTATTGCTTGTAGACTTTTGGATCACAGCCATTCTGACTGGCATGAAATGGTACCTCATAGTGGTTTTGATTTGCATTTCTCTGATAATGAGTGATGTTGAGCATCTTTTCATGTGTTTGTTAGCCATCTGTATGTCTTCTTTGGAGAAATGTCTATCTAGTTCTTTGGCCTATTTTTTGATTTGGATTTAAGAAAATGAAACAAGGCAAAATATTTGAATCAAATAGTAGTTATAACACAAAGAAACATGTTATCTGAAACACAGAATAACCTGTTTTCTTCTAGCCAATTAACAGGTGACCCATTGGATCGACTCAGCTTTTGTTTGCCTAGAGACTCGAAAAACATCTACAAAAAATATGTTATTAATATTACAGAATTGCAGATTGGCACCATTTTGTGGGTCAGTTAACAAAATAATTGAAAATATCTTGTCTAAAGATGAAGCCAAAGTTGTCTACATGCTTCAGTGAAGTACAGTGAATTGTTACTAAAGAGTTGTTGCTTCAGTATCAGCATATCAGTAAAATCTGAAGAGCTATTCTAATATACCTATTCTGTACTAAATGCTTTTAATTAATTTTTTAACTAGCTGCTAAGTTAAAAATACTTGAATAATAAAAATTTTTCCTTAGTTGTAATGTTCTTTTTATATTTGATCCCTAATTGGGAAGATCCCCTGGAGAAGGAAATGGCACCCCACTCCAGTACTTTTGCCTGGAAAATCCCATGGACAGAGGAGCCTGGTAGGCTGCAGTCCACGGGGTCGCTAAGAGTCGGACACGACTGAGCGACTTCACTTTGACTTTTCACTTTCATGCATTGGAGAAGGAAATGGCAACCCACTCCAGTGTTCTTGCCTGGAGAATCCCAGGGACGGGGGAGCCTGGTGGGCTGCCCTCTTTGGGGTCACACAGAGTCAGACACGACTGAAACGACTTAGCAGCAGCAGCAGCAGCATGTCTATATATCAACTAAAGACAAAAGTACTTGGGGAAGGAAAGGTGTTTGAACAACATGGCACTTTTGAAAACATGAATAATCGATGTTAAACTTGTTTACATTTCTAGAATATAAAAGCCTTAAGTAAAGTAATATCTGTTAATAAAAAGAACTTGGAGACATGCTTAATAAAAATCATGGAAAGGGGGTACTTTTTATCTATAGTCAACAGGGCAGAGGTAAAGGGATTTTGAAGGAGAAAGACTAAAGCACAGCAATTCTGTAGAGCCAGAGAATACCAGTTAGAAATAATCATGAAACCATGTGCACCAGGGGAAATTTGAACTAATTTTAAGACTATTATACTTTCCTCAAAACATGAAAGTTGGACAAATCTTATCCTTCTAATCTCTAGCTAAACTATACCATTAAGGGCCAAAAGACAGAATGGTGTTTACAGTACACAGATCTGTTCAAAGTGTCAGTATTCAAACACATTTGAATAGAAACACAAAGAAAGCAAATACTGTTTTTTGTTTTTGTTTTTAATTTCCTGTTGATACTACCACAGAAAACATCACAGATTTTTTTTTTAATTATATCTGCTAAGCTATTATAGAATACAATCCTGGGAAATGGACCTAAGAGAATTACATTCTCTTTTGGTACTAAAATCAATTGCTAAATTTCTATATTTTTAAATCCCTCATAAGGTAAAGTCTGAGAAGAAAGACAAGTTGAGATTCTTACCTATAGCAATTAAAAATATTCTTTTACATTGCCAACAAAGGTGATTCAGTCAAAGTCTATGTGAGATTATTGATGATGAAGATAACTATCATGCTGAAGATAATTGGATGATGTGTAATTTAAAAATAAGTCCCAATATTATTTTCAATAATGCATTTTATTTAATTTTTTGGTTCTGGTAGTTCTTTAAAAAATTGAAGTTGATAACAGTATTACTTTTCATGCCTGCTTGTTTTTGTTACTATGATAGTTAAAAACCATAAGTCACTGAAAGGCATAATTGTATCTTAATTTTTGTATTTATAAACCTCACACTTTTAAGTGTATTTTTATTCATAGAAATATTTCTTTAAACCATACAGTTAGTATAGAAGCTTCAATTGCCCATCAACTTACCTATATATAAACACTTTTTTGGAGGCACATCTTACCTGAGGACATTTTTACTTTAGCTGAGGATGCGAAACTTACATTCATGAAATAACTTGTTATCCTACAAAAAAAAACCCCACACATTAAAATATCCTAAATAAGGAAATTATGTACATTTCCATTTTTGAGGGAACTTTGAGAACTAATTTTTTTAAAAAGTGAATCCCAGAAAATGTATAAAATCAGAGAAACCATTGCCAAAAGTTTAATCTCAACCTCATTGATATTGTTAAGAAATCTGTTAAAATGTGAGAATGTTAAAAAGGTAGTTCCCTTACAATGTGGAAAACCTAAGTCTCTAATGAGAACTCAATTCTGCCTGAAGGACTTTGTGTCATTATCCTATACACTTAGGCATTCTAGGTGGTTAGGCCTCAGCCTACAACATTTGAGAATTCAGTTCAGTTCAGTCGCTCAGTCGTGTCTGACTCTTTGCAACCCCATGAATCACAGCACGCCAGGCCTCCCTGTCCATCACCACCTCCTGGAGTTCACTCAAACTCATGTCCATCGAGTCAGTGATGCCATCCAGCCATCTCATCCTCTGTTGTCCCCTTCTCCTCCTGCCCCCAATCCCTCCCAGCATCAGAGTATTTTCCAATGAGTCAACCCTTTGCATCAGGTGGCCAAAGTATTGGAGTTTCAGCTTTAGCATCAGTCCTTCCAATGAATACCCAGAGCTGATCTCCTTTAGGATGGACTGGTTCAATCTCCTTGCAGTCCAAGGGACTCTCAAGAGTCTTCTCCAACACCGCAATTCAAAAGCATCAATTCTTCGGCGCTCAGCTTTCTTCACAGTCCAACTCTCACATCCATACATGACCACTGGAAAAACCGTAGCCTTGACTAGACAGACCTTTATTGGCAAAGGAATATCTCTGGTTTTTAATATGCTGTCTAGGTTGTTCATAACTTTCCTTCCAAGGAATAAACATCTTTTAATTTCATGGCTGCAATCACCATCTGCAGTGATTTTGGAGCCCAGAAAAATAAAGTCTGACACTGTTTCCCCATCTATTTCCCATAAAGTGATGGGACCAGATGCCATGATCTTCGTTTTCTGAATGTTGAGCTTTAAGCCAATTTTTTCACTCTCCTCTTTCACTTTCATCAAGAGGCTTTTTAGATCCTCTTCACTTTCTGCCATAAGGGTGGTGTCATCTGCATATCTAAGGTTATTGATACTTCTCCCAGCAATCTTGATTCCAGCTTATGTTTCTTCCAGCCCAGCATTTCTCATGATGTACTCTGCATATAAGTTAAATAAGCAAGGTGACAATATACAGCCTTGACGTACTCATTTTCCTATTTGCAACCAGTGTGTTGTTCAATGTCCAGTTCTAACTCTTGCTTCCTGACCTGCATATAGGCTTCTCAAGAGGCAGGTCAGGTGGTCTGGTATTCCCGTCTCTTTCAGAATTTTCCACAGTTTATTGTGATTCACACAGACCTGTTTTATTAGCCCTTAATTTTCAGAAGTAAGATATATTTGTCCCTTAGCCTGTTGATTAAAAAATACCTTAATTGTTTAGGGCCTTATCACAAAAAGATGATTTCTCTTGAAAGTAGTCCCATTAACTTCTATGACATTTAGAGGTCAGCCTGTCTATATATATGAGTTATTCTGTTTCTTGGATCTATCATGGGGCATCCATTGGTCAAAACATTGCCTTCAAATCAAAATTTTGTAAAGGGTATCATTTGCCCAATGTCTGTCTATACTGAGTACCAAAGTCCTGATTCTAATTGTCAGATAGGGCTCACCAGTTCACTTGCTTGTTCTTAAACAATATTTGACTAGATAGTTCTATGTGGAATTTACCAAAACAGCAAAGGATTAATTTTAATTGTCTGTCCCCTTTTGAAAACATGTGTTACCTAAGAGCTGTTTAAGCACTCTAGAAGACTGTTCAAACAGTACACCCACTCATGAAATAGGTCACAAGGAGATGTCCTCTGCTTTCCTCACTTTCCCTTCAACAACTTGAAAGACTATTTCGGGCCATAGAGAAAAAGTACTATCTTTGCGGTGAACCTTGTCTTATCACTATAGCAGAGGACCCTAACCCTTGGTTCCAGATATTTTTACCAATATGACCAATGCCACCCTTTGGTTAGTTACGGATACTAATGCTGGTGGCAATGATGTCCTGGCTTTGCCCAGAAACAGTAGCACCTTTGCCTTATATTAAACCTCATTGGGGTTATTAACTTCCAAACTTCTGCAGTCAGTAATATTATATTATTTGTTAATGTCACCCCAAGAGCTATCCTCCAATAAAGTACATATATTTATTTTTTTTTTTAATGAAGAAAACACCAATGGAGTTCTTATAAAAGTCTGTCTATTGTGTTTGTCACATGACCTTTACAACCTCAGTCTTGCTCTATCCTTATCAAGAAAACTGGATTTTAAAAGGGGAGACTTTAATGTTGGCAACAAATACCAGCTGTTGAACACGATCACAAACTGAAATCAATACTCCGTCCTACAGTTTTCTCGACCTATTTGGTCAACTTGAGTAAATGTGATTTGTATCAGCTAAAACTCCAGGACAGGGTACAAAGGTATAGAAGAGAAGAGGGAAGGGTCATATTTCCAGTCAGTATCAGAAAGACTTTTTTTTTTGTATACATAGAATAATTTGTTTTTAGATCTTCATGACAGTTTTGAATAGTTGGTGATATCATTTGGGGTATATAGGATACTGCTATCTCTGTTTTAACATGTCCTAAACAATGTTTTCTTGCCTGGAAAATCCCACGGACGGAGGAGCCTGGTAGGCTGCAGTCCATGGGGTCTCTAAGAGTCGGACACGACTGAGTGACTTCACTTTCACTTTTCACTTTCATGCATTGGAGGAGGAAATGGCAACCCACTCCTGTGTTCTTGCCTGGAGAATCCCGGGGACTGGGGAGCCTGGTGGGCTGGCTGCTGTCTATGGGGTTGCACAGAGTAGGACACGACTGAAGAGACTTAGCAGCAGAAAACAATGTTTTCTAGGCTCTAACTGGAACATAACATAAGAATATGTTTGAATATAAGCTAACATATTAGTGTGATCCTAAAAATTACACCTCCTAACCATTAAAAATAATTTTTTAAAAAAAGGAAGAATTATTAAATAAATAATTTGAGGACATTTAGTTACCTCAGTATGGCAGTGATGCTGTTTGTGGTAGTCGTGATGAATTCCTACCTTCTGTCTTTCATTAAATGAATTACAAATGGAATTAAGAACTAAGTCTAATAAATAAAGTCTTGAGAGATTCAGAAGAAATGAGGTGAATACTCATCTCACCTTAAATTGATTATCCTTTAAAAAAAAAAACAACAAACAAAACCACTGAAACAACAGAAAACCAGAAGGATAAGCATTAAAAAATAAGACATACCAGTACTCTTGCCTGGAAAATCTCATGGATGGAGGAGCCTGGTAGGCTGCAGTCCATGGGGTCGCTAAGAGTCAGACACGACTGAGGGACTTCACTTTCACTGTTCACTTTCATGCATTGGAGAAGGAAATGGCAACCCACTCCAGTGTTCTGGCCTGGAGAATCCCAGGGATGGGGGAGCCTGGTGGGCTGCCATCTATGGGGTCGCACAGAGTCGGACACGACTGAAGCGACTTAGCAGCAGCAGCAGCATACACAACTAAAATAATGTATTTCAAATAACACAATAAAAATATAACTAAAAACTCTGACAAAAAGTGTTTATTTGTAACATAGAACAGATATGCAGCAATCCATATGTAAAAAGGTAAATATACTTAAAGACCCCTTATGAGTAGATAAGAAAGAAAACTACAACAGAAAAACAGGGTAATTAATAAATAGGTCACAGAGAAGTAAGCAGTTTATACACAGAAGCTTCAACTAGTACTAAAAAGTTAAGTCTCAATTAATTAGAAAAGATTTTTAGAGTAATGGAACTCCATTCATACAAAAAATATTAGCATTTTTGTCTACTATTACTGAGTATTTCAAGGTAATATTTCATTGGTGGATGGAAACCATTATGTATTAAAAGCCTTAGAAATGTGTATACCTCTGGCAGGTGGATTTTTTTACCACTGAGCCACCTGAGAAGCCCCTCCCAGGGGCTATTATGTGCACCTTCTCTGACTTTTGCTAAAATGGCAGTTCCACAAGAGTAGGGAACTTCTCTGTCTAGTTTACTGCAGTATTTCCCCAGGGCCTGGATATACATTGAATTAGATCCCTACTACTCAATGAAAGGCGACAGAAGGACAGTAGAGGGAAGAACAAAGCAGAGGGAGAAGCACAAGGTAAGAACTGGCAGAGCTTAAGCTCTCAGAGGCATTCCGACTAGCTCTTTTTTTTTCCCCTCATTTTCAGCTGTTAGTTTAGGGGAACCAAAAAAGTCCTCTTTTCTTCTTAGTTGCTTTGAATATGACTTCTGTCAAGAATACCGGAGTGGGTTGCCATTTCCTTCTCCAGGGGATCATCCCAAACCAAGGATTGAACCCAGGTCTCTCACATTGCAGGCAAATTCTTTACTGTCTGAGCTACCAGGGAAGCCCAAAAATGCTTGAAAGATCCCTAAACAATAACCCTCTGAAGATTCAATTTTAGGAACTCAAGGCGTTTTGTGAGGAGACCCATGAGACACCATAAATCCGGGCCTAGAGCACTGTGATCTAGAACTCCACCCAGCGCAGATTTTCATCTCACAGATTAACCTCTGGATGTACCATGAGCAAAAGTGTTAGTCGCTCAGTTGTGTCTGACTCTTTGTGACCCCATGGACTGTGGCTGGCCAGGCTCCTCTCTGCATGGGATTTTCCAGGCAAGAATGCTGGAGTGGGTTGCCATTTTCTTATCCAAGGGATCTTCCTGACCTGGGGATCGAATCTATGTCTCCTGCATCTTCTGCATTGCAGACAGATTCTTTACCCACTGAGTCAACTGGGAAGCCTCATTACTTTCATGGTTAAGGTTAAACTCTTTCTCACTGACAGTGCCTTTGGTGCTAGAGTTCAGGCTTGCTTCTGAAACCTGAATTCCCAATATTCCTTAGCCTGTGTCCTATGGCGAGCCATATCATTTTTTAAATTATACTATTGGGGGGAAAAAATGGAGCAGGCAATGGCACCTCACTCCAGTACTCTTGCCTGGAAAATCCCATGGACGTAAGAGCCTGGTATGCTGCAGTCCATGGGGTCGCTAAGAGTCGGACATGACTGAGCGACTTCACTTTCATTTTTCACTTTCATGCATTGGAGAAGGAAATGGTAACCCACTCCAGTGTTCTTACCTGGAGAATCCCAGGGACGGGGGAGCCAGGCGGGGTACCATCTATGGGATCACACAGAGTCAGACACGACTGAAGCGACTTTTCAGCAGCAGCATTGGGAAAAAAAAGGACTTTCTGATAATCTCTATTTCATTTGTCCATGCTATTCCCTCTAACTAAAATACCCTTCCCAAACATCCATATTTTCTCTGACATTATAATTTCTATAACATTGAAAAACTCCTCAGTTACTGTTCCTCCTCGACGTGCCACCCTTCAGTCTAGCAGGCTGCTCTCTCCTCTAATTCCCCAACTCTTACTGGTTTTCTGACCTGTAAATGTTGGTTGGATTTTTTTTTTTTTGCCTATCTCCTATGAGACACTTGAAGGCTCTATCTTATTATATAAATTTTGTGGGTCCTGAAGCTTTTAGAACCTGGAATGCATTATTTATACACACATACACATGTCCACCACTGCCCCAACACACACACAGGCACAATTAGCTATATTTAGAAAAGAATTGCAGCAAGTAACTGGAAATGTATAGATTTGGGTTCCCTTTTTCCTTAAGATCTCTTTAGTCAATTTGCCAGAAATACTTACATAGAAATATGTCCTGATAGCAACTTGGTTTTCCCTGCCATCTAACAGGCTCTGTGGCTATTAGCATCTCACAAAATATTTTGTAATTAAGGGGACTTGGATATTACAGTTCAGTACTTTTATAATAAATCTACCTTTTTAACATTTATCTCTGAATCTCCCATACCCAGTGGTTGGTCCATATTGTTGTGTTGTTGTTTCGTCACTAAGTCATATCCAGCTCTTTTGCGACACCATGAACTGTAGATCACTAGGCTCCTCTGTCCATGATATTTCCCAGGCAAGAATACTGGAGTGGGCTGCTATTTCCTTCTCCAGGGGATCTTCCCGACCCAGAGATCAAAACCATATCTCCTTCATTGGCAGACGGATTTCTTACCACTGAGCCACCAGGGAAGCCCCAGTTGGCCCTTAGAAGAAACTTAATAAGTTTTAGTGGTGGTGGTGCTGCTGCTGCTAAGTCGCTTCAGTCATGTCTGCCTCTGTGTGACCCCATAGATGGCAGCCCCCCAGGCTCCCCCGTCGCTGGGATTCTCCAGGCAAGAGTACTGGAGTGGGTTGCCATTGCCTTCTCTGATGTTAGTGGTAACAATATTGAATTTTACTTGAAGGTTAAGATATGTCCTCACCCTTCTTTGTTCTAGGAACAAAGACTTAGTTCAAGAAAGCAATCTTCTTCCAAGTTTAATTTAGACAAGTCTCACCGATGCCCCTGCCCTGCCTCATTTACCTAAGACAAGGCTGAACACAGACCCTCCAGGTTTCATCCTTTGTCTAAGAAATGACTAGATGAATTTCTTATCCCCACTAATAAATTAGACAAAATGTTTATTAACCACACTTTGATTAAGTTTCTGTCCTCCTTCCAAATTCCTAAGCTTCAGCTCACTTTCAGCCTGAGCCAGCATACACCTCCTTCTAAGAGTAGACTGACCTCAGGATAAAACATTCTCTGACCTACTGTGCTATCGTGCCAGCTTTTTATCCCACTTGCCCACACCGGGTTCTATTTGGCTTTGTTTACTCTTCTTTATAAAAGGACATCTCTTTTGTATAACTCTTGAGAAGCTCAAAGTTCTTATAGTCACAGAGGTCTCTCTGTGACTAAAAGAGAGGTCTCTCTGTGACTATAATTGTCCCTTTTCCCAGCATTGGAAGAAATCTCTTTTCTCTGGACCTTTGAATAGTCTCACCTTACCATGGCTCGATTTGTTTTTCACTTGAAGTAGAATAACTGGGAAAAAAAAAAAAAGTGAAGGAAAGTGAAGTCCTATTAAAACAACTAGCTTCCTTTCTCACAGTTGTTCTGCTGCAATGGTAACACCATTACTCTCTTCCTGATCCCAGATGGACTCTGGTTTTTGACAGTTCTACCTGCTACAATACACTTATCTATCAGCCATCACTATAAACTTCATTTGTCAGTATTGTCAAACAAACAGTTCTGACCTCTCCCTTCATTTTAGGTTAATTTCATCTTCATCATGGCTCAGTCTATATCCTAATCCATACAGATTTTTTTTTCCTGGCTTAGTTTCCAAGAAAACCTGACCTCTTTTCTTCAATTAAAATTGAGAAGGTTAGTTTTGAAAGACTTAACAGATACTAATTCCAAAAAGTTCGAGAAAAGCTATTCCAGATGCAAATAATTATATGTAAAGTATTGGAGTTAGGAATTAGGATTCATGCCCAATGACAATAAAATTAGCAGAAGTGTAATTGATAGAATTGAGAAGGGAATGGCAACCCACTCCAGTATTCTTGCCTGGAAACTCCTATGGACAGAGGAGCCTGGCAGACTACAGTCCATGAGATTGCAAAGAGTTGGATATGACTGAGTGACTAAGCACAATTGGTAGAATAATGAGAGAATATTGGATACATTTAGATGATTGCATTATTTAGATAAAGTGAACTCGATACAAAAGGCCAAAATAATGAAATGCTTGACTGTGGCACAGACATGATAAAACTGTTTAAGATATTAGGTTAAATGGAGATAGGAAGAAGTTAGAAAGCAGAAAAGCAAAACAAAATAGAAGACAGACTGAATAAATAATACAACTGAGAGGTGATTAGGATTATGATTTACAGGGATCTGTAAAAAAAAAAAAAAAGCATGTTAAGGATAGATATTGATTGCCATAAGACCATTCATTTGCCTTAGCAGACTGATCTAAGAAAATATTGCTATAATTTATGTCAAAGAGTGTTCTGCCTATGTTCTCTTCTATGAGTTTCATGGTTTCAGGTCTTATATTTAGATCTTTAAGCCATTTTAAGTTTTTTATAATATATGGTGTGAGGGAATGTTCTCATCCCACTATTTTACATGTGGCTATCCAATTTTCCCAGCACCAGTTATTGGGGAGACTATTTTATCCATTGTAGATTTTTGCCTCCTTTGTTGTAGATAAATTGACCACAAAGGCAGGGTGTTTCTTTTTTTTTTTTCTGACTTCTCTATTCTTCTCCATTGTCTTATGCTGGTACATACTGTTTTAATTACTGTGGCTTTGTAGTATGGTTTTAGGTCAGAGAGGTTATACCTTCTGTTTCATTCCTTTTTTCCCAAGATTGTTAGCAATTTGGAGTCTTTTGTGGTTTTCTATCAATTTTAGGATTATTTGTCCTAGTTCTGTGAAAAAATGTCATTGGCATTTTGATAGGAATTACATTAAATCTAAAGATTGCTTTGGGTAGTATGGCCATTTTAATAATGTTAATTTTTTCCAATCCAAGAGCATGGGATATCTTTCCATTTCTTTATATGATTTTCAGTTTCTTTCATCAGTGTTTTATAGTTTTCAGAGTATAGGTCTTTTATGTCCAAGGTTAAGCTTATTCCTATATGCTTTTTTCTTTTTGATGCATTATTAAATGTGACTTTTTGTTTTCTCTTTCTGATTTTAATGTATAGAAAAGCAGCAGATTTCTACATGTTAATCTTGTCCCACAACTTTACTGAATTCATTTATTCTAATAGTTTTCAGGTGGAGACTTTAGGATTTCCTATATAAAGTACGTCATCTGCAAACAGTAGCAGTTTTCCTTCTTCCCTTCCAATTTGGATCGCTTTTGGTTCTTTTTCTTGCCTGATTGCTGTGGCTGGGACTTCTAACACTATGTCAAATAGAAGTGGTGAGAGTGGATATTCTTTATTCCTGTCTCATTTACAAATTTAGAGAAAATGCTTTCATGTTTTCACTGTTTAATATGATGTTATGATTTATGAGTTTGTCATAAATGACTTATTGCAGTGAGATATGTACAACTTCATGTTAATTGTAGGATGCAGACAGGCATGTTTAACACTAAATGTTTTGAATATTTAATACAGTCAACACTGGAGAACAATTAATAACATTAAGAATAGTTTTGAACTTATTTTTCATTAGTTGAAGTTATTGTGTTAAAGAAATATAGATAATACAATTCTGCATAGGCATTCTGAATAAGCATGAGGTATACAAAAATGTGATTAAGATAGTGTTAAATTATAGGGTCATTTTTTCAATCATTTTATAGGTTAACAAATACAAACTTCATCAGACATTAAAATCCATTATTTCAGATAAAGAACAATGATTTATAAGAACTAAGTGGCAGATTTAGCACAACCTCAGAGTCAGACACGACTGAAGTGACTTAGCAGCAACAGCAGCACATTTTAATAAAATTGTTAATAAAGTTTTAGTTATTAAAATTTTGAGAAGGTTAACAATTTAGATATAAATAGAGTAAAGCACTGATTGATCTAATGGGAGATAAAGGGTAAAGCATGCAAGCTCAGACTTTAAAAATCCAATTATTCGTGGTACTCTGCATATATTTGGCAGTCATATTTTACTGCTATCCCCTGTGTCACTTGTCTTGCTGCCTCTTATCAAGACTCCTGTGTTTGCATTTTAATTGGCTTGGGGAAATGCAAAGGGAAAAGAATGAGAAGTTGTAAAATAAAGAAAGGGCTCTGCATATTTGAAAGCATGCATGTGACCCTCTCTGATTATATTATGTTAATGCTTTAAATACCATTGTGCTCCAAAAGTCAGATTCCTATCAGTCTAACTGGCTTTAAACTGTTGCTTCCAAACTAAATACATTTTACAAAAGTTTATGTCACCACTTTTAATAGTGCTTAATACATATAAGTGGAGAAGGAAATGGCATCCCTCTCCGGTATTCTTGCCTGGGAAATCACGTAGACAGAGGAGTCTGGTGGGCTATAGTCCATGGGATTACAGAAGAGTCGGACAAAACTTAGCAACTAAACAACAAAAAAGCAATACATACAAGAACCCTATCAGACTTGAATAAACTCCCACTAGGCTACATGCACTTTCCACAAGGTGAAAGAATAGGTCACACATTTAAGGGGTTATGTTTCTTAATTTTTTAATGGCTATATTCCTCAATTTTCTCATCTGAAAATGTGAGTGACAAGAAAAACTTCATAAAACAGCTATGAGGAAAAAGGAAAAGGCAATGTATGGACATGCTTCATAAAGTGTCCTGATGAAGTGGGCTCTCTGAGAGTTGATGCATGGTTTCTTGTTTGACCTCTGAAGTGGTTTTGAAGCAGCTTCTAGGGCAGTGGTTCTGAAACTTCTCATTCTTAAAACCCTTTCACACCCTTAAAAATTATTGTGGATCCCCAAAATCTTTTGCTTATTTATATTATATATTTTAATACTATACTTTGAATTAATATTTAAGTGTATGTGTAATTTTTTAAAACATCTTTATCACTTTATTTTAAATAAACATAATGACTCTTTCAGTTCAGTTCAGTGCAGTTCAGTAGCTCAGTTGTGTCCAACTCTTTGCAACCCCATGAATCGCAGCACGCCAGGCCTCCCTGTCCATCACCAACTCCTGGAGTTCACCCAGACTTACGTCCATCGAGTCAGTGATACCATCCAGCCATCTCATCCTCTGTCATCCCCTTCTCCTCCTGCCCCCAATCCCTCCCAGCATAAGAGTCTTTTCCAATGAGTCAACCCTTCGCATGAGGTGGCCAAAGTACTGGAGTTTCAGCTTTAGCATCATTCCCTCCAAAGAAATCCCAGGGCTGATCTCCTTCAGAATGGACTGGTTGGATCTCCTTGCAGTCCAAGGGACTCTCAAGAGTCTTCTCCAACACCACAGTTCAAAAGCATCAATTCTTTGGCACTCAGCTTTCTTCACAGTCCAACTTTCACATCCATACATGACCACTAAAAACCATAGTCTTGACTAGATGGACCTTTGTTGGCAAAGTAATGTCTCTGCTTTTCAATATGCTATCTAGGTTGGTCATAACTTTCCTTCCAAGGAGTAAGCGTCTTTTCATTTCATGGCTGCAGTCACCATCTGCAGTGATTTTGGAGCCCCCCAAAATAAAAAGTCTGACACTGTTTCCACTGTTTCCCCATCTATTTCCCATGAAGTGATGGGACTGGATGCCATGATCTTCGTTTTCTGAATGTTGAGTTTTACGCCAACTTTTTCATTCTCCTCTTTCACTTTCATCAAGAGGCTTTTTAGATCCTCTTCACTTTCTGCCATAAGGGTGGTGTCATCTACATATCTGAGGTTATTGATATTTCTCCTGGCAATCTTGATTCCAGCTTGTGCTTCTTCCAGCCCAGCATTTCTCATGATGTACTCTGCATAGAAGTTAAATAAACAGGTTGACAATATACAGCCTTGACGTACTCTTTTTCCTATTTGGAACCAGTCTGTTGTTCCATGTCCAGTTCTAACTGTTGCTTCCTGACCTGCATACAGATTTCTCAAGAGGCAGGTCAGGTGGTCTGGTATTCCCATCTCTTTCAGAATTTTCCACAGTTTATTGTGATCCACACAGTCAAAGGCTTTGGCATAGTCAATAAAGCAGAAATAGATGTTTTTCTGGAACTCTCTTGCTTTTTCCATGATCCAACGAATGTTGGCAATTTGATCTCTGGTTCCTCTGCCTTTTCTAAAACCAGCTTGAACAACTGGAAGTTCATGCTTCACGTATTGCTGAAGCCTGGCTTGGAGAATTTTGAGCATTACTTTACTAGCATGTGAGATGAGTGCAATTGTGCAGCAGTTTGAGCGTTCTTTGGCATTGCCTTTCTTTGGGATTGGAATGAAAACTAACCTTTTCCAGTCCTGTGGGCACTGCTGAGTTTTCCAAATTTGCTGGCATATTGAGTGCAGCTCTTTCACTATGAACAAAGCTAGTGGAGGTGATGGAACTCCAGTTGCGCTATTTCAAATCCTGAAAGATGATGCTTTCTAAGGTCCACTTGACTTCACATTCTCTTTACATCCTAACAAACATTTTTCAAAAATCTATATCTTTACAAAACAAAAGAAAAAGTTAGAAGATTGGTATTGTTTTACATTTTTCAAATTTCTTTAACATCTAGCATAAGAAATCTAAGATTCTAATATCTGCTTCCACAATCAGTGTTTTGCAATACGTTGATTTGGTTGAAAAATACAAATGAGCCCTTACACAGATCTGTGGTAAGAAAAGGGAAGACCTCAAGGTCTTCCTAAAAAAAGTCTTGGAGACCCTAAGAAGTCCTGAAACCACATTTTGAGAATTGATATTCTGGGGAATAGACACAAAGAGGAGAAGAGCAGACTGTTTAGAGCCCTGGCTTCAAGTCATACCTGGGAAACTTGAACAGGAGTTGAAGATACTAAAGACCTACCTTTTGCCTTTAAGCTGCCTTTAACCTGGTAATCTCTCCATTGTGGTGTTATAACTCCCACACACTTTGCTCCTGCCAAGATAATCAGAGCTTTAGTCCACATTTATTTGACAAAGGAGGATGGAAAGAGAGGAAAGAAGCTACTTTGTAATGACACATTTGTTGACCGACCAAGAAATAAGAACAAGTGCTATAAGGCAACAGAAACATTTCTTTGGAGTTAAATCGCAGTTCAGAAGACACAGGGTCAGGCAGAAACCCAAATGAGGAGGTTTGAAAGCCGAAGAGTGTTTGAAAGAAAAGGAGGAAGCTTATATAAATTGTGTTGCAAGAATCTTGATTGGTGCTGGCAGATCAAAACTATAAGTAATTGGTTGCTATGGTTGTTACTAGGTGAAATATTATTAAGTAAGTAAAGTCGCTCAGTTATGTCTGACTCTTTGCAACCTCATGGATTGTAGCCTACCAGGCTCCTCTGTCCATGGAATTTTTTCAGGCAAGAGTACTGAAGTGGGTTGCCAGTTCCTTCTCCAGGGGATCTTCCTGACCCAGGAATCGAACCCTGGTCTCCGGCATTGCAGGCAGATGCTTTACCATCTGAGCCTCAGCAATTTTCAGGATGCTGTGGTCTTGCAAGTTGGTGCTGTTCAAAGTTCACATTCCTTCCAGAGGGAGATGTGCACAGACCCCACTTCCCCAGGGGCCTCCTGGGTCCATTTCAGTGCCCTGTTGGCCACACAGACTCCATTTTCACATACTGATGCTGTGGAAGTTTTGCCATACTCCATTTCGGGGGTAAATCTTCTTTATTACTAAATACTGTCGATCTTTGGTATTAGCAGATTTAACATTTGCCATTTCACAAGTGGTTGTGAAGATGCATGGCATGTAATCATTCATAGCTTTGTTGAGGCGTGAGTTTGGAACAGACATCAAGGCTGGCATTCAAGAGTGACTGGATCATGTGACAAGTGAGCTTAGCGGATCTGCAGCATCACCATCCCAGCAGAATTCACCAATGGCTGCTCTTCTGGGGGCAACTGCTTTTAGAAGTCTTAGGATTTGGGAGATTATTTGTTGCTTTGTGAAAATGACCTTGGGGAATTGAAAAGCCAACTACCAGTCTTGGTGTGGAAACAAAATAGAAAGTGAAACTATCTAAAGTATGGTGCTTATTTTAAAAAACATAAACAAAACCCCTCCACATTTCACTTCAGTCTAATATTTATGAAATAATAAAGGATCCAAAGATATCACTTAAATTTAAAATGTATTATATTTTATGAGGATAAATAGATATAACTGTGGTATTCATAAATTTGAGCATTTGAAAAACATTATCTATTGTATGGAATTAATGTTTAAATTCAATTTAGAATAATTAGTGTTGTTTTTAATTCTCAACTTGATGTGCTTTTGTAATCTTTGGTTAAAATATCTAAGTTTTAGGAGACACCAAATCTATTAATTATTAGTTATATTAAGTAATATTTACAAAACCATTATAAAGTAGGGCTTCTCAGATGGCACTCATGGTAAAGAACCTGCTTGCCAATGCAAGAGAGGTAAAAGACACAGATCAATCCCTGGGTCAAGAAGATCCCCTGGAGGAGGAAATGTCAACCCACTCCAGTATTCTTGCCTGGAGAATCCCATGGACAGAGGAGCCTGATGGGCTACAGTCCATTGTGTTGCAGAGTTGGACATGACTGAAGCAACTGAGCATGTGACAAAGTAAAACAGAAATAACTTATCAAATGGCGATATTGCCAGCATTATTTATATATGTAATTTTTTCTGATTATATATAGTTTTCTGTGCTATCTGTAACTTAATATGATCTATGAAGGACTGTATTTAAAAGATTTAGAACAAGTGCTTGGCATTTATAAAGTGCTATGTGAGTTTTTGCTATTTTCATACTTTCTTACAAATTCCAATCAGAAAAAAAGATGACAAGAAACAATAAGATAATTTATGGAGGACCTACTCTGTTGAAGTTACTATTTTAGACACTGAGGATAGAGAGCCTAGAAGAAAACTGGATGTGTATGTTACACAGCACAACATTGCATTCCATGAAAGTCTCCAAATTTTTAGAAAAAAAAAAAAATCTTGCTAGCTTCCCTCTGTATTTTTGTAATATTATTCTATGTGGCAAGCTCACAGATGATTATTCTATCTGAAACACTAAGCCAACTATGTATTTGCCATTAACTGATGAAGGAGTATAAACATCAAAATAAACTTAATAGGACCCAGGGATCGAACCCAGGTCTTCTGAATTGCAGGCAGATTCTATACCATCTGAGCCACCAGGGAAACCCTTAAAAGCAACACAAAGCTTTCAAAAAATGTGTAAACTTTCTTATTACAAGATGAAGTTTAAATAGTTACTGATAATAGAGTTTAAACTAAATTTTGTAAAATTATAGTGTAGTCTTAAAGGGAAGAAGAATTTTTGACTCAGATGGTCTTTTTATCTAAGCTGTATATAAACTTTACCCCCCCCCCGCCCCCAAAAATCAGCTTTGCTTCTCAGCATGTCCACAGCCATCTAAAACTTGCTTGATTCTTCCGACTGGTTATAATATGGTGTCAGATATTGGACCGGCTTATCAAACTACCATATGCTTGAGGCAATGAAATGCTTAATGTTTGACTAAGTTAATTACACTTGAGCTTGTTAATTTTTAATCAATAAAATTCTCCACATTCTCAATAGAAAAAGACATATAACCCGAAAGTTATGTTACCACCATACCAACCCTCAGCAAAATCCAACTCAGAATCCCCAGTCACACCTCTCACATCTAACCAGAATTAAACATACCTTCTGTGTTCTGTAGATACTACTATTACAGAATTTGTCATAGTTGAATATGTCAAAACTGGGTTGCAAATTTCAGGGAACCAAAGGCATCTGTTAGGCTTTTTTTTGTTTGTTTGTTTCCTCTCTAATTCTTAGAGTAGTGTCAGGGAAATAGTAAACCTTCAACAAGTATAGGGATTAATGAATTAACCTTCAAGCAGCTTTTTACTTAAAAGCAAAATAAAATTAACATGGTAAAAATGATATCATATGCCATATGATGGACAGATTTTATTTTATAGCTATTCTTTATATTTTAAGGGAATACTCCTACACCATTCTTTTTCCATATGGTTGAAAGGGAGTTATTCTGTCTCCATACCTTCAGGGTAGTCTTTCTATCTAGGATTTTGGGAACTTCTTCCCCACCCCCAATGTTTTAATTATGAGAACCGATGTATTCCTTTACTTTGCTTTAGATAATTCCACTTGGATGTCAAACAAGTTCAACAACATCTTAGCTAAATCAGTGTCTGTATCTTAGAATCCTTCATCAGAAATACTCATCAAGTTCACATTTTTTAATGCTTTCTTAACTGAAACTTTGTATGTGTATGTAATGCTTTTTTTTTTTTTTTGCTTCTTATTCTACAGAAACTTTTTAACTCCCTGAACTAGTTTTTATTTTTCTTTTTTACAGTGTTTCAAATATTTTGGGCAAAGCCAGACTATTTTTAAATAGACTTACAGAATGATGAAGTTTTCTTCATAACTTGTCTGTTTCTAAGGGTTTGATAAGTGAGGATTTTCACCTTCATTCTCTTTGAGCAGCTTGTCATTTGTCTTTATTTTCTCCAGTGATTTTATTTTTCATCCTCTTTTGCTTACTCAAGATAAAGAAAAACAAAGGTACATCTGTGTAACACTTTAGCAGTATTCACTTAAAAAAAAAAAAAAGCACAAAGGTTAAAGAAGGATATTTCACTGTGCCTAATGAATTGGTAATGCCTTATCTTTCTCTTTTAACTCTCTTTATTAAAAGAGAGAAACTGTTAAATAGTAGATATTTGTTTCTTTTGAATGTATTTCTTTAGCTCATGACCCCCCTCCTTATCTCTCAAAAATTGATAAAATGAGATTTTACATTTCAGACCCTAGGTACAGACAAAACTAGTTTAGAACTTTTTATGTAGCAGAGGAATGCTAAAGAAAAATATCTCATGCTCTATTTAGTGTTTCCACTTGCATATTTCAATTATGTGCCTTTTAGTGTACATTCTTATGTTTGTTTATTTGTTTATGGAGCAGTTTTAGTTTCACAGCCAAACTGAGAATAAGGTAAAAAGATTTTCACACTCCCTGCCCCTACTCGTGCACAACATCCCCTATGATCGTTGTGCCTCACCAGAGAGGTACACTTGTTATAACCTGTTGCAGTCCTCTAATGGACCAGAACCTGGCAGTCCAGAGTTGATGATAAGAAAGTGAAAGAGAGAAAGAAGCTAATATTCCCTGGTTTACACAGAGAACCAATAAAACCCTTGAACAGGGCTTGCACCGCTCATGAAGGCACAGGGCGCCCTCTCGAGGGGGTCTTGAAAGCCCAGGTAGGAGAATGAGCTCGGAGGGTTTCTATGCTCCAGAGAATTAGTCGGAGTGGGGGAGAGAGAGAGAGACAGGGGAACCCAAGCCTCTGGTGGAGGAAGGGCTTTAATGATCTTTCTGTGGGTATATATAGGCTGTTGTACAAGAAATTTTTTTGACAAAGATAAAGATCAGAAAACCAAACGTATAGTAACCGTTACCAAGGGAACAAGGGATTAATAATGGTCACGTCAGGAGACAAGCCATATCTCAAGAAAGAGGATTGAGACTAAAGCAGTTTTGTCGTAAGGAGAATGTTTACTGAAGGAGATTGAAGCCTGTCTCATCCTATGACCTCAGTCCTGTGAGCAGTGTGCCATTCCACTCGTTTCTGTTGCCAGAAATTGATAAGGAACAGAGGATTTATGAGAAACACCACGTAGGAATCCTCCTGTTAAACATTTCTTGACAATAACTGATGAACCAACATTCACACATCACAGTAACCCAAAGTACATAGTTTACCTTAGAGTTCACTCTTGGGCTTGTACATTCTCTGGGTTTGGACAAATGTATAATGTCATGTATCCAACATTATAGTATAATACAGAGCATTTCACTGACCTAAAAAATACTTTGTCCTCTGCCTGTTTGTCTCCCCCTTCCCTCCCCCTCAATAACCTGGGCAACCCCAACTCTTTTTTACTGTCTCCATAGTTTTGCCTTTTCTAGAATGTTATCTAGTTAGAGTCATACAGTATGTAGTGCTTTCAGACTGTCTCCTTTCATTTAATAATGTGAATTGAAGGTTCCTCCCTGTGTTTCATAGCTTGATAGCTCATTTCTTTTTATACTGAATAATGTTCCACTGCCTGGATATACCAGTTTATTATTCCACTCATTTACTGTAGGGCATCTTGGTTGCTCCCAAGTTTTGGCAGTTATGAATATCAGATCAGATCAGTCGCTCAGTCGTGTCCGACTCTTTGCGACCCCATGAATCGCAGCATGCCAGGCCTCCCTGTCCATCACCAACTCCCAGAGTTCACTGAGACTCACGTCCATCGAGTCAGTGATGCCATCCAGCCATGTCATCCTCTGTTGTCCCCTTCTCCTCCTGCCCACAATCCCTCCCAGCATCAGAGTCTTTTCCAATGAGTCAACTCTTCGCATCAGGTGGCCAAAGTACTGGACTTTCAGCTTCAGCATCATTCCTTCCAAAGAAATCCCAGGGCTGATCTCCTTCAGAATGGACTGGTTGGATGTCCTTGCAGTCCAAGGGACTCTCAAGAGTCTTCTCCAACACCACAGTTCAAAAGCATCAATTCTTGGGCACTCAGCCTTCACAGTCCAACTTTCACATCCATACATGACCACAGGAAAAACCATAGCCTTGACTAGACGAACCTTTGTTGGTAAAGTAATGTCTCTGCTTTTGAATATGCTATCTAGGTTGGTCATAACTTTCCTTCCAAGGAGTAAGCATCTTTTCATTTCATGGCTGCAATCACCATCTGCAGTGATTTTGGAGCCCAGAAAAATAAAGTCTGACACTGTTTCCACTGTTTCCCCATCTATTTCCCATGAAGTGATGGGACTGGATGCCATGATCTTCGTTTTCTGAATGTTGAGCTTTAAGCCAACTTCTTCACTCTCTGCTTTCACTTTCATCAAGAGGCTTTTGAGTTCCTCTTCACTTTCTGCCATAAGGGTGGTGTCATCTACATATCTGAGGTTATTGATATTTCTCCCGGCAATCTTGATCCCAGCTTGTGCTTCTTCCAGCCCAGTGTTTCTCATGATGTACTCTGCATATAAGTTAAATAAGCAGGGTGACAATATACAGCCTTGATGTACTCCGTTTCCTATTTGGAAGCAGTCTGTTGTTCCACGTCCAGTTCTAACCTTTGCTTCCTGACCTGCATACAGATTTCTCAAGAGGCAGGTCAGGTGGTCTGGTATTCCCATCTCTTTCAGAATTTTCCACAGTTTATTGTGATCCACACAGTCAAAGGCTTTGGCATAGTCAATAAAGCAGAAATAGATGTTTTTCTGGAACTCTTTTGCTTTTTCCATGATCCAGAGGATGTTGGCAATTTGATCTCTGGTTCCTCTGCCTTTTCTAAAACCAGCTTGAACATCAGGAAGTTCACGGTTCACTTTTGCTGAAGCCTGGCTTGGAGAATTTTGAGTATTACTTTACTAGCGTGTGAGATGAGTGCAATTGTGTGGTCGTTTGAGCATTCTTTGGCATTGCCTTTCTTTGGGATTGGAATGAAAACTGACCTTTTCCAGTCCTGTGGCCACTGCTGAGTTTTCCAAATTTGCTGGCATGTTGAATGCAGCACTTTCACAGCATCATCTTTCAGGATTTGGAATAGCTCAACTGGAATTCCATCACCTCCACTAGCTTTGTTCGTAGTCATGCTTTCTAAGGCCCACTTGACTTCACATTCCAGGATGTCTGGCTCTAGGTCAGTGATCACACCATCGTGATTATCTGGGTCGTGAAGATCTTTTTTGTACAGTTCTTCTGTGTATTCTTGCCATCTCTTCCTAATATCTTCTGCTTCTCTTAGGTCCATACCATTTATGTCCTTTATTGAGCAAACCGCTATAAATATCCATATGCAGGTTTTTGTGTAGGAAACAGTGTCAGACTTTATTTTGAGGGGCTCCAAAATCACTGGAGATGGTGATTGCAGCCATGAAATTAAAAGATGCTTACTCCTTGGAAGGAAAGTTATGACCAACCTAGATAGCATATTCAAAAGCAGAGACATTATTTTGCCAACAAAGGTCCATCTAGTCAAGGCTATGGTTTTTCCAGTGGTCATATATGGATGTGAGAGTTGGACTGTGAAGAAAGCCGAGGAAGTTGTTGTGGGGAAGAAAGGATGCCTGATAGTCATATCAATAATGATTCACTGATGATTTATTTCACACTAGTAACTTTGATATAATAACATACTAATCATGTTCAAGCAATGATACTAATCATCAATATTGGAAGAATGTGTTGGTTTATTATATGTATTAAAATGAATTTTCCTTTTTATAAATGTAGGAGGTTAAATGATTATTCTCCAGGTTAACAAGTGCTAAAACCTGCCCTGAATGCAAGCTTTCAACTGAAAATACAGTGTTCTTTGTATCATCAACCTATACTATGGTTTTTCTAGTAGTCATGTATGGGATGTGAGAGTTGGACTATAAAGAAAGCTGAGTGCTGAAGAATGGATGCTTTTGAACTGTGGTGTTGGAGAAGACTCTTGAGAATCCTTTGGACTGCAAGGAGATCCAACCAGTCCATCCTAAAGGAGATCAGTCCTGGGTGTTCATTGGAAAGACTGATGTTGAAGCTGAAACTCCAATACTTTGGCCACCTGATGCGAAGAGTTGACTCATTGGATGCTGGGAGGGATGGGGGGCAGGAGGAGAAGGGGGCGACAGAGGATGAGATGGCTAGATGGCATCACTGACTCTATGGACATGAGTTTGAGTGAACTCCGAGAGTTGGTGATGGACAGGGAAGCCTGGTGTGCTGTGATTCATGGGGTTGCAAAGAGGTGGACACAACTGAGTGACTGAACTGGACTGAACTGAAGCATTCCTTTCCCTTAGGTTGAAAGTGAGGAGTAATAAATAAATGATTTATGGTGAGAGTAGGATTAGTTTTGCAAGAAACTGCTAAAATATCTTCCAAAGTAGCTGTATCATTTGGTATTCCTACAGCATAGAATGAGAGCTCGCAGTGCTCCACACCCTCGCCATTGTGTAACATCATCAGTATTCTAGATTTTGGTCATTCTAGTGGATATGTAGAGGTATCTCATTGTTTCAATTTGTATTTCCCTGATGAAACATGATGTGTAGCATCTTTTCATAAGTCTATTTGCCATCTGTGTATCTTTGGTGAGGGATCTGTTAAAGTCTTTGGCCATTTTTTAATCAGATTGTTTTCTTATTGTATAATTACAGTAACAGTCCTTTACCTGATATGTGTTTTACAAGCATTAGATCCCACTCAGTGGCCTGTCTTCTCATTCTCTTGACATTGTCTTTCGCAGAGCAGTTTTTAATTTAATTTTATTTTTTTGTTGTTGTTGTTCTTCAATTTTATTTTATTTTTATTTTTAAACTTTACATAATTATATTAGTTTTGCCAAATATCAAAATGAAGTCCAGCTTATCAGTTATTTCACAGGTTGTACCTTTGGTGTTATCTCTAAAAAGTCATTTGCCTTGGTTTGTTTTTGCTGTGTGTAGTACTGTGATTAAAAAAATCAGTCAATACTATTTAAGAATTATTTTAGAATTAGTAAAGTACCAACTGCAAAATATTGGGCTGGCCAAAATGTTTGTGCAGGTTTTTCTGTACCATGAAAATCCTGGATGAACTTTTTGGCCAACCCAGTATTACATTGAAAGAATTGGGACACATCTGAATATTCATTTTAAATAAAAATATACATTTGTACCTTATGATATCCAGAGTTATATTCAGTGATACTGGATGTGATGGGTACAACCATGTCTCCTGCATAATAGCTTTGATTATTTACCAGCCAACTGAAAGATTAGTATGTGTTAAGAATTTAGTTCCCTTGCTTCAGTGGACTAAAGCTTATGTCCTCCCAAAATTCATACATTGAAATCTTAACCTTTAATTTGATGGTTTTAGGACTAGGCTTAGGGAGGTTATTAGGTTCTAAGATCGGTTCTCTCATGAATGGATTAGTACCCTTATAAAAGGTACCCCAGAGAGCTCCCTCTCCACTTCTGCCCTGAAAGGTTACGATAAGAAGATATGCAATGAGTTTTATAACTAGGAATAGGTCTTCACCAAACACTGATTCTTCCAGTGCATTGATCTGGGGCTTTCCAGCCTCCAGGACTGAGAGAAATAAAGTTCAACTGTTTATAAGCCAGTCTACAGTATTATGTTATAGAAGCATTAACTAAGACACTGGCTGTCCAGTAGCATGCTGTGGAAAGATTACCTATTTTAAGTCCAAAATAATCTAGCCATCCACACAAACTCTTGTTCATAACCCTTTTCAGTCAAATTGTAATTTGATGTTTTTCTCTCAGGGGAAAAAAATAAGAATTTTATTACTAATCTGTGAAACACAGAAACCAAGTCAATGTTTTTTGTTTAAAATAAACATTATTTTTTCTGTTGTGCCTGCCATGACATAGTCGTTTACCATGTAGAATACCTACTGCTATTAATGTAATTGTCAGAAACATCTATCTTTTTTAGTAAAGCTGACTAACCTGGCTAAAACATACATTTTTAAGAGATTCACCCCAGAGATATTTACCCTGGGCTTATCTAACCTATTGAACTTTAGAACGTCTATAAAGTACCTGGTGCACAAGCCGCATGTCAGTTAAATAGCAGTCTTTATAGATGGGACCTTGGTCTGTAGTTTTGGAAAATCCCCAGGTACTTCTAAGGTG
Organism: Bubalus kerabau; assembly: GCF_029407905.1. Lineage (NCBI taxonomy): Eukaryota > Metazoa > Chordata > Mammalia > Artiodactyla > Bovidae > Bubalus > Bubalus kerabau. The sequence continues at coordinate 156,340,179 of NC_073626.1, forward strand.
AAAATAAGGTGAAATACCACTTATTCGGGCCGAGTGAATGTTCAGAATCTTGTTTTCAGTTTTTGTTATTTGTTGAGAACCATTTCCTTGACAAGAAGACATTCACTTAGTGTTGCTGGATAATGTCAGGTGTTTTTTTCTTTTATTTTTAACATGAAACATGTGATAAAACCTTTGATGATCATAAACATCTGCGTTTTAAAAGATTTCCATTGTTGTGAACCATTTTTGCTCGGTCAGCTCTTCCTGGGGGACTTCATCTCACTGGGAGGTAATCTATGTTTAGTCTTAACTCAAAAATTGAAAGCTGTTCAGAAAGGCTTGGGGCATATAGGTCATTAGCAAAAAGCTGAAATTGAAGTATTCACTGAAGTATCCATTATAATAATGAATACTACTTTATTGTAAGATTTATTTTCCTAGAGTAGTAATTTTCCCACATTGGGCACACTGTGATATTTTATTGTGGTAGGTTTACTTTGAAGCTTATTTCTGAATACATATAGCATATAAACAAAATCAAATAGGTAGTAATGAAGAGAGAACAAGAGAAGGGTTTTTATTTAAAAAAAAAAAACAAACAGAAGTAATGTTCAACTTTTTCATTCAGAACAATAAAATGCAAACTATTGGAAAATTTGATTAACTTAAGAGGTAACTGTTCACTAACAAAAATCAAAGCAGTAAAAATAATTTTGGCAAAAATATTTAAAAATAACTAAGTTTAAACATTCCCTGTAGAATTCCCTATACATTCTATAGAATCTTGCTATAGAAAAGATGTTTCTATTACAATAAAATATCTATTCCCAACTACAACTTTACAAATGTGATTGTGTCATTTATCTAATACAGTACAGGATATGTACATATGAATAGGAGATGATTCCCACTTTCAGATAGTTATCCATATCTGGATGATGGAGACATATGCATAAAAACTGCAATATAGTGTCTTATACTGATAAAGTGTGGAGATCAGAATAGGGCATGTTTCAACCCCAGGCACTGAGCAAGACTACCCAAAGGAAGAGGCATTTGAAATGGATTTCTAAGGATGAGAAGTTTTCCATAGGGAGCAGAATGAGTAAAGCAACTCAATGAAACTTAGAGCATTTTGTAGAAAGGCAAGCCATTCAAAATGTCCAGAGCTTAGAGTACAAGTGCGAAGACTAGCTGTCAGTGGGGCTGCTGTCATTTTGACCTGGGACCATGAAAAATCTTGAATGTCATGCTAAGGATTTTGATATTCCTCCCTGGGGTCAACAAAACACTATCCACACAGTGCAATTTTGAGTTATTTAAGACTTCTCATTTCTTAGCTATGCTCCTTGTCCTGATGTGAAGCCATCTCCCCACGGCCATACTTTAGTTTTTCTTTCATATTAGTCAATTTGCTAAATTACAGATGTTTTACAATTACTCTATTTATTTAAAATTAATACAAAACAGTAAGTGTTCTATAAAATATATATTGGTACAGACTAGTTATTTCTATTAAAGATAGATCATTGTGATTGAGGTGCGTGATGTCACTGAGATATATATATATATATATATATATATACACTACATTTTTGATATGTCTAAAATTAAAATGTCTAAGATTTATCAAATACAAACATATTTTATAGCAGACACATTCAAAAAGACTTGCAATTTCTCAACCCATAAATAATGCATATGATGTATGAAAAACATTTGAGTTAAGATAGAGGAAAGAATTGCAAAACTAAGGCTTTTTGGAGGTAAAGCTGTACAAATAATTACCCTGAGAACAGAGCTTTACTTGTTTGCTTCTTTGTTTAATAAGACAAATAACTTTAGTCTTAAGGTTCATTTTGTAGTCCTGGGAAATTTTAAGTTTTTAAATATTTTACTTGTTGAAAGCAAACAAATGAATATTATAAATGAACATTCATGTGTTTAGCAAATATTATCAAGTACCCAGTATGGATGAGGCAATGTTCTAAGCACAAAGCATGCAGCAATGAAACAGAGTAGAATCAACTCTGACCTTGTGGGACTCGCATTATAATGGCATTTGTCATAATGGAAGCAGGAAGACAGTTAGACAATAAAAAAATCAACTAATCCATAATATGTCATGTGTCAATGGATGGTGTTGAAAGAAAAAAAGCAGGGAAAGGGGTCTAGCTTACTGGCAGAAGGAGGAATTTGCTAATTTTTATACTAGAATTCTTAGAAAAAGGCTCACTTAATAAGGTATTATTTAAGCCATGCAAATGGAAGGGGGAGCAAGATCAAAACTTAAGGTTGAAACATGTTCCCCAGTGTTCAAGGAGAGGCAAGCAAGCCCAATGCAACTGAAAAAGAGTTAGCCAATGTTAGAATAGATGGCAGGATATGTGAATAAAATGTGAGAATGCATGGGGTGAGTGAGATGGAACCAAATCGTGTAGGGCCTCACCAACTTTTCTCAAAATTTGTTTTTTACTGGGAGTAAGATAGGAATCGACTTAAAGGTCAGACATTTTAGAAGAATCAATTTGGTTGCTCCTGAGACCAGACTGTAGACAATGTGTACCTAAGGAGTCTATTGTGATAACCCAGGAGGGAGAGGATGGGGGCTTGGACCAGAGTGGAAACAGGTGAGGCAGGAACAAATGACTGCATTCTGGATATTTTGAAGACATGAGAGGTGGGGATATCAATATATGAAATATTGAATTGCTGTTTACTTATGTATTAAAATTGCCTTCACATAAATCCTTATTCCCAATCTTGACCCTTTACTGCTCTCTAAAATTTGTTTGCTGTGCTCAGAACAGTAACATGATTTAAAGACTGTTTAAAGTACTTGTATACACTCCTCCCAAACTTTACCTTGGTAAACACATTAATAGAATATCATAAGGTCATATTTTGAGCAATTAGTTGAAAAATAAGAAATCGCAAAATGTGAAACTCAAGGATTATTCAGAAAACAGTTCAGTCTTTGAGAAAATAAAAGGCAGTTTCTGGCTAATAATGATTCCCTGGCTCTTAAAATATGCTTTGTTTCCTAAAATTTCAGTAGTAAGATCTTTAAAAGTTTTACTTTGTGCTTTCTTATATTTTAGGCTTTTATACTTGTCTTTTGTGGCTTCCCTTGTGGCTCAGCTGGTAAAGAATCCACCTGCAATGTAGGAGAACTGGGTTCAATACCTGGGTTGGGAAAATCCCCTAAAGAAGGGAAAGGCTACCCACTCCAGTATTCTGGCCTGGAGAATTCCACGGATTGTGTAGTCCATGGGGTTGCAAAGAGTTGGACATGACTGAGTGACTTTCACTTCACTTCATACTTGCCTTTGTTGATATTGGAAAATAGCTAAATTAGCAATAAAGTATGAATAAAAATAATTCAAGTTGATTAATCTTAAGGACATGTCAAAGACAAAGCAGTGCACCAGTCTAGAGAACTTGTCCAGAGAATGTAAATAAGTTCAATAAAATATTTTCAGAGAGAGCTTTTAATATGTATCATTAATTATTTTAATTGAGTAATAAAAATCATATATACTTCATGCCTAAAATGTGTTAAATTGTTTTCCTCCTGATAATTATTCCAGTTAATTTGTGGTCAAATAGTGACTACAGAAGTTTTAGAGATTCTTATGTCTTCTGTATAACTTATGAATGTAAACCGTGATCTGAATAATTTGCTGCCTCAGTAATGTCAAAATTAATAAGCTAAAGTTAGTATTAGGAACTGTTTCAGCATTTGCTGCCAAGTAACCTTAGTGAAAAAGTTGGCTTAAAGTTCAACATTCAGAAAACTTACATCATGGCATCAGGTTCCATCACTTCATGGCAAATAGATGGGGAAACAGTGGAAACAGTGAGGGACTTTATTTTGGGGGGCTTTAAAATCACTGCAGATGGTGATTGCAGCCATAAAATTAAAAGACGCTTACTCCTTGGAAGGAAAGTTATGACCAACCTAGAGAGCATATTCAAAAGCAGAGACATTATTTTGCCAACAAAGGTCCATTCAGTTAAGGCTATGGTTTTCCCAGTGGTCATGTATGGATGTAAGAGTTGGACTGTGAAGAAAGCTGAGTGCCGAAGAATTGATGCTTTTGAACTGTGGTGTTGGAGAAGACTCTTAAGAGTCCCTTGGACTGCAAGGAGATCCAAGCAGTCCATTCTAAAGGAGATCAGTCCTGGGTGTTCATCGGAAGGACTGATGCTAAAGCTGAAACTCCAATACTTTGGCCACCTCATGTGAAGAGTTGACTCATTGGAAAAGACCCTGATGCTGGGAGGGATTGGGGGCAGGAGGAAAAGGGGACGACAGAGGATGAGATGGCTGGATGGCATCACTGACTCGATGGACGTGAGTCTGAGTGAACTCCCGGAGGCCTGGTGTGCTGCGATTCATGGGGTCGCAAAGAGTTGGACACGACGGAGTGGCTGAACTGACTGAACTGAACTTTAAAATGTTTGCTGTTTTTAGTCACTCAGTCGTGTCTGACTCTTTGTGACCCCATGGACTGTAGCCTGCCAGGATCCTCTGTCCTTGGGATTTCCCAGGCAAAAATACTAGAGTGGATTGCCATTTCCTTGTCCAGGGTATTTTCCCACCCAGGTATCAGACCTGCATCTCCTGCATTTCATACATTGTCAGGCAGATTCTTTACCACTGAGCCACCTGGGAAGCCTAACCTTAAAATATTTTCAGGATAAGATTTAAAAAAAAAAAGGCCAACAATACTAATAATCTATTTTAGTATTCATAAATACTAAGATATTTAGTTTTAGTCTCCTGTCATTCTTGTTCTAATTCCTTTCCCAGGCAAGACTGCAGTATGTTCGCACCTGTCGTGCAGAAACAAACACATTGACTTTGCATTGTCCTACTTTCTGTGTGTCATGATATAGCTTTCCCTCTTTTCTTGGTTACCTATAGTAGTTGCTGTAGCTGTCTCTAAGTGGTTCCCTTCTTTCTGCCATAGGTGGTGGCCATTTGAAAATTCCAACTTTCCCATGGATAGCTTGGAGTTCATGTTATAAAATTTGCTCCTCATGTTAACTAAGTTTATACATCCATGTGTCTGTATACCCTAAAACCTTTAGCTTTCCTAACATACTATCTTCTCCCCCTTGTAATCCCATCTTGGATTGTCATTATTTTATCCAAACTAGGAGCCAAGAATAGGAGCAAGTTTAACATAGAAGTCTGGCAAATTCTTTTATTTAAGCAGTTAACCTGGAATGTTCTTTCTTTCTACGTGCCTCTTGCTGAGATTCTATGTTGTGTATATTTGTAAATATAAAAGCTGCTCCGGAGACAGATGGTTATTTACTGTGTTTTCTCTATTATGCAGGATAAATTATTAACAAGAAAATAATTGAATATTGAATATGCTCTGGCAAAGAAATAATCTTTCACCAAGTCTATTGCATAGTATGCTGCGAGCATGCATTCCAATTAGTAGTGTGGGTTGAGTAGATTAATGTATCAGGCTGTTTAAATTCAAGATCCAAACCTATTTTTGTTAAGAACTTAGTACATTGTGAGTTAATTGTTATTCAACTTTATTAACTTTCTGTAAGTTTCAACTGTATTTTATGACCCATGGATTTATATCATAATGCAATATACATGCCATTGAAAACATTTTCTCAAAAGTTCTTTAATATATTTTTTCATCTTGCTATAGAGCTGATCAAATAATTTTTCATTTTAATATATTAAATTTATGGGTAGAAAATATTTTACCTCATTTTTTATTAAGTAAGTTTTCCAAATATAAGTAAGTTTGCAAACTACTAAGTATTGAAATAGAAAAAAACATTTCCATCTAGGATAGTAAAAGAACTGAAATATGTAAATATTAAAGGATTATAATATGAATACAGGAGCAAACAAAAATGTTTAACCATTTTATAGTAACAGTTCCCTGTATCAATGGTTCTCAAAGCATGATCTTTTCATTGACAGCATCAGTCTCACCCGAGAGCTTGCCAGAAATTCATATTCCCAAACCCCAGAGTTTCTGAGTGGTGCTCAGCCATCATTTAATAATGTCATTTAATAATATCATTCAAATGACATCAAAGTGATTCTAAAGTTGAACAACCACTGTCCTGTAGAGTAGTTTATCCTTTCCAGGCACTATTTAAGTTATAATACACAATCTGCATTGTAACAATAACCCTGTGTACGAGACAGCAAAAGAGACACTGATGTATAGAACAGTCTTAGGGACTCTGTTGGAGAGGGAGAGGGTGGGAAGATTTGGGAGAATGGCATTGAAACATGTGTAATATCATGTATGAAACGAGTTGCCAGTCCAGGTTTGATGCACGATACTGGATGCTTGGGGCTGGTGCACTGGGACGACTCAGAGGGATGGTGTGGGGAGGGAGGAGGGAGGGGGGTTCAGGATGGGGAGCGTATGTATACCTGTGGCGGATTCGTTTTGATGTTTGGCAAAACTAATACAGTGTTTCAGGTTTAAAAATTAAAAAAAAAAAAGATTACCAAATATTAAAAAAAATAATAATTAAAAAAAAATAAAAATCAGAGTCTTATTATCCACATCAACAACTGAGAAGACTAAAATTTAGACAGATTAACTTCAAATTTCTATACCTAAATTGATGTCAGAGCCAGTACCCGATTTGACTTTCATTAACATTTGTCTCCATGAAAATAGGGGAAGGACAGTCAATATACTAGTGTTAACTGAACACAGACCATAGGAGAGAATTTCCTTGGTAGAATGAAGGCTGCAAAAAATTAAGTTATAGGGTTCTTGGCATGGAACATTCTTTTAACAAATCATATATTTGGAACTGTGTTAAGCATGAAAGATAGAACTGTAAGCAAGACATAGTCCTTACCCTCAAAGATCTTATAGTCTACTGGGAGAAAGACCAAAAAAAATTAGTAATTTTTATATAGAACAATATATGCTACCTTATAAAAAAGGTACCATAATGAGCACATAGGAAAACATTTCTTCTGGCTCTGAGTTTGAAAGCAGGGTTGGAAAATGATTCAAAGACTATTTCCTGGAATATTATTACAGTAGAATAGAGGAAAAAATATCTTAACCCATAAAAATAGCTAACAATGTGAGAAAGAAAGAACACGAATCCTTATTTTCTTGCCAGTTTTCATCTAAAGACAAGTGCATCCATTTAAGTGTCATTATTCCAAAGGATCATTGTCCATAGAGATATTTGAAATTGAGAGAAAAGTTTTGAACTGAGTTTTATTTTAATACAGCATTTTAAACATTTTACAGTATAAACATTAAATACACACTCATTCTGCTTAAAAAACATTATAATTTAGCATATTAAATATAAAAATGATAGTTCAATGCTTATTTCATATTTGGGGGAAAGCAGATATAAAAGATGACTTGATGCCATCAGAAAATATTTACATAGTGCAAAAGTGGAGGCAGCATTGAATATGTTGTAAGATGAACTGTAATGAAAGAGGTGTAATCTATGGAGCCTTCTGCTCTACTGAGGATACTTACAATGTTAATACATTTCCTTTTCATAGGGGGTTTCCCAGGTGGCACTAGTGGCGAGTTCTTTAGAACTCACCTGCCAGTGCAGGAGATGTAAGTGAAGAGAGTTTGATCCCTGGGTCAGGAACACCCCCTGGAGGACATGGCAACTCATTCTACTATTCTTGCCTGAAAAATCTCATGGACAGAGGAGTCTGGCAGGCTATAGTTCATAGGGTCGCAAAGAGTCTGATACAACTGAAGTGACGGCATGCACAAGCACGATACATCAGCTAATTTCAGCACAGTAATGCTCAACTATGCCATTTTTGCTGAATATAACTCATATTGAGTTTTCGCTTACATTCCAACATTTCACATGATAAATGTAGAAAAATAGAAAATACCTAATATACCAGAGAAGGTAGAGTAAAATATAACTAAATCAGAATGATTTCCCTAAATTTTCAGTATGTGAGACAATGAAAATAAAGGTTTGATATGCAATAGTCCTCCATTGCAGTTATTCTACAACAGTGAACCCATGGTGATTAGAGTATTTTGTGTATTAAATTACATCATTTTGCATTAATGCTACCTGATTCTGGACAGTGTTGTATCATCAGACTAAATCCTACATTAGTCAAAACATGTAGCTAATAGACTAATAAAGATGGCAAAGAATATTCCTAACCCTTTGTTAGTTCATAAAAATACTGAGTTGTAGTATATATGATACTAGTTTCACTATTAGTCAAGTAATGTCAATGCTAGGTACAGTTCTGACTGTGTCTCAAATTCTTTCTTGCAACAAAATGAGATATAAATAAATATGTGTCAGTGATATTAAACATTTATTGCATTAAATTTGAATGTTTAAAACAATAATTTATCTCAGAGAGAAATATTCTGATAGTTTAAAAATTAGTTAATAAATAATTGATATTTATAAATTTAGTAGTTTGCTCCCAGCAGGGAATTAAAATACACCTCTTTGTACATGCTGGTACAATAGACATGAAACATAAGTGAGAGAGTCTGCAGGGGACACCAAGATTCTGGAACTAGATCTAAAAAGAGGCAGGAAAATACGGCTCAAGTCTAATTCGGTATCTGATATCCAAGGGGGAGGCCCCTGTTGTGGAGATGTTGAATGGGAAGTCATTGAGCAGACATTTCAGAAAGAGCAGATTTGGCACTTGTTGTGGTCCAAATTGTACCTAGTATATTTTGAAAGCAAGATGGGTTAAGCAGATGCAAGCTGTCTCTCTACCATCTTGGGTATCAATGTCATTGGGAGAGAAAGTTATTGAATAACTCCATTCATCCAAGAGGTCTTACTAAAAGTGTAGCCAAAGAGTTCAAGTGCCTCCTTTGAGTGATTAGCTCCAGCCCACCATTACAATTTTCCATGTTGTAATAATTCTTCATTTCCTGACTCACTGGAGCTAAACAGAGTTGGAACAGCCAGATATGTCCTAGAATAGTGCTCAGTGGAAGCAAGAAATGAGTGCAGGACTAGGTCAGGGCTTGAGATAGTCTGTTACTTATTGATACATTTATTTCAAGTATAGTCCAGCCTATGATAAAAAAAAAGTACACAAATCAATCTAGAACAGAGATTAATGATCAGAATCAGCTTTATAAGTGCATATTTTAAATGCAACAGTATTGTGATGTGTGATTTCTTAAAGAAATACCTTAGATATAAAGTCATATTGTTTATGAAAAATCATAATGGATTAAGGAAATCCATGATTTAAAATAAGGCAAAATAATATCTATTTGTAAAAGATGTGATCAAATAATATTTGTGTTTTTAAGTTTACAAGTATTATCTAATACTCATAGTATTCTTTTGTTTTCACTTTTGAAATTCCTATTTGAACTACTGGTTCTATTTAATTATGATTTACTCTATTCAGATCAGATCAGATCAGATCAGTCGCTCAGTCGTGTCCAACTCTTTGTGACCCCGTGAATTGCAGCACGCCAGGCCTCCCGGAGTTCACTCAGACTCATGTCCATCGAGTCAGTGATGCCATCCAGCCATCTCATCCTCTGTCTTCCCCTTCTCCTCCTGCCCCCAATCCCCCAGCATCAGGGTCTTTCCCAATGAGTCAACTCTTCGCATGAGGTGGCCAAAGTACTGGAGTTTCAGCTTTAGCATCATTCCTTCCAAAGAAATCCCAGGGCTGATCTCCTTCAGAATGGACTAGTTGGATCTCCTTGCAGTCCAAGGGACTCTCAAGAGTCTTCTCCAACACCACAGTTCAAAAGCATCAATTCTTTGGCACTCAGCCTTCTTCACAGTCCAACTCTCACATCCATACATGACCACAGGAAAAACCATAGCCTTGACTAGACGGACCTTTGTTGGCAAAGTAATGTCTCTGCTTTTGAATATGCTCTCTAGGTTGGTCATAACTTTCCTTCCAAGGTGTAAGCGTCTTTTAATTTCATGGCAAAGTGGAGAGTGAAAAAGTTGGCTTAAAACTCAACATTCAGAAAATGAAGATCATGGCATCCAGTCCCACCACTTCTCTGCTTTTGAATATGCTCTCTAGGTTGGTCATAACTTTCCTCCAAGGAGTAAGCGTCTTTTAATTTCATGGCAAAGTGGAGAGTGAAAAAGTTGGCTTAAAACTCAACATTCAGAAAATGAAGATCATGGCATCCAGTCCCACCACTTCATGATTTACTCTATTAAAATTTATAAAAATCCATGATTTATGCTAGGGAGACTCACGTAGCCAGAAGATACTAATAAAATATTGAGCCTGAAAAGGAAGAAGGAAGGTATTGAGCTTGAGAAAGAGGAATGAGACCCTTAACAAAATAAATCACTTTTGCAATTCTAGACACATTACTTTACTCTTAAACATATGGTCAAGTTTCATCAGGAACTATTATCTAATTTTTTTCAGAGATTGTGATAGTACACATATGTAATTTGATTGCTAAATTAAAAATTAAGAAATTCAATGAGCTGTTTATGTTTTCAATGAATTAGAGTGAAATTTGACATAGTTTATTTTGTTAAAAAAGTGAACAGTATGTGTAGATTTTTTTTCAAATAGTGTTTTTATGTTTGTTTACAATGTAACTAGACATACCATACAATTAGTTTTTATATTTTAATATTTGATATTTGATATATTTTAAAAATTAAACTGATATATTTTAATATGAATAAGAGGAACCTTTAATATCACAGAAGACTGCTATTAGAATATGCTAGCTTGTGCTAATGAATATTTCCTTTTACACAGATTTTTAAATACACTTTCTTGTCCTTGTAGTCATAACTAAGGTAGAAGTTATAGGAAAAAGTAAACATATGGTTTATGTTATGTGCTTTCCTTTCTGGAAATAAGAAAGGTAAAATTTAGAATTTTAATTGACAGCTATCTCAGAGTATAGTATCTTTTGCCTTGTATGTAGTTTATTTTGTATGGAAGATTTCACTGTTTTATCCACAGTTGACAGAGGTTTACTTTTATTATTTTTGTTTTCTTTTTTAATGTTCTCTTTTGATAACTCAACATTATACGTGGATTTGATTTTGAGTTTTCAGTGGTCATGGAAAATCCAGTTAGTCAAGGAATTAATAACTATGTAAGACTTTTTGAGAATATTTTAGGTCTTAATATTGAGAACTGTAAAGTAGAGTGATGCACTCAAATATTACCTAAATCACTAGTGATCTGAATTGGGGGAAGGGACTTTTCTGATTATATTTCATTTGATCAATCTATTCTAGAAGTGCTAAATGCAGATTTGAACAATAATCATCTTTGTTGTTGCTGTTGTTCAGTCACTAAGTGGTGTCCGACTCTTTATGACCCCATGGACTACAGCATGCCAAATGCCAAACTCAGGCTTCCAAATCTGAGTTTGTTCAGATTCATGTCCTTTGAGTCGGTGATGCCATCTGACCATCTCATCCTCTGTCACCCCCTTCCCCTTTTCCCTTCAGTCTTTCCCAGCATAAGGGTCTTTTCCAGTGAGTCAGCTCTTCTCATCCTGTGGCCAAAGTATTGGGTCCTCCGCTTCATCATCAGTCCTTCCACTGAATATTCAGGGTTGATTTCCTTTAGCATTGACTGGTTTGATCTTGTAGTCCCAGGGACTCTCAAGCGTCTTCTCCAGCACCACAGTTTGAAAGCACATCTTCTTCAGCATCCAGCCTTCTTTAGGGTCCAATTCTCACATCCATACATGACTACTGGAAAAACCATAGTATCGACTAGACAGACTTTTGTTGGCAAAGTAATGTCTCTGCTTTTTAATACACTGTCTAGATTTGTCACAGCTTTTCTTTCAAGGAGCAAGTGTCTTTTAATTTCATGGTTGCGGTCACCATCCACAGTGATTTTAGAACCCAAGAAAATAAAATCTGTCACTTCTTCACTTTTTCCCCTTCCATTTGCCATGAAGTGATGTGACTGGATGCCATGATCTTAGTTTTTTTTTTTTTTTTTAATTTTGAGTTCTAAGGCAACTTTTCCACTTTCCTCTTTTACCTTCATCAAGAGGCTCCTTCGTTCCTCTTTTCTTCTGCCATTAGAGTGGTATCATCTGCATATCTGAAGTTTTTGATTCATCTGCATATCTGAGGTTTTTGATATTTCTCCTGCCAATCTTGATTCCAGCTTGTGATTCATCCAGCCTGGCATTTTACTTTGTGTACTCTATATAAAAGTTAAATTTAGCAGGGTGAAGATATACAGCCTTGTTGTACCCTTTTCCCAATTTTGAGCTAGTCAATTATTCCATGACCGATTCTAATTCTCAGTTCTTGATCACCATACAGGTTTTTTTGATCATTTTAAAACTCCTTTAGATAGCACTAAGGTCATATATATATGGCATACATCATTTACTTATATGTATATGTATATAAAATACATTGGCAAATAAAATTTAATGTGTGTTCAATGACTTATTTTTAGGATTATCCTGCATTTCCCTTGTTGGTAATTTTGGAGGATCACTTCAAAATCTGAAGTGTTCTCTTTTTTTGTTGAGTAGATATTACAAGAAGCTAAGGCCATTAGTTGATAAGTAAGAAAACATTCTGAACATCAGTAAATACTAGAATGGATAAATAAAATGTAATATATCCTCAAAATGAATACCTGCTATCTTGGAAATGCATGCTGCTGCTGCTAAGTTGCTTCAGTCGTGTCCGACTCTGTGTGACCCCATAGACGGCAGCCCACCAGGCTCCCCCATCCCTGGGATTCTCCAGGCATGAACACTGGAGTGGGTTGCCATTTCCTTCTCCAATGCATGAAAGTGAAAAGTAAAAGTGAAGTCATTCAGTTGTGTCCTACTCTTAGCGACCCCATGGACTGCAGCCAATCAGCCTCCTCCATCCATGGGATTTTCCAGGCAGGAGTACTGGAGTGGGGTGCCATTGTGAAATGGATGAGCACACACCAAAACAAGATGTTGAGTGAAAGAAATGAAGAAAGAAAGTGAAAGTAAAAGTCACTCAGTCCTGTACGACTCTTTCTGACACCATGGAGCCCATGGAATATACAGTCCATGGAATTCTTCAGGCCAGAATACTTCAGTGGGTAAACCATTCCCTTCTGCAAAGGATATTCCCTTCTCCAGGGGATCTTCCCAACCCAGGAGTTGAACCCAGGTCTCCCACATTACAGGCCAGATTCTTTAGCAGCTGAGCCACCAGAGAAGCCCAAGAATTCTGGAGTGGATGACCTAACCCTTCTCAGCGGATCTTCCCGACCCAGGAATCGAACAGGGGTTTACATACTATTAACATTTCTCTGACTTAAAAATATTTTCCCTGATATATATTGTATTATACTATTCTCACATGAATATTCCTCAAATGATATTACATTCTACTTTTTTCAAATAAATATTGAACTATATTTGGGCATTTAAACATCTTAAACCAGATATTTAAAATTTAAAAGATCCCTCCCTGCCCCCTGAATATAATAAATTCAATGTATGTGTGTTGAATGGGATTAAAAAAGCTTTACTTCCCTCCCTCTATGGGCTTCCCAGGTGCCTCAGTGGTAAAGAATCCACCTGCAATGGAGGAGATGCAGGATCAATCCCTGAATCGGGAAGATCCCCTGGAGGAGGAAATGATAGCCCGCTCCAGTATTCTTGCCTGGAAAATCCCAGGGGCAGAGGAGCCTGGCAGGCTACAGCCCATGAGTCGCAAAGAGTTGGACATGACTGAGCATGCATGCACCTCTCCTTTTACTCACTGAAGATCTTGCCACTAGTGGGACAGACGAATGGTCTGCAGTCACCCAAGTTTTTAACAGTTACTAAGAATTAATTTTTATTTCATCCTCACATCTATTCAAAGTATTTTAACTTGCAATGTTTAAACCACTTAGATTTCCTTTAGTTTTCTTTTGATCATAACAATGTTTATTTCCAAAATTACAATTAGATTTTGTATTTGTTTTCTTGATGCACTATAGCTACTCCATCAGTAAAATACACATCCAAATGTCATTATGTTCTACAACTGCAAGTGCAATTAGAATTTGTATTTGTCTATTTTTTAGCTTTTTAAATTCGGAACTAATTTTAAAGACATGGCAAATACAATGTGTAAAGTGAAGGGGGAGAGAAATTTTGATTCTGAAGAATAAAATGTACATTAGATTCTTCATCTTCTATTAATGGAATATGGTAGAAGTATAAATATACTTATTTATTTTATAATTTTGAAAATTAGAGTCTAACCATATGCCAGATCATATTATTGATTAAATAATTCCTACCAGATGCCCTGCTAACTTTGATAAATTGATACTTGTAATTCAAGTTCAGCAACAATTATAGCTAAATTTAACAAGCATTTAATTTCTGTGTGCCAAGCAGAGTAAGAGACAGGTATTTAAGCTGTTAAGAGATACAGATTTAATTTATTATAATAAAAATTATATTGTATAGGTAGTTATAATGAATCACTATTAAAAGAAAAGTAGATGTGAATAGTCTTAAAAGACATGATTTTTGAATTCACCTATTATATCTTGATTGCCCAGCAGTTATCATCATGACTTGCCAAATAAGGTGATGGTCATGCATAGAAATTTTTAGATCATGAAGCTTTAGCCATTCACTGGATTCAAAAGAGTCCCCTGAGCATATCCTACATCCTGAGAGTGACTGTGGGATGAGAAATAATCATAAGATTTATGGCTAAGCTCAGAGTGACAGAGAGTTTATATGCTGTCTTCCTTGGAAAAACAGTGTGATATCAATTTTGGATTCTTTAACTTTGCATTTCTTCCATTTTTATTCCTGGAACTTATTCTCCTCAAAGTGACCTCTTTCCATATCCATAATGTATACTTCTGATGCTTGAGCCTCATCATGAAAGGACAGGTGAAACCTTATTTTTAATAGCCAGGACATGGAAGCAACCTAGATGTCCATCAGCAGACGAATGGATAAGAAAGCTGTGGTACATATACACAATGGAGTATTACTCAGCCATTAAAAAGAATACATTTGAATCAGTTCTAATGAGGTGGATGAAACTGGAG
Source organism: Bubalus kerabau (assembly GCF_029407905.1). Lineage (NCBI taxonomy): Eukaryota > Metazoa > Chordata > Mammalia > Artiodactyla > Bovidae > Bubalus > Bubalus kerabau. Next base: position 156,355,207 of record NC_073626.1, read on the forward strand.
TCTATTATACAGAGTGAAGTCAGCCAGAAAGAAAAACACCAATACAGTATACTAACGCATATATATGGAATTTAGAAATATGGTAACAATAACCCTGTATACGAGACAGCAAAAGAGACACTGATGTATAGAACAGTCTTTTGGACTCTGTGGGAGAGGGCGAGGGTGAGATGATTTGGGAGAATGGCATTGAAAGATGTATATTATCATATGTGAAATGAATCTCCAGTCCAAGTTTGATGCATGATACAGGGTGCCCGAGGCGGGTGCACTGGGATGACCCAGAGGGATGGGATGGGGAGGGAGGTGGGAGGGGAGTTCAGGATGGGGAACACATGTACCCCCATGGCAGATTCATGTCAATGTATGGCAAAACCAATACAATATTGTAAAGTAAAAAAAAAATTGTAATAAAAAAAAAATAAACTGCACAGCTGGGGGCTGGTAGAAGGAGTATGCAAACCATAAAAGTAATGTAAACTAAAACTTAATAAACTAATTCTGATTATATTAAAAAAATGATTTTTTTTTAAAAAGAGAGTATTGTGTGTCCTTATGTTGTCAGCAAAAAAGGGAAAATGATTTTATCACTTGCAACAATATTGTTACTTTTCTCTTTATACTCTGGATGCATGGTCTGTTTTGATATGAGGAAATATTTTTAAAGATTAAGAATGAATTTCCTAAGAGCATCCTGACATATGGTTCATAATAGACCTACATTTTTGAGTAAATGCGTTTGGTGACTTGGCTGTCAAGTATTAAAAAGACAAAGATTTTAATTCATTAATTGTTGTTAGTATTGATATTTTATTAATAAGATAAATATTATCATGTAATCATTAGTTATCTACTCTCAAGGAAAATGTTTTTATAGGATGGTATTGAGAAGTTTTCAAAATTAATCCTGTGTTACTAGAATATGAATTTCCTTTAAAATTTTAATAATACATGTAGTTAAATATTTAATAATTACAATCCTCCTAGAAAATGGAGAAAAATAAGTTGTAAATTGTGCTTAACTCATTTCGTTTTAAAATGCAGCAATAATCTAGGGGCCAATATTTTGTTGATTCAACTTTTGCCACTTACTAAATAGTAGAGTGCATAATAGAATTTCATTCTTATAATTTTATAAATCCCTTCCTGGGAGTAATATTACCTTTGCTTCAACTAATTTTCCTTATGAAAAGGAAACATTTCAGGTCAACAAGTATAGGGTAAAAGTATGAAAGTATGTTTTTGAAGGAATATGTAGAAGAAATTTAATATGACTTATTTCTATACATGAAAACTAAAACTTAGTTTCAGTACTTTTAATTACTGTTTTTCACATTTTAGAAGCTATAATATCATTCTTCTAAATAGTCAAGCTTCTTGCTATAGATTTAAAGATTAGAGCATTGTGTCTAATTCTAAAACAAATATTTGCATTATGAACAAGATCTCATGTTGCAGAAACTGTTGTAATTCAGATTGTCACTAACATCAAGTAGATTTCTTATTGCATTAACAACCTCTAGTTAATCATACAATTTGTTTTTGTTGCAGAAAATGCAACATTTCCACATGAGTTAGCAATTTAAATATACTATTTCTAGCTTTTTTTTTGATGTTACCTCAAATTCATTAATGTTAAAATTATATATTCTGAATACATATGATAATAAGATATTTTATGTTTAACTTTCCATCTTCTTGACTTATCATTTCATTTCATACTGTCCAATTTCCATAGAACTTGCCCCTCTTGTCTTGTCAGTCTTTTGAAATCAAGTTGTTTTTTATTCAGGAATTATTTTTATGCTCAGGATCATCTTGCAATTATTCTACATCATTACAAATGATCTTCCTGTTACCTTTTCAATGGCAAAATAATTAGATTTCCTCTTGTTAAGGTGTTCTATCAGCAATGGTGCTAAGTTCAGATGGAAACATTCTAACTGCATTTTAACCAGAAAAATTAATTCACTAAATACTCAAGATATTTTATTAAATTAACATTATAGTTGATTTAACAAAGCACTATTAACTGAATACCACAAAAATTAAATTATAAATTTTACTTAAATTCAAAATAAATATAAAATAATTATAAATATGATTTATATTTGTAGGGGATTTGCAGAATAGGTAGATTTGATCCCTGGATTGAGAGGATCCCTTAGAAGAGGAAATGGTAACCCACTCCAGTAATCTTTCCTGGAAAATCCCATAGACAGAGGAGCCCAACAGACTACAGTCCATGGGGTCGCAAAGAGTTAAGACACAACTGAGCACATGTGCTCGTAAATAGTAGAGCATTTAGATGACTTAGAATTTCACATGTTATCTAGTTCCCTCTTCCTAAAAAATTAATGACTTTATGTGCTTGACACAAAGACTTAGCTCATGAGGCAAATGCACGTTTTAAATCACTACCTTGCATGATATAAATATTATATTCCTAACAATAAAAATATCTGCAGCTGACATTTCTTAAGAGTAGATGTTATTTGTTGTTTGAAACTTGGCATTCAATTGCCATACCTGTATGTTGATCATAAAACTCAGTTTAGAAATTTAGCTTTGAGGTCTTTGAGGCTACTGGAATCATAACTCTGATGTAGTTAATCATTGAACTGCCTTTTATTAATTTATCTCAATTGTGGTTCAGTTCATTTCAGTTCAGTTGCTCAGTCATGTCTGACTCTCTGCGACCCTGTGGACTGCAGCATGCCAGGCCTCCCTGTCCATTGCCAACTCCCGGAGTTTACTCAAACTCATGTCCGTTGAGTTAGTGATCCCATCCAACCATCTCATCCTCTGTCATCCCCTTCTCCTCCTGCCTTCAATCTTTCCCAGCATCAGGGTCTTTTCAAATGAGTCAGTTCTTGACATCAAGTGGCCAAAGTATTGGAGTATCAGCTTCAGCATCAATCCTTCCAATGAAAAATCAGGACTGCTTTCCTTTAGGATGGACTGGTTGAATCTCCTTGCAGTCCAAGGGACTCTCAAGAGTCTTCTCTAACAATAAAATATAAAATTTACCATCTTAGCTATTTTTAAATATACAGCTTCAGTTCAGTTCAGCTGCTCAGTAGTGTCCAACTCTTCGCGACCCCATGAATAGCAGCACACCAGGCCTCCCTGTCCATCACCAACTGCCGGAGTCAACCCAAACCCATGTCCATCGAGTTGGTGATGCCATCCAGCCATCTCATCCCCTGTCGTCCCCTTTTCCTCCTGCCCTCAATCTTTCCCAGCATCAGGGTCTTTTCAAATGAATCAGCTCTTCGTATCAGGTGGCCAAAGTATTAGAGTTTCAGCTTCAGCATCAGTCCTTCCAATGAACACCCAGGACTGATCTCCTTTAGGATGGACTGGTTGGATCTCCTAGTAGTCCAAGGGACTCTCAAGAGTCTTCTCCAACACCACAGTTCAAAAGCATCAATTCTTCGGCACTCAGCTTTCTTTAGAGTCCAACTCTCACATCCATACACAACCACTGGAAAACCATAGCCTTGACTAGATGGACCTTTGTTGGCAAAGTAACATCTCTGCTTTTTAATATGCTGTCTAGGTTGGTCATAACTTTCCTTCCAAGGAGTGTCTTTTAATTTCATGGCTGCAATCACTATCTGCAGTGATTTTGGAGCCCCCAAAAAATAAAGTCAGCCACTGTTTCTACTGTTTCCCCATCTATTTCCCATGAAGTGATGGGACTAGATGCCATGATCTTAGTTTTCTGAATGTTGAGCTTTAAGCCAACTTTTTCACTCTCCTCTTTCACTTTCCTCAAGAGGCTCTTTAGTTCTTCTTCACTTTCTGCCATAAGGGTGGTGTCATCTGCATATCTGAGGTTATTGATGTTTCTCCCTGCAATCTTGATTCTAGCTTGTGCTTCCTCCAGCCCAGCATTTCTAATGATGTACTCTGCATATAAGTTAAATAAGCAGGGTGACAATATATAGCCTTGACATATACTCCTTTTCCTATTTGGAGCCTATTTGGAAGATACAGCTTAGTGTTACTGTATTCCCACTATTGTGCAGCAATTTTCTGAAACATTTTCATCTTTTAAAGTTGAAACTTTATATCCACTAAACAATTAACCACCATTTTTAAGCCTTTCTAGGAGTTTCCTGGTGGCTCAGATGGTAAGGGTAAGGAGTATGCCTGCAATGTGGGAGACCTGGGTTTGATCCCTGGGTTGGGAAGATCCCCTGGAGAAGGAAGTGGCAACCCACTCCAGTATTCTTGCCTGGAAAATCCCATGGATGAAGGAGCCAGGTCCCGTACAGTCCATGAGGTTGCAAAGAGTTGGACATGACTGAGCAAATGCATGTTCACTTTCATGGCTTTCTAAATGTGGGAAAGCTCTCCTTCATCATTTCCTCTTTATCCCAAGAAAGTGGAATTTAAATTGACTTTGAGTAAACATAAACACTCACTTTAATGGACATGTATTAAGCCTGTGTTGATAATAATAGCAACCTTTAATTCATCTGGCTGTTTTGAGTTTGCAGGGCACCCTGGGAGACGTTACCTCGCTGCTTTTTCCGTGCAGTCCCTTTAATGTAGATGGAACACCAGTATTGTCACACTGGAGATGTGGTAGAAGACATTCAAGTTGTCAGGTCCAACTCAGAATCCCTGAGAGAGGAAAGTTATTATCGTTGGAAATATAATGTGTTCACTTTTTATTAAGTACCTTAAGTCAGCTATTTAAATTGGGAAGCACAGGCGTATTCCTCTTTTACTGTGACAGATTAAAACAGTTTAAAATTCATAAAAGTCTTGCTGAGAGAAAGCAGAAACAACAACAACAACAAAATAGTAAGAACAGCCACCCCCAGTGCACCCTCCACCACCCAGACCAAGCAGCCAGTACCCAGCCCAGTTAAGGACTGTGTACCTATGTCGAGTGGGCGTTAAAGAAGGATGAAGAAACTGAAAAGCAGAAATCAAATAGTGTCTTCCCAAACTCACATTATCACATTATCACTGAATGACTGGGACTAATATCAGGTCATTTCCCTCATCCCCCAGTGCTCTTTTCATCTTGCCATGTTGGAAAGGCTTTACCTATCATCCCCAATCCACAGATCTTAGAGCAGCACAGAACTGCCTTCAGAAGACTGAATTATTGTTTCTAATTTCCCTTGAATTCATTTCATGGAAAAAGAATTCCAAAGCCAAATAGTTAAAATGCTAATTTTTATTTGGCTTTGTTCTTACGTTTGATTTTAGAGACACACTAGAAGAGCACATACATTTTTTAGAGCAGGTCTATGTCCTATTCATCATTGTATCCCTCAGGTTTTCTCAGTATCTGGCTTATGGTGGATGAGAAAGTGAATGAATAATTGGTTTCCATGTAGAATGTATGAAAAGCTATCTGATTTGTATTGCAACTGCACCAGTTCCATATCCAGACAACACCACCACCAAAGCAATGTTTAAGAAGGGTGTTTCAAGATGTAAATTCAAGCTAGAAGTCTTAAAATAAGAAATATGTAGTTACCTTTTTATTTCTTCACAAATTCTTCAAGTATTTATAAAATTTACCTATGCAGTACACCTCAGATGAAGACCTCCAGATGCTGTTTAGAGTTGGTCAGTTGTGCCAGATAAAATTATCTGAATTTATAATGTAAAACAGCCACCATCAAATATGTATAATAGAGACCTAGAATTTATATAAATTCTACTAAGCATTTACTTTATATGAAAGAATAATACATTCCACAGCACATACATAATTAAATGTAAATGCATGCTGAAAAGCGCACGATTATAAAAAATACATATCCTGACTTTAATTTGGCAACCTTTCTCTTCCAATATCTGTCTTAATATTCAAATAGATTAGAAATTGTATCTACAGTCCCAACTCCTTCTGTGAAATATGTATAACAATAGGTATAGATAGTTTATTTTCTTTCAGCTGTACATAGAGATGGATAATTACATATTTCTGAAAATTTAGTGGAGTCATTAGATCTCTTCCAACCTTTGGCTGCACCTTTATAGACTTTCAGAGAAGGCAATGGCACCACACTCCAGCACTCTTGCCTGGAAAATCCCATGGACGGAGGAGCCTGGTGGGCTGCAGTCCATGGGGTCGCTGAGGGTTAGACACGACTGAGCGACTTCCCTTTCACTTTTCACTTTCATGCATTGGAGAAGGAAATGGCAACCCACTCCAGTGTTCTTGCCTGGAGAATCCCAGGGACGGGGGAGCCTGGTGGGCTGCCGTCTCTGGGGTCGCACAGAGTCAGAATATTGTCAGCCAGAACAGCTTAGTTATTTAAATACTACTATTCAAAGATGCCCATCTGATTTTTCTAGCATCTTCTAGCATCTTTTTATGTTTTTGTAACATTGACACAGTACACATGACTTTCTTGTTTGACTCAAAATAAATACTTTAGTGACAACATCTTCAAAAAGAGTGGTTTTTACTATTTGGTTAAATAAAAATAAATTGATTATAATCCTCTGTACTTTCTATTCCATTTTTCTATAAACTTAAATTGCTCTAAGAAATAAAATCAATTAATTTAAAAATTAAAATGACTTAAGAAAGGCTTTGGAAAAGTATCAGTTAAACTGAAAATAAGAGAAAGAATAACAGTTTAATGACCTTAGGGTTCATTGTTTTATGGGGCATGCTAACTGCCTTTCTTCTTCCCTAAGTATATGACAAGGAAATAGGTTTGAACTGGTGTCGAGTTAATTTTATAAAAGAAACATTCTGATATTAGAATTCATTAGTAGTACTGAAGTAGATTTCTGAATGAAACTTTCAGAATTTTGTATCTTAGAGATTTTAAAGAAAGATGTGGATAATCAATTGTCTTATAAAACCTTCTTTCTCTTAACTAGAGAGCCAACAGTAGGAAAGCTGGTCCAACTTCCTGTGGCTAGGATCCTATATTTTCTAGGCAGAACTACTCAGCCCAGGAGAAAAGGAGGACTTTATGAATTTAAGGTCACAGGTCTAGTCCTTATTTCAACCTGTTAGCTTCCATTTCTTCTGAGGTTATAGATTCTGCTCCTAACCTTGGAAAATTATGTTGTAACTTTCATCCATTCACAAGACAAGATTCTTGGAGTGGGCAGATACCCACTCATCCATACAAGTCTCTAGATTCTCAATAGAGACTAGATTTGTATCAAAGGAAGATACATGCAAAAACAGGGGTGAATCATTACAATTTTTGCTTCCCCAAGACATAGAAAGGCTAAGATTCGCCTATCAAATTCTGATTCTCTAATATCAAGGAAAGAGAGGGAACCTTAGAGGATTGTTCTGTTTTTTCCTTCACAGACTTATACTGAATGACTTTGAATTGTGTTTCTTTTCCAATTTCTTTATTCCTGATGAGTAAGAATCCTCTCAACTGTATTTACTGAATCTTCCAAAATATTTTGTTTTGAAAAAATGATCAATAAAAAGATGAATTTTTTATAATTTTTAAATGATTTATTAAAATATAGTTGATTTACAGTGCTATGTTTCAGGTATACAGTGTATACCTGTACTGTATATATTATACTGTAAATATAACTATATAAGTTATATTTAACTTAAAATGATTAAGTTAAATATAAATGTGTGTACTCTTTTTTTTACATTCTCTTCCATTATAGGTTATTACAGATAGTGAATATATTCACTATATATTCCCATGCCATGCAGTGGGTCCTTATTCATTATCTGTTTTATTCATAGTAGTGTGTATATTTTAATGGACTTCCATGGTGGCTCAAATCCTAAACTCCTAATTTATCCCTCTCCCTCACTCCCTTTGGTAACCAGAAGTTTGATTTCTGTGTCTGTGAATCTGTTCTGTTTTGTAAATAATTTCATTTGTATGGTTTTATTTTATATTCCACGTATAAGCAATATCACAGCATGTCTTTCTCTGTCAAGCTTACTTTACTTAGTATGATAATCTCTAGGTCCATCCAGGTCCATTGCTGCAAATGGCATTAGTTCATTCTTTTTTATGGCTGAGTAATATTCCATTACTCACTCAATGGGCATGAGTTTGAATAAACTCTGGGAGTTGGTGATGGACTGGGAGGCCTGGTGTGCTGTAGTCCATGGGGTCGCAAAGAGTTGGACACGACTGAGCAACTGAACTGAACTGAACTGAATACTCCATTGTATGTATGTACCACATCTTCTTTATCCATTGATCTGTCAGTGGACACTTAGGTTGCTTCCATGTCTTGGCTATTAGAGACCCTCTAAGACCTGCAGATAGGTCTGGCTCAGGCTCCAATGGAGTCACTATTTGTGCATTGAGACCCACCGTGTGTTGGACCTTGTGTGCTTACCTCTAGAGTGGAGTCTCTCTTTCCTCCAGTCCTGTAGAACTCTTACAATCAAGACCTACTTGTCCTAAAGCCATATACTCTCAGGGATCTTCCTCCTGATACAAAGCCCCCAGGCTGATGTGAGGCTCAACAGTCTCACTCCCATGGGAAAACTTGTGCCCCCTCCTCCTATGTCATTGTGATTTCCACTTTGTCTTTGGATATAAAATATACTTTTTCATAGTTTCTAGCCTTTTTTATTATTAGTTGTCAGCAGTTAGTTGTGATTTTGGTATTCTCATGGGAGGAGGTAAGCTCAAAGTCTTCTACTCTGCTATTTTGTCTTCTCTCCCCAGTATATATTTTTTTTATATTTTTGAATAACAGACTCTCCTTAGTCACAGGCTATAAGAAAATAAAAGCAGCATATGAACTGGTTAATATGGCTAATATTATAGGTAATATAGTAAGTTCCCACTGGGTAAAATAGGCAACATCCATATTTCACAAAGTCATTATAATTCAAATATATAAATCTCTTATAATAAAAAAGTATAATCATGTGATAACTTAAATCAGCATATATCTGGCATCTTCTACACAAATGCTAAATGTGCCTGATGTGATCTATGAACAATCATTTGGGTGGATGTGGCCCTACACTTATTGTTTCATCAACAATTGTTTAATTGTTGAAATAAAAGTTTACTACCCAAAGCAATTTATAGATTCAATGCAATCCCTATCAAGCTACCAATAGTATTCTTCACAGAGCTAGAACAAATAATTTCACAATTTGTATGGAAATACAAAAAACCTCGAATAGCCAAAGCGATCTTGAGAAAGAAGATTGGAACTGGAGGAATCAACCTACCTGACTTCAGGCTCTACTACAAAGCCACAGTCATCAAGACAGTATGGTACTGGCACAAAGATGAAATATAGATCAATGGAACAAAATAGAAAGCCCAGAGATAAATCCACGCACATATGGACACCTTATCTTTGACAAAGGAGGCAAGAATATACAATGGAGGAAAGACAATCTCTTTAACAAGTGGTGCTGGGAAATCTGGTCAACCACTTGTAAAAGAATGAAACTAGAACACTTTCTAACACCATACACAAAAATAAACTCAAAATGGATTAAAGATCTAAACGTAAGACCAGAAACTATAAAACTCCTAGAGGAGAACATAGGCAAAACACTCTCCGACATACATCACAGCAGGATCCTCTATGACCCACCTCCCAGAATATTGGAAATAAAAGCAAAAATAAACAAATGGGACCTAATTAACCTTAAAAGTTTCTGCACATCAAAGGAAACTATTAGCAAGGTGAAAAGACAGCCTTCAGAATGGGAGAAAATAATAGCAAATGAAGCAACAGACAAACAACTAATCTCAAAAATATACAAGCAACTCCTATAGCTCAACTCCAGAAAAATAAATGACCCAATCAAAAAATGGGCCAAAGAACTAAATAGACATTTCTCCAAAGAAGACATACAGATGGCTAACAAACACATGAAAAGATGCTCAACATCACTCATTATCAGAGAAATGCAAATCAAAACCACTATACCATTTCACACCACTCAGAATGTCTGCGATCCAAAAGTCTACAAGTAATAAATGCTGGAGAGGGTGTGGAGAAAAGGGACCCCTCTTACACTGTTGGTGGGAATGCAAACTAGTACAGCCACTATGGAGAACAGTGTGGAGATTCCTTAAAAAACTGGAAATAGAACTGCCTTATGATCCAGCAATCTCACTGCTGGGCATACACACTGAGGAAACCAGAAGGGAAAGAGACACGTGTACCCCAATGTTCATCGCAGCACTGTTTATAATAGCCAGGACATGGAAGCAACCTAGATGTCCATCAGAAGATGAATGGATAAGAAAGTGGTGGTACATATACACAATGGAGTATTACTCAGCCATTAAAAAGAATACATTTGAATCAGTTCTAATGAGGTGGATGAAACTGGAGCCTATTATACAGAGTGAAGTAAGCCAGAAAGAAAAACACCAATACAGTATACTAATGCATCTATATGGAATTTAGAAAGATGGTAACAATAACCCTGTGTACGAGACAGCAAAGGAGACACTGATGTATAGAACAGTCTTATGGACTCTGTGGGAGAGGGAGAGGGTGGGAAGATTTGGGAGAATGGCATTGAAACATGTAAAATATCATGTATGAAACGAGTTGCCAGTCCAGGTTCGATGCACGATACTGGATGCTTGGGGCTAGTGCACTGGGACGACCCAGAGGGATGGTATGGGGAGGTAGGAGGGAGGAGGGTTCAGGATGGGGCACACATGTATACCTGTGGCGGATTCATTTTGATATTTGGCAAAACTAATACAATTATGTAAAGTTTAAAAATAAAATTAAAAAAAATAAAAAAATAAAAGTTTACCTCAGGAATGACTTGCTGATTAAGAAAACTGAATTCTCTTAAGCTTGGGACTGGGAAATCAATAATTGGAACAATAAATGTTTTGGGTCATAATAAAAGCAAGTAAAATAAAATTCTAAGATCGTAAGGCATCTTACAAATTTATAGAAGTGGTAACTAAGTGTTCAAAGACTGAAGAGATAGAAGAGAGCCTGAAAACCTGGTTCAGTGCCTTGAAATACTTGTCTCTTTATAGTAAAAAATTAGTTTTAATCAATTTGTAGAAATAGAACCAGAATGCCATTATTCTAAGTGTTATCAATAATCAAGGAAGAAAATCATGATATTAAGTGCTCATCTTTTTCAGTAGTCCCTTGAGATGAACTAAAGGTATAAACAAAAAGAACGTGATTATAACATGCAAGTTTGCCCATATTTATTTGCAAATAGTCTCAAAGTATAGTTTATTATTGGTTAAAATTTTCTCCATGGAGTAAGAGTTCCTAAAATAAATCTACAGAACCTGGCCTGTGTGGTACTGTATGGTTTTATGGAACCATATGTTAATTATGTTATTGTGGATCACAAATTAGTCTCCTATATTGATGATTATAATAATTGTCTTATTATGATATTCTTTGATATATATAGAATCATATAAAAGGCTATAATGTATTATAAACAGTGGATTTTTTTCAGTCTTTCTATAACAACTGGGTAATGTAAGAATAAACATTTGCACATACACTTCCTGTTTGCAAGTTTATACTTAAACCAGAGATCAAATTGCCAACTTCCGCTGGAACATGGAAAAAGCAAGAGAGTTCCAGAAAAACATCTATTTCTGCTTTATTGACTATGCCAAAACCTTTGACTGTGTAGATCACAACAAACTGTGGGAAATTCTGAAAGAGATGGGAATACCAGACCACCTGACCTGCCTCTTGAGAAATTTGTATGCAGGTCAGGAAGCAACAGTTAGAACTGGACATGGAACAACAGACTGGTTCCAAATAGGAAAAAGAGTACGTCAAGGCTGCATATTGTCACCCTGCATATTTAACTTATATGCAGGGTACATCATGAGAAATGCTGGGCTGGAAGAAGCACAAGCTGGAATCAAGATTGCCGGGAGAAATATCAATAACCTCAGATATGCAGATGACACCACCCTTATGGCAGAAAGTGAAGAGGAACTAAAAAGCCTCTTGATGAGAGTGAAAAGGATAGTGAAAAAGTTGGTGTAAAACTCAACATTCAGAAAACTAAGATCATGGCATCTGGTCCCATCACTTCATAGCAAATAAATGGGGAAACAGTGGAAACAGTGTCAGACTTTATTTTGGGGGGCTCCAAAATCACTGCAGATGGTGACTGCAGCCATGAAATGAAAAGACGCTTACTCCTTGGAAGAAAAGTTATGACCAATCTGGATAGCATATTGAAAAGCAGAGACATTACTTTGCCAACAAAGGTCCGTCTAGTCAAGGCTATGGTTTTCCCATTGGTCATGTATGGATGTGAGAGTTGGACTGTGAAGAAGGCTGAGTGCCGAAGAATTGATGCTTTTGAACTGTGGTGTTGGAGAAGACTCTTGAGAGTCCCTTGGACTGCAAGGAGATCCAACCAGTCCATTCTGAATGAGATCAGCCCTGGATGTTCTTTGGAAGGAATGATGCTGAAGGTGAAACTCCAGTACTTTGGCCACCTCATTGGAAGAGTTGACTCATTGGAAAAGACTCTGATGCTGGGAGGGATCGTGGGCAGGAGGAGAAGGGGACAACAGAGGATGAGATGGCTGGATGGCATCACCTACTCGATGGACGCGAGTCTGAGTGAACTCCGGCAGTTGGTGATGGACAGGGAGGCTTCGAGTGCTGCGATTCATGGGTTGCAAAGAGTCAGACATGACTGAGCGACTGAACTGAACTGAACTGACTTAAATATCAATACCCACCATCAAGAGTTTGCCAATTACATACAATTAATATTTATAGGCAAATAATTTTCTGAAAATTTGAATGAAAAGCTATTTTAAATTATGTTTAATAAATATCAAGCAATGTGGAGTTTGCATTGTCATCAGTAATAGTGTCTTCCTGTTCCCATAGCCCTTCTCTGCAGATTGTCTCATCAGACTCATGATCTCAGTTCAGAGATCCAGCATTTTCACTGCCTCTAGGCAACCAGTGAACAGGAATGAAGAAGTTCTCAAATATTCACCGTCACCTTAAGGCACAGGTCACTCAGCTTTTGCCCCAAAGTCACTTATCAAACAGAAAGACATGAGATTATAATGTGATCAGCAGTAATATTTCTGAAGTTTCAGTTTAGAACTTTGGCAGTCATTTCTAAATTGTTTGATGATATAATTTTAATCATAAGGCTTTGTGTATCACACAAACTTCTTACTATAATGGCTTTATTGTGAATCCACTCAATTAGGCACATATGTATAGAAATAAAGAAAAGCCTGCAAATTATTTTTTAAAAATAAAAATAAATATTTTAATTGAATGCATTTTAAAAAATTACTTTTTTATATATAACACCATGGATCAGAATCTGTATGAAGATTGGAGACCTGTTCTATATTAAGCAGCTCCCAGTGCAATTATAAATAGATTTAATTGGCATTGGGATTTAAAGCTTACTTATTAGTGTGTAACTAATTAATAGAATTTTCAGCTCACTCAGCATGTGACTTCTTCAATGATAAGCTGAAGTTCTGAAAATAAACAGACTTAAAATGATTTTCCATATGATTTTTAAATTACTCTCTGTGTTTTCAGAGAAATTAAGAAGCTAAGTATAAACCTGAGATTCTGATATGAAAAAAAGTAAGGTTGTAATATGATAAAAATGATCAGAGGTTAAAATATTGGTAAGAAGGAACAATTGTTATAAGAGAACTCATGCTACTAAAACACTTTAAAGAATGTAATTAAAAATTAACTTTTAGAAAACTATTCAAATAGTTACATGAAAATCTATTGCTATTTCAAAAAATATGTTATGACTGTCAGTGTTATGATTTTCAATAAATAATAATATTGAAATTCTATTTTTTATCATAATGATCTTCACTGTTGACTGCCAGAGCATATTTTATCATTATACTTTAATCTTTTTTCATATTCAGCATATATTTTTACTTTGGACTCTAAACAAGAAGTTATGTTTAGAAATTTCAGTAATCTTATTTCTACCTCTTCTGCCAAAAGATGACTCCTTATTCCAGATACCTTTTTCTAACTCTAAATTTTATTAACTATTTTCCAAAACTTTAAACTATGCCTAGACATTTTTCAGTTTCCTGGCATTATTGGTTACTTTTCTGTGTTCTCATGTCCTTGAACTACTATCGCCTGACTCTGCATTCTAACTATAAATTATGCATATTCCTCTAACACTACCTATAAACTTCTGTTTCTGTATGCTATTCCGTAATTGCCAAGTTACTGCACAGGAATGTTATTTTGGCTATACAGTAACATTCTGAAATCACAGATTTAGTCTTTATATAGATTTTTGTACATTTTTAAGTTCATTTGTCCTCTCTCTGTCTTACAGTTCTTCAATTACCATGTATTTCTCCACCAACATTTCTTCCCTGAATCCCCAAAGACAACTCAGTTATCTTCAGCTGTAATGCCTTGGACACCACATTTTTCAGGGTCTAACTTAATGATATATTTTCATATTTTTTTTAAGTTAGATGTTTAAAAAGAAGAATTTAAAAAATAGAAGCCATTGCACATATTTGCTCTATATAGGCAAAATAATTAATTATATGTTGGCTGAAAGCTTTATATAGAAACCTGGGCTTTCAGAGAAGCACTTTTTTTTTTCCATAAAGAAAAACATTCTGAATTTCAAAACAAACAACCTATTCCTCATACATAAGTAGGATATCTTTTTATGTTATAGGTTATACTGAACACAAGTTCTAGTGTGTACCTAAGGCAACATCTGGCCATCTACTGCCAAAATCTAAAGGTATTTCAGGTTAACTGAAGCAAACATTTTTCATTTCTTTAAATTAGGGATTCATGTCAATATTATATCATATTTGACATTTGCACTTTTTTTTATTGAATTAGAGCCCTAAATAGAGGATGTTTCTTTAATTTACCTAATATGTATTCAAATACATCCTGTCACAGTTCAAAAGGTCTGAAACAAGTTTTGAATGAATAAGTAATTGAGTACATGAATTTGCGATTTAGAAATCATATGTCTGTGCTTGCTTCAGCAGCACATATACTAGAAATCATATGTTTGGTCAAGACATTCCATGTACAGACAGATTTCTAGTATATATGTCCCCATTGTATGTGTATTTTGTTTTTTTCCATGCTCAGTAATTATGTATGCCTTTGAAAGGGGCTTCCTGGGTGCGCTAGTGGTAAAGAACTCACCCTCCAATGCAGGAGACTTAAGAGACATTGGCTCAATCCCTGGATCGGGAAGATCCCTTGGAGGACGGCATGGCAACCACTCTCATACTCTTGCCTGGACAGTCCCATGGACAGAGGAGCCTGGAGGGCTACAGTCCATATGGTGGCAAGGAGTTGAACACAACTGAAGCGACTTGGCATGCACACACATGTCTTAGAAATTCCCAAGCAACTCACATCAACCATGGAGTACCTAGGTTCTGAATTTCCTTTTAGTACCCTCAAGGATGCACTCTGCTGACAAGGTAAAAAGTGAGAATGGCGGTCAGGAGATATATGTTCCATTTCTAGCTCTGCCACTAACAGAGGTTCTTGGGATAAATCCAAACTATTGGACTCCACAGTTTACAAACTCATAAATTAAGAGGACAGGATGCTGTTAGTGTGGCATGTTGTACTTTTCCTAAATGGTCACAATAGTAGCTCCCATCCAATCTGCTCTTCTATAATGTGACCTTGAAGTCCCTCTTCCTCAAGAAATGAGGTCCAGGATACCCCTTGTATCTGAGAGGGCTTGAGGCTTGTGTGCGTGCGTGCTAAGTCACTTCAGTCGTGTCCGACTCTTTGCGACCCCATCGACTGTAGCCCACCAGGCTCCTCTGTCCAGGCAAGAATACTGGAGTGGGTTGCCATGCCCTTCTCCAGGGGCTTGAGGCTTACTTGTTAACTAATAGAACTGATAGAAGTGACATTGGGTTACTTCTGAGGCTTGTTCAGAAAAGGTGATGTAATTCAGAATTGGCTTCCTGAAACACTTGTCCTGGAACCCTAAGCTATCCTATAAGCCTGTGCCTGCCCTGAATCCATCATGCCTCAAAAATGACCAAACTCAATCAAACAAAAAGAGCATGCAGAAAAAACCAGTCACCCCCAGCTGCTCCAGTCTCCCATTGTTTCAGCTTTTGCCAGTCTCTGACTGCAGCTACATGAGACACCCTAAGCTAAAACCATTCAGCCAAGTCTTTCCTGAATGCCAGATCCACGGAAAATGTAAACTATATCATAATAATTTTTGTTTTAAGCTGCTGTATTTTAAAGTTTGCCACACAGCCTACGATGGTTATCTGTCAGGTCAGAGAGAATGATTTCAATCCATAAACTGCTTGTTTATTCTTTGAAAAAAAAAAATCCTGCCTTTTTGTTGACTACATAAATGTTTTTGGCACAGATGTATTAGCTAAGTGCCTTGAACGGTTTCAGCAAAATGTTCTATAACAAACTTGTTTATTAGATCATTGACTCTCAAGCAATATATCTTTTAGTTGAATTAGATGCAGTTCCAAACACAACATCACAGGAGTAGAGTTACATATAAATTGTCATTGAAAGTGTCGTTTCCAAAGGCTACAGACTGGATAGGTATATATAGCCTGCTTCCTACTTGTTTGTTGCTTTCAATCCTGCCCTCTTTAACCTTCACCTGTGAAACATGTGGTAAGAATTTCATCACATATTTCAGAAGAGTGATGTGTTAAGTCTGACTTAGATCATCTATTACATCATGGGAAAAAAGGTAGAGTTTTCTAAGATCTAGTAAGTTTATGTTTTATTTTCTGTTTTTATATATTGCATTGATGTGGCTCTCTCATATGTTGTCTCTTGAAGAATATAACTCGTATTTATGAATGGATTCTTCATACTTAGCAAATATTTTCCTGGAGGCACTCAATAAATGTTTGATGACTAAATAAAATTGTATAAGAAACAATGATTAATTGTGGTGTGATGTTAAAAATTAATTACACAGAGTACTTAGTTATTACAGATTAGTCAGAGGATATAGTAAGTTTATAGTTTGAGACACTACTACTTCAACTAATGTCAGCCCAGTGTCTCCAGTTATAGCTCTATAGTAGGCAATGGACTACAGTTCTTAGAAGACAGACACAGTTAACAAACTGGGATTGAAATAAGAGTCAGTATCATCTCAGGACAAGAGTTCCAAAATGACATTTAAAGACCTAGTTTTGAACAGAAGGCTCAAAGGACCAGGCACCTGCAAAACAACTAGAACGGGAATGATAAATAGAGAAAAAGAGAAAGGGTGGGCAGGAGGTCACATTAAAAATGAATATAAAATCCACAATTCCAGAATTTTGGAAAAAATAATATTAAAAATTAAAAGATCAGGACGACCCAGAGGGATGGTATGGGGAGGGAGGAGGGTTCAGGATGGGGAACGCATGTATACCTGTGGCGGATTCATTTTGATATTTGGCAAAACTAATACAATTTTGTAAAGTTTAAAAATAAAATTAAAAAAAATTAAAAAATCAATAAGATATCATAGGAATGAAATTTATAGTCATTAAATTTTTTAAGAGATGGTATTGAGGAATTCATCCAGAACACAGAAAAAAGGTAACAAGATATATAAATATTGAGAGGTACAATATGCATCGGTTCAGTTCAGTTCAGTTCAATTCAGTCACTCAGTTGCGTCTGACTCTTTGCGACCCCACGAATCGCAGCATGCCAGGCCTCCCTGTTCATCACCAACTCCCGGAGTTCACTCAGACTCACGTCCATCAAGTCAGTGATGCCATCCAGCCATCTCATCCTCTGTCGTCCCCTTCTCCTCCTGCCCACAATCCCTCCCAGCATCAGAGTCTTTTCCAATGAGTCAACTCTTCGCATGAGGTGGCCGAAGTACTGGAGTTTCAGCTTTAGCATCATTCCTTCCAAAGAAATCCCAGGGCTAATCTCCTTCAGAATGGACTGCTTGGATCTCCTTGCAGTCCAAGGGACTCTCAAGAGTCTTCTCCAACACCACAGTTCAAAAGCATCAATTCTTCGGTGCTCAGCCTTCTTCACAGTCCAACTCTCACATCCATACATGACCACATGAAAAACCATAGCCTTGACTTGACGGACCTAATATGCATAAGTAGTGCCAAAACTAAGTTGAATGAAGTTTTATTGACTCTGAAAATATTTATTGAGTACCTGCTATATTCTAAGCACTATTCTAAGCACTTTATTGGAAATGATAAAGCAGACCAAAAAAAGCTCAATGAATTTAAATTTTAGGAAAATAAGGATGATAAATGAACAAATAAGTATGTGAGATGTATAAGTAATTAATACTATGAAAAAAATAATAGGGCAAGAAAGTGATAGAAAAGAATGAGATTTGAGATAAGATGGTTGGGGAAGAACTCTTTAATATAATGAAATTTATGGAGAAAGTAGAGCAATTTGATGATGTAAGCTTTGCAAATATTTGGGAGAATATTGTTCCCAAAACACAGAATTACAAAAGGTAAATGTTTTGAAGACGAATAAAAAAGTTCTGTGTGTCAGAGTAGCAGTATTTGAAGAAATAATAGGCAAGAATTTCCCAAACTGAAAAAACAGAAACTGATTGACAGTAGAGACAAAGAAATAAAATTTTGCACTTAGTTACATTACATTTGGTGTGCTCAGTTGCTCAGTTATGTCTGGCTCTTTGCAACCCCAAGGACTGTAGCCTGCCAGGCTTCTCTGTCCATGGGATTTCCAAGGCAAGAATACTGGCATGGCTTGCCATTTCCTCCTCCAGGAGATCTTCCTAACCCAGGGATCAAGCCTACATTCATTTTGCAATTCAGACATCTTGAAATTTGCTTCCAGCTACAAGGTTAGGAGGAGAGGTCAGAGTCAGGAAAACTCACATCTTCTCTTGAGCGCCTTCTACCAGGAACTCTACATGACTTTCACTCTGTCATTGACAAGAATTGTTCACGTGTCCACAACAGAGTTTTAGGAAGCCTTTAGAAATAGGGTGCTCACATAGACATTTAGTAGTCTGCCACATTCATTGACAGTTATTTATCATTTTCTATAAAAAGGTTGAATATGTCTTTAACAAATGAATTGCAAAAAAATTAAAAGGAAATGAGCTCCTTCACTGAGGAAAAATGTAGAAACCATTCAAAGGCGGAATATTATGAATTACTAGGAATCTGAAACTACTGAAGAAAAATTTTGCACCTAGTAAGTCTAAGGCAAGTACTAACAGAGATCAAGTTCTATTTGCAATAAAGCAAATATAAATTTTATTTTAATCTATCAGCAGGTTAAATATTTTAATTTATCAGTGGGTTAAGAATGATGGCTCAGCAGGTGAAGAATTCTCCTGTGGTGAGGAGACACAGGAGATGCTGGTTCCATCTCTGGGCTGGGAAGATCCCCTGGAGAAAGAAATGCCAACCCACCCCAGTATTCTTTCCTGGGAAATCCCATGGACAGAGGGGTCTTGGGGGCTACAGTTGAAAGGGTTGCAAAGAGTTGGACCCCACTGAGTAACTAAGCTTGCACATTAATTATTTACTAAGACTGGAAAATAGATGGATGAGTTCACAAATTCTCTAGTAAATTAATGTTTCCTGATCTTAATCATTGGCTTCCCAGGTGGCTCAGTGGTGAAGAATCCGCCTTCCAATGCAGGAGATGCTGGTTTGATCCCTGGGTTGGGAAGATCCCCTGGGGAAGGAAATGGCAACCCACTCCAATATTCTTGTCTGGGAAATCCCATGGACAGAGGAGCCTGATGGGCTACAGCCAGAGGGGTCGCAAAGAGTTGGATGCAACTAAGTATGCACGCATGAAATCTTAATAATAATGGAATAAATTTAGCATTTTAATATCTGTAAAAGGAAGAAAACAGTTAAAAACTGTCTCATTATTATTAATTCACTAACCTTTTGTAAATTAGAAAACAATGTCATTAAATTTACAATATAATAAAGATACAAAACTCCCTTGGAAAGAAATATATAAATGGTCAAACATTAAAGTTTAGAATGATAAGGAGAGTTTAAACCAAAGGGGATTTTGCCATGTTTTTTTCTAAAATAGATTGTCTGATTCTCCCTGATTTTGATTCATCATTTTAATCATTTTTCCCATTTATTAGGTTGGTTAATATATGTTAATATCATATTAAAAGATAGGAGTTTGGCTTCAAACTACCATTACTGTTAAAAAACATAAAATATGTTTTCTTTTGTCTGGTGTATACATATAAAGAACTATTATTTAAGCATATCAATTGAGTATAGTTAAATAGAAACATTTAAATATTCCCTTATCCTTTCACTAGAGTATGTTTTGTTTTAATTCATATAACAGGTTGCAGTGTAGATTATAATATTGTATATAAATACTTCCCAAATCAGAACTTGATTGTATGTATTTTGATACACATATACACATACACGTTCTATGCTTTGAGGCCTGAGCAAATTTAGCATTACTGTGTATACAGAAAAAGAAAAAAAAAGTCACTGCAAAGCTAGAGCCATGTATTCAATTTCAAAAATTAAAAGAAAAAAATAGTCAACAAAGGAGAAAAAAAGACTAAAAGAAATTAGAGTTCTTCCTTTACTTTCACCTTTATTTCTATATTATAAAAATGAACTTATTCTGAAAATCTTAAGTGACTATAATGACTAAGTACTATCACTAAACATTATTGATTAACATTATGTAATTATATTTCATTGTGTCAAAACTATACACATATAAGAATTAACTTAAAAATTATTAGTCAGTAAATTTATGTTATATGTTATGACTGAAAAGGCACTTTACTGAATTTTGTGGTTTCCTCATTCATATATTTCAAGAAGAGTGTCATCCCATGGTCTCACTCTGTGTCCAGCAAATATACTCTTGTAATGTTCTTGCTTGCTTTGATTTGTTGCTACACATGTATTCTAGTGTGTATGTTCAAATCTGTTTTTCAGTTCAAGGTTAAACTATTCATATCTGAAGCACAAATTGCTAAAAAGTAGAGTCTAAGTAACTAAAATGATGTTTATTTCTCCTTGCTAAAGTTTTCAGAGTAAAATTCTGATTAAGTAGCATAATGCCTTTAGTTAATTTATTGTTTCCTCTTAATTCCTACAAATTACATCCAAATAATAATCATCTTAAATGAGTTAATTTTGGTATTTTAAATATCATCATCTTTCTTTTACATGGGTGATTTTAAAAGATTTCTACTCTGTAAGTAAAATTTTATTATGCTCAGGCCATAAAATTATTTTCAGAGGAATGTATTTCCCATTTTATAGGCAAAGTCTATTAAACCATTAAATTCGTTATTTTCAGAATGGTATCTATTTCCAAACTGCAGTGTTCAGTTCAGTTCAGTCACTCAGTCGTATCCGACTCTTTGTGACCCCATGGACTGCAGCACGCCAGGCTTCCCTGTGTATCACCAATTCCCGGAGTCTACCCAAACCCATGTCCATTGAGTTGGTGATGCCATCCAACCATCTCATCCTCTGTCGTTCCCTTCTCCTCCTGCCTTCAATCTTTCCCAGCAACAGGGTCTTTTCAAATGAGTCAGCTCATCGCATCACGTGGCCAAAGTATTGGAGCTTCAGCTTCAACATCAATCCCTCCAATGAACACCCAGGACTGATCTCCTTTAGGATGGGCTGATTGGATCTCCTTGCACTCCAAAGGATTCTCAAGAGCCTTCTCCAACACCACAGTTCAAAAGCATCCATTCTTCAGCACTCAGCTTTCTTTATAGTCCAACTCTCACATCCCATACATGACTACTAGAAAAACCATAGTATAGGTTGATGATACAAAGAACACTGTATTTTCAGTTGAAAGCTTGCATTCAGGGCAGGTTTTAGCACTTGTTAACCTGGAGAATAATCATTTAACCTCCTACATTTATAAAAAGGAAAATTCATTTTAATACATATAATAAACCAACACATTCTTCCAATATTGATGATTAGTATCATTGCTTGAACATGATTAGTATGTTATTATATCAAAGTTACTAGTGTGAAATAAATCATCAGTGAATCATTATTGATATGACTATCAGGCATCCTTTCTCCCCCACACCCACTTCCTGCTTTTGGAAATATAACTAGCTCTTTCCATAGCCATCACAATTTTGTGGCTTAGAGACATTCTCTTATTCTCTTGTCAGTAGCAAAGGAATCAATCAATCTGGCCCCAGAGATTTTCTAACATAGAGAAATGCTTAAAGATTTTAATCCTGAATACCTATATATCCACAACATTCATTCCATAGTTAACATTTTACTATATTTAATTTGTCTATCTATGTATCTTCCCTGGGAGAAGGCAATGACACCCCACTCCAGTACTCTTGCCTGGAAAATCCCATGGACAGAGGAGCCTGGAAGGCTGCAGTCCATGGGGTCGCTAAGAGTCGGCACGACTGAGCAGCTTCACTTTCACTTTTCACTTTCATGCATTGGAGAAGGAAATGGCAACCCACTCCAGTGTTCTTGCCTGGAGAATCCTAGGGACGGGGGAGCCTGGTGAGCTGCCATCTATGGGGTCTCACAGAGTCGGACATGACTGAAGCGACTTAGCAGCAGCAGCAGCAGCATGTATCTTCCCTACACTTATATTAGTGCATCCTGTTTTTTGATGCATGTAAAATTAAGTTGCAAATGTTGTTATAGTTACTCCAATTAATTCAACATATATTTTTAACTAGAGTTCAGTATTCATTTTACACAAATATTAATTGTACCATTTGCTGACTTCCCATATATGCATAAAACAATGCAACTCACTTCTCTATAAGATATGGAATGTTATCATCCCAGAAAATTGTTATTTAATGCTCCTTCTCACTCAATCTCCACCTACAACCCTCAGGAACTACCACAGCCTGGGTATTTTTCAACTACATATTAGTTTTTGACTGTTGTAGAACTGCAAATAAGTGGAATCTTTCAGGTAAGATTTCTTTCACTCAGCATAATGTTTATGGAAATTATCCATGCTATTGTGTGTATCAGTAGTCCATTATTTTATTTATGAATAGTAACTATGGTTTGAACGTATCATTTTATTTATCAATTCCCCTATTGATGGACACGTGCTCTTTTTAGTTTCTGGCTATTATGAATAAAGCTACTATGGATATTCTTATACCTCATCTCTATGGGATATGTTTTCATTTTTCATGCTTAAGTACTAAGATGTGAAATGACTAAATTACAGAGTCATATAGGTTTAAAAAATCTGAACTGCTTCCATAGTGATGGTATAATTTTATACTCCTATTTGTGAAATGTGAGAGTCCAATTATTCTACATCTTTACCATCACTTGGTGTTGTGAATCTTTTTAAACTTAGCAAATCTGGGGGATGCATATTAGTATTTAATAGTTTAAGTTTGCACCCCCCAATGCTTAATGATGTTAAGCATCCTTTCATGTTCTTACTGTCATTTATCTATTTTCTTTGGTGAATTATTGTTCAAATATTTTTCCTATCTTTGATTAGATTTTTTTATTCCTGAACTATAGAATTCCATTGTATATCCTAGATATCAGTCCTTTGCCAGATATATGCTTTGAAAATATTTTCTTCCAGTTTATGGCTCGCTCATTTGTTCTCTAAACATTTTATTTTGGTGAGTTGAAGTTTTGCTCTTGATGTAGTCTAAATTATCATTTTATTTTATGCTTAGTGCTTTCTATCACCGGTAGAAACATCTGTTTCCTCTGGAGGTTTGCAACGGTATTTTCCTTTGCTTTTTCTAAACACTTTATAGCTCTACAGTAAAAATCTAGACTCCATTGCAAGTTAATTGTTTGGTATAATGTGGATTTTGATGAATTCACTTTTACTGTTGGTTATCTAATCATTCTAGTGCCATATGTTAAGGAACTTCCCTTTCCTCATTGGTGTTCTTTGGTGCTTTTATCAACAATGAAATACCTATAAAATTCTGGGCCTATTTCTTGTCTCCCTATTTTGTTACATTGATCTACTTGTCAGTTCTTATATCGTCCATATTGTCTGTTGATGAAATCAGTGACCTTGAAGTCAGTAGTAAAAGTAGCTCCAGAGTTGTTCTTCCTTTCAAGATTGTTTAAATATTCCTATTTCCTTTATATTTCCATATAAATTTCAGAATCATCTTGTTAATTTCTACCAAAAACGTAGATGTAAAGCTATTCAGATTTTGTGATCAATTTTATGTCAATTTCTGTAAGTTTTATTTTTCAAGGAATTTGCCTATTTCATCTATTAATATGTTGCAAAATTTGTTGACATATTTTGGACTTTTAGTGTCCTACCGCAGGTTCCTGAGACAGTTTATTGTTTTTTAATCTTTTCAATTTTTGTTTTTCAATTTTGACTGTTTATATTGTTTTGTCTTCTGTGATCTTCCTTTCCTCAGTCTTCTCTTACTTCAGTCATCTCCATTCTGCAATTAATCCAATCTAGTGAATTTTACATTTCAGATATTGTATTTTTCTATTATACAATTACCACCTGGCCTTTTTTTAATAGTTTCTCTTCTGAGATTTAATTTTTTTATTCCATGTGAATATATTTTATTTTATGTCTTTGTGCATAATTGTTATAGCTGTTTTAAACTTCTTTCCCATTCCAATATTCAGATCATCTTGAGATTGTAGTCTGTTGATGTTTGTTTTCTGTTAAGATTGGGTCACCTGTTTCCTTTTCTTTCTATGTTGAGTTATTTTTGCCTTGTATCTTGGTTTTACTTAAAAATGAGTTGTAGATACTCTGAATTCTGTTTTTATTTTCCTCAAAAGTGTTGACTACTTTTGTTTAAAAATGAATTTTATTAGATGAACTCAAAGTACAAAGTCTTTCCTGAAAGTGCCAACAGCTTAAATTTCAGTTCAGTTGTTTTAATTATCACTGAGTTGCTTGGAGTCTGCATGGCTAATTTAGGGGTCAGGCAGGTATGGGGTGGCCCAGATGATAAAATAATCTGCCTGCAATGAGGGAGATCTGGGTTCAATCCCTGGGTTGAAAAGATCCTCTGAAGGCAGGCTGGTGACCCACTCCCGTATCCTTGCCTGGAGAATGTCCATGAACAGAGGAGCCTGGGAGGCTATAATCCATGGGGTCACAAAGAGACAGACATGACTGAACGACTAAGCGCACAGGTATTTGAGTAGAGTTTGTTTACACATGTGAGGTCTTCAACTTTGTGACTCTCTTCCTTCCTGGCTACACACACACACACACACACACACACATACTATATACAAATACACACACACAATACTTCATTAGATATTTGTGACCAAAATTCTGTCCTTTGGTTCTGTGATAACACTGCAGGTTTTTGTATAAGAGTCTTAAACCCTGTCTTGCAGACTGGGGCCTCCTTTGTGCTGCAAGTTTTAAAAGTGTGCTTAACATATCCTGAGTCATGTCCTTCTCTGTATTCACTCTCCTTCACTGTCTATATGCATGTTTATTTATTTCACTCTTCAGTGCCTTGGAGTAATTGTGTGTGTGTGTGTGTGTGTGTGTGTGTGTGTGTGATTTATATTTGTTGTTTTCTTAGGAGAAATCTCAAATCAGAATTCCCAGAATGTATGTTTGGATTTATTTTCTAAGTGAACTTCTGAATTATCCAGATGAATAGCTACATAGACAGCCCAAGAATTTCGCTAAAGCAATTCTTTTTTGCACCAAACCTTTCTATTATAAAAGTTCAGGGACAAAAGATAATTTAAAAATCCTTTTGTCGATGAATTGTGCCATATTATCAAGATTCAATTCCGTTCAGTCACTCAGTTTTGTCTGAATCTTTGCGATCCTATGGACTTCAGCATGCCAGGCTTCCCTGTTCATCACCAACTCCCAGTTCAGTTCAGTTCAGCGGCTCAGTCGTGTCCGGCTCTTTGCAACCCTATGGACTGCAGCACACCAGGCCTCCCTGTTCATCACCAACTCCTGAAGTTTACTCAAACTCATGTCCACTGAGTTGGCGATGCCATCCAACCATCTCATCTTCTGTCATCCACTTCTCCTCCCGCCTTCAATCTTTCCCAGCATCAGGGTCTTTTCAGATGAGTCAGCTCTTCGCATCAGGTGGCCAAAGTATTGGAGTTTCAGTTTCAGCATCAGTCCTTCTAATGAATATTCAGTTCTGATTTCCTTTATGATGGACTGGTTGGATCTCGTTGCAGTCCAAAGGACTCTCAAGAGTCTTCTCCAACACCACAGTTTAAAAGCATCAATTCTTCAGTGCTCGGCTTTCTTTATAGGATTAACCAAGATTACATAAATTTTAATTTTTGAATACAGATGACCAAGGTAAATTTACTTAGCAGAGAATTAAACTACTCTGTAGTGATTTAGTAACTAAATAAAATAAACTAATAAAGACTTCTGATAAAGATTTTGCTCTAATTATTGGGCAGGGTTCTCTTTTATATCAATACAAGATGCAGATATCTTAGCCCATTACCCTAAGTGTAGAGGAAGGAAAGGTACTTTTGAATTTTTTTTCTAAAATCTACTTAGTTTCAATTATAAGCATCTGCCACCAGGTGGGGAAGTTAATTTCAGTTGTTCAGTGTCTTCACAGTCCTTTCCCCAGGGGTTATTTTTATAGTTTAGAAGACATGAAGGTATCAAAGGAGAGAGAAAATTATTTAGTCCCTGAACTAATTGGGAGAATCACAATCTAGCTTGTAGTGAATACGATTGAATGGTGGATAGAAATTGGATGTTGGGAGGCAGAGAAAATGATTAACACTTCGGAAATACTATCTTACCACATGTATTTGGTACTTATATATTTATCACTTTTATATTTGGATAAAAGTAATAATCCAAATGTTGCACAGAACTGATTTTTAATTTAGATGTTCATTAAATAATGTGTTCCTTTTTCTAACAACTTTAAAATAAAAAATAAGTATATAAATATATATGCTGTTGCTTAATCACTCTGTCATATTTGACTCTTTTGCAACGCCATGGACTGTAGCCCACCAGGCTCCTCTGTCTGTGGAATTTTCCAGGCAAGAACACTGGAGTGGGTTGCCATTTCCTACTCCAAGGGATCCTCCCCACTCAGGGACTGAAGTCTTGTCTCCAGTATTGTAGGAGGATTCTTTACCATTAAATCAGCTTTTCCCTGATGGCTCAGTGGGTAAAGAATTTGCCTGCAGTGCAGAACACACAGGAGACAGGGGCTCGATCCTTAGGTCAGGAGGATTCCCTGGAGAAGGAAATGGCAACCCACGCTCACTAGTAATGTGGCCTGGAAAATCCTATGCACAGAAGAGCCTGGTGAGCTACAGTCCTTGGGGTCACAAAGAGTTAAACACAACTGAGCAACTAACACTTCTTTACCACTGAGCCACTAGGGAAGCCCATATATACATGTATATATAATTATGATCAAATGACTAATAGATTATATTTTGCTTACCTTATTTATAAAAATTTTGTCAAATAACTTTTTTCATGGGAGACATCTATGTGATTTTCATGCAAGTATCAGCCAAAAAGAGTTGGCAACATAGACACTTTGTCTAATCCAAGACATATTGCTGAATTATGAGACAAGTGTCTTTAAAAATAGGAGATTGTTTTGTTTTCATCATGAATAAAGGAAAACTTTTGAAGAGTTTTATTTTACTCTTAGACACTATATTTTAATGTCTAAATGCTAAACATTAGATATATAAGATACCTATTAGATAATCTAATGAATTTATAATTATTATCTTTCTATAATATTCCTTACTTGCAGATACTTTCTGTTTTACAAATATGCCTTTATTTATTGCAGTAGCCTTTGTATTTTGTGTAAGAAAAACTTCTCTGAACTGTCCTTATCATGAAAAAATATCATTTTCCAAGAAGAAAAAGAAATGAAGCATAGAAATGAAGATAGAAAAATTCATATCTTCATTTCATTCTAGAAATGAAGATAGAAAAATCAAGATTTTTGAGTCAGTTTTTTAATGAATTTCCATGTTCAAAAGTTTCTATATTTAGTTCAGTTCAGTCACTTAGTCATGTCCGACTCTTCATGACCCATGGACTACAGCACGCCAGGCTTCCCTGTCCATCACCAACTCCCAGTTCAGTTCAGTTCAGTTGCTCAGTCATGTCCGACTCTTTACGACCCCATGGACTGCAGCATGCCAGGTCTCCCTGTCCATCACCAACTCCAAGAGTTCATTCAAACTCATGTCCATTGAGTCGGTGATGCCATCCAACAATCTCATCCTCTGTCGTCCCCTTCTCCTCCTGCCTATAGTCTTTCCCTGCAGTCAGGGTCTTTACCAAGGAGTCAGTTCTTCACATCCATTGGCTGAAGTATTGGAGTTTCAGCTTCAGCATCAATAGTTCGAATGAATATTCAGTTCTGATTACCTTTAGAATGGACTGGTTGGATCTCCTGGAAGTCCAAAGGACTCTTAAGAGCATTCTCCAACACCTCAGTTCAAAAGCATCAATTCTTCGGCACTCAGTTTCTTTAGAGTCCAACTCTCACATCCTTGCATGACGACTGGAAAAAATACAGTGTTGGCTAGATGGACATTTGTTGGCAAAGTAATGCCTCTGCTTTTTAATATGCTTTCCACATTGGTCATAACTTTTCTCCTCAAGGAGTAAGCATCTTTTAATTTCATGGCTGCAATTACCATCTGCAGTGATTTGGGAGCCCCCAAAAATAGAGTCTGTCCACTGTTTCCCCATTTATTTGCCATGAAGTGATGGGACCAGATGCCATGATCTTAGTTTTCTGAATGTTGAGTTTAAACCCAACTTTTTCACTCTCCTCTTTCACTTTCATCAAGTGGCTCTTTAGTTCTTCTTCACATATCTGAGGTTATTGATATTTCTCCCGGCAATCTTGATTCCAGCTTGTCCTCCATCCAGCCCAGCGTTTCTCACTATGTACTCTGAATATAATTTAAATAAGCAGGGTGACAATATACAGCCTTGATGTACTCCTTTCCCTGTTTGGAACCAGTCTGTTTTTCCATGTCCAGTTCTAACTGTTGCTTCCTGACCTGCATACAGGTTTCTCAAGAGGCAGGTTATGTGATCTGGTATTCCCATCTCTTTCACAATTTTCCACAGTTTGTTGTGGTCCACACAACCAAAGGCTTTGGCATAGTCAATAAAGCAGAAATAGATGTTTTTCTGGAACTCTCTTGATTTTTCAATGATCCAATGGATTTTGGCAATTTGATCTCTGGTTCCTCTGCCTTTTCCAAAACCAGCTTGAACATCTGGAAGTTCACGGTTCACATACTATTGAAGCCTAGCTTGGAGAATTTTGAGCATTACTTTACTAGCGTGTGAGATGAGTACAATTGCCAGTAGTTTGAGCATTCTTTGGCATTGCCTTTCTTTGGAATTTGAATGAAAACTGACCTTTTCCAGTCCTGTGGCCACTGCTGAATTTTCCAAATTTGCTGGCATACTGAGTGCAACACTTCCACAGCATCATCTTTTAGGATTTGAAATAGCTCAACTGAAATTCCATCACCTCCACTAGTTTTGTTCATAGTGATGCTTCCTAAGGCCCACTTGACTTCACATTCCAGGATGTCTGGCTCTAGGTGAGTGATCATACCATCATGATTATCTGGGTTGTGAAGATCTTTTTTGTACAGTTCTTCTGTGTATTCTTTCCACCTTTTCTTAATATCTTCTGCTTCTGTTAAAGGCCATACCATTTCTGTCCTTTACTGTGCCCAACTTTGCATGAAATGTTCCCTTGGTATCTCAAATTTTCTTGAAGAGATCTCTAGGAGATCTCTAGGAAAACATTCTATTGTTTTCCTCTATTTCTTTGCACTGATCACTGAGGAAGTCTTTCTTATTTCTCCTTGTTATTCTTTGAAACTCTACATTCAAATGGATGTATCTTTCCTTTTCTCCTTTGCTTTTCACTTCTCTTCTTTTCTCAGCTATTTGTAAGGCCTTCTCAGACATCCATTTTGCTTTTTTGCATTTCTTTTTCTTTGAGATCATCTTGATCCCTGTCTTCTGTATAATGTCATGAACCTCCATCCATAGTTTTTCAGGCACTCTGTCTTTCATATCTAATTCCTTGAATTTATTTGTCACTTCCACTGTATAATCGTAAGGAATTTGATTTAGTTCATTCCTGAGTGGTCTAGTGGTTTTCCTTTCCCTACTTTCTGCAATTTAAGTCTGAATTTGGCAGTAAGGAGTTCATGATCTGAGCCACAGTCAGCTCCCAGTCTTGTTTTTGCTGACTGTTTAGAAAGTCTCTTAAATTACCTTTTGTAGCATAATTGATTTCAACTTGATATACACTTTTTAATTCTATTGAAAAGCTTCAAGTACTTTGGAAAAAAGTAAGTCTGTCTTTTATTATTATCCTGAAAAATCTTAAATTCCTGTTTCACTGACCAAGAAACAACAGCCACCACAGACTGAAATAAACTTTTGACTGTTACACGTCAATGTCTCAGGTGTTGAGTCATTAGCAGCTGTGGAATAGGTCAGAATTATGTTACAGCTGCACAGCTACAGATCAAGGGTAATCCAAGATCTTTCAGGCTTAGCATCAGCATATGGTCAGCTTCTCAGTGCTTGCCTGGAATGAGTGCTCATTTGGGAATTTTGAGCTAAATTCCCTCAGGGCTACTTCTACAGATGATTTTCAGCTTTTATAATGCAAATAGAAAGGCATGTTAAAATAAGCAGTCTTCAGTTGAAACAGAGAACAATAACAGACATTTGTCCTGTCTTCCAAAATTGGTCCTTTATATAAAAACTGTACTTTAACATATTTTATTTATATTTGCAAGCTCTTATGGAATATTTAGTTCACTAACATCCTTGGAGTAATTATAGAATCAGGTTTATGAAGAATTGATCAACACTTTTGAGTTTGTACTTAAAATTAAGCACAAAGTGGCCTCTTTCAGAATTAGGAGCAAGAAACTGAGTTGCACAGCACTGAAACTACAGAAATGCACATGGCTGTCTAGATGTGGTAACCATCTCCTCACTGTGTTTTATACTTGGAATCTCTTCCTAATTGTGTTCTCCCCCATATTTCTGAAATGCGTGCTCCTCTTAATAGTCAAATGGATTTAGGGAAATGAAATCAAATATCTCAGAACCCCAGAATGGTTCCCCATGGCATCTCAAGTGAATTCAAAGCATCTCCATGGGCTCTCAGAGCTTTTGTGATGGCATTTCCCTCATGGGCATCATCTCCATGCACTTTTCTCTCCTCTGCAGTTCAGCTACACGGGTTTGCACGCACCAAGTGTGTTTCTGCTGTTTGCTAATCCTTCCACCTAGGATGTCCTGCCCTCCTTTTAATTAATAGACTTTATTTTGAGAACAGTTTTAGATTTATTAAAAAAAAAAAAAGACTAGACAGACAGTGCACATATACTCTCACTCCACTCTTTCTCCATATGTCCACATTCCTTTACACAGTTTTCCCTATGATTAACATCTTACATTAGTGTAGTACACATGTTATGTACTACATAGCATATATTATGTAGTATACAACATGTATTATGTTATATATTACATAATAACTAAAGGCTTAACATCTCACTATTATGTTAATATATATGTTTCTGTTAACTGCAGTTCATAATTTTCATTGGGGTTCACTCTTGGTTCTATACATGTGTTCAACTTATGTGCTTTGCTTTTGTATTGTTACAGTATTACATAGAACAGTTTCATTGCTCTAAAATTCCAATGTCCTATCTATTTATTTCTCCCTCTTCCCAAACCCTTTACATCCACCGATCTTTTCACCATCTCCATAGTTTTGACTTTTCTAGAATGGTGTAAAGTTGGAATCAAACAGTATGTGGGCTTTGCAGACTAGCTTCTTTCTCTTAGTGATATGCATTTAAAATTCCTCCATATCTTTTTATTACTTGATAGCTTATTTCTTCTTATTTCTGAATAACATTTCATTGTCTGGGTGCACCACAGTTCGATTGTCTACTGAAGAACATCTTGGTTTACTTCTTTGTTTTGGCAGTTACAAATAACACTGCTATAAAAATCCATGTACAGGATTTAGTGTAGACAGAAGTTTTCGGCTCCTGTGAGTAGACATCAAGGAGTATAGTTGCTGGATTGTATGGTAAGAGAAGTTTAACTCTGTACAAAGCTGCCAAAATATCCTCTGAACTGCCCATACCATTTTTCATTTTCCCCAACAATGAATGAGAGTTCCTGTTACCCCACATCCTCATCAGCACTAGCTATCATCAGTGTTATGGAGTTTAACCATTCTAATACATTATAACAGTATTTCATTGTTGTTTCAGTTTGCAACTCCATGATTACATATAAGATGACATATCTCTTCATATTCTTATTTGCCACCTATATAACTTCTTTGATGGAGTGTCTGTGCAGATCTTATGTCCATTTTTTAATTGGGTTCTTTGTGTTCTTGCTATTGAGTTTTTTGGAGCTCTTCATACATTGTAAATACAAGTCCTTTATCTGATGTATTCTGCTAATATTTTCTCACAGTCTGTGACTTATCTTTTTATTCTCTTAAAATATCATTCACAGAGCAGAAGTTTTTTCATGTCAGTGGAACCCAACCTATCATGCTTTTCTTTCATGGGTAGTGCTTTTGCTGTTGTATCTAAAAAGTCATCACTAAAACCCAAGGTGACTGAGATGTTCTCCTCTATCATATTCTAGAAATGTTACACTTTTTCATTTTACATTTAGGTCTATAATCCCATTTGAGTTTGCTTTTGTGAAAATTCTAAGGAATTTTTATAGCTCCTTACTTATTTGTATTTTTAATTTAATGTCACCTTTTCTATGAGACCTTTCCTGAACCTATTAGCTATAGCATTCCCTCAAAGCCAACCAGTGACTAAAACTCACTATTGTACATTTCTGCTAGCACTAGTTATCCAAAATCATATTTTCCTTTATTATTTGCTTGTTTACTTTCTTTGTCTTGAATGTGAGTCCCATGGGTGCTAAGACTCAAGCCATCTTGCCCAGTGCTCTATCACTAGGGCCTGACCCAGTATTTGCAAACTATTAAGGACTTGTCAAATATCTGGTGAATAAGTGAATGAATAAGAAATACACTTAGCCAAACTCTTGAGCCATATTTGAAGTATATTAATGATCTTGACCATGAGTGCCTTTATAATTACCGGGACAGAAAATTTATAGGAATTAAAAAGGAGGGTACAGAAAAGGAGTCAATATGAGAACAAAAGTGTAACTATTTTGTTTGCTCTGCTTGAAACACATTTAAGCCCATTACAATCTATAAGGTTCACAAGAAGAATGTGATTTAGGAAAGATAGATGATTTGGATGGAAGTGTTTAGAGACCCTGGTCAATATTTGGAGATTATTTGTTTAATCATTTTGAACTGTCAACAGAAGATGCAGATAGATTGCTTCCTCTTTCCACAAAATGCAAGCTAGTTCTGACTAATAAAGGTCCATCTAGTCAAGGCTATGGTTTTTCCAGTGGTCATGTATGGATGTGAGAGTTGGACTGTGAAGAAAGCTGAGCACTGAAGAATTGATGCTTTTGAACTGTGGTGTTGGAGAAGACTCTTGAGAGCCCCATGGACTGCAAGGATATCCAACCAGTCCATTCTAAAGGAGATCAGCCCTGGATGGGATGTTCTTTGGAAGGAATGATGCAAAAGCTGAAACTCCAGTACTTTGGCCACCTCATGCAAAGAGTTGACTCATTGGAAAAGACTCTGATGCTGGGAGGGATTGGGGGCAGGAGGAGAAGGGGACAACAGAGGATGAGATGGCTGGATGACATCACCAACTCAATGGACATGAGTTTGAGTGAACTCTGGGAGATGGTGATGGACAGGGAGGCCTGGTATGCTGCAATTCATGAGATCGCAAAGAGTCAGACACAACTGAGCGACTGAACTGAACTGAACTGAATTTTAGTTGAGTTTCTATTAAGTAGGTAATGAAAAAGATGTATAAGTAATCTGGGTTAGATTAAGTTAGATTAGTGATACATTATGATATCTTTGTCCTACAAAGGAAAGTAACCTGTGACATGATCTTTTTATACAGACCAGTCTACTGAATTTTAGAATATACCAAACACCAAAAATATTTCATAATTTTTTCTTTGACTGATGATGGACCATTTTGTAAAGATTTCTTGAATTCTCACAATATCTATATCAGATTTGCCTGCTGTAGACCAGGAATGTGTGCTTGGTTTAAACTATCGTCATTATCATCATGGTATTAATAAGTCTATCGAAACTAACTAGTTATCTATCACTTGAATCTTTCTGGTCATTTTGTGTAAAATGTATAGGTTTTATAAAACTCATAAAGAAAAATTGTAATTCCTTTGATCTTATTAGTGAGTCTACAAATGGTTATGAGGTGAGAGAGAAATATCTTCCTATGATTTTATAAAGCACATTAGATTCAATAATACTTGTTGGACAGATTACTGTACAAATAAAATGGCTCAAAGCCGTGTGATGTTTACCAAGAAATATGTGATGCAATGGGCTTCCCAGGTGGCTCAGTGGTAAAGAATCTGCCTGCCACTGCAGGAGGCTCAAGAGACATGGGCTCAATCCCTGGGTTGGGAAGATCCTCTGAAGTAAGAAATGGCAACCTGCTCCAGTATTCTTGCCTAGAAAATTCCATGGACAGAGAAGCCTGACAGGCTATAGTCCATGGGGTTGCAAAGAAATGGACACAACTGAACAACTGAGCAGATTCTGCATTCTGTCTTCTTGGAGAAATAGAATTTAGATATTTGAAATTTAGAAGTAAAACACCAAGAATGATTTTTAAAATACCTGCCAATTTATTTGTCATTTAAAACTAATTTTCCCATTTATTATTTTATTTAATACAGTAACTTTTGAAAATGTCATTATAGTAATTTGTAAAATAGGCAAATTAAGATATAGAGAGGCTAAATTGTATTTGTCTAAAGTCATTCAGTGGTGGAGCTTGGACTGGACCTAAAGGTAGACTGTAATCATCATGAAAAAAATTTGTTTATCTGTACACTAAGCATTCACAGTGTGTATATCAGAGCCTGGCACGTTGTTGCCATTGAATAAAGATTTGCTCATTAACTAAATCTAGAACTTGAGTTTGATACAATGGCAGGCTCTTTAGTTGAGTATTCAATTCCTGGTTGTACAAGAACTGTGTTGTTCTTGTTTCTCCTATTTTAGCATTAGTGGTTCACCAGTAGTGGGTTCTCGGTAATGCTATATGATAGGCAAAATATGATTTCAAGGCATGCATCAGAATAAAAGAGAAAATAGAGTTTACTTGAATGTTCAAAAAGGCTTTGGAAAGGAAAAAAGACTTGAATAGAGTTTCACAGAGTAGATG
Source organism: Bubalus kerabau (assembly GCF_029407905.1). Lineage (NCBI taxonomy): Eukaryota > Metazoa > Chordata > Mammalia > Artiodactyla > Bovidae > Bubalus > Bubalus kerabau. The sequence continues at coordinate 156,390,546 of NC_073626.1, forward strand.
GGAGCTGGAAAGAAGGGGGAAGGCATTCCTCATGGAAAATGATGGAGGAATAATCGTATTATTCCAAGACTTAATGTTTTATCTTCCTGAGGCTAGAAAGAACCAAGGTGACTGAAAAGAAATGAGGGGCACTTGCATTTATTCTGAATGTAAACAGTGGAAAAAGTATGGCTTAATGAATACTTTGAGGAAAGATAACAAGAGTCTGAAGAGTGTGTGTGTGTATACATTCTTTGTTGTGTATTTATATACAATTAAATATACCACTAGCTTCTAGATTTCTGCATTCACACATGCCATGCATGCAAGAATAGTATAGAACCTTTTTCCTATTCTACTCAGGTGTAATAGCAAGAAACTGCTACATGTAAATGTTACTAATTATTTTACTGGAATCCGTGATTCAACGAAATAACTACTCTGATTACTTTAGTGACTAAATTATGGTGTCTTGACTTTAACAAAATAAGAACAATCCCTAAAAATTGAATTTAATAACCACTTGCCAGATTTTTCTTTTGTAGAAAGAAATAGAATGCTGTTTTAAAATGCAGCCGTTAGGTATTTGCCTTTCAATAAGATATCTTTGGGAACAATTTGAAAATTTTTAAAAACCCACTTTAAATTTGAATTGTAACAATGAATATTTTTGTTCTAAGTGTATCCATGCACTATATAGACAGTAAAACAAATTTGTTTTCAGGTTAGACATGAAAAATCCTAAGTACATTATTAATAGTACATCATAGCACAACAAGCTGCTTAATATGGTCTTCCTGAAGAGAAATGACATTAAAATTTTTTATAAAACATTATAACATTAATGAGATTCTTAGAGAAGAAAATAAATCATGCAGTTTAATTCCACCCCCCAGATGCAATAATTTACTTCCATTTTAGCTTCAGTTTCAGTCTTTAGACATCTGTCTGTTTGCAGGGTTATACTAGCTGATTAGTGAACACAGAATTCTATATGTGTGCAGTAATGTATCTGTGTGTATGTTGCTTAAGTAAATCAAATTAGCCTTTAGTTAATTAATTTTCTATATTTTCTGAAGCCCACTCCTTGGAAAAGACCCTGATGCTGGAAAAGATTGAAGGCAAAGGAAGGAGGGGGCAGCAGAGGATGAGATGCTTAGCATCATCAATTCAATGGAAATGAATTTGAGCAAACTCCAGGCGATAAGGGGAGGACAGAGGAAGTGGTGTGTTGTAGTCCATGGGATCATAAAGGGTCAGTTATGACTGACTTATTGACTGAATAACAACAGATTTTCTGAAGCATACATTTGTATTTAATACAGTAAATTCAGTATCTATTTGACTTTGCAAAACCATTTCAATCTACTCTACAGCAAACTCTTCATGTCAAAGTATGGCAAAAACCACCACAATATTGTAAAGTAATTAGCCTCCAATTAAAATAAATAAATATTTTTTAAATGTAATGCCATAAGAATCACCTGGCATTCATTTTGTTACTCCAAACTGTTTATTGGAGGGAATGGGAGTAAAACATATATCATGTAGCTATGAGAGGAGATTTTCTTAAGTACCTCAATAGAAGATATTAATTCAGGAGAAAATAATCACAACAAAGAAAAAGCCTGTAAAAGAATGTATCTCAAGCACTTAAGCTGAAACCAGAATCGAAATACTGACCTCTGAATCATGAGGGCATCGCTTATCCTCTATTTACTTTAAAATTAAGATTTGAAAAAAAAAAAAAAAAGTCCATCATAAAGGAAATCAGTCCTGAATATTCGTTGGAAGGACTGATGTTGAAGCTGAAACTCCAATACTTTGGCCACCTGATGTGAAGAACTGACTCATTTGAAAAGACCCTGATGCTGGGAAAGATTGAGGGCGGGAGGAGAAGGGGATGACAGAGGATGAGATGGTTGGATGGCATCACTGACTCAATGGACATGAGTTTGAGTGAACTCTGTGAGTTGGTGATGGACAGGGAGGCCTGGCGTGCTACAGTCCATGAGGTCACAAAGTGTTGGACATGACTGAACAACTGAACTGAACTGAACTGAACTAATAGTATACATGTATTTGGAGTCCCTAAAAGAAGTGAATGAGGAACTTAAAACAAATATTTAAAGAAATGATTTCCAATTATTTTTTCAAAATCTGATGAAAATTAAAGGCCCACAAATCCAAAATACTCAATGTACCCCAAACAAAAGAATTATGATGAAAACTAAACTAAAGCATATCAGAATCAAATTGTATAAAAAGAAGAGGAAGTCTTATAAAGCAATGAAAAAATGGGTTATAAACAATATGTAAAAAGGAGCAGAATTAAGGATTATAACTAACATTGTCAGAAACAGGATGAGATGACAATGGAGCAATATATTTAGAGTAGTAAAAGAAAGACACTTGCCATCTTACAATTCCGTGCCTAACAAAAATAAATTCTCAAAAATGAAAGCAAAATAATGACTTTTCAGATATACAATCAAAAGATAACAAAAGGAGATGAAATATAAATATAAACTAGAATTTGAAATGAATACCACCAGGTAAAGATAACTATACAACTATTGGTTTGACCAAGAGTTTGTTTAGGTTTTTCTATACGATCATATAGAAAAACCTGAATGAATTTTTTGGTCAACCCAATAAATACGTATGATTTTTTTCTTAGTATGTAAATCTTTTTAGGAGATAACAAAGTAAAACAATGCATTGTGTTATTTGCTACACACATATGTATAAAATGTGTCACAATAATAACATAAAGGCCAAAAGAAGAGAAATAGAAGTCTTACTTTTTGATTCTTGTACTATATGTTAAGTAAATATTAAACTCTAAAGCTTGCTCCTTTAGGATGTGGTAGTTGGACTATAAAGAAAGCCGAGCACCGAAGAATTGGTGTTTTTGAACTTTAGTGTTGGAGAAGACTCTTGAGAGTCCCTTGGACTGCAAGGAGATCAAACCAGTCCATCCTAAAGAAATCAGTCCTGAATGTTCATCGGAAGGACTGACGCTGAAGCTGAAATGCCAATATTTTAGCTACCTGATATGCAGAACTGACTCATTAGAAAAGATCCTGATGCTGGAAAAGATTGAAGGCAGGAGAAGAAGGGGACAACAGAGGATGAGATGGTTGGATGGCATCACCGACTCAATGGACATGAGTTTGAGCAAGCTCTAGGAGTTGGTGATGGACAAGGAGGCCTGGCATGCTACAGTCCATGGGGTCTCAAAGAGTCAGACACTACTGAGCAACTGAACTGAACTGAAACCCTAAAGCATCTGTAAAAATAACAAAACAGAGCTTATAAGTCCAAAAAAAGAAATAATGGGAACATAAAAATATTTCATGAGTTTAAAAGAAGGAAGAAAAACTGGAAAGGAGAATGAGGAATGGATAATAAGAGAAAATAAGTGGCAAGACTGTCAATTTAAACATAACCATATCAATAATGACATCAAATATAAAAGGCCTAAATACAACAATTGAAAACCACTGATTATAAATTGACTGTTTTAAACCAAGAACAAACTAATTTTATTTATAAGAAACACTTTAAAGATACAAGTAATTAAAAGTAAATAGATGGAAAATTATATATTATGCTAACACTAATCATAAGAAAAAGTAGACTTCAGAGTAAAGGTGAACATCAGATCATTTCATAATAATAAATAAACTTTGTAAACAGTTAAAACAATTTATTAAAAAGACATTACAGTCCTAAATGTTTATGTACCTAATGACATAACTTCAAAATACATTAAGCAAAAACTTATAGCTCTAAATCCACAATTATATTTGGAAAGATAAATATCTTTCTAAATAACTAATAGAGCCAGAACTAGTAGATAGAAACATGATCAGGACATAAAATACTTGACTCCATCAGCCAATGTTACCTAATTGACATTTATAGAACATTCTACCTCATAACAGCACAATACATATACATTTCAAGTGCATGTGAAACACATAAATATATCATATTCTGGACAATAAAAATAAGTCTCAATGAATTTAAAATGATTGAATGAAACTAGAATTAAATCAGTCTCCAAATACTTAGAAATCAAATAACCCATGGATCAAAGAATAAAACAAAAAAGAAATAACATATTTTGAACTAAATGGCAGTGAAAATATAAACATTGAAAGTTATGGGATACCACTAAAGCAATACTTTGAGAGAAAATTATAGCACTAGATGCTGATAGTACAGCGGACAAAAAGATTAAAGTTAATCATCCCATTTTTCACCTGAAGAACCTAGTAGACACGTTTTAAACTCTAAAGAATAAATATCAGAGCAGAAATCATTACAAAATAGGGATAATTCCAGTAATGTAAAGTTGGTTTAGTATTTGAAATCAAGCAATGATTTTTACCATATGTACAAACTAAAAAAGAAAGCCATCCAAAAATACTGAAAATAAATAAAGAGGAGCTAAATGGAGAACTATACTTTACTTACCAGTCGGAAGACTCAAAATTGTAAAGTTGTCGATTTTCATCAAACATCAATATGTTAAATTCAGTGCCAACCCAAATCCTAGCATGTTTTAATTGAAGGAATTTACAAGCTGATTCTAAAACTCATATGGAAATACAAAGAATATAGAATCACCAAAACAACTTTGGAAGTGCAGAACAAAGTTGGAGAAATAATATTACCTGCTTTCAAGGTTTACTATTGTACCACAGTGTATTCTAATTGGCTTAAAGGCAGAATAGAGATTCCAGAAATATATCCATACATAAAGGGACAGCTGATTTTTGACAATGTTGAGGACGTAAAGGACATGGAACTATTACACACTTCTGGAAGGAATATGAATGCTATGACTGCTGTGGAAAATAGTTGTACACTTTTCTAAAAAGTTTAAAACCATATGATCTATCCATTCCAATGTTAAGTATTTATTTAAGAAAAACCAAACCATATATTCAAAACAAAAATTGTACTCAGTATTCATAGCATCTTTATCTGCAATAGTCAAAGCTGGAAATAACCCAAATGTCTAGCAGGTAGATGGATAACAAATGTGATTTGTCCATGCAGTAAAGTGCAATGAACTACTGATTGATACACACAACGTGCATAAATCTTGAAATAATTATACTGAGTGAAAGAAGTTAGAAAGAAAGAGTACATTCTGTGTGGTCCCATTTATATTAGTATAAAACTCAAGGAAATACAAAGTAAATTATATGGCTGAAAGACAGTAGTTTCCTAAGGGGAAGAGTACAGTGGGCAAGGGATGGAGAATAGGTGGGTTGTAGAGATAGATTACAAAGAAGTACAATGAAACTTGTTAGGGTGATGACTATGTTTATTAAATTGATTGTGATAATAGCTTCAGAACTATATACCTATTAACAAAACCAGCATGTACATATTACAACTTAATCATATTTTATACTTTATATATGTGCATTTCATTGTAATTGAATAAAACAGATGAATCTGTAATCAATCAAGAAATATCATAAATGATTTATAAATGGTGCAGATTGAATCAAATCTAATGAAACTGAAAAAGAAAGTCTGTAAACAAACAAAAAGAAAATCATATTTTCATGTAGTCACAATAAATCCAGTAAGGAAAAACTTTAAGTAGTACTGATGAAGACCAGAAGGTTTTATTCTGATTCTCTAGTCCAGTAATTCAATATTCTATGAGTTTAATATTAATCTATTTTATGAAACATTCATGTTAAGGCAATTGATAGGTTGTTCATTTCTTCTAAACGCAGAGGAAACTCCACATTATCCTAGCTGACTAACAGGAAATACTTTCCCAGATATATTCTTCTTGATTTTGAATGAGGAATTAAAGAGACACTGTTGTTTAATTTGCAAATGTATTTTTTTCTACAGACTTAGCATCAAAATTTTAAATCTGAAAAGGATCTCAGAAATCATGCAGCCTATTTCCTCATTGTATCAAGGCAAATTGAGGGCAATTTAAATGACTAGTTTAGGATATGAAAAAATAGATACTAGCGGAACTGAAACTAAAATTCAAGTTTCATACACTCCAAAACTTTGTGAGACATCATGTAGATTACTTCAACATGATATATTATGTAGTATAGCATAATGGATTGTCTAAATAACTTTAACAAGCCTTTACCTTGCACTGACAAATTAGTTGAAAGAAGATAAAAAAGATCACAGCAGGTTCAAATGAAAAATTGATCGGAGATACCATCTAAATCTGATACTGGCTCAGTATGAGATGTATAGATGACAGCAAGCAATACTTTAACATATTTATATATAAGTAAACAGAGATAGAGCCTAGTAAAAGCATGCAAGTATGTGATGGGTAATTATTAATAATTGCTAATAATTAATAATAGTGCTTACCAGTCTTCTGTCAGTAAATTGATTTTACTCTGGTTTCTTGACTGGATAATTTGTTTTGTCTTGCCTGCATCAGTTCTTTTGTTGAATTATTATTATAATTATATGTGTGAACAAGATGTTTTGCAAGTGTAAGGACTTTAGGTTCTTGTTCATTTATGACTTAATAGCAACAACAACAAAAGTAACAAATGTTTATAGAGGGTTAAATATATGCCTGCTAAAAGTTAGTGCTGCAGGGCTTCCCTAATGGCTCAACAGGTAAAGAATCTGCGTGTAATGCAGGAGATGCAGGTTTGATCCCTAAGTCAGGAAAATTTCCTGAAGGAGGAAATGGCAACCCACTCTGGTATTCTTGCAGGGAAATCCCATGGACAGAGGAGCCTGGTGGGCTGTAGTCCAAAGGGTCACAAAAAGTCACATATGACTGAGCATGAGCTTGGAATACTTTACATATTTCATTCCTTTATATGGAGAAGGAAATGGCAACCCACTCCAGTATTCTTGCCGGGCAGGCTGCAGTCTGTGGGGTTGCAGAGAGTTAGACACAACTGAGCAACTAACACACACACACACACACACACACATGCTTCTTTATAAACTTTAGATATTTCTAAATATATCACACATTTAATGCCTTTAATTGCTACAAAACTTGTAAGTTTGGGTCTTTTATGATTTCCATTTCACAGATGAGGAAGATGAGAATATACTAAGTGGTGAACAGAATAAACTCTGGAGATAATACCTTTAACTACTTTTAAAATGGATAAAATTTGCATTAAAATGTTAAAAAAGCTTCACACTTTAGCCAAAATTGAGAGAAAGGGTTACATTCCAAACTGAATCTTTCTGCTGGTATTGGCAAAATTTTCCTGCTCTTAATAATGTCTGTTTAATGAGCAAATTGCTTTAAGTGTATGTATACCACTGCGGCACTGAGGATACAGACATTTAGCCAATTTCTTTCTCATTTGTGATAATTCCAGTGCTGCCTAGTTGTACAATAGCACTCTGAATTTAACCTGAAAAAATATAACTTAAAAAATATATATATAACTTAAGAAATTAACATTTTAAACTTAAATTGCTAATGCATAAATGGGGGCAATCAGATCAGTAGTTGTTCTTAAATTACAGTAGAAGCATCCAGTTATAATGTTGTTCTGAAAACAGTGATTAATAATCAAAATGTATCCTATTGATTGGAGAGCTCTTCAGCAAGGAGACTTTCAGAAAACATTTAGCAATAAACACTACACATACATATGGGTTGGCCAGTGTTCATTCAGGTTTTTCCAGAAAACTCAATACAGAGATTTTAATGAATAGTCTGTTTCATAGAGCACCTTCCTTTTATCAGGGGGTTATACTGGGAGTGAATGTCTTTTGAGAGTCTGCTCCATGGGGAACAACACAAAATAAAGATTTCCTTCCGAGTAACTGATAAGATTTCATTATTTTACATCATATTTCTTTTTCTTCTTCCCTTTGTCTTGATAAATTTTGTCCACCTTCTAAAACCCAATTTCACTATTTCATCTCTGAAGTTTTCCTTTAGTTTGATTTCTTTCTCCTTTGACTTTGACCAGAACATTGAGTTCCACACCTAGCACTCAGTTATATGGTATTCGTGCCATTATTGATTCCAACAACTAGACTGTGTGTATTTTAAATAATGGACTTCCCTGGTGGCTCAGTGGTAAATAATCCACCTGCCAATGCAGGAGTTGCAGAAAACACAGATTTGATCCCTAAGTTGGGATGATCTCCTGGAGTAGTAAATGAAAACTCACTCCAATATTCTTAACCTGAAAAATTCCACAGTTAGAGGAAGCTGGCAGGCTACAGTCCATGAGGTCACAAAGAGTCAGACACAACTGAACGACTGAGCATGAAGGCACATAATAAATAGTACACACCTTGCAGATAGTGGCTCTGTATATTGTTTCTCTGACTCTACAGAACTTTCCACAGACCCTCAAGTAGGAAACTCTTGGGATACTCTGGTCCCTTTCAGTTCAGTTCAGTCCCTTTGTCCATCTCAAAAAAATGTGCATATTGAGTTCATTTCCATGATAGCAACATAGGAGGCTCCTGCCCACACTTTCTTCCACAGACAGTTGTCAGCAAATAAACAGAGCAATTTTCTCTGAAAGAAAATTAGAAACTAGCTGAGCAGTTCCTATACATAAGGCAAATGAGAAACTTGTTGTTTAGTCACTAAGTCATGTCTGACTTTTTGTGACCCCATGGACTGTAGCCCTCCAGACTCCTCTGTCCTTAGGATTTCCCAGGCAAGCATACTGGAGTGGGTTACCATTTCCTTTTACAGGGGATCTTCTTAACCCAGGGATTGAACGTAGGTCTCCTGCATCTCCTGCATTGGCAAGGAGATTCTTTACCACTGAGCCACCTGGGAAGAAAATGAGAAACTGCTGCTGCTGCTGCTAAGTCGCTTCAGTCGTGTCTGACTCTGTGCAGCCTCAGAGACGGCAGCCCACCAGGCTCCTCCATCCCTGGGATTCTCCAAGCAAGAACAATGGAGTGGGTTGCCATTTCCTTCTCCAATGCATGAAAGTGAAAAGTGAAAGTGAAGTCACTCAGTCGTGTCCAACTCCTAGCAACCCCATGGACTGCAGCCTACCAGGCTCCTCCGTCTATGGGATTTTCCAGGCAAGAGTACTGGAGTAGGTTGCCATTGCCTTCTCCGAAATGAGAAACTACTCACATCTAAAAGGTGGGAAAGACTGAAACACATTCTCACCATAAACCTCACCCCTCACACAGCAAGGCACAATCAGGAGGGAACTCACAAACTCCCACTTCTGTCTGTAGAGCAGTAGGTTTGGACCCCACAACTTTTAAGACTTACATCTGAGGGAAGGATATCCAAAACATTCACCTCAGAGAGCAAGCAGAGTTTGGGTCCATAAAACCTGCAAGAGTAGACTATAGTGTTGGCTCACAAGGACTTATTGTGATTATTCCCCCTAGGGCCCAGTAGAGAGGGAGAAGGCAAAAAGGACATCCATCCCCTAGTCTTTTTGTGAAAGAGGTCCATTTGCCTGTTTTAAATGCTGTGGTCTGAGAATGCCATCCCCCCATTCTGTATATACAATGGAATATTATTCAATCACAAGGAAGATGGAAATCCTGCCATTTGCAACAACATAAATGATCCTTATAGCATTATGCTAAGTGAAATAAGTCCAACTGGTAGAAACAAAGAGTAGAAAAGTAGTTGCCAATTTTATTTGTAATTGACAGTTTTGTCAGTTATGACTCAATGAAGCTGAATATTTTTTAAATGCACATTCATTTGAAGATGGATGTGCTCATTCTCAAAGGAAATAGCAACTGAAGATTTTTCATCTCTGAAGTGGTTTAGATAGCATCTTACTGAGATCAATAGAAGCAGAAAGTTAAAAGTACAGCCAAATATTAGGTTGAGCATGATTGAGGCCTTCATTGGATAAGAAAGTCTGTTGGCACTTCTAATCTAGTCCAACTACATTACAAATTATCCTTTATCAAAGAATCTCCAGGGACCTCAAAATACTTATATCAACGCTTATCTATTTTTCCAAAATACATGTAATAATACTGTAAAAGAACTAATCAGAGTTTTAAAATCATTAGAACTTGCTCTAAAGCTCGTCAACTGAATGCTTTTTTTGTTGTTCATAAGTCGTATCCAACTCTCTGCAGCCCCATGGACTGCAGTATATCAGGCTTCCCTGCCCTTCAGGATCTCCTGCAGTTTGCTTTAGAATCATTAGAAATGATTGATAAACCCATTAAAGTGTTAATGCTCTCCATAATGGACTAATGGCAGATCATCTTCTTGAATGCCACCTCCCTTGTCTTAAACTGAATTAAAACTACCTTGAAAGATTGTTTCCTAGTTATTTAAGAGTTACTGAATTGGCTGAATTAAGGCTAGAAATATGAACTTAGTGATTAATAAAGTTCTTTGGAAAGGATGTTTTTAATCACATATCATATTCATTTTGGGGTGAGATTCCTTGAATCTCATGATCACATGCACAAAAATATACATCTTTGTTGTCTTACTTGTCTTTCCTTCTTATTTGTTGTTGTTCAGTCCCTCAGTCAGTCATGTTCGACTCTTTGCAACCCCATGAACTGTTGCATGCCAGGCTTCCCCATCCGTCACCATCCCCCAGAGTTTACTCAACTTATGTCCATTGAATTGGTGATGCCATCCAACCATCTCATCTCCTGTCGTCCCCTTCTCTTCTTGCCTTCAATCTTTCCCAGCATCAGGGTCTTTTCCAATTAGTCTGCTTTTCACATTATGTGGCCAAACTATTGGAGCTTCAGCATCACTGAGAATATTCAGGGTTGATTTCCTTTAGGATTGACTGGTTTGATCTCAAGGGATCCTGAAGAGTCCTCTCCAACACCGCAGTTCGAAAGCATCATTTCTTTGGACGCTCATCTCTCTTTATGGCACAACTCTCACATCTGTACATGACTACTGGAAAAACCATAGCTTGACTAGACGGACCTTGTTGGCAAAGCAATGTCTCTGCTTTTTAACATTTATTAATTATAATGTCAGTGCCTTGCATTCTCTGCTGTTTTATTTGAAACCACTTCCTATTGATTATATTCATCAAAACTCTGGCTTTGAATGACTAATGAGTTCTAATCTGTATAGGCACTGAAAGTCTGAAGTAAAAATAATTCTACTTTTCACGTTTTCTTTTTTTTTTATCTTTTCTCTATTATAATAACTTATCAGCGATTTCTTTCTATTAATATATCCATTGTTGGAATAGCATCATGAAGCAAAATATATGCTGACAGTTCACAGATTTATTATTTTATTTGTTATATTCACATTTTAAAGAATGATGTTCCACAGTTAAATGAATCCAAAGAGATTAAATCCCCTTAAAAGAATCAATCCTCTCAGCGTAGTAGTGCCAGCAGGGCTTGATCAGACCATAATAGGGTGTGGGCTTTCTGAGATTGAAACACATTCATCTGTTCATCTACCTGATGTGGAAGTAGGGGTTTTTGAGTTTTAATATCTTAAAATATTGATTTTCTCTCTATTATAATCAAATGCATTCAAATTTGTTTATTTCAATGAAAGTATCAGCACCAGTAGAAAATTACATTTTGGAAATGAATATGATTCATATACTTGATAAATTATCATGTATGGATATTAAAAAGTCCAATTTTCATGAGTATAAGCTTACGGTGTTTTGATTGAAATGCCAACTAAACTTCTTGGAGAACCTAGCTCTAGGATAAGCAGTGAGCACCTTCCACTTGAGTTCATAATTCAGCCCTACTCACTTGCTCCATATCAACCTTGACCATGGGTCATACCCAGCCTGATGTGTATGTGCTAAGTCACTTCAGTCATGTTTGACTCTGTGCAACCACCTGAGTCAACAAAATATCATGGATTTAGTCAAAGAAACTCCATTGGAGGCCTATGTTTGACTGTGGGATAGTCCATTCTTATTTGCCTATAAACAGTCTCCTTTGTACCTGGACATGCCTCTCCCTTTCCCATAGAAAGGAATTTTATCAAAAAAGACATAAGAATGTTAATATCTGATCCTATTGCCTCTACCAAGGTACCTATCTAATACCAAATTACAAATCTAGCTGTATTGGACTCTTGAATCTATAACCAACATTAATGACTATTCTGTTTCCTCACAGAATGGGGAATGCTTGGTTTATTGCACAATAATTATTGTGCCCATATCCTCGCGTGGGAACTGATATAGTCAGTGTCACACTGCTATCTGCACAAAGTTTAGGGAAATCAGGCCCATCAACTATGATGTGAGGTTGATGCTGAAAGACACAGCACCCAGATCTAGCATTAAGAGTTAGTTCATGTTCAGGTCTACCATTTCACTCCCTTTTTGAAGTCAGAATCTCCACTTTCCTCATCAGTTTCTAAAAGGTCATGCAATTAGCACCTAAGGAGAGAAAGTGGGCAGGGCATTTATGGCCTTTGAATCTGGGGGTCAGTGTGTGTTCTATTATCCACTGCTTACCCCTTTAACTATGAGGCATATTTTTTTTAAGATTTTTAAACTTATGCTATATTCTAGTGAAATGCCTTTTTCTAAGTAGCATTCAGTCAGTTCAGTAACGTCCAACTCTATGTGACCCCATGAAGTGCAGCACACCAGCCTTCCCTGTCCCATCACCAACTCCTGAAGTCCCCCCAAACCCATATCCATTGAGTCGGTGATGCCATCCAACCACCTCATCCTCTGTCGTCCCCTTCTCCTCCTGCCCTCAATCTTTCCCAGCATCAGGGTCTTTTCCAATGAGTCAGCTCTTCACATCAGGTGGCCAAAGTATTGGAGTTTCAGCTTCAACATCAGTCCTTCCAATGAACACCTAGGACTGATCTCCTTTAGGATGGGCTGGTTGGATCTCCTTGTAGTCCAAGGGACTCTCAAGAGTCTTCTCCAACACCACAGTTCAAAGAAATCAATTCTTCAGCACTCAGCTTTCTTTATAGTCCAGCTCTCACATCCATAAATGACTACTGGAAAAACCATAGCCTTGACTAGATGGACCTTTGTTGACAAAGTAATGTCTTTGCTTTTTAATATGCTCTCTGGGTTGGTCATAACTTTCCTTCCAAGGAGTAAGCGTCTTTTAATTTCATGGCTGCAATCACCATCTACAGTGATTTTGGAGCCCCCAAAAATAAAGTCAGCCACTTTTCCCCCTATTTCCACTATTTCCCCATCTATTTACCATGAAATGATGGGACTGGATGCCATGATTTTAGTTTTCTGAATGTTGAGCTTTAAGCCAATTTTTTCACTCTCCTCTTTCACTTTATCAAGAGGTTCTTTAGTTCTTTTTCACTTTCTGCCAAAAGGGTGGTGTCTTCTGCATATCTGAGGTTATTGATATTTCTCCCAGAAATCTTGATTCCAGCTTGTGTTTCCAGCCCAGGGTTTCTCATGATGTACTCTGCATATAAGTTAAATAAGCAGAGTGACAATATACAGCCTTGATGTACTCCTTTTCCTATTTGCAACCAGTCTGTTGTTCCATGTCCAGTTCCAAATGTTGCTTCCTGACCTGCATACAGGTTTCGCAAGAGGCAAGTCAGGTGGTCTGGTATTCCCACCTCTTTCAGAATTTTCCAGTTTATTATGATCCACACAGTCAAAAGCTTTGGTATAGTCAATAAAAGTAACATTAAAATACATATGTATTTACATCTTACTTGCAACAAATAATCCTTATGCGATTGTTTATTAAATTACCTTACTATTCAATATTTAGTAATTATGTTATTAAATTAATCCTTAAAGGATTCTAAATACTCTCCCTCCTCAAGCTCCCTTTAACTGGAAAGCAAAGTATATGAGCTTAGACCAGGGTGACCAATAATTATACATTGTCAGACCATTGTCTTGGCCATTTTTAGTTGATCTTTAAAAAATTTTCCCTTTGATTAGGTAGTTTCAAAGGTAATGTTCTCCATGAAATAAAGATACACTGACTATTTTGTGGTTGAAATCCCCAACTAAACATAGTATACTTACAGTGTAAAACCTAACCTCACATACTCCCACTGTTTTTTTTTAATTAGAGAGAATAAAATTTATTTCAGTATGACAATCTCTTTGGCCATCCGTGTTGCTGCAAATGGCATTATTATCTTTTTAATGCCTGAGTAATATTCCACAGTATATATATGTGTGTATATATATATATATATGCATAACACATCTTCTTTATCCATTCCTCTGTTAATGCACCTTTAGGTTGCTTCCATGTCTTGGCTATTGTAAACAGTGCTGTGATGAACATTGGGGTGCATGTATCCTTTTGGATCATGTTTTCCTCTGGGTATATGCCCAGGAGTGGAACTGCAGGATTATATGGTAGCTCTGTTTTAATTTGTTTTTTTAAGGAGCCTCCATACTGTTCTCCATAGTGGCTGTACCACTTACCATGCCCATCAACACTGTAGAAGGAATCCCTTAGCTCCATCCTTTGTGGATTTTTCAATGATAGCTGTTCTGACTGGTGTAAGATGGTATGTCACTGTAGTTTCTTACATCCTTTATATGTGGAATATAAAGAGAAATGACACAAATGAACTTGCAAAACAGAAAGAGACTCACAGACCTAGACAATGAACTTATGGTTGCCTATACACACTGCTATATTTAAAATGGATAACCAACAAGGCCTATTGTATGGCATAGGGAGCTCTGCTCAATGTTATGTGGCAGCCTGGATGGGAGGGGAGCTTAGGGGAGAATGGATACATGTATATTGCATGGCTGAGTCCCTTTGTTGTCCACCTGTAACTATTACAACATTGTTAATCAGCTGTATCCCAATACAAAATAAAAAGTTTAAAAAGAAAAAGAACAAAACATATTGTTATTATGTAGAAGAGATTTGATACTGTGTATTTTTAAAATGAGGAATTTTAAACTTTCAAGGATACAAGTGTCTCCATACTAATAAACTGAATTATTCAAAGAAAAAAAAATATTTTGCATGGGTTTTAGTCTGTGAATCATTTTCTTTATAATGAAAATGATCAGGTTTAATGATGTGAATCATATCTTTTAACAGTTATGATAAAGCGTCTAAATCCAAACTGAAAATTATGTGTTAGAGGCTTCCAAATTAAAAACAAAAGAAATACCTTCTCAGGGTGAGTTAGTAATTTTTAGCACTTGAATACCACTCAGCAACTTCACCTGCTGCACTGATGCACACTTAGGTTTCATGCAGAGGTAAAGATGACTCATTATGGCCTTTTAAAAATTTGAATCCAAATGGAGAGAATAATTTCCATCCTGAGTGAACTTGGTCTTATTCTCAAGGTGTACCTGGGCCTGAGTTTGAATCCTTTACATGGGGTTCTTGGTGTTATCTTTGTTTGGTATAGACCTAGGACATTCCATATCAGGTTAATCCTCCTCTAAATGTTCAATTCTTATGGACAGAAACATATATATTGGCCTCTCTCCATGTGCTCTAGACTGCTGAGTGCAAAGGTTTGATTTTGAGAAATTTGATCATCCACACTGATGCTATTTAATCACTTTATATATGTAGAGCCCAAAGCATCATTATTATTTGACTTAAACAGCAATCCATCCTTAGAATATGAATGATTTATGATTTTTTTCAGAAGTATCATTCAGTTATTCTAATCAAAAAGTTATATATAGTGCAATATAATTAGTTTCCTATTTCTGTACGGTCTTTCCATTTTTTATGCATTCTTTCAGGCAGGTTACCCAAGTTCATTTCTATTAGAACAGATCCTGCTTACACAGCATTCAAGTCAGGTTTATCACTGTCAAAGTGAAGTGGAAAAATGCAAGCAACTCCTTTATCTATTATAAGCCAAAAAAATTACCATGCATAAAAATATCATGACTACAGAAAGAAAACCAGTAAACTACCAGTTATCTTGTTACATATATATAATTTTAAATGACCAAACTATAAAGTTGTTTCAAGTAAACAAAATATGTTTATTAGAAAGCCAAGTGAATTAACCTTACATTTACTTTAATGAAGCTGAAATTATGATCTATGTACCTAAGTGCCATCGTCAATAAAATTGAAAATCACCACTAATATTGGGGAATCGTGCAATATACACTTTAATTCCAATTAATAATAATAACATGTGCTTTCTGGAAAGAACCTTTGTGAATTCAAAACTGTTGTTTTGTGATTAAGTTGCATCACACTCTTTTGTGACCCATTGGACTGTAGCCCACCAGTCTCCTCTGTCCATGTGATTTCCCAGGCAAGAACATTGAAATGAGTTGCCATTTCCTTCTCCAGGGAATCTTTCCGATCGAACCAGTGTCTCCTGTCTTTCCTACATTGGAGGATTCTTTACCACTGAACTACCAGGGAAACCCCCGAATTTAAAATTACTTCTTACTTAATTTTAAAGAATTTTTTCTCCTAGATCTTTTGGTTATTATCTACAGAGGAATTGCCAAGTATTCAGTTACATTTTATTTATTCAGATATTTTCATAAAGTATGTTTGGGAAAATGTCTCTAAAATGTCATTTTATTTTCAGTAAAATTAAAATCTGTTATACTGAACCTTTTTCACCACACATAAGGATAACACAGTAGCTTCATTTTTTGCTTTAATGACACTCATCATTTATTCTTCTTTATTCATGTATGGGTTATCTTTTATATATATCTCCTCCCTCTTAAGCCTCACTCCCAACCCCCCAAACTCCATCCCATCCCTCTAGGTCATCACAGAGCGCTGAGCTGAGCCCCTTGTGTTATACAGCAGCTTCCCACTAGCTATTGTCCTAATCTCCTCTTCTTATAAGTGCATATGTCAAATTAAATTAGTCAGTTCAGTCGCTTGGTCATGTCCGACTCTTTGCGACCCCATGAACCGCAGCACACCAGGTCTCCCTGTCCATCACCAATTCCCGGAGTCCACCTAAACCCATGTCCATTGAGTTGGTGATGCCATCCAACCATCTCATCCTCTGTCATCCCCTTCTTCTCCAGCCCCCAATCCCTCCCAGCATCAGGGTCTTTTCCAGTGAGTCAGCTCTTCGCATCAGGTGGCCAAAGTATTGGAGTTTCAGCTTCAACATCAGTCCTTCCGATGAACACCCAGGACTGATCTCCTTTAGGATGAACTGGCTGGATGTCCTTGCAATTCAAGGGACTCTCAAGAGTCTTCTCCAACACCACAGTTCAAAAGCATCAATTCTTCGGTGCTCAGCTTTCTTTATAGTCCAACCCTCACATCCATGCATGACTACTGGAAAAACCATAGCCTTGACTAGGACCCCACCTTAAAAATCGAAGGGATTGAAACAATGCAAGAAGATTTTAATGAAAGAACAGCCTGAAAGGATGCTCCCATCCACTCCCAGTCACCATTCTGAGTTTCATCTATGTTTTTTTAAACACTGCTTTTCAGTAGCAGGAAAGGAATTAACAGCTAAATGAAGGACATGTCAGTAATTGGGAAGAAAATGTTAGGAGTAGAGCAGTCATGCGATAGGATCATAGCGATGCTTATCTCGTATGGCCTTCTTTTGTGCAGGCACCAAAGAATACAGCTCTGTATCACCTATTGATATTTTTTCTCCCACCTGTTAACATTTCTGGAAACCAAGCCTGCTTTTAAATTTATGAAGAAGTGGTATTTATTATTAAACATATTAAACTGATTTAGAGGCTATCATTTCCTATTGTTGGTTCAGTTGTCATAGCCTCAGTTTAAAAATTTTAAAGGTTCTTTTTGCCCTCCAAATGGAAGGAAAAGCATGAGTGATTTCATTTTGAGTGTGAAATTTGTCTAGGGAGACAATGTGGTTAGCTGGTGGTGAACGCATTGTTTTCTCGTTTTACTAAATCATGCATAAATATTTCTCTCATTTGGCTTTGGTTGTTCAGCCTTAATTTAGTATGGAAATGTGCTTTTCAAGGAAGTACAGACATCTGACTTCTAAGCCAGTGCAAGTGGCGAGTGAACGGAGATTGGAATATCTTGTCATTTAGGATTCTAGCTTTGCCTATGGCTTGTTTTGTTCATGGAGCACTAATAATGAAGTGGTGATTGTACTGATTGTAGTCTTCTGTGTAACCAGCTTCTTTATTTTACTAGCCTTGGTCACCTTGGTGACTATGTTTCCTTGTGACCTTTTTCTTGAAAAAAAAAAAGAAAAAAGATTTTCTTTTTTTTTTTTAATTTTATTTTATTTTTAAACTTTACATAATTGTATTAGTTTTGCCATATCCAACTTATGAATCATACCAAGTGGCTTAACAAGAGCTTCTGTAGGTAAGCTATTGTGCAAAGTTATAACAAAGCAAAACAGTGTGCTAGAAATGCAATGCAGCAATAGTCCAATTAAGTAAGGCAGCTGTGTCAGTGAGAATATTAGAGAAAAAGAAAAAAGCCGTTTGAGTAAGATGGGAGGACATTCTGGCTTATCCATGGGCTGGTGAATAAGAGACTCTTAACCTCATCAGTATGTAGCTGACTGTGACTCTTAATTTTCAGTTAGGGGTGAAGCCTCTTGCTTTTCATACCACTGTTTGGTGACAGTTCTTGCTGCTTGTTATGAGCACCTTATTTGAGGTTCTTTGACAAGGAAAGTTGATGAAGTAACTATGAAGAAATCTCCTCTCCCCCTACCTTTGTAGGCCCTGAGGCTTGAATGATTTTTGTTGTTGTTGTTAATAAGGTGTTTCCTACACTAACTTCTGTAATTTCTGCATCCTCAATCTTAAATAAATAAATCAACATGGTTTTCTTTCATTTTTCAGTTTGGATATTTTGTCTTGAGAGTCTATCAGTGTTGTGTGATATAATCCTCGTATCATACAGCACCTTCAGAAGTTCTGCTACAACAATCCTCACTGTTCTGCCTCTACGCTTACATCTGCGCTATCCAGCATTTCACTGAAGGGTCCACAGGCCTGATTTTGCCAAACCCTGTGCAGACTGCACTGGGATCCAAATCAGTTAATGAGATAGCGCTCATTACTGGATTATTAGTGGAACTTTATGCAATAGGCATGCATAGATGATGAAACACAAAATGCAGAAAGTATATAAAGTACATATCATTGTTAGAAAAACCCCAGGTTGTAGTGCCTGTTCCTGATTCCTGGAGGCAAATTGTGGGTATGTTTTGCACTCTAGAAAATTAGAGTCAGAACCCCGTAAGATATAATCTAAGCTCATTTAGCAGTTGAGAAAACCACATCCCAAAGTATTTCATTTTCCTGACCAAGGTCATAAAATTGTATCAACATAAGTACAAGAATCAAAGTATTATGTCCAGCCCAATGTTCTTTCCACTTCATTTTACCCATGCCACAAAGTAAAAACCATTAACATTAACATGAAAAGCAATTTGGGCACATGCTCCATTGAAAGCAGGCTATGTTATAATATCAAAGATGATCCAAGTCCAGAAATGTAACCATGATAGTGTGAACTGAACGGCAGGTCTCCCAAATGACATGAGCACAGCCCTTGACTCTCCCTCCCTTTTGAGAGGTTCCTATTCGTCATTTTAAGACAGGATTCCCAAAGCCACATTTGTAACATCCTAGAATAGTTTTGATGTTTTAGACTGCAGGTATTCCAGTGGTTACTTCTAAAAATGATGTAAACAATAGTGAAAAAGTCGCTCAGTTGTGTCTGACCCTTTGAGACCCCATGGACTATACAGTACATGGAATTCTCCAGGCCAGAATACTGGCGTGGGTAGCCTTTTGCTTCTCCAGGGGATCTTTCCAACCCAGGGACTGAACCCAGGTCTCCCGCATTGCAGGTGGATTCTTTACCAGCTGAGCCACAATGGAAGCCCAATATAAAAATTAAGGGGTTTATTAATTCACAAAACATCAGAGTTAGGGAAGCTCCAGAGTTAGTTAACTCATCAGTTTCAAATGTCTAGATTCACCTTCTTTGTGATTTTATCAACAAGATTCTATGTGCAGCCATAAGAGAGAAAAAAAAGTGACTAATCTCTACCTGTGTACTTTTCAGAGTAGAGGAAATCTTTTCCAGTCACTCTCCCTGGTAGAATTTTCCCTTATATCTCATTGGTCAGAATTACATAACATGCCCTTGCGTAAACCAGTCACTGTCTAAAAAATGTAATTACCATAATTGTCTTAAGACTAACCACCTTGGGCTTCCCTCGTGGCTCAGATGGTAAAGAATCAGCCTGCAGTGCAAGAGACACAGTTTCAATCCCTGGGTTGGGAAGATCCTCTGGAAAAGGGAATAGCTACCCACTCCAGTATTCTTGCCTAGAAAATCCCATGAACAGAGGAGCCTGGTGGGCTACCGTCCATGGGGTCACAAAGAGTCTGACGTGACTTGGCAACCAACACAGCACAGACAACCCTCATTTCCCCTGAAGTACAAACCCTCCAGATACCTGAACAAAATCAGAGTTCTGCAGGAACAAAAAGAATTAAGAAGTACTTAAGGGAGGATGGGATTAATATAATTTGAGTGTATTTCTTAATTATTGTACTAAGCATGTGTTTTTTTAAGAAGATATTTGAGGTGTAAGAAATGATCAGAACCCAGGATTCATCAGCCTCTGACAGGATACTGGTACTTGTCACAAATCTAGAAACACCTGCTGTGTGCAATAATATGACACCTGGCGTCTGCCACTGTGCCAGTTATGACTGATCAGTCATACTTGGAGGAATCATTATTCTCCTCAGAGAAACAGGAAACACAGCAAATGTTAGAGAACAAGACTTTTAAACTAAGCAATAACAGTAGATTTGATTCACTTCCCTGCCTCTACTCCCTCGTAGTCTCATTGACTATCCCAGAAATTGCACTTGATCAGGGTGTGGACTCTAAACAATAAGGCTCTACAACCACTCAGAATTCAGCCCAGACCTCATGGAGAAGAATGGTGTTTTAAAGACTGCAAGTGGGGCAAGACAACAGGCTTCTTATCTTCAAAGCTCACTGTGCAGACTCAACTCTAGGCAGAGAGTTCCTGGTATGTAGGTATGATGGGGAGGCAAGTCTGGGGTGAGGAGCTAGATAAATCATGAGCCGGTGAAAGGGTATCACTCTCTTTCGGCTTTCTTCTTATCTTCCTTTCTACCTTGCTTCTTATAGAGCACTCTCATTGTGTTGTTCAGTTCAGTTCAGTTGCTCAGTCATGTCTGACTCTTTGTGACCCCATGAATCGCAGCACGCCAGGCCTCCCTGTCCATCACCAACTCCCGGAGTTCACTCAGACTCACGTCCATCGAGTCAGTGATGCCATCCAGCCGTCTCATCCTCTGTCATCCCCTTCTCCTCCTGCCCCCAATCCCTCCCAGCATCAGAGTCTTTTCCAATGAGTCAACTGTTGTTAGGAATGTTTAAATGGACTTACTACCTTAACACACTTTTGAAACATTGCCAGTTTTGAGAATTTATTCAGGATGAGCAAATCCTTCCCTTTCTCCTCCCACTTATGTTTCAAAGTAGAGAAAAGATCTTAAAAGTGGAGTTGGGACGACCCAGAGGGATGGAATGGGGAGGGAGGAGGGAGGAGGGTTCAGGATGGGGAACACATGTATACCTGTGGCGGATTCATTTTGATATTTGGCAAATCTAATACAGTTATGTAAAGTTTAAAAATAAAATAAAATTAAAAAAAAAAAAAAAAAAAAAGTGGAGTTGAATTTAGATTCTAAAGAATTCTTTAATGTTAGGCTAAATTATTGAAATATTATATATTTATTTTCATATATTGCAATTAATTTATTAGAATATAAAATATATTAAAATATTTTATTTAAATATTCATAAGACATATGGATTCTATATTAATGAACTGAAAAAAATAGAGAACGTGTTTAAAGAGTGGTGAAAGAGTGAAGTGAGGATATCACAGAGACTAATATAGTTAAGACAATGTGAAAGTCATTCAGTCATGTCCAACCCTTTGTGACCCCATGGACCATACAGTTTATGGAATTCTCCAGGCCAGAGTACTGGAGTGGGTAGCCTTTCCCTTCTCCAAGGGATCTTCCCAACCCTAGGATCAAACACAGGTCTCCCACATTGCAGGCAGATTCTTTACCAGCTGAGCCACAAGGGAAGCCCAAGAATACTGGAGTGGGTAGCCTATCCCTTCTCCTGCAGATCTTCCTGACCCAGGAATTGAACCGGGGTCTCCTGCATTGCAGGCAATTTTATTACCAATTGAGCTATCAGGGAAGACCTAAGACTATGTAGGACTGGAGAATGAAACAGAGAAAAAGAATGAAAGGAGAAATCAGCTAGAGAAATATTACATAATTCAAATGTAGTGATAAGACCCCCAAATAAGGAAATGACTCAGATGAAAAGAGTCATTACAAAAGACAAAAGACTAGACTATATGGAAAACTCAGTGGATATACTTTTTTAAAAGATATCTTTACTGAGAACATAAAATATTCTTCCAGTGCCATATTGCTGAAGATGTTTGTCCAGTGCCATGAAATTATACACAACATGCAAGCCCGGGTAAAGCTGGTCCATATATTTCAGTAGTCTGCCAATATTTAACATTGCTTTCAGGACCACCTGTGATCTTTGTTGTTCACTGGCTAAGTTATGTTGGACTCTTTGCAACCCCATGGACTTCAACATGTCAGGCTCCTCTCTCCTCCATTATCTCCCAGAGTTTGCTCAAATTCATGTCCATTGAGTCAGTAATGCCATCTAACCATCTCATCCTCTGCAGCCCCCTTCTCCTTTTTGTCTTCAATCCATGTTATCTATCCCCTGCCAAACTCCCCAGTCTTACCTCTTGATGTTTCACCCTCCTAAACCCCTCTGTCTTGACACAAACATCCTTCTGATTTTTCATTGCCATTCTCTTCCTTTTGGGTTCTTTGCCTGAAAATTTTTATTTCACTCCTACCTTTATCTGGTCCAGTCCTGTTCATTCTTAAGATTTCAGCTTAGTCTTCTTTCCAGAAGTCCCAGACTCTCGCATCTGGGTTAAGGGCCCCTATCTATCCCCACATAGTGTGTAGTGGGAATAGAAAGGGGCCCTTATGTGAAGACAGTGTGCAGTGGGAGTAGCACACATAACACGGATGATGCTGTCTTCACGTAGCACACGTGATGCTGTCTTCACATAGCACACATGATACTGTCTCATTGTGTATTTGCCTGCAGTCCTTTCTTGTTAACCACACTCTCCCAGAGTGGAAATTCTGGTACTTAGCAATTTCTCAGTAAAAATTGTTAAAGTAGTTCATGCATTAATTAAGAAAAGTAATTTTAAGTGTGTTGATTGAAAAACTTATGTTTGTTTAAAAGTCCCAAAACCTCTTTAAAAATCACATAAGCCTGTTGTTATGTTAATAAATAAATATATTGCCTGCAGATTGAATATAATGCAAAGTATTAATATACAGCAGATAGTATTGCATTTAGTTTGTATTTCAGTATTTCCTTACCAGAAAAAAAAAAAGAAAGAGCAAGATAATGGCTTTCAGAGAAAGAATTACTAGAACACCTTAATAAAAAATAGGCTTGGGACATCCCTGGTGGCTCACTGGTAAAGAATTCTCAGGAGACACAGGTTCGATCCCTGATCCAGGAAGATCCCATGTGCTGAGAAGCAACTAAGCCAAAAATGTAACTGTCATGAATAGTAACATTTATTCTAATTATTTTAAACTACTTTTTTGATGCACATAAATACTAACATAGATTCCAATAATACGTCTGGGACATAATTTTCTTTATTGGAATATAATTATTTTCTTATTAAACTTGACTATCATTGGAAGTTAAATGCTACAAATAAGCTGTCTTATATTTGTGTAATATTTTATTGATAAGAAAATTTGAAATAGTTTTCAAATTGATTGACAGGTAAAGGTTTAAGCTTAAGATTAAACTTGTGTTTCCTTGAGAAAGGCTTCTATGGTTATAGAACCTAGATTAGTAGCAATTTTCTGTGCTGCTATAATATTTTGTGTACATATTATTGCTAAAGAGTCAGACACGACTGAGCGACTGAACTGAACTGAATGTACTGCTGGCCTTTAAGTTTCCAAATTAACTTTTTTCTTTTGAAATGACTATATACAGAGTTATGTTAAATAAAAACAACCTCCTGCACCCCTCTTCCAAGCTGAGCTGTTCCAAGTTAATCAGAGAACTGTCTTTGTAGTTTCTCTTCCATGCTTTTTACAGATTTGGATATATTTCTTTCAGTGCTGTTACCACATTACTTTATAATTATCTGGTTTAGGTCCAATTCTAAAACACTTCCATGATTCTCTACCCTGGATGCACATTAGAATCACATAAGGCATTTTTCAAGAAATCCAAATATACTGACCTTTTTTCCCCAAATTTTGATACCATTGGTCTGGTTGAGGTGAAAACTAAGTGTCATATTTTTTTTTTAAATCATCCCAAGTATTTATCACATGTAATTTATCTATATGTCCCCTATCCCTACTTGTTCCTCATCTTGAAGCCTCATGCAAAAATGGTACCCATGTCTGTTGAATAACCTGGTTAACTTTTTTAGAGAGACAAAATTGTATTGATTAGCTGGGATAGAGAAAATCTAAATATTCTGTTTCTAATTTGTATACGGACATACCTCACCTGCTGGAAAAATGATCACAGAAACATTGATAATGAAGTACATTTTGCAAAAAATAAATTACATTTTCCCATAGTTTTATAGAAGTTATATTTTGAATATATATTTGAATATATGTTATATTTTGAATATATA
Organism: Bubalus kerabau; assembly: GCF_029407905.1. Taxonomy (NCBI): domain Eukaryota; kingdom Metazoa; phylum Chordata; class Mammalia; order Artiodactyla; family Bovidae; genus Bubalus; species Bubalus kerabau. Next base: position 156,415,213 of record NC_073626.1, read on the forward strand.
TTCAAAATATATTTTTAAATAGAGGAACACATCTTTAAAATGTTTAAATTGTAAATTTTAGTGAGCATTTTGAATATGTTTAAAATATAGTTCAGATATTAACCCTCTCACTTCACCTACCATCAGAAAAGTGTTAGCCACTTGTTTGTAAAACTTAAAATTGCACGGTGAGAGTTTCTTCTCCAGGGAAAAAGGAGGTTGCTAATTAGCCTGGCACTACCATGACTTTATTGTGCTCACAATCACAATATGAATCCACAGCCTGCAGCCTAACTGCTTCATGGAGGGGGTGATTGAAACAAAACTAGAGCCATGGGCTTGGTCCCCACATGGATCAATCACGTTTCAAGCTTAAGCACAGAGGGTTCCCCAAAATCCAGTTATTGACTGATGTAAGAATTCATTTTCCAAATAACTAAAAGCAGCAAAATCTTTCACAGGCGCCTAGAATATTATTTTTAGCTCTTTCATCTAAAGGAATTTACTGAGTGCTTTGTTGCTTGTTCTCCACCGCTGTTTCTTATTTGTTGAGGGTATCTGTTCTGTTGAGGGTGGCTGTTGATATTGTTTATTTGGTATCTGTCCTATGGTTTTCATCCTAACATAAAGTGCCTGTTCTTTCTCCTCTCCCCACCCCACTGAGCTTCAGATTGCTTGTAAAGGTGATCTGACAACCCCTGTGTGCACTGGTATTAAAAAAAGAAAAAGACTTTTTCCTCATTTATTTGTGATATTTTTAAAGAATATTATTTAAATGGATTACTTTTGTATTTAAGAAAATAATTTATATTTATATAAAAGGAAAAAGTAATATCCAGATCAAGTATTAGGGCATATTTATCTCAAGCAACACTTTGGTGTATATTTTAACAGCTTGGATGAGTAAAAGAAATACTTAATTCAAATTGTTTTTTGAGTTCCCACCTGGCCATCCTTAGATGTATTAAATCAAGGACTTTTTTCCCTGTGGAAAGCTAAATAGCAGGTGTGGCACTTAATGAACTGCAGCAACTTGGGATTATTGGTGTGGCAAATAGATTGTGATATTCATTTCCAATTAAAGTTCTTTTGCAAAGATCAATGAAGCACATTTTCACAAATTGAATCACACAAAACTAATAAACAAAATTCCCCCACCCTTGTTGATGGCAAATTATTATTTCTTTAACATTTAAAATCCCATCACACTATTAATTATAAGATGCAAGTGCTAGGAAAGATCAAATATTTATTTACACATATGTTGTGTTTTATTTCCAATTATGAGAAAAGCAAGGGACAATCTGAACCAACTTCCCTGGTAGCTCAGACAGTAAAGCGTCTGCCTGCAATGCGGGAGACCCGGGTTCGATCCCTGGGTTGGGAAAATCCCCTGGAGAAAGAAATGGCAACCCACTCCAGTACTCCTGCCTGGAAAATTCCAAGGACTGAGGAGCCTGGTAGGCTACCTTCCATGGGGTCACAAAGAGTCGGACACGACTGAGCAACTTCACTTCACTTCAAGGGACATTAACTATTTGTGAGAAAGCTGTGTAGGAATAACTTTTTAAAGTTGAATTTAGGGCACCTTTGATCTATAACATTTTTTAGTTTACTAAATATCTTGCTTTTCCTAATGATTTAAAAGTCTGATCTTTGGTAAATTAGAAAAGAATCTTTTATAGCATAACCTTTAATTAATGAATGCACAGTATGTATTTACATCAGAAACAATAGGGTCTGTGGAAAGAGAAAAATAGCTTAAGACTTTGCCTTTTGAATAGCTGATTTCGTTCAGAAAAATTAAAATGTTAATTTAGTGATCGTAAATGTCACTAGTTTATTCAAAGAATCCATGAATGTTATGATATTCATTTTCAAAGAACTTGTCACCTTTCTCTCCCCTCTTAATATTTCTTTTAGAGAAATAGTGTATACTTGAATAGCTTTCAAAGTATTAATATTTTAATTCGCAGTTCAAGTGAACTGAAATGGAACCATCTCTGAAGCAAAGGGTGAGGTTTGAACGTGAATGTCTATTTTCAAAGAATAGAAAGGGGATATTTGGTGGATAGCCACATAGAAGAGTTCCCCTTTGAGAAGATTCTAGAACTTAAGAATACTTTCTACACTGCAGTCTACTACTTCAAATGATGTTTTCAGTAGCACATGGGGTGAATTGTATATGATGAACATTTCTTGGATGAAGAAAGCCTTATCAGATAGTACTCCCACGCTGAGTGGCATTATGATAACTTGTCAAACCTTGTCTGTGTGGTCTCCCCAAAGAGGTCCACCCTAAGGGGAAAACAAATTAAAGAAAATGTTAAGGAAAAATATAAAGAATAATACCTCTTTGATGTTCACCTACCCCCCTCCTTTCTTTCTTCAACTCCACCCTTCCATTCAATGGCTCATCTTCTATCCACACCACTTTTAAATTGTATAGGTCAGTCATTTAAAGGGAAAAATACTGTGGATATTTGTTAAATTCATTTTGAAAATAAAGGGTTAAACATCCATGCATCCATATGCATGCATGCTGCACATGACCATCTTTTATATTATCATCATTAAAAAAAAAAAGTGAAATGCAGAAGTAGTAGGAAACTCAGCCTCAGTAAATAGGACATTTCTTTGAATAAGTTTAATTTCACAGAACCTATTAAATAAACAAATTTTTCTCATTTTGGCACATACTGGTTACCTTTGAAATAAATGAACAAAAGCCTGCAGTCTACCTTTTGAGAAGTGCTACACCAAAAGCCTTGTTTTAACACGTTGTGCTAGTTAGAAAGGATGTAATTAACATTTCAAATGTAATGTACCTTCTGGTTATTAGGGATCTTGTTAAAACATACATACTGGCTTGGTAGCTCCGAATGGGTTGTTATTTAGTCGCTAAATCGTGTCCAACTCTTTGCGACCCCACGGACTGTAGCCTGCCAGGCTCTTCTGTCCATGGGATTTCCCAGGCAAGAATACTGGAGTATTTCCCTCTCCAGGGGATCTTTCTGACCCAGGGATTGAACTTGTGTCTCCTGCATTGGCAGGCAGATTCTTTACCACTTAGCCGCCAGGGAAGCACCCTCACCCTGAGATTATTTCTAACAAGCTACCATGTGATACTGATTTTGCTGATCTGTGGCTCACACTTTGAGTATCATAGAACAAAACTATTTCCCTCCTAGTGATAGTAGATAACCTGTAAGGTGTTATCCTTTCTAGAACTTTTAAGGTAGAGAAGAGGAGTGTATTATGATGAAATCTTTAAAGAGGAAAAGAAATTAATCTGCAATGATGATATTATCAAGGCATCATTTGGGGGGATGTTAATCTCTTAATCAAACTTAATCATTTACAAGTTATTTTGCCCTCAGATCAAATCATGCCACATTAAGTATTATTGCCGTTATTCTACTTGGAAAATGCCCTCATCAACATGTGTTTCTGATTGATGCTTTCTTCAGACTATTATTATTGGTCAGCTTCCTTTGACAAGTGTTCTAGTCACAAATGAAGAGTAGCATTGATGTGAAGTCCAGTTATTTTTCTATTATTAGCAGACTGGGGCAAAAAAAAAGGAAGAGAAATGGAGTTATTATTTTTTAAGAGATAATAATAGCTTCTACTTTTATGGGATTTATAATTTCCAAAGTTCTTGCAGCAATTAAAATGCCTTCCATAAGCTTGAGGATTATGCCTCTTTCCCCAAAATAGTTCCAGCATCCAAATCTAATGTCTGGCACGTGTTAGGTGCAGTGGGTTGAACAGTGGCCTCCCCTCAAAAGATATGTAAACATCTAGAACCTATGAGTGTGACCTTATTTGGAAAAAAAGGTCTCTCTGTGTGTAATTAAGCTAAGAACCTGGAGATGAGAAAATCCTGGATTACACAATTCAGTTCAGTTCAGTCACTCAGTCATGTCTGACTCTTTGCAACCCCATGGACTGCAGCACCCCAGAGCTCCCTGTCCATCACTAACTCCCAGGGTCTACCCAAACTCATGTCCATTGAGTTGGTGATGCCATCCAACTATCTCATCCTCTGTCATCCCCTTTTCTCTCCCACCTTCAATCTTTCCCAGCATCAGGGTCTTTTCAAATGAGTCAGCTCTTCACATCAGGCAGCCAAAGTATTGGAGTTTCAGCTTCAACATCAGTCCTTCCAATGAATATTCAGGACTGATTTCCTTTAGGATGGACTGGTTGGATCTCCTTGCAGTCCAAGGGACTCTCAAGGGTCTTCTCCAACACCACTGTTCAAAAGCATCAATTCTTTGGCGCTCAGCTTTCATTATAACCCAACTTTCACATCCATAGGTGACTACTGGAAAAACCATAGCCTTGGCTAGATGGACCTTTGTACACAGGTGAGCCATAAATCCAGTAACAAGAGTCTTTATAAAGGAGAGAATAGATGCCAACACAAACACAGAGGCAGAAGCAACTTGAAGATGAAAGCAGAGGTTGGACAGCCACCAACAAAGGAAGAGGCTAAGAATATCCATCTCCTTTAGAGCCTCTGGATGGAGAACAACCTTGCAGACACCTGCTCTCAGACACTGGGCCTCCAAAACTGTGAGAGAACCAATTTCTTTTGTTTTAAGTCACTGAGTTTGTGCTTATTTGTTATGGTGGCAATGGACAACTACTAATGCAGTAGGCAAAAAAGTAAAAATTTGTGGAATGACTGAGTAACTGAAGGATGACAATATTAGAAATTTAATCTTAAAGATAAGGAAAGGGAGGTCCAAAGTGATGAAGTAACTTGCGAGGTTTTCTCACCCCAGTGTGATAAAAATATCAAATATCGTATTGTTTCCAGATACTAGTGTTGGTGTACTAAGACTTATAACATTTGACTATATAATTGTCAAGCCATTGTAACTATCCACAGAAGACAAAGTGTTAGGTGAAAATATTGAATATTGGATAGGAATAAGATTATGAATTTCTTTTGAAATAAAATTAGCATTTTGGAAAATAAGTTTTTGACATCCAGTTTCTAAAAAGTTTAAGAATTATAAAATGTGTGTTGCAATCAACCACCAAACTGTTTATTTGAAATGATTAGTGTTTCTAATCATTTCAGCTAAACGACTAGTTTTTTCAATGATATGATGAAAAGAGGCAGCAGTTAAGAAAAAGGTTGCTGCTGCTGCTGCTAAGTCGCTTCAGTCGTGTCCAACTCAGTGCGACCCCATAGACGGCAGCCCACCAGGCTCCCCCGTCCCTGGGATTCTCCAGGCAAGAACACTGGAGTGGGTTGCCATTTCCTTCTCCAATGCATGAAAGTGAAAAGTGAAAGTGAAGTCGCTCAGTCGTGTCCAACTCTAGCGACCCCATGGACTGCAGCCCACCAGGCTCCTGTGTCCAAGGGATTTTCCAGGCAAGAGTAGTGGAGTGGGGTGCCATTGCCTTCTCCAAAGAAAAAGGTTAGGCGTACAATTTCTGTTGGAAGATAGATATGGGCTTGAATTGTGGTTCTACCATCCAGGGACTATGAGACTTGGGCCAGACCTTGGCCGTTATTTAACCTCTCTGTGCCTTAGCTCCCAGGGATAAAAATTGTATTTTCTTTCAGAAGTGTGAGGATCAATTGAGATGGAATGTTATGGTCCAGCCGTGTCATTACTGTCAGGTGTCAGGTACATTCCAGATGTTCAATCAGTATATTTTGAATGTCTTCACTCAAGCCTGTAGTTAGACTAAAATAATAAGATATTGTAACCATTCTAATTTTTCAAGCAGTCCCATAATCATCATATATTCTTAAAAGTTCAGTCCAAACTATGAACTATGTGAAGTTATATAAAAGGTACAGAATTCTAATTCTATTTTCTTTATTCTTTACATTATCTCATGAGTCATGAGACTTTCAAAGATCTGCTACTAGGATAGGCTGCATTTCCTTGAGTTGAGAGTAAAAACGTAAAATATAATGTAGGCTTCTTCCTTTTCTCTTTCTTTTTTAATGTTCGTTCCTCTGAAATTGTTTTCTACTTCCTGATTGAAAAGTCTGGAATCTGTTGGCCTGCAGGGGACTTTGAAAAAGGCCCATCTAGTTAATCAGTCACTTGTCTGATTGATACTAGGGCATCAGTGGATTATAGATCATGAAATGATTCATCTGACAGTAAATGAATTTGATGTAATCTATGTGCAGGTTCCTGGAGACTCTATGGTAGGGGCTCACTTATAAAATCGAAAGAGAAGCTATTTGTCTATGTGCAATTCAGTTTTATTCTGAATTCATGTTGTATATCAGTGCATGAGCAAGAGGTAATTGATAATATAAAAGAGTCCTTAAGCATATTTTGGCTAAAAGGTATCACATTGAATGTTAGCACTTTGGACCCCCTCACTTCACTTCTCTTGCTTGAACTTGCTGAAAACTGGGAATTACATATTTTGGCAGTTCATTTAAACACATGCATATTTTCCCACTAATTTATGATAGTAAGCATTATTGAAGTATAATTGATTTATAATACTAGTTTCAGGTGTAGAGCATAATGATTCAGTATTTTTAAATGTTATACTGCATTAAAATTTATTACAAGATAATGGTCAAAATTCCCTATGCTGTACAATGTGTCCTTGTTGCTTATCTATTTCATATATATTAGTTTGTATCTCTTAATCTCTTACCCCTATCTTGCCTTGCCCTTTTACCTCTCCTCACTGGTAATCCATAGTTTGTATCTGAGTCTGTTTCTGTTCCACTGTGTATATTTGTTTATTTTTTTAGATTGCACATATAAGTGATATCATGTAGAATTTTTCTTTCTCTGTCTTATTTCACTGTGTATGATACCTTCTAACTCCATCTGCATTGCTGCAAATGGAAGAATTTAATTCTCTCTTATGCCTGGAAAATCCCATGGATGGAGGAGCCTGGAAGGCTGCAGTCCATGGGGTCGCTGAGGGTCAGACACGACTGAGCGACTTCACTTTCACTTTTCACTTTCATGCATTGGAGAAGGAGATGGCAACCCACTCTAGTGTTCTTGGCTGGAGAATCTCAGGGACGGGGGAGCCTGGTGGGCTGCCATCTATAGGGTCGCACAGAGTCAGACACGACTGAAGTGATTTAGCAGTAGCAGTATGGCTGAGTAATATTCACATATGAAAGTGAGAAGTAGTCACTCAGTTGTGTCTGACTCTTTGCAACCTCATAGACTGTAACCCATCTGTAGCCCAACTGGGCTCCCCAGTTCATGGAATTCTCCAGGCAAGAATAATGCAGTGGGTAGTCATTCCCTTCTCCAGGAAATCTTCCTGACTCCAGGATTAAAACCAGGTCTCCTGCTTGACAGGCAGATTCTTTACCATCTGAGCCACCAGGGAAGCTCCCATGTGTGTGTGTATATATATATATATATATATATATATATATATATGAATATGGGAGCTTCTCTGGTAGCTTTGGATCCCAGTGCTTTGGACCCCCCAGGTGTGTGTGTGTATACATATATATATGTATACACATATATACATCTATGTGTATGCTGCTGCTGCTGCTAAGTCACTTCAGTCGTGTCTGACTCTGTGCGACCCCATAGAAGGCAGCCCATCAGGCTCCCCCATCCCTGGGATTCTCCAGGCAAGAACACTGGAGTGGGTTGCCATTTCCTTCTCCAATGCATGAAAGTGAAAAGGGAAAGTGAAGTCACTCAGTCATGTCTGACTCTTAGCGACCCCATGGACTGCAGCCTACCAGGCTCCTCCGTCCATGGGATTTTCCAGGCAAGAGTACTGGAGTGGGGTGCCATTGCCTTCTCCGAATACATGTGTATAAGTTTATAGAAATATTTCATATCTAATTTATCCATTCATTTATTTGCTTGAGGTTGCTTCCATATCTTGGCTATTGTAAATAATGCTGCTGTGAATATTGGAGTGCATATATCAGTTTTAGGTTTTTGGTGTTTTTTTTTTTTTTTTTTTTTTTGTCTCCTATTCAGAAAATGAAGATCATGGCATGTGGTCTCATCACTTTATGGGAAATAGATGGGGAAACAGTGGAAACAGTGTCAGACTTTATTTTTCTGGGCTCCAAAATCACTGCAGATGGTGACTATAGCCATGAAATTAAAAGACGCTTACTCCTTGGAAGGAAAGTTATGACCAACCTAGATAGCATATTCAAAAGCAGAGACATTACTTTGCCAACAAAGGTACATCTAGTCAAGGCTATGGTTTTTCCTGTGGTCATGTATGGATGTGAAAGTTGGACTGTGAAGAAGGCTGAGCGCCGAAGAATTGATGCTTTTGAACTGTGGTGTTGGAGAAGACTCTTGAGAGTCCCTTGGACTGCAAGGAGATCCAACCAGTCCATTCTGAAGGAGATCAGACCTGGGATTTCTGTGGAAGGAATGATGCTAAAGCTGAAACTCCAGTACTTTGGCCACCTCATGCGAAGAGTTGACTCATTGGAAAAGACTCTGATGCTGGGAGGGGTTGGGGGAAAGAGGAGAAGGGGACGACAGAGGATGAGATGGCTGGATGGCATCACTGACTCAATGGACGTGAGTCTGGGTGAACTCCGGGAGTTGTTGATGGACAGGGAGACCTGGCGTGCTGCGATTCATGGGGTTGCAAAGAGTCGGACATGACTGAGCGACTAATCTGATACATACCCAAGAGTGGAATTGCTGAATCATATGATAGTTCTAATTTTAGTTTTATGAGGAACCTCCATATTGTTTTCCACAGTGGCTGTACCAATTTACATTCCTACCTACAGTGTACAAAAGTTCCTTTTTCTCCATCTCATCATCAACATTTATTGGTTTGTTTGTTTGTTTGTTTGTTTTTGCTTTTCTTTAATAATTATCAATGTTGAGCATCTTTTCATGTACCTGCTAGCCATCTATATATTTTCTTTGGAAAAATGTCTATTCAAGTCTTCTGAACATTTTTTTTTGACTGGTTGTTTCATTTTGGTATACTGTTTATATGCCAATACCATGCTGTTTTGATTTCTGTAGCTTTATTGTATAGTCTGAAGTATGAGAGGTGATATCTCCAGATTTTTTTTTTCAAGATTATTTTGGCAATTTGGAGTCTTTTGTGGTTCTGTACAGATTTTAGGATTATTTGTTCTAGTTCTATTAAAAATTCCTGGGTATTTTTACAGGGACTGTATTAAATCTGTAGATTGCTTTGGCTAATATGGTAATTTTAATGTTAATCCTTTCATTTCAAGAGCATGGGGCATTTTACATTGTTTTGTATCATCTTTAATTTTTTTCATCAGTGTCTATCATTTTTCAGAGTATAATTATTCACCTACTTCATTAAGTTTATTCCTGTTTTTGATAGAATTTTAAATGGGATTTTTTTTTACTTTCTCTCTCTGATAGTTTATTATCACTGTATAGAAAAGCAGCAGATTTCTATAAATTAATTTTGTACACTATAACTTTACTAAATTCATTTATAAGCTTTCATAGTTTCTGAATAGATACTTTTGGATTTTCAATATAAAGTCTCATGTAACCTGCTAATAATAAAAGTTATACTTCTTCCCTTCCAATTTTGGATGCCTTTTATTTCTTGTCTAATTGCCATGACTTGGACTTCCAAAACTATGTTAATATGTTAAAAGTGGCAAGAGTGGGGATCCTTGTCCTATTTCTGAATTTAGAAGAAGAGCTTTCAAATTCTCACCATTGAGTGTGATGTTAGCTATGGATTTGTCATAAATGGCTTTATTGGGTTGAGATATGTTCCCTCTATACCCATTTTGAGTGTTTTATCATGAATGGCAGTTGACTTTTTTCAAGTGCTTTTTCTGCATCTATTGAGATAATCATGCAATTTTTATCCTTTTTATTAATGTGCTGTTATCACAATGATTGATTTACAAATATTGAACTATCCTTGTGGCCCTGGAATAAATCCAACTAGATCACGGAATGTGATCCTTTTTATATGTTGAATTTGGTTTGCTAATATTTTGTTGAGGATTTTTGCATCTATATTGATAAAAGATATTAGCCTGTAGTTTTATTTTTCTTTTTTTGTAGTGTCTTTTCCTGGTTTTGGTATTAGTGTAATTATGGCCTCACAGAATGAGTAATATATATATTTAAATCTAATATGTCAGATTTATATTTTTAAGTCTATTTCAAATCAAAAGACCAAAATCAAATAGTAAGGAAAAAGTGTCTCTATTAATTAGAATTTCTCCCCTCTCTTCTTATGTTGTAATTATTTAAATCTACTACTGATTGGTGCTTCCTATTATAGCTTCTTACTGTATGAACACTTCAATTCATGTGATAATAACAATCATAAAAATTAACATTCATTGACATGTTACTAGGATCCAAGCATTGGTAAAGTAATTTGTGTATCTTTTCATGTGAGTCTGTCTGTGTGTGTGTGTTTTAAGCTTGAAGGTTGAAGTACTAGTCTGGAAACTAACCTAAATTCTTCATGATGCAATTAAGTAAACCTAAGCACAGTGAAACTAAGTTAACTTCTTCAGCTGGGGACATCAAGATGGTTAGAAAGATATGATTGAAGCATCACATCTCTATGACAAAAAGAACAGTATCAATTCTGTGACACAGAAACAAAGGTTTCTTATTCTATTCTGTGAGAGGCAGAGCTGCTCAAAGAATAAAGCTGCCTTTGAAGTAGAGATTTGCTCCATCTAAAATCAGCTCTGGAATACAGAGTATGACATGATGGGGCCAACACAGCAAAAAGTAAAATTTTAAAAAGTTCAAAGTTATTTATAGTTCTTTGGTGCCAATCCTTAAAAGAATCACTACTTTATTTTATGTATAGTTCCATCTTAATTTTTAGAAATAAATGTATTTCTAACAATATATATGATCTTTGATATATTTGGAAAATCAGTTTAACCTTTAGTATTCTTCATTTACTCAACTTGATTAAATCAAAGAACTGAATAGACAAGATAGAATCAAACAGCAGTATTCTCCATGTTCAGAAAGCAGCAACTCAGAAGGATTAAAAAAAAGAGTGAAATTAATGAATGCTTGTATGCAGTACTTTATAGAATTTCTAAAATCTACTCAGATTTGAATGGTGGAGGGAGACATTTTTAAGTTTCTAGAACATATAGCTGAATATTTGACCTGCTGTGCATGCAATCTTTAAAAAAAAAAATTACTTAGAAAAAGATCGAAAAGGAAGGTTTAGATTGTGGCATTTTTGTCTTGTTGGCTCCAGCTAAAGTCCATCCTTCAGGTAGGATTTTCTTCCAAGTACTTTCCCTAGAGTATATAAATCAATGCAACACTGCCCGGTAATGGTATCCTAACCTGGTGAAATATCAAAGGACTATAAAAGACTGCTTTTAGCAAAGGTCCCAACTTTGCCCCTACATCATCAATGAGATGTCAGCTTGAAAGTCCAGGTATGTTGGGGCCATTAGAGCGAAAAGGAAAAGAAGATAGATGAAAGAGCTCAGAAAGGGAACAATTTAAAATGAAAAGTTTATGGGACAAGCACAACTAGATCTCTTAGCTCCATGGGAATAGAGTTGAAGATAAAGTAGGAAAAAATGGAAATGTTATAAGAAAATGAAAGGGCACTGCCTTATATTTGGTTTCCCAAGAAATACTCTGACATGGTAGTTAATTGAAAAGTGCTCTTGGGAGCATCTGTAAGAGAACGAGAGAAACATAATTGGGAAAAAGGAGAAGTTTTGGTGCATTAGTGAAGATGCCTCAGTCAATCCTATAGGAAGCCATGAATCTAGGATGGCCCTTCAGAGTTGTCCCAAGTCAAAGAAAGGGGATGGTGGCTGTGACTCCTGCATAAACCAGTCATTCTGTGTTGACTGGCCTTAGGAAGGGAGCAAAGTCTTGAGCAAGGAAGTTCATTTTTAGCTGAGAACTATGCCTGGACCTGTTCCCAGGTATAGATCCTAAGATGCCAGTACTCAGCAGCTGGGGTAGTGAGTGTGTTGGCCTTGAATGAGGGATGTGGGTAGGATCATAGCATCAACCAGGACTCAGCTCCGTGCTTCTTGGGTATACTTACTTCATATAATAAATTCACCTCATCTAAGAGCAGTATTTCAAGGATTCTGATTGGTTTACTTCCTGGAGAAACTTAACCGGAGGAAGGCTCTTTAAGACAGAGAACAACCTTTACCAGTGTAGTTGTTCTTGAGGCTGCTGCTGATAATCATCAGTTCTCTTCTTTACAACCATTCTGTATTTCCATCACCTATGGTTAGCATCTACTTAGGTCTGGTAGAGTGACCCAGATCCTTGCTCCTGATAGGTGTGAACACTTAGTCACTGTGCCCTTTTCAGGCCACAGTAGCTTTGTTTGTCCATTTACTGTCCTAATTGGCCAAGAGGAAAACCATGGAATGCCAAAGTATATCACTTGGGTCCCAAACATATCCTTTGCTGATTGCCCTTTTGTAACAGAGCCCTCTACCTCTTCCTGATCATCAGGGTCAATTACTTTAGGCAAGGTGGTGATTCCTCTGATTATTTCCTGCACTCTTGAAAGAAGCAAGAAGTGACCAAACAGAGGTCATAGCTTAAAGTTTAATGAAATTCTAACTGTCCCCCTGGATGAAAGGTTTTCCCCTGAGAACTTAAAGTTGCTTACATTGCTTAAAATTGCAGAGATAGAAAGCAAAAAATGCTGCAATGGGTCCCTGGGAGTAATATTCCTCTTCATTCATGCAGATATTCTCCACGCTGACCTCTCAGCTGAAGTTTCAAAAGGCATTCCACATGTCTCAGGCAAATAAGTTCGGAGCATGTGATAGGACCTACAGCATCTATTACTCTGTTCCCATTTTCATACCTGCTTTTCTGTGAGAAAAAAAACTGATCTAAGATTATTTTGTGTTCTTCCATGTCTTTTGAACAAATACTCGGTAAATCCTCTGAGAGTGGAACTAGGTAAAGCCTTGTGAGCAGAAAAGGCAAATCCATACTAGGAAAATATTCATTCTAGTCAAAAATAAAGACCTTCCCAGGGTACAAAGTATCAAATAAAAACATTTGTCACGATGTCAGTTTATGGGATTCTTTGAGGATTTTTGCTATATTCCTGACTTAATATTAGTTTAATGGTAGGTTGTACACTCAGAATGAATCAGCATTTGGGAATGGAATCCTAAGATGTTTGGTCCACACACAGGGACATCCCTGACACCATGGCTATTGGGATGCTTGATGATATAATAGATATGGGCTGACATCAAATGACCAAGTCAATCTGTCCATTTAGGTGTGTTTTGTGTGTATGTGCCTCTTTGCTAGCAGATATTGAAGACATTATCAAGTGTTTTAAAGTTGATGATTTATGGCCACTCTCATATGTCTCTCTACATGTATCATCTCCTTTCCTTTTTTTCAAATTCCCAGTCTTTCTCCTTCCAGGCCCCCATTTGCCACTTCCAGAGTCTTTGTATAATCCTACCTTAGGTTACATTTATTTTTTCTACATAAAGTAGATAGTTGGGTACACTACCCGAATCCACCCATTGGGAGGATTTCTTTCAACACTGACTTCAGGACCACCCCTGTATGGGGATGAATCAGCAGTCCATTTTCAGTATACACCCACACACTGATGTGACTGATCAGTGAATCAGTCTTGCCCTTTTGCCTTCTCTGTTGCTTACTCATAAGGGACCCCCATGTGGCCACCAACGTGAGCTAAAGGAAAAGTGCTGGCAAAATAGTAGATAATGACATGGTGGTCTGGGCCACGAGTGCAACTTCATCATGTTTACTTACAAATGGCAACCCACTCCAGTATTCTTGCCTGGAGAATCCCATGGACGGAGGAGCTTGGTGGGCTACAGTCCACAGGACGCAAAGAGTCAAACACAACTGAGAGACTTCACTTTCTCATCCCACCAGTGGCTAATCCCAGATGAGTCTCTTCCATCTTATTACAGATTATTTCTGGATACCTCAAAATGTATGATTTAGTGCTTATGGCAGAAACCAGTTTGTGACAGACAGTTTGGGCCACATGCTTATTTGGTGTTCCATAGACAGTGGCCTTTCGCTACCAGAGTCACAGGCATTAGCAGTTGATTTTTGAGTTGTGTGTAATTCTTTGATGCAGATGGTTTGATGTTGCTCCAGAAACTGAACTGTCTATGCAATGACTCTCCTATATGGGCTTTCCCTATGTCCCAAAAGATGTTTTTTCCAATCACAGAATAGATATCTGCTATTATAGGGTCTTCCAGGTTGCATAGACCTGCTACAGAGCTCTTTCCTGCTCTGAAACCCACAACAAGCTGTCTGCTTTTCATGTAACTCAGTAAATGGTTTGAAGTAGTATTCATAGGCATAGAATAAGCTGCCCCTAGAGCCCAAAGAAGCTTACCAGGCATTATGTTTCCTTCTTGTTTGTGGAAATTATGTGATGGAATAATTTGCCCTTTATTTTTGAAGAAGATGCACTGACATGCCTCAGACTGATGGTCCTCTGAAGCCCTCACTGATATGGAAAATTCCTAAATATTCACATAAGTGAACCAATTTTCTAAGTTGTCCAGACTCCTTCAGACTGTATATGACAGAGGGCAGAAGAGTTAATATAGCTTTGGAACAAGACCATAACTGTGTACTGTTATTCATTCAACATGAATTCAAACTGCTTCTTATCCTCCTTCCTGATTAAGATGGAAAAGAAAACAATCGCAATATTCCAGATACATGAAACTGTGTTCATCTGCTCTATCAGAGATACTGTTTGTTATACATCTGATGCCCCAGATGCATTAGAAGAAATACTTGAGTTCACAGCAGTGCACTTTATCAACATCTGTGTGGTTTGTGTAGGGGCCTGACTGATTAATTAAATGAAGATATTATGAGGACTACCATACTTCATTATTTTAAATCTTTAAGTGGCACTAATTTCTACAGATACTCCCTATTTGACTTTCCCCATTATTCTGTCACTCCAGAAGCCAAGGAACCAATGGGAGTTCAGCCAACCACCATTTAAATCCATTGTAATTACATATTTGGTGACCAGGGAATGATATCTAGATGAATTCATGGACCATTTGTGGCCTAGAACTGGGATATAGTATCTTTAACTTCCTTGCTTATATTTTCCCATGTACTCCAGCAACTCTAACAAGAGTCATGATGTGATACTTAAGTCTCCACAGATTAATGTCAAAAGTCTTCACATTATCTCACTATTTCCTTTCCTTAACATTATCTGAGGAAATGGCCATAGATCCCTTAGGAGAAACCAAGTGAATGATTACCATATGTCCTTTCCATGATGTTGCAGCATCATTTTTCAAGAGGTGGGTGGGAGGGGGGTCAAACCTTTGCTTTCAGTCGGTAGGTCCTGAATCTTAACATTGACTCAGGTCTGGTAACCTGGGTCAAGGGATCTTGACTTTTTATTGGTAGAGCTAAGTTCAGCCTCCTGATCATGCATACATTATTTCTTTAGAGTAGATAGACTGATAAATTATTTTGTTGGCTGCCTGTCTATCTTGTATTGGGATCCCTGTAATAGTAACTATCTCCATGGTACTCTGAATATTGAACCACTGTGGCAACCACTCTCATCTTCTCATTCTTCAACATTTAACTGTACTCTTTAAAGAAATGTACTGTGATCATCTCCAGTAAGATTAAAGCTAAAAGGAAAACTTTATGAATAAGCTAAAAAGTTTAATGTTAGATCTCAATAACTTGCCCAAAGTAAAGACTATGAGATATAGGAAATCTCTACTGCTGAATCAATCTCCTAGGCTGCCTCATTTCTTTGAATACAGCTGAACACAGACAAGTCTAGAGAGACAGAAATTGAAGCAATGGAGAACACACCACCAGTTAATGACCCAGGTTTCCCACTCCTGAAAGAAAAGCCTCATGTTATTGGGGCCTCCACTGGAATGTCTAAGAAATCATGGTGCTGATCCAATCTATATAAATCCTTGGGGTTTGCTAAGCTTATTCATGTATCTAAATAAATGTTTTGTCTTTTATAGTGAAGTTTTCTTGTTCAAGTATGCAAAAATACTATTGGCAAAATGAGTGTTTAGGAAGTTTGTTGTAAAAAAAAAAACCACACACACACACAAACTACTGAACTCATCAACTTATTAAGAAGTCCATTCCTAAAACCAACTCTGATTATGGTATCTGACCTGTCTTCAACACAGTTTCCTCATCTGTCAATGAGAGTCAGAAGTATTACTTTGAAGACCTCCACAAGTATGTTCTGTTGTTTTCTATACAAATAACAGGCCATGGCTTATCATCTCTGATTCATAATTGCAGAAAAATCATACCATAATGACAGTCACATCTTATTATATTTCAAATTAATTTAAGAGTACCTTTAGGAGGGTAATGAATGTTTTCTGGCTCTTCTAAAACCAGCTGTATTGTTCTGACAGTCTATGCAAAATAAAACAAACTATAAGAATTGCCTATGGATAATCTTGGCCAAAAGTATATCGTTATAGAGAATGATTAGATTGCCTCATGAGAGTCAATTATAGACATTTCTCTTCTAAATTTTGTATTCAGTGATGTCACATTGTTAACTTTATTTGACCAAGGGTATGAGTATCTATACTTTGGAAATCAACCAACATTATAATTCAGGGCTTTTTCTTTTCTTTTTGTAAGTGGATGCGAACCTTTTCTACCTAAAAACAAGAAGATGAGACTAGGTGACCAAAGAATTACTCAAAACCTTAAGATAAACCTTTTAAGCCAAGAACTTGGATTCCTTCTAGAAATTAAAAATCTATTTCTTCAAAAGGAACATGACTCGTGGCAGGGATAGTGGGATATTTTTCAAAACTACTATGAATAGGATACTTGAATATTTTTAGGCATTTGAAGATATCATCCATTTTAAAAAGTTATATACATATATATATGGAACCTAAAAATAAATCAGTGAATAAAACAAAAAGAAGCAGACTCACAGATAAGAGAACAACCTAGTGGTTACAGTGGGAAGAAGGAAGAGGGAGAGGGAATGAAAAGTGGTGGGATGAAAAAGAAGGGTTATTATGGGATTATATAAAATCATCAGTGAAACTTTTGAAAATTGTAAAGGACTATAGAACTTAAAGAATTTTTCATTCAATGAAAAAAAAAGGCATATATAGGTGAAACCCAAAGTTCCTATTCTATTTGTAAGTAGTTCATTTCAGCTTATATACTCTAGGATTCCCCTGGTGGCTCGGATGGTAAAGAATCTGCCCTTAATGCAGGCGGTTGGGAAGATACCCTGGAGAAGGGAATGGCAACCCACTCCAGTATTCTTGCCTGAAAAATACCTATGGACAGAAGAGCCTGGTGGGCTACAGTCCATAGGGTCGCAAAAAGTCAGACACAACTGAGCGATTAAGCACAGCATATCCTATGTACTCTAAAAAGGAGGCAAGAGTTGAGAGTTTTCATTTACATTAACAAATGTACTAGCATTCAAAACAGATGTTAAAATGGACACTTATCTCCAGCAGCCTCCAAGAAAAAAATTTCTTCACCAAGATTCCTATAGATAAGAGATTAGATTACATTGGTCCTGTTGTCTTTTGCTTTTCTCTTGTCTTGATTCTGTCTTTGTCAGCTTCTAGTTGGGGATGAACAGGGTTAGAATGAAAAGGCTAGTCTTCATTCTGTCAATTGTTTCTGTCTCTAATGAGTTTCTAAAAATAATTTGGTAGAAATAAAGTAAAAGTCTTAAAATTCTTGAGGTATGTCTAACTATCAGAAATTCCAAACTGTTCATAATTTGCCTATGCCCCTATCCTAGTATATAATACTGACACTAAGGAGTCATCAGTTCAGTTCAACTGCTCAGTCGTGTCCAACTCTTTGCAACCCCATGGACTGCAGCAATACAGGCTTCCCTGTCCAAGGAGTAATGGTTGTTTGTTTGTTTTTTTAAGTGACTTTCTTGGACAACTATTATGATAATTGGATGAAGCATGCATTTTGACATTCAAAAATACCCAAATCAAGTGCTTTGTTTACACTGCTCGATATTGTCTTCATTTTTGAAATGTATCAATGGTGTTTCTGCCAACACAACATTTTTGATACTTCATGGGTATCCAACCACAGCAACAAGAATTATAAGTAAAAATTAAGAAATCAATAAATACCCAATCAAATGAAGCTATGATGATTGCTTCTGCTCAAAAAAAGGATTGAATTCAGTAAGGTACTATTTGGAGGTTGATTACATTCTTCATTAAGCAACTGCCTGAAATTTGAGTTAGCTGAGATGATGGAGATACCTTTTTTGGTAACATAATGAGGTAGGGTTGCTGCTCCTCCATCACAAGAAACTAAAAATCCGATAAACTCAGAACAACATTTGGTACTATAGAAGTATATATTCATCATTCACTCCTCAAATGTCCATTGTTGGTCTATAATATAACAGATAAAAAGATGACAGAAAAGCAAAAATTACTAAAATGACTGATTTTAATTGTGTCATAATATAAGTGTAGGACTTAGACTTAAAATCTTATTTGATTGATTAAATCAAGACTAATATTGTAATTTAATTTACCTCACTAGTTAATCTCTCTTCAAGACAGTCAAGTCATTCTACAGAATGCCTGATAAGCAATTTGTTGTAAGAAATCCTCTTAAGATTTTAACATCTCTATTTTAGCCAAACGAAGAACACTTCTCACTTTGTAGGATCACAGAATGCTTATTTCTTGCCTGCATCTAACATCATTTCATGTAAAATTCATCTATATGGATTCTTTCCTTTTAGGAACTGATACTCATTATTTAAATACCATCTTATCTTTTTCTTTTTTTAATATTTTATTGAGAGATGACTGACATATAAAAAATATACATAGTATATTCACCTTGATGAGTTTGGAGATAAGTATCTATCTGTGAAATCATCACCACAATATATGTCACAAACATATCTATCATCTCCAGAACTTTCCTCCTGCCCTCTTTCTGTCTTTTTCTCATGATTAGAACACTTAATATAAGATCTACCCTCTTGGCAAATGTTAACTGTAGGCTTTATGTTATATAGTAGATATATAAGATTTATTCATCTTTTATAACTGAAACTGTATCTTTGAGCTCCCTGTTGTCCTGACCTCCCAGCTCCCAGCAACCATCATCCTACTCTCTGATTCTGAGTTTGACTGTTTTAGATTCCTCATATAAGTTGTTGTTCAGTTACTCAGTTGGGTCCAACTCTTTCCAACCCCATGGACTGCATCACACCAGGCTTCTCTGTCCTTTACCATCTCCCAGAACTTTCTCAAACTCATGTCCATTAAGTTGGTGATGCCATCCAACCATCTCATCCTCTGTCATTCCCTTCTCCTCCTGCCTTCAATCTTTCCCAGCATCAGGGTCTTTTCCAATGAATCAACATTTTGTATTGGATGGCCAAAGTATTGGAGCTTCAGCATCAGTCCTTCCAGGTTCCCTTTCAGAGCTGATTTTCTTTAGGGTTAACTGGTTTGATCTCAGTGCTGTCCAAGGGACTCTCAAGAGTCTTCTCCAATACCACAGTTCAAAAGCATCAATTCTTTGGTTCTCAGACTTCTTTATGTCCAGCTCTCACAACATGAGAGTTTTCTGTACATGACTATAGAAAAAACCCTAGCTTTGACTAGATGGACCTTTGTTGGAAAAGTGATGTCTGTGTTTTTTAACAGACTTGTATGGGTTGGAGATCAGTCCTAGGTGTTCTTTGGAAGGAATGATGCTAAAGCTGAAACTCCAGTACTTTGGCCACCTCATGCGAAGAGTTGACTCATTGGAAAAGACTCTGATGCTGGGAGGGATTGGGGGCAGAAGGAGAAGGGGACGACAGAGGATGAGATGGCTGGATGGCATCACTGACTCGATGGACATGAGTTTGAGTGAACTCTGGGAGTTGGTGATGGACAGGGAGGCCTGGCGTGCTGCAATTCATGGGGTCACAAAGAGTCGGACACAACTGAATGACTGAACTGAACCGAACTGAGGTTGGTCGTAACTTTTCTTCCAAGGAGCAAGCATCTTTTAATTTCATGGCCACAGTCACCATCTGCAGTGATTTTGGAGCCCAAGAAAATAAAATATGTCACTGTTTCCATTATTTCCCCATCTATTTTCTATGAAGTGTTGGGACCAGATGCCATGATCTTAGTTTTCTGAATGTTGAGTTTTAAGCCAGCTTTTCACTCTTCTCTTTCATTTTCATCGAGGCTGTTTAGTTCCTTTTTGTTTTCTACCATGATTTCTAATTATGAGTTTGAATATTTTATATTCCTCATATAAGTGGTATCATGTAGTATATATATGTCCTTCTGCAACTGGCCTATTTCACTGTAGTATAATGTCCTTCACCTTCATTTATGTTGATGTAAATGGCAAGATTTATTAAGGCTGAATAATATTTCATTATATATATATGTATATATGTAAACACTGTATTTTCTTTATTCAGTTATATGTTCATAGATATTTAAGTTGTTTCTATGTCTTTGCTATTGTGAATAGTGCTGTAGTGACCACAGGAGTGCATCTTTGAGATCTTGATTTAATGATTTTGGAAATATACCCCAAAGTATTTTTTTTCTGAATCATATGGAGGTATGGGTAAGCAGTGGCCTGCTGAAGGGGTAGGGGCTCTGGGTGCAGCAGACCTATGTACAGCATAAGCCCTTTTGGAGGAAGTCACCATTAGCCCTACAGTAGACCCACCAGAGCTTACACAGGACTGGGGAAACACACTCTTGGAGGGCACAAACAAAACCCTTGCATGCACCAGGACTGAGGAGAAAGGAACAGTGACCCCACAAGAGACTGACCCAGACTTGCCTGTGAGTGTCCAGGAATCTGCAGCAGAGGCGTGGGGCAGCAGTGGCCTGGTGCAGGGTCAGGGGCATTGAGTGCGAGCAGTGTATGCACAGGACCATTTGAAGGTCTCCATTATCTTCATTGTCTCCACCATAGTTTTGCCTCAGGTCAAACAACAGAGAGGGAACACAACCCTGCCCATCAACAGAAAATTTACTGGCCATGGCCCCACCCATCAGAACAAAACCCAGTTTCCCACTCAGTCAGTCTCTCCCATCAGGTAGCTGCCATAAACCTCTTATCCTTCTACATCAGAAGGCAGACAGAATGAAAACCACAATCACAGAAAACTAATCAAACTGATCACATGGACCACAGCCTTGTCTAAATCAATGAAACCATGAGCCAGGCCATGTAGGGCCACCCAAGATGGATGGGTCATGGTGGAGAATTCTGATAAAATGTGGTCCACTGGAGAAGGGAATGGCAAACCACTTCATTATTCTTGCCTTGAAAACCCCATGAACAGTATGAAAAAGCAAAAAGATAGGACACTGAAAGATGAACTCCCCAGGTTGGTAGGTGCCCAATATGCTCCTGGAGATTAGTGGAGAAATAACTCCACAAAGAATGAAGAGACAGAGCCAAAGTCAAAACAACACCCAGTTGTGGATGTGACTGGGTATGGAAGTAAAGCCCAATGCTGTAAAGAAGAATATTGCATAGGAACCTGGAATCTTGGGTCCATGAATCAAGATAAATTGGAAGTGGTCAAACAGGAGATGGCAAGCGTGAACGTCCACATTCTAGGAATTAGCGAACTAAAATGGACTAGAATGGGTGAATTTAACTCAGATGACAATTATATCCTCAACTGTGAACAAGAATCCCATAGAAGAAATGGAGTAGCCCTCATAGTCAACAAAACAGTCTGAAATGCAGTACTAGTGTACAATCTCAAAAACGACAGAATGATCTGATCATTTCCAAGGCGAATATTCAATATCACAGTTATCCAAGTGTATGCCCGAACCAGTAATGCTGAAGAAACTGAAGTTGAACGGTTCTACGAACTATTACAAGACCTTTTAGAACTAACACCCAAAAATGATGTCCTTTTCATAATAGGGGACTGGAATGCAAAAATAGGAAGTTTAGAAATACCTGGAGTAACAGGCAATTTTGGCTTTGGAATACAGAATGAAACACAGCAAAGGCTAACAGAGTTTTTCCAAGAGAACACACTGGTCATAGCAAACACCCTCTTCCAACAACACAAGAGAAGACTACACACATGGACATCAGCAGATGGTCAATACCGAAATCAGATCGATTATAGTCTTTGCAGCCAAAGATGGAGAAACTATATACAGTCAGCAAAAACAAGACTGGTAGCTGACTGTGGCTTAAATCATGAACTCCTTTTTGCCACATTCAGACCTAAATTGAAGAAAGTAGGGAGAACCACTAGACCATTCCGGTGTGATCTAAATCAAATCCCTTATGATTATACAGTGGAAGTGACAAATAGATTCAAGAGATTAGATCTGATAGAGTCCCTGATAAACTATGCAATGAGGTTTGTGACATTGTACAGGAGGCAGTGATCAAGACCATCCCCAAGAAAAACAAATGCAAAAAGGCAAAATGGTTGTCTGAGGAGGCCTTACAAATAGCTGAGAAAACAAGAGAAGTGAAAGGCAAAGGAGAAAAGGAAAGATATACCCATGTGAATGCAGAATTCCAAAGAATAGGAAGGAGAGATAAGAAAGACTTCCTCAGTGATCAGTGCAAAGAAATAGAAGAAAACAATAGAATGGGAAAGACTAGAGCTCTCTTCAAGAAAATTAGTGATACCAAGGAACATTTTATGCAAGAATTGGCACAATAAACGACAGAAAAGATATGGACTAACAGAAGCAGAAGATATTAAGAAGAGGTGACAAGAGTACACAGAACATCTATATAAAAAAGATCTTCATGACCCAGATAACCAGAATGGTGTGATCACTCACCTAGAGCCAGACATCCTGGAATGTGAAGTCAAGCAGGCCTTAGGAAGCATCACTACCAACAAAGCTAGTGGAGGTGATGGAACTCCAGTAGAGCTATTTCAAATCCTAAAAGATGATGCTATGAAAGTGCTGCACTCAATATGCCACCAAATTTGGATAACAGCAGTGGCCACATGACTGGAAAAGGTCAGTTTTCATTCCAATCCCAAAGGAAGGCAATGCTAAAAAGTGTTCAGACTACCGTACAATCACACTCATCTCACACACTAGCAAAAGTGAAGTGAAGTCGCACAGTCATTTCTGACTCTTTGCGACCTCATGGACTGTAGCCCACCAGGCTCCTCTGTCCCTGGGATTCTCCAGGCAAGAATACTGGAGTGGGTTGCCATTTCCTTCTCCAGGTGATCTTCCTGACCCAGGGTTTAAACCCAGGACTCCTGCATTGCGGGCAGATGCTTTACCATGCTCAAAATCCTCCAAACCAGGCTTAAACAGTATGTGAACTGTTAACTTCCAGATGTCCAAGCTGGATTTAGAAAGGCAGAGGAACCAGAGATCAAATTGCTAACATCTGTTTGATCACTGAAAAAGCAAGAGTTCCAGGAAAACATCTACTTCTGCCTTATTGACTATGCCAAAGCCTTTGACTGTGTGGATCACAACAAACTGTGGAGAATTGTTCAAGAGATGGAAATACCAGACCACTTTGCCTGCCTCCTGAGAAATCTGGGCAGGTCAAGAAGCTACAGTTAGAAATGGACATGGAACAACAGACTGGTTCCAAATTGGGAGAGAAGTACATCAAGGCTGTATATTGTCACCCTGCTTATTTAACTTATATGCAGAGTATATCATGCAAAATGCCAGGCTGGATGAAGTACAAGCTGGAATCAAGATTGCCAGGAGAAATATCAATAATCTCAGATATGCAGATGACACTGTGCTTATAGCCTAAAGCAAAGAACTAAAGAGCCTCTTGATGAAAGTGAAAGAGGAGAGTGAAAAAGCTGGCCTAAAACTCAACATTCAGAAAACTAAGATCATGGCATCCAGTCCCATAAATTCATGGCAAATAGATGGGGAAACAATGGGTACAGTGAGAGACTTTATTTTTTGTGGTTCCATAATTACTGCAGATGATGACTTCAGCCATGAAATTAAAAGACAGTTGTTCCTTGTAAAAAAAAAAAGCTATGACCAACCCAGACAGCATATTAAAAAGCAGAGACATTACTTTGCCGACAAAGGTCCATCTAGTCAAAGCTATGGTTTTTCTGGTATTCATGTGTGGATGTGGGAGTTGGACTATAAAAAAAGTTGAGAGCCAAAGAATTGATGCTTTTGTACTATGTTGTTGGAGATGACTCTTGAGAATCCCTTTGACTGCAAGGAGATCAAACCAGTCAATCCTAACGTAAATCAACCTTCAAATATTCACTGGAAGGACTGATGCTGAAGCTGAAACTCTGATATTTTGGCTACCTGATGTGAAGAGCTGACTCATTCAAAAGGCTTTGGTGCTTAGAAAGACTGAAGGTGGGAGGATAAGGGGGTCAGAGGATGGTATGTTTGGATGGCATCACCAACTTGATGCACATGAGTTTGAGAAAACTCTGGGAGTTGTTGATGGACAGGGAAGCCTGGCGTTCTGCAGTCCATGAGGTCACAAAGAGTTGGACACTACTGAGTGACTGAACTCAACTGAACTGATGGTATTTCTTTTTTTGAAATAATCTTTTGCAATGTACTACAATAGTGGTCGTACCATTACATTCCCACAATCAGTGGGCAAGTATCCCCTTTTCTCCATATACTAGCCAACACTTTTTTTGTTGTTGTTGTAATAGCCATCTTAATAGGTTTGAGGTATTACTTCATTATGGTTTTTATTTGTATTTCCCTGAAATTGAGTAATGTTAAGAATTTTACTTTTCAATTTACATTAAGTTCTGTGTGATAGGCAGAATTCCAAGATGATTCCCAGTGACACTTGCCTTCTTCAGTTCTGCCCCCTGGAGTATGTACAGAACTTATGATTGTGATAAAATAATTCAAGGGGTTATTGGATGTTGATCCAATCAATGGGTTGATTATTAACTGAAAAAATGAATACTCTAGATAAAATTCAGTTTACTTATCAATGGGTATTGTTAGTCTAAAAGGAGATTATCCTGATTGACCTGACTTAATCATATGAATTCTTTACTTCTGGGTCTAAACTCAGATTCAAAATAATACATATGTTCTATTGCTGGCCTTGAAGTAGCAAATGCCATGTTGTGGAGAGGACATGGGGCAGGCAACAGTGAATAGTCTCTAGGAATTGATGACAGCCTCTGGTTGCTGTCCCCAGGGAACAGAATTGTGCTAACAGCTTTAATGAGCTGGGGGAGAGAACTCCAAGCATTAGATTGGACTGTAGTCTCAGCCAAAATCTTGGAGAATTAATACATTCAGAATGATTTATGAATATATTATTATGCCCCCAAAAATTGCATAATGCCACTAAAAGGAACAATTAGGGGAAACAATTTCAAAAGATTGAAAACTTTCATTGGTTAAAAAAAAAAAAAGACTGGAAAATAAGTATTTTGAATATTTCCAGAAAGTAAGAGAAAAAGAGAGATGGAAAATACAAGAATGACCAAGGATTAACCCAAGAGGTCTAATACTCATTCAGCAACAGTCCTAGAAAGAGAAGGAAATTTTCAGCAATTGAAAGAACCAAATCTTTAGGTTCAAAGAACTCACTGAAAATCCAGCACAATGAATAAATAACAGACACCCAGAATTACCATTGAACTTCAGATTTAGAAGGAGTCTGAAGAAAATGAAATTTGGATGAAAATATTCTAAAATTATTTCAGATTAAATAGAAAGTCACATACAAAGGAATGTGAATCAGATTAGACTCAACTTCTCATCAGCAACTCCAGCTTCTGTGGCGGGGAGGGGACAGATTGAATTTATGTTTTTTAAGCAAGTTCAGAGAGAGAAAATAACTTTCAATCTAATTTCCATAGATAGCTATAAGTATTAATCTGAAGGGATGTCTTCATTAATATATTTAAAAAAACGAAAGAAAGTTTACCTTCAGTATACTTTTTTTTTTTCCCTTGGCAGTATGCTTGGGAATGCACTCTAGCAAAAGAACTTCCTCTTAACTAAGAGGTTAAAAACATAGCAACCGTGAAAGATCTAATCCATTTCAGGATAGCAGTGGAGATTATGTGGAATAACTGTTCACAAACTGAGGGAACAAGTTACAAAGTCTAAGGGCTCTGACAGGGAGGTCTCCAGGGCAAAAAGTGGTCAGAAGACTACTAGAAGACATCCCTAGAAGTTTTGTTTTATTTTTTTTTAACTTTTTATTTTATATTGGCATATAGTTGATCAACAATGTTGTATTGGTTTCAGGTATACAGCAAAGTGATTTCAGTTATACAGATACATATATCCACTCCTTTTCAAATTCTTTTCTCATTTAGGTTGTTATGTAATTTAAGCAGAGCTCCCTGTACTATACATAAGTCCTTGGTACAAAAGAATACATGCACCCCAGTATTCATTGCAGTGCTATTTACAATGCCAAAATAAGAAAGCAACCTAAATGTCCATCGACAGAAGAATGGATGAAGAAGATACACATATACATGATGCAATATTACTCAACCATTAAAAAGAATTCAATAATGCCATTTGCAGCAACATGAATGGACCTAGAGATTTTCATACTGAGTGAAATAAGTCAGAGAAAGATATGATATTTCTTATATGTGGAATCTAAACTTATTTACAAAACAGAAACAGACTCACAGACTTAGAGAATGAACTTACGGTTACCAGCGGGGATGGGTGAAGGGTGGGGACAGTTAGAATTTTGGGGTTGACATGTACACACTGCTATATTTAAAATAAGTGGAAATTTTCTTTTTAAATTAGGTATAAAATAAAGAATTCCCAACCCAGGGATCAAACCCCCATCTCTTGTGTCTCCTGCATTGGTAGGCAGATTCTTTACCACTATGCCACCTGAGAAGCCCCATATAATAAAGAAAAATAATGCAAGGGGGGAAAAAGAATTGGAAACTCTAGGAAAAAAATTGCTCTCCCAAATTGGTAATCTAAATATTATATAAACTAAAATGATTTAAATAATGGAGATATTGTAAAAATTCACTTGACCTTAATGCTAGAAGCATCCCTTTTAATTAAAGTATTCTAGAGCAGTGATCCCTAATGTTTTGATACCAGGGACAAGTTTTGTGGAAGACAGTTTTTCCACAAATGGTTGGGACGATGGATTTGGAGTGATACCAGCACATTATATTTATCGTACATTTTATTTCTATTATTACTACATCACCTCCAACTCAGATCATCAGGCATTAAATCCTTGGGGTTGGGGACCCCTGTTCTAGAGTTTGCAGTATCCTAAAGAAAAAATTCAATATGACTGGCCTGCTTATTAAGAAATATTTATATCTTCAGACCATAGTTATAACAATAGAAATACTCTCTGGCATTATCAACTTTTACTGAGCCTGTGAATAAAGCCACAGGTACCATTTCAAGTCATAGAATTGAATGTAACGATTAACAATCCTGACAATGTAAAAGGTTAACCGGCCAAAGATGAAATTTAGGAGATGATGAGAAGAATGGTTGAATGCAGGAGAGAATTTAAGGAAAGTCAAGTCTTTAATATGTACGTTTTACAAAATAGCAAGCTAAAAGATATTGTCAAAAATGTCAGGCTGAAAAGTCTAAGTTTAACATCTATCTTATTTTAAAATTTTAAGGCACTGTCAAATAGGAGAACAAGAAAGGAGAAAAGGGTAATGCAAGAAAAATAATCCCATCTTTCAGTAGTGAGAAATTAATAGATACTGCCTCAAGAAATAGGGATATACACATGTTAACTAAAGTTGCTGAACTCATTGTAGAACTAAAGCCTGAAGAATCAGATTTCTGGGAGAGAGGTGTCAGGAAACTGTTTATCTGAGATTCTTCCATATTTGTTTTTTCAAAAGTTTGGGTGATTTTGGTATGCTGCTGCTGCATTATTTTAAGCTAAATTGTACTGGACCATTAGAAGAAAAAAATTAAAAACAAACTGTGAAATATATAGCCAAACACTATAAATACTGGCATATCTGTACATATTTTTTAAAATAAGACATATTTAATAGTTTTCATTAACAGCTGTATTGAGATTTGATATAGTGTAAGCTTAAGGAATACGTCATGATTTAATACATGTATACACTGCTAAATGATTACCACAATAATGTTAATAATCCACATCTCCTCACATAATTATCATTTTTTGTCAATGGTGGTAATATTTAAGATTTACTCTTTCTCGAGCAATGTAGAACTGTACTGTTACTTACAGTCACCATGCTGTAATTTGATATCCAGAACTTAGTCATCTTATAGCTAGCAGTTTGGAGTCTCTGGCTAAGATTTCCCCATGCTCCACAACCCTTAACCCTGGCAACCACCTTCTACTCTCTGTTTCTATGTGTTTAGCGTTTTTAGATTCCACGTATAAGTGAAAACATACAATGTTTGTGTTCCTCTGGCTTATTTCACTTATTATCAGTATAATGCTCTCTAGGTTCATTCATGATATCACACAAGGCAGAATTCTCTTTTTCTGGCTAAATAATATTCCATGATGTGTATATACACATCAAATATTTTGTAATTCATTCATTACCAGTGGACATCTAAGTTATTTTCATGTCTTGACTGTTGTAAATATTATGCCAGTGAACATGGGGGTGCAGTTATCCCTTTGAGATAGTAATTCTGTTTCCTTTGGATATATACCCAGGAGTGGAATGGCTGGATCATGTGGTACTTCCATTTTCAATTTTTTTTTGAGGAACCTCCATAATGTTTTCTGTAGCAGCTGTACCAATATATACTCCAACCAATGGTGCACTAGGATTCTCCTTTCTCTGCAGCCTTGCCAACACGTGTGTCTGTTACCTTTTCTGTAATGGCCATTCTGACAGGTGTGAGGTGATATCTCATTATGGTATTTATTTGCATTTCTCTGATAGTGACATTGAGCATCTTTTTGTGTATCTATTGGTCATTTGAGGTCTTGGGGAAAATCTTTTCAGATACTCTGCCCATTTTTAGGCAGTATTGTTTTTGTTGTGCTTTTGTTTATTTGCTATGGAGTTGTATTAACACTGCATCAGATAGATGGTTTGACAATATTTTCTCCCATTCTGTAGGATGCCTTTTCACTTTGTTGTCATTTTTTTTCCCTTTTATTGTGTAGATGTTTTTCAATATGATGTAACTGCCATGTGGATTTTTACTTTTGTTGCTTGTGGTTTTGGTGTTATATCCAAAAAAACCAAAAAAAAACAAAAAACAGAATGCTAAAAACATATCCATTAAAACATTAAATTCTACAATAAAAAAAAAATAAAGTCTACATGAGGATCTTATTGAGATCCAGGATTCTTTAATCAAAAACAAAACAAAACAACAGTGCAAGAAATAATCACAAGGGGCTTTCCCATTTTTACAGTTTTTGTTCTTATGTTTTAATCTTTAATCCATTTTAAATTAATTTGTGTGAGTGTTGTTAGATAAGGGTCTGATTTAATTATTTTATTAGTAAATACTAAATTTTCTAAACATCAGTTATCTGAGAGGTTTTTTTTTTTTTCCCAATTGAGTATTCTTAGCTCTCTTGTCAAATATTAGTTGATCATATATTTATAATTTTGTTCTTGGCTTCCAGTTCTATTCCACTGATCTCTTTGTCTGTTTTTATGCCAATACTATACTGTATTGATTGCTATAGCTTAGTAATAATGTTTGAAATCAGGATGTGTGATGATTCTAGTTCCCGTTATTCTTTCTCAAAATTGCTTTAGCTATTCAGAGTAATTTGTGGTTCCATAAGAATTTTAGGATTTTTTTTAACTTCTTTGAAAAATGCCATTGGAATTTTGATAAGATTGGAATGAACCTATAAGTGACTTTGGGTAGTAACAATTTAGCAATGTTAATTCTTCTGATTCATGCACATATGATATCTTTTCAACTTCTTTCATCAATGTCTCATAATTTTCAGTCTATAGATCTTTAACCTCCTTGGTTAAATTTATTCCTAAGTATTTTATTATTATGTCCATCTACTCAAGGCTTTGGTTTTTCCAGTAGTCATGTATGGATGTGAGAGTTGGACTATAAAGAAAGCTGAATGCCAAAGAATTGATGCTTTTGAACTGTGGTGTTGGAGAGGACTCTTGAGAGTCCCTTGGACTGCAAGGAGATCCAACCACTCCATCCTAAAGAAAATCAGTCCTGAATATGCATTGGAAGGACTGATGTTGAAGCTGAAACTCCAATATTTTGGTCACCTGATGCAAAGAACTGACTCATTTGTAAAGACCCTGATGCTGGGGAAGATTGAAGGCGGGAGGAAAAGGGGATGACAGAGAATGAGATAGTTGGATGGCATCACCAACTCAATGGACATGATTTGAGTAAACTCCGAAAGTTGGTGATGGACAGGGAAGACTGGCGTGCTGTAGTCCATGGGGTCACAAAGAGTCAGACAAGACTGAGTGACTGAAATGAACTGAACTGAATGCTATTGTAAATGGGAATGCTTTTTCTTATTTCTTTAATACAATTTTCCAAGTGTATAGAAGCACGACCTATTTGTGTATGTTAATTTTATAGATGATGGTTTTATATGTCAGTAATTATATTGTTAGCCCTAGTAGGTTACAGGACTGACACACATTTAAGCTAACCAGATAAACTTACGTATAATGAGATACCAGATTTTAAAATAATTAAAAGAACTTGCTATTTAGTTAATCTAGTTTCTACTCCAGAATGGTCTCTAAATTAACGTCCAAATTTCAAATAGATCGTAACTTATATAGCCAAGTAACTTCCAATACAGTAAATAATTTTTCTGAGCATGATTAATAAAATTGACTATCTGCCTTACTGAGCTTGAATAAGGGAAAATGAACAATGAGAAAGAAAGAACCCAGCAATACTAATGAGATGAGAGTATTCAGAACAGTTCTAAGTCTCAAACTCAACCATATGCAAATTGCTTGTGAAGAATAAATGGATTTTTGTTCTCTCACTTTAATAACGGTTTCCACTTCCACCATAGAACTTTTCTTTTTTCCTAACCAATATACTTTCAGCAAAAGCACATTTACCAGGTACCATTTATTGAAAACACTGTTCTATATTCAAGAGAGTATCAGTATGTATTGAAAAAGAAGATATATGTAGATGGATATGCATTTGAATGACCTTTTAAAACCTGACATCCTTGTGTAGAGGAGATAACACTTAATAAAGTCAAAGTCATCGTTTAACTTTTAAAAATCAGAATGTCATGGCTTTGAAGGATTTGAAATAAAAACTGGATTGCCTAGTACTGTGGAAATTTCAACCTGACTCTGATTTTAAAGCTTTAGAAAAAAATCAGAAGACAGTTTGGGTGTATAACTCCTTGCTTTTTCATAAATATATATTGCTTAAAGAAATTATAATTTTTACTATTGGTAAAAATGACAGGTTCTTTTGAAATCCTACTTTATTCAATATGATTCAATGCCTTTCTTTATGTTATCCAGAAATGAAGTTTAATGTTTAAAGTTTAGTGTTTCTTTTATTTTTAATAATTAATGGAGATTAAGATTAAATTTGAGTCTTTTTTCAATGTGATCTTATCTGAAGTGTCATTCAAATAATGAAACTGGAACTCCTGAAATTGTACTTGCAGTTTCAGATCAAACTATCCTGACATCATCCCTGTAAACAAAGAAGTAGACAAATACAATCCTAAACCACTTTCTCCAGATGATCTTTCTTCTTATCTGGACTAAAGTGTTTCCCTTTGTTCTAGTAATTGGGATCTTAATTTATGCACATTTGCCTAAACTCTTCCCTTGAACCTCAGTTCAAGTGAATGAGTTATTTTTTGTTCCTAGTTATTGGTTTATTTGTTGACCAATTTATCATATTTTTTATCAGAAGTTTTGCTGAGAGAACACACTGTTCATAGCAAACACCCTCTTCCAACAACACAAGAGAAGACTCTACACATGCACATCAGCAGATGGTCAACACCGAAATCAGATTGATTATAATCTTTACAGCCAAAGATGGAGAAGCTCTATACAGTCAGCTAAAACAAGACTGGGAACTGACTGTGGCACAGATCATGAACTCATTGCAAAATTCAGACTTAAATTGAAGAAAGTAGGGTAAACCACTTGACCATTCCAGTGTGACCTAAATCAAATCCCTTATGATTATACAGTGGACATGACAAATAGATTCAAGAGATTAGAGATGATAGAGTGCCTCAAGAACTATGGCCGGAGGTTCGTGACATTGTACAGGAGGCAGTGATCAAGACCATCCCCAAGAAAAACAAATGCAAAAAGGCAAAATGGTTGTCTGAGGAGGCCACATACCTATGTGAATGCAGAATTCCAAAGAATAACAAGGAGAGATAAAAAAGACTTCCTCAGTGATCAATGCAAAGAAATAGAGGAAAACAATAGAATGGGAAAGACTAGAGATCTCTTCAAGAAAATTAGTGATACCAAGGGAGAATTTCATGCAAGGATGGGTACAATAAAGGACAGAAAAGCTATGGACCTAACAGAAGCAGAAGATACTAAGAAGAAGTGACAAGAGTACACAGAAGAACTATACAAAAAAGATCATGACTCAGATAACCAGGATGGTGTGATCACTCACCTGGAGCCAGATATCTGGGATGCAAAGTCAAGTGGGCCTTAGGAAGCATCAGTATGAATAAAGCTAGTGGAGGTGATGGAATTCCAGTAGAACTATTTCAAATCCTAAAAGATGATGCTATGGAATTGCTGCACTCAACATGTCATCAAATTTGGAAAACTCAGCAGTGGCCACAGGACTGTAAAAAGTCAGTTTTCATTCCAGTCCCAAAGAAAGGCAATGCCAAAGAATGTTCAAACTACCGCATAATTGCATTCATCTCAACTGTTGAAGCCTGGCTTTGGAATTTTGAGCACTACTTTGCTAGTGTGTGAGATGAATGCAATTATGTGGTAGTTTGAAAAGCCAGGCTTCAACAGTATGTGAACCGTGAACTTCCAGGTGTTCAAGCTGGATTTAGAAAAGGCAGAGGAACCAAAGATCAAATTGTCAGCATCTGTTGGATCACTGAAAAAGCAAGAGTTGCAGAAAAACCTCTACTTCTACTGTATTGACTACGCCAAAGCCTTTGACTATCTGCATCACAACAAAGTGTGAGATGGGAATACCAGACCATCTTATCTGCCTCCTGAGAAATCTGTATTCAGGTCAAGAAGCAACAGTTAGAACTGGATATGGAACAACAGACTGGTTCCAAATAGGGAGAGGAGTATGTCAAGGTTGTATATTGTCACCCTGCTTGTCTAACTTATATGCAGAGTATATCATGCGGAATGCCAAGCTGGATAAAGCACAGGCTGGAATCAAGATTGCTGGGAGAAATATCAATAACCTCAGATACACAGATAACATCACTTTTATGTCAGAAAGTGAAGAAGAACTAAAGAGCCTCTTCTTGAAAGTGAAAGAGGAGAGAGAAAAAGCTGGCTTAAAACTCAACATTCAGAAAACTAAGATCATGGCATCCGGTCCCATCACTTCATGCCAAATAGATGGGGGAAACAATGGAAACAATGACAGACTTTATTATCTTGGGCTCCAAAATCACTGCAGATGGTGACTTCAGCCATGAAATTAAAAGATGTTTGCTCCTTGAAAGAAAAGCTATGACCAACATAGATAGCATATTAAAAAGCAGAGACATTACTTTGCCAACAAAGATGCAACTAGTCAAAGCTATGGTTTTTCTAGTGGTCATGTATGGATGTGAGAGTTGGACTGTGAAGAAAGTTGAGTGCCAAAGAATTGATCCTTTTGTACTGTGTTGTTGGAGAAGACTCTTGAGAGTCCCTTTGACTGCAAGGAGATCCAGCCAATCAATCCTAAAGGAAAACAGTCCTGAATATTCATTGGAAGGACTGATGCTGAAGCTAAAACTCCAATACTTTGGCCACCTGATGCAAAGAACTACCTCTTTGGAAAAGACTTTGATGCTGGGAAAGATTGAAAACAGAAGGAAAAGAGGATGACAGAGGATGAGATGGTTGGATGGCATCACCGACTCGATGGATGTGAGTTTGAGCAAGCTCCAGGAGTTGGTGATGGACAAGGAATCCTGGCATGCTGCAGTCCATGGGGTCACAAAGAGTCAGGCACGACTGTGTGACTGAAGTGAACTGAACTGAACTTCCCTTGAACCTCAGTTCACATGAATGAGTTATTTTTTGTTCCTAGTCATAGTCATCGGTTTATTGGCAAATTTATCAGGTTTTATACACCTATTGTATTTCTAGGCACATGCTACTTTGTTAGTCTATCATGAGGAACAACAATTGTAAGTTTAACAAACTTAAAGCCTAATGGGAGAGTGAAGTAGTCTTATTTGACTACTGAACACAGTGTCCCAGTTCTGTTTCCAGAAACTTGTCTTTCTAATACTTCTGGGACTGGAGTCTTAGAACCTCCATCCCATACAATTGGATTTCAACAGTTTTCTGTTGAACTTGACTTGCCATTTACTTGCACCTTGGGCTGTTATCTGCTGTTGGGCCCTGTGTTGGTCACAGATGCAGACACTATCCGTATTTCTGTTTTCTTTGATGTGGTAGCTCCTATTGTCTCTGTCTTACTGATAAACAATTAAACCAGCTTCCATCAGATTCTCATCTCTTGCTTTCCCTCCTTTCTCCCTGTTTTTGCCTTAACTCAGACTCTTTATCACTTGCCTAGATAAAATTTCCTTCTAGGTACTCTTTCTGTCTCATTTCTTCCACTCCAGTGCATAATCTTTTTGTTATTTTTTTAATTAATATAACTTGCATCAAATTGCACAAATCCTAAATGTATAGTACTGTGAATTATTATAAGGTGAACATACTCCAGAAACCACTACTCAGGTCCAAGGCAGGAACACTATCAGCATCTTGGAAGCAACCCACAAGCCCTCTCCCAGTCATTTTCTGCTTCCTCATCCTCTGTGGTAACCATTATCCTAACAATATCCCTCAGCCTTTTAGGGTTCACAGAAAACTGGCAGCTTCAAATTTCCCCCAGGACCCACAGATCCCCCAAAACCAAGTTTTTCTACCAGATCTGCTGTTCTTGGGCCTCCTTACTGGATTCCAATGGCCTTTTCAGTAGATGTTCCCTCTCATGGTGGAGGAATTGCTTAAGGTGTCTCCTAAGGTAACTGCACAGTGACTTCACTCTCATCTTGAGTCCATGGCCCTTTCCCTCCTAAAACTCTATACATCAGCTTGGCCTGTTATTGAACAGCAAACAAATGGAGGTGCACAGTATGTGGTCTGTACCCAGCTTCTGTGTTCTGCTTCAGTCTGAGAGATTCGTGTCTTTTCTTTAACATCATAGTTCATTCAGTGCATTGGGGGCTTCTCTGACAGCTCCATTGGTAAAGAATCTGCCTGCAGTGCAGGAGACCCCAGTTCAATTCCTGGGTCAGGAAGATCCCCTGGAGAAGGGACAGGCTACCCACTACAGTATTCTTGGGTTTCCCTGGTGGCTCAGCTGGTGAAGGATCCTCCTGCAATGCAAAAGACCTGGGTTCAATCCCTGGGATAGGAAGATGCCCTGGAGAAGGGAAAGGCTACCCATTCCAGTATTCTAAGAGTCAGACACGACTAACCAACTTTCACACTCACATGCAGTGCATTGCTTTCAGTATTCCATCGTATGTTGGAGTTTTAGCTTCAACATCAGTCCTTCCCATGAATATTCAGTATTGATTTCCTTTAGGATTGACTGGTTGGATCTCCTTGCAGTCCAAGGGACTCTCAAGAGTCTTCAACACCACTGTTCAAAAGCATCAATTCTTTGGTGCTCAGCTTTCCTTATGGTCCATCTCTCACTGCCCTAAAACTGCAGTCTTGAAGAGGCCCTGTGTACTATAGCTTTTTCAGCCTTTCTCAGCAAGGCACCAGATATGTGACTGATGCTGTCCTAGATACTGAAGTCTACCACATTCTCCAGCTAAAACCTGCTTAAGGTTTACTGGGTTTCTTGATTCTGTAATTTATCTCTTCTAACAAATTTTGGCAATTTCAAATATTATTTCTTCAAATACTTTTTGTTCCCCATTCTTTTTTTCCTCTCTTCTGAGGCTCCAATTACATATATAATAGACTCTCTGATACTGTCTTACAGGTCCCTAAAGTTTTAATTTTTTTGGCATCTTTTATCACTCTGTCTTTCAGATTAGATAGTTTTATTGTTTTTACATCTCCTTTATTGTTCCTCTATTTTTTGCTTTTAAATGCATGTAGTGAATTTTTATTTCAGATATTGCATGTTTCAGTTCTAGAATTTTCCTTTTTACTCAAGCTTAGTAAACAGTCTTTAGGAGAACTTCCCTGAGTAGATGCCTTTTGTCATATTAGTGCGATAAGAATTCTGACTCTGACTTTGGAAAAATCTGAAACTGAAAAGTTACATGCAGTTGACTGGGCTGGAAGTGAACTCCACACTCATAAACAGAGGCAGGAAATGGTACATATTTCTCTTGGTTTACATGTTGTCTTCTTGCAAGGCTCAGGCTCATCATAAGAGGATCTCTGCCTAAGAGAATCTCATGGAAGCCATGTAATTCCAATTTAGTAATGAACTTTTGGGAGTTCAGTGTTTGAAAAGGGAGGTGTTGATATCCAGGAGGAGGAAAGGTTACTAGATCAGTGAATTTACACTAAGCATTCTGATCCCAGCACTCCTTAGATTTTCACTAAGAGATCTCCAAAGGAAACCCATGGAAGAATGATAACCTCCTCTGACCTCAACCTGGAGTTGCCCCAAAATGTCAGTTGACAATAATTGGAGTCAGAAAAGAAATACAATGAACCAGACATTACTTCTCCATTATATGCATCCAACCTGTTGCAGACCTGAGCTGGATGAAGGGAGAAACATTAAATGGATGAGAGTAGAGGATTTGATACCTTCAAACTGTGGTGCTGGAGAAGTCTCCTAAAACTCCTTTGGACAGCAAGGATATCAAATCAGTCACTCTTAAGGGAGATCAACCCTGAATATTCACTGGAAGGACTGATGCTGAAACTGAAGCTCCAGTATTTTGGTTGTCTGATGTGAACTCAGTTTCCAGACAACTCATTGGAAAAGTCTCTGATGCTGGGAAAGACTAAGGGTAGAAGGAGAAGAGGGCATCAGAGGGTGAGATGGCTGGATGGCATCACTGATGCAATGAATATGAACTTGGGCAAACTTTGGGAGATGGTGAGGAACAGCGAGGCCTAACATACTGCAGTCCATGGGGTCAGAAAGAGTTGGACACAACTGGGTGACTGAACAACAACAGAGGTTTTGGTACTATAAGGGAATACGGACATATGATGAATAGTCTGGAATAGACCTAACAGCAATCTAACAGTAAACAGAAAAGCTATGGAATTTTTCTAATGTTTTCATTTAAGAACTGGGGGGTGGAAATGAATGTACAAATCAAATTTGTAGTGTGAAATTACAAAAGAAAGAACAAGGTTGGTGTCTACCTATATGTATGTAAACAGATATATGTATGTATTCCATAGCACTCTAGAATCACTTCTATCAAATTATGTGCATATTTTAAGGTTACCTATCAATCATATACCATCATATATTTATGTATATATATTATTTATATACATATATTAAAACTGAAATATTGACAGTATAGTAAAAAGTAAAAGTGTTAGTCCCTCAGTGTTATCTGACTCTTTGCAATCCCGTGGAGTATAACCTGCCAGGCTTCTCTGTGCATGGAATTTATATGAGGAGATAATTTTGTTATCCATGTTATTATTTTTAGTTTTTAGTTATCTAATTTTTTACAATTAAAATGTATTCTACTTACATTGTAAAAAGCAATATAATTTCTTTTTAAATGGTGTACGAATTAATAGTCGTTGTTATTTAAGTATCCCAGATAGTCTAATTGAGTTGTTAAAATTATCACCATTTTTAAAATTTTAATGTTAATGATTTAGAGAGACCAAGTATTTCATTGTCCTACATTCGAAGGATAAATCCCATTTAGGTTTCCTTGAATAAGTGGTACACTGGATAATTCACAAATGCTTCTATAACATTCTCCTTGAAGAGATTTTGCCTTTGTCCTGACTTTCTCCAGTCTTTCAATTCTGTCCTGATACTTGGACCTCAGAATTTTAACTATGTCAGATGAGAATTTTTTTTCCTGACTCTTTCTCTGTATGAGTTTCTTCTCTCCTCTTTGGATATCGCTTATAGTATTTCAGTGTAGATTTTTATTTTTTCAGATTATTTGACATTTCAAATTATACTTTTCAAATCCTGGTAAATCCATGTGCTTTTCTCCTCATTTTATATTTTCCCTTTTGCTGCTGGCTATACAAAGTATTTGTACTCTACCAGTTTTATGCTGTCTTCAAACTAATTATTTGACTTTAACATATATTTTATGTTGCCATGGAACTTGCTTTCAATTATTTTTTCCTAACTTTTACAGAGAGCCTTTAGTGACAGTAACTTCACTGCCTGTTTGTGGTATTAGTGCTCTCCTGTGATTCTAGATCCAAATGGGTCTGCTGGGATCCTCCACTAACTGTTGTTTCTTATAAACTGCTTAATACATTTAATATGTGACTCACTACTCTTTCTTCTTGGATCTTTTCTGTGTTTTTTTTTTTTTTTGCCTTTTATGATTGACATGTAAAACTATAAATATTTAATATATATAAATTGAGTTTGGGGATAAGTATATGCCTGTAAAGGCTTCCCTGCTGCAGATAAAGAATCTACCTGCAATGAAAGAGACTGAGGTTCAATCCCTGGGTTAGGAAGACCCCCTGGAGAAGGGAATGGCTACCCACTGCAGTATTAATTACTGCCTGGAGAATTCCATGGACTGAGGAGACTGGCAGGTGACAGCCCATGGGGTCCCAAAGAGTTGGACCAGAATCTATGCTGTAACATCCATTACCTCCACAAGTTTCCACCTGCATTCTGTACTATTATTATTACTGCTTCTCCTCTTCCTCCTCCTCCTTATCATTGTCATCAATGTTGTCATTATAAGAATGATTGACATTAAATCTAGCCTCTTAGCAAACTTTTTTGTCTCCAATACAATATTATTAACTATAGGCACTGTGTTATACAGTAGATTTCTGGTACTTACTCACCTTGCATAACTGAAATTTTGACTAATAACTCCCCTTTTATCCCCCTTCCCTCAATCCCTGGCAACCACCATTCTACTCTCTGCTTCTATGAGTTTGACTGTTTGGATTCCTCATATAAGTGATATTAATATCATGTAGTGTTTTTCCTTCTTTTTCTGGTTTATTTCACTTAGCGTAGTGCCCGCCAGGTTCATCCTTATTATCATAAATGGAAAATTTCTTGGTTCTTTGAGGAGTCCTATATCAAATTCTTTTACATCATCGTCTTGTAAATGGGGCT
Source organism: Bubalus kerabau (assembly GCF_029407905.1). NCBI lineage: Eukaryota > Metazoa > Chordata > Mammalia > Artiodactyla > Bovidae > Bubalus > Bubalus kerabau. The sequence goes on from NC_073626.1 coordinate 156,454,628, forward strand.
TAACCTAAATATTGATTTGATCTGTCAATGTTTATTTATTGCATAAAATTCACCAAAAGTATTTTTAAAAATGAAGGCAAAAAAGAGGGAGGTATCTTTACCAAAACACTAAAAATCAAGCTGACTAATTCAACATTTCTTAAATTTACTACTAATTATATATGAAATTGCTGAGGGTAAAGAAATCACCTCTAACTTCATTTTCTAACTCCTGTGATAACACTGCACATAGGGAGATCAGTATCATGAATATCCAAAGCCTAACTGCTGTATTCAGAGGATAATCAAGGATTTTAAAAAGTCACATTTTCAAACCTACCGTTTAGAGTTTAAATTGTATAATGTTCCAGTACCCAGTATCTGTCTGCAGGAGATGTGGGCAATCCTTAATGAAGGTCTCAGTTAAGCTGTTCTTCAAGAGAGAAGCCCACAGATCAGATACTCTCTTTACAAATTAAGCCCTGCATTTCATAGACAACAAAATACCCAATTAGTTGAGGATCAAATGCTAATAGGCAGAGTTGAATCACCCAAGAATAAAGGATGCAATTGTGTAAAGCTGTAAGACCTTACTTAGAATTCTAAGACATTTAAACTTCCCCTAAATCTCAATGCTTTCATCACATGAAAATCCACATGCTATTTATACTGTCTGTGATAACCTGTGATTGCAATTATCATAAAATAGAGCAAAGCCACTAGTATCTAGTCTGCTTCTGTGACATTTGTTTTCAGCATGGCAGCATGTCTCTTAGCTGTGACTGAATTATGTTAATGAGAAATAAACACCTGAAAATATAGGCTGGAGAAATTCATCACTTTCATTGGTGTCAGTTTATTTCTGGTCATATTCTTCAAAAAATGTATACATTTCCCCCTTGCAATAAGCACGTCCAATAAACACATTCCATATCCTTTTAAACAGAGATTTTTTTGTGAAGAAAAATGAAAGAAATTATGTAAAATGTGAATAAAATCATGGAGAAAGGGGGGAAAACTTGTCCCTTGGTAGGAATGCATCCAAATGTTACCAACCAACATAAAGTGAAAGAGGGTATGTGTGTGTGTATCTAGGTCTCCCATACTTTACTAAGCTTTCTTGTGAAAGACAATGTGTTTCAGAGAGAATGATTAATTTAAAAATTTCAAATCCTTTTAAAATTTTTTTTCTTTGGTTATGCTGAAAGCCCCCACCTCAACCTGTGTATTCCTCTCTCGTAACTCAGAAATTATATACTTTATTCTTTTAGCATTTACTCAAGAAATTTCAATATAAAATTTACCATAAAGATAATCTGTGTTAACTGTCCTCCAGAATAATGCAAGGACCTTTAAACAACTTATTAATTTAAGCCACTGTGTCCTGTCTTAACTAAACTTTCAAAAGATGTTATTTTAATTCTATTCATATTGTTATATATAACAGAAATTAACACATTATAAAGCAATTATACGCTAATTAAAGCTTTAAAAAGTAAACAACCAGAAAAAAATAATTAATTACAATTAAATGAAAGTAAAATAAAATGGTAATGATGTAGTATTTATAAAATGATTATTATCCCTTTAGCTCAAGTTTTCTTCTATCTCATAGGTTTTTTGGTTTTTTTTTTTCTGGTGGTCAGCTGTCTAAGTGCAATACTATGGACTCTAGCCCGCCAGACTCTTCTCTCCATGGAATTCTCCAGGCAAGAGTACTGGAGTGGGTTGCCATGCCCTCCTCCAGGGGATCTTCCCAACCCAGGGATCGAACCCAGGTCTCTTGCATTGCAGGCGGATTCTTTACTGTCTGAGCCACCAGGGAAGCCTATTTCATCCTAAATACTCTGTGTTTTCTCTAATACCCTCATGTTTCCTATAGTTGTGAAAGTCTTGTTTGTTAGTATAAATTTGTACAGCAACATTTGTCTTTCAGTGCTTGAAGATATACCATTGCTCTCTGGTTCCACTGCTATTTATGGAGATAGCACTTTGAATCTAAAAATGATCCCTTGAAAGTTACTGTTTCTTTACTGACTGCCTTATGACCTCCCTTGTCTTCGGTACTCTGAAACTTCACTACTATGTTCCTAGTATGAATTTCTTTAACTATATTAGTCTTAGGATTGGTGCTTTTCTTCAACTCTGGAAAATTATTTTCTTTTGAAATACTTATCTCCCCAGCCTCTCTATTATCTATCTCCTACTAGAATTCCAATAAGAAATATGTTATATTCCTTCTCTTCTCCTCTTATCATCCCTCATTACATCTCCATCTGTTTTTGTCTATGTGGTGCAGTGTTTAAATTCTTTTCATCTGTCTTCTAGTTTATTCAGGTTCCCTTCAGCTGTGTTTAATTTGCACTGTATTACATCTACTGAGTTTCTAATTTCAATAATTCAGTGTTTTATTCATGGAAATAGTATTTGATTCTTTCTCAAATATGCCTAGCCATTTGTATAGTCTCTTGTTTGTCATATCTTGATGTTGTCATTTATTTTCTTCAATATGTTTAATATGCTTATGTTATATTCTGTATTGATAATATCATCTGCACTCTTTGTGGGTCTGATTCTACAACTTGTTATTTCTGCTAATTTTCCTGTAGCTTTTTACTGATTTATGTTGTGATTTTCTTTACGGTGACTTCTGTCCCATAAAAGTTTTTTTGAGGTTTCGATTTAAGAGCTTCTGCTCAGGAGGATTTATTTGTGTGCTGGCAAGTGTTTGGAGATGTTGCTGTCCCAGAAAAACTTGAAATAGTTGAATTCAGGAGATTTAAGGTCATGTGGCTAGTGTGAGTTTAGGCCCCAGACTCAGGAGTGTGAGTCTATGATTAGCCATTTTAAGATGATTTAAATCAAGAACAATCTCTTTACCCAGAGTCATGGCTGGAACATGTACAGATCTGTGATGGAATCCTTCTGAAATGCGTGTTTTTCTGTAATTAATTCAGTGTTGGCATTTGCCAGAGCTGCCACGTACAACCTGAAGTGAAGTGAAATGAAGTGAAAGTCGCTCAGTCGTGTCCGACTCTTTGCGACCCCATGGACTATAGAGTCCATGGAATTCTCTAGGCTACAATATTGGAATGCGTAGCCTTTCCCTTCTCCAGGGAATCTTCCCAACCCAGGGAATGAATCCAGGTCTCCCACATTGCAGGCAGGTTCTTTACCAGCTGAGCCACAAGGGAAGCCCAAGAATACTGGAGTGGGCAGCCTATCCCTTCTCCAGCGGATCTTCCCACCTCAGGAATCGAACCGGGGTCTCCTGCATTGCATGCGGATTCTTTACCAACTGAGCTATCAGAGAAGCCCTTAGCAGCCCACTTTCACACTGTGGTTCATGCAAAGCTCATTCTCTGCGGTTGTGCAGTGCATGGTGTTTGCAGGTATACAAGTATAATGGTCTTGGTGTTATCATTTGGGCATCGTAGTTTTAAATGTGTCTCTGGCCTCAATGCTCACTTTGTTCATCAAGTCTGCCACTCCCCTCCCCAATGTCACTTACTTCCTTACAGCACAAGCTCTACCCAGCACCAAGTCACCAGGAATGAGGAAATAGATCTCTAGGGCAAACTCAAGCTTTAGTAACCTTCTGTCTTTCAAAATTTTTGCATTTTTAAAAATTTTTCCCTAAACTATAACCCACTTGCCTCTACAAGTTAAGCAATGCATTTCAAAAGTTTTTGTTTTGTTTTGTTTTTATTTTATAGAGTATTACTATATAATTTTATACTGGAAAGGGCTCTCTGGACATTTGTCTCTGATACTTCAAAAAAAAAAAAAAAAAGAATCTATAGGACCTACTCTGAAATCACAAACTTAGTTACTGTTTTTCCTGCTGCTTACATCATGCCTGTGAGCAGGGGATCTTTACCATTTATGGCTCCAGAATTATGAGCTCTGGTTGTTGTAGTCTTCTGAACTCTGATGGTTTTATTTCATCAGAAAGAGTCTACAGAGATCCCAGTGTTGATGATGAGAGTTGGGAAAGACATAACAGGAGGAAGGATGTACTGATATTTCTAACTTGTAAGGCTGATCGCTTGACTTTGCGTTGGGTATTTTCAGTTTCTTTTTGCCATACACAGTCATTTAACATTACAGCAATAGTTTTTGCCTGTTTTAAATTTATTGTTATATAATAAGAAACCCATTTATATCAATTTGCTGCATTTTTCCCCTTGTAAATATGTGACTGATTCTTTTCACAACTTCACAGAGGTCCTTAGACAGGGAAAGGAAGGATCAATTATTAAAGGCTTACTATAAGCACTTGCTGGGCACTACCTATGTGTTATTTTAATTATTCTTTTTTTATAGATAACACCAGCAACAGCAGTGATCCAAGCTTACATTTATTGAGAGCTTACTATATGTCAGGCATTAGTCTGAGTATTTTATATGTATCAAATTTTATAATCCTCATAACAACCCTGAGAAGTGCCATTTTTAACCCCATTTTATAGATAAAGAAATAATCTTAGAGGTTAATTTTCCAAGTTTGTAGAGCTAGTGAGTGACAGATCAGGGTTTAAATTCAGGACTGCCTAACTCCAGACTGTATGTCCTTTTTTTGTGCAACAAATATCTTACTCTCCTAAAATCATATTGGGCATTTGAGGAGGCAGTATTTTTGTTTGACCAAACAACAACAAAAAGGGATTTCAGTGCTGCTAAAGAGTTAATACAAATTTAGAGCACAAGAGAACATTTTTAACAACTGAAAAAAATCTAACGCTTTGGCCTTTCAAAGAACATTTAATTCTCAAGGCTGTGCCTGTCCTGTATTTCTACATCATTTGCAGATGAACTGTTAACCTTCAAATTAGTCGCTCCAGGGTTCTATTTACATTTTTAATAGAGAAAATATATGAGGATCATAAGGCCTAAGTGAGATTCAAGAGAAATTTTCAAGAGAAAAAAGTGATTGGAGCAACAGAATATGTCCCAATGCCCTATATATCATTAAAGAGTTAATTAAATGTATTAAGGAAAATGTAGTGTCAATTTGCTCTAATTGAGAAAAATTTTGAGAGGAATTATTAAAACCAGACTTACATGAAGAAAGCTGGTCTGTCTGCATAATCTGCAGAAGACATTTCTGGTCACCATGGACTCCTTGTTAATGAGCTCCGACTTGGTTAAAGCCCCTCTGAGGGAGAGTGTTTAGTCTACAGTTGGCTTGCTAATGAGCACTGCCAAGATGTAGATTGGTCTCAGGTGTTGTACTTTAAAACAAGCAGGACGTTTCCCTCCAGAGTCAACTTCTTGAGCATCCCTTGACATGCAAGTTTACTCTGTCACCTTCCTTCAGCCATCAGTCACCACAGTTACGTCATTTCATGGAACAGGTACAAAGAATGTTCACCGTGAAATGAGATGCTCTGTAATTTTAGGGCATCCATAATAATTTCTCCTTAATGGTTCTCCCAGCCAAATAACTAATGGATTATGAATTAATAAAAAATCAGCATTTTGATATGTTTAAAGTGTATTGGAATATTCTTCTGGACAAGAGAAACAAGTATTTTAGACACTCAAGCATGTTTCTTTAACTCTTCAACAGCTGCAGACAGGAAAGTCACTAAAAAAAAACACAAAAACTCTGGTGTTGACATCTCATTTTAACTATAGCAAACAAATTGAAAAGCGAAGGTATTCTATAGCTTTCTACCAGCTTCATCTTTTGTTGTTGTTTAGTCACTAAGTCGTGTTCAACTCTTTTGCAACCCCATGGACTGTAGCTCACCAGGCTCCTCTGTCCATGAGATTTCCCAGGCAAGAATACTGGAGTGGGTGGCCAGTTCCTTCTCCAGGGGATTTTCCCCATGTAGGGATTGAACCTGCATCTCCTGCATGACAGGTGGATTCTTTACTGCTGAACCACCAGGAAACAAGTTCTAAGAGAGTTTACAACAATTTTAGGAGCTCAAACGTTTTCACAGAAGCAAGATTCTGTAGCCACTTTATATTTATCAAAGTTTCTATTGCCATTTTTAGGATACTCTGAGTTAGAGACAGATTCATTTATCCTAGAAGTTCATCACTATGGAGTTACATATTTAAAACAGGGGTCAAAATGTCTCAAACAGACTGAAACCAGTATAATACAATTGTTACAATTTAAAATTATCTTTTGTTTTGGACTAGTCAGAAGCTGCCAATGATTCAATATTGATCAGTGAATTAAAATTGTTTATCTCTGTATACTTTCTTGGTTTGTTGAAACCTTATTTTTCAAGTGGTAGGGATACCAATAATATAATTTAGAAATGTAGATATCAACTAAAGTAGAATTCTTAGACTATGCACCCACATACCCACATATTCATGCACACATATACACACACTAATTTATGTTTTTGTCTTTGTTACCAAATGTATTATTATATAGTAACATTGAATGTGAATTTCTAGTCCAACTATGAGATCACTTCTTAATCTAATTTATTGTTTAAGTAGAAAATCGGTTTGAAAGATTATTTTAGTTGAAATGATTACACTTTCAAAATTAGGGAATTAGGAGGCTCTACAGATTCTGGACATGAAATTCTACATATTTGAGACAGCACCCCCATTCTTCTCTTTATCTATTGATCTTTGTCTTTTAATCAACTCCAAACATACCCCTTCTGTGAAGCCTTTACTTCTTTAGCCCACCTGTATTTAGCCCCATTTTTACACATGGCTCTCAAAAATCCTCTTCAAATTATTTACATTCCACTTAGATATAATTACTTTATATTCTTAATTTGTTTCATTTTTATCTATCTTCTCTGCAACTATATTATATATATATATATATATATATATATATATATATATATATATATATACACACACACACACACACACACACACACATATCAAGTAGTAGGACCCTTGTTTTCATGATTCAAGGTATCTCAGATGACTTCCTAAGGAGGGAATCTGAGGAGGGGAATGACCCATCTGGATTGTTTGCTGTGGTAACAAACAATCCCAAATTTTCAGTAACCTGCTGCAACAGTTTCATTTCTCAGTCACATAAACTCCATTCCAGGGTCTAAGGATCTGCGCCAGGTCATCTTTAGCAGAAAGGAGAAGGAGTAGCAGCTACTCTTGGATACTATTAGTTTCATGGCAGAGGAAGAAAGAAAGAAAATTGTCAAAACATGTCTCTCCTACATTTTACTAATAAAAGCAAGTCACATGACCATTCCTATGTTCACCATAATGTAGATGTATGCCTTCGTCATATGGAAGAGCCAAAGCGAGTCTTAGGGCCAAGCCTGAATTCAGTGAGGAGGGAATATAATCCTTCCTTAGGGAGAGGTAACAACTGCTTTAACAGTAACATCATCTATTATAAAGGGAAAATATACAAAGAAGATCAACTATATCAACATACCATTCCTTCCCTGTTGTGCTACATAGTTGGATCCACTTGATATCCCATTATTTTACATTTTTTTCCTTCTAAATGCAGAGGATCCTGACAATCTCTCTTCTCCAGTCTTATAAACCTCATGTCATGTTATACCCAGGGGCTTCCCCGGTGGCTCAGACGGTAAAGCGTCTGCCTGCAATGCGTCTGAGTTCAATTCCTAGGTCAGGGAAGATCCCCTGGAGAAGGAAATGGCAATCCACTCCAGCACTCTTGCCTGGAAAATCCCATGGACAGAGGAGCCTGATAGGCTACAGTCCATGGGGTCACAAAGAGTCGGACATGACTGAGCGACTTCACTTTCATGTTATACCCACTGCTTCCTAGTCAAGAAAGAATTTATCTAACCTATATATATTGAACTATTATTTAATGAAATAGCCACAAAAATGCATTATATAAGTTCCCCTCAAATTGTAATGTACCAAAAGCTGTCTTAGTACATGGAGGAAACACAAGAAAATTAGACATGTTGCCTGTTCTTAATCAGCTTCTAATTTTATTAGGAAGTTAAAATAGGAATATATCTATATCTATTCAGAGAAGAATGTGATGAATGCTTTAAAAGAAATAGAAAATGTCATAACATAGTAGGAATGAATCATATACATGCACAAAATTGGAGCCATTGAACTCCTCCAATTTTACTTATTCCTATCTCTAAAATTAATTACCATTTATCTTTATCTTCCTCCTGCTTTCCTAAACCACTCGTTCCATCAAGATTCACTTCTTTTCAATTGACATATACTTGACTTACAATATTGTTTCAGGCATACAGCAAAATGATTCAATATTTTTGCAGATTAGATTCCTTTACAGGTTATTACAGATAATGGGTATAATTCTGAGTACTATACAGTATATCCTTGTTGCTTATCTATTTTACATCTAGTAGTTTATATTTGTTAGTTCCATACCCACTTCCCTTTGGTAACCACAACTTCAACTTTGTTTTAGGTATCTAGGAGCCTCTTTCTGCTTTTTATATTCATTCATTTGTATTATTTTTTAGATTCCATTTGTAAGTGATATCAGGCTTGCCTTGTGACTCAGATGGTCAAGAATCTGCCTTGCAATGCAGGAGATGCAGGTTCAATCACTGGATTGGGAAGATCCCTTGGAGAAGGAAATGGCTACCCACTCCAGTATTCTTGCTTGGGAAATCCCATGGACAAAGGAGCCTGCCAAGCTACAGTCTGTGGGGTTGCAAAGAGTCAGACATGATTTGACCTTCTCTGTCTGACTTATTTAACTCAGCATATTACACTCTAGGTCAATTCATATTGCTGCATTGGCAGTATTTCATTCTCTTTTATGACTGAGTAAAAGTCATTGCATATCCATATCTTCTGAATCCAGTTGTCTGTTGATGGTCACTGGGTTGTTTACACGTCTTGGCTGTTGTAAATAGTCTGCTATGAACCCTGAGGTACATGTATCTTTTTAAATTAGTGTTTTTGTTTATTTCTGGGTATATCCCCAGGAGTGGAATTGCTGAATCATGTGGTAGTTCTATTTCTAGTTTTTTTCTTTTTTTTAAGGAAACTCCATACCATTTTTCATAGTGACTGCATGAATTTTCATTCCCACCAACAGTACATGAGGGTTCCCTTTTCTCCATGTCCTCTCCAACATTTGTTGATACTTTTTGATAATAGCAATTCTGACAAGCATAAGGTAGTATCGCCTTGGGATTTTTAGTTTTATTTCTCTAACAGTTAGTGATGTTGAGCATCTTTTCATATACCTAGAAACCATCTGTATGTATTCTTTGGGAAAATGTCTATTCAGGTCTTCTGCCCAATTTTTTTAATTGAGTTGTTTGTTGATATTAACTTCTATGAGATACTTGCCAATCACGTCATTTGCAAATATTTTCTCTGAGTCCGTATATTGTCTTTTTTTGTTGTTGTTTTGTCAGTGGTTTCTTTTACTGTGAAGAGGTTTTAAATTTAATTAGATCTCATTTGTTTATTTTTGCTTTTAGTTATTTTACCTCGAAAGTGAAAATGAAAGTTGCTCAGATGTGTCCAACTCTTTGCGACCCCAGGGACTGTAGCCCACCAGGCTCCTCTGTCCCTTTAATTTTCCAGGTCAGAATACTAGAGTGGGTAGCTATTCCCTTCTCCATGGGATATTCCCAACCGAGGAATCAAACCCAGGTCTCCCACCATTGCAGACAGATTCTTTACCATATGAGCCACCAGGGAAGCCCAAAGATTCTGGAATGGGTAGCTTGTCTCTTCTCCAGTGTATCTTCCTGACCCAGGAATTGAACCGGGGTCTCCTGCATTGCAGGCAGATACTTTACCAGCTGAGCTATCAGGGAAGCCTTAGGAAATAGATTAAAAATATTGATATGATTTATGTCTAAGAGTATTCTGCACATACTCTCTTCCAGGAATCTTACATTTTCAGGCCTTAAATTTAGATTTTAAACCATTTTGAATTTATTTTTATATATGGTGTAAGAGAATGTTATCGTCTCATTGGTTTACATATGACTATCCAGTTTTCTCAGCACCATTTACTGAAGAGATTGTCTTTTCTCCATTATATATTCTTGCCCCCTTTGTCGTAGATTAACTATAGGTGCATGAGTTTATTTGTGGGCTCTCTATTCCATTCCACTGATTGGTGTGTACCATGCTGTTTTGATTACTGTAGATTGTAGTATAGTTGGAAGTCTGGGGATGGTAATACCTTCAGCTTTGTTCTTTTTTCTCAAGATTGTTTTTGGGTTCTTCTATGTGGAAAATTCTGAAAGAGATGGGCATACCAGACCACCTGACCTGCCTCTTGAGAAACCTATATGCAGGAAGCAACAGTTAGAACTGGATATGTAACAACAGATGGGTTCCAAATAGGAAAAGGAGTATGTCAAGGCTGTACATTGTCACCCTGCTTATTTAACTTCTATGCAGAGTACATCATGAGAAACGCTGGGCTGGAAGAAGCACAAGCTGGAATCAAGATTGCCGGGAGAAATATCAATAACCTCAGATATGCAGATGACACCACCCTTATGGCAGAAAGTGAAGAGGAACTAAAGAGCCTCTTGATGAAAGTGAAAAAGGAGAGTGAAAAAGTTGGCTTAAAGCTCAACATTCAGAAAACAAAGATCATGGCATCTGGTCCCATCACTTCATGGGAAATAGATGGGAAAACAGTGGAAGTAGTATCAGACTTTATTTTTTTGGGCTCCAAAATCACTGCAGATGGTGACTGCAGCCATGAAATTAAAAGACGCTTACTCCTTGGAAGAAAAGTTATGACCAACCTAGATAACATATTGAAAAGCAGAGATATTACTTTGCTAACAAAGTTCTGTCTAGTCAAGGCTATGGTTTTCCACTGGTCATGTATGGATGTGAGAGTTGGACTGTGAAGAAAGCTGAGCACCGAAGAATTGATGCTTTTGAACTGTGGTGTTGGAGAAGACTCTTGAGAGTCCCTTGGACTGCAAGGAGATCCAACCAGTCCATTCTAAAGGAGATCAGCCCTGGGTGTTCTTTGGAAGGAATGATGCTAAAGCTGAAACTCCAATACTTTGGCCACCTCATGCGAAGAGTTGACTCATTGGAAAAGACTCATGCTGGGACGGATTGGGGGCAGGAGGAGAAGGGGGGCACAGAGGATGAGATGGCTGGATGGCATCACCAACTCGATGGACGTGAGTTTGAGTGAACTCCGGGAGATGGTGATGGACAGGGAGGCCTGGCATGCTGCGATTCATGGGGTCACAAAGAATCGGACACAACTGAGCAACTGAACTGAACTGAACTGAACTGAACTGATGGCCCCTTATATACTTTAGGATTATTTGTTCTAGTTCTGTGAAAATGTCTTTGATATTTTGAGAGTGATTGTGTTAAATCTGTAGATTGCTTTGGGTAGTATGACCATTTTCACAATTTTCTTCTACTTCAAGAGCATGAGACATTTTTCCATTTCCTTGTATCAACTTAAATTTCCTTCATCAGTATTTTATAATTTTCAGAGTATAGGCCTTTCAGCTCCTTGGTTAAGTTTATTCCTCTGTAGTTTTTATGTGATTGTGAACAGGATTTTTTTTAACTTTCTGATGTTTCATTATTAGTGTATAGAAACAACAGAATTGTGAAAATTGATATTGTATCCTGTAACCTTGTTGAATTCATTGATTACCTCTAATAGCTTTGTGTGGGGAATTTAGGGTTCTCTATATAGATTATTATATCTGCAAATAGTGACATTCTTACTTCTCCCCTTCTCAATTTGAAAATCTTTCACTTCTTGCCTGATTGCCATGACTAAGACTTCTCACATTACATTAAATAGAAGTGGCAAGAGTGGGCATCTTTGTTTTGTTTCTGCATTTAGCAGAAAGCCTTTCAGCATTTCAGTGTTGACTATTATGTTGGCCATGGGTTTCTTGTAAATAGTTTTTATAATGTTGAGATATGTTCTTCTTAGATCTACTTTGATGAAAGTTTTTATTATGAATGGATGTTCAGTTTTGTCAAATGTGTTTTTTTTGTCTATTGAGATGATCATGTAATTTTTATCCTGTCTTTTGCTAATGTGGTGTATCATATTGTTTTGAATGTTGAATCGGTTCAATGCACGATACTGGATGCTTGGGGCTAGTGCACTGGGACGACCCAGAGGGATGGTATGGGGAGGGAGGAGGGAGGAGGGTTCAGGATGGGGAACACATGTATACCTGTGGCGGATTCATTTTGATATTTGGCAAAACTAATACAATTTTGTAAAGTTTAAAAAAAATCCTATTTGATCACAGTGTATGACCTTTTTCTTATTATTGTATTCAGTTTCCAAATATCTTGTTGAGGACTTTTACATCTATATTCAGAAAAGGTATTGATCTATAATTTTATTTTTCTATCTTTTAAATTCTTTGTCTGGTTTGGTATCAGAGTAATAGTGACCTGTGTGCATGTGTGCATGCCAAGTCACTTCGGTCCTGTCCAACTCTTTGCAACCCAATGGACTGTAGCCCACCAGGTTACTCTGTCCATGGGATTCTCCAGGCAGGAATACTGGAGTGGGTTGGCATACCCTCCTCCAGGGGATCTTCCTGACTCAGGTATCAAACCAATGTCTCCTGTGGCTCTGGCATTGCAGGCGGATTCTTACCATTGAGCCACCTGGGAAGCCTGATAGGGATCATGAAGAATGAATTTTGGGAGTGTTCCCTTATGTTGCATTTTTTGGTATAGTTTAAGAAATTAGTTCTTTATGTATTTGGTAGAATTCCTCTGTAAAGCTATCTACTTCTGGACTTATTCGCTGGGAGATTTTTTAAATTATAAATTCAGTTTTACTTCTGGTAATCAATGTATTCAAATTGTTTCTTCTTGACTCCATCTTGGCAGGCGGTATGTTTCTAGAAATGTGTCCATTTCTTCTAATTTGTTGACATATAACTATTCATAGTATTTATTTATTTTTGCATCTCTGTGGTATTGTGGTTTCTCCTCTTTCTCTTCTTTTGTTTATTTGGGTTCTCTCTCTCTTCTTGGTAAGCCTGACTAAAGAGTTATCAATTTTGTTTATGTTTTCAAAGAACCAGCTTTCAGTTGATATTTTCTGTTGTTTTTATCTGTTCTATTTATTTCCTCTGATCTTTATTGTTTCCTTCCTTCTGGTGACTTTTGATTTTTCTTTTTATTTTTTTGGCAGGTTGTTTGAGATTTTTCTTGTTTATTGAGGAAGACATATATTGCTATAAACTCCTTCTTAGAACTGGAATGTTGTATTTCCATTTTCATTTGTTTGGGGGTATTTTCTGATTTCTTCTTTGATTTCATAATTGACCCATAGTTTGTTTTGTTTTCTAGTAGCACGTTGTTTAGTCTCCACATGGGTTTTAGTCTCCACCTGGTTATTCTTTTCCTATTTTTTTTTTTAAATTAAGACTGTCATTCCCTCCTTCTCCAGAATCTGATCCATCATTTCTTCTCTCTCCCCCATATTTTTAGTTACTTTTCCCTTACTGTTTTCTTCTACTTACCACTTTGCCCATTTCTTTCTCCATCAGAAATAACCTCTTTTCCTGAACATATTTCTCTTTCTTTCTAGTTCTAGAGCTCCTTGAGCTAGAAATATCTTACTACCTCACCAGCCCCCTCCATTCTCATTTATGGCTCTCATTCACTGCAGTCTGCCTCTGCTATTCCTTTATGACTGTGTTTCCAAAGACCAAATTAAAAGGGCCTTATAATGGTTGAGCCCAATAATTTACATAACTGTTCTTCACTAAGGCTGGTGACCTCTTCATATATCTTTAAGCAATCTTTTCTCTTAGTCTCTGAGACATCTCATCGACTCTCAATGTACATCTTCTCTTTTTAAAATAAAATCCACTCCCACTCCCTTGCCTTCAAATATTATTTTAATGTTGACGAACCTGTGGACCCACATTTCCATTCCCCATGTGAACATCTTACCCATTTGTAATTAAAATTTAACAGCTTGAAAAATGACCCAGACGCACTCCTTCTCTAGTATTCTCTAGTTCAGTTTATGGGCTCATCTTCCTTTTCATTCAGGAAACCCAAAAGTTTTAGTGGACATTTCCATCTTCATATTCTCTAACAACTAAAGAGTAACTATTATCTTTTCATTCTACTAAAACATGTCTTTTAATTCTTTCTGTTCCTCTCCATCCTTCATACTGTAGAATCCTCAGTAATTATAGTGATATATAATTGATTCTGAAATATAGTGGATTCTCAATAAATTTGTGAATAGGTTAACCATTTACTGCTTTTGAAGACTGTTTCCTCCATATGAAATGTACTTTCTTTGTTCTACTGGTGAAAACTCAATTTGTGCTCATTCTATGAAGTATTCCCTGACTCTTTAATGAAGAGATACCCATTCCTTTGTGTTCCCATAGTATTTTTTTATACTTCTATTATAGTAAGAATGACATTCTATTTATGTTATATTGATGTCATTTGATGCTAATCTTTGTTTTTATATTATTTTCCAACTAGACAAATTCTTGAGGGTATACATCAATGTTGTATCTTCTTAGTATATTTTCTTCATCTTTACAGTGTTTAGGTAAATCTACATGGTTACATGTTTGGATGATTGTGAGTTTACTAAAAGCATCACACAGGAGACAGAATTTGAAAAGGGCTTTAGAAATGGATTATACTCTGGTAAGATGAGAATGGCATTCAGATTAAGACTGAAAGTACAGAGTATTCTTTAAGAATAACCAGAAGGTCAACTCAGCTAAAGGGAGTTGGAGGGACATTTTGGAGGAAAGATTAATGACAAATAAGGTTGGAGGGTAGACCACTGATGATTATGGGATGACTTGCGTGACTGACAAGTGTATTTATCATATCATTTTCCTCTGGGCAGAAGTGAGCTATGTATGGTTTATGAGCTCAGATAAAAGTTACAACTTTAGGAAGATTCAAATTTACAACTTTAGGAAGATTACTGTGATGTCAGTATGTCTTATGGAATGAGATATAGGCCTCAGAAGCTATTAGAAAGATATTGCAACTGTTCAAAAAGAAATAAATGTATAAATAAGATTTCTTTTAAAAAAAGAATGATAGATACATTCTAAAGGAACCATTCTAGGGATTGAGGAATGTGGATGCTAGAAGATAAAGGAGAGAGAGTCTAAGTAAGGTTTCAAGCCTGAGTGACAGAAGGGGATGGTCCTGCTTCCAACAAGAGATTGGAAACATAAGAGGAAGCCTAAGTTTGTAGAAGTTTATTAGTCCATTTAAAGTTTAAAGTTTAGAGTTCAAAGTTTATTATTTTGGATATAGTGAGTTTGAAGAGCAAATATGAATTTGAACTTGAATATCAGGACTTACTTAAACTCTTCATGACTGTTTTTCTTTTCCTCTTAAATGACTTAGAGAACTGCCACTTAGTAAGATAGTCAAGGCCAAATTCTCCCACTACCCACAGCCTTCAATGCATGATTGCCATTTTGACTGATTGGAAGTTGCCACCCAAATGTAATCTAACCGCTGAAAGCATAAGCACCACTACCAATGAAGTGAATAGCAAAATTAAATAAGGCATATGAAATGTAGCCTTAGGAATTTTAAATAGAAGACAATGCATGTTTCAGAAGTATTCCTTATGTAATATGGAGTAGTGTTAAGAAGTGAGTAAATGAAAAAAAATTCCCCGAACTTGATTAAAATCATACTTTGTCACAGTGTTTCATTAAAAAATCTGAAGGTGACTGATGCCCATTTCCTATACTTTATATCTTTTGAAATATATTAATTTTCCCTGCTGTGAAAAATGACATTCAAAAACAAGATGGTAGGGATAGATGACATCTTTATTATTCTGTCATATAAAACTAGCTTTTAACTCTCTTCAAGGTCTGTTTCTTTCTAAAAGTGACAGTCTGATGCATTTTATTATCAAATTATAAGTAGCTTTGATAAAGCACCAATAAATTTGTCCATACAACTGAAAATAAAAAAGAATTCTATAAATGAATACCTAGGAAAAATGTGAATGTCTAGTCATCAGAACATTTGTCAGATAACTTTAAGAGACCATCACTCTGTGTTTCTTGTGGATTATTGCAATTGGGACTATGGTCAGATAGTAGGTATATAGTTTCTATAAAAAGGAAATTTAACCTGTGATATATTAATACTGTTGTATAGAATAGATTGAGTTAGGTAAAAATAATTTTTAAAAATACAAAAAGAATTCAAGAGTAGAAAGTTGAAAGCTTGCTTAAACAATTCATGTGGCCAGTAAACATCACATTTATTATCACAAGGCAAACAAGCTCAGAGTTAGCTGCACTTGCTGGGTTGTTTTCTATAAGCTTACTTTTGTTAGCCTTTACGTGAACTGGCAACTTTATACTGTTTAGTGTGGGCTGAGAGAATAGTTCCATGGAATTAAAGAAACTCTGCATCAAACTTAACTGATTCTAATTAGCCTACTAGATTAATGGCTTTTTTTTTTTTATATTTATGATTCTCTTTTAGTACACAGCCAAAAGCAGAGAAGGTTTCTGTGCTATTGCAAATTTGAACTCAAAGACTCTTCAGGGAATGAGGCACATCAATAAAATAATACCTTTACTCCCAATGTACCTTGTTTTATATTATTGTATAGACAAAATAGTACTGCTGTTCTATACAAATACACTCCCAAATTTCTCATGCCCCTTTTTACCTGCTACTTATTCCATATGATGTTGTCTTCTGATGGTAATCTGGCAGTGTCAAGGAGCTTCAATTATTTTTTTCAGAAAATCTTGTTACTAGATACTTATTCTAAATATTTTACTTCTGTCAATTTCCATCTCTTCCCATGAAGAGTCTCCTTCTCTCAATATGGGCACCTTTTTCTACATTTTCTGACCTGTATCTTGGAGGGCAGAATGATGTGAGCATTTGGTGAAAAACTTTGAAAGCTTCTGTGAGGATTTGGTGGACAGAAAGAATTGTTCCTTCTAATGACTGGAATCTCAAGATTGTTTCGATCATAGCTTTGGGTTTCTATAAGCATACTAAACCTTCCCTTTAGTTACATGAGTATCTCATGAGAATGCTCTTCATCAATCCCATATCTTCAGCATAGTTTTGAAATAACATTTTCTTGACTTGTCAAATTCACAGTCTAAGGTATACTGTTACAAGGATAATTCACTATGTCTGAAGGCTTCAAAATGTAGGAAAACTCTAAAGCTATTCTTCAGTGAAGTCACTCTAAGTTGTCTATATGGAAAATCCATTGTTCCTATGTAATAACATCCAATTAGTTGTTGAAGAAGCACAAGTTGTGCATTAACACTTGTTTTTCTGGGCCAGGCTGTATGCTAGAGCCTGTATATCTGTAAAGGTAGCTAAACCTGAAAACATTATAATCCATATCATTGGCTATGTGAATTTATTTTCATGCAAAGAGTAGAAGATTCAGATATGTGTATGTGTGCATATCTTGTATATAGTTTATTACTTGACTTTCCCTTGTCTTCTCTTAACACTGAGATACATCTGAGCCTTGTAGGTTTCTTCTGTTAGACATTCCCTATTTTGAATACAGTTGACATGCCATGTTGAATAGTCATACAGCAATTAGATATTAGTGATTCTTCATATACTAGGTTTGAAGATAGTTTTATGTATATGTAAAATATATATTAAATTTATATTTTAAATACATTTATATGAAACATATATACAAAACTCATTAGAGACCTAAATTCCATGCTGTTGTATGCTTTACGTCTATGCTAGAAGCTGAATGTACTATAGGCTGTTTATACCATTTGCTTTCCAAGGCCAAATGTGACAAATAGTAATTTCAACTTTCCTTGAAGCACTGTAACAGTGTAACTTGTCTCTATCTTTTGTTTAAAAACTAAACAAAATCAGACTTTCTTTCCTAAAGCAAGCAAACAAAAAAATCAAATTGCATATAACCAAGAGTATCACAAGAGCTTGAAGGAAAAGGAGCAAAAAGCAAGTAACTTTTCTTTTCAACATCATTTGAAACATATCCCTGGGAATTGTTTGAATAGGAAAAAGCCAATTTTTTGTTGAAGTGGTGGTGGATATCAAGCCTTGTCCATAAATCCTTTCTCTATTCACACATCTAGAGAGACTACACGGATTTCACAGGCTTGGTCCCAAGAAGTTTACAATTTAAGGCAAAGGAATGTGTCATTCACCTACTTACAGTGTTTTTTAATGTCATAATTCCTAGACAATAGAAGTTAAAGAATTGGAATTTTTGCCAACCTATAGTAGAAAATTTCAGCCCTTCCTTTGGTATCGCTTACCCCCAGTAAATGCCGTGATATTGTGTTACCCATCTTGCTATTTTTTAAGATTAGAAATAAAAGTTTTATTTGAGTTGAAATATTCAAATATATGTGCCAGGAAATGCTACTACCTACATTTGCTGATGCTCAAGATGACAAAGCAAAACTCAGGGAGGAAGGAAAATCATAATAAATATTTTAAGTAATCCCATGTCCATGAGAAAATCAGAGTATATCAAAGAATGTAGTAAAACTATATTTTTTTCTTATTTTTGAAATCCTGGTGAGGTTAATATACCTCCAAACTAGTACTTTTTTAATAAAAAGAAATGATGCTTCAGAAAAAACAGTTTTCAGAATAATAATATGAAGAATTTATTTGAACAATTTTACAAAGTCTTTAATTAAATGACACTTTCTTAACCACCAATAGATATTATGAAGAGTATATGGAGGTACTACATGCCAATGCAAAAATATTGAATTACATTTCCTTTCATGATACTATTGATTACATGAGACATGGCTATAAAGTAATGACAGCAAATATAAGAGCCACACATTATAAGGTTAAACCTTATATTGCAGCTCATCCTCTTAGAACAATATCAAACCTAGTATATTTGTATGGGATAAAAGTCAATAAATTTATTAATTTTAAAAATGTAAATATTTTGTATTATTCTGAAGGCAGTCTGTGACTTGCAGTGCCTCAACTTATTAATCATTATGTAGAAGAAAGAATAGAGAAATCTCAGAGTAAAGCCCCTGCTTCACTAGAACAGTGACCCTTACTTTTTAATTCAAAAGTTCTGCTAGGTCATTCAGAAAGAGGAAGACAGAGACAGACAGATTACTTTGCTGATGGGAGTGAAAATTTGATGGGAGGGGCCTTCTTCTGTGAAGAGGCAGAGGTGGAGAAAGTCATTGATTTTTGCTGTACTTTTTTTTTTTAATCTCCTGCCAATGATAAATGAAATAGAAGTTTTGATTTCACTTTCTCATAACAATAGTTCCATCAATCCTAGTTATAATTGAAAGAATGTGAAATTGTTCCTTCACTTAGCAATAATACTTTGAGCATCCACTACATACACAAAACTGACCATATTCCAGGAAGATGTAGGCAAGGAAAACAAAGATGATTTTCATTCTTGAGTTGGTTGGTTAAGTGACAGCCAAAAACAGGCAAAATTGGAATGAAGCAGGACAAAGTGGCAACAGAAGCATGCGAAGTCTGTAAGGAACAGTACCTAGAGAAAGACTGAGGCCAGCTTGCAAGATCCTACCTGGAACTGTACGCTATAGCAGTTGGTTTTTATTTCAAGGGCAACTGATAAATACTGCCTCTACACTAATTGTCTTAAGTGAACATCCCAAAGCGTCTGCTTGGTGGCAATATGCCAGGGAGGGAATCTGGAATGACTCTAAAAATATCCAGAATGACTTTCTTCAGATAAAATTCCCAAGTAAGCACATTTATCCAAAATCTGATAGACGTTGAAATCAATCCTTACCATGAAATATATCTGATGATATTAAACAGGACCAGAAATTCTAGAGTCTATCAGCATGAGAACATTAACCTGAGTATTTAGCAGAAATAAAAATACGCCCACATTTCAACCACTGACCAGCTTATTCCTCTAGCTCCTGTTGCCTGACAAACTCTCTCTTCTAAAACACTTGGCATCATTAAACTCTTTTCCTAAAATAGAAGGGGGACAAAAAGAAAGTCAGAAACTATAAACTTCTCAAAATATACGAAACTCTGGAGAGGCAGCCTGCACCTGCAACCCTGAAAGCAAATGTGTTGAATAATCAGGGATCCCAAACATTAGAGCGCCACTAGAGTTATTTACTCAGCTAATCATTATGTGAAATAGAACATTTGATTTCTGCACCAGTTACCTTGAAGTAGATGCACACCTCGTTCAATTAAATAAAGCACCACAAACAAAATCATTTAGTTCAATGTGTGGTTCTTGTTAGTTTTAGTCAACAAGTCATGTCTGACTCTTGGGACCCCATAGGCTGTAGCCTACCAGGCTCCTCTGTCCATGGGATTTCTGAGATAAGAATACTGGAGTGGATTGCCATTTCCTTCTCCTGGGGATCTTCCTAACCCAGAAATAGAACCCAGGTCTCCTGCATTGCACGCAGATTCTTTACCAACTGAGCTATGAGGGACTCCCACAATCAATAATTTTAAGTCAGTCATGTCTGACTCTTTGCAACCCCATGACTGTATAGTCCATGGAATTCTTCAGGCCAGAATACAGGAGTGGGTAGCTAGCTGTTCCCTTCTCTTTTATTTTTGGTGTATGTCCTTCCTGGTACCCAGAGATGAGCTGTGCATGACTCAAAATCCTGTTAGGTGATGGCCGCATGTCACCTGCATTCTTAGTGTGTTGTGCAAAGATGCACTATATTCTAAGATCTGATTTTAATAGCATAATGCCCTCAAGATAAACATGTTAGCATGTTAGTGTAAATATGGGTCTTCAAGAACATGTTAGAACAGGGCATTTTTCCTTTAATTGGTTGTAGAACTGACATCTTAGCCCCTTGAGTGTTAAAGATTTAGAGGAGGGACAGCAGCCTCAGCTCACTCCCTTTCTCTAGCACTTGCTAGGTTGTCTAGACCTCAACTAACTTTTAAAAGAAGCTTTAAATGGCTTCCCTAGTGACTGGGCATTATTCTAAGGTGTATTAAATGTATTTTAGTTGTTTGTGTAGCTGTCCTATCTATAACTAGAATATAAGAGACCATGATTTCTCAATTAACTTTGAATTATCTCTGGAATGCAATGTACTTCCTGGTAACTTAGTAACTTAGCAAACATTGTTTCCAAAAATTGATTATGAAATGAATTAGCTTGTAAATATATTGTACAAATTTATCCAGACCATACTTCTCAAACATCTTAATCTTCTCCTCAAACTGTGCTTGACCTAAGGAAACCAGACCTGTGGAAGTTTAAAAAAAAAAGTTCAAGATAATAAAAAAAAATTGGAAATGTATTAGTTTAACAGTTTTTTCTTGTTGTAATCTTATCTAGTATACTAGTGAGAGTATCTTCCATATCTGCAATTAAAAAGGCCTTAAAACCAAACCAAGCTTAACCCAGCAATGCGAGTGATGTTCCTTCTCTGTTTACACAGCTTCGCCTACAGTACTGAATATTCTCTAAAAACATCTTCTGACTCCGTCTCTGTCTTCCCATTTTGAAGAGGAACAAAGACAGATTCATCTTTCTTTTTTCAAACATTCTGTTATATTATTCAAACATTATATTGGGCTATGGCCGAATAACAATGTTGTGATAGTTTTGGGTGAGCAGCCAAGGGACTCACCCAAACATATACATGTGTCTGTTCTCCGCCAGACAAATTCACCTTTGTGAGCAAGATGGCTAGCATGTGGGGGTTCCATCAATGATCATATGACATGAATGGCAATCTTTTAACATTTTTTAAAGTACTTTATTTAACATTTTGTTCATGTTTTGACTGTGTGGGTCTTCATGGCTGTGTGTGGACTTTCTGTAGCTGTGGAGAAAGGGACTGTTCTCTAATTGCGGTGCACAGGCTTCTCACTGTGGTGGTTTCTCTTGTTCTGGAGCACAGACTCTATGGTGTGTGGACTTCACTAATTTTGGCATATAGGCTTAGTTGCCCCACAGCATGTGGAATCTTCCTGGACCAGGGACTGAAACCATGTCCCTCACGTTGGCAGGCAGATTCTTAACTACTAGACCACCAGGGAAGTCCAGAAATGTTTTTAAAATGTAAAATTTGATATTAATAGTGTTTACTGGTAGCAAACCACACAGATTCCCCCCTTAGGAATGGAGCCATGTGGCTGTGTTAAGTGCACATGGCAAGCAGAATAATGGCCCCCCAAAAGATAGCTCAGACAGTAAAGAATCTGCCTGCAATGCAGGAGACCAAGGTTTCTATGCCTGGGTTGGGAAGATCCCCTAGAGAAGGGAATGGCAACAGACAGGAGGAGAAGGGGACGACAGAGGATGAGATGGCTGGATGGCATCACTGACTCGATGGACATGAGTCTCAGTGAACTCCAGGAGTTGGTGATGGACAGGGAGGCCTGGCGTGCTGCGATTCATGGGGTCGCAAAGAGTCAGACACGACTGAGCGACTGATCTGATCTGATCTGACAATATTCTTGCCTAGGAAATCCCATGGACAGAGGAGCCTGGCAGGCTACAGTCCATGGGGTCTCAAAGAGTTGGACACGACTGAGCGACTAACACTTTCACAAAAAATAGCACTAAAAGCACAAAAATAGCACACAAAAAAATAGTTCTAATCACTGGAATCTGAGGGTACCTTATAGCATAAATGGGACTTTGAAGATGTGGTTAAATTAGAAATGTTGAGATGGATTATCATGGATATATCCAGTGGACCCAATATAACACAGATGTCCTGGTAAGAGGAGGCAGGAGGATCAGAGACAGAAAAAAAGATGTTATGACAAAAGTAAAGATAAACATAGCAAGAAGCCATAGCCCAAGGAGTGCAGGCAGCTGGTGTGTGTGTGTGACCCCATGGACTAGCCCACTGGGCTCCTCTGTCCATGGGGATTCCTCAAGCAAGAATACTGGAGTGGGTTTGCATGTCCTCATCCAGGGGATCTTCCCAACCCAGGCATGGAACCCTAGTCTCCAACATTGCAGGCAGATTTTTCACTGTTTGAGCCACCAGGGAAGCCAAGAAAACTGGAATGGGTAGCCTATCCTTTCTCCAGGGGAACTTCCCAAGGCAGGAATCAAATGGGGGTCTCCTGCATTACAGGCAGATTCTTTACCAGCTGAGCTACCAGTGAAGCTGGCAGGCAGCCTGTAGGAGCCAATAAAGGAAGAAAGTGGATTCTCCCCTAGACTCTAAAAGGAATGTAGCTCTTCTGACCCATTGCAGACTTCTGGTCTCCACAGTTGTAATGAATTGCTACATTTTAAGTCATTATGTCCTGATAATGGTGATAGCAGCAATAAGAAACTAGTGTAACATACAAGTAGGTTAGGGATAATTTGGCTTCAAATAGCAAGAACTTCAAACTAAACTGACCTATATAGGGAGAAAGTACATTGGTTTGCACATTCAGAAGTGTGATAGGAGGCAGAGTGCATTGTCTTAATAATATCATCAGTGGTGCCACTTAATTCATTCCTGTATCTCTGCTCTGTAGTTATCTCTGTTCTATTGACTTCATCTCTTTTGAGAAGACTGCCAATAGCCATTGGAGTTAAATGCTTCCTTATTGGTTTTCAACAGTAAAAAAAAAAAAAAAAATGAGGTGGGGGGGTACTTCTCATCATTATCTACCACAATGCATGTATGCTCAGTCATGTTCAAATTTTTGCAACCCTATGGACTGTAGTCCACGAGGCTCCTCTGTCCATGGGATTCCAGGCAAGAATACTGGAGTGGGTTGCCATGCCCTCCTTCAGGGATCTTCCCAGCCCATGAGAATGGTTAAACAAGTTCCAAGGATACCGTGCCCTCAGTCTCAGGTCCAGGAAACAAGTGTCTGCTTTCACTAGGTCAGGTTTTTCCTTGCTCTCTAAGGACAGTTGTGTAATAGAAGGAGCAGCAGCAGTTAGAGAAACTCACGACTCATTCTGCCAGGCTCAGATTGGCAGTGAGTCTGGAGTTTTTTCCACCTGGGGAATGGCAACATGCCCAGCATCTTGGCTCATCACACCACCGTCTGGCTTACCTGCCGCAGGTTGCTGAACTCTGAGTTAGATTGACACCAGATAGCCACTTGTAAATCATCCTTGCAAATGGTGCATTTCCTTTGAAAATGGATACATTGCTTTGTGTACATTACTGCATCAAAATCTGCTTCTGTGTGTTTTCCAAGTATCTGATGTGATAGTTCTGAGTAATTTCCTATGCAACCAGCTCTACAGTCAGGCAAAGTAATACAGAAAGGAAAAAAGAAAGAGAGGGTATTAATTGGATATCCTGAGCTACATATACTTATTTGTGAGATATTTAATCTCCCACCTTAATGAATTACTTTCTCCAATCTTATAGAAGGGGAAATTTGAGATATTTAATCTCCAACCTTAATGCATTGCTTTCTCCAGTCGTACAGAAGGGGAAATTTGAGAACTAAGTTGCAAAACTTGTAAGTGTCAGAGCTGTTAAGAACTTTCAGGCAGTGTGATTCCTAGGCCCATATTCTTCCTATGTACTCCTAAGGGCCACCCCCAGAGTTGAATATCTGAACAGAGTTCCCTTGTGAGAGTTGCCCCTCCTAATACTATCCTTGTGACTTCAGATTCACCCCAGAACTGGTTTTGATGTCCTATATAGAGGCTGAGAAATCTGAGGCCCATCAGATTTTTGCCAAGCTTGTTAGAACTAAACACAGAGATGAGGAAAGGTCCTTCTAGATCAGTTCCAGAAGAAACCTAGAATTGATCTAGTGGTTTTCGACCCCTTTGTCTCAATTCAATTCACTCAGTCATGTCCAACTCTTTGAGACCCCATGGACTGCAGCACACCAGGCCTCCCTGTCCGTCACCAACTCCCGGAGTTTACTCAAACTCATGTCCATTGAGTTGGTGATGCCATCCAACCATCTCCCTCTTTGTCTTCCCCTTCTCCTCCCGCCTTCAATCCTTCCCAGAATCAGTGTTTTCCAATGAGTCAGTTCTTCACATCAGGTAGCCAAAGCCTTGGAGCTTCAGCTTCAACATCAGTCCCTCCAATGAACACTCAAGACTGATCTCCTTTAGGATGGACTGGTTGGATCTCCTTGCAGTCCAAAGGACTCTCAAAAGTCTTCTCCAGCACCACAGTTTAAATGCATCAATTCTTCGACACTCAGCTTTCCTTATAGTCCAACTCTTGCATCCATACATGACTACTAGAAAAACCATAGCCTTGACTACCTTTGTTGGCAAAGTAATGTCTCTGCTTTTTAATATGCTGTCTAGGTTGGTCATAACTTTCCTTCAAGGAGTAAGCATCTTTTAATTTCATGGCTGCAATCACCATCTGCAGTGATTTTGGAGCCCCCCAAAATAAAGTCTGCCACTGTTTCCCCATCTATTTGCCATGAAGTGATGGGACTGGATGCCATGATCTTCGTTTTCTAAATGTTGAGCTTTAAGCCAACTTTTTCACTCTCCTCTTTCAGTTTCATCAAGAGGCTCTTTAGTTCTTTTTGGCTTTCTGCCATAAGGGTGGTGTCATCTGCATATCTGAGGTTATTGAAATTTCTCCCTGCAATCTTGATTCCAGCTTGTGCTTCATCCAGCCCAGCATTTCTCATGATGTAAACAAGTTAAATAAGCAGTGTGACAATATACAGCCTTGACGTACTCCTTTTCCTATTCTACCCCAATTCTGTTAAGGGAAACCTGAGTGCAATAACATTGATCATCAGGATTGAGTATGGTAATTTGGCTTGCCAGGTGGGCTTATCCTTTCTCTGTCATGGTTTAAGCATTTTCAGAGGTTTAAGCATTTCATACCAAAGATAGAAAAGAATTACCCTTCTGTTTCTGGGGACCTTTCAGAAAGAACATTCAAATTGCCTCAACCATGTGTATAGCTCAGGAGAGCCCAGGCAGCCAGGAGACAAGGTATGAATGGTTTGGACCCTGAATTTTACAAAAGCAGAGACTGATCTTATAAACACTGCATTTCCAGATCCAAGTACAGTGTCTAACCCATAACAAATTATTATTGTTAAATGAAGGACTAAATAAAAGAATGGTCAATTTAGTAAATATTTTGTCAGCAAAGTGGAAGGCAAGGATAGAGCAAAGTGGTAAAATGATGGTGAACAAGGCTAGTTATGTGTCATTATCCAACAAAATTTAAGCAACACTTTGCCTTAAACGAGACAGACCCTTAAGTCCGAGACCTATAGTGACAATATTTAAAAGAGCACCGATTCCATTATTGGCGTTCATGGGATAGAAATGAAAGATCTTTTTACCCAATAAGTATCACGTGAAATATCAGGCTTTACGAAATGTTAGCATTTGAAAAGCATTTCTAGTTTCTGGCAATCTCTAAGAAAATGGCTAAAACAATTTTCCAAAATGGTTCTATTGAACCCTACTGAAATGCATTTTATGTAGTCCTATGTGATTGCTCCTGCTTTATTGTTCAAGAACTGTTAATAATGAGAGTTTTAATATGCAGAAAACAAGCAACAGAATGGGACCCAAGGTTCTTCTATTTTATTTTTTAATAAAAAAAGTAAAAGCCCTATTAGAATCCATTTCCAGAGATAATTTACTGGCATATACATTGTCTAATTTATTTCTAATGTAGAGATAAAATCAGCTTATAAGGAAATTAAAACAGAGCACACCTTCAACTTGAGATGACTGGGAGGCTCTCAGGATCCCCAAAACATTTTTTCATGGCAGTTGTGACTTGAAATCACAGAATGGACATGATAAACACCACTATACATTCAGGCCACAGCAGTTGAATGTGATCACTACTGTTTCCATCACTATTTTCAGTGGATGTTTTCCATGATGTGAAATCAGTTATCGCTTCCACATCTACATTAATATAATTGGTTCTTACTCTCCAGAGGAAAATTTATAAAAGGCAGTTTCAGTAAATAAGGGGTAAAGGGTCCCTGTTTGCCACTGCATCCTCTGGGATGGATTATCACTATGCACTTCCTCCGGATCCTAAGGGAATTCTTGGTACTACTGTGTTAAACCCCTTTTTTTCTTTGCAAGGGAAAGCAAAATGGCACTTTTTTTTTTCCAAGAAAATTGCTATGCTTAGTGACAACAATTCTAAAAAGCAGTACCCTTCAAGGTATTGATTACCACATGGTTTAAAGAATACTGTGTGTTCGGGAGATGGTTCAAAGGAAGTCACAAAGCAGGTGTCATTTCTAAATAGTTTTAAATTCCCAGTTACTATTAAGAAAATGGATACCAAAGCTAAATTTTCAACAGTTCCTGCATCAAATAAGATCTTTGGTAACAGCAAAATCAAGGGGTACTTTTGTTTTGGAAAAGTTACTCCAAGTATGAAAGAGCAGTGATTCCTTTTCATGTGGGCAAGTTCTTCATGCACAGAGTGTGAGATACAGGGAGGCATAATTCCCAAAGATGGTTGCCTCTTCTCTGCCAACATTTTTCATTTTGAGTAAAATATTTTCAGAATGCCCAGGAGATTTTATTATTTGAATAGGAAGCTGGAACCTCACATTTACAGCATATTTGGCAAGCTTTGGAATGTAATGTAGAAATCAGAACCATCTACAAAAGATGCATTCACCATACTCTCTGATGATGAGTATAGCCAGATTTTATAAGTGAGGCCAGGTCAAGAGTCTCAAGGCAAGGAAGGCGCTTCAGTATCTGTGCCTCTCCAATGGGACATAGGTGACTGTCATTTTTCTGGCCTTGGGGAACTCTGATTCCAAGTATTAGGCAGTTTGTTACTTCATATAAGCTGAACAAAGCAAAGCAAAAGAAAAAGCATTCTATTAGATGTCTATGCAAATATTCTTAGGACTAGAGCAATCATTTAATTCAGGGCAGGACAGGCAGTTCTGCCTCTTATCACCTCGATTATGGCCTTAACCCTCAGCCTTGCTTTGAAAGCCAGACCTCACTTTGTATCCTCAGAGCAATATTAATTCAGAACTTACTTGGATTTGTTCCTTGGGCAAAAGGTTAAGTGATCCATAAATTTATTTCCCTGCAGATTTGAAAAAAGAAAAGTAAATATCACAGTGATACGTTAGGCAGGTTCTGCAGCATCAAAATCGACTACCCCTCCTGTTGCCAGTGTCAGTGCCACGTGGTGAATAGAAAATAATTAAACTATTTGTGGCTCACTCATGTGAATGATGCCAGTGACCAGAAAGATCAAATCCTCAAAAAAATCTGATTAATAAGGAATGGCTCTAACCTGATCCTTGTTTGACTAAGAACTAAATCCCATTACAAATGTGCAAAGAAGGATAATTCAGCTCTGTGAAATGGCTTTTAGTTAACATAACTCCACTATGAAGAAATGTATAGTGTCCCCAAACCAAAACATACTTGTTGTAAGGTAGAACCTACATTTTTCATATCTAACCTTAGATTTTGTGGTTCCCTATCCAGTGACTCAACATTAGTGTAATAAGGACCTTTATAACTCCTGGCAGATGCTGCTCTGTGGCGCAGATTTTGTGATTGAAGGTAATAGCCTTCAGACTTAAATTCTCTCGTGGAGGAGGGTATGCTTGAAAAGATAATAGTGGTGGAGAGATTCTTAGAGTTCTCCCCATCCTCTCTAGGCAACAATAGCTCAGTTATTGAATATCCATCAAGTGTATGTCATTGGTCTGTGCTTACTGAAAGTTTTCATATTGAATCCCAGAATCTTTTTTCTAAATGAAGAGCATTGCCTTCATGTCTCTTTGTGTGTCCAAATCATTGTTCAGTTTGCAACCAGAAACTGGACTTTTTCCTCTGAGTGTTGTAAAAAGATGTGCCACATGCAGAAAATCATAGAGTAGAATGAGTCCTGTAAGATCAGCCCTTTTGTCCTCCTCCCTCTCTTAACACAACTAAGGATTACCAAGTGTCACAAGCTCAAAGGCTTGCCATGTGCTCCAGACCTCTGTGCCTCTGCTCATACTGAAGCCCCCTCCCTACCTTATTACCCCTCCTTCACTCTCCTATTCCTTAAGCTACAAACTCCATTCAGTCAGTAAACTTCTTATTGAGCGCAATATTCAGCGTTCATCCTTGGCAATATATAGTCTAATGGGGAAGACAGGCAGTTGAACACACTATAGAAGAGAGGTATAGCTACTGTGGAGGCCTATAATAAGAGGTTCTAGACTTAGCTGAGAGGTCACAGGAGGCTGGACTAGAATTAGAAAGTAACTTAATAAGGAAAAGGAGGTGCTTGGAGAAAAGAACATTCCATCAGATAGAATCTAACTCTGGGAGGTGGGAGATACAAGGGGGCAAGTGATATAAAAATTAAACAGAAGGAAGATTATATAAACCATAGGACAAATGGGAATTCATCAAAGGATAGGCAGGGAGTGACATGATCAGATTTAGATTTCTTAAAACTCATTATTGTGTGGAGATTTGTTTAGAAAGAGATAAGAGAAGATGCTGAGGCACCAAATGAAGGCTGTTGATAATTCCTGCACATGACAAAATCTCTATCAATCTCTGATAAAAACAACCTTGTCTATTAGGCTGTTATCACTGACATATGTCTTCTATCCTCCAGGTAATTAATGTGTTAGCATATTTAAGACACTAGGTCTGGAACTTCTAAAACAGCATCATTAATTTAAATATGAGCTACTAGCCTGCCTAAGACCATGTCAGATCATTTCAACTTAAAATCAAGTCTCTGCTCTTTAAAGAATTTATGAAGTAGAACCAAATTAATAGATATTATTAAAATGTAATAGACTTTCCCTCCTCTTGGTCTTAGACACAAAAATATTTGAGTTATCTGAAAGGACTTGTTCTTCACCAAGGCATGCCAATTACCACCTGAAATTTATTTGTTATATATTTTTTCAATTTTTTAGATTTTCCTCTCATTTTTATTTTAATATATGGATTTCTCCTTTTCTGTTTAAATAATACCAGCACTTGTTAGCACTCATTTGTTCTCTAGAAGTAATCTATGACACACCAGATTATGGAAGTTAAATGGGACAGTTAATATGAACGTGCTTCTCATTCTGCCACTGTTTCTGGCTGTGATCTTCACACAGGAAGCCCTGCTGGGTTTCAGGGTGGTGTCATGTTTCACAGAAAGGAAGACTTAACTAATTTTCCATTTCACAAGTACTATCTCTACTTTCCCACTCCTCATTCACTTATATAAAACAGTCTTAAGTATGTTGGATGCCCTCCTGATAAACGCCCGGCATCCCTCTGTAAGCAGAAGGTAGGTACTTGGGTGCCAGTGGCAGAACATGTTTTCCAGGCAGGAAAACTTTTTTTTGTTTCTTCAATTTATGCAATAGGTCGCCAAACAAGCCATCTGCTGATCTGGTTTCCAAAGCATATGGCTTCTTCCTTAATCTGTAATGTGGGAGACGAACTAAAAGAAGTCATTCTTGGGAGAGAGTAACTAAAGCACTCACAATCTAATCACTGTTCTTTGTGTTCTAAATTCTACCCAAGGGCCAAGGAGGAATTCTTAAAATTCTTGTACTGGGAGCACATGAGATGTAACTTTGCAGAATTATTGTCACTGAGCTCCATTTTAATAATAGACTTTTAACATAGACAACAAGAGTCGGCCATAACAAATCCATGACGATGTTTGCTTTCAGATAGGGATTGAAAATATTCTGTCCTCTAGCGTAGCACCAAGAGCCATTAGGTATTAAGCACTCATAATATGTCAGGCCCTGTCTTGTAGCTTTCATTGTTTCAGATGGGCAGCAGGGCCTATAGTTCAGAGCCTGGCTTAAGAACCAGGCCACGTGGGGTTCAGATTCTGGCTCTGTCACTCACTGTTTTATTCTCTTTGGAGACTTGTTTAACTTCCCAGTGCCTCATTTATTTTTTTATTGTATCATTTCATTTTTTTTTAAATCTTTATTGCAGTATAGTTGCTTTACAATGTTGTATTAGTTTCTGCTATGCAGCAAAGTGAATCAACTTTATGTATCCCCTCTTTTTTGGATTTCCTTCCCATTTAAGTCACCAGAGAGCATTGAGTAGAGTTCCCTGTACTATACAGTAGGTTCTCATTTGTATTAATAATCTATTTTTATACATAGTATCAATAGCATATATAGGCCAATCCCAATCTCTCAGTTCCTCCCACCCCTTCCCTTTCCCCACTGGTATCCATATGTTGGCTGTCTGCATCTGTGTCTCTATTTCTGCTTTGTAAATAAGATTCTCTCTACCAGTTTTTTTTTTCAGATTTCACATATATGCATTTATATGCAATATTTGTTTTTCTGACTTACTTCACTCTGAATGGTCATCTCTAGGTCTGTCTATCCACGTCTCTGCAAATGACCGACCCAATTTCATTCCTTTTTATGGCTGAGCAATATTCCATTATAAATATATACCACATCTTCTTTATCCATTCCTTTATTGATGGACATTTAGGTTGTTTCCATGCCCTGGCTATTTTAAATAGTGCTGCAATGAACACTGGGGTGCGTGTTTCTTTTTGAATTATGGTTTTCTCTCTCAATGCTTCATTTATAAATGGAGCAGAAGATAACAGTCCTCAGCATTACAGTCATCATAAGGATAAAAGACTTAAATACTTAGATCAGTCCCCAACACATACTAAACATCTTACCTATTAGCATCTCATTTAAACTACATGAACTTTCCTTTTGCTATAACAGAGAACTTAAGTAACTACCACCAGAGAATTTTGACTCTAAAGGTCAAGAATTGTCCTCTATAAAAAGACATAAGAAAGAATATTATTTTCAAAGTTATATACATAGTTTTTAATTAAAACTGTGATTTTATTTTTTAACTCAGTTAATAGCAAGCAGATTCAAATTTGAAGTTCAATAATGAAGACACTGTGCTGAATTTTCTAGTTGCTATTTGTGTGTTACCTTTTTTCATGAGCCTGATTTTCTACGAGTATTTCAATTTTTCTCTTACCTTTGGTAATAACCACCTTGTAGAATGCTCCAGCAAGGGAAAAACTGAATATTTTTTTAAAGAAAACTAGAGGGAAATGTTAGCTAAGTGTGGTAAACAAAGTTTATACAACAGAGAAATTTTATTCTAAAAAAGACCACTGAGGAAGGAAAATAAGATACAGTATAAGAATATAAAATGAGGAGAACTACTTGCCTTTGGGCAACTGGCTAACATTTTCAATCCCAGCTTCTGTTAGTCATGTGCAAACCCTGTATCTTAAACTCAATTAAGTACAAGTCAAATTTTGCACATATATGCTTTTTATATTCTACTTCTTTCTAACCAAAATGTTTTCTGTCCCTCTTTTTTCCCCTTCAATTTCTCTTTGTCCTTAAGCTCTCTGTGAAGTAAGCATTGTCTGACACTCCTAGGTAATTAACATCTCTCCTTCTTTTGTGGTCTTATGATACCATATACATAATACCATCACAGCATTGTATTGATTCACTTGCTTTTTCTTCTAATTTTATTGAGATATAGTTGGCCTACAGCACTGCATAAGTTTAACATGTACACCATAATAACTTGACTTACAGTATTTGAAATGATTACCGCAATAAGTTTAGTTAACATCCATCATCTCATATAGATTAAGAAAGAAAGGAAGGAAAAGTTTCTTTCCTTGTGATAAGAACTCTTAGGATGTACTCTCTTAACAAGTTCCAAATATGCCACAAAACAATAATTATAGTTATCATGTGTATGTTACACCCCTATTATTAAATTTATAATCATATATCCAGAAATTTAGTATCTTTTGATGACCTTCATTTATTCCCCCCACTGTAGCATGGCTTTCTTTCTGTAACACAAATCTGATCTCTTTCTTATTCTTTTACAAAAGACTCCTTGAGTGCCTACTATCTGACACTCTGCATTAAATAGGTATTGTCATGCAAATATTATTTCCACTTTTAAAAATGGGGCCCAGTTTTATCCTCCAGAAAACCTGAAACAAAGCAAGTTATCAATGCATGTCTGTTGATATGAGGATTTGGCCAAATAAAATAATCCCATGACTTCACAGTCATATTCTAATTTTAACAAAAGGTAATACTATTGCAGTGTCTCCTCTACTTTTCACAAGACTCTAAATATCTTTTGTTTCCAAAATTCAAATCTATCCTTAGAAGCTAACAATTTGCCGTCACTTGAAAACTCAAAACACATGTATTCAATGTGTGGTAGTACCATAATTTTTAACTTCTCCCCTCAGGTTGCTCCAGAGAAGGCAATGGCACCCCACTCCAGTACTCTTGCCTTGAAAATCCCATGGATGGAGGAGCCTGGTAGGCTGCAGTCCATGGGGTCGCTGAGGGTCGGACATGACTAACTTCACTTTCACTTTTCACTTTCATGCATTGGAGAAGGAAATGGCAACCCACTCCACTGTTCTTGCCTGGAGAATCCCAGGGACAGCAGAGCCTGGTGGGCTGCCATCTATGGGGTCGCACAGAGTCAGACACGACGGAAGTGACTTAGCAGCAACAGCCTCAGATTGCTCAGTGGTAAAGAATTCTCCTGCTAATGCAGGAAACCTGGTTTCAGTCCCCAGGTTGGGAAGATCCCCTGGAGGAGGACATGGCAATCCCATCCAGTATTCTTGCCTGGATAATCCCATGGAGAGAGAAGCCTGGTGGGCTACAGTCCATGGCATTGCAAAGAGTAGGACATAACTGAGTACACATGCACAAGTGATAAAAAATCCAGATTGTCCTATTTTTATTTCCTTTAAAATGTTACAGTAATCTTTGCATGCCTTTCTTTGTATATTTGACAGTTCCATCAGTTCCATCGGAAAGATTCACATTCATGAGAATATTAGAACAATAAATATGTTCATAGACCAGATCTACTGGCCTAGAGAGATATTTAAGCTCAGAAATAGATCCACATTTTGTAGGACCTGGTGCAAAATAATCAAGGGCCTCCCTTAGAAATAAAAAAAGGAAACATTTTAAAACTTGCTTAGATCTCTCCTTTTTAAGGCCTTAGAAAAGGCCCATAAAAGTAAGGAACCCTAAAGTTCATGGTTCATTGATTTCATGGTAAACCTGCCCACACCCATGATATATTGATGAAGGGAAAAGAACAAGTTAAAGAATATATATTATCTATACATTCTCCTTAAAAATGATAAATCCACATATACAGTGTTTAAGTTTTAAGAGCAGGTGAAAACTGTGAAATGATTATAAACTGAGATACTAAAATTAGCTTCCTCAAGGAGGAGCTAAGCCAGGGGTTAAAATAGGTTGTTTGGGTGTGTGTGTAGTCATCATTTGTATTTTAGATACTTTTGTTAATTATTGTGATCATGTGTGACTTTTTTATTTCAAATAGTAAAATAGACTACTCAGGGGATAAAAGCATGTGCTGCGGTACCTTCTGTAGGCATTCCAAAGAAAGTGTTTGGGATTAGTCCACATTCTCCCAAGGTGACTATATGAATATGCCACATCGACTGGTTTTAGAAGTTCTATTGTATTTGTTATAAAATTAGCTATACTCTTTTATGAGAACATCCCTTATATTAATTAATAGACTGCCCTTGGGCCTCCCATAAACACATACCACAAGAGAGTCAGATAAGAAGAGAGAACATAAAAGCTCAATGACCTACCCATGGGGTGCCAAAAAAACCATCTTTGGTAAATGAGACTGTCCAGTATGTCACCCTGAAATTACCAAAATCAATCACATTTTTTAAACCAAAAGGAACATTCCTTCTAAGATAAGACAAAGTTAAGATGAATGCTGCTGCTGCTGCTAAGGCACTTCAGTCGTGTCTGACTCTGAGTGACCCCATAGACGGCAGCCCACCAAGCTCCCCCATCCCTGGGATTCTCTAGGCAAGAACACCAGAATGGGTTGCCATTTCCTTCTCCAATGCATGAAAGTGGTAAGTAAAAGTGAAGTCACTCAGTCGTGTCTTGACTCTTAGTGACCCCATGGACTGTAGCCTGCCAGGCTCCTCCATCCATGGGATTTTCCAGGCAAGAGTACTGGAGTGGGTTGCCATTTCCCTCTCTTGAGGCATATATATCCCACAATAGAATATAATCAAGACAAATCAGGCCGAAAATATTTTTCTTGACTTCTATGCAGGTATCACTTGATTGTGGCAGAGGAAAATCTAATATACATTTTAAAACAACTTGTCATTAAAATAAATTAAAGAAGATTCACACCAGGAAAAATGTTTTTTTAGAATAACTAGCTCCACCAAGATGTATGCAATCTAATTAGCATGATAGATTTATGCCAATAGCATTTTCCAGCAACAGATTCTATGGTTCCTAAAGGCAGAATTTCATAGCAGGGTAAGGCTAACGATTACAGTGTGTGCACGGTAGTCCTAGTCTCAGCTCCAAGCACAAAAGCAAATGCCTTTCTCTTAGGTGTTCTGACAGGATGATATTAAAGAGCAACATGTGTCAGAAGATATAGGAAATCAGCTGCCCTGTTTGGCAGGTTTTACAGTGGAATGTTTGTACTGTCAGGGCGGTGGGTATGACAAACCTGAGAGATGACAGTCATAGGAGCATTTAGGTAAGAGAACAAGCTTAATAGAGATGCCACTGTTGACAATAACATGCTTATGTTAACAGTCTTTGCTTTCATTTTCTACTGGAAATTCCAAAGCCCACTTTTGAACCAATGTTTTTTGTTTTTTGTTTTTTGCCCCCTAAATCTTACAAAAACACCTTTTAGTTCTTTGCAGGACTAGGAGACTAAAGTGCCAGTCATATCTATTTTTCAAGAAAGCTCAGATCAGGATACAATTGACATTCTTCAGTCAGGGCATGATTTTGGATTGAAGAACTTATGTAGCATTTTGAAGCAACTGTGAAATGGTTGCCAATTTTTCTGGCATGCACTTCAAATTAACTTGGAGCCCAAGCTCAAGAGTGGTTGTTACCCAACATTTGTATTGAAGCCCAACACCATGCACAGGGTGTACCCTGCAATCATTGTACAACAACTATCCCATCACTGCACATCACAAATTAAAATACATGAAACAATACAATCTTCTCTACAAATACATACACTTTTTATACATTTCTGTAGATATTCAAGTCAAATATAGTATCTATATCCCCAGCAATGACCTACTTCCAAGTTATTTGAACTCCTCCCGAAATATTTTACTCTAACTCTGTATGCATGTTCAGTGGTAGAACATTTGGGAGAATGAACTGCCAGTAGTGAATTGATGCTAAATGAATGGGTGTGCTTTAAAAAAAAAAAAGTGTCTTTTCACTTCTGGGCTTTAATGCTCATTTAATTATAATGATTTCAAATTCTCTCAAGGCTAAAATTAAACTTGGCTTCCTGGATAGCCAAACAAGTGACTATTCTACACCACCCAGCTCCCATTTTATCTCAGGCTTACTTTGAGTATAAACTAGTTAAAAAGTCATATTCTGAATGCTGAATTAAAAATCACTAAAAATATAATTTGAAGGGCCAGTTAAAATCCAATACCATCCAATCAGGATGACAGTAGAACATTGTCATTCTCCTGCCCATGAGACAAAATAGGCAGGTGGTAGTCAGGGAACACTGGTCGCAGAGGAGAGTGTTGGTCACATCACTGCTAATCAACTGGATGAAGTGTGTGGAGCCCAGGGGAAAGTCACCAGAAGCACAGTTCCAATGGAGAGACAGGTCAGACTCAAAATGATGGTCCCAACTTGAGCTGCCCATGTATAGGAGGCAAAAGAGACAAGTCCACACATGAAAGCAACAGATATAGACAAGGAATGCTCCATGAGAAAGGAAGCTTAATATGAGAAAGGAAGCTTAAAGGAAGTGCAGACCTAAGCCCAGAGATGTTTCTGAGCTGGTGACCATTAGCTAGGGAGGGCACTTGATTAGATATCTGTAGCTTTGGACATGGTAGTTCTTGGGAGATCTTAAGGGCTATTGAGGTAACTATTATTGTATTAAAGACACAAAATCATGACCTGTATTTAAATAGGCATATACTTATGGGTCAGAGAAGGCAATGGCAAACCACTCCAGTACTCTTGCCTGGAAAATCCCATGGATGGAGGAGCCTGGTAGGCTTCAGTCCATGGGGTCACTGAGTCGGACATGACTGAGCGACTTCACTTTCACTTTTCACTTTCATGCATTGGAGAAGGAAATGGCAACCCACTCCAGTGTTCTTGCCTGGAGAATCCCAGGGACGGGGGAGCCTGGTGGGCTGCCATCTATAGGGTCACACAGAGTCAGACAGGACTGACATGACTTAGCAGCATACTTTTGGGTAAGAGGAGAGATCTTAGACCCAAACTTCATTATTTTTGACCTAAGAATCTATATATTTAAATTTAATTTTTCTCTCTAGTATTGAGATATAATTGACAACATTGGGTTAGTTTAAGGTGTACAACATAAGGATTTGGTATGTGTATATATTGTGAAGTGATTACCACAATAAACTTAGTTAACACCTCATATAGTTACAAAATTTTGTCATATGGTAAGAACTTTTTAAAATCTTTCTTAGCAGCTTTTAAATATACAATACTGTATTGCTAACTATAATTACTATACTATATATTACACCCTCACAATTTATTAATCTTATAACTAGAGGTTTGCACCTTTTGTCTACTTCCGAATCCTTGCCTCTGGCAGCCACAGTCTGTATTCTGTATTCGTGAGCTCGTGTTTTTTTGTTTTGGAGTTGTTCTGTTTTTCTTTTTTTAAGATTCATATATAAGTGAAACAGTGTATTTGTCATTCTTTCATTTATTTCCCCTAGAGCAGCGCCCTCAAGGTACATCCATGTTGTCACAAATGGCAAGATTTCATTCTTTTTTATGACTTAATAATATTCCATTGTACCTGTATACTATTTATATAATACATTGACCCTTACATTGCTTCCATGACTTGACTAATGTAAATTGTGCTATGATTAACATAGAGATGCATATATCTTTTCAAATTACATTTCAAAAGTTTCAAACAGTTTTCAAGTTGTTTTATTTCCTTTAGATAAATACCCAGAATTGGAAAACCTGGATCATGTGGTTGTTCAATTTTCATTTGTTTTTTTATTGACATATAGTTGATTTACAATGTAGTTAGTTTACAGTGTTGTGCCAATCTCTTCTCTACAGCAAAGTGGCTCCATTTTACACATACATACATTCTTTTTTACATTATTTTCTATTATGGTTTATTACAGGATATTCAATATAGTTCCCTTGCTATATATATTAGGACCTTATTGTTTCTTCATTCTGAATGTATTAATAATAGTTTGCATCTATCAAACCCAAACTTCTGATCTATTCCTCTTCCTCGTCCCTCTCTTGGTAACCACAAGTCTGTTCTTTGTGTCTATGAGTCTGTTCCTGTTTTGTAGATAGGTTTATTTGTGCCATATTTTAAATCCCACATTACAAGTGATATCATATGGTATTTGGCTTTCTGATTTAACTTCACTTAGGATTATAATCTCTAGTTATGTCCATATTGCTGCAATGGCATTATTTCCTTCTTTTTTATGGCTAAGTAGTGTTTCATGGTATATATGTAGTGCATCTTCTTTATCCATTCATCTGTCGACTGGTATTTAGGCTGTTTCCATGTTTTTGGCTATTGTGAACAGTGCTACTCTGAACATAGGGGTGTGTGTGTATCTTTTTGAATTATAGTCTTGTCTGAGTATATTCCCACAGTTGGGATTGCTGGATCATATGGTAATACTCTTTTGAGTTTTCTGAGAAACCTCAATATGATTTTACACAGTGACTGTACTCCATTTTTATTTTTTGAGGAATCTCCATATTGTTTTTCATAGGGGCTGCAGCATTTAAATTCCCACCAGGTATTCCCAAAAGAGTTCTCTTTTCTCTATAACCTTGACAAAATTTGTTATTTCTCATCGTTTTTAAAAAAATAATAGCCAAATAGTCATTCTAGTAGGTATGAGGTGATATCTCTTTGTAGTTTTGATATGCATACCCCTGATGATTAGTGATGTTGAGCACATTTTCCTGTACCTGGTTGACCATCTGTACCTCTTTTTTAGAAAAATATCTGTTCAGATCTTCTGTCCATTTTTAATCAGATTGTTTTGTCTGCAGTTGAAACTTATGAGTTTGTTATAAATTTTGGATATTAACCCTTTATCAGATATGATTTTCAAATATTTTCTCTAATTTAGTGGGTTGCCTTTTCATTTATTAATAGTTTTCTTTGCTGTGCAGAAGAATTTTAGTTTGAAGAAGTCCCACTTAATTTTTTTCTCCTTTTTTGAAGTATAGCTGAAGTACAGTATTATATAAACTAAGGGGTACAATACAGTGATTCACAATTTGTAAAGGTTTTAATTCATTTACAGTTGTTATAAAATATTGGCTATATTCCCTTGGAGGAATTGTTCAATATGTCCTTGTAGCTTATTTTACACATATTAGTTTGTACTCCTTTATCCCCAACTCCTGTGTTGCCCCTCTGCTCTTCTGACTGGTAACCACTAATTTGTTCTCTGTATCTGTGAGTCTCTTTCTTTTTTGTTATATCCACTAGTTTGTTTTTTAGATTCCACATATAAGTAATATAATCAGTATTTTTCTTTCTTTGTCTGATTTATTTCATTTAGCATGTTGTTGAAAGTAGAAAACTACCATTCTTTTTTACAGATGAGTAATTTTCCATTGTGTGTGTATAAATATATATACACACATACCATAAATAAATATACACACCATATATATATACACCATATATGTACCACATATATACCATGTATATCATATATCATACATATATACACACACACTATATATATATACAGTGTGTGTGTATATATATAAATATACATGCATACATGCATATATATATATATAGTGCTGCTGCTGCTAAGTCACTTCAGTTGTGTCCAACTCAGTGCAGCCCCATAGACAGCAGCCCACCAGGCTTCTCTGTCCCTGGGATTCTCCTGGCAAGAATACTGGAGTGGGTTGCCATTTCCTACTCCAGTGCATAAAAGTGATAAGCGAAAGTGAAGGTGCTCAGTCGTGTCCGACTCTTCGAGACCCCATGGACTGTAGCCTACCAGGTTCCTCCATCCATGGGATTTTCCAGGCAAGAGTACTGGAGTGGGTTGCCATTGCCTTCTCCATATATATATACTACATGTTCTTTAATCTGTTGATGGACACTTAATTAAGCTGCTTCCATATATTGCCAATTGTAAATAATGCTGCTCTGAACATTGGGGTCCATATTTTTTTGAATTAATGATTTTGTTTTCTTCAAATATTGGAATTGCTGGGTCATGTGGTAGTTCTATTTTTAGCCTTCTGAGAAACCTCCATACTCTTTTCCACAATGTTTGTACCAATTTACATTTCCACCAACATTGTAGGGGCTCCCTTTTCTCCACATCCTCACCAGCATTATTATTCATAGATATTCCGATGCTAGTCATTCTGACAGGTGTAAGATGATATCCCATATGGTTTGATTTGCGTTTCTATGATTACCAGAGTTGAACATCTTTTCTTGTGCCTGTTAGTCGTGTGCATATCCTCTTTGGAAAAATGTCTATTCAGGTCTGCCCATTTTTTAATCAGGTTGTCTGCTTTTATTTTTAATACTGAGTTACATGAGCTGTTTATATGTTAGATATTAATTGTCTTATTATTTGTAAATATATTATCATTCAGTAGGTTGTCTTTTTAATGAGTTCATTTGTTTCACTGGCCAATAGCTTTTAAGTTCAATTAAGTTCCATTTGTTTACCTTTGCTTTTATTTCCTTTGCTTTATAAAACAGAATCAAAAAATTTTTTCTGTGATCTAAGTCAGAGTGTTCTGCCTATGTTGTCCGTTTGGAATTTTATGGATTCCAGTCTTACATTTAGGTCTTTAATTCATTTTGAGTTTATTTTTGCATATGATGTTAGGGAATGTTCTAATTTCATCCTTTTACATATGATTGACCAGTTTTCCTAGTACCACTTTTTATTAAAGAGACTCCTTTTTCTCCATTATGTATTCTTGTGTCTTATATATGTATTCAGTATGTCATACTAACTGTAGGTGTGTGGGTTTATTTATGAGTACTCTGTCCTGGCTCAGGGCCTCTGGTCCTGGCTCAGAGGTTAAAGCGTCTGCCTGCAATGCGGGAGACTTGGGTTCGATCCCTGGATTGGGAAGATCCCCTGGAGAAGGAAATGGCAACCCACTCCAGTATTCTTGCCTGGAGAATCCCATGGACAGAGGAGCTTGGTGGGCTACAGTCCACGGGTCGCAGAGTCGGACACGACTGAGCGCCTTCACTTTGGCTTTCACTCTGTCCTGGTCCATTGATCTGTGTGTCTGTTTTTGTGCAAGCGTCATACTGTTTTGATTACTGTGGCCTTGTAACATAGTCTGAAGATAGTGAGCATGATTCCTCCAGCTGTTTGTCTTCTTTATTGGGATTGTTTTGGTCATTTGGGTTTTTGTGTGTGTGTTTTTATACAAATTTAAAATTATTTGTTCTAGTTCTGTGAAAAATGCTATTGGTATTTCAATAGGGATTGAACTGAATCTGTAGATTACCCATGGTCATTTTAATGATATTAATTCTACCAATCCAAGAACACAGTATTTCTTTACATCTGTTTATGTTGTCTTCCAGAGAAGGCAATGGCACCCCACTCCAGTACTCTTGCCTGGAAAATCCCATGGACAGAGGAGCCTGGAAGGCTGCAGTCCATGGGGTCGCTAAGAGTCGGACACGACTGAGCGACTTCCCTTTCACTTTCACTTTCATGCATTGGAGAAGGAAATGGCAAGCCACTCCAGTGTTCCTGCCTGGAGAATCCCAGAGACGGGGGAGCCTGGTGGGCTGCCATATATGGGGTCGCACAGAGTCGGACACGA
Source organism: Bubalus kerabau (assembly GCF_029407905.1). NCBI lineage: Eukaryota > Metazoa > Chordata > Mammalia > Artiodactyla > Bovidae > Bubalus > Bubalus kerabau. The sequence goes on from NC_073626.1 coordinate 156,496,427, forward strand.
CTGAAACGACTTAGCAGTAGCAGCAGCATGTTGTCTTCAATTTCTTTCATCAGTGTTTTGTAGTTTTCCCAGTACAGGTCTTTTACCTGAGATCTTGTAGAATAAATTTTAAAGTGTATAGTTAAAATTTAGATTATCAAAACTTAGATTATGGGAAAATTTGCACCACCTTTTATCCACCAAAATGTAAATATCACACCAAAGAATGAATTAAATACAGTGAATTAAATGCCAGAACCCCACCACAATGACAGTAAAGAAAAACATAGGTATTAATACCCAAAAGCAAATAAAATGAAGAAAATACTATAATGGGCCAGAGATGTCAGTATGAGACAGGTGGAGGAGTGGTAACTGGCTGAGCAAAGTAGAGGATGCAGGAACCTAAGTGCCTGTAAAGAAAAACTTTAAGATGATATGTTAATTTATATAACATAACTTCTTAATGATTCTGGATCTGATATCACCTGCTACAGAGAATTTAGGGAGGCGGTATGAAGCTGACATAGTTGTAAAAACAGCAGTTTAAACCTGAGATCTTCCCTCCCTATTCAAACAAGCATTCTCCCTTCAACCACAACTCTCAAAAGAAAAGTTTGTTTTCCAGGAAAATTGAATCAGAAGGGGCTCTGGACTGAGAAACACAAAGCACAGAAAGTGAAATAAAAATATAAATTTTGACCAACAACATTGTCTCCACTCTTCCCCTCACTCAGCGCCTGGAACACAGGCCACAAGATGGTGTTCATTATTGGAAGAATTAAATCAGACCCAGAAAAAAATTCCTACAGATACCGACATGAGGGTCACAAAAGGGAAATGTCAGTTTGGTTTCCACTCAGAATTTTATCCCCACATACACACTTTCTTAGGAACCCCCAGATAGACTTTTCCTATGTAACTAGTCAAGCTCTAGTTTTGGAGGTATGGTCTCCAGGAAATAAGAATTCAAAAATAAACTTGATGTATTTTATCCTGCAAGGAAGAATACTGAAAGAAGTTCTATAGTTTTTGAGAAGAGTTTAGGAGTGATTAGTGATAGGCACATAGAAACCAACCCAGAGGGAAAAAAAAAAATTGGGGAAGTAAGTTTGTGCAACAAGGCATATATAATCAGAATGTCCTAACTGAGTCAGCAGTGAATAATAAGGATAGATGTCATAATAATGTGATTGAACTCAGTATTAACTGAATTTTGAATACTGAGAATTTTGATATAAACTAATTGAAAGGGTGGAGAGATAAGAACTGAGTGTAATTACATAAAAGTCTAATGTTCTTCCTGATAGGAATTCCATGGAAAGTGCCTGAAAATGATACATTAAAAAAATGGCAGTAGCATAAATGGTTGTCCAACATGGTGGAAATTTTCAAAAGAAGCAGCTAAAAGAGTTTAAAATAACACTTTGGGAAATGGGTCCATGTGATGTGAGAGGAGTTAAAGTATGAAAGTACTGTTTTTTATTACAAGGCTATAGAATTTGATTTCTTAACCATGTCTTATGTCTTCAATAAAAATCAAAGTTAATTTAAAATGCAAATTTCTCACCTGGAAGTGGCTCTTCAATCCCTGTTCTTGAAAGTAAAGATATTTTCATGAATCTTGGATAATGTCCGGGTAACTTATCGCTTTTCTTGGCTGAATGATATAGCTTTCCTACAATTAGGCCCTGCTCTTTGGCTGTCACAGAATCCACCTGCCAGTGCAGGAGACACAGGAGATGTGGGTTCGATCCCTAGGTCAGGAAGATCCCCTGTAGGAGAAAATGGCAACTCAATCCAGTATTCTTGCCTGGAGAATCCCATGGACAGAGGAGCCAGGCAGGCTACAGTCCATGCGATCACAAAGAGTTGGACACAACTAAGCAACTGAGCATGGCATTTTGGCTGTCAGCCCCTTAAGTAAATAAGTAATATTTGATTGCCTTTTTGTTGCCATGTCCTTTTTGTCACCAGTTACAAAAGGTTTGTTCAAGAATTTCTAGACTTGGGGAAAAAATTATTCTCTTTTTCTCTAAATAATTAACATGAAAGATAAGACATTGATTATATTAAGTATTTAATACATGAGAATTTGTATTTTGAGGTTTAGGAAAATGATAAATTATTTTTTATAAATTTTTTTTGCCAAAACTGCAAAATAATTATCTAGTAAAATAAGTTGCCATTCATATCAGTTAACATCATTTAAGTCAAAGTGTGCATGTGTTTTATGTGCAACATTAAACAGGACCATATACATCTTCAGAGGCATGTTTGCATTTGATTTAAAACTAGAAACCCCTTATGCTTTACAACACTTATTAGCATGAATGTAAAAAAAGGAAAGTGTTTTACATAAGAAATATTAAAGCTATTGATTAATTCCTAGAAAAGAAAACATCAAAGCTTTCAATTTGCTCAAAAACCAGTTTTTATGCTATTTAGAAGACTCCTAATTTAGAAAGTCCAGATCATGTTTAATTTTTATATGGAATCTCTCTGCAGTCCTAGGAAATGTATCATCAGGACTGTGTAATCAATGTGAAGCAGATGGTGGAACAATTACCTGGTGTATTTGGGCACCACCATTGGCCAATTTGTAGAGTGTGGGCCAGGAAGTTCATTCTGTTTTCAATCTGCTTTCTGTTATGATGGATAGTGGTTTTATTTATGAAAATCTTTGTATATTTTAGTGTCTATAATACAAGCTACATCTACACAGGCAACTCTGTCTTTTCTTTAAGTTCACTTGCAGGTATATAGTGATGATTTCAGGATTCTAATTTTCGAGTTTGAGCTGTGATTGATTTTCACTATCAGCATAGCTTATTACTGTCAATTCTTTGGCTAAATAGTTCCTATACTAGTAGACAAATGTTAGTAGTTGATTTTTAAAACTCTATTTAAAATTATATAGTATGGGTCATGATTTAGAGAAGACAGTTTTGAATGCTAATTCAAAATTATGTACAAGGGTCATTAAAAAACACATTTAAAACACCTACTTTTTAGCACCTTGGATAAGCTCATCCTAAATAAAATGCATTTATATTTTAAATTACAATTAAAATTATCTGTTAATCTCATTTTGATTTCAACTTTTTATAACACATTATTATGTTTAGTAACTTCAATCATCACTATCTGGCTGTCTTTAGGTGGTGACATAAATACCTAGACACGTGTGTGTGTGTATATGTATGCCTACTTCTAGAACACTATTGTTCTATTTGATAATAATCAAACATTTTGTTTTAAATATAAGAAGTGACTACACAGTAATGATGCTGACCTTACTGTATCATTAATATGTCTTAAACTCAAGTTTTATTATTTACAAAACATAAGAGTGGACAAAATAGTATGATGAATCCTATTTTACCAACAACTACAAGATTTTTGTCCATTTTGCTTTTTCAATACCCTCCTCTTACATTTTCATGTACACTATTCTGAAATAACTTCCCAAAGAATGATTTTTTAAGTGTAAATACTGACTACAGCAAAAAGAGTATATTTTCTCAAGATAATGATCTCACAAAATTACCTTTATCTGTTTGTCTGCATGTATTTTTATCTTTTTTTTCTGAAAATGGTGTCTATTTTAGAAATAGCTGAAATGATATTTTTTTAGTTTCATAAAACCACATCAAGATCTTTTGAACTTGTGCAAGATTGTTACTGAAACTTAAAATACATCAACCTAGATGGAAGAACCCTTGAAAAGACAGTTTTCTTAAGTCATTTTATTTCCTGAAAACATTGAGATTATAAGGAAAGCATTTAAAAACTGTGTGTTTCTAATTATAGATTATAAAAATTTTACTCTTTAACAGAGAAAATTCGTTGTGACTTTCTGGTTTGGTATTTCTTTTGGGGGGTTATAATTGTTATATGAATGTAACTCAGATATTAATAATGAGAATATCTAATCAGTGCAAAAAGATGAGATGGTTGGATGGCATCATGACAGAGGATGATATGGTTGGATAGCATCACCAGCTCAATGGACATGAATTTGAGCAACCTCCAGGAGTTCATGATGAACAGGGAAGCCTGGTGTGCTTCAGTCCATGGGGTCACAAAGAGTTGGACACAACTTAGCCACTGAACTGAATCAGTGCAAAAGAATTTGAGGAATATCTTCCACTTTCTATGCTTGTTGCTAAGGTGTTCATCTCTTTCTTTTCCTTTGCGACTCTAATTACCATTTCACCCTCATCTTCCTTGCAATTTTCCTTCGGATTCTTCTGCATTTTATAGTCTGAATGTAAATCAAGAGACTCCAAAATTGGCAATCTGTTTAACAAAATAATTGTACTGATTTCTTGGTGAAGCCAGATGCAGTTTATTCACACTGGAGTCTTTTAGGAGGCAAGATTATAGAATAAGATATATTGCCAAATGGAAAAATAGTGGGAGAGTAAAGCACTGTTTCAGTGGCCTAGAATGTGGCTCATTTTTTTGTTTGTTTTCTTCTCTAATGAAGAAAGTTGACTCTGGTTTTGCAAATGTGGGATGATGATCTGAGGTAGGTTGTAGTTTTTGTTTTGTTTTTTCATGTATTAGTGTCCATTTCTCTTAAATAGCAGCATCTTGACTTCCTTTGGGTAAGTTTTGTAGAGTCTCAGTTTTTGTAGTGGGCACTGAGTCCTGGCCTGGTACATCATATTGTTCCACCTACCAGCCACAGTAGTTGGTCCAGGGGTAAGCACATGGTTCCAGCTTGACAAGGAGGGACAGTTTTACCCAGTATGAAATTGCTGAGAAATAAAGGCACTCTTTAGTTTGGGAGGCTCTAAACCTGTTGGGACAACCAAGTGAACAGAGGCTACCTGAGAGTAAATTCACACTGCAGAAAGCAGGATTGAAAGACACTGAGGGATGGTGCTCTTATAACCCCAGTCTCTTGGTCCAACTATTTATGATTTCAGTCTAATTTCTGTATTTCTGGGTTATAAATCTATATTCTTAAATGTTTTTTTCTGTGCCACTTGGAGTTTTCTTTCATTTGCAATTGAAAAAGCTCCTGAACTAATACTCCATCTAGTCAAACAACTCAAACTCTTATTTTTTTTAAATAATTGCAGTGTCAACTTTGTCATTTTTATGCCTCATGTGCACATCTAAATCATTTGTATCTTGTTACTTTAACCCCAGGTATTCATAGGTGCCCTAAATCTTAAACCGTCTCCTAGTTTTTGGCAAGCACTCATTTGACATACGTTGAAAGGCCAGTTTGAGTAAGAATGAGAAAATGTAATGGAGAAAATCTGACTAAAAACAAACTAATCATTTTGTGGCTCTTCTATGAAATACAAAACCAGGCCATCAGAATACAATATACTAGAATATTACTTTAGATTTCCATAAAGATGCCTTTACAGAATTATGAGTTAATATAAATTTATTTAACACTTCATATAACAGCCAAATTAGCTTAGCTTTCTGGCATACTTTCTTTTTTCCCCAGGCTATAGTACAGAAAAGGTTTACAGTAGTCTTGGGTTGGCATTCTTGTTCTAACACTAGCTCTTTATTTTAAAGAAGTTACTTAACTTCTCTATCATTCCATTTCTTTCTCAGAGATGACACATGAATATAATGTTTTCTCTTCACATGTGGTTGTGTTACAGAATGTAATAGAAAATCGTGAGGAAAAAGATAATGGAAACTAACAGGATTTTTAAAAAATGTATTAGAGTATATTTACAATATTATGTTTGTTTCAGGTATATAGCAAAGTAATTCAGTTATACATATACATATATTCATTCTTTTTTCAGATTATTTTCAGAATATTGAGTAGAGTCCCCTGTGCTATACAGTAGGTCCTTGCTTGTTCTCTATCTTATATATGCAGTAGTGTGTGTGTTCATCCCTGGTTCCTGATATGCCAGTAAATCTGGAAAACTCAGCAGTGGTCACAGGACTGGAAAAGGTCAGTTTTCATTCCAATCCCAAAGAAAGGCAATGCCAAAGAATGCTCAAACTACCACACAATTGCACTTATCTCACATGCTAGCAAAGTAATGCTCAAAATTCTCCAAGCCAGGCTTCAATGATACGTGACTGTGAACTTTCAGATGTTCAAGATGGATTGAGAAAAGGCAAAGGAACCAGAGATCAAATTGCCAACATCTTCTGGATCATCAAAAGAGCAAGTGTTCCAGAAAAAAACATCTACTTTTGCTTTACTGACTATGCCAAAGCCTTTGACTGTGTGGATCACAATGAAGTGAAAGTGAAAGTAAAAATTCTTCAAGAGATGGTAATACTAGACTACCTGATCTGCCTTTGAGAAATCTGTATGCAGGTGAAGAAGCAACAGTTAGAACTGGACATGGAACAGATGGATTCCAAATAGGGAAAGGAGTACATCAAGGCTGTATATTGTCACCCTGCTTATTTAACTTGTATGAAGAATACATCATGAGAAATGCTGGGCTGGATGAAGCACAAGCTGGAATCAAGATTGCTGGGAGAAATATCAATAACCTCAGATATGCAGATGATACCACCCTCATGGCAGAAAGCCAAGAAGAACTAAAGAGCCTCTTGAAAGTGAAAGAGAAGAGTGAAAAACTTGGCTTAAAGCTCTACATTCAGTAAACAAAGATCATGGCATCTGGTCCCATCACTTCATGGCAAATAGATGGGGAAACAATGGAAACAGTGAGAGACTTTATATTGGGGGGCTCCAAAATCACTGCAGATGGTGACTGCAGCCATGAAATTAAAAGATGCTTGCTCCTTGGGAGAAAAGCTGTGACCAACCTAGACAGCTTATTAAAAAGCAGAGACATTACTTTACCAACAAAGGTCCATCTAGCCAAAGCTATGGTTTTTCCAGAAGTTATACATAATGTGAGAGTTGGACTATAAAGAAAGCTGAGCACCAGAGAATTGATGCTTTTGAACTGTGGTGTTGGAGAAGACTCTTGAGAATCCCTTGGACAGAAAGGAAACCCAACCAATCAATCCTAAAGGAAATCAGTCCTGAATATTCATTGTAAGGACCGATGCTGATGCTGAAACTCCAACACTTTGGCCACCTGATGCAAAGAGCTGACTCATTTGAAAAGACCCTGATGCTGGAAAATATTGAAGGCAGGAAGAGAAGGGGATGACAGAGGATGAGATGGTTGTATGCCATCACCGATGTGATGGACATGAGTTTGAGTAGGCTCTGGACATTGGTGATGGACAGGGAAGCCTAGCGTGCTGCAATTCATGGGGTCGCTAGGAGTCGGACATAATTGAGTGAATGAACTGAACTGAACTGATCTGAAGGATTCCCTGGTAGCTCAGCTGGTAAAGAATCTGCCTACAATACTGGAGACCTGAATTTGATCCCTAGATTGGGCAAATCCCCTGGAGAAGGAAACAGCTACCCACTCCAGTATTCTTGCCTGGAGAATCCCCATGGACAGAGGAGCCTGGCTGGCTATAGCCCATAGGGTTGCAAAGAGTCAGACGTGACTGAGCAACTAAGCACAGCATAGCACCACATGGCAGTTAGTGGTTGCATTTTTACCAACCCATTCAGATGATCCTTGGGTTGGAAAGATCCCCTGGAGAAGGAAATGACAACCCACTTCAGTACTTTTGCTGGAAAATCCCATGGACAGAGGAGCCTGGTAGGCTACAGTTCCTGGGGTCGCAAAGAGTTGGAAACAACTGAGCAACTTCACTTTCACTTTCAGATCATTTTAAAGGTAACATAGTAATTAGATGTTGCTGCTGCTGCTGCTAAGTCACTTCAGTCGTGTCTGACCCTGTGTGACCCCATAGACAACAGCCCACCAGGCTCCCCCGTCCCTGGGATTCTCCAGGCAAGAACACTGGAGTGGGTTGCCATTTCCTTCTCCAATGCATGAAAGTGAAAAGTGAAAGTGAAGTCGTTCAGTCATGCCCGACCCTCAGTGACCCCATGGACTGAAGCCTACCAGGCTCCTCCATCCATGGGATTTTCCAGGCAGGAGTACTGGAGTGGGGTGCCATTGCCTTCTCCGAATTAGATGTTAGGACTGTGTATTTTCAGGTAATGAATTACAAAAGATTTGGAATTAGAGTAATCTGTGGTTTCAAAGACTTTAATGATTTTCTTATATACCTCAAATTATACTATCTTTAATTTATTTAGTCAATCAGTACTCAAAAGAACTTTCACATTTGGTCTCCCAGCCATTCTTTTCTCTCTCTCTCTCTCCTTTTTTTTTTTTTTCCTGGCAAGGGGTGAAGAGGTTACCATCAGGTTATAGTTCTTTGATCACATATTTGCATCTTCTTGACTGTAACTATTATTTTGCCATAGTGTAGGAAAGGATGAAGTTCTAAAAATAAGGATGCAATTATTAATAATTCACCATCTCAACATGAGCCAACAGAAACTGACATTATTTTCCTTCCCACAGACAGGACTCCACATTCAGGAAGGGGAATTCCCCTGTGATAAAGTTAATGATGATGAGAACGTCCATAAAGGGAAAAATTTCCAAAATATTAAACTCTGACTTTTTTTAAATTAATTTTATTTTATTTTTAAACTTTACATAATTGTATTAGTTTTGACAAACATAAACCATAGTAAATATTATAGTTTAAGTGTGAGAGAAATACTGAGTGTTTTAATTCCTTTATAATAAAATTTAATAATTTTAATTACTGTGTATAAAATATAAGCCTTTATAGGTCCTTTCTCTACTTATGAACAATGAAGTTTATGATTTGCTCTGAACTTCAGTTTTCCATAGCTTATCTGATCCCCATTACTGAACTCAAACTAGATTTTCCTCTGACATCAGCAAGAGCTTTTCTGAAATGTTTGCAAAGCTCCAGGTGCATGGGTCCCTGAATAAATATTATTTCAACACTGATCAGCTGCCTAGGTGAAGACCAAGTTAGGAAAGAGGTCTACAAGGATTTCTTAATGAAAGCAGGTGGCTGTTGATAGCCTAAATAGGTTCAACAATTAGTTAGAACATTTTTAGGACTTTTGGTGCATCTCCCAAGGGATTTATGTAATATTTAGAAGGCACTTGTTTAGGAAGATACTCATTCATGCTCCCCTAATAGGGAGAACATATTTTAAAAACTACATATGGTAAGACCAGAAGTTCTGTTTCTAGCAGGGAAAAACTTTAATTTTTGGATTTATTCACCTGCTGAATTTTAGGAATTTCTGCAATGTCAAAGAACTGCCTTCCTATATATGATATGGTTTTCAAGTGTAATTCAAAAGACAATTACCATATTTATTTAGGATGAACCTATAAAACATACTCTGTGGAACAAAGTTCACTTAATAAATAACAGTCCATACCAAGTTTAAGTAAACTTTATCTTCATGCATTGTATGCATTAAATATATTATCTACTCTAAATAAGGTCAACATATCTGCTTGACTAGAGTCCCAAAATAAGATGTTGAAACTTTCTCACTACTGTCATTTTATGACACATGAGTTTCTTCCCTGATAAATTTAAAATGCATTTATTTTTCACCTGTATTTACACTTTGACTCAAATTAATCCTTGTTCAAGCCATACTACCTATATGAGAAAAGTTAAAACCTATTAGCAAGAGTATACATAGTAAAAAAAATACTGTGAAGTTTAAACATTGTTACCAGCACTTAGGCAAATTAAATTCCCAAGAAATATTTTTTTCTGAAATGTATTTATTGGCAATAGGGTATGAAATAAACTAAATCAAATTTCACATCTCCTTCAATGATGTTTTTGAAACTCTGAGTAATGACCCAGGTTGAGTCATTAATGCAAATCCTCAAAACTTAAATAGTTTCTTGATGCTTTTCATTTTGAGGCATCTTTTAAAGAAACAACAGATGCCTCTCTACCTGCAGTCTAAAAATCAATAGAATTAATCAATAATGCTCTCCACAGGTAATAAATGCTGAGAAGCATTTCTGCCTATCCATATTGATCGGGAGAATTGCTTCAGATTGGTTCTGATGTGTATAAAAATCATTTCCTTATTGATCAAAGCCTCCCTTCTCCACTCTGATATGATATTTCATATATGGCATACAACTGTTTTAGACTTCATTCATGTATATCTGTGATAAATTTCCTATGATTTGTGTATGAGACTAATTTGAATGAAATATAAATTGGGTGTTTTTGTTTCTGTGGGGGAACCCATTGCTTGAAATGTATTTAAAGCATGAATAATCATGAGAAATTACTGAATTTATTCTAATGAGAAACGTAATGATGTTTTTCATTCACATTTTATTTGTAATAAGCTTAACATTTTTGAGTTTGCTTCTGTTTATTATAACAGAATTCCATTTATGCAGACACATGCATTTATACAGAATGATGCTATTCCTGGTGGTATAAATAATAGAAAGCTGCATAGTTTTAGTCAACAGTTGACTCATATTGCTGGCAACTTATATTTTGGTTACATGATCAAAGATACAAGTGAACATTCTGACCTTTTAACTAATGTGTGTTGTATATATATACATATAATAATAGGAAAGTATGTCTTCTAAATTAACTGTCTAATAATAAATGTATAATTTTAATAGATATAGCATAGTTTCATTAAATAGGACTCTATGCATCTTTGATCCAAACAATTGCTTTGGCTAATAGTACATGATGATTCATGGTTTATTGGGTAAATATTATTAGATCAATCAAGGACTTTTCCAAGAAAGCTCAAATTCTAATTCTTGATACATTAACTAGTGTTGTGAAGTATAACCAAAACCTGTTATAACATATAATATTGAAAGGTCTGTCAATATAACTTGGTAAATTCCATAACCATATACTGCCTATTTTCCTCATCTGACTGTTCCATTACAAAATGGCATTATTCTGGTCAGTATATAAACTATTGTGGAAAGTACCACTACCTCCTTTATTTACTGAAAGGCTTCATTCATCTCATGACTTTCATTTGGAAGTTCAGGGACTATGAATTATATAATCAAGTCCAAATATCTCTACTTTAGATAATTTCACTTTATTAATCTAACAATTTGATTTTTGTCTTTTTTTTTAATTCTGAAGGAATCTTTGATGCAAAACAAGTTGAAATTTTTCAACAAAAGAGAGTAGTTTTATTGGATAAAATATGTCCACTGTATTCAAAAATACTATTTGGGTGAGCTGAGGAATTGTCAGTCAATGTTGAAAGCATAAGTATCAGAAGGAATGTGTATTCTGGTTTGTTTCCCCTAGAATAAAACTAAAGTTTATAACATCTTAACACTTACCTTTTCTGCTCACTGAGGCTCTGATGAATCTTGGGCACCTGATTGGCCTCTATGAGCTCTAAAAGAACAAAAACTGCTTTCCTAGGTCTCTCATATATTCCCAGGAAGCTAATTATACAATAAGACTCTTGGAGTCAACAAGTACCATTAGGGTAACCACAGAAACGAAATTTTTGAAATATTTCTTGTACTTAAATAGAAATTAATTTCAAGTATTCCTGGGAGCAGGCATAGATTCAGCTGGAAACTGAAGCTGCACACCCAAGAGATATTTACTCTGACTCTGTTACATTTTAGTGAGCGCAGCTTAATCACAGTGGGAGAGACAACATTGGGCCAATCAATAAAAATTCATCTGGAGGTATTAGGGCATGACGTGGAGGATAAGAGCTTTAGCTTTTGAGTCATACAGTCCTCATTTCCAGATCCCACCACTTTAAGCTGCGTGACTTTGGGGGAAGTTGCTTTTATCTCTCTCATTTTCCTCCTCTATGAAGCAGAGTATGTGCTAGCATACTCTGTGGTTCATAATGTGAACCACAGGTATAGTTTAAAATTCTTAGTAGCCATGTTTTTTAAAAATCTGATGAAATTAATCTTAAAAGATTTTTAATTGAATACAGTGTATCCACTAGTATGGTGCTATGTAATCAATATAAAATGATTAATGAAATATTTTTCATTCTTTTTTGATATTGAGTCTTCAAAATCTGGTGAGCATTTTGCAGTTGTAACACATTTCAGTTTGTACTAGCTGCATTTCAAATGTTCAGTCAGTAGCCATATATGAGTAGTGGCTACTATAATGGGTAGTGCAGGTATGTATTCACTTCATAGGGTTGTTGTAAGGATAAAATGAGATAATGTGTGTGAATTGTTTAGAATGGTGTGTGGCAAATAAAAAGGACTAAAAAGGTAGTTGTGAAAACAGTTACAACTGAGTATTGACTGCAGCAGTGTTAAACTGGAGTGAAAAAGCAAAAGTATATGACATGATTCTCTTCTAGAGTAATCACAAAGTTAAGAAGGCAAGATAAATACTTAACTATAATGTATGGCATCCTATTACAATATGAATGTAAGAATAAAGTGCCATAAATGCTCAGAAGAGAAAGAAAGATTTTCCCCATTAGAGATGCCTGTACACCTTGGTGAGGAGAATCATTTTGAACTGGGATTTTAATCAATGGATCAATTTTTCTTAGGAAGATAAGGTAAGAGACCATGAAGATGGGTTTCCTGGCTGGCTCGGACAGTAAAGAACCTGCCTGCATCATAGGAGACCTGGGCTTGATCCCTGGGTCAGGAAGATTCTCTGGAGAATAGCAACCCACTCCAGTATTCTTGCCTAGAGAATTCATGGAGACTAGCAGGCTGCAGTCCATGGGGTTGCTAAGAGTCGGACACGACTGAGCGACGTCACTTTCACTTTTCACTTTCACGCATTGGAGAAGGCAATGGCAACCCACTCCGGTGTTCTTGCCTGGAGAATCCCAGGGACAGGGGAGCCTGGTGGGCTGCCGTCTATGACACGACTGTAGTGACTTAGCAGCAGCAGCAGGCTACAGTCCATGGGATCACAAAGAGTCAGACATGACTGAGGAGGATAAGAGAAGGAAGGTAACACTTTAACCATGAAGACAGCTATTCTTTAACCATGAAAGACAGAAGAAAATATTCTACCAGAGGAATAATAGAAGCAGTAATTCCAAAGTAAGGAAATGAAAAAATATACTTGAATATGATGGCAGATTTTTAACGGAGAACACAGAGTCCATGCAAGAGTACACTTGGGTGAGCAGATTTGTATTAGTGAAGAGGGCTTAAAAGCCCTGCTAAGATATTATGCTGTTACTCAGTGTAAAAAGGAAACAGTAAAAACAGCACTGATTTGGAAGTCAAAGATCTGATTTTAACAAAGTTCCACAATTACCATGAATATATTTTCTTATCTTGGGCAAGTCACTTCATCTCTGAGTATTTATAGTGAGGTGATTAGATCTAAACGTAAAATATAACCTGAGCATGTTAAGAGTTGTAACAAATTTTTGTTGTCACTGTTGCTGCTGTTTTTGTTGTTGTTCTATTCAAGTTTATGGTATTTGTTTTGGATGGGAGTGGCATAATTGAAGAACGCTTTAGGAATTATTGTAGACAGATTTAAAACTAAAGAAATTGTAACAAAAAAAATCACCTGGGGTTATCTTTTCAATGGTCCTAACATCTAAAATTAAGGACTTTTGATATTGTAAGCATAACAGTTGAAAATGGAAAAATTGTAGAAAAGAAAAGACACACGGATAAAGGCCAGGTTGAGGATGGAGAGGGATAAAAGGTATGAAATTGTCACTGCAGTTTGGAGTCTGAAAAACAGAATACAGTAAACAAAATTGAAATGGAAGAGCTAGACATAATTTTGCTGGAAATGTGGGAAGGGATGAATCATTGAGTCTTTTTAGTTTAGTAAGTACAACATATACTCTAGAATGTATGCATTTAAGAATTGATATATGTGGAAGATGGCTGAGGAGTGGAACATGGACTCACTTCCTTCCACAAATATAGCAAATATACAAGTAGAACAATTTCCACAGAACACTTATTGAATGCTGGTAGAAGACTTCAACCTTCCAAAAGGGCAAGAACACCTCTACATAACTGAGTAGGACAAAAGAAAAAGGTGGGGGGGGGGGTCTAGATGGGACCTGTGCCTCAAGGAGGGAGCTGTGAAAGAGGAAAGATTCCTGAATGCTGGGACTCACCTGACGGCAGATGAGCCTGGCTGGAGGGAGAGCTTTGGAGCCTTGGGGGAGAGCGAAGCAACCTTTATGCACAAGCTAAAACAGTAATCCCACTCATGGGCATATGTCCAGAGAAAGCTGATTTGTTAAGATGCATGCACCCCAGTATTTGTTGCAGCACTATTTACAATTGCCAGGACATGGAAGCAACCAGAGGAATGGTTAAAGAAGATGGGGTATATGTTTACAATGGAATATTACTCAGACATTAAAAAAAAATGAAATAATGCCATTTGTAGCAACATAAATGGACCTAGATATTATCATACTAAGTGAAGTTAAGTCAGATAAAGCCAAATATCAAATGATGTCACTTATATGTGAAGTATTAAAAAAAATGATACAAATGAATTTAACAGAAACAGTCCCACAGACTTTGAAAACAAACATGGCTAACAAAAGGGGGGAAATCAGGAAGGGGCTGAATTAGGAGTTTTGAATTAACATATATACACCACTATATAAAAATAAATATTCAAGAAAGACATACTGTATAGCACAGGGAACTTTATTCAATATTCTGTAATAACCTATTCAGGAAAAGAACCTAAAAAAGAATGGATACATGTACATTTATAACTGAATCACTATACACCTGAAACATGGGCTATATTGGCTATATTCCAATATAAAATTGGCTAAATTGGCTATATTCCAATATAAAATAAAAATTAAAGAATTAATTGATGTGTGTGAAGAATGACTTCTTAAGACCATTGATGTTTAATGTTCAGAGTTTAACAGTATTAAAATGAACCCCATAATTCTTTTCTTCAGTTTTAAGCATTAAATTTGTGTCTATAAGGAAACTCAGTGGCATTAACAGAGAAGCCCCAAATGTCACACTTATCTGAATTGTAATTTAAGAAAGAAATTTTAAAGTCAGTAAAAAGAAGCAAGGAGATCAAACCAGTCCCATCTTCAGGGAGATCAACCATGAATATTCACTGGAAGGACTGATACTGAAGCTGAAGCTCCAGTATTTTGGTCATCTGATACGAACAGACGACTCCTTGGAAACGTCTCTGATTCAGGGAAAGATTGAGGACAGAAGGAGAAGAGGGTGTCAGAGGGTAAGATGGCTGGATGGCATCACTGATGCAATGAACATTAACTTGGGTAAACTCCGGGAGATGGTGACAGACAAGGAGGCCAGGTGTTTTGTAGTCTATGGGGTAGCAAGGAGTAGGACACGACTGGGCGACTGAACAACAACAAGAAAAGAAGCAAGAGTTTTTAAATAATAAATGTTTCAATTAAAATCCCAACTTTACCTTCTCTGAATCTCATTCTTCATTAGCTAAAAAGGGAGACTATCTACCTGTTAAGATTGAGTGCAGGACATGTGAGGTAACCGGTGGTGCTCTTGGTGCTCAATAAACAATGGCAACTATGAATTCATTCTAGCAGACCTGAAAGACAAACTCATCTCTTTTCTTTTCAAAAAATATTGTATATTTATTTCATATCACAACTCCTCTTACATCAAGCATATGTTGACTATTGATTATGCCATTATAATTAATGTCAAAAATATTGTAGTAGGTAATATGCAGATTTCCTAAACTTAAGTAGAATTTGTCTAGGTTAAGAGATGAGTGGTAAAAGATTAAGGTAACTCTTGGGTATTTTTGGTATTTACTCTTAAATTGAATTTTCACGTTTGTATCTAAAATCAAAAGGCTTCCCTGGTGGCTCAGACCGTAAGGAATCTGCCTGCAATGCAGGAGACCTGGGTTCCATATCTGGGTTGGGAAGATCCCCTGGAGGAGAGCATGGCAACCCACTCCAGAATTCTTGCCTGAAGAATCCCCATAGAATCTTTTGGGGCTTCCCTGGTGGCTCAGACAGTAAGGAGTCTGCCAGTAGTTTTTAAAAATGCCAACATTTTACTAATATTTGCACATTTTGTTAATATGCAATGAGTTTCAATTTTTGTTGATTTGCCCAAAGTGATTCCATATACCCATATACAGTGCTACCACTTGATTTCCATGGGCTATTAGAGTTTATATACATCAAGAGATTCAAAGATTAAAGTTTTTATACCAAATCCAATTGAGACTGCTTTGCTCAAGATATTATTAAACCTGTATTTTTTTTCAAAAATTTTCTTTCTAAAACAGAGTATAAAGAAGCTCTATACTGTTAAGTATATTTAGTATTAAAATTTGAAAGAAATACTAATTTTTTTAAGATCTATTGGCTCATTTATTGGCTTTGAGTGAAGGCAAAATTAGCCAGAAGAAGTTAGCAAATTAATCCAAAGGAGTAAAATGAATAGCAATACAAGTTATCCTCATTCAAACTCATTGGTCAGCAAAGAAGATAGTGATTTAACTGACAAGAAATTATTCTGAATTATTGATACATCTATAAATAAATATTAAGTTTTTCAGAGATGTGTGGGTCAGAAGATAGTCATAATCATTCATTATTGATATCTACTGATTTACATAAAAGAAAAAACACTTAGAAAATTATTTCAATCTTCTCCCTGGACTGCCTACTTTCTCCCTATTTGGTAAAAGTCTGGGCATCCTGATAACATAAATGTTAATCAAAAAAAGAGCAAGTCATTTTTTACATAATACATGTTGAAATATTTATATTTTTAAATATCTTTATTTTTAGATCATTGTTGATAAACTATAATGCTAAGTATTTTAATCATATACTGTACAGTTCAAGTTCAGTCGCTCAGTCATGTCTGACTCTTTGCGACCCCATGAATTGCAGCACGCCAGGCCTCCCTGTCCATCACCAACTCCCGGAGTTCACTCAGACTCACATCCATCAAGTCAGTGATGCCATCCAGCCATCTCATCCTCTGTCGTCCCCTTCTCCTCCTGCCCCCAATCCCTCCCAGCATCAGGGTCTTTTCCAATGAGTCAACTCTTCGCATCAGGTAGCCAAAGTATTGGAGTTTCAGCTTTAGCATCAGTCCTTCCAATGAACACCCAGGACTGATCTCCTTTAGGATGGACTGGTTGGATCTCCTTGCAGTCCAAGGGACTCTCAAGAGTCTTCTCCAACACCACAGTTCAAAAGCATCAATTCTTCGGTGCTCAGCTTTCTTTACAGTCAATTCTGACATCCATACACAACCACTGGAAAAACCATAGCCTTGACTCAATGGACCTTTGTTGGCAAAGTAATGTATCTGCTTTTTAATATTCTATCTAGGTTGGTCATAACTTTCCTTCCAAGGAGTAAGCGTCTTTTAATTTCATGACTGCAATCACCATCTGCAGTGATTTTGGAGCCCAGAAAAATAAAGTCTGACACTGTTATACTGTACACCATGTGATATTTGTGGAATGTGTGCATTTATAATTTAGTATAATCATTCTTATATACCATGCTAAATGACATTTTAAATAGTCTATTTACTCAGGAATTGCATATTAGGAGTCAATGTTTTATTAAAATTTATAATGATTAAGTATTTTGTTAAAATGTTATAAAATTTTAAAATAGAAATAATTTTTTCACATTTTTAAAAAGACATATTCAACATGAACATTGTTAGTACAAGTTTTCATAAATCCTCATGTACTGTTTAAAGTTTCATATCAATTGTATTTTAATTCCACTGACCAAGTTTGATATAGCTAAATCTTATATCCTTCCTAAATTTTCATTAAGACTGTGATGTTGGTATGACAAATGATTCATCTTGTAGTTTATTTTTTATTGCCAGTCATCAGGATGTTTAGAAAGATAACTGTGCACATGTTTCTAAATACTTTCTAGAGATGTTACCAGTAGTCTGGGATTTTTTTTCTTTTGAGAGTACCACCCATCTCTCTCACACCAGTAGATACTAATGTAGTAATTGATACATCCTGATTAGTAATTGACACATCCTGGTAAGTAATTTTGAAAATCTTCTAACCTAGAAGCAATTACAGAGAAGGCAATGGCAACCCACTCCAGTACTCTTGCCTGGAAAGTCCCATGGATGGAGGAACCTGGTAGGCTGCAGTCCATGGAGTTGCACAGAGTCGGACACGACTGAAACGACTTAGCAGCAGCAGAAGCAGTTAAGCATCCCAATTCCCAGTAAAACTAATTTTGATGTCAGACATTCTGTGCCATGTAATAATCCAATATACTTCATAGAGGTGATCAGATCAGATCAGATCAGTCGCTCAGTCATGTCCGACTCTTTGCAACCCCATGAACCCCAGCACGCCAGGCCTCCCTGTCCATCACCAACTCCCGGAGTTCACTGAGACTCACGTCCATTGAGTCAGTGATGCCATCCAGCCATCTCATCCTCTGTCGTCCCCTTCTCCTCCTGCCCCCAATCCCTCCCAGCATCAAAGTCTTTTCCAATGAGTCAACTTTTCGCATGAGGTGGCCAAAATATTGGAGTTTCAGCTTTAGCATCATTCCTTCCAAAGAAATCCCAGGACTGATCTCCTTCAGAATGGACTGGTTGGATCTCCTTGCAGTCCAAGGGACTCTCAAGAGTCTTCTCCAACACCACAGTTCAAAAGCATCAATTCTTCGGCGCTCAGCCTCTTCACAGTCCAATTCTCACATCCATACATGACCACAGGAAAAACCATAGCCTTGACTAGATGAAACTTTGTTGGCAAAGTAATGTTTCTGCTTTTGAATATGCTATCTAGGTTGGTCATAACTTCCCTTCCAAGGAGTGTCTTTTAATTTCATGGCTGCAGTCACCATCTGTAGTGATTTTGGAGCCCAGAAATATAAAGTCTGACACTGTTTCCATCGTTTCCCCATCTATTTCCCATGAAGTGGTGGGACTGGATGCCATGATCTTCATTTTCTGAATGTTGAGCTTTAAGCCAACTTTTTCACTCTCCACTTTCACTTTCATCAAGAGGCTTTTGAGTTCCTCTTCACTTTCTGCCATAAGGGTGGTGTCATCTGCATATCTGAGGTTATTGAGGTTTCTCCCGGCAATCTTGATTCCAGTTTGTGTAACATGATGTTAAACAGATAGATGGATACACACAATCTTACAGTCTTTTGAAAATGAGTTCAAGTAAACCTGCAAACCTCACCATGACCTTGCTGACTCAAATCTGTTCAAGAAAAGACACCTTTTTTAAATACCTGCAGCATGGTATTGTTGAATTATATTATGAAATAATATTCCTGTCATCAAATTCCAATATTATTATTTTCTCTATTTTATTGATCAAATTTTCAGAAATTACTAATAACTTTTACAAATATTTTCAATTATAATTTTTAGAGATTTGACTCCAACAAAATGTTTAAAAGCTAAATTCTTTCCCTTTTCTTTAGGGGCTTTGATTCTGCTTGGTTTTCTTTGCAAAAATAGAAAATGATATTTACCACCTACCTTGTTATTATATGAAGATGAGACAAAGAAAGTCATTTGATTCTTAGGAAAGTCACAAACAACTGTCTATAGTGTAAGGCTGAAAGTGGAATCCGTATGTAACGTCTCAGTCAGCAAAGACTTGGTGGAAAGGGCTTTGTAATAAATATTCATGTCTGCTGCTTTGGACACTCGAATCCGTCCTAAGGATCTTTGCTGTGTCAGGCTTTGTTCTAGATGAAGAAGCCCAGTAGATACAAAGGCCATATCTTGCAAATAGGCCGTATTTATCATGGTCAATTTTACCATGTTTTAGAGACTATTCATGGCAATTTGGGTTATAATATGTGATTAAATATTTCACAGTGACCTTTATGGCAATATCATTATAGAATTTTTAACATGGAATGGTAAAGCTCTACTTTTACAGTATATCACCTACTTAACATTGGTCAAGAAGGTGTCCCTGATAACAATGCTGTGCTAGATATGACAAACCGAATGACTGAAAAAACCAGACTCTGTATTCAAAGTGCCGGTGACTAAGTGTGAGCTCCCTCCAATACCTATGGTGTCATCTTAAGCAAGTTATTTAGCCTTTCCAAACCTCTTTTTCTTCACCTATATAGGAGTTATTATTTTCTTTATCATTAGATATTGTAAGATTATCTGGAATTATAGATAGTAATTAAATTTACTAAATCTAGTGTACAACATGTTGAAAGAGTTTAATGAATTTTAAATGTCATTACTGGAATGATAATATATACCTTCTAAGTATGGTTACATAATCCCATGGACAGTACTAATATCACTTATTTAACCCATACACTGAGCTTATGTAGACATATTTTATTGCTTTTACTTACTTCCAAAATCCCTGATAGTTTGTGGCAGGATTTCTTTAATAAAAGTTTTAGTTGCAATTGTATATGGATATATTTTTCATTTTAAGGAAATTATTCGCTCACCAATATATGGTATAAAAATTATGAGAATACTCTGTGCTATATTTAGCTCTTTTATGATACAAAATTTTAGTTTAACAGAATTTTAAATTAGATTAAAAATGCTAAGACATCTTTGAAATGGGGTATTTATTTTCACTTCAACTCCAAATAAAAGTTTGTTGGACTAATGAGTATCACAATTTTTAAAGTATAAATGCATATTATTATAGTTTTAAGCATTGATGTAATATAATAAACAAATTTTAGTATAATAAACAAATTTAAGTATAACAAATGTTAAGTATAAATTATCCACTGTGTGTATATATTTATGTATGTATTAGTGTATATATTTATATCTTTGCCATAGATAGTTTTGAATCCTATTTTTAAAACTTTTCCAGAGATAATTCACTTGAAAAGAAAGGTTTATTGTTTACTTGCTTTCAATCTCATCTTCTCAAAATTATTTATTAATTCCAAATAGAAGGAGACTAGCAGGGCATTTTATGACCTTTACATATAAAATAGAGAGATCATTTAAAAATTTTTAAATCTACTCATTGGCATATCTTAATTGTGGCGGGATTATTTCCTATACAACCAGGAGTCAGTTCAGATTTGTTGACTGACATCTAACATGAGTCTGAATTACAGCTGAAACAAAACTGTATATTTTGTTGCTTGTAAACTGTTACTGCTTGAAATAAAACTTTGATTTTCTTTCTCTCTCCCTTCCTCTCTCCCCCTCTCTCTGTCAGGTCGAGTTTTAGCTCAGGCAAGTGGCAATGGGGTTATCCATTTGCTAGATCTGAAATCTGGGCAGATTCACAAACTGATGGGCCATGAGAGTGAGGCTCACACGGTCATATTTTCTCGTGACGGAGAGACTCTGTTTTCTGGAGGCTCTGATGGCACTGTTCGAACGTGGTCTTGACGGTCAGTGTATCCCACTGCGAAGGGTATTCCCTTTAAGGCTTGAAAATGCCTCATATTGTCCCAAACCAGTAAATAGCTGGTTAAATGTGTCAGCAGGTAACATTTACAATTTGCTTTAAAACTTGCTTTGGACATAAATGTTAGTCATACTGTTACCAATAAAAAATAATAACTTTCTGCGCATTTATTTGTGTCTATTCTTTTTTTCCCTCCTTTTGATAAGAATTCCGAAACAGAGCATCTTTGCTAGTGGTTTGGAAGAAACAGTTTTACAATGACGCCTAATGACAGACTAGATGAATTACAGGAGATTGATTTTGAATGTTAGAAAACAAACTGCAGGAGAACCAGGCTACTTAAAAAAAAAAAGAAGAAGAAGAAGAAGAATCAAGTCTAAACTGAAAGAAGATCTTAAGTGTAATTATGTATAGCACCGGGAAAGGCTTTCTACAAGCAAAGGGTCAAATAGAATTTGGGAGCAAACGTTTTCACAAATTCTTTAACAATGATTGTGCTTTATCTGTTAATAATAATCAGAGACTGCAGGTGGCTTAAACCTAAATGCAAAGCTCTTCAGAACTTTCATCTCTGCAGCCCATGCAAGAATGCACTGGATATAGTTACAATGTTTTTTATTTAATTATTTAATTAGTGTTTTATTGTAATTTCAATGCAAGTAAGTATCTCGCACGCACGTAAAATGCCTTTTCCCCCTCCTAACGCACGCATCCACAGTATAAAATGCGACTGCTTAGAGAATGCTCTAGTCTGATCTCAAGGAGCAGCTCGGGATTTCGACCTAGCTGGGCTCAGAAGCCAGTTGTTGGCGCTGTCCGTGGTGCTGAGGAATTCCCGGCTGCCGGCAGAATGAGCTCCAAATCAGCAGTCTACAAACTGCTCTCAGTGATGCAGAAACCCAGCTAAAGTTGCTCCTTTCCTTCACGTCCACAGTTAGTATTTTCTGGTGTGTAAGAGGGGATTCAAGCAACATATTGTGGATGATGCTGATGTTATTGCCGGCGGAGTGGGCTTTTGGCTACAGCATGCTGTTGCTGATTTTGATCCTCAGAGCCTAGCCAAATCACCTCTACTGCTGTATCAAACACTGTGTAAGTGAACTCATGTGTGGAGGAGGCATAATCAGCTGGGAAATTTCATAGAAGGATCTGGGAAAAGGCTAAAAATAAGTTCAACATGATTCTGCTCCTGGGGTCTGGATTGCTACAGGACCAGCATTGCTTCTTGCTTTGAATTCTGAAGACAGGTCCAAAGCATATTTCTTATGTGTGTGTGCTGTGTTTCTCTCTGGAAGGGCGGGAGACTGCTTCTTGACTGTGTTTTGAAATGGGAGGTAGAATGGATTGCCTTTAATTCAAGCCTGAAAAATGTATTCTTTGGATAATTAAAGAGAAACTGCTTTCCTAACACAAACGTGATCTTTTAGTTCGTATTGGTCTGTGACCCCCACCACCACCATTTAACCTCCAGAGTGATTAGGTAAGTGTATCTTATGACATGAGTTATGTTTGTTTTCTCAAAGAAATAGATGCAGTCATTTTAAATCATATGTAGCAATGTGGGGAGGGGGAAAGTTTAGCTGGGAAGTGATCCTCAGTTTAGCAGTGTTTACTTACTTATTAAAGATCTTCAGATAAACATTTTGATTTCTCTAATATTTCTTCTCTTAAATAAATATTAAATTGCACGAGAGTAGCACAGTTAGGAAGAATGTTTTTTAAAAATAATAAGTTTCTTGTATTGAAGAGAAGACGTTTTTTCCATGCACATTTTAGAATATATTTCATATTTAAAAAGCATGTTTAATGTTTATATAAAGTGAGTATGACATCCCTATATTACCTTTGAGCTTGCATTTACCCTAACCTGACACATTAATGCCTACCTGTAGCTTGCAAAGAGATCATTTTCTGTCTGTGTCCTTTTGTAACAGAATGATCTGGGTATTTTATATGGCTTATCTTGCATGTATTGACAAGATACTACTAGAAAACTGTAAGAAAGCACAGTAGCTCCTTTTTCTTCTAAGATAAACTTTCTAAGTGTGTGGGAAATGTATAAATGCATGACTTAATTAGAAAATTATGATTTTTCAGAAGCTTGTATTATGTCTGTGGCCTCTGTAGTAATTTAAGAGAAAAAATGCTTTGTCAAAGGGAGCTTCCAGCTTCTCAAGTAGAATTATAGGTTTGCATTTTTTTGGTTCTGTCGTGACTCATTATTTTTGACATATTTTAAAAGAGATCCATCTCCTTTATCATCACATTTGCAGAAGGAATTCTAATATTAGAGAGTTTTTTCTCTTGAAGGAAGGCATGAATATACTATCTTCCATTTTACTATTACCAGAATTTGCATATCTAACTTAAAATGCAAATATAATAGTTCTTGAAGTTTTCTAATGCCATCTTTATCTTACTTGAAATTATTATGTGCATATGTTAGACTAAAATAGATGGTTTATCACTGCTATTATAATCTGAAAATAAATGAATAGCCCTTGTAAAATGATCTGAAAATGTCCTATATACAATTTTAGCAATACTGGCATAAAGCCAGCAACATGTAAATAGACAAATGAATTACTTGACATTTTTCTTATCCAGTACTCCCTAAAGTCACAATTTCTCCAAGGCTTTGTATGAGTTAGTCACTCTAACCATTTAAATAAGAGCCCACTACCAACACTCCCCATCAAGTACTAATACTAAGTGAAGTTTACAAGAGTCAGTAACACCAAAGTATATAAGGTACATTTTCTATGAATTGACAACACCTTATTATTTTAGGAAACTTCAAACAGTTGTACATTGGCATTTTTGTGCAAATTGCCTAAATGCAAGTATCTTTGGCACGTCAAAAAGAGAGGTATATTTTTGAGAATATATGAATGCTATTTTACATTGAAGTAATTCAAGTATTATTTCTTACATGAATATTAGACTCAAGTTACTGTAAAAATAAATTACAGATACATCTTTCCTGCCCACTAGGAGCTTACTTCCTGAATAAAATAAAGGTGTGGACAATAATACAAATAAATTTATTTTTAACAAATCCTTTTCAATACACGGCATTTTATTTATTATGTAAAGTTTTCATTCTGTTACTCACTATGGAATACCTGTGCTATTTTCCTTCTTAACTATGTTTCAAAATCCAGATTCATATCCACCTAAACAAGTAAGCCACATTGAGACCACTATTGTTCTCCAATTATGGGCATAAAGAAGTAGGAAGGCCTTTGTACCAGCTTCATCCAATGATAATTTACATTCAACTGTTGGTTTTTTGTCTTTCTTTTAGAAGCTGCATGTTTTCTCACTAATCTCTGGAGTTTTCACACAGATGACTGTAACATATATACATTCTCACTCACTAGTTTAGTTTTGTCAGTGAACTCAAAGAGTGTGCATTCAGATATTCTTGAGTTAATTGTAACTATTAATACTAGTAAAATTGAGTCTCTGTAAAACCACTTCTTACAAGATAGACAAAGCTAGACCTTTGAAATTCAGAAGGTAAATTAAAGCTGAAATATCCAAGGTAAAAGAAGTTCATAAACAACAAATTTTAATGCATATATTGTCAAGGATCAACCCTCCAAACTTCATAATAAAGTGCAGATAGCTGCATGAACTTAGTCTATCTGAGGTCTTAGTAGCTTCCAAATTGGGTTTCCCAGGTGGCTCAGTGGTATAAAGAATCCGCCTGCAATGCGGAAGACTCAGGATCGATCCCTGAGTCAGGAAGATCCCCTAGAGAAGGAAATGGCAAACTGCTCCAGTATTCTCGCCTGGGAAATCCCATGGACTGAGGAGACTGGCAGGCTACAGTCCATCGGGCCACAAGAGTCGGACATGACTTAGCAACTCAACAACAACAACAAAACTTCCAAATAGAAACAGATCTCAAACATGTTAAAAGCATGGGTTTAAATGAACCTATATTCTATTTATATATGTCAAATCATTCTTTTTAAATATTTGTTTTCAGCTTGCCCCTCTTGTATTCTCATGGAAGGAGCTGAGTATATCTAATATTAGGAGAACATCCAGAAGCCGTTGAGGAGGGGGATGGCTCTTCATATTCATGAAGCTTGCATACTGTTATTGGTCATCCCCGGATTGGTCACCTCTGCTGCCATCAGTCATGAAGACTATCCAGCTGATGAAGGTGATCAGACCTCCAGTAACGACAACCTGATTTTTGATGACTATCGAGGGAAGGGGTGTGTGGATGACAGTGGCTTTGTATACAAGTTGGGAGAAAGATTTTTCCCAGGGCATTCCAACTGCCCGTGTGTCTGTGCTCTGGATGGACCTGTCTGTGACCAGCCAGAATGCCCTAAAATTCACCCAAAGTGTACTAAAGTGGAACACAATGGATGCTGTCCTGAGTGCAAAGAAGTCAAAAACTTTTGTGAATATCATGGGAAAAATTACAAGATCTTGGAGGAATTTAAGGTATGAGTTGCCCTCTCTACTCATTGAACACTAACATTTTACCACATACTTAGATCACGACATTAAAAGTACAGTTTAAAAAGCATATTTTTAAATTTCTCTTTGATTTCCAAAAATGTGACTCCAGTTAGCCTAAGGACCACTGTGGCGGTACAATAGGCAATTGATTTGTTGACCAATATCTGTAGGGTTTCACAAGAATTTTTTTTTTCCTTCAGAAATATTTGGAGCATGCTTACCATCTTTTATTTTTGCCCTTAAACATTTCATTGTGTTATTACAAAATA
This sequence comes from Bubalus kerabau, assembly GCF_029407905.1. Lineage (NCBI taxonomy): Eukaryota > Metazoa > Chordata > Mammalia > Artiodactyla > Bovidae > Bubalus > Bubalus kerabau. The sequence goes on from NC_073626.1 coordinate 156,522,454, forward strand.
TGTTTTCTGATGGAAACAATTTTGTTTAAAAACTATGTGTTTTTTAATGTTTAAATTTTGTGAGTTTCATGTGTGAGTGTGTGTGGCTTATTAGCCTGTATTTGGAGCCATTTAATTGTAGTCTAGAATTATCTGTTTCGTGTATGAAAATTCAAGTACTACAGAGACACACTTCTGAGCTGTGGTCTTTGTATTAAGAATATGCATTGGACTTACTTGTTGTAGAACATTGTTCCCATTCTGTTCTCTTATCTTTAGATTTTTTTTTTTTGACATATAAGACCCCAGAGAAAATTGAATTTTTATCATAGTCCCTTGTAAAACGTAGTTTTTAAAAGAGGCTAATTTTACAGGCTTTCAGCCTCAATGGTAATTTTAGTCTTTTATGCTTGTGTCATGTGTCAAGTAACATGGACTTCATTTTTACCTCTTCTTTGAGCCTCTTTTTTCTAATGACTGGTTTTAATTAGGGTTTCATACAAGCCAGATCTGAACCCTTAAGGCATAAATTAATATATCAACATGTCCTCAAATGCAATGACAGTTTTGCCTTGTGGTTTCTGTCATACTGGCAGCTTGATATAAAGATTTTCATTTTACCTAACCAAGTTCTGTGACAACATGCTCAGAAATGTGTAGGCAAAAGAAGATATAGCTAGTTTTCAATGTGTTTATGTTTGAGAGAAGAATGTTCAATTATTAGCATTGATCCAATTTCCTTCTTTACAAGAGTCAAATGGTAGAAGAAGTCAATACATGGGAAAAGGTTTTAACAGATCATGATCAGAGTACTTCCTGTGTGTTGGCAATTCATTGCATTCAGTCTAAGTTTTGGGTTCAAACCAGATCTGATTTACCCAAGAAACCCAATAATTTTGACTAGTTTCTTTAGGACATGAGAGAAATTTCAGTGATAATTATCACATTCAACTTTCTTATATGTAAGTGTTATTCTAGACTTTTTCATGTATTATGATACTTTGCTGCATAATATTGAGAAGAGGCCTGAGAATCTAGTAAAATTACCATTATCGACATCAAATAATAGTTAAGAGTGTCATACATTTATCAATTCCTTTCTGATCTTTAATATATTGGACACATTTTGACATAGGGTAACAAAAGTAAATGCAAATACTTAACACATGACTGACTGTAGACATGGTTCTAGAATCAGGTTACTCTCCTGTAGTATGCATTTTTATTTAGAGTAAAATAAAAAGACATTTTAAGATAGCTTAACCAAAGCAAAGTTGTATGCCAGATAAAATTTGAGATTATTAAATATTGACTACAAAATTAAATAAAAGAATAAAAGATACTGATTTTTTTGAACTTAGCTCAGCAGTAAAAATGCTGTAGTTTTCCCTGTTTTTGTTAGATTCTTATTCCAAAGATAAAAATCATTTTGCCATATCAAACAATAAAGATATATCAAGTTAATAATTCCTTCATTCTAATTATCTGTCCCTGCTATCATTAATATTTAATCTGTTGATATGCACAATGTTTTCCCTGACTTATAATATCATTGATTTTAAATCAATGTGATTTTTAAAAAAGAAAACAGATACCACTTTTTCACAAGGATTTTAGTTTTAAGAGCTCTAGAGATTATCTAGATTAAATTAATAAGATTGGAAGAACTGAGACCAACCAAGTTTGATACTTGTCCAAAATTGTCAAGTTATTTAACCTTTTTCTAAATACACCCATTCTGACAATAAAGCCTATATCACTTCTCAAAGCACTTTGGCTCTAGAGGCAGAAAGACCTGGATTTATATCCAGATTCATCACTTAGATGTAAGATTTTGGAAGGAGTCCTTAAACTTTTGAGCCAGAGTAACATTCACTACAAAATGACCATCATAATAATTACTTCTGTTGAGAGGAGATATTGGAAAAAATTAGTGAAATAATTTATATGAAGTTAGGAATCTTGTAACAACTGGTACACAATAGATACTGAAATAAATGGTCCTTTCACTCTTTCTAAATCCCAGTGTCCAGGAATTTCCTCTGAGTTCTGCATTCTTTCATGTCTTCACCTATGTCTCATGATGGAAGCTTGACTTTAAAAGTCACCCAACTGAAAAAATTCCAACAGTTTTTTAAATTTTGTACTTATCTATGCAAACTATTATGCCTAAGTAAATACCAGCCATCTTGCTTCTCTTCTAATTTAGTTTCTTGTCTCTTGTAAGCTGATCTTTAAAGCTACATGCAACTTTCACATAATAATCTTGGCATTATTAAGGGGCTTATATTGTGATATTCTTGTATGTTATACATTCATCTGATAAGCATTTGTTGGACTTTTTAGTAGACAAGATACTGTAGTTGTACTGTACATGCATTAGAGAGTAAAAGATCTAGAAGGGAACATCTCCATTCACAAGGAAGGCATGAACTAAGTTGGAGAGAGAAGTGGGGAAAAGGCTATATAAAGCATGTGATCGTGAAGGTCAACACCAAGGGGATTATGGTGCCAGAAACTTATCAACATGGTATGAGGTTTGGTCAGACAAATTGTCTTTTTCTTCAGGAAGGTCAAAGATGAGCATATTCTTAAAAAATTAAAATTTATCTAGGAAGATTAAAATTCCACAGAGGAAACTGCTTAAGCAAAGTCAGATATTTGGATAAATAAAATCAGCAAGAAGAGGAGAAAGATGAGAATGACAGGGAACTGAATCTTACTAAAACGCTATTATCCAAAGAAAGAGGTAAACTTGAATAGTGTTTTCAGAACATGGAAAGAGGAACTCAAGTACTAGGCCAGAATAGATTCAGTCTAAAGAGTAACAAGGGACAAAATGCAGGTTGTTATACATAAAGTTGACCTAGTTAAATGTGTTTTTTTAAACAAGATTATTTTATAGCCAAGTATTTAATTGAATGGAAGTGAAGAGAGATTAATGGCTGGGAAAACAGGACTGTTGCAGAAAACAAAGAATGAGAAGACCAGCTTGTATAAAGACAAAAACATTCAGGGACAGTCTTGAAGATAAAAACCAAAATTCCCTAGTACAGTCTGGATTCTACTCACCAACTTCTTCAGGTTTATTAAACTCTCAGTGACTTCTCTTCCCTGTGTGCTTGCACATGCAGGCCCACACCTTTTTACCATTTATGCACATGTGTGTAAGTCCAACTAAACTGCTTCTGAACTCGGTTTAAATCTCATCTCAACTGCAAAGCCTCCTCTGACTGGCCTACTGCTGTATCCTGGGCTGCATCTCATACCATTATAACAAGGACAGTAGTCAGAGCCAGACACCATTAAGAGCTATGTGTATTACAGCACATTTCATGATAACACTATGAAATTATACTTTTATTAGCACTGTGTTACAGATAAGAAAACTGAAGCACCAAAATGTAAATAGCTTGCCCAACATCATACCTAACATAGAAGAACTAGGATTCAAATCCAGGCTTACTGGCTTCAGCATATAAACTCATTGCCACCATTTCTATCACACTGCAATAATGTAAACTGAAAGGACTTCTCTCTCCCCCACTGGACAGTGAAACATTTAAGGCTGGGGACAATGTTTTCTTTTTGCTCCTTGGTCCCAACCCCAGCCCCATGTAAACCACAAAACAGGCATTTAATGTATTTTGGTGAACAAAATGAGTCAGGTTATAATTGAACAGACAGAATATAAAAAGTTAAAGTTCCCTTAAAATGCCTTTGTATCTGTTTATGTGTTGATCTCTCCATTTTAATTAGAGAAGCATTCAAACTTCAGGTAGAGTGTTCTCTGGGCCCCTACAGATTGCGTACACTGATCACAAAGCATGCATTTCCATCCTGCTTCTACTTTCTACTCTGTCTCCCCACCTCTTCCTAACCAATGCTCACCTTGGATTGCCTTTCCATCCCAAGTGTTGTAATGACCACTCAGTGTTTTAGTTGTGCGGTCTGACACTATAGTTACAAAAACATGTCACTACATCAGTGTTTTCTGATCACTAAATTTAAATGTAGATTGCTATATGTGTGTCACCTGATGGAAAAAATAATGTCATTTATAAACATTTGGATTTTTTCCAACACTTACTGATATAAGGCTTGAAAATGGCTTTCACACTATCCTTTTCGAAAAATGAATTTTCCAGTGTTCTGGTAATACTGTATTAAGATAAAGGTCATTATGTAGTAGGTTTTCTCTTCTTTCATGTGTAATCAGGCAAAATGACACTGGGACCTACTTTTTAAAAAATAATTATAAATAATAAATTACAGTAGCATTTCCTACAGAAAACCTTGATTGGAAATGTAGGTTGTATCAGGTGTGCTTCTGTGCTTAACCATCTCATGCTGAGCTTCTTAAAGGGAGAAATAATTTCTTATTTTTCTAAATATTTTTATAACTCTCACTCAGCTAGAATTAGCCTTTTTGGAATTTTTTATACTTCATAACTTGTATTGATTTAGTTTTAGGTCAGACACTGAAGATTATACTACTTGCAACTGAAAGAGATTTTTTTTTTTTTTATTTCAGCTTTGCATAGCCTGTCTTAAAGTGATTTTCTGCAGTCAACACCCAGTACCCCTACTTGAGGATTTGGATTTGCCCAAAATCTGCCTTTCTCTGCAGGCACTGACCTTTGTACTTTTCCCATTATGGGCCAAAGACAGTTGATCAAGTTTCTAGGTTTTATTTTTAATAGGTTCAGTGTGATTATTTTCTCATTTTGCACATTTTGTAAATATGTTACAGCTTAAAAAAAAAAAAAATGTTTTTCATGCTGTGGTAAGCTGTTTAGTTTTTGCCCTGAATTTTGGACTTAACATTTAAATCTTGAGGAAAGCAGCAAAGAGGACAGAGAATTAATCACTCAGAGTATTCTGCCAAATCATCACACCCATAAAAATTGTTGATGCCAACTAAGATTGAGAACTGACTCACTCTTCAATGGAAACATTCACAGGAAGACAGGTTTCCCAATTTTCTCATTAATCTATGTCCCATCATTAATGTCCATATAAAAGTGAGTAGAAAGGATTTTTCAAGTTAGGATTAGGAGATTTCTCTTTTTTATGTCTGTTTTAATACAGGAAAAGGATGAAAAGCAGCATATCCTAGGAACTGATTACCAAATATGTGAAAGAACAGGGTGAAAAGCTGTAAAGAAATTTCAATGAGGGGATAATTGTTTGCAGAAACGCCACTTATTGTACCCCACCCACTCATCTGCCATTGCACCAGTTCCTATTAATATGAGAGGCACAGAAACTAAGATGTTTGTACTAGACAAAGAGATACAGAATGCATCTTTCCAAATGTATGAACATTGTAGTATGTATTAAATGTATTTCATTGCCACTAAATGGAATCAAACTTGTTATGAACATCCTGCTGAAATATGGGAGACAAGGCAGGAAAGACCTCTCATCTTAACAACTGGGAGAGTTTTGTTTATTTTTTTTTTTTTATTTCTGTTTTTTGACCACCTGTATTCATTTTAATCAGAGAAGGCAATGGCACCCCACTCCAGTACTCTTGCCTGGAAAATCCCATGGACGGAGGAGCCTGGTGGGCTGCAGTCCATGGGGTCGCTAAAGAGTCAGACCCGACTGGGCGACTTCACTTTCACTTTTCACTTTAATGCATTGGAGAAGAAAATGGCAACCCACTCCAGTGTTCTTGCCTGAAGAATCCCAGGGACAGAGGAGCCTGGTGGGCTGCCGTCTATGGGGTCGCACAGAGTCGAACACGACTGAAGCGACTTAGCAGCAGCATTCATTTTAATAATGTAAAATGGGTGAATTTTAAGACTATGGGTGGGTTTTTTAAACCTATTTTTCCCAAGAAGGGATAGACAAGTTCTTAACAAGTAGTTGGGCATTTGTAAGATTCCATTGAAAGTCAGTCCTAGAAAACATTATAATTTCATACAACAAAGATAACTGAGGTCTTTGTTGGGAGATTGAGAAGACTAATTCCACAGTTGTTGACTCTACAATATGCAGTTTTTGTTTTGCAGAACATGTTGTTTTTAGTATTAAAATTGCCTCTGAGTGAATTCAAGCATAGCTTTTTTTTCCTTTTAAGTAGCTGCAAAATAACAGAGATTAAGTAATCTTAATCAGTAGTGACTGTTGCTTATCTGAAACTCAGCCCCCAGCATGTTCCACAAGCAGCCTCAAAGTGAATCATTCTCAATGATCATTCTCTCTAGGCAGAACACCCATCTTTGTAAATAACTAGGGAGCTCATCTGTTTAATTTGTATAATGTCTGACCAGTTTCAAAGATTAGAAGTCAATTTTGTTAGAACTTAAATTTATAAAGTTCCTCAAACCCTTTCTCATTCTTTTTACATTGTGCTCATTTGGTGTGTTTTAATTCTACAGAACTACATTACATTTAGGAAATAGATCAGAGTTTTGAAATAATTTGTTTTTTCCAAAAGCCTCAGTGAGAACTGAAAATGGCCCTCAACACTTTTCAAATTATGGGAGTAGGAATTATAGTTATAAATAGCTTCCAAGTTAACCCCTGAAGGGATGAAATAGTCTCTTACTTTAAATTTTAACAGACTTGATGGTCAGCTGGTCCTTTAATTAGTTAAATATAGATGCACACACTGATTTTTATTGCTATCCTTCATATGATAAGATGCTGCCTTTAATGGTGATAACTGTGTGCTAAACATGACTAGAGAGATTTGTGTCTGGGCTTCTATCCCCTGTGCACACGGGGAGATTGGTGTTTGATTTGCAGCCACATCTGAGATTTGTGGAGCTTGTCACTGCTAGTGACTACAGCAGACTTGAGGTCAGTCATCAGCTGTTTATAAACTTCGCTGTCCATTCCTGCTGACTTGCCAATACTATGAGGAGATGAACCTGAAAAGAGAGTGACCTGGTAGTTTCCCCTCCAAATTTTAACTCTAATTGTACAAGATTTCGGATATGTTAGAAATTTGCTAATCTGTCATTGTGTTTTTACTCACCAAAATACATAGTCAATGGCATGACTATGTCCTATACCTTATGACATAATCTACATATTTTATGCAAATTTGTAGATTAGTCTATAATCTATATAGTCTAAACTGAAATTGTTTCATACATGCATTGTGTGTGTATATGTGTGTGAAATTTGAGGGAGCTTGGAATTGCTCTTACTTTAAGAAAATCTTTACAATTATTTCAAACCCTTCTTATTCACCCTGATCGTATTTTTTTTGTTTTGTTTTCCTTTAACTTGATTTATGTATCAGACAGTGTGTTTTACAAAGTATAGCACAAGAAAAAAATACTGATTTATGTTTTAGTTATATTTAACCAAACTTTCAAGGAAGAGTTTGAAACAAATAACTCAAGGTGATTTCAAGTGCTCAATGGGTTTGCTTACCCAAGTGATCTTTCTCAAGCTTAGTCATTATTAATAGGGACTGGCTTATTTTAGAGTCAGCTTATTTTAGGTTTGGACCTTTAATCACCACTGATTAGCATCAGTAATTTCAATCTCACACACCGCCATTGTTGATTTCCTTGCCTCCAGCCTGCCATCTAGCACATCACAATAAAGTCATTTTGGCAAGGATTTTATGACACCATGAAAAGAGTGAATGAAGTACCAAAGTAACAAGAAAATTCATTTATCTCCTGAAAAGTTTTTATCTGGTATTATTTTATGACTATATAAAGTTGGTTAAAGTGGATACAAATCTACCGAACACAACTCTTAATTTTCTCTCTATTATGTCATAAGACCATAAACAAACCTCAAATAAATCTAATCTTTCTATCTATAGGATGGATACAATAATGTTGTCATATATCTAATGAGGAATAAATAGTATTGGGAATTTGAAAATTAAAGTATTACATATGAAGTTTAATTAACAATTCTGATTGCTCAGAAGTTTGTGTGTGTGTTTTTAATTAAACATTACTTGGATGAGATTTTGAACTAACTTTGTCTTAATATTGATCCTTGATTATCATTGTTATTCCTTAGCAAGGGATTGGATTGCTAGTATCTGAATTTATATAAATTCTTCTATCTAAAAAAGACAAGCACTGTGGTCTTTGCTTTTTTTTTTTTTTTTAATTCCTAATCTAAGTCTTTCCTACTTTCAAGAACTGACAACAGAATTTTAGATCTGTAAAAGAACTTTCAACTTTTTTACAGATGATAAAACAAAGACCAACAGAAACTTAGTAGAAACACCACAATGGCTGACAGAGCTTACTATTTGCAAAGGCAATATAAATATATTTTTCCTATGGTCTTTTATCTACATTTTAGAACTTCAGGCTTATTGCTCATTTGCATCTTTCTTTCCAATAAATATACTGGATGCAGAAATTTATTTCAGCCAGTTGTCTATAGAAATGTGATATCAAGACCTATCTCCATGACAACCCAGAGTTACAAACAGACAAGAACAATAAAATATTGGCATATCTAAAATCAGTCTTTGACACAGATAGAGGTCAATTTGCAAAAGAAGCCTAAGTTTGCAAAGGCTCTAATAAAAAGAGGATCTGTTGTCTAAAAATGAAAAATTCTATAATTAAACCAAATAGTATAGGCCATAATAAAGTTATATTAAACACTATCTATTTTCACAGAGAAAATACTAGGAAGAAACAAAGGAACTACATTAGCTGCCCTTGCCACATATTTGGTGATTTTAGGAACTGAGGATCTGTGTTCTTGATTATTTTTTTCACTCTGCAAACTGCCACCACTCACTACATGACAGGAATGGAGTGTGAAAAATGGATGAAGTGTACAAAAATTATCTAGCTGTATGACATTAGAACAAAGGGCTATCCTTAACCTGGCATATGATCAGTATCATCTAAGGCAGGAATGTTGCAAAATTCACATTCCTTGACCTCTCCCTCTTCAGGGCCAACCCAAATGGTTTACATTTCTATTTTAAAGTTTCTCAGATTATTCTAATGATCAGCTAGTTAGATTTTTAGTAGGATTTTTTATTTTCTTTTTTGTGGCCAAGTAATTCTGAGAAATGATGCATCTTTTAACACCTCTTAGAAATATGCAGTGTCTGATCATATATATTAGTATACTGACAGCACCTGAAAGGTTTTTAAAGGTTTGATTGAGAGTCAGAATGAACATGGTTCAACAGCTAAGAGCTCAACAGTATGGTGAAGACTATATTTTAGAGTAGGTTCTACTACTCACCAGCCAAGTAACCAGGCACACATTACTTCAGTATGTCTCAGTGCATGCATCTCTAAAATAGAGATATTAGTAAAAACTACTTGGCACACAATAAGGGATTCATAAGAGCTATCTGACATTTTTACTACTATTGCTCCTGACCCGTATTCAGCCCAGTATTTCACAAATTTATGTGACAGCAGAACACTTCTTTCCCCTCTGAACATCTATTAACATCTTAAAGTTCATAAGCATTCAATGAAACCATTTAAGAAGTGTTTTGTTAATGACCAAGATCATCCTTTATTCCTTTATCTGACTCTGATGGGCAATTAATGATAAAAATCTATATATCTCAGCTTATCTTTTATTGTCTGGTCCTTTTTAAAGTTTCCAAAATTGCAGTTAATGTTGTTATTTGTGTTAATTAATTTTTGTTCCATAGAACCAATGTAAATGGACAATGACTTCTTCGACATAATGGCAACGATGCCAGTTACAAGGGATCAGCACACTACAATCTATTAACCAAATCTAGCTCACCACCCTTTTTTGTAAGTAGAGTTTTATTGAAAAATAGCAATGCTTATTCATTATGTATTATGCATGATGGCCTTCAGGCTGCAATCCAGAGCTGAGTAGTTGCTCCGGAGATTATATGACCCACACAGGTCAAAAATATTTACCGTATGGCTCTCTGTAGAAAAAGTTTGCCAACTTCTTATCTAGGATCAAATTCTTCTCCCTTTCAGAGCTGTGTTCTCAGTCGCTTCAGTCATGTCCAACTCTTTGCAAACTTAGCCTGCCAGGCTCCTCTGTCCACCGGATTCTCCAGCAAGAATACAGGAGTGGGTTCCTGTGCCCTCCTCCAGGGGATCTTCCCACCCCAGGAATTGAACCCATATATCTGGCATCTCCGGCATTGCCAGCAGGTTCTTTACCCGCTGAGCTGCCTGGGAAGCCCTTCTTCCCTTCCCACTTCCCTCAAGTCATACTGTCATCAGATCGTTCTCACATTCTTCAAAGTTACAGATTCTTTGGGTACTGTTAGGTATAGGTTTTACTTCACTTGTAGGTGGTCTTGGGGATGTCTTTCCACATGTGAAAATCTTCAAAGGCATTTAACTTTGCCTATTTTAAATGTATTATACATACTTAACAACAGACATGTTAAGTCATCGCTCTTTGCACATTTGTCTCCAAGGAGTATGGCTTTGCTCTTTACATTGATGTATAATAACTTAATAACTTTCTACTTACTGAGAATTCTCAGATGAAATAGATAAGCAAAGAGGGTAAAAATGTGCTTTATTTTGAGATCCCACATACTCTCCTTTGAGAGTGTGATAAATCAGGTAGGTATTTTTCATTTAATATAATAGATATATTTCCTATTATATTAATAAATGAAAATATGTATCTTATCTGCTGAATTAGATGTTAAGTTCACTAACATGTTTTCAGGTCAACTTGCATAATACATGGCTTGATTCCATTAAATGCCCTTTATGTCTCTGACATGTAGAGAGGTGATAGGTGTGAGGCATGTACCAAGTTGTATAAGACATGAATCTGACCCTCAAGGTGCTTCTAGTCTATCAAAATGAACGCTGCAGATAACCACAAATAGCAGATGGTCTGGGATGATTGCTCAGGAACTCATATCAAGAAAGGAACAACTTAATCAAAAGAGCTTAGGAAGAGCCTAAGAGTGAGGATTTCAGTGCACTGAAAATATTTTAGACAAAATTGGAAAATTGGCAAAAATCACTGAAAAGCACATTCATATAAAATTGAGTTAACCCAAGGGCTCAGATCAGAGAGGACAGAGGAGACCAAAAAGTGAGAGATGAGATAGATAAGGGACATGGAACCAGCTCACAGTGTGAAGGCCAGGCTTGGGAACTTAAACCAAAGCCTGGAACAAGTGTAAAATCACCAAAGGGCTGGAGTTAGTGACATAACCAGATTTGTGCCTGAGGGAAATATAAATACTTGTTGACAATTTTATGAGGTTTTTTTCATCTTTGTTCCTTCATGGAATGGTTTAGTTCTAAGATGATTTTTATTCTCATGATATAATTGATAAGGGAGGCTTCTGACTAACTGCAGTGCTCTCGCCATTAAACCTGCCCAGATTCCAAGAGTATACTGTGGACATTATGCAAGAAATGTGATAGAGATGGCTTATCTAAGTGTGTACACATCCTGTATTCTGGAATACCTGTTCAATTATAACTGAAATATTTCATGTTAAGTCTCATTTCTTCCTGATGGAAATGTTGTACACCGCTAACATGAGGGAAATTCTTTGCCTACTCCATGTTTTGCATCACTCAATTTGCTTCATTTAAAAAACTCCACTGGCCATAAAGAAGGGTGACTCTAAGGCACATTTCTGTTCATTAAACGACAACGACAACAACAACAAAAACCAACCCTACATTCTGAAAGTAGTGAGGACTGACCAGGAATTTTGTTGTTGTTTAGTCTCTCAGTCATGTCCAGCTCTTTGTGACCCCATGGACTGCAGCACGCCAGGCTTCCCTGCCCTTCACTATCTCCCAGTTTGCCCAAACTCATATCCATTGAGTTGGTGATGCCATCCAACTATCTCATCCTCTTCTCCTGCCCTCAATATTTCCCAGCATCAGGGTCATTTCCAATGAGTCAGCTCTTCTCATCAGGTGGCCAAAGTATTGACCAGGAATATTTTTTTCAAATTTAGTTGTTTTCATTTTAAATTTCCACATCAGGAAAATAAAAATTAAAAGCAACAACAAAGATAATGTGGACCCTGAAAGGGCTTTTTGCAGCTTTAGAAATACACAGTCATTGTAGAAACTCCCAGTTGTTACCAAATTAAGTCCTATTTCTATATGAGGAGAACACAGCCCAGCTCCCTGAAACTCCACCTATTTTCACTGTATGCTAATTTAATTTTATGTTCCTAAATAAGACAGGGAAAAAAATTAAAATTGTTCAGTCTAATACTCCCCAAACTTTAAAAATAAAATCCTGCTAAAATAGCAAAACTTTGACAGCTGAGATTTAGCAAATTTCATTAGGGAGAAAAGGGACAGTCACAGAGAATTTTCCCTTTTATAATGAGACTCTAGGACTTTCATATTGACACTAGAAGATAGGACTCAAAAAAAAAAAAAAAAATGAGCTCAAGTTACCCCACTGCAAATCTGTTTTTGGCAAGACTCAGATTAAAGAGTGAAGTTTCATGTCTGTAAATGAGAATCTTAACTACCGAAAAAAAAATTTCCAATATCATTCTGTCTAATGATAATGAGTGCAAACAGTGCTGCATTTTATTTTTTTTAGTTTTTAATTTTATTTTATTTAACTTTACAATAGTGTATTGGTTTTGTCATATATCAAAATGAATCTGCCACAGGTGCTCTCAAAATTAAATAGTCTTTACAAATTTAATATTTCAAATAATTTATAGTAGAAATGAATATGCCGTGTCTGTGTTAGTCACTCAGTTATGTCTGACTCTTTGCAACCCCATGGACTGTAGTCTGCCAAATTCTTCTGTCCATGGAATTCTTCTGTCCAAGAATCCTGGAGTGGGTTGCCATTTCCTTCTCCGGATTATGCCATAATTTAATAAAAATAACTTATGGTCAATATAATTTGAGAAATACACAGCCATTGAAAATAGATGAAGGGAAAGTAAACAAATAAACCACTGGTTAACTAGGATAACAATGACAGTCATTTACAAAATGCATAATTTACAAGCTTCTTCAAATACTGTTATTTCCATTTTGTCTCATAAAAATACAGTGAGGAAAACTACAGGTCTCTTAATATTATGTTATTATTGATTTCATCCTACAAATAAGAACACTTAGTTTCAAGTGGTTTAAATAACCTATCCAAGCTAATTCAACATTGTTGGATGACAGGACTTAAGCTCCAAATGCGCCTACTCCTTTATCCTATGGCTGAATTCCATTGGGATATTAACAATGTTCACACATGATTACAAAGTTGTGTCTACTTCTTCTATACTTGCACAAAGGATACACACTAAAAGTCAGAACTTTTATCAATAAATTAATCAGTCAATATTTTTTCAATTAAATAGCCTCTCATATTATTGCCCATAAGCCATCTGATATATTTTTGTGGAATAAGTTAAGACAGGAATTAAGCATCAAAAACTGAAGCATAAAGTTGAGTAGGAAATTGCTGTTTGTACTTAAAATTGAAAGTGAATGTTTTATTATGATATTAGTAATCATAAAGCAATTTATTTTACTAATTCTAAATTTCTGTCTTTTTAAAACAAGTAAAATGCATGTTACTAGCAAATGGAAAATGAAAAGATTTCAACTTTTAGATTTCTTTTTTTTTTTTTTAATCTTAATCATCTGACTGGCACTCCTGATACAAAAGTCCATTTGACTTTTGTGTCTATTACTCCCATCCTGTAGACCCTGAAAAGCCCTTAATTCAGTATCACCCACACAAGGCAAGAAAGCCAGAGTTATCGCCTTCTCTCCTTCCTCTTATCACCTCCACTCAGTGTTTCCTGTGGAATAAAACTGATTGTATTTGTCTTTTTTTTTTTTTTTTTTTTTTTGCATCAGAAGTTTATGATGGAATTATTTATTTTTCTTTTTTTTAATTTTATTTTATTTTTAAACTTTACAATATTGTATTAGTTTTGCCAAATATCGAAATGAATCCGCCACAGGTATACATGTGTTCCCCATCCTGAACCCTCCTCCCTCCTCCCTCCCCATACCATCCCTCTGGGTCGTCCCAGTGCACCAGCCCCAAGCATCCAGTATCGTGCATCGAACCTGGACTGGCGACTCGTTTCATACATGATATTATACATGTTTCAATGCCATTCTCCCAAATCTTCCCACCCTCTCCCTCTCCCACAGAGTCCATAAGACTGTCTCTTACATGATTCTTTCACACTGGAGAATTCTAACAGTGATGTATTCGCCCCCACCTGCACAGGACCTTGTTTTAATGCTGTTATAGATTAAGGCAATGGCACCCCATTCCAGTACTCTTGCTTGGAAAATCCCATGGACGGAGGAGCCTGTTAGGCTGCAATCCATGGGGTCGCTAAGAGTCAGACACGACTGAGTGACTTCACTTTCACTTTTCACTTTCAGGCATTGGAGAAGGAAATGGCAGCCCACTCCAGTGTTCTTGCCTGGAGAATCCCAGGGAGGAGGGAGCCTGGTGGGCTGCCGTCTATGGGGTCGCACAGAGTCGGACACGACTGAGGTGACTTAGCATAGCATAGCATATAGATTATGGGCTTTTAACTGATAAACAGTCTGTCCTTTTCAATATCAACAGGAAAGTTTTGAAGTTATGCAGTTGTTCACTTTTCCCTTTTTGCATAAATGGGTAATAAATGGAACAGCCTTAGCATGGAGACATACAGGCTGTACTCAAAATGTTCAGTTCCTTGACAGGGACCTTCCTTGTACTAAAACCACTCTATGCTACTGCTGCTGCTAAGTCGCTTCAGTCGTGTCTGACTCTGTGCGACCCCATAGACAGCAGTCCACCAGGCTCCCCCATCCGTGGGATTCTCCAGGCAAGAACACTGGAGTGGGTTACCATTTCCTTCTCCAATGCATGAAAGTGAAAAGTGAAAGTGAAGTCGCTCAGTCGTGTCCGACTCTTAGCAACCCCATGGACTGCAGCCTATCAGGCTCCTCCACCCATGGGATTTTCCAGGTAAGAGTACTGGAGTGGGGTGCCATTGCCTTCTCCCAAAACCACTCTCAATCCAGCTTATCAGTGAGGGACTAGAAGCTGCTGCTTTTCTAGGCTATTTTACAAGTATAATACTTTATCAAAATCTTTATCTTCAATCTACTAGCCTTTGTCTATACCTTTGAGTTCTTCAAAGATCTTAGAGGCAACTAAAACATCCTTTTCCCTCTTAAGTACATACTGATATTTTCCTTGTTAAGTGTACATTTGCCTACTTAAAAAATACATCTGTTATTGCAACTAAAGAGAGATTTTTGCTTATATTCTCCTTATCTATATTTTATTTTTATCTATGCTATCCCTTATGTTTTCAAAAAGGCTATATTTTATTGTCATAAGGTTCCTTGAAAATATCCATATTTTACAAATGGCTCTATACACCAACAGTTTATCGGTATGGGCAGTACATAATTACAGAATTGCCTGTCCTTGAAACAAATGCCAAAATATATTTACATTTTTTAGAATTGTTTTAGAAGAAAATATTTTAGAGGAAAAAATCATTAATATGATTCATTGTTGTGTAGCAACTATAATGATGAGTTTTCAAGAATGAGTAAACTTTTTTGTACTTGACAATTAATAATTTTAGATGGGGTGTACTTCATAACTGTTTTTGCAGTATTCTTGTGTTTTACATTATCTCAGAGTAAATGCAAATTTACTCTGTAGAAAGATTAATAATTCTGTATTTCATTATAGTAGTACCATCAGTTATTCTTATAATCAATTGATTTAAAAACTCAAAACTTATTTTTATAGATACCTAAATGGTCAATTTTGCCATTTATTGAGCGAAGGCTAGCTATGGAGTTCATCTTCGTATACCTTACATACGCTTTACTGTCTGAGCCACCAGGGAAGTTATACCTTACATACATTACCTTATGTATGAAAGTGAAAGTGAAGTTGCTCAGTTGTGTCCGACTCTTTGCAACCCCATGGACTGTAGCCTACCAGACTCCTCTGTCCATGGGATTTTCCAGGCAAGAGTACTAGAGTGGGTTGCCATTTCCTTCTCCAAGGGATCTTCCCAACCCAGGGATCAAACCCAGGTCTCCCACATTGTAGGCAGACGCCCAGGGGAAGTTATCTTATGTATAATACACATTTAATGAATATGCTGAAGAAATAATTTCAAAAATTTATATCATTTCTGAATTTTATTTTATTACCTACCTAATTTACTATAGCTACATGGGCAAGGCAAAGCTATGTGCACTCATTACAATTGCTTGGCAAAAATTGTTTTTTCAAGAAGAATGAAGTAGTTTTTGATGGACACCCTAGAAATTATATTCCAGAATATATTATCAAAATACCAACACCTCAGAAAGAATAGCTATTTCAGTCATTACTCAAATGATACAGTCATATACATTTTCTGACCAAAGGAATTATTAAAAATCTTTGGTTTATTTACTTCAAAAGTATTAAAATTCATTAAGAAGTTTCAGCTCTATGTTCATAGATTGATAAGACTTACAACCTCAGTGTTTCAAATATGCTCCAATCTATGGTACAGATCACTGAAGATACTACTACAATCCCATTAGAACAGTGAGGAGCATTTTTAATCAGTGACACATTGGTCTTATCTCAGATGATTGTGAATTTTGGTTACAATCCATTGGATCCATTGAGTTTTTAGGTGACATCGGCCTAATGCAAATTCCTGGCTAAAGGAGTGGCAGTGGATGTTAAATACTCTTGTACTCTGTAATTTAATGCATATTTTAATGAAGTGAACAGTCAGACTTCTGACAGGCATCAGCAACTTTGAAATAGAGTCTTCCAAATTTCTCATACAGTCTGAAAGTAATGAGATTTGTTCCATAAAGTGATGAAATT
Source organism: Bubalus kerabau (assembly GCF_029407905.1). Taxonomy (NCBI): domain Eukaryota; kingdom Metazoa; phylum Chordata; class Mammalia; order Artiodactyla; family Bovidae; genus Bubalus; species Bubalus kerabau. Next base: position 156,539,236 of record NC_073626.1, read on the forward strand.
TATGCCATAAATTATCTCTAAGAGAAGAGTGCTTCTTAAAGCAGAATCATTTCCTTGGTAGAGATCAGATTTTAAATAGTTGTTTAATAAGAAATTTGGGGGAAAGCAGTCTGAACTATGTTCTCTCAGATAATTTTTTGCCCATTATCAAGGAAATGGAGTACCACATGGTATCTGAAGCCTGCTATACTTAGAAGGAAAGCCACTGATGTACTTAGTGTGCTAAAACTTGGCGCTTAGACTCCATCCCTTCTTTAAGTATATATCCCTTTACTCTTCAACAATATTCACTGAGGACTTTCCAGGAATCAAATTTTCTTTCTCAGAGTATTCAGTGAGTGTTTTGTTGGAGTTTTTACTCTAAATCATCCTTTAAGAAAAAGAACATGGGTTTCCTTGGTGGCTCAGTGGTAAAGAATCCACCAGCCAACGGAAGAGACATAGGTGGAATCCCTGACTTGGGAAGATCCCACATGCTGCAGATCAGCTAAGCCCAGGCACCACAATTAGTGAGCCTGTGCTCTAGAGCCCGGGAGCTGAAACTACTAAGCCCATACACTCTAGAGCCCATGTTCCATAACAAGAGAAGTCACTTCCATGAGAAGCTCTTGCACTGCAACTAAGAGTAGCCCCCACTCTCCACAACTAGAGAAAAGCCCACACAACAATAAAGACCCAGCACAGTCAGAAATAAAAATACAAATATAATTATTTAAAAAAAATAAAAAAGACATGTTTAAAATGAAGGCCTTTGCTGAAAAAATATTTTGTAATATACTAAAATCATTTTGTTTAATAAGTAACCATTAAACTTGACGCATTGTAAAATGAGGCTAACTTTTTCTTAGGCCCTTTAACAATTCCCCTACATGTATTCTCATCTTAGTTATCATGGTATTTTCTAGTGCAATAAAAGTCGGTGATTGTCAACTTCTTGATAGTCTAGTCAGTGGAGTGCTTGGAGATTGACTTAACTGGTGAGCCATATGATGGATATGATGAATTTCAAATTACCTTTAGAGGGTAAGTTTATGTTCATTGCCATAATGCTGAAGCCCAAATATTTACTTCATGAATCATAATCAGAAAACTTCTTCCCTCATAGTTCCCATATAATATTTAAATAAAATACAAACATTATTGAATCAGAATCCTATCCATGCATGATAAACAGATGAAACTGCCCAGGTGTACAGTTTAACAAACAAGGAAGCATAGAATATACATAAATAATTGTGTATACATTAACAGAGATTTCCTGAGTATCTGTTATGTACTAAGATGTCTTCTTGGTGCCAAGAATATAGCAATGAACAATATACTATAAGAAGCTTATAAACTATGAGGAAGGCAGATAAGAATAAATAATTGTAAACAAATCAATAAAATAATTTCATAATCTGATGAGAGCACTGAATGGGCCATGTGTTGGAAAAAGATGTTGGAGAGAGAATCAGGTAAGAACTCCTCTGAGAGAGGGCATTTGAATTGACATATAAATGATGAGCCTTCAAGAAAAGAAAATAGATTTGTTGCCTTTCTTCTGAGTGATTTATAATGGTCATTTTAACCATTCACAATTACTCTTTATCTAGAGGCTTCTAATCAGAACTTTTATTCAATGTGTTTCTGACATGATTAATTCTATTAGTTCACAAACCACCAAACCAAGTCCTATAAAACTTTATTGCAATCATATCATACTTTGAATAAGAGAAATAACCTAAATATTCCTTTAAATATAGTCATGTGCTTCCAGTTTTACACTTCTTACCTTATTTTTAAGAGAGCCATCACTAGCTAAGTATGCAAGTGAATAATAATAATGTTATAATATTTCTTACATATGTGCTTCCCAGTAACTCTGTGAGGTTGGTAATATTGTTATTCTTTTGTTTTATAAATAAAGAAACTAAAGCACAGAAAGGCTGTATAATTTTCCCAAGATTTAAAACTAGTAAGTAAAGCATTTTAGAAAAGAGCTCAAATACTAAGGCTTTGGAGAATTTACTTTTTTTAAATATAAATTTATTTATTTTAATTGGAGGTTAATTACTTTACAATATTATATTGGTTTTGCCATACATTAACATGTATCCGCCACGGGTGTACACGTGTTCCCCATCCTGAACCCCCCTCCCACCTCCCTCTCCATCCCATCCCTCTGGGTCATCCCAGTGCACCAGCCCCAAGCATCCTGTATCATGCATCAAACCTGGACTTGCAATTCATTTCACATATAATATTATACATATTTCAATGTCATTCTCCCAAATCATCCCACCCTGGCTCTCTCCCACAGAGTCCGTAAGACTGGTCTATACATCTGTGTCTCTTTTGCTGGCTCGCATACAGGGTTATCATTACCATCTTTCTAAATTCCATATATATGTGTTAGTATACTGTATTGGTGTTTTTCTTTCTGGCTTACTTCACTCTGTATAATAGGCTCCAGTTTCATCCACCTCTATTAGAACTGATTCAAATGTATTCTTTTTAATGGCTGAGTAATACTCCATTGTGTATATGTACCACAGCTTTCTTATCCATTTGTCTGCTGATGGACATCTAGGTTGCTTCCATGTCCTGGCTATTATAAACAGTGCTGCGATGAACATTGGGGTACACGTGTCTCTTTCAATTCTGGTTTCCTCAGTGTGTATGCCCAGAATCAATATAGTGAAAATGAGCATACTACCCAAAGAAATCTATAGATTCAATGCAATCCCTATCAAGCTACCAACGGTATTTTTGACAGAGCTAGAACAAATAATTTCACAATTTGTATGGAAATACAAAAAACCTTGAATAGCCAAAGCAATCATGAGAAAGAAGAATGGAACTGGAGGAATCAACCTGCCTGACTTCAGGCTCTACTACAAAGCCACAGTCATCAAGAAAGTATGGTACTGGCACAAAGACAGAAATATAGATCAATGGAACAAAATAGAAAGCCCAGAGAATTTACTTTTAACCACAATACCACAGCCACCCAAATAAAATCAACAAAATGAAACTTTTTTTTTCAATTTTTCCTAACTTAGAGCTCCTCGATTTTTAAGAATGTTACTTCAGCCTTACCAAGTTAAAATAGTAAGTGGAATCCTGCCAATTGCCTTGTCACTTTGAATTTGTATAACAAACTTTATAGACTGTAACTATTTCCTCCCAGGTACTCTACATACAATGCCAGTAACAGTCACCACATAAAGAATAATGCTGTAAGGTATTGGTGCCTGGACCAAATATCCAGGCTTTCCTCCAGAAAGGATAAGTAAGTCTCATTGTATTCAGATTACAAAATAAAGATGCATGTTTGAGAAGAAAGGCTTTCCTAATAGCTCAGTGGTAAAGAATCCAACTGCCAATTCAGAAGATGTGGGTTCAATCCCTGGGTCAGGAAGATCCCCTGAAGAAGGAAATGGTGACCCACTCCAGTATTCTCACCTGGGAAATCCCATGGACAGAGGAGCCTTGTGGGCTACAGTCCATGGAGTTGCAAAAGAGTTGGATGACTAAGTGACAAAACAGCAACAGCAACAATCTTCTCTAAATATCTGGAGACTTCTTTGCAAGTCTCCAATATAACATGATCTAATAATCTTATAATGATACTTAGCAATGACATTAGCTTCAGATTCTCACAAAGAACATATTTGACTGTTTTTCTGGAGTTAGTCCCTCCACTAACCTAAGTTACCAGTTCTCAGGCTAATTTTTGCATTTTTTAAATCAATCACAAGGCATTCTACTGTTTCCAGGATTCTGGAATTCTAATTCTGCAAGAATTCTCAAAAGTCACAGACTTTAGGATCTCATTAGGATCTCAGCTTCAAGGTCTTCAGTGATAAACCATGGTTTAAAGGGTGCATATTGCTGTATTGCCATGTTTCCATTCTAAAACCAAGGAGGAAGATTTGAGCTCTAGCCACCTAAACCAAGAGTTAAGAAAGAGCCCCTTTTCATTCTATTAATTTCAAAATAAATACATCTCTAGGAGGACACCCCTTGAACTCTAGGAATGGTCTGGATAGCATTTGGATTTGCCACATGAATAATTTAATTACAGCAGAAACTGTAGATAAATGTATGGTTTCTGCTTAAACAGATAACATATTCAAAAAAACTAAGATGAAGGCATACACATTCATAACACATACAATATTCAGATCACCTAGTACAAACATTAAGAAATAAATTTGACCTCTAAACCTAATTTCAATTAAAATTTATATAAAGGCATATACAGCGAATGTTACTTTATTTTTCAGAACTTTCATTGAAATAAAATGCTCTGTGAGATTTCCTAGAAAAAGATTTTCCTTGTATACAATTTTAGGATGGTGTCATTTAATCATCTTACTGACCAACTCTCTAACTGACAGGAGCCATGTAGTGATCATAATTTCACATGTTCTTCTAAAAGAAAGAAAAAAAGCTAGCAAGAATAATTTTTTTTTTTCTGAAGTACTTGTTCCAGTGTTCTCTGTTCCTCGAAGGATAGCTTTATTGTTTAATCTTTGGTTTTACGGGGGACACTTTCAGATTTAATCTATAGTCTTCACATTGAAGAGCATGATAAAAGGAAATTTGTAACCAGCTCAGTGCTTAAGATGTAAAGATTTATTCAAAGCATCAAACCTTTCAGAGTTTTATGCTGTAAGGTGGGAAGGATTTTTACAGCAATGTAAATAAATGTGAAGGATTTTTACAATAATGTTAATGTTAAAGAAGCACATTGCCCACTCCTAGGAACTTCTTGTTGTATAAGCAATGACTTTGAAAGTAGGGATGGTACAGGAAGTCAAATGAGGCAAGAAAATGATGGGTGAACTGGCGAGCTCAAGAAAAGAAAGAGGCTTAGGGAGGGAGGCTGCAAGCAACAGACAGGGGCTTTAGTGTAAGATCAGTAGATTAAATTTGAGAAGAGTATTTAGAGGGGCTGAGGACAGGCACATGGAGGCTTCCAATGAGAAGAAGTAGACTGTAACAGAGGCATTCTTTGAAAACAATCAACTAAAAGAACTAACAGGTTTCTTGAAAAGAGATTCTAGACCAGGAAGAGAAACTGGTATGTAAATAAAGCCAAGTTCAGGGAAAGATTGATTAGAAGCTGCTAATGGCTAGAGTGATATTTTTATTTTTCTAATTTGTGATTCTCATTATTCAAAACTCCCTTTCAAAAGTCTAGCATCCTCTTATGACTAAGCCTTGTAGTATTAGCTCTTCCTCAGAGTATTTTTCAGGAATCCATTGTATATACTTCCAGCCACCACTGATTTCAGGCAGAGGCCCTGAGGTCTTTACTAGACCATTATCTGTTATTGCCTCTCCCAGATAACTACCATGAGTGTAGCTACCAGGTTACAAGACTTGAAGATGCCAAAGTCACCAAGAACACGAACCTCATGGAAAACTATCTCTAGCCTATTACAATTTTCTACAAACTCACATTGGCAGGAAGTTTAGAAGCTCTACTGCCCCATAAGAATCTATTTACCAACAAACCTAGTTAGTGAAATTCTCTTTCTTAGCAGGAAGTATCAATCCTCTATAAATCATTCATTCAGTTGCTAATGGTTATTTTTGTGGATCTGATTGGCCTAGAGAGATGTACAACACACTGGACAAAAAAACTATTCAGATGGGGGTACGCAGAATAGACCTCTCACGGCAGTACTGTATAGCAGTTAGGCTGCCTAAATTCAAACCCTGCCCTTCCTCTACAGCCTACAGTACCTATAGAACCTCTCTCAGTCTATTTGCTTATCTGTGAGATGGAGATGTTCACTCTTGCCATCTCTTGTTTGACCACTTCCAGTTTGCCTTGATTCATGGACCTGACATTTCAGGTTCCTATGCAATATTGCTCTTTACAGCATCGGACCTTGCTTCTATCACCAGTCACATCCACAGCTGGGTATTGTTTTTGCTTTGACTCCATCCCTTCATTCTTTCTGGAGTTATTGCTCCACTGATCTCCAGTAGCATATTGGGCACCTACTGACCTGGGGAGTTCCTCTTTCAGTATCCTATCATTTTGCCTTTTCATACTGTTCATGGGGTTCTCAAGGCAAGAATACTGAAGTGGTTTGCCATTCCCTTGTCCAGTGGACCACATTCTGTCAGACCTCTCCACCATGACCCGCTCGTCTTGGGTTGCCCCACGGGCATGGCTTAGTTTCATTGAGTTAGACAAGGCTGTGGTCCTAGTGTGATTAGATTGACTAGTTTTCTGTGAGTATGGGTTCAGTGTGTCTGCCCTCTGATGCCCTCTTGCAACACCTACCATCTTACTTGAGTTTCTCTTACCTTGGACGAGGGGTATCTCCTCACCGCCGCCCCTTCTGACCTTGAATGTGGAATAGCTCCTCTATTCTCACGACTGAGCGACTGAACTAAACTGAACTGAGATGGAGATAATAACAAAACGTCTTTCATAGTAAGTTATTATGAAATAAGTAACTTGATATAGTGTGATACTCAGCAGTTAATTTCAAAACTATCATTTGAGTCAGAATGGTGTTCTTCCTCAGTCTACACTGGGAATCTAATAACCCAACAAATCTTTCTCAATGACTGCAGATACTTTGAAATAAGTGTTTTGCATTGGAAAATCTAGGGCCTCTTTGGGGTTTTTTAATGCCCAAATCAGTCCACGAGTGTTGCACAGATCAGCCTCTCCTTCAGCAAGAAGGGAACCAGCAGAACAACCACAGCTGAGGAAGGGCAAGGTGCAGAAAAAATGATACTCAGTTCAGTTCAGTTCAGTCGCTCAGTCGTGTCCGACTCTTTGCGACCCCATGAATTGCAATACACCAGGCCTCCCTGTCCATCACCAACTCCTGGAGTTCACTCAGACTCAAGTCCATCAAGTCGGTGATGCCATCCAGCCATCTCATCCTCTGTTGTCCCCTTCTCCTCCTGCCCCCAATCCCTCCCAGCATCGGAGTCTTTTCCAATGAGTCAACTCTTCCCATGAGGTGGCCAAAGTACTGGAGTTTCAGCTTTAGCATCATTCCTTCCACAGAAATCCCAGGGCTGATCTCCTTCAGAATGGACAGGTTGGATCTCCTTGCAGTCCAAAGGACTCTCAAGAGTCTTCTCCAACACCACAGTTCAAAAGCATCAATTCTTCGGCACTCAGCTTTCTTCACAGTCCAACTCTCACATCCATACATGACCACTGGAAAAACCATAGCCTTGACTAGACGGACCTTTGTTGGCAAAGTAATGTCTCTGATTTTCAATATGCTATCTAGGTTGGTCATAACTTTTCTTCCAAGGAGTAAGTGTCTTTTAATTTCATGGCTGCAGTCACCATCTGCAGTGATTTTGGAGCCAAAGTCTGCCACTGTTTCCACTGTTTCCCCATCTATTTCCCATGAAGTGATGGGACCAGATGCCATGATCTTAGTTTTCTGAATATTGAGCTTTAAGCCAACTTTTTCACTCTCCTCTATCACTTTCATCAAGAGACTTTTTAGTTCCTCTCCCATTTTCTCTCATGTTAGTGATAAATTCAGGCTAAGTCCTTGCTGTACATCAGAAGGCTATGCAAAAGTCCTTCTTTGCAACTAATAAAGAAAAGGGAGACAACTTCTGACAAGTTTGCTTTGCAATTTAAGATCTCACAAGGGGACTTGCAAAATAGGAAGCAGTATAGCAGATTGAATATCCATCTCTCATGCTGTTTCCTCACTCAGAATTTTCTTCATCAAATACTGTGTTGTAGTAACAAACTTTTCCTTAATTTACTGAGATTATTTGGTAGAGGAGCTCCAGGAATGTTCCAGCCCTTGGGATGATACAGTAGATTTTTCTGGAATACTTAACCACATCGTAAAGAGCTTAACTGTTCTCACCAATAAACTAGTTGACCATGCTAAGAGATAGCAATATTTCTTGCATGGATTCTATGGCTAATCCCATTGCATTTTCTAAATTTGAAAGTAAAATAATTCACTTAAAGCTAAGCTCTTATGAATGGATAAAGAAGTCATGGTACATAAATACAGTGGAATATTACTCAGCCATAAAAAGGAAAGAATTTGAGTCAGTTCTAGTAAGGTAGATGAATGTAGAGCTTATTATACAGAGTGAAGTCAGAAGGAGAAAAATAAATATCACATATTAGTGTATTTGCATGGAATCTAGAAAAACGGTACTGATGAACCTATTTACAGTGCAAGAATAAAAATGCAGACATAGAGAACAGACTTATGGACACAGAGGGAGAATGAGAGAGTGGGACAAATTGAGAGAGTAGCATTGAAATATATACACTACCAAGTATAAAATAGGTAGCTAGTGGGAAGCTGCTATATAACACAGGGAGCTCAGCTCGGTATTCTGTGATGACCTAGTGGGGTGGGATGGGGGTAGGTGGGATGGAGGCTCAAGAGGGAGGGGATATATGTATACTTACGGCTGATTCACTGTTATACAGCAGAAACCAGCACAGTATTTTAAAGCAATTATCCTCCAATTAAAAATAAACTTATAAAAAGAACATTGGCTTCCCTCATAAATCAGTCGGTCAAGAATCTGCCTGCAAGGCAGGAGACCCAGGTTTTATTCCTCAGTTGAGAAGATCTAGAGAAGGAAATAGCAACCCACTCCAGTATCCGTGCCTAGAGAATCCCACTGACAGAGGAGCCTGGCAGGATACAGTCCATGAGCTTGCAACAGTCAGACATGACTTAGCAACTAAACCATCACCAGTAAAAAGAAAATTAAAAAAAAATAAGAAAGCTAGACTATCATTCTTCAAATAGAAAGCACAGATAAAATTAACTTTAAGTAATTAGTTGAAAGATTTCTACTCTCACAGACTACCTGAGTCAAGATGCATTGATATTTGATAAAGTGTCAAGTTCATAAAGAGAAAGGCCTTGTGGACAGTCGTCACTGAGACAAAAGCCATGGACTTGAATGAACACAGTTTTCAAGTGAGTCACTCTGGCAAAGAAATTGGAGGCAGAACTTTCCAAGGACAAATGGCTTGTTAGATCTGTATAACTTCTGAGAACTCCAAGTTTTCATTCCAGAATTTTCAACTTCTATTTTATGAGAAGGAAAAACTAGAAAGTATAAAAGATGAGAAAGTCACAGAGTGGCCACTGCTTTAGATTATTTGTGGTATAGGAAGTTTCTAGAAAGGAATAAGAAAACCCCAAACTCATTCTTGTCTGGTAAGTACTGTGAAGACAAAAATTGGCGTCTACTTCTTAATTTTTTTCTCTAAATGAATCACTGTTCAATTCTACTTTTAGAGTCTCTGACTCTTAAATAGTGGCTTTTTAAAGTCTGTCAATTTTAGTTCATTCATAAAAGCAAGCAGGCAAGATGAAAGGTATTCACTAAATCTTCTAAGAGGCAGTACCTGGACATTTGGATCCCAAATGCAATCTCCTCTAAAATTCACATTAGAGAAAAAAATGCCCTTAAGAATCTAGGTTAGCTTGAAAAGGAATTTCTACCAAGGGTAAAGCTCTCCATTTACCATTTTCTCATTTCTCAGTAATCCTTTCTTTGCAGGAAAAAAATGACAAATGGAAAAAACTTATTGCACATGTGCCAGTGTCATTCCTGTTTACCAGAGGAAGGCAGAGCAATCAGTGCATCTGGAAACCAAACCAGGAGGTGACATTTTAGCTGTCCAAATCTTTCTTTGGAAAGTAGGAACATAAGACATAGGAAACATCATACATGAGTGCTCTGGTTGCTCATGGCAACCTGAGCTGCACTTGGCAACCCACCAACCCACACACCCTTGGCTTGGGTGTCCAGGTGGCCTTCCACGGGGAAAAAATGATCATACACATGGTAAATGGAGTTAATACAGTAAAGCCAATATAAACACTGATGTTTTATCTTCTGACAGCATATGAATGTGCAAGCATTAAGTTATAGGAGAAAAGGGGCTAATTTTAGATTTGTTCCTAGCCCTCTCCATGTGAATGGTGTCGCTGTGAGCCCAGCAATGAAGTTCACTGTGTTGTAGCAGACTGCGCAGTTCCTGAGTGTGTCAACCCAGTCTATGAACCAGAACAGTGTTGTCCTGTCTGCAAAAATGGTAAGACCATACTGCATTAGCTTTCAAAGAGGGGTTAGTGCAAAGTACAGATACGCCGCCACTGCACACCATTCAATGCAGAAGCCCTCTGAGATATACCTGTGTGATTTTTCAATGTGGGCATGGTCAATTAATATTTTTATCCCACCTTAAAGTGAAAATAAGCCAGCAATGGGTGAATCATGAAGTTTTCCATCTGGGGAATTAGAGCTCTTACAAGCTGACTTTGTTGTGCTCCCTATTATTTATTGTTGAATTATAAAATTTTGGAACGAATGCAGTACCATCTTTTTGTAGTGATTGGATTTCTCTTTCGTGGAGGCTATGAAGCAGTTCCTAGTATATACCCAGGATAGAGAGTAGCATAAATGCCAGGTATTTCGCTTCGTGCATAGACAAAACTTAAAGTTATCAACGAATTACAAAAACCAATTACTCATGCACTTAAGTAGAAATAAGAAAGACTAGAAAGTTTGGAGCTTTTATACTAGGTCTTTAGTACAATGGAAAAGTACGCTCATAGTAACTACCATGGAGGGGAACTTGGTTTATAAGTTTATGGGTTCCTTCTGGCCCTTATATGATGGAGAGGTTGAAATGACTGGCATGCCAATCACCCAAAGTCAAGGCCATGTGGCAGAGAAAACAAGGCAGTGTTATAAACCCAGGAAAACTTACCAACAAACTCAAAATCACACTCTTGCTATGATTTTGATCGTATATGATCAAAATATACAATCATATATCAATCAAAACATAATCTTCACTATGTAACATTCTGTCAGTGCACTAACATCTGCTTGAAAAGGTAGGTCTAGCTCTTAATTAAGCTGAGGTCACTCTAATGTTGAATCCCTGCCTTCTTCCTTGGATTAGCAGTTCTCATCTTCCTCTGTTACACATTTTTGTCTAGAATCTGGTATTATGTAAGCTCACCTACTAATCTTTTCCCTTGCAGAGTTATAATTAGTAAAACAAACAAACAAAAAACAGGTTATTTAGCAAAAAAAAAAAAAAAAGCAGTTCTGATTGTTTTTATACTATTCATAGTGTTTTGGCATCTTCTCATATGACTTATAAAGAACCCTTATGACATTTTTCAGGTACAGTTTTTGTTATTTCTCATCATATGAATCTGTTAAGTCAAATGTTAAACAGCACACCTGGGTTCTGTTTTTCTTCTTATCCCTCCCATCCAACTCATCCATGTTATAGGGACCATCACTCTGACTTAGAAGATAGAGATAAATATCCTCCTGAAGTTCAACCCGATCTAACATATGCAAAGGTATCAACTTTAAGACTTTATACTTTTAAAAGGATATTGAAGAAATTGGAAAAGATACAGGGAAGAACAATAAGATGATTTAATGCTTGAAACATAGGACCTATGAGGACAGAATGAAAGAGTTTGCATAATTTGTCCTGGAGAAGAGAAGGCTCCAGGGAGACCTAACTGTCATAAAGTATATGAATGGTTAGTCTAAAGTAGAAGAGCACCTGTTATTTTTCATTTTATCCAAGGACAGAAGGAAGAAAAAAATCAGCTTCCTAATCAATCTTTAAAAATAGGATTGACAACTCTTTGACTAAAGACCATTTTTTTTTTCCCCAGAAGCAAGTGTCTAAACAGGTCCTTGAGAATCTGCCCTTCCCTGGATGGCCCTGGTTGGCTGTGTTTTACATTTAGGGTAAACAAAACTATCCTTAGAGTTTAAAACTTTTACCTTGACATACTCAAAATACTTGGGGAATTAAAATATATAGACCATATATTTAGAGTACAGGTTTTAAACATATATCATCCTAGTTATTCCCCACCCAAACCTATAATATATCTAGAGTTCATGTTTATGTCAAATGTTAAACTAGCCTCTATGAACTTAGTTACACTGTATTTTATATCACCCAACATTATCCTATATCTCTCTGCCACGTGTGAAAGTAGAAATTTGTCCTCAAATGAAATGCTTTTTGTACATTTTGAATATAAAAATGAATAATGAATGAATTTCAACTGTTCGATTCATTAGGTAATCAATTAGTAACACTTCAGTATTACTTAAAAGTCTATGTGGAGAGAAAGAAATATATTCGTTAAGGTTTTCATGAGGAACTGCAAAACAACCACTTTTCCAGTCCCTAGCAATTTTTCTTTTTCTAACTAAGGAAAAAGAACCTAAATTAGAATTAGTCCAAAGACTAACTTTGACTGTGATATAACATTATGACATGTTAACTTTTATTATTAAACACCACTAATTAATCACTTATGCCCCCAAATCAAAGTGTAATCATTGTCTATGAAAAGCATATTAACAATTGCTGGAGAATCCTTATGACCACCAGTGGTATCAGTCTCAGTCTCATTTAAGTTGCTCAGTAGTGTCTGACTCTGCCACCCCGTGGACTGTAGCACGCCAGGCCTCCCTTTCCATCACCAAATCCTGGAGTTTACACAAACTCATGTCCATTGAGTCAGTGATGCCATCCAACCTTCTCATCTTCTGTCATCCCCTTCTCATCCCACCTTCAATCTTTCCCAGCATCAGGGTCTTTTCAAATGAAAAGTTCTTCGCATCAGGTGGCCCAAATATTGGAGTTTCAGCTTCAACATCAGTCCTTCCAATGAATATTCAGGACTGATTTTCTTTAAGATGGACTGGTTGGATCTCCTTATAGTCCAAAGGAACAAGAGTTTTCTCCAACACCATAGTTTAAAAGCATCAATTCTTCGGTGCTCAGCTTTCTTCATAGTCCAACTCTCACATTCATACATGACTACTGGAAGAAAATATTTGACTAGACACACCTTTGTTGACAAAGTAATATCTCTGCTTTTTAATATGCTGTCTAGGTTGGTTAAAACTTTTTTTCCAAGGAGAAAACATCTTTTAATTTCATGGCTGCGATCACCATGTGCAGTGATTTGGGAGCCCAAAATCTTAAGTCAGTCGTTGTTTTAACTGTTTCCCCATCTATTTGCCATGAAGTAATGGGACCAGATGCCATGATCTTAGTCTTCTGAATGTTGGTTTTAAGCCAACTTTTTCACTCTCCTCTTTCACTTTCATCAAGAGGCTCTTTAGTTCGTCACTTTGTGCCATAAGGGTGGTATCATCTGCATATCTGAGGTTATTGATATTTCTCCTGGCAATCTGGATTCCAGCTTGTGCTTCATCCAGCCCAGCGTTTCTCTTGATGTACTCTGCATATAAGTTAAATAAGCATGGTGACAATATACAGCCTTGATGTACTCCTTTTCCTATTTGGAACCAGTCTGTTGCTCCATGTCCAGTTCTAACTGTTGCTTCCTGACTTGCATAGAGATTTCTCAAGAGGCAGGTCAGGTGGTCTGGTATTCCCATCTCTTTCAGAATTTTCCACAGTTTGTTGTGATGCACACAGTCAAAGACTTTGGCATAGTCAGTAAAACAAAAGTAGATGTTTTTTTCTGGAACTCTCTTGCTTTTTCAATGATCCAACGGATGTTGAAATTTGATCTCTGATTCCTCTGCCTTTCCTAAAACCAGCTTGAACATCTGGAAGTTCATGGTTTACATATTGTTGAAGTCTGGCTTGGAGAATTTTGAGCATTACTTTACTAGCATGTGAGATGAGTACAACTGTGCTGTAGTTTGAGCATTCTTTGGCATTGCCTTTCTTTGGGATTGGAATGAAAACTGACCGTTTCCAGTCCTATGGCCACTGCTGAGTTTTCCAGTTTTGCTGGCCTATTGAGTGTAGTACTTTCACAACATCATCTTTTAGGATTTGAAATAGCTCAACTGGAATTCCATCACTTCCACTAGCTTTGTTCGTAGTGATCCTTCTAAGGCCCATTTGACTTTGCATTCCAGGATGTCTGGCTCTGGCTGAGTGATCACACCATAGTGAGTATCTGGGTCATAAAGATCTTTTTTGTATAGTTCTTCCATGTATTCTTGCTACCTTTTCCTAATATCTTCTGCTTCTGTTAGGTCCATAACATTTCTGTCCATTATTGAGCCCATCTTTGCATGCAATATTCCCTTGGTGTCTCTAATCTTCTTGAAGAGATCTCTAATCTTTCCCATTCTATTGTTTTCCTCTGTTTCTTTGCATTGATCCCTGAGAAAGGCTTTCTTATCTCTCCTTGCTATTATTTGGAACTCTGCATTCAAATCTTTCCTTTTCTCCTTTGCCTTTTGCTTTTCTTCTTTTCACAGCTATTTGTAAGGCCTCCTCAGACAACCATTTTGCCTTTTCACATTTCTTTTTCTTGGGGATGGTCTTGATCCCTGCCTCCCGTACAATGTTACAAACCTCCATCCATAGTTCTTGAGGCTATGTCTGTCTATACTCTGTCTATCAGATCTAATCCCTTGAATCTATTTCTCACTTCTACTGTATAATCATAAGGGATTTGATTTAGGTCATACCTGAATAAGCTAGTGGTTTTCTGTACTTTCTTCAATGTAAGTCTGAATTCGGCAATAAGGAATTCATGATCTGAGCCACAGTCAGCTCCTGGTCTTGTTTTTGCTGACTGTTTAGAGCTTCTCCATCTTTGGCTGCAAAAATATAATCAATCTGATTTCTAGTATACCAGTGGTACCAGTGGTCCCGTGGTACCAATATTTTTGAGCAAATAGACTGAGCCCAAGGTTTGCTTGCTCTCATTCTTTGTCCAGTAGATGCCAACAGATGACCCAGGAGTAGAAGAGCCAAAGGAGCGATAAGTGTGTACTGTAAGAGAGTATAACTAGAACAATTTCTTAAATTTCCAACACATGATAAGACTATCTTATTCCAAATGACAAGATTCATTTGCACAGCATCATGTAAACTATTTTTAAGGTATGGTACTATTTTCTTATATTGAAAACAACAAGAAGAAGATAAAAATCTATGCTATGGATTGAAGGTATAGGCTGTACATTCTAATTTGTAAACATCCCTATAACATTTTACACATTATCTTAAATCTTCAAAAATGCTGAAAAAATTTAACTTGCATAAATGCCAACTATATTGGCTGCTAAATACTTTCTTTCTACATGCTAAGATTGATTTTTCTGCCTTCCTGAATTATAACTTGACAAGAGCAAGAGACATTAAAGATATAAATGAAAGTTTAAAGCAATAGAATCTACTATAAACAATATTCAGTTAATATAAAAATCATCATTCTCAGATTAAGACCAAGAAAAAAAGGAAGTACAGTGATATATATGTAGGTAAATGAAGTTTTCCCAGAAAAGAGTAAAATGTAGCAATTGCCTTTACAAATAAATATTTTTAACATTGTATGTGCAAGGTAATCTGATCCCTAGATAAATATTGATAGTCTCTTTAGTCTTTATAATATGTAATTTGCAAGAATAAATATAAAGTAATATACTTCTAAAACTTTTCTCTAATGATGTAAAAAAATAATTTTTAATTTCTTGGCCTCCATGTTTCCTTGTCTCATTTCCTGGCTCTCAATGATTCTTCCCTGGTGGCTCAGACAGTAAAGAATCTGCCTGCAATGCAGGAGACCTGGGTTCGATCCCTGGGTCAGAAGATCCCCTGGAAAAGGAAACGCCAACCCACTCCAGTATTCTTGCCTGGAAAATCCTATAGAGAGAGGAATCTGGCAGGCTACAGCCCATGGGGTTGCAAAAAATCAGACATGACTGAGAGACTAACACTCAGTGTTTACTTCAAGCAAGATTTTCCAATGGCTAACAATGAGTATAGCCAATCCACAAAATATACCCCATTCTTATTAAAGTTAGGTTAGCACCAAGAAGACATAATCAACTTAGTCTGAGTAAAATAGAAACATTAAGGAAATATGTGAATAGCTGGGCATACACAAAACAGGAGGAGAAAGAGAAAAGTAATTTTTTGGGGGGAGGATTACAGTGATTGATGTAGGAATTTATTGTTTTAAAAAAATTTATTAAGCATTTGCTTCTCCCTCCTCTATACATCTTCATGAACTTACAATCCAAATACTTCCCTGAAAGATATAACATTTCTAGACTGTTTTTCTTCCACCAAGACTCTGACTTTGGCCTATCTTTCAGCTCCAGTCCTTTCCATGGGAATTAATATTCTTTATGTTTTTTGTTTTTATAATATGATAAAAAGATTAGCACAGCATCTACATAAAGACAATATTTCTATTTTGGAGTATCATATAAATATTTCAAATATTTGGTAACTGACCATTCATTTGCCTAGTGAAGCATTTGATCATTAGATCATCCAAATGACTAACTGCATTTTTTATATTTCATCTGCCAATATGTCAGTGAGTTTTTTGTGCTTTCCACTGAGATGAATAGTCAGTCATATTCATGATTTGGAAGAAAAAGTCACTTCATTAAAAACTGAAATAGGAAACACCCTCCATAAACATTAAACAAGGAGTTTTCATATCCTTTTCAACTAAACTGAATTTGTTATAAGCCCTGTTCAAATATTTAATTTCATATCCCTTACTGTCTTCCAGTTCAGTAGTGATACAAATAAAGAAGGAAATAGACTAGCCGAAAGGTAAGTGGAAAGAAGACAGCAAAAGGATGGGCAGTGCCCACATGAGAGAAAGGACTTTGGAGCCATCCAATGCCTTCTAAAGGTGCTTGGCTAAAATGGTGCTGTGTATCAACACATATGATGTTAATATTCCTAATAAACAAAGAGCTCCTTGAGATAAATAAGAGAAAAAAACAATTCCACATGGAAGAAAACAGGCAAAGGGTATACAAAGAAAATTCACAGGAGAAGAAAACCAACTGTCTAGTAAATATATGAAAACACACAAACCTCACAAGGGATCAGAGTGATAGCGAGTAAAACAAGGAAATACCACTATTGTATTGATAATAATTTGAGACTGATGATACCTCAAATCAGCAAAGATACCAAGAGCTGAGAAAATGCTGGAACAACTTTTAAGAAGGCACTATCAAAAATGTTCATGTAATTTGAAATTAATAATTCCACTTTTTGTACTTCATCCCACATTTATGAACTAAATTTCCACTGCATTTTAAGAGCTTAAAGGTGGGAGAAATGTAATAGTACTTCAGTGGAGTAATAAAAGTATATTGCAGCCTGATGTTTTTCACTGCTGTGTAAAATAAACAAGAAGTTTAAGAGTAGACTATCCATTTTTTATATATAATATAGTATTGTAGTCTATATATAATATATACATTTTAAGTGATATATTTAAACATCTTAATTTTTAACTGATATACAATTTTAAATAGATAGATATTAAATTTGTATGTACATAAAGAGCCAAGTGTGGATAGACGATAGAATATTAGCGGTGATTCAATGATTGCTTTTAGGGAGTAAAAGTGTGAAGGTAAATGTGAGAAAGACAAGAGTTAACCTCTTTAAAATATTAAATCTTTACAAATTGAGAATAAAACCAGCAGAAAAGTACACAAACAGGCAGTTCACAAGCAAAATATAAATGTTCAAAAAATATAATAACTATTCAAGCTCACTAACAAATTAGATTTTTATTTTTTAAACCCTTTGTTATCTTTGTATATAGCATAGGGAAAGTTCTGTAACAATATACACCAAATTTTTAACAGTGATCCAGTGATCAGAAGAGTAATTAAAGGATAGGGATCGAACACATTTCTCCTGCATTGCAGGCAGATCCTTTACCATTGAGCCACAGGAGAAGCCCATTTATATATAAAGATGACTAAAACATTTAATAAAATAAGACTAAGGGTATATATTAAAATACATTTACCTCAGCCCTAAAAGACAGAATCATGCTTAATACATAAACATTAAAAGCATTCTTAATAAGCTCAGGAACAAGACAAAGCTCTACACTATTATTGAAAATTCAAATAGGTAGTAGGCATGAACTAGCTAATATAATCAGAAAAGAAAGAAGTCAGAGGAAAAAAGTCAGGAGACAGAACATCTATCATTTGCATATGAGAATATACTTGAAAAATCCAAGAAAATAGACTAAAAACTGCTATAAAGAAAATTTAGTAAGATAGTAGAGAAAAAAATTTGAGAGAGCAGATCTCTCTGGGCTTCCCAGTTGACACAATGGTAAAGAATCTGCCTGCATTGCAGGAGATGCAGGTTCGATCCCTGGGTCAGAAAGATCCCCTGGAGGAGGAAATGGCAACCCACTCCTCATTCTTGCCTGGGAAATCCCATGGACAGAGGAGCCTTTTGGGCTGTAGTCCACGGGATCACATAAGAGTCGGACACAACTTAGCGAGTACACAACAACAATAACAAAACATTTTTAATGATGTATAATATATTTAGCTTCCATTTACCATTATGTTTTTTATCTCATATAATATATTTTTAAGCTTTAATTTCAACTGGCTCAAAATTATGAAAGTAATGCATAACAGTGATATCTACTTAGAATCAACAGATACTAGGTGACTTAAAAACATTAAAATAAATATTAATCTGTGGGGGAGATATATATGTATATATAATATAAAAGTTTTAAAAAGTCACAAAATCTTACAAAGAACTATTTGTAAATATAATAAGACAATTTAAATGTAATTTAAAAATGATGACTAATTTCTAAATGTGGAAACTGAAATTTGTTAGAATGCTATTTCTCTAAAGATAAATGTAAATCTATCAAATTTTTCATGTGATGTAATTTTCTTTTGTAGGTTGGCAAAAGTTGGACAATTTTAAGTACATGAATGTATTTGGGAAGCTGGGAAATTCAATCTACCAGATATATTAAAATAATATGTAAAGGTATAATAATTTTAAACAGTGTGATAGTGGAACAAAAATAGATAAATATAACAGAAAATCAGAAAGTAATTCACATTTGCATTACAATTTAACATACTCTTCATGTGACATCCAAGCATCTGATGAAAGAATATATTATTCTAAAAATATAAAAGTTAATAATTTTTTTTACAAAAGTGAAATTACATTCTATTACTACCCATTACACAAAAATAACTATCAGTTGGATTAAAGACCTCAATCTAAAAAATGTGATCATAAAGGGATTTTTTAATCTAAACATCAATTTACTCTTAGGACAGGAATGGTCTTCCTAAACATAAATGCAAATAAGGAATTTATAAAAGGAAAAATTAAAATAGTGTATATCTTTGAACAGTAGGCTAATAAGTGATTTTACTTTCTTTCCTTTGCTAGTCCATAGCTCCTAAATTTCCTGTAACAAACATTTATGATCCCTACGGTTTAAAATTACTACTTAAAAGAGAAACTAAAAAAATTCTTTAAAAGGTAAAACAAAAATATTTAGTTATATAGTTAATAACATACCTCTTATTAGAAATTGCAGTTATTCTTTGTAATAACTTCTACTCCATAATTAGTGAACCAACTAATAATTCTTCCACTTGACTTTCAACTCCTTTAACTATGAGATTCTTTGTAAAGAATTTGGAAAACTTGATTACCCATTTTATGTACTTATTAGGATTAACATATTCACTTAAGTCTATCCATTTACATCTTCATGAAGCTATTTTGCAAATCAGCCTTTTAAGTGTGAAAATTGGTCTTTCACCTCAACTTGATATTTTCTCACTTCCTCTTAGGTAGACAGTAACAAGTGAAACAGAGACATTAAACAAACACACTGAAGAAGAAAAATGTTCTGGCACTTGCACATATCCATTGGCTACAGAGTCTCTGAAATATTTCATGATGAAAGCACATCCTATGAAGGGCAGTTTCAAAGTCTGCATTTCATTGATTCCATAACTGAAGGTCAGAATTATCATATTCGTATAGAGTAGATGTCAAAATAGAGTAACTATAAACAGACATTTTAATGAGCTACAAAAAATAATTTCCCTTGCTTTCAGAAAACTTACTCCAAAATATGAAAGGAAATATTTATATTTATGTTGTCTAAAGCCAACAGGATTCCCTCTTAATTCATCAGCAAATTAGATTTCAAAAAGATTATTTTACAATGTTGACACAATGAAAATTAATGCTACATTCATTTCCTGCTAATAACATCTCTTCTTTAATTATCAGGGCTACCCAGTCCTTCAGAAAATGAAAGGAAGAAAACCAACATATGCAAAAGTGAGACTTTTTCTCTGTGTTTTCTCCTCAAAATACAGAAAATGCACAGGGACTATTTTTTCTCCATGCAAACATTTGGCTTTGTTTCTCCCACAAAACACACACTTAAGCATACGTTAAGAAGAACTCAGTCATTGGAGCGCCATGTAGTACTTTGATGTCCAGGGTATCACCCCCCAGGGCATCTGAGGGACTGGAGGAAGGGTGATGCACGTGCTTGTACTGAACATCTTTTTCTTACACATTCAGATAACCTCAAAGGTAATCTAGTTCAAGAACAGCAGCTTGACAGAGTGCTAAATATAGCTCCCCGAACTACCCATGCATTCTATTCTTAATCCCACCTTCCCTCTCATTCGTGAGACCATGTTTTTGTAGAACAGTGCTGACTTCTAGGATTGTATCCAGTAATCTCTAACAAAACACCTCTCAACTGTGGACGATGGCAAAGGGGCAATGGGGATCACTAACAGGTTCCTTGGGAGTTGGATTTGATTCTAGGAGTAATTACGTGAATGAGGTCTGACGAGGAAGCCAAGACATTCAGTCCCACCAAGTCTTTTCTAAGGGAGACTTGAGTCACTGATCATGGCGGGAACTACACAAGGGATCATGTCAGGGGTGTGGAGCCACCGGTCCATAATGACTCCCAAGCTGTCCCTCACACAGCCCAGACATCCATGTAGCTCTCAGAAGCCCCCAGAGACCAATGGATCACTGCTGATGATGAAGGCGCAGAGTAAGGGAGAGTTTTCCTTCATGCAAACCTCCTTTCTGAAGTCAACGCATTAGGAAGTCCCTCCGTCACCTCAAGTCTTTGCCATATAGAAGCTCAGGCTTTTCAGACCCAGAGCAAGCTATATTTGGCCCCATCCCCTTTTCCCTTCACTAATTAATGTAAACCTTGTGCAGTCAGACAAAAATAAAACAAAGTTGCCATGCAAATAGTATTCTTTGACCTGCTTTGAATTTGAATGTCTTCAAAAGCACCTGGTAAGATGAGCCTAGAGGGCTTCCAGGAAGGTATAAGTTACTTTAACTCCCACAGAAGTTTCAGAGATCTGAAGCAAGGGTATCTAACATGTTTTAGATATGTTAGATAACATAATAATGTTTAGATAACATTGTTTATCACCCCTGCTCACAGAAGTACAAAGATCATGCAAAGATTTTTGTCTGTTTTGTTCACTGTTGTATTCCCACTACCTACAACACGTTGTAGGTGCAAATATATGTTTGTGAATCAATGAAGAATGTACACCCGTGTTGTGCTTTTGGAAGAGCCAAAATTAAGAAAATTCTTTGAGTTCTTTTAACTTCTCTTTTGAAAAGTATCAGTCTTCTACTTCATAGAGAAGAGCTCTCAGATGGAGAGTTTAGGAGGCATTGTGCAATGGGAAGGAGAGTGTTTTTCCTAATCAAATTTGCTTTCAATGTCCACTGGGATTCGTGGTACATATATTGATGGAAGGCATTTCAAGGTGGTCTAGTAGAGACAGCCTGGTTGCCAGGGGAAATTGAGTCAAGTTTGATATTTTACTGCGTTATAACCTTGCTATGGATACCTAGAGCTTCTGTTTTCTTAACCAATGACTGCATGTAACAAATGATTGCATGTTCATATGTTTCATATGTTCATATGTTAATGCTAAAGCATTAATGTAACACTTTAGCCAGTATTACCTATAATGATATATTTTATCTAACAATAGGGATTGGACTGGTTACCAGTTAAGGAAGCCACTAGCACTGACTGAATTTGTGATTTGTTAACATTTGGCAAACAGACTCAGAAAATGGGGCTTGATATTGGGACAGAGGGAGCACTGCTTGCAGGGAATAATATTTAATTATTGATTAAATAATAATTTCAATAATTATTATAATGATTTATAGTATATATTATATAATTATAGTAATTTAAAACAATTAATTGTTGATTAAATGACATTAAAAAATCAAACTGCAACTGAAAAAGATGATTATTAGAAATATGGCATAAAACAGGGGCAAAGGAAACTTGCTAACCAGTACCTTTTCTGGCATACAGTGATGGGGAATCTCTCCAAGGATGGCTGTGGCTGAGGTAGAAAGCCCTTGCAGGAAGACCTCTGATATTTAAATGTAGCTCTGAGCTGCTTCAAATCAATCTATCAGAAATGTTAAACCTCTTTTGAAACATATTTATGGTTGGATGCCCCTCAATTGGGAAAAGGGAAATGGGAAGTTCCTGCACGCATACTCATTTTGCTTACACGAGCTTCATTTGTACAAGGTGATGGTACAGAGCAGCCATAAATGTGGCTGCTTGTCAGGGTAGATAACAAGCCACGCCTGAGTCCTCTCTTCCTTTCACCCATCACTTTTATGCATTCTTCAGAAAGGTTCATAAAGCAACACACCTGCCTTCTGGACGGCTAAGCTCAGTTAGTTTCCAATGTCATTAAATAACAAAATACTTAAAAACCTGCCTCATTCCAACGTACTGTGTGGGAATTTAAAATAGGGCTAGGTAAGATGGTAGGTACTAGGGGCTGGTGTCCTATGTTTATTTTTTTTAATTTAATTTTTTAAACTTTTTATTTTGTATTGGAGTATAGCTGATTAACAATGTTGTGATAGTTTTAAGTACATGCAGAGTGGCTCAGCCATACATATGCATGTATCCATTCTCCCCCAAACTCCCCTCCCATTCAGGCTGCCACATAATATTGAGTAGAGTCTCCTGTACTATACAATAGGACCTTGTTGGTTATGCACTGCAGTGTGTACATGTCCATCCCAAATTCCCTATCTGTTCCTCCCATCCTTTCCTCTGGCAACCATAAGTTGATTCTCTAAGTCTGAGAGTCTGTTTCTATTTTATAAATAAGTTCATTTGTATCATTTCTTTGACAGAAGGAGAAATATCATATGACATCCCTTATATGCAGAATCTAAAAAGAAATGATGTCCTGTGTTTAAGATGTGGGATTTTCCATGTCTGTCTTGTCCTTCTTGCGTTGATTTGATGATTTCTTTAGTAATGGAGAGAGATGACAGTGAAGCAGCAGAGGAGGAAAGCTGCAGTGTAGAGGATGACATGCAAGCCTCTCAGGCCACAATTCCTGAAGGCTGATGGCTAAAAACTTAATTGGATTGTTTTTAATAGTCCTATTAAGTACAATAGCTAAACTGAGTGAAACAGTCAGCCCCCATGCAGATATCTGAGATATGCTCAAGAGCTTGTTCAACCCATCAGAGTTAGTGCCTCTTCTAGCCTGTCAGTGTACATGTCCCTGAACACATCCTGAATGCATATTTTCATGCTCATAATTTTATTTTTTTTAATTTTCATAATTAATGTCACTAAAAAAAGAATAGCTGGTACATCAAGTATTAATGACACCAATTAACTAACATATATTTTCTTGGCTTTATCAGATGACTAGATTATCAGACATAGGCCCAATTAGTTTAAATGTGGGAAAGTGTAAGCCCAGGATAATAGGGAGACCATAGAAAGATACTGGACCAAAGAGAAAACACCTAGGTAGGTCAGGTGCCTGTAGGATGAGGAAGGGAGCAAGGAACACTGGGAGGCTGAAATGAACTGACATGTCTGCTGATGGCATGTGTTGAGGGATATGGTTCCCTTTTTCATGTTTCCTCAATGACTGGCCTGATAATAATAATTAACCTAACTACTGAGAGTGCTT
This sequence comes from Bubalus kerabau, assembly GCF_029407905.1. Lineage (NCBI taxonomy): Eukaryota > Metazoa > Chordata > Mammalia > Artiodactyla > Bovidae > Bubalus > Bubalus kerabau. Next base: position 156,563,095 of record NC_073626.1, read on the forward strand.
GGGGGCAGGAGGAGAAGGGGACAACAGAGGATGAGATGGCTGGATGGCATCACTGACTCAATGGACATGAGTCTGAGTGAACTCTGGGAGTTGGTGATGGACAGGGAGGCCTGGCGTGCTGCAATTCATGGGGTTGCAAAGAGTCGGACACGACAGAGCGACTGAACTGAACTGAACTGAGAGTGCCACCAGCTTTCATTTGTTGCAGGGGAGACAACTGAGACTAAAGTATATAAACTACCCTCAGATACATAGCTGGGATTTGAACCCTGCTCTATCAAACTTCAAAGCCAGTGGTGTCTGACCACTTGTTCTCAAATTAGCCCTGGGCCAGGACACCACCATTATCTGGGAACCAGTCAGAAATGCACATTTCTGCTGCTGCTAAATCACAAAATCAGGAATTCTGGGAGTGAAACCCAGCATTCTATGCCTTAGCAAGCCATGCAGGCAATTCTGATGCTCAAAGTTTTGTTTTGGTTTTTTTTCTAATAAAAGATGCATGTATTGGGGGATATTGGGGGAGCAAAAGCTGAAAGATTGTCAGCCAATGGTATCTGAGATACTGTTACACCCGGACTAGAAGGAAGACAAGGCTGGGAAGAAAGAGTTAGACACAAAGTTCCCTGGAGTCAAAGCAAGGCCACGTAGGTTGGAGAGGATCTAGCGATGGTAAACCCCAGTGGGAGCAAAGGTGGCTCACCCAGGGCATAGAAGTGATACGGTATCTCCCGCCTGGGAGATACCAGGCAGATGCTGTTCAAGTTAAGGTTCAAGCATGGTCAGAGCTAAAGATATTTCTTAATAATAAAGCCATGGTCATTCACCTGATTTTTAAACTCACTAGAGAAGGCATAGTAATGAAGGAAAGGGCAATGTGAGATGAAATCCATTCATCATTTGTCATGCTGATCTACTATGAAGAAGTGATTTCTTCATAGTTATTTTCTGGATTTAAGTTATGATAACTATTAACATTTTCCAAGTCATATTTAAGAATATTTTAATCCCTTTGTAAAGCTGTGTCAAGGTATAATTGACATAAAATCAACTCTACATTTTTTAAGTGTACAATCAGATGTTTTAACATATGTATACCTGTGATGCTATTGTTATCATATGATGAAAAACATATCATATGATATGTTGAAACATCATATGATGTTTTAACATATGTATACCTGTGATGGCTATTGTTGGGAAAGTGCCCATACCAATCACTCCAAAACTGTCCTCATGTTCCTTTGTATTTCTTCCCTTTAGCCCTTTTCTGCCCAGCCTCACCCAGGCAAATCTCTGTTGTGTTTTCTGTCATTATATTTAAATTTGCATTTCTTAGGACTTGGTATAAATGTAGTTGTTCCACATGTGTTCTCTTTTGTCTGAATTCTTTCATTCAGCATGATTATTTTGAAACTCATCCATGCAGCATGTATCCTAGCTCATTCCGGTTTATTTCTGAATGGTACTCCATTACATAGATGTACCACTGTACAATTTATCCATTCACTTGTTGTTGGGCATTGGACTGCTTCCAGTTTTTGATTATTACAAATAAAACTGTCTTAAACGTTCTCACACAAGTCTTTGTATGGGTATATGCTTTATTTTCTATTGTGGGAATGTCTAGAAGTGGAATGCTAGATCATATAGAAGGTGTTTATTTCAGTATTTTTTTTCTTTAATGCCAAACTATTGATATTTCAAAAGGATTGTATTATTTGAAGTTTCCATCAAAAATGTGTGAGAATGCCAGTTCCTCTACATCCTTAACAATTCTTGGGATCATAAGTCCTGTTTAATTTTAGCTAGTCTAATAGAAGAGTATTATTATTTTATTATGGTTTTAAGCTGCATTCTCTAATGGCTCTTGATGTTGAGCATCTTTTCATATGCTAACTTTCCATCCGCATGTCTTCTTTAGAGACATGTCTGTTCAAATCATTTTCCAATTTTTAGAAACTGGGTTTTTGTCTTTGTATTATTGAGTTTTCAGATTTCTTCATATGTTCTAGAGACAAGTTTTTTATTAGACATATGCTTTGCACATGTTTTCTTCCAGTCTGTGGGTATGTCTTTATATCCCCTTAACAGTGTCATTTGAAGAGCAAATGTTTTAATTATGATGAAATCCAATTTATCAATGTTTTCTTTTATGAACCATGCTTTTAGTGTTGTAACTAAATAATCATGGCCTAACCTAGAATCAAAAGTATTTTTCCTGTTTTTTTCTAGAAATGTTTTAGAGTCTACATTCAGGACAAAGATTCATTTTGAGTTATACTATGAATATGATGCAAGGAATTGACTGAAGGTTTTTGTGTTTTTTTTTTTTAATTTGGATATCCAGTTGTTTTAAAAATATTTGTTAAAAAGACTATTTTTCCCTCCACTGATTGTATTTGTACCTTTGCTAAAAGGCAGTGGTCTATTTATGCCTATATACACTTTCATCTATTTCTGAACTCTCCCTTCTGTTCCACTAGTTATTTTGGCCACTCTAGCTCCTTTGCATTTCCATATGAATTTTAGTTATCAGTTTCTACAAAAGAAAAAGTACATTTTGATTGTCATTATGTTGAGTGTATACATCAATTTGATAATTGACTTTTTATCAATATTGAGTCTTCCAATTTATGAACATTATATGTCAATTAATTCTTCAGTTTCTCTCGGCACTCTTGATTTGGTCAGTTTTATTCTAGAATATTTTATTTTTTAATGCTAATATAGTTAGTATATATTTTTTAAAAATTCTGATTATTTGCTGCTAATATATAGAAATAAACTTGATAGTTATATATTGATTTTAGATCATGAAATATTGTTAAACCCAATTATTAAACCCAGTTGACTTTTTTGTTAATTTCATTGCAATTGCTACATAGACAGCCATGTTACCTGCAAAGATAGTTATATTACTTTCTTGCCAATTTTGATACCTTTTTGTTCTCTTTTTTATCTTATTATATATTCTATAATATCTTGCTGCTACTACTAAGTCGCTTCAGTCGTGTCCGACTCTGTGTGACCCAATAAAAGGCAGCCCACCAGGCTTTCCCTGTCCCTGGGATTCTCCAGGCAAGAACACTGGAGTGGGTTGCCATTTCCTTCTCCAATGCATGAAAGTGAAAAGTGAAAGTGAAGTCACTCAGTCGTGTCCGACTCTTCGCGATCCCATGGACTGCAGCCTACCAGGCTCCTCCGTCCATGGGATTTTCCAGGCAAGAGTACTGGAGTGGGTTGCCATTGCCTTCTCTACTATACTACCTTATATGATATTGAATAATAAACAGAAGTGCTAAAACAATACATCCTTGTACCATTCAGATATGGAATAAAAGTCATTCAATTTTTTCCAATTAAATATGATTTTACCTGTAGGTTTTTCATAGATGCCTGTATCAGACCAAGAAAGTACCTTTCTATTTCTACTTTGCCAAGAGACTTTATCAAGGATGGAGACTGAGTTTTAAGATTTTTCAGTATCTATAGAGATGACTATATGATCTTTTTTTTATAGTTGTAAATTTAGTGAATTACATTGATTGATTTTTAAATATTAAGCCAATCTTGCATTCTTAAGATAAACTACATTGCCATGAAATATTATCCTTTTTTTTTTGGATGCGGATCATTTTTAAAGTCTTTATTGAATTTGTTGCAATATTGCTTCTGATTAGTCCAGATAAATGTTTAGCAATTTTATTTTCAAAAAACCCACTTTGGGGTTCACTGATCTTCTCTAATATTTTCTCTTTTCTATTTCATTGATGTCTGCTCTACTCATTGCTTCCTTTCTTCTTCTTACTTTGGGTTTAATTTGCTGTTTTTCTAATTTTTTAAGGTAGGATCTTTCATAATAAATTTGGTACCTTTCTCCTTTCCTAATATAGATGTTTTTATAAACACTCTAAGTTCTACTTTAGCATCATCTGCCAATTTTCATATGTTGTGTTCACACACATTAAATTTAAAATACTTTCTGATGTCCTTTTTGATTTCTTCTTTGAACCATAGATTATTTACCATTTGTTAATTTGTTTCCAAACACTGGATATATTCCCAGGTATCTATGTTATTTACTTCAAATTTAATTTTGTAAAGATGGAAGAGCATGTATTTATTACTCAGTTTTAAAAAATTTTAATAGGACTTTTTTATTGCCAAGAATATATTCTACCTTAAAGATATCTCTAGTCTTTCCCATTCTGTTGTTTTCCTTATTTCTTTGCATTGATCACCGAGGAAGGTTTTCTTAACTCTCCTTGCTATTCTTTGGAACTCTGCATTCAGATGAGTATATCTTTCCTTTTCGAGTCTCTTCTCAGCTATTTGTAAGGCCTCCTCAGACAGCCATTTTGCCTTTTTGCATTTCTTTTTTTTTTTTTTTTTTTTTTTTTTTTTAAATTTTATTTTATTTTTAAACTTTACATAACTGTATTAGATTTGCCAAATATCAAAATGAATCCGCCACAGGTTTACATGTGTTCCCCATCCTGAACCCTCCTCCCTCCTCCCTCCCCATTCCATCCCTCTGGGTCGTCCCAGTGCACCAGCCCCAAGCATCCAGTATCGTGCATCGGACCTGGACTGGCAACTCATTTCATACATGATATTTTACATGTTTCAATGCCATTCTCCCAAATCTTCCCACCCTCTCCCTCTCCCACAGAGTCCATAAGACTGTTCTATACATCAGTGTCTCTTTTGCTGTCTCGTACACAGGGTTATTGTTACCATCTTTCTAAATTCCATATATATGCGTTAGTATACTGTATTGGTGTTTTTCTTTCTGGCTTACTTCACTCTGTATAATAGGCTCCAGTTTCATCCACCTCATTAGAACTGATTCAAATGTATTCTTTTTAATGGCTGAATAATACTCCATTGTGTATATGTACCACAGCTTGCTTATCCATTCATCACTCATTATCAGAGAAATGCATTTCTTTTTCTTAGGGATGGTCTTGATCCCTGCCTCCTGTACAATGTCACAAACCTCCATCCATAGTTCTAGTTCTGCAGGCACTCTGTCTACAGATCTAATTCCTTGAATCTATTTCTCACTTCCACTGTATAATCATAAGGGATTCAATTTGGGTCATACCTGAATAGTCTAGTGGTTTTCCCTGCTTTCTTCAATTTAAGTCTGAATTTGGCAATAAGGAATTCATGATCTGAGCCATAGTCAGCTCCCAGTATTGTTTTTGCTGACTGTATAGAGCTACTCCATCTTCAGCTGCAAAGAATATAATCAATCTGATTTTGGTATTGACCATCTGGTGATGTCCATGTGTAGAGTCTTCCCTTGCATTGTTGGCAGAGGGTGTTTGCTATGACTAGAACTATGAGTTCTCTTGGCAAAAATCTCTTAGACTTTACTCTGCTTCATTTTGTATTCCAAAGCCAAACTTGCCTGTTACTTCAGATATCTCTTGACTTCCTACTTTTGCATTCCAACCCCCTGGGATGTAAAGGACATCTTTTTTTCATGTTAGTTCTATAAGGTCTTGTAGGTCATCATAGAACCATTCAACTTCAGCTTCTTTGGCATTAGTGGTTGGGACATAGACTTGGATTATTGTGATGTTGAATGGCTTGCCTTGGAAATGAACAGAGATCATTCTGTCATTTTTGAGATTGCAACCAAATACTTCATTTCAGACTCTTTTGTTGACATGATGGATACTCTGTTTCTTCTAAGGGATTCTTGCCTACAGTAGTAGATCTAAAAGTCATCTGAATTAAATTAGCCCATTCTGGTCCATTTTAGTTCACTGATTCCTAAAACCTCGATGTTCACTCTTGCCATCTCCTGTTTGACCGCTTCCAATTTACCTTGATTCATGAACCTAACATTCCAGGTTCCTATTCAATATTGTTCTTTACAAGAACATTAGAGATAACAGGGGAACATTTCATGCAAAGATGGGCACAATAAAGGACAGAAGCAGTAAGGACCTAACAGAAGCAGAAGACATTATGAAGAGGTGGTAAGAATACACAGAGGAGCTATACAAAACTGGCTCATTGGAAAAGACTCTGATGCTGGGAAAGATTGAACTGATATTCTACCTTGGAAATATTCCTTGTGTGCATGTGAAAAATGTATATTCTGCTATTTTTGAGTATGGATTCTATAGTTACTAATTAAGCTAAGTTGATTGATAGTGTTGTTCAAGTCTTTCATATTCTTTTTGCTATTCTGTCCAGTTTGTTCTATTAATTATTTTTGTTGTTCGGTCACTCAGTCATGTCCAACTCTTTGCGACCCCATGGACAGCAGCATGCCAGGCTTCCCTCTCCTTCACCATCTCCTGGAGCTTGCTCAAACTCATGTCCATTGAGTCAGTGATGCCATCCAACCATCTCATCCTCTGTCATCCCCTTCCCCTCCTGCCTTCAATCTTTCCCAGCATCAGGGTCTTTTCTCATGAGTCAACTCTTCACATCAGGTGGCCAAAGTATTGGAGCTTCAGCTTCAGCATCAGTCCTTCCAATGAATATTCAGGACTGATTTCCTTTAGGATTGACCGGTTTGATCTCCTTGCAGTGCAAGGGATTCTCAAGAGTTTTCTTCAACACCACAGCTGAAAAGCATCCATTCTTTGGCGCTCAGCTTTCTTTATAGTCCAACTCTCACAGCCATACATGACTATTGGAAAAACCCATAGCTTCAAATATATGGATCTTTGTTGGCAAAGTAATGTCTGAGAGAGGGATATTGAAACCTCTGACTATAGATTTGTCTAGTTTTCTAGCAGTTTCATCAGCTTTGTTATATAAACTTTAAAGTCTTTATTATGTTATCAATATTTAGAATTCATTATGACTGTTCATAAATTGACCTCTTTCTAATTATTAAATGACATTCTTCATTTCTTTATATTCTTTGCTCAATAATCTACTTTGTGCTGACATTAATATAGCCAGTGCAACTTCCTTTTGATTAATGTAAGATGCTGTAACTTGTCCTATCATTCTATTTTTATCTTTTGTGTTTGTATATTGGAAGTCTTCTTCTAATAAGCAGCATAAGATTGGGTGTTGCTTTTTAATCAGATCTTCATTAATAGAGTAGAATTCTTGGTTGATTTTTTTTTTCAGTACTTTGAAGATGTTGCTCCACAGTATTTTCCCTTGCATTTTTTTTTCCTGAATAGCTATCAGCTCTTATATTTATTCCTGTGAATATAAGATGTTTCCATCCACACCATCCTCTAGCCACTTTTAAGATTTTCGCTTTATCTTTGTTTTTGTGCAATGTGATTATTACGTATCTTGACATGGTTTTCTTAGTGTTCCTTATGCTTATGCTTCATTAACATCTGTGGGTTTATAGTTTCTTCCAAATTTGAAAAAAAAATCAGTCTTTATTTCTTCAAATATTTCTTTGTCTCTCCCCTAGTTTTGGGAATCCCAATTATACATGTATTGGGCTGCCAAAATATATTCCACACATCATGCTCTATGCATCTTTTCTGATGCTTCATTCTTTTGATTTTCATTTTGTATAGCTAGCTCCTGTTATTCTTAAAACTTACTAATCTCCTGTTCTGCATTATCTAATCTAACAATAAGCATATATTATATATTCATACTTTGTAGTTTTCATCTCTAGAGGGTAGCTTTTTGTTGGTGGTGGTTTTGGTTTTGTATTCCTTTGTTCAGTCTCTCAGTTGTATCTGACTCTTTGCAAACCCTGTGGTCATGTCCGACTCTTTGTATTCCTAGATTCTACTTAAGTTTTTTTTAATATGGAAAAAAGTTCTGTTGTCATGTTTTCTGCTTATTTTAATATGTGTTAGCTCTAGATCTTTTTTTAATTGAATGTCAGGCATGGTAAATTTTACCTCATTGTGTGCTGGATATTTTGCATTTCTATAAATTTTTTTGAGATTTGCTGTAGTACAAAATTAAGTTACTTGGAAATATTTTGTTCCTTTTACATCTGATTTTTAAGAATTGTTCAGCAGGAATAGAACGGTGCTTAGTCCAGGGCTAATTCTTTCTCTACTAAGGTAAAAATTGAGTACTGTACTCAATACCCTGCCAGTCATATGATTTTTCAGTCTGGTTGGTGGGGATGGTACTTTTCCCAGCCCTACCCACTGTTCTTTCCTGGCCTTGGGTAGTTTTCTCACATGCATATGCTGATCAATGCTCAGCTAAATACTTAAGGGACACAAGCACAGGTCCTGGAGTTTTGCCTCTGGTACCTCTCCCCTCACCAGTACTCTGTCTTGCAAACTCTAAGTGCCTTGGTCTTCACAAAGCCTTAGCTCTGTTTCCTCCATACTGGGAGTCACCTGTGTTTCACTGCCCAGCTCTATGAGTTAGAAACTCTCAAGGCAGAAACATACGACAACCACAGAATGCCCCTTATTTGTTTCCCTTCTTTTAGGAATGTCCTTCCTTGCCATATATCCAGTGTGTTAAAAACTGTTTCACAGATTGTATTTGTTTTCTTGATTTCTAGTGGGGATGTAAATCTCAGGTACTCTACCTTGGACATAACTCGAAGCGCATAGTTTAATTTCATAACTTGTATTTTTCAACAGAGACCCAGGCTGGTACAATCTATACCTATCACAACAGTGCTGAGCAATTCATAGCTAAACAAAAATAAAACAGGATTATTCATTGCCCCCTCAATAGCTGCCAAATGGTTATCACTCAATAATGAGTACTGTGTACACACTGTTTAACCTATTATGTCTTAGCCATTTTGCTAGATAATTTACTTATTTCTCATTCTTAGTAACACGTTATGAGGTTGTTGACTGTTTTTTATTTTACCACTTATGTAAGTGAGGGAAATTTAGGTTTGTTCTTGTGGTTGTTTAGTCTCTAAGTCATGTCCGACTCTTTGAGACCCCATGGACTGCAGCACACCAGAGTTCCCTGTCCTTCACTATCTCTGAGTTTGCTCAAACTCATGCCCATTGACTTGTGATGCTATTCAACCATCTCATCCTCTGTCACCTCCTTCTCCTCTTGCCCTCAATCTTTCCCAACCTCAGGGTCTTTTCCAATGAGATGGCTGTTCCCATCAGGCAGCAAAAGTATTGGCGCTTTAGCATCAGTCCTTCCACTGAATATTCAGGGTTGATTTCCTTTAGGATTGACTGGTTTGATCTCCTTGCTGTTTAAGGGACTCTCAAGAAATTAGGTTTAGGAATGTGAAAAAATGTTCCAAATATCCAGTAAATGATGTATTTAGCTTTCAAATTCAGATGATTCTGATTCCAAGGACTTCTTTTCACTTCCTATAGTACTTTGGTTATTATTTACCATAAAATACAAATAGGATATTTAATAATGGATTATCTAATTGTACATTTCAGCTGAGGGCATTAAAACATTTCTAACTTAACCACCTTAAAAGATTTTGCTAATAGAATTTTAAAAGAGATTTTCTATAGATCAGCAGGGAAAGAAAATTTATATTGCAAGAATGAAAGTGATAAAATGAAAAGAATATAAAGTGGGTAATTTTACAACTCAGATTAATGATGAATACAGAGAACAACAGTTTGCAGAAGAAAAGGAGGTCCAGAGATTCAGAAATCCACAGGAATACATAGAGGAGGACACGGGTTCTCTTGACAAACCACCAAACATAGGGCATGGTTGCAGACATAGGAACAAGACTTTAGGAGTTTTTAGAAGTTGTATTATTTTGGTGGCTTACAATACCCTTCTTAGATGTTGGAGATATGAGCTTTTTAAAACTTAATATGACCAATTTAAACTTCGTTAAAAGTATACAATAATTTTTTTATTTAAAAATATTACCAAAAACTCATGTTCTTTTTATTGATACTCTCAGATCATGGTGTAAATATTTTAAATAAATAAAATTTTAATAAACAAATATTTTAAGTATAAAATGTAACCATTTTAAAAACATCTGTATTATTACAACTTTTATGAAACATCAAATGATTGCATTTTCCTATTGAATTGCCCAATGATGAAAATTACACAAAGTACACTTCAGTTCAGTTCAGTCGCTCATTCATGTCCAACTCTTTGGAACCCCATGAACCACAGCATTCCAGCCCTCCCTGTCCATCACCAACTCCCAGACTCTACCCAAACCAATGTCCATTGAGTCAGTGATGCCATCCAACCATCTCATCCTCTATGGTCCTCTTCTCCTCCTTCCCTCAATCTTTCCCAGCATCAGGGTCTTTTCAAATGAATCAGCTCTTTATATCAGGTGGCCAAAGTATTGGAGTTTCAGCTTCAACATCAGTCCTTCCAATGAGCATCCAGGCCTGATCTCCTTTAGGATGGACTGGTTGGATTTCCTTGCAGTCCAAAGGACTCTCAAGAGTCTTCTCCAACACCACAGTTCAAAAGCATCAATTCTTCAGCAGTCAGCTTTCTTCACAATCCAATTCTCATACCCATACATGACCACTGGAAAAACCATAGCCTTGACTAGAGGGACCTTTGTTGACAAAGTAATGTCTCTGCTTTTTAACATGGCTGTCTAGGTTGGTCATAACTTTCCTTCCAAGGAGTAAGTGTCTTTTAATTTCATGGCTGCAGTCACCATCTGCAGTGATTTTGGAGCCCCCAAAAATAAAGAAAATCACTGTTTCTACTCTCCCCATCTATTTGCCATGAAATGATGGGACCAGATGCCATGATCTTAGTTTTCTGAATGTTGAGCTTTAACCCAGTTTTTTCACTCTCCTATTTCACTTTCATCAAGAGGCTCTTTAGTTCTTATTCACTTTCTTCCATAAGGGTGGTGTCATCTGCATATCTGAGGTTATTGATATTTCTCCCGGCAATCTTGATTCCAGCTTGTGCTTCATCCAGCCCAGTGTTTCTCATGATGTACTCTGCATAGAAGTTAAATAAGCAGGGTGACAATATACAGCCTTGACACACTCCTTTTCCTATTTGGAACCAGTCTATTGTTCCATGTCCAGTTCTAACTGTTGTTTCCTGATCTGCATACAGGTTTCTCAGGAGGCAGGTCAGGTGGTCTGGTATTCCCATCTCTTTCAGAATTTCCCACAGTTCATTGTGATCCACACAGTCAAAGGCTTTGGCATAGTCAATAAAGTAGAAATAGATGTTTTTCTGGAACTCTCTTGCTTTTTCCATGATCCAGCGGATGTTGGCAATTTGATCTCTGGTTCCTCTGCCTTTGCTAAAACCAGCTTGAACATCTGGAAGTTCACGGTTCACGTATTGCTGAAGCCTGGCTTGGAGAATTTTGAGCATTACTTTACTAGCGTGTGAGATGAGTGCAACAAAGTACACTGAAGCACATAAATCCCATACATACTGTCTAACAACGCTATCAGTTAGCACTAGTGTAACCTGTGTACCCAAGCACAACCTTACATGAGAAGTGGGTCTGCTTCAGAGTCATACTTCCTCACTAAAAGCTCTTTACAGTATCATGGGTACTGTGTATATTAGACTATGAAAAGAAAATTTACATAATACAAGATCTATTTCCTCAGGGATAACTGGAAGTAAAATATCACCTTGAAACTTACTGGACAAAGTAATAAATTTTCTAAAACGGCTCTTTATTCATTTCAGCTTTTTAAAACTTCATATGTTGAAGTAAACTTTAAGACTATTTCATTCCATTAAAGAAAGGCCTAAGAAAGAATCCTGGCTGTGCAAATGAATGCCCGTGCTATGATCATTTTTTTCTGTAGCATGGTTGTAAAGAATAGAAAGGGGGCTGATTTTCCCTATGTCTCAGCATTCTTCAAGCATCCAAGGATTTAGAGTTAAATCTTCTAGAGGGAAAAGAGACTCTGATACCTTTAAATAGGGTTTGACTGTAAAAAGGCAGGGGACAAAATGATGTTACATCTGAGTTGTCAGTGTGTGTTAGTCACTCAGTCATGTCCAACTCTTTGCAACCCCATGGACTGTAGCCCACCAGGTTCCTCTGTCCACATAATTCCCTCTCAAGGCAAGAATACTGGAATGGGTAGCCATTCCCTTCTCCAGGGCATCTTCCTGACTCAGGCATTGAATCCGGGTCTCCTGCATTGCAGGCAGATTCTTTACCGTCTGAGCTACCAAGGAAGCCCAACTCTTAGAAAAACTATTAATATATGTAACACAATACAGGGATACTGTGGATACAGGGAAAGACTCATTACAGGACATATACAGTTTTAAGAAAAGGGCTTGACGGCAGACTCTGTAAATCAATTTTCCCCTATTATTTTCTAGAGAAAATGGAAAATAAAAGAAAAACAGAATTTTAAAACTGACAGAGATCTTGGGAATTATTTCGATGTAAATCTTTTATTTGGGGGACTTCCCTTGCAATCCAGTGGTTAAGACTTTGCATTCCAATGCAGGGAGTGAAGATTCGATCCCTGGTTGAGGAACACATGCCTTGCAGCCAAAAAACCAAAATATAAAAGAGAAGCAATACTGTAACAAGTTCAATAAAGACTTTAAAAATGGTCCTCATCAAAAAAAAAGAATCTTAAAAAAAAAAAAACTTTTATTTTGCACTTGAAGAAAAATCCAAGAATAGCAAGTGAAGGTGAATTGCTCAGAAGACAATAGCAAAAAGAGCTAGGAATATCACCCAACTTTGCTGCTCTCACAGGACCCATATTTTAAACTAAAGAAATATATATTCTGTGCGATATCCGATAGGTATTTGTTGGTTTGTTTTTACTTAACAGGAATGCTTGTACATTTTTATGACAAGTATCTTATAGAATTTAATTTGTCTTCAAATGCTGTTGGGTGTTGAGTGCCAATCAAATGATTCTTAAGGTTATTTTTGATTTTGTAAGTACTAGTACACCTACAAGTAAAAGTGTGTGGTTACAGTGCTAATGACAATATTTACTGAAGAAGATTAGGGGATCTGTCACTTTAATAGGTTTGGGAAACACCCTGCCCCAAGGCCAACTTTGGGGGAAAAAAAAAAAATTAAACCCATTTCTAAGTAATTCTTGGGAAGAAAAAAATGCCCAAAATTTTTAGTGAAATGTTGAAAAATGGCTGATGAAAGTTCCCTTTTAGCAGCTGTATCTTTCTAGTAGTATATACTGCTATTATCATGAGGAATATATACTGAAGCACAATAAATTATCAACTCTTTTGTGCTCAGTTCAGTTTAGCAATATTTATTGCCCTCCTTCAGTCAACACCTATTTATCATTGAGTATCCACAAAATACCAGGTGCATTGCTAAAAATACAGTGGTGACCAAGATTAGTTCTTACCTTCAAGAAATTTCCAACTTGAAGGGAAACCAAGGCAAGCAAACAAGAAAGAGGCAACTGAGATCTTAGTGCGATTTGCTCAAAGAAAAATATGGGGAAATCTGCTAAAGAGCGTCTAGAGAGAGAAAAAAGTGAACAGAACTTTCTCACTTTGGCTATTACAGAGAATTAATTATAAATAACCAATATGGAGAAGGGCTTCCTAGGTAGCTCAGTAGTAAAGAATCTGCCTACCATTGTAGGAGATGGGGGTTCAATCCCTGGGTCAGGAATATCCCCTGGAGGAGGAAATGGCAATCCACTCCAGTGTTCTTGGCTGGAGAAACCCACGGACAGAGGAGACTGGTGGGCTAGAGTGTATGGGGTTGCAAAGAGTTAGACATAACTGAGCATGCATGCAAGCTTAATATGGATAAATCTACTGGCCCTTATGGGAATCTTTGAACCATTATGTCCACTAATTTGAGCACAGCTGTAAAAACTGATTTCAATTTAATGTGTTTAACATCTTTTTTTATTGGTGTATATTTATACAAAGAACTGATAGAGTGTTAGGAATTGGCTGTCAAATTGGCTGGTTTGTCCTACTTCCTCCTCTCTACTCACACAATAAGCAACAAAAACCTGATAGAATGCATTTAGGAACATAATAAAAATAGGAATTACATATTGGAAAGTCTATTTGAAAATTCCTGTGAGTTTCTTTATTTTTTTTCTCTTTGCTTCATACCACTTGGTATTTCTCAATCATCGTCCCTCTATGCCTCTGACAGTCCTAGATACTTCAGTCATCTATTGTTACACTTTAGAAACCAATAGGTAAAGAACAATCTAATTTCAAATGATAACATCTGTGTCTTGTTCTTTTCATTCTTAGAAATGAAAAATATTGACTTTCACTATTGTTTCAGAGACTTCAACAGAAAATGCCTAGAGTTGTTTGAAAGACTCCCTATAGGAAAATAAAAATATTTGCTTTTCAAAGAATAAGCAAACAGAACTAACAGAACCTCAATTATGACAGATAAGTGAGCATGTCATGGGCAGATTCAGACTAGACACCAGCTATTATATAGAAAATAAATAAGCTACAAAGATGTACTATACATCACAGGGAAATATAGACATTATTTTATAATGCTTTAAATGAAGTATAAGCTATAAAATATTGAATCACTAGGTTATACACCTAAAATTAATATAATATTGCAAGTCAACTATCCTTTAAATTTTTTTAAAAATTATGTCCAAGGTCATTTATGAAATGTATCTTCTTGATTACAAGGTATCTTTTTCCCTACAAGAATTTTTAAAGGTAATCTCAATGATTGCTCAGCAATTTTTATTGTTTGTACAAATGCCTCAGTAATCTTCCCATGAGGAAGATGACACTGTCTAGATTGGCGAGGCTCTAAGCTATATTACATTCCTGGAAGTCTCTTAGGAGAAGAAAAGTTTCAAAGCTTACATCCTTCCCACCAAGCACTTGTAGAGTCTTTACTTTGCATCTCATGGGTACATGAGTATCTGAAATTTAAATGGAAAACTAAGATTATTCATAGAAATTCATTGGAGACTAAAATTGATGAATTAATGAACAATTTAAGGCAGGAATGGATAAAATTAAGGCTTTATCTTATGCACTGTAAGATGAGTAGGTTAGATGAAAGTAAAGCTATGAAAGGTAGATTTGTCTGTGAAATAGACATTTATTGGGCATCTAGGTCAATTACTAGCACATGTACTCTCATTTAAGTTTCCCAATGGTCCTTCTACAGATGAAACTGAGGCTTAGAAATGTACTTATCATTGGATCACATAGTTGGAAAACTGTAGCACTTATTTTCACAAAAGCCTATGCTCTCTCCACTAAATCACACAGCCAACATGTGCTCCATGAGCAGACTACCTGGGTGTAACAATGTCATTTATACTTACATTAACAAAAGGCAAACTGAATGACAAATTGAGGCTCTAGAGCAAACTCATGGGTCTACAGGCTTTAATACTATGTACGTGCCCTGCTCTCTGCCTTTTGCTTCTTTATTTTCCCTAGTTGCATTGGTGAGAACCAGCTCAGTTACAAAAACAAAAACACCTAGCTCTACCTGACTTGAGACAAAAAGATTCACCTAACTGAAAAACTCAAGGTCACTGGCTCTAGGTCTAGAGGAATCAAGGGTCTTGGGCAATATGAGGACTTGATTTTTTTTCATTTCTCTGTTCTGTGTTTCTCTTGTTGGTTGCATTTTTGAGGCCTTTCATGGAGACACAGTGGCTGCCAGCAGTTTCAGGCTTACTTCCTTGCTGCTGCTGCTGCTGCTGCTAAGTCGCTTCAGTCGTGTCCAACCTGTGCGACCCCATAGACGGAAACCCACCAGGCTCCCCTGTCCCTAGGATTCTCCAGGCAAGAACACTGGAGTGGGTTGCCATTTCCTTCTCCAATGCATGAAAGTGAAAAATGAAAGGGAAGTCGCTCAGTCATGTCCAACTCTTAGTGACCCCATGGACTGCAGCTTACCAGGCCCCTCCATCCATGGGATTTTCCAGGCAAGATTACTGGAGTGGGGTGCCATTGCCTTCTCCATTACATCCTTATATGTCTGTATCTAGTGGAGGATGAAGGAATGAATAGATATTTTGTCTAACATTAGTATGTGGTGTGACTCATATTGGGGAGAATAAACAGATTCCTGAACCAATCCCCCTCGATGGAAGAATGTGATGCAGAGTTGGCCAGGCTGGAGCCACATTCCCATTCTCTAAGATGGGGATGCAGACAACACCACTAGACTCACATGGTAGTGACAGTGGGTATTTCCCCAAGAACAATAAAAATGCTGTACTCAGAAAACATGACATTTCCACTACAAAATTAGAAGAAAACAGAAATACTGTCTATTAAAAAAAAAATATCTGACACACATGCACCAAAGCTATAAGCGTTTGCCAATAACTATGACAAACACATCATGGATAATTTAAGACCAAGCAAACACTGATAGAAAATATATGATGGTCATGCTTCTGCATGTTCAGCTCATACCTGATGAGTGAGAGCCACCTCATATACAGGGAATCCTGATGTAGAACATCACCCAAAGACAGGCAACAAATTGATGAGACCTAGAACACAAGTCCCATATTCAAAAGATTGGCATTTCATGAAACCATGGTGGCAGAAATCTCATTTGTCAGAATATCTGTTATCATTTCATGGAACAGAGTGAGAAATATTGCATTTTTGTTGCTCCTTCTCAGTAAATATTCATGTAGGAATATATAGAAAAATACACCTAGTTTATACACAGCTATTTGATAGCCTGAGTCTGGGAAAGAAAGCAGAGTTTACAATTTTGGTGGTATTGAAAGAGAAAAACAAATACATATATTAACACATATATGTAGAATCTAGAAAAATGGTTCAGATGAACCTGTTTCCAAGACAGGAAAGAGACAGATACAGAGAACAAATGTATGAACACCACAGGTGGAAGAGGGGTGCAATGAATTTGGATAGTGTGATTGACATATATATATATCAGTTCAGTTCAGTCACTCAGTCATGTCTCACTCTTTGTGACCCCATGAACTGCAGCACGCCAGGCCTCCCTGTCCATCACCAACTCCTGGAGTTCACTCAAACTCGTGTCCATTGAGTCAGTGATGCCATCCAGCCATCTCATCCTCTGTCGTCCCCTTCTCCTCCTGCCCCCAATCCCTCCCAGCATCAGAGTCTTTTCCAATGAGTCAACTCTTCGTATGAGGTGGCCAAAGTATTGGAGTTTCAGCTTTAGCATCAGTCCTTCCAATGAATATTCAGTTCTGATTTCCTTTATGATGGACTGGTTGGATCTCCTTGCAGTCCAAGGGACTCTCAAGAGTCTTCTCCAATACCACACTTCAAAAGCATCAATTCTTTGGTGCTCAGCTTTCTTCACAGTCCAATTCTCACATGCATACATGACCACTGGAAAAACCATAGCCTTGACTAGATGGACATTTGTTGGCAAAGTAATGTTTCTGCTTTTTAATATGCTGTCTAGGTTGGTCATAACTTTCCTTCCAAGGAGTAAGTGTTTTTTAATTTCATGGCTTCAATCACCATCTGCAGTGATTTTGCAGCCCCCCAAAATAAAGTCTGACACTGTTTCCACTGTTTCCCCATCTATTTGCCATGAAGTGATGGGACCAGATGCCATGGTCTTAGTTTTCTGAATATTGAGCTTTAAGCCAACTTTTTCACTCTCCTCTTTCACTTTCATCAAGAGGTTTTTAGTTCCTCTTCATTTTCTGCCATAAGGGTGGTGTCATCTGCATATCTGAGGTTATTGATATTTCTCCCAGCAATCTGGATTCCAGCTTATGCTTCCTCCCGCCCAGCGTTTCTCATGATGTACTCTGCATATAAGTTAAATAAGCAGGGTGACAATATACAGCCTTGATGTACTCCTTTTCCTATTTGGAACCAGTCTTGTTCCATGTCCAGTTCTAACTGTTGCTTCCTGACCTGCATAGAAGTTTCTCAAGAAGCAGGTCAGGTGGTCTGCTTTTCCCATCTCTTTCAGAATTTTCCACAGTTTATTGTGATCCACACAGTCAAAAGCTTTGGCATAGTCAATAAAACAGAAATAGATGTTTTTCTGGAACTCCCTTGCTTTGGGGCCACCTAAGACAGATGGGTCATGGTGGAGAGGTCTGACAGAATGTGGTCCACTGGACAAGGGAATGGCAAACCACTTCAGTATTCTTGCCTTGAGAACACCATGAACAGTATGAAAAGGCAAAATGATAGGATACTGAAAGAGGAACTCCCCAGGTCAGTAGGTGCCCAATATGCTACTGGAGATCAGTGGAGAAATAACTCCAGAAAGAATGAAGGGATGGAGCCAAAGCAAAGACAGTACCCAGGTGGATGTAACTGGTGATGGAAGCAAGGTCCAATGCTGTAAAGAGCAATATTGCATAGGAACCTGGAATGTTAGGTCCATGAATCAAGGCAAATTGGAAGTGTTCAAACAGGAGATGGCAAGAGTGAACATCGACATTCTAGGAATCAGTGAACTAAAATGGACTGGAATGGGTGAAGTTAACTCAGATGACCATTATATCTACTACTGTGGGCAGGAATCCCTTAGAAGAAATGGAGTAGCCATCATGGTCAACAAAAGAGTCTGAAATGCAGTACTTGGATGCAGTCTCAAAAACGACAGAATGATCTCTGTTCATTTCCAAGGCAAACCATTCAATATCACAGTAATCCAAGCCTAGGTCCCAACCAGTAACCCAGTAATGCTGAAGAAGCTGAAGTTGAATGATTCACTTTGCTGTAAAGCAAAAAGTTGATTCACTTTGCTGTAAAGCAGAAACACAATATCGTAAAGCAACTATACCCCAATAAAAATAAATAAAATGTGAGCCCCTAAAAAATAGTTCACTTTTCTTATCCTTCCTATGACCTTTGGGAAACATGGTCAAATTCAAGGGGCAGTCTGTATCTATGGACGTGAACAAAGCTATATCATCATCTTGGTCTTATTAGCATAAGTCTAAGTGAGCTAATCAGTAACAAATGAGGTTTGTGATACTATGAGGAAAGAATTTAATCATCACAGATACCTCTCAAAGATGTCATGCTCGTCTGAAAATTCTACCCAGGACAGACAGAAGAATCTGAGGGTTCAAAATGAAAAGATTGCTGTATCAGGATAACCCAATTTCCAATAATATTTTTGTTTTATTGCCATGTACCTGCAATATTGAAAGAAAAATTGAGAAAGAAGAAAATATTGTATAATTTACATAGGAAACAGATCATTCCCCCCCCCCATTTTGTAAGAGAAGAGGCTGTTCACACATAAAAGCTTAGCAGCCTGCTACCTACAAGTAGGGAAGCACCATGGCATTCTAGGGAATGAGGAGGATAGTGCAACCTTGAGCAAGCCACTTAACCTCTAAGGGACGAGCAGTCAGTAATGGCTGACCTACCTACCTCTTGAGTCTGTTCTGAGAGTTAAATGTATGTGAAAGTGTTTTGTCAAATATGAATTAGAAGACAAAAATGCATATTTGTAGGAAAATATGACGGCTTTTGGGGGCTTCCCAGGTGGCTTAGTGGTAAAGAATCCCCCTGCCAGGAAACACGGGAGATACAGGTTCAATCCCTGGGTCAGGAAGATCCTCTGGAGAAGGAAATAGCAACCTACTCTAGTATTCTTGCCTGAGAAATTCCATGGCCAGAGGAGCCTGGTGGGCTACAGACCATGGGGGTCACAAAAGAGTCGGACACAACTGAGAAACTATGAACTACATTTGAGGGGGGGAAATACTTCCTATTATTGCATAAGTAAGCCATTCATTATATTCCCTGATCTTTCTTTTTTAAAGCTATCATAGAACACAGTGAAGTGGTTTCTAGCAGAGCCTGTGGCAAAAGAGAGACCAATGCCCCAACACTGCTTACATGAACTTGAGCCAGCTCTTTAACCTCTCAGCACTTTAGACTCTCCCTGTGTGTTGAGGAAAATAATATGTTCCTAATAAAATAATTATGAGGATTATATGAGATAATGTATGTAAAATACTCTGCATAGCACCTGGTACATAATACTGAACTGAACTGAAAGTTGCTCAGTCGTGTCCAACTCTTTGCAACCCCATGGACTATACAGTTCATGGAATTCTCTAGGCCAGAATACAGGAGTGGGTAGCCTATCCCTTCTCCAGGGGATCTTCCCAACCCAGGAATTGAACCGGGGTCTTCTGCATTGCAGGCAGATTCTTTACCAACTGAGCTATCAGGGAAGCCCTGCTGCTGCTGCTGCTGTTAAGTCACTTCAGTCGTGTCCGACTCTGTGCGACCCCATAGACAGCAGCCAACCAGGCTCCCCCGTCCCTGGGATTCTCCAGGCAAGAACACTGGAGTGGGTTGCCATTTTCTTCTCCAATGCATAAAAGTGAAAAGTGAAAGTGAAGTCGCTCAGTCGTGTCCGACCCTCAGCAACCCCATGGACTGCAGCCTTCCAAGCTCTTCCGTCCATGGGATTTTCCAGGCAAGAGTACTGGAGTGGGGTGCCATTGACATCATAAATGCCAGTAAATTATTGTGTCTGTTATCAGGAAGTGTCTGAAATGCTATCTCTCTCAGACTCACTACCACCAGCCTCCTACCCTGCTCAGATCTCTCAGATTGCCAAAAAAGCTCAATGCAGTGCCAAGAAGAATAGAAATCTTTGGTTCACTATGGAAATGAAGGAATACACGGGGAGAAACAGCATCTGGTATGGAAAAGCCATTCTGTCTAGTACATAGCAGTCTCACTGAGGCCCCTGAACTAATGCAAATTGCTTATAACTGTTCAGCAAGGTACTGTCTGGCCCCCAGAGCCCTTCTTTTGAAAGCTTTACATTGCATGTGTCAGCCCTTCTTCTGGCTATTAGACCCAGACATTTTCCCAAAGAAACTCTCTCTTTGTTGTACATCAATGGGACATTCAAAAGAAGGCATCTGCTGAGAAGTTTCTTCATGAGGTTTTAGAATTGTAGCATTTTATGCCTAAATGGACCAGGGATGACAAATTTAAATGCCTCTAGGGGCCAGTCGAGTAACAAAGTGATATGGGCTCATATTCTTTCAACAGGAATTCTCTTTGTTAGCATATTAAAACCAAAGAGATAGTCTGCATTTAAAAAGGAAATGTACTCTTCCCATATGTATTTGAAACCTGTGGATGCTTTGATTTTTATTCTGTCTGTATTAGATAGAGATGCTGGTGGAGAACTGAAATATATACCCATACCAGAAGAAAATCAACAATGCTAATCAAACTAGCATTTAGTCCCTGCCTTGCGGTGAGAATAGGGAGTGGTGAAGACTGAGACAAACAGAGGAAGCACATGACATTTGAATTGGAGGTACCATTATACTCTGATTTATTCTGCCTGTTAGAATGTGATACTGGTATTAAGCCTTCCAATTTTTGAATCGAAGCCAGAAACCTGATTTTTAAGCAAAATCTGCCAACTTTTGAGCATTGGCTTGGCTTGGAGAAATGTACAAACAATGCAGGTCAACAAAAAATATCTGTAGGCTAAATGTGGCTTTGTGATTGTTGGCAATTGCCAAGAGCCTCTGTTACAGAGAAGTAACAGATTGCAAAGGAGACTAAGTGACTTAGTCAAGGTCACACTGCTATTGGCAAAGCCAGAAGTTGAACCTGAATCTCCTGACCACACCCAGCCCAGGAAAATCAGTCTGTCTTTCCACATCTAAACCAGTCACAGTGTTATTGACAGCAGAATTAGTGAAAATAGAACAGAGCAGCTAAAAATACATGTTCTTATTATTTCCTCCTATTTTTCCTAAAGAGATTTCCCCATTTTGTCATATTATTATCTAGGACATGATAAGACCCCTTTTATACTTTCCTAGTGTGATAATAATTCTCGCACTCACAGAAAGAAATCTTCTGTTTATTGACAGCTAATGTCTTTGTAGATTTAAGGAAATATATTGCAGCCGATATGCAGAGAGACTGGGTACAGGAAGCACATATTGTATCATTTAAATCAATATATTCAATAATATAGGAGAAGGCAATGGCAACCCACTCCAATACTCTTGCCTGGAAAATCCCATGGATGGAGGAGCCTGGTAGGCCGCAGTCCATGAGGTCAAAAAGAGTCAGACACAACTGAGTGACTTCACTTTCACTTTTCACTTTCCTGCATTGGAGAAGGAAATGGCAACCCACTCCAGTGTTCTTGCCTGGAGAATCCCAGGGACAGGGGAGCCTGGTGGGCTGCCATCTATGGGGTTGCACAGAGGCGGACACAACTGAAGCGACTTAGCAGCAGCAGCATTCAATATTATATATTCAGAATAAAACCATACACATTCTAACTGATAGCTTGCATAGCTTTTAATACACAGTATGAAATTTACAGACCACATATTGACATTCTGGTCAAAATGATAGTTTCCATACAGCATAGCAATTGCAAAAATACTCATTTGGTTACAAAGCAGGGCATCAAATGCCAAAAATTAATTTTAAAAAATTTTAATAAAATTTTTTTTTTACATAGTGCATGTAATATGTCTAGCCTCTCATGCCCCGATGCACCACAGGCTTAAACTAAAGAGATTATCTGTGGTTACCTGGTGAGCTAATGCCACCCAACCCAAAAGCTATATGACAGCAGGTGCTGAATAGCAAATTATTAGGTAGTGGAAAAACAGTGATTAAAACCTAAACCTGGCCTCATTACATTCATAATTATATTTATTCAGCACATTTGGAAGCAAAACCACATTTCCCCCTGCCTTTTTCATGCTCTCTCTGTTTCTTTTTCCTTTTGAGCTAGTGAAGTATTTTTACATTTCGTCTACTTATTAACAGTGCAGAAACTCAGTAAGAAGAGGTGAACTTCAAACATTTATTTTGTCAATTGGTTATGTACCCAAAACCAAGGTATTCTTTCCACATCCAAGGGCATTTAGATTAACTTCCCTTAAGGTCCAAACCTCTTTTAGAACCCGAACTCAGAGAGACCGAATTTTACACTGTGATAAAATTGAAAGTTCAGAAGACACGTAAATAAGAAAAAGGCTACCAGTGTTCATGTATCTTCCACCTGCTAAAGTTACATGAGGCCTGTAGCTAATACCACCACTTCACAACTGAAGCATCAGGAGTACCTCTGTAAAGAGAAAAGGGATAGATCTCAAAGAATTAGAAAATGTCACTCGTGAGAACGTTCCACTTCCTAATGAGGCTGTGAACTGAGTTCTTACTGTCCTACCTTGATGCTGGAAAATTCCCCAGAGGATGGATGGGGCCAGCATGTTCTCTGCTTCAACCCATCACATTCCTAGAAGCCATAGTTGTGCTTTCAAATTGCTGGAAAGACTTGAGAGAGGTCATCTTTGATTCAACTCTAATGGGAACCTGTTTCTCTGCACAAATCTTTGGTAGGAGATTTGCAACAACTTCTTGATTTATAAGAAAATGTTCTTTGCTTCTCTGACCACAACCTCTGGAAAGGGGACTGTCCTGCTTCATTTCATCACTGTCCCTGGAACCATAAGAAAAGCAATAGCTAACACTTGATCCTTGGAAAGAAAGCTCTGACAAACTTACACTTCATACTAAAAAACAGGGACATTGCTGACAAAGGTCCTCCATATAGTCATAGTTACGGTTTTTCCAGTAGTCATGTATGGATGTGAGAGTTGTATCATAAAGAAGGCTGAGCACTGAAGAACTGATGCCTCTGAGCTGTGGTGTTGAAGAAGACTTTGAGAGTCCGTTGGACTACAATAGCAAACCAGTCACTCCTAAAGGAAATCAATCCAAATATTCATTAGCAGGACTGATGCTGAAACTGAAGCTCCAGTACTTTGGCCACCTGATGCGAAGAACTGATTCATTTGAAAAGATCCTGATGCTGGGAAAGATTGAAGGCAGGAGGATAAGGGGATGACAGAGGACAAGATGGTTACATGGCATCACTAGCTCAATGGACATGAGTTTGAGCAGGCTCTAGGAGATGATGAAGGATAGGTAAGCCTTGCGTGCTGCTATCCATGGCATGGCAAAGAGTCAGACACAACTAAACAACTGAATAACAACAGCAACAACATCTAAGTGGAATCATGCAGCATCTGTCTATCTATGCCTGGCTTATTTCAGTTAGCATAATGTCCTCAAGGACATTCACGTTACAGCATATTGCAGAATTTTGTTTTTTAATGGCTTAATAGTATTCCATTCTATGTCTAAGCCACATTTTCTTTATTCATTTTTCTGTTTATGGGCATTTAGGTTGTTTCCACATCTAGCTTTTGTGAAGAGAGATGTAATGAACATAGGATTGCTAATCTCATTGAAATTCTGATTCCAATTCTTTTGGATAATTATCCAGAAGTGGAATTGCTGGATCACGTGGCTGTTCTACTTTTAATTTTGAGGAACCTTCACACAGTTTCCCAAAACAGCTGCACCATTTTGCATTCCTATCAACAATGTGCAAGGATTCTAATTTTTCCACATTTTTGCCATCACTTACTGTCTTTTGTGTGTTTTTGACAATAGCCATCCTGAGAGTTATGAAGTAACATCTCCTTATGGTTTGCTTTTTATTTCCATGATGATTATTACATTGAACATTTTCCCGTATACCTGTTGAATATTTGTGTGTCTTCTTTGGAAAAATTTCCATTCAAGTTAAGGAATGTTTAAACCAGGTATTTTTTTTTAAATATTGAGTTGTGGAAGTTCCTTATATATTTTTGAGATTAACCCCCTATTAGATACATAGCTAACAAATATTTTCTCCTATTCCACAAGTCACATTTTCACTCTGTTGATTGTTTCCTTTCTGTCCACAACTTCTTAGCTTAATGTAGTCTCACTTATTTTGTTTTTATTGCCTGTGCTTTTAGTGTCATATCCATGAAGAACAAGACTAATGTCATGAAGCTTTTCCCCTATATTTTATTCTTGAAGGGTTACAGTTGAGTCTTATGTTTAAGACTTTAATCTAGTTTGAGTTGATTTTTGTGTGTTATGTAAGGTAAGGATCCAATTTCATGACATGTAGATGTAAGTTTTCCCAGTACCATTTGTTGAAGAGATGATCCGTCTCCCATCGTGCATTCTTGGCACCCTTGTTGAAGATTAGTTTATCATACATTCATGGATTTGTTTCTGGACTTTATGTTCTGTTCCATTTTGGTCTATATGTCTGCCTTTATGTCAATATCATACTGTTTTGATTACTATTTGTAATAGAGTAATAGAGTTTCAAATCAGAAAGTGTGTTACCTCCAGTTTTGTTCTTTCTTGAGATTAATTTGGCTATTCATGGTCTTTATGTCTATTTCTGTGAAAAAAATGCCCTTTGGATTTTGATATGGATTCCATTGAATCTGTAAATCACTTTGAGTAGCATGGACATCTGAACAGTATTAAGTCTTCCAATCCATGACACCTTTCCATTTGTTTGTGTCTAATTTCTTTCACAGTGTTTTGTAGTCTTCAGTATGCAAGTCTTTTATCTCCATAGTGAAGTTTATTCCTAAATATTTGTTTGGTGCTATTATAAATGGAATTATTTTCCTAATTTCCTTTTCAGATAGTTCAACATTAGTGTGTAGAAATGAAAGACATTTTTATGTTGTTTTTGTATCTGCAACTTTACTGTATTAATTTACTAGTTCTAACAATTTTGTAAAGGGTGGGGGAGTCTTTAGGGCTTTCCATATACATGCTTATGACCTCCTCAAGCAATGACAGTTTTACTTCTTTCTTTGATTTGGATGCTTTTTTTTTTTCTTTCCTACTTATGTGCTCTGGGAAGAACTTCCAGTACTATGTTGAATAAGACATGGTAAGAGTGGGCATCCTTACCTTGTTCCTGATATCAGAGGAAAAGCTTTTTGTTGTTACTGTTGAGTATGATGCTATCTGTGGGCTTTTTATTGTAGTCTTTATTACATTGAGATAATTTCCTTCTCTTCCAAAGTTTGTTGAGAGCTTTTAATCATGAAAAGGTGTTGAATTTTGTCAAATGGTTTTTCTTCATCTATTGAAATGATCATGTAATTTTTTTCCTTATTCTGTTAATGTGATCTGTCATATTAATTGATTTTTATATGTTGAGCCATCCTTGCATCCCAGAAATAAATCTGACTTGGCCATGGTGTTTGATCACTTTATTGCTATTAGATTCAGTTTGCTAGTATCTTGTTGAGGATTTTTGCATCTACAGTCATCAGGAATATTGGTCTATGGCTTTCATTCCTTTCATTGTCCTTGTCGGACTTTGGTATCAAGATGGTGATAGCCTTACAAAATAGGTTTGGAACTGTTCCCTCCTCTTCAGTTCTTTGGAATAATATGAGAAGGATTGGTATTAATTCTTTATATGCTTTGTAGAACTCAGTGAAGCCATCTAGTCCTAGGATTTCCTTTGTTGGGAAGTTTTTGAAATCACTGTTTTAAAATGTAACTATTGAGTTTTTCTTTCTGGCTTTCTTCACTCTGTATAATAGGCTTCAGTTTCATCCACCTCATTAGAACTGATTCAAATGTATTCTTTTTAATGGCTGAGTAATACTCCATTGTGTATATGTACCACAGCTTTCTTATCTATTTGTCTGCTGAAATACAGTATGCTGCTGCTGCTGCTAAGTCACTTCAGTCGTGTCCAACTCTGTGCAACTCCAGAGACAGCAGCCCACCAGGCTCCGCCATCCCTGGGATTCTCCAGGCAAGAACACTGGAGCGGGTTGCCATTTCCTTCTCCAATGCATGAAAGTGAAAAGTGAAAGTGAAGTCGCTCAGTCATGTCCGACTCTTAGCGACCCCATGGACTGAAGCCTACCAGGCTCCTCCATCCATGGGATTTTCCAGGCAAGAGTACTGGAGTGGGGTGCCATTACCTTCTCCAAAATACAGTATACTAATGCATATATATGGAATTTAGAAAGATGGTAATAATAACCCTGTATGTGAGACAGCAAAAGAGACACAGATGTATAGAACAGTCTTTTGGACTCTGTGGGAGAGGGCGAGGGTGGGATGATTTGAGAGTGGCATTGAAACATGTATAATATCATATGTGAAATAAACACCAGTCCAGGTTCAATGCGTGATACAGGATGCTTGGGGCTGGTGCACTGGGATGACCCAGAGGGATGGTATGGGGAGGGAGGTGGGAGGGGGTTTAGGATGGGGAACATGTGTACACCCATGGCAGATTCATGTTGATGTATGGCAAAACCAATACAATACTGTAAAGTAATTAGCCTCCAATTAAAATAAATAAATTTATATTTTTAAAAATGTAACTATTTTTCAGATCATATTCTGCCTATGGTTTGTTGATCAGGGCTAACATAGATTATGAACAAATATAACTTTATTTTTGACACTTCAGTTCAGTCGCTTAGTCAGGTCTGACTCTTTGCAACTCCACAGATGGCAGCACACCAGGTTTCCCTGTCCGTCACCAACTCCCGGAGCTTGGTCAAACTGATGTCCATCGAGTGGATGATGCCATCCAACCATCTTGTTCTCTGTCGTCTCTTCTCCTCCTGTCTTCAGTTTTTCCCAGCATCAAGGTCTTTTCCAATGAGTCAGTTCTTTGCATCAAGTGGCAAAAGTATTGGAACTTCAGCTTCAACATCAGTCCTTCCAATGAATATTCAGCACTTATTTCCTTTAGGATTGGCTGGCTTGATCTCCTTGCAATCCAAGGGACTCTCAAGAGTCTTCTCCAACACCACAGTTCAAAAGCATCAATTCTTTAGTGCTCATCCTTCTTTATGGTCCAACTCTCACATCTATAAATGACTACTGGAAAACCCATAGCTTTGACCATATGGACCTTTGTCAGTGAATAATATCTCTGCTTTTTAATATGCTGTCTAAGTTTGTCATAGCTTTTCTTCCAAGGAGCAAGCATCTTTTAATTTCATGGCTGCAGTCACCATCTGTAGTGATTTTGGAGCCCAAGAAAATAAAGTCTGTCACTGCTCTTATTGTTTTCCCCAACTATTTGCCATGAAGTGACACTTACCTTCTCTTTAGAATTCTTTAAGTTACCTTTCCTAGCTCTTAGATGAAAACTCAGCCAGGGCTTGAGGCACTTAGAGTCACAAACATAGCCTCAACTCATTAACTAGAATGTCTAGTCCAAGATACCAATTAAAACTCTAAACCGTATTTAATGTCAACTCTCCACTTCTCTAACTTCAGTCTAGAAGCCAGGAATGAGGAAGAAGTGTGGTCCTACAATGTGATTTTCTCACTGCTTACCTTCTCCACCTACTCCCAAACTTCGGTTTCAATTGAAACCGAATCTCCTTAGCTCTATGTAACACTGTTAAGCAGAACCCAGGACAACCCTACATGGATTCACTTTCTCATATAGCCCAGAAGAGTGCAATGGGAAATACTCAAGCCTCTCTTTCTTTGACAAATATTTCTGAGCAGCAGATCTTTCCTGGTTCTGCCACAAAAGAAAGCTAGTTAGCCCTTCACTTGCCCTCATTATTTCCCAGTCCCTAATCCCAAAGTGATAGCTTTCCCAGGTATAGGTCAGTCATCAGTCTTATATAACTCCCCAAATGCAGGAAACATATTTCAAAGCTCTGTTAGACCCCTTCATTAGGTTTGGAGTCAGGAAATAGTACCACTACATATGCCTCTTCCAAAGTTCAGTGTGAGGACTTAGGTAGAACAGCCACATCCACAAATGACCCTTCTCCACTCTGATCCACTTTCTGACACTCTATAATATCCCTGATCTTGTAGAGGAGACCAAAACCCATGGATAAGTTTGATCCCTCTGTAAATTCTGCACATGGGTAAGGTCATCACAAGCTTATCTTTGTTACCATGATACAGCATTAGAAACTGATGGAACAAACTTCCTAGTCGGATACCTTTTTACAGATATATTCATAGAATAAAAAAAAACTTACTATTTTATTTATCATGAGCTATAAATTTTTATTTCTTATGGTTATCATGTATTCGTTTTCATGATTGTATAATATTCCTCTATTTATATTCCATGGTTACCTCTTTATTCCTTACTGTTGGTCTTTTGGATTATAAAACTTGGAATGTTCATCTCTATTTGCATCTACCAAAAAGAAGTAATCTGTAATCCAAAAAAAAAAAGCTGTAAACCTATTAAAGGGTCTACTTTCTCAAAGAATTGAGTGTCCTTAAACTTTTGAGTAGAACAGATAGTAAGAACATTATATCCAATAAAATTGTATTCGTTTTTCCTGTTTTATTATTTTTTAAAATAATAACTAGCTCATTTTTTGTTAATGAACAAAAGATAGCTTGAACTAACAAAATCAGATCCAGAAGTCACTGATTTTAGTGTTGAATTAAAGTTCATTATAAATGAATAAGTGCAAGGAAGAAGATAATTAGCTTCCCATTCCTGTATGATATTGAAATAATAGACAATGACTTGATGAGTTCAGTACATTCTGAATGGCTCTCTAATTTAAAAATTAAGGGAGTTGTGTTCATCCAGGTTCTTCTGCAGATATGTTCAAAGAATAGTGCTCCAATAATTTAGAAATGTAATTTTCTTTTACATTTAAGAAACCAAGAAGAAATCAGTCCAGAGCTTATGTAGCATTTTTTGGTGTCAGAGACTCAGAGGTCCCATATACCCAGCTTAAAAAAGTGGGTATTTATGTCTAATAAGGAAGGAAATCATGGATTTTGAAGGACAACTAGAAGTCTCTGCTACAGTAGTATAAAGCAAACTATTTACTCTTATAACCTAAAACCAAATTCAGAGTACTCAACCAAGTAGGAAGACTATAGAACAGAGAGAGATACAAACTTCCAAAGGAATTGGTTTAGCAAATGATGATCAGTTCAGTTCAGTTCAGTTCAGACGCTCAGTCATGTCCGACTCTTTGCGACCCCATGGATCACAGCATGCCTGGTCTCCCTGTCCATCACCAACTCCTGGAGTTCACTCAGACTCACGTCCATCGAGTCAGTGATGTCATCCAGCCATCTCATCCTCTGTTGTCCCCTTCTCCTCCTGCCCCTGATCTCTCCCAGCATCAGAGTCTTTTCCAATGAGTCAACTCTTCGCATGATGTGGCCAAAGTACTGGAGTTTCAGCTTTAGCATCATTCCTTCCAAAGAACACTCAGGGCTGATCTCCTTCAGAATGGACTGGTTGGATCTCCTTGCAGTCCAAGGGACCCTCAAGAGTCTTCTCCAACACCACAGTTCAAAAGCATCAATTCTTCGATGCTCAGAGATGCACAATAATAGCTCCAATTTCCAACTCTGTGCACATCCCTGTTCAATATGACTCATTCATCCTCTCACTTAAACAGGGGTAAAATCTATATCTCTAGCCCTTGAATCTGATTTGACATTATGAACTGCTTGTGTGCATGCTCACTCAGTTGTGTTCAACTCTTTGTGATCCCATAGACTGTAGCCCATCAGGTGCCTCTACCCATGGGATTTTCTGGGTAAGAATGCTGGAGTGGGTTGCCATTTCCTTCTCCAGGGGATCTTCCCTACCCAGAGATTGAACCCACATCTATTATGTCACCTGCATTGGTAAGTGTATACTTTACCTCTGTGCCACCTGGGAAGCCCATGAATTGCTTAGACCAATAGGATGAAGCAGAAATGATGTAGTAAGACTTCTGAGGCTAAGCCTTAAGAGACCTTGCAGCCTCTGTTTTCATCATTTTGCAATATTCATGAATCTGCCTGCAACGCAGTTTCAATTCCTGGGTTGGGAAGATCCCCTGGAGAAGGAAATGACAACCCATGCCAGTGTTCTTGCTGGAGAATCCCATGGGCAGAGGAGCCTGGTGGGCCGGAGTCCGTGGTGTTGCAAGAGTCAGACATGACTTAGCAACTGAACCACCACCTCCACCATCATGTGAGGAAGCCCAACCAGACTAATGAATTATAGAGACCTTAGAGAAAAAAGACCCAGCTGATAGTAAGTATCAGAATCTCAGACTTGTGAATAAGGTTATTTTTAGACCTTTCAGCACTATCTGAGCTGACAGTTGACTAAAACCTTGTGAGTGAGCCCAGACAAGGCCCATGGCCCAGTTAACTCACTGAACATGATAAACAATAATAAACTGTGAAATATATTGAAAATATTAAGTTAATTCTAATATTTAAATACAATAGTATTGGTACTTTCAAGGCATCACAAATACTCTACTTGCTTCTTGAAAATAAAAGTAACATAAAGCCTCATTTCCATATTAGTGCAAGATACCACTTCCCAGATACTGGTGCCTAGTGTAACTTCTTAAAAAATGTTCTTTTAATAAGGTGAAGAAATGTTCAGTACAAAAAAGATAATGCCATAAATGGTGGTGGGGTTGGGGTGGGAGAACATGACTAAAAGCAAACCAGCTTCTTCGTTTATAACACATATTCAAGAGGAACAAATAACACCAGGGTCTGGGATCCTGAAATACTGTAAAAATGTATTTATCCAATGATTATTGGAAACAGGGAAATATTGAAACATTGGAAAAATATATAACCAAATGTGGCAGAATAACTACTGTGAATAGTCAAAAAGGGTCATTAACCAGAAGGGCAGCCATACAGTCATCATTTCAGTTCAGTTCAGTCATTCAGTTGTGTCCAACTCTTTGTGACCCCATAGACTGCAGCACACCAGGCCTCCCTGTCCATCACCAACTCCCAGAGTTTATTCAAACTCATGTCCATTGAGTCGGTGATGCCATCGAACCATCTCACCCTCTGTCATCCCCTTCTCATCCCACCTTCAATCTTTCCCAGCATCAGGGTCTTTTCAAATGAGTCAGTTCTTTGCATCAGGTGGCCAAAGTATTGGAGCTTAAGCTTCAACATCAGTCCTTCCAATGAACACTCAGGATTGATCTCCTTTAGGATGGACTGCTTGGATCTCCTTCTAGTCCAAGGGACTCTCAAGAGTCTTCTCCAGCACCACAGTTCAAAAGCAACAGTTCTTCAATGCTCAGCTTTCTTTATAGTCCAACTGTCACATCCATACGTGACCACTAGAAAAATCATAGCCTTGACTAGATGGATCTTTGTTGGCAAAGTAATGGCTCTGCTTTTTTAAAATGCTATCTAGTTTGGTCATAGGTTTTCTACCAAGGAGCAAATGTCTTAATTTCATGGCTGCAGTCACCATCTGCAGTGATTTGGGAGCCTCCAAAAATAAAGTCTCTCACTGTTTCCCCATCTATCTGCCATAAAGTGATGGGACCATGATTTTTGTTATCTTAATGTTGAGCTTTAAGCCAACTTTTTCACTCTCCTCTTTTGCTTTCATCAAGAGACTCTTCAGTTGTTCTTCACTTTTTGCCATGAAGGTGGTGTCATCTGCATATCTGAGGTTATTGATATTTCTCCTGGCAATCTTGAGTACAGCTTGTGCTTCATCCAGCCCATGCTTCATCCAGCCCAGCGTTTCTCCTGGTGTACTCTGCATAGAAATTAAATAAATAGGGTGACAATATACAGCCTTGATGTACTCATTTTCCTATTTGGAACCAGTCTTGTTCCATGTCTAGATCTAACTGCTGCTTCCTGACATGCATATAGGTTTCTCAAGAGGCAGGTCAAGTGGTCTGGTATTCCCATATCTTGAAGAATTTTCCACAGTTTATTGTGATCCACATAGTCAAAGACTTTGGCATAGTCAACAAAGCAGAAATAGATGATTTTCTGGAACTCTCTTGCTTTTTTGATGATCCAGCGAGTGTTGGCAATTTGGTCTCTGGTTCCTCTACCTTTCCTAAAACCAGCTTTAGCATCTGGAAGTTCACGGTTCACGTATTGCTGAAGCCCGGCTTGGAGAATTTTGAGCATTACTTTACTAGCGTGTGAGATGAGTGCAATTGTGCAGTAGTTTGAGCATTCTTTGGCATTGCCTTTCTTTGGGATTGGAATGAAAACTGACCTTTTCCAGTCCTGTGGTCACTGCTGAGTTTCCAAATTTGCTAGCATATTGAGTGCAGCACTTTCACAGCATCATCTTTTAGGGTTTGAAACAGCTCACCTGGAACTCCATCACCTCCGCTAGCTTTGTTCATAGTGATGCTTCCTAAGGCCCACTTGACTTCACATTCTAAGATATCTGGATCTAGGTGAGTGGTCACACCATTGTGATTATCTGAGTTGTGAAGATTTTTTTTTTTTTTTTTGTATAGTTCTTCTGTGTATTCCTGCCACCTCTTCTTAATATCTTCTGCTTCTGTTAGGTCCATACCATTTCTGTCCTTTATTGAGCCCATCTTTGCATGAAATATTCCCTTGGTATCTCTAATTTTCTTGAAGAGATCTCTAGTCTTTCCCATTCTATTGTTTTCCTCTATTTCTTTGCACTGATTGCTGAGGAAGGCTTTCTTATCTCTCCTTGCTATTCTTTGGAACTCTGCATTCAAATGGGTATATCTTTCCTTTCTCCTGCCCTTTTCCCTTCTCTTCTTTTCATAGCTGTTTGTACAGTCATACAGTCATAACCTTAAGAAAAGTCTTCAATATCTATAACTGTGTTTCTGTTTTGTAGATAAGTTAATTTGTACCCCTTTTAGGAGAAATTATGAAATGGGATTGACATATACACATAGTGCTGTGCTAAGTCACTTCAGTCAGGTGTGACTCTTTGCTACCCTAGGGACTGTAGCCCGCCAGGGTCCTCTGTCCATGGCATTCTCCAGGCAAGAATACTGGAGTGGGTTGCCATGCCCTAGAGGCATGTCCAAGAGGTCTCCCCAACTCAGGGATCAAACCCCCGTTTCCTGCAATTCTCTGGCATTGCAGGCAGATTCTTTACCGCTGAGCCACCAAAGAAGCTCTGACATATATACTGGAGAAGGAAATGGCAACCCACTGCAGTATTCTTGCCTGGAGAATCCCATGGATGGAGGAGCCTGGTGGGCTACAGTCCATGGAGTCGCAAAGAGTTGGACACAACTGAGCCACTACTATATATACAATATATTAACTATTAAGGACCTACTCTATAGCACAGGGAACTCTACTCAATGCTCTGTAATGACCTACATAGGGAAGAATCTTTAAAAAAAAAAGTTTATATATGTATATGTAGGTACAGCTAAACCAATATAACATTGTAAATCAACTGTACACCAATACATTTTTTAAAAAAAGAAAAACCCTTGAAATCTTATGTTTTCATCTTTCTTGATGCTCAACTGTAGCATTTGATACTCCATAGTATATGAAAAGATTTTTGTTTTAATTCTAATAAAGATTTTTTAAGATCCCAGAGGAGATGTAAGGCAGACCAGCTTCCCCCTGACACATCTTAATTCATCCTTCCTCTTTCCTCCTTTCTGAGGATGTGAACTGTCTCCTCCTTCACTGACCCTCCACCAGCTTGGAGAAAATTTTCTCTACATCCCTCTCCTCTCATACCCAAGGATAGTAGCTACGTCTGTGTGTTGAACCAAACTGGTGGAAAAATAAGATAAAGTTTAAATGTTCATTCAACATTGATTTTGGTCTACTTGATGGCTAGATTCCCTACCCCCTTCGTGTTTTTCTCTGAGACATCTTGTCCTGGATTCTGAGTACACATAGCAGTGTCAAAACCATTTGCACTAAAAGCACTTGTATTCAGCCTATCAATCAACTCCTGAAAGCAAAGCATCCATCCCTCCTTCTCTTTCTCCTTTGAGCACAAGCAGTAGTACACAAGCAGTGGGCTTGAATCAATATATTCTCTCTCATAGCATCCCCATTATAATAATGAGAGGGGTTGAAATGTGAAGTTCTAATTTACTAAATGTATATGTGTCATGTAAGCAAAACCTAAGTGTTTCAGTCTAAAATGACATTTCTGGTCACACAGCCTGAGCTTTCAACCCTGCCTTACTCCTGTGTGGCTGCAGATTGAAAACAAAGTAAGAATAACCAGCTCTTGCTACGACGTCCAAGGCAAACAGATGACATGCTGGAGATGTGTTTAGACTCTGATAAACCATAATATAGTCATCTGAGTTACTGGCTTGCCTGTTTAGTTTTCTGTTACTTTCACCTTCAATGACCATGCAAAAAATTCAAACAACCTACCTGGCAATTTTTTTTTTTTTAAGAGGATTTCAAAAATTGCAATGCAGTCAATTTCATGGTGATTTGGTGCCCAGAATATCAATATTTCTCTTACCCTGACCTCCAATAATCTATTCTTCCTTATCAATTCTAGATTTCAAGATGCACAACACCTAGTGATTTCTCCATGTTCTGTTCTTGTTTGGTATAAAAGCAAGCAGCAATATATTTACATTCAATTTAGATAGATCACTGCTTCATGTGATGAGATTTAAGGTGACTTACAGCTAATTGGAACAAAAACAACAGTAAGTATGTTTGTCAGGTGTGAGTGCAAGAGCCATTCAATTTACAGATTAAAATGCTGTCCTTTTCATTTGCAGATAGGACTCTTGCTGGCAGTGGCAGTACACTGTGGGCTTTTCATCTCAAGGATGCCTGAGATGAGCCATGGTTAAGCAAAAGAGAATATAGTCATTTCCTAGGACTGCCATAAAAACCCAGCTGGCTTAAAATAACAGACCACAAACTGGGTGACTTATAATTGCAGAAATTTATTCTCTCACAGGTCTGAAGACTAGAAGTTTGAAATCAAGGCATTAGCAAGGCTAACCTCCCTCCAGAGGCTCTAGAATAGAATTCTCCCTTGCTGCTTCTAGCTTTTGGTTGTTGTTCAGTCGCTAAGTCTTGTCCTAGTCTTTGCAACCCCATGGACCCTAGGCTTCCCTGTCCTAAACTATCTCCCAGAGTTGGCTCAGGCTCATGTCCCTTGAGTTGGTGATTCCATCCAACCACCTCATCCTCTGTCACCCCCTTCTGCTCCTGCCCTCAATCTTTCCCAGCATCAGGGTCTTTTCCAATGAGTTGGCCCTTCGCATCAGCTTCTGGTAGTTACTGGTAATCCTCAGTGGTCCTTGGCTTGTAATTTATCCCTTCAACCTCTGCTTCCATTGCCTTCTCCCCTATGTGTCTTTGCATCTGTTTTCTCTTCTTATAAAGACTCCCCCCCCCCATCATCAGATCAGGGTTCACCCTAATCCAGTGTGACCTCAGTGTAATAAATCACATCTACAAAGACATGGTTTCCAACTAAGGTCACATTCTGAAATACCGGGTGGACATGAATTTGGGGGAGACACTATTCAACTCAACACGGGGATGCTAAGGAGGGATTCAGGTGGTGTGAGTTCTTCCCTGAGATTTGTCAAAAGCTAATTTTGCAACACTAAACAGTTCATTTACCACTCCAGGCCTCAGCACCTTGCCTTACAATGAAGGGCTTTGAACTAGACGCTCTCTGAGAGCCCTTTAAAACTCTAGCTGTTTGTGACTCTTTCAGATACTCAGTGTCGACACTGTCCCAATTTCCCCTTATGAACAATGGCATAAACTCAGCAGCCAGCCGCCCAGCCAGGGAGCAGGGCTCATGCAGCAGAGCAATGGTAAATGGTCTCCTATTAGTTAGCTCAGTCAGAGAGAGCGTAAGTTTCAATTTGGCCTTCACGCAAATTTGATCTTAAGATACAGCATGAGATAGAAATCGATGGAGTTTTTACAGCTCAAAAACTATGATTTATCCCTAACATGTTTATTTTAAAGTCTATGGAAAAGCTTTTCTAAGGCACGGTAGAAAGTGAAACAACATAATAACATCTGTTTTGTTTTCTCATAACTGAATTTGGTTTTTGCAAGCTACATGTTCTCACAACTTCTTGGCACCAGAGTAATGTTGATAGAGATCATTCCATACAATGGACTTTTAAGTAATGCCTTTTCCTGGATCACCTATATTTTTATAAGCATAAAAATATATTTATATATTTTATATATGCTTATTTATATACGCATATATTTATTATGCATATATATAATATATTTATATATGCTTATATATATTATATATGCTTATATTTATAAGCATAAAAATATATCTTCATAAATATTATTAAGGGGCTATCTAAAGCTGAGACACGAAAAAACAACATTTTCTACCTTTAGAACTCTGTATCTTAAACACAACTTGTTGGAGAAGCAATAGTGTGCAGTCAGCCATAAAGAGTGAAGGCAGGATTTGATTTCTAGCTCTGCCATTCATTAACTGTGTGATTTTAGGCAAGTTAGTTAACCTCCCTGAATCTCTTTCCTCACTTGAAAAATAAGGCTAAATAATATTTTTAATAAGGAGCCCATAAGAGATAAAAAATAATATAAATGGCAGAACCAATACAATATTATAAAGTGTAAAAATAATATAAAATTAAAATAATAATAATATAAAACTCAAATAGCTCAGTGCCAGGCACAGAGGAGAAAAAGGAGAATTCAAGTGAAAAAACGTGGTAGGAAGCTGAAATTTACACCCTTGCCTTGTCCCCCAAGCACCCACACTTTCTTATTCCTCTGTACCAGCACAACCTTACATATTTCTCTACCCACATTCAGAATTTAGGATTGTGACTGTTCTCATGTTTCTTCTTCTTGAAGACAAATAACAAGCATGTCTCTTTTATCTTTTTCTCTCCAGTGCCCAGCAGAGTCAACACTCTCTAAATAAATAAATAAGTGACTTAAAAGAAATAAGTACTAGAAAAATTTTTACATGGGTAGCTACTAAAAGATATAATAAAACCTGAGTTTACTCACAAAAATAAGTTATTAAAGGTACAGTTAATATAGGCCCTGACCCCTAAATAATGTGTTTGTTCATCTCATCTCAGAATAATCCTGTCTTTTTCCTTCCCATGTATGCAAGTATACATCATATAATGTATGAGTGTAGAGTGTGTGTGTGTAGACAGGAAATAGCCATTGCTATTTTAAGATATATTTATATACTCAGAGTCCTTTTAATTGCTTTCTTATCACAACAACCTAATGACAAGTGACCCTGAGACCATCATTTTTACAGAAAAGACCCTGAGCCATAGAAAGCTGGAATGGCTTAGTGAGGTGCACGCAGTGAATCAATGTCAAAGCAGATGTTAGCTCCCAGCTAGGATCCTCTTTTTACCGCTTGCATCACTGCACGAGTTATCTCTATTTGTAGTAGTAACTTCCTTCAAGAAATCTTAGGAGACTGGGTTGAAAATGGATCTGAGACAGGCTGCCACCTCTCCTTAATTCTTCCCCATGACCCAAACAGGCTATCTTGTTCATCTGGCAGCTTCATAGAGCTGCTCAGAACAGCACTCATACTACTCTGGTAATTATGTGTATATCTCTGCATCATTGAGTAGAAATTAGGCATTGATGAGGAAAGCAGGGCAGAGAACCCTACTGCCCCTACATTCAGGAAGTTTGGAAGAGGTCTTGATAGTGGTTGGCCAGGAACTTCGCTGGCCGGGCCTTTGGGGTTTTCTGTTTGTTTGTACTTTGTTTTTTACAAAGACTTTTTTCAGAGCAGATTTTTGTTTATAATGAAATTGAGAGGAAAGTACAGAGATTTCTCGTATACCTCCTTCCTCCATATGTGCACGTTGTTGTTAATCTCTAAGTCATGTCTGACTCTTTGCAACCCCATAGACTGTACCCTGCGAGGCTCCTCTCTCCATGAGATTTTTCAGGCAAAAATACTGGAGTGGGTCATCATTCCATTCTCCAGAGGATCTAACCGACCCAGAGATGGAACTCATGCCTCCTGCATTGGTAGGCAGATTCTTTACCACTGAGCCACCAGGGAAGTCCACCCATACATGTATACTGTCCCCATTGCCAATATCTCTAACTAGAATGATACAGTTTTTACCAAGGATGAAGCTACATTAATAGAGCATCATCACCCAAAGTCTACAGTTTACCTTAGAATTCACTTGGTATTGTACATACTGTGGGTTTGAACAAATGTATAACAACATAAATCCATCATTATAATATCATAAAGAGTATTTTCACTGCCCTAAAAGTCCTCTGTGATCTGTGTGCTCATCCCTCCTCTCCTTCCAATGCCTGGCAAATGTTAATCTTTATACTGTCTCCACACCTTTTCCAGAATGTCATCTAGTTGGAACCATACAGTATATAGCCTTCACGATTGGTTTCTTTCACATGATAATATGCATGTAAGGTTCTTCTATGTCTTTCATGACTTGATAACTCATTGCTTTAAACACTGAATAGTGTTCCATTGTCTGGATTATCACAGTTTATCAATTCACCTACTGAAGAATACCTTTGCTGTTTGCAGCTTTTAGCAATTATGACTAAAGCTATTTATAAACACCTGCATGCAGGTTTTTGTATGGACATACATTTTCAACTCCTTTAGCGAAACTCCAAGGAGTATGATTTCTGGGTCATATGGAAAGAGTATGTTTAGCTTTATAAGAAACCAAACTGTCTTCCAAAGTGGCTGTACTGTTTTGTATTCCCACCAGTAAGGAATGAGAATTCCGGTTGCTTCACATACTTAACATCATGTGGTGTTATCTCTGTTCAAACTTTGGGCATTCTAATACAAGTGTGGTGGTATGTCACTATTGTTTTGATTTGTATTTCCCTGACAACATAGAATTGGAGCATCTTTTCATATGTTTATTTGCTATCTGTGGTCTTCTTTGGTGTCTGTAAAAGCCTTGGGTCATTTTTTAATTGGGTTGGCGCTTTTTTTTTTTTCTCTTATTATTGAGTTTTAAGACTTCTTTGTAAATTTTGGATAACAGTTCTTTAGATATCTGTCCTGCAAACATTTTCTCCTAGTCTGTGGCATGTCTTGAAATTCTCCTGATATTGTCCTTTACAGAGCAGAACGTTTTAATGTTAATGAAGTCTAGCGTAGTAGTAGTAGTGTTAGTTGCTCAGTTGTGTCCGACTCTTTGCGACCCCATGGACTGTAGCCCATGAGTCTCCTCTGTCAATGGGATTTTCCAGGCAAGAAGACTGGAATGGATTGCCATTCCCTTCTCCAGAGGATCTTCCTGACCCAGGAATCGAACCACGGTCTCCTGCATTGCAGGAGAACTCTTAACCCTTTGAGCTACAGGGAAGACCTAGCTTACTAGTTATTTCTTTCATTATCATGTCTTTGGTGTCTTATCCAAAAATGCCACACACAAGGCCATCTAGGTTTTCTCCTGTGTTTCCTCCTAGAAGTTTTATAGTCTTGTATTTCAAATTCAGGTTTATGATCCATTTTGTGTTAATGTTTGTAAAGGGTATAAAGTCTCTGTTGAGATTCATTTTTCTTGCATGACAATGTTCATTTTGAGCTTTTTTTCTTTTTAAAAATTTCATAAAAATACCACGTCTATTTTGTTTCTATAATGCATTGCCATGTTTTTATTCTAATTATACTGGCATACAGCACTGTATAAATTTAAGGTGTACAGCATGATGGTTTGACTTATATACATCATGAAATGATGACCACAATTAAGTTGAGTGAACATCCATCATCTCACACAGATACAGAATTAAAGAAATAGAAAATATTTTCCTTGTGATGAGAACTCTCAGGATTTACTCTCTTAATAACATTCATACATAACAAACAGCAATGTTAATTACACTTATGTTGTACATCACATCCCTACCATTTACCTTATAACTGGAAGTTTGTACCTTTTAACTGCCTTCATCCCATTTCCCCTCCCCATATTTCTCACCTCTGGTAACTACAAATCTGATCACTTTTTCTTCTGTGAGTGAGTTTTTGAAGTATAATTGACTTATGAGACTTTCTTAGTTCCTAGTGTATAACACAGTGATTCAGTATTTCTATAGGTTTCAAAATTATCTCTACAATAAGTGTAGTTACCATGAACTTTTATGTTTTTTATTTTTTCCTTCCTTGTCAACTTCAACTTTTCTGTGTAATCCCTGGGTCTGCTTTAATCTGTTTTTAGTTTGCTTTTAATCTACTTGGCACTTGAACTTAAAGCAGAACTGAGAGCTTCTAAGGAAACAGCTTACCAAATTTGGTAAGTTAGTGTTATGCATTGCATTGTGTCCCCTTTTGTTGAGGACCTAACCCCTAGTACCTCAGAGTGTAGCTGTATTTGGAGATAACATCTTTAAAGAGGTAATTAAAGTGAGGTTATTAAGGTAGCCCTAATTCAATATGATTGCTCTCCTTTTAAGAGGAGAGATTAGGATACACACACACCCAGAGGGAAATCCCTGTAAGGACACCCTGAAGATGGGAAAAGACAACCATCTACAAGCCAAGGAGAGATCTCTCAAGAAACCAAGCCTGCTGACATCTTGATCTCCAACTTCCAGAATTGCAAGAAAATAAATCTCTCTTGTTTAAGCTATTTGGTCTGTGGTACTTGGTTATGATTATTCTAGCAAACTAGTACATTTAATCATCTTTATTTTATATTCACTACTAACTGGCAAGCATTGGGTCGAAGAACTGAGGTATTCAGTCCATTGCTTAGTAATTACCTTCTGTACTCATTACTGAGCTTGTACTATGTACTAAGCTCTGTCTAGTTGCTAGGCACACAATGGTAAATGAGACAAAGCTGCTGCCCTTACGAGGGCTACAAGCCTTCCAGAGGAAGTAGACAAAGTAAGAGATGATCATCACTGAGTACGATAAACTAGCAATGAAAACAGTTATGTCCAAGGTGTTGTGGAGACATAGAGGAGAGACATACAATCCAAAACATGCTGGAGAGAGTAAGGTGCCAGGCAAGGCACCCAAGAGATGTTTGCAGCTGCTATGTTTTAAAGAATGGGTAGAAATCAGTTGGGAGAAGGCAATGGCACCCCACTCCAGTACTCTTGCCTGGAAAATCCCATGGACAGAGGAGCCTGGTGGGCTGCAGTCCATGGGGTCGCTAAGAGTCGGACACGACTGAGTGACTTCACTTTCACTTTTCACTTTCATGCATTGGAGAAGGAAATGGCAACCCACTCCAGTGTTCTTGCCTACAGAATCCCAGGGATGGGGGAGCCTGGTGGCTGCCGTCTATGGGGTCGCACAGAGTTGGACACGACTGAAGTGACTTAGCAGCAGCAGCAGCAATCAGTTGATGACAAAGGGGCCTCACATGAAACCAGGAGCCACACTTGAGAATGCAAGAGACCCTAAGCACAGTGCACTGAGGAAAGCTGCACAGCCAGCATGCTTAAAGCATCTGATGAGAGGGGAAGTATCCCGATAGGAAGCTGGAGAAGCAAGCAGAGGGCAAGTCCAAATGCCTTGTAGACCATGATGTCTGGTTATTCGCAAGCCAGCTGCAATACTCAGTTTAAACCAACTGACAGCACTTCATCAGATTAGGTGGAGGAGTGAAGAAACACAGAAAGCATCTCATAATCCAAACTGTCAGGTCTCACTGGCAAAGTGGAATGTTGATCAGCTTAAAACAACAGCTCTAGGCTTATTGATATTCTGGCTACTTCAGCAAAACTCATCTTCTCCAAAATGCGTGTCTGTTATTGTTCCTCTGGGGATTCACTTTGCTTTAGATTTTACTCCTCTTGCCTTTGGATTCTACTGTGCCTAAACCTACATCTTCTCCCCACGAGTTCTTTCCTGTCCTCTGCATCCCATGAACCTTGTTTACTGCAGCTTCTTTGGCTTCATAGCTTTTGCTCACAGATGCCTTTAATTGATGCACTTCACTCTGAGTCAGTTTTCTGTGACACTCTTCCTATTTATGTTTCTCATGCCTGACATTTAAACCCTCTGGATTGAGAATATGATTGTGTTGATAAGTCACAAGCCAATGTAGAGAAACCCTGTTGGGCAGAGTTATAGTACTAAGCTGCTTCACTAGCTGCTGGGTGCTAACCAGAAGGCCACTGTTGGTTCAGTCTCACCTCTCATCTAATCACCTTGGGCCATAATCACATCAACTTGTACTCAAAGAAATAATTCCAACCAATTAGCACAGAAGCAGACCATGACAGTGCAGAGCAAATGGAATTCATACATTCTATCCAGATGTTAAGGAGTCATTAAAAGATTTTAAGAGAAATAAAATATAAATTTTTGCTTTAAAAGCTTACTATAGCCAAAGGGAAAAATGGCTTGAAGTGAGATAAATTGAAGAGATTATTGTAATGCTTCTGTGGCAACCTGGCAAGAGATGGCAAGGACTAGACCTAAAGCATTGACAGCAGTGATGGAAATAACAGGAAGAATGGAGAGATTTTAAACATATCAAATTAATAGTAGTTGTTAAGCAGCCATAATTGTAAATTACAGAAAATGGAGCAGTCAAGCATGATGCTGAGATTCCTGGCTTAATGGACATTAGAATTTGTGAAATGATAAAAAAAAAAAATATATATATATATGTGTGTGTGTGTGTGTGTGTATTAGACCCAGCCCTCAATTCCTAGCACCGAGCTCCTAAAACCCTTATGAATTCCTAATTGATAAGAGAACTAGGAGTACCCTTTATTCAATGGGGGGCTAGTGAATGAGGGCTGGTTACTAAAAAAAAACAATATATACTTATAATCTTGAAATTTTTAGCATCCCCAACAAACCCACACACTTCTCTAGAGAGGCAAAAGGGGATAGAAAAAAAGTTACAAATTGATCATGCCCATGTGAAGAAGCCTCCATAAAGTCCCAGTAGCATGGACTTCCAGATCAGTGAGCACACCCACATAAGGGAAGTGTGGGAGAGTGAGACATCCCAGCTCTAAGGGAACTGAAGCTTCTGCACTTGGGACCCTCCCAGAGATCCTCCCTGTGTATCTGTCCATCTGTATCCTTTAGCATATCTTATAATAAACTGGTTAACATAAATAAGAGCTTCCTGAGTTCTGTGAGCCACTGTAACAAAGTAATTGAAGCTAAGATTTATAGTCAATTGGTCAGAAGCACAAGTGATAACCTGGACTTGAGATTGCCATCTAAAATGGGATGGGAGTGGTCTTGTGGGGCTGAGCCCTTAACTTATGGAATCTAATACTTTCTCCAGGTAAACAGTTTCAAAATTGGGTTAAATTGTAGGACACTCAGCTGGTGTCACAGAGAATCATTTGGTGGGGGAAAATTCCCCATACATCTGGAGTCAGAAGTGTGGTAGTAGTGTGTGAGTAAAGAGCTGACTCATGGGAAAAGAACCTGATGTTGGGAAAGATTGAAGGCGAAAGGAGAAGAGGGTGGCAGAGGATGAGAGAGTTAGAGATCTTCACTGATTCAATGTACATGAACTTGAGCAAATTCCAGGAAGTAGTGGAGGATAGAGAAGCATGACGTGCTGTAGTATATGGGATCACAAAGAGCCAGACATGACTTAGTGGCTAAACAACCACAAAGAGAAACACAAATGGGAAAACTGGGTTTTTCCCAACATAGAACCAGTCATGAAGGTAACAGGAATTGGAGAGAAAGCAAAGATTATAAATGGGGTTTTAAGTGTGTTGAATTTGAAGTGGCTGTGAGACAAAACATTAGTCAGGGTAAGTAATGTTGCAATTATTATAGCTAAACCTCCTAAATCTCAGACATTTAACACCATAAAAGTTTATTTCTTGTTCAGTTGGTCCTGGTGTAGAGTGACCTGCTCCATGAAGTCACCTGGGCCTGCCATCTTCAATATGTGACTTCAGGGCAATCTTGACAGTGTCCTCCTACACTAGATGGGGAAGAGAGAAAGCAGAGAAAGCACACCTACCCTTAAGCATCTAAGCCCAGAAGTAACACATCACCTCCAGTCACATTCTTTTGGCAAAAATTAGTCCCTGGATGCAAAGAACTTGAGAATAGTTCAGTTATGTGCCTGAGAAGAAGAAGAAACAGCCATGATCTAGCCAGTCTCTGCCACATATAGTTGAGTGAAATTTTCAGAGGCAAATGGACATACAAACTATGAGCTGATAATATATTTGGGAATGGATCAGTTGGATCTCAAGAGAAGGGATGTAGCCAAGTTCTAGAACAGACCTTGGCTTATAAAGCCTTTGATCAACCATTTGAGATTCATAGAGTGCTATGATATCATAAGGTAAATTTTTATCAACTCCATCATTAATTAGAAAGCTTAAATATCTTTCCCCAAATTATGAATTTTCCTTCATGCCCTGAGAACTTTTTCACCTGATGCTAAGAAACAACATCATGGAAGAAAGAGAAGAATTTTGTTGTAAGATGGAAATAAGTTTGAATCCCAGC
Organism: Bubalus kerabau; assembly: GCF_029407905.1. Taxonomy (NCBI): domain Eukaryota; kingdom Metazoa; phylum Chordata; class Mammalia; order Artiodactyla; family Bovidae; genus Bubalus; species Bubalus kerabau. The sequence continues at coordinate 156,608,033 of NC_073626.1, forward strand.
ACCATTATTTATGGCACATGGGTTACTTAACCTTCTGAGTTTTACTCCCACATGTATAAAATGGGGAAAATAATGTCTACTTTTCAGTCACTATAATTCCTAGCCCCAGTAATAGATACATATTAAGTTTTCTTCTCCTCTTTTTCCTCCTACATTCCAACCCCACTTTCTGGTTTCCTCCCAATTATGAAATACTGAAATTTGTAGAAACCTAGCAACTAAAAGGAATATTGTGTTTTTAATTTTATATATATATATATATGCCAAAAATACGAAAGGGAAAGTATTATAATACAACTCAAAATACCTTAGGGTTTTGGGAACATAATATCAGAGGGATAAAAGTAAGCATGATGACAGTTGATCTTGGAAAATTAAACAAGATGAACAAATCAAAGAGTGAGAAGGAGAGTGATTTTCTGCATATCTCTGGACACAGGGTGACCCACTAAGCAACATAAAGCCTCTTGGAAGCAAGAAGGCATGATACTATCCCTACAGGTAGTGATTGGTATCAGGGGTGCACAGCAGTGAGAGTGTGAAGTGTGACAATGGGGGACAGATGTTCAAAGAACTCCACTGGCCATCAACCATGATCACAAAAGGCTATTACAAAGGAGGCGCTATGCGACAAGTGCCTTCTCTTGTGACATTTGTTGTCAGAGCTGCTGAGGAGCTGTCAGCTTATACATCAAAGAGATCTACCAGATCAACAGTTTGGTAGATCAAAAGTTCAGTTCCATAGAGTACTCTGTCTGTGAGACACACAGGAATAACCAGAGCCCAGAAAAGACAACCAAGGGGAAAAATGGAGTTATAATAATACATGCAGAACTGGGGAGGACTTTGCAATAAATGTGTTCATTTATCTGAGATAGGAGAAGGCAATGGCACCCCACTCCAGTACTCTTGCCTGGGAAATCCCATAGACAGAGGAGCCTGGTGGGCTGCAGTGCATGGGGTCGCTAAGAGTCGGACACGACTGAACGACTTGACTTTCACTTTTCACTTTCATGCATTGGAGAAGGAAATGGCAACCCACTCCAGTGTTCTTGCCTGGAGAATCCCAGGGATGGGGCATCCTTGGTGGGCTGCCATCTATGGGGTCGCACAGAGTCGGACACGACTGAAGTGACTCAGCATCTGAGATGTTTATTTTTATAAATTGAATATTACAATGCACCAGCTGCTGCTGCTGCTGTCGCTTCAGTTCTGTCCGACTCTGTGCGACCCCATAGAAGGCAACCCACCAGGCTCCTCCATCCCTGGGATTCTCCAGGCAAGAATACTGGAGGAACTTGTAATTTAGAGAGGACATCCATTGGTACTATGAATAATTAATTTTAATATTTTTTTCATTTGGGGTTTTTCAATGCCTAACATACCAGTCAGTGTTTGTTAGACTTTGCTGTTGTAACAAACAAACCCCCAATTTTAGGAGCTTGCAACAAGCTATTATTTCTTGTTGATGTTTACATGTTAGATGTGAGTTGGCATGACTGACTCTGAGTCTCTTCATTTTAGCTTGTGCTGAAGGAACAGTCCTTATCTGGGGCCCATACTTTTCTTGACAGAGGAGGGGAGAAGCCAAGCAGAAAGAATCAAGGCTCTTACAGGTTCTGCTCACACATGGGGCTCATGGCTTCCATTCACATTCCACTGGGTCAGAGCAAATCACCTGGCTGAGTCTACGCTGATGGAGCAGGGAAATAGAGTTGTTCTACAGGGAGAGGAGGACAAACAGTTGAGAACAGTGTTGAAGTCTTTTATAACTTTTATTCCTGATGTAGAGTATATTTGCATATATGTATCTGTTAAACTTTTAAAATTTCACTACTTCAGAAATAAGGCCATTTGCAGCAACATGGATGGAACTAAATGAAATAAGTCAGAAAGAGAAAGACAAATACCACATATCACTTATATAGAGAATATAAGTGACATAAATGAACCTATCTACAAAACAGAAATAGACTCACAGAAATACAGAGCAGAGCTGGTTGCCAAGGTAGAGGAGGGGTTAGATAGGGATGGATGAGGTGGTCGGGCTTGTCAGATGCAAACTATTATATACAGAATGGATAAACAACAAGATCCTACTGTATATCATGTGGAATTAGATATCCTAAGATAAACCAAAATGGAAAAGAATATTAAAAAAGAATATGCATGTATATGTAAGTATATGTATAGCTGAATCACATTGCTGTATGAAATTAACACATTGTAAATCAACTATACTCCAATTAAAAAAATAAAGTGCTCAGCCACTAAAAAAAAATATCCTCTCTGAGAAAACTAGGCAAAGTATAACAACATCTTACCACCACACAGGAATAGCTCCGGGAAGAACTTTATGGCTTCTAAGAGGCAGGGTCTAAACAACTAGTTCAATAATATTATTCCTATTAACCCATATGCTGTTTAATTAGCAAGCCAACTTTATACACATGACAAAACCTAACCCCATGTTAACAAGATCCAAAGGAAAACTATTAGTTCAAAAAACTGGAAAAAATCTAAGGACAGATATCATTTCATGCATGGCTAGACCTGGGGGTCCAGAACTCTCTTAAGGAATTTATCTCTTTGTCATTCTGAACTTTGACACCTCTCTCTCTATTCCCTTCATTCTTAGGCACCCCATTAATTTTTGTGGCAAAGACAGGCATGATGAGTTTTATAACCTACCAGCCTAGCAACTGCAGTATGAAAGGAAATGCCTTTCTAATAGTTGTGGCGAGAATTCTGTCTGATTGAGCTTGAGTCTTGTGTCCACTTCTGAAACCAAAAAGGAGAGTATTCTGAGCTCAGGCTCTGGTCACCGTCCATCTAAGTTACTGGAGGCAGGACATGGGAACAGGGGTTGGGGGGATTACCTAGATCTCACGAACTAAATAGAATTATTACAGAGATGACAAAGAGGTTGTTGACTAAGGATGTGCTGCACAGAAAGCAAACAAGCAAAGTATATCAAATTCTCGACTTGTAAACATTCTGGGGTGAAATTATTCTTATCCTTTTCACCCACTTTTTCCTCTCATTCTATCTCCACAATGTACTTGTCTAGTACCACCAGCTCCTAGTAGGCTAAAGAACAGCTATACGGCCAAATTAAATAATCCTACTCCCAGTTTTCGAAAGTTCAAAGGGACATCAGTGGAAAGGTCCACTCTGCTTTGCTATGGCTGTTATCTTTCATGCTAAACGCACCCACCACATCTTTATGAGTGCACAATGAGACTACAATCATCTCATTTAGCATAATCTTATTCCCAGATGAACAGGGAATGCTATAAATTGCTTATCGCAGATTTTATCTCTTACTACAATGCCTTCAATTATTTATCCGTCCTAGGTGTAGGAAATGGCAACCTGCTCCAGTGTTCTTGCCTGGAGAATCCCAGGGACAGCGGAGCACAATGGGCTGCCTTCTATGGGGTTGCACAGAGTCGGACACGACTGAACTGACTTAGCAGCAGCAGCAGCAGATGTAATAAAATATTACAATTTATTCTCAGAGACATGAAATAAAGTAGTTCTCAATTATTCTGATTTGGAATATGTTTCAGCATAGAAAACAGCTTTCCCATGCAGAGTGAGCACAGAGCTATTAGAACAACTTAAGACAGATAAATTTTGCCAACCACAGTGCCAGAAGCATTTTAGCAGCAAACCAAATGGTGAAACTCTACTTCTGTATGTTGCTGAAGTGTTTCCCAGCCAAGGATTAGGAATGACTTTACCCTTCATTCTCTTTAGAGCTAAGCTTCCCAGGTGACTCAGTGGTAAAGAATATGTCTGCCAATGCAGGAGACACAGGAGACACTGGTTCAATACCTGGGTCAGGAAGATACCCTGGAGGTGGAAATGGCAATCCACTCCAGTATTCTTGCCTGGGAAATTCCACGGACAGAAGAGCTTGGTGGATCACAAAGAGTGAGATGTGACTGAGCATGCCTGCACTCTTTAGAGTCAGTCTTCTTGACCTCATATTTGTGACCGTCACCTCCATTTAGGAGGAAAAATCTCTCAGTGCATCTCTGAGTCTAAATGTCTCTTCAAATCAGCTTTGCTTACCCTTTCCTCTCAGAGGTGCTTAAAGTCAAATTAGAAATTAAAGTTTATCAGAACTAGGCAAGTGTTGCCTGCCTCCAGACTTGAATGTGCTTAAAATTCATCCTTGAAATGTTACACAACTCTGTTTTTTTATAGCACCAGGTACCTTTTTTTTAGTTTCTAATTTAGTGTCTTGGGTGTTTCCTTCTTGTTTTTCCTTTCAAGGGCATACTTCAAGTAGAAAAAACCTTCCGGAGAAGTGACAAATACGCTGCTGCTCTCATTTGCCCATTAAAGTTTCCATCTAGAACAACTCTTAGATTTTTAAGGTCTTTGCTTCTGACCTATCTTCAAATACAGCATAGTCTTTATGGTGCTTTCAAATTGGTCCGGTTTATCTAGAATTTTCATAAACAACTAAGCATTTCATCCCTTTATGCTGATGACTAACTTAATGGTCTTTGATGTGTTTTACTTTTATATATTAATCTAAATTTATACTTACCTGCATTAGAAAAATATTCTGCTAATACTTTGTAAACAGCAACACATACACACACACAAAACCAAGCCTGACAGTAAGTACAGTAGTATATTCCAGGACTATTGGAATAAATGGGAGGAAAGAGACCTCGGTATAGAACTGGCCTCAACTCTAGATACAATATAGACAAGTTGGGGTTTCCAGACAAGGAAGAGCTTAGGGTGAGGGTGGCAGTGGTCAGTGAATGGAAAGTTACTAAGAGTTATGTCAAGAGAAAAGGGGGGTTTGTGACTAAACAGGCTTGACAGGAGTCTTATTGAAGGCTGACCAGGGTGATCAGATATCACCTGGGAGATGTTAGGAAATGAAGAACTGGATCATACATGGATGGTAATCACACATCCAGGGTGGGGATTCTGCCCAACTGGCTGAGCAAGATTCTTGACAAAACTGGGCAATGCAAAGATGGACACATAAGTCCAAAGATCGAGGCCTAGTTGTGAGAGGGCTCCTAAGAGCCTGACTAAAGTTTGGTTAAGGAGGAAGTCTTTGTCAGCTCCCTAACCCCGCCAACAAGTCACTAAGAATCACAGAAGTTAAAGTACAGGAGAAAGAAGTAAAAGTGAAAGCCGCTCAATCATGTCCAACTCTTTGCGACCCCATGGACTATACAGTCCTTGGAATTCTCCAGGCCAGAATCCTGGAGTGGGTAGCCTTTCCCTTCTCCAGGTGATCTTCCCAACCCAGGGATCAAACCCAGGTGTCCTGCACTGCAGGCGGATTCTTTACCAGCTGAACCACAAGGGAAGCCCTGTGTGAGGTGCTGAGCCAATCCCTGCTCCCCATCATTCACTGGCCCATCACTTCTGGGTTTCTACCCCACATTCACCATTTTCCACTGATGAGACAGCCTTGAGGTCAAGTGCCTGTTTTGAAAGTGTTTGCTTTATTCTCCTCAGAAAACCGCGAGCTTCTTGATAGCAAGTCTCTTACTTTCTCATCATTGTTTCACTGGAAATGCGAGAGTAGCTTCTCAACAAACATTTCTTAATTCAAGTGATTTCTTTTCTTTGTTTCTTTCTATGATACTGAATCAAGGAGCTCTTTCAAACATCAGTTTTGCTCAGTTGACTGGCCAGTATTTGGGAACCACCACCAGACTGCCTCACTGCCCCACTAGCTTAGTGGGATTACTTATCTCTTCTCATTTCAGTTTCATCATCTATGAAATAAGAACCAATACACTGTCACCAATATATTTCCACCATCTGCTGCATGAGGCTATTGTGTCAAATGAATGATAAAACCTTGAAAACACTAGAACCATTTTTTCTAAAGTACTAAACACCCAAAACGTTCACATTCACTTAATTTGCAAACGCATGGGATATAAACTTAACCTTTTTCTGAAATTTCATAACCAGCTTCAAAACACATCAATTACAAGAAAGATTTCAAGAGAAACAAGTCTGTTCAAATAGTTCATGAATTGAATATCCTCTATGTTTGAAAAGAAAGATGCAATAGAAGATCTGAAAGCATAGGAAACATGATCCTCTCCATGACTTGGCTTTAAACACAATCAAGATATCAGGCATTTTCCCACAGGTCATGACACCTGGCTGTGGTCCTGTATTATTTTACATATCAACTATGCTTAGGTCTCCAGATCTGTCATCTATAAGAGCATCAGCTTTCAGAGTATTGATGGACCCCTTAATTAATTTGCTGTTTCTAAGAACATGTTTAGTACTCTGTTTTGTCCATGTTGGGGTTGGATTTCACAACTACAAAGATGTTTTTAACTGGAGTACCTGAGTTCCACAAAGAAGCATGGCTGAAGAGAAATCCTATGCAATTGTATACTATTGCCTGAAGTTGCTACTGACCAATTCTATCTGCAATAATTGAGTGATGATTTATCTTAAAATGTGGTAATTTCATCAACCATTTATTCTAAAAGTGCACTTCTTTCAAATTCTCTTGTCACTAGATACTTCAGTTCAGTTCAGTTCAGTCACTCAGTCATGTCCGACTCTTTGCAACCCCATGAATTGGAGCACACCAGGCCTCCCTGTCCATCACCATCTCCCAGAGTTCACTCAAACTCACGTCCATTGAGTCGGTGATGCCATCCAGCCATCTCATCCTCTGTCATCCCCTTTCCCTCCTGCCCCCAATCCCTCCAAGCATCAGAGTCTTTTCCAATGAGTCAACTCTTCACATGAGGTGGCCAAAGTACTGGAGTTTCAGCTTGAGCATCAGTCCTTCCAAAGAACGCCCAGGACTGATCCCTTTTAGAATGGACTGGTTGGATCTCCTTGCAGTCCAAGGGACTCTCAAGAGTCTTCTCCAACACCACAGTTCAAAAGCATCAATTCGTTGGTGCTCAGCTTTCTTCACAGTCCAACTCACATCCATACATGACTACTGGAAAAACCATAGCCTTGACTAGACGGACCTTTGTTCGCAAAGTAATGTCTCTGCTTTTTAATATGCTATCTAGGCCGGTCATAACTTTCCTTCCAAGGAGTAAGCATCTTTTAATTTCACGGCTGCAATCACCATCTGTAGTGATTTTGGAGCCCCAAAAAATAAAGTCTGACACTGTTTCCACTGTTTCCCCATCTATTTGCCATGAAGTGATGGGACCGGATGCCATGATCTTAGTTTTCTGAATGTTGAGCTTTAAGCCAACTTTTTCACTCTCCTCTTTCACTTTCATCAAGAGTTTATCAGTAGAAACTTGGTAGTGAACATACCTAATAGTATTCATGATTTGGCCTGTTGGTAACCAGGAATAAGGTACATTTTTTCATGGTCCTAAGTATTAGATGTGTTGATTAGTATCTTTTCATCCTTTCACCTCTTACTACAGGTCCTTCTTTTATTTGTGGTAATTGCACAATACCAAAAGGCTATACTTCTTTGAGTTAAATAGATGGTCTTTTCTTAAGGTGAAATGCAGATTTCCTGCTAAAAGGCAAATTCTGCATTTCAAAAGGTAGAATAGACTGGTACTTACAAAATCCCAGCTGGTTAAATTTAGAGTATTGGAAAAGATCCAATCCAAGAATAGGCTCTGGCTTTGGGCCTGTAACATTTTTATTTGATAGTGTATTGGAAAGAGAAAAAAAAAAAAACAACATTCATTTTAAGCTCTTGATTTTTCAACATATTGTTCTTCTGCGAGAGGCGAATTGGTGTTGATAGCGGCATTAGCCTCAAAACCATCGCTCCCCATAAATGATCTATTTCAATTGTGTTGTGCCAGTTTTAAGGGGCTTCTGTTTAAAAATGTTCATACTGAAACTATCCTCTCCTGCTTCTCTACATGTCAAGTGCTTTCTTTTTGGCTTCACTGCATTTTTGCAACCCCATCATTGAGCCTTCCTCCTACTTGAAAGATGGCAGTCATAAGTACTCAAGAAAGTACTCATTGTTGTAGTAAGAAATATTTCTTTGACAATTTTTCCACTTACTCACTGATTTCTAATTCATATAGCTCACAATTTGGCTCAGGATATAACCTGCTGTCCATGTCCAAACCCAGATGCCCAGCTGCCAGTTCTGCAAATGTGCATCAAAATCACCTTGGAGTGGTAATTAAAGGCCTATTTCTGGGCCCTATCCCAAATCTAATGAATCAAAATTCCGGGAGTGAGGCCTGGGGATTTGTATTCATAACAAACTCTACCCAGAAGTTTCTGAAGTGTGAGAACTACTGCTTTCTGGGCTTTCTCTAACAATGGCAACTTCTTAACCTCTGTTAAAGCTGTAGCATATGTGTAGTTGAGATAGTGCCCAGTGCTATAACAGAGTAAAACCCAAAATCTCTGTGACTTAGCCCAATAGACCTGCGGAGAGAGATGTTCATGACAGTCACTGTGGGACAGAGCCTAACAGAGCCTTCTCTTTCTTCAGTTCGTGTTTCCCAGATCACGCTGCACATCAACATCCAGCCACCCAACTGGGGCAGTGAGAGTAGAAGACCCCCAAGAGATTTTTATGAGCCTGGCCTGGAAGTGGCCTCCATCACTTTTGCCCCTATCCCCATGGCATGAACTTGACATTCCACCTTGCTGCTTGGCAAGTGCTAGGAAAAGCAGGCCCTGGGCAGCTGATATCCAGAAACTACTGTGCACTGCACTGCCCACCACTGAGCAACACTCTATTGGACCCTAGCATCTCTGCCACTAATGCCACCAGAGGGTAAAGAAACAAAGTGCATGGTTCTACAACATATTGTAGAGTTTCAGAGCTCTGTTTTTCAGAGATCCCCATTTCCAGAACTTTCTACTTGAAGGGGAAAACCAGGATCCCCTCAAAACTTATCTCTTGAACTTCGTGAATTCTCCATATTTCTTTTCCTCAACACTTTTCCTTGATTATCTAGAAACACAGGCACATTTTATTAAATTTGGAGATGAACTATGTAAATACTTTAATACATAGAAATTGGTAGGTAAATCAATATTTTCCTAATATTAAAAAACAATAAAATTGTGTATATGTGTACAACTTTCTTGTTTTTATCGTTCACATACACATTATATATATATATATATATATATATATATACATTTCATATATGTATATTACACACAAACCTACAGCTGAATTTTATTGTGTATGCATATAACAAAATACAGTGGCAGGTATACTTTTCATGAACATAAACCATTGCTTTGTGTTCATTTTATTACTAAGGAGACATAGAGTACATCTGCCCAAGAAAAATTAGGGACTACGTGGCCAAGTCTCCATAAAGGTGATTTACAAATATCTTCATGTGTCTTTTGAGGCATATATCTCACCGTTCTATTTCTTTCAGATAAAGCTGAAGTGAAGAAATCAGCAAAGTTTGAAAAATTGCCATCTTATTTAAACACTACCAGATACACTGAACAATTTTAACAGAAATATTATTTTAATAGGCACTGAGCTATCCTAAAGTTTAACAGGATATTGGAGTTCTCAAACTGAAATAGGCTATACGTCCTAATTTTTCTACATTGTTTTCTTGGTAGTTTGCTCAGGAAACCCTCAGAATCAACCATGCATTAGTTTTGCCTTTTCCTTTTCCTAAGTCATTATTTAACAAATAGTCACTGAGCATCTACTAAGTGTAAGACACTCTTCTAAGCACTAAGGGGACAATAATGAACAATCATAAAGTAAAAAATGTCAAGAGTAGCCAGTTAATAGAATAAATCTGTAGAGAGTAATGAGGCTATTGCTGTATATAGATTGATTAGGATAGTCCTTTCTGAGCTGTGGATGTTTGAATGGAAGCCCCAGTGAAGGAAGAATGTGTGCCATGTGATTATTCATAAGAAGAGTATTAGGCATGGCAAGAAAAAGTGCTAACGCTCTGATGAGAGAGTCTATCTTATATGAGAAATTGCTAACATATACCCATTTAAGAAAATTTTCTTAAATAATTTTGAATAAATAAGTCACCTTAATGGCATCATTTTTCTTGGAAAAAAGCATCAACTACATATTTTTATCTATCTGCTTTAATAAAATGGTCACTCAGGGACTGTGTTCCACTGCAAAGTAATAGAAACAAACCAACCTAAAAATAGGAGCACAAACAAACTTGGGTATTTTCCTTCCTTTATGTCAGTTGAAGTTGTGGAGTAGATGATGGAGGGCTGGTATAGGGGCTCCACCATATCATCAAGGTTCCAACCTCCTATCTTTTTGCTTTTCCATTCTTAGTGCATGGATTTCACCTTCAGTTTTACTTCAAGGCCAAAATATGACCACTGCAGCTTTAGGTTTTCTATGTAAATTCCAGATAGGAAAACAAGGGCATTATCTGAATCTGCTCTCCCAGTCTCTACCCCTAACTGCCAGCTTTTAAACAACTTTCCCACACCCTCACCTAAAAGTTTCTACCCACTTGTCACAAATCAATGGGTGCTATATGGTCCCTTTATCTGCAAGAAATGTTAGCAAACATATTTTTACCTGGATACATTGTTGTCCTCAACAAGATAAGGATTATATAAGGATGAAGGGGAAAATCAGTATCAGTAGACTACTGAAACCAAATAACCACAGCTTCAGTTACAAGAAGTATAGACAAATGATCAATCTCCATTTGACAGCCAAATATGAGTCTTGTTGTTCAGTCGCTAAGTCATGTTGACCTCCTTTGCAACCCCATTGACTGTAGCCCGCCAGGCTCTTCTGTCCATGGGATTTCCCAGGCATGAATGCCAGAGTGGGTTGCCATTTCCTTTTCCAAAATATGATAAGTTCTATAACCCTGTCGATTATTTATCCTTCCTAGGTTATTGGATACCTTTCTCAGTATTTTCATCACTTACTCTTCACTCCTTTTTTTAGAGTCTCCACACATACCTCATCATTTGTAATTTCCTCAGGTTGGTATAATCCCCAAGGAACTCTATAAATAACATCTCTCTTCCCTGAATTGAGGAAATAAAATAAAGCAGTAGCAGACGGAAGTCAAATATCATTTTGGTTACTCACAGAGACCAAGTTAGAAGATGCGGTTTCAGGTTTATTAGCCAGTAGCTACTAATGAATCCACAAATAATACTGATTTTCCTACTGGAAATGTTGGACTCTTGCAGAAAAATCTCACTTTCAAGAAGCATATATGCTATTATATTTCACAAACTTAGGAGCCAAATAAGCCACCCCACCAGCCCAGTAGTGGAGTATTTCACTAGATGTCACCACCACCTGGAAAGAAACATGAGGAATGGGTGGCAAGTTCTCTCTAATGCCCTAGGTGTCTAGTCAGCTGGTAGCCCCATGGCATCATTTCTCTCAGAGTTCAGACCCCTATGTGTACCTCCTCTTCAATGTGCATGAACCAAAAGAATGCATCAACCTTAAGCCTAACCCTTAAAATGGTCACTTGCTGCTTCAGTGGCTTTCTTGAGACCTGTGAGCCAATTTGTAAAAGTCAAGCTACCCTTCCAGAAAGGCCACTTAGGGAGGACACCTGAGATTGCAGAGGAAGAAAGAGAAGTCCCGCTGCCCCAGGGTTCCAGCTAAGCCAGATCCCTGCTGATTCACCTGCTTAACGGTAGCCACAGGAATGACCACCAGCAAGGTGAGCAGGACTGCCCAACTAACTCGGCCCAGAAAGCAAGAATGGAACAAATAAATAAAGTATTGGTTGTCTTAGGTTGCTAAATTTTAGGTTGGTTTGTTACAGAACAATCAGTAACCAAAGCAATTGCTGTTGTTGTTCAGTAGGTAAGTCATGTCCGACTCTTTGCATCCCCATGGTCTGCAGCACGCTAGGTTCCTCAGTCAACCACTGTCTTCCACAGTTTGCTCAAATTCATGTTCATTGAGTCAGTGATGCTATCTAACCATCTCTTCCTCTGCTGCCTCCTCCTCCTTTTGCCTTCAGTCTTTCCCAGCACCAGGGTCTTTTCCAATGAGTCAGTTCTTCAAGTGGCCAAAGTATTGGAACTTCAGCTTCAGCATTGGTCCTTCCAGTGAGTACTCAGAGCTGATTTCCTTTTGAATTGACTAGTTTGATCTCCTTGCAGTCCAAGGGACTCTCAAGAATCTTATTCAGCACCACAGTTCAAAAGCAAACCAAAACAATTAAACCCTGTTATTTTTTCTTCTGTAATTTTCACTCTGTTTTCTTCTCATCTAGTCTTGGCTTCAATGTATATTCCCACTGAACCTGAAATATTGGCACGTTCTCAATAAAAAATAATAGCTATTATTATGTAAGTCACTTTGTAAACGGCAAATAGAAAAGGAAGTGTAAATTTTCAGAGCAAAAACCATTTTCAAATATTGTTTGCTGCTAGTTGCCTTCTCAGGACTCTAAAATGAAACCCAGTCTTCTTGGGGATCTAAAATTGTTGTTTTTATGGGCCTGTATCCTTGCAGTCCCTCCTCTATTTCTATACAACACCAGGACACCTTTCTTATTTGTTTCCTCTTATAAGTTATCATGTTTTCATGTATTTTGACCTTCCTTCTTATCTCCACTGAGTTTTTCATCTTTGCTTTCTCTTTCCTCCCATTCCCCTGCTTCAAGAAAGAAGCTTTCCCAGACTGTGGCCTCTAGACCCTAGTAGTCCTATAGCCTAATATTCCATAAACTTGTATTTTATGCAGTTGCCACATGCATTTGTTAATATTAACAAAATAGGATGATAATACTTGCGCAAACTCACAACCCAGTATTTTCTCCCCTTTTGCATTTGTCAGTATTGAGAAGTCAGTTCAGTTCAGTGGCTCAACCGTGTCCAACTATTTGTAACCCCATGGACTGCAGCACACCAAGCCTCCCTGTCCATCACAAACTCCCAGAGCTTTCCCAAACTCATGTCCATCGAGTCGGTGATGCCATCCAACCATCTCATCCTCTGTTGAGCCCTTCTCCTCCTGCCTTCAATCTTTCCCAGCATCAGAGTCTTTTCCAATAAGTCAGTTCTTCACATCAGGTGGCCAGAGTATTGGAGTTTCAGATTCAGCATCAGTCTTTCCAATGAATTCAGGACTGATTTCCTTTAGGATGGACTGGTTAGATCTCCTTGCAGTCCAGGGGATTTTCAAGAGTCTTCTCCAACACCATAGTTCAAAAGCATCAATTCTTCAGTGCTCAGCTTTCCTAATGTGCCAACTGTCACATGACTACTGGAAAAACCATAGCTTGGACTAGACGGACCTTTGTTGGAAAAGTAATGTATCTGCTTTTTGATATGCTATCTAGGTTGGTCATAACTTTTCTTTCAACGAGTAAGTGTCTTTTAATTTCATGGCTTCAGTCACCATCTGCAGTGATTACAGATATTTTGGAGCCCCCCAAATAAAATCTCTCACTCTTTCCATTCTTTCCACATCTAGTTCTTCTTCACTTTCTGGTATAAGGGTGGTGTCATCTGCATAGCTGAGGTCATTGATATTTCTCCAAGCAATCTTGATTCTAGCTTGTGTTTCATCCAGCCAAGCATTTTTCTTGATGTACTCTACATAGAAGTTAAATAAGCAGGGTGACAACATACAGCCTTGATGTACTCCTTTCCCAATTTGGAACCAGTCTGTTGTTCCATGTCCAGTTCTAACTGTTGCTTCTTGACCTGCATACAGATTTCTCAAGAGGCAGGTCAGGTGGTCTTGTATTCCCATCTCTCTAAGAATTTTCCACAACTTGTTGTGATCCATACAGTCAAAGGCTTTGGCATAGTCAATAAAGCAGCTGCTGCTGCTAAGTTGCTTCAGTCGTGTCTGACTCTGTATGACCCCATAGACAGCAGCCCACCAAACTCCTCTGTCCCTGAGATTCTCCAGACAAGAATAGTGGAATGGGTTGCCATTTCCTTCTCCAATGCATGCATGCATGCTAAGTCGCTTCAGTCATGTCCAGCACAATGCCTAATGCCCACCATACTTTTAGGAGCCAATAAAAATGCTTCTTTTTTTCCCATCAGAAGAAAAAATGAAGTTAGGTTGAAGAAAATTTTAATATATAATATTACATATTCATCCATGTACTAACACAGTAGTAAAAAAGATAATTTTAAATACTTGTATGGACGAAGATACCCATGAAGGCAAAAGTGCCTTGAGTCCATGAAAGTCATAATGTTGCTCAACATTTATTAGGCTAATCATTCTCAAAATTCAGAAGACATTAGAATTCCTATGATCTTTCTCTTATGGATTTTCAGACACAGTATCAGCAATTCTATTAAGCAAGTCCAGGATGAATCTCAGGAATCTGCATTCATAATGAGCAATTTAGTTAATTCTACTACACACTGAATTAGAGGAAAACTAAAGAGAAAAGCCAGAAATGATGAAAATTTTTGTCTCTATGGAACAGAGTTGAGGAATGGAACAAATAAGGTATGTGTTGCTTTCGTTATAACTTTTCTGTCCTAGGGATTCCCTGGTAGCTCAGCTGGTAAAGAATCCTCCTGCAATGCAAGAGACCCCGGTTCAATTCCTGGGTCAGAAAGATCCGCTGGAGAAGGGATATACTACCCACTCCAGTATTCTTGGGCTTCCTTTGTGGCTCAGCTGGGAAAGCATCTGCCTGCAATGCAGAAGACCTGGGTTCAACACCTGGGTTGGGAAGATCCCTGGAGAAGGGAACAGCTACCCATTCCAGTATTCTGGCCTGGAGAATTCCATGGACTGTACAGTCCATGAGTCTGGGTCACAAAGAGATGGACATGATTGAACGACTTATTATTTTTTTCTGTGCTAATTGACTTATTCTCACCACTTACATATGGCCAAGTATTAAACTGCTGATTCCATGATCAGTCCTTTGAAATTCTATCTGTCCATAGATTATTCTATAGAAGATGAGCACAATTTATTATTTACAGGAAAACTACTTCTTTTGTACACTGGCAAACAATATATATCAGATTAGCCTTGAAAACAGCCAAGATTCCAGTGCATTATACAAATTGTAGCTGGGTCTGTGTGGCGCAAAGTTAATGAATCTGCCTGCCAAGCAGGAGATGCAAGAGATGCAGGTTTAGTCTCTGGGTCAGGAAGATCCCCTGGAGTAGGAAATGGCAACCCAATCCAGTATTTTTGTCTGGAAAATTCCATAGACAGAGGAGCTTGGTGGGCTATAGTCTTGGGTCACAAAGAGTCAGACACGACTGAGTTACTAAGTGCATGCACAAGTGTGTGCACACACACAGTGTACACATGGAACCAATTGAGTAGAAAATTGAAATAGCAAAAAAAAAAAAAAAAGTGAGGGGGGAAGGGCATTTCAAAACAAAAACATAGAAAGGGGCTTTGTTGTCAATTTTAAATATTATAGCTTTAGATGATTCCCTTTAAGAAGGATGAAAAGAGATATACAAGGCAAAGAGAAAATAAGATGGTTGGGGTGGATTGACTGGTATGGAAACTAGCTACTTGTTACCCCTGCACTCATTGGATGTATCAAAGGTCCCACAAGAATGGACTGGACTCCATATATAAGTGTTTAGGGTCTCCCTCTGAATACTCACTTGTGATAGGGTGTATAACAGCACCTATGTGGCTGATGTTTTAGGGACCTGAAATTTATTAAGATGTTCAACCAGATTGCCCAGCAAAGGTCAGTTTCCAGCCAAGTTGATTATACAGAGGCCAGTAAATTAGCCTTTAATTAAGATGAATTGAATAACCACCAAAGAATTTGTCAAGGGTCAGGGCCTAAACCAAGCTAGAAATCTTACCCTTTCATAAATAGTAACATCTTTCCTAAGAGAGAGCATGATGTGAGCCACAGCATGAATTGAAATTATTGGTTATTCCCTCCAGGTCCTGGAAAATACAATCCAGTGTTTCATGATTGCAGAGTGCCTCATAACATTTATTATTTTATCTTTACAACAAGCCTGGTAGGCAGCCTGGGGATATGATTCCCATTTTACACAGGAGGAAACAATCAGAGAGAGATTAAGTAAACTCACCCAATGTTCCAGAATGAAATAGAATAGACAAGTCCAATTTGAGCTGTGAATTTCTAGTGCATCATTTAGCTCATTGCCTTGCTTGCCTAAAATCCCAAAATAGATTTGACTGGTCTGAACATTTAAAAAGATATTATAATTACTTAAAGATGTCTTGATGGTCTGGAATGCTATTTCTCATCTGCCCCATCTCCCTGGACTTGGTCTGTGAATTTTCTTTTCTCAAGGACAGTGTTGATTTAATTGGAAAGAATCATGTTCTCATTTCCTATTTTGGCTACCACCATACCCCAGCCATATGCACAGTGGCCATCTGGAAAAACCCATTCCTAACTCCAAGGAGTACTGCTTCAGTTTGCCCTGAAACTGTTTACCCACTGGCACTGCTCTTTGTTTTCAGAATCAGTGTGATTTCTACTTGGGTTTACTTGAGATTCTGCCTAATAACCAAAACAAACAGTGGTTGACAAGTCTCCTCAGAGAATCTGCACTCCCATTTAGAGAATACTCCCCCAGTGCTACTCTCTAATTTGCTCCTTTTTTTTTTTTTTTGAAGTTTTTGTTCTATATAATGAGTTGTTGAATTCAGCTTTTGTTCAATATATTCATGACTACACATCTTGTGTGTGTGTGTGTGTGTGTTTCTTTTCCTTTTTTTCAGACTAAGAAATACTCAAAGGTATAATCAGGTCCTTCCACAGTATTTAATTAGCCTTAATTAAAAGACATCTACACAAAGCGCAGTGTTTTCAGTCTTTTCTCTATTACATTGCTAATGAAATAAAAAATTAATTGGCAATATGAGTTACAATAGAAAATGTTGATGAGAAAATCTTAACTGTCTTATAAAACTATCTTCTTTTGAGATCATGTTCTGTCACTGTATTAAATTCAGTGACATTCTCAGTAAATTTTTTAAAAAGTATAAAAACAGTGGGAGAGGGAAGGCAGAATGAGGTAGAAACCTATATTCTAGTAATATTGCTTACAATGATCAAATTTCTGAGCTATTAGATTAGATGAGATCTCTGAGCTACATTAGATTTTTTAGATTATTTCAATCACCAAAGCTCTAAAGGATAATAAAGGGGGTGGTAGACAATAGGAAGAAGTTTTAGAAAGAAGATGACTTATTTGGAAAGAAGATGACATAAGTCATCTTATAAAATTAAGTCATTTCATTTATTTTCAAGAAATCTGACTCTATTGCTTGATAATATACATGGAAATATTATACATATGATTAATTCTAACAACAATAACAAGTTCACATGAAGGGCAGTTTAATAAGAATTTGGAAAAAATTAGCTCATGCTTCCATCTTTAGTCTTTCACAAGACTATATTATATGGATGTGCTAAACTTTATCCTTCCATTTGAATTGATATATAATAGCTTATATTTGACAAATAAATAAAAATCAGTTATAACAAGTATGTCAAAGTTAAATGTTTAGTGTGTGGAAAGTTTATACAGATTTGTAAGTTAAAAATACCAACACAGCAGGCAAGAACAGAGTTATATACAAATAGTATTGATGGCCAACATACATAAGATAGATCAATTTCACTAGTAATCAAATAGATACAATCATGAAAAAAATAAATAAATAAATACAAATTAAAATGAAATAACCCATGGCAAGAATATATAACAGAGAAAAGACAGTCTCTTCAATAAGTGGTTTTGGGAAAACTGGACAGCTACATGTAAGAGAATGAAATTAGATCGTCCTCTACAACATATACAAAAATAAACGAAAATGGATTAAAGGCCTAAATGTAAGACCAGATACCATAAAGCTTCTAGGCGAAAACATAGGCAAAATACTACTTGACCTAAATCATAGCAATATTTCTTTGCATCCATCTCCTAAAACAAAGGAAATAAAAGCAAAAAGAAGCAAATGGGACCTAATTAAACTGAAAAGCTTTTGCCCAGGAAAGGAAGTCATCAACAAACCAAAAATACAACCTACCGAATGGGAGAAAATATTTGCAAATGATATGATCAACAGGAGTTAATATGCAAAATAGATAAACAGTTCATACAGCTCAACATCAAAGCAAACAACCTGATTAAAAATTGAGAAACCTCAATAGACAGTTTCCCAAAAAGAACATGCAGATAGCCAACAAGCACATGAAAAGATGCTCAACATTGCTAGGCCTCAAGGAAGTGAAAATCAACCACAATGAGATAGCACCTCATACCTGTCATAAAGGCCATCAGCCAAAAGAACACAAATAACAAATGTTGGTGAGGTTGTGGAGAAAAGGGAACCTTAGTACACTGTTGGGAAGAATGTCACAGTGTTGCCATAGTCACAGTGGAAAACAATTTAGTTTCTCAAAAAACTAAAACTAGGACTACTACATGACTATAGAGATTCCACTCCTGGGTATATATCCAAAGAAAACAAAAATACTGTTTTGATAGATAAATGCACCTCAGCGTTCATAGCAACATTATTTACAATTGTCAAGATATGGAAGCAACCTAAGGGTCCACCAACAGATGAATGAAAAAGAAAATGGGATATATGTGTATATACATGCAGATAAACACACACACACACACACACACACACACAGGAATATCACTCAGCCATAAAAAGAATGAAATAATGCGATTTGGAGCAACATGGGTGGACTTGGAGGGCATTATGCTAAGTGAAATAAGTCAGACAGAGAAAGATAAATTCTGTATGACATTACTCACATATGGCATCTAAAAATACAACACACTAGTGAAAATAACAAAATAAGGAGTAGACTTACAGATATAGAGAAGAAAATATTGGTTACCAGATAGTGAAGAAAGGGGGTGGTGGGCAATATAGGAGAAGGAAATTAAGCAGTACAAACTATTAGGTATAAAATAAGCTACAAAAATAAATTGTACAAAGTTGGGGATATAGCCAATATTATATAGCAAGTTTTTTATAATAACTATAAACACAGTATACCCTTTAAAAATTGTGAATCCCTACATTGTATGCCTGTAACTTATATAGTATTGCATAACAACTATACTTCAATCAAAAAATGAAATAACCCTTAACTTTCATATCATTATTAAGAATAGCTTAAAAATCACAACACCCAATGTTTGGAGAAATAAGGGTAAAATTGATATTTAGAAATGAGAATATGCTTTGATTTAGAAATTTTACTTCTAAGAATTTTTCTAAAAATATTTTCAATGATGAAGTGAAAGATATATAATAACTTATTCATCATAACAAATATAGTAAGCTTTTAAAATCAAACAGAAATAATCTAATGTCCACAGTAAAAATTAAAGTATATTGATTGCATATTTATTAGAATAGTATGCTAATAAACACATCCAGTCCCATCACTTCATGGCAAATAGATGGGGAAAAAATGGAAACGGTGATGGATTTTATTTTCTTGGCCTCCAAAATCGCTTCAGACAGTGACTGCAGCCATGCAATTAAAAGATACTTGCTCCTTGGAGGAAAAGCTATAACAAACCTAGACAGCTTATTAAAAAGCAGAGACATCACTTTTCTGACAAAGATCTCCATAGTCAAAACTATGGTTTTTCCAGTAGTCATGTATGGATGTGAAAGTTGGACCATAAAGGAGGCTGAGCACCAAAGAATTGATATTTTTGAACTGTGGTCCTGGAGAATACTCCTGAGAGTCCCCTGAAGAGCAAGGAGAGCAAACCAGTCAACCCTAAAGGAAATCAACTCTGAGTATTCATTGAAAGGACTGATGCTGAAACTAAAGCTCCAAAACTGATCCCAGAGCCAACTCATTAGAAAAGACCCTGATGCTGGGGAAGATTGAGGGCACGAGGGGAATGGGGCAACAGAGGATGAGATGGTTGGATGGCGTCATCGACTCAATGGATATGTGTTTGAGCAAACTCCAGGAGATAGTAAAGAACAGGGAAGCCTGGCATGCTGCAGTCCATGGAGTCACAAAGAGTTGGGCTCAAATAAGCAACTGAATAGCAACAGATGCCAATATAATATTTATGAATACTATATAGCGTGGGAAAAGATTTATGATATGATTTGTGGAAAATAAAATATAAAACTTTATTGTCCAAATGTTTCTTTTTTTATGTCCAAGTATCTATAGAGAGGGCTTCCCTGATGACTCAGATGGTAAAGAATCTGCCTGCAATGCAGAAGACATGGATTTGATCCCTGGGTTGGGAAGATTCCCTGGAGGAGAACATGGAAATTCATTCCAGTATTCCTTCCTGGAGAATCCCCATGGACGAGGAGCCTGGCAGGCTACAGTCCATGGTGTTGCAAAGAGTTGGACACAACTCAGCAACTAAGCACAGCACATGTAGACAGAAGAATAGAATTAAATTAAAATATTTACAAAAGTTATATCTAGGTAGTTGAAACTACTAGAAATTTTCTTCTCTAATTTTTATAAAATTCTCTGCAAGGAAAATGTTCTATTTTATGATTACAAAGTAAAAAATTCATTTTATTAAAAAGGTCAGGATTAATGTTTGTTTGAAGCAAAAAGTACTAAAGCAGAAACATATTTTTAAAATTAAACCTCCCACAATTAAATGTAACTGAAAATATTTATAATATTTAATTTGTGTATCCAAGGACCTTAAAAGATTCAATATTCAAATTATGGCTATTTTAACATTTTTAACAAATTCTCTCATAAGTTTAAAACAGCAAATGTCGTTATCTAACCAACATAGTCAGATAAAGTTTAGTTTCAACTTGAACTCTATTTTCAGCTCTTAATTGTGTGCTAAATAATTTGGAAGTCCACTAATTAGTGGATCAGATAGAATAATGGTAGGTATAAAATAATCATAGAAAGGTTAATAGCCACTAACAACCATGTTCATCTATATTACTGTATTTTACCCTTATATTTACAAACAGGAATAGTGACTTCCTACTTATAGACACAAAGAAATTTGTTAGAGCAAAACTAAGGAAGTTGCCCAAAGTCTCTTGGGAAATCAATGGTAGACCTAAGCTTTAACTTTTTACCCCTGATTTCTAACCCTGGGCCAAAGTCCAGAGTTTGTGCCAATGTTCCATATCAGCACTCAAAAATAATAATTCTCTCATCCACTCATGTGATTCTATCAAAAATAGTTGCTCTTAAAGTTAACTATATCATCATCTGTAACTGGTGAGTCTGATGAAGAATACATTTGTATTGAATGGTCTTGGAGACAGTCATGAGCTTGAAGTGGGTGCAAATTCCCACTAGATGGCGCACAGCCTGCTCTCGCCTGATGAATGGGTTTCAAAGAATTTGCAGCAATTTGCTACATTTCTAAATGTCATCAAAATCTTAACAAATATTTACGTTCACATTGTTAAAAAAGCCAATTCAGGTAAGGGCTTAAATTATCGCTATTTTTTGAACTTTTAAGTGACATATTTACTTTTATTTATTTTTCCAAACTTTTGACCTGTGGATTTTTCATTTGGTAAGATTAAGATCATCATTGCCTCTCCCCATTTCCTTCACCCCACCTTTCTCTTTCTTCTTCTTCATATAACTGCCATCTCTCCTCTGACATGATCAGAATTTGTAACATTTACCATCTGTCAAGCTTTGTCTATAGGAAGATTTTAAATGATGGATAATAATATAACTGATAACATTTTTTCACTAATAACCAAATAGTTTACTATAATCACTCTTCCTTACCTATATAATTAGTATATGTTCATTTTGACCAGGAGTTTCCCTTCTCCTCTTTCTTCTGTTTTTCCTTGTTCTCATAAAAATTTTCGACTTTTCTTCTAATACTTTTATGGATTATTTTTTCCAATCATAATCATTCTTAACTTCCAAGAGATCGTCCTGATTTTACTTTTTATATAATATACTCTTTTTCTTTTACTAATGAAGTTTCTTTTTTCTCAGATCTACTTAAGAACTTAATCTGAACTTTATTTTGGGAGTTCTAACTCTTTTGTATTGAACAGCCTTGAAGACATAAAATGATGAGCCTTCATGAAGCTGTGACCCTTTCCTTTGCTTCCTTCCTCCCCACCTCCCTCTCTGGTCTTTCGTTTTCATTTTCTGAATGGCTCACAGGATCCCTGCTCCTCTTTGAATCACTCTGTAGCAAGTTTTCAGTGTCCCAGAGGTCCTCAGTGAGCCTGAGCCCCAATTGTACACAGGCATTTGTCGCCTCTTCCCTTCCTAGTCTCACTCCCTTAGTCTCCAACTAGAGTTTCTAGAGATAACCTGTCAAATAAACAGTCTCCCCTTGGTATGTGCAGGGGATTGGATCCAGGCCCAGCGTGGATACCAAAATTTGCATGGGCTCAAGTTCGTTACATAGAATAGCATAGTAAGTCGGCCTTCAGTATCTGCGAGTCCCACATCCTTGGATTCACCCAAAGTGGATGTAGAAGCCGTGGTTATCAAGGCCTGACTGTATTTGCATTGAAACAAAGACAGTAACTTCTAAAGGTCTTTGACTGTTCATTCATATCAAGTGTGAAGTAACTGATTAAATGGTCATAAGGCGTTCATTTTATCGCAAGATTCCTACTTAAACTGTGTAGACTTTTTTGCTCTTTAGCGTGAATACTTTTACTACCTGTCATAGCCTCTAGTTCCTAAGGCACTGCCCATACACCCCCAAGCCAATTGAGTTTTCTTTTTTTTAAAGGAAATATTTGCCACTTAAAAAATTTTTGTTTGACAGGGTTTTTGGGAGAATGGATACATGCATATGTATGGCTGTGTTCCTTTGCTGCTCACCAGAAACTATCACAAAATATTAATCAGTTTTACCCCAAAGAAAATAAAAAGTTTAAACGAAAAAATTGTTTGCTATTGACATTGAATTTGCCAGGGAGGTAAATGTTTTCACTCCTAGATGTTGCATATTTGGATAGTGCAGCTGGCAGGGGTCAGGGGTGGTAAGGAGGATACAGTTGATTTGAAGACAACCTTGTTGTCTATTTTCTCATGTCTCCTCTGCTCTGCTTGGTGTATTTGAGAGCTGAATTGCTTCGGGGTTCTGCAAGACGTAGTGATCCTCTGCTTGGCTATAACCCATTAGTGCAGAATTTCAGCAATAGATTCCCCTGCTCCACTTTAAAGCTCATTTATTCTCCTTCTTCCAGATCATTGCTGAAATTTCCTACAGATGATGGCTCATTTTCTGTTCTCAAGATTGTAGACTTATACATTTTTCTATCAATCATTTTAAGATCAATTTAAGGATGGCCTCTTGAAGGGAAGGAAATGGATGCATGTGATTGGAGTGTCCTATTAAGATAGATGCTAGCTGATTTCTTTTTATTAATAAACTTACCAGCAAAATATACGTTATACCTTCTATAACTATGAACTATTAAAATAAGATCCCATTCGTAACTAGAGGATCATAAAATACATAGAATTTTGGTGCAGAAAGCACCTGGCTCAATTTTAATGGGCCTTACTTTTTAATTAAATCTGTATTATATTCCAGACTTTATTATAATTTTGCCTCTCTTTCTTCAGAACTAGGAAACCACACTCATTCTGGAAATATTAGACTCCTAATAACTCATTAATGGGATCCATATGTAAACTGAATTGACTATCAGAGATTATAATGATCAATTCTGTTTATACTTCTGGGTTCTCTTCATGGCTCTGCTGAAATGTTTAGAAATGATCGTTTATTCCTCCTATGCATTAAGTAGTTAATTCACTTACATTTATCTAACTCTTCTTTTTGCAGCTGCTTTGTGTTAGTTCTAGAAAATCTTCTGAGAAAACGACATTATTTCCAGTTTCTCCTCCACATCTTATGCTTCAATTTAACCTTCTGTCTTAAAGCAGACAAAGTATTCATGATTCTGATATTTTTCCCCCTCTACATAAAAGGAGATATTATGTAGTAAATTAACTTCTAGTTCCCCTGGTATAATTCTGCGCAGGATTGCTTAATGTAATGTAAAACACTGAAAGAAAGGTTAATCTTACCTGAGACTTTTACTGACCCTTGTAGACACATTCTAATGGTTCCTCTACTCTGTTGGAATTGCATCCTCAGCCATTTAACCATGCACCCACTGAGTGTATTGCCTGGCAGACACTCACTCCCTAACAGATAATTACTGAATAAAAATAATTAATCCTAGAATAGCTCCACTCTTGGCCCATATGGTAGGCAGAATAATAGCTCCCCCAAAGATAGCCACATCCTAATCCCCAGAACCTTTGAATATGTTACCTTACAAAGCAAATGGAGCTTTACCGATGTAATTAAGGGCATTGACCTTGAGATAGGGAGACTACCCTGGCTTTTGATACAATATATTTATATCAGTCCTTAAAAGCCAAGAAAGCTTTTCCCAACTAAGGTTGCTGAATTTTAAACATGGAAGATGGGGCCATAAGCCAAGTGATTCTGGTGACCTCTGCATTGCAGGCGGATTCTTTACCAACTGAGCTTTCAGGGAAGCCCTTGGTGACCTCTAGAAGGCAGAAAAGACAAGAAATGGAGTCTCCCCCTGAAGCTTCCAGAGAGAACTGTAGCCCTGCTGACACCGTGATTTAAGCCCTAGTGTGACAGACTTCTGACCCACAAAACTGAGCTAATGCCTGTGTGCTGTTGTCATTGCATTTATGGTCATTTGTTTCAGCAGGAAGAGAAAAGAATATGTCTTTGGCCTCTATGCCTGAAATACCTTCACTTTTACTTCTGCTTGTCAAAAAGTCTATAAATCCTCTAGTACCTATCATAAATGTTATTTCCACATGAAACCCTTTCATGTCTCCTCCTCTTTCCTTTTTATAAACTTCTATTACCTATTTTGATGTTTCTTTTGTGTCTCTTACCTATTTTTGCATTGTGAGTCCCTCAAAGTAAGAAGCCAATAAGCTTTACTTTAAGATCCTAGAGGTTAAGAATCTTGTCTTACTTATATCATTACCCACCATCATAACACCTTGAACCTATATGTAAATATTTGTCAAAGCGGCCAGGAAGTGGAAACCCATAACTATGTTGCTGTGGACTGCATTCTTTTACATTAAAGCCTTGACCTTCAGTGGGACTGGAGATAAGGGTCCTTAGGAGGTAGTTTATGTTGACTGAGGTCATAAGTGAAAGTCTCTCAGTCGTGCCTGATTCTTTGTGACTCCATGGACTATACAATCTATGGAATTCTCTAGGCCAGAATACTGGAGTAGCCTTTCCCTTCTCCAGGGGATCTCCCCAACCCAGGGATCAAACCCAGGTTTCCTGCATTATGGGTGGATTATTTACCAGCTCAGCCACAAGGGAAGCCCAAGAATACTGGAGTGGGTAGCCTATCCCTTCTCCAGTGGATCTTCCGGACCCAGGAATTGAACTGGGGTTTCCTTCATTGCAGGAAGATTCTTGACCAACTGAGCCATCAAGGAAGCATGAGGTCATAAGGGTGGGTCGTTAATCTGATAGGACTGTGGCTTTATAAATAGAAGAGTTCGCTCTCTGCCACATGAGGACACTATTAGAAGCCAGGAAGAGAACTCTCACCAGAAACCTCTCCCGGAACTTTGATCTCAAAATTTTTGGCTCTAGAACTGTGAGAAATAAATTTCTATTGTTTAAGTAACCCCATCAATGGTATTTTGTCACAGCAGTTCCAAAAAGGATAGCACACCTAGAAAAGTTATCACACTGCATTTCTCTATAAGATGTATATAATAATCTCAAGAAATCTTGCATAATTTAAACTAAAGATGTAAGGATGTTAAATTGGATAAAACAAAAGATATATATATATATATATGCTGGCTTTGCTTTTGCTCCCAAGGGGTGATGAACTTAATCTTTATCCTTGTCATTTGTACTTCTCTTTTTGAGATACATTATTTACAAACTGCAGCCATGAAATTAAAAGATGCTTGTTCCTTAGAAGGAAAGCTATGACAAACCTAGACAGCGTATTAAAAAGCAGAGACATCACTTTGCCAACAAAGGTCCATCTAGTTAAAGCTATGGGTTTTCCAATAGTCATGTATGGATGTGAGAGGTGGACCATAAAGGAGGCTGAGTGCCAAAGAATTGATGCTTTTGAACTGTGGTGTTGGAGAAGACTCTTGAGAGTCCTTTGGACTGCAAGGAGATCCAACCAGTCAATCCTAAAAGAAATCAATCCTAAATATTTATTGGAAATATTGATGCTGAAACTCCAATACTTTGGCTACTTCATGCAAGGAGCTGACTCATGGGAAAAGACCCTGATATTGGAAAAGATTGAAGCAAAAGGAGAAGAAGATGGCAGAGGATGACATGGTTGGATGGCATCACCAACTCAATGGATATGAATCTGAGCAAATTCTGGGAGACAGTGATGGACCAAGGAGTCTGGCATGCTACAGTCCACTAGGTAGCAAAGAGTCAAACACAAATTAGCAACTAAACAAAAACAACAAATTTACAAACTATCCCTCTCTCACAAATGGATCATCCATTTCACCTGTTCTCATTTGATTATAGTCTTCATCTCATTTGATTATAGCCTTGATCTCACTTGATTATGGTTTCGTGTAATACAAATAAGAGTTACTGAAATGAATTTTTCTTTTTTATAACAAATTACCTGGGAAGAAACCATCTGCTACCTGTTCAAGCAAAAATAGGCCAGCAGGTCTATTGTTTGCAATGTTTATTCCATTTTCATGGCACCCCTACTATTGTAATGTCATAAGAGTCATACGCACTTCAAAATCAATCACTATCCCTTTCTAAGAATTCTTTTATCAATGTGACAGGTACCTGCTGGTGAATAACAGGTTTATGCTACAAGTCAAAACCCAATGCCATCAGGTCAAAATGTAGAATTCAAGAGGAGATACATTAAATCCAACACCCAAGAATTTCAAATCTAAGGGCTGTCAAGAGAGGTAATTTCCCCATACAATAGTGATAGACCACAAGAAGAATGTATAATGTGAATGCAACTGGAAACTGAACTGTCTGTGACTTTATGTATCAAAGTTGGCAAGATGAATTATAGATGGAAGCAAGATGATCACATAAACTACAGTATCTAAGTAAAATATGTGCTAGAAAGTTCTTCCTGAAACTTGAGGTCCTTTAATGGACTGGAATCTGGTGGTCCGGAGTTGACAGTAAGAAAGTAAAGGAGAGAGAAAGAGGCTGATATTCCTTGGTTTACACAGAAAACCAATAAAGTCCCTAACATGGGGCTTGCTCTGTTCATGAAGGCCTCAGGCGCCCTCTTGATAGGGTGAAGGCACAGAGCACCTTCTCGAGAGGGTCTTAGAAGCCCGGGCAGGAAAGTGAACCCAGAGGGCCTCTGAGCTCCAAAGAAATAGCCTGAGAGAGAGAGAGAGAGAGAGAAATAAAGACATGGGGACCAAAGCTCTGATGGAGCAAAGGTGTTTTAATCAACATGGTGTGGGCATATATACTGTAGTTATTCTCAGCAAAGATAAAGATTAAAATTTCAGACTTACAAAACATAGGCGATCCAAATTAAGGAGAGAGAGAGTTGTAAACAATCACTTTTACTGTGTGGTTTACAAGAAGGAAGAGGGTACTTATCACCATATTAAAAAACTAACGAAGGAAATGCCTGGATCCCTCAGCCCTGGGAGAGGCTTGCCTCTCCTCTTAATTCCTGAATATTCAGGAATTAATTAGGAACAGAGGATTCCTGACAGACCCAAAGCAGCAGACAGGAAGCCTCCTGTTAAATGTTTCCTGACACTGAAACATCAGTGGTTTTCAAGGCTCACAACTCCTTACAGAATCTACTGATATGTGATTTTTAAGGTTGAATGCTTCTGGAATGCACTGTAGTGGTAATTCCACTATAATGTGTGGACAAAAGAAGCAAAACTCTTTTGAAGAAAGAAGCCTGCATCTTGGTCATTAAGCTCAGTTAGGTCAAAGATTATTTCACAACTACAAACAAGGGAAATCTTAGAAATGAACTGTGCTAGAACTGATCTTAAAAATTATTGTCATTTTGGTCAGACAAGTGATTGTCTGAAGGTCAAGGAATGTCTCCCCAGTCATTAAATACACTAGAACTTTAACCTGATCATCAGGCTTTAATACCCTTATCTTGAAATTTAATCAATCAGCCTTCCCAGTCAGGAACATCTGACATTATGCAAGCCAAGACAATGTGTTTGTGGACTGATTATTAAATGATGCCTAAGATGCCAAAATTACAACCCTGAGTAATGTTTCTGAAGATGTGCAAAATTCAATTCATTTTTTTTTTTCCATTAGGCCAATACGAGAGGGAAGAGAATCCCTATCACCTGATATCATCTGTGTGCTAGAATTACATATGAACACTTACAGTGTGGTAGAGAAGCTCCTCACTATTTATGCTCCTCAGAAGTATTACATAAGCATGGAATTCAGCATGATATCTGGCTAAATCTGCCATTCATTTATTCATTCATTCGTTCATTTATTCAAATACTCAACATATAACTTTGTACAGCTGCTCAGTGCCAAGCAAAAGTTGCTACTGATGGTCCCAATGAAACATATTCTCTCTTATTCACAGAATAAAGTACCAAGTTGGAGGGAAATACATATAAGTTGCACAACAGAAACCTGTATCCAATGCAGTATCATCATCTTCAGTACCCCTAGCAAGTGGTCATCCACTGGCTAAAATTTTCCAGAAAGCTTTCAAGACAAATTCTCAGATGTAGGAAATCTGTCCCCTAATATGATTGGCCGCAGGTACAGTGCTCTATGCTGGTCACATGGCAGGCTCAGATCAGTCAGCAACTTGAAGGGCTATCATTCTGCCAGAGGTGCTCTTCCAAATGACAGCAGGGTGCTGGTAGAGCAAATATCTTTGGCCCTGGGTTTTATTTATCCATGAGAACTGATTGATGGTTCAGCCCATATACACACACTCATGCTAATAGCGTCATCTTTACAGCCCTAAATGTAATATCATGTTAATTTGGATAAATGGTTGTTAAGGTTCATATCAAAGGTTTATTTTTTCTGTAATCACTTACTTAACATTTTAATTTTTCCCTCTCAAGCTTTTCAATTTAAATTGTCGAAAGATAATCTCTATGTTAATACTAGATGTAGACAGAAAGCATCTGTATTGTGTCAAGCAGAGGCAAGAAAATCAGAAAAGCATCAATTTCTGATCTTTAGATAATATTTTTTTTCTCAATACCTTTTCATGTAACACAGTGAAATATTATATTTGAATGTCAGGGAAATTTTCTGTATCTTTGAAACTCTTTTCCCATTCATTATTGATCTTTGTCTAGTTAGAGAGATTGGTTTATTTATATATATAATGGATATATTGTTTTTACAATAAAACCTTGTCCCCTACTTCAGAATACTCAGTAGCTGAGGGGCTACATTTTTCCAAACAGATAGTGTTGTAAGAGGAAATCATGATGCTTTTTTTCAATCCTAGGTTCTATAGCAATAGAATATTAAGTGCCTACAGCACTTCACCTAGCAATCTTTTATCAGGTCAACAACATGCAATCTAGTGATGAGAATAGGAGGGTTGAATCCTGTAAATACATACACATGTCTGAAAAATGGCAGTTGCTTTTTTGGTGGAGATGTGTTATTCCAAAATTGGCATAATCACAGTTTCCACTTCATTTATGACCAGCATAAAAAATTGTGTAAAATATCATGCACAGCTGTAGTCAGAAGGAAGATTCAATTTGGGCTTTGTGTAGACTTGACTGGCTGCCAGCACAGTTACATACATCATCTAGGGCTGCATTTAAAAGGATAAAATACAGTTTTAATTTTTACAGCAAATTTATTTTTTAAGAGAGATAAAAATGTTCAAATAGATAATAAAGAGCATCAAGCCCCTCCCTGCTCCTTCCCAGTCCATCTTTTGTTAATATAATGTTAAGGGTTAGCAAAAGATGGCAAAGCTGTAAAACTAAAGGTTACGACTGCAGTTCTATCTATCCCCAGAATGAGAAGTTCTCTGGTGTGATTGCATACTCCTTTTCATTATTTAGACGGCCTCTTTGGGAACATTATACATGAACAACCTCAAATGTCCCTGCTGGTTTCTTTGAGAAATCTCAAAGGCCACAGTGATAGAGAACAGCATGGGCAAGCACTGAGGAAAGACAATGCGTTCATCTGAAACTCAAAAGCACAATGTGGCACACAGTTTTACAGGTGATTTTCCCCACCCCTATGGAGGAGAGGACTGACTTCTAGCATCCTGTGTGCTACTGCATCACAGGATATTCAAACTCTCAAGAACCTTAAAGGGCCAGCTGCTTCATTTCTCAATCAGAGTGCAAAGAAGCTAAGTGAGTTGGCAAAAGCCACATGGCTAATCATTGAATAATCAGAACCAGACTGTCATTCTCTGGAATCTGAATACAGTGTGCTTGCTACCCCTTCAAGCTGCTTCACTTTATGTCACTTCAGGAAGTGAGAATGTCCTTTGAGAAGGGAGGGGATATTTTTCTTCTGTGATGGTGCGCTGGAGTCAGTTTTGCATAGACTAGAGGATTTACTGTTCTCATCTCTTTCTGACTCTCATTTAGTGACTTCAAGCAGCCATGGTGGGAGTATTCACATCACAGAAGTGGGCAAATACTACAAATCAGAGTTTCTTTTTCCTTGAGCTGGTTTTTAAATATTATAAAACGTCACTGCTCTTACTGCATCACCTAGGCAGTTAGCTCACTAGGAATCCGGTATAATGCTGTTCTCACCTACCAAGATTCGCCCTCTACAAGTCTCCAGCTATCAACTCAGCCATTTATAGCCCAGCTTGTGGGGAGCTGCTATGAAGCTCCTTCAAGAGTGTAAGAGATCTTGAGAATTACTTGTGTGAGGGCATTAGAGCTCTACCAGGACTCCTGAAGCCAGGAGATGCCAGAACAGACAGTCTTGTCATTGACTTAGAGAAGGCTAGTATGCTCAATAGTTTCATCAGAGCTTCAGATCCCAAAGATTTCTTTTAATCTGGAGTGCATTGGTACCTGGTTTATGTAGATTTTATAGTTTATCATTAAGCACAATTTTGCTGTAGAAGAGACAGGTTCTTAAAAATATGAAAATAAGCTCAGGAAAAAATGCATATACAGCTGATTTAGCTACAAATGAAAGGATATTTCTTACCAATAAGTGACAAAAGAATATAGTTGCTAAGGGCAGGTAGACTTACATTTGACCTCAGCTCAGACAACTGTGAGTCCTGTGACCTTGGACAAGTTAGCAACCTCTCCAAGTTTCACTTTCTTCATATGTAAAATGGAAATAAAAATAATATCTACCTCTTAGGATTGTAGCAAGTATTAAATGAGATGAAGTACACTAAAACCCCTCCCTTTTATGTACCCAAGAATTTTGCCCTGGTCATTGTCTTGCCCTCTTCTCCTGTGTCATCAATTTTTTGTTTTCTACTCAGGGTTTTATTTCCCACCATTCCAATGGCTTCTGTTGATCTCAAGGCTACCAGTGTTGTCCATATTACTATTAATAAATCCATTTTACATGACAGCATATGACACAGCTTATCAACCCCTCCTCAAATATTTTCTTCACTGGGCTTTCAGTACCTCAGAGGCTCTCCTGGGCTCTCCTCCTCTCCATAGCCACTACCAATTCCAAGAGTCTATAAGCTATAACTACATCATGCTATGACAGATTGTAATAGGAAATAGGGACATTGAACTCTAGTGAAGGAAGTGAAAATGTGGCAGAAGAAATGTAAAAAATAAGTAGGAAATGTTCAGACCAGTGTTTTCCAATTATGGCTGCAGATTTAAATAACTTGGGGAACTTTAGGGAATCTTGATATCCTGGCCACACCAAGTAAACTAGACTTTCTGGGGTGAGACCAAGGCATTGGTATTATTTAAGGACCCCTGAGTGATTACATGTACAACCAAGAGGGAGAAACACTGATTTAGATGAAGGAGAAGTAAAAGCAGATCCCAAGAGGAGGAAGAAGTGTATAAAAGATGCCATGGGGAAGGTAGCAGGTAAGTAAATGCCAAAGATGAGAAAGGTTAACAATGCTAGAGAAAAGAAAGGAGACCGTAATATTAGTACACCAATGGCTATAAGACAGAATATTATTTGAAAGATATCATAAATATGTACTTATAAAAGTACTAGTCCTTAAAAGATTCAGAGCAAATAGAGATGATTTGGGCTAAAGATAAACATAAAGATAAAAATTAGAAGTTGTGCTGTGTGTCCATTGATAAGGCAACTGGAGTCAGATTGGCTAAATTTAAATTCCTGTTTCAACACTTTCTTTGACTTTGGGCAAGTTGCCTCAGTTTACTCTTGTCTAATATGTATATAACAATAAACATAAATTTCTTGGAAGATTAATTTAGATAATTCATATATGACTCTTAGAGCAGCAAACACTCATTACATGATGATGATGATGATATAGGCCTTCAAAAAAAGTTAGGGGATTAATAAGTTGGCCTATGATTAGGTTTTCAACTTTTTTTTAGTTTTTCTTTTTTTTAACCATTTTTAAAGACTTCACTGAATTTGTTACAAGAGTGCTTCTGTGTTTGTTTTTTGGCCACGAGGCATGTGGGATCCTAGCTCCTCCACCAGGGATTGAACCCACACTCCTTGCATTGGAAGGCAAAGTCATAACCACTGGACCACCAGGGACACCCCTAGGTTTTTAATTTTAAGAGAACCATGATAGATGTTGGAGCTTCCCTGGTGGTGCTAGTGGTAAAGAACCTGCCTGCCAATGCAGGAGAATTAAGAGACATGGGTTCAATCCTTGGGTCAGGAAGATACCATGGAGGAGGGCATGGCAACCCACTCCAATATTCTTGCCTGGAGAATCCCATGGACAAAGAGCCTGGCAGGCTACCGTCCATGGGTATTGAAAAGAGAGGGACACAACTGAAGCAATTTAGCACACATGATAGATGCTACATTGGATTTTCTTCCTCCAACCTGAACTAGCAAAAGGAACATTGTGAATCACGAAAAACTTATCACTAGTTGGTGTATTTATTCTCCTTCATGTCATTTCCCCCCCTTCCTGTCCTTCAAGATCAGGATTTTTCCACTTGCAAATACCTTCCAGAAGAAAATGATCTGATAACAGTACCATTATGGGGATTACTTTTCTCAGTAGGACTCTATCTTAAAGCTTTATCTGAAACTGTGGAATGAACAGCTTCATTCTCATAGGAATGTTAGCAATCAGCAAATTAAGTGAGACAATGTAGATGAAATCACTTTAATTTATAAATTGTAATACAAATATTAACCTTCATTTTGGATAACTTACTTCTACAATACCCTTGAGTGCCTCAGGGGAATATCCTACATTATTTGCCACAAGCCCAGCAAAGAGAATACTAGATCTTTCTGGAAGGCCACTGTTCCTTACTGCTGCTGCTGCTAAGTCGCTTCAGTCATGTCCAACTCTGTGAGACCCCATAGATGGCAGCCCACCAGGCTCCCCCATCCCTGGGATTCTCCAGGCAAGAATACTGGAGTGGGTTGCCATTTCCTTCTCCAATGCATGAAAGTGAAAAGTGAAAGTGAAGTTGCTCAGTCGTGTCTGACTCTTCGCAACCCCATGGACTGCAGCCTACCAGGCTCCTCTGTGCATGGGATTTTCCAGGCAAGAGTACTGGAGTGGGGTGCCATTGCCTTCTCCGACTGTTCCTTACTGGCTGCACCTTAATCCAAGCTTATAGAAAAAAAAAAAAAAAGACTTGACTGTAATTAGATGCAGTGAGCATTGTTGCAAACCAGTGGGTTTTCAGGTAGCTTGGGAAAGTTTCTGTTCTTTTAAAAATGCTTAACAAGAAAATCATGCTGATTTATGCATAATCAGTGTGATTAGGGAGCAAAGGGAAGAGAGGAAACACAGGGCTACATGTGCCCTTAGAATTACAAACCTGTGCACTGTCAGAAGCTGAAGCTCCAATACTTTGGCTGCTTGATGCAAACAGCCAACTCATTGGAAAAGACCCTGATGTTGGGAAAGACTGAAGGCAGAAGGAGAAGAGAGCAATGGAAGATGAGATGGTTGGGTGGCATCACTGATTCAATGGACATGAACTTGGGCAAATTCTGGGAGATGATGAGGGACAGAGAAGCCAGATCTGCTGCAATCCAGGGGCCACAAAGAGTTGGATGTGACTTGGCAACTGAACAGCAACAATCACTGTCAGAACCAATGTATTTCTGGTTCCCCCACAAAAAATGTGTGGAACACCCACCATGTGCCAAACACCTCATGGCACCAAAGACATAAAATTGAGTGTGTAGATGAGTTCAACATAGAAGAGAAATTGCAAAGATGGAAATAGGTGCAGGATGCTGTGAGAGTATTGCTCTCAGCCCATGTTGGAAACCATTAGAGCACAAGTGTGTCTTGAAAGAAAAGAGCCTAGCGAGGCAAAGAAATCTTGAAAGAGAGTTCAAGATAAAACAAACAAACAAAAACCAGCAACAACAACATGAAGTGGCCACAGCAGCATAACAATTAAATTCTCTCTGAAGTAGTAAGTCATCATCAGAACATACTGGTTTCCAACTAGAAAAGCCTTTTCCTTCCTTCCCAGAAATGCCACATCGTTTCTCTCCACTCTCTGAATAGATGGTTTCATTTTCTCCCTCCTGCTCCTGGAGGTGCATGGCCAGGTGAGTATATTCACACACCCAGACATACCTACCCAGGTTTGCTTACATGACCCAACCGTGCCTTTGCACCAGAAAGGAAATGGTCTAGAAATGCAAAAATATTTATGTGCAAAGATGTACACTGCAATTATCCATACATTTTAAACAAAACCAAAAAAAAAAAAAAAAAAAAGGTTAAAGACATTGTGGTATAGGCTCAAAATGAAACACTATAAAGCTACTAAAAATACACAGTGTTGAAATTTTAAGACTATTTAATGGCACGGGTAAATTCTCAGGATATAATGTTTGGTTCTGTTTCATATGTGTTGTTCTTTGTTGTTCAGTTGCTAAGTCGTGTCCAACTCCACAACCCCATAAACTGCAGCACCCCAGGCTCCTCTGTCCTCCACTATCTCCCAGCATTTGCTCAAACTCATGTCCATTGAGTCAGTGATTCTATCTATCTCATCCTCTGCCACCCACTTTTCTTTACCTTCAATCATTCCCAGTATCTGGGTCTTTTCCAATGAGTTGATTCTTTGCATCAGGTGGCTAAAGTATTGGAGCTTCAGCTTCAGGATCAGTCCTTCCAATGAATATTCAGGGTTGATTTCCTTTAGAATTAAGTAGTTTGATCTCCTTGCAGTCCAAGGGACTCTCAAGAGTCTTCTCCAACAACATAATTTGAAAGCATCAATTCTTCAGCACTCTTCTTTATGGTCCAACTCTCATACGTTTGTATGTGTGCATTTAAATATATAAATATATGTGTGTGTGTGTGTTTTATTTACCAAATTTTCTGCATTGAACCCCTGTAAACATAAATGGTATATGTGTATGTGTGCATGTGTATATATACATGTATGTATATATACATATATGTATATGTGTATGTATATATGATACATATCTTTTCACCATTTATGTTTACATAAGCCCATATTCCAAGCAGAAAATTTGAGAGATACAAATAAACAACTAAATACTTCAATAAATATCATACATAATCCCAACAGCCAGAGATAATGAGTACTAATATTTAGGTTTATATTTTTCCAGGCCATTCTCCACACATTCTTGCTTTTTTAAAAACTAAATTGAACTACTGGAGTTTTGCAACATGTGTTATGCACATTCCATGCACCATCATATCAAGAACCTTTTTCCATATTCTTAATTATTCTTTGTCCATTTTATTTTTATATTTTGAATATAGCATAATTTATGTAGCAGTTTCCTTATGGTAGGCAGTAATGAGTTTTGTCCTCCTGTGTTAAATGGCTCCTCAATGAACTTCTTTGACCATAAGTCTCTGTTCATATATTCACTTATTTCCTCAGACTGGCTATATGGAAATAAAATTACCAGGTCATAGGTAAATGGTTTTTAATGGTCTTGAAATATAGTTCCTAAATTGCTTTATGCTGCTGCTGCTAAGTCGCTTCAGTCATGTCCAACTCTGTGTGATCCCATAGACAGCAGCCCACCAGGCTCCCCGGTCCCTGGGATTCTCCAGGAAAGAACATTGGAGTGGGTTGCCATTTCCTTTTCCAATGTGTGAAAGTAAAAAGTGAAAGTGAAGTCGCTCAGTCCTGTCTGACCCTCAGCGACCCCATGGACTGCAGCCTTCCAGGCTCCTCCGTCCATGGGGTTTTCCAGGCAAGAGTACTGGAGTGGGGTGCCATTGCTAGATAGGTTTATACTCTCACCAGTAATAAACAATAGTACTTGTAAATCTCAATCTCATGTGTTATCTTTTTATCAGCATTGCCAATTTGATACATGAAAAATTATCTGTTTTTAATGCTATATTGTATTAAAATAAAGTATAAAAATGTATATATACAATATGATATCAACAATGTGAATGTATGCCTAAAAAAATTGAATGGAAGGAAATACATGAAAATGTTAGAATGTTTAGCACTTGGTGGTAGAATATTAAATGACAGCTATTTTCATGTAACAATATCATTGTTATTCAGTCCCTAAGTTCTGTCTGACTCTTTGCAACCTCAAGGACTACAGCACATGGGGATTCCCTGCCCTTCACAATCTCCTGGAGCTTGCTTAAACTCATGCCCATTGAGTCACTGAGTCATCCAACCATCTCGTCCTTGTCATCCCCTTCACTTCCTGCAATCAATCTTTCCCAGCATCAGAGTCTTTTCCAATGAGTTGGCTCTTTATATGTACTATTTATTCAAAAGCTTCCTTGTTTCAGGAAGCATGCCAGGTAATTGACATGCAGCATGTCATTTAATCCCCGGAACTGTACAGACTTTTAATATGCCATTTACAGAAGAGCATGACCAGAAAACTAGATAGATGCCAGACCAGGATTTAAATCCAAGCTGAACTAATTCCACAGATCCTGTTTTTCCTCTTCTTCCTCCTACTTTACCATATTTTTGGATGTTTGTTAATGAACTTATTTACAAAACAGAAATAAAGTCACATGTATAGAAAACAAACTTGTAATGATCAAGGCAGGAAGGGGGAGGAGGAATTTAATAGGAGATTGGTATTGACGTGCATATTACTATATATAAAATAGATAACTAATAAGTACCCATTGTATAGCACAGGGAACTCTACTGGATACTCTGTAATAAGCTACTTGGGAAAAGAACCTTAAAAAGTGGATGCATGTATATGTATAACTGATTCTCTTTGCTATACAGTAGAAATACAACATGTAAATCAACTATACTCCAGTAAAATTTAATTTTAAAAAAACTCTTAAAATCATAAAAATTAGTGAACTTTTTTTAACAGTTATTCTCAAATAAAAGGGTTTCTTACTAAAACTGTTGTCAATAAGATTTGATCAATTTCCCTGGAAAAAATTTTATTGTTGAGCTCAAAAAGATATGAATATGAGATAACTTTTGCTGTCCCACAGTGACCATGGGTTGCTCAAGT
Organism: Bubalus kerabau; assembly: GCF_029407905.1. Classification (NCBI taxonomy): domain Eukaryota; kingdom Metazoa; phylum Chordata; class Mammalia; order Artiodactyla; family Bovidae; genus Bubalus; species Bubalus kerabau. The sequence goes on from NC_073626.1 coordinate 156,645,578, forward strand.
GCAAGGGATCACATTACTATTGCTTGAAGTATCATTTCCTCGCACGCCAAAACTATACTGGACAGGAAGTTGCTTATCCCAGTAAACATTAACTGGGCCTTGGCTTGTAACTTTGTGCTCTGTCCATCAAAAACGCCACCTCTGGAGAGAAGACAAGTTAGCATCCAAACTGTTGACCTTCCTGCATTAATAGGATAACTGTACTTTCCCTGTATTGTATTGATTTTAATAATTTTTAAGAAGATAGATAAGAAGTTATAATGCAAATATGATATGTTCTCAATAGTTTGGCTACCTGATGCCAAGAGCTGATTCACTGGAAAAGAACTTGATGCTGGGGAAGATTGAAGGCAGGAGGAGAAGGGGGCAACAGAGGATGGTTCGATGGCCTCATAGACTAAATGGACATGAGTTTGAGCAAACTCCAGGAAATAGTGAAAGGCAGGGAAGCCTGGTGTGCTGTAGCCCATGGGATCACAAAGAGTCGGACATGACTTAGCAACCAAGCAACATGTGTATAAATGACAAGTTTGCTTCTATTTCTATTAAAGTCCAGATAACAGCTAGACAATCTTTATTGTAGTCCTCAGCCATGCATGCTGCTACTGCTAAAGTGCTTCAGCCGTGTTCAACTCTGTGTGACCCCATAGATGGCAGCCCACCAGGCTCCTCTGTCCTTGGGATTCTCCAGGCAAGAGTATTGGAGTGAGTTGCCATTTCCTTCTCCAATGCATGCATGCATGCATGCTAAGTCGCTTCAGTCGTGTCTGACTCTGTGCAACCCTTTGGACAGCAGCCCACCAGGCTCCACCATACACAGGATTCTCCAGTCAAGAATACTGGAGTGGGTTGCCATTTCCTTCTCTTAAACATGCATACAATGCATACAATTTTTTAAATATATATTACCTACCTAAAAGAACAAACAAACAAAAACAAAAAACCCTATCATAACTACAAAGGAGTCATTCTAACTTGTCTTTTAAAGATACACTTGAGTACATTTTTAAAAACATACTGCTTAATGATAGTTATGAGCTATGAAAATACAAGCTTACACATAAATGAATACAATGGCTATTTTATAGAAAATGAAGCTACTCTTCCAAATGTTATCTCTGTTTTCATTCAATCTTGATATGTTAAATATTTATATTAACAACACAACATATGGGACAATAAAAAGAAATAATGAATATTTTTGCAAGGTAAAGTCCTAAAACTAATATTTTAATATTCAAGAAACACATTGCTTATAAATGTAATATACACCAGACACACTGTCAGACATTATATTCATTTTAAAATAAGGATGAAGAAATCAGACTTTGTTGGTAAATATTCAGGTGAAAGGACCCAAGTGAACATCCTTCTGTTGACTTTTATCAGAAAAAAAAATAACTTTATCATAATTCTATCATTTAGTAGTGACTTCTAAGACTATAGTGTCCAAGCCTTGTTCTTCTGACCCCACAGCATCATCTCAAGTCCAGTCACGTCCCAACTGTTTGACCTCTATAACAACAGGAATCAAAACACAGAAGTCTTTGGGACAGTCGCATTTTTCAGACAAGTGACACTGAGTTACCTATTTCCTTTTCTTTTTTTTTTTCTTAATTGGTCTGAGTTCCCTATTTGTTTTCCATAGAACCAGTAAAAGGCTGGGAATCTGATTTATTTTTGCTTTCCTATTTCCTTAAGATGTCCAATACATTTATAATAGTTTGATAAAGCTTCTAATTTGCCTGTATCTTTTGCATTGTAAATGTGAGGATTCCTCATTAGAAAAGTATTTTAGAAATTCTAATACCTACTTATTTTAATTGAGAAATGAATCATTTTTTCAAAGACAGAAAAAGAAATAATTTGAGACACCAAAGAGAAATAAATACGAAATTATTGTTAAAGTCTTAAAAAGACTCAAGTTTTGCCAAATTGCCTCCCATTAACTGGTAATAACTACTTCCTGGGGTTAGCTATGTCTGTGAAGGAAAGTGGGCTTCCCTGGTGGCTCAGATGGTAAGGAATCTACCTGCAGTGCAACAGGCCTGGATTCAGTCGCTGGGTTATGAAGATCCCCTGGTGAAGGGAATGACTGGCTACCCACTCCAGAATTCTTGCTCAGAGAATTCCATGGACAGCAGAGCCTGGCAGGCTACAGTCCATGGGGTCACAAACATGACTGAGCGACTAACATATATGAAGGAAAGCATGGTGGATGGAATGATTAAAGGTTAATTTGGGCAGGAAAATGAAGAAACTCATTGTCTGTTCATTACAAGAGAACACAAATAAAAAGAAAATCTCAAATAGATTGAACCATACCACATCCTGTTATACAGAGCAATTTTAAAAAAGCAAATTATAATATATGCTTTATCATCTAACAGGGTTAAATTCATGTTATATTGGCCCTCTCTTCCTGGTTCTAGCATTCCAAGTGATTCTCAGTTGTTAAATGCTGAAGTTCAATCACATAATGTCACCTTAACACCAGGAAGAACAACTTATCTCAGTTTTCTAAAGGTAGCCAGACCTGGTTCTGGAAACTCTTGTTCCAAAAGCTTCTACCTTTTGTAAAATTCTTAGATCTCAGTCAAGTTCTGAGAAATTTTCTCCCTTAAGCCTGAGTTGGAGCCCAGTTTTTTCATGTATTATAAATGAAAGGATTAAGCCAGGAGCATTCCCTGGACTCTCTTGGCAATAAAATGGAAATTTTTCTGATTCTAAGCTCCATTATATTCATTCCACAAATATTTAGTCAGCACTGCCATGTTCCAGGCTGGGTATTAAGTGTCAGATCACGATGGTGAGCACGTCACAGAGCCCACACCTAGCTTACCTCCTTGTAGGGGGATGTTGCCCTGCCAGCTTCACTACTGCTGTCCTCTCACTCATGGTCTGGTCTCCCCAAGTGCAAGACTCCACTTTTCACAGCTGATCTAAAAGAACCAGACCTCTTGACCAAATTAAATACATCACAGACAGTTACCATGTAATCTTGGCTCAAACAAAAGTTGCTGCTGTTGTTGTTGTTGTGTTAGTTGCTCAGTTGTGTCCAACTTTTTGTGACCCCATGGACTGTAGCCCACCAGGCTCCTTTGTCCATGGATTCTCCAGGCAAGAATACAGGAGTGGGTTGCCATTTCCTTCTCCAGGAGATCTTCCTGACTCAGGGATCAAACCTGGGTCTCCTGAAGATTCTTTAAGTCTAGCCACCAGTGAAGCCCCAAACAAATGTTGTGTTGTGCTTAGTCATTCAGTCATGTCTGACTCTTTGTGACCCCATGGACTATAGCCTGCCAAGCTCCTCTGGCCATGGGATTCTCCAGGCAAGAATACTAGAACAAGCTGTCATGTCCTCCTCCAGGGGATCTTTCCAATCCAGGATCGCAACCAGGTCTCCCACATTGCATGTAGATTCTTTACCACCTGAGCCACGAGGGAAGCCCAAACAAAGGTTCAGTTCAGTTCAGTCACTCAGTCATGTCCGACTCTTTGCGACCCCATGAATTGCAGCACGCCAGGTCTCCCTATCCATCACCAACTCCTGGAGTTCACTCAAACTCATGTCCATTGAGTAATTGATGCCATCCAGCCATCTCATCCTCTGTTGTCCCCTTCTCCTCCTGCCCCCAATCCCTCCCAGCATCAGGGAATTTTCCAATGAGTCAACTCTTCACATGAGGTGGCCAAAGTATTGGAGTTTCAGCTTCAGCAACAGTCCTTCCATTGAACACCCAGGACTGATCTCCTTTAGGATGGACTGGTTGGATCTCCTTGCAGTCCAAGGGACTCTCAAGAGTCTTCTCCAACACCACAGTTCAAAATCATCAATTCTTCAGCGCTCAGCTTTCTTCACAGTCCAACTCTCACATCCATACATGACCACTGGAAAAACCATAGCCTTGACTAGACGGACCTTTGTTAGCAAAGTAATATCTCTGCTTTTCAATATACTATCTAGGTTGGTCATAACTTTCCTTCCAAGGAGTAAGTGTCTTTTAACTTCACGGCTGCAGTAACTATCTTCAGTGATTTGGGAGCCCAAAAAATAAAGTCTGACATTGTTTCCACTGTTTCCCCATCTATTTCCCATGAAGTGATGGGACCAGATGCCATGACCTTCGTTTTCTGAATGTTGAGCTTTAAGCCAACTTTTTCACTCTCTTCTTTCACTTTCATCAAGAGGCTTTTTAGTTCCTCCTCACTTTCTGCCATAAGGGTGGTATCATCTGCATATCTGAGGTTATTGATATTTCTCCCAGAAATCTTGATTCCAGCTTGTACATCTTCCAGCCTAGCGTTTCTTGTGATGTACTCTGCATATAAGCTAAATAAGCAGGGTGACAATATACAGCCTTGACGTACTCCTTTTCCTATTTAGAACCTGTCTGTTGTTCCATGTCCAGTTCTAACTGTTGCTTCCTGACCTGCATATAGGTTTCTCAAGAGGCAAGTCAGGTGGTCTGGCATGCCCATCTCTTTCAGAATTTTCCACAGTTTATTGTGATCCACACAGTCAAAGGCTTTGGCATAGTCAATAAAGCAGAAATAGATGTTTTTCTGGAACTCTCTTGCTTTTTCGACGATCCAGCAGATGTTGGCAATTTGATGTCTGGTTTCTCTGCCTTTCCTAAAACCAGCTTGAAAATCTGGAAGTTCACGGTTCATGTATTGCTGAAGCCTGACTTGGAGAATTTTGAGCATTACTTTACTAGGGTGTGAAATAAGTGCAATTGTGTGGTAGTTTGAGCATTCTTTGGCATTGCCTTTCTTTGGGATTGGAATGAAAACACCTTTTCCAGTCCTGTGGCCACTGCTGAGTTTTCCAAATGTGCTGGCATATTGAGTGCAGCACTTTCACAGCATCATCTTTCAGGATTTGAAATAGCTCAACTGGAATTCCATCACCTCCCCTAGCTTTGTTCATAGTGATGCTTCCTAAGGCCCACTTGACTTCACATTCCAGGATGTCTGGCTTTAGGTGAGTGATCACACCATCGTGATTATCTGGGTCGTGAAGATCTTTTTTGTACAATTCTTCTGTGTATTCTTGCCACCTCTTCTTAATATCTTCTGCAGAACACAAAGAATTCATTTTCATTTCTTCATTGATGGCTTCAGAAGGAAAGGTACTTCAGCTGACTTTATGCTGTTTAGAAATGCCAAGTGTGAGACAGGGCCACACACTTATTTTAAAAAGCCTGTCATTGGAGGAGGGTAAGGGAGAGCAGCAGTCCCCCCTTTTTTTTTTTAAACTTTAAATAAACAATGAGCTCATTAGTCCCTCCATAAATTCTTTTTTACACTAGCTAAAAAGGATTTTATCTTATCAATAATGTTTCAACAGGGAAAATCCCTGTCTGGGATTCTTAAGAATCCATTCTTAAGCAGCCCTTCCCTTTGAGAATCAGAGGAAGGGGTAGAGCCTGAGGCCGGGGAGGTGGCGGGGCCTGGGGAGAGTGGCAGTGCATATTGCGATAAGCACAGACGCACACAGTTTTGCAGCTAGTCTTAGGAAGCTCATGGATCCCAAGTTAAGCAACTCCTATCAGAGTATCAAGTTGATTGCTATATTCTACCAAAAAATTGTGCTTTGATATGTGTGTTCTTTGGGGAAGAGAAAATATCTCCATAGTGAATGAGTCTGGAAAATTCTGATCTTACGTTTTCAAAATAATTTTTTTAAATTCTGTAGTAAATTAACATTCACTCCACCTCCACCTCCCTGAAAAGATGCTGTAACTGGGTCTCTGAGCATAGAACCCCCTTTCAGCATCAACCTTTCAACTGCCTTTTCTATAAAACACTTTGAGCAATAATTCATTCCTCATGTCCCTACCACACTCCTAGATCCATCAGCTGAATCTGGCTCAAGGAGATCATCTTCTATGAGAAAGTAAGTTTGTAACACTAATAGTGAATATTGAGTTGTGGGTATGAATAACTGAAAGTGTCACCTAATTTTGACGGAACTCTTTATTTTTTATTTAATAAATTTTTATTTATTTATTTTAAATGTAATGTAGGTGTGGTTAGAACAAGTTTCTAGGCAAGTCTTTTTCTTCTCCAGTTTTGTCACATGTTAAATTATAGATTAAGAAAATACCTATCACAGGCCATTATTGTGAGAATTAAGTGAGTTAACATATGTAAAGCATTTCAATTAGTGTTCAGCATATAAGTGCACATAAATATTAGCTATAATTTTTATTTTCTGTAGTTACATGAGTATATTTTGCTGCTTAAGTATACTTCATTAGCTTAGAATATGTTACATAATCAGAGCAAAATGATAAGTACTAGTATTTTCAAAATCATACAGTGGCTACTCTTTCTCAGAATACTGAATATAAATGGAAATATTTGAGGGGGAAACAGTCAGATATTTGGGGGAAACAGCCATTTTCTATCCAGATATTTCAATACAATTGCATTTTGTTTTGTACAGATACACAGAGCTACATCAATGTTTAGAAACTTGGTTAAAAAGTAAATAAAGACAGATCAATCTTCCTGCCTGAATCTCCCCATCTTCATACAATAGTTTTCTTTGCATTATTTAATTTTGTAGGGTTAAAATGAATGACGCAATTGGGGCCTGAGGCATTTAATGACTAAATCACAGCCCACTTAAAAAAAAAAAAAGTCATCATTAGTGATATATGGACAAAACACATAAGACTGATAGATGACTAAACTGAGGCTTAATCCTACTTTGACCTGATTCTTTATCATAAACTCAACTCTTTTTTCTCTTGGAAGAAAAGTTATGACCAACCTAGACAGCCATACTAAAAAGCAGAGACATTACTTTGCCAACAAAGGTCTGTCTAGTCAAAGCTATGTTTTTTCTAGTAGTCATATATGGATGTGAGAGTTGGACTATAAAGAAAGCTGATAAGTATGATCCCGTTGCCATTTACTTTATTGTTTTGGGTTCGAATCAGTTCTAATGAGGTGGATGAAACTGGAGCCTATTATACAGAGTGAAGTAAGCCAGAAAGAAAAACACCAATACAGTATACTAACGCATATATATGGAATTTAGAAAGATGGTAACAATAACCCTGTGTATAAGACAGCAAAAGAGACACTGATGTATAGAACAGTCTTATGGACTCTGGGGGAGAGGGAGAGGGTGGGAAGATTTGGGAGAATGGCATTGAAACATGTAAAATATCATGTATGAAACGAGTTGCCAGTCCAGGTTCGATGCACGATGCTTGGGGCTGGTGCACTGGGACGACCCAGAGGGATGGTATGGGGAGGGAGGAGGGAGGAGGGTTCAGGATGGGGAACACATGTATACCGGTGGCGGATTCATTTTGATATTTGGCAAAACTAATACAATTATGTAAAGTTTAAAAATTAAATTAAATTAAAAAAAAAAAAAGAAAAGAAAGCTGAGCACCAAACAATTGATGCTTTTGAACTCTGGTGTTGGAGAAGACTCTTGAGAGTCTCTGTGACAGCAGGAGATCCAACAAGTCCACCCTAAAGGAAATAAGTCCTGAGTATTCATTGGAAGGACTGATGCTGAAGCTGAAACTCCAACACTTTGGCCACCTGATGTGAAGAACTGACTCACTGGAAAAGACCCTGATTCTGGGAAAGATTGAAGGTAGGAGTGTTGCAGGAAGACGGACCCCTTCCAGGGCCCGAAACTGGGCTCTTGTCCAACACTCGGAAATGAATTGTCCGGTGGAGAGCAGTAGGGTAAGGGAACCCAGGAGAACTGCTCTGCTGCGTGGCTCACAGTCTCGGATTTTATGGTGATGGGATTAGTTTCTGGGTGGTCTTTGGCCAATCATTCTAATTCAGAGTCTTTCCTGGTGGTGCACGCATCGCTCAGCCAAGATGGATGCTAGCGAGAGGGATTCTGAGAAGTGGACGGATATGCGGTGTTTCCTTTAGATCTTTCTCGAACTCTTCCAGTTGGTGGTGGCTTATCAGTTCCTTATCCCTTATCAGGATCTCCTGCCATAAAACAACTCATGCAAATGGTTACTATGGTGCCTGGCCAGGGTGGGCGGTTTCAATCAGTGTGCTTCCCCTAACAGGAGGAGAAGGGGATGACAGAGGATGAGATGGTTGGATGGCATCACCAACTCAATGGACAAGAGTTTGGGTGAACTCCGGGAGTTGGTGATAGACAGGGAAGCCTGGCATGCTGCAGTCCATGGGGTCGCAAAGAGTCAGACATGACTGAGCAACTGAACTGAACTGAACCCCAACTTGAAGGGATTGTGGAAAGTCTCTGCCCCCTCCTACAGCTCTCCCTTTACCCACTGCTTTGTCTCTTCAGTAAAATTTACCACATGATGAAGAGCATGCTCCTTTTGTTACTCCCATCTTGTTACTCTCCAATGACTTCTCAAGGGATTCCTTAACACAATCTATGAGGCCCCACATGATACAGCCTGCTGTGCCTCTGACCCTTCATCTCATATCACTCTTATCATGTTGGCCTGCTTTTTTTCTGTTCCTTGAACTAAGCTCCTTCCTGCTTGGGAGGTTTTACACTTCCCATTGCCTCTGCCTGGAATAGTTATCCCCTAGATCAAGCCTGATCTGACTTCATCTACCATTTGAGCTGGTAGATGATAAATGACATCTCTTTAATAGGCATTCCCTAACACTCCATCTAAGATAGCCCTCCTACTCATCTTCTCCCTACACCACTGTTTCTAGAGCCTTCTTAGCAGATGGAGCCCTGAAATGAACCTTGTGCCACAGGTGACCAGATAACTGCAGAATAAAGCAATGTTGTCAAAACCTGTGTTCATGATGTCAACAAAACATATAAAACCACCTAGGAGTTTAACACAGAGAGAAGGGAAACAATAAAAGGAAAGAATCTGAAAAATACTGGCCTGTCTTTCACCACCCTCCAAACCTCCATCATTCTCTAATCATTTCTTATCTCTTCATTTTTTTACAATTAAATTTGAGGTCACTATGATAGTTTCTCTTAAGTTTGTAGAGATAAAAAAAATCCTACTTAGCTCAAATTACATGAAATTGCCAACATGTAGTTATTTTAACTTATAAAAATAGCAATTTTAAGTCGAAGTCACAATGAGCACCTTATGCCTATTCAAATGACTATTATCAACTAGGTAAGAGATAAGTGTCAGCAAAGATGTGGAGAAAAGGTAATTTTTTAGTAGGACTGTTGGTAGGAATGTAAATTGGTATAGCTGCTACAGAAGACAGTACAGAGGTTCCTCAAAAAATTAAAAATGGAACTACCCGATATCCAACAATTCCACTCCTGGTTATGTATTCAAAGGAAATGAAATCAGGACCTTGAAGAGATGTCTGCACTCCCGTGTTCATTGCAGCATCTTTCACAATAGCAAGAGATCCTAAGTGTCTGACAATAGATGAACAGTGAAAGAAGATGTGATGTATGTGTATATGTATATATACACACAGAAAAATATTATTCACCCATGAAAAAGAAGAAAATCCTGCCATCTGTGGCAACACAAATGAAACTTGAGGTCATTATGCTAAGTGAAATTAGTCAGACAGTGAGAGACAAATACCATATGATGTCATTATATCAGGAATCTACAAAATGCCAAACTTAAAACCTGAAACTGGACTGTTTACCAGGGACAGAGGGGGAATAAATAATAAGTAAGAATAAATAATAAATAAACAGGAGGGGGAATGTATGTGGAGTGGGGGGACGTTTGTCAGAGGGAACAAACATTTAGGTTACAAAATGAATAAGTTTGGTGTATCTAATGCAGGGTATAGTGACAAGTTAACAATACTGCATTCTATTCTTGGAAGTGGCTAAGAGGGTAGATCATAAATGCTCACAGCACATAAAAGAAATGGTTATTATGTGAAGTGATGGAGTTGTTAGCTAACGATATGTGGGTAATTATTTTGCAATACATTTGTGTACCAGATTCAGAGAAGGCAATGGCACCCCACTCCAGTACTCTTGCCCGGAAAATCCCATGGACAGAGCAGTCTGGTGGGCTGCAGTCCATGCGGTCGCTAAGAGTTGGAGACAAATGAGTGACATCACTTTCACTTTTCACTTTCATGCATTGGAGAAGGAAATGACAACTCACTCCAGTGTTCTTGCCTGGAGAATCACAGGGATGGGGGACCTGGTGGGCTGCCATCTATGGGGTCACACAGAGTTGGACACGACTGAGGAACGTCACTTTCACTTTTCACTTTCATGCGTTGGAGAAGGAAATAGCAACCCACTCCAGCGTTCTTGCCTGGAGAATCCCAGGGACGGAGGAGTCTGGTGGGCTGCAGTCCATGGGGTCGCTAAGAGTCGGACACGACTGAGCAACGCCACTTTCACTTTTCACTTTCATGCGTTGGAGAAGGAAATGGCAACCCACTCCAGTGTTCTTGCCTGGAGAATCCCACGGACAGGGCAGCCTGGTGGGCTGCTGTCTATGGGGTCTCACAGAGCCGAACACGACTGAAGCGACTTAGCAGCAGCAGCAGCAATAGCGTACCAGATTAGTATGTTGTATACCTTAAGCTTGCATGGTGTTTTATATTGATTATATCTCAATAAAGCTTATAAAATATAGTGATTTCTTGGGACTCAGCCCAATATATCATGTATATAAGAACAAAATACACTATCAACATTGTTCAAGTGAAGACACTAGTTCACAGAGAGTTGGTAACTCACCTCGCATCACACACCAGATAGTGACAAGGGCAGGATCAGGAGCCAGACTGCTGATCCAAGGCTCTTGTTATCATGTCACACGGTTTTTCCTGCGGACAGCCTTTCAGATCCCTGGAGAGGAAGTGAATGTGTTGTACTGCCAGACAGATTCCATCATCTTTTCCACATTAAAAGCCACAGAACATGGGCTTCCCTGTTTCCTCGGTGGTAAAGAATCCTCCTGCGAATGCAGGAGACACAGGTTCGATCCCTTGACTGGGAAGATCCCACATGACACAGGACAATAAAGCCTGTGCAGCACAACTACTGAGCCTGTGCTCTAGAGCCTGGGAACCTACAGAAACCAAAACACTCTAAAGCCTGTGCTCTGCAACAAGAGAAGCCACTGCAATGAGAAACCCGTGTACCTCCAGGAAGACTAGCTCTTGCTTGCTGCAACTAGAGAAAAGCCCACACAGCAACTAAGGCCCACCACAGCCAAATACAGAATTAGATAGATAAATAAAATTTATTTAAAAATGTAGAAACGGAATCTCAGAAAAGTTTATAACTTAGCCAAAATGACTAATCAGGGACTTGGGAACTGGAAAACTGAGGGCTCTGACTCCAGGCCAAAGCACCCTTAACCAGTGTGACAGTTTCATTAATTCTCTGCTATCATTTGCCTTTACTGTTAATAGCACCTGGTTGTGAGGGGTTTTCTCTTTTTAACTGGTAAAAGTCAGTAGAAGTAAAATGACCCAAATCTGTTTTCTCATTTTAATGTATTTTTTATAAGTTATTTTTACCTCCAAGTACACAAAAATGCCTATTTGTTTTATATCTTTAGGCACTGGAACCCATGGAGATAGTTTGGAAAAGCTAGTAAGGCAAAAAGCACTGTACCAAAGCCATTGCCAGGTTCAGGTTTTGTTCCATCACAGTTTTGCATCTAAATTATGAAGCTTTTCTGCAAATCAAGTTCAGAGGGGCAAGTGCTGAGTCATTTCCATTATTGCCTTGATCCTACACAAGGAATCATCATCATAAAGTGTAGGGAAATCAGTCACTAAGGTTTAATTTGTGTCTCAATCAATGGAATTATCAAATCATTTCTGGGCATCTATTAAAGTGATTCGTGCTTTAGTTCAGTTCAGTTCAATTGCTCAGTCGTGTCCAACTCTTTGTGACCCCATGAATCACAGTACTCCAGGCCTCCCTGTCCATCACCATCTCCCGGAGTTCACCCAAACTTACATCCATCGAGTCAGTGATGCCATCCAACCATCTCATCCTCTGTTGTCTCCTTTTCCTCCTGCCCTCAATCCCTCCCAGCATCAGAGTCTTTTTCAATGAGTCAACTCTTCGCATCAGGTGGCCAAAGTACTGGAGTTTCAGCTTTAGCAGCATTCCTTCTAAAGAACACCCAGGGCTGATCTCCTTTAGAATGGACTGGTTGGATCTCCTTGCAGTCCAAGGGACTCTCAAGAGTCTTCTCCAACACCACAGTTCAAAAGCATCAATTCTTCGGTGCTCAGCTTTTTTCACAGTCCAACTCTCACATCCATACATGACCACAGGAAAAACCATAGCCTTGACTGGATGGACGTTTGTTGGCAAAGAAATGTCTCTGCTTTTCAATATGCTATCTAGGTTGGTCATAACTTTCCTTCCAAGGAGTAAGCATCTTTTAATTTCATGGCTGCAGTCACCATCTGCAGTGATTTTTGGAGCCCCAAAAAATAAAGTCTGACACTGTTTCCACTGTTTCCCCATCTATTTCCCATGAAGTGATGGGACCGGATGCCATGATCTTCATTTTCTGAATGTTGAGCTTTAAGCCAACTTTTGCACTCTCCTCTTTCACTTTCATTTGTGCTTACACTTAGATATTTGATAGGTTTATCCCTCATCTTCTATCAGGCAAGGGACTGGCAGTTCCAGAAGCCTCCACCAAAAAGTCATACAGTTCAGTAAATTCAATGCACCCTAAGTTTAAAAGCACAAGCTTCCTGCCAACTGGTAGTTCAGATCTCACAGCACCAGCAGCTGAAATAGCAATAACCATGTCAGTCATGAGAATTACAGTAGCTCAGAAACTAACTTACCATGTCGGGGAAAAAATAAAATCAGTCCATACTTGGTTCTCTATTTTCTTTGTGAAGTACTTTGAAAATGAAATTCCTGCCAAGTGGGGCTCAAGCCAAACCTTCTCTCCTTCACGGCTCACCATTCTTAGTTAAAATGTGGAAGTCATGACCGCGTAATCAGTTCCTTGGCTTGTGGTGTGTAGGTAACACAGACAACCAGCAATTATTCCATGAGGAGGGCAAGTTGATGCCAAACACCGGGGGAGGGGATGGAGATTGTTGTTGAGTTCAGTGACTCCTCATTTTCTCATATTAATATTGATCCCCACTTAGCCATTTGTTTATAATACACATGGGATAACATTTATCTCCGCTCCAATGCCACAGCAGCTGGTCCTGTAATATAAACACATCCTTAGCACTGATGAAGCTACAAAGATAGATGGACCTGCCCATCCACTCCTGACACATGGGCTCATAACCACCTGCAAGAATAAGGAGAAAAACACCAGAAGAGGCACCACTTGGGAATCAGATCTGGAGCTTTCAGGTAGTGAGAGGATAAAAAGGAGATTAGGGATTGAAGTCAATTTCAATAAGTTATGCATAACTCATCCAAGTTCTGAAAATAAACTGGTGGTACAAGAAGCTATTATATCTGTCTCCATCCTGTAGCAAGTTAATGATGTAGTGATACATAAAATATATGCACACTCATGAGTAAAGCTTGTTGCAAAAACAGCATTAACATGGCACCCCTATAAAAAGGAAACCCCCAAATCTCTAAACCATAGCTTAAACAGCCATATTAACTTTGTGCATTTTAGTTAGAGGCATTAGTGATCACGTTAGGATGAATAAGTAGTGTGAAAAGTACAATAGTATCTACAAGAATGGTGCTTTAATATTGCCACCCACACAGTAACTTTAGTGTTTCCCAAATCTAGGATATTTCTGTTCTCCTTCTTCAGTGAACTTTGCTGTATTTTGGCATTGACCTTGCTACTTCTCCATATACTCAGTGAAATTGAAAAGCAAAGTGGTTACTCCCCAAGGGCCTTCCAACTGACACCTCTACAAATCTTGGATAATATTGGGATCACAGAAAACATAAAAAATGCAAGGAATTCAGCAAAGCAAGCAAAACAGCTAGCAGACCCTCTCTCTCCAGCATATATATATATATATATATATATGACTTTCCATGTGCTAACACATTCTGATTGTGTGTGCAGTGCTAGTCAAGACTCATTTTTCTGCTGAAGAGGTGAAGAAACAGTGCCAAATAATTATTACTTGGAAGTAACAAATGCCTTTAAGATCAAGTTATTTTTCCTTAGTCTGCCATTCCTTCTTCCAAATGTACAGAGGAACGGGTAATTTGTTCTGGCACAGTAGAAAAATGTGGAAATAAAAGAAGCAATTTTGCATTTTCTCTGTATTGGAGTATTAGGTCTATTTCTCAGGTAATCAACTTTCCTGGGAGTGAAGTGTTCTGTTTTTCAGGGAGGGTGAACTCTTCAGTAGGCAGATGTCGAGCAAAGTCATTTCTTAAGTGGGCTCTTGGCAGAAGTGGTTTGCTTCATGTTAAGGCAGATTCAGAGGCACAAGTGGCCCACAGGACTCTAAAACCAAAACAATTTCTCACATTACTGACTGTCTGGGGTAGAACCCACACAAGAACATGACTGTCAGTGGAAACTCCCTCCATCTTACTCTCTTACTGAAACAGAGCCTGTTTGTATATCAGGGTTCAAGTTCTCACAGTTACCTACCCTAGCAGATTTAAGGAATGAGCAGAAATGAAAACCACAGCGGCATATCCAGTTGCAGTGTTGTTGTATTTTCATTCATACACTTTTTTTTTAATTTCTGCAATCCACAGTCTTTCCTCCAAAAGGAGCTATCCAATAATACTTGTTATTTCTCTGTAGGCCCAGTAGGATTAGGGGAAGAAAAAAAAGTCTTCTCTGGGAATTTCCACAAAAGTATAGTTACAAACTTGAGATCACAGAATGCAATGATATCCATGGAGATAGGAAACAGACCAGAGACTAACAAAAACCTGTCCTATGATTTGATGTAATCCACCTCCAATCACAGTGAAATGCTTGGTACATAGCAGAGAAGCAATAAGTAGCCAGAAATCACAGTAAGGGTAGTAATAATATTAGCAGTATCATCATTACTTCAGATTCTAGTAAAACTGGCAATAAAGTCTGATTTTTTGCTTTGCTCACATGGATATTACTGAGGTAAAAATGTGCTTTTTCAATAAATGTACTAGGGAAAAAATAACTTACTTCACTGGGTCCACACCAAGAAACAGACCCCACAAAATTCCCAGTCTTTCTTTCAATGGTCTAATAAAATTTTAATGATTATGTCAAAATATCTTTAAAATCCTTTTCTATTCTGGTGGTACCAAAATCAGAGAAGGAGAAAGGCTAATAGCTCTTATTTTTAGCTCCACTGTAATGTTGCAAACTTTTACGGAACAATCAGATTCTTTCCATGTGTTGCTGTATGTTTTGTCTTTAAGTCACAGTTTTCTGAACATGGGACACTGACAACAGCAACTTTATCTATTTGGTGGTTTCAACTAAGTGGTAATAGAATGTGGGGTGAGGAGCATGGACAGGGTTCACTTCATTTGTCAGTGCACAAACCTCAGACTTTCTCCCACTTCAGTCTCTGCTTCCTGGGACTGGATGGAAGGAACTGGACACAAACCCATTTATGCCCATGAGACTGGGCTGGGATCCAGATGCCAGAGCCAATGACCTTGTGCTGGAGGGAAGAGCCTTTGGCATAAGACCAGGGACTGACTTCCACATTCATCCTCATGACACCCCCTCCCCTCAACCCAAAGAGTTTCTGATACATATCCCAACTTCCAAAGTCATGGCTCTTTTTATGAACAAAACCCACAACCTCTAAAGTGAGCAGACCAAAATTCTGCCTGCATCGCTATATCTGATTTGCCACTCTACTCACAATTACCTAAAAAACCACTTAACCTCATCAAATTCCAGTTTCTTTTGTAACCCAGCAACACAGAAATGTACAAATCTACTTCATGGGATTATTCTGAGCAGTCATTATAAATACACATGTATATGTGGCATACATCTATATTTAAAGCACTAGCTATGTAAGATGCCCTAGCCATATTAAAAGATAAAGTCAGGAGAGGGTGTGGAGAAAAGGGAACCCTCTTACACTGTTGGTGGGAATGCAAACTAGTACAGCCACTATGGAGAACAGTGTGGAGATTCCTTAAAAAACTGGAAATAGAACTGCCTTATGATCCAGCAATCCCACTGCTGGGCATACACACTGAGGAAACCAGAAGGGAAAGAGACACGTGTACCCCAATGTTCATCGCAGCACTGTTTATAATAGCCAGGACATGGAAGCAACCTAGATGTCCATCAGCAGATGAATGGATAAGAAAGCTGTGGTACATATACACAATGGAGTATTACTCAGCCATTAAGAAGAATACATTTGAATCAGTTCTAATGAGGTGGATGAAACTGGAGCCTATTATACAGAGTGAAGTAAGCCAGAAAGAAAAACACCAATACAGTATACTAACGCATATATATGGAATTTAGAAAGATGGTAACAATAACCCTGTGTACGAGACAGCAAAAGAGACACTGATGTATAGAACAGTCTTATGGACTCTGTGGGAGAGGGAGAGGGTGGGAAGATTTGAGAGAATGGCATTGAAACATGTAAAATATCATGTATGAAACGAGTTGCCAGTCCAGGTTCGATGCACGATACTGGATGCTTGGGGCTGGTGCACTGGGACGACCCAGAGGGATGGTATGAGGAGGGAGGAGGGAGGAGGGTTCAGGACGGGAACACATGTATACCTGTGGCGGATTCATTTTGATATTTGGCAAAACTAATACAATTATGTAAAGTTTAAAAATAAAATAAAATTAAAAAAAAAAAAAAAGATAAAGTCAGAATAATTGAATAAGCCTGAAGCTGTCTGGAAAAGGTCAGTTTTCATTCCAATCCCAAAGAAAGGCAATGCCAAAGAATGCTCAAACTACCACACAATTGCACTCATCTCACATGCTAGTAAAGTAATGCTCAAAATTCTCAAAGCCAGGCTTCAGCAATACATGAACTGTGAACTTCCAGATGTTTAAGCTGGTTTTAGGAAAGGCAGAGGAACTAGAGATCAAATTGCCAACATCTGCTGGATCATCGAAAAAGCAAGAGAGTTCCAGAAAAACATCTATTTCTGCTTTGTTGACTATGCCAAAGCCTTTGACTGTGTGGATCACAATAAACTGTGGGAAATTCTGAAACAGATGGGCATATCAGACCACCTGACCTGCCTCTCGAGAAACCTGTATGCAGGTCAGGAAGCAACAGCTAGAACTGGACATGGACAACAGAGTGGTTCCAAATAGGAAAAGGAGTACGTCAAGGCTGTATATTGTCACCCTGCTTATTTAACTTATATGCAGAGTACATCATGAGAAACGCTGGGCTGGAAGAAACACAAGCTGGAATCAAGATTGCTGGGAGAAATATCAATAACGTCAGATATGCAGATGACACCACCCTTATGGCAGAAAGTGAAGAGGAACTAAAAAGCCTCTTGATGAAAGTGAGAGAGGAGAGTGAAAAAGTGGGCTTAAAGCTCAACATTCAGAAAACGAAGATCATGGCATCTGGTCCCATCACTTCATGGGAAATAGATGGGGAAACAGTGGAAACAGTGTCAGACTTTACTTTGGGGGGCTCCAAAATCACTGCAGATGGTGACTGCAGCCATGTAATTAAAAGATGCTTACTCCTTGGAAGGAAAGTTATGACCAACCTAGATAGCATATTGAAAAGCAGAGACATTACTTTGCCAACAAAGGTCCGTCTAGTCAAGGCTATGGTTTTTCCAGTGGTCATATATGGATGTGAGAGTTGGACTGTGAAGAAAGCTGAGCACCGAGGAATTGGTGCTTTTGAACCGTGGTGTTGGAGAAGACTCTTGAGAGTCCCTTGGACTGTAAAGAGATCCAACCAGTCCATCCTAAAGAAAACCAGTCCTGGGTGTTCATTGGAAGGACTGATGCTGAAGCTGAAACTCCAATACTTTGGCCACCTCATGCGAACAGTTGACTCACTGGAAAAGACTGATCCTGGGAGGGATTGGGGGCAGGAGGAGAAGGGGACGACAGAGGATGAGATGGCTGGATGGCATCAGCGACTCAATGCACATGAGTTTGGGTGAACTCCGGGAGTTGGTGATGGACAGGGAGGCCTAGCGTGCTGCAATTCATAGGGTCACAAAGAGTCAGACACGACTGAGCTACTGAACTGAACTGAACCTAACTGAAGCTGTCATAATCTGCTCTCTACCTGAGACTGCTAGTACTGAGCTGTCGAGTTAGAGCTATTCTTGCCAGGTCTCTACCCATGGGCTCTGCCACCAATTCAGATTCTCCCTGCTTAAACATGCATCCTTAAAACAATCTAGAGTGACAAACTCCCCTGCAAGGCTTAGGAGGGGAAAAAGAGAAAAAGCCAAGGGATTTAACAGGTGAACTGAAAAAAACAAATAAGAGAGAGGATCCATCCCTCAGATGCACACTTTTTATTTCTATTCATATAAATGCAAATTCATCCCAAGAGTAAAATCACATGGAACTCTATGATTTATGGCATCTGCCTAGTAAATCATGGGTATTTTTCGGATTTTGTCAACCAAGTGCAGAACAGGAGATTTTAGGGACTGTCTATAAGTTTTCCCTGAATTATCTGCATGAAGCTTCTATAATTTAAATTGTTGGGGTTATCTATGGATAATGGCAGCCATAAACCTCCCAAGTAACCATGACTTCTTGAGTCCCTCTTTGAACAAAATTTTAAAACTGTCTTCCTTGACTTATTGCCAATAAAATGGGATGGAACACGTTCAGTTCTCTCTCTTTCTTGGTCATAGCTTCAGAACCCTAGTGCTCCTTGACTCCCTTCAGGTGCAGATATAGGTGGCTGAAATCAAGAGCCAAACCCCAGAAAAGGTTCACAGAAGGACATACTTAGGGCCAAACCGGACCCTTCAATTCACACCCTGTATCTCTGAGATGAGTGGTAGTGTCTGAGGTACCAATAATGCTGCAGCCAAAATGGCAAAATAGAGTGAACACTGAGCTGTATTGAGAAGCCATGTTGCATCCTGATGTCCATCATGATACACTGCATCCTGATCAAGTCACCTCTGTTCTGGGTGCTATGGATTTTAATTGTACACACTGAAATTAAAATTTAGGTTTTAAAAAAAATTGCCATACTCCTTTGTTTCCAGTCATTGCCTGGTATCTCTTCATTCTTTGATAGAAACATTTCAAAACTGAAGTTGTGATATGGGTGGAGCCTTAGAGACTGTCTTTGAGCACCTTCCATCAAAACAGAGATACATCACCACCAATGAGAAAGCAGTAGTAGGGGCTGCAGAGTGTGTACAACTTCCAGCTGATGCACACTCCAGGGGAGCACCATTCACTCTGATCCCAATGTTAACAGTGCTCCCTGGAGCTGTGCAGTGGAGAAATCCTGCAATATCACAGATAACCATAGAGAAATCTTCCTAAAGAAAAACTGACTCAAATAAATCAGAGATGTCCATTCAGGAGATATAGGTTCCAGTCCTTCTGCTCTCTGTATCTTAACTTTCCTCATTTTCAGCAAGAAGTTTACGTGAGGTCATCTCCAGTATTAACTCCAGTTCTCAGACTATAATTCTGAATCAAGGTCAATTCATAAATGTCAAGTAATAGGACTGAGGAGAAAGGGATGACAGAGGATGAGATGGTTGGATGGCATCACCAACTCAATGGACATGAGTTTCAGTAAACTCCGGGAGTTGGTGATGGACAGGGAGGCCTGGCATGCTGCAGTCCATGGGGTCACAAGGAGTCAGACATGACTGAGCAACTGAACTGAACTGAACTGAATAGCACGGGTGGAGATGTCTCCCTTTTCAAGCACTGCTCTTGTAACCCATGTCGTATTAGTGAAAACAGGAAAGAATTCCCCATCATCCTGTTTGTTTTGAAGCATGTTTTTGACAAGAATTAAATCCTTGGACAGCTGATCAGTTTTAGTTTCTCTCACAACTAATGAAAATATTGCATAAAAATTAAAGACAAAAGTGAAATCATAAATAAAATGTCATTGAAATAGTATAGGCAGCATTACAAAAATGATTTTAGGAGGTTTATTTCCCCAAGCTTGAAGTACATTGTTTGAGCTAAATAACATAGTCTGCTTTAAATCAAACACAAACAAAGCAACACCCTTGTTTTGGGATAATGAAATATGTATGTGTGTATATATATACCTATATACACATTCACACACATACCTATACATACACACATACATATATACACATGCATTCACACACACACACCTATATATACACACATACATATATACACATACACATATATAAAACTGCTCTTTCCCATGTTTTCCCAAACTAACTTTTGCACACCACCAAATTCTTTACTAAGCTTTACAGTTTGCCATTTGATTTATAAAATAGACTGAAGATATCTTTTATTTAAAATTACCCATGTCCCTTTCTACTCTCCTGGTCCAAGAGTCTCACACTGTGAAGGGCCACACCTCCCAGGCAAGAGTCCCCATGTATCCACATTGATCTTTTGAAATGTGAGCTGAGTTCAGTTTCCTGATGGGAAACACTAGGTTTCTTGCATTCAGACAGACTTAGGATCCACTTTTAAAGACTGCAACCCAAGTAGCAATAGGATTACTTGTAAGCCATGAGTTTTTATTTTAGAAATAGAAACAGAAGGGTGATTCTTAACAATTGTGCAAGTCATCCCCATTTTGAACATTAGGTGTTGGGTTATCAGCCTAACTCAGGTTGGATGCAGTTATACAGGCTAGACTAAACTCAATTTGGTAAATGAAATTTAAAAACAGGAGTTAACACTCATAATAGAAATTCAAGCACAAGTTACAAAAATGAAAGTACATGCATATGTACACATGATATTTTATACCAGGGAGCATCCAAGAGCGAAGACATGGCTCTAACTTACAAAGTGAGTAACAACTGCCCTTTTCTTAAAATAGAATGTTCATTCATGGTCTTCGTCTTTCAGGCTCTCCATTCAGGGCTAAGTTTTGTCCTGGACAGTCCTCTTGGCACGTTCATTTAAATATTTTCCAATACCCTTTACTGGTAAGAGGAAGGAGACATGTTTCTCCTGATTTCTCATTCATCCATGATTACACTACACTCTGACTCACATGAGGACCTATTTTTGTTGACCTTGGAGTTCCACTGGCCAGTACGTTGTATGACACATAGTAAAGGCTCATGGGCAGGTTTGGCCTTGGAATACAACATGAAGCAGGACAAGGGCTAGCAGAGTTTTGCCAAGAGAATGCACTAGTCATAACACACACTCTCTTCCAACAACATAAGAAATAACTCTGCATATGGACATCACCAGGTGGTCAATACCAAAATTAGATGGATTATATGCTTTGCAGCCAAAGATGGAGAAGCTCTATACAGTCAGCAAAAACAAGATGTGGATCTGACTGTGACTCAGATGATGAGCCTCTTATTGCAAAATTCAGGTTTAAATCGAAGAAACTAGGACAAACCAATAGGCCATTCAAGTATGACCTAAATCAAGTGTCTTATGATTATACAGTGGAGGTGACGAATAGATTCAAGGGATTAGATTTGGTACACAGAGTGCCTGAAGAACTATGGACAGAGGTTCATATAACATTTTACAGGAAGTGGTGACCAAAACCATCCCCAAAAAAGAAATGAAAGAAGGCAAAATGGTTGTCTGAGGAGGCCTTGCAAATAGCTGAGAAAAGAAGAATAGTGAAAGGGAAAGATACACCCAACTGAATGTAGAGTTCCAGAGAATAGCAAAGTTAAGAAAGCTTTCTTAAGTAAACAATGCAAAGGAATAGAGGAAAACAGTAGAATGGGAAATACTAGAGATCTCGTCAAGAAAACTGGAGATATCAAGGGAATATTTCATGCAAATATGGTCACAATAAAGGACAGAAATAACAAGGACCTAACAAAGGCAGAAAAGATAAGAAAAGGTGGCAAGAATATACAGAACTATACAAAAAAGGTTGTAATGACCTGGATAGCCATGATGGTGTGGTCACTAACCTAGAGCCAGACATCCTAGAGTGTGAAGTCAAGTGGGCCTTAGGAAGCATTTCCATGAACAAAGCTAGTGGATGTGATAGCTAGTAGAGGTGATGGAATTCCAGCTGAGCTATTTCAAATCCTAAAAGCTGATGCTGTGAAAGCGCTGCACTCAATACGCCAGCAAATTTAGAAAACTCAGCAGTGGCTACAGGAATGGAAAAGGTCATTTTTCATTCTAATCCCAAAGTAAGGCAATGCCAAAGAATGTTCAAACTACCATACAATTTTGCTTATTTCACATGCTAGCAAGGTAATGCCCAAAATCCTTCAAGCTGGGATTCAACAGTACATGAACTAAGAACTTCCAGATGTAAAATCTGGATTTAGAAAAGGCAGAGGAACCAGAGATCAAATTGTCGAATTTTGTTGTATCATAGAAAAAGCAAAGTTATTAAAAAAAAAATCTACTTCTGCTTCATTGACTATGCTAAAGCTTCTGACTATGTGGATCACAACAAACTTTGGAAAATTCTTAAAGAGATGGGAATACCAGACCACCTTACCCACCTCCTGAAAAATCTGTATTCAGGTCAAGAAGCAACAGTTAAAACCAGACATGGAACAATGGGCTGGCTCAAAACTGGGAAAGGAGTACATCTAGGCTGTATATTGTCACATTGCTTATTTAACTTATATGCAGAATACATCATGTGAAGTGCCAGGCTGAATGAATCCAAGTTGGAATCAAGATTGCTGGGAGAAATATCAACCACCTCAGATATGCTGATGATACCACCCTAATGGCAGAAAGTGAAGAGGAACTAAAGAGCCTCTTGATGAAGGTGAAAGAGGAGAGTGAAAAAGCTAATTTAAAATTGAAAACTAAGATCATGACATCCAGTCCCATCACTTCATGGCAAATAGATGGGGAAAAATTGGAAATAGTGACTGATTTTATTTTTATTTTCTTGGGCTCAAAAATCACTGTGGACAGTGACTGCAGCCATGATATTAAAAGATGCTTGCTCCTTGGAAGGAAAGCTATGAAAACCTAGACAGCTTATTTAAAAGAAGAGACATCCTTATGCCACAAAGGTCTGTAAAGTCAAAGCTATGGTTTTTCCAGTAGTCATATATGGATGTGAGAGCTGAACCATAAAGAAGGCTAAGCACTGAAGAATTGATGCTTTAGAACTGTCAGGCTGGAGAAGATCTTGAGAGTCTCTTGGACAGCAAGGAGATCAAACCAGTTAATCCTAAAGGAAATCAGTCCTGAATATTCATTGGAAAGACTGATGATGAAGCTCCAATACTTTGGCCATCTGATGTGAAGAACCGACTCATTGGAAAAGACCCTGTTGCTGGAAAAGATTGAAGGCAGGAAGAGAAGGAGATGATGGAGAATGAGATGGTTGGGTGGCATCATTGACTCAATGGACATGAGTTTGAGCAAATTCTGGGAGATAGTTAAGGACAGGGAAGCCTGGCATGGTGCAATCCATACGGTCGCAAAAAGTCAGACATGACTGAGTGACTGAACAACAGCAAAGTCTCAGTAAATATTTTTTGAACTACTGAATAAAGAGTTTTCTTTTTTTCTTTCATGAAAAATGCATTTATTGTTCTGCTACAGGGACTTCTTGGCATATAGCAGCACTCCATAAACATATCTAAATTATAGTACACATCCAAGTCAAAGTCAAATGTTAAGATGAGAAAATACCTTAGATGGACGTGACTCCAGTTCTTAGACACCAGCAGGGCCTTCTGTAAATCCCCATGATCACCATGAGTAGGAGAGAGCTTCATAGCCTTGGCTAATTCCTGTACTATCTGTATACTTTTCAGCCAGTGAGAGAATGCCTCCTCCTGACCAGTATCTACTTAATTCCTGATGGGAAATTTCAAACTTCGGTGACATTCAACTGAGGTGCAAAAACTTAACATTTGTGGGCAAAGATAGAAAAAAAAAAAGAAATGAAGATGTATCATTTCTCTCTTTTATAGAAAAATATATATACCTCTTCTTATGGAAGAAAAAGTATTATCACTGTTCTTATGATCCTAAAAAGCATTTTTCCCTCACTGCCTCTAGACAGTTTTCTAAAAACATATGTCTTTTCACAATGTGCTTTAAATTCCCACAATGCCTTCAGTGTAACATCCCGATTTGTGGCACGGCTTACCAAAACTTGATGATCTAGCCCATTTACTCTGCAGGCTCATGCCCTCTACTCTTCCCAACAGTAACCACCACCAACCTCCCCATAAATATGTAATACTTGACATTTTAAATATACATTTCGATTCTCTCCTTGTCCTCTCTGTATGATAATGCCTCTCTCTCTCCTAAACCCACAAACTCATATCCAAGACATACTAGGCTAATTACTATTCATCTTTTTAATTAGCTCAGGGATATACTTTCAAAAACACATGCAAGTCTTCAACCAGCACATCCTCCCATAAGCGGGGCCGGGTGACAAGGAAACCTTGCACTGTCATAATTCTTTTGTCAGTTCGCCCCTCCCCTAGTAGGCTCTAAGCTCTCGGAATGCAGTGTTTGAGTCTTAATATCTTTGGATCTCTAGCATCTAACATGCCTAGTATTATAATCAAAACTCAATAATACTTCATGGAATAAAGGAACAAATATATTCATGCCTTTTTTGTTTATACTG
This sequence comes from Bubalus kerabau, assembly GCF_029407905.1. Taxonomy (NCBI): domain Eukaryota; kingdom Metazoa; phylum Chordata; class Mammalia; order Artiodactyla; family Bovidae; genus Bubalus; species Bubalus kerabau. The sequence goes on from NC_073626.1 coordinate 156,670,205, forward strand.
CCTCCAAAAGATTCTGAGTGGATTTCTTATTGAACCTGTTAGCTCAGTGAATAAACCCAAACAAATAACCAAGGACAAGCAAATTACTTCCAAATGGATTGGTGGTGTACTTTCTGGTAGGCTTGCTATGGACAGTTCTTGAACTAGACACCGAGTAAATTTGTATGTCATCATGTATTCCCATCTCTTCTCCCCAGAGTTCGCCTTTGAATGAGGCGGGGGGTGGGGGGGATATGTATTCTTATTCTCATTTTTTATGAGAGTACAGTAGGAAATTGGATGATTTTGCTTGGAACTGGATTCTAAGAAGATGCAGCAATGTGACAATGGTAGATCCCAATATCTGCATGACCACGAGAGTCAAAATAAAAGACTTAGAGAGTCTGAGTACTATTCATTGACTTCCCTGGTGGCTCAGATGGTAAAGAATCTGGAAGACCAAGTTTTGATCTCTAGGTGGGGAAGATCCCCTAGAGAAGGGAATGGCAACCCACTCCAGTGTTCTTGCCTGGAGAATTCCATGGACAGAGGAGTCTGGCAGGCTACAGTCCATCTGGTTGCAGAAGAGTCAGACACGACTAAACAACTCTTTCACTGACTACTGCTGAATGGCTCCTTGTAAACTACTAATTTGTTCACATACTTGGGAGCTGTTATCTCTCTAGAAAATCATCATTTTGATTAGACCCATAGACAGCCTCCTACTCTGGAGATGAGTACAGTTTTTATGCACAGAAAGAGTGAGATGCTTAGCCTATATTATACAATTTAAACAAATACTATCATGTCTTCCCTGATGGCTCAGTGGTAAAGAATCTGCCTGCCAATGCAGGAGATGTGGGTTCAATCCCTGGGTCAGGAAGATCCCTTAGAGAAGCAAATGGTATTCTTGCATGGGAAAGACCATGGATAGAGGAACCTGGCATGCTACAGTCCATGGGGTCACAAAGAGTCAGACACAGTCTAGCAACTAAACAACAACAACAATCATATTACAAACATCTCTGATTTAATCAGTTCAGTTGAAGTGTGTTGAGCAAATAATTCTGTGGCTTCAAATGCTGGAGCTAAGGACATACTCTAAATAAAAATATATTGACTAAAGTAAATTTTTTTTTAATTTTATTTTATTTTTAAACTTTACATAACTGTATTAGTTTTGCCAAATATCAAAATAAATCCGCCACAGGTATTATTGCAATGCAGACGCAAAAGTTCAAATAGATCCTTAGAGTTCATTGGCAGTATAATTTATTATCAGTTCAGTTCAGTTCAGTCACTCAGTCGTGTCCGACTCTTGGCAACCCCCTGAATAGAAGCACACCAGGCCTCCTTGTCCATCACCAACTCCCAGAGTTCACCCAAACTCATGTCCATTGAGTCGGTGATGCCGTCCAACCATCTCATCCTCTGTCGTCCCCTTCTCCTCCTGCCCCTAGTCCCGTCCAGCATCACGGTCTTTTCCAATGAGTCAGCTCTTTGCATGAGGTAGCCAAAGTACTGGAGTTTCAGCCTCAGCATCAGTCCTTCCAATGAACACCCAGGACAGTTCTCCTTTAGGATGGACTGGTTGGATCTCTTGCAGTCCAATGGACTCACAAGAATCTTCTCCAACACCACAATTCAAAAGGATCAATTCTTTGGTGCTCAGCTTTCTTCATAGTCCAACTCTCACATCCATATATGACCACTGGAAAAACCATAGCCTTGACTAGACAGACCTTTGTTGGCAAAGTAATATCTCTGCTTTTGAATGTGCTATCTAGGTTGGTCATAACTTTCCTTCCAAGGAATAAGCGTCTTTTTATTTCATGGCTGCAATCACCATCTGCTGTGATTTTGGAGCCCAGAAAAATAAAGTCTGACACTGTTTCCACTGTTTCCCCATCTATTTCCCATGAAGTGATGGGACCAGATGCCATGATCTTCGTTTTCTGAATGTTGAGCTTTAAGCCCACTTTTTCACTCTCCTCTTTCACTTTATTCAAGAGGCTATTCAATAAGGGTGGTATCATCTTCATATCTGAGGTTATTGATATTTCTCCCGACAATCTTGATTCCAGCTTGTGCTTCTTCCAATCCAGTGTTTCTCATGAGGTACTCTGCATATAAGTTAAATAAGCAGGGTGACAATATACAGCCTTGACGTACTCCTTTTCCTATTTGGAACCACTCTGTTGGTCCATGTCCAGCTCTAACTGTTGCTTCCTGACCTGCATACAGGTTTCTCAAGAGGCAGGTCAGGTGGTCTGGTATCCCCATCTCTTTTGGAATTTTCCACAGTTGATTGTGATCCACACAGTCAAAGGCTTTGGCATAGTCAGTAAAACAGAAATGTTTTTCTGGAACTCTCTTGCTTTTTCGATGACCCAGCGGATGTTGGCAATTTGATCTCTGGTTCCTCAGCCTTTTCTAAAACCAACTTGAACATCTGGAAGTTCACCTTCTAATTAATGTATGTTTGTGTGTGTGTTTATATATATATAGTATATATATATATACTTTAGTGTAACAGTATACTTTAAGTTAAAGTAATGTCTTAATGGAATGTTTTCTCTACCTTCTCCCAAGTATATTCATAAAATATTTTACTTCCTGCTACTTTAATTTTGGGCTTCCCAGAAGATCTGCTGGAGAAGGAAATGGCAACCCACTCCAGTATTCTTGCCTGGGAAATCCCATGGACCGAGGAGCCTGACTAAGCAAACAGCAACAACACGTTATTTTTAATGCTCTGTTTTGTCAACCAAGTTACTTAAGAGATAGATGTCATTAAGTGGATGAATGCAGGATCACATCTATCAAAATCCTCAGTTATTTGAGAATTAGCTGTCTAGTCTATTTGCACAACTCACGTTAAAATTTCCATTGGGGACAAACCCTCGTAATTTCTAAACTGAGCACTTTTAAATTGCATCTATATATCTTCCTTGCATGAATGGATCTCTGGCTCCACATCTAGCAACGCTTGCTGTAATACCTCCTCATAAAATTAAGCAACTATATAATCAATTAAATTTTTTTAATGGCAGTGTGACAGTGCTCTCCTTGGATGCCACACTGCCTCTGATTAGTTTGGAGACTACTGTGCTTGACTAAGAATGATAACAAACACTTGATAACTTTGCAAAGAAGATGTATATCAACTCAGAGGAACAACCTAGCCCAGTCAGCATCAAGGAAACCTGTTTATTCCCTAAATGTTCAATTCAAACTGCACAAAAGTTTATAAAAGTATTTTGGTAGCCATCTCATTCTTTTTTCCAAAATTAGCCACAACTGAAATGCAAATGCAAAGTAAGTACTGTGATTAGTTCACTGTTAGTAAAGTTGTCACTGCCCACCGAAATCTTTGTGTATACACTGTACCAATTAGGAAAAAAAGATCAATGAGGATGAAAGAGACCTTTTAGTTCCATTACTGTCTGACTACTTATTATTCTGAGCCATTAAATCAAGAACCTCCAATTTCCATATTTATCCACACACTTTGTTAGTGAATAACGAAGTTATCCTGACCTTGTTTAAAAGTAGTTAATATAAGCTGAGAGTTTGGCTTTGTATTCTGTATTTTCTTGATGTACTCTTTCTTTCTGGTAAGTAATTTGTAATTAAATTACTTAAACATTTCTCTGCTAATATTTTAGCAAAGAACTAACTTTCTTAAAACAAAGAACTCATGTGCTGCATGGTGCAGCTAGAAAATTTTTTAAAAATGTTTTAAATAAAAAGAAAATTTTTTATTTATTTATAAATTTGTATTAGAAAACACACATACAACACATTTTAATTAAAACAGTTTAAATTTCACCTTTAAAATAGCTTTTACAGTAAAAAATAAGATTAATTTTGATTTGGGGTATATATTTTTTCATGCTGCATAGGGTTTTTTGCATGTGTTTTGCATTGGCAAAATTCACAGAAAACTCAAAAACATCAGATACATTAGCTAAAGGAATGAGGTACAAAATTTAGGACCTACTACTTCTGATGCTAAAATGGACTGGAATGGGTGAATTTAACTCAGAGGGCCATTATATCTACTACTGCGGGCAGGAATCCCTTAGAAGAAATGGAGTAGCCATCATGGTCAACAAAAGAGTCCAAAATGCAGAACTTGGATGCAATCTCAAAAAAGACAGAATGATCTCTGTTCATTTTCAAGGCAAACCATTCATTATCACAGTAATCCAAGTCTATGCCCCAACCAGTAATGCTGAAGAAGCTGAAGTTGAACAGTCCTATGAAGACCTACAAGACCTTTTAGAACTAACACCCAAAAAAGATGTCCTTTTCATTACAGGGGACTGGAATGCAAAAGTAGGAAGTCAAGAAACACCTGGGGTAACAGGCAAATTTGGCCTTGGAGTACGGAATGAAGCAGGGTAAAGGTTAATAGAGTTTTGCCGAGAGAATGCACTGGTCATAGCAAACACCCTCTTCCAACAACACAAGAGAAGACTCTACACGTGGATGTCACCAGATGGTCAACACTGAAATCAGATTGATTATATTTTTGCAGCCAAAGATGGAGAAGCTCTATACAGTAAGCAAAAAAAAGACCAGGAGCTGACTGTGGCTCAGATCATGAACTCCTTATTGCCAAATTCAGACTTAAATTGAAGAAAGTAGGTAAAACCACTAGACCATTCAGGTATGACCTAAATCAAATCCCTTATGATTATACAGTGGAAGTGAGAAATAGATTTAAGGGCCTAGATTTGATAGATAGAGTGCCTGATGAACTATGGAATGAGGTTCGTGACATTGTACAGGAGACAGGGATCAAGACCATCCCCATGGAAAAGAAATGCAAAAAAGCAAAATGTCTGTCTGGGGAGGCCTTACAAATAGCTGTGAAAAGAAGAGAAGCGAAAAGCAAAGGAGAAAAGGAAAGATATAAGAATCTGAATGCAGAGTTCCATAGAATAGCAAGGGGAGATAAGAAAGCCTTCCTCAGCGATCAATGCAAAGAAATAAAGGAAAACAACAGAATGGGAAAGATTAGAGATCTCTTCAAGAAAATTAGAGATACCAAGGGAACATTGAATGCAAAGATGGGCTCAATAAAGGACAGAAATGGTATGGACCTAACAGAAGCAGAAGATATTAAGAAGAGGTGGCAGGAATACACAGAAGAACTGTACAAAAAAGATCTTCATGACCAAGATAATCACAATGGTGTGATCACTGACCTAGAGCCAGACATCCTGGAATGTGAAGTCAAGTGGGCCTTAGGAAGCATCACTAAGAACAAAACTAGCAGAGGTGATGGAATTCCAGTTGAGCTATTTCAAATCCTAAAAGATGCTGCTGTGAAAGTGCTGCACTCAATATGCCAGCAAATTTGGAAAACTCAGCAGTGGCCACAGGGCTGGAAAAGGTCAGTTTTTATTCCAATCCCAAAGAAAGGCAATGCCAAAGAATGCTCAAACTACTGCACAATTGCACTCATCTCACACGCTAGTAAAGTAATGCTCAAAATTCTCCAAGCCAGGCTTCAGCAATACATGAACCGTGAACTTCCAGATGTTCAAGCTGGTTTTAGGAAAGGCAGAGTAACCAGAGATCAAATTGCCAACATCCACTGGATCATGAAAAAAGGAAGAGAGTTCCAGAAAAACATCTATTTCTGCTTTGTTGACTATGCCAAAGCCTTTGACTGTGTGGATCACAATCAACTGTGGAAAATTCTGAAAGAGATGGGAATACCAGACCACCTGACCTGCCTCTTGAGAAACCTATATGCAGGTCAGGAAGCAACAGTTAGAACTGGACATGGAACAACAGACTGGTTCCAAATAGGAAAAGGAGTCCGTCAAGGCTGTATGTTGTCACCTGCTTATTTAATGCAGAGTACATCATGAGAAATGCTGGGCTGGGAGAAGCACAAGCTGGAATCAAGATTGCTGGGAGAAATATCAATAACCTCAGATATGCAGATGACACCACCCTTATGGCAGAAAGTGAAGAGGAACTAAAAAACCTCTTGATGAAAGTGAAAGAGGAGCGTGAAAAAGTTGGCTTAAAGCTCAACATTCAGAAAACAAAGATCATGGCATCCGGTCCCATCACTTCATGTGAAATAGATGGGGAAACAGTGGAAACAATTGTCAGACATTGTTTTATTTTTTGGGCTCCAAAATCACAGCAGATGGTGATTGCAGCCATGAAATTAAAAGACGCTTACTCCTTGGAAGGAAAGTTATGACCAACCTAGATAGCATGTTCAAAAGCAGAGACATTACTTTGCCAATAAAGGTCCGTCTAGTCAAGGCTATGCTTTTTTTCAGTGGTCATATGATGGATGTGAGATTTGGATTGTGAAGAAAGCTGAGCACCAAAGAATTGATGCTTTTGAACCATGGTGTTGGAGAAGACTCTTGAGAGTCCCTTGGACTGCAAGGAGATCCAACCAGTCTATTCTAAAGGAGACCAGCCTGGGTGTTCATTGGAAGGACTGATGCTGAGGCTGAAACTCCAATACTGTGTCCACCTCATGCGAAGAGTTGACTCATTGGAAAAGACTCTGATGCTGGGAGGGATTGGGGGCAGGAGGAGAAGTGGACGACAGAGGATGAGATGTCTGGATGGCATCACCGACTCGATGGACATGAGTCTGGGTGAACTCTTGGAGTTGGTGATGGACAGGGAGGCATGGCGTGCTGCAATTCATGGAGTCGCAAAAGTCGGATGCGACTGAGAGACTGAAGTGAACTGAACTTCTGATTCTTCCTTCCTATGAAAATCTACTTAGAATTGAGCACCCCCGAAAGTGTTGACATCTGTTTGGCTAGAGATTCGCATGAAGTAACATATAATCACTAATGCTTATTGAATAGAATCTACATGTCCTAAGGATACCAGAAAAGCCAGTTGGATTAGAAAACTTTGTTGAAACAAATCATAAAGAAGAAAATTGATTATTACATAAAAACAATATTTAATATGCTCTTAGTATAATCTTTAGGTGCATTATCTCTTGAATCTTCACAATAACCAGTGAACAGGACATCTCATTTTACAACTAAGGATACTGAACTCAGAGAAGTGAGGTAACTTGGGTGAGATCCCACAAGTAGCAAATTCTAGAGCAAGATCTAAACCCAAGCAATATGGTCCCACGATTCTCACCGGAAACCAGTGTGCATCACAGTCTAAAAACGAAACATTATCTTTTCCTTTAAGAAGAGGTGGTTTCTCCTTATACACATGGTGGACACATATTGGAAAGTTGGAGTCTTTCATCTGTGCATATAACCAACATCTTCTGTACCTAGATAGAAGACATTTATTTTCAGAGTTCCATGTTTTTCAACATTAGTGAGCATTAAACTCTCACTAATTTTTGCATGAGAAGAACCCAGAGTTCATCTGAATTAGAGGAATCCCAGGGAAATTAATTTGCTCCTTGAGAAATGTAAATAGCAGACCGCTTTTCTTCAAAAATGCCTAGCATCTGTAAACAACACATTGAAAGGCAAAATGAGAGAGACTGGGGTAGATTCTATGATGATGTAATACATGCCCTCAGCAGTGTCTCTGAGTGATATTAGGCTGTTTCCACCTCAGGCTGAGCCCCTCCAGGTGCATGTCCCTTGGGGGCTCCTTATCCCATCCCCAGTAGAGCTGCCTTCTGGCTCCATGTCGTCGTGATTCATTGATGAGCATGATCCCTGGTGTAGAACAGGAACTCAAACTACATTTGTCAAACAAATGATTGAATGAACTTGCAATTTATAATGGAAAAATTTTCTGAGTAGCACATGGTTAAAACTAACAACAGGCATCATGGTGAAGAACTCAAGCTTATGGGAGAGGGCAGTCTTCATTTTGTATCCTTGCCCTTCCACACATTAGTTGGGGCCTTGAGCAAGTCACTCAACCCCATCAAACCTTGGCTTCCCCATCTCTGAAACTGGGACAATTGGCTTGTTCCAGGCTCAGCTCTGTGCCTGACACCAAGCAAATATACAATACTAGCACTTTTTATTTTTTGGTGGTAAGCAGTTAATGCATTTATATTCATAATATGGAAATCTGAATATGAGTCATTGACTCTCCTATACTCTAGGTGAATTTTAGAATAGCATTAGTGTTCTGGGGAAGAGTAAGCACTGTTAATTCCCTCTTTTTCCTGAGGTAAACGTTTTCCATCTAATTTGGGATATTAATAAACAGCCACCAGAAGGGAAGTTCAGCTGCAGAGGAGCTGTGTGGTTGTTCTATTTTGCTCAGGTGGAAGAGGGCATTCATTACGGGACAATGCTGGCTCCCTGGGCAAATGTAATGCCGACGACAATCTGTCTGGTTTTAATGGCTTCCCTGCATGTTAGGCGGTTCTGGCTGTAGATTATTAACAGAGTCCCTTCAGCTTGTCCTTGAGTGCAACATGGTAATATTGGGGAAAACAAGCTGTGATCACTGGGGATGATTTATATCTGATCATTTGTACACAAGCCACCAAACTTCCAGACAGTTCAGAAAATTACATCACCACCTTCAGAACCAACCTAAAGCACAATGCCTCTCAGGTGGCTGGCCCAGAAGCTGTGTGCCTGTCTGGGGACCAGCATTGCCAAGTGCCTTTCTGTCTTCCATGCTTGGCGCATCGGTGAGTAATTGCTGCTGCTGACAAGACTCTGATGGTCCTAACACAGGGGTGGGAGCAAAGTTGAAGTGACTGAAAACTTCTCCTGCTGCTGCCTGACGCCGATTGACCCTGACATCATTCAGAAATGTGCAGTTAAAGCAAGATGCCGGCGTTAGAGCTGCCAAGGCCATTTGTCTTTTAGCGAGGGTCCACCATGGGGTGACTGGGTGCCCCAGGCAAGCAAAAATTGCTGCAGGTGTCTGTCTAAACAGGCTTCCTGCATCTGATTATTCCCCTTGTGTGTTTCTCCTATGCCCTTTCCAATTTTTCAACGTTCATCCTCTCTCTGCCTTTCCCAGGAATGGATTTATCCCAGGGGTGATTATAGATAATAGCTGTACAATTTTTGCACACTTTCATCCAAGACAGATTTCCATAAACCTTCCCATTACTGAAATGTGTGCACAATTTAGAGACCATGTGCCAACTTAAGGCTCCCTCATTCAACAAACATGTCTTGTACACCCACTCTGTGTTATGTTGTCACTGTATCACATCAAGACATTTTCTTTGCAAGTTTTCAATATCTTTCACTGAAAACTCGAAATCCTGCTCAAATAATGACCCCTGAGAGCATGCAGGATTCACTGTGTATTTCTCCAACACGTGTTCAGTGGCAACAGCAACCTTGTGAGAGCAATCCTTTTAGGTGTACATGAAAAGTTGACTTCCAAGTTAAACTACAAGAAGACCCCTCCCCGTGTCCCCCCAGAATTCTTAAAAAGATTGAACAGGAATCATCTCATTCAGATGTGTTCAAACATCCTTTCTAACTGAGCCAAACTCAGATTCCTTTTGGAGGCCTCTCAATTCTCCAGGGAGTGTTTTCCTTCAAATATAGTTGGTTTAACTACCAGAAATATACCGATCATGGCAGTAATTTCACATGGGTGTGGTTCCAATTTATTAGAAATTATAGGGAAAAGCTAATTCAATTTCACAACTTAAAAAGTTAATCAAGACAACCGAATCAATATCATCAGGTTCTTCCCTTCCCATTTCCTCAACAGGGGCTTTTCAAGATAGTAATTGAACATAATAATCAACAAGTATTTGTCTTACCCAGAGCACTTTCCACAAATACAAACTAGGTTGTCCTTGCTCCCTGGAAACTGATAAAACTTCTAAGATTCTAGCAAAACACACTGACCAAAGAAAGCAAGAGAAATAAAAAGATAGGAAGGAAGATGAAATGATTGGCAAGGTCTCAGCTTAATTGGATAAGCAAGGGTATTCCAAATAGTGTCCTACATGCTCTCTCAAAGCCAAACCAGCCTGGCTGACTCAAAAGTGCTAAGTGGTTCCTACAGGACATTAAGAAATTGTGGCTTTCAGCCAGATCTGCCAAATGGCTTCGCTTTCATTGTTTGTTTCTGGGTCAGTGGAACACCTGGAGTCTTTATGGTACACCCAGAAAATTTGATGATTTGCCAATATTGGGACTATGGAAATAAGAAAACCATAGCGCTCTGCAAATTATGGGAATGTTTTCCTATTTTATTTGACAAACCTGCAAGCCTATGAAGCTAAAAATCCAAAAATGATATTCCTGTCACTGTCTAAAATGAGGATTTGAGATTCAGAAATATCATACAGCTGAAAAGACACAGAACCAACACTAGAGCTCCTGGCCTCTCATTCCAAGTCTGTTGCTTTATGCTTTTCAAAGGGAACAGGGTAGGGATTCCGGCATGAACAGCCAAGGCCTAACATTCAGAACACTCTGGGCCATGTGTCTGTACAGGCATAAAGAGGTATCCTCAGAGGTGCGGATCCACTTTGTAGCTAGAGAGTGATAGTTACTCAGTCATATCCAACTCTTTGTGACCCAATGGACTGTAGCCCACCAGGCTCCTCTGTCCATGGAATTCTCCAAGCAAGAATACTGGAGTGGGTTACCATTCCCTTCTCCAGAGGGTCTTCCTGACCCAGAGATCAAACCTGGGTCTCCTGCATTTTAGGCAGATTCTTTACTGTCTGAGCCACCAGGGAAGCCCCTTTGTACTTAGAACCCAACACTATGAGAATATCTGGTTTGGAAAGCTTTTAAGAAGGTAGTAACTGCCACCAGCTGCTTGCCAGTTGGAGCCACTGACCCAAACTGGATAGGATAGCCCCTCTCTACAGCTCCCTCTATGACTTAGTTCCTGAAGTCTAATAAACTTCCAGGACCGCCCCCACCCCCAATATACCTGTCCTCTTCTTGATGACATCCAGGTGTAGTTGATATCTGCTTTGACTGTGCGGATCACAATAAACTATGGAAAATTCTGAAAGAGATGAGAATACCAGACCACCTGACCTGCCTCTTGAGAAACATATATGCAGGTCAGGAAGCAACAGTTAGAACTGGACATGGAAAAACAGACTGGTTCCAAATAGGAAAAGGAGTACGTCAAGGCTGTATATTGTCACCCTGCTTATTTAACTTATATACAGAGTACATCATGAGAAACGCTGGACTGGAAGAAACACAAGCTGGAATCAAGATTGCTGGGAGAAATATCAATAACCTCAGATATGCAGATGACACCACCTTTATGACAGAAAGTGAAGAGGAACTACAAAGCCTCTTGATGAAAGTGAAAGAGGAGAGTGAAAAAGTTGGCTTAAAGCTCAACATTCAGAAAACTAAGATCATGGCATCTGGTCCCATTACTTCATGGGAAATAGATGGGAAAACAGTGGAAACAATGTCAGACTTTATTTTTTTGGGGCTCCAAAATCAATGTAGATGGTGACTGCAGCCATGAAATTAAAAGACGCTTACTCCTTGGAAGGAAAGTTACTACCAACCTAGACAGCATATTCAAAAGCAGAGACATTACTTTGTCAACAAAGGTTCGTCTAGTCAAGGCTATGGTTTTTCCTGTGGTCATGTATGGATGTGAGAGTTGGACTGTGAAGAAAGCTGAGCACCAAAGAATTGATGTTTTTGAACTGTGATGTTGGAGAAGACTCCTGAGAGTCCCTTGGACTACAAGGAGATCCAACCAGTCCATTCTAAAGGAGATCAGCCCTGGGTGTTCTTTGGAAGGAATGATGCTAAAGCTGAAACTCCAGTACTTTGGCCGCCTCATGTGAAGAGTTGACTCATTGGAAAAGACCCTGATGCTGGGAGGGATTGGGGGCAGGAGGAGAAGGGGACGACAGAGGATGAGATGGCTGGATGGCATCACTGACTCAATGGACATGAGTTTGAGTGAGCTCCAGGAGTTGATGATGGACAGGGAGGCCTTGAGTGCTGTGATTCATGGGGTCGCAAAGAGTCGGACACAACTGAGTGACTAAACTGAACTGAACTGAATCCTCATAGTTGGGTAAAGACTCTCAAGTCAAGACTGGGTAGCACACAGGTGGCTGAATAATGGTGAATGGTTCAGGGATCTGACATTGACGTTGGGGATGTCTTTTAACCTCTCTGAATTCCAATATGCTTGTCTACAATGGGAGAGATTGCTACATTCTCTGCACGTTTGCTGAGAAGATTACAAACCTTAAAGGATTAATCTCAGATTGCGCTATAGATAAGGCATCATTTTATGCTCTACAGCAACCCTATCAGGTAAGTACTAGTACTTTTCCATTTTGCAGATGAGAAAATTAGAGCACAGAGGAAGTAACTTGATAAGAATATGCAACTAATAGGTAACAAAAATGATATTTGAACCCAGATTCCCAAATTCACTATGCTAGGCTGCTTTCCAATTATCCTGATTTTTCACATGCTCCATGTAACTTAACTTGCAAAATAATGTTACTTTGGATAGCAGGAAGTAAAATGCCCAGTCTCCAGGAATTCATTGCTAAATGCATCTTCTAGCAATGATAGAGTGACTGCTATGAAAAGAATGGAATGCATATGGATGATGAAATCAAAGGAGTAAAACAAAGTCATTCTGGAAGGTTGAATTGGTTATAGTACAGGTATTTTGTGAAGATTAGTTAAATAAGAAAAAAAAATACCAGGTACTTTAGACGAATTGGCATATGCTATATCTGTGTACACTCTCACTTTGAAAACTGTTATTAATTGCTCATCTTTAAGTAATATCTCTACCAATACACTGAATCACAGTGCTATCCAAGCTGTTGTAGAAAATATAGAATGATCCATGGCTCTTGACTTGTGGATTAATGACATAAATTATATTTGACCAAGTACCATAGTAGCACATGATCATTGTGAAGGGTGAGTCATATTGAACAAGACACTGGTCTGTTCAAAACACAAACAGTGTTTATGACAGTAATGAAAGTGAAAGTGTCCATTGCTTAGTCGAGTCTGACTCTTTGTGACCGTATGGACTGTAGCATGCCAGGCTCCTCTGTCCATGGGATTTCCCAGCCAAGAATACTCGAGTAGGTAGCCATTCCCTTCTCCAGGGGAATCTTTCTTGCCCAGGGATTGAACCTGGGCCTCCCACGTTGCAGGCAGATTCTTTACCATCTGAGCCAGCAGGAAAGCCCCAGCCCTAAGTCTAAACAAACATTGCATCTCATGCGACACAAAATTTTTTTAAATAATGTGCTTTTTTTTATGTTTCAGAGCTAGCAGAAACCTAAAAGCATTGATACCTCTCCTAAAAGAAATTTCTCTCTGTAGCAATTTTTAAATTTCAGTCAAACTGAAAATATTGTTTAAAAATTTTTTTCAATCTCCCAATTCATCCCTCTAAATGGGAAAAAAATCCAAAAAATAAAAAAGGCGATATATGTATACATAAAGCTGAATCATTTTGCTGTACAGCAAAAACTAACACAACATTGCAAAGCAACTGTACACTAATAAATTAAAAAAAAAAACTTTTATGGTGGAGAAATCAAGAAATTCCATAAACATCCTTGACAACTATGTTCCAAAAAACTCACCACAGAGGCAACTGTGATATCCCGCTGGTCCTCACTATACAATTTGAGGAAAGCCTGATTTTTCTTACTCCCACACCCTAAAGGGAAAATAATCTGTGAAATTATTTCATCATTCAGCATCAACTGATTGAATTTTTTACACTGAATCCAATAAAAATAACTGAGGGCTGCTCATCAAAAACAAACCTCTTCCTGGCAAGGCATTTCTAGAGGCACTTTCCCCTCACCTCCATCTCAAACCCTACTCACTAACCTCTGCATTTGATTTGCTATCTCATGCCAATGCATAAATATCAGCACGCTTGGGGTTGAATGGGAGAGGCAATTTATATAAACAAGAGAGAAACCACCGTGGCATAGCTTTAGGAAATTAACTGCCCCTAAAACCATCTAGAAAGCAAAGCCTTAATTATTTTTGTTTCCTCATGCTACTGAATCTTTCATTCCCTCTTAGGGTTGGGCCCATTTACTGAGCAGTGAGAAGGAATCACTGTGGCATTTGGCACAAAGCTGCTAAGATGTACAAAACTTCAGTTTGATTACCATATGTTCATTGTGTTAATTTTCTTTCAACCAAATGCTCCCTAGATCTTGTTTGCTGAATCTTTTAGCATCTCCTAGATTCTCCTGAATTCTAACGTTTTTCTTCCTTTCTCAATAATGCTCTGGTGGGGAACATGCAAAAGCTCTGTGTTATTCTAGAAATGGCCATTGTAGGAGAAATATTGCACTTCTATATTACAGCTGTTGTTAGTTTCATAAAAATGAAGTGTAGCTTTCACAAGAAAGCAAAGTAATTATTGTAAATATCAGATTTTTAACCAGATAAAAATGCATGCCATGTTCAGAAACCTTGTCATATGACACATGATCATGTTGGCATATTTGAAATGTCATTCTTCTGTCTCCAGAGTTCTAGTTTTTGTGATCATCATTTCTAGCAAACTCTGAGAGCACTGGATATCACAAACCATTGAAGTGGCTAAGTGAGAAAGATTTTCATTGGTAGAGCTGGCATGTTCAAGTGATTCTCTGCCAAAACCAAGAGTCTCAGAGGGAATTCCAAAGAGGATGATTCCCTATTTTTTTTTTTTAATACTAAAGGCAAAACCTCCTTTCAGAAGTGCATTTAGATAAATGTTACAATCGTTTACTGAACTCCTCCTCCACACTGTGCAGAGGGCCTTTGTGGTGCTCAAAGTCCAGCAAAGACATGAAATAGTAAATAAATATCCTTCTGTGACAGATTTAATAAGAGGGAACTAAACCTAGGGCAGGGAAGACCCTATAGGGAGGAAGATTAATTCAAACTGTTGACATTTTGTCAATCAGGATCTGAAGACCCCCTTGAATGCCACTATAAATCACCAACAATGATTAGAGAGCTTGGGTAAATTCTAGGAAAACAGAAATCTTGGGGTTATGACCCCAACTCCTAAAATATCTGAATCGCCCTAGAAGTCAAGCATGTATGATTAAAAGCCAGAGTAGATCCAGCCTAGAGTAGGCTGGAGAACATTTTTACATACTCAGTCTGGGGCAAGGTAACATTTACTAGGGCAGACAGCATAAAAGATATTCAAAGCCTTTTCAACAAGTGGTCTGTGACTATCAGTGTCTGCGTTCTTGGGTCACTTTAAAAATAAATGCTACAAATAATTTTTTAATGATAAATAACAGCCTCAGTATGAAAGTTACTGGGAGTAACAGACAAATTGAGCAGCACTTGTTGAAAACCATAAAGAACAGAACTCAACAAAATCTGACTTAGCTTTCTCCCCTAGTAACAGCACTCAGTCATTAAATGTTCCAGATACACTCATGTCACAGATACCCAAAAGTACAGAAGTTCCATGGGATGCAAGTAAGTAATAGCACATTCTGTAAATACCTGGAGTTTAGTGGAAAACAGTCTTGCCAAGACCTCATTCATTCTCTGCTTAGTATGACCATTCTCCCATATTCATAATTAGAAGCAAATTATTTTGTCCTGAAAAAGCACAGTGGATGGTATACAGTTGGCCCTAAGTAGAACCTGTTGAGTGAATCCATAAATATCCATAAATAATGAAGATTTTCCTCTTCTATGTGCACGAGAGTTTTTATCTCTTCTTCCAGCCTCTTTTTCATTGATTTAGGTTTCACACTAAGTCGCACCAGTTCATGTGAATTCTGCTTCCTTCAATGTCTCCTCAATTTGGAGGCAATCCCAATGTAATTTCAGGGTTGTCATTAAATTTACACAACTCCTATGACTCATGAGTATTTTCCTCTCTTGGGCTTGTCACCAGGAATACACTAGCAGAGCAATTAGTCACTCATACTATTTAGAACTCTTGTTAGTTCTGTTAAGCCCTGTGACTCACTGTCTATCCTTGTATTATGGGTGTTTCATTACTACTTGACAATACAAAGCTTACAATTTGCAAGCTTGAAATATTTACACCCATTTTTAAAAAATTGTATGCCCATATTCTCTAGGATCTGCATGGGCAATATTTTTTTTCAAACTGCACTTGGCAGAGATGATGTACTTTCAATTTCTGAAAATGAATAGGGCAATCCAGGACTTAAATTCATAAATAAATTTCCATGTTTTCTCTACAGGGTATAAAGACTCTAAAACGCTGCCTGGAAATTCAAATCTGAGCAGGGAATTCAACCAAATCCAGTGGATCAAAGTCCCATTCTGAGAGCATTGACAAATGCTTGATTTTTTAAGTACACAGAAAGCAGTTCAAGGCAGACCACAAATGCTTCAGTCAAATCCAACCAAGTTGTTCACATAGACAATTTGTAAAGTGGCCATCACAATAACCTGCTTAAGATGGGGAGCTCTTTTAACCTTCTGTGTTTCAGGTGGACCAAACTTTTATCCCTCCAGAGATTCTTTTACAGAGCCCTATAACAGCATTAGTAATCAATATACAGCTTGATATTCACTCAGTCAGTGAGTATACACGATTCACTCAGTCGTGTCCGACTCTCTGTGACCCCATGGGCTTAACAGTCCATGGAATTCTCCAGGCCAGAATACTGGAGTGAGTAGCCATTCCCTTCTCCAGGGGATCTTCCCACCCCAGGGATCAAACCCAGGTCTCCTGCACTGCAGGCAGTTTCTTTACCAGCTGAGCCATCAGGGAAGTCCTAATATACAGCTTGAAATTCTTTTAAAATTCATTGGGAAATTCTACTTGATGTCTAGATTTACTCTTTTGGCTCTAGTATCATCTAAAAATTGAGTCAAGGGGTGGTGCTCAGAAGTCTAACATCTAGGTGTAGGCTAGACTGGTGCATTTCTTCTGGAGGCATCAGGGGAGAGTGCTTGCTTGCATTTCCTAGCTCCTAGAACAATGGTCTGCAACATTTCAGCACTAGAGACTGTTTTCATGGAAGACAGTTTTTCCATGGACCAGGGTCAGGGATGGTTTGGGGATGTTTCGAGCACATTATATTTATTGTGCACTTTATTTCTATCATCACTACATCAGTTCCACCGCAGGTCATCAGGCATTAGATACCAGAGGTTGGGGATCCCTGCTCTAGAGGGCACTAGCATTATTTGGATCATGATCCCTTCCTCCCACCACTCCAGTCTCTTGCTCCCCTAATCACACATCCTACAACTGACTCTTAACCTCCTGTTCCCCTCGTATGAGAACCCTTGGGATTACACTGTTGGCTCAGACAGTAGAGCATCTGCCTACAATGCGGGAGACCCAGGTTCAATCCCTGGGTCAGGAAGATCTCCTGGAGAAGGAAATGGCAACCCACTCCAGTATTCTTGCCTGGAGAATCCCCTGGACAGAGGAGCCTGGCAGGCTATAGTCCATGGGGTCACAAAGAGTCTGAAACAACTGAAGGACTTCACTTTCATTTTCTTTCACATGGATAATCCACAATAATCTCCCTGTCTCAAAATCCTCAATTTAATCACATCAGTAAACTCCTTCTGATCACGTAAGGTCACATCATCACAGCCACAGGGATCAGGATGAGACCATTTCGAGGAGGCATTTATACAGCTTACCACAGGTGGTATAGCAAAGAGGACACAAAAACTGCAGCTCTGAGTATCTAGGACATTATTTCCCTCTTGAAATTATCAGAGAATCACAGATGAAAAGAAATTATTAGAAAAACATAACATTCTGCTACTGCAACTAGCTGTATTAAGAAGTCAGCCTAGCCACGTATTTATGTTATGAAAAATTGGGAACTGAGTAGAAATATAGGTATATTTCTTGAATCCTCCTTCTTGATCCCTAAACATGACATCTTTGATGGCCCTTCTATCCTCTTATCTACATGCCTCTGCTAAGGCTCAGAGGAAAACATTGACTGGTTCAAAGACTTTACTTCCTAACCTTCTTTCACAATCTGCAAACTTTTTGATGCGAAAAAGAAACAAACTCAGATATGCAAATGTTTTCAAAGTGCCCAATTCAGGGTTTTGAACCAAGTTGGCTCGAAAATGTGCATGTGAGATGCAAGTGCTGCACAAATGCTCTTTATTGCTGGAATGCTCCAGGAAGTACAGTCCCTAGGGCTGTGCTGTACCATTTGGAATGAAAATGAGCAGCACAGGAAAACTCGGGTGTCTCTAAAGGTCAGTGGAATTTCAACCAGATGTTTTGCTTCCCTACCACAGACTTGGCAGTAGCAGCAGTTTATAAATTTCACTTGGGGGAAATAAATGTAAACATTTTTAATAACATGTTTCCGTTTCAACCTTGGCTCTTCCTTAAAGTTCAGAACAGCCTCATACTTGTTTTCCTCTAGCATAGTCAACCAATGTTTATTAGCATAGTGAAAGTGAGTGTAAGTCGCTCAGCCCTGTCTGACTCTGCGACCCCAATGGGCTGTAGTGCACCAGGCTCCTCTCTTCATGGGATTCTCCAGATAAGAACACTGGACTGGGTTGCCATTCGTTCTTCAGGGGATCTTCCCCACCCAGGAATCAAACCTGTGTCTCCAACATTGCGGGCAGATTCTTTACCATCTGAGCCACTAGAAAACCCCCCAAATGTAGTTTAGAATTTCTAAAATTGATCACTCCCCACTTTCCACATATCACCATCCTGTTCTTCCCTGAAGCTATTTCTTTCTCTGCCCATCTCAGAGAGTGACATTACCTGGGTCACCCAATCCAGAAACCTAGGATAAGCTACACAGGCCTCTTCCCCTGTCTCATCCTCCCTTCAAGGTCATTAAATTCTAAGATGCAGTAAATGAAAACTTTCCTGTTCATATTTAACGTTATGTCTTGTGTCAGATCCTTATCTCTCATCTGTGTGATCACAGTGGTTTTGTAGTTCACATCGTGCCTCTCGTCTTGCATACCTTTGTTCAGTCCTTCACTCTCTGGACAGTGTGAGCTTCCAGAAGATGAATATCATGTTACCTCCCTACTTTATTTTTTAGTGGCTGCTTATCATAGAGGTTAAAATGTAAACATTAAATTTTGGTACAAAAGGTTGTTTCCTAATCATCTACCAGTCCTCTCTCTAGCATACTCTACCCTATTCCTGAACCCTGTGATTCACCTGTAAAACCTTCTCTTTGCTCAGCAATGCAACAAAAATTAGCAAGACAGCTCCTGATATTCAAAATTGTACAATCTCTTAGAAGGGATGAAACTACTATGTTAAAAATATAGACACATACATTTACATAGACAGAGTTGATCCTTGAACAACGTGGGGAGTTAGGGACATCAATTCTCTGTGCAGTGTAAAATTTGCCTATAACTTTTATAGTCAGCCCTCTATCTAGGAAGCTCCTGTGTATCCATTACTCCATGTCTGTGGATTCAACCCACCACAGATTGTGCACAGATCGTACAATAGCATTTATTATTGAAAAAAAACAACAACTATATATAAGTGGACCTATGCAGTCCAAACCTGTGTTGTTCAAAGGCTAACTATACAGTTAAATAATGTCATAAGGGAAGAACAACGTGCTTTGAGGTTCAACAATTAAAGAAAAAACATTTGGGCAAAGAATCAATGTAATATTCATACTTTTAAGTATAAATTTTGCAAATGGTTATAAAAAAAATAAAGGGCATTCAAGACAGCAAAGAATATCATTATGATCTTTTAAAGTCCTCAGCCAGATCTTACAAGTCTTCTTATTCTTTAAAAAACTGAGAAGCTGCACTCAGTGTCATAATGAAGGTGCTATTTCAGTGGGCAGTTTCCAGACATGGAACAGCTTCAGACTTTAGTTTGACAAAGAACCAGGAGAGGGAGAGAGTGAATATTTTAAATGTGTTGTTTGTAAAATACACAAACAAAAAAACTCTGCAGTGAGAAGGAAGAGCTATTTTTCTCAGATGAGTGGCCACTGTTTCTGGCAGTATAATATTTCTCATTTCTATTAATAACTATGATTGACCCCCATTCCCTTCCAATCTATCAGTTCCCATTGATTCGATTGACTTCTCTTTCCAACATAGACCCTGGGGTTCATTCATCTACTCTCTTTCTTGCTGATTCCCACTTTTGCTAAAACTCCAAACCTTCATCAACCTAAGCATCTGCCCCTCTTGCACCGGTCCTAGGCTGCCAGAGACATCCATACTATCAGTCATGTGAAGAGTATAGTAAGCTCAGGGTTTCCTTCTCCATCAAGCTTTCAGTGCTACCCATTCAAACCCCGAGAGTTGGCTCTCTTCTACTATATACACTGCCACATGCTTATTCTCAGTAAATCACCTCACTATTTCACAGCAAAATGAGATCACATCATTCCAACTCCCTTCCTGGCCAACATGAAGAGACTTATCTGTGTCCTTATCTTCGTGTCTTATCTTCATATCTCAGGGATAATTTTCTTTCTTGTTAAAAGGTGGATTCTGGTTGCATAAATCTGGGGTTAGGCCTGACATTACTCATTTCTATCTCTGTTGATGCCTTTGCTGCTGGCCCTGAGATCATGGCACTGTGATTAAAAACTCCTCGAATTCAACCCCTGGTAGGACAACCAGGACTTCCTCTTCTCCAAACCTGCAATTTTCCCTTCACTAGGGGCTCTTTCCTCTAAGCATAGAGATAGGCACCTCTCCTGATGTTAAAAATAAAAAAAACATTATATGTATAGCTGAGTCCCTTTGCTGTCCACCTGAAACAATCACAACAATGTTAATAGTCTATACTCCAATATAGAATCAGTCCAGTTCAGTTCAGTTCAGTCTCTCACTTGTGTCCGAATCTTTGCGACCCCACAGACTATAGCACGCCAGGCCTCTCTGGCCATCACCAACTCCCGGAGTTTACTCAAACCATGTCATTTGAGTCAGTGATGCCATCCAACCATCTCATCCTCTGTCCTCCCCTTCTCCCACTTTCAATCTTTCCCAGCATCAGGGTCTTTTCAAATGAGTCAGTTCTTTGCATCAGGTGGCCGAAGTATTATAGTTTCAGCTTCAACATCAGTCCTTCCAATAAATATTCAGGACTGATTTCCTATAGGATGGACTGGATGGATCTCCTTGCAGTCCAAGGGACTCTCAAGAGTCTTCTCTAACATCACAGTTCAAAAGCATCAATTCTTTGGCACTCAGCTTTCTTTATAGTCCAATACAGAATAAAAGTTTAAAAAACAGAAGTTGACTGAATTCATAGATTCCAGCCCAGTAATTTCTCTCTCTCATCATTTAGCCCTACATTTCACCTTTTCAAAACAAACTTTCTTGAATGTGGAGTTTACAAGTTTTTGCCACTGATGTCTAGCTCCATCCCCACAATGACATCAAAATGCTTGTACCAAGGTCATCCAAGGCCTGTTGGATACTAAATTCAATGGAGGTCTTCAACTCTTATTTCACTTCAAGCAGCATTTGACTCCGTATTGAAATCTTCCCCATTCATTTCTGTTATATCATCTTACTCCCATCTCTCTAATCATTCATTCATATACCATTCTCAGAGGTCCACTCCTCTACTCAGCATGTAAATGTTAGTTCTTGGAGTTCTATCAATGCTCATCTTCCTATTATTTATTCTCTTTTTTCCTAAGAAGACATTTTCATGTGTTCAATCACCAACTTATCCTGTAGACTTTTAGATTAATTGATGTTCCCAGTTCAAATATCTCCACTGAGATCTCAACTCTTAGATCCCACTACTTACCCTAAGCTTTCCACTTATAAGCTAAAGGCATTTGAATCTCAGTATATCTAGAACTGAACTCTGGACCTTCCGCCTAAACTTGCCTTCATCCCTATATTTCTTCTTTCCATAGAAGATACCCCCGATAGCCAGTACATAAGCCAAAAATATGGACATCATTTTATTTCCTGTCATTTACATCCACATTCTATTCCTTCTACTTCTTTTTTTTTTTAATTTTATTTTATTTTTAAACTTTACATAACTGTATTACTTCTTTTAAGATCACCCCAGTTTACCTGCTCTTCTCTATTCCTACCTCCACTGGTTCAGTGTGGACCTTCCCCATTTGTTTCCTGGAGCAGTTATTGCTCTTGCTTCCACCAGACTGCATGCCACCCAACCTCACCATACACAGCAGTGGGGGCAATCTGGCTAAAGCATGCATGTGTGCATGCTGTCATCTCAGTCTTGTCCAACTCTTTACGATCCCATGGACTGTAGCCTAACAGGCTCCTCTCTCCATGGAACTCTCCAAGCAAAAATACCTATAGCTGATTCATATTTAGGTTTGATAGAAAACAACAAAATTCTGTATAGCAATTATCCTTCAATTAAAAAATTAATTAATTTTTAAAAATTACTGGAATGGATTGCCATGCCCTCCTCCAGTGGATCTTCCTGACCCAGGGATTAAACCCACCTCTCAAATGTCTCCTGCATTGGCAGACAGGTTCTTCACCACTAGCACCTCCTGCTGTAATAGTAAAGTCCATTCTACTCAGTACATCTTACAAGGTCTTCCAGAACCTGGCCACTGACCTTTTATTCTCTTCCAGTTTCAGCTCCCTGTTCTGCTTCTGGGACCCTAAGCTCCAGCTATACAGGATTCCTTATGCTTTTCCAATGGGCCATAACCCCTTCTTTGCCTATGCCACCGAATTCCCTACTCACTACCACACTGTCCTGATTCTTTACCAAAATTGTTCTTTGGTCATCTCACATGATCCACTTAGTCTTCATCTCCAGAAGCCTTCTTCTTCCTCAGTTTTGATTAAGTTCCCTCCTACTTTCTCCTATAAAATCCTGCTTCTAATTTTGTACTTGCCTCATCCCTGATTCTTGGGAATATATATTATCATTGTATCTCCAGGGATTTGCACAGTTTCTGGCACAGAGAAAGGTTTTAATGAATGCTTTTGAATAAATGGATAAAGTATCCTTAACCCTTGACATCTGTCCCTTGGCAATTCCTGGCAAGACAGCAGATTCAGGGGTATCTTTGAGATAAGGATGGCAGTATTTACACCTGATTTGGACCACCCTGATCTCTCTTCTCTCCACCTTCTCCACCTCTAAAAGTCTCCTCTAAATTTAGAAAAAGTCATTTGCCCAGGCAAAAATAAAATCAAAATTTCTAGACTCCTATGGGGGCAGGCCCTAGTCTATAATTGTATTTATTTGCTTGTTAATGCATGAAACTATTTTCAAAGAACTCACTAAGCTTGTCAGTAATATTTTTACCATAAAAAACCCCAATAATTTTCCAACCTGAAAACAAACATTGGTCCCCAAAGTCTATTTATATTTATGATTAAAGTCCAGGGTCCTGATGCATGATCTAAATTGCCGGGAGCCGGCGAGAGACATTCCACTCATGACAAAGGTCATGAGGAAGGAGGCTCGGCATACGCAAAGGCGGGATCGAGCCTCGGGAGTGCCCCCGGATATTCTCGAGCATCTATCCCCCAAAAAACCAGAGTCTGCCTACTTTATTGCTTTGTGCTCTCACCTCTGACTTTACTAGGGCCTGTCCCCTACCACCATCTCGCTCTCTCTGTCAAAGAGTTAACTTACAGCTCCAATTAATAAAGTTCCTGGGCAATTAAGAGTGTTTAAATCCAAACCCCTCAGATGGCTCTCTAACTCGCCTGACAAGTTTACCTGGACTCCTACAGCTATGCATATGATTGTTTACAGTCTCCCAGCCTCGAGAGGCACGGGAAGCTTAAGATATTCAAATAGCTTAGAGCCTCTCAGAAAGTTAGAAACTGTCAGAATAAAACTAGTAAAAGATTTCATTGATGAGCCAATGCTTGCTGCCAAGTTTCCACATCCCCTGAATTGTATCCTTGAATGTGTATTAATTAATATAGTTGGTATGTAGAAAAAATAAGTAGTGGCCTTGGTGTTAGTAACTTTAGACCCTTAAGGTAATAAATTCTTTCCTTTGTAAACCCATTACACATCCGCCCTATAAGAATGCAATTTTATCTTCGGAAGATGGCGCCAAACCTTAAAATAATTACTCTTAGAGAAAATAAGTCTTTGTTGATAAGTCTTTGTCAAGAGTCATAAAATGTTAATAGGCCTTCTGGCCAGAAGATGATGTAAATCACCTAAACCATTAGTATACGATAAATTTGCAGGAAAGAAACCCTGGTTTTTGATAAGGATCAAAGACTGCTGACTTTGCATCCCCTATTATCCTCTATGTGTAACTTAGGGTATATAAGCCCCTGTTGAAAACAAAGCTATGGGCCTTGCTCACCAACACTTGGTCTCCCCATGTCATTTTTCTCCTTAACCTCCAGCTGAGTCCATCTGGAGCGCGGATATCTTCTGCGACCATTTATTTGCCTGGGCTTCTAAGACCCACTCGAGAAGGTAGGGCACCTTCAGCTATTCGAGAGGGTGCCTGTGGCCTCCGTGGTCAGAGCTAATCTGGTGTCACAGGTTATATTGATTTTCCGCGTAAACCAAGCTACTCAGCTTCTTTTCTCCACTGAATTTTCCTACTGAGCTATCCTCATTCTATTACTCTTTATATCTCTAATTAACATTTGAATAGGTCGCCTACGCCATCTCTCCTTCAAATACCCTGGATCAGCTGGGGCTGGACCTCGGCACTAAATGACCATACAGAATCTATTCTTGGAGACAAAATAATACCTGTGAGTGTCTTGGCCCATCAGGGATGCACAGAGTTCCTTTTAAAGTTCACTTTTGGAGGTAGTTTATTCCACAGCAATTCAAGCCTGGACCAAATAGATTATTTTTCTGGCTTAAAATATATTGTGGACCACAAGGGAAAGAACATGAATAGGTTGCAAACTTACAGCCTTTAAACAAAATTGCCTTAACTTGAAGGGATTCTCTTAATACTGCCTCTAATAATTTTTTTATTTTTGAAAAAATGTTTCAATTTTCCAGTAATTCAGAATGTAAAGTTTCACACACAGGATCTGCTTTGAGCTAAACTTCTCAAAACAACATCTTTTTGATGTAAATTCCTTATGTAATTAGATACAAAAACTAAAGTATAGAATGGGAGCTGGAATAACAGAGTTCAGACAACATTACACATTTTCCATTAATACTAATTCTGTGGGCAAAACTAGCATACTGTATTCTTAGGCTAGGAATCCATAACAGGAGGACTGCCGGTATATTCAAAACAATCTAGTGATTTCCAAAATCTATGGCTTCACTTCCCTTGTTGTCCAGTTTAATTCCTCTGTCTATAGTTTTAACCACTTTCTTATTATTTCCCATTCCTTCACTCCTATCATCTCATGCCTGACAAAACCCCAAAGCTGGAGCATAATTAATACTTAACATAAAGTGTATGCTATTGGATTTCCCTGATGGTCCAGTGGTTAAGACTCTCATTTCCACTGCAGGGAGCGAGGTGGGTTCAATTCCTCTTTGAGGAAGTGCCACATGCCATGCACTATGCCCCTCCCACACTATCTACTGTTTTCAGTACTTTACATATATAAACAAATTAATAATCCCAACAATGCTATCAGGTGTGTACTTTTTTTGTGCCTGGTTCACAGATGAGGAAATGGAGAGTGAGTGACTTGCCCAATGTCATGTGGCCATTCAGTCATGGTTCTTTGCCTGCGGCACTCTTCTACACTACTGCTGAGCTCCAGGGGGAAGACCACTGGAGCAGTCAAATGGGCACCACTGCAAACTTCAGGCAGCATCATCAGCTGTACCCTCACCCTCTTCCACAATTTCATTATGCTGCCCCAGGCTGCTATCTGTTTCATTCCCTGGAATGACTGCATCAACCCTCACTTTTCCTCACCTTCTCCTCCACTCTCAGCCAATCAGTACCCCCTCCTACTTCCCAAAGAAAATTGAAATCATCAGAAACAGAAACTCCTGTAGCTTTCCATTGCCTGCTACAATGAAAGAGGTTCCCCATCTCCCACCTGAGAACAGAATCCCCTTTCGCTTTCTCCAGGACTCTGTTCTGTCAATTATCTCCCTGTCACATCCTACCTTTTTACATTCAACTCTTCTCCCTCCCACTGAGACTCTCTCACCAGCATTTAAACATCTCTGTCTCTCTCTCTCTCTCATCTTACACATCCTCCCTCCACTCTGGCTTAGTTCAGCTACTGACAGGTCTTCCTTTATGCCCACCTGTCCCTCACCTTCCGGCTTTTGCTGCACTACTCCACAGACTACTCTTATGAGACACCAGTGAACGTCTCTCAGCCCACATCTCGTTTGTTGTCTCAGCTGCATTCAACACTGCTGTCACTGCCCTCACCAGAAACACTTCTCTTCCTTTTTACTCTTCTGACACTGTGCATTGCAATTTTTCCTCCTTGCCCTTTGGAGACTTTATTTCAGTCACCGTAGTTGACTCCAACTCTCCCATCTGCTGTCCTAGTCTCTCTTTCTTCTTGCCCTACATCAAAAGCTCAACTGGAATTCCATCACCTCCACTAGCTTTGCTTGTAGTGATGATTCCTAAGGCCCACTTGACTTCACATTCCAGGATGTTTGGCTCTAGGTGAGTGATCACACCATCATGGTTACCTGGGTCATGAAGATCTTTTTTGTATAGTTAAGCTATTTCAAATCCTAAAAGATGATGCTATTAAAGTGTTGCACTCAATATGCCAGCAAATTTGGAAAACTCAGCAGTGGCCACAGGACTGGAAAAGGTCAGTCTTCATTTCAATCCCAAAGAAAGGCAATGCCAAAGAATGTTCAAACTACTGCACAACTGCACTCATCTCACACACTAGCAAAGTAATGCTCAAAATTCTCCAAGTCAGGCTTCAACAGTACATGAACCGTGAACTTCCAGATGTTTGAGCACAAATTGCCAACGTCCGTTGGATCATCACAAAAGAGAGTTCCAGAAAAACATCTACTTCTGCTTTATCGACTATGCCAAAGCCTTTGACTGTGTGGATCACAACAAAGTGTGGAAAATTCTTCAAGAGATGGGAATACAAGACCAGCTTACCTGCCTCCTGGGAAATCTGTATGAAGATCAAGAAGTAACAGTTAGAACTGGACATGGAACAACAGACTGGTTCCAAATTGGGAAAGGAGTACATCAAGGCTGTATACTGTCACCCTGCTTATTTAACATACATGCAGAGTGCATGATGAGAAATGCTGGGCTGGATGAAGCACAAGCTGGAATCAAGATTGACGGGAGAAATATCAGTAACCTCAGATATGTAGATGACACCACCCTTATGGCAGAAAGTGAAGAAGAACTAAAGAGCCTCTTGATGAAGGTGAAAGAGGAGAGTGAAAAAGCTGCCTTAAATCTCAACATTCAGAAAACAAAGATCATGCATCTAGTCCCATCACTTCATGGGAAATAGATGGGGAAACAATGGAAACAGTGGGAGACTTAATATTTTTGGGCTCCAAAATCACTGCAGATTGTGACTGCAGCCTTGAAATTAAAAGACGCTTGTTCTTTGGAAGGAAAATTATGACCAACCTTGATAGCATATTAAAAAGCAGAGACATTACTCTGCCAATGAAGGTCCATCTAGTCAAAGCTATGGTTTTTCCAGTAGTCAAGTATGGATGTGAGAGTTGGACCATAAAGAAAGCTGAGCACTGAAGAACTGATGCTTTTGAACTGTGGTGTTGGAGAAGACTCTTGAGAGTCCCTTAGACAGCAAGGAGATCAAACCAGTCAATCCTAAAGAATATCAGTCCTGAATATTCATTGGAAGAACTGATGCTGAAGTTGAAACTCCAATACTTTGGCCACCTGCTATGAAGAATGGACTCATTGGAAAAGACCCTAATGCTGGGCAAGATTGAAGGAAGGAAGAGAAGGGGACGACAGAAGATAAGATGGTTGGATGGCATCACCAACTCAATGGACAACGAATTTGACCAAGCTCCAGGAGTTGGTGATGGACACCGAAGTCTGCTGTGCTTCAGTCCATGGGGTTGCAAAGAGTTGGACACGACTGAGTGACTCAACTGAACTGACCCCAAAAGTTCCAGGCACCCATCATCCACTCCCCTGCCTTCAATTACTGCTCATGTGCCAGGAACACACAATTCTCTTCACCCAGCTCAGTCAATTCTGTTCCACTATTCATCTCCACTTAGGTAACTCACATGTGCGTAAACCCAATATCACTAACACTAACTACATTCTCTTCCCCCCAAACCCTGCTCCTTCATCAGTGTCCCATATTCCATATCAGGGACTTGAGGAGCATGTTCTACCTCATTCTGCACATTGGCTCCACCACCAAATCACGTGGATTCAATCTCCTAAATACTGCTCACATCCATTTGCTGCTGCTGCTGCTAAGTTGCTTCAGTTGTGTCCGACTCTGTGCGACCCCATAGACGGCAGCCCACCAGGCTCCTCTGTCCCTGAGATTCTCCAGCCAAGAATACTGGAGTGGGTTGCCATTTCCTTTTCCAATGTATGAAAGTTAAAAAGTGAAAGTGAAGTTGCTCAGTTGTGTCTGACTCTTAGCGACCCCATGGACTTACTTCTCTCCATTCCCATGGCCACCACAGGAGATTAGCCCATACTTACCTTTGCCTGGACTAATGCAAGAATTGATTCAACTGGCCTAGTTTCTGCAACAGGGCCCTCACCTCTGCTCCAAATCTGCATTGAAGCCAGCAGAATCTAGTTAAAAAGTAAATCTGGTGACATCTTATGTCAGTGGCCCTCCAAAAGCAATCTCAAACTCCAAATAGTTTTTTTAAAAAAACACTAAGAACTAGCTGTTACTTATGTCTCTGCTTTTATCTTTGGTCTGCCTTCCCCCAGCTCTCTACTCTGCAGTACCTCAAGTGTTTCCCTAAGAGTCAAGCTCTTACTGCACTTGGAGATGTTCACATGTTTGTGAACATCCTTTGACCCCTCCCTCTTGTTATTATCTATCACCTCTTCAAGACACCTTTCTCTGACTTCTAAACCAAACTAAATTCCCTTAGTATGTGTGCTATTTTTTACAAACATTATCCCATTGTTATCTATATTCAATATCCATTTTCACCACGTCCATACAGGAAGGAAATATGCCTGCCTAGTCAACATTGTATTTCTAGACTGGGTTCAGTATACAGTTGGTGGACTATTTATTTTTACTACTCTTGTCCTCATTTTTGTGTCATAGTTATTAGCTGTCTATAGGCACTGTTAGATGAACATTAAAGAAAATGTCATTTTGTGTCTTCATTTACTTGTCTAATAATTCATGACCACGAAAATCATGGAAATATCAATAGGGTATCTTTGGTAATATGATCCACTGATGAAATTACTTGCTTGCACTTTTTTTAGTTGCCAAGACATTTTGTGCCTTTGAACACGGAAAGTGAAACTGGAAAGTTTTCTGTTTCATCTCCATCATAAAGAACATTGTGTGAATAGTGTGTTGTGTGTGTGCATGTGGCTGTGTGTACCCACTTTGAGGGAAGCACACCCTATGTGTCTCGCCGCCCCCTGCAGTGAACACATAACTTCCATTCTAGTGAGTTCATTCAAGCATTTTAAGGAAATGAAAATGGGTTTGCAAATTTTTCATCAATAAAGAAGGCAATTTTAAAAATGATACTAAATTCGCTGTCCGACATAGAAAGTTGGCTGCTTAAAGGATTTCTATCTTTTCTATGGAAGTTAGATAAAACTGAGTAGTACAATCTTTTCCAACCTGTTTCTGTCCCCAAAATAAATATGTATTATTTTCTTTCCAATGATAATTAATTTGTTTTTGGAAAGTGAGGTCATTAAAGCATCCAAAATAGTTTCGAATGCCAAGTTTCACACATGACTCTTTGATTCTCAAAGCTATCATGTGGGTAAATTCACATTTATCAAAAAAAACACAATAAAGACAGCTCAGGTCAATGCTGAAAACTTGAAAGTAATTGAACAATTTAACCACCATTTTCTTGCTCAGAATTTCTTCTCGGGAATGATTCATTGCTAAAAGTCTAAATTGCCTTTGGGATAATCTTAGTCTATTTTGAGGCATCTTCTAAAACTCAAACTATTCTATCTTCTACAGTTTGTATCCAAATTCTGCTTTTCCTAAAGCAAATTTTAGCTTGCATCAAAATCACCTAGAATGTTTATTAAAACATAGAAACACAGATCTTGGACACAATATCCAGAGTTCCTGATCAGTAAGTCTCTGGTGGGGCTGAAGAATTTGCATTTCAAAGATATTCACAGTATACTGTTGATCAAGGGCCTGTGTTTTGAGAACCCCTGTGGAAAAGTTATGCCCTCTTCCACAACATCTAGCATTTCTTCCTACCAAATTATGTAAAAATTAATTTCTCATAGCCACTCCTAATACCTCTTAATCTTTCTGTAATTCCTTGAGGCCAGTACCATCTCATGGAAATAGTATGTGAGTCATATGCTGAATTTTAAATTCTCTAAATTTGGTTGCAAATTTACGTAAATTTTCTAAAATTCAATTTTCTAAACTAGCCACATTAGAAAGTAAAAAGGGATGAAATTAACTTTAACAATACACTTTATTTAACCCAATATATCCAAAATATTGTTGCCCAACATGTGCTGGATATAAAGAATATAAATAAGTAATTTTCCTGTTTTCTCCTCTGTTCAAACACATACTACATCTTCAAAGTCTGACATCTGTTTTTGACATTTACTGAGCATCTCATTTTGGACAGGCCTCATCTCAAGTGGTTCAGCGGTAAAGAATCTGCCCACAGTGCAGAAGTGTTCAATCCCTGGGTCAGGAAGATCCCTGGAGGAGGAAATGGCAACCCATTCCAGTATTCCTGCCTGGAGAATTCCATGGACAGGTTACAGTCCATGAAGTTGCAAAGAGTCAGACACGACTGAGTGACTGTCACTTTCACTCTCATCTCAAGTGCTCTTTAGGCACACATGGCTAGTGGTTGCTGTCATGGACAGCACGGCCCTGGAACTTTAGATTCAGGGAAACTAGGGCATGAGGGCTCTTTTATGACTTTCACTACATTTCCTCAGTTTTATGATGTATTAATGATTTTAAGAACAGATTTTAAGGGAAGAGAGGAATAATTACAGCATCACATGTATATATTGATTTTAAAATGCATGCTAGTCTAAGAATTCTCTATTTTTATACACAGAACCAAATATCTCATGATGCACTTGTTTTGTCCCATCCCCATCTGCTCCTCCATCGGCAATCCCTTCCTCTGGCAAGATAATCCACGTTAAGCACTTAGTATTTGTGCTTCTTTGTTTTTATTCCAATCTCATGTAATCCTATACGAACACACACAGAAGTCTGTCTATATTTGTTTTACTAAATTAGGATATTATACCCACTTCTCTGCATTTAATTCCTTTCTTATTCCATAATAACTCATGAAAATCCTTACAAGTCAGCTAGAGGTTATAATTCATTACTTTTCATGGCTCCAGAAAAGTCTGTGAACTGGGGCACCATAATTCATCATTATTTCTGTTATTGATGGGTATGTTGGTAGGTATATACTCTTTTTTTAAGCACTAAGAAAAATGCTATAAGAAAGCAGAAAATTTTAGATAAGTTGATCAATCAATAGATGTCTATCATGGCCTATTCTCTCTTTAAATTAGCTTGCCAAATATCAAAATGAATCCGCCACAGGTATACATGTGTTCCCCATCCTTGATATTTGGCAAAACTAACACAATTATGTAAAGTTTAAAAATAAAATAAAATTAAAAATAAATAAATTAATTTAAAAAAAAAATTAGCTTGCCATCTCTTTGTTAGCCTTTACCTTAGACATTTTCCTACCATATCTGGGCTCTTTTTTTTAAACGAATGAAAGCAGTTGTCAATATTGTTCAAGCAAATCACTTTAATTTCACTTTCTAATGAATTATCCCACAGTCAACAACTGGCTCAGACTAATATATCTCCCCTTTACTCTCCCAATCATGCTCTCTCTCCCTCTCTATTCAGGTGTTCTCTTCGTCTGCTGGCTTCTAGGTAAACAGTAAAACAAGGCTGGGGAAAATCCACATAAGAATGAGTCTTAATGTTGTACATATACTCACTTTGCAAAAGGTATTAGTTGACACTAACCACATTGCTTTTTTCACTGATATTTTAAAATTTAAAAAAAAAAAAAAAGCAGTAAGAATCAAAGGTCCTGGGATCTATAACCGACCCAAAGTAGCCCAGACTGTAACTCAAGTCATAATAATAATAATCAGAATGATAAAAAGCAGCAACTGACATTGTTAGTTCATGACAGGCACTGTTCTAAGCACGTTACATACTTTAACTCATTTGCTTCTTCAAAACCTCCACTAGGTAAACACTCTTTTTATTTCAATATCATTCACACTTTATGGCTTAGGACATGGAGATGGCAATAAGTGGCAGGAGGCAGACTGAGATATGGGCAGCCTGACTCCAGAGTTCTGTCCGCTCACTTTGAAATAAATCACCCCACCTGGGAAATCACATAATAACCCACCTCATGTCCTCTCTTCAAATTGCAGTGACCTGAGCTGTAAGATGGGCAGAGTACTGCCAGATCTTCCCCCTCTTAGGATTGCTGAGGAGAAAGGTGAAAGGGATTTGAAATCCACTGAAAGGTCTGACAAAAGCGGGTCATCTGGTTTAAGGTTGCAAAATTGGGGTGAGTCGATTTCATCATTTGAAGCAAAAATTAAGTGGATAGTGTTTGAGGTGGAGTTGTTTTTCTCTTATTGGCTGTTCTTGGTCTTCATTGCTATGCAGGCTTCGCACTACAGTGGTTTCTCTTAGAGTGGAGCATGGGCTCTAGGGCATTAACGCAGTTGTTGTGGCCCAGCAGCTTAATTGCCCAGCAGCATGTGAAATCTTCTGGGTCCGGGGATTGAACCTGTGCCCCCTGCATCTGGCAGGCAGATTCTTAACCACTGGACCACCAGGCAGTCCAAGCAGATAGTGTTTTATACAACAGCAAACCAAGTCATTTTCTGACCACACACCCCCTTCTGAAGGTGAGATGTACATACAGAGCCAGCTAATGCAGACTGTGAACAGTGCCAGATCCTCACAGCGGCTAAGCTGCGTGAAATTAGGAAAAAAGCAGCCAACCTTTACCTCCATTGTCTAGCCCAACTGCATCTCTCCTCTCTCTCCTTAAGTCTTTGCATTTTGCTTAATTGGAGCTGCATGCTATAAATCTTACATACTTAAGGGCCAAAAAACTCTCTGGAGGCCTTATGCTGAAATTTGTGTGGGAGTTCAGCAATATTGAATTTTCGAATAAAATGATTAACAGGCACCTCTTGGGCAGCCTCTGGAAAACAATCCTTCCTGACTTGTCACCTTAATCTGAGGAAACTTTTTGTTCTGAGGCTTAATAAAATGACTGGAAAGTCAGGTAGGGATGAGGGTCTAGAAACAGGTAGAGACAGACACTCCATTCTCTAGGCTGGAAACTCCCTTTAGCAAGCAGAATCTCATCACTGCTCTCTGTCTAGGCCTAAAAGGGCCATTGCAACATGTTACTGGGGAGGTTTCAGTCATTTAGCTCCATTTTCACTGCCATCAGCTCTAATTACTGGTTTCTAAAAACATTTTCTCCAAGATTTTAATAGTCGGAAATGGGTTCACCTGATCAGAAGTCTATTTGCTTTTCAGTAGCCCAATAACATCTCTCAGACTTCAGGAAGCAGAGAATTAAAATTGGTTAAGAGGAGGAACATAATCCAATCCAATTCAATCCCAGATGGATGCCTACAAGCCTAGTGTTTGCTGTAACAATGATTTAGATGCCCTGTCAAATAAATATAGGATGTTTATGGCCTTACACAATAGGAATCTGCCTCATTTATGCAGCAGGAAGATCGTTTACAGCCAATTTCCAAAAGACACCAAGCATCAATAATAAATTTTCAAATCAAGGCCAGAAATTGCAATACTCAAAAAAGGGGGGGGGGGCCTGGCAAGCGATATTAAGTTATTGTCAGAAGGTGGATTTTCAGGGACACCATATACCAATTTATAATCCAGAAGTGTCTATAAAATGGTCATGATCAGCCTGGCTTTCCAAATCTCTGGGAAGGAGGAGGCTTGACTGTAAAGAGGATTTAGGTCATCAAGCAACAAGAACAGGGCACCTCCTTCTGAGGAATCTCAGTTCCAGGCTCCCAGCCTTTGGAGACAATCAGAACCACACTCTTTCTCAGCCATATCCACTTCTTGGGAGCAATTCCTATTTTGCACTTACAGAGAAGAGGCTGAACAATGCTGCTGGCAGGGCTCTACTCTCTGCCCCACAGGGATTGTGTAGAATGGCCTTCCTCTTTCCAATCACCCCCTTTACCTACACATGTGTGCGTCCCTCCCCACCGTCACTCACACTACTTTTATAAACTGAAGGATAATTGCTCTCAGACAGTAAAGAATCTGCCTGCAATGCAGGAGACCTGGGTTTAACCCCTGGGTTGGGAAGATTCCCTGGAGGACGGCATGGCAGCCCACTCCACTATTCTTGTTTAGAGAATCTCCATGGACAGAGGTGCCTGGTGGGCTACAGTTCATGGAATTGCAGAGACGGACACGACTGAGCAACTAAGCACAAAGTACACATGTTGCATTGGCTTCTGCTGTACCACAACGAGAATCAACTATAAGTGTGAATATATCCCCTCCCTTTTGAGCCTCCCGCCCACCACCCCTCATTCTACCCCTTTAGGTCATCACAGAGCACCAAGCTGAGCTCCCTGACACACACAGTCTAACACAGGAATTTAAACATCCCAGCTTTTCTGTCTAATCCATCCCACACTATTCCAAGGTGGCTGCTGCTGCTGCTAAGTCGCTTCAGTCATGTCCGACTCTGTGCGACCCCATAGACGGCAGCCCACTAGGCTCCTCTGTCCCTGGGATTCTCCAGGCAAGACTACTGAAGTGAGTTGCCATTTCCTTCTCCAAAGCATGAAAGTAAAAAGGGAAAGTGAAGTTGCTCAGTCGTGTCCGACTCTTAGCGACCCTATGGACTGCAGCCTAGTGGGTGCTATTAAAACTTGGAGGAAGTGAAGAGTAGCTCCTACACCCAGGAAGACTGACTTCTGGGACAGAGCCTGAAAAAACGGCTCTGGGTCCCAGCTCACTCACTCACTAGCTGTGTGACTTTGAGAAAGTCACTCGACACTCCTGTGTCTTGTTGTCTCATCTATGAAACACAGAAAAATAGTAGATCATGGGAGGAGGAAGTAAGATAGTGCATGAAAATTCTTAAAAAGAACCCTTCAAGTGTGCAATGAATTCAGTGTTGCCAACTGGATCTGGATCTCATCTGAGCTTCCTACAGGAGCAAGCTGGGGTTAGAGAGTTTGGGATGGACATGTACACACTATTTAAAATGGATGACACAGTCCTACTATATAGCACAGGGAACTCTGCTCAATCTTATGTGGCATCCTGGATGGGAGGGGAGTCTGGGGAGAATGGATACATGCATACATATGGCTGAGTTCCTTTGCTGTTCACTGAAACTATCACAACATTGTTAATCAACTGTAAGTACAAGTGTTACTTACTCAGTCGTGTCTGACTCTTTGTCAGCTTATCAACTATAGCCTGCCAGGCTCCTCTGTCCATGGGATTCTCCAGGCAAGAATACTGGAGTGGATTGCCATTCCCTTCTCCAGGGGATCTGCCCAACCCAGGGATCTAACCCAGGTCTCCAGCATTGCAGGCAAATTCTTTACTGTCTGAGCCACCATTCCAATATCAAATAAAAAGTTAAAAAAAAAAAAAAAAAAAAGAGCAAGCTAGGAAGTCAGGAACAGGAGAGGGTATCATTCTGGCTGACATTTGCAGTAAGTGATAGCACACATTAAAAAGCCTCTGCTCAAGGAAAGCAGTCAGAACAGGACGACGGGCATTTATGCTCTCCCAACATTTAGCTCTCTGCCCTTCGGCAAGTGGCTTGATCTCTCTGAGCTTCATTTTCCTCACGTCTGCAGTGGGATTCATGATGACATCTCACAGCTCTACAAAGACATATAAAACATGTTCTGTAAAATCAGAGGAATGTTCCTTTCCTGACTTTAGGTCCTCAACTACCTGCCTTGCTTATTTTCTTTATAGCACAAAATGACTTGAAATGTCCTGTTTGTTTTTCTACTGTTTGTCTGATTCATCCCTCCCTAGAATGTCAGCTCTGTGAGGGCAGAAACTCTGTCTTAACAGCTGTATCATTCATGGTTAGAGCAGTCTTGTTCTTAACATTTACTCTGTTAACCTGGTTGCTAGACCAACATACTGGCAGTCAGCCCCAGAAAATGTTGAAGCACATGCAGTCCGCCCTCATTGACTCCTTTCCCAGTCCATTTTAGCATCAGAAATGAATTGCCTCCTTCCTGTGACTGGGGAATCCTCAATATATGAAGCAAGCCTCTCTCTCCCCCGAGAAGCTACAAGTGCCAGAATGCAGGTATCCATGCCCCAGGCTCTCTTACAGCTCAGGTGCAAGGACTTGACTAGGCTCTGTCTCCAGGCTCACCCACTGCTTACTTTCCATTGACAGCTAGTGATTTCAAGAAGAACTACATAATCTCCATCCTGGCAAGACTTGTCAGAGAGCCAGCTCTGCCAGTGAATCTCACAGCAACATCCAGGATCCTGGGTTGGGAATATTGATGGAGGAGGCTGCTATGTCTGCACCCAAGGAGTGTGTCTTCACTGGGTTAGATCTGTGGCATGATTTTAGTGCTTGCTACTGTTTATATCTACTTTGTGGCAAACAGATGGGGGAAAATGGAAATAGTGGCAGATTTTATTTAATTGGGCTCCAAAATCACTATATACAGTGACTGCAGCCATGAAATTAAAAGACATTTGCTCCTTGGAAGAAAAGCTATGACAAACCTAGACAGTGTATTAAAAGGCAGATATCACTTTGCCAATAAAGGTCATCTGGCAAAGCTGTGGTTTTTTCAGTAGTCATGTACAGATGTGAGAGTTGGACCATAAAGAAGGCTGAGCACTGAAGAAATGATGCTTTCAAATTGTGGTGCTGGAGAAGACTCTTGAGGGTCCCTTGGACAGCAAGGAGATCAAACCAGTCAATTCTAAAGGAAATCAACCCTGAATATTCATTGGAAGGACTGACACTGAAGCGCCAATGAAGCTTTGGCCACCTGATACAAAGGGCTGACTGGACAAGACCCTGATGCTGGAAAAGATTGAAGGCAGGAGGAAAAACGGGTGACAGAGAGATGGTTGGATGGTATCACCAACTCAATGGACATGAGTTTGAGCAAACTCTGGGAGGACAGGGAAGCCTGGCATGCTGCAGTCCATGAGGTCACAAAGAATCAGACACAAGTTAGTGACTGAACAACAACTGATTGTATTACCTCCAAGCTTGGCTATATTGGATATTCTCTAGATACAAGCTTAATTAGTGATTTTTATGCTTGAATTTTCCAAGATCAATTTATTGCTTGACTGATAGGATCTTCCATTTCCCCAAATAGCCCAGTATCTCCATCAGCTAGAACATGACCCTCATCCCCTAAGGGACTCTGACTAAACTATCCTAGAAATTACCTGTTCCCTCCTTCCAACATTTTCCTTCTTCCAGATCAATTTGCATACTTCATGGATCTTACTTAGGATCTTACTTTCTATAAGGGATAATCTGATCAGTTAATTCAAGCCCATGTGTTAATTGCCAATGCTAATTTAATACTACCCCAGCATTTTAGCAGTACTTTTAAAGCCTCAGATCAAAGGAGATAATGATGTGCTTTTACCATCTCACTAGTGCCCGGGCATGTGAAGTTTCTACTCTTTGTCTGCAATCTCAAAGATCCCTACATTCATCAAGACATATCACATGTAGTCCAAAGATGGGTGCACTGCGGACCAATCATGTGGTGGCACTGGCGCAGTTTATGGAATCAGTCTTCACTTCAGGACCATATACATGCATATGCACAGATGTTGACATGCGTACAGACACACACACAAATCCCTAAATACTTCAGTCATTTCCAATGGCTTTAGAATAAAGACCAAACTTTTTAACATGTCCAACAAGGCCGTAAATCCTGAGCCCTAACCTGGTGATATATTAATAGATGATTACATGATTTGGCTTTCAGGTGGGGAGAGAAGCAGTTAAAATCCTTTTAGCATTTGCTGCTTTCACTGGCATAAGTACTTCCCATATGTTAATCTCAAGCTACTAAGATACTATCAGCAGGTTTTAAAATTCCTGACTATTTTACAATGGTTCTTGCAAGCCAATAGGTGGCCCCAGCTCCAGAGTATCACTGTTTTCCCAGCCACTTCTCACTGCACTTATCATTGTAACCCCACTGGCTTTTTAATTTCCTCAATGGGTCATACCCTCCCTCCTCTTCCCCTGTCCCCACACACAGTCTTTCCATAAACCCATTGGTCAAACTCTCTGTTACCATCTTCCACAGCTCTGAGAGTATCTCTTTGAGAACATTGATTTCAGGTTACATATTTGTTCTACAACAGAAGTGATATTTAACATCATAAGCAAACACAGATCTGTAGGAGGTGTGGTCTGAGTAGCTACAGACTTTCTTTTATACTCTTTCATATACTCTCTACACACCTGTTATGAGGAACATTTCAGGGCTTATCAAGAAAGAGAACTTCAGCGGCAGAGCACATCTGCTCAGTTCTTACAATCTCAAATATGACAGAATCCCTTCTAATTCTCTGGTTTCTTAGATTACTGATGCTGGAGGAAGTCATTCTAGATGCTTTTTTCTCTGATCACTAGATATTCTATGCAGATGCCTCATGGGATACCTGTGCAAGATTTTGGTGGCAAGTTGGGAAAAAATCCTGCTAAAATGATAGAACTCCAGAATCCCCATGGCCACCTCACCAGAGAAGCTCTGCTGTTGTGTATTCCATATATTGGTCTTCCTTATGAGATTTCTTATGAATAATACAAAAAAATGTTTGCAAAACAATTTTTATTTTTAGGTATGCAAAATAGGTGCTTAGAGAAGTATAGGATAATAGAAAAAAAATGTGTTTCATGGAAAATTTTTCTCATAGAACAGAATCCTTAGCCTGCTTTTCCTTCTTCCCATCCTGCTCCAAATCCCAGTAAAGATATAAATTGCATTTCCAATCTTACTGCATTTTCAAAACTATGAATCCTTTCTGAGACCTGACCATATGGACTTCCATCCATATTTGCATCATAGAGGGCTTGCCTAAAGTGATGTAGAGGATCAATCATGGAACTACACCTTGAACCAGGTCTCCTGAGTCAAAGTCTAATTTCATTCTCCTTCCTAGCTGGTCTACCTCCAGTACCAATGGGAACTTCACTGCAGATGAAAAGAAACCCTCCATGTCCAGGCATCTGCTCCAGGAGGAATTTCTTTTTTACATGAATTAAGCTTTCTGGCAACTATATAGATACATTAACCTAATATGGATACCCAATATAAAACTAGTAAATTTTTGAGAGATCTGACATAGATCTATAGGAAAATAGCCTTACTTCTTTTTAGCCATCAAGTTTCTAACCTAATATGCATCCTCAATACTAAAGCCAACAAAGTTCCCAAATTCTCATCAGAAGCTCAGAATTGCAGTGCATTCCGAGACTCCGCCTCCTTTCCTACAGGTCAGGTCTGAGTCCATGTCCCATTGATGCCTCTTCTTAGATATGTGAGCTCAGGCAAGTTGGTTTCTATTTCTGAGGCTCAGTGTCCTCAGAATAAGTATGTGCATCTTACATGGTCTATTGGAAAGACTAAATGAGACAAATTCCTGGCACGAAGTAAGTGATTAGGAAATTATAACTGTTCCCAGTTCAGTTCAGTTGCTCAGTTGTGACCAACTATTTGCAACCCCATGGACCATAGCACGCCAGGCCTCCCTGTCCATTGCCAGCTCCCAGAGTTTATTCCAACTTAGGTCCATTGAGTCCGTGATACAATCCAGCCATCTCATCCTCTGTCGTCCCCTTCTCCTTCTGCCCTCAATCTTTCCCAGCATCAGGGTCTTTTCAAATGAGTCAGTTCTTCGGATCCAGTGGCCAAAGTATTGGAATTTCAGTTTCAGCATCAGTCCTTCCAATGAATATTCAGGACTGATTTCCTTTAGGATGGACTGGTTGGATCTCCTTGCAGTCCAATGGACTCTCAAGAGTCTTCTCCAACACCACAGTTCAAAAGCATCAATTCTTCAGCACTCAGCTTTCTTTATAGTCCAACTCTCACATCCATACATGACTCCTGGAAAAACCATAGCTTTGACTAGTCAGACCTTTGTTGGCAAAGTGTCTACTTTTTAATATGCTGTCTATGTTGGTCATAACTTTTCTTCCAAGGAGCAAGCATCTTTTAATTTCATGGTTGCAGTCACCTCTGCAGTGGTTTTGGAGCCCAAAATAATAAAATCTGTCACTGTTTCCCCATCTATTTCCCATGAAGTGATGGGACCAGATTCCATGATCTTCATCTTTTGAATTTGAGTTTTAAGCCAGCTTTTTCACTCTTCTCTTTCACTTTCAACAAGAGGCTCTTTATTTCCTCTTCACTTTCTGCCATAAGGGTGGTGTCATCTGCATATCTAAGGTTATTGATATTTCTCCCGACAATCTTGATTCTAGCTAGTGCTTCATCCAGCCCAGCGTTTCTCATGATGTACTCTGTATAGAGGTTAAATAAGCAGGGCGACAATATACAGCCTTGATGTACTCCTTTCCCAATTTGGAGCCAATCTATTGTTCCATGTCCAGTTCTAACTGTAGATTCTTGACCTGCATACCGATTTCTCAAGAGGTAGGTCAGGTGGTCTGGTATCCCATCTCTTTAAGAATTTTCCACAGTTTGTTGTGATCCACACAGTCAAAGGCTTTGGCATAGTCAAGCCGATGTTCATGGTTTCCATTAATTAATAAATATTTCTATATTGCTAGGGTGAGGCTTGATAACTATATA
Organism: Bubalus kerabau; assembly: GCF_029407905.1. Classification (NCBI taxonomy): domain Eukaryota; kingdom Metazoa; phylum Chordata; class Mammalia; order Artiodactyla; family Bovidae; genus Bubalus; species Bubalus kerabau. Next base: position 156,711,081 of record NC_073626.1, read on the forward strand.
TCTTAGGCCTGATCTGAAATTTCAGAAAGTAATTTTCTGCCAGTAGATAACTAGCTACTTCATACTATTTTATTCAGCTAAGCAAGCATATTTGTTGTTTAGTCACTCAGTCATGTCCAACTCTTCTATGACCCCATGGACTGTAGCCCACCAGGCTCCGTTGTCCATGGGATTCTCCAGGCAAGAATACTGGAGTGGGTTGCCATTTCCTTCTCCAGAGGATCTTCCCAACCCAGGGATCAAACATGTATCGGCTGGCAGGTTCCTTACCACTAAGCCACCAGGGAAGCCCAACCAAGCACATACTGGTTTGTTTGTTTGTTTGTTTGTTTGTTTAATATTTGTAAGACAGAGTATTAGTCCTGGGCCATCAGAAATTAACAGATACTCAGTTCCTATTTTCAAGAAGCTGATGATTTCAATCTACCTGACAGATGAGACCTCATATGTTCCTTGAGATCTCTGAAAGGAAAGACCTCACCACACTACTGGCAACTGCCACACTTAATTCTCAGTTCTCTGAGCTATTTGTGTGTGTGTGTGTGCTTCCAATTACTTGAGAATCAATGCATCTCCATTTCCTCTTATTCCAGGTGTCAGAAGAGAGAAAGAACATTTGGTCACCATTTTTACATAATAAGCCTTCATTCCCTGAGAGTTATTGAGTCATACCTCTGTTTTCTCTTTCTAGATTAAATAATTCCAATCCCTTTAACCTTTTCTCAGAGGTCCTATTTGCCAGCCTTCAGTTTATTCATTTTCACTATTCCCCTTTGGAGTCTCTCCAAGTTTTATGCATTAAAATTTGTTGCTTTTTGTCACTCTAAGACTTATTCTTTCACCTAAACCAAGACAAAAGAAAAGCAGCACCCCACCCAACCCCAAAGTAAGAGAAAAAAAAAAAGAGAGAATATATAGAAACATAGATTTCTTCTTTGAGGTATTCATGTAAGATACTCGCATGCTGAAAGCAAATTAGTACTTACTGTCACCAACATTAAGGAGAAAGGGCCAAGACCAGAAGAATTTCTAAATAGTGCCAACCATTGTGCTTGACAATCACCTAAATTACTTTTAAGCAGATAAGGCTATTTAACAGCAAACTTGAAGTTTGCTCTAGTTACAGCTGAAGTTCTCAGATAGGTGCTACTAAAATCACTGTTAATGAGATCAAACAGGAGTTTTTGATTCGGTATAATACCCCTGGCTGCCGAGCAGACTGTCCAGAGATTACTATGTTATTTATAGGCAGCAACTTTGGTGAATCCTGGGAAACTGCAAAAGATTCATCTTTGTATTCTGTCAATCAATAGCAATGAGTATTTCCTGAGCTGAGTCACAGACATAGAGAATAGACTTATGGACATGGCGGGGGGTAGGAAGGAGAGGGTGGGATGTATGGAGACAGTAACATGGAAACATATATTACCATAGGTAAAATAGATAGCCAATGGGAATTTGCTGTGTGACTCAGGGAATTCGAACTGGGGCTCTGTAACAACCTAGAGGGGTGGGATGGGGAGGGAGGGGAGGAGGGAAGTTCAAGAGGGAGGGGACATATGTATACCTATGGCTGATTCATGTTGATGTTTGGCAGAAACCAACACAATACTGTAAAGCAGTTATCCCTCAATTAAAAATAAATTAAAAAAATATTTCCTGAGCTGAGAATGCAGGAATTCTACATGACTTTTAAGAAATGATGTATATGGTCTGATCAAATATCTGATCATTGTATGGTACCCATATATGCTGAAAGGGGGCAGACATGAAAACCAGAGTTCTAAGCAAGATGACTTTCCAGAAATCTTTTTACCAAGATCCTTCCCTGCCTTTTTCTCTTGAGATGTACTTGCCCCCTGTGAGCCAGTAGTGTGACTCTACACACACACACACACACACACACACACTCTCACACACTCACACACACACATACAGAGTTAAGATTCTACTGACAGATTTCCAAATCCTTTCATGAAGTTGGGAAAACTCTTTCTGGATAATATTCTACCTTTCTACCTGTTCTGTTTCATGGACTTCTTTGTTTTGGAACCACTGTTTAGAAAAAAAAAATTTTCCTATCTGGAAAAGTTAAAAGTATTCAATTAGGGTGAAAACAGTTGGTTAGATATCAGGAAGGGGAGAGAGAGAAACTACTGGTTCCTCTGGGCTGGTTCTCAGGAATTGGTGTTCATCTAGTTTATCTTCTGAAGCTTGTGTGGCTATGGTGAGACCCTATGCAGCCAAGAACCAGCAAGACTGAGAGAGGTCTGTCAATAGCAGCCATGGGAAAACCAGCTACATACTGAAAATACCTCTTTCCCAAGTTCTCTAATAACAGAACAAATTCATGATTTGGTGTGGAATTTTTCCAGAGAGGTGTAGTCCCAAAGGCAGTTCAATCTATCAAACCATGACCTAAATCCTAAGACTTAAAATTGATACAGTGACCCTTAAGTAATCAGCAATGAAGATGGCCAAGAGCTTTTAACCATAGCATCTTACCAAGGAGCACACTCCTGGCTGAAGGCACAGTTTGCTAAGCCATTTAATTACCAGTGTGGATCCATTATATCCTTCCTACTCTCACTGGCTCTTCACACCCAGGCACATACCCCAAGATTCCGTCCACCTGAGTGAAGGAAAGGCATAGGTATACAAACACCATTGGCGAGCACATGCACAACTGAGCTCCAGAAGCTCTGAAACCAGGGCGATTAAACCTGTAGCATACTAAATAGTTCTGGGTGAGAAATAATGTAACAATTACTATTTTAGAAAGGCAAGTTTCCAATTATGAAGTGAACTACAAATCAGCCCTGATTTCATTTACTTCATAGTAAAGATCGTCTCATAAATTCTTATCAAGTGATAAGAAAGTGAAAGTAGGGAGCTGATGCTGATGTGTGCTGCCGTGTTAGTCTCTAGTGGTTATGGCAAGTAATGTTGGGTGAATAAATCATTAGTAGACACAACTCAGTGCTCTCTCTCTGTATTTAAATATGTACACCAGAGGTTTACACCAAATCATTTCTAGGAAACAGCAATTTGTACTACTCCACTATAATTCATTGCACCTTGGGAAGCAATCTTTATCCCATTTGAATGGGAGAAATAATATCACCCATACCAAACACTGGCATTTTTACATAGGAAGGTTTAAAAGAAAACAAAAATTAGAGAGTGAAAATAAAAGGAAAGTAACAGAAAGAGGAAAAAGACAAGAAGTTAAGAAAAAAAGATTGGTGAATTTTAAACACATTTATCTATAACAAGCAAGTGACATTTTGAGCAAAGCTTTTCTGAATCTGAAAAAGTAAAATTCCTGCTGACTTTCAAAAGCCAACTCTTTAAGTCATTCTTTAAAAAAAATAAATATTAGATAGCCAGTGAATTAAAAGAACTCCTTTTATAAAAATCAAATGAACCTCTAACAAAGTTTGTTTTGGACATGAATAAATCATCTTGTCATGAATTATTCATTATTATCAAGAAACAAGCTGGGGATTCCAGGAACTGGGCTTGGGGAGGTGCTGAAACCAGGGAGTGAGCAAGTTCACCGTCTCATACCTACTCTGGGAAGGGAAAGCCCAGGCCACGGGCTCAGACAGTGATGCTGACCATGCTAGACCCTCATTCAGGTTTCAGGGGACACTCTGGCAGTCTTAACACTCAGAGAATAAAGCAAATAGACTTTAATCCATATCTTACTTTAGAAAAATGCATATACTCAGTAATAGATATTAAGACCTTTTTTCTTTTTTGAGCATTGTTACTTTTTTTTTTTTTAATGCATGACACATATGTGGAATAAGAGCTCTGTGCCAAAGACAGCAGAAGTTAAAAGCTTGCATTTAAGGGAGATGACTAGAAAATTCCTTAAAGATACGCTGGTAAGAGTAGTCTGACCTACTCATTCATGGCTTTGGGGATTGGATTTTTTTTTTTAACTGGGGTGGGAGAGGGAGAAAAAAAAAAGGGAGTCTCTCAGACCTAATCAACTCATCAGCTTATATATGTGTTTCAGGTCCAAACTGCTTTGCAGGAACGACGATCATTCCGGCTGGCATTGAAGTGAAAGTGGATGAATGTAACATCTGTCACTGTCACAATGGGGACTGGTGGAAACCTGCTCAGTGTTCAAAACGCGAATGCCAAGGCAAGCAGACTGTGTAGAACCGATTCCCACCCGACGACGAGCTCTTAGGAGATGAGGCTATGGCTTCCACACAGCACATGTTCAAAACAAGACAAAACAAACAAACTCCTGCCAGCTACAACAGGGTCACCAGCAAAACCTTTTAGGGTTGACAAAAGTGAATATTTTACTAAGAGGACATTTCTCTCTTTCTTTCTTGCTATACAAAATATACATAGTATACAGCTATTGAAACCGCTTTTGTAAGTATCCTTGCTTGATGGTGACTTGACCACTGGATTTCTGGAGCAAAAAGAAAGAAATAGCCTTGAACAGGCTTCTTCTCTGGTGACACCTCTGGCCTGCCAACTCACCATCTACCGACTTACTCCACTTTTACTCTTCTGTAAACATGGCATTTTTCTCTTGTAGTAATTCCTTTTTTCCTCTTTAGAGTCTAAGGGGCCAGATTTAACTGCACAGGAAGGTTTTGAGTTGTGTCATACTAGCTTCCGGAAAGCAGTATCAGGGTAAGGACCCTTCCTGATTAGGAAGATGCAAAAACATTCAGCCAGTCACTCCCCTTGAGTGAATCTTGCCCTGAAGGGGAGAAGAGAGAGGTGCACTGAGAGGGTCCACTGCTGGGCTGGGTGGGAAACTGGTGCTCCGTGCATTATGTGAGGGCTCACAATTCGACTCTTACAAACCACACATTTCATTCACAAAACCTTGAAACTGCCAATCAAAAACTAATATGCGAAGAATACCATGAGCTTGACTAAAGAATCCAAAGGGAGACAGGTATCCAAAACTGCAACATTAAACACTAGGCTTTCTCATGATGTTGAATTTAAGTTCAGCTTATAACAAAACATACTCTAAACCCACTCTGTCACCTGGCACGATAAATACCAGAACCAGGGTGAACAGCCCCACTGTGAATCTGAAGCCTTCTGAACACTTCTGGCTCTTGAGTTCAGATCTGGCTGAGAGCCAGTACTTATATACAGGCAGTTTTTCTGGTTCAGGACTGTGTTTGCCATGTCATACTAATGACCACTCAGCCCTCTGACTAAAACACAGATTCAGGACACTCTTTCCACCTTAAGTGCTGATTTAAATTAAAGATTAGGGTAGAGTGGGTCTTGCACAATACAATTCCATTTGTTGAACATTTTTTTTAATGTATATATTAGATACTAAGCAATTAAAGTGAACCTTTGAAGAGTCTCAAGGTTGCCCTGGCAATGCTGCTAGTATAGTAACAGGAAAAAACAAACAAACACACAGGGTATCTAATGCCACCTCGATTCAAGTGCACACTGAGCAGTTCTGAAACCACACAGCGTAGCTAGATGCTTATTTCACTCTCCTGTCTTGAAAACCCTGACACAGATCTGGTGGGGTCCTTGAGGAACCTTGAAGGTTATCTTCATTATTGACTTTCTGTCCTTTTCTGCTCCCACCCCTATCTGGGCTTGGCCATAACTCCAGCGGAGTGTTGCCTTCCAGGGCAAGGTTTCTCAACCTCAGCACTATTGACATTTGGGGCCAGACAATTGTCACTGGGAGCTGTCCTGTGCATTTTTTATGATGTTGAGCAGCATTCTTGTCTTCTATCCACTCAATGCCAAGAGCAGCGCCCCTAATTGTCATAACAGAATGTCTCTGAACATTGCCAAATGTCCCCAAGGTGTATGGGAGGGGGCAGAATTTCACCTGGTTGAGAACCAGAGGTCTAGAATAATCAGTAGAGAGTGGTTTTCTGCCAAGCAAGAGCTGGCTGCGGCTGTGGCTCTAGGGAGCCTCCGAGCCCTTGGGGACAGGCAGGATCAGAAGCCCTGAGATCCAAAGGGAGTAAGGCCCCACTGCCACACGGTCACAGGTCTGCCCTCCGGGCATACATCTCTTTAGTCTCACCCACTGGGTTTTCCTTTAAAATTGCCAAGCCTCTCCTCCCTGGAAGTACCTCCCATCATCAAGTAAGAACTGCTATTTCCAAAATTAATGTGTTGACAAGTTGGACCTGACACTTCTCACACATACTGCACCTGTGTTATGATACAAATATCCAGGCCAGCATCATAGGAGGGAGTGCATCAAGCCGCCTTTCCTTAGAACACCAATTTGCACCGAGGTTGGTGCTTTTCTGTTACCACCCCAGAAACATCATATAGACAGTCATGAATCATTCATGAACAATTCTGCATGATTTATTCCTGCACTCCAAAGTAAAGGCACTACTCCACACTTCAGTGTATGTCTAGACAGAGATGTATTATAGAGCTTTCTTTGCCCTGAGGTTGCCTATTGCCAGCTTCAAAAATCTACACTCTTGAAAAGAAATAATAATAATAAATGACAGGAATAAGGTTTGAAACCCAGAAACATCATTAATAGAGCCATGTAGCATAGTACCCATCTATTATTAAGGAGTTACTCTGTCCTTTTTAGAAAACAGAAGGAAAGAGCAACAGGCAAGGCAGAGTACAGGCGTTTTGCATCAAAGTCTTGGCTCAGTGATAGTCACTGCAAGAATTTTCAAGAACGGAGTATAATACCCATAAAGAAACTCTCTTCAGAGGGCTTGCAGAATGAAGGCTGCTCAGCGGCCTGTTACCAGCCAGAGAGAGGGATTATTTTGCTGTTCTTGGATGTTTCTTTTCTCACAGTGTCTCACTACAAGATGTTTCCTTTAAGACTTTGTAACACTGACATTTCCACCCACACCCCTCCCCTGCCCCTTTAGGGAGAGATGAACCTATACTGTGACAGAATTTCTCATCAACTGATAAACACTTTACAGCTTCCTTCTACCTAGGTCATTGAGAAATTCTCTCCAGACTCTGTGAACAGCAGATTTCTGGCTTCATCTGTTGCTTCCTAATCTTTTTTTTTCCTTTTGAAAAAATCTTTTTTTTTCCTTTTTTCCTTTGTTTGCAGCCACCCTGTCACCTCAATTCTCCTACATCTCCTCTGCCCTTGGTTCTCGGCTTTAACTACAGCTCTGTTTAAATAAGGGATCAACATCCTGTTTGTCAGCTGATGCCTGTTAAAAAACGATTCACTTTCCAAAATCTTTGAAAAATGGCGTGCCTGAAAACTAGTGAGGAAAAAAAAAACAAAAACAAAAAACTAAACACTCAACTGTAAAAAGGGGATTCTAGCAACAATATTTGATGTGTAAAATAATATATTATTAAAAAACTATTTTGTTAAATATAAAGTGTGTTAACCAGCAAACATCGTTCGTGGTATATTTGCCTTCCTAAGTTTCTCCCTTCTCCCTCCTCTCATCATTCAATGGCTGATTCTCAGTTATGTCTGTCATTTGAGATTATACGTGTCATTACAGCTATATTCAATTAGAATTAAGCATCAGCTTTAACATTTGTCTGTATACAATTTCATTTTTCATAACATAAGGCTGACTTAGGGATCAGAAAGGAACTCAAACCAGCAGTGAGAGAGTAAGTGATTGGAAAATATTTCCCCTGTTCATATCCATGCATGTTACTAATGATAATCTATAATTATTGAATGCTTGCTCTGTGGCAGGCCCTGCACTGTGCCCTGACCCTTTTCCATTCAATCCACATAGCACAGCTATCCCTGCTTTGCTGTTGAGGAAACCAGAATACAAGGAGATTAAATGTTCTACCCAAGGTCACAGGACCTTAAGTGGAAAAGCAGAAATTTTTTTACTGTGAAAGTTTTCAATCATACGCCAAAAAAATGAGAAAATTATATAAAGAACCTCCATTTACCCATTTCCCAGATGCAACATTTCTCAAGATTTTGCATCATGCTTCATCTATATTTTTCCCCAAGAGTATCTTAAAGCAAGTATCAGGCATATCATTTCATCCCTACATCCCTTCCTCAAAGACAGTAATCATCTCTTTGAAAAAGGAATATGTTTTTTTTTTAACCAAACATAACAAAAATTAATAATATAATCACTATCTAATTTACATTCAAATTTCTTAGATTTTTCTAAAATACAGGGGAATGGGTGTTTGCATGATCAAAACCAAGTCATCTGTAACACTGCATTTGGTTTTTTTGTCTCCTAAATCCACAGAAGAGATGTGAACCCTGCCAACTGACACACTCCTGGGTCTATTGTTGTTATTAGAGGGTTTGCTTTGGAGAAAATTACTTTTTTAATGTCCATGTTAAACTCCCTCCTACACGCTGAACAGGGCAAGCAACCAGCAAGAGGCTTTCTACCAATTGATCTCCAAGGGGCAACAAAGAGCCCCACATCAAGAATTACTACCAATGACCAGCATGCAGAGGACACTGCCTTTTATATATGTGTAACCTTTCCTTGAGGAGTAACGGCAAACTGTTATTTTCCTTCTCCTTGATTCAAACATAGTGCCTAACACAAAGTAAAGCAGAACAATACTCCATAAGTTGCCATCATCTACTGCATTGTTGGAGGAAGAAAGAAAACAGCCAAAACACTAAGAAAACATCAGCATGGTGTCCCCTATACATGGATACACACCTGAGCACCACCACCATTTTCTTAAAACATGATGAGACTATCACACTTTTCAGTTTCCCATGTGTTCAACTCGCTGCTCCCTATGTCCCTTGCAAAGTATTGTTTACAGTTCATTTCTGATTCAGGATTCATGGAAGGGTACTTCAAAGCATAAGAGAGAAAGCTATGAACTGTGACAGAGTCCTGGGTTTGTTATTTCAGGGTTTATGTTGGGCATGTTACTAAAAAAAAAAAAAAAAAGAAGAAGAAAGATTGCTATTCAGTCGCTCAGTTGTGACCGATTCTTCGTGACCCCATGGACCACACCATGCCAGGTTTCCCTGTCCTTCACTATCTCCTGGAGTTTGCTCAAACTCATGTCCATTGAGTCAATGATGCCATCCAACCATCTCATCCTTTGTCACCCCTTTTTCTTCTGGCTTTCAATCTTCCCCAGGATCAGAGTCTTTTCCAATGAGTCGGCTCTTTACATTAGGAGGCCAAAGTATTGATGGAGCTTCACCATCAATCCTTCCAATCAATATTCAGGGTTGATCTCCTTTAGGATTGACTGGTTTGATCTCTTTGCTGTCCAAGGGACTCTCAAGAGTCTTCTCCAGCACTACAATTCAAAAGCACCAATTCTCCAGTTCTCAGCCTTCTTTATGGTCCAACTCTCACATCTGTATCTGACTACTGGAAAAACCATAGCCTTGACTATATGGACCTTTGTCAGCAAAGTGATATCTCTGCTTTTAATAACTTCATGATTTTGAAAAACAAATGCTATTTCTAAATTGGAAACCTCACCTATCATTTACACCCCAATTTATACCTCAAATGTGGAGGACAATATTATCAATGAGGCTCCACCTGCACTGTCTGATGTGGATATATCATTCTCCCTGATCAACCTTATGCACCCAGAAAGTGTATTTTTCTTTTGAGGAGCTAGTTCCTTAGTGCCTCTCACAGAGTAAGAGTTAAATACACTGAGTTAAAAGGATTTCTTTTATTTAATTTTAAGGACTTTAAATTTGTTTTATATGCCAAAAATTTTTGGTTGTGGTGATGACTTAAGGGTTTTCTCTTTAAATTTGAAAATTTTTAACTCATAGTTCTTTGAAGCCCAAACTCCCAGTTTAACCAATCCCAGTGCTTACTTTACCACTTAGCCTTAAATAAGGATCCTTTCAACAAAAAGTTACCCTTTTAGAATTAAGTTAAGTTTTTTTTTTTTTAATTTTATTTTATTTTTATTTATTTATTTTTCTTTTAAGATTTTAAATTTTATTTTATTTTTAAACTTTACATAATTAAGTTAAGTTTTAAAACCTTTCAAATGAGTAGGTGAAGTGGGGAGTCAGCTACCACACCTTGAGCCCCGCCTGGGCATTAAGACACTGTATTCATTACTTTATAAGAGATAATGACCTGCATTCATCAATTCAACCATTCTCATAACTATTAATATCATGGAATCATGAACTGGCATTCCCAGTTTTGAAGACTGGAACAGTGAGATTCAGAAAGGTTCTGTCATTTTCTCAGACTCACACAATTTTATATCAGAGTTGTAAGTATTGAACAGAATGCTACCCATAAAATAGCTTAGACTACAGCCTGGCACATAAGAAGAGTCTCTTTTGTGTTAGCTATCATTATGAGGTCTGGTTATGGTATGATAAATCTCATAGATAAAGTAACCCTGGGTTTGGATCATATAGCTTGAGTACAAGATGTGCAGGAATTTCTGGTTTGATATTAAAAAGATAAATAGTATCTTTGGAGTATGTGACAAGCAATCAACTGTGATTTGAGTGTGAGGTTGGAGATGGGTGGGACACGGTAAGAGTTGTATCTGGGAGGGAAACCTAGTTGTCAGGGATCAAAAAACCACGTTTAGAAAATTGGACTTGGTTTTTATTGATACTGCAGATTCATTAACATTAAAAAGAGAGTGATATGACCACATGTAAGTCTTGGAATAAAAATTCTGACAACTGAGTGAATGATGGGTTGGGGTCTAGGGAAACAAAGGTGTGGACACTAATGAGAAGCAATTACCCGAGTCCAGGAAGGAATAATGAGGATCTGATCTGATAATGATGACCCCGAAACAGACTGGTTGGGGCAACAGGACTTCATGCAGGATCAAATAGATCGAGAATTAAAACAGTCCATGTTTCTAGTTCCAGTGACTAGAAGGATATGGATACTGATAACAGCCACCAAAAACATGGAGCTATGCTTACTTTGAGAGTGGCACATAGCCAACTTTAGTCTTCACACTGAAGGTGCTGGCAATGACCAGGTTTTTAGGATCAACCTCAGATATACTTGTCTCCAGGGCAGCCCCTCTGTTTCTACTTGCCAATCCTCTTTTCATTTTGGTTTGAATAGCCATAGTCCTCCACTGGTCATACATGTTTTCACTGTTGTTGTTGTTCAGTTGCTAAGTCATGTCCAGCTCTTTGCTTCCCCATTGGAAGGCTTCCCTGTGCTTCACTGTCTCCCAGAGTTTGCTCAAACTCATGTCTGTTGAGTCAATGATGCCATCCAACCATCTCATCCTCTGTCTTCCCCTTCTCCTTTTGCCTTCAATCTTTCCCAGCATCAGGGTCTTTCTAACAAGTCAGCTCTTCACATCAGGTGGCCAAAATATTGGAGCTTCAGCTTCAGCATTAGTCCTTCCGATGAATATTCAGGTTTCCTTTAGGACTGACTGGTTTGATCTCCTTGCATTTCAGGGCACTCTCAAGAGTCTTGTTCAGCACCACAATTCAAAAGCATCAATTCTTCAGCACTCAGCCTTCTTTACATGTTTTCATAGTATTCTTGAAATGGAAGTCAAAGGTTGGCATGGCAAGAAAAGAATTCTTTACTAATTTGTGGTAAATATTAATCTCACACCATGGTGAGATAATTTCTTTTGCATATTAAGATACAAACTGCTTATAAATTTCCAACACCTCTCTCTGCTGATGCCCCTTCAGAATGTAAGTGTCAGTTTTATTTTTATATTATTGTTCACCAGGGTTTTGGAAATTAAAAAGAAAAGAAAATTTTCAACCATCTGCTGTGGTCTTCTTCTTTTTCTTTTTTTCTTTCAGAACATACAGGATTAGGTGGCAAAATAGGTCCTAGGAGAGCATTTTGATTTGAGATTTGCAAGAATGCCCACCCTGTTCCCCTTACGTTTTTCTTGGTCTTTGTTTGTTTTTTGATTCCATTCTCTGTTTAATTAATCACAACATTGGGTCAACCAGACCCATTAACTGCATTTCTCATTTAGACCTTTCAGAGATGCGGTTGCAGATACAATTTAATTTGTTGACCATGATCGATAGCAATTAATAGCATCTCTTTAATCTTGCTGAAAGGTCTGTTTCTGACTCCCAGTAGCTACCATCTCAAGGGAGAGGTAGCCACACACATGGCGTATTTTGCTTTCAGGCAGTAGCTACCCTCACCCACCTACTCTTCTCCTGACTTAGTGGCCATTTCAGAAGTCACCATTCTCTAGGGCCTTTGCAGTTATCACAAGAGAGTTTATCTGGAATCTCTTAATCTGACTTCTCCCCTGCAAGTTTATTAGGCAAATGAACTCTGAGAAAAATACCATAAAGCCTTTTTTAATTTAGAAAAATAGATTCTACTTTTTAAAGTACATTATGTTGATAAAGTAAATGTTCAAGTTCCCTGCTTCTGCACATTGTGTTGTGGCTAACCCATCACTGCATCCAGACTTTTCTTTTGATCTGTCAGATTCATTAAAGAGTTTATTCAATTAGTCAATAAATGATGTTCCAGTTAGGAAACTGGGCACTAGGGTTAGGACTAAATGAGAATCTTCTCCTGTTCTCAGGAGTTTACAGTGTGGTGGGGCATAGAGCAAGCCAAGCCCACAATTATAAGAGTGGGGAGTGCTAGGCTCTAAGTAGGAACAGCTACTCTGGGAATATTTCCAACATCCTGGATCTGTGGGAAGGCTTCCTGAGAAATGGAACAGCAATATGAGTTTTAAAAGAGCAAAAGACTAAACAAAAGAGTGAAGGAACTAACCAATTACTCTCGCACAGTATGTAAAGGTGAACCTTCTACTGATTCAGCTCAGACCATATAATTGCTCCCATTTTGCTAACAATGAAATCCACCAAATAAGTAAATATGTGCCTGACACCAAACCAAGGACTTTGAGCAAATAAAGTCAATACAGGTCACCTTCCTACTGTGAAGGAATCACTTGCCTTAGTACCATCTGCCCATTTCTCTATAGTCACCTTACTGACCAGTGGAATTCTCTCTCCTTTACCCAATTGGGGGTACTCAGTGTACTGCATTTTATCAAAGCTTGTCCTTGAATTTTCAGTAGGAATTTGGGTAATGCCATCCTTCCATGGTGTTTGTATTTTTTTGACTTCATCTATTGACTCGTCCTAACCTGGTACCAGACTCAACTGTGGTCCCTGTTAAAGCATCAAAAAGCAAGTGAGAGACGGACTGCTGAGCAAGGAGCACTTTCCAAATGTTCAGAAATGACAACCTGAGGGGATGACCACCTGCTCTATAAACTCACAAGACTAGCCTGAAACCAACAGTTAAGAAGTTTCCTTGGTTACATTTTAAAGAGAGATAATAAAGAAGATGCTAGGCAAAGTCTTACAGAGAAGATTTTTGGTTATTGGATACATAAATATAAGGCATCAGTTCATCAGTCGCTCAGTCATGCCTGTCTCTGTGCAGCCCCATGCAGCACGCCAGTGCTTCCCTGTCCATCACCAACTCCTGGAGCTTGTCCAAACTCATGTCTATCGAGCCAGCAGTGCCATCCAGCCACCTCATCCTCTGTCGTCCCCTTTTCCTCCTGCCTTCAATCTTTCCCAGCATCAGAGTCTTTTCCAATGAGTCAGCTCTTCACATCAGCTGGCCAAAGTATTGGCGCTTCAGCTTCAGCATCAGTCCTTCCAGTGAATATTTAGGACTGATTTCCTTTAGGATTGACTGGTTTGATTTCTTTGCAGTCCAAGGGACTATCAAGGGTCTTCAACACCACAGTTCAAAAGCATCAATTGCTCGGCACTCAGCTTTCTTTATAGTCCAACTCTCACATCCATAAATGACTACTGGAAAAACCATAGCTTTGATTAGATGGACCTTTGTCATTATGAGCGCTTCAGCTTTTTCATTTCCAAAATGGGAATCACAACACTACCATCTCATTGAGCTGTTCCGTGAATTAAATGTGATATAAGGCCAATGTCTCTAAACTGCAAGTAGAAAATGTCTAAGGTGCATACACACATGTATTTGTATCCATGTGTTAATAGTACAGGACTATGTATCAATAGAAACGTAAAAAGCCATGGATATTACAGTGGACTGACTGACGACTGTGTCATTAAGATCACATACTTGCTGTATCTCCCACTTTTGTGCCTAACAATTGCAGGCTTCTTTAGCCTGCAATAATTCTAATCCCACCTTTGCCTTGCAGGGAAGCATTTCATTAGTTCTGCTTGTTCATAGATTTAATTTCCCATCCCTAATCATTTGTGCTTCGTGTGGTACACTGATTTCAGAGGGATGCTGAACATGAGCAAAGGAGAGTTGCAGAGGGGAATGAAAATCAAGCTGTGCGGAACCCAAAAATCACTACAGTGACATGTGACACACATACACAGTGGAAAACAATTTCTTATTTAATGTGTAAGATATTCACATAAGCATGTAGTTGGAGGGTTTGTTTGATTGCTTTTTTTTTTTTTCTTTAGCAACTAGAGAGTCATTTTTTCTGCTCAAGAAGACTTATTTTCCACTTATCTGCTATGTTTACTATTTGATGTGGCCCTGCAGGGCAGCACTGCTAGAAGACAAACAGGGAAGGACTCCCCTGGGGATCCAGATATGCAGAGTTTATCCACATGCAGTCAGAGGAGAATGTTCACCAAGACATGTCATGTGTTTCCATAAAGCACACTCGTCTCCCATTGGCTGGATGCCACATTAGGTTCTCCAGAGACCCCAGCAGTGTTTCAGAAGGTTCCCACCACTCCATTGCCTGCTTCTCAGCCTGACAAGTATTCTGTCCTCAGGAATGTTGACTTTAATCGCCTGAGTATGCTTTAGAAACCCAGTCGTATCTCCAGATCATGAGTGATTGAACAGATCTACACAGCATCTCTGGGCAAAAATAGTAGTGGGAGAGGCCCCAGCACCACCCATGAGGGAGAGCAGGAGAACAGTGTTCCATCCCCCTGACTCCCTTTCCTCAGGACCATGCTTTTTATCAGCAGACAGGCCACCGGCTACCTAGACTCCAGAGTGAGCAGTCTACAATGGCTTCATTTAGGTGATTATGACTGGGTCTTTTTCTTTTAAACCTTTAGCTATCTTCCAATGAGAGGGGATGGCTAGGGTCATAGTATCAAACTTATGAAATGATACATCTGAAAAGCATAAAGTAATTTAAAAAATAGAGGAGTGAACAAAATTGTGATATTTCATAACACCAGTGTAGCATCCAATGATACACTCCTTCTTTGCACTTATGGAAGTAAAACCAGAACATACATCTCTAATCACATATTCCATCCCATGCGTTTGCTCTCACAGAAAACAGAAGGTCAATCATCAAACTCATATGCCTATTGAAATAATGTCAACTCAGAAAAAATATTGTTTACCATCACATATAAATTTCAGGACATATAAATCCAGTGTATACAGACTGCGTACATAGCACTGTACAGTTTTCTTTAGCTATTTCCTGGAGAAATAAAAGAGCATTGGGAAATGCATCATGCATGTGATGAAATACAGCATAGAGACATATTATCTTAGCCTTGGCTCTGACACAATGAGAACAGATTTCTAATACTGTTTGCTTAGTTTGAGCAATTACATCTTTAGCATCATCAGACTTAAGGTTAAACTAAATAATCTCATCCAAAAAATTTTTTGTGAGAGCTGATTTTTGTCTGTTGAGCTGAATCAAAGAAACTGAATCACTGTACAGGGCCAGTTTGTAATGATTCTAGCATTATCTACAGAGCCATGTTTGCAAGGCCAAATGTTTTCTCCCTTTGTATAAAGTATTTGTTGTAAGTGAACCTCTTTTCAACTTCTTGACTTATACCATATGTACATACAAGCACATACAACACTTATGATATGGGATAAATAGGGTATTATTAGCACCCCCAAATTCGCCCTGTGCCCCCTTCCAATTAATTCCCTCCCCACCACCAAGGGTAGCTCCCATCAAGAATGATGAACTTCCAAATAGCACAGCTCACTTTGGCCTGTTTTGAAACTCAATCAAATTATACAGTTTGTATTTTATGAATCTGGCTTCTTTCATTCCACATCTTGCTTATGAAATTCATCCATATTATTGAATCCCTTTATTTCCTTTATGAAAAGATTTAATTTCATTTCCAGAGCTACAGGCCTTGATTTACTAGAAGGAATGTAATTATTAATATTAAAAAATCTAAAATCTCACCCAGAGATCAGAAATGGGGGAAAAACTCTATAAGCTTACTTTTTCTTTTTCAAGGTATTTAATAATATACATTAATTTAGGAAGGTACTGGATGCCTACATAGGGAGCCACTTCACAGCAGAGTTAAATGTTAAAAAGCACCAGCTGGGAAGTTCAGTTTCTATTTTTGAAGGAGCGAGCTTGTCCTTCATTGTAGATTTCATCACCTCTAGCCGAATTTGTCATTTATCACCATTTTCCTTCCCTCATCAGTAAAGTATTACACTGGCCTAGAAAGAGAGACAAGACTTCCTGACAAGTGAGCTCAGAAAGGTCAGCTCTCAAAGAGAGAAGGAAAAAGCATTGTGACATCGGAGGTGGGGTCACTGGGGACTAGAGAAAGTGTCAAACATTTCCCGAGGGGGACAACTCATCCTAGCAGGAACCGTGGGCTCTGTAATCTGGCCTGAAGCCCATGGACTAACCCCCACTCTGACTCCTTCTCTTTCCAGCCCTCAGTTCTCAGTCTAAAGGGTACTTCCTAGGGAGTACTAGCCTCCTATCCTGATTGGGTCAGGTCCCTCAGGAGTTCTTCTCTAGCCCCCTAGACTTTTTTTTGGAAAATTTATGACCCCATATATAAATTATGTTTCTGCTGTCCCTTTCACCAGACTTTAAGTTGATGAGGCATCTAGGAGTATGCCTGGCAAATAGCAGGTATTCATCTAGTATTTCTTGAATGAGTGAATTAAAAAGGGGACAAGATAATATACTGCAGGTATCCTTAAGATATAAAATCCTTTTTATCCCTAAACTTTATGATTTGTTCCTTCTTGGTGTCCTTATGTCAGTCTCTCTAAACAAACCAGAAACTCTTGAATGTCAAATAAATCCACTTCTTTCTAAACACAAAATGCTTCCTCATTTCTAGGAATGTGTGCATTATAGGTTCCTTAAATTAGAGGTCCAGCTGCTCAGAATTTTGGTGCCAAAACCCACCAAATGAATGGAAAATCAGAAGAGCAAACACATTTGCCTAAAAAGAAGCATATTACTCCATTTCAGAAAAATGGATCCGTGGAGAGTATTAAATTACATTAAAAAAAAAAAAAGATTTGTAATGTGCATACACCTCCTCACAGCCAATGGATCCATTCAGGATGACGTATTTAGCAGAGAGAAGAGACAATTGAAGTATTGTGCATTTCATGTTAACCTCGTGTTTCTTCAGAGAAATGACTTTTTCGTTTCCTTCTTTGGATTCTTAGACTCTGAGGAAATTGACTAAAATGACCAAGAAAGCATGTTAATACAAAGTGTTTGGGCTTTTTTCAAAAGCAATTTAGATGGTCAGATGATGGGTTCAGTTTTTGCAGTTACAGACAACCAACACGACCAAGTGACAGTCTAATTTGTCAGGTATGGGAAAGTTAAAACAATTTTTATTCTGATTTGTTTATAGGGGTGAGTTCTAGAATTGGAAGGGCCTCATAGGCAGTGAATTTCTTAATCTGATGAGCATTAACTATTACTGATAATTTACACATAGAGGTGTCTATATTTCTAATTATCAAAATGCATTCATAGTACATGTTACTACATGATAACAACAATCCTATAAATCTGGCAATGCTAGCAGTTCCCAGAAACTTCTAGCCAGTATCCTAAAAACTAAGCTGAACTGCTGGTGTATCTATCCCTTAGGACCTTAACACACCATTTGCTCCTAAAACCTGCTTCCAACCTATAAGTGACACAGAAAGTATCTAAATTAAGAATCCTTCCGCAGTTTTTTCCATAACCTGGCCAATTACCTAAAACTTTCAGCCAAAGGAAATCTTACATAAAACTGTTAAGTGTATCAGTTTAACTCAAAGACAATTTAATGAGCATTTTAAATCATTTACCAAATGGAAGGCACTGGGCTTCATGTCGAGGGTACTAAGATGAATACAAAATAGTCTTTTTCTCAAAAAACTTTATAGCCTAGTGAAATAGAGACACAAAACTGTCAATAAAATTTCAATATATAGAGGTTTGCACAGGATGTGATGGAGCATAAAAGAGGATTACTTCACATTGGATTTTCGAGTATGCTTTCTGGAGAAAAGATGTCACAGTTGAGTTTTGGAAGATGACCAAGGGCTAACAGGATGTGGAGAAGTGAGCAGGCGGTTGCAGCCAAGGGGTCACCTGAAATCAGGACATGCAGTGTGAGGCAGGACTATAAGCGTGGAGAGTTACAAGCAAATCCATGGTACCCTCCGACTGAGAAGGGAAGCTAATAAGGCAGGTGTTGGACAAGTCCCAGAGGATCTTATGAGCCCTATTAAGAAGTTAAACTTCAGGTGGTATTAATAGATGTTTAGGAAACCACTGGGAGATTCTGGAGTGGGGGAGCAACATAGTTAAATGTGCAACTTGGAGAGAGGATTCTGGTTCTGGCTACACCATGAAAATACATCTGGTTAAAAATAAATTTAATAACTAAGTAAAAACAGGGACTTCCCTGGTAGTCCAGTGGTTAAGACTTCACCCTCCAAAGCAGTGGGTGTGAATTTGATCCCTGGTCAGGGAGCTAAGATCCCACATGTCTCTTGGCCAAAAATACTGAAACATAAAACAAACAATATTGTAAAAAATTTAATAAAGATTTTTAAATTATACACATCAAAAAAAAATTTTATGAGTAAAAATAAAAAAGAATGCATCTGGGTCAGTGACACTCTACTGAAGCAGAATTAGAGGACAACTGTGCTCAAAACAAGAGCTTGTCTACACTCAAGCCTTGTTACAGGGATAAAGAGAAGTGAATCCATCTGAGCTTGCTTCAGGCAATAAAATGAGGACTTGAAAACTGAAGATGAGTGTTGAAAGGAGGAAGCAGTGTAGTCTGGGCAAGAGCTGAAATACAAGAACAGGTTGGGTTTGTAAGAGCAGGACTTTCAACTTTAAGCATGTTGAATAACAGGTTGCTGTGAGATTTCTAAGTAACTGGGTGGCTCAGACAGTAAAGAATCTGCCTGCAATGCAAGAGACCAGGGTTCAACCCCTGGGTCAGGAAGATCCCCTGGAAAAGCAAAAGGCTATCCACTCCAGTATTCCAGTATTGCCTGGAGGATTCCATGGACAGTGTAGCCTGGCAGACTACAGTCCATGGGGTTGCTAAGAGTCAGACAAAACTGAGTGACTTTCACTTACACTTTACAACCTTCACTTCCTCCAACAGGATCAATGGATATATGGGCTCAAGCTCATGTAAAGTTCAAAGCCAAGCTTAAGATAGAAATACAGGGTAAAGAGTCCTAAGAACATAAAAGACATGGAGCAGATAAGTGTGAACAAGTAAAAAGACTACAGGAGTAGAAAAATATCAATTATAACACTGCTAAAGTCCTTAGTGTTTCCAGTGGTCAAAATATTCACTAAATGTTTTCACATATATTTTATACAAGCAAAGCCAAGAGCTAATGGTGGACTAACACTGAGCCAAATTCAAGCATCCTGAATGAAAAGTGATTCTTAGCTATCTCAGAGAGATTCAACAGGATGCTCTGTCATTACCTACTCATGTACATACATTACTGGATAAAGGGCATGTGAGTAATTCACTCTCATACAAATAATTCTTACTTATATGTGGCTAAAACACTCAGGCACATTTCTTAGTCCATGAGGCTCAATTTAATGCATAAAGAACATCTTTGGAATTAATAGTACTTTGATGGTTTCATTTTTAATTTTGCTCAGATGAAAAATTCTGAGTGCTGCTTGATAATTCTGGCACCTATGCAGCATCAGCAACAGGCCCCGCAAGAAGCATGAGGCCAAGGTTAAAGCTCATCTACTTCAAGTTGCCACAATACCCAAAGAACCCATTTTCATGGTATTGCATGTCTTCTGATATTTTACTGGTATGCCCAGAATCTGAGAGCAGGAGGGGTGCCCTGGGACTAATTTCAGTTGCAGATGTGTAATTCTCAGCATTCAATTTCCCTTAACTTTCACAAAATTCAAGGTTACTGCTTTAACTTATTAGTCTTTTGCTAATTTTTTTTCATGTAAAAAAAAAAAAGTAGAAATGCTGTTTTCCTCAAAATACAAAAGACAATGGTGTAATGGAAGTCGTGGGTTCCAGTTTCTGTTGAATTAACAAGTGTGTGCTAAAGAAATAACTGCTCAAGAAAGCCTTTGACAAAATTCAACATCCATTTATGATAAAAAACCTCCAGAAAGCAGGCATAGAAGGAACATACCTCAACATAATAAAAACCACATATGATAAACCCATAGTAAATATTATCCACAATGGTGAAAAAGTGAAAGCATTCCCCCTAAAGTCAGAAACAAGACAAGGGTTCCCACTCTCACCACTACTATTCAGCATAGTTTTGGAAGTTTTAGCCACAGCAGTCAGAGAAGAAAAAGAAATAAAAGGAATCCAGATTGGAAAAGAAGAAGTAAAACTCTCACTGTTTGCAGACGACATGATCCTCTACATAGAAAACCCTAAAGACTCCACCAGAAAATTACTAGAACTAATCAATGAATATAGTAAAGTTGCAAGATATAAAATTAATACCTAGAAATCCCTTGCATTCCTATACACTAAAAATGAGAAAACAGAAAGATAAATTAAGGAAACAATCCCATTCACCATTGCAATGAAAAGAATAAAATACTTAGGAATAAATCTACCTAAAGAAACAAAAGACCTATATATAGAAACTATAAAGCACTGATGAAAGAAATAAAAGAGGACACAAATAGATGGAGAAATATACCATGTTCATGGATCAGAAGAATCAATATAGTGAAAATGAGTATACTACCCAAAGCAATCTATAGATTCAGTGTAATCCCTATCAAGCTACCAATGGTATTTTTCACAGAACTATAACAAATAATTTCACAATTTATATGGAAACAGAAAAAACCTTGACTAGCTGAAGCAATCTTGAGAAAGAAGAATAGAATTGGAGGAATCAACCTGCCTGACTTCAGACTATACTACAAAGCTACAGTCATCAAGACAGTATATAGATCACAAAGACAGTATATAGGCAGTATATAGGCACAAAGACAGAAATATAGATCACAAAGACAGTATATAGACAGTATATAGGCACAAAGACAGAAATATAGATCAATGGAACAAAACAGAAAGCCCAGAGATAAATCCATGCACCTATGGACACCTTATCTTCGACAAAGGAGGCAAAAATATACAATGGAGAAAAGACAATTTCTTTAACAAGTGGTGCTGGGAAAGTTGGTCAACCACCTGTAAAAGAATGAAACTAGAACACTTTCTAACACCATACACAAAAATAAACTCAAAATGGATTAAAGATCTAAATATAAGACTAGAACTATAAAACTTTTAGAGGAAAACATAGGTGGAACACTCTCTGACATAAATCACAGCAAGTTCCTCTATGACCCACCTCCCAGAGTAATGGAAATAAAAGCAAAAATAAACAAATGAGACTTAATTAAACTTAAAAGCTTTTGCCCAACATAGGAAACTATAAGCAAGGTGAAAAGACAGCCTTCAGAGTGGGAGAAAAGAATAGCAAATGAAGCAACTGACAAAGAATTAATCTCAAACATATACAAACACTTCATACAGTTTGCTGCTGCTGTGTCACTTCAGTCGTGTCCAACTCTGTGAGACCCCACAGACGGCAGCCCATTAGGCTCCTCTGCCCCTGGGATTCTCCAGGCAAGAATACTGGAGTGGGTTGCCATTTCCTTTTCCAATGCATGAAAGTGAAAAGTGAAAGTGAAGTCGCTCAGTCATGACCAACTCTTAGCGACCCCATGGACTGCAGCCTACCAGGCTTCTCCGTCCATGGGATTTTCCAGGTAAGAGTACTGGAGTGGGTTGCCATTGCCTGCTCCAGAAAAATAAACGACCTAATCAAAAAATGGGCCAAAAAACTAAATAGACATTGCTCCAAAGAAGACATACAGATGGATAAAAACACATGAAAAAGTATTCAACATCACTCATTATCAGAGAAATGCAAATCCAAACCACAATGAGGTACCACCTCATGTGGATCAGAATGGCTGCTATCAAATGTCTACAAACAATAAATGCTGGAGAGGGTATGGAGAAAAGTCAACCCTCCCACACTGTTGGTGGGAATGCAAACTGGTACAGCCACTATGGAAAACAGTGTGGAGATTCCTTAAAAAGCTGGAAACAGAACTGCCAAATGACCCAGCACTCCCACTCTGGGCATACACACCGAGGAAACCAGGAATGAAAGAGACATGTATACCACAATGTTCATTGCAGCACTGTTTACAATAGCTAGGACACAGAAGCAACCTAGATGTCCATCAGTAGATGAATAAGAAAATTGTGGTACATATACACAGTGGACTATTACTCAGCTATTAAAAAGAATGCATTTGAGTCAGGTGTAATCAATTGGATGAAACTGGAGCCTATTATACAGAGTGAAGTAAGCCAGAAGGAAAAGCACCAACACAGTATCAGTTCAGTTCAGTTACTCAGTCGTGTCTGACTCTTTGCGACTCCATGCATCGCAGCACGCCAGGCCTCCCTGTCCATCACCAACTTCCAGAGTTTACTCAAACTCATGTCATTAACACATAAATACGTAATTTAGAAAGATGGTAACAACAACTCTATATGTGAGACAGCAAAAGAGACACAGATACAAAAACATACTTTTGGACTCTGTGGGAGTAGGCAAGGGTGGGATGATTTGAGAGAATAGCCTTGAAACATGTATATTTCCATATGCAAAACAGATCACCAGTCCAAGTTCAATGCATGAAACAGGGCAGTCAAAGCCAGCGCACTAGAACAACAGAGAGGGATGGGATGGGGAGGGAGGGGGGTTTGGGATGGGAGACACATGTACACCTGTGGCTGATTCATGTCAGCCATTTTGTATGGCATTTTGTATGGCAAAACCACCACAATATTGTAAAGTAATTAGCCTCCAATTAAAATAAATTAATTAATTTTAAAAAACATATATATATATATATATATTTGAAAGCTAGAAAGATGGTATTGATGAACCTCTTTGCAGGGCAGAAATAGAAAATGGACATGTGGACACAGGGCCAGGGTGTGAAGGCAAGGGTGAGATTAACTGGGAGAGTAGCACTGACATATATACACTGCTGCTGCTGCTTCTAAGTCACTTCAGTCGTGTCCGACTCTGTGAGACCCCATAGATGGCAGCCCACCAGGCTCCCCTGTCCCTAGGATTCTCCAGGCAAGAACACTGGAGTGGGTTGCCATTTCCTTCTCCAATGCATGAAAGTGAAAAGTGAAAGGGAAGTCGCTCAGTCGTGTCCGACTCTTAGCGACCCCGTGGACTGCCAGCCTACTAGGCTCTTCCATCCATGGGATTTTCCAGGCAAGAGTACTGTAGTGAGGTGCCATTGCCTTCTCCAATGTGTCAAATAGGTATTAACAGTTAGTGGGAAGCTGCTGTATAGCACAGGGGGCTCAGCTCAATGCTCTGTGATGACCTAGATGGGTGAGATTGAGGGTGAGAAAGAAGTTCAAGAGGGAGGGATATATGTATATATAGATATATATAGCTGATTCGCTTTGTTGTACAGCAGAAATGAATACAACTTTGTAATTATACTCCAACAACAAATAAAATTTTTTTAAAAAGAACAGGACTATGGCTGGGATAACTAAGTATAGAGTACAAGAACACTCATCCTGGCAATAGCTCAAAAACAACCAGAAAGTATCTGCAGGGCAAAAAAATCTTCCATACCATTTGACTAGCTTATATGCCTTAAACTCATCCTTGGCTGACATGTTACCACTGGTGCATTAATCTGACCCCTTAACTTGCTGAATGATACTTCATACCTAAATTTATATTTGTGTAGTACTTTGCAATTTTCAATGTATTTTTATATATGCTATTTAGCTTTCTATCCCAAGAATTCACTGTGACAGGGCAACTATATTTGTAAGATTGTCATGTTGGGAAAACTGAAGCTCCAAAGGGTATAATGGTTTGCACAGAATTACATGATTAATTAATGATGGAACTGGTCAAGAAGCTAAGTCTTCAGACTTCTAGGTGAACTTTATCTCCACTCTACCCCAAGCTCGCAATAAAGATATATGTTGTTATTTAGTCACTAACTTGTGTCCAGCTCATTGCGACTCCATGGACTACAGCATGCCATGGTTCCCTGTCCTTCACTAGCTCCCAGAGTTTCTTCAAACTCACGTCCATTGAGATGGTGATGGTATTGTATCCTACCATTTCATCTTCTTTTGCCCCTTTCTCCTTCTGTTCTCAATCTTTCCTAGCATCAGGGTCTTTTCCAGTGAGTCAGCTCTTTGAATCAGGTGGCCAAAGTACTAGAGCTTCATCTACAGTCCTTCCAAAGTACTCAGGGTTGATTTCCTTTAGGACTGGCTGGTTTGCTCTCTTTGCAGTCTAAGGGACTCTCAAAAGTCTTTTCAACCTTCTTTATGGTCCAACTCTCACAGCCATACATGACTACTGGAAAAACCATAGCTTTGACTATACAAACCTTTGTTGGCAAAGTGATGCCTCTGCTTTTTAATATGCTGCCTAGGTTTGTCATAGCTTTTCTTTCAAAGAGCCAAGCATCTTTTAATTTCATGGCTGCAGTCACCATCCGCAGTGATTTTGGAGCCCAAGAAAATAAGATCTGTCACTGTTTCCACTTTTTCCCCTTCTATTCACCATGAAGTGAGGGGACCAGATACGATGATCTTGGTTTTTTGAATGTTGAATTTTAAGCCAGCTTTTTCACACACATACATATATACATGCATATATGTATATATGTATACACATACAGGTGGTAAAGAATCTGCCTGCAATGTGGGAGACTTGAGTTTGATCCCTGGATTGGGAACATCCCTGGAGAAAGGAATGAACACCCACTCCAGTATTCTGGCCTGGAGAACTCCTTGGACTGTATAGTCCATGGGGTCATAAAGAGTCAGACACGACTGAGCAAATTTCACTTTCATACATGCATAATATAAAACCACTGAGGTCTTACACAGGCTATGAATAGCACCTAGTGTTATGGAACAAAGCATTTTTCTTAGGATTCTTAACTAGCTGGAACAGACGACAAATTTGAGAAATGAACTTTGTGACATTCCTACTCCTCTCCCAAGAGCCCCATTTTACCCTCATATTTTCACCCTCCAGATCTGGGCTTAAGGTTCTCAGTCTTAGGATGAATCATTTCCAGCTCTTCCTAGTAAGCAAATTCCCCTAGTCTTTCATAAAACACAAATTTTGCTTCCTCTCTAAAAGTTGTCCTTATTTCTCCTGGAATTATTCATTGTTCCCTCCTCTAAACTATCAGAGGATAGCTCTATTCATACATTTTAATGTCATCTATTATTTCATATTTTAATATTTCATCCCATCCATTTTTCCACTGGACCAGGAGTTCCCAAGAACAAGTACCTATGTTTCATCCTTGTGCATTTGCAGTACCTAGAAGGGTCTGGCATATGATAGATATTCAAGAGGTATTGGGTCTGTGGATCTGAAAAACTTTAGCCTAAAATATTGGTGACAATGTACTTGCTCCCTTCACAATAATGGATATTAATGTTAAGAGAGATCTTTAGAGAGCGGTCAATACTTAGCACAAAGTAATCAATCTCACAGGATGACGTATCAGTATGATTGTGTATACTATCAGTATGACTGATAGTTTGACTATGACAGTATGCGGGGAATTCGAGACAGTGGAGTGTTCCTATTGTTTCTCACATGTGCAACTTCAAAGATCAATTAATTATTTCAATGGACAAATATTTACCACAGACATTTGGCATTCATTATGAATTCTTCCAGGCTTCTCTACATAACCTTGAACTCATGACTTCAAAATATTTTGGCAAGGATTTTGGTTTGCTCCAGAACTATATTCTATTGAAAAAATCACTTGTTTTCTTTCCCTATCCAAGTAATCAATTTTGTTATTTTTAAATTTTTATTGTCAGTTATCTTATTTCACCTCTATTTTACACACATTTTAAAAAATTCAGTTGTGAGCACTTGATGACATGCAATAATGATCACTTGATAAAGAGCTAAGGGCCACCAATCATGCTGAGATGCACATGCAAAATTCCAGGGCCCTCTGGAGGTTACTTAGGAAAATTCAAAACCACAAATGTTAAATCTGCAAATGCCAGGGGTTCAATGGTTAATGAGTATCTATTACATGCAATACATTGTGGTGAGGGCTGCAGAGAATTCAATGCACATAAATTGTCTCTGTCTCAAACATTCTACTAATTAATCCAGTACCTCTATCTCTGTTGCACCATTTGAGCTTACATTTTTATTTAAGAGAACATCTTAGAGAAATAGCCTCAAGGCTTCCAGTCAAAATGGCACCTTGGATTAATGCTTCAACTTTCTGTTTGACTCATTCACAGTATACTGTGAATACTGTGAATTCATAGTATACTTTTTAATTACTTTTAAAAGTATTAAAATAACAGTCATTTAAAATGTGAACAAGAGTTGGAAATATATAAATATGCACCAGAGTTGGAAATAGAACAGAAACAGAGATAAGTAGGGGCTACAGCCAACCAGATCAACCAGATTCCAGAATTATTTACAGCACATGTCTTAGCTCAAGCTCCTATTGCAAAATCCTGTAGAGTGGCAGCTTCAACAACAGGACTTTATTTCTCACAGTTCTGGAGTCTGAGGAGTCTAAGATCAAGATGCCAATAGATTCAGTTACTGACGAGAACCCCCTTTCTGATTTGCGTGTGGCACCTTCTTGCTGCATTTCACATGGCCTTTTTTCAGTGCATGCTCTTGGAGAAAGAAATCACTCATGCCTCATCCTCTTCTTATAAAGGCACTAATCCCATTAAAAGGGCCCTATGCTTGTGGCTATATCGGAATCTAATTATCTCTCAAAGAACCCCCCTTTCCAAATACCATTACATTGAGCAGTATATGAATGGGGGTGGCAAATGTTCAGCACATAAAAGTTTGTGTGTGTGTGTGTGTGTATAAAAAGAACAGCTGAGTTTTTTTTTTTTTTTTTTATTCTTGTAGGATGTGGGGAAATACTTGAACCAGACTAATTCTATTAAACCAGGGACCTGAAATAAGGCATTAGAGCATTAAAAATAAGTTAGGAATGCTATGCAAATTCCCAGAACATCAGTTTATATGAAGCAATACATAATTTACACTTTGGTGGGGGAGGAGGGCCTAAAGGAACCAGAGGGTGGGTGGGACTGTGTGGGTCAGACCCCAGCCAGGCTTCCCAAAAGTTCATAATTAGGTCTGAACTTTCTCTGCATCACCATGGGACAACAGCCGAAAGACACCACTATAGAGACTGGCTCAAGACAGGAAAAACCAGAGTCAGTGTAGATGTCTCTACAAAACAGACAGGAAGGAATGAGCACAGACAATGTGAAAAGAAATTGTCACTCAACACGAGCTTCAAAACTAATATTACCAGCATATGATAAATAACAAGGCTAAGGGAAGAAAATTCAAATAGAAAATGCCAAAAATGACTTTAAAATAGATATGCTTCAAAGAAATAAAGAAGTTTTGTAAAATAAGAACAAAAATTGTGAGACCAAAGCAGTCAGATAGGAATCAAGAATAAGCATAATAGGAAAAAAGAATCAATTGGAATTCCTAGAAACTAAAAATAATAAAAATTCCAATATAGGTCATAAATCACTCACTGGATCTAAAATGAGAAATAATTAATTAGAAGGCAGATATGAAAGTATTCACCCAGGATGAAACACTGAGACATAAAGAAATAAAATAGAAAAGAAAAGGCAAGGCATAATAATGATGGTGATATTAAATTGCTTAACATTTATCCTATGACTCAGCAATTTCTTTCCTAAGGCGTAGAGAGAAACCCTCATATGTATGTATGAGAAGACATGTATGTGTAAATATATTCACAGCAATGTTGACTGTGAATGTCCAATGTGACTGTTCCTATCAGAAGCATTCTCAATATCCATTAAGAGGAACCTACATAAATATACTGGGATATATATACACACAGGGGCTTCCCAGGCAGCACTAGTGGTAAAGAATCTGCTTGCCAATGCAGATGACACAAGAGACCCCTGGTTCCATCCCTGGATCAGGAAAATCCCCTGGAGAAGGAAACGGCAACCCACTCCAGTATTCATGCCTGGAAAATCCCATGTACAGAGGAGCCTGGAGGGCTACAGTCCATGGGGTCACAAAGAGTCAGACACGACTTAGTGACTGAGCACTCACTCCCTCATATTACACAGCAGTGAAAATGAATGAATCAGATGGTACAAAAGACATTATCAACTAAGTTGCAGTTGAATACATAAAGTATCATACCTTTAGCATAAATTTTAAAACATGGAAAGAACACTGTATGCTATTTACGTGTCTATATATGACATTTTAAAATTATATCAGATTGCTTAGAACTTGTAGTCTAATAATACCAAAGTTGTGGGAAACTAATTCTCATATACTATATGTTGGAATATGATTTGATATGACCCACTTGAGATCAATTTGACAATATTTAGGAAAAATGGAGAAGTGCCTACCTGTAACCCATCCATTTGTTTTCCTGCTATATTAATCTCAGGAAAACCTGCAAATATACACAAGGAACATGCTCAATGATTTTCACTGAAGCATTACTTTGTGCAGAATTATTTTTACTAGAAAATATGGTGAGAATATCAAAATATGGGATAAATATACACTAAATTAATGCCTCTGTTTGACTTTAGTGAAGAAAGGAAAATGATCATAAATAAAAATATAAGAAAGCTATTTGTAATGATTTATGTCTTGAGGCAACCCACTTCAGTATTCTTGCCTGGAAAAACTCATGGAGAGAGGAGCGTGGTGGGCTACAGTCCATGGGGGTCACAAAAATTAGACATGACTCAGTGACTAAACAACAATAATTTCTTGAAGGAAAAAATATGAAAAAAACACAATAATATGTTAACATTTGTTAAATTTGGATGGTACCTAAATGGATTTCAGAGACAGTATTTTTTGTGTCCTTTTAAATTTTTTTTTGTTTTTTTCCCCCCGTTTATAATAAAAGTTTTATATATATATATATTTCCCTTAGCTTCCTGAAGTTGTTTCTTGGGAGCAAAAAACTCACTGTACTTGGAAATAAATGCCTGGTTTATATCCCAAGCTCTTCTACTAGATAGCTGTGTTGCCATGGCAAATCTCCTGAGTTTTACTCGGAAGTGTAATGACTAGCTCACAGGGGATGATTCAATGAGATAGCCTGAATTACAGGGCCTTGGATATCAGCCAGCTGTATCAGTTGCCTTAACAGTGAGCCACAGACTGCATGGCTTCAACAACAAATTTTTATTGCCTCACAGTTCTGGGGACAAGTCTAAAATCAAGGTGTTGGCAGGACTGGTCACATCTGAGGATCATGCGAGAGCTGGTCCAGACCTCTCTTCTTGGTTTATAAATAGCTGCCTTCTCCTTTCTCCCTGTTATCTCTTCCTGTTATCTTCCCTCTGCATGTCTGTATCAAAACTTCCCCTTTTATAAGCATGCCAGTCCTACTGGAGCAGGGCCCACCCTAATTACCTCATTTTAACATGATTATCGCTGTAAAGACCCTATCCTCCAAATACAGTCACTGCTGGAGAGCCAGGGCATTAAGACTTCAGCAAAAGAATTTCAGGAGTACACAGTTCAACCCATAGTACCTACTGCACGCAGTCAATACTTAAAATACATTAAGGAAAAAAAAAAAACATTAAAATGTTTTCTTTTAAAAGTTTAAGATCATCCCCAACCATTAGTAAAAGCCACTGTTTTATTGATATTAATTCATTGATCGAGTGTTAGGAGGGGGACTGAGGAACTGCAGAGTGAGGTCTCTAAATTCAGCTGCTTCCCTTTCAGATGCACTACGACACCAGTGTTGGTGAACCCTGCCCAAACAAAAGGCTGGAGCTGCCAGCTTCTCATTTGTCTGCTCTACATCCAGTGTGCTCAGGGGTTGGAGGATAAGGTCAGAAATGCCAAGCTCCTATGTTTGATTCGCATTAGAGCTAATTAGCTTCCCTCATCCTTCCATGTCGTTAGCCACTAGCCATTGCCAACTGACCCACTGAACAACTAAGGCTGATAAAAAACAAGACACTGGCTACTTACAAAGCCTTGACTTCTGAGTTCCAGAATCTGTAACCTAATAGCAGAGAAGAGGCAAAGGGAGGCTACCTTTATTCCAGTTCAAATAACCCCTCTCACGCTATTTCAGACCTCCATGACCATGTGATTAACACCATGCCAAAAAAAAAAAACTTTACAGAATAAAACTGTCTATACAAGCCAATGAATGGGAACTGCAAACTCACTCAAAACAACCAGAATATACAATAGCCTGGGGTTAACAACTCTATTCTCATATTACTACTTCTTTTGCAACTAATTAAATAATTACAGATCAGTTTAAACTGAATTCATCACTACTTACAAATATTTTACCCTTATTTATCAACCATTCCAGCTTTCTCTTCTGTAAAAGTCTGAATTCTACAGAATAAGC
The DNA here is from genome assembly GCF_029407905.1 of Bubalus kerabau. NCBI lineage: Eukaryota > Metazoa > Chordata > Mammalia > Artiodactyla > Bovidae > Bubalus > Bubalus kerabau. The sequence goes on from NC_073626.1 coordinate 156,741,822, forward strand.
TATTCTAAACTTTAGGAAGAAATATATCTTCTCTGTCTTGTTTTCTGTTTGGTCAAATCTTGGTTGCAAATAAAGACAAGGGCTTTCACTTTCAGAAGCAGAAGATGGTACTAACATTCTCAATTTTTCATGAAAACATTCAAGATTTCCAAGTTCGTCCTCTTTAAAGTGAGAAACTCTTAGCTCTCTCCGGCCTTAGGGACTCTGAGACTTAGAGTGGATTTGGATTATAGAGCAGAAAAATCAACTAGAAATGCCATGCCCTGGACTCATTATACAGATATATCTTAGGAGGACTCTTTTTACACTTTTCTCTTTGTTAATATCCTCAGAATAATGACCGCAGAACATGTGTATGAGAGGACTCTTTTGGGTGCAAGTAATACAAATACAACTCAATCCAACCAAATGAAGGATTTTTGACCTCTCACAATTCAAGAGTTCAGCAGTCAGCTTCAGGCACAGCTGGATTCAGTTGCTCAAAGTTCAGGCATCTGTCCTCTCCCCAGCCCCTACCTTTCAGGTCTACTTTCTTCAGATATGCTCTCCCCAAATAAGAACACAAAGGTTCAGCAGGAGCTCTCAAATCACATCCTACCAGTTTAGCAAAACCAGAAGAAACCCATGAAACTTCTCTTTTCTAAAACTTCCATCAAGTGTCCCATTTTTCATGATCACATGCCTTTCCCTCAACCAATCAGTGTATCTAAGCATATGCTGGGTTCTCATCTCCCACGTCTGATCCATGTACCAGTCTAGGGGAGAATCAACCACCCCAACCAAATGGATTTAAATGCATGATGGCTGTATTACCCCCAAAGTTGGAGTATTATCATCAGAAGGGGAATGGCAGGCAAAACCATTACATAGCCATCAAAGGCTTAAGTTGTTATCTCAGAGAAAAAACTACCACTAGTCACAAAGAGGGTGAAGTCAGAAAGCATAGCAAGCTCAGTATAAACTCATCATCATAACTGGAAGAAGATAAAAACCCATTTTCTATTGCAGGAGGGTCAACACTACACTGTCATATGGACAAGCAATTATGGTAAGTAGTAGTTATCATCTGCAAGCCACTCAGTAGGCATGGGAAAGCAGCAAATGAAGAGTGACACTGAAAGTTTCCTTAACACATCCCCAGCCAGCAATAAAAATCACACCAAAGCCTTCAATTTTTGAAGACCCGCAGAAACAAGGTGCTATCACCATCCATTCCATTATAATTAAATTATTAAGAAAAATGATATATGCTGCCTTTCTAGGCCTCTCCATCCAAGGGAATAACTCCTTCTGTACATGTCATTAATTAATTTGTTGTAACAATTAGTTTCAATGCTCCTGTGAGACCTGCTAATCTCTCACGGGGGTAAAATGGGGCACTTGCATAAGACTTGTGCTTCTGGGAGGCATGAATATCCAGCCTCGATAATGACTTTTGGATCAAGATAAATTTCCTCACACCAAAGACTATTCACACAGAGTTCAAAAGCCTATGAAACAGAAGATAACCTCACTAGGTGTGCTTTTTCGACTGCCAATTAGGGCAACTCTCCTGTTGGAAACTTGGTCTCCTTGCATGATGTGTCCAGTTGAAAAGTCGGCCATAAGAATAAGGCATTTTCTATTATACAGAGTGAAATAAGTCAGAAAGAAAAACACCAATACAGTATATTAACGCATATATATGGAATTTAGAAAGATGGTAACGATGACCCTATATGAGAGACAGCAAAAGAGACACAGATGTAAAGAACAGACTTTTGGACTCTGTGGGAGAGGGCGAGGGTGAGATGATTTGAGAGAATAGCATTGAAACATGTATATTATCATATGTGAAACAGATCGCCAGTCCAGGTTTGATGCATGAGACATGGTGCTCAGGGCCAGTGCACTGGGATGACCCAGAGGGATGGGATGGGGAGGGAGGTGGGAGGGGGGTTCAGGATGGGGGACGCATTACACCCATGGATGATTCATGTCAATGTATGGCAAAAACCACAACAATATTGTAAAGTAATTAGCCTCCAATTAAAATAAATTAATTAATTTTTAAAAAAAGAATAAGGCATTTTTTGCTCCCATTGTAACACTCTACTTCATCATAATTAAAGACAGTGTCACTCTGTACTTACTGAAAATTAATTCTGGTTGTCCAAATAACCCAAAATAATTTAAGTTTCACATATAGCCAGACTGAATGCATTATCTGGAATATGGAAAAGACATTCTTTTATAGAGCATTTTTTTAGGAATTAAATAAATAAAGAGTTCACCATATGCACAGCCTGAGACATAGCTTGCAGCATTTAGCAAGGTCAGATTATCAAGTTTCATTATTTGATACATTTTTCAGACTTGGAACAGAGTCACAAAGAATTGATGGGAGCAGCAAATTCATTTTAAAACTGGTTTATCGCTTCATCAGGTATTCATTTAAGCAGAATCCACAGCCTAACTGGATCTCTTTGGCCCCATGTGACATGTTTTTCCAAATGGAATGATAATAAGTATAGAGATACAATATGTAGTTAAAGACATTCTGTCTCCATGAGGCACCCGGATATTCAAAGGAAGAAATTACTTTCATTCTCAAGCCACTATTCACTAGAGGGTCAATGACCAGCTGTTTAAGGACCTTGCTAAAAAGAAATCTAGAGATGCCACAGTCCTTTTGGTTCTTAGTGAATGAGGCTAACAGCTATGTTTTAGAGAAACCATCATAGGAGATTTAGTTTCCCATGAGAAAAAATTATAAATTGAGTATTAAATAAACTATTATAATACATTTTCTTAGAGCTGCTAATCCAGATCAAATAGGGAAATGGCATGAAATTAGTTAAGAAGATAAAATTATAATTCAAAAAATACTATTGGGAAATTTTAAGCTAGTTCAAATTTCCAGAGCATGATAATACACACAGGTAATATGTACACCAAAGTCTACAATATCCAACAGCTTGTCCGAAATGAAATTGTTAGTTTGCTGAGTTCTTATAGAATGTCTTTTATTTAATGAAATCTATCATGATCTCTGCCAAAATTTTACCTCAAAATATTAATCACTGGTTTTCCATATACATATTGACATTTTTAAAAATATATAAAAATCTATAGGTGATATAATGGTATGTGCAATTGTTTCATATATCAAAGGCTTCTTAGTTAATAGATCTCATACACTATCAGCATTGGAATACCATAGGCACAATAAATGATGTATAAAATGTATGAAAACCGTTGCTACTGATAACACCATATTGAAGAACATAGTTAAGATTTGCTACTCCCAACCCATCGTCTAGACCACTGGTTCTCAACCTTAACTATGCTTTAGAATTACCTGGAAAACTTGTAAAATACCCTCTGCCCAGGATGATTAAATCATAAGACTCATGAAGGACTTGCACCAGGAATTAGTCATTTTAAACCCCCTCCAGGTGCTTTCCGCATGCCGCCAACATTGAGAATCATTTTTAAAGTAGTGTTTCTCAAAGCAGGGTCCCTGGAGCAGCAGCCTCAGCATCACCTAGGATCTTGTTGGAAACGCATATCAGGGTTAGACATTCTAAATGAGAACCCCTGGGGAGATGGGCAGTGGGACAGACAACCCAGGTGATTCTGATGAAGTTTGAGCACCACTGATTTGAAGCCTGAAAGAGAAAGTCTGGCTCTGCACAGCTGACACACTTACCTGGAACTGTCACCTCTCACCAGCCAGTAATGGAAAGTGCAGAAAACCAGGGGTAGATCCAGGCTTTGAGGAGCTTGAGATCAACACAATTTTAAGATCTCTTTTGAGAAAAAAAAAAAAATAGAAAGTTAGATACGAAGTAAATATTCCTTTACAGTCAAAGAATTAACAAAAATGTAATGCTAGTGAGGAGGAACTAAAAAGCCTCTTGATGAAAGTGAAACAGGAGAGTGAAAAAGTTGGCTTAAAGCTCAACATTTAGAAAACGAAGATCATGGCATCTGGTCCCATCACTTCATGGGAAATATATGGGGAAACAGTGGAAACAGTGTCAGACTTTATTTTTTTGAGCTCCAAATTCACTGCAGATGGTGATTGCAGCCATGAAATTAAAAGACGCTTTCTCTTGGAAAGAAAGTTATGACCAACCTAGATAGCATATTCAAAAGCAGAGACATTACTTTGCCAAAAAGGTCCATCTAGTCAAGGCTATGGTTTTTCCTGTGGTCATGTATGGATGTGAGAGTTGGACTGTGAAGAAGGCTGAGTGCTGAAGAATTGATGCTTTTGAAGTGTGGTGTTGGAGAAGACTCTTGAGAATCCACTGGACTGCAAGGAGATCCAACCAATCCATTCTAAAGGAGATCAGCCCTGGGTGTTCTTTGGAAGGAATGACGCTAAAGCTGAAACTCCAGTACTTTGGCCACCTCATGCGAAGAGTTGACTCATTGGAAAAGACTCTGATGCTGGGAGGGATTGGGGGCAGGAGGAGAAGGGGATGACAGAGGATGAGATGGCTGGATGGCATCACTGACTCGATAGACGTGAGTCTGAGTGAACTCCGGGAGTTTGTGATGGACAGGGAGGCCTGGTGTGCTGCGATTCATGGGGTCACACAGAGTCGGACACGACTGAGCGACTGAACTGAACTGAACAAGTATCAAACTACAGGACAACATAATACTTTTAGTAATTTTTTTTCATAGGACTCTTAATCCTCTTTTCTCCATTTTTCATTGAATACTCTTCAGTTGTCTTTTTGTAGGATAATAATTTTAATATTTTCTATACAGATAAAAATGATAATTCATTCTTTTTCTAGAATGACTTTTTTTAAAAAACTAAGAGTTTAGATAGGTGTTTTCAGGCTTGAATTTGGGAAAATCTCTGTCAAGTTTCATCCACATTTCAGATGTAGGATTTTAGGACATTTTAAGTATTTTATTGCAGCAACTAACCTTAAATACTCTTTGAACAGTCTCTAACCAGGCCCGTGGAAGTAGTCTGTGCAAAGAAGCAGTCTAATGCTTTCATTACTTCATGCTAAATCTACTTTGTACAGACTTTTCCAGTTAGCCCACCACCTAGGCAACTCATTCTACTTCTGTGGGGTGAAGGTACTGGTACAGAGAGCTGGAAAGTTTAGGGAAAATCCTTTTGTTCCCCTGAAAGAAAAGAGAAGAGTAGCCTTTGTGGTTATCCACGTAATGAGAAATGCATGCAGTCTACTCAGATCACATGACCAGATTCCCATCCCTCTATTCCTCTAAAAAGTGTGATGCTCCATCATCTGAAACTGGCAAGGCCCTGCGGGGTCTAGTGTAATTTCATAAATAATGCATTGAGGCCAAGGTGCCTCCTATGTTGAGCATCAAAGCCTGCTTCCTACTTTGTGAGGCTTGACTGTTCAAATCTAGAGTACTCAAGACTCTTATCAGAAATCTCCTGTGTGAGAACTATCACGGGGACACAGTTCAAAATGGGTTTTCAGTACAGTTCAGGACTGATGTTGAAGCTGAAACTCCAATACTTTGGCCACCTGATGCGAAGAGCTGACTCATTTGAAAAGACCCTGATGCTGGGCAAGATTAAAGGCAGGAGAAGAAGGGGACAACAGAGAATGAGATGCTTGGATGTCATCATCGACTCAATGAACATGGGTTTGAGTAAACTCTGGGAGTTGGTGATGGACAGGGAGGCCTCGAGTGCTGCAGTCCACAGGGTCACAAAGAGTTGGACATGACTGAGCTACTGAACTGAACTTACCCTCAGATGAAGAGAACATGGGATGGACAGGGGACAAAGATACAAACACTGATACAAAGGAATAGCATGGCTTCCTTTGTCACCACCGCCCCCTCCCCCAGGGTGCTACCAGCTGAGACACAGTCAACTAACTACCGCTTCAAAGGAGCTCAAACTGTGTGTGGGCTTGCAGTCTCTTACACCCCCTCCCATTTTAGCACCCAAACACACCTATTTGCTATATAAAAAACAAGTCTGCCACTTAAAGGAACATATGTCCAGTTCCAGTTCTTAAAACTCCTGACGGGCCACCACTGAGACATCTCTCCTTACACATATTTGTTCTATGCACTTGGGGGTTTTCCATTTCAATCCAGTCAGGAGCAGAAAACAGAACGCACAGCAGATGCCTGACAAATATTTGTAAGATGAATGAATGAATGGCTTAGCTACTATTTTACAGGATAAAATAGTATGTGATAAGTACATACATCAGAAACAAGAAAGTATGTACTTGGTACAGAGTTTTCTTTTAAGCTGATAGTTTAATAAGTAGCTGCCAAAATGAACACCTGTTTACAAGCTGTCTCTTATAAGTATTCATCTGCTGACAGGCTAAAAAGAAAAGTGAACATATCTGGTTGGTGAAGTCAAGAACAGCTTAATGAAGTGGGTGGCATTCTGGATGGGTCTTGAAAGAATTTGACAGATGACATATTTCAGGAGGATGTTCCAGATGGAGGGAGCCTCATTAGCAGAAGACACAGAAGTAGGAAAGCATGAGGTGTGTTTGGAGAAGAGCAGTACTACAGTTTAACTGCAATGCAAGAGGCCTGGGATGGGGAGGAAATGTGCTGAAACTTTGGATCTGGAGGGTCCATCTGGAGAGATGGGGTTTCTTTTAGTAGGAATGTGGCCCCACAGAAAGGTGTGAGGAGGAGAGTGCTGTATCAGAACTGAACATCTGGAAAATGAATCTGCCAAAGGAGTATCATGATCTAGGAAAGAGTGACCACAGATCCATGAGGTCTGCTAGTTTATTAAAGCAATGATCCAAGTGCAAAGGAACAAACCTTCATTAGGACAGCAGCTCTGGGAATAAGGAGGGAATGAATTTGAAGAACAAGGTAGAGGAAGCTTTTGCCAAATGTCTCAAGGGTGAGAATCTGTGATCAGGGTACAGTGGGAGAGTAGGGCATGGGGAAGGAGTTGCCCAAGAAAGCTGTGAAGTTTGAAATTTGGAATCATTGTAGTGAAACTTACTGAAAATATACTACATAATTTCCAAGTGTTGATCCTGGAGACTGGCCCAATAGACCACTGGATAAACAGGTCTGAACTTTGGAAGTCACCTACAAACCTAAGCCTGTGTTCTATGAAGACAAGTTGTGTCTGTTTTCCTCACAGCTGAATACTTAATATAAAACCTGGTAACTATTAAGAATATTCACTGAAGAAATATTTGGGTGGGGAACGGGGAGATGTCAGTCAGAGAATACAAACAACCAACTGCAGGAAGAATGAGTTCTAGGGCTCTAATGTACAGTATAGTGACTGTAGATAACAATACTGTATTACATACTTGAAAATTACTATGAGAGTAGGTCTTAAATTTTCTCACCACACACAAAAAAGAAATGGTAATGTCACGTGATTCAGGTGTTAGGTGGCTATCATTTTGCATACGCAACTGTATCAGATTAACACACTGTACACCTTAAACTTATACAATGTCATAAGTCAATTACATCTCAATAAATCTGGGGAAAATTTTCGTTGGATAAAAGAATGAAGACCTTAGCTGAACCAAAGGAAAAGGTTAGGATAGAAAAGTATAATGATGTCAAAATTAGGGATCAAATACAGAATCTTGAGTTCAGTTCAGTCGATCAGTCATGTCCAACTCTTTGTGACCCCATAAACCGCAGCATGCCAAGCCTCCCTGTCCATCACCAACTCCCAAAGTTTACCCAAACTTATGTCCATTGAGTTGGCGATGCCATCCAATCATCTCATCCTCTGTCGTCCCTTCTCCTCCTGCCCTCAATCTTTCCCAGCATCAGAATCTTTTCTATTTTATTTTATTTTATTTTATTTAACTTTACAATATTGTATCAGGTGGCCAAAGTATTGGAGTTTCAGCTTTAGCATCATTTCTTCCAAAGAACACCCAGGGCTGATCTCCTTTAGAATGGACTGGTTGGATCTCCTTGCAGTCCAAGGGACTCTCAAGAGTCTTCTCCAACACCACAGTTCAAAAGCATCAATTCTTAAGTACCCAGCCTTCGTTATAGTCCAACTCTCACATCCATACACGACTACTGGAAAAACCATGGCCTCAGAATCTTAAATAACGCAAATTATACTTTACAAGAGGAAGAAAACCACCTAAAAGCAGTGGCATTACTACTATGTAGGACATAGAAAACTGTCTAACACTTAGAGTAAGCAGGTTATAACACACAAGCTTACAGGTCGCTGGAAGATAAGAAAGAATTTGTTCACAGGATATTTGTGGTCCCAGGAGCAAGAAAGAAAAAAGCAACTTAAAAAAAAAAAGCACCAACTTCTAAAATTATTATTTAGAAAAGGATAGGGAAGATTAAGTATTCTGGGGAAGTGGAATGTATGAAAATCTTGACATTAGAGTGATGTTTTTTAATAAGTCAAACCTGCTGTTCCACAGTTTAAAACACTTCCCACTAAACAGTTTAAAATGACTTCCTGTTATACCTAGGGAAAATCCAAACTCCTTAACATTGCCCACATGGTCCAGCAGTATCTTTCCCCACCAATACCTCTCCTGTCCCATATTATGTCTCCACCTCCTCCAACCACTGACCTGCCTAACACACCAGCCATCTTCAGTTTCCCCAAACTGAATAGTTTTCCTTATTTCTCCTTGTGATAGAAAGGCCTTCAACCTCCACTTTTTTGCCCCACCTACTGGCTCTTTCTAGTCAATGTATGTTCATTCTTCAATCTCAGTTCAAACATCATTTCTTTGGGGAAGGCTTTTGCTTCTCCTTAGTTTGTGTTAGATTCCCCTGATATAACTACTAGAGTTTCCAGCATCTTCACTTTGTAGCCTTTATTATAGTTTATAATTAGGCTTTTGTTTCCTTTTAATTATCCTTCTTTGCAAATTAACCATCATCTCCATGGGGATAGTGTCAGCTTCGGTTCACTTTTATACTCCCAACATCTAGCTGAGTGACTGGCATATAACAATGCTCTGCAAAAATTTTAAAAATAGCAGCAGCCCCTAACTTTCTCACACATATAATATGTATTTTCTAAGTCCCAGATATTGTTTAAATGCTTGCATGAGCCGAAGGCAATAGAATGTAGTGTAAAAAACCTGGATTTGGAAACTGGCAACCTGGGTTCAAACCTCAGCTTTACCATTTATTAAAAGAGTGAGGTCAGGAAAACTAGTAAGTTCTCTGTACCCGAGCTTCTCCATTAATCAAATAGAGATAAGGTACAGTTGTGTGGTGAGTAGGTAACTGAGAAACAGAGACATTGAATACCTATCCAAGCTCTTAAAGCTGCAGGGCTGGGAACCAAACCCAGGCAACCTGAATCTGCTATTAACCACTATGTAATGCTGGTGGTAAAGAACCCTCCTGCCAATTCAGGTAAACCTAAGAGATGTGGGTTCAATCCCTGGGTTGGGAAGATCCCCTGCAGGAGTGCACAGGCAACCCACTCCAGTATTCTTGCCTGGAGAATCCCATGGACAGAGGAGCCTGGCAGGCTGCAGTCCATAGGGTCACATAGAGTCAAACACAGCTAAAGCGACTTTACACACAAATTTATAATACACATATTATATACAAAAATACTTATCTCTATGATAGGCAGAGACATCCAGAACCACCTATAACTATCCCTCACACCTTGTCTTTTTTGTTGTTGTTGTGCAGCACAGCATGCAGGATCTTAGTTCCCTGACCAGGGATCAAACCTGTGCCCCTGCTGGGAAAGCGTGAAGTCTTAACCGCTGGACCATCAAAGAAGTCCCTGCCCCCTCCTTTTTCTTCAAAGCAGTAATTAGACCATAAGGCCTGGACCCGTGATAAAATGTCCCAAACAGTGAACTTGGACCAAGATTACCTTTTCTACCAATTCCAGAGTCAAAACTAGGAGAGGGAAACCCACTGCTACAGCTTCCCCGGAGTAGACTGGTAACCAACATGGCTGCACTCATGTCTTGCTTTTAAGTGGGCCATCACTTCACGAACAGATTTCAAGTGTCATTCCTTTGTACATACATACCAATATGCTTCATTTTATATTTATGACTTAATACATGAAAGGTTACACAAAATCTTTGTCCAGTGATCCTTGATGACAAAGCATTCATGACCCAATCCTTTTCCAGTCCTAATGATATTTTGCTCCAGCAGCCTCATGCTGTATCTCATATGAAACAAATAAGGCACTCATGCATAAAATTAATATAGTAAGCTATCTAGGCAGTGATAAATTTGGAAAGGAAATGGGCCCTCATAATCACTTCATCCCTCTTGAAAGCAGATTTCCTCTAAAACCTTGAGTCACCTACATCTGGACTTCTTTTGGAAATTATGCCATCATCCCCATGAAACCCAATAGGGCATGTTGCAGTCAAGGTGGAAATAAAAGTGCAGTGAAGCTGTTGAGGAGATGCTTAGAAATATGACCACTTCATTTTATGTGGAAAGGCGATTGATCTCTAAGCACTGAGAAGACCTCTCAGCTTGCCCTTTGCTATTAAGTTACCTGAGCTCACCGTGCTGCTCCTTTCTGTTCACCTGTGTAAATTGGTCCTGAGTTCTCTTGTTTTATGTAGGGAAACTGAAGGTTGATTACAGTCAACCTTGGAAACCCTGATAAGCAGAACTATCAAAGTCTCATTGTGGAAGAGTAGGGTTGCCCGACTTTCTTTATAATCACTAAAAAGCACCTCTGCTTCTGAAAGCATGAAACTCATGAGGACATTCAGAAATAAAACCTGTGTGTCCTGGGAACACACATGTCTTAGTCACCCACACAATGACCTTACTGTTGAGGTTTGAAACAAACTTTGAAAGTAGGTTTTGAACTCTGAAAACTGAATGGTACTCTATTCAAAAATTCACATTTAGAGGTCTGGAAGAACAAAGGAGGTAGCCACTGCTACAAGGTTCCCACTAGACCTGAGAAGAAAAGGAAGGGTTTGATCTATTTAGGGAGTACATTGATAATTTGCTGTATGTGTCATGTTATACTTGAGTAGCACCTGAGAAATGTAAAGGATTCAGGTTGAAATGATACTGAGGATGATGCTGGTTTTACTTCACCAGGCTCAAAAGCATCTGTTATATATGTCAGGTGCCTGCGATGACAATTTTTTTTTTTTTTTTCACTGCAGCTCCAGTAAGCGGAGCGAGTTTTCAGAATGCATGTGTCTCACGTCACTACTGTATCCACAGTAAATTACAGACGCGAATGTGTTTGATGATTCCTTTTGACCTTGTTGTTTGTGGTTGTGTCATTTTAAAGAAAATTTAAATCAAACAGTAGCTTTTAAGTTTCCCTTTCCAAACAGGGAACTTGCTAACATTTCACCTCTTGCAGGTGGAGGCCCTCAACCAGAGTGAAAGTGAAAGTGAAAGTCGCTCAGTTGTGTCGGACTCTTTGTGACCCCATGAACTATACAGTCCATGGAATTCTCCAGGGCAGAACACTAGAGTAGGCAGCCTTTCCCTTCTCCAGGGGATCTTCCCAACCCAAGTGTCCCACATTGCAGGTGGATTCTTTACCAGTTGAGCCACAAGTCAACCAGAATAGTTTACATATTAAATGAATAACCTGAGTCCGTATGGAAAATAAAAGGCAAGCTACCACACACCTCGAGGGGATTCCAAGGTGCAGAAACGTGATCTTGTTTCTGTATAACCAAAGTATTAATATTAATAGTGAGTTCAGTGTACTTGCTTAGCAAGCAACCCTTCTCTTCAGAGTGTTCTCACGACACTGACAATACCCCCCAGTTCTGCTTCTGTTTCCTGACTTTGAAATCTGTTAGCATTTTCTTGCAGATTCCTCTGTTTTCTCACAGGTCAGAAGGAGCCCAGACTCAGCCTCTATTCAAATACATCATTTCATGGTTACACAGCAATTTGCCTTCCTCTATCCTCCCTCTATAAAAGGTTCTTTTCCTTCTATTTCTCCCATCCTTGTATTATGTTGAATTATATAATTTCCAATAGTAACAATCCTAGATCCTGGAATTATGGGAGCTAGGTTTAATTAAATGTTAACAGAAAAATAGTATTTCAAGTGCACACACGAAGTTCCCAGAAAAATGCAATCCACCAGAAAAAAAAAAAAACCTGTATTCTATTTGTCATGATCTATTTTCTCTTTCATGAGCCCAGTTTCATACCTCCCACTTCTGTTTTAGTAGTACACATCTTCTAAAATTTGGAAACATTATGTGAGCAAATATGATAATTACTGATAAATAATATGAGACAGCTTGTTCAGGATGGTAGACTTTATGTGTTACAACTTCTGTTTATTTGTAAAGCATTTCAATGAACCACAGTTAAGATGACCCCATTTCATACACTATAAATAAACCATTCTAAAAAGCTACTCCTACACATGAGCATTGCCACAGCATACATAGGGTTATTTGGGGATTATGAGAGATTGAATCAGTTTCTTAGCATCTGTTTTGGCTTCTTGAAAGGTGACCAGATCTCTGGGCAAAATAGACACAAAGATTTTCTGTGTAAAAAGACAGGATGTCCTCCTATCTCATTCAAAAGCTGCTAACAAGGATAATTGCTAGAACAACAATCATTGTAAATTCACTTAAATCTACATCATTTTTTCCTTCTCCTCAGTAACGACATCTTATGGCAGGTGTACACAAATAACTCTCAGTGTTGGAAAAATATCTGCCTAGAACCCTGATGCACAAAAATGTTAAGCCTGAAATGTTTAAAAGTTCATGTTGTCTGCTCCAATCATTCTATAGATGAGAAAGCAAAGCCCCATAGAGAGAGATGGTTTGCATAGGTAACATAGTAAGAGAACACAGTATATAATTTTACAGAATTGAGATAGCTAGAGTATTTGAACAGAATTTTGTTTAGAATAGTAGATTGAACACTCATGTTTATCTTCTTTTATACTATTGAAGTATCAGTATTTTTAAATATAAACTCATAACAGCAAAGAAAATTAGAAATGAGGCAGCCTACAGGGTGGATAGGGGTGTATATGACAAGACAGTCATATGCCAAGATGAAAACAAAGCTAACTTGAAATGTCAGAACAAACAGCTGCTGTACAACGTAAGAATATAATCTTAATTAGCAGTCAGACCTATCCTAAAACCAGATATCTTAGAATTGACAAGATATTTCAACTTAACAAGCATCTATTGAGCATTTACTGTAGACAAAGAATTCTTGAAGTTAGAAGCTGAACAAGAAAACATTCTCATTCTCCAGGAGCTTAAGTCTGGTGGGCGAGATGACCAGTATGTCAAACATATAGATGATCTAATTATAATTTAAGGCATCCTCACATGCATTCTAAGGGAATGGGGCAAGTAATTTGTTGTTTAGTAACTAAGTCATGTGTGACTCTTTTTGCAACCCCATGGAATGTAGCCTCACCAGGCTTCTCTCTCCATGGAATTTTCCAGACAAGAATACTAAGTTGCCCTTTCCTTCTCCAGGGAATCTTCCCAAACCAGAGATTAAACCCAGGTTTCCTGCATTGGCAAGCAGATTCTTTACCACTGAGCCACCTGGGAAGCCCCTAGTAACTTGTGGTAGCCCAAAAAGAGAAAACAATTCAGATTTTAATAGAATCCAGGAAGACTTTATTAGCCTTTACCCTTAACAGATAGGATTTGGAAAATTAAGCAATGATAGTGAGAAAGCCCTTCGTGAGGAGAGACTATGGAGAGCTAAAGCATGTATCACCAAATCAATGGACATGAGTTTGAGCAAACTCCAAGAGTTGGTGATGAACAGGGAAGCCTGACGTGCTGCAGTCCATGGGGTCGAAAGGAGTCTGACACAACTAAGCACCTGAACAGAACTGAAAGCATGTGTACTAGGAAAGAACATTCATGTTCAAGAATGGTGAGCAGATTACGAAGAATGGGCATAGGATGAATCAGAAGGGCCATAGAGAATGCATTTGCCAGATTATGGAAGCCTGGAATCCCAAAGAAAACAATCTGGATATATTTACTATAGTTATACCGCATGGAGCCCATGTACCTGTTTTTTTAAGAGCATGATGAGTTCTGACAAATGTATACACTGTGAAACCACCATCCTGATCAAGAAACAGAATATTTCCATCACCTCAAAAGTTCCCTCATAACTGGACTTTTCCCAGTTAGTTCCTCCACTGCCTACCCAGGCAACTGTTGATTTCTGTCACTATAGATACATCTTGTCTGTTCTGTAAATTTATATAAATGGAGTTCTACAGTATTTATCCTTTTGCTTCTAGCTCGACTGACTCAGTTTCTTGAGCTTGATTTTGCCTTGCTGTTCCTTGCCATGTACCTTGAAAGGAAACTCCTCCATCAACAGAATTTGCCCACCTTCACAGTCTCTGTTACAGTTACCTATTGCTGTGTAACAAGACACCCCAAAACCCAATTCTGAATGGCAATAAGCACCTATTATTCTTATGAGTCAGTCAAATGGCCAGACTTGATGGGAACAGCTCATCTATGCTCCACATGGCATCAGTGGACTGGTGGTATTCACTTCCCAGATGACTCACTAACATAGCTGGTCAACTAATGCTGGCTTCTGGCTGAGAGCTTGCCCAGGGCTCTCAGTCAGGGACCTTAGTTCCTCTCCACACGGCTGCTCAGGCTTCCTCTCAGCGTGGTGGCTGGATTCCAAGAACTAGTTTCTTTTTTTTTTTTCCTTTAAGATACAGAAAGTAGAAGTAGTTGATCTTTTAAGGCCTGGTCTCAGAAACTGGCACATCACTTCTGCTGCTTCCTATTAGTGAAGCAGTAATAGAATTTACTCAGAATCAAAGAGAGAAAGAACATGGACCTTCACCTCTAGAGGGAAAGTGAAAATTAGTCCCTCAGTCATGTCCAAATCTTTGGAACCCCATGGACTATAGCCCACTAGGCTCCTCTGTCCATGGAATTCTCCAGGTGAGAATACTAGAGTGGGTAGCCATTCCCTTCTCCAGGGGATCTTCCCAACCCAGGGATCAAACCTGAGTCTCCAGCATTGCAGGCAGATTCTTTACCATCTGAGCTACCAGGGAAGCCCGATTAATTTGTATTTACCCCAAAGATAATCAGGATAATATTATACCTATAAAATAAGCATATTTTAAGGAATCTGAGAGCAAGAATTGATTCCTAGAAATTATATATATGTAATTACTAAAACACGAAATTCACTAGAGAGACTGAATCTTAAAATGGATATGACTGAAGACCAAGTTAGACATCTGAAAGCGAACAAAAAATAAATCACTTGGAATTTAAAGCTAAAAGACAAAATGATGAAGCAGAGAAAAATTAAAACACACAGAAGCTCAATCCAGAAGGCGCAACATCTGTCTACTAAGCATTCCATAAGGAAAATACAGAGAATCAAAACGAAAAATAAAAAAGTTACTAAAAACAAAAGACAAACAGCATTTTCAGATGGAAAAGCCACCTCATGTCAAGAAGACTGAATGACAAAAGGCTCACATTTAGTGGTTTGGGGTGAAATTTTAAAGGTCTGAAAAAGAGAGAAAGCTCTAAAATTGTCCAGGAGTGGTAAGTAAATCTGATATTATATTTCCTTCTCTCAGGATCTAATCATGAACTTCTTGGTTTAGCTTTGCAATAAATATATCTTACATAATTATAATGTAGTATAATTTTTTTCATTGTTTTAATTTTTAGAATTAACCTATCAGTTCAGTTCAGTTGCTCAGTCGTGTCCAACTCTTTGCGACCCCATGAATCGCAGCATGCCAGGCCTTCCTGTCCATCACCAATTCCCGGAGTTCACTCAGACTCACATCCATCAAGTCAGTGATGCCATCCAGCCATCTCATCCTCTGTTGTCCCCTTCTCTTCCTGCCCCCAATCCCTCCCAGCATCAGAGTCTTTTCCAATGAGTCAACTCTTCACATGAGGCGGCCAAAGTACTGGAGTTTCAGCTTTAGCATCATTCCTTCCAAAGAACACCCAGGGGGAGGAGCTAAGATGGCGGAGGAGTAGGACGAGAAGAACACTTTCTCCCCCACAAATTCATCAAAACAACATTTAAGCGCCGAGTAAATTCCACAAAACAACTTCTGAATGCCGGCAGAGAACATCAGGCACCCAGAAAAGCAACCCATGTTTTCAAAAGGAGATGTTTTATCAATGGTGCTGTATAGAAGGAGAAGTTTCGAAACTACTGTAAAAATAAGACCAATAACTGGAAGCAGGAGGCTTAAGTCCAAACCCTAACTCCAGGGAACTCCTGACTCCAGGGAACATTAATTGACAGAAGCTCATCAAACGCCTCCATACCTACACTGAAACCAAGCACCACACAAGGGCCAACAAGTTCCAGGGCAAGACATACCAAGCAAATTCTCCAGCAACACAGGAACACAGCCGTGAGCTCCAAGATACAGGCTGCCCAAATTCACCCCAAAACCATAGACATCTCATAACTCATTACTGGACACTTCATTGCACTCCAGAGAGAAGAAATACAGCTCCACCCACCAGAACACTGACACAAGCTTCCCTAACCAAGAAACCTTGACAAGCCACCTGTACAAACCCACTCACAACGAGGAAACGCCACAATAAAGAGAACTCCACAAACTGCCAGAATACAGAAAAGACACCCCAAACTCAGCAATTTAAATAAGATGAAGAGACAGAGGAATAGCCAGCAGATAAAGGAACAGGATAAATGCCCACCAAACCAAACAAAAGAGGAAGAGATAGGGAATCTACCTGATAAAGAATTCCTAATAATGATAGTGAAATTGATCCAAAATCTTGAAATCAAAATGGAATCACAGATTAATAGCCTGGAGGCAAGGATTGAGAAGATGCAAGAAAGGTTTAACAAGGACCTAGAAGAAATAAAAAAGAGTCAATATATAATGAATAATGCAATAAATGAAATCAAAAACACTCTGAAGGCAACAAATAGTAGAATATCAGAGGCAGAAGATGGGATTAGTGAATTAGAAGATAGAATGGTAGAAATAAATGAATCAGAGAGGAAAAAAGAAAAACAAATTAAAAGAAATGAGGACAATCTCAGAGACCTCCAGGACAATATTAAACGCTACAACATTCGAATCATAGGGGTCCCAGAAAAAGAAGACAAAAAGAAAGACCATGAGAAAATACTTGAGGAGATAATAGTTGAAAACTTCCCTAAAATGGGGAAGGAAATAATCACTCAAGTCCAAGAAACCCCAGACAGTCCCAAACAGGATAAACCCAAGGTGAAACACCCCAAGACACATATTAATCAAATTAACAAAGATCAAACAAAAAAACCAAATATTAAAAGCAGCAAGGGAAAAACAACAAGTAACACACAAGGGAATACCCATAAGGATAACAGCTGATCTTTCAATAGAAACTCTTCAAGCCAGGAGGGGATGGCAAGACATACTTAAAATGATGAAAGAAAATAACCTACAGCCCAGATTATTGTACCCAGCAAGGATCTCATTCAAATATGAAGGAGCAATCAAAAGCTTTACAGACAATCAAAAGCTGAGAGAACTCAGCACCACCAAACCAGCTCTCCAACAAATACTAAAGGATATTCTCTAAACAGGAAACACAAAAAGGGTGTATAAATTTGAACCCAAAACAATAAAGTAAATGGCAACGGGATCATACTTATCAGTAATTACCTTAAACGTAAATGGGTTGAATGCCCCAACCAAAAGACAAAGACTGGCTGAATGGATACAAAAACAAGACCCCTACATATGCTGTCTACAAGAGACCCACCTCAAAACAGGGGACACATACAGACTGAAAGTGAAGGGCTGGAAAAAGATTTTCCATGCAAATAGGGACCAAAAGAAAGCAGGAGTAGCAATACTCATATCAGACAAAATAGACTTTAAAACAAAGGCTGTGAAAAGAGACAAAGACGGTCACTACATAATGATCAAAGGATCAATCCAAGAAGAAGATATAACAATTATAAATATATATGCACCCAACACGGGAGCACTGCAATACGTAAGGCAAATGCTAACAAGTATGAAAGGAGAAATTAACAATAACACAATAATAGTGGGAAACTTTAATACCCCACTCACACCTATGGATAGATCAACTAAACAGAAAATTAACAAGGAAACACAAACTTTAAATGATAAAATAGACCAGTTAGACCTAATTGATATCTATAGGACATTTCATCCCAAAACAATGAATTTCACCTTCTTCTCAAGCCCACATGGAACCTTCTCCAGGATAGATCACATTCTGGGCCATAAATCTAGCCTTGGTAAATTCAAAAAAATTGAAATCATTCCAAGCATATTTTCTGACCACAATGCAGTAAGATTAGACCTCAATTACAGGAGAAAAACTATTAAAAATTCCAAAATATGGAGGCTGAACAACACGCTGCTGAATAACCAACAAATCACAGAAGAAATCAAAAAAGAAATCAAAATTTGCATAGAAACGAATGAAAATGAAAACACAACAACCCAAAACCTATGGGACACTGTAAAAGCAGTCCTCAGGGGAAAGTTCATAGCAATACAGGCATACCTCAAGAAATAAGAAAAAAGTCAAATAAATAACCTAACTCTACACCTAAAGCAACTAGAAAAGGAAGAAATGAAGAACCCCAGGGTTAGTAGAAGGAAAGAAATCTTAAAAATTAGGGCAGAAATAAATGCAAAAGAAACAAAAGAGACCATAGCAAAAATCAACAAAGCCAAAAGCTGGTTCTTTGAAAGGATGAATAAAATTGACAAACCATTAGCCAGACTCATCAAGAAACAAAGGGAGAAAAATCAAATCAATAAAATTAGAAATGAAAATGGAGCGATCACAACAGACAACACAGAAATACAAAGGATCATAAGAGACTACTATCAGCAATTATATGCCAATAAAATGGACAACGTGGAAGAAATGGACAAATTCTTAGAAAAGTACAACTTTCCAAAACTGAACCAGGAAGAAATAGAAAATCTTAACAGACCCATCACAAGCACGGAAATTGAAACTGTAATCAAAAATCTTCCAGCAAACAAAAGCCCAGGTCCAGACGGCTTCACAGCTGAATTCTACCAAAAATTTAGAGAAGAGCTAACACCTATCCTGCTCAAACTCTTCCAGAAAATTGCAGAGGAAGGTAAACTTCCAAACTCATTCTATGAGGCCACCATCACCCTAATACCAAAACCTGACAAAGATGCCACAAGAAAAGAAAACTACAGGCCAATATCACTGATGAACATAGATGCAAAAATCCTTAACAAAATTCTAGCACTCAGAATCCAACAACACATTAAAAAGATCATACCCCATGACCAAGTAGGCTTTATCCCAGGGATGCAAGGATTCTTCAATATCCGCAAATCAATCAATGTAATACACCACATTAACAAATTGAAAAATAAAAACCATATGATTATCTCAATAGATGCAGAGAAAGCCTTTGACAAAATTCAACATCCATTTATGATAAAAAAAAAAAACTCTCCAGAAAGCAGGAATAGAAGGAACATACCTCAACATAATAAAAACTATATATGACAAACCCACAGCAAACATTATCCTCAATGGTGAAATATTGAAAGCATTTCCTGTAAAGTCAGGAACAAGACAAGGGTGCCCACTTTCATCATTAATATTCAACATAGTTTTGGAAGTTTTGGCCACAGCAATCAGAGCAGAGAAAGAAATAAAAGGAATCCAAATTGGAAAAGAAGAAGTAAAGCTCTCACTGTTTGCAGATGACATGATTCTCTACATAGAAAACCCTAAAGACTCCACCAGAAAATTACTAGAACTAATCAATGATTATAGTAAAGTTGCAGGATATAAAATCAACACACAGAAATCCCTTGCATTCCTATATGCTAATAATGAGAAAACAGAAAGAGAAATTAAGGAAACAATTCCATTCACCATTGCAACGAAAAGAATAAAATACTTAGGAATATATCTACCCAAAGAAACTAAAGACCTATATATAGAAAACTATAAAACACTGCTGAAAGAAATCAAAGAGGACACTAATAGATGGAGAAATATACCATGTTCATGGATTGGAAGAATCAATATAGTGAAAATGAGTATACTACCCAAAGCAATTTATAGATTCGATGCAATCCCTATCAAGCTACCAACGGTATTCTTCACAGCGCTAGAACAAATAATTTCACAATTTGTATGGAAATACAAAAAACCTCGAATAGCCAAAGCTATCTTGAGAAAGAAGAATGGAACTGGAGGAGTCAACCTGCCTGACTTCAGGCTCTACTACAAAGCCACAGTCATCAAGACAGTGTGGTACTGGCACAAAGACAGAAATATAGATCAATGGAACAAAATAGAAGGCCCAGAGATAAATCCACACACATATGGACACATTATCTTTGACAAAGGAGGCAAGAATATACAATGGATTAAAGACAATCTCTTTAACAAGTGGTGCTGGGAAAACTGGTCAACCACTTGTAAAAGAATGAAACTAGAACACTTTCTAACACCATACACAAAAATAAACTCAAAGTGGATTAAAGATCTAAACGTAAGACCAGAAACTATAAAACTCCTAGAGGAGAACATAGGCAAAACACTCTCCGACATACATCACAGCAGGATCCTCTATGACCCACCTCCCAGAATATTGGAAATAAAAGCAAAAATAAACAAATGGGACCTAATTAAACTTAAAAGCTTCTGCACATCAAAGGAAACTATAAGCAAGGTAAAAAGACAGCCTTCAGAATGGGAGAAAATAATAGCAAATGAAGCAACTGACAAACAACTAATCTCAAAAATATATAAGCAACTCCTACAGCTCAATACCAGAAAAATAAATGACCCAATCAAAAAATGGGCCAAAGAACTAGACATTTCTCCAAAGAAGACATACAGATGGCTAACAAACACATTAAAAGATGCTCAACATCACACATTATCAGAGAAATGCAAATCAAAACCACTATGAGGTACCATTTCACACCACTCAGAATGTCTGCAATCCAAAAGTCTACAAGTAATAAATGCTGGAGAGGATGTGGAGAAAAGGGAACCCTCTTACACTGTTGGTGAGAATGCAAACTAGTACAGCCACTATGGAGAACAGTGTGGAGATTCCTTAAAAAACTGGAAATAGAACTGCCTTATGATCCAGCAATCCCACTGCTGGGCATACACACTGAGGAAACCAGAAGGGAAAGAGACACGTGTACCCCAATGTTCATCGCAGCACTGTTTATAATAGCCAGGACATGGAAGCAACCTTGATGTCCATCAGCAGATGAATGGATAAGAAAGCTGTGGTACATATACACAATGGAGTATTACTCAGCCATTAAAAAGAATACACTTGAATCAGTTCTAATGAGGTGGATGAAACTGGAGCCTATTATACAGAGTGAAGTAAGCCAGAAAGAAAAACACCAATACAGTATACTAACGCATATATATGGAATTTAGAAAGATGGTAACAATAACCCTGTGTACGAGACAGCAAAAGAGACACTGATGTATAGAACAGTCTTTTGGACTCTGTGGGAGAGGGAGAGGGTGGGATGATTTGGGAGAATGGCATTGAAATACGTATAATATCATATATGAAATGAGTCGCCAGTCCAGGTTCGAGGCACGATACTGGATTTTTGGGGCTGGTGCACTGTGACGACCCAGAGGGATGGTATGAGGAGGGAGGAGGGAGGAGGGTTCAGGATGGGAAACACATGTATGCCTGTGGTGGATTCACGTTGATATATGGCAGAACCAATACAATATTGTAAATTTTAAAAATAAAATAAAATTAAAAAAAAAAAAGAACACCCAGGGCTGATCTTCATAATGGACTGGTTGGATCTCCTTGCAGTCCAAGGGACTCTCAAGAGTCTTCTCCAACACCACAGTTCAAAAGCATCAATTCTTCGGCACTCAGCCTTCTTCACAGTCCAACTCTCACATCCATACATGACCACAGGAAAAACCATAGCCTTGACTAGATGGAACTTTGCTGGCAAAGTAATGTCTCTGCTTTTGAATATGCTATCTAGGTTGGTGATAACTTTCCTTCCAAGGAGTAAGCGTCTTTTAATTTAATGGCTGCAATCACCATCTGCAGTGATTTTGGAGCCCCCCAAAATAAAGTCTAACACTGTTTCCCCATCTATTTCCCATGAAGTGATGAGACCGGATGCCATGATCTTCATTTTCTGAATGTTGAGCTTTAAGCCAACTTTTTCACTCTCCACTTTCACTTTCATCAAGAGGCTTTTTAGTTCCTTTTCACTTTCTGCCATAAGGGTGGTGTCATGTGCATATCTGAGGTTATTGATATTTCTCCTGGCAATCTTGAGTCCAGCTTTTGTTTCTTCCAGTCCAGCATTTCTCATGATGTACTCTGCATATAAGTTAAATAAGCAGGGTGACAATATATAGCCTCGACGTACTCCTTTTCCTATTTGGAACCAGTCTGTTGTTCCATATCCACTTCTAACTGTTGCTTCCTGACCTGCATACAAATTTCTCAAGAGGCAGGTCAGGTGGTCTGGTATTCCCATCTCTTTCAGAATTTTCCACAGTTTATTGTGATCCACACAGTCAAAGGCTTTGGCATAATCAATAAAGCAGAAATAGACGTTTTTCTGGAACTCTCTTGCTTTTTCCATGATCCAGCGGATGTTGGCAATTTGATCTGTGGTTCCTCTGCCTTTTCTAAAACCAGCTTGAACATCTTGAAGTTCACAGTTCACGTATTGCTGAAGCCTGGCTTAGAGAATTTTGAGCATTACTTTACTAGCATTTGAGATGAGTGCAATTGTGCGGTAGTTTGAGCATTCTTTGGCATTGCCTTTCTTTGGGATTGGAGTGAAAACTGACCTTTTCCAGTCCCATGGCCACTGCTGAGTTTTCCAAATTTGCTGGCATATTGAGTGCAGCACTTTCACAGCATCATCTTCCAGGATTTGAAATAGCTCAACTGGAATTCCATCACCTCCACTAGCTTTGTTCGTAGTGATGCTTTCTAAGGCCCATTTGACTTCACATTCCAGGATGTCTGGCTCTAGATGAGTAATTACACCATCGTGATTATTTGGGTCATGAAGATGTTTTTTGTACAGTTCTTCTGTGTATTCTTGCCACTTCTTCTTAATATCTTCTGCTTCTGTTAGGTCCATATCATTTCTGTCCTTTATGGAGCCCATCTTTGCATGAAATGTTCCCTTGGTATCTCTAATTTTCTTGAAGAGATCTCTAGTCTTTCCCATTCTGTTGTTTTCCTCTATTTCTTTGCATTGATCGCTGAGGAAGGCTTTCTTATCTCTTCTTGCTAGTCTTTGGAACTCTACATTCAGATGCTTATATCTTTCCTTTTCTCCTTTGCTTTTTGCTTCTCTTCTTTTCACAAATCATAAGGGATTTGATTTGATTATACAGTGGAAGTGAGAAATAGATTTAAGGGCCTAGATCTGATAGATAGAGTGCCTGATGAATTATGGAATGAGGTTCATGACATTGTACAGGAGACAGGGATCAAGATCATCCCCATGGAAAAGAAATGCAAAAAAGCAAAATGGCTGTCTGGGGAGGCCTTACAAATTAACCTATAGGTAATTATAAAAGTCTAGAATAAATCTCTCTCAATTTACATATATATACATGAATAGATATACAAATACATTTTCCATATATGTCTTATGCATGCACAAATGACACAAACACATACATGTATGTATGTGTATGTTCTTATAAAACACGTTTTATAAGAAAAACATCTCCTCTATAAAACAAACAAAAAAATAGAATAGCAACCAGAGAAGTGAAAAAGTAGCAGACAATGTAGTTTGTTAATTCTCTAGTTTTGCAAAATTAGATACTGCTTAAAATTAATGACTCCAAAACCAGAGGTTTAGGTACATAATTTATAGTTCTAGAGTAATAATTAGAAGAACTAAAAGGAATAACATAGTTCAAAACACATAAGTGATTAGTTGGTAACACAGATACTAAATTCCTCAGTTTTTCTAGTGCTGATTATACAGAGGTTACTTCAAGTCATTAAATCAAAAATATAAGTTTAGATGTATGCCATATAGCATTACTGAGGTAATCAATTTTTGGAGGTAGGAATGGGATGGGAGGCTAAGACACATCCACCCTATTGCCACCCACTACCCTCCCAGGAAGAGGTAGGGCCTTTTGGATCGACAAATCCTTGTTCAGCAGCTGGGGACTGAGAACTTCAGGGCTGGAGTGGGTGTATGTGGGCTATACCACAGCATCCACTATAGTGAGCAGCTGTAGTTGTCCTTAATACCTCAGAGCTCATATGCATTACTACATGCTCAGTCGTGTTGGACTCTTTGCGACCCCATGGGCTATAGACACCAGGCTCCTCTGTCCACAGGATTCTCCAGGCAAGAATACTGGAGTGGGCTACCATTTACTTCTCCAGGGAATCTTCCAGACCCAGGGATCCAACCCGGGTCTCCTGCATTGGCAGGCAGATTCTTTACTGCTAAGCCATTTCAGAAGCCACACTTTCCTAATGCACATATGCATATATGCAGTTTGTAAGGGCTTTGTTATTTACATATTATGGGACTCAATCATTGGGGCTTTGTTGTATAGATATTTCCTAGGATACTCAGTAATTATGAGGTGGTTCTTTCTCATTTGTAATAAAAATATTATTAGTGTTGCAAATGGCATAGAAATAACTTCAAATAATTCTTCCCAACATGAATATCTTCTTATAACAGGCTCTCTCTACATTCATGTGTAA
Source organism: Bubalus kerabau (assembly GCF_029407905.1). Taxonomy (NCBI): domain Eukaryota; kingdom Metazoa; phylum Chordata; class Mammalia; order Artiodactyla; family Bovidae; genus Bubalus; species Bubalus kerabau. The sequence continues at coordinate 156,766,554 of NC_073626.1, forward strand.
GTAGGACATATTTACTCAAACCCTCCAGAGCATATTCCTTTTCTGATGCAAAATGAAGCCTTAAAAATGTGTGAAAGTCGCATCTTTTCTAATTACAAATTCTGCTAAATTTATTCTACTTCTACTCTACCATGAAAAGAATAGTATATATTCAATTCCATCACTTCTTTGCCTATAGGGTACAGACACAGTAAAAATTGTTAATTTTGTTCCACCAAGCTTGATTTACAGTTATTGTTACAGAGGAGAGGTTGGTGTTGATTTTTATTCTATGATTTTTAAAATACCTTTATAGTTTTACAAAAAATTATATATATTCATAAAATGTTCAATTACAGGAAAGCATAAAGAATAAGGCAATTAATCACTTAAATGAAACCACTCAGAAATAACCAGTATTAATATCACTCTAGATACCTCTCAGTACAGATGGATAAGTGGATGGGTGAATGGATGACTGGATGTTTGGGTGAAGGGTGATAGGAAAGATAACTTAAAAATTCATATAAATGGAATTACATGTACATACTACAAATGTTTCTTATATTTAGAGAGTAATGATTATATGTCAAATTCTTAAAATATTTGTGACAGTAATCTTCTAGCCCCTTTTCCTGTGCTTTAGTGACCTAGCCTTTTTCCAGTTTCATTTTAAATTAAATCATTCCTGAATTTATAATGTTTTTATTATAAAAGCAATGGTAACATATAGTAAACATTCACAGTATGTGAGCTGATGCTAAGCACTTTACAAAGGCCATCTCATTCAGTACTTCCAATACACCCATTAAAAAAGAGTCTGAATAGAGAGGTTAAGCCACTTGTCCCAATTCACACAACTAAGTACTGCACTAGATTTGAACCCAGATATTTGTATTCCAGAGCTCGCACTCCTAAGCACTAGTCCATACAAAATTAATAAATCTCTCATTAAGATAACTCCATACCAAGACCAATAAATTAGTCACTTTCTGTGGGCTCGGTTGTGTCCAACTCTTTGCAGTTCCATGGACTGTAGACCACCAGGCTCCTTTGTCCACGGAATTTTCTAGGCAAGAATACTGGAGTGAGTTGCCACTTCCTACTCCAGGGGATCGTCCTAACCCAGGAATCGAACCTGTGTCTCTTGAGTCTTAGCAGGAGGATTCTTTACAGTACCACCTGGGATTTTCATTTAAATTTCTAAGGTCTTAAACTCATGACAGTACACTTCCATATTTAGTAAATAATTATTAAGAATCTACTAGATATCAGGCACTGTGTTATGGGGCAAAGAATTAAGGAGAAAAAAGAAAAAAATGTTTGTCTAAGATTGTATCATAAAAGAGTAAAGTCACAACCAAAAGAAAACTGCTTGTCTACTTCTACAATGTTTGTATTTGCTTTTGGAAAATGAATTGTGGTTTATTTCTTGCCTGTCCTTTTTCCACATATACAATATGTAAATACACACTGAACTGGGAATATACTTCTGACTCCATTCTGTAAGTTTGTTTCTTTATTCCATAACATTGTAGATGAGCATTTCCCACATCCTTAAATATTATTAAAAAAAAATAATTCTTAGTAGTTCTTTGGATGTAATTTTAATGAGTACATTCTAGCATATGGTTGAGCTATAAAATATTTTAATTATTTCCCAACTGCTTAATGTTTATGCTAACTTTTTCATAATAGAAAACAGTATTTTTTTTTTTTTAGAAAACAGTATTTTTAATAAACCTTAGGCAGGTCCTAGAGCAAAAGTAAAATACTTCAACTTTTTTAATTATTCAAGGCAAGAAAAGGATGAAAACTTAATGATGAAGTTCTCTGAATCCCCAAATTATCTCCAAAATATGCTTTCATGCCTAAATTGTATCTCTTTACTTTTTATCCTTGTACGAAGTAACTACTTCATTTTCTTCTTTAAATTTCCTTTTTCAATATATTGTTTTTTACATATATTTATTTTTCCTGTGTGAGGGTCTCAATTTTCTCAGAAAGGCAACTCATTTTTTCCTCATTATTTTACTGTCTCTTGTTTTTCAATTAACACGACCAGACTTACAGAGCACTATTCTGCATTCAGTTGCCTAGTCTGCGAGTCCACCATCACTCAATAAAATTTCAAGCTTCGGCTTAAAAATTCAAGCACTTTCAGCTGATTCGATTCTTTTAAAGTGATGTGATATTAATGGCTTTGGTTGTTTTCTTTCCCTTAGCAGAAATAGTTCAGTGGCTTAATTTTTCATGCTTTCATGAATTGAATTTTAAAAAAAATAAAATTATCCAAAGGCAATAAATTATTCAGCATCTTGCTTAGTCTTAAAATCCTGGGTAATTTTTTTCTATCAGTTTCACATATACTTTTTCCTGTTCCATAATACTTCAGATACCAGTTAATAAATATGTGTGCCTGTGTGTCAATCGCTAGGTTTAATTGCATGAATGGTTTTCAGATCCAAGGGACCAATTATTATAAGCTTTCTACTGCATTGAAGAGTATTTTGCTGGGAATTAAATATTAAAAAGGCAAAAGATCTTTCTCTATGCAAAATGTAAACTGATTTATTCCCACAAGAAAAGATAGTATGAAAGCTGAAAGAAAATCTGCAAAAGAAAGCAAAATATATTCTAATTGTCTTCCTTAAATCAGTCCCCCCCCCCCACCCCTTAATAAAGAGTTAAAGAAGGAACAATTTAAAATAGTTAGCACAGAAAGACTAGAACCAACCATCATGTTTGGTACTAAAAATGTTTCTGCAATTCCATCTACTATATTTTGGGGTTGCATGTAACAGGAAACTCCCCATTGCTCAGGAGTAAAGATTTCACCTGCAATGCTGGAGACGCAGGTTCAATCCTGCGTCTGAGAAAATGGCAAACCATTCCAGTATTCTTGCCTGAAAATTCCCACAGACAGAGGAGCTCGGCAGGCTACAGTCCACGAAGTCACAATAAGTCAGACTTGACTGAGCGACTAAGCACACATGCACATATTTAAAGGATGTGAACTGAGTCATGGCACAGACCATAGATAAACTGAGTCATGGCATAGACCATAGATAAAAGCGGTCACAAGTTGAGGAAACATTTGTGTTTGACAACTGAGCCACTTTTGAGAGTACCTATATGCACTTTTGCTAGGTATTAGTGCTGGGAATAGGACTCAAGAGACTATTTTGCCTGGTAGTTTTTAAACTGTATTTCCCAGCATCCTGGGAAACTTCCAGAGAGTTGGCATGAATGACATAGAGAAAGAGGGAAAGGCTAAGCAGGCCTCCCTGACCCTTTTAACCAAACCTGGTGGCTCAGATGGTAAAGTGGCTGCCTACAATTCAGGAGACCTGGGTTCGATCCCTGGGTTGGGAAATGCTCTAGAGAAGGAAATGGCAACCCACTCCAGTACTCTTGACTGGAGAATCCCATGGATGGAGAAGCATGGTAGGCTATAGTCCATGGAGTTGCAAAGAGTTGGACACGACTGAGCAACTTCATTCACTCACTCAGCTTTTATTTATTTTTTTTTTCCAAAGTGATGTGATATTTTTTATTTTCTTTTTTTTATTTTCTTTTATTTTTAAACTTTACATAATTGTATTAGTTTTGCCAAATATCAAAATGAATCCACCACAGGTATACACTCACTCAGCTTTTAAGTGTTGTATAAACTGGGGGGAAACCTAAAATTTCATTTTTGAAATGAGAAAACTCTTTGGTCCTACTCTTCCAGTTTATAGGTGAGGAAACTAAGTACAGATGGATTAAGTGTTCACCCAACTCTGCAACTTAAAAGTGAGTGTTAATCACTCAGTTGTGTCCAACTCTTTGCACCAGGATCCTCTGTCCATGAGTTTTTTCCAGACAAGAATACTGGAGTGGGTAGCATTCTCTTCTCCAAAGCATCTTCCTGACCCAGGGATTGACCTTGGGTCTCCCGCATTGGAGGCAGATTCTTTACCATCCTATCCAAACGTTTTACAGGGCCCAGCAGCTTTTGTCTTAAAAAAAAAAAAAAAAATTCTTGAGGCCACTTTGGATTGAAAGTTACCAAAAGTCAGATTGCTTTTGGCTAACTTTCTTTTCATAACTTGTGGAATATGAGTCAAGTCAGGTTTGGAAAGAATTATCAACAGGGAAAGACTTTATTTCAGTGTCCTAACTTTTCCTTTTCTATGGTCCAGGAATCTCTTTTACATCTATGAATTTAAGTTACTAAATTTTGTTATGCATTAACGTCTATTTTTAAAATAAGAATAATGTAATACCAGCATATTAAAGGAAATGGCAACCCACTCCAGTGTTCTTGCCTGGAGAATCCCAGGGACAGGGGAACCTGGTGAGCTGCCATCTATGGGGTCGCACAGAGTCGGACACGACTGAAGCAACTTAGCAGCAGCAGCAGCAGCAGTAGCAGTAGCATATTAAAACAACAATAAGATATTATTCCACATCTATCAGACCAAGGATGAAATTCTTGGTCTGATCTCAGGTATTTTTGAGAAAATAAAGAGTAAGAATACTCAAATACTGCTCATGGGAGGGTAATTTGGTTTAACCTTTGAAAACAGTTTGGGACAGTATAGTAAACTTGACAGTATAGCACCTTATATATAAACCAGAGATACTACTTCTAGTTATGTGAACCTAAGTATCTCATAGAACAGGGGTTCCCAGCCCGGCCATGAACCTGTATCTCCAATCAGATTAGGGGTGCCATTAGATTAGAAATGAAGTACAAAGTAAATGTAATGTGCTTGAAGTCATCCTGAAACTATCTCCACCCCTCACAACAGTCCATGGAAAAACTGTCTTCACAAAACCGGTCCCCAGTGCCAAAAAGTTTGGGGACCACTGACAGAGGACAGTATGCGCTCGGAAGCTTAGGATTCCCTAGTGGCTCAGATGGTAAAGAGCCTGCCTGCAGTGTAGGAGACCCAGGTTTGTTCCCTGGGTCAGGAAGATCCTCTGGAGAAGGACATGGCAACCCACTCCAGTATTCTTGCTTGGAAAATCCCACTGATGAAGGATCCTGGCAGGTTACAGTCCATGGGGTCCAAAGAGTCAGATACAACTGAGTGACTTCTCTTTCTTTGGGTAGCTTATTTCTTAAAGTGGAAAACTGGAAAGAGATGACCATCAACAGAGGAATAGGAATGGCGGATTTCCAGTTGCCTGTTTAAGGAGCTTGGAAGGTCCCCAGTCCATACAAACAACAGCAAAAAGCTGAACAGGTTGAAAAAATAAACAACCCTTTTTGCATTCATAACAGAGGGGAGTACACAGAGCAAATCCAAGCCCTCAAGACTGAAGAGACAAACAGGCAAACACAGGGAGTTGTGCCTTACCAGAGTAGACACTCAAGGAGAGGAAGTCCACCGAGAACCAGCTCCAGGAAGGAGACTCTGAACTGCACTTGACAAATTGCTGGAGGCTCAGCACAGACAAGTCATAGGGGAGCTCAGTCATAGGGGGCTCCCACAATACTGTGAGAGTTACCTCCAGAAACTGAAGTAGATCCAGTAAATACTGGAGAAAAATCCCCTCGAGCATTCAGCAGGGGAAAAGAAGAGAACCATTTTGAAACTCATCAGTATCCTCTGTTCCTCTTAATAAGCCCTGCCTTCAGGAGAAACTGAAGACTTCCCTGGTGGCTCAGACGGTAAAGTGTCTGTCTACATTGTGGGAGACCTGGGTTCGAGCCCTGGGTTGGGAAGGTCCCCTGGAGAAGGAAATGTCAATCCACTCCAGTACTATTGCCTGGAAAATCCCATGGACAGAGGAGCCTGGTAGGCTACAGTCTATGGGGTTGCAAAGAGTCAGACATGACTGAGCAACTTCACTTTCACTTTTCAGGAGAAACTAATTGACATAATTTAATCTGCACAACAACAGACTGGTTCCACATAGGAAAAGGAGTATGTCAAGGCTGTATATTGTCACCCTCTTATTTAACTTATATGCAGAGTACATCATGAGAAACACTGGGCTGGAGGAAGCACAAGCTGCAATAAAGATTGCCGGGAGAAATATCAATAACCTCAGATATGCAGATGACACCCCACTTATGGCAGAAAGTGAAGAGGAACTAAAAAGCCTCTTGATGAAAGTGAAAGAGGTGAGTTAAAAAGTTGGCTTAAAGCTCAACATTCAGAAAACAAAGATCATGGCATCCAGTCTTGTCACTTCATGGCAAACAGATGGGGAAACAGTGGAAACAGTGGCTGACTTTATTTTAGGGGGCTCCAAAATCACTGCAGATGGTGATTGCAGCCATGAAATTAAAAGATGCTTACTTCTTGGAAGGAAAGTTGTCACCAACCTAGATAGCATATTCAAAAGCAGAGACATTACTTTGCCAACAAAGGTCCGTCTGATCAAGGCTATGGTTTTTCCAGTGGTCATGTATGGATGTGAGAGTTGGACTGTGAAGAAAGCTGAGTGCCAAAGAATTGATGCTTTTGAAGTGTGGTGTTGGAGAAGACTCTTGAGAGTCCCTTGGACTGCAAGGAGATCCAACCAGTCCATCCTAAAGGAGATCAGTCCTGGGTGTTCATTGGAGGAACTGATGTTGAAGCTGAAACTCCAATACTTTGGCCACCTGATGCAAAGAGCTGACTCATTTGAAAAGACCCTGATGCTGGGAAAGATTGAGGGCAGGAGGAGAAGGGGACAACAGAGGATGAGATGGTTGGATGGCATCATCGACTCAATGGACATGGGTTTGGGTGGACTCCGGGAGTTGGTGATGGACAGCGAAGCCTGGCGTGCTGCGGTTCATGGGGTCGCAGAGTCAGACATGACTGAGCAACTGAACTGAACTGAACTGAATCTGCTGAGATGGTATTATAGCCTAACTAACCTGGGGGAAGGGAAATACCCAACTTCAGCTGGCCCTAGCCCTCCATTCCCACCTAAGGAGATAGAAAAAAATAGAAACACTTGTAAAACACACACTCTAGAGGCACAAGCTTAACTAAAACACTGAAACCTAATCATAAAACTATAGAATGCTTCCTCCCCCAACAGCTCACCACTACATTCCTCAAGGATGATTTACCCAGTACATCATGTCCAGCCATCAGGAAGAAATGTAAAAAGGCATACCAAAAGCAAAAACCACAATGTAAAGAAGTAAAGCAAGCATCAAAAACTAGGCATGGCAGGGATGTTGGAATTATCAGACAAGGAATTTAAAACAACTATCACTAATATGTGAAGAACTCTAATGTATCAAATGGACAGCAATGCAAGAACAGATGAACATTGTAAGCAGAGGGAAATCCTAAGAAAGAACCAAAAAGAAATGAGATTAAAAAAAAAAAACACACTAATAAAAAGAAAGAATCCCTTTGATGGACTTAGCAGCAGACTGGACACAGCTGAGAAAAGAATCTCTGAGCTAGAGGATGTATCAATAGAATCCTTGAAAACTGAAAAGCAAAGGCAGCAAAGATTACAAAAAATTGAATAGACTATCCAAAGACAGTGGGACAGCTAGAAAAGGTGTAACATACATGTAACGGGAATACCAGAAGAAGAAAGAAAGGGACAGTGCAAATATTTGACACAATAATGACTGAGAATTTCCCCCAAAATAGTGTTAGACTCCAAACCACAGATCCAGGAAGTTCAGAGAACAAGATATATGCCAAACAAACCCATAGCTGGCCATATCATTTTCAAACTACACAGGAGAATAAAGAAAAACTTGCAAGAAGCCAGAAGGAAAAAATTCCTTACCTATGGAAGACCAAAGATAAGCGTAGAATGAAATATTTTGTGTTGAGACAAACACCCCACTTCTAATCTAGAATTGTTAGGAACTCAGATCTACATAAAGAAAGAAAGAACAGTGAAGACTAGTGAAGGTAATGCTGAACAGGAATTCCCACATGGAAACCATAATATGTGTATAAAGCCTAATGTCAAGAGTCACCATATTCATGACTGTGATTACAGCTGAAAGGGGTAAGGGGTTAAGTAGTGAGAAAGAAATAAAAGGAGCTTAAATTGTATCTGAAATGCTTTCTCACTTTGAGAAATTCAAAACCAAAATCATAAAACTAAGTCTGTTAGTTCTGGCAGAGGGAGGGGGGATGGGGGATATATGTATATCTGATAAACATTGATATTACTGTTGGGCTTTTAAAATCTTTTCAAAGGAATTGCTTATGCTGACTCCTGGGCATCCCTGCCAGCAATCCTGATTCTCTGGGTCTGGAGTGGAGACTAGGAAGCTTCGTTTTCAGTAGCTCCACAGAGGACAAGGGGGCAGATGGCACCACAGCAAACTTAGGTGAATGCCGACAAATCCAGGGAAGATCAGATCAGATCAGTCGCTCAGTCATGTCCGACTCTTTGCGACCCCATGAATCGCGGCACACCAGGCCTCCCTGTCCATCACCAACTCCCGGAGTTCACTCAGACTCATGTCCATCGAGTCAGTGATGCCATCCAGCCATCTCATCCTCTGTCGTCCCCTTCTCCTCCTGCCCTCAATCCCTCCCAGCATCAGAGTCTTTTCCAATGAGTCAACTCTTTGCCTGAGGTGGCCAAAGTACTGGAGTTTCAGCTTTAGTATCATTCCTTCCAAAGAAATCCCAGGGCTGATCTCCTTCAGAATGGACTGGTTGGATCTCCTTGCAGAACTCAGACACAAACTGGAGGTACTGGCAAAGAATCCTAAATGGTAGCCAAACAGGATTCGCAGATCACAGCCTGATGCTGGGGCTTGCTTGTTGGAGAACATGCACCAGCATCAGGAGTAGCTGGGTGTTTTGGGCCTGAGTGAGTGTGTGGAAGGAAAGACTTCTGAATCCTGGTGACATAGCACCATGTAGACGCCTCTCACACCTCAAGTGGACTGGCACTGTGACTGCTGGGCTGCCAGTCATCACTGTTCACTAATTTCAAGAACATGCCTGGATGCGGAGGCCAGGGGACACAAAAGATAAAGCTCTTGACTGAATGGGCAATATTTTAAGAGTTTCCAAAATTATTACTTTATTAAAAGAAAAATTCCAAGCCACATTTTGCATTTGCTTTATAATATACTTAAAACACACTGTCTGACCTCACATGGAAATTTCCATGGAACTTTCCACAGAACTTTCCACTTTCTGATTGCTCGGCAATTGTGAACCAGCTAATGACTAAATTACTAGTTTCAAATCTTCATTATAAAGTGATAATGTCAATTACCTTGTTTCTCTTGATTGCTTGATTTTAAAAATTTTAGCTCAGTACCATCATGTAGTCCATATGCTAATATTTGAGAAATATTTAGGCAAGGATAAATTTAGGTGTGTTTTGTTGCTGTTGTTCAGTCAGTCAATTGTGTTCAACTCTTTGCCACCGCATGGACTGCAGCATGCCAGGCTTCCCTGTTCTTCACCATCTCCCAGAGTTTTCTCAAACTCATGTCCATTGAGTCAGTGATTTCCTTTAGGATTGACTAGTTTGATCTCGCTGTCCAGTGGACTCTAAAGAGTCTTCTCTAGCACCACAGTTCAACAGCATCAATTCTTCAGCACTCAGCTTTTTTTATGGTCCAACTCTCACATCCGTACATTACTACTGGAAAAACCATAGCTTTGGCTATACAGACCTTTGTCAGCAAAGTGATGTCTCTGCTTTTTATGATACTACAATGTAGCAAGAAGCAAGTTTCAGGGCTTATAATAATTAAGAGAAAATAAATCCAGACTTCTGAATTCAAAAACCAACATATGTACTCCTTTCATTCTCTTTGTGTAGACAAATGGGGTGTTGATAAAAATAAAGGCATAGATACCTGGAGTCTATGTTTGACTTCTAAGAAAAATCCTGGTTTCTACATCAATCCTTTGACTTCCACCAGCAGAGCCACTGAAAACTTGGTGAATTTGTCCTAAGCTACTGGGCCCAAACCTTTCTCTTTCCTCCCATTTCCTCTGGCTTTTCATAACTGACATCAAACTGAAGGGGAACTCTCCTTCCCAAATGCAACCAACAAGGCTCACTGTCATCCCGATCAAAGCTATGCCATGTGGAAATTATTTGGATATTTATCCAAATGCTATCGGGTAAGTGGGATGACATCTGTACAGGGAGTTTCACAGACTGTTGCTGTGACTTTGGCATTTAAACAATGGGCAGAACAAATATATGATGGACTACACCAGCTACATACATACACCTTCAATTATAAAAATTTTACACTTAAAAAAATTATCTTGCATGATTTCCAATTGACAAAGATATCTGCCAAGTAACACCTGAAGCACACCTTTCCCACTTCTCCCTAAACTCAGTGTCTACAAGCAACAGTTACAATTAAGGCTTTTGGATAGGCCAATGCCAGAATCTGGGTGGTCTCTGCCCTAACTCTGAGGCAGGTGGACTGAGATGCTGATGATGCTGCTGAACTGCAGAAAATTGACCCAGGCTATGCTTCATGAAACACAGGCAGCATGAATTAAGGTAAGAAGACATGTCGATTTCCTCTAATAGCTATTCCCCGAGTCTAAAGGTCTATAGTTGGTGCCAACCAAAACCCTGGGCGACCACCTTTCCACTGCATGAGAGCACTGCTCTTCGAGACAAGCAAAACACTATACTCATGACTCTGTCCTCGCCCTCATTTTTTTACTATGTGTTGACAAATAGTATATTCCAGAATGCATCCAGGCCACAGCAAATGTGATGGTAAAGGTGTAAAGAAGAGAGCCATGGAAATAGCCATCACACCTATTTACAAGATAAATGCTATACATGGAGGTGATAAGAAGGACAAAACCTGCTATCAATCCTTGATGAAAAATACTTTTTTTAATCCATTGGTATAGAATATGAGAAAAATGTAGGAGGTGTAGAAAAAGCTGCATCAAGCAGAACTAAATGGGATGAAAGTGCTTTGTGTGGACAATTGCTTTCATTCTTGTTTTTAACCACATGATTTAAAGACTTTAGGCTGGAAAAGTTAATTTTTTTCCTAAAGCATAGTGGGATCTAGTCCCCAAACCCTTTGGAATCCATTTGTTAATTTAGCACATATTTATTGCTAAGGCATAGTCGTGTAGCAAAGATCAAGCTAGATCAGAGACAGATGGTACGCGTGTCACTACATGCTTAGCTCCCCAAATTACAAATAACCAAAATGTAACTGAAGAAAAAAAAAAATAATAAAGGTAAGTGACCAAAGAGAAGAAAGATAAAGTGTAATAAGCATGTGGAGGAGGAAAGACAGCACTTCAAATGCAGGAAATAAGAACTTTGAGCTTCCTAGAAGTTTTAGCTGAGTCCTTAATTATAAGCATAGGGATGAGTAGAGTCAAGGAATAGCATACCAAGCCTAGGCACCGATGACAGCCAAGGTAAAAAGCAAGAAACAAAGAATAAGACTGAAGAGGGAGAGTGGGAGTATAGACTTGGAAAAAATTGAATGCCAGCTAAGGGGACTACAGATTTTTTCCACATAAAAGGTATTGGTGATTTGTGAACAATAGAATAAAAATATCAGAGCAGTGCTTCCAGGGTCCATAGGAAACAGATTACAAATTGGAATGGAAGGGAAGATTGAAGGAAAGTAGGAAAAAGTCGATGGAAAGAGTCCAAGTGAGGTTGGAAGTGAGTCACTCAGTCATGTCCGACTCTTTGTGATCCCATGGACTATCCAAGGAATTCTCCAGGCCAGAATACGGGAGTGGGTAGCCTTTTCCTTCTCCAGAGGATCTTCCCAACCCAGGAATCAAACCCAGGTCTCCCGCATTACAGGTGGATTCTTTACCAGCTGAGCCACCAGGAAAGCCCTAGTGAGATTTACAGAATGCCTGATCTGGCATCGTGTCACATTTTATCGGTAAGGAAACTAAAGCACCCAGAAGTTGAGTAACATAGTCAAAGTCACACAATTGGTTAGCAACGGGGCCATGATTCAAGTCTGGAAAATCGAGTTCCAGAGTCTAGGCTGTTAATTATTCTGCTGTAGGAATTCTCAATATTAAAACTTTTCAAAAATATATTGTCCTTGCCAGTAATCCTAAAGCAAAAAGTATAGCCATGACATGACATTCAATAAACAAATACTTAAGGAATGTATGTACGTATATGCTTAGTCGCTCCATCTTGTCTGACTCTTTGCAACCCTTTGGGTTGTAACTCACCAGACTCCTCTGTCCATGGGATTTTTCAGGCAAGAATCCTGGAGTGGGTTGCCATTTTCCTCCTCCAGGGAATCTTCCTGACCCAGGGATTGAACCCAGATCTCCTGTGTCTCCTGCATTGCAGGTGAATTCTTTACCTGCTGAGCAATCCAGGAAGCCCACTTAAGGCATAAACAAAAGTAAAAATCAAAATATGAGCAATCAAAAATTTCTGTAATAGGCAAGAGCATGGGTATCAATTGTGAAATATACATACCACAGGCATGAAATGACATTTGAAAGAATATTTAAATGGCATTGGGGTAGTTTCATAATATTTTCAAGAAAAAAAAATTACCAAACTATCCCTATATGTGCACAGAATAAACAGGGTTGATTTATACATAAACATTTACAGTTTTCACTTATCTTGAAGGGAGGATTTGGAGTGATTTTTATTTTCTTTACTTTTCTGCATTTCATGATTTTTATATTTGACTTCTGAAACAAAACTGCACAATTTTCTAGTGCTAAATAACCAATTCACTCAGGTTTTTCTCCTCCCATACATATTTCTTATGGTGACAGAATTTATGGCCTGTTTGATTCCTTTTACGCATTTGAGCACTAAAAACAGGTTTTGGAACCTAAGTTAAGCACTGGAGTTATAATTGTGAATAAGACAAATAAATTTATAACCTTACAGCCCAGTGGAACTCAAGATATTGAACAAATAAGTTAAAAGGTTATAGTTGCTTCAGAATGGAAACCACGAGGTACCAAGAAAGCACCCACAAGTATGAAGAAGAACTGGCTGACAAAGAAAGTTTAACATGAAAAGTAAACATGGAGTAAAGTGGGGGGGGGGGGGGGGTGGTAAGAGTATTCCAGGATGAGCAAGGAGCATGCATGATGCCCTCAGAGAGAAAGTCTGGAGGTGCGGAGTAAAGACAAGGTTCTGGAAAGACGATGGAGATGCCAGCTGGAATGGAAGGTGGAAGGTCTTGGAGAGACGATAAGGGATGTTAGCGGATTTTTGTTCTGAAGATAATGGGAAGCCATTGTCTTATGGAAACTGGGGAAGGGCAAGAGATCTTCTAGGGGACAAGTTAGAAGAGCTTTCTAGAATGCATGATAGTTTGGACGAGCAGGACTTACAATGTTAAAATGCATACAAAGGGACTTCCCTGGAGATTCAGTGATTAAGACTTTGTGCTTCCACGGCAGGGAGTGACACCCAGTTGGAGAAATTAAGATCCTGTATGCCCCGAGGCACAGCCAAAAAAAAAAAAAAAAAGGTAAAATGCTTACAGGGACAAAGCAAGCTATCTGAATGATTGAAGTAGGCTGAGTCTAGGGAAAAAAATGCAAACAATGTTAAGTGATAAATATCATATTGCCACAGAGTTGATAACAGACTATGGAGTAACAGAGACTGTAGAATTATGGAGTGTGCACACCCTTTCCAACTCAGTTTCCACACATCCTTTCCTACTCAGTTGATTGTTGTCGCACAGGAATATGAGCCTTGAGTTGCCAACAGTTTTTGTTTTATCTTAAACATTTATGTGAGCCCCTTGATTTGTATATATAATCAGTTAATTCAACTTATAAACATATATACCAAATGAAACAAACCTATCCTAGGCTGTCAATTTGCAACTATGATAGAGAAAAAACAAGCAACTTCACCAACATTTGTCACTGTTGAAAGTATTTTCCCAACCCAGGGATGGAACTCACATCTTTTGTCTCTGGCATTGAAAGCAGGTTCTTGACTAGTGCCACCTGAGAAACCCTATTTGAAAGGGGCAGTCCTTTCTGATTATGAACATCCCTGATATCTGGCATGTTAAAATTGTTCAGTCACTATGTCCGACTCTTGTGACCCAAAGGACTAAAACACATCAGGCTTCCTGCCCTTCATCCTCTCCTGGAGTTTGTTCAAGTTTGTGTCCATTGAATTGGTGATGCCATCCAACCATCCCATCCTCTGTGACCCTCTTCTCCTTCTGCCTTCATATCTGGCATCCTCATTTAGAAAAAAAAAGTCATGAATCCTTTGCCCACATACCTCTAAAAGCAAAGATGCTGGGCGAGCTAAAACTTTGGAGCATATTATCTTTGCAAGACACAAGGCTGAAAAGCACCTGTGGCATTGCCAATCTCTGTAGATGAATCCTAATTAAGTGAATCAAAGTCATTTTTTAAATTATATTCCAGCGTTTGTTAGGCAACAGCAGAAGACAAGACAAAATGGAAAATGTGGTACCTGCCCAGGGGGCATGAAGTCTATACAGGGAAGAAAAAAAACATTCTGGAAATAAAAACACCAGCTGGGAAGGAAACGTAATTAATGAAATAGTGCCAAGATTATTGTCTCTCTGCAATTATCAGGTGTTTCTGATACTTCAATAGAGACTGGTGACTTATGAAGGGGGCACATCAGGTACACTCACACTTTGGATTTGATACAGAACAGAAATGGAGTGTAAATCTCTCAGATGCCCTGATGCCTCACTTCTGCCAACAAAATTCCACCAGTAAAGCTAACTGATTTGCAAAGCAGTGTAACAGTCCTTAATGATAGTCATTATATAATTACACAATACTGCCTTGACTTTTACAGAAAATTGATAACATTAAAGTGCCTTACCTCTTCCAGATTCACCCCCAATTCATTTTTTAAAGGATTTTATTACTGTAGTCTAACTTTAAGATTTTAGTAAAAGACTAGGGAAAATAGAAGGAAAAAGAAACTGTAACTAATAGAATATGATCCCAATTTTGTTTTTTACAAAATGTATTATAGGCAAAGAGAAGAGGCTAGGAAGATGTACCGGTTGTCTGTGGATGGCTGTTATCTCGGGAGATAGGTAATGGCACCCTACTCCATACTCTTGCCTGGAAAATCCCATGGACGGAGGATCCTGGTAGGCTGTAGTCCATGGGGTCGCTAAGAGTCGGACACGACTGAGCGACTTCACTTTCACTTTTCACTTTCCTTCATTGGAGAAGGAAATGGCAACCCACTCCAGTGTTCTTGGCTGGAGAATTCCAGGGACGTGGGAGCCTGGTAGACTGCCGTCTATGGGGTCACACAGAGTCGGACACGACTGAAATGACTTAGCAGCAGTAGCAGGTACTGTAAGAGCAAGCAGAAACCACATTTTCTCAGTGCTGCTTCTGTAAAGCCGCTCTACAAATTTGCTAAGACCTGCCCTTAGATAAAGAGAGTTTCCATATTGTTTACGGTGACTCAAATAATAAAGGAATCATCTTTTTCTGGGTAAAGAAAGTCTAGTCTTATCTAAGAATGACACAATTCCAATCAGGTATACTAAAACTCCAATTTTGTGTCCAATGTGTCTCTTTACATACAATGAGCAGTCATGTTTGGCCCCTTTTTGGACAAAGATGGCACAGGGGGAAAGGGATGACAGCTCGGGTTCTTCTCTCTATGCATCCTCCAAAGCTTGCTATCTGAACTGTGTGCCTCTTGGGGGTTGGTTGAGGGTAGAGGAAGAGAAGAGGCAGAGGTGCAGGAAAGGGCTTTCCAAAATGGCTCACTCATAGTCTGGTGTTGGTGCCTAGGAAATGGTAGCCCAGAACTGACTGCTTCTTTCATAGGGATCATTTGCAGACTCTTCATTCATTCATTCATCCATTCATCCCTGGATTCCTCTGATTATAGTTGGCCCTCACACCCTCAATGCCTTGCCTTTAACTCACTTCTGACACCCTTGGGCCCTTGGAATTCCACCACTCCACATCCAGGCTAGGGTCCTATTGTCCTTCCATGTAGTATTTGGGACAGAGTCTATTTTAATATAATCCCAGTCTGCTCCTTCCAATGGAGTAAAAAAGAAAGAAAGAAAAAAAAAAACAAACCTTTGTCCTACCTTCAAAGGAAGCACAGCGTACTCCCAGCATCCACAGTCAGTCCTTACCTCAGGATTTCTCCTGGAAAGAAACAGGCCTCCACTCTGAGTTCAGCAGACTCCAGGGGATAAATATCAAGTCCTCCAAGAAGATCTTCTGAAATTCCTTGTCTCACTTTAGTAGGTGAGAAGCAACTCATCTTTTCAATGTTCTCATCTCTCCCATGCTCACCAGGTGTGATCACGCTGACCCGTTTCTGTATCAGGTCATGCATTCTGCACAGGTGGTTCACATCTCACTTTTTAACGTGGGGTATCTGAAACCTACTGTATTAGTGTATTACTTCTGCTGAAACTCCATGATTATTTTTTAAAGGACCATTTTAACCATGTGCTGTGCTAAGCTGCTTCAGTTGTGTCTGACTCTTTGCAACCCTATGGACCATAGCCTGCCAGGCTTCTCTGTTCATGACTACATATGTAAATAGACAGTCAACGGGAGTTTTCTGTACGACTTGGAGAACTCAAACTAGGGCTCTGTAATAGCCTAGAGTAGTGGGAATAGGCAGGAGGTGGGAGGGAGATTCAAGAGGAAGGAGACAAATGTATAGCTATGGTTAATTCATGTTGATATATGACAGAAATCAGCCCAATATTGTAAACCAATCAATCAATTAAAAATAAATAAATGTTAAAAAAAGAATAATACTGGAGTGGGTTGCCATGCCTCCTCCAGGGGATCTTCCTGACCCAGGGAGTGAACCTGCATCTCTGCATTGGCACGTGGGTCACTTAACCACTACTGCCACCTGGGAAGCCCCATATTTTAACCATATTGCTGCATTATCTTCTTCTGTATGTTTTTCTCTTTTAATTTTCTTACATTCATATGAATTAGTCAACCATCCGAGGAAAAATGAGTATTTTTTAAAGAGTATACAGGACATATTTTGTCAAAACAATTTGGCAGAAGTTATATATATTTGTTCAACACACATTTTAAATATTATTTTTAACTGAAATATAGAATCAGTTCCTTTATATTATAAAAACATTTACGAGTTTCTTTTAGAATTCTGCCATATATATAACCAGACAAATCACCTCTACAACATGTCGCCATGCCCACATCAATGTCACTCCTTTGCTCTCCCTATTAATATTTCCTGTAGTAATTTAAAGAGTCACAGTGTTAAGGTCAAAGGCTTACAAAGGGAAGACTCTAAGAACAGAACATCTATGGTGAAATGAGTATTATCTAGGGCTTAATCACAGCTCTTCACATTCTAGAAAATCAATTTGATTAGGGACTCCAGAATTTATCAGACTCCAGGATAACCAAACAAAATCATCTGAAAGTGGCATGCATGACTTATATGTAATGATCAAATTTCAGATCATAAACCTAGCTGTTTTTACAGCTAGGTCTGAAATTTTATTTTATGTTCTCATCCAGATTACTTTCTATTCTGAAACATCATGCTGCTGAATGGAGAAACTTAATCTTGGTCACTTCATGATCATCTCTTGCTTTGGGGTCACCTTCATGGATTGAGAGTACCCACACAACATGGGAGGATGGCTTATGTAACCTGAGGCAGGTGTGGTCTGATCTTCCACCATCCTTGACAAAACACCCCCTTTCCCAGAAAAAAAAGCCTTCCTTGCCTCTGTCTCACCAAATTACCATCCACCTCCTCAAGCACTCACAGGTTGTCATTGATAGAGGTTGGCAGCTACCCCAATGGAATCACTATAAAAAACAGCCTAGAGCCAACCTGTATGCGAAAGAAAAGTATAAACAAATAAATCAGAGGGGCAAGAAGCAAAGCAGGAAAAGTGGACAAAATGTGATAAAAAATTTAAAATTTATTCCATTACCTGTGATTTCAAAAGCCATGATAAATGATTTTTTCATTTTCTAGTTTCAGAGAACCCATGCAGATTTAGGAGTTAGTACCAAGAAAGAGCTCACAACCCCACCCCTGCCCCAAAGACAGTGTAGTGTGAACTGTGGGCAATTCATTGTCAAGAAAATAATTAAGTTTGAGTCATTTAATAAAGTGCAGCCCTTGTGTACTAAACGGTGCTTCTGTGGCCTGGGGAAGTTCATTTTTTCCCCCAAAGCCCTATAGGCATTCACTTTATAGCTACCCTGATGGGATCTAACCCAGAAACAATGTTGGATCTGATTCTTTAATAGAACATATTTATTACAATCCTTCAATAGAAAATACCAACTCAGATCAGAGACAGTGTGTTTATGGCTAGGCTCCCAGAGAGCACAAATAACCACAATAAATGGTGGAAGGTTGCAAGTGCCCAGGAGAAGAAAAGGTGGACTGCTACAGGAGATGAGAAAGGCAAGTTCAGAGAATTTCAAGGAAGGGAACTGAGGACCGCTTCCTAGGGGTTTGAGCTGCATTCTAAATAACAGAGAGATGGATGTGTGGAGCTGATGGAGAAGGGCAGTCCAAGGAGCTGGTCAGAGTAAAGGCAAAAAGCAGGAAAGGGAGGTATCATAGAAGGAAGAAATAATAACTTGGAAAGATAGGTCACACCCCAGACAAGCAGGTCTTGAAAGTCCACCTAAAGACTTTGGAGGATTTTTTGGTTTGGTTGGTTGATTGTTGTTTTGGAATTTTTATGTGTGTCTTGTATGGGTGTACTTGGGTTTTTGTTGTTGTTGTTTTGATTTTTTTTTTTTTTTTTTTTTTTGCCTACACTAGGGATGCACTTGTGATTATTGAGCAATAGAGTGCAACCATGAGAACTGTGCTTCAGAAAACAAATGGTCAAATGGTTAGGGGAGGGGCTAGAGACAGAAACAAGGGTCTATTGAAATAGTCCTGGTTGACTGCAGAAAGTCTCCTCTGGGCCCATGTCATCCTGCTCCTTAGCAATCCCAGAACTTACCTCTTCAAGGGCAAAAAGGATGGGATCATATGATTGCTGAATGAAGAAACGAGGGAGAGCGTGAATGAGTTCAGTTGTGGTAAAAGACTGAAAAATATAACTTGGGGGAGACAAATGAGTTTTGAGAGGATAACACTGATTCCAACAGATAAATCTAAAACTAGGTGAAAGGTTAAGCTCATCTGACAGATGAGAAGTTAGGGTCACAAATGACTAAAAGGACCTTGGAACTCTCTACCCAACAGCTCTCTCTCACTCTCCCTCTCATAACAGGAAGAACAGCTCAACAGGTATATACTCTTTCCTTCCTTATTACTACCTGCTGCAATCTCAGAATACATTCAACAAAGCACAACTTTTTTCATTAAAACATACATTCAAAAATATACTTGATTATATTTTTTCTAGCTATACAAAAATGACATCTGCTCACTAAATATAAATAATTATTTGGAAAATTCAGAAAATCACTTTCAATTTTATCCTAGAGATAAACACATTTAATTAATAAAAAGTCTTAACAGATATGTGTAGATTTATGGAACATAAGTCAGTAGATTGGTAGATGCATGTAGAGTTATATACATTGGAGCGATTGGACTCCTCCTTTGGAGCTATTTAATCCATTCATTATCTGAAATAAATTTATTTTGCTTTCTTAAAGTTTTGACATTGCTGCTTTTACATCTCACAGAGCCACCTCAAAATTAAAATCTACACCAAAATTAAAGAATTCTGGTTATCTCTTGGACCACATTACTGTCCTTACTTTAATTGGTTATAATATGTAAATAGGACATTCTCTACAAGTGAGCTGGCAACTGTTGTCAAACTTCAGGAAATAAATAGGAACTGCTTTTAATCTCAGGGCTCAGATACATAAATGCAGGCATTGAGCAGTTCATAATGAGCTCAAGGTCACCTGGTCCATAAAAAGCAGGCCTGGAAATCAAAGTCAGGATTCTGCAGACTGAAACCTTTACCCAAGGATGGAAATTTCCTTTGTAGAATGTTCAGTCTCATAGATCTGAACCTGAGAGTACAGTTCAACCTCTTCACTTTAGAAACATTGAAACCAAGATGCAGAGAGGTTTTATGGCTTATAGGGTCATGTGGATGGTTAACAACTGATCTAGGTATTTTTTCCATTGTTTTAAAATTAGGCAGAGTATAGAATTTCCCTCAATCCTGGGGCAGACAAGGAATTAAGGGAGCTGTTTTTCAAGATTAAAAAAAAATAAGTTAATTAAAAACAAACCCTGATTAAGTTGAAAATTAGAGGTCATTAAAATGAAGATAGACAATTTTTGACTTGATAAAAGTGAGTTAAAAGTGAATTTCATTTTTTTAAAAACTCAGTGTCTAAAAAGAAAGCTCAGTGACTATTACTTTAATGAGTTTACTTCAACGAGTTTTCTAATTAAGTTATTAGGCGTGCTTTATGATTTTTAATTAACTTTACTTTTTAAACATTGCATCAAGCTCTGCTACACATTTAAAGCAGATTCTATCCATGTGTGATATGCTGTTTTTTTAAGTGTGTATGTTGGAGAGGGTAGTGTATGTAGGTGTTTGAAAGGTCATACATTAAAATATTAACATTCTACTTCAGATATGCAGATGATAACACTCTAACGGCAGAAAGTGAAGAGGAACTAAGAGCTTCTTGATGAAAATGAAAGAGGAGAGTGAAAAAGCTGGCTTAAAATTCAACATTCAGAAAAACAAAGATCATGGCATCCACTCCCATCACTTCATGGCAAATAGATGGGGAAAAAGTAGAAATGGTGTCAGATTTCATTTTCTTGGGTTCCAAAATCATTTCAGACAGTGACTGCAACTATGAAATTAAGATACTTGCTCCTTGGAAGAAAAGCTATGACAAACCTAGACAGTGTATTGAAAAGCAGAAACATCACTTTGCCAACAAAGGTCCATCTAGTCAAAGCTATGGTTTTTCCAGTAGTCATTTATGGATTTGAGAGTTGGACAATAAGGAAAGCTGAGTGCCAAAGAAATGATGCTTTCAAACTGTGGTGCTGGAAAAGACTCTCGAGAGCCCCTTGGGCAGCAAGGAGATCAAATCAGTCAATCCTAAAGGAAATTAACACTGAATGTTCATTGGAAAAACTGATGCTGAAGCTGAAGCTCCAGTACTTTGGCCACCTAATGCGAAGAGCTGACTCACTAGAAAAGACCCCGATGCTTGGAAAGACTGAGGGCAAGAAGAGAAGGGGACCACAAAGGATGAGATGGTTGGATGGCATCACTGATTCAATGGACATGAGTTTGAGCAATCTCTGGGATATAGTGAAGGACAGGGAAGCCTGGTGTGCTGCAGTTCATGGGATTGCAAAGAGTTGGACACAACTTAGCAAGTGAAAAACAATGGTGAGATTTCAGATGTCGTATTTACCTTTTTCTGATCTGTGCTTGCTTTTTTCTCATTTTTTACAATATATATATATACATGTATGTATGTCAACATGCATATATATTTTATATAATACAAAAAAAATTAAAAGATTCTGCCAGTGAATCAATGATCTTCCCAGCCTTTGCAGGGAAATAGCCATTTATTAAATTTGAAAAGCAATATGCTATTTGCTCATTGTGGCGGATACTGTGTGGCTTGCCTGCTTAATATCCATTCCAGCCTCTTTCTGGTACACCTTCCTACACTGCATTGGAAAGCTGAAAATTATAATTCTTAGCTTCATTTGCAGCGAGGGCTCCAGATGAGACTTAGGTTCTGCCAGTCAGACATGGTCAGATGAGACTAGAGTTGAAAGTCAGTTGATTGGGAAAGGAGGCAGGCTGTGAGATACAGACTAAAGCAGATCACAGCAGAAACTCCATGGCTCTGATCCCCACTCCCTAGCTTCCTGACTCTCTAGCTTCTTGCCACAGGGATGGTAACTTGCCCAGCTTGCTCGGGAGACAGGATGATTCTAGAAGTGTTCCTGGAAATTCCACCTACCACCTGTTCTTTCAACTTTTCCAATAATATTGTAAGCCATCTTATACGTAGTAAAAAACCCATTCTGCTTAAAACTAGCTCCGATGATTCTGTTGCTTACAATTGGGCCCTAAACCATGGAGTCATGTTCAAAATGTTTCCATTTGCCCTCCTTCCATTCCTAAGCTCCAATATTAATTGTTCTCCTTTAGTACTTACAACAATAATACCTGCTTGTTGTAAAAAAATAAATAAAAATAGGGCAATACAGAAGTTATTCATTGAAACATTTAAGTCTATGCCCCCTACGCCTCTCAACCTAGATCCCAAAGGAATCCATGTTCGATAGTTTGCTGCTTCACATTCTTCCTCTTGTTTTTCATGTCTGTAGAAACTATAAACACACAGGTTTTGTTTTTTTTTCATTTTTACAAAAATGACATGACATCACATATACATAAAGCTTACAACTTGATTTTTTAAAAATCTTTCCATATTTTTTGTGTACTGAGCTACCTAGTTCTTTAGAATTACCTATATTATTCTATACTTTGAAGAAGCTAAAATATATTTCAATATTCTCCTATAAATGGTAACACTTAAAAACAATGTCATCATAACCATCTTTTATAATATATCTTTGTGTGTACATTTGAATATTTCTTGAGATAGATTCTAAAATCTAAATGCAAGAAAAGTGAAATGCTAGCAGATTGCATTTAGCAATGTGTTTAAAGAAAAATGTCTGTTTTGCTTATTACTGTATCACTGGTGCTAAGCACAGCATCTGCCATGTAGAAGGCACTAAATAAATATGTGTGAAATGAATGCCAAATAGATGATTGAAAATAGATTAGGAAATGCAGGAATGCAATTCATCACATGAACGGATTAAAAGAGAAAAAAATAAATACATATACAATCATTATGATGGATATCCCCCCAAATTGGGTAAAACACCATATCCATCCCTGATTTTTAAGAAAAATTATTCATCAAGAAGTAGAAGAAAACAGAAGAAAACTTCTGATAAGTCCTTTTAACGTGATAAAAGGACTTATCATAAACTAACAGCAAAATATATTTTTAAATATTTATAAAAGAAGTTACTACCTCCAAGGACTCGATTATGAATAAAAATTAACTTGTGGACTGAGCTGGGAAAGAAGGCAAAAATATTAACATAATCTATAAAATATTTAAAACCTATAGACTGCCACAAAGAAACGCAAAGCAGGTATAATCAAAAAGCAAAACCATCAACCACACAGGTGCACTGAGTTTACTCTGATGAAGTTCAGTATATTAGGGGCAGTAATGGTGGTCCATTTTTAATATCTGGAAAACTATGGGGTCAGACAAGGAAAATTCTCAGAAAGAAATGAGCAGCCTGCAGCCATTCTGCCTCTTCTCCAGGACTCCTGACCTCATCAATAGCAACAAGACCTCATCATTTCTTGACCCTAATATTCTGCTGTCCTGGTCCTAAATGCTTCTCATCCCCTCATTGTGGTCATTTGTAGGATATAGACAGGCCAAGAACAAGACTTTTAACTTCAGGAAACTCTCTAATGTAAATTACAGAAAACCTCAGATATGCAGATGACACCACCCTTATGGCAGAAAGTGAAGAAGAACTAAAGAGCCTCTTGATGAAAGTGAAAGAGGAGAGTGAAAAAGTTGGCTTAAAGCTCAATATTCAAAAAACTAAGATCATGGCATCTGATCCCATCACTTCATGGCAAAGAGATGGGGAAACAGTGGAAACAGTGGCTGACTATTTTTTGGGGCTCCAAAATCACTGCAGATGGTGATTGCAGCCATGAAATTAAAAGACGCTTACTCCTTGGAAGGAAAGTTATGACCAACCTAGACAACGTATTAAAAGGCAAATACATTACTTTGCCAACAAAGGTCCATCTGGTCAAGGCAATGGTTTTTCCAGTAGTCATGTATGGGTGTGAGAGTTGGACTATAAAGAAAGCTGAGCGCCGAAGAATTAATGCTTTTGAACTGTGGTGTTGGAGAAGCCTCTTGAAAGTCCCCTGGACTGCAAGGAGATCCAACCAGTCCATCCTAAAGATCAGTCCTGAGTGTTCATTGCAAGGACTGATGTTGAAACTGAAACTCCAATACTTTGTCCCCTTGATGCGAAGAGCTGACTCATTTGAAAAGACCCTGGGAAAGACTGAAGGCAGGAGGAGAAGGGAATGACAGAGGATGAGATGGCTGGATGGCATCACCAACTCAATGGAGATGAGTTTGAGTAGACTCCTGGAGTTGGTGATGGACTGGAAAGTCTGCATGCTGCAGTCCATGGGGTCGTGAAGAGATGACACAACTGAGTGATTGAATTGAACTGAACTGATCTGACCATCAACAAGCTCAATCACCCAATCATAATCAAGGAGAAAGTATTAAAATATGACATTGAATGATGTCTCTCAAATGTCTTCTCACTTAAGTCCTGGAACATTTGTTTTCAGTTCATCCTTTCTTGGAACCATCAGACTGAATGGATAACACCGTATTTTGAGAGTCTAATGCTAAGTCACTTCAGTCGTTTCCAACTCTGTGCGACCCCATAGATGGCAGCCCACCAGGCTCCCCTGTCCCTGGGATTCTCCAGGCAAGAACACTGGCGTGGGCTGCCATTTCCTTCTCCAATGCATGAAAGTGAAAAGTGAAAGTGAAGTCGCTCAGTCGTGTCCGACTCTTAGCGACCCCATGGACTGGAGCCTACCAGGCTCCTCCGTCCATGGGATTTTCCAAGCAAGAGTACTGGAGTGGGGTGCCATTGCCTTCTCTGAACAACCAGTAAAAAAAATTAAAAGCACCACGTACATTTAAGGGTAAAGCTCCAACTTTGATAGCAGCTGAGCATAGACTCAGCTTCATGGGGACAAAGCAGGTACACTGTCTCTTTCATCTTTGTTCCTTAGCACAACTTCTAATACTATAGGTGAGGAACTCCACAGTGTTTGTTGAATAAGTGATTGAATGAACAAATAAACAAATGAAAGAACAAACTAAAGTAGCTATTGAACATAAAAAATATGTCATAGAAGAGAAAGGAGGACATCTTATGATGCAAAGAAAAAATATTCTGTCCAATGATACAAAATTATATGAAGATCATAGTTCATGATCTTGACATTGAGCATATCATATTGTTTGAGTTCTAGAATATTCCACTTTCAAGACACATAGAAGATATCTAGTGTGACTCAATTTTGAAAGCCCTGCTGGTGATCTAGGGCTTCCCTGATAGCTCAGTTGGTAAAGAGTCCACCTGCAATGCAGGAGACCCTGGTTCGATTCCTAGGTCGGGAAGACCTGCTGGAGACAGGATAGGGTACCCACTCCAGGATTCTTGGGCTTCCCTTGTGGCTCAGCTGGTAAAGAATCCTCCTGCAATGTGGGAGACCTGGGTTCGATCTATGGGTTGGGAAGACCCCCTGGAGAAGGGAAAGGCTACCCACTCCAGTATTCTAGTCTGGAGAATTCCATGGACTGTATAGTCCTTAGGGTCTCAAAGAGTGACTGAGCAACTTTCACTTTCTGGTGATCTAACAGGATGTCAGTAGACTTCCATTTGAACACGTCCAATGGTAAAAAAACAAAAACAAAACAAAACAAAACAAAAAAACCCACAAAACTGTATGTGACCAGCTTAAATTGCTAAACATACAAAAATCTTTCCTATCTTGATCCAGGATCTATTTTTGGTCCTAGTTCTACTACTGAAAACCACATAGAACAACCTAATCCTTCTAGCTCATGATACACATAAAATATTTGATGATATTAACCATGTTTTTGTTCACATTCCCGTATCTTTTCTATTTTCCTAGAGTACCATTTTTTTCTATAGATTTCATATTGCATTAGCATACATATTTCAACAGAACTATGACATGATTAAAGGAAAGTAACCACAATTGTAGTTAGAAGCTTAAGAAGTCCCTTAACATCACATATTTTATGCTCCTGAAAGGAAATAGAGCTTTCCAGGTCTCCAAAGTTCCCCGTGGGAGTAATAGATGTGAATACCACTTACCCTTCTTCTCAGAGTGAGGATTCTGCCAGACATATTAAGCTCACTTCTGCATCTTCTTGGGAAATTTTATATCCTCACAGCCTCTTCTCGACCTGCCTGTGATGGAATCTTTGTTTATATACTCAACGTGCAAACAAATAATGCATCATGAACCTGTTTACTGTGTTTACTAAGTGCTTACTGCAAGACACTTTTAAAAACTCAAGTTTCCAGGAACACCCCTCAGCAAGCCTAAGATTCAAGCCTGACTAAATTTCATTCCTATATCCCCAGATTTTTTTTTCTCACATTCTAATTTCCTTCCTCTGGTCTTAAGTTTTCCAGTACCCAGTTTTCCATTTCAGGAGAAAGAAGGGCCCCCACAGGATATGCTACATCAATACTGTTGTAGAAAAAAGTTAATTCAGGCTCAGAATATAAAAACAGCACTTTGCTATTTATAAGAACTGTCTCACCGGAAGAAAAGAGCACTGAAAGAATGAACGAACATAACCAGTTTCCTAATGCATCTATATGACAGGCTTTGGTTGGTACATAGCCACAGACTAAGACCCTCAAGGTTTGCTTTGTGGTCAGAAGGGCAAGGGGTGACGTGACATTCATCTTAAAAAGAAAAAAAAAAAAAAAAAGGATGAGAAGCTATGGCATTCAATAGGAAAGGAGGCAGTGTGTACTTACAAGTTAGCACAGAGCAGAGCACAAAGACTTTATGAAAGGGGTATCAATAACATCCATCAAAAGGAGGTCACAGAATTGCAGGAGAGGACACTTAGGATCTATAAAGTGTCACCATGTTTGTCCGGGACTAGAGGACAATGCAGATATATAAAGCGGCCTCAATATCCATGCAGGAGGATAAAATATTAATGATCTCTGTTAGTTGAGAATTTTTCTTCCTGAAACTGACAGTTTTGTGGCTTGTGAATCCAGCTTTCCTCTTCAGTACAGAATAGGCTGAAAGTCTCAATTTTTCTAAAGGGCAGCTTGTCCCTTTCTCTTTCCTGAAAGGAGGCTTCCCGCTGCTCCCTAGGTCAGGAGCTGTTTTGCTCATCCTGATTCCCCATCCCACTCGCTTTTCAGCCACAGGGGACTTTTAATGTCTTCATATGGGCAAAAAGTAGTCCCACACTGTCATTACTGAACTAAAACCTCAATAAAAAAAGAAAGTTTTCTCTTTCTGGCTCTTTACATTGAAACTATGTTAAGGAATTACTTCTCTTTTTTAAGGAGTCATTTTTTGCCACTTAGTAATGAAACATAATTGCACAAATCAATGTTAATTTATGACAATGAAATGATAAACTTTTGATGAAATAAAAATCCCTAGACCTCAGTAATGAGAACAGGCATTAAGTCAATTCTCCACACCAGTACCAAAACAATTTTTCCAAAATACTAACCAGCTTGAGTTTCTTGCTTAAAATATTTAACTAACTTCCTATGATGTATAAAACAAAATACAAACTCATTAGTAAGATAAAATATTTCCTTCCTAGTTGGCTCTTGCTTTTTGCTCACATCCTACCATGTGAATCCAATCTCTTGTTTCATGCTACATCAATTCTAAACTATTTATATTCTCCAAATATAATCATTTAATTTTTCAACTATTTAAAGGAACTGCTTTATTGAGACATAATAGACAAATAATGAATTGCACATATTTAAATTTATAAGTTGATAATCCTTGACATATGTTTATATCCATGAACTGATGACTAAAATCAAGACTGTGAATGCTCCATCACCCTTTAGAGTTTCCTGGTGAAAGTGACAGTCACTTAGTCATGTGGACTCTTTGCGACCCCATTGGCTATACAGTCCATGGAATTCTCCAGGCCAGAATACTGGAGTGGGTAGCTTTTCCCTTCTCCAGGTGATCTTCCCAACCTAGGGATCAAATCCAGGTCTCCAGCATTGTAGGCGGATTCTTTACCAGCTGAGCCACAAGAGGAGCCCAAGAATACTGGAGTGGGTATCCTATCCTTTCTCCAGTGGATCTTCCCAACCCAGGAATTGAACTGGGGTCTCCTGCTTTGCAGGCGGATTCTTTACCAACTGAGCTATCAAGGAAGCCCAGGGTTTCCTGGTGGTCTTTTGTAATTCCTTCTTCCTATCTCTCCTTGGCATTCCCATCCCTAAGCAACCATTGATTTCCTTTCTGTCACTATAGATTTATTTGCATTTTTCTATAGCAGAGTTTCTCAACCTCAGCACCACAGACATTTTGGGCCAGATAATTCTTTGTAGTAGAGGGCTGTTATCTGCATTGCAGGGAGTTTATCACCATCCCTGGTCTCTACCCATCAGATGTGTATATAGTCCCCCTGCCCCAGTTACAACCACCAGGCAATGTAACCAAATATTGCCTAATGTCCCCTAGGGGCTAAACTGACTCTGACTGAGAACCACTATCTTAGAATGGTATATAAATAAAATCATATGATATGTAAATACATACTCTTTATTGCTTAGCTTCTTTCCCTCAGCATAACTATTTTGAGATTTATCCCATAGGGATCTTTTTCATCAGTATATCTAATCAGAAGATTTTCTGAGAGTGAATGTTTTATTGTCAAAGTAGATAGGATATAGAATATTATACAATGCATGGGTCAAAAGCCTTTTCTAAACTTAGCATTTTCACTCACTGGCTGTTCCCTCACTGACATGAAAATATTTATCTAGTTCACTTTGGAAGATTACCATAAAGATCAAGTCTATAAAACATCAAAGTACTAGTATTTGCATTCATTTTGCACAGTCTATGACAATACAAAGTACATGTTTATCAAACAATCCAAAGCGTGTCATGTAACTTACATTTTCTATAGAGTCCTTGCATCTAGAGAGTGTTCTGTGTACTTACTGTGACACAAAAGTTAGTTTGTTCCCAAACAGCCCGCAAGACATTGTGATTAAATGAAACAGTACACATAGGAGAATGACGATGACGAATGACAATGACAAAAAAGTCCCTATGGTATGAGACAAAGGTCTTCACAATCCTCTCTTACTCAAAAATATCATATTCATGAGAGGGACTATAAAATAGCTTTCAGATATCATCATGATCTCTCTGATAATCAACATTTCCTTTCCAAGAATAATCCTGGGCAAGTATTGTTCACCACTTTAGATGGAAAATAATCTAGTAGAATTATATGGACGATTCAGAGTCCAAGTTCTGAGGGCTTGATATAAGGCACAAGGTGTTTCTTTATACTTCAAACAAACCAAAGCAGTACAGAGATGAGGAACATAAATTTTGACTATCTGTCATTGGAAGAAAAGCCTGCTGTTCCAACCTAGAAGAACCTTGTAAGTGCCTATCAATCGGTGTGAATGGGTTTTCTGGGTCCTAGAGAACTACTTCCAAGAAATGTCCAGATATGAGAGTACTGAATTTCATCTGCCCCCTTTAATTGGCCAGGACTGGAACAGTTAGACAACTGGGTAGAATGCATTATAAATAAGATGGTAAACCTCACCAAACTTCATGTAATTCTCTTGTATTTGGTCCAGCTGATATGTGGTACTCAGACTCTAAGATGGACCCCAATAACCTCTCAAATCTTCGTATTGATAGTCTTCTCATACAATCTTCTCCTTATACAGTCTTCTCACATATTTAACTAGTGTTGTACAGCAGGAATTATGGATGCAATTTCCAACATTGACTATACACGGCACTTCCATTTACAACTTGGTTTCCTTCCCTCTCTCTCTGACAGGCACTCTGGAATAAGCCTACTACTACATTATGACCAGCCCTATGGAGAACCAAATGTGGTAAGAAAATGAGACATCTGATAATAATCAGCAAGAAACTGAGACCTGCCAACAGCCATGTGAGTGGGACTCCTCCAGCCCAAGTCAAGCCTTTGGTTCAGTTCAGTCGCTCAGTCACATCCGACTCTTTGCTAACCCATGAACTGCAGCACACCAGGCTTCCTTGTCCATCACCAACTCCAAGAGCTTGCTCAGACTCATGTCCATCAAGTCGGTGATGCCACCTAGCCATCTCATCATCTGTCATCCCCTTCTCCTGCCTTCAATCTTTCTCAGCATCAGGGTGTTTTCAAATGAGTTAGCTCTCACATCAGGTGGCCAAAGTATTGGAGTTTCAGCTTCAACATCAGTCCTTCCAATGAATATTCAGGACTGATTTCCTTTAGGATTGACTGGTTCGATCTCCTTGCAGTCCAAGGGACTCTAAAGAGTCTTCTCCAACACCACAGTTCAAAAGAATAAATTCTTCAGCACTCAGCTTTCATTATAGTCCAAATCTCACATCCATAAATGACTGCTGGAAAATCCATAGATTTGACTAAACACACCTTTGTTGGCAAAGTAATGTCTCTGGTTTTTAATATGCTATCAAGCTTGGTCGTAGCTTTTTATTCCAAGGAGCAAACGACTTTTAATTCCATGGCTGCAGTCACCATCTACAGTGATTTTGGAGCCTAGGAAAATAAACTATTTCATAGTTTCCATTGTTTCCCCATCTATCTGGCATGATGTGATTGGACCAGATGCCATGAGCTTAGATTTTTGAATGCTGCATTTTAAGCCAACTTTTTCACTTTCCTCTTGCACTTTTTTTTTTTTTTTTTTTTTTTTTTTTTTTTTTCAGTGTTTTTTTTTATTTTAAATGATGGTTCAAAGGCAGACTTGTAGACTTGTATCTCTTCAGGAGATGGAAGGCAAATGCAGCCTCTGAAGGGAACTGTTCTAATTATTGCCTAAAAAAGTAAAGTTATACAACTATATTCAAGGACATAAGACAAGGCACTACATTAAAACTAGGATGACTGAACAGTTGGGGGAAACAGCTGAAAGAGTAAAGGGAGATAGATTTAAGAATAATCTGAGTTGGGACAAGGATCCATCAGTCCTGGATGCTTCTGTTATCTGAATATCTTGAATCACATGATTTCCTGTTTTACCTTCTACAATGTCTCCACTGAAATTTCAAATCAGCATTCTCACAGAACTAATTAATAGTTATCATTGTGTTGGGATTCAAAATTTCAATCCAGTAACCATCAGGATCTTGAATAAATGCCAGGCCTTTCATTTTACCATCATCAGGTTTCTTAACAAATTTGACTCCCAGTTCTTCAAATCTTTTACAAGCACCATGAACATCGGGAACAGCAATTCCAATGTGACCAAATCCTCGAGGGTCTGAATTGCCACTGTGGTAACTCTGGGTCTCATCATCTTCCGTGCCCCAATTGTGTGTCAGTTCAAGTGTAGCTTTTCTGGAGAATACCCACGCTACTTTTTCATCTTTATCTTTTGGGATGTCATTTTTATCCTCATAAGCCAAGAAATACAGTGAAAATTTCATAGTGGGGAAATCAAGTTTCTGGAGTAGTGTCATTCCAAGAATTCTCGTATAAAAATCCAGTGACTTCTTAGGATCCTTAATTCGCAGCATGGTCTGCTGCAAGAGAAAATCCTTGGTGCTGGGGTCCGGGTCGGAACAACAGCTGAGGGCAGCCTCGTCGGTGAGGCCGCCGGACGCGGGCTGTGGTTCTGCCATGGCCGCACTGCTGTATCAAGGACGATAGTCCCCGTGAATCTCCTCTTGCACTTTTATCAAGAGGCTTTTCAGTTCCTCTTTGCTTTCTACCATTAGGGGAGAGTCATCTGCATATCTTAGCTTATTGATATTTCTCCCAGAAATCTTGATTCCAGGTTGTGCTTCATCCAGCCAAGCATTTTGCATGATGTACTCTGCATATAAATTAAATAATCAGGGTAACAATATACAGCCTTGACATACTCCTTTCTCTATTAGGAACCAGTCCGTTGTTCCATGTCCGGTTCTAATGTTACTTCCTGACCTGCATATAGATTTCTCAGGAGGCAGGTAAGGTGGTCTGTAGTCCCATATCTTGAAGAATTTTCCATATTTTTTTGTGATCCACACAGTCAAAGGCTTTGGTGTAGTCAATAACACAAATACAGAAATACATGTTTTTCTGGAACTCTCTTACTTTTTCTATGATTCAACAGATGTTGGTAATTTGATCTCTGGTTCCTCTGCCTTTTCTAAATTCAGCTTGAACATCTGGAAGTTCTTGGTTCATGTACTGTTGAAGCCTGGCTTGGAAATTTTGAGCATTGCTTTGCTAGTGTGTGAGATGAGTGCAATTGTGTGGTAGTTTGAACATTCTTTGGCATTGTCTTTCATTGGGACTGGAATGACAACTGACCTTTTCCAGTCCTGTGGCCACTGCTAAGTTTTCCAAATTTGCTGGCATATTGAGTGCAGCACTTTAACAGTATCCTCTTTTAGCATTTGACATAGCTCAGCTTGAAGTATCACTATGAACAAAGCAGGTGGAGGTGATGGAATATCAGTTGAGATATGAACTTTTGGATGTTCAAGCTGTATTTGGAAAAGGCAGAAGAGACAGAGATCAAATTGCCAACATCGGTTAGATCATCAAAAAAACAAGAGAGTTCCAGAAAAACATCTACTTCCACTTTATTGACACCAAAGCCTTTGAGTGTGTATATCACAACAAACTGTGGAAAATTCTTCAAGATGTGGGAATACCAGACTACCTTACCTGCCTCCTGAGAAATCTGTATGAAGGTCAAGAAGCAATAGTTAGAACCAGACATGGAACAACAGACTGGTTCCAATTTGGGAAAGGAGTATGTCAAGACTATATACTGTCACCCTGATTATTTAATGTCTATGCAGAGTACATCATGCGAAATGCCAGGCTGGATGAAGCTCAAGCTGGAATCAAGATTGCTGGGGAAAATATCAATAACCTCAGATGTGCAGATGATACCACCTTTAAGGCAGAAAATGAAGAGGAACTAAAGAGCCACTTGATGAAAGTGAAAGAGGAGAATGAAAAAGCTGGCTTGAAATGCAACATTCAGAAAACTAAGATCATGGCATCTGGTCCCATTGCTTCATACCAAACAGATGGGGAAACAATGGAAACAGTGATAGACTTTATTTTCTTGGGTTCTGAAATCACTGTAGATGGTGACTGCAGCCATGAAAATAAAAGACGCTTGCTCCTTGGAAGAAAAGCTATGACCAAACCAGACATTATATTAAAAAGCAGAGACATTATTTTGCCAACAGAGGTCTGTCTAGTCAAAGCTATGGTTTTTCTAGTGGTCATACATGGATGTGAGAGTTGGACTATAAAGAAAGCTGAGCACTGAAGAATTGATGCTTTTGAACTGTGGTGTTGGAGAAGACTCTTTAGAGTCCCTTGGACTGCAAGGAGATCCAACCAGTCCATCCTAAAGGAAATCAGTCCTGAATATTCATTGGAAGCACAGATGCTGAAGGAGAAACTCCAATATTTGGCTGCCTGATGCAAACAACTGACTTATTGGAAAACACCCTGATGCTGGCAAATTGAAGGCAGGAGGAGAAGGGGATGACTGAGAATGAGATGGTTGGATGGTATCACTGACATGATGGACATGAGTTTGAGCAAGCTCCAGGAGTTGGTGATAGACAGGGAAGCCTGGCATGCTGCAGTCCATGGGGTGTCAAAGAGTTGGACATGACTGAACTACTGAACTGAATAGTTCAACTGAATTCCATCACCTCCACTAGGTTTGTTCGTAGTTATACTTCTTAAGACCCATTTGACTGCATTCCAGGGTGTTTAGCTCTAGGTGAGTGATCATACCACCGTGGTTATCTGGGTCATTAAGTTCTTTTTTATATAGTTCTGTGCATTCTTGCCACCTCTTAATATCTTCTGCTTCTGTTAGGTCCATACTGTTTCTGTCCTTTATTGTCTCCATCTTTTTTTTTTTTTTTTTTTTAATTTTATTTTATTTTTAAACTTTACATAACTGTATTAGATTTGCCAAATATCAAAATGAATCCGCCACAGGTATACATGTGTTTATTGTCTCCATCTTTGCATGAAATGTTCCCTTGGTATCTGTAATTTTCTTGAAGAGATCTCTACTCTTTCCCATTCTATTGTTTTCCTCTATTTCTTGGCATTCACTGAGGAAGGCTTTCTTATCTCTCCTTGCTATTCTTTGGAACTCTGCATTCAGATGGATATATCTTTCCTTTCTCCTTTGCCTTTAGTTTCTCTTCTTTTCCCAGCTATTTGTAAGGCCTCCTCAGACAACCTTTGCCTTTTTGCATTTCTTTTTTCTTGGGGATGCTCTTGTTCATTGCCTCCTGTACAATGTCACAAAGCTCTGTTCATAGTTCTTCAGGCACTCTGTCTATCAGATCTAATCCCTTGAATCTATTTGTCACTTTCACTTTATAATTGTAAGAGATTTGATTTAGGTCATACCTGAATGGTCTAGCAGTTTCCCCTACTTTCGTCAAGATAAGTCTGAATTTTGCAATAAGAGGTTCCTTCAGATGATAGCTTATCTGCAACCTCATAAAAGATCTTGAACAACAATCACTCAGCCAAATCAGTTCTGAATTTTTGTCTCTCAGAAATTGAGTGAGATGATAATTAATGTCTGTTGTTTTAGGCTGCTAAGTTGTGGGATAATTTATTATATAGCAATAGGTATCTAGTATACCAACCTACTCCTGAAATGTTGGGAGTTAGACATTGCCTACATTTCTTATCTCCTTCATGGATCACAGCCTTGTCATGGGGAAGGGGCTTGTGTAATTTAATGAAGCTTAGAGAAATGCCATGCAGGACCACCCAAGATAGATAGGTCATAGTGAATAGTACTGACAAAACCTGATCCACTGGAAAAGGAAATAACAATCTCCCTCTGGTACTCTTGCCTGGAGAACCCAATGGACAGTATGAAAAGGCAAAAAGACATTGCACTAGAAAATGAGGCCCTTAGG
Organism: Bubalus kerabau; assembly: GCF_029407905.1. Classification (NCBI taxonomy): domain Eukaryota; kingdom Metazoa; phylum Chordata; class Mammalia; order Artiodactyla; family Bovidae; genus Bubalus; species Bubalus kerabau. Next base: position 156,801,319 of record NC_073626.1, read on the forward strand.
TCATGCGGTATCCAATATGCTATTGGGGAAGAACAGAGAGTAATTATTAATAGCTCCAGTAAGAATGAAATGACTGAGCCAAACTTGGAACTATGCTCAGCTGTGGATATGTCTGGTGATAAAGTCTGATGCTATAAAGAAAATATTGGCTAGGAACCTGGAATGTTCTATCCATGAATCAAAATAAATTGGACATGGTCAGGCAGGAGATGGCAAGATGGAACATTGACATCTTAGCAATCAGTGAAATAAAATGAAGGGGAATGGGCAGATTTAATTCAGATGACCATTTTATCTACTACTGTGGGCAAGAATCCCTTAGAAGAAAGGAATAACTCTCATAGTCAACAAGAGTCCAAAATGCAGTACTTGGGTACAATCTCAAGAATGACATTATGATCTCAGTTCATTTCTAAGGCAAATCATCCAACATCAAAGTAACCAAGACTATGTCCCAACCACTGATGCCAAAGAAGCTGAAGTTGAATGGTTCTATAAAGACCTACAAGACTTTTTAGAACCAACACCAAAAAAAAAAAAAATTTATTTTCATTACAGGAGACTGGAATGCAAAAGTAGGGAGTCAAGAGATATCTGAAATAACAGGCAAGTTTGGCTTTAAGGTACAAAATGAAGAAGGACAAAGGCTAACAGAGTTTTGTCAAGAAAACACTCTGGGGATAGCAACACTGTTTTCTAGCAACCCAAGAAAAAACTCTACACATGGACATCACCAGATGATTAATACCAAAATCAGACTGATTATGTTCTTTGCAGCCAAAAATGGAGAAGCTCTATACAGTCAGCAAAAAATAGAAAAAGACCTGGAGCTGACTGTGGCTCAGATCATGAGCTCCTTATTGCAAAATTCAGGCTTAAATTGAAGAAAGTAGAGAAAACCACTAGGCCATTCACATATGACCTAAATCAAATCCCTTATGATTATACAGTGAAGGTGATGAATAGATTCAAGGGACTAGATCTTGTAGACAGAGTACCAGAAGAACTATGGACAGAGGTTCATCACATTGTACAGGAGGCAGTGAGCAAAACAATCCCAAAGAAAAAGAATTGCAAGAAGGCAAAATGGTTGTATAAGGAGGCTTTACAAATAGCTAAGGAAAGAAGAGAAGCAAAAAGCAAATGAGAAGAGGAAAGATATACTCAACTGAATGCAGAGTTCCAGAGAATAGCAAGGATAAGAAAGACATCTTAGATGAACAATGCAAAGAAATAGAGGAAAATAATAGAATGGGAAAGACTGGCGATCTCTTCAAGAAAACTGAAGATATCAAGGTAACATTTCATGCAAGAATGGGCATAATAAAGGACAAAAGTGGTAAAGATCTAACAGAAGCAGAAGATATTAAGAAGAGGTGGCAAGAATACACAGAAGTACTTTACAAGAAGGATTTAATGACTTGGATAGCCATGATGGTGTAGTCACTCATCTAGAGCCAGACATCCTAGAGTAAGAAGTCGAGTGGGCCTTAGGAAGCATTAGTTAAGAACAAAGCTAGTGGAGGTGATGGAATTCCAGTTGAGCTATTTCAAACCCTGAAAGATGATGCTGTGAAAGTGCTGCACTCAGTATGTCAGCAAATTTGGAAAACTCAGCAGTGGCCACAGGACTAGAAAAGGTCAGTTTTCATTCTAACCCCAAAGAAGGGTAATGCCAAAGAATGTTCAGACTACCATACAACTGTGTTCATTTCCAACACTAGCAAGGTTATGCATAAAATCCTTCAAGCTAGGCTTCAGCAGTACATGAACAGAGAACTTCTGGGTGTACAGGCAGAGTTTTGAAGAGGCAGAGGAACCAGAGATCAAATTGCCAACATGTGTTTGATCATGGAGAAAGGACAGGAGTTCCTAAAAACCATTTACTTCTGCTTCTTTGACTATGCTAAAGCCTTAGACTATGTGGATCACAACAAACAGTGGAAAATTCTTAAAGAGATGGGAATATCAGACACCTTATCTGACTCCTGAGAAAACTGTATGCAGGTCAAGAAGCAACAGTTAGAACTGGACATGGAAAAACCGACTGGTTCGAAATTGGGAAAGGAATACAACAAGGCTATATATCGTCACCCTGCTTATTTAACTTCTGTACATAGTATATTATGTGAAATGCTGGGCTAGATGAATTGCAATATGAAATCAAGATTGCTGGGAGAAATATCAATGACCTCAGATATGCAGCTGATACCACTCTAATGGCAGAAAGCGAGGAGGAACTAAAGAATATTTTGATGAAGGTAAAAGGGGAGGGAAAAAAACCTGGCTTAAATATTCAAAAAACTAAGATCTTGGCATCTGGTCCTATCACTTCATGGCAAATAGATGGGGAAAATAAGGGTGGATTTTATTTTGTTGGCCTCCAAAATCACTGTGCATGGTGACTGCAGCCACAAAATTAAAAGATTCTTGCTCCTTGGAAGAAAAGCTATGAGAAAACTAGAGAGCATATTAAAAAGCTGAAGCTCCAATACTTTTACCACCTGATGTGAAAAGCTGACTGGAAAGACCTTGATGCTGGGAAAGATTGAGGACAAAAGGAGTAGGGTGTGGCAGAAGATGAGATGGTTAGATAGCATCACTATCTCAGTGAACATGAATTTGAGCAAACTCCAGGAGACAGTCAAGAACAGGGCAACCTGGCACGCTGCAGTCCATGGGGTTCCAGAGTTGGACACAACTTAGTGACTGAACAAGATTTCTTATGTACAGGGTCTTAGGATATCCACACCCCAACATAAGAACTACTTCTAGGATGGCATCCCAGAGCGTACAAATGATCCAATATGCTCCTTGGATGATAGAATTAAAGGAAGGATGTGGGGTGTGCAAAGGCTCAGATGTAACTTGATTTCAACTCTTTGGGTCTGTGTGAAGGATCTTGGCAAAGGAGAGACATCCTCTGATTCAGAACAAGTACCTAAAGCTGGTGAGAAACACAACACAGAGATTCCAACAGAAAGAGATTCTTTCTTACATATTTGTTCCAAGCAAACAGTCTAAGGGCTGGAATACAATTCACAAGTTAAGAAGAGACATTAACAAATAATTCATTTAAAATGTGTAACCTTAGACCCACAGCTTTGGATAGAGATAAGACATTCTCGCCAAAGACCCCAGTTAAAATGCACATGCCACATGGGAGAGGAGCAAAAACCTCTTCTGTTAAGATTATAGAACAAATTGGGGGGTTACTGAGGTTAATTTTCTTTCTTTCTTTCTTTCTTTTGCTAAAGGCACAAAGAGAAGAGATAAAAAGGATAAGGACCAAGGATTTTAATTGAAGTGCTATTGGGGGCAGTTGATTTAAAAGTGAACAAGCTACCATAACAATAACAAAACCACAAAAGTGGCACACATCCTTAGCTGCAGATTGGAATTATGTAGAGGGCTTTTAAAAATTCTGTTGCCCAGAACATACCCTAATCTATTAACTCAGTGTCTTTAAGCATGAGAAACAAAAACCGATCTATTTTTAAAAGCTCACTGAATGATACTTATAAGTAGCCAAGTCAGAAACTCTCAGCTGTAAGATACAAAACATCCAGCAAAGAAGGTGAGGTAAAGAAAACAAGTCACTGAATTCAGCACATTTGTCCCATCCCTTTCACGGGGATAAGCTAAGTGCTCTAGCTGCCGCTATTCACTTGACAACATAAACTCATCAAGCTATCACAGTAGTGTAGTTCTCATTTTTCAGAGAACCAGCTGTTGACGTCCTATAAATGCTAAATAATAACAATGGCTTGCTGTCAGGTTTTTTTTAATAGCTGTTATTGCTATAGAGCTGGGTATTAGGGGAGAGGCTTTGCTCAGCAAGTTCCAATCATTTGGACGTCACAGCGCTAGTCAAATCAGAGTTTACCATGGACCCCAGGGTAGTGAAGGTACAAGTGGAATGTCAACAGAAGTAGTTTCTGCAGTTTCACCTGATTTTTCCCACAGCTGCATGGCTCCATTAGCTTTCCAGAAAATCTGGGTCTCTCTCTCCCCTCTCTCATCTTGCAGCCACCCTCTATTCCTCCCCATGGCTAACACATGCTGTTAACGGAACCCCTAACCCAGCAGACTGTCTCCCAGAGAAATGGACTCTGGCTCTTCTCCCTCCTAACATTTCTAGAATCACCTGCTCTGAACATTTGGGACAGCTGTTAGAAAAGGAACACTCAAGTATGCAAGGTCTAGGGAGCCCTCCAGATGTTGATAAGGAAAAAAACAACTAAGGATCAAAGCCTTAAGAAAATTACATTTCCAATGTCTTACCAAATAACCTTTAATTGTGAATAGTTAAGAATTATTCCACGTCCAGGCTCTCGTGTGTGTATCTAGAATCTTTACATTACAAAATCCAACCTTCTGCTTTGTTTTAATAATGTCTTTAGTCTTCCAGTGGGAATTTCTTCAATATACAAAGATGTTAATTGGCGAACAAGAAAAATATTTGAAGGACTTCATGCCCTACAATTATTTTGGGGGAGAATTGGATTTTTTTAACATATGAAAGAATAGTTTTGCCTCATCTTCTCAGAGATAACTTGCTGTAGCTGTAATTCTATCTGCTCAAGAGTATCATGTGTTTTGGAACTGCAAAAAAGAACTTCCTTTATCACAGGTAGCATCCCAAGACAATATGATATGAAAATAAAGCAAGAAAAACACAGTTCTCTTGTGACTGCAAACAGCTAATTGAATGAATTACACAGTAGACAAAAAATGCAAATGCAAATAAGATTCTGACTCTTAAAGCATGTGAAGCCCGCTCTCTCTTTTTTGCACATTACATGCAAAAGGCTCACATTTCAAGTTTTTTTCTTTCTAATCCAAAGACCAAACAAGGGCAAGGATGTAGTTTCTTTTCTTAGTAAAAGGAAATTTTACCATAATAATACCTCATATTATGACACAGAATCCATTGAGAAGAGGTAGGGTGGTGTTACAAGGTAGAGTTTATATTTTGTGGAAATTTATATGTCTGAAGTTTCCTACTATAATAATTTGAACTATGGAGATGCAATTATTTGCAGCAATAAAGGACTATTATATTGAATGCTTACTTGATCATTACTTTGGGGTATGTTTTTATTGCTGCTTTGTATAATTGTATGATGGAATCTGTGTCACAGGAAAGCACAATGACATATAATGCAAGGCTTTTGATTACAGCACTGTTTGCAACTGCACATAATTGGGGAAAAATTAAATATCTGTCAACAGGAAATATTCGAAATAAATTATGACATATCTGCTTAATGAAATCTAGACAAGTGTTAAAATAATGAAGTGATTAATGAAATTCTTAACAGATCTAGTTATATGAAATTAGAAAGGTGCAGTTTAGTGGGACAAATGAGGACTAGATATGTAGATATAACTTGTATATGTATAAGTTGATATTAAAAAATAATAATCATGGAGAAAAGGATTGAGAGAGAGAAGGAATTAGAGGCAGAAAGAATTTTCCCTTTTCTGAGTTGTATTTTGTCTGTAGTTTTCTCTAAAAGATTTTAATATAGATAGTGTGGTATGTATGTGCACATTCAATATTTTACACTTATTCCTATACCCTGGGAGGTTAGTTAATATTTGAAGTATCTTAATCAGGAATACATACTTAAATAATTACTAATGGTAACTATTACTATTAATAATAATTTGTATTTAAAAGTACTAATCAAAAACCCACATTCCACAAATAGGCTTATATATCATATCATCAATCTTGCTTTCTGGTTAATAGAAAAGATCATGTTAGTTTAAAAAATAGATTTTATTGATTTATTTATGTATTTAAGAAATACTTATTGAGCAATTACATAATAACAGGCATTTTTAGCACTTGACCCAAATCAGTAAACAATAACAATTTTAAAAAATCTATAGTCTTGTAGGAATCTAACATACTAAATTTTTTTCTTAATTAGATTAGTGGGTTTGACCTTTGCTTTCGGCAATGATGGATTAAACAGCACCTGACTTGTCTCCTGTCCTCTCAGTTCAATCAGGAAACTAAACAACACAAATAAGTACTTATAGACACTGAAAAACAGGAAGCCCAGGACAGTGAACCCTAAGGGAAAGTAAACAAATAAGATGAACAATATGTTTCCCTCTTTTTCTGCCCAGAGTCACTTTCCAGACAGTAGCACAGAAACACGGACCCTTGACAAACCACAGTGGTCTTGCTGACTAGAAAAGACAAAAATCAGAGTCATGGAGGCAGCTGAAATTTGCAGGGCAGAACACTTGAGAGAAAGGTTCTACACCGAGGAAGAACTCAAGAAAACTGCTTCCACATCCTCTTGAGTCAGAAAAACTAAAAGGTGTAAGCTGTATAGTTTTCCATACTCACACAGAACTGGGAGACATCCAAGTTCCAATGAGCCAAAGTGGGGAGATCACTGAAGCACCTGCATATTCAACAGAGACCTCAGAAGGGCCATGCTTCAGTAATGGGGCTAAACTAGTCCTACAGTAGGGGCTACACAGTTCAGTTCAGTTCAGTTCAGTCGCTCAGTCGTGTCTGACTCTTTGCGACCCCATGAATTGCAGCACGCCAGGCCTCCCTGTCTATCACCAACTCCCAGAGTTCACTCAGACTCACATCCATCGAGTCAGTGATGCCATCCAGACATCTCATCCTCTGTCGTCCCCTTCTCCTCCTGCCCCCAATCCCTCCCAGCATCAGAGTCTTTTCCAATGAGTCAACTCTTCGCATGAGGTGGCCAAAGGACTGGAGTTTCAGCTTTAGCATCAGTCCTTCCAAAGAAATCCCAGGACTGATCTCCTTCAGAATGGACTGGTTGGATCTCCTTGCAGTCCAAGGGACTCTCAAGAGTCTTCTCCAACACCACAGTTCAAAAGCCTCAATTCTTCGGCGCTCAGCCTTCTTCACAGTCCAACTCTCACATCCATACATGACCACAGGAAAAACCATAGCCTTGACTAGATGAACCTTTGTTGGCAAAGTAATGTCTCTGCTTTCGAATATGCTGTCTAGGTTGGTCATAACTTTCCTTCCAAGGAGTAAGCGTCTTTTAATTTCATGGCTGCTATCACCATCTGCAGTGATTTTGGAGCCCCCCAAAATAAAGTCTGACACTGTTTCCACTGTTTCCCCATCTATTCCCCATGAAGTGATGAGACCGGATGCCATGATCTTCGTTTTCTGAATGTTGAGCTTTAAGCCAACTTTTTCACTCTCTTCTTTCACTTTCATCAAGAGGCTTTTTAGTTCCTTTTCGCTTTCTGCCATAAGGGTGGTGTCATCTGCATATCTGAGGTTATTGCTATTTCTCCTGGCAATCTTGATTCCAGCTTGTGCTTCTTCCAGTCCAGCGTTTCTCATGATGTACTCTGCATATAAGTTAAATAAGCAGGATGACAATACACAGCCTTGACATCCTCCTTTTCCTATTTGGAACCAGTCTGTTATTCCATGTCCAGTTCTAACTGTTGCTTCCTGACCTGCATACAGATTTCTCAAGAGGCAGGTCAGGGGCTACACAAGACCCACTCAAACAAATCTTAAGAATAAGCCTCAAAACTATCACAATATCCCAACTGCTTGCTAAACAAAATGCAACACTGTTTCTAAAAAAGACAATAAAACTTTGATTCTCAATAATTTATAATTACAATGTCTGGCATCCAATCAAAAATCATTATACATGCAAAGAAGCAGAAAAAATGTGATCCATAACCAAGAATGACACCTTTAAAGTGATGGAAAGGAAACTATCAACCTCAAATTCTATGTCCAGTGAAATTAGACTTCCAAGATGAAGGGAAAAATAAGGCTTTTATCAGACAACAAAAAAAGAGAAACTTGTCACTAGAAGACCAGTTTGCAAGAAAAAATGTATGTAATATTATCTACAGTTAACATGTAGGTAACATATAATTTTTATATTCCAAAGTTTTGACCTATTAAAAATAATACTAATATATTGTGGGATTTATAACAGTTGAAAAAATATAATGAAACAATGATAGCAAATGGGCCAGGAGGGAGAAATGAACATAATGCTGTTTAAGGCTCTTATATATAATATAATGTTAGACTCAGATAAGTTAAAAATAGGTATGAAAAATCCTGTAATAATTAGAATTCAGCAGACATAATTCTGAAAAGCTAAATACTATAAAATTTATAATTTATATAACATGAAATTTTATATATGAAGAAATGTCCAGAGTGAGGTAGAATATATTATTTGTCTGAATTTTGTATTGCTTGTGATACCTATCAGCTCCACAAAAAATGAATGACTTTTTTGTGATTGCTTTCTCTTTCTAAATACATACTTATTTTTGCCTGCAGTTTTGAATTTGGCCTTATGTACTTTTTTCTTTTTTCTTAAAGAAAGCTCTCAGAAGTATTTAAGCTTTAGACCACACAAGACCTCCTTTAGACAAGGCGCTGCCTGGTATCCTGTAAGAACAGAGATGGGTTTTGATCAAGCTTTCATAATAGGCTGCAAGGTTTTGTGCCTGCTTGTTAATAAATGTTTTTATATGTGACAAAATTGGACCTAAGACTTGTTTCCAATAGAATATACTACCCAATAAGGAGGTTACTGGGGAGGAGATCAAAGCAGGGTAACCATATAATTTATCATCCAAGCAGGCCACTTTTAAGAGTGCTAAGCTATTAAACTGAATGGTACACTAGAATAATAGGCACTAACAGAATCTGGTCCAAGCAAACAGAACCAACAATTGCTCGCCTCCTTCTATCTACTGGATGCTACAGATTGCTGCAAAAGGATATTTGACAGATTAAATGGGCTAGGTCAGTTGGTGACATGTATAAATATATGTGTAAATGCATAATATATATACACACACACACACATACTTATGTGTGCAAATGTTAGTCTCTCAGTTCTGTCTGATTCTTTGCCATCCTATGGACTGTAGCCTGCCAGGCTCCTCTGTCCATGGGGTGGCAAAGAGTCAGACATGACTGGATTAGATACACTACAGGCAACTGTGCATATATACCTATATATGGATACATGTATGCAAGTGTGTATATATGTATTGTATCCATATATAGGTATATACATATATACCTATGTATATGTATATGTATATACATATATACACACGCATATACTGTGCATATATACCTATATATGGATACATGTATGCAAGTGTGTATATATGTATATACATATAACTGTGTATGTATACACATGTATATATGGTTTTACTTTTAGTAACCTGGTCATCATTTTAGATATACTGTCTTTTTGGGAACAATTTAAAATGTGTTCTTAGTATTTCTGTACTCAAAAGACACAGCTACCCAAGAGCAAAATGAGGGACTATTTTAGGCAGAATAATTCTGTTATTTGCATTAGTTATGTCATTATGGAATCCAGTTCTTCTTTATGGGGCACAGTAAGAAAACCCCGGATGTCAACGCTTCCTTAGAAATCCATCAAGGCAGAGGTCATGGTGCATAAATGTTTAAAGGGCTCTGCAAGCAGGAGCTACATTAAGTGTTTCTGGATGTCTGCTCTCTATGTATCTGGTCCACAAACCTCCCTCTTTACAGGCATTGATGACTATCCTTCAAAGAAACATGCTACAGGAGCTGTATAAAGTTCTTGCCATTGTAACCTCATGAAATAAGTAAATATAACTACAATTCTCACAATCTTCTATTTTGGTCTGACTTCTTTAGACTCTAGAATTTGAAGCCAAACAATTGTGTAAAAATCATCAGATTTTTGGCATGTCATTTAAGTTTTTGAAAATCTCAAATATTTCCAACTGATGCTCTTTGTCTATTTCCTATTTTGAAAGAAATCTGCCATCTCCCATTTCCCAAAACAGTTGCCAGTGAATTTTCATCAGAAGAGGTTCTGGGCATGCATGTCAGTCAATACGCAAGTTTCCAAATGCAAGGTGATACAAAGTCATTTGGAGAAAATAACTTCACACTTGAGTGGCTTTTCAGTTTCTCATTTAATAGTATGTTAAAGACAATGCAAAGTAAAGATGGGCAACACAGAAAAAACAAAACATCCACTCTTGATGTCCATGATTAAATCAACATTTACATTTAGACCAGTTCTTAGAAAATAGACTCTTCTGCCTACAACTTTAGTTTTTAAAAATTCAAAACCAGCTTACTTTTAATAGAAGTCAGACTACAGCCAGCAGAATTGTATGATTGCTTTCAGAGGCTTTAGTAAAAAGGGTATTGTGTTCATTTCCTGTTTTAAATATTTCTAATGCTATTTGTACCAAGTACATTGGTATTGGCCCCATTTTTATCAGCAAATTTGAAGGAAAATGGCTATGGATTGGATGAATGAATTACAAGGACTGTAGGAGTTTAGGGAACTATAAGTTGATGATTTGCTTGGCCAGTCAGTGTAATGCCTGGATTTTGCCTCTTGAGTCGCCTACTCCACAAGATCCCTTCATTCTGTTTCACTCTCCTGCTCTTTTTTGTCTTTTTTCTTTATCCCTCCCTCCCCTTTTGATCTTTAGTTCCTTTATCTTAGATACACACAATTAAGATGAGGCTGTCCTCATAGCCCATCATCATTCCTAGCTATCCACTTTGTTTTATTACATATCTGCTTTGTCTCTGTTCCCATCCCATTCACTTTCTCATCTCTAGTCATCTACTTTACTGTATTTAAAATATACTCCTAGTGTACCATCTTTATGTGTAATTGATATAAACAAATTATATCTTTTGACCTAATTTGCCTTCTTTTGCTAACCTTAATAATTCAAAAATATTTTTTACTGGAAGATCTTATAAATTCTGTTAGGTGTACTTCTCAATATTTCATTGTTTCTGTTGCTCTTATGAAAGGCATTTTGTTTTCTTGTATTTTCTACTTAGTTTTTGTTCTCTTTTGCAGAAGAAAGATATTGATTTTTGCATGTGAAAATAGTATCCATCATTATTTATTTAGATATCTTCTATCTTGTTCATTTCCTTCCCTTCTGGGATTAATATTAAAGGTATTGGCATTTCTACCTTTAAGCTTCATATCTCTTAATTCTTTCATTGTTTCCATTTTTTAAAATACTTATCTGATGCCTTAAAAGAAAGTCCCTCAATGTAATCTTCCAACTGACTAAGTCTTACTTCAATTGCATTTTCTCTTCACTTGAACCCACCCATTGAATTACTTCAACAGCTTAAATGTTAACTGAAAACTACTGAGTCAAAGTCACTGATGCTACATAGTGTAGTCATGAGATCATACCTGGGTGATCTCTGACCTAATCCCTCATGCAAAACCTTGTGAAAGATAACACATTTTTTTCTTAAAGATGCCACTAATTTTTACCCAGTTAGCTACACAACAATTGATAACTAGACCATCACGTGCTTAGTCGCTTCAATAATGTCCGAGTCTTTGTGACCCCATGGACTATAGCCCACCAGGCTCCTCTGTCTGTGGGGTTTTCCCAGCAAGAATACTGGAGTGGGTTGCCATTTCCTTCCCCAGACCATCATGAGATGGTGGTAAATGAAGTTGCAACTTTGAGAGACAGATAAATAAAACTTCAGTCTAGATTTTGAAAAGAACATAAAAATAATCTAAAAGAGTTTAATCTAGACTTTAAAAGGAAAGTAAAAGCTGTCCAGACTGGTCTCAATACAGATGGCCTTTTCCCTGCTCTTACCACTCCATGGAGTCACAAGAGTCACAGCACAGTAGAAAGATTGAATTCTCAGGGGCTTGCACATCACTTGATTCATCTGTGTGGATCGTTGGGGGGCACTTCTGTTCAGAGTGCTGTGTCCTGTTTATTAACTGAAGTAACTAGCCTTATTATGAATACATCAGATTGTGCTTGTGTTTGCTCTTTGGATTCTCAGAGTGATTTTTAAAATACCTTTTTATAGGCTGAGAGCCTCTAAATGAGGACAGACACCATCAATTCAAAAAAACATCAGGCTTCAAAAGGAATGCGTAACTATCCTTTTTGCAGTTACTTGACAGCCCACACATAGGGGTCAAATAATAGATTGTCATTCATCTAAAGAAGACAACCTACTACTGATCTTGAGGAAACATGTATTTGCCTTTAATATGCCCTTAATGTGTATGTAAAATTCAAAAGTCACTTGCATTGGAGAGAAGGCTGAGTACCTGTGTGAGGGGAGAACGAGTAAAGAGTTGTTAATATAATAAATCCAGTGTTCAGCTCAGTTCAGTCACTCAGTCATGTCCGACTTTGCGACCCCATGAACCGCAGCACGCCAGGTCTCCCTGTTCATCACCAAGTCCTGGAGTCTACCCAAACCCATGTCCATTGAGTCAGTGATGCCATCCAACCATCTCATCCTCTGTCGTCACCTTCTCCTCCTGCCCACAATCCTTCCCAGCATTAGGGTCTTTTCCAATGAGTCAACTCTTTGCATGAGGTGGCCAAAGTATTGGAGTTTCAGCTTCAACATCAGTCCTTCCAATGAACACCCAGGACTGATCTCTTTTAGGATGGACTGATTGGATCTCCTTGCAGTCCAAGGGACTCTCAAGAGTCTTCTCTGACAGCACAGTTGAAAAGTATAAATTCTTCAGCGCTCAGCTTTCTTCACCGTCCAACTCTGGTGATTGCAGCCATGAAATTAAAAGACGCTTACTCCTTGGAAGGAAAGTTATGACTTACGTAGATAGCATATTAAAAAGGAGAGATATTACTTTGCCAACAAAGGTCCGTCTAGTCAAGGCTATGGTTTTTCCAGGAGCCATGTAAGGATGTGAGAGTTGGACGGTGAAGAAAGCTGAGCACCGAAGAATTGAAGCTTTTGAACTGTGGTGTTGGAGAAGACTCTTGAGAGTCCCTTGGACTGCAAGGAGATCCAACCAGTCCATTCTGAAGGAGATCAGCCCTGGAGTTTCTTTGGAAGGAATGATGCTAAAGCTAAAACTCCAGTACTCTGGCCACCTCATAAGAAGAGTTGACTCATTGGAAAAGACTCTGATGCTGGGAGGGATTGTGGGCAGGGGGAGAAGGGGACAACAGAGGATGAGATGGCTGTATGGCATCACTGACTCGACAGACGTGAGTCTGAGTGAACTCTGGGAGTTGGTGATGGACAGAGAGGCCTGGTGTGCTGCGATTCACAGGGTCGCAAAGAGTCGGATACGACTGAGTGACTGACCTATACCTAAATTGCCTGCAAAGCACTCCATAAATGGTAGCTGTCACTTATATTACTATCATCATCATTAAAAAGGGAGGAGTGAATCTCAGTAATTCAGCTACCCACTCCATTGTTCTTGGGCTTTCCTGGTGGTTCAGATAATAAAAAATCTACCTGCAATGTGGGAGACCTGGGTTCGATCCCTGGGTTGGGAAGATCCCCTCGAGAAGGGAATAGCTACCCACTCCAGTATTCTGGCCTGGAGAATCCCCATGGACAGAGAGATCACAGAAAGAAAGCATTTTATCAAGATGTCACTCCAAAACCAACAAAGCTTTAGATTAGTTAGAAAACCAGCAGAAACGCCACAGCTAAGAGGCTTGGGAACACTGGACCAGAACCCAAAAAGTCACTTTAGACAAAGTACTCAAATGGAGTCAAAAGGATGAAGTGTCCACATAGAAAGAAAATTTTTGACCCGTATAGCCTGTACCACTCTCCATGCCATTTTTAAAGGGCAATTTGCCTTGATCAATTCCCATCATAATATTCAAGAACAGGGAAATATGGGGAGGGGCAATAAAGATAAAACAGGAGAGAGAGGAAGTCATCAAGAATTCCTCTTGAAAAGAGCAGTCACCATTTGGAAAGAGTACTTTGATAGGGTAGCAGACACTGTGATAGGGTAGCAGACACTGTCAGTATCCAGCTTACATCTTCTTGGATCCCTCATTTTTTTTGAGCTCCTCATCCCAGCTTCAATGTGGACTTGCCCTCAAGGCTCATGGTGGTATTCTTCTCTAAGGGACTGCATTTAGGGTCCTGCAGTCCTTTATTTGCACATATGGACAGCCTCAAATACATGAGAGTTTATTACCCCCAGGCTGGTCCTTGGCCAATGACTGAAAGTACCAGAGCATGGAAGCCCAGTCTTATTGCCCTAAGTCACAAAATATGAGGTGTAATTTGTATCACACAGTTTCAGGTCAAGTCTAGGGCTTCCCTAGTTGTTACACATTTGTTTGGTTTCTTCCTGTTCTATGTTTTACTTCCATCACTTCTCTGGTTTTCTCCTGAGAGAATCTTAAATAAATCACTTGAGCTTGACTTCTCCTCTCAGGGTTTGCTTCTGAGAACACAACCTAAGACAGGGAACTGCTTTAGTTGTGTTAGCTGCAACAAGAAAAGAATGCACAGGTAACAAAAGGCAACCTACCTTCTGACATTGGCAGAGCCTATTAACTGGAGAGCCCATTGTTCCAGTGGATTTGAGAATCTAAATTTAGCTGAGACAGAGCTGGCATTTGTGCGATATAACCACTCCCAGACATACATATGTTCAAGTCATCTCTGTAAAATATCAAATAATTTCTATGTCACCCTCTAAGATGTTCATACACACAAATGGATTCTTTTTAAGAACTGGCCATGTGCTGAGTTTTTCACTAGAAGGAGTAAGAAACAAATGCAGATATTGCTCTGGTGAACCTATACAGGGACAGATTTAGGGTGCATTTCATTCTGGTTACGCATATAAAATTGTGGGAGATACAAGAGATGCTGGCTCAATCCCTGGGTTGGGAAGATTCCCCTGGAGAAGAAAATGGCAACCCTCTCTAGTATTCTTGCCTGGAAAATCCCATGAACAGAGGAGGCTGGCAGGCTATAGTCCATGGGGTTGCAGAGTCAGACACGACTGAGTGTCTGAGCATGCACATGTGCACATACATAAAATACATGATTTTAAGTTGTAATCAACAAGATGGAACTGAAAAAACAACAGCCATATATTAGACTAATCTTAATCTATTTCTTCTCCTCTTTCCTTAACACTTTAGTTATATAAAAAGCTTAACCCATCTGTGCCAAGTTTCTCCTTCTGTTATCAGAGTCTAACATAATTATAACATTTGCTTCCCTCCTTCCTTCAGTGATCACACTGCTCTTCATCCTCTCAGTGCCTCGGCAGCTCTTTTCCACCGTTCCCTGTCTCCTTTGTCTGGGTGTCCTCCCACCTTCCAGTAACTGAAGGCTGATGTCATCTGGAGGGAACATGCAATCTCTATTTTCAGAGCTCTGTCATCATTGCATCCGTCTGGCATCCTGTCATCACCCATCTCTGTCAGTTAATACAGGAACACAAACCTTCAGTGACATGATGCAACTGTATCACCTTCCCCGGAGAATTTCTACCTGGATGCCATTGTATGGCTTTCACGGAAATAACACATTGTCCACTTCAACAGCTATAATCTAATGTGTCAGAAAGACAAAGAAAAATTATCTTGACCTCATTTGCAAATGGAATCTATAGTTTCTAGAATGGAATAGCCTTCTAGACCAAAGGCCCCACAAGGAAACAATGCTTTAGAAATCCATGAGCCATGTCATGCAGGAGGAGACCTTGATAGAAGTCGAATTTAAAACTCATTGAGTAAAACTGCTTCTCCTGGGATCTAATAGGCAATGGAGGATTTTCATGATCTATACCACAACCAAATTGAAGGGGAAATCATTCTTTCCATTTCAGTCATGTTTTCCTCTTCTTCAGGTTCATTCAGTTCAGTTGAGTTCAGTTGCTCAGTCATGTCTGACTCTGCAACCCCATGAATCACAGCACGCCAGGCCTTCCTGTCCATCACCAACTCCCGGAGTTCACTCAAATTCAGGTCCATAGAGTCGGTGATGCCATCCAGCCATCTCATCCTCTGTCATCCCCTTCTCCTCCTGACCCCAATCCCTCCCAGCATCAGGGTCTTTTCCAATGAGTCAACTCTTTGCATGAGGTGGCCAAAGTATTGGAGTATCAGCTTTAGCATCAGTCCTTCCAATGTATACCCAGGACTGATCCCTTTAGGATGGACTGATTGTATCTCCTTGCAGTCCAAGGGACTCTCAAGAGTCTTCTCCAACACCACAGCTCAAAAGCATCAATTCTTCAGTGCTCAGCTTCCTTCACAGTCCAACTCTCACATCCATATATGACTACTGGAAAAACCATAGCCTTGACTAGATGGACCTTTGTTGGCAAAGTAATATCTCTGCTTTTTAATATGCTATCTAGTTGGTCATAACTTTCCTTCCAAGGAGTAAGCGTCTTTTAATTTCATGGCTGTAGTCACCATCTGCAGTGATTTTGGAGCCCCCAAAAATAAAGTCTGACACTGTTTCCACTGTTTCCCCATCTATCTTCCATGACGTGATGGGACCAGATGCCAAACTATGGTGGAGATAATGAAGATAATGGTGACTCCTTCAAAAAGTCCTATACATGCGCTGTTGCACTCAGTGCCCCTGACTCTGCAGCAGGCCACTGTCAACCCACATCTCCACCAGAGGCTTCTGGACACTCACGGGAAAGTCTGTGTCAGTCTCTTGTAGGATCACTGCTTCTTTCTCCTGCATGATGGTAAACACAAGGTTTTTTCTGTGCCCAAGAGGATGGGTCATGGTGGACAGTTCTGACAAAATGTGGTCCACTGGACAAGGGAACGGCAAACCACTTCAGTATGCTTGCCTTGAGGACCCCATGAACAGTATGAAAAGGCAAAAAGATAGAACACTGAAAGATGAACTCCCCAGATCAATAGGTGCCCAATATGCCATCAGAGATCAGCGGAGAAATAACTCCAGAAAGAATGAAGAGACGGAGCCAAAGCAAAAACAATACCCAGTTGTAGATGTAACTGGTAATGGAAGTAAAGTCTGATGCTGTAAGCAGCAATTTTGCATAGGAACCTGGTATGTTAGGTCCATGAATCAAGGCAAATTGGAAATGGTCAAACAGGAGATGGCAAGAGTGAACATTGACATTCTAGGGATCAGCAAACTAAAATGGACTGGAATGGGTGAATTTAACTCAGATGACCATTATGTCTACTACTGTGGGAAAAAAATCCCTTAGAAGAAATGGAGTAGCCATCATAGTCAACAAAATAGTTCAAAATGCAGTACTTGGACACAATCTCCAAAATGACAGAATGATCTCTGTTCATTTCCAAGGCAAATCATTCAATATTACAGTAATTCAAGTCTATGCCCTGAGCAGTAATGCTGATGAAGCTGAAGTTGAATGGTTCTATGAAGACCTACAAGACCTTCTAGAACTAACACCCAAAAAAGATGTCCTTTTCATTATAGGGGATTGGAATGCAAAAGTAGGAAGTCAAGAGATACCTGGAGTAATAAGCAAATTTGGCCTTGGAATACAAAACAAAGCAGGTCAAAGGCTAACAGAGTTTTGCCAACAGAATGCACTGGTCAGAGCAAACACTCTGTTTCAACAACACAAAGGAAGACTCTACACATGGACATCACCAGATGGTCAACACCGAAACAAGATTGATTATATTCTTTGCAGCCAAAGATGGAGAAGCTCTATACAGTCAGCAAAAACAAGACCAGGAGCTGACTGCAGCTCAGATCATGAACTCCTTATTGCCAAATTCAGACTTAAATTGAAGAAAGTAGGGAAAACCACTAGACCATTCAGGTGTGACCTAAATCAAATCCCTTAGGTTTATACAGTGGAAGTGACAAATAGATTCAAGGGATTAGATCTAATAGACAGAGTGCCTGATGAAGTATGGACAGAGGTTCATGACATTGTACAGGAGGCAGTGATCAAGACCATCCCCAAGAAAAAGAAATGCAAAAAAGCAAAATGGTTGTCTGAGGAGGCCTTACAAATAGCTGAGAAAAAAAGAGAAGCAAAAGGCAAGGGAGGAAAGGAAAGATATACCCATTTGAATGCAGAGTTCCAAAGAATAGCAAGGAGAGATAAGAAAGCCTTCCTAAGTGATCAATGCAAAGAAATAAGAGGAAAATAATAGAATGGGAAAGACTAGAGATCACTTCAAGAAAATTAGAGATACCAAGGGAACATTTCATGCAAAGATGGAGACAATAAAGGATAGAAATGGTATAGACCTAACAGAAGCAGAAGATATTAAGAAGAGGTAGCAAAAACACACAGAACTATACAAATAAGATCTTCATGACCCAGATAACCATGATGGTGTGATCACCCAACTAGAGCCAGACATCCTGGAATGTGAAGTCAAGTGGGCCTTAGAAAGCATCATTACGAACAAAGCTAGTGGAGGTGATGGAATTCCAGTTGAGCTATTTCAAATCCTGAAAGATGATGCTGTGAAAGTGCTGCACTCAATATGCCAGCAAATATTGAAAACTCAGCAGTGGCCACAGGACTGGAAAAGGTTAGTTTTCATTCCAATCTCAAAGAAAAGCAATGCCAAAGAATGTTTAAATAACCACACAATTGCACTCATCTCACAAGCAAGCAAAGTAATGCTCAAAATTCTCCAAGTCAGGTTTCAACAGTATGTGAACCATGAACTTCCAGATGTTCAAGCTGGTTTTAGAAAAGGCAGAGAGACCAGAGATTAAATTACCAACATCTGGTTCTATCATCAAAAAAGCAAGAGAGTTCTAGAAAAACATCTATTTCTGCTTTATGGACTATGCCAAAGCCTTTGACTGTGTGGATCACAAGAAACTGTGGAAAATTCTGAAAGAGATGGAAATACCAGACCACCTGACCTGCCACCTGAGAAATTCGTATGCAGGTCAAGAAGCAAGAGTTAGAACTGGATATGGAACAACTGACTGGTTCCAAATCAAGAATGGAGTACATCAAGACTGTATATTGTCACCCTGCTGATTTAACTTCTATGCAGAGTACATCATGCGAAATGCAGGGCTGGATGAAGCACAAGCTGGAATCCAGATTGCCAAGAGAAATATCAATAACCTCAGATATGCAGATGACACCACCTTTATGGCAGAAAGGGAAGAGGAACTAAAGAGCCTCTTAATGAAAGTGAAAGAGAAGAATGAAAAAGCTGGCTTAAAACTCAACATTC
The DNA here is from genome assembly GCF_029407905.1 of Bubalus kerabau. Taxonomy (NCBI): domain Eukaryota; kingdom Metazoa; phylum Chordata; class Mammalia; order Artiodactyla; family Bovidae; genus Bubalus; species Bubalus kerabau. Next base: position 156,820,357 of record NC_073626.1, read on the forward strand.
AGAAAACTAAGATAGTGGAATCTGTTCCCATCACTTCATGCCAAATAGATGGGGAAACAATGGAAACAGTGGCTGACTTTATTTTTTGGGGGTTCCAAAATCACTGCAGATGGTGATTGCAGCCATGAAATTAAAAGACCCTTGCTCCTTAGAAGAAAAACTATGACCAACCTAGACAACATATTAAAAAGCGGAGACTACTTTGCCAACAAAGATCCATCTAGTCAAAGCTATCTTTTTTCCAGTAGTCACATATGGATGTGAGAGTTGGACTACAAAGAAAGCTGAGCGCTGAAGAATTGATGCTTTTGAACTATGATGTTGCAAACGGAACTCTTTAGAGTCCCTTGGACAGTAAGGAGATCCAGTCCATCCTAAAGGAAATCAGTCCTGAATATTCATTGGAAAGACTGATGCTGAAGCCAAAACTCCAATACTTTGGCCACCTGATGCAAAGAGCTGACTCATTTGAAAAGTTGATGGTGGGAAGATCGAAGGCCAGAGGAGAAGGAGAGGACAGAGGATTAGATGTTTGGATGGCATCACTGACTTGATGGACATGTGTTTGATCAAGCTCCAGGAGTTGGTGATGAACAGGGAAGCCTGGCATGCTGCAGTCCATGGGGTCGCAAAGACTCAACACCACTGAGCAACTGAACTGAACTGAACTGATCCTTAATCTTTTCACTCAGCAAAGAGTTCTTAATTATTAACTGGGCTCAAACACTCAATAAATCCCAGGGGAAAAAACAGCAATCAATCACCAAGGACCTGTTGTCAATGAGCTTGGAACTCAATAGGGGAACTAAGAAATACATCCATACAAAATAAGTGAGAGATTGTGCATTGTTTTGATAGGCTACCAGTGTTTCAAGAAGGTAACATTTATAAGCAAAGATAGAAAAGGAGGTTACAGTAATTTTTTTCTAGTTCCAGCTGTAACAATTGATCACTAACTTAGTGGCTTAAAACAGAACAAACTTATAGTAAATACAGTCTCATAGTAAATAGTTCTGGAAGTCAGAAATTCACCATGTGTTAGAAGGCTAAAATCAAGTTTGTTGATAAGGCCAGTTTTTTCTGAGGCTCCAGTATGCATTTAGTCGTGTCCAACTCTCTGTAGTCCCATGGACTGAACGCACTGGCTCCTTTGTCCACGGAATTTTCCAGGCAAGAATACTGGAATGGTTGACATTCCCTACTCCAGGGGATTTTACAACCCAGGGATTGAACCCCAGTCTCTTGCATCTCCTGAATTGGCAGGTGGACTTTTTACCACTAGCACCACCTGGGAAGCCCCAGAGGAGAATCCAGTCCTTGCCTCTTCCATCTTTTTAAGGCTATTTCAGCACTTTTTAAACTCATAATAACATCATTCCAATCACTGCTTCTGTCTTCCTTTCACCTTCTCCCAATCTGATATCTTGTGTCTCTTCTATAAGGACCCTGTGGATACATGGGACCGACCTGGGTAATGCAGAATAATCTCTCCATCCCAAGATTCTTAACTAAACCACATCTGCCAAGTTTCCTTTGCCATACAGAGTAACGAAGTCACAGATTCCAAAGATCAGGATGTGGACATCTTCAAGGGTAGGGAAGACATTATTCAGCCTACCACAAAGTGGTCCAGGACACCAACGCTTTCTGATGAAAAGCATGCAAGCAGATGGGGATATTGCCCCTGGAGGAATGATTAGGGAAGAGTTTATGCAGTAGAGGCAGGACAAGCAGTAGGACAAAATGCTACAAGGGAGGCTGAAAAATATTTAAAGACAACTGAATGCAATAAAAGTGTAGAACAGAAGAATGTTTTTAAAAATTAATATAACAGTGTTGTAAGGAATGATTTCGAATAAGAGTTGCAAATATAAATGCTCTCCAGGCCAATCAGGTACCTTAAGTGAATGAAATGCTCCTAGTATAAAAAGAACACACATGGAACTCTACTCAGTATTATGTGCCAACCTGGATGGGACAGAGGCTTGGGAGAGAGAGAATGGATACATGTATAAGTACAGCTGAATCCCTTCACTGTTCACCTAAAACTACCACAACATTGTTAACTGGGTATACCCCGGTACAAAATAAAAAGTTTAAAGTTTGAAAAAAATATGAAGAACACCATCTTGGGAGGGCAGGCGAACACAGGCTCCATTCTCAAAAGGCCAGCAATAGGCATCAGTTCAGTCAGTTCAGTCACTCAGTCATGTCCGACTCTTTGCAACTCCATGAATCGCAACACGCCAGGCCTCCCTGTGCATCACCATCTCCCGGAGTTCACTCAAACTCACATCCATCGAGTCGGTGATGCCATCCAGCCATCTCATCCTCTGTCGTCCCCTTTTCCTCCTGCCCCCAATCCCTCCCAGCATCAGAGTCTTTTCCAATAAGTCAACTCTTCCCATGAGGTGGCCAAAGTACTGGAGTTTCAGCTTTAGCATCATTCCTTCCAAAGAACACCCAGGGCTGATCTCCTTTAGGATGGACTGATTGGATCTCCTTGCAGTCCAAGGGACTCTCAAGAGTCTTCTCCAACACCACAGTTCAAAAGCATCAATTCTTCGGCGCTCAGCTTTCTTCACAGTCCAACTCTCACATCCATACATGACCACAGGAAAAACCATAGCCTTGACTAAATGGATCTTTGTTGGCAAAGTAATGTCTCTGCTTTTCAATATGGTGTCTAGATTGATCATAACTTTCTTCCAAGGAGTAAGCGTCTTTTAATTTCATGGCTGCAGTCACCATCTGCAGCAATGGGCAGCCCAAGCCAATTGTGGCCCTGAAGAATGCAGACCCAATGGTATCATAGCATCAGATTTTTCAAAAGAAATGAGAAATCAGGAATTTTTTATAACATTTCTCAATTTGTAAATATAAAAAACTCAAAACATATTCCCCAAACACTGTAATTTTGAAACAAAGCATGTCTGTGAACTTGACACACCCACAGTTGGCAGTCTGCAGCCTCTGGATGGATGAGAGGAAGGCAAGAGGAGCTAATCTCTGTTCTGCAAGTGTGACTGAGAATAGGAACAAGGTCATGAACTTAACCCCTAAATTGTCCTTTTGTTGATTTCCACATGTCAAAATATTATCTACCACTATCATCTAGATGGGGGGGGGGGAAACATAGGCATAGCTGAGAGTATAATTAACTCTAAAAGTTCAGACACGCTAAGTGTCAGTGATTATTATAATATCAACAATTGCTTCAGGAATCAAAAGGACCTTAATTGACCTGAAAGAAACACCTTTAGACACAATAGTTTCTCAAATTGAATTTGTTATTTGGCCTTGTGTGTGTGTGTGTGTGTGTGTTAGTCACTGAGTTGTGTCCAACTCTGCAAACCCATGGACTGTAGCTTGCCGGGCTCCTCTATCCATGGAATTCTCCAGGCAAGAATACTGGAGTGGGTTGTCACTCCCTTAGAACCTGGGTCTCCTGAATTGCAGGCAGATTCTTTACAGTCTGAGTGACCAGAGAAGCCCCCATTTGAACCTAGTCATGTTCAGTCAAATGTCTTCATTCCTATAGAAGATAGAGTTGTGGCCTAGCCAATAGCCAATCCCATCCCTGACTTCTTGCTAAGAAAATCTTGATTCTGCGCAAGCATCTGTACCCTTGTATTTAGTGGAAGCTGGGCCCCTCCCCAGATCAGGGGAAAATCCTTGTTTAGTATAAGTCGGTCATGGCAGGTCCATTTCCCTCCTCAGTGACTAGTTTCAGAACTGGTCCAACAATGCAGTTCTGACCATTGAGATGGGAAAGCAATTCTGTTGATGTTACTTGTAGGGGAGTCTTCTTATGCTCTTATGGAATGTAATCCACTTTAAGGACTACTTTACAAAAGTGCTACTCTAGCAGGGACCAGTGAATTACACCCTTAGGAAATTTCAGCCTTATGGAATTTCAGCAGTACAACATAATTGCTTGCCTAAATACAAATGCTTTGGGTGCCTCATAAAATACAAACTGGCTTCCCAGATGGCACTAATGGTAAAGAACCCATATGCAATGCAGGAGACATAAGAGACGCAAGCTGATAACTGTGGCAGAAAGATCCCCAGGAGGAGGCATTGCAACCCACCCCAGTTTCCTTGCCTGGACAATTCCATGGACAGAGGAACCTGGCAGGTTACAGTCCATAGAGTCGCATAGTTGGACACGACTGAAGCGACTTAGCAGGCATCAATTTTTAAATGTAAAAAGTATATTTGTGTCCTCAGATATGTTTTTGAAAGTATAGTTAGTTAACAATGTGTGTGTTTCAAGTTTACAGCAAAGTGATTCAGTTATACATATATATCTTATATGTGTATGTATTTTACCCTAATTGTGTACATTAGTGGTTCTCAACATTTTTTTTCAGCTTTAACATATGTAATGGTCAGTGTTCACAAGTTTCATTCCCTTCGTTATACAGATTTTGCTGATACAAAGAAAGAAATAGCTGGGACCTCTGGATGTAATGCAGTTACAATTCATATTTTTATTCATCCTTTCTTTATCCTTATATTCTTCCTTAGTGGTAAAACTAAACAATAATCATTAAAATTGCAACTTCTAAGGATTTAAATGACTCATAATTACTCACATATTATCAGCACAGTAATAGCAGTTGCATTTCAAGGACAAGGCTGTGAATTATGAACATTTCCCACCCAACCAATGAATTACAACTCAACTCCTTTCCTCCCATATTAGAAAGCTGATAAGAGAAGAGTTAGGGGTACACCTTAATTTTCAACAAAAGGTAACTCATGTATAAACTTTAATATTCTTGTTAGTAATAAATGACCTATACTTGGGTTCACAATCCATTTTATCACAGATGTGTAAGTGTGGCTTGACATCATTTTTGAGAACTGCTAGCCTATTAAAGGCAGACTAAAGTGTTTGTAAAGAAAAAATTCAATTTCATATGCTTGTGCCTTCAGGGAAAAAAAGACATGTTCAGCATAGTAATTCTGGATCATTATAGAACATGCATTTGGAGAACAGGGTCAGTGTGTATTAATAATTTTTATTATTTTCTATCTCCCAGAGTCACAGCATTCATTCTACCTGTGGACTAGATTTTAATGAAAATGTGAAATGTTATTATAGGAGAAATTGCATAAGAAAATTAATTCATCATGCAGATCTTATGCAGATTTTCAAAATCTCATTATGACCTTAATATGCAATTTCTAATGTTCCTTGTGCCTGGTGAGACAAAATGGTGAGGGAAGGGCACCAGAGAAGAAATGGCTTAAAGTATTTAGGAGTCTGAGTTGATAGCAAAGCTCAATATGAGTCAACAGCAGTAGGAGGCAATCACAAAATCTCATACATTCTTTATTAGAAATGTAATATTCAGAATGAGTTCTTTCTCTGCCTTGCACACTGTACCTAGATTCAGTTCATTTCAGTCACTCAGTCATGTCTCTTTGTGACCCCATGGACTGCAGCACACCAGGTCTCCCTGTCCAGCACCAACTTCCAGAGCTTGTTCAAATTCATGTCCATCAAGTCAGTATTGCCATCCAACCATCTCATCCTCTGTTGTCCCCTTCTCCTCCTGCCTTCAATCTTTCCAAGCATCAGGGTCTTTGCCAAGATTAATATGTGCTATTTGTACCTCACCTCCCTGAATGAGATGTGGAAAAACAAGAGAGAATTCAAAGAAGAGTGACTGGGATGGGTTTGGAATCCCATTATATAAGAACTGCTTCAGAACATGCTAGGTGAGATAAGCCAGTCCCCAAAACTGCATGAGATTCCACTTATACGAGGGACTTAGGGGAGTAAAATTCATTGAGACAGGAGTTCAGGGGAAGGTGGAGTGTCGAGTTGTCATTTTGTTTCACTTTTTGCCCACACTGTGCCGCTTGTGGGATCTCAGTTTTCTGACCAGGGACTGAACCCAGGCCACAGCAGTGAAAGCCTGGAGTCTTAACCACTAGAAGGGAACTCTGGAGTAATCATTTTAATGGATATAGAGTTTCAGTTTTGTAAGATGAACAGAGCTCTGGAGATTGACTGCACAACAATTCGAATGTACTTAATTCTGTGGAAGAGTTGACTTAAAAATAGTTCAGATGGTAAATTTTATGTTTTGTGCATTTTACCACAATTAAAAGCTTTAAAGGAAATCTGCTGAAAGGACCAATGGACCAGCTTATCTTACCATTCAAAAGATAGTAAAGGAGAAAAGTCTTCTAAGACTAGATGAGGCCTTCAGCAGATAAGCTATTTCAATATATTTCTAGAATAGAAAAAGCAGATGAAAGAGTGTTGACAAACGAGATAAAATTATGGGAGCTGTAAGAGTTCAAACAAAGTAGGATTCAGTGCAGTAGAGATAATCAAATCTCCAGACTTAGGACAAAGACAAAGAGCAGGTAAGACAAAGGACAGGAGGGAGAGAGAAAGCAGATAATAGGTAATTGATTGCTGGTCTGTGTGCACCATGGAAAAGTTGATTCACTGCCCACTTACCCTCACATTCCGCACTTGCATATAGAGTAAAGGTGGCTGGTATTTACCTCCAAGGGAAAAAAGAAAAAGCAGGGGAAATTCCTAGACAATTTTTTTTGAGATGTAGGGATAACTAGGGTAGTTAGTGAATGTATTCAGGCCCTTGAGGATAGTTCTTCTAAATCTGACACTTGGCAGTAATAGATAGCTGCCTCAGCAGTCCCTATGGAGACAAAAAACAAAACAAAAAAAGCTTGGTGGTATAAATACTAATAGCGCCCTTATACATAGAGCTTCCCAGCTATCAATCCCTTTTTCTAGAATTTTACTCAATATCCAAGGTCATCAAAAGCTGCGAAAAATCTAAAACATTAATGATGAAAACCAAGATAAGTAACTCCAGATAAAATGAGAGGGATTTTGTATCTTTGAAGGTATTCACAAAGATATTGCATGCAGAAGATACAAGCAAAATTGGTGCCATGATTTTTTTCAAGTCTTATCATTTTTAATAATAAAGCTGAAAGGAAATTTTTTCGCTAAAATTTTAAAGTCAGAAACTTTCTTTAGGGTTTCAAATTTATGTACTTTTTTCAGCATTGTTTTAAATATTCTACAACTTCAAGGAAATATGTTAATTCCAAATCAATTTATGGTATCACTTGAGATACCATTAAGAAAAAAAACAACAGTAATTTATGATATTTAGAAAACAAAAGCACTTAAACAATTTCAATATTTTTGAAATAAATTTTTCAATAGATAAATTGAAAAATACAAGAAAATCTCTCAGAAGATAAAGACACAAGTATGAAAATTATCAAGAAAGAAAGTAAAAAAGGAGGAAAAAAAAAGGAAGGAAGGAAGGAAGGAGAGGAAGAGAAAGAAAGAAAAGAAGGAAGAAAAAAAAGAAGAAAAAGGACCTGGAGTTTACATTTGAACTGATGGGCATATCAAAAAGAAGGAAAAAAAGGAATACAAAAGATGTGTACATTCTGAATGATATTTTAAAAAAGACTTAACTGCACAACCCTGTACTCAGAGATTCTGATTCAGGAGATCAGGGGTCAGACCTCGGCAACTATAATTTTACAAGCACCTTAGTGATTTTGATTTTAGTGCAGTTGCTGAAAAAGGCTATTACTGTTTGGAGTGATCTTCATTTGAGTTTGGATAGAAATAAATGTAGAAAAGAGAAGAAAACTGACAAACCTGGAAAAGCTAATGATACTCTTCCCAAAAGCATTTCTGCCACCCTCCCCCCTCCCCCACCATTCCTTAAATGCTTGAAAGCTGTATCCATGAGGAAACATAAAAATTTATATTTCACATCAAGGCTGAACTAAGGTAGGCCAAATCTTGTAGTTTTTATGCTTTGTTTAATAATGTTCAGTCACTTCAGTCGCTCAGTCATGTCCGAATCTTTGTGACCCCATGGACTGAAGCACGCCAGTCTTCCCTGTCCATCACCAGCTCTAGGAGTTTACTCCGACTCTTGTCCATTCAGTTGGTGATGCCATCCAACTTTCTCATCCTCTGTCATCCCCTTCTCCTCCTATCTTCAATCTTCCCCAGCATCAGGGTCTTTACAAATGAGTCAGCTCTTCCCATCAGGTCAAAGTATTGGAGTTTCAGCTTCGACATTAGTCCTTCTATGAATATTCAGAACTAATTTTCTTTAGGATGGACTGGTTAGGTCTCCATGCTGTCCAAGGACTCTCAAGAGTATTCTCCACACCACAGTTCAGATCAGATCATATCAGTTGCTCAGTCGTGTCCGATTCTTTGTGACCCCATGAATCGCAGCACGCCAGGCCTCCCTGTCCATCACCAACTCGCTGAGTTCACTGAGACTCACGTCCATCGAATCAGTGATGCCATGCAGACATCTCATCCTCTGTCGTCCCCTTCTCCTCCTGCCCCCAATCCCTCCCAGCATCAGAGTCTTTTCCAATGAGTCAACTCTTTGCATGAGGTGGCCAAAGGACTGGAGTTTCAGCTTTAGCATCATTCTTTCCAAAGAAAGCCCAGGGCTGATCTCCTTCAGAATGGAATGCTTGGATCTCCTTGCAGTCCAAGGGACTCTAAAAAGTCTTCTCCAACACCACAGTTCAAAAGCATCAATTCTTCAGCGCTCAGCCTTCTTCACAGTCCAACTCTCACATCCATACATGACCACAGGAAAAACCATGGCCTTAACTAGACGAACCTTTGTTGGCAAAGTAATGTCTCTGCTGTTGAATATGCTGTCTAGGTTGGTCATAACTTTCCTTCCAAGGAGTAAGCGTCTTTTAATTTCATGGCTGCAGTCACCATCTGCAGTGATTTTGGAGCCCCCCAAAATAAAGTCTGACACTGTTTCCACTGTTTCCCCATCTATTTCCCATGAAGTGATGGGACCGGATGCCATAATCTTCCTTTTCTGAATATTGAGTTTTAAGCCAACTTTTTCACTCTCCACTTTCACTTTCACCAAGAGGCTTTTTAGTTCCTCTTCACTTTCTGCCATAAGGGTGGTGTCATCTGCATATCTGAGGTTATTGATATTTCTCCCAGCAACCTTGACTCCAGCTTGTGCTTCCTCCAGTCCAGCGTTTTTCATGATGTACTCTGCATATAAGTTAAATAAACAGGGTGACAAAATACAGCCTTAACGAACTCCTTTTCCTATTTGGAACCAGTCTGTTGTTCCATGTCCAGTTCTAACTGTTGCTTCCTGACCTGCATACACGTTTCTCAAGAGGCAGGTCAGGTGGTCTGGTATTCCCATCTCTTTCAGAATTTTCCACAGTTGATTGTGATCCACACAGTCAAAGGCTTTGGCATAGTCAATAAAGCAGAAATAGATGCTTCTCTGGAACTCCCTTGCTTTTTCCATGATCCAGCGGATGTTGGCAATTTGATCTCTGGTTCCTCTGCCTTTTCTAAAACCAGTTTGAACATCAGAAAGTTCATGGTTCACATATTGCTGAAGCCTGGCTTGGAGAATTTTGAGCATTCCTTTACCAGCATGTGAGATGAGTGCAATTGTGTGGTAGTTTGAGCATTCTTTGGCATTGCCTTTCTTTGGGATTGGAATGAAAACTGACCTTTTCCAGTCCTGTGGCCACTGCTGAGTTTTCCAAATTTGCTGGCATATTGAGTGCAGCACTTTCACAGCATCATCTTTCAGGATTTGGAATAGCTCCACTGGAATTCCATCACCTCCACTAGCTTTGTTCATAGTGATGCTTTCTAATGCCCACTTGACTTCACATTCCAGGATGTCTGGCTCTAGGTCAGTGATCACACCATGGTGATTATCTGGGTTGTGAAGATCTTTTTTGTACAGTTCTTCTGTGTATTCTTGCCATCTGTTCTTAATATCTTCTGCTTCTGTTAGGTCCATACCATTTCTGTCCTTTATCGAGCCCATCTTTGCATGAAATGTTCCTTTGGTATCTCTGATTTTCTTGAAGAGATCCCTAGTCTTTCCCATTCTGTTGTTTTCCTCTATTTCTTTGCATTGATTGCTGAGGAAGGCTTTCTTATCTCTTCTTGCTATTCTTTGGAACTCTGCATTCAGATGCTTATATCTTTCCTTTTCTCCTTTGCTTTTTGCTTCTCTTTTCACAGCTATTTGTAAGGCCTCCCCAGACAGCCATTTTGCTTTTTTGCATTTCTTTTCCATGGGAATGGTCTTGATCCCTGACTCCTGTACAATGTCATGAACCTCAGTCCATAGTTCATCAGGCACACTATCTATCAGATCTAGGCCCTTAAATCTATTTCTCTCTTCCACTGTATAATCATAAGGGATTTGATTTAGGTCATACCTGAATGGTCTAGTGGTTTTCCCTACTTTCTTCAATTTCAGTCTGAAGTTGGCAATAAGAAGTTCATGATCTGAGCCACAGTCAGCTCCTGGTCTTGTTTTAGCTGACTGTATAGAGCTTCTCCATCTTTGGCTGCAAAGAATATAATCAATCTGATTTCGGTGTTGACCATCTGGTGATGTCCATGTATAGAGCCTTCTCTTGTATTGTTGGAAGAGGGTGTTTGTTATGACCAGTGCATTTTCTTGGCAAAACTCTATTAGTCTTTGCCCTGCTTCATTCCATATTCCAAGGCCAAATTTGCCTGTTACTCCAGGTGTTTCTTGACTTCCTACTTTTGCATTCCATATGCAGATGACATTACCCTTATGGCAGAAAGTGAAGAGGAACTAAAAAGACTCTTGGTGAAAGTGGAGAGTGAAAAGTTGGCTTAAAGCTCAACATTCAGAAAAGGAAGATTATGGCATCCGGTCCCATCACTTCATGGGAAATAGATGGGGAAACAGTGGAAACAGTGTCAGACTTTATTTTGGGGGGCTCCAAAATCACTGCAGATGGTGACTGCAGCCATGAAATTAAAAGACGCTTACTCCTTGGAAGGAAAGTTATGACCAACCTAGACAGCATATTCAACAGCAGAGACATTACTTTGCCAACAAAGGTTCGTCTAGTTAAGGCTATGGTTTTTCCTGTGGTCATGTATGGATGTGAGAGTTGGACTGTGAAGAAGGCTGAGTGCCGAAGAATTGATGCTTTTGAACTGTGGTGTTGGAGAAGACTTTTTAGAGTCCCTTGGACTGCAAGGAGATCCAAGCATTCCATTCTGAAGGAGATCAGCCCTGGGCTTTCTTTGGAAGGAATGATGCTAAAGCTGAAACTTCAGTCCTTTGGCCACCTCATGCGAAGAGTTGACTCATTGGAAAAGACTCTGATGCTGGGAGGGATTGGGGGCAGGAGGAGAAGGGGACGACAGAGGATGAGATGTCTGCATGGCATCACTGATTCGATGGACGTGAGTCTCAGTGAACTCAGCGAGTTGGTGATGGACAGGGAGGCCTGGCGTGCTGCGATTCATGGGGTCACAAAGAGTTGGACACGACTGAGCAACTGATCTGATCTGATAATGAAAAGGGCATCTTTTTGGAGTGTTATTTCTATAAGGTCTTGTAGGTCTTCATAGAACCGTTCAACTTCAGCTTCTTCAGCATTACTGGTTGGGGCATAGACTTGGATTACTGTGATATTGAATGGTTTGCCTTGGAAACGAACAGAGATCATTCTGTCTTTTTTGAGATTGCATCCAAGTACTGCATTTCGGAGTCTTTTGTTGACCATGATGGCCACTCCATTTCTTCTGAGGGATTCCTGCCTGCAGTAGTAGATATAATGGTCATCTGAGTTAAATTCACCCATTCCAGTCCATTTCAGTTCACTGATACCTAGAATGTGGACATTCACTCTTGCCATCTCTTGTTTGACCACTTCCAATTTGCCTTGATTCATGGACCTGACATTCCAGGTTCCTATGCAATATTGCTCTTTACAGCATCAGACCTTGCTTCTATCACCAGTCACATCCACAGCTGGGTATTATTTTTGCTTTGGCTCCATCCCTTCATTCTTTCTGGAGCTATTTCTCCACTGATCTCCAGTAGCATATTGGGCACCTACTGACCTGGGGAATTTCTCTTTCAGTAGCCTATCATTTTGCCTTTTCATACTGTTCATGGAGTTCTCAAGGTAAGAATACTGAAGTGGTTTGCCATTTCCTTCTCCAGTGGACCACATTCTGTCAGATCTCTCCACCATGACCCGCCCGTCTTGGGTTGCCCCACGGGCATGGCTTAGTTTCATTGAGTTAGACAAGGCTGTGGTCCTAGTGTGATTAGATTGACTAGTTTTTTGTGAGTATGGTTTCAGTGTGTTTGCCCTCTGATGCCCTCTTGCAACACCTACCGTCTTACTTGGGTTTCTCTTACCTTGGGCGTGGGGTATCTCTACACGGCTGCTCCAGCAAAGCGCAGCCATTGCTCCTTACCTTGGACGAGGGGTATCTCCTCACCGCCACCCTTCCTGACCTTCAACGTGGGATAGCTCCTCTAGGCCCTCCTGCACCCGAGCAGCCATGGCTCCTTGGACGTGGGGTTGGACCTCCCGGCCACCGCCCTTGGCCTCGGGCTTGGGGCGTGGGGTATCTCCTCCCGGCTGTCACCCCTGACCTTGGACGCTGGGTAACTTCTCTCGGCCGCCACCCCCCCCCCCCCCAGCGACCTCAGACGCAGGGTAGCTCCTCTCTGCCGTTCCTGCGCCGTCGCAGTGTGGTACTTTCCGCCGCTGCCCCTGACCTCAGACGTGGGATGGCTCCTCTCCACCGTTCCTGTGCCGTCGCAGTCTGGCACTCTTGGCCGCTGTCCCTGACCTCGGACGTGGGGTAACTCCTCTTGGCCACCACCCTTTGGGCATGGGGTCCTCCCAGCTTCTCTCTGCCGTGCTGTAGCGCGCTGGTCGCAGCCGCCTGCGCTTTAGCGTGCCACAGTTCAAAAGCATCAATTCTTTGGCGCTCAGCTTTCTTTATAGTCCAACTCTCACATCCATACATGACCATTGGAAAAACCATAGCCTTGACTAGATGGCCCTTTGTTGGCAAAGTAATGTCTCTGCTTTTGAATATACTGTCTAAGTTGGTCATAACCTTCCTTCCAAGGAGAAAGCGTCTTTAATTTCATGGCTGCAGTCACCAACTACAGTGATTTTGGAGCCCCCAAAATAAAGTCTGCCACTGTTTCCCCATCTTTTTGCCGTGAAGTGATAGGACTGGGTGTCATGATCTTAGTTTTCTGAAGTGAAAGTGAAGGTGCTCAGTCATGGCTGACTCTTTGCGACCCCATGGACTGTAGCGTACCAGGCTCCTCAGTCGATGGAATTTTCCAAGCAAGAGTACTGGAGTGGGTTGCCATTTCCATCTCCAGGGGATCTTCTCAACCCAGGGATTGAACCCAGGTCTCCCACATTGCAGGCAGACACTTTACCATCTGAGCCACCAGGGAAGCCCTAGTTTTCTGAAGGTTGAACTTTGAGCCAACTTTTTCACTCTCCTTTTTCGCTTTCATCAAGAGGCTCTTTAGTTTTTCTTCACTTTCTGCCATAAGGGTGGTGTCATCTGCATATCTGAGGTTATTGATATTTCTCCTGGCAATCTTGCGTCCAGCTTGTGCTTCTTCCAGCCCAGAGTTTCTCATGATGTACTCTGCATATAGCTAAATAAGCAGGGTGACAATATACAGCCTTGACGTACTCCTTTTCCTATTTGGAACCAGTCTGTTGTTCCATATCCAGTTCTAACTGTTGCCTCCTGACCTGCATACAGATTTCTCAAGAGGCAGGTAAGGTGGTCTGGTATTCCCATCTTTTGAAGAATTTTCCACAGTTTATTGTGATCCACACAGTCAAAAGCTTTGGCATAGTCAATTAAGCAGAAATCGACGTTTTTCTGGAATTCTCTTGCTTTTTCAATGATCCAGCTGATGTTGACAATTTATATAATGAGAAAATCAAAATATTGTGAAGAGGTTGACTAGGGGAAAGGGAAGGAGGTGGGCCCTCCTAGTACTATATGAGGATGCATTCCTCTCCATTAAGGTAACTCAAATCTTCTGAAGGATCATTGATAGTGCTGTACTTGACAGAAAAAGAAGAATTAGACCCTATCAAGTTTATAAAACTCTTCTCAAAATCCAAAGTGGAGCTTCTTATATTTTGGCGTGCCACCTCCTAGAATATTTTTTTTAATTTCTTCAGGAAAAGCTATGAATACAATAGTGAAAAAAATGAAGGAACTGGGTAACTTAATGACTAAACTTGCAGAAAATCTTTCAAAAATATTATAAAGCTAGGCTTAAGCTATGCCTTCATTGAAAAAAATACTATATATATTTGGATCAATAGTGGCTAACAATAAATAATACTAATAAAAAAACTAATAATGTTGTAGCATAATTTTTATGCCACATAAAGTTTACGCTGGGCTCTGTCCAAGAACTTGACATGAATCTACTTATTTCAGCTCACCATAATCCTAAGAGGTAGGTTGGTTTTAAGAGATGAAGTAATTTCTCCAGGTTCTTGCAGCTAGGATTGGTCAGTGGCAGAAAGGGTCTGAAATCTAACAGTCAGACTTCAGAATTTATCCTCTTTCCTCAAAGAATTTTTATTTAAACTTTACTTAAAACTTGTTAGTTTTAAGCTGACAATGGAAATGGAGAAAATACTGTTAATAATAGGACAATGAGATGATGGAAGGTCAACAGCTGCGACAAAAAGATTAAGAATAAAAAAAAGTGAAGTCACTCAGTCATGTTTGACTCTTTGCAACCCTATGGACTGTAGTCTACCAGGCTCCTCCGTCCATAGGATTTTCCAGGCAAGAATACTGGAGTGGGTTGCCATTTCCTTCTCCAGGAGATCTTCCCGACCCAGGGATTGAACCCAGGTCTCTCGCATTGTAGGCAGAAGCTTTACCATCTGAGCCACCAGTGAAGTCCAATTTAAAAAAAATAAGAGGATAAATGATAAAAAAAAAAAACCCTCATCTTAATTTCAAGTGTACTGGGATATAACATGAAAAAATGGAGACAGAATTGTACAGAAAAATTATGTATGTTATCTTTTGCTGGCATGGAAATTATGGCTATAATGTGGATAATACAATAATCAGATGTAATATGCAAAGAAGGTATCAAAGAGAGTGGGACCATTTAATGGAAAACATTCAAGTGAGAATTAAAAGAAGAACAAGTGAGAGTTTGAGATCAAAGTAGAGAACACATTGTATAGCCTGGCTGTGGCTAATAGATCCTTATTACCTATTACAAAAACTTCCAGAATGTAGTCAGGAGGAGCTATTTCCTTTGCTTCTTGCAAAGAAGATCAGTGGAAAGAGAACGGGCTCTGACATAGTCAGAACTGCATTCAAACCCCAGATACATTATTTATCAAGGTAATATAATGCAAAATTACTTAATTTTCCTGAGTCTCATATGAAAAATAAGAACAACCTGCCTTACCACATGGTATGACAATAATTAATTAAAATAATACACACACAAAAAGATACAAGCCCATTAAATGTCAGTTCTTTCCCTGCAATTCTTGTTATGCTGAAAGTAAGAGATATAATATACACTTAACTTTCTTTGCTGTCCATATTGCTTCCATAAGAGGGAGAAAGAGAAAAACTGTTACATTTCACTGATTGTTAAACAATCAGGAAAACCGAGATTAAAGGTGAAGAAATATAAAGTATCATAGAAAACATGATAAAACCTTGGGAAGATCCATCCATACCATCTTGGAATATGTAATAATAAAGGAATGCAGGTGTAAGATGAAAAAGAACAATGGCATGTTCTATTAAATGCAAGTAATGGCTTTTAGAGTAGGATCTGGTTCATACTATAAATCATTAACTTTTCTTTAAATATTTATTTTCCCTTTCTTATCCTATACTTTGATATCAAGAGTAGATATACTCCTAATAATAATTGATTAATGAAGAATTAAAAGGGAAATTCGAGAAGGCAATGGCAACCCATTCCAGTAATCTTGCCTGGAAAATCCCATGGATGGAGGAACCTGGTAGGCTGCAGTCTATGGGGTCGCAAAGAGTCGGACACAACTGAGCGACTTCACTTTCACTTTTCACTTTCATGCACTGGAGAAGGAAATGGCAACCCACTCCAGTGTTCTTGTCTGGAGAATCCCAGGGACGGCGGAGCCTGGTTGGCTGCCATCTATGGGGTCACACAGAGTCGAACACGACTGAAGCGACTTAGCAGCAGCAGTAGCAAAGGGAAATTAAAAAATACTTTGATATTAATGAAAATGAAGATACAGCATACCAAAATTTATGGGATGCAAATAAACTAGTACTTAGAGGGAAATTTATAGCTATAAATTTCTGTATTACAAAAAGAAAATGTTTTAATCAATAATTTAACTTCATATCTGAAAAAACTAGAAAAAGAACAAACTAAATCAAAAGCAAGCAGAAAGAAATAATAAAAATCCGAGTGGGTAGAAGTGAAGAACAGAAAATAAGAAAGAAAATCAATAAAATCAAGAGTTGGTTCTCTGAAAAGATTAACAATATTGGCTAAATCTTTGTTTAGACTGACCAAGGGAAAAAAGAGAGAAGACTAAAATTATTAGAATCAGGAATGAGAGAGGGTACATTACTACCAAGATTACAGAAATAAAAAGGATTTAAAATGAATACTAGGAACCACTGTATGACAAAAAAATTAGATAACCTATATGAAATGGACAGATTTCTGGAAAAACATAAGCTACCGAAACTAACTCAAGATTTTTTTTTATTTGAACATATCCATAACAGGAAAAGAGATCAAATTAATAATCAAAGTACTTCCTACAAAGAACAATCCCTGGCCAAGATGACTTTACTGGTGAATTCTACCACATATTTAAAGAAGGCTTAACATTTGTCTTCTACCAACCCTTTCCAAAAAAATTAGGAAAGAAAGCAACTTTACAACTCACTCTTGAGCCCAGAATTTCCCTGATATCAAAACCAAACAAAGACATCACGAGAAAATAAAATCACATGCTATATCCTATGAATATAGCCACAGAATTCAACACTATACTAGCAAAAAGAATCCAGCAATACATAAAAAGGATTATTTACCATGACAAAGTGGGATATTATCTGAGGCCAGCTTTAAAGTTTCCTTAATTTTCCTTGCATAAAATGACCGTGTGTGATTACACAATGTTTCTTTCAATGAAGCTACCAGCAAATCCATCTACTTTCAACAGTAAAATGAAAGACAAAAACAGCTCATCCAACACTTTTTTGACTGATTGCTGGCACTTAATCACAGGAAAAAAAACTTCAGTGGACACTAGGAAATGTAGTCTTTTGATTAGATTCAAAGATTGCAAATCTATACTAAGAGAGGGAATAATGCATAAAAGGTGACAACATCTAGAAGCCTCTGCCATAGAGTAAGTGAAACAATGATGAAAATTTGCCAGCTCACCAAGTCTAAGCAAACAACAAGCATAAACAGTTTAAGTTTTTCCTTCTATTTTTATGCAGTGATGGTAACTACTCTACAGCCATTTACAAACATATATTTTTTCCAAAGTTGTGTGCTAGATGAAAAAGTCATAATGTTCTATGTATACAATGAGTTCTTGTTTTGAATCATTACACAATGAGGACAGACATTTAGAAAACGCAAATAACCATCTAAGTAATGACAGCATCTGAAATTCTTTATAGGATGCCATGACAATTTCTCACCAAACATGGAGACTTCTCCCCCTACTGGGGATTGAAGATAGTTTTAAATCCCTCAGTCCCTCCTTCCATTGACATGTGGGCTCTGTCTTCCCTCCCCTGTACCTGGGATGGTCCCGGGATATGCTCTGATCAACAGAATGCAGCACAAGTGATGCTGTAATTTCTGAGGCAAAGCATCAAGAGGTCTGCAGTTTTTTCCTTCACTGCTTGAAATCTATTCTCTTTGGAGCCCAGCTGACACAGTCTTAGCAGTCTAAGTTGAGAGGTCACATAGAGAACCAACACAAAAGGAGGTTATGCAGCCAATAGAGGCTGTCCATTCTGTGAGTGACATGTATTGAATAGGCCAGCCCATTCAAAGTTACAGATATCTGCAGTCCCAGCTGATACTATGTGGAATAGAACCACCCAGGTGAGTCCAATCAAGCCACAGCTTCATGAAATATGATACATTATAGCCACTAAGTCTTTCTTTAGTGTAATAATAATTGACACATACCCTCCCATGTTAGATTGAGGACAAAATATATAATTTGCTTTCATCTGACTTAGACTTAAAATATTTCTTGTCTTTTTAAAATGATTCTTAAGTTTGTTAAATCATCAGGAAAACACAATTTATCTGCACAAATCAAAAATTGTGTTTTGTCTTTAAATCCATACTGTCTTGACCAATAGTACACCTGGTCATCATGTAAATATTTATTTAAGAAATGAGGATATTCAAAAAATATACACTTACAATTTCAAAAGTAAATGGGGTGTAAAGAATGAAGATTTTTTTTATACAAGCAGCATAAAAATCTCGATAAAAAACATTCTTTTGGAAATTATTTTGAGCATTTTAAGAATGACACATAGAATGATTTCCTTCAAAAAATCATCAAAAAAAGGAAGAAAGAAAAAAAAATGACTTTTAGTAATCTGTTAGTCATATTGCGGAGAAGGCAATGGCACCCCACTCCAGTACTCTTGCCTGGAAAATCCCATGGATGGAGGAGCCCAGTAGGCTGCAGTCCAAGGGGTCGCTCAGAGTTGGACAGGACTGAGCGACTTCACTTTCACTTTTCACCTTCATGAATTGGAGAAGGAAATGGCAACCCCCTCCAGTGTTCTTGCCTGGAGAATCCCAGGGACAGGGGAGCCTGGTGGGCTGCTGTCTGTGGGGTTGCACAGAGTCGGACACGACTGAAGCGACTTAGCAGCAGCACTAGCAGTAGTCATATTGAGTTGCTCTCTGATGACTGACTACTTTTGAGAGCATATTTCCTGTACCATTACAGTCTTGCAAGTTTTTAAGTTCAGATCCAAATTTCAAATTCACCTATTTTACTACACTGAAATGAACAAGAATACATGCATTTTTTAGACGATTCTCATGTGATTACTTTGTGAATTCAATAGTCAATGCCATCAAAGTCCCCCTTTTTAATTCTTGAAGGTGAATCTATGTATGACTGAGAATCCAATGTAAAGATCAACCTTGGTTACAATTTAAGATTATTCAATACCAGTAAGAGTATGCAATTATGAAGAACAGTTCAAGAAGATATTCTTTCTATTCTATAAGGTTAAAAAAAATGTAAGGAATAGGAATAAAACATTTTTGCCTAAGCATTTCTCCTTACCTAAGAATGTAAATAACCTTTTTCAAGAAATAACTCATGACCATAAATCTGATTATCAGAACTGCATAATAGTTGTATCTTGGTAACAATATATGTACCTATAATTTTGATAGTATATAGTATTCATTTAAAACTACCATTGATTTTTATTTAGTTTTTATTACCTGAAATCTATAACATATATCAAATTTTGACAGATGACTAATATTCTGATAATAATTTTACAATTATTGTAATTCTATGTCTTGAGACTAGAGAGCTTCTGGAGACATTATCCATTTCTAAAACATCATAACCTATTTGATGTCAAAAACTCTTCCCATTTCTTCTACAGCCAGTAACTTTGTTTTCTATATCTATCAATGAATTTCTTCCCTTGATAGAATAAACCCTGAATTTAGAAAGGCCAGTGTGGTGTTAAAAACCACCTAGAATTCTTTTATATCTATAAAGGAACTAACAATTTACATTTACATTATTACTTCATGTGTAAAGCAACCCCATGGGATAGGCAAAGATGATTATTCTTGTGATATAGGTCAAGAAAAGGAGACTGTGAAAAGCCTTGTCCAAACTGACAGTTAGTAAATGGCCCAGCGGGAACTCAGTCCAGAATATCTAACACCTTGTCTAATGCACTTGCTACTGTATCATGCTGTTCCGGATGACACAATATACTTTAACTTGAGGGACTGATAGCAGAACCTACAACTGCTGACTCTGAAAGAGAAGTGTAAATTTATTTTATGTTTTATTAGAAATTATAGAATATTGTAAAAGACAGGGACATAAAGTGTGGTTACTGTCAAAAAGAGCCTTTGCAAAAACAGCACCTCAGAAGAACATATATTTCTTCCCCATGTGTCTTCTGATTCACGTCTGCTTAGCTTACTCAGAAAAAATAAATTTTTTACTACCACCTCCTCTGTGGAACCAATCTTGCTACAGAAGAGCAAAATACATGCTATTCTGCCTCACAAATCAAAAATATAGCTGCCTAAATTCTGATTTCAGAGTCGCCATTGTTGGCAATGATACATAAGCCGAAAGAATTTTTGTTTAAAAAAAATGGTTTCAGTGTTATGTTTTAATATATAAAATGAAAACATTTGGCAAAATGTTGTATTTGAACCCTGTTTCAGAAATACTTGAATTTATTCTTATAGAGACAGAAATGCTTGACATCTTAAGTGATGGATACGTGAATGTGCTCACAAGAGTGGCAGTCGCAGATCTTATTATCAGGAGGTGGTGATTTAGTTTCATAAATTCTTGAGTTTTGTGTGGCAGAAATATGTAGCAAAGCTCAAAAAAATTGAGAAGCATTGTCCTGGCCTAATCATGCCTAGCAGTGATTTGAAATTAGGTAAAGCAAAATCGTTCAAGCCATAGACAGTACATCTACATAAATCAGAGCTTCTGTATGACTGCATCAGCTCTTATCTTTATAATGGCAAACACCCAGCGGCTGAAGCCAGCAAACTCCATCAACGACACAATGAAACAGGCCCAACTCATAACTGCAGGACACAAATATTCCTGTCTTCCTCCAAGAGCAATGATGACTCAAACACGAAAGGCTTGATTCTAGAATATTTTTTAGTAAATTCCCCAGACAGCCCAGCACTTAAGAATTTCTCAATTTTTTTCATGTTCCTTGTTCACTAGATGGGATAAAGTTTGCCTCTTTTCTGCATTCTTTTGTCACTAGTTTGTTTTGTATAAACAAGCAAGAATCTTCTCTGAAATGGCCTATCTCATGAAAGGGTAAAAATGAATTGCTTGGACCAAAGGCAAAAGAAATGTATATAGGTCACTGTCCTCTCTCAAATGCAGGCATGTTAAAATCACATTACCTTCATATTTTAAAGCAGATGGGGAGAAAAAGTCAGTTATATTTTTCAGCCAGGATGTTTCCCAGCATTATAAGAAATTCACCATTAGCAGTGAACCTGGGCATTATTCTTTGTGGGCTCTACTTCTATCTGTTCCATCCATTTGCATGGCCACTCCTGAAGACTTCTTTATTTAACCCATTACATATATATATAGCTGGGAAAAATGTATAAACCTATTGTTTATCATCTTAGCTATTAAATATTGATGACTAAATTTTTTTAAATGAAACTAAGTATCATTGGGACTTCCCTGGTGTTTCAGTGGCTATGACTCTGCAGTTGCACTGCAGGCGGCATGAGTTCAATCCCTGGTCAGAGAACTAAGATCCTGCATGCCACAAGGTGTGGCCAAAAAAGAAGAAAGAAACTCAGTATCATTAAAATTACCCTGTTTTCTACCTACCATTCCCTTGTTTTATTTTATTTTTTTTCCTTTTATGATAAAATTTTACTAAAATAAAAGTTTACAAAATGTCTATTATACCACCTAAAAGGTTTTATTTATATGGAACCAGAAAAGATTTCAGTAACTTGAATCTTATACAACCCCAAATTCTAGCCACATTTTTTTTCCCCAAATAGTAAAAATAGCATTTTATTTATTGTTTGTTTGTTTTTAATATAAAGTTATTTGTTTTAATTGGAGGTTAATTACTTTACAATATTGTATTGGTTTTGCCATACATCAACATGAATCCACCACAGGTATACACGTGTTCCCCTTCCTGAACCCCCCTCCCTCCACCCTCCCCGTACCATCCCTCTGGGTCATCCCAGTGCACCAGCCCCAAGCAACCAGTATCATGCATCGAACTTGGACTGGCGATTCATTTCATATATGATATTATACATGTTTCAATGCCATTCTCCCAAATCATCCCACCTTCTCCCTCTCCCACAGAGTCCAAAAGACTGTTCTACAAATCTGTGTCTCTTTTGCTGTCTTGCATACAGCGTTATCGTTACCATCTTTCTAAATTCCATATATATGTATTAGTATACTGTATTGGTATTTTTCTTTCTGGCTTACTTCACTCTGTATAATAGGCTCCAGTTTCATCCACCTCATTAGAACTGATTCAAATGTATTCTTTTTAATGGCTGAGTAATACTCCATTGTGTATATGTACCACAGCTTTCTTATCCATTCATCTGCTGATGGACCATCTAGGTTGCTTCCATGTCCTGGCTATTATAAACAGTGCTGCGTTGAACATTGGGGTACATGTGTCTCTTTCAATTCTGGTTTCCTCAGTGTGTATGCCCAGCAGTGGGATTGCTGGGTCATAAGGCAGTTCTATTTCCAGTTTTTTAAGGAATCTCCACACTGTTCTCCATAGTGGCATTCCCTTGTTTTAAATCAACTTCAGAAATGTGCACTTACCCTCAGATGAACTCAAACCTTGTCAAGCAAAAAGACACCAAAATGCCATCTAAATACAATCCAATCAAGTATCCAAGGTTAAATAAACCTTTGATTATATAATTGTTTGAGCAATGTAGCCCAGGCACTGAATGTCTCTATTTTTCACTACAGATCAATAAGGCTAATGAAATCAACCACTGGCAGGGCAAATGTCAGGTAATCCTCTGGTTCATCCTGGTCAGGAGACCTCCGATGTGAAAAGTTTACTCCAGAAATGAATCTAGTGTGCAGTGGGCTGATGACAAATGGGCCCCTTCTGATGGCTGTTAAGCCCCAGCCAAGCATGTGCCTTCTGTTACCACAGAGCTCCTCTTGTCCTTCAGAGCAAAGATGATGCTATCAGTTCATTATCTATTTGAATGGATGTTCTGTGGTATGGGAGTGAAGAGAGGTTGAAAAAAAAACTTACATTCATTACTGTCTGGACTACATTCATTTATGAGAAGGCTGGCCAAGGACCGATGATAAGGGGCTGGGTAATTAATCTCTGTGGAGTTCAAGCCCAGTACCAAGGCTTTGTGATAATTCTGCCTAACCAATTAAGGCAACTTCTTAAGACCTGGATGTAACCTTTAGATATGACATTAAGATCTATATATGTCACACACACACACACACACACACACACACACACATATATAATGGCATTTACACGTCATCCTTTTACAATGGTCAAGCACATTTTTTGTCTTAATATTTTAACATATGTAGTAGGAACATCTTTTCATACCCTCTCCAACTTATTTCCCTCAGCTTTTATGAAGTGCTTCTGCTCCTCAGGTTTGCTGCTGGATAGGATACTACTGCTTCAATTCTTCCCTAGTTTTTTGGTGGTGGTTGTTCATTCCCCAAGTCATGTCCAACTCTTTGCAACCCCATGAACTCAGCACTCCAGGCTTCCCTGTCCTTTACCATCACCTGGAGTTTTCTCAAACTCATGTCTATTGAGTTGGCGATGCCATCCAACCATATCATCCTCTGTTGTCACCTTCTCCTTCTGCCTTCAATCTTTCCCGGCATCAGAGTCTTTTCCAATGAGTTGGCTCTTCACTTCAGGTGGCCAAAGTATTGGAGCTTCAGCTTCAGCATCAGTCCTTCCAATGAATGTTCAGGGTTGATGCCTTCGGCACTCATCGTTCTTTGTGGTCCAACTCTCACAACTGTACATGACAACTGGAAAAACCACACTTTTGGCTACATGGATCTTTGTTGGCAAAGTAATGTCTCTGCTTTGTCATATGCTGTCTAGGTTGGTCATTAGCTTTTCTTCCAAGGAGCAAGTGTCTTTTAATACCGTCTGCAGTGATTTTGTGTTGTGTTAGTAGCTCAGTCATGTCCACCTCTTTGCGACCTCATGGACTTTAGTCTGACAGGCTCCTACGTACATGGAATTCTCCAGGCAAGAATACTGGAGGGGCTTGCTATTCCCTTCTCCAGGGGAACTTCCCAACCCAGGGATTGAATTCATGTCTCCCACGTTGCAGGCAGATTCTTTACCATCTGAGCCACCAGAGAAGCCCCTCCAAGAAAATGAAATCTGTCACTGTTTTCACTTCTTCCCCATCTATTCGCCATGAAGTGATGGGACAAGATGCCATGATCTTCATCTTTTGACTGTTCAGTTTTAAGCCAGGTTTTTCACTTTCTTCTTTTACCTTCAACAAGAGGCTCTTTAAGTCCTCATCACTTTTTGCGATTAGTGTGGTATCATTTGCATATTTGAGGTTGTTGATATTTCTCCCAAGACTATTGATTCCAGCTTGTGCTTCATTGAGCCCTGCATTTCACAAGATGTACTCTGCATAGAAGTTAAATAAGCAGGGTGACAATAAACAGCCTTGATGTACTCCTTTCCCAATATTGAGCAGTTCGTTGTTCCAAGTTCAGTTCTAACTGTTGCTTCCTGACCTGCATACATGTAGTTTTATGGTAGTTTGTTCTTGATCCTATGGCCTCTGGTACACAATAAACACATGTATCACCATGTATGAACACACATGTAGTCACATACCTATGTTGGCTAGCTCCTGATTCTTTGCAAACAGTTCCATTTTCTTTTGTTGTTGTTACAGTCAACACTTTGCAGATGGGGTGAGCATGTAACTTTCTGATCAGTGAGACAAAAGAAGCAGATTTGGGGTGTGCCTTACAGAGCCAGCAGTTCTTTTGCTCTCTCCTTTCAGTCTAAAATGCAGACATGATGGCTAGAGCTATAAGGAACACCTATATTAATAACAATGCTGTAAGGTAGAGAGAAAGGCAAACAAGACAAGGAAAAGGAGGTAAGGCAAAAGTAAAAAGGAAAGATATACCCATTTGAATGCAGAGTTCTAAATAGCAAGAAGAGATAAGAAAGCCTTCCTCAGTGATCAGTGCAAAGAAATAGAGGAAAACAATAGAATGGGAAAGACTAGAGATCTCTTCAAGAAAATTAGAGATACCAAGGGAACATTTCATGCAAAGATGGGCACAATAAACGACTTTGAAACAGTATGGACCTAACAGAAGCAGAAGATATTAAGAAGAGGTGGCAAGAAATCATAGAAGAACTATACAAAAAAGATCTTCATGACCCAGATAACCACGATGGTGTGATCATTCACCCAGTGTCAGACATCCTGGAATGTGAAATCAAATGGGCCTTAGGAAGCATCACTACGAACAAAGCTAGTGGAGGTGATAGAATTCCAGTTGAGCTATTTCAGACCCTAAAAGATGATGCTGTGAAAGTGCTGTACTCAATATGCCAGCAAATTTGGAAAACTCTCCTGGGGCCACAGAACTGGAAAAGGTCAGTTTTCATTCCAATCCCAAAGAAAGGCAATGCCAAAGAATGTTCAAATAACTGCACAATTGCACTCATCTCACATGCTAACAAAATAATGCCCCAAATTCTCCAAGTCAGGCTTAAACAGTATGTTAACTGTGAACTTCCAGATGTTCAAGTTGGATTCAGAAAAGTCAGAGGAACCAGAGGTCAAATTGCCAACATGTGCTGGATCATCAAAAAAGCAAGAGTTCCAGAAAAACATCTATTTCTGCTTTATTGACT
Organism: Bubalus kerabau; assembly: GCF_029407905.1. Taxonomy (NCBI): domain Eukaryota; kingdom Metazoa; phylum Chordata; class Mammalia; order Artiodactyla; family Bovidae; genus Bubalus; species Bubalus kerabau. The sequence continues at coordinate 156,845,969 of NC_073626.1, forward strand.
ATGCCAAAACCTTTGACTATATGGATCACAATAAACTGTGGAAAATTCTTCACGAGATGGGAATATGAGACCACCTTACCTGCCTCCTGAGAAATCTGTATGCAGGTCAAGAAAAAAAGAGTTAGAACCAGACATGGAACAACAGACTGGTTCCAAATTGGGAAAGGAGTACATGAAGGCTGTATACTGTCATCCTGCTTATTTAGCTTATATGCAGAGTACATCATGCGAAGTGCTGGGCTGGGTGAAGCATAAGCTGGAATCAAGATTGCCAGGAGAAATATCAATAACCTTAGATATACAGATGACACCACCCTTATGGCAGAAAGTGAAGAGGAACTAAAAAGCCTCTTGATGAAAGTGAAAGAGGAAAGTGAAAAAGTTGGCTGAAAGTTCAACATTCAGAAAATTAAAACCATGGTATCCAGTCCCATCACTTTATGGCAAGTAGATGGGGAAACAATGGAAACAGTGAGACATTTTTGTTTTGGGGGCTCCAAAATCACTGCAGATGGTGACTGCAACCATGAAATTAAAAGACACTTGCTCCTTGGAAGAAAAGCTATGACCAACCTAGATAGCATATTAAAAAGCAGAGACATTACTTTGTCAACAAAGGTCCATCTAGTCAAAGCTATGGTTTTTCCAGGAGTCATGTATGGATGTGAGAGTCGGATTATAAAGAAAGCTGAGCACTGAGGAATTGATGCTTCTGAACTTTGGTGTTGGAGAAGACTCTTGAGAGTCCCTTGGACTGCAAGGAGATCCAACCAGTCCATCCTAAAGGAAATCAGTCCTGAATATTTATTGGAAGGCCTGATGCTGAAGCTGAAGCTCCAATACTTTGGCCACCTGATGTGAAGAACTGACTTATTGGAAAAGACCCTGATGCTGGGAAAGATTGAAGGCAGGAGGAAAAGGGGATGACAGAGGATGAGATGGTTGGATGGCATCACTGACTCAATGGACATGAGTTTGAGTAAGCTCTGGGAGTTGGTGATGGACAGGGAAGCCTGGCATGCTGCAGTCCATGGGGTCATAGAGTTAGACATGACTGAGCGACTGAACTGAAGGTAGAGAATGGGACCCACTGTACCAGCCTTGGACCATTTGCCTCTAGGTTTTGTATTACATAAGAAAAAAATAATTCCCTACCTCGTTTAGACTGCTGCCTTTTAGATCTATTCCTAAGACAGATTCCATGTACAATTATTACTCTTTTCACAATAAGCAACTTGAGTGAAGAGTGAAGTTGCTCAGTAGTGTCCGACTCTTTGCGACCCCATGGACTGTAGCCTACCAGGCTCCTCCGTCTATGGAATTTTCCAGGCAAGAATACTGGAATGGGTTGCCATTTCCTTCTCCAGGGGATCTTCCTGACCCAGGGATCGAACCCAGGTCTCCTGCATTGTAGGCAGATGCTTTACCATCTGAGCTAAATAAGCAACTTATATGTATTCATTTATCTTCATGACCCTTCAAAACATGTTTCTCCTCATTTTACAGATGAGGAAATTGAGAGCCAGACATGAATCATTCAAATTAACTTCATAATTTAAAGTTAGCCCATTATGAACCACTACACTACGTCGTCTCTTTCACATGCTTTTCCTGGTTCATCCTCCTTAGTGAGTTGCTTCAGTGAGCTCAGGCATTGATTCTTTGCACCAAAAACTCTTCTGGAGCCACATCTGGGTTCAGAGATATTGTAGGGGGCTGCGGTGGTAGTAAACAGTTCACACTATTGAGTCAGATTATGTAGACTCAACTCTCAGCAGGACTAAAGCTATCTGTATGACTTTGGTCAAGGTGCTTAAACTTTCAAAGCCTGTTTTCTTATCTTTCAAATGGGACAAAAATTGTGCTGGGGAAATCAAGGCTGTTGCAAGAATTATTTAATACATGTAAACCAATGAAAATGGTGTTTGATCATGGTAGGCATGCAACAAGAAGACATTCACTGCTTTCATTACTATCTAGTCCTGACTTTAAGAAGCTTATACAAATTAGGTCATGGTTTCTTTAGTAAGAGCCAAAGGACCATTGACCTTCACCAGTAACTGGGAATAAGAGTTTTTGGTAATTTCTGATAGCTACACTGTGTCAATGTTGAAGTAAAACCTAAATTCTGGAGAGAAAAAAGAGAGAAGGGAAAAAAGCTTAATTCATAAGGCAAAAAAAAAGTGTTTTATCTACACAAGTAGGTGAACATCTGATGGCTTTATAAAACTAGACAATTCCAAGAATCCTGTGGAAGCTTGTTTACTCTTAGATGACAAAGCTAGAAAATAACTGGAGAGCATCGAAGCTCAGTTATGAGACTGAATGCCATTGACGGTCAATGAAGGGTAAAAATATGGAGAGCAGGAGAACGGTGATACAGAGGGAATGGAAGTCTAGCTGAAGACAATGCAATTAGTCTTCTGCTCAAGGTGTAGCACAGGGATGGAGGCAGAGACCTTTCTATTAAGGAAGAATGTAGTCAAGACATCTGGTGGCAGAACTGACAGTAAGAAAACACTCAAATAGAAAGTGGCGAATAATGGGGGAAAAACCCTGAGGTCCAACTCTGTAACCTTTCAGTTTACATGTGATGTAACATTTTTAAACACAAAGACAACTTAAAGAATAAGCTATTTTTAGTGATCCTTAGGATCACCTACAAATGGAAATGATTTATAATGGAACAGAATTTTGGAAAAGATTGAAAACAAGAGAAGGAAACGGCTGAGGACCAAGATTCTAAATCCCTGTTTACTGACACTCGATACAAGCTGACAGTATTACAAGGGATGAGCCCATCAAGGACATGTTGAACTCTGAAAAACTTTTTTTTGTTATTCAATGGATTCTTTTCCTTCAAAAATTATTATAAAATATTAAAATATTCTCCAGAGATAACCACCTGAATATGATATTTCTATGGATTATTTATCATCCAACACAGGGTAAGAGGTCTATTGCCCTAAACTCCCACAAGGTACCGATATGCTCAGAATTGAAATACTATTTTCTTACAGATAAAAATTACAAAACCACAAGCTTATCTTTGAATAAAGAAGCTTGGCTTATCTGCAAATCCTTAAGAAATTACAGTTTAACATAAAATGACATAAAGCAAGTATTGTGTATGCTTCATTCTGTTTATTCCTTCTTCCTCTTCCCTCAACCATAGTCCTGGGAGATTGATAGACTTTCCACTCAGTATTTCCATCTTCCAAAATGTCCAAATGGTCATCACCAATTGGACTTATATTTTTGTATCATCATTACCTGATAGCTTCCTCTTCATACACACTTTTAAAATCCCCATCACCTCCCCTACAGCTAGATGACTTCCATTTCAGATTTTTTTTCCAGATTTTTCCCATTCCATTTTACCAGATCTCCTGTGAATACAGCCTTTAGTTTTAGGCACTAAGGCTTATAAATCTCAATAGTACTACCTAAGGAAAAAACTTGATGCAAAGAGCAGATTCACTGGAAGACCCTGGGAAAGATTGAAGGCAGGAGGAGAAGGGGATGACAGAGGATGAGATGGTTGGATGGCATCACTGACTCAATGGACATGAGTTTGAGCAAACTGCAGGAGATGGTGAAGGACAGGGAAGCATGGTGTCCATGGGGTCACAAAGACTCAGACATGACTGAGTGACTGAACAATAATAATAAAGGTAAAATCATGCCTGGCTAGGAAATATTAGATAAGAAGGTTTAGTGCTTAAAAGATTAACCATGAATATCATGATACTTTGTATATAGAATATTACAGATAGAATCAGTGGACTTTTCTGAGCAAAGAATGAGTCAGCCATTTAAAATCATCATTCAAAGCCCCAAATCTCATTTGGAAAAGAAACTGTAGAATTTATATCAGTTGATATAAGGTGTAGAACTTATATCAAGTTGCTCCAAGCCCCACACAATTAGCCTGCTTATTTTGTCAAATATTACTCTAAAAGGTTAGACTACATCTTTCTAAACAAGGGTATGTCCAATTATTTCCAAATGGCAGAAATATTCCAAAGCACCATTTTAGTAATTATATATAAAAGGTAAAAATTTCTGGTTTTCAGAGGAATGTAAATAGATGTTGAAGACATTATACCCTTGCCTGCCCCTTTCTTTGCCTGAAAACCACACTGAGAAACCCATGAAAACAACTTCATAGATAGGAGAAGGTCAAACCCCAGTGCCTTAGAGGGAAGACAGACAAGAAGGCAGAAGTTGATTTACCCCTTAAAGCTTGACTCTGAGGGAAGTCCATTACCACCTAAGAATTATTTACCAAGCCAAAGGTCAGTGGTGATGGGAGAATAAAATATTTTTCAGACAAAATATTTAGAGATTGCATTCTTTCTCATGAAGCTACTGGAGGATATTCTCCATCAAAATATTGATGTAAAGCAGAGAACAGGGACTCCAATAGAGAAAAGAAGCAGGCGGCTTCCCAGGACCTGTGAAAGGGAAGTCTCAGGATGAAAGCTGGCAGCAGATTGACAAGTGAGCAGTCAACATTCAAGAGGGGAAGACAGAAGGCTTAGGAGGGAAGTGTTCAGGAAAACACCGAAGCCAGTCTATTGCCCAACCAGGTGTTTCTTGGAGAAAAAGTATATCATGAGACATTTCTCAAAGATCTCAGAAAGTAGTGGAAGATGCAGACATAGGTTCAAACATCTGGGTGTAAATTTTAGAAACTAATAAAAATAAAACCAAAAAGGTTTGCAAAAAGAAAATGCAACCACTGCAGATAACTTGGAAGAGCAAGAAATATTTCCAGTCCTTATGGTGAAAACCCTGAAGAGAGATTTAAGCCACCTATCAGGAAGGTTTGTAGAGGAAAGACGTGCCAGGAGTGCCGAGATGACCGACCATCTACCATAAGAGAAAATCAATACATGTCTAGAATGGATGAATCAAGAGAACCCAGAGCATACATACTTACTAATGGAGAAGGCAAATACCAATGTGAACTGCTGAAAGTGTGCAGAATGATTGCTTCTGGGGAGAGAGAGAGAGAGAGAAGTTCAGGAAACTGATGCTTTTTCATCTGAATCTTTTAGTATTATTTGACTTTTTAAACTATGTACACACATTACTCCTCTACAAAATGTAAATTCTTTTAACCACCAACAATCCATATTAAACGGCTTTCTTACAATACATTAAAAAAAAAAAAAAAACCTTCTTAATGACTACATCTGAATTCAGAGAAAACCAGCATGAATATTAAAAGCATACATTTGCAGAGAGGAAAAGGTAGATGAAATAAATCTGGATAGCTTTAACTGCTGTTTAAATTATCTTGAGATTAACTTTGGTAACTAAGCAAATTAAACACTGATATCAAAAAAAAAAAAAAAACCTCTCATTTCCTATTCATTGCTTCAGTAAGATACTGAAGATCCTATTTCTGACTTAACTTTCTAATTAAAGAAAAAACCTTCTAATAAAATATTGATAAAATGTCATTCTCTTACAAATATCACTCAAGGGGAATCAAAAAATGTTTAGTGACTATCATGGCGAATATTAATTCATTTGATCCTAAGAATGAGTCCTAGAACCCTTTTAAAAGCATTAAGCTGCACGTCCAGAGCAAACACTGGTGGGTTCTTTTGCCAAGTAAGTCACCGGTAGCTGTGTGTGAGACAGCCTTCCTGATGTCCTGACATAAAAATGCCCCCTAGGGTACATGGCTCCTCCAAGCCCTTCTTCCTGCACTGGTAAAAGTGGCCTGCTTTGCCAGACACAGTATCTGAGCAGCCATCTGTCTACTTGTTTGACTCTCCTACTAAAGTGTGAGCCGTTTTGAGGACTGTGGCCACATCATTCACTTTTCACTGCTCCAAGCGAGATGTGATATCCAGCAGTTTCCCAATAAATATCTAATGCATCAATGTACAAACTAGTGAGTGAATCAGTATCAGACTCTTGTTCAGCCTCCTTTAAAAATGTTAATGGTGGATTCATTTTGATATTTGGCAAAACTAATACAATTATGTAAAGTTTAAAAATAAAATAAAATTAAAAAAAATAAAATAAAATATTTTAAAAAATGTTAATGAGATCTACATTTTTAAAAGGATAAACTGCATATGTAATTACTAGTGTATCTTTGCATACCTCTTTAAAAAAGAGGATACTTGGTGAAAATGTCAACTGCCTGCCCTTTGTGCTTTTGTCATGTATCTGTAAACGAAAGGTCAGTGAAAAATAGCTTCAGATTTCATTTACTTTTCAGAATGTATTAATTCCTTTTTAAAAGAAATTGAAACATCATACCTGTTATCATTACTTCCACAGTCAAGAAATATAATATGAATTTACACTAGGTATCAGAACTCCAGAACTTACAGGAAAAACGAAATGATTACATTACAGTGAGAACAGTGATGATTTTAAGACACATGCATCAATCACATTCTATAGCAAATTTCACATACCTTAGTTTTATAAACGTGTGTTTTGAGAGATCACCTATATTACATACATAAGATATGGCTACATTTAGTCAAATTACACCATGCACATTTTGCATTGCAATAGGTGCCTGAATCAAAAAATAATCTCTAAATGGTGTGACCACATCACAAATTTTCAACAAGAAATGGTACCAAAGATGTAACTTGCAACTGTGGGAAGTGCAGGCATAAAAATCACCTAGAGAGCTTTTCCAAATTATCTTCCTCCTTCCGACTCTCTTCCTGCCTTAGAGCTTGTTTTTCCCCCTTCAATGACCAACTAAGAGGGCATGGCCTCCGAGCTGAGAATCACTTCTAGACTGAGCCACAGTTACTGACTGGAATAGGTCCTATACTTCCCATACACTGTGGAGAAAGCAACACACATATAAGGATTACTTAAGTTTTTTGAGCATGGCTGGTTTTATGAAGGTAAATAATTCTAACTGAAAAACCAATTTGACTAGTTGGCTGTGACTGCCTGAAATAAGAAAGATTTGAAGAAAGATTTGAAGATCCTTTTTGGTCTCAAATACAGATGCAATGACTGCTGAGGTGGAGGTGGGTAGGGCTGCGGCAAACGTGGGATGAATGCTATCTCCTCTTCTACATCAGCTTGAAAAGTTCAATCAAGTAGAAATCAGATTACAGGCTCTGTAACAGCAAATGCTTTGGATTTCTTAAAGAAACAATGTACCCTGGAAGGTGAGATAGCAGAAGCAGAACAACACATGCTTTTAATGTGGGCCCTGCCAATAATGAGGTATGTGACCTAAAGGTCTCCAGACCCATTTCCTCATCTTAACAGAAGAGCTCCTCACTGGTCAAATGTTAGTCACTCAGTCGTGTCCAACTCTTGTGCAGCCCCATGGCCTGCAGGCTCTTCTTTCCATAGAATTCTCTAAGAATATTGGAATGGGTTGCCATTCTCCAGGGGATCTACCTGACCCAGGGATCGAACCCAAGTCTCCTGCATTGTAGGCAAATTACCATCTGAGCTACCAGTGGAACACCCTCACTGGCAAAGTGATCCATAAGATCTCTACCAAAAAGCCTAAAATTCCTTTTCCTCTTTTTCCTGTTAGCTTCTAACCTGTAAGAGCTGGGATGTTCTGAACCTTACATGTAAAGCTTCATCAACTCATGAAAATTGCAGCAATCAACTAAGGCTTTTTAATTTCTGTATTTTAAGCATAACTGTAAGTCTTAATTTAAATAGGTAGGGTGTGCACTGCATTTTATAGATGATAATAATAGTGACTTAGCTTGACATTTTAACAAAATCTTCTCCCTTTCCCCAGGACCAAAATGTTTATATAAATATGTATATATATGACCAACCTAGACAGCATATTTGGAGAAGGCAATGGCACCCCACTCCAGTACTCTTGCCTGGAAAATCCCACGGACGGAGGAGCCTGATGGCTGCAGTCCATGGGGTCGCTAAGAGTCGGATATGACTGAGTGACTTAACTTTCACTTTTCACTTTCATGCATTGGAGAAGGAAATGGCAACCCACTCCAGTGTTCTTGCCTGGAGAATCCCAGGGACGGGGGAGCCTGGTGGGCTGCCGTCTTTGGGGTCGCAGAGTCGGACATGACTGAAACGACATAGCAGCAGCAGCAGCAGCAGACAGCATACTAAAAGGCAGAGATATTACTTTGTCAAAAAAGGTCCATGTAGTCAAGGCTATGGTTTTTCCAGTGGTCATGTATGGTGTGAGAGTTGGACTATCAAGAAAGCTGAGCGCAGAAGAATTGATGCTTTTGAACTATGGTGTTGGAGAAGACTCCTGAGAGTCCCTTGGACTGCAAGGAGATCCAATCAGTCCATCCTAAAGGAAATCAGTCCTGAATATTCATTGGAAAGACTGATGTTGAAGCTGAAACTCCAATAATTTGGCCACCTGATGCGAAGAGCTGACTCATTTGAAAAGACCCTGATGCTGGGAAAGATTGATGGCAGGAGAAGGGGACAAGAGAGGATGAGATGGTTGTATGGCATCACCAACTCAATGAACATGGGTTTGGGTATACTCTGGAAGTTGGTGATGGACAGGGAGGCCTGGCGTGCTGCAGTTCATGGGGTGACAGAGTTGGACATGACTGAGCAACTGAACTATACAGCTTTATCTGTAATAGTGAAGTCACTCAAGTCATGTCCAACTCTTTGTGACCCTATGGACTATAGCCTACAAGACTCCTCTGTCCATGGAATTTTCCAGGAAAGAGTACTGGAGTGGGTTGCCATTTCCTTCTCCAATCTCTGTAATAGAAATGACCCAAATAGTCAATAGCATGAATTTGATAAAATTATAACACATTTTTAGTAGGCAATTATACAACTATAGGAAAGTACATATAAAAATATTTAATCACATGGGAAAATATGGGAAGTATATTTAGGATTTAAATCCTTAGTTATAAAAGCTGTATGTGTATGTGCTTGCATAGAAAAGGATGTTAATAATTGTGCTTCTGAGTTGTGGACTAACTCAATATTCCCAAGGCCCAAGAAGTGGAGAGGCAGGAGAGTAAGGAATGATGGAGGCTGTGGAAAACTGAAGCACTCAAGCCCTTTCAATAGCATTCAATCTTTTTTTTTTTTTCACATTATGAAAGCCAAAACCAACTTGTCAGCTTATGGTTCCTGAATCTGGCTACTATTTTCTTCCTTGTGTTTTTATACTTTGCAAATTTTCTACAGTTATTATGTAATATTTCTATAAGAACTTAAAAACTTGAAGGTAGTCACATTGCTAAGATTCAGAAAAAGAACTATATATTTCACTGATGGAAGAATATTTTGACACTATTATTTTAGCAGCAGGCAACGGGGAGTGATTTTGAAAATTCTGTAGTATTAATAATGAAAATATGAGTTTCACAAATTATTAACTAAAGGTAGAAAAAAATCAATTTTCTTTTTTTAAGAGATGTATAAAGATTGGGCTTCCCAGGTGGTGCTAGTGGTATAGAATCCACTTGCCAATGCAGGAGACACAAGAGACATGAGCTCGATCTCTGGGTTGGGAAGATCCCCTGGAGGAAATGGCAACCCACTCCAGTATTCTTGCCTGGAGAATCCCATTGGACAGAGCCTGGTAGGCTCCAGTCCATAGGGTCACAAAGTTGGATGCGACTGAGCACAAAAATGTTATCCCTAAGTCACACAGCACAAAGACTGAGGTGCCCAGAAAGCACTGTGACACAAAGCCGACAGGAAAGGTTTGGCCAGTGCTTTCCAGGTGTACATAATAAGTATAGAAGCCTAAGCAATCTTGGTAACCAAAGCATAATACACACAATTCAGGGAATGAAAGCTAAATAAAATCTCACCTGAATGGGCAGGAGAATCTACATAGCTGGGGAAGCTGCACTCATAGCTGGGGAGAGAAGTCAGAGGAGAGAAATTAGCCAGGTCCTGGATGTTGTTAAGGCTAACATCAGTAAAGTGAAGACAGCACAGGCAGCATTTAAGCTGGAGTTGATGACGATGGCCAGAATGATTCAGGACCAAGACGACCAAGACCAGGACCAACGACTTCTCAACGAGCTGCTTTTAGAGAAGTCTGATCCATCTGCTCACACAGGAATGAAAAGTGATCCTGTGAGTGCCTGCACAGTGCTGTGCTTTCGTCCACCTTGACATCCATGGGCAACAGATAGCATTTTCCCACCTTTATAATTGTAGACACAGGCTAACTAAAGTAGTAAAGATATGGTAAACAAGTCCAACTGACTTTAAAGCCTGTGCAGGAGGCATGTCCTTCCTGGGTCTTTAATCCAATCTTCATGCCTGCCATTAGGCTCACTGACCCTCTCAGAATGGCCTGCACAGGCAAACTGGAGCACTGTGGCCAAAGTAATCCTTATCTAAGCTAGGGTGTTAGTCACAAACCAGGTCAGAGTCTGAACAGTTAAGTGTTCCCCCCACTTCTCCCACATCACCATTCTAATAGAAACTTTCAGGTATCAAAAGTTGTGTTTCCATATACCAAAAACAAGGTACCAGGAATAGAAGAAAACAGTCTAATTTACAACTGCATAAGGAGAATAAAACACCTAGGAATAAATTTAAGCAGGCGGTGAGACCTGTACCTTAAAAGAATTTGAAGACAACATAATTAAATGGGAAAATATACCTTGCTCATTGACTTGAAGAATTAACATTGTTAAAATGTTCATACTACCCCAGGCAATGTACAATCAATCCTTATCAAAATACCCATGGCATGTTTCACAGAACTAGAACAAAGAATCCTAAAATTTGTATGGAACAACAAGACCCAAATAGCCAAAACAACCTTGAGAAAGAAGAGAGCTGGAGGCATCATACTCCCTGATTTCAAAACATACTAGGCCCAGAAATAACCATGTATATATGGTCAATTAATCTATGACAAGAGGAAAGAATATATAATGGAGAAAAGACAATTTCTTCAATAAAGATATTGGGCTTAGCACATCTTTACTACTCAAAATAGGAACCAGTAAAATCAACACATTTTTGCCAATGAGAAATAAGTTTGTTTATTCTTGTAACATAAAAATTTGTGCTTAGGGATTCAACAAGCTCTTGGAAAGCATTTTCTGCCTCCTGCTCATTGTGGAAGCATTTTCCCTGCAAAAAGTTATCAAGATGCTTGAAGAAGTGGTAGTTGGTTGGTGAATGGTCAGGTGAATATGGTGGATGAGGCAAAACATCACAGCCCAATTTGTTCAACTTTTGAAATGATGGCTGTACAACATGTGGTCAGGCATTGTCCTGAAGAATTAGGCCTGTTCTGTTGACCAATGCCAGAGAAGGCAATGGCACCCCACTCCAGTACTCTTTCCTGGAAACTCCCATGGATGGAGGAGCCTGGTAGGCTGCAGTCCATGGGGTCGCTGAGGGTCGGACATGACTGAGCGACTTCACTTTCACTTTCCACTTTCATGCATTGGAGAAGGAAATGGCAACCCACTCCAGTGTTCTTGCCTGGAGAATCTCAAGGACGGGGGAGCCTGGTGGGCTGCCGTCTATGGGGTCGCACAGAGTTGGACACGACTGAAGTGACTCAGCAGCAGTTGACCAATGCTGGCTGCAGGCCTTGCAGCTTTTGGTGCACCTCATCAATTTGCTGAACATACTTCTCAGATGTAATGTTTTCGCCAGGATTCAGAAAGCTGTAGTGAATCAGACCAGCAGCAGACCACCAATGACCATGACCTTTTCCTGGTGCAAGTTTGGCTTTGGGAAGTGCTTTGGAGCTTCTCCTCAGTCTAACCACTGATCTGGTCATCATCAGTTGTATAAAATCCACTTTTCATTGCGCATTGCAATCTGAGAAATGGATTCATTGTTGTTGTATAGAGTAAAAGACAACACTTTTAAAAGTGACAATCCTTTTGATTTTCAGTCTGCGCAAGGCACCTGCTTATCAAGCTTTTTAATCTTTCCAATTTGCTTCAAATGCCAAATGACCTTAGAACTGTTGTTCTCTGACACCTTCTAGTATAGCTGTAAGAGTGTAGCTTTGATGATTGCTCTCATTTGGTCCTTGTCAACTTCTGATGGCCAGCCACTACACTCGTCTTCAAGGCTCTTGTCTCATTTGCAAAGCTTCCTGAACCACCACTGCACTGCACATTTGTTAGCAGTTCCTGCGCCAAATGCATTGTTGATGTTGAGTTGTCTCCACTGCTTTGTGACCCATTTTGAACTCAAAAGGAAAACTGCTCCAATTTGCTTTTTTTCTAACATCATTTTTATAGCCTAAAATACATAGCAAGTAATGTCATTAGCAAAAAACATAAAGCAAGCAATGCTCATTAAAATGATGTATAACATTTAAGAATGTATTCTAATATCAAACAGCAAGATTCAACAATGCAAAACCACAATTACTTTTGTACCAACCTAATTTTTTAAAAAAGTGTTGGAGAGAATGAGGAGAAAAAGGAATACTTGTGCTACGTTGATGGGAATGTAATCGTGAACATCGTTCAATCATGTCCATGGAATTCTCCAGGCCAGAATACCGGAGGGGTAGCCTTTCCCTTCTCCAGGGGATCTTCCCAACCCAGGGATGGAATCCAGTTCTCCCACATTGCAGGTAGACTCTTCACCAGCTGAGCCACAATGCAAGCCCAAGAATACTGGAGTGGGTAGCCTGTGCCTTCTCCAGGGGAACTTCCCGATCCAGGAATTGAGCCAGGGTCTACCTGCATTGCAGGCGGATTCTTTACCAACACTATCAGGGAAGCCCTGTAATTGGTGAAGCCACTACAGAAAACAATAGGAAGTTCCTCCAAAAGTTAAAAATAGAACTACCATTATGATCCAGAAATCCTACTTCTGGGTACTTATCTGAAGAAAACAAAAACACTAAACTTGAAAATATATATGCACCCCAATGTTCACTGCAGCATTATTTACAATAACCAAGATACAGAACCTAAGTGCCCATCAATAGATAATGGAAAAAGATGTGACATATATGTACAATGTAAATATACAATATTAACAAATTCAGCGGTAAAAAAAGAATAAAATCTTGTCATTTATGACAACATGGAAGGATCTAAAGGGTATTTTGCTAAGTGAAATAAGACAGAGAAATATAATTATTCTGATTTCACTTATATGTGGAATATAAAAAACAAAACAGAAAGAATCACAGATACAGAAAACAAACCAGTGGTTGCCAGAGGGGAAGGGGTGGGTGGGTTGGGAGTCAGGCAAAATCAGTGAAGGGGATTAAGAAGTAAAGATTTCTAGTTATAAAAGAAATTTAAGTCACTGGGATGTAATATGCAGCATAGGCAATATAGTCAATAGTATTGTAATAACTGTGGTGATAAACAGCAACTAGTTAACAAGGTGACCATTTGAAATGTAAGTAAGTATTGAATCACTACGATGCACAAATGAAACTAACACAATACTGTCAATTACATTTCAATTTAAAAAAAAAAGAACCACAAGGGAATCACTGTGTAATGACAGTCTTAATGACGATTCCAAATTACCAACGTTACACTGTATTCAAAACATTTTATTTAAGTAATAAAGTACTTAATACACATTTGAAATATAGTACTCAAAAAGATTAAGCTTTGGTCAGCTGAAAGATTTCCTCACACATCTTGCTGAGCCTCATTTTTCAACAGTGCAGAACAGGCCCCTTCTATAGAAGAAACAGAGATATGCAAGCACAACTTTAATGGTTTACGGTAATTAAGAAGGAAGCGCGAATCTCTGACTGAAAAATGAAAATAATTACAAATGTATCTATACAGAAAATACAAGTTTTCAAGAGCTTAACGTCAATTAGCTGCTGTCAAAATAAATAGTTAAGGAAACCAAATATAAAAACGCTTAATAGTGGGGCACAACATATGACAAAGAGGGAAGACAAACCAAGAGAATGAACGAAGGAAGGCGAGATGTAAATATCAGAAGTGTTTTTACAAACAGGGATTCAGATCAGAGAAAACAAACACACATTTGTCTAGGATATGACCAATGAGGCAATAGAAAGCAACCAAAAGTCAGTTATAAATCAAAAATGACAACCAAAATCCCAGGGAGTCTTAAATTATTTAATCCAGACATTATCTAACCCCTCAGAATTGCTTAGTGCTAAATATGTTGTTCATCATTCTCCATTAGAATGAAATGCAAAACAAACACATTACTGGTTGAAGAGAGTGTTTCAGAGCTAATTCACCCTTTGAAGGTCAGGATCAGCAGCAGTATTATTGTGTTCACATAATACATTTCTTAATATGGAAAAATAACATTGCAAAGAAGAAATTAAAGTAAACTTTATTTTGAAACAATCAGCCAAATTTCAAACTTCAAATAAATGGATCTTAAAATGTTCATGAACTTCAGACTGTCCATATTCTAACCTAATGGTTACCAAAAGGGACAAAGCTGCCAAGTCTCAACAGTAACACCTTCCCCATGTTTTCAATATTATAAGTACATTAAATTCCTAGAAAGACTTATTAAAGAATTCTACTTCTTAGAAAAATGTTTTTAAATGACTCAGTCTACCTTGCTGAATCACAAATAAGAACACTCAGACCACAGTAACCTTCCCAGGTCTCCCCATTCTCAGCTGATGTCCTGTCCACTGCTTTGCAGCCTTGGCAGTCCTGGAATCATGAGTGAGCCCTTTTCCTTGCTACCATTAAACTTATTGTCACAACCTTTTGTATCACCTGGACAAACTCTGTTTGAAATCAAGTAATTACCAACTTCTACCCTCCCAGAAACCTAAACATGAAAAACAATTTATGAAGAAAGAAATTAAGACCTATGAAAAAATTATGTTAAGGATATATGTTAAGGTCTACCAGAAAGACTGTATTCTAATTCACTTATATTTGAATAAAAATTTGTTAGTCTGGTGAGACCTTCTAAGAAATACTGAAATTAAAATATGTTAAAGAAAATGTTCTACACAGATAGATACATATGCTATTAACACAGTTATAAGCTGATTATTAATAAGCAAGTATATACAATAAAATATCATGAGCCCAATGTTGATTTTTCACCAAAAAACGATAATGTGAAGATTCAAATCATGATTTCCTGATTAAAAGACTTTTTTTCTTTTTAGAAAAGGGGGATAAAAATGTAGGAAGTCATCCAAGTAAATTATAAGTAACTAAAACACAACTGTAGAAAGCAAAAGAATTTTAACACCTATGGTGGCACATTTAGACCAGGTAAACTATTTTCATTATAATAAAACCAGAATACATTATTTGACAATATAATCTGCTTACTAAACAAAGGCAAATATTTTTGCTGGTGGCAGGTGTGGATTTTTTTTCATCAAAGAACACTAAAAGCGAGAGACATGATACCACTTGTAGATGTAACCAACAGTTCTGATACCATCTCATTAATCTCTGATATCTGATAGCATGAATAGTGACTTCCCAGGTGCTGCTAGGGGTAAACAATCTGCCTGCCAATGCAGGAGATGTGGATTCTATCCTTGGGTCAGGAAGATCCCATGGAGGAGGAAAATGGCAACCCACTCCAGTATTCTTGAGAGGAGAACCCCATGGACAGAGGATCCTGGTGGGCACAGTCCATGGGGTTGCAAAGAGTAGGACATGACTGAGCATCTGAGTACAATGTGAACAGAAAGACATGATGAATCAACACATATGCTAGTTTTAAAAAGAAAAATTCTTTAAAGCAATCTCAGCACTCAGCATCTAAATGGTAAATACAGAATGAATTCCTAATCTGGCAAACAATATATATATATATATATTTTTTTTAATTCAAGGGAAAAAAGTATATGAATGAGTCTGCTGCTGCTGCTGCTCCTGTTGCTAAGTCACTTCAGTCGTGTCCGACTCTGTGTGACCCCATAGACGGCAGCCCGCCAGGCTCCCCCGTCCCTGGGATTCTCCAGGCAAGAACACTGGAGTGGGTTGCCATTTCCTTCTCCAATGCATGAAAGTGAAAAGTGAAAGGGAAGTCGCTCAGTTGTGTCCGACTCTTCGCAACCCCTTGGACTGCAGCCTACCAGGCTCCTCCGTCCATGGGATTTTCCAGGCAAGAGTACTGGAGTGGGGTGCCATCACCTTCTCCCATGAATGAGTCTACCTATTTGTAAAAATGTGACTGATGAAAACAGTGCAGTCACTAGGTTATCACACTGTGCGAGTTCAGTTGTCAAGAGGGAGCAACTCAAAGGACATCACACAATCTATAAACCAGCTGGAAGGAGCCATCCAGACTTTGCCCTGCCGAACCCTTTCTGGGCGATGATTAGACAAGTCCTCATAGATGATATACTGTGTGCAGAAGCGCTGATCAGAATCAGGTCTGGCATGGTACGCGACTGTATTGATGGTTTGAGTCACATCACTGTCTGGCTTGGGCTTTCTAATGAGGATCTGGCCCCCACCGGCAGCGACAAGCTTAATAAGGTTGTCCTTTGGATGGTGTTTGAAGGTTCCCCCCAAATAGAAGTAACATCCATCAAACAGCTTTGGCAACTGAAAAAAAACAAACAAAAAAAGTTCATTAAAAGCAGACAAAAATATTTAAAAACACTGCACATGAAATAAGGGAAATAAAAAGTCACAAGCAGTTAAGAAGCTATTTAATGAGGTGCAAGGACAAGACACACTTCAAGAACTCTTTGGGTTAAGAAAAATACTCATGAAAATAAAGGTTTCCAATAATTTTTTTCTCCTGAAGACTCTGGCCCTTTTCACTCTTCTCACATTTTAGGTGTGCTATGAATGTGTGTGTATATGTGTGTTTGGTACACATACATATTTAACATCTGTTCCTCAAACTTCTTGTATCAGAATCTTTATTCATACTTGGTAGGACTTAAAGTCTCAAGAATTCCTTCTTCCATATCTAAAATATGCTCTGGGTATACCGAGCTAAACTTAACTGTAAGTGTAACAGCTTGTCCATGGAGCTTTCCAGCTCTGCCCATCCACATTCAGGTCCCTATATACTAACAACCCAGGTTCCCCCAGGGCAGCATGTGGGAGGGTGGCCTCCAGGGTTCTAGAAACGTTTTCCTTAGAGCACAACACATTAGAAAGCCAGGGCCAGAGAGCCACTTAGCTATAAACACATTTCTGTGTGCTTTACAGAGAAAGCTTCACAAGTCCCTTCTACAAAAATTCTTCTTCAACATTTTTAATACACTTGTATGTCAACAGAAAAATGGAATTTTGTTCATTAAAATCTCAATATGTGGTAATAAAGACATGGTTAACTAAACCTGAGCATCAGCTGTCTTCTCTCAAACTACTTCTTGCATCTAAGACTTCCCTCAGACTCTAAAAGGTTTATGGTAATGTTTGAAATGCCCAAAATGCAGTAATCGTATGAAATTATTACCTTCTGGATTTTACTGCTCATTGTTATCATCTCTCAGAATCAAGCACTTGAAATGAGCACAATTAAAATTTTAACCAGGGGTTTCCCTGATGGCTCAGTGGTAAAGAATCTGCCTGCCAAGGCAGGAGACATGGGTTTGATCGCCGATTGGGAAAGATCCCACACGCTGTGGAGCAAATAAGCCAATGTGCCACAACTATTGAGCCTGGGCTCTGGAGCCCGGGAACAGCAACTACTGCACCCCGCATGCCCTAGAGCCTGTGGTCCACACAAGAGAAGCCACCACAATGAGAAGCCCGAGCACAACTACAGAATGTAGCCCGCTGCTGGCTGCAACTAGAGAAAAGCCTGCATAACAATGAAGAACCAACACAGCCAATACATAAATAATTTTAAAAAATTTTAATCAGTCACCTGTACTTGTTAAAAGGGCAGGAGAAGTTTTTCCTGATGGCAATAATAGTATTAATTTATGATAAGAACAATGAAAGTAGAATCAAAAGGAAAATACCAGCTGTTCTCTGTTGAGCCTGCTTTTCTGTGGTCCTTCAGGAATTTCATACTTTTCTTCCTGTTCACATTCTTTGCTTTGTAGACATGCTTTCACCCCTGGCAAAAACCAAGGATAAAAGCAAAATAAATATCAAGTGAATTTCTTTCACATTAAAATGAAGCCATTTACCTATGCCATTTTTCCTCTTCATGGTTAAGTACTGCTCTGAAACAGAAAAAGAAACCTAACTTATGCTAAAACAAAAGGTAGTAAAACTGATCTTTCCTTCAGAAGACTAAGCAATGAGGCAGTACTGAATACAAATTTGAGTTTTCTTTGTAAAAAACCTAAATCAATACATTATTCCACGTACAAAGTAAAAATCTAAATTTTAGTTTATGGCCATTATCAAAATTAGGGTGAATAAAAAGTCCCATGAAGTTCAGCTCACAATGATCTGACCCCAAGATCTAACCATATGTCCCACTCATCCTGGCAATCCCGTCTAACCTCCTGTTAGACTATAAGTGATCTGACATTCAGCAAAGTACCTGAGTCCAGAACACCTCATTTAAGCTGGCCACCTAACAGGGGCTCTATAGCACTTGTTAAAATAAACAGTAAAGCAGAGTCTGTGACATGTTTGGAATTGACAGGTACACACTGCAGTCACCAAGGGACGACTGGTAAGTACTTCAAATGCCTTAGAGCTGCTTCAAGGAAATCAGTCCTGAATATTCATTGGAGGGACCGATGCTGAGGCTGAAACTCCAATATTTTGGCCACCTGATGTGAAGAAATGACTCACTGGAAAAGACCCTGATGCCGGGAAAGATTGAAGGCAGGGGGAGAAGGGGATGACAGAGCATGAGATGGTCAGATGGCATCACTGACTCGATGGACATGAGTTTAGGCAAGCCCCAGGAGTTGGTGATGGACAGGGAAGCCCGAAGTGCTGCAGTCCACGGGGTAGCCAAGAGTCAGACATGACTGAGCAACTGAACTGAACTGAACTGACAGCTGCTTCAGTTGAGATGTTCCAAGATATTATATACTATAACAAAAGTCAGAATATTTTAATGACTGAATACTCCATCTCTTCAAAAGCATAGCTTTGTCAAGGGACTGAATTTTTCTTAACTTGGAGCTATGAATGCATATCACAATTCAACGTTCAACGCTGGCATATCTGTAATTCTCTATCACGTGATTCTTAATTTTCTGCTAGTTTTGCCTGTGTTTTGGGGTCCCTTTCCCCCAATGTTTTCAATACAAGAATCCTATTTAGCTAAGTCTGCTATGCTGAATCTTATTCTGATCAGTAACTTATAAATATGATAGTTTTATAAAAACTGTTTTTTTTGTATGTAATTAAAAACTATATTTTAAAAATATAATTTTAATAACCACTCACAGGGTATAAAAAACTATCTTTCCAATGAAGCTAATACTAAACTATCAATTTTACCATTTATTAAAAATGAATTTCAAAATAAAAATTATGACTAGGTCAAAATCATACCAGAAACACTGACAGTGTGCTTACATGATATACTATATTAAATATCAATACAAAAAACATTACCAATATAATCAAATAACTGACTTACCTCAGACTTATTATTTCACATATAAATTATTCCTTTTACTTTATGTCACTTAAATATGTAGCCCCTTCTCCTAATGGTATTTGCAGAGCATTTATACTGGTTTCTTTAGATGAACTGTACATGCCAGTACATAAAGCCAAGAACTGAACACTGAATACCCCTATGATGTCTAACTGCAACAAGTAAACAGCTAATGTGTAACTACAAAAATAAATACACTGCGCCTATGCTGGCTGCTTACCCAACCTTATGGGTTTATGTGATTGGTTATTTAAACTATCAAAAAATCATACTAAAATTATTTTAATTGACCCAAGGGATTTGCCAGCATTAGTCAATTAACAGAATATAGCATTAACAGATAGCAGAATGAGACAAGCACAGCATCAAGAGAAATGAGACGGCAGACACCAAGAGGACAGCTTTTTCAGTGTAAATATGCCTCAAATCATAAAACTTCCAGCCTTATAGTAATTGTTCAGTAAATTTCTGTAAAGGTAGTCAGAAAAATCCAAGGCTTTAATTATAACTGTTGAGCTAAATGAAGAATGCATTCCTCTGATATTCTCTTCTTACAAAGACAACTCTCTCTGTCACTTAATATCAACTAAAGAAGGAAAATATAGTTCCCCACCCCGCCCTGCCTGAAAACTAAGGAACAGTTTCCAGTTCTATGATAACATGGTAGAATTATTGCTGCACAGAAAACATGGAGAATTTTTTGAACCCTGGGTGAGAATAATGCCTACAAGGGCCTTGCAAATTACATAATCATGTTGGGTATCTCGTGTCAAGTGGGAGGAAGTTATGGAGACTGTAATGGTAATATGCACATCTTACTTAAAGACACAGAAATTAAATGATTATGATGAACTAAATCACATAAATTGTACCTGTTTTGGACTTAAGACTACCAATTTGAAACTCCTGATGCTTCATCTAATCAAATTCTTCATTTCACAGATAAAGGAAAGTTAAATTCTTTAAGTGACATAAGTGAGATAAAAACTCAGATTATCTTCCAACTCCTAGATCAGTTTTTTCCTATCTTTATTTTATTAAAAAAATAAAGCATCTTAGGAAATGCCAGGTACTCTCTACTCAGATTTAATATATTATATCTCTCTTAAAAATAAATGACCTAATGACTAAATGACTAAAATGAACAGATGACTAAATAGGAGGATCCCTATTTTTAAGAGATTAGCCAAAAAGTGTACCAAAATGTCAAAAACTGCTGACTACTTGGGAGTTTGGGAGCAGGGAGAATAATGCATTTGCCTTTGTCTTTAGTGAATCAATGAGTTTGTTTAATTTGAAACCAAAGCTGCCACTCTCTCATTTGTACCCTTTGAGTTTCAGAATAGTCTCCAATGTGTCAGTAGACAATTATAATTACACTTCATATCAACTTCCTAGTTGACTTCTTTTGCAATAAACCAACTGAACAGATTTACTACAACATGAAAAGAAGACTTTAAACTTTCAGAAACTTAAATGGTGATATTTATCTAATCCAATTTCATTTATCCAAACCAATGAAATGGATGAATCTACAAGCCAAAATACTATTTAAAGTTACTACCTTAACAAACCTAAATAGATAATCATTAAGGTAATTATTATT
Organism: Bubalus kerabau; assembly: GCF_029407905.1. Lineage (NCBI taxonomy): Eukaryota > Metazoa > Chordata > Mammalia > Artiodactyla > Bovidae > Bubalus > Bubalus kerabau. Next base: position 156,867,051 of record NC_073626.1, read on the forward strand.
AAGATAATTATTAATAATAGAGAATAACCAAAGTTTTAATTACTCAATACTATAAGTTAGTTAACCAAACTGCAGCAAGAATTATTAAATCTATTTACCATATTAAACAATCAGAACTTTCAAAATATTCCTAGTCATAAACTCATCTAAAGTAATAATATATACTGTAATCCTTAATCTCTATAAAGACTTTAAAAATAGGTCATTTTCACCAATTTAATATTTCCTTACTGTAGAGCAGAGACAATACTTAATAACCTATGATAAACCACCATGGAAAAGAATATTTTAAAAAAGGATGCATATATACATATAACTGAATCACTTTGCTGTAAAGCAGTAATTAGCACAGTGTAAACCAATTATACTGCAATAAAAACTTCCTAAAACTGAAATTATATTTTGTATTTGTACTTAATAAAGTCCATATTATTTCATCATCTGCAATAGTTCAGCAGAAATAAAAATCTATGCAAGATCACTGCTTAACTTTCTCAGCTAAATAGGAGGATCTGAATCCAAACTGAAATGACTTTACACGAGTAACTTATATTGCTTATATAAACACAGATTTCTGAATATGCCAGAAAGATACATACTTCAAAATGTGTCAAGCCACTACCCTTGTAAAAGGTATGCTTTATAACATCTTTACTTGTCACATGTTGTATTTTAAGATTGTGACCAAAGCTATCATTTTGCAGAGACATAGGAATAAACTAGTTATCTTATTAAAACGAAGAGATTCCTTTCAGTTCAGATGTATTCCTGATCATGTCTACCATTTCAGGTAAGCTTTCCTTGTGCCCTGATTTTATTACTTTTTAATACAGAGGTAAGCAGCCCAATTCCCAAACTACTGCTTAACTCAAAGTCATTAACTCTTAACTCATTAAGGCAGCTCCGGCTACCTAAGAAACCTCTGGAACCTGCATACTCATGCAGCTTATGAATTCTGGGATATGATTTTTTTTAAAAAAGAGAGTCTTGTACCATCCAAAAATGTACTTCTTTATTCTAAATCTCCAGTAACCACTCTTGCCTCCTACTTCATAAAACCATACAAATCTTTGGATGTGTATTTTTATTTTAGCTACATGAACCACTGATGATGTTCATTAATTTCTATTAAGCTTAGTCACTTTTCCTAGTTTTAGAAGGAAAAAAAGGATTACACAAATGGGAGTAGGTTCCTGAATCCAAAGCTACACACAAATGATTATAGAATTCAATGAAGACAGAATAAAGCTTTAAAATGGAAATCTGTCAAATGCTCCAAATTCCAAATGTCCAAAGGGGAAATGATCCTTCGATGAAGCCACAGAACATGCTCACTCTCTTCAAAAGCCAGACCAATAAACAAACTCTTATTTTAAAGAACTGTTATTCTTCCGAAGCCAGTGGCTATTTGCATTGACAATTAGAACTAAATATTACTCTCAGCCAAGGCTAAATGGTATCCTAAAAAAAAAAATAAAAATACAGAATCAAAAATTTTATGTCAAAATAAAAAATCCTAATAAATATGTCATTAGATCCAAACTAGGCACTAATATAACTCAAGAAACTGCATATTAGTAAATTTCCTTTCTGATTCTATTAAAAATGAACACCCAAGTTGTAAAAACAAAACAAAACAAAAAATTATTTTTTAGGTGCTTTTCTAGTGGGCCTTTTAGTCAAATAGGCTATCATATCACTAAATTTTAGACAAAAGGAAATTGTTTTCAAGAGGAAACTTTCTACAACAATGACAAAAGTGGGAAAACAACTTTTATTCTCACTGTAATTTTTAAAAAATTGGATGGCAAGTAAAAGAGCTAAAACCAATATTATGAAATTCCACAGTGAGGAATGGAAGGACAATAAAATGAAGGCTGAAAACATAAAAGGTAAATGCTCCTCTCATGCCATCATAACATTTGGATTTAGAAATCAACTGTCACAAATCATTAGATTTTGCATTTTCATATAAATATCATTGAACAATTATTTATTTTTGGCTACATTTTAAGCCAGTATTCTAATTACAAGCATGAAAGTGAAAGTGAAGTCACTCAGTCGTGTCCGACTCTTTGCGACCCCGTGGACTGTAACCTACCAGGCTCCTCCATCCATGGGATTCTCCAGGCAAGAATACTGGAGTGGGTTGCCATTTCCTTCTCCAGGGGATCTTCCTGACCCAGGGATTGAACCCGGGTGTCCCACCTTGCAGGCGGATGCTTTAACCTCTGAGCCACCAGGGAATTACAAGCATATTTATACATAAAAATATATTTCTTCATAAGACAGTGTGCTAAGTTTATTTGTTTTACTTAATGCATACTGAGAAGCAGGTCAACTTCTATCACAAAAGTATATTACTGTATGATAAAATTTGCTTAGGCAAAATTTGGTTATCAATTCTAAAACCTTGTATTATGAATAATAATATCAAATCAATCCTTCTCTTTATAAATGTGGTTAACGAACAAAGTCAGTTTAACGTTCAAAAATTTTCCTAATAAAATACTTTAAAAACTCATACTTGGTGCTCTTTCTTCATCGTATATTTAACACAAATTATTTATGTAAGATTTCTATGTTCATTGGACAATAACCATATTAAAATGTATCTGGCTAGATCTGCGTAACGGGTATACACAATTCATGGTATCAGATTCAAGCAATATACACACAGAGGTTCTAATTTCCCTGATTAAGAATGAAACCATTAACTCCTCAATAAATTTTGAGAAAAGATCAAAAAGAAGATCTAATTGTTATTAGAATTTAAGAATTTGAATTTCTTCCTAAAACACTTAAGAGACATATATTGATGTTAAAACTGTTATAAACAAATAGACCTCTACCAAATCCAATCCATGATTGTTTACTTCCTTCGCCTGTACATATTCACACATTTATGTAATATTGACAGAAAAGATATAAATGTTTTATGCTCTTTAAAAAGTTTAAACAAATTTGTTTTTCATACTTCAGACCTGTTATCATATAAAAATATAAATTTTTTTCAGAAAATATCTTTAAGCATTTCAGAATTTTCTTAATCCTCTGACACTCCAGTTATGCCCCCCTATTTCTTGTTATAAGAAATAACAATAGAAATCAGTTTTTTTTCCTTCTCTATTACTTGCTTGGGTATCTCAGAAATAGGACTATTAGTATAGTAACAGATGTTATTTTTTTTTTTTTTCTTAAACAATCTTTGGTAAAAGATTTCTGTAAGCATGAAGTTGTCTCTCTAATCTTAGTTGATAGAAATGCTTTGGTATATATAAAATTTTTCTTTCTTTTAAAAATTCCACAGCACTCTCAATATCCATTTAAAGAAAATTTTAATTGAAAAACATGTTCATTAATCTGATTATGAAGTTATTTATGAAATGATGATGTAGTGATTGCCTTTTAGGTTCCATCTTCCACATCTAAAACAAAAACAAAGCAACACTGTATCTGGACCTTCCTCTCCTCACAGATAAAAGTCCAGAGGAAAATGTTTGGCACATTCCCACACCAATTTCCTTAGGTGCTAAGGTCTTTCAAAACTTCTACATTTTATTTCAACTCAGATAATAGTGGGGAAGAGATTATGAAAGAAAAGATGACAGCCATCTGCTCTCCCCTTCACAATGAGACAAGAAATGAAGAGGCAGAATTCAATTTTTTTCAAAAAAAAAAAAAAAAAGGTTAGGCTAGAGGAGATTTGAAAGCAGTGTACTGAAAGAACAGTGCAGTAAAATACATTTTCTCTTTCTGAAGGTTAGTTTACATCTTTAGGATGCAGTTCCATCTTCTTCATTCTCTAAGAGATGAATACAATTTATACATCTTCTATTTTTCATTCTAGCCACCTCTAATTACCAAAATCACCCTGTACAGGGATGGTTATTAGTTTCCTGTGAGGAATTGGCACCAAAACTAGGACTAAAGTAGAATCTCAGGTACAAACTCAATCTTGAAGAAGGAATTTTCCTATCTATGCCTCCTGTTTCTATAAAATAAATACCATCCAATAAAATATCTGTAAAATAAACATGATGAGAGAGAATGCCTGGCACAATAGCATAATTATGGCCTATTAGAATGTTCATGCACAGTTCATTAACTATGACGCTGTAAGATGCTCCATATATACAAAATAGAAAAATAAGAGATATTAACCAGTTAAGAGAAAAATACATTTAAACAGAAAACTTCCAATTAAATTTGGATCCAAGGAATCCAGACTGTTCTATATAATTATTTTTGTTAATTTATTTAAATTTGTTTAATTTTTTAAGTAAGTCAATTCCCCCTATAGAGAAAGTTTACATGAAACTTCCTCTTCAGTCTACTTGGTTTATGGAAAATACTGAAAAAGTTAATACTAAACATTCTACAGAGTTCAGCCAGTAAAGATTTTTTCTTTCAGGCAAGTTAGTGAATATCTCAAACACAAAATTTAGTTTTAATAACTCATAGATCTTTGTGATTAGTTTTGAAAGCTTTGTCCCATCATATCATTCCTTAATATAGATGATTTTCAACTAATTTTGAATACCTCTGAACATGTTTTTAAAAATCACACTAAGTTGCCTGACATTAAGAACAACACAAAACAATAGAAAAATATATTAGGATAGAAAGTGTTCTTACAACTATTTCTTGCAACTAAACCCAGCAACTATTTAAATTCATTGTCTCAAACCTTGAACCTATTCCTCTTTGTACTTTGAATTAGAAAATATGGGGATGTGAAGTTCAGTAAGAGATTCCATCCACCTTTTATCCTAAAAGAACCATTGATATTAAGAGTATGTTATTCACTGCTGTGACAATCACCAAATAGCACACTATTAAGTCAGCTTGAGTCCATTAGTGATTCTATAAAAATGACATGGCCAAGCCATTAAAATGACAAAACTTCCATTTCTTAAAGAAGGCAGATTTTATGGAAATGAATCATGTAGTCTGTGTATGTAACAAGATGCAAGTTCAGCAAATTCACAAGAACTAGACTTACAGGGTAAGTGGTAAGTGCCTTAATATTTAAAATTTCACATAGCTTCTTTATTACTGAGATTCTTGTTACTATGAAAATCCATTCCTTTCTATAACCACTGGCAAGGTTTCTGGCAAAAGTTCAGTACAAAAACATCCATAATCATGGAAACATTTTAGGTCAATTTTTAAAATACTGAGGCCCAAGAAGACTTGACACAAATCTGAAAGGGAAGCAAAGGTCCAAAAATAAGGGACTAAAGAAAAAACTTTTTTTCTACATAAACGGCCAATCAGTCCAACTTCTTCTCATACTTTTTAGCGTGGCTGACTGGCAGAGTAGAGTAACAGATACAGACTAGAACAGAGAGAGTGGCACTGCTAGTTATACATGTCACAGGCCAAATCAATGGAGACGACCATCAAAAGCAAAGTGGTAGCTGTATTTTACTGAGATGAATCTCAACCGCTAAAAGAAAACTTTTTACCAACCAAGTTAATTTAAAACAACAGATTAAATTAATAATATAATTCAGGCTTTGATTGAATCAAGCAACTCTACCATAAAACCTTGAAAGTACAAATCTTAAAACAAAAGATTTTTCAAAACTAACTCTAACCCATCATTTGCTTCTTACAAAGAAAGTTTCATGAAAAACACTATTCTTTAATTTTAAAATTTGAAATAATTATAGATTCACAGGCAATTGCAAAGAAATGTACAGGAAAGTTTCATGCCCTCTTTTTCTAGTATCCAGTGTTAATATCTTACACAACAATAGCACAATTATCAGCACCAAGAATTTGACACTGATACAGTCCAAAGAACTTACCCAGATTTCATCAGTTATACATTCACCATTTGTGTGTGTGTGCACACACAGACCTGACATTTAATCATATATGTAGACTATGTAACACAACTACCTCTAAGATCAAGATATTCAACTGTATCATAACAGGACTTCGCAGGTCCCTCTTTAACAGACACTATTCTTTTTATAAGCAATCAGTTAGCAAAAAGGTCATTTCATTGTCCTATTTTAGCTGTCACATCAAAAGCAGAAGACACTTTAGTGATTGAGGAGTAGAAAATAACCTTGTACAAGCTTTCTTTTTATTTTGTTAAGTCCTAGGTAAAACAAACAGGTGAGAGCTGGGAAGGTGAGAGGCAGCATCAAAGGAGAAGGTGGTTGACTGCTAACTAGAAAGGAGTAACAGGAACACATTTTCATCAGAGGTTTAGAGAATAGCTAGTGTAATTGCCCCCAGTCAGGTGGTACAATTGCCTGGAGGATCCCAGGGACGGGGGAGCCTGGTGGGCTGCCGTCTATGGGGTCGCACAGAGTCAGACACGACTGAAGAGACTTAGCAGCAGCAGCAGGTGGTACAAAGCAGTCTCAATTTCCAAAGACCTTCCTAAAACAAACCATATTAGCTGAGAGAGCTAAAGAGAGTTATGCAGATAAGTTTTTAGACATCACAAGGAAAAGCAATAAACTAATTTCATTTAATAGTCATATATTTAAAACAAGCATTTATTGAGTTAAATATATCATACAATGGTAATATGGGCTTCCCAGATGACTCAGTGGTAGAGAATTCATCTGCCAAGCAGGAGACGTGGGTTTGATTCTTGGATCAGGACGATGCCCCGGAGAAGGAAATGGCAACCCACTCCAGTACTCTTGCCTGGAAAATCCCATTGACAGAGGAGCCTGTCTGGCTACAGTCCATGGCCACCAAGAGTCTGATATGACTGAGCAACAAAACAACAACAACAATAATGGTAACACAGATTGCTTAAGCTTACAGGTCTATTACAGGATCCATTTACTCTGGATTAAAATAGTTGTTATGACAGGAAGATTTTGAAGTGAGAACATACTTGTATATATTTACCAAGAACACTTAAATGATACCATTAATATGAAAAGCTTTTTCAAAATGTAGGGACTAAACAGAGGTAAAAAACATTAGCATAAGGTCTTTAAATAATTACTGGCAATACTGCAATAAAAAAATGAAATTACTCTATTTAGTTCCCTTTGCAATTCTCCCAAATCCAATACTTACATTCAAATTTTAGGATCCAGCATCCACTGAGAATTCCAAGCATACATTTCAGGGTGCTTTGAACTGTATCACCAGGAACAATGACATGAGTTACTATAATACAAAAAAAGCAGTAAGAGAAACAGAAATATAAACCAAAATAATTATTTAACTAGTCCACTCACATCTGAATTTTCTTCAAAGGCAACAATTTTTATACTTTGGTAAAGACTTCTTTATTTAATTTCATTCTCTATTATGGCTACCAATATGAAAAATTAGATCATAAATCATAAATCTTAAAGCCACACAGAGTGTATGTGTGTGCTCAGTCGTTTCTGGGTCTTTGTGATGCTATGAACTATAGCCTGCCAGGCTCCTCTGTCCATCGGATTCTCTAGGCAATACTAGAATGGGATGCCATTTCCTCCTCCAGGAGATAGTCCCAACTCAGGGCTCAAACACACATCTCCTACATTGGCAGGTGGATTTTTTTTTTACCACTGAGCCACCTGAGAAGCCCAAAGCCACATTGGCCAAAGCAAATTTCTTTTCTATTTCCAATTACAACTAAGGAATTAAATAAAGCACTACATTGTTCAACCATTTATCTGTCATTAGCAAACTCATAAAATTGCTCTTCTGACATATGCCCTAAAATAGGGGCAAAGCTTTAAACTTTATATTTCCTAACTAAATGAAGACTGTAAGTAATTTATAACTGTAGAAACATTTTAGAATTATTACCAGATTCAAAGTATATAGACAGATTCCAATGGGTAAAATGTATAAATTATCAAGGTGAGTTCTACAATGGAATTACCCATTTAAAATTCTCTTCTACCAAAACTAAATAAATAAATAATCCCCACCTGTACTGTCAAACTCGGCACATTTTTTAGCTTTAAGAATCGTTGCAAGCTCACTGAGCATTTTCTGTTGTTCGGAAGAAAGTCCACTGCCTATAAGTACAAGAGGCCCATCCCGACGCTGACCAGTGTTTACCTGTCAATAGAAGAGGCGATGCCACAGTGTCAAAAACATTTAAAGGCTAGAGAAAGATTAAACTGAGTTTCAATTGATATGAGCTTGGATTTCTCTACTTTATCTAGTAATTCCCAATAATTTCCATTGAATCGTCACTCAGAACCTTAAAGCACAATGCATCTGGTTCTACTTCTTTACCCCCTGCCCCTAATAAAACACCATTTGGGATACCTCTCTATAGCTAGGGTGTCTTGTTTCCTCGATTCTAAAGTGGATCTCTCTAGGGTTTTCTAACTTCATTCTGTTACCAGTAAGCCCTACCTTTTTATAAAATAACCCCAAATACCCACTTAAAATGATCAATTCTCTACCCCGCCCAAACTAACTTACTCCAACAGAGCTAAACCCAACCTGGTGTGTTTAATTTAAACTGAGATTACATAAAAAATGAAAAAACACCAAGGCTTCTAGAACAGCACTGATCTCGAAGACAGAAAACAAAATTTTAACAATGAAAGAATTATTTTTCAAAACCAACAAAGTAAAAACAGACAAGGGAATACTGAAGTTATTATATCAGATTCACCAACAGAAATAAGTCACTGAAGTTTATGAAAAGGAAAGTGCTCTAACAAAGATTAATATTTTCACTTTAATTTACACTTAGAATTTACAGGAGACAAAAAAAGACAAGAAATTTAATTCCAAGAAATTGGAATGAGAGTTAGCCAAAAGCTACCTGATGAAAAAAAGCAATGATCCAACAGATAAGAAAGAAAGGGTAAATGAGCACTACTGTATTACAAGATAAAAAGCAAGACATAATACTTTAATTTTCAAATACAACACAAAGGACCCTCCTACATGTATGAGTGTCTAAGTATTCTGGACCTCTGGCCTCTCAGAAGTTCCACAGAACGTGAGTGAAACACTGCAGGTATAATTACCAGTATAGTTCAGCAACTAGACTGGAGGAAATTTATATTTAAATATTCACTTCACATATCTGAATAATGATAATTTATCTGGTCTGATGCCCTACAATATTACATGTAAATTGCTGGCTACATCTCTAAACAGACTGATCTCAATAATTCATTCACTCAAAATGCATTAAATAGGATTCTACTATATATTAAGCAAGAATGTATTCATGACATTTTAAAAAACATTTCTATAAAGTTTTTTTAATGACAATATTCAGCACTTAAAAGTTTCAGCTTCCTGAACTACTTTTCTTGAAGGTTCAAGTTACAGAGGTTTTACTGGACGTGCTGTGCACACACCACACACATACTGACATCACATTTCTGTCCATTTATCTTTCCTATTCACTCAATTATAAGATGAGGTAACCATCTTATAAATACTCCATAACATGAAAATAGTTCAGTTTACTTTATCAATTACTATATTATAATCATATTAAAAAACAGCATTTCAAATATTCTTGTCAGTTTACAAATGAGCATCATAAAGTAGTTCTATATGGAACACATTACTTTTCAATTTTTATAACTCCACTTCAGCTAAATGAGTTCTCTGCACAAAATAAAAAGTGAAAAGATATCAGTTGTAAATATAGCATATGATACTACTTCCATCAATTTCAGGAAAGCACCAAAGTGGGTCAAGCATTTTTCTATCTAGTTTCTAAGTTTGAATAAATAATAGAAACTGGCACTAATTTCTCATAATTAAGGAAAGCTATTAAAAATAAATAAACAAAATCAAGCAAAGAGCTGTCAAAGCCACATATCTAATTTGGGGCAGGAGGTGGGAGTTTGGAGGCATTCGATTTGAGTAAGCAGAGGTCTCAGAATCAGGAGATTCAAAAGCTGTTCAGAAAATAATCCAAAGGTTCAATAATCTGTTTTTAGAGATATTAGATACTATGTACACTGACATTAAATAAACTTATCTAAGGAATAATTTGATATGAAACTTTTTCTTGGAAAAATTAGTTACTCTGAATTTATCAAAATTAATGAGTTTATCAAAAACAAAGTTTAAAAAACTACAACAAGAGCCAGAGGAAGTGAGGAAGCATGCCATGTGTACATCTGGCTCCCTACATTTGTTCCTGGTGGAGAAAACTGCTAGCACCAAGGACTTGAAATGGGAACGTGTCTGGGGGATTCAAGAAAGAGCAAGGCAGCCTATGTGGCTGAAAGAGACGAGTGAAAGGGAGTCTGATGCTATCTGGCGAAGAAGATCCCAGATCTTGTCTTTAGTGAGTATACACAAAGAAGCAACTCTTTCAACTTAAGTAACTGTTATTGTTCATGATCATTTCCTTAGCCAAGTATCTACCATTAAGACAGTAAATAACTGCAGTGTTCATGTGACATGCAGCAAGTATAGGTTTCTTACATTTAACAAAAACACAAGAGTAACTGGAAGGCCAAATTAAGAGGAAGATTGCCACTTTCAGATTCCAATAATACCATTAACGTATCTTTATTTTTGACACATCTAAAATAATCCTTTTCCCGATTTTTACATAAAAGAAATATTGTCAGATGACAACTTAGTTACATTATGTTCTGCCATCAGAATCCAAGTCCAAATGAATAGAGTAAGGATCAATTTATAGTTAAGTACAATGGGACCGAATGAATACTGACCTAAAATTTTCTTAATATTCTGAATTCACTCAACTTCTAATTCATCTATTGGAAAAAAATGTGTTGTGTTTTTTTTTCCTATGGTGGGCTAACCCTGAGCAAATCAAACTACATGTTAGTTTTCTCATCTATAAAACAAGGAAATTAAACTGCTGATTTCTAGGTTCTCTTCCAGGTCTATAGATAGGGCACACTTACAAGGCTGATGCCTGGAGCAAGGAGATTAAGAGTTTTCAAAGAATAAGGGTAACCAGCCTGTGATAGCATATACTGTTCTTCAGTTGCTCAGTCATGTCCAACTCTTTGCGACCCCATGGACTGACTGCAGCATGCCAGGCTTCTCTGTCCATCAGTGTCCCCTGGAGTTTGCACATACTAAAGAAATAGAGGAAAACAACAGAATGGGAAAGACTAGAGATCTCTTCAAGAAAATTAGAGATACCAAGGGAACATTTCATGCAAAGATGGGCTCGATAAAGGACAGAAATGGTATGGACCTAACAGAAGTCTCTTCAAGAAAATTAGAGATACCAAGGGAACATTTCATGCAAAGATGGGCTCGATAAAGGACAGAAATGGTATGGACCTAACAGAAGCAGAAGATACTAAGAGGTGGCAAGAATACACAGAAGAACTGTACAAAAAAGATCTTCACAACCCAGATAATCACGATGGTGTGATCACTGACCTAGAGCCAGACATTCTGGATTGTGAAGTCAAGTGGGCCTTAGAAAGCATCACTACGAACAAAGCTAGTGCAGGTGATGGAATTCCAGTGGAGCTATTCCAAATCCTGAAAGATGATGCTGTGAAAGTGCTGCACTCAATATGCCAGCAAATTTGGAAAACTCAGCAGTGGCCACAGGACTGGAAAAGGTCAGTTTTCATTCTAATCCCAAAGAAAGGCAATGCCAAAGAATGCTCAAACTACTGCACAATTGCACTCATCTAACATGCTAGTAAAGTAATGCTCAAAATTCTCCAAGCCAGGCTTCAGCAATATGTGAACCGTGAACTTCCTGATGTTCAAGCTGGTTTTAGAAAAGGCAGAGGAACCAGAGATCAAATTGCCAACATCTGCTGGATCATCAAAAAAGCAAGAGAGTTCCAGAAAAACATCTATTTCTGCTTTATTGACTATGCCAAAGCCTTTGACTGTGTGGATCACAATAAACTGTGGAAAATTCTGAAAGAGATGGGAATACCAGACCACCTGATCTGCCTCTTGAGAAATCTATATGCAGGTCAGGAAGCAACAGTTAGAACTGGACATGGAACAACAGACTGGTTTCAAATAGGAAAAGGAATACGTCAAGGCTGTATATTGTCACCCTGTGTATTTAACTTATATGCAGAGAACATCATGAAAAACGCTAGACTGGAAGAAACACAAGCTGGAATCAAGATTGCCAGGAGAAATATCAATAACCTCAGATATGCAGATGACACCACCCTTATGGCAGAAAGTGAAGAGGAACTAAAAAGCCTCTTGATGAAAGTGAAAGTGGAGAATGAAAAAGTTGGCTTAAAGCTCAACATTCAGAAAACGAAGATCATGGCATCCGGTCCCATCACTTCATGGGAAATAGATGGGGAAACAGTGTCAGACTTTATTTTTCTGGGCTCCAAAATCACTACAGATGGTGACTGCAGCCATGAAATTAAAAGATGCTTACTCCTTGGAAGGAAAGTTATGACCAACTTAGATAGCATATTAAAAAGCAGAGACATTACTTTGCCAACAAAGGTTCGTCTAGTCAAGGCTATGGTTTTTCCTGTGGTCATGTATGGATGTGAGAGTTGGACTGTGAAGAAGACTGAGCGCTGAAGAATTGATGCTTTTGAACTGTGGTGTTGGAGAAGACTCTTGAGAGTCCCTTGGACTGCAAGGAGATCCAACCAGTCCATTCTGAAGGAGATCAGCCCTGGGATTTCTTTGGAAGGAATGATGCTAAAGCTGAAACTCCAGTACTTTGGCCACCTGATGTGAAGAGTTGACTCATTGGAAAAGACTCTGATGCTGGGAGGGATTGGGGGCAGGAGGAGAAGGGGACGACAGAGGATGAGATGGCTGGATGGCATCACTGACTCGATGGATATGAGTCTGGGTGAACTCCAGGAGTTGGTGATGGACAGGCAGGCCTGGCGTGCTGCGATACATGGGGTCGCCAAGAGTTGGACACGACTGAGCGACTGAACTGAACTGAACTGAATGCCTACTGTGGTGATGATGCCACCCAACTATCTTATCCTCTGTTGCCCCCTTCTCGTCTTGTCCTCAATCTTTCTTAGCATCAGGATCTTTTCCAATGAGTTGGCTGTTTGCATCAGATGGCCAAAGTATTGCAGCTTCAGCATCAGTCTTTTCAATGAATATTCAGGGTTGATTTCCTTTCAGTTTTAGTTCAGTCGCTCAGTCATGTCTGACTCTTAGTGACTCCATGGACTGCAGACTGACTGGTTTGTTCTCCTTGTTGTCTAAAAGACTCTCAGAGTCTTTTCCAGCTCCATACTTCAAAAGCATCAATTCTTCAGTGCTCAGCCTTCTTTATGGTCCAACATTCACATCTGTACATGACTACCGGAAAAACTATAGCTTTAACTAGATGGACCTTTTTGGTAAAGTGATGTCTCTGCTTTTCAATACACTGTCTAGGTTTGTCATAGCTTTTCTTCCAAGGAGCAAGTGTCTTTTAATTTCATGGCTTCAGTCACCATTTGCAGTGATTCTGGAGCCCAAGAAACGAACACCTCAAATTAGAAACACCTTCAGTTACCTCCTTATCTTAAACAATCAGGTCAATCACTGAGTATCTGCTGCCCCTACTGGACAAGAAGCCTTCTCTGAACGGTTCTAGATGTGTTTACCCTTTTCTCTCATTTTCCCCCATCTGAGCAGTTAAGATACACTGAGTCCATCACCCCTCTCTTTAAAGCCTCTCATCTTCACTTCACACCCCCATCCCCAACACCACTTGTAGTTCCAATCCTCTCCACTTCACATGGACACACAACAACAGTCTCCTCACCAGTCTTCAGTCCCAGCCCGCCCCTGCTATCCCCCAGAGTCCCATTCCACTGAGAGAGACACTGAGGGTGCCTCACTAACTGGGGAATAAAGTCTCCATTCCTCCACAGAGAACTCAATGTCTTTCCCAATCTGATCCCAACCCAGGTCTTTACTTCCAATTCCTCTTTAATACACCTCATGCTTCTCTCACACTAAATTCTAGTTTCTCAAATTTCTAAGGTCCTTTATATCTCCTTGTCTCTGAGCAGCTGTTCCTGAGATCTGGGCTTCTATTTCTGCTTTGTGTACCTGATTGCAGTGGCCAATGAAAATCCATTCCTCACTCCTTCTAGAGTCTAATAGAGTCCTAATGCTGTTCATATCTTCAAGGATTGACTCTATCTTCAACCACAATGTATGTCAAAAGCAATTATGTGACCAGTTCTGACCAATAAGACGTAAGAGGAAGTCCATTGGAAGGCTTCTGGGAAAGGTTTTAGTCCTAACACTGGACACTGTTGTATCTGGAATTGTGGCAATCATCCTACAATCACCAGCAGGGAGATTAGTGAGGACACAACCACCACACTGAAGACAGGGAAGCAGAAGAACAGAAAGAGTTTAGATCTTTGGTGCAGCCTTGTAATTGCTAAGCCAAATTATAACAAGAGCTGTCGTATATTGAGATTATATAAGAGAATACACTCTTTAAGTATTTGAATGAATGTTTTCTGTTATTTGCAAATAACAGCCAATATAACACAGTATTAGATATCTTGCTAAAACTTGTACCTTCAAAGGCTTACTTAGATATCATGTTACCTTCTCTTCTGATCCCTCCTAAAATCAGCTTCTTTCTTTAAGACTCTACTATACATTTGTATGGCATCTATTACAAATATATTGCAGTGTGCAATAATTTTTTTTTACATCCATATTCCCAACTAAACTACAGGTTCCTAAGAAGTAGGCATTTTTTCCACAAGGCAGCAAATGGCACCCACATCTACTCCATTGGTAAAGTAAAAAGTGGATGTGTTAGTCGCTCAGTGGTGTTTGACTCTCTGTGATCCTATGGACTGTAACCCGCAGGCTCCTCTGTCCATGGAATTCTCCAGGCAAGAATACTGGAGTGTGTTGCCATTTCCTACTCCAGGGGATCTTCCTGACCTAGGGATCAAGCCTAGGTCTCCCACACTGCAGGTAGTACCATCTGAGAAAACAGTGAAGCCTAAGTCATATTAATTCTACTCTTTCTCCATACTTCGTCTATAATCTATCCAAAAGTTCTGATGGCACTACCTCAAAAATACATACCAATCTCATAACTTTTCACAACTTCCATTGCTGTTCCCTTAATTCAGGTCATCATGGTCTCTCTCTCTTCTTTACCAAGAAACAGTCCAAGTAATTTCCCTGCTGCCACTCTTGCTGCCGCTCCATCTTTTGTTTAGAAGCTGCCAGAGTGAACTTTCTAAAGTGTAAATCAGATTATACCATTCCTTGCTTTAAATTCTTTCAGTGGTTTCCCCATTACTCTTAGACATGCCCTATGTCAAAGCCTTTGACTGTGTGGATTACAATAAACTGTGGAAAACTCTGAAAGAGATGGGAATACCAGACCACCTGACCTGCCTTTTGAGAAATCTGTATGCAGGGCAGGAAGTAACAGAACTGGACATGGAACAACAGACTGGTTCCAAATAGGAAAAGGAGTACATCAAGGCTGTATATTGTCACCCTGCTTATTTAACTTCTACGCAGAGTACATCATGAGAAACACTGGGCTGGAGGAAGCACAAGCTGGAATCAAGATTGGCAGGAGAAATATCAATCACCTCAGATATGCAGATAACACAGCCCTTATGGCAGAAAGTGAAGAAGAACTAAAGAGCCTCTTGATGAAAGTGAAAGAGGAGAGTGAAAAAGTTGGTTTAAAGCTCAACATTCAGAAAACTAAGATCATGGCATCTGGTGCCATCACTTCATGGCAAATAGATGGGGAAACAGTGGAAAGAATGACAGACTTTATTTTGGGGGGCTCCAAAATCACTGCAGATGGTGATTGCAGCCATGAAATTAAAAGACGCTTACTCCTTGGAAGGAAAGTTATGACCAAACTAGACAGCATATTAAAAAGCAGAGACATTACTTTGCCAACAAAGGTCCATCTAGTCAAGGCTATGGTTTTTCCAGCAGTCATGTATGGATGTGAGAGTTGGACTCTAAAGAAAGCTGAGAGCTGAAGCATTGATGCTTTTGAACTGTGGTGTTGGAGAAGACTCTTGAGAGTCCCTTGGACTGCAAGGAGATCCAACCAGTCCATCCTGAAGCAGATCAGTCCTGGGTGTTCATTGGAAGGACTGATGCTGAAGCTGAAACTCCAATACTTTGGTCACCTGATGTAAAGAGCTGACTCATCTGAAAAGACCCTGATGCTGCAAAAGATTGAAGGCAGGAGGAGAAGGGGACGACAGAGGATGAGATGGCTGGATGGCATCACTGACTCGATGGACATGGGTTTGGGTAGACTCTGGGAGTTGGTGATGGACAGGGAGGCCTGGCGTGCTGTGATTCATGGGGTCACAAAGAGTCGGACATGACTGAGCAACTGAACTGAACTGAATAGAACTGAGTCACCAGCAACAATGACTTTCTCTCTAACCTTCAAACACACCAAGGTCACCCACTGAGGGACCTACACACTTGCTGTTCGCTCTACTAGGACACTTGTCCTCCAGATATTCACCTAGGTGCTCCCTTGACATCAATCAGGTTTTAGAGCAAATATCAGTTCTTTAAAGGCTCTCCTCGATGACCCAGGTAAAATGGTACCTTTCTTGAAGCCCACAACCTCCAGTCTATTACACTCTATAAAGTCTTCATCAAAGAACTCATTTGTAAGTTTCCAAAATTATTTTATTTATATTAGTTTATATATCCACAGTCTTTATCTTTCCTAGCTCTCATTAGAAAGTATACTTTTTGAGAATAAGAGTTCTATCAGTCATATTTATTGCTATATGAATGCTACCTAAAATATGGAGGATGAAAACAACAATAAGTATTTGTTGATTTATTCTGATTATTTCTTTGAAATCACAACAGCAACTACATAGAAAGTGCTCAACTGGTGAATGAAAGCAGTTCACTAACTAGAAATTTTGCCATTTTGTTCATTTTATAATCGATTTCAATAAAACACATAAATGTCCCAAGGCTACATCCATACTCACTACAGAGCAATGGCTGGTTGATGAGGATTCCTTCTTCTCCGGTAACAGCAACACTGATTTCATATTTTCACTGTCTGCATAATCCACAGGCCGCAGACCAAATATGTTGCTGGTAAAATAAGTACAGATGGGTTTAAGTAAATAAAATGTGTGATCTGATTTTTCACTAAATGAATACACTAGTGGAACAATTTTTTCAACTTTCCTAATAAGACACAATTTTTTGAAAATAAATGACTCAAGAATTCACATCAGGCATAAGAATCAAGTACTACAAGCTGCTGAAAAATAGAAAAAAATATGTGAAAATAGAAAAAGAGATGTGAAATTTCAATTTAACACCAGACCATTACAGGGACTCTTCTTAACTGAATATATTGTTACTTAAACATGATTTTTTTTCACAACTCCATATTGGTATTCAAATTCATATTTTAAAATATAGCTTCATAATCATTAATCACTATGGGCTGATTACATGCTTTCAAATGCAAATAAAAATCACTTACTGTAGCTGTTACAGGCTCTATAGTCTATATAAACAAATACAGAAATTAGATAAATTCACAAGATAGGTATTTAGATTCACTAGAAGGAAAAGTATGTCACATGACAATTTAATAAAGTGGTAAACAGGGCATTTTAAAATTAATTTTTAATATGTATGTACACTACAATCTACAATAATTATAGCCATCACAGAATAAACTGATGGGAGTTCAGAAAGCGACCCAGACTTCCCTGCTGCACTAATTCGAGAGTCACAGAACATTACAAGGGAAGAGACCTCAGACACATGGTACGGCTGTTACTTCACTGAAAGCTTCCACTGACTTGACAAAGGTCTCGCTTTCCTTCTATTCATTCTAACAATATTCCATATTGCCCATGATTAGTCTTTCAATCATAAGGACACTGTTAAAATTACAGCACTTTGTCTAAAATCCACTTCTTTACATACAGTTTCAAAATGATTTTAATGCATTATATCATGGCAGAAAAGTTTTTACACTGAACCTGTCTTTTGAAATCTTCTCTGGTTTTTAGATTACAGGATATCCATACAACAGTCATTATTGTTCATGTAAAAAAAAATGCAATGTGTTAAACAGGATATAAAATTATAAACTTGGTACAATACGAGCTTTCAAATTTGTATCAAATGTGCAGGAAAAGATCTGGATGGAAACACGGAAACATTAAGAGGGAGAGAAAGGAAGAAGGTGTCAAATCTGAGAGCACGGGGTGAGAGATACGAGCACCTACTAGGTTTAGAGTCAAGGTCATTAATGACCTTAGAGAAAGCTGTTATGATGGCAGAGTGGAAAAAGAAATGAACCACAGCAAATGTTTCTCTAATGACTGCTATTCACGACTATCAGGTTCAGTCACTCTTTCTCCTTGGGCAAGTGCTACATAAACTCTGATCATCGTGTATTCTCAGATTCCCTTACATGCCCAAGTCCTACAGCATGTGTCTTTCTTCTGAAAAGTTTTTCTCAAACCAAAGTATAATACAGTTACTTGTATTTCAACTTTCTGATTTAAAAAAAAAAGGACACCAGTTACTGCACCAAATTATTATATATTTAAAGCAGGAGCGGGGGCTTCCCTTGTGGCTCAGCTGGTAAAGAATCTGCCTGCAAGGAGGGAGACCTAGGTTTGATCCCTGGGTTGGGAAGATCCCCTGGAGAAGCAAAAGGCTACCCACTCCAGTATTCTTGCCTAGAGAATTTCATGGACTGTATAGTCCATGGGGTTGCAAAGAGTTGGACAGGACTGAGTGACTTTCACTTTCACTCTCAAAGCAGATAAGGTCATTTTCTTTCAAAAGGGAGCTGATCTCATCCACTACACTTGACATTTCTCAATTTCATTATCTGTTATGGCCATGTACCAAATACACAATCTCCTCACATACAAATGTTGTAAGTATGACAATCAAAAAGGAATCAATATGCTAGGTCTTATATCCCCAGATGCAAAAATAAACAAAAAAAGTCACACTATATGCATTAAAAAAAAAAAAAATCAATCAGTGCACACATAAGGACTTTTTATCAAAGACAAATGTAGATTTCTCCAAGGAAATGAAATTTAAGAGCCCAATCAAGTATACTTTAATGCACAGTAACTACAGCATAATTATTTTACACAAATACAAACTAAAGAGAACCATGACAACATTTAAAAATGTTAAATGAAAGTACTTTCCAAAGAACCAAATCAGCTTAAAAAGGCATTAAATCAAAAATAAACAATGGTCTCTGAACAAGGAAGATGCTTTTACGATCTTAAAAAAACTGCTTCATAAAATGACTAGCAAGATTCTAGTCATTTAGAGTCCTTACTACACAAAGCTTACTACCTCAATATGGTTTTTAAACATGTGATTTCTCTACCTGGATTATGGATGGCTTCTGCCTATACACAATTTGCTAAACGCTTAGCCTTCCTGCATTGCTAATGAACTGGAGAATGGCACATTAAAAATGCTACTGAAATAATCAGTTAACCCTTAGTCCTGCATCATGGGAGATGCAGTCTATTAAATCCTGTCATGATACTGCTTTGCCATGGACCACTGAAATTTGGAATTAGACACAAGTTTTTATGTGACACCTTCAAAAACCATAGCAAGAGAAGACAGAGCATATGTAAGATTTCTCCTTTATTATGTGGGCACAAAAAAGGCATAAAACTTTTTCCCCATAATGATATATTTGAATGAATACTGTGCTTACACATTTATGTCAAAAATCAGTTTAAAATATAATTAGATTATCTTCTTTAAAAAAAAAAAAATAGGTAATACATAGAGGAAAAGCCACAAGGAACTATTGATGTGATCAATTATTAACTGAAGACATGATAAATCACTTATTCCCCATCACTATATAAGGAAGAAGTGTTTTGTTTGCTTTAGATTTACTGCAATATCATGGAGCAGACTAAGTATCAATAATTTGCTATTAGAATGGGTTACCAAGGGAGCTTATAGAACGATTTTTTTCCTAAATGTTCTTAAATATAGCACGTTCTTTATTTTTTGACATACTTTAATCTAAAACCTTAACCTTAAAACAGATTATTTTGGAGGGATACATAATACTTAGAAAAAACATTGTCTTTGCCTGTAATCCTACTGAGGACAAATACTCTTTAAATAGATAAGTATAAAACTAAAAAGCATTAATCAAGGCACAAATAATTAGGTGAAATGTGAGATGGATTTTACAGGAGGTTAAAAAAAAAACACACACAGTAGCAAATAAAATGAACTCAAACTCAGGACTAGAAACTAGAATTTGGAAGATGAATGTGAAGGGCTTGTTGGGGGAATAAGTAATGTGATTATTGAAATGGATGGAATTAATGGAAGAAAGCTTTCTATCAGGGCTGAAGAGCCTAATTACTATATGCTCATGTGTCTGAGCCAAATAGAACATGGAAAATTGAAAACTATATGCAGGTCAAGAAGCAATCAGTCAGTTCAGTTCAGTCGCTCAGTCGTGTCCGACTCTTTGCGACCCCATGAATCACAGCACGCCAGGCCTCCCTCCATCACCAACTCCCAGAGTTCACTCAGACTCACGTCCATCGAGTCAGTGATGCCATCCAGCCATCTCATCCTCTGTCGTCCCCTTCTCCTCCTGCCCCCAATCCCTCCCAGCATCAGAGTCCTTTCCAGTGAATCAATTCTTCGCATGAGGTGGCCAAACAACTGGAGTTTCAGCTTTAGCATCATTCCTTCCAAAGAAATCCCAGGGCTGATCTCCTTCAGAATGGACTGGTTGGATCTCCTTGCAGTCCAAGGGACTCTCAAGAGTCTTCTCCAATACCACAATAGTTAGAACCAAATGTGAAACAATGGGCTGAGTCCAATAGGGAAAGGAGTACATCAAGGCTGTACACCGTCACTCTGTTTACTTAACTTATATGCAAAGTACATCATGCGAAATGCTGGGGTGGATGAAGCACAAGGTGGAATCAAGGTTGTCGGGAGAGATATCAGTAACCTCAGATATGTAGATGACACCACCCTAATGGCAGAAGTGAAGAGGAACTAAAGACCCTCATGATGAAGGTGAAAGAGGAGAGTGAAAAAGCTGGCTTAAAACTCAACATTCAAAAAACGAAGATCATGGCATCCAGTTCCATCACTTCACAGCAAACAAATGGGGAAACAATGGAAACAGTGGCAGACTTTATTTTCTTGGGTGCCAAAATCACTGCAGAAGATGACTGTAGACACGAAATTAAAAGATGCTTGCTCCTTGGGAGAAAAGCTATCACCAACCTAGACAGTGTATTAAAAAGCAAAGACGTCACTTTGCTGACAAAGGTCTGTACAGTTAAAGCTATGGTTTTTCCAGTAGTCATGTCCAGACATGAGAGATGGACCATCAAGAAGACAGAGCTCCAAAGAATTGATGCTTCGAACTGTGGTGCTGGAGAAGACTCTTGAGAATCCCTTGGATTGCAAGTTCATACCAGTCAATCCTAAAGGAAGTCAACCCTGAATTCATTGCAAGGACTGATGCTGAAGCTCCAACACTTTGCCCACCTGATGCAAAGAGCCAACTCACTGGAAAAGACCCTGATGCTGGGAAAGACTGAAGGCAAGAGGAAAAGGGGGTGACAGAGGACGATACGGACATGAGTTTAAGCAAACTCCAGGAGATGGTGAAGGACAGGGAAACCTGAAGTGCTGCAGTCCATGGAGTTGCAAAGAGTCGGATATCACTGAGCAAATGAATGCCACAAATAAGGCATAAAGCAACAGTCATTAGAGACAAAGACAGTATGTAGCTGTGAAAACAGAAAAACATATATGTATACTGGCTAAACTATGGGTCAATGCAAACCAATAAAATTAAAACTATTTTCAGAATATAGGAAAACCGCAACATCTTCACTGCTGAATTTACACGTAGTGCATGACAGTATATTAACAACTTTCATATGCACCATTTTTGACAGTTCAGTTCTCTTATGACCTATCAAAGAAATCTCTTTATGATTCAGTGAATGGCAAATGACTACATATAGATAACATACTTTATCAATACTAAATCATAAAAACTGATAAGTAAAACATTTTATATAGTCACTAACCAGGAAAGTATCTTTCTGATTCCAATTTTTCTTCTGTTTCTTCACAACATATTATATTAGCAAATTTTACCACTTTTTTCCCTCTGATATATTCCTGCTCTATTTTTTTAGTGCTGATTTTAAATAATTTTAAATGTATTTCACATAAAAGTTTTGAAGGTATGACTGAAGATTTTAAATTTCTTTTCAAAAATTTAGTTTAAAATCTTGACAGACAATCTAAGTGTCCATAAATTATTGCTTTTTTACTACAGAAAAATTAATAAGAAATGTTGGAGGGTCATTGTTACTGACCTGTAACTGACCCAGGTTAATAGAATCAACATAAAAACGCATATATGTATTAATATACATAATGTATATATATATCACAACTAGTAATAATCATTTATTTATTTAACACACATAGACTGAGAATATGTGCATGCAGCCTGCCCTCCATTTCCACAGGTTCCATATCCATGGATTCAACTAACAGTGAGTGGATCAAAAACAATAAAAAAGAAAAAAAAAATTTTTTTTTTAGAAGTTTCAGAAACAAAACGAATTTGTCATGTACTAGCAACTATTTACATAGCATTACACTGTATTAAGTATTATAAGTAATCTAGAGATGATTTAAAGTATATTGGAGAAAGTGCATGGTGGCACCAGTGGTAAAGAATCTGACTGCCAATGCAGGAGATGTAGAAGACCTGGGTTCGATCCCTGGGTCAGGAAGATACCCTGGAGTAGGAAATGGCAATCCAATCCAGTATTTCTGCCGGGATGATCCCATGGACAGAGGAGCCCCTAGTGGGCTACAAGCTATGGGGTCGCAAAGAGCTGGACATGACTAAAGCAACTTGACATGCTCAGGCACACACATGCATAAGTTATATGCAAATACCATGCCACTTTATTTAAGGGACCTGAGTACCAGATTTCGGTACCCATGGGGGAACTGGTTCCAAGTCCTTTGTGGACACCAAGAGGCAATTCTGTACACCTAGGGGAGAAGCTACAAACATCATTTTATAATAAGTTTGGCAAACATGCACTCAAGTAGTTCTAAGTTCTCTTAGTCACTAAAGAACCAATGAGATAAAAGGGCCTCACAGAGCTGAGTGGGGCACAAGCCAAGGAAAGAAAACAGGAAGAACTTTAAAGCCTGGTAAAGCTGCGTAGACATCAAAGGAGAAACAATAAAAGGAGATACAGAAGTAGAATAAGAATCTCCCAGGAGAGAGAAAAGCTTGTGTGAAGGCCTGACATAAGCTAGTGTGGAAAATGAGAAACACCAAAAAATACAAAGAGAAGAGCAAGAAAGAAGAAAAGAAGAGGGAGAAAGAAAGAGAAGACAAAGAATGCAGTGTTCTGGAAAAGTAAATTGTGACCTGAAACGAAAAGGAAGGAGCTGAAGAGGTGGACTGTCTCCTAAGGACCCTGATCAGCTCCCTGAACGGCTATCAGCAGAAGGGAGGCATCAACAGAGCAGGACAGCTGAGAGCTGGGGTTACACAACCAGACAGCCTGAATTTAGAAAGCGTCTGTCTACAATGCGGGAGACCCGGGTTCGATCCCTGGGTTGGGAAGATCCCCTGGAGAAGGAAATGGCAATCCACTCCAGGACTATTGCCTGGAAAATCCCATGGACAGAGGAGCCTGGTAGGCTATAGTCTATGGAGTCACAAAGAGTTGGACACAACTTAGTGACTAAGCGTACACGCACAGGATACAATACAAGGATAAAAAAAAATGAAAGGTACAATCCTCACTTGGATTCTTTTTCATCACTAAGGCTAATAAAAACAAAGTACTTACTGGAGTGTGTTGTAACATTTCAGCCTTTTTTTCAGGTGTTTAACATTTCAGTTTTACCCCAAAAGCAGAGATCAGAATACAGTATAGGCCTTCAATGTCCTCCCCCTCATGAATGACAGAATAATTAATACGGACCTACTGTAAAACACAGGGACTCTTCTCAATGGGAAAAGAATCTAAAAAGGAGTGGTTATATGTATATATTTTGAGCAAACTCTGAAATTTAGTGAAGGGCAGAGGAGCCTGGTGGGCTACACTTCATGGGGTAGCCAAGAGTCAGACATGACTTAGCGACTGAACAACAACAAATATGTATGTGTTTATCTGATTGACTTTGTTGTACAGCAGAAACTAACACAACATTTTATATCAACTATATTCCAATAAAAACTTAAAAAAAAAAATGATGAATAGACACACACCTACAGCTGTCCCCGAGATGATCTTGACCACTAGTACAAGGGGAGAAGGAGACAGGGGCTAATTTAAACTTGCACTTGCACATATAAATCAGTCTATCCCAAATAACACATGAAACAGCATTTTTACTAATACTAAACCTGTAACATATGACAGCAAGACTGTCCACGATGAAATCCTTTATGAACAACTATGAAACTGCAACACATAGATTTTAATTTTTCAAGTCACTTAATTTGTGGTGAAACAAGAAACAGCAGAGAAATTCAAAAGAGCAACATGATTCTTAACAGCTATAAATAAATTATCTGTTACATAAGATGAATATTTGAAAAATTAACAACAGTAGTGGAATAATAACTTCAATGTATATACTATATTCTAACTAAGAATTCTACATCCTTAAAAAAAAAACTCTGTTAATAGCAGACCAAGTATCAAATCCTGAACTCTATATTTCTCTTAAAAAAAAAAAAAGCTTATGATATGCTCCAAACACCCAATATACTTCTGATGTGACTGGAATAGTTCTGTTTTAAGTTCAGTCTGAGACACATAGAAAGCCACAGAAAAGGATAACCTGCTGCTGCTGCTAAGTCGCTTCAGTTGTGTCCGACTCTGTGCGACCCCATAGACGGCAGCCCACCAGGCTCCCCCGTCCCTGGGATTCTCCAGGCAAGAACCTGGAGTGGGTTGCCATTTCCTTCTCCAATGCATGAAAATGAAAAGTGAAAGTGAAGCCGTGTCCGACTCTCAGCAACCCCATGGACTACAGCCCACCAGGCTCCTCCATCCATAGGATTTTCCAGGCAAGAGTACTGGAGTGGGTTGCCATTGCCTTCTCCTTAAGTATAGCCTATGAGGTTTTAAACAGTTACCAACATATTTCTGAGAAACAAAGAAACACAGAAGATTTGAAATTTATTTTCATATATGAAGTTAAAAATAGAACTTTTTCCCTCCTGGGTAACAGACTCTTATTTTAGCCCTCAAGGGGTAAATGTCTCATGCAAAACATAGCAACTTCAGAGCAAAGCTGATTAATCAGTTCACTTCAGTTCAGTCGCTCATTCATGTCCAACTCTTTGCGACCCCATGAACCGCAGCATGCCAGGCCTCCCTGTCCATCACCAACTCCCGGAGTACACCCAAACCCATGGCCATTGAGTTGGTGAGGCCATCCAACCATCTCATCCTCTGTTGTCCCTTCTCCTTCAGCCTTCAATCTTTCCCAGCATAAGTCAGCTCTCTGCATCAGGTGGCCAAAGTATTGGAATTTCAGCTTCAACATCAGGCCTTCCAATGAATACCCAGGACTGATCTTTAGGATGGACTGCATAGATCTCCTTGCAGTCCAAGGGACTCTCAAGAGTCTTCTCCAACATCACAGTTCAAAAGCATCAATTCTTCGGCACTCAACTTTCTTTGTAGTCCAACTCTCACACACATACATGACTATTGGAAAAACCGTAGCCTTGACTAGATGGACCTTTGTTGGCAAAGTAATGTCTTTGCTTTGTAATATGCTATCTAGGTTGGTCATAACTTTCCTTCCAAGGAGTAAGTGTCTTTTAATTTCATGGCTGCAGTCACCATCTGCCGTGATTTTGGAGCCCCCCAAAAAAGTTTGTCATTGTTTCCATTGTCTCCCCATCTATTTGCCATGAAGTGTTGGGACCAGATGCCATTATCTTAGTTTTCTGAATGTTGAGTTTTAAGCCAAATTTTTCACTCTTCTCTTTCACTTTCATCAAGAGGCTCTTTACTTCTTTGCTTTCTCCCATAAGGGTGGTGTCATCTACATATCTGAGGTTACTGATATTTCTCCCAGCAATCTTGACTCCAGGTTGTGCTTCTTCCAGCCCAGCGTTTCTCATGATGTACTCTGCATAGAAATTAAATAAGTAGGGTGACAATATACAGCCTTGACGTACTCCTTTTCCTACTTGGAACCAGTCTGTTGTTCCACGTCCAGTTCTAACTGTTGCTTCCTGACCTGCATACAGGTTTCTCAAGAGGCAGGTCAGGTGGTCTGGTATTCCCATCTCCTTCAGAATTTTCCACAGTTTATTGTGGTCCACACAGGCAAAGGCTTTGGCATAGTCAATAAAGCAGAAATAGATGCTTTTCTGGAACTCTCTTGCTTTTTCCATGATCCATTGGATGTTGGCAATTTGATCTCTGGTTCCTCTGCCTTTTCTAAAACCAGCTTGAACATCTGGAAGTTCACGGTTCACGTATTGCTGAAGCCTGGCTTGGAGAATTTTGAGCATTCCTTTACTAGCGTGTGAGATGAGTGCAATTGTGTGTAGTTTGAACATTCTTTGGTATTGCCTTTCTTTGGGATTGGAATGAAAACTGACCTTTTCCAGTTCTGTGGCCACTGCTGGGGTTTCCAAATTTGCTGACATAGTGAGTGCAGCACTTTCACAGCATGATCTTTTAGGATTTGAAAAAGCAAATTAATACTATATTCAAATGCAAGAGGCATTTATAAAATGCCAGTTTGCACAGCAAAAGCTCAAAGCGCATTAAGAAAGTATTCTAAGCAAAATGTGACTGTAAGAAAATAGTAAAGAAACAGAATATTAAAATTAAATCAAAATAAAATTTAAAGTAAGAAATATATATGGTCTCAGATTTAACTACAAAATAGGTAACTTTGTTTTACAGTTCACAGGGACAATTTCAGGATAAATTAAAAGGATAACAAAAAGTCCATCTTCTCTTTAGTACCTATATTCTACTATTAATACATTAGAATTTCAGAGTGATAACTACTAGTAGTAACCAAATTGAGAGATATCTCCAAATATACAGTATGAAAGTGATCAAAATAAATAATGTTATGGCAGGTTGGGGACAAAGGACAGGGGATGGGAAACAGGAAGTAGGGTGGGAATTATTTCTGTTAGATACTCTATTCACATACCCAAGACCAGAGAAGGCAGAAAGCATCCTGATTATTTTTAAGAACTATAAGTATCATTTTAACATCAAAACCTGAGGGTAAAAAATGGAAGTTAAAACAACAAATTATTCTAATTTATACCTATAGATGCAAAAGTTTTAAATAAATCCTAGGAAACTAATGTGAACTATTTCTGTAAAGATTAACGTAATAAACTAAGTTTATCCCAACAATACAACATGGAGTAATATTTTTAAATGTGTTAATAACATCAACTGGCAAAAAGTGTAAGATCATCTCAAAATCACTTAATAAAATAAAATCCAGTCTTGTTTAAAAATGCTAAAATAACCGGAAGGAAGCTCTTTTTTAAAAATTGAAGTGTAGGTGACTTACAATGTGCTAGTTGCTGGTATATAGCAAAGTGATTCAGTTATACACACATCAGTTCAGTTCAGTTGCTCAGTCGTGTCCGACTCTTTGGACCCCATGAATCCCAGCACGCCAGGCCTCCCTGTCCATCACCAACTCCCAGAGTTCACTCAGACTCACATCCATCGAGTCAGTGACGCCATCCAGCCATCTCATCCTCTGTCGTCCCCTTCTCCTGCCCCCAATCCCTCCCAGCATCAGAGTCTTTTCCAGTGAGTCAACTCTTTGCATGAGGTGACCAAAGTACTGGAGTTTCAGCTTTAGCATCATTCCTTCCAAAGAAATCCCAGGGCTGATCTCCTTCAGAATGGACTGGTTGGATCTCCTTGCAGTCTAAGGGACTCTCAAGAGTCTTCTCCAACACCACAGTTCAAAAGCATCAATTCTTCGGCGCTCAGCCTTCTTCACAGTCCAACTCTCACATCCATACATGACCACAGGAAAAACCATAGCCTTGACTAGACGAACCTTTGTTGGCAAAGTAATGTCTCTGCTTTTGAATATGCTATCTAGGTTGGTCATAACTTTCCTTCCAAGGAGTAAATGTCTTTTAATTTCATAGCTGCAGTCACCATCTGCATTGATTTTGGAGCCCCCAAAAATAAAGTCTGCCACTGTTTCCACTGTTTCCCCATCTATTTCCCATGAAGTGATGGGACCGAATGCCATGATCTTCGTTTTCTGAATGTTGAGCTTTAAACCAACTTTTTCACTCTCTACTTTCACTTTCATCACATACATTTATAAATATATACACACATATATATATTCTTTTTCATATTCTTTTATGCTATGGTTAATTATAGGATATTGATTACAGGAGTTCCCTGTGCTACACAATAGGACCTTGCTCTTTATTTTATATATAGTGGTTTGTATCTGCTAATCCCAAACTCCTAATTTATTCCTCTCTTACCCTCATTCTCCTTTGATAACTATAAGTTTGTTTTCTATGTCTGTGAGCCTATTTCTATTTTGTAAATAAGTTCATTTGTATCATATTTTAAATTCCATATGTAAGTGACATCATATGGTATTTGTCTTTTTCCTTCTGATTTACTCAGTATGATAATCTCTGCTGTGATGATCTCTGATATGATAATCTAAGATAATTCGCTCAGTATGATAGTACCAAAATCAGATTGTTTATATTCTTTGCAGCCAAAGACGGAGAAGCTCTATACAGTCAACAAAAACAATACCAGGAGCTGACTGTGGTACAGATGTTAAACACCTTATTGCCAAATTCAGACTTAAATTGAAGAAAGTAGGGAAAACCACTAGACCATTCAGGTATAAACTAAATCAAATCCCTTACAATTATACAGTGGAGTGAGAAACAGATTCAAGGGATTAGATCTCATAGACAGAATGCCTGAAGAACTATGGACAGAGGTTCCTAACATTGTACAGGAGGCAGGAATCAACACTATCCCCAAGGAAAAGAAATGCAAAAAGGCCAAATGGTTGTCTGAGGAGGTCTTACAAATAGTTGTGAATAGAAGAGAAGCTAAAGGCAAAGGAGAAAAGGAAACATACACACATTCGAATGCAGAGTTCCAAAGAAGAGCAAGGAGAGATAAGAAAGCCTTCCTCAGTGATCAATGCAAAGAAATAGAGGAAAATAACAGAATGGGAAAGACTAGAGATCTCTTCAAGAAAATCAGATACCAAGGGAACATTTCATGCAAAGATGGGCACAATAAAGAACAGAAATGGTATGGACCTAACAGAAGCAGAAGACATTAAGAAGAGGTGGCATGAATATACAGAAGAACTATACAAAAAAGATCTTCACAACCCAGATAATCACGATGGTATGATCACCCACCTAGAGCCAGACATCCTGGAATGTGAAGTCAAGTGGGCCTTAGGAAGCATCACTATGACAAAGCTAGTGGAGGTGATGGAATTCCAGTTGAGCTATTTCAAATCCTAAAAGATGATGCTGTGAAAATGCTGCACTCCATATGCCAGCAAATTTGGAAACCCCATCAGTGGCCACAAGACTGGAAAAGGTCAGCTTTCATTCCAATCTCAAAGAAAGGCAATGCCAAAGAATCCTCAAGCTACTGCACAACTGCATTCATCTCACATGCTAACAAAGTAATGCTCAAAATTCTCCAAGCCAGGCTTCAACAGTACATGAACCATGAACTTCCATGTGTTCAAGCTGGATTTAGAAAAGGCAGAGGAATCAGAGATCAAATTGCCAACATCTGCTGGATCATCGAAAAAGCAAGAGAGTTTCAGAAACACATCTACTTCTGCTTTATTGACTATGCCAAAGCCTTGACTGTGAGGATCATGACAAATCATGGAAAATTCTTCAAGAGATGGAAATATCAGATCACCTGACCTGCCTCTTGAGAAGGAAGCAACAGTTAGAACTAGACATGGACAACAGACTGGGTCCAAATAGGGAAAGGAGTACGTCAAGGCTGTATATTGTCAACCTGCTTATTTAACTTATATGCAGAGCACATCATGAGAAACGCTGGGCTGGATGAAGCACAAGCTAGAATCAAGATTGCCAGGAGAAAGATCAATAACCTCAGATATGCAGATGACACCACTCTTATTGCAGAAAGCCAAGAAGAACTAAAGAGCCTCTTGATAAAGTGAAAGAGAGAAGAGTGAAAAATTTGACTTAAAACTCAACATTCAGAAAACTAAGATCATTGCATCTGGTCCCAAAACTTCATGGGCAAATAGATGGGGAAACAATGGAAATAATGACAGACTTTATTTTTGGGGGCACCAAAATCACTGCAGACGGTGACTGTAGCCTAGAAATTAAAAGACGCTTGATCCTTGGAGAAAACTTATGACCAACCTAGACAGCATATTAAAAAGCAGAGACATTACTTTGCCAACAAAGATCTGTCTAGTGAAGGCTATGGTTTTTCCAGTGGTCATGTATGGATGTGAGAGTTGGACTCTAAAGAAGGCTGAGAGCCGAAGAATTGATGCTTTTGAACTGTGGTGTTCAAGAAGCCTCTTGAGAGTCCCTTGGACTCCAAGGAGATCCAACAAGTCCATCCTAAAGAAAATCAGTCCTGAATATTCATTGGAAAGACTGATACTGAGGCTGAAACTCCAATACTTTGGCCACCTGATGCGAAGAAATAACTCATTTGAAAAGATCCTGATGCTGGGAAAGATTGAAGGCAGGAGGAGAAGGGGGTGACAGAGGATGAGATGGTTGGATGGCATCACCGAGTCTATGGACATGAGTTTGAATAAACTCTGGGACTTGGTCATGGACAGGGAGGCCTGGCATTCTGCAGTCCATGGGGTCACAAAGAGTTGGACATGACTGAGCAACTAAACTAAACTGAAGTTAATCTCTAGGTCCATCCATGTTGCTGCAAATGGCATTATTTTATTCTATTTTATTTCAGAGTAATATTCCATTAATATTGCAGCTCTTAATATTTCACTGTATACATATCCTACCTCTTCTTTATCCATTCCTGTGTTGATGGACATTTAGTTTACTGCCAAGTCTTGGCTACTGTAAATAGTTCTTTTATGAACACTAGTATGCATGTATCTTTTCAATTAAAGTCTTCTCCAGATATATTCCTAGCAGTGGGATTCCTGGATCATATGGCAGCTCTAGTTTTATTTTTTAAAGGCATTTCCATATAGCTTCCCATAGTAGCTGTACCAATTTACAGTCCCATTAACAGTGTTTCCTCCACACCCTTCCAGCATTCACTGTTTATAGACTTTTCTTATGGTGGCTATTCTGACTGGTGTGAGGTGGTACCTTATTATAGTTTTGATTTGCATTTCTCTAATAATTAGTGATTTTGAGTATTTTTTCATGTCTCTGTTGGCCATCTGTATGATAAGATCATTATTTTTAATACGACCTTAATATTGACTTGTAAACCTACAGCCAATATTTTTTATAAAATGAGAATAAAGCAAGTATGCCAGGTATACCACTATTATTTTATAATATGGCTCTGGAAACTGTGACAAATGTAATACAAAATAAAAGTTAACATATGATCATTTGATCCTTCTCTTTACTTCTCCCTTTGATTATTGAAGAGACCTTTTCAATTGGATTCCTTCCCAGCGTGGAGGTGAAAATTTTCAGCTTCATATGTGAACTCTTTAGCACACAAGGCCTTTCACTGCCTCTGCCCACCTTCTCTGGCCTCTTATCTCACCGTGCTTCCTCCCTTCATTCTAGTCCCCTAGAAGTAAAACAAGTGCCTAGTACCTTAGCAACCATTATCCTCTTTCTGCAAAGTCCACCCTCTTATCCTTTTTCTTCAAATTCAGTTGAAGTGCTACATCCTCTAGAAAACCTTTCATGACTTCCTCTAGTCATTATTTGTAGCCCCTATCCTCGATATTCATAGAATCTTGGGGGCACTGAGCTATGAAGACATGTATCATACTGTTCTGTAACCACTACCGTGAGGGCCTGTTCACATCTACTTGTATTATACAAGTAGCAGATAAAACAACTGGGGAGATGAAGATGTAAAGGGGGCAATGGAGAAGA
Source organism: Bubalus kerabau (assembly GCF_029407905.1). Taxonomy (NCBI): domain Eukaryota; kingdom Metazoa; phylum Chordata; class Mammalia; order Artiodactyla; family Bovidae; genus Bubalus; species Bubalus kerabau. The sequence continues at coordinate 156,899,161 of NC_073626.1, forward strand.
GTGTAAGAGAAAAATCTAACACTCATTCCGTTGAAAATCCAGGAAAAGAAGGCATGTAAGTAGAAAGAAGCCTTTAGCTTTGAGATAATGAAGAAGATTCCAAAATGTCTCTTGTAGAGCTAAAGAATGGCATTTAGAAATTTAGAATAGGCAAAAGGACACTACTTATCTACAACTTCAATTAGCCGAAGCACCAAGGGCCAAAGAAGGAAGGATAAAGAACAGTTTTTGCCCTTTCTCGTCTCTACCCTTCTTCTAGAGATGGAAAAAATCTAGTCCTGGTTACTCTGAGATAAGATATATTAAGAGTAAAATACATGGTAAGCAGAGAAAAAAAATGGAAGCACACCTATCAACTCAGATTTCAGAGTCTGAGATATTAACAGCTTAAATGGAAAATGAACTTTAGGCGGAAAAAAAACACAAAAGAGTAGTAAGAACCCTACAAAGTCTCCATGACACCCTCCCCATGCTCTATTTCAGACATGGAGGAAAGCACAGGAACAAATTTCATCTGTTCTCACCTGTTAATACTTAACTCTAGAAAAACAGTATACAGAACACTGGCAGAAAGAAAAATAGACCTTAAAAATGTCAAGGCTAGAGGAATTACTTTGGGTGGCCTTGATCCCACAAAAGGAAACAGGAATGCCCAATGGGCAAGAGACTAACAATTCTGCCCAGGGAGCATACATCGTTCGTTCACTCTGATCAATACGGGGAACCAGTTCTACCATCCGAGATAAGGTGCAGCTTACAGAAACTTGGATTTACACATTCTCTTCATAGTTATAGCGAAGTTGGGAGCAGAGGGAGGCAATTCCTATTTTCATCTTGTCTGTTCCTTTAACCAAGAGATGAAAAAATATATCATCATTTTATGGATTCAGAAAAGTGCAAGTGTTAGTCGCTCAGTCGTGTCCGGCTCTTTGCGACCCCATGGACTGTAGCCCAGCAGTCTCTCCATGGGATATTCCAGGCAAGAATACTGGAGTGAGTTGCCATTCCCTTCTCCAGGGGATCTTCCCAACCAGGGATCGAACCCAGGTCTCTTGCATTGCAAGTCGATTCTTTACCATCTGAGCCACCAGGGAAGCCCTTTTGTGCATTCAGAAAAGTGAAAGTAAAAGTTGTTTAGTCATGTCCGACTCTTTGCACCTCCATGGACTATACAGTCCATCAAATTCTCCAGGCCAGAATACTGGAGTGGGTAGCCTTTCCCTTCTCCAGATCTTTTCAACCCAGGGATCGAACCCAGGTCTCCCACATTGCAAGAGGATTCTTTACCAGCTGAGCCACAAGGGAAACCCTTTATGCATTCAAAGACTGACCAATTCACTCTACAAATAACTGTGGGTACAGACTACCCGGCATGCTAGAGTCCATGGTGTCGCAGAGTTGGACACGACTTAGTGACTGAACAACAACAGACTACATCAGGCACTCAGGAGGGCCTGGGAGAGCAGGCATGATCCCTGGCACACAGAGCACACAACCTAACGAGAAGATAGTAAGAAGCAGGTACACTGCCACCTCCATTTATAACCAGGAGGAAGCACCATATACAAAGGACCCACGAAAGCCAGCCAAAAACAAACCATACCTAAGATGAAACCCAAAGGAAGAATATACCACACAACGCAAAAGCATATTTGATGGTTAGGAGGCAAAATAGCTTTGCATATCTTAAGGAAATAAAAATTTAGAAAGGCTAGTGCAAAAAAAGTTGAAGAATGGGGACAGGAGGGACCAGAGATGGAGTTGGAGAGATGAGGAAAGCTGGACCACCTGAGGCCCTACAAATTAGGTTCTTAAGTCTGACTTCTATTTTTAAAACATTGAGTTACCGGGAAGGGTTTTAAGCAAATAAGTCATTTGGCCAGAACTGTATATTTTGAAAGCTCTTGGACTGTGTAGTATGAAGAGTAATCTGAAAAGGAGATCAGTTAGGAAATGGCAAGGCTAATCAGGTCAACAGCAATGATCACAAGATAAAACAGAAACCAAAAAATACAGAAAATACTTAAGTATGATGACCACCAGTCCAGAACAGAAGGAATAACGATGTTTAGAAACAGCTCCCGGTCTGTTACACCTTAAATCAAATCAACTCTTGCAATTGTCCTACAGTTGCCTTAGTATCCTATACCCAAAATCATTCCTGATTTCAGTCACCAAATAAACCTGCCTTCCCTACTATCCAAACGGTACCAACCGGCTCTCCAATGCAGTAACCATCTGGCATATGTGACTATTTAAATTAATTAAAATGTATTTTAAAATGTATTTCCTCAGTAGCAACAGCTCCATTTCAAGTGCTGAATAATAAGAGATGTCCAGTGACTACTGAGTGCCTGCAACTGTCACGGAGCGCCTCCATCAGTGCAGAAAGATCCACTGGACAGCAATGGGCTGGCGGTGTACCTACACCTGCTGCTTCACCCCATAACCCTACTGGGTACAACACAGCCATCTGAGAAGGCACCTCTGAAAGCAGACCCGCTAACCGTCTCAGACCCACACCTTGTGTATTAACGAGCTTCACAGTGTAGTGAAGAATCATGGTGTACAAACCATACGACAGACCCTGGGTTTTGGCTCATTAATCCCCACTATACTCTGAAGAAATAGAAAAGCAGCAGGCATCACCCATGTTTTATAGGTGAGGACACCAAGGCACAGAAACTAACCTGACTGAAGCTATAAAGGCAATAATGGAATCACAAATAAAAGCTGGAATCCCTAACACCCTGACCAGTGCTCCATTCATAAGAGTGGTCATGGCTGATTTAAGCACCCATGAACAGGAACTATTCCGTTTTACCTGAACAAAGCAACCACCTTCTCTACCAAATGGATCGCTATCCCAAGAGGGTCATACCTGTTAGACATGTATATATGTATACATACACACAAACACACGGCCTAATCTAATACACGTGTGTGTAAAAAATTAAAAAAAAAAAACAGAAAAATTAAAAAAATAGAAGAGATGTGTTTTCTGAGTTTGCCTCAACCATCTTATCACATGTGATGAGAAAGAAAGGACATTAAAAACACCAAAACTAACAGCACCAAGGTATAGCAATTTCCTGCATTATTATTTATCTTTCAACTATATTATATGATTCCCTATTTTTTAAAAAAATGAAACCTATAAGATCTGCATTTTGGAATCTTTATTCCCTTCTGTAAACAGAGCAAGTCCTGACTTCTGTGTGCTACTTCCAAACCTGCAAAAGTAATGGCTAAACAGAGAGGCAATTCTTGCATTTTCATTCCAACTACTTCATTAACTAAAAAGAATCAAATAATATATAGGGAGACATGAACCAAGTTAGAGATTACAGATATAAAATCCACATACAGCATTTACTTGTGACACTCTTGACAACAGCAACTTTAAAATGCAGCCGCCAGCATTCACTGATATGTCTCCGTGCTCCAGTACTGGGAAACGATTTACCTGGAGGTTCACTTGAATGATTTGAAAAATCTAAGAAATAATTTGACTGCACTTGCCTAACATCTGAATTCTTACATATTTTAAATGTGGTTATACTAAATATTTAGGAAAAGAAGAAAAGGAATAGAAGATTTACAACAATTCTAAAGTACTAGGGAGCATACAAAGTAGTTATTTAGCTTCACATTCTTCTAATTCTTGCCTTATTAATAAGTATGAATCAATCTACATAAAAACTGAATGACTTTTTCCAGAAACTCGAAGCTTCCAAAATTAATCTGAAAACTGTTTCTGAATTAAGAGTATACCTCCCTTCAACATGTAAGAATTATAAAGGAAAAGGGCATGAATGCTGATTTTAAGTCTAGAATACATTGGCCACATTTAAATATAGTTGTGGAAAAAAAAAAAAACAGTCATCAACTTAGGTAGAAAAGTCTCTGCTTCATCAAAGACCTTGTTTCAATAAAAAGTCAGTGGAAAAAAATAGGCCTTAAGGTGAACTACTTACACTGCCTCCCTGGAGGCGCCATAGCTGAGTAACAGCTTGACAATGTCCACATGCCCGTTCTTCACTGCGTCGTGAAGAGGCGAGTCGTTCTGATACCCAGTGGTGTTCACCAACGCCTTGTGCTGGAGCAGCAGCTCCACCACCTTCAGGTGCCCGTGATTGCAGGCTTCATGCTGATTAAAGGAGAGTGAGAAGAGCAATGAGGAAGACCAATGAATAATATCATAACAAAGCCACACTTCAGAAAAATAATACAAACCTCAATCAGAAAACCGGTTCTTACCTAAATACTCCTACAGACCATAAGTTATTGACAGAGTAAAAACTCTTAATAGTCTTTAAGGTAAGATAGGCCGCAATCAAGATTTATGTAATTCATGAAAAAAGATCTTTCTCATTTGAGCCTTGGGTCAAATGCTCTTTACTTGGAAGAAAAAGTAGCTTTAGTCCAATTACAGCTCCTAAATTGCACTATAGCAAGAAATTTAAAACAAGGGTGAAAAAAAACATAGAAAATATTTCAAAACCAGATCATGCATAAAATCTGAAATCCTTCAAGGCTGAATAGTACTCACTAAATCAACTGCTTAGCCATAAGCTAAGTGGCATATATACACGTAAGCACCCAGCAAAGTGAATACCTTAGAATGAGAACTGACGAGACAAGCCTCTCTAGTTGTGGAAGCTACAGATATTGTATGGCTAGTGTCAGTGACAAAAGATATAACACAGTGGAGGTACTCAGAAGGAACTTAATGAATGACATAACTGGTAATGGTGGAATGTTCAAAGATGCTTCACACTGCAAATCTTCCTTCGGTTTAATCATCTGCTAACGATGCCACTGTGTTGTATTCTAAAAAATCTCTGGCATAGCATGCCTTTAAGTACATACCTTCAAATCTTAATAGGCAAAACACCACACTGAATGCTTCTGGTCTATTTCTATGAGAAAGGACTCCAAATTAGGTCTCATGTCCCCTAAATTATTCACCAATTTTTATTAAAGTTTGCCTTAGTTGCTTAAAAGAAAAATTAACCTTTCTTTGAAAAGGTTAGCCAGACTGTGTGTGGAGTCCAAACAACAAAGTGACTCTAATCTAGAATAAACACTCCCAGCTTAAAAAATTGCAGGGAGAAGGCATTATAGACAAGTTTAAAACCTTTTTTGCACCTAGTCTAATGAGAATCTCTCCATTTCTTCGAATTTACAGTTCACAGAATAAGGGTATCCATCTCATCTCTTGATATTTTATGGTTGCATTCAAACCACATGCTAACTGTCCCAATGGTCCATATAGCAGTTGTTTCTATGTACTTGTGCCATTCTTTTCCCAGACTGTTCTTTACATTGTATTTTTTAGCAATAAAAAGCAAAGACTTTAAAAATTATTTAATGTGAGCAAAGATTTCTACTACCTCTGTGTGTCTGTAATTGGACAGGGTATAAGTGAGGCCAAGACAGATCCTCAATAACAACCACTGCCATGTACTACATTCCTATACCCATTTCTTGACTTCTTTATCCTGAAAATTGTGGTTCCAGTGACATGCAGTGGTGCAGAATAGAGCCTGATGTCTGTTGTAGCAGTTAGCTTTCCATACATGTGGTAAATTCAACAATATAGTGGAACCACTCTTAAATCTAGAAGCAGTCAGTCAAAAGGTAGGCAATTTTTCACCTGTCACAACTGAAAAGCTAGATGAAACATGATGTTTACCCTTATTTGTTTAAAACATGAGTTCCCTTATTTGTTTAAAACGTGAGTTCTTCAGATTAAAAAGAGACTATATATATGGCAGAAGGGGATATACAGACACCTACATAACTATAATAACTATAAACCATAAACAGAAAGATAATAAAAAACAAACAAGAAGAAAACTACCAATGGTGTCCATCCAGCATGGTCTTTAACATTTGGGTCGTTTCCACTTTGTAAGAGGTATTCAACAGAAGGGATGTCGCCCTAGTAGAACAATGAGAAAGTAAAATTAAAAATTATAAAGGAAAGAAAAAAAAAATCATGATTTTTTATTTCTTCTTTACGATTTTGTCTTCTTCAAGATAAAATTTAAATCTGTTCTATGCCCATTGCTCATGAGTCAATAAATAATAAGTTACTCATTCATGGATTGTTCTCAGATATCAACTCAAACTCATGTAGTCCATCTCTGAACAGACTCCAATCTCTCTGCAATTAGCAACCTGTATCAAAAGTCAAGTCAAAACACCAAGGACAGTAGCCAAAGTTCATCTGATCATAATGAAGTTTTTAAAGTCACCATTTTATTTGTGAAAAACATCCTTTTTGAACATACAAGAAAACGGTTTCTGATTATCATTTAAAACAAAATTAAAGCCAACAGGGCATCTCGGTGAAGCGAATGTTAAACCCATAACTGCTGCCTTATTGGTAGTTAATCTACTTATCCTCACGACATTAATTTAGTTTCAGTTCAGTTCAGTCGCTCAGTCCTGTCCAACCCTTTGCGACCCCATGAACAGCAGCATGCCAGGCTTCCCTGTCCATCACCAACTCCCAGAGTCCACCCAAATCGATATCCATTGAGTCAGTGATGCCATCCAACCATTTCATCCTCTGTCGTCCCCACTCCTCCTGCCCTTAATCTTTCCCAGCATCAGGATCTTTTCAAATGAGTCAGCTCTTTGTATCAGGTGGTCAAAGTATTGGAGTTTCTGCTTCAATATCACTCCTTCTTATGAACACCCAGGACTGATTTCCTTTAGGATGGACTGCTTGGATCTCTTGCAGTCCAAGGGACTCTCAAGAGTCTTCTCCAACACCACAGGTCAAAACCATCAATTCTTCGGCACTCAGCCTTCTTCACAGTCCAACTCTCACATCCATACATGACCAGTGGAAAAACCATACCTTTGTCTAGATGGACCTTTGTTGACAAAGTAATATCTCTGCTTTGTAAAATGCTGTCTAGGTTGGTCATAACTTTCCTTCCAGGAGTAAGCGTCCCTTAAATTCATGGCTGCAATCACCATCTGCAGTGATTTTGGAGCCACCAAAAATAAAGTCAGCCACTGTTTCCCCATCTATTTGCCATGAAGTGATGAGAGTGGATGCCATGATCTTAGTTTTCTGAATGTTGAGCTTTAAGCCAACTTTTTCACTCTCCTCTTTCACTTTCAAGAGGCTCTTTGGTTCTTCTTGGCTTTCTGCCATAAGGGTGGTGTCATCTGTGTATCTGAGGTTATTGATATTTCTCCTGGCAATCTTGATTCCAGTTTGTGCTTCCTCCAGCCCAGCGTTTCTCATGATGTGGTCTGCATATAAGTTAAACAAGCAGGGTGACAATATACAGCCTTGACGTACTCCTTCTCCTATTTGGAACCATTCTGTTGTTCCATGTCCAGTTCTATCTGTTGCTTCCTGACCTGCATATAGGTTTCTCAAGAGGCAGGTCAGGTGGTCTGGTATTCCCATCTCTTTCAGAATTTTCCACAGTTTATTGTGATCCACACAGTCAAAGGCTTGGGCATAGTCAATAAAGCAGAAATAGATGTTTTTCTGGAACTCTCTTGCTTTTTCCATGATCCATTGGATGTTGGCAATTTGATCTCTGGTTCCTCTGCCTTTTCTAAAACCAGCTTGAACATCTGGAAGTTCATGGTTCACATATTGCTGAAGCCTGGCTTGGAGAATTTTAAGCATTACTTTATTAGCGTGTGAGATGAGTGCAATTGTGCGGTAGTTTGAACGTTCTTTGGCATTACCTTTCTTTGGGATTGGAATGAAAACTGACCTTTTCCAGTCCTGTGGCCACTGCTGAGTTTTCCAAATTTGCTGGCAGATTGAGTACAGCACTTTCACAGCATCATCTTTTAGGATTTGAAATAGCTCCACTGGAATTTCATCACCTCCACTAGCTTTGTTCGTAGTGATGCTTCCTAAGGCCCACAACTTCAAGTTCCAGGATGTCTGGCTCTAGGTGAGTGTGAGTGATCATATTCACCTTTTTTTCTCAAAGTTATTTTTCAGGCAAAGGCAAGGCTTATTTTCTCAAAAAAAAAAAAGAAAGAAAGAAAGAAAAACTGACAGCTTACTCTGAAATGCTGAATAAATAAAAGTTATATGTGATAAAAATTACATACACCAATGTTGTGTTTTGAGAAGAGCTTCTTCAGGGAGAAGGAAATCTCTCTCCTACAACAAGCAGCCCCAACTCCTGTTGGGGCTATTCTGTATTGATTGGAAAATATAGAAGTCACTAAATCCCCTCAAGACAGTAACATTTGCTTTTACTGGGCTGTTTCAGACTACCTCTCAAATACAGCAAATCTAAAATGGTAGCTTACTCAGTTTTCTAAAAAACAAAAACAAATCTTCATGCAATATATATTTTTAAGTCCCTAGATTACCAAAAAGACCTTAAATATTCAATGGGCCTAAAAAGCAAGCACTCTACATGTCTCAAATCAGTTGCGCCACGTCCATTAAAAAAATATTTCCCATAGTTCCTCAGAGGAGCAATTCTACACCTGTGGTGCAAGTTCACGTCCATTTAGCTACTTTTGCACCATGTTTAAGTCAGTTCCAAATGAGCTCAGGAACATCTGTCAAGACACAAATTTGATTTTTTTAAACAATCCCATGAATACAAGGACAGATGAACGGCCAGAACCACACACATTCCCAACCTTCAAAATGAAAGTATACACAAAAAATACACAGAAACCTTCACAAAAATATCCTCAATCTAATTCTACACAGCAGTCACAAAAACATATTAAAGAAGCCTGTAAATTAATATAAACACAACTGTGCAATGAAAGAGTCATATGGAAGTCACATAGGCAATTAGAGTGACAATTTGGAAACTAAAAGCAGAATCTCTTTTAAAGTTGCTAGCCATCTATGGGGAAGCACAGAGTATGACACAACTGAAGTGACTTAGGAGCAGCAGCAGCCGGTGGTACTTTTCTTTCAAGTCACCTCTTCATATTATCAAAGGTGTCTTCTGTTAACATGTTAGCCCTAGACTATCCTGAAAAGTACGAATAAAGCTAGTGGAGGTGATGGAATATCAGTTGAGCTATTTCAAATCCTAAAAGATGATGCTGTGAAAGTGCTGTACCCAATCTGCCAGCAAATTTGGAAAACTCAGCAGTGGCCACAGGACTGGAAAAGGTCAGTTTTCATTCCAATCCCAAAGAAAGGCAATGCCAAAGAACATTCAAACTACTGCAAAATTGCACTCATCTCACACGCTAATAAAGTAATGCTTAAAATTCTCCAAGCCAGGCTTCAGCAATACGTGAACTGTGAACTTCCAGATATTCAAGCTGGTTTTAGAAAAGGCAGAGGAACCAGAGATCAAATTGCCAACATCCAATGGATCATGGAAAAAGCAAGAGAGTTCCAGAAAAGCATCTATTTCTGCTTTATTGACTATGCCCAAGCCTTTGACTGTGTGGATCACAATAAACTGTGGAAAATTCTGAAAGAGATGGGAATACCAGACCACCTGACCTGCCTCTTGAGAAACCTGTATGCAGGTCAGGAAGCAACAGTTAGAACTGGACATGGAACAACAGACTGGTTCCAAATAGGAAAAGGAGTACGTCAAGGCTGTATATTGTCATCCTGCTTATTTAACTTCTATGCAGAGTACATCATGAGAAACGCTGGGCTGGAGGAAGCACAAGCTGGAATCAAGATTGCCGGGAGAAATATCAATAACCTCAGATACACAGATGACACCACCCTTATGTCAGAAAGCCAAGAAGAACTAAAGAGCCTCTTGAAAGTGAAAGAGGAGAGTGAAAAAGTTGGCTTAAAGCTCAACATTCAGAAAACGAAGATCATGGCATCCGGTCCCATCACTTCATGGCAAATAGATGGAGAAACAATGGAAACAGTGGCTGACTTTATTTTGGGGGGCTCCAAAAATCACTGCAGATAGTGATTGCAGCCATGAAATTAAAAGACGCTTACTCCTTGCAAGGAAAGTTATGACCAACCTAGATAGCATATTAAAAAGCAGAGATATTACTTTGCAGCAAAGGTCCATCTAGTCAACGCTATGGTTTTTCCAGTGGTCATGTATGGATGTGAGAGTTGGACTCTAAAGAAAGCTGAGCGCCAAAGAATTGATGCTTTTGAACTGTGGTGTTGGAGAAGACTCTTCAGAGTCCTTTGGACTGCTAGGAGATCCAACCAGTCCATCCTAAAGGAGATCAGTCCTGGGTGTTCATTGTTGTTGAAACTGAAAATCCAATACTTTAGCCACTGGATGCAAAGAGCTGACTCATCTGAAAAGACCCTGATGCTGGGAAAGATTGAGGGCAGGAAGAGAAGGGGACAACAGAAGATGAGATGGTTGGATGGCATCACTGACTCAATGGACATGAGTTTGGGTAAACTCTGGAAGTTGGTGATGGACAGGGAGGCCTGGCGTGCTGTGGTTCATGGGGTCGCAAAGAGTCAAACACGACTGAGCGAATGAACTGAACTGAACCCTGAAATGTATAGCTGATTTGCAAATTGCTTGTTTTTTATACTCAATCTGTATTTTCCTCCCTAGTTCTGAAAATCTGTCATATTTTCTCCTTCTCCTTTATGTAGATGTAATGTCATGCACATAAATAAAATTATGGTAATTAGATAATCCAGGGTCCACAGTAACGGGGTAAGCTTGAACCAATATATAGTTTCCAGGATATAAATTAACTTCTGCGTCTGATTTCTTGGAATTACTTTAAAACAGAAATCTCTCAAACAGAATATTTTCTGAGTAATAAGAACTCACTTCTAGGCTTCTCACAACTAGATTCTCTTAAACCACAGAAGGAGGAAAAATCAGAGGTAACAGTATTTACCAAAGCTTATAAAAATTTTTAAACAGACTTGATGCTTTCAAATAATACCTTAAAGGGAACATGTGTCACACTGAATCTTCTTATTGCTAACCTTTCATTCAAAGGAAATATTCTTCACGTATTCATGCATATGGCATCAATATAAGTTAACTTTTCAAAAACAAATACACTCACACACAAACAAAACTTTTTTCTTATAAAGGTAAGGTTTTTAGAATAAATATCTGTATAAAAATAGTACAGGACAGTACAGTTAAGTACAATAATAATGACCTACCCAAGGTGGCACTAGTTGTAAAGAAACTGCCTGCCAATGCGACAGATGCAAGAGATGTGGGTTCAATACCTGGGTCGGAAAAATTCCCTGGAGTACGAAATGGCAAACCACTCCAGTAATTTTAGCTGGAGAATCCCATGGACAGAGAAGCCTGGTGGGCTACTGTCCATGGGGTCACAAAGAGTCAGACATGACTGAGTACTTACACACAGCAACACCCAAAATGGTTGGGTTTTTACACATAAATGAACTAACCAGGTACCTAAAATTTCTCCTTTTAGCAATTAAGTACTGTTGTCGCCAGCTTGAAGACAGAGGACAAGGGCCACATACCCAGGAATGTGAGTCTCTAGAACCTGAGAAGAGCTCTTAGCTATAAGCCAGCAAGAAAACAGGATCTCAGTCCCACAACCACAAGCACACATACAGTTTCCACGAATAACCCAGATAAGCAAGGAAATGGGTTCTCTCTTAATACCTCCAGAAAATAACACAGCCGATGAACTGATTATAGTCTGGTGAGACTCATACCAGACTCTGACCTAGAAAGCTGTAAGAAAATTAATTTGCCTTGTTTAACTCACTAAATGTGTGGTTACTAGCTATGACAGCAACAGGAAGCTATCTCAAGGGGCTAGGGCAAGAAAACACAAGTAACTTCCATGAGGGTGATAGCTATGGCCAACAAAGATGCCCGGAAGTAGGTATGCGGCAAGATATTAAAGAATTTTAGTAATGATGTGGCCAAGCTCAAAGGTCCTTCTGTAAAGCCATCTCTGTAGCAAGGGATGCTACCAGCCCAACAGAAGAGGAGAACTACCATGGGATTCTCAGACCTCAGCACGTCCACCAGGTGTATGCGGTGCAGCAGTGCACTCTGAGGATCCGAGGGAAACAAGGAAAACGTGGGCACGGCACGTGTACAAGATGTTCCTGGAGAAAATAACAACAACAAAATCTATCTGACAGCAAAAAACTTCATCTGTTCTGTCGACCTGCAACGTCATCAGATCTGTATTCATCACTCGGCTGCTGTAACTCTTTCCTTTTCCCTGCTCTTTGTTCCATGTTATAGTATAGCTGACCCTTGAATAACACAGATCTGAACTGCATGGGTCCACTTAAACACACATTTTTTTCAATAAATATACTGGAAAAATTTTCGAAGTTTGTGACATTTTGAAAGAACTTGCAGACCCACCAGGTAGCAAAGAACTGTGGAAAAAATTAAGAAAAGTTAGGTATGTCATGAATGCATAAAATACATGTAGATAACAGTTGATCCTTACCTGATCTATGGTGATATTTAAATTAAATTAATCATGCATTAGTATTCTCACACTTTTATAACTTTGCTCTCAAAGAACTACACTACCATTTAAGATGCCTCTCTGTACAGTATGCCTCTCTCTTGCAACTGGAGAAACTGCACATCAGTCTATCATCACAGGTAAGTCATTTTTTTTAAAATGTAACAATATTTCCAATAGTGTATTATGAGTATGACACTATGGGCCATAAAAATCTTATGATTCACTTACAGAGTATAGGCTAGGCTACAGTGATGCAACTGTATCAGTTACACTTGTCTACCACAAAGCAATCACACTGCTGCTTCAGTATCAATGCATGAATCATTATACCTGTTAATAAATATGAATTTTTCACAATATCTTTTCATTTTTGATGTCTAGTGTTAGTACTGCATATACCAAGTACACTATTTTATATCATACAAGACAGCACTGATGTATGTACTGACTATTCATCTCATAAACAGACAACATAAACCAATGTTACTTTGTATTGTATAAAAGCAGTACAGTATCATAAATGTTTTCCTTATGATTTTCTTAATTAATACTTATCTCTAGCTTCCTTGGGATTCTCTTGTGGTTCAGCTGGTAAAGAATCCGACTGCAATGCGGGAGACCTGGGTTCGATCCCTGGGTTGGGAAGATGCCCTGGAGAAGGGAATGGCTAACCACTCCAGTATTCTGGCCTGGAGAATTCCATGGACTGTATAGTCCACAGGGTCGCAAAGATCAGACACGACTGACCAACTTTCATTTCTAGCTTCCTTTATTGTAAGAATACAGTATATAATACTTATAATATAGAAAACATGTATTCACTGGCTGTTTATATTACCAGTAAGGGCTTCTGGTCAATAGATGGCTATTGCCTAGAGGAGCTAAACCAGGTCCGAGGTCAGGGGCAGAAGCCAGGAGGACCCCATGCCCGAAAGGCGGTGGCCAAGAGGAGTTACCCACGTCCGAAGTCATGGGCAGCGCCAAGAGTGCCAGGCTGCGATGGCGCAGGAACGGCGGAGAGGAGCTTCCCCGCGTCCGAGGTGAGGAGGGGCGGCCGAGAGGAGACACCCAGCGTCTGAGGTCAGGGGCAGCGACGAGAGGAATTACTCTGCATCCGAGGTCAGGGGCGGCGACGAGAGGAGTCACCCCGCGTCCGGGGTCAGGGGCGGCAGCCGGGAGGAGCAACCCCGTGCCCGAGGCCAGGGAAAGAGGCCGGGAGGACCAACCCCACGCCCAAGGAGCCCTGGCTGCGCAGGCGGGAGCAGGAGGAGCTAGAGGAGCTATCCCACATTGAAGGTCAGGAAAGGCGGCAGTGAGGAGATACCCCTCGTCCAAGGTAAGGAGCAGTGGCTGCGCTTTGCTGGAGCAGCCGTGAAGAGATACCCCATGCCCAAGGTAAGAGAAACCCAAGTAAGACGGTAGGTGTTACAAGAGGGCATCAGAAGGCAGACACACTGAAACCATATTCACAGAAAACTAGTCAATCTAATCACACTAGGACCACAGCCTTGTCTAACTCAATGAAACTAAGCCATGCCCGTGGGGCAACCCAAGACGGGCGGGTCATGGTGGAGAGATCTGACAGAATGTGGTCCACTGGAGAAGGGAATGGCAAACCACTTCAGTATTCTTCCCTTGAGAACCCCATGAACAGTATGAAAAGGCAAAATGATAGGATACTGAAAGAGGAACTCCCCAGGTCAGTAGGTACCCAATATGCTACTGGAGATCAGTGGAGAAATAACTCCAGAAAGAATGAAGGGATGAAGCCAAAGCAAAAACAATACCCAGTTATGGATGTGACTGGTGATAGAAGCAAGGTCCGATGCTGTAAAGAGCAATACTGCATAGGAACCTGGAATGTCAGGTCCATGAATCAAGGCAAATTGGAAGTGGTCAAACAAGAGATGACAAGAGTGAATGTTGACATTCTAGGAATCAGCAAACTAAAATGGACTGGAATGGGCGAATTTAACTCAGATGACCATTATATCTACTACTGCGGGCAGGAATCCCTTAGAAGAAATGGAGTAGCCATCATGGTCAACAAAAGAGTCCGAAATGCAGTACTTGGATGCAATCTCAAAAACGACAGAATGATCTCTGTTCGTTTCCAAGGCAAACCATTCAATATCACAGTAATCCAACTCTATGCCCCAACCAGTAACGCTGAAGAAGCTGAAGTTGAACGGTTCTATGAAGACCTACAAAACCTTTTAGAACTAACACCCAAAAAAGATGTCCTTTTCATTATAGGGGACTGGAATGCAAAAGTAGGAAGAAACACCTGGAGTAACAGGCAAATTTGGCCTTGGAATACAGAATGAAGCAGGGCAAAGACTAATAGAGTTTTGCCAAGAAAATGCACTGGTCATAACAAACACCCTCTTCCAACAACACAAGGGAAGACTCTATACATGGACATCACCAGATGGTCAACACCAAAATCAGATTGATTAAATTCTTTCCAGCCAAAGATGGAGAAGCTCTATACAGTCAGCAAAAACATGACCAGGAGCTGACTGTGGCTCAGACCATGAACTCCTTATTGCCAAATTCAGACTGAAATTGAAGAAAGTAGGGAAAACCACTAGACCATTCAGGTATGACCTAAATCAAATCCCTTATGATTATACAGTGGAAGTGAGAAATAGATTTAAGGGCCTAGATCTGATAGATAGAGTGCCTGATGAACTATGGAATGAGGTTCGTGACATTGTACAGGAGACAGGGATCAAGACCATCCCCATGGAAAAGAAATGCAAAAAAGCAAAATGGCTGTCTGGGGAGGCCTTACAAATAGCTGTGAAAAGAAGAGAAGCAAAAAGCAAAGGAGAAAAGGAAAAATATAAGCATCTGAATGCAGAGTTCCAAAGAATAGCAAGAAGAGATAAGAAAGCTTTCTTCAGCGATCAATGAAAAGAAATAGAGGAAAACAACAGAATGGGAAAGATTAGAGATCTCTTCAAGAAAATTAGAGATATCAAGGGAACATTTCATGCAAAGATGGGCTCTATAAAGGACAGAAATGGTATGGACCTAACAGAAGCAGAAGATACTAAGAAGAGGTGGCAAGAATACACAGAACTGTACAAAAAAGATCTTCACGACCCAGATAATCACGATGGTGTGATCGCTGACCTAGAGCCAGACATCCTGGAATGTGAAGTCAAGTGGGCCTTAGAAAGCATCACTACGAACAAAGCTAGTGGAGGTGATGGAATTCCAGTGGAGCTATTTCAAATTCTCAAAGATGATGCTGTGAAAGTGCTGCACTCAATCTGCCAGCAAATTTGGAAAACTCAGCAGTGGCCACAGGACTGGAAAAGGTCAGTTTTCATTCCAATCCCAAAGAAAGGCAATGACAAAGAATGCTCAAACTACCACACGATTGCACTCATCTCACACGCTAGTAAAGTAATGCTCAAAATCTCCAAGCCAGGCTTCAGCAATATGTGAACCGTGAACCTCCTGATGTTCAAGCTGGTTTTAGAAAAGGCCGAGGAACCAGAGATCAAACTGCCAACATCCGCTGGATCATGGAAAAAGCAAGGGAGTTCCAGAAAAGCATCTATTTCTGCTTTATTGACTATGCCAAAGCCTTTGACTGTGTGGATCACAATAAACTGTGGAAAATTCTGAAAGAGATGGGAATACCAGACCACCTGATCTTCCTCTTGAGAAATTTGTATGCAGGTCAGGAAGCAACAGTTAGAACTGGACATGGAACAACAGACTGGTTCCAAATAGGAAAAGCAGTACGTCAAGGCTGTATATTGTCACCCTGCTTATTTAATTTCTATGTAGAGTACATCATGAGAAATGCTGGACTGGAAGAAGCACAAGCTGGAATCAAGATTGCCGGGAGAAATATCAATAACCTCAGATATGCAGATGACACCACCCTTATGGCAGAAAGTGAAGAGGAACTCAAAAGCCTCTTGATAAAAGTGAAAGAAGAGAATGAAAAAGTTGGCTTAAAGCTCAACATTCAGAAAACAAAGATCATGGCATCCGGTCCCATCACTTCATGGGAAATAGATGGAGAAACAGTGGAAACAGTGGCAGACTTTATTTTGGGGGGCTCCAAAATCACTGCAGATGGTGACTGAAGCCATGAAATTAAAAGACGCTTACTCCTTGGAAGGAAAGTTATGACCAACCTAGATAGCATATTGAAAAGCAGAGACATTACTTTGCCAACAAAGGTTTGTCTAGGCAAGGCTATGGTTTTTCCTGTGGTCATGTGTGGATGTGAGAGTTGGACTGTGAAGAAGGCTGAACACCGAAGAATTGATGCTTTTGAACTGTGGTGTTGGAGAAGACTCTTGAGAGTCCCTTGGACTGCAAGGAGATCCAACCAGTCCATTCTGAAGATCAGCCCTGGGATTTCTTTGGAAGGAATGATGCTAAAGCTGAAACTCCAGTACTTTGGCCACCTCATGCGAAGAGTTGACTCATTGGAAAAGACTCTGATGCTGGGAGGGATTGGGGGCAGGAGGAGAAGGGGACAACAGAGGATGAGATGTCTGCATGGCATCACTGACTCGATGGACGTGAGTCTCAGTGAACTCAGCGAGTTGGTGATGGACAGGGAGGCCTGGCGTGCTGCAATTCATGGGGTCGCAAAGAGTCGGACACGACTGAGCGACTGATCTGATCTGATCTGAAGATTCCCCTGGGCTTTTTTCCACGGCCCATGTTGAGCATAGATAAACTATGGCCTGAAGGCTCGATACCCAATTTTGTGTACAGAGCTTTACTGGTTTATGATATTGTCTATGACTACTCTGGCACTAAAATAGAATTGAATAGTTAAGACCATATTACTACAGAGCTGGAATATTCACTTTAATTTCTCCTTTAATAAAGAGTTTGACAAACCACGGCTTGGACTAGGTCCTAGAGATCCCCACTAATAAAGATAAATGATTCTTATGATTGAAAGAAAATTTCTCTACCAAAGTAAGTGGATGCTTAACTAGTGGTCAGAAAATAATTCCCAGAAAGCTGAATGTAGAAACTAAAGCAGTCTACATTCATATGCTAGCTAGAAAAATGAACAAAAGACATTGATTACTACGCTAGCTACTTATATCTATGAAGCATTAATAACACTATAATGTTAATACTGTTATACCTACTCTAATACACACATGAACACACACACACACACACACACACACACATAAATAAAACAAAGAAGACAAAAAATAAAGTCTGATTTTTTAAAACCATACCTTGCAAAAATCAGACTAAAATGGAACTAGAGCTAACTCCAAAAGTTCAAGTTGTTCAAAGTATATGGACTGCCTAGAAAATAGTCATCTTACAGGGGAACCAGACAGAGCATTCTACATTCATCATTTATTAGAAGACAAACAAGAAAAGAAAAGCATTAGAAGAAACTCATTTTTGTGTTTTTCCCTTTCTACACAGAAAGAATATATCTGGACTCGGCCTACTCCATGTTCCTCCCAAACATTTTATGATTCTCACCAACTTCATGCTCATGGGTCTCGAAGGGTTCTTTCCAGACCTCCCAAAGTTCTCTACCCATGCAAAAGACCTGAGTTTCCCAGTGAATTTACTGTAAGATAAAAAAAAAAACTATCCTAAATTCAGTACTAATCTTTCCTATATTATCGTTTCATAACACCTGAATGAATTCACAAACCAAAGTCTAAAAAGCTGTGTCGCTAAGTGCTCCCTCTATGTCCAGCACTTGTGTCAATTTCAAAGAGTAACCACTGCAAGTATACCTCATGCTCAGCAAAAGAGGTAGCTTCCAGAAAACAAATATTGCCACTTCTGTGGTACAGAGGCAATAAACAGACATAACGCAAAGAATGGGCTATTGAAAGGAAGAGGCTGGCTGTGGGGCCCAGAGAAGTCCCTCTGTGGTGAACCACAGGAGTCATTCATGACACTCAAATTTCCAGTCACTGGAGGAATGTACAGGCCATGTAGTGAGACCTTCCGGACTCTGCACGAGCCTGCCAGGAGGGTCAAACATACAGAAGCTCATGCCTTCTCGAACTGCCCTGAGCTTAGAAGCTGGGTAAAAGACATGTTGCCGGCATTAAACTTGGCAATGGTGTGTCTATATCCATAAAGCATGAGAAGAATGGGTAAAAAAAATGGTGAAAACTGAACAAACCATTGAAAGTGAAAGTCAAAGTTGCTCAGTCATGTCCAACTCTTTGTGACCCCATGGACTACACAGTCCATGGAATTCTCCAGGCCAGAATACTGGAGCGGGTAGCCTTTTCCTTCTCCAGGGGATCTTCCGGACCCAGGAATCCAAGCAGGGTCTCCTGCATTTCAGGCGGATTCTTTACCAACTGAGCTATGCTGCTGCTGCTGCTAAGTCGCTTCAGTCGTGTCTGACTCTGTGCAACCCCATAGATGGAAGCCCACCAGGCTCCACTGTCCTTGGGATTCTCCAGGCAAGAACACTGGAGTGGGTTGCCATTTCCTTCTCCAATGCATGAAAGTGAAAAGTGAAAGGGAAGTCGCTCAGTCGTGTCTGACTCTTAGCGACCCCATGGACTACAGCCTACCAGGCTCCTCCATCCATGGGATTTTCCAAGCAAGAGTACTGGAGTGGGGTGCCATTGCCTTCTCCAACTGAACTATGAGGGAAGCTCAAACAAAATCATTATGGAATAGAAAAAAACAAAAGCACTTGGCAAAGTTGAAGCTGAAATATGGAAATACTGGTTTTCTCCTGCAAGGTCACACTCTTCTGGCCCAGGGACCCTGCTTGAGGTAGGGTTCAAGTCCCTATCAATTCTTGCTTCCCCGGTTCACAGGAAGTACCACTTATGGTCAGGTTAATTCGCCTAGTAATCATGTCATTTTTCACAAACTCCAAAGAAACCATTTTATACTGGGTCTCATTGTGAAGCTGTATTTCACAGTAAGCATCCTACCTTAATTGAAGCAATATGGAGCAAAGTCTCTCCTCGATGATTTCTCTTCACAGCTGTATGGCTAATGGGCCACAGCTTTGTTGCTGAGGGGCTACACATCATTCGTCTGTAACTTGCACTGTTCAGTGTAGAAGGCGGCGTACCTGGTGAAAGGCTAATGGATTCATCCAATATAGTACGGCTAGTCCTACTTAATGTGTCATCAACTTTAAGTTTGTTTGAAGGTGGTGAAGAACAGCCAGGCAATGGCATGTTTTCTAAGAGGACTGTTTGCTTAACAGAGTTTCCACCAGTGCTCTGACTTCTGCTTCTGCATCTCTTAGAAACAGGACTGGAAATTCTGTTGTGACGCCCACGCTTCCTATTACGACCTGATGACAAAGATTTCTTGGACGGAAGACAGTTTGCAGAGACTGTCTTCTCAGGAGTCACTACTTCATTCTTGCTCTCACTTTCTGGAGACTCTATATGCTCAGCCAATGGTAAAAAGACTTCATCCAAGCATTCAGATTCTGTTACGGACCCACTTGCTAGCAAGTCTATTTCACCATTTATCTGCAGGTCACCAATCACAGATGGTTGGCTACAGAAGGATACCAGCTTTTCCTTACTTTCCTCTTTGGAGTCAAGGTCACCATCTTCCTTTTCTGCCTCTAAATTCCATTTTCGGTTGACTTCAGCTAAAGTTTTCTTTTTCTGTTTTTTTCTGGATCTTGTGGAAGGCTTCTTAGGCCCCTCAGAAACCTCCACCGGAGGGCTCGTAGAGACAAATTCATACATGGAGGTCTGCTGAGCATTTTCATCATTTTTCACAGAAGGCTGGGTTTGCACTGAAAGTTTACTCACAGTATATCTGACTTTCTTACTTCGAGGACTAAACCACATTTTTATTGAATTCTTCTTACTTTCTGCATCATTAAATAAACTCTTCCTAGATGTTTCTTCTTTCAAATCTGATAGGAAAAAGGAAAAGAAATTTGTTACATGAACTTAATCTCTCCCATCCTGAGCTCCCAAAGAACTGTGTTGATAAATCTCCTAAGGTGTATCACCTTTTATTTGTGTACCTCTTCTTTCCTTCCCAGATTATGAAAGCAGATATTCTCATTCAACAAATATTTAGAGTCCTATCTGATTTTAGACCATGTTCTAGAAACTTACATTCCACTGGGAAAGACAAAATATACAAACAAATAATTAGAACATACAATCTGCTGTATGGAAGGATAGCCATGGGGAAAAGCTATATTAAATAAACAGATTAACAGGTAAGACTTAATAAACAGTAGTCAAAAAAATTAAGACTTATTAGCTGGGGAGGGAATAAAGTCAAGAAAAAAATAGACTTATTAGCTGATGCTTAATTTTAAAAGAGGACTTTTGAAAATTAATCAATATAATTCACTATAAAACAAACTAAAAAGAAAAACAAGTGGTTTTTCTCAACAGATATAGAAAAATAAATACACTGGCCAAATCCAGTATCCATTCATTATTTTAAAAAAGGCTCAGCATTAGGGATAGAAGGAAACTTCTTCAACCTGCTAAGGACATCTACAAAACTACACACCGCTAGTGCCATCCTTAATGAAGAAAACCTGGACTACTATTTTGTTCCTATTATCTTGTTTCTGTCATCAAGACAAGGCAAAGATGTCCACTCTCATCATTCCTATTCAACCTCACACTGAAAGTCTTGGATAGCACACCAAGGTTAAGAAAAAGATAAAAATCACATGAATTAGAAGATATAAAAATTTATCTGCTCAAAGCTAACTTGATTAGCTATATAGAATATCCCAAAGAATCTCTTTAAAAAAATCACTAATAAAACAAGTGACTATTCAAGGTCATAGAATACAAAATCAATATACCAAGTTCAGTTGCAACTGTATTTCTATATACTAAAAATGAACATATGTAAACTACCAGACAATGCAAATTCTTGTTGGCAATGTTAAAGACCTCAACACGTATGCTAAGAGCCAAAACCTATGCTAAGAGCCAAAGAAAACCACGAAAATGTTTTATATCAATCAGGTGGCATGACTACATCTGTGTTTTTAAAAGATTCCTCTTGGCTGGAGTGTGGGAGAATAAGTTGGAAGAGGGCAAGAGTGGATGCAAGAATAATCGCTAAGAGGCAAAGTAGCAATATAAGTAGAAGATAACAGCCTGGAGAGGTGATAGTAGAGAAAGAAGTAGAATCATCTGAAAAATATTTAGGAGATAAGATTTACAGGATTTGGTGATGAAATGAATAAAGAAGAAGGTGACAAAAACAATTCATGTGTTTCTGGCTTATAGCACTGGATGCACCTAGAGAAAAAAATACTGATGCTGGCAGGGACAATCTGCTCAGGCTCCCGAGCACACCGACATGCTCCTGTGGGGTGTACCAAGAAGGCAAGGCCCTGGATACTTTTTACCCAGGCCATTTCTCAGGATTGTGTGTGCAGCAAGCAACCCTGAGGGAGCAGCAGTGTCTCCCCAGGGGAAAAAAGCAGGCCCATTTCTGCTTTCTCTGTGCATGCTAAGGCGCTTCAGTCATGTCTGACTTTGTGCAGCCCTATGGACTCTAGCCCACCAGGCTCCTCTGTCCCTGGGATTCTCCAGGCAAGAGTACTAGTGTTATATACAGTCAATTCCCCAAAGCTCTGAGTTCCTTTCCTGTATGGCAACCACCTGTATGTGTAGGAATCCATGATGGGCCCTTTGCCAAGTATCATCACGGATGCAAAGGTGCACTGAGGAATTTCAATGGCAATGTGATAAAATATTTGCAAATTTTTTTATGCATGTACTCTTTCACAAGGCAATTTTACCTCTAGTAACCTATCTTACAAAATATACAAAATATTCATACATGTTCCTGGAAATCTGAATGTGTGAGTGTTAACTGCAGCAATATTTGTAATAGCCCAAATGAGGAAAAAAGTCAGTGTCTATCAACTAAAAATCAGTTAACTATGGAGCATTTATATTACAAAATCTTATGGAGCTGCTATACACATCAACTAACATGCAAAGATCCTCAAGACACTTTAAGTGTAGCACAATCCTACTTACATTTTAAAAATTCTATTGTGTTTATATTCAAATATTTTCATAAATTCATAAAACAAAGATTAGGAAGGTTAACTAAAAACAGTACGTTTGAAAAAGATTTTGTGTTTTTTGGTTGGGAATAAAGGGTAGAGGAGTACGTCAAGGCTGTATATTGTCACCCTGCTTATTTAACTTCTATGCAGAGTACATCATGAGAAACACTGGACTGGAAGCAGCACAACCTGGAACCAAGATTGCCAGGAGAAATATCAATAACCTCAGATATGCAGATGACACCACCCTTATGGCAGAAAGTAAAGAGGAACTAAAAAGCCTCTTGATGAAAGTGAAAGTGGAGAGTGAAAAAGTTGGCTTAGGCTCAACATTCAGATAACAAAGATCATGGCATCCAGTCCCATCACTTCATGGGAAATAGATGGGGAAACAGTGGAAACAGTGTCAGACTTTATTTTTGGGGGCTCCAAAATCACTGCAGATGGTGACTGCAGCCATGAAAGTAAAAGACGCTTACTCCTTGGAAGGAAAGTTATGACCAACCTAGATAGCATATTCAAAAGCAGAGACATTACTTTGCCAACAAAGGTCCATCTAGTCAAGGCTATGGTTTTTCCTGTGGTCATGTATGGATGTGAGAGTTGGACTGTGAAGAAGGCTGAGCACCGAAGAATTGATGCTTTTGAACTGTGGTGTTGGAGAAGACTCTTGAGAGTCCCTTGGACTGCAAGGAGATCCAACCAGTCCATTCTGAAGGAGATCAGCCCTGGGATTTCTTTGGAAGGAATGATGCTAAAGCTGAAACTCCAGTACTTTGGCCACCTCATGCGAAGAGTTGACTCACTGGAAAAGACTCTGATGCTGGGAGGGATTGAGGGCAGGAGGAGAAGGGGACGACAGAGGATGAGATGGCTGGATGGCATCACTGACTCGATGGACGTGAGTCTGGGTGAACTCCGGGAGTTGGTAATGGACAGGGAGGCCTGGCGTGCTGCGATTCATGGGGTCACAAAGAGTTGGACACGACTGAGGGAATGAACTGAACTGAACTGAAAGGGTAGAGGGGGACTTTCACATTTTACTCTACACACTTTCATACTACTTACAATGTTGCTAAGAGAATGTTCTCTTATATTTCTTATGTAAATTAAACAAAAAGAAAATAAAACTTGTATAATACAAGTTATATACCTAATTGGTGACTGAGCTGGCATTTGAATTCCTAAGTTTTCACTAAGTAAAAACTAAACCTTTTCACTAAATACATACTATATGTAATACTGTGATTTATAAGAAATATACATTTGGTCTTTGTCCACCATTGTTGTTGCTGTGTAGTCACTAAATTGTATCCAGCTCCTGTGCGACATCATGGACTATAGCCCACCAGGCTCCTCTGTCCATGGGATTTCCCAGGCAAGAATACTGGAGGGGGTTGCCATTTCTTTCTCCAGGGGATCTTCCCAACCCATGAATTGAACCTGTGTCTCCTACATTGGCAGGCAAATTATTACTGAGCCACCAGGGAAGCCCACTGTACCAGACACAGAGTTCCTAAAACCCTTGAAATTTCCTATATGAACCACAGGGGCATCTTTGGTTACATTTAATTGTGTTCCTAGTTACCTAAACGGCTCCCGTGAAAAAGATAAAATGGGTGTCTTTTATTATTCATAACAAGCCCTGGTTCAACCACACCTGAGTTTATGTTAATAAGATATCAGAAAGTCCCTAATGTTGGAGGCTGGTTGCCAAGGGAACCAACTTGGATTAGAGGGTTAGAACTTTCAATCCCATCCCCTGACCTCCAGGAAGACAGGGACAGAGGTTAAGCCCATCGCGGAAGGCCAATGATTTAATCAATCAAAACTTTGATCAGGCTTCCCTGGTGGCTAAGACCATAAAGAATCTGCCTGCAATGCAGGAGTTCAGTTCAGTTCAGTCGCTCAGTTGTGTCCGACTCTTTGCGACCCCATGAACTGCATTCCAGCCATCTCATCCTCTGTCATCCCCTTCTCCTCCTGCCCCCAATCCCTCCCAGCATCAGGGTCTTTTCCAATGAGTCAGCTCTTCGCATGAGGTGGCCAAAGTATTGGAGTTTCAGCCTTAGCATCATTCCTTCCAATGAACACCCAGGCTGGACTGGTTGGACTCTCAAGAGTCTTCTCCAACACCACATTTCAAAAGCATCAATTCTTCGGCACTCAGCTTTCTTTATAGTCCAACTCTCACATCCATATATGACTACTGGAAAAACCATAGACTTGACTAGACAGCCCTTTGTTGGCAAAGTAATGTCTCTGCTTTTTAATATACTGTCTAAGTTAGTCAAAACTTTTCTTCTAAGGAGTAAGCGTCTTTTAATTTCATGGCTATAGTCACCAACTGCAGTGACTTTGGAGCCCAAAAAAATAAAGTCTGACCCCATCTATTTCCCACAAAGTGATGGGACCAGATGCCATGATCTTCGTTTTCTGAATGTTGAGCTTTAAGCTAACTTTTTCACTCTCCACTTTCACTTTCATCAAGAGGCTTTTTAGTTCCTCTTCACTTTCTGCCATAAGGGTGGTGTCATCTGCATATCTGAGGTTATTGATATTTCTCCCGGCAATCTTGGTTCCAGGTTGTGCTGCTTCCTGTCCAGTGTTTCTCATGATGTACTCTGCATAGAAGTTAAATAAGCAGGGTGACAATATACAGCCTTGACGTACTCCTTTTCCTATTTGGAACCAGTCTGTTGTTCCATGTCCAGTTCTAACTGTTGCTTCCTGACCTGCATATAGGTTTCTCAAGAGGCAGGTCAGGTGTTCTGGTATTCCCATCTCTTTCGGAATTTTCCAGTTTACTGTGATCCACACAGGTTCAATTCTTGTCTTGCGAAGATCCTCTGGAGAAGGAAATGACAACTCACTCCAATATTCTTATGCAGAGAATCCCAGGGACAGAGGAGCCTGGTGGGCTATAGTCCATGGTGTCACAAAGTCAGACACGACTGAGCAACTAACACACACACACACACACACACACCCCTATATAAAGAAGTCTCCATTTAAAAAAAAAAAACTCCAAAACACAGTTGGAGAGTTTCCGGGCTGATGAACGTGTGAAGGTGCTTGGGAAGCTGTACACCCAGAAGGGACATGGAAGCCCTTTGCCCCTTCAACACACCTAGCCCTATGCACCTCCTTCTGTCTGTCTGTTCCTGTGGTATATCCTATTACAATACACCAGGAATCTGGTAAGTAAAATGCATGCCTGGATCTGTGAGACACTCTAGCAAATTATTTAAATTCGAGGTGTTGACAGGAGCCTACAATTTATAGGCAGTGGGTCAGAAGCACAAACTGGACCTGAGAGTGGCACCTAGGAGGAAGTGGGGGCAGTCTTATGGGACTCCTAACCTGTAAGATTTGACACTATCTCCAGGTAGACAGTGTCAGAACTGGGTAAACTGACACCCAGCTGATGGCACATCATGGCTTGATGTGAGGAAAACCTGCACATCTGGCGTCAGAAGTGAAACAGTACTTACTGTATGTAATAGCAGGGTGAGTGGTGGTGGTGGTTTAGTCGCTAAGTCGTGTCCGACTCTTACGACCTGTAGCCCACCAGGCTCCTCTGTCCATGGGATTTTCCAGGCAAGAACACTGGAGTGGATTGCCATTTCCTTCTCCAGGAGATCTTCCCAACCCAGGAATCAAACCTGGGTCTCCTGCATTGCAGGCAGATTCTTTACTGACTGAGCTATAAGGGAAGCCCAGTAGGGTGAGTAGAGGACACATAAGGGGAAGAGAGCTTTTCTTTACACAACTTATAGTATAATCCTTATGTGTATTTTATTTTTTCAGACCTACCAATCTTGCCTATTAACAGAGGCTCCAAAAATAGAGAGTGAACTGTACAGCATTTCACTTTCTGATTCTGGCAGTGGTCCCTCTTCAAGCTCTCTTGCTTTGTTTTTGCCCTTAAGCCCATTCAGTTCAGTTCAGTTCAGCAGCTCAGTCGTGTCCGACTCTTTGCGACCCCATGAATCGCAGCACACCAGGCCTCCCTGTCCATCACCAACTCCCAGAGTTGACCCAAACTCATGTCCATTGAGTCAGTGATGCCATCCAGCCATCTCATCCTCTGTTGTCCCCTTCTCGTCCTGCCCCCAATCCCTCCCAGCATCAGGGTCTTTTCCAATAAGTCAACCTTTATTCAAAAATATTCCCTTAACATTCTCTTTTCTCACTCCATATGGACAGGTAAAACCAACCCAGTCAGCCCAGCACAGTGGTGAGCACATAAACAGTGCTCAGAAAACACTGATGAATTGATGAATAAATTATTTGAAATGTTCTCTTAAATTCCCTGGTGGCTCAGACGGTAAAGAGTCTGCCTGTAATTCAGGAGACCCAGGTTTAATCCCTGAGTCAGGAAGATCCCCAGAGAAGGAAATGGTAACCCAGTCCAGTATTCTTGCCTGGAAAATCCCATGGACGGAGGAGCCGGGCCAACTACAGTCCATGCGTTGCAGAGTCAGACATGACTGAGCGACTTCACTTTCACTTTCATGTTCTCTTAAATCTTGACTGGTATTTATTCAAGGGGGGTTAGAATTCAATTTAAGGGCCAGAAGAAAGTTGAGAAACTGTCCAATTCTCTCATTTTAAATATAAGGAATTAAAAGTTAAAAATAAAGAACAGGGAGTCTCCCATCTCCCAATCCAATACTCTTCTCTCTGCACACACTGGATTATCAAGAGGGCACTTTAGTTATGAAGAACAACACCAGAAAAGCAGAGAAACTGGAAAAACCACCATCACCAGGACCACCTGACAGGACTGACAATGACCAACAAATGACTTCATATGGCCTAGCGCTTACTCCCCGAA
The DNA here is from genome assembly GCF_029407905.1 of Bubalus kerabau. NCBI lineage: Eukaryota > Metazoa > Chordata > Mammalia > Artiodactyla > Bovidae > Bubalus > Bubalus kerabau. The sequence goes on from NC_073626.1 coordinate 156,926,460, forward strand.
TTAACATGGACTGAATCTCCTATAACTAACTAGGACAAGGAGAATAGGTTTTATTTGTCCTATTTTAAAAAAGAATAAGGAAGTTATGTGACTAATGTTTTTCTCTTGAAAGGTCACTCTTCATTCAAGCTGAAGCATGCATGAGTACTCAGTCACATCTGGCTCTTTGTAATGCTATGGACTATAGCTCGCCAGGCTCCCCTATCCATGGGATTCTCCAGGGAAGAATACTGGAGTAGGTTGCCATTTCCTCCTCCAGGGCATCTTCCGAGCCAGGGATGGAATCCGTGTCCCCTGCATCAGCAGGCAGACTCTTTTCCAAGAGTTCTATATAAAATCTGTCTTACATTATGGATTCTAGAGGAAAATTTTAATGAAGTTCTAACACTAAGTTGCTTTAAGAAGAAAACCAACCTATGCATCTTACTCCTAAGGACTGGTAACAGCCACTGAATAGGAAGTAAGCATGTATGGATGTTACCACAGTGAAACTGTCAGGTGTGTTATTCCCAGGAAGCTTTCATACTTAAAGAGATACACAGTAATTTTAATTTCATTTTTCTACTGTTTCTGGAAATACATTTCAACATTTCTCATGTCTTAAAATATTAGCAAGAGAAAATGAAGTTATGAGATATTATTTTTGAACTCCTTTTAGATACTCTTTATTCACCAAGAACAGTTTAAAATTATTTTAATACATGAGAGGATTAATAAACTCTCAGATCTTCTCTAACGTTCAAAACCCCTTTGGTGTATTCTTTCACCTCATGTTTCTTAAGTACAAAATTCCTATCTTTATAAATAGATCTGCCAAGTGAAAAACAGCACTTTAAACAGATTAAGAAAAATGAAACACTGGATTTTGAAAATCAACTTGTATTTATCTCTGGAGAAATTTCAGAGATATGATCCCTGTCAAGCAAAAAAATTCAGTGAAACCCCCACTCACTCCAAAGAAGCTATTCATTCCTCCTGGGAATGGAAAGGAAGCCACTGCACTGAAAAGTCAGTTAACAATAAGCCAGCTGGAAGGAGAGAGGTTATCGGAGTCAGAGCAGACCCTCTCACACCCTTTTTCCATCCAAACTGAACTGATGCTCAGAAAAGTGCAATTAAAACAGGATCTTGGAAATAAGGCAATCCAAATGAAGATCCATTCACACAGACTTTACATCTAAATTCAACATCTAAATGTCACTTTTCTCTGCAGTGACAAATAGATTTCAAAACTAAGTCCTTTCCAACATAATCTGGAGACGAGAGAAAAGGTCAAAATGAAATGTTATCAGGATTATTTTTTAAGGAAGACTCAGAATTACAAAGACTTAAAGGTTAATCCTTTGATAGTCTGTAAAAACTCATACTTGATTTTTTTAATTTAATATTAAACACAGCTGATGACATTTTCAATTAAAAACATTGAATTCTGAAGTCCTTAACAGTTATAAAACTTACAAAATGTAGAATTAGGCATTTTAAAGGAAAATTAAGACTTGCAGGTAGTAATAACCTAATTAAAAAAAAAAATCTAAACCTAAAACGACAACAGAACTTCAAACTGAGGAGCACATATTTTCTTCAGTAACAACATAATCAACAACAGACTTTAAAATGAGGAACACAAATAAAGGAGTAAATGAAGACAGCATATATTCATGCAATTTACATGTACACAATAATCTTACTAATCTCACTAATCATCCAGTAAATAAATTTACTCAGGATGATTTTGATTATGCATCTTGTCCTAACTAAGCAAGAATGACTACAGCAAACATGATTTTAAGTTTTGGATTTTACATAGCATAACTAAGTCACACAGCATAACTAAAAGCGTAAAAAGAGAAAACACCACCACTGTTGGAACACAAATCAAACTATCAACAGCTACAACAGGTTTTATGGGTGAATGCTTTTAAGCATAAATTATCATTTTCATTTCATGAAGAAAAATATTGGTTCTTCCTCTACATAGTAAATTTCTTAATGACATTTAAAAGAATTCTATTCTCTGAATTTAAATATTTCTGAGTACTCCACAAAACACCGAGGAACGGAGACGTACATGCTGCTAAGGAGCTGCTTAGCCAGGAGTTTTTCTTAAAATTTAATAATAAACTATAGAAAAGGGAAGCAATTAGCAAATGTGATCTAGCTATCATTAATCTACATCAAAGGATTATAATGATGTACATTGTGTGCCTTTCAAATTATTCTCTATTATAGGTTTCACAACAGAAGTTGAGAAATCTCTTTGACAAACTAGTCCCTTATTAAAAATCAAAGGAAAGTACTTTGCTACCATCTGTGCAACATTAGCGCCTTCACTAAAGAATGATTATTTTGTAAGTTAAGAAGTATTCAGTTCTATTTAAAACAAAACAGCAGTGACACAGCTATTCAAATGCTCATCTTCATCTATTATAAAAAAGTCATAGCATATATGAAACACTACGCAATTCGCTACAGAAAGACCAGCATCTCTCCCAAAACCTTTCCTAACAGAAAGGAAAATTGAGACCCATGAAAGCATAATCAAAGTGTTGCTGGTTTTTTTTTTTTTAATGTCACCAACACCAACATATGCTTCACAAAACCTGACCAGCACCTGCAATGTCTGATTTTATAAGATGGGGGACAAGAGAAAATAAAAAACTTTAAAGTTTAATGCCACTCGTAGAAAGCAGATTATGTTTTAAAGAATAAGGTAAAATTACCCATAAATGGTTGTCAGAAAAATTTATGACAATCTCTTCTCTTTACAGAACACTGAACCAAGAAAAATCTGTTCAAGTATTTAAAAGCTCATTTTAGAAAGTATTACTATGAATTAGGCTTCTTTGTCTCCAGTATACCATATACCATGTCCATGATTTGACAAGGTCTTCCTAATTACCCACTTTAATTACAGTAATTATATATTTTATAGTAAATGAAAGTAACAAGGTTCATTCGGAAGATAAATTGTGAATTACAGGTTTAAAAAAAATAGAGAAAATGTGGCTATGTCCAACCATTCCACTTAATTAAACATATTCAACAGATTACCATTTAATAGAACCGTATGATTTTGGAGCTAGAACTTAGGAATCACTTAATCTAATACCTTTATCTTATATTATTTTCCAAGTTCCTCATTACAAAGAGGATGAGCCATTATTTGTCACCAAATGTTAGCTCCATTTACATAGTCATCTTGTTTGCCTTATAATATTTTGGCTTTAGACGTACTTGCTAGATAAAAAATATATGGAATAAACTATAAAGACACAAAGGGATATACCAAAAGAAACCATCTCAGTTCCCTTCAAGACTAAATCTGTTTTGGGTGGCTAAACCTTGAGAGTAAAAGGTGATAATGATGCAACTTACAGAAAGTAGAAAATACTTTGTACCATGGAAATAACACACCCAGATAGAAATTTATACTTCAATATATTTATATTCTAGATACATTTCATCTCCTCTAAATATAGCAAAAGAGATGTCACCATTATAAAATGGATTATTGAAACCAAAATGTAAGAATTTGTTTTAATATTGTTTTAATTAAGTTTAGTCTCTAAGATATGAATTAGTCTTAACACTGCCAATTTTTTCCTAACACAATTCAACAAACTACCCACACTTCTAACAAAAGTATGGTGCTAAATGATAAAACAATAGGCAAGACACTGACAATATGACCATCCTGCATAACCTAGGCCCTCAGTTTCCTCACCTACAGAATAAAAATCCTAAAATTATGATTATAGGTTAGGCAAACAGTAAAATTTCAATTCATTTTAAAATAAGTAAAATGTTAAAGTCAGCACAGCTGAAGTCTGATAATGACTAACGTAATCATCATTCATTATAATAAGGAAATAAACACAAAATGGCCTTTGGAAAGTGAATCACTGTAATTCACTTCCCATGCTCCACTTCTGCTCTTAGATGAGAAAAACAGAATTCCAGAAGGCCTCAGGTTCCACACGAAAACTTATTCTCGACTCGGCAATTTTCCTACATCTCTTTTTTAATGATGAAATATCAAGGCATTTAATATTCCAAGGTCCATGAAATGTGAAAACCATACTGATAACTCAAACATCACTAACTAATAGTAAAATTTCTTGAGGAGTCCCGATTCCTCTTGGCATCACATGGCACACAGACCTCAGTGAGCCGGAAGTGACTACAAGCAACCCACTGAAGGTTGTTCTGCTCCCTCATTAGTACCATCAGAGGTATCACAGTGCTTCTTTATGGGCTAACCTGTGTCTCTCCCAAAATTCAGTTTGAAGTCCTAACCCCATTACCTTAGAACATGGCCTTATTTGGAAACCGGGTCATTGCACATATAATTAGTTAAGATGAGGAAGATGGGGCCCTAATGCAATACGAACCATGATCAAACAAAAAAGGGAAATCTGACACAAACATGCATATATGGAGAACACATGACCGCCTTCTACAAATCAAAGAGAGAAGCCTGGCACTCATCTTTTCGTTGCAGACCTCAAAGTAACCAAACTACCCCAACCCTTGATTTCTAGCCTTCAGAACTATGAGACAGTAAATTTCTATTGTTTAACCCATCCAGTCTGTGGGACTTTTTTACAGCAGTCCTAGCAAGCTAATATCTGACTATACAGCAGCTGAAGAAGAATCAAATCAGAACATCATGACAGCCACAAACAAAAGAGCACCCAAATTTGAATGCCTGGACGACATTCCTAAAAGGCCACACATCTTTAAGAACCTGATGCAAGCCACTTTCACAGAGACATGACATTTTTCATATCATACACTTAAGAGAATCACTAATCCCCACCCTCAACACTGCTAAAGATGCGTGGACTCTTGATTACGAATTCCTGCCTAATCATTGGTATAGGGATGGAGAAGGAGCAGATCCTACACCCATGTTTTCTAAATATAAAGTAAAACACTATCAGCACTGCCTCTGATAAAGAAGGAAAAGAACACAGATGAACTAATAAAACTTTTCCTCATTGTGCCTTTATATAGGTTTATGCTATTTTTTAAAGGTAAGTACTTTTAAAAATATGTGCATATAAAATTATATCTGAAAATAAGCAAAACTTTATCACCATAGCACATTTTATCATGAAAGAATAGAATCTAACACAATAATCAGAAAACTAGATAAAGAAAACTTTTCTTTGGTAAACTATGGTTCAAAGTCTTCTCAAAAATATGGACCTGGTCAGTAAGACTCAAAGTAGTTGTCTTATTTCTTTATTTTGCCCAAACAACTTCACCTTTAGTAGCTGAAAATAATGTATCGTGTTGGAAAATAAGATCATAAATTTTTAAAAATAGAAATTCTACCATTTTGTATGAGCTTAATCAATCATTCATGGCATCCTACCAGTCAAGAAAAGGTTCTCCCATAAACACAAGCTAACATGGTATTATCTGGTCAATAAAAATCCAATTCCAGTATCTGATTATGAAGATTCAAAATGCTTTACTTTCTTTCCACAGCTGATTAGCTCTCAGCAGAAAGCACAATGGGAAGATACATAGTTAATACACAGAGTCTAAGAACAATTTTGAAAAACATTAACCTCTGTTTAAATAGAAAAGAAAAGGAATATTAGGTTTTGCTCTTTCAAAATGTGCACATCTAATAAATCTGTAGGAAAGTGATACACAGAAGGTTGCATTCTGTCTTGTGAAATGATATTTAAGTGAGTTTTAAGGACAAAATCATTATTACTAGGGACAAAAATCACTACTCTATATATATTATACAGAAATTATTGTAACAGTAAAAAGCGGGCAGAAAGAGAAGGGGAAGACAGAGGATGAGATGGTTGGATGGCATCACTGACTCCATGGACAAGAGTCTGAGTAAACTCCAGGAGTTGGCGATGGAGAGGGAGACCTGGAGTGCTACAGTCCATGGGGTGGCAAAGACTCGGACACAACTAAGTGACTGAACTGAACTGAAAAAGTGGGTAGTGTAGGTGAGGAAAAATCTCTGAACTGACAATCCAAAGAAACAGGCTTTATTTCTCCTGCTCCTGGTACTAACTATATGCGAGACTTCAGGCAAAATCATTTAACTTCTCTGGACCCTGGCTTCTCATCCATAAAATAAGTCAGACTTAATTATCTCTAAGGTACCTATCACCTCTTGATTCATAACACTATAAACCTTCAAATCTGAAATAAGTCATTCATATTTTATACATTTATAAAATCAATATGAACCTCAGTTATTTAAGAGAGACAGTGATACTTCCTTCTTACCTGCAAGATCAGTGTCGTGCAGCAAATTCTGAAGCTTACTACACAGCTGGATCATGCTGTCCAATTGTCTGTTTATCTTCACATCTTGTATCCAGGCTGGGGTATAACACACTGGACATTCACTTCCAATGCAGTCACTTACACAATTACTTAAAAAGGATCAAAAAATATATAAATATCAACACACATTCAGCAGGATCTAAATTCAAAAAAATAAACAGTATGAACAGAAGTAAATGAAGCAGAGGCTGTTCTAATAAACATTGGTCCATCATGAAATATTAGTTAAAACAATGTTTTTGAAAGAGTGTATTACACTAACATACACATCATGCAATCCACATCTAAAGTTGCTTATGTAACTTGCTACAAAGAGACTATACCTGGTCAGACACGAGTCTGCCTAACTTTTCCCTGTAAATAAATCTATAGCTTCTAAAGAGAATACAGAGGGAGATTTAAAAAAAAAAAAAAAAAATTTAGTCCCTAATGCATACAAGCCATGCATATGAACCTTGCCTATTCTAAACCTAACACTGTGCTTCATAGAAATTCCCCAAATTACTGCAAAGACAAAGGTAAAGGTATTTTTTCTTTTATTTGTGTACAAGTGTGTAAAGGCTTTTAAAGTAGTTTTTGAGAAAAGATTTTGGTTCTTTCAGGTATTTTTAATCTGTAGATTCAGTTAAATGACCTCAGATTATCTGTCCAAGAGTTACAATCTCATAATTAGAAAGGCTTTTATTAAATTTCTTGGTGGCTCAGACGATAAAGAATCCGCCTATAATGCGGGAAACCCAGGTTTGATCCCTGGGTTGGGAAGATGCCCTGGAGGAGGGCATGGCAACCCACTCCAGTATTCTTGCCTGAAGATTCCCCATGGATGGAGGAGCCTGGCAGGCTACAGTCCATGGGGTCGCAAAGACTGAGCAACTAAACACAACACAACAACACCATTTATGACTCCGATGAAGATATGCACAAGTTTTGTTCACAATTCCCCCCTGTAACCTATCTGTGAATCCCGAAACAAGAACCCTCTACACTGCATGGTGGGAGTTCCCTGGTGGCCAAGTGGTTAGGATTCCAGGCATTAACTGCCAGGGCGCAGGTTCAGTCCCTGGTTGGGGAACTGAGATTCTGCAAGCTGTACAGCACAGCTGAAAAAAAAAAAAAAGAACCTTCCGCACCTTCTTTAGCTTCACCAGATGGGCTGCAGCAGGAAGGGGTAAAATAATAGCCATAACAGCCACATCTCCTCCAAACACCACACCCCTTTTCCTATGACCCTCTTGTCTGCAGGCAGAGGACTCCTCCCACAGGATCCCCCTTCAGAATATTTAACCTGTCTTCTACTCAGCAAAGGAGAAGGAAATGGCACCCCACTCCAGTACTCTTGCCTGGAAAATCCCATGGACGGAGGAGCCTGGTGGGCTACAGTCCATGGGGTCACTAAGAGTCGGACACAACTGAGCGACTTCACTTTCACTTTTCACTTTCATGCACTGGAGAAGGAACTGGCAACCCACTCCAGTGTTCTTGCCTGGAGAATCCCAGGGACGGGGGAGCCTAGTGGGCTGCCGTCTCTGGGGTCGCACAGAGTCGGACACGACTGAAGCGACTTAGCCGCAGCCACCGCAGCTGAAGTGACTTAGCACCAGCTATTCAGCAAAACAAAAAAATTTGCAAAAACGTAAAAACAGTGCCACCCTGCCATTTTTACTTTGGTTTGCCAAAGTTATTTTCCCTTAAAAAGGGTTCTTTAATATTACTATGCAATGTTTTTATTATTGTTATTTTTAAATGAATTAGTATTGTTTAAATGTCTCAGTTTTACATGGGAAAAACACACACCCATAAACAAAAGCTCTTTGGGGGGCTCAATTTTCAAGAATGCAAAGTGGTTTGAGCCCAAAATGTCTGGGTCCTCCTGCCACATATCTTGAAGACTTACATCTGAGAGTTCATGAACTACTTTTATCAGGGACTGGCATGAAAGTATGATATTCTGAAGCTGCCAGAACGTGTCAGTAAGATAAAGACCTGTGTTCTGCCAACCTTCCCTTGACTCCAAGGCTTCAGCTGCACTGCGACATATTAAAGCCATCTTTTAAAACCGCATGGCGGTCGGAGAAGGCGAGGGTAGGACAACTTGAGAACAGCATTGAAACATGTATATTACTATATGTAAAACAGTTGACCAGTGCAAGTTCGATGCATGAAGCAGGGCACTCAAAGCCAGTGCTTTGGGACAACCCAGAGGGATGGGGTGGGGAGGGAGAAGGGAGTGGGGTTCAGGATCGGGGGACACATGTACACCCATGGGTGATTCATGTCGATATATGGCAAAAACCACCACAATATTGTAGAATAATTAGCCTCCAATTAAAATTAATTAATTAATTTAAAAAATCTGCATGGCAAGAGTTCCCTGGTGGCCTAGTGGTTAGGATTCCAGGCATTCACTGCCACGGCCCAGGTGCAATTCCTGGTTGGGAAACTGAGACTCCACAAGGACGCACAGCACAGCGCCCAAAATGAAAACAAACTTCATGGCATTTACAGCGCTGGTCAACAGCTTTAATATCGCCAAGAAACACAAACAGCCACCCTAATTCTTGGCAACATATAATGAAAATGAATCAAAACTACACTGAATCAGTTCTTTCTTCTGTTCACATACAGATGACCATTTTCTCTTTTAAGATGGTTCTCAGGCCTCTCTTAATCTTTCATTGGTTGTTTTAAATCACAGATCCCTTCAGAATCCAATTAAAGGTATGGAACACAGACAAACAGGTGTCTTATATACAGACCCCTTCAGAATCCAATTAAAGGTATGCAACACACACATATACACATGCTTTACATACAATTTCAAATTTGTTATGCTCTAGATGTGTAACTGATCTATTATATACAGTGAGTACAACCCTGAAATGAAATAAATCTGCTTATTCCAGAGTGGAGGCAGGGAGCAGACAAATTTTAGATAGGCATTATGGGAAGCCTTTTGGAGGAGGTAATACTTGAGCTGAAATACAACTGATGAAAAGCTAGGCTCACAAAAATCTGGTGGACAGAATTTTAGACAGGCATTATGGAAGACATTTGGAGGAGGTAATACTTGAGCTGAAATACAACTGATGAAAATCTAGCCTCACAAAAATCTGGCAGAAGTACAGTTCAGATGGAAAAATCGGTGAGTGCAAAAGTCCTGGGGCAGGAGTAAATTTGACATGTTTAATGAACCAAAAGGAGAAGGTGGCTGAACAGTGTGGTTCGAGAGGCAGTCAGAGACTCTGCCCTGTGCAGAGTCTTGTGGACCCCAGCAGAGTATTCTGATTGTAAAAGGAAACCACTGAAGGATTTTAAGAGTGGTTATCATATTTTAATGATATGAATGTGATTCAGATTTTCAAAAGATCACTCACAAGAATGTAGAAAATGGAGAAGGGGACCAGTTCTGAGCGTTTTACAATAGGCCAGGGAGAGATCATTTGATGGTGGCTTGGACAAAAGCATAAACAGGAAATAGAAAAGTGCGAAAATGAAAGACTGAGGGTACATTTTCAGGTGAAATGAGAACTTTATGATATGGGATAAGCAAGAAAAATAGCAGCCAGGCGTGCCTACTGGTTTCTGCTTTGAGCAACTTTGGTACCATTTATTCCAATGGCACCGTTTACTGCTATGAAGATTACCGAGGCAGGAACAGGGCAAAGGCAAGAACGAGCAACAGATCTGCTCTCAACATACCAAGTCTAGAATCCCACTTCATCATCCAAATGGAGTTATCAGGTAGGCAAGAGATACTCTTTCCTACCCCATCCTCCTGCTGGATGTGCCCCATGGAGCAGGCCTATGTTTCTACATAGAAACAAAATCCAGACCCTAACCATAGCCGCCTCCCACAGTCCCCAGCACACCCAAGTCACAAGGTAAATTACTTTCATATGTGCTTAAACTTCATATCACAGTTTGCTCATGCCAGATAATCACAGTCATAACTTGAAATAATTAAAAGGTTGATTCAAAGGAGGATATATTAACCCTGTCTCACAGACAATTAAACTAAGACATTCACTCCTTTAATTGATTTCCTCTTGAATAAGAAATAAGATGAGATGAAAATCTCTAACCTCTCAGCCAGGGCGTTAGTGGATATAATTTCATAGCAACTGTTATGGCTTGAATTGTGTCCCCCCCACAAAAAGATGCTTAAGTCTTAAACCCCAGGACCTGTGATCTTATCTGGAAACAAGGTCTTCGTAAATGATCTAGTGTAGATGAGATCATTAGGGTGACCACCCTAATCCAATATAACTGGTATTCTTAGTCTTATAAAAAGTGGACATTTGGACACAAATAGGCTACTCTGGCCACCTGATGTGGACAGCCCACTCATTGGAAAAGACTCTGAAGCTGGGAAAGAGTGAAGGTGGAAGGAGAAGAGGGCGACAAGATGAGATGGCTGGATGGCATCACCAATGCGATAGGCATGAACTTGGGCAAACTCTGGGAAAAGGTGAGGGACAGGAAGGCCTAGCCTACTGCAATCCATGAAATTGCAGAGTCGGACACGACTTGGTGACTCAACAACAACAAAAGGCACACAAGGGAGACTGCCATGTGAACTTGCAGGCTAAGAGCAGAGTGATGTATCTCTAAAAGGATCATTGCCAGAAACCAAAGATTTTCTACCAGAAGGTAGGAGAGAGGCATGGTACAGATATTCCCTTACCTCCCTCAGAAGGGGCCAACTTCACTAACACCTTGCTATCAGACTTCTAGCCTCCACAACTATGAGACAATAAATTTCTGTTGTTCTCAAAGTCACCCGGTTTTTGGCACCCTGTTATGGCAGCCTTCAGAAACTAATACAGTAAATGATAAGAACTTAGGTTTCACAGTTTGCAGAGGCCTAGATTCAAAATTAACTGGAAGAGTAAGAGAGGCATATTTGAATTATACAGTAATTAATTTTCTCCCCAAACTTAGTAAAGCTATTTTCTAAGCTTTGTACCTGTCAATAAGTTATCCTCTTTGACCTTTTAGCTTCTGATTTGTAAATTAAGACGGATAAAAGGATCAAAAGGAGATAATGTACAGTAAGTTATTTTGCAGTCCATGAGAATTATACAACAGAAAGTAATACCAGTATCAACATGGTCACGTGACTATTACCTTAGTAAAAAATACACTTACATTAAATGTGTGTGTCTATCTATCATAAGCCATCATTACTTACCTACAGAAGATGTGCTCACATCCGCCTAAGCACACAGGCTCCCTCAGAATATTAGTGCTGTTTGAAGAAAGAAAAATAATCAAGACTTAGGTCACTGTTAAACATTTTTTACCCAACATTTCACAAGTCCAAGACCCAACACTACTGTACTTGTTTCTCAAAACATAAGATATTAAGGTCATATTCATTTGAAAGGCTGTAACTCCCTGATTAAATATTGTATCATCACACATCTGTTGAATTCAAATAGCAACTACCAAACTCAGGACAAACTGTAACACTTTTTATAATGCATATGCTGTGAAATCATAGAAAGAAGCAACTTTGGTCAGTATCTCTTTCAAGTAAAACCAACCACTGGCCACTTCTTTCAATTCATGATTCAAAGTGTAGACCATAAATCTCAAAATGAGACTCACAAATAGAATGACTATACAGTGTACTGTCCAAATGACAATACTTCTGAGAATAAAGGGGAGTGATAACTGGATAGAACAGCAGGTAGAAATCAAGACTGTCATAGAAAAATAGGACATCTGGTCCCCTTGACCATAAAAATTTATGGTTTCCCATTAAAAAAAAAAAAAACTGCTTTCCAGTTGTTGTCAAGTAGCCATCTATTTTTTACAGATGTCTTTTCAGAAATGCAGCTATTCTTTCTATTTACAGGAAATTGCTTTATTCTTTAAAGCAACTGGGAATAGGAATCATCAGGCTGGCAGTCTGCAGAAAATTAAGTATCCCCAGCATTGTCCACCAAAAAACACCTGCTAAGTTTGATAATCCTAAGAAGGTAAAGCTACTTAACTAATAAACACAGATCAAGTCATTAAAGTCAGAGGGCGTAATGTGGCAAGAAAAAACAGGAGAAGTAAAGCTTTTTAAAAAAATGAACTTTTTTTGGTTTATTACACTAACCCTAGGACCTTTAGGTATTTACATCATTATTATCCAATTATCTCTGCGAACATCTCACATATAAATAAAAATAGTTTTCTACATTTCTTGAAAGATCAGATGCATCACACTGCACATTTTAATAGATATGAACATTAAAGTGAAATTGAGTTTTCAGCAAGAGTGCTAAAAACAGAGCACACCCACAATGTTATTCTCAAGATATTGAAAATGGTGCTCACTGACATTATAAACCCATCACTTTTTAAAAACTCAGAATATCTGATTTCTCTATCACACTACATAGAACATAGTGATAAAAATATGACTTGTGCCAGCAACTTCTGGCAATTCAGATGATCTCTGCTACAATGCTCATGCTAGTCCTATAATTTCTGTTCATTATTTGAGCTACAAAACCTAACCTCTGATCTCCGAATAAGTGTGTTAAATTCTACTTCATTACAAGCTCTGCTTCTGAGATCTCAAAAGTGGTGTGACCAAAAGTCCTCTTATCATAATATACCCCCTCTCTTTCACCCTGACCAAACCTCCACATTCAGGTTGCTCTCCATCTGGAGAGACTTCCATTCAGTATTAGCTGCTTGGATTCCCTACCAGCCCAGGCCACAGAGTTTTACATGCTTCAGCACCATCACCCTAATTCTACTAACCTCTCAGACACTCAAGAATGCCAATCTACAATGCTAGACAGGCCCCGTAGTCAGCTCTTTCTATGCCTGCACTCAGGCTCTGAATAACCACTATAAAAAGACAGAAATACATACAAACTTGTCTCTAAAACTCAGGTAGTTTCCTCACCGTTGTATCTCTACCAAAATGATGTAATAGATGTTCTGTGAGTAAACAAACAAATGAATAGACTATTAAAGCAATGCCCAAGCTCTAAATCCCATTAATCTTACTGAAGCCAAACAGTGTGAGCTTTGTCCCACCAGATTTATTCCTACTTCCCCACCCTCCAGGTTCAGAGTTGTCCTTGGATCCTGTATCTTCTCTGCTTTCTAAAAGAGCCTATTCACATGACTATAGCCACCTTTCATCTTCTAGCTGCATCTAAACATGCAAAGTTAATCTCTCCTGCAACATAAAAAAAAAAAAAAAAAAAAAAAACCCTTTAGACCCTACCTTCCACTCTACCTTCCACCCTACCTCTTCCCTTTCTTGTATATTTAAGATCTTAAATAAGGAATCTCATCAGCAAGTCCTTCCCTGGCTTCCCTGGTGGCTCAGAGGTTAAAGCGTCTGCCTCCAATGCAGGAGACCCGGGTTTGATCCCTGGGTCTGGAAGATCCCCTGGAGAAGGAAATGGTAACCCACTCCAGTATTCTTGCCTGGAGAATCCCATGGACAGAGAAGCCTGGTAGGCTACAGTCCATGGGGTCGCAAAGAGTCGGACATGACTGAGCGACTTCACTTACACTTTCACTTTCACCAGCAAATCCAGGAGTCCCCAACCCTTTATAGCACCAGGGACTAGTTTTGTGGAGGGCAATTTTTCCATGCACTAGTGGGCGAGTGGGTGGGGTTTGGGGATGATTCAAGAGCATTACATTTATTGTGCATTTTATTTCTATTATTATTACATCAGCTCCATATCTGATCATCAGGCATTAGATCCTGGAGGTTGGGGACCCCTTAGCTAATCTGCCTTTCTTCCTAGCTTTACTCTCATCACTCTGTTCACACTGCTCACCAAAACATGTTTTGGTCCTCATTCTCCCCAACATCCCTGTGAAATAACATCAACCTCACCTTCTTTCCTGAAACCTTCCCTGAGTTTTAATTTTCTTAATTTGCTGAGTTCAATACTTCCTTAGCTGCTTCTTTTCCTATTTCTCAATGGAGGTGTACCCTCAGGATGCAGCCCACAGCCTTCTGGCTCTCTCTGCCAATACTTGACTCAATGACTTGATTCTATTTATAAACTTAAATTTCCTTCCTAAAATGACTCTGAATTTCTTGATCTACAGTTCTTACCCTTCACCCTAGCAACCTACAGTGCAGTTAGCAATGAATCTAGTACTATGAATAACTGGTCAACTATAGTAATTATTTTAATTAATGACCTTGAAAATATTTTTTATTGCTGTTAATAAATGAGAAAAGACACTGGGGGAGTGAATGAAAAGTACGTGCATGTGTGAGTTAGGGGAAGGAGCAGGGAGAGGAATGTTACAGCCAAAGCTGTAGTTCAAGGAGTAGTTCAAAAGAATTCTAATGGAAGAGCTCAAAGAACAGATTCGCTACACAGAGGGTGACACCGATTTCTGTCAAAAGTGAGACTTTCTCAAATGTCTAGAGCTTCGCCGAGAAGACGCTCTGGAATAAAAGAATCCTTATTACAACCAGACAATACCTATCAAAATTTTAAATGTGCCAAACTTTAACTCAACTATTCTACTGCCAGCAATTTATTTTTCAGATAATCTCAGATGCTTGCAAAACTGAAACTTCAAAATAGTAAAGATATCTATCTAAATAAGACACCAAAAGCTTCCAGAGACTAAGATAAAATATTAGATATATATACATACATATTTTTTTTTAAGAATTCAGAATAGCATAAATCATCTCAAGGGAGACAATGGACATTAGGTCTTCACAGTGAATGACTAAAAATTATTTTGTACTTTGAATACGATATCCAGTCATCTTCCACAGTAGAAAGTTGATCACTGGTAATCAGAAAAGTCATCTTTCAGAGTAGGAAGTTAGGGAATTAACAAATAATGTCCAAAACAGAAAAAAAAATCTAGAACTAGCAATAGAAACACATTTGGTCATGTGGAAGTTAAAAGAATTAAGAGATGAAAGAGGCTGTACCTGGACTACAGAACTCAAAGGTAATAGGAATGAGGCAAAAGAATGTTTCATTACAGTAGTACAGTCTTTGTCCCACTGATTTTGTCAACCATGTTCAGGCATAATTTTAATTTAAAAGTTTTAAATGTAAAGACACATGGACAAGGACATTCACGCTAGGCGAAGTCTTGTGTTTACATAGCACAAGACTGGAAACTAAATTTCTACCAAGGAAATGGTTAAATAAATCATGATACATCTACCTGATCATTGGTATCCTCTCATCTGAGGTACAAAGTGCTTATACAAATAGAGAACCACTTAAGGGATACACAAGTAATTGATCGCAGTGAGTCCTTGAAGAAGGTTCAGACTTACTTGTCATTCATTTAACAAATATTGAATGACTGTATACTGTGTTACTTTAATTATTTGGCATATACATGTATTACTTTCAGGTTTTAAAACCCAATTTTAAACAGCGCTTCACAATTTGGTTACTCCAAAGCAAAAACTGCTTTTATCACACCTGTCAGTGTCTGTTAACATTTCTCCATCACCTTAAGTCCAATGCCAAGCCCAGGACTGCTCAGACTGCCCCCAGTCTAGAATACATCAACAGTTCCTCCTCTTCCAACACGTTTTCCAAATACTCTCCAGGATGACAGAATAAAAGTGACACTAAACAAAGAAGCATAGAAACACTTGGAATTTTGTTTCCATACCATTCTCTTCTGCAGAATCTGTACCCTGCAGCAGACATACACAGGACACAAAGCTGACTGCATTATACTCCTTCCTAGTGAAAGTGAAGTCACTCAGTCATGTCCGACTCTGCGACCCCTTGGACTTGTAGCCCATCAGGCTCCTCCATCCATGGGATTCTCCAGGCAAGAATACTGGAGTGGGTTGCCATTTCCTTCTCCAGGAGATCTTCCCGACCAAGGATTGAACCTGCGTCTCCCGCATTGTAGGCAGACACTTTACCGTCTGAGTCACCAGTGGCTTACTAATCTAGTTAGGTAGCTTTATAAGCCAAGTTAACATGTGCCTTAAGTACAAAATATTCTAAAGTTCCACACATGGCATCAAGCGGGGGCTCTGGAAACCAATGTTGAAAACTAAGTATTTTGTATTTTATCTTCCTGATTCCTTTTTTTTTTTTTTTTTTTTAAGTCTCCAAATAGATCATAGTCCTACGGACAAGAAATCTTGACTTTCATTTTTTCTGAGCTCCCCAACACACCATTACCTACCTAGCATGGTGCTATGTGATTTCAATAAATCCTTAGTGAATGAATCAAGCGGAAGACTACATACAAAAGTGCATTTATATTAGCAATTCTATTTTATCCTCACCCTGTATTTTGTCTGATATACAGGGGAAAAAATCCAGAGGAATAAGAAAATACATTTGCACAGTAACAGGATTTCTGCACCTTGAAAATTCAGCTACTTTACTTTTTTCCATCTGCCGTCATACTTTTGTTACTTTACATGTAGTTGATTTAGAAAGACCTGTAATCAGAGGATTATAACTAAGTGAAGAAATAAGTAGGGAAAACAGACTTTTTTTTTTAAGGTCTTACTGACAGAAAATTTTCTTTGCAAAGAAGAAAAAGAAAGTAAATTCAGTTGAGATCACAATACTGAGGCAGACCTATTTCTGAACTGAACTGGTCCCTAAATTTCCAGGAGATATCAACTGCTATTTAGTATTAGGCAAGATAGCTACTGGGCTTCCCTGGTGGCTCAGTGGTAAAGAATCTGCCTGCCAAGTAGGAGACTTGGGTTCAATCCCTGGGTCCGGAAGATGCCCTGGAGGAGAAAACAGCAACCTACTCCAGCATTCTTGCCTGGGAAATTCCACGGACAGAGGAGCCTGGAGGGCTACAGTCAATGGGGTCACAAAAGAGCTGGACCTGATTTACCTGATTCAGACAGCTACTACAGTGCTCATGCATTTCAGAAAATCCCCATGCTATTTTTAAGCGTGGACCAACACACTTACCAAAATGCAGAGGCTCACCAAGTTAATTAAACAATCTGGGTTTTTTTCTTAAGGGGAAAAAATAAAATTGTTAGCAAATAAAGGAATATGGACAATGACAGGAAAGCATGTTATTTTGCACAGTTATTCTGTATGTCAGATTCAAATAAATCACAGGGAAAAATAATAATTCGTGTCTAATTATTCAGTTCAGTTGCTCAGTTGTGTCCGACTCTTTGTGGCCCCATGGACTATAGCACACCAGGCCTCCAGGTCCATCACCAGCTCCCAGAGCTTACTCACACTCATGTCCATTGAGTCAGTGATACCACCCAACAATCTCATCCTGTCGTCCCCTTCTCCTCCAGCCTTCAATCTTTCCCAGCATCAAAGTCTTTTCAAATGAGTCAGTTCTTCGCATCAGGTGGCCAAAGCATTGGAGTTTCAGCTTCAACATCAGTCCTTCCAATGAATATTCAGGACTGATTTCCTTTAGGATGGACATGGACAGATTGATCTCCTTGCAGTCCAAGGGACTCTCAAGAGTCTTCTCCAACACCACAGTTCAAAAGCATCAATTCTTCAGCACTCAGCTTTCTTTACAGTCCAACTCTCACATCCATATGACTACTGGAAAAACCACAGCTTTGACTAGATAGACCTTTGCTGGCAAAGTAATGTCTCTGCTTTTTAATATGCTGTCTAGGTTGATCTTAACTTTTCTTCCAAGGAGCTGCTGCTGCTAAATCACTTCAGTCGTGTCCGACTGTGTGTGACCCCATAGACGGCAGCCCACTAGGCTCCATTGTCCTTGGGATTCTCCAGGCAAGAACACTGGAGTGGATTGCCATTTCCTTCTCCAATGCATGAAAGTGAAAAGTGAAAGCAAAGTCGCTCAGTCGTGTCCGACTCTTTGCAACCCCATGGACTGCAACCCACCAGGCTCCTCTGTCAGCATCTTTTAATTTCATGGCTCCAGTCACCATCTGCAGTGATTTTGGAGGCCCCCAAAATAAAGTCTCTCCCCCCAACAGTTTCCATTGTCTCACCATCTATTTGCCATGAAGTGATGGGACCGGATGCCATGATCTTTGTTCACTGAATGCTGAGTTTCAAGCCAACTTTTTCACTCTCCTCTTTCACTTTCATCAAGAGACTCTTCAGTTCTTAGCTTTCTGCCATAAGTGTTGTGTCATCTGCATATCTAATTATTTAGTGTCAATAAATATTGAATAAATCAATGAGTCAAACATCAAAGGGGTTAATAGAATTCTATACCTTAATGTCTAATAGAATAGAATCTACTATTATGAGACAGATAAGCCACAGAGAATATCATGTATATCCAACTCAAATAGTTTCGGTTATTTTGTCTTCCCATATATTCCCTTTCTATCAAAGCAAAACAGTATCTAAAACTGCTGATACTCCTGTTCGTAAAGTATCACTTCCCCTACCAGGTGGCTCAGACGGTAAAGTGTCTGCCTATAATGCGGGAGACCCAGATTCAATTCCTGGGTCGGGAAGATCTCCTGGAGAAGGAAATGGCAACCCCAGTATTCTTGCCTAGAAAATCCCATGGACAGAGGAGCCTGGTAGGCTACAGTCCGTGGGGTTGCAAAGAGTCAGACACGACTGAGCGACTTGACTTCACTTCACTTCTTTCCCCTACTTGATGTTCAAATACTGAGTTTCAAGGCTTAGACACAGGCATTCACCTTTGATAGATGAAATATTCCTGCCACATCAGTAAACAAGAATCACAGTCATCAGCGATTTCAACCCTGAATGTCTGAGCCTGAAGGGCAACCAGAAAGGAAAACAATACCTCCAATCCAGCAGTCAGTAGCCTGCAGCCACTCCCTACAGCGAGCCCAGAGGCTACTGGCCCCAAATAGCTGAGATGCCTCTGAAAGGAAAGACTTCAGTAAGCCCAGACTTGAATTTTTAGAAAAGTGCTAAATTCCTTAACCTGAGATATCTGGTTTTAATTCACAAAAATACTTTTGATATTCAGACTACCCGCCTTTTGTTGCAAACTTCTATGTAAACTGACTCTTTCCAGCCCGCAAGCAATTCTCTCAGGGTTACCTCACTTGCCGTCTCCTGTGCTTGAAGTCCTAAAAATTCCCACCTAATAAAACATAACTCTCAAATTCTAGGTTGTGACTATTTTTTAAGTCAACATTTTTATACCCTCTTTCCCACTTACTTCCAGGAGTTATGTTTTCGATTGCCATGTATTTGCTGCTAACTTTCAAATTTGCACTCTGAGCCTGAAACTCTCCTCAGGCCCAGACCTGCATAACAGTAACTTCACTTGCAAGACCATCTCCTCTGCTAAAGGTCGGTAACTAAAAGGTGCGCAATGTGTCTGGTAAGTTTCCCCAGCAGTCACAAGCCCTATATAACACCAAGTCTGTGTAGCTGTTACCGGACTGTGCATGTCCTGGGTCTAGCTCTAAATCCCTAGGTGGAAGACCTTCACCTTTACATCTGCCCTGAAGCCTTGTTGTTGTTGTTTTGTTCAGTTGCTAACTCCTGTCCAGCTCTTTGCAACCCCATGGGACTGCAGCACGCCAGGCTTCCCTGTCCATCACCAACTCCCTCAAACCCATGTCCATCCAGTCTGTTATGCCATCCAACCATCTTATACTCTGTCGTCCTCTTCTCCTCCTGCCCTCAATCTTTCCCAGCATCAGGGTCTTTTCCAATGATTGGGCTGTTTGGATCAGATGACCAAAGTATTGGAGCTTCAGCATCTGTCCTCCCAATGAATATTCAGGACTGACTTCCTTTAGGATTGACTGGTTTGATCTCCCTGCAGTCCAAGGGACTCTCAAGAGTCTTCTCCAGCACCACAGTTCAAAAGCATCAATTCTTCAGCTTTCAGCCTTCCTTATGGTCTAACTCTCACATCTGTACATGACCACTGGGAAAACCATAGCTTTGACTATACAGATCTTTGTCAGCAAAGTAATGTCTCTGCTTTTTAACATGCTGTCTAGGTTTGTCACACCTTTTCTTCCAAGGAGCAAGCATCTTTTAATTTCGTAACTGCAGTCACCATCTGCAGTGATTTGGGGTGCCCAAGAAAATAAAGTCTGTCACTGTCTTCCATTGTTCCCCCATCTATTTGCCATGAAATGACAGGACCGGATGTGATGATGAAGCCTTAGTCACTGTTTATTATGGGTAATTATCCCCCAGGAACCTATGGAGGATTCCTGGCATTTCAAATGAACTAACCAGGTCCTCTGGTACTTCCACCTGCAATGTAATCTTAACCTAGATGCTTTAATATCTTAATTTAACAAACACTTAGAAACTATATGTCCAACACTGTGGCTGCAACTGTGAACCTACCTGTATGAAATGTGTAGTATAAGTGAAAGAGAAAGGTGCCAATCAAAGAAATCAAAATACCACAGAAGTAAATAAATCCCACAATTTGGAGGACATGGTTTGTGCCTTTTTCTATGTGTATATCCAACTTAACTAAAAAGTTTTAAATGATATTTTGTATCCAAAACATGCTAATAATTCCAGAATCTGAGAACAGAAAAGAGTTTGAAAAATCAAGTCATCCGTTTTCCTCATTTTACTTATGAGGACGCCAGAGTTCAGGGAAAGTTACACACGTGGCTCTCCTTAGGGAGTAACAATGCTTCTAATCTAGGATCTGACTTTGTCTTAACTCTGCCCACCTGACTCACTCCCTTGTTATTCTATATACTTTTCAGCATATTTTCATTTGCTATAATCTTCTATCCGGCTCCACCTATAAAAATCTATCTAAACCCCAATTCAAAAGCCCAGGATGCTTTCCTCCATTAGCCCCACACAAGTACTCATTTCTGCATCCCCTAATTTACCCTGGATTGTGTGTTAGGTAAGGTAAGGTAAGGTAAGTCACTTCAGACGTGATTGTGTGTTAGGGTAACGCATTTCACCTCTTACAGCTCAAGATACCCTCCTTGAAGGTGGAAAGCCTCAGGGCGTCAGAACACACAGGTAGTGCCTCAGCGGTTGCTCATTGTCCTAATAATGAAGGCAATAATCATCCCAACAAAGGATCAATGGCCTGTAAAAACGCCTCTGAACAATCAGAACTAATGAAGAAAGACAAATTCCTGATGCTGGCATCAGGAATTCTATCCTTTATTTTACAAGCATCAGTATAGCAATTCAAACAGAACACACACTGCTCTGAGTACCTTATAAATATTAACTCATTTAATTTCCTTAACTTACAAACTTACAAAGTAAACTTACAAAGTAAAAACTACTAACATCTCACAGATGAAGAAAATGAAACATATACAGATGAAATAATTTGTCCAAAATCACCGAGCCAGGATTTGAAGCCAGGATCCAAAATCCATTCTCTTAACCACTAAGCTATGCAACTTCAAAACAATGTCAATCACCTTTACTATTAATAAAATGACCAGAGGTAATTTAGTAAAATAAAATCGCCTATCTTAAAAAACACAAAACTACATTTTTACTTTTTACTAAAGTTGATTTAAAAAATCATTAGATTAAGGACCTATAGTACAACACAGAGAATATTCAATATCAATGGTTTATGGTAATAAACCATAATGGAAAATACAAAAAAATGTGCATATATGATAACTGAATCACTTTGCTGTACACCAGACACTAACACAATACGCTGTAAATCAACTACACTTCAATTTTTTTTAAAAGTCACTAGAATTCCAAGTTAAAATTGTGGTAGATGCTAAACTCCAACCCCCACCAAAAAAATATATCAAGAGGTATCTTATTATTTTAACTCACAAAACAGCGTCAAATGACACCTGGGCTTTCACACTACATTTCCTAATTTCTGCTTTCTTTAGGAACACATTATTCTCATGCTTTCTGTCAGCCTCTCAAATGACAGTCTTCCTGTTGCATTTTTCCAAATCTTTAAATAGCTACTATTTGGTTGTGAGGCAGGCACTTAACACAAATGTCACATCTGGCCTCTTGAACAATTTCATCAGCTTTGCCTTGAAGTCATACTCATGTTAAAGGTCAAGAAAGGATGCCCTGTAATGTAGCCAATCCACCCTCACCCACTAGTAATGCCCAGTGCTCCAAAAGAGATACAATGTTCTACACAGGACAGGTGACAGCTGGGAACGGGAGATGGATAACAGCTGCAAGCTGAATGTAAGGGTAATTGGGGTAATCACTAGCCCACTGAGTAAAACTGTGAAGCTCTATAAAAAGGACATACTGACACACAATTGCAGATAATATGACTTTGTTTTGAATGATGCCTAGCAAAAGCAAGAAACAGGGCATCCTGAGTTGCTCCTTTCAAGCTATGATACAGCCACTAGGCAAAGCATAAGTGGGAAGACTGGGCTGGTTTTCTCCCATACTTTACTCGCCACTGCTATTGCTACTGCTAAGTTGCTTCAGTCGTGTCCGACTCTGTGCAACCCCATAGACGGCAGCCCACCAAGCTCCTCCGTCCCTGGGATTCTCCAGGCAAGAACACCGGAGTGGGTTGCCATTTCCTTCTCCAATGCAGAAAACTGAAAAGTGAAAGTGAAGTCGCTCAGTTGTGTCCGACTCTTAGCGACCCCATAGACTGCAGCCTACCGGGCTCCTCCGTCCATGGGATTTTCCAGGCAAGACAGACAATGTCAAATGTGCAGTGACAGGAAGAGGAACATCAATCATTGCTAAACTCTAAACCCCATTTGACACTAAATTTTCCATCAAAAAGGATTTTTTAAGCTTAAGATGTTTTAAAATAGTTTTGCAAACTATTGCCTATGCACCAAATCAAGCCTGTTTTTGTACAGCCTTTGAGCTAAGAATTTATGTTTTTAAGGGTTGTAAAAAACAAAAGAACAGTGTGTGGCCAGCAAAGCCTTAAATATATACCATATGACCCTTAGAGAGTTTGCAGAGCCCTATGTTAAAATAAGCACAAAAGGAATAGCTAAGATTTAGTTAATCCATCAGTCGTTCACATATTAATTTTGTGTTTTCAATCACTGGAGTTAAATATTATTAACCATGCAGGATGAGTTGTATTAAAAGTCTGGACCTAGTTACTGATGTCTACTTTCAGTCTTTTTTGGCTCTTATTGTTTGCTCACTTTAGTAAAACTGGAAAAATACTGGTGGGGACAAAACTAAAACTGGCTTTATCAGATTTCAGGACAACCAATAGATTATTCCTATAGATTAGCTCTTTTTTCCACCTTCCTCCCAAACCATTCAGCAAGCAGACTGTATTTTTGTATTTTTATAAGACACTTGTTGTAGGACTTCCCTGATGTCCAGTGGTTAAGAATCTGCCTTGCAATGCAGGGAATGTGGTTCCATCCCTGGTTGGGTAGCTAAGATCCCACAAGTTTTGCAGCAACTAAGCCCACAAGTGACTCAACCACTGACCCCATGTGCCACCAAGGAAAGAGCTCCCACATAACAAAACGAAAAAAGAAAAAGGTCCCACATGAAGCAACTAAGACCAAATATAGCCAAAAAAAAAAAAACTACTGTCACTTGTTCAATGATTATCACCACAATAGCCACCCCAACAGTTGAACTGTCTAGTGAAGCAACATGCTGCTACCCTCGCGCCTTCCATACTGAAATGTACCATCTGAACGTCTAACTTTCATTGACTTTTAAAGGTGTGACTACAGTTGCTTCTGTTTTAACAGCCAGCAGAGCCGGTTTGTTTGAAATTTTTTATTCTCAGATGGATGACCTGTGAGCTATGGGAAAATACACACAATCAGAATGTCTTCATATACAACATGCCACTTTTCTAGAGTGTCACGATGTCATTTCATCACGTTTTAAAGTTTTTGTAAAACAAAATGTTAAGTACAAAACTCTGACAGTTAAGTCCTTTCAGTTTGAAAAAGTTGCTATATTACTTATGCTTTCTGTACAACTAAGTTCTGCAAGTTGGAAATCACAGTGAGAAAACAAAGTCCAAAAAAGAAATATGATAGAACAGTCACAAGCAGAGAGAAAAGCTACCAGAGTGATAGTGACACAGAAATGCTGAGCTGTGCACGCTGCAGGGGCTCAATAAAGGATTTTTGAGCAGGAAAAGTGAGATAAACCCTTTTATGGTTTTATAAACCTTCTTGACCTCTATATTAGGAGAAGCTACAGGAAAAGGAGAAGCAAGGAGTACCAGTCATAAAAATGATGGAATGAAAACCTTGAAATGAAAGGATTCCCATGGTGTCTAACAGTATGAAGGAAAACAAGCAAAAGTTAATAACACACAGCATCTCTAGAAGCTGGAATCCCAAGCCACACAGTCTTTGATCAAACCAAGGAAATGTGGAATTGAATAAGCAATCGGCAGTGTCCATTACACTGGCATCTTCCAGTCAATCGCCAACAAGGGTACCCAAAACTCCCCCTCTCCAAATAAGGCTGCGACGGAGAACTGATCAAAGGAGTCAGTTCAGCAAAGTGACTGCTGCTTTATATTTAGCGGGCCTCTTCAAACATTACAGCCCTGGGACTAAGATTCTGAAATTACCCTGGACACAAGAACCAGGGGCAAGGTGAACAGTGCAGATGCCTCAGCCCTACCGATTCAAACTCTGGAGGCGGGAACTGGGATCCTCCTCTTTAGCCACACCTCTAGACTCTTTTGCCCGCTAAAGTTCAAAAACTACCATCTTAGATGGTGTTTGGTGCAACTGAAAGGCAGAAAGTCGCCCGGAAAGGATTGAATGGGGCCAGACTGGGGAGAACGAACACCGGATCCCTGTTGCTGTTCAGTCGTAAGTCGCGTGGAACTCTTTGCGACCCCCTAGACTGCAGCAGGCCAGATCCCTGGGCAGGTATTAACATACCCGCCAGCCCAAAGAGGGGGCGGGAAGGGGAGCGGGAATGAGGAGGAAATCGGAGGCTTGAGGAGACCCCTGGCCGCGCCGCGACCCTCCCGGCAAGCCCCCTCGAGAGTCGGTCTTTACCAGCGTGAGCAGCGCAGCAGCTTCTCCAGCCGGTCAAGCGCTGCGCGGCTGTGGGCCCAGGCCCCGCGACCGGCCGGCTTCATGGCGGGCGCGGGATGAGGCTGGTTCCCGGAGCGGACCCTCGGCTGCCGGTTCCCCTGCATCGCCCCGCCCTCGCGGTGTAGGCTCCTCCGAAGGCGGGAGGCTGAGAGAAGTCGGGCAGCCTCCGAGACACCGGAGACCGGAGACCCGACTCCTCGACCCAAACCCAAGTAGTTCCTAGGTCTGGGCCAGCGGGACGCCTAGAGGGCGGGGCGCGCGGGTGGGCGGGGTGCACGGGGTGGGCGGAGCAAGGCCGAAACGCGCCAAAAGCCGGGGCACGCTAGCTGGTGGGGCGGGGCCTAAGCAGGAGGAGCGGCCGCTGCAGGACCCTTGTGTTGGTGGAAAAGGGGGCGGGGCCACAGGCTATCTGGAGGTATAAATGCAAAAAAAAGCTGAGACGGTTCTAAGGAACTTTCACTGAATTTAATCAATGGAAAGTCACAAGCCGAGAAGTTTTAAGTATTATCTATGTTACTTGCTCAGTCGTGTCTAACTCTTTGCAACCCCCGTGGACTGTAGCCCGCCAGGCTCCTCTGTCCATGGGATTTTCCAGGCAAGATAACTGGAGTGGGTTGCCATGCCCTCCTCAAGGGGATCTTCCGGACCCAGGGATGGAACCTAGGTCTCCTCATTGGCAGGCGAATTCTTTACCGTCTGAGCCACCAGAGAAGCCCTTTAAGGAGTGCTATTTCGACAGTTGCTTTGTTTGGAAAAGCTTTGCTGTGACACTGAAGATGCCACTCTTGATTGCTAAGAAAGTATCTTTCTTTTCTTTCCCTACTTCCTCTTCCACCCCCACCCCAGGCTTTTCTGTGATCGCCATATATACAGACGGGCTTAGCGGTGGCTCAGAGGGTAAAGCGTCCACCTGCAATGCGAGAGACCTGGGTTCGAATTCCGGGTCGGGAAGATCCCCTGGAGAAGGAAATAGCTACCCACTCCAGTACTCTTGCCTGGAAAATTCCACGGACAGAGGAGCCTGTTAGGTTACAGTCCATGGGATTGCAGAGTCGCACATGACTAAGCAACTTCACTTAGATATACACAGACACTAACTACTACTCACCCCTTCACCCCGCCCCCATCCACTCCACTGCCAAATCTTTGCATTTTCCCCCCTAACTTACTCGCAAATTTTCCCATTTCTATCTTCACAACAGGTCCAGTTGTATCATTTTAGCCTAGATTTTCCCCATCACCTTCTAGCTGATTCCCCGGTGTCCCCCCAAGTCCCCTTCAATCTTTAAACTGCACTGCAACTGTCTAAAACATTTCCAAATAAACCCATGGTTAGTAGAAGTAGAAGGAGAAAACTAAAGATTTCAACTGACCTATGATAGCATGAGAAACTAAGCACATGTTATATATATAAATATACACACATTTGTATATATATAAATTATGTGCTTAGTCACTCAGTCCTGTCTGACTCTTTGCATCCCCATGGATTGTAGCCCACCAGGCTCCTCTGTCCATAGGATTCTCCAGGCAAGAATACTGGAGTGGGTAGCCAGGCCCTCCCCCAGGGGATCTTCCCAACCCAGGGATTGGACTCAGGTCTCCCACATTGAAGGTGGATTCTTTACCGTCTGAGCCACCAGGAAAACCATATAAATTATATGTAAATATATATTATTCATATGTTTCTGTTTATATATAAGCATATATTTACATTTATATATATGTTATAAATTTCAAAAATTTTATGGCACCCCACTCCAATACTCTTGTCTGGAAAATCCCATGGGCAGAGGAGCCTGGTAGGCTGGAGTCCATGGGGTCGCTAAGAGTCGGACACGACTGAGCAACTTCACTTTCACTCTTCACTTTCATGCATTGGAGAAGGAAATGGCAACCCACTCCAGTGTTCTTGCCTGGAGAATCCCAGGAACGGGGAGCCTGGTGGGCTGCCGTCTATGGGGTCACACAGAGTCGGACACGACTGAAGTGACTTAGCATTAGCATAGCATATATTATTTCTTATAATAATTTTTTCCATTGTGGCCTAAAACATTTATTAACATACCCTGGAGGAAGATATGGCAACCCATTCCAGTCAGTATTCTTGCTAGGATAATCCCATGGGGAGAGGAGCCTGGTGGGCTGCAGTCCATGGGGTTGCACAGTCAGGCACAAGTGAGCAATTGAGCATGCATTTATTAATATATTTAAGTTCAGGGGTAGCCAAGAAGTTAATCCTTGATTTTTAACCCTGTTAAGCCATTGTTTACAATTTGCAGACAAAACAAGCTTTCAGTTCAGTTCAGTCGCTCAGTCATGTCCGACTCTTTACAACCCCATGAACCGCAGCACGCCAGGCCTCCCTGTCCATCTCCAACTCCCAGAGTCCACCCAAACCCATTTCCATCCAGTCGGTGATGGCATCCAACCATCTCATCCTCTGTCATCCCCTTCTTCAGCCCTCAATCTTTCCCAGCATCAGGGTCTTTTCAAATGAGTCAGCTCTCTACATCACGACTGAAGCGACGCAGCAGCAGCAGCAGCAGCAGCAAAAATAAAGTCAGCCACTCTTTCCACTGTTTCCCCATCTATCTGCCGTGAAGTGATGGGATCAGATGCCATGATCTTAGTTTTCTGAATGTTGAGCTTTAAGCTAAATTTTTCACTCTCCTCTTTCACTTTCCGGAGAAGGCAATGGCACCCCACTCCAGTACTCTTGCCTGGAAAATCCCATGGACGGAGGAGCCTGGTGGGCTGCAGTCCATGGGGTCGCTAAGAGTGGGACACGACTGAGCAACTTCACTTTCACTTTTCACTTTCATGCATTGGAGAAGGAAATGGCAACCCACTCCAGTGTTCTTGCCTGAAGAATCCCAGGGACGGGGGAGCCTGGTGGGCTGCCATCTATGGGGTCGCACAGAGTCGGACACGACTGAAGCGACATAGCAGCAGCAGCAGCTTTCACTTTCATCAAGAGGCTCTTTAGTTCTTCTTCACTTTCTGCCATAAGGGTGGTGTCATCTGCATATCTGAGGTTATTGAGATTTCTCCCAGCAATCTGGATTCCAGCTTGTGCTTCCTCCAGCCCAGCATTTCTCATGATGTACTCTGCATATAAGTTAAATAAGCAGGGTGACAATATACAGCCTCGACGTACTCCTTTTCCTATTTGGAACCAGTCTGTTGTTCCATGTTCGGTTCTAACTGTTGCTTCCTGACCTGCATACAGGTTTCTCAAGAGGCAGGTCAGGTGGTTTGGTATTCCCATCTCTTTCAGAATTTTCCACAGTTTATTGTTTAGCAAACTTAAAATGTTAAATGAACTTAGAGAATTAGTTGGCAATTTCAGGAGCCAGTCTTTTTTTTTTTAATTATAATTTTTAAAATTTTAATGAAGTATAGTTGATTTACAATGTTGTATTAATTTCTTCTGTGGCTTCCCTGGTGACTCAGAAGGTAAAGGATCTG
The DNA here is from genome assembly GCF_029407905.1 of Bubalus kerabau. Lineage (NCBI taxonomy): Eukaryota > Metazoa > Chordata > Mammalia > Artiodactyla > Bovidae > Bubalus > Bubalus kerabau. Next base: position 156,955,183 of record NC_073626.1, read on the forward strand.
CCTGTCATTCAGGAGACCCAGGTTTGAACCCTGGGTCAGGAACATCCCCTGGAGAAGGGAATGGCTATCTACTCCAGTATTCTTGCCTGGAGAATTCCATGGACAGAGGAACTCTGGAATTGGCAGCTCCAGTCCATGAGGTGGAAAAGAGTCGGACACACTGTGGAGCACAGTTGGAAAGAGACTGACACTTTCCACACTTTTCATATATATATATATATATATATATATATATATATATATATTCTTTTTTATTTTCTTTTCCATTATGGTTTATCACAGGATACTGAATATAATGCCCTGTGCCATAAAGTAGGACCTTATTGTTTATTCATTCTATATGTAATAGTTTGCATCTGCATCTGCTAACCCCAAAGTCTCAGTCCCTCCCCCCAAACCCCCTCCCCCTTGGTATCCACAAGTCTGTTCTTAATGTCTGTTTCTGTTTCATTTATTTTGTACTTTAGATTACACAAAGTGTTATCATATAATATTTGTCTTTCTCTTTCTGACTTCACTTAGTTGATAATCTCTAGATCCTTCCATGTTGCTGCTAATGGCGTTATTGCTTTCTTTTTTATGGCTGAATGGTATTCCATTGTAGATATGTATCAGCCCGTCTTTTTCCATTCATCTCAGACAGTCCTACTTCTAATCCCACTTCCTCTACTGAATAATTGTGTGATTTAAACCAAGTCTTAAGTTCTCTGAGAATTTGTTTCCTTATTCGCAATATAGAGATTTATCCTGTAGATTTGTCAGATTATTAAATGAGATAAATGTAAAATCACCTACATCATAAGTACTCAAAACCAATGTGAAGATGACTGGTACTGTGACTGCTTTACTTATCCTAAAATACATTGAATACTTTTATCAGATGCCTTTTATTTTTTATCAGGGCACACTTTACTTTGTGATCAGCATAAATGAAAATTTCACATTTTGGTCAAATGATTTGAGAACCAAATAATTGTTACTGGTCTATTCATAGTGCTATTAAGTGAATTATGATGCAGGTGCAATGAGCTCTTTCTCCTATTTGTTTCCTTTTTCCTTCCCTCTACCACTGCTCCATAGGTCTTCCCCAGCGGCTCAGTCAGTAAAGAATCTTCCAGGAATGCAGGAGATTGCCTGCAATATAAGAGGCCCAGGTTCAGTGTCTGAGTCAGGAAGATCCCCAGGAGAAGGAAAAGACAACCTACTCCAGTATTTTTGCTTGGGAAATCCCATAGACAGAGGAGTCTGGAGGGCTACAGTCCATGTGGTCACAAGATTTGGACACAACTTAGTGACTAAACCACCACCACTGCTCCAATACCTCCCACCCCCTAACCTCACAAAATTCTTGGCAGCTGTTTTGTAGTGGCCACAGTTAACTGGTCAAGAGAATAGGCAAAGTTATTCTTCCATCAGCCACTTCCCCTTCCATTCCCTTACTCCCAACCCCGCAGTGCTGCAGTTCAGCTGGCTGATGCTTAGCTTTTAGTTGAGATGGGATATGTGTCTTTAAACCAACTCTTCCTCCCAGCCCTGGATCCTGAATTTCAAAAGCCAGTTCTTTCTCACACGGCCACTGGACGTGCAGGTAAAAAGATGAGCAACCTTTCAGGATGAGGTCCACGAACAATGTGTGAAATCCTGAAATTCTGCTCCCAAAGAAAACCTCCCCTGGGAAATCTAGTCCACTTATAGGATTCCAGGGGAGTCTTAGCTTAGGGCATTAACAATATCCCTTCTCTGCTTTAAAAGGGCGAAATGGTATCTTCACATCACTTCATGGCAAATAGACAGGGAAATAAAGGAAACAGTGACAGATTTTATTTTCTTGGGCTCCAAAATCACTACAGACTGTGACTGCAGCCATGAAATTAAAAGATGCTTACTTGGAAGAAAAGCTATGACAAACCTAAATGAAAACCTGCTGCTCCTGCTGCTGCTGCTGCTAAGTCGCTTCAGTCGTGTCCGACTCTGCGCAACCCCATAGACGGCAGCCCACCAGGCTCCCCCGTCCCTGGGATTCTCCAGACAAGAACCTGGAGTGGGTTGCCATTTCCTTCTCCAATGCATGAAAGTGAAAAGTGAAAGTGAAGTCGCTCAGTCGTGTCTGACTCTTAGCTTCCCCATGGACTACAGCCTACCAGGCTCCTCTGTCCATGGGATTCTCCAGGCAAGAGTACTGGAGTAGGGTGCCATTGCCTTCTCTGAAATGAAAACCTAGATGGCATATTAACAGAGAAGGCAATGGCACCCCACTCCAGTATTCTTGCCTGGAAAATCCCATGGACAGAGGAGCCTGGTAGGCTGCAGTCCATGGGGTTGCACAGAGTCGGACACGACTGAAGCAACTTAGCAGCAGCAGCAGCAGCAGCAGCAGCAGCAGATGGCATATTAAAGAGCAGAGACATCACTTTGCTGACAAAGGGCTGTATAGTCAAAGCTATGGTTTTTCCAGTAGTCATGCACAGATGTGAGAGTTGGACCATAAAGAAGTCTGAGCGGCAAATAATTGAAGTTTTTGCGTTGTGGTGCTGGAAAAGACAAGGAGTCCCTTGGACTGCAAGGAGATCAAACCAATCAATCCAAAAGGAAATCAACCCTGAATATTCACTGGAAGGACTGATGCTGAAGCTGAAACTCGAATACTTTGGTCACCTGATGCGAAGAGGCAACTCATTACAAAAGACCCTGATGCTGGGAAAGATTGAGGGCAGGAGAAGGGGATGACAGAGGATGAGATGGTTGGAGGGCATCACCAACTCAATGGACCCGAGTTTGAGCAAACTCCAGGAGATGTGAAGGGCTGGGAAGCCTAGCATGCTGCAGTGCATGGAATCACAAAGAGTCAGACACAACTTAGCAACTGAACAACAAAATAGTATCTTATGTCCCTTTCTGTTTCCCTGCAAGGACCTCCTGAATTCTTGAGTTTAGGTTTGCCACTTCATTTCACTCCTAGTCTTTCCTTCTCTTCTTCCAATTAAGCATTATTCCCCAGAACCTCAGACTCTTCCAAAATTATTCATCCTACCCCAGTGTAACACTCTGGTACCAGGAGGTAATCTGAATGATACAAATTGGCTTGCTCTAGCCTACTTACCCATTCTGCTCTCTCCATGCCCAGCCCCTCCTCACTGTGATTACCATCTATAATTCTACTTTGGGCTTCCCAAGTGGCACAGTGGTAAAGAACCTGCCTGCCAACATAGGAGACACAAGAGACATAGGTTTCATCCCTAGGTTGGGAAGATCCCCTGGAGTAAGAAATGGCAACCCGCTTCAGTATTCTTGCCTGGAGAATCCCATGGACAGAGAAGCCTCAAAGAGTGAGACTGAGCACAAGCATGAATTCTACTTTACTCCAAATGGGCTTCCCTTGTGGCTCACCTGGTAAAGAATCTGCCTGCAATGTGGGAGACCTGGGTACAACCCTTGGGTTGGAAGATCTCCTGGAGAAGGGAAAGGCTACGCACTCCAGTATTCTGGCCTGGGGAATTCCATGAACTGTAGAGTCCATGGGGTCACAAAGTATCAGACATGACTGAGACACTTTTACTTATTCCAAAGGCACCTTGTGCCTGGACCTCTTTGCCAATATTCAGGCTCAGTATAACTATTTGTTGAAAACAGTCTAAATGCTAACTTTTTTTGTGTGTTTGAAGTATTTTACAAGTAGTAAATTCCTCATATTCATTTGGATGAACATATATAACAAGCAAAATGGGAGAAGCATAATACCCAGACTCTCAGCCCATGGAATGTAAGTTATCCCACAAATTTAGCATGTACACTAGTTCTTCTCTGGCTTTTAATTATGATGTCATGCAGTGAACTCACCACCTCAGTTCTTTTGAGTGCTTTCTCCTTGACGGATATAAATTTTGTTTTCAATGACCTGGCCACCAACGAGTCCATCCAGGGGCCCAGCTCTGCTCCAGAGTCGTATTGGTAAGAACTTTGGGGCTTAGTTGGATTCAGATTCCAAACCTCCTACCAACCAAACCTCTGCTGTAGTTCAGGACACAAACTGCCAGTCTGGATCGATGCTGCTGGAGCAAGGTCAACCTCAAGCTCTGATTCTCTCTCCTGTGGTCAATTCTCCTTGTCTGAGTTTCCTTAGGGAAGCAAACACTTAAAAACTATTTTTTTTTTAATTTTGATACAGTTTTTCAAGGTTACTTTCCATTTACAGTTATTGAAAAATTATTGGCTCTATTACCCATGTTGTACAACATCTAAGAGTTTGAGCCTGTCTTACACCCAATAGTTTGTGCCTCCTACTTCTTACCCCTATATTCCCCCTTCCCACTCTCCACTTCGTAACTACCAGTTTGTTCTCTATATCTGTGAGTTTGCTCTTTTGTTATGTTCACTAGTCTATTGTATTTTTTAGATTCCACATGTAAGTGATATTATACAATATTTATCTTTCTCTGTCTGACTTATTTCACCTATCATAATGTCCTCCACGGAGAAGGCAACGGCAACCCACTCCAGTACTCTTGCCTGGAAAATCCCATGGATGGAGGAGCCTGGTAGGCTGCAGTCCATGGGGTCGCTAAGAGTCGGGCACGACTGAGCGATTTCACTTTGACTTTTCACTTTCATGCATTGGAGAAGGAAATGGCAACCCACTCCAGTATTCTTGCCTGGAGAATCCCAGGGACAGAGGAGCCTAGTGGGCTGCCGTTTATGGGGTCGCACAGAGTCGGACACGACTGAAGCAACTTAGCAGTAGCAGCATGAAACCTCAAGCTCTCCCCAGAAAATGCAGTTTGAAAACAATTCATAAAGAACAATCAAATGTGGTAATTGATGGAGTAGAACAAACCTCCCCCGCATCTAGGAGGGTGGTATCTGCTCTCTACCTATAACTGAGCCAGCCTTCCTATGAGGTGAAAATGCAATTAACCTAAGTTAAAGTCATAAGTTCTGTGCCATTTTTTCTGGAAACCAGTGTGGCATAATGATTAAGTGCCTTGGAGCTCTGGAGTCAATCAGAACTGAGTTAAAAACCAAGCCCTGTCATTTCCTAGAATTGTGTCCATGGGCTCATTGTTTAACCGGTCCTGGAACTTAGTTTAATCTTTTGCAGACCTCAGATTAATGTATATCAACCTCACATTCGTAGGGTTGTTGTGAGAAAGGAATGACAAACTTTGAGACTCTTCTAAACCAAGACGGCAGCACAACCAGTGCAAATCTCTTCACAATGGGCTATCCTAAACCTTAATGTATATATTAAAGCTTATGTCACAGCAAGTGCACAACACATTTTCCCATTTTTAGAACCGGTTTTAGCATTGTTGATTTACACTAAGCCAGTTATGCTTGCTTTAAAATTCTCTTATGAAAGAGTACCTCTTCTGAACGAGAAGGAGCCACTCAATTCTGTGCCTATGGAACAGAGATACTAGCTGTAGCAATTCCTTTGCAAATATGATGTCGTAACTCTGAAAAGAAGCTTGAATTCTATTTAATGCCCATAATCTCTCTTAGTATCTTTGCAGATGCAGTATCTACTGAATTCCTAACATCATCCTTGGCATGGTGTTAGGACTTGATAATAAAATCCTTATAGTTTTTGTTCAGTTAACTTGGAAATCTTTTATTTACAATATTTTGTTCCTCCTTTAAGAGCAAGAACACCTCAGCAGTTAAAAACAGTAATTTGGGGGACTTTCCTGGCAGTGTAGTGGTTAAGACTCTGTGCTTCCAATGCAATGGGCACAAGTTTGATCCCTGGTCAGGGAACTAAGATCACATATGCTGTGCAGTGCAGCAAAAAAAAAAAAAAAGAAACAGTAATTTTGTTCTATGTACTACAAGCAGCATTATGAAGCAAACCAAACAGTATGGCCAGAAGTAATCAGTACCCAGCCCCTGCAGAACCATATGATGAAGGTGGATCCCCTCTTGATTGGTAGGGTTGTGCATACCTGTATTGATCAAGTTAGTGGCTGCAGCCTCTTTGTATTGCATGTACAGACACAGTCTCAAGGTCACGTAGACCTTGGCATTTACTGAAAAACTACCCAAGTCTCTAGAAGCGTGTAAATAGTTTGAAATGGTTTCTGATAGGATGTTAACCTTATTCTTGTGGGCACCTACCAAATTTCTGTCACTGGATCAGAAGTAACTAGTCTAAGGGCATGGGTATATTAATAAGTCCCTTCAGCAGAGAATTTAAAGGTTTTCATGTCTTCTGTATTTCCTGATCATTTATCAAATTCAGCCTGACACAGATATTTCACTGGTCATTGTTTTTTGTTCAACAGACTTCAGAGTTCAGCCCATTCCACTGCCTTTTATTGCTTGCTGTTTTTAAGGAGATGCCTCAGTAGAAACCTCCTTTTTCTGTACAGCGTAATTATTGAAGCACATAAAGTGGTTATAGCAGGAATTTATCACTTTCAGGTGGAAATACTCCCAGCCAAATAAAAGATAGAGTAGGAATGCCAGACGCGATTTATAACAGGCTCACTGACATTTTGTGTCGAGAAGCTCTACCAATGAATAAGCATCAAGTCATAAATCTCTGTAAACGTGATTAAAGCAAGCAAGTTATTCTTTGAGGGGACACCATAAGAAAAGAATGTTATGATGCAAAGCAGGAAAATTCTGTTGACAAAAATCACCAAAAACAGCTGTCAGTAAAATTTACAAACAGCTTGTTTTAAATTCTCTTGAATTCCAGCAGCTGTTTGTTTGAGCATAAAGTGTTCATTTACGAAATAAGAATTGGCCCTAGTTTGGATTCCATTGTGTTTCAAAATTTTGTTATCAATTTAGTCAAAATTCATACAATAATTTAAATTTCTTTCCAAGGCCAAGTGAGAGGTAATCAGTATATTTAAGTATACCTTAGACACAGTATATGTTCAATAAATAGTGAAATAAATGAGTGAATGACTGTATACCACTGTCCCTGAAATTACAAAGTGCATTTCATCTTTTTTTCCATTCACATATACTGTTTTGAAAATTATGGTTTGTTCATATTGAATTCATTTTGCTAACCCTTAATAGCCCTTCAGAAATAGATTTTAGAGTTTAGAACATTGAATTAAAATTTAGTTACTATGTAAACTCAGTCTGTGAGAGAAAGTTTATCAAATCTCTCAATATTTTGCATATGCCTTCACTTAGTTGCTTTTCTCACTATTTCAAAGATAGTTTATATATTTCTTCATCTGTGAAGCAGGGATAATAGAAAATACTTCATTGCTATTGTACGGATAAAGTAAACTAATACCCTTAGAAAAGTCCTTGATTGATACATTGTAAACTCTTAATACTATCACTTATTACTGTACAAAACTCTAAGTTCAAGAATAATAAAGTGATAAGAAATTTATTCTTAAGTAATAAGAATGACAATATCCTCTTCGAAGCTCAGATCGGAATCCAGTATGTTTCAACTTTTAAAAATATACGTTCCCTCAGCCTCTCTCTTTCTCTGTGTGTGTGTGTGTGTGTGTGTGTATGTATATATGTGGCACTTGTGGTAAAGAATCCACCTCCCAAAGCAGGAGACTCAAGAGACACAGGTTCAATTCCTGGGTCAGGAAGATCCCCTGGAGAAGGAAATGGCAACCCACTTCAGTACTCTTGCCTGGGAAATTCCATGGACAGAGGAGCCTGGCGGGTTACAGTCCATTTGGTGGCAAAGAGTCGGATACGACTAAGTGACTGAGAACACACATGCAGTTTTTAGATGTTAATTGGGAGATAGGGAAGTTGCCTCAAATGATAAAAGCTTATCTTAAAAATAACTATACCAACACTTTTCACTGTTAAGCCAGACATACACAATGATAATCTTTACAAGAATTATTCAAATCATTGAGAAAAATATACAGTCATTCCTCAATATGGGGCAGGAGTCATAGGGTAGGGAGGGGAAGATTGGTTCCAGGAACCGCCATGCATACCAAAATCTGAGGTTGCTCAAGTGTCATGTAAGCCCTCTGCGTGTGCAGGTTCCATATCCAAGGATAAACCAACCTTGGACCACGTACCAAGTTTGGGACCCACAGTTGGTTGAATCTGAGGATACAGAACCCACAGATAAGAAGGTCCAACTGTACATTTACTAAAAGAATTCTATGTATAAGTGGACCTGCACAGTTCAAACCCCTGTCATTCAACGGTCAACTCTATCCATTGGTTTTTAATTTCCAAAAAGAGTCTATAGAATGCAGACTTACCATATAATCTTAACAATCACCTAATGGTACAGATGTCATTATCTCTTCAGTAGACAGAAAAGAGGCTTCAGATTGTTTAGTCATCATCCCAAGGACACACAGTTTATAAATGGCAGAGGCGGGAAATAGATCCAGGTCTGCCTGTCTTCAAAACCCAAGTTTTAAGCACCTGCATAACCTACTTTTAATTAAATTTAACTTCCAAGGATTTTTAAGTCCAAATTAAAGACCAGAGCGCATACTGACTTTCAGCACAATTTCTCATTATAAAATTATAAAAGAAGTTTAATTCATAGTCTTTTCCCTCAAGAGAATTTACTGTCTACAGATAAGACTAATATAAGAAACAATACAAATTATATGAGACAGGTTATAATTAAGTGTTTCATTATGCAGTGCATCTGTAAGTATCACAAAATGTCAGAGGATAGAGTGTTTAAAATTGCTTACAAAAGACTGGGGTGATGGTGGATGTTTTTATGGGAGAGGTGAAAGTGGGAGTTCATTCTTGGAAGATAAAAGTTTGAAGTAGTAGAAAGGCAGAGGAAGATTATTTCAAATGGGCAAAATCATATAACAAAGAGACACATGATGGGGGAACATTGGCACCAGTTTGACTAGAACAAAAACATTAGATTGAAGCATATGAAATGACTGTTTTTGTAGGTCAAAATTAGTCAGGTAACAGCAATTTCAGCTGGCTCGAGCTGCTGCTGCTGCTGCTGCTAAATCGCTTCAGTCTATTACATATTAAATAGTAGTGATTATGTATAGCGCATGAAAGTGAAAGTTGCTCAGTTGTGTCTGACTCTTTTCAACCTGATGGACTATACAGTCCATGAAATTCTCCAGGCCAGAATACTAGAGTGGGTAGCCTTTCCCTTTTCCAGGGGATCTTCCCAACCCAGGGATTGAACTCAGGTTTCCCACATTGCAGGCGGATTCTTTAGCAGCTGAGCCACAAGGGAAGCCCATGTATAATACATAGCTGAGTGCAATAAAGAATTTCTGGAATTTGGGAGAGGAGTCCATGAAAAACCACTTTCTTAAGACGGAAGCAAGCAGGAATGAACTAATACTGGCTGAGATTATTATTTGCTCATCTATGCACTGTAAGAGAGATTTGGAAATAGGTTGCTTAGATATTCAAATAAAAGCCCTGGTTCAATTAAAGCAAATTGAGTAAAATTAAAGGACTGAATTTTTTTTTTAAACTTGCCTTTTCAAGGCAACTTGAGCATGAGAATAAAAATTAACTAACATTATTAAAAACAACAATACACATTTATATGGTTTTGGCATCTATCAGTGATGTGTGGTAGCTGGTTTATACAGGTTCAAAAGATCCAACACTAAATTTGTAGGAATTTTACTAGCTATTTGTTAAACATAGCCATTATCAAAAAAACATATTATGTAAGCTTAGAATTAAATAAATTGTTTCTTAAAAGTAGTAAATATTTAAAACTCATCGCGTCCTAAATGTGTTACTACATTTTAAAAATTATCTATCTTCTTAGTGTGAATTATATTTTTTAGAAATTTCTATGATGAACATGCTATAATACATAAAGGTGGGCCTGCACATTTCTTGCCAATTTCATGATCAGTAACCTCCTCTTGGTGGCTTGAAATCTATGCTGCTTCTTGCTTTCTTGCTTGCTTGCTTGCTTGCTAAGTCGCTTCAGTCGTGTCCGACTCTGTGCGACCCCATAGATGGCAGCCCACCAGGCTCCCTCGTCCCTGGGATTCTCCAGGCAAGAACACTAGAGTGGGTTGCCATTTCCTTCTCCAATGTATGAAAGTGAAAAGTAAAAATGAAGTCACGCAGTCATGTCCAACTCCTAGTGACCCCATGGACTGCAGCCTACCAGGGTCCTCCGTCCATGGGATTTTCCAGGCAAGAGTACTGGAGTGGGGTGCCATCGCCTTCTCCGGAAATCTATGTTAGTTACAGATTAATATGTCATGTCTGTAATTCTTATATTATGAATTGGCACAAAAAATTGATGATTTGTTTTTCCAGTATTCAAAACTAAGTCAACAAACAATTCATTCACATCACTGATAAACAGGTTTCACTTTATCTTATTCATGAATTTAACATGAATATCAACCAATATGTATGGGAATTATGCTCAGAAAGCCAGTTATTCAACGTTTACCAGAAGAACAGTGCATCTTCCCATCTGGTGTCTCCCTATTCATCCCCACCCCTCCACCCCCCACACACATCCCCACCCCCCTGCCATGAATGTCTTCAGGCTACATTTCACATTCATTCACAGACCTGGTGTTGGCTATAGTATTGGCATCTAGCTTTTCCCTCTTCCCAGGCTTTGACTCAGAGTCCCACAGTGATTCCTGCTGCCATATGCTCTGAGATCCTGAGATTCTTACTCCTTTGGGTTCCACAACCCCAGTCTAAAGCTGTCTCTAGTGGCTACCTTTGGAAGGTTCTCTGGGTCAACACTGCTTTATTAAAATAGGGAGATTTCCTTTTCGGCAATATTGTACCTGGGAGCTTCCCTGATAGCTCAGTTGGTAAAGAATCCTCCTGCAATGGCAGGAGACCCGGGGTCGGTTCCTGGGTTGGGAAGTTTCCCTGGAGAAGGGATAGGCTACCCACTTCAGTATTCTTTGCTTTCCTTGTGGCTCAGCTGGTAAAGAATCCGCCTGCAGTGCTGGAGACCTGCGTTCAATCCCTGAGTTGGGAAGATCTCCTGGGGAAGGGAAAGGCTGCCCACCCGAGTATTCTGGCTTGGAGAATTACCAGCTGTATAGTCCATGGGGTCACAAAGAGTCAGACAAGATCAAGTCACTTTCACTTTCAATATTGTACCTATTCTGAACTAATTATGTTGCCTCGTGCCTGAAGTATCTCCCAAAAATAATATATGAAGTTGACTCTTCTGGTTTTGCTGTGCTTTTTATGTTCACATCACACATTTCTGAGGGCTGGTTTGGAGAAGCACCTCCTAACCTACTTGACCTTCTCTGTGTGTTTCTAGCAGGTATCACTAGCTAATACACTGTTCATTTAACTTATTTATCTGATTTAATATTTGTATTTCCTTATGGAATGTATGCTCCAGGAGAGCAGAGGGCTTTTTTGTCTGCTCATTTCTATAACCTCAGCACACAGAACAGCACTGGGGGCTTAATAGGTATTTACAAAAATGAATGAATGGGGACAACGTGACAGATCTTATGCCGTAGTCAGAATTAGCTTGGCCCTTTGATGCTAAGGACATTATTTCTGAACCAAATTTGCTCTACATTCCCTTTAATTAAGAGAAGGTTTTTGGTTTTTATTTTTCTGTTTTTCCTCTGGAGATTCCTAAATCATTTGTGCCCTCTACTGTGCTGTGCTTAGTCACTCAATCATGTCTGGCTCTTTGCAACCCCATGGTCTGTAGCCCACCAGGCTTCTCTGTCCATGGGGATTCTCCAGGCAAGAATACTGCAGTGAGTTGCCATGCCCTTTTCCAAGGGATCTTCCCAACCCAGAGATTAAACCCAGGTCTCCTGCACTGTAGGCAGATTCTTTACCGTCTGAGTCACCCGGGAAGCCCAAGAACTGAAGTGGGTAGCCCATCTCTTCTCCAGGGGATCTTCCCAACCCAGGGATCAAACCCAGGTCTCCTGCATTGCGGGCAGATTCTTTACCAACTGAGCCACCAGAGAAGCCCCATTTGTGCCCTACAAGTTCTCTAAAAATGATTAAACTCTTCTCCTTGGTGGGTGTTCCTTAGACTCCCCTCCCCACACCATTCCCTAGTCATACATAGAGTCGTAACTGGAAAGTTATAACGTAACCTGTCTAAAGAGAAATAAAACCTATGAGCCTGTAAAATCAGAATGTTTAAAAAAAAAATGATTTTCTTAATGGTTTAAATCAGAATTTCTTTTGTGAGATGGTTTGGTAAAATTCTTGATAAGATGTTTGGCTAAGAAGGGTATTCATAAAAGCTAAAGCAGCAACAGGCAGTGTTTAAACTACTATGGACAAGGAGAAAAAAAATTAGCTTTGGGGCCTGGGAAGGAGGGAATGGGAGAGGCAGGGACAGAAAGAAGAGCCAACAAGACTGTCACAGGATAGGGCTTGCAACAAGAAAAGGCAGCCGATGAAGAGTCCCAGGAGTTGGATGGTGAGAACTTCAAGAACAAGTCCTTAATAATGGAACTTTTTTAGCCAGCTATAGGATTACTATGGAAACAAATCTGAATTCCGTGGATTTATGGGGCCTGGCTCCCTGAAAAATGCTATGGACGCTCTCTATGTACACTGAGGTAGAGATAATGGTATTTCATGTCTCTTATGCCAGTGAAGCAGCTGAACAATATTTTTGCTTACAGATCAGAGCACATCATCATATGCTGCCCAGCCCCCCACACCAAAAAAAAAAATACAGATAGGAGCTGGCTGGCAATCTGGGACCTTGAAATGATGAGGAAAGTATGAAATTGTTAGCAAAATGGTGAGAGCCCAGATTTGAGCAAGTCTGCTTGGAAATCCAATCTTTTGTTTTATCTCAGTAGGACCACTGAGATAAAACTGACCAGGTAAGAAGATTCTGGGTTTTTTGTTGTTTTATTATTTTTTTAAAAAACATCAGATACTTTCTGCCCCCAAAGAAAAACATTTTGCTCACAGAACAAGAAGGACAAAGGCTGTGGTGTTGGAAGATGTTTCAGGCTTCTAGCATTTCACCCTCAAAACCATCCAAACAGCCCACCAAATGTGTGCTTATTCTGCAAGAGGCAAGAGACAAGAGTCTGTGTGGGTAAAAAACATTACCTGAAATTTTTTTCTGATCATATTATCTTCTCAATAGAGTTCTATTTTCACATTCAATGACATGATGTCCAAGATTTTCACACCTTTCTGGCTTATTACTTTAGGTGAATGTGGGTGCTCTGATGGCAGTAATTATCAAAACCCAGAAAGAACAGGAAAAGGAAAAAGACCCTTTGTTTTCCAGCTTATTTTTAATGGTTAAGGCTACTTATAACAAAAAGGAGAAATATACTTCAAAGGTATACATATTTTTAAAAGGATTCATGTGCATCTTTTGGGGTAGGAGTAGGGAGATAAAAAAAATAGGAGAGATGGAATAACAACTAATGAAGAGGCTAAGAAACAAAAACAAACCAAAATGAAAACAGGACATTGTACTTGAGACTTGGTCCAGAGCAGAGGGTGCAGGTTCAATCCATAGTCAGGAAACTAAGATTCCACGTGTTGTGGGGCACAGCCAAAAAATTATATATATAAAAAAAAGATACATGATCAAGCCCTTGCCCTGCCATTTGCTAACACTCTGACTTTAGTTAAGTCATTTAACACATCTCACACATCACATGGTTCTTGAGCATGTACATGCCATCACTCTTTTAGGTGCTGGAAAACCAATCTCTCTCCCACCCCCGTCACAGATTTTATAATCTCTGCTTCCCTTGTATTAATGCTATAATAGGAATAATAATAATTACCTTCTCATAGTGTTGCTGTGAGAATCAAATGAGAATATCTTATGTAAAAACAGTATGTAAGCTATACACACCAATGATTATTATAAAGCTATGACAAACCTAAACAGCGTATTAAAAAGCAAAGGCACCACCTTGCTGACAAAGGTCCATAGTCAAAGCTATGGTTTTTCCAGTAGTCATGTACAGATATGAGAGTAAGACCATAAAGAAAGCTGAGCATCAAAGAACTGATGCTTTCAAATTGTGGTGCTGGAGAAGACTGTTGAAACCTTCCTGGACTGCAAGGAGATCAGATCAAATACTTCTCCTTATCTGACCTCAAAATAAGAGGTACTCAACCAACCCTACATTTGTTAAAATTGAAACAAATTTTTTAAACTTCAGTGGCTTCTGCTGAAGTAAATATCTTCTTTAAAAAAAAGAAAATCTATCAGGATTTTGTGCAACTCCCATTATGATCAACAGACAATGTGGGTTGCTTTGAAATTTTTCATCTGGATTTCATTTCCAAGTAGGAATTAAATTTCCTTTCTTGAATTGTAGGGTGCCAGAATAAATGGTTGAAGCATTGGGGGAGAATCAGAAAATCACACTCATTCTGTTCTAATACTAGAACCACAGACAAAATAACCCCCTATAATTTAAATAGAGATATCCTCAGACCTTGGTAGTTTTTAATTACATAACATCATTACAACATAGTTAAAAGAAAAATATATCTAAAGATAATTTTTTAAATTAAAATAACAAAAAAATAAAAACAAACAAAATAGCAATTTAAGACTGGTTCCAAATAGGAAAAGGAGTATGTAAAGGCTGTATATTGTCACCCTGCTTATTTAACTTCTATGCAGAGTACATCATGAGAAACGCTGGGCTGAAAGAAGCACAAGCTGGAATCAAGATTGCCAGGAGAAATATCAATAACCTTGGATATGCAGATGACACCCTTGGATAGGCAGAAAGTGAAGAGGAACTAAAAAGCCTCTTGATGAAAGTGAAAGAGGAGACTGAAAAAGTTGGCTTAAAGCTCAACATTCAGAAAACAAAGATCATGGCATCTGGTCCCATCATTTCATGGGAAATAGATGGGGAAACAGTGGAAACAGTGTCAGACTTTATTTTTTGGGCTCCAAAATCACTGCAGATGGTGACTGCAGCCATGAAAGTAAAAGACGCTTACTCCTTGGAAGAAAAGTTATGACCAACCTAGAGAGCATATTCAAAAGCAGAGACATTACTTTCCCAACAAAGGTCCATCTAGTAGAGGCTATGGTTTTTCCAGTGGTCATGTATGGATGTGAGAGATGGACTGTGAAGAAAGCTGAGCCACGAAGAATTGATGCTTTTGAACTGAGGTGTTGGAGAAGACTCCTGAGAGTCCCTTGGACTGCAAAGAGATCCAACTGGTCCATTCTGAAGATCAGTCCTGGGTGTTCTTTGGAGGGAAGGATGCTAAAGCTGAAGCTCCAGTACTTTGGCCACTTCATGCGAAGAGTTGACTCATTGGAAAAGACTCTGATGCTGGGAGGGATTGGGGGCAGGAGGAAAAGGGGATGACAGAGGATGAGATGGCTAAATGGCATCACTGACTCGATGGACGTGTTTGAGTGAACTCCGGGAGTTGGTGATGGCATGCTGCAATTCATGGGTTCGCAAAGAGTCGGACACAACTGAGAGACTGAACTGAACTGAACTCAGGGAATAAATTTAATATCAAGTCAAACAGAACCATAGCCCCATATCCTCTCTTATTCTCATTCACATGCTGTATTTCTTTAAATAAAATTCTAGCACTAACATATTTGTAGCTCAAGCAAGCTTGACAAGCTCTGCTCTGCTAAGTGTTCTATAATTAATCAAAAATTGTTAAGTATTACTTGAAATGAGTATTTCTTTTAAGTATTACTTGCTGACAAGCACACCAGTTTTGAAGTAGTGGTAGTACCTCTTTTAAATAGTATTTGATCCATGGATCTTCTAAATAAAATTGCCACTAACTTTTGAAAATAAAAGTTACCGTAAGACATCATTTTCTTTCTTACAAACTGAAATATGCCTGCAGACGTGAATAAATTGGTTTATGTATGCATTTCTGTATTGTGCTTTACTTAAATTTACAGCCAAGTAAGCATAGAACAAACCACTACATAATACAACCAAGATCAAAGGCAAATAAAAGGAATAGTGTGTGCATACATATATTATTGTAGTAGGATATAAGATTAAACTGACTCATTCTTAAATTCACAAGGTTGAAGAGTTACAGACTTTAGAAATATAGGAAAGAGTTTTTTCTGCAGTAAATTATTGCAGACAATTGAACATTTCAAAGTGTGAACAACTGGGCCTATGTAAGCATAAAGAATAAACAGATCACTAAATTTGGTTTGTGTAGTGTTTAAGCATGGTGTGATATATGTCATGGCTTAGTTCTGTGTGAACATGAATCAAGATGTCCACATCCTGTCAAAGTAACAATGGACCCAACCTTACTAAAAGAGTAATATGATTTCCAAGCAATGCACTTCTTAAAGAATGAATTTAAGGAGAAGAATGGCACTTTGGAAGAAAAGTACAATCATATTCCAAATAGATTGTACTACAGCCTCTGTATTTTAAGTAGCTTCACTTATCATCTTTATGTACTACTTAATACAAATAGTTTATTTATTAAAATGCCTAATGAAAATTTGAGTACAAATATGGTACTCATTATTTTACAAGGTTTGGTATGTTTTTTAATATAGTAAAAGTTAAAAATATTCATCTTTGTGAAAATCAATATTTTAACTCACTGAAATAAGTACAGGAAGAGCAATTTTATATTTGTGACTATGTTTTTAAAATAATGAACCTTTTATTGCTTTCCAACATGACTTTAGAAAGAATTACAGCTCTTTTTTCTATTACTCATATTCTGCATAAACAGAATATGAAACAAAGAATGTCATGAAACAATTTATAAAAGTATATAATCACAGTCAATGAACCACATTTTACTTAATAATTATTTAAGTGAAATATAATAAAATCCTGTATAAATTATGTTTTTATGAGGAATAATCATTTCACATCTTATAATGAAGCTACATCCATCACTGGTGAGATTTTCTTTAAAATATTCCATTAAGATCAATTGTAAGCTACCTGAAGAAAATAAACTGCAAATATGGATCTCTTCTCAAGATTCAAATTCAGCCTAAAATTTATGATTAATATTTCTGATGTGCATCTATCTTAGAACTAGGGGTGAACAAATAACCCAGTATTAATGACCCAGGGTTCATTAGAAAGTACTGGAAGGGTAGATGCCAATAGTTTTTATTCCTCACTTGTATGGATGATCTTGACTGAATCACAATGAGCAAAGCTGTTTAGTCAGTCATATCCTCCTTTCCAATTACTTAAGTCGAGAAGAGACTGAAAATATATTCTGGTGATGATTTTCTCTGATACTTAGAATTAACAAGAAGAATACATCAAATACAAAGAGATTCCATTTCAAGTCCAGAATTAAAAGGAAGGATATGAGAGATTTATTTCCACATGTTGCAGAATAGCAATGCAACAAGAATGGCTTCCTCCATGTAGTACCTGTTCAGTTTGTTAAAACTTGACTTTCATGTAGGAAAAAAAACGTTTTTGGTCAAATAAGTATCAATATTTGAAAGATCTTTTCAGGGAAATCAATCCTGAATACTCTTGGAAGGACTGATGCTGAAGCTGAAACTCCAGTATTTTGGTCATCTGATGCCAACAGCCAACTCATTGGAAAAGTCCCTGATGAAGGGAAAGATTGAAGGCAGAGGGAGAAGTGGTCATCAGAGGATGAGATGGCTGGATGGCATCACTAATGCAATAGACAAATTGGGGACTAATACCAAATAGTGTCAGATCCTGGAGACCCTCTTGGGGTAGGGAGGGGGGAGGTACAGAAAAAGGAATGAGCCAGAGCTATTCCAAATCTCAGTATTCTGAAAGGGGAAGGTCCACTTGGGATAAAGTATCCACCTGCCAACCCAGGAGCCACAGGATATTCAGGTTTGATTCCTGGGTCAGGAAGATTCTCTGGAGGTAGAAATGGCAACCCACTCCAGTATTCTTGCCTGGGAAATCCCGTGGACAGAGCAAGGTAGGCTATAGTCCATGGGGTCTTAAAAGAGACTTGACTAAGGTACTAAACAGTAAAAAAAAAAAACGGTCTACTTGAGGTGGGTCCTCTTAACTCCAGGGCAGAATTTCATAATAAATACTAATGTAGGAGAATGAAAAGAAAAAAAAGAGGAGAAGGAGAAAGAAGAAGAGGGGGATAAAAGAGATATGATGGTTCTTTAACTTAAAAAATGAAATCAAAATTGTGAAAATAAATTATTCAACAACAGTTAGGTTATAACTGCAATTACATGTTCATCTTTAGAATGAACAAAGTATGAGCCAAAACTTCACTGCTTTGGGGTGTAACATGGCAAAGAAATGTTTTTGATAGTCAGACATGGCATTCTTAATGTATGTTTTAATCCATGTATGGGCCTCTCTTAATCCTTTGATAATCAAATAGTTCTTTTTGGAGCTCCTCCCTTGTCATCACACCTACTACTTTTTTTGCTCCTCTCCAGTGGTTGGGTAGTGAAATTGGCATTTGCTCAAGATCCTAGCAGTTATCTATTATCACTTTCAGTGACCTCAAGAAAGTTTGCATTTTATGCAATATTTGTATTTTCACTTTGAATTTGATTTGCTGTTGCATTTATATCATATTCTCCAGATGCTGATGTTTTAAGCAGTGGGGAAAATGAATCTAAGTGTGCAGAATTCTGTTCCATTTGAGTGAGTACTAATTTTACAAATGGCCAGTTTTGTACTATGTATTTGTAAGTGTTTTGTATTTTCTTTCCTATACAATCCTGTACACATCCAGGAATTTGATTATGAAAACTCAAAAGAAATACCTCTTTTATCTCTAAATAATCAAGAATGGCCTGTCTTTCTGAACATCCTACAAATGACTAGATTTTTATATAGATGAAATGTAATCATTGAGAAGTATGTTTCTATTTCATCCTCAGAAATTTTTTATGCTATTCTCATGTCATAATAGTATATCTTTGCAATATATGTCTAGTCTTTAGCAAGTTAATTGTTTACCTCAAAATTTAACTAAAAAAAATAGCAGAAATATAATTACTTATCCACTATCTGATTGGTGAGTTGTCAACAAACAAACAAAAGATTCTCTAGTTTAATTGCTTTTCTTTGTGGCAGTTTAAATTGGTTAAAAAAATGATTAGTCAGATTGTCAACTTTGTTGTTTGTACAAATATATGTAGGGAAAGGGTAACTATAAATTATGACAATTTGAAATGCAATTATAATCTCATGATACAATGCATATTCACAGTCAGAAAAATATAACATTGGCAAGAGACTTGTTGCTAGGAAATAAAGCTCTCACTACCAATTAGTATTCCTGGAAGTTTTCTATTAAATGAATGTATTATTTCATTTTGAAAGTTTCTCTGGATTAATTTGGATTTTCAAATGGGGTTTACATAAGAACTAAGGTGATAAAAAAAATTGTAAGTCAAACTTAAATCTATCCAATGCTTTTCAAAAATAATTAAGAATGGGTATTCTGACAAAATCCCACTTATAATATCAAATCTCCACATTCCATTTGTACCAGTGATGCAGGGAAAATCATCACAATGCATCATAAAATTGACTTGTTTGATTTTACTGGGAAAAAAAGAAAAAGGTTTACTTTTGGAAGAAGCACCTTCATTGCCCAAATTGTTTTGCATTTGGTTCACTAGAAAACAAGCCATTATTGGCCAATAGATAATCAGTAAATGAAAAGATGTAATAGAGATGCACTCTTTTCTGCCACCTTTAATGCCTAAGTTCTAATAATTTGGTTCATAACCTGCCCATTTTGAAGCAATCTATATTTTTCAGTCATTTCTTTATTTAGAATCCTGTGACCCTTCTCATTGCTTTAAACAGTGGGGGACACTTCAGACAATAAATACACTATGGGCTTCACTTTTCCCTCTCTGTCAGCCACAAACATGCTCTAGTAACTTTGAAAATGACTAATCATTTTCCCTAGAACAATGGCCAGAAGACTTTTTGTTAGAATTTGATAAATTAGTTCAGTTCAGTCTCTCAGTAGCGTCCAACTCTTTGCAACCCCATGGACTGAAGCATGCCAGGCCTTCCTGTCCATCACCAACTCCTGGAGCTTACACAAACTCATGTCCATTGAGTCAGTGATGCCATCCAACCATTTCATCCTCTGTCGTTCCCTTCTCCTCCCGCCTTCAATCTTTCCCAGCATCAGGATCTTTTCTATAGAGTCAGTTCTTTGTATCATGTGGCAAAAGTATTGGAGTTTCAGCTTTAGCATCAGCCCTTCCAATGAATATTCAGGACTGATTTCCTTTAGGAACGATTAGCTTAATCTCCTTACAGTCTAAAGGATTCTCAAGAGTTTTCTCCAACACCACAGTTCAAAAACATCAATTCTTCAGTGCTCAGCTTTCTTTATAGTCCACCTCTCACATCCATACATGACTACTGGAAAAACCATAACTTTGACTAGATGGGCTTTTGTCAGCAAAGTAATGTCTCTGCTTTTTAATGTGCTGTCTAGGTTGGTCATAGCTTTTCTTCCAGGGAGCAAGCATCTTTTAATTTCATGGCTGCAGTTACTGTCTGCAGCGATTTTGGAGCCCAAGAAAATAAAGTCTATCACTGTTTCCATTGTTTGCCATTTGATCCATGGCAGGAGCAAAAAGCTCTGTCTCATACACACTATTCCTCTCACTTTCCAATGAGTAACAAAGAAGTAGCCTCATATTAGGAAAGGCCAGGGAGATAATAGAAACAGTAGTGATATTTTAGGATGATTCTCAATTATTGTTAGTCTTGCTTTGAATTAAATATTTCAATAAACTCAATCACAGTCATTTTAGTTCATGCATATCAAAATTTAGCAAGTTCCTAGAAACTTAGCAGTACATTAAAAATTACCAAAGGATTTAAATTTCCCAAGAAGGTTTAAATCACTAAATTTACCAAGGAGGAAGTATCACTAAGAACAAAGCTAGTGCAGGTGATGGAATTCCAGTTGAGCTATTTCAAATCCTAAAAGATGATGCTGTGAAAGTGCTGCACTCAATATGCCAGCAAATTTAGAAAACTCATCATTGGCCACAGGACTGGAAAAGGTCAGTTTTCATTCCAATCCCAAAGAAAGGCAATGCCAAACAATGCTCAAACTACTGCACAATTTCACTCATCTCACACACTAGTAAAGTAATGCTCAAAATTCTCCAAGCCAGGCTTCAACAGACGTGAACCATGAAATTCCAGATGTTCAAGCTGGTTTTAGAAAAGGCAGAGGAATCAGAGATCAAATTGCCAACATCCGCTGGATCATGGAAAAAGCAAGAGAGTTCCAGAAAAACATCTATTTCTGCTTTATTGACTATGCTAAAGACTTTGACTATGTGGATCACAATAAACTGTGGAAAATTCTGAAAGAGATGGGAATACCAGACCACCTGACCTGTCTCCTGAGAAATCCATATGCAGGTCAGGAAGCAACAGTTACACATGGTCAGTTACACATGGAACAACAGACTGGTTCCAAATAAGAAAAGGAGTATATTGTCACCCTGCTTATTTAACTTATATGTAGAATATATCATGAGAAACGCTGGGCTGGAGGAAGCACAAGCTGAAATCAAGATTGCTGGGAAAAATATCAATAACCTCAGATATGCAAATGATACCATCTTTATGGCAGAAAGCCAAGAAGAACTAAAGAGCCTCTTGATGAAAGTGAAAGAGGAGAGTGAAAAAGTTAGCTTAAAGCTCAACATTCAGAAAACTAAGATCATGGTATCCACTCCCATCACTTCATGGGAAATAGATGGGGAAACAGTGGAAACAGTGACAAACTTTATTTTCTTGGGCTCCAAAATCACTGCAGATGGTGACTGCAGCCATGAAATTAAAAGACACTTGCTCCTTGGAAGAAAAACTATGACCAACCTAGATAGCATATTGAAAAGCAGAGACATTATTTTGCCAACAAAGGTCCGTCTAGTAAAGGCTATGGTTTTTCCAGTAGTCATGTATGGATGTGAGAGTTGGACTGTGAAGAAAGCTGAGCACCAAAGAATTGATGCTTTTGAACTGAGGTGTTGGAAAAGACTCTTGAGAGTCCCTTGGACTGCAAAGAGATCCAACCAGTCCATCCTAAAGGAGATCAGTCCTGGGTGTTCATTGGAAGGACTGATGTTGAAGCTGAAACTCCAGTATTTTGGCCATCTGATGTGAAGAACTGACTCATTTGAAAAGACCCTGATGCTGGGAAAGACTGAAGTCAGGAGGAGAAGGGGAAAACAGAGGATGAGATGGTTGGATGGCATCACCGACTCAATGGACATAAGTTTGATTAAGCTCCGGGAGTTGGTGATGGACAGGGAGGCCTGGCGTGCTGCAGTCCATGGGGTTGCAAAGAGTCAGACATGACTGAGCGACTGAATTGAACTGAACTAAAGGAGGTTTAAAAAATTATATATTACTGTGAGATGCCTGAGGAAAAATAGGTTGTAAAACCACTAGACCATGGTAACTGCCATGTCTTTCTTCCAAACAATCTCTATGGAAACTGCAAACATCCTCTGTCCATTTACTCTCCCTCTCTGAAGCTTTCAAATTCATGACAAAATAAATGACAGACATCAAATTATGGTAGGAAAATCCTGAATTGTGGGTCTCTCATTCACT
This sequence comes from Bubalus kerabau, assembly GCF_029407905.1. Classification (NCBI taxonomy): domain Eukaryota; kingdom Metazoa; phylum Chordata; class Mammalia; order Artiodactyla; family Bovidae; genus Bubalus; species Bubalus kerabau. Next base: position 156,977,691 of record NC_073626.1, read on the forward strand.
AAGGAATTCACATACTCATAAATTTAAGTTTCTCTTGCATCCCCTCACCTGCTTTGCTCCAACTTAACTTGTCTGCTGAAATCAGAAAAATTTTCGTCTTGATTTTTCCTTTGTGTTTCTCTCATTTTTACTTGCTTCTGTATTCCTACACTGAAATTATTTTTCCCTTCCTTTCTTCCAAAGAGAAGAAACTTTCTCATGCAAGAAGTCAATAAAGATATAACGATGCTTGGACAGTTTTCTCAAATTTAACCCACCTTCCTCTTCACCCTCAGCATTTAGCAATCCTTTTAGTCTTGTATACAGCTGTAACTGATAATGAAAAAGATTTCATAAATGTGGATATTCTTCCTTGAATTTATCATATTCCTCAAATGTAGCAATTTAGTGAACTTCATAGTCAAAATTATTGTTCTTCCAGTGGTCATGTATGGATGTGAGGGTTGGACCATAAAGAAGGCTGAATACCAAAGAATTGATGCTTTCGAATTGTGGTGCTGGAGAAGAATCTTGAGAGTCCCTCAGACTGCAAGGAGATCAAATCAGTCAGTCGTAAAGGAAATCAACCCAAATATCCATTGAAAGGACTGATACTGAAGCTGAAACTCCAATATGTTGGTCACGTGATGAAAAGAGTCGACTCATTGGAAAAGACCCTGATGCTGGGAAAGATTGAAGGCGGGAGAAGGGGACGATGGAGGATGAGATGGTTGGATGGCATCACCGACTCAATGGACATGGATTTGAGTAAACTCCGGGAATTGGTGATGGACAAGGAGGCCTGGTGTGCTGCAGTCCATGGGGTTGCAAAGAGTTGGACACGACTGAGTGACTGAACAACAAATAGAAAAAGAGATACACATGACAATTTTTTTCTTTCCCATCCTCACTGATAACTCAAGTTAAGTACCTAATTAATTCAAATTTCAATAAATTGGCAATCATAAATAAATAAATAAATTTACCAAAATAGTAGCATGAGACATAGTTAATGTTTTCAATTTAAATTGAATTAGATTTATACATTAATTTATATTTAACTTGTAATTTTGTTGATTTTGTATTTTATTTACATATTTATTTTAGTTTATAAGAGCTATTAGCTTAAGAAATTAGACTTAATCTTACCTTTGTATGTATATATGTAAGTAAACCTCAGTATGAGAAACATTTTTTTTCCATTTAAAAGCTACTATTTTAAAATATATTGTAAAAGCTACTTGACTCAAAAACATTCTTTGAAGTCTCTATAAGGCTTAGCTAGTCAATAGCTTTCTATTCTTCCCAATTCCCCAACACACTTGAAGGAATAGAGTATATCTCTCAAAGCCTGAGAAAGTACAGCACCCATGCACATGTTCACCTTATGGTTAAAGATATTCCAGATACATTTGCTCTGGGATGTCATTTGCTAATGCAATCTTTATGAGTTAAGCATAGTTTTCAGAATAACTGCATACCCACTCTGATTGGAACTCTCGTGGTTTGAATATACAAAGTTTCAGTTAAGATCAATATTGGTTTTCAGATGAAAGTTTACATGACATAAATTCCTCAAGTAAAAAACAAACAGAGTTAATAGACGGTGATGATAGATGTCAGAAATGTAAACTCTTGAGGTCTTACTCATCTCTGAAAACTCAGCTACTTTGTCATTTCCTCCAGGAAGACTTCCTGGGTCCCCAGGCTCCAACTGTGGGCCTGGTGCTGCTCCTCTGGACTCTCAGAGTACCAGTCCTTATTGTGTTCTTTCTCATTAATCAGATGGAAAAGGAAAGGGTATAGGTGTTGGTCTTTTAATTTCTATATCAAATAAAAGGCCTGTCTCAAAGTCTCATACCCAATGCCTAGTGTATAATAGACCCTCAATGTTTATTGAATAGGTCTAGCTCCTGCAAATCTTATTTTCCAGGAGGAAGAACACTTTTAATAAGAGGCTCTTTCTCACGGGTTACTCAGCAAATGTCAAGTCTTTTAAACTATTGCCTAGGAAAATCTTACACTGGAAACTTTAACCTTTAGAAGCCATATTAGCATTTACTTAAATGCTATGTTGTGCAATGAATAACCGGCTACATCTAAAGTTAGCTAACTTGTACTCCAATAACACAGATTTAATAAAAACGTAAAGTGGATAGTGAAATTATCAAAAACCGTAAACTCCCAGCTTATTACTCTCTAGCAAAGAACATATTCTCTACTTAATCTTCTATTTCTTAATGATCTATGTCCACTTAGTCATTCTTAGAATCCAGTCAAATCAATTACAGTATCAGTTCTTACAGCTTCCAGGCAGGAATATCCTTCATTTGCCCACATCTGCATGTTTCCCTGGGGATGAAGATTTCATTGTATGCCAGGTGAAAGCATAGCCCAGTTGGTAAAGAATCCGCCTGCAATGCAAGAGACCCAGGTTCGATTCCTGGGTTGGGAAGATCCCCTGGAGAAGGAAATGGCAATCCACTCCAGAATTCTTGCCTAGAAAATCCCATGGACGGAGGAGCCTTGTGGGCTGCAGTCCATGAACTTGCAAGAGTCAGACATGACTTAGCAACTAAACCACCACCTCCACAGGTGAAAGCTGATTTTTAAAATGACATGTTCTTTGAGTAATTTTCCTTATTAGAAAAAAATAAAACTGAAAAGATAGAGGCTTTGGAATAAGCAACAGTACAACTGCACTTAATGTGTGTCCACTCAGGCTTTCTCTATGCTCACTACTTTACCTTTTGTTGTTCAGTCACTCAGTCGTGTCCGACTTTTTGCGGCCCCATGGAGAGTAGCACACCAGGCTTCCCTGTCCTTCACCATTTCCTGGAGCTTGCTCAAACTTATGTCCATTGAGCCAGTGATGCTATCCAACCACCTCTTCCTCTATTGTTCCCTTCTCCTCCTGCCTTCAATCTTTCCCAGCATCAGGGTCTTTTCCAATGAGTCAGTTCTTCACATCATGTGGCCAAAGTATTGGAGCTTCAGCTTCAGTATCAGTACTTTCATTGAATATTCAGGTTTGATTTCCTTTAGGATTGGCTGGTTTGAGCTCCTTGCAGTAAGGGATTCTCAAGAGTCTTCTCCAACACTACAGCTCAAAAGCATCAATTATCTCAGTCTTCTTTATGGCCCAGCTCTCACATCCATATATGACTATTGGAAAAACCACAGCTATGAGTATATGGACCTTTGTCGGCAGAGTGATGTCTCTGCTTTTTAATACACTGTCTAGGTTTGTCATAGCTTTTCTAAATACATCTATAAATAGTTTATGATTCTTCCTCTAGTTTTCCATGAGCACATGTACTCATAATTATTTTATATTTTATATGTATTTGCATTCATTCCACAAGTATTTCTTGAGCATGTATTATACATCAGGTACCTGTATAGTTCTATAATATATGTATATTTCTTATAGCAAAATATTTCTAACCTATATGAGGAAATTAGATATATCAGTGTTTTGTAAAACTGTGAATCTATGTGTTCTGCACCTAAGCACAATTGCAGCTCTCCCAAGCTAGAACCCATGAAATTATTTGTGCCCATTGGTTAGTCTTCAAAGCATAAGAAAGAGACCATGTTTGGAAGAACCATGTGTCATTCCCCTCTAATTATAGTTCTGGTACTGTTGACCAATTTATTTTTGGTCTCAGTCAGTTCAGTTCAGTTGCTCAGTCATGTCTGACTCTTTGTGAGCCCATGGACTATATAGCATGCCAGGCTTCCCTGTCCATCACCAACTCCCAGAGTTTACTCAAACTCATGTCCATTGAGTCGGTGATGCCATCCAACCATCTCATCCTCTGTTGTCCCCTTCCCCTCATTTCCTGATATGTTATCATCTCCTCCCAGGTTTCATACTCTTCATGGAACTCTTGATATTCTATCAAAAAACTTATCCCTCCCCTAGCCTTTCTATCTCAGTAAATGGCATGGTCATTGACACTGTGCCTTATAACAAAAATGTAGGAGTTAACCTTGATTTCTCTCATCCCCTCTTCAGTATCTAAAATTTTGATAACCATTGGCTTTATCTTCGAAGGTACCACAAACCCATTAATTTATCTCCATCTCCTCTGTTCTTACCTGGTCTACCATCATCTCTCACCTAGTCCACTGAAATCACTTTGCTATTAGCTTTCCCATTTCAACTCTTAGAATTTTGCTGTTCATTCTCTGCACAGCAGTTGGAGTGATGCTATAAATCTAAACAGACACTGTAACTCCAGTGCTTAAAGCTCTCCTGTGGCTTCTTTTTCCACTTGGAAGTTTTACCACTCAAAGCCCTTTCTATGATCTTCAGAAGTTTCATGATGCTCCCTGCCACCCCTCCCCCCACTCCACCCCCCACCCCCTATCTAACTTCCTTTCCTACCACTCTCTCCTCTGCTTACTAAGCTGCAGTCACTTTGGCTTCTTGCTGAAATACCAAAAAGGCAAACAGCCTTTTCCTTCTTCAGGGCCTTTGCATTTCTATCCCCTGGGTCAGAAACATTTTACTCCAGTTCTTTGTGGTTTAAGTGCATGTATGCTCAGTCATGTCCAACTCTTTGCGACCCTATGGACTGCAGTCCACCAGGCTCCTCTGTCCATGGGATTCTCCAGGCAAGAATACTGGAATGGGTTGCCATGCCCTGCTCCAATCTAAATAACTGACCTTCCCTTCATTCACTTATCAGTTTCCCTCATTATAGCTCTTCGTGATCTTGTTTTATGTATTTTTTGTGGTCTACTTCTATCCACCTAATCATAATCTTCATGAAAGCAAGAGACTCTCTCTATTATTCACCTGAATGCCTGGATCAGGCACTCATTCACCTAAATGTGTGCCTCAAACATATTTGGCCAAAAGTATTTGTTGGATGAATAAGTAAATGAATACTTGAATGAATTTTCTTTTTTAAAAGTCAGTATACTTAGAGTATAAACATAACTCATGACATTGCAGTTCACTCAGACACTCAGAGCTAGGTGACTACATAAATGATCCTGAGAAAGGAGAGAAGGGGGCAGGGCACAACTTTTGAAAGAGTGACATGGCCCAGAGGAAAAAACATAAACCAAGCAGAATCAAATGGGCCCAAGATGGTAGACAAGTCAACTTTGACTAGACCTTGATCCTCATTCAGCAAGCTAAATGACATACCCAGAGGCATCATGACATTTCCAAGGCACTACCGAAAGACCAAAAAGTGGGCAGTGGCCCAATTCCTGGAAATCCCCACCCCTTCCCTAAAACAGTTGGAATAATCCTCCCACTCATTAGCCTATGAAATTACCCAGCCCATGAAAGCTAACCACACCACATTTTGAGGCCACTGCACTTCCCCTCTGTGATGGCCAACATTTTGTCTGTGGAGTGTGTTTCTCTTGAATAAATCCACTTCTCACCTATCACTTTGTCTCTCATTGAATTCTTTCTGCAATGAGACATCAAGAACCTGAGCTTCAATAGGTCTTGAAACCTGGTCTGTGATCTTAGTGGAAAGACCATGGGTTTTGGCTGAGTTTAGGTCCCAGCCACATGGATTTGAGTCCCAAACTGGGTTTTGGCTGGGTTCGAGTCCCAGCACATGGATTCAAGACTCAACCTGAGGTAAATGGCTTCAATTCCATGATGTAGGTACTTGAGCTTGAGGTTAACTGACAGATTCTTTTGTTTCTTTTTTCCCAGCATAATTCACTGCCTGTTTTCTGAAACAATTTTCTGGCTTCAGAGAAAAACATTCTCAAACAAACACCACTTTAAACAAAGACTAATCTTTAAACAAACTTTCAACATGAATAGACAATGATCATTTTTAGTTATGTAAATTTATAACATTTGATTAAAGGAAAAATTTAGTACCTTAGTGATATGCAGAAAATATGAAATATATGCTAATGTTTAAATTGTACACATTTGGTAGGAAGAAAAAAATAGTTTTTTAAAAGATAAGGTTTTATAACTGTGCAATTTGCTTATAAGATATAATAAATGTAATATTTTTCCTAATTAACCAGGAGTTAATAGAGGATCTAATCCATTTTTATCAAAAATGAAAAAATGAGTTATTTTTATATTTTAATATATTAATATATTTACCATATTATATTTCTATATTAAATTATACACTTAATATATAATTTTACATTTAAATTATACTGTTTTAATGTATTATTTTTTACATATTTATTATATTTTATTGAATATTGAAGTTCAGCTCTTGGATCAGACAGAAAAAAATATTCAAGTCACATAGGAAAATAAAATTCTCTTATGAGATAAAATAAGGAAGGCTGGGAAAATTCTCATGGAGACAAAAGACAGAATTAAAAAATATTTTAAAAAATTATTGCAAGACACATGTATCATTTTATTCTTAAAGAAAAATGCTTTCTTGCTTTATGACAATATTCAGAACCTCTCCCTAAATGTACATGGAATTACAGATTCTACTGAATGCAGAAAAGAATACAGCAAGTTTGTCTGAGATCTGGCAGTCATGAATAAGGAATTTCTAGACTCGCCTTGAATGCCAATGAATGTCAAATTCATGAAACTTACTAATAATAGCACTAACATTTGTATAATACTTTATAGTTTATGGACACTTTCAAATACATTATCTCATTTCGTTTTCAAAATGACCCTTGGGAAAATCAGAATATATTTGATGATATTTAACTGATGGCAGAAGTTAGGTCAGGCCTGAAGTCACTTAATGGCTTCCCAGATGGTTCAGTGGCAATAAAAATCTGTTTGCCAATGCAGGAGTCATAAGAGATGTGGGTTCAATCCCTGGATCTGAAAGATCCCTTGGAGGAGAAATGGCAACCCACTGCAGTATTTTTGCCTGAAAAATCCCATGGACAGAGGAGCCTGGTGGGCTACAGTCCATGGAGTCGCAAAGAACCAGCCAGACACAACTGAGCAACTCAGCACACACACACACACACACACACACACACACACAGTGACTTAATTGTTGTTTTTGTTCAGTTGCTCAGTCATGTCCGACTCTGCGACTCTATGGACAGCAGCACACCAGGCTTCCCTGCCCTTCACCATCTCCCAGAGCTTGCTCAAACTCATGTCCACTGAGTTGGTGATGCCATCCAACCATCTCATCCTCTGTCATCACCTTCTGCTCCTGCCTTCGATCTTTCCCAGCATCAAGGTTTTTTCCAATGAGTCAGCTGTTTGCATCATGTGGCCAAAGTATTGGAGCTTCAGCATCAGCCCTTCAGGGTTGATTTCTTTTTGGATTGACTGGTCCTTGCAGTCCAAGGGACTCTTAAGAGTCTTCTCCAACACCACAACTCAAAGGCATCAATTCTTCAGTGCTCAACTTTCTTTAAGATCCAACTCTTATATCCATACATGACTACTAGAAAAACCATTGCTTTCAGTAGACAGACCTTTGTCAGTGTAGTGATGTCTCCGCTTTTTAATACACTGTCTAAGTGCTTCCCTGATAGCTCAGTTGCTAAAGAATCCTCCTGCAATGCAGGAGACTCCAATTTGATTCCTGGGTCAGGAAGATTTGCTGGAGAATGGATGGACTATCCACTCCAGTATTCTTGGGCTTCGCTTGTGGCTCAGCTGTAAAGAATCTGCCTGCAATGCAGAGACCTGGGTTTGACCACTGGGTTGGGATGATCCCCTGGAGAAGAGAGCGGCTACCCACTCCGGTATTCTGGCCGGGAGAATTCCCTGGACTGTATAGTCCATGGGGACACGACTGAGAGACTTTCACTTTTCACAGGTCTTCTTCCAAGGAGAAAGGGTCTTTTAATTTCATGGCTGCAGTCACCATCCACAGTGAATCTGGAGCCCAAGAAAAGAAAGTCTGTCACTGTTTCCAATGTTTCCGTATCTATTTCCCATGAAATGATGGGACCAGATGCCATGATCTTGATTTTTTGAATGTTGAGTTTTAAGCCAGCTTTTTCATTCTCCTCTTTCACCTTCATCAAAAGACTCTTCGGTTCCTCTTTCCTTTCTACCATAAGGGTGGTGTTATCTGAATACCTGAAGTTATTGATATTTCTCCCGGCAATCTTTGATTTCAGCTTGTGCTTCATCCAGCCCGGCATTTTGCATGCTGTACTCTTCATGTAAGTTAAATAAGCAGGGTGACAATATACAGCCTTGATGTACTCCTTTCCCAATTTTGAGCCAGTCACTTAATACTGTATTCAGTTCAGTCGCTCAGTTGTGTCTGACTCTGCAATCCAATGAATCGCAGCATGCCAGGCCTCCCTGTCCATCACCAACTCCCAGAGTACACCCAAACCCATGTCCATTGAGTCGGTGATGCCATCCAACCATCTCATCCTCTGTCGTCCTCTTCTCCTGTATTGTCCTGTATTGAAATAAGCAAAATCTACCCTGCAGCTTAACCTCATTTTACTTGGGAATAAAGCTTTGCATTGCACAAGAGGACATAGGTTGAACCTGCAGCAGCCCTGGGACACTCAAGGCAGCAATTTACATTTCCACTAAGATGCAAATAGATGATTACAGAACCTTTTCTGTCAGAAGATTTGGGGAAAAGATGAAAGAAAGAGCCTACAAGCACTCTACTTCAGAAAACGTGGACCTCCTCCAGTGAGGAGTTTCCTTATCCATAAACCAGCTGGGGCCACCCTATTCTCACTTTAAGCTGTGCTAGTGAACATTATGTGTGAAAGTGTATTAATGTTCTTGAAAATGTTCATCTGTGCCAATTTTTTAAGATAATGAGTCAAGGCATAGTTAAAATTTCTTAAGTGATGGGCTTCCCTGGTGGCCTAGATGGTAAAGAATCTGCCTACAATGCTGGGTTCAAGCCCTGGGTTGGGAAGATCCCCTGGAGAAACCCTGGAGAAGGGAATGGCTACCCATTCCAATATTCTTACCTGGAGAATTTAATGGACAGAGGAACCTGTTGGGCTATAATCCATGCAGTCTCAGAGTTGTACATGACTGAGCAACTAACATTTCACTTCACTTCAAGGGGGGTTTAGACTAAGATGTGCAGAGTGAGTAGGAGCTAGCCAGGTAAGGAAGAAGGGCAAGCAACAGTATTCCAGGCAGAGAAAGTGGCATGAGTGAAAGTCAGAGGCAAGAGATGGTACAGCCCACTTTACTACTATGTGCCAGAATTCTTCACCGAGAAATTAATGTGTGTTTTCTTTACATAGCTATAGATGAATCAGAAGCACAAGAACTAATTTTTTTTTTTTCTTTTTCAAATCTCTCTGTCCCAGTTACGCTTCCAATTGAATAGAGTCCTGGACCCTGATTTGCAGAGTTAAGAAAATCTGGGGGATTTCCCTGGTGGTCCAGTGGGTAAAATTGAAAGAGGCTCCTAGGAGGGTTGATGATGTGGGATCCTGAGAGTAGTAGATCTGCACTCCACCTCTTCACTGTATCCTGGGGAGGTGTCAGGAGCTTGAAAAATGGCTGGGTCCAATCACCAAAGCTCCTAGCTTCTGCAAGGGTCTCAGGACTCATGTTACCAATGATGCATCTTTACAAAGAAAATCCAAGCTTGGACAATAAACAGGAACCTATTTGGGCCAAAGAGAACACCTACTAAATCTGTGGTATGGTGGGGTTGGCCAAGGGATAGATGTATTAGTTTCCTTTAGAAGTATGTAATTGCTGTAAATGCTCATTTAGAATATGTCGACTGCTTATCTCAGACTCAGAAACCTTAAGATTCTGACCTCTGATCCAGACCTTTGAGTGGCTCATATTTACTTCTGTCTCCAGAATTAGTAGGATTTCTGAAGGTCTCGGGATCATCAATTTTTACACATTTATACATTCAGAATATGTGTGTGTGCTCAGTCGCCTATGATTCTTTGTGACACCACGAACTGTAGCCTGCCAGGCTCCTCTGTCCATGGGATTTTTCAGGTAACAATACAGGAGTGGGTTGCCATTCCTACTCCAGGGGATCTTCCCAACCCAGAGATTGAACCCATGTATCTTGTATCTCCTGCATTATCAGGCAGACTCTTTACTATTGCACCATCTGGGAAGCCTACATTTAGAATTAGAAGTATTCATTTTCATAATGATTTGGCAAACTGTATATGTTATAATTGTCATGATCACAAAGGCCAGAAACCAATATGAACATAGGCAATGCAAAGGTAGAACATTTACCACATAAGAGTTAAAATAAGAGGAAACACTCATATACACAGCACCACTCTTTTCCAGGTACTGTTTTAAGTGATTGAGCTAGATTAAGTTGCATGATACTCTTAACAGCTCTATAGACAGATACTACTTTTATCTTAAGTGTATATTGCCAAGAGAAGGATAGTGGATGAAGAAATGCAAATCCTGAATAGGTAACATTTTCCAAAAGGAGAGAAGATGACATTAGGCATCAGTGAAGTAAAGCTAAAGGTAATTCCTGGATCAAAGTCAAATACGATCATAAGGAAAAAATAATCCATTATTTGTACCAACATTAAAACCAGACACAGAACAACTTTTTGCCACATAGAGAATGGGTGACATGATTATATGAACGTATTTTGCCCTCTCTTTTTTGGGAGTCTGTGGCTTTTTGGCATTCTCTCTCTTGGGTTTTTGTTGAGCAATGAAGGCTTACTGTCAAGTGATTTCCAGCATTATTATCAGGCAGCTGTACCATCCTATTTTTAATCATCATTTCCAAAGTATCTAGGAGCTTGTCATTGATAGTAATAAGTCAAAATACTCTGCAAGTGGAAATTTTAAATACTATTGTTCAATAGAACCTACTATCCAGTTTATTCAATTTATTTTATGGTAAAATCTATCAGGAATCATTGAGTTAATTATCTGGCTCGACTGCCAGGAAATTCTAGTGTTACAGTTTTGCCCCAGAGCACCAAGGGGAGATTACTCATTTGCCGTTCATATTATTCCAAGAGTTTACTCATTTGCCATTCATATTATTCCCAATGTTTTATTGTCAGTGACATGGCTGACCCTAAGCAAAACTGAAAAGCAGCCAAAGTTCATTTTAAGAGTCCTTCTTTTTCTCATGCATACTCTTTTCATCTTTTTGATAAAGCATGGATTGTATTTAGTCCCAGAAATGCTCTGATATCCACTGACAATCACTGGATTTATGAAGTGCTTTGAACACCCAATATCTGTCATTAGGCTTGAACTGATCTTTCCATTGCTAAATTCTCTTATAAATGCTTAGTCGTTATGTAATCTAACTTATCTTCAGCATTTGATACTTCTTCCTTGATTTATCATTTTTCTTCGCCCCTTTGGCCTCCCATTTGGACATCTCATCTCCTGGACTTTCCTCCTGCTGCTGCTGCTGCTGCTAAGTCGCTTCAGTCGTGTCCGACTCTGTGTGACCCCAGAGACGGCAGCCCACCAGGCTCCCCCGTCACTGGGATTCTCCAGGCAAGAACACTGGAGTGGGTTGCCATTTCCTTCTCCAATGCATTAAAGTGAAAAGTGAAAGTGAAGTCGCTCAGTCGTGTCCTACTCTTAGCGACCCCATGGACTGCAGGCCCCGAGGCTCCTCCATCCATGGGATTTTCCAGGCAAGAGTACTGGAGTGGGGTGCCATTGTCTTCTCTGGATTTTCCTCCTATTCCACTGCTAACTTCTTTCTGATCTCCCTGTTCCTTCTCTTCTCTCTAGTCTTTGAACATTGGAGGGATGCAGCGCTCTGAGTTTGGTTGTCTTCTCTTTCTCCCTATAATCACTCTCTTGATGATCTCATTGCTGGAAACATCATCTATATACCCATGACTATCATTGTATTCCTTCAGTGTGTCTTCCTCCTGAACTCCAGACTCATGTTTCCAACTACTTACTTGAAAGCCTCTCAGGTATATCTAGTAGGCTGACAAAAGCTGAGCTTTGTATGTTCCCCAGAAAATCTGCTCCTCCTGAAATCTTTTCTGTCTCACTTGAAAGAAATTCAATTTTTCCAATTAATCCAGGAAAAATCTTTGGAAACATTCTGTACTCCTTCATTAGCTCATATCACACATCCAACTTTATACATCTAACTTGAAAATACATCCAGAATTCAACCTCTCCTGTCTACAGTAATACCACCCCGAATGAACCATCATCATCATCTCCTACTGGATTATTGCAATAACTTTGTAGCTGCTTTCCCTGTCTCTGTCCTATAAAGTGTCTTGGTTTCAGTTCAGTTCAGTTCAGTCACTCAGTCGTGTCTGACTTTTTTCGACCCCATGAATCGCAGCACGCCAGGCCTCCCTGTCCATCACCAACTCCCAGAGTTCACTCAGACTCACATCCATCGAGTCAGTGATGCCATCCAGCCATCTCATCCTCTGTCATCCCCTTCTCCTCCTGCCCCCAATCCCTCCCAGCATCAGAGTCTTTTCCATTGAGTCAACTCTTTGCATGAGGTGGCCAAAGTACTGGAGTTTCAGCTTTAGCATCATTCCTTCCAAAGAAATCCCAGGGCTGATCTTCAGAATGGACTGGTTGGATCTCCTTGCAGTCCAAGGGACTATCAAGAGTCTTCTCCAACACCACAGTTCAAAAGCATCAATTCTTTGGTGCTCGGCTTTCTTCACAGTCCAACTCTCACATCCATATATGACTATTGGAAAAACCATAGCCTTGACTAGACGGACCTTTGTTGGCAAAATAATGTCTCTGTGTTTTAACATGCTGTCTAGGTTGGTCATAACTTTTCTTCCAAGGAGTAAGTGTCTTTTAATTTTATGGCTGCAGTCACCATCTGCAGTGATTTTGGAGCCCCCAAAATAAAGTCTGACACTGTTTCCACTGTTTCCCCATCTATTTCCCATGAAGTGATGGGACCAGATGCCATGATCTTCATTTTCTGAATGTTGAGCTTTAAGCCAACTTTTTCACTCTCCACTTTCACTTTTAGGTGCCTCCAATAACAGATCCTGAGTGAGAATTTGGGTATAATTTATCTAGAAGATGTTCCTAAGAACCATTGTAGGATGAGATGCAAAGAGAAGAGTAAGAAGAAAAGCCAATAAAATACTTAATGTTAATAAGAAGGTCAGCATGTGGATAACTGGGGTTCAATCTTGCTGGTGATCCTCTGAGAAACTGAGCAAAATGTATTTCTGAATTTTACCACCAAGGAGCAAGGAATGTCAGATAGTTAACCCTACCAATAGGATATCTCCCAAATACAAAGAAAGCTACAGTGCTGTGCCTCTTTTTTTTAAGGTAAGAGGTGCAATAACTTGTCCTCTAGTGGGGGCAATGGCACCCTACTCCAGTACTTTTGCCTAGAAAATCCCATGGACAGAGGAGCCTGGTAGGCTGCAGTCCACGGGGTCGCTAAGAGTCGGACACAACTGAGCGACTTCACTTTCACTTCACTTTAGCGTTGAAGGAATATCCTGGCATTCCTCAAGACATTGGACCATAAAAATATCACTGATGTACCATGAATATTTGTGGGGTTTATGTACTTTCCAGTTGATATATGACTCATCAGAGCATCCAGAGCATTTGCCACTTCATGCTCACTAGTTCAATGAATGTCATTCACCTACAGGACCAGTGTGAAGTTCTGCTTTAGATTCTACTGCAATAGGAAGCAGGAAAGTTTACAAAGACCTGGTGCAGGACTCTAAATGTATACAGCTCTCTACCCATAATCCAGACATCCTGGAGTGTGAAGTTAAGTGGGCCTTAGGAAGTATTACTACGAACAAAGCTAGTGGAGGTGATGGAATTCCAGCTGAGGTATTTCAAATCTGAAAAGATGATGCTGTGAAAGTGCTGCACTGAATATGCCAGCAAATTTGGAAAACTCAGCAATGACCACAGGACTGGAAAAGGTCAGTTTTCATTCCAATCCCAAAGAAGGGCAATGCCAAAGAATGCTCAAAATACCACAAAATTGCACTCACTTCACATGCTAGCAAGGTCATGCTCAAAGTCATTCAAGCTAGGCTTCAAAAGTATGTGAACTGAGAACTTCCAGCTGTTCAAGCTGGATTTTGAAAAGGCGGATGAACCAGAGATCAAATTGCCAATATCTGTTGGGTCATAGAAAAAGAAAGAGAATTCCAGAAAAACATCTACTTCTGCTTCCCTGACTATGCTAAACCCTTTGATTATGTGGATCCCAACAAACTGTGGAAACTTCTTTAAGAGATGGAAATGCCAGATCTTCTAACCTGCCTCCTAATAAACCTGTATGCAGGTCAAGAAGCAACAGTTACAACCGGACACAGAACAACAGAAAGGAGTATGTCAAGGCTGTGCACTGTTACCCTGCTTATTTAACTTATATGCAGAGTACATTATGCAAAATGCTAAGCTGGATGAAGCACAAGCTGGAATCAAGATAACTAGGAAAAACATCAATAAACTCAGATATGCAGATGACATCACCCTTATGGCAGAAAGTGAAGAGGAACTGGCAGAATGCAAAGAGGAACTAAAAGCCTCTTGATGATGGTGAAAGAGAAGAGTGAAAAAACTCAATGTTCAAAAAACTAAGATCATGGCATCTGGTCCCATCACTTCATGGCAACTAGATGGGGAAACAGTGGAAACAGTGGCCGACTTTATTTTCTTGGGCTCCAAAATCACTGCAGATGGTGACTGCAGCCATGAATTAAAAGATGCTTGCTCCTTGGAAGAAAAGCTATGACATACTGAGACAGCATATTAAAAAGCAGAGACATCACTTTGTCAACAAATGTTCATCTAGTCAAATCTATGGTTTTTCCAGTAATCATGTAGGATGTGAGAGTTGGACCATAAAAATTGAATGCCAAACAACTGATGCTTTCAAATTGTGGTGCTAGAGAAGACTCCTGAGAGTCCCTTGGACTCCTAGGAGATCAAACCAGTCAATTTTAAAGAAAATCAACGCTGAATATCATTGGAAGGACTGATACTGAAGCTGAAGCTTCAATACTTCGGCCACCTGATATGAAGAGTCGACTCATTAGAAAAGACCCTGATCCTGGGAAAGATTGAGGGCAGGAAAAGACACAGGATGAGATGATTGGATGGCATCACTGGCTCAATGGACATGAGTTTGAGCAAACTCTGGGAGATAGTGAAGGACAGGAAAGCCTGGCATGCTGCAGTCCATGGGGTCACAAAGAGTCAGACATGACTTAGCGACTGAACAACCACAAGTCCATCCCCATGAATGCAAAATGCTTTTGATTCTCTTTCCTGGTAATGATTTTTAAAAATTCATTTTTTCAGGTCAAGAGCAGCTGTGTTGATTTGTTCTAGTAGCAGTACCACATATGACAGCAGCTGTGAATAAGGTCTGTATTATGGTAGTCCACTATCATGTGTCATCAACCTGATTTTTATAGGGCCTATACCAATGATTTAAATGAGAATGCAATGGAGTCCATCCTTTAAGACTTTGAGGATGGTACACATCTCTGGCATTCCAACTGATAAGGACTGATATTGAGTTACTGTTTTGGCCAGGTGGCGGGGTCAGTTTCAGAGACTTTTTGCCTTTTCCTACCACCATGGCTCTTACTTATCAAGTCAAGGAATAAAAGGAGGTTTCTGCTACCTGAAAAATATATACAGTTTTGCATTTATAATGGGGAAATGATCAATTACCTGGGGACTTAATGGACTCACTGTGAGATAGACATGGACAGGACCTCTATTTGTCTTATGGCCTCAATGTTTTCCAAATTGAACAGGGGCTCTGAAGCCATTTTGTGTCCTTCAGCATCAGAGTCATCTTTGATGCTAAATCCTTGAAAGGTCTGGGTATTATCATCTGCCTAGTGGACTATTAATGTGATAAAAGTCCTGAGGTTCATTTGGAGATTTGGTGAAATATTTCTTCTATATACTTTCTATGACATTGCAAGTCCCTTTTTGAAGAGAACCTGGCCTTCTTCTTGATCAGTGAGCCTTGGATCTGAGAATAGACTCAGATGTGAACACAAGGTAAGTGAGCATGATTTGCTATTTCAATGACTGACATCAAACATTTGCTTTCCAGCTTTTGATTGTTTTTGCTTATACAATGAGGCAATAATTATTATTGATTGCCTACTTATCTAGTCCAAGGCACACCCTGGTTAATTCACCATCACCACAGATCCTTGTGGGTCAAGTTTCCTTGGTTCCCACTAAGGTCTGTGCCTGTTGTAGTAATTATGTTATAGTAATTACCTGTTTTAGTTAAATGATCCCACTATAATTATTCCAAAATTTTTTCATCTCCAGCATCATTAGGAAGCTCAGACTCCTCTACTGTCAATCCTGATCTAGAGATGACATCCATCACTTTGTTTTTCAATGATACCAGTATCCCCTCACTAATGCATCCTTTAGTTTTCTTGAAGAGTGTCTGCCTGGGTCCTTCTACATAACAGAGTCAGCTAATGGGTTCCTTTGACTTAAGTAATAAGCCTGTCTTTTTGAGTATCAGGACCCCTTTCTCAAAACATTCCTGAGCCTGTGCTTTCATCTCCATCCCCATTGTAGACAGTCCTTATTTTTCAAGCTTCAAGGCATCATTCAAGCAGCATACTGAGACTGACTCCAGGCATCCTTGTCAAGGTGTTGCCTTCTAAGTCACAGGAGAATAGCCCATATTGATAAACTATTTACTAGTAAATTAATATTCTGTCCCAACCTTACCCCCAGTCCTCCTCAAATACATATGATACGAATCTCCTGGTTCTTGACAACACATACTAGCCAGGTTCTGAAGACCTTTGGGGAAACTAACTGTTTCCTTCAAAACAGGAACAGCATTTCCCCCACTTGATTCATGCTAAGACCTGACTCCAGTCATTGGCCTAGAAGCAAAGAGGGGTTCAGTTCAGTTCAGTTGCTCAGTCGTGTCTGACTCTTTGTGACCCCATGGACTGCAACATGACAGGCTTCTCTGTCCATCAACAATTCCCAGAGCTTACTCAAACTCATGTGCATCGAGTCACTGATGCCATCCATCTCATGCTCTGTCATCCCCTTCTGCTCCTGCCTTCAATCTTTTTCAGCATCAGGGTCTTTTCCACTGAGTCAGTTCTTCGCATCAGGTGGCCAAAGTATTGGCATTTCAGCCTCAGCATCAGTCCTTCTAATGAATATTCAGGACTGATTCCCTTTAGGGTGGACTGGATGGATCTCCTTGTAATCCAACAGACTCTCTAGAGTCTTATCCAACACCACAATTCAAAAGCACCAATTCTTTGGTGCTCAGCTCTGCTTATAGTCCAACTCTCACATCCATACATGACTACTGGAAAAATCACAGCTTTGACTAGATGGAACTTTGTCAGCAAAGTAATGTCTCTGCTTTTTAATATGCTGTATAGGTTGTTCATAGCTTTTCTTCCAAGGAGCAAGTGTCTTCCAATTTCGTGGCTGCAGTCACCATCTGCAGTGATTTTGGAGCCTCCCCTCCCCCCACCCCCCTCCCCCACCCCAATAAAGTCCCTCACTCTTTCCATTGTTTCCCCATCTATTTGCCATGAAGTGATGGGACTGGATGCCATGATCTTAGTTTTCTGAATGTTGAGCCTTAAGCCAACTTTTTCACTCTCCTGTTTCACTTTCATCAAGAGGCTCTTTAGTTCTTCTTCACTTTCTGCCATAAGGGTGGTATCATCTGCATATCTGAGGATATTTCTCTTGGCAATCTTGATTTCAGCTTGTGCTTCATCCAGCCTGGCATTTCACATGATGTACTCTACATGTAAGTTAAATAAGCAGGGTGACAATATACAGCCTTGATGTACTCCTTTCCCAATCTGGAACCAGTCTGTTGTTCCATGTCCAGCTCTAACTTTTGCTTCTTGACCTGCATACAGATTTCTCAGGGGGCAGGTCAAGTGGTCTGGTATTCCCATCACTTGAAGAATTTTCCACAGATTGTTGTGATCCACACAGTCAAAGGCTTTGGTGTAGTCAATAAAGCTGAAGTCGATATTTTTCTGGAACTCTCTTGCTTTTTTGATGATCCAACGGATGTTGGCAATTTGATCTCTGGTTCCTCTACCTTTTCTATATCCAGCATTTCCCCCACTTGATCCATGCTGAGATCTGACCCCAGTCATTGGTCTAGAAGCAAAGAGGGGAGGTGAAGACAGTTCTTGAGGAGGAGAAACATCATTTTTTGAGGCATCTGCCTTGGAGGAGGTCTTTGCACAAGCCCCAAGCAATGGAAAGAAAATGGGAAGGGTGTACTCATGCCTCCCAGAGATGCTAGAGGTTTAGTATCAGTAGTAGCAACTCAACTCTCAACAAAGAGGGGAAGGCCCTTGCCTGGAACTCAGTGGTACAGTTCTGAAGCATATTTCACACAGTCTCTTAAAAAGTCCATAGTAGGAGGAAGTCCTAAGATGGCAGAGGAATAGGATGGGGAGACCATTTTCTCCCCTACAAATTCATCAAAAGACCATCTGAACGCTGAGCAATTTCCACAGAACAACTTCTGAACGCTGGAAGAGGACACCAGCACCCAGAAAGGCAGCCCATTCTCTTCAAAAGGAGGTAGGACAAAATATAAAAGACAAAGAAAGAGACAGAACAGTTAGGGATGGAGACCCGTCCCGGGGAGGGAGTCATGAAGGAGGAGAAGTTTCCAAACAGCAGGAAACCCTTTCACTGGTGGGTCTGTGGGGAGTTTCGGAATCTCAGAGGGCAACATAACTGGGAGGGGAAAAAAAAAAAAAAAAACTCACAGAATATGTGCCTAACCACAACTCCCAGTGGAGAAGTAGCCCAGATGCTCGCATCTGCCACCAGCGAGCAGGGGCTGGACAGGGCGGGGCTGGTTGCATGCTTAGGGTAAAGACCTGACCTGAATGCCCTGAGAAAAATCTGAGGGAGCTAATGTGAGTTAGCAACCCAAATTATGGGATAGCCAGAGACAGAGGAAAAAAAGAGAGAACTTTCCTGTGAAAAGTTCTAACTTAAGGCACAACCTGGCCTGCTCACAGAACAAAGGATTGAGCAAATACCAAAGGAGAGCTGCTGCTGCTGCTGCTAAGTCGCGTCAGTCGTGTCCGACTCTGCGACCCCATAGATGGAAGCCCACCAGGCTCCTCTGTCCCTGGGATTCTTAGCTAGCTGACTACAGACCGGCCCGCCCCCCCTTCCAGAGGCAGGGAGGCAGAGAAGCAGGTGGGCAACAGACAGAGCCAGAACTCAAGGGGCAATCTCGGCCCCAGAGACCGGCATCCTCCACCAAACTATAAGCAGGCTCCCAGTTACTAACCAAGTCTTCCTGGGATCCTGGATGGTTGACATCTTTCAAGAGGATCACAGCCAGAGATCAGCTCCCCAGAGGAGACACATGGCACACCTGAGATGGTGCTCTGGCAACACACCCAGGAAACCGAGCAGCTGGGACGGGGGAGGTGATTAAGATGCACAGCTCATCTAGGACAGTGTGCTCACCGAGCGCCTGGTCACCTGAGCTTCTCGGACCTGAGAAGGACACAAAACACACGCCCAACTGAGTCTGTGCCTTTGTGAAGTACCTGAGAACCTGAACTTGAATAGCTTAGACCTGGGAAGTGCACGAAATGCAGGGCCCGCTTTGGACAGTTCCTCTGCAGAGCACCCTGGAGCCTGAGCAGTGTAGACCCAGAAAGCACACGCCTCTGTGAACTGTGGCAAACCCAGTGTGGTCCATACACTGTGAGCACTCCCCACACATGCCAGTGATATTTGTTTGCAGTGTTCCTCCCTCCCCACAGCACAACTGAACAAGTGAGCCTAAATAAGTGACCACCTTTGCTCCCTTGTGTTAGGGTGGAAATTAGACACTGAAGAGACTTGCAAACAGAGGAAGCCAAAATAAACAAAGAAGAGGGAACCGCTCTGGAAGTGACAGGTACAATAGATTAAAACCCTGTAGTTAGCATTGACTAAGCATTGGAAGGGGCCTATAGACCTTGAGAAGAAGTGTAAGCTGAAACAAGGAACTATCTGAAACTGAACTGAGCCCACACTGCCCTCAACAGCTCCAGAGAAATTCCTAATATATTTTTACTATTATCACTTTTTTGAAGTTCTTTATTACTCCTTTAATTTTCATTTTTATAACCTATTATTACCTTGAAAACAATACCCTATTTTTAAAGCAAATTTCATATATATTTTTTATAATTTTTGTGATTGATTTAGTTTTGTATTTTTGAGAGTCTAACCTTTACTCTAGATTTTTAATCATTGCTTTTTGGTATTTGTATCCATTTGTACCTTTAAGAATCCAATCTTCAGTACCCATTTTTACTTAGGGGTGTGATTATTGACTTGATTGCTCTCTCCCCTTTGACTCTCCCTTTTCTCCCCCAGGTCTCCTCTATGTCCTCCCTGCCCCTTCTCTTCTCTACTTAACTTTGTGACTCTCTCTGGATATTCTGGGCTGTGGAGAACACTCTGGGAACTGATTACTGGCTAGATTGGTCTCTCCCCTTTTGATTCCCCCTCTTCTCCTCCTGGTCACCTCTATCTCCCTCATCCCACTTCCCTTCTCTATGTAACTCCGTGAACCTCTGGGTGTTCCAGACTGTGGAGAGCACATAGGAAATCTATTACTGGCTAGATTGTTCTCGCGCCTTTAGATTCCCCCTCTTTTCCTCCTGGTCACCTCTATCTCCCTCCTCCCTCTTCTCTTCTCCATGTAATTGCGTGAACCTCTCTGGGTGTCCCTCACTGTGGAGAATCGTTTCACCATTAACCTAGATATTTTATCATCTGTGATATATGTATGGAGAAGTCTTGAGGCTACTGTAAGAATAAGACTGAAAGCCAGAGGCAGGAGGCTTAAATCCAAAACTTGAGAACACCAGAAAACTCCTGATTCCAAGGAACGTTAATCAACGAGGGTTCATCCAAAAGCCTCCATACCTACACTGACACCAAGCTCCACCCAAGAGCCAACAAGTTCCAGAATAAGACATACCATGCTAATTCTCCAGCAATGCAGGAACACAGCCCTGAGCATTAAAATACAGGCTTCCCAAAGTCAGACCAAGTACATAGACATCTCAAAACTCATTACTGGACACTTCATTGTACTCCAGAGAGAAGAGATCCAGCTTCACCCACCAGAACACATGTGTAAGCTTGCCTAACCAGGAAACCTTGACAAGCTACTAGTCCAACCCCACCCACAGGGAGCAAGCTCCACAATAAAGGGGAACCACAAACTTCCAGCCTACAGAAAGGCCAACCCAAATAAAGCAATCTAAACAAAATGAAAAGGCAGAGAAATATTCAGCAGGTAAAGAACATGATAAATGCCTACCAAACCAAACAAAAGAGGAGGAGATAGGGAGTCTACCTGAAAAAGAATTTAGAATAATGATAGTAAAGATGAGCCAAAATCTTGAAAACAAAATAGAGTTACAGATAAATAGACTAGAGACAAGGATTGAGAAGATGCAAGAAATGTTTAAAAATGACCTAGAAGAAATAAAAAAGAGTCAATCTAATAAATAATGCAATAACTGAAATCAAAAGCACTCTGGAGGGAACCAACAGAAGAATAACTGAGGCAAAAGATAGGATAAGTAAGGTAGAAGATAGATTGGTGGAAATAAATGAAGCAGAGAGGAAAAAAGAAAAAAGAATTAAAAGAAATGAGGACAACCTCAGAGACCTCTGGGACAATGTTAAATGTCCCAACATTCAAATCATAGGAGTCCCATAAGAAGAAGACAGAAAGGCCATGAGAAAATATTTGAGGAGATAATAGCTAAAAACTTCCCTAAAATGGGGAAGGAAATAGCCACCCAAGCCCAAGAAACCCAGAGAGTCCCAAACAGGATAAACCAAGAGTGAAACACCCCACAAAACATATTAATCAAATTAACAAAGATCAAACACAAAGAGCAAATAGTAAAGCAAGGGGAAAGCAACAAATAACACATAAGAGGATTCCCATAAGGCTAACTGCTCATCTTTTAATAGAAACTCTTCAGGCCAGAAGGGAATGGCAGAACATACTTAAAGTGATGAAAGAGAAAAGCCTACAACCCAGATTACTATACCCAGCAAGGATCTCATCAAATATGAAGGAAAAATCAAAAGCTTTACAGAAAAGCAAAAGCTGAGAGAATTCAGCACCACCAAACTAGCTCTTCAACAAACGTTAAAGCATTTCTCTAGACAAGAGACACAGAAAAGGTATGTAAACTCGAACCCAAAACAACGAAGTAAATGGCAATAGGATCATACTTATCAATAATTACCTTAAATGTAAATGGGTTGAATGCCCCAACCAAAAGACAAAGACTGGCTGAATGGATACAAAAACAAGACCCCTATATATGCTGTCTACAAGAGGCCCACCTCAAAACAAGGGACACATACAGACTGAAAGGGAAGGGCTGGAAAAAGATATTTCACACAAATGGAGACTAAAACAAAGCAGCAGTAGCAATACTCATATCAGATAAAATAGACTTTGAAATAAAGGTTGTGAAAAGAGACAGAGAAGGACACTACACAATGATCAAAGGATCAATCCAAGAAGAAGATACAACGATTATAAATATATACGCACCCAACATAGGAGCACCACAGTATGCAAGGCAAATGCTAACAAGTATGAAAAGGGAAATTAACAGTAACACAATAATAGTGGGAGATTTTAATACCCCACTCACACCTATGGATAGATTAACTAAACAGAAAATTAGCAAGAAAACACAAACTTTAAATGACACAAAGGACCAGTTAGACCTAATTGATATCTATAGGACATTTCACCTCCAAAAAATAAATTTCACCTTTTTCTCAAGTGCATACAGAACATTCTCTGGGATAGATCACATCCTGGGCCATAAATATAGCCTTGGTAAATGCAAAAAATTGAAATAATTTCAAGCATCTTTTCTGATCACAGTGCGGTAAGATTAGATGTCAACTACGGGAGAAGACTCCTGAGGGTCCCATGGATTGCAAGGAGATCCAACCAGTCCATTCTAAAGGATATCAGTCCTGGGTGTTCTTTGTAAGGAATGATGCTAAAGCTGAAACTCCAGTATTTTGGCCACCTCATGTGAAGAGTTGACTCATTGGAAAAGACTCTGATGCTGGGAGGGATTAGGGGCAGGAGGAGAAGGGGACGACAGAGGATGAGATGGCTGGATGGCATCACCGATTCAATGGATGTGGGTTTGGGTGAACTCTGGGAGTTGGTGATGGACAGGGAGCCTGGCGTGCTGCAATTCATGGGGTCACAAAGAGTCAGACACAATTGAGTGAACTGAACAGGAAAAAAACTATAAAAAATTCAAACATCTGGGGGCTAAACAATACTCTTCTGAATAACCAACAAATCACAGAAGAAATCAAAAAAAATAAAATTAAAATATGCATAGAAACAAATGAAAATGAAAACATGACAACCTAAACCCTATGGGATTCAGTAAAAGCAGTATTAAGGGGAAGGTTCATAACAATACAAGCTTACCTCAAGAAATAGGAGAGAAATCAAATAAATAACCTAACTCTACACCTAAAGCAATGAGGAAAAGAAGAAATGAAGAACCCCATGGTTAGTAGAAGGAAAGAAATTATAAAAATTAAGGCAGATATAAATGAATAAGAAAGAAAGGAGACTATAGCAAAAATCAACAAAACTAAAAGCTGGTTCTTTGAGAAGATAAATAAAATAGACCAACCATTAGCCAGACTCATCAAGAAAAAAAGTAGAAGAATGAAATCACCAAAATTAGAAATGAACATGGAGAAATCACAACAGACAACACAGAAATACAAAGGATCATAAGAGACTACTATCAGCAACTATATGACAATAAAAATGGACAACTTGGAAGAAATGGATGATTTCTTAGAAAAATGTAACCTTCCTAAACTGAACCAGGAAGAAATAGAAGATCTTAACAGACCCATCACAAGTACAAAAATTGAAACTGTAATAAAAAAAATCTTCCAACAAACAAAAGCCCAGGACCAGATGGCTTCACTGGTGAATTCTACCAAAAATCTAGAGAAGAGCTAACACCTATCCTTCTCAAACTCTTCCAGAATATTGCAGAGGAAGGTAAACTGCCAAACTCACTATGAGGCTACCATCACCCTAAACCAAACATCCATCATACCAAAACCAGACAAAGATGCCACAAAAAAAGAAAGCTATAGGCCAGTATCATTGATGAATATAGATGCAAAAATCCTCAACAAAATTCTAGCAAATAGAATCCAACAACACATTAAAAAGATCATACATCATGACCAAGTGGCTTTATCCCAGTGATGCAAGGATTCTCCAATATTTGCAAATCAGTCACTGTGATACACCATATTAACAAATTGAAAGATAAAAGCCATGTGATTATCTCAATAGATCCAGATAAAGCCTTTGACAAAATTCAACATCCATTTATGATAAAAACCCTCCAGAAAGCAGGCATAGAATGAACATACCTCAACATAATAAAAGCCATATATGATAAACCCACAGCAAACATTATCCTCAATGGTGAAAACTGAAAATATTTCTCCTTAAGTCAGGAACAAGACAAGTGTGCCCACTCTCACCACTACTATTCAACATAGTTTTGGAAGTTTTAGCCACAGCATTCAGAAAAGAAAAAGAAATAAAAGGAATCCAGATTGGAAAAGAAGAAGCAAAACTTTCACTGTTTGCAGATGACATGATGCTCTACATAGAAAACCCTAAAGACACCACCAGAAAATTACTAGAGCTAATCAGTGAATACAGTAAAGTTGCAGGATATAAAATTAACACACAGAAATCCCTTGCATTCCTATACACTAACAATGAGAAAACAGAAAGAGAAATTAAGGAAACAATTCCATTCACCATTGCAATGAAAAGAATAAAATACTTAGGAATAGATCTACCTAAAGAAACAAAAGACCTATATTTAGAAAACTATAAAACACTGATGAAAGAAATCAAAGAGGACACTAACAGACGCAGAAATATACCATGTTCATGGATCGGAAGAATCAATATGGTGAAAATGAGTATAGTACCCAAAGCAATCTATAGATTCAATGCAATCCCTATCAAGCTACTGACGGTATTTTTCAGAGAACTGGAACAAATAATTTCACAATTTGCATGGAAAAATATAAAACCTCAAATAGCAAAAACAAACTTGAGAAAGAAGAATGGAACTGGAGGAATCAACCTGCCTGACTTCAGAATATACTAGAAAGCTACAGTCATTAAGACAGTATGGTACTGGCACAAAGACAGAAATATAAGTCAGTGGAACAAAATAGAAAGCCCAGAATAAATTGATGCACTTATGGACACCTTATCTTTGACAAAGGCGGCAAAAATATACAATGGAGAAAAGACAATCTCTTTAACAAGTGGTGCTGGGAAAACTGGTCAACCATGTGTAAAAGAATGAAACTAGAACACTTTCTAACACCATACAGAAAAATGAACTCAAAATAGATTAAAGATCTAAACATAAGACCAGAAAGTATAAAACTCTTAGGCAGAAACATAGGCAAAACACTTTCTAACATAAATCCCAGCAGGATCCTCTATGATACACCTCCCAGAGTAATGGAAATAAAAGTGAAAATAAACAAATGGGACCTAATTAAACTTAAAAGCTTTTCAACAACAAAGGAAACTATAAGCAAGGTGAAAATACAGCCTTCAGAACGGGAGAAAATAACAGTAAATGAAGCAACTGACAAAGAATTAATCTGAAAAATATACAAGCAGCTCAATTCCAGAAAAATAAACGACCCAATCAAAAAATGAAAGAACTAAACGACGTTTCTCCAAAGAAGACATACAGATGGCTAACAAACACATAAAAAGATGCTCAACATCACTCATTATCAGAGAAATGCAAATCAAAACCACAATGAGGTACCATCTCACACTGGTCAAAATGGTTGCTATCAAAAAGTCTACAAACAATAAATGCTGGAGACGGTGCAGAGAAAAGGGAACCCTCTTACACTGTTGCTGGGAATGCAAACTAGTAGAGCCACTATGGAGAACAGTGTGGAGATTCCTTAAAAACCTGGAAATAGAACTGCCATATGACCCAGCAATCCTGCTGCTGGGCATACACACCGAGGAACCCAGAATTGAAAGAGAGACGTGTACCCCAATTTTCATGGCAGCACTGTTTACAATAGCTAAGACATGGAAGCAACCTAGATGTCCATCAGCAGATGAAAGCTGCTGATGAACAAGAAAGCTGCTGATGGATAAGAAAGCAGTGGTATATATACACAATGGAGTATTACCCAGCTATTAAAAAAAATGCATTTGAATCAGTTCTAATGAGGTGGATGAAACTGGAACCTATTATACAAATGAAATAAGTCAGAAAGAAAAATGCCAATATAGTATATTAATGCATATATATGAAATTTAGAAAGATGGTAATGATGACGCTATATGTGAGACAGCAAAAGAGACACTGATGTATACAACAGACTTTTGGACTCTATGGGAGAAGGCGAGGGTGGGATGATTTGAGAGAATAGCATTGAAACATGATTATTACCATGTGTGAAATAGATTGCCAGTCCAGGTTAGATGCATGAGACAGGGCGCTCAGGGCTGGTGTACTGGGATGACCCCAAGGAATGGGATGGGGAGGGAGGTGAGAGGGGGGTTGAGGATGCGGAACACATGTACACCCATGGCCGATTCATGTCAATGTATGGCAAAAACCACTACAATATTGTAAAGTAATTAGTCTCCAATTAAAATAAATTAATTAATTTAAAAAAAAGTTCACTGTAAGACTGAGCTCTGATCACTGGCTGTCATAACCTGCTCATCATAGTGCTAAATAAAAGATATACAGATGTGTAATAGGCCAGGCATCTGTGCTAAGCTGTTAACAAGAATTACTCCTATTGCTTTTGTAAGGAAGGGAGAAAAGCCCATACAAAGTGCATTACTATCAGATAATTGCTCCTAAAGACAGAAAACTAAGATGACCAAAACAGGCCTTTTTTATTTATTTGAATTTAATATGGAAACAAAGTCTTATAATCTTGTTTTTAGTTTTAATTGAAAAGTTCAAGCTAGTCTAAAGCTCCTATAAGACTGTTTTCTATCAGTCCTTTGCAGTGGCTAGCCCTTCACCTGATTCACAGTGACATCTCCACTGGCCAGAGACATTATTAATAATTAACCACCAAGATATGGGAAGGTAACTATTAGAAAGACAAAAACATTTGCTTTAAGTTATATGTGAAATTTTGAAATATTTTTATTGATCACATTGAAATTCTGTCAAATGAAATAAATTTTATACTTGTATGTGTTAGTCTTCAAAGAATTATCAATTCAAAAATATCCATTAAGAATCTAGTATTTATCTCAAAGGATGCTAGAAAGAATATATTAATTCTCATAATTGCTGTCAGTGGAGTTTCCAAGGTAGTATAATCCTACTCCTGGTTTTTCTTCTCAGCATCATTCTAATAGGGAAACTGTCCATTCTCCATGGATTTGAAAAGTATCCTTTAGAGAATTGTCTCTAGGCTGTGAAATAAGTTCCAGGACTTAGAAAAGAGAAGAGTCTGTGAATTTTAGCTTTTCTTGCTGCATGTTTCAGAGCTGTGTTTCACCAGATAGTCATCCCCGGTGGCACACGACTGAGTTACACAGGAGAGCATTGATATTCCCCACCTCTACACTCCATTAACAATAGGAACTTGGTCCTGTTAGTTAGAACCTGGTCCTATAGTCTTTATAAAGAGAAAGATACCTTTGCAAATGACTCTATACACTAGTTCCCTTTATTAGTTTGGAATCTGAAAGTTGTACTTTAGCAAGGCAAATGTGCCAGTGGCATGTAACACCAGTGAATCTGTCTAAAGCAAAGTGAAGAAGGGTACAAGATTCCTCATCAAATGCTTTAAAAGGAGATCTAGCAATAATTTGAACTGCAGTTTTGGCTCAAAAGTGAGCCCCTCTATATACTTCAGTTATGTTCTAACTGGAGTGGGTTTTCTTGCCCTTTTCCAAGGGATATTCCCAACCCGGGGATCGAACCCAGGTCTCCCACATTGTGGGCAGCTTCTTTACCATTTGAGCTACCTGAGAAGCTACCTGGAAAGCAATAGTTTGTTCCTTGTCTTTGGATGTCCCTGGTATTGCTTATTGTGTCCTTACTATAAAACACCCTGTGGTGATCTGGCACTGATTCTTCCCTGCTCTTGCTGATCATACCCATCTCTTACCAACTCTGCACTAGGTGACATCACCATTGGTAGTTTGAAACATTTACAGCACAGAAATCTAGCAAATGCCACAAATCCTAGGCTTTTTCTCCCATGGAAACTAGTTGTTAAACATTTACCTACCACTGAGAGCCTTTATTTAACAAGTGTGAGTACGGTTCCTTTCGCCCAAACTCATTGACAAGAATCAAAGTTGAAAGCCATAAAAAGACACAGAGGAACAGTAAATGCTCACTCCTAGCAAAACAAATCAAATTGAAAAGGCTATATACTGTATGCTTCCAATTATATGACATTCTGGAAAAGGTAAAACTATGGAAACAGTAAAAAGATCAGTGGTCATTGTGAGAGGGGGATGTATAGGAGGGCAGAGAAGATTTATAGGGCAGTGGAAATGCTATGCATCCTGGTGTTGACCTAAAGTAAATAGACTGCCAGCTATTTCTTCAGCAAAGTGAAAGCGAAAGTTGCTCAGTCATGCCTGACTCTTTGTGACCCCATGGAGGCTATACAGTCCATGGAATTCTCCAGGCCAGAATACTGGAGTGGAGAGCCATTCCCTTCTCCAGGGGATCTTCCTAATTCAGGGATCGAACCCAGGTCTCCCACATTGCAGGCAAATTCTTTACCAGCTGAGTCACCAGAGAAGCCCAAGAATACTGGAGGGGGTAGCCTATCCCTTCTCCAGAGGATCTTCCCAGCCCAGGAATTGAACAGGGGTCTCCTGCAAACATAGTCTTTATTCAGAATCAGACCAGTCCCTATGTCCTCCCCTCCCTGGCCCTCCCTTCATACTATTTGAATTAGTTTCCTTTTACAAGAAGCTTCCTTGGACTCTGTTACTGGTATATCTTCAACAAAGCTGTGTCTTTTTCCACAAAGAAATTTTCCTACTAGCTGCAAAGAAAGAAACATTTTCTCCAGGTACTACATATTCCCCTGAGAAAATATTTCCTTGCTGACAAATCATTTATAGACACTCTGTCCCTTTAGGCTGAATGAGTAGAAAAGAAACACAAGATTTATATGTGGTTCTCAAGCCTCAGGGTTCAGCCACACGTGCTAGGATGGGCGAGCGTACAGGACACAGGAAATGTTTTCACCTCTTCTTTTAGGATATCTTCTCTACCCACTAGCCCCACTGCTACTCTGGAGAATTCTCCTGTTCTTCATGCAAAAGTAGATAATCAATACATTTTTATTGGTTCATTACAGGAGCTCAAGGATATAAATTTGCTTGGGAGAGTAGCTGGGAAACCCAGGCTCTGTCCTCAGTTACCTGAGGGCCCAGGGCTTATCTCTGGCCTTATCTGGGCCCCAACTCCCATTATCTCTGAGGGCTACCCCTGTCTTGTTTCAGCCCCACCTGCAGGTTCCCTCTATCTAGCAGGAGGAAAGGAAGCTGAGAAGGTTCTAAACCTAATAAGCTAACCTACCTTCAAGCTGGAATACCTTACAAGCTGCGATATTTCCCTGTCTCAATTTCTGGAGGTCAAGGGTAAATTTTGCCTCACAGATGTACTTCTTCAAGAAGCCTATTTGTCTCATAATAGGAAAAAAAAAAAAAAAACCCAGAGTTCCCAGCACTCCTTTTTCTTTAGAATGAAACAGGAAGGGAGGGGGCAGGGCATAGCCTTAAGAAGAATGACACAGCTATTGACAATATGACATAAACTGGTTAGAACCAGTCAGGCCCAAGATGCCTGACTTCCAGCAGATCTTGAGCCTCATTGTGTGATCATTATAATACATTGTTGTTGTTGTTTAGTCCCTAAGTCATGTCTGACTCTTTTGTGACACCGTGGACTGTAGCCTACCAGGCTCCTCTGTCCATGGGATTTCCAAGGCAATAATACTAGAGTGGGTTGCCACTTCCTACTCCAGGGGTTCTTCCTAAACCAGGAATCAAACCTGTGTCTCATACATTGGCAGGAGAGTTTCTTTACCACTGAACCACCAAGGAAATCCTTATAAAATATAGTGTATCCTAAAGAACACACCCACAGGTGCCATGACAGTTCTGAGGCAGATCAAAAGGCCAAAAAGTGGGTGGTAGCCCAATTCCTGTGAATCTCTCCCCCTTCCCCAAAAGAGCTGAAATAATCGTCCCATTTGTTAGCTTATAAAACTACCCAGCCCATAAATGCTGTTGTTTAGCCACTAAGTCCAACCTGACTCTTTTGTGATCCTATGGACTGTAGCCCACCAGGCTGCTCTGTCCATGAGATTTCCCAGGCAAGAATACTGGAGGGGCTGCCATTTCCTCCTCTAGGAGATCTTCCCCACCTAGGGATGGAACCTGCATCTCTTACATCTAACCTGAATTGGCAGGCCAGGTCTTTACCATTAGCGTTAGTGCCTCTTGAGAAGCAACCCACAAGAGACATTCGGAGCCTTAAAATTTTGACTAATTCTGAGTGCCAGGCCTCGATATTTTCATTTTTATCCCCAAATCCTCCCCTCCAGTACCTTGAAAATGCTTGTGTTTTCTAAAAACATGAAGCTCTCACTTGATAGGCACCTGCTACATAGTCCTATTTCAGCTGCTGAAGTATGGGAAAGGACCTGAATTATCCTCATAGTTTTAGATTCCAATCTTTCTCCAGGAACACCCCACTTTCTAAAAACTTCCGTGGACACCAGGTTAACTATCAATTTCTAGTCTGTTACTTCATGAGCTTGTTTCTTGCCCTTTAAAAGTGACCCATTCACCTGATGCTGTATTTATCTGATTCTCAGTAAGACCCATACAATCTTGAACCTTGTCATTTGCCGAAAGACTAGATTGTCAATGTCCTTCTAGTTTTCAGTCTCTTGCAGAATTTGAAACACTGTTCCAAGAACTGACAATCTTCTTGAACTCTTCTTTGAGAACTTAGAGTTCCACTGGTGAGGTACACTCCTGCTTGGCTCAGTTCCCTGAAAATATGAAGACTCTTGGAAGAGTCAGAGTAGAGAACTCTGTAGCAGACATGGAGATACTCCATGCCAGCATTAGCTAATTAGATGTTTTCAGAAGGCAATGGCACCCCACTCCAGTACTCTTGCCTGGAAAATCCCATGGATGGAGGTGCCTCGTAGGCTGCAGTCCATGGGGTCGCTAAAAGTCGGACACAACTGAGCGACTTCACTTTCACTTTCCACTTTCATGCCTTGAAGAAGGCAATGGCAACCCACTCCAGTGTTCTTGCCTGGAGAATCCCATGGACGGAGAAGCCTGGTAGGCTGCAGTCCATGGGGTCGCACAGAGTCGGACACGACTGAAGCGACTTAGCAGCAGCAGCAGCAGTTATGAAAACAAGTCACTTAACGTTTTGGTGCCTCATTTCCCTCATATATCAAAAGGGAAATAATAATAAATAGATTTGTTGCAAGACAAAATTCAATAATGAGACAATGGTTTTGAAAATATGAAACTGTATCAGTGTGAGGCAATTTTGTTATTATATAGCCTGTTACTTTGGTCTTCCAATTTCAGTTGAAATTAAATAATTGAACACAAAATATCAATTTGATAAAGAGAATATAGCAAAATAAACAGTAATAAAAAGATCAATTTAATCTAGATTTCATATTTTTATTATGCAAAATCATTTTAAGTAAACATTTATTTTTACTTATAACACAAGTTTAAGAAAGGAAATATATTGGAACAATTGTGAAGAATTGGGTCATAAATTTTATTAGATTTTAACATCATTTAAATATGCATCAAGTAAAGGTTATAGGCTTGTTTTAATGCTATTAAAGCAGTAAACTCAAATGATAATACCGTATAGGGAAAATTAAGAGTTTTTGTCTTACATACTAAAATAAGGTGGGCCCTTTCTTTAAAAATATTAGTACTGTAAATAGGTCTTAATTTTTGCCTGTGAATAATTACAAGCCAAAAGAACAGCAAGTAATACTTTTTTCACATACAATTCATTATGATTAAATATTTTAAATATAATTTTGCATTTTTCTCATTAAAAATTTCAAGAGTTTTTAAACTCTTGCCTCTCCTGGTTGTTGCCACCGCTTTACAAGCCTACTGTCAAGGTGACTCAGCAACTCCTCTGATCGCTTAAAATGATTTGAATTCTGTTCACAATCACCAGGGAGAACAATCACAGTGCAAAGAAATCCCTAAACAATCTTGCTTTTAGGCAGCCTTCCCATCTTAATACCTTATGTTGCTGGGATCAGAACACCTCCTTGGAGCAGACAGAGCACATTATGCTATGCCTGGGCTTTTCCATCAAGCTGGTCTATTTTTCCAAATGGAAATTGTTTCCAAACCTGGTGTCAAGAGCACCAGTATCTAGAGTGAATACAAAAATACAGAATGTGTGTATTTATTTTGCATCTTAAAAATAAATAAGAAATTAAGCCTAATCTCTTAGTAATAAAACATCATTTGACATTGGCATTCTTACACAATATTCTACACAATATTCATGTAACAGTTAATGTGTATATTTATAAATTGGAAACACCTACATAATGGGTACATGCTCATATGTTTTTACAGGTAGGATTATGTTGCTTATATGTTTGGGGTGCACTTGTTTAGAGCACCATAAAATATTTGATGAATAGTGAAAGTATTGAGAGATTTGCAGTTGAGTTTTGTCTTTCTTTTAAACTAATTAATTAATTTTGGCTGCACAGGTCTTCATTGCCATAAAAAGGATCTTTAGTTGTAGCACATGGAATCTAGTTTCCTGACTAGCCGTTGAACCAGAGCTCCAG
Source organism: Bubalus kerabau (assembly GCF_029407905.1). Taxonomy (NCBI): domain Eukaryota; kingdom Metazoa; phylum Chordata; class Mammalia; order Artiodactyla; family Bovidae; genus Bubalus; species Bubalus kerabau. The sequence continues at coordinate 157,010,590 of NC_073626.1, forward strand.
CATTGTGAGTGCAGAGTTTTAAAGGCTGGACCATCAGAGAAGTCCTGAGTTTTGTCTTTTAGCAACTAATTTCTCTCCTTTTTCCTCCTTGTCATCCTGCTTCTCAAAATTATGAACAATTCAGCTCTGGGTATGACATTCTGCAAAATAGAAGTCCTAGAGTTAAATTTATCTACTTGTGTGAAGAATTAGTTCAGGGACTATATTCTTGCATCTTTGTAGTCACATATACATCTCCAAGTGACAGAGCAAACTATGTAGTCTCTTCTTTGAGAGTTAGAAGGTAGATATTTGGTATCCTGTTACTAGTAAAACTTTTTTTTTCCATATATTTACATTTGTAGTTATCCTTGATTTGTAAATACAGGTGTTTGAACTTTTACTTTTCTATTGTCAGGAAGGTAAAAATTTCTCTCTACATTCTTAGTTTAGTACCAAGGGCCTGCAAACATAACTGACAAAAGACAGATTAATAGGGGAAAAAGGAAAAACCAATATTTTTATAAACACAGGAACTCACTGAAAAGAAATGAAACTCAATGAAGCAGTCAGACACAGGAGCTTATATACCCTTTTTAACAACAGAAAGAAGGTTTGAGCTTCAGGGGATGACAAATTGTGGAAAAGCGATAGGAAAATATATGGGAAATCTAATGGAAAATAAGGGTTATTTAGAAAGCTTTTTAAATGCAGATTCATATTGGTGCTCTTGATATTCATCTTGGCTGAATATTGTCACCCTGCTTATATAACTTGTATCAAGAGTTCAGTTGAGTTCAGTTGCTAAGTCGTGACCGACTCTTTGCAACCACATTGAACCACAGCATGCCAGGCCTCCCTGTCCATCACCAGCTCCCAGAGTTCACCCAAAACCATATCCATTGAGTCGGTGATGCCATCCAACCATCTCATCCTCTGTCGTCCCCTTCTCCTCCTGCCCTCAATCTTTCCCAGCATCAGGGTCTTTTCAAATAAGCCAGCTCTTCACATCAGGTGGCCAAAGTATTGGAGTTTCAGCTTCACTATTAGTCCTACTAATGAACACCTAGGACTGATCTCCTTTAGAATGGACTGGTTGGATATCCTTGCAGTCCAAGAGACTCTCAAGAGTCTTAAAAAAGTTCAAAAGCATCAATTCTTTGGCACTCAGCTTTCTTTATAGTTCAACTCTCAAATCCATACATGACCACTGTAAAAACCACAGCCTTCATCAGACGGACCTTTGTTGAAAAAGTAATGTCTCTGCTTTTGAATAGGCTGTCTAGGTTGGTCATAACTTTCCTTCCAAGGAGTAAGTGTCTTTTAATTTCATGGCTGCAATCACCATCTGCAGTGATTTTGGAGCCCAGAAAAAGAAAGTCAGCCACTGTTTCCACTGTTTCCCTATCTATTTCCCATGAAGTGATGGGACTGGATGCCATGATCTTAGTTTTCTGAATGTTGAGTCTTAAGCCAACTTTTTCACTCTCCTCTCTCACTTTCATCAAGAGGCTCTTTAGTTCTTCACTTTTTGGCATAAGGGTGGTGTCATCTGCATATCTGAGGTTATTGATCCTGGCAGTCTTGATTCCAGCTTGTGCTTCTTCCAGCCCAGCGTTTCTCATGATGTACTCTGCATTTAGTTAAATACGTAGGGTGACAATATACAGCCTTGACGTACTCCTTTTCCTATTTGGAACCAGTCTGTTGTTCCATGTCCAGTTCTAACCATTGCTTCCTGACCTGCATACAGGTTTCTCAAGAGGCAGGTCAGGTGGTCTGCTGTTCCTATCTCTTTCAGAATTTTCCACAGTTTATTGTGATCCACACAGTCAAAGGCTTTGGCATAGTCAATAAAGCAGAAATAGATGTTTTTCTGGAACTCTCTTGCTTTTTTGATGATCCAGGGGATGTTGGCAACTTGATCTCTGGTTCCTCTGCCTTTTCTAAAATCAGCTTGAACATCTGGAAGTTCACAGTTCACGTATTGCTGAAGCTTGGCTTGGAGAATTTTAAGCATTACTTTACTAGTGTGTGAGATGAGTGCGACTGTGCAGTAGTTTGAGCATTCTTTGGCATTGCCTTTCTTTGGGATTGGAATGAAAACTGACCTTTTCCAGTCCTGTGGCCACTGCTGAGTTTTCTGGCAAATTTGCTGGCATACTGAGTGCAGCACCTTCACAGCATCATCTTTCAGGATTTGGAATGGCTCAACTGGAATTCCATCACCTCCACTAACTTTGTTTGTAGTGATGCTCCCTAAGGCCCACTTGACTTCACATTCCAGGATGTCTGGCTCTAGGTAAGTGATCACATCATCGTGATTATCCGGGTCGTGAAGATCTTCTTTGTACAGTTCTTCTGTGTATTCTTGCCACCTCTTCTTAATATCTTCTGCTTCTGTTAGGTCCATACCATTTCTGTCCTTTATCGAGTCCATCATTGCATGAAGTCTTCCCTTGGTATCTCTAATTTTCTTGAAGAGATCTCTAGTCTTTCCCATTCTGTTGTTTTCCTCTATTTCTTTGCACTGATCTCTGAGGAAGGCTTTCTTATCTCTCCTTGCTATTCTTTGGAACTCTGCATTCAAATGGGTATATCTTTCCTTTTCTCCTTTGCTTTTCACATCCCTTCTTTTCACAGCTATTTGGAAGGCCTCCTCAGACAGCCATTTTGCTTTTTTGCATTTGTTTTTCTTGGGGATGGTCTTGATCCCTGACTCCTGTACAATGTCATGAACCTCTGTCCATAGTTCATCAGGCATTCTGTCCATCAGATCTAGTCCCTTAAATCTATTTCTCACTTCCACTGTATAATTATAAGGAATTTGATTTACTTCATACCTGAATGGCATCTGGTCCCATCACTTCATGGGAAATAGATGGGGAAACAGTGGAAACAGTGGCAGACTTTATTTTGGGGGGCTCCAAAATCACTGCAGATGATGATTGCAGCCATGAAATCAAAAGACACTCACTTCTTGGAAGGAAAAGTATGACCAACCTAGATAGCATATTCAAAAGCAGAGGCATTACTTTGCTAACAAAGGTTCATCTAGTCAAGGCTATGGTTTTTCCTGTGGTCATGTATGGATGTGAGAGTTGGACTGTGAAGAAGGCTGAGCGCCAAAGAATTGATGCTTTTGAACTGTGGTGTTGGAGAAGACTCTTGAGAGTCCCTTGGACTGCAAGGAGATCCAACCAGTCCATTCTAAAGGAGATCAGTCCTGGGTGTTCTTTGGAAGGACTGATGCTAAAGGTGAAACTCCAGTACTTTGGCCACCTCATGCGAAGAGTTGACTCATTGGAAAAGACTCTGACGCTGGGAGGGATTGGGAGCAGGAGGAGAAGGGGACGACAGAGGATAACATAGCTGGATGGCAACACTGACTCGATAGGTGTAAGTTTGAGTAAACTCCGGGAGTTGGTGATGGCCAGGGAGGCCTGGCATGCTGCAATTCATGGGGTTGCAAAGAGTTGGACATGAGTGAGTGACTGAACTGGATGGAACTGAATGGTCTAGTGGTTATCTCCACTTTCTTCAATTTAAGGCTGAATTTGGCAATAAGGAGTTCATGATCTGAGCCACAGTCAGTTCCCGGTCTTATTTTTGGTGACTGTACAGAGCTTCTCCATCTTTGGCTGCAAAGAATATAATCAATCTGATTTTGGTGTTGACCATGTGGTGATGTCCATGTGCAGAGTATTCTCTTGTGTTGCTGGCAGAGGGTGTTTGCTATGACCAGTGCGTTCTCTTGGCAGAACTCTAAGCCTTTGCCCTGTTTCATTCTGTACTCCAAGGCCAAATTTGCCTGTTGCTCCAGGTGTTTCTTGACTTCTTACTTTTGCAGAGTAGTATATGCAGAGTACGTCATGTGAAATGCCAGGCTGGATGAAGCACAATCTGGAATCAAGATTGCTGGTAGAAATATCAATAACCTCATATATACCGATGATACCATCCTTATGGCAGAAAGTGAAGAGGATCTAAAAAGCCTCTTGATGAAAGTGAAAGAGGAGAGTGAAAAAATTGGCTTAAAGCTCAATACTCAAAGAACTAAGATTATGGCATCTGGTCCCATCACTTCATGGCAAATAGATGGGAAAACAATGGAAACAGTGACAGACTTTATTTTCTTGGGCTCCCAAATCACTGCAGATGGTGACTGCAGCCATGAATTAAAAGATGCTTGCTCCTTGGAAGAAAAGCTATGACCAACATATTAAAAAGCAGAGGCATTATTTGCCAACAAAGGTCCATCTAGTCAAAGCTATGGTTTTTCCAGTAGTCATGTATGGATATGAGAGTTGGACCTAAAGAATACATTGGAATCAGTTCTAAGGAGGTGGATGAAACTGGAGCCTATTATGCAGAGTGAAGTAAGCCAGAAAGAAAAATACCAATACAGTATACTAACGCATATATATGGAATTTAGAAAGATGTTAATGATAACCCTGTATGTGAGACAGCAAAAGAGACACAGATGTATAGAACAGTCTTTTGGACTCTGTGGGAGAGGGAGAGGGTGGGATGATTTGGGAGAATGGCTTTGAGACATGTATAATATCATATAAGAAATGAATCGCCAGTCCAGGTTCAATGCAGGATACAGGATGCTTGGGGCTGGTGCACTGGGATGACCCAGAGGGATGGTGTGGGGAGGAAGGTGGGAGGGGGGATTCAGGATGGGGAACACATGTATACCCATGGTGGATTCATGTTGATGTATGGCAAAACCAATACAATATTGTAAAGTAATTAGCCTCTAATTAAAATAAATAAATTTAAATTAAAAAAAAAAAAGAAAGCTGAGTATCAAAGAATTGATGCTTTTGAACTGTGGTGTTGGGGAAGACTCTTGAGAGTCCCTTGGACTGCAAGGAGATCCAACCAGTCCATTGTAAAAGAAATCATTTCTGAATATACATTGGAAGGACTGATGCTGGAGCTGAAACTCCAATATTTTGGCAACGAGATGCAAAGATCTGACTAATTGGAAAAGTCCCCGATGCTGGGAAAGATGGAAGGCAGGAGGAGAGGGGGATGACAGAGGATGAGATGGTTGGATGGCATCACTGACTTGATAGACATGAGTTTGAGCTGGCTCCATTAGTTGGCGATGCGCAGGGAAGCCTGGCGTGCTACAGTCTATAGGGTCACAAAGAGTTGGACACAACTGAGTGACTGAATTTCTGCCTCTGGTGAGTCATCTTGATACAGGATGGTATGGGGGGGGGGTGGAGAATTATGTCTTGCTCTTAGGCTGATAATGGAGGGCAAAGAACTCTTTTATTTGTTGATTCCTAATTGCCTTCAGCTCAGAATAGTCTTTATGCCAAAGTGGCATATTTTGTAGTGTCACATCCAATCCCCTTCATTACCAACATCTACAGTGAATCAGCATCTTCAGCCTCTGAGTAAACACTCTGGTCAGAAGAGTCATTGTTATTCCCAAACCTTTTCTCCCTTGCCTTGTTCTATGTAGGGCTGGTAAAAGCTAAATATTCTTTTTCAAGGTTCCCTCTGAACTGAGGATGGTCAATAAGACATACTAGAAAGCTCTGACTTCCTTAATAAGAGGACAATTATGACTTACCATCCATTCTACTCATTGTGACTTTCAATGTGGCTGTTCCATTAGAAGCTGCAGCCAGCATCCTTGCAACCATGAGATGCTAAAGTGAAGGCCAAGAGAACCCTACAGGCTGGAGCCTGACGTCATCAAGCTACTGGACCAAGAGCCAGCAGCTTCCCTCCTTCAGAACTGTCCTGAGAAAAATAAATCCCTCAGTGAGTTGGATCTCTCTATTTCTTGAACCTGAGTGCATTTCTTAATTACACGGTCTCCCCTGAACAAGACAACAATAGCGTGCTTTTGGTTACATCCTGCATTCCTTTCTCGGCAGTTCCTATGATCACATTAGCTTTTCTTAAATGTTGTACATTGTCAAGTCAGATATCTCTTCTTACTTCTGCTAATTGGATTTTTTTTTCTCTTACTGGAGTTTATTCTGAGGAGTTCTTTCAGAAAGAACTCATAGCTGGTAACCTTTTTGAACCCTGCATGTCTGAAAAATGTCTATTTTTTGCTCTCACCATAAACCTGGATATAGAAGTCTAGATTTGAGCCAATTTTCCCTTGGTATTTTGAAGTTCTTGCCTCACCATTTTCTAGTTATTCTTGTTAGCAGTGACAGGCCTGGCCAAGGTGCTGTCTTACCCACCTGCGGGCAGCAGCGTGTGTGGCTGTCTTATGGGACTGGTTCCTTGGGAGCACAGAGTGAGCGGTTTCCCCAGGGGATGTAAACTCTCGGGAGGGGCCCTGAGGGATGACACTTATTCAATTTTCATTCCTTCCCATTGTTGTTTGGTTGCCCAGTCATGTCAGACTCTTCAACCCCATGTACTGCAGCATGCCAGGCCTCCCTGTCTCTCACCATCATGCGAAGTTTGCTTAAGTTCATGTCCATTGCATTGGTGATGCCATCCAGCCATCTCATCCTCTCATGCCCTCTTCTCCTGCCCTCAGTCTTTCCCAGCGTCAGGGACTTTTCCAATGAATCAGCTGTTCTCATTCTCTGACCAAAATACTAGAGCTTTGGCTTCAGCATCAGCCCTTCTAATAAGTATTCAGGGTTGATTTCCCTTAAGATTGACTGGTTTGATCTCCTTGCTGTCCAAGGTACTTTCAGGAGTCTTCTCCAGGACCATAGTTCAAAAGCATCAATTCTTTGACATTTCTGCCTTCTTTACAGTCCAGCTCTCACAACCGTACATAGGTATATATTTTTGGTTCTCATCTGTTTTCTCACTCTGTCTTTAGAGGTTTTCTCTTTATTCTTAGGGTGCTGAAATATTTGTACAATGTGTCTGTATGTGGGTCTTTTTACATCAGACTTTCAGTGTTATTGGGCCTTTTAGCTCTGGTGAATTTCCTCCTTCACCTTACTTTCTGTCTCCTTCCTCTCCTCTTCCTCCTCCTTTTCTGTCTATAATTTCCTTTCTTTCATTTCCTTTGCTTTCTCTTTTTGTACTGCTTGTGGGAACATCTGAATGAATTATCCAGTCTTATCTTTCCTGATGTACGTTTTGCCTCTTCTCCTGAGCTGCATTCTCAGAAATCTACTTAGCTCTGTTGGCCCCTCACTAAGTTAGCCTTGGGTGGTTCCCAGTCTGCCGACCTACTGACTGTTTTATTGCAGGGGTCATATTTTTCATTTCTGTGATCTTTACTTGTTCTTTCTATAGACGTGAATTCTTGTTCTCTTTTTTTCCTTTAAAGTTTTTTTCTTTTGATGCGGACCATTTTTAAAGTCTTTAGTGAACTTGTTACATATTTCTTCCATTGTTGATGTTTCTGGTTTTTTGACCATGAGGCATGTTAGATCCTAACTCCCACACCACTTGCATTGGAAGGTGAAATCTTACCCACTGGACTGACAGGGAAGTCCCTCTTGTTTTTCTGTTAACTATCTTCTTTGATGTGAGTTTCCTCTTGAGTTTGGTGCCTCTGTCTCATAGCTTTTCCTTCAGTGTTTTGTGATTTTATTATTTTTTGTTATATTAATATTTGAAAATTCACATTTCTTCCTCATGGACTCTGGGTTTTGTTTACAGCAGCTTATCCTTGACTACTGTAGGAGGGGGGCGTATGAAAAGCCAGGGTACCTGGGGATGGTTTGGCATCAGGGCATTTGAGTCCTTATTCCTCCCAGAGAACCTAAGTCTCAGGACACAGGCCTCCTCCAGCTCAAGAACCCATTCTGTGTGCCTCCCATATGGGCATTTCTACTTTAGAAAATAATACTCATGGTTTAGGTCAGTCTAGGGAGGAGTTTGATGCTGGGAAAGACTGAAGGCAGAAGGAGAAAGGGGTGGCAGAAGAAGAGATAGTTAGATAGCATCACCAACCCAATGGACATGAATCTGAGCAAACTGGAAGATAGTGAAGGACAGGGAAGCCTGGTGGGCTGCAGTCTATGGGGTGCCAAAATGTCAGACACAGCTTAGCAACTGAGCAACAACAAACAAGGAGGAGGAGTAAAATTCTCTCTGCCTTTTCTTCAATATTGCTGTTCTAAAGGAGACTATTGAGGACTCAGAGCTTTGTTTGCCTGTCTAGTGCTCATGTTCAGAGACCTATTCTAGGAAGACAGTTCCTGAAGTTTAGAGTGTTACCTGTAGAACAGTATCCATGCTCCAATACCCATGTTCCAAACACAGTGAATTAATACCCTGATGGTATTTTGATACCTTCTCAATCTTTCTTGTTTCTTTGAACTTGGAATATCTCTGGACTTTCTCTTACTTCTCTAGTCATTTCTGCTTGTGCTTTTATTTTTTTCAGCCTTTTTCTCTGTCCATATGCTCCTATCTGTTTTCTACCATTTGGGACTTTCTGTTTCACTGATGGCACCCTTTTTTTTAGCACCATGATGGAAATATCTTTTCAAAGGATATTTTCTGGGACTTCTCTGACAGTCCAGTGGTTAAGACTGAGCTTCCACTGTAGGAGGCATGGGTTAAATCCTTGGTTGGGGAATTAAGATCCTACATGCCATTTGGTGTGTCCCAGGAAAAATATATATTTTCTGTTATGTAAAAATTCCTGGGCAAAAAAGTGGGTAAATGCTGTGTTTGGTCTTAATATTTATGGTAATGTTTTCTGGTTGTTACTCATAAATTTGGAAATGCAACTCAAGCCAAAAGTAAAAATCCCATTACCCTACTACCTTGAGATAGTTAGTATTCATAACTTGATATGTATCTTTTGGGGTATTCTATTAATATTTGTTGAAACAAAAATGGGATCATTGAAAATATGTTTATCTTTATGTTTAATGAGTGTCTAATAAGTAGCAAGCACAGGGATGGATGAGAAGATTTAGAGATGTGATGAGGATACAAAGGCAAAAAGAAAAATTCTCTACCTTCAAGTAGCTCCCAATCTAAAAGATACAAAGAAATATAAACATTACTACCTTCTCCCAGTAAGCCTATCAGACATGAAACTAAGTATTGCTTGTATGTATGTGTGCTCAGTCATGCTGTGAAGGGATTTTTCAGATATTATTAGGGCCCTAAATCAGTTCACCTTAAAGTAGGGAGGCTATCTGAATATGTCTGACCTATTCAAATGAACCTCTTAAAGGAAAGCTTTCTTCACATGTTTGGGAAAGAGGAAGCCAGAGGTTTGAAGAAGGAGGAAGATTAGACACAGGAGGATTGCTGGCTTGAAAGGTGCAGGCATCTATTTGTGGAGGAATACAGTAGGCCTCTAGTTACTAAGAGAAAATCCTGGTTGACCATGGGTAAGAAAATCAGGACCTCAGTCCGACAACTTCAAGGACTGAACTTTGCCAACAGAAAGATTTTGGAGGTCTTAAATTTGCTCAGAGCCTCCAGAAGAGAACCTAGCCTGGCTGACACCCTGATTTCAGACTCGTGATACTCTGAGCAGAAAACCCAGCCACACTGTAGTGGACTTCAGACCAACAGAATATGACTTAGGAGATAGGTATTGTTTTAAGCCACTAAGTTGGTGATAGCTTGTTTTGCAGCAAATAAAAGCTAATATCACCCACACATTGCTATAAGACTCCGTCAAAATATACAGGCAAAAGTTGGGGAGTACAATTGGGACTGGATTCTGAGAGTGCTGGATTAAAGGGAGCAAAACATTGTGTTGTTTATTGATTTGAGACCTCTCTTAATAGCATTTAATACTTGGAAAAGACCACAGGGTCTGGTGTTTTCCTAGAAGCATGGAAATGGTGGTAACCCACAATAAATGAGGTATTAAATATCCCAATTGCCACAGCAGTACAGTGGGAGAAAGGATTAAAAAGGCTCAGAGAATTGAACAAGTACTGAAACGGCTCCTCTCCCCAGGCAATATAGGAAACTGAACCAATAATACATCCCAAACAAATGGCAGAAATTGGTATGACCCTCTAGTATCTAAAGGATGCAGGGGGTCATGGTCCCTTTCCTATCTCCACTTAGTTCATCAGTTTGGCTTCTGCAAAAATTAGACAGGTTCTGAAGGCTATGGTGATCTACCATAAACTCAACCAAATAGTATTCCCAGATGCAGCTTCTGTATAAAAGATCTATGGGGTCTTTGCTAGAGTGTATGGACATAACCCCTGGAGAAGCAAAAGAAAACCCACTCCAGTATTCTTGCCTGGGAAATCACATGGACAGAAGAGCCTGGTGGGCTACAGCCATGGGATCACAAAGAGTTGGACACAACTTAGCGACTAAACAACAACAACGTACATAGCCACAGGTAAATGGTCTGCAGACAAGGAGCTGCTCATTGCATTTTTTCCCATCCCTGTCAAAAAAAGATCAGAAAATGTTTCATTCACTTAGAACAGACAAATGTATACATTTAAAGCTTTTCTCCAGGACTGCAGCAACTCTTCTTCTGTCCTTTGCTATAATATGGTCAGAACAGAACTGGATTGGCTGCACTCTCCACAGAACATCTCTCTGGTTCACTCTCTGGATACCAGCACGTCAGTTTAGGAGGCTTTTGTAAGACACAAACACTCCAGATGTGGGAGATAAATCTACAAGGATTCTTGGACCCAACACATCCATACATTTGTTGGAGGTTCTGAGGCATCAAAGGACCCATGATCATATTTTGAACTTCCTATGATGAAGAAGGCAACACAATGCCTGATAAACCTTTCTTTCTTTCTTTTCTGTTTTGTTTTGTTTTTGAGGCAGAAGTTTCCACATTTAGGAATACTGCTCTACTACTCTAAGCTATATATCACGTAATATAAAATGGGCAAGGAATGTCTTTGCAGTAGGTCCAGGCTATGGTGATGGTAGCCCTGCTTCTTTGGCCACACAGTCTTGGGCTTCCTCCTGTATTAGAGGTATTGGTGGTGGGAGGAGATGCTCTATGGCATTTATCTCAAATTCCAATGGAAGAATCACAGCATTGGTTCCTAGGGTCATGAAGAAAAACTATAACATCTACAGTAGAGAATCATGCACTTTCAACAATAAGATTTGGCATTCTACTAGGCCTTTGTGGAAACTAAATGCCTGACCATGTGACATCAACGGATCATGTAGTCAGAATTGCCCATCATGAGCTGAGGGACTCTGTATGTGATAAAGTCAGGTAGTATACGGTAAGATGTGCCAAGGTCCAGCCCCAGAAGGATCCAGGGGTACCCTCAGGATGACGGCTTAGGCGATAAGGATAGCAAAGCAGAGAGAGCAGGGCTTGATCTTCCTTGATAAACACAGAAAGCCAATAAAGCTCCCGTGTTCCAAGGAGTCATCTTTAAAGAAGAACAGAGAGAGAAAAGGAAAGAAAAGGGAAAAAAAAGAATGACACGGGGAGACCAAGCTTCGGTGAGCGAGGCCCATAACTTTATTTTCAAAAGGAACACATGTATACCTGTGGCGGATTCATTTTGATATTTGGCAAAACTAATATAGTTATGTAAAGTTTAAAAATAAAATAAAATTTACAAAAGGAAAAAAAAAAAAAAAAAGGAACTTTTATACCTTGACTTGTACATAGAGGGAAACGAAAGACACAAAGTCATACAGAGTCAGCCCAAACATTACATCTGTTTTGTCTTTATCAAAACCAGGATTTTTTCTGCATACCTTTCCCATAAACAATATTGTGTACAATATCTTCTGGCCTTGGAGGCCTGTGGACATTTTATGACCCTTTTTTGATAAAGGCTGCTCACCCAGAAAGCTTATTTTCCCTTGAAGTGTTTCTTCTTTATTTCTCTCAGCCTCAGAAAGTACTAAACAGAGTTACATTCTCACAGAGCAAAGGTGCAGTGGGTCACAACAAAGAAAGAACCAATTAGCTCAAAGGTCTGATGTGGTTAAAACAAGGCTGCTACTTGTTTTTCTTACATTCCAACTATGTTAACCAGTGCACTCCCAGGTACACAATGGATAAGGGATATGGGAACTTGGCAGCAAGCATTGGCCCAATAATGAAGCCCTTTACTAGTACTATCTATTCTAATAATTTTTCATCCTTTAAAGGACTCTATGCTCATTAGGACTTTTAGAATGTTTTGGCTTACTGTGCCTTTCAAGGTTGGGGATTTGTGAACAATCATGTGTATTAATTGCAAGAGTATGGATAAACCTGTCAGGCAAACTAGAATGCCAACAGAGGGGTTAAAATAGAAATATTCCTTTTATGTCCAAGAGACTTATTAACTAAAGCCCTAAGTTGACTTTTTCCAGAGAAAGGTGGTCGGGGATAGCCCCCTGTTAATGACAGAAGAGTTGGTGAAAAGCATAATATAATAAACAGTAGATAGATTTTGGTTTGGGGGTAGATGCTCGAGCAGATTCAGGGGGTCCCTCGAGGCCTGATCCACGTTTGCCTGTCAGGTCTCTTCCGCATGACCTTTGTCATGGGTGGGCTCTCCCATGGTGGCTCCCGGCAAAGATGGAGGTGGCACACCTGGGATTAAGCATGAGAAAAACTGGAAGCACATGAGTGCTGCACAAGCTTGTACACCTACCAGTTTCATCAGCACCTCTCCTTCAGTTCACACTTAGGACTGCATGCTGGTTCCCTGATGACAAGCTAATGTAGCAAAACATTTAATCTTGGTTCATGGATGAGCTGGGTTGTTATATCGATGCAAGCTCATATGGGTGGTAGCTATACCAGAGTTGCCCACTTGGACAGGGCCTTGAAATAAAACAATGAGAGGAAATCCTTCCAATGAATGGAACCTTGGATGGTACACTGAGTCATTACTTTATGTGAAAGGAGACATATTATGCAGCTAGAACATAGACAAGGTTACGCCCAGGCTAACTGGATTAGGAGCTGTAAGGTATGGAAAAGAGACATGTGTGTGGATACAAGCATGTGGGCACGGAGTGTAAAAATATTTGTATCACATGTACTCACAAAGCATTCACCACACAAGAGGGAATAAACAATCAGGTAGATACAAAATTCATTAGAGCAGTGCTGTCTCAGTGGACACAGGAATGAGTAGCTATGATGGCAAGCTTGGAGGCTATGCAGGGACCCAACTGCATAGACTCTCACTATTAAGACTGATGTAGTTACTGATGCTACCAAATGTCCTATTTTCCAGCAGCAGAAACTAATACTGAGTTCCTCAATATGGCACCATCCCTCAAAGAGAGCAGTCAGCTATTTGGTATCAAGTTAATTACATTAGATCATCTTTACTCTGAAAGAAGCAGCTGACTCTTTTGACAGAGAGAGAGATTGCAGGCATTGACTTACCTTTCTTGCCCATAAGGCCTCAGCTTTATATAGTGTTTGCTCCATTCATGTGGCATCTTATATATATTGTGTTAGACAAGGAACCCATTTGATGACACAGTGTTGGGGTGAGGGCATGACCAATGGATCCACTGGGCATGCCATACTCTACACCAGCAAGAAAGCTGACATCACGCTGAATGACAGCCCAGAGGCAAAGCTTTGCAATGATGGAATATATCCTCAAGTTTTTGCCTTACAGTATGTATCAGTGCTTTTCAGCCAGAGGCAAATTTGTCCCCTGAGAGACATTTGGCAAATTCTAAAAGATGTTCTTGGTTGTCACAGCTGGGGATTACTGCTGGCTTCTAATGGATGGAAGCCAAAGATACCACTAAACATCTTATATTATACAGGATAGCCCCACAATGAAATATCCATCTCCAAAGGACAACAGTACCAAAGTTGAGTAATCTGACTTTAAATTGACAGACTCACGGTGCAATTTCCCTGGAGTTGTAATACAACTTACTCATGGATTCCAGATCAATACTCATCTGGGATCCATGAATAAGAAACAGAAGTGGCCCATTTACCATCACTTCCACCTATTCTCTATAGCACTTGCAATCTCACAAACAGTCCCTAATAAATCCCATGCATATAACCTCTATTGCAGTCTTTTTCATGCAGAACCCCATCTGTGACAGATTATAAATTGAGCCAAGGCAGTAGCAATAACAATAAAGCCTGCATAGCCATTTTAGAATATTTTAGGGAAAAATAGAGTTCATTACCAATTGGATATAAAAGGAAGAGAAAATGGAAGACTTAATTATAACTTCTAGGTTTACTTGGACAACTGGGTTGGCAATGGCTCATTCATCAAGATAAGGAATATAGAAATAGGAGAATTTGAGGGAGAAAATGACCAATTTTTTGTGTACATTTTCATCATGTATATAAAGGAAAATGCAACAATATGTATAAAGTTATTAGGCCAAATCATATGAACTTGCCATTTTTATAGGTCAGAAAACTGTCAAATGTTGCCAGTTTCAAATGGATCAACCTAGTAATTACATATTAGCTTCTACATGGGAAAATTTACTATTTTTATTGCAACTTATGCAGGCCATATAAGATTTTAGAAAGGTAATATCTGTCAGATTTAAAAGATAATCTTTGGGGTAATGATATATCATTTACATTGAAACTTCCAAAGTAAGAATGTAAGTCACATATTATTGCTTTAAGGCACATTAGGGGCTCTTGATGAGATTCGAAATTCTGTTTTATATCAATTTTCTTGTGAGAGTTGAGACATAATTGCTACAAGTAGAGCCAGGAAAGGTCAGAGATAACTTCATTTCCATGCCAAAGCTTTCAAAACATGCTATCATCCATCATAAAAAAAAAAAAAGAATCTAAGACAGATGTGGTATGCTATGGCATTTGGTCTGCCTATCAACAGGCTCAACTGCAGAACCCAAATGGCTGCATGCAATTTTGTGTGTGGGCTCAGTCATTTCAGTCATGTCTAACTCTTTGTGTGACCCCCATGGACTGTAGGCTGCCAGGCTCCTCTGTCCATGGGATTCTCCAGGAAAGAACACTGGAGTGGGTTGTCATTTCCTCCTCCAGGGGATCTTCCTGATTCAGGGACTGAACACATATCTCCTGCATCTCCTGAAGTGGCAGGTAGATTCTTTACCTGCTGAGCCATCAGGGGAAGCCCAATGCCGTTTAAGGTGAGATTCAAGCTACGAACTTACAGACATGCTCACATCATCTTTATAGACTGAAAAATAAACTCATTATACCAACTTTCATCAAGGCTGCAGCATGTAATGTGGATTGAATGTGGGTATCCAAATATTGCTGATACAACTGATTTAAAATGGTAGTTGAGGTCGTGGAGCCAGAAAAAGGCAGTGCTGCTTGCCATTGTTCTAAGCCTGAGAATCTGGTTTTCATTCCTTCATTACAGAAGTAATCCACTGGATCTATACTAATCTCATCAGAGAAAGATAAATATTCATGACTAATATTATGTTAAACCACTGATCTGAATAGATAGAAAATTAGAATATGTACATGCAGACTTCCAGAGAATAGCAAGGAGATATAAGAAGGCCTTCTTCAACTAACAATACAAAGAAATAGAGGAAAACAACAGAATGGGAAAGACTAGAGATCTTCTCAGGAAAATTGGAGCTATCAAGGAAACATTTCATGCGAGGATGGGCACAATAAAGGGCAGAAACAGTAATGGAAGCAGAAGAGATTAAGAAGAGATGGCAAGAATATGCAGAAGAACTATATATATATTAAAAAAGGTCTTAATGATTGGAATAACCCTG
This sequence comes from Bubalus kerabau, assembly GCF_029407905.1. Lineage (NCBI taxonomy): Eukaryota > Metazoa > Chordata > Mammalia > Artiodactyla > Bovidae > Bubalus > Bubalus kerabau. The sequence goes on from NC_073626.1 coordinate 157,026,191, forward strand.
ATGGTGTGGTCACTCTCCTAGAGCCAGACATCCTGGAGTGTGAAGTCAAGTGGGCCTGAGGAAGCATTACTACAATCAAAGCTAGTGGAGGTGATGGAATTCCAGCTGAGCTATTTCAAATCCTAATAGATGATGCTGTGAAAGTGCTGCACTCAAAACACCAGCAAATTTGGAAAACTCAGCAGTGGCCACAGTACTGGAAAATATCAAAGAAAGGCAGTGCCAAAGAATGTTTAAACTACCATACAATTGTGCTCAATAGCAAGGTTATGCTCAATATCCTTCAAGCTAGGCTTCAACAGTACATGAACCAAGAACTTCCAGATGTACAAGCTGGATTTGGAAAAGGCAGAGGAACCAGAGATCAAATTGCCAACATCTGTTGGACCATAGAAAAAGCAAGGGAATTCCATAAAAACATCTACTTCTGCTTCATTGACTACACTAAAGCCTTTGACTGTGTGAATCACAACAATGCCAGACCACCTGACCTGCCTCCTGAGAAATCTGTATACAGGTCAAGAAGCAACAGTTAGAACTGGACATGAAACAACAGACTGGTTCCAAATTGGGAAGGGAGTACATCAAGGTTCTATATTGCCACCTGCTTATTTAACTTATATGTAGAGTATATCATGCAAACCAGACTGGATGAATCAGAAGCCGGAATCAAGATTGCCAGGAGACATATCAACAACCTCAGATATGCAGGTGAGACCACACAGAAAGCAAAGAGGAACTGAAGAGTCTCGTTGAGGGTGAAAAAGGAGAGTGAAAAGTTGGCTTAAAACTCAACATTGAAAAGACTAAGATCATGGCATCCAGTCCCATCACTTCATGGCAAATAGATGGGGGAACAATGGAAACAGTGACAGATTTTATATTCTTGGGCTCCAAAATCACTGTGGATGGTGTCTGAAACCATGAAATTAAAAGATGCTTGCTATTTGGAAGGAAAGCTATGACAAACCTAGACAGCATATTAAAAAGCAGAAACATCAATTCATCAACAATGGTTTTTATAGTTGAAGCTATGGTTTTTCCAGTAGCCATAGGGATGTGAGAGTTGGACCATAAAGATAGTGGAGTGCCAAAGAATTTATGCTTTTGAATTGTGCTGTAGGAGAAGACTCCTGAGAGTTCCTTGGACTGCAAGGATATCAAACCAGTCAATCCTAAAAGAAATCAGTCTTGAATATTCATTGGAAGGGCTAATGCTGATGCTCCAATACTTTGGCCACCTGATGTGAAGAGCTTAGTTGTTGGAAAAGACCCTGTTCTTGGGAACGACTGAAAGCAGAAGGAGAAGAGGACAACACAGGACGAGATGGTTAGATAGGATCATTGACATGAATTTAAGCAAACTCCAGGAGGTAGTGATGGACAGGGAAGCCTGGCATGCTGCAGTCCATGGGGTTGCAAAGAGTTGAATATGACTTAGTGACTCTACAACCACATGCAGAAAGAAAAATAATAACAACCCTCTTAAAATATAAGAAAAGATATGAGGACAGAGGAGTGACATTATTCACAGATGATGCCTAAGTGAGTGATGTGGCAAAAACTACCACTACAGGTATCAATCAGAATAGACTAGGTTGTTCTGAAGTTGAAACAAATATAATCTGAAAATCTCAGTGACTTAAAACCACTAACTATATTTCTGGCTCACATTATGTATCTGTTGCGTGTTGGCTGTGGTCTCTGCTCTCCATCGTCCTGGCTCCGGAGCACCAGTTGAACAATAAACCACTGTATGGAACACTGCCAATCACCCAAAGTTAGCAAAGAGAACATGATGAATTGTACACTGGCTTTTAAAAGTACATCTAGAGTCATACACATCCTTTTTACTCACACTTTATTGCCAAAGCAAGTCCAAGGCCACAGATAACTGCAGGGGGATGAGAAAGTGCAACGCTATACTATCCTGGGGAAGATAAAATAAAAGTATTTGGTGAGCAACACTAATGACACACTAAGACTGCCACTTTAATAGTCTGTTCAGTTCAGTTCAGTCGCTCAGTCGTGTCCGACTCTTTGCGACCCCATGGACTGCAACACGCCAGCCTTCCCTGTCCATCATGAACTCCTGGAGTTTACTCAAACTCATGTCCATTGAGTCGGTGACACCATCCAACCATCTCATCCTCTGTCATCCCCTTCTTCTCCTGCCTTTAATCTTTCCCAGCATCAGGGTCTTTTAAAATGAGTCAGCTCTTTGCATCAGGTGGCCAAAATATTGGAGTTTCATCTTCAGTATCAATACTTCCAATGAATATTCAGGACTGATTTCCTTTAGGATGGACTGGTTGGATCTCCTTGCAGTCCAAGGGATAATAGTCTGTAGCTGAGACCAAAAAAAAAAAAGCAGTGTTGGGAGATGCAGTAGCAGAAGTGATGGGAATCTTGGACTTGGCAGACCTAGGTGAGTAATGGTAAAGGCCCGAGGCCAGAACATGAGTCACTACAGGCGGCTTTGAAGTTTCAGGGGGCACAGGAGCCTTGCCTGGAGATGTGACAACAACTATTTCTCCCATACAAGTGCATAATTCCTAGATTTTGTTATCATCAGAAAGAAGAAGAGACCCTAATTTAAGGAAATTAGATGTTTAAAAGGAAAGTTACAATGTAAAAGAGTGACTTATAGAATCCGTTTCTCCTCTTGGTGACTTTCTGTAATGTAAAGTGTGCCATGTTTCATTCATCTATTAACACCCTGCATTCAGCTTCAAATAATTGCCTGAGAGCTACACTATTGATTAAGACAAATTTAAAATAGAGAAAAAAGTACATATTTTACTTACCAACTAAAAGTACGATTTCTGTGTTAATTCCTCCTTTATTTTGGGTTTTCTAGATTGTATATATTTGATATGATTTATTAAAATAATTGAATTTGAGCAGACTCTAGAAGACAGGGAAGGACAGGGAAGCCTGGCGTGCTGCAGTCCATAGACTCTCTTCCAAAGAGTCAGACATGACTTGGTGACTGAACAATAATCACAAATGAAAATAATGATGCATTTACCCAGTTATCAGCCACCATATTAATTATGGTTTTAATTTATAGGGGTAGGAATGGCAATTAAGAAACATGCATGGAAGCATTTGAGTGAGTTTCGCAGACTATCTTCTGTCACTTAGAAATGTTCACAAAAGAGAGTATGAGCCCTTTCTATTTTCTTCAGTTTTATATTTGATTTTCTGAATAAGATTTACCCCCAAGCAAAATGATGTAGTTATCAAAACTTATTGTTAGGTTTAAGTATACCTATAAGACAGATTGTGAAAATTTTGGTTAGTGGAAAAAAAAAATTGGTTACATGCCATGATGATTGATATCTTATCTATACAAAAAAACTGAACCAGGTGGATCTTAAATTTGTTTAATCATATGGGGCACTTTAGTGTTTCCTTCAAAATTCAAACAGATCAACAACCCCTCCATTTTATTTTGCAGTTACAAAATCAAATAGTTTTCACAAAGCAGAGAAACAGTAAAGCCACAGTAAAGCTGAGTGGTCACTTTCATCTTCAGAGCTAGTGTGGAGAAGTTTTGTTAACGAGAACAAGAAGGGAGGGAGAGAGAAGAAAAAGAGGGAGAGAAGCTTTTTCAGGGGCTCTGAATTATTCTAGTATCTTGCACAATGTTTTGTACATATGAAATGCTCAGTGATTCTCAAAATGAGTTGAGTTTAGAGTTAATATATATTATATATTCAAAGTTCATTAATTTTTTTTATTGAAAATTAAAGCTGTTATTTTATTCTTTTTTTTTTTTTTTTTTGGTATCAGTGTATACTGGCTGTATAAATTGAGTCATTTATGGATGTATATGGGGCTTCCCAGGTGGTGCTAGTGGTAAAGAACCCACCTGCCGATTCAGGAGACATGAGAGATGTGGGTTCGATCCCTGGGTTGGGAAGACTCCTGGAGGAGGAAATGGCCATCTACTCCAGTGGACAGAGGAGCCTGGCAGGCTACAGTCCATAGGGTCACCCAGAGTCGGACACAACTGAAGTAACTTAGCACACACATATGGATGTATACATGTCCAGTCATGTAGGATTAGAAGTGCTCCTATTGCCTCTATTTTCTGAAAGAACTCATGTGAGATTAGTATTATTTCTCCCTTAAATGTTGAGAGGAATTCACTAGTGAAGCCATCGAGGCCTTGAGTTTTCTATGTGGAAAAGATTTTAACTATGAATTCAATTTCTTTAATGGATTTGGGGTCAGTTCTGCTAATATGTATCTTTCTGGGATTTATTTATTCATTTATTTTTAGTTAATTGGCTGAAACATGGAGCACAGGATGCCCCAGAATGAATGTATTAGAAATGCTGGACCTGCTTAAAGAGGAAACACTTCAAAAGCTTAGGGAGACTAGAATGTTAGAGTGGATTTGTCTTTTGAGACCTACTCACCCACACTGGGAGGGTCCAGAATACATGCCTTTCATAGCTATTGTGAGAAATAAATCTGTGAGGTGAGCCCTGGCATCCTGGAGCTCTGTGATCACTGTTCTCTGTAGACCAGACTTCATACAGTGGGAACTGCAGCTGCTGAATTGAGAAATCTAAATTCGTTGGGAGCAAATAAGATCCCGAGGCAGGGGCCAAGTGGCAGCACTCAACTGCCAAAGGCCAGACAGGCATGATCACTGTAACAGAGTCAAAGTAGCAATCAGAAGAGTGTAACTCCCACAGACCTATGGCCTTGACTAGTTGATCACAGTGTTCCTGCAGGTGACATAGATAGGAGGTCTGCTAAATTCTTACTTGATCTGTATAAACGGAAAGGTTCTAGGTCAAGAGTCATGGACTGAATTTTTGTGTCCCCTCAAAATTATATTCTGAAGCATTAACCTTTGATATGATGATATTTGGAGGTGGGGCCTTTGGGAAGTAATTAGATTTAGATGAGGTCATGGGGCTTCCCAGGTGGCGCTAGTGGTAAAGAACTCGCCTAATGATGCAGAAGATGTAAGAGATGCGGCTTCAGTCACTGTATTGGGAAGATTCCCTGGAGGAGGGCATGGCAACCCACTCCAGTATTCTTGCCTGGAGCATCCCATGGACAGAGGAGCCTGGCAGGCTACAGTCCACGGGATCGCAAACATTCGGACACAACTGAAGCAACTTAGCAGAGCACACAGCACATGGAGGTGGTGCCCTCATGAAGGGATTAATGCCATGGGAATAAAGAGGAAAAGGAAAAATGAGGCCTCTCTCGGTATATATATATACACATATACTAAGGACAAGGCATCTGAGCACATAGTGAGATGGTAGATGTCTACAAGCCAGGAAGTGGACTCAATGGGAACCAAATCTGCTGATACCTTGATCTTGGAATTCCCAGCTTCCAGAAATGCGAGAAATAAGTGTCTGTTGTATAAGCCACCCAGTCTACGGTATTTTGTTAAAGCAGCTCAGGATGTCTAGAGTAGGTAGTAGTTAAAGTGAGCTGGAACATCCATAGAGGAAGGCAGTCTTGGCAAGATGGGAGGTGAGAATTAATACTCCAAAGTTACTTTCCTCTTGTCTTGCAGTCTCTTGAGGGTGCCTCCTACGTGTTAAACCTAACTGGAAGCCCGAAGAGTATGGTTATTGTACTCTAGAAGTCAGCAAGCTGTGGCCCAGGCTAAATTCACCCCATTGTCTGTTTTTATAAATAAAGGTTTGTTGTTTTTGGTCCCTAAGTTGTGTCTGACTCTTTTGCAGCACCATGAACTGTAGCCCTCCAGACTCCTTTGTTCATGGGCTTTTCCAGGCAAGAATACTGGAGTGGGTTGCCATTTCTGTTTCCAAGGGAATCTTCTTGACCCAGGGTTTGAACCGTCATCTCCTGAATTGGCAGGCAGATTCTTTACTGCTGGGCCACCAGGGAAGCCCCCAAAATAAAGGTTTACTGCAACTTTATTCATATTGTTCATATTGTTTATAGTGTTCATTCATAGTGTTCATATTGTTGTGGATACTTTCTTGCTATAGCAGCAAAGTTTATGAGTTGCAATTGGGGCCATATAGCCCTTAAAGCCTAAAACATATACTCTCTAGCCATTCAGAGAAAATGTTTGCTGATCATTGATACAGTTCACAAGATTCAGTCTCTCAAGGTACAGAGTAGAAGGATGGAGAATAATTCTGAAGGGGCAAACAAAGACTATTCAGCATAAAAAGTAATTTCATATTTTGTCAGTGCATATTTGAAATAGGTTTCTAGAAGTAGAATTGCCAAGTCAAAGGGTAAATGCCTGTGTAATTTTTCTATATATCACCAAGTTCTCCTTCAGAGAAGTTATAACATTTTGCATTGTCACTGGCAACACAGCCCAATCCACAGAATATATCAAATGTTGACTTTTTGCCTGATAGGTAAGAAGTGGCATCTCAATGTATTACTTCAATTTGCATCTCAGATATTCATAAACTTGAATAGCTTATTGAATGTGCAAGTCATACTTTCATTTCTTCTTCTCTAAACTACTATTTGTTTATAGGATAAATAAGATATTTTCCATTGAAGAATAGCATATTGTGAAGTTTGCTGAATGTATAAATATGTTAAAGTGAAGGCATATGGAGGCCAGGTAATTCATAGAATTCTTGCGCAAGTCCAACTCACAGTAGTTGGTCCACTGACTCACAAAGTGGTTATTTCCTTGGTTCCAGGATGCGTAGTTGGAATGGATATCCATGGTAGATAATGTTCATTAAATTGCAGAGTAACAGTTATTCCAGTGGGAAGGCCAGGTAGAAATTTCTAAAACTACCCCTTCCCCTATGCCACACTTGTGAAACATATTAAGTAAAAATATATATACATATTGCATCATAGGAGGAATAGTACTCATTGTGTGTGAGTGTGCTAAGTTGCTTCAGTTGTGTCTGAATCGTTGTGACTCTATGGACTGTAGCCCTCCAGGCTCCTCTGTCCACGGAACACTCTAGGTAAGAATACTGGAGTGGGTTGCCATGCCTTCCTCCAGGCGATCTTCCCAATGCAGTGATCGAATCTGCCTCCTTATGTCTCCTGCATTGGCAGGCAGGTTCTTTATCACTAGTGCCACCTGGGAAGCATGTACCCACATGTTCACTTAATTCACTATTTTGCTCCCCTAAAAACCCCAGATGGATCCTGCTCAATGAAAATGCTTCAAACTCAACCATGTAGTAGCACTGGAATAATTTCTGAAAGGAGGGTCAGAAGCAGTTAGTATTCATGTGGGATAAACACTTATAAACTTGCCCCATTCATAGGTTAATTTTCACACCCTCCATTTTGCTATTGTCTAGAAGCACCTGGACAGTTTGGTCATCTACATAACATCATTTTGATGAGAGTGAAAGAAGAAAGTGAAAAAGATGGCTTGAAATTCAGTATTAAAAATCTCAGATCATGGCATCTAGTCCCATTACTTCATGGCAAATAGATGGGGAAAGAGTGGAAACAGTGACAGATTTTATTTTCTTGGACCCCAAAATCACTTTGGATGATAACTGCAAGCATGAAATTAAAAGACACTTACTCCTTGGAAGGAAAGCAGTGGCAAACCTAGACAGCATATTAAAAAGCAGAGGTGTTAGTTTCCGACAAAGGTCTGTCTAGTCAAAGCTATGTTTTTTACAGTAGTCATGTATGGATGTGAGACTTGGATGATAAAGAGAGCTGAGTACTGAAGAATTGATGCCTTTGAACTGTGATGTTCGAGAATACTCTTGAGTCCTCGGACAGCAAGGAGATCAAGATCAAGTCAGTCTTTCTTAAATGAAATAAACCCAGAATATTCATTGGAAGGACTGATGCTGAAGCTGAAGTTCCAATGTTTGGCCACCTGATGTGAAGAGCTGACTCATTGGAAAAGACCCTGATGCTGAGAAAGATTGAAGGCAAAAGAATAAGGGGGTGGCAGAGGATGAGATGGTTGGATGTCATCACCAACTCAATGGACATGAATCTGAGCAAACTCTAGGAGATAGAAGAGGACAGAGGAGCCTGGCATGTTGCAGTTCATGGGGTCACAAAGAGTCAGACACAACTTAGCAACTGAACAACAACAACATCACTTTGGTCCATAATATTGATGGCATATTAGTTGGATCACTTGAGCAAAAAGTAACAAGGTAAGCACATTGGAAGCCTCATTAAGACATATGCTCTAGAGAGGAGGAGATAAACATTATGAAGCTTCAGATACCTGCCCCATAAGCCAAATGTTTAGAGATTCATTGGTTTGAGGCATCCTAAGACATCTCCAAAAGAGTTAAGTTATCATGTCCCCACACTTTCTATCATTAGAAGAAGCACAACGTTCTGTGGCTTTAGGGGAATCAGAGCACTTTTTGGCACACTTAGCAATAATAAATACTCTGCCAATTTTCAGTAGGACTCAGAGCAATAATTTCTGTGCAGCTGACTCTGTGGTCTAGAAGCACCTGTGATAAGGTAGGTGTGAAGTTAATGACAATAGAAGAATCACAGTTCCAGAATTTGTGCTTTCACAAGTCCACAGATATAAAGGGACTAGACTCCTGGGGTGAACTGAAGGAATTATGCTCAAGGAGACTCGTTTACATTAGAATACGATTTAAATGAGGTGATAGTGGACTTTGATCTGTTGATGTAATGGATTGAATTTTACAGGTACCTGGAGGTGGTGAGTATAGTTTTCATGAGAGAGGAATGAGAATCACCAGGGTTGGGTAATATGTGCTTATTAAATGGTTCCTGTTACTCCCACCTTCTAGCTCTTGCTCTCCTGTGTAATCCTTTCCCCTTGAGTATCATTTCAGTTCAGTCACTCAGTCATGTCTGACTCTTTGCAACTCCATGGACTGCAGCATGCCAGGCCTGCATGTCCATCACCAACTCCCAGAGCTTACTCAAACGCATGTCCACTGAGTTGGTGATGCTACCCAACTATCTTATACTCTGTCATTCCCTTCTCCTTCTGCCTTCAATCTTTCCCAGCATCAGGGTCTTTTCCAATGAGTCAGCTCTTCCCATCAGGTGGCCAAAGTATTGGAGTTTCAGCTTCATCATCAGTCCTTCCAATGAATATTCAGGACTGATTTCCTTTAGAATGGATTGGTTGGATCTCCTTGCAGTCCAAGGGACTCTCAAGAGTCTTCTCCAACACCACAGTTCAAAAGCATCAATTCTTCAACACTCAGCTTTCTTTATGGTCCAAGTCTCACATCCGTACATGACTACTGGAAAAACCATAGCTTTGACTAGATGAACTTTTGTTGACAAAGTAGTGTCTCTGCTTTTCAACATGCTGTCTAGGTTGGTCTATACCCCTTGAGTATAGACTGTGCCTAATTACAGAACAAGATATTGCAGAAGTCAAGACTTCTCACATCTCAGATTTGGTTATAAAGATCATAACTTCTGGCTTGGACTCTTTTTCCCTGGGTGTTACTGCCTGTTTGTTTTGGCAAAGCAAGTTGCCATATCATGAGATGCCTAATAAAGAAGCCTGTGTGGAAAGGTGCTTACAGCAGCCTTCAATCATGGGCCAGCAAGAACCCAGGCCCATGAAGAATTGAATAGTGAATAGTGCCAACAACCATATGAGTGGGCTTGGAGACAAATCCAAGTTGATCCTTGGAACAACTGCAATCCAGATGATACCATAATTGTAGCCTGTGGGAAATCCGGAAGCAGAGGACAGAGATAGCAGTGCCAAGATTCTTGATTGCATAAGAACTGTGAAATAATGTGTCATTTCAAGACACTAAATTTTGGAGTAATTTGTTATTAAAAAAAAAAAACAGCTAATATACTAGCATATCATTGTATAGCTTGAGGGTCATCTATTCAAGACCCTCCCTCCTCTTAGTCAGTCAGTTCAGTCACTCAGTCATGTCTGACTCTGTGTGACCCCATGAATCGCAGCACACCAGGCCTCCCTGTCCATCACCATCTCCCGGAGTTCACTCAAACTCACGTCCATCGAGTTGGTGATGCCATCCAGCCATCTCATCCTCTGTCGTCCCCTTTTCCTCCTGCCCCTAATCCCTCCCAGCATCAGAGTCTTTTCCAATGAGTCAACTCTTTGCATGAGGTGGCCAAAGTACTGGAGTTTCAGTTTTAGCATCATTCCTTCCAAAGAACACCCAGGGCTGATCTCCTTTAGAATGGACTGGTTGGATCTCCTTGCAGTCCAAGGGACTCTCAAGAGTCTTCTCCAACACCACAGTTCAAAAGCATCAATTCTTTGGCACTCAGCTTTCTTCACAGTCCAACTCTCACATCCATACATGACCACAGGAAAAACCATAGCCTTGACTAGACGGACCTTTGTTGGCAAAGTAATGTCTCTGCTTTTCAATATGCTATCTAGGTTGGTCATAAGTTTTCTTCCAAGAAGTAAGGAAAATGAGCCCCAGTATAATTAAACATGCTCTTTTTAACATTTTTTTTAGGGTAAAAAAGTTTTTAATCATATTAAGATGTTTTATTTTTCTTTAAAATAGCACCAAATATTTCAAGATGTTTAAATAGATGAATTACTGAATCACGGAATCATAAAGCTGGAAGGGCATTTGTAGTCAACTAGTGGTATCTTCGGAGAAGGCAATGGCACCCCACTCCAGTACTCTTGCCTGGACAATCCCATGGACGGAGCAGCCTGGTAGGCTGCAGTCCATGGGGTCGCTAGGAGTCGGACACGACTGAGTAACTTCACTTTCACTTTTCACTTTCATGCATTGGAGAAGGAAATGGCAACCCACTCCAGTGTTCTTGCCTGGAGAATCCCAGGAATGGCGGAGCCTGGTGGGCTGCCGTCTCTGGGGTCGCACAGAGTCAGACACTACTAAAGTGACTTAGCAGCAGCAGCAGCAGTGGTATCTTAAAAAGGAAGGAAATAAAAATCTACTTTGAAAAATTCCCTTTTGTAATTGCCTTCTAAAGTGGTTTATGAGCTACATGAGAAACTCGGCTCATCGCTTTAGCTCACCTTATTTTTGAAACCCCAAACAGTATAACCTAGTTTAACTGACTGCTTTATTCACTAGTCCTGACTTTTGGCAAGATTTAAAAAATCAAATCCTCTGTCAAAGGGTGGAGATTTGCCACTATTGAGGATAGTCAAAGAAATTAGCTTCAGGCTCTGAAAGTAATTTCAGGAGGAGTTCTAAAACCGTTTTAAGCAGTGGCAGTCTCACTGGAATAAATGTATATCCTGTTAGGGCAGCTACTTGCATGAAGGATAGTAATTTGGATCTGTAATTTGTGCTTTGTGTCTTGAAGAGTGGAAACATTATATGTCAACTGCGCAGATAACAATAGCCATCCATCCTATAACAACTACAACAATGAAAATTTAAATAAAATGTTTTAAACAGTGCTACAATCTTTGCTCAACCATCTATACCTATGATCCTGAATGTGTCCTCTTTACATTTTGTAGTTATCAGCTATTTGGGTTTATAGTACTCTTTCCAGGTGTTCTGCCATTAGCTATTGATTTCTGTAACTTTTTCTCTCTATACCATGTCTAATAGAGGGACTAGATTTATAATTATGTGACCCATCACTCAGTCCATATCCTCTCATTTTTCTATATAGCTCATACTTTCTCCATAGTTACACATCTTGATTAATGCTTAAAATATAACCATTAATGGAGAAGCCCTATACAGTCAGCAAAAACAAGACCAGGAGCTGACTATGGTCAGATCATGAACTCCTTATTGCCAAATTCAGACTGAAATTGAAGAAAGTGGAGAAAACCACTAGACCATTCAGGTATGACCTAAATCAAATCCCTTATGACTATACAGTGAAAGTGAGAAATAGATTTAAGGGACTAGATCTGATAGATGGAGTGCCTGATGAACTATGGACAGAGGTATGTGACATTGTACAGGAGACAGGGATCAAGACCATCCCCAAGAAAAACAAATGCAAAAAAACCAAAATGGCTGTCTGAGGAGGCCTTACAAATAGCTGTGAAAAAAGGGAAGCAAAAAGCAAAGGAGAAAAGGAAAGATATACCCATTTGAATGCAGAGTTCCAAAGAACAGCAAGGAGAGATAAGAAAGCCTTCCTCAGCTATCAATGCAAAGAAATGGAGGAAAACACTAGAATGGAAAAGACTAGAGATCTCTTCAAGAAAATTAGAGATACCCAGGGAAAATTCATGCAAAGATGGGCTCAATAAAGGACAGAAATGGTAGGGACCTAACAGAAGCAGAAGATATTAAGAAGAGGTGGCAAGAATACACAGAAGAACTGTACAAAAAAGATCTTCATGACCCAGATAATCACAATGGTGTGATCACTCACCTTGAGCCAGACATCCTGGAATGTGAAGTCAAGTGGGCCTTAGGAAGCATCACTATGAACAAGGCTAGTGGAGGTGATGGAATTCCAGTTGAGCTACTTCAAATCCTGAAAGATGATGCTGTGAAAGTGCTGCACTCAATATGTCAGCACATTTGGAAACTCAGCAGTGGCCACAGGACTGGAAAAGGTCCGTTTTCATTCCAATCCCAAAGAAAGGCAATGCCAAAGAATGCTCAAACTACCACACAATTGCACTCATCTCACACGCTAGTAAAGTAATGCTTAAAAATTCTCCAAGTCAGGCTTCGGCAATACATGAATCGTGAACTTCCAGATGTTCAAGCTGATTTTAGAAAAGGCAGAGGAACCAGAGATCAAATTGCCAACATCCGCTGGATCATCGAAAAAGCAAGAGAGTTCCAGAAAAGCATCTATTTCTGTTTTATTGACTATGCCAAAGCCTTTGACTGTATGGATCATCATAAACTGTGGAAAATTCTGAAAGAGATGGGAATACCAGACCACCTGACCTGCCTCTTGAGAAACCTGTATGCAGGTCAGGAAGCAACAGTTACAACTGGAGATGGAACAACAGACTGGTTCCAAATAGGAAAAGAAGTACATCAAGGCTGTATATTGTCACCCTGCTTATTTAACTTCTATGCAGAGTACATCATGAGAAATGCTGGGCTGGAGGAAGCACAAGCTGAAATCAAGATTGCCGGGAGAAATATCAATAACCTCAGATATGCAGATGACACCACCCTTATGGCAGAAAGTGAAGAAGAACTAAAGAGCCTCTTGATGAAAGTGAAAGAGGAGAGTGAGAAAGTTGGCTTAAAGCTCAACATTCAGAAAACGAAGATCATGGCATCTGGTCCCATCACTTCATGGGAAATAGATGGGGAAACAGTGGAAACAGTGTCAGACTTTATTTTTCTGGGCTACAAATTCACTGCAGATGGTCATTGCAGCCATGAAATTAAAAGATGCTTACTCCTTGGAAGGAAAGTTATTACCAACCTAGACAGCATATTGAAAAGCAGAGACATTACTTTGTCAACAAAGGTCCGTCTGATCAAGGCTATGTTTTTTCCAGTGGTCATGTATGGCTGTGAGAGTTGGACTATGAAGAAAGCTGAGCACTGAAGAATTGATGCTTTTGAAATGTGGTGTTGGAGAAGACTCTTGAGAGTCCTTTGGACTGCAAGGAGATCCAAACAGTCCATCCTAAAGGAGATCAGTCCTGGGTGTTCATTGGAAGGACTGATGTTGAAGCTGAAACTCCAATACTTTGGCCACCTGATGTGAAGAGCTGACTCATTTGAAAAGACCCTGATGCTGGGAAAGATTGAGGGCAGGAGGAGAAGGGATCGACAGAAGATAAATTGGTTGGATGGCATCACCAACTCAATGGACATGAGCTTGGGTGGACTCTGGGAGTTGGTAATGGACAGGTAGGCCTGGCATGCTGTGGCTCAATGGGATGCAAAGAGTCAGACAGGACGAGCGACTGAACTGAACTGAACAAACCATTACAGTTTCATCACATAGATACTGAATTATAAATAGACATTTATGTTGCTTATTCACTTTGTTGAGCTGCTTGTAGCTACTGAACAGCAATATTCAGAAATTTCCTGTTCTTCATCTATTCTCAGTGGACAAGAGTTCTGTGTTTGCCTGCTGTGTGCTAAGTCACTTCAGTCAGATCCGACTCTTTGTGACCCTGTGGACTATTGCCCACCAGGCTCCTCTGTCCATGGGATTCTCCAGGCGAGAATACTGTAGTGGATTGCCATGTCTTCTTCCAGGGGATCTTCCCAACCCAGAGATCAAACCTGCATGTCTTGTCTCCTGCATTGGAAGGTGGGTTCTTTATCACTGGTGGCACCTGGGAAGCCCCATGATCAAAGAGGTCTGCCATGATCTAAGAGGAAAAGTAGTCACATGTATACTGATAACGATCTTCAGATTACTGCTTTGATTCTTATTGCAATAAGGTATCTCTAGCGTGGGTAATGCTCTAATAGATTGTCAGCCAATTGTACCTTGAAAGGAATAAAAAGTTTGCATTGTGTGGAAGTGGGGAGCACAGACACTTAGTCTGTATTAGGATACAGAATGTCTCCACAAGGGAAAATGAAGCAGAATTGTTTCAAAGATGACCTCCATACTACACAGTTTTATCTTGGTGCAGGTCAAATTGCTTTCAAGTTTATCTTCAATTTGGTATAGTTGCCTCTTTTTACCATTCAGGAATATTCAGAAAAATTCATACTGTCACTTAGGTTTTCAGGGCATTGATTTAATCTCAGCTCAGTTGTGCTAAGACGGGTTGATTTCCTAAGCTACTGTTTAACTGGAAAGAGGGAAGAACTGATCATAGTCATAGCTGGAAGCACCCTCGGTGGCAGTATTTTGTGATATTCTTGGATATTGAATCAGGAAGCAGTGGTTGATCCCAGTCACATTTGTGGTCAATGCTCAGTGTTTGAATGTGACGATAGTTTCCCCTGTGCCTGGGGTTCAGAAATTGTGAATCTGAGAAGTCAAAACTCGTTTTCCTGCCTGCATTGACAGCTAGACACAAGAAGACAAGCGATCAGGAAAGCTCAAGAACAACTCACACAGGCACACTTTGACCCTAAAAATCTGACAGTTCATGATACTCTAGTTTTACCTGCAGTTACTCTTATAGCTCTTTTCCTATATCTCTTGTTCCTTTCTTATCTTAGGGGTCTGTATCTCTCTCCAACTCTCCTATTGATGGTCTTTCTTTTTCTTATTTTTCAAGCTTGCTTTGCTGTAGTCATTCAGAACTAAATAGAGTGCCAACCTCTGAACCAATCCATAGTATATTACTGTGACTTAAATCCCATCTTCTCAGTTACCAATAAATTGCAATTCATTTCTCACAGCTTCCTGACATAACCTCTGACTGGTTCACACTAAATCTTTACTGGATCCCAGAAATCTAACCTGGCCTAGACTCTGGTTCACTTTTAGGGTTACTCCATGTCTTTCTAGAATTATCCCAGTTATTAGAGTATTATTGAATTTCTTCTTAAAGTTTGAGGCAATATTTAAAAATTAGACAGTTACTATATTAATTATGGACAAATTCTTTAAAAAGTTCAAAAATCTCTAATGTCATTTCAGCTTGAAGAAAAATGATACTTTGTTACAGAATAGCTGGTATTTACTTTTTCTTTTCCTTTATTAAGAAAAAAGTTGAAACACACCAAAATATTCATCTTTTCTCAAGTCGAGGCTTTGCTTTGGTGGGTTGGGAACTTTTCTGAACCCTTTCTATAAGGAGTAATTGGATGTGTGCATAATATGAATTACAATTCAAACCAGTCACCGCAAGCATACAAATTGGCTCCCCTGAAAATATAGCAAATTCATTTCTGGTGAATTTTCAAAAGTCAGTTTGGCAAAGTGAGGTAGAAAAAATAATTACAACTTCTCATAGCACTGATTATTTAATATGTACGTTAGTTTGTATAATTTGTGTTGTTATCAGCGACACAACTCAATTGTGCTTTCCTTAATGGATTGGAGATCTCGTATGACCAAACGCTTCTCCTCTGCACCACAACCACTGCCCTGACACTGCCAGTTAGAAACAGCACAGACCACCACCACATTTTCTAGAAATCCTTTCCAAATAGAGAGCCTACCCTTCATTTTATATAACAATCTTATCTCCAGTGTTGTATGGATCTAGATAGAAGATACACTATGGATTATCTGGGTGGAGAATGGAAAAGAAAAATATTTTGTGAACAGTTTATTCCTATGACATTGAAAGATAATGTCATAGGAATAAACATTCTATGCTTATTCCCCTTATTAAAAGGGATGATGCTGGGTACAGAGAAGAGAACTTGTACTCATACATATCTGCACTCCTAGAAGTAGAGTCTTAGCAAATTTACCTGAGGGCGACATAGCACCACTGGAAATTTCCTTTTTAGCTAGCTATTTGTTTCTGGCTATTCTCAATTAATGTGCATTTAAAAATAATTGCATAGTCAAAAAAAGCTTTTCAAAGCCTCCAAAATGGCATTTCTGTCTCTCAAAATAGAACATCATTGACCAAAATGATGCTTTAGAGTGAATGACAAATAATATCCTAAAAAGGCAGGCAGGGTAAGTGGAGAGAAAGCAGGGTTAGTCTTTAACAGCCTCAGTTCAGTTCAGTCGCTCAGTCCTCTCCTACTCTCTGCAGCCCCATGAATCGCAGCACTCCAGGCCTCCCTGTCCATCACCAACTCCTGGAGTCTACCCAAACTCATGTCCATCGAGTTGGTGATGCCATCTAGCCATCTCATTCTCTGTCGTCCCTTTCTCCTCCTGCCCCAAATCCTTCCCAGCTTTAGGATCTTTTCCAATGAGTCAACCCTCTGCATGAGGTTGCCAAAGTATTGGAGTTTCAGTTTCAACATCAGTCCTTCCAATGAACACCCAGGACTGATCTCTTTTAGGATGGACTGGTTGAATCTTCTTGCAGTCCAAGGGACTCTCAAGAGTCTTCTCCAACACCACAGTTCAAAAGCATCAATGCTTCGGTGCTCAGCTTTCTTCATAGTCCAACTCTCACAGCCATACATGACCACAGGAAAAACCATAGCCTTGACTAGATGGACCTTTGTTGGCAAAGTAATGTCTCTGCTTTTGAATATGCTATCTAGGTTGGTAATAACTTTCCTTCCAAGGAGTACACATCTTTTAATTTCATGGCTGCAGTCACCATCTGCAGTGATTTTGGAGCCCCCAAAAATAAAGTCAGCCACTGTTTCCACTGTTTCCCCATCTATTTCCCATGAAGTGATGGGACCAGATGCCATGATCTTAGTTTTCTGAATGCTGAGCTTCAAGCCAACTTTTTCACTCTCCTCCTTCACTTTCATCAAGAGGCTCTTCAGTTCCTCTTCACTTTCTACCATAAGGGTGGTGTCATTTGCATATCTGAGGTATTGATATTTCTCCTCGCAATCTTGATTCCAGCTTGTGTTTCTTCCAGTCCAGAGTTTCTCATGATGTACTCTGCATATAAGTTAAATAAGCAGGGTGACAATATACAGCCTTGACGTACTCCTTTTCCTATTTGGAACCAGTCTGTTGTTCCATGTCCAGTTCTAACTGTTGTTTCCTGACCTGCATACAAGTTTCTCAAGAGACAGGTCAAGTGGTCTGGTATTTCCATCTCTTTCAGAATTTTCCACAGTTTATTTTGATCCACACACTCAAAGGCTTTGGCATAGTCAATAAAACAGAAATAGATGTTTTTCTGGAACTCTCTTGCTGAGTGATCACATTTCCTAAAGGGGCTTTTTGGAGAAGGTCTTCAAAAGGTCATGACTATCAGTTGATCCAAGAACTGGGCCTGAACAATAAGAGGCACCACCCCGCCTTTCCTGAGGCTTCCCTGGTGGCTCAGGTGGTAAAGAATCTGCCTGCAACGCAGAAGACCTGAGTTCAATCCCTGGGTCCAGAAGATGCCCTGGAGAAGGGAATTGGTATACCCACTCCTGCATCCTTGCCTGGAGAATCCCATGGACAGAGAAGCCTGGCAGGCTACAGTCCATTGGGTCACAGAGTCAGACACAATCGAGCAACTAACACTTTCACTTTCCCCCACCTTCCCTGTGCCTAAAATGCACTGTCTCTCCATTTTCCCACAATGGGAGTGGCTTTCAAGGACTCAGCCTTGAGAGAGCAGTGTGTTGTTGAGACCATCTAGATGTTACATGCAACAGAACCCAGTTAACGCCTCTCTATAAAAATTTTAAGATTTGGTGGGAGGGTCTGGAAATCTACTCATCTTGCAACCACCCAAGACAAGCCTGGTAGGCAAGTTCCCTTGCTTATCAATCCTGCCACCACCAACCTGCAGGGGTCTGCCTCTTTCTTCAGTCTCTCCCTGCCCTCCAAGCATGGGGGTGATTTTAGATTATATCCAGGAAGATCCTGAGGAAGTTTGTGAACCAACAAGCATATAAATATCTCTTTTCATTGTATCAACCAAAGGAGAAAACATAAACAGCATAGCCTGACGGCAAATGTCAGGAATAAGAGGGAAATCCTGCAGAAAGAATCAGAACCAGCATGGAGGGTACAGATTACAGGAAGTAATTCAATAAAAACAACCTTGAGTCAGAAAAGTCAAAGCATTGAGGCAATTAGTCCCCTAAAAATGTTTTAAAAATGAAGAAAAGGAGAAAAGTAAAACAAACTTTAAGGATTTACACTAAAGGTAACAGAAGTTTAGTAAAAGTGGTTATATCTAGACACTGAGCTCATTGCAGATGCATATTTCTCTTACACACAAGAGGAATACAAATATAGGGAGATGCTTTCCTGGAGATAAGGGATAGTTCAAGTGGTAGAATGAGTTAGGACACTGTGAGAGAAGTTGATTTAGAAGAGAGAAGAAGGGACTTCCCTGGTGGTCCAGTGGGTAAGACTCTAGGTTCCCAATGCAGGGAGTTCAGGTTCAATCCCTGGTGGGGGATCTAAGATCCCACATACTGCAAGTAAGCCCACAAGCCGCAACTACTGAGCCTGTGCACCCTAGAGCCTGTATGACACAACGAAGGCCCAACATAGCCAAAATAAATAAT
The DNA here is from genome assembly GCF_029407905.1 of Bubalus kerabau. Classification (NCBI taxonomy): domain Eukaryota; kingdom Metazoa; phylum Chordata; class Mammalia; order Artiodactyla; family Bovidae; genus Bubalus; species Bubalus kerabau. The sequence continues at coordinate 157,045,129 of NC_073626.1, forward strand.
AATAAAGAATACAGAAGAAAAAGACTTAACCAAGATCCTTGTGAAAATCTGTGACTGAAGTCTGAAAATGTTGTCACTAACAGATGGGAAGATTTTTCCTTCTTAAGAAAGCCGGTGAAACTATGGATATACAACTGTTCTCACAAAAGTCATCTCCTTTCTGAACTATGTGCTGAATATTTGCCCTCAAGGGAGCTTGAGAAACATCTACAACTTTCATTTTAAAGGGACTTTGTTAGAAACTTTTTAATCTTTATGTGCATGCCTTACAGGAGAAATGTGTACCTTTTTATTCCCAAAGAGGACAAAAGAAAATTGTCATTGAATTCTATGAAACCTATATATTCTACATGAAAGAGAGTATAAAAAAAGGTAGATTTACTGTGAGGTCCATGATGATCAAGTTTTATGGCACCTCACTTGTATGGGCTTCAAACAGAAGTTAACGCTTTGGGTATGATCTGATTTTTTTTTTTTTTTCTGTTGTTTTAATTTTCTTTTTGATGTCAAGATAAATACTATTGATTTTATTATTTTTCATTCTTCTTTTTCCATACTTTATTATTTACTACCTGAATTTTCTCAGGTCTTTAATACATAAATTTACGTATGACAAAGATGCTATCATTTATATCGTCCACGTTAGTGTTGATAATGTTTTTGTTTCATTGAAACATCATTAAAATGTTTATAGAATGGGCCTCTGAACAAGCACAACTAGGGCGTTTCTTGCTGTCTCTCACAACTGTTTCTAAGTGTGGATTTTAAGTCAGGCTTCCCTGGTAGCTCAGCTGATAAAGAATCTGCCTGCAATGCAGGAGACTCTGGTTCGATTCCTGAGTGAGGAAGATCTGCTGGAGAAGGGATAGGCTACCCACTCCAGTAGTCCATGGGATTACAAAGAGTTGGACAAGACTGAGCGACTTCACTTTTCTTTTTCACCCATTCCAGTATTCTTGGGTGTTGCTGGTGGCTCAGCTGGTAAAGAATCCACCTGCAATGTGGGAGACCCAAACCCTGGATTGGGAAGATCCCCTGGAGAAGGGAACGGCTACCCCCTCCAATATTCTAGCCTGGAGTGGGTAGAATTAAGAGCCTTAACTGATTAATGGATATAGCAGAAATACCAAGTACAGGCACCAGTGACTACCTAGTTAATACAATAGTACTTAACAAAGAATGAAAGGAGGCAGAGTTTCAGAATTAACATACACTAGTGAAGGTCTCATCTCTAAATCATTAACATTTTTGTAGTGAAAAGAATTGGTAAACACTCCACTCTCCACACTAGAAGGAGATGGCCAAAGTTTAAGATTTAATCATTATCTCAGAGTTACTCTTCAAGAAGAGTCAGTATTAAAGACTAAGGAATTAACTATTCAGGTAGGCCCTCCCTCCTCTTCAGGCACAGTAATGCTCTAAATGCTACTCAGTACAGTTATACAGTCCAGGGAAAGGTGAAGGGCGTCATGTCTTGATAATTAAGGAAGTATTTTCATCTGGTATGTGACTTAGTAGGTAAAGCTCCTGCAATGCGGGAGATGAGACGCAGAAAATGCGGGTTCAATCCCAGGGTTGGGAAGACCCCCTAGAGGAGGGCATGGATAGCAACCCACCCCAGTATTCTTGCCTAGAGAATCCCCACGGACAGAGGAGCATGGTGGGCTACAGTCCATAGGGTCAAGTAGAGTCAAACAGGACTGAGTGACTGAGCACACACACACGTCCCAAATTCAGTGGATAGACATGTGTTTTGTTTGACCTCCTCAGTGTTTAAAAATTGAACATTCCACATGTAAATCCAGATCTCAGAATCGATAGGAGAGAGAGGCAACAGCTCTCTCTATATCCCTGCAAAACAGCCATTTTTAGGAAGTGCATCATAGGTATGCCCTTTACAAAGTCATGCAGACTCATTCCACTTTGCCATGATTCCCATCTGTGTTCATTAATAGCACCAAGTCCATTTCACTAATTTATCTGCTTAAGGTTCAAATGCTTCAATTTGTGATTCTTGGATTAGAATGCCCTATTCTTCCCCAAATTAATGACTTTTCTTGGCTTTGTGTTTCACTTAAATGTTCTTTAATTATGGAGATCTGTTCAATTATAGCATATACTGGTACAGTATCAAATTTAATCCAACAAAGAGGTTCCTGCATCACCATTGCTAATGGCTCAGAGCAATTTTTCCCTTCTCTGTTCTGTGAGGCTGGGTTATCCACCTACTTCACTGCCCATCATGCTAAACTCTAGGGCTGCTACCCCATTTCAAGCATCAGATGTGAGGTATTTGTTTTAGGAGAGGAAAGGTGATACCAAGCAGGACTCTGTGAGGTCCTCCTAGGTACAAAGCCCCTCTGTGTCCCCCATCTCTTGTTTGTAGTAAAAGGCTTTAGTCTCCTAGAATCTTCCCTGAGTTCCAAAGCACAGACTCAAGCAGTTGCTAATGCAGGAAGTGAAGAAATACAGAAACAAAAGAAAAGCAGTCAATCAAGAAAAGTAATGATAGCGTAAAACAGAGTCCTTGTTCCTCCTCAAGGGATATACATAACAAGTGATACATATCTTTGAGTTGTTCTGCAGAACTAAGACCGGCCACCCCAATCTCCACCCAGGTGGAGGATGATGACTTCATGCTGAGCACAAAGACCCCAGACTGGTTGGAACCAGAAGTTTGATGATCAAGATTCCTGAAACATCACCCCTAAATGTTGCCTTTAAAAACTGCTCCCTGAAAGCCCTCAGGGAGTTCGGTCTTTTGCACACAAGCTGCCTGTTCTCCTTGCTAGGTGCCTTGAAATAGACACTACAGTTTCCTTAATGATAACCTGGTGTCAATAGAGCAGCTTTGCTGCATGACAGGTGAGGACAAGTATGGTTCAGTAACAAGGTGATGGATTCAGGAAGAGGTTGAGTGTCCTGGGAGATAAGTAGAAATTCAGGCAGATGACTAGCAGGTAAAGATGTTTGAAGGCAAGGATGTTTACCTGAGGACATGGGGACTAAAAGAGTTGTGGAGAAACCCAGGAGGGGAACTCCTTTGTAGGATCCAGTTCTTAGATGTCTTCACTTTTAGTTCTCAACTATAACCTTTGTTGTATATACCTCTCTTCTGAAATTTCTTTAATTTTAGTAAAGAATATACATTTGGCTAAATAGCTGACGTAGTGGTCTTTGAGAGACTGGAGTGATGGGTTAATCACAGGGAAGGAGGCTTTCTTATTCCAAGAATTTCTGTCACCCCAGAAGAGTGGCAGTTCTGGTTACCTATTGCTAAATAACAAGCACATTTAAAATGTAACCCACAAAGCAGCAACCATATTATTATGCTCACAAATCTGAGCATTGGGCAGGTCCTCACGTGGCTGAGGGTTGGAGCAGCCGCCATGTATGTCCTTTTCTTTATGCAGTCTCAGGGCCCCTCCACATGGCCTTTTCATGTAGTTTCTGCATCAAGGTGACCTAAAGAGGTCAGGGTTTTTACATTCCAGCTGGGAACTTCAAGGGTGAGTGCAACACTTCCAACATCCTCACCTTAGAGATTTTAAAATGTCACTTCTGCAACATCCCATTGCTCAAATCAGTCTCTAAGACCAGCAAGGATTTAAGAGGGGAGGAATTAGACTATACCTCTCAATGGGAGAAGCAGCGAAGAATCTGTGGATATATTTAATCTACCACTGTGGCCTTAGAGGCTTACCGGGTACAGTGTGACACAGATTTCAGGTAGTCATTAACATTACAGAAGGGAAACTCCACAGTTGGGCTGGGAACTGAGGGGCATGATCCATAACCCTACAGGAAAACTCTGCAGGGGGACCCTCTCAGCCAAGACAGCAAAATCAAACCTTTGGATTGCTCCTAAAAAAGGAAAGAATGCTGACATTGGAAAGGGGAATGGAGGGAGGCTTAATCATTTTTGTGAGCTTGTTGAATAGAAAGCAGTGAATCAGTTGTAATAATGCTAACATCTCACTTATCTTGATGACACTTAACTGGTTATCTCAAACACAGGATATAACACTGAAGAAAACTGAAAAGGTTTCATAGCAGCCAAAATAGTAGATGTCTAGATGTTAATGTGTACTTAGTTAATTGTAAGAGGGCCATTCCAGGCTTGACTCTTTAGAGAGAGCTCATTCTCTCTTACTTTACATGCAATTAGCATAAATGCAGCTTGTGCTATTTTAGCTGATAATAAACTTTAAGTGTCTTGGTTGATTGGTGGGATCAGGGATATGAAGTGCTGCTGGAGTAAGTTCATTGACAGCAATAAGGAAAAACTCAGATTTTAAGCCTAAATAGCTTCCAGACCCTAGCATCTTTTTCGCCTTTCACATGCTCTATTCTTTGCCACAGGAAACCCTGGAGCCAACTGCACAGGCTCATCTTCATTCCCAGTTCCCAAGGTCAACAAATTTAAACATTGGAAAAACCTTTTTCTGAGGCTCAGCATTGAGTTATTTTTGGTGTGGATCTGACCCTTAACAGTGTCAGACTTTATTTTTGGGGGCTCCCAAATCACTGCAGATGGTGATTGCAGCCATGAAATTAAAAGACACTTTCTCCTTGGAAGGAAAGTTATGACCAACCTAGATAGCATATTCAAAAGCAGAGACATTACTTTGCCAACAAAGGTCCTTCTAGTCAAGGCTATGGTTTTTCCAGTGGTCATGCATGCATATGAAAGTTGGACTGTGAAGAAAGCTGAGCGCTGAAGAATTGATGCTTTTGAACTGTGGTGTTGGAGAAGACTCTTGAGAGTCTCTTGGACTGCAAGGAGATCCAACCAGTCCATTCTACCGGAGACCAACCCTGGATGTTCTTTGGAAGGACTGATGCTAAAGCTGAAACTCCAGTACTTTGGCCACCTCATGCAAAGAGTTGACCCATTGGAAAAGACTCTGATGCTGGGAGGGATTGGGGGCAGGAGGAGAAAGGGACGACAGAGGGTGAGATGGCCTGATGGCATTACCCACTCGATGGACATGAGTTTGGGTAAACTCCAGGAGTTGGTGATAGACGGGGAGGCCTGGCGTGCTGCGATTCATGGGGTCACAAAGAGTGAGACACGACTGAGCCACTGAACTGAACTGAACTAAACTGACCCTTAAGTTTTGTCTCTGTTGTAATAACTGAGCCTCCTCTCATTCCTGAGTCTCCCAATTCTAATTCTTCTAACTGGGCTTCAGGTCCTTGTTATCAGGGTGTCATGTTGATCCCTGATGTCCAAATCTTTTCTGGGTTGGGGTTCTGCCCTCTTGAGGGGTCCCACAGCCCAGGAATCCCTGTTTAGTTAGCAGGGCTGTTTTACCCTGTGAAAGGTATTTCCAAAGCCAATTTCTATCAGCTGAGCTGCTAAGTGTCTCTAATCCAAGACCCCAAAGTCAAATTTTCCTCAAATTATAATGTCCTGATTTTTCACTGAGAAACTCATTGCTGACTGTTCAGGTCACAGCTGAAGAATTGAGGAGGTGACCAATTCTGACCCCATATTTGCCACTCTGGCTGATCCTCCATTGTCAGCACTTTCCACTGTCTGATTGGACTTATCTCCCCTAGTGGCAGGTCCTATGCTTTTCACCCTGCCTTCCCCATCATGCTCTACATGGTTGGCCAATGATCATGCCCTGTTTAAAATTGGGTTATAGTTGCTTTATAATGTTGTGTTAGTTTCTGCTGTACAATTAAGTGAATCAGCTATATGTCTAATATATCCCCTCCCTCTTGCACCTCCCTCCCACCTCTACCCCACCATCCCAACCCTCTAGGTCATTACAGAGCACCCAACTGAGCTTCCTGTACTTTATAGCAGGTTCCCACCAACTATCTATTTTACACATAGTAGAGAATCCCAGGGACGGGGGAGCCTGGTGGGCTGCCGTCTATGGGGTCGCACAGAGTCGGACACAACTGAAGTGACTTAGCAGCAGCAGCAGTGTATTTATGTCTATCCTAATCTTCCTCCCTGGTGTTCACATGTCCAGTCTCTACATCTGCATCTCTATTCTTGCCCTGGAAATGATTCATCTGAACTATTTTTCTAGATTCTACACATATATGTTAATGTATGATGCTTGTTTTTCTTTTTCTGACTTAATTCGCTCTGTATGACAAATTCTTGATGCCCTTAACATCTCCAATTTAAAGAAGCAGGAAGAAAACAAATATCTATAAAACAAAAGCAAAAGCAAGAGTGTAGGATTATTCTGTGAACAAATAAATACCCCAAGAATCATGAGAACAGTATTAGGCACTTTCTATGTGCCAGGCACTCTTCTAAGCCCTTCATATATATCAACTCATTTCATTCTCACAAAAACTTGGTACAGTAGTACTAAAGCTCTAGTTGTAAGTAACTAGTCCAGGTTACATGGTTAAGTAAGGGGGAGGGGGGCGAAGTTTCAAACTCAATGATGTTTCCCCAGAATCATCACTTTTACTCATTTTTCTAAGTCCTCAAAAGATGTCAGTGTGTCTTAGTCTAGTATGATAACCCAAGTCCATAATGATGGTTCCAAGTCTTCAAAAATATAAGTTCAATGCTAGAGGGTAAAATTGTGTAAGATAACTTCAAATAAGTGTCTAAAAATTGATTAAAAGCTGATGGGACTTCAAAGGGGCAGCATCTGTTATCTGAAAAATGAACTCATGTGTTGTTACTATCTTATGACCGTTCACTTTTTCCATCAGTTCTATTTAATACTTGAGATATAGCACATCATTAACTTAGACCTGACTCTTTACAGGGAATAGGTTAACACATTAGTATATTTCTGGAGTTACACCAGAAACATTTTTATTTGTGGGGTAACAAATTTCAATGCTATGTAATTTTTGGATCATGCAGCTCTTTTCAGATGTAAGATCAACAATAATGAAAAGTAGTACATTAGAATCACATGTAAAACATGTAAAAGACAATATGCCTCAAACTAAAAATAATTGGTCATTCTCCCCCCACTCCTGTATCATATTTGTAGAACTTTAGACAATAGTTATTAATTTCATCATTTTAACAGTTTGGCCAAGTGACTAAAAAAAATGATGTTCCTTACATTGTATTTCTTAAAAAATGAACTCCAATTACCTCACAATTGAGGTACAGTTAGTTTGTTACAGGTCATGATTTAATTGCATCAATCTAGAGTTTATTGCCCAATTATCTTGTTAGCATCCACAGTCTTTGGGCCACTGAAAGTCTAACTAAATAAACTATGCCATCATAAATCTTTTCTCAAGAAGGACAGATAGAGTTATTAAAAACACAAAAAAATAAAAAAGAAACCATGCAGGACATTGAATGTTACTTCTTAAGAAGTATCCAACATTGGCAATGGTTAAAAGGAAAGTCGTCACCTGTGAATTACAGTGAGCCCTCTTAACAAATATTTGGGCTTAACCCCAGAATGATTAAATCAGGAACTCAGGAAGTAGGCCTTAGAAACTGGTGTACTTAAAATTTCCCCAGTTAATTCTAACATACAGCAAGCTTGAGAATACTGATCTAAGCCAAGGGTTAGCAAACTGTGCTTATTGGCCTGGCCACTTTGAAAATAAAGTTTTATTGGAACCACAGTAACACCCATTCATACACATTGCTACACTGTCTACAGTTGCTTTGGGGCTGCAAGGGCAGAACTGAGTAGTTGAGATGGAGAATCTAAAAGCCCAAAATATTTACTATGTGACTGTTTAAGGAAGAAGTTTGCCAACCCCTGCTATATGCTAATGTAACATCACTGTTTTTGAGTGGTGTTACTTAAAAGTGCTAAATTTCCTCAAAAGAAAAGATAGAGTTTAGAAGTACATTATGTCTCTTCCCCCCTTAATTATCCTTTCAGAAAGTTACATACAATTTCCACTTATATCCTATTGGTTAGAACTTAGTCACATACTACTGCTTAGCAGCAAGAGAGGTTGGGAAATGTGGTCCTTATTATGATGGTCTTGCTCAGCTAAAATTCAAGTGTTCTATTTCTGTATGGGAAAAGAGGAATACAGGTATTGAATGCCTAAAAGAAATCTCCTTTATATCAATCTGTTTTCATATTTAAATATTTTACCCAAGATACCTAAGATCATGGCATCAGGTCCCATCACTTCACGGCAAATAGATGGGGAAACAATGGAAACAGTGAGAGACTATTTTTTTTGGGGGGGGGGGTGCTCCAAAATCACTGCAGATGGTGACTGCAGCCATGAAACTAAAAGATGCTTGCTCCTTGGAAGAAAAGCTATGATGAACCCAGACAGCATATTGAAAAGAACATTTTAAATAATGTTTAATATGTTTAAAATTTTTAAATTTACCAACATAGGTCTGTCTAGTCAAAGCTATGGTTTTTCCAGTGGTCATGTATGGATGTGAGAGTTGGACTCTAAAGAAAGCTGAGCACCGAAGAATTGATGCTTTTGAACTGTGGTGTTGGAGAAGACTCTTGAGAGTCCCTTGGACTGCAAGGAGATCCAACCAGTCCATCCTAAAGAAAATCAGTCCTGAATATTCATTGGAAGGAATGATGCTGAAACTCCAATACTTTGGCCACTCAATGCAAAGAATCTACTCATTGGAAAAGACCCTGATGTTGGGAAAGATTGAAGGCAGGAGGAGAAGGGGAAAACGGGATGAGATGGTTGCATGGCATTGCTGACACGATGGACATGATTTTAAGTAGGCTCCAGGAGCTGGTGATGGACAGGAGGCCTGGCGTGCTGCAGTCCATGGGGTCACAAAGAGTCGGACACTACTGAGCAACTGAACTGAACAGAACTGAACCAGAACAGAAAGAAATACTCTTTGGATCAGAAATCAACCAAGGACAGATTAAGAATGCCATTATCTCTTATGTTAAAACATTTGAAACTTCAGCTTTTGCATATGATATGCTCACTGACTTAGTTTCCAATGGAGAACAGAAAATACTTTTCATTTAGAAACCAGTCTATAATCATAAAGTTAGTGCTTGACTCAGATATCCAAAACTAACAGAACAGAGTCACCTAAATATTTGCTGTTATATCTCATGGCTGGGGTGAATCAATAATTTACATGCCAGATGGACAGTTAAGAGTGAAAGGGGTGCTCTTAATAGATGTACTTGGACAACTGGTATAATCTGGAAAACTGAGACAACAGTCACTTTAATTTTGATCAACAATTTGAGTGAGCATATTCTAATTTAGGATAAAGAGAAATAAAAGAAGAAAATCTCAGCATGGATTCTGATTTAATGATGCTAAATCATTGAGCCAGAGTAGTGGCTCAGTGGTAAAGAATCTACCTGTCAATACAGGAGACGCTGGAGACACGGGTGTGATCCCTGGGTCAGGAGGATCCCCTGAAGGAGGAAATGGCAGCCCACTCCAGTATTCTTGCCTGGATAATCCTATGGATGGAGGAGCCTAGGAGGCTACAGTCCCTAGGATTGCAGAGTTGGACATGACTGAGCATGCATGCACCTGAAGAAAGTAATATTATTCCTGGCACTGATGTAAATAAAATGCTGCCATTTTTAATTGCAAGAGATTACATTTTATTATTTTAAATTGTGGTAAATCTTTGGTGGTGGTGTTTTAGTTGCTAAGTTGTGTCCGACTCTTGCGACCCCATGGACTGTATAGCCTGCCAGACTCCTCTGTCCATGGGATTCTCCAGGCAAGAACACTAAAAATTGTGGGGCCAGACATACACTAGACAGTCCACAGATGACAAAAGTTTAAGAAATGCTAACTAGAAGAATTAATTTTGAGAGCATACAGACTTTTAATCACAATATGGGACATGTTACAAAAGGCATGAGGATAAGCCTTGGCAGTTCTAACTTTTAATATCTTAAAATCCACTATGTCTATCAGTCCTTTCACTCCATCTCTATTGCCATTATTCCAATTGAGTTCCTTGTCTCCAGTGCATTTGTCCCCCAAATCCATGTACCACCCTGTTCCCGGGGCAAGTCTCTAATGCACAAATATGGTCTTGTCGACTTCCTTTTAAAATCTTTCCACGATTCCTCATGCTCCTCATTGCCCTTCAGGGTCAAGTCCAGACAGGCCTACATAATTTGCAAGACCCATTACAGAATGAAAATGTAGAGTTCTCTAGTTAAAAAGGCAGGGAAAATAATGCCATTAAAGGTAATGGAATATAAATATTTTTCTTATTCTGTGCTGTGTCTTTCAATTTGTCACAATGTTTTTATTTACTATGTAAAGTGTGTTAGTTGCTCAGTCGTGACTCTTTGCCACCCTATGGACTGTATCCCACCAGGTTCCTCTGTCCATGGAATTCTCCAGGCAAGAATACTGGAGTGGGTAGCCATTCCCTTCTCCAGGGTATCTTCCTGACCCAGGGATGTCTTTCAAAATAAAGATAAATTAAAATCTTAAGTTACTAGAAGAAATTTTACTGCTCATGTTTATATAGCACACTGCCAGTTTTAAACATAAAAATAAGTGTCTAACTCAAATATGGAGCCACCAAAATTACACAATTTCTATTTTATAGCTTGTACATGCATTTGTAGAAATGTTGCACAAAACCAACTTAACTGTATTTTACTTCTTGACTCCTTTACTCTCTCACCTTCAGTCTTGGCAAAACCTTCCTCTAAGCTGCCTCATCATATCCACCTCATAGCACTCATTACACAAGGCTGTCAATATTGATATGGTTCATTTTTCCTTGCACCTGAACTGGGAGCCCTATGAAGTCAAAGAAAACTTTGTTCATCTTTGTTTCTTTAGTGTTGGGCAAAGAATAGATATTATCCTGTTTATTATTTGAATGTATAAATGACTAATAAATTAATGAATGACAAACCTCATTTCTCAATTTTCAATTCCCAAATTCCACAGATAGAGGTGTCAATTATGTTTTTCAAAGATTCCCAAGGCTAGATACGCTATAGGTGTTTTCTGTAGTCACATTTCTAATACTTTGCCAACTTGATCACTTTCTCTTACTGTTAAGTGTTTTTTCTGTTTGCTCACCACTCTTTCATGGACCTGTTTCACTTGCCTGTGGGGTGGGGCAAAGGTCCAGACAGACTAGGGTCTAGCCTAGTTCCAAGTCACTTTTCGAGAATATTCAGGTGAGTTACTTTGCATTAGCTACCTTTCTCCAAGAGTTACTGCAAGAATTATGTCCAAGTATGAACCTGGATGGGCTTCCTTGGTGGCTCAGACAGTAAAGATTCTGCCTAGAATGTAGGAGACCTGGAGAAGGAAATGGCAACACATTCCAGTATTCTTGCCTGGGAAATCTTGTGGTCAGAGGAGCCTGATGGGCTACATCCATAGGGTTGCAAAGAGTTGGACATGGCTGAGGCGCTAACACACTCTATGAACATGGGCAGAGGAGTCTGGCAAGCTACAGTCCAGTATGCATACATGCTCAGTCCTGTCTGACTCTGCCACTCCAAGGATTGTAGTAGCCCACGAGGCTACTCTGTCCATGGGATTTCCCAGGCAAAAATACTGGCGTGGGTTGCCATTTCCTTCTCCAGGGGCTTTTCCTGATCCAGGGATTGAATCCTTGTCTCTTGCATCTCCTGCATTGGCAGGTAGATTCTTTACCACTTGCGCCATCTGGGAAGCCCATAGTCCACATGGTCACAAAGAGTCAGACATGACTTGGCAACTAAACAACAACGTCAATGAACACATGATAAGGTGTCAAGAGTAAACTTTTAGGAGCACCTGATGGGAAGAGCTGACTCATTTGAAAGTCAGTTATTCTGCTCCATTCTCCTTCCCAGCCATATAAATCAAGTGTCTTCGACTTTTGAAAAATTAACTTCACACCATTTCGATTATACCAAAGACCTACATTTTCACCAGTGAAGAGAAATTCCAAGAGGATTTTCACTTTATGAAAAAAGGAAAAAAGTGAAAATAGCATTCACTGTTTCAGAGGCAACTCAAATCCTGAGAGAGGCACCACCAAGCTTCTTCCTCAGGAACTAAACTCAGCATTTCAGCATCAAACGGCCAGAACTATATCTGTGAGCATCTCTGCTTTATCTCCTGTAATAATAGTTCCCCCTTATCCTTGGAGTTATGTTCCAAAATCCTCAGTGGATGCCTGAAACCATGGATAGTACCAAACTTCCAAATATTATGATTTTCCCTATATATACATACTCATGATAGAGACTAATTTATAAATTAGGCACAGCAAGAGACTAGCAACAATAACTAATAATAAATAGATCAATTATAACAATATACTGTAGTAAAAATGATAAGAAAATGGGTTCTCTCTCAAAATATTCTATTGTACAAATTTAATGTCTTTTCTGCATATTTGTAAATTAATTTTATTGGAGTCTAGGTGATTTACAATGTTGTGTTAGTTTCTGTTGTACAGCAAAATGAGTTAGATATATATATATATCTCTCTCCACTCTTTTTTAGATTATTTTCCCATATAGTTCACTTCAGATTATTGAGTAGAGTTCCCTGTGCTATATAGTTCAGTTTAGTTCAGTTCCCTTGCTCAGTCGTGTCTGACTCTTTGTGACCCCAGGAATCACAGCACGCCAGGCCTCCCTGTCCATCACCAACTCCCAGAGTTTACCCAAACCATGTCCATTGAATCAGTGATGCCATCTAACCATCCCATCCTCTGTCATCCCCTTCTTCTCCTGCCCTCAAACTTTCCCAGCATCAGGGTCTTTTCCAATGAGTCAGCTCTTCCCATCAGGTGGCCTAAGTATTGGAGTTTCAGCTTCAGCATCAGTCCTTCCAATAAACACCCAGGACTGATCTCCTTTAGGATGGACTGCTTGGATCTCCTTGCAGTCCAAGGGACTCTCAAGAGTCTTCTCCAACACCACACTTCAAAAGCATCAATTCTTTGGTACTCAGCTTTCTTTATAGTCCAACTCTCACATCCATACATGACTACTGGAAAAACCATAGCCTTGACTAGATGGACCTTTGTTGACAAAGTAATGTCTCTGCTTTTTAATATGCTGTCTAGGTTGGTCATAACTTTCCTTCCAAGGAGTAAGTGTCTTTTAATTTCATGGCTGCAATTACCATCTGCAGTGATTTTGGAGCCCAAGAAAATGAAGTCAGCCACTGTTTAGACTGTTTCCCCATCTATTTCCCATGAAATGATGGGACCAGATGCCATGATCTTCGTTTTCTGAATGTTGAGCTTTAAGCCAACTTTTTCACTCTTCTCTTTCACCTTCATCAAGAGGCTCTTTATTTCCTCTTCACTTTCTGCCATAAGGGTGGTGTCATCTGCATGTCTGAGGTTACTGATATTTCTCCCGGCAAACTTGATTCCAGCTTGTGCTTCTTCCAGCCCAGCATTTCTCATGATTTGCTCTGCATATAAGTTAAACAAGCAGGGTGACAATATATAGCCTTGACGTATTCCTTTTCCTACTTGGAACCAGTCTGTTGTTCCATGTCCAGTTCTAAGTGTTGCTTCCTGACCTGCATATAGGTTTCTCAAGAGGCAGGTCAGATGGTCTGGTATTCCCATCTCTTTTAGAATTTTCCACAGTTTATTGTGATCCACACAGTCAAAGGTTTTGGCATAGTCAATAAAGCAGAAATAGATGTTTTTCTGGAACTCTCTTGCTTTTTTAATGATGCAGCAGATGTTGGCAATTTGATCTCTGGTTCCTCTGCCTTTTCTAAAACAGGCCTGAACATTTCGAAGTTCATGATTCACGTATTGCTGAAGCCTGGCTTGGAGAATTTTGAGCATTACTTTACTAGCGTGTGAGATGAGTGCAATTGTGCGGTAGTTTGAGCATTCTTTGGCATTGCCTTTCTTTGGGATTGGAATGAAAACTGACCTTTTCCAGTCCTGCTGCCACTGCTGAGTTTTCCAAATTTGCTGACATATTGAGTACAGCACTTTCACAGCATCATCTTTCAGGATCTGAAATAGCTCAAGTGGAATTCCATCACCTGCAGTAGCTTTGTTCATAGTGATGCTTTCTAAGGCCCACTTGACTTCACATTCCAGGATGTCCGGCTCTAGGTGAGTGTGAGTGAGTATACCATCATGTTTATCTGCTATATAGTAAGCTCTCAATAGTTGTCTGTCTTCTATATAATAGTCTGTGTGTGTCAATCCCAATCTCACAGTTTATCCTTCCCCCTTTTCCAGACCTTTGGTAACTGGAAGTTTGCTTTCTACATCTGTTACTATTTATGTTTTGTAAATAGGTTCATTTGTACCATTTTCCCCCCAGATTCCACACATAGGCAGTATCATATGATATTTTTCTTTCCCTGTCTGACTTGCTTCACTCAGTATGACAATCTCTAGGTCTTTTCATGTTGCTGCAGATGGCATTATTACTTTGTTTATGGCTGAGTAATAACCATTGTAAATATTAATGAGATACACAGCTTTAAATTATTATATCTTAATTCAAGAGAAGAGCATTAATCGCCCAAGATAACTTGAACTATGCCATTTAAAAATTTTTTATTTTTGTATGTGATGTTGGTTAGACAGCTTAATATACCACCCTAATATATGGAAATTATACACTTAAGTATATTGAATTTTATGTATATCTCCATATACCTGACAATATAAAGAATAATAAAGATATGCTATCATCATGTATCTTTCACTTCTAATTTCTATGCTTCTCTTGATTCCAACTCGCATACCTCTTCCTCCTCCTGGATCCTTTCACGGTGTTCTCTGAAATTCATACTCAGTGTCATTTTGCTGACACTCCATAACCAACTATCACAGACTGGGTGGTTTAAACAAGTTTATTTTCTCAGAGCTCTGAGGGTTGTAAGTACAAGATCAAGTTGTTGACAGATTTGGTTCATCCTGAGGCCTCTCTCCTTGGCCTGCAGATGGCTGCTTTCTCACTATGTCCACACAGGGCTTTTTCTCTGTTCAGGCTTCCCTGGTGTTTCTCTTATAACACTAGCAGTCAGGTTGAATTAGGGTCTCATCCTACTGGTCTCAGCATAATTTTATTACCTATCTGAAGATCCTATCTCCAGATACAATCACATGGGTTAGGGCCCATTTATATGACCTCATTTAAACTTATCACTTCTTCACGAACCCTGTCTCTAAGTACTTTTGTTGTTTAGTTGTGAGTCATACCTGACTCTTTATGACCCCATGGACTGCAGCACACCAGGCTTCCCTGTCCTTCACTATCTCCCAGACTTTTCTCAAATTCATGTCCATTGAGTTGGTGATGCCATCTAACCATCTCATCCTCTGTCTCCCCATTCTCTTGCTCTCAGTCTTTCCTGTATCAGGATCTTTTCCAATGAGCCAGCTCTCCACATCAGGTGGCCAAAGTACTGGAGTTTCAGCAATAGTCCTTTTAGTGAATATTCACTGTTGATTTCCTTTGTGACTCCATGGACTGTAGCCCACCAGGCTCCTCTGTCCATGGAATTCTCTAGGCAAGAATACTGGAGTGGGTAGCCATTCCCTTTTCCAGGAGATCTTCCCCATCTAGGGATGGAATTCAGGTCTCCTGCATCGCAGGCAGATTCTTTACTGTCTGAGCCACCAGAGAAGCCCAAAAGTACCTTTACATTCTGAGATGGGGGGATTGAGATTTCAACATATACGTTTGGGTGGGGGTACACAATACAGCCCGGAGAAGGCAATGGCACCCCACTCTAGTACTCTTTCCTGGAATATCCCATGGATGGAAGAGCCTGGTAGGCTGCAGTCCATGGGGTCGCCAAGAGTCAGACACGACTGAGTGACTTCACTTTCACTTTTCACTTTCATGCATTGGAGAAGGAAATGGCAACCCACTCCAGTGTTCTTGCCTGGAGAATCCCAGGGACGGAGGAGCCTGTTGGGCTGCCATCTATGGGGTCGCGCAGAGTCAAACACAACTGAAGCGACTTAGCAGCAGCAGCAGCAGTACACAATACAGCCCATAACACTCTCCTATTAACAACTCCCCCTTATTAAAACCCCCTGTTTTAACTAGCACCTGACTCACTTCAGCAAAATGCTTAGCATATCCTTTCCTCCCAACTGGGAAATTTTTTTCATCTTATTTTCATTTAGCTAACCCTTATTTATCCTTTAGGTCTTAACCTAAATATCTCAAATGTCACTTCCTTAGGGAGGCCACTCCTTAACCCTCAGATTAGGTTCCTTGGTTCCTGCTCACCAAAAGAAAGTGAAGTCGCTCAGTGTCTGACTCTTTGTGAACCCCATGGACTGTAGCCTACCAGGCTCCTCAGTCCATGGAGTTTTCCTGGTAAGAGTACTGGAGTGGGTTGCCATTTCCTCCTCCAGGGGATCTTCCCGACCCAGGGATTGAACCCAGGTCTCCCGCATTGCAGGCAGACACTTTACCGTCTGAACCACCAGGGTTCATCCTGCTCACCAAGACACCCTGCAATTCCTTTATTATGGGAAGGGATTTTTGGTCAGCTTTACTAATGTGCAATTGATACCCAATAAAGCTTGCCAAAGTTAAGGGTACAGTTCAAGTTTTGACAAATTATATGATAGAACCACCACCACAATCATGATATAACATTTTTGTTACCCTAAAAATAATCCCTTAAGCCCATTTGCAATCAATACTCTCTACCACAAGCAATCACTGGTCTATTTTCTATCACTATTGGTTTGCCTTTTCTAGAATTTCATATAAATGGGATCATACAGTATGTGGTCTTTTATGACTGCTTCCTTTCATTTACCATAATGCTTTTGACCAGTAGCCCACTGTTTTTTATCAGTGGAATTCCATCATATGGATATACCACAATTGGTTTAATCCATTTGAGAGTTAATAAACAGTCTTGGTTATTTTTTCCTCCAGCTTCTGACTATTATAAATAGCAAAGTTGGGTTTTTTCCAGTTTCTGGCTTTTATAAATAGCTACTATTAACATTCACATGCAATTCTACGCTGACATGATTTTATTTTCTTGGGTCATTACCTAAGAATGGAATGTTTGGGTCAACTAAGTCACTTCAGTCACATTCGACTCTCTGTGACCATTTGGACTATAGTCTACTAGACTCCTCAGTCCATGGGATTCTCCAGGCAAGAGTACTGGAGTGGGTTGCTATGCCCTCCTCCAGGGGATCTTCCCAACCCAGTGATCAAACTCATATCTCTTAGGCCTCCTGCATTGGCAGGCAGGTTCTTTATCACTAGTCCCACCTGGGAAGCCCCTAGGTCATATAATAGGTGTACATTTAACCTTTGTAATAAAGTGCCAAATGTTTTTTCAAAGTGTACAATTTCACTTTTCCATTTGAGGTGTTTCAGTGTTAACATTTACTTCATGTCCTCACCAAAACTAAACATTTTCAGTCATTAATTTTATTGATTCTAGTGGGTATTTTCAGAGAAGGCAATGGCACCCCACTCCAGTACTCTTGCCTGGAAAATCCCATGGACAGAGGAGCCTGGTAGGCTGCAGTCCATGGGGTCGCCAAGAGTCAGACACGACTGAGCGACTTCACTTTCACTTTTCACTTTCATGCATTGGAGAAGGAAATGGCAACCCACTCCAGTGTTCTTGCCTGGAGAATCCCAGGGACAGGGGAGCCTGGTGGGCTGCCGTCCACGGGGTCGCACAGAGTCAGACAGGACTAAAGTGACTTAGCAGCAGCAGCAGCAGTGGGTATTTTAGTGGTATTCATTGTGATTTTAATTTTCTTTTTCTTCATGACTAATGCTATTGAGTGTAATTCTCTCTTAAATACCTTTAAGTACTTGTAGAATGTCTGTCTTCTCTCCCTGCTAGACTGTAAAGTTCATGACAGAAAAAAATGGTTTATTTCTTTTGTCTTTTAAGTTTCAGGACATCTATGCTCTTTTTTCTTTAAAAATATTTTAATAGAATATTTCAAAAACACAGAAAAATTGTGAGTTACAAACACTGTGCATTCACAACACACATGTAAGAATTATCAAGCCAAGCTTTTTGTGTTTAATCTTTATCTCCTCCCAAATCACCCTGCCACCACACACACAGAGATTCATTTTCAAAAAGGTCTGATACTGTATATTTCTTGCTCACAGATTTATCTCTAGTGTTTAGCATGATGCCCAAAATGGAAGGCACTTAATATTTATTTGAATGGCTAGATATTATTTTTTTTTATTATTTAACTTATTTTATCTTATGGTCTTACCTCAAAGACAGACCATTACTTTGAGTCAGTTGATTAATTGAAATGAAATTTTTTTGGTAAATTTGAATAGAAATTTCATAAGTGATCTTTAAAAACTGTACCCATTCTCTCACTGTCAGAGGGATGATTAAAGCTCTGCTGCTGCTGCTAAGTCAGTCGTGTTCAGCTCTGTGCGACCTCATAGACAGCAACCCACCAGGCTCCCCCGTCCCTGGGATTCTCCAGGCAAGAACACTGGAGTGGGTTGCCATTTCCTTCTCCAATGATTAAAGCTCAGGAATATTGAAATTTCCCTAAGCTGATCAACATCCCTTGATTACTGGAGTCAAGATTTTTTGGCTGTGAAGGAGTATCTCTGGATAAATCAGCCATGAAAATGAATGGCCATTATGGTAGGTTTCTAGCTTTCAGAAGCTGTTTACTAAAGTCTGTGTTAGGTTGAATACTGAATAGTCCATCATACCGATAATGGGTTGAGAACAAAATTGACTCTGGTTCGATGTTGCTTTAATATATAAATTGTAAAACCGGCTGTGAGGATGGAATAAACAATCAGAATAGCCTGTAGCAGAAAAACATTCATAGACTGATGACTGGGCCAAAGTAAAGAAGATGTAAGTCAAATTTCTGCAGCTCACTTCCTTCTAAGGCATAATTCACAACATAATGCTTCAAAAAATATGTTCTTCTATTGGTTAAGAGATAAATAAGACTGCCTGAGAAGTAAGACACGTAAATACATCTCCCATATTGCCCCAGTTTGGTCCTGCAGTTAATCCTGAATCAAAATTCTTCTGAATGTTTTAGTGTTTTGAAAAAAAAAAAACACCTAAAAGAAAGGACGTGCTTTTGAAAACCTGAGTCCTTGTGTGATCGCCTCAGCTCTGTTTTCCCAAAGAGCCATCAGATGACTCAGAAAGATTACTGAGAGGTGATCTTGACTCCGTTTGTTTCTGTTTCCTGTGACTCAGCCAAGTTAAGGTGCACACACTAATTGCAATAGTTCTTTAATGCAGTTGGTTTTTCTATGCCATCCACTGTGGAATATGTGATGCAAAAATATCACATTTTAAAGCAGTAGTTTAACAATTTCTCGTACCCTTATGTTGTGGTTAGATGCCAATGGCTCCATGAAGGTTACAGTTTAAAATCACAATTATTTTAAAGTATATCTCTTTGGTATACCACCAGTAAATTGGATTATGTTTTCTGAGCCTCCCAAGAGCATTAGCCAAAGCATATCTAAAGCTTTTCCACTGTTATAAATCATCTTTATAGGCTCACAGATATTTTATAATAAAGGTTGGGATTTCCCTAATCTTTTTAATGTGAAATTCATGTTTCCTTCTCTCCATTAATCCTTATCCCATTTCTGTGACTCCACTCACACGTTAAATTTATCTAGGCTATCGGCCAAAGTGGAGTGCTTGTTTACTTTTTTCTTAAAGTCCACCTCTTCATCCAAATTACCTGCGGTAGATCAGGATTCTATTCTGACCTTGTTTCGAGAAAGCAGGGGACTCAGTTACTCTGGATTGTGTGTGTGCAACTGTTAGTTGCTCAGTCGTTCCGACTCTTTGCAACCCCATGACTGTAGCCCGCCAGGCTCCTCTGTCCATGCAATTCTCCAGGCAAGAATAATGGAGTGAGTTGCCATGCCCTCCTCCAGGGGATCTTCCTGACCCAGAGATGGAACCTAGGTCTCCTGCATTGTAGGCAGATTCTTTACCATCTGAGTCACCAGTAAATTTGTGTAGTGATAGGCTTACAGGTTAACCAGCTGTTTTGTTGGTGTTAACATAACTGGAAGCTTTTCTTTTCAGAAATGTATGTTAAAGATTGTGAGGAAAATAAGGAAAGACCTCTTTGTGTACTTGAAACTAACTGAGCTGTAACACTAGGGCACACTTTAAAAACTGCTCAATCATCAGTAATTTGTAGTTCTCAGTGTTGGGTGTGTTCCTACACAATTATAGAAAATCTTAAGAATAAAAAAAACAACTCCTATGTCAGTGTGTTTTAATTCTGAGCTCTATTTATTTGACTTTGTAGAAACACTTCCAACCCTACCTGCACGTGTGCTACGTTGCTTCCATCGCATCCGACTCTTTGTGACCCCATGGGCTGTAATCCACCAGGCCTTACGGAATTCTCCAGGCAAGAATGCGGGAATGGGTTACCATGCCGCATGGGATGGTATGGTAATCGTCCTGACCCAGAGATCCAACCCATGTCTCTTACGTATCCTACACTAGCAGACAAGTTCTTTACCACTAGCACCATGTGGGAAACCCTCTCCAACACTACCCCAAAGTAAAAGAAGTGGGAAAAATGAGAACTATGCCACTTGAATACAGCAGTCACCACTTATAGTTTATATGACATTTTGCCATTATTTTTGTAAAAGAAAGTTACCAAAAAGTAAGTGTAATTTTATTTAAATTTTTTTCTTTTGGCAAATAAATCTGTATTAATACATTGCAGATATTTTTCATAAGAGATTCACAGAGCAATTCTAATTAAACCTCTTGAATTCCTTTCAAGTAAATTTTAGAAGTCCCCTTTAAATGTACTTGGAAAGAGAAAAGGAACTTTATTGTGATGTACTATTCCAAGAAATAAAAAAAAAAACAATAGGATGTGATGAATTGAGAAACCATATCACACTCTTTCAATGGAATGTAGCAAAGATCAATTGACTAGTAAAAAATTAGGAAAAAAGAGCTTGAACATACACAAGGCATAATGGAAACCAATCAGATTAATTAGACATCAGTCTTATTATTACATTCCACAGCAAATGTAGAACTAAAAACAATAAGACACCTGTTTTGTTCAAACCAAAGCTGGATTTTACAGACATAGTTTGAGAGGCAGAGGGTAACATCAAATCATCTCTCTTCATTTGGCTTGACTCACTGGGGAAGCATCTAGATATTCTGAGGGTGGGACAATTCCACTCAGGAAAAAAGAGACAACTGAAAAGAGTTCAACAATGAAAACAAAACAGCAAAACAGAGATGTCTCCTTCTTCTGAATGCTTCTATTCCAAAATATTTTGAAAGCATATTTCTCTTTTCATAATTTTCCAGTTTTACTCAAAGTGAATATAAAACAAGCTTTAATGCAACATATTATTCAAGAACACTGTGTAAGCAAGGATTTATGAGTCCTCAAAATGACTTCCTTTATTGTACCCTCTTTTATATGAAAAAAAAGAAAAGAATTCTGAGAGTTGCAAAGGTTGTTTGAAATGACTTGTTTGTTAAGTCCCTTACTATAGGACCAGAGTCTAAACCCACCTATATGTTTATGAAAGACAAAGGCAAGCTTCAAAGTTTCCTCTAAGCACCAACACGAATGCAATTCTGGCTGCATTTAATTGGGGATTAATAGAGAATGCAGAAATTACAGCACATTATTAAGGAACCACTCCACCCCCTGAAAGATAAGGTGCTTTTCTGATGAAAATAAGCATAGTACATTGAAATTTTCTTTAAAAACAAAGCTCATCCTAATGAAAATAGAGAAATACCATTTAATTAATCCATTAATTTTTCAAGAATCAAGGCCTTTTTATTCATTATTCTAAAAGTCAAAATCTCCATTTCAATAGAGGGTTTTTAAGGGGAGGTGGAAGAAAGTTCTAATGAATATTTATATCTACTTCTATCTAAATTTGCTTGGTGACAGGACACAGAACATTTTTATATGCTTTTTAAACAGTGCATGGAACCTCATGTGAAAAATAGGATTGGCATCCCACTCATGCTGGGACTGGATATACTTTAACAGGCCATTTCAAAGATTTTATAAGAATCAAGCTTGTTCACAGTAACAAATCGTTTTCTTTCCCTCCAAGATGACACAGCAAAACCAGTAGTCATTTCATTGCAGACTAATTGAACCTAAGGTATTAGATTTAAGTCTGTGGAATGTTTGAATCAGCAGAATTCATGAAAAATCCAGCATCTGATCATTCCTCCTGTCCGTCAAAAGGCTTCCCTTGTGGCTCAGTGGATAAAGAACCCGCCTGCAATGCAAGGGACGAGGGTTCAATCCATGGATCAGGAAATTCCCCTGGAGAAGGAAATGACAATCCACTTCAGTATTCTTGCCTGGGAAATCCTGTGGGCAGAGGAGTTTGGCAGGATATAGTCCATATGGTTGCAAAAGAGTCAAACATGACTTAATGACTAAACCACCACCACCATCAAAAATCCAGTAAATATTTATTGAACACTAGTGTACGTGTGAGAGTTGGACCATAAAGAAGGCTGAGTGCCAAAGAATCGATGCTTTTGAACTGTGGTGCTGAAGAAGATTCTTGAGAGTCTCTTGGACAGCAAGGAAATCAAACCTGAATATTCATGGAAAGGACTAATGCTGAAGCTGAAGCTCCAATACTTTGGCCACATGTTGTGAAGATCTGACTCATTGGAAAAGATCCTGATGCTGGGAAAGATTGAAGGCAGAAGGAGAAGGGGGCAACTGAGGATGAGATGGTTGGAGGGCATCATCGACTCAATGGACATGAGTTTGAGCAAACTCTGGGAAAGACAGGGAAGCCTGGCATGCTGCAGTCCATGAAGTCACAAAGAGTCGGACATGACGGAGTGACTCAAGTGTACATGGATACTGGAGACACAGCAGTGAATGAATCCTCGGTTCTTCCCTCAACTTCCAGTCCCCTTTACCCCCTCTTTTGTCTTGTTCTTTAAGATCTAGGGAAGAATTCTGAAACCTGTTTTTGCAAGAATCTCAAGTGATGCTAACGGATCTAAAAACATAATCACCCAGGTGGTGTCAGTGGTAAAGAATTCACTTGCCAATACAGGAGACACAAGAGATGAGGGTTTGGTCCCTGGGTTGGGAAGATCCCCTGAAGAAGGAAATGGCAACCCACTTAGAAAGAAAACCCATGGTATTCTTGCCTGGAAAATTCAACAGACAGAGGAGCCTGGAGAGCTACAGTCCATGGGGTCACAAAAAGTTGGACACAACTGAGTGACTAAACAACAATCACCCATGTGGATGACGCATACACCTTTTAGTTTCCAGCTCAAGTAAAACTTATACAGAGAAACTTTCTAGACCTTCCTTCAAACACATAACTTAATAAATCTGTCAGAATTTCCTAAACTCCAGTATTTTGTAAAAATATTCCCCTCCATTTAATTTAATTTAAATTAAAGGAGAGACAATGACTGAGAAATGTTGGCGGTATATCCCCAGGGGTCAATAATAAAACCTCTGAAGGATCCTGATTGTTGTGCTAATTACCATCAAATTAGTTCCCGTTGTTCTTACAAGCAGCCAAACAACCAGAAACCAACAGAACCAAAGCTCTGTTGAAATTTTCTCTTCTTAGATTGGAGTTTCTTCCCTCAAGAACTTTCAATCACGGTGTAGGTATGGAGACATATTTCTCTGCTCTGTGAGAAAGAACAATGTGGGCATGACGATAAATTTGTTCACTTACCTGACAAATATTTATCAGGTGCCTGCAGTATACCAGGCAGTGTTCTAAGTGCTGGGGGAACTTTGATGTCTCCTAGGTTGAAACTTTGAGTCTAGAGTGGAAGTGAAGTCAGAGAATAAACAAGTAAGCAAGTGGGTGAATGAAGGTATTTCAGAGAATCAGACATAACATCAAGAAAAGAAAAGAAAAAAGGGTGAAATGGGGTAAAGTCAGCAGGCTCAGGGGATGGGGGAGTTCTTTAGCTCAAATGGTCAAAAAAGGCCACTTGAAGTGATGTGACACTAGCCTCAGAGCTAGAAGAAACTCTGAGGTGGAGACAACTTGACAAACTAGAGAAGTAAGAGAATGCTTCATCTGAGACCCACAGGGCCATTGAACTTGTGGAGACTATTTCCTCTTGGTCATGGAGGGATATGGGCAGGGTGAGGGGAGACCACAGTGCCAGATGTGGCTGCTTCAAGAGAAGCCAGAGATTTTGATTTCAAAGAAAATTGCTTTCAAAATATTGTCAAATAAAATTTAAAATATTTTGCCAATTAACACTATAAGTCCATGGGATCAGGGTAGAGGGCTGCGGGCTGCCTGTGCTTGGAATCTCTGCTGTACGTCTTTCTTTGGGTCTATATTACTTGCTGCTGCTGCTAAGTTGCTTCAGTCATGTCTAACTCTGTGCAACCCCATAGACGGCAGCCCACCAGGCCCCACCATCCCTGGGATTCTCCAGGCAAGAACACTGGAGTGGGTTGCCATTTCCTCCTCCAATGCATGAAAGTGAAAAGTGAAAGTGAAGTGACTCAGTCGTGTCGGACTCTTAGCGACCCCATGGACTGCAGCCTACCAGGCTCCTCAGTCCATGGGATTTTCCAGGCAGGAGTACTGGAGTGGGTTGCCATTGCCTTCTCCCTATATTACTTAGGGCTAATCTAATAAAAATGTAGCTCAGTGGCAGAGCACAGGTTTTGCATGTATGTGGCCCCAGGTTCAATCCCCAGCATCTCCAGTTTCTTACTCAGTATACCCACTTAGTGGCATTTTGGGGGCTTCCCTGGTGGCTTAGTCAGTAAACAATATGCCTTCAATGCAGAAGACCCAGGTTTGATCCCTGGGTCAGGAAGATCTCCTGGAGAAGGAAATGGCAACCCACTCCAGTATTCTTGCCTGGAGAATTCCACAGATAGAGGAGGCTGGTGGGCTACAGTCCATAGGGACTCAGGATTTGGACACAACAGTCACTAAACCACCAACACCAATCTAATAAAATAATCTGGTAAAAAATATTAATGGCAGATGAAGACATATCTTCTAGAGATGATATTTACAGTTTGGCTGGGATGTCCCTTAAAATGTGAGCTGTAAGACGTGGCTGGAAGGAGATTGTTGATCTAGAGTGGTCTGGCTCACTCTCTCTCAAGTCACAGCTATAGACCTCCACCCACTTTATCTCTTGTAATGCTCCTTCTACTTGTGGACACAAAAACAATGGGAACTAAACTGATGGTAATTAGCATGATAATTAAGATTGTTCAGAGTTTGTTTTTTTTTAAATGGATCACTGTAAGTATATTTCCAACTGTGTTAACTTCTCAGTCATCTCCTCCCTTATGGTTTAAATTAAAAGAAGTGGAAGGAAAGAAAATAAAAGTTGGACACAGGTTACCTGGTTTAATAAGGAAATATTATGCAGATATTGTCAATAATCCTTAATGAAACTAAATTAAAACATATGCTTTATAGCAAGAAGCAAATTATATTTAACTGTAGCATTTTCAGTTTTGCTTGGAATCATTTTCCATTGCCTCTTTTATCTGTCTAACTCCTTCATCATGTCTCAGCATAAATGTCAGACCTTGGCTCTGATTCTTGGAAAAAATCATGTCACGTAGTGTTAATGCCTACCCATTTCTAAGTAGAGCCTGTACTCTTCCCAACTTGAAGCACAGAAAATATCATAAGTAATTTTCTATTAGTTCTTTCTTTTAAACTATCTTTAAACTGAGAGCAATTTTAGGTTTAGAACAAGATTGAGAGGAATGAGACAGATTTCTCATGTGTTCTCTGCCCCCTAAATATGCACAGCCTCCCTTGTTAGCTACATCTTTCACTAGAGTGACACATCTATGTTTTTTAAATCAAGGTTGAATGCATGAGCATATCATCATCACCCAAAGTCTGTACTTTATCTTAGGGTTCACTCTTGGTTTTGTACATTCTATGGATCTGAACAAAAGTATAATAGTGTGTATTCATCATTATAGTATCACACCGAGTATATATTTTTATTGCCCTAAAAATCCTCTGTGCTCTGCCTAGTCATCGCTTCTCCTCTTCTAACCCCCTGGTAACCACTGATCTTTTTACGGTCTCCATAGATTTTCCCTTTTCAGGATGTCATGGAATTGGAATCATATAACATAATTTAGATTGGTTCCTTGCACTTAATAGTATGTATTTAAGCTTCCTCTATGTCTTTTCTTAGCTTGATAGTTCATTTCTTATTGCTGAATAACATTCCATTGTCTGGATATACTGTGTGGATCACAATAAACTGTGGAAAATTCTGAAATATCAAACCACCTGACTTGCCTCTTGAGAAATCTGTATGCAGGTCAGGAAGCAACAGTTAGAACTGGATATGGAACAACAGACTGGTTCCAAATAGAAAAGGAGTACATCAAGGCCCTTATATTGTCACCCTGCTTATTTAACTTATATGCAGAGTACAACATGAGAAATGCTGGGCTGGAGGAAGCACAAGCAGAATAAAGATTGCTGGGAGAAATATCTATAACCTCAGATATGCAGATGACACCACCCTTATGGCAGAAAGTGAAGAGGAACTAAAGAGCCTCTTGATGAAAGTGAAAGAGGAGAGTGAAGAAGTTGGCTTAAAGTTCAACATTCAGAAAACTAAGATCATGGCACCTGGTCCCATCACTTCATGGCAAATAGATGAGGAAACAGTGGCTGACTTTATTTTGGGGGGCTCCAAAATCGCTGCAGATGGTGATTGCAGCCATGAAATTAAAAGACACTTACTCCTTGGAATAAAGTTATGACCAATATAGATAGCATATTAAAAAGCAGAGACATTACTTTGCCAACAGAGGTCTGTCTAGTCAAAGTTATGGTTTTTGCAGTAGTCATGTATGGATGTGAGAGTTGGACTCTAAAGAAAGCTGAGCGCCAAAGAATTGATGCTTTTGAACTGTGGTGTTGGAAAAGACTCTTGAGAGTCCCTTGGACTGCAAAGAGATCCAGCCATTCCATCCTAAAGGAGACTAGTCCTGAGTGTTCATTGAAAGGACTGATGTTGAAGCTGAAACTCCAATACTTTGGCCACCTGATATGAAGAGCTGACTCATTGGAAAAGACCCTGATGCTGGGAAAGATTGAAGGCAGGAGGAAAAGGGGATGACAGAGGGTGAGATGGTGGGATGGCATCTCCAACTCAATGGACATGAGTGGGTGAACTCCAGGAGTTGCTGATGGACAGGGAGGACTGGTGTGCTGCTGTTCATGGGGTCACAAAGAGTCGGATGCGACTGAGCAGCTGAACTGAACTGAACCACAGTATATTTATCTGTTCATCTGCGAAAGGACATCTTGGTTCCTTACAAGTTTTGGCAATTATAAATAAAGTTTCTATAAATACCTATGTGCAGGTTTTTGTGTGGACATAGTTTTCAACTCTTTTTGGTGAATACTGAGGAGCACAGTTGATAGTGTAGTAAAAATATGTCTAGTTTTGTTTCTATTTGTTTTGTAAAGAAAAAAATTGACAGTCTTCCATGTATTTCCATAAGTAGGTATAGATTTTCTTCCATTATTTTCAGTTTTATAGCTACTGGATGACTTCTGAGACATTTGATCCAAGTTTTGTTTTTCTTTTAATTTTTAAACATGTCAGATCTAGAGAAATTGATGAAAATTATTTATATTCTAAAATATATTAAATAATGTCACCTTTCTTTGAAAAGCACTATAAAATAATTGAGTGAAAACTATCCAGGATAAACTAATTTATAGAACAAATTATTTACATTAGAAATATATTTAATAATTGAAATAATTACCCCATTTAGATTTTAGTTTATGATGACAGAGGAGAAAAAGGAAAGTGAAAAAAGAAAACAAAGAGGAAGAAAGGAAAAGAGTATCAGACATTTTTTTTGAGGAAACTTTCTGTTCACCAAGGACAGATAGCATTGGTTAAGGGCAATGGGATCTTCCATCACACTAATGACAGTGATGATAATGGTGATGATGAGGATAAGGATAAAAATCTGCCCTGTGGCTAGAAAGCTACCAAGTGAACCAATTCATTTTGAATGAAAATCTAGGACCACCTACTATGAGACTTAAACACAGGTATGAAAATCACCCTTAACTCGAAAGTCTCAAGTGGTTTTAGTTTCTTTTTCTAGTTAGTTGTTTTTTACTTTTCTATATTTTCATTGTCATTCTTGAGATCAGGAGAGGAGTTAGAACAATAATGACCTGAACGCAACCACTTCCAATTTTTTTTTTTTTTTTTTTTTAATTTTGAAAATCTTAGTGAATGTTAGTGCTCTGAAGAGGTTTAAATACATTATATTGATTCAGGGACAAAGTATCCTCTGCATAGACTTTCCTTTCCAAGAAACTGAAGAGAAATGTTTGTTTTTGAACAATGCCTTTTGACCTCTCTATCATACTGTCTATTTGGACATATAATAGGCTTCAAGCTGTTCTTTCTGCAAAATGAGCTTGTACTGAAGTTGCTGCTAAGTCACTTGAGTCGTGTTCAACTCTGTGCGATCCCATAGACGGCAGCCCACCAGGCTCCCATGTCCCTGGGATTCTCCAGGCAAGAACACTGGAGTGGGTTGCCATTTCCTTCTCCAGTGCATGAAAGTGAAAAGTGAAAGTGAAGTCGCTCAGTCGTGTCCGACTCCTAGCGACCCCACGGACTGCAGCCTACCAGGGTCTTCCGTCTATGGGATTTTCCAGGCAAGAGTACTGGAGTGGGGTGCCATTGGTTTAAAGAAGGACTTTGTACTGACTGTTTAGAGAAGCTGGAATCTGGATGGAAGCTGTGGGTGTGGACTTGCTTGTGGGGTGGAGCTGTCAGGAAGGTTTGGATCTTGCCTAAGGAAGCAGATATTTAAGGTCCTGATCTTTTTCCAGCTTGGATGCTGCAGAGTATTTAATTACAGTATTGTTAAGTCACATCCAGATCATAAACAAGTATGGAACTTCTCTCGTGGTCCAGGGGTTAAGAATCCGCTTGCCAATGCAGGAGACACAGGTTCCATCCCTGGTCCAGGAAGATCCCACCTACTGTGGAGCAACTAAGCTCCTGTGCCACAACTACTGAGGCTGCCCACTAGAGACTGCATGATACTATGGAAGTCTTCCTGCCCTAGAGCCCGTGTTCTGCAACGAGAAGTCACTGCAATGAGAAGCCCACAACTAGAGGGCAGCCCCCACTCTGCAACTAGAGAGAGTCCATGTGTAGCAAACAGAGACCCAGCACAACCATAAAAAAATGTAAACAAATAGCTCCCCACACTCAGCTCCCAGACTCCCTGTGCATGGTTTCTATAAGCTCTCAAAAAACCCTCCTAAATTTCCCATATTCACTACCCAAAAACCACTACCATTTTATCACCAAAGAACTACTTATCATTCCTTCCCAGGTACATCCTTCAGCATGAAGTAAAACCTGCTCCATAATCTAACCAATGTGCTCCATCCAGTGATTAAAACACCCATGGAAGGAAATTCCATTTCCTTCTTTAGCCACACGTGCTAGTGTTAATACCCTTCTTCTAAGCAACAAGTTCTCATTTCTCAACCTCAAGCTTTTTGTCTCATCCCTATCACAGGAAATGACAATGATGTAACAAGCATGAGACCAATTAATTATTAGCTATTGGGAAATATATAATATCTGAAAGTATTTTGTTTATTCCAAGTTAGGGTTAGGATGCGTATGGTTTAGTCACTAAGTTGTGTCTGACTCTTTGAGACCCCATGGACAGTAGCCTGCCAGGCTCCTCTGTCCATGGGATTTTCCAGGCAAGAATACAGGAGTGTGTTGCCATTGCATATAATTAATGGTATTTGACATAATTAATATTTGTGATATTTTATTGCCTCTAAATAATCCCCCATGTAACCATATAATTTTAAAAAGATTTGAAGTAATTTAATGTGTTATAACCCTCTTAGTAAACGATTGCCCATAGAGTTTTTTAATGGTTTTGGGAGTGTAAAGGAGCATTACGAGTAACCAAGCTCAGTCCAAGGATGTAAGCCAGGACTGTCCTGTGCAAAACAGCATGCGTGTTCTCCCTGCTTCTCAAAATACATTCTCAAGCTAAAGAAGAGTTAAGTTTCCTCAGCCAAGCAGGCAACTTTCTCTCATTTGAATTTAGAGTTTATATTTGAAAGCAAATAAAACAATTCCCAATCCCCACAAATAGCGAAACCCTGTCTACTCAAATTTTCAGTATCAATAACTTCCTCCAACGTGCATGTAACTAGACTATACTACATCACTACTTCACCAAAACAGGGACAATGTAGTAAGAACTTCTTGTTCTGCTCTCTCCGCCACTCTTTTCCACTATCTGAAAATATCACTTGCACATTTGTTTTCCAGTTTGCTTTCTGTCCCCCACTTCTCCCCAACCACCCATGTGAGCCCCATAGAGGTAAATATTTTTTCTTGTTTATTGCTGTCTTCCTACTGCCCAGAGCATATTAGGTGCTCAACAAATATTTGTTGAATGAATGAATGATGAAAAGTCCATATGCACTAAGTATTATTCAATTAAAAGCTGAAAAGAAGAGAGACAGGATGATATTCTTGGCAAGGTTTTGTAGGGCCACAATTTTCAGTGTCTCTTAGGGCAGGTAAAGAATGAAATGAATACAGAAGAAATCCTTTTGTCTACAACATGGGGGCTGTGGGGGTTGTGGTCCACTGAAACCTACAGCTGCACCCCAGCTCTAGCCAGTAGCTGAGCTAAATAAATAAAGGTAGAGAGTCCAGTCGGAGAAGGCAATGGCACCCCACTCCAGTACTCTTGCCTGGAAAATCCCATGGATGGAGGAGCCTGGGGGGCTGCAGTCCATGGGGTCGCATAGAGTCGGACACAACTGAGCGACTTCGCTTTCACTTTTCACTTTCATGCATTGGAGAAGGAAATGGCAACCCACTCCAGTGTTCTTGCCTGGAGAATCCCAGGGATGGGGGAGCCTGGTGGGTTGCCGTCTATGGGGTCGCACAGAGTCGGACAAAACTGAAGTGACTTAGCAGCAGGAGCAGAGAGTCCAGCGCTATCAGATCTTGCAAGTTTTCAAGACCAGAAATTTGGATCTCAAGTCAATACCTAGGATGCAATGTGTTGGCTCTCTAATCTTTAATCTTTTCTATAATAGTGTGTAGATAAAGTGAAACCTATCTCATGTAGAATCTGGCTTTTTAGCTGCACATTTTTGACCTCTGGTGGAATCCTAATTCCATCCAGTGAAATTCATTAGGATGAATTAATTCTTCTTTCCTGATATAAATAATGCTGAAAGTATCATCCCTCTTATTCTCAGTTTCAAAACAATGACTTTTGTTGCATCAATATATTTGTAGCTATTAACTTCCAGAACTTGGATACTTGACTGTGAGATGAAAAGGGACTTACCTATAAAATACTTGACTTTGAGAATGGATCATTATTTATAAACATCTCCCTTCTCAACATGACAAAATCATTTATTACATCTCCCTTCTCAATATAACAAAATTATTTAAAACATTATCATGAAATAAAACTAACAGTAGCTAGAAAAGCAATGAAAACTGAAGATTTATCTTTTATTGAATTTCACATATAGTTATGCCAGTAAAAAACAGAAAATTAATAAATTTAGGGAATAAAATTATGTTCAACAAAGAAAAGAGTAGTGGATTGATACTTTCTAATGATCTTAATTCCTTGTTTGTTAGAAAAAGGGAAAAAACATCTTTTTAGTTGGGCTACCCTGGTGGCTCAGACAGTTAAGAATCTGCCTACCAATGCAGGATACCTGGGTTTTATCTCTGGGTCAGGAAGATCCCCTGGAGAAGGGAATGGCTACCCACTCCAGTATTCTTGCCTGGAGAATCCCATGGACAGAGGCAACTGTTCATCAGTTCACAACTAGTTAGACATGACTGAGCAATTTGCTGCTAAGTGAATGACACACTTTCTGTGTTCAAGCCTCATCTTCTGCAAATTTATCAATGACTTCATCAAAATAATGTTTGTGCATTTAAGTTCATTAGCAAGTGTAGCCAGTAATCTATCTTTGCTCACAGCTGATCAAAGAACACTTCAATTTTAATTTCAAAATAATTTTCTCACTCAGAGCAACAATTACATAGGCAGGAAAAGCCTTAGAATTTTTTTTGGCATAGATTTATAAAAATTTCATTCCACAATAAATTTAGCTAACTCAATACTCATCACATCTTTTATTTCTGTGGGATTGATACTAGCAGCCTTTAGATGTTTATGTAGTCAAAACTTTTTGAACATAAAAACTTGAGGAACGTACATAGAATGACAGAATTGAAGTAAAAAATGCCCTTTATTCATCTTTACAATTACAGTGTGATCATTGTTTATTTAAAACCTACTGTTTAAATGCTAGAATATATAATTTCAGAGGCATTGGAGGCAAAATCCCACTGAGGCAAGTTGAAAGGATTCTGAATCCTCTTGATCGTATAACCCAGTTTTCTCCAAATTTTCCTTCATGTAGAATACAATATTTATCAAAGGATAAATAATTTTTTAACTTCTAATTTGAAGTTTGCATATATATTATTAAAACTTAGTAACCACATCAATTGTTTAGAACTTATATGTCAGGAGCCATGTTAGGCATTACTGAC
The DNA here is from genome assembly GCF_029407905.1 of Bubalus kerabau. NCBI lineage: Eukaryota > Metazoa > Chordata > Mammalia > Artiodactyla > Bovidae > Bubalus > Bubalus kerabau. The sequence continues at coordinate 157,077,676 of NC_073626.1, forward strand.
AAAATGGAGGCACGGCCCCAACCCCCTCTCCTCATTCCACAGGCACAGTTCTGGGATGAAGGAGTTAGGTTTTGTGATTCTGACTTGTTCTTTCCTTTCTTCGGTTAAGTTGGCTGGAAAGACTGTTAAGGTGCTTATTGTTCTTGATAGAAGCATGAGAAAGCACAAAGCCTTCTGCAATTATGCCCAGAAAATAATCTATAAAGTAACCATTGACATTTGTTCAAGGATCTTTACAAAGAATGTTCCAGGATGAGCATGTAGGCCACAGCTTGAGGCCATGGGAAGGATTGTTATCTGAGATCTGTTTGTGAGGGGAATGTTTATGGCAAAAGAAGTTTGCTCAGCTTAGGGTTTAGGAATAATTAAGAATAGCTAGAAGCCTTTTTTGGGAGAAGACAATGGCACCCCACTCCAGTACTCTTGCCTGGAAAATCCCATGGACGGAGGAGCCTGGGGGGCTGCAGTCCATGGGGTTGCTAAGAGTCAGACACTACTGAGCGACTTCACTTTCACTTTTCACTTTCATGCATGGGAGAAGGAAATGGCAACCCACTCCAGTGTTCTTGCCTGGAGAATCCCAGGGATAGGGGAGTCTGGTGAGCTGCCGTCTATGGGGTCGCACAGAGTCGGACACGACTGAAGCGACTTAGCAGCAGAAGCCTTTTTAGGAGATAGTGATCTTAAAATGCTAGGGGCAAACAGGATTTAGAAAGATAAATAAACTGAGGAATGTGGCATGAGTTACAATGTAATCACAAGTTAAGTATAGGACACATAAGAGAAAGTAGATAATAGATAGTAAAGCTGATTCTGAGAGAATTGATGAATCAGGAACTCTGTTTGTAGGGCAACAATGATATCTGGAGACAATAAATCTGGGTGGGGGAAACTAAAAATGTCAAACCTCTGACCTAATGCGTTTGTCAAAGTATAAAAGAAAACCTGAAGCTTGAAATAAACATGTAGTCCTGTACCTCGGGTCAGAGGCTACAACATTGTCCGCCGACACCACTCATCCCTTCAGGCTGATTCCCTGGCTGCTGGAGCTGGACTCTGGCACTTATATGGCAAAAGATGGTTCTGGGCAGGAGTATTTTATCACTGATGTTTGGAGTTGCTGGAGCTAGATGAAATTTTTAAGAGTCTTTAAGTGTTTCTATCATTATTTTTAAATTCCTAATCTCATCATAACCTCAGATATACAAAAGACACCACCCTTACAGCAGAAAGCAAAGAACTAAAGAGTCTCTTGATGAAAGTGAAAGAGGACAGGGAAAAAGTTGGCTTAAATCTCAACATTCAGAAAACTAAGATCATGGCATCCAGTCCCATCACTTCATGGCAAATAGATGGGGAAATAATGGAAACAGTGACAGACTTTATTTTTTTGGGTTTCAAAATCATTGCAGATGGTGACTGCAACCATGAAATTAAAAGATGCTTGCTTCTTGGAAGAAAAGCTATGAGCAAACCAGATAGCATATTAAAAAGCAGAGACATTACTTTGCTAACAAAGGTTCATCTAGTCAAAGCTATGGTTTTTCCAGTAGTCATGCATCAATGTGAGAGTTGGAATATAAAAAGAGCTGAGTGCCAAAGAATTGATGCTTTTAACTGTGGTGTTGGAAAAGACTCAAGAGTCCCTTGGACTGCAAGCAGATCCAACCAGTCCATCCTAAGGGAAATCAGTCCTAAATATTCATTGGAAGGCCTGATGTTGAACCTGAAACTCCAATACTTTGACCACCTGATTTGAAGAACCGACTCATTGGAAAGGACTCTGAAGCTGGGAAAGATCAAAGGCAGGGGGAGAAGATGACAGGATGAGACGGTTGGATGGCATCACCGACTTGATGGACATGAGTTTGAGAAAGCTCCGAAAGTTGATGATGGACAGGGAGGCCTGGCATGCTGCAGTCCATGGGGTTGCAGAGCTGGACACAATTGAGCAACTGAACTGAACTGAATTTCATCTGCATGAGGTAGACAAATTTCTACTGCCACTTTTGAAAGGTCACAGGAAAGGAGTAGTAAGCAGAGGGAGGAAAAGAAATACATGAGAAAGAGTACAATATACTTGTAAGATCTTTCCCACATGCTCCCTCTCCACTTTTCCAGGAGATATTTGCAGACTGTCTTATGTTTACTCTCTGGATCTGATGCCTACAAACGCTAAGGTAAGTCGTTGTTTTTATTTAAAGAAGGATTTACTAAGGATGCTGAATAAGTGAGCTCTTGTACCCCTCATCTCACTGGAAGTCATTTGAATCCCCTTTGTTCCCCAGGGGCTTAATTCAGGGCCACCATTGCCTGCGTTTGAACTCAGAGCTCCGTAACCTAGTATTGCCCAATGTACAGCCAGCCAAATGCTGAAATGCCAACGCCTGCAGCAGAGAAGGGGTTTATTCATGAGGCGGATAATTGAGAAGATGGAAGAACAAATCTCACCTTTCTAAAGTCGAGGGGCTCTGGATATTTATGGGATGAAGCTGAGTCTGGGGAGCATGGGGAAAGGGAATTGGATATAGGAAAAGCTGAAGGAATCATTGGTCTGCACAGGCACAACAAGATATAGTTGTCTTCACAGGATGCTCCTCCAGAAAAATGGCAGCAGAAACTTGCTCTGAGGGCAGAGCTCAGGGTTCTATGACTTCAAAAGGTCACCGAGCCATCACTCTCACAGCTAGAGGGCCCGTGGTCCTAACTGGTCTTAACCAACTGAAGCTCAAACTAGACACAGCTGAGTCCTAGCACCTGCAAATCAACTGGGCAAATCTCTTGTTTGCAGGTGATGCTTGAATGGCTTTTGAAGCAACAATTAAAGCCAGCTTGAGCAGCAAGCCAGGTTCCAGGTATAATGGATATTACTGATGATTACCATTAGTTTCACCCTTGCTTTTATTCCAGCTGTTTCTGATCTCTGAGCATGTTTATCTTGTTTTTGAAACCAGTTACAGTTTGCTGTATCTTTTGCATTTTATCTGTTATTCTATTTTTGTAGTAAAGGTGAGTCCGGCAGAGCTTGGACTGTGAGTTAGCTTCTCTATATTTCATTGGCAGGTATATATGTGCATATCTGTAATGTTATTTAAAACTCTAAAAAGTTCTGGAAGGAAATGCACTAAATTCATGATGGTTCTTTTCTCTGGGGAGATGAGGATGCTCAAACTGGAAGCAGTGTCAAAATCACTTTTATCTGTACTGTTTTTAAGGGCGACTATAGAAATATTAATTCAGTAGTTTAAAATTCACTTAAACATAAATGAAATAAAACACAATGAGTAATGAGGGGAGATATTTTATAAATAACTGTTGCTTTATTCTTTTCAGATTTTAACTTAGAAGCATGATTTTTACCTTTATTAAACCTCAGTCCATCTATTTAGGTGATGTTACTTTAATGGAGCCTTAAAAATATTAAAAATATATATCATTGTTGTACTTTTTATTAAAATGTTTAAATTTTAAAAACAGAAAAATTATTTATAAAGAACAATTCACTGAAATATTGTTATGAACCATTTACTCTTCTGGTACTAAAATCTACAAAGATAAAAGTATACATCTGGGTTGCCATTTTTCTTAAAGTAATCAATTTACTAAGAAAACTCATTTCTCTGCAGTAGTTCTTACTCACTGATACATAACATAATGCCTTAATGCCTTAACTGGATTGTTAGGTAGGATTTAAATGATTCACATGTGATGCTGAGACAAAGCCTCTTCTCTAAGAACAGCTCAACATGATTCATACTCTGTGCTATATTTTAAGAAAACAAGAAAGAATAGAGCAATGACTATGAAAGCAGATGGGACAAATACTTTAGAAGATGTCTCAGTACCTGTAAGTGCTGTATAACCACCTGGCTAAAAAAGCAAAAGAATGTTCGTCATAATAGTCTTATATAGCGGAGTAGTTGGAAAGAGCTTCTTTTGGAAAATGACCCCAAACAAACTCAGCAGTGTCTGTGGTGTCTTCCTCTTGACTATTGCAGTTGCGTGCATTTCCATTGTTAAAAAAGCTCCATTAGTTTTAAAATATAATTTTAAAAGAAAAAGAATGTGAGGGTATAACTTGATTTCCACATCATTTAAAACCACTGTTTGATGTCTCAAAAGGCTCTTCTTTCCAAACCTGATATTAGTGACATGATTATAATACACATTTTCAAGGGGTATTAGTACCTGGGATCTATATTGCAGCAATACAATATGTAATTCTATCTATGGAACCAAAGACTAATATAAATTTATTAAGACTGAGGAGTTTTATATTATCTTTGAAATTTTTTTGATAAGATATCAGTTATCCATAGCAGATAGAACCATGGATTTCAACCTTGGTTGCACATTGGAAACACTTGGAAACCTTTTAAGACTCCCAGTGGCTACAACATACCCTGACCAATTGTATCAAAATTTCTAGAAAAGGTGAAACTCTGAAGTCAGTGTAATTTCCCTGGGTAATTTCTATGTGCAGTTCAAATTGAGAATCATATACCATAATGGAAAATACATGCCTAAAATAATTTTCTCCTTATAAAATATGAGTTTTACTCAGATTCTGTTGAGAGGAAAGTTGAAACAGGGTTTTTTGGAATTATATTAATACCTTCATCTGTCCATCTATCCACTGATTTATTCAACAAGCACTTACTAAGTTCTGATATGTGCCAAATTTGGCTTAGTTTTAATTTAATTTAGGGTAATTATTTTTTTAAAGGCAAGACTATACTGATCCTTTCTTGGGAGAACTTAATCTGAAGAAATAAAGTGAAGGAACAGTTTTGTGACAATTGGGGCTCAGACTGAGGTGGAAATAATCTTGTTGACTAGAGATCTTCTGTTTTGACTCTTTTCTCTTTGAACAGACACTTTAAGGCAGTGGTCCCCAATCTTTTGGCACCAGGGACCAGTTCTGTGGAAGATAGTTTTTTCCATGGGGGATGAGGGGGAACGGTTCAGGCGGTAATGCAAATGATGGGGAGTGGCAGAGGGGTGAAGCTTCGCTCACTTGTCTGCTTGCCCATCCACCAGCCGCTCACCTCATGCTGTGCAGCCTGGTTCTTAAAAGGTGGCTGACTGGTAGTGGTCCCAGGTCAGGGGGTTGAGGACCCTAGCTTTGAGGGGAATGGAATGAATAAAATCTAGTTAAGAGGATTCCTGGAATCAACAAGGGCTTCCCTGGTGCCTCAATCCACCTGTCAATGCAGGAGATACGGGTTCAATCCCCGGGTCTGGAACACCCCACATGCCACAAAGCAACTAAGCCCATGAGCCACAACTCTTGAGCCTGTGCTCTGGAGCCCCTGCTCCACAACAAGAGAAGCCAACAATGAGAAGCCTGTACAATGATGCACCCAGTGTAGCCAAAAATAAATAAAATTATATATAAAAAAGATCTAGTCTCTCAGAAATTGTTAAAAACTGCAGAAAGTTTGTAAAACTGTTATGTGAAAATACTCATCATGTCGTCCATAGAAAAATTTGATTTTAGGATTTTCCTTTTGAAGAGGCACTGTAAGCAAAAATGTTTCTCAGTTTGCATTTATTACTGGTCTTGATAGCTGGAACCGAGCCAGGACACCAACAGTCCACTAGACCTATTATTCGTGCAGAACTTACCATAGGGTCTCTTCTAAGCACCTGTCTCGCTGTTCACACTGTTGCTGAACCCAGGGTAGGCATGGAGTAAGCTGGGAAACTGGAAGAAGATTCAAGGAGCCATAGGAACCATAGACATGTTTATTCTTTAATGGCTGGCGCAGCTGCCAGAACGCAGCCATGCTGTATTCTCTGGAATGGCAGCACACACAGTCATAATGCAGCCACAAGGGCTTTTCAAGTAGGTTTACAGAACATAAGTGACCCGTGGCCAGTCGAGTGCATCCTGAGGCACATGTGCAGTGCTATAAGTGATCTCAGCTGTTACCATGTAAAGTCATTGTTTACCGGACATCGGGCATGGGCGAGAGGATGTCCGGCAAGAGAGCTTAACCACCGCCATCTTGGCTAATTCACTCTTTCCCTACAGCACCTTTCAGTTCAGTTTCAGTTCAGTCACTCGGTCCTGTCCGACTCTTTGCGACCCCATGAATTGCAGCAGGCCAGGCCTCCCTGTCCATCACCAACTCCCGGAGTTCACCAAGACTCACGTCCATCAAGTCAGTGATGCCATCCAGCCATCTCATCCTCTGTCGTCCCCTTCTCCTCCTGCCCCCAATCCCTCCCAGCATCAGAGTCTTTTCCAATGAGTCAACTCTTCGCGTGAAGTGGCCAAAGTACTGGAGTTTCAGCTTCAGCATCATTCCTTCCAAAGAAATCCCAGGGCTGATCTCCTTCAGAATGGACTGGTTGGATCTCCTTGCAGTCCAAGGGACTCTCAAGAGTCTTCTCCAACACCACAGTTCAAAAGCATCAATCATGCAATTCTCATAATAGTTCTGTGCAGTAGATACTAGCAATAACTCCATTTTAAAACAAGAAAACTGAGTTACAGAAAGGACAAGTGGAATGTCCAAAATCACTCAGATAGGAAAACTGAAAGTGAATCTCAAAGCTGGGTGATGAACTTCAAAACTGGAAATTGAACCAAGGCGGTTGGTTCAAAAGCCTACCTCTAACCTCAAAGTGTGTTTGAGGGGGCAGCAACAGTGGGCATCCCTGTGAGGTTAGAAACAGAGTCCTGGGCCCCTTCCCAGACCTATTGACCACCCCCTGCATTTTAGTCAGATACCTAGGTGATTCCTATGTATACTTAAGTTCGAAAAGCTATTTTCTAAATCCCTGTTTTATAGTGCCTCCCAGGTCTGATGGGATCAATTTTATGAGCTGCTTATAAAAGTGCAGATTTAATTAATGTACATGTTGTTGGTGTATGTCGGCCATAATAAGGAGCCCAGTCATAGAAATAAGGTAAATTAGATTCTTCTCTAAAACAATGATCCTCCAAACTCCTTGAAGATAAAAATCACCTGGGAACTTGTTAATAAATACTCCCTAATCATTAACCTGCTAAATCATAATATCCAGGGGAATGGCCTAGAAAACTGTAATTTTTTTGAAAACAAAGGGCTCTAAGTGATTCTTATTAGGAGGGAAGTTTGGAAATACTGCTCTGAGTTAAGCTTTTCAATCAATAAATAATAAAGGCATAAAATCACTGCTTCTGAAAAACTACATCTTGATCAAAAGTACTATTATTATGTCTAAAGAAATATAGGTCCATCAAAAGGGAGTTGACCATAGAAGCAATGAAAAGAACTCAGAGACAAAGCTTTTGATGGCAGAGCTCAGGGCTCACTCAGCTCTGATAAGGAAGGACAGTTTCCAGAATCAAGGATGCATCTTTTGAAGGTGTATCCTACCATGGAGATGGATGCTTCAGGCTGGAGAAGCCTGATGACACTGAACATTGAAGTCATGTAATTAACTTGCCTTGCCTGAGTCTCCCTGGTCAGCAAGCAACTTTCTGATTAAAGCTTGACTTTCTGTGTATTATGCTTGCAGGAAGAGAAAATGCATTGGCTGGGGAATAGAAAAGTTCAGTTACAGTTCTCATTGGTGAATCTATAACCTGGCAGTCAGATTTTAACCATCAGTGTTCTGGGCTTTAGTATCAGTCCACCTATGGGAGATATGCCCCTTTATGCTGGTAAGGTATGATTCTGAGCCCTCAGAGCCGAGGTGGGGTGTGAAGTAATGCCTGTCATTCATTGTGGGAAAGACCTGTATGGATATACTTAACTCAGCCCTCTTCCTTTGAAGCTTCTCTTTTGCCTTTCTGATTACCATGCCTTTCCTCTGTAGCTTAAGGCATTTATATGCTAGTAGGGTGAGCTGGCAGGACAGTAACCCAGGAGGACAGGGTATTAGTTTAAGAAGGGATTTGCTAAATTTCTTTGACTTTTCTCCTTCCATTTAGTAGACTAACAATCTAGCCTGGAAAACTAGGGAGTAAGTTCAGAATTACAGAGTTTTCTTGTCATGTAAAGAAAACACATTTTCTGTCTTAAGATGTGCTGTTCATTTGTAGAATGGGGATCAGATGTAGACAAAGCTCGTTTGTTCTCCATCCTGGGTAACTAAAGGTAGGAGAAAGGAGAGAGAGTAGGTAAATGGAGAAAAGAGTGAATGTAGCGCTAATTTTCTGCTCTGGTTTTCATGCGGGAGTGTGTGTCTCTCTCTGTGTTAAATATTTATTGAATGAGCTTAATGTGGAAGGTGAGCCCCAGTGTATCATTTTGGACCTTACCACTTCAAAGTGAACTAGACCACACAGGACGACACAACGAAGGAGACATTAGGCCTCAGGGTAGCCACCTCAAGTTGAGTGCGACGTGGTCTCGGTCTGGCATGACTAGGGGACCTCTGAGCTAAGACTGAACTGTGGTGCCCATGGGAAAAAGGGAAGATGTAACAAACACTCAAGGGTGAGGATGAGTCAGCCAGGAAATATTGATATAACCACACGCTGATCAAGCCAAGAAGACCAGATCACAAGTTATTAAATATGTCAGCCCGACTTTAGTCATTAATCCTAACAAAGAAAATAGTGCCCAGGAAACAGGGGGCATTGCCCACCCCAGAGACTATTGTAGGCAGAAGACACTGCCCATGACAAATTTGACCCTTTCCATCACTCATTAGATCCCTTTTCTGACATAACTGGAAATTCCCCTCCAACCACCACCTGTTAATAGTTCTCTGCTTCCTTTCCCCTTTGTGGTTGTTGCTGAATCTCTATAGACTATAGCCTGCCAGGCTCCTCTGTCCATGGGATTTTCCTCCTCCAGGGGATTTTCCTGACTCAGGGATTGAACCCTTGTCTTCTGTATTGCAGGCAGATTCTTTACCACTGAGCTACTGGAGAAAGCCCTCCTTTACCCTTACTCTCTTGAAAAATTTAATTATATATTTCATCTTCACTTTAACTCCTATTTTTTTATTAAACTTATTCCTGGGTTTTTTTTTTTCCTTCTATCATTCTACAGAAATGTCTCTTATCAAGGTCACTCATGAGTATGTCAAATCCAGTGGTCAGTTTTCAGTTCTTATTTTAATCCTTCCAGCAGCTACCTGGACAAGGTCAGCCACTCCCTCCTTTTTAGAAACACTTCTCTTCTCAGTTTGCGTGTTACACATTATTTATGGATGTTCTTTCTCTACTTCAAAAATACTGCAGTGCCCCAGGATGCTCTCTTTAGATGGTTTCTCTGCTTTAGACACACTCATCTCCCTGAATAACCCCATTCAGACTTATGGCTTGAATGCCCATCTCTATGCCAATGATTTTCATGCTTTAGTTTTTCAGGATGGACCTTTTCCTGAACTCCAGGTATGTCTATCAGCTCATCAACATTTCCTCTAGATGTCTAATAAGCATCCTGAACTTAATGTGCCTTAAATCCAGCTCTTAATATTCCCTCCTAAACATGCCTTTGCCTCTCCAGTTTCTGCCTTCTTCAATAAATGATAATTCTATTAATTCAGTTGCACAGGTCAAAAACCTTGGATTCATTCTTGACTTTTTTTTCTTACACATTTCTCACTAATCTGGCAGTAAGTCCTATCAGCTATGCCTTCAAAGTAATACATCTAGAATCTGACCATGTCATACTGTCTCCACAGCTACCACCTTTATTCTGCTGTGCTACTTTCTGACTTCCACTTTACCTCCCTGTGGTCTGTCCTCCAAGCTACCAGAGAGGTCCTTCAGGCTTGCTGTACCTGTGATTACAAAATGTTCTTAGGACATGGTTTGTTATGCCACTTTTTCAGTTCTGCTGGTCTCTGCTTGACTTTATTAAGTATGTGAGCTCTTCCTATGTTGTAAACAAGATGGCAGTTGTGAGCCCTAGACTAACTCACTTCCATTTAGTTTAACAATCCCAGGAAAAGAAACTCTCTCTCTCAAAATTTAAATATTAATTCAAGGATGATTGACTCATTTTATTGGAGTCATCTGTCAACCTCTAAGCTAATCAAAGAGGTCATGAGAAACCTGGCCATCCTGGGTCATGTGCCCACCTTAACTGCTGGGATGGAGCAAAGTCACAGTCATCAACAACCTCACAGAGACAACCTGGAACAGCAGCAAGAGGACCTCAGAAATCAGAAAAGGGAACGAATGTAGATCAGACAGGAAATTTAGCTAACTACCATAATTGGACACACTGTGTTTATTTCTTGACTTGATTTCTGCATCTTGGGGCAATAACCCTAGGGTTGGAGGTCCAAATATGGTTGCTTCATGAAATATGAAATTATATGCAATATTTTATGCATTAGCTATTATTAAACTGAGATTAGTCCATCAGTGGCTGATGGATATAGATGGATACAGAGGACAACCCTTGATTACTTACTATAGTGGCATGAGTATGGACAAAAGTTAACCAAGGATTAACAATTTAAGAAGAGAGAGAGGAAGAAAACTCATCTTGAAAGCCAGGGTAAACAGGCTTGTTAGTTATACATTACAGCAAATGATGACTAGAGGTACATATTTTGGGAAGGATTATTTGAGGGAAAATGTAATCAAACAAGGCTGCAACCAAGGTGCTGGTCAGGGCTGGATTATTATCAGAATACTCAACTGGGGAAGAGTCTGTTTTCAAACTTGGATGTTTATTGGCAGCACTCAGTTCCTTGCAAGTTGTCAGACTGAGGGGCTCAGCTTCTTGCTGGCTGTCAGCTGCAGACCATCTCAGTTCCTTGTCAATTGTTGGCCAGAGGCTGCCCACAATTTCCAGCCAAGCGGCCCCCTTAACATGGTCTCTTACTTCATCAAAGCCACAAGGGAGAGAGGCTCCCAACAAGAAAAACATTACAACCGTGTGTAAGTAATCACCTTCACAAGAAATGGTTCCTGCCTATACTCAGTTAAGGGAATTGATCACTTAAGAACAGGAAAACAGGGGGTGAGGATAATTAGGGGCCATCTTAGACTATCTACTGTACTATAACAGCTTATTTTTCTCTCCTTGGTCAGATTTGCAGAAAATATAAGTTAAAAACAAAAACAAAAACAACAACTTGCCTGCAATGTGGGAGAGCCAGGTTCGATCCCTGGGTTGGGAAGATCCCCTGGAGAAGGAAATGGCAACCCACTCCAGTATTCTTGCCTGGAAAATGCCATGGACTGAGGAGCCTGGGAGGTTACAGACCATTGGGTTGCAAAGAATCAGACACGACCGAGCGACTTCACTTTCACTTTCTATACTCAATAGATGATACACTACATATGTAAGTCACATTGTGGTTATTGTTCAGTTTCTCAGTCGTGTCCTACTCTTTGTGACCCCATGGACGGCAGCATGCCAGGCTTCGCTGTCCTTCACCATCTCTCGGAGCTTGCTCAAACTCATGTTCATTAAGTCGGTGATGCCATCCAACCATCTCATCCTCTGTCATCCCCTTCTCCTCCCGCCTTCAATCTTTCCCAGCATCAAGGTCTTTTCAAATGAGTCAGTTCTTCACATCAGGTGGCCAAAGTATTGGAGCTTCAGCTTCAACATCAGTCCTTCCAATGAATATCCAGGACTGATTTCCTTTAGGAAGGACTGCTTGGATCTCCTTGCAGTCCAAGGGACTCTCAAGAGTCTTCAACACCACAGTTCAAAAGCATCAATTCTTCGGCACTCAGCCTTCTTTATGGTCCAACTCTCACATCATGTTATAGCTCCCCTATTCAGGGAGGGTTCTTGAAATGCTAGACAGGTCACACTTATTAAAAAAAGATGATCAACTCTCTATTTACTTTTTTTTAATTTAAATTTATTTTAATTGGAGGCTAATTACTTTACAATATTTTATTGGTTTTGCCATACATCAACATGAATCTGCCACGGGTGTACACGTGTTCCCAATCCTGAACCCCCCTCCAACCTCCCTCCCCATACCATCCCTAAACTCTCTATTTAAATAAAGATAAATTATTTAACAAAATAAGCTATACATTAATTTCATCATCCAGAGTTTGGGACTTCCATAATGGGAGAATACTTTTGAAGTTCAACTTGAGAAGGAGTCAGAAAAGTTCTTAAAGCAGTGAGAATAAAAAGTTAGCATAAAAAGAGAACATTCCCTAGCTTAGTTAATGTGTGTGTGTGCATCTCACCAAAGAATCTGACAAGAAGGTTTAGGGTTTTTCTGGAATCATATCTGAGGGTTTCCTTTGGTAAGACTTTCCATTTATTTTCTTCTTAATCTATAATGTACGTTGGTTGGGACATCTTGCTTACAATATTTTAGCCCAATAATATTTAGTTAATAAATATCTTCATTTAGTACTGAATTGTTTTAGACAAAGGCAGGGAAAACTTCTGTGATAGTAACTAAATGTTTTATTCAGCCTGGTTATTGGAAATTTTGAGGATTTTGGCCTATTATTCTACTGAGTTGCCAAGAATGGTAGTTTAAGTAAGGGGGCTTTCCTTTTTAACTAGAGATTTCTCAGGGGACTCCATGCAACAAGAATTGAAAATCTGTTCTGAGGTATTGAAAGAGCCACTTTGGACATAACTTGTTCAGGGCATAGACCTTTTCATAGTGCTGGCTCCATTACACTGGGAGTTTTATTCCCATTTGAATAGAATAATAAAAAGTAAAGTGGAAATAGATATAATGTGGGGAAATAAATTTAAAAATTATTTTATTAAAAACAATTATGTAAAATTTAAAAATAAAATAAAATTAAAAAAACAATAGTCAATATTTATAATAAATGTAAAATGGAATAGAACCTTAACGATTGTGAATCACTACATTGTAAACCTGTAACTTATATAATATTGTACAGCAATTACATAGTTCAATTACAAACAAACACAAAATCCCAGTAAGTATAAAGCAAACTCTTTTGAGCTCAAATAAATGTAAAGGATTAATAAATCTTTGTAGATGTAGGTGACACGGTCCTGGGTTTCTTTGTGAAGAATTTTGGGGTGGAGGAGGTAGGAGGGAAGATCAGAGTCTTCCTGAGGATTTCTAGGGGGAAAGTGTAGTCAGGGACAGAGTCTTCTTGTTTGTGCCAGAGTCTGTACTTCAGAAGTCAAGGGAGCAGTAATTGGGGCCAATAAGGTTAGTAGTTCTCTTATCAAGTCAATAAAGACATAAATATATCTCATTCTTAAATTATTAGTGAATTTACATTTGAAAATGTCAACATATTAAAGACTTTATTTTTATTTTTATTTTTTTGGTGGGGGGAGACTATGTCAGAATATAGTCTGTGGAGCCAAATTTACTTTTTTGTTATATGATTCTGAGCAAGATAATTACTTTTATTCCCAAAGTTCAGTGTCCTCGTCAATAAAAAGGGGCTAATGAATTGAAAGTATGTTGTGAGAATTAAGTAAGAATAAGTGAAGTGAAGTTGCTCAGTCGTGTCCGACTCTTTACGACCTGATGGACTGTAGCCCACCAGGCTCCTTGGTCTATGGTATTTTCCAGGCATGAATACTGGAGTGGGTTGCCATTTCCTTCTCCAGGGGATCTTTCCGACCCAGGGATCGAACCCAGGTCTGCCGCATTGTAGACAGACGCTTTACCGTCTGAGCTACCAGGGAAGCCCAATATTGACCTAGTATTTCACACATAACAAATTCTGAGTAATTGATAGCTGGTGTTTTTATAACTATTTCTGTCTTCACCTTAGTTTTTCCACTTGTGCAATGGGAGTGACTAAACATAACTCTATATTGGCAAAAGTATTTGCTTTTAAATATAATATTTATTTTACTCTTTGGGAAAATGCCACATTAAGCAGTACTATTAATAAAATAATGATATATTCAATGCTTGGCATTTTGATGAACTGTGCTTTATGCAGAAACATTTAAGTGTAAAATGTTTGGTCATATGCACATTTTCCCCTAGCAGTTAACATTAAAGTATAATAGCTAGTCTTATAAAGCTAAAACAAACATAATTGTGAAAAATACAGAGCAAAAATTATGAAAATATTTCTCAGTTGAAATAGACTTCATTGGTCCTTCAAAGATTTGTGGAACAACATACATTAGCACTGTGCTGGGTATGGTGGATACAATGAGGAAGGAATAACAGGTCACTATTCTTGAGGACCTTGGAGTGTAATGCGAAGAGAGAGACAGTAGAGAGATGCTTATAATGCAGTGGGAAATGCTTCTGCAGAGGCCTGAGCAGATTTTGTAGTGAGGGTGGAACCATGCCTGAGGCTCTCTGGAAAGATTTCCTTAAGGAAAAGACCCATGAGAAAGGTGAAGAAGAGGAGTTTCTAGGTAAAAGCTAAGTGGGAATAGGGAAGAGGTCTTTCAAGAAAAAAAGAGTAGTGTGAGCAAAGGAGCACAAGTCTGAGAAAAGATCTGTCATCATAGGAAACAGCAAGAAATGCATTGAAGTCAAACATAGACTGCATGAGGAAGAGATAGGTGACTGTGGCTGGATTATGAAACACTCTGCAGATCAGTTAAGGAGTTTGCATTTCATTCCACAAAGTGTGGAAAACCAGTCTGGGTTTATAAATAGGGAGGGATAGGATTAACTGTCACAAATAATGCCAGAGGAAATAATATCATTCCCTTTTGTTGTTCTGTCCTTAATTCGTGTCCGACTCTGTGACCCCATGGACTGCAGCACACCAGGTTTCCCTGTCCTTCACCATCTCTCAGAGTTTGCTTAAACTCATGCCATTGAATCGGTTCCCTTTTACCTTGTTGTTATTACACTTGAAAACTTAATGAAGCAAGCAGGCTCCCAGGGGCCCCTGGGGGTAAGGAGATGCAAGCCCGATGCACCTCCCTTACCCGCACCCAGGAGAGCATTTGCTGTTGTCAGGGAACTGTCATCTCTGAGGAAAGAAATGAATTGTTCAGGCAGATAGTATATTTGGAGAAAGTAGTTGTATATATAATTTTCCCAAAAGTTTTAGTATTATGAAAATCAGGTTTTATAGGTAAAGCAAAGATTGCCACCATCCTCAGAGGTAATTCAGGTGACTCATATGAAAAAGAAGGTTCTGTACAGGTTATCCAGGGTGGAGACAGTCCTCTGAGAACTGGGAATTCTCAAAACATTTTCTCTACTGCAGATAACCCGAAAGGGATGTGGGTTGAAATAGTTTCTTAATGTATGTCCCTTATTTATACATAAAAATGTGCTGTGAAACTCTTTTTTTAAAATTTATTTATTTTAATTAGAGGCTAATTACTTTACAATATTGTATTGGTTTTGCCATACATCAACATGAATCCGCCACGGGTGTACGCATGTTCCCAATCCTGGACCCCCCTCCTATACAGCATATCTTTACAGACAAAAAGGCAAGAAATAAATGTGCAGAAGCGTACAAAAGCAAAGCATTGGAATTCTGATTCCAAAGAAGGTACTCAAATCCTCCTATTCTAATGGATTCACTGTAATATCTGTATTATGGAATGTATTATGGTCATCTTTCCTTTTTCTTCTTCATAAGAAAACTACCTCATTGGAAACTTCACTACAGTTCATAAACAGAGTAGAAACTCCTGGTTTCCATACCAACCATGCCAGCTTCTCTTTGTTTCTCATTTATTTATATATTCATCCATTTAACCAACAAATATTTATTGTTACAAATATTTATTGTGTGTGTAGGTACTGATGGGAAAATCAGGAAGATCTAAGTAGATCTCCTGTCCTCATAGAGCTTCGTGTCTAGTGAGGGGGAGATACTACATAAACACCCAGTAGTGCAATCCCTGTCTTCCAGAGGCCAGTTTGAACTTGTCTGCCTTCTGAGAATGACTGGCTGGAGCACCCCCAGATCCATATCCTGGGGTCAGAAGCTCCGCTCAGCACATATGCAGACCCCTGTCATTCATGGCCTCCCCTCCTGCCAGGTTTCTCCTGTTCTGGGATGAAGCCTCCACTGTTCTGTGGTTCTTTCAAAGAAGATATTAACTCATCTCTTCCTCAGTTTCCACTGGACACTCATTCACATAAAGTGTTTGTAGGTAGGACTGACTTTAAGCAAGATTTGGGAGTAGGAGGACAGTCCACAGCATAGCTGCACAGCAAATGAATGTGAAAACATACTTGGATATTCATGGTTTTAGAAGTCCATTCAACCATCGAATTTCTCATTGGACTTTCATGTCTCTTCAATACTCAGCCTTCTGTCATATCACTGGTTCCTCCTTTCTCCACTTCCTTTCTCTCCTCCTCCTGTGTTTCCCTTCCCACAACTGCTCAGAAGCAAGCAACCAACCACCCCAATAACAAACACAATGAACAGTAAACAAATCCCTTTATTCTTTCATGGAGCCTGACCATTTTTTTGCTTATTTGAATTCCTAAAACACTCAGAATTACACTTTCTACTCCAAAAGGCTTATCTATGTATTATATGGAACAAGGATATTTTCTATCCTAAGAGAAATTCTGTTGCCATCTGTTAAGATATATATATATATATATATATATATATATATGTATATATATGTGTGTATATATATATATAGTTTAGTTTATCAGGATATATTACAAATTAGGATGCACACTCTAACAGAAAGTTGTTGCTTTTTGGTTGCTAAATTGTATCTGAATCTTTGTGACCCCATTGACTGCAGCATGCCAGGCTTCCTTGTCCTTCACTATCTCCCTGAGTTTACTCAAACTCATGTCCATTGAGTTGGTGATGCGATCCAACCATCTCATCCTCTGTCATCCCCTTTTACTCCTGCCCTCAATCTTTCCCAACATCAGGGTCTTTTCCAATGAGTCTGCTCTTTGCATCAGGTGGCCAAAGTATTGGAGCTTCATCTTTCAATGAGTATGCAGGGTTGATTTCCTTTAGAATGGACTGGTTGGATCTCCTTGCAGTCCAAGGGACTCTAAGGAGTCTTCTCCAACACCACAGTTCAAAAAAATTAATTCTTTGGCATTCAGCCTTCTTTTTGGTCCAATGTTCACATCTGTACATGACTAATGGAAAAACCATAGGTTTAACTATACAGACCTTTGTCAGCAAAGTGATGTCTCTGCTTTTTAATATGCTGTCTAGATTTGTCATAGCTTTTCTTCCAAGGAGCAAGTGTCTTTTAACTTCATGACTGCAGTCACCATCCACAGTGATTTTTGGAGTCCAGAAAAATGAAATCTGCCACTGTTTCATATGCACCCCCCCCCCCCCCCCACCATTATTTGCCATAAAGTGATGGGACGATGTTAAAGCTGAAACTCCAGTACTTTGGCCACCTCATGCGAAGAGTTGACTCACTGGAAAAGACTCTGATGCTGGGAGGGATTGGGGGCAGGAGGAAAAGGGGATGACAGAGGATGAGATGGCTGGATGGCATCAGCGACTCGATGCACATGAGTTTGAGTGAACTCCGGGACTTGGTGATGGACAGGGAGGCCTGGCTTGCTGCAATTCATGGGGTCACAAAGAGTCAGACATGACTGAGTGACTGAACTGAACTGATGGGACCAGATTCTATGATCTTGGTTTTTTGAACATTGAGTTTGAAGCCAGCTTTTTCACTCTACTCTTTTACTTTCCTCAAGAGGCTCTTTAGTTCCTGTTAGCTTTCTGCCATTAGGGTGGTATTATCTGCATATTTGAATTATTGGTATGTCTCCTGGCAATCTTGATTCCAGCTTGTGATTCATTCAGTCTGGTACTTCACATGATGTACTCTGCATGGAAATTAAATAAGCAGGGTGACAATATATAGCCTTGATGTACTTCTTTCCCAGTTTGGAACTAATCCATTGTTCCATGTCTGGCTCTGTTGCTTCTTGACCTGCATATAGGTTTCTCAAGCAGCAGGTAAGGTGGTCTGGTAGTCTCATCTCTCTTTAACAATTTCCCACAGTTTGTTGTGATCCACAAGGTCAAAGCCTTTAGTGTAGTCAAAAGAAAGTTAGGAAGTACAACAGAATACAGTTTTAGGACTGGGGAGTTAAACTGAAAAATTAGGGAAAGGAGTTTCCCTGAGAAAGAACAGCATTTCTGAAGTGCATTAGCTAGGCACAAATTGTGGCAGAAGGGGACTTCAAGCAGGGGGACACACTAAAATACACACAAAAGTGTGGGGAGAGGAAGGAGTTTGGTGTACTGGAAAAACCAGAGAGGGCAGTATGGCTACACCCCAAAGAGGAAGAGGAGAAAGAAACTGATGAAGGTGGAGAAGTAAGCAGTAGCTAGGTCCCATGGGACACTGCCATCCATATGACTCCAAGTTTTAAGTTTCTGGCTCTTCTCTAACAAATAAAATGACTTCATGAATTTTTTTTACTAAATGTTGACTTTATTGACTTTCAAAACAGAAAACAGTTGCACTAAAGCTGACAATTCATACAGACAAACAGACACACACACAAACACACACACACACACCCCGCCCCCACACACATAATATAGAGCACCTTCCCCAAGGGCCTCATGGTTTGGCATTATTACAAAGTCTATTCTGTGGCCATATATATGATTCTGGGTCAGCTGGGTAATTAACTGAAAATTATCTTCATATTCATTTTCCCTCCCCAGGAATGTTTCCCGCAGAAAGACCCAGAATATGAAGTTTTCTAGAACAGTTTTGAAAAATGTTGCCTGCCAGCAGCATGTGAATTCTCTATTGTCTTTCAAGACTTTTATCCACCCAGCTGACACATCCATTTCCCCTGAAGAGCAAGTAGCTTGCTCTGCCCTGTGCCTTACTATTGGCAAGGCGGTGCAGGAATACATTGTAGTCTGTTTACCACCAGGGTAAACTGCCCTTCTATAACATTCTTGCAGAAAGGCATTTTGGGGGGTTCAGTAAAGTCTCCATCTATTTACAGGTACTGAAAATAACATACACACACACTCTAGACATTGTGCCAAGGTTACTTAATCTTTACTGCCAAGGTTAATTAATCTGGCCCTTGGCACTTTAGACCTCACAACAGATTCATGTATTCATGATGATATCCATCCTGTTATTTTCTGAAAATAAATTATTTTGTATGCTTTCCCAATTCTACCTTCTCCAAGCTACCTTACTTTTCTTCTCCACTCTTACTTTTCAACTACTCATAACAATGCCTTTTAAGCTGTCATTTTATTGAAAGTAATAAATTAAGACATTCATCTTGAGCGGTTTCACCTTTGCATAAGATTCAGCAACTTACACACCAGCATGCTCACAGTGTTAAGCAGATAGGAATTCAATTCAGTAGCAAAAACATTCACTGACCTTAGAAAGAAAACTTTCCGATTATAATTACTGGCTAGTCTTACACAGTTGCAACTTTCTAATACGGTATAATACTTTAAGATTAAATATTTTGAGGAATTTGTATCTTCTGTGCTTCTTCCCCAAAACGAAGTCATGGGCCACTTGCTGAGACTGATTTTGCTGGAGGTACTGAGTCTACAGCTGGTCGTCTTGGGAATCAGTGCTTACAGTGGATCCTTGGCTGCTGGTGTCGACAGTTTCATAGCACTTTTGGTCTTTGGCAAAGTTGATGAAAACCTGATTTTTTCAAGGGAAATGAAGCCATTAGCACTTGTAAGCCAAAGGAAGAAATAAGGGGTGTGCATATGTGTGGTGTGTGCACAATGGGAGAGCAAAGAAAAAGAAAATTAGATTTCATAGTGCTAAGTTGCTTCGGTTGTGTCCAACTCTTTGTGACTCCATGGACTATAGCCCACCAGGCTCCTCTGTTCATGGAGTTTTCCAGGAAAGAATACTGGAGAGAATTGCCATTTCCTCCTCCAGGGGGTTCTCCTGATCCAGGGATCAAACTGGTGGTGTCTCTTACGACTCCTGCGCTGGCAGGCAGGTTCTTTACCACTAGTGCCACTTGGGAAGCCCCAGATTTCATAGGGGCACCCCCAAATATATACACAAACTCTCGTTAGGAATCCTTCCTTTAGGTATTGAAATTTAACTGGAGTTTGAAAACAGTACCTATAACTACATTTATAATCATAATAAAGGATAAAATCTAAAGCTATAATTGAATACCTATAGCCACATATTTGCATCTATTTGACCTGCATCAGTATCTTTCAAGTATAAATAAGGAGCCCAATCCAAGCTCCTATCAAACGTTTCCATGATGATGTTGAGAGAAATTTCACTAGTTTTAAGAGTTAATACACTGAAATAAAATTTGTATACAAATGTCACAGTATGTTTCTTATGCTTACTATTTAACAGGCAGCCATTTATGACTTTGTTTAAAATCATTCATTCTATTAGTCATAGATTCATCCAGAAAATATTGAGAGACATGATACTGGTAATTGGTTACAAGTCCAAGGATAAATCTGTGTTGGCAAAGCCATAACTGCCTTAACTCTCCATAAATAAAACTCTCTGTAAGACGCAGCAAGATTTGGAGGCCACTTTAGCTTCCCTTTCAGGCCCTCTCCAGTGACAGGTACAATCTGATGCTCTGTATGTCAGGTCAGTTGAACTGTATAGAACTAAAACAGTGCAAAGGTGAAGGAGGATGCTCCATGAAGCCTCCAGTTACTGTATATAAATGTAACTAAGACAGATGATTTGAATGAAACAAAAGAATCCTGCATTTACCATTTTGGTTGCCTGAATCTAGCAGATCTAAATCTCACTAGATAACCCCATCCTCCCCTAATCTAGGAAGCCAATCAATAGAAATGTTATTTAAGAAACATTCCAAGGAGAAAGGAAGGAAAGTGTTAACAGCTATTTGTTTTATAGATGAAAATAATTGTTGCTTTACATATACAGACAACCAATGGGTACAGATGTCTTAGAGAAGGAAAAAAATTTTTCTCTCCATTAAAATTAGTTAACTCTTCATATTTTTTTATAACATTCCAAAATGCACTTATAAATAAATTAAGCTAAGTTTTTCAGGTGTAAGATTAGATATTGCTTCAATTAAAAATAAATTGAAGGTCATTAAAAAGATGTAATTATGTACAATTAAATTTTTTTTTAATAAATAATCAGAATGTATTAATGTGACACTGTGTACATGGACCATGGTATCCAGCTTACCTCTTCCAGAGTAGTCTGACTCACTAAGAAATTTGTGATATTTAAAGCAGTCTTGTTGGCCTCCAGCAGATCAAAAATATTTGCTACTCCTCCTGCAGTGACTGGCACATGATATTCTAACATGCTGAGGTGCTGATCCTGTGGGAACCAAAGGGGAAAAAAAATTATTCCACAATGTCAGATAATACTGAGTAGACTAGACATAACTTGACAAAGAGCTAAGAAACACACTGAAATTCATTCCTCTGGAAATGATCAGTTCAGTTCAGTCGCTCAGTCATGTCTGACTCTTTGCAACCCCATGGACTGCAGTATGCCAGGCCTCCCTATCACCAACTCCCGGAGTTCACTCAGACTCACGTCCATCAAGTCAGTGATGCCATCCAGCCATCTCATCCTCTGTTGTCCCCTTCTCCTCCTGCCCTCAGTCTTTCCCAGCATCAGGGTTTTATCCAATGAGTCAGCGCTTCGCATCAGGTGGCCAACGTATTGGAGTTTCAGCTTCAGCATCAGTCCTTCCAATAAATATTCAGGACTGATTTCCTTTAGGATGGACTATTTGGATCTCCTTGCAGTCCAAGGGACTCTCAAGAGTCTTCTCCAACACCACAGTTCAAAAGCATCAATTCTTTGGTGCTCAGCTTTCTTTAGAGTCCAACTTTCACATCCATACATGACTACTAGAAAAACCATAGCCTTGACTAGACTAACCTTTGTTGGCAAAGTAATGTCTTTGCTTTTTAATATGCTGTCTAGCTTGTTCATAGCTTTTCTTCCAAGGAGCAAGCCCTTTTAATTTCATGGCTGCTGTTACCATCTGCAGTGATTTTGGAGCCCCCCAAAATAAATTCTGCCACTGTTTCCACATCTATTTGCCATGAAGTGATGGGACCAGGTGCCATGATGTTAGTTTTCTGAATGTTGAGCTTTAAGCCAACTTTTTCACTCTCCTCTTTCACTTTCAGCAAGAGGCTCTTTAATTCTTCGCTTTCTGCCATAAGGGTGGTGTCATCTGCATATCTGAGGTGAAATATCAAATATTATTGATATTTCTCCTGGCAATCTTGATTTCAGCTTGTGTTTCATCCAGTCTGGCATTTTGCATGATGTACTCTGCATATAAGTTAAATAAGCAGGGTGAGAGTATACAGCCTTGACGTAATCCTTTCCCAATTTGGAACCAGTCTGTTGTTCCATGTCCAGTTCTAACTGTTGCTTCTTGACATTCATACAGATTTCTCAGGATGTGACAGGTCAGGTGGTCTGGTATTCCCATCTCTTTCAGAATTTTCCAGAGTTTGTTGTGATCCACACAGTCAAAGGCTTTGGCATAGTCAATAAAGCAAAAACAGATGTTTTTCTGGAACTCTATTGCTTTTTTGATGATGCAGCAGATGTTGACAATTTGATCTCTTGTTCCTCTGCCTTTTCTAAAACCAGATTGAACATCTGGAAGTTCACGGTTCATGGACTGTTGAAGCCTGGCTCAGAGAATTTTGGGCATTCTTTTGCTAGCATGTGAGGTGAGTGCAATTGTCCAGTAGTTTGAGCATTCTTTGGCATTGCCTTTCTTTGGGTTGGGACTGAAAACTGACCTTTTACAGTCCTGTGACCACTGCTGAGTATTCCAGATTTCCTGTCATATTGAGTGCAGCACTTTCACAGCATCATCTTTTAGGATTTGAAATAGCTCAACTGGAAAAATAATATGTATGTTTGGAAACTAACAGCTTTCGAAGAAGAGATAAGTTTTGTGAATGTCTGAGAGAAAACAAATTTAAAAGCTAATAAAAATTCTAAAACATTCTACCTTCATGTGTACTTAGAAAGTGACTATAGTCTTGCCTAGAAAAAATATTGTGGAATGATATTGCTGGTGTCAGATTACAATAAGTTCACATAAGCTTTTTCAGAGATAACTTTTAAAAATTTCTTTTGTTTTAGTTAGAATTGTTCTAAAAGGCTAAGAATTAGTTCAATTTATATTGGCTAAAGTTGGCAGATTTCAAAAGCATTGTCTAGGGGAAATCTCATTCAAATAATGCCACATTCTTTCTTAACTCTAAAAATCTTTTCAATTTATTTAGTCCATGGTATTACCGTCAATTTAGTACTCTATTATTATTTCCTTGGAGTATCTTTAAACATCTTGCTTTTCTGAATATTTTATCAGTTATCATGTCCCATTTATTTTTCCCTTTAAAATAACTCTCAAATGTAACCATTCCTCTCTATGTGCACCATCAATATTATTAACTTGATGTTTATCATTCCATATCTGAGTTATTGCAACAGCCTCTTCAGAAGCCTAGAAACCATATACTCTCATGTGTTCCAACACAAAGTAGCTAGAATAATCTTTCCTAAATACTAGTTTGGTCAGGATGTTTTTTAACTGCATAATCAACCCCTGTAACCTATATGGGTCAGATGAAGATTGTTACTGGAAACCCCTCTTCTCACACCTTTGCTTACTGTCTAGCCCCTCTCCTTGATTTGTGTTTACATCACGCCTGTCACTGCAGTCAGGCCATCTTACTTATTTTTACTTTCAAATTATTGTTTTGCTATCTCCCTTTTTAGAGATCTGGAAACCATCATACACTTGTAAAGAATGGTCTACATAGGAAGACATCAAACTTTTATCATCACTGCACTTGTCTTGTAAGCTCTAGTCCCATGAGGAACAGACCAGGACAAATACAATCTCAAGTTCACTGAGAGAAAAAGCACTATGACCAATGCAATTTGTGCAAAAATAAAGCGTTCTTTAATTTTAAATTTGATTTTAATTTAGATGATAGAAAATGGTCCTTGATAAGCATCATAAAAGCTATTTCTTCCTGGAAAACTTAGTTTAGGTTTCAGAGGTTGAGGGAAAAGTATTTTGTACAGATAAAAGAATTGTTTTTAAAAACGCTCCCTATTTGGCTTTCCAGAATCACTTTATGTTAATATGGTGCCTGACAGTTCATGAAGCATCTTTGTGGACATTTTATCATTTAGTTCTCACACGAGTCTTGTGAAGTATATATCAAAAGTATTTATAAAATGGGAATATGAGGCTTAGAGACTTTAAATCTCTTGCTGGAATCACACAGGTAGAATTGGATCTCAGTCTAAGTCTTCTACTTTCTTTTCATCATTCCACACATGATTTTCGTTTTAAAACAATTATTTGCTATAATCATCTTGTACAAATTATCTGCACATCAGAGATGATATAATGATAACTTTTTTGTCAAGTGCATTTAAATGTGTATTACATGAGATTTATGTGTACGCATCTGTGTGTGCCCATTCTGTTAATACACATATGTAAGATTAAATTAATTGAGTCATGTTTCAGGTAGTGTGTGATTGAGAACTTGATTTCCAAGCAATTCTCCTCAAAACTTTGTGGGCTTATTTTTCAAATGAGGAAAGCAAAGGAGATAATCTCTTCTAGCTGTGACATACAGACAGGAACTCTGTAATTTTTTTTTTCTAAGAAGGAAAGCCCTTGGTCATATGTATCTGTCATCCCTCACTTCTCTAACATATATAACCAATAAACTACTTAAGTATACAATCCAACCTGAAAACTAATACAATATGGTCATAAAGCCTTTGTGAGGAAGAAATAATGGTATGTAAAAGGATTATGATATTCTTAAGCAGCTACAAAAATATATAACTTAATTTGAAGATTTTATTTGTTCATACTAAGTATGCTTCAGAATATCTTAACCATCTTGAACTAATAAATATATTAAGATGAGTAATAAAGGTATGGTCAACTTGAAAATGACAAACATCCACTACCCTATTACAGCTATCAAAACCAGTCAATCTCTTACTTACTTTTAAGTATGTTTTTGGAAAGTGCAGCTGCATGAACCTTGTGAGGGCCTCCATGCTCACTCTGGCATTCTTCACGTGAACCTTGACAGTAAATCCTCGCCCAAACCTAGAAAGAAGTGCAAAACATAATATGAGTTATGTTTTGCTGAAATAGCTCTTCTGGAATTCTAGATAATGAAACAGGACCCAAGCTGACAATTATAGGCCCTTTTCCTTTACAAAGAGTATCACTTTGCAATAAAAAGTTCAGGGCATGTTGCAAACTGGAAATAATGCACTGCTCTGACTTCTTATTTCTACCACTATATAAAGTCAGATCCTTTGGACAAAAGCTGCATTAGAAATGAAACATAAAGTCTTTCTTTGGCATTCATGAATTGGTGTGTCTTCTGTCCTTCAGTTGTGTCTGACTCTTTGTGACCCCATGGACTGTAGGCCATCAGGCTCCTCTGTCCATAGAATTCTCCAGGCAAGCATACTAGAGTGGGTAGCCATTCTGTTCTCCATGGGATCCTCCCAACCCAGGGATCGAACCTGGGTCTTCTACATTGCAGGCAGATTCTCTACCATCTAAGCCACCAGGAACTGATGTCAATTTTGGGGCTAAACACTTTCTAATTTAAAGCAAAGAAGGTCTTGATAGGCAAGTTATTGAAGATTTGGTATCAACTGTAAAGATTAAAATCATTGGGGTTTTAAAAATAAATAATAAACCAACATAACTGCTAACTTTTATACTTTATACTTTTGCATCAGAGTAGTGTTTGTAAACAAGTCACAGCAAACTCTCTGAGAATAACATATAAGTTCTTTTTCATTCTTTTTTCGTATCTTGATCAACTTTGTTTTATAAGAAAGTCAAGCTGTTGTACAGATAAAGATATAAAGGAATGTCATGGTGTTTGAAGATTAACATGGATATGTATAAATGCGTATGTACTCTGGCAAATATATTAATTTATTTTTAATTTGATAGTATGATATTTATGTACATCTCCCCAATGTATTTTTGGTTAAAAGGTTTTAAATGTAGTAAAAATGTTAAATAGCTTACTGAAAGCCTATGCAAATGACAAATGAACATACTAGACAAAAATCAATGCCTTCATGTACTTGTCAAGATCTAATTTGTTAGAGTTAACTCTTGAGAGTATTTTGGTTGGGGAATAATAATCATATCATTATTATATTATCATTATTATTAGCTTTTAGGCCTTCTAGGTTTGGGGGTTATTAATTAAAAAACATTCAATCCTCAGTACTATTATTTAACTTTAAAGTGAATCAATGGTTAGCTTCTCCATTCCAGTTTTACTACGCATTGTAGGATAGGCTGCTGAGATACTCTTTGAAGGCAAGTATAGCCCTGGTAGATTGATTACTCTACACCATGTGTTAAACATGCATTTGTTCTTTACCTGCTCTTAATGTGCTGCAATGATCCAATACATTGGAACCTTCCATTCACCATAATGGCCAACCTTGTACAGAGAGCCTCACATTCTTCCATGCTGAAAGGCAGAATCATGTCAGCATTCTGGGCACAGAAAATTGGCTTAAGTTCCTAAGCATAGGTTTAACTCTTTTCTTTACGGCACCTTAGGAATACTGTTTGAATATTTGAGTCCCTTAAACTGTCTTTTCCTTTGAAGAACAAAAAAATCTTTTAACATATAATGTAAATGTCTTTGCATAGGGTTTATTACTGTTTCTTTTCAAACTTGAGGACATCTTTCTCACCTGGATTGCTGCTCTATCAAACAGTATTTCTTTCAAGCTCTTTCAAGCTTTGACTTAAGACCTACATTTTGTAAGAAATATTTCCAAAATAATACTAAGTTGTTTTCATTATGCCTTATACTCAATATTTAGATGACTTTTTATTTATTTATTTATTTTGGCCACACCCCACAGCATGCAAGATCTTAGTTCCCTGACCAGAGAGTGAACCTGTGTCCCCTGCAATGGAAGCACAGAGTCTTAACCACTGGGCCACCAGGGAAGTCCCTCAGTTGGCTTTTATGTTTTTGTATTTATAACCAGTTAACCTGTACTTGATTATATAATTCTGACTTCATGGACTATGATACTGGAGGAGATCTTAGGTATCATCTTGAGATCTTAGGTATCACCCTGTCCACTTAAACACAAAAGTTAATGGAAAATCAGTGATTGGCTTCAGAACAAATACTGTGCTTGGGGGCAAGGTTAGTATATAGGATATAAATAAGTCTCAGTTCTAAACATATCTAGTTCTTTTTCTACTATATGATCATTATAATGAAAGGATAAACTTAATACAAGGCCAATCTTATAAGAAAGGCACAGATAAAAAGCTTTAGTAGCTTTTTTACTTAGTTGATTGGCAGGGTCTACTTTATGGAGGAGGCTTGTGGACTAGTTCTGAAAGGATTAGTAAGATTAGAATTTGGAAAGATTTTGTGTAAAGACCAACTCTAGTAGAAGGCACAGCAAAGACAGGGCATGGTGATAGGAAAGGGCAGGGAGTGTATGTGGAACCACGGATCACTCAGATTGATTGATAGGAAAGTTAGATGAGGTTGGATAATAAAAGGCCTTGCAAACTAAGCCAAAACATGCTAAATTTTATGTGATAGGGCAATAGAGAGGAATGATTGAGTTAAGAGGGTCAAAAGTTATGGAAATTTTATTTTTTAATAGATTGCTAGGCCCTACCTCCCCACAAGAGCTGGGATCTCACCGGAAAATCCTCTTGACTTCCTCTTTTGACTATGAACATAAAATACTTTAATCCAATTGTGGAATTCACTCTCAGTATATGTTACACAGGATTACTTCCTCTCATCTGTCATCTGACTCTAAAGTTCCACACCCAATTTACCTATGAGAAGTGAGGATGACAGAACATTTATTCTGGACTTCTTCTGAAATGATCTTCCAGAGGTGCCGTTTTGACTTAGGATCCATCCCAGAGCTTGGCTCATCCTTAATAGAAAGTTACAAGAAGAATTTATCAAATTAATTAAATTTTGATGAGGTTCTTTACATGAATCATTGCATCTCACTTGCCTAGAACAGAAATCACTTTTCGAGGTCCTATGACTAACTTATTTTATACTTAACAGGCTTTTTTCTGCTGCTGTCAAAAAGCTCAAAATTAATCATTTTAAATTGTCAATCTGTTTTAAACAGTCTCAGTGAAGTTGACACTCTGCTACTTTACACATGTCTCTTATATTTCTTTGGAAAAAAATCTGCTTCAATTACTGACAAAGCCAGAGTTTTGATATTTAATACTATATCATCACATATATATCTGAAGCTACATCAACAAGATTGCTGCCTTGCTCCTGATGGTAGAATTGTGCCTGTAAGTGATAGATAATATGCCATGTGAAGCACTGCTGCTGCTGCTGCTAAGAATGCATTTTTTTTGTTAATATGATTGAGGTGCATTTTCAGTTTTATGTTATTAATTGAAATGTAATACTCCTTGGGGAAATAAAAGTAAGATTTGCAGAAAATGCCAAATAGAAAGATATAAATTACATTTTAAAGTAAATGACGTTTTGAAAAATTATTCAGGCATAAAATTAGAAATGTAGCAATGGAGAACTAAATAAGCAATAATAGATCCTGACAGATGATTAAAAAATCAAACTGTAGGTCAAGATTAAGTAAAAATTAAAAATATATGTCTGAAATGGAAAGTATGCAGATAGGATCAGCAAAGGCTTATTTTTATAGCAAAGGGTTAAATTGAAATTTAAAGAAAGAAATAAGTATTAGTTTGGGGAAACAGTAAAGATTATATTGTCACTGTTCCTATTTTTGAAGACAATGGCATATATAGTAAGTATATATAAAAAATATATATAGTATCTTTCTCTCATGGCCTGATTTCAATTCAGCTCATTAATGCATAACATTTGCATAGAGCTTTTTAACATTTTAAAGTACTTTACATCTATTATCTCATAGGGGTGCCTAAGGATTGTTTTCTTAAATTTAAGGGACACTTATACAATAGAATTCCATTATGAGTGTCAATTGGCAGAAACATAATGCATTATATGCTTCCGGTATTATACAGAGAGGGCTTATGCATTACTCTATCTGGGCAGTTTAAATGATTTGATGTTCTATATTATTTAATCCCTGAAATAATGTGATGATTTATAACTGGTGATTTTATTGCATAGTTAGGCCTCTTTTGAAGTTTTGGAAGTCCTTGAATGAAAGGGATCTTCCAAAATAAGGGCAGCTTATTTCTCTGAAATAAACACTTTTCACAAGGTTTGGCTTGGGGACCAGAATGCTATGTCACCCCTAAGGTAACTTATATTTCCAGGTGATCAATTTAATTTTTCAGCTTTTAATCAAAATATTAACATGACATGTATTTCTTGCTTTCAAAAAATTCAGGTAAAATAGAATGGCATATTTTCAAGATTGCATCTCAAGCTAGGTAACTCATGTTTTTAAGCAACAAGGAGATAACATTTTAGGACAATGTGTTGGAAGCTGGAAAATGTGTTAATTCACCTGATCAGTTACCAATAGAACTGATTCCTTCAATAACTGGGAATTAAATTCTGTCATAGTTTTACTTACTCATCTGAATATCCTGAATTTGTTTCAGCTACTTCCTATTCCCATGTTTCCTCTTAAATTACCTGAGCCATAGCTTCAGACAAAAAATATTTTTGAGGGCATATTATTATGGCAACAAATTACCTGGTATAAATTTCCTTAATGAGACAGTATATGTGACGTGCTTTACATAATAACCACCACATAGTGATACCCAACCCAGGAATCAAGTGGAGGTCTCCTGCATTGTAGGCAGATTCTTTACCAGCTGAGCTACCAGGAAAGCCCCTAATGAGACCTCAGTAAATGCTTATTGCAATAATGATAATGAAATGTTATACACACAATTGGATATGTGATTCTAATTGGGCAGTAGCCTTTTTCACAATGATTCTCTTACCAGCAACAGAATGGAAGGTTTCCCTATCAAGGCCAGTGCAGTTGACAATTTTCTTTTTGTGCCGTAACTACACATAGAGGTAACTTTGTCCTTGTAGGGCATCAGGTGAAGTCTCCCAAGGAGTTTTTGAACAGTCTGCGGGTGGAAAAAAGGACTTGTTGATTTTCCCTCGCCAAAACCCTTAAAGCATTAAATGGAAAAAGAGCTACTTGTGAAAGGAGTTTTATAATGAAGAAATACATATTTTAATTTTATTTTCAAAGGTACACTTAAAGATGAATCGTTCATTTAAAGATAAACGCAATTCCATGGAGGCCCATTCATAAATACGATTTCTTGTCCCCCCAACACATGTGCGTGTATGTGTGTATGTGTTTACAATGGTTCTTTCTGCTGTATTGACACAGGATTTACTTTTAAGCTTCAAAGAGCTAAAACAGAATTCATCCCTTTACAAGGCAGGTTTCTTATTGATTGTCATCACTGTTTCATCTTTTTTCTTACTGTGGGATGAGCTGTCACAAAGGCTTTAGGTCTATTTAAAAATGACCCAGTATCAAAACTGTCGTGTATTAACTTAGGAATCTTGGGTTCTTGTGGCTATTTCAGTAGTTAAATAGCTCTGGCAAATAGTGGAATCCTAGGAGGATTTAAGAATTCCCCAAGGGGTGCAAAAATAGAGAAAACTGTCCAAAAGATTAGTCTTTCCATTAAAAAGGTAAATAATTGTAGTGAGGTATAAAAGCACATTTCAAAAATCAAATTGGAATCTATTCTATTTTACTTGGGCATTTTGTACATGCCCAGTCAACTACTCAGTTGTGTCCAACTCTCTGACACCCTATGGACCCACCAGGCTCCTCTGTCCATGAGATTCTCCAGGAAAGAATATGGGACTCAGTTGCCATTCCATCCTCCAGGGGATCTTCCCAACCCAGGGATCTAACCCACATTTCCAGGCAAATTCTTTACCACAAGTCACTTGGGAAGCCCATTTTGTAGGTAATTCCATGTTTCAAAAGTTATCTGAACACTAAAAGATATATAGGCATCACCAACCAGGGCTCAAGCCAAAGCCTAAGGCAAATCTCCTTCTTTATTTGACAGTTTTTAAAAGATAATGGAACAAATATGGGCCAAGATGTTTCTAAAGCTGAGTTCATAGGTGTGTTTATGATATATATACAATCAAGCTAATACTGCTTCCATTATCACTGTCAAGAGAAAATTGTCATAGTTTTCCAGATGTCAGCTTGGTCTTGAGTGTGGGTAGGTGGGAAGCATAAGCAAAAATGGTTTTCAAATAAACTAGTTCTTCACACTTATACTCACTTCTTTAATATCTTTTTCTGGAATTCCATGTACTCTAGCATAGAAATATAAATGTTCTTCTATGGTTACCAGGTCATCCAAAGCATCTTCCTGAGGACAGTAGCCAATTAATGAGCTGTGAGAGTTAACGTGAGCCAGAGACCTGAAGAAAAAGCGTCAAAAACATGAATGACTTTCTAAAGACATTTCCCTCCTAGCCCTCAGATGCTGGGTGTGTGTGCATGCTAAGTCACTTCAGTTGTGTCTGACTTCGTGCGACTCTATGGACTACAGCCTGCCAGACTCCTCTGTCCATGGGATGTTCCAGGCAAGAATACTGGAGTGGCTTACTGTGCCCTCCTCCAGGGGATCTTTCCAATCCAGGGATCGAATCCACACCTCTTAAATCTATCTGCTTTGGCAGGTGGGTTCTTTACCACTAGCGCCACCTGGGAAGCCCCTCAGATGTTGAGAGGGTAGTTCTGTTTGGGTTGTGGTGATTGGTGAGTCTGGTAAAAAGATATAAAATGATCCCACCATCATAATCACACTGAAAAATTTAAAAATTTCCACTCACTTGAGTAGCTGGTTTTCTCCTAAGGATTTAATAATATAACCACAAAATAACATCAAAAGTTCACTTTAATTATTTTTCTCATTTAATTATGTTGTGTTTGGTAATTTGAAGCACTTGTTTTTCATACCCAGTCTTATTTCTGATCAGAATGTTTCCACTTGTAGGAATTATGTCTCCTGTCAGCATCTTGAAGATGGTGGTTTTTCCTGCTCCGTTCACCCCAAGAAGTCCAAAGCACTGGTTTGAGGGAGAAAAAAAAATGTAAACTAATTCAAACCAAAGACAAGTTTCTATTATATCTCTTTTCTTCCTTTCCTTGCGTGAAATAAATTATCAAAGTACTGATTATTGCAGTGCTTTGCTGGCATTGATTGGATAAAGCTTTCACTTTTAAAACAAATGGGTACTTAGGTATCTTTTTTTCCTTTAACCATCTGAATATTTGTGTATATACCTAGGACTTGTTTTTACATATTATACTCTAGCACGCCTCTGTGTGACATGATAGAATATCCAATAAGGCAGATATGCTAACCTGACAAAGTAATTGTATTTATAAATTTAAAATTATTCACACAAAATCACAACTTTACTAAATAAGCAACTGAAGCAATAATCTCTTTATCCGATTGAATAAATTTGATGTGTTTAGTTTGCAGCCCTCCTCAGCAAAAAAGGAAATACCCACATTCTCTTTCTGCTTTCAAAGCTGTCTTAACTACTGCTTCTATGAAAACAGCAATATTATGAATATGAATGCAATTTAGGACCTCAGTTCTGACAACTGATTTCTATATTCTGTCTTTGCTGCTGCTGCTGCTAAGTCGTTTCAGTCGTGTCCGACTCTGTGCGACCTCAGAGATGGCAGCCCACCAGGCTCCGCCATCCTTGGGATTCTCCAGGCAAGAACATTGGAGTGGGTTGCCCTTTCCTTCTCCAAGAGGCCTAAAAACTAAGAGTTGAAAAGAGCTCCCTGAAGAGACTTCTTGACTGAAAGTCCACTCAAGAAGGATAGTAACTTGGGAAGGGGATCAGGATATGGTGAGTCCTCCCTGCCAAGAGGGGAGGGTTACAGGATAAGTAACACATAGACACATGTAAATTATATATATAGAATCCATCAAAATATTTAAAGGCTGACTTCATATTTCTAGAAAAAATTAAGGAAAGATAAAATTTTTGTCACTTACCATGTCAACATAAAGGATGCATGCATGCCTGCATGCTCAGTAATATCCAACTCTTTTGCGACCCCCATGGATGTAGCCTGCCAGGCTCCTCTGTCCATGGAATTTTCCAGGCAAGAATACTGGAGTGGGTTGCCATTTCCTCCTCCATATAAAGTAGACTTAGAAACAGAACATTGTTCCTTACCTCCCCAGCAGGTATCCCAATGCTGATGTTGTTTACAGCTATAATCTTTTTGTGGATAAGTTGGTAAGTCTTTGTGAGACGATGGAGTTGGACCAGGTCATAATCATTTGCACCTTTCTCAACTCGAAATCTTTCAGCCTGCACATCTTCATCTTCATCTATTGTCTCAATAACAGATGAAGAACTAAATTTTCTAAAGAAGAGTCTAAAAAATGAACCCGATGATTTTGCATCAATAATTTTGAAATGACACCACTCAGTTTTGACATCTTTTTAAAAGTTCTCACTTCACAAAAGTGTGCCAAGTTTGTTTTATATTTTTCATGCATTTTGCTAAATAACTTAAAAATTAGCATGGGTGTTCTTTATAATATTTGTTATAATATTTGAGAAACAGTTTTTGCTTTCAATGACTTAAATACTTACAGATTCCCTATTACAAGTCAGAATCTTAATTCTAGTAACAAAGAACTTTAGTTTGGGTTTGAAAGTTACCCCTAACAGAGAGACCAGAGTCATTAGTAGGACTCAACACCTACAAGACCATGATCAATGATCATCTTTTTTTTTAATTTGTCCTATTTATTCTTTGGTCATCAATAATACAAATGTTATTCTATAGTCTTTTTTTTTTTTTTTTTACTATGAATGTCTTACCTAGGACCTAGCCAATATATTAAGGTTATCAGTCCTGAAAACTCTAAGAAATCTCAAACCCACTTCAGTATCCTGTCTACTGAATACTGAAAAAAACAAACCAACAAATCAATTTAGGTCTTCCTCTCAATGTCCCTGTTTCTTTTAATGACATCCCTAGAGATTCCAATTGTGATATTTTCTTTGAATCTTCCCCAATCTAAAATCCACTCATGCAGTCAGCATCCTAATACTGGAAATATCTTAAAAACAGCCAGTTATTTATCATTTTCTGTTTCTGTTACCATCACAGGCTTTCATTTTTTTTCTCACTTAGGTTTATCCAGGAACCTCAAACTGCTTCATTGTCTCTGAATCTTTCCTTCCAATCTGCACTACCTCCACAAAATCACAGCTCCTAAAGCACCATTTGATCCTGTTGGTCTCTGTTAAAAAAACTTCAATGTGCTACTATTAATATTAGTTTATTGAGTAAAGTCCAAGCTATCACTCTTTAACCAAGCAATCAGTATACTCCATAATTTTTCAACCCCATGCTTCAGCTCCTACTCTTTCATTATATTTAGTCTATGCTCTAATCAAATTTTATTCCTTATTTCTCAAATATGCCACCCAATTTTTCAATCTTTGTTCTTGTCTTCCCTTTTATTAATTTAAATCTTAATTTCCAATAAGTAATACATGCACTTCATTTATTAAAATTAAAATGGTACTAAAGAATATTTAGGGAAAAGTCTCCTTCAAATACATACAGTTTTTTAGCAGAAGCATTCATAATTAGAAATAGTTTATGCATATATATGCATAAAAATATATTTCCTTTTTAAAACCCAAATGGTAATATACTTCATATGTAGCTCTGAACCTCGCATTTCTCATTTAACAAATATTAGAAGTAATCCAAAATATGATATAGTGAACTGCATCATTCTTTCTAATGGCTGCATAGTGTTTCACTTATAAATTATGAACATAATTTATTTAACCAGTCCCAAATGCAGTACATTTAGGTTATTTCCATTCTTTTGCTATTAGGAATGGTTACTATGATGAATAAATTTATATATACATAGTTCTGCATATTTGTTAGCATATCTGTAGGGAAAATTTCTAGAAATAGAATTGTTGGGTCAATGATGTTTATTTATGATTCTGTCATCATTTTACTCAATCTTCTTTTTCTGAATACATTGCTAGTATCTACATACTCAATTTTCTTTTCCCACTTCTACTTTCTATCCTTCTAAACACAACTCAAAGACTGTATCTTCTGTTTCTGTACATATTTTCTCTCTACCACTGAATTTTGATCTCTTTTAGACAAACAACTGGGCTTGTTAGTTACAAATTTTACTACCTCATTTTACAATACTTGCAGAACCATAGTAAGGCTTGAGAAATATTTACTGAATGAAAGAGATTGTGAATTGTGCGACAACTTTTAAAGTTTTTTGAGCAAAACATTCCCATTTCACTAATGGAAAAGCTTAGACTATTGACCCTTCTCTGAACATTTTGAATTGAGTTTTGTCATGGATGTCAAACACTGTTTTCATTGTATTTACCTGAGTTTATTTATTAGCCACTCATTGATTAAAAGTCGCAAGAAAAAGAACATGGTTCCCTGAGAAACTAAAGCCACAAACATTGCACCTAGTTTATCCATCTCAAAGGTTTCACTTGGATACTCCACTCCATATGCTTTTAAGAAGTCCAGGACCGACTGTTGTTGAGAAAGTTCGATCAAACCATAGCCAAAACAGAATTGTGGGAAAATCAGGAAAATGCGCTTGAGGGTTTCAGAAATAAGTTCTAAAGTCTGAAATAAGAGAAAAAAAAAGTAAATAAAGTTCAGTGTTAAGTTTCCAACAAATTGATGAAAATTTGAAACTAGATGTAGATAAATACTGAAACTTGAGAAGCTTATCTAGATTGGTAATTATTGCATGTACATGCTGAATTTACATATAAACATTTACTATAACCAAATGGTGTCAATTTATTACCAAAAGAAAAGCAGAAAAGGATTATATATATATTTGAGATGGTCTAAGGTGTCAGGTCAAACCCTGGGGACTTCAGAATGTAGTAATAGCAAGGTGATAGAGTACCTGTGGGGCTTCCCTGGTGGTTCAGGTGATAAAGAATCTGCCTGCATGTGGGAGACCCAGGTTCAGTCCCTGGGCTGGGACTGAAGGCCCTGGAGAAGGGAATGGCTATCCACTCCAGCATCTTTGCCTGGGGAATTCCACGGATAGAGGAGCCTGGTGGGCTATAGTCCATGGGGTCACAAAGAGTTGTACATGACTGAGCAACTAACACATAGGTAGGTGCCTGAGTAAAGAGGGATTTAGTAAACTTTTGGATCTAAGGTAATTCCTACTTGAAGAGGGAATAAAATGGTAAAATGACACAGAAGGAGAAACAACCTATCTCAAAGAGGAGCAAATGGCACATTTTCATGCTATTTATACTTGGGACCAACCACTTGCAGCTCATGAATTTTCTTATTCCTTCTGGAGTATGCTTGTCTATTCCTTACTTAATTTTAGCTTTATTCTTTTCCATTCAATTGTCCAGCATTGTTAGGGCTTCCCTTCTCACTAATCATAATTGTTAGCTATGAATGGAAAGTGATGCCTACAATGAAGTAGATTCCAATACATGACTGAAAGGGAATGAGTTAGGTTTTTTCTCTATGAATGTTCAAATGAATCTTAACTCACAGTCATACAACTAAGACATGTTGTCTTTGTCCCTCCCATACCACAACAATTTGTTAGTAAGTCATGGAAAAAGCAAGAGAGTTCCAGAAAATCATCTATTTCTGCTTTATTGATTATGCCAAAGCCTTTGACTGTGTGGATCACAATAAACTGTGGAAAATTCTGAAAGAGATGGGAATACCAGACCACCTGACCTGCCTCTTGAGAAATCTGTATTCAGGTTAGGAAGCAACAGTTAGAACTGGACATGGAACAACAGACTGGTTCCAAATAGGAAAATGAGTACGTCAAGGCTGTATATTGTCACCCTGCTTATTTAACTTCTATGCAGAGTACATCATGAGAAACGCTGGACTGGAAGAAGCAGAAGCTGGAATCAAGATTGCCGGGAGAAATATCAATACCCTCAGATATGCAGATGACACCATCCTTATGGCAGAAAGTGAAGAGGAACTCAAAAGCCTCTTGATGAAAGTGAAAGTGGAGAGTGAAAAAGTGGGCTTAAAGCTCAACATTCAGAAAACGAAGATCATGGCATCTGGTCCCATCACTTCATGGGAAATAGATGGGGAAACAGTGGAACAGTGTCAGACTTTATTTTGGGGGGCTCCAAAATCACTGCAGATGGTGACTGCAGCCTTGAAATTAAAAGACACTTACTCCTTGGAAGGAAAGTTATGACCAACCTAGATAGCATATTCAAAAGCAGAGACATTACTTTGCCAACAAAGGTCCATCTAGTCAAGGCTATGGTTTTTCCTGTGGTCATGTATGGATGTGAGAGTTGGACTGTGAAGAAGGCTGAGCGCCAAAGAATTGATGCTTTTGAACTGTGGAATTGGAGAAGACAGTTGAGAGTCCCTTGGACTGCAAGGAGACCCAACCAGTCCATTCTAAAGGAAATCAACCCTGGGATTTCTTTGGAGGGAATGATGCTGAAGCTGAAACTCCAGTACTTTGGCCACCTCATGCGAAGAGTTGACTCATTGGAAAAGACTCTGATGCTGGGAGAGATTGGGGGCAGGAGGAGAAGGGGACGACAGAGGATGAGATGTCTGGATGGCATCACTGACTCAATGGATGTGAGTCTGAGTGAACTCCGGGAGTTGGTGATGGACAGGGAGGCCTGGCGTGCTGCGATTCATGGGGTCGTGAAGAGTTGGACACGACTGAGCGACTGAACTGAACTGAACTGAAGAAATTTAGCTGACTGATTGGCTGCATGATTTCTCCAGTGTCATACAAAGTATCTGACTGAGTACCTCCATTCCCCTACTCAAGCCCTATCAAATGTCAATAGTTTTGTCATTGCATAAATACAATCAGGGAGCCAAATCCTTTGAGCTGTTTTGTAGATACTGAAACCCCACCAGGTGGTAGAAGTTAACTTGTAAGCTGCCCACAAGCACAAAGACCCCAGATGACTGGAATTAGAAGGCTGATGAGATTGACCCCAATTACCTGACCACCAGCCAATCAGAAGAATGTCCATAAGCTGATCACATACCCCACAACCTTGTCTGCCTCACCCTGTCTTTAAAAACCCTTCTCTGAAAGCCACCAAGGGAATTTAGGCCCTTCGAGTGTTAGCTGACTCAACTCTTTGCTTGGTGCTCTACAATAAAATGATGCACGTGTTTCACCAAAAAATACAATCAGAGACATTAAACTAGATAAATACAACCAGAGACATTAAATTAAAAATTCTAAAAAGAATTTTTAAAGGCCATAGTTTCCCTTCCACGACATTTAATACAATCAAATGAAATTCTTCTATTCTATTTAGAGAATGCAAAATACAAAAAATCTTTCCACCTTGAACATATTGAAGCATTTGATTCAATCACTGAAGTTTAGCAGACTAATAAGGGACCTTACCGCATCATTAGGCTTTTCCTTGGAAAGAAAGTACACCACCGACAGGGAAACAATGGAATTGATGCCAAAAAAAAGGTTGATGCAGACGTAAGTGATGAAAGCCATTCCTGTATCATGGAAGAGCCCAGCCAGCAAGTACATCCAAGAAAATGTGGCATACCTTTATAATAATAATACCAAGAATTAAAATCATACCATGATTACTCTTTTACTAAAGAAATAAATAGCTTAGATGGTGTTCCAAAGTGAAAATAAACATTAGGATGAGTTGTCAAGCCTTGTAGTTAGACCTCTTTTTTTATCTCTTTTTAACAACAGCCAAAAAAAAAAAAAGTGAAGCGCACACTTTTTTTTACCCTTACAATAAAGATGTTATGTATTTTACAATGTCACCATATGACTAAATCATGAAGCATACTTTGAAGGAATCTTCAGTAGTCGTTACAACCACAAATTAATTTTCACTCGTGAAGAGTCAGACACGACTGAGCGACTAAACAATACAGTACTGGTACCTCACCCAGTCAAGATTTTTTTGGGGGGTGGAAATATGAGTTTAATAGATACATGTATTATAATTTAAAGTTGAGGAAAAAAAATGACCTCATTGTTGGCTAGCTAAGAAGACAGAGCGTGCTTAGAAACTGCATGTCCTGTTTTGAGCAAACACTTGAGTGACCTTTGGGGTAAAGAAGTAAAACTAGAGACAGAGAGATCCTTCATCAGCTACAATTGCTAACTAAATGGATACTACTCATGCATTCAGGGCAGAAAGAACTGCTACTAAAGTATTGATATTGAACTGTACTGCTCCTATTAATTACCCTAATTCAGAAACAATTTTATGTTTGTGTTCTTAGGTATTCATCATAATAAAAATAAATATACATGAACATATTCACTTTTTAACATCATATATATTTATATGTACTCACAATTTGTTAATACATAAATTCACAAATGTCTATACATTTTTCTGATCATTTTGAAGAGTCCATTTGATGTAAATTAAATTACAAATATAAATCGCTAAGTGTAACATTCGGCACCCAGTTAAGTGCTCATTATTAATAGGTATACTATTAATAACAACATTAATTTTCACAAGTATTACACTTTACAAACTATGGACTAGCAAGTGTAATATATTGCTAATCATTACTCGTGGCAAATGAAACCCCAAGACATTTGTAAATTAGCTAAAGAGATTTAGGTTTGCATCTAGGAGCATTTAATTCTGTAAATTCTTCTTTCACCACAGCTTACCCAAACAGCAGAAGTAGGAGAGATACAGCGCTTAGGTTGTTTTCACTGTAGAAGGCAGGTAACTTGAAAATGGTAATGACACCAATTGAAAATGCTACAGGCACCAAGTAGAAGGCCTATGGGAATATGTAAAACGACGTTTAACATATGGCAAGTTTTTTCTTTTTTTGAATCGATAGCCCATCTAGTTTAAAACTGTAACAAATCAACCTAGAAACACTTCAAGAAATGAATTATTATCTATGTTCTTGTTGCTTGTAATGTTCAGTTCATTTTACATTGATTTCACTCTTGAATTCATCTCCTGCAACAAGAGGTCAAGCCAGTCTCCATCTTTATAGAGAGAGTCCGAGTCCCTGGCGTTCCTGCCTCTAGACTTTGAGACTTGGGATCATTTGGTGACAGAGGGTCAGTGAAAAAGATAAGACAGCCAGGTATCTTGGTATTAGATTCAGTCCTCAAAGTATTGATTTTATTTTGAACGCTGGAACTCTCTCAGATGGCGGATTTCTAAGGCTTGGTTATCAGTGTGAGCCACTCTGTGCAAAACAGCAGGACGGTGGATACTACACATTCTTGGAATCACAAGGACATGAACAAAGAATTCAATGTTTCACTGGCAAGAGAAATAGTAATTGCTGAAGAGTTTGTGGCAAGATGTACACAGTGAAAGAGATGGTAATTTAATTAGGGAGGAAATTGTCCTAATACTGGAATGAGCACCAGAAATATAACAACAGGATCTGAGTAGTAAGTACCCCTTCATAGGAGTGTGCACTTTTAGCTTTCTTGACACATTAAAGCTCCTATTAAGTCCACAGGACTCATTTCCATTTTTTTGTTTGTTTTTTTTTTAAGATTTGACTTCTACAACAAATGCATTTCAGACCTCACTGGAGTCATTAACCAAATGGATAGGCAGTTAATTACTCTTCAGTCCTTTGAGCCAATGGCCTTTACAGCAACTCAGACAATTTTGCCATAATTACCAGGCAAATGCATACCCATCCCAGGCATTTGGTCAAGGTTGGCACATTTGGAGTCAAGAAAATCCATCTGAACTTTGAGACCAATTTATGCAAATAAGAGAGTTATTAATGAAATTCATCCTTTATTTTCCCTAGTAATCTTCTCTAATGTGTCATTCAGCAGAGGCTATTACTTCAGATTTTTTACTATTAGTTGATTAAATTTTTATAAGCTTGTTTATGTGTTGCCACTAGGCAAGACTATTCTGCTTTAAGCTTCCATTTCTCTCCTTTCAAGCTTCAACATACTTAAAACTTGGTGAAGGGGTTGGAGCATATTTTCCAGGTTCCACTCCCAAGATACAGATCACATGAGTCTGGAGTGAGGACCAGTGACCTGCATTCTAGCAAGTATCCTGGGGAATCTGATATAAGTCCTCAGACCATGGAGATAAGGGCAGGGCAGGTGGATTTCTCTTTTTTCCAACCACTGGATGAATATAAGCCTGATGCAAATTTTTTTTCCTTAATTTACTGTCTTTGTGGTAATAATCTGAACAAACTGAGACAAATAAGTTTCAAACATAAAACTGTCTTCTTGGAGAAGGAAATGACAACCCACTCCAGTATTCTTGCCTGGGAAATTCCATGGACAGAGGAGATTGGTCTCCCTCACCCCTGACCTCTGTCAAAGCTATGATCCCTATATCCAGCAGCTTTCAGCAGGATGCCTGAGAAATAAAGTGTGAACTTGTTTTTTAAAAAAAAAACAAAAACAAAAACAAAAAACCTGTCTTCTAGAGTTGGACTATAAAGAAGGCTGAGCACTGAAGAATTGATGGTTTTGCACTGTGGTGCTGGAGAAGACTCTTGACAGTCCCTTGAACTGCAAGAAGATCAAACCAGTCAGCCCTAAAGGAAATCAACTTTGAATATTTGTTGGAAGGACTGATGCTGAAGATGAAGCTACAATACTTTGGCCACTTGATGAGAAGAGCCGATTCATGGGAAAAGATCCTGATGCTGGGAAAGATTGAGGGGAGGAGAAGAAGGGGACGACAGAGTATGAGACGGTTGGATGGCATCATGGACTCAATGGACATGAGTTTGAGAAAACTCTGGGAGACAGGGAAGGAGGGGAAGTCTGTAGTGCTGCAGTCCATGGGGTCACAAAAAATCAGACACGAACGACTTAGCAGTTGTACAACAACAACTATCCAAATCAGTCCTGTCTTTCTTGCAAAGACAAGTGACTCACCATGTCATAAATGAAGTTGGTTACCCAGTAGCAGGTGACACTGATGCCTGAAATGTGTTGCAGCTGCTTGGCTTTTGTCTGATGCTCCCGTACAACGTAGGTGACAAAGCTGGCAGTGGTGACAGAGTAGCCCATCAGGATGGAGAGTGCCACTAAAATATCGACCAAGCTGCTCATTCTGTAGTGAGCAATAGGGAGAGGAGAGCACACATAAGTTTGGGGAACTCTTCCTTTCAGGAAGATTCATGGCAAAAGCCATCAACAAAACAGTACAAGAGTTGGCTGTGACACAAATAAGTCTTCCTACAAGGCAGCCGGATAATATCTTCCACATGACTCGGCTGTGACCCCGGGATAAATAGCTTGAGTGCATCTGAATCGACTAGGGATATTTGATAGAAAAACCTGAGTCTCTAGGGGTTACAGGGTGTATGCAAGAGATACATAGATCTTGAGCATACTTAAATGCTATGCAGGGACGTTGAAATGATGAAGCACTTATGCACTTGACTTATAAAAGCAGCAGATTCTGTGAAGCTACAGTCAACAAGCTGTACTTCACAACCTCACTCTACATGCTTTCAGAAACTGCCTTTTATCCCAGTCAGTGACTTATATTACCAGCTCTTCTAGATTAACATTCATTCGGATACAACTGTGATTTCTAATTATAGCACTTCTCAATATGCCAAGGAGAAAGGAGTCAGGCCAGATATATCTGCTTACGTGGCTTGTTCTTGATCTTGCACTCCTGGATAAGGATGGCTATACATGATGATACCTTAAAGAGGAGACAGTTCTTTTCATTAGTATGTATTCAGTTAATCAGAAACATTAATTTTTATACATGCTACTGTATAAAATAGGTAACTAATAAGAACCTATTGTATAGCACAGACAGGGAACTATACTCAGTACTCTGTAATGGCCTATATAGGAAAGGAATCTTAAAAAAAACAAGAGGGTGGAGATATATATATATATATATATATATAAAACTGATTCACTTTGCAATACACCTGAAACTAACATAGCACTATAAATCAAGTATACTCCAATAAAAATTTTAAAAAGAAATACCAATTTTTACATGAATAGTATGTAATACTTGCAAAAGAATTTTACTTTGGTGATTATTTTTTTAAATAAAATGATCCCCTCTGCCCCCCAACCCCAATCTCATCAATACCATACAACTGATGGCACTCAAATGCACACAGGAAAAAACCCAAACCATTTTTCACATCATGCTTGGAATTTGGGGGGAAGGGATAAGAATTTACACTTTTTATATATAGCATGCTTCCCATATACTACATTTAAGTTATTATTTTCCAGTTTTTTATCTCCATCTGGCAATATGTATGTTTGTATTA
The DNA here is from genome assembly GCF_029407905.1 of Bubalus kerabau. Classification (NCBI taxonomy): domain Eukaryota; kingdom Metazoa; phylum Chordata; class Mammalia; order Artiodactyla; family Bovidae; genus Bubalus; species Bubalus kerabau. The sequence continues at coordinate 157,120,887 of NC_073626.1, forward strand.
CGGCACTTTAGAAATGTATGACATTTGAAGAAACAAGTCAAAGCGAGACCAGTTACTTGAGGATCCCCTAAAGAACAGACACTTTCCACCCCGCCCTTCATTGTGCCATTGGTTGTCGTAGGGAAATACTGCAGCCTGAAAGGATCCCTTCTCCTCCTTTACTGCTTCTAAGATACCTATTGCTTTAGAACTCTACCAGGAGTACAGTTTGGGAGCTTCGGCTTCTGGAGGGGTTTTTATTGAGACAGAAAGATCCAAAAGGATTCAGAGAAACTAGCTGGCTCCAGAAAAGTAGTCAATTAATTCCGATACAGTCCTAGATTACTTGTGCCCCCCAGGGTTGGTTGTATTTTCTGAGTTAGGTAGCACAGTGCTTGCCTCCCTTTCCCAAGAAAATACTGTCTAGCCAGGGCCCAGATGGGCTGGGAGGTCTTGCAAGGGGCCACATTGTGAAGGCAAAGCCCATGCTGTCTGAGTAACTTTGGAAACAGTAGGGGTAGGAGGGAGGATATCTCTTACGTACTTTTCCCCGTATAGTCAAAAGCTGAGCAAGAACTTTCTAACTTACTGTTTATATAGTATATGTTCATTGTATTAGATATTAAGACTGTTCCATGGTACCAAATATAGATTATTCTAAAGCTCTATTCTTTCCACTAACTTAAATTTATAATTTTTACTAAGTAGATTATGATATGTTTTAAGGTTAAAATCTGCAACTGTTCTGTATTGAAGAAAAATATATAAAAGTTAAAGCAAAACAAAGAAACTAACAGCAATAATAATCATTTTGATGTATAATTTTAATTAAATCATTGGGGGAATGCATCTTTCTTATCTTTTGTGTAAATTAATGGGTTGTCTTTTACTGAGACTCAATTTTCCTTGGGACCTACTTAAACCTTGTTGCTGGATTATAATATAGGCAAGGGGAAGTCATTTCTCTTATTCCTGACTTATATTGATATTTCAGAATCAAGAAATACTCTATTTCACCAGAGAAATCTTTACAAATACATTTACTCCAATATGAAAAATGCTGCCGAAACAATTTTTTTCTATATCTTTGGCAGCAACATCAAGTTATCAGAGTTTAGAATCTATATTACCATCTTTTCTGTGGATTCTATATCAACTAGCACAATCTTGGGTACAGTGATTAGTCGATGAATGCTTATTGACTCTAATAAAACCTCAAAGTTTCAATTATCCCCCTATATACAATATACATGAAAAATAACACATTTTCTGTAGTTTCTACACTTGTAAGCCTAAAATGAGTAACTTCCCACTGACCAATGCTAGTAATGCAATAAGAATAAACATTAGGGTAGAGAGAACAACGTGTCAATATTTTTGGAGAAGAGCCTGGTTGTACAACATTTGTTAGTGAAAACAAGTAAATTTGTATTCTAGAGGAGGAAAACCGAATTTTCAAGTTAAATTAACCACTAGAGGGAACCACATGAATGTAACAGATATTGACTTGCAAAGCAAAGCTAATTAAAAGGTTTTTATTAGCATGTTAAAATTCAGAGAATCAATTTTACAACTAAAGGCAAAATCTCAATTCATGTAGAATCCAACAAAGATGGCTTAAAACAGCTCGTGTAGTACGGGGAGGTGGCAGGAGGCTATTTGAACTGATTTTAAAAAACAACATTATTATGGTATATCCCATACACTCATTACAATATAATAAAAGTATTTTAAGGTGACATGGTTTTCTTCTTTGAAAGAAAACAAGCTCCTTACTGATAGGGTAGAAAGTTACCACTTTCACAAGCCTATATAAGAAAAGTTAATAAAAAAAAATAGAAGGCACACTACTACCAGTCTCCACATGTAATTCAAGCTAAGCCTTACTTTTAAATTAAAAACATTTACTTTTAGGGTCAATACATAAAGTTTATGTTCCAGAATTCTTAATTCTTTATACTCTGTAACTTAAAAATACAAGCCTGCCGGGATCCAGAGTGATTCTGACTGCTTTCATCTTGGTAAAGAACACGAATAATAAATGAAACCTGAATATAGGTTTCAAAAGTTGATTCTTCAAAGTGGCATTGTCTCTTTTTCTTCCCTACATACCTTTGCAACGCTTCTTCCTAGTCATTTCTATGGTTCCTATACTGTTACAGCAACAAATATCTTTTGCTCTCAGTAAAACATCCTAGTGAAAGTCAGACATTCAATAGTATTTCAAACCGGGTTGCACTAGACTCACCTGGCTTTACTCATCATTTAACTTAATTTACCACTTTGGACTACACTCTTTATTGATGCTCTGGATCTAAGCACTATCTATCAATCTTGTCATTTTCTTCATGGTTCCTGCTGCTAGGAAAATGTCAAAGCAGTGGGGAAAAATACTGTTTTCTCATAAATGAAGACTCTGAAAGATTCTGTCCCTAGAATGAGTATTTGACTCTACAGTTTACTTCCACAATTGCCAGAATGCCCAGCACATGCTATTATGCCCGACAGTAGGGAGATGAAAGAAAAGACAACAGCATTTCTTTTTTAAACAGTCTGTTAGCCTATTTATTAAGCTAGAAACTATTGGTAAGCAAATATGTTACTCCATTTTCTCCATCTTTATTATTATTTTTGGGGATCTGTATGGGAAAATAATCTGAGCAAGGCTTAATAAGATGAAATGGAGAGTAATTTAATTAGGAAAAAAAAATCAGCCTTTTTTGAATTCCAAACCCTTTAAAAAAACTATGTGGAAGGGACTTCTCTGGTGGTCCAGTTCGATAAGACTCCATGATCCCAATACAAGGGGCCCAGGTTCGATCCCTGCTTAGGGAACTAGATCTCATATGCTGCAATTAACAGATCCCATGTGAGGCAACTAAGACCTGCTGCAGCCATATAAAGAAGTAAATATTAAAAAAAAAAAAGACTATGTGGAAGCTTCTTGAGAAACCCCAAAAGTAGACTTTGTTGAGTGTAGAGAAGTATTGGGAAAATGAAGCAGCAGGAGCCAAACAAACCTGGGTTCAAATCCCACTTCTGACTCCCAGAGAAATAATAGTATGAAACAATAATACTCATCATGAGAGGGTGCTAAGTATTAGCAATATTTTACACAAAGCATGTGTCCTTATGGTAAGTACTCAATTAATGGTAACACTTCGTTTCTGGTAGAACTTCTAAAGTTTTGTTTTCACATTTAGATTTGTGTATAATATTTATTGACATTATCACTTTATTTTTTAGCCTATGTACAAGTAAATAGTTATAAAATGCTTTCCTGTGAGATATAACTACAAGGTGTAAGAACAGAAATAAGTATAAAGTCAGCATTATTATCCTGACTTGATAAATGAAGAAGCTAAATTAACCTGAAATTGAGGAGATTATCCAGAATGTTCCATCTGGTGGTAGTTACTACTTCCAAACTCCTTTTAAAGATCTGTGGTTTAAATACCATAAAATAGCTGCCACAGGGAGGAAATAGGGTCTAATGCATATTTTCACATGGAGAGTAGCAAGAGTTTTAATACAAGGAGCTTCACTAAATAACTTTACCATGTCGGGCAGCATCATATTTTGACATGTTAACTCGCAGGAGGAAATTATTCAGGCTGTTGAGGTAAGCTGGAAGGGAGTGATAGCCTTCTGGATCATACCATACCTGTAACATTCCAAAAGAAGACAAGATCAGTATGGTGTTCAAATAAATTAGGCAGTCTTTATATCTTACAGACTATATAATTTATATTTAAAATAAATGCACCAGCTTCCCCAGTAACTTATTCATCTTGGCAGATTATGAACCATCCACCAGAGTGCTGACCACAAAACTCTAAGTTTCTAACCTAGAGATGGGTGGAGATCATGAAAACAACTTTTTCCTGCTTGATATCACCAAGTTAGTAGTTATCCTAGACTTTCTCTACAGGTAAAGCTTGAAATAAACAGAAGTCATTTTAAATTAAAAACATTTATTATCTTCATCTCTGTGACTGGTCTATGGTGATTCTCGAACTAGAAGTAAGGCAATCTGTCTCAATAATAATAATAATAAAAACAAATGGCGTATAGGCAAGGCTGTAGAAAGAAATAAAATATTAGTACATATACAAACATTGTGTCCTTAGCAACAAGATTGATAACCTTGAAATACCCCCACTAACTTTTTATTCCTAGTTACAACTCAAAAGAAAGCGAGTTACTTTATCTTCTATGTCAAAAGGAAAGGGATTTAAAATGTTGTTGTTCAGTCGCTCAGTTATGTCCAACTCTCTCTGATCCCATGGACTGTAGCTCAGCAGGCTCCTCCGTCCATGGAATTTTCCAGGCAAGAATACTGAAGTGGGTTGCCATTTCCTTCTCCAGGGGATCTTATTGAACCAGGGATCAAACCCACGTCTCCTGCACTGGCAGACACTGGCAGGCAGATTCTTTACCACTGAGCCACCAGGGAAGCCCATGTTTAAAATATTCAGTCCAGTTCAGTTCAGTCGCTCAGTCATGTTCGACTCTTTGCGACCCCATGAATTGCAGCATGCCAGGCCTCCCTGTCTATCACCAACTCCCGGAGTTCACTCAAACTCACGTCCATTGAGTCTGTGATGCCATCCAGACATCTCATCCTATGTCGTCCCTTTTTCCTCCTGCCCCCAATCCCTCCCAGCATTAGAGTCTTTTCCAATGAGTCAGCTCTTCGCATGAGGTGGCCAAAGTACTGGAGTTTCAGCTTTAGCATCATTCCTTCCAAAGAAATTCCAGGGCTGATCTTCTTCAGAATGGACTGGTTGGATCTCCTTGCAGTCCAAGGGACTCTCAAGAGTCTTCTCCAACACCACAGTTCAAAAGCATCAATTCTTTGGTGCTCAGCTTTCTTCACAGTCCAACTCCCACATCCATACATGACCACTGGAAAAACCATAGCCTTGACTAGATGGACCTTTGTTGGCAAAGTAATGTCTCTGCTTTTGAATATGCTATCTAGATTGGTCATAACTTTCCTTCCAAGGAGTAAGCGTCTTTTAATTTCATGGCTGCAATCACCATCTGCAGTGATTTTGGAGCCCCCCAATTTCCCATGAAGTGATGGGACCAGATGCCATGATCTTCGTTTTCTGAATGTTGAGCTTTAAGCCAACTTTTTCAGTCTCCACTTTCACTTTCATCAAGAGGCTTTTTAGTTCCCCTTCACTTTCTGCCATAAGGGTGGTGTCATCTGCATATCTGAGGTTAAAATATTGGTATACCTCAAATCAAGAAAGGCAATTAGTAATTCAAAATTACAAATCTGATTTAGAGAGAAATTATTTAATGTTCAAACTCCCTTATGTAAGAATATTTACTCTATGTGTGGAGAGAGGAAGAAAAGAAACAAGGGGGAGCATTCAAGTCCCTGGCACTACTATTTACATTCTACATGACCTTATAAAAGCCAGCTAAAATATACTCAATAGTATCTTTCTCTTGGGGATGTTGTGAGGATGTAAAGGTAGTTGGTATAAAATGTGACACTAGTGCTTCGTTTATAAGCCACTAAATGAGTATTTGTTTCTTCACTTCCCACAAGTTTGTACATGTCTCATACTAACAAATGAGAAATCTGTTATGACCAATTTAAGATTTAAAGACTACCTGTGATCATATGGGTAATCATATATGTCTGATTCTGTGACTGTAGCTTGTTTCAAATACAAAGCATAGATATAGTCTAGAAGCAAAACGTCAACAGAATTGTTTATATCATCAAATTCTGTCAAGTTTCCATGTTTTTTAAAAGCATTGCCTGGTGGCCCAGACAGCAAGAATATGCCTGCAATATAGGAGACCTGGGTTCAATCTCTGGATAAAGAAGATTCCCTGGAGAAGGGAATGGCTACCCACTTGGCTACAGAATTCCATGGACAGAGATGCCTGGTGGGCTACAGTCCATGCGGTCAGAAAGAGTTGGACATGACTGAGCGATTAACACATAAGTTCAGTTCAGTCGCTCAGTCGTGTCTGACTCTTTGTGACCCCAAGAACTGCAGCATGCAAGGCCTCTCTGTCCATCACCAACTCCCGGAGTTAACCCAAACCCAAGTCTATTGAGTTGGTGATGCCATCCAACCATTTCATCCTCTGTCGTCCCCTTCTCCTCCTGCCTTCAAACTTTCCCAGCATCAGGGTCTTTTCAAATGAGTCAGCTCTTCGCATCAGGTGGCCAAAATATAGGAGTTTCAGCTTCAGCATCAATCCTTCCAATGAATATTCAGGACTGATTTCCTTTAGGATGGACTGGTTGGATCTCCTTGCAGTCCAAGGGACTCTCAAGAGTCTTCTCCAACACCACAGTTCAAAAGCATCAATTCTTTGGCACTCAGCTTTCTTTATAGTCCAAAACTCACATCCATATATGACCACTAGAAAAACCACAGCCTTGACTAGACGGATCTTTGTTGACAAAGTAATGTCTCTGCTTTTGAATATGTTATCTAGGTTGGTCATAACTTTCCTTCAAAGGAGTAAGCGTCTTTTAATTTCATGGCTACAGTCACCACTACAGTGATTTTGGAGCCCCCCAAAATAAAGTCAGCCACTGTTTCCACTGTTTCCCCATCTATTTGCCATGAAGTGATGGGACCAGATGCCATGATCTTAGTTTTCTGGATGTTGAGCTTTAAACCAACATTTTCCCTCTTCTCTTTCACCTTCATCAAGAGGCTCTTTAGTTCTTCACTTTCTGCCATAAGGGTGGTGTCATCTGCATATCTGAGGTTATTGATATTTCTCCCGGCAATCTTTATTCCAGCCTGTGCTTCCTCCAGCCCAGCGTTTCTCATGATGTACTCTGCATAGAAGTTAAATAAGCAGGGTTACAATATACAGCCTTGACATACTCCTTTTCCTATTTGGAACCAGTCTGTTGTTGCATGTCCAGTTCCAACTGTTGCTTCCTGACCTGCATATAGGTTTCTCAAGAGGCAAGTCAGGTGGTCTGGCATTCCCATCTCTTTCAGAATTTTCCACAGTTTATTGTGATCCACACAGTCAAAGGCTTTGGCATAGTTAATAAAGCAGAAATAGATGATTTTCTGGAACTCTCTTGCTTTTTCCATGATCCAGCGGATGTTGGCAATTTGATCTCTTATTCCTCTGCCTTTTCTAAAACCAGCTTGAACATCTTGAAGTTCACGGTTCACGTATTGCTGAAGCCTGGCTTGGAGAATTTTAAGCATTTCTTTACTAGCGTGTGAGATGAGTGCAATTGTCTGGTAGTTTGAGCATTCTTTGGCATTGCCTTTCTTTGGGATTGGAATGAAAACTGACCTTTTCCAGTCCTGTGGCCACTGCTGCGTTTTCCAAATTTTCTGGCATATTGAGCACAGCACTTTCACAGCATCATCTTTCAGGATTTGAAATAGCTCAACTAGAATTCTATCACCTCCGCTAGCTTTGTTCATAGTGATACTTCCTAAGGCCCATTTGACTTCACATTCCAGGATGTCTGGCTTTAGGTGAGTGATCACACCTTCGTGATTATCCAGGTCATGAAGATCTTTTTTGTACAGTTCTTCTGTGTATTCTTGCCACTTCTTCTGAATATCTTCTGCTTCTTGTAGGTCCCTACCATTTCTGTCCTTTATTGTGCCCATCTTTGCATGAAATGTTCCCTTGGTATCTCTAATTTTCTTGAAGAGACCTCTAATCTTTCCCATTCTATTGTTTTCCTCTGCTTCTTTGCATTGATTGCTGAGGAAGGCTTTCTTATCTCTCCTTGCTATTCTTTGGAACTCTGCATTCAAATGGGTATATCTTTCCTATTCTCCTTTGCTTTTTGCTTCCCTTTTTTCACAGCTATTTGTAAGGCCTCCTCAGACAGCCATTTTGGTTTTTTGTATTTCTTTTTCTTGGGGATGGTCTTATTTCCTGTCTCCTGTACAATGTTATGAACCTCCGTCCATAGTTCATCAGGCACTCTATCAGATCTAGTCCCTTAAATCTATTTCTCACTTCCACTGTATAGTCATAAGGGATTTGATTTAGGTCATACCTGAATGGTCTAGTGGTTTTCTTCACTTTCTCCAATTTCAGTCTGAATTTGGAAATAAGGAGTTTATGATCTGAGCCACAGTCAGCTCCCAGTCTTGTTTTTGCTGACTGTATAGAGCTTCTCCATCTTTGGCTGCAAAGAATATAATCAACCTGATTTCAGTGCTGACCATCTGTTGATGTCCACATGTGGAGTCTTCTCTTGTGTTGTTGGAAGAGGGTGTTTGCTATGACCAGTGCGTTCTCTTGGCAGAACTCTATTAGCCTTTGCCCTGCTTCATATTGTACTCCAAGGCCAAATTTTCCTGTTACTCCAGGTGTTTCTTGACTTCCTACTTTTGCATTCTAGTCCCCTATAATGAAAAGGACATCTTTTTTGGATGTTAGTTCTAGAAGGTCTTGTAGGTCTCCATAGAAGAGTTCAACTTCAGCCTCTTCAGCGTTACTGGTCGGGGCATAGACTTGGATTACTGTGATATTGAATGGTTTGCCTTGGAAACGAACAGAGATCATTCTGTCATTTTTGAGATTGCATCCAAGTACTGCATTTGGGACTTTTTTGTTGACTATGATGGCTACTCCATTTCTTCTAAGGGATTCCTGCCCACAGTAGTAAATATAATGGTCATCTGAGTTAGATTCACCCATTCCCATCCATCTTAGTTTGCTGATTCCTAGAATGTCCATGTTCACTCTTGCCATCTCCTGTTTGACCACTTCCAATTTGCCTTGATTCATGGACCTAATATTCCGGGTTTCTATTCAATATTGCTCTTTACATAGTTGAACTATTCTATGGAAATGAGTTCATTCATTTCCATGGCTGAGAGTTCTATTGAATGAGTATATAACAATTTATTTATTTACTCTACTGTGTATGGACATTTGGGGTTGCATATTCAGCTAATATGAGATATCCTACTATGTGCATTTTTGTTATGTAACCTGGTGCTAAGATCATGGCATGACTTTATTTTTTGGGCTCCAAAATCACTGCAGTGGTGACTGCAGCCATGAAATTAAAAGACACTTACTCCTTGGAAGGAAAGTTATGACCAACTTAGACAGCATATTGAAAAGCAGAGACATTACTTTGCCAACAAAGGTCTGTCTAGTCAAGGCTATGGTTTTTCCAGTGGTCATGTATGGATGTGAGAGTTGGACTGTGAGGAAAGCTGAGCACCAAAGAATTGATGCTTTTGAACTGTGGTGTTGGAGAAGACTCTTGAGAGTCCCTTGGACTGCAAGGAGATCCAACCAGTCCATTCTAAAATTAATCAGTCCTGAATATTCATTGGAAGGACTGATACTGAAGCTGAAACTCCAATACTTTGGTTACCTGATGAGAAGAGCTGACTCATTTGAAAAGACCCTGATGCTGGGAAAGATGGATAGCAGAAGGTGAAAGGGACGACAGGGGATGAGATAACTGGATGGCATTACCGACTCAGTGGACATAAGTTTGAGTAAACTCTGGGAGTTGGTGATGGACAGGGAGTCCTGGCATGCTGCAGTCCATGGGGTCACAAATAGTCGGACACGACTGAGCAACTGAACTGAACTGAACCAGGTACTTGTGTATACACGTTTCTTTAGGTTAAATACTTAAGATTGGAACCACTGTATTATGGAGTATACATTATTCCAAATGATTTTCAAATCAACTGACCCATGTTTTATTTTCAACTCATGAAAATGCTTGAACATTTAAAGTTCATATTCTCATTTGTATGATATCCCAAAAGAATGATCACAATTTACCTTGGCAAGCGTTCTATTAGCTGGAACAGTCGTTACATCAAAAAGAAGGTCTTTAGTCAAAGGCAGTCCCAAACTCCAACCTCCATATCTACATGGAAAAATTGATATTTGTTTTAATGAGAAAATATTCATAAATAAATCTAAAATGTTTAACTAAAAGCTCATTTTTTTCTTTCCACTAAGTACACATTATAGTATGAAATAAATACAACCTGACAAATATTTTACAGTTTTATAGATTTCTTTTATCATATTTTTGTCTAAAGTGCACATTATAACTAGAAATTCATGGACTCTTAAAAATAAAAAGTGGATTTAAAAAATTCAAATAGAAATTTTAAGGAAAGGTTAGTTTAAATATTGACCAAATTAAGAATGGGTTAAATAAATAAATAAGAATGAATTAAATACTAAATAATATTTTAGTAGTTATACTAAAATAATTTTCTTGTGACTATTACCCTAAATGTGATGCTGCAGAGCTATATTTTTGAAGTGCAAAGAATACTACAGGATATTCTTCACATTTTTTTTTAAAGTAGGTTTTAGAATGGTTTGTTTATAATAAACCTCATTTTGTTGAAAATATTTAATGTATATTCAAGTGTACTTGCCACCCTTCTCTCCTAGCTTTATTAAGATATAATTGACAGATTAAAAGTGTATATATTTAAGGCATACAATGTTTTGATATATGTATATGTTGTTAAATAATCCCCACAATCAAGCTAATTAGCATATCCATTATCTCACATAGTTACCATTTTCTTGTATATGTTGAGAATTCTTCAGGTCTACCCATTTAACAAACTTCATGTAATAATCTGTATTCTTAACTAGAATTGCTGTACTTAGACATCCAGAATGTATTCACCTTGCTTTACTGAAACTTTGTACCCTTTGACCAGAATTTTCCCACCTCACCCTTCCCCCAGACCCTAATAACCCCTGTTCTACTCTTCTGTTTCTATGCATTTGACTATTTTGGATTCCCTATAAAAGTGAAATCATGCAGTATTTGTCTCTATTATTTCACTTAGTATAGTGTCTTCCAGGTCCATCCACGTTGTTGCAAATGTAAGCCTCTCACACTTGCATCTATGGCAAATGTTCAGGTGGCTTAGGAACGAGCCTGCGAACTTGCTCTACAAGAACACATTTTATTCACATGCAGGTATCATACTCCAAGTTTTGAGATATTCAAATTGGAACTAAGGACAACTGTCACCAAAAGTCATGCCTTAAAACTCTCCATGTTTGCACAATCCAGTCAACTTGTTTTTTGCTTTGAGAAAAAAATATATACAAATTTAACAATACATTTTTGAATCCCAAAACGATGCTTTACAATGTGCTCAAATAAATCTTAATTTAGTTATTAAATTAATTTACTTAAATTTTAATATATAAAGATGCTTAGATAAAACAGAATTTACCCACATAAATAATCAATAGATATATTTGCATTTTATTGTCACAAATTCAAGACAGTTAACTTAAAATTAGAAAACAAGATATTCTAAATTAAATTTTTTATAAACAGTTTTTTTTTTTTTTTACCTTTTTTGTGTAAACTCATTAGCAGTTGATATAAGATAATTTTCCAAGTGGTGCCCAGTGAGGTTATAAATTACTTGGGAAGAATAAGTTCTTCTATGAGGTGGTGAATAGTTAAATTTAGGACATTCCTGAAAAATAAGGTTAAAAAAGTTTATTTGGGACAATGCTGTACAAATTAAATAGACAATGTCAAGAAGCTTCAGTTTCATGATTTGTCTATATATGCAACTGGTAGAGTATGATAAGGGTGTCTTCTGCCTCTAAAGATCTGTGAAAAAGAAGTCATCTTGCCTTTGCCAAGAAATAACACAAAGTTATTATTTATATAGAGCACATACTTTGTTTAAGACTCACTTAAAGCCAAAAAAGAACACAAGTTAACCAATATTAGAGATTTCTTTCACTGTACTGACAAGCTTGATATGTCTAGAGAACAACATTAAATTTATGATGACTCAAAATTCTCTCAGTTATTCACAGGGAAGAAAAAAGTATCTGCCCCAAATTGAAAAGATAATATTAACAGAGATAAGTTCTCAGGAATGGACAACAGTGGATGAAAGAAGAAAAAAGAAAAGTCGCTCAGTCATGTCCGACTCTTTGCGACCCCATGGACTGTAGCCTACCAGGCTCCTCCCTCCATGGGATTCTTCAGGCAAGAATACTGGAGTGGGTTGCCATTTCCTTCTCCAGGGAATCTCCCAACCTGGGGATTGAACCCGGGTCTTCCGCATTGTAGGCAGATGCTTTACTGTCTGAGCTACCAAGGGAAGTCAAGTATATATTATATTAGTTTTAAGGTTTAACCTAAACCTAGGTTTCAGATTTCAATTTTACCCATATCTAAATCTAATTTATATATATGTCTTGTATACATGTTGCTTATTCATATATAAGTTGCAAACATAGTACAGAGAGTTCCTGTATGCCTGTCACCCAGTTTTCCCCATTGTTAGCATCTCATGTTACCATCAAAATTCAGTGCCTGGGTCCATTACTGTTAACCAACCTCAGAGCTTAGTTTAAACCCCTTATTTATAAGTTTTTAGCTCTCTGCACTTCCTGACTTCTTACTTTCCATTGGAGTGTATCATGCTTCGCTGCCATAAACTTTAGTTTGGGAAAAACCTAGCACTTTTCCAGTTTTTCCTCCCATCTTCCACATAGTGTCTCAGAGCTGAGACTAGTACCACATGTGTGGATCAAGAGCTTGCTCTAAAAAAAGAATGCTGAATTTTACCTTGCATCAAGTTATAAAATTTGAAGATCACATTCTATAATGCCTCTGGTTTCATAAAAAGAGATATGTATGAATGTAATTTTAGCTTTAATTTTTTATTGAATTATACATACAGAAAAGCATATATATGGATACTGTATGATAAATTTTGACAAACTGAAAACACCCTTGAACCAGCAACTGGATCAGAAAACAAAACAATGCTAGGACCCTAGGAGCCCCCCTCATCATGTTTCCTTTCAACCCTACCACTCCCCAAGTAACCAGCATAGAAGAGTTTTGTCTGTTTTTATATTTTATACAAATGTAATTGTATCATATATACTTTCTCACATCTGGACTTTTTTTCACTCATCATTTGTTTGTGAGAATATGATGTGTGTAGTTGTAGATCAAATAGAGGAAAACAATAGAATGGGAAAGACTAGAGACCTCTTCAAGAAAATCAGAGAAACCAAGGGAACGTTTCATCCAAAGATGGGCACAATAAAGGACGGAAATGATATGGACTTAAAAGAAGCAGAAGATACTAAAAAGAGGTGACAAAAACATACAGAAGAACTGTACAAAAAGGGTCATGGCATCTAGTACCATCATTTCATGGCAAATAGATGCGGAAAAATTGGAAACAGTGACAGACTGTTTTCTTGGGCTCCAAAATCACTGCAGATGGCTACTACAGCCATGAAATTAAAAGATGCTTGCTCCTTGGAAGAAAAGCTATGACAAACATAGACAGTATATTCGAAAGCAGAGACATCGCTTTGCTGATGAAGGTCCTTATAGTCAAAAGCTATGGTTTTTCCAATAGTCATGTACAGATGTGAGAGATGGACCATAAAGAAGGCTGAGCACCGAAGAACTGATGCTTTCAAATCGTGGTGATGGAGAAGACTCTTGAGAGTTCCTTGGACTGCAAGGAGATCAAACCAGTCAGTCCTAAAAGAAATCAGTCCTGAATATTCATTGGAAGGGCTGATGCTGAAGCTGTAGCTCCAATACTTTGGTGACCTGATCTGAAGAGCTGACTCACTGGAAAAGACCCTGGTGCTGAGAAAGATTGAGGGCAGGAGGAGAAGGGGATGACAGAGGAAGAGATGGTTGGATGGCATCACTGACTCAATGGACATGAGTTTGGGTAAACTCCGGCAGTTGGTTATGGACAGGGAGGCATCCATGGGGTTGCAAAGAGTCAGACACAACTGAACGACTGAACTGAACTGAAGTGATTCTACTGTTGCTGGGAATTTAGGAGGCTATTACAAATATTATTACTATGAGTATCCCAGTATATGTCTCTCGGTGAACTAGCACTTCTGATGTGTATATAATAGGAATGGAATTGGTGAGTCCATAGGGTATGTATATCATCAGCATTAGTAGATACTATCAATGCTTTTAGAAGTTGTTTACATAAATTTGGATTCCCATCAGCAGACTATTAAGTTGAAAAAATTTTAATCTACTTTTTTTAAAAATTAAAATCTATCCAGATTCTATTTTTAAACACTAAGTTAGTAGACTTTTACTATGAACTAAAGAAAACACACAAAGAATTAGTTAGGTTAGATGAGAGATTAGAAAACACTTTGAGAACTGGTTAAGAATAATACTTATAATGCAAGGATTTCAAAAGATGCTTGCTGGATTCTAGTTTTTATTGTTAGTAACTGTCTTACATGAGACCACAAAAAATGGTTGCATTTACTGAAAACACCTTTATTCTAAAATAGTGTACCAAGACAGTATAAGATGTAATCATATGGCACTTTGAAGAAAATATTGCTAGATTCCTCCCCATGGGGAAGTGTTGATAGCATAGTGACTCTCAGAAACTAACAGTGACCTCCTTTCTTCAGCAATCTTTAATTTCTTAAAAGTTTACTGAATTGATAGACCTAGGGCTTCCCTGGTGGCTCAGTCAGTAAAGAATCCGCCTGCAATGCAGGAGACCTGGGTTCTATCCCTGGGTTGGGAAGGTGCCCTGGAAGAGGGGATGGCAGCCCATTCCAGTATTCCTGCCTGGAGAATGCCCATGGACAGAGGAGGCTGGCAGGCTGCAGTTGATGGGGTTGCAAAGAGTCAGACATGACTGAGCAACTAAGCAGAGAAAACAAAAGTGTGTTTCTATAGAATACAGACAGGGTGTTGGTTGGAAAATCTTTAATGTTTCTTTCAGGACATGAATTATTCTCGCATCCTGGAGGTGTTGCTTGGAGGCATACCGAGTTCTGTTCTGGACTTAAACACTACTAACTTCCCAGCTGACCACTATGATAGCAATCTCACTGTGCTTTCAAATATTACGTTATGGAGGCATTTTGTTGTGTGAAACACAGAGCTTTCTAGTTACAACTTAACTGAGCCCCCAAACTCACTTTTAGTCAGTTTCCACAAAGACTGTCATAGAATTACCTACTCCAGGAAGTTTGTCCTAAGATGGATTTAAAACAGTGACCTGAAGTTCAGTGTTTCTGAGCTGTCCAGATCCACACCACTGAGCTACTAGCTTCTATAAAATGAAACTATATCCACTCTTTGGTAACCTAGAAAGATCTTTAAAGCTTTGATATTTATTCCCTTTTTTTTTTTTTTTTTTTACTTCACTGAAAGCGAATTCCATCTTACCTGGGTGTTTTCTGAGCAGGAGCAAACGCCAAAATTAGTGATAGGTTCTTCTCCACTGCTGTTCCATTTTCCCAGACTGTTTTTGTTTAAACACCTCCTGCAAGTAAGAATGATATTAAAGTGAGGTGTGTGTATATTCTCATGTTTATGTATAAGCGGGTATTTGATATTGAATTCAGGTATAGTTCTCAGTTCAATTTACTGATTTTTCACAACTTAAAAATACATTGCACTACCATTTCCAAGTGATCTGACATCTGATGGGGGAATGAGGGACAGCATTTAACGATTAAGCAGTGCTGAGACCAAAGCTCATTGCCTCAATGTGGCAGGATGGAACTTCTTGATCCCTTTATTTTCTTTGTTCTTTTCATCCTCTCCTCTGAAGAGAAAGGGATTTTTAGAAAAATAATGCACTAATGTCAAGTTTGCACGTGTCATGTACTATCTTGGAAGTTTGAATTTTTGTTGCTGTTCAGTTACTACGTCATTTTGAATAAGCAACACTATATAGTGCAAAAGTCTGGGGACTGGAGTCAGAAGACATGGGTCTTGGCTTTAGCTATACGACCTACTCTCTAGATTTCTTTTGACAAGTATCCTAGTTCACATGAGCCTCAGTTTCTTCATCTTAAAAATGAGATTAACAATTCACAGGGTGGTTGTGATTGTTTAATGAAAATATGTATACAAACAAACTTTACAAGTTATAAAGCACCTCTTACTATTTCAGTATAGCATCACCATGGAATGAACTAAAGGCGATTAAGTCTTAAAAGATAGACTTCAATCAGAGGGCTGACCTCCTCAGTCAAACAACGCACACTCACCCATCCACACTCTGCCACATACATGAACACACATGCATGCATGTGCACACACACTGGAATGCTGGAAAAAAAAAAAAAGAACTACTTACGGATCACTGATATTCAAACACATGTTGTCAATGCCAGGGAAGTTCCACATTGCTGAGACCAGGTCTTTTGTGCTTGGGTGATAATTTCTATAACATTAAAGGACAGAAACAAATTCATGTTTCCTTCACTAGAGTTCCATATTAAACTCATGCACATGAATAATTCGAAGAAATGACATATGCTGCGTACAGAACTATTTTCTTAAAAATCTAAGAGAGATGTAGACTCAGAAAGAAGGTCACACAAAAAATAAGCACATGTCTCTATTTGGCTGTCTTATTATTTTCCTGTCACATGCATTTAGTGATCACCTATTGCATATATAACATTATATTATACACAATTCTGATACTGCTATTCTGTATTTAATAAAAAGTTATTTGCCATGTATTACAACAGATTGAGAAGCCATACCTAATCTGGTTTTCCTGATTAAATATTCATTAAAAATAAAAATCTACCTTAACTTTATTTTTAGACAAATACAAAAACTCTTACAGTTGTTTGCTAGTGAGGGAAGTGTCATGTGATAAATAAAACTGTATATTCCTTTGGCAGGATCAGGAATTGTGGCTCCTGAGTTCTTTATTCTTCAGCATTTTATGACATTCATTCAGCCACAATGCACCTCTGGAGGCATTGGGAAAATGTTGTTTCAGTTAAAGGGAAGACACTTACGCATAGAATGTTGTCTGTTCCGAGGTACCATAAAGAGATGGGGTGATTTGGAGCTCTGGATAACTGTTGCTGGAACTTCTCAGCGTGCCGAGGCCCATGGCAGTTGTTACAAAGACAATGGGGAGAATAACCTGTGCTATGAAGCCCTTCCAGTTCCGGCGGGTGTGATGGAACCTCTTAATGAGAATAGCCATAATCTTCTTCAATAACAGTTCAAAACCAACCGATCTCTCTCCTCTGGTCAGGATTTTGTCTGATTTTAAAAAAAAGAGGGAGATTTAACCTGGTTATGGGAAATCTTGATAAATCAAGAAATAAAGTAACTTCAAAGACTATGGATCCTGCTTATTTAACTTATATGTAGAGTACATCATGAGAAACGCTGGGCTAGAAGAAGCACACGCTGGAATCAAGATTGCTGGGAAAAATATCAATAACCTCAGATATGCAGATGACACCACCCTTACGGCAGAAAGTGAAGAGGAACTCAAAAGCCTCTTGATGAAAGTGAAAGTGGAGAGTGAAAAAGTGGGCTTAAAGCTCAACATTCAGAAAACGAAGATCATGGCATCTGGTCCCATCACTTCATGGGAAATAGATGGGGAAACAGTGGAAACAGTGTCACACTTTATTTTGGGGGGCTCTGAAATCACTGCAGATGGTGATTGCAGCCATGAAATTAAAAGACGCTTACTCCTTGGAAGGAAAGTTATGACCAATCTAGATAGCATATTCAAAAGCAGAGACATTACTTTGCCAACAAAGGTCTGTCTAGTCAAGGCTATGGTTTTTCCTGTGGTCATGTATGGGTGAGAGTTGGACTGTGAAGAAAGTTGAGCGCCGAAGAATTGATGCTTTTGAACTGTGGTGTTGGAGAAGACTCTTGAGAGTCCCTTGGACTGCAAGAAGATCCAACCAGTCCATCCTAAAGGAGACCAGTCCTGGGTGTTCATTGGAAGGACTGATGCTGAAGCTGAAACTCCAATACTTTGGCCACCTCACATGAAAACTTGACTCATTGGAAAAGACTCTGATGCTGGGAGGGATTAGGGGCAGGAGGAGAAGGGGATGACAGAGGATGAGATGGCTGGATGGCATCACCAACTCGATGCACATGAGTTTGGGTGAACTCCGGGAGTTGGTGATGGACAGGGAGGCCTGGCGTGCTGTGATTCGTGGAGTCGCACAGAGTTGGACACGACTGAGCGACTGAACTGATGCACTGAACTAAAGACTATGGATGAATGGTGTAATGTGACCCAGTAGGAAAAGCTGATATCGTAGAGATTTGGCTTTGAGGTTCAGCTCTTCACTGATTGGGCTTCCCTGGTGGCTCAGACAGCAAAGAATCTGCTTGCAATGCAGAAGACCTGGGTTCAATCCCTGGGTCATGAAGATTCCCTGGAGAAGGGAATGGCAATTCACTCCAGTATTCTTGCCTGGAGAATTCCATGAATAGAGAAGCCTGGTGGGCTACAGTCCATGGGGTCACAAAGAGTTGGACACGACTGAGTAACTAACACTTTCACTTTATTCATTGATCAGCTATGGGCCTGAGTCTCTCCATCTTAAGAAGCACATGTAAAAGTTCTTTGAAAATTATAAATTACTATACACAAAATATTCTTTGTCATATACATAGTAATTTTAATGTCAAAGTGAAACATCTAGAATTTTATAAGTGAATATTGTCCCCAATCTCCTGAAGTCTCAGTGCAGAATCAATATGTATTACTGACTACTAATATTCAAGAGGTAGCTTCTATCAGGAGATTGGACTCAAAAAAAATTAAACAAGAGAGCAAAACATCAGTCTAGTATAACTCATCCCTGTTGTTGGTAACTTGGTAACGGTAAGTCTAATTGGCTCTCATTATGGGGCCCAATCGGAGAAACCGATGGCACCCCACTCCAGTACTCTTGCCTGGAAAATCCCATGGATAGAGGAGCCTGGTGGGCTGCAGTCCATGGGGTCGCTAAGAGTCAAACATGACTGAGCAACTTCACTTTCACTTTTCACTTTCATGCATTGGAGAAGGAAATGGCAACCTACTCCCGTGTTCTTGCCTGGAGAATCCCAGGGATGGGGGAGCCTGGTGGGCTGCCATCTATGGGGTCACACAGAGCCGGAAATGAATGAAGCAACTTAGCAGCAGCAGCAGGAGAAGCATGGGGCCCAGTGAAGTCACCATAAATGTAGGAAAAGGAAAATGCTCTCCTCCAAAGTACAATTCTAGTTCAAGTACTTATTTGTTGCATTCTTTTTAGAAATCTGGACTGACTATATAGCGTTTTAAAAACTCCATTTTTACCACTTCAATCACAGAAAAGATCTCATTGGAAAAAATGAGATCCTCCCTCCTCCCCAACAAGCCTACCCCACTCCCATGTCTTCTGAGAGTGAGAGCCACACAGTGGTGGAGGTCACAAACTGTGGCTTGGGTTTCTCAGGTGGCTCAGTGGTAAACAATATACCTGTCAATGCAGGAGTTGGGAGAGACACAGGTTCAGTCCTTGGGTTGGGAATATCCCCTGGAGAAGGAAATGGCAATCTACTCCAATATTCTTGACTAGAGAATCCCACGGATAGAGGAGTCTGGCAGGCTATAGTCCATGGGGTTGCAAGAGTAGGGACACAACTTAGTGACTGAGAATGCATGTCTCAGTAGTGCTCATACAACAAGTAATTTCAGCAGCCCCCTCTAAAAATAGTTTCAAATATGACATTTCTTCTGAAGGTCTGCCACCAAGCATTCCTTTACATGTGATAAAATGACAGTATTTGTCAACTCTGTGGATATTTTTAATCCTCCATCACAAATTATTCGGCACAAAAATCATGATCTTCATTTAGCTGATAAGAAAAAATACAACACTGCTTAATTTAAAATGAATTCCAATTAAATTGAGTGAACAAGTTTAAATGAGAACTCATATCTCTGCAAAGGGGAATTGCAGAAGGAGCTAAATATTGTAAGTTAATTAGTATGCTTTTCTGTTTCTTGAGAAATTACATGTCGATGACTTACAGGTGTATCAAATGGAGCAAATATGTGCTTTCTAAATGATAATGTCAAGGAGGGGAACATTCTGACTGAAGAATAGTTTCAAATTATGAGACAAATGCAGAGGCAAATGCATAACATTTGCTTCCTGAAGCAGCTGACCCCACTGTAAGTCCTCAATTCCATAGTCTCAGCAATGATGTTTCCAAAAGGTGACATCTGAGCAATCTAGCAGAAGACAAATGAGACTCCCAAGTTCCTGAGTTATACAAACACCAGAGATTATATTTTCTGAATTTTAGAGTCAAGCAAATGTTTAATCATAAGTTCTATTCCTAGAGATTTTTCCCAATTTAAGCAAACTCTTGAAATGACTACTCCATAATTTATACATGGTTTTACTATATGCTTCCTTAAGTAAATAGTATTTCCAAAGGCATAAACTAACTGTCAGAGTATAAGACAGGATAAAAGCTATTTTAAAAAGAGCCCAATTCCTCAAAGCTGTGACAAGTAACAGCATATTCCAAACATATCTTGTGTGAAGACTTGGAGGTGGGGGGGAACCTATTATTATAGATTCTTCACTGTTAAGTCCGACTTCATGAATTCAGTGCTTGCTCAGATGCTTCAGTCATTTAAACTCTTTGCAACCCATGGACTGTAGCTTGCCAGGCTCCTCTGTCCATGGGATTCTCCAGGCAAGAATACTGGAGTGGGTTGCCATGCCCTCCTCCAGGAGATCTTCCCGACACAGGGATCGAAACTCCATCTCATATGTCTCCTGCATTGGCAGGTGGGTTCTTTACCACTATTGCCACCTGGGAAGCCCTGTTGGACACCATCAATTATATGAAGTATTGAACTTATTGGACACAACTAGTTGGAATAAGTCATATCCTGAAAATGATTCCTCATAGCTAGACAGGATACACATCACTACCCTAACAAGGAAGTTCATGTTCTTCAAAATATTTTTGCAATAGGGAATTCAATTTGGTTTGAAAAATATTTTGTATATAAAAATGAAGGTTATATTTCTTTAGTCTTTTTAAATTTAGAAAGTATAAAGTTGAATTAAAAAATCTGTCCTGTGATTTTCTCATTTATGCTGTTCATTGGAATTAAGCAAAATGTGTACATTAGATTTATTTTACCATCTCTGTCTGTGAAATTGCTGCTGCTCACAGATAAATCATCAGGGGTTGAGATGCCATTGGTACTGGAACTTCCGATTTTCTTTGTTGTTAAGTGCTCAAGACTCCTATTATTTTTTTGTGACTCTTTAGTCAAGTTCAGAAAGACCTAGAAAGAGAAGCAGGAACACTTCATTAGCATAAAACATGCATGTGTTTTCTAGCTTTTAAGCTCAATTTTTATTTTAAATTTTGGTCACATTTATTGAGACTTTAAAGGAACATATTCATAATAAAAGATATGTTTTCTCTAAGTGAAGCAACATGCTTGTTCTCAGAAGTCAGTCTTACATAAGAATGGTACTGAGATAATTTTAAGATTTTCTGATTTGGTAAAATGTTTGTTTATAATTTTTATATAATCAAAACTGTCTTTATTTTTGTTTCCCTTTACTTCTTAAAACATTCATTACAAATTTTTTTTTCTTTTTAAAAAGAACTGTTCATATTTATTCTAGGGGAACAGCAAGTTAATCAGCCTCAAGCAAAAAGGAAATGTCCAGGTGTACCTCTTCCACGGTGGTATCTGAAATGCCATAGCACCCAATGTTGAGGTCACCCAGGCCACTGTCCAGGGCTCTCAGGAGTGAAAGATAGGCCCCCGAGACTTTGGTGCTAAATGGAGGAAGCACATAGACAAGCTCTCCCCCGATGTCCTCCTTGAGGTAGGCGTCAGGGAGATGTGACTGGATCATTGCCGTCACAGCTGCGGTGTCACACACTGTACTTGCATTTAGATTTGGACTCTAGAGACGAGAAGAGAAGTTAAACACTCCCTTGTCTTCACACTGTAGGGCCCAAGGGCCCCAGTCAAAGGGTGGCGAGTTCTTTTAGGCCAGTACAGACCTGTGCCAGGGAGTATATCACTTCTCTCTTGCTCCCTGTCCCACTGGGGGTCCCTACGGTTGTCTGTCAGTCACTATCCTAGGGCTTGTCTCCCACCTCACCCTGTCCCTTCTCCAGACTCCTTGCTCACCTCCTCCCTCTCTCTCTCACCCCAGAAACAACAAACGTTCGGTTATTCAATGCTTCAGGCTCAGGCGCGCTCCCTCCTTAGGGTCTTTGCAATTGTTCCTTTGCCCCAGATAGTGACAGGGCTCACTCTCTTCTTGGCCTTAACTCCTGGGTCATCTGTCACCTTCTCAGAGACGCTGTCTACTTAAAATGGCACTTCCTAGTGTTCCCTATGCCCTTTCCTCTGCTTTGTTCTACCCATAGCAGTTATCACTTGCTAATATTCTAAATTATATACTTATCAATTTTACCATGCGAATTCCCCACACTCCCATCAGAACATAAACTCCATAAGAGCAGAGATCTTAGCATCATCAGTTCACTGCTGTCTCCCCACTGCCTAAGACAATGTCTTGGGCACACATTAAGATATCATATATAACTAATAAATACAATTTTAATTGAATTAAGGAATGTGACAATGAACTACTTTTTCTGTTTTGGGAGTCACATTAGGATGATAAGATATAAAATAAATGAGAGTAGTCATAGCATAAACATCTTGCACAACACAGATAAATAGCACTATTTGAGATAGTAAGGGAGCCTTAGAAACTAAGCATTTTTGTTCTTTGAAGATGTGAAAGCATCACTGGTCTGGCTGAATTAGTCTCCACATTACCAGTCGAGGAACACTGATCAGAAAGTGAATATGTGACTGCATATTCCTTCATTTGCTTTTTATAGAGCAGAAAATCTAATTTTTAGCCTTACAGGCTGAAATGTAGGGGAACTAACAGGCTGATCATTCATCAGTAGCCTTAAGTATAGACTTTATCTAGTACATTGGTTCTCAATGTGCAATCCCAGACCAGCAGCATCAGTGTCATATGGGTAATGTGGACCTTGGTAGAAGTGTAGTAAATTCTAGAACCCCTTCCCAGATCTACTGAATCAGAGACACTCGAAGGTGGAGCCAGAAGTCTGGATTTAACCAAGACCTTCAGTGGTTCTGAAATTTGCTCGAGTTTGAGAAACATGAATCTAACTTATTAATAGTGAATTTTAGCAATGTATGAAGTTGGACAGATTCTACTTCTGTTTCATACCAAACTGAATTTATGACCCTACAATGAGGTATAGTTTCTCTCCTACAAACCTTTTTCTTGGTGAGTGTGAGGTGATACCCATCTCCAAATGCTTCCTTGAGATAAAACGGTGACCCGCAGCAGCGCAGCCCTCCTTGCTCCAGGAAGGCAATGCGGTCACTCAGAACTTCAGCCTCATCCAAGTGGTGCGTCGACAGAATGATTGTTCTGTCTTGAAAACACAGAGAACAACCCAAAATGAAAAATGAAGCTACAGTTGCCAAGATATACTGAGTTAAAATAAGTAAATACTGTGATTTATGGAGAGTCACATTTTATGAGCTAACTGAAACACTGATCAGAGGGGCTTCCAAAATGATCAAAGAGAAATTCAGAAGGGGTGTTCCTAAATACCTGAGGCGGGTTGTGGGGGGTGTTCTTATAAGTTGACAGCAAATATGCTCTAAGGCTAAATGTCCATACTCTGTAGTGGGGGCTGCTGCTGCTGAGTCACTTCAGTCATGTCCGACTTCTGTTAATCCCTTATTCTGTTCCCTTGGCTTCACTTCCATTCTCTCTTTCTGTCTCTCTCTCTCTCTTCCCCTCCCTCCTTTTCTTCACTATGAAAAAGCAGTAATTTTAAAGACTTCTTGAAAATTTCTCTCTGATTAATCCACTCCACTCTGATTGCTTCTTTGCCTCACATCCTGCTAGCACTTATTTAGTCTGTTTTCAGTTTATTTTCGTTTGTGTATGTTTGGTATCTCTAATTAGATTCTAAGCTCCTCTAGGCAGAATTTGGAACTTCTGTTGGATTTTCACACTCTTACAAAGGTCAGTTAAGTGCTCAATTCACAGTGGGCTCTACATAATTATACACTAATTGATCCAGAAATTTAGCTAGGAGAAGACAAGACCTGGGAAAAGGAAGAGCACACCTTAGATGTTTAACAGAGATTATAAACAGAAAAGACTTCAACTTGTGTGCTTACATCCCAGAAGGCAAAACTATAACTGCTGGCTGGAGAAGTTATAAGAAGGTACTCATACCAGTTTTGTTCTTGGATATAACATCCCATATACTTCGCCGAGAACATGGGTCAACACCAGTGGATGGTTCATCCAGAATTACCACCCTTGATCCTCCGATGAGAGCTATGGATATGGATAACTTCCTCTTCATTCCTCCTGACAGTGTTCCAACTCTCTTATGACGATGGCTATATAGTCCAGTATCTTTTAAAGTCCTTCAGAAATGATGGACAGTGGTTATGTTTTACAGACAGAGTATTTGAATTTTGGAAAAATACAAAAAGCACCCTAAATAAGAGGTATTCATTGAACAACTATTATGTGCTCAGCAAGGTAAACTATTGAGGATTCACGACATAGTTTTCTGTTGTTTATCATCTAGTTGGAGGTATAAAATTAACACTAAGAAAACACCATAAGGACTATATGGTTCATTATTTTATTCATTCATTTGACAAGTATTTATATAGAGAGTCCCTGCCTGTTTTCTGCCAGACTGTGTTTTAGGTGCTGTGGAACAGCATTGAGCAGATAATGTTCCTAACCCATGAGGAGATGATGATATAGTATAGTTGTGTATCAGGAATAATGCAGGGGAAATTCAGTTGATAAACATATTCCCAAGAAGATTATAATTTTCTATTTTATAAGTGTAATAAAAAAACAAATAACACCGGCTATATGAGATGAGTGCCTGGGGTGTGCTATTTTGGGCATCTGTTTCACACATGGTGGCTCGCTCAGAGAAGGTGACGTTTGAGCAGGGACCAGAAGGGGCAGAGTAAGTCTAAGGGCTGTCTGGGAAACGCTGCTGTATGTAGTGGGAACATGGGCAGCCCGGAGGCAGGAGCAGGCCCAGCGTAACTGAGCGTGCACCTGGGCGAGCATGCCTGGAGCAGAGTGAACGCGGAAGCAGAAGGAAATAAAATCAAAACCGAACTTGAGGGCAGGTCAGGAAGAGTCTCACAGGCCTCGATAAGGACATTCCTGAGTTTCACACTGAATGTGGTGAGAAACCATTAGAGGGCTTTGACAGAGGAGTGACATGGTCTAATCTGTAGTTTAAAAAGGTCACCCTGACTGTTCTTTGAAGAATAGACTGTACAAGGGAATGTAGAAGCCAGGGGTCCAGTTAAGACTTGTATGGTGGCCATGGAGATTGGAAACAGAGGAATGGGGGCAATACAAGACCAGAAACGAAGGCAGCTATTTCCAGTGTAATAACTGGCTGCTGAGGAGAATGTATACAATTCTCATAGGCCCTTATACAAACCCATAGGCCCTTAAATGTACACAATAGCAGAAAAGTAGAAAAACTGAAAACAATTGTTTCCTGAGAAACTGTTTCCTACTGGTATTATTATTGTAACTTGACATCTTTTTGAGAGAAGTTAACCAGCACATGTTCTCATTCCTGTCATATCTGACCTTTTCACTTCTTCATGCAGCTGCTTTTTAGTCCAGTGAGGAACTTTGATGGAGCCGTAGAGGAGAAGGTGCTCCTTGGTGGTGAGGTAACTGAACAAGACATCATGCTGCATGCAGACGCCCATGTTCTTCCGCACAACGTGCAGATCTGTTCTGATATCTTTTCCATAAACAAAGATGGTACCTGCCGAGGCCCCAAACAGTCCAGTCAACATGGAGCTGGAAATGAAGAAACCATAAGTTAGGTGTGAACCAAAACTTTGATCTAGGTTTTTGGACTAAATATATCTCTGTTGTTAGCAAAAAATGTTACGGTGTATCTTCCCAGGGCAGGTCAAGCTATGAAGTAAAATCGGATTAATTGGGAGTAAAAATTAAAATTGCTTTTAAGCTTCCAATACTTTAGTGTTACAGAAGCACTGCATGTGATGATGATGGTGGTGGTGGTGGCAATAATGACAGAAAGGGTTGGGCTTTTTAACTGCAAATGCACTCCCTCCTTCAGCAAGCTCCCACACATCCCTGGCATCAGGTAGTTCTCATAGGCCATTAAGCCTCAAATTTCTATTTCGCACGTGAACTTTGGTCATCTTCAGTCCCCCAGTCTGCCCTGTGACTAGAATATTCTCACCTACAGAACTCATCGTATTTCAGATGGTCAGTAAACTGAGCAGTTATTTAATATCCATCTTCTCCACTAAAATATAAGCCCCATGAAGTCAAGGAAAGGACATATATATATATTTTTTTTGTACCACTCTTACCATCTAACTAGTATCTTACACATAACAGATCTTAAAGGACTATTGTGGATTAAATAGGGAATCAATACAATGTGTGATTCTTCCCATAAAAATGCATTAAAATCAAATAATGTATTTCTTTATATATTCCTTATACTCAGAAAACTACAATGGGGACTTTCTCAGCTAAAATGATAGCCTCATCAAAATCCTTCTCCATCCCTTTTCTTTATTGTCCTCTTATTGCTTATTAGAGATCTTAATTTTTAAGCACTATATTCTCAGCATGGCAACCCACTCCAGCATTCTTGCCTGAAGAATCCTCATGGATAGAAGAGCTTGGTGGGCTACAATCCATAGGATCACAAAGTTGGACACCACTGAAGAGACTTAGCACAAACACAGTACATTCTCACTAGAAAGCCAACTCTGCATTGAAACAGGTCGTATAAATGAGAGCAGCTGCATGTTTGCTCTTTTCATAACTCTCTTTTGTCCCCTTTTAATTACTTAAAAATATGTTTTGGCAGTCACTGAGCTTACTCATGATGACAGTAAACAGCATATCTGACAATGGATACTTTTTCCCAAATAAGACAAGAACACCAGCAGCATCTTAGAGCTCACTCCAAGCAAAGCCTAATGGAGCACTGGAGGTGAGTCACAGAAACAATTTCAACACAATGTCACTTTTAAAACCATTCAAATCTTTTCTCCATCAGGACACAGGAAAATGCTAGTTAAGTGAAGAGAGAGGAAGAACAGCCCATGTACTGTTTGTGAACTTTTGATCTATATCTGATAGCTAGTGATTCTCTTCTTTTTTCCATGAATCAAGGCAAAGGATCCATTTAATAGAGCAGATGGGGCTGAGTGTGTTTATACCAAGATTTGTGAATCCAAACTGGTATACAGGCCAGGGTAAAAATGCAAATAAGTGAAACAGACTGACTGTATGAGGCAGTAAAGTTGGTGGGGAGCAGGGATGAAGAACTGTCATTAAACCCGCTTTAAGAACAGTCACTAATAAGTCCAAAACAATTGTCTCTATCTAAGCCTGTAGGTCCAATGTTTCCAAAACTTTCTAATATTTAAGAGATGACAGGAATGTTTATTTTTATTTGAAAACTCTCCTATTTTTATTTGAAAACTGGCACAGAAATAAAATATTTTGAGAAGTAATAGTGGGCCAATATTAGGTAGACCAAAATGAACCTATCTGGTGGGTCTGATCCAGACTTCGAGCTCACAGGCTGAAACTTGCTTCTACAGTAAGCAAGTTGAGGTATCTTAATCCATCTGGGAGCTGTAACAACTCTATTTTTATGAAAGAATTGGGGAAATATTAAGTAATATGCTTCCATGACACCTAAGTATTGAAAAGTAGCATACATGGTGGTAGTCTTCCCGGCTCCATTGGGCCCCAGCAATGAAGTAATATGACCTTCATAGAAGTTCAGATTGAGGTTATCAACAGCAATTTTTGAGCCATAGATCTTTGTGACCCCATGCAGAGCAACCCCAACTGTGAGATCTTTAGGTTCAGGCTCAATGTTGGAGGAAAATTTGTATTCAGGACCTGGAGAGAAATCAAGAGAAGAGTTGTAAGCTCACAAGGAAAGAAAATGCAGCTAGATTTAGACTTTTCCTTAATTAAAAACCAAAGACTATAGACACAAACCTCAAAGTAAAAAAATAATTCCAGATATAAATGGTCTATTATAGTCTTCCACCTTCTCACTTGTTTTAAAAACGAATGAGAGTGTTGGAACCACACTCTAAGGTTTATATTACCTGTCTCTGTCAGAAAAAGAAGTTTCAGAATATAGTATCATAATACTGAATTCTCCTTTATTCAAATCAAAGATCTCAAAAATTCAAAATACAAGTTTAAGGCTTGGTCTTCCAATTGAACAGGGTGATACTTATGTATAGAATAAATGTCTATACTTGGTGGACAATGCTTACTCAGATCTGTGGTTATAGAATCAGTTCATTAATTACTCTCTACATTTCCTTTATGCATCGCATATGGCTCATCCTTACTTTATAAAACTGACACTGCTCACCCAATGTCAGTAAGTCACAAGCCTTAAATTGTTTGTTCTTTCTTGGTAATGGGTTATGCTAAATTATCCATACTTGTTACTTGGTTACTCCTTATGACTAGTGACAGATGGCTGGAGTGAGGGGTGCAGACTGTGGCCAAGGAACAAAATTTTTCTCTGTGTGAATCTAACTGGACCACAAAGGGATCTGCAATCTTGGCCTAATTAGCACCATATGCTAACCAACTGAGTTAATGAACCCAGAAAAAGCCACGATTAAATCTCCCTACGAGTCCAAACACATATGTGTACACATATTCATCCATGACTAAAAGGATGATAATTTTGCCATTTAGAAAAACATAATTAAAATCACTAGTCATGTAAATTTTACATCACTTCTCTCATAATAATGCATGTTGTTGGCCTACTTGTCTTACTGGCAGATGGGTTGGTGTTTTGCATCATGATATTAGTAAACATAAGCCCATTGCTTTTCTCATGATTCACTTCTGCACATCCCAATCGTTCTTTCCAATAGGAAGGAAGGAATGGAAAATACCACGGAGCTGCCATACCATATGTACCTGTAACACAAATGTATTAGGAAAAGTAGTTTTAAATCGATTGTTAACATTAAGCATCAGTTGGGGAAGGAGGAGGGAGGAGGGTTCAGGATGGGGAACACATGTATATCTGTGGCGGATTCATTTTGATATTTGGCAAAACTAATACAATTATGTAAAGTTTAAAAATAAAATAAAATTTAAAAAAAGAAAAAAAAAACATTAAGCATCAGAAGTTAAATAACAGTATTTACTATGTAGTACTTAGGAAATATTTTCATTTTTTTGATACTATATAAAACTAAAGTTGTCTCAGTTTCCAAAGTAAAGTAAAAAAGAAAGCCAGTTTTTAATTCTTTCCTTTACAAACAGCTTCAGTGGTACAGTTATACACTATAAAATTTAATCATTGTAAATGCAGAGTGTGATGATTTCTAGTAAATAAAGTTTTGCAACCAGAACAACAATCCCCAGATTCCAATAACTCCAAAAAGTTATCTCATGTGCTTTGCAAATAATCCCTGGTTTCAACCCAAGTCAGAAGCAATCACTGATCTGCTTTGTCTCCACATTTTTCTCTTTTACAGAAATTTTATATAACTGGAATAGAGTAACAATCTTTCATTCATTCATAGAATCAAAAATGTGCAAATATAAATAAGACTTAATGGAAAAACTTCTGAGCATGTTGAAGTTTTAACCATTTGAGACCTTGGAGGGGAACCCCACTAGTCTTGTTCCATTAAATTTGATAAATTTTCCTTAAAATTAGGAGACTTGATTTTTGCCTTTTATAATATCTCATACTCCCATTTGGAAAGACTGGACTCCATGCTTCTTAATTCATTCTATCCTTTAAAGGAATATCAGAGGAAAAACTTCAACAGTGCATTATCTCAGGCTGGAAAATTTTGGTTAGTTTTGGGATGGAAGTATTTTTGGAGATGATATTTGGCAAATAAAATATTAGAAAATATATATTAGCAGTTTTATAATGATGACAATCATGAAAAGCATGTATGTGTAGGAAGAATGATCATACCTGGGAAAACGTTCCGGACATACCAAGCAATAAGGAAATAAATGAAAGAGTCAGCGAGGATTAGACAGCACAGCCAGCCAAATGAAGTGGTGTCATCCTGAACTGGGGAACTGTACATATTTTCCCACTGAAGACCTAAGTGAACACATACGTTTATTCTTCCGTGATACATTCTGTAGGTGTGAAAGATAAAATCCAGTTGAAAAGAAAGTGAACCTACCGATGCCTTGCTCCTCGTAGCGTGCAATGTACTGACCTGCATAACTGAAAGCTGTTGGAGACAGCAGGCTCTGTGAATAGAATCAACCACAATGATAGTTCTTGTAGGTTTCATACATTTCACCCAGAGAGGTCTTAACCTACTTCAAACTTTGGGCCCGTCTATAGGTAAAACTGACACTAACTCTGATCATATTTAAAAGCACAGAGGTCTCTTACCAAGCACACTACAACTTTGGAGGAAGAGGGGAGGCAATCACAGAAAACAAAAGAAGGAAAATTATAACTTGGAAAATATTTGTCAAAAATCCAAAATACATATCTAAACTTACTAAATGTTGTTCAGCAATTTACAAAACTGGTAATTATAGAGTAATGCAATGTTAAGATTAACATCAAATGAAAGGTTAGGGGCCAGAAGATGTTTTTACTTCATAGATTGTCTTCAAGTAATAGAAGTTTTATGCATGAAAATATATTAAAATATCAATTGAGTACTTATAATGCAACAAATAAAAATTTAAATGTTGTTTAAATACAAGGTGGCCAATGTCAAATGAAAGTTATTTGTCCCTATTTCCACGAACAACAAAGTTCTAATATGAGACTCAGTCAATGGTGAACTTAACTTCTGCTTTCCAAATTTCAATATCAGTGAACTTAATGTTTTCATTAAAGTTCTTAAATTAATTTGGTACTTTGAATTGAAAAAGCAGAAAAGAACTCAAAATTGATTGTATGCTATCAGTGCATTTGTTTTTATGCCTGTAGGTTACATGTCATAAAAACCACAAGAATTAGTCATATATGAGAACAATGCCAGTAATAGAGGTTCTAAGATATTTATGGAACTGGGCCAGAGATAAGTCAGAATTCTTGATGATCTTCAAAGCATGATATATTACATTCTAACTGCTCTTTCTTACAGCATCATCTATTATGATTTTAGAAACAGTGGAGGAAAAGTTTTCTTTTCATAGTCTTATGCTTGTATGGTAGACAATGATTAGGACAGTTATGCATATTTTGTAATTACTGCATTTGTACATTTAGAGGGTCTAAACACACACACAAAAGTTCATTCCTTTCATACCCTGGCCATTCAGTTGTGACAGCTGACTTACCATGAATACTTTTATTACATAGCTCAACTCATTTTCAACTGTAATCAGAACAATAAATGGAAAAAAGGCAATGATGTAAATGAGGCTTCCGATCAGAGCGGCAATGTTGGTGCTGTTGAAGAAGACACTGATCAGATAGCTCATGGCGATAACCGAGAAGCTGTAGTCCGAAAAATACAGGAACAAAATGAACCCATTTGTTTTAGGAAGAATATTGCCAAACTTGAGTATGATGATGAGGATGACAATGGTAATCAGTAAAAATGCAACACTCTCTATGAGCCAGGCGAAAAAGTGGCTGCAGGAGTTCACGCCCATCATCTTCATGTACTGTAAAGACAAAAACGTGTTAGTCTCTTCTTAAGCTAATATATTCTCAGATGACAATTACTCCTGTACCATTTCAAAATGTTCATGAGACTCTTCAAACACATGAAACTAGGCATTTTAACGATGTTTCTCAGGATAGCATTTGTCCACGCTCACTATGTGACATTAACATGGCTATTTATTTCAGTCCATCTTAGATTGTAGCTCCCAGGCTGCCCCAATGTAATGAATGATTTGGATGGTGAGGTTTGTTTTATTTTTTTGACAAGCTCATTTTATAACTGGTATCTAAGTGATGTTTCCAGATTAGTTGAGAATAGACACAAAAATTTATGTTATCCCCTGCAGAATTTTACAACATGAATTTGATATGTGTGCACGTAAGAATATTTCAAGTTGGTGAAAACTCATGATTTATTTCAAATTCAATGTATGGACTGAGATAATAAAACTCCATTATTTTCAACTAAACATTAATGAAAAATGCAATAATTATTCATATTCCTGTAATAAATAAAGTAGACCAGATTCCTAAGATGTTAAACTATGCAAGCTTTGAAGAAGACTTTCTGCTTTTTGGCATAATTTCCCTATCCTTAAAATCACTAACAATCTAGGTCAGGTTTGTTATCTTTGTTTTCCAAAAAAATTATAAAAGTCCATGCACCCAAAATGAACACATGCATCTCAGATAATCTACACCTCTCTCTCAACTGGTATTATGTATTATCTCAGTGATATCCTTAGTGGTCAAGGCATTCCATCAAGGTGGAAAGACAGACCAACATGAGGTGTTTTTGTGTTAACTCAAAAGGATTCTGAATGATCTGAAGCCCCCAGGACCTTGGGTGTTTTGAATCAGTGACTTGAGTTTGTACCCGGTTTCTAGTTGTAACAACTCTTGATTAATAGTAAGTTTATGAATCTAATATTCCATCTTAAAAAGAACAAAATAAATGTTCCACTAACAGCTTTGTAATCCACTATTTTTTTTTTTTTTTGAAAAATCAAGGACGTACAATGTCCTCCCCTTTAAATCTAACTTGTCTAGGAAAAAAAAATAGGGAATGTGCCAAATCTTTTACTATACAAGCAAAATATGATTTTTACTTTCTGCCTTTGCAATTTATCACATTTTGATAACTTTGTTGCTCCAGTTGTTACCATGGAAACAGCTACCTGACTGCCACTAGTCTAAGCTGTGGGCCTTAAGCTAATCACCACTAAGGAAGTCCCATGACTTCTCCTCTTAACTTTGCCCTTTTCCTCACTCTCTTCTCTCCCTACTACTCCTTTCCTCCCAGACCCTGCACACTTTACAGCAAAGACTCAACCTATGTTTCTATAGGAATAGATGTGTGTGTCAAAGTAAAAAAAAAAAATCAGCATGGAGTGAAGATTCACTATGGAAGGTTTTATCCAATTGCTATGTATCTATCATTGAAAAGAAAATTAGATTTTCGTGTGAAAGAGACCTCATAGATCTTATTTTAGCAATTTCCCTGTATCCCACCCAATTTGAAAAATTACTGTGTCATGTTTGATGCCTTCATTTCAGAGATACCAATTCTTTTTTGTATTTTGGCCTTTCCCATTATTTGTATTTTGATGTTTTTAATGTTTTTAATGTTATTTGAATATAATTATATGGGAAGTTATAGAACCCATGTAACTATCCGAAAGCTGATATTCACCACTTAATTTCATTTGGCCTATACAAAAATTTTCTCCTCCACCCAACAGCAATGTATGTCAGGAGGAGGCAGTACCACTATATTTTACAAAGTGGATATAAAGTATCCAGAATGCTATCAAGGACATGAAATGGAGCTGACTTCATGTTTATAAATGTGTTTTCCTTCCCTGACAGTAGATAGCTTCAGTATAAAACATTTATATATCTAGAAAATTCTCCATTCATAGCCTTGTTAAAAATAATTTAGCAAACCCAAAGAGCAGGCATGAAGGTGTTTATCGTAGTAATTTGGAAGTTTTCAAGGCTCAAGATCAGATTTCTATTCCCAAGAATTGGTAAAAGTTGGAGACTGATCATTGCTTTTTATCAAAACAGAACAGATTAGGTGCCTCCAACAGTGTTTACTACTTAGCATTCTAGCATCAAACTTCAGAGTTAAACTTCAGGATTTTATGCCATGAGAAGAACAGCTGTTATACATAAAGAAAAAAAGCAATGAGTGCATGTAGGTCATCCATAAATTATCCAGATTCACTGCCAACTTTGTGATAATCAACAAGACCAAGCTTGCTAATGGAAGGTGGCCCACAGAGAACGATGGGCTGTGCTGTCTTGGATGTCGTTGGAGTCTCCTCAGAGTGACAGATGCAAGTGCCAGCTTGTAATCAAACAGCCACTTGTCTCAAGTCTCCCAAACCTGCTGGAGCAATTCATCAATATCTGATAACCTGTTGCTCAGGAAAACCCCTCTACACAGTGATCAAACTCTGCTCCAGTTCTCAGCAGGAAATAATGAGAAGAAAGAGATTCTGTGAGATTTTAGACAAATGAGTCATCACATTCAAGAGAAGCTTATGCACAGGGACTGACATTAAATACTGTCAAGAAAAGAAATCATAAATATACATATATTTACTTGACAGCAAGTTTTCATTCAACAAGAATGTCAAGAACTGGTTAATAATATTTTTGTACTTCAAATTTTATATTCTCTTATAGATATTTATGTTATTGTTTTTAGTAGGATATAAAAGATATTGTGATCATTACTTGGAATATTCCATATTCTTACTAGTAGGATGAATAGTATATACCAATAAGACATAAAAAGGAGTAAACTGGTATTCAAAAAAAGGGGACAAAATTGCCTCAAGTGAAGTACCACAGAACTACAGACTTTTGCATAATTTTTGGCAATCATTCTGCAGACTATAGATATTTTAGGATACCTGTCTGAATTGAGAGACAGAACTCCAAAATTTTGTCTCAAACTGAATATAAACAATGAAATCCCCATAAATGACTTATTTTAGACCAAATAGATGAAAATAACCATAAAACCAAGAACACAGTGTGAAAAACAACTCTTCTGTGTGATATAAAATCAGCCTTTGTATAGTTTTATATTTTAATTTTTAAAAGCAAGAAATGCAGAATAAAGCTCAACTGATGGGCATTTTGAAATAGTTTTCTAACTATATGATTAATTTTATCAGTAAACTTATTGGGCATTAGTATTTGTACTAAGTCTCTTTAACAAGTTAAAGGAATTTACTAGAATCATACCATAATGAGGTCAAAGATGAATGCCTTCATTGAATTAGCAACTGACTTGATTTCTCTGTCTAAATGTGAGAACAATTACAGAAGGAAAAAAGATGTTTTGTTCTGTTTTTTACTTTTTTATTCAATTGGAATGAGAAGGAAGTAAAGAAGGGGCAGCTTTAGATCTTAGTGAATATTAAAATGATAATATTAAGATCTTGAGTTGCTGGTAATTTAAGAGATTGTCCACCATTATCTTCAAAAGTCTTAAGTAGTCTATGCTACTAAAATAAAATTGGGAGAGGGAAGTTAGCTACGATATGGAAAAGGACTAGTCAGAAGTGCTAAAGAACTGTTAACATATCTTGATTGTCCTCACCACATAAAAGAACAGATAACTACATGATGTGAATAGAGATATAACATAATTCTAGGGTGTTAAATATTACTGCAAAACATAAATGTATCAAATCAGCAATTTGTACACCTTAAATTTGCATAATGTAATACATAAATTTTCAGTAAAAAATAAATAGAATAAAATAAACAAGCTCTTAATTAAAAAAAAAAGTTTAGCATGGCAAAGTTCAAGAAATGGCATGCCTTGTAATTATCATTAACCAAAAATTACTCTAACTAAATACAACACAGAGATAAACACACACACACACACTGTTGGGGTTAAAAAAAGCCAGTCCAGATCCACCATTCACTAATCTATAGTCTTTAGCAAGTCATCTATCTCTTTCTGGGCTCAGCTTTTTCATCTCGAAAAAGGAGGAAGCTAGTTTAGAACTGTCAGGGGTGGAAGGAGGTGAGCAGGTGTATTAGGAATATTTTGCTTCCATTAATTCATCTCACAAATAGATCATATTCCTTTAAATTTAGGACACTGCTAATTTAAAGATGTGTCATTACTTTAACTGCCACCAAGAAAGAAAAATCGCTGCCAAATGAATTATGACACCCTATCAAATATATCTCAATTTCAGAAGCTTTAAAATGTGAACAAAAAATCATTATCTTCGAATTGATAAAAAATGAATAATTGAATGCCTCTTCTGTTCTGGCAGTGAGAAAGTACATTCTGGAAATATAATGCTGAATAAAGTCTAGATGACATGACTCAAAGAGTTTAGGGATTGGGCACAAATGAATATGAACTGAAAGACTCAAATCCTGATGTCTGATTCCAAGTTCAATAATCTTCCACTATGTAACTTTGACTCCCAAGACGAGCTGGTTAAATTTTCAAAGTGGATGCCTGTAAAATGAA
Source organism: Bubalus kerabau (assembly GCF_029407905.1). Lineage (NCBI taxonomy): Eukaryota > Metazoa > Chordata > Mammalia > Artiodactyla > Bovidae > Bubalus > Bubalus kerabau. The sequence continues at coordinate 157,156,973 of NC_073626.1, forward strand.
GACACAGAGCTACCAAACAGAAACTAGTTCACCATTAAAAATGCCTTTCATATCTTCTATTGAGAAAAACTCTTTATTGAGCTTTGATATTTTTTGGTGACATCCATAGATACACTCAGAGAGTTCTATTTTCAAGCCAAAATAACACAATATGCATGTATTATACACACACACATATAGAATAGACAGATACATAACACATGTATATACACATGTACATATATGCTGCATTTCTAACATTTTAAGGTAGATATTTATTTTGCTGTAGAAAAGAACTCAGAGTCTATCACAGTTTTCTACTTCAGAGGTTTCCTTTAATTTGTAAAGATTCACTTCGGAGTACTAGGAATCAGACAGAAAAATATAAGGTACAAGCTTGCAACCAAAGTTATGGTTCAGGATGTGAATTTGAGCTTCTAAACTGGGGTTAAGAAAAGATTGTACACAGTCCTGAAAACAACACGGCTCAAACAAGTTGATGAGACTTTTACTAAACTATAACTGAAATATAAAAACACAGCTGAAGGTTACCTTAGGAAGCATCACTACGAACAAAGCTAGTGGAGGTGATGGAATTCCAATTGAACTACTTGAAATCCTGAAAGATGATGCTGTGAAAGTGCTATGCTCAATATGCCAGAAAATTTAGAAAACTCAATAGTGGCCAAAGGACTGGAAAAGGTCAGTTTTCATTCCAATCTCGAAGAAAGGCAATGTCAAAGAATGCTCAAACTCCACACAATTGCACTTATCTCACACGCTAGTAAAGTAATGCTCAAAATTCTCCAAGCCAGGCTTCAACAATACGTGAATTGTGAACTTCCAGATGTTCAAGCTGGTATTAGAAAAGGCAGAGGAACCAGAGATCAAATTGCCAACATCTGCTGGATCATCAAAAAAGCAAGAGAGTTCCAGAAAAACATCCATTTCTGCATTATTGACTATGCCAAAGCCTTTGACTGTGTGGATCACAATAAACTGTGGAAAATTCTGAAAGAGATGGGAATACCAGACCACCTGACCCGCATCTTGAGAAATCTGTATGCAGGTCACGAAGCAACAGTTAGAACTGGACATGGAACAACAGACTGGTTCCAAATAGGAAAAGGAGTATGTCAATGCTGTATATTGTCCCTGTGCTTATTTGACTTATATGCAGAGTACATCATGAGAAATGCTGGGCTGGAGGAAGCACAAGCTGAAATCAAGATAGCTTGGAGAGATGTCAATAACCTGAGATATGCAGATGACACCACCTTTATGGCAGAAAGTGAAGAAGAACTAAAGAGCCTTTTGATGAAAGTCAAAGTGGAGCGTGAAAAAGTTGGCTTAAAGTTCAACATTCAGAAAACAAAGATCATGTCATCCAGTCTCATCCCTTCATGGCAAATAGATGGAGAAACAGTGGAAACAGTGGCAGACTTTATTTTTTTGGGCTTCAAAATCACTGCAGATGGTGATTGCAGCCATGAAATAAAAAGATGCTTACTCCTTGGAAGGAAAGTTATGACCAACCTAGATAGCATATTAAAAAGCAGAGACATTACTTTGCCAACAGAAGTCCATGTAGTCAACATTATGGTTTTTCCAGTAGTCATGTATGGATGTGAGAGTTGGACTATAAAGAAAGCTGAGTGCCAAAGAATTGATGCTTTTGAATTGAGGTGTTGGAGCAGACTCTTGAGAGTCCCTTGGACTGCAAGGAGATCCAACCAGTCCATCCAAAAAGAGATCAGCCCTGAATTTTCATTGGAAGGACTGATGCTGAAGCTGAAACTCCAATACTTTGGCCACCTGATGCAAAGAGCTGATTCATTTGAAAAGACCCTGATGTTGGGAAAGATTGAAGGAGAGAGGAGAAGGCGACGACAGAGGATGAGATGGTTGGATCATATCACTGACTCAATGTATATGAGTTTGAGTGAACTCTAGGAGTTGGTGATGGACAAGGAGGCCTGGCATGCTGCAGTCCATGGGGTCGCAAAGAGTTGGACACTACTGAGCAACTGAACTGAACTGAACTGAAGAAGTATAGGCTCAAACTCTAGGACAACCCTCTAAGTCTGATGTTGAGCTAACAAAAACATGAAGCAGTGTTTTGTACTTTGTAAGGAGAAATAATCAATTGCCTAAAAGCACAGGAAATGTAAGTCTGAAAAGTACAAGGGCTAACAGGTTACTCTAATCTCATTATTTCAGATTGTCAGGCAGGCCTTGCAATAATTAGTGTGCCCTGGTTTTGAAACATTTCCCCTATCTTTTCACTTAACTTCATGAGTGTAAGAATGGGTTCATTATAGGATTAGCAGATAAAATAATTCTATTGCAATACAATCCAAAATTCACACAATGCTGTTTCATAAATCTTAAAAAGAAGTAAGATATTTTGGATTTGGGGATAATGATGAAGAACATGCTCCAGAAGAGATCATGCTTTACATCCCAAGTCATGTCTTTCATTGTCATATTATTAACATAATCAGTAGCATAACATGAAATTCTTAGTCTCTATAAATCACAATTCAGTGAGAGAGAACTGAAGGAGACCAATGGCACCCCACTCCAGTACTCTTGCCTGGAGAATCCCATGGACGGAGGAGCCTGATGGGCTGCAGTCCATGGGGTCGCTAAGAGTCGGACACGACTGAGCGACTTCACTTTCACTTTTCACTTTCATGCATTGGAGAAGGAAATGGCAACCCACTCCAGTGTTCTTGCCTGGAGAATCCCAGGGACAGGGGAGCCTGCTGGGCTGCCATCTATGGGGTCACACAGAGTCGGACACAACTGACACGACTTAGCAGCAGCAGCAGCAGCAAGTATACTAGAATGAAAATTTGCTTTTGGGGAACTGAAAAAAGACATATATCTTTGTCCATGTCCATGTCTATATCTATACCTATATCTATATCTGTATTTATATCTATATATCTTCATTTGGACTTAATTACTATGCCAACAGTTTTCCTGCGTTAGTTATTATTATTATTAGCATTTAAACTTCCTCTGTTAATGCCTAAGTCTTACAGGTAACTTCTTGGGCAAAAATTACTGTCAGAATTGTAAACTGTATTCAGACTTTATTCAGATTTTGGTTTTCAAAAACACTTATAAGACAACTTCTATGCAATTTTTTGGGAAGACAAAATATTGCCATATCAGCTGTCTTAATGATTCATAAAATATTTTTCCATCTAATTCACCAGATATAGGTCAGGTTTCTGAGTTTGCTCAGGTATTATGAAAATCATAGTCATTAATTATATATCCAAGTAGAACTTATTTGTAATAAGAGATTCTCAACATACCTCATGAAGCCGGAGGTCTTTCTCATAAACAAGCTTTTTTACAAATGCAGCTATAAATACAACCCAGGCAACCATGAGCACGATTGGAAGAGAATAAGAGACACTGGTAAGGAAGCTGTAAGGAAAAACAAAAACAAAAACTCAGTGGCCAAAATGAATGCCACATTTGCTGATTGTAATATACAAAGAACACACTCCCTCCTACATTGAAATTATTAATATGACTATTTTATTTATTAAGTGTGAAGCTGACTTAACAGTAGGTACATGATTTTCTTGCCATAATGCTGCAAGAGTAAAACAGTTCTAGATTGTTAGATAAAATTGCCAAATTGTTTAAAGGGTGTTTGAGTATGTCCTGTTCAGGAAAATAGTTGTTCTATAGATATAACTACAAGGCTCTAAGCCTTCTGTCTAAACTAAATTCTTATGTAAAAGGCAGATTCAAAGTTAGATGATGATTGGTTTATCTAGCTAAAAGCTGTATTTTCTCAAATTACTGTATTTACTACTCTTCAGAAGCTCTTGCCCGGAAAATCCCATGGACAGAGGAGCCTGGTAGGCTACAGTCCATGGGGTCACTAAGAGTCAGACACGACTGAGCGACTTCACTTTCACTTTTCACTTTCATGCATTGGAGAAGGAAATGGCATCCCACTCCAGTGTTCTTGCCTGGAGAATCCCTGGGACGGCGGAGCCTGGTGGGCTACCGTCTATCGGGTCGCACAGAGTTGGAGACACGACTGAAGTGACTTAGCAGAAGCAAACCAAATTTCCCAAAATGAAATAAAATAAAACTCAAATAATATTTAAAATGCAAAGAACTTGGATTCCTCAAACTAATGCTCTAGGGGATGTTTCATAAACAGTATAGAAATGTTTTGTTTTTTTTTCTGGTAATGTGCTAAACTAGCAGGTCATTGGAACACTTCATTGGACTGCAAATATATTCCTGAATTGTTGGCCCATGATACCTGAATGTTCAAATGAAGTGTTTATCAAAGTTGAACATACATCAGAATCACCTGAAGGGCTCATTAAAACAGATTTCTGGGCCCCACCCATAAGCTTCTGATTTATTATATCTGGGGTGGGGTGAGGAATTTGCATTTTAAACAATTTCCCAAGTAAAGCTGATGCTGCCAGTCCAGAAACTACACTCTAATAACAATTATTCTTACATTAGCCACTGACTATGGGCTAAGGCAAAGGAATAGCTTTCAATGACAGAAACTCTAAATTGAGCTGTTTTACACCTTGGGCTCATTCTTGCCTGGAGAATCCCAGGGACGGGAGAGCCTGGTGGGCTGCCATCTCTGGGGTCGCACAGAGTGGGACACGACTGAAGCGACTTAGCAGCAGCAGCAGCCACTGACACTTTCACTTGCAGAAATGTCCCAAGGCCATTTTCTTTTTAATCTAAAAGACCAAGGAATTACCTTCAAGTTCCCCATGAAAAATGCAAATATTAATAGAACATGACATCACCATCGTTCAGTTTCACTTTAGCATCAGAAGTGCATCACCGTCAGAGATATGAAGGATTTTTGGTGGGCAAGGACTGAGGGTTGGGGCCATATCCAGTTTTTTTTTTGTTCCTGGGGAATTGTCTGGCATGGGGAAAGCACTTAAAGAATACTTGCTGAATGAATTTTGTCTTGGATCAGATCCAGCCTTGATGCTGTTTCTGGCTCTAGAATTAGGCAAAGGACTTCATTCATTAATAACAACCCTCCACTAATGTTTCTTCAAGTGACTGTGTATTTTAGGTTTGATATAGTATGAAAGAGAAAATTCTGGTTTGTAACTTAAGGACCAGTGCAGTACCAGATATTCAACTTTGGCCAATTTACTTGGATTTCAATTTTTTCATCTGGAAAGTATGGCTGATAATATTTGCTCTCACCTTATGAGGTTGTTTGGTGTAACGAATGAACTAATATATGTGAAAGCCCTTTGTATGCAACAAAGAGTTTATATGTGTACGTTGAGATGTTAGTTTGTACTCCCATGAAGAATGCAGAGTACAGCTACTTTACTCTCAAAAGACACATCCCGGTACCCACCATTCTAGGTCCTAAAATTTACAAGGGGAAAAAAGTCAGCAGGAACACAGATGAGGATTTTCATTTAATTGAACCCACAAGTCTTTACTATTGATGCAAGCTGTTGCAAGTCACTCTTGGTTCATGCAGTAAGGTCTGGACTGGCTGCTCAGAAGCGGCTGACCTTGACAGCAGGCTGATAGAATCCTCGCCTGTCAGGAAGACAGAATCCTGCCGTCCCGCATCACTGTTGCACAAAGGGCTACATAAACTCATCTCCTCTAATGCTCTTAAAGCAGCCAAAGGAGACAGAAGCATTGATAGAAACAGAAAACAAAACAAAACAAAAAAACAGACTCATCTGAATTGTATATAAACTCTATAACTGGGCTGAATAACAAGTACAATTTGTTTAAAGTACTATTCAGCCTCAAGCTTTTGTACAGGAGAATGAGCTTGAAAAACTTAGCCCTCCAACCTTATTGTCTCACTGTGGTCAGATATGGAGGAACCATCCAGTGCCCACCTGACTGGCAAATACTGTTCAAACTCGACTTTCTAAAAGCAGGATCTTTACATTTTTTGTTCATTTAGAAAAAACATTTTAGAGAAAGATTCCTACCAAATACACAGTTTCAGATAGCATAATATTTATCTTAGAGAGTTGATCAATACTGTTTTATTAAACTTTTTCCTTAAAACTAACCCTGCACTCACAGATTTTTAATTAAATTTGAGAGTTGGAAGGGATTTTAAGATTATTTTGTTTAATACTCTCATTTGACTAGAGAAAAGTAAAACCAGTGGGTAACATCAAAATCATGCAGTGATGCACTCAGGTCTGGAGTCCAGCTCTTAACTTTGGGGACAAAGTACTTGGAAGGGTAAGGGTTATGATAAAGAAAACATGGATCATTTGGTAAGAACTTTAGCATCATTTGGGTAACAGTGAGCAGCTATAATGAGCTGGGCCCTATACTGTGAACCTTTCCCTGGATACAAGCATTTGACAAAGATTTGGTCAATACTATCCCTTCCACTTGATAGCATATGAATGAATGAGAAGAAATGAATTCCAAAAAGAGTGGTTGATTATGTAAAATGCCTGCAAGTGCAGGGACTTACTTGTCTTTCATGTAGCAGGGATAAGGAATTGCTTGGACCTGGACTGCTATTTCCTGGGAGTTCCTTCCAGTCTGCAATTCAATGATTGCTCTTTCAATACTATCCTGTAAGTAGACAAAAGCCCTGCCATAGATCTGGTTGTGTGATGGAGAATTGTGTGGCCCTGGGGCCCAAATCTTGGCTCTAATGTTTCTTGTGGTCTGTGAGGTCTTGAGACTCATGCGGATGGTGTATTTTACAACTGGAGGAAGAGAGACGTTTTCAGAGTCATAGCTTCTGTGCCGGCTGCTATTAGGAGGAAGCTTAAAAATAACACCTAAAAATAAAATGGCAACATCAGAAAGGTTATTTTATGGTTGACATTATCCTTTGTTTGGAGGGTCCACATGGGGGCAGCCAAACAGGCAACTGAGTTAGTAATGTGACAGTAAGTTCAGACTTTTAATTTACAGAAAAGATTGTTAATTGAAAGTGACAATCTCAAAGATTCAATGCAGGAGTTTGAGAATATAATCACAAACTAAGTGGCTACATTAAATATTTCACTCTAAGCCACTTACTGAAATTAAACACACATATACATTAAAATGAATAATCTTGACTGATTATAAGGATGGACTCAATTTTACCCTGTAATATGTAATTCTTTTCAGCTTTAATTTTAACCATATCAACAAAATTACACATATTGAAGGCTTCTCAACCAAGATAGTTGGTTGACGACATGAAAGGTTCTTATTTCCAAGGACATCAAAGGGGACAGTGCCCTCGCCCCGGCCCTGACTACTTTTTTTTAGGTCTGGATGAAAGAAGTGACGGGAAGAATTTGGCCAATTTTAGTACAAAGAAAAGCTCAAATTCTAGTAGAATAACACTTACTTCCAAAGAGTTCATTGCTTTTGTAGAGTCTTTTAGCCTCTCTTTCCATTTTGTCTACACTTTCTGCTGCCTGAATACGGTCATATAATACACAGGAGGAAATATTCACTGTCAGGGAAGATAGTATGCTAAGCTGATCAATGAGGTCAATGCTGTTCTCTAATTTCAGCCTTAGAATATCTAAAGAAGAAAAAAAAGACACAAAGCATATTATAATGTTGTTTCTAGTAGTAATGGGACAAAGATACTGATTTTTTTGGTACGTATTAAACCTTGAACTAGATTATAAATAATATAAACTTGCAGAATTTACTCTAAAAATGTCAAATACTCTATATCTGGGAAGATGTAGCCAGTTGTACAAACGCTTATTGAGAAGAATTTTGAATTAGTTATAGATACAGTAAACTCACATACGAAGAATGTATGTATGTGTGCTCAGTACAAGCTAATTCAAAAGCTAATTCTACTCTGCTACAATTTAATTAACCAAAGACTAAAGGTGAATAATTTTAAAATTATTCTACCTGAATTATTTAGGAAGAAAACTAAAAACTAGAGGTGAAAAGTTTGAATAAACAGAAATGCTTGCTTTGTTTGGGGAGTGTTGATGTAAGAATTTAAGCAACGAACGTCTATGCAGAGTGTGTGGAACAAATAAAAAACATCATTTAATAAGTTGTAATACAGAAGCACTTCTTAGCAGACTGTGACAATCTATGACACATAGTTACAACTTTCTGATATTGTTTGATTTAAAGTCTTCTGTGAGTTATCTCTACTCATATCTGTATTAATCTAGATGATCAAGATTTTATTTCAGGTAATTACTCTGGAAGAAAAAGAATTTAATTGCTCTTCAATTTCATAAATCTTTATGAGGAAATCAACTGAGACAAAGGGTAAATATAAAATTGTAAGTTCATAAATCACTTGGCCAATTAAATTTTCACTGACTTGATCATGAATACTGAGAAGGCTGTGAATGTCATAAATTCCTCTTTACAGAACCCATACATGTCTCTATCATCCTCCAATAGAAGATTAAATTTCTCACAGAGGGCAGCTTCTTGAAGGACATCTCTCATTATAACTTAAAATAAAATGTTTTGCTTGATATAGATGTTTGTGGGGGGAGGGGTAAAACTGTGGTTGAATAGTGGCCTCCAGTGGCCACTGAAAATCAACACACCTGCAAAGGATTCTTCAGAAATGCTGGTAGATGGAATCAAAAAGCTCTAAAGAGTCAGTGGCCTCCAAATTCGAACAGTATAAAATCTCTTTAATATTAAATTAAATATACAATTATACAGATAGCAAGTCTCACTTATATGGTTATTTTAATCTTATTTTAAACTCTGAGACTCATCTCCTATATCTAAAGTTAGGAATGAAAAAAAGTATATAAGAACTTTGTAGTTTATCCCTGATATTTTGATCAAGTGTTTCCTTACCCAAATGATACTTTTAGAGAATAAATCACTAATATCTTCATTTAATCAAACAAGGTTGATATCATAAAATACATACAATTATATATAATATAAATAGGCATAATTCCTCCCCACTGGTTTACAATTTAAACACTTAAGTCCCAGTAGTGCTGGAGAGGAGAAAGAGAGGCATTAGCTCTACTGCTGGCAAATTCTGATGTTTTCAATCCCTTCCTCTTACCCATGGTTGCATAGCAACCAGGAATCAGACACAGACTGAATTAGATATCTTGCATCCCTTAGGTTGAGGGTAGGAATGTGGTAGAGGGAATGCATAAGTTCAGACAGCTTTCTTTGATCCTTTTCTGCTTGTCCCTTTTAAACGATCACGAGAGGAGGACCTGACCTTGTACAGTGATTTAGGTTTATTTTCTTTTGAGTCTCCACATTGCTTTTGTTTTTCTCACTCTATAACCTCTTCTGGTTACATTCTGAGTTAGTCAAAGCAATACTAAGGCCAGTGGAGATAAAATTATAAATGTAGCAGAAATAAACCATTTCATCTTCTGCTTTTAAAGACTTGCTTTTCACCAAGTTACCCCCAAAAAGTGTCCTCTGGTAGAAATCTACCTGTGATTGAAGAACAAGCTGCATTTACACGGAATACATTGCATTATAATTATTGAGACCAACTACACGAACTGGGTATCCAAATAATCATTACGTTTAACTGTACAATTTACTAGGAGAAAGATGGATAGATACACTCAGGATTTTAAGATCTTATATGGGACAATGCTTTTCACATTTCTGACATGACAGGTAAATAAAGGTTTTTTTGAATCTGGACTCACCGAGTTCATCTATCTGTTTCAAAAGTTCAACAGCATCGAGTCCCACGGAGAATTTTACAAAAACTTGCACAAAGGGATTCCTTAGAGTATTCTAACAAACAATAATAGGGAGTCAGTTTCAATGGACATGTTTAATCACTGTCTCTTTACTAACACCACAATGAAATGAGGTATCACTACTGGGCATTCTCAGTCCACCGTCTTGGAAAGGGTCCCATACAAATCTTCGAGAAAGAAAGAGAAGGTTTGTGACTGCTAATTCTGAGTTTTTGCTCCTCTATAGACACAAATTTGTCACCATGTAGAAGTAGCCAGATATAGCCATAATTAACCACATAGAGAAACCATGTTTAACTGAAAATGCTTTTCCCCCATAGCTACTGTATCAATTGTTTTTAACATACGTTATAGAATTTTGATGGTTCATAATTGGACTTTGTTCAGTTGAAACAAACAAAAGAGGCTTTAAAAACGGTGGTGTCTATATGGAATTTGACATCACAACTGATTTATATTCTAGTCCTGCTATTTCCTAGCTGTGAGGCTTTCAGCAAGCACTCAGCCTTTTCCAGCCTCAGGTTATTTTTCTGTAAAGTAGAATCTAACCAGATTAGTCAAATGTAAATTATTATGGTATTGTTTTATTCTATAATAAGTGCAGCTGGGTGAACACAGAAAAAATAAACTGATCATAAAACTTAAAATTACTCCATACTGATGGCAAGACTGAAATTTTTTTAAAAAGTGTTTAAAATATAAAGACTCTTTTCTCCACACCCTCTCCAGCATTTATTACTTGTAGACTTTTGGATCGCAGCCATTCTGACTGGTGTGAAATGGTACCTCATAGTGGTTTTGATTTGCATTTCTCTGATAATGAGGGATGTTGAGCATCTTTTCATGTGTTTGTTAGCCATCTGGATGTCTTCTTTGGAGAAATGTCTATTTAGTTCTTTGGCCCATTTTTTGAGAAGCAACCTAGATGCCCATCAGCAGATGAATGGATAAGAAAACTGTGGTACATATACACAATGGAGTATTACTCAGCCATTAAAAATAATACATTTGAATCAGTTCTAATGAGGTAGATGAAACTGGAGCCTATTATACAGAGTGAAGTAAGCCAGAAAGAAAAACACCAATACAGTATACTAACGCATATATATGGAATTTAGAAAGACGGTAACAATAACCCTGTGTACGAGACAGCAGAAGAGACACTGATGTATAGAACAGTCTTATGGACTCTGTGGGAGAGGGAGAGGGTGGGAAGATTTTGGAGAATGGCATTGAAACATGTAAAATATCATGTATGAAACGAGTTGCCAGTCCAGGTTCGATGCATGATACTGGATGCTTGGGGCTGGTGCACTGGGACGACCCAGAGGGCTGGTATGGGGAGGGAGGAAGGAGGAGGGTTCAGGGTGGGGAACACATGTATACCTGTGGTGGATTCATTTTGATATTTGGCAAAACTAATACAATTATGTAAAGTTTAAAAATAAAATTAAAAATATATATATAAAGACTCTAATAGCTATCTCCCAAATTAGGAGACATAACTTCTACCACTGAAGTTATCTACTAGGTAATACTTATTGAGTTCTTACTATGTGCTGGGTACTGTCTAATAGAATATACCTTGATTTTCTCACTTAGTTTTCCCTAATACCTAGACATAAGTACTATTACTATCCCCAGTTCATAGATGACAAGGCTAGGACTCAAGAAGCTCTATAAATTCCTTAAGAATGTACAATTAATAAGGGCCAAAGGGAAAGTCGAAGAGAGAGACTTCAACTTGATTAAAGAAATGTTTATTCATCTTATGTATGAATTCATGACTTCGTTTTTATGTGAGCTAGGCTTAAGTTGTTTTCTTTTTAGAGGATAGTTCAGTACCACTTATTATTCTGTCCTTCTTACCATTATCTCATTTAGTTATCATGGAGGTAAATGATTAAGAATAATATGTATTAATATAGCATATATAATTTGCTAAACATATGGCTCCTAAGGAACCTAAGTGTAGTTGGCAGCATGAAGACAGATGGCTATCACACAACTATATACGATGATAACCCAAGTTTTTTAAAATCTAATTATTTACTAGGAATTTGCTCATTGTAGAAAATCTGAATCAGAGCATTACTAATAAACAAAGCACTATGTTAGTTCCAAGTCAGAGATGATCCAGCAAATTATTTCCACTCTCTTACTGTTCCTGTTACAATCAATCCTGTCTATGATATAGAATATTATTTTCAAATGCTTCCACACAATGTAATCTTCACAAGTCTGTGAAGCAGTTATCAACAGACCCATTTTAGAGTTTCATAAACTGTAAAAAGTATTTTAAGTCATTTGCCTATGATTTCACAATGGCAAAGCCAGGTCATGTACTAAAATCTTGAAATATCAAATTCTGTACACATTTTCAGGAATAAATTTTCCTCAATAATTAAGAATAATAACTTATTTTGGTCTAGAACAGAATAAAGATACTCTCATTAGATGGTGATACTTTTATGAACATGGTCACAGAACTGAATGATGATCCGTTTATGAACAAGGTCACAGAATTTTCTTCTTACCAAATTACTGTACTTTGGAACTATTATGCATAGATGATGTCCCTTGTTAATTCACTTCTTTAGCCAGCAAAACTTTCCTTAATGAAATAATATGTGTGGGATTTTTATCTGTTCACTGAAAAAAAGTTTCAGGAGAAAAGAGCAATTTCTCACTGAGGAAATACATGTGTCAATAAGGCATTGTTTATGTAGCCCTTATTATCTGAAACTCACTAAAAAAGGCCACTTGGAATGAACATTTGTGATTATCAGATGTAGGGAGTGGGTAGATGGGGAATTGGATGAAGGTGGTCAAAAGATACAAACTTTGAATTATAAGATACCAGGGATGCAATCTACAACATGATGACTATTAATTAATACCGCTGTACCACACAAAGGAACGTTGCTAGAATAGATCCTAAGAGTTTTCATCACAAAGAGAAAATTCTTTTTTCCTTTATTTTTATTGTATGTACATGAGATGATAGATGGTAACTAAATCTACTATGGTGATCATTTCGTAATGTGTGTGTGTGTGTTCAGTTGCTTCAGTTCAGTTCAGTCGTGCAGTCGTGTCTGACTCTTTGTGACCCCATGAACTGTAGCACGCCAGGCCTCCCTGTCTATCACCAACTGCCGGAGTCTACACAAACCCATGTCCATTGAGTCGGTGATGCCATCCAACGATCTCATCCTCTGTCGTCCCTTTCTCTTCTTGCCCTCAATCTTTCCCAGCATCAGGGTCTTTTCAAATGAGTCAGCTCTTCGTATCAGGTGGCCAAAGTACTGGAGTTTCAGCTTCAACATCAGTCCTTCCAATGAACACCTAGGACTGATCTCGTTTAGAATGGACTGGTTGGATCTCCTTGCAGTCCAAGGAACTCTCAAGAGTCTTCTCCAACACCACAGTTCAAAAGCATCAATTCTTCAGCGCTCAGCTTTCTTTATAGTCCAACTCTCACATCCATACATGACCACTGGAAAAACCATAGGCTTGACTAAATGGACCTTTGTTGGCAAAGTAATATCTCTGCTTTTTAATATGCTGTCTAGGTTGGTCATAACTTTCCTTCCAAGGAGTAAGTAAGTGTCTTTTAATTTCATGGCTGCAATCACCATCTGCAGTGATTTTAGAGCCCTAAAAAAATAAAGTCTGACACTGTTTCCACTGTTTCCCTGTCTATTTCCCATGAAGTGATGGGTCCAGATGCCATGATCTTAGATTTCTGAATGTTGAGCTTTAAGCCAACTTTTTTACTCTCCTCTTTGACTTTCATCAAGAGGCTCTTTAGTTCTTCACTTTCTGCCATAAAGGTGGTGTCATCTGCATATCTGAGGTGATTGATATTTCTCCCAGAAATCTTGATTCCAGCTTGTGCTTCTTCCAGCCCAGCATTTCTCATGATGTACACTGCATATAAGTTAAATAAGCAGGGTGACAATATACAGCCTTGATGTACTCCTTTTCCTATTTGGAACCAGTCTGTTGTTCCATGTCCAGTTCTAACTGTTGCTTCCTGACCTGCATATAGGTTTCTCAAGAGGCAGATCAGGTGGTCTGGTATTCCCATCTTTTTCAGAATTTTCCACAGTTTATTGTGATCCACACAGTCAAAGTCTTTGACATAGGCAATAAAGCAGAAATAGATGTTTTTCTGGAACTCTCTTGCTTTTTCCATGATCCAGCAGATGTTGGCAATTTGATCTCTGGTTCCTCTGCCTTTTCTAAAACCAGCTCGAACATCTGGAAATTCACGGTTCACGTACTGCTGAAGCCTGGCTTCATTCCAATCCCAAAGAAAGGCAACACCAAAGAATGCTCAGTTGCTTCAAGTGTGTCCATCTCTTTGTGATCCCACTGACTGTAGCCCACCAGGCTCCTCTGTCTGTGAAATTTTCCAGGTAAGAACACTGGAGTGATTTGGCTTTTCCTACTCCAGGGGATCTTCCTGACCCAGAGATTGAACCCGTGTCTCTTTGTCTCCTGCATTGGCAGGTGGGCTCTTTACCATGAGCACCACCTAGGAAGCCCAATCATTTCTCTATATATCTCAAACCATCTTGCTCTACACCTTAAACTGATACATTGATTATGTTAATTATTTCTCAGTAAAACTGTGGGGAGAAGGAGAAAACTGACATTTAATCAAAATAATATTGTGTTTAAGATCAGAGAAAGTAGGATATTTAAAAAATGGACATATTTAAAATCAGAACTACATTTAATAGAAAAGTGTGGGGAAGACATTTGATGAAAAGTTTATTTTAAATTATGGGCTTCCCTGGTAGCTCCTCTGGTGAAGAATCCACCTGCAATGTGGGAGTTCAGTTCAGTTTAGTCTCTCAGTCATGTTCGACTCTTTGCGACCCCACAGACTGCAGCACACCAGGCCTCAGGCCTCCCTGTCCATCACCAACTCCTGGAGTTTACTCACTCATGCCCACTGAGTCGGTGATGACATCCAACCATCTCATCCTCTGTCGTCCCCTTCTCCTCCTGCCCTCAATCTTTCCCAGCATCAGAGTCTTTTCAAATGAGTCAGCTCTTCACATAAGGTGGCCAAAGTATTGGAGTTTCAGCTTCAGCATCAGTCCTTCCAATGAACATTTAGGACTGATTTTCTTTAGGATGGACTGGTTGGATCTCCTTGCAGTCCAAGGGACTCTCAAGAGTCTTCTCCAACACCACAGTTCAAAAGTATCAATTCTTTGGTGCTTAGCAACGTGGACGGAGAAGGTGATGGTACCCCACTCCAGTAACTCTTGCCTAGAAAACCCCATGGACGGAGGAGCCTGATAAGCTGCAGTCCATGGGGTCACGAAGAGTAGGACTCGACTGAGTGACTTCACTTTCACTTTTCACTTTCATGCATTGGAGAAGGAAATGGCAACCCACTCCAATGTTCTTGCCTGGAGAATCCCAGGGACAGGGGAGCCTGGTTGGCTGCTGTCTATGGGGTCACACAGAGTCGCACAGAGTCGGACACGACTGAAGCGACTTAGCAGCAGCAGCAGCAGCAACGCAGAAGACTTGGGTTCAATCCTTGGGTTGAGAAGATCCCCTAAAAAAGGGAACAGCTACCTACTCCAGTATTCTGGCCTGGAGAATTCCATGGACCATCCTAGGGGCTGCAAAGAGTCAGACACAACTGAATGACCTTCACTTCACTTATATTAATTGTGCTAAATATCTATTTAGAAATTAGTGTTATATTTCTAATAAAATTTAGGTTGCAATTGTAATTATGAGTAAAATGCAAGTGAAGTGGCTCAGTCGTGTCCAACTCTTTGCAACCCAATGGACTGTACCTACCACGCTTCTCCGTCCATGGGATTTTCCAGGCAAGACTACTGGAGTGGGTTGCCATTTCCTTCTCCAGTGGATCTTCCCGACCCAGGGATCGAACCCAGGTCTCCCGCATTGTAGGCAGACGCTTCACCGTCTGAGCCACCAGGGAAGTCCCTAATTATGACTATTAGTCAAGATGGGTAAAACATCTTTTGGGTATAACTTTTTTACCAAAATTGTATGACACAAATTCTTTGTTCTATGTTTAACTTTTTGAGCCATGATTATAAAGAAGGGAATTTTTGTTGTTGCTGTTGCAAAAATCTTCTAGGGCTTA
Organism: Bubalus kerabau; assembly: GCF_029407905.1. NCBI lineage: Eukaryota > Metazoa > Chordata > Mammalia > Artiodactyla > Bovidae > Bubalus > Bubalus kerabau. The sequence continues at coordinate 157,172,819 of NC_073626.1, forward strand.
ATCAATTCTCCAAGGGCCTCTATCAATTCTTGGACTATCCAATCCATACTATTTTGAAGTTCCTAAGTTGTCACCATTCCTGAAAATGTTCTCTTCTCCCATTGATAATGGGTCTAACTCTGCTGCCTGATGTTTGGGCATACTAAGTCGCTTCAGTCATGTCTGACTCTCTGCAACCTTATGGACTGTAGCCTGCCAGGCTCCTCTGTACAGGGGATTCTCCAGGCAAGAACACTGGAGTGGGTTGTCATGCCCTCCTCCAGGGCATCTTCCCAATCTAGTGACTGAACCCACATCTCTTATGTCTCCTGCATTGGCAAGCGGGTTCTTTATCACTAGCCTGATATTTAGCTGCCAATAGCTCTCTTGGTGATTGGAACATTCCCAACATTACTTGCATCCTCTTCAGAGATTTCTGCATCTTTTATGAGAATTGAGATGATACTTTTCAACTTGTGTGTGTTGTATTTGAGGTGTTTTGTCAAATATTTCAACCAAAGAACTACCTAAATTTAATATTCTTCTTCAGAATATCAGTACTTTAGGAATTCTGGTTTAGTTAAAATAGCAAAACATAACTTAGAGAAATAAAATAAGCATATTTTAAGTAGATTTTATGGCATTTTAGTTTTGGAAAATAGATTTATATCACTAAGTGTGTGTCAGAATTAACTTGTAAAATGATTTATCTCTGAATTACATACAGAGAAACTGTGGTATAAGGTGAGGAAGGTTACAAACATGAATGACATATCTGTTATCCTGTCTCACACCTGCTGTCTGGAGGAGAGGCAATTTTAATCTGTTGAATGTGGATTCTACATTACTAACTGCCCATTCTCCTAATGAAGGTGATTCAAATCTCAACAAAGTATAATCCATACAAAAGGGAATGACAGAACTGTCTCCCACCTGGAGCATTGGAATCGTCTGGTTTAACAGTTGGAAGGAATTCATGAAAAGCGGTGACTTATCCATCCACTCTTGAGATTTTTCTCTTAATTCTGCCAACTGCCTGAGGGTTATATTAGACTAAAAGACAAAGAAACAGAAATAAATCTGGCCCATTGGTATTTTTCCTGTATTTCTACAAGATATCTCAAGGTTGTTTTGTTATATAACTCTAAGAAACAGTTCTAAAAAGTAGAGTTAGTAAAACATTGTCAGAAATTTCCCACATGGTCAAAATTTTTTAAGTGGCAGCTTTTATAGGGTCAAGGTTACAAATAAAAATTCTGGAAAATTTAAGGTTTACTTTATGTCCACTGAAAATGTATAGCTGAAAGGAAAACACATCTTCTGGAATTCTCACAAGTTACCCACTTTTAGCAATGGTACATTTAACTTTACTACTAGAGAAACATTCTAGTTCAAGGATATAAGAAGACGGATGCTTTCTTGTAATGCTGGCGGAAAGGGATGTGTATAGCTTTTTCTGGAAAGCAATCTGATGACAGTCATTAAAATAGAATACAATATTCTTCAGTCCCTCAATCTTAAACATTCACCTCAGTGAAATAAAAATATCCCTGTGTCAAGTCATATACACAAAGTATTTGTTGCCACATTACTTACATGAACAACAACAACAAAAGTAAACACTAGAAATAAAAAGAATGTCCAACAACTGAGAATTGACAGAGTATGAAAAAATGTTCAGTCTTCAAAAAGAATGAATAAACTGTATCTACTGAATTGGAAGAATTTCCACAAGGTATTGCTGTGTGACTAAAGTAATATGTAGAAAAGTATTATAATGAAGCCTGATTTTAATAATGCAAACAATGACCATTCTGCATATGAATGCATCCAGAATAATAATATATAAAGGATTAGAGGAATGTACATAAATTATCAAAAGCCACATCTTTGAAAGTTAACATTCATTAGTTTACATGAAAGGAAGAGCAGGATCAAGCAAGGAGAAAAATATGAGAGGCAAGCAAAACAAAAAAACTACCCTTAGAAAATAAGCATTTAATGACTTCATTTGTGCAAAATTATGGAGAAGTGTGCAGCCAATAAAGCAAATAAGATATTAAAACACAAATAGTAAAAGCAAAGATCATTCTGGAAATCAGTGATGACTTCATGTCTATTTTTATATAGACCAATATTTACATAAACTATAGTTTAATGACCAAGTAATGATAAAGTATAATTTTTTTACCTTCACTCTTATCATTTTGAAAGTATCAAGTTTATAATTCAAATCACTAATGTCAAATTTAAGAATGAGAGAAAAAGGCTATTATGGTTATACTATGTAGTTGATAAGTATAGTTACTGTTAATAATGCTGTCTTTCTCAACATCTATCTTGTATATAATTATAGGATGTTAAATTGCATAACCAAATATGAATCCTATATGAATTGCTATAATTTAGCAATTGCTTTTGTTCAAACTAGCTATATATGCCCACTATTATTTTTTCTAGTGCCATTATTTTTACACACTTTGAAAGTTAGATGCCAGCTGTAGAAAAATTTCCTGCTTTGGGTGATAAATTGAAAAGTCTGAGGTCATGCTACAACTAACCTCATTCTCAAGTGTCAACATGGTTCATTTCTCTTCAAGGAGCTACTATCCAGTCTACATCGTTACACATATACAGGGCAGAAGTTGAGAATTGTTAAGAGTTTCAGAAAGCCAAAGGTAAACAGTATGTAAGCTAGAAAAATATCTGAGCCAACTAGAGTAAATTTGGAAGCTGACTGCTTTAAAGATCATCTTAAGATAGAAACTTTGAGTATTAATGGTCAAACCTTTTCCATTATCGCCTTTGTGACGGGGGTGTATGGTGCATACAAAATCCTTCCCAACAACATAGGTTTCAAGAAAGCCCAAATCACCAGTCCAGCAGGCATATTAATGATGTCCTTATAAAGGGAAAAGCAAAACGGTGCTGCAAAGAGAAAGCACAATAAAATCATTTAATATATATTTAAAATTTATTTATGGTAAATTGACAAAAATTATTGTTACAACACCCCAAAATACATGTCTTGTATGTCCTTTGCTATCAACAAATGCAAGGCATCTGGTATCAAAGTAAGAAAGCATAGTAACACATCCTTTTTGGGTGTAAGTTTAATCTAACAAGAAAGTGCATAATAAGTGATGGCATTTTGCCAAGAGGAAAGGTTAGAAAGGTTGAAAACCACATTTCAGAATGTCTTCCAACAGATCTTCTTCACTTAATTTTACAAAATATACAAAATTCTGCTATTGCAACAGATACATAAGAGCTGTCCAATAAATGTTTGCTGGATGAATAAAAAGATGTATAAATGTGTCAATCCAATTGCTCTACTAAACACCCCATATTGCTCGGAAGAACTCAGCTGATCATATTTCACATCTCAAAGCTTATAGATCAAATAAACAGCTTTGATGTGCCACTGAACATTTGTAGTTCTCCTACAGTCATGAAACTCTTTTATGTGTGAGACAAATTTCTAATTCTAAAAAGTTAAGAAAAAATACTGAGCAGATTTAAGGCACGTTATTGTATCATTCACTGGCAAGGTGTAGTGGTTAAGAAGCTAGACTTGGCGGCAGATTGCCTGGGTTTCAATCCTAGCTTTGTTTTTTCATGTTGGGCAACTGTGGCCAGGTTACTTAGTTACTTTGTGCCTCATTTCTCTTGCTAAGTTGCAGCTATAGTAGCACCTACCTCATAGGGTTGTTGTGAAGAGTGAATGAGTTGATATGCAGAACATGCTTGATGTGTGGCAAGTGCTATATGAATGTCTTCTTTGGGAAAATTAATGCTTCATTTAAAATAAAATGCTAAGATTACAACACACCATTTAAAAAAAAAATTAAAAATGGGGAGAAGACCTGAATAGTCATTTTTCCAAAAAGGAAATGCAGATGGCCAATAGGCACATGAAATGATGTTCAACATTGCTAATTAGGAGGGAAATGCAAATCAAAACTACAATGAGATATCACCTCACACCTGTAATGATGGCCATCATCAAAAAGAACACAAATAACAAATGATGGCAAGGATGTGGAGAAAAGGGAACCCTGGCACACTATTGGTGGGAATGTAAATTGTTACAGCCACTGTGGAAAACATTATGGAGTTTTTCTCAAGAAACTAAAAATAAAACTACTCTATGACTCAACACTTCTACTTCTGGGTATATACCCAAAATAACCAAAACACTACTTTAAAAAGATACATGCACCCCAATGTTCATAAAGACATTTTTTACATTTACCAAGATATGGATGCAACCTAAGTGTCCATCAACAGATGAATGGGTAAAGATGTGGTATATATATCCACAATGGAATTTTAGTCATAAAAAAGAATGAAATGTTGCCATTTGCAATAACGTGGGTGGATTTGGAGGACATTATGCTAAGTGAAATGTCAGACAAAGACAAATACTGTATGTCATTTATATGTGAAAACCAAAAACCACAACAAAATAGTGAATATAACAAAAAAGAAACAGACTCACAGCTATAGCAAACAAAGTAGCGGTTACCAGTGGAGAAAGAGAAGGAAGAAGAGACAAGAGGGTGTAGGGTACTAAGAGGCACAGACTACTATGTATAAAATAAGATACAAGGATTTATTGTACAACAGAAGGTATATAGCCAATAAAAAACAAAGACTAAGATTTAGTAGACAATGTTAGCAGGTGATATTATCATGCTGATTTTGAAGTATACTCACTGGCATGTAAGGGAATTCCATACTTTGCAGCAATTTGCTCTTTACTTAATTTATGAGTTAGAAAGTCCTTAGTGTGATTGCCTTTCTGCCTCTGAGAAGAGGGCAGCAAGGCAACTAAATATTCAGTGGTAATTCCTTGGGAGCACAGTGCTTGGGAAATGGTACTAAATGATCCCTGGGGAGTGTTTATCCGGTTGTTTCTGTACATTGCCTGTGAGATAAAAATACATGATTTATTAACATTATATGAGCTATAAATGCTATTGAAAACAATATGAAAAACCTGATAATGTTTGGAGAATTCTTTCAATTCCACAATTTCTTTAAAATAGTATCCCAAATGCAAATGCAAATGCTAAACTTCTGCAATTCAAGAGGCAAAAACTTTTGCCATAGTAGAAGAGTTTTTCTGAAAGTGACTTTGGACAACGTACTCTATCTGTAGCTGAAGGTATTATAACTAATCTCAAAAGTTAAGCCCCACTCCCATATTCTTGCCTGGAGAATCCTAGGGACAGAGGAGCCTGGTGGGCTACCGTCTATGGGGTCGCACAGGGTCGGATACAACTGAAGCGACTTAGCAGCAGCAGCAGCAAAAGTTAAGATGACAAAAGGAATTTTCCAGCACGAACATTACTGGGCGGCTTTTCTACCTGTGTTAGTGGAAAACTTCTGGGCAGATGCATTTGTTTCAGGGACCTCATTTTGTCTAGCAGCGGTCGTGTGCCAGAAGCCATCTGATTGAGGATCTCTTTTAGCCTTACGAAGAGTTCTATCATCTTTTCTATTGGCTTTTGATTTTCCCTAGGGAAAAATACCTAACAGGAACAAAAAAGAAAAGAAATTATTTTTTTTGTGGAGAAACTGGAACCCTCCCACACTGTTGGTGAAAATAGCAAAAGGTACAGTCACTTTGTAAAATATTTTGGAAGCTTACTAAATAAACATAAATTTACCATACAACCAAAAATTTGATTCCTAGATATTTACCCAACAGAAATTTAAAAAATATGCCCACACAAAGATTTGTATGGGAATGGCTATGGCAGCATTATTTAGAATAGCCAACAAGTGGAAACAATTCAAATGGATGGATAAACAAAATGTATGTCTGTAAACTGGAAAACTATTTGACAAAAGAAAGAAATTACACACTGACATGTTACAACATATATGAAACTCAAAACATTATACTAAGTGAAAAAAGCTAGATACAAAACCCACAAATTGTACGATTCAATTTAAATAAAATGTCTAAAAATGACAAATCTATGGAGACATAAAATAGATGAGGTGGTGCCTATGCTAGAGGTCAGAATAAGATAACTGTAAATGGACAGAAAGCTTCTTTTTGTGTTGAAAATTGCGTTTGGGATTGTTATAAAATCATATTGTGGTAACAGTTGCACAATTCTATAATTGGCTTAAAAAAACCCATTAAACTATACCCTTAAAGTGAGTGAGTTTTAAAATATATAAATTATACCTCAATAAATTTGCCAAAAATAGGTGATTTTAAAAGTCAGAAAGGCAAATGTCAATTACATAATTCTTCATGTACACTATTATTCAAAAATCACAATTGCTCCTTAAAATCAGAAAAGCTCTGTCAAAAATCTCACATGGTTTATCAGGCTTAATCATAATCCCACAATGCATTTCTGTTGCAGGAAAAAAATGCTGAAATTATTTTTTTAATGTACATTTTATTCTCTCATTCACTCATTTATTCAATAAACATTAATCGAGTGCCTGTTATGTTCCCAGCACTGGGTGAGGTGATGGGTATCAGTTCAGTTCAGTTCAGTTGTTCAGTCGTGTCCAACTCTTCGCGACCCCATGAATCGCAGCACGCCAGGCCTCCCTGTCCATCACCGAGTTCACCCAGACTCACGTCCATCGAGTCAGTGATGCCATCCAGCCATCTCATCCGCTGTCGTCCCCTTCTCCTCCTGCCCCCAATCCCTCCCAGCATCAGAGTCTTTTCCAATGAGTCAACTCTTTGCATGAGGTGGCCAAAGTATTGGAGTTTCAGCTTTAGCATCATTCCTTCCAAAGAACACCCAGGACCGATCTCCTTTAGAATGGACTGGTTGGATCTCCTTGCAGTCCAAGGGACTGGTGATGGGTATAGTAGTGCCCAAACTGGCATCATCCTTTCACTCAGGGAGTTTTGTATTAATAGGAAGAACAGATATGAGATAAATCAATGAATAAAAGGCTGGGTAATATGAGAAGGTAGGGAGTTTAGCTGAGAAATCAAAAGAAGTCTTTCCAAGATGACACCATAAAGGAGAGAATGAACAAACCATAGGAGGAATAAGGAGACATAGGTAGTAGAGGGGTAAAGATCTGTGAAGTTCCTCAAGAGGGAAAGCTGTTGACATGTCCAAGGGGGTCAAAGACCACTATTGTGAGCACAAAATTCAGTTGAAGAAATGTTACAAAGACAGAGCTGTCTCTATAACACAGCTATTAACTGCAATCAGATTCATTTTTTTTCTTCCAGTTCTGCCAAAATTCTAGGCAGTCCTACATTGATTTGAAATAAATTGATTAATGATGAGAAATTTTTCATTATTTTTATTTGCAGTTCCTGAAAGAACTGGGAGAAGGCAATGGCACCCCACTCCAGTACTGTTGCCTGGAAAATCCCATGGATGGAGGAGCCTGGTAGGCTGCAGTCCATGGGGTCACACAGAGTCGGACACGACTGAAGCGACTTAGCAGCAGCAGCAGCAGAAAGAACTAGGAATGGTCTTCTGCTTGTAAAATGCACATATTTAATTACTAAACAAGAAATAGTTTGATGTGTGCACTACAGAAACATTGTAAGATGAACATTAAAAGTTTAGATGAAAAACTTAATAATTGCAGTTTTTCTGCATTTTAAGTCATATTCATGCTCAGTCATATCCAACTCTTTGTGATCCCCTAGGCTGTAGCAAACCAGGCTCCTCTGGCCATGGAATTTTCCAGGCAAGAATACTGGAGTGTGTTGTCATTTCCTACTCCAGGGTATCTTCCTGACCCAGGGTTTGAAACTGCATTTTTTGCTTCTCCTGCATTGGCAGGTGGATTCTTTACCACTGCACCACCTGGGAAGCCATACATCATAGTTTATGTAAAATAACTATTGTTTAGTTAATGAGTATTTGCTAAGTTCTTCTATGGGCCAGGCACTGTTTTTGGTATTTGAAACGTTTCAGTGAACAAAGAGGCCCTTATGGAGCTTATAGCCAAATAGAGGCAGACAGAAAATAAACAAAAGTGAATATTAAATAGAATACATAGTATGCTGGAGGTGCACTAGAAAACGAACAGAGCAAGGAAAGGAGGTTTGAGAGTGCTGTAGATGAGGTTGGTTGTATTTTAAATAGGACTCTCATGGTACCTTATTGAGGTCAATGTTGAATAAAGACACATAGTTCTGGAAATCACAGGAAGGACACCTCCTAGAATGGTTCCATGCAGCAGCCCTGGACCCAGGGAGTAGCCACATAGGAAATGGGATTTGAGAAACAAGGAGAGGATGTGCAGACTCTGGGGCCCCTGCAGGAATCGAGGGTTACTGGGATAAAATGAGGAGCCATGGGGAGGTGCTGAACAGAGGAATGACATAATCTGATTCAAGTTTTAAAAGAATTGCTCTTGCTGCTTAGGGAGTAGTAGGGTGGGGTTGGAGTGGTGGGAACAGGCGTGGAGGCAAAGAGATAAGTTAGGAGGTCACTTCGAATATAAACTAGGATAATGATGACCTGGAACAGGATTATTTACAACTAGTCCTAAAAAGTCATCTCCTTTGCTACAATGTTTCAATAACACAAGTCTGCTGTGTTGCTTCTGATTTTATTTTACTTTAAAAAGAAAAACATTTTTTTCAGTGTTTTTAATAACATGTAAACAATTTTAACCTAGTAGAGATTTGAGTGAATATAGGTATTTAATTTTCTTACGTTTACATTTTTATTTCAGTTTTTTATTCACTAAGTACTTATAAAGCATCTATTTATTGCAAGATGGAGTTACTGATGACTTTACAGCTCTAATAATGACAATTTGTTTTGTTCTACTGGATAAATAATGGTAGCTTCTATCTAAATCTAATGAAGGTAAGACAAAAAAAAAATTTTATAATACAAAAAAAAATCCCTCAATTCTTTCACTTGAAAAAAAAAAACTTTGTTCTAATCTTTATTTTTATCCTATCAAATTAATGCTTATTCACTTAAAAAAAGTTATTGTAACATTTGTATTTCATTCTCTAGTGTATATTAAATTTAATTCCTGGTCTTGAATATACAAATTGAAAGTTAATAAGGCCATAAGATTAATTTCCTCATCTATTAAACATGCAAATTTGCAATATATGATCTCTAAGGTTCCACTTAGCTCTAAAATTAGGTTCAACTTAGCTCTAAAAGCTTTAATTCCAAAAGCTGCATAAATGGATTGCATTCCTTATAGTATCAGAGAGCATACAGGTATAATCAAATATTTTTATACTAAACAATAAATTTAAAAACATTTCATCCACAGTAACTTGCCTTGTATGTGAAGTTGTAAATGTCTAAGTAGTGCAGAAATGTAAGTCCAATGAGGTAAGATAGACGGGATCTCTCTGGAAGAGGCATGATGCAGAATTCCTTCATTGCATCTTCCAATTTGGGATTGGTCATATTACTATCACAAGAATGCAACCAGAACACACTAGAAATAATCTGCAAATTGGAAGAAGAAAAATACTTTAGCTTGGAATCCTTTCAAGCCACCTGTCCATTTGGAGTTTTCTTATACTTTTAGACTTCATTTTAAAAATAAGACAAATTAACCTTAAAAATCAAATAATTTTTTGTTTAAAACACTAATTGCTATCAATAGGCCTATAAAGAGTCCATGTGTGTGTTCAGTCACTCAGTCATGTCCAACTGTATGTGACCCATGGACAGTAGCCCGCAGGCTCCTCTCTCCATGGAGTTTTCCAGGCAAGAATACTGGAGTGGATTGCTATTTCTCACTCCAGGGGATCTTCCCAACCCTGGGATCAAACCCAAGTCTCTTATGTCTCCTGCACTGGCAGGGGGATTCTTTACCACTGTGCTATCTGGGAAGCCCAAAAAGAGTACATGAAAGTGAAAGTGAAGCTTGCTCTGACTCTTTGTGACCCCATGAACTATACAGTCCATGGAATTTTCCAGGCCAGAATACTGGAGTGGGTAGCCATTCCCTTCTCCAGAGGATCTTCCCAATCCAGGGATCGAACCCAGGTCTCCCACATTGCAGGAGAATTCTTTACCAGCTGAGCCACAAGGGAAACCCAAGAATACTGGAGTGGGTAGCCTATCCCTTCTCCAGTGGATCATCCTGACTCAGGAATCGAACCGGGGTCTTTTGCATTGCAGGCAGATTCTTGACGGACGGAGATATGAGGGAAATCCTTAAAGAGTACATAGTTCACTGGAAAGCTTAAGAAATATCATGGGAAAAGAGACAGAAGAAATCCATAGTGATTCCAAGATTTCTTGCTTGAAAGACTTGGTAAGTAGTGGTATCAAGAAAGAAAATTGGTTTGCATTAAGTTTGGGAAAATTACTAGTTTAAGACTCTTGCTGCCTTAAAATTTTATTGTTGCTTTATTTAAATTGCATTTCATTTATATAATCATTTGAAGTTATAATCTTACCCAGTAAACTCTGGGATCCAGAGGTGAATGGTGAAGAAAAAAAATTTAGAATCACACAATAGTATGAATCCTGGACAGTAAAGGTTGTTTGGAAAATGACGTGTGACTACAGGAAGTTAAGATGTCATTTCTATTTCTACCGAGGTGAAATAAATAAAAATGTTTATGAAATTCAAGAATATAGAAACTTTTCTCTTTCCTTTTTAAAGTAATATGAATGTATGCTCTCTTGTCTACCTGCTTTTACTTACTAAACTGAACCTGTTCTTCAGAAGAAATCACAGAAGATGTGATTGCTGAAATTAGATCTTTTAGGATCTTATGAGTGAAAGGTGAAATCAAGGGGTAAAGGTAAAGAAATATTAATTGTTAGAACTAGAGGAAGAAAAGTGAAGGTAAAGCAGTTTTAATTTTTGTCTGGGGGAACCAATTAAAAATGACACAACTAAACATAAATATTTCAAAGTCAGCCTTAAAGGATTTTAAAAAACTTTATCCCATATTGGAGAATAACTGGGTTGTGTTTAGAAATGACACACGGTGTCACACGTAAGTTTGAAATGGATGAGGTCTTAAGCTCTGCAGTTCTTCTGGAAAATTTCTATGACACTTCCAGACAATGAACTTGGAAAAGGGATAAAAGATAAAACATTTCAAATGGAAAACCCTATTATCAGCCTATGAGGAAATGCCATTACTCATTTTCACAGCAAAATACGTTTGGTATACCTACAAACTTATCCAGAGTTTTCTCAACCATATCTATTTATATACTCAGTCTTATCTCAGAGATAAAAAAAAAAAGAGTATTCATTTTTACTTTAGTTTCAACGAATTGTAAACAGTCTTCCTTTTTTCCCCTGATTACATTACTGAAACTTGCTTTGATATCATCATAATAAAATGTGAAAATTGACCTCAGCTAATGTGATTGTGATAGTGAACCGAAAGAATTACTGATGGCACCATTTATTTAAAAAAAGCATCTGGGGGTGAAGATAAAGAGAAGACAAAGAGGGCAAAGGAAGGGGAAGGAAAAGTAGAGGGAGAAGGAACAGACAGTGGTAATGTTCTTACTTCAGGACTTTTCCTTCTATTTTCACCTAAGAATTAGGCTTCTAATTTTATCATCTGCATGGAAAATTCTCCAGATTTGCATGCAGCTTCTCCGGGTTTTACTGATTAAGTGCTCAACAAATACTAAATGCTATTTAAACTTTTAAAAACCTGGATGTAAGTACAAACATATCCCATCCCACCTCAGCTCTGTTGTCAGGGATGGGAATGGCCAGCAAATTGTTGATACTCTGATTGGACATTCCTGTTGCTCTCCTCAGTTCTTCTTTCAGCTCATCAACATTTTTAAACATTTCTATTAACTGGCCTGCAAGAAAATAAAACAACACTTACATGTGGATTGCAATGTAATTCTTTTTAGTCATTCTAATATAAAGAAACCTTCTAGACTAAAGCATATACTCAACATATATGCCTTGTGTCAGGAACAGATGTCTCTCAGTTTTGGCAAACTTTGCATCTTTAGAATCTATTTCTATCTGATTTAGACTTATTCCTGTTATGATATCATTAACCCAAGGTAACAGATTGTTCTGGATTATAAATTTTCCTTAAATGTGTACAACGCAAGGTTGATTCAAAGAAAATATGGTTTCCTTGCAGACTTTGATCACACAATTTGCTAAATATATATCTCTCTATTTGATTTAAAACATCACACAAATTCAAGATGCTTTTTCACCTCAGATCACATAAAATTGTCAGCTTGGGACAAAGTTTGCTAAATCTGAAACATAATGCCATAGTGCATTTTTTTCTTAACTTTGCCCAGCACCTTGTTTTAGAAAGGGTTTTCATAATCATTATTTCCATTTTCAAATAGAATGTGTTTAACTTCTAACTCTTTTAGAATAGTTATTATAATTATGTCACATCTGGGTCATTTGATGAATAACAAACGATATTTTGACTTTATTTTAGGAGATTGTGATCTCCATTTTGTAAATGCCTTTTCAGTTTCTTTATAAAGTATCCCTCATGCAAATATACTTTCTTTATTTTTGGACTTAGTGCCCTTCCAATTTTGTGGCTGCCTGTTGTCCAAAATTCTGAATGTCTTTCTTTTCAGTATTGAGGTATTATGCAAAGAAGAAATGTATTGCATGATGCATCATGCTCAGAATACTAATAGGAGGTTCTGAATCAATATTTCTGTGGACACCAGTGCATCTTTATTTTTAAAATCAGATTATTCTCACGGAAGTAAATAAATTTCATCCTTGCTCTTGCAACCTACTATTTAATGTGCTTTAACATATGAGAGAAATAAAAGGTGAAAGGTCTAACTGGTTAAATTTTTGAAGACATTTTGCTATGAAATAAAATTTCACTATTTCATTCTCTGCTGGCTTGCTCCGTGTTTATTTTAGACAAGTGACCATATTTGAAAGCTTCAGGTGTCTCATGTATAAGGGCAGATACAAGGTAGGTTTCATTAGGAACTTTAAAATATAGCCTTTCCTATAAATTTATATTTAAAAAAAATAAAATAGCCTTTCCTAAACTGTAGCAAGAGAATCACACACATTCTAATAAGACAGCATTTAAAATATGGATGGGGAAACACCTGGTTTTTCAAAGGTGTCTGCACTGTTATTGACATGCAGCATGGCTTCTATGGTTGGCGTTAACCGTGTGATATTTTCCAAGTAATTCATTTGTAATGCCTGTTCTAGAAACCTGCAACAAAGCAGAAGAGGAAGAGAAATTGAACTAGGAATATCAATAATTATTTGAGAAGAGATTTTGCCAAGGAAGAAGACAATAAAAAAAACTCACCGATCCATATCTAAATTAATTTTGCTTGGATCCCCAGAAAGCAAATCCCTCAGTTTCTCAGGCAGAACACTGTCGTTATACAGTAAGCTGGTGGCTATTTCAGTGCCAAGCTCTGCTGCTTCCAGGAGCTGCACATGAAACGCACTCTCTTCACATAGCTTCCCAAAGTCCACACTGGAGAGCTGGCACATTTCCTCTATTGAATTGAAAGTTTCAGGTTCACAAAGAAGCTTGGTCAAGTTTCGAAGCTGAGACAGCTTTCCAGAGGGGGAAAGAGTGGGAAATATTAGTGACATTATTCTAAATATTTAGTATTTGATAATAAACAACCAAAATTGATTTACTTCCTAAAAACATTTTGCTTATGTGTTTAGTTAGTTGGCATATGGCAACAGCTTTACCACAAAGCACTGTTTTCTGTCATTTGAGTTTATTGTTCTCAAGAAGTTTTAGAAAACTTTTGAACCTATTAGACTTTTTTCTCAACAGTATTCATAACATAGATTCACAGGTTTAAAAAAATGTAGTTTAATCTCACTTAAACCACAAATACTTAAACTAATTTTATATTTTAGCATATTTTTAAAATTATGTGTAAGGGCAGACAGCAGAGCAGATTTGATTTGAAACTTCAAGAAGGTTTTCTTCACACTCACAGGATGGCTACTATCAAAACAAACAAATGAACAAACAAATAATAAAACAAACAAATAAACAAATAAAGGCAAAAAATAACAAATGTTAGCAGGACATGGAGAAATTAGAACCCTTGTGCACTCTTGATGGGAATGTAAAATGATGTAGCCACTATAAAAAAAATAATACAGTGGGTCTTCAAAAAATTCAGAATAGAATTACCATAATACTTAGCATTTCTGCTTCTAGGAATATACTCAAAAGTATTTATTAAAAGCTGGGTTTTAAACAGATATTTGTAGACTCATGTTCATAGCAGTTGTATTCATGATAGCCAAGAGTGGAAGCACTCCATGTGCATCGACAGATGAATGGATAAACACATGTAACTTGTATATGTGTGATGTGTATATAGTATACACATATAATGGAATACTATCCAGCCTTAAAAATTAAAGAAATTCTCTCACATATTACAATGTAGATGAGTCTTGGGACATTATGCTAAGTGAAATAAGCCAGTCATAAAAAGACATATGGAATGATTCCATTATCCAAAGTACTGAGCACAGTCAAATTAATAGCAACAGAAGGTAGAATTGCAGGTGCCAGGGACTAGGGGGTGAGGGGAATGAGAAATAGGTGCTTAATGCACACAGGATTTTTCTTTGCAAGCTTAAGAGTTCTACCATGTGTGTATACTTGACACAACTGAACTACAGAGTTAAAAATGGTTAAGGTGGTAAATTTTATGTTATATGTATTTTACCACAAGTTTAAAAAAATTAAAAAGACTTTCTAAAACTGCAGCATGAGAATCACACATATTTTAAAATATGGATTTGTATATACCTGTTTTTTCAAGTGTCTACACTGCTACTGACTGACATTATCTTCTATCCTCTTATTGATGGAGGGAAACTTTTGTTCTATGGAATGCTTAAAGGGGTCTAAAATCCTTTACTCAGAAAAAAAAGGAGAAAAATGAAAATCAACTAATTTCCTACCCAGTCAAGTATATTCCTCCTTGCAGTTCACTATGCTCTGTGTGTTCTGAGGATATATCCCCAAGTTATATATCCTAGGGGAAAACATTATGCCTCTGGGAAAGCTAGTTCTGTTGTGCTCAGAAGCAACCCTAGAGCTATTCATTTTAAGACGTGAAATAATTTGGAGCAACATCTAAAGAAGCAAATATATGTGCCATTCATTACAGCTCAGTTTCCAATCAGCAGCTGCATTTTGACAGAAATGATACAAGAAAATGTTCAGGAATATTTCTTTGCATATGTCAAATGGGAAAGGTACAATGATGCATCTTGGATGAGAGATTTATAGTAACTACATGTAGGCACTAGCAATTAAACACAAATCATTTTAGACAGTAAATATCATTGGTCTATTTAATATCTAATTGACTTCTGGGTTTGAACTATCTAAAACGGTTTCATATGTATTAAAATTCTAGTCTTATTGTTATGAGAAACTTTCCATTCTGCAACAAACTCAATCATATTACCAGTAATGATATACCAATAATGATATATTTCTCACTTGTTCCTTCCTTTGATTTTCCAAATATTAGATATGATTATATTTCTAATGAACTTCTCTGCCAGTGACTTTTATTTTGGTGATTTCTTAAATAAAAAGATAAATACTGGGAGCTCAATTTATTTTCTTAATTGAGCTTTTAGGGGTGTAGTAAGTTTGAATGACTTTACTCAGTAGAGGCTGAAATATATTTTTTAATTGCAAGTTTGACATACATGTATAAGAAACCAATAAAAGTCCATATAGAATAATCTTGGCTTGATAAGGCAAAATATATAGAAAGAGAAATTGGAAATCTAGCCCTGCTATTGAAGTAGAATTTGTCCTCTGAAATAAGAATTTAATTCAGGATTAACAATGCACCCTGGTGGAGAAGGCAATGGCAACCTACTCCAGTACTCTTGCCTGGAAAATCCCATGGATGGAGGTGCCTGGTAGGCTGCAGTCCATGGGGTCTCTAGGAGTCGGAAATGACTGAGCGACTTCACTTTCACTTTTCACTTTCATGCATTGGAGAAGGAAATGGCAACCCACTCCAGTGTTCTTGCCTGGAGAATCCCAGGGACGGGGGAGCCTGTTGGGCTGCCATCTATGGGGTCGCACAGAATCGGACACGACTGAAGCGACTTAGCAGCAGCAGCAGCAGCAGCACTGTGAGGCACAGCCATCAAGGAGCAACATGATGGTCACTTAGTATTTGTCATTAAGAGCTGAACGATAAGAAGGCTGAGCACTGAAGAATTGATGCCTTTAACTGTAGTGCTGGAGAAGATTCTTGATAGTCCTTGGACATTAAGGAGATCAAACCAGTCAATCCTAAAGGAAATCAACCCTGAAGATTCACTGGAAGGACTGATGCTGAAGCTGAAGCTCCAATACTTTGGCCACCTGATGTGAAGAACCGACTCATTGGAAAAGACCCTGATGCTGGGAAAGATTGAAGGCAGGAGGAGAACAGGATGACAGAGAATGAGATGGCTGGATGGCATCACTGACTCAATGGACATGAATTTGAGCAAACTCCGGGAGATGGTGTGGGACAGGGAAGCCTGGTGTGTCACAGTTCATGGGGTTGCAAAGAATCGAACATGACTGAGTGGCTGAACAACAACTACTTTTTTCTAAAAACAATACATGCATTAAACTTTTAGAAACTTCATAGTTTATTTGTACTCAACATACATTCAGAGAATTATAATTGTTTCTTCAAAAGTATGTGTCAAGTCCAGATTACAGGTTTGTCAAAGACTTATGTATCAAGACCCTGACCTACATAGTAAGGTCTCAGCCTAAACTTGAACGATGACCCATAACTAGCTCCATGTCCAGCTGTGATTGAATTCCCTTTCGTCTATGTTTCCTAATGTATCTGAATCAGAATTGTAAGTAACATGATGGCACAGACCTCAAAATATCATATGCATAAAGATGCTGAAACAGCAATGCTCCTGGGCTCTTAGAAGGTGAATAAAAAAAAAAAAAAGAGGCCTCTTAAAAAATGTGAGAGTGTTACAGTATAAATAGTGCGCTATCTGTATTTTTGCTTAATGTGGGGAATATCCATTTTATGAGTAGTTTCTCAATCAAGAGGTTATCCTTCCCACCTGAGAGACTGAAAAGAAAAGAGAAAACAGACAATGAAGGGAGGAGAAAACTCAAAAGCTCAAGAAGAGTAGAATGTTCAGTGCTAGAACAGAAACAAAGTTACCAGTGAATGACAGACATTGGCATTTTTGAGGGTCTAAACCTTCTTAGAAATATCATGAATAAAGAAGTTAGGGTGGGCCCTGACTATCACAATCAAGATACTAGTTACCAGGGAGGACAAAACAGGGGAGCAAGAACATATCTTGTTCTAGGAGTTTCTAGACAAACTCTAGGAGCTTGTCTTCATCCTTTCAATGTTATGTACTGAGTATTTTCCATGTGTTGGACTCAATGCCAGGTGCTGAGGGTACACAGTAAAACACACATTTATTCATGTTCCTATGGAGCTTGTAGTCTACGAATGAATAGGTTCTGTCAATTGCAAATCGCAGCCATGCTTGTTATAAATGGCAAAAGATTTTCTACCTAAGGAACAGAATTATAGTTTATTCATTCTGTGGCTTCTCAACCTTTTTTCATAACATAACCTACAAGGGGAGCAAAATACTCAAAATGTGGATGCTGTTTTAAATTATCCTTTGCTCCATTCCCGGGACATTAGTGCAAATGATGAGCATGTATTGTTTCCATTTCCCAGCGTACATTGTGTGCTGCCCAGTTACTCTGCAAGCTGAGAACTACAGGGAGTAATTGCCCTGGTAACACTATTACATCACCAGGGCTCTCCTTTAATGCCATCATTTTTTCACACATTTGTGAGTCCGGTCTTAAGATCCTGCTACTGCTAGATGTGATACTTTGAAAAAGCAGAAGGCACAATTTCATCAGATTTTACACTCTAGTTGGAGAAATAAATCCCACATATACAAGAAGTTATAATACTAAGTAGTAAATTCCAAAAGCCAGAAATCTCACTGTAATTGGAGACTCCACTTCCCTATGCCTCACATGCCACTGGCTGCCAAGCTGGGTCAGTTCAACCTCCTACAATGCTCTTGACATTTTTTTCCTTCTGTTCTCTGCCACTGACATCTTACAGGGCCTCACGGTTTGCTTAGGTTATTGCAAAAATAGCCCATTTTGCTTTCTTTCAGTCTGTCTTCCACAAGTCTCCTAGAGAGATCATTTTCTAAAATGAGGAATTTACCTTCTTCAAATTCACAATTTTAAGGATCAGATTCAAACTCCTTGACTAAACAAACTCCTTGATCCCCCAGGCCTTGGAGATCTGAGCCTCCTTTCCTGCCTCTCTTATAAGCACCTTGTGCTCTAACTGGACTCATGACTTCAGGTAACCCCTAGCTGTCCTTCATATTCACACCTCTGTTTGCTTTCCAACTCACATCACTATGTCTGGAATGTGGGACTATTAACATAATCCTACACAGTCTGGCAAGACTCAGAGTAAAGAGTATCTCCTTCATGAAATTTCTTCTCTCCACCTTCATCCTCTGCAATCGAAGTCAGATATACCACCTCCATATACAGAATCCTGTCCAACCACATACCACAACACTTGTCTCACTGTGTTATAATCACTGGTCTGCTTTTCCATCTCCTTCACTGGATTGATTACAAGGACCTCTGGGGTTAGAGATTATATCTTTTAAATAAATAGAGTGGCATTATGGGAGCACAGAGGATGGATGGAATGAATGAATGGGTAAATATGATATGTGCACAAAGTCATTATCCTTATTTGGAAACAGGGAGAAAGGAGATACTCTGATATTATAGGAGTGACATTTAAACTTGTCCTTGAAGGATGAGCAGGTCTTTTCCAGATGAATGCATAACTTCTTTCTTATTTAACTAAGACATAAGTCTCTCATATAAACTAAAATAGTGCTAAATTAAGTACACTAGAAATTTGATTCATGTAGATAGAAGACTAAGCCTACAATGTAAGTAATCTAGTATAACTAGCATATTTATTTGTAATATACAGGGACACATGTTTTCTTTGCCTGCTTAATTAAACCATGTTGACTATACAGACATCATCCTGCTTGCACTGAATAAACCAATTCTAATTTTACTTTATCCATGGCTACATAATCCAATTAAACTGCTGTTCTTACTCAGAAAGCTGCTTTCAAAATTTAATAGGGTTATTTAAGAAATAGAGTGGATTTCATGGGAACCTGCATAGTGTATGCATGAGCTAAACAAAGAAAAAGAGACAAATGCCAACCAATTCAAACTTCAGAGTTAACATTTTTTTCTGTGGCTTCTTCCCCCTTTCTTCAATATCATACATTTTAATATGATTTATGGGTTTCTGCTTCTGATGATAATAAAAATAAGGTGAGTCAATTTCTCAGATTTTTGCATACTGTCAAATCCAAAACATTTAGCTTTGAAATCAACATTTATAGCTTTAAAATCTAGGGAGATCTCAAATCAGAAATCAAATTTTTAATGTCTATTAAAATCATGTAGTTTAATGAGACAACTATATCAGGAGTCATTTCTTTACATATTGCATTCTGTAATTAGGCTCTTATGGGTCATTTCAGACAAAGATAGACACCAATTAAAAACAGAATACAATTACACAGCACCAACCAGAACTCGTCACCCCCTTTCTAGCATTAATCTAGAGTCAAATAAGACTAGGACTTATACAAAGTTAAAAATTACAAATATATCTTTCCATAGAATTACAAGAAGTATTGAGGGCTTTTTTTTTTTTTTTTCCCCTTTCATGGCTTACTTTTGATTTCAAGACTTCAGGAACTGGAGGGAGGTAATCCTCATAGGAACCATTTTGAAGAAAAGAATTTTTAAATCGAATTGTAGAGTGCAGCATTCTTAAACTTTCTGTAAAAGAGGAGAAAAGAATTACCTTACGTGAACTGCAAGGTCATTTAGGAAATCTATTTGAAAGACACCTTCATCCTAATTTATTACTACGTTTTTTCTAAGATAATAGCCTACTTGAATCTAACTATAAAATGAGTGAAAATTTAATCTTTCCTTGAACCATGGAGGGTATAGAGTTCATTATTTTTAAAATATTCATAGATATTCTGCTTAGAGACAAAAATATTTCCAGCAAAGGTGCTACACAGTATTGGTTCTTTGTGAACCGAATACGTTATTATTTTGGGTATATTATTAAGCTGAAGGGTTTGAGAGAGAATAGGTTGTATAATCACTGTGATACAAATATGCCCTTCCACCCTTGATTAATTCATGCCCGGTATAGAGAGATCATACTCAAATATTAGTTGTGCTATTTGCTTGCCATTAAGTCTCAAAAAAAAAAACCATTTTGGTGTAGGAATACTGAATGTATATCTCCTACAAATAGATGTTTTATCTTTAACAAAGAAAAAGAAATATTTGATTAAATGTAATCTTCACAGTTGTCCGTGTAGGTAGAAGATGGAAAACAAAGTGTGTAAGGATAGGAAGTAAAAAGTAGTCTGCTACAAAAATGCCTTTATTTATGTAATTTACATCTGCTTTTGGAAGTCTTCATTATCCTTTTTATTATTTTTTGACAACTAAGATTAAAGGTATAGAAAATGTCATGGAGAGTTATGTGAACTCCTAATTCTGGAGACATGGAAAGTTTATCTAGGTGGTCACTCTCATGTTGGGCTTCCTGGATAGCTCAGTTGGTAAAGAAAGCTGCTGCAATGCAGGAGACGCTGGTTTGATTCCTAGGTCAGGAAGATAAGCTGGAGAAAGGATAGGCTACCCACTCCAGTATTCTTGGGCTTCCCCGGTGGCTCAGCTGGTAAAGAATCTGCCTGCAATGCAGGAGACCTGGGTTCAATCCCTGGGTTATGAAGGTCCCCTGGTGAAGGGAAAAGCTACCCAGAATTCCATGGACTATCCATGGGGTTGCAAAGAGTCGGACACAACTGAGCGACTTTCACTTACTTACTCTCACATTATTTCTTATATGGTTATTATACATTAAAGTTTGTCCAGGTGGCCAGGTAGTACTAGCAGCTGCAACAGGAGTAGTAATGTAATAATATGATTAGATATTACTTCATATATCAAACCACTGAAACAGATGGATATGGAAACGAAGATTTTAAAAGTTTCTTCTGCTTTAAAGCAAACATAAGACTTTATTTTAGAACAAAATCAAAAACCATGAGTAGGATTTTGACTCTTAAGAAAGAAGAGCATTACCTTTTGATCCCCTGGCTAAATTGCCAGTGACATTTCTCACGCATGCCAAATAAGGAATATAAGGACTATCTGCTGATATATTTAAGAGGGCATTTTCAAACTGTTCCAGTATTAGGAGCCTATAGAATTAGAAAAGAAGATGCAAATTAAGTCATATAGAAATAAAGTAAAGCTATTTTGTTGTGATCCTGTGAGTCCCTAGTTATCTGGCACTGGTTGACTTGAGCATTGAAACCCTGGCAAGTAGGACATCTTCCCTCATCCAGCCCAACTGCACAATGGTAGCACTACTCTGGATTCTCTGAGTATTTACCTTTCCCATGGGCATTACCTTGATATTTAATTACTTTAATATCCAATCATAAGTGATCTTAAGATCATTTCTAGGCACGTTTACTTGAAAGAAAAATCACTGGGCTAGCGTTGCCAGATAAAAGACAGGGATCCCAGTTAAAACTGAATTTCAGCAAAATAACAAATAATTTTTCAGTGCAAGTACATCCCACAAGTCTTGCATGTTTCTTTCCTTTCCTTTCTCCTCTAAATCTGGCTACCCTCTCTCTGAACTTCCGCTTCCTCTTTTGTCAAATGAGAGATGGGAGCTAGGTGATCTGCTAGGTCCATTCCACTTATAACATTCTCTAAATAATTTAAATTCATGTAGTTGTGATTACAAAGAAATGGTAGAATCCAACTGAATAATGTCAATTCCTTTTTCTTCTTTAAGCAACCAACTCAGAGTTCCCCAATTAACCACTTTTTGTATCCCTTTCAAATTGACTGCATGTAAGCACATAGTCTAATATTTGTGAGGCAAACCTATGTGGGTAAATGTATGCACGTTACACATGCCCAGTCATTTCATCTGTGAGGCTGCATCTCTATTTTGTAATTTCTTCCCTTAGTGTCTATTACTGAATTTGATGTACAGCAGAGATAGAATAAATGTCAATGGTTGATTTGGGTACCATCTATTTTGAATCAAACTGCACAGCACACAAATTAACTAGTTATATTAGATGTTAACTTAGATTTTATTCAAATACTAATGGAAGAGACTCATCCTAGCATAGCCAATAAACATGTAGGATGATGTTTGCACTAACATTATAGTCTCAGGGTATTTGGATGTGGGTTAATGACACTGGATTATACAGTGGAAGTGAGAAATAGATTTAAGGGCCTAGATCTGATAGATAGAGTGCCTGACGAGCTATGGAATGAGGTTCATGACATTGTACAGGAGACAGGGATCAAGATCATCCCCATGGAAAACAAATGCAAAAAAGCAAAATGGCTGTCTGGGGAGGCCTTACAAATAGCTGTGAAAAGAAGAGACGTGAAAAGCAAAGGAGAAAAGGAAAGATATAAACATCTGAATGCAGAGTTCCAAAGAATAGGAAGAACAGATAAGAAAGCCTTCTTCAGCGATCAATGCAAAGAAATAGAGGAAAACAACAGAATGGGAAAGACTAGGGTTTAAAAATCAGAGATACCAAAGGAACATTTCATGCAAAGATGGGCTTGATAAAGGACAGAAATGGTATGGACCTAACAGAGGCAGAAGATATTAAGAAGAGATGGCAAGAATACACAGAAGAACTGTACAAAAAAGATCTTCATGACCAAGATAATCACGATGGTGTGATCACTGACCTAGAGCCAGACATCCTGGAATGTGAAGGCAAGTGGGCCTTAGAAAGCATCACTATGAACAAAGCTAGTGGAGGTGATAGAATTCCAGTTGAGCTATTCCAAATCCTGAAAGATGATGCTGTGAAAGTGCTGCACTCAATATGCCAGCAAATTTGGAAAACTCAGCAGTGACCACAGGACTGGAAAAGGTCAGTTTTCATTCCAATCCCAAAGAAAGGCAATGCCAAAGAATGCTCAAACTACCGCACAATTGCACTCATCTCACACGCTAGTAAAGGAATGCTCAAAATTCTCCAAGCCAGGCTTCAGCAATATGTGAACCATGAATTTCCTGATGTTCAAGCTGGTTTTAGAAAAGACAGAGGAACCAGAGATCAAATTGCCAACATCCGCTGGATCATGGAAAAAGCAAGAGAGTTCCAGAAAAGCATCTACTTCTGCTTTATTGACTATGCCAAAGCCTTTGACTGTGTGGATCACAATAAACTGTGGAAAATTCTGAAAGAGATGGGAATGCCAGACCACCTGACTTGCCTCTTGAGAAACCTATATGCAGGTCAGGAAGCAACAGTTGGAACTGGACATGCAATAACAGACTGGTTCCAAATAGGAAAAGGAGTACGTCAAGGCTGTATATTGTCACCCTGCTTATTTAACTTCTATGCAGAGTACATCATGAGAAATGCTGGGCTGGAAGAAGCACAAGCTGGAATCAAGATTGCCAGGAGAAATATCAATACCCTCAGATATGCAGATGACACCACCCTTATGGCAGAAAGTGAAGAGGAACTCAAAAGCCTCTTGATGAAAGTGAAAAAGAGAGAAAGGAGAGTGAAAAAGTTGGCTTAAAGCTCAACATTCAGAAAACGAAGATCATGGCATCCAGTCCCATCACTTCATGGGAAATAGATGGGCAAACCATGGAAACAGTGTCAGAATTTATCTTTGGGGCTCCAAAATCACTGCAGATGGTGACTGCAGCCATGAAATTAAAAGACGCTTACTCCTTGGAAGGAAAGTTATGACCAATCTAGATAGCATATTAAAAAGCAGAGATATTACTTTGCCAACAAAGGTTCGTCTAGTCAAGGCTATCATTTTTCCTGTGGTCATGTATGGATGTGAGAGTTGGACTGTGAAGAAGGCTGAGCACCGAAGAATTGATGCTTTTAAAGTGTGGTGTTGGAGAAGACTCTTGAGAGTCCCTTGGACTGCAAGGAGATCCAACCAGTCCATTCTAAAGGAGATCAGCCCTGGGATTTCTTTGGAAGGAATGATGCTAAAGCTGAAACTCCAGTACTTTGGCCACCTCATGCGAAGAGGTGACTCATTGGAAAAGACTCTGATGCTGGGAGGGATTGGGGGCAGGAGGAGAAGGGGACGACAGAGGATGAGATGGCTGGATGGCATCACTGACTTGATGGACATGAGTCTCGGTGAACTCCGGGAGTTGGTGATGGACAGGAAGGCCTGGCGTGCTGTGATTCATGGGGTCGCAAAGAGTCAGACATGACTGAGCGACTTATCTGATCTGATCTGATCTAATGACACTGGATCCTTGAGGAACTTAAACAAGAAAATCTATAGCAAGAAAAGTCTCTAACTTACCAGTCAGGGCACAGCTTATTGGTCAGATGGTTGACTTTCATTTAAATATAGTCCATAGCTTCCATGTTTAGAAAAACTGCACCCATTCCTGAGCTTTCTTGCTTTTGTTCAGGCACTTCTTTGACCAGAGACTCTCCTCTTATTACTGCCTCTCTTTCTTTTGTGTTTGTCTTCCTCTTTGTCATAATTATTATAGCATTGAGCCATTTCCATCTTAGTGCCATGCTCAACAGCAAAATATTTGTCTAACTTTTCAAATGAAATAGCACAAGAACTTCTCATGACAAATTTTCAAGCTTTAAATAGAAGAATGTTGAGCTAAAAGTGACCTTGAAATATCATATAAGCCATTATCTTAGTTCCATGAAGAACATCTGATTACCAAGATTTTTGAGATTATATTTAATATATACCAAAAGTTAAGATATATATATGCCAACTGTTTTGGCATAAACATCCCAAGTATTTCTTTAATCCATTTAATTTACATATTTTATATAAAATATTACCTACATCCTAAGAATGCTTACAAAAAAAGATGAACTTACAGATATATGCATGCATATTGTTCATATACACACACAACAAAAAAAAGTAACTTTAGTGCAAAAATAAAGAGAAGGGAGAAGAGCTATGAGGGAAAAAATATTTTTGAGCAGCTTTCCAAAGAAAATTCTGGACTACAAACACTTTTATCTCATGCTAAGTATTTCCACTCTGTGATTGTTTTAAAGTGGGAATGGAAAGGGAGCCCAAAGATAATAAATCCCTTAATTTCACCAATCTCAACAAGAGCCATCTTAAAAGTAATTAATTCTTCCTAATAAACTGTCAGCTAGCTGTCAGCAACCAACTACATTTGTTGTGTAATTTTCACATCTGAAGAACTAGCACTATGCATGCCCCCAAGGCTCTGATAAAGATACCTGGCTTTAAGCAATAAGTACCCAGTTGTCTGAAGTCAGAGGTTTTTTGTTTTTTGTTTTTAAATATTTTGCTGGCTATACAGGGAATGTGTTTAAATGACTTGATTATTTGGAATATGGAATCCTGTCTGGGGGAAAATTGCCCAGGATTGCAAGACTGCTTTTGGGAGAAGCATCTAGTTCAGGCACCTTAGAGGAAAGATGTGGGGGCAGAAAGAGAAGGTGGTTGTTGATGGAAGAATTTTGCCTAGAACTACCCAAAGTTGGGAAACTTCTCACTGAATAATAGGAAGTTTATAAACAATTGCATAGATTCTATTTTAGAAAAATAAATGAATGGTTAAAAATAAGGCCTACTATTTGTTTTTATTTGTTTCCATTTCCATTAGCCCACAAAAACATATCTTTTGGGACTAAAGTCAAATAATTTCAATAGTATAATTTATTAGGCCAAAACAACTTTTACATAACAGATCACCTAGTCTCTAAATTTGCCTTGAACTATGTGAATTTACTTCAGTGAGCTTCTAGAGGCAACTGCTTGAATTTTCTACCATAACTGTTAGTTATTTCAGAGAACTGCTTATGTTAACGGTCCTTAGAAGCCAACATTACTTCTGTTATTTCCACTGCCTATTCACTGTCTCAGGAATAGGTAAATATATAAACATTTATGTGAACCACAAATAGTCCAAAATTAAATAACTTATAAACACTTTGGCTACTTGAATACTACTAAAGCAAACAAAGTTTGCATTACCTTGGGGGGTCAGTTTTTAATGTCAATTTTTAAAAACCGAAATCAACAGTAATGTAAAAAGTTGGAGACTTCTACATCTTTCATATGAAGATGAAAGACTTTGAAAAGAGTTGGAAATTGGGCCTCCAGCTAGATTTTCTTCATAGACATAAGGTGACCTATCCAGACAGAACATGTGGGACCTAGTTATGCAATCTTAGAACTGAAAACCAGATCTTTATGTTGCGTTATCTAAAAATATCACTGAATAATACCAAAAAATAAGTTTCAACTTTACTGCACTTCAACTTTAACTTTTTCTTTCGTCAGTCAATAGTTGATTTTTTCTATTCTTTGGTCTTACACACTGATGAAAAGAATGATGTTTATGAATTGTGCTGCTTGCTTATTCAGTCAAGTTACTTACCAATTTAGGAACAAACCAACAAACCAACAAAGACTTACTGTGCAGCCAGGCTGCTTGGGGATAGTGACTGTCCATCTTCCTCACTCCACAAATGTGTTGTATTATCAGAGCCACCTAAAGAGATAACATTTAACATTTCATTAAAGGATTTATTTTTCTAAGTAAAAATCATCCCAGGTCAAATTAGTGGGAAGAAAAGCAGACAGTCTGCAGAATTTTTCTCCAAACGACTTTACAGAGATGTCTAAGCTCAGTTGGAAACATTTAAAATATGTATTTATCAATTGCCCCCCAAGTGAAATAATCCCAATGGTTAGGCATATGCATTTCTAACAAATTATTTCTCTGTGCATCAAACCATTACATTATTTTACCCTATGACCTGTATGCATAGATAACTCAAATATGATAATGCAGATTGACTACCTTGGTGACTTGTTAATCAAATTAAACCAATTTCAATCTCATGGGTCACTGGATTTTTTCATTTGTTTGCTTTCATTTGTCTAGAATGTAGCCTTAGGAAACATCTGCCATCACTAATCTATATTTTTTATCTTTCAAAAACCAGCCAGTGATTTCAATTGAATGCAGCTGTGAATGTAAATTAACTCATGTTTATAGAATCATTCTGAGTGGTCTCAAATAATGTGAGGTTTGGAGTATGGAAGGCAATCACTAAGTCATGTCTAATGGAAACCATATATGAAGGTCTAATTCAACACAGAGAATTGCCCCTAGAAGTTAAATGGGTCCCTGAGTCAGCTTGCTGCATAGCATTCTATCATTGCAGGGTGAGTGTAGCTGAGTAGTATTCCATATGTAACACAGGGAGAGCAGTCTGGCACTCTGTGGTGACCTAGAGGGGCTGGATGCGGGGAGGGGAGGGAGGCTCCAGAGGGAGAGTATATACGTATAATTATGACTGATTCATGTTGTATGGCAGAAACCAACATAAAAAGCAATTTTCTTCCAATTAAAATTTTTTTTTAAATACACTTTCCTGAATAAAAAAAAAAAAGTAAGTGCAACAACATTCACATGCAAAACTTAAAAATGGCTACTGCATAAATAAAAACATCAGAAATCCAACGCTTTCATTCAACTCCTTTAAAGAAATGGAATTACTTAGTTCACTCTTCTCTGTAGACACTCTTAATTCCTCATATATAATCCAGAAGTTCCAGTGCTGTCGTTTTTCAACACTGGCCTTATCATTTTCCATAGGGTACTTTATTGACAGCTTTAATACTTCTCCCATTGTCTCTAGTTAGTATGTTCTAAAGTCTTCTAAAAAGGTCGTAGCACAAAATTAGGCAGCCATCTGTACTTTTCTCACGCTGATCATTTTGTTTATTTAAATAAGGATGCGTGTAAAAGACTCAAAGATTTAAAAACCTCCTTGTCTTCCTCTGTATCAGTCATGTCTGAGTAATGTCTGTACCATCTCTAGTAACTTGGCAGAATTGCTTTTTCAGTTTTCCTCTCTGGCAGGAGTCCCTCTCTTCTCTGCTCAAGACAGCTAAGTATTATTGCTCTAAAGACAGCAATGCATCAGTGAGTGAGAGGACCAAGAAGAAGATATTCAGTATAAATAAACCTAGTTAATAATGGTAATAACCATTGTTTATTGGCATCCATATATAGAATTGGAGAAGGAAATAGCAACCCACTCCAGTATTCTTGCCTAGGAAATCCCATGGACAGGAGCCTGGTAGGTTAAAGTCCATGAGGTGGCAAACAGTCGGACACAACTTAGCAACTGAGCACATATATAGAATAATCCAGGATAGGACTCTGTGAAGATGTATGCTTCTGCAGTGTAAAAGTATATAAAACCATTTTTCCAAGATCAAATCTTGCTCACTTTGAACTCCTATGAGCTCATCAGTGTTTGTATATTATATGACTGGGTCCATTAGCATTTATATACTGTATGGTTATGGAATGTCTCTTCTTCATCAGATTATTAAAATGAATAACTAATAGAAATTAACTTTGTATATATCAATTATAGGCTTGACCTTGATGTTAAGTATGGACTTTGCCCTCTGGGCACTTGTCCTTCTCGAGTTTAAAGTATCTGAGAAGTACCATATTGAATGGGTTTTAATGAAGTGGAAATTGTTACAGCCCTTTAAAAAGCAAGGTTTTATTTTTATTTGTAGAATTAGGCATATATAAAAATGGTGCCCAAAGACAGAGAAAGAAATCTAGTGCACAGATAACCTCCTTTCACCAGTAAACATGGCTTTTTGTTTAAAGATGTAATTTAACACTTGGCAAAAGAGTAAACTTCAATGAGCCAAAAAAGGTAATCTTCACCCTCAAAACTCAGTTTTATAAATGGAAATACTAAATAGTGAAGCAGGGATCTTTACTGGGTCAGAGCTGAGAATTAGATTCCTTAAAACAGGAAGTTAAGATTCCTTAAAACATCTTCTCAAATGTTTATTAGCATCTCCATATTGTCATGGTTGCTGAGGAGGTTTCTGAAAAAACCTTGAAGTGTGTTCATAATCAAGGCTGACTCAAAAGTAGACATGAGGTGTGGAAGTTAGAATTAGAAAT
Organism: Bubalus kerabau; assembly: GCF_029407905.1. Taxonomy (NCBI): domain Eukaryota; kingdom Metazoa; phylum Chordata; class Mammalia; order Artiodactyla; family Bovidae; genus Bubalus; species Bubalus kerabau. The sequence goes on from NC_073626.1 coordinate 157,201,936, forward strand.
AGACATGGAGTGCAGAGAGGAATGGAGCAATGGCTACTGAAAAATGTATCATGTGGGAAGGAATCTGGCACAATGAATCACACTCTATGACTGGCCGAAAGTGGAGCCATTCTGAGGTTTTGTGGTGGCGAGTACTTGTGTGAGATATCCTAGAAGCAAGTGTGTACATGTCTCAGATGGTAAATACGAGTAAGGCCAAAGGATAACAGAGCTTGGGGACCTGGCTCTGGGCATAGACAGATTCAGGCTCTCAATCTCAGTTTAGTCACTTGCTGGATGTATAACATAGGCAAAGTGCCCAGCCTCCCTTTGCCTTAGTTGTTTTGTCTGCAAAATGGGATAATACATACCTCTTATAGAGTTGTTTTGATGATAGAAAGGACTTAAGATAATAAAATATTTATCATCGATAAACAAAAAAGAACACTACCTTTTTATTTTTTCTACTTTTTGTTTGAAAGAAGGGAATGAGACCTTCAAAGCTATCTGAGTCCTGTCAATCATTAGAGAGGACTCAAGCAAGCAACTCTGCTCTGAGTGACCATTTCACTCCAGTTTATTTAGTGTAAAGCCAAGGGAGGACATGTGTTCACAAATAACACTAAATGCTATAAAGAATACGCATGGGTGGCTTGGGCAACATGGCAGGTATTTGTACTTCAAAACAAGTTTGGGTTTCCTGAAGGATTCCCAGAAATACATGGAAGAATTTTTCAAAGGTCCTGAAATTTCTGCTCAAGCATGCATGCATGCAGGGGCTTGGGGTTAGTGACATAGCAACTGACCTTAATACTACTGCATTGGTATCTTTAGACTGATGAAGTCACATGTGTAGGAAATTTTTCAAAACAAATATAAGCACATCTAATTCTAAAAATAAAAACATATATCCTTAATGTATTAATATTTCCTTGTCATTCTGATTATCCAATGGCATGGTTTAACACATGGTTTAACACATGCTCAAAATTATGAGCATAATCATAGAAATGTGGCATGGCCATTGTTAAGTATTGAAAATTGAGCTATATTGTTCATCAGGAAAAGTGTTTTGCTGCCTCAGTTAATGAGAGGTTCTTTGGCTTCTAAGGCACTAAAGAACTTATGTCCTTTGTAACAAAAATTTCAACTTTATCCTTCTATACAATTATAAGGTGTGAGTCTGAAGATGAAAAGGAAAGGAATGGTAAGGAGAAATCTGAAGTTCTCAAGTCTTTAAAATGCAAACAGAAAAACGTACAGAGGAAATAATTAGTGTTTGTTATTGTACTGTCTGGTTTTTCTGGGCCGGACCTTTTCTTAAAAGCATAAGGCTTTTTTTTTTTTAACCCTAATGTTCATGAAGACCACTGAATTTAACAAGAATCAATCCTTCAAGCTAGTCATTAATTTTGTGACTGAAGGCATAAAAATTGTTGTAGACTAAGAAATTTGTATCCAAGAGTATGTTAGATTCTCCTTCAAGAAGTCTTAAAAGCCTTTAAAACCAGCATTTCATATGAAAACAGTTTAAGATCTTGTAATAAACAATCAGCTTTTGACCTGATTACTCATCTGTAATCCAAAAGTAAAGTCTACATACTTAAAAGCTGGCAAGCTCAGCTGAGAAAGCCTATTCCTAAACTCGTTCAGAAGCAGTAAATACTAACCAAATATTTCACTTGTGAAGTAGGGATTTATTCCTTATAGTCCTAAATGTATGTCTGTATATGGCTGGGTGTGTGTGTGTGTCTGTGCATTTCCATGCATGTGGTGTATAATGCTATTCTCTATATGCAAAGATGATCTTTTCTGATTCACTAGCAAGATGCTATGGTTTGTCTTACTGGATGGGAGAGTAGGTCTATACTGATCTATTCACGCTCTGATGTCCATCATGCATTTTCAAGATGGCTGGCTGAACGGTGAGTTTTATCCAAAGAAAGACTCATTCTAATTAAAAAGGCAAATTTGGGGGAAAAGGGCAAAAATACTGCAATTCAGTGTAGGCATTTGTTCAAAAAGTTGTGGTAGAAATCTACTTGTTGAGGCTTAGTCCCTTTCTCTGGTATTTATTTTCTCGTACCAAGCATAAACATAGCTTTATAATATAGTTAAGAGAGACCATTCTCATAAAAATAAAAATCCTAGAAAGTCACAGCCTCTTTTCCAACCATTTCTCCTTGTCTCCGCACTTTGGTTAGCTAAAGATCCAGATTTAGTGGTAACATATGTTGCCACCTAAGAATAATGTAGTGCATAAATGGTTGCTTCAGTTGCATTTTGTTTTTTATTCCTAATGGAACTGAATACAGAACTGCAATGCAGAATTGAATACAGAAAGATAGAAATACAATACCTTCAGATGGGGAGTCCAGGGTATACAGCAGATGTTTAACAGATTTATGGAGAGTTCTGAAACCTTCGTTAGTTGTGACACGTGGATAAACCTTCTGCACAACCCACAGCACGCTAACAAGTCGAAAAACAATTAAACCAGATTGCATTTCAACATTTGCAGACAGAAACAAAAGGTTATTCAAGGAGAAAATAGCTACAGTATTGAAAATTATTCTTATAACATAAAAGACAAGATGCTGCTTTGTCATTTAATTGCTTGTTTGTCTGTTCATGCACAAAATCCCAACAAAGTATTCTTGAACCATACAGGATTCTAAAGCCTAAAAGGTCTTAAAGTAAGGAGTGAAGTTCACATCAGTTTTTTGTTATTGTTATTGTTAAGATCTAAAAACTAAGTAGTTAGAAACAGCAGTTTCCAATAAAAGGATACCTCTTTTTTTGTTTTTAAAGGAAAAAAATTAAATATTGGAAATTATTTTCATTAAAAATCAAGCCCAGATAAAGGATCCACTTTCAGGAATAATTATTAATTAAGTATTTGATAAATATTTATCTTTTGCTAAACAAATGTTAATTTTTTTTTTTAAATGGCAGCCTGCCCTAATTAGAGATTGCATTCTATCCTCTAAGTAGCCCACAGGCATTGCTCCAGGGGGTAGCTCAAAAATTAATATCCAAACTAACTGGCACTGTCTTCCCAGGATTTTTATGTTACTAATAAGATGGGCAGCCTACACCAGGAATGAAAAATCAGCAAATTTACTGGTTCATGCTTAAGTTCATTCAGTATTTCCAAAAAATCAATTACCGACTTAAGAAATGCCTCTTTTTTTAATCTCCTATTGTCATTAGTACATTTAAAAAATGTTAGCATTGTACAAGTATGTTTGAATTTCATAAACACTGTGAGGCAATACATATAAATATATATATGAGTGGTAACTTTGAACAAAAGGCTTTGTTAAGGATTTGCTATTGTGAGGTTAAATGTAGTACATATTAGCTAATAGCTCTTCCATATGTATCCTAGTCAACTGAAAGGTCACATCAGCAACAGCATGTGCATATACTTTCTACAATATTTTTTGAATTTTTAATATTTAAATTAAGATCATTTTAATTTTAGCTCCTAGCTATGAATAACTATTACATTTAGAGCGCTAATTTTTTGAATGTCCTCTAATTTCTAGTAGGTATGTGTATGGATATATAAACATATATCTGTTTATTTATGGGCTTCCCTGGTGACTCAGTGGTAAAGAATCTGCTTGCAATGCAGGAGCTGCAGAAAAGGCTTCAACCCCTGGGTCTGGAAGATTCCCTGGAGGGGGACATGGCAACCCACTCCAGTATTCTTGCCTGGGGAATCCCATGGACAGAGGAGCCTGGCAGGCTACAGTCCACTGGGTCTCAAAGAGTTGGAGACAACTGAAGCAACTTAGCATGCATATTTATTTATAATATTATTTGCTTCTCTAATAATTCCAAAAAGTCAATTCATTTGTCTTGTTATGGAACAATAAAGTTCAAAAGTTAAATAACTTACACAAGGTTATCCAAATAAATAAAACTGGTTGTGTCTAATTTCAAAATTTCTGCTCTTTCTCCTCTACATTTTGACTCTGGTGCTTTGCCCCAACATGGCAGAGAAGAGGAGGACAGACCATTTCTGCACTGAGCCACAGCCATCATTAGCTTGTTTTTCCGGCTGCGTGTTTGGCCACGGTGGGATGGCTGAATTTTTCTCGTCTGTGCTCTGTATACATAACAGCCGATACCTCAGGCATTTTTATATTTGCCCCAAGAATATCCTTGTTCCCAGACTTTGAATTGTTTCTGAATCCTGGTGAGTATGGAGACCAGGTAAACGTTCTGAGACTGCAGATTTCTGCCAGCCTTCACCCAGCTTGGTCTCTGCTTGACTCAGCTGATCTTTCATCTCAAAGTAACACCTTCAAAGACTGAACATTTGGCAAGGTCATTGTCAGCATTAGCTAATAAAAATGTCAGTAGACATAATTCATCTTTTTCTATCAAAATGTGACCCCAAAAATGACACCTGATCCCCATCCTCTATGAGATCCTTTAAACTATTGATAAAGATAATTTTACTTCACTTCATTGGTTTTGTTTTCCTGTCCTATTTATCATATACAAATGGAAGTTATCCAAAACAAGTCTCCTTGTAAGGTAATTTAAAAAGGAGTTTTTGTGATTCATATATAAGTATACTACTTTCTTCTCATAAATAGTGACTATCACCTATGTTTTTTTAATATGTTTTTCTTGGTTTTTGAGATTGCTCATTTTTGCTAACCTCTGTCATAATCTTGACAGTTTGCAATCTGGATTTGGTGACTGAACTATATAACAAGTTACAACTTTATAAAACTGCTGGAGGATATAACAGCAATGAGTTTTGATAGGGTTTATTTGTTCATATTACTTGATCAACAAAGAGTAAGATAAACCAATGATTTGGTGACAAAATACAGTCATTTGTGGAGAATTTTAGTGACACTTTAATAATAATAGTTAAGAAGATTTGACTTTAAAAAATGGTTGACATAAAAGGTCTTTCAACAGAAATATAATGCAAGACATTTAATTTTAAATTTTGTAGTAGTTACATTAAAAATGTTAAAGAAACAGATGAAATTAATTTTAATAATATATTTTACTTGACCCAATATATCCAAAATATGATCATTTCAACATCTAATCAATATAGAATATATTAGTATTTTATCTTCTATTGCATTATCTTCAGATTTCACAGTATATTTTACACTAATGAAGCATCTCAACTCAGATGCTAAATTTTCATTGAAAATATTTAATCTGTATTAGAATTTCATTGCAATTACCAGTGAAAAGTAGATTCACATACCCATGTTGTTTCAAATATATTAGAAGTTTTTCTAATAAATTTAATTAAAAATTCAATTCCTTAATGATAGTAGCACACCAAGTGCTCCAAATCATGTGACAGCCTGTGCACCTTAAATTTACAAAATGCAACATGCCAAATTTATTACATTAAAAAATCCCACAAATAGCTAGAGGCTTTCGTGTTAGAAAGAACAAGTATATAAATTGGCAATAAAATTTAAATTAATTAATTAGCTAAATAATAAATAAGTAAAAGTCAGCTGCTTTAAAGAAAGTTATCCTGGTTAGAAAAAAGTCAGATGTCATCTGCTTTATAATAATCTGAAGCTATTTCTTTTAAAAGCTGTTTTCATTATTATGTAGACTGGTTTATAACATTCTAATCATTACCTGAGAACATATCTATGGTATAATACACTAATTTTATTTTAAATTTTAAGGGAATTAAAATAGCCACAGTGCAATGACCTTATGTAATTTACTCTATCAAAATGATGTCTAATGTATTTTTAATTAATTTATTTTTGACCAAAGGGTATTTTTTTGGATCTTCCACCTTTCAGTGAGCATTATTTTGTGGGAGTTCGGTTTTTATCTGTTGTTTAATAACCAAATTTCATTAAGGTATAATTCACATACAACATGATGAGCCTATTTAAGGTTATTATTCAACAAGCTTTGACAATATATACAATTATGTAACCACCATGCTAAATAAGATATAAATTATCTTATTTTAAGGTGATACAAAATATCACCTTAAAAAAGTTTTGTCATGCTTCCAACAGTTGCCCCAATACCCACTGTTCTGATTTCTAACACTATACATTAACTTTGTTAATAATACAATATCTATACATCTAGTATGTATTCCTTTTTTTGTGTGGTCTGGATTCTTTTGCCAGCATAATATTCATAAGATTTATCTGTGCTGTTGTGTGATTAAGTAATCTGTTTATTATTCTTAACTGAGTAGAATTCCAATTTTTCATCCATTCTGTTTATGGATATTTGTTTTTCTCTCAATTTCTAGCTATTGTGAATAAATCTGCTATGAGTATTAGCATACCAGTCTTCATGTGGGCATATGTTTTCATTTTCTTGGGTAAATAACCAAGGGTAGAATGGTACATCACATGGTTCTATTTTTAGCTTCATTAGAGCCTGTCACACTGTTTTCTGACATGGTTATATCACTTTACACTCTAACTTGCAATGTATGAATTCTATTTGCTTTACATTCTTGCCAGCAACTAGGGTTGCTCATCTTTTAAAACTGAACCCATTTTAGTGAGTGTTAGTGATATCTTATTGTGGTCTCAAGAATATCTTGACTGCTTTCATTGCCACACTGTACAATTCAAACAATCTCGTTTCTCCTTTAATTGATTTACCTGTTTGTTTTCTAAAATAGAATATACAAAGGAGGAAGAGAACCAAGTGTCAAAATGCTGAGTGAGTGAAAATTTCCTGAAGAGCCAAAATGAGAACCAAATCGAATTTACTAATATCTTGCTTCTTTTATAGTTTAGTTATGCTGCTAAGTCATTTCAGTCATGTCTGACTCTCTGCGACCCCGTAGGTGGAAGCCCACCATGCTCCCCCGTCCCTGGGATTCTCCAGGCAAGAACATTGGAGTGGGTTGCCATTTCCTTCTCCAATGCATGAAAGTGAAAAGTGAAAGTGAAAGTGAAGTCGTGTCCGACCCTCAGCGACCCCATGGACTGCAGCCTTCCAGGCTCCTCCATCCATGGGATTTTCCAGGCAAGAGTACTGGAGTGGGGTGCCATTGCCTTCTCTGAGTTTAGTTATGACATGTTATTTATTGTGGAAAGAGCACAGGACTTGGATTCAGATTCCTTGAGTTTAGGTTCTAGCTTTACCACTTACTTAGTTGTAGAACCTTGAGGAAGTCTTTTGACCTTCCTGAAGAAGTCATTTGACTTCCATGAAGGTGTGTTTTCTTTTTTGTTGTTTTGTTTTTGTTTTTGTTTTTTTTTAATTAATTTTATTTTATTTTTAAACTTTACATACTTGTATTAGTTTTGCCAAGCATCAAAATGAATCCGCCACAGGTATACATGTGTTCCCCACCCTGAACATTTTCTTTTTAATAAAATGCAGATATCTGTGGTCTCAATCTCAAAGCACTGTTATGAGAATCAAATGAAATTAATATACCAACATGAGGGTTTATTACAAGGTCTTTGAACAAATATAAACATTTAGAAGTTCTCCAGAGAAGATGAGAAAACTCCTTTCTGGTGCTTCAGACGTTAACCACGGAATCCACTGTGCTCTTAGTGACATATTAGAGAGGCATCCGGGTTCTGGAGTATAAAAACCCAGGTTCAAACTCTCTTAGCTGCAAGATCATCAATTATTTAATTTTTACAGCCCTCTATTATCTCATTTATGAAATAAATGATAGTTCTGTTGTTAAGTTTCAATGTGAAATATATGAAGGGTCCAGTAAAGTGTTTGGCATGTAATAGGCACCAGTAATTACTGGTTGTTGACGCAGTTGTTTTGTTTAATGCACATTTCCAAATTAGCTAGGCATCACAGCCAAAACCTAAGTATGTGTTCATCAAATTCTTAATGCTAGCATGCTCAGATCTCATTTATGAGGAAAATAGACTTTAAAGGGATTTCTTCTGCAAGTTTTTTAAATCTTTGTGTCATATATGTCAAATAAAGTCAACCCACTATGCAAGGTTGTTTTTTTTACTGTGTAGTACCAAAAATCCAATGAAATATTTTCATCTTGAGCATGTAAAATACTAGATGCACAGAGCCTTTGTGGTCCCTGAGTGAGACTGAGCCATTCCAATCAACCGTTGGTCCTGTTCTACCATCTTTTCAGAGTTCTGGGATATCAATTGACATTACTGATGTTATGATTAGTGTTCCTCAATTCCCTATATACATGTCAATAACCCTGATGACCACAGTGTATCTTTCTCCTTTGCTTATCTAATACCCTCACGTTCACTGCCAAAATCTGCAGTAAGTGCTGAAAGGTTATTTGCTGTGTTTAAATTAACTACTCAGCAGTGATCTTCAAGGTAACATTAGAAGGAAAAAAAAGAAGACTTCGTTATGAACAGTAATTCTTACCTGTTTGCATTTCGAAGCACATCAAATAGATTGCTTAGTGTGCTGTCATTCTGGAACACATTTGGAAAACTGGAGAGAAGCTCCCACACAGCTGTCTGTTCTTGTACTTGTGAGAAAAAGGATAGCACTTTAACCATTTCCTGAAACATTGTCTTCTGGTTGTTTGGATCACGTGATAGCTTAAAAAAATAAAACCACAGACAGGGTGAGACGAGGCTTCAATATTGTAACCACATGGCTGACTGTCTTTGAAAACACTGAAAGTTGAGAGTTTCAGTTAAGTAATTCAGATTTTCATTTCGTTTGAAGTAATCCTTTACTTCAGAGAAGGCTATGGCACCCCACAAGAGTCCACTCTTGCCTGGAAAATCCCATGGATGGAGGAGCCTGGTAGGCTGCAGTCCATGGGGTCGTGAAGAGTCAGACACAACTGAGTGACTTCACTTTCACTTTTCACTTTCATGCATTGGAGAAGGAAATGGCAACCCACTCCAGTGTTCTTGCCTGGAGAATCCCAGGGATGGGGGAGCCTGGTGGGCTGCTATCTATGGGGTCATACAGAGTCGGACATGACTGAAGTGACTTAGCAATCCTTTACTTGGAAAAACTATAACCATTTCAAATGTTCTTACATGTAATTTATTTTTGCTTTTATTTCCAATATTCTGGGAGGTGGGTCATAGAGGATCCTGCTGTGATGTATGTCAGAGAGTGTTTTGCCTATGTTCTCCTCTAGGAGTTTTATAGTTTCTGGTCTTACGTTTAGATCTTTAATCCATTTTGAGTTTATTTTTGTGTATGGTGTTAGAAAGTGTTCTAGTTTCATTCTTTTACAAGTGGTTGACCAGATTTCCCAGCACCACTTGTTAAAGAGATTGTCTTTAATCCATTGTATATTCTTGCCTCCTTTGTCAAAGATAAGGTGTCCATATGTGCATGGATTTATCTCTGGGCTTTCTATTTTGTTCCATTGATCTATATTTCTGTCTTTGTGCCAGTACCATACTGTCTTGATAACTGTGGCTTTGTAGTAGAGCCTGAAGTCAGGTAGGTTGATTCCTCCAGTTCCATTCTTCTTTCTCAAGATCGCTTTGGCTATTCGAGGTTTTTTGTATTTCCATACAAATTGTGAAATTATTTGTTCTAGCTCTGTGAAGAATGCTGTTGGTAGCTTGATAGGGATTGCATTGAATCTATAGATTGCTTTGGGTAGTATACTCATTTTCACTATATTGATTCTTCCAATCCATGAACATGGTATATTTCTCCATCTGTTAGTGTCCTCTTTGATTTCTTTCACCAGTGTTTTATAGTTTTCTATATATAGGTCTTTAGTTTCTTTAGGTAGATATATTCCTAAGTATTTTATTCTTTCCGTTGCAATGGTGTAATTTAATTTTTCCTATAATTTTAGATGTTGGCATATTTAATGTTTGGTTAACAAAACCATTTATACAAAATACTTTAAATTGGGTTTTGGGAAATTAAAATTAATTTCTTAAAATAAAATTAGCTTCTGAGTAATACATTGGTTTTTCTCTAGGATCTAGTTTAGGATATATAGAAAAATACTCTCTATATCCATTAGTAGTGCCTGCTCAGTCTCTAAGTTGTGTCTGACTCTTTGTGACCCCATGGACTGTAGCCCACCAGGCTCCTCTGTCCATAGGATTCTCCAGACAAGAATACTGGAGTGGGCTGCCATTTCCTCATGCAGATCCATTAGTAGACCTTATATTATTTGCATAGAAAACCTTTAAAATTTAGGTGTTTTATGTATAAATGTGTGAATATATATATATATATATATACACACACACAAATATATGAAAATGTTTACTATTACAATTAAACATGCTTACAAAATATTTACAAAGTTCTGTTGCAATACAAGGAACTTTAGTTATAATAATGATTTATAGTGAATATCCTATAGTCACATCTTGTACTCTAAGCAAACAAATAAAAGAAAACCATGATCTTTACTCTTGCTCTGGATCACAGGTCCCAGATAATAACTTCAGAAGTATTTTCTTCATTATATTCCCACCTCAAGCAATTTTCTTAATAAGCTCATTCATACTAGTAGTCAGGCTTTCAGTCAGTTCAGTTGCTCAGTCGTGTCCGACTCTTTGAGACCCCATGAATCGCAGCACGCCAGGCCTCCCTGTCCATCACCATCTCCCGGAGTTTGCTCAGACTCACGTCCATCGAGTCAGTGATGCCATCCAGCCATCTCATCCTCTGTCGTCCCCTTCTCCTCCTGCCCCCAATCCCTCCCAGCATCAGAGTCTTTTCCAATGAGTCAACTCTTCGCATGAGGTGGCCAAAGTACTGGAGTTTCAGCTTTAGCATCATTCCTTCCAAAGAAATCCCAGGGCTGATCTCCTTCAGAATGGACTGGTTAGATCTCCTTGCAGTCCAAAGGACTCTCAAGAGTCTTCTCCAACACCACAGTTCAAAAGCATCTTTAGTTGGATCTTAATTCAAGGTCTTTCATGCTGAAAATGTGATTTTGAACAAGGTATTCTTAGCCACACTTTCTATATGGCTTCTGAGTTTGTTGAGATAGAGTTCTAAGTGCTCTACATTGAATTGGCGTTATGATAACAATGTTTCTAATCCAGTTCATTTGGAAAACTCAGGTTAATGAAGAGTAATTTAAGCATTCTGTACTTCAGTTCAGTTCAGTTGCTCAGTCGTGTCTGACTCTTTCCAACCCAATGGACTGCAGCTCGCCAGGCTTCCCTGTGTATCACCAACTCCCAGAGCTTGCTCAAACTCATGTTTATCAAGTCAGTGATGCCATCCAACCACCTCATCCTCTGTCATCCCCTTCTTCTCCTGCATTAGTGAGTCAGTTCTTCATATCAGGTGGCCAAAGTATTGGAGTTTCAGCTTCAGCATCAGTCCTTACAACGAATAGTCAGGAATGATTTCCTTTAGGATGGACTGGTTTGATCTCCTTGCAGTCCAGAGGAATTTCAAGAGTCTTCTCAACACCACAGTTCAAAAACATCAGTTCCTCGGTGCTCAGCTTTCTTTGTGGTCCAACTCTCACATCCATACATGACTACTTGAAAAACCATAGTTTTGACTAGACGGACCTTTCTCAGCAAAGTTATGTCTCTGCTTTTTAATATGCTGTCTAGGTTGGCCATAGCTTTACTTTCAATGAGCAAGCATCTTTTAATTTCATGGCTGCAGTCAACATCTGCAGTGATTTGGGCACCCAAAAAAATAGTCTGTCACTGTTTCCGTTGTTTCCCCATCTATTTGCCATAAAGTGATGGGACCAGATGCCATGATCTTCATCTTTTGAATGTTGAGTTTTAAGCCAGCTTTTTCACTCTGTTCCTTCACTTTCTTCAAGAGGCTCTTTAGTTCTTCGCTTTCTGCCATAAGGGTGGTATCATCTGCATGTCTGAGGTTATTGATATTTCTCCTGGAAATCTTGATTCCAGCTTGTGCATCATCCAGCCCAGCATTTCCCATGATGTACTCTGCCTATAAGTTAAATAAGCAAGTTCACAAAATACAGCCCTGACATGCTCCTTTCTGAATTTGGAACCAGTCCATTGTTCCATGTCTGGTTCTAACTGTTGTTTCTTGACATGCATACAGATTTCTCAGGAGGTAGGTAAGGTGGTCTGGTATTCCCATCTCCTGAAGAATTTTTCACAGTTTGTTGTGATCCACATAGTCAAAGGCTTTGGTGTAGTCCATAAAGCAGAAGCAGATATTTTTCTGGAACTCTCTTGCTTTTTCGATGATCCAACAGATATAGGCAATTTGATCTCTGGTTCTTCTGCCTTTTCTAAATCCAGCTTGAACATCTGAAAGTTCTCGGTTCACGTACTGCTGAATCCTTGCCTGGAGAATTTTGAGCATTATTTTGCTAGCATGTGAGATGAGTATAATTGTGAGGTAATTTGAGTATTCTTTGACATTGCCTTTCTTTATGATTGGAATGAAAACTGACCTTTTCCACTCAGTGGCCGCTGCTGAGTTTTCCGAATTTGCTGGCATGTTGAGTGTAGCACTTTCACAGCATCATCTGTTAGGATTTGAACTAGCTCAACTTGAATTCCATCACCTCCACTAGCTTTGCTCATAGTGATGCTTTCTAAGGCCTACTTGACTTCGCATTCCAGCATGTCTAGCTCTAGGTGAGTGATTATGCATTGTGGTTATCTGGGTCATGGAGATCTTTTTTGTACAGTTCTTCTGTGTATTCTTGCCACCTCTTCTTAATAAGTTCTGCTTCTGTTAGGTCCATAGCATTTCTGTCCTTTATTGTGCCCATCTTTGCATGATATGTTCCCTTGATAACTCTAATTTTCTTGAAGAGACCTCTTGTCTTTCCTACTCTATTGCTTTTCTCTATTTCTTTGCATTATTCACTTTTTATCTCCCCTTTGGAACTCTGCATTCAGATGGCTATATCTTTCCTTTTCTCCTTTGCCTTTAGCTTCTCTTCTCAGCTATTTTTAAGGCCTCCTCAGACAACCATTTTGCCTTTTTGCATTTCTTTCTCTTGGGGATGGTCTTGATCACCACCTCCTGGAATGTCACAAACCTCCATCCATACAATAAAATTCATAGGATCAAAGGGGAAAAACGTTAGATGTGAACATGTTGAGTTTATTCTCATTTATAAAGTTTTGAGGCAACTCAAAAATTTTGATTTTGTGAACTCTTATTGTATGTGAAATTTCATTTAAAAAAGATGATCAGTATCTTATTTTCTTATTTTCACATTATAATTTAAGACTAGCATATGAAAAAGGTCATTAGCACTTCATATAATAAAGTTCTTGTTTCTAGTGTATAATATTTTGGAAAGAGGGATATATTCTTTCATAAAAATCAAAGTTTTAAATTAGGTTTTATCTTAGAAGAAACATTTAAAAGATTACCCATTATTCTAGCTTCTGGAATTACCAGGCTCTGAGAATTTAATTATTAAACTTACATTACATCCTGAGTAATCTTACTTAAAAATCTCAGAGAAAACAGTCAATCTTCATTCACCATAAACCAAGGTCAAATTTCATCTCCAAAGATGAGATTCTACCTCCATATTAACCATAAAGCAATATTTTTGGTTTAATGGATCATTTCAATCCAGCACATTTAAATGGAAAGTAGTCATTGCTTAGAATTTGACATCATATGTGAACCTCTGTGTGATGAATTCGTGCCAAATGTGAGCCAGTATTTCAGTCAGCATTTTCCAGTCCATGAGACCTATGGACTTGCTCTTTGAATCAGTTTGAGTTGCTTTGTGCATACAAGAATGGAAATGATACATTTCCTGCTATTGTTATGAGACCCTGATCATATTAAAATGTTTACACTCACCTGAGAGAATTGGTTTGTTAGTTCTTGGAGAGAAGACTCTAAAAAGGTCTTGTTGGACAGGCAAAATATATTAAGAACATTTTTCCCTAGAGTGGTCCAAGAGAAGGCATAATCAGCAATATAACCTGGATAGTTCTCACACAGTTCTCTTCGTATATCTTCTGAAGTTGAATTTTGCTGTAAAAGCTAAAAATGTGTGTGAGAAAAGTGGTATAACAATGTTAGTAAATACAGATATCAAATATACTAGCCTTCAAGGAAACGAACCTGTCTACATAATAGCCATTTTAAATTCCTGCATTATAGCAACTATGAAATTAAAACTAAAATACATTGGGTTTACCCATGAAAATCCCTGAGAGAATATGTGACTATAGTGATTATTGTCATCTTTATGATTTAAAATATTCATATATGATTTTTTTAACTGAACTCATTTCTTGTATCTGACGAGACAACCTAATATACTAGATCTTCTCTGACAAAAATCTTCAGGCTTAAAAATCTTAGCTTTTCCTGGGCCTTTAGCATCAGAGATTTAGGGGTCCTAACAATTTGTGACACCTCATGGGGAACTGGCCAGGATTTCTGGAAGACTTCCAAAGAGGATGAGCTTCAGAGTCTAGTCTCAAGATCAACAGTGTTTATTTAGAAGAAGTAGAAAAACATGGATTATGTTTCACTGGAAAAGCAATAATTTCATTTATGAGTTATGCATTAAAAAAAAAGAAAAACACATATATGAAGATACACAGAAGTATGTAATTACCAAAGGCAATAATTGGAAAGCATTTTTATAATGGAGGGCCCCCATATATTTCACAGTACAAGCTAGTCACAGATGTAGCACTATTTTCAGTTACAATATTGATCACATTCACCATTATTAAGTTGTTTAGATATTTATAGAGCCAATTACAGTGAGTTGCAATATTTAATGCACCCTTCCTAATAATTGATTCTTACAACCTGTCAGGTGAAGGCTAACCACCTTCATCCTTCCCCTTTTATATCACAAAATCTACACTATGCCTTCCAGTGATTCAACTTCTAAATATAATGAAATAAGACAGGATCCATTTACTCTAGGATATACTCTAAGTGCCAGGTCTTCTAGTCATTCATCTATATCTCTTTCCTAACGTCACATATAAATTTACTCCAAAATGATTTCTCTACTTATTCTTGCAAGGGTTGCAGAAAGCAGTAAACAGAAAGAAAGAGGAATCAGAGAGATTGCTGACACAGACATCAATATGTCATTCTAATTTTTATATCCTTTCTCTGCTCCAACTACTCTGAAAATATGTATCTATACATAGAAAATTCATTTTTTACTTATCTCCACTGGATATATGACTTTGTGCTGCCTCACAAAATTCTGAAATTTTATTCCATCTGAGAAAGAGAACCTGGGAATTTCAATACAATATAGTGTGGTGTTTTTTTTTTTTTTTTTTTTGAGAATAGCATTGCTATTTTAGCTATTAAAGAATTTAACTGATATAATACAAGACTGTTTGCTTCTAGTATTAGAATATAGAAGAATTGGAGTGGAATAAAATCATAAATAAAATAAAATTATTAGAATATGGAAGAAATGGAATGGAATAAAATAACTTTTCCTAGTTTACACCCTGATATGACTTGTGGAGGCTTTATACCAGAATTAAGTGGGCACATGGGGGGTTCCTCCGTTACACAGGGTGATTTAGGTACCTCAACTATTATCTACATCAGGATTTCAAAATCTAGACTAAACTGACTGTGAAGGTCTTATATATCATCTAGCACTGGCAGAATTGCCTTGATAGGTATGGTGACTTTTCCATACATTTTGAATTGTTCTTTGGTTTACTGACATAAATAAGTTTATTAAGATGCCTCAGTTCTACATAATGTCAATTCAAGGGGAACTAATAGACACATATTAAGTAGCAGTGGTTAAGGTCACAGGAATATGAATAACATGAATAAAGACCAGGGTTATGTCTCCATGTTTCAGATGGAAGAAATGTCTGCTAAATAAGATGGAGATGTATTATTAAAATTCTTTTGTGTGTGTGTGTGTGAGAGAGAGAGAGACAGAGAGATAGAGAGAGACAGAGACTGAGAGAGAAACAGTCCCTCTATGGCAAAATGTTGAAAGTGATCTCCTCTTAATTTCTGAAGAGCATGCAAAGCAGGACTCAAATGCCCATGGGCCAGCCAAGTAACTTAAATGTATGAATCTGGTTGGATAAAAGACCATAAGGAAAAGTGGGGATTTCAGTTAACAGAAGGGTACCTCTTCGGTCTAAAGGCATTCAAATTCAATTTCTTACAATCCTTGTATATGTGCACACGTGCACATGTAGCTCATAGGTTGCCAGTACACACCTCTTAGAAATGATGTTTATCATTTTGCAATCTGGAATCTTAGAGAGGAAGGTGAGTAAACCAGACAGAAATCCATAGGTAAGCTCTTTAAGCCATGCTAAGGAAAGGGATTTTATTACTTTGGAGAGATATTTTTTATAGCTCCAATTTTTCCAAAAGCATTATTAGTATGGATGAGGGAGCGAGTCTGATGGCTGCTCTAGCTTCATTTGCTTTCATACAGCATTTTTTCTTCCCTGCTTCAGAAAATTAAAAGATCACATATAATGCCACCCTATTTTTTTTACCAAATGAAAATCTTAAGTTCAATTAAGGGACTTAACAGGGAAGTAAATAAATATCCAAGACTTTAAGGAATTTAGAATGTCTCTAAATTAAGCTTTTTATCAAAGAGCTCCTAAGAAAAGAATCTCTCTGAGATATTACTCCAAATGGGAGTACTCTTCCTATGAGGTGCTTGTTTACCTGCTTTTTATTATGAGCCCAATATAAAGCTGATTGAAATTACCTTTTCCAAACTAAGAATCTGGGCAAGCACTTGACTACCATTGAATGTATCTGTTCCAATACTTTCCAGATCAGCACTTGGACTAGGAAATACTGTGGCTGTTGTAAAAAGAAAGAAAAGATTAGCAAAATAAACACACAAACTCACACACACACACACACACACACACACAAGAATCCATAAATATCACTTACGCTTTCATATACTCCACAAGAAATGTGTTCAAATATGCACCTTCCATGAAAGTTTCCTACTGGCAAAATGCTGAATCCAATCAGTTTTTCCTTTCACATAAAATTGTGATGCTTTTGGTCTGCTCTTGGGTTCTTTCCAATCATTCTAGATGTCATTTGCTTTCATTCCAGTTTATATCATTAAACTTTATCACCAATATTATTGCCTAATAAACGGAATCATTTCAGTGCAAGCCTAGAGGATCTGAGGTGCCTCCACTAGCCCCACAATCCATCACACCCAACATCTGGTTGAAGAATCTGCCAATGCGCAATACACATCTGGTGATAATGTGTTTTTTTTTTAATTATTCAATTGGGAGGCTAAAATCTGCTTAAGATCATAAATTCTCTCCTCCCCAAAGTGGTTTCTGAATGATATTTCAGATCAAATAAATGGGAGGAAGCAATTAGTCCAGACTACAGTATACTCTAATTAAGTAATTCCCAAAGTGGTCTCATCCAATACCATTTATAATGTGGCACAGTGTTCTGGGTTAGGAACATTAGCTGAAAAAGTATGTTCAGATCTATAGCATTCATTAGCCAGTGTATTGACTTTTATAAATTTTGGATAGAAATACTTTATTACCCTCACAACAAAGAATCTTAATATTCAAAGATACAGTGACCAACATCAGCGGGACCTAGACTGACCCAGAGGGATGGTATGGGGAGGGAGGAGGGAGGAGGGTTCAGGATGGGGAACACATGTATACCTGTGGCAGATTCATTTTGATATATGGCAAAACCAATACAATATTGTAAAGTTAAATAAAATAAAATTAAAAATAAAATTAAATGCTCACAGGGCTGAAGAATTTACATTCCTCTAGACCAAAGCAATACATTTGTGAGATGACTGGCCAGAAATATAATCCATGGCTATTGCACAGAGCAAAGCTAACTGGCCCACAACAGTATGATCTTATTCTTCTGTTCTTTAGCCTACTCTGTCAGACACCCAGAGATCATTCACCACAGCATGTTAACTCCTCAAAACCATTCACAAATGTATTCCTACTACAATAACAAAAGATTTTTTTTTCATGTGGCTCATCAACTTAGACTGGAATATTAGTGTCATAGAATCTTAAATATCACATGGCATTTTTAAAGGTTCTTTTTCCCCCCCAGAGCACCAATCATATTCTAACATAGAGGAATCTCTGTTTTGTTCACTAATATACCTCCAATAGCTCGGACAGTACCTACACGATAGCAGGCACCTAATGAATATTTGCTAATGAATATGAAACGCATGCTGTCTTGAGAGTTTATTCTCAATTTGTGGCTTCTAATAACTGTATCTCAGGAACATCTGCAGCAGAAGTACCTGAGCAGAAGGTTCAGGAAGCTCAGCATGTGGTATTCTGCACACTAACATCCGAGGGCCACTGGCTTAGCTGTGAGTGAAGGAAGCACACAGGCACGATGAATGACTGTGACACTGAGTGGTGAGCGGGAGGAAGAAGACTGTTAGCTGGAAAGTCCCACCCTGACAGTCGGTCTAGTACGAGCTCAGCCGGATGACTGCAACAGGGAGGGTGCTTAACCTTGTTGGGCTTCATACTCCTCACAAATAAAATGTAAAGCTCAGACAAATCTCTGAGACTCCATTCAGTATGTTTTATTGCTGGACATTCTAACCATCACAGTGTCATTTAACTGTAGACAATGGAAGAGTTCCTGGTCAGTTGTCGGAAAGTGTGTAATTCTCAACATTATATTAGTACCATTTAGGCTTTTGCTCCTAGTGTGTATCACAGTAATAACTTAATTTCCAATTATTCTGAAGACCTTTGCATGATGGCACCACCACACTCAGGCAACTGTAAGGAGTGTTTAGATCTCTCAGGATAGGCTGGGCATTCCATCTTTGCTTGAATTGTTAAAAGTACAACTTTTAAAGATGAGACCTTTACTGGTTGTTCCAAAAGGCCTGTTCTAAACTAGACAGAAGAGGATAGCTTACCCGGTGATGCATGCCTTTTTTGTGGAACTTCAGTACTCTGGAGTGATAAATTGCTGTCCTTCTCCAGGTTGGATGACTTTCTCAGAATTTCACTAGAGAAGAAAAAGCAAGAACTCTGTATCATTCACATTAATTTCAGTTAGTTACAGCAAAGTGTTATGTGGTAGATTCCAGGGCTCCCCTAGGACTTTCAAATTTTTAATCTACTTTCCAGGATTTTATGACAAAACTCACTTCACCATATATCAATGAATATATAAGGAGTCCTACAAAGTAAATTTTTCTTCAGAGAAAATGGCCTAGATAAGGTTGAAATAGTTTTTTTTTTTTTTTACTATATTCTTACAGTAAAAAAGAACATAGAGCTAAACACCAAAAATATTTACAATATATATATATATACTTTCTTTTAAAAACATGGTGGATCCCAAACAGATGAGAGTCAAAGACTGCTTTGGGTACTGAAATAAAGGTCTGCTTATTTGTCAACCTTTAAAGGAAAACAAGTTTCTACGTTAAATTATAGATAGCATTTTGAAGATTATCAAAGATGAATACTTTCAAGAAAGATTCAAAGAAGAAGGGGCAGAACACACATCTATGGTTTATCTAATTTTAAGGAATAGGGACAGCAACAAAAACCAAAGGGAAAGCAACAAAGATCAAAAAGAGCAAAGAAAGAGCAAGAGAAAAGACTGAGTAATAAATAGGAGTGGGGGAGGAAAACAAGAGGTGATAAGAAACTAAGGAAGTATGAGCTTGGAGAAGCAAAAGCTACATCTCCTCCATAGGGGACATCTTGCCCATTTCCCCACATTCAGGTAAAAGCCCTAAAACTACTTCTTCAAATATTCTTTCAACACCAAAGACAAGTTCATCCCTTTCCCAGAAAGCCACTGGCTCAACAGTTCTGAACTTACTCAACAGAAAATGGCTCCTCTGGACAAGGAACTCTAGAGGCTTCTTTTCTAACGGGACCTGCCTTGAACAGGAAGTGGCCATAGTTACATGGCGGTCCATGCATCCCATGTTACAGGAGTGGGGAGGTGGTTCACCTCCTCTTAGGTGGTCCTGGTATGGCTTTTTGTCAGGGATAGAGCATGGGATATCATATGTGCTTTGCAGTTCATCATCCTGAAAATTTCCCGGGTTTATTTTGTATTTACAGCATGTAGTGTGATGGCATACATACTCTGCCACTGCACAATTATTATCTGTAAACTCAAAATGGAAACCACAAAGTAAATGTACAACAGCAAGCATTGTGGGTAAAAACATGAATTAAGGCTGTAAGGTAAAATTCAGTTTATCTCCTCCAGGAAAGGTAATTGGTTCTTTTAGCTCCCTATTACGGAGAAGGCAATGGCACCCCACTCCAGTACTCTTGCCTGGAAAATCCCATGGACGGAGGAGCCTGGTAGGCTGCAGTCCATGGGGTTGCTAAGAGTCGGACATGACTGAGCAACTTCCCTTTCACTTTTCACTTGCATGCATTGGAGAAGGAAATGGCAACCCACTCCAGTGTTCTTGCCTGGAGAATCCCAGGGACGGGGGAGCCTCGTGGGCTGCCGTCTATGGGGTCGCACAGAGTCGGACACGACTGTAGTGACTTAGCAGCGGCTCCCTATTAAATTGCTAAAGGAGGACAGGAAGGTAGCCAGTCTTACTGAGTTCAGGGTAATCTCCGACCATGCTTATAGACAAAGAACTCTATGCTTCTTAGACAATGAATGGATTTCCATTATTTTACACAATTTAAGCACTTTGTACCTACTGAGTTTATATCAATTTTAAGTGTACTATGTTTGCTTGTGTACCTATTCCTATCACTTTTCCATTTTAGGCTGTGACATCTTTGGAAGTAGGCACCATGATGATCTTTTTATTTGAAACATCTAGTATATAAAACTGAAGAGCTGATTAAATAAAAATAGATGTTGTTGCCAGAGTGTAGAAGAACTTTGGAGTTAGTAGGTATCTTTCAAATTCCATCTCTGCCTCTTCCTAAAAAATTGCAGCCTCATCTATAAGTTAGGAATGATACACCCACCTTGCAAAGCTCTTGTGAATATTGTGTGATGTGTACTTATCGAGTTCCTATTGGGGCCCTGTCATCATAGATACTCACCAACATTAACTGTCAAAGTGCCCACAAAGATGGTACAAAGACACAGCCTTCACCATCAGTATGCAGTTGAAACCCCACACTTATGTATCTATGGTCCTCACAAGATCCTTCTAGAATACTCGAAGCTTCAGGATCTCTGGACATCAAATGGATGTACCCTTATTATTCATAAACTGGGGCGTGCACACAATGGCTGGTGAGGTGGGAAGAGGCAAAGGGCCTAACCCAGAATTTTATAACCCTTTCTTCATTTTTAAATTTAATTTCTTTATCAGTTTACTCATAAGAGGAATTTACTATTTGAAGGAATGATCAATTTTCTCTTTGGTCTGTAAAACTCTTAGGAAGAGTCTATCTACAATGCACTCTGTTGGCAGATGGCACATGACAAACACTGAATAATGTTAGCTTCCATTGAATTATTGAATTCAATAATTGAATTGAATTATTGCATTCATTGAATTATTGAATTTCACTGAATTATTCCACTGAATAATGAAGAATTATTTTTCTTAATTATTAGCTTCCATTAACTATCTGATAGTAAGGAAGCAACATTTTTATTTATTTATTTTTATCCTTTTTAAATTTTAATTTATTGTTTTTATTGACAGATAATTACTTGACAGAATTTTGTTGTTTTCTGTCAAACCTCAACATGAATCAGCCATAGGTAAGCATATATCCCTTCCCTTTTGAACCTCCCTCCCATCTTCCTCCCCATCCCACCCCACTAGGTTGATACAGAGCCCCTGTTTGAGTTTCCTGAGCCATACAGCAAATTTCTGTTGGCTATCTATTTTACATATGGTAATGTAAATTTCTATGTTACTCTTTCCATACATCTCATCCTCTCCTCCACTCTCCCCATGTCCATAAGTCAATTCTCTATGTCTGTTTTTCCATTAGTTCAGTTGCTCAGTTGTGTCTGACTCTTTGCAACCCCATGGACTGAAGAATGCCAGGCTTCCCTGTCCATCACCAACTCCCAGAGCTTACTCAAACTCATGTCCATTGAGTCGGTTATGCTGTCCAACCATCTCATCCTCTGTTTTTCCATTGCTGCCCTGTAAATAAATCCTTCAGTACCATTTTTCTAGATTCCGTATGTGTGTGTTAGAATATGATATTTATCTTTCTCTTTCTGACCCACTTCACTCTATAATAAATAGGTTCTAGTTTCATCCACCTCATTAGAACTTACTCAGATGTGTTCCTTTTTATGGCTGAGTAATATTCTATTGTGTATATCTACCACAGCTTATTTATCTATTCATCTGTCGATGGACATCTAGGTTGCTTCCATGTTCTAGCTATTGTAAATAGTGCTGCAATGAACAATGGGATACATGTGTCTTTTCAGTTTTGGTTTCCTCAGGGTATATGCCTAGGAGTGGGATTGCTGGGGCATATGGTGGTTTTATTCTTAGTTTTTTAAGGAATCTCTATACTGTCTTCCATAGTGGTTGTATAAATTTCCACTCCCACCGACAGTGCAAGAGCGTTCCCTTTTCTCCACACCCTCTATTGCATTTGTTGTTTGTAGAGTTTTTGTTGATGGCCATTCTGACTGGTGTGAGGTGATATCTCACTGTAGTTTTGATTTGCATTTCTCTAGTAATGAGGGATGTTGAGCATTTTTTCATGTGTTTGATAGCCATCTGTACATCTTTGGAGAAATGTCTATTTAGGTCTTTTCCCCACTTTTTGACTAGGTTGTTTGTTTTTCTGGCATTGAGTTGTATGAGCTGCTTGTATATTTTGGAAATTAATCTTTTGTCAGTTGTTTCATTTGCTATTATGTTCTCCCATTCTGAGGGCTGTCTTTTCACCTTGCTTATAGTTTCCAGTTTTCCCAGCACCATTTATTGAAGAGGCTATCTTTGCCCCATTGTATATTCTTGCCTGAAAAAAGCAACTTTTTAAAATAGCCTGGTCTGCCTCCCTTGTTGCACACCTGGCTCTGCAAAGATCCTTGGAAGAGGAAGCACCCAAAGATGGCAACACATGCATAAACATATAATCAATCTTACACTGCATCCACCATATTTAGTCATAAACTCACAAACATTTATTAAATTCCCAGGACATATAGGGGGTAAGACAAATTTTAAAAAAAAAACAGGGATTATAATATGTTAATGATAATAGCTAAGGAAGGATATGGCCAGGGGATGATGACCACACATGAATGGGGGTGCTAAATTAGAGTTATCATTTGGATTTTGTATAGAGCAAGATCCTAGACTCATTACCTAATTCATGGCTCTTGCTACCTTGAAATCTTTTTGTTCATTCTTTCACTACACTAGTGGTTTCCAACTGGGGGCAATTTCTGGCCCCTCCCCTGCTCCCAGGGGATATTTCACAATATCTGGAGACATGTTGGCTGTTAACACTGGATAGGAGTGATGCTACTTGTATCTAGAGGCCAGGGATGAGGGTAGAGACCAGGGATGCTACTAAACATTCTACAATGCACAGCACAACAAAGAATTCTCTGGCCCCAAGTAGCAACACTGTACTAGGCTATGACAGAGAAGTGGATTTATTCAATGACGACTTACCCCTCATCAACTCCCTAGGACCAACTCAGGAGATTTAAAAATCCTATTCAGGAATTCAGAATAGGTATAAGGAAGTCTGAGAGAATCTTTCTCATACTGGATATCTCTGGGAGGTATATTAAGGCACTATGCAAAACTTAGGTGCCTCTTGAGTCTAGCATGTAAGCTCATCTGGATCCAGAAAATTCAATCTTCTGGGTGAGGCAAAAAAGGCTGAGTCAAATCTCCAAGTGGCCCATGGCATCATTTTGACTTTTACCAGACCCAGTTCACATGTCCAGTACCAGGGAGATGGTTAAGAGCATTGCCACTAAGATGCTGAAGAAGTGGATTCTGACTCTACCACATTTATAGTGCTTTACTTCAAAAGGGAATTAATAAGGGGAACATCTTGGATTCAAAATGTTAAACTTAAGATATTGGGAAGGAATCTAGGCTGAGTAGTTTTATTTCTTCTCAGACATGTCTACCAACAGTTCCTTTTGGGAAATGTCACATTTATAATATCATCCTAGCGGTAGGATTTATGCACTTATACTGAATGTCTTTGTATTTCCTGTGAGTGGGAAAGACTACCTGTGTGGGTGGCATCCATGTGCACCATGGTAATTCTGTCTTTGAAAGGAATTGCTTCTAGGAAAGACACATATGGCAAATCCTAAAAAGAAAATTCTGACATTTTTTTTGTCTCTAAGGATTAAACTTATTCTATTTTCCCTTTTCCCCCTGAAATATAGTTATACAGGTAATACAGTGACACCTGGAAAGAAGGTGTGAAACATGCTCCAGGCCCAGTTCTGACTCCAGCCTCAGATGACAGGTGTTACTAACTTTAGGGACAAATAAGAATGTTATAACGGCATTAAGGCCTCCTTGGTTATACAGTCGTCCTTCCTGACTACCCCCGAGCAGAAGTCATTCACAGGAAAATTTTAACTTTTTCATAATTTCTTGAATTTCGTCCTCGTGTTCATTCCTTCAAGGTCTTCCCTATTCAGATATAATCCCTGCATGCCCATGTGCATGCCCATGTTCAACATGCACCTCTCTTCCAGGTGGCTCACTTGCCAATCAACGATCAGTCAAGGTGTTAAGATTTAGAAATGCCTTAATATGTTGCTCTGTCCAAGGGCTTTTTATATTATTTGCAGGGACTTTGGAGATGTTATATCTGAGCTAATACATTTCTAAAAGTTTTCAGAGGCACCATGGTGGGGCAGATGAGGAAATGTCTTTGGGGCAGATGCACATCAGAAGCGTGTAGAATATGGGGGAGGAGATAACATTGCAGTAGCTTTCAGATAACCCTGTACATACTATGTTCTACCTAGCCCTGACAGGGAGAGTAATCTGGCAACATCACAAAGGAATTTGTAATTCTGCCATCACGGTCAGTAGCAAAGCTGTCTGCCTATTCCTTTAAACTGACTATACAAGGATCACCATTAATTTCTTTCTTAGGCTCTGAGATTCTTTTTCTATGTTGTTGCTGTTGTTTAGTCACTAAGCAGTGTCCAACTCTTTTGCAACCCGCTGGGTTGTAGCCCACCAGGGTCCTCTGTCCATGGGATTTTCCAGGCAAGGATACTGGAGTGTGTTGCCATTTACTTCTCTAAGACAGCTTCTCGACCCAGGGATTGAATCCACATCTCCTGCATTCGCAGGCAGATTTTTTTACCACTGAGCCACCAGGAAAGCCCTTCTTTTTCTATTTCAAATATACCTTCCTCTAGTCTGGTAACTACCACCCTATCTGACCTTCATGATCTCACCCATAGAGGTCTCTGGAGCACTCTTCTGATATCTCCCCACCCAACCCTCTCTCTACTCCAATAAAATATCCAACAGTAAGATATATATTCTTCAGACAGAAACAATGTCTCAGAGTGCCTATATAACTATTCACCATCTGTTGTCTAATGTTTTAGGCACAGTGAGAACGAAACAGTCATCACATTTACCATGTGACAGATTAATTTACCTGTTTAGTAGTTTCTGTCTTTCTCTCACCAGATTTTAAGTTTTTATGGGAATCCAGCATGTAAGGTCATCTGTATCCACAGTAACTTGGATAGTCTCCAGCACATGTACATGTTCAATACATTCTAACTCAATGAATTAACAATTTTGCCTGCATGGCAGTTAAAGACTTCCTTCCACTTTGTTTTTGATAAATGATGTTTTCACCTTTATTTTTATACAGATACTCACTAAAATGATTACTAGATGGTTATCCATTACTCTGAAATTAATACAGTTATGAAACCTAATACATCTTACTTCATGTTCATAGTCAAATGAGGATGCATACCTGTTCTATTTCCAGTTACCCCAGATTCCCAATAATATCTTTAGTTTCTAAACACATACATATTTTTCACTACTAAACAAAAGCCTTGGTACTTTAAAAAAAATGCCTCTGAATAGAATCAGATTTGCTGTGTTTTAGTTTCTATAGGAGCCATTTGATACTACGAACAAAGGTATGAATTTGGAAACCATGGGTCATGGATGAGTGTCAACACGACAGAGACAAGGAGTAAATCCATAGAGGCAGTTGCCCAGCAGGAGCTGCAGGAAGGCTGAATTGTTTCTCCAAATAATGACCCTGGGAGCTCTGCAAGATGATCTTTGCCATTTGCCAGCTGTGTGAGCAACAGCACAGTCAGGAGCCCCCACTGTTCTGATGTATTCTTAGAGGCAGTGCAGGGAGGAAGGACCATAAGGGTAAGTCCTGTGATGTTGGATCATCCCTTGTGCAAAAGAGCGAGAAAACAATAAACGTGATCATCTCTTCTTTCAGACAGCTAGTTACAGTTGATGCTGAGTTGGTGGTCGAATTTTTTTTAAACCACCTCATCCTTAAGCTAATGCTTAAAGAAGTATGAATTTAATAACAGAAGACTGGTGCTAATGCAAAAATGCATCAAAACACCTGGCAACTGGCCAGTAAGTAGTGACCTCAGTGTGATCCTGTCTTTAAGAAGAGCATTCTATTAAACATGGTGGGCCTCCTTTGAGAAGGCCGAAGATAGCCTTTTTTCCCCTCACTTAGCAAACAGAAAAGGAAGACTGTTTTGTTTCTTAATGTGGCTATGCTAGTGAATCTTTCACCAAAGGGAAGCACTTTAGTGAAATGACCTACCCAGTATGGAATGGCTTACCTAGTTACCACGTCCCAGTTTCATTGTATGGCTATATAATACATAAAAATTAATAGCGTGGTGGGAGATATCATTAATGCAATTTTATTAGTGCATGTAACTTCCAAATTAAGCTCCAATTACTTGGTAGTTTAGAGAAAATACTGAATATACAGCAATATACAGCTTGAGCTCTAATCTGGAGATTAGAATAAAAGTGGAAAAAAAGAGACATGATCAGCTATCTAGAGAATAACCAACAGAAGCTAAAAATAAACTTGGACTTTAACCTTAGTTCTAAAATCAACTCAATGCTTCATCTCAGGGGGCTCCATAGAAATACACAGAAAAATACTTTTGGGGGGGTGATAATATGTATAGATAGACTTCTTAAATATTGATAACTATTCTCCTTGTTGTTAGTTAGTTCTTCATGAGAAAAAAAAAAGATACAAAGAAGAGAGCACCAAGTGGATCCAGTTTGTAAATAATGGACAGTAATTTCCCTCATATCGCCTCTAACACTTGGTTCACGAAATGTCCATCTCAAGTACAATTTCTCCATGAAGGTTTACCTGATTACATCAGCTGAAAGCTCTCTTTCTACTCTAAATATAGAGGATGTCTTGCTTCAATTTCCTCCTGGCATTCTTTTTTTGCACTATCTCCTATTATCACTCATTTATCATTTACCTTCTCCTGCTAGCCCAGATGGTAAAGAATCCATCTACAATGCAGGAGGCCTGTGCTGGATCCCTGGGTTGGAAAGAAGGGAATGGCAACCCGCTCCAGTATTCTTGCCTGGAGAATCCCATGAACAGAGGGGCCTGATGGGCTATCGTCCATGGGGTTGCAAAGAGTCAGACACGACTGAGCAGCTAACACTTTCACTTTCACTTTTCTCCTGCTAGAACACAGGCATAAATCATGCCTAACTCATCACTCACACAGGGACACAGAGACTGTGAACTAGTTGAATGAATAAAGGATTCATTCACTTTATCTCTACACTGAGTACCCGGGGGGACAATAGCTCTAGTCATCTTTTGTTCTCCTTGCAGAGATACACAACTAGCTGCTAGTTGAGGTAATGCTTGTATATGCTTAGAACATTAGTCTCACAAACAATATGCCATGCCATTTCCCTGTTTAAAAATTTCCAATGGCTTCTCATTATACTAAAAACAGTTGGCAAATTCCTTTCGTTTCCTTACCTGTTTGATGCTTCCTGCTCTTTCTCTGGGGTTTTTCATTTTTTTCAACAAATCCCTTACCCTTTTCATCATCCTGCACTATGTTCTATCTGTATTAGGCAAGTTTCTATTCCTCTAAATGATCAAGTGTGTCCCCATTTCAGGATCACTGACTGCTTCTCTGCCTGGGACTTTCTCTTCTAGATGTTCATATGCTGGTGCTGGCTTCTCCCGGTCCTTGTTGGTCTCCACTCAGATGTCACCTTCCAACAGAGGCCCTTCTTTTGCTATCCTATTTTCCTATTTAATTCTCACCTTTCAGTTTCTACCTCTTAATTTGCTCTATTTTCTTGCCGGAACATTTATTATTATTGGTGATTATGGGCAATGGCAACCCACTCCAGTACTCTTGCCTGGAGAATCCCATGGACACAGGTAGGGTGCAGTCCGTGGGGTCGCTAAGAGTCGGACACGACTGAGTGACTTCACTTTCACTTTTCACTTTAATGCATTGGAGAAGGCAATGGCAACCCACTCCAGTACTCTTGCCTGGAGAATCCCATGGACGCAGGAGCCTGGTGGGCTGCCGTCTACGGGGTCGCACAGAGTCGGACACGACTGAAGCAACTTAGCAGCAGCAGCAGCATGCTATTTATTCATTTGACTGCTTTTTTGCTTTTCCATTAGAATACAAGTAACAAAAGGGTAGAGAATTTGTTTGGTTCATCTCTGTATTACAGTGCCTAGAATGATGCCTGGCACACAGAAATTTCTCAGCCACTATTTCTTGAATATATTGATAAATAAATCAGTGAACATCAGAGCACTTTATGCATAAAGACTAAATTACTTATTGACACAATAAAAACCAGTGTGAACTAGCAACCCAACAATTACATTGTATCTCAAATCATTTCCAAAGATAATTCTTAACATGTTGATATTTTATGTTAAATAGCTTGCAGTTACTTACTCTCTCAAAGTATTACCCATACTAACTGATAATCAAAATCATGATGATAATATTGAAGGAGAAATGGTGCTACATGCCAATGAATTTAAATGAAAATTTGAGGGACAAAATATCTCTGATTACAGATAAATATCATCTTTTCTTGAGAAACACACAAAAAATTCTCTACCAAAATAATCTCATGGTTGATTCAGATTACAATGTTATTATTTCTACAAATGGTTAGGCTCTTGACTTCTACTAGATTTAAAATCTCAGGATGGAAAACTGAGGTTGCAAATGGTCTAGATTCCCTATCTTTATTCTTCAGCTTCTCATACCATAAAATAGGACACATTAACCTCATTTAAAGGTGGTTCTTCAATTAAGTATACTTCCAACTTTATTACGTTGATTTCTAGATCCCTATTTCCTTATTTGCATTTCCTGGTTTCTGTTATATCTAGTAGTACCACATAGAAGATAATATCCCTGACCTTGTCCTATATCTTATGTTTGTGATCCAGTCTTAGGGCAATGCCACTGACAATTTGAAGTAGGATAGAGAATCCCTGAGGGAAGTTAAGAATGACTGCCTTGACTATCCAGTATTTTTTTTCAATTAGAGTATAGTTGATTTTTTTTATAGTCAATTTTTGGGGGCTTCTCTGGTAGCTCAGTTGGTAAAGAATCAGTCTGTGATGCAGGAGACCTGGGTTGGATCCATGGGTCCAGAAGATCCCTTGAAGAAGGAAATGGCAACCCACTCCAGTATTCTTGCCTGGAAAATTCCATGGACAGAGGAGCCTAACAGGCTTATGGTCCATGGGGTCACCAGAGTTGGACACAACTTAGCAGCTAAACTACCACCATAGTTGATTTATAATCCTGTGTTAGTTTCAGGTGTACAGCAAAGGTGTACAGATGTATATACATGTAATCACCTTTTTCAAAGACTCTTTTCCCATATAGACCATTACAGAGTATTGAGTAGAGTTCCCTGTTCTATACAGCAGGTTCTTATAGCTATCTATTTTATATATAGTAGTGTGTATATGTTTGTTCCAGTCTCCCAATTTGTCTTTCCCTCTCTTATCCCTCAAGGGAGCATAAGCAAAAACTGAGTAATTCATCCAAAGTGGATTATACCTAATTCCACATAAACATGGTAATTCCAGTTTGCAACCACTTTGTTCTTTCATATTTAGATCATCACATTTGTAGATATAGAAAATAAAATTGTATATCTAACCTAGGATGGCTTCCCATATATTTCATAAGGAAACAAGACTTGATCTCTCAAAGCAACTAAATACACTTGGGAGATGCCCCTACCTGTCTTTAAATAGTGCTCCGTTAATTCCTTTCCTACGAAGCAGGTCTTGTGGCCCATAGGGTGTGTCTTTGCATTTAGAGTCTGTGTCACAGAGTAGGGTTTGCAGGAACGGGAAGAATCCAGTACTAGGAAGGTTTCGAGGTGCAAGGTAACCTGAAAGTCAAAAAAAAAGCAAACAGTTATTAAATCACTATGATGTTTCCTTGGGACGGGAAAGAGGTGCAGTAACCATTCTGTGAAATTATCTTCTGGATTATGACTGTTTGGGTCCCCCATGGATCAAAAGACTTTAAAATGCTTGTTGCCCCACAAATTTCTCTTCCTGGGATTTATTCTAAAGAACTAGCTGCAAGAATGTTTGCTGGAGTGTTAACAATAAATCCATATTATATTATCCATATAATAAAATGCAATGCAACCAATAAAAATGTCAAGTAATATAGATATTTATAATACATTGCTAATTTAAAAGAGTAGATCAGAAAACAGTATGACCAGAATAGCCATAATTTTTTCAAAAATATATAAATATATGTGGTATATTAAAAAATCTGGAGCAGGGCTTCACTGGCGGTCCAGTGATTAAGACTCTGTGCTTCCACTACAAGGGAAGTGGGTTTGATCCTTGGTCAGGAAAATAAGATTCCTACATGCCAGGTGGCAAGGTCAAATAAACAATAAATAAGTTTTAATAATAAAAATAAAAAGTTCATTCTCTAAGTCTGTGAGTTGGTTTTTATTTTATAAATAAGTTCATTTGTATCATTTCTTTTGAATTGGAGGAATTTTTTTTCCTTAGTGGTATATTTCACATGACCTTGTTTACTTTCATTTGATTATATATTAACTATTTTTTCCTACAATATACATATCTTCTTTTGTAATCAAAGGCATTATAAATGAAGCCAATCTTCCAGATGCAGGAAATATTTTTGATGTCCTCAAAATTTTAAATTATCCTATACACACAATATTTTCTTCCTATTTAAAAACCAATAATAATGATATGAATGAATATGCAGATAGTCCCTAATATTAAAGACACAATTATTGTAGCAGTTAACCGGTTTTATAACCTTTAAAATTTGCTTTATAAAATATGATGATAGCATACACGAGTTAAGCCACATGCAAGCTGTGAATTACAAATCTTTTCACAAAATTAGGTTAGGTACTAAAACACTGGCTTCCTGCTAATAATATGACCTGCTGATTGTAAAGAGGTCACAAAACTAGTATTGATCAGCTGAACAAATCACCAAAAATTTGTAAGGAAATCTTTAAATATTTTTATTATATACCACTTGATATATATAAAATATGTCCAATGTATATGTAAGTTATAAAGCATAATAAATAAATTAAGTGGCTCTACAAAAAAAAAATGAATTTTCAAAAAAGCTTTAGAAACCATGAGGATAATTTTGACCAAAGACTGAAAAGTGAAACCTTAAGTTCTCATGAACCTATTAAAATGAGTGGCAGTACAGATGTTTTCATTATAAACATAAAGAATTTTTTTTAAAAAAGAAAAAATAGTAAGAGCAATGAGGCTAAGTATGCATTATTAATAGAAAGAATAATAAGTAGAAATTTAAGTAACTTAAATACAGATATTTTTTTAAAAAATTGAAAATAAAAAGGAAGAGGTAGTAGGAAAATTGGCCAGGAAATAAGAGGAAACAAAATGGAGAGACTGAAAGATGCAATACTGTAGACTTTGAACGTGGAGGAAAGAGCCAAAAGCCAAGGAAAGTGGGCAACCTCTTCTGCTGCTGCTAAGTCTCTTCAGTCATGTCCGACTCTGTGTGACCCCATAGACAGCAGGCCACCATGCTCCCCCCCGTGCCTGGGAGTCTCCAGGCCAAGAATACTGGAGTGGGTTGCCATTTCCTTCTCCAATGCATGAAAGTGAAAAGTGAAAGTGAAGTTGCTCAGTCGTGTCCGACTTTTCACGACCCGATGGACCACAGCCTACCAGGCTCCTCCGTCCATGGGATTTTCCAGGCAAGAGTACTGGAGTGGGGTGCCATTGCCTTCTCCCTCTAGAAGCCAGAAAACAGATCCTCCTAGAGCCTCCAGAAAGAATGCAGCCCTGCCAACACCTTTAACTCACAAAGACTAAATAAATCCTGGACTTCTGAACTCTAGAACGGTAACTTAATAAGTTAGTGCTTTTTCTAAGTCACAAAGTTTGTGGTAATTTGTTACAGCAACCACAGGAAAAACTAACACAATAACACCAGTATGGATTAAAGTTTTGAAAATTCAAACAAAATTGGAAAGAAATCCACCAGACTACTCATTACTACCTTCTAAGAAGCTTCTTTTTCTGATACCAGAAAGACCAGTGTCTTCCCTAATATTAAACAAGTGATAACTGGAGTGAACCTTCAGTGTTTTCATCGTAGCACGATTCCCTGAATAAGCTCAAGAGCAGCAAACTGCCTGTTAGCGGTTCACATCACTCTGTCACAACATTCTGCCATACACACCTCTACAGTTCTGCAGTGGAATTTCACCATGAATGGTAAGTCACCCCGTTACACAGATCCCACCCGGAACCGCTCATTCGGGGTATGGGGTTATTCCTAGTCCATCTCAAGCATGTGCAGGGAGTCATCAGAATGGAAGGCAGATAGAAGGGCTACAGATGATCCCTCTCCCCTAAAGCACTCATCAAGCAGATGGTGTGACTGACCTAGTGCTGAAAACAATGGCAGTTCAGCTGTAGGAATAGAGGAATAGAGGAAAAGAAGGGAAAAGATGTCAGGGGAAGAAGATCTAGGAAGAGGTGGAACATTACAGCCAGTGTTACTTATTCTGGAACTAATGACAGTTTGTAAGTTAGTAAAGAAAAATTTGAAAGAATTTAAACCTACAACATTCCTTGATGTGATTAATAATAGATATGCCTATTTTATAGGAAAACTCATTAAGGAATCTCTTCAGAAACAAGACCCTATTGTGTTCAAAAAGTATAGACAGTCAACATTATGCAGTTTTTTGATAATTGATGTTTAACCTGTTACAATGGGTTCAAGGAAAAGAGGAACTGGCTGACGTGTGTACAAAGTTAAGCTAACACAGTGTTGTGCAGAACATGAACTGCCAGAATTATGTATTTTACCATCACCTTTTAACAAGAACCATATACTCATTAAAATAAGAGCGTCTGTGGCAACAACAATAACACTGATTTATTAAGCACCTATTGTATCCCATGTAGCCATGAAATGTTATTACAGGGAATGGATGCAAAGCAAACATTTTTAATAGTAAACTACCAGTTAACTAAGCTTTTAACTAAATCAAATTTAGTTGTCATTGTTTTAAGAATGAAATAGGCATTATAAAAAAATCCAGTTAAAAAATTTTTTAAAGATACTTTTTAAAAGATACTTTGTAAAGAATTATGATATCCATCTGTACATCTATGTTTATCTAGAAAGAGGATCAAGTTTGGTTTTCCTTTCCCTTGCTGCACAAACATCCTTATTCAGGACAATATTGATGTGTGACATTATGTACAAATAAAAGCAGTAGTTGTCAAAGTGCAAGCCCTGGCCCAACAGAACCAGCATCACCTGGAAACTTATTAGAAAGGAAAATTTGAGATCCTACCTCAGATCTACTTAACCAAAACCTATGAGGATGGGGTTCAGCAATCTTTATTTTAACAAGCCCTCCAGGCAATTCTGATGCACACTAAAGTTTAAGAACAGTAAGATTAGATTACTGACAGGCTTTATTTTCTTGGGCTCCAAAACCACTGCAGATGGTGACTGCAGCCATGAAATCAAAAGACGCTTGCTCCTTGGAAGAAAAGTTATGATCAACCTAGATAGCATATTAAAAAGCAGAGACATTACTTTGCTGACAAAGGTCCATCTAGTCAAAGCTATGGTTTTTCCTGTGGTCATGTATGGATGTGAGAGTTGGACTATAAAGAAAGCTGAGTGCAGAAGAATTGATGCTTTTGAACTGTGGTGTTAGAGAAGACTCTTGCAAGTCCCTTAGACTGCAAGGAGATCCAACCAGTTCATCCTAAAGGAAATCAATCCTGAATATTTACTGTAAGGACTGATGCTGAAGCTGACGCTCCTATAATTTGACCACCTGATGCGAAGAGCTGACTCATTTGAAAAGACCCTGATGCTGGGAAAGATTGAAGGCAGGAGGAGAACAGGATGACAGAGGATGAGATGGTTAGATGGCTTCACCGGCTTGATGGACATGAGCTTGAGCAAGCTCTGGGAGTTGGTGATGGACAGGGAGGCCTGGCCTGCTGCAGTCCATGGGGTCTCAAAGAGTCAGACATGACTGAGTGACTGAACTGAACTGAACATTAGATTGCAAACTTTTCCATTAGAGTTAGATAGTAAATATTTTAAGCTATGGTCCATACTGGCTCTATCACAAATACTCAGCCCTGCCATTGTAGCATGAAAGCAGCCATAGACAATATACACATCAATGGGCCAGCTTGTATTCCAATAAAGCTTAATTTACAAGAAAAGGCAATGGACTGGATTTGGTCCGTAGACTGTAGTTTGCTGAACCCCCAGGAGGATAACCTCTTACACATGTCCTTCTCCCTCTCCTGCCTCATTCATTCCTTTTTTTAAAAAAAATATTTAT
Organism: Bubalus kerabau; assembly: GCF_029407905.1. Classification (NCBI taxonomy): domain Eukaryota; kingdom Metazoa; phylum Chordata; class Mammalia; order Artiodactyla; family Bovidae; genus Bubalus; species Bubalus kerabau. The sequence continues at coordinate 157,236,707 of NC_073626.1, forward strand.
TTATTTTATTTATTTGGCTACATCAGCTCTTCGTGAGGGACTCTCTAGTTGTCATGCATGGCCTTAGTTGTCTGCAGCATGTGGGATACTAGTTCCCTGTTGTTCAGTCACTCAGTCGTGTCTGACTCTTCAGGACCCATTGCCTGCAGCACGCAAGAATTCCTTGTCCTTCATTACCTTCCAGAGTTTCCTTAAACTCATGTCCATTGAGTCAATGATGCTACCCAACCAGCTCATCCTGTGTCACCTCCTTCTCCTCATGTCCTCAGTCTTTCTCAGCATCAGGGTTTTTCAAATGAGTCAGCTCCCCGCATCAGGTTGCCAAAGTATTGGAGCTAGCTTCAGCTTCAGCATCAGTCCTTCCAATGACTATTCAGGGTTGATTTCCTTTAGGGTTGACTGGTTTGATCTCCTTGCAGTCCAAGGGACTCTCAAAGTCTTCTCTGGCACCACAGTTCAAAGGCATCAATTCTTCAGTGCTCAGCCTTCTTTATGGTCCAACTCTCACATCCATACATGACACTGGAAACCCCATAGCTTTGACTATATGGGCATTTGTTGACAAAGTGATGTCTCTGCTTTTGCATACACTATTTAGGTTTGTCATAGCTTTTCTTCCAAGGAGCAAGCATCTTTTAATTTCATGGCTGCAGTCACCATCGGCAGTGATTTTGTTGCCCAAGAAAATAAACTCTGTTACTGTTTCTATTTTTTCCCCACCTATTTGCCATGGGTCAGATGCCAGGATTTTAGTTTTTTGAATGGGATCAAACCTGCATCCCATGCATTAGAAGGTAGATTCTTAATCACTGGACCACCAGGGAAGTCCCTCGTTCATTTCTTGCTTGCACTCATCCTCACTCCTTCTTTTCCTCTTCCCTTATCTCAACTAATCTATTTACTATTCCCTTTTCTCTATTTCTCAGTCTTCTGTCTTTCCTTTCCACACACCGCCTTCTTGTTTCCATGTCTTCTTTTCTCTCCTCCTCCTGCTACTGCCCTTTCTCTCACCCAGCCCTCTATCTCTTTATCACTGATATAGCCACAAATGCATTTTTCCTAACATCTTCTCTTATTCCTTTTTTTTCTTTTTCACCACTACAGAAGGATTTTTGCCCACTTCCATAATAAATTCAGGAGCTTGTTGCTCACTGGCACTATCTATAGAAGTACTATTTTCTACTTATTGTATTTTTAGAGAAAGAAATGTCACAGCCTTTTTGGTAATGAAGCTGCTTCCATTTGACATCATTAGGCTCAGAAAGCATTCTGCAGGCTGCCTTGGTGACATTTGTAAATATTATAATAATGGTAGAATCGGAGAACTTCCACTGTGTTTCTTTGTGTTTTTCTCAAAGCAGTTCAGAACCCAACCTAGGTGATTTTTTGTGTTTTCAGGTGAAAGGAATTTGTTCTTTACCCTAGCAAAGAGGTGAATGATAAATTTTGGAATAAAATCCTGGCTTTTAAAAATATGGAGTTATTCATTTGAGGGGTTATGTTTTTCTTAACTTTTTGGATACAGGGTCACATTTGTAGAAAAAGTATCAGTCCTTCTAAGCAGGCAAATGAGAAGTCGCCTTGTGAAACATCACACCATGACAAGCACACGAAATAGGACAAACATTTCTAGAAACATTACATACAAATGATCCAATAACCCGATATGAATTAAACAAATATGAGAAAGAAAATGAATCTCAGAAGTAAAGGTGTAATAATTTATTTAAGTAAGTCCTTTTCTTCTTCTAGTTTTTGAGCAAGTTTTATTCTCAATTGCATTGTAAAAGACATATTGAAAATTATGAACTACATAAAACCTGACATTTCAAATTGTCAGGCACTACAGGACTGTCCTTGTTCTCCTTCCCATACACTTTCCACTTAGAGGATCAGCTTGTCCTGATCCTGTTCCGCTGCCCACCACAAGGTAAAATCAAATACAACGGATCTTTCTGACTTCATTCCTTCTGAAAAACTGCTTTTATTTATTTTACCTTCACGGCCCAGAGAGACCTTGCATACACACATGCTAAGTCACTTCAATTGTGTCTGACTTTTGCGACTCTGGCCCACCAGCCTCCTCTGTCCATGGAATTCCCCAGGCAAGAATACTGGAGTGGATTGCCATCTCCTCCAGGGGATCTTCCTGACCCAAGGATTGAACCCACGTCTGCTGACATCTCCTGCATTGCAGTCAGGTCTTTACCGCTGAGCCACCGGGGAAGCCATAGAGGCCTTAGCTTGGGGTGAAATACTGATAGGACTGAGAATCTTCAGAGCCATCAGCTCAATAAGACTGCCCTTTTGAAAGACTAAAGAATAAGCTATGTGAAAGAAAGAAAAGTTCTAACATATTTCTTAGCACAATGCTTGGCACATTGTAAGCAATTATTAATTATATTAATAAATGAATCAATGAATAGATGAATCCCTGAGGGTCACAGTAAGACAGAATGATTTAGAATTTTAGCATAATATACATCCTTGTTATTTGTAAGGCAAAGTTTCCAATTTTATCACCAAGTATAGTAAGTTCAGAGGATAATAATGGATATATTAACAGTAAGCTCAGTGGATAAGTACAAAGGATAATATTGCCTTATATTCATGTATCTTATAAAAGTAGATAGGCTGATATTGATTAATGAAATCAATAACATTTATTGTTACAGGCCCTTTAGTTCTTGGTTTCTACAGAAATCTAGCTAGTACACATTGACATCTCTAACACCAACTGCTCAGTTTATTATCCACAAAGTGAATTCATCCATCATCTATTAAATAAATGTTTACTGAACAGATACTGTGTGGCTGGCACTGAGGAGGTGCTAAGTAAGGTTCATTCTTCTATTAAATTTTCTTTCATTTAAACATTTTAAAATGTAACTCTGGGTTATTTGTATTTGTGTATGAGTGTGTTTGTGTGTTAGAAAGAAAGCAAATTAGTGTCTGATTTCAAAGCTCATCATGGTTTTAGTATATAAACTGCATATAGAAGCCATTTGTTTTCCTGAAATGTCAGAAATACTGTGAATAAAATATAATTGAAAATACATAGTAAAATATTGGTTTAAAAAAAAGATTCACATTTTGACAGAATTAAACAGCTATCATTTCATGTAATGGCACCCCACTCCAGTACTCTTGCCTGGAAAATCCCATGGACGGGGGAGCCTGCAAGGCTGCAGTCCATGGGGTCGCTGAGGGTCGGACACGACTGAGCGACTTCACTTTCACTTTTCACTTGCATGCATTGGAGAAGGAAATGGCAACCCACTCCAGTGTTCTTGCCTGGAGAATCCCAGGGACGGGGGAGTCTGGTGGGCTGCCGTCTATGGGGTCGCACAGAGTTGGACACGACTGAAGCGACTTAGCAGCAGCAGCATTTCATGTGAACCCCATGACAGCTCTATAGGACAGGTAAGGCAAGTGTACACCCATTTCACAGATAACCTCAGAGAGACCAAACAATTTTACTCAAGGTCACATGAAAAACAAGAGGCCAGGGATGGATCTAGAACTATATGACATAGGACAATAATGAAAAAAATATTTTGTTCAGTTAAGTTTCGGTACATCTTGGAATGAACAGACTGAAACTTTGAAGAACAGGTACCACCTCTGTTGATTCATTGAATTCCCAGGGTAAATTAATCTATGTCTCTATTTTCACATCCACCAAATTGAGGATAATGGGCCTTGCCACCTCATGGGGCACAAGGGAGATTAATTGGATACAGCTTGTGTAAAGTCCTATGAACGCTGAGGAAGGAAAGGCCACACAGAATCATGAGTTACCAATGCTTACTGTTATTGCAACATTTGTCTAATTCACACACAGTGACTAGGGCTCTGCTGTTCTGCCTGGTCTCTCATCTCTGTGCTGTGAACCAATGGGTGGATAAGAGGATTGCATGCCATGTTTCTTCCCCTAGTAATTCATAATGTGTACCTGTATCAACTGGTGTAGTGCTTCAATTACTGCATGCTCTGTGGGTGTGGTGTCATGACACATCCTTCCTAATTCTCCCCAGACAAGTCTTGCTTCACAAGTGCTTTCCCAAGTTCAAATCCGTTGGCAAATGTAGACTGTCCCTGGCAGTGAGGGCTGAGGCACAATGCTTAATCCTTAAAGTGGTGGGTAAGGAGGTCCTATACACAAAAGGTTGGCATCTGTATATGTCTAATGGCTAGAGCTCAAATACTTTGGCCACCTGATGCAAATAGCCAACTCATTGGAAAAGACCCTGATGCTGGGAAAGATTGAACACAGAAGGAGAAGAGGGTAGCAGAGGATGAGACGGTTGGATGGCCAATCAATTGAGCTGAATCACCAATTTAATGGACATGAACTTGGGCAAACTCCAGGAGATGATGAGTGACAGGGAGGTCTGGTGTGCTGCAATCCATGGAGTCACAAAGAGTTAGACATGACTTGGCAACTGAACAACAACAACAAACTGGCTAGAGTTATTGAGAAAAGAACAGATTTGGGTGACTGAGATGGCATTCTGCATGCTGGGATCCTTCCCACATCTCCCACTCTCCCTGGAGCTCCTTCTAAGAACCACAGTCAATGGATTTTCAAAGATGCAAAAAATGTCCCTGTGGAGACAATGTGGGGCTCTGGCTATGCAGTTGCAGGCATGAGAAGAAGTGGGGAATGATTCCTGCCTGCTTTGTATCTTTGGCTTATTACTATTATTTTTTTTTTAAGATAACAGGGTGAGGCAGTTTGGACTAGGGATATTGCAGTCTCTTTGGATGTTATCTCTTCAGTCCTCAAAGTACACACTTGAGTTGATGTTCAGTCAACTCAAGTTGATGTTCAGCCAAAAGGGCTCCATAACCCACATTACTAAGTTTCTGGAACAGAATGAGCAGCCCTTCTTTCTGCATATTAAGGGGACCCTTCTGGGTGATGGCTTCCAAAGGGCATGGTCTATTCAAATCATAAACAAAATGATTTGATTCAAGGCTAGGACACACAACAGGAACACATATATGCTAGATAATAAACTCCCATATGGACTGACTCTGGAGAAATTTAAAAGTAAGAATCTCCATAATACTATTAAAAAGTATTCCCACTTGGCAAAGAATGTTGAATTCTACAATTCATCTTGGGTGAGTGGGGTCTGTTTGTCCTGTTAGATGGCCTACCATAACCTGTATTTTGCCTTTCTGAAATTTGTCTTTTATGCAGAGGGACTCACAATTGCATTTTTAAAATCTCCCTGCCATGGCCATTCACAAACAGAATCTTGCCAACAGTTTTGTTTCTAAGTTAAAGTTAAAAGAAAAAAAAATTAATCCTGACTCCTCACTTCATTGCAGGACATTCTTCCTATTAAGCTTAATTTCTTAATTTTCTCTGGATGTGGTTGACCAGGAGAGAGCCTTCTGGCCTCTGGGGCAAGGCTGATATGAAGCTGGGTATACATTGGTATGACTGTGTGGATTGGGCATATCAAAAAGACCTGATAGAGACGTGGGCTGAGAGCCACTGTGCTGAGCCACATCAGTTGCAGCCTCTCCCCTAAGATAAGCTCCCCTCCCACACAGATCCAGCAATATCAGCTAAAATTTAGCAAAAAGAGGGGGTACTCCAGAAGAGCGATATTTCTCCCAGGGCCACCACATCTGCTCTGACTTGTTCAGGAGTTCTGACTGTGCTAATTGTTAACTACACTGCATATCAGCCAGGTACCTGGGTAGTTAACCCACAAAGCCTGCACTGGAAGAATGAACTGAGGAACTGATTCTTCTCTCCATGTGATGTTTGGGATTGGGGGAGTGGGAAGAAAGGGAGCATCAGGATTTCCATCAACTCTGGGACCAAATGAGTTTAGGAAAAAGAATGTATTTCCTTTCTTTTTCTTGTTTCTTAAGGTAGCACTGGTTCCTATCCTGTGAACTAATGTTCCATGGGGAAACAGCGTCTTAACCCATTTTTTCACAAACTCCCAACTGAAAAGTGACCTGGAACTGGAAAGATTTCCCTCTAACCCCCACCCGCCACTTCCAGGAGTGTAATTTTTATATAATGAAATGTATTGGCTTTGAGTCTCACTGTACTAAAATTCCCTTCACCAAGTTAGCTTAGATAGAGCAATTCAGCAAACACCCTAGTATTTATTTGTGGGAGTCCATTACAACTGTGCATTACAAATGTGGGAGTCCTTCAGCAAAACCCAAGCCACTGTTTGGAGAAGGAAATTTCTTACCAGAAGGATTTAGGGAGGCTTTTAAAAGTACACACTCTCTAATGGAAAAAAATAAGGTAATGAGGAAATCTGAATGAGAACAAACAAAGATTAAGAAAAAACAGAATCAGCACATAATAGGTGCCAAAGGTCTGTATGTTATTAGAGATGGACCACAAATTTGAGCCTGAATGTCCTAAGGAACTGAAAGAAATGATCATTTAGCCAGTTCACAGTATTAATAAAAATAAACAAATGCTTTGGGAGAGGTACAGCTTTCCCTATATTGAGAGAAATACTAATGCTCAGGCATCAAGAGCTATACTTCAGCAGGTTCTGGTGCATTTGCTCCCACCCAGCACAGGAGCATCTTTGAAAGTGACTAACCATCCAGTAACCCATCCTTAATGGTGAGTGACTGAGAACCCCTGAGAGTGTCTGCCACTAAGCGGCAAAGACTAGGGAGAAACTGAGGAACTGAGCTCCCTTTACCACCTAGTAACAGAGGTCATTTCCAAGTTGGGCCACCATCATCATAGTCCTGGTATACAAAATGCTGATTAAGGCAATAAAAATAGTGTAAAGCTGTTTGGTGTTAGATAGAAACATATCCCCTGCAAACTTTCCCCCAAATCTTTGCTTATCTGATAACTGGCTTAAGTTCTGAGTTAACTTTTAGGAATTACTCTTGTGAGTGAAGTACAGGACAGGAACAAGAGTTTAAAATTATCCTTTTTAATCCTAGCTTTGCAAGTGATTTACTAAGTAAATCACTATGACCTCTACCATGAGTCATTTCCTCACTTATGCAGGAAAAATAAATCTGGGTACCTATCCATCATAACTATTACAAGTAGAAGAATCTCCTATAAAATGTGGTTAGCCATGTTGAAGTATTAAGCACTTAAGATGAAAATTATGTTTGAAAATTAAAATGTGATCTCAATAACCCATTAAGAGTTATGACATGGAGAAAAGAACTTCAGTTGTCATCCCTATAGAAGTATGCTACTAATAACTGGTTTTTTTTTTTCATTCAGAAATCTGATTCAGTTATGATCACAGAGAATTTTGTGCATTACAGTATAAGAATAAAAGTCAGAGCAATGCATTGCTAGGAGCATTGTATAGAAAAGAATTAGGTCTTATAAAGGCAGAACTTAGTAACTTCTCTGATTCAATAGACGGTCTTGGGAAGAACAGGATCTGATCACAGGGTTCCAAATCTGATCATTCCTCAACAGCTTGTGTAATATTCATATCTTTGGTATTCATATTACATTGATTTACAAATGATTCTTGTGACAACCTGCCAGTGGAAAATGTATGTCACAACCTTTTCTTTCAAGCAGAGCTGCTGACAAGTAGCAGTCTCATCTTCTTGTCAAACTTGACTTTCTCCTAAGCCAAAGATCCTCTTACTAAGACTTCTGCCAATCACAAAGAGACAACTTAAGTGATCCATGGCTTGCTCTGTAACCACAACATATTAATGGCCTTCCCCCTCCCTCTCTGTAGAACAACTTTTCATCAGAGCCACTGTCTCATTGGGAAAGAAAAGAGAAAAATTCCCCAGTGGCATTTTCCTAAGTTGTAGAGTCAAAAATATTAACATAGCAATTAGTATTTCCCATTTTTTCTAAGAAAAAAATTCTTTTTTTCTGAAAATAATGTACCTCAGAAAAATAGAATTGAAATCATGAAATGCCATTTTACACCTATCATATAGGCCAAAGTTTAAAAAGTCTGACCACACCAAGTGCTGGAGAGGATATGCAGCAGCGGGAGCTCTCATCCCATGGTGGGGAAGAAGTATGTTAGTAAAGCTACACTGTGGAAGTGTAGCAATGCAAGAGACCAGGGTTCGATCCCTGGGTCGGGAAGATCCTCTGGAGAAGGGAATGGCAATCCACTCCAGTAATCTTGCCTGGAGAATTCCATGGACAGAGAAGCTTCATGGGCTACAGTTTGTGGGGTCACAAAGAGTCAGACACAACTGAGCAACTAACACACACATACACACACACACACACACACACACACACTGTGGAAAGCATCTGGCCACATTCAACATCATTGAAAATACACATAGCTCTAGGTATACATGCTAGACCACATGTGCACAGGTGCACAAAGACATAAAAGAATATGCATCACAATTCCATCATAAATAAACAAAATGAAGAACTGATATCATCAAAGACCAAGGATAAGTAGATTGTGATATATCTATGCATGGAGTACATGGTCAAACTGAATACAGTAAAGTTGTATAAATCAACAGAAATAAACATATAAAATGCAATACTGAGGGAAAACATAATGTCCAGCTTCAAAAGTATGATGCTAAAGGATACTAGAGTGGGGTACCATTTATGTAAATTTTAAAACCCTGTGGTCAAAAGGCATAAACTTCCAGTTATAAGATAAACAAGTCCTGCGGATATAATATATAACATGGTGACTATAGTTAACAATATTTTATTGTAAAACTGAAAGTTTCTAGCTAAGTAGATCTTAAAAGTCCTTATCACAAGAAAAACAATTTGTAACCATGTGAAGCAAGGGACCAGCAAATTTGGAAAACTCAGCAGTGGCCGCAGGACTGGAAAAGGTCAGTTTTCATTCCAATCCCAAAGAAAGGCAATGCCAAAGAATGCTCAAACTACCGCACAATTGCACTCATCTCACACGCTAGTAAAGGAATGCTCAAAATTCTCCAAGCCAGGCTTCAGCAATACGTGAACCATGAACTTCCTGATATTCAAGCTGGTTTTAGAAAAGGCAGAGGAACCAGAGATCAAATTGCCAACATCCACTGGATCATAGAAAAAGCAAGAGAGTTCCAGAAAAACATCCATTTCTGCATTATTGACTGCCAAAGCCTTTGACTGTGTGGATCACAATAAACTGTGGAAAATTCTGAAAGAGATGGGAATACCAGACCACCTGACCTGCCTCTTGAGAAATCTGTATGCAGGTCAGGAAGCAACAGTTAGAACCGGACATGGAACAACAGACTGGTTCCAAATAGGAAAAGGAGTACGTCAGGGCTGTATATTGTCACCCTGCTTATTTAACTTACATGCAGAGTACATCATGAGAAACGCTGGGCTGGAAGAAACACAAGCTGGAATCAAGATTGCGGGGAGAAATATCAATCACCTCAGATATGCAGATGACACCACCCTTACGGCAGAAAGTGAAGAGGAACTAAAAAGCCTCTTGATGAAAGTGAAAGTGGAGAGTGAAAAAGTTCTCTTAAAGCTCAACATTCAGAAAACGAAGATCATGGCATCCGGTCCCATCACTTCATGGGAAATAGATGGGGAAACAGTGGAAACAGTGTCAGACTTTATTTTTGGGGGCTCCAAAATCACTGCAGATGGTGACTGCAGCCATGAAATTAAAAGATGTTTACTCCTTGGAAGGAAAGTTATGACTAACCTAGATAGCATATTCAAAAGCAGAGACATTACTTTACCAACAAAGGTCCGTCTAGTCAAGGCTATGTTTTTTCCTGTGGTCATGTATGAATGTGAGAGTTGGGAAGAATTGATGCTTTTGAACTGTGGTGTTGGAGAAGACTCTTGAGAGTCCCTTGGACTGCAAGGAGATCCAACCAGTCCATTCTAAAGGAGATCAGCCCTGGGTGTTCTTTGGAAGGAATGATGCTAAAGCTGAAACTCCAGTACTTTGGCCACCTCATGCAAAAAGTTGACTCATTGGAAAAGACTCTGATGCTGGGAGGGATTGGGGGCAGGAGGAGAAGGGGACAACAGAGGATGAGATGGCTGGATGGCATCACTGACTCGATGGACATGAGTCTGAGTGAACTCCGGGAGTTGGTGATGGACAGGGAGGCCTGGGGTGCTGCAATTCATGGGGTCGCAAAGAGTCGTACATGACTGAGCGACTGAACTGAACTGAACAGAGGCAAGGGATGTTAACTCCTTGTGATCATTTAGCGATATATACATATATTGTGCCATTATGCTATATAACTGAAACTAATATTATATATCAACTATATCTCTGTAAAACTGGGAAAAACACTTACAGTTATGCCAGGAGACATATAAGGTAAAGGTTCATTTGGCACTGTTCATAACAGAAGAAGAAGTAAAAGAAGCACTTAATATGCCAAGAAGGAAATTAGCAGAAACAGTTTTCTGCAAAGAATTATAGAATTGTCCCTGATTCCTGATAATGTCCAATTCAGAACAAAGCCCTGCTTCCTAGGACCTCAATTATCACCCAAAGTCTAAATCCTACAAGAAGTTCTATTTAACACTCTCTCACTGAGACATAACCACAGTTCCTCATGGTGTGCACTCTCCCTAGTTCCAAGGATTAATAAAGTCAGCTTTTCCAACAACAACAAAATTAAATGACGTCCAGAAATCATGAAAGCTTTTTTTTTTCTTAAAAGCAGGAAAATAATATAATGTCATGAGGTAAAAAAATACGTAGTAGAAAATATAATATAAGCATGGGAATGTTACACACTGGGTTAATGACAATGGTTTCCTTTAGGAAGGGAAGGAGGGAGACAGAAAGGAAGGGAGAGAAAATGATGCTGGAGGTTTAAAGAGGGCCTCAATGGTACCTTAGGGTTTAATCTCTTTTAAACAACAACCAAAAAATTCTGAAAAATATGACATAAAAATGCTAGGGTTTGATAAAGTTAGGTAGTGGATATGTAAATGTGTCATTTTTTTTTCTTCCCAGTGGGTTTTAAATACTTCACATCTTTATTTTAATGATAATATGCTGGAATTACGTTAGATTCAGATACTATTTAGAGACTAAAACACCACCACCACCACGTTAGGGTTGAACTAGGGGGTTTTCCCAGGTGGCACAGTGATAAAGAGTCCACCTACCAAGCAGGAGATGTAGGTTCAAGCTCTAGGTCAGGAAGACGCCGTGGAGAAGGAAATTGCAACCCACTCCACTATCCTTGCCTGGGAAATCCCATGGACACAGGAGCCTGGCAGCCTACAGTCCATGGAATTGCAAAAGAGTCAGACACGACTTGCAAAAGAGTCAAATACAACTTAGCGACTAAACAACAGTAAGGAGGAGGTTTTAGTTACTAAAGTACCAGAGAAAACTCATTATAATGCAACTTTACCCACAAGCCAGTTTAAAAATAGCTTAAAGCAATGCTCTTTGAATTGATACATTCCATCCACTTTTTGTGAATGTTGTAACTCACTGACCTAAGTTTTTTGCTTACTGTCCTTGCCCTGTGTATTAATTTCTCTTCCTGAGAGGCATGGCTAATTCATAACTCATTAAATGCATGACTCTATTGTTCATTATATATTACTTTCATCTTCTCTCCATTGAGCATCATCTGCTATTGTGTTTACTCCATTACCAAGCTTAATTAAGTCCTTCAAGAGTTTCTCATAATCCTCCAAACATGTTTGGCAAATATGTACCGTTTATTTGTATTGCTTCTGAATTATTAATAAATATGTTTTAAAATGGTTTCTAGGTTTCTAAAATTCATCTCATTCTTTAAACTGATTGCCATGCTCTCTACATTTTTGCTTACCTTATCTGGTTTTTGGAACTCTCCTGGGATCTAAACTTTTATCTACTATTAAGTTATGAAAGTGAAAAGTGACAAAGTTAGTCGCTCAGTTGTGTCTGACTCTTTGCAACCCGAAGGACTGGGTTCTGCCAGTCTCTTCTTTCCGTGGGATTCTCCAGGCAACTGCAACTTATTTAAAGAACCCTACATTCTGAGCCTTGTGGGAAGATCACAACAGAGTGCCAACTGCAAATATTCAGTTAATTCTTTCAAGGAATTGCAGCAGGTTAGAAAGACATAACTTAATTTATTAAAACTATACCAAGTGAGCTGCTTGGGAAGTCATTTCTTTTTCTTGCTAAAAGAAAAATGTGCTCACATCTAATGTGAATTCCCAGGATCTCTCTCCTCACATTTTAGAAGCAAGTTAGCCATTAGCCAGCTGGCAGCTCTTTAAAGATACTCTCACAATTACTGGTAAATGATATAACTTTATTAGTGAGTCAGTTTCATTCTGCAATCTCTTCAGATTTTTTTAAGTGATAACCAAGTTAAGCAAGGCCATTTCAATTCCCCAGACTCTTATAGCTTTCACCAGCACTCAGGTCAGTGGTCTCCACCATCATGCAGACAAGAGTGGTGCAAGATCATGAAGCACAGTGTTTAGCCTGGACTGTCTGAGGCAGAACTGACCTAAGAGATTTTACCACACAAATGCTATCATGGAATTCCTGTTACTCTTTTAAACTGTGGGAAATTTTGTCTTTAAATCCCTCCTTAAGCGTATGCAGCCCCAGATGATAAGTTTCTTTTTTGCTATCCATTCTTGGATAATATTGTTCCAATATGCATTTCTATATCAGCAATACAACATTGTTACTCATTCACTCAATCAATATGCAAATGACCAGCAAACACCTTGCATATACATAACACAGAAATGTTATCAGTGGGCAAGAGACTTGTAACTGTCTCTACCCTAATGTCCCTCTCATTAGAGAGACTAATGAGAGATACGAAAAAAGCAGAGTTCACCATGTTAGCAAAATGAACTCTGGTCACCCCCATCTTTATTTGGGGGCTTTAATACCTGAGAATTATATCCAATTGAATCAGTAACCTCAAGGCAATTTATCCCTTCTTTTGTATTTTGGAACTGCCCTTCCAGGATTAGACTTTCTGAGGCAACAATAAAATTAAATTCGTCTCATAAATCCAATAATTAAAATAAACTGGGATGAGAACCAGCACATGAACTAGGTGAGTATTATAGTGCATTATGTTTCTTCCTCCTTGTCCCTTCTTAAGTACATTCAGTGAACTTCAAAAAAGCCCTTTTTGTGTCAGAGGCAAGCAGATGCTTTTTGTCTTAGCCTAAGGACTTAGAGAGAAACAGAAGGATATGAAAAGTCTTCAAGTGCTTTCAGAGATGATAGACAACAAAAATTGCCTTCCTCACACTATCCTGTCTTCCCAATTCAATTTCTGGAAAAGGTGAAGAAACACAATGCAGTTGCTTAACATACGAGAAAATCCTCTGTAGACAGTGGTGGGTTTCTTTCCAGAAAAAGGTGACAGTATGTGAAACTAAGGAATTAAAACTTGAAAATCACAGCACTTTCTTTCTGACTCTGAGACAATAAAGTATAAATGAGGGAGCCTTACTAAATATTCAATATCAAATCCTCAGTTCCAGGCTGAGGATATTGATAAATAATAGTAATGAAACATGGAAGATATCTGAAAGTTCATAATGATCTCCAAGATTATTAAACAAGATTGATGTTTGCTATTTGCTATGACCAGTGCATTCTCTTGGCAAAACTCTGTAAGCCTTTGCTCTGCTTGATTTTATACTCCAAGGCCAAGTTTGTCTGTTACTTCAGGTATTTCTTGAGTTCCTACTTTTACATTCCAGTCCCCTATGATGAAAAGGACATCTTTTTTGGATGTTAGCTCTAGAAGGTCTTGTAGGTCTTCACAGAACTTCAGCTTCTTCAGCATCATGGCAAATAGATGGGGAAACAGTGGGGACATTGACAGACTTTATTTTGGGGAGCTCCAAAATCACTGTGGATGGTGAGTTCAGCCATGAACTTAAAAGACCCTTGCTCATTAGAAGAAAAGATATAACCAACCTAGACAGCATATTAAAAAGCAAAGACATTATTTTATCAAGAAACATCCATGGACAAAGGTCCATCTAGTCAAAAGCTATGGTGCTTCCAGTAGTCATGTATGATGTGAGAGTTGGACTATAAAGAAAACTGAGCACCAAAGGACTGATGCTTTTGAACTGTGGTGTTGGAGAAGACTCAAGAGTCCCTTGGACTACAAGGAGATCAAACCAGTTAATCCTAAAGGAAATCAGTCCTGAATATTCATTGGAAGGACTGATGGTGAAACTGAAGTGCCAATACTTTGGCTACCTGATGTTAAGAATTGACTCATTTGAAAAGACCTTGATGCTGGGAAAGACTTAAGGCAGGAGGAGAAGGGGATGACAGAGGATGAGATGATTGGATGGCATCACTGACTCTATGGACATGAGTTTGAGCAAGCTCTGGGAGTTGGTGATGGACAGGCATGCCTGGCATGCTGCAGTCCATGGGGTCACAAAGAGTCGGACAACACTGAATGACTGAACTGAGCTGAAGATTGATATAATTTCACTGACTTCTTACTATGCTTAAAGGAATAGTTAATTTCTTCCAGTTCAACTGTAGTTTTTCCTGATCATTGTCCCTGTTGTTTTATGTCATTCAAGTCAACAAAATGAGTTTCCAGCTTTTACTTAATGCTACTAGGCATGCCCCAATTTCTTCATAAGCATCAGACTAAAAAAAAAAAAAAAAACCTCCTTTTGGGAACAATGCACAGATCTTATTTTGTGTTCCTTAATAAAATGTATAGGAAAAAAATTAATAGAATTAAACTCCAAGCAAGAGACCGCCAACATTTTTAAAAAGTGAGGAAATCAGGTACAATATAAAAAATCAGGAAGAAATAAGTCAGATGTACCAAAAAGATTAACATCAAAATACTGACTGGGGTAGGATTCCTTAATGGATAACCAGATGGCTAACATTTATTGTATTCCTAATATGTGTTTCTTCATGTAACATATATTGTTTCTTATTTTTATAACAGCTCTGCTGGGTGGAGACTTTTTCCTTATAACATGTAGTAACTTGGATAGACTATTTTGCATGTATTTGGAAAGCTTGTTTTGCATCTTTAGTCCCAAAACATTTTTCCAGCTTGCTTATGGGAAAATGAGGTCTATTATTAGTAACTTCTAGTGTGATTTTTTAAATCTCCTTTAAAAAACTAAAGTGGAACCCCTTCTTTGAGATGTAACTAGATGAGTCTGAATTTTAAAAGGATCTATCACAGAACTAAGACTGGAGAAGGAATTGGAAACCCACTCTAGTATTCATGCCTGGGAAATTCCATGGATATAGGAGCCTGGCAGGCCACAGTCCATGGGGTCACAAAGAGTCGGACATGACTGAGAGACTGAGTATTCATGCAGCATAGGACTAAGACATATTCTTAACTATCAAAATGCTTTAAAAATAAGCATTTATAAATCTAAAAAACAACTGCCCTGGGCTATTTAAAAGAGAAACATTTCTTATTTACACTTTATAGATTAAAAAAGAGAGACACTGCCAGAGTCAATGACATGCCAGAGTCAGCCCAGTCAGTGGCCTTAAGGAATATCTATTCCTTCCCATGTCCAGTGGGATACTCCATTGGGAAGTCAAGACTTTGTTTTAAGTGCCCTATTCCACTCAAAGCTCTATTTTTCTACTTGCTGCAGTAACTGAAGTTTCGTATAGACGGTAGTAGAAGTATCCAGTAACCCTTAAAAGGAGTGGTTGTAAATCAAGCTTTTCTTTTCTTTCCCCTCAGAATCATGTCATTTTTAATCTTTTCTGGACCAGATCTAGGATGTCCGTTTTTCTATTAGTTAATTGAAGAATGAGAATTAGTTGATTGAAGATGAGAATTGTTTGGCTTATCATTAATTTTTGCTTCCTACATTAAGCTTGGTTTTATGGTGCCAATTCAGTCCAGGAAAAGGAAGATATCAATTATCTTGTCTAAATTTTTTTTGTTGTGCATATTTATATTCAAAAACTCCAGTTAAAATTTATCTTCATTAGCTCTCCTTAGTCTCCCTCCCTTCACTTCTTGACAAAACAAACGAAAATTCAGGAGGGAATGATTTGATTTAGTTTCCCCCTAAAAAAAAGTGAATTCAAAACAGTGGGCTGCTTTGGCATATATTATTTCTTTATAATTCATCAGAGATGGGGGCAGTCCTAAGATGGCAGAGGAATAGGATGGGGAGACCACTTTCTCCCCCACAAATTCATCGAAAGATCATTTGAACACTGAGCAAATACCACAAAACAAATTTTGAACGCTGGCGGAGGACACCAGGCACCCAGAAAGGCAGCCCATTATCTTCGAAAGGATGTAGGACAAAATATAAAAGATAAAAAGAAAGACAAAAAAGTTAGGGATGGAGACCTATCCCGGGAAGGGAATCTTAAAAGAGAAGTTTCCAAACACCAGGAAATGGGTCTGTGGGGAATTTGGAAATCTCAGAGAGCAGCATAACCTGGAGGAAAAAAATAATAAAACCCACAGATTGCACGCCTAATTGCAACTCCCAGCAGAGAAGTAGCCCAGACGCTCACTTCCGCCACCAGCAAGCGGGGGCTGAACAGGGAGGCATGGGCTGCATTCACATATGAAGGAGAAATCAAAAGCTTTTCAGACAAGCAAAAGCTGAGAGTATTCAGCACCACCAAACCAGCTCTTCAACAAATGCTAAAGGATCTTCTCTAGACAGGAAACACAGAAAAGGTTTATAAACTTGAACCCAAAACAACAAAGTAAATGGCAATGGGATCATACTTATCAATAATTACCTTAAATGTAAATGGGTTGAATGCCCCAACCGAAAGACAAAGACTGGATGAATGGATACAAAAACAAGACCCCTATATATACTGTCTACAAGAGACCCACCTCAAACCTAGGGACACATACAGACTGAAAGTGAAGGGCTGGAAAAAGATATTTCATGCAAATGGAGAACAAAAGAAAGCAAGAGCAGCAATACTCATATCAGATAAAATAGATTTTGAAAAAAAGCCCATGAAAAGAGACAAAGAAGGGAACTACATAATGATCAAAGGACCAATCCAAGAAGAAGATATAACAATTATAAATATATATGCACCCAACATAGGAGCACTGTAATATGTAAGGTAAATGCTAAAAATATGAAAGGGGAAATTAACAATAACACAATAATAGTGGGAGACTTTAATACCCCATTCACACTTATCGATAGATCAACTAAACAGAAAATTAGCAAGGAAACACAAACTTTAGATGATACAATGGACCAGTTAGACCTAATTGGTATCTATAGGACATTTCACTCTAAAACAATGAATTTCACCTTTTTCTCAAGTGCACATGGAACCTTCTCCAGGATAGATCACATCCTGGGCCATAAATCTAGCCTTGGTAAATTCAAAAAATTGAAATCATCTCAAGTATTTTTTCTGATCACAATGCAGTAAGATTAGATGTCAACTAAAGGAAAAAAAAACCTATTAAAAATACAAACATATGGAGGCTAAACAACACACTTCTGAATAACCGACAAATCACAGAAGAAATCAAAAAAGAAATCAAAATATGCATAGAAATGAATGAAAATGAAAACATGACAACCTAAAATCCTTGGGATTCAGTAAAAGCAGTGCTAAAGGGGAAGGTTCATAGCAATACAAGCCTACCTCAAGAAAAAAGGAGAGAAATCAAACAAATAACCTAACTGTACGCCTAAAGCAACTAGAAAAGGAAGAAATGAAGAACCCCAGAGTCAGTAAAAGGAAAGAAATCACAAAAATTAGGGCAGAAATAAATGCAAAAGAAACAAAAGAGACCATAGCAAAAAATCAACAAAGCTAAAAGCTGGTTCCTGAAGAAGATAAATACAATAGACAAACCGTTAGCCAGACTCATCAAGAAACAAAGGGAGAAGAATCAAATCAACAAAATTAGAAATTAAAATGGAGAAATCACAGCAGACAACACAGAAATACAAAGGATCATAAGCGATTACTATCAGCAACTATATGCCAATAAAATGGACAACTTGGAAGAAATGGACAAATTCTTAGAAGAGTATAACTTTCCAAAACTGAACCAGGAAGAAATAGAAAATCTTAACAGACTGATCACAAGCACAGAAATCAAAACCATAATCAGAAATCTTCCAACAAACAAAAGCCCAGGACCAGATGGCTTCACAGCTGAATTCTACCAAAAATTTAGAGAAAAGCTAACACCTGTCCTACTCAAACTTTTCCAGAAAATTGCAGAGGAAGGTAAACTTCCAAACTCATTCTATGAGGCCACCATCACCCTAATACCAAAACCAGACAAAGATGCCACAAAAAAGAAAACTACAGGCCAATATCACTGATGAGCATAGATGTAAAAATCCTTAACAAAATTCTAGCAAACAGAATCCAACAACATATTAAAAAAATCATACGTCATGACCAAGTGGGCTTTATCCCAGGTGTGCAAGGATTCTTCAATATCCACAAATCAATCAATGTGATAAACCACATTAACAAATTAAAAGATAAAAACCAAATTATTATCACAATAGATACAGAGAAAGCCTTTGACAAAATCTGACATTCATTTACGATAAAAACCCTCCAGAAACCAGGCATAGAAGGAACATACCTCAACATAATAAAAGCCATATATGATAAGCCCACAGCAAACATTATCCTCAATGGTGAAAAACTGAAAGCATTTCCCCTAAAGTTAGGAACGAGACAAGGATGCCGACTCTCACCACTACTGCTCAACATAGTTTTGGAAGTTTTAGCCACAGCAATCAGAGCAGAAAAAGAAATAAAAAGAATCCAGATTGGAAAAGAAGAAGTAAAACTCTCACTGTTTGCTGATGACATGATCCTCTACATAGAAAACCCTAAAGACTCCACCAGAAAATTACTAGAGCTAATCAGTGAATACAGTAAAGTTACATGATATAAAATTAACACACAGAAATCCCTTGCATTCCTATACACTAACAATGAGAAAACAGAAAGAGAAATTAAGGAAACAATTCCATTCACCATTGCAATGAAAAGAATAAAATACTTAGGAATAAATCTACCTAAAGAAACAAAAGACCTATATTTAGAAAACTATAACACCCCACTCCAGTAATCTTGCCTGGAAAATCCCATGGACGGAGGAGCCTGGTAGGCTGCAGTCCATCGGGTCGCTGAGGGTCAGACACGACTGAGCGACTTCACTTTCACTTTTCACTTTCATGCATTGGAGAAGGAAATGGCAACCCACTCCAGTGTTCTTGCCTGGAGAATCCCAGGCACACAGGAGCCTGGTGGGCTGCCATCCATGGGGTCGCACAGAGTCGGACATGACTGAAGTGACTTAGTAGTATAAAGCACTGATGAAAGAAATCAAAGAGGACACAAATAGATGGAGAAATATACCATGTTCATGGATCAGAAGAAGCTGTATAGTGAAAATGAGTATACTACCCAAAGCAATCTATAGATTCAATGCAATCCCTATCAAGCTACCAATGGTATTTTTTTTAGAGAATTAGAACAAATAATTTCACAATTTGTATGGAATTACAAAAAACCACGAATAGCCAAAGCAATCTTGAGAAAGAAGAATGGAACTGGAGGAATCAACCTGCCTGACTTCAGGCTATACTACAAAGCAACTGTCATCAAGACAGTATGGTACTGGCACAAAGACAGAAGCATAGATCAATGGAACAAAATAGAAAGCTGAGAGATAAATCAACGCACCTATGGACATCTTATCCTTGACAAAGGAGGCAACAATATACAATAGAGAAAAGAAAATCTCTTTAACAAGTGATGCTGGGAAAACTGGTCAACCACTTGTAAAAGAATGAAACTAGAACACTCTCTATCACCATACACAAAAATAAACTCAAAATGGATGAAAGATCTAAATGTAAGAGCAGAAACTATAAAACTCCTAGAGGAAAACATCGGCAAAACACTCTCTGACATAAATCATAGCAGGATTCTCTATGACCCTCCTCCCAGAGTAACAGAAATAAAAGCAAATATAAACAAATGGGACCTAATTAAACTTAAAAGCTTTTGCACAATGAAGGAAACTATAAGTAAGGTGAAAAGACAGCCTTCAGGATGGGAGAAAATAACAGCAAGTGAAGCAACTGACAAAGAATTAATCTCAAAAATATACAAGCAACTCCTGCAGCTCAATTTCAGAAAAATAAGCGACCCAATCAAAAAATGTACCAAAGAACTAAACAGACATTTCTCCAAATAAGACATACAAATGGATAACAAACACATGAAAAGATGCTCAACATCACTCATTACCAGAGAAATACAAATCAAAACCGCAATGAGGTACCATCTCACAGTGGTCAGAATGGCTGCTATCAAAAAGTCTACAAACAATAAATGCTGGAGAAGGTGCAGAGAAAAAAGAACCGTCTTACACTGTTGGTGGGAATGCAGACTAGTACAGCCACTATGGAGAACAGTGTGGAGATTCCTTAAAAAACTGGAAATAGAACTGCCATATGACCCAGCAATCCCACTGCTAGGCATACACACTGAGGACACCAGAATTGAAAGAGACACATGTACCCCACCCAATGTTCATCGCAGCACCATTTACAATAGCCAGGACATGAAGCAACCTAGATGTCCATTGGCAGACAAATGGATAAGAAAGTTGTGGTACATATACACAATGGAATATTACTCAGCTATTAAAAAGAATGTATTTGAATCAGTTCTAATGAGGTGGATGAAACTGGAGCCTATTATACAGACCGAAGTAAGTCAGAAAGAAAAACACCAATACAGTATATTAATGCATATATGTGGAATTTAGAAAGATGGTAACAATGACCCTATATGCAAGACAGCAAAAGAGACACAGATGTAAGGAACAGACTGTTGGACTCTGTGGGAGAAGGCGAGGGTGGGATGATTTGAGAGAATAGCATTAAAACATTTATATTATCATGTATATTATCATATGTGAAATAGATCACCAGTCCAGGTTCGATACATGAGGCAGGGTGCTCAGGGCTGGTGCATTGAGATGACCCTGAAGGATGTGATGGGGAGGGAGGAGGGAGAAAGGGTCAGGATGGGGAATACATGTACACCCATGGCTGCTTCATGTGAATGTATGGCAAAAACCAGCACAATATTGTAAAGTAATTAGCCTCCAATTAAAATAAAAATAATAAAAAATTTTAAAAAACTAAAAAAATCAGAGTGCTAATATATAACAATATAATAATTTTAAAAAATTAAAAATAAATAAAAATATGCATTTATCTTGGACTGTAAGGAGATCAAACCGGTCAATCCTAAAGAACTTCAAGCCTGAATATTCATTGGAAGGACTGATGTGACCCTTTGGACTGTAGCCCACCAGGCTCCTCTGTCCATGGGATTCTCTAGGCAAGAATACTGGAGTGGGTTGCCATTTCCTTCTCCAGGGGATCTTCCCGACCCAGGGATCGAACCCAGGTCTTCCGCATTGCAGGCAGACACTTTAACCTCTGAGCCACGAGGGAAGTCCAAAATAAATAAAAATATGCATTTATCTTGGACTGTAAGGAGATGAAACCAGTCAATCCTGAAGAACATCAAGCCTGAATATTCACTGGAAGGACTGATGCTGAAACTGAAGCTCCAGTACTTTGAATACCTGATGTGAAGAGCTGACTCAGTGGAAAAGATCTTGATGCTGGGAAAGATTGAGAGCAGGAGGAAAAGGAGCAGCAGAGGATGAGATGGTTGGATGGTATCACTGACTCGACGGACATGAGTTTGAGCTAACTCTGGGATAGTGAAGGACAGGGAAGCCTGGCATGCTGCAGTCCATGGGATTGCAAAGTCAGATACAACTTACTGACTGAACAACATTTAATACATTTAAATACATTAATACAACTTAATAAAGGAAATAAGTCCTGAATATTCATTGGAAGGACTGATGTTGAAGCTGAAACTCCAATACTTTGGCCACCTGATGCAAAGAACTGACTCACTGGGCAAGATCCTGATGCTGGGAAAGACTGAAGGTGGGAGGAGAAGGGGACGACAGAAGATGAGATGGTCGGATGGCATCACGGACTCAATGGACATGAGTTTGAGTAAGCTCCAGGAATTGGTGATGGACAGGGAAGCCTGGAGTGCTGCAGTCCATGTGGTCACAAAGAGTCAGACATGACTGAGCGACTGAACTGAACTGAATACATTTTAATGTTAACTTAATGTTCAATTTAATATTTAAAAACTTAATACATTTAAGTAGATGTATGTTTGTATATATATTATCATTTATTAAATAGTATTTTGAAAATATATTTGTGTGTTTAAATATTACATACACACATAACACACATGTCTTTAGGAAAGCCCAAGAGAATGCAAGAGGGAATATTGACACAGGGAACAGGCAGGCATTTAGGAAGAAGAGTTTCAGAATGGAGTTTTGTCCCTTCATGAAATCAGTAGAGGAACTTGAAGTTTCTAACACAAAGTCAGTGTCAAAAAGGCCATGAATACATTTCTGTTACTAGACGACTGGAACTGTCCTCATTATGAGTGTTACACAAGTTGTGTAGACCTCAGATAGAGATAAGAATCCCTTTTAACAAGTACACATGCAGATAGGTATTATGCTTAAATAACATTTTAATGCCGTCTTTTCTGAGCAGGTTTCCCATCTTCAGGATAAAGTCTAAACTTCAGCATTGAGTAAAACTCCTGCAAGCCCCCACCCTCTACTAACTTCCAATTGCAGGATGGCTCTCCCACCAACTAAGATAAATAGTTTTGTTTCTATTTTGGGATAAGACTTTATAATTGTGCCATAGAGTTTACAGGAATATAGGCCCAAGGAAGTTAATATTCCTTGTTCAACCGTTTGCCTTCTTTCTCTTCACTGTGTCTAGCCTGAAGGTCTTAACGCTGATGAACTGAGGGGAAATAAGGATCAATGACCCATGAAGAGTCAAGATGAGGCTTGCACATGCACACCAGGTCTGTTTGCTCCACACACAAGCCCCTTGCTAACCACCAGTCCTGTAGTTCTTAGAATATATCATCAGTTATATGTCCCTGAAGAGTTGGCTCAAGACGGTGTCTTTTTCAGGTGGCACCAGTGGTAAAGAACCCACCTGCTAATGCAGGAGACATGAAATGTGGTTTTGATCCCTGGGTTGGGAAGAGCCTCTGTAAAAGGAAATGGCCACCCACTCAATTATTCTTGCCTGGAGAACCGATGGACAGAGGAGCCTGGTAGGCTACAGTTCACAGGACAACAAAGAGTCAGACAGGACTGAAGCAACTTAGCACACACACAACATGTAACTATTTCTAACTCTTACAAATAACATCACATTTGAGCCTCGTTCACATGACCATGAAAGCTAAACATCATTTCATCTTTTATGGATTGGGTATTAAAAGCTCAGTGGCAATTGTAAGTAAACAAAGTAGTACGTTAAAACTGCAAGTTGTGGTTCCAAATCTCACACTCTTTCCCCATATTATTTACATTGTGTGAACTGAAAGCTGATCCAAGTATAGAAGAACCCATCTCTAATTAAATCTCTTCCTAACTTGCCTATTATTATAGGCATTTCTCTAGATTTGTGTGCTTTTAAACCAGATTAATGGATTATGTGACTGAGACACTGGGTATCTGACATATCCACAGGGATTACTGCCTGTTAGTCATTAACATAGGCTCCCCTGGTGGCTCAGATGGTTAACATGTAGAGTCACCTACCAGAGAACAGGTCTCTGTGGTAATGAATAGTGCAAAGTGAAAGTTTGACAGAGAAAGGAGGCTGGGAACTGTCTTAAGCATGAGACTGTCCCTAAATAGGACTTTAGAATTATAGCTCTAGGTCAATACAGAAGTGTCAGAGAGGCCTGGAATGATTCATGGAAGCTAGGGAGAGAGGCTGGGAGTGTCCCATGGTCTGAAAACACTAATTGTCTTTGGGAATCAAAAGTGATTATATGTCAAAGTCCCTTTACACTGGAAAGTCCCTTTACAACCAGAAAGAATTTGCAAGAGAGAGAGGGGAAAAAAAAAAAAAAAACTAACTAACCACACTCAGTTGTCCTTTGGGTAAGTGTAATACAGGCTTTCATTATTTCTCTAGAGTGTGCTAAGTAGAAGTCCTATATATGCTAAAGCTGAAACTCCAGTACTTTGGCCACCTCATGCGAAGAGTTCACTCATTGGAAAAGACCCTGATGCTGGGAGGGATTGGGGGCAGGAGGAGAAGGGGACGACAGAGGATGAGATGGCTGGATGGCATCACTGACTCGATGGACATGAGTCTCAGTGAACTCCGGGAGTTGGTGATGGACAGGGAGGCCTGGCGTGCTGCGATTCATGGGGTCGCAAAGATTCGGACACGACTGAGCAACTGATCTGATCTGATACTTTACCAATCTTGGTGCTTTCTTGAGGACAAGGAGGTTGAAACCCACAGGTCAGATGGGTATATTGAGGCAGAGAAGTGGCATGTCAAGTGGTTTAGAATATGTATTCAATCTAGTGACTAAGGTAAATGGGATTTCATGCTGAATGCCTTAGTTTTAACTGTGACGCATATTTTCCCCTTAAACCATCATTTCAAAATGGAAATATTTTTGGTATAACTTGGTCTTTATGATTTTCATGTTTACTATTACGGAGTTTCTCTTTTTATATTTTATTTTTCTTATAAAGAATATTTTCAATCTGTACCTAAAACATCAATATGTACCTTACATATGAATCACAACTTCTGCTTACAGACAGCATTCTTTCAGACACCATAAAATGTGATAACCCTTTATTTATTAAAAGTCAATCTGAGCCACAACTATATAGTTTATTGTCTTACTGCTCAAACAAAATGGTTGCAGTTGTCTTCCTGTAATTCTTTAAAATAAAAAATGGAAAATTAGAGAAGGAACTACAAATGCTAAGGTCAAGACAGTCTTCTGCTGATCTGAAATGGCTGCAAGATTAAAGCTTTTCAACTACCAAGGCCAAATTAAAATCTTTAACTCTCAAAAGAGGGAGCTTGGCCAGAAACTTTTCATAACTATTATGCCAACTGCATAAAGAACAATGTGTCAATTTGATCCCAGGAATGCATGGATAGTTACAACTCTTCATGAAGGTCAATTTGCCCTACTGGTAAAGTTTTATGTGTATACATGCCATATATAGATAGGATGGCTAGAGTAGGAGCTCAAAACTTATATGGACAAATGAACAACACAGTGTTTGGTGCCTGTAGAAGAAGCTAATGCTGTGATAGCCACACTTGATTTACAATGAGCTCCCTGAATTTCAGATGTGCTAGACTTTCACTGCTGTGAATACTAACTGAAATGAAGTGAACCAGACCAAGATTTCAAAATCTGTTTGGCAACAGGTTATTATGAGGATTTGTATGATGCTAGCTCCAGTTCCATCACGGCATGACTTTAGCTAATTTGATTTCACCTCCTCTTTTCTTCGGGGACAAAAAGGAGGCAACAGCATATACCTTGAATGATATTGTTAAGATCAAATGAGATGTTGTATGTAAAAGCTCATCCATAGTCCTGGGCACAATAAATGTTAATTCCTCATACATAAATATTTTTTATATTGGGATTTACTTCAGCAAAACCTGGCCTAAGCTAATTTGCTTTTATATGGAGCAATTCTGTCTTCTTCCTTTTACTATTATATACACAAGCATAAGTTTCTCCCTCTGTTTCTCCCTTCTATAACTATTCATTCTATAGATAGTTTAGCACTTGTTAGAGGGCGTGCTGGGCACAGTTACTAGGAAGGGTGAAATTAGAAGGGAGGAGGAAGGGCAGAAATGTCTAACGAAGCGTCGTTCTGCTTCCACAAGGAAATTCAAGCACATAGGCACTTGGAGAATCAAGAAATATGTAACTGACAAACCTCAAGTGCAAGTGAAAAAAAAATTATGTAATTTTAATATTAATGTAAAGCATAAAAGATAATAATGGTGGCAGAAGAATCAGGACACCAGGATTAAAGACAAGGCAAGTGACAGTAAAACAGGGAGAGAGTAAGGAATGGGGAAGATTTAAGCTATGAGAGGAGAGCATTTGTTCCGCTAACCCACCCTTCTGGTCAGAATCCAGGGCTGTCAGCAGTACACCAAGTGCTGGTCCACTTATAGTGCAGCATTTTTAGGAGGAGGCTGGCAAAAATCACTGCGTCTGATCAAAGGATCCAAAAGTTAATGGATACATACAGCCTATATTTTAAAATACATCAGGATACAGTATGTTGTGTGTTCATTAATTTTAACCTAGCAACTATCTTTAACTTTTGAAGTTAATTCAAACCTAAAATCCAGAAGCTACTAGTTAACGTTTGAAGTTCCCAAATCAGGAATACACAGCCTTTGGGTATTTAAATCTAAATGAAAAACTTTAGGAGGACCTGAGCCAAGGTGGCATTTTGCAAGGGCAATGGTTCTCTGGCCTTAACTTCAGTCAGTCCTAGACTGTGTCAGGTACTATAAGGGACATCAGAAGTACATTTTCATCAACGTAATGAATGTTCTTCAAGCTGATGTGGCTTGGCTAGAGATAGTGCAAATGCACTTCCATATTTACATGAACAGGGTGTAAGAATCACCAGACGGTAGGCTGGCATTTCCATTCAGCCTTGTGCTCCAACACCAACCAGATGATTCTGGGGCAAATGCCCACTGCTACTAAATGAGTGCTGCATATGTCTCCAGGGCACCTTTCTGGCAAGGTCCTTGTCAGAGTGCCTATAACTACGAAGAGCTGGGACTGCATTGAGCTTCATGAACAGTTTCGTGTGACCTCTTTTTTGCATGTTTTTATGGATGGCAAACCAGGAACTTGTTTTCATTATAAATACACCAACTGCCAGCAAGGTTGTCAGGGAGGGAACCCACAGAGCTCATTTCTCTCAAGCTATCAGACAATTATTCCTGTTGTCTACCAAGAAGATCCTAACAACTATGAAAGGCCAAATTGGCTTAGGAAATTCTAAACAGACAGAAAAGCACAAAGTAGCAAATAGTTGACTAGAAATATTCAAATAGTTGACTAGAAATCCAAATCTTTAGGTTCCATTTAGACCACAAATTTATTCTTTGTGCCTGCCTCTGGGCTGGGTATTAGGAGCAAATATAGATATGGAAAATAAAATTCTTAAAAGAAGTGGGCATACAGGCTTTCTGTGTCTGTGGTCACACAAGTGAACATGTATGTGTGTTGTGTGTTGAGGGACTTAAGAAGATAGAAAAGAGAAAAACTTGTGTCTGAACAATTACAATTGGTCTAATGTTTGCTATGACAATGAGGTCGTGCACTGCATATCTATTAAAGTATGAAATTTGGACTCTTAATACCATTTGTTGGCAAGGGGTAATGTGGACAAGAAGGGGTTAGAGAAGTGGTACCTGCCAAGAGTTTTGAAGGACAACTTGAAGCTAGCAGAGAGAATGACAAGATAGGGAGAGAATAATATATGCAAAAGCATAAATGTAAGAAAGCCCTTGAGGAATGTGAAGTACAATAAAACCCCATGATAACGCAATAACTTGAATTCAGATGCAAAGCATTGGCTCACCAGATCATTTCATCATCCCTGCAAAACAGGCTTCTGCATTTTACATGGTTGAATGTTCTGGACCCCACTTATGATGATATGGCAGCATTTCTTTTAGTTCACTGAAAGTGGCTAGAGTGTGAAGTACGTGGCTGTGAGTGATGGGGAGAGGCTCATGGCCAGAGATGGCACTGAAGAATTAGGTCCAGACATGATTAAAACAGGACTTAGGGTGGCATGTGACAGTCTGGGTATTAACCTGAAAGTAATGTTGAATCAGAAGGATATAAAGCATGGAAGCAGTGTGTATAGATATGTGTTTAGAAAAATAATTGGCATCAGGATAAATGATAAACTGAAGGGGCTAAGACAGGGAGATGTAAACCAGATAAAAAACTATCGTAGTTAGAGCAAAGGAACAGGATGACGATCTAAACTAAGGCAGTGAAAGTGGAAATGGAGACAAGAAAATTTCAAGAGACATTTGGAAGTAAAAACTGAGATCACTTGGTGACTAAAGGATGTGAGTGAAGAGGAAAAATGGTTACCATTTTACAACTTTGAGTGACATGGAGGATAGTAGATCCATTCCCCACATTATGAAATGGTTAGTCTGAATGGAGAAGGTAGGGAGTTTAGTAACAGATTTGTTGAACAATTTTAACTAAGCCACATTTCCTAATTACCTCTCTTTGGGTATTGCAACTGGGTTAGTCTAACATGGCAAGAACCATTCGATTTCAATAGCTAGAACTGAGTGGGATTAGATTCATTTATCATGAGTTGACTGGGAGATTTGGGAAATGGAGCTGTTGGAAGCTTAGTCTGGGGATATCTGTCATTACAAAAAAGTAGAATTTTAATAAAGGAGAGAAGGCAAATTTTATTTCATTAAAGGAGAAGGAAACAAGAGTGAAGACGAGTGTTCTTGAAAGAAGCCTGTTAACTCCTAGTTATGGTCCTGCATTGGTCGTTGGTCATGCTGAACAACATTGGTGATGGAACACAGAGGCTCTCAAATGAGCAAATGGGGATTTGGTGCTTTGGGGGAAACTTCAGTGGTGTGCTGATGTAGTCATTCCATAAAGCATTGGTATATCCATCCATCCAATAAATATTTATTGAATATCTGCTAAGAGCCATACATACTGAAAGAGTTGGGAGAGTTTAGACAAATTTTGAAAGAAAAGCAACAACAAATCTTGATCAGATCACTCAAAGATGCAGACCTCCATTCTATAAGGAATCCAGAGACATGACAGGAATAATTAAAGTGAATTAACACCTACTCAGGATTGACTGAGGCTTCCCCAGTGGCTCAGTGGGTAAAGAATCTGCCTGCCAATGCAGGAGACAAACAGGAAATGCAGGTTCTATACCTGGATCGGGAAAATCCCCTGGAGGAGGAAAATCCCCTGGAGGAGGAAATGGCAACTCACTCCAGTATTCTCACCTGAAAAAAATCCCATGGGCAAAGGAGCCTGACAGGCTACAGTCCACAAGGTCACAGAGAGTCAGACACGACTGAGCGACTAAGCACAAGCACTGGTTTGACTGAACTATTTTTAGCTATGGCTCACATTTTTTGTTTTTTTCTCAAGGTTTACTTATGTTCAAATAAGCTCCTTATAAACCATATATACTGGAGAAGGCGATGGAAACCCACTCCAGTACTCTTGCCTGGAAAATCCCATGGACGGAGGAGCCTGGTAGGCTGCAGTCCTTGGGGTCATGAAGAGTCGGACACGACTGAGTGACTTCACTTTCCCTTTTCACTTTCATGCATTTGAGAAGGAAATGGCAACCCACTTCAGTATTCTTGCCTGGAGGATCCCAGGGACGGGGGGAGCCTGGTGGGCTGCCATCTATGGGGTCGCATAGAGTTGGACACGAGTGAAGCAACCTAGCAGCAGCAAACCATATATATATATAGCTTATTTTTTTCATGATACTCATATTCCTTCTTCTAAGAATGGGAAAAGAACATGTCAAAAGGAGAAGAGTGACTGCTATTACTCTAAAACTATTAGGAATCTTTATGTTTAAGAAAATCAAGACAAATACTAGCAAAAATATGACAGTAAAACAGACTCCCTTTTACAGATCAGTGTGCAGGCCAGAAAGCCTCCAAATATTTCTGCTCTCAAAAAACATTTTTTCATCAATTTAATTCTGTGTGATTGCTGTCTAGGGCCTACTGGAGGGAGTAGAATTCTTTCAAACGTTGGTTCTATTAAAATGTACTTGGCTTCACCACTATAAACAGTTGATGCAGCAATCTTCATTGCCTTCAGTTTTAAAGTACAGACTCAAAAAGAGAAAAGTTCCATTAATAGTGGTTGTCACTAAAGATTACAGGACAAATCTCACATTAAGAGGATTTTTATCCAGTGTGCTTTTCTTGGCACAACTTCACATATATGATCTAGTACATAAATACAGAAACCAATGAACAAGTTATATCCATTCTCCGATCTCAGGATAATTTAGAATGGCAGAACTAAGATAAGAATCATTGATTTCTTTTTTGTCTCAAACGCTGGATCAAAGATTCTTACAGCATGGATTGTAATAAATAAGTAGTTTCATGTGGGTAGTAAACGACTGATATTTTCATAGCTCTAGCCTGTGTCTTAATTTCTTCCCCAGTAGCAACATAATATGTATAACAAATACATCATGGAACCTGAGTTCAAGCCTGAAGCTCTTCATTTAACAGCTGTATAAACTTGGGAAAGTCATCTACTCATAATAATCTTTTCTAGAGCATTTACTGTATACTTCTATAGACTATAGGCATCCTTCTCTATAATATCTCAAACTATCTTATGACATGCTATCATATTAGATGTGCTATATTAACTCCACCCAAAATGCTCTGAGGTAGATACTATGATTATCCACATTTTCCAGATGAAGAAATAGACTCAGAGAAGTTAAGTGATTTCTCAAGGTCAAACTGAAACTTGAATTGAGCACCCCGAACAAAGGTCCATGGGTTTGGTCATTAGGCTCTATTTATGATTCTGAGAATTTTGATTTGCTCATCTGTAAACTAGAAATCGTAGTCATGAATCTCTCAGGATTTTTACAAGAATTATTATAAAACACAATATTACTTTAAAAAGGGATTACTGTTATAGTCGTTGTCCTAGCCTCTGATTCCCAGATTGAAAGATAGGGGAGAGCTTTTTTTCCTTTGTCTCCCAAATTCAATCATCCCCACATCCTACTGACCCATTCTTCCTAATATCTTCAAGAGTTATTCATTCTTCTCCATTCCTGTTTCTCCAGCTGTGCAAGTGAGAGTGCTCGTCACTTCTTATAATTTTGGTAACTGGTTATTTTTCTTGCTCCAGCTTTCCTCACCCTGTTATAGTCTTCTCACACTATTTGATTAATATACACAAAGCACCATATTTCCATGTGTCACTCTTTACTGTTTATTAGCTAAAGACATCCTGATATCATCACCCTGATATTTGGAACTCTGGGTCCGTTGGTCTTATATTATGTATTCAAACTCATTTGTCAGTAGAATCTAATGGAATTGGGAGGGGACGTTATCTGTCATGTGTAAAGCCTTGCTCTTCTGTGGTGGAAAAGACAGACTTAGGCATAGAACTCATGAAAGGGAGACCAGGACCCACACCAAACAAATACACACATAGTAAATTACAATGATAAAGAAAGAATGGTATGAGGGTGAAAACTAACCTAGTATAGAGGTTCCGGGACGTTTCCCTGAAACAAAATAAGACCGTTCATCTTACATTCCCCACCACCATGAACTCAGTTCTTCTCTTCCTTCCCTTGAAAAACTTATGATCCTTTCCAGCAAATCCAACTATCCTTTTAGTCTTCCTCAGAATGCAACTTAAGTCCTACTTAAAATATTAAGCTTTGCTAACTTCTCCAGCCTCCAAAGACTGAACGTTTTAACAAATCCTCATGCATTTGTGGGTCTTCATTCCAGCTATCTGTTGATAATGCAATAGATTATGGATTTCAGGGTGAGGTATGGGTGACTAAACAACAAACAGCTCCCACAACTTGATCACAGATGCATATATCTAAAAATCCCATGTTCTTCTCCTCTCGATTCCACATAGAGTTATAATAAATGAGGGTTTGTTTAATGAATAGCTGAATATTCAGGAGTTGTACACAGCTAGATTTCTAAAATCTAAGTAACAAAAGTAGGCACCAGAATCATGGTTCTAATATGTAACTTTCCTAATGTTTGAGATTAAGCTAAACTCAGACGGTAAAGCGTCTACCTACAATGCAGAAGACCCGGGTTCAATCCCTGGATCAGGAAGATCCTCTGGAGAAGGAAATGGGAACCCACTCCAGTACTCTTGGCTGGAAAATCCCATGGATGGAGGAGCGAGGTAGGCTACAGTCCATGGGGTCGCAAAGAGTTGGACGTGACTGAGCGACGTCACTCACTCTTGCTCATTTGCTTTAGGTTTTATTTGAGTTTAAAATTGATACTCTTTGTATTAACATTGCAGAAAAACTGACGACCTATTGTTCTGGAGGTTTGGCTACATTACCTAATGTTAACACAGAATTTACAGTAACCCCAAAACTGAGCCAGCCTAGGAAATTCACTGGTCCCTATCATTTACTCTCCAAATTATATATTTAGTGCTAAAAGTGAAAGTGAAGTCGCTCAGTCATGTCCAACTCTTTGCCACCACATGGACTGTAGTCTACCAGGCTCCACCATCCATAGGATTTTCCAGGCAAGAAAACTGGAGTGGATTGCCATTTCCTTCTCCAGGGATATTTAGTGCTGCTGCTAAGTTGCTTCAGTAGTGTCCGACTCTGTGCGACCCCATGGACTGCAGCCTACCAGGCTTCTCCGTCCATGGGATTCTCCAGGCAAGAACACTTGGAGTGGGTTGCCATTTCCTTCTCTAATGCATGAAAGTGGAAAGTGAAAGTGAAGTCGCTCAGTCGTGTCTGACTCTTAGCAACCCCATGGACTGCAGCCTACCAGGCACCTCCATCCATGGGATTTTTCCAGGAAACAGTACTGGAGTGGGGTGCCATTGCCTTCTCCTATTTAGTGCTAAATTCCCACAAAAAACTAAAGATAATTCACCAAAATAAAGACCTTAAGTTTCAGCCCTTGGCATGTTGCTGAGAGGAATGTAATCCATGTAACAAAGCTCTGTGGGTTTTTCCCCTGGTTTCCAGAGCTCTGCTTAGCATGCAATCTTTTTTTTTTTTTTTTTTTTTTTTTTGGTTGCTAAATCATGTCTGACCTTTTGTGACCCCAAGGACTGCAGCCCGCCAGGTTCCTCTGTCCATGGGGTTTCCAGGCAAGAACACTGGAGTGGGTTGCCAGGGGATCTTCCTGGTAAGGAATCAAACTCTTGTCTCCTGCATTGGCAGGTGGATTCTTTACCAGTTAGCCACCAGGGAAGTCGAGCATGCAATCTTAAAAACAGCTAATTAAAAGTAACAGGATTCAGTGGAGGTGGGTGAAGTTTTCAGTGGAGATTGAGTTCAATTTTGGTACAAAATTTTGCTACAGTATATAGTGCTAGAGTTCTGTAGAGAGGTGTATGAGGGCTTAGGTATGCCGTGTTGTTCTGAGATTTATTTGTTTCCCTTTGTCTGTGGGTTAAATATCAAAGCATAGTACTATTCATAGGAGAGAAATTCCAGTTGAACCACACTTATTTCTCCCCTCTAATCTACTTTCACTCTTAAAAGACTGTATCCAAAATACTGGCACAATGATACAGTTCATTCTACACAGAATCCTGGAGTTCCATATCTCCTATAATTTTTATATCTATAATAACTTCTATCCTTTATACAAGATGTCCTTTCAACGAATATGATAAAATAATAACCTGCACAAGAAACAAGCATTTTGGCCTGTACTCCCCAGTCTTTCTTTGACTTGTAAATAAATCTGAATGGATTTCTTCATATCTCAAGTCTTCATGTATTATTGCACCAAATTTGTTCATTCGTTCAACAAATATTTGTTGGGTAACTACTAAATGCCCTGCAATATTCCAGAGAGTGATTCTGTTAGCTTTGCCAAGAGCAAAGTGAGTGTTTCTAATAGAGATGAGTGATTCTGTTTGACAGATAGCAAGGTGAGCAGAAAGAGAAACTGGGTAGTAAGATCCAATTACATCTTGGCTTCAACACTTGCTTAGTGAGATCTGTCACTGAAACATCTGAAAATGAATATCTTCATCTACAAAACATCAACAGTTCAAAAAATATTTAATGAAGCTTCCATGTGTGAACATCTGTGCCAGGTGCAAGGAATGCAGTATAGCCTCAAGCAGACGAGGACTCTGCCATGATGGGGCTGGATATTTCAAGCAAGTCTAGTGCATGTTATTATTGTACCACTGGCTCTTGCTATTCCATGTGATGGTTTTTAAATGTGTTCACAGAATATTTGACACTCTTTCCTTCAAAAGGCAGAACCTAATTCCTTTGCCCCTGAATATGTGTCAGACTTAGTGACTTGTTTCTAACGAATAGAACATGGTAGATAATATGCTCTGAGGCTTCCCAGGATAGGTGACAAAAAGGACAGCTTTCACTTGACTGTCTCTTGCATTGCTTGGTCTGGCAGAGCGGCTGCCATGTCAAGAGGACACTGAAACAACTTACAGACAGAAGCTAAGGCTCCTCATCAACAGTTGGTACCAACCCGTTAGTCAGGTAAGCAATCTACATGGAAAACAGACATTCCAGCCCTAGTCAAGGTCATGTGAAGACAACCCTAGCCAAATTTTAACTGCAATCTCATGACAGACTTAAAGCTAAAACTGCACAGTTAAGTAGTAACCAAATTTCTGACCCATAGGGACTGGAAGATAATAAATGTTAGCTGTTGAATTTCCCTGGTGGTTCAGTGGTAAAGAATCCACCTTGCAGTGTACGAGAAATGAGTTTGAATCCCTGGTCTGGGAAGGTTTCCCATGCTATGAGGCAACTAAGCCTGTGCATCAAACTACTGAGCCACGATCTGGAGTCTGACTACTGAAGTCCCCATGCCCTAGAGCCCATGCTCTGCAACAAGAGAAGGCACTACAATGAGAAGCCCTTAGCCCTGGCACCACAACGAGGGAGTACCCCCTGCTTGCTGCAACTAGAGAAAGCCTGCGCACAGCAATAAAGACTCAACACAGCCAATAAATAAATTAAAAAAATATTTACTGCTGTTGCCACTAAGTTTGGGGAGGTAATTTGTTACAGATAACTAATACAGCCTGTGATAGAAACACCTGGATGAAGATAAACAATTATAGCAGGAAATCTTTCAAACTTCCCTTAGGTGAACCTTCTGTATTGGAAAAAGAAAAATTAAATACCTCCTCACAATTTCCTGATAGCTCAGTTGGTAAAGAATCCGCCTGCAATGCAAGAGACCCCTGTTCAATTCCTGGGTTGGGAAGATCTGCTGGAGAGGGATAGGCTACCCACTCCAGTATTCTTGAGGTTCCCTTATGGCTCAGCTGGTAAAGAATCCCCCTGCAATGCAGAAGACCTGGGTTCTATCCCTGGGTTGGGAAGATCCCCTGGGGAAGGCAGAGGCTACCCACTCCAGGATTCTGGCCTGTAGAATTCATTCCACAGACTGTATAGTTCATGGGATCATAAAGAGTCAGACATGACTGAGTGATTTTCACTTTCACAAGGCTTCTATTACTATAGAAGAAGATCCAAACTCCCAAGTCTAGTATTAAAAACCATACATGATTGTTGGATAATCAACAAGGACTACTGCATAGCGCATGGAACTCTGCTCAATGTTATGTGGCAGGCTGGATGGGAGAGGAGTTTGGAGAAGAATGGATACGTGTATATGTATGGCTGGGCTTCCCAGGTGGCACAGTGATAAACAATCTGCCTGTCAATGCAAGAGATGCAGGAGACACAGTTTCCATCCCTGGGTCGGAAAGGTCCCCTGGAGTAGGAAATGGGTACTCCAGTATTGCTGCCTGGATAATCCCATGGACAGAGGAGCCTGGTAGGCTACAGTCCATGGGGTCTCAAAGAGTTGAATGGGAATAAATGACTGAGCATGCATATGTATGGCTGAGTCCCTTTACTGTTCCTCTGAAACTATCATAGCATTATTAATTGGCTATACTCAATACAAAATAAAAAGTTATTTAAAAAGAAAAGAGTTGGGTGTGATCCAGGAAAATTTGAATGTTAAAAGAAAAAAGACAAACCATAAACCTTACATGATTGAATGACTCCCAACTTGATCTCCTCTACTCTTTAGCACTCTACTTTGGCCAAATCAGTCAGTCTTACAGGAAACCAACCCTGTATACTCATTGGAAGGGCTGATGCTGAAACTTCAAAACTTTGGCCACCTGATGTGAACAGCTGGTTCATTAGAAAAGATCCTGATGCTGGGAAAGATGGAGGGCAGAAGAAGAGGACAACATAGGATGAGATGGTTGGATGGCATCACCGACTCAATGAACATGAACTTGGGTAAACTTTGGGAGATGGTGAGGGACAGGGAAGCCTGGCTTGCTACAGTCCATAGAGTTGTAAAGAATCGGACATGACTGGCGAATGAACAACAATGACCTGTTTGTTACAGATGTAGGCATGCCATGTAGAATATGAATCTCCAGAAGCATTTTTGTATCATCTCCACAGAAGGCAGCAATTCCAAAACAATGAAACAATTTTTTGGACAGTTTTCTCATTCTCCTAATATCTAGGAAACTAGCAGCACAGTGTTGCAGTGTTACAGTGTGAAGCACTTGTTTAAGTGAAACTGGATTCCCCAGGGTATGCAACTTAACCGTGAAATCATCTTGGAGAAACACCTGTGCAGAAAACTTCAGGAAATTATGAGAACTTCCTTCCTTAGTCACAGTACTCTCTGAGATGAGGCCTTCTCCTCAACTGTCCTGAAAATGCTGTCTTCAACATGAGACGTGAAAAATGGTAAACCTGTGGACATCTTTAGGATTGCAGCAAGAGATTCAATGCTAAAATGAGGCAGAAAATGCTGGGAATGGCTGCAAGATAACTGAAGGTGAAAGCAGATTCTTCTTTAAGATTACACAAAGAATTAAATTCATTTTTTGATTCACTTTAGTAGTAGGGAGCTAGTAGAAAATGCAACTGTCTTAAAATAAGAAAAGATAATTAAAAAGAAAGGAAAAGATAGCTCTCAAACATTGGGTTGCGTAAGAATCATCTAAGGAGTTCTTTAAACTGTCAGGTCCCCAACACCACCCCCAGTCACCACACTCAGCACCTCAGCACCTCATCATCTCTACCACCTTTTCCATCACCATCACCAGGTGACAATTCAGAAAGCCTAGAGTCAACCCACTGAAATCTACATCTTTCATCAAGTGTATTTAGATGATTTTGATTAAGGTAGAGTGGTTAAGGTTATCTGTTTGCAAATCATGAAGGTAGAGAAAAGATAAGAAGAAAAAATACTGCCAGTATTGTGATTCCTATATCATTTTCTCTTTAGCTATTATTCCACTCCCCTAAATTGTGTTAGTCTCATATGGACAGTATGAAATTAGAGGATCATAGCTAGTTGTGCATGGAAAACCTCCATATTATAAAGAGTGGTGATGGTGGTTCAGTTGTTCAGTCATGTCCGACTCTTTTCGACCCCATGGAATGTCTAAAGAAATCTGGATTTAAAAATCTGTGAAGAAAGTGAGGATTGAAGGGGGGGTGTTTAAAATTTTACCATTTCCAGGGCAATCAAGAGATCATGAAAATGAAAAGTGAAGTGCAAGTTTTAAAACCAGAACTCTGTGCTC
Organism: Bubalus kerabau; assembly: GCF_029407905.1. Classification (NCBI taxonomy): domain Eukaryota; kingdom Metazoa; phylum Chordata; class Mammalia; order Artiodactyla; family Bovidae; genus Bubalus; species Bubalus kerabau. Next base: position 157,274,023 of record NC_073626.1, read on the forward strand.
AAACCACTTACCAGTTTTTACTAAACCATCTTTCATTCTGCTGCAGGAGCTTTTTCTAAAATGTTATCTGATCCCAGTGTTCAGATTTTAGTTGTGTGTACATTTTTGTGTTACATGCATAGAAAAAAAGCATGAGAAAAAGTACGCTGAAATGTTAACAATGGTTATCTTTAGAAGGAAAGCTTATGTGGGACTTCTTTCTGAGACATTAAAACTTATATTACTAAACTTTTAAATAGTAAGTGCGTATTTCTATGGTCAGAAAAAAAAATATTTAAACAAAAGTAATCTACTAAAAAGTTCATCCGCTTCAAAATAAAGTCCAACATTTTTAATATTGACCAAAAAGCCTCATCTCCCAATGCTCGCAATAAACATTCTCTTTTTTCAGACAAAGCAAACTCCAAATTCCTGGCACATCTAACTCTTTCATGTCCTGTGCCCTCACTCATGTTGACCACTCTCTGTTAGGAATGCAAAGACACTGTCTAGTTGACAAACTCCTACTCATTACTCAAGAGCCGCGCTAAGACATCAGATCTTCTTGTGAAGCCTTTCCTGATACCCCAGGCTGTGCTATATGAGCCACACTGGAGCCTAAAGCAAAAGAAAAAGCAGTAATATTGATCTTGATTGTATTTAAAATTTTGGTATTCTGTATGCAGAATTTTAAAATTAATTGATATTTTAGAATATAAAATATAACTGAACTTGATTAATGAGTTTATGTTAATCTTTCAAATTTTGCCTTGGATATGCCTCCTTGTAGCCCCAGCCTTGATTACAGGTAAAATTTTCTGGACTCCATCTTCTCTGCTGCTTCTGATCTTGGTCCTACCTCCACTGTGGAATTTATTGCATTTATATTTATTGATTATAGTTCCTGATGTACAGTCTGGTGCAGATTTTTGCTCTGAGTCCTCATGATGTTTTGGATCAGCACAGACATAAGAGATACATGTTAAATATGTGACAATAAGAAGAATAAATGTGAAACTTTAATTAGCTCTTAAATTTTCTGAGCTGGTTTCTTTATCAGTCAAATAATGAGAGACCAGATTGTCTCAGTGATACTCAATTATTGATATTATACTCTCTGTATATATTAAAAATATAAACAATATTTTATATCATAAATAATATAAAAATAATATCCAACACTAATGTAGCTCTTATTATGTCCCAGGAACTTTTCTAAGTATTTAACAGGTATTAATTCATTTGATTCTCACAACAACTCTGTGAAGTAGGTGCTGTCCTTAACTTCAATATACAGATATGGAAAATGAGGCTTCAAGTATCCAAGAGATTTACCCAAAGCTTGTGTTTGAATCCAGGCAGTTTGGATCTCTAGTCTATGCTCTAGGCCCCTACACTGCCTCTCACAATAGTAATGATTTTATATATAAGCATAAATATGTAAATATATAATTGAAATAAAGATTTTATTTTCTAAATGTGAAAATACTATCAGTTACTCTAATTCTAACCCACAGTGAAATTCTAACTGACCTGAGACAAGACAATATTGTATGCTGTGACATTTCTTCCATGAGAGATACTTTCACTCTAAAAATACACTGGTTCATTTATCTAAGCAAAGGACATGATATGACCTAATCAAAGAGAATGAGAAAATTTTGAATAGTGAGAGTAGTATAGAAATGAATAAGGTTTGGTAAGCCAGGTTTCCTGGGTGATGCTTAAAGGAAGGTTTAATAAAGCAGTCACTCAGGAACACACACAGTCAGCCAACCATGAAGCCAGACCCTCACCTGTGAGCCTGTGTGTGGGCTTTATACCCTCTGACAAGTGCAAACAATTGGCTGAAATCACTTCGTTAAATCAGGCTCTGAGCTTCAAGGGTATAATGGAAATAAACATCAGCTGATAGTAGTCACCTCGGCAAATACCATTACTATACTTGTAAGAAATCTTGTAATAAAATATCTTTGATTTTATAAGAAATCATTTATTTATTTGTATTTATCATACAGGCTTGGATATTAGAGGTCCCTATGTGATCATAATAGGAATTCCTCTGGTCTCGAAGAAAAGGGAAGAAGAGGGGAAAGGAATGAAAAAGAAGACACGTGGCTCCCAGAGCCACTTTTCAGTGAGGCAGTAACTCTGGGAAGCTTGTCAGGGGAATCATCAAAAGTAGGGATGATGTGAAATGACCAGAAAAAAAAAAATCTCCTCCTCCTCACCTCCTCCACTGTACAATCAACAGCTATTCTTTACTCTTTATCTTTCTACTTGTTAAATTAAGTGTTATTGTACTTGAAGGTATTTCCGGTTCTCTGGTGCAATTCTGGGTACCAAGCCTTAGAGGGGATTAGTTGAGAAATCCTTTTGTCATGTTACGTAGCATTAGGGTGTGCATCGGCACGGTGTGAGAGACTGGTAGAATTCCAAGTCAGAGAGATAGGCCACTGCCAGCAGGAGCTGTGGCCGGCCCTGTGTACAGAGTGGTGGGGCCGTGTTCACGTCCCCCTTCCTTCTGCTCCACATGATCTGCCCGAATACCAAAAGAAGCACAGTCACAGACTAATCCCAGACTCAGTGTCTATGAATTTCCAGAATTTATCTCCGTGTTACCATCTAAAGGGTCAGTAATGTTTCCAAAAAAAGTTAACTACTGATTTACAGATGCAAGAAGTAAACGACAGGACTCTGGCTTTGAAATTCAAAAACTGTTCCAACATTTTATGGAACTTAACCAAGAAGCAGACTGTAAATCTCTCCCACACAAAAATCTCTTGTATGCATTCACAAGGACTTATTAATTTGTGAGGGAAATTCCCAGGTGAATCCACCTGGGGAGGAGTGACAGAGCTTTATATCTATTTTCTTCTCCTAATATAACCATATAGACATTTTTGATAGCAAGGTCATATTTATTTGGAGAGAAGTAAAAATCAAACCTTAAACAAGTTAACTTCTTGTCCTTAACCCACCTGATTTACACTGATAATTTTTTTTATTATTATCCATCTCTGGATGAGTTTTGTAATCCAAGCATCCATATCAATTTTTCAAACTATCAAATTCTGACCAATATATTGCACTCCTATTTTGTTCCCTATGTTGGGAATTATGTTGTATCTGAGAAGAATTTGAAGTTATGATATGATTTCTGCTATACATGTACTATCTGTCCAATGAGTCAAGATTAAGCATAAGTCATTCAAAAACCACTACTAGCTAATACATTCACAAGAAAGAGTAAAGGAGAAATAGCTGTAGTTTGAAGGGTCAGGAAGGTGAAAGAGTAGGCCATAGATGGGAGCTTGTCGTTTAATAGGTGATGAGGAGGAGCTATGAACATGGGACATGCGGAAGAATTTCAGACATGGTTTCTTTAGGCACACACAACATACTGCCCAACAGAAAAAACAGAAAGCTGGATGAATCCTGATTATGAAGGTCTTGAAAGTGAGACAAAGAAGAGTTGAAACTTGATTGACCTGAAGAATATTTTAGGGATATATCTGATGACAAAATGTGGGAAGTGTTAAAGGCAGTGCTTCCAGAGATGCACCCCCTGAAAAAAAAAACAAAACAAAACAAAACAAAAAAAACCTTTTGAAGAAATCCAGGCATGAAGCAATGAGATCTTGAACCAAAGGGTGGCAGGAAGGATGGAAGGGAAGGGATAACTCCAGGATGCATTTCACAAGATGGGTTCTGAACTGAAGGATAGTGGTTTGGGGAGGTGAAGTAAAGGGAGGAGTCAAGATGACTCAGATGGTTCTAACCTGAGAGACAGCCTCGTGTGGCTGGCATGCCTGAGGATGGAGAAATTGGATGGGGCAAGCCTCAGCAGAAGATGAATGATGACGAGTTCTGAGCTTCCCAGAACAAAGCCTACATTAATTTCAGCCGAACAACATAGAAAAGCGTATTGTTTACTGTAGGCCCCTCAACTATGACTATTAAATCATGAGTGTTATGGGGAGCATGATACATCCTGGAATTCTGTCCTCATGCACTTGTCTTTATGTCCATAAATACACACCACACAAAAAGTCAGCAGCAAGAACAGGGCCGGATAAAAGCCTCACTTCTTTGGCCTTCACAGCCTTCATCAGTGAGAGCCCTCATAAGCTCTTTCCTCTTAATAATTCAGATCCCAAAAGTATAACAACACCCATGTATCCCACAAACTGCCAATTAATCAATAATTCCAGGCTTTCTTCTTACATTTTTTCCCTAGAGCAGCTGACAAATTGAGTTCACTTTTACAACCATGTTCTATCTCTTATAGTACTAACAGGTGGTATGAAGAAGAAAATGGAGAGGTTGTAAACTCGAATGAGTCCAAACTTTAGGATTGTTGGCCTTTGTAACCTGGAAAAACCCACTGTGTGGGATGGGAGAGGGGAGGGAACTGTGGTTAAAATGAAGGCTCAGGCACATAGTAACTATATGAACATTAGTAAATTACTTAACATTTCTCTGCCTTGGTTATCTTTAAAATAGGAATAGTCATATTCAAGGAGATGATGTAAGTATTAATTCAGGAAATCCATGCAAAGAACTTAGCAAGGTACCTGCTGATATTGTCAATAAAAATTTACTCTAATTACTATTTTTATCACATTCATGAAGGCAAAAGGCATGCTTTGGAAGCCCAAAGACATGGTAGGAATGATGACGTCGCGTTTACCCAAAGCTACTGAGTCACATCGGGATGGGTGGAATCAATATCACCCTCTGATAACACAAGTTTGGATATCATTCCAGTTGGCACTTTCCCTTGCCTTCCAACAGTCCCTGTTTCCAGATGTGGGATGGGTTGGCTTCTTCTCTTCTAAGGGGGCAGGGATATTCGAAAGTGACAGTCTTGAGACACTACGCATTTCATTCATCTCATGATCATATTTGTAGAATTTCCATTATGCTTTTAGTGATATTTCCACTAGAAAAATAATGCTTCTCATTAGCTTTATAAAAATGTGACGTCTTGTTGGCAAGACTACATTTTTTTTTTTGGAGACTTCTTATCTCACTGTGGCAGGGTCTTACTACTCTTGAAAAGCAGTCGGCTCCTCAGTGATGAGGAACTGTTTGCCTGCCCTTTCTTGAGAATTACGTATTAAAGGGAGACAGAAGTAACTCACTGCACATTATAGCTTGACTTCGCCTAAATGTGATTTGGGAGTTTGGTTTGGTTTGGTTTGCTTCTGCTCCCTAAGCATAGCACTTTGGCTTTAATGTTTGCCTCTTGACAAGCCACCACCTGTAGCGATTACAAGAGGTTAGAGCTATTTCAAACTTGGCGCCTTAGCCCATTCCTTCTCCATGTGAACAAGAAGCATCTGGGACTCCTGCCAGCCTATGGAAAGTTTTCTTTACTTGGAACTTATTATTTGCAGGAGCAAGTTACCTAAGCTGTCGGTGGCAACACAAAAGGGAGTAAGTGAAGGGAGATGATGCTGAAAGTATGCATTTTCCCCTGTCTGGCGATCACCACAGCAGGGACTGCAGCAGCTCCCTTATTCACCAGAAACCCGGTCTTCTCCAGAGCCCTCAGTCAGAAAGACTATGGAGGGAGTCCTTTGAGTTGATGATATTTACTCTGACTGATTTATCAGTCCTACATACCTGCCTGGCTAATCTGGGAGCAGAAGGTGCCCACGGGATGACAACTCCCATTTTCACCATAGCTGGGTTTCAACTGGGGTGTAGTCTGGAGTTTCATCCTCATTTCTCTATTGCCCAACTAGTACTGAAGAAGTCACTGTAGCCCGAAGAGGATTTTTAATTTGTTAAGCAGGAGTTGATTTCTGTGATACTAGAACTGCAATGATTCATGCAGAATTTGTCAAACAGAGGCAGTATTTCACATTAAAAACTATACATACCTCAGAATCTTCCTCTTGTCCATATTTTTACATTTCATGATAGAGATGGAGAAGGAATTTATATCCCTAATTTCTAATTTTTAGTCTTCTTTTGTAAAACCTAACTAATTGAAACATGAAAAATTAGTACTGACTACTAGATGTAAGAAATGTCAGTCCACAGGCTTAAAACCATATTCTGGAACCAGACTGTCTGGGTTCAAATTCTGACACCACCACTTATTAACTGCAATCTTGGATGAATTACTTCATCACTCTGTGCCTTGGTTTTCTTGACTGTGAAATTAATGACACAGCCATTACATAGTAGAAGATCAGGAAGTATTTACCATGATTATTACTAGCTCATTTTAATCTTTTGGTATAGTAGATATAAGAAACAAAGAAAAAAAAACAATTTTTAAAAAACAGAATTAAAAAACCTAAATCCAAACTGTCATTTTGAAGTTATTCCCTCTCTATCACAAGGGAGGGGGAAGAGTAACTGCATCTATACCAGTTTTAGATTCTCTACATTACTCTACAGAATAGTAAGTACCTCCAATGATAAAATTACATTTTATACTCTATTGATTATAGGGTGAGCTGAAATCTTGGACATACTTTACATTTGAATCTATGTATAAGAGGATAAAATACCACACAAATCTCATGGAAAATGATTTAGTAAAAGTAGTTTTTAATGCCTTTCTCTCTTATTGCACATGATGGAATTTTGGCAAATTAAAATATCCTTGGGTCCCAGTGTTCTCATCTGTAAATTGAGAGGGTCCCATTCAGTTCTAATAACAAACCAATAGACTATTTCCTAGACTTAGTCTTATAAGGTCTGAGAGACCAATAAAAATACTTTTAATGTTTCAATTTTTCTACAATTTTGTTCCCTCCTCCCCACAAACAATCACCTCAAAACCAATTGTTAGAGTATGATAACAGATTCATAGTTAAAAATGGTTATTCATTTCCTTTTGGACTGTGTGTTTTGCAGGGCCTTTTATTTGGTCTATGAAGCACTTGTCATATAGTTTTTTTGTTCAAGCTTTTCTTCATAATTTAATGGGATAATAAGAGCTCTCCATGATTTTCCCCCATGAATCTCTAAATCCTATTGGTGGTGTGGTTTAGTCGCTAAGTCATGTCTGACTCTTATGACCCCATGGTCTGTAGGCTCCTCTGTCCATGGGATTTTCTAGGCAAGAGTACTGAAGTGAGTTGTCATTTCCTTTTCCACTAAATCCTACTGTGCTGTGCTTAGTTGTTAAGTCGTGTCTGACTCTTTGTGATCCCATGGACTGTAGCCTGCCGGGCTCCTCTGTCAGTGAGGATTCTCCAGGCTGCCATGCCCTTTTCCAGGGGATCTTCCTAATCCAGGGATCAAACCCAGATTTCCCACATTGCAGGCAGATTCTTTACCATCTGAGCCACGAGGGAAGCCCTTCCAACACTATGCAATGGAATTAATCTGTTATAAAGAACTAATATATGCACAATATGAAGAAAATAAAATTATAATGTTTTTATAAGCAACCTAATCAAATCTCATCAATAACTCTACATAACAATTTGTGCAAAAGTCCTTTAGAAATGATTAAATGCAATTCAAATGTAAGGAATTATTTATTCTAGCACCAAGAGTTTAAATGCTTCACACTAACTGAATCAATATTTTCTTTTGAATTATCATATTGTGTATGATTCAAATAGATTCCACCATGGCTCTCATCTTACTTCTTAAGACCAGGTGATTGAGAAGCGCTGTACTTATTTTTAAAAGCCACTAGCTCATTATTCTCTTTACAAATACTTCAGCACAGTATTCTTTTATTTGGTGAGTTACCATAATTTATCTGAAATGCAATTTGATTTCTCATAAATCTTATTTACAAGCTTTTTAGGAGATGGCTGCTTTGTGAAACATTAGACATCTGACTTGACTTTACTCCTCTCCAAGAAACTGACTCCAAAGTCTAATGAGGTGGATGAAACTGGAGCCTATTATACAGAGTGAAGTAAGCCAGAAAGAAAAACACCAATACAGTATACTAACGCATATATATGGAATTTAGAAAGATGGTAACAATAACCCTGTGTACGAGACAGCAAAAGAGACACTGATGTATAGAACAGTCTTATGGACTCTGTGGGAGAGGGAGAGGGTGGGAAGATTTGGGAGAATGGCATTGAAACATGTAAAATATCATGTATGAAACGAGTTGCCAGTCCAGGTTCGATGCACGATACTGGATGCTTGGGGCTGGTGCACTGGGACGACCCAGAGGGCTGGTATGGGGAGGGAGGAAGGAGGAGGGTTCAGGAGGGGGAACACATGTATACCTGTGGCGGATTCATTTTGATATTTGGCAAAACTAATACAATTATGTAAAGTTTAAAAATAAAATTAAATTTAAAAAAAAACAAACAAACAGAAGTAAGAACAACCTTGGTCAAATCTGAGGGGTTAAAAGCTCATCCTGCTCAATTCTGAAGACTTTTCTGAATCTCTTCCACATTTCATCCAAGATCCAAAAGAAATCATGAACTGGGTTGGGCCCTGTGCCAGTTTTATAACTTGGTAATTATTAAATGTAACTAACTAATATTAATTGGAAAACAATTTTCTTTTAAACTAAATGTTTTGATACATATGCACTGTTCAAATATTAGCCCAGAAGAGAGATGAGATTTTTATAATGCTCTGGATTTCATCATTCAGTTGGTTAAATTCCAGTCTATGGCTTCTCCCATGATACAAAAGTAAAGGATGATCTAGCTTGAGATGGCTGCCTGTTTGTGTTGCACACAACATGGTGATATTTATGAGTTATCTGTGACAAATGATAAGTGATTTAAAATGTTTAAAGATTAAAATATATTCTGGCTTCTACATATTATATTTTTCTAGATAAACAGTACAGGCTCAACTTCTTACTCTTTTAATTCAAAAGACTGAAGAAAAGACATATTAAGTATTTATACAAATATTGATATTTCCAATTGGAAAATTTACTCAAAAAATGAATTTTAAAATAAAGCACTGAAGTGGTAGCAAAATAAATTTTAACCAGAATCCAAAAGTTAGAGAAATAAACAAATGTCATTTACTTACAAGTTGGCTTTGGTTTTGGAGGAAATTTGGTCCGGGTAATAGCCAAAATTATGAAAATCATAACTGGCCATAAAATCAAGACAAGTGTCCAAAGCTGCAAAGTAACAACAGAAAAAATGTTAATTATATTGCTAAACCAAAACATCTGACAACAAGAACATTATTCTACAAAATTCCAATACAAGCTAGATATTTGCCTATAAATGTTATTAATAAGAAAGGAATGAGATTTTTAAAAATCTAAGAGACCTTGAAATAAATGCAATAAGGAATTTTCCAGGTTTAAAACCTTAAAATGATCTTCTGAAGCCTGCTTTCCAATGACCTTTCTTAACTACCCCAAGAATGATGATCTTAAAAGTCAAGTATGATCAGGAAATTCCTAACTTGAAAATCCTGGAGCTTCCCAGTTGTTTGTTGAATAAGGCTTAACATGATAAACAGGGCATACGAAACCCAACCTAATTTCAACCAAGACATATCTTACCACTTCCAGTATTAGCATGCTAAGCCCAGGTATAAAGATTAGTTTGTAACATTGGATAATAACTCAATAAACATTATTGAACAAGCGAATGAATGAATGATTGCTGAGCCACCAGGGAAGCCCCCAATGAATGTTAGAGAAATTTCTGTTAGAGAATTTCACTGTAAGACACTTAAGGAGTGGCTTTCCTCCCCATGTAAACATGATTCAGTTCATAAGACACCATCAACTTAATATTTTACATACCTATAAAGTTGGTTCCAGAGCAGTGAAAAACATGTATTCACAAGATAGCTCAGTTGGTAAAGAATCTGCCTGTAATGCAGGAGACCTGATTTCGATCCTTAGGTTAGGAAGATGCCCTGGAGAAGGGATAGGTTACCCACTCCAGTATTCTTGGGCTTCCCTTGTGGCTCAGCTGGTAAAGAATCTGCCCGCAATGTGGGAGACCTGGGTTCGATCCCTAGGTTTGGGAGATCCCCTGGAGAATGGAAAGTCTACCCACTCCAGTATTCTGGCCTGGAGAATTCCATGGACTGTACAGTCCACGGGATCACAAAGAGTCAGACACGACTGAGCGACTTCCACTTTTCTTTTCACAAGAACATTAACTGTGATACGTAAGCAGTTTGAGTGCTTGAACCAAACCACACAGAACATTTTTCTGTAAGTCAAACTTTAACTATGTTTCTGATTATGCAGTCAGACGCATTTTCATTCCTCCCCCATTTTTCAGAGATGATGTGCTTCTGCCAAATCTCAATCTACTGCCTGGGGCTCTTCAGTTCTCCGAAACAATCTAGACCCATTCAACCACCAATCCTTAAGTAATGTTTAACCTAAATTTTCCATGAACATCTCCATGTGTCTCCATTAGCACTGACCTCCTTGCTGGCAGATACGTCACCACATTCTTAGGCTTTGGGTTTAAGGGCAGTTTTAAAAAATGGAGCAAGTTGACTATCAATCCTAAGGTACTAAGTTTAACCACAACATAAAAGCTTGCAGACAGGCTCGCAGCTACAGCAGTGTTTCTCAAGCATTAATATGCATGCAAAATCACCTAAGGATCTTGTAAACACATAGATTCAGATTCAGTAGATCTAAGGCTGGCTAGAGGTACTGTATTTCTTTCTAACAAGCTCCAGGTAAGTGCTGCTGTTGCTGCGGTCCATGGACCACTCTTGGAATAGAGTGATTCTAAATGCATATTACCCCACTGAACTAGCAGAGCTGTTTAGTGTTGGAATATTTTTGTTGGAAAGTTCCTTTGAGCTCGCCTATTGAACAGAATTCTGGGCATTTGTAAACTTGGATAGAAAAAAAAATTATATTTTTAATTTCTCCAGCTTATGACTGAAATAATATTTCCAATAATGGAAATTAATGTAGTATTTCCATTAATGACAAATGTAGACTAGGAACTATAACATTATTATAAGTACCTGTGACCTTGTCACCTATAGAAACCACAGATATTTTCAAATCATATTAGTGCTGTTACAGATACTTCAAAGTACTGTTTGTATTCATCATAGAATTACAATTAGAATTGTCATGGCTTCACCTTTATTTATTTAATGCTATATAAACCATATATTATCATATCATGAACTTGCATTTTGATACTTAAAAACTGAATTTCTATATAATTGGTTTTATTTGTAATGCTATTTTTTTTCTTGATTTAAAAACATTATTCTTAGAAGGACCATAGGCTTCACCATGTTGGCCAAGACATCCATAGCACAGAAGTGGTTAAGAAGCCTTGATCTGATCCAGCTCCCTTTTTTATTCTTTGGCTGCAGAAGGTTAGCATAATTAATCCAAAGTTAGATATCCAGTTGGGAAGCAGAGCAGGGGACAAGGATCTGGACACCTGATACTTAAACTAGCATTAAAAAAAAAATGATACCACTCCAAGGAGCAAACAAGAAAGTACTACAGGAAGTGCATAGGAATAATATGTGCTATGAAAATATAAGATGTGTTACTATTCTAGCCTAGTCTCTGATACGTTCAAAAATTAGTCTAGATCTAGACGATCCTAGATACAAGGTACCATTTTTATTCCATGTGACTCATAGAAAGCCTAGAGATAAATCCACGCACATATGGACACCTTATCTTTGACAAAGGAGGCAAGAATATACAATAGATTAAAGGCAATCTCTTTAACAAGTGGTGCTGGGAAATCTGGTCAACCACTTGTAAAAGAAAGAAACTAGAACACTTTCTAACACCATACACAAAAATAAACTCAAAATGGATTAAAGATTTAAACGTAAAACCAGAAACTATAAAACTCCTAGAGGAAAACATAGGCAAAACACTCTCCGACATACATCACAGCAGGATCCTCTATGACCCACCTCCCAGAATATTGGAAATAAAAACAAAAATAAACAAATGGGACCTAATTAACCTTAAAAGCCTTTGCACATCAAAGGAAACTATTAGCAAGGTGAAAAGACAGCCTTCAGAATGGGAGAAAATAATAGCAAATGAAGCAACTAACAAACAACTAATCTCAAAAATATACAAGCAACTCCTACAGCTCAACTCCAGAAAAATAAACGACCCAATCAAAAAATGGGCCAAAGAACTAAATAGACATTTCTCCAAAGAAGACATACAGATGGCTAACAAACACATGAAAAGATGCTCAACATCCCTCATTATCAGAGAAATGCAAATCAAAACCACTATGAGGTACCATTTCACACCAGTCAGAATGGCTGCAATCCAAAAGTCTACAAGTAATAAATGCTGGAGAGGGTGTGCAGAAAAGGGAACCCTCTTCCACTGTTGGTGGGAATGCAAACTAGTACAGCCACTATGGAGAACAGTGTGGAGATTCCTTAAAAAACTGGAAATAGAACTGCCTTATGATCCAGCAATCCCACTGCTGGGCATACACACTGAGGAAACCAGAAGGGAAAGAGACACGTGTACCCCAATGTTCATCGCAGCACTGTTTATAATAGCCAGGACATGGAAGCAACCTAGATGCCCATCAGCAGATGAATGGATAAGAAAGCTGTGGTACATATACACAATGGAGTATTACTCAGTCATTAAAAAGAATACATTTGAATCAGTTCTAATGAGGTGGATGACACTGGAGCCTATTATACCGAGTGAAGTAAGCCAGAAAGAAAAACACCAATACAGTATACTAATGCATATATATGGAATTTAGAAAGATGGTAACAATAACCCTGTGTACGAGACAGCAAAAGAGACACCGATGTATAGAACAGTCTTATGGACTCTGTGGGAGAGGGAGAGGGTGGGAAGATTTGGGAGAATGGCATTGAAACATGTAAAATATCATGTATGAAATGAGTTGCCAGTCCAGGTTCGATGCACGATACTGGATGCTTGGGGCTGGTGCACTGGGACGACCCAGACGGCTGGTATGGGGAAGGAGGATGGAGGAAGGTTCAGGGTGGGGAACACATGTATACCTGTGGCGGATTCATTTTGATATTTGGCAAAACTAATACAATTTTGTAAAGTTTAAAAATAAAATAAAATTAAAAAAAAAATAAAAGTCAACATAAGGAATTAAGGTTAAAAATATTTGATGTTTGTGGATTTACTGGTTTTATATTTAAAGTCATAGTTATTCTTTTAAAAATATATTCATCTGAGTAGCTACTTTTAGGAACATCCATTCATTTTCCATAGCAACCTCATGAGAATTCAGTGAGCAACTGAAATCAAATACACCAACACAAATGCACATTCACATTCAAATAAGGGACATTTGTCACGGGTTATCTTTAAGCTATCGTTTGGTTGATCTAATTTGATGGTTTCATGAGTACGTTTCAGTAAATCCTGAGATTAATTTTAGACATGATTTAAATCCAAACAAAAAATGCAATCTGTATTGGAGTAGTTTAAGGTAATTTAGACCCTGTTACAGGTAAAATCCACAGCAAGCCCATAAACAATGTATTATCACAAGATTTCCCTCAGGATTTTAGGTCAGAGAGGTCTGGAGAACATTTCTGCATACAGCACCATAGAAGGATAATAAATCCAAAGCCCTCCACATTGTGATCTTGGAAATGTTAAGGTTGACAAGTTAATCACAAAAGCAAGAAATAAGCAAATTTTAAATTTTCATAGCAGCAGGATTGCTTGCAACACCATTCTAAATATTATCATAAACAACCTAGAAGCAATGCAATGCCATGGATCTAAATACTAAACCAATGAGCTGTAACTTTGTTTGTTTGGAAAAAATGCTGAAATATTGATTTTACATAAACATACATCAGAGCTACTTGAAAACTCTGGGAAAAGTAGTTTTTAAGAGTTTCATACTTTTGCTAACATTTTAATCATGTTTCATGTGCCTCTATACCTCACTTGCATTCCACCTCCCCTGCACTCTTGATATCTAATGGCATATGCACACTGAGTAATTTACAGTTTTCTAGTGGGCCATGTGGAGAAGGAAATGGCAACCCACTCCAGGGTTCTTGCGTGGAGAAACCCAGGGACAGGGGAGCCTGGTGGGCTGCCATCTACAGGGTCGCACAGAGTCAGACACGACTGAAGCGACGTAGCAGCAGCAGCAGCAGCAGCAGTGGACCGTGGCATTTGTCTCTTTTTCTCTCTCCACAGTTTATTTTCTATTGATATGTTCCTTTCTGTTTTTTTCCTCTTCACTCTTTTTTTCTGAAAAATTCAGTGCCCTAAATTCCTTAGGTGGAGCAAGCAAGGTCAGTCCACACCAGGACTCAGGGCACCACGGTGACACAGTGAGCGAAGTGGGTCCCTACCAAGGTGAAGAGGATACCCACGATACAGCAGCCAGGCACTGGGGTGTCAGGACCCAAGTTGGGTAAGGAGGGTGTCTGTGCAGGGCAAGGAGCAGGTGACTGGTTTCACATAGGAAGGTTCACCGAAAGTAAGTATATCCCCCATTAGAGGAGCTGTGCTTCTCACTATCCAACAGGGAGATTATAAACATGGAAAAGGCAGAAACTAGAATGAACTCTGTAGTATCAGGTTAGAAGTAAAGATATAAAGGCTATGAACTACTAGTTCATGAACTATAGCTAGAAATGTGTGTACAACTTCTTTCTTTCTTTCCAGTCCCACAAGTAGTTTCTGCCTCATTGTATAACTTCTCTGTCCCAGTCCTGGGAATACCTATTTTTTCAAGAAATACTAGCTTCTATTAGAGGATGAGAGATAAGTATGCTCATTGCTATTGGGCTATCACTGTTCTCCAGGCTGAAGAGAGCTATAAAATATATGTAGAATGTATATAGATACAGAGATAGATACATACATGCATACATAAATTTAAAGAAATAGATAGGCAGATCAATAGATAGAAGGGTGCCAGACATACTGCTCAGAGAATCTCAGAGAATGTTGGAGACACATCAATAAAACACAGATACCTGCTAGTGGCCAAATTTGAACATCAAATCTGACCCACTGGCCAAAATTAAACATTAAAAGACTTGATAATAAAAGAGTATATCTATATCTCACTGTATAAACTAGGAATCCATGAGTTTATGTAAATATGAATAAATGTATACAGAAACAGATACATTGAAAGCTTAATGAGAAACACAAATATGTACATGGTCACAAAGTATTTCCCCATAAAAAGTGAAGTTGCTGAATCGTGTCCAACTCTTTGCAACCCCGTGGACTGTAGCCTGGTAGGCAAGAATTCTCCAGGCAAGAATACTGGAGTGGGTTGCCATTTCCTTCTCCAGGGGATCTTCCTGACCCAGGGATTGAACCTGGGTCTCCCACATTGAAGGCAGACACTTTACCCTCTGAGCCACCATAAAGTGAGACAAATTGACACCATGCACCACCTGATGTGTCATAATATGAAAAACAGAGCATCGTTCTGTGATATTCCTTCCAGAGATAAACAACCCAAGTCTCTACAAAACAGGGCTTCCCTGGAGGCTCAGAGAGTAAAGAATTGGCCTGCAATGCGGAGACCTGGATTCGATCCCTGGGTTAGGAAGAACTCCTGGAGGAGGACATGGCAACCTACTCTAGTATTCTTGCCTGGAGAATCCCCATGGACAGAGGAGCCTGGTGGGCTACAATCCATGGGGTCACAAAGAGTTGGACATGACTGAGCAACTAAGCACAGCTACAAAGCAACAGAAACTCTACAAAACAACTGGTCTTAGATGTTCAAAAGGTGTCAGGGTCATGAAAGTCAAGGATGATTATTGAACAGTCACAAACTAAAGACATGAAAACTAGATACAGAACATGATTCTAAATCATGTCTTTTTTCTATAAAGGACATGTTTGGGAGAACTGGTGATGCTTGAATTGGATCTAAGAATTTAATGGTGGCACTGGCTTATGTGCCACCAACATTCATTCAAGAAACTAAGATCATGGCATCTGGTCATATCACTTCATGGCAAATAGATGGGGAAACAATATAAACAGTGACAGACTTAATTTTCTTGGGCTCCAAGATCACTGCAGATGGCAACTGCAGCCATGAAATTAAAAGAAGCTTGCTCATTGGGAAAAAAACTATGAAAAACCTAGACAGTGTATTAAATTGCAAAGACATCACTTTGGCAACAAAGATCTGTACAGTCAAAGCTGTGGTTTTTCTAGTAGTCATGTATGGATGTGAGAGCTAGACCATAAAGAAGGTTTTGAAAGTGAAAGTTGCTCAGTAGTGTCCGACTCTTTGCAACCCCATGGACTATATAATCCATGGATTCTCTAGGCCAGAATACTGGAGTGAGTTGCTGTTCCCTTCTCCAGGGGATCTTCCCAACTCAGGGATTGAACCCAGGTCCCCTGCATTGTAGGCAATTGTCTTTACCAACTGAGACACCAGGGAAGCCCAAAGAAGGCTGAGCACTGAAGAATTGACACTTTTGAACTGTGGTGTTGGAGAAGACTCTTGAGAGTCCCTTGGACTACAAGGAGATCAAACCAGTCAATCCTAAAGGAAATCAGTCCTGAATGTTCATTGGAAGGACTGTTCATTGGATG
Source organism: Bubalus kerabau (assembly GCF_029407905.1). NCBI lineage: Eukaryota > Metazoa > Chordata > Mammalia > Artiodactyla > Bovidae > Bubalus > Bubalus kerabau. The sequence continues at coordinate 157,290,512 of NC_073626.1, forward strand.
CTGAAGCTGAAACTCCAAAACTTTGGCAACCTGATCCGAAGTACTGACTCATTGGAAAAGACCTTGATGCTGGGAAAGACTGAAGGCAGGAGAAGAGGGTAACAGAGGATGAGATGGCTGGATGGCATCACCAACTCAATGGACATGAGTGTGAGCAAGTTCTGAGATAGTGATGGACAGAGAAGCCCGGTGTGCAGCAGTCCATGGGGTTGCAAAGAGTCAGACACAACTGAGCAACTGAAGGACAATGACTGGCTTATGTTGGAAGATGTCCTTGTTGTGAAGTATGCACACCAAATTATCTGAGATAATGGGGCATCAACCTCAACTAGCTCTCGAAAAAAATATATATTTGTACTGTTCTTACAACTTTAAATTTGAAATTATTTTAAAATCAAAAAAAAATTGAAATTATTTTAAAAGTAATTCCTTTTGAGAATCCAGAACCACTTTTTTAAAGACAGCAAGAGAAGGGACAAAGGACCAAGAAAAGAGATTAAAAAAAAAAAAATGCTTTATATCCAAGGAAGTCTATCTTTTGCATGCATATGGTAAGGTTTGGAGAATTAATGATGATAACATATTTCAGTGGCTTTGAAATCAGTGAGGTCATCCACTCAAAATTCTAGGTTTAAATCTTAATAAATTCCTTGAATAAACTAAATGTAAATTCACTCTAAATTTTCCATTTAGTGCTGATCTGTAGTAATTTTTAGCTCAATTGAATTACCTAGAAACATTTACCTCTGTATTTGCTGAGAACTATTGTTTCAAATCTTTAAAAAAAAACTTTCAAATCTAATTTTCTAAAAAAACCTTGGCAAAGCACATAATTTCAACTTTATGTCATTCACATTCCATTACTTTGTTAGAACCTTTTATTTCAATTATTGTTAGTCCTCTTAATTCTGTATGTAGCCACCATTTTTATTATTTTCATTAAAAGTAAATAATAAAATAAGATACAGTAAACTTTAAATTACTGTGTTACCATATATTTAAAAATTTGAGAAAACTACTGTTATTTGAATGCCTGTGAATCACATATTCACTCTCTAGTCTTAATCATGTTGTTTGTTGTTCATAGCTTAAGTCCTGTCCAACTCTTTGTGACCCAAGGACTGCAGCACGCCAGGATTCCCCATCCTTCACTATCTCCCAGAGATTGCTCAAATTCATGTCCATTGAGTCGGTGATGCCATCCAATCATCTCATCCTCTGCTGCCCTCTTCTCCTTTTGCCTTCGATCTTGCCCAGCAACAGGGTCTTTTCCAATGAGTCAGTTCCTTGCATCAGGTGGTCAAAGTATTGGAGTTTCAGCTTCAGCATCAGTCTTTCCAATGAATATTCAAGATTGATTTCCTTTAGGATTGACTGGTTTGACCTCCCTGCAGTCCACGGGACTCTCAAGGGTCTTCTCCAGCACCATAATTCAAAAACATTACCGACTCAATGGACATGGGTTTGAGTGGACTCCGGAAGTTGGTGATGGACAGGGAGGCCTGGTGTGCTGCGGTTCATGGGGTCGCAGAGAGTTGAACACGACTGAGCGACTGAACTGAACTGAAACTAAAAATGTGCATGTCTGTTATGTGTCAGACACCATAAAGAACAAGCAGATTCAAATGTTTGGAACAATTAAAAAGGCTTAAGGGAGTAAATGTGTATGGATCCAAAAGACATAAAAGGGCTTGGAACATTTGACCATGTAGCTGAGTGAATTGTGCAAGATCAAATTCATTTTAATCTGATTTAGAATTCAGTTTGGAATTTTAGTTTAATTCTAAATTGTTTAATCAAACATTATTTTAATGCATGGACCAACCTATTTCAAAATTTTCAAGTCTTCCTTTTTATTTAGCCACTGTGAGAGAAAGTTAAATGAGCAAGGTGAGGATGAGGGAGGAAGTGTCAAATTTAATCCAATGTTAAAAGTTTATCAAGTTGTGGGAATATCTATGATAGAAAAATTAGGTCTGTCATCAACTGAGCTAAAATGTGATCCGCCAGCTAAATAGTTACAAAAGCAGAAAATAAATAGGTGTAGTTATTTTTCTTTCTTTGGGTCATGAGTCTGGAATTAGATTCCACTTCTATAGAGACTTGTAGTCACTTTTTGATATGCTTATTTAGAACCCATCTTCTTAATGAAGGATAAATTCTTATCTTGCACTACCTAGCCTTCAAGCCGCCAGTCTCTTTGCTGTCCCAGGACTCTGTTTCCTGTCATTAACTGTCATCTCATTAGGTAAGCCTCCCTGTTGCTAACCATATCCGGTGAAATGTATGCTCATTTTTCCATTATTTTTTAGAGTTAAATTATAAGCCCAGCAGGGTAGCTTCTCCATCTAATTGATTTTCTCTATTACCTAACATTTCTGTTGGTATCTAATGTATTTTTTCACACTCCTCCAAGTATTCATTTTTTGCAATAGAATTGAGAATTGACATTACCACTAATGTTAAAAAACAGCAATATCTAAAGTCCCCTTAGTGAATATGATCTCTTTGTTGATGGGCTGAACTCTGAGCAGGGATTAGAGAATATTGGGAAAGGAAACTAAATTTAGGAGCAATAGAGAAACAGCAGGAGGTAATCGAAAGAAGAGATCCATTTTTGGTAAAATCTAACTTTGCATTTTAAAATTCACTATATGATGCTGGACAGGTTCCCTTGAGCTCTTGGGGACCCTGTAAAATCAAGGCAGTTAGACAATTCCAAATAGTTCAGAATTCTGACATTTGATTTTACAAAAGAGAAACATAAGCACTAAGAATAATTTTGACGGAAGTCACCTCAAAAATTAAAGATTCTGTCTTCCCTTTTTTGCAGCCAGCTCACCTCTGAGACTGTACAGTGTTTTAAAATTGTTCTTTCAGTTTCTAGGCTAATATATACTTTTATAATAAACTTCCTAACTAATCCCCATTCGACTTTAATAATTTTACTATATTTTTACTTGTTTTTTCCCTGTATTTGTTTCTCCATTTGTAGATTCCTAACTTCTTCCTCTAGACTATCCTTCCCATTGCCTTGCTTTATGATAGACTCTCTTGAAAACAAAGTGAAAGAGGATGTCATGGAGGTGATACTGGCATTTTTCTTTAACATTCACTAAGGACTATACGTGGGCTTCCCTGATAGCTCAGCAGTAAAGAATCCACCTGCAATGCAGAAGGCATAAGAGACGTGGGTTTTATCCCTGGATTGGGAAGATCCCCTGGAGGAGGGCATGGCAACCCACCCCAGTATTCTTGCCTGGAAAATCCCATGGACAGAGGAGCCTGGAGGGCTACAGTCCACAGGGTCACAAAGAGTCAGATGTGACTGAGCATGCAGACGCACAAGGGCTATACATCTCCAGTGCACACAACTTAATTTCTATTTTCCTAAGGATATATTTTTAAAGTGCCATATTCAGAACAATTGCTAAGTAGAGATTTAAATACTTGCACTTTAAATAACTGTTTGATGGATGACAAAAGTCCAGTTCCTATACACAGACTATATCCTCTCTCAAAGTTATATACTCCTTTTTATGTTCAGTCTTCTAATTTGTCTATATTTTCTCTTTTAACATTTGTAAAACTCTTATCTCCTTCAATATTTTTCAAGCCTAATTTTCCAACCTCTCGAGTTTCTCTTTCTTCCCTCATAAGTGACACTGACCCATGCATGTCCTTCCACCTATTTTGTCATCGAGCTTATTTTCCGATACCAGGATAGAGGATTGACTCCAGGTAAAACTATCAGAAAGTGAAGTGAAGTCACTCAGTCATGTCCAACTCTTTGCGGCCCCATGAACTATAGCCTACCAGGGTCCTCTGTCCACGGGATTTTCCAGGCAAGAATACTGGAGTGGGTTGCAGTTTCCTTCTCCAGGGGACCTTCGCAATCAAGGGATTGAACCTGGGTCTCCCTCATTTCAGGCAGATGCTTTACCATCTGAGTCACCAGGGAAGCCCTAAAAACTGTGAGAAAGTGTACCTTTATTTGTCCTCTAGCCCTCCACTTAGAATTGTCCTTCCTTCTCCTTTTGGCACCACCATTTTCTAAAGGTCTCATGCGTCCCTCTAGTTGCTCATAATGGATTCAAGTGGGCCTTTGGTATTGTCCCAAATTTTAGACTTTCATGATCTCACTTTCTGCAAACCAAGACTTATCTGTCCTGAGTCACACTCTTTTAAGGTGCTCAAGGAACTCGGTCCTGAATATTCATTGGAAGGACTGATGCTGAAGCTGAAACTCCAATACTTTGGCCACCTGATGCGAAGAACTGACTCATTTGAAAAGACCCTGATGCTGAGAAAGATTGAAGGTGGGAGGAGAAGGGGACAACAGAGGATGAGATGGTTGGATGGCATCACTGACTCAATGGACATGAGTTTGAATCAACTCCAGGAATTGGTGATGGACAGGGAGGCCTGGGGTGCTGCAGTCCATGGAGTCGCAGAGTCAGACGCAACTGAGCAACTGAACTGAACTGAACTGAACTGAAGATCTGAATCATTTGATGTCACAAAATGAACTAGTAGCTCATGTATTTTCTTTCCCATCTAATACAATTATGTAAAGTTTAAAAATAAAATAAAATTAAAAAAAAAAAGCAAAGTATATTACTGGGGACTTTCAAGGATTCTGGCTACATAGGAATAATATAAGTCATCATAGTGAAAACATGTTAACATGCCTGATGTCCATCTTCTTTAAATGTGCCATGTCCAGCAGAAATTGATTAAAATGGAGAAAAGCACTAAAGTAGAATATTGATATGCCAGCTACTTTACAGAATAGGAAGGAACTTATTAAAGCTTCTAAAGATAAAATTTCTCAACGGAAAAGTTTATTTACCTGAGGGATTTTATTTTTAATTTTTAGGTAAAATGGAGTTGTAAGGAAAATGTACCACTTCAGCATTCAGCTTATCAGCAACAGTTACAAGTCTTCAGTTTCGCTATTCTTTTAACTACTGAGTTTTCATCACTTAGGAATTTTACTGTATATAAATTTCTTCCTCTCTCCCACACTCTCTTCACCTGAATTTCCTTTCACCATTTCTTTAAATAAACTATGACACGGACATTTCCCAAATCCATCTATAATTTATTTGCCGAATGTTTCACCATTTATACAGCACATTTGGTTCTTTCCACCCTATGAGACAGATATGGTAGACCCGATGCCCATTTTAGAAATGGGAAAACCAGTGCTCAGAGAAATTGTGATATGACATTTAAGTCATGTGGCTGGTGAGGAACAGAACCAGGAAGCTAATTCTTGTCTTCTGACCACAAGCACCAGACTCTTTCCCTGCTAAATTTCACACAGAACCTACCATGGGAAAATTATAGAAAGTTTCACTTTTGTGTTGTTTCCAATTTAAAAACTGAAATTAAACTATTAATGATTTAAAATTTTATGTTCAATACCCACACCCATACAATCACAGAATGCCTTGTGATTTTAAATCCTACCCACCAAATTCACAAAGGCAAATCAACTTCTCCCTATTAATATATACATCAGAACACTTAAGTACGGTGTCAGGCACTGCAAGCAAACCTAGAGTGAGACAAGATATATAGACACAATTTTGGCACATTATTTGTAAATATTTATATTATTCATTTTAGGCTGGGATAAAGTATACTGAGTGCCTTTCTGGATTTCTCCAGTTTTCTAACATTCTTCTCAATATGCAATACCTCACTAAAGTCAGGTCCTTTCTCAGTCTCCTGGCACCCTATCTGGTAAGGATTTCACAACTGGCTATATAATTTAAAAAGCAAACATGAATGTAAGAGCTCAAAAAATAAGCAGACTGAAGCAGTAAAGTGATTCAATAACATTCTTAAAGCTTTGCATATATATTGACCCTTGTTTGGCATTTCTAGTAAATAATTTTTAAATACTCAAAATTTCATAGATGATTTTCTATACCAACAGCCCTCAAACTACTTTCTTTCTATATGTTTCTTATCAATTCACATTTCTATCACTTTTGGTTTTCAAGTACAGTTCAGTCCCATTTATTGAAAACTTTCATCTGAAACTTTTCTTCATCTCATTTTTAACAGAATTTGCTAAGAAAATTCCTGAAAGCTTTTGGCCACAAATCTAGAATTCAGCACAAGTTCCAATTCAACCAGTAACAAGAAGTATCCGTTTCTTTGCCTGGGGCATGTCCTGGTTTATTCTTTTAATTTACTGAAATCAAAAGGCAGATTTGGGAGCATGTTTAGACTCGCCCCATGAGCTGTAAAACAGATGCAGAGATGATCTCTAAATATCTTATTTCTGCTTTAGAAAGTGATTTAAAACTCTTCTTTTTTTACCTCTCATTAACTCCACATTTTAAAATGGTCTGGAACATTGCCCCCATGACCCCACTCCCTTGTTTTACTCACCGGCTGTCTTTTGACACCCAGCCAGTTTTTCCAGACCAGGACCCGAAGCTGATGAAACTGGGAAGCCATCCTTCAAGATGCCACAAACAAGAGAATTCCTCTTTTTTCCTCCACCCCTCAAAAGAAGAATTGGTTCCCCGTCCAACTTGCTGTGTGTCAATGGGTCAGGAGCCTATTCATGGCATAGCTTTTCTGGGAGCTGGGGTAAGAAACCCACAGATCTTCTCTTTCTGCTGGATTTTTCTCTTGGGTTAATCCTGCCCAAGGAGCACTTCTCAACCAGCTCTTCCCCTCAAACGATGATGCAGGCCAGGATCTTTTGGTGGTGTTTGCTTATTTTAAAATAACATCCAGTAGCTGCCTGTTGCATGGAGTCCAGACTCAAGAGAGAATGAATATCATTCAGATAATGCCCTACTGGAAAAAAAGCTGAGCCCACACCTCCTACTCTCCATAAAATTAACTGCCTATTCCACACCTTCTAGAAGGTGTCACCTGCTCTGGACACGTCATAGGAATTAGGTGGGACCCTTGCCAGGCCAGTAGGACTTGTCCTACATTCTCTCACCTTCTTCGCTACATAGTGCCTGCTCTGGCAGAGGCAGGGCACAGAGAGCACGTTACAGACTCTGGGACTAGTGACTCTCATAATAAAGTGTCATTAAGATGTTTTACGTCCATGAGGCCAGAGCTCAGCTGAAACACTTTGAGGCTCAGGCCATCATGAGATATCCTAGAGAAGGTTTCAACGTTTAGTTTAAAGTGAAGTTAATGCTTTGATTTGGGGAAAAGTAACTATGCTGGCTTCTATCACAATTTGCTAGGTTACAAAACATGCAGAAAATAAAAGGCAGCCTGTAGGTGACAGTGATGACATACACTGGATTCCCTTACCTGGGGGCCAGGGAGTCATGTGTCTATTACAGGAGAGCCATGTTGTTTCAGACTTCATGGTCAAAGGAGACATAGGCTGGCCCAGGATATCTCTGAGGGTACGATATAATGAGTGAGTTCTAACTGCACTTGAAATCTCTAAATCAGCAGAAGGAATTTACTGGTGATTAAGGGAAAAGAAAAAGGACTTGTGCTTGAATTATTCAAGGCACTTTATAATTAAGTATAAAGTACTTAATGATATTATAAATATAATTTTATTATAAATAACAAATTTTAATTGTGATTTAAGGTTATATACAATCCAGAAGTCTGCCACAAAAACTTTTAGGAATAACTTTGCTTTAACATCTTAATGACAACATGTTCCCTCTGATATTCAATGCCTATACTATCTGCCTGTAGCCAATATAGTCCAATCTTATAATCCAATCAGTTCAGTTCAGTCACTCAGTTGTGTCCGACTCTTTGCGACCCCATGAATCGCAGCACGCCAGGCCTCCCTGTCCATCACCAACTCCCGGAGTTCACTCAGACTCATGTCCATCGAGTCAGTGATGCCATCCAGCCATCTCATCCTCTGTCGTCCCCTTCTCCTCCTGCCCCCAATCCCTCCCAGCATCAGGGTCTTTTCCAATGAGTCAACTCTTTGCATGAGATGGCCAAAGTACTGGAGTTTCAGCTTTAGCATCATTCCTTCCAAAGAACACCCAGGGCTGATCTCCTTCAGAATGGACTGGTTGGATCTCCTTGCAGTCCAAGGGACTCTCAAGAGTCTTCTCCAACACCACAGTTCAAAAGCATCAATTCTTCAGTGCTCAGCTTTCTTTACAGTCCAGCTCTCACATCCATACATGACCATTCTATCATTAAATGCCTGGCCACGTGCCAAATTGGTGTATATTACAATATGCAAATATAACCTCTGCTTTCCCATCCAGGCTTGCTCATGCTAACTCCTCTACCTGGGATTCATGCCTCCCTCTTAAAGCACCTTCCTCTCAAAATTATCCCCAAATTTACATCTTCCATGAAGCCTTTGTAGGTATACCCCAGAGGATATCCTCTCTCCTGTCTTTTTGAATCCAGTATAGTTTTTTGTTCATATTTCTTTCAAGGAACTTGCATTTTTGCTCCATTGTGACTTTTATACAATCATTTTTCCCACATTAGATTGTAAATGCTTTGAGAGAATAGACTATTCTATATCACAATATTTTACACATGATCAATGGCTGCTGAATTTAATGGAAGACAATATTTGAGTCAAGACTAGTGAAACTCCACTTTGGTCCTCACGCCTTTCCATGACTGCTCCAGACTCTGTGAAATAAGTTCAAGCAATGTTTGAATTTTCCCTTCAAACCCAGAGCAAGTGCTGATTCAGCTTCCTGGTCCCCATGCCAACTCTGCTACATTGACGGCAGCCAGCCTGGGGCTGACTGGAGCTACTTTGGCACATACCTATTCCAATTCTGGCTCTTTCCCTACTGTGATGAATCCCTTTTAAGCCCAATCTCCATGAGGCAGGCAGTCTTGAATATACAGAATGTTTTTTTGGACAAGATTAAAGACAAGGTGCTCTTCAGACAGCTGAGGGCCATGGCAAAAATACCCTCCTTCACCACTCCTGGGATGCAGTGTCCAAAATTTATCTGGCTCTCTCCAGCTCTGCTGATGACTTGAGCTCCTGCTTCCCTGCATTCTTTCTCTGCCATCTGTCACAGTTTACGACTCACTGATGGTTTGGTTCACAAATAAACATTACTCAGCTGAGAAACAGGGTGGGATTTGGGGATATGATTCCATATATTGGGAGAGGCATTATAGACACAGAATCAGTTTATTCATTCAGGTTATCTCAGGTTAAACAGCATTGACTCACTGTGCCACTGATGCAGGTGAGAGGTCAGCTCAGAAAGTCCCAGATGGTTTTTCCCAGAAGCTGCTCATGACCTCTTCAGTGAAGTCATGGAGATTTTTTTTTAACTTCAGTTCAAGATTCTCTCTCGGGATGTCTCCTTGCTCATATACCTTCATCTACTACCTCTAATATTCTGATGAAGATAATGTATTTTTTTTATGATCCCTGACTCCCAGGAGATCTATTTCTTCAAAGTGATCTCAAAATGATACATTAGGTGTTTAATATATGTAAGATATTCCTTTATATGGACTTCCCAGGTGACACGAGTGGTAAAGAACTCTCCTGCCAATGCAGGAGACATAAAAAGATGTGGGTTTGATCCTTGGGTTGGGAAGATACCCTGGAAGAAGGCATGGCACCCCATTCCAGTATTCTTGCCTGGAGAATCCCTTGGACAGAGGAGCCTGGTGGGCTACAGTCCATGGGGTCACAAAGAGTTGGACATGACTGAAATGACTTAGCATTCAGCATTCATCCCTTTATACTCGATGGCACACAATGTCAATAGCTCCTAACATCACCTACATTTCCTTGAAGGCTGGGGTAATCTTTCACAAAACATAATTCAAAATACTTTAAGTAGGATGACATAGACAATCAGATCTCCAATATTTGCCCCACTCTGAATAGCTATGTCTTGGCATTTATAGCTTCTTTAAGATTTTCAAATCTCCTTTTATTTTTTTAATTTTTATTTTATATTGGAGTGTAGTTGATTTACAATGTTGTGTTAGTTTCAGGTATACAGCAAAGTGATTCAATTATATGTATATATATGTCTATTCTTTTGCAGATTTTTTCCCATGTAGGTTATTACAGAGTATCAAGTAGATTTCCCTGTGCTATATAGTAGGTCCTTGTTGATCATCTATTTTATATATAGTAGTGTGTATATGTTAATCCCAATCTTCTGATTTCATTTTAAATTTGAGTTTAAAACCATCTTTTAAAATTCCATTGAGGAAAAGGCCTTGCTTAACATTACTCTTGGAAGCTATAGCTTACATAAATAGGGATCATAACCTCTGATCAAAATAGAACTGGAGTTTGAAGCCTATTAAGCCCACTGTCGGAGAAGGCAATGGCACCCCACTCCAGTATTCTTGCCTGGAAAATCCCATGGACGAGGAGCCTGGTAGGCTGCAGTCCATGGGCTCACTAAGAGTTGGACACAACTGAGCAACTTCACTTTCACTTTCATGCATTGGAGAAGGAAATGGCAACCCACTCCAGTGTTCTTGCCTGGAGAATCCCAGGGACGGGGGAGCCTGGTGGGCTGCCGTCTCTGGGGTCGCACAGTGTCGGACACGACTGAAGCGACTTAGCAGCAGTAGCAGCAGCAAGCCCACTGTGCTCTTTTCCCCACTGAGGCCCAGTGTGCAATGGCTGAAAACAACAGCCTCCTTGGTCATGTACACAAACTGATGCCTGTACTGATTGCCAAAGACCTTGGAGACAACTTTTCCATTGGCCATTCATGACTAACATGCTGTCCCCAGTCTAGGCTTCAGACAGTTATGCGTAGCGCCTTTGGAAATCCCTAGGACAGAGTGGCCAGGGTCCACATGGGCCGAGTCATAATGTCCATCTGCACCAATTTGCAGAACATGGCGCATGTGACTGAGGCCCTCTGCAGTGCCATGTTCAAGTTCCCTGGTTGCTAGAAGATCCACATCTCCAAGAAGTGGGGATTTACTAAGTTTAATGTGGATGAATTTGAAAATATGGTGGCAGAAAAGCAGCTCATGCCAGATGGCTGTGAGGTCAAATATAGCCGTAATTGTGGCCCTCTGGACAAATGGTGGGCCCTACACTCATGAGAGTTTTGGGGCTGTCCCCATCTTAATCATGCCCACCAATAAATCCTACCTTCCTGTCCAAAAAAGAAAAAATAGAACTTAAAGTAACTTTTAGACCAACCAAAAGGAAAATGTTGGAGAAAATGTACAAGATGATGAAAGACAATGAATTCTATTTTATTTTTTGCATAGAGGAAGATATAGGTTTGTGCCTCACTCCTGACTATAGACTGGGATGTTACTGACAGATGCTTTAAGATTTCCCCTGAGGGAAGAAAGAAAAATTTGGCAACCAGCAATATGCTGGACCGAGGACACACAGCTGATGAAAAATATATTTTTTAAGCAAAAACTAAACTGAGCAGCAAATACACAAAGTTAGAACAATACAATACATGAAAGAACACACTTCCAAGACAAACCATTCAATATCATAGTAATCCAAGTCTATGCCCTGACCAGTAATGCTGAAGAAGCTGAACAGTTCTATGAAGATGTACAAACCCTTCTAGAACTAACACCCCAAAAAATGTCCTTTTCATTATAGAGGACTGGAATGCAAAAGTAGGAAGTCAAGAAATACCTGGAATAATAGGAAAATTTGGCCTTGGAGTACAGAATGAAGCAGGGAAAAGGCTAATAGAGTTTTGTCAAGAAAACACATTGGTCATAGGAAACACCCTCTTCCAAAACACAAGAGAAGACTCTACACATGGACATCACCAGATGGTCAATACCAAAATCTGATTGATTCTATTCTTTGCAGCCAAAGATGGAGAAGCTGTATACGGTCAGCAAAAACAAGACGAGGAGCTGACTGTGGCACAGACCATGAACTCCTTATTGCCAAATTCAGACTTAAATTGAAGAAAGTAGAGAAAACCACTAGACCATTCGGGGAAGGTGATGGCACCCCACTCCAGTACTCTTGCCTGGAAAATCCCATGGATGGAGGAGCCTGGTAGGCTGCATGGGGTTGCTAAGAGTTGGACACGACTGAACGACTTCACTTTCACTCTTCACTTTCATGCATTGGAGAAGGAAATGGCAACCCACTCCAGTGTTCTTGCCTGGAGAATCCCAGGGACGGGGGAGCCTGGTGGGCTGCCGTCTCTGGGGTCACACAAAGTCGGAAACGACTGAAGCGACTTAGCAGCATTCTGGTATGACCTAAATGAACTCCCTTACGATTATACAGTGGAAGTGATAAATAGATTCAAAGGATTAGATCTGATAGAGTGCCTGAAGAACTATGGAAGGAGGTTCATAACATTGTACAGGAGGCAGGGCTCAAGACCATGCCCAAGGAAAAGAAATGCAAAAATGCAAAATGGCTGTCTGAAGAGGCCTAAAGCAAAAAGCAAAGGAGAAAAGGAAAGATATACCCATTTGAATGCAGAGTTCCAAAGAAGAGCAAGGAGAGATAAGAAAGCCTTCCTAAGTGATCAGTGCAAACAAATAGAGGAAAACAATACAATGGTAAAGACTAGAGATCTCTTCAAGAAAATTAGAGATACCAAGAGAACATTTCATGCAAAGATGGGCACAATAAAGGACAGAAATGGTATAGACCTAACAGAAGCAGAAGTTATAAGAAGAGGTGGCAAGAATACAGAGAAGAACTATACAAAAATGATTTTCATGACCCAGATAATCATGATGGTGTGAAACTCACCTACAGCCAGACATTCCGGAATGTGAAGTCAAGTAGGCCTTAGGAAGCGTCACTACGAACAATGCTAGTGCAGGTGATGGAATTCCAGTTGAACTATTTCAAATACTGAAAGATGATGCTATGAAAGTGCTGTACTCAATATCAGCAAATTTGGAAAACTCAACAGTGGCCACAGGACTGGAAAAGGTCAGTTTTCATTCCAATCCTAAAGAAAGGCAATGCCAAAGAATGCTCAAACTACCGCACAATTGCATTCATCTCACACTCTAGCAAAGTAATGCTCAAAATTCTCCAAGCCAGGCTTCAACACTACTTGAACCATGAACTTCCAGATGTTCAAGTTGGTTTTGGAAAAGGCAGAGGAATCAGAGATCAAATTGCCAAAATCCTCTGGATCATCAAAAAAGCAAGAGAGTTCCAGAAAAACATCTATTTCTGCTTAGACTATGCCAAAGCCTTTGACTGTGTGGATCACAATAAACTGTGGAAAATTCTGAAAGAGATAGGAATACCAGACCCCCAAAAATAAAGCCAGCTGCTGTTTCCACTGTTTTCCCACCTATTTGCCATGAAGTTTTAGGACCAGATGCCATGATCTTTACTAGTGTGTGAGATTAGTGCAATTGTGCAGTAGTTTGAGCATTCTTTGGCATTGCCTTTCTTTGGGGTTGGAATGAAAACTGACCTTCTCCAGTCCTGTGGCCACTGCTGAGTTTTCCAAATTTGCTGGCCTATTGAGTGCAACACTTTCACAGTGTCATCTTTCAGGATTTGAAATAGAAACTGGTATTCCATCACCTCCACTAGCTTTGTTCGTAGTGATGCTTCCTAAGACCCACTTGACTTCACATTCCAGGATGTCTGGCTCTAGGTGAGTGATCACACCATCATGATTATCTGGGTCATGAAGATCTTTTTGTACAGTTCTTCTGTGTATTCTTGCCACCTCGTCTTAATATCTTCTGCTTCTGTTAGGTCCATATAATTTCTGTCCTTTATTGTGCCCATCTTTGCATGAAATGTTCTCTTGGTATCTCTAATTTTCCTGAAGAGATCTCTAGTCTTTCCCATTCTATTGTTTTCCTATTTCTTTGCATTGATTGCTGAAGTTGGCTTTCTTATCTCTCCTTGCTATTCTTTGGAACTCTGCATTCAAGTGGGTATACCTTTCCTTTTCTCCTTTGCTTTTCTCTTCCCTTCTTTTCACAGCTATTTGTGAGGCCTCCTCAGACAGCCATTTTGCTTTTTTGCATTTCTTTTTCTTGGGGATGGTCTTGATCCCTGTCTCCTATACAATGTCACAAACCTCCGTCCATAGTTCATCAGGCACTCTATCTACCAGATCTAGTCCCTTTAATCTATTTCTCACTTCCACTGTGTAGTCATAAAGGATTTGATTTAGGTCATACCTGAATGGTCTATTCAGGTGGTTTTCTCCACTTTCTTCAATTTTAGTCTGAATTTGGAAATAAGGAGTTCATGATCCAAGCCACAGTCAGCTCCCGGTCTTGTTTTTGCTGACTATGTAGAGCTTCTCCATCTTTGGCTGCAAAGAATAGAATCAATCTGATTTTGGTATTGACCGTCTGGTGATGTCTATGCATTACATCATCGAAAAAGCAAGACAGTTCCAGAAAAACATGTACTTCTGCTTTATTGACTATACCAAAGCCTTTGACTGTGTGGATCACAACAATCTGTGGAAAATTCTTCAAGAAATGGGAATACCAGACCACCTGACCTGCCCCCTGAGAAATCTATATGCAGGTCAAGAAGCAAAAGTTGGAGCTGGACATGAAACAACAGACTGGTTCCAAATTGGGAAAGGAGTACATCAAGGCTGTACATTGTCACCCTGCTTATTTAAGTTATATGCAGAGTTCAGTTTAGTTCAGTTCAATCTCTTAGTCGTGTCCGACTCTTTGCAACCCTGTGAATCGCAGCACTCCAGGTCTCCCTGTCCATCACCAACTCCAGGAGTTCACTCAGACTCACATCCATCAAGTCAGTGATGCCATCCAGCCATCTCATCCTCGTAGTCCCCTTCTCCTCCTGCCCCCAATCCCTCCCAGCATCAGAGTCTTTTCCAATGAGTCAACTCTTCCCATGAGGTGGCCAAAGTACTGGAGTTTCAGCTTTAGCATCATTCCTTCCAAAGAAATCCCAGGACTGATCTCCTTCAGAATGGACTGGTTGGATCTCCTTGCAGTCCAAGGGACTCTCAAGAGTCTTCTCCAACACCACAGTTCAAAAGCATCAATTCTTCGGCGCTCAGCTTTCTTCACAGTCCAAATCTCACATCCATACATGACCACTGGAAAAACCATAGCCTTGACTAGACGGACCTTTGTTGGGAAAGTAATGTCTCTGCTTTTCAATATGCTGTCTAGGTTGGTCATAACTTTTCTTCCAAGGAGTAAGCGTGTTTTAATTTCATGGCTGCAGTCACCATCTGCAGTGATTTTGGAGCCCTAAAAAAATAAAATCTGACACTGTTTCCACTGTTTCCCCATCTATTTCCCATGAAGTGATGGGACCAGATGCCATGATCTTCGTTTTCTGAATGTTGAATTTTAAGCCAACTTATTCACTCTCCTCTTTCATTTTCATCAAGAGGCTCTTTAGTTCCTCTTCACTTTCTGCCATAAGAGTGGTGTCATCTGCATATCTGAGGTTAGTAATATTTCTCTCAGCAATCTTGATTCCAGCTTGTGCTTCTTCTAGCCCAGGGTTTCTCATGATGTACTCTGCATAGAAGTTCAATAAGCACGGTGACAATATACAGCCTTGACATACTCCTTTTCCTATTTGGAACCAGTCTGTTGTTCCATGTCCAGTTTTAACTGTTGCTTCCTGACATGCATACAAATTTCTCAAGAGGCTGGTCAGGTGGTCTGGTATTCCCATCTCTTTCAGGATTTTCCACAGTTTAATGTGATCCACACAGTCAAAGGCTTTGGCATAGTCAATAAAGCAGAAATAGATGTTTTTTGGAACTCTCTTGCTGCTTCAATGATCCAGCATATGTTGGCAATTTGATCTCTGGTTCCTCTGCCTTTTCTAAAACCAGCTTGAACATCTGGAAGTTCATGGTTCATGTATTGCTGAAGCCTGGCTTGGAGAATTTTGAGCATTACTTTAATAGCGTGTGAGATGAGTGCAATTGTGTGGTAGTTTGAGCATTCTTTGGCATTGCCTTTCTTTTGGGATTGGAATGAAAACTGACCTTTTCCAGTCCTGTGGCCACTGTAATTGGTGGGCTCTATTAAATGTTGGATGTGTCAATTTTTGTCAGTCAAACAAGTCAAATAACACACTCCAGGACCAGGGCAAGAGGGAATTGATCCAACCACAGGTAAGATATTAATGTGGCAAAAATACATTAATTTTTAAATAGTATTTATTAAAGGACTTTTCAGGTGGCACAGTGGTAAATAAGCTACCTGCCAATGCAGGAGACTCAAGAGACATGGGTTTAATTCCTGAGTCAGGAAGATACCCTGAAGTAGGAAATGGCAACCCACTCCAGTATTCTTGCCAGGAAAATTCCATGGACTGAGAAGCCTCGCGAGCCATGTCCATGGGGTCACAAAGAGTTGGATATGACTGAGCGACTGAACACACACACACACACACACACACACACACACATACACGTTAAAGGTCTACAGTAATAATATAATAAATACTAGATCTTAAAGTCTTATATATTCAACTAATCATTGTATAATATGAATCTAGTACAGGTCTCATCCTGCAGTAGGTGGTCAATTAATGTTTACTGAAAAACTGAATAGCAAACATTTGTGACGCATTTATTGAATCATTATATGAGGTCAATTATATAGAAACTGGCATCATCCCCATGTTCAGAGGAAGAAAGTAACATTCACAGAGATGCTTTAACTTGCCTAAGTTCACCCAGTTAGAAGTGGGGTCAATGGAAACAGCAGAAAGGGAACCCAAACTCTGTGTCTGTACTTTTCCTCTCTGGGTCACGCTACCTCCAGTCCTGTGTACTGCGCTGCATGGGGAGAGCTGAGGAGGAATGGGGAGAGCTTCAGGGTTTTTTCTGATTCTCCAGGGGCCTACAAATCACATGGATTAAATTTTTTTAATGCCAAAAATAAATACACGAAGAATAACTACACCAGGAATTCAGGAAAAAGGAACACTGCTCTTTTCAGGCTTCTTGGTAGAGCATCAAAGAACTTCTCAGCCTGGTCCTTGCCAGCCTCATCAGGTGTCATCTCTCCAGTCTCAGCCATGCCTCCTGCCATCTGCTGTAATGCCTTGGATGAGGACTATCTACTTTCAAGCTTTGGTTACTAGTCTCCCTCTGCCAAAAATAAAATCATGCTCCTTAAATGACTGACTCAACTGTTACTCTCTCTCTGAAGCCTTTCCAGCCCTTCCACACACCACACCCCCACTCCTGGCTGAATTAATCACCCCTTCATCTATTTTATCATAGACCTCCGTTCAGAGTCAACTCCTGAATTAGCCTTTGCCACAGTCAGTTGACCTCCTCAACTATTCCAAGCCCCTTGAAGAAAAGGACTGTACCCTATCAAAACTAAAGGTTAGAGATTAATCCTACATCCCTGGAGAATGGTGAGAACTCTGGCCTGATTAAATCTAAGAGCTGGTTTGAAGTGGTAGACAACAAAGTTTGGAGAGTGGGGGACCTTAACACTGAAGATCAGAGGATGCCATACTGAAGATTATAATGGCAAGTTTCTGGCAACTCTTCTAAAGAAACAGATGGGATGAAATTGAGGCTGTGAGAAGACAAAAAAAGTAGCTGGACGACAAATTCAGTTTGAGACCGGAAACTTGTTTTGAATGGGAGAAAACAAAGTGGAATTGAGTTAATGATGAAATGAAATAGTTTAGGAATTTTTATGGGAACCAGATCCATAATTTTAGTCCTTCACCTCCAAATTGGTTTTTGTTTATAGCATCAGTGACAACTTATTTTTTCCTCACCATTGACTTTTTCAATTAGATGCTATGAGATGCCCATCACAGCTAGGATCTAATCTTTATAATAAACTTGTGATGTCAGATTATAGCCTCTGCTATAGATAAGGAGGCACAGGTCAAGTAGCTTTTCTGGGTTACACAGCTAATGAGTGTAAGGACAGTGATTTGAACCCAAGTTTCTGGGTTTGCAAAACCTGTTCTCCAACAGGCAAGCACGGATAAGAAAACATGGCAAGTGTGTGCATTTAACCTGGGTGGAAATGTGAAATAAGTTGGGAAACTGAAGCCAACTCATGGCAAAAATAACAGCATCATCCTTCTATGAGGAGGGTGGGGTTCCAAGAGAGGCTTATGATAATGAGGCACTAATTGCTAATACCTCATTACCTAAGATCGACCTGTGATGAAAGGTGGTGATAGCCAATGCTATGAAAGAGGTAGGTGTGAGGAAGGTATCAGATTCAGGATTTTCAGGTGCTTTATCCACACTGAGACACTCCAATGATTATGTGGTTAGAATTGAGTTAAGAAGTGTTAGTCACTCAGCTGTGTCCCCATGGACTGTAGCCCACCAGGCTCTTCTGTCCATGGGATTCTCCAGGCAAGAATATTGGAATGGGTAGCCATTCCCCTCCCACTGAGTCAGGGGATCTTCCTGACTCAGGGATCAAACCCACATCTCCTGCATTGCGGGCAGATTCTTTACTGTCTGAGCCACCAGGGAAGTCAAGAAGCAACTGGTACAAATCTGATTCACAAAATCAGGAAGTAAAACATATTTTAAGTAGGACTCACTTCAACATAAGTGAGACAATACTCACTTCAAGCTAAGTTAAAAGGCAGCTTCTCTCTTCAACATGGTACAGTGGTACAGAATGCCCCATCACAAACAACATGGTCTTGTAAGAAGAACCATTTTGATATTAATAAGTAATGATTATCTTATCATTGAGCCATGTGACTCTGGGAATTATAGAGTGATTAACAATCTTGCAAAGAATTACTCGCCCACTCATCCAGGATGAGTAGTAATTTACTTGGTCAAACTGGTAAAGTGTGTTGAGTTAATTTTACTACATACGATGCTATAATCTTGTGGGGATAAGAAACAGAAGCTAATTGGTCCTTTTTTAGCCAACCCATTAAAACTTAAGGAAAGATTTGATGTATATGATCAGTTTCCCTCCCACCGCCCCCCCACACTTTTTGCAATATAAGTTTTAATCAATTCTCCACTTTAGAGGAAAAAGTGAAAATGAAAAATACTATCATTGTTTTATTCTCAACTTGTGTCTTTCCCCACAAAAAAACCTAACACAGCTTAAAAGACAAATCTGTGTTTTTATCTAGTATTACTTTATTTCTCTCTCTAGGAAAGAACATTACTCCTAGATTAGAGAAGGGACTGGTCAATGATTTCAATTGGAACCAATAACAAAATTTTTTTGTTTAAAAGTCTGGTGATTCAAGCATTAATTGTCATGTCTGGAGAGCTAAAGTCTCTGTTTTCATGCCCCTTCATGTGGCTCCTTTAACAGCATTTCCTTTTCATCAGGTGCCCCACAAGCCATATTTTGGAATGAAGGAAAAGAAAAGATAACAGAGAGAAATGGAAGGGAGTAATTTGTTTTCATGTATATTGGTATATGATAGCTTGACTTCTGAACAAGAGAATGTATTTTTTAAATAGAATGGAATAAATTCACAGGTCCATACTCAAAAAATCTATTTCTGTATGTGTGTATATAGATATAAAAAAAACCCATATAGATTTTACAGATACAAAAGCATATGCATAAGTATATAAAAAAATTCACAAAATTTTAGGCATTATAGAAACACACATAGATTATAAATATGAAGAAAATGGTGTATAATAAAAATGAAACATCTGGCCCTCCAGATATGCATTTTAATGAGTACTTTAATGATAGCATGTGACAAATGGAGCATATGGCATATCAGTGAAGTCTTGCTACAGAGAACTGGACAGATCTTTTGAACCAAATTTTGTAGCATCTAGATTTACCCAGAGTATTTTTCTAAACTCACAAATTCAAAACCAATTTAAATTCAATAACTGAACATTTGTTAATTTTTTATTGTTTATACATTAAACTTCTTCCTAGGGGAAACACATGTAGCACAAAATGCATATATCTCAATCTAAAATGACAATTTGAATGACTGTGATGAAGCTAATCTTGCTCATTCTGCTACTACTCAGGCTTTTTCTTTGGACCATGGAACTGTTTTAAAAGCTGGTTATGATCTATACAAAGGCCTCAATAAAGAAGAAACTTGTTCAAAACTCTTTGAGAGGCTTGCAGAAACTTTCCTACAACTAAGGCTCTTATGGGAAACATAATCCCATTCTCACCTACAGCTTGACCCTCAAATCTTCAGCCTGCCTTCAATAATGAAAGTTCATTGCTTAGAGCAAACAACAAGCATTTTGTGTAGCACCAGGAGCCCCTGAAATGGAGTTCTTTTGATGGTATGGTTCTGCAGCCTCGGGAGGTCATTGGCAAGATGCCACTTTGATATAGCAACTTCATTCCCTAAACTAGGGGCCAAGTGAGAAATGTCAAATCATGTTGAAAGAGAAGACACTGACTTACTGTAAAAGGAGAGAATACTACAAGAGCTTATTTTAAAAGACTTGTTTGGACAAACAAGGAAGCAGGGCACTTGGAGGAAAAGAGCAGAGGGAGTTTAGCGAGGAGACAGACACTGAGGCCACTTTTCCACTGGATTCTGGAAGCTCCAGTGCTCTATCTGGAAAGTGGGGTAAGAGTTATGCTTAGCCCACAGATTTGTTGGGGAATTAAATTAAACGATCCAACAAATGCAGACAGCTAAATGTTAACTAGGTCCTTGCTGTGCCCAGTTCCTACATCTGCATTTGTGGCTTGAAATAACACCCTACATAATCCAGATAAGAAATTCAACCCATTGGTGGTATGTATAGAAAAATAAAAACAAAGCTTTCCCTTATTGGAGATGAGTGGCTCACAGACTGGAGAGTGCGTGACCTCTCAGTCTCACCAACGTACCCTCTCTTCTTTCCCATTTCATGTTTTCTTCATTCCACTCTTCTTCCTCCTATTCTTGGACAGTTAAATTCTTCCCTCTCTCTCGCTGAGTAGCCTTACTTCCTCCTGAGGCCTGGATGCCTCCTTTCCTCCAGATGCTAGAGGGATGCATTGACATTCCATCTTACCAGTCACTAGAATAAGGCTATTTTCTCACCATAAGAAATCTGAAGAAGTAAAAATTTTACAAACTCCTTACAGTTGATTACTATTCAGTTCAGTTCAGTTCAGTTCAGTCACTCAGTTGTGTCCAACTCTCTGCGACCCCATGAATCACAGCACACCAGGCCTCCCTGTCCATCACCATCTCCCAGAATTCACTCAAACTCACGTCCATTGAGTCAGTGATGCCATCCACCCATCTCATCCTCTGTCGTCCCCTTGTCCTCCTGCCCCCAATCCCTCCCAGCATCAGAGTCTTTTCTTGACTCAATGAGTCAACTCTTCCCATGAGGTGGCCAAAGTACTGGAGTTTCAGCTTTAGCATTAGTCCTTCCAAAGAACACTCAGGGCTGATCTCGTCAGAATGGACTGGTTGGATCTCCTTGCAGTCCAAGGGACTCTCAAGAGTCTTCTCCAACACCACAGTTCAAAAGCATCGATTCTTCGGTGCTAAGCTTTCTTCACAGTCCAAATCTCACGTCCATACATGACCACTGGAAAAACCATAGCCTTGACTAGACGGACCTTTGCTGGCAAAGTAATGTCTCTGCTTTTCAATATGCTGTCTAGGTTGGTCATAACTTTTCTTCCAAGGAGTAAGCGTGTTTTAATTTCATGGCTGCAGTCACCATCTGCAGTGATTTTGGAGCCCCCAAAAATAAAGTCTGACACTGTTTCCACTGTTTACCCATCTATTTCCCATGAAGTGATGGGACCAGATGCCATGATCTTCGTTTTCCGAATGTTGAGGTTTAAGCCAATTTTTTCACTCTTCTCTTTCACTTTCATCAACAGGCTTTTTAGTTCCTCTTCACTTTCTGCCATAAGGGTGGTGTCATCTGCATATCTGAAGTTAGTGATATTTTTCCTGGCAATCTTGATTCCAGCTTGTGCTTCTTCCAGCCCAGGGTTTCTCATGATGTACCCTGCATATAAGTTAAATAAGCAGGGTGACAATATATAGCCCTGACGTACTCCTTTTCTTATTTGGAACCAGTCTGTTGTTCCATGTCCAGTTCTAACTGTTGCTTCCTGACCTGCATATAGGTTTCTCAAGAGGCAGGTCAGGTGATCTGGTATACCCATCTCTTTCAGGATTTTCCACAGTTTATTGTGATGCACACAGTCAAAGGCTTTGGCATAGTCAATAAAGCAGAAATAAATGTTTTTCTGGAACTCTCTTGCTTTTTCCATGATCCAGCAGATATTGGCAATTTGATCCCTGGTTCCTCTGCCTTTTCTAAAACCAGCTTGAACATCAGGAAGTTCATGGTTCACATATTGCTGAAGCCTGGCTTGGAGAATTTTGAGCATTACTTTAATAGCGTGTGAGATGAGTGCAATTGTGCGGTTGTTTGAGCGTTCTTTGGCATTGCCTTTCTTTGGGATTGGAATGAAAACTGACCTTTTCCAGTCCTGTGGCCACTGCTGAGTTTTCCAAATTTGCTGGCATATTGAGTGCAGCACTTTCACAGCATCATCTTTCAGGATTTGAAATAGCTCCACTGGAATCCCATCACCTCCACTAGCTTTGTTCAATAGTGATGCATTCTAAGGCCCACTTGACTTCACAATCCAGGATGTCTGGCTCTAGGTCAGTGATCATACCATCGTGATTAGCTTGGTCATGAAGATCTTTTTGTACAGTTCTTCTGTGTATTCTTGCCACCTCTTCTTAATATCTTCTGCTTCTGTTAGGTCCATACCATTTCTGTCCTTTATTGAGCCCATCTTTGCATTCAATGTTCCCTTGGTATCTCTAATTTTCTTGAAGAGATCTCTAGTCTTTCCCATTCTGTTGTTTTCCTCTATTTCTTTGCATTGATCACTGAGGAAGGCTTTCTTATCTCTTCTTGCTATTCTTTGGAACTGTGCATTCAAATGCTTATATCTTTCCTTTTCTCCTTTGCTTTTCGCTTATTTTCTTTTCACAGCTATTTGTAAGGCCTCCCCAGACAGCCATTTTGCTTTTTTTCATTTCTTTTCCATGGGGATGGTCATGATCCCTGTCTCCTGTACAATGTCACGAACCTCTGTCCACATAGTTCATCAGGCACTCTATCTATCAGATCTAGTCCCTTAAATCTATTTCTCACTTCCAATGTATAATCATAAGGAATTTGATTTAGGTTATACCTGAATGGTCTAGTGGTTTTCCCTACTTTCTTTAAGTCTGAATTTGGCAATAAGGAGTTCATGATCTGAGCCACAGTCAGCTCCCAGTCTCGTTTTTGCTGACTATGTAGAGCTTCTCCATCTTTGGCTGCAAAGAATAGAATCAATCTGATTTCGGTGTTGACCATCTGGTGATGTCCATGTGTAGAGTCTTCTCTTGTGTTGTTAGAAGAGGGTGTTTGCTATGACGAGTGCGTTCTCTTGGCAAAATTCTATTAGCCTTTGCCCTGCTTCATTCTGTATTCCAAGGCCAAATTTGGAACAGTTGATTACTATTATTACTGGCTAAAATAATGCTTGATCACTTGGAACCTCCAGAACAATGACAATCATGGAATATAATGAGACTAATTCCATAGCAATTATTTCAAATTCATAGTAACATTCAATCATAAAGCAGAATATATGAGATCTGTCATTTTCTGTTTCCTATAGCCAAGGCAGTTTGAGTAGAAGGGTAGACTATTCTGGAATCTGTGACATATTTTCACGGGCCCATGAATTTCTTTTGAAGATTTAATATTTTGGGTTTTTCATGTTTATGATACTCTGAAAAGCTAAAGTAAGCTTATTCTACCTCATCTGGATGACCATCTTATGAACAATTAAGTGTCAAATGATATGACAACATTTCCTTCTACATCTTAATGTATAATATCATGAAAAAATAAACTTACTCCCTCACATCATACATGATAAATAATATATAAATATTAAAGGGAAAACAATAAAGCTTTCAAAGGAAAACAGAATATATTTGTAATTTTGTAATAAACAATGATTAAGCCGGGTACTGCACTAATAGTATGAGAAATGGAACTTTATTAAAATTAAAAGTTCTATTGCCATAAAACATCAGTAAGAATAGCCATTGAATGCTAAATCACAGGCTGAGCAAAAATAACAGTAATCTATATGTCTGAACAAGAACCCATATCTAGAATATGCTTTCTTGAAGTTCAAATTAGTAAGGAAATGACTAACACACTATTTCTATGTGAGCAAAAGACTTGAACAGGCACTTAACAAAGGTGATATCTAAATTCTAAAGAATGTATTAGGAAGTGCTCAACACAATTACCTATTGGAGAAATGACAAAAGAAGGCCCAAGTGATAGTGCACTACACACCCAAAGGAGGGGCCAAGGTGAAAAGAACGAAAATAGCAAATGCTCAGGAGCAAGAGGAACATCCTTACCTGGAAACCACTGAGGGTGCAAATCAGTTTAAATATTTTGGAAGACAGCTTATTAGTACTTAAGAAGCATAAAGTATGCCCATCCTGTGACCCAGTAACCTGCACCAAGCTATAGAACCAAGATAAATCAGAGTAAATTTCAAAGAAACTATGTGCTCAAGGATGTTCATAGCAGTTGTATTAATAATATGCAGAGACTGAAAAAATGCTAAATGTCCATGAAGAGGATAATTGAAAAAGAAATTGCTCTATATCAATACAATGGAATACTAAACAGCAGTAACCAAGAACAAAAAATACCTACACATACATTATAGATGAATTTCACACTACACTTTGTATTGTGAGAAAACCAGAATTTTTTTAAAAAAAGTAAATGCAGTATTGACATTTATATGATGCTCAAGAACAAGCAAAATGTAATAATAAAGGTAAGAATAGTAGGTATTTCCAGAAAGAGAATGGATACTAATATTCACTAAGAAGGGGCAGGCAAGAATATTCTTAAGTGATAAAAATCTTCTCTATTCTATCTTGGTATAGGTAGTGGTTACATAGCCTTATATATGTGAAAAAAATGAGCATGTAAAATTTGTGCACTTTGCAGTATATAACTTACACTTTAAAAGGAGGTGGTGTTATTTTTTTACTTAACAATATTGTACTGATTCTCCATCACCTCCACTGCACCATCAATCCATAAATATCCTGAATTCAGCTGTCAAAGGGCAAAACTAAAGGTGTGTTTATCCAAATTTTCACTTTTTTCTAGTGGAAGAGAACTTTTATAAGAAAAGTTAAAATGCCAGAATATCTTGCAAACAGGTCGCATACCTAGTAATGTGCTCAGAACAAAGCAAATATTCTTTTTTTTTTTTTTAGGAAACCTGAATTTATTAGCAGTAGTCTTTAAGTTACTTTTGCTTTATAAATTTTATATAATTTTTTAAATTTTATTTTATTTTTAAACTTTACAGAATTGTATTGGTTTTGCCAAATATCAAGGTGAATCCGCCACAGGTATACATGTGTTCCCAAAGCAAATATTCTTCTGCATCTTTATTTAAAGCTGTAACTCCATTTGCCCAATGCTATGAATATATTAATATGACCTGTCTTAAGACCACCGTTTGTTTCCCTTTTGCCCTACTACTAATAGATCATAACTATATGCAATGCCTCAAAATACAATGGCCTCTACCTTCTTAATAACTGGTTGTTAGTTTGTTGCATGAGTGCACGCATGCTCAGTCGTGTCTGACTCTTTATGACCCCATCTACTGCAGCCAACCAGGCTCTTCTGCCTATCAGATTTTCCAGGCAAGAATACTGGAGTGGGTTGCCATTTCCTCCTCCAGGTTTGTTGGTTGTTACCGCTCTAATGACTCACTTCCACCCAAAGCTATTACTCATTTGCACCATTCAGACCCTTGAAGTGAGGCTCCAAGTTCTGTCATATTAGTCGGGAAATAACGAGTGAAGCTTGTAGCCAACATTTTTAACTCTCTTAAATCTGTATATCCCTCCATTAGAAGGTCTAATAAGTTGATATGTTATAGAACTCTGTATACCACCTCAGCAGGCACTATGCTTGATTCTATATGGAACTTTATTTCCTACTCCAAAATATTAAAACATTTTTTTATTATTTTGTCAAGACAATATTACCACATTTTTCACTTCCAACATTCTTACAAAAATGATGTTCCAAAAATTAACCATTGAAAAGTTGCATGACATCACTGTAAATAGAATTGCTGCTACTGCTAAGTCACTTCAGTCATGTCCGACTCTGTGTGACCCCATAGACGGCAGCCCGCTAGGCTCCCCCGTCCCTGGGATTTTCCAGGCAAGAACACTGGAGTGGGTTGCCATTTCCTTCTCCAATGCGTGAAAGTGAAGTTGCTTAGTCGCGTCCAACTCTTCGTGACCCCATGGACTGCAGCCCACCAGGCCTGTTTCTTTAAATGCAAAAATAAAAATCTTTTTTTGTTGTTAAAAAAAAAAAAAAAAAAAATGATATGACAAAAATGTTCAACCTTTCAGTGAACTAATAAACGTATCTAGATCCTTTTTCTAATATGAAAATGCCAATTATTACATATCTCTTGGAGAAGGAAATATCAATCCACTCCAGTATTCTTGCCTGGAGAATCTCATGGACAGAGGAGCCTGGCAGGCTACAGTCCATGGGGTCACAAGAGTCGGACATGACTTAGCAACTAAACCACCACCACCACATATCTCTTATTATAACTAAAACTGAAAAGAATCTTTAAATTCCCTTACAGATTGTACAATTAATACTCTGTGGCAATATTTATAACTGAATTTTTTTATTTTTAATATACATTAAGGCTTTGATTTAAATCCTTAACATGATATAGTGAAGCAAATAAAAAGACTAATTACAGTAAGAAAAGGTGGAAGTAGATTTAATGCTGAAATTATACTTTCATGATAATGTTGAACAAATATGTACAAAATTTTTTTTAATTATAATTTCAGCACAGAACAAAAGAATTAGCAGGAAATTACTTGTTCACGACACTCTATAAGCCAAGATTTCTTGGTTATACTTTACATTCAGAGAATATCGGTCTTTGAAGGTTTTTGATTAAATATAAAGTCTGAACTAGCAAAGTTAGTTCAAAGCTTTAAAATAATTAAAAGCTTCAATTAATTAACAGCTTCAAAGCTTTAAAATAATTAATACCACCATGTATGGTTTGTATGAACACGCATTTCCTACATTTAGAGTGTACTGACTATACTGCCTCTTCTTTGTTGGTTAGAATCAATCCATTTAAATATCAAAAAATAGCAGGTAAACATGGACATAACCTCTATGATTAAAGGTATGAAGGACAGAAAATTAGATCATAAGCAACATTGAGAAACTCTGGGGATGGACGTTTGGGGACCTGAGATGATCTATAGATGTGTCGCTTGGTTAGCCCCGATTTCCAGTTACTCATTCAAAGTCTAATCTAGGTGTTGCTGTGTTATATTTTTGTAAATATGTTTAAAGTCCATAAACAGTTAACTTAAGTAAGAGTATGATATTAATAGATAATCTGGGTGGGTCTGATTCAATGATTGAAAGACTAAGAGTGAAACTGAGGCTTCCCTAATAAAGAAGAGATTTAGCCTGTGAATGGAAGCTTTCAGGCACAGAGTTCCAGCCTGTCCTTCCTGACATCCTGTACTACAGATTTCAGACTTGCCTGGCCAACTCCCACAATTGCATAAGCAATTCCTTGCAATAAATCTCTTAACATAGATCTCCCTCTGGTTCTGCTTTTCTGGTAGAACCCTAAGTGATACAGGGCCCCAGTAATCTGAGGACATGCATATGTTCAGCAATGATAAGGAATCAATATCAAATAAAAATTTAAATCCAAAAGAACTTGGTAGTTATTTAAAAACTAACCTCTCACATATTTTCTTTTTTAAACTCTTGATTTTTAAAAAAGTTTCTAAAACAGTTATGCTTATATCTAAATACTTGAGAGAAAAAGAAAGAACTTGCTTTCAGTAGTTTAAAAAAAATGGTATCTACTTCTTATGAAGAAGCATTATTGAATCATAAAACTGGGAAAGTTTCAGACAATTACTATAAACTATATTGGATGAACAGCAAAGAGACTGCAGTGTAAGGAAACTAACACTAAAGAGAGAATTTTAGCAAACAGTCATTAGTGGTAGGTACAAGAATGACTTTCCAAACTGTGAGAGAATTGTCTCAGTGGTTACAAGTCCAGAGAACAGACAAGATCTGTCACTCTAGTAGAAACCAATCAGGATCCATAACAAATGTGGATCTGTGAGCCTCCCATTTCCCAAACCCCACCATTACCTTGGCTCTTCATACTTTCAGATCATAAAACCAATGCTCAATAAACCCCTCATTATCTTGAAGAGGATCACAAGGAACAAGAAGAAATTTAGAAGACTGAGGCTTTATTCCAAACACATGCAGCATCATAAAGACATTATGTAAGCTGAAAAGGACTGTTAAACTGCCTATCAGCAAGCTTGTAGAATTTTTTTCCCCTCCATGTTATCCAGTGGACTAAAATACTATAAAGAAGATCTATTCTATTAGAGAAAATAAAAGAAGCTGCAATTTAGTTACACATTTAATAGCAGCATGAGTAAAGTTTCAACTTCATCATAATATAAGTGATCTGGGTTCTTTTCTTGAAATAACTAGAACTGAGGTAGTAACCCATGTCAAATGATTTACCAAAACCTGCTCTCTGAATAGTGTTCAGGAATATACTTAAATGCAGAGAGAAATGGCAACTCACTCCTATATTCTTGCCTGGAGAATTCCATGGACAAAGGAGCCTGGCAGGCTACAGTCCACGGGGTCACAAAGAGTTAGACTCGCAAGGAGTTAGACTGAGTTACTAACTTTCACATATACTTAAAGGATTTTTTGTTTGTTTGTTTTAAAATTATGGCGAGAGATTAAAGGATGCCTTAGAATAGAAAGACAATGGAACGGAATGTGTGACATCTGTTTCTTTTCAGATAACTTGGACTAAATTTGAATCACTGAGGTTTTAGAGTTGAGAACCAAAAACTGATGGAAATGTTCACAAGAGATTTCATTAAACTTTGAGTACAAGCAAAATTTCCTTGTTATGTAGGTGATAAAATGTAGCATAAAATTAAAAGAATGAGATTGGTGTTTCTGTCAAACAAAAGTTCAGTCATTTATAATCAGGAATTAAGACCCTCAGTCATTTTCAGACATCAAACCTTCTGGCACAGAGAAAGCTTGGAGGAAGGAAAAGACAAAGGGAATCTCAACTGATTAAGATTGACCCCCTAAGACAGCCAGATCAGAAGGAGATCAGCCCTGGGATTTCTTTGGAAGGAATGATGCTAAAGCTGAAACTCCAGTACTTCAGCCACCTCATGCGAAGAGTTGACTCATTGGAAAAGACCCTGATGCTGGGAGGAATTGGGGGCAGGAGAAGAAGGGGATGACAGAGGATGAGATGGTTGGATGGCATCACTGACTCGATGGACATGAGTTTGGGTGAACTCCGGGAGTTGGTGATGGACAGGGAGGCCTGGCGTGCTGCGATTCATGGGGTCGCAAAGAGTAGGACACGACTGAGTGACTGAACTGAACTGAACTGAAGTGAAAACAGCCAGAGTCCTTTAAGAGTTAGCATTAGTTCTTTAATAAGGAGGAAATGGAGCTTCATATCAGAATTCACCAAGGTCTTTTGTAGTGGAACTGTCCTGAACTGTGGCTTTAGTCTCATTATTTAACTAAAATATGCCCCACAGTCTCAGCCATTGTAAGATGAAGCATTGAATACTTAACTGAGTGTCATTTCAGGTATCCCTGAACCAGTGTGATTAATGGTTGTATTATATCATCATGTATGTTACCATTGTACCTAACCAGAATTTCATGGTCAGTAATAAATGTCACTGGGATGTATTATTATTATCTTCATTGTTCTTTTTAAATACTGGCAAGATTTCTAGGTATCATTTGGAATAAAAATTTATGTGTTGGCTTATATACTGAAATTCTGTGTCAATTAACACACACACACACACACACACACATATATATATTTATTAGAGTAAAATGTTGCTACAATGGTGTGCTTTGGAAGCTATTAATTCAATCTAAAAAAAAGTTATTAAGAACCTTGAAGTCTTTAAGTAACTATGAAAATAGATTGACAGTTAATATGAATGTTAAGAGAGAATGCACAAGTCTGTGTTTTTACACAGGCTGTGTGGATGGCCACCAGTGGACCACATATCCTGGTATTCATGCCTTTGTGCCATACCTTCCCATACTTAATAGAACCCACCTTTCTTTGCAGGAGATCAATCAAGATGGCAGAGTGGGAAGATGTGGAACTCACTTTCGACCAAAAACAATCAAAAATACATCCATATGTGGAAGAAGTTTCACTGATAACTAATTGGAAACTGGCAGAGAGACTCTTGTACAAACAAGGGTATAAGAAAGATCCACATGTAACTGGGTAGGAAGGGAAGGGAAGAGAAGCAATCAGGTTGGGATCTATGCCCCTAAGAGAGGAGACTCAGAAACAAAGGGAGAATACATGAGTGGAGATCCACTCTGAGGAGAATACAGGAGCAGTTTGAGCCGCATTTTAGGAGTCCCAATCCTGGGTCCTACATAGGGAAGATAAGCCCCCTTAGCTGGCTGAAGGGCTGCAGGAACTAAGAGGAGGGCTGTGGGAAGCCTGACTGAGCCCCGCTTGGGAGGAGTATGTGAGTGCTGGCTTGCTCCCAGGGCAGGGTGGAGAGGGCAGACTGAGGACTGCTCCTGTTTTCCTGAGACCACCCTGGAATGCATCCCAGCCTGAGCCAAGCAAACGTTCCAGCCCCACCTATTTCACCTTGCAGCTCCACGCTAGAGCAAAGGCTGCTGTGACTGGCTGGGAAGAGAGTTCAGACACAGGACACAGAGGTGACTCAGACCTCGGGCTTCATCTGCACGGGCACGGGCAGCCAAAGCTGGTGTTTACACAGGCAGGGCACCAGGGGTGGTCTTGATCTCTGACGGCAGCCAGACCTCCACAACCCATGCCCAATACTCTCCAAGAGCCACCCGGGCCCCACCTGCCCTGCAGCATGACTCCACAACAGACTGGTGGTCGTGGAGGCTGATTGCTGTGGTGAACAAAGGAGACTCAGATACAGCAGGGGCTGCCGTTGCTGATGACGCTGGCACAGGCAGCACACTGGAGGCCACCTGAGCTCTGTGGCTGGCCTGCCATAGCCCCTGACTGGTCACAAGCCTAGAGTCTGCATGGGCCCCTCTTGCTCCAACACGGCTCCTCTCTGTGGCAAAGGTGCCAATGCTGGGAAAGGGGAGAGCACGTATTTAAAGGGAACAGAGTCAACTTGGACCCAATCCTCAGAGCTTCTGCTCCATCAACCTGGGATCTAACCCCACCCCTGATAAGACAGTGACAGCCTCTGAGCAGAGGGGAAATCCCACCTCACAACTGGCTCCAGCTCTAGGTCCTTTGTCTCCATCCCCTCTCCCTACCGCAGTGATAACCACCAGCGTACCATGAAGACAGGTGACTTCTGCTCATATCAAGTCCAGCCCTCCTGCCAAAGGTACGCACACTGTATAGGGTTGCTCTCACATAAGGACACCCTTTCAAGACTGCACTTGATAAATTTTAACCTAAATTCATAAAAACAGAGAAAGTTAAGCAAAATAAAAAGCCAAGGGAACTGTTCTCAATTGAAAGAGCAAGAGAAAACCCCTGAAAAATAACTGAAACAGAAACAAACAATGTGCATCAGATAAAGAATTCAAAGCATTAGTAATAAGAATGCTAACTGAATTCTTAGAATTCAGAACAGATGAACAGATGAACACTGAGAACCAAATCGGCTAGGTTTCTACCCAGTAAAGTTACTATTTGGGGAGAGATACTTTAAGGCTATGTTACTGTACTGCTCCTCCTTCTACTATTGTCTACTAATTTTACACACTAAATTCACTCTTCTAGACTTCTATTTAGCCAATTACAAGATCCAAAAACTTAAAAATACTTTGAGACTAAATAATGGCAAAGTTAGAAATCTTTTCAGGAAGTACTAGCCTGACACAGTATAGAGGTTTAAGCAAAAATGTACATAATTTTGATAAAGTCCAGGGTTTTCTGTTTCTCAAAAGTTTTAGTTAAAAATAAATAGCTTTTTCCTAAATTATCCAGGTAATTATAGTTAATTGACCCAGATGTAGCATTATATGCTTTGCCAGCATTTCAAAGATGCATTTCAGTATCTATTAAAATGTCTTTTTATGATGTGAATTATTTTCTTCTCTGATAAAGCCTTACCATTGTGAATAATCAAACTATTCAAACTACTTTTCATAATGCAATTTAAAAGAAGCTAATGAAAAATCCTGAGTTCAGGTTCTAGGCTAGAAGTGTGCCTGCATTGGGAGGGGAAAGAAATTAGGAACATGCTCCCATTGACATTCTCCAGGAATTATTTTAGAACATAACACATGTTTAAAGTTTCTTAGAAACTCTAGAAAATGAGGAGTAAATATCACAAATTAGGTCAAATAAGGTACATTAAAATCAACCTGTAAGGAAGAGTATTACTGTTATTAATACAATTTGACTTAATTTAAAAACAATTTATAGACTTCATGTGCTATTACCAAAGGGGGAAAAAAAGGAGAAATTCAGCACAGAATGCCTATGTACCTTACTTTCCCTGAGATTAACATGCATTAACCCTTTGAAGCCCCCATCACTTGCACCATGCTGAACACACAGTATTTGTGAGTCTGTATGGAGTAGGGCTGAGAACTTAGCAAAACCACTCATAAATTCATAAAACTATTGTATATCAACCTATCTTTAAAAGTTAACAAGCATATTGGGATTGGTGGAAAATGCACACGTGTACATAAACAGTATAAGCTGAGGTCAAGAGTATAGCTTCACACTTAGAATAACTTAAGGTAAACACCCAACAAGTCTAAAACGTTATAACTCAAATTCTGTCCAACTTTATGTGCTCCAGGACATTTCTTCTGAATGCAAAGTCCTCTAGACAACTTAGAGAACTGGAAGGTTAGGAGGAAAGACACCAATTAGCACAGGTACTAAATTTTTTTCATGACCCAGGATATGTCAGTACTCTCTGCATCTGAGTTCTTAAAATCCATGTCTGTAAAATCAAAATTATGATACCGACTTGCTTCTCAATGTTGTTGTGAAGGTTATCCAGTAAGAGGCACAGCATTCTAAAACATTGAAATGGGTTCCTCTATAATAAAGTCAAATGTCAGTATCTGTTCCCCAGAGATATGGTAGATTTTTCTCTTCTGGGAGACTTTATGAAGTCATTTGTCCTGAAAGTTTGTAACATCCACTGGTCTGAAAGGAGAATGTTGGATTAAATTTCCTGACATCCTTTACAGCTTTATTCTCTTATAAACTGAATGCTGCTTTCATAAAACAGTTCTCAGTAAGGTCCGATCAGTGATATGTGCTCTGTCATCCATTCTTGGCCTTCCGAATTGTTCTCCAGATTGTGTCCACAATGATCTTTTTGAAACACACATGTAAAGCTGTCACACACACTCCTTTTAAAGCCCTTGAATGCCTTTCCTTTGGGTTTTAGGACAAAGATCAAACTCCTTAATAGTCCACAAAATCTACTGTGGTCAAAACCTACTATGGTCTGAGGCCTACCTTCATACTACCCTCCCAGATTCTCTCCACCATCTTCCCTCAGTGCCTCATCACCATGCTCGCTCCCAGCCAGGGCCAGAGCCTCATACATACCTCCTATCCTCTTCCAGTTAGTACCTACTTACACCACCCCCTCTTTTTCTTGGTCGCTTTCTTAAAAATATCTATTCTAACATCCATAGCACTGCGCTGATCTTCTTGACAGCACTTACTACTGCTGCAATTTACATTTTTGTGTGTGATTTTTTGATCCCTCTGTATCCTTTACTGGATTTTAAACATATTAGAATCCTTGATGTGTTGGGTCACATTGTATCCCAGGCCTTACACAGTGCCTTACCCAAAGGAGACTGTCCGTAAACTTCTGTTGAAGAATAGTATTTACTTAAATCTTTACTACTCTAATTGAAGGTAGTTAGTTCAGTTCAGTCGCTCAGTCGTATGTCCAACTCTTCACAACCCCAAAGAGACTGCAGCATGCCAGGTTTCCCTGTCCATCACCAACTTCCAGAGCTTGCTCAAACTGATGTCCATTGAGTTGGTGATGCCACCCAACCATCTCATCCTCTGTTCTCCCCTTCTCTTCCTGCCTTCAATCTTTCCCAGCATCAGAGTCTTTTCCAATGAGTCAGTTCTTCACATCAGGTGGCTAAAGTATTGGAGTTTCAACTTCAGCATCAGTCCTTCGAATGAACATTCAGGACTGATTTCCTTTAGGATTGACTGGTTTGATCTTCTTGTAGTCAAGTTAAGTCAAGTGAATCTCCCTCTTTGCATGACCTAGCTTCACATTACAAACAAGAAAGCAGTATATTGATGCTATCTTGCTATGCAAGATTTTTATTTAAATAAGATTTAAGAAAAATAGCAAAAATAACTTCTTTTTGAGTTCGGCATCTTTACTGAGAACACAAGCTGCCCTTGATCTCTGTAAGGAGTATAAATGCAGTGATGATCAGCAGCTATTGTGGAAACCCATTACTAGGTCTCAGAGTCACCCCTCAAAAGACAACAGTCCAGCCTGCTAAAAGGTCTAACCTAGATTTCCATCATTTTACATTATGTGCTAATACTTTCCTCTGTCCTCTTTAATCTTCTTGTGGGATAATGCTAACCATTTAAGCTTCCTATTGCTAGAGTCTTCTGGACTTCTTGTTTCTTTAAGGGCAATTGAAAACAGCTAGAATTATCAAAAGTATCCTGGGTAGTATATGCTTCCCGTTTCCATAAAAATAAAACCTGTCCTTAAATGTCAGCACATTTTTAAAAATATAAATCTATCAAGGAGGAAACAAACCTTTGAGTGAGCCCACCTCTTAGAGGAAATAGTTGAGTTACACGTAGGAAAGGACTTGAGAGCAGCTCTCTGAAGTAGAATAAAAACAAGAGCAGAAGTGTATTGGTTAAAACTCCTGACACCTGAAAAGAAGGAGCCCTGAATTCTGAGTACACAAAGGATTTGTTCTACCCTTGAGCAAGATGATTTCTTTGAGTCTCTATTATTTTCTTTAACAATAGAAATACTTATCTTGCATTCTATTTCATCCTCTGGGATTTTTCCTAATTATTTATTTAGATTATCTCCAGCTTTATTAAGATATTATTAGCATATAACATATTAAAGTTTAAGTGGATATACATTGTGAAATAATGACCACACAAGG
This sequence comes from Bubalus kerabau, assembly GCF_029407905.1. Lineage (NCBI taxonomy): Eukaryota > Metazoa > Chordata > Mammalia > Artiodactyla > Bovidae > Bubalus > Bubalus kerabau. The sequence goes on from NC_073626.1 coordinate 157,325,743, forward strand.
TTAATAAACACTGTTAAGCATCAGGAATTCGCTGCCTGGCATGCACAGAAGCCAATACTACGACACTGGCTTTTGAGAAAGAAAAGAACTTTATTGTGAAGCCAACTAGCATGAAGACAAGACGTAAGGCTCTCAAATTTGTCTCCTCATCCAGGGTCCCAGGCAAAATTTAAGGAGTAAGGGGAATTTCAAACTTGGAAGCTGATTTCAGTTCAGTTCAGTTCAGTCACTCAGTTGTGTCCAACTCTTTGTGACCCCATGGAATGCAGCATGCCATGCTTCCCTGTCCATCACCAACTCCCCAGAACTTGCTCAAACTCATGTCCATCAAGTCGGTGATGCCATCCAACGATCTCATCCTCTGTTGCCCCCTTCTCCTCCTGCCTTCAATATTTCCCAGCATCAGGGTCTTTTCCAATGAGTCAGTTCTTCGCATCAGGTGGCCAAAGTATTGGAGTTTCAGCTTCAGCATCAATCCTTCCAATTAATATTCAGAATTGATTTCCTTTAGGATGGACTGGTTGGATCTCCTTGTAGTCCAAGGGACGCTTAAGAGTCTTCTCCAACACCACAGTTCAAAAACATCTATTCTTTAGCACTCAGGTTTCTTTATAGTCCAACTCTCACATCCAGACATGACTACTGGAAAAACCATAGCTTTGACTAGATGGACCTTTGTCGGCAAAGTAATGTCTCTCCTTTTTAATATGCTGTCTAGGATGGTTATATAACTTATATGCAGAATACATCATGAGAAATGCTGGGCTGGATGAAGCACAAGCTGGAATCAAGATTACTGGGAGAAATATCAATAACCTCAGATATGCAGATGATACCTCCCTAATGACGGAAAGTGACGAACTAAAGTGCCTCTTGATGAAAGTGAAAGAGGAGAGTGAAAAAGTTGGCTTACAACTGAACATTCAGAAAACTAAGATCATGGCATCCAGTTCTATCATTTCATGGCAAAGAGATAGGGAAACAGTGGAAACAGTGGCTGACTTTATTTTGGGGGGCTTCAAAATTACTGCAGATGGTGATTGCAGCCATGAAATTAAAAGACGCTTACTCCTTGGATGGAAAGTTATGACCAACCTAGACAGCATATTAAAAAGCAAAGATATTACTTTGTCAACAAAGGTCCGTCTTGTCAGGGCTATGGTTTTTCCAGTAGTCATGTATGGATGTGAGAGTTGGACTATAAAGAAAGCTGAGCACAGAAGAACTGATGCCTGTATCAATACCTCCAGACAATCATCCCAGGCATGGGTGAAAAAATCCCATCACCTCTCTAAGACAATTTTTATAGTCACAGAGCAATGTCTTTTATCTCCTGAGTCAGAGAATCCTCATTCATATCAGGTTTATTTTATTTTTTGGCTGCATGTCTCAGTAAGTGAAATCTTAGCTCCCCAAACAGGGATCGAACTTGACCCCCCCCCCCCCCACTGCGGTGAAAGCATGGAGTTGTAACCACTGGACCACCAGGGAAGTCCCTCATATCAGGTTTAATAAAATTTTGCTGTAGTCATCCAAGAGCCAACCCCTACTAGCCAACACTAACAAATGAAACAACCAGACAAAGACAAACATGGACAAAGAAATCCGAAGGCCTGGCACTTTAACCAGGGTTAGGGGCTCTAACCCTTAAACTGTGAGTACCGGTACCTCAGGGCTATAACCTTTTATGGAACGTTCACTAGGATTGGGCTGGGGTGCTCACTGAGGTGATCCTGAGAAACATCTACTCACCTTCTGCCTCACCTGGGGTCAAGTCAGTGCAAGCACACTCCTCACAAGAGGAGTCCAGGCTTCCTGCAGCCCCTCTTTTAGTCCCTGCAGTCCTCCAACCAGTCAAGGGGGCTCCTCTTCCTTGTGTAGGACCCAGGACTCAAGGAACTAATCTTTGACTCTTACCACTCACTCTCCAGGGTGGGTCTGTGCCTGCATATGCTCCTTTTTCCTCTGAGTTCACTCCCAGGGCAACCTGATTGTTTACGTGTGGATCTGTCTTATAGCCTTTGCTGTACAAAGATTTGTCAGTTTCCAGTTGGTCTTCCATGAGAATTCTTCCATAGTGGATGTATTTTTAAAGTGTTTGTTGGTGAAGGTGAGTTCCATGTCCTCCTACTCCACCACCTTGATCAATCCCCTCATCATGCTCTACACTAAATTCTCAGAACTAACTCATCTTAGAGCTATAAGTTGTACTTTTTGACAAACGCTATTTATCTAATTTCCAAGCCTCTGGCAACTACCATTCTTCTCTCTGTTTCTTTGGGTTTAGGCTTTTTTAAGATTCCATATGTGAGAACATACAGTATTTGTCTTTCTCCGTCTGAATTGTCACTTAGCATAATGCCCTCAGGTCCATCCCTACTATTGCATATGGCAGGATTTCCATCTTTTTTTTTTTTTAATTTTATTTTATTTTTAAACTTTACATAACTGTATTAGTTTTGCCAAATATCAAAATGAATCCGCCACAGGTATACATGTGTTCCCCATCCTGAACCCTCCTCCCTCCTCCCTCCCCATTCCATCCCTCTGGGTCGTCCCAGTGCACCAGCCCCAAGCATCCAGTATCGTGCATCGAACCTGGACTGGCAACTCATTTCATACATGATATTTTACATGTTTCAACGCCCTTCTCCCAAATCTTCCCACCCTCTCCCTCTTTCACAGAGTCCATAAGACTGTTCTATACATCAGTGTCTCTTTTGCTGTCTCGTACACAGGGTTATTGTTACCATCTTTCTAAATTCCATATATATGCGTTAGTATACTGTATTGGTGTTTTTCTTTCTGGCTTACTTCACTCTGTATAATAGGCTCCAGTTTCATCCAACTCATTAGAACTGATTCAAATGTATTCTTTTTAATGGCTGAGTAATACTCCATTGTGTATATGTACAGGATTTCCATCTTTTTATTGGCTGAATAATATTTCATTGTGTGTGTGTATGTATATATATATATCACATTTTCTTTATCCATTCACCTGTTGACAGACATTTAGGTTGTTCTGAGGTCATCGTGGCTATTGAGAATAATGCTCCAATAAACTGGGGGTGCAGATATCTCTTTGAGACAGTGAGTTCATTTCCTTTGGATATACACCCAGAAGTGGGATTGCTGGATCAGACACTAGTTCTACTTTTAACATTTTGAGGAACCTCTTTACTGTTCTCCATAGTAGCTGCATCAGCATTACCATCAACAATATACAAGGGTTTCCTTTTCTCCACAGCCTCATTTATTTTATCTCTTTTTAATAACAGCCATTCTAACAGGTGTGAGATGATGTACAATTGTGGCTTTAATTTGCATGTCCTCGATGATTAGGGAAGTTGAGCATCTTTTCATATATCTCTTGGTCATTGGTATGTCTTCTTTGGGAAAATGTTTATTCAGTTCCTCTGCTCATTTTTAAATTGGATTGGTTTTTTGCCATTGAGTTGTCTAAGCTTCTTATATATTTTCAACATTAACCCCTTATCAGATAAATGGTTTGCAAATATTTTCTTCCATTCTGAGGTTGCCATTTTATTTTGCTGATTGTTTCCTTTTACTGTGCTGAAGCTTTTTTTTTTAATCAATAGTTTAATGTAGTCCCACTTGTTTTATTTTTTCTTTTGTTACTTATGCTTTTGGTATCACATCTAAAAAATTATTGTTAGAACCAAAATCAAGGAGATTTTTAGATATGTTTTCCTCTAGTAGTTTTATAGTTTCTGGCCTTACATTTAAGTCATTTATCCATTTCAAGTTAATTTTTGTGAATGGTGTAATGTATGGGTCCAGTTTCGTTTTCTGCATGTGGTTGGTGGTTATCCAGTTTTCCCAAAACCATTCTTTTAAAGAGACTATCTTTTCCCCCAATAAGTCATCTTTGCTCCACTGTCAAATATTAGTTGACTGTATATGTGTGTTTTTACTTCTGGGATTTCAATTTTGTTCTACTGGATGGCTATATGTCTATCTTCATGCCATTTACTATACTATAGTATAGTATACTATAGTATAGATTTCAATTACTATAGCTTGTAATAAAGTTTGAAATCAGAAAGTGTAATGCCTCCAGCTTTGTTCTTCTTTCTCAAGATAATTTTGACTATCAGGGGTCTTTTTGTGGTTTCATATAAATTTTAGGATTTTTTCCTATTTCTGTTAAAAATGTCATTGGAATTTTGATAGGGATTGCACAGAACCTATAAATGGCTTTGGGGAGTATGGACATTTAACAATATTAATTCTTGGGGTCCATTAATTCTTCTGATTCAGGACATTTTTTTTTTCATTTATTTGTGTCTTCAATTTCTTTCATAAATGACATAATTGTTTAGTGTTAAAATTTAATAAATCTATGTACAAATTTAATGTACAAATCAAATTTAACCTCCTAGGTTAAATTTATTCCTGTGTATTTTATTATTTTTTATGCTATTGTGAATCTAAGTATAGCTTATCAGTTTTTCATGTGTCTCTCCTAGAATGTATGCTACCTGAGGATAGGCTATTACTCAAATTAAGAACCACTTTAGCAAAACTGAAGGCTCAAAAGAATTATTTGTTCAATTCATAAATTATTTCAACTCATTGATAGCTATAAATATAATAATAGTTCTTATACCCAAAACTATCTTAAGCACTTTATACATATGCTGACTCCTTTATTTTCTATCGTATAGCTGGAAGCTCAGCAATGTATTCACTGTGATCAAAGAGCAGCCTTTCTCTGCTGGGAAGGCCAGCCATTCTCTCTCAGTTTTCAAAGGAATATACATGGAGTATCAAGCAAACACTCCACTCAGCTCCTAACAAATAACAGTGAGACAAATAGCCCAGCCAATCTGCTCACACATTTCTGTGTCAGGTTGTGTAAGACATCTAGCTCAGGGCCACAAGGAATACCAGATGAATAAGGTCCAGCTCATTCTCCAAAGAGCTCATAACTTTTGCTGTTGAGTCAGCCATATGTGACTCTTCGGGACCTCATGGACTGTAGCTCACCAGGATCCTCTGTCCACGGGATTTCCCAGGCAAGAAAACTAGAGTGGGTTGCCATTTCCTTCTCCAGGGGATCTTCCCAACCCAGGGATTGAACCCACCTCTCCTGCATTGGTAGGCAGATTCTGACCACAAGCCCTAATAAAAATCTGTTGCCCACCCACCCCACCCACTCCCTTCACCAGCACATTTCCCCTGCTGGACTCGCAAAATGCATGCAGCCAGTTTTATATCATCAGGTAGGAAATAGGAGACTATCTTTCTGAAGAAATCAATCCACCCAAAAGAAAAGACTTCAGCCTTCATTCCTTTCATCTCCTTGTAGCTGAGAAAGCAACATGGGTCACCAGCAGCTCTACTGGAGCCATCTGAGAGAATTCAGCCAGGGTTCTCGCTCCTGCCAAGTGTGCTCAAACTATCACGATCTCATCTGGAAATACGGCCTCAATATGTGTCAACGGTGTTTCTGCCAGTACGATGACATTGGCTTCATTAAGTTGGACCAAGTGAACTTCCTTGAATGGATCATTCAGCACATCAGTCACTCAGTCACGTTCCACTCTTTGCGACCTCATGGACTGCAGCCTGCCAGGCTTCTCTGTCTATGGGATTCTCCAGGCAAGAATACCAGAATGGGTTTCCACTTCTTTCTCCAGGGGATCTTCCTAACCCAAGGATCGAACCCAGGTCTCCTGCATTGCAGGCAGAGTCTTTACACAGAAATAATACTAGCTCTTTGTATATAAAATAAAAGTTTAAAATTTCAAAAAAAGAAAAGCCTTCAGAAATTATTTTGAGAGTATCCTAGTGTGAGAGCCAGGCCCCATATCCTATCACTCTGTGGCAAGGTCCAGAAACAGAGCTCCCAGTAATGTATTCTTTACAAATGAACAATTAGAAACCACCAGACAATGAAAGGAAGAAGAAATAGCTTAAAGAGTTGAAAGTGGTTGAAATAGCAGGAATTGAGAGTTTTTCATTATAAGTAAAGTACTACTTTTTATTCTTAAATTATGTCCAGTCATTACTTTAATAATGATTAAATTTAAATTTTAATGGGTACACAGAAGCAGAGAAGTCTGGAAAGAGGTTTGCCCATTTTGTCGAGGTCTCCATGGGTAACATTCCTCACCATGCGGAATATGTAACCTTCAGCTTCTAGTCTCTGACTTTGCAAGCTCAAAACTTCATTTTACCTGCACATAAAAATCAGGTTCATCTCTGGAAGGAGTGAAACTCAATCACACTCATGAGTTGAGGTATAATAATTTAGGATGAGACCTCACCACTCTGGTAGCCAGGATGCCTATATCTGCAAAAATGGTGTACTCATTTTCTAAGGTAAACAATATGGTTAGGTAAACGAGAATCACTGGCTTATACTGAGAAATTACTAAAAAGGTTCAGAGCCCACGCACTTGCCACAAAATCTACACTGTTAAGACAGTTGCTTGGAACCAAAAGTAACCAAATTCAGTGACCTCACCCTAAACTGTTACAATGATTCTGCAAGGCAGTGTAATTATTCACTGCCTTAAATATTCAGAATATTCTCTTATTCTAAGAATAAGAAGCTGATGCTCAGAAAATTTAATAGTTTGCCTAAGGTCACACAGCTAGCTTCAATGTCAATAGAGGTTTGTCTGATTCAGAGTATTTCTGTTGTGCCTCATTACCTTCCCAGAATAAACAAGGAAATGGGTGATACAAGGACCACCCTTCTTATCTAAGCAGTTTTCCCCCTTTCTATCATCAAAGTCCTTTATAAAAACCCATCTTCTAAATATGGAGGATTAAAAATGAAAGAAAATGAAAGGGAATAATATTTAATGAACGCCTACTTACGTAAAGCTCAGTGCTAACAATTTAAAAATTTTTCTCTACCTATTTTAAAAATTGTTTATTTAATGCATTTATAAGTCTACCTCTTTTACATACTTTTGTTTATTACATACAAACAGCAGTTATTTTGTATTATTAAACCAGATTTGGAAATTTGCTCTGCCGTATTTTGAAAATCTTGTTGGCACTTTTACATCTGTGAAGTTAATTGCAGAAAAACGTGTTCAAAAGGTCCAACGTGTCTCCAGTGAGTAATGCCGCAGTCAGTTCAGAAAATGAAAATAGAAGTCATAGCATCATATTCTGTTACCACCACTGCTTGAAAGCCAGATCTTAATGAGCCCAGCTCCATAATCTGCCTGAGCGTTTATAGACCTTGGGAGGGGAACGCTAGAGCTTTAGGCTAAAGCAGCAGCAGAGAATGTCTCTCACTAGTGTAAGAACAGTGCTGGGTATGGCTGTTCTGAGGGCAGGCTCATCAACTGTGGCAACTTGCAGGGGGCACCACCCGGGGTGGGAATAGAGCTGGCCAAATTTGCCACTAGACATTAAGAGATATGTAAAATCCATCAACTTTTTCCAATTTCATTGTGGGGAAATGGAAAAAAAAATACAGTAGCCAGTTACTACACTGCCAGCATAGAAAAGCAGCATTACAAATACCTATTAACTTTTTTTGTGTGTGGAAATCCAACTATATACCTTGGGAAGGTGGGCAAAAGGTAGCAAGAAAGGCAGAAAAATAATAAGATGGAGCCAGAAATCCCACCTGCCATCTCTCTCAATATGCTGAGTGTGTATGCCCAAGACAAGTAAAAGCAAAAACATGAATCTGTTCTCTCAGTTTATCTCAGCTCCTCTGAGCTTCTCATAGTGTGAGAATCAGATGCAGTAAATAGAATTCTGCTACTCAGACACCGAAGATAGTTTTCTTACAACATGGCCCCTAAACAGAAGCCAACTTCTTCATCTGGTGCTCAACAGAAGATAAAGCAATGTATTCCAAACCACAAGGAAAAACTGGCTGAGCCAGTCCCAACTGCAAGATGCTTTGGTGGCCTCCAGTTGGCATCATTCTAAAAGGAGTTTTGACAGTAACTAACTAATTGGTAGTTTTTCCTTTCTTGCCAACTTGAGAACCCAACCTTGAGCTAAGATGTAACTTAGCTATGTGCTATGCTTAGTACTCAGTTGTGTCCAACTCTTTGCTACCCCATTGACCGTAGTCTGCCACGCTCCTCTGTCCTTGGGGATTTATCCAGGCAAGAATACCGAAGTGGGTTGCCATGCCCTCCTCCAGGGGATCTTCTCAACCCAGGGATCAAACCCAGGTCTCCCACATTGCAGGTAGATTCCTTACCATCTGAGTCACCAGGGAAGCCCAAGAATACTAGAGTGGGTAGCCTAGCCCTTCTCCAGGGGATCTTCCTAACCATAGGAATCAAACTGGGGTCTCCCGCATTGCAGGCAGATTATTTACCGCTGAGCCATTGACAAACCCAGGTTCTAATAAACTAGGTTACGGGGCTTCCCTGGTAGCTCAGCTAGTAAAGAATCTGCCTGCTAATGAGGGAGACACAGGAGACCACAGGAGACGTGGGTTTGATCCCAGGGTCAAGAGGATCCCCTGGAGTAGGAAATGGCAACCCACTCCAATAGTCTTGCCTGGAAAATCCCATGGACAGAGGAGCCTGGAGGGCTACAGTCCATGATGTTGCAAAGTATCAGACATGACTGAGCAACTGAGCACAAACCTAGCTATACCAGGTTCCAATCAGCAGCCTCTAGATAGGGCAGTCTAAGAGTGCCGGCTACTTTCTTAACTGAGGATGTTAGTAAGATTTTGAGATGCTATGAGGACAAAAGCCATGATGACGATATTAGCTATTCTAATGTGCAACTGGGATACATTTGAAGTGAGGACTCCCTCATTTCAAAGACCAGGGGTTCTGTGTAGTCAACAGATAGTAGGTAAGGGGACAATTCCAAGGAAGAATGCAGACGTAATCCTTATTAAGAGTGGAGGAGAGGAAGAGATGTATGGAGAGAGTAACATGGAAACTTACATTACCATATGTAAAATAGATAGCCAACAGGAATTTGCTGTATGTCTCAGGAAACCCAAACAGTGGCTCTGTATCAACGTAAAGAGGTGGGATGGGGAGGAAGATGGGAGGGAGATTCAAAAGGGAGGAGATGTATGTATACCTATGGCTGATTCATGTTTGACAGCAAACAACAAAATTCTGTAAAGCAATTATCTCTCAATTAAAAAATAAATTAAAAAAATAGAACTAAATGTGCCATGTATCTGATACTAAACTTGGCAGTCCTGTATTTTAACTTGTGCTATAAACAAATGTCTCTTTTATTATCTTAAATATTCCCTAAATTGTGTAGTGGTGTGATCTGAGGAGTTTTCAGTCAGTTCTGAATCCTTGGTAATAGGCTACAGGGACAAGAAAACTAGTCTAAAGCTATACATTTACTGTACATTTGGTTTCTATAGCTTAGGATATGTAATTTATCTTTGTTGGAGCCCATTTTTATTGTGGGATGCATCTGTTTAATACATCCTCTTGAATGATGAGATTTAAGTCAAATACCCAGTCAGGGTCCTTGGGATTGTTCCAGATACTGGAGATATACACCAAGCTGGACTGGTAAGCATTTTTTTTTCATACTGTAAAAGATGTTCTTATCGTTAAAAAAAGGTACACCTCACTAAACAACTGTTAGGATGCCTAAAAAAAAAAAAAATCCTGGCTCACACTAAGTATCATCAGAAGAGTTTCTGTAACTCTTATCACTGGTGGACATGCAAAACAGTACAGCCAACTCTGTAAAAAAAGTTTGAAAGTTTCTAATAAAATTAAACATATACTACTTAGCATACAACCCAGCAATTCTATTCATAGATATTTACTCGAGAGAAATAAAAACTTACATTCATACAAAAACCTGTATTTGAATTTTATGTTGTCGTTCAGTCACTCAGTCGTGTCCGTCTCTTTGTGACCCCATGGACTGCAGCACGCCAGGTTTCCCTGTCCATCACCATCTCCTGGACCTTGCTCAAACTCATGTCATTGAGTTGGTGATGCCATCCAACCATCTTATCCTCTGTCACCCCCTTCTCCTCCTGCCTTCAATCTTTCCCAGCATTAGGGTCTTTTCTAATGAGTCAGCTCCTTGTATAAGGTGGCCAAAGTATTGGAGCTTCAGCATCAGTCCTTCCAATGAATATTCAGGGTTGATTTCCTTTAGGATTGACTAGTTTGATCTCCTTGCAGTCCAAGGAACTCTCAAGAATCTTCTCCAACACGACAGTTCAAAAGAATCAATTCTTTGGCGCTCAGCCTTCTTTATGGTCCAACTCTCACATCCATACATGACTACTGGAAATCCATAGCTTTGACTAGACGGACCTTTGTCAGCAAAGTGATGTCTCCACTTTTTAATACACTGTCTAGATTTGTCATAGCTTTTCTTCCAAGGAGCAAGGGTCTTTTAATTTCATGGCTGCAGCCACCATCTGCAGTGATTTTGGAGCCCAAGAAAATAAAGTCTGTCACTATTTCTATTGTTCCCCCAACTATTTGCCATTAAGTGATGGGATCGGATGCCATGATCTTTGTTTTTTGAATGTGGAGTTTTAAGCCATCTTTTTCACTCTGCTCTTTCACCTTCATAAGGGTGGTGTCATCTGCATATCTGAGGTTATTGATATTTCTCCCAGCAATCTTGACTCCAGCTTGTGCTTCCTCCAGCCTGGCATTTCACATGATGTACTCTGCATATAAGTTAAATATGCAGGGTAACAATACACAGCCTTGATGTACTCCTTTCCCAGTTTGGAACCAGTCCATTGTTCCATGTCTGGTTCTAACTGTTGCTTTTTGATATGCAAACAGGTTTCACAGGAGGCAGGTAGGTGGTCTGGTATTCCCATCCCTTTAAGAATTTTCCAGTTTGTTGTGATCCACGCGGTCAAAGGCTTTAGCATAGTCAATGAAGCAAAAGTACATGTTTTTCTGAATTTTACAGCATATTATTTATAATTAATATTTATAACTTCCCCAAATTAGAAGTAACCCAAATGTTCTTTTAGCAAGTATACAGACAAACAAACCATGGCACATCCATGTTCTGTAATACCTCTCACCAATAAGAAGGGATGAACTATTGGTATGCACCAACCAAAAGAAATGAATCTCAAATGTATTATGAGCTTAATACTATATTATTCCAATTATATGACATTCTGGAAGATGCAATACTTTATAGTGCAGAATCAAATCCATAATTTCAAGGGTTAGGACTGAAGGAAGGGTTTGAGAACAAAGGGACAGGTCAAGGAAATCTTTGGTGTCACCGTACTGTTCTGTATCCTGATTGTAGTGTTAGTTATATATGGCTATGAATCTATTAGAATTTAACTCTACATGAAAAAAAAAAGTGAATTTAAAAAAATGTAAAAATATGTACAGCTTTACAACAAGATTTGTTTAAAATTAAGAGACTGGCAGATTCACCTAGAGGTCAGCAGTTTGAATTTAGGTGAAAAGGTAGAAGAATTTAGGCTTAAAATTGGTTATGAGCCAAGGACAAGCAGATCTAAGAAACATGGTATCAGGCAGGGCACAAGGAAAAGATGATTAGAGGGGAATTTTCTGTGATGTAGGCTAGGCATGAGTGCAGTCATGAAAAAAGGAAGCATTTCTTTACTTAAGAATCAGTTCTAATTTATTTTAAGAAATCATTTCAGAATTGTTCATTGATTTCTGTCTCTGGAAAGTAATTACGGAAAGAATTTTCCATGCAACAAATAGGTGGAGACAGTGAGAAAAATAAAATGTGCTTGGGATTGATTTTAAATGAACTTAGCATTTTCTCTAGCATTCTCATATAGTTGTTCCATATGAAAATAATTTTCAATAAAAATATATAAACACAATATATTCACAGAAATAGGCCAAATAATTAATGAATATGTCTTCTCCCTTCTCACAGTATGGGTAGTGCTGTAACTCACTGGAGGACAACTGTCATACCTAATAAGAGAGGATAAGGAAGAAGAAGTGGGCCTCCTTGGTGGCTCAGTTGGTAAAGAGTTTGCCTGCAATGATAGAGACCCGGGTTCGATCCCTGGGTAGGGGAGATCCCCTGGAGAAGGCAACCCCCCTTCAGTAATCTTGCCTGGAGACTTTCATGGACAGAGGAGTCTGGTGGGCTACAGTCCATGGGGTCACATAGAGTCGGACATGACTGAATGACTAACACTTTCATTTTCAAGGAGAAAGTGGATTTCAGATGGAGACAGAATCGGGGAGTTTAGCATAGCTCAACTTAGTAAGATTGAAACAGCTCAGAGATCATTGAAGGATCTCTATTGTTTAACAGATGAGAAAACTATGGCCCAGAGATGTGAAGTGACTTGCCAGAAGCTGCAGAATTATTAAATTGTATAACCTAATCTTTTGTTGCCAAATACAGTGTTTTTGGTTTGGGTTTTTTTTTTTTTTTCTTCCTATAAAAGCACAATTTGCTATTCTTTCCAAAGGGGAGAGGGAATATAGACCAAAATGTACAGTTCAGACACTCTATGATATAGTGGGGGTGGGGTGTATATTTGAAAATGTCATTAAAATGCAATTTGTTCTAAATAGTGTCCTGTTGCTAGCAACCGTAATTTGGTAATTTTCAGAACTCAGTCAAATGAAAAAAATCTATTATTATTTCTCAGACAGGCTGAGTCTCTCTCTCACCTCTAGTAGCTGAAAAGTTACACCAGCACAAAGACCAAATCAGAAACATGAACTTGGTGTGAGGTTTACATACAGGAGTATATTGCAGGCTCTTCAATTAAGTGGGTTGCTGCATGGCTTGCTCTAAGAAGATTTGCCCTCTAACCTCAAACTGTTAAATTCATTGTGCAACCCAATCTCAGTTCTTGGTATGCATTTATTCATTCTTCTAAAAACAAATTATGTACTGTTCCTGGAAAGAGTGCAGACAAAGTCCCAACAAATGGAATAATGGCTTAAGGCCAGAGATGGCCCTGCCCGGTAGATGCTGACCTCTTGCCTTTATCTTGCAGTTCTTGAGAGACTGCTGAACAACAAAGGTGAGGGAGAGAGAGAGAGACTCAGTCCAAAAAGAACTGATTGGATTTTTTTCACTTGGTTGAGTACAGAAAACTACAGTTACTAGTTACAGGATGTTGTTTAGAAAGGTTTTAAATATATAATTTTGGTTCACTGACCAAATTAATGCATTGCAGATCGATATAGATTTTTTGTTGTTGTTTATGGACTTCTATACATGCTCTGTAGCCCCTAGAAATCTCAAGAACAAAGTATTATAAAAGGGCCACTCATGTAATGGTAAAATAACAGCATTATTTTTCCAGAATTATCCATTAACCATCCTTGAGTGAGAACAGGAAAGTCCAACTTACTAGATGTTTATAAAGGTCAACATGAGAAAATATTCTTCCTAACTCCACACACGCATGTTACAGAATTACTGCTGCAACTCCATCAAATAAACAGCAATAATTTAAAATGATGGATGATTTTTTTAATGAAATTAATCTTCAATGGCAGATTTAATGATAGAAGAGGAGAACTGAAACTCAGTTTCTGAAACATCCTTACACATTTGTTTAATTCTTACTGTCTGTCTCTCCACAGTGGAATTCAAACAAAAACAGCACCCTGTCTTTTGACCATTGTGTTCACCCCCATATCTCTAGCGTCTGACCATAACTGACCTTTATTGAAGGAGAGAATCGATCAGTTAATAAGGCAGACATCTTTGATCAAGGGAAACTTCAGGTCTCCATAAAAAAGACAATAAGAGTAAAAACTTTTTGAAAAGATTAACGAATGCACAAATGAAAAATATTTTTGTTATTGTCATTTTAGGCTGAGGATACTCACTTCGGAGTATCTATAACCATCTGCTTTAAGACACTAGTGACAGGTGTCTTGGCCAATGATTTTGATACTCATTACATCACTACAAGTATTAGTAATTCTAAATATGAGATCTCATGACATTTTGATAGAAGGCCACCTACAAATGTGTCTGAATTGTACATGCAAACAACCTGAATTAATATCAAAGGCAAGGAGGATCTTTTTCTCAGAGGGCAAGAAGAGAATTCATACCAGTTTATCGCTTAATACTTAGGCAAAGGCTTTTGCTGGAAGATTTTTACCGTTCTTTTCAGTATTCAATCAAACTACTGTCTGAAGAGGATGTTGTGATTTGGATAATAATTTCTCAAACACATTTACATCCATAATTTCTTTTTGAACCAAGTCAATCAACACGCCATTTGGGATGCACCTGGAGGCAACTTGTTTGAGGTTTTTTCTGGAAAGTGAGGACTACTCAACATCCATTTGCACTTGAACTGCCTGTAAATACCTCCCCAAGTCCCTTAGCTGTACCAGGGAGAACAAAGGAAACAGCCATTTTCAGTCAGTGCTTTGTGATTTCTGTATTTCACAAGCTGCAGAATACAATAGAGGATGCACTCAGCTCTCTTCAGGGTCACTCTCTGAAATGGAGAGAAAAAGGCTGTTTTTTACATTTTCAAATGCTTTTCCCTTCAGTCCACTGCAACTTTCCCTGACAGCCATATTTGCAGGTGGCGTTGTCTTATAAGAGTTTCTCCCAGTTTTTCACTCAAATGGTGTGAGAAGTGGAGTAAATATCTTTAGTGACTTATTAAATGTCTAGCCCCCAAATCCTCTTTTTCAGTTTTATTTTTCAGTTTTAGTAGGCTGCAATCCATGGGGTCGCTAAGAGTGCGACATGACTGAGCGACTTCACTTTCACTTTTCACTTTCATGCATTGGAGAAGGAAATGGCAACCCACTCCAGTGTTCTTGCCTGGAGAATCCCAGGGACGGGGGAGCCTGGTGGGCTGCCATCTATGGGGTCGCACAGAGTCGGGCACGACTGAAGCGACTTAGCAGCAGCAGCAGCAGCTTCCTTTATTCTAGGGTTCCTAGACCCTTAGCCTGCACTAAAATCCCATGGACGGAGGAGCCTGGTGGGCTGCAGTCCATGGGGTCGCTATGAGTCAGACACGACTGAGCAACTTCACTTTCACTTTCCACTTTCCTGCATTGGAGAAGGAAATGGCACCCCACTCCAGTGTTCTTGCCTGGAGAATCCCAGGGACAGGAGAGCCTGTTGGGCTGCCTGTTGGGTTGCACAGAGTCGGACATGACTGAAGCGACTTAGCAGCAGCAGCAGCATAGCAGAAGCCTGCATTCAAAGAATTTAAGGCTGAACATGCAGGGAATTCTTTAAGGAGGGAGGAGGGGGATGACCCCTGGTAGGGGTAGGTGAAAATGAAAATAAAAACACGATGCTTGTGCTGCTGTGTTTATACAATTAACTTCTCATCACTCATCATTTCATTGAAGAATCTCTGCAGTACGGACCATTCCTACCTTTTCAGCTCCCACCACTCACACACATGAGTTTTACTATCCAGCCAGTCCAGACCTATTTTTCCTCCATAATTATGCTCTGCACTTTTCTCACCCTTGTACTTTTAGTCACACTTGTCCCTTCCCTTGGATCATACCCAGTCTATCTCAGCCTCCTCCAATCCTATTCATTCTTCAAGCATGCTAAGTCACTTCAGTTGTGTCCAACTCTTTGCAACCCTCGGGACCACAGACCACCAGGCCCTCTGTCCATGGGATTCTCTAGTGGCTCAGAGGGTAAGGAATCTGCCTTGTAATTCAGGAGACCTGGATTCAATCCCTGGATAGGGAAGATATCCCGGAGAAGGGAATGGCTACTCACTCCAATATTCTTGCCTGGGAAATCCCATGGACAGAGAAGCCTGGAGGGCTTCAGTCCAAGGTGTTGCAAGGACTGGGACACAACTAAATGACTAACACTTTCACTTTCACATAATATTGGGCTTCCTAGGCGGCACTAGTGGTAAAGAATCTGCCTGCCAGCGCAGGAGACACAAAAGACATGGGTTCGATCCCTGGGTCAGGAAGATCCCCTGGAGGAGGTCATGGCAACCTACTCCAATATTCTTGCCTGGAGACTTCCATGGACAGGGGAGCCTGGCAGGCTACAGTCCATGGGGTTGCAAAGAGTTGGACACAACTGAGTGATTAAAGCTTTCACTTTCATATAGTATTGGGCTTATATGCAGAGTTGCTGCTGCTGCTAAGTTGCTTCAGTCGTGTCCGACTCTGTGCGACCCCATAGACGACAGCCCAACAGGCTCCGCCGTCCCTGGGATTCTCCAGGCAAGAATATTGGAGTGGGTTGCCATTTCCTTCTCTAATGCATGAAAGTGAAAAGTGAAAGTGAAGTCGCTCAGTCGTGTCCAACTCTTAGCGACCCCCTGGACTGCAGCCTACCAGGATCCTCCATCCATGGGATTTTCCAGGCAAGAGTACTGGAGTGGGGTGCCATTACCTTCTCTGATATGCAGAGTACATCATGTGAAATACAGGGCTGCATGAATCACTAACTGGAATCAAGATTGCCAGGAGAAATATCAACAACCTCAGATATGCAGATGATACCACCCTAACAGCAGAAACTGAAGAGGAACTAAAGAGCCTCTTGATAAAGGTGATAAAGGAGAGTGAAAAAACTAGCTTAAAACTCAACATAAAAAAAACTAGAATCATGGCATGTGGTCCCATTACTTCATGGAAAACAGATGGGGAAAAAACTGGAAACAGCAGTGCATTTTATTTTCTTGGGTGCCACAATCACTGTGGACTGTGACTGTGGCCATGAAATTAAATGATGTTTGCTTCTTGGAAGAAAAGCTATGACAAACCTAGACAGCATATTAAAAGCAGAGACATTACTTTGTCAACAAAGATCTGTCTAGTCAAAACTATGGTTTTTCCAGCAGTCATGTACAGATATGAGAGTTGGACCATAAGGAAGGCTGAGTGCCAAACAATTGATTTTTTCAGACTATGGTGCTAGAGAAGACTCTTGAGAGTCCCTTGGATAGCAAGGAGATCAAACCAGCCAATTCTAAAGGAAATAAACCTTGAATATTCATTGGAAGGACTGATGCTGAAGCTCAAGCTCCAATACTTTGGTTGCCTGATGCAAAGAGCCAACTCACTGGAAAAGACCCTGATGCTGGGAAAGGTTGAGGGCAGGGGGAGAAGGGGACAACAGAGGATAAGATGGTTGGATGGCATCATCAACTCAATAGACTTGAATTGGAGCCAACTCTAGAAGACAGTGAAGGACAGGGAAGCCTGGCATGCTGCAGTCCATGGGGTCCCAAAGACTCACACATGCCTGAGTGACTGAACAGCAAGGTGGTGCTAGTGGTGAAGAATCCACCTGCCAATGCAGGAGACTTAAGAGATGCAGGTTCGATCCCTGCCTCAGGACATCCCCTGGAGGAGGTCCTGGCAACCCACTTAAGTATTCTTGCCTAGAGAGTTCATTCTTCAAGAGCCATCTCAAATCTATCTTTAACCCTTTATTTCTGGTCCCCCATCTAGACAGAACAATATAAAAATTGAATTATTTTTTACATCAGTGTGAGAAAACAATTGACTTAACCCTTTCAAATGAAAGGTGATACCCTGGAGCATAAACTCAAGAAACAAAATATTAGTCATCCTGTCCTTCCAAAAAGAAAGAAAAATCTCAAGGAGGAGGTAGGATAGAGACCTTTCAGGGTAATAGCCAGTGAAAATATCTGGTGGCTGAGTAAAAAAAAATATTTTTTAAATGGAGAAACCAACTTTAGATTAAAGTTGTTTGCATGGTGTGAAGATTAGTTTTTGTGTCAACTTGACTAAGCTACAGTACCCCAACTATTTAATCAAACACTAATCAATGTGCTGCTGTAAAGGTATTTTGAGAATGTAGATAACATCTACAATCTGACTTTATAGATAACATCACAAGCTGACTTTAGATAAAGAGAGTAACTTCAATATGGAGGTCAGCTTCACACCATCAGTTGAGGGCCTTAAGAGCCAAAACTGAGGTTTCCTGAGGAAGAAATTCCACCTCAAGACTGCAACATTAACTCCTGTTTGAGTTTCCAGTCTGTATATGCATATGTACATATACATAGGTATTACACGTATATTCATATATTGTACATATATAACAAATAAAAACATGTATGGGTAACACGGAGAAGGTGATGGCACCCCACTCCAGTACTCTTGCCTGGAAAATCCCATGGATGGAGGAGCCTGGTGGGCTGCAGTCCATGGGGTCGCTGAGTCAGATACAACTGAGCAACTTCACTTTCACTTTTCACTTTCATGGACTGGAGAAGGAAATGGCAACCCACTCCAGTGTTCTTGCCTGGAGAATCCCAGGGACGGGGGAGCCTGGTGGGCTGCTGTCTATGGGGTCGCACAGAGTCGAACACAACTGAAGCGACGCAGAAGCAGCAGCAGCATGGGTAACAAATACATATCATATATATATATATATATAATGTTGTGGATATGAGTGGTGATAGAAACAAGGTCTGATGCTGTAAAGAGCAATATTGCATAGGAACCTGGAATGTTAGGTCCATGAATCAAGGCAAATTGGAAGTAGTCAAACAGGAGATGGCAAGAGTGAACGTCGACATTCTAGGAATCTGCGAACTAAAATGGACTGGAATGGGTGAATTTAACTCAGATGACCATTATATCTACTACTGTGGGCAGGAATCCCTTAGAAGCAATGGAGTAGCCATCACAGTCAACAAAAGAGTCCAAAATGCAGTACTTGAATGCAATCTCAAAAATGACAGAATGATCTCTGTTCGATTCCAAGGCAAACCATTCAATATCACAGTAATCCAAGTCTATGCCCCAACCAATAACACTGAAGAAGCTGAAGTTGAACGGTTCTATGAAGACCTACAAGACCTTATAGAACTAACATCCAAAAAAGACGTCCTTTTCCTTATAGGGGACTGGAATACAAAAATAGGAAGTCAAGAAACACCTGGAGTAACAGGAAAATTTGGCCTTGGAATACAGAATGAAGCAGGGCAAAGGCTAATAGAGTTTTGCCAAGGGAATGCACTGGTCATAGCAAACACCCTCTTCCAAAAACACAAGAGAAGACTCTACACATGGACATTACCAGATGGTCAACACCAAAATCAGATTGATTCTATTTTTTGCAGCCAAAGATAGAAAAGCTCTATACAGTCAGCAAAAACATGACTGGGAGCTGACTGTGGCTCAGATCATGAACTCCTTATTGCCAAATTCAGACTTAAATTGATGAAAGTAGGAAAAACCACTAGACCATTCAGGTATGACCTAAATCAAATTCCTTATGATTATACAGTGGAAGTGAGAAATAGATTTAAGGGACTAGATCTGATAGATGGTGTGCCTGATGAACTATGAACAGAGGTTCGTGACATTGTATAGGAGACAGGGATCAAGACCATCCCCATGGAAAAGAAATGCAAAATAAGCAAAATGGCTGTCTGGGGAGGCCTTACAAATAGCTGTGAAAAGAAGAGAAGTGAAAAGCAAAGGAGAAAAGGAAAGATATAAGCATCTGAATGCAGAGTTCCAAAGAATAGCAAGGAGATAAGAAAGCCTTCCTCAGTGATCAATGCAAAGAAATAGAGGAAAACAACAGAATGGGAAAGACTAGAGATCTCTTCAAGAAAATTAGAGATACCAAGGGAACATTTCATGCAAAGATGGGCTCAGTAAAGGACAGAAATGGTATGGACCTAACAGAAGCAGAAAATATTAAGAAGTGGCAAGAATACACAGAAGAACTGTACAAAAAGATCTTCATGGCCAAGATAATCACGATGGTGTGATCACTGACCTAGAGCCAGACATCCTGGAGAGTGAAGTCAAGTGGGCCTTAGGAAGCATCACTATGAACAAAGCTAGTGGGGGTGATGGAATTCCAGTGGAGCTATTTCAAATCCTAAAAGATGATGCTGTGAAAGTGCTGCACTCAATATGCCAGCAAATTTGGAAAACTCAGCAGTGGCCACAGGACTGGAAAAGGTGGGTTTTCATTCCAACCCCAAAGAAAGGCAATGCCAAAGAATGCTCAAACTACCGCACAATTGCATTAATCTCACATGCAGTAAAGTAATGCTCAAAATTCTCCAAGCCAGGCTTCAGCAATATGTGAACCGTGAACTTCCAGATGTTCAAGCTGGTTTTAGAAAAGGCAGAGAAACCAGAGATCAAGTTGCCAACATCGGCTGGATCATGGAAAAAGCAAGAGAGTTCCAGAAAAACATCTATTTCTGCTTTATTGGCTATGCCAAAGCCTTTGACTGTGTGGATCACAAGAAACTGTGGAAAATTCTGAAAGAGATGGGAATACCAGACCACCTGACCTGCTTCTTGAGAAATCTGTATGCAGGTCAGGAAGCAACGGTTAGAACCGGACATGGAACAACAGACTGGTTCCAAATAGGAAAAGCAGTACGTCAAGGCTGTATGTTGTCACCCTGCTTATTTAACTTATATGCAGAGTACATCATGAGAAACGCTGGTCTGGAAGAAGCACAAGCTGGAATCAAGATTGCTGGGAGAAATATCAATAACCTCAGATATGCAGATGACACCACCCTTATGGCAGAAAGTGAGGAGGAACTAAAAAGCCTCTTGATGAAATAGAAAGAGGAGAGTGAAAAAGTTGGCTTAAAGCTCAACATTCAAAAAACGAAGATCATGGCATCTAGTCACTTCATGGGAAATAGATGGGGAAACAGTGGCAACAGTGTCAGACTTTGTTTTTTGGGGCTCCAAAATCACTGTAGATCGTGATTGCAGCCATGAAATTAAAAGACGCTTACCCCTTGGAAGGGAAGTTATGACCAACCTAGATAGCATATTCAAGAGCAGAGACATTACTTTGCCAACAAAGGTACATCTAGTCAAGGCTATAGTTTTTCCTGTGGTCATGTATGGATGTGAAAGTTGGACTGTGAAGAAAGCTGAGCACCAAAGAATTGATGCTTTTGAACTGTGGTGTTGGAGAAGACTCTTGAGAGTCCCTTGGACTGCAAGGAGATGCAATCAGTCCATTCTAAAGGAGATCAGTCCTAGGTGCTCTTTGGAAGGACTGATGCTAAAGCTGAAACTCCAATACTTTGGCCACCTCATGGGAAGAGTTGACTCATTGGAAAAGACCCTGATGCTGGGAGGGATTGGGGGCAGGAGGAGAAGGGGACGACAGAGGATGAGATGGCTGGATGGCATCACCGACTTGATGGACATGTGTTTGGGTGAACTCCGGGATTTGGTGCTGGACAGGGAGGCCTGGTGTGCTGCAATTCATGGGGTCACAAAGAGTCAGTCATTACTGAGTGACTGAACTGAACTGAACTGATATATATGAGATATGTATATATATATATATATATATATATATATATATAAAATGAGGGTCAACTATATATATATACCCTCATTATTCATGAATTCTGTAGTTGATAATTTGCCAATATACCAAAATTTATTTGTAACCCCAAAACCAATACTTGTGGTGCTTTGCAGTCATTCATTGACACGCATGTAATAGCAAAAAAATTGAGTTGTCCAGTGTGCACATTTCCTTCTGGAGTCAAACCATCAAATCTTTTTTGTTTCAGCTCTCATACTGTAAACAAGTTTCCCTTTCTTATATTTAGGGTCACTTTTTCTGTATTTTTGTTGATTTTGCCATTTAAAATGCCCCCAGCATAGAGCTGAAGCGTTGTCTATGTTTCTAAGTGAGAGAAGCCTGCGAAGTAAGCTTTATTTATTTATAAGTAAGCATGAGTTACAGTTCTGTTGGCTGTGAGTTCAATGTTAATGAATCTCTGTGTGTGTGTGTCTGTGTGTGTGTCTCTCTCTCTCACACACACACACACATTTTCCTCAAACAGAAACACACATAAAACAAAGTTACATATTGATCAGGTGATGAAAATGTTGGGACCAGGGACCCCAGGAACTCATCCTTGTACTTCCTCTAGGACACATGGTTAAGAGTTTGCTAATTCAGCATTCACAGCAATTTAACAGAACATAACTACTGTGGATTGTGGATAAAAATAATTGACTGTATACACATATATGTGTACATACATATGTATATCTATCTATCTTCTATTGATTCTCTTTCTCTGGAGAACTCTGATGCACATGGCAACTGTCTCAGGTGATGAATTGTTTCTGGTGTTCCAAGGAGAAACTGGTAGGAAGTTAAGGAAGCAAGAGAGAGAATGGGAAGCCAGGCAAGAAGCAATTTCAGTTGAAGTCCAACTCTGTTCCGGGTTGGTCCTGGCTATAGATGTCAATGGCTCAAACACTGTCTTCTGAGGAAGCATACAGGGCCAAGCCCACAGGAATGAAGCAGACTCAAGGTGTGAGGACAGAGAAGGAAGTGACTAGTAGAGATCAAGTCAGCACCATAAAAAAGGGAATCACCCTTTATCTTTGTAAACCTCACCCCTAGCACCTAACCAAATGCCTGCTGTACACTAAATGCTAAAAATAAGTGTCAGTCACTCAGTCGTTTCTTACTCTTTACGACCCCATGGACTACAGCCCACCAGGCTCCCTCATCAATGGGATTCTCCAGGCAAGAATACTGGAGTGGCTTGCCATTTCCTTCTCCAATGCTAAAAAATACATGGAACAAATAAATGATCTCTCCTGCTACATTTCACTAAGATTCACATGAATAAACAAACAAGGCAGAAAATCAACCATTCTCGAGAGTACTTTTCTGATGCTTCTCTAAAGCACAGCTGTTGAAGAATATCTGTGAAAAGGAAGAGTTTTTAAAATATCTTCATGGTTATTTGACAGATAATTCCTTTCATAGAACTATATGATAAAATTAAAATTCTTAGTCTTTTGTCACAAAATTTTGAGAGCTTGTCCTAACAATAACACAGGGAAGAAGTCTTATCCTGAGAAACACAAAACATATATTGCCAAACCAGGAAACTCTTTCTCTCTCTTTCCCCCTCTTTCTCAAACATAGACACACAGGAATGGTTACTATTTCCATTTTAAAATTTCTACATTCAACATAAAATTCACATTTAAATAAATAAACCAGTATCAGGGTAGTTTTCTACAAGGTGTTCACCAAGTGAGGAATAATATTTGTATGTAAAATGTGAGAAAAGATTTGTAGGGATAAAGTCTACAGTGGTACCTACCTTTTGCAAGAATCATACCAACACACTGGGCTGGCCAAAAGGTTCATTCAGGTTGTTCTGTACCATCTTATGAAAGACTTGAACGAACATTTTGGCCAACCCAGTATAACTTCCAGAGCTGATTCTTTAAAATTCTGTGAATATATTTTTTAGCAGGCTAGAAGGATTGGATTAACCCATAAGGCAGCTGAGATACTGCTCAATTATTAGGGATAGGTCCTTATCACCAGCATAATCAAGTTCCAACTCCTTAGCATAGCTTGTAAGATCTTTTCACCAGCAGTCCCCACAGCCTGTTGCTCCAGCCATATTTCCTGCCCCTCGCCCTTCAGCAGAGTTACTATGGGGCCACCCAAATTATTCATACTTCCTCCAGTGGAATTGGCCGTGCTCTGGTCCTGTTTCTTTTGCCAGGCATAGCCTTGTTCTCTATGGTAAATTCTTACTCATCCGTCAGGAACCAGCTTAAATAATCTGTGAAGCAATCCTTGAGCCTCTTACTCAAAGGGAGGTAAATCAAGATTACCTCTTGCGTTTGTTTGTTTGTTTTCACATATCCCACCTGATGGAAATTTTATCATACTGTATTTTAATTGTGGGGTGTGCAAACTTCCTAAGGAGAAGGATTATACTTTATTATCTTTGCTTCCATATGCTCTGACACAGAGCAAGTTTTCAATAAATAATGCACCTTTTTTCTATTTTAAGAAAAGTGATGATATGAAAACTTTGGACAAATGTAAACAGTAGGTGAATGATTTGTTACTTTAAGAATATTTAGGAGCATTGTAGAATGAACAAAATATCAACAATGAAAAAAATTCTCCCAAAAAGGAATAAGCATTAATGGATAAACCCCCAAAACAGTGGAGAATGACATAATAAAATGTTAATCTAGGTATTTAAATATGTTAAACATTTTTTCAATATGAGAATTTGGAATGAAGTCTTAACCTGAGACTTGGATAAGAAATCACTTCCTAGAATTAAGCAGATGCTACAGTATAAAACCAGCGATCAGTAATGGAAAGAAGTGTAAGCTGACCTACATCCTATCTGAAGAAAAGAGTGTGGGGATGAGGGGAGGACTCTAGTCAAGTGATCAATTCCATGAGAGTCTCAACATGAGATATAAGATGAGTGTTGCAGTAGACAGGAGGACCTGGAGATGTGTAGTCTGAAGCAGGTAATACTCAGAGGTCTAGTCTGGTAGGTAGCTGATGGGCATCAGGTAGTTCTGGAAACAGGAAACGAAATCTCAGACCTGAAGCTCGAGTTCAAGGGTAGAATTCCACACCCCTACAAAGACTGACAATGAAGTCATAGTGAAACAAGAGTAACAGGTTATCAAAACAGAAATTCAGGCACAAGTGAGAAGATGGAAATACAGTCTGGAATTGGGGTACAAGGTGGAGGCTTGTCAAAGCATAATCCTAAATATGACCACCAAGGCAGGGCACAGTGCCAATTTGGAAATGGCAGCAGAATTAGTGAGATGCTTAGTGAGGATGCTTGGTGAAGATGGAACTCCTCACCAAGGGCTTCTAGAGTTCCCCTAGTCAAGAATAGGATTGGATCCAGTGAGACCCACACAAAACATGCCTTGAGGAATCAAGAATTCAGGTTAGGGGAAAGAGAGGGGATGGGAGCCAGAAATGTCACGATGAGTTTTAATGGAAGTCAGTAAGAGCGCCTGCAGGGAAGGCTGGTTGCTCCCTTCAACATGCTAATGAATACTGAAGTATGCAAATGTAAGCCAAGATGACTTGTGACTCTTGATGGGGACAGGAGGAAGGAGGGAGCATCCAACCCACCTGATGACACCAAGGGCTTGAAGAGCAAAGCAGCTTTGAGTTGTTAGGATGCAGGAGAGAGAAAGAACTGCCTCAAAGAAAAGATTAGTTGATTCATAGCTAAGCAGCTCTGAAGTGAAACTTCAAAGACTCGCAAAGACAGAAAAAGGAAGAGGAGATGAAAAAAAACAAGGGCAAAACTTACAGAGAAAAAGTCCAGGTCAGGGTAGTACAGTTTGTTTTGAGACCACTTTATGCACCAGCAGGTAATTTGATCCTAGGTAGTAAGTATAGTATTTTAAACAGAATTAAAAAAACACAATTGATTTTCATAACAAAATATTTTCTAGAGCTATTCCAGTAAACCAACTTGATTATTTGGTGAATTTTATAACAGTGTAGTTGTTTTCATTTTTATCTTTAATATAACTAAAATCACTTTTATTGAGATTAACTCTTTCCAATTTATATATTACTCAGAAGTTATGACTATTCTGCTGAATTTATTGAGAACATTGTATTTTACCAATTATAGCTTCCCCATTGTGACTTTCTCTGGCAGCTCTTCTAACAAGCCCAATTTCTCTGTCAAATTTGACATATTTAAATGTCAAAAATATTTGATTCTGGTATCAGATTTTAGTGATTAATAAGCCCCATCATGTAAAGTTCTAGCTCTTTTATGAGAAGTATTTTTACAAATTCTAATTTCATCTATCCCAATATTTTTTTCCACATTTTTAATCTTTAACAAATTCTATAACGTTTCATTTTCTTCACTGTAAACTACAGTTTTTCCAGTAATCATATACAGATGTAAGAGTTGGACCATAAAGAAAACTGAGCATTGAAGAAGTGATGCTTTCAAACTGTGGTGTTGGAGAAGACTCTTGAGAGTCCCTTGGACTGCAAGGAGATCAAACCAGTCAATCCTAAAGGAAATCAACCATGAATGTTCATCGGAAGGACTGATGTTGAAGCTGAAGCTCCAATACTTTGACCATCTGATGTGAAGAGTCGACTCACTGAAGAAGATCCTGATGCTGAGAAAGACTGAGGGCAAAAGGAGAAGGGAGTGGCAGAAGATGAGATGGTTAAATAGTATCACCGACTCAAAGGGACATGAGTTTGAGTAAACTCTGGGAGATAGTGAAGGACAAGGAAGCCTGGCATGCTGCAGTCCATGGGGTCACAAAAGTTGGACATGATTTAATGACCAAACAACAAAGTTTTATTTGGTAATAATTTTATCCAAAATATTTATTATAATATTTATATAATTCAGTCATATGCAGAAACAAACAAAAAATAAAAAAGATCTCATGAACTACTATTACTGTTAAAGAATAAAAGAATGCCTGGAGAAGGAAATGGCAACCTACTCCAGTATTATTCTTGCCTGGGAAATCCCACAGACAGAGGAGCCTAGCTGCTACAGTCCAGAGGGTCCCAAAGAGTCAGACACGACTTAGTGAATAAACACCATATAATAAGATTAGTCTTTCATCATTGGGGAAACGTTTTAACAATTGGCTGTCCACTCTCCAAAAAAAAAGAAAAGAAAGCATACCTAGACCTTACAAAGAAATATGAGACAATTATATTTATTAGCAGCTCTAATTATGAAATAATGTTAGAGGCAAACACAGAAAAGAGGAAGGCTTTACTGAGTAGGACATGGAGTCCTGGAAGACATGAAGAGAGTAGACCTGGCCCTACAAAGATTTAAAAAAACTTCAGTATGGCAAAAGGTGCCAAAAAGATGTAATATAGATAACTGGCAGAAAATCACAACTGGTATGAACACACATGTCGTTTAAGAACAGAATGCTATGACATATACAAAGCAGTCAGGCACACAGGCGGTGCATACCAACAGGTGTGTCATGCTTGGAGAACTCGAATAAAGACAGTGTGTTAGGTTCTTAACCCCGTTGGTCAGAAAATTAGAAATTTATAACAAACATTGACTCTCAGATGGATTAAAGTCTAACCTGGTTAATGTGCCACACCTGTTTCAGTGCGGAAAACAGGAGGCTGGTCATCATTACCCGTGCAGATGTGTCTGCTCTGGTTTCGGGTGGTACTGTAGCATGATCTGTCCACTTTATAAATGTGTGTTCCTTTTGAAACAGTAACTCTAGACCTAGGAGTTTCATCCCACTGGAATAAACATATACATATAAATATAAAAAGAATAAAAGAATGTATACACTGTCATCTTTTGTATGAAAAAAAGAAAGATATATATAATAATACATAAACACATTTTTCAGAGAAGGCAATGGCACCCCACTCCAGTACTCTTGCCTGGAAAATCCCATGGACGGAGGAGCCTGGTGGGCTGTAGTCCATGGGGTCGCGAAGAGTCGGACACGACTGAGCAACTTCACTTTCACTTTTCACTTTCATGCATTGGAGAAGGAAATGGCAACCCATTCCAGAGTTCTTGCCTGGAGAATCCCAGGGACAGGGGAGCCTGGTAGGCTGCCGTCTACAGGGTTGCACAGAGTCAGACACGACTAAGCGACTTAGCAGCAGCAGCAAACACATTTTTTTCTACTTTTTGCAAAAAGAAACAAAAATTTCTGGAAAAATAAACCAGAAACTAATGGCAAAGGTTAAATATGCTTGTATGTGGAAATGGGTAAATGATAGTGAGACTTCTCTGAATATGTGTTTTTAATATACTTTTCTGTTTTGAACCATATAGACATTGCCTATTTAAAGACTAAAATGAAAAGGGAATTTTTTAAAAATCTAAAATGAATTCAATCAAAAATAAATTGACGTTAACAAACAATCACTCTGAAAAATACTCATTAGTTTGTGTTTTAATTCCAAGCTTATTTATTAGAAAATTAGAAGTAATTCTTCTTCAATAGTTTACTGATATCTGATGAATTCAATTCTTCTTTATATGTTTACTTTGTAGACTATGTGCTAAATGTTCATGCTATTGGTGGAAAAGCAGAAGAGAGAGTCTCAAAGTACTTCAGGGATAGACAATCAGTTCATCTCAGTACATTTGTTAAAGAAAAAAAAAAAAAAAAAAAGCTATGTTCTGATAATAAGGAGAAAGATCAGCCCAAGATTTCCAAACAAGAGAATAAAATGGCAGAGGGGATGGATCAGTGCAGGTTTTGCCTGGTACCTAAAAAAAGGAAGAATCCCAGAAGGCTAAAGGATGGATAAGCTTTGATCTTTGGCATAACCAACCAAAACCACAGCAACAAAAAGGAGGACTGTTACAAAGCTTAATAATAAAGACAAAAAATAAAGTTCTTTTCATTTCAAGAAGGTAAAAAAAAGGACAACACAACTGATCTCAGTGGCAAATATCTTATCAGGGGGCCTCAGAATTCAAGGAAAGCTGAGTCACAGTGGCTGAAGAGATTTTCTGAAGCTTTATCATCTAGTCCAGGCTATATAACCTTCATATGATAAAAAGAAGTGCACTTGATCTATTAAAAAAAAAAAAAAATGACTTTGTGAGGAGGGAAATCACAGGAAGAAACAAAGCAGTACTGTTTATCTTTGGATGGACTTTCAGAGAGAAATCCCCAACTTCTTACCAAAATATCTGTGAAAGATTAACCCTGAGGAACACCAAAAAAGAACTTAGCTTTGTTGTTAAGCAGGTTCCAAGGGTGAGGGTTAGATAATGAAAGGTTGTTGTTGAATCATGCAAATACACCGGGATTCTTGGCCCCCAGAGGAGAAGAATTCAATCCGGGGCCAGAGATGAGGCTTGATCGCTCAGAGCTTTTGTGTAATAAAGTTTTATTAAAGTATAAAGGAGATAGAGAAAGCTTCTGACATAGGCATCAGAAGGGGGCAGAAAGAGTACCCCCCTGCTAGTCTTCAGCTGGATGTTATATAGTCACTAGCAGTCTGTTAATGAAAGAAAGGAATGTCTTAAAATTCAGAATGGCACCAAATGGTTTATCCTGGGCCATAAAATGATTAACTTGAATCTTAAAGAAGGGCAGACCACCATACAAATAGTTTCATTTGCATAGATTAGGGGAACAATATCTGAGTATTACATACTGGTTTGTCAAGTAGGTTCTGGGCCAAGAGGCAGAACTGACTTGGAGACAGAGTTTGGGGTAAAGGCGTAGTACATTAGTATAGCTTAAGACAAACATTTTCATAAGAAAAAGGCATTGGTTATCTCTAGGCTCAAGAATAGCTAACTTCAGGCGAAACCAGGTGTCATTATGGCAACACAGTATTTTAAGAGAAACCTCTCTTTAAATTTGTATAGAGAAGGAAAAAAATATTGCTAGTTTGTTTCCTCCTGCCATTTAAGAGAGATAAAAATGTCTGAGACTTGCAGGCTATTTCCTCCATTTGGAAACCCCTCTCTCCTTGGGGACCCCTAGATTTCCTATCAACCTCCTAGGAAATGACTCTCTCAATAAGAGGAAAGACTTTTTTTTTTTTGCAAGAAAATGACAAAATTTTGTTCAGGAGTTCAGTTCAGTTCAGTTCAGTCGCTCAGTCATGTCCGACTCTTTGCGACCCCATGAATCACAGCACGCCAGGCCTCCTTGTCCATCACCAACTCCCGGAGTTCACCCAAACTAATGTGCATAGAGTCGGTGATGCCATCCAGCCTTCTCATCCTCTGTTGTCCCCTTCTCCTCCTGCCCCCAATCCCTCCCAGCATCAGGGTCTTTTCCAATGAGTCAACTCTTTGCATGAGATGGCCAAAGTATTGGAGTTTCAGCCTCAGCATTAGTCCTTCCAATAGACACCCAGGACTGGTCTCCTTTAGGATGGACTGGTTGGATCTCCTTGCAGTCCAGGAGTTAGGTTTCAAGAATTCTTTACACAGAACCATTTTTATATATTAGCCTGTATCTTAGCTTTATCTCTAAATGAGAAGTTTAGGGTAAACCTTAGTGTTTTAGTCTTGCATTTATTGAAGGACTTTTTACCACTATAAACATTTTCGTGCAGTAACCCTCTGTTGAACTTCACATTATTGATTTTTAATTTATTCCATAATAAAGCTCCTAAATGCAGAGGACCAACTACAATATTGTTTCAATTTTAACAGGACAACTGTATAAATAGTACCTAGCTTGTATTGAAATATAAATTGTTGCTTTCATATGGAGCTTTAAACTACAAAATATTCACACTCTCTAGATTCTTTCTAATGATCTCCTCCATTTTGGCCATGTCTCCCAATAGCTTTTCACCTCTACAAGCTGATTTTTGGTTTCGTTTTTAAATGCAATACTGGTGATTGGCTGTCTAGCAGACTAAGTTATGCTCATCCTCTAAAAATTAATTTGGAAGTTTAAATAAGGCTTGTATATAACAAACTGTCAGAATTTTTAAAAGTTACTGGATAGTGTAAAATGTCTCAGTACTTTTAATTAGTCTGCAGATACATTTCACTGCACAGATTTTTATGGAAAACTGGATTCTTTTATTAAAATAATTGTCTTTAATCCCAAATATTTTATAAATGGTTATCACATATCCAAAAAAAAGTGACCTCATGTGCAAATCATTTCACTTTCTATTCCTTTAAGTAAAGAATTAAAACGATCATATTTAACCCTTGGGCAAGCAATAAAATGCACTAGAGATTGTTGGAACAATTTGGGCTATTAAGCTCAACTACTGTATTTTACATATAATTCATACATCACTTCAAAAATACCATGAGCAAAAATGTAGCAAAAAAATCATCAAGAGAGAGAGATGCAAAGCAAATTTGATTCTGGAAGATTTCACAATCAGTTTGGTTGACCCCAAATGAAATATTCTTCATGTTCCAACTTCTAAAATTCTACTCCTACCACCTTCTAAAGAAGTAGTTAACAACAGTATGGACTAACAATAATTTATGGATATCCAGATCTCTTTGGCTTTTCTTTTTTCAGCCTACCTACTGCCTGTTTTTATATTGCCATGTGTCTTTCAGTCATTTAAAATCCATATCACAGAGGAGACCCAGATAGAAGAGCATGATAATGTGAGCTTAGACCTCTCTCTTGCAGATTCTGTCTGCCCCCATGGCAGTCAGGAGGTCCAGAGATGTTTGGGTGACCTAGAGCCAGCAAGGAGGTTGACAAGAAAGCACAGGAGCAGAGACAAGCACAGTTGGCCCCTCAGAAATGAGCGAGAGATGTTGCATGATGGGCACAAGTGTGAAGACAGTCCCTTCATGGGCAATCAATAAAGGCCATTCACACTGAAGACAGAGGACTTAGAAGTCATTACTATGAAAAATTACACAGTGAAGCTAAAACCCACAGGTTTGTGTGGTGTATTATCAGTCAAATTAAAAAAAATTTTTTAAGAGATATTTCATATTCTCTTTAACTTTTTAAACACTGAAATTTTATTTTCAATGGCAAGCATGAAGTAACTGGAATAAGTGGTCTGCTGGACAAATTCTCTGATGCTTTACCTCTGCAGCAGTTCCAAAGCAATGGGATGTAATGGTTGTTTTACTTCTAATTTTTTTTAAAAATACAAACATTTCACCACATGCTCTATGACAGAGCATGGGTAGACAAAGGTGCATATGAGAAAATTTTGAAATGAGACCCAAAACTAGCATGAGTATAAGGGTTCTGGCAGTGCCTTATGGCTGCGTGTGTTTCTTTTGCTTTGAGGATCCACTTTTAAGAAAGCTAACCAGCAACTAACACTTTTGAGTGTGAACGGCCAGTCTGATCTACACTGCTTTACTTTTCTGAAGTTCTTTCTATCATACGGATTTTACTCCGGACACCACATACAGAACCTGTCTGTGTTCCTGACAGAGGGGAAGGCCAACCTGTCAACAAGTCTGTCAACATCACATTCAAGTAAGGGAGCACTTCTGGCACGAAGACCGAGAAACACAACAGGAATCCTAGCTTTTGTTTGACTATGAGTTATACTGATGTTTTATATAATCAAAACAATAAACCTGGTTAAAGGTCTAGAATTCTAGGATGTGCATATGATTTTATCTAACCTCACCCACAGCTTGTCTTTGACCAGTTTATTTAGGAAAAACCATTGTTCTTTCCTCCTATTATAAGTACAATAGTATAAACTCTTAGTTGATGCTTCAGATGACTTGCTTCTTTTACCACAGTTTTTGTTTTCTCTACTTATTTTGACCAAATATTGGCGTGAGCAGAGGCTGCTGGACGGAAGCTTTCAGACAAACAATAGACGGGTCAAAAGCCATCTCCAGCTTTGAAATGTACCTAGTTAATGAACGGCCTGAGACAATAACTCCCTCCCCTATTCTGCCTGGTTACCTGAAAACAAAAATACTTGATGCGGAAATGATGCAATGAAAGGAAAGAAAAGAGCCAGAGGGTACAAAGTAACTTCTTAAATTCAGGAGTCTTTGATTCAACCCCCTAGTTCAGCTATTAATTAGTCCTATGCTGCTGCTGCTGCTGCTAAGTCGCTTCAGTCGTGCCCAACTCTGTGCGACCCCATAGATGGCAGCCCACCAGGCTCCGCCGTCCCTGGGATTCTCCAGGCAAGAACACTGGAGTGGGCTGCCATTTCCTTCTCCACTGCATGAAGTGAAAAGTGAAAGGGAAGTCGCTCAGTCGTGTCTGACTCTTAGCGATCCCGTGGACTGCAGCCTACCAGGCTCCTCCGTCCATGGGATTTTCCAGGCAAGAGTACTGGAGTGGGGTGCCATTGCCTTCTCCAATAATCTTTGGCTAAATCTGTAAGCATAATAAAATGGGTTTTTATATCATTAAGTTTTAGGGTGCTTTATTATGCAATAATAGTAACTGTAACACCTTCAACTCACTAGGGAATATTTCTCAAGATATTTTCCAGTTCATGGAAGAGTCAGAATAGCACCAACTGAGGGCCAGCATCAGAGTAGTCAGAATAGCATCAACATGTAGGACTGGGGTACACAGTGGCTGATAAACAGCCCAGCAATCACACTTTCTTTCTAATTCTCATTATTCTGGTGTTTTGATAACAATTTCTCTGCTTTAAAAAAAATAATCTTACCAATCATGAAGGCATTTTTAATAACATAGTTTATTTCTGTCTGTTTAATGTTATATAAATGGAATCATATTGCACACCTTTTCTTGTTTCTTCCTCTTTTGCTCTATATTAGGTGTATGAGATTTAGCCATGCTTAGGCAACTCACTTCCTAAAAAATCAGATAAGCTTCCCAAAGCAGCATTGCATAGAAAAACAGAATACAACTCAGTCTCTTTTAGTACACAATATGGAAAGACTGTTCATAGTTTGTGCCTTCTGAGGTTCTCTCATGCCTAAATTTTGTCCTTCCTTCCTTCCTTCCTTCAACACATATTTAAAGAGCAACTAATTTGTTCCAGACTCTGTTCCAGATTTTAGGGAGTGAGCAGCAAATTATAAAGTTCCTTATCCTCATGGGGCTTACATTTTAGTACATGGAGATAGAAAATAGTAAGATAAACTGATTTATAAATCACAAGAAAAATGCAGAAAGAAAAAGAGAAAAAGGAGGAGGAAAGGAAAGAAATCAGAATAAGAGCTTAAATTCAGAGAGACTGAAGAGAAGGAGATTACCCCTCTCAGTCCCAGCCATGGTTTATCTTTTAAATCCTTCTGACAATCATCTCATAACCTCTTTTCAGTCTCAATTCTCTACATATGGAATCCTAATCCCTTTCATTTCAGAGTGTTCACCCTTTTCCAGTAAAAAAAAGAAAGCTACTTGCTTTTTGTATTTTGCCAGCATTCTTCTGTGTGTGCTCAGTTGCTCAGTCACGTCTGACCCTTTGCGATCCTATGGACCATAGCCCACCAGGTTCCTCTGACCATGGGGCTTTCCCAGCAAGAATACTGGAGTGGGGTGCCATTTCCTCCTCCAGGGGATCTTCCCAGCTCAAGGATCAAACCTGCATCTCTTGCATCTCCTGCATTGGCAGACAGATTCATTACCACTGCACCACCTGATGGTCAACCAAAAACTGAAAGAGTCTTTTTTCCTTGAAGAAGCGTAAGTGGGCTGTGCTCCCCCAAGGTGCAGGAAGAAGCTCTACCATCAAAGAGAAACTCATCTCACTGTAACAAATAGTAACTTTCTTCTAAAACAACACAGTCTAGTCTCCTATAAGGGAATCATTTTTATTTCTGTAACTTGGCCTTGAGAGCCCTGCTTGTAAAATAACAATCCAGGAGTTATGATAATAAGTATGAGACTAATTCCTATTGCTGCTATTTGAATTGCAGGGCCACAACCTTACTTGAAAATGGCTGGGAAAATTCTCAAGTCTCTTGTGATAGTAGCTGGGAAGCAGGGAGGTCTCAATTCATCTCCCCACAGCCTAGGTGAGAAATTTGGACTGAATTCCACATGCAAAAGAAGAGGAAAGAATTGTTGCTGTTTTTAATCAGGGGACAGGAATCATCACAGGTTAGCTTTAGGGTAAATCTTAGAATGATGATACGATGTACTGATAATCATAACAAAAACAACATTAATAACAAGAAGGTGGGAGAACTAGTCAGAAAATGACTACAAGTGCTTAGATGAGAACTAATGAGCTCTGAACTGAAGAAGTGGGAATTAAGTGGGAAAAGTAAGAAATAGAATCAAGGTACACTGCAAGAAGAAATTGCAGAGCTTGATAACAAATCAAGTATCAGGCAATTGAGAGATGTCAGTGTTTCAAGTTTGGGTACTATGTGAAAAGAAATAAGGAATAAAGGAAGGAAGAAAAGAGACAATTAGGGCCAGGATGGTGGGGTGGAGAGGAAATAGTGTTGAACACTTTAAGTTTTAGATGTTCACTGACATCCTGTGCTAAGTCAAAGTTTCTCAATCCCTGAGTCAAGGAAGACTTCTCAGAAGCTATTTCAAAATAAGAATGTGGATCCTGGAGTTAGACGAGTACTGGTTTGAGTCCTGCCTTTACTTCTTGCTATTGATGTGACTCTTGGCAAGTTGTGCTCTCTGCTCAGTGTCTTCATCTTTAAAATGGAGCCAACAGTGCCTCTCTCATAGGAAGATTAAATAAAAGGGTTAAAAGATAAACTTTGAGTAGATTACTTTGAGTATTTCCTGGAATATAGTAGAGGCATATAAAAGTTATAAATCTTACTCTTTGTTCATTGCTTTATTCAACCTGACTTAAGATAAAGGCCCATATAAAAATGCTAGATTATCCTCATCTAACACAGAATCACTTCCTCATCTTTCACATCTCAAGATGTGATTCAAGCTTCCACATCTCAAGATGTGATTCAAGCTTGACAGTCAACGACTTGGTTTGCAGACTGTCCCAGGCTTTCTTTCCAATAGTGATGAGACACTTAGAGAGTGTCTGGTAAAATTCTCGGCCTAGGGAGATCAGAAATGGATTCTGTACACTTTACACTTTGTAACCATGATGAGAATTGTATGTCAGTACATCACACTTTTACATCCCTAATCCTATTCAAAATGATTTCAGTTAACAAAATGGTGATGTAAAAAGAAGTTATCTTGTGTGAGTAAGAAGGAGTCTCCTCCCTGATGGTATATGATAGCACATCAATGTGTTATGTGGGGGTGTGAACAAACAAGGTGGATCAGAATCCTTGGAACACACCCAAAGCTTATGAATGAATGCAATGCCCGGGTTTGTAATGCTTGCTACTGTGGTCTTAGAAACAAAATGTCTATTTTAGGTCATGGCAGTGATTCCTTAAAGTTTTAATGTCCCGTTTGTTTAAAATTAAATGCATACCAGGCAACTGTCATATAGTTTATAAAGATTTTAAAGAAAACCATTCATTCATTCAACATGTATTAAGTATAGACCCCATGTAAGAAAGGAAACAGACCTAGTAAAATTTGACAAATCCCACCCTGAAATTTGGCTCTGCCACTTTGTAGTAAGATTCTTATACCCAGTGAATCTAGCTCTCCCCTTTAAAATGAAGATAATAAATCTACCTTGCAAAGCTGATGTAAGCATCAAACACTGCAATGTGTTTTAAAGTGCCTAGAGCCTTGCCTGCACAAAAGGCAAGAATTAAAGTTAATTAACATTTTTATATTATTAATATAATTACTGACCATTAGATAAATATTCAATAAATAGAAATTACTACAACAATATTACACATGCCAAGTACCACAGTGCATGAGAGACAAGTACACTGTCTCTGCCCTCCAGTGGCCCACAACGTTATGGAGAAACATGTAATCCTCTTCATAGTGATATAAGATTGGTGGCGAATATTGAAAAATAACTCCCTGATACTGAGTTTGTCCTAGAAGTCAAAGTCATTTTAAGAAATGCAGGTCTATCAAAACATAATTGGCATCAGATTGAAAATAATTTCAACCTTCCACAAATACCACCCACAAAAGACTTGCTAGCTAAGATCTTGAGTAAAGACATCTGTCTTTGGTTTGGACAAGTGGAAGTTCTGGTTGTATTGTAGTGTCTGCTGATGGGATTATGATAACCTGAACTCTCTTGAATATTTAACCATTCTACTTGTTCCGTCTTGCATTTCTAACTCAGCAGAAGAGTAAACGTAACTTTGTAAATCCTATAGACATGTAATAGCGCTATAAAGTTTGAATCACTGCTTATAATTACTTTGTCATATTTACAAGTCCAAAGTTTAAATAGATGTGCCATAGAGTACTACTGCTACTGCTGCTGCTAAGTCGCTTCAGTCGTGTCCGACTCTGTGAGACCCCACAGACGGCAGCCCACCAGGCTCCCCACCATCCCTGGGATTCTCCAGGCAAGAACACTGGAGTGGGTTGCCATTTCCTTCTCCAATGCAGGAAAGTGAAAAGTGAAAGTGAAGTTGCTCAGTCGTGTCCGACCCTCAGCGACCCCATGGACTGCAGCCTTCCAGGCTCCTCCGTCCGTGGGATTTTCCAGGCAAGAGTACTGGAGTGGGTTGCCACTGCCTTCTCCATAGAGCACTAAGTAAATATTAAATACTCATACATTGTATCTTTATCATTAAGCCCATTTTTAGTAGAAAAGGGGCAAATACTCACAAAAACTTACAATATATCTTATGTCCCATTCAATTACTAATTCAACTGTTACTTTTAATGTTAGATTATCTTCATGCCTTTTCATTCTTCTTTGTAAACATTTGACAACAGCTCCAGTAAAAATATGTTGAGCCTATATCTGAAAGTATATCTTACAAATAACTAATAAGTGATGGCTATTTGCTCTGTTTCAAAAGAACTAGGAAATGTTTTGCCATCACCAACCATCTATATCAACGTAAGCTGCTGCTAAATTGCTTCAGTCGTGTCCGACTCTGTGCGACCCCATAGACGGCAGCCCACCAGGTTCCCCAGTCCCTGGGATTCTCCAGGCAAGAACACTGCAGTGGGTTGCCATTTCCTTCTCCAATGCATGAAAGTGAAAAGTGAAAGTGAAGTCGCTCAGTCGCGTCTGACTCCTAGCAACCCTACGGACTGCAGCCCACCAGGCCCCTCCGTCCATGGGATTTTCCAGGCAAGAGTACTGGAGTGGGTTGCCATTGTCTTCTCCAATCAACGTAAGCAGTAGATCTTAATTCTAGGAGTGCAAGTAATTCATTTCATATGTTAATTTCCAGGTATGTTCCAAGGACTGTTCTAGGCATTAGAAGTTAAAAGATTAATACTATATGATTATCTAGGTTTTAATAGTATATGATTATTAAAAGATTCCTGGATGTAAGAAGACAGACAACATCATCAGTAATTTTAATATAAAGCTGACTATGTCATCTATGCCCACACAGATGAGTATTTACCTGAAATGAATTCTGGTTTTTGGATGACACCTTTTGTAGCTGATACTGGTCTAGATGCTAATGAAACAAAGATTTTTACCCATTTTTACACAGATTGAGAAATTTTAGAAATGAACATTCATTTAGATTCTTAGTGATTCAAATTGAAGTACCTCTTTTCTTTTTAGATTTCCTTGTACTTATCCACAGCATTGTATTGTCAAGTGTTCCACCATTCATCCTACTACTATAAGAAAAGAAACAAAAATAATGAAATTATAAATACCTTGACTTAACATTAACTTTCTTGAAAAAGTCTGAAGATATTCTGCAGCATCATTGGGTTTAATTTGGTGCTTTCTGTCATACTTTGAATAGCTAAAGAAAATGTGTAGACCAAAAAAGTGAGAGTGGAAAATATCAGGAGAGACTAAAGACTCAACTGGGGATTAGAAAACCTGGCTGTATTCCTGTTTCAGACAATGATTTGCTGTGTCATGTCGGATTCCTTAGGTTTCAGCACCTCTGCTGTAAAATGAGGAAAGATGAAATTCTGATTCTAGGGTTCTTTAAAAAAAATTAATTTATATTGGAATACAGCCAATTAACAATGTTGTGATAGTTTCAGGTGGACTCAGCCAAACATATACATGTATCCAGTCTCCTCCAAATTCTAGGGTTCTTAATAAAAGAAAAGCAAGGTCTCTCTCCCAACTCCAACAGTCCCTTCAGTTACTATGAAAAAAGTTGTACCCCCAAGTGTTTATTGGAAAATGACAAAGCTTTATGCCAAGAACAATTGATTTCCTGATGATTTTCTTAAAGTGTTTCTCAAGTGGGAAAAATAGGTTCTGCGCATTGGTAGCTGGCTATTGTTGACAAATAGCTACTTAACTGATTCTCTCAGAGGCAAAAACAAATGATGTCAGCAAAGTAGTAATAGTAGTGCCAGGATGAAAGTTTCCCTCTTAATCCTTTATTACAAAGCCTAGCCACCAGGAAACAGAATCTAGAATTGAAAGCCTACTGTGAAGGTTAGTTTTATGTGTCAACGTAACTAGGCTTTCTTTCACTTGTGACAGTTAGTTTTACGTGTCAACGTGGCCACAGTAACCACTTATTCAAATACTAATCTAGATACTGCTGTAAAGGTAGTTTTCAGATGCTAACATCTACAATCAGTTGACTTTATGTAAAGAAGATTCTCCTCTATAATATGGGTGTGTGCATGCATGCGTGTGTGCTCAAGTCATGTTCAACTCTGCAATTCCATG
This sequence comes from Bubalus kerabau, assembly GCF_029407905.1. NCBI lineage: Eukaryota > Metazoa > Chordata > Mammalia > Artiodactyla > Bovidae > Bubalus > Bubalus kerabau. The sequence goes on from NC_073626.1 coordinate 157,364,608, forward strand.
GAGCTGCTCAGCTCCTCTGTCTATGGGATTTTCCTGGCAAGAATAATGAAGTGGGTTGCCATTTCCTCCTCCAGGGGATCTTCCTAACCCAGGGATTGAACCTGTGCCTCCCATGTCTCCCTCATTGGCAGTTAAGATTCTTTACCACTGAGTCACCTGGGAATTACAATATGGGTGCACCTCACCTAATTATTTGAATGACTTGATAAGAAAACTGAGGTTTCCTTGAGGAAGAAGAAATTCCTCTTGCAGACTGAAGTGTAGGCTGCTGCCCAAGAAGTTCCAGGTTACTGGCCTGCTCCATGGATATTGAACTTGCCAAACCAGACCCCACAACTGCATAAGCCAGTTCCTTGAAATCAATCAATTATATATATATATATATATATATATATATATAAAATGTATGCATGTATTCTACTGGTTCTGTTTTTCTGGTAGATTTCTAAGTCATACACCTCTATAAAGTAGATAGATAGATGGGCTTCCTGGTGGCTCAGTGGTAAAGAATCCACCTGCAATGCAGGAGGCGCAGGAGATGAGGGTTTGAACCCTGGTTCAGGAAGATCCCTTGGAGGAGGGAATAACAACCCACTCCAGTATTCTTGTCTGGAGAATACTATGGACAGAGGAGTCTGGCGGTTTAAGTTCATAGGGTCGCAAAGATTCAGACACTACTGAAGAGACTTAGATATATAGCCCATCTGTGTGTATTTAAACATACTTGAAAATCTATCACTCATGGGAAGATTTCATAAACCTTGATCTTGTAAGCTAAAACTATCAGATTAGAATAAAAGCGAATATGTGTATGTATGTGTGTGTGTGTATATATATATATTACTTAATATGCGTCCATCTTATTTTATACAAATTTATTTATTTAATACTTACTTCAACTCTGTGAGAACGGTATCCCAATTATCCTGTTTTACAATTAGGGAACCTGAGGCAAGGAGAAGTTAGGTACTTCCCCAGGGTTATGTGACTGATAGAACATAGAATGATGATTCAAACTCAGGAAGTGTGGCCATAAATTGGAACTCTGTAACCACCTCACTATTGCTGCCTCTTGGAATCAGTCCTGAATTTCTCCCAAAGACTACCACATGATACTATGGCGTTAATAAGTCTGGAATACCCAACTTCAGATTTTGATGTGGTTGCTGGAACCAAATTCAGCTAGATCACTGATCTCTCCAGCTAATTCCAAACTCATCAAACAGTAGTGAAGAATCCTCAGCCACTGTGAGTGGGTGTACTTCAAAGTTATTGCAGGAGTGGATGTGAGAGACTCTTTGCAATCCCATGGACCAGAGCCCACCAGGCTCCTCTGTCCATGAGATTCTCCAGGCAAGAATATTAGAGCAGGTTGCCATTCTCGTCTCTAGGGGATCTTTCCAATCCAGGGATCAAACCCCAATCCCCTGCATTGCGGGCAGATTCTTTTCTGTCTGAGCCACCAGGGAAACCCCAAGAGGGAGAGGATATATGTATACTTATGGTGATTCACATTGTTGGACCGTAGAAACCAACACATCCTTGTAAAGCAATTATCCTCCAATTAAAAAAATAATAACATAGAGGAAAAAAATTCATTGCTGACAAAAGCACATCTCTTCATCTACTCATTGTTTCCTTAATATTAGCTGCTAAGCCAGGAGCAACTACAGTCTTCAGGGATACTGAAGTGCTATATGAACCTTCAGAGAAGCGTTGAAACTTAGTCTTGGGTCTGAAGATGTTACCATTACTGAATAGGTTTGAAGCTTTTTATATTCCAAAACTTCCCCATGAAAGTTGAAGGAAGTAGAATTCTTAACTCACAATTGAATATTTTTTTTAATTTAATTTAAATTTTTTTTTACCTTTACAATATTGTATTGGTTTGCCATATATCAACATGCATCCACCACAGGTATACACATGTTCCCCATCCTGAACCCTTCTCCCTCCTCCCTCCCCGTACCATCCCTCTGGGTCGTCCCAGTGCACCAGCCCCAAGCATCCAGTATCGTGCATCGAACCTGGACTGGCGACTCGTTTCATATATGATATTATACATGTTGTATAAAAAGTACAGACAAGATGTCAGCCATGGTTGTGATCATGTTGTCAATTAAAATTCAGACAAGACTGATTGAGACTGGGTTACATCTTGTAAGCAGTCCAGTGTCCTTTAGACTTTTCAATCAGTTTGTATTCTTATGATTACCTAAGTGTTGAACTCCAGTTTCCACTGAATTAGACTCAGGCATCACACCATTCTGCTCGTGCTATTTTTTTCCTTTATTACATCAACTGAAACAGGTAGGTATTTCAATCCTCTTCCATAATTTTTATCCAATTTGGTATGTATCTAACTGTCTCTTCTGCCAAGAAGAATCCTCTGTGACTTGGAAATGAACAAAAGAGATTGGTGAGACTACCATATCCTTTCAGTGAAGGTCTGGGTATACTGGACTCTGTTGAGATTATCTGATTTTACACAGGTGTTCATCTCTATCTTTCTATTAATTAGACTGTGTTACAACTCTCTCAGAATGGTTAAAAAAAAAAAAAAAAGACAGCAATGCAATGATTCTTGTCCAAAGCAATGGTAATGAATTTTGCCCATTTAAGATACAATTTATTTCTGCCTTGTAGAAAAGACTGACCCCAAACATAAAATGCTACTGCTCTGTAAGAAATTAACTAGTTTTACATCTATTAGCAAATTCATTTAAGCATTCCAGATTTCATATTTATTGCTGTTCTTCAAATTCTTCAAAATACACAAAAATAAACTCAAAATGGATTAAAGATCTAAATGTAAGACCAGAAACTATAAAACTCCTAGAGGAGAACATAGGCAAAACACTCTCTGACATACATCACAGCAGGATCCTCTATGACCCACCTCCCAGAATATTGGAAATAAAAGCAAAAATAAACAAATGGGACCTAATTAACCTTAAAAGCTTCTGCACATCAAAGGAAACTATTAGCAAGGTGAAAAGACAGCCTTCAGAATGGGAGAAGATAATAGCAAATGAAGCAACTGACAAACAACTAATCTCGAGAATATACAAGCAACTCCTCCAGCTCAACTCCAGAAAAATAAATGACCCAATCAAAAAATGGGCCAAAGAACTAAATAGACATTTCTCCAAAGAAGACATACAGATGGCTAACAAACACATGAAAAGATGCTCAACATCACTCATTATCAGAGAAATGCAAATCAAAACCACTATGAGATACCATTTCACACCAGTCAGAATGGCTGCGATCCAAAAGTCTACAAGTAATAAATGCTGGAGAGGGTGTGGAGAAAAGGGAACCCTCTTCCACTGTTGGTGGGAATGCAAACTAGTACAGCCACTATGGAGAACAGTGTGGAGATTCCTTAAAAAACTGGAAATAGACATGCCTTATGATCCAGCAATCCCACTGCTGGGCATACACACTGAGAAAACCAGAAGGGAAAGAGACACGAGTACCCCAATGCTCATCGCAGCACTGTTTATAATAGCCAGGACATGGAAGCAACCTAGATGTCCATCAGCAGATGAATGGATAAGAAAGCTGTGGTACATATACACAATGGAGTATTATTCAGCCATTAAAAAGAATACATTTGAATCAGTTCTAATGAGGTGGATGAAACTGGAGCCTATTATCCAGAGTGAAGTAAGCCAGAAAGAAAAACACCAATACAGTATACTAACGCATATATATGGAATTTAGAAAGATGGTAACAATAACCCTGTGTACGAGACAGCAAAAGAGACACCGATGTATAGAACAGTCTTATGGACTCTGTGGGAGAGGGAGAGGGTGGGAAGATTTGGGAGAATGGCATTGAAACATGTAAAATATCATGTATGAAATGAGTTGCCAGTCCAGGTTCGATGCACGATACTGGATGCTTGGGGCTGGTGCACTGGGACGACCCAGAGGGATGGAATGGGGAGGGAGGAGGGAGGAGGGTTCAGGATGGGGAACACATGTATACCTGTGGCGGATTCATTTTGATATTTGGCAAATCTAATACAGTTATGTTAAGTTTAAAAATAAAATAAAATTTAAAAAAAAAAAAAAAAGAAATTAACTAGTTTTACATCTATTAGCAAATTCATTTAAGCATTCCAGATTTCATATTTATTGCTGTTCTTCAAATTCTCATTTTAACTAGTCTTCATATCATAGTTTCCTGCGTTATTAATGAGTTGAATAAAATGTTGACACACGTTCATTTTATATTTGCATGAGAGTCATATTAACTTTAAAAATTATAATACTCTGACCATTTGTGAAATGGACAATATTTATATTGAAGAAACACAAAGGATTTTAAATTTAATATTAAACATCCTCCTTAAAACCTCTTTTGGCTATTTAACCAACTCAGGTTCCAAACTCCAACCATGTTGTTAGGCTCGTTTCTTTTGTTTTCTCTACTCTCCCCTACCCTTATGCAAATAACTCTCCTGTATATATCCTGTTCCCCAAGCTCCTAAGAAGGAGACTTGAAGAATTAGTCTACAAAATAAAAATCTTTCCTCCATAAGAAGAAAAATAGTGCCAACTTTATCTTGGAAGATATCCTGGTAAGCAAAACTGGAGAAGATTGAAAAGGAAAATCAACCAGCAGACCAATTTGTATTCTATGGATGAAAAACCAGACAAGACTGATTGAACCTGGGTTACATCTCATAACCCAGAAATTATTTGTTCATATATATTCAAATACTTAATATATTATTATAGAAAATATGCCTTTTCTACAATATATAAAATTTGAGACTGAACTAGAAAATTTACATTAAGTATTAAAATGAGTTCCTTCAGTCTCGTTGAAATCTCTATAATAGGATTGGGGGGAAAGTTTTAATCTAGTAAAACACAAATTAAATACACTGTGTAGTAATATTTGATCCAATTATAAATTAATTCTTCAGAACTGGGAAGATATCTTCCTATGGAGGAAAATGTCATAAACACCCACATTAGTAGATTGGCTGCATTATTTAAAAACTTCAAATTTACTAGAAACAATTGTATAAAACATCATTGTTACAACATTATTTGGGGAAAAAACAAAGCTGTCTAAACTGGGAGAAACTTCCAAAATTTGTCTTGAATGTAGTTTCTTTATAAAAAAAAAAAAGAATAGGAATAGGCTTATTTTCAGTTTGATGGAGAAAATGTAAATACTTATAGTGATGTTGAAAGGAAATTTTAGAAATTTTTGAAGGCCTTACAAAATAAATAGAATAAATACCTCATATATATACAGCTAATAAAAATAATTGAAATAAAGTGCTATTATTCATTCAAATTCACAAATAGTTGCATGGCTTTCTTTCTTTCTTTAGCCTTGACTCAAAGTATCCTTAACGATGCCATCTTTTAACTAATACTATCAAACTTCACCACCAGCACTTCCTATTCTTTTCCTGCTCTATTTTTCCTTTGTAGCACTTATCATTACTGTGTCTACTATATGTTCTGCTTTTTAATTTTGGGTTCTGTTCCTTCCTCTAAATGTGCTCTCCAAAAAAGCAGTAATTTTTTTGTCTCTTTGTTTACTTCTGTATCTAGATCACCAAAAACAGTGTCTAGCATATAGTAGACCCTTAATAAAGTTTTGTTTGCAGAATGAACATTGCATTTGGGAGGATACAATTTTTTAAGTAGACATAAAAATTGTACAAAAATTGATTGTGAACGAGGCCATAAAGCCTGAAACTTCAAAAAATTTCAAAGATATCAAACGCATCATACTTTCTGACCACAGTGGAATTAAGTTAGATTTGCTAACCAAAACTTAACTAGGGATGCTCCCCATCCTAGGTCATGAGGGAAATGCAAATTAAAATAACAATTAAATACCACTATGCCCCTATTGGAATGGTCAAAATCCAAAACACTGCCAACACCAAATGCTGGAGAGGATGTGGAGCAACAGGAGCTCTCATTCCTTTCAGGTGGGAATGTAAAATGATACAGCCACTTTCGAAGACAGTTTGGCATATTCTTACGAAGTTAAACATACTCGTATAGTATGATCCCGTGGTCATGTCCCTTGGTATTTATCAAAAGAAGGTAAAAATTTATGTCCGGACAAAAACCTGCACATGATATATACCGCAGTCTTATTTATAATTGCCAAAACTTAGAAACAACTAAGATGTCCTTCAGCAGGTGAATGGATAAGTAAGCTGTGGTACATCCAAACAATGGAATATTATTCAGAGCTAAAAAGGAATGTGCCATGAAAAGACAGATGCATATTCCTAAGTGAAAGAAGTCAGTCTGAAAACACTACATACTATATGATTAAAGTTATATGAGATTTGGAGGAGGCAAAACTATGAGGACAGTAAAAAGACAAGTAATTGTCAGGGATGAGGGGAGGGATTAACAGGTATCTGGGGGGCAATGGAGATACCTATTCAATTCTATAATGCTGGCCAGATGCCATTATACATTTGTCCAAACCGATAAAATGTACACCACCAAGAGTAAACTGTGGGCTTTGTGTGGTTATGATGTGTCAGTGTAGGTTTACCAGTTTTAATAAATGTAACACTCTGGGGATTTATGTTGAAAAGGAGGGACACTGTATATGTATATGTATATGTATATGTATATGTATATGTATATATATATATATGTATATGTATATGTATATGTGGGGAAAGGTGAGATGTGAGAAATTGCTGTACTTTCTTCTCAAATTTTACTGTGAACCTAAAACTGCACAAAAAAATAAAGGCTTTAAACAATTAAGTAGGAAAACGACAACAACACAGACATAGGAAGGAGCTAGACTTTCTACTTAGTTATGCAACTGAACCAACCAAGGAATCCACAGTGAAAGGGCCAGAGGAATAGAGACCCTTACCCTTCTTCTCTCTCCTTCTGCTCTCCATCTTCTACTGCCAGTAATCCCCAGTGGCTGAACCTAAGAGGAAGTCAATGGAAACTAAGAAAAACCATTAAAGTGGTGGCACAGAGGTCAGCTATCCAGGGCCCCACGCTGAGTGGGAGGAGTGGAGAGTAATCTAAAGAGGTAATGAAAGATATCAAGCACAAAACAGTGTCTACAAACAATAACAATACTTAAAACAAGCAGACATAGTACTTAGTGATAATTAGTTGCAAAGATTTCCTTTAAGATCAGGAACAAAACATGATGTCCAATGTCATCATTCTAATCAAGATTTTTCTTGATATCTTCTCTAGGATATCACAGTAGAGAAATGTAAAAGAAGTAGAAAAATAAAAAAGGGAGAAAAACAATGTCATTATTTCCAGATGATGTGATCGTCAGGGCTAGGAAAACTTTCTAATATAAAGCAAATCAATCTTTCCAAATTGGTCTAGAGATTAAATGCAATTCTGATCAAAATCTCTAAAGGTTATTTTTGGGAAATCATGAAACTTACTCGAAAAAATGTATATAGAAAAGCTCAGGACCAAGGTCAAGACTGCCCTACCAGATCTCAAGCCATATTATAAAGCTACATAATTATAACTGCTGTATTGGTACCATGTGACAGACAGACCAATGGAATAGAACAGAGTCCAGAAACAGAGCCACACAGACAATATTATATAGTTGGCACTGCACAAGTGGGGAAAAGTCACTGCAGGAAATAGTTCTGAAATAGTTTAGTATATCCATATGGGAAAAAAAGGAAATTTGGCTCCTACTTCACACTATATAAAAAAATCAGTTTCAGATTGACTTATTATTCATTATAAGGCAAAATACACAACTTTCAAAGGATTATATAAGAGAATATCTTCACAACCTCAGGGTAGAAAGGGATTTCTTAAGCAAGGCCTAAAAATCAACAACCGTAAGGAAGATTAATGGAGAGAGACAAGATAGGAGTATAGGATTTAGAGATATCAACTATTATGTAGAAAATAGATAAGCAACAGGGATACAGTATGGCACAGGGAATTATCGCCATTTTTGTGTAAAAACTTTTAATGGAGTATAATCTCTAGAAATATCAAATCACTATGCTGTACCCCTAAAACTAATATTGTAAATAAAATATGCCTCAATAAAACATTTTTTAAAAATAGGAAAAAATGGAGGTAGATGACAACCTCACTATAAGATTGCTTACATAATTATATCCAGAATATGGGAAAAGTGTTTCTAATATTATGTTCAAATGAATCAGTTGCAAAGGAGTTTATATAAGACCATTTGCCTGCATGTGTATGTATATATATGTATATATATATATATATATATATATATATATATATATAAATGCACACAGGAGAGTGAAAAAGCTGGCTTAAAACTCAATAGTCAAAAAACTAAGATCATGGCATCTGGTCTCATCACTTCATGGCAAATAGATGGGGGGAAAAAATGAAAACAGTGACAGATTTTATTTTCTTGGGCTCCAAAATCACTGTGGACTGTGACTGTAGCCATGGAATTCAAAGACACTTACTACTTGGAAGAAAAGCTATGAGAAATCTAGACAGCATATTAAAAAGCAGAGACATCACTTTGCTGACAAAGGTCCATATAGTCAAAGATATGGTTTTTCCAGTAGTCATGTATGGATGTGAGAGTTGGACCATAAAGAAGGTTGAGCACTGAAGAATTGATGCTTTCAAACTGTGGGCTGGAGAAGACTCTTGCGAGTCCCTTGGACTGCAAGGAGATCAAACCAATCAGTCCTAAAGCAAGTCAACCCTGAATATTCATTGGGAGGACTGAGCTAAAGCTGAAGCTCCAATACTTTGGCTACCTGATACAAAGAGCTGACCCATTGGAAAAGACCCTGATGCTTAGAAAGATTGAAGGCAGTGGAGGAAGGGGACAGCAGAGGGTAAGATTGTTGGATGATATCACTGACTCAATGGATATGAGTTTGAGCGAACTATGGGAGATGGTGAAGGATAGGGACACCTGGTGTGCTGCAGTCCATGGGGTTGCAAAAAATCTGACACAACTGAGAGACTGAACAACAAAATTTCCTCTCTAATATGGGCAGATAAGAAAAACTCAGTAAATACCAGAGTAATAGATATAATCAATTCAAATTGATTTCTTGTGTTATCAGTCTTTCCATCGCAGCTTTGAGTAAAATCTTTAAGGGCACTCTCCCAGAGCCACTGTAGCACAAATTTTCCTGCATTCTATTCAAAACTTGCAATTCACATGAGTTATTTTTCTAGATTAGGCATTTCATTAATGAAGGTACTAATTTAGTGTACACAATGTTGGAGGTGCTATTAGCTCATACCCTGGTGGGGGGAGGTAGTGGAGGGGGTTGAAGAAACTGAGGCGGAGTATTGATGATTTATCAAGATAGCGAGATAAAATAACAATATGCAGACATCACCCTTTCATAGTCCCTTTTCCTCTGCCAGGAGTTCTAACACAGATAAAGCCCAGATCTTGGTAGCAATGACTGGAAACTATACTAATGGATTCATTCATTAAAGACAGAGTGGATAAGATCAGCAAACAAGTCTCTTATTCAATCCCAGAGGCTGGACTAGACAAGTGATACAAAGTCAAAATGCTTTGAGAATATTAAGCAATATTTCTGTCTACAAAGCCAATAATAAAATATATTTCTGATTCTAATGACATCCTAATAGAACTGCATTTGGATGATCTCTTAAGATGATATAGTAAGGGAGATGTCAAATTTTTGCAGTTTTGTATTCCTGTTTATTTTGTCAGCTGCATTCATCTTTATCTGCATTTTTATGAAAATAAAAAGGGCAGGAGAGCTGGTTTGACTGACAGCCATCCTTGGTGCAGGATTTCCTCTTGACTGTTAAATATTCACTTGGCTCTTTATGAAACATCTCCAGGATACAGCAGTCAGAAAGCCAGAACACAACATTCATCATTAGTGAACTTGCTGGAAGTTTTGGCAAGATGTTACAAAATGAAGGAATTTTAATACTGAACCTAATTTATAACTGGGAAAGTTTGAAATGTAGTATGCTACACAGCTTTTATCGGGGTACTTGGCAGAAAGTAATTTAAGAACACAATGCAAAACAGATACATATTCAATGTCTGCATGTTCATTTTACCCATGGGTAAATTCAGTTAAATTCAGTTCAGTCACTCAGTTGTGTCTGATTCTTTGCAACCCCATGAACTGCAGCACACCAGGCCTCCCTGTCCATCACCAACTCCCACAGTTTACTCAAACTCATATCCATTGAGTCGGTGATGCCATCCAACTATCTCATCCTCTGTCATCCCCTTCTCATCCTGCCCAGCATCAGGGTCTTTTCAAATAAATCAGCTCTTCACATCAGGTGGCCAAAGTGTTGGAGTTTCAGCTTCAACATCAATCCTTCCAATGAACACCCAGGACTGATCTCCTTTAGAATGGAATGGCTGGATCTCCTTGCAGTCCAAGGGACTCTCAAGAGTCTTCTCCAACACCACACTTCAAAACCATCAATTCTTCAGCACTCAGATTTCTTTATAGTCCAAATCTCACATCAAATACATGACTACTGGAAAAACCACAGCTTTGACTAGATGGACCTTTGTTGGCAAAGTAATGTCTCTGCTTTTGAATATGCTGTCTAGGTTGGTCATAACTTTCCTTCCAAGGAGCAAGCGTCTTTTAATTTCATGGCTGCAATCACCATCTGCAGTGATTTTGGAGCCCAAAAAAATAAAGTCTGACACTGTTTCCCCATCTATTTGCTATGAAGTGATGGGACGAGATGCCATGAACTTCGTTTTCTGAATATTGAGCTTTAAGCCAACTTTTTCACTCTCCACTTTCACTTTCATCAAGAGGCTCTTTAGTTCTTCTTCACTTTCTACCATAAGGGTGGTGTCATCTGCATATCTGAGGTGATTGATATTTCTCCCTGCAATCTTGATTCCAGCTTGTGCTTCTTCCAGTCTGTTTTTCTCATGATGTACTCTGCATAGAAGTTAAATAAGCAGGGTGACAATATACAGCCTTGATGTACTCCTTTTCCTATTTGGAACCAGTCTGTTGTTCCATGTCCAGTTCTAACTGTTGCTTCCTGACCTGCATATAGGTTTCTCAAGAGGCAGGTCAGGTGGTCTGGTATTCCCATCTCTTTCAGAATTTTCCACAGTTTATTGTGATCCACACAGTCGAAGGCTTTGGCACAGTCAATAAAGCAGAAATAGATGTTTTTCTGGAACTCTCTTGCTTTTTCGATGATCCAGCGGATGTTGGCAATTTGATCTCTGGTTCCTCTGCCTTTTCTAAAATCAGCTTAAACATCTGGAAGTTCACGGTTCACATATTGCTGAAGCCTGGCTTGGAGAATTTTGAGCATTACTTTGCTAGCGTGTGAGATGAGTGCAATTGTGCGGTAGTTTGAACATTCTTTGGCATTGCCTTTCTTTGGGATTGGAATGAAAACTGACCTTTTCCAGTCCTGTGGCCACTGCTGAGTTTTCCAAATTTGCTGGCATATTGAGTGCAGCATTTTCACAGCATCATCTTTTAGGGTTTGAGTAAATTAGTTGCTTTCAAATATGTTATTAATGGAACAAGATTCAAAAAAAGCCCCCTTTCAACAAACTTGCTTTGTTATCATTCACATGATTCCTTTCTAATTAAATGGTGAGTTCATTGAATTGTCCAAAAGAAAGTTTTATTTCCTCTCAATAAAAAAAAAAAAAAACTGCTTCAACTTTCTTAGAACTTCTTGTTTTTTGGTTGGCACCACTCATGCAATTTTTATTAGTGCTTTTTTTTTCTCAATAAAAGAAATTCATTTCTTTTTTAAGAATTTTACTTTGATATTTTCCTTGATAGTTTTTTCACATTAAAATTACTTTTCTCTATTGAAATTGGACAGTGGTGGCTGTTTCCTCATATCCTTCTTGTATGTTAATTTCCCCAACATTTTGTTGGTGATGACATTGTACCACATTGTAGAACATTTTTTTGAGAATCTGGAAAATGTTGCTGTGTAGCCATCCTCTTCCTTTGAAGGTCATGTGTTTTCATGACCTTCTGTGACAGTGTGATCTTGTCTGAGCCTCCACACTGGATCACTCTGTGTTCATCTCCACATTCCCTACAGTATCTAGAATCCAACTCTATGCTCAGCATGTTCTCCACAGATCCTAGTTGAGTCTACTTAAGTCCTCAGGTAGGATCATTGTGATGATGGTTGACAGAAAAGCTAATCTCGAAATTTCAGTAGAATACTTCATTAAGTAAAAGTCATGTCCTGTTAACCTCTGAAATTAGGTTCCTAATTATATTGATGGCCATAAATAAATGCTGTTACTAACACTTATAATATCCAAAATGTTTTTTTCTAATCTAATATATATGATACATTTTATGAATAATAAAACTAGCAGATGATATAGAGCGCTGACATTTCCTGAATTTTTAATGTTTTATTGTGAAAAATTCAGATTTATAGAAATATTGCAGATACCACAAGTTGAAAGATAGAGTCAGCAACTGCTAACACTTAGTCACATTTACTTTATGTGTGTGTGTGTGTGCACATTGTATGTTTATATACGTATTACTTTTAATATGTATATAAACATATACATATTTTTATACAAAAATTATACAAAATAATTCAGCATGTATTTCCTAAGAACAGGATGTTCTCTTACATGACCATAAGAAAAAAAATCTAATTCAGCATATTTACCATTGGTGGTGGTTTAGTCGCCAGGTCATATCCAACTCTTGAGACCCCATGGACTGTAGCCCACCAGGTTCCTCTGTCCATGCAATTTTCCAGGAAAGAATACTGGAATGGGTTGCCATTTCCTTCTGCAGAGGATCTTCCTGACTCCTACAGTCTCCTGCATTGTAGGCAGATTCTCTACTGAAGGGCTACCAGGGAAACCCAGTATTGTAAGATTACTATCTAATACATAGTACATGTTCAAATTTCATCAGTTGTTCCAATAATGTCTTCTACAGCATTTTTTTCCTTTCGGATTCAGAATCCAATTTAATATCACACATTGAATTTTGTCATGTGACTATTTAGTCTCCTTCAAGCTGAAGCAGTGGCTTGGCCCTCCTTTTCTTTCATGACATGGATTTCTCAGAATAGGAGAATTAAATTTGGGTTTGTCTAATTGTTTACTCATGGATTCAGGTTATGCATTGTTGGCAGAGAGTCTACATAAGTAATCCTGGACCCTTCTACGATTTACTTTAGGAGGCACAAAATGTTAGTTTATCCTATTACTGAAGATGAGAATCACTTGGATCACTTGGTTAAGACGGTGTCTACAAGTTCCTAGAACAACACATTTTGTAATGTATAAGCAGATGGTCAAAATAGGCCTTCTTCACTCCTAAATAGAAATTAGTCTGTTTTATCCAATCAGCTATATTCCAGAACATACTCTTCAGTTCACTTCAGTCTATCACCCACCCCGTTTCTTGCCCAAACTCTTCTGTCCAATGTCAGCAGTGATTGTTTTATTGCTCTTTTTTGTTTCAGTCCTTTTCCACCAGTTTTCACCAGCATTCAACACTGTTGAACAGTTCTTTCTTCTAGAAATACTTCCTCGCTTGATAGCTTCCTGTTTTTCTGCTACTCATCTGTCTTCTCTGTAAGGCTCTGTCTCCACTACTTGGTCATTAAACATTGAAGTTCCTGAGGATTCAGCATCAAGTCTGTATTTCTCTCATTCTATCTCTATACAAACCCATGCATGCACTTGGCTTTCATTACCATCTTAACATAGTAAACTTCCAAATGTATGTCTCTAACCCCAAACCCCTTCTCTGAGCACAAATCCCAAATGGAAAGTACCTGCTTGATAGCTCTGCTTGAAAAGTCACAAAACTACGTCAAACTTAAAATATCTAAAATCAAATGATTAATATATAATCTCCTCCACAAAACCTCCAGCTTCCCCCACTCTTCCTTGTATCAATGAAGGACATAATAAGAAAATCCATGAGTCATTCTTGATACTACTTTCTTCATCAGGTCTCCCCCAGATCCAGTTCAGCAACAAATTCTGTTCATTTAATCAGGCAAACTGATCTACTCCCTAGAGGCACAGCCACCATCTTAATTCCTTAGTCGAGGACGTTATTTTTCTCCTGGATGACAGTATTAGCCACCTGACTATCTCCTTGCATTCACTTTTGCCCCTGTACCCCTTTCTCCAAACTGGGGCCAGAGTTCTCTTTCAATTAGAACATCTCTCTCTCTGTCTCTTCTCATACACATGCATACTTGCAACTATACACACATTCACACAGACACACTCATTCTGTATTTTAAAACCTCTGATGTCCTTCACTAATTTCAGGATGTCTGGGCCTTTATAAATATGAACTTTTAGAAGGCTTTCTTGTGAACTTTACATACCACCCTAAAATATACCACCAACACTGCAGAGTCGGACAAGACTGAAGCGACTTAACAGCAGCAGCAGCAACACCCAAATTGTAATGTGCAGAGAGATGACAAAACTCTGTGAAGTTAATGGCAATACATCCATCTTGATGTGGACCCATGTGTGAGATTTTCCTCTCTAAACAATATCTGACAATGCTGGGAGAAGTATGCCTTCAATTATGTTACACGTTCATGAAATGAATAAATGTTAGGTCATTGAGGAGCAAATAAAAAGACCTTCTGTGATTCTTACAAACTAAGAGACCCTTATGGTAAATTTTATAGTAGTGCTGAGTTGAACAAAACATGATCCAATCACCAAAAAATCTTCAAAAACATTTTAAAATCATTAAATTTAGTTTCTTGAAGACTGCTAAAGTGAATCCAATAGCCTTTATTTCCTCCTTTAAAAAACATTCAATATTCAAGACAACTTTCTGATGGTTCTTACTCCTTAGTGAAGTTGCTCAGTTGTGTCCAACTCTTTGCGACCCCATGAACTGTAGCCTACAACACTCCTCCGTCCATGGGATTATCCAGGCAAGAGTACTGGAGTGGGGAGCCATTTCCTTCTCCAGAGGATCTTCCCAACCCAGGGATTGAACCTGGGTCTCCTGAATTGTAGGCAGATGCTTTACCATCTGAGCCACCAGGGAAGTCCTCTTACTCCTTAAATCCTAATACATATATAGCCTTTTCTTCTGTCAAGTCTCTTGCTTCCTGGAATATGCTTCATGCTGGACACTGCAGTTTTTCAATTCTCACTGTCTTATTATTCTGGGGTGAGGGTATCTTATTTTTTGAAGAAACACAGATCTTTTCTTTTCCATGCTTCTCCTACCCTCAAATATTTTAAGGGAGGAGTGAGGAGAGATTTGAACATGCACATATTAATATATTTTTACACTTATCATGGTGAATCTCAAACTGTAGCATGCAAAAGAATCACCTGTAGAACTTGTTAAAAGAGACTCCTGAGTTCCACCAATCAAAGGTTTTAATTCTGTAGGTGTAATCAGGTTTATGAAACTGTATTTCCTTCATAGCTGTTTTCTGTCCTCTTTAAGAAATTTTTGCCTAACCCAATGTCACAATGACTATGCTCTGTTTATCATGCTTTCATCCAGAAGTTTTATAGTTTTCAGTTCAGTTCAGTTCAGTTCAGTTGCTCAGTTGTGTCTGACTCTCTGCGACCCCATGAATTGCAGCACGCTAGGCCTCCCTGTCCATCACCAACTCCCGGAGTTCACTCAAACTCAAGTCCATCGGGTCAGTGATGCCAGCCAGCCCTCTCATCCTCTGTAATCCCCTTCTCCTCCTGCCCCCAATCCCTCCCAGCATCAGAGTCTTTTCCAATGAGTCAACTCTTTGCATGAGGTGGCCAAAGTACTGGAGTCTCAGCTTTAGCATCACTCCTTCCAAAGAACACCCAGGACTGATCTCCCTTAGGATGGACTGGTTGGATCTCCTTGCAGTCCAAGGGACTCTGAAGAGTCTTCTCCAACACCACACTTCAAAAGCATCAATTCTTCGGCACTCAGCCTTCTTCACAGTCCAACTCTCACATCCATACATGACCACAGGAAAAACCATAGCCTTGACTAGACGAACCTTTGTTGGCAAAGTAATGTCTATGCTTTTGAATATGCTATCTAGATTGGTCATAACTTTCCGTCCAAGGAGTAAGTGTCTTTTAATTTCATGGCTGCAGTCACCATCTGCAGTGATTTTGGAGCCCAGAAAAATAAAGTCTGACACTGTTTCCACTGTTTCCCCATCTATTTCCCATGAAGTGATGGGACCAGATGCCATGATCATCATTTTCTGAAGTTGAGCTTTAAGCCAACTTTTTCACTCTCCTCTTTCACTTCCATCAAGAGGCTGTTTAGTTCCTCTTCACTTTCTGCCATAAGGGTGGTGTCATCTGCATATCTGAGGTGATTGATATTTCTCCCAGCAATCTTGATTCCAGTTTGTGCTTATTCCAGTCCAGCGTTTCTCATGGTGTATTCTGCATATAAGTTAAATAAGCAGGGTGACAATATACAGCCTTGATGTACTCCTTTTCCTATTTGGAACCAGTCTGTTGTTCCATGTCCAGTTCTAACTGTTGCTTCCTGACCTGCATACAGATTTCTCAAGAGGCAGGTCAGGTGGTCTGGTATTCCCATCTCTTTCAGAATTTCCCACAGTTTATTGTGATCCACACAGTCAAAGGCTTTGGCATAGTCAATAAAACAGAAATAGATGTTTTCTGGAACTCTTGCTTTTTCGATGATCCAGCAGATGTTGGTTTGGTCCACTTCAAGTTAATTTTTGGTATAATATTAAGTGAGAATTGAGGATCATTTTTTCCCATATTCATATCCAACTGTTTTAGCACCACTGAATTACTCTAGCATATCTATGAAAATCAACTGAACTCCATATGCTAAAATCTGTCTGGATTCTCTATCTGTTCCAAACTGTGTAAATACTGTTTAGCTTTATTGTAAGCCTTGAAATCAGGTACAGTTATTCCTCTAAAAATTATTCTTTTTCAAAACTGTCTTGGCTGTTCTGGTTTCTTTGACTTTCCATATATATATTAGCCTATTTTGTCAATTTCTTCAAAAATACACTGCCAGGATTTGAGTGGTATTGTATTGATTCACTCTGGTGCAAACTGCCATCTTAATAATCTTGGCACTTTCATTTTATGCATGGTAAATATCTTCCTTTGTTTAGATCTTCTTTAATTACCTTCAGCAAAGTTTTACCATATAGTTCCCCATAATTATAAGGTCATTCAAGTTTTCTATTTTTTCTTGGGTTCATTTGGGAATTTCTATCTTTAAAATGAATTTTTCCATTTCAAAGATAATTTGCCTTTATAAAAAGCTCCCAGATATTGAGATGCTACCAGAAAAGAACACACTTTGATAGCATTGTGCTATAATGCTATAGTCATGAACATAACAGATTTCTGTCACATAGTTACTATTTTATTTGCTATAATTCACAGCCAAAAATCTCTTAGTATATAGATCTCAGGAAGTAGAATGATACAAAATTCTTAAATATTGTCCCAAATATATACTGTAAGTCAAAATTTAAGTTTTAGAAGTAATATTCAACTCGTGGTTTTATTCACAGTCATATTCAACTGTTAGTGACTTATAGCATTTATTCTTGTCCAGCTAAAAAATATAAACAGCATTGTATTCTTATACGCAAAAGATGTTGTCTCAGAATAGGAATAAAACGATAGACTATAACCGGAACTTTTATTGTATGTTTGAGTACATAGTGCCCTGTTTTTACTATCCCAGGAGCAGTGATTTACTACAGGATTTACTACAGTGATTTACTACAGGAGCAGGGATTTCTAAGAAATATCAAATTACCACAGGTTGACATATATACAACTAAAGAATGTAAGGAATTAAGTGAAAGGTTAATGAATAATTAATGGCTAGGAAATAGCTTAGTGGGAATCACTGATATTTTCCCTACAGAGAGAGATCTGTTCTGAGTTTTTGTTAGCTTATAGTTTACATTAGCCTGATTCTACCACAATTTTAGTTACTTTCTGAGAGAAAATGAATGGACTGCATTTACCGTAACATAGAACATAACATAACACATTAGGTTTATATATAACATACACACACAAAATACACATGATGTAATATATATGTATATACTACATCATATGTATTATATTTATATACATACATACATGTCATATATATATATATATATATATACACACACACACCCATATTAGTGGGCTTCCCCAGTAGCACAGCTGGTAAAGAATCCACCTGCAATGCAGCAGACTGGTTTGATTCCTGGGTAGGGAAGATCCACCAGAGACGATAGGCTACCCACAACAATATTCCTGGAATTCCCTGGTGGCTCAGATGGTAAAGAATCCACCTGCATTGCAAAAGACCTGGGTTCGATCCCTAGGTTGGGAAGATCCCCTGGAGAAGGGAACAGCTAACCACTCCAGTATTCTGGACTGGAGAATCAGTATCAGGATCAGTTCAATTGCTCAGTCGTGTCCAACTCTTTGCCACCCCATGGACTGCAGCATGCCAGGCTTCCCTGTCCATCACCAGCTCCCGGAATTTATTCAAACTCATGTCCATCGAGTCAGTGATGCCATCCAAGCATCTCATCCTCTGTTGTCCCCTTCTCCTCCTGCCTTCAATCTTTCCCAGCATCAGGGTCTTTTCCAATGGGTCAGTTCTTTGCATCGGGCGGCCAAAGTATTGGAGTTTCAGCATCAGTCCTTCCAGTGAATATTCAGGACTGATTTCCTTTAGGATGGACTGGTTGGATCTCCTTGAAGTCCAAGGGACTCTGAAGAGTCTTCTCCAACACCACTCAAGAGTCTTCTCCACCACAGTTCAAAAGCATCAATTCTTTGGCGCTCAGCCCTCTTTATAGTCCAACTCTCACATCCATATATGACTACTGAAAAAACCATAGCTTTGACTAGACGGACCTTTGTTGGCAAAGTAATGTCTCTGCTTTTTAATGTCTCTGTCTAGATTGGTCATAACTTTTCTTCCAAGGAGTGTCTTTTAATTTCATGGCTATGGTCACCACTGGCAGTGATTTTGGAGCCCCCCCAAAATAAAGTCTGTCATTGTTTCCTCTGTTTCCCCATCTATTTGCCATGAAGTGATGGGACCAGATGCCATGCTCTTAGTTTTCTGAATGTTGAGTTTTAAGCCAACTTTTTTTACTTTCATCAAGAGGCTTTTTAGTTCTTCTTCGCTTTCTGCCATAAGGGTGGTGTCATCTGCATATTTGAGGTTACTGATGTTTCTCCCGGCAATCTTGATTCCAGCCTGTGCTTCACCCAGCCCAGCGTTTATCCTGATGTACTCTGCATAGAAGTTAAATAAGCAGGGTGACAATATACAGCCTTGATGTATTCCTTTTCCTATTTGGAACCAGTCTGTTGTTCCATGTCCAGTTCTAACTGTTGCTTCCTAATCTGCATACAGACTTCTCAGGAGGCAGGTCAGGTAGTCTGGTATTCCCATCTCTTTAAGAATTTTCCCTGTTATTTACCTGGGGCCAAACTAAGGTGGCACTAATGAAGCTAATGGCAACCTCCTTCAAAAGGTCCCATGTATGTACTGCTACACTCACTGCCCCCAAACTGTAGCAGGCCACCACCAACCCACGCCTCCACTGGAGACTCCTGGACAACTCTGGGTCAGTCTCTTGTGGGGTCACTGCTCCTTTCTCCTGGGTCTTGGTGCACAAGGTTCTGTTTGTGCCCTCCAAGAGTCTATTTCCCAGTCCTGTGTAAGTTCTGGCAGCTCTATGGTGGGGCTAATGGTGACCTCCTCCAAGAGGGCTTATGCCGTACCCAAGTCTGCTGCACCCACGGCCACTGCTCCTGCAGCAGTCCACTTCTGACCCATACCTCCACAGGAGATGCTCAAACACAGTTCTGTCTCAGTCTCTGTGGGGTCTCTGGGTCCTAGTGTGCACAAGGTTAGTTTGAGCCCTCTGAGCATCTCTGGCGGGAATGGGGTTTGACTCTAAATGCAAATTCGCCCCTCCTACCATCTTGCTAGGGCTTCTCCTTTGCTGTTGGACATGGGGTATTGCCTCAAAGTCACTCCAGCACCTACCATCTTGCTGGGGCTTCTGTGACCTTGGACATGGGGTTTCTCCTCAAAGTCGCTCCAGTGCCACGCAGCCACCGCTCCAGTGCTGTGCAGAGAATTCCATGGACTATATAGTCCACAGGATAGCAAACAGTTGGACACAACTAAGCAACTTTCACACATATTAATATATGTAAGTATGATGTATGTGTGCATGTGCTAAGTTGCTTCAGTATGGACTGAAGCAACCCTATTGGACTGTAGCCTGCCAAGCTCCTCTGTCCATGGGATTCTCCAGGCAAGAACATAAAAGATTAAAATAATTTTTTAAATATTTAAGTATATATATATATATATTTTAGAGATCAGTGATCATTTAATGAGTACAGGCAGGACCCCAGGTCTATTGGTCACATGCTACTAACAGATCTCTCAGATTTTAATATGTTCTTCCCTCTCTTGACTCTTCCTGACTCCATGTCGACGAGGAAGTAAGGACTAGAGAAAAAATGCAGTACTGTGTTTGAGTCATGTTTACCCTGCATAAGGTATATAGACCAATTGTTGAAGGAGAAAATATTAATATTTTAAGTTGGTTTCAGAGATAAGAATTTCTATAGCATTCAGGAATTGGCAGTGAGGTAATATGTCAAGTCCTAGACATCATGACAAGTCACAAACAGTAGTAGTGTGGTGACTGAAGTAAGCTTGAGAGGCCTATTTTGCTTTATTCTAGTCAATTAGGGATATAAGGCAGTGAAGGCAATGGCACCCCACTCCAGTACTTTTGCCTGGAAAATCCCATGGACGGAGGAGCCTGGTAGGCTGCAGTCCACGGGGTCGCTAAGAGTCGGAGACAACTGAACGACTTCACTTTCACTTTTCACTTTCATGCATTGGAGAAGGAAATGGCAACCCACTCCAGTGTTCTTGCCTGAAGAATCCCAGGGATGGGGGAGCCTGGTGGGCTGCCGTCTATGGGGTCACACAGAGTCAGACACGACTGAAGTGACTTAGCAGCAGCAGCAGCAGGGACTTAAGGAAATTCAATTGTAATATCCAATGAATTATAAAAAGATAAGCATGAGTAGCTGAAGGGGAAAACTTGTAAATCATCTCTGAAGGAGTATGGTATAAGTAGCCACCAGTATATTCAGAAGCAGATATTAAGAAGAAAAATACTAGAGATGATGAGATAAGGTGGATAGGATAAAATGATGGGTAGTTAATTATTTTAAAGAAGAGGAGGCCAAGGGTCTACTCTGTCTTTACCTTCAAGTTGTATTATTACAGCAGACAAATTCTAACTTCACAAGTGAAATGGGCTTACATTGCAGTAAGAAAAATACACAAAGATCCACATAAGACAGCAATGGAAACTTTAGATTTTCTATTAAAATCGATGACTGGAACCCAAAACGTCTGACACAGCATTTTAAAACAAATATAACTCTGAAGTAATAAGGAAAATTATCTGAAATTCAGAAATAAGGCAACAAATACTGTCTGTTGTTGCAATGTAATATGAACCACTGCATAAATGACCCATCCAAGGATTATTTAAATTTCTAGAAGAATGCATCTTTAATTTACTGTTTTATATTGTTAACTGTCTTGTCTCTGTGAAATTAGATGTTAATTTGCAGATTTTTGTTCATAGAAAGGATATGTAAATGGTTACAATTTTATTGCTATGTAGCACATTAACGAGTTTGAAAACTTAACTGCAATCTTATTCTGCATTCTTTTTCACGGACTATAAGTACTCAGACTCTCAAGTTCTTCTTTCAGTCAGATTTACCATCCTACTGCTCCCTTCACTAATGAGATAAATAATTATTTAACACACACTCATCATGACTAAATATGAGTCACGTTTTTAACCTTTTGAAAATTATATTTTACCTAATAGTCTTTGATAATTTCATTAACGTGGCAGGCACTTTTGTGACTCAGACAGTAAATTAATATAAGCAAAGAAAGCTCTTATAGATCGGTGTATCACTGAAGAAAAGAAAATGAGAATAACAAAGTGCAAAAGGAGCTTCTAACAACCATTTCTGAGACGATCCATGATTTGGTTTAAAAAATGAAAGCAAAAGCATAAAGTCTGAATAACTAAAATAAGAATCCAAGGATACATGCTGATATAAGTGAATGAATAAAGGAGAAAAGAAAATTCTTCTTTACATTATAATGTAGAAGGAATAAATGATATAGAAAATCACATTTTAAACAATCAATAATTAATAAATAATTAAGGCAAGAATCATCAATATATGCTTAAACTAGTGGATGAAGATTTCATGAAGAACAGGATATTTATATAATCTCAAATCATCATCCCATCAATTCATTATAAATTACAAAGTAATATAAATTACAGAGATATTTTGATATGGGAAGGTGTGTATCTTGAAAAGAACAAAATTTCCCTTCAAAAGTATTGCTCCCAAGAAATGTAACCTAAATAAAACTGTAAGGAAGTCTCAAACTAATTCAAATGGAGGTACATTCTATAAAATAATCAGTATTCTTCAAAAATAGCCATGTCATTTTATGTGGATAAAAGGGAAGGAACCCTTGTGCACTGTTAGTGGGAACACAAACTGGCGCACCCATTACGGCAAACGGTACTGAGATTCCTCAAAAAATTTAAAATAGAAATACCATATGATCCGGCAATCCCACTTCTGGTATATATCCAAAGGAAATGAAAACAAGATCCCAAAGAGATATCTGCACTCCTACATTCATTGCAGCATTACTGATAATAGCCAAGGTATGAAAATAATCTAAGTGTCCATCAATGAATCAATGAATATAGAAGATGTGGTATATTCAATAGTATTATCCAGCCATGACAGAGAATGAAATCCTATCGGGTATGGAAAAATACATGGAGGTAGAAATTATGTTTATTAAGCTTAGGGTATTACGCTTAGTGAAATGTCAGAAAAGACAATTTCTGTATGTTATCACATGTAGAATTTAAAAATGAAAACAAGCAAGCAAATATACAAAACAGAAACTGACTCAGACATATAGAGAACAAACTAGTGGTTACTAGTGCAGGAAGAGAAGGGAGCAGAGGCAAAATGGGGATATAGGAGTAAGAGACACAGCTGCTACCTGTAAAATAATCAACAAGGACATATTGTATAGCACAAGGAAATATACCCATTATTTTGTAATAACTTGAAATGAATTACAATCTATACAAATATTGAATCACTATGTTGTATAGCTAAAACTAATATAATAAATCGACTGAATTTCCCTGGTGGCTCAGATGGTAAAGCATCTGTCTACAATGCGGGAGACCTGGGTTTGATCCCTGAGTTGGGAAGATCCGCTGGAGAAGGAAATGGCAATCCACTCCAGGACTATTGCCTGGAAAATCCCATGGACAGGGGAGCCTGGTAGGCTACAGTCCACGGGGTCGCAAAGAGTGGGACACAACTGAGCAACTGAACTGAACTGAATATAATAAATCAATTATGCTCTGATTTAAAAGATAGATAAAATTAATCTAAAATCAGAAAATATATATATTAATGTCATTTTTAGACAAAGAAAGACCAAGATAGTGTTCCAGATGAAGGAGACTAAAGAGATATGACAACTGAATGTAATGTAGTTCCTGAATTGGATCTGAGACTGGTAGAAAACTATATAAAGAACATTATTGAAACAATAAGTGGAAATTACATCATTTAAAAATGTTTTGTAGATTATATCATACTGTTGGATCCACATTAAATTTCCTAATTTTGGTACTGCAGTTTGTAAGTTAAAGTTCTTATTCTCATGAGATGCACACTGAAGTCTTTATAGCAGTAGTAAAACATGATCCCTACAATTTACTTTCAAATGTTTCATGAAAAAAGTTATATCTCTATTTAAATCTGTGTGTGTGTATATATATATATATCTTTCTAGATACATACATACATTTATATTTGTACACATACACACAAGTAAACTTATGCAAGAAATCTAATTTCTAGAAAAAGCAAAAGGAAAGATGACCTCAATCATTCTCAGATTAAGAATTATTAACTGAAAAATATCATAAAACTGTCAGTTCAATACTTTTTAGGAAAATGAGATTTTCATAAACCATGTTTTCCTTAAAACACTGCATCTAGTGATATATGAAAATTCTGAAAACAATTATGGTCTAAGATGGCTGAGAAAAAATCAAAATGTTCTCATTTTAAAGAAAACAACAGTGAACAATTTCTAAGTAAAACAGGAATACTAAAAAATAAGAGTTTGATATTTGGCAAAACTAATACAATTTTGGTAAAGTTTAAAAATAAAATAAAATTTAAAAAAAAAGAGTTTGATATTTTTGTTATATAAACAGTTCAGGAAAATGGTCATTTTGAAATATGCTCTGCACATACTGGCAGATCCAACAAGAATCCTAGATTATGAAGTGAATTTGTTAATGAATTCACCACAGCCTAAATATTTTTGTAAGGTCTTAAAGAACTGAGAAGTTGCTAGGAGGCTGAAAGAAAACAAATGTAATTGTATCTTTTAAAGAGGTGATTGAAGCAATTAACATCAAATAAGTCACAAAAAATAACTTGCAACACAGCAGAAAATAATAGGAAAAAACTGTATACAAATGAATAATAGGTAACACATCCCTACCAAGGAAAGTTCATGAGTCATAAAATTGATTAGATTTTCAAAGGGGAAATCACCAGCTGCCTCACTCAACTGAGAACTCCTTGGGAATAAGGGGAAGACAAGGAGCTATCTGCTCAACTTTGAATAAAACACTACAGATATTTAGCAAATATTAATATATGGAAGTATATATTAGGAGGAAGGAAAGAGAAAAGGAAGAAGGAAAGAGAAAAAAGGGAAAGAGGGAGGGAGAATGGATAGTGGGAGAAATGAAATATGTTAACTGAACATTAATACACTACAGCCTGACTTACACAAAGCACTCAATTTAATGCCTCATGAGTGTCTACAAATTTTATTTAAACTGAAAATATAAGTACAGTATAATGGTGACTAAGAATGACTAAAGTATGATACTGAATAAATTCACTCTGTTATTCAATGTTCAATAAACAACCAGGGACATTCAGGAAATATACTATTGTTTCAATGTTTTGTTTCACACAGAAAACTACTACTAGGAAACAATTCTATTTGTGCAAATGCAATGGTTTTGAATATCATGATAGAATGGGTGGTTTGGTTCTAGGTACTCTGGCTGTTATCTTTGCCATAAACATCTTTGCCGCAAGCATTTTCACCATATAACTAATTGGCCATAGGGCCACTTTGACATAAAAGATAAATAGCAAAAAATAAAAGAGGGACATTTAAAAGGACATAATGAAACATGAAAAAAAAAATACGAATTATAAAAGACTTTATTGTGAATTACAAAATATTTGAATACATTTAAAACGTGTGTCGATATTTGGCAGTATTGCACAAATAACTAATTTTGTTTTGTGGATTAAACCCAAGCACTTGTCTCAAGCTTTTTGTTCACAGGATTATACATTTGTTTTGCTTGTTGACTTGTTCTTCTTGTTCGGCACTGAACTTTTTTTTTTGCCACTAGAATTTCTTGCTATATTAAGAGAGGTATTGGTTTCCAAATCCTGGGATGTATATTTGTAAATGAGTTTTATGTTGCATTGTGAAAGCCCATTCTACACTCCTGTTTGCCCTTGGCATATTGTCACAATCCAAAGTTCTGTTGACAGGTGTTCCAAAGTTCTGCAGGAAATGTGGGTCCAACACTGCACCTTCAAGGCCCTCAGCCTTCCTCAGATTTATGTAATATAAAAATAGGAGTCCTGTGCCAATGGACAAACAAAATCATACTGTCAAAACAAATGTATACCTGTGGTGGATTCATTTTGATATTTGGCAAAACTAATACAATTATGTAAAATTTAAAAATAAAATAAAATTAAAAACAAACAAAAAACAAATGGTCAACCAGTTATTGTATCTTTTAAAACAAAATGGTCTTATGGCCAATTAATTATGCAGAGAAAATGTGGCAAAGATGTCTATGGCAAAAATACTATAAGTGAAAGTCGCTCAGTTCAGTTCAGTTCAGTTCAGTTGCTCAGTCGTGTCTGACTCTTTGCAACCCCATGAATCGCAGCATGCCAGGCCTCCCTGTCCATCACCAACTCCCGGAGTTCACCCAGACTCACGTCCATCGAGTTAGTGATGCCATCCAGCCATCTCATCCTCTGTCGTCTCCTTCTCCTCCTGCCCCCAATCCCTCCCAGCATCAGAGTCTTTTCCAATGAGTCAACACTTCACATGAGGTGGCCAAAGTACTGGAGTCTCAGCTTTAGCATCATTCCTTCCAAAGAAATCCTAGGGCTGATCTCCTTCATAATGGCCTGGCTGGATCTCCTTGCAGTCCAAGGGACTCTCAAGAATCTTCTCCAACACCACAGTTCAAAAGTATCAATTCTTCGGCGCTCAGCCTTCTTCACAGTCCAACTCTCACATCCATACATGACCACAGGAAAAACCAGAGCCTTGACTAGATGGACCTTTGTTTGCAAAGTAATATCTCTGCTTTTCAATATGCTATATAGATTGGTCACTTTTCTTCCAAGAAGTAAGTGTCTTTTAATTTCATGGCTGCAGTCACCATCTGCAGTGATTTGGGAGCCCCGAAAAATAAAGTGTGACACTGTTTCCACTGTTTTCCCATCTATTTCCCATGAAGTGATGGGACCAGATACCATGATCTTCGTTTTCTGAATGTTGAGCTTTAAGCCAACTTATTCACTCTCCACTTTCACTTTCATTAAGAGGCTTTTGAGTTCCTCTTCACTTTCTGCCATAGGGTGGTGTCATCTGCATATCTGAGGTGATTGATATTTCTCCCTGCAATCTTGATTCCAGCTTGTGCTTCTTCCAGCCCAGCGTTTCTCATGATGTACTCTGCATATAAGTTAAATAAGCAGGGTGACAATATACAGCCTTGATGTACTGTTTTTCCTATTTGGAACCAGTCTGTTGTTCCATGTCCAGTTCTAACTGTTGCTTCCTGACCTGCATACAAATTTCTCAAAAGGCAGATCAGGTGTTCTGGTATTCCCATCTCTTTCAGAATTTTTCACAGTTTATTGTGATCCACACAGTCAAAGGCTTTGGCATAGTCAATAAAGCAGAAATAGATGTCTTTCTGAACTCTCTTGCTTTTTTCATGATCCAGCGGATGTTGGCAATTTGATCTCTGGTTCCTCTGCCTTTTCTAAAACCAGCTTGAACATCAGGAAGTTCATGGTTCACATATTGCTGAAGCCTGGCTTGGAGAATTTTGAGCATTACTTTGCTAGCGTGTGAGATGAGTGCAATTGTGCGGTAGTTTGAGCATTCTTTGGCATTGCCTTTCTTTGGGATTGGAATGAAAACTGACCTTTTCCAGTCCTGTGGCCACTGCTGAGTTTTCCAAATTTGCTGGCATATTGAGTGCAGCACTTTCACAGCATCATCTTTCAGGATTTGAAATAGCTCAACTGGAATTCCATCACCTGCACTAGCTTTGTTCGTAGTGATGCTTTCTAAGGCCCACTTGACTTCACATTCCAGGATATCTGGCTCTAGGTGAGTGATCACACCATCGTGATTATCTGTGTCATGAAGATCTTTTTTGTACAGTTCTTCTGTGTATTCTTAACAGCCAGTCATTCAGTCATGTCCAACTCTTTGCGACCCTGTGGACTATACAGTCCATGGAATTCTCCAGGCCAGAATACTGCAGTGGGTAGCCTTTCCCTTCTCCAGGGGATCTTCCCAACCCAGGGATCGAATCCAGGCCTCCCACATTGCAGGCTGATTCTTTACCAGCTGAGCCACAAGGGAAGCCCAAGAATACTGGAGTGGATAGCCTACCCCTTCTCCAGCAGATCTTCCCAACACAGGAATCTAACCAGGGTCTACCTACGTTGCAGGTGGATTCTTTACCAACCGAGCTATGAGGGAAGCCCAAAAAATACTGAACATGATTTGTATTCATTGTGGGAATTAGCAACTGGTTAAGAAATACAAATAAGCTATAACTAACAATCTAGATGATATTGTGAGGAATGAGAACTATAAACAGGCAACAATGCAAGAAGTGAAAGTTGAGATAGTTTAATACAGAGCTCAAGTTTGACTTCCTGAAACAATGAGTTCTGCATAAAACGGAAGGTGAGGATGCAAATAATTTGCCTTCACCCTTTCAGTGATTAACACAATACATTGTCTCAAAGGATAAATGACAACGTTTTTCATTAAAGAGCTTGCTTTTGGAATCATCTTCAAATAATTTTTATAAAGTCATGATATTGGTAAGATGTGTTATATTCTAAGTCCCTCTCCGGTAGAGATTTATCTAACATGCTGAAAGCATTATTTT
Organism: Bubalus kerabau; assembly: GCF_029407905.1. Taxonomy (NCBI): domain Eukaryota; kingdom Metazoa; phylum Chordata; class Mammalia; order Artiodactyla; family Bovidae; genus Bubalus; species Bubalus kerabau. Next base: position 157,393,042 of record NC_073626.1, read on the forward strand.
ACAGTTGACATACAAATCTCTCTCTCAAAAAAAAAAAGAAGTGTATCTTTTAAGTTGTCTGTAGAGCACCAGGTATACCCTGGGGAAAAAGATAATAAAGGATAAGTGTTAGTGTGTTAGCCACTCAGTTGTATCTGACTCTTTGCAACCCCATGGACTGTAGTCTGTCAGGCTTCTGTGACCATGACCCAGGCTTCTGGAACAGACAAGAATACTGGAGTGGGTAGCCATTCCCTTCTCCAGGAGATCTTCCTAACCCAGGGATCAAACCTGGGTCTCCTGCATTTCAGGCAGATTCTTTATCATCTGAGCCACCAGGGAAGCCCCAATAAAGAATAAAGTGATCCTAAATCCTAAGAGTTATGAAGATGTCAAGACTATGCCACATGCTGTTAGTAAAACATCCTACAAACCTATTAATGGCCTTACTGAAGATAATCAGAATAATCAGACCAACTTGCTTTACAGAATTTTAGGGTTATTTTGTATATACAGAAATTAAATAGATATCATAAAAAAAAACAAAAAGATTTCTAATGTTGCCCCACTATCCTTTCATAGCAAAACATTTTTTAAAAGTTCATTTGTCTTCATAAATTTTAAAGCAAAGCATCTTTCGGTTTCTACTTAAAGAACAAAGTGATTTTGATGAGAGTCCTATTTTTCTCTAGAGAAGAGTCTCCAAAATATTCTTGCAATTGAAAAGTTGATAATTTACAGTAACTTCCTTACTCTACACTCATTCACCTGCCTTTCTTAAATTTATTGGCAAGCTCATATTCTTGAATGGTTTCTGTAATTGGAAACTCTGACCAATGAATAGAGAAAGCAGAGAGGAAACCATGAGAACAGGAAATTAGAGACAGGAAGTGAGCACTTGTATAATTTTACTTGTTCTGTCACAATAGATGCTCCCGCCCTAGCTCTGAAACATTTTTCTCTCACTTACCAGGATGAAAGACCTCAGCAGGGAGATGACTGGTTGTTACACCTGCATCTGGGTGTGGCTTGAAATTACTAATTCATCAAGGACTCTCTGCAAGGCCTGACATTCTTCGATCTTCAACCTCAACTGAAAAAGTAATGACTTTAAATCTATGAGCAGTCAGTCCCCATAAAAGAAGAGAGATTGACTGGGGTCAAAAGGAAAATTTTGCTCAGATACCAAAAGACAATTCCCCTTTGTCAGTTCACTAATCAAACAGGAACAAACTCTTTCCCACCCAGATTTTTTGTGTTTTTTAGCATAAGTTTGTTTATTCTGGTTTGAAAACACAGTATTCCTTTGGTTTTTAAGCATAATCACTATTTACATTAATTCTAAGAAGGGACTTGGCCATCTAATGATGATACTGATGTTTTCGTTGTCTAATTGGGTAGGTCAAGGCACTAATTTGACTCATAGCTATGGCATGTTTTTATAGATTCTGGTGAACTTTAATTGCCTATAAATATTAGATTATAAGACCATGAGCCTTCAGTAGCATCCTGTTCAGCCCCATATGCTTTTAAATTTGACAATATGGTGTCCGTTTCCTGAGTATCCTTCATTCCAAATGGCCCTGAGGGTGAGAAACAAAGAAATAACACATATGGCTGAAGAAGCTGAAGCCCATTAAGATTTTTGCTGTTGACAGCACCTAATGAGTTATTGTTAGGAAAAAAGAAATATTGTCAATAAGCCCTTTCTTCCATTATAATAAAATTGAAATACAAAGATGGCATAGCTCAATACCCTGTAGTTTTATTGTGAAAGTTGTATTTAAATGATGCTGATGATTCCATAGCCAGCCCTATAGTAAGTGTAAATGGAACTTTAGACAAAATGCAGCTTGATGTGGAACAGGCTGAAGCTAATCAAATACCTGAGCTATATGATAAGAGACCTGATTGGCCTCAGGCAGAAGCAGGTCACAGCCCCGTGACCACACAGTTCCCAGATTCTGTCCTTCACTCCCAGTGCTGCAAATGGGCGACTGTCATTCTCTACTCCACTCCTCCTGTGCCATCCCCAGGTTTCAGGGACTGGGTGGCATCAACCTTCTGTGGTCTAGTAGAAACTATGATGCATAATCAAAGCTAGCAAGAGAATCACACTTTTGCTGCCAGACCAGAGCCTGGGCTTCTGGAAGGCATTTATCACCACCACAAACATGCATTCAGATTCCCTCATGGTTTTTCCTAAAGTGCAGTTCTGCCCTCAACCCACTTCTCTGTGGTCCTTCCTATCAACGCCATCCTGGAATCTATAATGACCAGCACTAGGTCAGGCCAGTGAGACTCATTCCTTCTTGTTGCTCAGGTGACCTCTCTAACAAAAAGTCCTGTTCAGTAGTCAAGCTGAGTTGGCAAGAATTGATGGAATAGAGGCAAGGAGGACCACCCAGGCAGTTATTTACAACAGTCCTCATAAGGAACGAGTAAAATGCTGAGTCCCACACAGCAGTAAACAGCAGGAGCCTCAGCAGCCACAGGGATTGATAAGAGCAGAGCAATTCTGAAAAAGCAAGCAGCAGGATGTCCTTACCAGGAGAATGTAAACACTTCAGGCTTCCAAAAAAGATTTGGTGGAGGAGAGGGAAAAGAGTAGCAGCTGGTGTCTTTATAGTAACTGGGATTGGGATTCATGTAATTTGACCCAGTGGTGTGCTGGAGCTGGCTCACACGGAATTATTAAATATTCAGGAATTTTATGAGTCCCATTGGTAGTTTGAAATTGCCTACAGTTGGAAATATTTACACTACAGAAATTGGCAAATGCTACAGAGGAGCCAGCAACCCCTCACTCCCACCTTACCCCGCCCGAGGTTGGTTGTTAAGCATTTACCAACACAGCACTGACTGGGGTCCATAAGCAGAAAGGCTTGAGAACTCTGGCACATATTTGATTTACACAATCAATTGGCCTTGCTCTCTCTTTCAGTAAAGCAAAGAATGCTGCTGATACTCCAAAATTTAGAAGCTTTTGGAAAATTCTTTGAAATGTCATGTCTATTTGTCCTACCAACCAAACTTTCTAATTCCTCATCATGTTTTTTTCAGAAGCTAAAATCAAAATCATCTTTTATTTGGGAGCACATGCATCATAAGAAGTATTTTGGGTCATAAGGAAAGTTGGTCCTGAATTTTCAACATCACAAACAACTAGGCTATAACACAATATGCTCAGTATCCGAATAACCAACATTGCCTTTATTTTATTTTAATTGATTCTTCTGATAAAAATCAATCCTATTCTGACTGAATTAGTAACAATAGCAATATATCATTGATAATATAAAAGTGAAATCTAATTAAATTCTTTATCATAATTTCATCGAATCTTATATTTCTGTTGGCAACAAAGAACTATCTATATGATCTTGTCGGAGAAGGCAATGGCACCCCACACCAGTACTCTTACCTGGAAAATCCCATGGACGGAGAAGCCTGGTGGGCTGCAATCCATGGGGTCGCTAAGAGTCGGACACGACTGAGCGACTTCACTTTCACTTTTCACTTTCATGCATTGGAGAAGGAAATGGCAACCCACTGCAGTATTCTTGCCTGGAGAATCCCAGGGATGGCAGAGCCTGGTGGGCTGCTGTCTGTGAGGTCTCAAAGAGTCGGACACGACTGAAGTGACTTAGCAGTAGCAATATGATCTTGTAGACAAGCAAAAAGAAGAAAATTAAATCTAGAATTATAGCTCCTAGATATTAATCACTGTTTACAATTATAGATCAGGGGTCAGCAAACTACCAAAGCACATGGACTGGCAAACTACAGCCTGGTAGTTAAATTCAGCCAGGCCTATTTATTTACATATTACATATTTTTACACAACCAAGCTAAATAGTTACAACAGAACTGTGGCCCACAAAACCTAAAATATTTACTGCCTGGCCCATTACAGAAAATGCTTGCTGACCTCTAGCTTTTTCTCAATATAATAAAATTTGCAATAAAAGACAGTGATAGCATACATATTGCTTAATAACCTGCTTTCTTCTCTCTCTTATACTATATAGTGGATGTTCTTCCATGTCATTAAATGTTATAGTGCATTATTTTTTAAGTTGTGTAGCTTTCCATCACCTGGATATAACAAAATTTATGTAGGTCGCTCCCAATTTTTTAGGTAATAAAATGTCTTCACTGTAAACATTTGCTCATATCTCTATTTCCTTAGTGTAGATATCCAACTACAGAATTGTTGGATCAAAACTGTACATTCAAAAGATTTCAGATCTGGTTAAGTTTTGCAAAATTGCCCCAAAAAGAGGTTCTCCCTATTTATATTATAACCACCTTGCTATAAATTTTAAATGTAAAAAGACTATATTTCTTAGGTGAAAATTCCCCAAAGGTTCTTCTTGAACATTTGGAATAAATCTTTTAAAATATGTATCTTTATAAATTACCCTTGTTAAGAGAATTTGCTAAAATATATATTCTTCTTGTAGATATGCTTCAAATTTTGGTCACAGATGCACATTTTAAAAGTATAAGCTTTATGAATGAGACTTCCCTGGTGTTCTAATAGTTAAGAATCTGCCTTTCAATTCAGGGTACACAGGTTCAATCCCTGCACAGGGAACTAACATCCCACATGCCTCAGAACAACTAAGCCCACATTCTACAACTACTGAGCCTTCATGCATGACCTATCTATGGAGTCCACATGCCACAACTAAAGATCCACATGATGCAACCAAGACCCAGTGGAGTCAAATAAATAAATATTAAAAGAAAAGTGATTCAAAATTTTTAAAGTATATGCTTTATGGAAATCAAATATACTGACTGCATGTAAAAAGTAGTTATAATAATTTTTCTAAGCCTCAGTCTTTTACATCTATGAAATGCAATAATATTAACTCTTCTAATCTGAGAGATATTGAAATAATTGAAGTAACAAATGCATAAGAAGAAAGTATAAAATGCAGAGTTATTACCTTAGAAGTAAGACCTAATGATTTAAATCAAGTTTCTATTTACTGCTTTTTATTCTTAGATAATGAAAATTTATACTAAACTTTTAAAAAATAAGCAAATGTGTAACTGAGACAGAGGAAAAAAGACAGCTGGAATAAGACAAAATCCCCTTCTCTGTTTCCCTTCAGAGAAAAATTTCCATGGTCACTTAATAATTCTTCTAGGTGGGAAAAGGCCTGAGAGCCACAGGGTCTAGAGGAGGAGTGCCGTAGGCAGCTGTACTTCCTCACCAGGACGCTGGACTCTCTTGGTTGTCCTGCTATATCACCACTCACTGCTTTTCGATCTCCTTTGTTGGCTTCTCTTCTTCGGCTTATCCTCTTGACAGTGGAGTAACCAGGAAGAGGGTGTTGGTGCTCTTCTCTCCCCCATGACACCCAGCCCCAAGCCTTCCACACTGATGGCTCTCACACCACGTCCAGGTCAGACCTGTCTCCTGAAACTCTGAGCTCCCACATTTCACCACCTAGTCAATTTCTCCACTCCATGCCTAACTGCATCTTAAAGTGGATATCATTCAGATCTAAACCCCTGAACTACCCACCTCTCAGAGGTAAACCTCAAACTACCCACCACTCAACCCACAAAGCTGCTCGCTCCAGGTTGATGGCAACGCCAACTTCCTGGTTGCTCATGTGCACACTTGGAAGCCATTCTTACCTTCACTTGCATCATACATTCAGTCATCAGGAAAATTGGGTTGGCTCTACCTTGAAAGAGTGCCCTGAAATGGACCATTTCTCACCCCTCGGCCACCAGTGCCCCAATTCCGAGCCTATCAGCTTTGATCTAGATTGCTATACAGACTTATTTGTCTTCTTTTACACTTAAACCTCTCCCCTGACTCACACATACAGTCTATTCTCCACACAGCAGCAGGAAAGAGCCTGTTAAAATACTTGCTCTGATCATGTCCTTTCACTCTCTGACCACCCATTTCACTCAGTGTGAGTCAGAATCCTTACAGCAGCCCACAAAGTCTTAGCGTGGGCTGCCCCACATCACACCTCTCTGACCACCTCCCCTCATATTTTCCCCTCCACTCACTTCACACCCCAACCATGCTGGTGTCCTTCTTTAAGACCCTAAATGAGCCAGGTTCTCTCTGACTCGAGAGCCTGTTTTAGCCATTCTGTCTTCTTCTAGACATTCATAGGGCTAGCTCCCTCATCTCCTTCTCAGGAAGGCCAACCTACTTAAAATACAATTGCCCCCCCTCCCCAACTCTCCATGCTCCTTATTCTGCTGTTCATTATTTTTCTACAGTGCTTAGTACCTTCTAATATATGATGTAATTTACACATTTGTATTTTTATTATTTATTATGTGTCCTCCTCCTCTGGAATATAAATTCCAACTGGACTGGGATCTTTGTTTTGCTCAACATAGTAAATGAATTAATAAGTAGCTACATTCTCACCAGATAATTCTGAGACTGTGTCAAAATAATGATTAAAATAGAATTAAAGATTTGGGGGGAAATGCAGGAAAAAATAAAGAAAATGGGTTAAATAACTTTATTTTAAACTTAAAAAAATGCATGAAAGTGAGTAAGGAAAATAACAGATAACCTGAGTAGAAAAGACTTCTAGATATCTGAGTAGAAAAGATGAGAAATCAGAAGATCTCCAGAGAAGACTGTACTCTTGCACTTGCTGACCATAAGAGTAACCAACATCAGGAATGGTTCATGGCATGCAATACTTTAGGAATCATTTCAGTCAGCAGCTCAGTCATGTCCAACTCTCTGCGACGCCATGGACTGCAGCACACCAGGCCTCCCTGTCCATCGCCAACTCCTGGACTTTACTCAAACTCATGTCCATTGAGTCGGTGTTTCCTAATCCATAAAATGGGAAAAACCACTTATCACTTTCTTATCTCAAGAAATTATTGTCAGGCTTGTAGGCAAATACTCGTAAATTTTAAAGTGCTTTATAAACATGAATTACTTTCATGTTTATAGTGAAAGTATAGTTGAAACACTTGCTTAGACTGGCTTTTCTTGGCTCTTAATTGACAATTGGCAGTTACAACATAAAAATCCCTGAGTAATTCTCATTTAGGAGAAGCAAAATTGATCCCTGCCTATCTTAGCTCTTCAGTGAAGACAAAGAAAAGATGGTGGGTATGGACAGGCCAGGTCTCTGGTGAAATAAGTGCTTTCTGCTAGAGTTCCAGTACAGCCTTAAGGATGCAAAATGCCACAATTGGCAAAAGAAATACACAGCATGTTCCAAAGAATGAATATGTAGAAAGATCACATAAATGATGACAAAGCATTTCTAGTTTAAAGTCTTAAATGAAACGGCTGCTTTTTCTATGTAAATTCCTAAATCATGTTATTTATTTTTATTAATAAAGACAGCAATTAACCGACCAGTAATTGGTATCCCCAAAATTCAGCAATGACCAGATAAGTAGCCAGAATCGAGCTATAATGTTCTTCATTTATTTAAAGTCCTGCTTTCAGGCCTGCTTTAAATTTGCTTTATGAGACCGATAACATTAAAATAGTTTAAACATGAAAGTTTTAGAACACATTAGAAGCTCTGTGTAGAAATCTGTAAATAGAGACAGATAAATATGTGAAGATCTTGCAAGCAACTCCTCTGGTATTTGTATTTCTTTACTCCAAAAAGATGCTTTGTTTTTTCAGTAATGCTAGTGCCCTCCAGCGGTCATTACGGTTCCTGCCATTTTATTAAATCATTCCCTGCTTTCACCCACTCCAGTATTCTTGCCTGGAAAATCCCATGGACGGAGGAGCCTGGTAGGCTGCAGTCCATGGGGTCGCTAAGAGTCGGGCATGAAGGAGCGACTTCACTTTCACTTTTCACTTTCATGCATTGGAGAAGGAAATGGCAACCCACTCCAGTGTTCTTGTCTGGAGAATCCCAGGGTCGGGGGAGCCTGTTGGGCTGCTGTCTATGGGGTCGCACAGAGTCGGACACGACTGAAGTGACTTAGCTGCAGCAGCAGCTTTCAGATGGTTGTAACCGGTTTAACCGGTTCAAAATTTAGAGACTGATGCTGAAGCTGAAGCTCTAACACTCTGGCCAGGAGATGCGAAGAACCAACTCATTGGAAAAGACCCTGACGCTGGGAAAGACAGAAGGCAGGAGAAGAAAGTGATGACAGAGGACAAGATGGTTGGATGGCATCACCGACTCAATGGACATGAGTTTGAGCAAGCTCTGGGAGATGGTGAAGGACAGGGAAGCCTGGCGTGCTGCAGTCCATAGGGTTGCAAAGAGTCAGACACAACTTGGTGACTGAACAGTAAAAATAGGTGCCTTCAAAATGTGCTTGACCACCCAAAAGAGAAGAAGAAGAAGAAAAAAAAAAATATATATATATATATATACACACACACACACACAATAGAGTCCTCAATTTTTAAAAATGCTGAACCACAATAGAACCTATAGGACAAAATAAAGAAAATTACTCCCACATCACAGTTAGAAAGAAGCTTTGTAGATTAATGGAATCTGGAAATTTTGAAGAAAGATTTAGGTCAAAAATGGAGTTGAGAATTTTGTGAAAGCTATGGGGATTTCACATATAACAAAGTCAGTGTAAAGCCAACTATGCCATTGCCTGAGACTCTGAACCTAATAACCGCTTAATTGATTCATACTTATTGCTGCATCAATCCCTTGTAGCTCAGTCGGCAATGAATCTGCTGCAATGCAGGAGACCTGGGTTTGATTCCTGGGTCCAGAAGATCCCCTGGAGAAGGAAATGGCAACCCACTTCAGTATTCTTGCCTGGAGAATCCCATGGACAGAGGAGCCTGGTAGGATACAGTCCATGGGGTCACAAGAGTCAGACACGACTGAGCAACTAAACCAACCATGTTATTGCTGCACTGCCATGGAGCATCCCAGAACATTCAGAGGCTGCGATCACACACACCACATAACAATGCAAACTGGCAAGATTCTGTGCCTCCCTTGATTTAAATGGAGTGCTGGAGGAATGAGGCAGCACAGGCTCTGTGGAAGGCTGGTAGGGAAGAGCACCAGCTTCTGTATCACCTCTCTATAGACCTGACAGACCCTAGACAAGCCTGGGGAGGTAAGTCTTGATCAGGCATTAACCATCTGTTGGAAAATACCTATATATTTTTGGCCTCTGGGATCGGATCAAGGCTCCAGTACCCCCTGCCCTACACTCTTAAGGAGAAGCAGTGTTAATTTCTGAGGATCTTCATTGGGCCATGGTGTTGGGACAGAGGGAAGAACTACTAGTGTTACGGTAAGGTAAGGGCACCACATCTTCTGGTGATGCTCTCCAGCTGGATTTGGTTCCTCAGATGTCCTGTCCTTTCTGACTTGTCTCATTAACATGACTTTCCCATCAGCTCTAGAAAGAGGATGAGGCCCTGCTTTCCACCTACTAGTCAACTCCTTCAACTGCCTCCTCTGACCACCCACCCAAACTCTCCTTCCCATCTTGTAAAAATAAGGCCTGGCCTGGGGCAAAGCATTAGACCCCTTTACTTTTGGTCCTAGAGGGAGAAAAATCATCCCTTCCACCCCCTTATTGGGTTTATCCTTTTCCTTTGCCATTAAAGTGAAAAGATCGGAAGGAACTGTTTTTAGTTAGGCCTTAAACAAAAGACACATAGGAATGGTTTCAACCCTCATGTAGCCCAGCATAACTCATCAGGCCTAGGAATTCCATATAAGATGCTGCCACCAAACTTATAAAGTGATAAACAGTACTCATGGGCTTGGCCTCATCCTCAGTGAAAGGATCTCCCACGGGGAATCTAGTAGAAGTAGCTGTAATCACAACAGGTAGCTGTTTAGGGATTTAGTGATCTTGAGTCCTGCCTAATATCAACTCAGAAATTAATATCATAACTCTTGGAACAGTATGGAAAGAAGTAGAGGAAAAGCAAAGATTAAGGCAAAATGAAAATATCCTGTTTGCTACCACCACCTTAAGACATGGGCCTATCAATGTGGTTTCCCCAAATACAGTATTTTGGCCTGGAGAATTCCATGGACTGTATAGTCCATGGGGTCGCAAAGAGTTGGACACGATTGAGCGACTTTCACTTTCCCCAAATACGTGGTATTTCTTGAGCATTTAAATTGCATGTCTGAACATTTGGATATTTTGAACTGTTTTTTTTTTTTTTAAAACCATGTTTACAGTTAAGCTACCTAAAAAAAAAAGCAAGCTCCATCTATCCTAAATGATTTGTTTTAAAACCCATCCCACCTTTAAAATATTCCTCCAGATAAGCTGGTGTTGAATATCTATATAATAGGTAAATATTCAGCTTTAGACTAGAAGAATCAGCATATTTCACCAACAAATTTTTTAAAAGATAAAGCAAATAATCTAATCTTACCCATGTTGAATGCGAATTCATTCTAGAATATCCATCTCATGAGAGAGAGCCTGACATTCAACACTCACACATTTCATTTTCAAAGGTAAATGAACATGCTGCAGTCTGAGAGTTAATTTCTACTTAGGAATAAATGGAGGAATGTGGAGGGAAATAACTCCCAATTGGAAGATACTGAATGGCAATAAAGTCACTCACGGCACTATATATATTGAGTGGATCATTAATAGCCAAGTAAAGGTGCAAGATCAATGTGGCATCGGGACCTTAACTGTGTTAATGATACATAGCAACACAGATCATCGTCCTTAGAGAATTCAAGTTTCCAGAACTGATCCTACAGAAGTTAACATTATATTTTTGGTGGAAAACGTAGTTCAGTGAGAAGAGCTTAGTCTCTGAATGTAGGTAAGCCTGAATTTGAACCTTAGTTTTTCTAATTGCTGGTTATGTGATCTTGCTCAGGGCCTGGTATACAGGAGAAATTCAACAAATCATAGTTTCCTCTGAAACAAGCCTATATTAGTTTATTATTGTGACCTCAACAAATTACCATAGGATTCATGGTTTAGAACAACACAAATTTTTTTACTATAATTCTGGAAGCCAGAAGTCCTAAAATCAAGGAGTTGGCGCGGCTGTGTTTCTTCTGAAAGTTCTAAGGAAGAATTTGTTTCTTTGTCTGGACACTGCTACTGCTACTGCTAAGTCGCTTCAGTCGTGTCCGACTCTGTGCGACCCCATAGACGGCAGCCCACCAGGCTCCCCCGTCTCTGGGATTCTCAAGGCAAGAACACTGGAGCGGATTGCCATTTCCTTCTCCAATGCTACCCAACTACTACTATGGCATACTGTACACCAAGTACCAAATAGCAAAAACTCCTAAATTTCTCATAGTCAAATTGTCTCTGCATTTCATTATAAACACAATTAACTGCCTGATTTTTTGGTCTCAAACTTTTTGGTCTCAGAAGCTTTTACACTCTAAATAATTATTGAAGACTCTGAACAACTATAGTTTATGGAGGCTGTATCTATAATATTTATCATATTCAAAATTAAGGGTGGGATTACAAACAGCTCCCTGTATAGCTCAGTTACAAAGGGATTCCCAGATAGATCAGTTGGTAAAGAATCCTCCTGCAATGCAGGAGACCCTGGTTCGATTCCTAGATAGGGAAGATCTGCTGTAGAAGGGATAGTCTACCCACTCTGGTATTCTTGGACTTCCTCTGTAGCTCAGCTGGTAAAGAATCCGCCTGCAAAATGGGAGACCTGGGTTTGATCCCTGGGTTGGGAAGATCCCCTGGAGAAGGGAAAGGCTACCCACTCCAGTATTCTGGCCTAGAGAATTCCATGGACTGTATAGTCCATGGGGTCACAAAGAGTTGGACACCACTGAGCAACTTTCACTTTCACTTTACAAAGAGTTACAAAGAGTGACTAACACTTTCAACACTTTACAAAGAATACACAAGAGAATACATAAGCACAAGCTCCAGTAGGTGTCATAAAGATGATGTCATCACATGTCATGGAGCCACTGGAAACTCAACTCATGGGAGAATAAGAGTGGAAAAGCAAGTAACATCTTATTGTTTAGTCACTAAGTCGTGTCTGACTCTTTTGAGATACCATGGACTATAGCCTGCCAGGCTCCTCTGTCCATAGGATTTTGTGGGCAAGAATATTGGAATGGGTTGTCATTTCCTTCTTCAACATCTTATTATTATTATGAAAAGAATGTTGACCTTTCAGACCCCCTAAAAGAGTCTTAGGCATCCCTAGGCTACATTTTAAGAAATTCTTTCCTAGAATACATCACTTGAAAAATGCCAAGATTCAAGTCTTTTGAGAACAAAATACAGATTTCAGATGGTATTAATCCCTGTCACAGATGAAGAAGTCCATTGTATTAAATTCAAAACAAGTGACACAAAATGCTGACAAATAGCAGACATTTTCTGATTGAGTTCAATGACAGCAAAGTAGAAAACAAATATGACTATTACATAGTCATACTAGTCTGCCCCCTGTCAATGCCAACATTTATTAATATAAATTAAAAGGAGTACAATTTAAAAATTAATTTTATTGCAAGTATAGCATAAATACAAAAATGTATACAAATCATTAGTATAGAGCTCAGTGATATTATGAAATTTAAAATTTCATAGAACACAACATGCTGATCAAGAAACAATGTTATCAGCATCTTCAGAAGTCCCGATTCTACCCTTGACAAAGGTACTCACTATCCTGATTTCTAAACATCATAGGTTATTTTCATCACATGAGGTTTTCATGGATGGTTCCAAGCTTCCTGGCTGGATGATTCAATAAAAATCATTCCTACCTTGGGAAAAGAGCCATGAGGGCAACTACATTCTGGCCCTGGGGCCCAGGTATTAGGGTAGAAGGGCTCTTCCCTTCCCTCATATCTCACTCCCTGGCATCTCAACCCATATACCTCTACTTCTGACTAAGAGACTCCTGATGGCTAGGGCTTCACTAGATGGATTTCCTATTTCTTGGCCTTTATGAAGGTAGGGTTTATAAAGGAGAAGAAGAGCTGAAGGGTCAAGGCCAAGCTCTAAAGTCTGACAACCTAGTCTTGACATTTCCAATAGTCCTCTGAGTAAAGGACAAAAGTTATCCAAGAACCTAGATGTCAGTTAAGAGAAGCTCTTGCCCCACAGAGAAATGTACTTGGACCCTAGCATGATGAGGGCATGCAACTGCATCTGGGGGATCTTGCTGCTACTGCTAAGTCATTTCAGTCGTGTCCGACTCTGTGCGACCCCATAGGCGGCAGCCCACCAGGCTTCTCCGTCTATGGGATTTTCCAGGCAAGAGTACTGGAGTGGGTTGCCATTGCCTTCTCCGGGGGGATCTTACAACCAGTGAATTATTCAACAGAAGCAGGAACAGCTGCAGAAATGCCAGTTTTCCATCTCATGAAGCAGCTGCCACACTGACTGTCCTGACAGCAGCATGGCAGCCAGTGTCACCTACCTCTGGTAGAAAAGATCAAGCAAGAGAAACCTCTTCCACCTTCCTGCTCCCCTGCAGACTTGGGTTGTAGGCTGCATTCATTCCCTAAGGGGTTAGAATCAACTAGTGAGGAAGGGGAAAGAAGTTTTGAAATGCTGAATGGATTCTAACTCCTGCTGCGGCTGCTGCTAAGTCACTTCAGTCGTGTCCAACTCTGTGCGACCCCATAGTCGGCAGCCCACCAGGCTCCCCCGTCCCTGAGATTCTCCAGGCAAGAACACTGGAGTGGGGTGCCATTTCCTTCTCCAATGCATGAAAGTAAAAAGTGAAAGTGAAGTCGCTCGGTCGTGTCCGACCCTCAGCGACCCCAGGGACTGCAGCATTCCAGGCTCCTCCGTCCATTGGATTTTCCAGGCAAGAGTACTGGAGTGGGGTGCCATTGCCTTCTTCATCTAACTCCTGAGGTAACCTGAAAACTCAGTTTTAAACTGGGAGAAAATTAAATGAATTAGCTTAAGTTGTCTACATGAGCCACAGCAAGGGGCTCAGTGTCAATAATTACACTGAGTTCTAACAATGTTTTAAAACTTCACTGTTGTGGCCATGATTGTCCTACACACTGCAGAGGCTATTAGCTATTTCATCCATACAGATGTAAAGCACTCAGTAATATTTTCCCCTGGTTGAGTTGTGTATTCAGTTTGGGGGATCCCCTGACACTGGCCCATTTATTAGTTGAAGTGATCATGTGAAACCACAGGCAGCTGAACCTTGGGAACACCTGCTGCAGTGTTTATAAATACATGGATAAAATCAAAACACTACACTTGATAGACCCCAGTACCACACAGATATAATTATAGTCTACAGGCTTTCTCAAGGGGAGGTGGAGGTGAGGATAACAAAGTCAGCCTCATTCCACTCTTTAATCTGATTCCCAGCACAAGCCAAGCAGCAGCGTGGGGCTGAGAAATGAGCAGAGGAATCCACAGAAGAGCCAAAGCGTGGTTGGTACACTGCTGCAGGTCTGAGAAGTATCTATTACAGGTTCATGACAAGATAACTATAGAAATTGAAAGTAAGGATTTAAAATTTTTGGCAAAATTTGCTGCTAACTGTACATCTATTGAAACTAATAATTTAAAACGCGTGTTTCTCTTTTGTATGTCTTTATTTTCACTTTTCCATTGTTCTGTTGCTGCTGCTGCTGCTAAGTCACTTCAGTCGTGTCCGACTCTGTGCGACCCCATAGACGGCAGCCCACCAGGCCCTGCCATCCCTGGGATTCTCCAGGCAAGTACACTGGAGTGGGTTGCCATTTCCTTCTCCAGTGCATGAAAGTGAAAAGTGAAAGTGAAGTCACTCAGTCGTGTCTGACTCTTAGCAACCCCATGGACTGCCCACCAGGCTCCTCCGTCAGTAGGATTTTCCAGGCAAGAGTACTGGAGTGGGGTGCCATTGCCTTCTCTGTTCCATTGTTCTAGTATGTCAATATTGTATTTTATAAAAGTAATGGTCAGCAACAAATTGGAGGGGGCTAGGGGATCTGGTCCATTGTCTGATCCAAAGACAATCTATGAAACACTGACCTACTGATTGAAACCTAAGAGTTAATCTTTTTATGAAAAAGTACTGATTCCACATAGATAATACCAGTTTGGTTAACCTCAGTAAGTAAAACACGAACTCCAAATTTAACAACAAGATTTAGCTTTGACAACTTCAGAGCTAGATAGTAAACTAATTAGCAATCACTATACACACACACACACACATACTCATCAGATACAAGTCAATTTAGTATCATTTATTTGGCCTGGTTCAATTGGTTTATAGGCTTCCACGAAGCAATACTATTTAATCAACTACTAAAGGCATGCTTGTCACATGAGATGCTATATTCCAGAGACAATAAGAAAAATGCTATCAA
Source organism: Bubalus kerabau (assembly GCF_029407905.1). Lineage (NCBI taxonomy): Eukaryota > Metazoa > Chordata > Mammalia > Artiodactyla > Bovidae > Bubalus > Bubalus kerabau. The sequence continues at coordinate 157,408,314 of NC_073626.1, forward strand.
AAGTCAAGAGAAATGACACTAGTTTAGATAAATGAAAAACAATTTGAGAATATGGACTAGAAGACCACATTTTTAAAAGTAATTTTCTCCTTTGGCTTTGTCCTATCTTTATAGTTGTATGCAAATTTAACATCCAATACAGATCTCATAGTGTTATTACTGACACTCACAGTTGAAAATACTTGTTTACAAATGCTTATCTTGCCAAACAGATAAACACTAAGTTGCTTTGTAATGGGTTTTTGTTTTAAGTTTATCCATTGATTTGTAAAGTTCAGAGTAAGCAGATCCCCTGTGTTAGAGTTTTAAATTTGCAAGCACTGGAGTTCAATCAATACCAATTGTTGAAGTGGGACCAACATCCTTAGGTGAAAGAAAACATTATTTGATAACTCCTTTTATCTTCTCTAAACTGAGAAAAGCAACTGTCTCATTCAAATGCCAGTTTCCCAATGAGAAACACACACTTTCTGCTTTATCTCCAACATAAGACAGAAATAAAAAAGAGAATCCAACAGCAGGAGAATATTACATTGTGTATGAACATCAGATAGACATAAACAACAAAAACAGATCTCAAATTGAATGACTGCACCTTTAAATGGATCCAGAAGTTATTAAATGGACTCATTTCTTTAATCATAAAAACCAAGTCATTATATTTTCTCTCTCATATTGTAAGAATTAAAGATTTTTATTATCTTTTTCCTGATTATAAAAGTAATAATGTTCATTATAGAAATGCATAATAAGAAAGCAAAAAACATTCATAGTCTTATCACATTTAGAGATAAACATTATTAATGCTTGTATTTACTACTGCCCTTCTTTTCTATAGATATTCACACACAATTTTCTATATAGCAAAGATAATAATATGAATATCATAACATATCAGTGTGTATTTTATTCTTCTGTTTGCTATTAAAATATATTTTCCAAACTTAACACAAATTGTTTGGATACACAATTTCCAATGCTATAATGTCCTATTGTATTGAAGTTAAAATGCACATGGGCATTCTTCTATTGTTGAACACAATTTTTTATAGAGATTAGGAAGTATTAAAATCAGATTTCATTCATTTCCTGACTGGCTCTTTCATTTATTAGCTATGTGACCTTAATCAAGTTACTTAATCTCTCTAAACAGCAATTTTCTCAGTTATAAAAAATTAGGATAATAATACAAGTTACTGTATAGAGTTGCAACAGTGAATATGATGATGTATATAAGAGAGCTAAGCACAGTCCCTGGCTTTTCTCAGCAAATGTTAATTATTTTGATGCTGAGGTGAACATCTTAGGTCATACAGCTTTGGTCTAGTTTTTTTTTTTTTTTAATTTAGTTTAGACATATGTCAAGAAGACTATAAATAGAAAAGTACATATTAAAGAGTACTTTTCAGCATTGAGTACAATCAAGAGAAGCTAATAGACAGTGACTAGACTGTGTCATAATATGCTACATTATTATAAGCAAACTAGTAAGACAATACAGAAAAAGTTAATGTATCTAAATACTAAAAGAACAAAAACATTTTGTGAATGCCTACTTCACTTGGAATTATTCATATATTTCTTAGATAAGTGTTAAAAAAGAAAATGTGACTGGCACACTCAGTAAAAGATGTTAAAAATAGATGGTAGATAGGAAGCACACAATAATTTGCACATATTTTCCAAAAAATAAAAAACTTTAACGGGAAATAATCCTCACCTGCCTAAGTTCATCATCTGTCTTAACCTTCCCTTCTTTCCTTTCTCTTTCTTCATCCCACAACCAACCTAGAGAAGCAGCTGCTGACTGCTGATCTTCTTCACAGATGCTAACTTCACCACAAAATACATTCATACACACAAAGTCTCTTTACTCCATAAGTCATGAAATATAAGAAAGGGGAAAAGGAACGAAATGGTAAAAAAAAGAACTATCAAAAATATCCAAACCCATTCACTCCCACAAATCTCTAAAACAGTTATAAAAAAGAGAATTTAGTTACCCATAAATCGATTTATTACATTTGTCAAAAGAATACACATATGTTAAGTAATTTTTTCTTCATTTACGTTTTTAAAAGACCTCGGGAAATTGAGCTTATAAGAACACCTGTGGCAGCCAACCCCAAGATGACCCTGGTATGGCCACATCAAACAAGGTTAACATGGGCACCCAACGAGATACTGTGGAAATGACTGAATGTGACTTCTGAGGCCAGGTTACCAAATATGCTGCAGCTTCCACCTTGCTCTTTCTTGGATCATGCACTCTGGTAGAAGCCAATCACCAAACATTAAGTGAGACAATCTTCCCTGTGAAGAGGTACATGTTGTGAGGAGCTGAGGTCTCCTGCCACCCGTAAGCATCAGCTCATCAGCCTTATGAATGAGACACACCCATGAAGTGACGAATCGATGGTACAACTAAAGCTGCTGTGCTTACGGCACCACCGTACTACAGTATTCATTTAGTTCATATTGACCAATTACATTTTACACCATGAGGTAGAAAAAGAATTTAGGATAATAACTAAAAAATAAACTTTTTAGATCAGGTAGGGAAAATTAAACTCTAGCAATCCCCAACAACATCCCAAAAGCGGTTATTCAAGTGGTCTGTAAATAAATGAAAAAGTCCTCAGATTCACTAGTCATCAGGGTAATCCAAATCAAAACACAAAGAGATACAACTGTATACCCATTAGAGAGGCTAGAATTAAAAATAATGATAACAGCCAGTGTTAGTAAGGATATGAAGCAACTGTAACTCTTACACACTACTGAAGAGGGTACAACCACATTGGTAAACTATTTGGTAGTATGTACTAAAGGTGAACTTATGTGTACCCTATGACCTAACCATTCCACTCCTGGTAATGAAACCAACAGAAAAGTATCCATATATGCACCAAAAGACATGTAGAAAAGACTGTTAAAAAATGCCAAAAGACTGTTAAAATCAAAAGACTGTTAAAAATGTTAACAGTCAAACACTAAGAATAATTCACATATTCAATAACAGTAGAATGGGTAAACTTGTATGTATCCATAGAAGGAAATACTATACAGCAATAAAAAATAAATTACAGAGCTACACACCAACAAGAATGAACCTCGCATATATAACATAGTGAAAGAAGCCAGTCTTTTAAAGAAAAAAAAGAAAAGACATCAATGTAATTCTAGTAAAGTTCAAAAGCAGGCAAAACTAATCCATGGTGATAAGATTCAGAATAATGGTTTCCTTTGGGGAGGAGAAGGAGGACGTGACTGGGAAGGGACAGAGGGTGGAGACCTTTTGGGTACTAATAATAACCTATTCCTTGACCTGTCTGGTAGTTACACAGATGTATTCATTTGATGGAAATTCATTAAGTGGTGTATCTATGATTTGTGCACTTTTCTATATGCATGTTATTCTTACATAAAAAATATTCACTTAGAAAAAAATACCTTACATGGTAATATATCATCCTTAATTTACTGATGTTCATGACTGAACATGAAGGGACATTAGACAGGACAGTGCTCTTGTTCAGTTCAGTTCAGTCGCTCAGTTGTGTCCGACTGTTTGCGACCCCATGAATTGCAGCATGCCAGGCCTCCCTGTCCATCACCAACTCCTGGAGTTCACCCAAACTCATGTCCATTCAGTCAGTGATGCCATCCAGGCATCTCATCCTCTGTCATACCCTTCTCCTCCTGCCCCCAATCCCTCCCAGTATCGGAGTCTTTTCCAATGAGTCAACTCTTCGCATCAGGGAGCCAAAGTATTGGCATTTCAGCTTTAGCATCAGTCCTTCCAAAGAACACACAGGACTGATCTCCTTTAGAATGGACAGGTTGGATCTCCTTGTAGTCCAAGGGACTCTCAAGAGTCCTCTCCAACACCACAGTTTAAAAGCATCAATTCTTCGGCACTCAGTTTTCTTCACAGTCCAACTTTCACATCCATACATGACCACTGGAAAACCATAGCTTTGACTAGATGGACATTTTTTGGGAAAGTAATGTCTCTGCTTTTGAATATGCTATCTAGGTTGATCATAACTTTCCTTCCAAGGAGTAAGCGTCTCTTGTTAGGAACTGAATATTGAAGTATTAAGAGGAAATGGGGCACATGTGTGTACTTCTCAAGGGAATAAAATATAAAATATGTAAGTTATATAGAGAGACAAAGTCAATGATGAGGCAAATGTGGTAATAATGTTAACAACAGGGGAGTCTGAGTGAAGGGTATATGAGAGTTCTTCGTGTCAATTTTATAATTTTTCTATGACTTGAAATCATTTCAAAGTAAAAAGTTAAAAAAATATTCCAAATATATCCAACTAAGTTTCCATGGGTAAAGAGTGAATTTCTCTATGCCTCAGAAGGCTCTAATGTTACATAGAGTTATTAATTTCTACCTTTCAAAACTATTATAATGATTTGAGAAAATAATAGAAATAATAAGTAACAGTTACATAACTTACCTTAGTGTGAGCCAGAATTTGAACCCAGAGACTGACTCCAGAACCTACATTTCCATCTGGCACATGACTCAGTCAAGCAAATGACAGTGTAACTGACACATAGCAGATGTCATCAACGGTACCTACAACTGATGATTACAATGGTTCTTCTGTTAGTTTGCTAGGGCCACCAGACAAAGTAACACAAAATGAGATTTAAAACAACAGAAATTGGAAATTGCCCTGCAGTCCAGGCTAGGACTCTGCACTCTTACTGCAAAAGGCCTGAGTTCAAATTCTGGTGAGGAAACTAAGATCCCACAAGCCACATGGCAAGGCCAACAAACAAACACACACATAAATGTATTCCCCCACATTTCTGGAGGCTAGAAGTCCAAAATCAAGGTGCTGGCAGGGCCATGATCCCTCCAAAGCCTCCAGCGAAGGATCCTTCCTTGCCTTTACCACCTTGTGGTAGTCTGAGGAACTCCTTAGCTTGTGGCAGCATAACTCAATTCTCTGACTCCATCTTCACCTGGTCATCCCTCTGTGTAGTGTCCATGTCTCTTTTCCACTTCTTATCATAAGGACACCAGTCATGTTGGACTAGGTCCCTATCTCATCTTAATTTGATTACATCTACAAAGATTCTCTTTCAAAACAAGGTCATGTTAACATGTACTGGGAGTTAGGTCCTCAAAATTTATTTTAGGGGGACATAGTTCAGCCCATAACAATGCTTTAAAATGCTTACTTTCTGCCATGTTCTTGCCAAAAAAAGTGAGTTTAACTAGAACTCCCTTGCTGATACCAGGGCACAGTAGAAATGATGTCTGGACATGAGGAAAAGAAATCCTCTATGACTCTTCCTTCTGCTTAAAAAAAGCAAAATGGAAATGCACCATTCTGTTCTCAGTAACACAGTCACTTCAAAGTTTATTCAGTTCCTTCTATATTAAAAGGTACAAAACAAGGGCAGATGGCCCAAGAGTGCCAGGAAAAAGCAGAGTTTGGGAGAAACTATGATAAAGGGACCAATTACCACTCAGTGTAATAAATATAAAGTGATACATACCAAAAAAAGAGCAAGGATCCTGGAAAATTGTTATATTTAGCTAAACATTTCTCTTCCTCTCTTCAAAGTGCTTTTGGCCTTGGGAACCAGGTGTGTCTGTGTGTGTTCGATTTGATAATTGGAGGCTTCCAAATAAAGAGTGTATCTCTATTTAGCACTGGAGGAGAGGTGGGTAAGAGGGAAGGGAGAATGAGGGTTAATTTGGAGTGCAGTGCCCATCTTTGACTGTCATGGTGAAGCCCCAGGGGGGATTTTCTTGTCTGAATAACTCAAATATTCAGACAAGTCATGCTGTGGAATGTTATGCCTAGAGATTACATGCTAGAGGAAGATCAGACACGTCCTGGTGATTAAGAGAGAGGGTTTCCCAAAAGGGAATTAGAGGTTCACAGAGTACAGGTATGAAGAAGAAAGCGGTTGCCAAGAAAAGTGGAACTGAGAGGAGATCAAGGAAGGAGTTGTGTCCACAAAGGCAACCCTTCACAGAGGTTCAAGACTGGGAGCTTTACCCTGGGGAATGGCAATAAGAACAAGCAGCGGACAGTTTAAGATTTTTCTCTATGTCCTAATTTCCCTTTCCTGCCAACACAGTAGGTGAATCAGATCCATTCGCATAGCCTAGTGTGGCAAGGTATGAAATTAAGGAAAGAAGTTATAAGGAGAAGTACAGTTAGTGCTTATCTATCCCTCTGCATCCAATCATAGGTCTATTTTCCAGAATATAAGCATTGTTAGCACCAAAAAGAGTAGCGATCAGTCCTGCTGCTGCTGCTGCTGCTGCTAAGTCGCTTCAGTCGTGTCCAACTCTATGCGACCCCATAGACGGCAGCCCACCAGGCTCCCCCGTCCCTGAGATTCTCCAGGCAAGAACACTGCAGTGGGTTGCCATTTCCTTCTCCAATGCGTGAAAGTGAAAAGTGAAAGTGAAGTTGCTCAGTCCTGTCCGACTCTTAGCGACCCCACGGACTGCAGCCCACCAGGCTCCTCCATCCATGGGATTTTCCAGGCAAGAGTACTGGAGAGGGGTGCCATTGCCTTCTCCGGTGATCAGTCCTAAGGCAGAACAAAGGGAGATGGAAAGGACAGTAAGCCAAGAAAGGCCAAGAGTTAAGAAGATTGCTTAGGAATTGGTGTAGGATAAAACAAAATTTTCAAAATATTCCAGGAAAAAGTGATTTGGAAAGATGGATAGGGAAAGGTAGTGTGATACTGAATAATCACTGTAAAGCTTGTCCCCAAAACTTCATCATTTACTATCTGCATCATATACTTGCATTTTTATAACTTATATTTTTAAAAGTTACCAGAAACTTCGAGAAAACATGATTCTTTTGTCTTTTAACATCACTACTCATTTGGGTCTAAGTTCTGTGAAGTCAGATGTTTAATTTATGGAAACAAATCAACTGCAAATGATTTTTGTCCTGAAGAGAAGCTACCCTGAAGGTTACAGTTTATTGCCATGTAGACATTAGCCAGATTTACATATAATTTAGCAATCTAATTTCATGATTCCTTATTTACTTTTTTACTTATTATATATATCAATCTCATATTCTTATTTAGCCTTTCTTTAACCTACTAACTAAATAAAAGTTTGATCCATGATATCTACTTATATACAAATTATATTCATATTTTGAAATCATACATTAAGTCTGCATACATTTGCAGAAAATCATCAGAAGATGAAAGCTTTCAATTCTGAGCTTGGCTGTTTACAGATAAAACAGACAGAAGAGGAAGAAGAGGAAAGAACGTGTCAGACATTTCAGGAAGTATATTTGTAGCTTGTAGAAGTAAACAATATTATAATATTTTATATCTGACCACAGTAAAGAAAGCTTCATGAATGTATTTTGGCTAATTGGAATATGTAAACATAGCAATGCTTTGCAGGTGAAGCACGATAATTTTATGTTTATTAAAAAGGGAGTTACGGTTTTGAAAGAAGTAAAAAAAATTCCTTTATGAATTTTGTTCAGTATTATAAATTTTATGTCCTGGATGTATGTTATACTATTCCATTTACTATTGTTCTTACTTTTCAATTTTATAAATAAACTAAAATGTACTTGACAGAAATATACTTTAACATTTTATCTTTGCCATCCATATATAAAACATGTTGTAAGTTACTGTGGTGTGTGACCAATTCGTGCAACTTGTTAGTTATGCTAATGAGGCCAAGGCCTCAGCTATGGTCTCCAGATGATTGAACAGGTCTTGCAAATTCATGCTGGGTTATTAGTTGCAAGAGGGATTTACTGATGAGTAAGAATCTGGATGAAGCAGTATAAATCCATCAACCCTCAAGTAACTCCAGTTGTATACCCCAAATTTCAGTTTGACGCATTCTTTATCATGATGTGGGACTCAGAAACACATCAAACCTAGAGCCAACTTTAGCCAATGACTTTTTAACTAATAAAAGTCAAGAATAATATTAATCATAAAATATTGATCATCTTTAGTTTTAATAGTTCATTCTCCAAAATATTAATAGGGCTTCTCTTGTATAGAAAAATTGATTTTGCTTTAACTATCAGTTGTTAACACTGGAGCTTTATTGGAGGCTGACTTATCCTCAGCTTACATTTAGCTCAGTCTGACTTATTTGGCTTAATCAGGAAATATGGATTCCCTTTCGCCAAACCAATTCTAACAGTGATAAAAACCCCTACAGATGTTCTTTCTTTGCCAGAGGCTTTTCATGGTTTTTAAAAAAAGAATGGACTCCTCTCTCTATCTAAGGACTCAATTTTCCTTGGTTTCTGTACGTAAAGAAGAAATTGGTTTTTCTGTTCCATATGACAAAACCTGAGAGAGAAAGATGTGGGAAGGGGAGTCCTTTCATGATATCATGAAATATTCTTACATCTTATCAAGTATTTTTATTGATTGATTTCCTACACCAGGTCCAACAGGATTTCATATCAAAAGTAGCAGTATTTGATACTTGGTTTTTGCCAGTCTAACCGTTCTAAAAAGTATGATCTAAAAGATCATATTTTTTCAAGCAACATTTTACACAGATTCAAATGAGGAAGGCTTCTCTCAGAGGTTTCTCAGAAGCCAATTTTATTCCATTATTTAATTATGGAAGATATAATATGTTAATAAAATCATCTTATTTATTTGTAAAGTTTATAGTATATTAGATGGTAATAAGACTATGTATACAGAAAATTGAGAGGGAAAGGAAGTATGGAAGAATGTGAAGGGTTTTGCAAATACCTGAGTAGCTGAGCTATTTCAAATCCTAAAAGATGATGCTGTGAAAGTGCTGCACTCAATATGTCAGCAAATTTGGAAAACTCAGCAGTGGCCACAGGACTGGAAAAGGTCAGTTTTCATTCTAATCCCAAAGAAAGCCAATGCCAAAGAACGCTCAAACTACAGCACAATTGCACTCCTCTCACACACTAATAAAGTAATGCTCAAAATTATCCAAGCCAGGCTTCAGCAATACGTGAACCGTGAACATCCAGATGTTCAAGCTGGTTTTAGGAAAGGCAGAGGAACCAGAGATCACATTGCCAACATCTGCTGGATCATCAAAAAAGCAAGAGAGTTCCAGAAAAACATCTATTTCTGCTTTATTGACTATGCCAAAGCCTTTGACTGTGTGGATCACAATAAACTGTAGAAAATTCTGAAAGAGATGGGAACACCAGACCACCTGACCTGCCTCTTAAGAAACCTGTATGCAGGTCAGGAAGCAACAGTTAGAACTGGACATGGAACAACAGACTGGTTCCAAATAGGAAAAGGAGTACGTCAAGGCTGTATATTGTCACCCTGCTTATTTAACTTATATGCAGAGTACATCATGAGAAATGCTGGGCTGGAAGAAGCACAAGCTGGAATCAAGATTTCCGGGAGAAATATCAATAACCTCAGATATGCACATGACACCACCCTTATAGCAGAAAGTGAAGAAGAACTAAAGAGCCTGTTGATGAAAGTGAAAGAGGAGAGTGAAAAAGTTGGCTTAAAGCTCAACATTCAGAAAATAAAGATCATGGCATCTGAATGGGAAATAGATGGGGAAACAGTGAAAACAGTGGCTGACTTTATCTTTTAGGGCTCCAAAATCACTGCAGATGGTGACTGCATCCATGAAATTAAAAGATGCTTACTCCTTGGAAGGAAAGTTGTGACCAACCTAGACAGCATATTAAAAAGCAGAGACATTACTTTGTCAACAAAGGTCCATCTAGTCAAGGCTATTGTTTTTCCAGTGGTCGTGTATGGATGTGAGAGTTGGACTGTGAAGAAAGCTGAGCGCCGAAGAATTGATGCTTTTGAACTGTGGTGTTGAAGAGGACTCATGAGAGTCCCTGGGACTGCAAGGAGATCCAACCAGTCCATCCTAAAGGAGATCAGTCCTGAGTATGCATTGGAAGGACTGATGCTGAAGCTGAAACTCCAATACTTTGGCCACCTAATGCATAGAGCTGACTCACTGAAAAAGCCCCTCATGCTGGGAAAGATTGAGGGCAAGAGGAGAAAGATTGAGGGACGACAGAAGATGAGATGGTGGGATGGCATCACCAACTCAATGGACATGAGTTTGAGTAAACTTCGGGAGTTGGTGATGGACAGGGAGGCCTGGCGTGCTGCGGTTCATGGAGTTGCAGAGTTGGACATGACTGAGTGACTGAACTGAACTGGAGTAGCTTACTCCCTCTTCTCCTTCAAGCCTTTCCTTAAATATCACCTTCTTAGTGAGGCCTGCCTTGATCACTGAAACATGTCATATTTGATCCTCCATAAAGAATTCTAGGCTTTCTTTCTTTTTTATAAGATTTAAGGCTGAATTTATGTCTTTATTATGTGCATTGCTTATTATCTGCAACCTCTTCCTCCATGAAGGCAGGCATTTTTGTCTATTTGAGTCACTACTGTATCCCAAGATTTTAGAACATTGCATGACACAGAATAGGTGCTCAATAAATACATACGGAATGAATGAAAAGTGTAGTCAGAGATGGTTTCTCCAAAAAGTTAACAATGAGGAAAGATGTGAGACTGGAGAGGGAGTGAACCCTCAAAGTAGATGCCTGCCTGGAATGTTGAAGCAGCAGCAATTCCACTGCAGTTGCAGTGGAACAGACAAGAATGAGAACAGTGGAAGAGGAAGGGCAGTTAAGAGACAAGATTGTATGGTCTGTGGCTCATTATAGATACCTCTGCTTTTACTGTCAGTGAGAGAAGCCTTTGGAAAGATTAGGGCAGAGCTGAATGACAACTGTACACGCTTTTGAAGGATTTCTCCAGCTGGTCACACTGTTGAGAACAGGCTACAGGGGGAAGGGCAGAAAGTGGGAAAACCAGTTACCAGGATGTTGAAATAGTCCAGGAAGGAGATGACAGTTACTTGGCCAAATAGATGGTTGTAAAAAATGGCTAGATTCTGCACACATTTGAAGACAGAGCTGATGGGATTTACTGACAGACTGCATGTCAGATATGAGAGAAAGAAATTCACAGCAACTTCAAGGTGTTTGATCACAAAAAGTGGTTGGATACACATGCAGTGATGAGATGTAAAGACTATGTGAGGCATTATTGGTGGGGGAGGGGAGGGTGGAAAAAAGTGCTGAAAACCAGTTCTTTTCTGCTAAATACAGATTCTGATGGTCAAAACAATTCAAATTTCTTGTCCTAATTTATTTTCCCAAGTTCCTCGGTAGTTTATGCTGTGGACTTACCTTAAGGCTTCACAGAGACCCTCAATGACTGCTACTTTTGGGGGCTTCCAATATTACTACCCTGGAACCTTTCCAGAACCCCAGACACTTTCTGGGATGTGCATGTGTGCTAAGTTGCTTCAGTCGTGTCTGACTCTATGCAACCCTATGGGCTGTAACCTGCCAGGCTCCTCTGTCCATGGAATATTCCAGGCAAGAATACTGGGGTGGGTTGCCCATTTCCTACTCCAGGGAATCTTCTCACTCTTGACCCAGGGATCAAATTCACATGTCTTCCTTCTCCTGCACTGGCAGGTGGATTCTTTACCTCTGTGCCCCCTGGGAAGCCCCATATATGCATATATATAGTTGTTGTTGTTTGTTTTAAATTAAGTTTGAGTTGGAGATATTCACTCAAGTGATGGAGCTCCAATCTGAGAGTGACTTACCCACAGTCCTCCTTTAAGTATGAGACAGTGATCTCAAAGGGTATAGCATGCACATCGCCTGTGTCTCGCTGTCCGATAGATCGTTAGCAGTCAGCTTCGGATCTCATTTCCCGTTGCCGAAAATTGTTTTAAAAAATTAAAAAAGAAAGAAGACTACTGAGGTAATATAACACCTTTATTTATCACTTCATGAAGCTGATATTCTCCCCTTAGAGAACTGCAAAATGAGGTGAAAGGCGGGCAGCTTTTCCAGGACAAAGAATAAAGAACTAGAAAGAGACAAATAGAAAATACCTGGCTGGGGCCACAGTCAAGCCAGTGTGAGGTGAGAGGGAATGAGGACGTGAGGACAGAGCCCCGCGGTGGCTTGGGCGTGGGGACTGGCTGACCGCCTAGACTGCGTTTCCGGTCAAGCCAGGCATTGACAGAGACCTGAAAGTTTCCATTTGCTCCTGTGGCACCGGGGCTGGAGCGCCTCCATCCGGGGCCTAGAAAGTCACTCCCGCTCCGTTACTGTGTAACAAATTACTCCCAAATTGAGCGGCTTCAAACAACATTCATTACCATTTGTGGGTTCACATCTGGCGATGGCTGCCCTAGGTGGTAAGACATTAGGGTCTCAAACGGAGGCCGCAGTTCCCTGAAGGTGCCACCTCAGCTGGAGAAACCCCAACCTTGGCTCCCAGCCACTCGGCCTCTCCCAGGGCTGCTCGCTGCCCTGCAGCCTGCCCCGCCCAGCTTGCCATTCAAGGAAGAAGCCATACAGTCCCAGTTGAAAGCGGCCCCAACACTTCTGCCACGATGTCCGTCACCAGCCCAACCCTGCTAGTGTGAGAGAGGACCCCACAAAGGTGAGATCAGAAGGTGGGCATCTTCTGGGACTACATGGGAGGCTGACAACAGCAAGCCAGTTTTATCAATTCCCATGTTTTCTGGCACAACACTTTGTATACAGTCAAGAGAATGGATAATGCAGTATTTGTTAAACAGTGTTTTGCTATTATGACCAACCCTCAAATAAACGAGGCGAATTGTTTCCAGAAGGCCCACACACCAAAATCTGCGAATGCTCAATCCCATATGACGTCCTCTGTACACACGTTTTCACATTCGCGGATTCAACCCACTGTGGGTGGAAATTTCCAATCTGCGGATACAAATGCCAACGGGAGAATACTGCGGGCTAGCGAGTCCTTGTGGAAGTGGATCCATGCAAATTAAACCCAGTTTGTTCAATGGTCAACTGTATTTTCTTGCATAAGGAAGGTGGGATAAAGAATTTTTTTCAAAGCTACTCACACACATTTTGCATTTAATGTTGACACTGTCTTGATCTTATTATGTGTCTCTGGAAAGTTTTCTGTTTTTTAATTTTCTTTTGTCTGAAAACTGTTTCATTACCTTAATGCTCCTGGTGCTAATCTAGTAGAAGACATGTGCATGCGTGCTCAGTCCTGTCTGACTCTTTTTGTAGCCCGCCAGGCTTCTCTTTCCATGGGATTTTCCAGGCAAGAATACTGGAGTGGGTTGCCATATTCTAGGCCAGGGGATCTTCCCCACTCAAGGATGGAACCCACCTGTCCTGCACCTGCAGGCAGATTCTTTATCACTAAGCCACCTGTGAATCCCAGTCTAAGACCCTCAGGGTTTTCATTCTAGCACTGTGACCTTGAGCTTCTAAGGTCTTTATGTCCTGCATCTGAAAAATAGGGGTAAGAATAGAATGCCCCTTAGTGTGTTATAAAGAAAATGAGATACAGGAGCACTTTTTTAACCTGAAAATGTTATGCAAATATAGCTGATTATCTTTGACTTTGAGATTACAGGTTTGTTGTTGATGACCCAGAGAACAACTTTGCTGCTCCCTAGTGGCAGCAATGTTCTCCTGGGAACACTGTTCTAAAAATAAATCATCTTTGCTTTCATCACTCTTTAAGGCATGCTTTCTTTTGACATGCTTAATATTTTGTGCAGACTGCATGAACTCATTACATAAATAATATGTAGAAAATATTCTAAGCAGGCAATGGTTTAATTATTTTGAGATTGCACTTTCTTGGACTTTTCCATTTCTCAGCCCTTGTTAAGCTTAAATGTCCTAAGTGCCCTCCTTGTGGGCTTCCCAGGTGACACGAGTGGTAAAGAACCTGCCTGCCAATGCAGGAGACGCAAGAGACTCTGGTTTGATCCCTGGTTTGGGAATATCCCCTAGAGAAGGGCATGGCAACCTACTCCAGTATTCTTGCTTGGAGAATCCCATGGACAGAGGACCTGGCTAGCTATAGACCATGGGGTAGCAAAGAGTTGGACATGACTGAAGCAACTTAGCACAGCATCCCCGCCCTACTTTTATCCATCCATTACAGTCTCCTTGCCCTTAATGTATTAGCAAGCATGAGTTTTTAGTGGGGAGAAGCAAACCTATAAAGTGGTTCAGAGAATAAAGAATCTGCCCACAATGCAGGAGACCTGGTTTCAACCCCTGTGTTGGGAAGATCATCTGGAGAAGGGAATGGCAGCCCACTCCAGCAATCTCACACCTGGAGAATCCCATGGACAGAGGAGCCTGGCAGGCTACAGTCCATGGGGTCGCAAAGCGTTGCACACGACTGAGCAACTAATGACAAAAAAAGTGGCAATAAATTTTTTTGATGTTATGGTGAAGTAATTCTTGTGCTTGGGTGTTGTTTTGACATTCGGGTTCAATAATAAATAGATGCACTGTGGGGTCTCTTTGGCCCCATATTTAATCTTAATCCTGAACTAGATTCTTTGGGGGGAAATGAGACATATGACAGATGACAATTGTGTTTCATTTATAATTAAGCATATGGAGTCTTGTTCCTACTTGTGAAGGGTTGCACAATTTTTGCTCCAAGAAAAGCATCCAAGTGTTTTATTATGCTCTTATTTTTCCTAGTAATCCAAAATATTTTTTCTTTTGCTATTGATTTTTATATGGAGCTTTTCCAGATGTTAGATTGAAGATTTTAGTTTAACCTTGTAGACTGACCTTTTCTCTTCAAACACAGGATATTGGTTTCAAGTTCTGAAAATATGATGTAATATTAAAGGTTGACTTTTCTGAATAAATTCTGAGAAGGTACACCTGATAAATGAGTTAATCTACACAAAGTGTAGAGAATAGAGTATATTATCAAACTTAGGTTCAGCGTCTTTACTATTCGAAAGCCAATACTCAAGTGTTGGTTGGAAAAGAAAATGTTGCTTTATTCAGGAGGCCAGCCACCTGGAAAGAAGGTGTACTTGGGTCCAGAAACCAACTCCGAAGATTTTGCTAACCATGAAAGTTTTTAAAGGGAGAATAATTTGGGTAGGGAGTCAGAGATAATTAAATTCCACTATATCCAGGCACATTTGGAGAAGGCAATGGCACCCAACTCCAGTACTCTTGCCTAGAAAATTCCATGGATGGAGGAGCCTGGTAGGCTGCAGTCCATGGGGTCGCTAAGAGTCGGACAGGACTGAGCAACTTCACTTTCACTTTTCACTTTCATGCATTGGGGAAGGAAATGGCAACCCACTGCAGTGTTCTTGCCTGGAGAATCTCAGGGATGGGGGAGCCTGATGGGCTGCTGTCTATGGGGTCGCACAGAGCCGGACATGACTGAAGCGACTCAGCAGCAGCAGCAGCATATCCAGGCACATTACCATTATTAGTCATTTTATAGTTTGTATGTGCATACGTGCTAAGTCCCTTCTGCTGCTGGAAGGACTGATGCTGAAACTCCATTTCTTTTGCTACTTGATGCAAAGAACTGACTCATTGGAAAAGACCCTGGTGCTGGGAAATATTGAAGTCGGGAGGAGAAGGGGATGACAGAGTATGAGATGGTTGGATGGACTCAGTGGACATGAGTTTGAGTAAACTCCGGGAATTGGTGATGGACAGGGAAGGCTGGAGTGCTGCAGTCCACCGGGTCGCAAAGAGTGGGTCACGACTGAGCGACTAAACTGAACTGAACTGACTTTTCTGTCAGAGCTTTCAACACTTTTAACTACACTTCAGCCTCCAGGACAGGTTGCCCTGGGCAACAAGAGTTAGCTCCAGAGGCCTGGGGCGGCCACATTTTGAGGGCAGGGATAAAAAAAAAACTCTCAAGAGTATGAGACTGCTGGCAGCGATCCCTTAAAGTTAAGGGTTTAGAAAGCCAGCTGCAGCCAATACCTTTTTCCCTTACAGCCCTGAGGCTCCAATTCTGAAAACTGATCGCAGGCGGGTTGGATCACGTGACGGATCAAGTGCTCTCTGCGCCCACCCCGCTTCCTTCCGGTAAAAATTCTGGTCGCGCCGTCTCCTTCTGCACGTGGTGTTGCTGCTTTTGTCCCCAACTTGTCTGCGGACCCCTGCCTCCTGCAGCCATGGCACCCGGCCAGCTCGGTGAGCTCCTCGGCGCCCTGGTGGAGCCGCGCCATCGGCCTCCGTGCCCCGCGGCTCCCTCACCCTGGCAATGGCGGCGGCCAGATGGGAGCTGTGGGGCCTTGACTGGGTGGGGAGGCGGCGCTGCGGTCAGCAAGGCCCGGGCCCGCCCGCTCGAGTACGGCTCGCTGGCGGCGGACCCGACCCCGGGTCAAAGTCTGAGTAGTGGGGACCATAAGATTCGCGAATGCCCTCTCCAAACTGCTCCCCCTCCCCTTGACCCCCTGGGCTTTGAAGCACAGAATGTCTTGTACCGAGAGTGATGCGAAATGTCTTTTGTTTCAGCTTTATTTAGTGTCTCTGACAAAACTGGCCTTGTGGAGTTTGCCAGGAACTTATCTTCTGTTGGTTTGAATCTGATCGCCTCTGGAGGGACTGCAAAAGCCCTCAGAGATGCTGGTTTGGCAGTCAGGTAAGGAACAACTTGCTTTTTAAGTTAAGTCCAATCCAAACATAGTTTGGTGACGTTGACCAGAAAGTACTGTATTCCATTCACTGCATGAAATAATGTTATTTACTCCTCCCAACAGTGCTGTGAAATTGGTACGTTAAACCACCTTTTGCAGGAAGCTTAAACTTATTTTCAGGTTTACGGAGGAAGGAGTCGGGACCTCCAGAGCTCTCATTTCAGAGCCCCTCGCCCCTCAGCCGAATCTTATAACACAGTAATGTTATAGAACAGTGCGTATTAGGTGGATTGTTTGTTGTGCAGGAAAGGAGTTGTGATTTTCAGGATACCTATGATCTTCTTTTTTTTTTAAGAAATGATATATTTTTGGCCGTGCTGGCTCTTTGTTGCTGCCAGCAAGCTTTCTCTAGTTGCAGTGAGTGGGGGGCTCATCTCTAGTTATACTGCAGGGGCTTCTCATCGCCCTGTCTTTTCTTGGACTCACAAGAGAAGCCCTGGGCTCTAGGGCTCACAGGCTTCACTGAAAGTTGTGGCTCAGGGTCTTATTTGCCCACATGATCTGTTTTGACTGGCTCTTTAGTGAAACTGTTCACATCATCAAAATTCAACTCTTAAGATTCATCCTCTCTTCCCCTAGTATCTGGTAACCGTGTACAACATATTGATGTCTTTTCCTACAGGGTTTTTATAAGCGTGGTCTTTATTTCATAGCTCATATAGAAGACAGATAGTTTTGCTTTTTGCCTTTTTCCCCACATGTTGTGGGTTTTCAAAAACTTGGCGGGCTTCACTGGTGGTACAGTGGTGAAGAATCCACCTGCCAGTGCAGGGGACACAGGTTCAATCCCTGCTCCAGGAAGATTCCACATGCCATGTAGCAGCTGAGCCCCTGTGCCACGACTATTGAAGCCCGTGTGGGTGTCCAAGAGCCTGTGGCTCTGCAACATAAGCCATGGCAATGAGAAGCCTACCACAAGTGGAGAATAGCCTCCACTTGCTGCAACTAGAGAAAGCTGTGGGAAGTGAGGAAAACCTAGCAAAAGCAGCCAAAAATATATGAATAAATTTTTAAGAAAAATAAATAAAAATTTGCTTGTAAATTCAGCCAGAGAAAGTGTTCAGGTCAATTTGGGGATATGGATTGATACTTAAATGCTGTCTTTTATTTGACCCTGGGTCATACTTTGTGAATATCTTTTCCAGCTTACATTTTTACCTTATTTTTTTTCTTTTTTCAATGTAAAGGTTTTTAATTTTTAGGTAGGTCAATCCAAAAGGCTAAATCCTTGCTATCCCTTTTAATCTGTTACTGAGATAAAGATACTAATAATTTTGTTGTATATTGTCAAATTACTTGTGAGTTTATTTCTTAATATTTCATTAGTATGGCTTATGATTCATTTTCTGAATTCTGAAAATCCAGGCTCTGAAAAAATGTTGGAAGATGCTTTGAAATGCTATAAAATGTAAAATGAAACTCACAGAAACAGTAGCAATATTCTATCTGTTTTCAGAGATGTCTCTGAGCTAACTGGATTTCCTGAAATGCTAGGGGGGCGTGTAAAAACCTTGCATCCTGCAGTCCATGCTGGTAAGTGGTTGGATATCTTCAATTTTAAATAGTGGTTTTCAATAAACTTTGCAGTGGGTTGGCCACAAAGTTTGTTGGGGTTTTTCTGTATCTTATGGTTAATAGAATAAGCAGGAATAAGGAAAAAGGCAGATCATAGCTCAAAAAAAAAATCTGTGAGGTTACGTTAGTTTTGTCACATCTGCTGCTAAAGTTCATAATACATAAGAATGTTTAAAATACAATCTAGCTTGCTTTGTTACCTGATGGATTCCTCTGGTAGCTGTTAGTCCTGGCCTGATAAATAATTTAGAGTTTGTTATTTCCTGCTGGAGTTAATGAAAATATTTAGGTTTTAGAGTGTGAAAAAAACTCTTGCTGTGATTCAAGCTTGGAATAAAGCGTCACAGGGTAACTGACTTTCAAAGGAATCTTTTAAAATGCTTTACTATTTATGAGAGTATATGCACTGATGGAACTGACAGCAGGTGAAATTCCTTTTACATTTTGTTGCTCGAGGAAAAGGGAATAGGGAACTGATGCAAATAGTTTTGAAGTATACTCACTAATCCTAATTTTATACTGTCTGGTATTCTTAATTAGGCAGTGCTAGGGGCTTTAACATGATTGATGAAGTCATGTTGGAAAGAAGTGCCTTATTCTGACTTGTTCTTTGAACCTAATACTTTAACTTTGTTGAATTAGGAATCTTGGCTCGTGATATCCCAGAAGATAGTGCTGACATGGCCAAACTTGATTTCAATCTTATAAGGTAAAAATTTTCAAAGTTGAACTTTTACTACATTAAGGATCAAGGACAAAGAAGCCAAATCTGGTGTCTCTTTTTAAATATCAAGGTTAACGTTAGGCTTCGCTTCCTGATTACTTACTGTAAACATTTATTGAGGACCTTGTTTGTGACATTGTATGTGGGTAAGCATTTTGATTTTGCCAAATTTATATTACTGAAACACCTAATTATGCTTAAACAGCCTTTGCTTTTTTAAAATCTATGATCTAAATTGTGGTATATATAAGTAACTTAGCTATTTGCATAATGATATTCATAGTTTCTTTTTGTTGCATATGTATAATAGCTTTATTCAGATATAATTCACATACCATATAATTCCTCAATTTAAAGTAGATAATTCAGTAGTTTTTAGTATATTTAGAGTTGCACAGTTACCACCACAGTTAATATTAGAATATATTCATCACTGCTCTTCCCTCTGGCACTCTCCCTCCTGCCCCAAACTCTGTCCATTAACTTTCAATCTCCATATTCCCCAACAACCTAGACTACCACCAGTCTGTTTTCCATCTCTGTGGATTTATATGAGCACTGCCTGTCAGTGGAATTGTATAATATATGGTCCTTTGTGACTAGCTTCTTAGCATGTTTTCAGAGTTCATCCGTGTTACAGCATATATCATTGATGCATTTTTTATTGCTGAAAAGTAATCACTTATATAGATACACTCTCATTTATTCATCAGTTGATGGATATTTCGATTGTTTCCACTTTTGGATATACTGACTAAAGAAACTGGATATTCGTGTACAAGTTTTTGTGTGGACATATATTTTTATTTCTTTTGGGCATATACCTGGGAATGTTAATTTCATGGTTATCTGGTAACTCTAACCTTTGCAGGAGCTGCCAGACTTATTTTCCAGGCCTCATCAGTTTACATTCCCACTGGCAGTATACAAAGGTTCTTCTTTCTCTGCATCATCACCAACATTTGTTATCGTTGTTTTTTTTTTAACATTTTTAGTGGATATAATACGGGTTTCTTGTAATTATGATTTGCATTTCCTAATCTTTTCATGTGCATACCTTTAGAGAAATGTCTGTTCAGATGCTTTGCCCATTTTTTAAAAATTGAAATATAATTGCTTTACAATGTTGTGTTTTTGCTATATTGAGTTATTTATCTTTTTATTATTGAGTTGTAAGAATCCATTTTATCCCATTCTGTAGATTGTTTTCATAATCTTAATGATATCATTTGACCATCATAAAAGCTTTAAATTATGGTAATATCCAACTTATGCTTGTGCTTTAGATGTTATTTCTAAGAATCCATTTTAAAATATAATGAAGATTTATGCCTATATGTGTATATATATTTTTTTTTTTTTTTTTAATTTTTAGGGCTTGATAGTACAGTGGCTAGCTAAGGTTACCCAGGCAGCAACATTTCATTATGATTTGGTGGGAATAATGTGTATTGAAAGCATTTGCTGACTCTGGCCCCTTCTATTTCCCTGTGCTCTTGCAACCATGAGAGGTCCTGATGTTTCACTGTAACTTATTAGAACTTTAAAATGTCAAACTCAGAGTTCATATTTTAAATCATTAGGGGTTTTGGTCATGTTAGCAGTTTAGTTCAGTCGCTCAGTCATGTCCTGCTCTTTGCAACCCCATGAATCACAGCACGCCAGGCCTCCCTGTCCATCACCAACTCCTGGAGTTCACCCAAACTCATGTCCATCGAGTTGGCGATGCCGTCCAGCCATCTCATCCTCTGTTGTCCCCTTCTCCTCCTGCCCCCAATCCCTCCCAGCATCAGAGTCTTTTCCAATGAGTCAACTCTTCGCATCAGGTAGCCAAAGTATTGGAGTTTCAGCTTCAGCATCAGTCCTTCCAATGAACACCCAGGACTGATCTCCTTTAGGATGGACTGATTGGATCTCCTTGCAGTCCAAGGGACTCTCAAGAGTCTTCTCCAACACCACACTTCAAAACCGTCAATTCTTCGGCGTTCAGCTTTCTTCACAGTCCAATTCTCACATCCATACAGGACCACTGGAAAAACCATAGCCTTGACTAGACGGACCTTTGTTGGGAAAGTAATGTCTCTGCTTTTGAATATGCTATCTAGGTTGGTCATAACTTTCCTTCCAAGGAGTAAGCGTCTTTTAATTTCATGGCTGCAGTCACCATCTGCAATGATTTTGGAGCCCCCCCAAAAAAAGTCTGATTTTATATAATAAATAAAATAAAATATAATAAAAACTGTTTCCACTGTTTCCCCATCTATTTCCCATGAAATGGTGGGACCAGATGCCATGATCTTCATTTTTCTGAATGTTGAGTTTAAGCCAACTTTTTCACTCTCCTCTTTCATCAAGAGGCTTTTGAGTTCCTCTTCACTTTCTGCCATAAGGGTGGTGTCATCTGCATATCTGAGGTTATTGATATTTCTCCCAGCAATCTTGATTCCAGCTTGTGTTTCTTCCAGTCCAGCGTTTCTCATGATGTACTCTGCATATAAGTTAAATAAGCAGGGTGACAATATACAGTCTTGATGCACTCCTTTTCCTATTTGGAACCAGTCTGTTGCTCCATGTCCAGTTCTAACTGTTGCTTCCTGATCTGCATATAGGTTTCTCAAGAGGCCGGTCAGGTGTTCTGGAATTCCCATCTCTTTCAGAATTTTTCACAGTTTATTGTGGTCCACACAGTCAAGGCTTTGGCATAGTCAATAAAGCAGAAATAGATGTTTTTCTGGAACTCTCTTCCTTTTTCCATGATCCAGTGGATGTTGGCAATTTGATCTCTGGTTCCTCTGCCTTTTCTAAAACCAGCTTGAACATCAGGATGTTCACGGTTCACATATTGCTGAAGCCTGGCTTGGAGAATTTTGAGCATTACTTTACTACCTTGTGAGATGAGTGCAATTGTGTGGTAGTTTGAGCATTCTTTGGCATTGCCTTTCTTTGGAATTGAAATAAAAACTGACCTTTTCCAGTCCTGTGGCCACTGCTGAGTTTTCCAAATTGGCTGGGGTATTGAATGCAGCACTTTCACAGCATCATCTTTCAGGATTTGAAATAATAGCTCAACTGGAATTCTATCACCTCCACTAGCTTTGTTCGTAGTGATGCTTTCTAAGGCCCACTTGACTTCACATTCCAGTATGTCCGGCTCTAGGTGAGTGATCACACCATCGTGATTATCTGGGTCATGAAGATCTTTTTTGTACAGTTCTGTGTATTCTTGCCATCTCTTCTTAATATCTTCTGCTTCTGTTAGGTCCATACCATTTCTGTCCTTTATCGAGCCCATCTTTGCATGAAATGTTCCCTTGGTATCTCTAATTTTCTTGAAGAGATCTCTAGTCTTTCCCATTCTGTAGTTTTCCTCTCTTTCTTTGCATTGATCGCTGAGGAAGGCTTTTTTATCTCTCCTTGCTATTCTTTGGAACTCTGCATTCAGATGCTTATATCTTTCTTTTTCTCCTTTGCTTTTCGCTTCTCTTCTTTTCACAGCTATTTGTAAGGCCTCCTCAGACAGCCATTTGGCTTTTTTTGCATTTCTTTTTAATGTTTTAATGTTAGCAGTTACTGATGTGTAAATGGTGGAAGTTTCCACTTTTTCATGATCGCTGAATTCCTCTTTGTTTCAGAGTTGTTGTTTGTAATCTGTATCCCTTTGGGAAGACAGTGGCTTCTCCAGGTGTAACTGTTGAAGAGGCTGTTGAACATATTGATATTGGTAAGTTTGAAAAACCATTTTTGCAGACTGTTTGCACTGTAAATGAAATGACTCTACCGTCTGAGCCACGAGGGAAGTCCCAGTGTTCACTCTTGAAGGAGTAGAATATATTCTCTGGGATTGTTGTTGTTTAGGCACTAAGTCGTGTCCATCTCTTTTGTGACCCCGTGGACTGTAGCCCACCAGACTCTTCTGTCCATGGGATTCTCCAAGCAAGAATACTGGAGTGGGTTTGCCATTTCCTCCTCCAAGGGATCTTCCCGACCCAGGGATGGAACCGTATCTCCTACAACAGCAGGCAGATTCTTTACCACTGCGCCACCTGCGAAGCCCAAAACAATGTGTGGGTGTGCGTGCATGCCCAGTCACGTCCAACTCTTTGCGACCCCAAGGACTATATCCCTGGGATTTCTTAAGCAAGAATACTAGAGTGGGTTGCCATTTCCTCCTCCAGGGGATCTTACCCACCCAGGGATCAAACCAGCGTCTCCTGTGTCTCTTGTGATTAATTCATTGATATTTTCAGAGCTCTTGGTGTAGAGAGCTTATTTTTCGAATATGACTGAGCACACACATATTATTTTTCTTTATTTTGGGGCTTCCCAGGTGGCTCAGTGGTAAAGAATCCGCCTGCCAAGCAGGAGATGCGGGTTCAGTCCTTGCGTTGGACAGATCCCTTAGAGATGGAAATGACAACCCACTCCAGTATTCTTGCCTGGAAAATCCCACAAGCAGAGGAGCCGAGCAGGCTAAAGTCCTTGGGGTCACAAAGAATCAGAAATGACTGAGCATGTTTTCATGAACGCACAGCATGTACAGTCACTTGATTTGAAAGAGGTTAAACTGATGAAAATGCAAATCATCTTTTGTTTTTCAAAGGAGGAGTGACTCTGCTGAGAGCAGCAGCCAAAAACCATGCTCGAGTGACAGTAGTATGTGAGCCGGAGGACTATTCAGCCGTAGCCTCAGAGATGCAGGACTCTGACAGCAAAGACACATCCTTGGAGACAAGACGCCAGTTAGCCTTGAAGGTGGGAACACGCTTTTATCTCGTGTGGTGTTTGCAAAACCAGCAGTACTCCGTTCTCACCACATCACATCATCTGCCAGGGCTCTGGTTGGAGCCGTTATCCTTTTATTAGAAATGGAGAGACCAACATTCAGAGAGGTCTTCTGTCTAAAAATTGAAAGAGAAGTGGCAGGGAGTAATTCTTTGTGCTGTTTAGAATTAGTTGGTGTCTTTCCTGCATGGATGTGTGTGTGGGCTTGTGGGTGTAGTTGGATATATAGCACTTGAAAACCATTTTTAACCTCACTTTTGGTTTTAACCTCACTTTGGGAAATACTGTGGGTATTTCACAAACCTTAAGTCTTTTTTTAGGCTTTTACTCAT
Source organism: Bubalus kerabau (assembly GCF_029407905.1). Lineage (NCBI taxonomy): Eukaryota > Metazoa > Chordata > Mammalia > Artiodactyla > Bovidae > Bubalus > Bubalus kerabau. The sequence continues at coordinate 157,432,309 of NC_073626.1, forward strand.
ACAGCACAGTATGATGAAGCAATTTCAGATTACTTCAGGAAAGAGTACAGTAAAGGAGTATCTCAGATGCCCCTGAGGTATGGAATGAACCCTCATCAGACTCCTGCCCAGCTGTATACCCTGAAGCCCAAGCTCCCTATCACAGGTAAAGGCTGAGTATTATGTGGCATGGTTTGCCGTGTCTGGGTGTGTATGCGTCTTTCTTTCTATTGTGTCAGACGTGACTCACTTTTTAGAAAATGAATTGCATGGTACCTCTTATAGTTGCCTGAAATTTGAGTTGCCAATGGGACTTGTAAACAAAAAATACTGTGATAATCCAGGGTTTTGAAGAGAAGTCAAGTTGAAGATACAGGTTGCAGTATCTTTGTGTGGATATTGGTTTTGAAGATGTTGGGACAGGATGAGACGGTCTGGATTTCATAGTAAGATGGTTAGGACCAAACCTTGAAGTGGCAGTAGAGGAACCATCAGAGGAAACAGGGCTGCTGAGAGCAGTGGCTATTTGATTTGAAAATGTTACAGAAAAGCGATTTTCTTGGAATGATGGATTGGTCTGGCAGCCCGGTTGAAATGGGTCAAAATAGTAATGAGAGGTTAGGAACTAGGAATGGTAAAGATAATTCTTTGAAATTAGTCAGGGCTTAAGGATCTGCAGAGTAATAGGAGAGTTTTACAGTTTTTTGGTTTTGTTTTGTTGTGCTTCATCGCTCAGTCATGTCCAACTCTTTGCACCCCCATGCACTGTAGCCCACCAGACTCCTCTGTCCATGGGGAATCCCCAGGCAAGAATACTGGAGTGGGTTGCCATGCCCTCCTCCAGGGGATCTTCCTAACCCAGGGATCAAACCCAGGTCTCCCGCATTGCAGGCAGATTCTTTACCATCTGAGCCATCAGGGAAGCCCTGATTTGTTGCTAAGGTGGGTTGTTTAGTGAGCAAGCACATCTTGCTGCCTGGTACAAGGGAAGGGTGGGTCCAGCGGGCAGAGGAGAGAGTTGTAGGTGTAAAGACTTTGAAGGTAAAGTGTTGCGGGGGACAACTTCTATTGTTTACTGTTGCCTGTTTTGCTTCTTTGGTGCCTCTCCCATGAGCTCCGTGAAAATAGTCTTTTTTTGTTTGTTTAAGGGAACTTTATTTCCAGGTAATTTTATTAAAAAGAGCAGGGGTTTTTTTTTTTAATTTTATATTTTGCCCATACCACATATCTAACCTTATAAGATCCATAGTTTATATTCAAAATGTATTGTACATTCTGTGGGTTTGGGCAAACATAATTTACTCATCTTATGAAAATTATCGTGTTGTTCAGTTGCTAAATTGTGTCTAACTCTTTTGGGATCCATGGACTGTAGCCTGACAAGCTCCTCTGTCCATGGGATTTCCCAGGACAAAAATACTGGAGTGGGTTACCATTTCCTTCCTTCTCCAGGGGATCTTCCCGACCCAGGAATTGAGCCCTAAATGTCTTCTGCATTGACAGGCGTGTTCTCTACCACTGAGCCACTAGGGAAACCTGATACTATCTTGCATAATAGTTTCACCACCCTAAAAACTCCTCCCCTTCAGCCTTCTAACTAACCACAGGCAACCACTGATCTTTTCACTGTATACTTTTGCTGTTTCCAGATATCGTATAGTTGGAAACAAACAGTATGTAGTCTTTTCAGACTGACTTCTTGCACTTAACAGTCTGTATTTAAGGTTCCTCCATGTCTTTTGATAGCTCATTTCCTCTTATTATGGAATAATATTTCATTGTGTGTGAATGTACCAGTTTATTCATTCACCTATTGAAAGACATCAAAAATAGAAGGATGCTGTTTGGCAGTTTATGAATAAAACTGTTATAAAGCTTTTTGTACATGCTTTTGTATAGACCCAAGCCATCAGTTCATTTAGGTAAATAACTAATTTTCTGTTGTATAATTTTATTACACATTTAGTTTCCTTTCTGGCTCCCCTCATAAGCTTCATGATGATAGTAATTTGGGAGGGACTGTTTTATTCACTGATAACATCCCAAGCTCCTAGAACAGTGCCTAACATTGTAGTAGGCACTCAGTAGATATTTGGCAAGGTTTGCTTGTGAGAGTATCTGCTATTGAAGATAACACAGAGGAAATGAAATGGTTAAGTTGTTTTTAATTGGTGGCCCATTACTTTGTGTGTGTATGCTAAACTTCTCGTAAATATTTACTCATAATATTTTGGCTTTTAAAAATCCTGCCACTGTTAAGAAAATAGGCAGCAAAAAACTTGTAAGCTCCTTTTTAACTGCATTTCAACTTGAAGCCAAGCCTGCTGAGTACAATTAAAAGAAGAGGACCTCCTCCCCTGTCCATCAAATGAGTTTTTTCCCTCCATCTCTCCCACCCACTAAACTCCTGCTTTAGTTTATAACATTATTTCTTAAACTGACACGACTTACAACTTTAAAATAATATGCTCAGTTGCTCAGTCGTGTCCAACTCTGCAACCCCATGGACTGTAGCCCCCCCAGGCTCCTCTGTCCATGGGATTCTCCATGCAAGAATACTGGAATGGGGTGCCATTTCCTTCTCCAATACTATATTTTAAATACTCTAAATTGTACGCTAAAGTTGCCACAATTATTTTATCTTAGTTCTGTACTGAAGTGGATCCCTGATGATTGCTAGTCTAGTTGTACTTTTTCCTGTTCCGGAATTCTCTGCTGATTTATTTATGGGTTGGCTGGCTGTGGTCCTCATGGTGTGTGCTCGTATTTATGTTCATGCATTTCTGTGTGTGTGTGTGTGTGTGTGTGTGTGTGTGTGGGTGTGTGTGTTTGGTAACGTGGGTTCAGACTCTGGTGCTGTATTCACTCATCTCACTGAGTTCTTACATGTTCATATATATCTGTTCGCCTCTTCATTATACTTCTTTTGAAGCATTTTTCTGCAGTCTTTATATGTTTAAAATGTTTTCTAGGAAATGTACACATCTTATTGACCTTGCTTGTTCATGTGTGTTTTTATATGTAGTTCTGAATGGAGCCCCTGGATTTATAAACTTGTGTGATGCTTTGAATGCCTGGCAGCTGGTGAAGGAGCTCAAAGAAGCTTTAGGCCTTCCAGCCGCTGCGTCTTTCAAACATGTTAGCCCAGCAGGTAAAGCGTTGCACCCTGGGATTCTCTGGAACTGTTCAAAATGAACTTCTTTTTAAAGTTTTTAGAAATTTGACAAGACTCTAAAGCAAATACGAACAGTCTGGGAAGTCTGAAACCACTTTTGATTTAATAATGATATCAACATAGTAATAGGATAAAATCAGATAACAATAACATGCACATGTACTATTTACATAAAAATAATGTGTAACATTGTTATAAGATAGGAAGGTCAGGAAATAGTCTTATTTGTAGTGGAAGCATGTTTTAGAAAAGAAAAGTGATGTTGCCTAATGCAGTATGACTAAAATTTTTCCACATGGCTGAAAATTTAACTGAGCAGATATCAAGAATTTGTTACCACACTTTTAACTTTGTATGGCCATTGTCTGAGAGACCTTTTTGCTTCTGTGTCTCAGTCAACTTTACAACTTATTTATAACTCCCACTGACAATTCACCACATAATTAGTTCTCAGATATTGCTTGGATGTTCAAACAATGGGAGCAGCAGGAAAATAGTGTGTGATATCAGGCAGGACAGAGAAAGAGTCAGTAATGAAATAAAGTAGCTCCATACACATGCCTGGTTCTGGCAGACTCGGTGGATGTATTTCAGAGGCCAGAGAGGAGAGATACTCCCCTGCAGTTATATTTTGGCATTTAATTATCTGGCTAAGTAGGTTTTTGTTTAATTTGGCATAAGCACTAGAAAGTACCCTGCATAGACCAGATGTTTGGAAAAATGTCCTAATGTAGGTATTGACAAGTGGTAACTGAGATTTTTTGATTTATTAACGGGTCTCTATACCAGGTGCTGCTGTTGGAATTCCACTCAGTGAAGACGAAGCCAACGTCTGCATGGTCTATGATCTGTACAAAACCCTCACACCCATAGCCACTGCATACGCAAGAGCAAGAGGTCAGACGAATAATAGCATGTAGTTTGGTTTTTTATTCTTTTTTTTTTTTTTTAGAGGAAAGGTAATATCTTATCTTAAATATCCTTTTTGTTATAAGATTTCAAATTATTTTAATTCATTTTTTATTAGTACTTCAGAATAACTATTTGAGAGCCTTGGAATAAATTTGTTTATAAAAATGTGTATTTTAGTATTTTAATGTAATAAAGGGGAACACAATTTCAGATTAGCCTATTGAATGTATTTGTTTTGCTTAAATTATAGTTATTTAAGTACGCTGAATTTGGTTAAAGTTAACATTTTATATAATTCACAAATGTCTAATTGATGAGTTTAATAGCCTATGAATATTATAATAACATTAATGGGAGATTATTGCGATACTTTATCATAGTTTACCTTCTACAGCAAGGGTTCACCAGCTATTACTCAACAGGCTAGGCCAGCCCACCACCCGTCTTTGTCAATATGGTTCAGGTGGAGTAGGGTGATATGGTATTGTCCGTGACTGTTCCAACCTCAGAGTTGAAACAGGAATCACAAAGCTTAAAAAATATTTACTATCAGGCCCTTTGCTGAATGTTGCTCTAGAAGGTAAAATTAAAGAATATTTCTTACTGATTATTTCAATTAAACAACTTACTAAGCTATCGTTTAAATCTCAAGTTAGATTTTATGTGGTCACTTTGGGGTTTTTTGAATGTTATTTTTTTCTGTATAAGGATAATCTGTGATAAATACTTTGTTTTAATTTTTATTTACAGGGGCTGATAGGATGTCTTCCTTTGGTGACTTTGTTGCATTATCTGATGTTTGTGATGTCCCTACTGCCAAGATTATCTCCAGAGAGGTTAGTGGAATTCTGTATCTTGATCCGTATATAACTCAGTAGAGCCAAATTTTACATAGTGTTTATTGAAACCATAATGTATAATATTTGTATTTGGCTATTGTAATGTAAAGTTTTACATATTTAATTCTTTTAAATTTTCTAGTCATTATTTTAATGCCAAAATTATTATTTCTGAAGCTGACTGTATACCTTCATTAGGTCTGTAATGAAAGAGACTGTTTAGTGGGGGAAATTATAACCTATTCTGAAAAAGTAACCCCCATCAATTGAGTATCAAACAAGCATTCCAGAAGGGTGGGAGGGTGGTGTTGGGGACTGGGGAGACAGAAGAAGAATGAAGTTAGCTCAGGTAGCTTGGAAGGAAACAGATAGCATTAAGGCTAACAGGGCCAGCGGCTTGACGATATTTAGTTTCATCGCAGGGCTTCTTACCATCACCCCTACCATCCCCAGCGACAGTGGAGTTGGCATGTCCCATTATAGGTTGTATCTAGCATGAGACTTGGGGTGTGAGCTGTGACTTTTGTACCCTTTGTGTCTTTAGCTATACTGTGTTAATCTCTGATTTCCTCTGAACCCCTTCTCTTGCTTTTGAGGAGCCTGCCTTGCCTTGGATCATTTAGCCAGGTTCTAGCAGAGCCAGAACTGGAAGAACATGCTCTGTCTAATTAGTGCAAAACAGCCCCTGAACAGAATAGTAAAAAAGTCATGTGTCTTCCTAAGATACATGTATCACAGCAAATCATTCATATATTCTTCATTAAAATTGAAACAGACAACCAAAATGACACTAATGAGATAAGATCAGCTGTAAAAAGATGTCTTCTGACACAGACTTATCTTTTCCAAGTGTAGTGTTTGTATTATCTAGTGGAGGTAGAAACCAGAAACTGCTGCTGCATTATTTGTGACACATAAGTATGTCTAGATTGTTTAGGTGGTATTCTCTGATTTTTTAAAATAGAAATTAATATCTCATGTTGATACATGTATAGGTATCTGATGGTATTATTGCCCCGGGATATGAAAATGAAGCTTTGAAAATACTTTCCAAAAAGAAAAATGGTAATTACTGTGTTCTTCAGGTTAGTGCAATTCATATTTACAGTAATAATTTGCTCTTTTATTTTTCCCCATATTTAATCTTTTCTTTATACTCATAACCGTTCTAATTTATCCTTTTTTACTATGATTTCTTTATCCTTAATCCTGCAGGTTTTTTCTTCCTATTAATTTTTTGAGTTTCAGATCAAGATAGCTTTCTCACCCTTTCTTTTAATTTTTTAAAAAATAATTTATTTAAAATGGTTTCCTATTAAAAAGGTATTAAAGGTTATTTGAAATCTTTCCTTTCCTTCTGCCACTCTGTTACCTTTTTTTAAAGTAATATTTTCAATTTCTTGCTCATCTTGCCTGAAATACATAGTCTGTGCATATTCAGCAAATACTCGATTGATACTCAGCACCAGACAGTGTCATGTTTCAGGGTGTCAGAAGAGTACCAGGGCTTCCTCAATATTTTGTTTGGGAATTTGGCTAAGTTTGCACCTAGACACATAATTACAACCATGAAAAACCTGTTTCCTTTGCCTGACCAGAGGCAAGTTTTTTTGACATCAGTTATAGGTGGGCACATTTCAGTTTTAGAAATTTTATAATAGAAAAAAAAAAAAGGACCATTTTAGAATTCATGAAAATGCAAATTAAGTAGAATTAATATGAGGGCTTGCTTCTGAGTTACAGGTTATCAGTGCTTTCTGTACTGTTTAAGTATAGAAAAATGTCTGGGGAGAGAGTAGTATTATGACATAGGTTATTCCCATGTCCCATTATTTCAGATCAAAATCTGGAAGAGGTCAAGAGAGCCGTGAATGACATACTCCTTTCCAAATGACAAAGACACATACTACAAATGCTGTTCTCCATTGAACTTTTTAATCTTGGCTGAGTATTTGTAGTAAATTGTTAGAAAGAAAAGAAAACTAGTGGTTAATTTTTGTGCCACTGCCTGTTGTGTAGCCAATCTGTTTTATCTACTGTTTTTTTTTGTTTAAAAAAAAAAAAACAAAACTATGTGGGCAATGCTTTCAGTTACTAAAACCAGAAATTTTCTGTTAGAATTATTGGTTCTATTATATTGGTGTAAGTTACAAAATCCTGTGAGGTTATAAAGCCTATAAAGTTTTGGAGTAAAATATCGGTGCCTGGCCATTCTATTACATCCATCCTGAAATGATCTTGTACCTGCTTAAGTCAGGGAAAAAAAACAACATGCATATAACCTTACTTGTAATAATATACCTTGAACATAAATTAAGTGAATGATTTTGAGAGATGTGGATTTTTTTACTCTTAACTTTTTAAATTTGTGTTTTATTTAGATGGACCAATCTTATATTCCAGACGAAAATGAAATTCGAACTCTCTTTGGTCTTCGTTTAAGCCAGAAGAGAAATAATAGTGTTGTCAACAGGTCACTGTTTAGCAACATTGTTACCAAGAATAAAGATGTAAGTCTGAAAAATAACTGAATACTAGTAATTCAGTAGATCAGTTTTTTAACATTTATATGCTTATGCATTTATGAAGGCCCACATTTTAAAACTGATCAATACGCAAAGAGCTAGTCCTTCTTGGATTTGTCAAGTAAGTTTGAGAACTTAAAAAGTGAACAAAAGACCAACCATGTTAGAAACTTTTGTGCACCTGTGTGTATGTGGTTAGTTATCTTCAGTTCTACATAAATGGGATCATGTCTTTTATCACTTGACTTTTTTCCGTGCATTAAGCTACAACTGCGTTTCTGTATCAATAAGCACAGGTGCACGTCTTCATCAGAAAGGCCACATGCAGTCTGTGTACTGTGATGGGTATCCAGGTTGTTTCCACATTCAGTGCTGTGGTCCATGTTTGCATGTAGTAATGAATTTGCTTTTGTCCTGTTGTCATATTTTAGAAGGACATGTTCCTAGGATGATACTGGATTGGGTGTTGTTTTTTTTTTAATTTACATGTTTTATATCATTTCATACGCACAGCTGCCTCTGGGTGGAGCATAACCACTGTCATCTGTATTGTAAAGATCACAAATTGTGACATGGAGGACAGTTAAGAGATTTGGCTACACAGTAAGGAAATGGTTGAGATGGTACTTGTTTTTCTGAGATCTCCTGATTGGGCCTTCAGTTTTAAATGATATTTTCTCTGGATCTGATGTTGGCTGTACTTTTTTTTTTTCCATTACTTCGGATGTGTAACTAACTTCATCGTTACCTGGTCTTGTCTGCTGGTATGCCTGGCATTTTTGACTGAATGTTGGTCATGAGAATCAGATGAACTAAAAATTCATACTTTTAAGGCAAGACAGGAAAAATTTAAACATAAAACTTACTCTCTGGCCTTTGGCCTCCTGTCTCCCCTTGAGTGTGCACTGTGCCTCTGTATTATGTACTAACCAGGCCTCCTCAATGATAGAACTACCTGCCCAATCATCATTCAGTCTTAGACTTGTGACAGTGTAACTATAGATACGGGAAGAAGCAAAAAGAGGGAACCATTTCTTGAACTGTAACAGACAAGACATGTGGCCCAGAGGCTTTTGGTTACTGTTAAAAGGGACCAGTAATAACACATCAGGTGGCCGATCAACAAAATGCTTGCCTGAACTAAGGGAGCATTCCTAGCACCATGGAACAGATTAGTCAAGAAATGCCTCCCAAACCTTGGTTGAAATTAAGACAGAGAGGGAGCAGATCACAAAATTAACTAGCTCACCTACCATCCACTTCTGTAAGAATCAAGTCTTTAGCCATGGCAGTCACTGAAAGGAATTCAGGATGAGGTAACTTTGTGCTCTAGAGAAACTTGACAGAACTGGCCCTCAGATAGTTTGGATATTTTCAGGAGATTTTCTGAAACCCAGTTTCTTGCATCTTAGAAGATCATCCCATACTTAGAAGAGCACGGAAACCGTTAACTAAGGTGGGTCTTCGAGGACAGCAGTGACGTTCTGCTGAGATGTGTGCTTGGTTGCATATGCCCCTTCATCAGCATCAAGTACATGCTTGCCACACCCTTACCTGTTTGGAACTGTTCTCCAGGCTCTCTGAGAGGCTTTCTCCTGGGTTTATAATCCTTAGGTTGACTCAGAATTTTCCATTTCTTTTGTAGGTTGACTGTTGATCAGTTTTTTTGTCCGTAATATGAAAAAGCCATAAAGATACTTTGAGCATCTGGTTAGTGATATTTATCTTCCATAGAGCTGAGCCTAGGGCTCAGCTCATTTACCTCTTAGTTACCGCCTTGCAACTAGGAAAAGGCCTGGAGGGGAAAACAGAGTCACACTGTTGCTTCCTTTATCACCGGGATGTTTGCCTCTTGCCTCTCAGTATTCAATATTTTATGCGCTCGTTACTCAGTATTTCTGTTTGTTCTTAGAAAAGGATTAGTCTCTTAACAAGTCATTTTGTAACAGAAGTGGACAATGAGTTAGATATTGTTCTCCGGTGTGAGTTCTGAGGCTTTAAGTAGAATGCTGAAAATAGGCTTTAAAATCTTTATCGGGCTAGTTCTATTAATAAACATATAGTGATTAAGGCATGATCTTTGTTGATTTACTGGGTATTTCATTTGTATTGTTGAAAGTTAATGGTGCCCTAAAATAAAAGAACATTTTAGGAATCATAAGTAAAGATATCTTGCAGGTTTTTGGAATCCACTCCTTTGGTAAAGACCCTGAGGTCCTGGGTTAGCAGTGTTACTTGAAGCAGCTCACAGTAAAATAGGGCTCTGGATTTTTTTTTTTTTTTTTTTCCACTTTTTTTTTTAACCTGCTTGGTTAACGTATTTTTAAAAATACTGAAAGGGCATTGAGCCAAATTCCATGGTACCCATGCTGACAACCATGCTTATTTATTGAGAATCTTAATTTTTGTAAGTTTTCCTTGTAGGTTTATAGGTATTGGACTGATTAATAATTTAGTGGAACCTGAGAGGTTTTGTGCTTCTGGCTGTGCTGTCTTGGATATTTTTACAAGTCTGTGATTTTAATCATTTATCTAAGTTCTTCTCTACTTGTTCACATGTATTTTTAATAGAAATTTGGAAACCTACGGATGAGAATGGTGGATTTATCTTCCTTTATATTCTTCTCCCTTCTTCATGTGTTCATTTTTATGTGTATGTCCTTTTTCTTGAAATGTCTCTCCATGTCTTTTGCCCATTTTCTAATTAGATTTGTGACTGAGTTTTAAGAGGTTTTTACATGTTTTGAATACTGCTTCTTTGCTGGATATGTAGTTTGCAAATATTTTCTTACAGTATGTAGCTTGTCTTTTTATCCTCAATACAGTACCTTTCAAAGAGCAGAAGTATTAATTTTGATGAAGTTGTATCAGTTTTTCAGTTAGCTTAATTTATCAATTAGCTGTGCTTGTATATTCTGTCCACTTAGCATACCAACATAGATCATTATCCTTCTTTTCAATTTTATTTGCTCTTTATAGTAAAGATAGTGACATTTTTAGTTATCATAGTTGTTTCATTCTATTTGAACCAGTATTTAGTTCATAATACATTTTTTAATACCTTCTACATAGAATATTCTAGGCAAACCAAAAAATGATCCTAATATGATTTTGCCTGAAGAGCCTTGGATGTGTGTGCATCACAGTTGATTATAGTGTCTGTACAAATTATTCTCAGTGTAGTTTCTGAACAATAGCATCTCCAGTTATTTGTTGATACTGTGATAGAGAGAATACTGTTCGTCAGTGTTGGAGTGGATATAGTTTTCATGTCTAGTGCGATATGTAAACAGGCTTAAGCCAAAATTGCTGTAAAAATGGTGTCAGTTTGAGTCTGTGATGCATTAGGCATCACACAGAGTTCCATGACAAATATGTTAGATATGATCCTTTCAGTAAAACATGATAGTGTCTCCTATGAACAGTTATAAAGACTATAAAGAAAGCTGAGTGCCGAAGAATTGATGCTTTTGAACTGTGGTGTTGGAGAAGACTCGTGAGAGTCCCTTGCACTGCAAGGAGATCAAACCAGTCCATCCTAAAGGAGATCAGTCCTGACTATGCATTGGAAGGACTGATGCTGAAGCTGAAACTCCAGTACTTTGGCCACCTGATGCGAAGAACTGATTCATTTGTAAAGACCCTGATGCTGGGAAAGATTGAAGGCAGGAGAAGATGGGTACGACAGAGGATGAGATGGTAGGATGGCATCACCAACTCAATGGACATGAGTTTGAGTAAACTCTGGGAGTTGATGATGGACAGGGAGGCCTGGTGTGCTGCAGTCCATGGGGTCGCAAAGAGTTAGACACGAAGAGCAGGTGAACTGAATGAACAGTTAATTTCATTCCCTCATCTGAAGGATAGAACTGCATTGTAGGCCTGTTATAATAAATGAAGCATAGGATGCTAAAAGTCAAACGAAGTTTAAAAGAAACACCAATTTACTATTTTGTCTTTTTTCTAGTTGCCGGAATCTGCGCTCAGGGACCTCATCGTGGCCACCATTGCTGTCAAGTACACCCAGTCGAACTCCGTGTGCTATGCCAAGAATGGGCAGGTAACCAAGCTGTCGGGCTCACCTTGGGGGAAACTGGTTTTACAAAATGATACTCAAAAATCCGTCTGCCTTGGGAACTAGACTGGCTTGAAAAGGAAGATGTTGCCAAGTTTTTCTCTTTGGGTTTGTCAGTATTTACTCAGTGATGACTACAAAGTATTGTTGGAATTAAGTATTAGAATGGTCCTCTTGTTCCTCACCTGGAATGAGTTGGCACATTTTGGAGTAGCAGACTGTTAATAGCTCCTACGGAGCTAGTTTATTCGCTCCCCTCCTCGCTGTCAGTAGTATTTCCAGTGAAGAGGGAGGAGAAAGTACTAGCCCATTATTTTGCAGCTTGAAGGGTATTTTTATTTATATTTCTGTAAGTCATTTTACTAAGAATCTGCAAGCTGGGAGTTAGCATCATCTTTTAAAATCAACTTTATTGAGGTATAAATTTATATACAGTAAAATGCACCCTTTTAAAAAAAGTTTAACACTTTGCACAGATTATATGATTGTTTGACCACTACCACAGTCAAGATGTTGAACATCTCTTCTGAGCTGATGTTAAGCTAGAGACCTTCTTTCTCAGTGCACCAGCCCACAGAGTATAGAACCAAGGTGGCTCATCACCAGAACTCTACTAGCTCTGGGGTGGACCTGGATTTGCCATAATAACTTTAGCACTGTTTCTTCTCATAGTGTCTTGAGCTCCTCTCTAGACATTTGTTAAATTATTTAGCCCATAAGTGGAAGGGGAGAGTGGACATTAATTGGAATTAATTAATATTAATAACCTGGAAGACCCTTTCAAATTTAGCATTTTAGTGATTGCCTACTGTAGCAAAAGAGCTAGACATGACTTAGTGACTAAAAACTGTTGAAAGATTGCTAACCTGTAGTAACAAAAATCTGGAAGATTGTGGCTGCTGTTCTAATAAGTTCCAGTAAGACCATGCTTTACTGCTGATATCTAGAAGTTCTAGAAACTTCTGTAATATTAATAGCCATGCCTCAAATGTCACTGAAGAGTAAAACATGAATAGTATTTATAAAACATGTTACCCTACCTTTTAAAACTATTTATATGTCGTTTGGCCTGATTTCCCCCCCTCCCCCACAAAATTGATAGATTTGAGGGGACTATGCACAAAAAATCCATTGAGAAACATGTTGTTGGAGAAGTATTCATTTTAATGCCCATGTTCTTCAGGTTATTGGCATCGGAGCAGGACAGCAGTCTCGTATACACTGCACACGCCTTGCAGGTGATAAGGCAAACTGTTGGTGGCTTAGACATCACCCGCAAGTGCTTTCCATGAAGTTTAAAACTGGCGTGAAGAGAGCGGAAATCTCCAATGCCATCGATCAGTATGTTACTGGAACTATCGGCGAGGTAAAAGGGCTGTTATGGAGTGGGGTTTACCCTTTCCTGTGTAACTCTCGTCATCACTCCAAAGAGAAAAGGTATCAGGTTGGCCAAAAAGGTTGTTTGGGTTTTTCTGTAAGATCTTATGGAAAAATTTGAATGAACTTTTTGGCCATCATATTCTTCTTGAAGCTTTAGATTGTCTAAAATTACTAATCTAAACAACCTCTGTCTCATTTACCTTTCTTTGGCATTCTTTATCCCTTTCTGACACCACAGATCATCTGTCTTCTTAGATTATAGCCACTGCTTTAGTTTTGTGTACTTGTACCCCCCGCTGGTTCTAAGTTTTGATGGCAGGGACTGTTGTTCATCATCTTGGATGTCTGTCACAGTGCCAGGCATGCTGCTTGCTGTGTGATAGATGTGTATTCAACATTGCATACAGGTTACTTGATAGCAGGTAGCAAATGCCCCTGACATTCTCCAGAAACTCCACTAACAACTCAGTGTACTTGTGTTATGTTTCATGTGCTTTAATGTTTTCTACCTTAAAGAAGGCATGAGGGAGCATTAAAATTGCAGGTATTAGGTAGCCTGCTAAAAAAGTAGGACTTAGCCCAGTTTCTGGAAATACAAGTGCTTAATGGGTAATGGTTACAAAATAAAAATTAAGTTCTGGTCTTCTGAGAGGGTGAGTCAGCTCCACTAGGTTGTCCAGCCAGGGATGGGAATCCACGATACAATCAACAAGTGTTGTTGGAGAACATGCCTGGTAACCAAGAGGTGTTTCAAACAGTCTTTTTAAAAAATGACATTAATACTTGATTTTTCTGCTTGATTATTACACAGCAAATTGTGCTCTAAGTCCTGGAAGAGGACTTACATATATGAATAAGAATAAAAGTAGATTGTAGAGTACGTCCCAGCATTCTGATTTGTATCAGATAGTACTGAAAATGGTGTAATACTTGTCTTTCCTGCCCTGTCCCCACTTACAGGGTGAAGATTTGATCAAGTGGAAGGCACTGTTTGAGGAGGTCCCTGAGTTGTTAACCGAGACAGAAAAAAAGGAATGGATTGACAAACTTAATGAAGTTTCCATCAGCTCTGATGCCTTCTTTCCTTTCCGGGACAATGTAGACAGAGCTAAAAGGGTAAGTAAGAAGTTGGTGTGTGTTTGCATAGATTTGGTTATTATGTACTAATTATTTTAGAAATAGTGCTTCTGGTTTTTTCAGTTCTATGAGTTATATGTAAGTTGTGATGATATGATGTATCAGGATAATAGCTAGAGAATTATTTGCTCTATGGATAGCCCAAATTCCATTATTTTGCCTCTTTGACAATGAATCAGTCTGCAATGTGAATTGTTGTTAGCTTACTGTCTTTACTGGGGCTGGCAGTGGTAGCGGTTGATTCTGGCATGTTTTGGTATGAGGTTGTATTTTGAGAGTTGGTCTCTGTCTTCCCCTTCCAGAGTGGCGTGGCCTACATCGCTGCCCCTTCCGGTTCTGCCGCTGACAAAGTTGTGATCGAGGCTTGCGATGAGCTGGGAATAATCCTTGCTCACACGAATCTCCGGCTCTTCCATCACTGACTTCATCAATACATTATTTTATACCCTGCCTATGTGTAGGTGAAAAATCATGTATGGAATTTTGAAAATAACCTTTGTTTAAAACTAAAGCATAAATTTAATAATCTTCAGTCTATACTGTCTTAGTTATAGGCACTGTCTTGATTATTGTAACTTAATAATAAATTGTGAAATTGGGTAGTGTGAGTCCTTCGCAATAGTCTTTTGGAGAGATTTCTTGGCTATGTCCAGGTCCTTGGCATTTTCATATAAATTTTAGAATCAGCTAGTCTGTTTTTACAGAAAAAAACCTCTTGAGATTTTAATTGGCATTGCATTGAATCTGTAGATCAATTTGTGGAGAACTGATGTACCATGTTCTCTCCCTTTGAAGATTGATGCCCCTCTGGTTCCCACCAGCTTTTGGTTGCTTTACAGGAGCTTCAAATAGACCTTTTAAATATTTTTGGCCAGTGTTCAAAATTATCTGCAGGAGGATTAGTCCAAAAATTTACACCAATAAATATAATAATTTCTAATAATTGGTGTAGCTTAAATAGCTTTTATATTTCTAAGTAATTTCTAGCAAAGTATTTTTTTCCCCTCTAGGAATTTGACTGTTTTAAGTTTTCAAAATTGTTAATTAGCATATAGTTGTAAGTAGTTTTCTGAATTTTTAAAAGATCTTTATTACGGATGTTTTGAGATGAACACAAAATAGTAAACTTCTATGTATCTATAATATTTCATGACTGCTTTGGGCTTATGATCATCACTACTTGTTTTGATACTCATCAGTTTGGTGATCTTGGGCACATGCCTTGTGTTAGTTGCTCAGTCATCTCCGAATCTTTGTGATCCCAAGGACTGTGACCCAGCAGACTCTTCTGTCCATGGGGTTTTCCAGGCAAGAATACTGGAGTGGGTTGCCATTTCCTCCTCCAGGAGATCTTCCCAAGCCAGGGGTCAACCCCATGTCTCCTACATTGGCAGGCAGATTCTTTACCACTAAGTCACCAGCCTCTTGGAATTTTGTTTTCTCATCTACAAAATGGAGATAGATTTGCTCTCAGAGAGGCTGAGTAGCTCTTGATTATTAGCACACAATCCAGGGCTAGTTTATCAGAATCAAGTTCCAGCTTTGTTACTAATAAGCTGTGTGATGTTAGGTGATTCACCTAGACTTCCCCTAACTTTCCTTGTAAAGGGATGTTGCAGTACACAACTCTTAGGGTTGCCCTAAGGAGTAAATGGAGCAAAATGTTTAAGAGCACTTAGAACACCACCTGGGTGTGATAAATACTATTCATAAGCTATGTATTGCTTTCATTATGCTTTTGTGTGTATGGGGCATAAAAGGTAATGGAAGATGAGATTAATGTATGGAGATTGGATTTTGCCTCAGTTTTTGAACTGGTAGTCAGAAAGTTTCTGAGTTCCTTCAGTCTTTCATCTACTCTGTTTTCCCAAACCCCACTTCTTACAGCTACCAAACTGGTTGGCTAGACCTGCACCAGCGTCCTAACCCAGGCCATGACCCCTCGCCTGGGTCAGAGATGTTCTTTCTTTGACGGGATTCATACAGCGAGTAGCAGGAACTGATGCCGAGATTAAAACAGCACAAACTTTATTCAATAGCCAAAGAATGGAGAAGTAGGAACCTAGTTTGCAGATCAACTCTCGATCCAGTTCAGGTGGAGACACAAATATATAGAAGGTTCAAGGTAAAAGGGAGGGAATTGGAAAGAGGGGGAAGAATATTCATGAGTTATCCAAGGACAGCACTGGTTTATGGAATTCGGCAGGCCCAAATACTGGGGTGGATAGCCATTCCATTCCCCAGGGGATCTTCCCAACCCAGGGATCAAACCCACGTCTCCTGCATTGCAGGCAGATTCTTTACCAGCTTAGCCACCTGACCTCCTGACCTTGAGAATTCTGTATGCAGGTCAGGAAGCAAAGATTAGAACTGGACACAGAACAACAGACTGGTTCCAAACAGGGAAAGGAGTATGTCAAGGCTGTATATTATCACACTGCTTATTTAACTTATATGCAGAGTACATCATGAGAAGTACTGGGCTGAATGAAGCACAAGCTGGAATCAAGATTGCCGGGAGAAATATCAATAACCTCAGATATGCAGATAATACCGCCTTTAGGGCAAAAAGTGAAGAACTAAAGAGCCTCTTGATGAAAGTGAAAGAGGAGAGGGAAAGAGTTGGCTTAAAGCTCAACATTCAGAAAACAAAGATGATGGACCAGAGGTCCCATCACTTCATGGCAAATAGATGGGGAAACAGTGGAAACAGTGGCAGACTTTATTTTGGGGGGCTCCAAAATCACTGCAGATGGTGATTGCAGCCATGAAATTAAAAGATGCTTATTCCTTGGAAGAAAAGTTATGACCAACCTAGATAGCATATTCACAAGCAGAGACATTACTTTGCCAACAAAGGTCTGTCTAGTCAAAGCTATGGTTTTTCTAGTAATCATGTATGGATGTGAGAGTTGGACCATAAAGAAAGCTGAGCCCTGAAGAATTGAGGCTTTTGAACTACAGTGTTAGAGAAGACTCTTGAGAGTCCCTTGGATTACAAGGAGATCCAACCAGTCCATCCTAAAGGAGACAATCCTGGATATTCATTGGAAGGACTGATGCTGAAGCTGAAACTCCAATACTTTTGCCACCTGATGCAAAGAACTGACTCATTGGAAAAGACCCTGATGCTGGGAAAGATTGAAGGCGGGAGGAGAAGGCAATGACAGAGGATGAGATGGTTGAATAGTATCACCAACTCAATGGACATGAGGTTGAGTAAATTCTCTGGGAGTTGATAGTGGACAGGGAGGGCTGGTGTGCTGCAGTCCACAGGGTCACAAAGAGTTGGACATGACCGAGTGACAGAACTGAACTGATCCAAGGACAAGGCTGTGGTTTGGATCTGGAGACCAATGCAACGCCCCTTCTCAATCTATATGGGTGCCAGTGGGTGTGTCAGCATATGCTAATATATTACAATGAGCATATTACAAGACTCCTGGGCTAGTGCAAGTCAGCTATGTCACCATCTTGGGCCTAGGTGATTCTAAACAGTTCTTGTTTCTTCTCTTTGCAGCTTCCTTCTGAAACTTAGATAAAAGTAATTGGTCTCCATTTGAGAGAGGGGCAGGGATGTGATTTTGGAGTGACAGCCTTACATTACCAGTAAGCAACAGGATATTAAGGAGGCTTTCTGTAACTAAAGTGCCATTTTTTCCATTGAAATAAAATGCACATATAAAATTTATCATCTTTTAAAACTGTACAAATCAGTGGTTTTTACTATATTCATAAAGCTGTAGAGCTATCAACCACTATTTAATTCTAGAACATTTCTATCATCCCAAAAAGAAGGCACATTCTGATTGCCAGCTATTTTCTGTTCTTCTCTCTGGTAACCATTAGTATATTCTTTAGTAGTTTGCCTATTCTGGACATTGTGTATAAATGGAGCCATATACATCATGTGGTCTTTTGTGCCTGACTTCTTTCATTTAGCATGTTTCTAAGGTTCATGACATAGCATGTATGAGTACTTCATTCCTTTTTATGATCAAATAATATTCCATTATTTGAATATACCACATGTTTATTCATTTATCAGTTGACAGACATTTGAGTTGTTTCCACTGTTTGAAAGAAAAATGGTGGTGTGAACATTTGTGTACAAGTTTTTATGTGAACACATGTTTTCAGTTCTCTTGGGTATATACATGGGAGTAGAAATGCTGGGTCATGGGATAACCCAAAGGTTAGCTTTTTTTTCTAATTAATTAATTTCTTTTTGGCTGGGTCTTTGTTCCTATGTGAGGGCTTCCTCTACTTATAGTGCATGAGCTTCTCATTGTGGTGGCTTCTCGTTGCAGAGCACAGGCCCTAGGGCATGATGGCTCAGTGGTTGTGGTGCATGGTTTTTGTTGCCCCACGGCACATGGAATCTTTCCAGATCAGGGATCACACTCATGTCCCCTGGATTGACAGGAGGATTCTTAACCATTGGACAATCAGAAAAGTCCGATAATTAGCCTTTTAAGGAACCACCAAACTGTTTTCCACAGCAGCTGCACTATTTTTACTTTGCTACAAGCAGTGTATGTAAGGGTTCCAATTTCTCCACCAAAGTGACATGATCAGCACTTGGCTCCACATATTACAGCTAATGCAGAATTATACAGCACAGCAGGTTTCATTGTAAAATCCTGTCCAGCAGTCTCCTGGCAGAGACAGTGTTTCTTTCTGGAACTCAACGATGGTTTCTGAAGTAATGTGATGCAAAGAGCTACCTGGACACATCCTTGGCCTGTGATGTTTTTTGCCTGAGGGCAGCCTGCTGGGATGGTCAGGCTGCAGGATGGGTGAGTCCAGCCCCAGCCCATACAGGGTGCTGACAATCATCCTATGCTGGCCACCTCCAAACAAAGTTAATAACTTCAGGCCTTTGGAGGCTCCACACAAGAGCCATTTTAGGATAAATTTGGCTCCTAAGATTGCTAAAACTTTTAATCTCTAAAGAGTAAGTAAAGAGGATTCAAGGAAATGTAAAACATGCTTTAATATCTCATACCTAACTTTACTGAGGAATGTTAAAAAATGAATTTCCCATTTGGGGCTTTCAGCTGAAGCATCATTTCTCTTGCTATTTTATTACTTACAGTATTCTCTTCACTTCCTCTGTAATTTATATAGATTTTTGTTTGCAATTTAAATTGAATCTCTTTTATTTTAATGAGGATATGAAATAGGAAGATATGGCAATGATAATAACTTCCATCTCCAATATTACTGCCATATATACTCTTTAAAAATAACTTTCTTAGTCTGAAAAATCTAGGGCAAGGTCATTTTTGTGCTGTACCTGCTTTATCAGTCTATGTGGTTATCTTTAAATGTCCCCAAATATGAGAGGTCCCAAGAGTCATCTTTTTTTTAATGGTTGAAACGTATCTACTGAAAATGGGTTTTTTTAATTGGAACTTGCCACTTTTCCTACCACAGTAATGGGAGTTTACTGAATGGGAAGCAATTTCGGCACTTAAATGTGCTGATGTTTTGTTTCTTAATCACTTTAATGAGTTTCATACAACTAGAAATGGAGTAGAATTTTCAGTGGAAATATAATTAAATGGAAAAGTCATTTCCTATACTTGTAATTTCCACCTGATCATTTCTTTATTCACCTCCACAGAATATCTGCCTTATAGGCTTATGTCATCAGTGTTAGTCACTCAGTCATATCTGAATCTTTGCGTCCCCATGGACATAGCCCACCAGCCTCCTCTGTCCATGCAATTTCCAGGCAAGAATACTGGAATGGGTTGCCATTTCCTTCTCAAGGCGATCTTCCCAACGCAGGGTTTGAACCCAGGTCTCCTGCATTGCAGGCAGATTATTTTCTGTCTGAGCCACCAAGGAATGTAGCGATATTTTAATACCCATTAACTTGCATAGTTCACTCAGGTCATGAAAGCTGAAAACAACAAAAATACATAATAAGTTTTCTTACAAATCAAGTGCAGCAAGACAAAGTATAACTTCAAAACCACAATTTTTCTTTTTTAAGGCTGATATGTTTACAACTTTATCTAATTTTGCTTGAATTGCCAATGTCTTACCTATATCCAGATTGGTGTTTTAATTATGCCTTTTCAATCTGGACTGCTTGAGAAGGCAATGGCAACCCACTCCAGTACTCTTGCCCTGCAAATCCCATGGATGGAGAAGCCTGGTAGGCTGCAGTCCATGGGGTCGCTCGGAGTCGGACACGACTGAGCGACTTCACTTTCACTTTTCACTTTCATGCATTGGAGAAGGAAATGGCAACCCACTCCAGTGTTCTTGCCTGGAGAATCCCAGGGACGGGGGAGCCTGGTGGGCTGCTGTCTCTGGGGTCGCACAGAGTCGGACACGACTGAAGCAACTTAGCAACAGCAGCAGCAGCAATCTGACCTGCTTAAGACTGTTCTCAGGGACAACAGTAACATGAGTCAGTAAAAACTGTAAAAGATCTTTGGAAATGCTCGTGTTCGAATGATTTTGCTGAGAAGCAGTAAACGAGAAAGTTTTACCATTTTGCATTGTGATACCAACACATAAAAGGCCACTGATTTTGTTTAATTTGTTCTAATTATTTAAATGTAGTTCAGTTCAGTTCAGTCGCTCAGTCGTGTCCGACTCTCTGCGACCCCATGAATCGCAGCACGCCAGGCCTCCCTGTCCATCACCATCTCCCGGAGTTCACTCAGACTCAGTCCATAGAGTCAGTGATGCCATCCAGCCATCGCATCCTCTGTCGTCCCCTTCTCCTCCTGCCCCCAATCCCTCCCAGCATCAGAGTCGTTTCCAATGAGTCAACTCTTCGCATGGGTGGCCAGAGTACTGGAGTTTCAGCTTTAGCATCATTCCTTCCAAAGAACACCCAGGACTGATCTCCTTCAGAATGGACTGGTTGGATCTCCTTGCAGTCCAAGGGACTCTCAAGAGTCTTCTCCAACACCACAGTTCAAAAGCATCAATTCTTCGGCGCTCAGCCTTCTTCACAGTCCAACTCTCACATCCATACATGACCACTGGAAAAACCATAGCCTTGACTACACAGACCTTTGTTGGGAAAGTAATGTCTCTGCTTTTGAATATGCTATCTAGGTTGGTCATAACTTTCCTTCCAAGGAGTAAGCGTCTTTTAATTTCATGGCTGCAGTCACCATCTGCAGTGATTTTGGAGACAAAAAAAATAAAGTCTGACACTGTTTCCACTGTTTCCCCATCTATTTCCACTGTTTCCCCATCTATTTCCACTGTTTCCCCATCTATTTCCCATGAAGTGACGGGACTGGATGCCATGATCTTCATTTTCTGAATGTTGAGCTTTAAGCCAACTTATTCACTCTCCACTTTCACTTTCATCAAGAGGCTTTTTAGTTCCTCTTCACTTTCTGCCATAAGGGTGGTGTTATCTGCATATCTGAGGTTATTGATATTTCTCCCAGCAATCTTGATTCCAGTTTGTGTTTCTTCCAGTCCAGCATTTCTCATGATGTACTCTGCATATAAGTTAAAGAAGCAGGGTGACAATATACAGCCTTGACGTACTCCTTTTCCTCTTTGGAACCAGTCTGTTGTTCCATGTCCAGTTCTAACTGTTGCTTCTTGACCTGCATACAGATTTCTCAAGAGGCAGGTCAGGTGGTCTGGTATTCCCATCTCTTTCAGAATTTTCCACAGTCTATTGTGATCCACACAGTCAAAGGCTTTGGCATAGTCAATAAAGCAGAAATAGATGTTTTTCTTTTTAGAATGGATTATTGAAATAACTTCATTTGTAAGTTTGGTATATTGCTTTTGAGAATCTAGCAGGCATTTTGGAAAGGTGGTACTTTTTTTTAATCTTAAATGTGAAACTTGCAGGTTTTATATTTCAGTGTGCAACTTGTTGACAGGCTCACTATGCATTTAATTAATATAGTCCAGTTGGATTTACTTAAATGCACATTGGGGAAAATAGTTTTAGGCTTGTGATTAGATAAGTAGTTTAAAGCCAAGTCAGTCTCAACTCGTCTTTTTTTTTTTTTTTTTTTGACCGTGCCAAGTGGCATATCAGATCTTAGTTCCCCAGCCAGGGATTAAACCTGCACCTCCTGCAGTGGGAGTGTGGAGTCTTACCCACTGCACAGCTAGGAAAATCCTTCCTTTTTTTTTTAAGTAATTTATTTGTCTGCACTCAGTCTTTCTAGTTGCAGAGAGTGGGGGGCTACTCTCTAGTTGAGGTGCTTGGGCTTCTCTCTGGGGTGGCTTTCCTTGTGGAGCACGGACTTTAGGGTGCATGGGCTTCAGCAGTTGTGGCTCACAGGCTCAATAGTTGTGGCGTGGGGACTTCCTTGCTCTGCAGTATGTGGGATCTTCCTGGATCAGGGATCAAACCCATGTACCCTGCGTTGCAAGGCAGATTCTCAACCACTGGACTAGGGAACCCTCCTCCTTATGTTTTTAAATGCAAAGATCAACAGGATGGAGCTGAGGTGCAGATTTTCACTAGTGGGCCTTTTCACCTTACAGATGGAGGCAACAGCCACTTTCTCTTTAGCAAGTCTACAGCAGGGTTTCCCCTTACACCGTGAGTAGATTTGTTCTGGGTCACATCTTCTCTCTGTAAGCACTGATGACTCACATTATGTGGGAGTCATTTAATATCACTGTAATCTGTTCTTCCTGAATGACTTTTCTTATCTTTCACATGTACAGTGCAGCTATCTTGGTAACTACTAGCTTGACAAAGCTGTACATTTAGTGATGCTAACAGAAGTGTGGGGTCTGTGTCCTGCTTAGGACTCATCTGAGCTGTAGTCTCTAAAATTAGACCATAAGACCTCTCCCAAATGAGATGCTAAATGGCAAGGAACTTTGTAAACTATACTATAAACCTGTTCCAACATGAGGTTTTGGTTTTTTAAACAAATGAACCCTGAGAAAATCTTTCTGTATTTAGTCTTAATATTCATTGCCAGGTGTTTCTTGAAATACTTTCATTGCACAATGGTGTATTAAAAAGGATTTTCCATGTCTTGTATATTATGAATTACTAATCTTTTACTATTTACTAATTTATTTCCAGTGCTGCTGTTTTACTATTCTAGATGCTAGATATAATCTCAAAAGTTTTGTGGGTTCCTCAAAGTTAAACTAAAAAGCAACAGCCTTTCCAGACCAGGACTACGCAAACTCTTCATCTGGGCACTTCAGGGTCAGCTAGCAGTAATTAGGGCAAGTTGGATTGAGGTTATTACACCACAGTGCTTCCCTAAGATTAGACTCCTCTAGGCCATATGATTTAAGTAGTTTGAACACCTCAGTCATCTTTTTCTTTCCCTTATATTCCCTCTTTGAACAGATGTTTATTTAATGAAGGGCAGAAAGGAAGTGGGTAAGAGGAGAGAATTATAATGGTTAGAAAAGAACACTGAAAAGGTTATTTCGATTATACTTCTCAGGAGCTAACTAGCAAGTTAAATAAGAATTTGAATCCACCTAAATGTGGTAAAGTGGAAAATATAAAATTATCTGGAAGAGATAAAATGACAAGACCGAATCTGGGTTTAGGGACTGACAGACTTAGCAAATCGTGTATTTAAATCACCAGAATCTATGAGACTGACGCACTACCTACTGTGTTAACGAGGCACCTTGCTGCTGCTGCTGCTAAGTCACTTCAGTCATGTCCGACTCTCAGCGACCCCATGGACTGCAGCCTACCAGGCTCCTCCGTCCATGGGATTTTCCAGGCAAGAGTACTGGAGTGGGGTGCCATCACCTTCTCCACGAGGCACCTTAGATCACCAAAATTTAGAGCCATGTACATAGGTTTTCAAATGTTTGCTGAGTAAGAAAGGAAAAAAAAACATTTAGGAGGATTCTTTATTTTCCCCCTGAAGTTCTTTCTTTTTGGCTGCATCGGGTCGTAGTTGCAGCAGCAGGATCTTTTGTTTCGGCACACGGGCTTAGTTGCCCCGTGGCATGTGGCCTCTTAGTTTCCCAACCAGGGATCACCTGTCTCCCCTGCATTGGAAGGCACATTCTTGGCCACTAGACCACCAGGGAAATCCGCCCCTCCAACCCCACCTCCCGCCAATTTCCTTATGTAAAAAAGAAGACACAATATTCAAGTGATGGAATGTAAATCTTTTATTAAACAGTTGTCTTTCCACAGTAGTAAAGCTTTGGCACATACAGTATAAAAAATAATCACCAACCATAATTAGACCAGATGCCTCTTATCAACTGCATACTAAGTATCTTCAATACAGTTTTTTTTCCATATAAAAATACTGGGAAAAATTGATAAATAACAGGTAAGAAAAAGATATTTCTAGGCAATTACTAGAATCATTTGGAAAAAGTGAGTACTGTGGCTGTTCTGAATACCACAGTACAAAGGACATGCTGTTCCTACAATATTGCGGGCCAGTCAGTTAAGTGGAAGCAGAAGTGTTCAGGTAACTTTCCTACTTAAAATTTTGGTAATATCATTTCAAGACATTTTGTATCTTGGTTGGTGCATGTGCTTCCCTATGGATCCCAATCCAAATCACAAGTTAGAATCACTTCATTTAAAATACTGAGCAGCATGGAATATTTTGAAGAATAGATAACCTACTGCTCCCATGTATGAGAAAAGTCTCAAAACACTCCCAGGGTGATGCTTGGAGAAGCTGTGAGTTGAGCTGAAGCTGGAGAAGTTACTCCAGAGCAAAGGGCTTAAGAAAGGAACACACTAACATGGGGTCTGCGAACACCACTCCAGTTTGGATGGACCTTGGCAGAGATCCACGCTTGTTTCTCTGGGTTGGAAATATTACTCTCGGGAATCTTCTCTGTCAGCCTGTACATCCAAAGGCATGAAGCACTCAATTGGGCAGTTGACATTCTGTGAAAATAGAAGAGAGAAGAAAAATCAACAGCAAATACTGTAAAGCCTACAGAAGAAAAAAGGGGAAGGGTGGCTTCTCTGACAATTACTTATAGATGGGAGCATACTTCTAGCTTTAAGCACTTGAGCTAAACAGGAGATGCTCAAGAGAACCCACATTATATTACAGGATACAGTATTCTCCTCTTAGGTCATTTAAAAGAGCTTTTAAAAATGTGGTTCATTCAGAAAAAAGGTACCTATAGAAAGAGACTCCCTACTACATGCCTAATCGCCTTTTAAGGAGGAACGTGCAGGGCGCCAGTGTACTTACGGTGTTTGTTCTCTGATGGTATCTCTGGGAATACTGGTTGTAGGAGTGGGCAGTGGAGCCTTCGTTACCCGGTTCAGCCCCAGGTCTGCGGCAGTTGTCACAGCGCCAGCCCTGAGAGCAGAGGCATTTAGAAGAGGTTTAGGATAACACAAGAACATGGCAATTTAGTGCTTGTGTCGAAGAAGAATTTCAGCGCTCAAGCTGGCAGAATACAGGCAGTTTATCACAAAGGAAGTGTTGATGATGATTTCATGCATTTATAACTCAGAGAATACATTCTGGCTAGTTTCTCACGATTGTACAGCTGCCTTTGTTTATGCTTTTCCTTTTTCCTGAAATGTCCTGTAAACTCCCACGTATGCTAGGTCGCTTCAGTTGTGTCCGACTCTTTTGCGACCCTATGGACTACAGCCGCCAGGCTCCTCTGTCCATGGGATTCTCCAGGCAAGAATACCGGTGTAGACTGCCATTTCCTTCTCCAGGGGATCTTCCCAACCCAGAGATTGAATCCATGTCTCCTGCACTGGTAGGTGGGTTCTTTACCATCAGCACCACCTGGGAACCATCTGGTAAGGCTCATTCCACTCCTTTCTTAATAAGCTTTCCACACTAGATGAAGGGAGAGGTTTTCCTAGAGTCCTAGGGCTTTTAAACCCATGCCACTACTCTTGCCTGGAAAATCCCATGGATGGAGGAGCCTGGTAGACTGCAATCCATGGAGTCGTGAGGAGTCGGACACGACTGAGCAACTTCACTTTTCACTTTCATGCATTGGAGAAGGAAATGGCAACCCACTCCAGTGTTCTTGCCTGGAGAATCCCAGGGACGGAGGAGCCTGGTGGGCTGCTATCTATGGGGTCGCACAGAGTCGGACACGACTGAAGCGACTTAGCAGCAGCAGCAGGGCTTTTAAAAAGGACAAGATCACTTGGACAGACACCCTTATTTTACAGATAAGGGTAAAGAGACCCAGAGAAATGACTGGCTGTGAGGAGCCTGAAAATCACACACTGACCTGCCACCCAGCTGGGTGAATACCAGTCATGTTCTTTCACTGGGAGGTCCTGGGACTTTCCAGTCAAGTGAGCCGCCTTTTGCCTAAGTTAACCTGAGTTGGGCTTTTTTTCTTATAACTCAAAGAAACCTAAATAATACGATCACTTTCTTTTTTATATTGCCAGTTAAATATTTCAGACGTATTTCTCCAAAGCATATTCCCATAAGACATTACCAAGACAATACAGGTAAACACGTATTATAGAATCAACGAATCTTGCTTTCATATAAATGATGTACTAGTACCCACTCCTGTCTCTAGTGTTTCATTTAGCACTTTGCTTTGGAACAGGTGTCACACATGAAAGATTTTATGTGCATAAATCAAGAGGCAGAGTCTAAAGTGAGACCAAAACTGCACAACAAATTCACTCACCAGCACCCATTTATACACTGAGCACATGACTAGAAATGACTAGGTTCTGTGATCCTTATACATGTTAATAAGAGACAGAGACTTCCCCTCTACCCAACTACAAGTGGTGGGATAAGATCAGAGTAGCTTCCGGGGCTGCCCTCAGCCAGACTCCTGATGACCCTTCCCTGCTGCCAGTTTAATTTTCCTAAAAAAAAAAAAAAGAAACCCGTCTTCTATCACGTTCCCTTTCTTCTTGGGTACCTGCAACTGGCTAATACCAAAGGCATCAACTGGTGAGTCCTACCCAGGAGTGTGAGCATGTTCTTGAGCTACCAGAATTTGAAAAAGCTGTTGGTGAGGGTATGTTTTCATTGAAAAATAAAGCAATGTTATGTTCCATTGCTTTTATGTGAGTTACAAAGGCATTTTATTTTGAG
Organism: Bubalus kerabau; assembly: GCF_029407905.1. NCBI lineage: Eukaryota > Metazoa > Chordata > Mammalia > Artiodactyla > Bovidae > Bubalus > Bubalus kerabau. The sequence continues at coordinate 157,459,359 of NC_073626.1, forward strand.
ATTTCGAAGATTAGAGGAAAGAACAGGACTTTGGATTAGAGGAAAGAACAGGACTTTTTTGTTATACTGAAGTAAGACATATTAGAAATGCTTGAGAAGTACTGGCATAAATAATGGCCTTGCAAGGCCCTCCATAAGTGGCCCCCACTTCTTCCCATTCAATGTCTTACCACTGACAACAGGCAGAGGGTGATTTCCCTAGAGCCCACCTGTGCCAGCTCCTTGGATCCCAGGAGGTGTGCTCTCTCTGCTTCCCTGCTGCCTCGACCACAATTTGCTCATCCTAAACCCCAGCCAGTTCATGATTCTCTTTTCCACCAAACCTTACCTGCTGACATCAGCCTACCTGGGAGTTGGATTTGTCAGACCCACTCAGAACCTGACTTACTCAGCCTGACTTTCAGTGTATACTAATTTAATTTAATGCCTCCAACTGTGTTGTTAAGATACAGGACCATCTTTCACTCTTTTTATTTGTCCCATATTCCTGAGCACAACACCAGACCTATGGCAGGCATCTATTTGGATTAAGGGAGGATATAAAGAAGTGATATTTTCTAAGATCTGGGTATTATTCAGAATATTTAACAGCTGTGTCACAGGGCACCTGCCCATCAGAATGCAGCAGGAGGCCTAGTGCTCCCCAAACATTTAACACTTTAGTTGCTGAAGAATGGAGGCAGTCTGAGAATAGAAGGTGTGGGGGAGAGGCTGAGGTTGCCAAGAAAGGGGAGAATTGGAAAGGGGTATGCAGTAGTCTTAGGTGCCAACAGGAAATGGGCACCCTTAGGAAGTGTAACTCTTAATTAGCACAGAAACCTCCCCCCTCATCTAAATAGCAAGGAGCCTGGACTATCTGGTCTTACCCGCTGGCCTCCAAAGCATGTGCAGGAGCAAATGGCACCAAGATACTCCTTCTGCCACTGTTCTCCCACGTGGTAAGTCTTCCCATCGTCATAGCACGTGGCCTCATCTACATAGACACACAAGTCAGAAGTGTTTACAGACCAATAACAATAATACAGACTTGATCCCTCTATGAGGGTGGGTTCTGTTTTTTTCCTAAGTTTGTATCATCACAGCCCACATTCCACATGTTAATAGGAATCATCCATACAAGAGGTACTGCTGTACAGATCTTAGGACAGTATTTCCAAAGACCAGATACAATGAACTAGAAAAAGTTCAATGCCAAGACAGAGATCATATTTTAAAAGTTGAATCCAAAGACTTGTAAAGCTTTCTTGTAACATTTCTCTGCAGATTATAGTCAAAATACTCAGGTCAGAGAAGTGCTAAAGTGCCCTACAATAACATTAAATCATGGCTCATTTTTTAAGCCTATCTCTGCTTTGCCAAATCAAAAGATTAACAAACCCACTGTTCACTCCTCAAGAAGATCTAAAGTCAATCATTTCCAGGGATGAGAGTTACAGCTTAGTAATGAAAAGCAGGAGTATTCAATAGGCACTAAAAATGATCTGTGGCAACGTACGAGGATCACACTTGAATTCCCCTTTTCCATTTCCAAGACACGTGCAGCTCATCATCTGGCCATTCTCTCCCTGACGATCCCACTTCTCTCCAATCTTGTAGTTCACTCCATTGTCATGGCACCATTCTGGGAGGTGGGGAAAATCAGAGGCAAGGAGTTATTGGCATTTCTGACTCACACGATGCTGAGTGAAAGGGGACATGCCCTCGAATTTTCAAAGCCCTGTATCTGGAAGGAGTAGTAAGGAAAGTTGAAGGTCACGATTCCTCTGACAAGCCACTTTTTTGGTTGGATTTTAAAATATTATCTTTGCAGCTTAACATTTTCTCGGACATTTTAAGAACCAATTTATTCCATCATAATCATTTCACAAGAATAGTCAATGACCTTCATTTGACTTCTCCCTATTAAGATTTAAAATTGGGAAGGCTAAACTAGGATTTGAGTAGATTTTTAGGAATAGATCATAGATGAAAAGTCACTTTCACAGAGATCCTGGGTACAAAGTTCAATTAACCAAAAAACAAAGATCAGTTGGCTTCTTATAAATATGAAAAGTGAAAGAATAAACCTAAATATCAAAATAAAAACCAAAATAATGATAAATCAATGGTTGTCATTCTTACAAATAAAACTGGTTCCAAGGAATATCTAAAATTCACAGTTATATATTCTTTAACTTCTATACATAAAAGATGACTTTTTAATCTTCAAAGTTTATACTAAAAGCAAACTTCAGAAGTTTGTATAACATACACAACTTATATTTTATCAACAAGTCAGTCATTCCTAAAACTTTAAAAATGTTATTCAATAATTATGACATCAAGGAAAAAAATATGTAAGTTGAGCCAAAGAATCACATAAATCAACTTACAGCTCTACTCTCATAACTGTGCCTAACTAAGTACTTACGTAGGTAATAAATACATAGACTTAAAAACAATTCAGTTTCAGAAATTAAAAACCACCTAATTGATACCAAGTGTTAAAGCTTCCAACTCCTAAACAGCAGTACGACACTTATGCAGCTCTTTGCATTTTCAAACGGTCAAGCATAGTAGTTCTGCATTGAAAAAATTAGTTGTTTTTATATTTCAGTTTGAATTAAACTGTTTCAAATACGTAAGTAAAATACTCTGAAAATCTTTAAAAAGTCTATTATGTTGTATTTTCCAGAATACAACTTTTGTATGTGTATGTAGGAGGCTTGTTATAAGGCATAATGGTTAAAACCTATAAAAATAAACCAGTTTTCAATAATAATCACATCTCCTAAAAACAAAGACCTAAATGCTAATACTAAATCTCAACGCATGATAAGCAATTCCTAGGATTATTTTAACTAAAACATATTTTAAAATATTAAAATCTCTTTTAATTAAAAATCAAATATTTTTCAACTGAAGTTGATTCTTGACTATCTACAAATGGATAATCTTTACTCTCTAGATTACTTGGCAAGGTTCAAGCTATCCAATGTGTGTATGTGTATGTATGATATCTGTGTACAGGAGATGTGAAAGAGTTAAGTGTGTGTATATACTATGATATGTGTGTATTTGGTTTGAACTGAAACAGAGTGTTTGTGAGTATAAATGTTCATCTCTTACCATGCTAAACACTAAAGATTAAGAGATTTGAGGTTTCTTTGTGTCTCTGCTACCCTTCATTAGACTTGACTCATTAAGCCTGACTTTATTCATTTATTTTAACAAGAAAACTTAAAAAATCATATTACCATTGCAAATTAATGTTTAATAGTCATATTGAAATACGACCTTTGAGATGAAGCCATATTCAACAAGTAAAATTTCCCATCATTTTTATATGATGCAAAATGTTACTTTGAGTCAAGCAATGTCCCTTCATTTGCTTCATGTTTGGAAGAAGCTTGTCTGCCAAACATGCTTCCTGGCACACTGTGCGATTGCGTGGAACTGCAAGAGATGGACAAAGCAAGCTACTCACTAGATGAATCGCATCTGAAATGACCACTGCCAAAGCCTAAGCACTGGCACGAGAGTTTAAAGCCAGAATCAGATAACCGCTCCCACTCCTCTCCAATGGCATAATGGGAGACCGTGTAGGGGTCGAAGCAGGAGTCATCTGTGGGCTGACTCAGGCCCTGGTCAACTATGGGAAGAAAAAGAGAAGGAAAAAGAGACATTTTATTATAGCTTTGGACCATAAGAAGAAAACCAAATTATCATATATGATGACTTATTCTAAACCAAAAATCCCAGTAGCATTAAGAAGCACTCCTGTGTTCCATCAGTGCATCAGCTGCTCTAACAAACAATGCTTAGATTTTGCTGGTGAACACTTGCCACAGCCTCTTTTTTGTTTGTTTGTTTGTTTGTTTGTTTGTTTTGCCACAGCCTCGTAAAAGGAATCCATCTTTCATTTTTGCCCTCAGTTCTAAAAAAAAAAACCACATCATTTCTGGTAAATGTAATTCATAGAACATGGAACAGATCATGAGGCAATTAAGAACTTCATGGGGTGCAAAGGCTGGAAATTCCTCTCCATCAGTATCTGAGTGACCTTAAGCTAGTAATATAATGTTTCTCTGCCTTTTTTCCTTCCTCAGTAATGTGGGGATAATAATAAAAATACTTCCTCCTGCTGAGGATCTTGTGAAGATCACATGCCATCATGAATTCCAGGTATTGGCCTATTGCCAACACTTAGAACATGCTCACCAAATAAAGAGTAATTATTAGAGGGCGCCTTTTGCTTTTAATGCAAAAGTCATAGCAATTTTATATACCATTAAAATGTAATCACATAAATGTGATATTCACTTTCACTGCATGTTTTGCATAATTGTGCAAAAAGCCTAGACTTTGTACATTATTGTCATAATGGTCAGACTGCTTTAGTTTATCAATAAACCCAACTGTTCCAAGTAAGAGGAAGTAGTGGAATATCAGTGACTTAGGAATCACTAATGGAATCTCTTCATGTTGTCTAAGATCCAGTCTTTTATGTTTTGTGAAAGCTGATTTTAAAATAAACTGTGCAAATAAAGCATGCTTCAATTCAGTCTCTAAAAATTAAATAAACTAACTTCTGTGACTTTGAATACCACTGCGTACATTTCTTTTCACAGTGCAAAAACAAAAAACTCAAAAGCAATAATATTTGAAGTGCCTAATATTTTGAAAGGGATCAAACTGGAAGAAAATAAGAGTTTTGTTAAAACTAAGACATCTGAAATGTCTCAGAGCTGGGAGAACCTGGCTAGAATGCAGAATATTGCTGTTGGTAATAAGTCAGAAGGAAAAATGGAAGGAACTTAAACTAAGAGGGTTTCAATAACCCTCCTAAAAATAACCAGAAGTAAAGTTTTGGAGATGGAATCTTTTTAAAAAATGATGAGGAAAAAGCACAAAGTCCTTTGTGCTCTTAAAAATTCCTTTCACGTGGCATTCTACTAGCAAAACCACATGAAGCAAAAGGTATGCATTAAATGGATATATAATTCAATAAGCATAAAATGATCCACCACCCCTCAAAAAAAAAAATTCAACTGCTAATTTAGAGGAGTTTATATGTAAAAGAACACAGTCATCTATCAAATGAGAAAGAAGGCTGAGGTTAAGTATCTGGCCATAGGAATAAAGCCTATCACTGGGCGGATAGAATTTAGGGTTAGGGAATAGAGAACTCTCCGGCAGGAAGATTCATGGTTCTGATTATTTCTCTATTTCATGTTTCTGGTGAATCTTTAGCTGTCGCAGTTTGAAAAGCTACCTGATACACTACTGGTTTAAAAGGACTTTCTAGGGAATTCCCCAGTAGTCCAGTAGTTAGGCCTTGGCACTTTCACTGCCATGGCCTGGGTTCAATCCCTGGTCAGGGAACTAAGATCCTGCAAGCCACAAGGCATGGCCAAAAAATGAAAACAAACAAATATCCAGGTGCTATAAAGAAGAGTCAATGACCATTTAACCTCTATTGCAGTTTTGGGCCTCTATAGTCATGAAATATCGGCTAGAATCTGCCTGCCAACACATGAGATGCAGGTTCAATCAATCCCTGAGTCAGAGCCCCTAGTATTCTTGCCTGGGAAATCCCATGGACAGAGGAGCTTGATGGACTACAGTCCATGGGGTCACAAAGAGTCAGACACAGGTGAGTAACTGAGCATATACACACAATCATGAAATAATGTGGGAATAAGGGAGCTCTTTGGACAGAAATGGGCTATGTTGGTAGCATTTTACATCAGGAATAAAACCCAGCAGGCACTGATATATGCAGATAAGGAATTTCCTTTACAGGTAATCATCAGGACTTCCCTGGTAGCTCAGATGGTAAAGAATCTGCCTGCAATATGGGAGACCTGGGTTCCAGGTTCAATCCCTGGGTTGGGAAGATCCCCTGGAGAAGGGAATGGAAACCCACTCCAGTATGCTTGCCTGGAGAATTCCACGGACAGAGGAGCCAGGTGGGCTACAGCCCATGGACTTGCAAAGAGTCAGACATGACTGAAGCAAGTAACACTTTCACTTTCAATCCTTTCAGTACTTAAACATTACTCAGGAGCAACAACCTAGTAAGATGAAGAGGGTCTGGCAATAGAGATCTGGAGACTTGTGTCCTGTGTCACACCCGGTACTCACAGCTCGAACTCAGAGTGTTGGACTAAACAATATTTGAAGTCCCTTCCAGGCCTATCACCAAATCATGTTTGAGACTCTCTTTCTTATTCTTATTTATTTTACAAACATACTAGGATACTTTGAGGGGAAAAAGGATGGAATTTAAAGCTGCTCATTTTCTTCATGGAATTATTTCCCAAAGTCAAAAGACAAAAACAGGAAAAGAACAGTCACTTGAAGCAGCATCACTGGGCTGGTCCACAGTGTGCCCGAATAACCTGGACATTCACATACCAGAATTGCCCACGGTAACCACCTCCTCGCGAACCTTCTGCCTCTGCTGGTCTTTTACTGCCTCCACTATGATGTTGTAGGTGGCCCCTCTGGTGAGGCCCGTCAAGGTGGCACTAGCAGAGGTTCCAGGAACTCGGAACTGCAATGATTAGCACATCCAAAGAGGGGGAGAAAGTGTTATAGTGAGGAATTGACACGACTTCCCCTATTCTTTTCTCAATAACCCCTACTGTGTAAACAAGCAAAGGGAGACAAATACAAATGGAGAGTGCAAAGGTCCCAACCAATCAGGGAGCGAAATGGAACTTAAGTGAGGGGTCGTTTCTATCTGCCAGATTTTCCTGCCCTAAATCTACCCTGTGAGCGCCATAGTTACCAGGAACCCTCACTAATTCTAGAGACAGCCTCCGCTTCGCTTTACTTTAGCTGCAAGTCTGGGCAAGCCCGGTGGAAGCCTGGGCCATCCCGCCTCACATAAAAGGGGGACACTGTGCTATGTGGGGGACATTCATCCTACCCAGTGGCATCTGACTCCAACATGGGGTCCTTCAAACACTTTGTTTAATGGGCAAATCCTCAAACTCCTATTTCTAAGCTCATAAGTCTTCAGTTTTTAAAATTCTGCCACTTTCTAAAACTAAGAAAACAGTAAAAACTGATATCAGCAAAACAAATTAAAGAGAAATTTCAGTCAGCGAATCAATCACTTATAGGCACAGCTTCAGCCGAGGTCTTTCTCCTTTGACATATGGTAGATAATGGGATTTGATTCTTCAAGGACAAACCATAATGATAGCATTTGAGCCCTTCCTAAACAAAAGTCAATTCAGGTTAAGATCTCTCTCTCTCTTCTAAGATCATTTCTTTGTCTATATTACTGTGGAACCTCAAACAATTGAGAGTAACAGAAGTAATTTATTCTCTCCACTAAACAAAAGCTAATGACACTGTCTGGTACATCTCTTAAAGTAGAGTCATCTTGAGATTAAAAAAAAAAAATCAGGACTTAAAGGGATAAATGTATACGTATAGCTCATTCACTTTGCTGTACAGCAGAAACTAATACAACACTGTAAAGCAATTAAACTCCAATAAAAAATATCAAGACTTATGCACATCACATTTCTAAGAGGTCCTAGAAGTAGGGTCACTGGACATCAGAGCTCTGGTCATTTCAGTAGCCTAGCTTACTTTTTCCCCAAGTGTCCCAGAAGTAAAAGGAAACATGAGTTACCTGTAAGGGTTCTTCATCAATGCCAACTGGATGACATGAAATGATATACTCAGAGCTTTCCTGGAATGGGGTCCATGAGATGGTTGTCTGAGAGAGAGCTTCTTGTCCTGTAGAAGCATTTGGATTGAGTCCCACAACATGAGGGTAGAGATGATGGTCTACGTCTCCCCTGGGGACATGACCAATTTGGATCTCCTCATTTACATTCGGCGGATACGGTCTTGGCCTATGCCTTACGGGGGTGGCCGTTGTGGGCGGTGTGGTTCGCCTAAAACCATGCTCCTCAAAGATCATTTGTTGCCCAAGACTGGGCTGCTGACCAGAAGTGCCGGGAAGCTGAATACCGTTTCCAGTGTCATACCCAGGGTTGGTGATGAAAGGGGTCTTTTGAACTGTGGAGGGAACATCCAAGATCTCTGGTCCATGAAGATTGGGGTGTGGAAGGGTTACCAGCTGGGGGAGCTCATCTAGCCAAGAGAGGTTAGAGCCAAAAAAGCAAAGCGTGTTAAGCTCCCAGAAGTAGCCTCAGGAAGTCATTATCAATTCAGGCAACAACAACTATTTTACAATCTAATCAAAGCTCCAGAAAAATTAGCAGTTCTTAAATACAAAACACTTTTTTTCCCCAGAAAGAAATCTTTATGATTTTTCTCAAAGTTTTCTTTATCGTTTAGAAGGAAAAAAAGTGTTAGTATGAATTTATCATACAAAGCTTTGAAACGCTAAGCCACATAAAAGCTGCCTCTGCTCGAATTAAGCCTAATGGAACTGAAATATGCAGGCTTTTTCCCCCTCTTTCTCACTTGAGAATCATGTTATAATGACTAGAATCTAGACTAATTATATCAGCATCTGAAGTATGAGAATATCAGAGGTTTGGTGCAGTAGTTTTTCATCATTTGAAATGTTAAGAATAGGTTAAAACACATAACATAAAATTCATTTAAAAATTCTATCAGCATAAATAAAGCATTTTCTTCAAATTAAACTGAAATTGGATAAAAAGTAAGACATTATTTAGTTCAAGGTTCAGAAACCAAATAGTAAATAAAGACAAATGAGAAAGAGTTTTCTCTTCCCTCCCCACTTTTTATAAAAACACTTTTAACTCCAAAAGAATATACAGACCAACAGCAATGATTGAAACTTGGCTTTTACATTCTAATATCTGGTTTGAACTTTCTAAAGATGAATAAAAGGTCTTTATATTAACTGGCTAGGAAAAAAATGAAACTGAACTCTGAAGATGGTCAGGTCATTCTCGCTATCAAAAAGCACAACATACATGCTAGGCTGTTAGAGGAAAAAAAGTTCCATGATAAATACATCAAAACCTGGAGCATTTTTTCACTGCAAGATAAATCGTCTGTAATTAGTTTTGTCATGGCCAGCTCCCCATTACCCAGAAGGTGCTCGTTACCTGTCTTTTTCCTCCCAATCAAAGGCTCACTCTTCTGATTGTTCTTGAGGGCAATGACTTGGATTGTGTACTCTGTTCCTGGTTCCAGACCTGATGGAAGGACAAATCATTACATCTGTGGGCTCAGCTCATCAAATGGAAGTTGATCTCTGAAGCAAGCATCCTTTCTTCAGCTGGTCGCCAGCCTCTTGATAGGCAATGGAGACTTTGCTTTGCCTCTGTAAACACTCAAATACTCTGTATACAATGGGCACTTAGCAAATTAATTATCTTCCTTTCAAATCTGACACCCGAATAAGCACTTTAACTTCTCTGGGGTATTCTTTTAACATGTTGTCTCATCTGCTCTGTGAATTCAAGAAAACCTATCAGCATTGTACACTGCCAGCGAAATACACATTTAGAAGCAATCAGTGCAGACTGCATACATCAATCTACTTAGTGCCTAGGCCAGACCATTCTCAGTGGCAGGATCAATGAAAAGTCAGACTACAGAACAGTGCTCTGCAGAAAGAATGTTCACTCTTTGTGTGGTCCTGGTAGGAAGTATCCAAATCAATGCCTTCCATATCTGATTCTGTTTTCCTAACTCCAAAGTTTCTAAAAAAGCAGTGTTTCCTGGTACCTGTGTGTTCTATAGGATATTTTAAGTCAAGATGATACCCTATATACACAGTTTTAATTTCTTGGACAAAAATGATACCAGAGGCCTATGATCTCTTATTCCCCATCCCAAGCACACTCTCCAGTATGAGTGAGAATCAATTTGCTTCAAGACCTATCCTGAGAAACTGGATAATGAAGGCCATGAGAGGTGGCACTCTGGCAAATCTTCTAGCTTATCTTTCTTTAGGTTGCCAAGTAAGAGAACAGCATCAGCATTTGGTAGTTTGCTTTGAAAAATGTCTTTTTCTAGGAAGAACTGATATGTGTTTGGCAAACATTCAGCAAATAAAAAGATTCCAGAATACCATCATGACAGTACTGAAGTTATTGCATTTTCATGAATTCATGACTTCTGAGATGTATTGCGCTTAACAGCTCCTGTGTAGAGAATGCCCTCTGAAGTTATCAGAAATGGGCTTCTTGATCTGATGGTAGAGCACCAAAGACACAGCTGCAGTCTGCTAAGCACTTTGTGTGTCCCAAAGAGTAAAAAGGAAAATGGTAGCATGGATGCAGCAATACCAGTAATAGTAGCTTCTGTGACACCAGGGCGGGGCCGAGGGACCACTTCTCTAGGAGGGGACCCAGGCTTCTCGTACTTGATGATGTAACCAGTAATCCTGGCACGGGGTGGCTGCCATGATACCAGCAGGGAGTTGGGTGTGGTGGCCAGGAAACGCAGGTTGGATGGTGCATCAATGGCTAAAAGAAAACAAAATTAGGTCTCTTTAAGAAAATGAATAAACATTTATTCATTTTCCTAGACTTTAAAAATGGACTTGAGAGAATCTAAGAATTCTATAAACTGTAAAAATGATTCACTGTGATCTTAATACAGAAGTATCAACCTCATTTTTGTAGCTCAAGTCCACATGACTGATCACACATACATATAAAGGGGCATTTCTTCAGTAGAAAGTGTAGTTACCAGTGGAGGCATCGATGACCACAGGGGAGCTCCGGGCATTGTCATTCAAGGTGTACAAGTGGATCTTGTAGTCAGTACCAGGTTGTAAACCTGAAATTGGTAAAGAGATGATTTTTATCTGATCTCCATTAACTAGGAAAATTTTCAAACTCATCTGTGATTTTCATGATTCCTCCAATCATTGCCTACTTATACAAACCACTAAAGTGGTTCAAACTGAATAAATTAGAGCATGGTATGGGTGTTAACTGTCCATGAGAAATATATATCAAAAGAAAGGCACTGATGCACACAAAGACACTTCCTAAAATAAATTTTAAAATACAAAAATGCTGTGTTAAAAGTGGCCATTTTGGTGATAAATAGGGGTGAGGACCTATTATCTGTGTTTTAATCTGATGGTCACTGGTTGGTAACTGGGATCAGAACTTTAAATCTCAAAAAGTTCTAAACTGACCCAGATATTAAACATTCTCTGACAACTTTGATCTCTGTGAAATAGTACTGTTTCCTTTTTAAATTTAATTTTGCTTTATAATCTACATAAATGTTAAGAACTATACATTCTTTCTGAGTTTCTTTTGGATTTCAAGCATTTGTATAATTTTCTTTTTTCATAAGAAAGGGTTCATTGGTGAAAGATCAAATTTGATGAAAGGGACTTATGCCATTTCTCTGGCAAACATTAGCAAAACCAGGCATTTACAGAACAAAATTTTTAATCACAGGATGAAAACAGGTTGTAAACAATAGAGCTGGGTTATCATAAAACACTGAAGATAAATTTAATCAGTGTAAGTGGTAGAAAAACTAATAAGCTAATTTATGTTGTGAATTGCAGTTAACAAATGTGGTCAGAAGCGTGGTTTCTCAGACCTGTGATGGTGTAACTTCTGACATCTGGCCTGATGGTTCTCTGAATTGGAGTCTGTCCATTTGCTGGGATAGCATCAACTTGGAAGCCGGTGATCGTCTCAGTCTTAGTTCTCCAGCTAATGGTGATGGTGGTCTCGGTAGCATCTGTCACACGGGCCCTTCTTGGAGGGCTGACATCTGCATGGGGTGATAGCCATAGATTAGTATTAGTGCCTGGCTGGCTCATATAGTTAAGGTTTTGATACTAAATTTTTTTTTATATACCAAATATATCCATTTTTATATATTACTAATAATGTGTAGATTTTCTCCTGTGGCAACCAGAGAGAAAAGCTGCCAGTAATCAGGAAAAAAGAAAATATTCACCTCGTGTATCTGTTTTTTTGAGAAATGAAAAGCTTTACAGATATGGCCAGTGTTTTCCAAGGCTGGCTTTAGATATCTATAAATACCTCAGCAAATGTTGAAATTATTATCACAATATAAAATATATGTAGTAACATAAGGAAGGTATATATATTATACATGTGTATATAATATATATATAATAATACATTGCTAGTATTTTGTCATTCTTATAAGGATTCATATTTTTTCTCAACAGATATGATGCCATCCCTGCTTTGTAGATCAGAAAACTTTGACACTTGATTTGATTTCTGAAAGAGAATAACTGTGGGTTATTGATATGGCAGAAAACTAGAATCTGGGCCGCCACTGTCTAATACTCACTACACTGTTAAGATACAACAGAAGCCGGCATGCCCTCCCCAACCTTCACTCTATGAAAACAAATTCTAACCAGTAGAACATAACCTAAGTGTAAGTCCTAGTTCGTTGCACTAACACTATCACACCATGATTCTATGTATGTGCCAGTACACCACTTTCTGGAGAGGGCCACAGAAGTAACTCAAAAAGATGGGTAAGCTAATCAATTTCCAAACCGGGAATCAATCCATTGTGAACTTAGTGATCTAGAAAGCATTTGCCATTCTTTAATTTTTGTTTATAAAGAATGTTAATCAACACTAAAAAGTTTGATTACTCACTCTCCAGAGTTGTAACAACTCCCTGAGCCGGTCTGCTTGTCAAAGTGTCCTTAAGAGCATAGACACTCACTTCATATTTGGTGGCAACCTAGAAAGAAGGGCACGGTAAGCTTCAACAATGAGATATTCTGAAGCCCGGGAATTTTCACTCCAGCATTCAAAAAAATGCAATGGTTAGAAAAGAAAAAGACAAAGCTAGCGAAAACCACAGACATTCTTAGCTTAATTTGCAGATGATCAACAACATATTTAACTACATGAATTTAAAAATGTATTTAGGGTTAAGCCCAAGTAAGCTATAATTCAGTTATTTCCACTCAGCTGACACAAAATGAGGAAAATGCTATTAGCCTGTTTTCTCCTTTGTGACTTGAAAGGTGCAAACCATGAATTTGTCTTATCATAGAGAGGAAGAGAATAGTCTTATCTCTGAACCCTCTTTCTGTAGTTTCTCCTGAAATTTGCCTTATGTTAAGAAGTACACTAGTTTCCTAGGTACCTGGCTAGCTCTTTGCATGTACCTCTAGAGGTTAAAAATGACTTCAGGAAGGTAGTATTAGGCTGCGTTGGTAAAAACTGGAGAGTATTTCTTGCAAGGGTAATAACACTCAGAAAAGCCAAAAATAAAATGGATTTATGCATTCAGCCTATGGCTATATAAATTGCTCCCCCCACCACATACATACACACACACACACACACATACACTATTTTAAAATAAGCAGAATACATGTAAGAGCCATGCAACATCCAGTACTCCTCATAAAATCCTGTCATCTGGAAAAGCTTCATTTACTTGACACAAAATTATGACAAAATTAATCTGACAGCAAAGAACACAGATTTCTTATGACATTTTATTTCCACCACCGTCAACTGTGTAAGAGATGACCTACTACTTTACTCCAGTGAAAAACACACTTCTTACCATGAGTCCTGACACAACCACAGATGAGCTATCGGGAGCAAGGTTGATTTCTTTCATCGGTCCGGTCTTCTCCTTCGGGGTCACCCGCACTCGATACCCAGTGAGCTGAACATTGGGTGCTGTCCACTGGGCGGTCAGGCTGGTTGGTGTCACCTGAGTAAACTTCAGGTTGGTTGGTGCAGGAATGGCTGTTGGGATGGTTATCAGTTAGAGTTTATCTTATATAAATGGGGGAAGGGGGGAAATAAAGTGAATTCCAACGAGTACATAGGTTGTGCTTGTTTGGTTTGGTAGGTACCCCAGTCAAGCAAAGATTCAGTATAGAAAAGTACAAAAGGGGATGCAAAATGAAGAAAATGCTTGCTGAAAAATAAAGTGCTTTTTAATCCAGCAATGCTCAGGATCACTGGAAACATCTGGGTAAATGCCAACAGTCTAAGAGAATTTAGGTTTTAGTAGTTTGGTTTTATTTTCTTCTTTCCCTTAACAAATTAAAAAAAAAGTCACATTGGTTTATTGACCATTAGGATTGATTTTCCATTTCTAAGGGAAGATGAGCAGCAGCCCCTTTCTGACAAAAATTATCTTTGTACAGAAAACCATTTCACAGAGTATTCCATTCCAAAGATAGAATTATGTTTTTATTCTCTTTATTTGGACCCCATGGAAGATATCACTGCTAAATCTGAAGTATTCTCCGTGGTGCAGCATAGGAAGAAAATTGGCTCACAACAGAAGCAGAAAAGAGAAGCAAAGAGCAATAATATGGATTGTCACCTCCAGGTTTTACGCTGTCACAAGGGGACATCTTTGGCATTCCACGCTGCTTCAGAGACAAAGCACAAGAAGATAAAGCATGGTGGAAAGCATCTGCCCTACCAACTCTTTCCTATGCATCTGATTCTTAGGCCTTTAAGCAAAATTATACACTGAGGATGTGACCTCTAACCAGAGAAGGAAGCGCTTACCCATGTTTTCTCAGAATCCTGCTACTATGAAATGGCTCAGTTTGGGTTCTTTTCTGAGAGCACGCTCTAAGATGCCAGATTTCTTTCTTTTATACACAGTGAGCATAACCACAGGAAGACAAGAAATAATCCACAATTTTCATGTTAACTTCAAATGTCTTGCTTTATGGCCTTGGTAGTAAGCCAAGCCACTCCAAAATTTCCTATTATTAGAATTTCTCTATGTCACCTACACTTCACTGCTTATTACTGTTCCCCTTTAAAGAGGGGCTTTCCTAATAAAGAGGCTGTGTTTCTGGGTACCCCCTTACATGGGAATCAATAGCCTGATAAAAGTGTAATGCACTCAGCAGGGCATAAAGCCACTGCTCCCATGAGCACCCAGTGGTGCGATGAACGATATACCTGTGGACTGGGTTCCAATCAGGGGCTGGCTCTCCATATCATCGTGCAAGGCAACCACACTGACTGTGTACTCAGAACCCGGCCTGAGGCCTTGCAGCTCTGCAGTCTCTTCTTCACCATCAGGTGCAGGGAATAGCTCATGGATTCCATCCTCAGGGCTCGAGTAGGTCACCCTGTACCTGGAAACTTGCCCCTGTGGGCTTTCCCAAGCAATTTTGATGGAATCGACATCCACATCAGTGAATGCCAGTCCTTTAGGGCGATCAATGTCTGTTAGGCAAATTAATGGTAAGAGGTTATGTGAAAAGCAAGTTGTGAAATAAGCATTTTGATAACATGCAAAGCAGTTCTGCAGATACCATTTTTTCTTTGATGAATTAAATTCCAATTAACCCACTATTAAATAGAAAATTACTTGACCCTTGCTTAAGGCTTTTTGGTTCAGAAAATATTTAATGTCGCATCACTTACTAAAACATAGGTGTACGTGAGATGCGTAGATACCCTGCAAAATGTCCCCAAGTAAGGATTTATTTATATACATTTTAGGATATTCTACCAAGATTTGTTTTGGTAATGTGATGTTAGTCTCACAGACCTGGATTTTTTTATACTTGGAAGTGGTAAAGTTGATTTTAAATGTTAGATTCAGATTGTTATAATCTTTAACTACCCCCCACCCACCCATTGAGTATTTAAATTAAACATTGGACCAGCCACACAAATGCTCCAAACATAATAGCTTCATGTGGCACACTTCAATCAACTTTACCATCCAGCTGTCGAAAAGGAGGTGCAAGCACAACATTTTATAGATTTGCTATAGGCTAATAAGATTTTGCTGAGGCCATTTGAGCAAAAGCAATTCAAAGCATAGCACAACTAAGTATGGTAGTTCCCCAACTTCTTTCCCTGTATGTTCAACACTGAGAAGGAAAAGTGTTTGCAATGGGCTCAGCTCAAGATACAAACTAGGTATCCAGACACCTAAGAACAAAGTTTGACTTTGAACATGGGAAACAGACACTGGTTACGTACTGGTTACCGCTGTCTGAACCAGAGGCTGACTCTCTCCATTTTGATTCTGAGCATAGACACTGACGACATACTCCACTGTGGGCTGCAAGCCTTCAATTGTCATTTCTGTTTGATCTGCAAAGGGAGTGAAAAGCAAATGTAGCTTCCATGTCATTCATTATGACAACCAAGGACTTTCAGAATTCAGTTATACATGTGTGGTGGCCAGGAATTTTCATTTGCAGAATTATCATGAAAACATTAGAGAACTCACACATGGATTTCCTCCTGGACAAACATGTTCATTGCTAATACAAATTACCATATTGGAGTGAAGTACACCAAAGGCTAAACTCTAAAACTGAATATGATGGTGCCAACAATGAATGATGCTGCTCTTGAAAAAATGAAAACTAACTGGACTTTAAGATATCGCCTAAGGATCTTAATTTCACAATGATTTTATATGAAAACAGAAACAAGAGCTAAAAGAATCTTTAAAAGTCAGCTAGGCCCATCTGTCTTTTCTTAATGTGCATAATAAACAAAAACACAAAGATGAAATCTAATAATTTAAGATGTGCACACCATCAAACACTACTACACATATAAAAACAGAAATGCACTCCTCCTAAAACTTCTACTGTATAGGGAGTTGGTAACAACCTTGAGCCCCGAATTCACAAAAAGGGAAACTTTGACATGTGATATGAAACAGTATAGTACTCAGAGCCAGCTGGTCATTTATTTACAGAAACATATCATGTGGTCCTACTGTTTATCCTGATGTATGTGAGATGTTGGCTCTTCTTACCTGGACCTACAGTTTTCGTTTTCGATGGTCCTGGGCCATTTTTAGGAGCAGTGGTCACTCTGTAACCAGTAACAGGGGAACTTGAAGGCAGCCACCTGACACTAATGCTGTTGTCTTGGACATCAGTCACTTGCATCTGGGACGGTTTGTCAATTTCTACAGACAAAAACCAAGAGAAACCAATGAAGCCCCCGCTCCTAGGGACAAGACTAGACTAGTCTTTGTCTCCAGTTCTGGTACAGACAGAATCATCTCTTACTACTACTAATGACTCTCATTTATTTTGCAGATGCAGAGAGAACTTTTGCTAGCTGGTGCTTGGATCTTGATACATTGCCTATTTTCAATATGACTGTTTCATTCACAAAGGCATTATATTTCCTATAGAGGCTCATCTCCTTATCTTATCAGCTCATCCACTCATTCATTAACAAGTATTTACTGAACATCCTCTGTGCCTGTCTGTATTACAGGCACATGGAATACAGCAATCAACAAAACAGACAAAAATCCCTGCCCTTGGGGTGCTTCTTATATATCTGGCTCAAAACTGTAGCTCTGCTTCATCTTTTTACAAAAGAAAATCAGTTCCACAATGAGGAAAATACTTTGGGAGAACACTGTAAAAATTTTTTGAGTAAACAAGCTTGGGTCATCTGAGAGGAAGATAAGTACCTGTTCGGTAATTGATGGAAACGGGCTTGCTGCTTGCCGGGCTGTCCCCACGGCCGGTGACAGCATAGACAGTGATGGTGTAGTCCACTCCAGGTTTAAGACCACTGATGGTAGCTGTAGACTTGCTCCCAGGCACGGTGAACTCCTGGACTGGGCTACTTCCTCCTGTTTGAAACGGGGTTAGTTCAAAGTGTAAGGGACTGACAGACACTTGGGGACTGCTGAGTTACTGAATTAACATATTGAGAGCAGCAGGTAAGTTACACCTTTGCTTATTCACTTTTAAAGAGTGCTATTAACAGATCCTGAACAGAAAAGTATATTTATTTATGTATATAGTAAGCCTTGAGTGTGTAAAAATTGAGAGAAAAATTGCAGTTAAAATGCTATTTTAACCTTGCAGCTTTAACATGTGGTAGGTTAAAATTAGAAGGGGAAAGAAGGTAAGTCCTCAACTCAAGACTGCTCATATTGGGCTTCCCTGGTGGCTCAGTGGTAAAAAAAATATCTGCCTGCCAAGGCAGGAGATGTGGGTTCGATCCCTGAACCCACATCCCTGGAAAAACCCCACATGCCATGGACCACATGCCGTGCTCCACAACTACTAAGCCTGTGCCCTAGGGCTTGTGCTCTTCAACAAGAGAAGCCATTGCAATGAGAAGCCCGTGTACCACAACTAGAAAAAGGCCTGTGCAGCAACAAAGACCCGGCAGAGCCACAAACAAATTTTATATATATATATAAGATTTCATATACTGGGGTCCTTTTCCAAAACCTTAATGGAATACATTCATGTTAAATAAAGTCTTGAAAATACAGGAAAGTAAAAGGAAGAGAAATACAAATTACTTATCATTTCACCACTGATAATACAGTTGTGAATTTACAATCCTTTTTCCTCAGCTCTACTGTT
Source organism: Bubalus kerabau (assembly GCF_029407905.1). Taxonomy (NCBI): domain Eukaryota; kingdom Metazoa; phylum Chordata; class Mammalia; order Artiodactyla; family Bovidae; genus Bubalus; species Bubalus kerabau. Next base: position 157,477,654 of record NC_073626.1, read on the forward strand.
CCCCTCTAGTATTATACAAACAACGTTTTATCTTGATTTTGCCAACAGTTATATCATACATATTTCCTACACACTCTTAAGAAAAATCAAGGCTCCACTGAATGGACTTGCCAAAGTTTCTTTAATTAGGCATCCAATACTGGGCTTTAAGGTTACCCATGACAGAAGACTCGATCGGGGTGTGAAGAAGCCCTTCCCTAACGCACCTGTTTCTCCGTAGGTGATCCTGTAGTATCTCACTGTGACGGCAGGAGCATCCCAGCTGATCAGCAGGCTAGTGGGGGTTGCGGCAATGACTTCCAGGTCCCTTGGAACATCAGAAACTAGAAACACAAGGGAAAGTTTTCACATCCGTAACTTTCAAAGCATGCCCTGATCCACCTTTTGTTCACTCTCTGGAACACTGCTTTTGTGTGTCCTCCATATCATAATGGAAATGCTATACAAAATCAGCAAAATCAAAAGTTATGAACAACGCTAGGTTAGGGGTCAAGAAGATAATCCAAATCATGGCAAGATGATTATTTCAAGTTTATTGAAGAGTTTTCCTCTCAACTTCTTATTTTGAAAAAATTTTGGAACAAAGTAAAAGTTATAAAAATAATATAATGAACACCCATATTTCCTGTCTTTAGGTATTTGCTAATTGGTGATATTTGCCACATTTCCTTGCCTCTATGTCTTTTTGTTAATCCATTTGAGACTGAAGTACAGAAATGATGATACGTCTTCCCTAAGTACTTAAGCATCTATAGCCTAAGAACAATTTACAATGTTATATTAAAATGATTTTGTTTTTAAGAGAACTTTGAAATAGAACATTTTCAACTTTTCAAATAAAACTTTAGTTCTTAAAAATGCACATACACCTAATTCAAGTAAGAAATTTCTTGGAATAAAGAAGTTATCTCATAACCATAAGCTATTTTGTTTAAGATATGATGACTCAGACAACACAAAGCTGTGTCACAGAAGCTATTGCCTGCATAGGAAAGTCCTTTGCATTTCTTTGCAGATGGGAAAACAAGTTACCTGTTGATTGTTGGCCCACCAAGGGCAGACTTTCCTCTTTGCTATTAAGAGCAACAATGCTGACCACATATTCTGTGCCTGGGTTCAGGTTGGTGAGGGTGATGGAATTCCGGGAGGGGGGCACTCGATCTTCCCGAGGTCTTCCACCCATGTGTTCAGGATGATGGCGGATCCTGTAGCCAGTGATGGTGGCTCGTGGAGCAATCCAATGGACGGTGAAAGAGTTGGCAGTGATATCAGAAAAGTCAATGCCACTTGGGGAGTCAAGAGCTGTTTTTCCCATCCAGGGGAAGAAGAGATAAAGAGGGAAGTTATGATATAACTTCTGGCAAAATCAAGATAAAACATTGTTTGTATAATACAAATGGCATTATTATTTCATTGTTTTAAAATGACTGAGTACTATTCCATTATATATATGTACCACATCTTCTTTAGCCATTCATCTGTCGATGATCATTTAGGCTATTTCCATATCTTGGCTATTGTAAACAAGTGCTGCTATGAACATAGGGTTGTGTGTGTCCTTTTGAATTATAGTTTGGCTGTGTATAGGCTCAGGAGTGGGATTACTGGATCATATGGTAACTTAATTTTCAGTTTTCTAAGGAATCTCCTCACTGTTTTTCACAGTGGCTGTACCCACTTACATCCCCATAAGGTGTCTTAATTTTTAAGACCAGTGGTTAAAGCTAATGACCACTCCCCCCAAAAATGGAGATGTAGTGTTAGAAGCAGCACCAAATCTTGCTCTTCAAAATTGGTAGGTGAAAGCCACGCTATAAGCGTGTCACCCACGTGACTCACCGGTTTTCTGTCTTCCTCTAAGAGGTATGCTCTCATGCTGCTCGTACACACTGGAGACGCTGACTAAATACTCAGTGCCGGGCAGGAGATCTGAAAAGACAGATGAGGATTATTTTTATACTGTGCTTAAAAGAATGAAAAACCAAAGCGCCCTTGGTACTATTTCAACTAATAAAATATCCAAGAGTCCAGTTCTAGAGCCTATTTACACCGAAGGGAACGTTGCTACCTGGAGAGGGGCTGTCGGCAGTGATGAGGAAGGGCCGCCCTACCCTGTAGCGTCTTCAAACCTTTCCCTCAACTCCACTTCTGTGGGTGTGACTCAGCTGCATCCGAAACAAGCTGGAGCTTCTGCAGCACAGTAATATTTCTGTCATTCACTTAACAGCGCGTCTGTTTAGGGCACGTGATCATGACTATGGCACTGCAGATCTCACTTATACTCCTCACAACAACACAAGGAGATAGACTGCAACTTTTTAAAACTGGTTTGTTGCCAAACAATAAACTGCCAATATTTAAAATGTCTAATTTGACGGATTTTGACAATCGTATAGACTTCTGAAACCATCACCACATTCAAGACAATGAACATATCCATTACCTCCAAAAGTCTGGCTTACAATTATCCCCAGCTCACAAATGAGAAAAATAAGGCACAGAGAAGTTATCTTTTCTGATATATGTGCCCAAGATGACGCAGGAGATGACCCAAGCCAAGACCAATGGTCTTAACAATTAACCTTTACTTGAAAAGAGTCATACTTAATATCAAGAGTGATGGATTCTGCCATATTAAGGTAAGAACAGAAAATTTAAGGGGCTTCCCAGGTGGCTCACTGGTAAAGAATCTGCCTGCAGTGCAGGAGATGGACAAGACATGGATGTGATCTCTGGGTCAGGAAGATCCCCTGGAGTAGGAAATGGCAACCCCCTCCAGAATTCTTGCCTGGGAAAACCCCATGGACAGAGGAGTCTGGAGGGCTACAGTCCATGGAGTTACAAAGCCAAACATACTGAGCAACTGAAGCACACACACAGAATATTTGAGTTGAATATACATTCCTGGGTCTCCTTTCATTCTGAGGTATGAAAAAGATACAGAGTAAGGTTTCTAACCTTTGAATTCCTATTCACAAGACCCTTTTTCCGCTACGCCATCTCCCCTTCGACAGGGGACCCTGAAAGTTTTGAAAAATCACAAGACTAGGAAACAGGATGTTTGGACTCCCGTTTCCTCCTTCCTGCTTGGCCAGGGGCAATGGACTTAGCCACTGGAGACCTCAGTTGCTTCAACTGTATAATCAGGATAATTAATGGCTTCTCTGGGGGAAAATGGCTACCTTGAGATCTAGAATTGGATCTAGAATAAGACCTTAGAGCATTTGAACACGTGACAGGTCTGTGGCTAATGTGGGGCAGACAGTGGTCCTGAAGCAGAGCCTTGTGTAGTGGGTAATGCTGTAACTACTGATTCCAGAATGCTCCAGAACAGAATCATAGCCCCACTGAAAGGCAGACATAAGGATTTCTCACCCTCAGCCACAAAATGAGAAATCAGGACTATGGTCATGCTGAGTTGCTTTTTCTTTGTATTTCATTCTCTGAAATACATCTGAAAGATGGAGGATGTCTTCAGCCCATCATCAGGTAGTATACCTAAGTGTGAGCTAGTTTTTCCTTATGTAAAAATGTTTGCTGTTCTTATATGTGTATTTACTATTATAGCAAAAATAATGAGAAGCAATATTTATGTGAAAAGCAACATGTAGCAGTCTCCTTTTATTTTCTTTAATAAAAAATATCAATTTCAAAAGGGTGGGAACTAGAAAGAAACAATTTCCATAAACTGCGGCTGTTTATTTTAGGGCCAGTTGTTTTCAAAAGTCCTCCGCCTTCAGAGAAATCCTGCTAACAGATTCTTTTTGAAGTACAAATTAAACTTCTGGCTCCTTCTTCAAAATAAAATCCTGATCTACCCTGAGTGACCAGTCACTGTTTCTAAGTTTCAAATACCAAACAGATTACCTGCTGACACTTAGAATAAAACAGATGCCATGACACTGGCTTCAATCCTCATTTTTTTCTCTCCTAAACACTGAGATTTAGTCCTGTAACGTCTCTTGGCACACATTTGTTTTTAATGTGCTTATTTGGAAGCAGAACTTGTTTGAAGTCTTTGAACTTCACGGTTGGTGTTTCTCCACTGATTTTTAAAAAGTTGTAGATATCAAAGATACGTTAAAATAACAATAAATGTAACATCTTTCAAAATTACAGAGCTGTGCATTAGATTTGGAATCTAGTTTGTAGTTCTGTTTTATGTCTTAATCTCTGTTGCTCCTACCCGAGAACACAAAATTCTTTTCCTTATGTGCTAGCCTAGTATTTATTGAACAAATATACTTGAATGCTTACTTGTTAAGACCACTGCGTTGTCTGAAGGAGAAATGGACAGCTCGGCAACATCCTCCTCATTTTTCACAGGCGAGTAGCGTACCAGGAGGTTGGTCAGTTCAATGGATGAGGGTGGAGCCCAGGTGACACGCATTGTGTCGGGACCAACATTGGTAAATCGCAAATCAGTGGGAGGAGGGACAGCTGGTTTCAAATAAGAGGGAAGACTCAGTTAATGTCACTTAAAAAATAAAGCTTAACAAGGATAGCTGGAAAGGTAAAAAACCAGTATTTCATGCATAAAGGAAACGAGTCACCATCATGCAAACAGTCTCATCTAATCTAAAGTCATAGTGAACTACTGTTAAAAATAAAACACTACACCCAGTACTGTTAGGCCCCTTTAACCTTTCTGCCATCCATATAAAGAAAAATTTTAATTCACTTTCAAATACATAAAATCAAGGTGCATGATTAATACCACTGATGATTATTTGATCCCAGGCTGAAGAGGCTTAAGTTGCCACACAGCAAAGAGAAACGTAGCGATACTTTCCAAAGAAACACGTGCACACAGACAAGACGGAAGGGCCCTAAATGCCCCCCGACAGGACTGACTACAGCTACGCCACAGCTACAATTCCATCAGTGGGTCTACTCGCAAGTGAGAAGGGCTCATGCAGATGGGTTCTCAGCATGTTTCTTACCATGCAGGGCAGAGAACCTTTATAATGTTGCATGCTGGTCCCCAGTCTGTGGTTAAAGAGGAGTTTCTTCACCTTATCATGGCAATAAAACCTAGAATGTACCAAAGTCTCTTTTTCTCCTACCAAAAAAAAACCCTCCTTCCACTCGAACCTAAATTTCAATTAGTGTTTAGACACTCACACACACGATGGTAGAGTTTATGAAAGAGTAGAAGGAAGAGTCTAATGGTACATTTTGGAAGTACATTTCTTCTTATTAACTGGTGCTCTTGATACAATTTGGTATACAGGTTAGATTTTTAAAAAAAAATTCCAGGTCTGCAATTTGATAGATTAGATATCTATATTTCTCTAGCTTTATACAAATTCATATTCATGGCTTCAATGAAAATGTACTTAAGACTATGGCATATGTCTTCATCCAATCAGTGAAGCATATGCCTTCCACTCCTTACCCCCTGATGTACCCTCTCTTAATCTTTGGGAAATTGCTGGGTTCTGCCCTGAAACGTCCAAATGTAACCAGAGTGACTGGGGACAGCATGCAGCACCATCCATGTCTTAAACACAGAAGTTTTCAAAATTCACCCGTTTGCTGTGTCAGTGTAGTAGGGGCACTCTCTCCGCCATTAATGAGAGTGATAACGCTGATGTCATAGTCAATGCCGGGCTCCAGCCCTGTGACTGTGTAGTATCCTACTGAGGAGTCCACAAAATCTTCAAAAATAGGGATACCTTCTCCTGCCGCAACTACTGTGATGCGGTACCCAATAATGGTGGAAGAGTTTAGCGGGGTCCACCTCAGGCCGATGCTTGAATCAGTTATATCAACAAAGCTTAGGTCAGTGAGTTGGGGCACCTCTATTGAGTTACAAAGCAAAGGAGGGCAAAAGGAAAACAGAGGCAAAAAAGAGGAAAAAATAAAGCAGTGTACATCAGGTTACTAGTGGTAAAATAGTGTTAAAGCAATGATGGTAATATGCAATCTGTTCCAAATTATCTGAAAAGACTTTTTAAGCACCATGAATAGTTTGCTTCCCTGGGAGAATAAAACAGTTTACAATATTCCTTTAGGGATGTTTGGTTTGTTTCTTTTTTGAAAATCCCCAAAACAGTAAAGTGTGAACCTCTCAGGTTCGAAAGATTACAGTCCTGTTTGGGATATCAAAACCATTCTTAGAACCTAGATATAATATCTATAGTAAGTAACAGCAAAGTTTAAAAAATAATCTGAAACTTTTTAGTAGGAGAATAAAGCTTGCATGAAAAAGGTCCAAAAAATTAACTGATGAGTTTTTCTTTTTTTTTCCCATAGAAAAACTCATGACAACATCAGGGCCATAATGCTAACGCATTATGAATGTATGGTATAAAATGTGCCATTCAAAAGCACATTCAGGTGAAAGGCCTGAGTCCAAGGCCACTGTTAATATTTTGTTCATTTCATAATCAAAGTTATTTAATTAGTATTAGTAAAAGCATTCTACCAAATTGTGCCAAGAACACAATCTGTCCAACGCTTTCATTCCGTCATGATTCAATTTTGGATGAACAATAGACCTATCCCAAGGTAGGTCTCTTCAATGTTGTCATTCAACCACAAGAAAGTACACCCTAAAAGTGTGGCCTTTCTTTTTCCTTTTTCTTTTTCAATTAAAAAAAAAAGGGATTTGAAATAGCAAAATGAAGAACTGAATGTGTGTGTCAACCAAGAGCTATTTCAGTGCTCACATATGGAGACTGTAAGATCAGGCAAAAATGTACAGATGGGATGCATTTACCATATTACTTTTTGCCTGTTGGTACTGAGTACAGACATGTGACATCGTTTTAGTAATATTTCCACGTGAGCAGACAGTACAGAGTTAATGCCATGGTTGCCACTCCACTGCATACCCATCGCGACAAAAAGCATCCCAGTGAAGCACAGACAGTCAAGCAGTGTTAACAGCAAGCATTTGTCCAAATAGTGGCTTTGACGTCATGGTTCTAGAGAGTGTGGTTGGGAGGTCAGAATTAAATCCCAAACATATTTTGACACACTCAACCATCTGGGGATGAAGAGGTTAATCCCCACTCTTATTGGAACTGCCTCTCTGAAGATAACAGCTGATTTTTCCATTACCTGGGATGATGGTATCAGAGATAGGGACACTTTCCTTGTCATCTTTGACAGTGTAAACACTGACATTGTACTCCAGGCCCGGACTCAGGTTTTCAAAGGTGCAGGAACTCTGATCGGCATGGACCACTTCCTCCAGAGAGTATCCCTGCTGGCCATTTGTGGGGGTGGTGGTGATTCTGTAGCCAGTAATGTCTGCAGAAAACAGAAAGGAGAAAGTTACTGCCCAGAACCTTTGCCACCCAGAGCCAATTACTAGACTGATGCACCCTTGAAGGGGAATGGGGAAAGGACTCAATATTCACGCGCTGAAGACTCCACCTACTGTCATTCAGCACTTACAACAACTCTTTGAGGAAGGTATTAATATCCTCCATTTAAAGAAAATCTTGGAAAGGGAAAATGATTACCAAAGGCTCTTCTGTCTTAAATTCCATGTTCCTCCTACCATGTGTACCCTGATTTTCCTTAGCTGGTCATTTGCAGGACAGCTGAAGGGTATTCTTTTATACTTGCTTAGCACAGAACTGGCTCTCACCCTTAGGCATACTCCCCAAAATAGGCTCTCTTCATTTATTAAAATAAGGTCTGAACCTAGGGGATTTATAGGTGGGGAAGATCCCCTGGAGAAGGGAATGGCTACCCACTCCAGTATTCTTGCCTGGAGAATTCCATGGACAGAGGAGCCTGGCGGGCTACAGTCTATGAGTTTGCAATGAGTCAGACATGACTGAGTGACTAATATTATTCAACAATAAAGAAAGGAGAAAAAGTGAAAAACAAAAGTGACTATTTATTCTAGGAAAAGTATATTGGGATTTCCCTGGTGGTTCAGTGTTTAAGACTCTGTGCTTTCAATGCAGGGGCCTTGGGTTTGATACCTGGTCAGGGAATTAAAATCCCATATGCTGCATGGCATGGCCAAATTAAAAAAAATAGTGTATTAACTGCTGAAGACTTCAGAAATCATAGAAGTGGGGCAGTGAGAGGGTTGAGGGGAGGAGAGAGACATTCACATTAAAATAGCAATGACCAGAGAGTCACAGGGACAGACAAAGAGTAAACTGAGAAAGTATGTTTAAGTTAAACTTACTAAAAAGGGAGAAAATGATGGTATATTTTATAATTAGGAATAAGGTGACCACTTTGGAAGGAATGATGCTAAAGCTGAAACTCCAGTACTTTGGCCACCTCATGCAAAGAGTTGACTCATTGGAAAAGACTCTGATGCTGGGAGGGATTGGGGGCAGGAGGAGAAGGGGATGACAGAGGATGAGATGGCTGGATGGCATCACTGACTCGATGGACGTGAGTCTGGGTGAACTCCGGGAGTTGGTGATGGACAGGGAGGCCTGGCGTGCTGTGGTTCATGGGGTCGCAAAGAGTCGGACACGACTGAGCGACTGAACTGAACTGAACTGAAAGTAGTATATACAAGGAATTCCAACTGGATGGGAAATGAATGTTTGGGTCATTACATGTGCTAATGACCATTCAGATGGACAGACTAAACCATCCATTAAGACTAAATATTAATGATCTAGAGTCTGACAAGCATGAAACTTGCCAACCTAAAAGTTTCAACTTAAGAGTGATTCATTTTGATATTTGGCAAAACTAATACAGTTATGTAAAGTTTAAAAATAAAATAAAATTAAAAAAAAAAAAAAGAGTGATTCAACTGGAAATAGTGTAGTTTGGGCTTAAATGATGCTTCTACAGGTAATGAAAACTTCACAAAATCACTTTACTTCAGAGGGAATTAAAAAGGATATTTTGAGCTAGCTTTATTGTGTGTGACAGCACATATTGATCTGATTTAGAGATAATTGCCTCAACTGTGTATCCCAGCAAAGGTAAGAACTATTTTTAAAAAATGAGAGTACAAATCAGAACAGTGAAATAATAAGCAAAATAAAGCCATCTAATAAGTACACATAGTAGTTAATGTTAATGCCATCAACATTAGTTGGCATTTGTTTCTAATTTAGAATTTTCCCAATAATGAATATCCTGATATCTCAATAGTAATTCCCCCAATATAACCAATGATAAATATTTTAGTTAACATTTCTCATAGACTTGACAAAGACCAGGAATATCTAAAATTTCTCTTGCCATTGCCCCATTCCATAATGATACTTGAATATTGTCATAGATATCTCTACACATATTAGGATTGTATGGGGCTTCTCTGATGGCTCAGCAGGTAAAGAAACAGACTTAAATGCAGGGGACACTGGTTCAATCCCTGGGTCGGGAAGATCTCCTGGAGGAAATGGCAACCCACTCCAGTATTCTTGCCTGGAAAATTCCATGAACAGAGGAACTTGGCAGGCTACAGTCCATGGGTATAAATATGTGTGAACGAGTTTAGATAAAAGCTTTATGTAAAGCTTTAAAAAAAACAATCACGGAATGCATTTAGCCAAATTTCTCAGTATTGAGTATAAGTAAAACTAATAATTAAGATCCAAATACATGACACTCAATGTGAGAGTGAGTCTGAACACTTAAGTTACAATCCCAGTTCTGTAACATTTGTGACAATGGATGTAAGTTACTTTTTTACAAGTTTTTTCATTCTGTAAAAGTGAGGTCATTTCTACCTTTCATTACCCTTAGAATCCTGTCCTCTGATACATTGCGGGCTTACCGGGGGTGGTACTCCTCTCCCAGGAGACGGTAAGCACTCCAGTGTCAGGGTTTGCCTCCAGGTGCAAGTTCGTTGGTGGGGACAGTGCTACACAGAAAAAAATTTTAATTAAAAGTTAAAGTTCGGATGGAGTTTCCCAGGTGGTGCTAGTCGTGAAGACTCTGCCTGCCAATGCAGTTGTTGTAAGAGATGTGGGTTCAACTCCCAGGTCAGGAAGATCCCCTGGAGGAGGGCATGCAAACCCACTCCAGTATTCTTGCCTGGAGAATCCCATGGACAGAGGAGCCTGGAAGGCTACAGTCCATGGGGTCACAAAGAGTTGGACACGACGGAAGAGACTTAGCATGCACGCACACATGCACACAAAACTAGCATAAAGTGCTTGAGCTGTAGAATTTCTCTCCCTTCCTCCCCACCCCTTCCCTCTCTCCCTTCCTTCAATTACCAGTAAAAATAAAGAAGTTGTACTTTAAAACCATGATGGATAGCAATTCTCTAAGAGCACTTTTTTTTTTTAACAATTTTAAATTTTGCAACACTGCTGAAATCTTTTTCTGTGTTGTCAATTCACAGATAACTTTTGATATGGAAAGAACACTTCTGATGTCATGAATTATATGATATCAGTTGAACTTGCTACTCCAGACTTAGAGAATAGCTAATAATATAAGTAGGAATGAAATCTTTCCCTTGTGTCATTATCGTAAGTAAAAAGCGATACCGCTATCAGTTACCTTTAAAAAGTGCCAACAGTTTAAAATATGAAAAGAGGCAAAGAACTCTTACGTGTCACCACTTTCTTCACAATTGGTGCCTCTCTCTCTTGCCCGTCTCTGAGGACAGAGATGGTGTAAACGTATTCCACACCTGGAGTCAGGCCAGACACCACGATGCTCCCTGACTCTGAAGTCACTTCTCGGGGTGCTTCTCCTCCCTGGCTTGGTCGTACACCCAGCTAGGAGAAAGAAGACAAAATCAACACCAAGGACAAATATTTCCAGAGCTGGGTTACTGCTGAGAATTTGTGGTTACGCTTCGCATAATGTGGACTCCTCAGGAACTGTACTCTGCTTTTAGTTGGGAATAAGTTGGGACCTTACTTTAGCTCTATTAAATAATTTCACTGGAAATTCCCCAGAACTGGGGGGACGGTGCCAGTTAAGGCAAGTATCTTCCAAAACTAAGTTAAGGTAGTTTATAATGGAAGGTTCCAGAGAAACATCATTACATATTGCTTCACTTGATAAATAACCTCCTGGTACAAACCAGAAGTACACAAAGGCTTTTGGCTACATGTCCTTTCGTTTCTTATTTTCTTTTTGCTGGAAGAAATCCTCGCGTTCTCTCTTTAATGAGTTACTAACATTCAACTTAGGTACCAGCCCCTGTAACACTTTGTACTTCAAAAACAGTCCTTTTGAAGAAGTATATTCACAGCTTCAAATGCAAGATTGGTATGTTACAAAAGAAGAATTAAGATTACTATGCCCAGAATTTTCAACCCTTTTAGTATTTTATTTTAAAAAACCTAGGTAATATTGTGTCATCAGGGTTCAACTCTGGAGGCAGCCTTAGTAAGGTATAAGGCTTCTAAAAGTCCAAATGACACTACTAAGGGAAATTTAAAAGATACATTGACGATCTTCAAAAAGGGATTCTCTGTATTTAAGTAGTGTAATTACCAATATGCTATTGCATATTTCAAAAAAGAAGTGGTCTTTGGTATATATTTTAAAACAAACAATCACTAGGATTTAGTCTTGATTTTCAAGTATACTAAATATTTCTCTCTCCACTCTCTAAATTCCAAAGAAAGGAAATCTTTAAACACATTCATTTGTATTCCTCACTTCCCTAATACTATTACTTTAAAAAAACAAGTATCCAGATCTATAGGGAAGAGTTTAATCTTAACTTCTATTAAGAGATTCACCCAAGGGGCTTTGAACAAGTTGAGATGAAACTGATTGAATGAAAATGTGATTTTTGAGCTATTCTGAGTTTAATTGGTCTCCCTAAATTGGTTTTTGTGAACTTGATACCTATTTAGAACAACACAACAAATGCGGTTTCCCTATATATATCTTTAAATGTAATTCCCTGCAGGAAAGGATAGAGAAAATAAGATAACAACAAATAACAGCTTCATACTAATGTTTTCTTCTTTGCAAAGCACTTTTACAGCCTCAATCCATCTTTCCAGCAATTCAGGGAGGCAGAAGTATTGTGATGCTCTGACAATGTGGCCAGAGAGGTACGAACAGAAACAGGATAAAACCCAAGTCACCCGATTCTTGAAACATCCTGTTTTAACCACATCCAGAAACACGAGGGCACCTCAGGGCTATATCACTAGAGATTAGGAACATCTGCAATTTACCTTAAAGCCAATCCTTGGGGCAGGTGTCCATGTAATCACAATGGTGGTCTCAGTCACCTCTGTGTTGTAAGGTGGGATGGAGCCCAGAGGCTGCACTGTGAAATGGAATCAAAAAAGCACGTGTTCAAACCTCGGAATCACAGAGAATACAGATAAATGTTTTTTATCTGGTACCTCAGTTCAGCCAACTAACGATCCAAAATGTAACATTTAACATATATGAAAATTTGGAGTAGATCAGTGCCTTTCAATCTTTCATGTACCACACAAATCATCTGAGACCTGGCTTAAATGCAGGATCTGATTCTGTAGGTGCATATGTGGCTGGGTAGTTTGCCTTTCTGTAACACCAATGCCGTAGGTCCATGAATCACATTTGAATAACGAGGAGTTGGATGACCACAGAGGACACTTTCAACTCCTTGGATTCTGTAATCTGTGTATTTTCATCATGTTTGGGATTTGAGTTTGATGACAACAACTTTCCCGATCATCAGTATAAAATCCCATATAAAATGTAAAATTGGCCATCACAAACTGATTATCACTCTGCTTCTTAATCATTATTTTGAGAACAATGGTTAAATTATAGATTATGCTGAGTCATTCCATAATGATGGCCAATTATTTTTTATTTCATATAGGAGTAACTAACTAACAATATTGTGATAGTTTCAGGTGGAAAGCAAAGGGATTCAGCCATACATATACACGCATCCATTGTCCCCCAAGCTCCCTTCCCATTCAAGCTGATGGCCAATTATTTTTGGGTGCAAAAAGAGATGTCATATGAAAGTTAAACAAAATCTGCCACCATGGATGAACTTATAAATTCTAAATAGTCTTTCTTTAAATATATAATTATTCATTCAGAATACTCACAGTACAGAAATTTAGCATTCTGCCACTGGAATTAGGTATTATAAGAAAAGTTGATTTCAAATCTCCTAGATCCTGACATCACTTTTATTTCTTAGTGAAAATAATACTTAAAAAAAAAGGAAGAGTATGTGTACACAAAGTTGAGATACACATTTTCAACAGTCTTACAGACTTTATCATAAACTTAAACTCTTTAAAATGTAATTGGCAGAACAACTAAACCTTGTAATAAGGGGAACAAGCATTTCGATAACTGGCTGCTATGGGAAAGGTGAGGTCTTAGAAGTTAAGGCATTTGTATCAGGTGAGTCAAATGCCAGGTTTTCGAGCATGTGGCCATGGCACATGGCCTTCATAATTTCTTCCTCTTTGCATCCCAACCAAATTTTTGTACCCACCGAGAAAAAACTTAGCAAATGCATTTTTCTTCTAAATTATGAATGGCTGATTTGACAAAGACATCCTGCAGACTTAGACAAATGAATATTAAAAGTTTTTATTTTATTACTCAGCTCCAGTCATGGGAAAATTCAGGCCCAGCACTGCAATTGTCTTCCAATCTAGATTTTCATGTGCAACTTTTAAAAAATTACTTTGAAAATCCTGTTGTCTGAAAAAACAAAATATGTGTGTGGGCTCCTTTGTAATGACTGCTCTAATGGCTGGACTGAAGTTCTACTGGTTTAGAGGCATGTTTCACGAGTATGTTATTATTTTGATGATGTTTTCAGGAGAATTAGGATGGGTGACCCATGACGCCTTCCCAGAGTCACTGAAATCATACACTATTTGGTTGCCACTGACTTTGCCAAAATGCCATGGCCATCCCTGAGTGACAATTTAATGACCACAAGAAACAATTCAGGGAGCAGTCAGTTTCTTTCACTGAACATCTGGGAAAGCCACAATTTTTTCAAAAAAAACATTCTCAACTGTCTTGGGCTTTACGATTGGGTGTTTTCTATTGCTTGAGCCAGCCAGCTAAAAGGTTCCCAAGTTTAAGATGATGCTCTCTGCCTGGGAACACCATTACAGGAAACCCTCCAAACCACAAACCCACAAACTGATGGCAAACAAAGAATGTGACTGTAAGTATGAGCTATGGAGTCTGGCAGTTCTTGTTAGGTGAAGGACAGCCTGGATGTTAAAAAAATAAAATCTGCCCTATTTATAAAGGAGTAGGCTGGTTTTCCCCCAGAAACAGCTCTCCTACCCCCACCATATGCTCTTAAGAATTTAGTACAAGTTATAAAACCCAGAAAAGTTATTCCAGAATTTAGTTTGGTAACAGTAAAAAAAAACTACAGAAACTTAGAGCAATTCCAAAAATATGCAAGTCCAGCTGATGTTCACCACCTCAGAACACCCTGCTAACAGAAGCTTATTTAAATCTAAAGCATGGGGAGGCTTCCCAGGTGGTCCAGTGGTTAGAAAGCATGGATTCTACCCCTGGTCAGGGAACTAAGATCGTGCATGCTGCACAGTGTAGCAAAGAAAAAAAATGTTAAACCTAACTTTGATTGAGCTGTTTTCACAATCATCTAGTCAACAAATATTTTTTGAAAGCATACTATATGCAAGGCATCACTTTTATCTAATAAAAGAAGTTTTGTCAGTTAACTCAAATAAAATTTTATTTTTATAAATGTACTGTGTATACAATAAAATAACATGTCCAGTATATCAAAGTCTCCAAAAGTACTTGAAATAGCCAATAATTGCCCCACCCATGCCACTTATTATTGTTAGTATCATTAAAAATGCTTTTTCTTAGAGAAATGCAAATCAAAACTACAATAAGATACCACCTCACACCAATCCGAATGGCCATTATTATAAAGTCTACAAATAAAAAACATTGGGATCGCTTCTCGGCCTTTTGGCTAAGATCAAGTGTAAAAAACACTGGAGAGGGTGTGGAGAAAAGGGACCCATTCCTACACTGTTGTGGGAATGTAAATTGGTGCAGTCACTATGGAGAACAGTATGGAGGTTTTTCAAAAGAACTGAAAATAGAGGTGCCATATGATCCAGCAATTCCACTCCTGGACATATACACAGACAAATTATAATTCTAAAAGATACATACATCCCTAGATTTATAGCAGCACTATTTACAACAGCCAAGACACAGAAGCAACCTAAATGTCCATCAACATATGAATGAATAAAGATGTGGTACATATATTAAAATAGAATATTACTCAGCCATTAAAAAGAATGAATGTCATTTGTAGTAACATGGGTGGACCTAGAGATTTTCATACTAAGTGAAGTCAGAAAGAAGGACAGATGCCATATATCACTTACGTGTGGAATCTAAAATACAACACAAATGAACATATCTACAAAAAAAAAAAAGGCTCACAAATGCAGAGAACACCCTTGCGGCTGCCAAAGGAAGGGGAGGTGGGGGAGGAAAGATTGGGAGTTTGTGATTAGAAGGTTCAACTAGTATATATAGGATGGATATACAACAAGGTCCTACTGTACAGCACAGGGAACTATACACAACATCCTGTGAGAAATCATAATTGAAAAGAATATGAAAAAGAATATATTTTCATATGTATAACTGAGTCATTTTGCTGTTCAGCACATATTAACCCAACATTGTAAATCAACTATTTTTTCAATAAAATAAACAAGATGCTTATTCTTTTATAGGCATTTTATCCAACAAAAGAAACTATGTAAAATATGTTTCATGTTAAAAAGTAAAAAAGATAACACGTGGTCAGTAAAAGACTACTACTAAATTCTCCGTTCTAATGCAATGAATGTCATCTATAAGAAACAGGTATTTATAAGAAATACAAAGATACTGATTTCATGTTAATAGATTTTAGAGTCTTAGTAACATATAACATAAAATAGCAACATCCAAAGGTCAGCTTATAGATAAAAAGTAGATTTTACTTGTTTATGACTAGTAGTTACTTAGGAAAAAGCATTTACTGCCAAGCTTTATACATGCAATTTAAATGGAAATAAATTTTTAGTAAATTATGAATTCCTACAAAGAAAATTTTATAGACACTTTTTTTGTGTGAAATAAATTCCACAGTAATTTATAAACTAAACTTATATTCACTTTTTGAATGCTTTTTAACATCTATTTTTCAAGTTAGAGTAAGATTTGTGGAAAGCTTTTAGGAAACTGCAAGCTAGTTTACAGTTGCAATATGTGCTGAAAAAGTGTTAAGTTAGGTCCTTCTGTAATTCAAAATGAGCTAAAAACAGCAATTAATGCTTATCTAGAAATTATGGGTCTCATATTTCTTTGTAATGTAAATGAGATGCATTAATAGAAATCAATTCATGAATATGAATTTAATAGAAACCAACTCATGAATACAATCCTCTATTGTGATATAGCCATGAGATTTACGGTCACTTCCTGTAAAGTGTTGAGCAAAAGACAGACATGACCAAAAATTACTATCAATATTTTTCCTTCTGTGGAATTTTGAGAGTGATTTAAGAAAAGTTAAAAAAAAAAAAAAAGCTATCCTGTTCTGCAGAAGTACTTTAATCTGCTGTTGTCAACACTCATTACTTCCTTAGCTTCTTGTCCTGTTGGTTTCTATTCAACTGGTAGATGTTTTTCTTTCACATTTAATGCTGTCGTTCGATGCACAAAGTATCAGGATGTAGACACAGTGGCTGATTTTTTTCTTGCCTTAACTAGTATTTAGTAAATTCATTTAATTCAGTAGCATTCAATTTTCGAATAACTTGGGTGTCTTAAACCATGCTACTCAAAGTACTGGTCTAGGAGGAAATAAGGATCTTGGTAACATATATCATATAACTCACTGCTTCCTTCATCAAGAAAACTTTGCTTCAAAAAGTATTAACTGAACAGCATGCTCCCTGATCCATTCTGGCATAAGCTCATTAGTCCACGTAACAAACAACTCACAGAGCAGCAGTGGGTCCATGGATCACACTTTGAGTAGGACCACTTTAAATATCTCTTTTTCAAATTAAAAATAATTATTTAAAACTTGTACAAAATTTTTAAGTTAACTTTGTTCTTTTTTGGCCACACTGCACAGCTTGTGGTTCCCTGACCAGGGAACTAGGCAGGGACAGCAGAGAGTCTTAACCACTGGACCGCCATGAAATTCCCTAAGTTAACTTCTTAAAAAATGGATGAAGGAGAGAGAATGTAAATACAGATGAGACATCACCAAGAAAAGACATTTAAATTTTGACTTACAAGTGGTGAAGACTCCGGTGACTCTGGGGCTCTGCTGATTGCCCTTCAGGGCTACAAGGCTTACAGCATACTCAGAGCCAGGCTGCAGGTTCCTCAGTGGGTACTGCGAGGCTGCGGGCCCCACGTTGTACTGCTTGGGCTGGCCTCCCCGGGTCAGGCCCACGGTCAGTCGGTACCCGACTATCCGGGCGCGAGGTGGAGTCCAGGTCACTATGACCGTGGTATCGGTTTCATTGATAAACTGGAGGTTGGTGGGAGCATCCAATTCTAGAAAAAGAGATGAAACATGTCAAGAAGTAGCTGCACTTCAGAATTATCATACTGAAATCCTAAAGCTTGACTGAATTTTCTAAGTTCTTTCTTCTCAAGGTTGAAACAAAGATCAAAACCTTGGAAATACTGAGCCATGAAGAAGAGACTGAGTGCTACAGAGAACTTCACAAAACTCTTGTCAGTCATGAGAAATCACTCACTGTGTTTGCCTGACTTTGATCCTGTGGAAAGTTTATAATTTTCCAGCATGATTTTCCCATTACCCTCAGAAATTACACTACCATTGCAGAGATGGTATTTAAAAACAAAAGCCAGTACTTGTGAAGCTATAGTTTGTTCTGCTCTGAGCCAAATAGGTGAAGAAAACAGAAATAAACCCATGAGGGTAAGAAGAAAAGTTCCACATGGAGCGCAGTGACGTTTTCTGCATTTATTCAATGACTAATCCTTTGCTTGAATAATAAAAGTAACTTTCACCTGATTCAGATGAGACAAAAATGATAACATATACTCAGAACCTCAGATTCATGGCAAGAACCTGGTGAGTTTGCCCTAGCACAAAGAATCACATAAATTGTTGGTTTTCTTCTTGAGTGTGATAACTGGCAATTTCCCTACAATAATTTAAAACACTTTTCAGAGGGAGGAAATGTTTAAGAGGTAGTCAAGTATACAACAAAGCATGGGCTTTGGAGTCAAAAAGACATAGGTCTATGTGGATCCCCACTCCATCATTTCTCAGCTCTGTTACTTTGCAGGTTGCAGCATTTTTTATAAGCTTCAGTCTCTTCATGTATCCCGTAGGGATAATAATAAGACCTTCCTTATTAACTCAAAATGAGGATTAAATATGAGGATAATAAAGAACTGAGCATATGACCTGGTGCTTAATACACATTGAATGTTTTAGTAATTACTATTTATAAATAATTCTGCTATAAAAGGATTAGGAGACTATACTCGAAGTCTGACTTAGGTATATTTAGTTACACAAATAGTACTCAAATTTTCAATCCATGTCTCCATTAGCAAGGAAAATTAGGCTAAGTTTTGCTCCTTTCGTGTCATGTCCCCATGTATTTGGGAAATGGACTACCATTTAGCCTCTATGGAGGCTATACATTTCCTGGCCTCTGAGTATGTTCCTGTTTCTAATTGTGAACCCAGGAGTGAATGGAATGCTGCCCATTGATCACAAGTGGAAAGGGAGGGTAGAGATAAAGGACCCCAAACCTACTGGTTGCCTGCTGTGCCGTCAGAGGCTTGCTCTCCCTCCCCTGGTTCACAGCAAAGACTTTGAAGTGATAAGTGACCCCAGGGGACAGCCCGGTGACTTCTGCAAAGGTGTTCCTGCTGATGGGCAGCCTCTGCCCATGCTCCCCGGGCAGGTTGACGGGGATCACATCCACGCGGTAACCGGTTACTGGACTCTCTGGGGGTGTCCACATGATGGTGATCTTCACATCTGTCACCTCCACAAACTGCAGGTCCCTGGGAGGGGGAACTTTATCTAACAGACAAGAGCCAAGCAGTCATTCGCAATTCCTGCTGAGGATTATTTTTAAAAAACCAGTTTGCCAAATGTTTATAAGGCAATTCATAGAGCCCCTCTCTTCAGAGCAAAGCTGTTTTCTCTTTAAATCTAAGAACACATTTTGGGGGTTATATTTTCATGGTTTAGTCATCTTGCTTACATTTGACATTTAAAACTATTATGTAAAATGTGAATGTAAGCAGATGAGTTTCCATCAAATGAAGTGTCCTATTGGGGGGTTTAAAATAAACATACCCCCCAAAACCCCTAAGCAAACTCTTGTGACAACAGAAAAAATGTGGTTTTTACTTTAATGAATCTTTTTTTAATACTTAAGAGCAACAGATGAACTACCCCTTAGGTTTCTTGGGGAAAATATGAAAGCTTTATGCTGTCAATTTTTAATCAGGAAAGCCAATAGCCAGCTTTTATTAGTTACTTTACAGTGAGAACATTTCAGCTAAATTTCATAAGTTCAGGGATAGAGTAATCTATAGGATGACTTGCATATAGGAACCATAGACAGAGGCAAAATAAACCCCCCAAAGAGACAATTATTCTTTGATCTTACACGTCTGGTTGTCCCTAGCAGGCTCATGGAGTGAACACAAGCCAAGGTTGGTTTTGTTCCTCTGGCAAAATGGAGGTTCAAGATGTGACTTTCTTAAGCCTTAAAAGGTAAGACAGCACAAGAAGCAGCTTTAGGTTACCTGAACGTGGGACTCCAGTGGTTTCTTGCTGGATGAAGACCGGAGTACTTTCTTGATTTTCTTCCACAGCATAGATGGTGATGTTATACTGAACGCCAGGTTGCAAGTCACTGAGAGTGACAGAGTTGGCAGTTTCAGGAAGATTGAGTTCTGTGCTACTACCCTCTACGGATGGGGAATAGACGATTCTGTATCCTGCAGATTCAGAAGAAAAATAGTAAAACACACTGATGAAACACAGGTTTCAAAAGGCATAAATTCCCCTTTCCTAATAGCCCTTAGCATCTTGGTAGATCACTCTTGAAGAGTGAGCAATTCTTCTGGACTCATTCAATAGTGCTACTTCTTATAAGAACTGTTCAGTCCAAAGATTAAATAAGAATAGTCATGCAAAGCTTTTTAATAATAAAGATCATCCTCAAAGACCGAGATCCTTAATAAATGTCTATTAGAGAAGCCGGGAGGTGAAAATATTCATGTTAAATCGATTTCTTTTTCTTTGAGCTCTAGATGATGGGAGCAATCAAGGAACCACTCTGAGCCAGAGTTGTCTAGCCTGTCTATGTCTTTTAAGAACTTCAGAAACAGTGAAATCACCTAATGAGCTAATAAGGCATCTCGGCTGCCTCTAAGAATAAGTCTCAGAGTGAGGTTTTCAGAAGAACTACCCCTCGTCTATCATGGGAATGCCTTGTTTAATAAATCCATGAGCTGGATTTCGAGGTTTGTGCCTGTGTGATTGTGTGTGTGCATGTTTGTGTGAAACAGGTTAATTAAGACATATTTAAGAGGAAATTATTCATAAGAAAGTAAGGCTGTAAGGCTTAATTAATACCACACACAGACACACATATATCTACACTATGGTCCAGGAATTACAATAGAGATATATAAGTGATTTGCCTGCTCCTAGATCAGAATCCACTCCCTCACCTCTTACGGCAACAAGATTAACATAGGAGCCAAGAAGAGGCAGGTACGCTGACCTGTGATGGGCGCCCTGGGTCTGCTCCAGCGAACGACAATGGAAGTGTCATCAACCTGGTCCACGGTAGGGTCAGGAGGGGCGTCAGGTGCTAACAAAGAAAGGAAGAAATGAGTAAAGCAGGAAATACTGCTATGGGTCTGTTTCACAGGGGGAAAAAACATCTTTTCACACCACACATACCTGTGGTCTGTGAGGTAGACAGGATCAAATTCTGCTCTCCTTCCTCGGATATCTCGTAAACATTCACAGTGTATTTTCGGCCGGGAAGCAGGTCAGGGATGTTCACGGAAGTGGCTGTGCTGGGAAGATCTTTGAAATAAAAGGGAAAGGTTACTATCAGAGCATACCAATCCCTCTAAGGACTCCATAACCTTTGAGAAGGATAGTTTTAAAACTATATATTCATGGGGGTGGAGGGAATGAATGAAGAAAACTATAAAGAAATATACTAATGTATAGTCAGTAATTATCAATGCACTATGAGATATTTTTTCCCCCTTTATCAAATATTTTCTCTAAGGATATATAATTTTAAACCGCCCCCAAATTTGTAAACGTTGTCCTCTGTAGTTAGAAGTCTAAGTAGTGGTTATGGGTGAGGGATGATGGGGGAGGAGGGATGTTCTTTTTCTTGATCTGGGTCCTGGTCACGTGGGTGTGTTCTTTTTATAAAAATTCACTGAGTTCTATGTTTATGATTTGTGTACTTTTCAGTGTGTATATTTCTCCACAATAAAGTTTTTAAAAGTCTGTTACACATGAGAATCTGAAAAGCATGAATAAGGGTACTGTGTCTCTCCCAAAGCTAACAGTCCCCATGCTGGCAATTACTTCCAGGAAGAACACACTATTGTTATGTGGACCTGTGCCCAGGCTAACACATAACACAGCTCCCACCAGGGACCAGGAAAGTGAGCATGGTTCAGGAAACACCCAGGTTGGTTCTAAAAAGGGTCAGTTGTTTTCCGTCCTCACACTGGAGGGTCAACTAGTTCCAAACTTCCCAGGCCACCTGCGTGGATGCCGCCCCCCCCCACCCCCCCCCGCCCAGCTCCACCCCCAGCAGAATCTGCCAGCAGCTGGTCATCAACACATTGAGCTCACCCAGGTACTGTGGTTCATCTCCCTCTTCACTCAGCTCATACTCCACCCGGAATCCAGACACAGTGTCCGAAGCCGAGACCCAGGAAACCACAAAGCTGCTGGCTGTGATTTCAGTCACCGACTCAGAGGTGGCCACAACAGGAGACAAGGGTGTGGTCTCTCCCGTCACAGTGTTGCCTAGAGTCACAGAGAGGACAAAGAGCCTTCAGCCACAGATAAAACTTACTACCATCATCTGTAAAATACCATTAAAAAAAAAAATGTAGGTGCCGGACTTCCCCATTAGTCCCAGTGGTTAAGAATCCACCTGCCAATGCAGTGGACATGGGCTTGATCCCTGCGTCCAGGAACTAAGATCCCACATGTTACAGGGCAACCAAGCCCATGCACCACAACTACTGAAGCCCATGCGCCCACGCTCCACAACAAGAGAAGCCACCAGAACAAGAAGCCCACACTGCAACAAAGAGTAGCCCCAGTTCACTGCAACTAGAGAAAGCCAATGCAGCAGTGAAGACCAGCGCAACGAAAAAAAATAAAATGTCGGTATTCATATTCATCCATGGAAGAAGATGAATCGAGAAGGAAAGCACTTCCTCTGGGGAGCCCAGGTCTGAGAAAGGCAGGCACAGATGGACGGGCCACTGGGGTACATACTGGTCACCGCTGGGCTCGTGCTGGTGGTGGTAAAGTCGAAGCGCGTCACCTCTCTTTGGCCATAGTGCTGGACGCTGATAAGCTGGCCCTCGTATACCACACCTGGCCTCAGGCCTTTGATCGTGTAGGAGTTTAAGTGGCCAGGAATGGTAGCCTCCTTCCAGCGGTTTGGAGAATTTTTCTAAAAATTTAAGTGAAAAAAAAAAATCACACAAGAATTTACAAAGATGAATGCTGGGAGATGATGTGGAGCATTTTTCAAAGAAGAACGAGGAGTCTATGAAGCTCCATTTGACGGGGATATCATGGAAAATTGGGATCAGAATAGAAACCTGTAGCAGAATTTGTTAATGTTAATAATAATGGTTATTACAGCTAATATTTACTGATGGTTTACTATGGTCCATCCTCCGTGCTGTTTTCCTTCCATTCTCTTATTTAAGGTTTATCTCTTACCTCCTCCAAGTTAGTGGTATTATTGTCCTGATTTTACAGATGAAGAAACAGAGTATGTGACATGCCCAAGAGTACACAAAGGGAGGCCCTGGGCACCTTCCTTTTTGAAAGATTAACTATTCAGTTTAATAACAGCAACCCAAGTTTTGCCTTTCCTAATTTTTAAATTTCCACAATGAACTGGGATATATTCCTCTTTGAAGTGGGAAAAGGCTTTATAGTCTATATTTATTTAGTGGGATACAAACCAAGTTTCTTACAGAGCAAAGGCATAATATTCTTTCATGACTCAGTTCCCGGGACCATCACATACAAGGCTTAACGCTGCTCTGGTTTTATGACTCATTCTTGGATATGAACTACTCCATCAAAAGTGGTTAGCCAACTTTGGGCAAGACTGCAGAAGAATGTGATCTCAGTTTATTTAATCTTTGTCTCCAGTTTATATTTTCACATCCTGTCCGAATTTATTAATATATCACGGATCACAAAATTTATGGCAATAAAATGTATAAAAAAGAAACATCCTTACTTCAAACAAGTTGAGATCATTTTAAGTATAAATATTCTACACTAATATAAGTCAAAATACATTTTTAATAGCCAGTGATTTTACAAAATTATCCAATCAACCAGTTCCTCAATAGTTCAGATACTCAAGTGTCCCTTTATAATTTTTAAATAAATGAAAGTGATCCTGGTACTCTCTAAATTTAAACACCTTGTGAAAAACATTAAAATTAGTCATTATAATTAGCTCAGATTTAATAGTAAGCCTTTCGCTCAATGTAAAATTTTTGGTTTGTTATTATAAGAAAATACTCAAGAATAAACTGTCAGGTGACAAATATTAAAGAAAAACCTAAAAGTGTTAAAAAATCTCAAAGAAATAACCTCCACTCTTTGGAGACTTTCTAACTTATATACATTTTGTATGTGTGCTAAGTCGCTTCAGTCGTGTCTGACTCTGTGTGACCCTATGAACTGTAGCATACCAGGCATCTGTCCATGGTATTCTTCAGACAAGAATACTGGAGTGGGTTGTCATGCCCTCCTCCAGGGGATCTTCCCGACCCAGGGATCGAACCCGCATCTCTTAAGTCTCCTTTATTGGCAGGTGGGTTCTTTACCACTAGCATCACCTGGGAAGCCCTGATATACATTTTATACCTATGTGCAATTATCCCTTATTACTGTGGTCTCACAGATACTTCAGAGTTAAATTTAAATTAAATAAAATCGATGAAGAGAAATGAGAGACAAGAAAGTGTTAGAGGGGAAATATATTCATCCCATCGACTAACATCATTAGACAAAAAGTTCTGCAAATGGCTACTACATATACTGTGGACATTAACAAAAAATGGGTGAGAGAAGAAAAAGAATGATTTCAACAGCTTGAATTTTTCAAAAAGAACTGAATACAATTGCATGAGTTGGTCAAATGTTTTATTTTACTTTGCTTTTTTAGTTCCTAGAAACCAATAGCTGTGATTTAAAATGGGCATTTTTCTCCTGTGCTTAAATAGTTTCTCAAATTAATGTCATACATTTTGGAGAGATATAAGGGCAGGCTTGAGAGGGTAAGAGAAACTACAACGTAATAGATCAATATCCTCCTTAGTGAGACTTAATAGATCAATATCCTCCTTAGTGAGGTTTCTTCAATTTCTAGATGATTAGTGGGAAGTCACAAAGTCATTCATTAAATACACTAACTATCCTTCATCTATACTTTTCTCTTATCATCTCTCCCTTCTATCCAAATAACTGCAAAGATTAGAAAGTAAGGTTTTATGAAATGATCATGGAAATTCCCTGGAGGTCTAGTGGTTAAGACTTGGGGTGTTCACTGTCATGGCCCGGGTTCAACACCTGGTTAGGGAACTACGATCCCTCAGGCCATGCGGCATGGTCAAAAAAAAAAAAAAAAGAAGAAACAATCACTTAAAAAGTGAATTAAAAAAGAAAGATATTAATTTAGCTATTTTGTTTTACAAATCATGGAAAATGATGCCAGTAGTTTTCTTTCCCTTTGATGGAGTTGCAAGACTTTTAAAAACTTTAGATTCTCTTCCCGTGCTGGGTAAGAATAATTTTAAGCATTATCATTTCTACTCACAAACAAGATGTTTCTAACATGAAGAGTTAAGTTTTCCTAAATACCAAAAGACAGCTAAGTCTATATGTGATTTAGATTGACCACATATTGTTTGGTCACTAAACAAATACAATGCCAAGTGAATAGTTCGTCAGATCTACTGGCTGAAAACAGAAAACTGAAACACATTTTCAGAATCTGTTCATTTCCTTCTCCTTTAAAAAAAATATCCGATTATTTACTTTTCTTTATTTCGCTGCACCTAGTCTTAGTTGCAGCACGTGGCATCTTTTAGTTGGGCACACAAACTTAGATATGACATGCAGTATCTAGTTCCCTGCCCAGGGACTGAACAGGAGTCTCCTGAATTGGGAGCAGGAAGTCTTGGTCACTGGACCACCAGGAAGTCCCCAGAATCTATTAATCAAGAGCTTCAATATCCAAGGTTTCTGAGCAGGATACTCACAGGTTTCCATCTGAGAATGTACTTGGAAATATGAGATGATTCTGGTGCGTTCCATTGGATGGGGTGAGAGTTGGGTTGACTTGGGGTCTCAGTGATGATTACTTGGACAGGACCACTTGTATCTGAAAATGAAAATATGAGAGTTGGTGATCCTGAGGATTCCCTTACTTCAACTTAAAATTTAGTACACATGGATAGCCATCACTAAAGACAGTTTTGCTTATCAGTAAATGGGAGCACAATAAAAATTATCTGGAGTTAATTTTTTACATATTGACATTGGAAATCAATGAGACAAATCCTTTTTTTCTTAATTAATCACTGTCAAATAACAATATTGTGTTAAGTTCTGCTGTACAGCTATGTGATTCAGTAATACACACACATACACACACACACATATATATATTCTTTTTTATATTCCTTTCCATTATGGTTTATTACAGGATATTGAATATAGTTCTCTGTGCTAAACAGTAGGATCTTATGGCTCATGCATTTCGTGTATGTTAGTTTGCGCCTGCTGACCCTTCATTCCCACTCCATGCCTTCCCTATGCCCTTCCTTTTGTCAACCACAGGTCTGTTCTCTACAAGACAAATCCTTTTTTAACAGATAGATTCTTGTCTTTCACATGAAAAATGCAACTCAAACTTATTTATAAGCAAATAAAATAAATTTTTAAATGCCACTTGGTTTGCTTTCTTCTCCTTTTTCAAAGAATTGTGAGAAAACTGTGGAACCACTCTAACACAAATAATGTAATACAGAATACAAACTTCATTTACTTATACTAAACTTCTTTGAAGGAAATTCTAGCTTGTGGAGCTTTTCATCAAGGACAAATCTACCATCAAGAAAGAAAAAACATTCCAAAGGCCATATGACATGATGTAAAACAAACACATTTCTAAATGGGGTAGAATCTTAGACAAACAGACAAAGGTAATAATTAAAGACTCAATTTTATTTCTCATCCTCTCAGTCTAAGATCCTATCAGTTTGGGAAAATGTTTTATTTTTATTCAATAAGTTTGCTCTAAAATCATTCCATTGATTGGTCAAATTGCTGAGATCAAAATTATATTTTTTCAAAAGTAGTTATCAATAAAATGACATTTTGAAGTGTATACTAAATTCAATATTTCCACATCTTTAATGTGTAAAACTATTATCAACAAATTTAGTGTGTGGTTTTGGTTCTTCTGCTTTTTTTAAGGCAAAACAAGAGAAGTAGAATCAATTTCTTAATAGGGTAGATTCTATTTAGGATAATTATTAAATAAATGGAAAATTTATGCCTGCAGAACAGAACACTATTAAATACTGTCTTTTTTATGATGTCACTCAATGTTCAACTTATTAGAAATAAAGTTCCTTGTAATAATGTTTCCAAGAATTTCTAACTGACATTCTGTTAAACAGAGCAAAATTTTGCATATTAGCTAGAGCAGTTCAGCAGATTATTAACAGATTTAAGTTTTCCATAAGGTCGTAGAAAAAATATTGATTTTCAAACTTAATTATTATCCTCACTATTAAATTTTATTTGAAAAAAAGTTTTCTCTAGCAGAACAAATATACAACTTGCATATCTGGACAGACTCAAAAGTTCTAGAATAATATACTCACTTCCATGATGAGAATAATTCAAAGTTTGGCTCAAGACTAATAAACATTCTTTAAATCTTAATTTCATCTAATACACATATTTGTAAGCTGTACAAAAACCAAAATTAATAAATAAAATTCTCAATTTTTAATTCTAAAGTGTATATTTCATAGACCATGGCAGGGTGTTTGTTTTAATTAACTGGCAGAAGTCAATTCCACAACCCTCTTTGAATCACTCCTTCACCATTATATATATATGAATATAAATACATTTTTAAAAACAAACATTGAGGTAAAATTTTAGAGATGTGATTATTTACTCCCATAATCAGTAAATATAGAACTATCACATTTTTATATTACAATAATTGGTATAAGGCTGTTTAAATATTGATCCTTAAAAGAAATCCTACCATAATTTCCTCATGTAAAGAGATGCCTGATATGTATTTTAGTTTAACAACCATGATTTTGAGAGAAAAAAGTTTATGATGCCATGAATGTACACCACCAAGAGTCATTCCTAAAGCTAACCAAGGACTTAGGATGATTAAATGCCAATGTAGGTTCATTGATTGTAACAAACATACCACTTTGGTGGGAATGTTGATATTAGAGGATGTTGTGCTGTGTGGGAGCAGGGGAAACACGGGAAATCTCTGTACCTTCCTTTTGATCTTGCTGTGAACCTAAAACTGCTTAAAAATAGTCTTAAATTTAAAAAAAAAGATCATGATGATTATGGCTGATTCATGATGATTATGGCTGATTCATGTTGATGTATGGCAGAAACAATACTATAAAGCAATTATCCTCCAATTAAAAATAAATAAATCTTAAAAAAATTATGATGGTTACATGTTTATCAAAATTAAGTTTTAGATAACATAAGTGACCCTTTACTGCCTACCTTTAAGCTTAATTATGCTGCTATGTCCACAAGGAGGAGGATAGTGAAGAAAAGGGGAGGAAAAAGAAACAGGTGACTCAGAGGTTTTTACTCAGTGATGGAGCAAAACAACATAAGGTTTCCTCTAAAATTTCAAGTGCTGGTTTGAAACCATATGCTTTCAACATTAGGCTTGTACCATAGCTCACCTTTAAGGGAACAACCCTAAACAGTAATAAGATATCTTGCATTTAGCACAATTTTGTTCAGAGAGTAAAAAATTATCCATGCTTTGTAAGGTCAATTAAATTCCAGCTATCACTCTATGCCACTTTTTCCACATATGATTAGAAGACAAGAAATTTGAAAATTCTGACATCATTTACATTATTTAGACTTAGCATTTTGATAATCCTTTTGATATTGGTTAATTGGTAAAACTTTGTAAAGTAACCTGAGCAATGACTCACACCATTGTGAAAACTTGACTCCCTCTCTTATTCAATATAATCATACTAATTATGAAGTAGTTATGAAGAGATATGACAAAATGTCTATACTTTCAAAACCAGTTTGAAATAAGGCCCAAATGAATAATTTCCAGTAATGGTGACCCTGGAGAAGTTAAACATTCATGCATTTGCAACTCAGCCCTTTATTTAGTTTGCTGAGATCTGTGCTTTCCTGGTTGTTTATTGACAAACCAAATGCCTCTTATCTTCTGTTAGTTTGAACAACTCTACTGAATCCTCTGTAGGAGGAACAAACAGGGCAAGGCTCAGAGACAACGGACTGGTGATCTGTTGTTCTGTCATCCTTCCCACACTCTGAAAGCCCCACAAGCCAGGCAGGAACCATTGAGCAAACCAAACACACAGATAAGACCCAGACTGTGTACTGAGGCCAATCTCCTCTCTGCTGAAATCGCCTCTATGCTCAATGGGCTCTTCTGTTATGAAGAGTAGAAACAAGGTCAAAACATAAAAGCCCAACACAGGAGGATTCCTTCCCATTTAGATTTCATCTCTGGTATGTCAACCTACAGGCTTCCAGCAAGCTGTTATGTGAACAGGCTTACTTTAAAAGAGAGAGCGAAAAAAGTTCTCTCTAATTCACTGAGAAGGAAATCACTTTGAAGACCACCATACCAGTAAGAACCGTAAATAGACAGTAAGAGATTTTTTAGAAATGTCTATCCTTTGGTGGTATCATTAAAAAAAAAAAAAGCTTCAGTTATATACTTTCTGAACTTACAGTAATTCTGCAGAGCTTTAAAAATTATTGAACAAAAAAAATTATTTTAAGTGATTCCAACACACAAATCTACCACAAAATACAGTTTAAGAGCCAGGTCAATCTATGCTGAGAACCTGTTAAGCAAAGTCATCTTCAGCAGCCCAGACAGCGCCTGAAGCCAGGGGAGAGGTGGGGCTCTTCTAAGTTCAGAAAGGATATATATGAACAGTTTTTAGGATGACAGATTATTAGTTTGTTGCTGCTGGAAGGAACTTAAAGGTAATCAGCTAAAATCTTCCTGTTTTACAGATGAGGAAATAATGAATGAAGCTTGACTTGTATCTACTTAGCAGCATGTACAAACCTGGATCCATGTCTTGGCAAACACTGTTTTTGGCCAAGTTGTTCCATATCTTTTTCTTTATGACAGTAAATCTCTTATCACATTAAAAAGGGATTTAGTTAACTGAATCTTGATTTCTGTCACAGGTAGGTTCCAATGTTCTGACGATCTCTCTATTTCTGAATACAGGCCACATCTTAACTTAGCAGAGAGTCAAGAGACTTTGATCTCAGTAATTGCTTAAGTAACTGATGCCTAAAAATTAATTTTATTTTTTGGTCACACCACAAGGCATGTGGAACTTCTCTGTCTAGGCATCAAACCCATGCCCCCTGCAGTGGAAGGGCAGAATCTTAGTCGCTGGGCTACCAGGGAAGTCCACGATGCCTAAAAATTAGTTTCAGAATTCAACCCATCTTACTGTTAACTCATCACTTGGCAAAAATTAAATTCAATTTTTTAAAAAATGAATAATACCTCCAGCTAGGCATTATGTCCTGTGACCTGAAAAAAATCCAGTAATAAACATTTTCGAGTATTTGAACAGCCTGGGCAGAGAACTGACCAAGTTACTCAACTCTGGACCCAGGATATTTTGTTCCAGACTCCAAAAGATCAAACACGTGAACATTCTGACAAAAAAAGGGCCTGGATGAAACACTGAATGAATACATATCATGTGTAAGATACACATGAACGAATGTGTATACATTTCATGCAATTTCTCCATGCAATCTTTCTGTTAAGAAACATAACATAAAATCCTGACCTTTACTCCAGCATCAGTTACTCCATGGTTTCTATTTACAGGTACAGATGAGAAATGAAATTTAGCCAGTGTTTTAACCTAATGGAATGTTTTACGATGTTAAGAAACAAATTTACATGCAGGAACTTTTTCACAGCCTTCTACTCCTACTTGACTAGGGAGAAAGGAAAACCATTTAAGTAAAAAATATTCGATTAATGTTTAGACAGTGAAATGAGAAAAAGATAGGAAAAGGAGGAGATACCAATTTAGGCCTCAGAGTGATAATAAACACTGACGTTGCCGTGTATTTTATAACACAGTGGAATAAAGCTACTTACCTGGATAGGTCTGTAAGGGCTGGCAGGCCCACTCCCCAATGCCACGGCCATAGCAGTAGCACTGGTACCGGACTCCCTGCAAATACTTCTCCCATGAGTCTCCAATTTGATAAAAGGTGCGGGTTTCTGAATCCTGACATTGATCTGAAACATACACAAGTAGACTATTAAGCAGTCTTTAAAACTTAAAGTGACACATTTAAATTTGGTGTGCTAGTGCACAGATTCTTAGTTTTAATAAAAACTTGCAACTGTCCTTACAAATATAGCAGTTCAAAAATGTTTTGTTCGTATCTTATACCTTAGTGGACAGTTAATGGTCAAAAAGTACCCATTGGGAGGATTAATTAGCTTTCTAAAAGAATAACATTTCTAAATAAAAATGTTAAGATTTGGATTTCAGTATATATTGACAACCTGAATCTTAATTTGAGAAAAATAAATTAATTTTATATTTTACCCATCTTAATGCAAACAGCGTACCATTTGAAGAGCAAAGATAAAATTTCACTTTATACATGTCTTCAAAATGTGGATGACTTAATTTTACATATAAATGAACTGAGCTAAATTTCAACTAGTGAATAACTTGCTGAGCAGCTTCTAAGAAAGCCTTTCAGGCTTCTCACAGCTTTGACAACCGTAGGTCAAAAAAACTCATCTAATCGGTTTGTTTTCTGGGTGAGCAACATGTCTCTTTGAGTAAAGGAATATTAATGGATTACCTTAAAGCTGGTAACACAGCTCTTTTAAGGCCCAACCCTCACTATTTGCTTAGATCTATTAAAAGTGCAGCCAAGAAAAATAAAGAATTTGGGAGGGAGATATTTACTGGCATAATCATTTGTCCACATTATTGCACAGTCAGCAAAGGAAAGTTCTCTTTCAGACATGAATTATCTTTATGATTCAGAACCAAAAAACAAATTTGTTTCAATTAAAGTAAACCTTCATGTGTTACCAAATTCAACAAAAATAAATGACTACCACTCTCAAGTTTAGATATTGGTCCATGATTAGAGAAAAGACTTTGCCAAGCTCTCTGCAGGCCATGATCAAAGTCTAGAGCCAGTTTCAATCAAGTAATATCAAAGAACTCTCCTTATCTGAAACTTGCTAGCTATACTCAGTGTTCAAATCCAGCTAGAGACACAAGGCTACTTACCAACAGGATCGCACTTCCACCGACCCCGGCCCTGACCGAAGCAGGTACAATTCAGCATGTGTCCCTCTTCATGACGTTTGTGGAATGTGTCATTCACATTGTAAGTGATGCCATCGACGATGCACTGATCTGTTTAGGAAACAGTGGGATGGGTGGAGAATTTTTAAGTTTCACTGATGAAATAAAAGAGGCTCCACTTTTCGAAGCATACAATTCCCTCCACTTAATTAGCAACATCTTCCACTAAAATAACTTTTCTACTGGCATAGAATAAACATTTTTTTCCAAAGCTTAGTCAGTACTACACTTCTTGCAAAAAAAAAAAAATTCTCTTATAAACTTGTACAGATTAGAGATCCAAGTATATACAACAAATTTTAACTTTCGGAAAAAGTTCTTGCTGGGTTCAAAATGACCTTTAGATCTCTGCTTGTTACAATAAATAGGAGGCAGATTAAACATTCTAATGATACCCAGCATGATGCGATGGTCTCATCTCTGGAATAGCAGGGCTAGGGAGATACTTGGAATGTATAAATAGAATACCATAAGTGACATTGGAAAGTTAACAACAACAACAACAAAATCAGGCCAACTCTGTTGTTAACTTGCTGAGATCCTAAGAAATTACTTCCCTCTCTGGGCCTCAGTTCCTTCCTCTGTAAAATGAGGAGTTGGTCTGGATGCCTTCCTAGTGTCCTTTTCAGCTCTGCAACATCATATGTATTAGACCCGGATTGTGTCATCCATCGGGCCCCATAAAAGGAGAACAAGTCCAGGTCAATGTCAACACAGAGGCTACATGGACTATTTATCAACCCAGAGCTCTACCTAAGTCTTATTTTTCAAACCAAAGAAATAGAAACACTAAAATAGTTTTAATAGATCAACAACCCTTATATCATACACCAGGGTCCAAAGGGGAAAAACTAGTGTGAACAAAAGAAATTGGTCTCTATGTCTTTGTCTCCTTGAATTAAAAGAGATCTGCCAAGATCTGATTTTAGAATAGCACGGTCTCTTTTCTTTACAAAAATTGCCCAGTCTTTTCTAGACAAGAATCCAACAGCATAAAGAAAGAAATTTGAGTCGCTCAGTCGTGTCTGACTCTTTGTGATCCCATGGACTGTAGCCTACCAGGCTCCTCTGTACATGGGATTTTCCAGGCAATACTACTGGAGTGGGCTGCCATTTCCTTAAGCTACAAGGATCAAGTGATATCAAGTGATCATGTTCTATTCTCTGAAGTCATCTTCTTGGCTCAGCCTAAGTACTTACATCCTGGGAATGTTTCAGAATCTTAGAAATGCTCTGCCAGATTTTCTTAACTGGCTGTCTAACATGCAAAATCTATCCAACACAGTAGACTAATGGAGTGGCATTGCATACTTCTTCTCCTGCTTTTGGTAAAGCACAGGTTTTCACGAAGAAGTCTGCTTCTCTGTATTCTCTGTCCTCTCAGCTATTTTCATTAACAATTGAGCATACCTCGGAGCTGAGAGTAGGCGACACACGTCCATTCTCCACGACCATTTCCAACACATGTGCATCTCATCATGTGGCCCATATCATGCTGTTTGTCCCACTGGTCTCCAATGCGATACATGACCCCTTCATTGGTTGTACAGATTTCCTCGTGGGCTGTTTGGAAACAGAAGGGAAATGCATTACTGTATAAACGATCACAAGGGCTAAAATGTATGCAATATTATCAGTCTGGTTTGGTGATCCTAAGAACTCTCTTGGAAGTCTTCTGTGCCTCAAAAATTCACTGAGCTCTGACTACCAGAGAGAGAAAACATAGTCTGAAGATGAGGTTTGTTGTAAGGAAAAATTACAGTACGGTTAAGGGGTGTTAACCACAATTATGCCTACCCATTCAAGGGGTTTGCAATGTTCTAAAAGTCTGGATTTGACTACTGTCCCATAACATTTTTCTAGTTTCAGTTTATTCTAGATCAAAGGGAAACAATGTGTATGGGTATAGAATTGTAAGTTAATATGTGTTTTCCTTCTAAATCCAAATTTTCTTCTGCTGAAATGAGAGGAATAAAAGTAAGCCTAAGTATTAATAGTTTCCTTCTGATGTTTCACTGCCTGATATTCACACTTGACTGCAGCACATGGATTCTTAATTCTACTATCAGAAAATCAACTGTAGTCTAGTGGCTCTCGAAATTTGAAAACAAAAGTTATTGATTCTCCTTTCTTCATTCACACAAACTAGAAAACGGCCTTTTAAAACAAGATCCCTATTGATTGGAAAATACAGAGTCTGGGTCATTTTGGTGTTTAATAAGTGACAGACCTTATTCTAAAGCTGTATGTAAATACTGCAGGTCTGTGACTGCGGCAGTCACTTCAATGTTTTAAGTTACTCAGCCGTGTGCTTTTTACAAAAGACACCCCTGTTTTTTTTTTTAAAAAGTGTATTTCCAGACTTTTTAAAAGTATTTTTATTGTATTTACATGTTTTTGGACTTTATAACAGTGGGATTTTAAAATCATATCAACAATTATATAATTCTTATACTTTTAAATAATTATATAAATCTTATAAATCATATGAATAATTATATAATTCTTAAATATTTGATTACATATAGATCATGAAGTTCTCTGCTGTCTAAAAATTAAGTCCTAATGCGTGAAACAGAAGTAAGCCAAGCATTATTCTTCGGTCTTACACCACAAACGGCTGCCTGCAAGGGCTTCGTCTTACCAGCCATGGGGCAGAATCCAAACTTCTGGTCAGCGTCGTAGTTCTGCGTGGTTCCACACCATTTCATGTTGTCCCTCCTGCCCTCAGAAGTACAGTCCGTGTAGTTGTGGTTGTTGTACAGGAAAGGAAAGTGGCACAAGGCACCATTGGAATTTCCACCTCGAGTCTGCACCAAAACTGCCCAAAACAACACACATGTCAGAAGAAAAAGATTACAATTGAGCTTCCCAATGTACAGTGGGGAATTACTGCGACTAGACTAGCCAAGTTTCTGCAACTAATTCAGAGTGTGTCTCAGAATAAAAGATGTCTAATAATACAGTTCTAAGCCTCTTTAGTATATTCACCTTCACCTTTCAAGCAGATTTAAATCCAATTTTTGCTCTCATTTTTCCAGCCAAAAAGAAAAAGATTAAATGGTCGCTTTGAATAAATCATGGTTTTAGCCAAAACAAAAGCAAGAGCACTCAGGCCTGCCTCCTATGTAGTCTTCAGCCTGGGGGAGTGCCTACTGATTTTCCTATACAAGCATCTTTAATCACATAATGATCCCAATGAGTCAAAAATAAATGCACTGGAGGGCTTTTCCCTTGGTGTCATTTCCCAAGACGACTGTGAAAATTGGGAGGATCCTTAACTGTAAAGTTAGTTCCATCCATGTCCCTTGGGTCCAGATAACACAAAGGTGGTACTTCTCAAGTGTAGCCTTGAAAGGAACGCCCAGATTGCCGGCCAATAAAAACAGAGCATGAGAAATGGGGTTTTCTCACTGTTGTGTTTTCCCCTGGGATACTCACCAGTATGGTCTGTACAGAAAGAATATTTCTGGTCTTGCTCATAATTAGAAGTTGTGCTGCACCAGAGGTGTCCGTCCTGCCGCCCTTCGGTCGTGCAGGAGTAGAAAGTCTTGCCGTTGTAGGTGAATGGGAGGACGCAAGGCTCTCCGTTGGAATTGCCACCATAAGTCTGGGTTACAGCTACAAGCATAACCAAAAGGGTCTCAGTAAACATAGTTGCACTTGTCTCTCACTATTGTTCCTTATTTTCCACTTAACTGAGGCTGACCTTGTGTCCTCAAAGGGGGTAAAAAGTACTATGAATATGACTAGCTATAAGTATTAACCAGATCATAGTGTTATCAAAATACCTTACTCAGAAAGCCACATTTTTTTTGTGGGTAGAACAACACCTGAGTTCTTCTTCTGACATCCATTGTTACCACCTCAGCAGCCATGCCTCAGTTCCCCATTTGCAAAGCTATTGGGTTGGCCAAAAAGTTCATGCGGGTTTTTCTCTAAGGTGTTACTGAAAAACTCGAATGAACTTTTGGCCAACCCAATATATTACTACAGGTTAATTAAGGATGCTGCTCAAGTGATCCTGGAGGGGTATATATGGCTCTGTTGGTGCTGTAAGAATTAATACAAGAAGCTGTACTAGGGGAAAAGTCAAGTGCACCAATTATTATTGCTACAATTTCTACCACTTTTATACCCTGGAAGAGTTGCACCAGGTTGTTGAAAGAAGTTTACATCACAAAGGTTCAGAACTTTGGGATTTAGAGTACTAAATAGGAATGGATTAGTTTACTCAGAAAGTAACCACTTGTAACATTTTAGACAGATAAAAAATACACAGTAGCTTAATACTTACTACAGGAAAGAAAACACATTAAAAAGACTGAAAAAATATATATCAAATGCCAACCATGGTTGTTATCATAGGCTGGTAAGGTTATAAACTTTTCTTGTTTTATTGTTTTACATTTTTTGTAAATGAATGTATTGCCTTTCAAAGTCTAAATAATAAGGAAGTCATCGGTCCTCTTTTTAAAAAAGATAACACAGACCTGTCTCTTGGCAGCTGACTCCGTTGCCCAGGCAAGTGCAAAGCATTTGCTTATTCCCTTGTGTCTTTAGCCACTGCATCCCCACAGAGTAAACCACACCGCTGTCTGTGACACAGTGACCATATGGAGGCGGCTGAGGATGAGGCTGGGGCTGGTAGATGGCCGTTCGGACATCAGTGAAGGAGCCAGATCCTGAGGACATGAGAAAGAAAAGTCACAGAACTGGTTAAGGGAAAACTACTTCCTGGAGTAGTTTTCTGGGATCTTCAAGGTCTCATCCAGATGACTCTACAATCCATCTTGTTACTGAGCTGGGATTGGAAAGAATTGCCCCTCCCTCTTTGCATTAGCTTTGGCACTCAGCCTAAGAAATAATCCATAAGAGGCTACCCAGTGTTCTCTACCTTCCAGCTTACCTGGAGCTATCAAGAGTGTATTTCCAAATCACCAACATTATTCTGCCACTCCACAGAGCAGGTACCTCCAACGACTGCTTACTCATTTCAGCGAGACAAAGCCCATGACTTTACAGTCCTCTACACCTAACCTCTGATCAGCTCACTTCATTCTTTCCATTTCATTCAGTTCAGACCACTTTATCCTTTGTTCTTTGCCTCATCTGCACTGAGCTTCTCATTATCCCTTCCTGTACCCTGAGCTGTCCCCAGGCTTTTCCCTTGGCCTGGAATGGTCTGTCTTGCCATCTCTTAGCAGCTCCCACTAGCCCAATATATCTGGGCATCTCTCTTCCTGATATTATTTTGAGAAGTCTCTGCAGCTCTGCAGCAGACCTCTCGCCATCAATGTAACTCTGAGCTCCTCAGACCGTGCCCTGGGCAGCCATACTGAATTTCCTACTCACTATCCCTCCTCCTTCCACATTTCGTGTCTCCAAAGATTATCTGGGAATTCTTTTGTGGTTTTTTTCCCTAAAATCAGTCAATCCTCTTAAGACAGCTTTCATTTCAGAGTAAGACAACAGAATATGCTGATCTTTTCTTTAAACATAGAAATCTGTTCTCTTGGGTGTCAGGCCCAAGGAGCAGAATTAGAACTGAAGCTAGAATCACTGGCAGACTGAATTCAGCATCTCTCTAAGGCAATCCTCTTAAGACATCTTTCCTTTCAGAATAACACTGGAACCCAAATACTTCATAGACAATGGTCCCAAGGTCACACATATCAGGGGAACACAGCATCTGTTTTCATATACCCCACTTGGGAGAGTCACAATGCAAAGGAATATTAAGCTCCTATAGAAGAAAGTTTGTATTTGTTTAACCCCATGTTCTCTCAAACTTTTTTGAACAACAGAGCCATTTCAGTATTAATATTAGTAATACTAATAAAAATAGGAATCATTGAATGCTTACTCCCAATTAACCCCTACTCTTTTTAATTTAAACTGCTTCAGTAGGCTGAGATTAGTAATTGTTTCTTTTTTAGGTTAGCAGCAATTTTTCTGAAAGTAATCAAATAACTCAAAAAATGTTATCAAATCCAATCTTGTTCTCCTTCTTAAGTGCTTATGGCAAGATGAAAATTCATCAAAAGGAGGAAAATCCAAGTAAGTAATTAATACTTTTTGCTAAATGACCTAGATGAAAGACTAAACAATAATGCTAGTGCATTGTAGTGAAAACTTGACAAAACAGAGCAAGAATAATAACAGAAGTACACATTCTTGACTGCCCTCTTTCTTTCTTTAGATTCTTACAAAACAAGCTATAATGCAAAGATCCTAGTCTTGTACTAGAAATAATTAAAACTTATTTTTTAAAAAAAGCTTAGATATTATGTCATTCCTTTCCTTGTCTAGGATTCCTCTGAATTTTTCAAATGTGAAAACCAATACATGAAGAAAATGACTGTGCATTATTTTATGGAATGCAACAGAGTTTCCTGGAGCATGGAA
Organism: Bubalus kerabau; assembly: GCF_029407905.1. Lineage (NCBI taxonomy): Eukaryota > Metazoa > Chordata > Mammalia > Artiodactyla > Bovidae > Bubalus > Bubalus kerabau. The sequence goes on from NC_073626.1 coordinate 157,515,973, forward strand.
ACCACACATAAAGGATTGTTTCCACAGCAAAAAGAATAGAATGTCAGGGCAAGGAGATATATTCCATACTGAAAAAGAACAAATGTACTTTTCCCCCTTTTCCCAGCAGAAGAATCAAGGGATCATGTAACTCAGCAAAAGTTTCTCATTTCCATTAAAATGTACTTTAGATATTCAACATACATACACAAGGGTATGTATATGAATATCCACATGTGTATCAATCTACAGATCTCAATATATTTATATATATCTTTGTATACACATCATGTAGGTTTCATGAAATTAGTAATTTTTCTTGGCCATCAATTTAACCTCTTGGAACTAAAATTAGTTTTTTTCCCCCAAGATCCATTTCAGTTTCATTTTTATTTAAGTTTAAAAATCTTGATAGTAAACAAAGTTTTAACTAACAGTCTGCAAAGGAACTCAGCTTCGTAGCCACATCTTCCTTCAAGAGCACACCAAGGGAAAGATGGCTTTGTGGAAATGCTTAGGGCAAGGTGCCCCCGTTTGGGTCCGCAGGGCCCCATGCCTCACCTGCAGATGTGGTCTGCAGGGATGTATGCCTCTCACACTTCCACTCGCCACGGCCATTGCCCGTGCAGATGCACTGGAGCAGGTTCCCCCGGTTGTCCTTCTTGCTCCAGGTATCCCCAATTCTGTAGGATGTCCTAGTGTCCTGATCGTTGCATCTGTCTGTGTCAGAAAGGGAGCGTTAAAACATGTAAATCAGTTTGAGCTTGGCAAGTGCTTGATGCAAACCTAAAATAAAAATAGAGTTGTTTCTAATAAGGACCTACTGTACAGCACAGGGAGCTCTACTCAATACTCTGTAATAAGTCTGTAATGGTGGTGGTTTAGTCGCTAAGTTGTGTCCAACTCTTGAGACCCCATGGACTGTAGCCTGCCAGGCTGTTCTGTCCATGGGATTCTCCAGGCAAGAATAATGGAGGGGGTAACCATACCCTTCTCCAATCTCCCCGACCTAGGAATCGAACCTGCATCTCCTGCATTGCAGGCAGATTCTTTCGACTGAGCTAAATGATCTAAATAAATGATCTAACACTGATTCACTTTGCTGTGCACCCAAAACTAACACAATACTGTTAACTATACTCCAATAGAAAGTTTTTTTAAAAAAAAGGAGAATACAGTTGCTTCAAGTTTGGTAAGCTGTTTTTGGATGATACCTTTATATTCAGCTGTGGTGCCATGGGTGGTAAACTTTTGAAAGATGTGATTGCATTTAAAACAGTGTGAAGGAAGCTATATGATGTAGTCTTAATTCCACTCATCTGTTTGCCAAAATGCTATTTTTCACTCATTAAATTTTCATTTAGTCATTCAGTTCATTAAATTTGATAAAAATCTTTCATTCATTACATTTTTTCACATTGTTTATTTGACCAAATTCATCCCCTGGCTTTCTAGTCTTCCCTCTGTATCCTTCTCTGGCTCTCCTGGCTTTGAGTCATGACTGTTTACAACCTACCTTATCATAGGGGATTTTCTTTAGAAAACTAGAAACAATAGGGAGGCAAGTAGGTCTCATAGGGTCTCAACCAACTGCCCCAAAGGAGCTATTAAAAGATAGCAGCATCTGTTTTTTCATTTGTTATGTAAAACAATTCAAGGCACCACAAACTTCTCTAACTAAAATATTCTCTCCCCTGGTCCCACTCCACCTGCTACCAAACACAAACCTATTTAACATTATTAACAAAATGGCATCTTTTTAATTGCTCGTGGTGTTAACTCTTTGATGGGAAAGTGAGATTATTAATATAAAATAATGCTTGTTTAATGTTCATTTAGTCATGTCTGACTCTTGTGACCCTATGGGCTGTAGCCCAATAGGCTCCTCTGTCCATGATGGATTAGACAGACAAGAAAATAAAATGATAATTTGTAACTAAATTACCATCAGTCTATGATTATCTGGCAAATAAATTGTTTCGATTATAAACCAGCTTTGCCCATATGCTGCAATGTGATAGAGAGGATTTGATTGGCTTGTGAAACAGAACTACACTGGGTTAGATAAAAAATAATTAGTTGATGTTAAGTTCAGACAAATACAGACACATATTGATCTCCCACCACAGCAGAAGTCTGAATAAATGATAGCATTGCCAGTGACACTTTTTCCCAAATCTCCAACCAAGTGTTGTCTTCCCCTGAACCTCCATAGTACTATTTCAGTATCTGTCTCAAAGTGTTTAATTCTGTGCTTTGTAGAAGATGATATATGTAAGCCTTTCTCATCATCCTGACCTACTTACTAAGTTCTCTTTGACAAGTCGGCTAATGTCCAGTTCATTTTTGCATCCTACACCATCCTGAATAAAGTAGGGACTTAAAAAATTTCATGGAAGAAATGACTTTTCTTTGAGAAGCTTTTCCCAACTTGTTATTAGAAGAGCTTTAAATAATAGATAAGAGTTTGAGTCAAACATCTAACTTGTCTTAAACTAAAACACTGCCACCGAGGTCTTGGAAGTCTGATAATCATAATAAAATGTTAAATGCAAGAGAACTGGCAAGGTGCTCAAAAACATTTAGTTTAAATTGCTATCACTATTTAAGAGAGATTATTTTTTGTTTGAAAGAATTCAAATTTGGATGGTGAACATGATGAGATAGTTAAAACTTCCAGCTAGATAAGGCATGTTCAAAATATTTAGATTTGATTTTAAATGTATAACACTGATAGTTGATAGCTGTTTTGCTTCCACAAACTTTATAGTTTGACATTTCAAAAAAGGAGCATTGAATCCCTAAGGCAAAAAGTAAGGCCTAGGGGCAATCTTAGAAGGAGCTACAGAGATACCAGTGTTTCTTTCAGAAACTTTCAAAGTTTAGCTTCTTCACAGCACTAATAAACCTACAGAGACACTGTCCTTAACCCCAGAATAGGGGTTAAACATAATTTAACCTATGGGATAAGTACCTTTTATTTTTATAAATTTTGCTAATGTATATGCCTTACTTATATGTCAAGCATAAAAGGAAACCCAAAACTTTAGATCTTTGCTCCTCTCTATGTCAAGAGCACTCACATGCCCAAAGATGCATGTGCCTGTTATTTTAAAGATTTCCTTGCTACTTAGAAAATATCTCAGTGATCATTTAGATGAAACATTTGCAACTTATCTTTGGGTCTGCAACACATTTGGCACTGAAATGAACATTAAGGTTCTTTCTCAGTAGCTGATAACCTAAGACCTTATTGAACTAAGTTGTTTTATTTTAATTTAGTCTTCTTTGAAGAAGCAGAATAAGTTGGTTACAAAATCTTTCTTGACATCCAAATGTTAGCATGTTGGAGGAACAGATGTTGTATGTGATATCATATGACAATTCTCTCTAGGAATCTAGAAAACAATGCCTGACCTCATCTTTAACATACAGATCTAAAACGTACTTCTGGAGGTGCAAGTGATACGTCCACTGCCTTCTCCCAGGCAAGTACAGTCCACCATCATCCAGCCTTGATAAGGCTTTTCCCAGGTCTCCCCGACAACATAGGAAGTACCAGCAGCTTGATCAAAACATTTCTCAGCTGTAGGGAAATTGGAAGGAAAAACAGAAAAAAAAAAAAAAAAAGAGTTATTTCAAATTGTGCTGTCTCCCTGTAATTTTAAGTATATTGTGTAAGCGAAAACCCAACCACATTTTTTTAAGTGGTACTCTGTTCAAAAAGAAAGGCACGCCCTGTAACTAAGCACAGAGCAAGTAACCAAAGTGAAAGGAAGCTCTAGCCAAGTTGGCAGGCAGAAATTCTGTTCTCCTAGTAAGTACACGGGTTGTACATTTTCAGCTAGCACCGTTCTTCACACCAGTATTTTGAGCAAAAAGGATCTATGTGCCTCCTGTGGATCTATGAATCTCTTGCATATTGAGACTAAATATGCAAAATTCCAATCTTAATTAAAAATGACCAATTATGAATGCCTGCATAAAATGACAAGAAAGCTATTTAAAATTTGGATTTCTGTAAAAATAGAAGCAACACAAAGAAAATAAAAACCTCTGTATTAGAGAACAATCAGAATAAAATTTATAGCCAGAAACTCTTAGATTTGTATCTATAGAGTTCAGCTGAAGATCGACACCAAAGGAAACAGCAATTTTTGACAAAAAATGACCAAGAGATGATAAAACACACATCATATGGTGTTTATATCTGCCACATTCCAATAAAGTAAGACGTTAAAAGTCTCATTTTTTTTTACCTTTAAAAAACTTACATCTTGACCAAGGAGAAATCTGAGAGATCTGATCTAATCTGATCTTAGAGAAAACAAATGACTTCTTCCTAAATCTTTCAACTCTATCTTAAGCTTTGAAAAAAAATTAAGACTTCTATTGATACGTGTATGGTCAGTCGTGTCCGACTTTTTGCCAGCCCATGGACTGTAGGCGGTCTACCAGCGTTCTCTGTCCCCAAAATTTTCCAGGCAAGGATAATGGATACTGTTTGAGTTGCCATTTCCTACTTCCAGATCCAAGAATCAAACCCAGGTCTCTTGCATCTCCTACATTGTCATGCGAATTCTTTACCAAGGCACCACCTGGGAATCCCTAAGACTTCTATACATGGTTGGGAATTTGAACTGATTCCTTGAAGAAGACTATGGATTACACATTTCATTATTTTAAATAAAATTCTCAGTCTCTTATCTTTTTTATTGGAAGGCAGGTATCTTGTCATGTCAATTTTGACTGAACCCAACATTTTGACTGTGTATCCCACCCCCATGTATCCCCAAGTCACACACCTATGGGCTTGCAGGTCCATTCTCCTTTCCCATTACCCAGACACACACACTCTAACATGTAACCACCAGTCTCGTGTGGTCTCCTCCAGGTGTCACCAATCTTGTAGGACTGCCCCCCTTCATGGCAGCGGTCTGTTCAAGATAAAAAGCAAATGTTACAGACAGTGGGACAGAAAATAGTTTTAAAACAGAAAAAGTCTCATATTCCAACCCCTTTGGTTAGCCAAAGAGAGCAGCTTTCCCATCAGGGACAGGGGAAAAGTTAACAGGTCTGGTCATTTGGGGTCCTTCAATTGAATGTCTGGTTTAAGCACAATGGGAAACCACAGAGGAAATCTGAATAGCAAAGAAAGGAGTCATAAATCCTGGATCCCCAGAGAGATCACAGGAAATTGAGTTCTAAGGCAGAAAAGAAAGGCTGCCAGGCATGGCCTCCACACACACATAGTGGGTTTAGCCTGAGACTAATTCAATGCAAAAGGCACACTAGACCTAGAATTCCAGCTTTCAGGATGTGGAGAGTCCGTATTTCACCCTAGGATAGAAATGTCTTTTTGATGGAAAGCAAATAGATGTATACATAGCAAGTGTGGAAATCTGGTTAAACACAAGGGCACATACAAAGGTTAAACTGTCCACTACGTAAACATTATGTAAACACTATGGAACACTGACTCTTAACATATACCAATAATCTTGGATAAACTCTAACATTAAATATAGGACAGGCTGATTGGGCTTATTCACAAGAGACTGATTTGTCTTTTCCAGAAGGTTGTACATCATGCTTTTTGGGGGGAGTGCCACTTAGTTCCCTGACCAGACATTGAACCTCCACCCCCTGCAGTGGAAGCTCAGAGTCTTTACCACTAGACCGCCACGGAAGTCTGATTTGTCTTTTGGACTGAGCCTTTAAGAGACTTATACAACGACGGATTAAAAAACACTAAATGATGTGTTAATAGAAGCTATTGGTAACCCAATGAATCATACTGGAAAGTTTGACTTAGCTAAACTAGAATTGCTGAGAGTAAGTCCAGATCCCTAAGTACCTTGGAAAATTCATTCCACATTATTCCTAGGAATAGAGAGCTCTGCTTCCTGGTTATAAACTACTGGTTACAAAGAAACCAGACTGTTTCTGTGAGATCCAAGCAGTGTGTACATTGCTAACAAGACTAGCAGAGCACACAACTGCTAATTCATTCTTCGTGACCATCTTTCCAATCACTGAGGATCACATGAGCAGTCTGGCTTGAAGACGCCCAGATAACATACAATGGGCAACTCCTCTAAGAATGCGATGGAACCCACGAGATGTGCTTGGTTAGGCTACGTACATATGTGTACACACACACACACACACACACTCTCTCTCTCTCATAAATGCAAACAGACTGAACACTGCCTCCACCTGTGCTCAGAGCCACCTTTCAGAGGCACAGGAATCAGCTGCGTGGCCATAGAAGGGTGTCTGCTCACCTGGGATAAATCCCCACATTAGGAATATCCGGTCATGGATAACAGAAAGTGACAGTGATGGGAATGGAAAAGCTCACACTGTTATCTCAGTTCCTGGACAGAAGGCCGTTCTTACTTGCAATGGTGCAGCTTATTCTTCCTCGCCCGGCACCGATGCAGGTACAGTCCCAGATCATGGAGTCCTTAGGGCGCTCGTAAGTGTCGCCCACCCGGTAAGTGTTCCCAGTGTACTTGTCAAAGCAAGTCTCTTCAGCTGAGGGAAGATTGAAAGTCCATGTGAACCTTACATAGGGAAAACCTTTTCTATTCCACTCCTCTCATCCAAGGGAAAACCTACTTTTCTATTCTGTGAGTAGCAAGGGACAGTGGAAAGTTTTTAAAACTTGAAGTAGGAGATCTCAATTTTACCCTAGGGTCTAACAAAGCCTCAGTTTTCAACCTTTGACAAGTTTTCTAATTTTCTGGTGATGAATTTCCATTGGAAAGGATTCTCAGGCACTTAGGAAAAAGCTATAAAGCACAACCTTAGGACCAGCTAGATTGTGAAGGAAGGACTTTAGATTCCTCTCTCTGGCTCAGAAAATCAAACCAAGGTCCACTTGAACAATCTGAGCTCCCACCCCCACCCCAGCACTGGCCCTTGTCAATCCTACTATTTCCATTTTGGCCTCATCAGTGGTTCTCTGCAGGAGTTGCCATAATTTACAAGAAATAGATCAAAGGTCATAAAGGAATGAGAACTTTGAAGTGGTCAGTGGTTTTACGTTGAACTGCAGCTGACAAATCGCTTGATAATGTACTGCCCAAAGTGCTTTCTGCCCCATAATCTTACAGTCTAAGATTTGGAATTACTTTCTAATAAATTAGAATTTTATAAGCAATTCTTTTTCTTTGAAGGGAGAAAGAACACACATCGTTCATGTTTTTCATCAAACGTTTTGGGAAAGTAAAACAGAAAGAAGACCCTAGAAACTACTTTGGGATATATTTGTTCTTTTGTTTTAAAGGTAAAAAGAACAATATAATTTGAAAAGCAAATATAAGCAGTTATTAAACATTTTTTAAAGATAATTCTATTAGGGAAATGGGATATGTAATTTTACTACTAATCCTAAATTTAATCAACAAGCACTACTTCTCTATTAGATTCTAATAACTATAATAAGTAGAAGATACTAAGAACTAGGCAGGCTCCCCATCACTTACGTTCAGGCTTGCTCTCACAATTAAAGCCCCGGCTCCCTCCATAACAGGTACAGACCAAGGCACTGCCCAGGTAGGTGCGCTCCCATTGTTGGTTTATCTGATAGTGCTTTCCATTGTCGTAACAACCAGCTGTAAGAAATGAAGAAAAAAGTCATTAAATCTGGATCCTTCCTTTTTCCAAAGTATGGAACTTTCTTGCACAACTAAATTGATAAGCCTAAGCAACAAACGAAGGGGAAAAAAGTTAATCATCAGAGCATCAGAAGAATTAAAAGCAACTAGATATCTAAAGAGTTAAGCACACATTTGCACACGTAGATATTTAGGTATTCCTTTTGTTTTTCTTTTGACTGAGTTAAATGTTATACAATGATGTCATTTCCATCTGGCCATGGGTCTGCACCAAAGGAATGGAAACATTTTGAGAAGCAGATAACTGGGAATTACATTTTAAAATGTGCAAGGAATTTCAGCGCTCTTTGGGGGTAATAAGTCAAGAAGGGCAATGCTAAGCAGTTTCCATTAGCCAAGGAAAAGGGAGGGTGTGTCTGAGAAACTGGAAGAGGAATTCCAATCTCTGTTCTTGGAGAAGCATCCTGAGAAAGCATTTTGAAGCAATTACATCTCATTCAAAGTAGGCACAGCACAATTATTCAGCTATTCTCCCCTCATCCCCATTTTGAAAGTATTTAACCGATTACTTAGTAACAAAGAAAATAAGCATAAGGACCACACTAACCCCAAATATAAAAGTTTAAAGGGGTGCATCATTTTTCTCTTTAAAAACGAGTTTTGGTTAATTCTAAGGAGGATGACCGGAGTCGGTACCAGCACTGCTGGACATCGCTGAGCTCCGCCTTCCAACGCCTTACCTTACCTAAGCCCACAAAACCAGCCTGCTCAAAGCCAGTCTTTAATGCCCCCCTCTCATTTAGGAGTATACACACGCCACACGCGCGCGCGCGCACAAAACTTCAGTCACAACTTTGGTTGGTTTTCTGGCCCTGTCCTGAGGCAGCCTGTTCCAGCCCACGGTCAGTACTCACGTTTGCTCTGACTGACAGTCAGTGGGGACTGGGGCTGAACGATCTGCTGCGCCTGTCTCCTGCTCTTCGAGGCTCCCGCTGTCCCCAGGGACAGGACGGCCAGCAGCAGCAGCAGCCCGGGCCCCGGACCCCCGAGCATCTTGAGACGGTGAGGCAACTTGCCGCTTAAGTTTGGTTCCCTTCGCAACCTGCGGGCGGAGTCCCCTTCCAGTACCTCCAAGAGAGTCAGGGCTGGATGATGGGGAAGGGGAAGGGTAGAGGGACAGAGGGGAAGAAGAGGACGAAAGAAGTTGTGGCTGCAGGTCCCCTCGCCCCCGCTCGCGACTAGGGCTCCCCCTCCTCCCCTTGCAAAGCGCAGCCGGCGCGAGCGGCCGAGCCCCGAGAACCAGGGTTTATATGGGACGGTCCCTTCCCGCCCCCCGCGAGGCCCCGGGCGCCGGGGAGGAGGGACCGGCCGGACCCCCTCCCACCCTCCTGCGGCCGCGGCCGCCGCCGACCGCGCGCCCATTGGCCCAGGCTCCGGGTGACGTCAGGGGAACTGTGGGTTCGCCTTGAACAAAAGAGATGCTGATCGGCCGCCAGGATTGGGACAAGAGAACTTTTTTCGGTTTCCTTTGCGGTCGTCAAACTTTTGGGGGGCAGAAGGGGAGGGATGGGAAGCGTCTGGAAACGGGTAGACTGGGAGGAAAGGGAGGGGCTGGAGTCCCGTGTAGCCAAGGGATCGCAAGTCCATCCTCCCTCTCCCCCCCCCCGCCGCTTCCCTTTTTAAATATTTTATTGGGGTGAGGCGGGGGGGGGGAGGGGGAGTTCAGATTGCGTCATCGCTGGGGGTAGGGGGAAAATCTCCGCTCACTGGAGTGTACTTCGACGGGGAGGAAAAACCATAAAGTAGCCACCACCTTGCAGCTGTAGGAATGTAGACTTTGCCGTCCCGGGGAGTGGCAGGCTGGCTTTCCTGCGGTTCCCTCTCTTGGGTCTGTGCAATGACTGGGGACTCACTTTGCCTTCACAGCTTCCTGTTCAAGTCTTCTGCCTTTCTAAACGCAGTATCTGCTGGTTCTGAGGACGTTTTAACTGAGGGTGGGGGGTGGGAAGGGAGGAAGGCAACGGAGGGCGGAAGGGAGAAAGGATCCCTTTAATGAGCTTCTACTAAGTACCAGGAATTCCGCGGGGCGGATCTAGACGGAGACTCGGAGAACGAGGTTTCTTTGGAAAGGACAGAGCAGCCGTTTGCTTTTTTTTTTTCCCCCCCAAATATGCAAGAAAGTCTTCTTGTCCTGGGGATGGGATGACTGCTGAAAACTGTCAAGTTGGACCGACCTTGGAGAGAGAAAGATCGTAATGTCCTTGCCCATGTTCACCGTTACACAGAACAGAGATCGTTAAGTCATTAAAAGTTGAGAAAAGACCAGTTCCAGTCTTTCCTTCTTACAGTAGCTTCCTTGCTTTTATTTGGCATTTTCATTTGGTAGACATCGGTTTCATCATAGAATTCCCCTCCCCCAGCCGCGCTGCCAGACTTTTTTTTTTTTTCAAGTGTTACTTAGTCTAAGAAATGTGGAAAGTTCCCATTTAAGATTTCCCAGTCTTTCCCTCTAAAGGCATGAGTAGAAAGGGAATCTGAGAAGTCGCTAGCATTTAGCAACTCATCACATCAGTTCTTTTTACAGAGAAACACAAGTCACACTTGGTTTTTAAAGATCTTCAAAAGGAGCCCTCAACTTTCTTGAGCAACTCCTGAAAGATCTAAACTCAAAGTTTTGCCTCGCTAGTTTTGTTAGTAGTGCAGACCTCCCCTTGGCTTTGAGAATCTATGAAGGGTGCAAGCAGGTTTGTCTTTTTCTGCACATACTTAGAGAAAAAGTTCCGCCTTTGGTAACTGCCATGGGTAATTCGAACTCTGGTCTATAAAATGCCCAACATCAAAGGCACAAAACTAACATTTGTTTTCATTAACACAGGGACTTAAAGGGGAAAAAACACAGCAAATATCAGTTTCCTACAAGAAGTGTAAAACTTCCTAAGGCAACTTTGTGACCAATTTTGCAAGTTGAAAGAGTGCCACAAATTTCCCCAAATTTAGAGTCCTGTCTGGGTTAGAGGTTTTTTTGTTTGTTTGTTTGTTTTTTCAATTTCTCATCATCACTTGACAAAGCAGTTTTCTCTTTCACACATAAAAGGGCCCCTGTAAATTTCTGGGAAGCCGATGTTCCTTCCAGAGGGAAGGGTACCTGGAAATCAGGATGTAAATAAGATAAACTTGAAGCTAATGCTTTCTTAAAATATACAGATTCTGGGGGAAGGAAATCGGTGGTTAAAAAGTATTTTGCCAACCAAAACCATAATAGTTTGACATATTTACTGTACTCAAAATACATAAGAATAATATACACATGAGAGCTTAGCCTAAGTGACTTACATTTCAGAAGAAACTGATATTTCAGTCTGTTGAAATATAATTTGCTTAAGGATATGGTATATTTGTAAAGTCTTACAAGCAAAAACATACAATATTCTGACTGAATGTTATAGAAATGGTTGACAGTTTACCCTTTTACTTAAAAGTGGATTTTTTTTTTTTTTTAAACTTTGGAGACAGAAGCATTTTCTTAGTTAAGACAGTAAGGCTTGCTGTAGTATTCTTTCATTATCAGAGTCCCTGTAATTGTGTAAGTCTGTTATCTCTAGCTGGAGAGATAATTAAATCTCTCCATTCTAACCCTGTTCAAACTAGCCATGCCTGGTGTCCAAGGTTCTCTTGCACTCCCATAAGAATTCTGAAGTTTATTTTGACAAGGATTGTTTCTTCAGCAAACAGTGTCCTCCTATTTATAGAACATACCTTTGGATTTCTTTTTCTCATCTCGAATTGGAGAGGGAAATGTGACAAAGAGAGATAGAAAGTAGATTCATAGGTGGCTGGCGCTGGGGCTGGGAACGGGAATCAGCTGTCAATGGGAATAAGGAATCTTGAAGGGGTGATAGAAAGGAATGTTGTAAAACTAGAAGGTGGTGATGGCTGCACAACTTGATGAAGTTACTGAAATTCACCACGTTGTAAGCTCAAAATGGGTAAATTTTATATGTGAGTTGATTGTTGTTTAGTTGCTAAGTCATGTCTGATTCTTTCTTGACCCCATATACTGGCGCCTTCCAGGTTCCTCTGTCCATAGGATTTCCCAGGCAAGAACACTGGAGTGGGTTGCCTTTTCCTTCCTCGGGGATTCTTCCTGATCCAGTGATCAAACCCTCATCTCCTGCATTGGCAGATGGACTCTTTACCACTGAGTCACCTGCAAAGCCCTAGTATATAAATTATACCCCAACAAGGTTGTTTTTAAAATATCTATTAAAGCATAGGATATCTTTAATCATTTTTACTTGTACCATCTTCTGATTTTGTTTCAAGGACATGCACTCAAGTGGCAGCAGCATATACAGGGTAGCCTCAATTTCTTCATTTTTCTAACAGGAAATTTGCCATTAATACAGTAGTAGATTCTTTCTTCTACGCCAGCAACCTGTTACCAAACCTAGTACTTCTGTGATGTCATGTGTGTGGTAGAGACAGAACATATATTCATTGACAACTGTGCCTGGCTTCTTTTGGTCTTGCCATAGAGATAAGATTTTTCTCAGAACTTAGGTCAAATTAAATGTTCAGTAACAAAAAGGAACACAAATATTTGTGTGTTGGGGATATCATTTGGATGTTTTATTATTGAAGAAGGCTAATGAGGAACATGGGCAATTATGAAAATCTGAAGTGAATTGACTTCATTTGAGTTGAACATTATGGTTAAGCACAAAAGGAATTGATCAGAGCCAGTCATTTAGAGAAGACTGAAATTAAACAATTTAAGGAATAGTTTTAAAAGGCAGTTTTTTCCTAAGTGAAAAATGACTTCTTTAACAGGAATACACACAGGGCAGACAATACCCATCCTAGTCAAATCCCTTTCCTGTTGAAAAACAAAATCTTATCCCTGATAAGAAATAACTTCTTGACCCCAAGGGTTACATTTAAATGAAGGTGGGCTGTTTTTCCTGTAAACCTTTGGCTTTTATCCTGTTCTTAATCTCTTTCAGTTCTATTAGAGGGGAGGCCATTGATTAGGTGACCTTTGGAATTTTCTGCCTTAAGAGCCTGTAGTGTCTTTTACTGTTTCACAGTCTTCTCTGGGTAGGTTTTGTTTCTTAACTTGATTTTATTTTTTGGGCGTTACGTCCTTCACATCTTCTCTTGAAAACAGTTGAGATTGCAAAACTGCTACTCATTGAGCACAGGTGTGAGAAGGAAAAATAAACTGCCCCATGGGCAGCCCCATGGGTGGAATGTCTGGACAGTTTGTCTAGAACTGACAGGGCCTTGCAACTGTAGAGGGGCGGGGGGTGGGTGGGGTGGAAATACTTGATAAGGACATTAATTTATGCCTTGAAAGCTAGTCGGTTTTCACTTACTCAGCATTCTGTTTGTATTTTAAGTTACTTTATTGTTTAATCAGTGCTTTTAAGAGCCTTAATCGGTGCCCTTTGTTGCTTAACAGGAGTGCCCTTTTCCTCACTAGAGTGATGTACCTCCCAAAAGGCTTTGCAAAGATGTCTTATTCATTCAGTAGCATGGAGCCAACTACTCGGTGGCTAGACCACTCACCCAGGACTCTATTGCAGAACATTTCAGCTTTCTAGGATAGGTAGCAGTTTCTTGGAAAATATTTATTTTTGTGTGCAGTTGCTCCTTTTTCCAATTCTGCTTTATTTTATGTAGGTGGCTTTAAAGGTTTGTTTTGAAAGGCTGAAAAAAATTATTAGAAAGATTTTTGGTATTTAAATTATTTTTTATCTTTCTTACATTCACATACTTTAAGTATCTTGCATGCTAAGTCACTTCAGTTGTGTCCAACTCTTTGCACCCCTATGGACTGTAGCCCACCAGGCCCCTCTGTCCATGGGATTCTCCAGGCAAGAATACTGCCATGCACTCCTTCAGGGGATCTTCCCCATCCAGGGATCAACCTGCATCTCTTATGTCTCCTGCATTGGCAGGTTCTTTACCACTAGCGCCACCCGGGGAAGTCTCCTAAGCATCTTATATGAAGCTAATTTTATTTATTTATTCATTCATTTATTTGTTTTGTGGCCCTGGTGGGTCTTCATTGCTGCACATGGGCTTTCTCTAGCTGCAGTGAGCGGGGGCTACTCTTCATGGTGGTGTGTGGGCTTCTCGTTGGGTTGGCTTCTCTTGTGGAGCACAGGCTCTAAGTGCACCGGCCTCAGGAGTTGTAGCACGTGGGCTCGGTAGTTGTGGCACACGCCTTAGCTGCTTCATGGCATGTGGTATCTTCCCAGACCAGGGATCAAACCAGCATCCCTTGCCTTGCAAGATGTATTCTTAACCACTCTACCACCAGGGAAGCTTTGTGCAGCTAATTTTGAAAGTTGCCTCAGATGCTTAAAAACAACCATAAACATTATCTCTTGGATAAATTTTTATACCAACAATAGACTTTTGTGATATAGGTGGTCAATAGACACTCTTTCTATGGATTAAATTCGTTATAAAAATTAGGGACTTATTCACCTGAATTACAGCAATGGAAGTATAATTATAACTATTCCTAAATTTGTGCTGAACCATTTTCTTGATAAATTTAATATATTCTCTCATTAGTTGTGAAAATTTTACTGAGATGAAATGGATATTTCAAATAATTACTATGTTTTCACAGTAATAGTAATGTTTCATAGTAAACATGAAAAACTAAGGCAAGCTTAAGAACATGGTGAACATGTTCATAATGACATGAGTATCTGAAGAGAATTAAGAGAAGTTCATTTAAACTGCCAGACTTTATTAAACACTTTCTCTGAGCCAGACTCAGTACTAAATAGTTTAATGCATTTTTTCATGAGTGGGTCACAACAAACTGTGGAACATTCCTAAAAGAATGAGAAAATCAGACAACCTTACCTTTCCGCAGAGAAACCTGTATGTGGATTAAGAAGCAACAGTAAGAACCTAACATGGAACAACTGACTGGTTCAAAATTGGGAAGGAGGTATGATATGACTGTATATTGTCATCCTGATACGACTGTATATTGTCATCCTGCTTATTTAACTTATGTCCAGAGTACATCATGCGAAATGCTAGACTGGATGAATTACAAGCTGGAATCAGTCCTAAAAGAAAATCAACCCTGAATATGCATTGGAAGGATGATGCTGAAACTGAAGCTCCAATACTTTGGCCACCTGATGCAAAGAGCTGACTCATTGGAAAAGACCCTGATGACGGGAAAGAGTAAAGGCAAAAGGATCCAAGGGCAGCAGAGGAGGAGATATTTAGATAGCATACTGACTCAATGGGCATGAATTTGAGCAAACTGCAGGATAGAGTGACAGACAGGGAAACCTGGCATGCTGCAGTCCATGGGATCACAAAAAGTCAGACATGACTTTGCAAGAAAACAACAACAATGCATTTTTTCATTCAACCATCAGCCACCCTCTGAGATAAGTGCTCTTATCCTCTTATTGGTACAAAACTTAGAAACATAACAAATGAAGCTTTCTGAATCACCAGCCTTGTAGAAATTGTGGTATCACTTACTGATCTCCTGGAATAAAAATCTGGGCAAAGCAATTGACTAAAGGATTTTGTGGATGACTTTTTCAACATGAGACTAATGCATTCAGTAGGTGTCACACAGACATGCTAGCAATTTTCTCTGTTGTATCCAAGGCCATTCTTTCTTTTTCTCTTTTAAGACTTTCATTATGTTTTATGAAGACCAGATTTTTTCCAAAGCCAGTACCTCATAACTCTTAATTAAGCAGTTAACAGTTCTTCTTTCATTGTTCATTCCTGAATACTAGCATATGTGCTGTGCTTGCCCAGTTGTGTCCAACTCTACAACCCCATGGACTGTAGCCTGCCAGGCTTCTCTGTCTATGGGGATTCTCCAGGCAAGAATAATGGAGTGGGGTGCCATGCCCTCCTCCAGGGGACCTTCTGGACCCAGGGATCAAACCCAGGTCTCCCACATTGCAGGCAGATTCTTTCCCTTCTGAGCCACCAGAGATGCCCATACTAGCATATAGCACAGTCAAATCCCCTTTCCCTTCAAGTGTGAGTGTCACTGTAGGATTGTTTTGCCACTCTGCTGACTGCTGCAGGCAGCCTCAGAGCCCATCATGGCTGCCAACGAGAGGGAAGATGTGCTTCCCTTAGCAGTGTGATAAAAATTTCTTACCAAGTTCAGTGGTATAATCTGATCTATGTTTATTTAAAAGTCCTTCCCATGAATATTCTTGAAGTCCTTTTGCAAAGCATCAGCTTGCTGCTGCTACTGCTGCTAAGTTGCTTCAGTCGTGTCCGACTCTGTGCGACCCCATAGATGGCAGCCCACCAGGCTCCCCTGTCCCTGGGATTCTCCAGGCAAGAATACTGGAGTGGGTTGCCGTTTCCTGTCTATTAAACACTGAAAAGGCAAAGTTAAAGATTTGATCACAATGTGTTGACAAAGAAGCTTAATCAAGTTGCTGTGAAATCAGAATTATAGCTGGTAGATTATACCAGGACACATCTATAATTCAGAAACTTTGATTTCTAGAAGATCTATAGTAGTAACATTTACCCATATAGTATAATCTTAGGAAACTTATCACTCCTTTGGCAATACTTCCCATGTAATTCAACATATCAAATAAAACGAATTAAATATTCCTCTTGAGATATTTTAAGGGCTCCCTAATGAACTCCAAAGTTAGCTGGAGTTCAAAAGAAACTAAATTAAAATTTCATATTTGGGTAGTTTGTCAAAAAGTTTCAAAACACTTGGTCAAGTAAGATCATTGGTCATTGTCAGACAATACAAAGATAGTCTAAAGCTTAAATATCATGGCACAAGGTCTGGTACTCAATAAAAAATAAGTGGCTGACTAAAGGATATATGCAGCAAGATTAGTTAATGCCAATTTCTCGTTTGTTGCCAGAATAAGCACTGCTTCAGAAATTTACTCTTCTGGAAAGTTTCTGTGCAGCCAGTTCTAGATAAATATGCTATAATTTAAAGGAGATTTAACATCCCAGGTTGAGATAATATCAATATATATATTTTCAGAAGAGGTTCCTTTGAACCTATATTTATGAGCATTTCAGGTTTCTTCCAAAACCTTTGGCCACTAAAGAAAGATCTGCTTTGTGGGAGGAGCAACTTTGGGGAATTTGGGCTTGATTATCTTAGAAGATTGCTAGTGAAGACATAGGTGATGGCAGTATTAACCAAGGCCATTCTTTTGTGAACCAGTTTCCTTCAAATGGATTTCCCAAGTGGCGCAGTGATAAAGAATCAGTCTACCAATGTAGGAGATGCAAGAGACACAGGTTCAATACCTATATCTGGAAGATCCCCTAGAGGAGGAAATGGCAACCCACTCCAGTATCCTCGCCTGGAAAATTCCATGGACAGAGGAGCCTGGAGGGCTATAGTCCTTGGGGTCGCAAAGAGTCAGATATGACTGAGCAACTGAGCACGCAAAAAGCCTTCCTTCAAAAAACTTGAATGTGTTTTGGCATTTTGATTAATACCTCTGACCCTTCCATAGACTGCAGGTTTGGTGGGGCAGAATCTTTGTCTTGGAACTTATGAATGAAAAGAAAGAAGGGCAGATGCAAAACTTTCAAATTCACAGTTAGTGATTATTTATCCAGACAGTCACATTAGTAAGTGCTCTGCGTATGTTATTTTAGTTTATCCTCAAAGCAACTGCCAGAAGTAGATATCCAGAGCCCCAGTTTACTCTCAGAGACTCAGAAAGTTTAAAGGTAGTCCTTAAGCTTCTTCAGTGAAAGAGGAACAAAGCTGGAACTTAACATCCTCTTTACACAAAATTCATGTTCTTTCTAAGCCATTCAAGGCTTTCGCCAAATAGATTTTTGCCCCTTAATTATAACTTATAATTAAGTTATAAGAAATCTGGAAAAATTATCTGGGGGTTACTCTTTTTGTTCCCTCAGATCTTCATGCTCTGTTCTTCACTGCCTTACTCGTCTCCCACAGCTGACCCCTTGTCCTGTATGGCAGACTCCTCTGCCTGCTGCAGGGTAGGGGGCCAAAAAGGTCAGGGTGTTTCCTCTGAAGCCAAGCTTTAGGGCCACAGTTCTGGTGGCAGCTGCCTCTGTAGAACATGCGTGCTCAGTGGGAGCAACATTGCCCCCAGGAAGGTGAAAATTCTGTCGTTGGCGGGCTAGGGGAGTAGGGAGTAAAAAGAAAAAAATAAAGCCAACTCAACCCTACCTGTTTAAATCTTATTCCTTACTTGTTAATATATCTCATCAGGCAGAATTTAAATTAGATTTGATTTTTTTTCATGGGTGTGGGAATAATAACTAAAAAGAAATGGGGAGGAACATAATTCTGGATCAGTGGCTCTTGCCAGGCTGTTCTCTG
Source organism: Bubalus kerabau (assembly GCF_029407905.1). Lineage (NCBI taxonomy): Eukaryota > Metazoa > Chordata > Mammalia > Artiodactyla > Bovidae > Bubalus > Bubalus kerabau. The sequence goes on from NC_073626.1 coordinate 157,533,946, forward strand.
AAGCTCCAGCTCTCCCATGCTCCCCTCCAATAATGGCAGCCCTCAGTTCAGTTCAGTTCAGTCGTTCAGTCATGTCTGACTCTTTGCGACCCCATGAATCACAGCACGCCAGGCCTCCCTGTCCATCACCAACTCCCGGAGTTCACCCGAACTCATGTGCATCGAGTTGGTGATGCCATCCAGCCATCTCATCCTCTGTTGTCCCCTTCTCCTCCTGCCCCCAATCCTTCCCAGCTTCAGGAGGGATTTTCCAATTAGTCAGCTCTTTGCATGAGGTAGCCAAAGTATTGGAGTTTCAGCCTCAACATCAGTCCTTCCAATGACCCAGGACTGGTCTCCTTTAGGATGGACTGGTTGGATCTTCTTGCTGTCCAAGGGACTCTCAAGAGTCTTCTCCAACACCACAGTTCAAAAGCGTCAATTCTTCAGTGCTCAGCTTTCTTCACAGTCCAGCTCTCACATTCATACATGACCACTGGAAAACCATAGCCTTGACTAGACGGACCTTTGTTGGCAAAGTAATGTCTCTGCTTTTTAATATGCTATCTAGGTTGGTCATAACTTTTCTTCCAAGGAGTAAGCGTCTTTTTATTTCTTGGCTGCAATCACCATTTGCAGTGATTTTGGAGCCCACAAAAATGAAGTCAGCCACTGTTTCCAGTGTTTCCCCATGCATTTGCCATGAAATGATGGGACCAGATGCCATGGTCTTAGTTTTCTGAATGGCAGCCCTAGATGCAATAAAACTTCCTACCTTACTGGTCCCTGGGAGTCTCAACATCCTTCCTTCTCCATCCCCCAACTGTGCCAACACCCTTTTAACCGTGTCTTCACCAAAGGCTTTCCTTGGAAATAATTTGAATTGTTTCCAGTTGAACCACTGACAGTCTAGATTCTAACAATCTTAACTGTGACATGAACAGTTCACATAAGCTATGATTTTAGTTGTAAATGGTAGCAAAATAGATTTGGGACACATGAGTTATTTTCCAAACATAGCAACTGTCATTACTCGGTGATTTGCCCTTGTATTTCAATGTCTTGAATAGCTCTCTCTCTCTTTTTCTCATTCTCTTTGCTGAATATATGTCCAGCATATATTGAACACTGTAAATTTCTCAGAGTAAAATACTCTGATGACAGGAGAAAATGACCTAGTGATGGTAACATGACAAAAAAAAGAAACCAGGATTTTATTTGTGAGTATATAATACGTGTCTTGGGTTTCCCAAGTGGCCTAGTGGTAAAGAACCCACCTGCCAATGCAGGAGACCTAAGAGATGTGGATTCAATCACTTGGTCAGGACGATCCCCTGGAGGATGGCATGGCAACCCACTCCAGTATTCTTGCCTGGAGAATCTCACAGACAGAGGAACCTGGTGGGTTACAGTCCATGGGGTCACACAGAGACTGACATGACCTAAGTGACTAAGCATGCACGCATGCAGTGTGTGTTTTAATGACTCTTAAACTCTTAACTCCCTTGGAAATAATTTGATTTGTCCACCAAGTATTTGGTTCATGAAAAGAAGTTGGAATCAGGGATCCAAAATATTTTTAAAAGTCCATCATAAATCTACAATGTCATGTAGGTAAAAGTTAAAGATTTTTATATGTTTTTTACATATGTAAAAATACAAGTTTTATTTTTTATTCATTTTAGATACTGAAATATTTAGCTGAGAGCCTGTAAAGTCAAGGAAAGTTTGCTCATTATTTTGAAGTAAAATAATACAGATATTTATAGACCCAAATTTTTAACCATTTCAGTTTAGAAGAACAACACAGAGTTAGTATAGAATTATCATTAGAATATCAAGTTCTGATTTTTTTTAACCTCTCTTAAGAACTGAGTTTTTCAATATAGGTACACAATATATCAAATTCCAAAGTATTTTCCTTTACTCGTGAAAATCCTTGTCCTTTAATTGCTCTTTTTAAAATTTGGTTTTTAATTAAAGACTAATGAAAATTGTTTAAAGTTACAACTTAGAGAATTAATTTGAAAAGTTTAGCAAATTGTGATTCTAGTTGTTCCCAACATAAAAGGCAATTTAAAAAATGTAAAAACGTGGATATGGATATATTGTTTTCTTTAAAATGTTCCCTTCCAATTTTTTAAACAGTTTCATTGAGCTATAGTTGACATATAATGAAGTGTGCAAACAAGTATACAGTTTGATAAATGTTGATATATATATACACACACTCAAGAAATGATTACCACAGGTAAGACAGTGAACAAGATCCATCACCCCCCAGAGTTTCCTTGCACCCCATGGCAATCTCACCCTCCTGATTTACCTATTCCTAGGCAACCACTCATCTGTTTTCTGTCACTAAGGATTAATTTGCATTTTCTAGATTTTTATATGATTGGAACCACACAGCATATAATCATTTGACTTTCAAGCAGTGTAATTATTTTGAGATTCACCCACACTGTTACATGTATCAGTAGTTCAGTCTTTTTGTTACTGAGTGGTATTCCATTAGATATCCCACAATATGTTTATCCATTCATCTGCTGATGGGCATTTGAGTAGTTTCTAGTGACTAGAAACAAAAGTACAGTAGAAATTATGTATGCGTCTTTGTTTGGACATATACTTTCTTTTCTCTTGGGTAAATGTCTAGGAGTGGAATAGTTGGATCATACCATAAGTGTATTTTTTAACACTTTGAGAAAATACAGAATAGTTATCCTAACAAGCTGTCCCATTTCCTCCCTACCTGCAATGTCTGAGGAGTCCAGTTTCGTAACATCCTGTCAACACTTAGTTTGATCAGTGTTTTTAATTTTAGTCATAGTGCCAGGTGTGTAATGCCTTTTTCTGTGGTTTTCATTTGCATTTCCTTAATGATGAGTAACGTTGAGCCTCTTTTCACGTGTGTTTTGCCATTTGTGTATCTCCTCTTGTAAAGTGGCTGTTTGAGTCTTTTGCTTGTTTTTCGTTGGGTATTTATTTTGTATTGAGTTTTTTGAAACTGCTGTATATTCTAGATGCAAGTTGTTTATTAGATAGTTGTTTTATATTTCTCACTGCTGCTGCAAAGTCGCTTCAGTCGTGTCTGACTCTGTGCGACCCCATAGATGGCAGCCTACCAGGCTCCACTGTCCCTGGGATTCTCCAGGCAAGAACACTGGAGTGGGTTGCCATTTCCTTCTCTAATTAAGGAAAGTGAAAAGTGAAAGGGAAGTCACTCACTCGTGTCCGACTCTTCGCGACCCCATGGACTGGGTAGCTTGTCTTTTTTTCCCTAATGATGTCTTTTGTCACACATTCCTGCATGTGTGAGTACTCAGTCATGTCCCACTCTTCGAGACCTCATGGACTGTAGCCAGCCGGGATCTTCTGTCCATGGAATTTTCCAGGCAAGAATATTGGACAGGGTTGCTATTTCCTACTCCAAGGGATCTTCCTGCCACAGGGATTGAACCCGTGTCTCCTGCTTGGCAGGCGGATTCTTTACCACTGAGCCACCTGGGAAGCTGCTTTGAAATGCAGAGTTTTCTATTTTGGTTATGTACAGTTTATCAAATTTTTTGTGTGTCTCTAAAAGATTACTGTCCCTTGTTGCCTGATATTCAGTGCCTTGAAGACCATGGTTTTATATACTTTTTCTAGAGACTTCTCCATCTTTGTTTCTCTGTCTCTGTTTATGTGTCTCTCTCTCCTTCCTCCCTCCCTCTCTTTGGTTGTTTCAAGTGAGATAAAAAGTTTAGTCTCTAGTACTCTATCTTGGCTGCCTAGTGGCTCAACAATAAAGAACCCATCTGCAATGCAAGAGACTTGCAGAAGATGGGGGTTCGAGCCCTGGGTTGGGAAGATCCCCTGGATGAGAAAATGGCAACCCACTCTAGTATTCTTGCCTGGAAAATCCCCATGGACAGAAGAGCCTAGTCCAGTCCAGTCCATGGAGTCACAACAGTCAGACACAACTGAGCAACTAAACAACAACAGCACTCTCTCTTACCTGGAAGTAAGAATTCCATTCAGTTTTCAGAGGTTTTAAAGATACTAATCAACAACATGACAAATCCTATTCTTTGAGATCTTCAGTTCAGTTCAGTCTCTCAGTCGTGTCTGCTTCTTTGAGACCCCATGGACTGCAGCACGCCAGTCCTCCTGTCCATCACCAACCCCCAGAACTTACTCAAACTCATGTCCATGCAGTTGGTGATGCCATCCAACCATCTCATCCTCTGTTGTCCCCTTCTCTTCCCGCCTTCAATCTTTCCCAGCATCAGGGTCTTTTCCAATGAGTCAGTTTTTCGCATCAGGTAGCCAAAGTATTGGAGCTTCAGCTTCAGCATCAGTCCTTCCAATGAATATTCAGGATTGATTTCCTTTAGGATGGACTGGTTGGATCTCCTTGCAGTCCAAGGGACTCTCAAGAGTCTCCTCCAACACCACAGTTCAAAGCATCAATTCTTCGGTGCTCAGCTTTCTTCATAGTCCAACTCTCACATCCATACATGACCACTGGAAAAACCATAGCTATGACTAGACAGACCTTTTTGGCAAAGTAATGTCTGCTTTTTAATATGCTGTCTAGGTTGGTCATCGCTTTTCTTCCAAGGAGCAAGCATCTTTTAATTTCATGGCTGCAGTCACCATCTACAGTGATTTAGGAGCTCAAGAAAATGAAGTCTGCCACTGTTTCTTTTGTTTCACCCTCCATTTGCCATGACGTGATGGGACTGGACGCCACGATCTTAGTTTTTTGAATGTTGATTTTTAAGCCAACATCTTACTTCAAATATAACTTGGAATTTTTAGACAGTTTTGTGTCTCTTATTTTGTGCCCAATAGAAGTATTACTTTTGAGATCTTTTTTATATAACTTTTAACTATTGTTTTAATATTTCCTTTTAGCTTACTATATCCTTTTGTACCAGTCTATTCTTTGAGAACAAATTTATTTCTCTTGGAAAGTGATATCAAATTATGAAGTTGAAGGAAAGTTTCAGCTTGAATCCACAGGGAGAAAAGATACCACAGGAAACAAATATTATAACCACAGTGTCTCTAGGTATTGAACTAAATGGTTTTTAAACTAATTGGCAGGTAATTATGGGATCTATTATCATTTTATGTAAGTAGTACATAAATAAGATGATATAAATGCGTTCTCTGTGAAGTTGTTACTAATGATGGTGCTTATCTCCACGTGCAAGTGAGAAAACCACCAGGAAAATGATGATTATTACTGACGATTGTAATAATTATAGGTCTCTGAGTATTCTGGCCCAATCTGCTATTTTTCTTCTCCTCATTTTGATTATACGTATACTCTTTTCCATGTGCTGAGTTGCTCAGTAGTGTCCGACTCTTTGCGACCCCATGGACTGTAGCCTGCCAGGCTCCTCTGTCCATAAGGATTTTCCAGGCCAAAATTCTGGAATGGGCAGCCATTGCCTTCTCCAGGGGAGCTTCCTAACCCAGAGATCGAATCTGGGTCTCCTGCACTGCAGGTAGATTGGGAAGCCCAAAGAGTGGTTTTGCTCTCAACCCCATGGACCATAGCCCAGCAGGCTCCTCTGTCCATGGGGATTCTCCATGCAAGAATACTGTAGTGGGTAACCATTCCCTTCTCCAGGGGCTTTTCCTGATTTAGGGATTGAACCCGTGTCTCCTGCATTGCATTTTCATATCATGATAGCCCACTGAAAGAAGTTTACACCAATTCTTTTCTGCCCAATAACACTATATACTCTTTGATTTGGGGCACTGACTTTAGCCCCAGCTGAAGCCGTTTTATTTCTATCCTGTGGAGTTCTTGAAGGTGTATGGTGGAGACTGCTGGTTGTCCACCCATATCCATTTTCTTCTTCCACAGTTAGTCCTATTGTGGACAACTAGATCACATTTTACAGCCCCTCTAGCTTCTAGGCATCACAGTGGAAATAGTTCTCACCAGTGGAATGTGAGAAGTGATGTCTCCCTACTCTGGGTCTGGGATTTCATTCATTCAACGTGCCTGTCCCAAATTCTTTTATTCCTTCCCACCAGCTGAAATGCAGACATGGAAAGCACCCAGATTTTACCAAGAAAATGATAAAAATGTCTTAGGGAATCATGGTGAACATAGTTTTTCCACTGACCGGGACCTTTGACCTGGAACTATTGCAGGAAAAAGAAATACACTCCTTTATTCTTTAATCATCTTTGTAGCAGCAAAATAGTTGTGGCTCGAGGCCTTAGTTGCCCTGTAGCATGTGGGATCTTTCTGGCCTGAGATCGAACCCATGTCTCCTTCATTGGCAGGCGGATTTTTAATTGCTGGACCACCAGGGAAGACTGTCAACTTGCTTTTGTTTCTAAGGAAGGCTTCCCAGGTGGCGCTAGTGGTAAAGAATCTGCCTGCCAATGCAGGAGACATAAGAGACCCAGGTTCGATCCCTGGGTTGGGAAGATCCTCTGGAGAAGGGCATGGTAACCCACTCCAATATTCTTGCCTGGAGAATCCCCTGGACAGGGGAGCCTGGTGGGCTACAATCCATGGGGTTGCAAAGAGTTGGACATGACTGAAGTGACTTAGCACACACAGGAGCTAAAGCTTTATTTCTTGTAAGAATAAACATATTGTTTCTTCTCTCTGTTTAAGTAATCCAAAGATCTTTGTTACTCTACTTCATGATGTCCCACATTTGGGATCCCTGGAGGTAGGAAGTGCAGCTCATAAATCCATTTCTTCCCTGCTTGAGTTCTAAATAGATGACTGATAGGGGCAAAGCTGAAGGAAGTGATTCAGCATGAGAGTAAGGTAAGCCTGCTAACTGTGCCCTGAATTAGGGAGTCTCATCTGCCTGTTGTAGGTCCCATTGGACTGGAATGACCCACGCAGGGCACGTGACAGCCTGAGAAAGGCCAACTGCACGGAGGAGCAGAGAAGCAACAAAAATTTCAATGGCCAAGCTCCATCCCTAGGGGAGAGAAAAGAGTGCAGGCTTGTCTGGGTTTTCTTACATATTTACAAATTCAGTAAGTCACTTTACTTCTCCAGAGGAGAGACAAAATGAGAAAAAGCTCAGAGAGTTACCAGGACTGTGCTTATGGAAACTCATCAGGTGCTGAGTAAAGATGTCCCCTTTTTATTTATTTATTTTTGTGTATGTGGGATATAGTTCCCCAGCCAGGGATTGAACTCAGGCTTCCTGCATTGGGATCTCAAGAGTCTTGGCCACTGGACCACCAGGGAAGTCCCCAAGATGTCCCCTTTCTTGAACTATTATCATAATCATTACTAGCTATGTTCTCTAGAAATAAACCTTTGAAAAAAATTTTTTAAATCTTAAAGAATGCCAAGATATGGCATGTAAAATAATTTGATACAACTTTTCAAGCAGATTTGTCTATAATGAAATGTTTCATGGTTCTACCTTTGCAGATGCTCTTTGCAAAGAAATGCATGCATGTTTAACATTTACCTTTGATATTAACTGTGTGAGTGTTACTATTGCTTCCTTTGACATTTGAGCTTTAACATTTCTATTTAGAGGAATTAAAAAAACACAACCTCAAAGGAGCTTTAATTCATTGTCATAGTATGAGTTCATGTGAGTGTTTTAGAAGACACTTCAGAAATGGCTTTGAGTGAATTTCAGTAATGAAGTGCCCATTGAGACAAAGTTTAAGATCATGCCATTTGAAATTAAAATCCTACTTGTGGAAATCGCTTCAGTGGAAATATATATTGAGGTACAATGTAGTTTTATAGAATGAGTATGTTAGCAGAATTTTCATTGTGATCAGATAAAGACCTGTAATTAAATAACTACCAAGATAAGAACAAAACAGCTACAATCTTAAGTACAATTTGACTTTTATGGCAATGGAAATTATAGAGAGGTAGATTTTATTTCAACATAAAGACAAACTTCCTAATAGAGCTATCCAAGACTGAAACAGACTGCAGTAATCAAAGACTATATAATCACTTGATTATGGTTCTTGTAGCAGACTCATTCATGGCTGTATTGTACTGGGCTATATTGAACTTGATTTCCAAATTCTCTTTCAGTTCTAATATTCTATGAGAGGCACTGAAACATGCAAGCCCTTTCAAAGTTTTTTTATTAGCTAATAAAATATACTAAGACTATTCAGCACACTTCTGCTAATAATAATAGAAGAGAGCCAGAAACATTTAAAATAAGGAAGAAGGGGACCATTTGAAATAATTTCTTTACAAATTAAGGTGTTGAGAACCATATCTCTTTTCAAAAATTATTTTAAAAGGATCCTTGTGTATATGAAGGGTCTTAGTCTATTAGTGTTCCTTAGCTAGTTCTGAAAATATTACTCCTTCAACAGTAATGAAGTAATGAAGGATCATTTATTTCACAAATCATCTTTGTGAAATTACTTGCCTGATTCTAAAATTTAAAAGAGGAAACTCAGTAACAAAAGCGGCCCCCAAAATGGATTGTATTGACTTGGAAATGTGGTCCTAACAATTTGGAAGCGTGCATTCTAGTGAATCAGCCATCATTTATAATTAATCACAGTTTCTTATCTGAATAGATGAAGCAACACTGAGTTACAGTCCTTGAGGTAACAATGGTCAGGACGCATGACTAAGTTCTTTATTCCATCTTAGAGTTAGGCTTCACTAGAAACATATTTCCTGATATGATAATAAATGCCACACTCTCAATGACAACTAGGAGGAGCTGTTCAGTCTTTACTCTGTCTCAGCACCCTCTCTGCGGAATCAAAACATTGTACCTACTTACACTGAATTCACTTTTGTGTCTTTTGGGTTACATATGTAAATGGTAAAGGAAAATACATGTTTTGTAATGAAAGCATGATCTCTGGGGTCTTTTTTATTTCTTCTTTAAAAAAAATTTTTTTTTCTTTTATTGGAGCATAGTTGCTTTACAATGTTGTTTTAGTTTCTCCTGTACAGCAAAGTAAATCAGTTGTATGTATACATATATTCCCTCTTTTTCGGATTTCCTTTCCATTTAGGTCACCATAGAGCACTGAGTAGAGTTCCCTCTACTATGCAGTAGATTCTCATTAGTTATCTGTTTAATATATTGTATCAATAGTGTATATATGTCAATCCCAGTCTTCCAATTCATCCCCCTCCCCTTTGCCCCTTGGTATCCATACATTTGTTCCCTACATCTTGTCTCTATTTCTGCTTTGCTAACAAGATCATCTATACCATTTTTGTAGGTTCCATATTAATTTGGTAATACATGATATTATTCTTTCTGACTCATCTCACTCCGTATGATATTCTCTAAGTCCATCCATGTCTCTGCAAATGGCACAATTTTGTTCTTTTTTATGGCTGAGTCATAGATTGTTGGATTCTTTTATGCCAGTGAAGATTCCTCTACCCATTTTTGTTCTCAAATGCTTTCATGAGCTGTTTTGAAAGGATGACTTGTTGAATTCTCTGGTCAATCATCAGCATCCTGTTTCTGTGCATGGGAACTTCTACACTCCTCTATTGCTCTTTCATTTTGAAGAAAAAAAGGTCAAAAGTCTCAATTTGTGGTCTAAACTGTAAAACAGTTTCTTTCTCCCCAGTGGTCATAGCAAAACAAAGCCCTGTCTATCACTCTTCATAACTGAATCAGATAATGTTTACATGTCAAAAGCCATCATTGTCAACCTTAATGTTGTATTGTTTGTTAACAGAGGATGTACAAAAGATAGTATGGGAAATAAAGATATGCTTTCTGACCTCAAACACTTTAAGATCACATTTGAGAACAGACACTAGGTAACAATTAGTTAGAAACAACAATGATTAAGCATAGGAGACATTTTCTCTAGTATAGAACTCAAGCAATGATCAACATCTATCCATTTTTTGGTGTGTGCATTTGGGGGAGTAAAGAACAAGGAGTGAGTAAAGTCTGTGAACATTTGTTTCTGCAGTTTTCCTAAGATGTCAAGGATGTAAGAACTCATCAACCAAATAATATTAAGTGGAACACACCCAAATAATATTAGGCTGAACCAAATGAAATCATTATTTCTATAGAGCAAAAATAGACAATATTGTCAATTTCATGTGGGTCAATCAATACAAATCTGCGTTAGTTATTTTTAAGTTCTTTTTATGCAGATTTAAAGTCTTTATTTATTGAATTTGTTACAACACTGCTTTTGTTTTACTTTTCAGCTTTTGCCACCCAAGGCTTGTAAGATTTTAGCTCCCTGACCAGTGATCCAACCAGCATCCCCTGCATTGGAAGATGAAATCTTAACCACGGGACTGCCAGGGAAGTCCCTCTAATACAATTTTTTTACATCAAAAATAAGAAAGTCCCTGCATTAGTTTTCTATTGGTGGTGATGGTGGTGGTTTAGTCACTCAGTCGTGTCCAGCTCTTTGTGACTGTATGGACTATGGCCCACCAATCTCTGTATATGGGATTTTCCAGGCAAGAATACTGGAGTGGATTGCCATTTCCTCCATAGGATCTTCCTGACCCAGGGATCAAATCTGCATCTCCTGCATTGGCAGGCATGTTCTTTACCACTGAGCCACTTGGGAAACCCTAATTGCTCAGCGAGTAGCACTTTTTGTTACTGCTGAAGGCATGGAAGATGGAAGAAAAAAGAAGTGGAAGGAAACTGAACTGGGCAAAATGATTTAGGGAAGATTTATAAAAGAGATGAAAGTTGACTTGTATTGAATTAAATAGAATTTTTATAATTGATAAAGAGGGTAAATCTATTCATTCTCAATTATTTCAAATTTACCGATATGAAGCTTTTATTTTGAGAAGTGAGAAACCGATGATATCTGCTTCTTTGGACAGTGACTCAGATTAGAGACAAGCCATACATTCAGCCTTTTGGCAAATACCAGGTCCAAGTAATTTTTATTTTGTTCAAGGATAAGTGAACTGGTGTCTAGTCCATTAAGGCTGCTATAACAAAATACCACAGCCTGGATGACTTATAAACAAAAGAATTCTTTCCTCACAGTTCTGGAAGCTGGAAGTCTAAGATCAGAGTGGCATCATGACTGGGTTCTGATGAAGGCCCCTTTTGGAATAGACTTACCTCCTTGTTGTGTCCTTACATGGTGGAAGGGGCTGGCAAGCCCTCTCAGTTTTCTTTTATAAGGGCATTAATGACCTAATCACCTTTCAAAGGCCCCATACCATCACATTTGGCATTAGGATGTCAACATACGAGTTTTGGGGAAATATAAACATTCAGACCATAGCAATAGGCAAACAAACTAAACAATGCACACTCACACTGGACCAATAGGCCCCCAGGCTCCACTGGAGAAGCAGGATTGTTTCTGAGGCATTGGGCTCACTCCAGGGAACTTGCTAAACTGAGTTTGAATATTTAGCTTGACTAGGGAGGAACCTGGTGTATATTTTTTCATCATCATTTGATTGGCTCAAGCACCTTAGTCATGCCCTTCCAACATAAACCAAGCTAAGATGAACAACAACAAATGATTTAAGGCTCAACCTTCAGTCAGAACAATGGGAAAGCATCACAGTCATTGAGATTTAAAAAAAAATGACTGGGTTTATAACTGCCCAGTCAGTCCATTCTGTGGACAACTTTGCATTTATATACTTCCTATCCAAGAACTGACTAATCCAAGAGTGCTCCTAGGTGATCAATCCACAGATCAGTTAACCAGCAACCAATTAACCAATCAATGCTCACCCTTTTTCCCCCCTAATGTATGACCCCATAACATAATAAAGCACCTCAGTTTTCCTCTGAAGAAGCATTCCTTCTCCAGTTTCAGCCCCTAATCTTCAGGCATGGCTCACCTCAAGGGTAGGATTTTGACTTCTGTCTGGGTAATGAGAGCATGTTCTAGCCTTTGCTATTGGTTCAAGGACTCACAATCCAAACTAGGCCAATCAAAATCTTTCCTAAGAATTTCTGTAGAATTAACTAATAGTTGTTCTTCCTTTGTGTTTAGCTACTCAGTCATGTCCAGCTCTTTGCAATCCCATGTGTAGCCTACCATACTCCTCTGTCCATGGGGATTCTCCAGGCAAGAATACTGGAGTGGGTTGTCATGCTCTCCTCCAGGAGATCTTCCCAATTCAGTGATGGAACCCAGGTCTCCCGCATTGAAGGTGGATTCTTTACTGTGTGAGCCATTTGGGAAGCTTTTGATGCTTCCTTTAGGGAATTGCAAAAGTGGTGGATTATAGGTATGAAGCTAATGGTGGATGATTTCCTCTGTAGAGGATGATGCTGCCTCTGAATGAAAACAACCCCAAGAAAATGAACTCAGAAATGGATTGATTCAGCCCTGAAGATGTCATCTGAGCACTTAAAACCAGTCATGTAATAACATCATTCCTCTGAATGATGAATCCAATGCATCAGGAACAATCCTACTTCTCCATTTTAAATTAAGGAGACCAATAAATTATTCATATTTTTAAAGCACATTTTAAATTTCATTTCTGGCACTGTCAACCAAAAGAGTTCTAACACAGATTTAATATTTCCATGTTAACCATCCATATTAATTAATTTTAGTTTCAAATTATAGAATCCTGGTGGAGAGAATCTTTACCTTCTGGTCCAGTCAACTGTGTTGAGCATCAGACAGGCTCATGGTGCACAAACATGCCTGTTGTTGGGGTTCACCCTGGTGGGTGGATAAGGAGAGGTGGTGCTCACAAAGAGAGACAGAGATGCATGTCAAAAAGTCATTTGGTTTAATCTCTAAGGACATTTTGGAAAAGAGTAATTATAAAAGGGAATTTTCTCTAATGACTATAAATTACAACAATTAAAAGGTTTATAACTTTTATAATCAGAATATTTATTAAAGAAAGAAATAAAATTTCTCTTTTGTTAAAGTCAGTGGCTTCTAGGAGTTTTAAGCCTTCAAATATTAATTTAATAATGGAAATGTGTGAAGCAAAAGTGTTTCCTCTAAGTCATTTGAAATAAGGGGACTAGTGCTCATATGGTATGTGGAAAGCCAGACCAGTGTAGTCATCCTTCCTTTTCATGTCTCATAGTCTCACTCTTTAGCCAAATTCCTACAACCAGTTCTAAGATCTATTCTCAGTCTCTAACTACCCCCTCTTTCTAAGGCACATTTGCTCCATGTACTCATCTAATCTATTGCTAAGTAGATGGTAGAGATTATTTAGAATAGCTTTCTTTTGGGATCATGTTTCCAAGAAGTCAGGAAGAGTGAAACATACAAAAGGGAAGGAAACCTAATTTTATCAGAATCCCCTCAACAATGTGATCTTACTGTACTTAAATCTTAACTCAGACTATGTCTGGTGGGGTCCCCTGTTTATAGACTTTGTTCCTAAGTAGATCTTTTTCCTTAGAAGTGAGTGGTCAACCTAGCTCAATAATTATAAGATGGAAGAGACTTTGGAAGTTATCTGGTCCAACCCCACTATTTTACAGAAGAAGGAACTCAGACTCAGAAAATGGAATCCAACAAGTAAAGCTAAGAGAGAAGAGCATTTCAGGAATGAAAAACAGCTTGAATAAAGGCAGTGATTTGAGAAAAGGGAGGTGCTCAGGAAGCTTTCCTGGGAAGCTCAGGGATGGGCTTCCCAGGTGTCTCAGTGGGTAAAGAATCCACCTTAAACACAGAAGATGTAGGAGACTCGAGTTTGATCCCTGGGTTGGGAAGTTCCCCTGGAGGAGAGCCTGGCAACCCACCCCAGTATTCTTGCCTGAGGAATCCCACGGACAGAGGAGTGCGGTGGGTCATGACTGAAGTGACTGAGCACACACACAAGCTCGGGGACAACAGTTCGACAATGATTTGATATGGCTTTGGATGCTTGAAAAATTGACTATAAACCTGAAAAGTAAATCACTAGGCCCAATTTATAAGAAGATTTGAAAGTTAATATCAAGTCTTTTTTGTTCAACTTTATAAAATAGAGAAAAATCTGATACTGAGCCCCTTGAACCCATCTTCAACAATGATCAATTCATGGCCAATCTGAATCCATTGATGCCTCCACTCTTTCCCTCCCTTCACAGGCCCCTAGGTTATTTTGAAGCAAATCAGGTCATAATATCAATTTATCTATACTGATTTCAGTACATATATCTAGAAAACGTTTTTGTTTTTTTTTTAACTGTTTGAATGTTTTTAACCTGAGGTGCAATGTGTTCTGACCTATGGTTTTTAGGCAGGTTATTCTAGCAGTTACTGGTGGATGGGTTATGGAGGGACAAGGCAGCATACACAATATTTTCCATTGTCACTGTCACATATGCTACTTGAAAATTCTTTCCTCTTCTCAAATTTAAAGTAGTTGTATGGTTTCCCATGTTGATATTTAGGGTAGAAATAATTTATACTCTTGGCCGATGAGCTGCTTCCCTTTGGATGTTTTGTCATCTTGACATTTTAGTTTCATGATCTGTAGTTCTTTTATTTATTGAGGTAGATGGCATAATGTAAGTGTGAATTTTTGTTTCTGCTTATATATTAAATATTCATCTTTTAATTTATTATATTGCTTATAAAGACATTCTGAGTATTATCTTGATGTTTATGGAAGAATACAGCTTTCTAAAAAATTACCTTCTCAGTTCCTCTTCTCCACGAGTAGCAACATAAATCACACAAATTATTCAGGCGATACGAAAATAAATACAGTTCAAGTGGCCATTTATGAGTCATTTCCGTGAGTCCTGAGTTCTCTTTCATATAGACACAGCAGAACCATGAAAGACTGAAATATTTTCTGAATGAAAAAGCTTTCAAGATGATGCAGGACACAGGGCATTGCAAAAAGAAATGAAAATAAGCCCTGTCTGGCCATAGGATTCATATTGAATATTTAGAGTGGGAAACACCCATTTCAGGGTACATTTTTTTTTATCCCTGTCATCTCAAAGTAGAACAACAACCTTAGGGAGGAGATAAGAGTGTTCGTCTGGCCGGTCGAAAACGCTGTCTTCCACGCTGCTGAAAGATTTACAGAGTATAGTAGAGGTCTTCAGATCCTGAATCCATACAATACATCTTCTGCTTTTAATTTATGCTTTGAAGATTTACACAAAATGGAAAGACCAAATAACTCACTTTCCAGTTAAAGCACTCACATTTCCATCTGGCATATTGCTATGAATAGCATGTCTGCATTACATAATAGTACATTTTTCATACCAAGGCTCGTCTGTGATCAATTTATAATCACAAATGTCACATGATGTATTGAAAAGAATTCAGATATTACACATGGCTGCTATATTTACCTCCTTATATTTCTTACCAGAAGTGTTTTCCTTCTGTTAGTTACCTCTGCAAATTATGAGGAATTGTTCCAAAAATATCCACTTGAAGAGCCAGAAACTTCACAAAACTGTAAAAAGACTTTGTTTAACCATCACAATAGTAGAGCATCTTTTAAACTTTTCCTTATCTTTATGGGTGTATTTTTTCTTTCTCCCTCTCTTTCTTTCCTTCCTTCCATCTTTTTCTTATTTCTTTTTTCCAAGGAAGTTTTCTCTCATCACATTTATTTATTTTACATTTCAGCTTCATGATGGCATAGTTGACAATATTTTAAGATATTTAAAGTGTGCATTGTGGTGATTTGATATCTGTATACATTGTGAAAGGACTCCCCCCATCTGGTTCTTCAACCCATTTGGGGATATATTTTTAAATCTAAATGTAAAGTTGATAGATGACAGATAATCAAGAATTTTTATAACCAAGTCTCTCTTAATGCTTGAAATTTTTGACAGACCAGCAGGAAGAGATATGAGCATGTGGGGATTGTTAAAATGGGTCAGGCTGATACATCATGCTACCACAAAGTCTATCTTTGACTGTGGCAGTCATGTATGTTTTCTGCAAATAGAATTCTAATCACCCTACAGAATTTCAGTCTTAAAAAGTCAGAGATGTGCCCAAAGCTTTCTCAGATGTCTTCTAATCAACACAGAAGAGAGGCGGGAAAGCCGAAATCTCATTCCTGATCTTCCAGAGTGTGTTGGGCTAACTTTAGCATGCTATTGATTTTCTTGCTTTAAGTGCTTCACTTTTTAAAATATTTCCAAACAAGAAAAGATTTTAATTATAAAACAGTTTTAAAAGAGCCCATACATAAGATAGTGAGTGCTTTTATTTTTATTTACCTAAATTTTATTTACATAAGACAGTAGTTGCTCTTATTTTTATTTACCTAAGATTGCTAACAATCATTCAGCCACAAAAATTTTATTGACTGTCCATTCAGTAAATTGTTCTTGCTGCTAGGGATCTGGTAGTGAACCAGACTGGGTCTCTGCTCCACTGGACATCAAGTGGGAGAGTCAGACATTGATGAAAGTAATTTTAAGTGCCACCAATACTTCAAAAGGCAGAGTAGAAGGCTCTGTGGCACTGAATGTTAGGGTGTCCTAACCAAATGTGGGCATTCAGGGAAGGCCTAGAAGAACTGATGTAAAAGTTAAATCTCAAAGGCTGAGCTAAGTGAAGAGTTGGTGTATTGTATTCCAGGCAGTGGAAACATCACTAATAAAAGCCCTGAAGGGGAGGAGAAGCTAATGCATTTGTGGGATTGGAAGGGGATCAGCATGGCTGGAGTAGAGCAATGCTTCCTGGTATTTTTCACATCACTGGACACGACAGTCAGTGGACCAGCCTGTGCCTCTGAGACCTCGATATCTTGGTATATGTGCCATCAGTTTGTGGAAGTGCTTTGAGTCTTGGCTAACCACTTGGGAATCTCAAGCATGGCATTCAAGACAGAACTTGGCATGAAAGCATGCTGATGAAGTAGACAAGGACCAGATTAGAGGGGATTGGGTGGTGAGAGAGAGGTAGGAAAGGCGGAGTTAGAACAGGCCACACACTTAAGATTGGCTAAGGTGACGGAGGCCTCTCTGAGTGTGTGTACTTGATTATACGAAGGACAATGGAGAGTTACAGAAGGAGAGAAGTTCATCTAGAAAGGGGAGGGAGTGATCCTAAAATGTCTTCCTGGAATCTAGTTGTAGGTGTTACAGATCTGGAGCTCAGAGAAGAGTCTGGCCCCAAACCCAGTTGTCCAGTTTCATGCTGATTCTAAGAAACCTTGATATTCTTCCAAAACATTCCTTTTTACCTACAGCAGCCAACTTGATTTATTTCTGCTGCTTGCAGTCAAGAAACTCTAATATAATCGTGTGGAAATAACAATGAAGATGACACTGATTTACACAAGATAGGCACTCAGTTTAAATTTATTGAATAAAGAAACACAACAAAATGTCCAGTGTTTACTAATACTACATCCCCCTTAGGAGTGTGTTGAGTTGCCTGGCCTGCAAGGCCTTTGTGAGAGTTTATAGCATTGAAAGATTATATAGCATTTTCTTTAGGGAAAAAAGAAATGTGAAGCATTCTCTTTAAAATAGGTCATATTCATTGTAATTAAAAGTAAAAGTTGTAAAACTTATGGACTGTGTAGGAAAAAAGTCCCAGTGTCAACACCATGCATGAATTTTATCAAAGAAATATCTACTATAACATATCAAGTCACATATGATAGACATATCATTAAAAAACTAAAAAGCTATCAAACTTGCTGTCTCATTTTTACAGTCAGTAAAAGCCTTTATTTTTCTGAGTATTTAGGGAAGCCAACTTTTAAAGTTATTTAATATTTAAAATTTTGCCTCAGTAGGTATAAATAGAGCACAAATTAGCTATACTGTTTCCCAAGAGTAAATTATGTCATTTTACTTAGCTTTTTCTTATTTTACATGAGTTCCATTTTTTTTTTTTTTTTGGATAAGGAATGGGAGATAAATTTCTTAACCTGTATTACTTCAGTAGATTAATTTTCCATTTCACTTTAAGATTGAGATGGCATCATTTCTATAAAAAGTATCTTACTACACATATTTATGAAGAGGTTTTGCCAAAATTAATGAAGTGAAGTCATTCATTTTTTTAATGCAGCTATATTCCACATTTATTAATAGGTAGAGCCATTATTTTTAAGATGTTCATTCTTCTCAGTATGATCCACAGATTCAACACAATTTCATTCAAAACCCAAGTAGTTATTATTTGGATATAAACAAACTAATTTTAGCATCTAATGCCTTATGTTAGACTTTAAATGACAACAAAATATTGAAGAAGAACATAGTCAGAGTACAAATACTACTCAACTTCCAAACCGTGTATGAAGCTGCAGTTATCAATAAAGTGTATTTGTATTTAAATTTATTATTATTATTGCCCATCTGCATGACCTGCAGGATCTTGGTTTCCTGACTAAGGTTTGAACCTGTGCCCTCTGCAGTAGAATCCCAGAGTCTTCTGGACTTCTGGAAGTTCACTGAACTGCCTCGGAAGTCCCAATAAAGTGTGTATGGTGCTGATGGACGTCATGGAAACAGTCAGTGAACAAGCAGAATGTAATGGGTAATCAGGAGACAGGAGCTGTATCCAGAGGGAATGACATCTGAAGTAGGTGTTGGGGAGGAGGTGTGGGAAGGGGCCTCTGAGGCCTGAAAGAGGGGACAACAGGAAACCTGGCATGAGTGAGGCCCACAGGGCGTTTGACGGGTCAGCAGATAAAGCACCAGGAGCTGGAATCGAAGGAGGCGCCATTCAATTTTGACAGTGATTTTCAGAGGTAGAGTCAACAATGTGTAAATAACCTAAAGAATTTACTGGACGTAAAAGAAAGAAAACCTATAAAAGCACATAAAAAATTAACTCGAGGGGTTGTCCAATTTACGCATGGTTTCTTCTCATAAATTCAGTCATAAGTGTAACCTATTCCTCAACCCCATTTCTTGGTAAATTCTTCCTGTTCTGATGTATGATTGTGTATGGGTTCAGTCTAGACATACCAACCATGAAGCAACTGGTTTCACAGTGAACTGAATTGTCTGTGTTTAGATTTCCTGTTGGTCTCTTAAGCCCTGTTGACTTCTTCCCTTGTGATCAACAAATTATACACCACAGTGAATATCTTATTTCAGAGATACAACCCAGTGGCTCTCATCCTAGTGAAGAACATTTCTAGTAGAATTCCCACCCTATCCTGTTGGACATAATTTTTTTTTTTTTCCCTAGAGCAATTGTCTCAGCTTTACAATTGAGTCTTGATAAGGGAGTCCTGAGGAAATTCTTTTATGATGACAGACATATTTGTACTCCTAAAATGTTAATAAGACAAACATGAAATGTTTTAAATTCTCTATGCTGTTAATTTCCAATTAATGTGCCTTTACTTCTGACATCTTCTTTAAGGAAGCATATTTAATTTATCACATATCTTTTAATTTCCATTAACATTCCCTGAATGAGAAGTGCCTCTCTTTCCAAACTTTCAAATGTGAGCTACTAAAGCTATTGCCACGAGACATTTGAAAATCAAATATATGTTGGAGAAGGAAATGGTAACCCACTCCAGTATTCTTGCCTGGAAAATTCCATGGACAGAGGAGCCTGGCAGGCTACAGTCTATGGGGTGGCAAGAGTCGGACACGACTGAGCAACTAAGCACACATATATTCATGTGTGAAGAAAATTAACTTATTACAAAAGCTAAAAATAGCAACAAGAAAACCCAAACAGAAAGTATAACATAATGTAGTTAACCAGCAAGCAGCCCTTTTATTTTGGAAAGTTACAGTCTATTCCTCAGTCATACTTGCCACCTGTACGCTCCAGGTACCTGACAAGAGCATCTCTGAAAGGGATAAGGCTGGGAGCAGCTACTAACTTCGCCTGCCAGCCCAATATCTTCAACTCAAGCTAATGATTTGCAACTTTGAAATTTACATCTTATCCAGTTTAGAAACAGATTAAGAAGCAGATGTTTTCATGACTAAGATGTAAGAAAAACAGCTCATCCTTAAACAATATTGGTCAGCTTCAGCTCAAGAGTCCAAAATCTAACTATAACTGGCCTGAGAAAAAGAGGGAATGTGTTGGCTCTTATAACAGCAGAGTTCACAGGCATCAGATACAGCTGGACACAGATGATCAATGTGTGTCATCAGGACGTGGTCTCATTCCAATACCCCTGGCTCTGTCTTCTTCTCATTGGCTTGTTTTCAGGAAGGACTCCACCCCGCCCCCCCACTGCCCACCCCAAATACAGTGATAAGATGTCTACCAGCAATTCCAGGCTTCTAATCTAATAATTTAGAAACTCTAGCAGAATGGATGCCTCTTTTTGGATTGATATGATCTTTCTGGGGCTTAGTAAATATCATTCATTCTTTATTTTCTGTGCCAATTGAGAAATAAGGCAAATAATAAGGAACCCAGATATCACTTTTATTACTGATGAAGGCTATCAGTTGCATTAGATGTCAGTTGGCATTAGAGTCGGTTGGATTTCCAAATATGAACCCATAGAATTGGGGAGCCTTTCAACCCAGTCCTGGGTCCAGGCAGTGTGCACTGGGCTGGGCCTCCCAAAGGAGTCTCTGTGAGTAGGCTGGCCAGTGAATGTACCCAATTTATTCTTTTCAAATGTATCAGTTGGGTAAGTCACTGTTCCTCTGTGGGCTAGGGTGAGGAGGGTGAAAGGCCGGGACTCTCATAGCTAGTGGAACAGCTTCCATCTGGAAGAAAATGTCAGGAATGTGGAGAAAGTTCCTACCTCATGTTCTCTGGTTCCTAGGTCTCTTCACCAACTGAATTAACCATTAAACCCATGGGAAGCTGCTGTTTCCCTCCAGGGACAGTCCAGCTTTCTCTTTATAGGGCCATCCCTAATACTAGTCTTCCTTCCATTGAAAATCCCTTTGGGACCTTCAGTAGGCAAGGTAGTTTGAGGACCCAGAAAGCTCTGAAGTGAATCAGAGAATGCATTAATTCAGTTAACTATAAAGCCAGTTTGTATCCAAGGTTCAGTGTTCAATTATTCTCCTTCCCAACCTACATGGATATCTGCGGTCATCCAAAATAACCTTTCAGTGATCAAACAATATCATAAATACATCCCACTAATAAAATGCATAGAAATTCTGCTAGTAAAATTCCAACCATTTGAAGATTTCCCAAATGTAAGTATAATATTCTTTCAATGAACACAATTCTAGAAAGACGTTATAAAGCCCATAAACAAAGCCCTCTTTTATTTAAAAAAATATTCATTTATTTATTTGGCTGCAGTGGAGCTAAGTTGCAGCAGACAGGATCTTCACTGCTGTGTATGGGATCTTAGTTGCAGCATACAGGGTCCAGTTCCCTGCTGTTGTTCTTCAGTTGCCCAGTCATGTCTGACTCTTTGCGGCCCCATGGACTGCAGCATGCCAGGCCTCCCCGTCCCTCGCCATTTCCCAGAGTTTGCCTAAGTTCATGTGCATTGTGTCTGTGATGACATCCACCCTTCTCATCCTCTGATGCCCTTTGCTCCTTCTGCCCTCAATCTTTCTCAGCATCAGGGACTTTTCCAATGAGTCGGCTGTCTGCATCAGATGAGCAAAATACTGGAGCATCAGCTTCAACATCAGTCCTTCCAACAATTATACAGGGTTGATTTCCCTTCATATTGACTGGCTTGATCTCCTTGCTGTCCAAGGAACCCTCAGGAGTCTTCTCCGGCACCACAGTTCAAAGGTATCAATTCTTTTGCTCTCTGCCTTCTTTACAATCAGCAATTACAAGCGTACCTGACCACTGGGAAAACCATAGCCTTGACTATATGAACCTTTGTCAGCAGAGTAATGTCCTTGCTTTTCAACACATGGTCTAGGTTTGTCATAGCTTTCCTGCCAGGAAGCAATCATCTCCTCATTTCGTGGCTGCAGTCACCATCTGAAGTGATTTTAGAGCCCAAGAAGAGGTAATCTGTCCCTACTTCCACCTTTTCCCCTTCTATTTGCCATGAAGTAAGGGGGACAAGAACCTTGTACACAGGTCAGGAAGCAACAGTTAGAACTGGACATGGAACAATATACTGGTTCCAAATAGGAAAAGTAGTACGTCTAGGCTGTATATTGTCACCCTGCTTATTTAACTTATATGCAGAGTACTTCATGAGAAATGCTGGGCTGGATGAAGCACAAGCTAGAATCAAGACTGCTGGGAGAAATATCAATAACCTCAGATATGCAGATGACACCACCCTTATGGCAGAAAGTTAAGAAGAACTAAAGAGCCTATGATGAAACTGAAAGAGGAGAGTGCAAAAATTGGCTTAAAGCTCAACATTCAGAAA
This sequence comes from Bubalus kerabau, assembly GCF_029407905.1. Lineage (NCBI taxonomy): Eukaryota > Metazoa > Chordata > Mammalia > Artiodactyla > Bovidae > Bubalus > Bubalus kerabau. Next base: position 157,556,105 of record NC_073626.1, read on the forward strand.
ACTAAGATCATGGCATCTGGTCCCATCACTTCATGGCAAATAGATGGGGAAACAGTGGAAACAGTGTCAGACTTTATTTTTCTGGGCTCCAAAATCACTGCAGATGGTGACTGCAGCCATGAAATTAAAAGACGCTTACTCCTTGGAAGGAAAGTTATGACCAACCTAGACAGCATATTAAAAAGCAGGACAGAGGATGAGATGGTTGTATGGCATCACTGACTCAATGGACATGGGTTTGGGTGAACTCCAGGAATTGATAATGGACAGGGAGGCCTGGCATGCTGCGGTTCATGGGGTCGCAAAGAGTTGGACATGACTGAGCGACTGAACTGAACTGAAGGGGAACAAGTGTCATGATCTTCAGTTCAGTTCAGTCACTCAGTTGTGTCCAACTCTTTGCAACCCCGTGGACTGTAGCACACCTGGCTTCTCTGTCCATCACCAACTCCTGGAGCTTATTCAAAGTCATGTCCATCAAGTCGTTGATGCCATCCAACTATCTCATCCTCTGCCGTCCCCTTCTCCTCCTGCCCTCAATCTTTCCCAGCATCAGAGTCTTTTCAAATGAGTCACCTCTTTGGATCAGGTGGCCAGAGTATTAGAGTTTCAGTTTCAACATCAGTCCTTCCAATGAACACCCAGGACTGATCTCCTTTAGGATGGACTGGTTAGATTTCCTTGCAGTCCAAGGGACTCTCAAGAGTCTTCTCCAACACCACAGTTCAAAAGCATCAGTTCTTCAGTGCTCAGCTTTCTTTATAGTACAACTCTCACATCCATACGTGACTACTCGAAAAACCATAGCCTTGACTAGATGGACCTTTGTTGGCAAAGTAATATCTCTGCTTTTCAATATGCTGTCTAGGTTGGTCATAGCTTTTCTTCCAAGGACCAAGCGTCTTTTAATTTCATGGCCACAGTCACCATCTGCAGTGATTTTGGAGCCCCCCAAAATAAAGTCTGTCAGTTTCCATTGTTTCCCCATCTATTTGCCATGAAGTGATGGGACCAGATGCCATGATCTTATTTTTCTGAATGCTGAGTTTTAAGCCAACTTTTTCACTCTCCTCTTTCACTTTTATCAAGAGGCTCTTTAGTTCCTCTTGGGTTTCTGCCATAAGAATGGTATCATCCTCATCTGTTGGTATCAGATGTTGGTATCATCCAACAACCTCGGATGAATGGTATCATCCGAGGTTGTTGAAGTTTCTCCTGCTTATCTTGATTCCAGCTTATAACTCATCCACCCTGGCATTTCTCATGATGTACTCAGTATAGGTTAAACAAATAGGGTGATGGCAGACAGCCCTATTGTTACTCCTTTCTCAATCTTGAACCAATCAGTTGTTCCATACAGGGTTCTAACTGTAGCTTCTTGACCCACATACAGGTTTCTCAGGAGACAGGTAAGATGGTCAGTTATCTAGTTCCCTGGCCAGGGATCAAACCTGGGGCCCCCTGCATTTAGGCTTAATTGCTGGACCACCAAGAAAGTCCCAACAAAGCCCTCTTTTAAATGCAAATACTTAGATATTGAATCTAGAAACATTGAATTCTACAATAAATGCCATTGTCCTTGTGAACTAAAAGCCCAAGGTTCAAAATGTTTACGTAGAATTAAAATCTCAAAAGCCATTTTCACTGCTTTACTATGCAGCATATTAGTCTTGGAATGTGGGGGTGCAAGTACCTTGGGAGAGGGGAGGTTCTTTGACCATGTAGAGCCTGCATGATTTTTTTCAGGAGACTGTGGTTCTTTTAGGACCTCAGAAGTTGTATTTTTAATGTCAAATCTATCACTTTCTAAAAAATGCCAAAGGTCAATAGGATGCATTAGATTTCCATAGCACCGGCCTCACATCCATTTTTTATAGAAACAAGATATCTAAGCCCCTAGAGCAGCCATTCCCAGTAAGACTGTGCACAGAGGTGAGTGTTTATGGCTGCCAAAGAGCATTACAGTGACTTGGATTGTCTGCAGGAGGAGGAGTGGATGAAAATCTTAGTTTTAGCCTTGACCAATGTTGATTAGTCAATGATAGTTGCCTGGAATCCATAGCCTGTTAAGAAACCTATCAAGGAGATTTTCCTTGAGTATTTGGGTGGTCCCAGTGCTGGCTCAGCAGGTAAAGAACCCGCCTGCAGTGCAGGAGATGCAGGAGACTCAGGTTCAATCCTTGGGTCAGGAAGATTCCCTGGAGAAGGAAATGGCAAGTCGCTCCAGTATCTTGACTGAAAAATCCCATGTACAGAAGAGCCTGGTGGGTTACAGTCCATAGGGTTCACCAAGAGTCAGACACGACTGAGCCCAAGATCGATTTGATTGAATATAATCCCAAGGGTTCTTAAAAACAGGAGCTGAAGGGTGAGAGTCAGAGGAGTGGGGAATGACTGAAGCAGCGGAGGGTGTGACATGATTGCTGGAGGGAGGTCACAAGCCAAGGAATGAAGGCAGTCTATAGATGCTGGAATAGACAAGAAAACAGATTCTGCCTAAGAGCCTTCAGAAGGAACATCTTGATTTTAGCCCAGTGGAGTCCATTTTGGACCTCTGAACTCCAGAACTGTAAGAGAAACAATCCATGTTATTTTAAGCCACCTAGGTTATGGTTATGTGTTGTAACAGCTCTGGAAACTGATACAGTCCGCACCACCCACCTCTGAACCCTCCGTTTCCCTCACCTGTTTCGTTTTCTCCATGTACTTATCACCATAAGATACACTAAATGTTTTCCTTATTAATTTCTTTACTTTCTCCTCTACCCACTACAGTGTTACGCCATGACTCTAAGGCATATTTTTGTTTGCTGTTGATCCCTAACATCTGGAACAGTATCTGCCATATCCTAGACCCTCAATACTTAGTTGTCAAAAGGAAGGAATTTTTTTCATTAAAAAGAATATCACATCATATCATTACTTTTTTTAAAAAAAATTGTATTTATTTTTGGCTGCACTGGGTCTTTGTTGCTGTCAGGAGGCTTTTGCTGGTTGTAGCAAGTGGGGGCCCCTCTAGGTGCGATGCATAGACTTTTTGTTTCAGTGGCTTCTCTTATTCCAGAACATAGGCTCTAGGACACTCGGGCTCAATAGTTGTGGTGTGCAGGCTTAGTTGTCCTGTGGAGTGTGGACTTTCACGGTCCAGAGAATGAAACTGTGTCCCTTGCCTTGGCAGGTGCATTCTTAACCAATGGACCTCTAGGGAAATCCATCTTAGTTGTTTTTACCAAGGCAGCCTTTAAAAAAAAAAAAATGGTACTAATGATATCTTCTTCCTTGTAACAAAGAATTTATTTTCCTAGTTTTCCAGCTCTTTCAAACATAAGACAATTGGCAGGACTCTATTATTGATTTTTTTTAAAAGCTACTTTAGACGAATATTAGCAGCTTCATCTACAAACTCTACTCCTACATTTTAAGTGTTCTGAAATAGAAAAAATAGTCCTCACATTTTAGATTCTTAAAGAAACTCATGTTCCAAAAGCATTAGAAAATTCAGAAATTATGTTCTTACCTAATAAAGTAAGCAATCTTTAAATTCCTGGCAAAATATCAATTTCCTGAACTCATATAACTTCAAATCTAAGGACCTGAAGTCTTTTAGTGAGAATTCCAAAATATGTTTCTCATAGATTCAGGGAAAGTAAATCAACTTAAAATAATTGCCTTCTTCCCTCCTTCCCTACTATTACATTGTCTTTTTCACATTTCAAGTAGAGGAGAATGAGAAAATGTGCTATGTTCTGGGTTTTATGAAATCTACTGTGATGTATTTTATTGTTATGACCCTGTGTCCCACGTGGGATTAATGGTTTTCCACTTCCTGCCTGTGTAATTGAAGAATATTACTTTTTCTTCTCACCTTTGGAAAGGATATGGTAGTGTAATATGTGGTCATTCTGTTCCAGTGTTTATTGGTGTTGTCATCAACTCTGCATGTTATCTAGTGCTAGAGAAGCAGTTGTCTGCACAGCTTTTCCTTCTATTCATCAAAGAGTAATTATGACGCGTCTATTTTATGAGAGGTACTAGAGGTACAAAGATCACAGTCTCTGATCACCTTTCAGTATAGTGAGTACCCTCCATCTTGCTTTCAAACAATGAAGTGCCAGAGCTTTGTATGTAATCAATTCCAGCAGGCAAGGAGAAAAATGTAGGAGAAATCTTTATTTTTCAGAGAATAGTTTTTTAGCTTGTAAAACATATTATTCAAGCTTTTTTTTATAGAAGAAAAATACAGTGCTTCCATTTCAAGGTGGCATTTTGAGCTCATATGTTTGGATCCTCCCTTTCTCCAAATTCCCATGAAAATGCAGAGGAAACTGGATCATTGCTGAGGCCACATGTTCAAACTGAATAGAATTCTTGAGAGATACTATGCAGATAGATTGGGTTGAATGATGGGCCAAACAACCAATGCTTGGTTAACTGATTAAGAAGTCAGATGTACAAGCAAATGGATAAATCTCACAAGTACTTCATATCTCAGAGGCACACAAGTTAGGTGAAAAGGAGGAGGGGGGCTATGGGAGGACTTTGAAGTACATATGTCCGTGACAGTGGCCATAGCACACACAGAGCATGATTCTCTAAGGAAAACATGTCCATATTTGTTTGCTCAGAGCAAGTTATCTGAGCTCACACTTGATATAGATGGCCATTCCTAGGCAAAAAGCCAGAGCTCCTTTAGCTGGCTCCTAATGAGGGTAGTTATGCCAGTTAGAAAAGGGAAGCACTGCTTCAGCTGGCTGGTTACCTCACCAAGGAGAAAAGGAATTCTTAACTGAAGAGAGCTCTTGGGACTAATGGCTTTTGGCTCAGAGTTCCTGTCCTAGGTCCTAGTCCACAAGTTAATGGGCCACCAATCTGAGAAAGACGTGCACGTTTTTCTGAGTTTCCTCTTTTCTCTCTTCTTTTCTCTTTCCCTCCCTTAATCCCTCCCTCCCTTTCCTTTTCTTTCTTCTCCTAATGAATCATTTCAACAGGTACACTTGAAATTTCCGATGAAAGCCTTTTAACCCACAACAATGAATAAACCTCTTCCTGCTTTTGTAAGAAGGCTTGTAAACAGAGATAAATAACAGGTTAGATAGGGAAGTGCATTCAGCTGTCCAAAGGAGGGAATGATTCTGAGAAAAGATGTTCTTGTGAGACAATGATCATAAAAGATAAGGGCCAAAGGTCTAAAAGTTCATTCTTCACCATTGATTAAATAAATTACAATGCCCCACAAAAAGTGGTAGCCATTAAAAATGATATTATTAGAAACTTTTACTGACACAGAAAGATTTTCACAGTATACCGCTAGGTTTAGTGAGAGAAAGAAATCAGATAACAAAACAGTCAAGTCAAGTCTCTGTGTTTATGTATTTGCCCAGAGAGCACAGGTGAACATTGTCAATGACAAGAGGATAAATACTGGACCATTGTGGGCCAATAAAGTAGTAGGCAAACAGTTAATATACACTCTTAAATGTGACGATTAAATGATACTATTAACTTCTTTATGATGAGCTATATTTTTAATTTTTTCAGAGCTTAACATTAATGGACATGTTTTCCTTATAGAATTACAAAAAAAGTAAATACTGTTTGTTAGAAAGCTTATTTCTAAAAAAGTTTCAACTAAGAAAATTTGATAGATGAGTCCTTAAAACTTAACAAAAAGAAGGGCAATTTCCATTTTATTGAAAATATTCTGTAATGCAGGAAAAGAGAGAAAAAGTGTACTGATTCATTTTATGCAACCATCAGATCTCTGTATATCAAAACCTAATGAAGAGCTAAAAAAAAATCAACCACGAGCCAAATTTTACTTGTGAATATGATGCAAAACTTTACAAATCATAATGTCGACTATAAGGATGCACAAAGTGAGAGTTGTGAGTTAAACTTTCTTTGGGGCAAATGAGGACTGCAGCCTGGGAGACAGCACCTCAGATAGCTCTGAGAGAATGCTTCAGAGAGGCAGTGGAGGAAGGTCAATACAAAAGATTTTGGTGAAAGGGGAGTTCAGTGCTATCAAGCATTAATTTTATAAAAGGTTTTCTGCTAGTCAAAAGGAGCTGATGTCACCATGAAGGGATTTTTGTTGTTGTTCAGTTGTTAAGTTGTGTCAGACTCTTTGTGGCCCCATGAACTGCAGCATGCCAGGCTTCCCTGTCCATCACTATCTCCTGGAGTTTGCTCAAACTCATGTCCATTGAGCTGGTGATCTCACCCAACCATCTGATATTTTGTCACCCTTTTCTCCTCCGCCCTCAAACTTTCCCAGCATAGGTCTTTTCCAATGAGTCAGCTCTTCACATAAGGTGGCCAAAGGATTGGAGCTTCAGCTTCAGCATCAGTCCTTCCAATGAATATTCAGAGTTGATTCCCTTTAGGATTCACTGGTTTGATCTCCTTGCTATCCCAGAGGCTCTCAAGAGTCTTCTCCAGCACCACAGTGGGAAAGCATCAATTCTTCAGTGCTCAGTCTTCTTTATAGTCCAACTCTCCCATCCATATCCTACTGGAAAAACTATAGTTTTGACTATATGGACCTTTGTTGGCTAAGTGATGTCTCTGCTTTTTATTATTCTGTCTAGTTTTATCATAGCTTTTTTTCCCCAAGGACCAAATATCTTTTAATTTCATGGCTGCAGTCACTGTCTGCAGTCACTGTCTGCAGTGATTTTGGAGTCTAAGAAAATAACATCTGCCATTGTTTCCCCATCTATTTGCCATGAAGTGATGGGACTGGATGCCATGATCTTCATTTTTTGAATGTTGAGTTTTAAGCCACCTTTTTCACTCTCCTCTTTCACCTTCATCAACAGGCCCTCTAGTTCCTCTTCTCTTTCTGCCATGGGGTGGTGTCATCTGTGTATCTGAGGTTGTTTGTATTTCTCCCAGAAATCTTGATTCCAGCTTGTGCTTCATCCAGCCTGGCATTTGCATGATGTACTCTGCATATAATTTAAATAAACAGGGTGACAATATGCAGCCTTGATGTACCCTTTCCAAATTTTGAACCAGTCCATTGCTCCATGTAATTTTCTAACTGTTGCTTCTTGACCTACATAAAGGTTTCTCAGGAGACAGGTTAAGGTAGTCTGGTATTCCTATCTCTTAAGAATTTTCCACAGTTTGTTGTGATCCACACAGTCCAAGATTTTAGCATATTCAGTGAGGCAGAAGTAGATGTTTTTCTGGAATTCTCTTGCTTTTACTATGACCCAGTGGATGTTGGCAATTTGATCTCTTGTTCCTCTGCCTCTTCCAAACCCAGTTTGAACATCTGGAAGTTCTCAATTTATGTACTCTTGAAGCCTAGCTTTGAGAATTTTGTGCATTACCTTGCTAGTATGTGAAATGAGCACAATTGTATGGTAGTTTGAGCATTCTTTGGCATTGCCTTTTTTTGGGGATTGGAATGAAAACTGACCTTTTCCAGTCCTGTGGCCACTGCTGAGTTTTCTAAATTTTCTGGCATATTGAGTGCAGCACTTTCACCGCATCATCTTTTAGGATTTGAATTAGCTCAGTTGGAATTCCATCACCTCCATTAGCTTTGTTCATTGTAATGCTTCCTAAAGCCCACTGGACTTCAAACTCCAGGATGTCTGGTTCTAGGTGAGTGATCATACTATCATGATTATCTGGGTCATGAAGATCTTTTTTACCAAGGCATCCTTAAAAAAAAAAATGGTAATAATGATATCTTCTTCTTTGTAACAAACAATTTGTTTTCCTAGTTCATCTGTGTATTCTTGCCACCTCTTCTTAATATCTTCTCCTTCTGTTAGGTCCATACCATTTCTGTCCTTTATTTTGCCCATCTGGGTATGAAATATTCCCTGGTATCTCTAATTTGCTTGAAGAGATTGCTAATCTTTCCCATTCTGTTGTTTTCCTCTATTTCTTTGCATTGTTCACTTAAGAATGCTTTCTTATCTCTCCTTGCTATTCTCTGGAACTCTGCATTCAGTTGGGTATATATTTCCCTTTTTCCTTTGCCTTGTACTTCTCTTCTTTTCTCAGCTACATGTAAGGCCTCCTCAGACAACCACTTTGCCTTTTTGCTTTTCTTTTTGGGATGGTTTTGATCACCTTCCTGAACAATGTTATGAACCTCTGTCTATAGTTCTTCACTCACTGTTTACCAGATCTAATCCCTTGAATCTCTTCATCACTTCCACTGTATAATCATAAGGGATTTGATGTAGATCGTACCTGAATGGATCATACCTGAATCACCAACTCAATGGACATGAGTTTGAGTAAACTCTGAGAGTTGGTGATGGACAGGGAGGCCTGGCGTGCTACAGTCCAGCACTCTTTGGGATCACAAAGAGTCAGACATGATTGAGTGACTGAACTGACTGACTGATACCTGAATGGTCAAGTGTTTTTCCCTATTTTCTTCAATTTAAGTCTGAATTTTGCAGTAAGGAGCTCATGATCAGAATCATAGTCAGCTCCTGGTCTTGTTTTTGTTCATTTTATAGAGCTTCTTCTCCATCTTTGGCTGCAAAGAATATAATCAATCTGATTTTGATATTGACCATCTGGTGCTGTCCTTGTGTAGAGCTGTCTCCTGTGTTGTTGGAAGAGGATATTTTCTATGCCTAGTGTGTTATCTTGGCAAAACTCTGTTAGCTTTTGCCCTGTTTCATTTTGTACTCCAAGCCCAAACTTGTCTGTTACTCTAGATATATCTTGATTATCCTACTTTTTTATTCCAATCCCCTATGATGAAAAAGACTTTTTTTTTTTTTGGTGTTAGTTTTAGAAGGTCTTGCTGGTCTTCATTAAACTGTTCACCTTCAGCTTCTTCAGCATTAGTGGTTGGGGCATAGCCTTGGATTATTCAAATGTTGAATGGTTTGCTTCGAAATGAACAAAGAGCATTCTGTCATTTTTGAGCTTGCATCCAAGTACTGCATTTCAGACTCTTGTTGACTATGAGGGTTACTCCATTTTTTCTAAGGGATTCTTGCCCACAGTGGTAGATATGATGGCCATCTGAATTAAATTCACCCATTCCCCTCGACTTTAGTTCACTGATTCCTAAAATGTCAATATTCATTCTTTCTGTGTCCTGACCGACCATGTCCAATTTACCTTGATTCATGGACCTAACATTCCAGGTTCCTGTATAATATTGTACTTTACAGCATCAGAATTTACTTTCACTGCCAGATACATCCACAGCTGAGTGTTCTTTCTGCTTTGGCCCAGCCTCTTCTTTCTTTCTGGAGCTGTTTCTCCTCTCTTCTCTAGGAGCATATTGAACACCTGACTTGGTGGGCTCATCTTCCAGTGTCATATCTTTTTGCCTTTGTATACCGTTTGTGGGGTTCTCAAGGCAAGAATGCTGAAGTGGTTTGCCCTTCTCCAGGGGACCACATTTTGTCAAAATTCTCCACCATGATCTGTCCATCTCAGGTGGCCCTGCAGGGCAAAGCTCATAGATTCATTGAGTTACACAAGGCTTTGATGAAGGGATGTAGTGCTTTTCTAGATATGAGTAAATGCAAAGATTGGGATTGTGAAATCAGCTCCTAAAAATACTCAACTATCTAAAGACCCGTTTCACCACTTTCTCTGGAGAACAGAGTGCCTCACTCTCCACCCTGAATTCCTTTAAGGGAGCGTCCAAGGTCAGCTGCTGCAGCAGCGCAGACAGATGGCAAATGTCCTTCTTGTTGTTGTCTAGTCACTGGCAATGCTCTTGGCAAGTGCCAATTTGTAGTTGACAATAGCAATTTGTTTTAGTATTATGCTAAAACAGCGTTAAGCCATAAGCAAGTAAGATTTATTCTTAATCTGAAAGCCTGTTTCAATATTATCTAGGTTAATAAAATTTTTGATCAATAGATCAAAGACAAACTATTTGACATTGAAGTGTCAATAGATTCTGAAAAAACATCTTATGACAAAACGCCCAGTTCATTAAAAACAAGTAATAAAAAATTGACCTCTTCACTTCAGACCAGAGATTAGAATGACAGGTCCCCAAAAAAGATAGAATGTTTATCTGAAGCATACACCCAACACTTTGCTAAACAATTGAACAATAAAGGCATTCCTGTTAGGATTATCATTATTTGTAAAGATAATCTATAAAATCCTAAAGCTGTCAATTGAAAAGTGGTTATATTATTAAGATTTGGGCAGTTGGTCAGTGACCAAGTCAAACAGGTAGATTACACATAACTAAAGGACTGAAGAGAGCAATGACCTAAGTAAGTGAACCCCACTAAGACATTTTAAATACATGACTCTGTTTGGTAATTTACTTTGTTGTTTCCCTTGGACAAGTAACTTTCTTCCTACTCTGTTTATTGGGTTAAGTTACCACCCATGAGGTAAGTGGCCTTCCCAAGTCTCCTGGGGCAGGAGTTGGAAGCAAAGTTAAGCACTGATGCACTTAAGAGAAATGCACATATAAGTTAAGCTGAGACTCAAGAAATGAATATACTTGTGACACAAAGAACATGGGAAATGGCTTTCATTCTAGTTGTACACTTTTCTGGGATGGTGCATTGTCAGGTGTTTCTTCCTCCTGACACCAACTAATTCTGACACCAAATGTGTGTCCCACAATTAATTCATTTCTGCCACTAACTACCTACAGGTTCAAGTGGTCTGTCTACAAGGTACCCTCATTTAGATGTCAGCCACAGCACAGGTCCCCGGGTTACCCACAAATTGACTTGGCTATAAACCTAGAGATTATCACAACTGCTTTTCAGAGAGCTTACTTCTGAAAATAGTTTTGGACTGAGAACTTGACAGATACACTCTTAATACTTAGTAGTAAAGAAATGGGTATTTTTTAATTTTATTTCAAATATTCTATAATGCAGGAAAAGATAAGATGTATTTTGATAATTCACTAGAATAGCTCACAAAACTCAGGGAAACATTTTACTTAGGTGTATCTATTTATGAAAAAGGATATAAATGACCAGCCAGATAAAGAGGTGCATAGAGTGGGGTCTAGAGGGATAATGAATGAAGTAGCTTCTCCTTCCATGGATTGGGGAGGCACCGCCTTCGTGGTATGGGGATGTGTTTGGCAATTTGGAAGCTCCCTCAAACCCATTGTTTAGAGCTTTATATGGAAGTTTCATTACAGAGCTATAACTGATTAAATCACTGGCCAGTCGGTCAGTCAGTTCAGTTGCTCAGTCATGTTCGGCTCTTTGCAACCCCATGGACTGCAGCACACCAGGCTTCCCTGTCCATCACCAACTCCCAGAGTTTACTCAAACTCATATCCATTGAGTCAGTGATGCCATCCAGCCATCTCATCCTCTGTTGTCCCTTTCTCCTCCTGCCTTCAATCTTTGCCAGCATCAGGGTCTTTTCAAATGAGCCTGTTCCTCGCATCAGGTGGCCAAAGTATTGGAGCTTCAGCTTCAACATTAGTCCTTCCAATGAATATTTAGGACTGATTTTCTTTAGGATGGACTGATTGGATCTCCTTGCAGTCCAAGGGACTCTCAAGAGTCTTCTCCAACACACAGTTCAAAAGCATCAATTCTTCAGCACTCAGCTTCCTTTATAGTCCAACTCTCACATCCATACATGACCACTGGAAAAACCGTAGCCTTGACTAGATGGCCCTTTGTTGGTAAAGTAATGCCTCTGCTTTTGAATGTGATATCTAGGTTGGTCATAACTTTCCTTCCAAGGAGTAAGCGTCTTTTAATTTCATGGCTGCAGTCACCATCTGCAGTGATTTTGGAGCCCACAAAAATAAAAATCAGCCACTGTTTCCAGTGTTTCCCCATCCATTTGCCATGAAGTGACGGGACCAGATGCCATGATCTTCATTTTCTGAATGTTGAGCTTTAAGCCAACTTTTTCACTCTCCTCTTTCACTTTCATCAAGAGGCTCTTTAGTTTTTCTTCACTTTGTGCCAAAGGGTGGTGTTATCTTTATATCTGAGGTTATTGATATTTCTCCTGGTGATTTTGATTTCAGCTTGTGCTTCATCCAGCCCAGTGTTTCTCATGATGTACTCTGCATATAAGTTAAATAAGCAGGGTGACAATATACAGCCCTAACGTACTCCTTTCCCAATTTCGAACCAGTCCGTTGTTCCATGTACAATTCTAACTGTTGTTTCCTGACCTGAATACAGATTTCTCAAGAGGCAGGTCAGGTGGTCTGGTATGACCATCTCTTTCAGAATTTTCCACAGTTTATTGTGATCTACACAGTCAAAGCCTTTGGCATAGTCAATAAAGCAGAAGTAGACATTTTCCTGGAACTCTCTTGCTTTTTCAATGATCCAATGGATATTGGCAATTTGATCTCTGGTTCCTCTGCTTTTTCTAAAACCAGCTTCAGCATCTGGAAGTTCATGGTTCACGTATTGCTGAAGCCTGGCTTGGAGAATTTTGAGCATTACTTTACTAGTGTGTGAGATGAGTGCAATTGTGTGGTCATTTGAGCATTCTTTGACATTGCCTTTCTTTGGGATTGGAATGAAAACTGACCTTTTCCAGTCCTGTGGCCTCTGCTGAATTTTCCAAATTTGCTGTCATATTGAGTGCAGCACTTTAACAGCATCATCTTTTAGGATTGGAAATAGCTCCACTGGAATTCCATCACCTCCACTAGCTTTGTTCGTAGTGATGCTTACCACCAGGGAAAAAATCACTGGCCATTAGTGATTTAATTCCACCTACAACCCTTTTCCTCTTCCTGGAGGTATAGGGGCAGGAAGGAAAGTTCCAACCCTTTAATCATGCCTTGAGTTTTCTGGCGACCAGAATGTATCTAAGGGTTCCCAGCTACTGATACCTCCCCCACCACAGATCTTCTCATTAGCATATGGAACATACTTTTATCACTGGAGATCACAAGGGTTTTTAGGACCTGTGTGCCAGGAAGTAGGGAGGAGGACCAAATGTTTACTTTTTATTGTATTCAACGAAGAAGGAGGATTCTGTAATAGCTAAAGGATTAGCTATTGCCAGTAGTTGAATGAGGCAACGGTAGACTGCCACAATTACTAAGAAGAGACTTCAAATCAAGGGTGATGTCTTCTAACTCAGTGTGTGCGCTTAGTCAATCAGTTGTGGCGGACTCTTTGTGACCCCACGGACTATAGCCCACTGGACTCCTCTGTCCATGGAATCGTCCAGGCAAGAATACTGGAGTGGGTTGTCATGCCCTTCTCCAGGGGTTCTTCCCGACCCAGGGATCAAACCCAGGTCTTCCGCATTGCAGGCAGATTCTTTATCATCTAAGTTCCCAAGGAAATACACTCTTTATTTCTTCAGAAGGCTGATCTTTTAAAACGACTACAGAAAGCAACAACAGCAAATACAAGAAAGCAAAAAAATCTAAGTTGTATCTTGTTACTCTCACCTGAAAGACTTTTGCTGGGATTTATGCAGTCTTTGACAAAATCCCCGATAAAATGGACAGTGCAACAAACAAAATTTTATAAAATGTATCATTAATTTTATTATTAAAAACATAATGGCAGGAATAAAAACCAATAAATTGGAAAACAACCCAGGAATTCTCCCAGCACTGAGAGAAGATTGAAAAAATAAATATGAAGAAAGAAGGGACAACTGGCCTGGAAGAGAGATCTGAGTGGTTCAGTGTATGTGTGGGAATTTTCAGGAGTTGATGAGAAAGACTCACAGATCTGAGTCAATAAAGATTTGGTATTTATAACAAGAAGGCTAACAAAATACCAGGCATATTGATTAATAAACCCACACATAGGCATAAGCATAAAATTTCTGAATTTTAAAGATGAAATTCTTTAAGTAGAGAGTTAAAGGTATCCTGACATTGAGATACAAAGGCAGAGATTATGTCCTCATGGGATGGACCCCAACCCCTAACGTGATTGAGTGGTGGAGAACAGAGTTTGAAATGTTCAAGCTGAGGCGAGTCTGCAAATATATCAACTACTACTCTGCTCTATATAAAAGAAACCAGATAGTTATTTTCCCAAATATGACAAGGATGCAAAAAAGATTATGTCACGCTATCAATAACAAGTTATAAAATTAAAAGTAATTTTTGAAACTATCAGTAATCTGAAGGAAAATTTGGTCAGTTATGCTCTAGGAATTTCCTTTTGCCTCTCCATATACAAAATGATATTAAAAAATTGTCATGACGAGGTGAATAAAGAAGATGTGATTAAAAATATGTACAAAAATATGTACTGTAGCAGTCAATTAATATCAATGCTGTGTTATTTTCTGGATTTTATGCCATTTGTAGTATTTGTTCATACTTTAAGATTTTGCAATTTATTTCTCATCCTGAGTAAAAGTTTATTTTCATACCTAATTTTTTTCATCAAGTTACAATTACATACCATAAAATGAGCATTCATAACTGTGTGTTTTTCTTAATAGATAGAATTCCTAAAATTACTGAAGTTTCAGGCCTCCCAAACCTTGTTTCTTCTCCTTTGTGTTACCCAAGTGACCTTCCTATATTTCCCCATCCTATCAAGAAATGAATCAACACAAAGATATAAAATGTAACTTTAAAAAGGGGGAAGATGAGGAATTAAAAAGATTCTGGGTGATACCAAGACCAGAAAACATGTTTGCTATCTAAATAATTAATAGGCTTATAAAACCTAGCGTAAATGTAAAAATTGATTCTTAAGAGAGAAAAATAATATGAAAAATCAGTTGCCATTGATCATAAACATTGAATCATTTTCATAAAATGTGGTGCAGAGTGGGAGGAGATATGAAACGGTTCTATTCCTCATCTTCCATAAGCTTTGTATTTAGTTTATTGATGGCATGGGGTTTTGCTGTCTGATATAAAAAGTGCATAATATTCTAAATATGTCATAACTGGTGCATTATGAGGATTTAGCAATTAGAAAGGCCACCATTCTTAACAACACATATGTGCATTCTCGTATATACAGAAGTAACAGTATCTTAGATATAAATGGTAATCAAAGGTGGTAAAGTAGGAATTTACAATTCCTAAATTGCTACATTTTTTAAAAAGGAAATTCCTTTTCTGGGGGGGAATTCCATTATTTTAATTAACATCTGATAATTTTTCAGTGAGAACAGTGGCTTTGGGGGGGATAATAAATATTCAGTGGGTGAAAAATTAGCTGTCTTTGCTTTGCTGTCATTAAGCTGAGGCAAATAAAGAGATAGACACTTATTATCTTCTATATTGGGTTGTTAGGTTACCAGTGCTGAAAACATAGGAGCTGCAAAGCCTCTGATGCTTCAGTGTTGGCATCAAAGACAGAAAGCAGTTGCAGTCAATTTCTGTGAACTATTGAAGAGCTAATCTCATGGTCATTTTCTTTTCTTTCAGGAATGAAAGCACAGCCTTTCTGAAACACCCATACTCGTCATCTACTACTGCTTTGACTTTGTTCTTTCCGTTTCAAGTTCTTTGGTTAAGAAAAAACATGTTTGCTATAATAGGCAAAGACTGATAAATAAATAGGCAAATAAGTCCCCCAAACTCAAAACAACCACTACTTCCGGGAAATTATTGATTAAGTGATGTATTTGTTTTATGAGAACTGTTGGAATTGGCAAAGTAGTGAACCTTGGCTTGGAACTTTGAAAAGAGTAATTCTTTGATTCTTTCCTATGCAAGGATTATATTCTTTTATTTGTCACTCATTTCAGCTCTTTTATCCTCCCTAGGTTGTTGGCATACAGTCATCATCCCAATTGTTCATCTATCTATCTGTGCATGACAACAGTGTTTTTTTGTTTTGTTTTGTTTTTTCATTTTTTTTCATTTAGCTGTGAACTGTGTAGCTAAACTGAGCACCAGTTAGCTTGCTGGCCATAGGAGTGTGTGTGTGTGTGTCTGTGCATGCGGGTATCCTACGTCTGTCTCCATGTACAAAATTTTCAAGTAACGTTAAGAGTGTGATACCACCAGACAAAGTAACTTTAAGAGTGTGATACCAAGACAAATGTTTCCAGCTTCCAAAATAATTTTTTCATGAGCCTGTCATTTTTTTGGCTTTGACTTAGAATAGTTTAGTTCAGCTGCTTGGGTACAACTGATTGAATACAGTTGCAACAACTGAAAAAATCTGTTATAAGTTAGGGGCACTTTACATTTGCACTCCATTGATTTCAATACGATGCATTATTTTCAACCCAAAATTTAGTGCCAGTAAAAACTATGAAGCCTTGACTAACAATGGAGAGGATGAGGGAAGCATGAATTCACTTTGAAACAAAGAATAGTTTATTAAAAATATAATATTCTATAAAAAGGTGACCAAAGCAGGTTCTTTCTCTTGTCTTGTTAAAAATAGGTAAGTCTCCCTTGCAGCAGGACTTCCTGTTAAAGGTTGGATCTGGCCAGTGGAGGCCACAGTAGGAAATTGGAGGATGAGAGGAGTGTGACGTCCTGTATTTATCCTCCCAACTTCTTGTCTGCCGGGTTGCTGAGGGCTGGCTTTGTTCCTTTACCAAAGGCCACAGTTCACGTTGGGGAACCTCTCCGTCTAGTTTTGTATCTGAGTTCTAATACTCTTTCTCTCCCCTTGCTTTTTCAGACCTAGGATTGGTCACAGTTCCCTTCTGTTGCTAGTTCCAAGGTGCTGTACCACGCCTTCTAACTTCCCTTAAACCCGGAATACACCTTTGCAAAAAAATGGTTTTCATTAAATGCTCCTCAAATTTTCCGGTGTTTAAATGTACCTTTTGGTTTCAACCAGATCATTGAGTAAGCAGTAATTTGAAATAAAAAGAAGCATTTTGACCAATATTAGAGATGAGTAAGAGAGAGTAAGGCTTCCCAGTTGGCACTAGTGGTAAAGAAACCCCTGCCAGTGCGAGAGTCCTAAGAAACGTGGGCTTGATCCCTGAATCGGGAAGATCCCCTGGAGGAGGGCATGGCAACCCACTCCAGTATTCTTGCCTGGAGAATCCAATGGACAGAGGAGCGTGGCGGGCTGTCGTCCATAGTGTCACAAAGAGTCAGACACAACTGAAGTGACTTAGCATGCACGCACATATGCAAGAGAGAGTAAAGGGGCCATGGAGCACTAACTGCAGTTTCTACACAGCCCCTTCCTATCTCCCAGTTCTATTTGATCATCCTGATCTCTTTTCCTTTTTCCGGTCCCCAGTTTCCTCATGACTGACCAAAGTCTTTTATTTCATTCTCCAAGGAATCCTCTCTAGTTGGGATTAAGTTCAATACTCTAAAATATAGCACTTTCTCCCATCTCCTGAACTTCCCATCAGTTTTCATCTCATATGCCCCATTCTCTCAGAACACCAATGTCAACTGGCAATTAAATAGAGAAACAATTTGATACACTAATTTATGCTGCTGCTGATGCTGCTTAGTCACTTCAGTTGTGTCCTGTGTGACTCTATGGACTATAGCCTGCGAGGCTCCTCTGTCCATAGAATTCTCCAGACAGGAGTACTGGAGTGGGTGGCCATATTCTCCTCCAGGGGATCTTCCCAACCCAGGGATCAAACCCAGGTCTCCTGCATTGCAGACAGATCTTTACCACTGAGCCACCAGGAAGCCCACACTAATTTAATGCTAAGGTATAAATCTCTAATAATGCCTTAAGCATGTGTTGCATTTCACAGAATAATGACTTTTAATGAAGACTTCTAAGATAAAAATGTCTTGTCCCAGATTATACAGCATAAATAAAGGAATGACTCTCTAATGGTGAGGATATCATCCACAAAGTCTGGAAATTCCTTTGGGGAAATATTACTAGACAACAAGTTCAACTCTTAGGTCATATGATAAGAGTTGGCAGCTCTACTTGGATGTAAGTTTTACAATGAGAAACTAAATAGTAGGCTAACTGTAAAGATTATGCCAAAATGAAACCATTTCTCTTCCTGATAAAATGGGGGGGATATGTAGCATAGATATTAGCAACTTTGATATAATAAATGAGCAGATACGATAGCTCTTTCTAGACAGGAGCAATCTCCATTTAGATATGATTTAGACATGATTTAATGGAGAAGGAAATGGCAGCCCACTCCAGTATTCTTCCCTGGACAGAGGAGCCTGACAGGCTATATAGTCCATGGGGCTGCAAAGGAGTCAGACATGACTTAGTGACTAAACTGCCATCAACATATTAAAAATTAAGCAGAAATATAAAAACAATATGGAATTTGATGAGCTTTTGATAAAATCAAGGACTGCTGTATAATTTGGGCCATTTTCAGAGCCATATTCTTTTTTATTCCCCAATAGGAAAAGCTTGGTGTGTCATAACCCATGGCCCAAGTTCTGATGGTTTGCATTATTGTGTATTTGATGCTATTAATTCGGCTCTCAGCTGTGTTTTACATACCATTTCGTCAGAGCTTCTGCTGATAATACTTTTCAATTCAAACTTTCTCAGTCATATTTGCTTTAATCCAGTTAAATAAGGGCATGTACATTGCCTCAAAGAAATACTTTATTAAGATATTATGTATCAATTCATCTGCATGGGAGAAGCTCAGTAATATTCCTCCAGGATCAAAATCCGATCTCTTGTACCCTCAACCCTAAATCTCTGAGCTGGCCTAGAAGTCAGAAGTGAAGAACAATGAGCTCTCAGCATCAGGGGCAGAGGCTGAGGGCATATAGCTGGGTGTAAATTGGAGGCCATAAGCTTATAGGAGAGCAGATTAAAAAGTACCACCTGGGACTTCCTGGCGGGCCAGTGGTTAGGACTCCATACTTTCACTGCAAGGGGGCACAGGTTCGATCCCTGGTCAGGGAAATAAGATCCTGCATGCCTGAAGGCCTGGCTAAAAAGTAAGAATTAATGAATAAAATAAAACCTCTGGTAAGGGGTGAAAAATATTTTTTAAAAAAGCACCACCTTTGACAACCTTACCTAAAGGCCTCCCATACTAGATATTTCATTAGAATATTTTGCAAAGCTTCTTTTAATATTTACCATTCATTCATTCATCATATTAAAAAATTTTGTTTACTAGGTACCAGGCACTGTTCTATGCGCTAAGGGTGCATCAGTGAGGAAAAACAGATATAGTTCTGCCTTATAGAAGTAGAGGCAAGGGGAAGAGACCAGAAACAATATAACTGAAAGGAGATAGAGCAGGGTAAGGAGGTCAGGAATTTAGGAATCGTAACTGACATTAGGGTCTTCCCTGGTGACACAGTGGTAAAGAACCTGCTTGCCAGTGCAGGAGACGCAGGTTCCATCCCTGGATCAGGAAGATGCCCTGGAATAGAAAATGGCAAACCATCTTATTCTTGCCTGGGAAATCCCATGCACAAGGGACTCTAGAAGGCTACAGTCCATGGGGTTGCAAAAGAGTTAGACATGATTTAGTGACTAAATGACAACAACAGTTGACATTTAGTGACCTTTTTAATTAGATGACATTTAAAAAAAACGGAGTTGAGGGAATGAGCCATGCATCTACCTCTTTCACACAGACCTATTGGGTCAATCAGCATGTTAAAGCATCTCTGTCCAATTGAAGTAAACTGCAAACACAGAGGTAATTTAAAAATTTGTGGTATCTACATTTTTAAAAGTCTAAAAAATAGGCAAAATTAATTTGAATAAAATATTTACTCTAACCAAATATATCCAGAATGTTATTTTAGCATGTAATCAAGATCTGGAAACTAATTAGATACTTTTTATTCTTTTTTTCATAATAGGTCTTTGACATGGGAAATGTAATAATTACAACACATCTCAAATTGGACTAGCCTGTGTCAAGCGCTCAATAACCACACATGGTCAATGGCTACTGTATTGGACAGGGCAACTGTTGAGTGTGGAAAAATCGCCACTTTTAAAGAAAATACTTAAGGAGAGCATTAGGGCATTTCATTTCTTTTTTAGCCCAGTGCTGCTGCTGCTGCTAAGTCACTTCAGTAGTGTCCGACTCTGTGCGACCCCATAGACGGCAGCCCACCAGGCTCCCCCGTCCCTGGGATTCTCCAGGCAAGAACACTGGAGTGGGTTGCCATTTCCTTCTCCAATGCATGAAAGTGAAAAGTGAAAGTGAGAATGACCCATATTGTCCCGTTTGAATCAGCAACCCAACATAAGAGTCATGTTTAATCCTCAGATGTTCACATACATCTTTTGCCAAAACCTTCCTCTCTTTTAGAATTGTCCCACTGAGACACTGATTTTGCTAGACTATCAATTCAAGTACAAACTTTTGTGGTATTTTGTACATCTGCTGTGCATTTGTGTGTTACATGTTTGTTGAATTCTGTATGTTTGTTAAAAAGTTAGCTGATAATGTTAAACTAGAAGTTAAGGATATAAATAGGAGTTTTGAGTATGCAATTGTATTCTAAATGCCTGCGTTCTAATACTGTGTTTATGAGGTATCAAGTTTAGTGTGAATAAGAAGAAATAAACCATACATAAATGCCATTTTTGTTTTCTCTAAAAATCAACTACCAGGGCAACTGTTTGATCCATTTCCCCTTCTTCAACTAGCCTGTAAGTCCCAAAGGATGGAAATCATCTCTTTGTTCTTTTTCTTTTCTATCCTCCTTAGAATAGAGGGTTGTGCTGAGTACACAGTCTATATTTAATAAATATTTATAGGGGTCTGCAAACTTTTTTTGTGAGGACCACGTAATGATTATTTTAGTCTTTAATGGCTATAGAGTCTCTGCCACAACTACTCTCTCTATTTGCATCACAAAAACCACCCTAGAATAGCTTTTACATTTTTGTAAATGGTTGGAGAAAAATCAAAAGAAGAACAATGTTTTATGATACATAAAATTGGTGTGTCCATACATAAAACTTTACTGGTTATATAGAAACTTGTGCTCATAAATAAAATCTTATTGGAACACACAATTATGTCCATTGTCACATGTTATCTAGGGTTGCTATGGAAGATACAAAAGAAAAAGAACACACACAGGAAATAGGCTGGATCTAGTTGTGGGCTGCGGAGAAGGCGATGGCACCCCACTCCAGTACTCTTGCCTGGAAAATCCCATGGACAGAGGAGCCTGGTAGGCTGCAGTCCATGGGGTCGCTAAGAGTCGGACACGACTGAGCGACTTCACTTTCACTTTTCACTTTCATGCATTGGAGAAGGAAATGGCAACCCACTCCAGTGTTCTTGCCTGGAGAATCCCAGGGATGGGGGAGCCTGGTGGGCTGCCGTCTATGCGGTCACACAGAGTCAGACACGACTGAAGCGACTTAGCAGCAGCAGCAGCAGGTGTGGGCTGCAATGGGCCAGTGTATGAATCATGTATCCTTATTTTTTGCTTCTTCCTTTTTCCTTTTTTTTTGTTTCCTCTCCTCTGTATTTCCTAATCATTCTCTCTCTCTCTCTTTTTGGCCTTCCTTCATTTTACTGCTATTCTACGTCCTCCCTTCTTCCTTATCTCTCTTTTCTTTCTTCAAAGATCATAGCCATTTTATTAGTTTAGCTAAATGCTTAGGTGGAACGATTTCTTGAAACACGGATTCAATCTTGGGGGGAAGAAAATATATATATATATATATATATGAGATTAAAACAATATTTGAAACATGGAGTCCTAAGTTATTCTTTTATGGCCTGCTTCCTATTCCTTCATGGACAAAGTTCAACTGTAAAAGAGTAAAAATGACTTATAGGTTGGTATTGACAGAAGTCCCATTACTAATATGTGCAAGTATGTGGGTGGGTAATGGTTATTCCAGTCGGGCTATTTATTTTGCATTAATTTGTAATAATTGAGCCCCTCAGTTGTTTATTCTTTCACTCCTTCCTGCAAATTCAGACACCTACTTGCAAAAATTATCTTGACTCACTAACAATTTTGGCTATGCTGAATTATTTTTTTTTCTAATTTCCAACTACTCCAATTCATAGCTGCTAATTTTAAAGATGGCTTTATTCAAGTCTTTTTTATTTTCACAACACTCTCATAAACAATTTGCCTCAAATCTACCAGGTTTGAGCAATAGTCTTTAAAATTCAGTTACCAGGGGAATTTTTGAAAGTACAGACACTACAAAGACAAAAGTACAGACACTACAAAAACAAAATAACCTCGACAAAAAAACCTCCTTTGGGTCTTGTCAACAAATGTTCAGAACATGTTTTCTTTAAAACAAGCAGCATTTTCCCCCAATGCAGCAAATTAGAAAAATTTCTACTTTTTCTTTCTTTCTTTACAAAATTACCAACTTAAAGAATATGATAGAATTTTACTATTGTCAGAAGTTGTATAGAATTATACCCATAAATCGAAAATGTTATTGCTTGCTTTCTTTTTTTTTTTTTTTTTTTTGAGGTTCTCTGCTTAGGTGTTAGAATTAGTGACCCTCCTTTTTAATAGATTTTTTTTTTCTTCCACTAAGTAATGGTTTCTGAATTAAGAGTAGACAATGGTTTCTTCAGTTGGATTTACTCTTGTGTTAGTCACCTGATCTTCTTAAAACATTCCATGATTTTTTTTCCTCTTAATTCAGAATATTTGATAGAAAATGATATAGCTCAATTAGTGAAATCTAGATGGAAGCAAAATATTTACAAAAGGCATGGAAGCTTTGTAATTATCCTATCTTCAAATAAACACAGTATTAATTTGAAATACAGTCAACCCTCTTTACCAGTGGGTTCCACATCTATAAGGATGAAATCCAGGGTTGATTGAATCCACAGATTCAGAATGTGTAGATATGGAGGGCTGACTGAAAGGAATTCAAGCATACGTGGATTTTTGGTAGCGATGAGATGGTTGGATGGCCTCACTGACTCAATGGAAATGGGTTTGGATGGACTCTGGGAGTTGGTGATGGACAGGGAGGCCTAGCATGCTGTGGTTCACGGGGTCGCAAAGAGTCGGACACGACTGAGCGACTGAACTGAACTGAACTGATGGAGGTTCTGGGACCAATCCTCTATGGATGACCGCATTGTTGGGGTTCTTGTGCTTTTTGGGAATCGACTGTCAATACACTGAATCTCATCAAATCATCTTAGTTGGTGTATATTGTCAACAAATGTTGACTATGGTAGAATCTGATTTATCACCTGCAAATTTAAAGATAAAATGGTTATCCTCTAGTTGCAAAGGTTTTCTTTTAACTTTATAATATTTTCAACATTCCAAAGATATGAGGGAAAGGATAATAGTTATATTTCCAAACAAGAAAGCATAGGCATCCAGCAATTGTGTTTTGTAATATAATTTTCAAATATTATAAAGCTAATGAATCATATTAAAATTTATAACCTTTATTATAAATTTATATAACCCTCCATATAATGCTTCATATTTCCCCTTTAGTTCATTACAAAAATTATCTTAAAGACCACAGACATAAAATAAGATTTTATCTATAATACAAATAGCTGCCAAACATATTTCCTACAGTCTTTCAAATATTTTATATGGAGTTTTGCCAATGTTAGAGGAAGAGAAAAAGACTTAATCTTCTCTTTGAATCCAGAAAGGAGAAGAAAAAAGACTTTGATGGGCATCCTCAAAGCAGTAGAAACAGTGAAGCAAGTCTTCCTGAGAGTGATGTTGCTCTGATTGGGCGGACTCAAAAAAAGAGCAAAAAAAACTAGTAGGCCTTTGTGGTTTATTTTTTCCAAGGATTGTTGCCAATGTATGTTCCATTCCATGTGCTCTTCTTACACTGGGGCATTGGCATTCCCCCTTTCAGAGGTGGGACCTACTTTTTCCCTCTGAACCTAGATGCATCTTTCTAACTGCCTCAATCAGTAGAATGTGATGGATGTTACATTGCATGACTTTCAAAGTTAGGACAGAGAAGGAAATCCAGCCTCTGTCTGCTATCTCTCTTTGGCTCAGGGCACTTGCCTGTTTGGAATCAGCCACCTTGTCTTGAGGAAGTCCAGGCCACATGAAGAAGCCACGTGTAGGTGTCTTGGTTAAAATTCTAGTTAATAGCTAGGCTGACAGTGCTCATCAATCACCACTTATGTGACTCAATGAGTCTTCAGATGATTCCAAGCCCCCTTGCCTCTGAGGAGGCTAATGTCAAGTGAAGCAGAGATGAGCTATCCTTATTGAGCTCTGCCTACATTGCAGATTGGTGAGCAAAATAAATGTTATCATTGTTTAACCCTCTATATTTTGGAGTAGTTTAGTGTATACCCATAGAAAACTGTTACAGCCTTCAACAAGATAGTTGACACTGTAAGAATCACATTGCCATGTAATTTGAGTTCCATTGCATCAAAAAAACTAATGCTTAGCCCTAACAATTCCTGGCATACTTAGAATGTCTCCCTTTTTATTAAATATGGAGTTTCCTTTTTGTGATTGCTTTGAGAAGAGAAACTAGTGAGACCACTTCAGAATAGGAAGTGGCCAGAGAATTATTGTTTTATGATTTTTGTGAGTCCTTAGAACTAGAAAATAACTAATTAGCTTGTAGTAAAATGCTTCCTTTAGGTCTGCTCTTGGCAGAACATCTTGATAGTTAATAACATGATGTCACCCCTGTGTACCTTTTATGAAGCAAGAATGAGCCAGATCTTACTTTGATCTATCTCTGTAATTCTAAAAAAATAATTTTTAGGGGGTAGATGAGTAAGCAATATACACAGACAGAGTATTAACTAAGTAATATTCTTATTTATTGAGCAAGTTCTTATGTGAGCTGAAAACGTATGGTTGCAGCAAGTTTAGAGTTATTTCCTCATTTGTAATGCAGTAGAATGGCTCATGTGGTTGACCTTGGAGTCACAGAATGAGCTGAAGAAATCCATCAGGATGTGTGGACTGACTCCTCAGATAAACATTTAGGTTAACTTATAGGTCAGCATCACCATTTCAGCTTGGCTTTCTCCAGTTTTGGCAGCTTGAGTAAGATTCCTGTCCACAAAAGCCCTTAAGCTTGATTAAGGTAAATTGTTTACAACAATCTATAGCAACTAGCTCATATGGCTGAAAGCTAATTCCAGGTGTTTTTAGGAGCCAACAACATAGTTCTTCCCCTAGTTTGGTCCTGAGAAATCCGTAAGGACTACTGAGTAAAGATAATCCCTATAGGATAGAAGGAGGTTTGCATGCAGCAACGTAATCTACAATTGTAATATCTAAATCAATTTCAGGTCATCAGGCAAAACTTCAGGTCAAAGCTTTCAGGCAAATACTCTCTGAAAGTGCCCCAATAAGCTGGCCAAAACAATGTAATAAGCATTTAGAAGAAATAGGCGTAGAGTAGACTATTTAATCGGAGAAGGCAGTGGCACCCCACTCCAGTACTCTTGCCTGGAAAATCCCATGGATGGAGGAGTCTGGAAGGCTGCAGTTCATGGGGTCACTGAGGGTCAGACATGACTGAGCGACTTCACTTTCACTTTTCACTTTCATGCATTGGAGAAGGAAATGGCAACCCACTCCAGTGTTCTTGCCTGGAGAATCCCAGGGATGGGGGAGCCTGGTGAGCTGCCGTCTATGGGGTCACACAGAGTTGGACACGACTGAGGTGACTTAGCAGCAGCAGACTATTTAATGGTATGGACTCTGGGATCAGTCTTCCTGGGTTCATTCCTGTATCTGACACTGGTTGTGTGATCCTATGGCAAGTTTTTATTTCCTAGGATTAGAAAATTAATCTAGGGAATTCCTTGGCAGCCCAGTGGTTAGGGATCTGTACTTTCACTACCAAGGGTGCAAGTTCAATCCCTGGTCAGGGAACTGAAATTTCATAAGCTGCACAGCACGGTCAGAAGAAAAAAAGAAAGAAAATTTGTCTTTTATTGCCTTGGTTTCCTCGTTTCTTTAAAATGAAAATGATAGAGTTGCTGTAAGGTTTAAAAATTAACTGATGTGCAGTGTATACAGCAGTTCTTAGTCTGCAGACCATCCCCAAGAAAAACAAATGCAAAAAAAACCAAAATGGCTGTCTGAGGAGGCCTTACAAATAACTGCAGAAAGGAGAGAAGGGAAAAGCAAAGGAGAAAAGGAAAGATATACCCATTTGAATGCAAAGTTCCAAAGAATAACAAGGAGAGATAAGAAAGCCTTCCTCAGTAACCAGTGCAAAGAAATAAAAGAAAACAATAGAATGGGAAAGACTAGAGATGTCTTTAAGAAAATTAGAGATACCAAGGGAACATTTCATGCAAAGATGAGCTCGATAAAGGACAGAAATGGTATGGACCTAACAGAAGCAGAAGATATTAAGAAGAGATGGCAAGAATACACAGAAGAACTGTACAAAAAAGATCTTCACGACCCAGATAATCATGATGGTGTAATCACTGACCTAGAGCCAGACATCCTGGAATGTGAAGTCAAGTGGGCCTTAGAAAGCATTACTACGAACAAAGCTAGTGGAGGTGATGGAATTCCAGTTGAGATATTTCCAATCCTAAAAGATGATGCTGTGAAAGTGCTGCACTCAATATGCCAGCAAATTTGGAAAACTCAGCAGTGGCCACAGGACTGGAAAAGGTCAGTTTTCATTCCAATCTCAAAGAAAGGCAATGCCAAAGAATGCTTAAACTACCACACAATTGCATTCATCTCACACGCTAGCGAAGTAATGCTCAAAATTCTCCAAGCCAGGCTTCAGCAATACGTGAACCATGAACTTCCAGATGTTCAAGCTGGTTTTAGGAAAGGCAGAGGAACCAGAGATCAAATTGCCAACATCCGCTGGATCATCAAAAAAGCAAGAGAATTCCAGAAAAACATCTATTTCTGCTTTGTTGACTATGCCAAAGACTTTGACAGTGTGGATCACAACAAACTGTGGAAAATTCTGAAAGAGAGATGGGAATACCAGACCGCCTGACCTGCTTCTTGAGAAATCTGTATGCAGGTCAGGAAGCAACAGTTAGAACTGGACATGGAACAACAGACTGGTTCCAAATAGGAAAAGGAGTACGTCAAGGCTGTATATTGTCACCCTGCTTATTTAACTTATATGCAGAGTACATCATGAGAAACGCTGGGCTGGAAGAAGCACAAGCTAAAATCAAAATTGCTGGGAGAAATATCAATAACCTCAGATATGCAGATGACACCACCCTTATGGCAGAAAGCCAAGAAGAGCTAAAGAGCCTCTTGATGAAAGTGAAAGAAGAGAATGAACATGTTGGCTTAAAGCTCAACATTCAGAAAACTAAGATCATGGCATCTGGTCCCATCACTTCATGGGAAAGAGATGGGGAAACAGTGGAAACAGTGTCAGACTTTATTTTTTGGGGCTCCAAAATCACTGCAGATGGTGATTGCAGCCATGAAATTAAAATACACTTACTCCTTGGAAAGAAAGTTATGACCAACCCAGATAGCATATTCAAAAGCAGAGACATTGCTTTGCCAACAAAGGTCCATCTCGTCAAGGCTATGGTTTTCCAGTGGTCATGTATGAATGTGAGAGTTGGACTATAAAGAAAGCTGAGTGCTGAAGAATTGATGCTTTTGAACTGTGCATTGGATAAGACTCTTGAGAGTCCCTTGGACTGCAAGGAGATCCAACCAGTCCATCCTAAAGGAGATCAGTCCTGAGTGTTCATTGGAGGGACTGATGTTGAAGTTGAAGCTCCAGTGTTATGGTCATCTGATGCTGACTCATTGGAAAAGACCCTGATGCTGGGAAAGATTGAAGGCAGGAGGAGAAGGGGACGATGGAGGATGAGATGGTTGGATGGTATCACTGACTCAATGGAGATGAGTTTGAGTAGACTCCGGGACTTGGTGATGGAGGGAGGGCCAGGGAGGCCTGGTGTGCTATGGTTCATGGGGTCGCGAAGAGTAGGACACGGCTGAGCGATTGAATTGAACCGAACTGAAATGTTAACTGTTACTGTTATTTTGTGAATGAATGGGTGAGTGTCTTGAATTCTTCAAGAATTTACCCTTTTTTACCATTGTAAAACATTTTAGGCTTCTGTGAAGTTAATCATGAAACTTGTTCAGGCAGAAGATATGCTTCAAGCACGTTTTTATCATCAGCACCTTCTCTGGGGGTGTCACAGTCTCTCCAGGGATGTCCTGTGACAGCTCTGGACATTAAGATTCCATACTATTATTTTCGTTATACTCTAGGCAAGTAGAGAACACTTCATGAGCACCAAGTATGTGTCTTCCACACTGTGCATATCGTGATAATGATAATCAAATTAGGTTTGTATTATATTTGTATTACTTCAAATGAGGTTTATATTGTGTTGGTGAAAAAAAAAATCAAAAAATGGGCAGAAGACCTAAATAGACATTTTTCCAAAGAACACATACAGATGGCCGACAAACACATGAAGAGATGATCAACATCACTAATTATTAGAGAAATGCAAATCAAAGCTACAATAAGGTATCACCTCACACCAGTCAGAAAGGCCATCATCAAACGCTCTACAAAAATAAATGCTGGAGAATGTGCGGAGAAAATGTATACTATTTGTGGGAATGTAAATTGGTGCAGTCACTGTGGAGAACAGTATGGAGGTACCTTAAAAAACTAAAAATGGAGCTACCATATGACCCAGCAATCTCACTCTTAGGAGAAATCATAATTCGAAAGGATGCATGCACTCCAATGTTCATTGCAGCACTATTTACAATAGCCAAGACATGGAAAAAACCTAAATATCCATCAACAGAGGAATGGATAAAGAAAATGTAACACACATATACAACAAAATATTACTCAGCCATGAAAAGGAACAAAAGTGCCATTTGCAGAACCATGGGTGGACCTAGAGGCTGTCATACAGAGTGAAGTAAGTCAGAAAGAGAAAAACAAATGTTGTATAATGTTTATTAAATGTGGAATCAAAAAAATGGTAGAGATGAACTTATTTGCAATGCAGAAATAGAGTCACAGATGTAGATAACAAATGATGATTGCCAAGGAGGGTAAGAGGGGTGGGATGCATTGGTAGATTGGGACTGACATATATACTGCTATGTATAAAATAGATAACAAATGGTTAATTAGTTATTATCTATAATTATAGATAATTATACGTATCTATCATTATCTACAGATAATTATCAATAGATAAATATTATCTATCTAATTATCTATAGATAATTATTATCTATCTAATTATCTATAAAATAGATAACTAATGTCCTTTGGAGTGTGAATATAATGTACTGACCACTCTGGAAAGAGTGCCAACAATAAAGCCCACAGCGCTGGGGTCCCCACTGGGGCCTGGCCCTAAATCCTCCTGGTCTTCTGCATCTTATCCCTGGTTATGCAGAGAGAGGGGCGATAATTCTCAGCCTTAGAGAACAAGTGTTCATCATCAGTTGCAAAGGCACTGGTTATCACTTTTATACCATCCTAGTGACTTTGCTTTTTAAATGAATGGACAACAATGTACAGTTTTTACTATGTGGCCACTGGTTTAAAAGATGCTGACTTTGTCTTTTCATTCAGTTTTGTGGGAGAAGGGGACTTGTACGTAAGGTCAGTCTGGCTCCCTCAGAATCGTGTCAAATGTGGCTAACAGTGTAGTTACAGAACTGTAGTTAGTTGTGCATTTGTGATTTTTATCACTCTGTTTGTTTGTGTTTTTTTTTTTTTTTTTACTTTTTTCTTTTTATTTTTTTTTAATTTTATTTTATTTTTAAACTTTACAATATTGTATTGTTTCTGTCGTATATTGAAATGAATCCACCACAGGCATACATGTGTTCCCCATCCTGAACCGTCCTCCCTCCTCCCTCCCCATACCCTCCCTCTGGGTCGTCCCAGTGCACCAGCCCCAAGCATCCAGTATCATGCATCGAACCTGGACTGGCGACTCGTTTCATATATGATATTTTACGTATTTCAATGCCATTCTCCCAAATCATCTCACCCTCTCCCTCTCCCACAGAGTCCAAAAGACTGTTCTATACATCAGTGTCTCTTTTGCGGTCTCATACACAGGGTTATTGTTACCATCTTTCTAAATTCCATATATATGCGTTAGTATACTGTACTGGTGTTTTTCTTTCCAGCTTACTTCACTCTGTATAATAGGCTCCAGTTTCATCCACCTCATTAGAACTGATTCAAATGTATTCTTTTTAATGGCTGAGTAATACTCCATTGTGTATATGTACCACTGCTTTCTTATCCATTCATCTGCTGATGGGCATCTAGGTTGCTTCCATCTCCTGGCTATTATAAACAGTGCTGCGATGAACATTGGGGTACAAGTGCCTCTTTCAATTCTGGTTTCCTCAGTGTGTATGCCCAGCAGTGGGATTGCTGGATCATAAGGCAGTTCTATTTCCAGTTTTTTAAGGAATCTCCACACTATTCTCCATAGTGGCTGTACTAGTTTGCATTCCCACCAACAGTGGAAGAGGGTTCCCTTTTCTCCACATCCTCTCCAGCATTTATTACTTGTAGACTTTTGGATCACAGCCATTCTGACTGGAGTGAAATGGTACCTCATAGTGGTTTTGATTTGCATTTCTCTGATAATGAGTGATGTTGAGCATCTTTTCATGTGTTTGTTAGCCATCTGTATGTCTTCTTTGGAGAAATGTCTATTTAGTTCTTTGGCCCATTTTTTGATTGGGTCATTTATTTTTCTGGAATTGAGCTGTAGGAGTTGCTTGTATATTTTTGAGATTAGTTGTTTGTCAGTTGCACTCTGTTTTTGAGCACACACATTGGGCACACCACTCAATGCTCTGTGGTGACCTAAATGCGAAGGAAATAGAAAAAAACGGAGATATATGTATACCTATAACAGATTCAATCAAGAAACTAATATGACATTGTAAAGCAACTACACTTCAATAAAAATTAATAAAAATGAAAATAAATAAATAAAATAGCTTTTTATAATTTAAAAAAAAATCAGAAAAAGAAAAAAAGAAAATTGAGCAGCTGGGAGATTTTGACTTGTGGAATGAACTCATGATGTCAGTGGTATTCTTTGAAGCACTTCTCAAAGTTAGCCACCATTGTTATTATTTTTATGGTGCATAGCATCTTCACATAAGCTGAAGAATAATTAATAGGAAATTGTGGTTTATTCTTAACATAAGAAACCAATTTTGACTGGAAAAAGAATGATGATACAACATCCCAGAAAGCAACATTTTTCTGAGACCAGCCCCATAGAATGGTATTTCCAATAAGTTATGAAGCAACCCAGGAATGGCAGACTTGACGGTAGAAAGTGTGGAGCCCCAGGGAAGGTCAGTTTTGCTTGGCTTTGGATCACATCTGGTGTTGCACATAATACTTCTCTCAGTTGGCAACGTGCTGATAGCCAGATAGGGTAACCCAAGAAAGTGCCAATGGAAGTGTTCATTCCAAAAATTCCCTCATTATTTGGATGCCCACCATGCTCTCCTTTTACGAGATTATCAGCATTTTTTTCCCTTTCTTTAAAAGACATCAGAATTTTATCATTATCAGCAGTTATGGGAAACTGTGAAAACAAGATTCTTCTTTCCTACCTATTTATGAGTTTTTCTCTGAGTTCAGGCTTTCTGATTGAGCCCATGACTGACATATTGCTTAAATATTAGTGCCTTTCTCCAGTCATTTGTCTGTTTTGTTTTCAAATATATTCCCTGCCCTTCTACATACTGGAGGGAGTTCCACTTCTCAGATTCCTTTGCACTCTGTGATTGGGAGAGATTTAGCTGATAGAAAACACAAGTGAGAGACTGGAGATTAGGAGAAAGGGAGAAAATAAGATATTCTCTTCTCTCTCTGCTTTGAGCAACATATCTGTCTCTCCTTTGTCTCTTCTATGGCATTAGCTTCCATTGAGTTCCCCACCATGGTCCCACTTGGCACTGGGACTTGGCTTCGGAACTTCAGTAACACTGATATCTCCCTTTCTCCTTCTAGTGATTGTGGCTACTGCTTTTCTAACCTCTGGTTTTGTCACCATCCTTTACTTGCCTTCTGTGAGCTTCCATATACAGTGTAGCAATTTACTGTATTAACTCCTCTGTTGGAAACATCTAGAGTAATGTCTGTGTTCTGATTGATATTTAGATATAGGGCCTTTGTAAGATCTCTGGGGAAAAAGCTCTAGAGTTCTAAGAAATTCAAGGATTTGAAAAATAACAGACATTCTACAAAACAATTGAAACTACTTCTGGATCACTGATAATTTGTAATCTACAGCCATATCGTTAATGATCAACTGTTAAAAGACAGGGCTTCCCTGGTGGCTCAGATGGTAAAGAATTTGCCTGCAGAGTGAGAGACTGGGGTTTGATACCTAGGTTGGGAAGATCTCCTAGACTCCAGGATTCATGCCTGGAAAATCCCATGGAGAGAGAAGCTTGGCAGGCTACAGTTACAGTCCATGGGGTTGCAAAGAGGTGGACATGACTGAGCGACTAACACACACGCACACACATTAATAAACAAGGCAAATTTTTGCAAAGATCTTACCTTAAAGATACTGAGAAGTTTATTAAGTACAAATACTACATATGTGAACTTCTTAAGGTCTTTCTGCAGAGTCCTTTTATAATCTCTATAGAGTTGAACATGAAGCATTAGTAAGAGTATAATTAGTCCATGCTGCTGCTGACAAGTGCTCAGTCATGTCTGACTCTTTGTAACCCCATGGTCTGTAACCCACCAGGATCCTTTGAGCATGAGATTTTTCCAGGCAAGAATACTGGAGTGGGTTGCCATTTCTTTCTTCAGAGGATCTTCCCAAACCAGGGATTGAAATCAGGTCTCTTGCATCTGCTGCATTGGCAGACAGATTCTTTACCACTGGCACCACCTGGGAAGCCTATAGTATGCACAATTTATTCAGTGGTACTAAGACTTCAAATATCTCCTCTATATTTTTCTTTCAAGCAAAAGGTTCATCTCTAACTTGGAGTACTACAGTGACTGGACTGGATATAGGTAGAAAGACACATGCATACTTCTTAGTGCAATATTCAGAGATGTCATGAGAAATCCGTTACCATCTTATTGAAGCTAGACTTTTCCACAGCTTTGAATATCTCAGAAATTAACTCCCAATTTTATGAGATGGCATCTCTCCTCCACTATGTTTTAAGGACAAATAGAAATATTTCTCTAAGC
Source organism: Bubalus kerabau (assembly GCF_029407905.1). NCBI lineage: Eukaryota > Metazoa > Chordata > Mammalia > Artiodactyla > Bovidae > Bubalus > Bubalus kerabau. The sequence continues at coordinate 157,589,107 of NC_073626.1, forward strand.
ATAACATAGTTTCCGATAATATAAATTATTCTGATCTCAAAGAATTATGATGAGTGGTTCTAGCGGTGATAGACCATTTCAATTTCTTTCAAGAAGAAATGCTTGTGCAGCTTGTACATGATGCAAAGTCATTTCTTATTTCTTAAAAAGCATCCAAGTTTTGAACATATCTCTCTTCTATTAGTTTCAGGATCAACTCCAGCCTCCTTAGCTTAGCATACATAGCCCTTCACAGGCTACAGCTTCTTTTCAGTCTTAGCTTCTGTGCCATCATCCCAAGTTCTGAAAGGACAGATGGGCTCGTTATTTTCTACATCTGACCCATCATTTATGCCTCCGTGTGTTTGCATATATAGCTCTCCATCGGTAGTGTCCCTTGCCCTCCTGTCTGAGTGGCAAACTCCCAATTTATTCTTCAGAGTCCTATTCAAATACTATCCTCAAATACTATCTCCCAGTCCTTCGCCCTCATTCTAATAGGTTTTGAACAGCTTATGCTGTTTAAGTGGCTTCCCATTCTTGAAGATTCTGCCCTTCATATGCTAGAATTTGCAAACAAAGTGGAATCTGTCTCTCTACTACTTAGAGAGAGGTAGAAATATCTGAGATCCAAATTCCAAACCTCAAGCCCTTTCCTTCAGAACATTTTCTATAAGTTACCGTTCCCCCAAGTTGTCCTTATCCTGAACCCATCCACCCCAGGCACCCTCTTATTTGGGGTTAGTAAACAAGGAGAGAAACAGGATTTTGGAGAAGGACAGTTGTCCCTTCTCACAACCTCTCCCTTTGATTTCCAAGGCAAATATTTATTCTAGATAGTAATGAAAATGTTGACTCCAAAACTGTTGGGGTGAGGGTAATCGTTTCTTTCTTTCTCTCTTCTTTCCTTCCATCCAGCCATGTACTCTACCATGTATCCAAGAAACACTGATTAGGATTCTACAAGTAGCTAGGCACCATGTCACGTAACTTTATTTTTTGGTCCTCTATTTTTATTTGCTAACGATGCATGCAAGTTCTACTCTACATGCATACCAGACTGCTGGTACACAGGCAGAAATTCTTTCTATTTGTTCTAGAACAGTCATTTAAAACACAGGACCTGTTCAGTTTCCAGAGCAGAGTTTATAACCTTTGCTTATTATTTTGTAGCACTGTAATTCTACAAAGTAAGGTGATGGATGTACATCACTCAGTAGTCATTTTTTTCCACACACATTTCAAACCTCCCTTTCTCAAGTTCTGAAAAATTTGGAATAGCAATTTATAAAAAACTGAAGAAAAGTTGAGCGGGTCTACCACAGGGCAGTCAGTACTCTAAACATTGCAGTTTGGAAGCAGAAAGTCTCAGACTCTATCAGCCATAGTCAGCCTCTACCCACAACATATATGGGGATATATATGGAGTCTTAGTGGTCTTCCCAGGTGGCGCAGTGTGTAAAGAACTGCCTGCCAATACAGGAGCAACAAAAGACATGGGTTTGATCCCTAGATCAGGAAGATCCCCTGGAGAAGGAAATGGCAACCCACTGCAGTATTCTTTCTTGGAAAATTCCATGGCCAGAGGAGCCTGGTGGGCTACAGTCCATGGGGTCGCAAAGAGTCAGACATGACTGAGCACACATGCTCAGTGACTACAGGGTGTCTGAACCACTGACTTTGCCATCACATACCCTTCAGGCTGGCACTGTCTGGGTACTGAGTAGTGGTAGCAATGATGTTGCTACAACAGGACATGTGGTTGGTCTCTTTCTCACTGGCTAACCCAAGCATGGCCTTCTACACTCATCAGAATCTGCGTTCACATTAGTTCACGGGCACCCTTTGTTCCCAAGTTTCTTAAGGAAAACATGTCTAGAACAAAAGTCCTAAAGAAGAGATTGGATCCACAACTCATTTTATCCTGTAATTATACTGTAGTTAAAATTAGAAAAGTCACATTTATTGTCCTTCTCAGTTTATCAGATTGGGCAACAGGGGTTTTATTACATATGACCCCTTGGGTCATTAACATTTCATAATCATTAACGTTCATTACTCTCCCCCCACCTTTTTTTTTCTCAAAGCACAGAATGTTGCTAGAAACACCTGTGAAGTATTTAGGAATCTTGTATAAAATATATGAAAGAACACGAAACATATTCCTTTTTACTTTTAAGAGAAGAAATCTATTAAAATGTCTTCTTCATTTCCAAATATAATTTTAAACTCTTAAACCAGTCTTTCCTAGCGGAATGGAATTTGCCATCTTTCCTCCCCTATCTAGCATTCACCACCTCTTTATATTCTGGTATTTATGTGGTTGGCTGTGTCTGAGGAGCCAAGAGGATCAGGACATAAGATTTTATTGAATGTGTTTGAGATTACCTGATCTCAAATAATCTGCATATTTGAGATTGCACTGTTTATTATATTAAGGCAAAGAACACTGGATTTTTCTAAATTGTCTGGAAAAATAGGTCAAATTCTCGAGGCATTTTTTGTGTCACACCCTCCTTTTTCCAGGAAACTGATTCAGGGACTTACTTATTCACTCTATAGGTATGCTGATGGCCTCACTGAGTACACATCATAAGTTATATAGTCTGCAAAACATCACTTTTTATTCAGCAGGTTCACTGGCTTTATTTAGTACTGGCACTTGAAACAGAAATCACCGCCCTTTTACTGAAACATAACTGCTAGTGTATACCGGAAAAGAAATGTAAAAAAATTTTCTTTTCAGTCAGTATTTTCTGTTGGTGATAACTCTGACCATGCAGATAGAAATAAAAGTTTTCTGGGATTTTCCTGGAAGTCCAGTGGTTAGATTTCACCTTCTAATGCAGAAGGTGTGGGTTTGATCCCTGGTCAGGGGGCTAAGATCCCCCATGCCTTGTAGCCAGAAAACCAAAACATAAAACAGAAACAATGTTGTAACAAATTCAATAAGGACTTTAAAAATGATACACATAAAAAAAAAACTTAAAAAAATTTTTTTTTCTTATTTCACAGAACCTTTTTTTATATGACTACTGAATTCATTTTAAGGGAGTGCACTTTGAGCCTCAAATTAACCAGATGATGTTTGAGGCAAGTGTTAATGCCTAGTATCTGATGTTGAGGGATGGGAGAGACTTACGTCCAGTAGTTTATCCCCAAAAGGTCTGATTTTCCTCAATATCATTTTCTAATAACTGCTCAAAAAACCTTACACAAATCCCCTATTGGAGCTGAGAGACTAGAGTACACATGATTGGCGCTTTCTGGTAATGGTTTGCATTAAAGGGCAATGTTAATTCTCTTTCTATATCTTACACGTTTTTTGATTATCTCTTTGTTCCCCTGAGATGCGAAGAAAGGTCTAGTCAGGAGAAGATGCACATTCATCTCTCCCTGTTACCTTTGACTGGTTAAAAAAAAAATGTGTTTGCAGTTCTCCTCAGAACCAAGCGGGCTTACTTTGGCTTATGTGTTTATTTGCTCTTTTTCTCCTCAGCTTTGCCTTCTTTGTGCCTGTTTTTCCCCTTTCCGCCTCTTCTGAGTCATATGTTGACATAACTTGGTGCGAAGCCTGGAGTTGGAAGAGACTTGGACACGGAGTCCAGGTACACAGAGATTTTTGTCTGATAACACCGCAAACTCTCCGCCTGCAGTGCTTCCTATACTTGAGACATAATATTTTCAGACACCAGTTTGCCAAACAGGTTGGCTGTGAGTACCCAGCCTGCCCATGGTTTGTCAGAGCTGGGGTGCCTCTCTCTCTTCCTCTGACTCTTTGGCTTAATTCTCACTTTCGCCACACTAATAAATAGAGCTTCTTTTTGAAGTGGAGAATCCAGAAGATTTTTCTCCCCCAGGCTGTGGAGAGAATTTCTTTCTTTTTCTTTTTAAATGGACTGCTTAATTCCAAACTTTATTTTTTATGAAATACAACTCGACTCATCTTAGAAATATAAGCGTCTCAAATTTTGAACCGTTGGAAGATTGAGTCTGGGATTCTGTGACATTTTTTTGATGTCACAAAATTCCATTTCCTGTCTTCTCTGTTACTTCCTAATTATGTGCACTGAATACCAGCGTCCTTATTTGATGTTTTCAAACGTAGACTGTGGCAACTCTCTATCTTCAACTAAAGCTCTCCTCCCCCACCCCACCCTCATATTTTTACCAGATCCTTTCATTCACAGTTGTTCTATATGGATATTAGATACGATGAACGAGAGGGAGGGAAACCGAACAGGAATATAAAGGGACAGAGGGGAAAACAAAGTGAATGAGTTGAAAAGACAATTCAAAGGAGGTGAGCATCAGAGACAATGGGCAGAAAAATTAAAAGGAGAATGGAATAAAGTTCCTGCTTTAAAACATGGGAAATTTGGCTAGACAATTTGGCTACTTTTATGAAATAAAACAAATATGCCTGATATGTGTTCATAAGGAAACTATCTGCATTTTAAGACTGGCAAAGATAAATGAACAAGGAAGAACTATTTCAGTCTCTCCTTCTCTCTGTCTCTCCCTGTCTCACACACACACAATCCCCTGCCCAACAACCCCAACCCCTAGAGGAATTAGATAATCAGACTTTAACCATGTAAGAACAAGTGGTTTCAAAGATAATGATTCTGAGTCAGCAGAAAACCTCTGTCTTTGATTTAGACCAGACATTGTCTGTTATTTGGTTTTAGACTAGTCTTAAGGTCCCTTTTAGGAGTGGTCTTCACTGAAGCCAAGAGCTTAAGTCAAAAACAGGCAGGCTTTCTCGCCTTTGATGTTCATGCTACTTGAGCGCCAAAATACACCCAGCCTATGGTGGCAGCCCCTCCATGATCACTTAACTTTAAATAGACAGATGGATAAATAGATGGTGCTTTCTCTTCCTCAGCACTGGTCAGAAATTTATAAGAAAGTGCTTTCCAGTTTGGGGCCCCACAGCTTAAGAGAACTCTGACATTTCAGGAGGATTCAGAGATGTTGGTGATGGATGGAAGATGGATGTTGATGAAAGGGTTGGAAAATGGAACTTATAAGAAAGAGTTAAAGACATGGGACTTGCTTATCTTGGAAAAGGGAAGAAAGGTAACCTAATAACAGTCTTGCAGTGTTTGAAGGTATATAAATATATAATGGTTACCAGCTGTTTTCCATCTTCATCAAAGACAACCAGAGGCCAAGTTCTCACACTGCATAGATCAAATATAGGGAAATGCTTCTAGGCGGTGGTGATAAAAAGATAAAATGGTAACAGTTGAATTTGTAGAAACCTTTCTGGAGCCATTTAAATATAGAATTTTTTTTTTAATTAGCTCTTTTATTTTCTGGGAATTGGAAGAGAAAATTTATGTTACGTTTCCTAATGATGCATGATGATGTATAAATCTATAAGAATAGAGACTTATTTTAAGGAATAAGTATAGACAAAGGTCAAGAATCAGAATCTATGATCTACTGTCCACAGAACAAGGAGACATGATTTCCATAAGGATTTTAGATGTAAACTTTTTAGAATGATGCTCTACTTTCTCTGAAATATACTGCTGCGAACTTTATATAAGGGAAGGGAGTATCAGGAAACAGCAGAGATGAAAAATATACAATAGATAATAAAATTATGTAGGCACCAAGACCTTCAGAATTCTACTGGCCCAAAGAAGAAGCACAGACCTTTTTCCTTTTTCATTCCAATTGGTTGATTCTTCTAATGGATTTACAAGTAGGCTTGCTGCTGCTGCTGCTAAGTCGCTTCAGTCGTGTCCAACTCTGTGTGACCCCATAGACGGCAGCCCACCAGGCTCCACCGTCCCATTCTCCAGGCAAGAACACTGGGGTGGGTTGCCATTTCCTTCTCCAGTGCATGAAAGTGAAAAGTGAAAGTGAAGTCGCTCAGTCATGTCCGACTCCTAGCGACCCCATGGACTGCAGCCTACCAGGCTCCTCCATCCATGGGATTTTCCAGGCAAGAGTACTGGAGTGGGGTGCCATTGCCTTCACTTGCTTCTAGGCAAAAATTTCTGTGTGAACCAATATGATTTAAATATTTCTCCTTTTCCCAGGCCATAAGTGGCTAATCAATTCAATAATTAAAAAAACAAAAATGTCTACTTTATAGTAACTTGTCATGTTGGTTATTTGATTATCTCCAGGAAGTCATAAAACTCACCCAATTCTTTGGAAATTTTCTATTTCTTTTTTGTACTAATCTATAGAAACTTAGTTTCTGTTTATCTATATTTCAAACTGATAGAATGATCACATGACTTGGAATATCAATTTTCACATAATGCTAGCAAAAGTGGGATTAATTATTACACTTATCAAAAATAGTATTATACTTTTTCATCATGCAATGCAATATTTTTATGTTCTTCTGATTTTTATCATACAGATCCATTGTGTTCTGGTTTCACATATTCTAATCTCATCGCTAGGAGTATTTCTTTATGCTAATAGAACCAAAAATGTTCACATAATTCTCTGTGAGTAGGCACAGAGAGTTTTGCTTTTCAAACTTAGTCAGAAAACAAGTCATCTGCTAGGAAAATGTGGTATTTATCATCTCCAGTGAAAGTATAACAATGCCAAAGGCTTCATATTAAATCACAAGAGAAAAGGTTTAGAGTTTTGCCTTTCATATTTCATTCTAGGAAAAGAAATAGAGAGTATTTGTTTAATATAGTACTGGCTTTGCTTATAGGGCTCCTTTTTAAAGTTATTTAATTTGGTGGAGGATGTAAAAATGTTTTTAAACTTGGTTATAAAGGTGTTTAAACATTCAGAAAAGTATGTAGAATGGTATAATGAGCCCCATGTACCCGTCATCCACTATTCAACAGTTACCAATGGTCTACATCCTATTTCACAGTTACTGTCTCTCTTACCTCTTTTAAAATCTTTAATGGCATTTAAATGCGCTAAACTTCCTTTGGGAATCAGCAATACTTTCGTCAGTATCTAAAATACATTCATTAGTCAGTATTCTTAGACATTTATACTCATTAACATTTTGTTTCAGAATACCGTTCTGTGAAAGTAGCTCAGTCGTGTCCTACTCTTTGCAACCCCATGGACTATGCAGTCCATGAAATTCTCCAGGCCAGAATACTGGAGTGGGTAGCCTTTCCCTTCTCCAGGGGATCTTCCCAACCAAGGGATCAAACCAGTGTCTCCTGCATTGCAGGCAGATTCTTTACCAACTGAGTACCCCATTTTATTTATTTATTTTTTCACTTTTTATTTTGTATTGGGGCATGACTGATTAACAATGTTGTGATAGTTTCAGGTGAGCAGCAAAGGGATTCAGCCATACATGTACCTGTATCTGCCCCAAATTCCCCTCCCATCCAGGCTGCCACGTAATGCTGAGCAAAGTTCCATGTGCTGTACAGTATGTTCTTCATGTACTCTCCCATTTTATATAAGGGACTTGAGCAGGAAAGATATAAACATCTGAATGCAGAGTTCCAAAGAATAGCAAGAAGAGATAAGAAAGCCTTCTTCAGTGATCAGTGCAAAGAAATAGAGGAAAACAACAGAATAGGAAAGACTAGGGATCTCTTCAAGAAAATCAGAGATACCAAAGGAACATTTCATGCAAAGATGAGCTTGATAAAGGACAGAAATGGTATGGACCTAATAGAAGCAGAAGATATTAAGAAGAGATGGCAAGAATACACAGAAGAACTGTACAAAAAAGATCTTCACGACCCAGATAATCACGATGGTGTGATCACTGACCTAGAGCCAGACATCCTGGAATGTGAAGGCAAGTGGGCGTTAGAAAACATCACTACGAACAAAGCTAGTGGAGGTGATGGAATTCCAGTTGAGCTATTCCAAATCCTGAAAGATGATGCTGTGAAAGTGCTGCACTCAATCTGCCAGCAAATGTGGAAAACTCAGCAGTGACCACAGGACTGGAAAAGGTCAGTTTTCATTCCAATCCCAAAGAAAGGCAATGCCAAAGAATGCTCAAACTACCACACAATTGCACTCATCTCGCACGCTAGTAAAGTAATGCTCAAAATTCTCCAAGCCAGGCTTCAGCAGTATGTGATTCATGAACTTCCTGATGTTCAAGCTGGTTTTAGAAAAGGCAGAGGAACCAGAGATCAAATTGCCAACATCTGCTGGATCATGGAAAAAGCAAGAGAGTTCCAGAAAAACATCTATTTCTGCTTTATTGACTATGCCAAAGCCTTTGACTGTGTGGATCACAATAAACTGTGGAAAATTCTGAAAGAGATGGGAATACCAGACCACCTGATCTGCCTCTTGAGAAATTTGTATGCAGGTCAGGAAGCAACAGTTAGAACTGGACATGGAATAACAGACTGGTTCCAAATAGGAAAAGGAGTACGTCAAGGCTGTATATCGTCACCTTGCTTATTTAACTTCTATGCAGAGTACATCATGAGAAACGCTGAACTGGAAGAAACACAAGCTGAAATCAAGACTGCAGGGAGAAATATCAATAACCTCAGATATGCAGATGACACCACCCTTATGGCAGAAAGTGAAGAGGAACTAAAAAGCCTCTTGATGAAAGTGAAAGTGGAGAGTGAAAAAGTTGGCTTAAAGCTCAACATTCAGAAAACGAAGATCATGGCATCTGGTCCCACCACTTCATGGGAAATGGATGGGGAAACAGTGGAAACAGTGTCAGACTATTTTTCTGGGCTCCAAAATCACTACAGATGGTGACTGCAGCCATGAAATTAAGACTCTTACTCCTTAGAAGGAAAGTTATGACCAACCTAGATAGCATATTCAAAAGCAGAGACATCACTTTGTCAACAAAGGTTCGTCTAGTCAAGGCTATGGTTTTTCCTGTGGTCATGTATGGATGTGAGAGTTGGACTGTGAAGAAGGCTGAGCGCTGAAGAATTGATGCTTTTGAACTGTGGTGTTGGAGAAGACTCTTGAGAGTCCCTTGGACTGCAAGGAGATCCAACCAGTCCATTCTGAAGGAGATCAGCCCTGGGATTTCTTTGGAAGGAATGATGCTAAAGCTGAAACTCCAGTACTTTGGCCACCTCATGCAAAGAGTTGACTCATTGGAAAAGACTCTGATGCTGGGAGGGATTGGGGGCAGGAGGAGAAGGGGACGACAGAGGATGAGATGACTGGATGGCATCACTGACTCGATGGACGTGAGTCTGAGTGAACTCCAGGAGTTGGTGATGGACAGGGAGGCCTGGCGTGCTGTGATTCATGGGGTCGCAAAGAGTCAGACACGACTGAGCGACTGATCTGATCTGTTCTGAGCATCCTCGAATTTTGGAATGCTCTGGAGCTCCTGGAACCAATCCTGCCTGGAATCAGAGGGAAGATTGTAGTAGGTATGTTAGTTTCCTTCTGCTACTGTTAAAAAACAAAAACAAAAAAAAAACTGCAAACTTAGTTACTTGCAATAATGCAAATTTAATACTTTACAGCTCTGGAGGTCAGACATCTGAAATGGGTCTCACTGGGCTAAAAACCGGCTGTGTTATCTTCTGGAGACTCTAGTAAGAATCTAGCTTTTAGAGACTGCCTTATGGCTCCTTTCCATCTTCAAAATCAGCTAGTGTCAATTGAGTCTTTCTCACTGCAACCCACTCTGACCCTCTCTCTTCTGTCTCCCTTTTTCTCTGATGAGGCCCCTTGAGATTACATTGGGCCACCTGGTTAATCGCCATCTCTAGGTCAGCTGAGCAGGAATTTTAATTCCTCTTGCCAATGCAACCTAATAACATTCACCAGTTCCAGGTATTAAGACATGAACATCTTTAGGGGCCGTTGTTTTGTCTTGCACACTAGATATAATTTACACTGACTCATAAGTGTATACTTGAGTCTTTCATTTTAAGTAATGTAGAATTAACAGTCTTAGAGAAATAATAGAAGCATTTTGCTCAATCCAGTGAGTTGGGCCTCTCTAATTCTGTGGATTGGTGATTTAACTCACTGTTGAATCTGGATAAACACAATGATGACTATCGTCTTGACCTTCCCTGGTGGCTCAGTGGTAAAGAATCCACCTGCAATGCAGGAGAAATGGATTTGATCCCTGGGTTGGGAAGATCCCCTGGAGAAGGAAATGGCAACCCACTCCGGTATTCTTGCGTGGGAAGTCCCATGGACAGAGAGGAGCCTTGTGGGCTACAGTCCGTGGGGTCGCAAAGAGTCGGACACGACTTAGAAGCTAAGCAACAACAAAATTATCATCTCACAGGGAGTAGACTAAAGTTGAAAAACAATAATAAAAACAGGGGGCTTCCCTGGTGGCACAGTGGTTAAGAATCTGCCTGCCAATGCAGGGGGCATGGGTTCGATCCTTGGTCCAGAAAGATGCAACACACTACAGAGCAACTAAGCGCATGTGCCACGGCTAGGGAGCCTATGTGCCTGGAGTCTGTGCTCCTCAACGAGAGAAGGCACTGCAGGGAGAGGCCTGAGCGCTGCAACGAAGAGCAGCCACTACCCGCCGCAACTAGAGAAGCCCGTGTTTAGCGACGATGACTCACCACAACCAAAAAATAAAAATAAATAAATCTTAAAAAAAAAAACAACGAAAACAATCAACTATACAACAGTTTATAGACAGACTGGGCCTTCTAACTTGAAATCTTAACATCACTATCTATAAATGTACTTATTCAGGGTATTTCTATAGCTCTGTTGCCTAGGATACCTCAACCATCTGAAATGTTAGGTACTCTCTGGATTCGCAATTTCTCTACTACAGACTGCCGTAGGCCTTCATGCCATATGCCCAAACACTCATTTTCCTTCCATTTTGTTCCCTAACACTATGCTCAGTGGGGAGGCCTCTCAGATTTGTCTAACAGTGGAGAGAGGTGGTGTGATTTCACTGTGGCCACCAGCAGTAAAGTTGTAGACAGACTACAGATGTGGAGCAGATGTGTATAATCATTTTAAAAAGTCCGTCCTTGTAGACCTCTAATAAAAAAGGGACTGTGATAAACATTTATATGTTTGGCGTTCATATTATTTAAACAAAATCAACTTGTTACTCTTATGATTTCCCTTATATATTTCACTAAAAGCAATTTATTACTACATTTTTTTATTCTTTTGAGCTTTGGAGAATGATAGCTTTGCCCTCCTTCCAAAGTCATGATGAATTGGTTTACCTTTTCCCTTTTCTGTTCTAGGTAGATTTTTTTTCCAAAAGGAAAGAAGAAACTTTCTTTGAAAGGGACATGTCCCAAGAAGGCAGCTTGAGCATTAGAATTAGATGAAATCTCAGCTCAGCCACTTGAGGTAGTTAATATTTCTGAGCCTTTGTTTCTCATATGCAGAATGGAGTTAACAATATCATTCATAAGATTGCTGTGAAGAGGGGTTGGGATAATGTATAGAAAGCAGCTAATGAGGTGTCTGGGGGTTTCCCTCATAGCTCAGTCAGTAAAGAGTGCCTGCAATGCAGGAGACCTGGATTTGATTCCTGGGTCGGGAAGATCCCCCTGGAGAAGAAAATGGCAACCCACTCCAGTAGTCTTGCCTGGAGAATCCCATGGACAGAGGAGCCTGGCAGGCTACAGTCCGTGGTTGCAAGAGTCAGACACAACTTAGCGAATAAACCACCACCAGTGAGGTGTCTGTTGCATCAAATATCTGTTCTCTTCCTCTTCCTGAGAAGGTGGAGGTTATGTCACTGGAAAAAAACTTTTAGGACTACATAAACTTGTTTTCAAATAAAATTAGTTTTCTGTTTGTATCATGTGAAAATGCTTGCATAAGACTTTTATAAAAGTTATAGGGTATTGTTTAGAAAGGTCTAATTTAAAACACATTATGAGGACTTCCCTGATGGTCCAGTGGTTAAGATCTGCCTTGAGATGCAGGGGACATGGGTTTGATCCCTGGTATGGGAACTAGGATTTCACATGCTGGTGGAGCCCGTTCACTGCAACTAGAGAGCCCACGTATGGCAACCAAGACTTGAAAATTAAGTCTTGTTGCAACTAAGACTTGACACAGCTAAATAAAAAACAAAACAAATCAAAACAGAAAAAAAAAACCAGATTACATGGCATATAATGAAAATCATTTTATTTGAGATGTCTTGGGACACAGCGAGTAAACAGGAAGTCTTCATCCAGGAGCTGAAAGTAGGGTTTTCCGAGGGTTCTAAATAATCATCATTTAGGAGAGCCCTCTTATATTTCAGTAATAAGCCATAGACAAGAGCCCTCTTATATTTCAGTAATAAGCCACTGTCCAAGTGGTGCAGTGGTAAAGAATCTGCCTGTCAATGGAGGAAAAGAAAGAGACGAGGGTTCCATCCCTGGGTTGGGAAGATCCCCTGAAATAGGAAATGGTGACCCACCCCAGTATTCTTGCCTGGAGAATCCCATGAACAGAGGAGCCTGATGGGCTACAGTCCCTTAGGTCACGAAAGAGTCAGACATAACTGAATGACTGAACACACACACACACATAGATGAAAAATAATGAAGCACTGGTTTCAAATAGGTCCTCTAAATGCAAAGTCACAGGATAGGTGTTCCGCCAAGCAGATTTGACTTGTGACCAAACAGCCTTTCAGGTGGGCCACTCTTTTGTGGATTTCTCTGGATAGAAGTAAAGCATGAACCTACTTTTTTTTTAATGGATGATGATCTGTGAATGACAGTCTTTCAAACAACCCTGGAAAACCGACATGAGTTGTGTATTCTCTCTTTAATTTCTCCACCACCCATAGATCATAACATTTACTGACTGAAAATGGTTATGGGCCATTGGGACCTTCCTCTGCCCGTGGGAAGAAATGTAGTCTTCTGGGGTGAGAGGAGATATAGAAACCGAAACTAAGAAAAATCTGATAACTAAGCCAGATGACAGAGAAGACAATGTTTACTGATAAGGTAAAGATAGTAACTTGGTAACAATTACACAAGCAGTTAAACAGTTGTTTCTGAGGCTAGGAAAAGACAGGCATTCTATGTGTTGGCGGGAATAGGAGTTTTAGATTTACTAACATGGATTTGAGAGCTTAGAGTTATTTGTGTCTGTGGTGAAGAGCTTGGACAGGAAGTCTTTGTATACTGACTGAAAATTTAATAAATCAATTTTCTTCCTGTCTTCTATCTCACCCACAGACAATATCTTCTTAAATAGGATATTAGATTGCATGCATGAAGTTAAGCAAATGTGGGGTAGGACAATTGCCTCATTGAAACAGATCTTAAGATGTCCTTAGTTCACAGGAACATTAGGAAATTTTCAGAGTGCATCACCATTCGAGGAGATAAATATTTAAGGCAAGATTTCATGCTTTTCAAACCTCTGAGGCTGGAATAAATATTTTGAATTTGTGGCAAGTCCAGTAGAAGACCGCCTCCCAAATCAAATCTGTACTGAGTGATAGAAAAAGAAAATGTGTTGAAGGACCTCAATGAATAGTGAATATTACAAAGACAACCTTGTGTAAATCAAAATTTAGTAACAGAGGTTTTTTCTGAATTTTATTTGGCTTTTAATAAAATACAAAACAAGGAAGAATGGGAAGCCTCTGTTACAGTAGGTAGGCAGGTTACAGTTTGGTAGGTAAGACAATTTCACAAGCAAAGATTTTGAAAGAATATATGAGAGGAAACTGTAGTAGTCAAAGAAGAAATGACTAAGGCATTTCCCAAGAATTTCAGAAAAAATGGGGTTAAAATACAGTTGCAGTCTGACAGCTTTCAGGAGGAGGTGGGAAGCAGATATAAAGTGGTAGGAAGAAAAATAGGTCCAAGTCCAAGGTTCCCATCTGTTGTATAGACAAACCTTGCTTCTGGGTTGAGGGTGGGCTCCAGGTAGGGGCCATGAAGAGGGAGCATCTGTGTGAAACTGTTTTTAATTTCTATGGCCTGAAGCTGGATTTTTGGTGTAATTCAAGTCTGAGAGAATTCAGATAGACAGCAAAAGCAGCAATGACTAGTTCACCTGTTGTCTTAATCTGGCTTTAAAAATGAAATCTTATATTTGTCATTATTTTAAATGTATCCAAATGATTATTATATCCTTAATTCATATTTGTCAGTGATCCACTCTAACAAAGTTGTAAATGTGGCAGAAAGTGAGATGAGAGGAAGGCAGTGAATAGTCATAGACTGTGGTTCTATGGAGCAGGTCAATTTGGGGCTGAGTCTGGTGGGCAAGGTCAAAAGGACATTTGGGCAGAGGCAACTCTTTCTGGAGAATAGTGACTATCTGTTGCCTACTCATACGCTACCTGATGATTAATATGTATTACGTCTTTAGTTCTAGAATGAGGTAATGTAACTGCCATTGATGATTGATACAACAAAGACTTGTAGATGTTCATTTGCCATTCAGTCAGTAGTGACAAAGCTAGACTTTGCGTTTAGTTCTGTGTGATCCAAAATCCACATTTTCAAACTATGAACCCTCCCCACATTGCATTTTCATCATGTTCAAAGTGGTGTGTGCTATTGTTTACTTCATCCAAGTCAAGTGTAAGACAAAATTGTATTTCAGTTTTATTTTTAGCTCATCTACCATTTCACCTTACTTATGTCACTGCTCCTGTCTACTTTTGAAAGTAATGGAGGTACGTGTGAATCAGAGCTCCATTTATTTTGCTGTCTTTCATGAGTTCTGCAATGCTATCAGTGTAGTGTGAAGGAGGTGAGCAGTATTGGAGAAAATCTAATGGCTGGGAATCCATCCCTGAAGCACTCCCTTTCTGCCAATTCCTGGACATAACATTAAGTTGGAAGAATTCCATGATAGAGAAAACTTTGAAAAATCAGAAACACTATTTAAAAATTCAAAGGATAAAACCTGCAGAAGCTGTGATGGACCCATTCATTGGATGATTTGACGACACATGCGTTTGCTGCTGGGACAGATTTTTTTGCCCTTTGAATGAAAACCCCTTTCTACTTTCTTGACTTTGATTACTTTGGTGTTAGGGTCTATATGTGATTTAAACTCAGCAATCATCTCTCAGTGTTTTCATAAGATAAGTCAGTTGCTCAAATCTATTGGGTAAATGGCATAAAGTTTTGGTTTTAGGCTATTACACACTTTAGTCAAAAATCCATGATACTAGTGGAATAAGAAAAATCAGTGTTACATACTTTTACCATTTTTGATTAATCTTTCATCGGAGTGCATAAAACATTTTTGATATGTAATGAGAAACAAGAGCAAAAAGAGGCAAGAGACCTTTCAGTAATCTTTATACTCTGTTGAAATATTCATGACCAGCACTAGGATTAGGAGAGTAAGAGGTTTGTCCTTTGCACCTTCATTTGTCTTTTCCTCAGTCCCTCCCATCCAACCTTGTTGCTTTCTTTTTTTTTTTTTTTTTCAACCTTGTTGCTTTCTTGCTGTTGAGAGCCCCACCTTTTGGCTTGGCTACCAGAACTACCTGTTTTTTTTAGGGTAAACATCCCACACTCCAGAATCTGATCTTCTCCTTTTACTCTGCCAATTCTTAACTGTCCTGTTTTCTCAAAACCCAGTTACGTGACTAATCTGTTAAATCATTCAATCTGTTAAACTAATTGTATAAACCTGTTAATGAGTAACAGGGACTATCAAGGGATCCTCCTTCCAGAAACCACACAGAAATGAATGACTCTTTAGCTAGAAGCCACCAGAGGAGAAGTTAGTGTATTTTCTTGGCACTATTTAAATCACAAATCTCTTGTCCCCATTACTCTGCCTGAGTATAGATGGGAGAAACCATTCATAGCCCACAAAAACAGTAAATGAGCAATAAGGAAATTCGGGAAAGGGCTGCTGCTGCTGCTAAGTCACTTCAGTCGTGTCCAACTCTGTGAGACCCCACAGACGGCAGCCCACCAGGCTCCCCTGTCCCTGGGATTCTCCAGGCAAGAACACTGGAGTGGGTTGCCATTTCCTTCTCCAATGCATGAAAGTGAAAAATGAAAGTGAAGTTGCTCAGTCGTGTCCGACTCTTAGCGACCCCATGGACTGCAGCCCACCAGGCTCCTCTGTCCATGGGACTTTCCAGGCAAGAGTACTAGCGGGAAAGGGCTAGAGGGGCCCTTTTGGCCCTAAATCTACCTAGCACATGGGAGGGACCACTGATGCAGTCATCCAGAGAAGAAAGCAGAAGCTCAGAGCTCACTCAGCCTTCAGGGGTATAGTCATGATCTGACTTGCGGAGTCAGTTTACCCATTTTGTTCATTCTTTTATTCCTTCATTATTTCACATTTCCTGTGCAACTATTAGGGGTCAGTCATGACATATGGCTAAATGAATGAACAGCTCTGTCATTTTCATGGTTGAAAAGATTAGTCAGTTAGCAATAGATTAAAACAAAATTAGGGATTCAGTTTTGTCTTAGATGAAGACATCCTAAGATGCTTTTTTCATCCAAGTGCAAATAATCTTATATATTTATTTTCTTAAAACCAGTATAAACGATAAAAAAAACAAATTTTAAAAAGTGTATTTTTACAATATGCATCATTTTATTACCAGATAAATGATAGTCTTATTTCATGAAGAGCTATCACAGATTTTGGGATAATGACAATAATCAGTATTAACATTTATTAAGTACTAATTATAAGTCAAGCAACTGTGCCATTTGCTGAGCATGCATTTGTCACATTTACAACTCAAGAAAAAAATCCTATAAGACAGGTTCATTATTGCTTTCTTTTTCCAGGTGAGAAAACAGATCTAAAAATGCTGATTTCACAATTAGTATTTAGCACCTGAATTTGAAGCCAGAAGCAGAGTCTGTAGTCTTTGGTTGTTGTCAGCCTTCCTTACTCCAACTTTTTATTTTAAAAGTTGCAAACCATTTACTTATCATTTACCTAAATTCACTGAATGTTAACATTTTGTTATATTCTCTCTATATATGTACATATTGTTGTTATTCAGTTGCCCAGTCATATCCGACTCCTTGTGACCCCATGGACTGTAGCTCACCAGGCCTCCCTGTCGCTTACCATTTCCCAGAGTTTGCCCAAGTTCATGTTCATTGCATCAGTGATGCCATCCAGCCATCTCATTCTCTGACACCCTCTTCTCCTTCTGCCCTCAATCTTTCCGAGCATCAGGGATTTTTCCAATGAGTCGTCTGTTTATATCACATGACCAAAATACTGGAGCTTCAGCTTCAGCATCAGTCCCTCCAGTGACTATTCAGAGTTGATCTCCCTTAAGATTGATTAGTTTGATCTCCTTGCTGTCCAAGGGACTTTCAGGAGTCTTCTCCAGCACCACAGTTCAAAGGTATCAATTCTTTGGCTCTTTGCCTTCTTTACACTCCAGCTCTTACAACCATACCTGACCACTGGGAAGACCATAGCATTGACTATATGAAACTTTGTCAGCAGAATAATGTCCTTGCTTTTCAACACACTAAGTTTGTCATGGCTTTCTTGCCAAGAAGCAATTGTCTTCTGATTCCATGGCTGCAGTCATCATCTGCAGTGATTTTGGAGCCCAAGAAGAGGAAATCTGTCACTAGTTCCACATTTTCCTCTTCTATTTGTCGTGCAGTAATGGGGCCAGATGCCATGATCTTAGTTTTTTTTTTTAATATTTAGTTTTAAGCTGGCTCTTTCACTCTCCTCCTTCATCCTCACCAAGAGGCTTTTTAGTTCCTCTTCGCTTTCTGCCATTAGAGAGGTATCATCCGTATATCTGAAGTTGTTGAAGTTTCCCCTGCTTATCTTGATTGCAGCTTGTAAGTCATCCAGCCCAGCATTTCTCACAATGTACTCAGCATATAGGTTAAACAAACTGGGTGACAGCAGACAGCCCTGTTGTACTCTTTTCCCAATCTTGAACCCATCAGTTGTTCTGTACAGGATTCTAACTGTTGCTTCTTGAACTGCATACAGGTTTCTCAGGAGAGGGTAAGATGGTCTGGTACGCCCACCTCTCCAAGAGCTTTCCACACTTTGTCATGATCCACACAGTCAAAGGCTTTAGCGTAATTGATGAAACAGAGATAGATGTTTCTCAGAAACTCCCTTGCTTTCTCTCCAGCAAATGTTGGAAATTTATCTTTAGTTCCTCTTCCTTTTCTAAACCCAATGAGGACATCCGGAAGTTCTTGGTTCACATCATGCTAAAGCCTAGCATGAAAGATTTTAAGCATGACCTTACTAGCATGGGAGAAGAGTACAATTGTCTGATGGTTAGCACGTTCTTTGGTATTACCCTTCTTGGGAATTGGGATGAGGACTGACCTCTTCCAGTCCTGTAGCCACGGTTGGGTCTCCCAGATTTGCTGACAAAATGAATGCAAAACCTTGATGGCATCATCCTTTAGGGATTTGAAGAATTCTGGAATTTCATCACATCCACTAGCTTTATTAACAGCAGTACTTTATAAGGCCCACTTGACTTTGTACTCCAGAATGTCTGGCTCTGGGTGACTAACCACACCATCATAGTAATCTGGTTCATTAAGATATTTTTTTTATACAGTTTTTCCATGTATTCTTTCCATCTCTTCTTGATCTCTTTAGTGTCTATTAGGTCTCTACCATTTTTATCCTTTACTGGGCCCTTCTTTGGGCAGAATGCTCCTTTGATGTGTGTCTCTGTTTATAGATAATACATATATTATGTATATGTGTATTTTGGAAAAATCTTTTGACAATAACTTGCAGAAAAAATTGTATCTTTAAGAATAATTGTATTCCTCTATCTAGGACCAGACGTTACATTTGGTTGCCATATTGCTTTAGTTCTTTTAAGCTAAAAGAGTCTTCCTATCTTTCTTTGTTTTTTGAGATATTGATATTTTTGAAGATACTGAGCCATTTATCTTACAATATAAATTTATCTGATTGTTTTCTTATGATTAGAATCAAGTTAAACATTTTTATCAAGAATACTGTGTAGATAATGTGTAGCTCCCATTACTTTTCTTTAAAAAGCAACATAATGCCAACTTATCTGGTTAACCTCAAGATCACTGAGTTGTAAAGATATCCTTTTCCCTCTTTCTTTGATCCTCAAACTGCACCAAATTTGGACAATTGAAACTCTTCCAAGCTAGCTCCTATGTTCATTTGAAACATATGTATTAGTGTTTGAGCATTTTGTTGCTTTTTTCCTCAACAATTATATTGTACTTTTCCTACCCTGGGCCTGTTATTAACCATTTCTTCAAGAAGCGTTCATTTGTTTTATCAGGAATGATATTAGAAACCAAGACCTGGGTTCCAATGTATTCTTTGATACAAGACTGTTACCAAAAACAGTTTTTTCTTTCCTTTTAAAAAATTTGTTTATTTATTTTAAAGCACATAACATAAAGTTTACTATTGTAACTATTTTTAAGTGTGCAACAATTAGGTTTGTCATTGACTTTAGACCTTTTAAGAGGACCTAGAACATATATCAAAGAAGGCAATGGCACCCTACTCCAGTACTCTTGCCTGGGAAATCCCATGGATGGAGGAGCCTGGTAGGCTACAGTTCATGGGGTCGCTAAGAGTCAGACACAACTGAGCAACTTCACTTTCATTTTTCACTTTCATGCATTGGAGAAGGAAATGGCAACCCACTCCAGTGTTCTTGCCTGGAGAATCCCAGGGACAGAGGAGCCTGGTGGGCTTCCATCTATGGGGTCACACAGAGTTGGACACGACTGATGCAACTTAGCAGCAGTAGCAGCAGTAGAACATATATGAATATAAATACAAATATGTGTGTATATGTGTATGTATTATTTATATTATCTTAAATTATAAATTTATATGGCTTTTTCTCCCCTTCCCCCATCCATATTTGTAACTTACTTTTCTCACAATGAGAAGCTTGGTTGTGAACAATTTATTAATTGCTTTCTTCTATATTACACTTCCCAAGTGGGTCTGAGGTAAAGAATCCACCTGACAATACAGAAAATGTGGATTTGATCCCTGGGTCAGCAAGGTTCCCTGGAGGAGGAAATGGCAACCCACTCCAGTATTCTTGCCTGAAAAATCCCATGGACAGAGAAGCCTGGCAGGCTACAGTCTGTGGGGTCACGAAGAGTCAGACACGACTGAGCACACACACATATTACACACAAAATAGTTTCAGTTACCACACCATATGTTTACCAACAAAAAATGTACTGTTTAACATTTTTGCTTGTTTTTAGAATACATTTCACTAAAAAGGTGTAAAAATTAATTTCACTAAGAGTATATGGCCAGAGTACCATGTTCAAAAATTATTTAAATTATAAGCTCTGACTTTCATAATTGTCAACTGTTCATTTCCTTTTTTAATTTAATTTGATTTTTTGAACTGAAAAAACATTTTCATGATTCAAAAGTTATTCCCACAGAGCCTATATTGTGTAATTCATTCATTCATTAATTCACAATGAGGACCAGGTTTAGTTCTAGGCATTGAAACAGAGCACTAAGTTGGGGAGCAAGATCTCTGCCTAGTTATGGATGGCCAACAGGAAACAAGGAAAGAAGTTAACTCCAGAAATTCTTACATTCAGTGGAGAAAATCTGGATAAGTTGATAAGATAGAAACTAAGAATTGGAACAGAAAAAAGCCTCTTCAGGTTGAGAAACTCAGAGATACCCTTTTGAAGTGGAGTAATCAGGCTTCCAAGCAGAGTAACTCAAAATACTCTAAGGCAACAGCGGTGAATGAGAGAAGAGTAATGAGAGTGGTGAATGAGAGAAGGAGGAGAGCCAGGAAACTGTCCTGATGCCTCAGGGAGGAATGGAAAGGCTGTGGTAGACACTTAAGGTTTTATTCTGGCAGTCACAGGGAGCCAGATAAATTGTGAAAGCAGAGAGGTGTAAGATCTGGCTAATTTTGAAAGGTCACTCTAGTTACTATATGAAGAACAGATCACAAGTGTGCAGAGATGGAAATATGTAGGCTTAGGTTCAACAGCAGGAGGCTCCTGGCTCAGACTGAGGCAGTAACAGAAAAGACTGAGAAAAGTGGCTAGAGGCAGGATATATTTATTACAGAGTGTCCTGGAGAGGAAAAAAAAAACAAAAAACAAAAAACATTATTTTGGCAATTTAATCAGAATGTTCTAGTTATAAGAAAATGAATTTTTTGTATTAAGATTTATGGAAGATAAATTTAAAAAGCTTTTCTGACTCTGAAACAATTATAAAGAATTTTTTTTTTTCCTGCTCTGTACCATTTGGGAGAAAATTGGAGCCATGGTGTTTCATTGTGTATTTCCTACAAATAAGAATGTTCTCTTATATAACTATAATGTAATCATCAAATGAGGAACTAATATTGCTTTACTATGATACCCCAATTCTCAGACACCATTTAAGTTTTGCCCCAATAACATTCTTCTGTACAGAAAATCCAAGTCAGAATTCCACGTTGGATCTAGTTGTCGTATATCCACTGTGGTTGTTGTTCAGTTGCTAAGTCTTGTCTGACTCTATGCAACCCAATGGACTGCAGCATGCCAGGCTCCTCTGTCCTCATCTGTCTCCTGGAGTTTGCTCAGATTCATGTCCATTGAGTTGGTGATGCTAGCTAACCATCTTATCCTCTGTCATCCCATCCCCTTCTCCTCCTGCCTTCAATCTTCCCCAGCATCGGGGTTTTTTCCAAGGAGTTGGCTCTTTGCATCAGGTGGCCAAAGTATTGGAGCTTCAGCTTCAGCAACAGTCCTTCCAAAGCATATTCAAGGTTGATTTCTTTTAGGATTGACTGGTTTGATCTCCTTGAAGTCCAAGGGACTCTCAAAAGTCTTCTCCAACACCACAGTTCAAAAGCATCAATTCTTTGGCACTCAGCTTTCTTTATGGTCCAACTCTCACATCTATACATGACTACTGGAAAAACCATAGCTTTGACTAGATGGACTTTTGTTGGTAAAGTAATGTCTCTGCTTTTTAATACGCTGTCTAGGTTTGTCATAGCTTTTCTTCCAAAGAGCAAGCATCTTTTAATTTCATGGCTGCAATCACCATCTGCAGTGATTTTAGAGCCCAAGAAAATGAAGTCTGTCACTGTTTCCACTGTTTCCCCATATTTGCCATGAAATGATGGGACCAAACACCATGATCTTAATTTTTTGAACGTTGAGTTTTAAGCCAACTTTTTCATTCTACTCTTTTACCTTCGTCAGGAGCCTCTTCGCTTTCTGCCATAAGAGTAGTATCATTTGCATATCTGAGGTTATTGATATTTCTCTTGGCAATCTAGATTCCATCTTGAGCTTTATCCAGCCTGGTATTTCGCATGATGTACTCTGCATATAAGTTATATAAGCAGGGTGACAATATACAGCCTTGATGTACTCCTTTCCCAATTTGGAACCAGTCCATTGTTTCATGTTTGGTTCTAACTGTTGCTTCTTGACTTGCATACAGATTTCTCAGGAGGCAGGTAAAATGGTCTGGTATTCCCATCTCTTTAAGAATTTTCCACAGTTTGTTCCAATTTGCTCCAGCATAGAAACTCCCATTTATATGATAATTTTATATTTGAAAAGGATGCCAAGAACACTCCATGGGAAAAGGATAGTCTCTTCAATAAATGTTGTTGGTAAATCTAGACAATCACCTACAAAAGAATGAAATTAGACCTTTGTCACAAAAATTAACAAAAACGAATGGACTCAAGACTTAAATTCAAGACCTGAAATTATAACTTGTAGAAGAAAATAGGGAAACAGTTCCTTAATATTGGCTTTAGCAACAATTTTTTTAAATACGACAGCAAAAGCACAAAAGCAAAAATAAACAAATAGAATTACATAAAACCCAAACTATTTCTGTACAGCAAAAGAAACAAAAATAAAAAGGCAACCTATGAAATAGGAGAAAATATCTGCAAATCATCTGTATGACAAGGAGTTAAATGTTGAAAATATGTACGGAATGCACAAAAAAGTGAAAGTGAAAGTCACTCACTCATGTCTGACTCTTTGCAATCCTATGGACTGTATCTGCCAGGCTTCTCTGTCCATGGAATTCTCCAGGCAAGAATACTGGAGTGGGTTGCCATTCCTTTCTCCAGGGGATCTTCCCCACCCAGGGATCAAATCTGGGTCTCTCACATTGCAGGCAGATTCATTGCCATCCGAGCCACTGGGGAAGCCCTGAGCATTTGTTTACAAATGAAAGTGAAACTTAATAACAAGAAAGCAAATCTATTTTAAGAATGACCAGAGGAACTGAATAGATACTTTCCTAAAGATGTACAAATGACCAACATGTTCACGAAGAGATCTTCAACGTCACTAATCATCAGGGCAATGCAAATCAAAATCACAAGGAGACATCACCTCACTGTTAGAATGGCTATCAATGAAAAGCTAAACAATAACTGCTGGCTAGAATGTGGAGAAAAGAGAACCTTGTGTACTATTTGTGAGAACAAATGGTGTTCTTAGACGCTTTTGATGACTATAAATTAATTATTTCATACAAAGTCCCTCAAAATAAGTTTGTCTGGTGTTTTCTCATGATTAGATTTTCAGGTTTTGAGTTGTGGCATTAATATCATGAAAAAGAAGTCATTTGCTTTTCATTGCATTCTATCAGGAGGGGCATAATTTTTATTTATCTAACTTCTAGTGCTACCTATATTAATCCTTCACTTCAGGTAGTATCTGCCAGACTTTTTTAGTGTAAATATAAGCTTACTATGGATGGAGAAATATAATCTCCATCCATGGGATTTTCCAGGCAAGAACACTGGAGTAGGTTGCCATTTCCTTCTCCAGGAGATCTTCCTGACCCAGGGATTGAACCCAATGTGTCTCCCGCATTATAGGCAGACGCTTTACCATTTGAGCCACCAGGGAAGTCGTAAATATAACACAAGCAGATAACTTCTTCAACTCACTTGGATTCTATCACCTAGCTCTAGAAAACCACCCATTCTCCATATGGGTGCCCTCCTCCTTACCTGTTTGGATTCCAACACCCTGTAATGGGTTAGTCTTGTATGGACACCAACTCAGACTTTGATACTACAAACGAAGTCAGTGATGCTAATTCCTCCAGCTTCTTCAGCTATGAGCACCATATCCAACTTGACAAGACTCCATCACTATGAGTCAGTCATTCCCACTCTCCAGATCATGTAGGCACTCTCCTCCCCTGGGGCTCCATATGGAGTTGACCTCTTCATGGACATCCTTCTGACTCAGCTCAGGGTTTACTTCCCCCCTCTGGACTACCATTCCTCATGAGAACACACTGGTCACACTCCTCAGGCTCCTCTAAAATGCCCTAGAGGGCTCTGTATTTGCATAGGTGCCTCTCCCCCAACTCAGGCTCCAGCACCCTGTTGTGGGTAGTTGTACATAGGGATATCCTCGTCTCCTTCTTAGGCTTTAGCAAGCTGCTCTGGGCCACCGTGGCTGCCACCTGCCCTAGAACACACAACTGCCTTGTTCCGCTTCACCTAATGCTGCTGCTGCTGCTGCTGCTGCTAAGTCACTTCAGTCGTGTCCGACTCTGTGTGACCCCATAGACGGCAGCCCACCAGGCTCCCCTGTCCCTGGGATTCTCCAGGCAAGAACACTGGAGTGGGTTGCCATTTCCTTCTCCAATGCATGAAAGTGAAAAAATAAAGTGAAGTCGCTCAGTCGTGTCCGACTCCTAGCGACTCCATGGACTGCAGCCCACCAGGCCCCTCCGTCCATGGGATTTTCCAGGCAAGAGTACTGGAGTGGGTTGCCATTGCCTTCTCCAGCTTCACCTAACAGTGCTCAGCTAAAATTGATCAGGAAGGAAAAAGGAGAGGGAAGGGAAGGGGAAGAGTAAGAGAGAGAGAGAGAGTATTTTGGAAAAATATTCTGAAGCTGGGTAATATCACACAGAGAAGGGCGATTTAAAAAATCACAATCGAGTTCACAATGATTTCAAGTCTAAAAACATAAAACAAAATGTATGAAATTGAGGAGTATCATGATTTAACTGAGAAAAATCTCTGAAATTAAGCAAAAATCTTGGAGACAGTATATCTAATGCTTTCAATTAAACTTTAAAAGAGATTTTGTATAATTTAAAAAACACAATTTTCAAACTTTCAAAATAGTGTCTATTAAGCAGTGAACATCTTTATTTTCTAACTAACGTGCTATGATTTTAAGAAAAAGTAGAAACACTTTTGGAATGCTTGCATTTTTCCAGAGGAAACCTAAGAGGAAAATAAATGTCAGTCTGATACAAAAACTGAGTAGTTTGGGCAACTGTTAAGGAGAAAAACACCAGAACCTATTACTTTTATTACCAGTAAAATAAAGCATCATTTTTAGAATCAGACTACCCTCTCCATAATTGTAAATGTCACTGTTTTCTTTACTGTGTACTTTGTGTTTATACAAAGTCATTTGTAATGGCAGAAAGTGTCATTTCCAAATGTCCCAGCAATTCTAGGTACAAACATAACAAGATATATTTAAGAAAAGAGTTTCTTTCTGTATTCCAAAACTTTCTCTCACTCAATGAAATAATTGAGATTTGGGACATGACTAAAATGTGAAAGTAAAGAGAAAAAAAATACCACAATTTGGAAGTTATTTGTAAGTTGGCATAGAAAAGAATTAAACCAATAGTTTTGACTTGGAAAATTCTTTCTTGGTAATTAAATTCATATTCTCCAGGTCTGTCAAGCTCTGAGAGTAAAAAAAAAATAGAATAAAATAAAACCAGCATGCAGAGCATTACTACAAATTTCAAAAGATTCTTATTTCAGATATATATAAGCCATATGAAGTAGAGAACTTAAAAAGTGATTTGAGGGACTTCCCTGGCAGTCCAGCGGTTAGAACTCAATGCTTTCACTGCCTGAGTTCAGTCCCTAAATAGGGAACTGAGATCTTGTGGCATGGCCAAAAATAAATAAATAGATAAAGTTAAAAAGTAAAAGAAGTGATTTGAATAATTTAAAACACATAACCTCAGATTTTTGGTATTTGTTCAGAATTCTATATTATTAGCATAACCACCTTCTTAATTTTGCAGGCATTAGAAGTAACTCTGTTCCTAAAGCGTGATAGGCCTTCAGGGTCTTCAAACTACGCAGATGCTTCAGGGCTCATGGGCAAAATGCTCAATAGCATAAAGTGAACATCTCTTTCCTCTAGATGCCTGTAAGATCCCAGTCTCAGAAAACTGCCATAATCTTCCTTAAGGTGTTAGCTGAGAGACGGGAGGCTTTAACAGAGTATCAGAGAGAAGGATAATAATTCAGGGTAAAAGGATATTTTTGATTAGCTTCCTTGATGACTCAGATGGTGAAAAAGCCACCTGCAATGTGGAAGACCTGGGTTCAATCCAGGGTTGGGAACATTCCCTGGAGGAGGAAATGGCAACCCACTCCAGTATTCTTGCTTGGAGAATCCCCATGGACAGAGGAGCCTGGCGGGCTACAGTCCATGGAGTCCCAAAGAGTCAGACACAACTGAACGACTAAGCATAAGCACACAGGATTAACTAGAAAAAGGTCCTGAGATGAGGATCCTTGTGCAGAGGGGAAAGCTAGAAGATCCAAGCCTTCCTTCCTGAGGGTCTTGCTCCTCTGGACATCAAGACTAACTAGGTCAGGGTCATGGCCGCTGACCACAGTAAAAGAGATGGTTCAGTGACTCCCCTACACACATTCCCTTATGCCCCATTCTGTAGTGATAGCCTTACCTCCTCACAATGTTCAGGGTTAACTTCCCTCAGTGGTGTGTGATATCCTTTGGTCGCCTACTGATCTTCTGGCACAAGAAGTGTCCATGTGGCATTCAATGCTTTAGGTTTAGAGTGAACCTAATGATGTCCTCCTGGTGGAAGTAATTCCCCTCCAGGAAGCAGAGACTAAAGTTGTTTGTTGATTACTGGGAGTGATGGCGAATGGGGTCATTCCTACTTCTATCTCTTAAGTGCTGGACCGATATATTCTAGCTACTAGGGACACAGGATCAATGCAATAGCCAAAAATAGGTTATAGGCTAAATTCTTTTGCTGTGTCCTAAAGGATAGTGCCCCATTCTCACAAAATGTCATCTCCAGGCTGGTGTTTCAGCTATGTCTCTAAAAAGTCATTCTACTTCTTGTCCTACCTGTAGCTTCTGGATGGTGCAGTGTATGGCATGATCTGTAGACCCCATAGTCTTGTGTTCACCATTGCACCTCTTTGACTGTAAAGTACATCCCTTGATTCAAAGTAATGTTATGCAGGATTACTTAATGAACCAGACTGATGCTAGCCGAGGCACTGTAGATAGTAAAAGCAAGTCCATCTCTGGAAGACATATTGATCCTGATCAGGGTAAATGATTGCTCCTTGCAGGATGGAGGTGTCCATCTTAGAATTTGTTGCTGGTCTTGTCTTGGGAAGGAGGCAAATTCCTAGGCACTCCCAAGCTAAGTGGCTTCAAGTATTGTCCCAAGGATAGAACACTACTCCAGAAGAGGTTGCAATCGTGAGCTGTTACCAGCAACACCTACAGCAGCCAGTAAAAGAGATTTCCAAGCATCTGGACCTTTTAGCTCATCACATCATCTCATGAGAAATAGGGGTAGTATTCTCAAATGGCCACAGAGACCAGCCTGTTAAAGTAATTGAGTGAAGCATGGCCAACTTGAGAGCTAACGCCCAGTGGAAAAGGGAAGTTCCAGTGTATTATTGCCAACACTGTTGCCAGATCTTCTAATTTCTCATGAGAATCTGAAAATCCAGATTTATTTTCATGCGAAATCTCTCAATTTTTAAATATTGATAATCATATCATCAGTTTTGCTAATATAAAACAGATGGAATATCCAAATTAACATAACTGGAGAAGGGAGAATGGTGGAGAGTGAATCTACAGGAACAAATAGAAGATATCCAGGACAATGACCAATTCAGAATTTAAAAAAGCATTTTGGGTCAATAGCATGACGCACTCTCTTAGTCTGCTTGGGCTTCCATAACAAAATATCATAGACTGGTTAGCTTAAACAATAGCAATTTATTTTCTCATGGGCTTGGAGGCTGAAAGTCTGAGATCATGGTGCTAGCATGGTTGGTTTCTGGTGAGGGGTGTATTCCTGGTTTGCAGTCAACCATCTTCTCTCTGTATCTTTATTGGGTCTTTCTTTCCTTGAGGTGTGCACATGAAGAAAGAGAGAGAATTAAAGGAGGGTGGGCTTTCTCATGTCTCTTTTGATAAGGAAAAGTTATGTTTTTCCTTATAAATGCATTTTTCCCAGAACATGCTAATTAATCCTACAGGATCAGAGCCCCACCCTTATGACCACGTTTCTTCACTGGAGAAGGGAATGGCAGCCCACTCCAGTGTTCTTGCCTGGAGAATTCTATGGACAGAGGAGCCTGTCCAGCTACATCTGTAGGGTCACAGAGTCAGACATGACTGAACAACTAACACATATACACTTTGTCACTTCTTCATCTCCAAATACAGCTACATTGGGGGTTAGAGCTTTAACACATGAATTTGGGTATCGAGGGGTATAGAAACATTCAGTCCATAACAGGTATCAAATAAAAAACTCAGATAAAATAAAACAAACAAAATGTGAATTCCAGCCAGCATTAGAACACCAGTGTTTGATATAGTCATTGAACACCAGGGACCTCTGATATAAACAGCAGCTAACTGCTTACATACAAGGTTGGCTCTAAGTCTGTTGCATTTGTGTGTGTCCCGAGCTGTGAGTCAGTTAAACAGTATGTGGATCACAACGTTTGATTTACTGTTAAATTGATTACCCCAAGTTTTCACCTGTAAAAAGAAATAATGAGAAATCTGGGAAAATTATAGAACTGAAATATGTTGCTGTGCTTTTCACTTGAGACGAATTTTCTGGTTCAACAAGTATTGACCTAGTAATTTTCTTGCTCTTTTTGATTTCAAATTGAGCTCCATATTCTAAAGCAATAAGCAGAGGAACAGAAAACTAAAAACAATGTAGAACTGAAAATAGATATCAGGCATGGTGTCTTGATCAGTGCCAGAATATGCTAAGATGTCTCCAAAATTTCTCTGTCCACAATGGGTAGAAAACATGCACTGAAGAATCAGGAGAGGACTCCCTTGGCAGTCTAGTGGTTAATGCTCTGAGCTTCCACTGCAGTGGGCACAGTTTCCATCCCTGATGAAGGAACTAAGATCCAGCATGCTGCTCGAGGCTCACCTGAAAGAAAATAAATGAATAAATAAATAAAAGGAGAATGTTAAAAAAAAAAAAAAAAGATGTCTTAGCTGCTGTATTTTAATATAACTGTAAACCAAAAACCACAAAGGGGCCAAAGAACTGAAAATGTTGTCCTCCAGCAGCCAATACATGGATATCAAATTGTGGTCCACAGATAAACAACTTCAGCATCATCTGAGAACTTGCTAGAAACACAAAATTTAGCCCCATGAAGACACATGAATCAGAAACTCTGGGGATAAGGCTCAGTAGTTGTTTTAACAAGACCTCCAGGTGATTCTGTTGCACCCAGCATTTAAAGAAATTTAGCTGTATATTGGGCTTCCAAGGGGGCTCAGTGGTAAAGAATCTGCCCACAATGTGGAAGACTTGGGTTCAATCCCTGGGTCAGGAAGATCCCCTGGAGGAGATTATAGCAAACCACTCCAGTAATTTTTCCTGGAGAATCCTATAGACAGAGGAGCCTGGCAGGCTGCAGTCCATAGGGTCGCACAGAGTCGGACACGACTGAAGCAACTAAGCAACAGCAGCAGCAGCTCTATATTAACAAGTTGATGGAAGGAAGTGGACCTGGGAGGAGAAAGAGAAGGTATTGGCATTTCACTGTCTACAGTGTCCCAGGCATTGTATTAGGAGACCCAATGACAGCATCAGAATATGAGACCAAGTCCATCCAACTCCAAAGACCATGTGCTGATTCCATTCACTCAAAATGTCTCCTTAAAATACATATTAACTATCTCTCTCTACTGGGCCAAGTTCTTCATAAGTGTTATCTTCTTTACAGAGATTCCTAAGAACTCTTGTATATTATTCCCATTTTACAGGTCAAGTAAATCAGGATACAGAAGTTAAATCATTTTCTCATTGTGGCATAGCTGGTCAGGGGCATAGATGAGATTTACACTCAATTCAGAATATCATAAAGCCCATGTTCTTACCTTACCTTCCTATACCCAACTGTTTCCTTAGTTTGTTAAATCTTCTTCCTTGGGTTGCCTCTGCCTACATACTCATCATTTGTTCTCTGTGTTAGAAAATTCAATCTTTCTCAACTTGCTTGCCACATCTGAAGCACAAAACACAGGAAATTATTTGAGAGGATATTCTCTCAATTATTCAAAGGATGGCCCTTAACTAGTGCCAGGGGAGATGCATGGGTTGGGGCGGAAGAGCCAATTCATTACACACAATGGAAGCTTTTGACATCAGCACACTTGATTTTCTCAACAAAACCCCGTTGGAGCAAGCCTAGAAGCCAGATGGAAAAGTATTATTATTAACCCATCTGGCAATTCACTTTACTCTTTTTCCCAAACTTCTCTTTGAATATCTTCCTTCAGTCAGAAAACTTGCCAAGAGAAAGCAAGAAATAGTTGAGAAGAATTTCAAACCCAATGCCTCTGGTAGATAGACATGCCTCACTTGATAATTCACTTCCATACCCTGGATTCTGTTTCTTCAACAGAAAGTGTTGTCTCTGTTCATGAATGTTGAAGACCATTCTGTCCAGCTCTAACATTCTATGGTTTATGAAAAGAAATTAAGCACTTCTGTCCAATCACCCTTCTTAAGTCCAAAGAGAGGAAAAAAAAAAAAGAAGGGAATATGCTTGTGTCTTTCTTGTAAGTATATGTGCATCTTTACGTGTAATCACTTGGGACTTTTTGGATATCACTGCATGTGGTTTTCTTGATAGTGATGGTTCAGGGCACACTATCCCTAAAGGTCCATATAGTCAAAGGTCCATATATGGTCTTTCTGGTAGTCATGTATGAATGTAAGATTTGGACCATAAAGAAGGCTGAGCATCCAAGGATTGATGTTTTTGAATTGTGTTGCTGGAGAAGACTCTTGAGAGTCCCTTGGATTGCAAGGAGATCAAATAAGTCAATCCAAAAGGAAATCAACCCTGAATATTTCATTGAGAGGACTGATGCTGAAGGTTCAATACTTTGGCCACTTGATGCAAAGAGCGGACTCATTGGAAAAGACTGATGCTGGGAAAGATTGAAATGGCAACCCACTCCAGTGTTCTTGCCTGGAGAATCCCAGGGACGGGGGAGCCTTGTGGGCTGCCGTCTATGGGGTCGCACAGAGTCAGACATGACTGAAGCGACTTAGCAGCAGCAGGGAAAGATTGAAGGCAAAAGGAGAAGAGGATGGCAGAGGATGAGATGGTTAGATAGCATCACCAACTCAATGAACATGAATTTAAGCAAACTCTGGGAGATAGTGGAGGACAGAGGAGCCTGGCTTGCTGCAGTCCATGGGGGTCTCAAAGAGTTGGACACGACTTAGAGACTGACAAACAGCAACTCCCCAGATATGGCACCCTTGGCTTATTGAATATTTTAAGCTCAAGGTATATGAGAAAATCAGAGATGCAAGATAGTGACTCTGACTTCCCTTTCCTCCCCTTCTTCCCTGAAACAAAGCCATCTGGTGAAGGATGGCCTCCAGGTGTCCATAAGAAAGGAGCCACCTTACCTTTGAAGATAAGGGACCAGGAAGAATTCTAACAAGTCTCACTCTGTTACCCCCAATTCACTACACTCTCCTCATACATCTTAACGTATCTTATTCCTCTGCAACTGTCCTCTTTCTATAAAATCAGTATAAAAATATACAGGTTTAATTTTGAATCTTCATTTCCTTTTGAAAGCTCCCATGCCACATGAAACTTAAATAAATCTGTATGCTTTTCTCTTGTTCATCCTATCTTTTTTCAGTTTAATTTCAGACCCAGCCTACAACTCTGAGCATCGAGGAAAACTTTTTCCTCTCCTAAAATATTCATGATTATTTCCTTGGACAAGTTTATGTAAAGATCTTTGTTTATGAAACATCTACATTTAGAATTCAAGTTAGGATTAAGGGTGAAGGTCAAGGTTACCCTAGTTCTTGAGAAGCCTTTATCATATCTTGAATCTAGCCTGTTTATGGTGACTCCTTTGATTCAGTTCAATTCAATATGATCTGTTTTACTCTGCAGTGTTTTCCCATGTACATCCCCTGTAAGCATTGCATCAACTCATGGCAAACTGGCTAGAAATTCTCTTCCAGTGGAAAAGTTAATGCCATGAGTGACTAGACCTGCTAATTAATAATTTTAGAGGTTATGATGGAATATTCCTTAGTAGGAAATTCCATTTTGTCTTGAGCAATATGTATGTTTAAAGCTTTTCATATCTCTAAAAATTAGATTTTTGGTTGACTTTTTTTAAAATATCTTCCCCAGAAACAGAATAGTTAGATATATTGCCTTTTATAATCATTCATCATTTATCTAGTCCATACATCCATCAAATTAAAAAAAATTCTTTATAAAGAAAATCCAAAATATACTAATCAAGCAAATGTAGGCAAGCCTTGTAGAGGATTGGTCAAAGTAAGACCTGGAGAATACTCCAAATCTCTTTAACTGGGTTGTTTGTAGATTCATCAGAAGGGAATTTAAATGGCCAAAGGGAGATGGCAGAGAAAAGTCCCCTAATGCTTAACTGCTTCCAGCTGCTATCTTAGCATCCAGCCAATAAAGATTTATAAACAGTACATTCTTTGTTTCATGCTGAGGTCCCTCGGTATGCAAAAAAAAAAAAAAAGATAAAATTCAACATGGTTGCTTTCAGCCTAAGACAAACTAATAATCTATGGAAGACAAAGAATGAGAAAGTACCACTCAGAAAGAATTAGTATCAGAATTAAATGGAGTAATCTCTTACAACCATCCTGATGCTAATCAGCCATAATTTTGTTGTTGTTCAGTCCAACTCTTTGTGACCCCATGACTGCAGCACGCGAGGCTTTCCTGTCCTTCTCCATCTCCCAGAGTGTGCTCAAACTCATGTCCATTGAGTTGGTGATGCCATCCAACCATCTTGTCCTCGGTCGTCCTCTTCTCCTCCTGCTTTCAATCTTTCCCAGCATCAGGGTCCTTTTCCAGAGAGTTGGCTCTTCACATCAGGTTGCCAAAGTATTGGAGCTTCAGCCTCGGTATCAGTCCCTCCGATAAATATTCAGAATTGATTTCCTTTAGGATTGATTGGGACTGATTGGTTTGATCTCCTTGCAGTCCAAGGAACTCTCAAGAGTCTTCTCCAACACCAGTTTGCTAACAAATACTTCTGCTAAAGCATTTAATCTGTACAAATATAATCAATAAAAGTATACTTTTTTTTTCTAAAGTTGCAAATGTCTAGATTTGCCAAAATTTGCTAAAGCTCTCCTAAATAAAATCAGTGCTCCTTCTCTTTTTAAGAATTGGGAACAAACAACCTTTCAGACATGATTAACTGTGAGATCTAGATTATATAGATGTGAATACTAGGCATATGCATATCATAGGTGTATACAGTTCCATTGTGATTAAGTAAAATCAGCAAAATTTGTTTCACATGTTGAAGATTAAGCTTCATTATAATTGGGTTAAATGATAGCTAGACATAAATAGCTACCTTTTAACCTTAATTACCACTGTTGGTATTTTACTATTGTTCTACATAAAGTCTGTTGTCTAATTTTGGCACTTGTTTCTTCATTTACTCACTCAGTACTATTTAACACTTTCCATGCACCATGCACTGTGTTAGACAATGAGAGTACAAACGATAGTGTAGTCAAGATCCCTGACTTTTGCATTTCAGCTGGGGAGACAAACAGTAAGATAAACACACTATTAACTAAGACTGCTGATTTTAAACAGAGTTTCAGGATGAAAAGGAGTCAGCACTGTGATGAACTAAGGAAAGAACCTTTCAGGCAACCAGATATGACAAAGGCTGTTGTGACTAGACTTAGGTAAAGGAGGGAGGTGGGAGGAACGCTGTAAGATATGGGCAAGTTTCGATTTTACTGCAATACAATAGGCAGTCACGAAAGGTTTCTATCCAGAGATATCTGGAGATAACCTCTGTTTAATCATGATTGTTTAACAGCTATGTGGAGAATGGGTTTGAGAGACACTTTATTTCAAAAAAGTAATGATACAGATTCGATGAATATTTTAGTGATTCAGGTGGGGAATGTTGAAAAGATAAATTTTGCGGATAGGAACACAGTATTTGTTCAGAATGGCCCCCAGATTTCTGACTTTAGTAATTAGATAGAAAATGATCCTACCAGGTCCCGAGGTTGTGACTATCAGGTCAAGATAAGGCAGATGAGAGTGGAGATATCTAGAATGCCATTTTGGATGAGTTATTCAACTTGAGATAACAGTAGGCAGTTGGTTGTTCAAGTCTGAGGCTCAGAATCAAAGTCCAGACTAGAGATATAAATGTAGAAATTGTCAGTATATAGATAATATTTAAATTTATGTGACTAGCAGAGATGAGCTAGGGTGAAAACACAGCAAAGAGGAAAGAGGGAACAGAAAGGAGTCCAAATATTAATAAATGTCAGTATTTTTTAGGCTGAAAGAAGGGGGAGAGACCAGAGAATTAGACCAAGCAGGCTGAGCAAAGCTAGAACAGGAAGAGTTGTGAAGTAGATTTGTGAGAGGAGAGTGTACACTTATTTAATATTAAACATGCTAGAAATTCTGGCAGATATAGTTGGAGCAGATACAGTTAGTGCCAACTAGGCCCAATCAAGTTTTTTCTTCCCACTCATTTGTTATTTATGGTCACTATTAATGCAAATAGCTTATCCTGTTTACATAGACTAATAAATTACCTGTATTGTCATCACACTTACACACATTCATACAAATTCATGCAGGTTCTGGGCCCTGCCATAATTCAGACCCTTTTGCCTCTTCTTCACATACCTTCTCCAAAACTCAAACTCTTTGCTCTACTCATGTGTTTCACCCAGCCAATCTACTCCTTGTTTCAGTCATGATCCCAAATTATAAGACAGCATGCTATTTTTGCTGGCTGAGGAGATCTCTCAAGAGGTAAGGAACAGGTCAAGACTAATGGCATCAAATTTGGACTGCTACTGCTACTGCTAAGTCACTTCAGTCGTGTCCGACTCTGTGCGACCCCATAGACGGCAGCCCACCAGGCTCCGCCGTCCCTGGGATTCTCCAGGCAAGAACACTGGAGTGGGTTGCCATGTCCTTCTCCAATGCATGAAAGTGAAAAGTGAAAGTGAAGTTGCTCAGTCGTGTCCGACTCTTAGCGACCCCATGGACTGCAGCCTACCAGGCTCCTCTGTCCATGGGATTTTCCAGGCAAGAGTACTGGAGTGGGGTGCCATTGCCTTCTCTGCAAATTTGGACAAGGACCCGCAATTCCAATAGGCTTTATATCTCAGACATCTCAAAGCAGATGGATGAGAGGAAAAAAGGCATGAAGATTCTTTGAGAGTCCCTTGGACAGCAAGGAGGTCAAGCTAGTCAATCCTAAAGGAAATCAACCTTGGATTTTCATTGGAAAGGCTGTTACTGAAGCTGAAGCTCCAATACTTTGGCCACCTGATGGGAAGCACTAACTCATTGGAAAAGACACTGATGCTGGGAAAGACTGAAAGCTAAAGGAAAAGGGGGCAGCAGAGGAAGAGATGGTTAGATAGCATCACCAACACAATGCATATGAATTTGAGCAAACTCTAGGAGATCATGGAAGACAGAGGAGCCTGGTGATCTAGAGTTCATGGGATCTCAAAGAGTCAGACATGACTTAGCTACAATAATAACAATAAGAAAAGGGCATGGCTGAATTCCCTTCAAGTATTTAAAGCATATTTTATCTTTTTAGGTCAACTGAATCTAAATCATAAGAAGGGAACATAATATACTGTGAGCATTCATGTGTGCTTAATCGCTTAGTCTTGTCCGACTCTTTGCGACCCCATGGACAGTAGCCTGCCAGGCTCCTCTGTCCATGGGATTTTCCAGGCAAGTATACTGGAGTGGGTTGCCATTTCCTTCTCAATACTGTGAGCAAGAACAGTTAAATGGCAACCCACCCAACTCCCCTTGCTGCTGCTGCTGCTAAGTCACTTCAGTCGTGTCTGACTCTGTGCGACCCCATAGATGCCAGCCCAGTAGGCTCCCCTGTCCCTGGGATTCTCCAGGCAAGAACACTGGAGTGGGTTGCCATTTCCTTCTCCAATGCATGAAAGTGAAAAGTGAAAGTGAAGTCGCTCAGTCGTGTCCGACTCTTAGAGACCCCATGAACTGCAGCCCACCAGGCTCCTCCATCCATGGGATTTTCCAGGCAAGAGTACTGGAGTGGGGTGCCATTGCCTTCTCCACCCAACTCCCCTTATCCCCTGCTAAAAAACAGCAAACATAAATGTTGCCAAAGAATAGGGGGAGAGGCCATTTCAGGATGCATTTTAGTTTAGACTTTGTGTTCTCCCCAGCATGGATTAGAGAAGTCTGTAAAACTCCACCCAGCACAACAGAAAAGATAAAGAAGGCATTTTCACAGATTGGAAGAAAGTAAAATCTTCAGCTTTTGCAAGGATATGTGAAGCAGCAAGTGGGTGGGGGAGAAGACTAGTTCTTATAGAAACAGAGATGATGAAAACTGCGTATGTTATGTCTGAACTTTGAACAATTGGTTACAGACTGAGAATTCACATCTGTAACATGTCCAGTGTTGGCAAGGGAGTGATTATTTTTTCGTGGATTAGGACGAGAAATGGAAAAACACCAATAGATGACCCACAACTGGAGTGACCTCGGTAGAAGGTGACCTGAATAGGAGCCAGCATGGCCACACTGCCTTAATCACACTCTGCCAAGGACTTCATCAATACTTCAGCAAGGAGTGACAGACACTGAACTCCAAAAGTAATGGGGAAGAGCTATGGAACAGCAATTCCCTGGGAACTGAAAAACAGTGGAAGCGAAAGGAGAAGCAGAAAAGGGAAGCTGGAGAAGTAAATGACAAGTTCAAAATCAGCATCATAATGTTATGTCTTAAAACCATGTTTTGCTGTTGCTTTATGTACTACATTTGTCCTAGTTCCAAAGAGATGTATTGTTGTTCTTTAGTCACTAAGTTGTGTCTGACTCTTATACAATCCCATGGACGATAGCCTGCCAGGCTCCTTGTCCATGGGATTTCCCAGGCAAGAATACTGGGGCAAGTTGCCATTTCCTTCTCCAGGGGATCTTCCTGACCCATGGATCGAAACTGCATCTCCTACATTGGCAGGAGGATTCTTTACTGCTGAGCCACCTGGGAAGCCCAAAGAGATGCGTAGTTATTTCCAAATTGGGGGTAATGCTTCCTGCTTCTTTCCTTCTCCCTCATATAATCTATCCCTTACATCCTTTGAAGTCAAGGAGACCTAGAGAACCTATGTGGCTAAATACATGACTCAGGGGAAAAAATATAACTTAGCATTACAGTTTATCATTCAAGCACCCAAGCCAACTATTTACATTGATGCTAATGGACTGACTGAGGCTTCTTCTCTCCAAGCTTTTGTAGCCACCATTATTACCAGTAATGGACATCCACGCCCTGGCTCTTTAGGGTGTCCTGTTTGAGGGCTTTATCCATAGGTTTGGGCTCCACCTCATCAGCTATTAAGATGCCAGAGGTATTAGGCCTCCTGCTGGATTCTTCCTCAATCTTGTTCTCTGAAAGAGGAATCAAAAATACACATAAGGAGGATGAGGAGGAATCCAAGGTTAACATATGATAACCTGAGTGAATGACCCAAACCACAAATCCACTTATTATGTCCCTAGGTCCATAGAAAGGAAGTGTCTGGCAGGTCTACTTAAAAACTAGGCCAGTGCAGGCTAGGAACAGTGCTTTGTTGGCATAAGATCATGTACTTAATAGAAGAAAGCGTCTCTTGAATAAAAAATAGAGAGTGACATCAACTATTTGTATTATCTAGCTACGTTGCTACAAGTTGAGATTTTTTTCTCCCAAAATCTTTTCTAAATTTTTTGGAATTAATTTGCATTATATTAACAAATGTTCTAACAATAAGCCAGCTCAGTTAAACAATCACATTGAACTTTTAGGACAAATACAAACAAATGGAAAACTTGTTGATCTTTTTATTAGCTACATAATTTTGTGGACTTTGCTCTTGGTTTTAGAAGGCTGTTAGTAATTTATATCTTAAATGAAGCCCACTGACAAAGGGAAAAAGAATGGAAAAATGTCTCATGAAGTGAAGTGGTGTTCATAGTTTAGATTTCAAAACAACTTTCTGAATTCATTGTGTGTCTATACTATTTGAACACATTAATCATTGACTAGTCTTATATCTTGTTTTGTGATGTGTATGTGTGTTTGTGTATGTGCATGTGTGTGTCTTTCTCCATAGCTCTTTCTTTCCCCCTCCCTCCCTCTCTTTCCTAAGCTGAATTCTTGTGATCTTTCTGATTTTATCAAAACTATATAAAAAAGGGAAATGCTCTAAAAGTATATACCTTTTATATAATTTTTTTTTTTTTTACTAGTGACTCAATAAGTATGTAGGTGGAGGATTTGGCTTTGTCTTTAATGATTCATATCTTTAGAATCAGCTGGTTCAGAGTGAAAATGATTGTGGGGGATTATTCTCATTTTCACATATTGAACCTACTATTCCAGAAGTTCTGGGTTAATTCCCAACTTGGCCACTGACTCATTCAGCCCTATTTTCCCCCACAGGATGTGAGGAGGTGGTCTGTCTGGGGGCCGTGGACATCCCTAAGACATCACCCCACCTAACCCTAGGGCATAGATTGCATTTTCTGCAAAAGAGGGTAAAGACTGACCCTTGTATTACTGCTATTCCCCGGAGAAGCTGAAACAATAAACCATTGTAAGAATGGGCGTAATCTCTTCCTTCTCTACGTGGTTATACAGTTAGCTGCTAACTGGTCTCTCCTGCCCATGGTTCAGTTCATTTAATCACTCTTTCTACAAAGAGAGTATTTCTAAAGTTTTATATGTTAGAATTATGCACACGTGTAGATGAAGAAGTTTTCAGCCCTTGGAAGAGGCAAAAACCTAAGCTAAAGAAAGTATGTAGAAAATCTGTATTATAATCTTACAGAGTGACTGTGACGGGCTAAATTGTGTCTCCCCCAGCCACCCTGCAGATTAATATGTTCATGTCCTAACACCCAGTAATTCAGAATGTGACTGTATTTGGAAACAGGACCTTTAAAGAGGGCATTAAGGTCCTGCAGGTGGGCACTAATCCAATGTAACGGATGTCCTTATAAGAAGAGGAAATTTGAACACACATAGAGACACCAGAGATGTGCCCACAGAGGAGAGGCCAGGTGGAAACAGTGTCAAGATGGC
Organism: Bubalus kerabau; assembly: GCF_029407905.1. Classification (NCBI taxonomy): domain Eukaryota; kingdom Metazoa; phylum Chordata; class Mammalia; order Artiodactyla; family Bovidae; genus Bubalus; species Bubalus kerabau. The sequence goes on from NC_073626.1 coordinate 157,628,433, forward strand.
CATTTGCAAGTCAAGGAGAGAGGCCCCAGGGGCAACCAAACCTACTGGCACCTTGATCCTGGACCTCCTGCCTCCAGAGCTGGGAAAAGCCTAATTTCCATCGTTTAAGCCACATCAGCTGTAGAATTTGGTTATGACAGCCCTAGTAAACTAATACAGTAGTAGGAACATCTCAGCTTTGAAGTGCTGAAATCTGAGTAGACCTCTTAGCAGTAGTATGCTGCTGCTGCTGCTAAGCCGCTTCAGTCGTGTCCGACTCTGTGCAACCCCATAGACGGCAGCCCACCAGGCTCCCTTGTCCCTGGGATTCTCCAGGCAAGAACACTGGAGTGGGTTGCCATTTCCTTCTCCAATGCATGCAAGTGAAAAGTGAAAGTGAAGTCACTGTGTCGTGTCCGACTCTTCACGACCCCATGGACTGCAGCCTACCAGGCTCCTCTGTCCATGGGATTTTCCACGTAAGAGTACTGGAGTACTCTTGCCTTCTCCGTAGCAGTAGTATAACCTTGAGACAATTGTTCAAACTCTCTTAACACCAGTTTTCACATTTGTAACTGAAGTGTAACAATAGCTACCCATTGAGGTTATCTTGAGGGTCAAATGAATGTATGTTAAGTGTCAGAAATAAAGCAGATAGTCAAGAAATATTTTAGGGAGGCTGCAACCTATTGGAGGAAAAGTATGTGGTTTTAGGAAACTAGACTTGTGTTTGAATCCAAGCTCTGCCATTTAGCTAGGCAACCTGAGGCACATTATTTAAAATCTCTAATCCACAGATCATGCATATGAAGCACTTGGAATATATTATCATATACATGTCAACAGATGTTAGTTCTCCTTGGAGATTCTCTTGAGGAGTTATTCCAATTCTTTCTGATTATCAGGTGCTGGTGATGGTAAAGAATCCACCTGCCAGTGCAGGAAATGCATGAGATGCAGGTTTGATCCCTGTGTCGGGAAGATCCCCTGGAGTGGGAAATGGCAACCAGCTCTGGTATCCTGGCCTGGAATATCCCATGGATAGAGGAGTCTGGTGGGCTATAGTCCATGGGATTGGAAAGAGTCAGACCTGACTGAGCACACACACACACACACACACACACATCAGAATCATATATTGACAGTATATTTGCCATGGGCAGATGAAAAGTGGAGAGTCTAACTGGAAGCATGAAGATGTGATTGCAATATTTCTTGTTTTGACCCTTTACTTACATTCACCACATGATGAACAAAAGCCTGTGGAATGGCCTTTCTGAAAGAAGAGCAATCATACTAGGGAGTAAAAGAGAAGGCTTTACCACCAGGTTGATAAAATGACTTAATATCCTATCATCTAAGCACCCATGTGAAATTTTGTTAATAAACTCATAATTTCTACATGAAAAAATGAGTAAGAGTGGGCTGAAATAAATAAATCTACTTCCATAAGTTACATGTACTCTCTCCAAAAAAGGATAAAAGTTATTATTAATTTCACCACTAAGAGATATTCTGAAGGAGATCAGCCCTGGGATTTCTTTGAAAGGAATGATGCTAAAGCTGAAACTCCAGTACTCTGGCCACCTCATGCGAAGAGTTGACTCATTGGAAAAGACTCTGATACTGGGAGGTATTGGGGGCAAGAGGAAAAGGGGACGACAGAGGATGAGATGGCAGGATGGCATCACTGACTCAATGGACGTGAGTCTGTGTGAACTCCAGGAGTTGGTGATGGACAGGGAGGCCTGGCATGCTGCGATTCATGAGGTTGCAAAGAGTCGGACACAACTGAGTGACTGAACTGAACTGAAACTGAAGAGATAATCACCATTAATTTGTTATAACTTTCCAGATCTCTATATCTCTGTATGTATATTTCTATTTACAACTGTACAAATACATTCTATGCATAGTAGTTGGTAACTATTTTTTCCCACCTATCTCTGTGTCATTAACCTATTTCCATCTCATTAAATAGTGCACTTAATATTATTTTTCAAAAATGAATGCCGCTGCTGCTGCTGCTAAGTCGCTTCAGTCGTGTCCGACTCTGTGTGACCCCATAGACGGCAGCCCACCAGGCTCCCCCGTCCCCGGAATTCTCCAGGCAAGAACACTGGAGTGGGTTGCCATTTCCTTCTCCAATGCATGCAAGTGAAAAGTGAAAGTGAAGTCGCTCAGTCGTGCCCGACTCTTAGCGACCCCATGGACTGTAGCCCACCAGGCTCCTCCGTCCATGGGATTTTCCAGGCAAGAGTACTGGAGTGGGCTGCCATTGCCTTCTCTGAAATGAATGCTAGTCCATGGTTAAGTATACCAACATTTTAAAACAAATCATTCTCATCTGTCATTTAGATCTCGCAAACTTATTTTTAAAAATTAAGATATTACACCTCTGGATGCCCATCTGATCAATAACTCAGAGGTGTATATGGTAAGCTGAAATAGACTGAGTGTGCAACCATGAACTTGGGGAAAGACTCAATGTCTACTATGGCTCTGGGTACTGGCCGGGGGCGGGGGCGGGCAGAATTAAGGAAAGTGAAGCCTTGTGAGAAATGCATATCCACTTTAAACTTATTGAAATGGAAATATTTAGTCTTATGAAGCATCACTCACCTACACAAAGATCTATGTCCCACTTGGAACTGTGTTTTCAATATCGACTGACGATTACCATCTTGGGTTGTAGTTCACTGGAAATGGAGCAGAGTTTCAAGAGAATCTTTTTCAGCCTTAGCAATTGGACAGAGAAATGACTTGTGTACTTATTACCCATCGATGACTGTAAGAAAAGTGATCACAATTATAAATAGGCATGTTAGTTCCTCGTAGAATCATAGAGATCCTTTCTAAAGCTGACCTATAGTTTATATATAGTATCTATTCATTAGATAAAAGATATCCATTTCATGTCTCACTCGTTCCTTATGCTTATGAAATAAAAGCACCTTCATAGAATCATATATATACCTAGCTAGGAAAATGTGTCACAATGACCAGTTCAGCTCAGAAATATGTAAAAGATGAAGTCTGCTTACCTTCTCAGAACTTTTCCTTTCCCTTATCCCCAGATCTGTGAGTCACTATTTTGTGTCAAATGTATTTGAAATGACAATTGTTCCTCAGCAAGTCATATTATTAGACATACTTCCCTATCTCCCTTATCTCTTTGTTGGAAGAATGCCTTGTAGAAGCACTTCATCTATTCCAGAATAATTCTTTATGCTTCTCAGGGATTGACTAAGCCTCTCTCAGGTGATTGTATAAATCCTACTACTTTATTTTCAAGAAAAGGGCTGCTGTTTATTTTCTTGGTTAGTTCATATTGGTAAATCCCATCAGTTTGGTTTTATAAAGAGAGACTCTTTATAAAGAGTCTGTAAAGACTTTATAAAGAGAGAGTCTGACAAGTAATTTTATTAAGCAAATTGATTTAATACAAGGAGCCATGAAGAAAAATGCCTAGCTTAAAGTATTTAAAAAAAAAAAAAATTGTAACCAGATAATATGCCATTTCACCAGGGATTGTAAATACAGAATATCCTAGTGATATCTTCTGAATCCATTGAGAATATTAAAGCCATCAGTGAGAGAACTTTAGATTTTCTAATGATATGAAATGTTTTCATTAAGAATATATTCTTTATAAATATGCCCACTCATCTTTTTACATCCACATCTCCCTTCCCCTACCCTCCAGTGAACAATCAACTTTCTAACTAATATTTGTGTTTAAAATCCATTTGAATTTAAGGTAAGAACAGAGATTTTAAGTGGTTGTTAAAGTGGTGAAATCACCCTCACTCTTGCTCTAAGATTTAATGTTTATATTGCCACCAATCAGTTCAGTTCAGTTCAGTTGCTCAGTTGTGTCCAACTCTGTGACCCCATGGACTACAGCACGCCAGGCCTCCTTGACAATCCCCAACTATTGCCACCATGAACTAGTATAATATTGGGGGAATTTTATTCTCTTTTTAAGTACCATCTTTATTCCATTTTTCCCCAGTTCTTAATGTCGAGGATACTTTTTATTTTAATTTGGTCCAATTTATTCAATAGATGTGTTTTGTAGTTGTTTTGCATTATGTAGCATCTCAACAACAAACCTCTGTAGAAACCATTTTATTCTCAAGTGAAACTGAAGTCGCTCAGTCGTGTCCAACTCTTTGCGACCCCATGGACTGTAGCCTATCAGGCTCCTCCGTCCATGGGATTTTCCAGGCAAGAGTGTTGGAGTGGATTGCCATTTCCTTCTCCAGGGGATCTTCCTGACCCAGGAATCAAACCCTGGTCTCTCGCATTACAGGGAGACACTTTACCATCTGAGCCACCAGGGAAGCCCTTTCATTCTCATGATGCTTCCAAATGACAAGATGATAATAAAATTATCATAGGTGCCCATAGCATCTGTTAACAATACATTTCATTGATGTGCTTGGGCAAACCCGCCCAGGATTCCTCTAATTAGCAATGATGACTAATTAACAAGCAGACAAGGAAGGGTAAATAGTTTTATGTCCACATGCTTGCCTGAGGAAGTGGCTGAAGGGTGGAGTGTATATTTTGGTCAAGAGAATGTTTTAGTGATGCTTTCTTTTCCAAGTTGATTATAATTCAGTCATTCCAGAATCTAAATCTATTCAAGTTTTAAGTACTGTTAGCTTTGAAAGACTGATATATATATATATATATATATATATATATATATTTTTTTTTTTTTTTGCTTATATAGCTAATAAACAGTACGTGGGTCTTCGTTTCTGTTAAAAGAACCAAGGTTTATGCCAAAAAGAACTCCAGTTGGGATTATCTATGTGTACTCAGTATCAGGAGAAGAGAAAATTCATTTGTTTTAGGTAGTAAAATAATTTTGCATTCTGGGAAATTATTTTTCAAAATGCTTAATTTTCTAAACACATTGCCAAAAGATTCCAGGGATGGATATTGCAATATCGCTAATTACTATTGTGTTTTCCTAGTTAGACTGAATGAAAATCAAATTAATACGTAGAAACTTATAGTGGTATTTGATAGCTTAAAACCACTTGCTACAGTTCACATTTAATTCATTTTTGTCATTGCAGGAGGAATACCTCTGACTCTTAACTGAAAATTTGCATGAAAGACCCATAGACTGTCCCAGGGGGTGCTGACTCACACCCCTTGGCTGATGAGCCCTCCACATCTACACTGATGTTCATATAGCAGCAGGATGTGCAGGTGGTTCGTGTTCTGTAGAACAATTTGAAGAACTGTCAGGTGTATAGCTGAAAAAGGAAAAAAAATTCACTCATTTTGGATGACATCCATGAAAGCATTGCCAATCTTGATGTCATGGTTTTTGTCAAGAAGAAAAAGGGGACACTAACAGACTGCTTTGTTAAAAAAAAGTATATTATGGCAATAATAGATATTCATCAATTCAATACATTTGAAATTAAAATCAAAAGCACAAGTTCCCATTTTTCTTTGATCAACCTCATTTCCTAAAGGTAATTACTTTCAAGTTTGGCATATATATGTTTCTGGATATTTTGTATGACCTAAGAGAAAAGTATACAGATTTAACAAAAGTGGGATTAAAAATGCACGCTTTTCTATAACTTAGTTTTTTTAAAAAATCATTTTAAGGGGTATATTATAGAAGTATTTGTCATGACATAGAGTCCTACCTCATTTTTTAATGTCTGCATGGTCTTTCATTTTAATGAATGTTTTACAAGGTGTGTAACATTTCATCTTGACAGATATTTAAATAACTGGTTAGTTTCTGTTTGCCTGCCTCACAGATTATTCTCTGCCGTTACCTGACTTTCTCCAGGTCCCAGGAGGCTGAACCTTCCCTTCTGGCTGTATGTAGCCCATGGAAAGCTTGGCAGATTTGGGGTGTATGAAGAAGCCATGGTATTTTTCCTACTCCCTTTCTCTCTGAGCTGTATTATATAGAAGTAACTGAGCTCTTCTGTAAAGATAGTTCCTGATGAATGGCTCCTCCACCATCTCTCCACTCCAGTTCTAGGGCCATACTGCTTTCCTTTAGAGTTGATAATGGCTTCCCACTGTTGCTAGCCTCTGTGTCTCACCATCCCTAACTGTTTCCTCAAACCAGTGGTAAGCTGGTAAATTTTAGTATTTGGCCGTTCTAGGGGTGTGGGGACTCCCACAATGACTGATTTCAAGATACCAACCTGAAATGACTGAATGTAATACTGGGAAGAATTATGGACAGTCAACTCTTGAGAGGTGTTGCGAGCTAGGTCCAAAACAACACCACCCTTATCCATCCTGGCAACTATGTAAGTTAGTCACTTTATTAACTTGATCTAAGTGAGTTGATTTTGTTTCTTGCCATAAATTTGACTGCCACTGATGATTTCCTTTTTTTTTCTTTTTTTATAACTATTAAAAATAACAGCACATTGGAACATAAAAATAATAATTACCAAGTCAAAAATATTAACAGCATGGCAGCAAGCATCCTTTCATATATATTTTTCATAATGTACAAATATTGTCTATATAGAATGAAATGTACTCATAAAAAGAATGAAAATTTGTTGTTTGCTACAACATGGATGAATATTCATTGAAAGGGCTGATGCTGAAGCTGAAGCTCCACTACTTTGGCCATCTGATGTGAAGAGCTGACTCGTTAGAAAAGACCCTGATGCTGGGAAAAATTGAAGACAGGAGGAGAAGGGGACGGCAGAGAATGAGATGGTTGGATGGCATCACCGACTCAACGGACATGAGTTTGAGCAGGCTTCAGGAGGTGTTGAAGGACAGGGAGGCCTGGTGTTCTGCAGTCCATGGGGCTGCAAAGAGTTAGACATGACTGAGCAACTCAACAGCAACAACAACATGGGTGGACCCAAAAGGCATTGCACTTAGTGAAATAATTCAGAGAAAGATAAATGTTGTAGCTTTTCGCTACTATGTGAAATCTAAGAAACAAAACAAATAAACAAATATCACAAAACAGAAACATACAGATAAGGAGAATTGGCTGGTGGTTGCCTTCCTGTCCCTTTGGTTCCTTTCAGTTTATTCTCTTACACAGGAGTCAGATGATAAATTAAAGATCTAGTCGTGTCTCTTCCTTAAAACCCTTCTTTGTTTCCACGTGATCTGGGGTAAAGATCTCAATTCTGAGTGTGATTTATGAATTCCTGAATAACAAACACCTACCTACATCACCAACATCAACTTTTCCCATTCTCCTCATCACTCACTATGCTTCACCCTACGCCCTTCTTTCTGTCCCCAGAAAGCTCAAGTTCATTTTTATTTATTTATTTTTGGCTGTACTGCACAGCTTGTGGGATCTTGATTCCCTGACCAGGTATTGAACCATTCCCTCAGCAGTGAAAGCACAGAATCCTAACCACTGGTATGCTGGAGAATTCCCTCAAGCTCATTTTTAACTCAGACCTGTGAATATGTTCTCCCTGACACACTCTTCCCCTCCCTCTTTGCTATCATCAAGCTTCAGCTTAAATTCATTGTTTCACTGATTCCCCAAATTAGAATATATTCCCCTATTATGTGCTATAATTGTACTTTATTTTCCTTCCATTTTCATGACCCTTGTTGTCATTTAGTTGCCATTGCTCAGTCATGTCCAACTCTCTGAGACCTTATGGAAAATAGCCCTCCAGGCTCCTCTGTCCATGGGATTCTCCAGGCAAGGATACTGGAGTGGGTTGCCATTTTCTCCTCCAGGGGATCTTCCCGACTCAGGGATGGAACCTGCATCTCCTGGGTCTCCTGCATTGCAGGCGAATTCTTTATCTATTCACATCTAAGGTCTAGCAGAGATATTGAATTGCTTCTATCTAAAGCATCAATTAAGGGGTGGGAGTGGGGAAAAGCATATTAACATAATTATTGTTTAAAAGGCCCACATATATTTTAAACCCTAATATATAGTTGCATTAAAATGAGCTTGTTTACTTAATGGGTACCAAATAAATGGAGGTTTAATTTTGTATATAGAAAAACATTCGCTTCGACTTTCACTTTTCAATGTCTAGACCTCGTCTAGAAGCTTATAATAGAACCTCTACAGTCCTTGCCCAAATATGGTGATACAGCACTTTAGGTTGAGGAAACTGGCTGAATTTATAGCCTGAAATCCAGACTGGATGTAACAAGATCCCAGTGAGTCAACATGTGTCATTGTTCTAAAGGTTTGGATGAAAGCCAGTTGTTCATAGTTTGCCATTTCAAATGAGATTTCAAAACATGAGTAATTCTAGCCTTGTCATTAAATAACAACAGAAAAAAAAAAAAAGCTAAAACAACAGTAACAAATTCCAGTTAAATATATAAAATGTACATTCAGATGGCTTAAAATGCAACATCTACATCCACCTAGATTAGTTCTAATAGCGAAAATTCCATGTTATAAAATCTGACAGGACAGAATGCAAGGCAAAGTGTTGACTGTTTAAAGTAGGATATAGAGTCACGGAAACTTGTCAACATACTTAAAATTAGAATTTATATAGCTACCATTTATTTTTGGATTTTTTTCTCGAATGCCAGGCCAATATTTATAGAACCCCAGGCTGAGCTGAGTGGCAGCCAATACCATGTGGTGTGTGGTTCCTTTAGATGGTGTTTCCAGGATGCTCTCCACACCAGCCCTTCCCCTCTAGCCCAAAGTCCAAGGCCTGGAATTTTACCATTATATATCAGTATCTTTAAAGTCCTTCAGGTTAGATTATCCCACCTACTATGAAAATCCAGACGTGGCCAGGAAAGGCAGTAACACATCAGTTTATTATCAATCCTGCCAAATACTTGGAAATAGACCAGAAGACTCATTCTCAATAATTCCTTCTTACCTACTCCAATTAAACTTTCTATTATTTAAAAATAAAGAGTATTTTTTTTCAGCCTACTTAATATTGATCACTGTAGAATGCAAGTCACTTCTAAAGTGACTTGCAGTTTGTAAAGCACTTGTGCATGCTATCTTTTGAGACAGAGCACAGAATATTTTGAATGAAGGAAAGGAAGGAGACATGCCTGGGATAAGTTGCCAAAAGCCAAGAACAGTGATACAAGGACCTTGGGTGGTGGTCAGTTAGGGGCAAGGAATGAGGAAGAGCAAATGAAATGGAACATACAGAGGCCTCGAAATGGCCTTTGTCCATACTGTGGTTTTTCTTAAGAATTTTTCTGTTTTTAACTGAAGCATTGTTGATTAAAAAAAAAAAAATTCTTAGGAAAAATAGCAGTGTGGACAAAGGCTATTCATTTTTTTTTTTTAACTGAAATATAGTTGATTCTTGGGCTTCCCAGGTAGCTCAGGTGTAAAGAATCTGCCTACCAATGCAGGAGACAAAGTTTGGATCCCTGGGTTGGTAAAATCCCCTGGAGAAGGAAATAGCAACCCACTCTGGTATTCTTGCCTGGGAAATCCCATTGACAGAAAAGTCTGGTGGGCTATAGTCCATGGGGTTGCATAAAAGCTGGACATGACTTAAAAACCGAACAACAAAATAGTTGATTTACAATGTTTTGTTAGTTTCTGGTGTACAGCAAAGTGATTCAGTTTATATATATGTTTATATATATATATATTTTTTTTCTATTATATATAAATAACAAGGACCTACTGTATAGCACAAGGAACTATATTCAATATCTTATAATAAAGTAGGAGGAGAGGGATAAAGTAGGAATTTGAGATTAGCAAGTACAAACTAGCATCATTGATCACAAAGTTAAAAAATTTCACTAGGGTACACATTGGAGATTGGCCAGTTTAATCATCCCTCAGTTGACTTATGCTCCCTTTAGCAGCAACTAATGGTGTTTTCACTTTGGATTATTCTTGTAGAGAATAAAAAGTAATATATCTATATTTTGATCAAACAATAATTTTCCAAATTGAAACTGATAGCTTAACCCTCTCAAGTTTCTGCTTATAAACTTTTATGTGATATCTCTAAAGAAGACTTATACAATGATGTCATGTGTATGTCTGGCTAAATTATGCTTTGTTACAATGGACCGGTTAGACCTAATTGATATCTGGCATTGTAGTTCTTAACTTTTGTTGTTGTTTAGTTTCTAAGTCATGTCTGACTCTTTGCAACCCCATGGACTATAGCCCACCAGGCACCTCCATCCATGGGATTGCCCAGGTAAGAATACTGGAGTGGGTTACTATTTCTTTCTCCAGGGGATCTCCCTGACCCAGGGATCAAACCCCTGTCTCCTGCATTGGCAGGCGGATTCTTTACCACTGAGCCACTTGGGAAGTCAGTTCTTAATTTTTAGTGAGCAATAGAATCATCTGGGATGTTCTTTTAAACACAGATTGCCAAGTTTACCGTGGAGTTTCTGGTGCAGTGGGTGTAAGGTGGGACCTGAAATTTTATATTTCTCATAAGTTCCCAGGAGCTACTGATGCCATGGCTACTGATGCAAATGAGAGCTCACATTTTAAGAACCTCTGGTGTAGCAAGCTGTCATCTAGGGTGAAGGTCTGGGCAGGAAACTGGGAAAGGGTTTTAGAGAAGTAGAGAGAATATATGTCTTATATTGTCTGCAGGTGACAAGACAATGAAAAGAGTTGGTTCACTTTGGGTTTGTATCCAGCTATGAAGTGCTAATTAGGGTCTGTTATCATCTCATTATTTTAAGGCATGTCCTTATCTTTGAATTTAAAGTCATGGGGAAAAAGTGCTAAATCATTTAGATGTTTATATGAATTTTTCTTATTTCATATTGTAGCACAAATTCTAAATACTTTTTCCTTTTTTCTGTTAGAAAAGAACTGGACACTTGACCCAATCATTTCATTCTCTCTAAAACAGATTAGCTATCTGTCTACAGACACGTCCTTGGTTTTTGACAGTGACTACCATCTGATGCTGGGTAACTTCACTGTGACATGGGCTTCCTTTACCCTGAGTCAACCTAGAATATGTCTTCATTCTAGTCAAATTCCCATTGTGAGGTTTGACATCTGATTGGGAGACAGAGATATATGAATGTAAGTAAGGCTCTGTCCACAGTTTCAAGAAAGTGTTTCTATGACTGCCACCCACTGCATGCACAATACTTCCAGAAAAGAAGCAGCTTTCTCGTTACAAGTATTCAAGGGGCTAGGAAACTAGGCAGTCCCATACAGGCTATGTCTCCAATAAGAGAAGGTCTTGTTAGAGGCTTCAGAAGAGTTACCTGAAGGGATAGGGAGACTTTTAGAAAATTTGAATACATTTGACAGGTGATGGTGAGATAGTTCAGAATTATGAATTTCACAAAAGGTTACACTGCTTTTTTAGTGCTGATGAATGGCCATGTTTAAACCCACCCTAATTACAACAGACATTTGGATGGATTTGACTTTGAGGTTCATTTTTTTTGCCACCCCTTTGAAACATAAAACAAAACATGTTCCTCTAAGATAAAGGATTCATTAAAGTGTGAAGGTTCACCCATGCAGCAGTAATTGATTGCTTTGTTTAAGATCTGAGAAGAAAAGACAAAAATTGTTTTAGTCTTTACATAAGGGAGACTGTGATGAATGAAAATAAGCCTTTCCAAAAACAAAACAAAACAAAACAACTTAGAAATGCTCTTAAAATAGAGCAAAACAGCTTAAAAAATAAAAAAGCATGGAAGACTGCATTAGAGTTACTCTGTCAAGCTGGTCCTGCTGGAAATTCACTGCTAACAAGTGGGAACAAAGTGTTATTTGACTTGGTCTGGTTATTAACCAGCATGTTTGGGAGCACAGGTTATAAGCAGTATGGTTATTTTTCTTTTTTGGAACACCCCCACCTTTCATAATTCAAATTCAATAAAGGAAACACTTTCCCCTCTGCAGATGTCTTACAAAATGAGTCAACATTTTGCCCATTACAGCCACCTGATTGTGAAGTGTCTACTTCACAATCTGACAAAAATAAACAAAGGGACCCAATTAGAGGAAGAAGCTCAGAGACAAAATTAGTATGAATCCATGTGCCTGGAAAACAGGTGAGAATGGTCCTTCAGCCATGCTTGCAGCAGTTCTGGGGAAGATGTTCCAGCTGGGAATAAGATGATTAATTAGAGGTGTGCTTTTCACATCAGATGTACACACTTTTCTGGGAACAACTTGTCCTGGGTGCTCCTTGAAGGATGAGAAGAATTGCATGTCTGTCTCCAAAGACTGAGAATTCCAGTATCTCAGGCACAGCTTTTTGTTAGAACTCACGCTATCTTAAAGTAAAGCAGATGAATGAAAGTAACACAAGGTGAAGGCAAGTCTACAGTGCCATCAGTGCTCGAGTCTTGACTTTATCCGGTGGCTTTGCCTTTGGTATATAGGCGCCGAATAATATTGAGGCTCCAAATCTCAGATTGAAAATGGAAATCTTCCTTTGGAAGTGTATGATGCTATCAAATAAAAGGACTGAGTAGCAGAGGATTTTCAAATTTTACTATGCCCGAGATTCTCAGGAGTCTGTAATTAAAGGGTAGATTGCCATGCCACCATCCCTAGAGATTATGATTCAGAGCCCAAGACTCTGCTTTTTATCAGCTCTGCCCAGTGATTCTGATTCTGTTGGTTTAGGGCTATGTTTGGAGCCAAGTTAAGCACAACCACTGTTCATGCTTCTTCTAGGAAATAGAACCTGTCCACTGATAAATGTAGAAACTACTCATTTTATCCATTGGACAATATTCATTGAGTACCTAAGCCTGTGCTAGGCTACAGGCATGCAATAGTGAGCCAGACAATCAACCAATAATAACAGCTTAGAGCCAGGCATCTGATAGTCTCTTGTGGGGAGATAGCCATTCATCACAGTGTCAGACAAATAACAGTGAAATTACACCTTCGGTAAATTTTATTAGAAGTGGTACACAATGTTATGAGAATCAATGTAACAGGATGCATCTGATTAACTCTACAAGGGTAAACAAAACCAGTTCTTAAGTTTAAATTCTGCGATGTTTTATTTCATGTCTTGCTCCTAGGAAAGCTTGTTTGTCAGCAAGTCACTCATGCCCTGCTGTGTTACTTGATGCTAGAAGGTGACATTCATGTTCTACATGCCCACACTGAGATAATATCTAGGGCCCTATGCCACAGGCTGAAATCAGAAATCTTTCCTTTGAAGTGAATCATGAATCAAGTGAAAAAGCCCAGTGTTAGAATTCATAAGGCATCCAGCAAAGACTCACATATTTTGACCTTGAAGTATGATTTTCATGAAAAAATGATACACTTTAAAAGAACTGAATTGTGAGGACTTTGAAGCCTATTGCTAAATCCTTCTCACTCAGAAGGCCCAAAGTTGTTGGATATGCTGATGAGGAAGGAGGACGGGAAAGTTGTCTTGAATATTATGTCTGTCGTGGGATGCAAACTGTGGAAATAGAAAGGCAGGTTGCAGATGAAGATGTTTTCAATCCAAGCATCGTTGTAACATTACTTAAAATCTGAAAAGTTGCCACACTAGACCAGCCCCCTAAAAAATTATCACATTGAAAATGGACAACACAAAATGGTTAAGATTTGAAAGAACTTGCAGCCTCGAGGCTGGTGATCCCAGAACTGATTCTTCAAACGTTAGCTGGGCACCTCTTCTCTGTCAGGCCCTGGGTTAAGTGCTGAGAATGCAGTGGAAGGCAGAGCAGCAGGAAAACTCTCCCTCAGGAAGCTCATAGCTAGGGCCATGTGAAATATCTACACCTCTCAGCAGTGACAAATGTCTTATTAAACATTTATGATGTGCCAGGTGCTGTTAGGTTTTGAGGAGCAGAAGATGAGCTTAGTATGTGTATGTCAAAGTGTTAGTTGCTTAGTTGTGTCTGACTCTCTGTGACCCCATAGACTGTAGCTCTCCAGGTTCCTCGGTCTATGGAGTTCTCCAGGCAAGAATACTGGAGTGGATAGCCATTCCTTTCTCCCAGGGCTCTTCCCAACCCAGGAATTGAACCTGGATCTCCTACATTGCCAGCAGATTCTTTACCATCTGAGCCACCAGGGAAGCTCAGTGTATGAGAGACCATCTCTCAGTGATAGGAAATAGTCAGAAGAAAGAATATTGGATAGAAGCTGGAGAGAACTTGACTCAAATCTCAACTCTGCTGCTTGACCAGAAGGTGGTTCTGAGAGCACCATGGAGTTTTTCAAAGACCCAGACCGTCTTCTCTGATTTGGGGTCAATATTTGGCTTCAGAGGGGTAATCTATTAGCAGCAGTCCTGTGCACCATCCAATCATGCTCAGGGTGCCAATTCAATCGCTCTTCACATTCACAATGAAGCCTGCACTCCAATCACACCATTTTAGTAGAGTGATTTTACTTAAAATTTGTATGGGAAATGGGAGGAGGGGCCACTGTATTTAATTTCCATATTTTCCAAAATCATTTTTTTCTCTCTTGTTTCTTGCCAAGTATAGTTTGTAAATCTTCCCAGATCTTTACCATAGATTTTAGTCTCCCTCTTTTTAGTGCAAATTTATTTAACTTGGCCTGAGCCCCTCCAAGCTTGCCTACCCACATCCTTCCGTTGCCTTATTCCACCATCCTTAGAAGAAGAAAAAAGAGAGTGATAAATATACAAGTGGTTATAAATAACAATTTTTCCTATCCCAGAATGATTAGAAATAATGTACACAAAATACCAGAGTCCACAGATGTTGGATAAATAATCCTGAAACTATCAGGACTTCAATTGTCTCTCCTTGTTCTAAGGTTGTATGATCATGTATTTAGGAAATTATTCCATTTGGTTCAAAGCAATTTGTAACCTTTATGTTTATAATATAAAATAGATTCAGAAATAATTGTTTCATGGGCAAAAAAATTGTAGCACAGAAATATTAAAATTTTTAAGATCTGGTGATTAACTGCTCCAAGGGGAAGAATAAAGCACTATTTTGGTCTCTGAGGAGGGTCATGAATAAGGAATGATAAGCTTCTATTAGTAAATAAAAAATGAAATTCATATTAATTTTTAGGTATTTATTCTCCATGATGTTAATTAGGCAGATATTTGGCTTCCTGAATTTACAGTCCAGATCTTTGCTTTAAACAGTTATTAAAATGATTTAATATTTTGAAGAGACCAATTACCTTCTTACTAACCTAAAAAAAATAAGTTTTTAAACTGATTACTATCAGTATGTAGTAATTAACTTCCTGTTTGTAAAAATTTCAGCAGTATAGCCCTTAGATCTTTAGTATATTTAGCATCAGATCCACCTTGAAAAAGTAATTATAGCTGTTCTTTCTGTAAAAACTAATTGTGATAAAAGAGAACAAATTTCTTCAATATCTTTTTGATGTGATCTGTTTGAGTGGTTCAAAATGCATGCACTTGGTAAAGCAGATGAAAAAGAGAAAGAGAAAGAAAGAAGCTATTCAAGTTGAACCTTCACTCCTATAACTGTTTTTAAAAGCCCCTGATTAGCAACAAATCCTAGAATCTTATTTAATGAAAATAAGTCCTCTTTGATTTGATTCCCCTCCAGGATAGACCTTAAAATAATAAATACACAGCATGTGGTTTCTCTAATTTTATGAATCAGGGTCTTTCCCAAATGTATTTCCCCAAAGTTGGTGTTTTAGTCAATAGCCTCAGTCCCAAACAATCCTCCCATGGAAACTCCTTCGCAGTGGCTGTTTTCATGAAATTCAGCTTTGAGAAGGTACTGTGCCCCAGGCCCTGTGGAGGGGTAGTCTGAGGTTACTGTGTAAATGGTCCCCTGGAGACTGTTGGTGGCTACTGACAAACACTGTCCTTAATTGGCTTTATTTGTTGCTGTTGTTCAGTCGCTAAGTGGTGTCTGACTCTTTGCAACTCCATGAACTGCAGCACATCAGGCTTCCCTGTCCTTCACTATCTCCCAGAGTTTGCTTAAACTCATGTCCGCTGAAGGGGTGATAATGCTATCTAACCACCTCATCCTCTGTCACTCCTTTCTCCTCCTGCCTTCAATCTTTCCTGGCATCAGGGTCTTTTCCAATGAGTTGGCTCTTTGGATGTGGCCAACGTATTGGAGCTTCAGCTCCACATCAGTCCTTCCAGTGAAAATATTGAGGGTTGATTTCCTTTAGGATTGACTGGTTTTATCACTCCTTGGCCTTTTGGCTAAGATCAAGTGTAGGTCTGATCTCCTTGCAGTTCAAGGGACTCTCAAGAGTCTTCTCCAGCACAGTTCAAAAGCAATAATTCTTCTGCGCTCAGCCTTCTTTATGGTCCAATGCTCACATCAGTACATAACTACTGGAAAAACCATAGGTTTGACTACATGCAACTTTGTTGGCAAAGTGATATCTCTGCTTTTTAATATGTTGCCTAGGTTTTTCATAGCTTTTCTTCCAAAGAGCAAGTGTCTTAATTTCATGGCAGAAGTCTCCCTCTGCAGTAATTGCTTTTATTACCTGCACTCTTTCTCTACCCAACTCTCCCTCATTAGAACTCCAATAATGATACCCTGTAGAATTTTTGCAAAATAAACATCATTGGGAAAGTCAGATGTAGAATATTTTGGAGTATAATTTGTAATCCATATGTAAATAGTTTTACATTAATGCAATAAGAAAAACACCAGATAGTAAAATTCTTCATTAAACCTCAAATGTAAGATAAGTCATTAAATTACTTTTATCAATTAATTTTGTGTATGTGTAGCACCGTGTGTTAGAAATTGTTCTAAACACTGTCCATGTGTTAATTCAGTTATTCATGCAAACATAAAAAAGAGTGTTAGGATTATCTCCATTTTACAGATAAAAAAATTGAGATACAAAGAAGTTAGATCAGCAAATAAGTGACAGGCTTATCCCCAGGTGGTTTGCCTATGAAGACCACACTCATCCTTTCAACAAGATGTCATCTCCATGGTTATTTTGTAATTTGTAGAAAAAAATATATAATGTTTAAAAAATATTTCAAAAGAATGAATGTTAACAGGTGAATCCAGTTGATTTTGCTTTCTGCTTTCATTATAGTAGCAAGCATTTCCCCCTGTATTAAACTTAGACTTTCTAGTATAGACAAACACTTTAAGACTAAACTTCAAGCCAGTAGAATACAATCCACAAATTTTTATGAATGGAAAAAACTCAACAAAGCAAGGTTGACTGGATAGAGTGCCTCCCATCCAGTGGGGCTTACTCTTCTCTGCCACCTACTCAGGGCATGAGCTGGCACATAGCTGTGTGCCATAATCAGCGGAAAAGTAGAAAAACAATACAAAAGGGTTTGAGGTGATATGCATTACTTTTAGTTGCTTGAATTTCTTATTCTCAAAATTTTTTTAAAAAACATTTAAAACTTGGTCCTTGAAGAATAACCAAACAAATGTCTGCATGGCTTTTAAAAGAAATTTAGATAGATTACCACTCAGGGATAATTGAAGTAAGCCTGCCCCAAATCTATACCGTGTTTAGACCTTCTGGAGGTTAGCTTCATGATTCTAGTGTTTCAGTACAGCACAGCTCACACTAAAACCAAAATTGGCTTTCAGCATGATGAAAATAATATCTGTATAAAACACAAGACTGAATTAGCTGAATTTTCAAACAGATGAACCATGAATTCATTAAGGCATTTATACTTGGCAGTGATTGTGTGTTACAGTGATTCAGTGACTTTATGTTCACAATTCTCAGCTGCTTCTCCTGTACTTGGTTGTTCAATGAAACCAAAGGAAGAGAGAACCAGAAGATAATTGTTGGATTGAGTCCATTGGGTTTGGAGAAAGTGGGATAGTGCTTTAAATGAAAAAGGAGAAAATAAAACTAGTAAGAATGGGAAACTAAAACTAAGACATATTGTTATCCAATTTTTTGGCTTGGAAAATATTACTCAGGTTTAAAGAACGTAGTGTCTCTAGCCAGAATTTCTTGACTTCCTCCTGTGTGCTGAGGTGATTTATTATAAAGTTGCCTCTGATCAGATTTTTGTATCACAGCAAGATTTCAGGACAATGCATATAGGAAGACAGAGCCCCAGGAAAAAGTAGGTCCTTATGCGAAACACAAGTTAGAACTTGCAAACAGAGCTAACAGTGAGCGAGAGAGGACAGCATCTGCAAGTGAAGGAGAGGGCTTCAGAGGAAACCCAACTAGCCCGCAACTGGATCTTGGATTTCTGACCTTCAGAAATGTGAGAAAATAAATTTCTGTTGTCTAAAGCCACCTTCAGTTCAGTTCAGTCGCTCAGTCGTGTCCGACTCTTTGCGACCCCATGGACTGCAGCACGCCAGGCCTCCCTGTCTATCATCAATTCCTAGAGCTTACTCAAACTATGTCCATCGAGTCCATGATGCCATCCAACCATCTCATCCTCTGTCATCCCCTTCTCCTCCTGCCCTCAATCCCTCCCAGCATCAGAGTCTTTTCCATTGAGTCAACTCTTCGCATGAAGTGGCCAAAGTACTGGAGTTTCAGCTTTAGCATCATTCCTTCCAAAGAACACCCAGGGCTGATCTCCTTTGGAATGGACTGGTTGGATCTCCTTGCAGTCCAAGGGACTCTCAAGAGTCTTCTCCAGCACCACAGTTCAAAAGCATCAATTCTTTGGCGCTCAGCTTTCTTCACAGTCCAACTCTCACATCCATACATGACCAGTGGAAAAACCATGGCCTTGACTAGACGGACCTTTGTTGGCAAAGTAATGTCTCTGCTTTTCAGTATACTAATCTAGGTTGGTCATAAGCCACCTAGTCTGTGGTATTTTGTTATGGCAGCCCCAGGAGACAGTATCCAAAATAATCAAGTTCTAACACAGCATCTAATAACAGTATTCAAAGTAATTCTTACCAATTGAGAGCAGTCATCTTTTTTCTCCCAGAATTTATTTATCTTTAATGCAGAATAAGCTCAGCCATTAAAAGGAACAGTCGCCTTTTTATGTATCTCTATATAAACCCTGGGCTTCCCAAGTGGCTCAGTGGTAAAGAATCTACCTGCCAATGCAGGAGACGTGGGTTCAGTCCCTGGGTTGGGCAGATATCTTGGAGAAGGAAATGGCAACCCACTCCAGTATTCTTGCCTGGGAAATCTCATGGACAGAGGAGCCTGGCGGGCTGCAGTCCATGGGGTCACAGAGTCAGACACGACTTTGCAACTAAACGACAACTACCATAACAAATATCATCCCTACTGCCTAGTTATACATTTAATAGATGTTTCTTATAAAATATTTTATTTCCAATTTAATACTTTAGGGAGGAATTGTGAAATATTGACGCTTTATAGGACTGTATTTTCATTGTATTGTACTTTTAGGAGTCACATTTCCTTTGAATCTTGGAAAAGTTGATGGAAAAAAACACGAACTGGATGCTCCTGTCATTTGTGTTGGTGGAATATCACCTTGTTGATTTGTTATTTAAAATATCTGGATAGATTGATTTCTTTTCTGAAGAGTGTATTGATTAATAACATCTCAGTTTAGCAGGGCAGCAGGGAGGGACTAATCCGCAGTTTTGTCACACCAGCAAGGAACACAGTGCCAAGTGAGAAGAGTGCAGTTTAGGAAGAGACCGTCTTCCTGGCTTGAACGTGCTCCCTCGAGAAATCAGACTAAAGGGACCAACCAGTCTTGTCGATAGCCCTTAACTAGAAAAGTGAAGTGAGAGACCAACAGCCGTTATACTCCATTTAATGTTCACCCAGCTCCTTTATAAGAGCTTCAAAATCATGTGATGGTCAGGTCCAATTCCACTTTTAATAGCAGCATCATAGCCAGGACTTGAGGGCAAGACTAGGTTCAGTTTGTTTCCTCTCCACTCAGAAGCATGAGAGACACTTGCCAACAGTTAGTACCCACTTGTCTGTGGAATTCAATCAAATATAAATAGGGAAATCCTTCCCATTGCAATGGTACTTCTTACTGATAGGTAGGTATGTGTGTGTGTATGTGTGTAAATGCATAAATATGGGTATCCTAGGTATATTATTTCAGATAAGGCAATGGCACCCCACTCCAGTACTCTTGCCTGGAAAATCCCATGGATGGAGGAGCCTGGTAGGCTGCAGTCCATGGGGTTGCTAAGAGTCTGACATGACTGAACGACTTCACTTTCACTTTTCACTTTCATGCATTGGAGAAGGAAATGGCAACCCACTCCAGTGTTCTTGCCTGGAGAATCCCAGGGACAGGGAAGCCTGGTGTGCTGCCGTCTATGGGGTCACACAGAGTCGGACACGACTGAAGTGACTTAGCAGTAGCAGTAGGTATATTATTTAAAACTCCGCATAAACAATGTACTTAGCATAGAGTTTCTTCTTAGTGAACTAAGCGTTATATTATTATTTTGATCAGAAAGAAAGGAAAGAAGTAAACAGGACTTCAGAACCGAGTCATGTTATCAAATGGTTGCTCTGAGGCTCTTCCTACAGGCACTCATCAGTGACCCCCTCTCTTTCAGAGAGGCTGAATGACGGTGAGTTTCCAGCTAACTGCCTCCCGGTGTCTAGAGAATTAGGGCTGCATCACTGCCCTAGAATATAAATGAATGCTGTTTCACCAAAGGACACCATAAACAGATGTTCTTCCTCCCCCTTGTTTAACTATAAAACACTTCTGCTGTTCTTCTTGTTTTTAAAAAGGATTTGTAGTCATATTTCAAAGGAACTTTCATTACCTTTGGGGCAAGAGGATTAATATTTACTATGTGGTACTATTTGCCATGAACCTGGCATATGTTATCTCATTTAACTCTTCACGTAACCCATCTCGCTTCCCAGGTGGCTCAGTGGTAAAGAATCTGCCTGCCAAGGCGGGAGACACTGGAGACGTGGGTTCGATCCCTGGGTTGGGAAGATCCCCTGGAGCAGGAAATGGCAACCCACTCCAGTACTCTTGCCTAGAAAATCCCATGGACAGAGGAGCCTGGCAGGCTATAGTCCATGGGGTTGCAAAGAGTTGGACATGACTGAGCACCCACCTATACTCCTTTGAGGCAGAAACTATAGTAGCCCTAGTGTAAAGATGAGACATGGGAGGAATTTAAAACTAATTCAAGGCCACTGGAAGAGTAAGTACACTGTCAAATTTCAACCTGGGTCAGTAATCCTGCGTAGTCCTTGCTCCTTCTACCTCATTCACTGCTTTCTAAATTCTCTAAGGCTGATTGTTAGAAGCTAAGCATAATCTATAAAAATTAAATTACTTCTCTGTTTCACTTAACACATTGTGAAAAACTGGCTAGAGAAACTTTCATCAAATTTGGAGGGAATATATAGGATGGTCTGACTTTAAAAATAGACTATATGGCAATGGTGGACCATATGGCAATCTGTGGAGGAAATGGAAGAACACCACAGGGATAACGTCGTAGGGCAAGTGGTGAAACAGGTTCTTTCCAGGATAAATAAAGATGGCATCCAACAAAAAGGGCATCTGATGGTTTTCTAGAGGAGGGAGGCTTAATCAAGGGCAACTAAGAAGGATGCTGTGTTAATCTGCTTAGGCAAAAATAACAAAGGATCATACATGAGGTGGCTTAAACAACATAAATTTATTTTCTCACAGTTTTGGAGGTGGAAAGCCCAAGATCCAGTTGTTGGTGCATTGGGTTTCTTCTAAGATCTCTTTCCTCGGCTTGCAGATGGCCACCTTCTCACTGCGTCTGCCTGTGGTCTTCCCTCTGTGTGTGCACGTGGCTGTGTCCTAATCGCCTCATCTTATAAGGACACCAGTCATGTCGGATCAGGGCTCACTTGCATGACCCCATTTTACCTTAACTATGTCTTTAAAGACTCTATCTTCAAATATAATCACAGTCTGAGGTACCAGGCATTAAGACTTGAACAGATGAATTTTAGGGGAACACAATTCAGCCCATAACAGAAGTTCAAAGAACATCTGAGTGACAAAAATGGAAGCAGTCAAGATTTCATCCAGAGCCTTTGAAAAGAAGGTTCAAAATATACCCATGCGAGGGCATGGAATGTTAAAAGGAGCCTGCTCTTTTCCAGAAAGGGAAACCAAAGCCTAGGACAACCATTTGGCCACCGAATGGGAAGGACATGCCACGTGTGTAAGATGTCATGGACAATGAACACAATGGTTTCAGTCACAAGTCCCAGATGAAGTTATGCTAAGAAACCTAATTATCAGTTTGATGTCTGAAGTTTGTTACAGCTACTCAGACTGAAAGGGAGAGGTATTGTTAAGGATTATATTATTTGAGAGAAAGGTCCTATTGGAGCCTCAGCACATCCACAATCTTCATCAATGAAACACGTGGGGTTCTGACACTATTAAAAATACACTTTCAGGAATTATAAGAGTGATTTCAATGTGGTGTGTTAAGAGGTAAGCAACATAGAGCTCTGTGGATATCAAGGATTTCATTCAATTACTTTTTTACTCTGAGATCCCTAACATTTTCTACAGTGTCTATTTCACCAAGAATAAATCACAAAGCCAACATCCCAAATTGCAGGTGCTCATTTCTAATTGATATGTTTCAGAAACTAACATAGAAGGATCCAAAGTAAGTAAGAGTAGAAGTTTGTTCATATGTGCTCCCCATGTAATTAAAAATACTAGAGTTATTTAGGTACACTTTCTTACAAATTTGAAAAACACTTGAGATTCTCTGTCAGTCCTAATCAACAGAGATATAATGAGAGTTGTGTAGGTAATTTGAAATTTTCTAATAGCTACATTTAAAAAGTAAAATGAAAGTGAAATTAATTGCAATAACATTTAATTCAACTCAATTTTTCAAAAATATTATCTTTTCAATGTATACTCAATATAAAAGCTATTTATGAGGTATTTTATGTTCTTTTTTGCATGCTAAGCCTTTGAAATAATTTTTACTTACAGTATATAATTTTTACTTACAGTACACTTCAACTGTCATTGGAAATACTTGATCTTCACTTAGGTTTCATAAAATTTACTGTTAGAAAAATAGATTCACATATCATTCTAAACCTAATTTTAAAATTCTTAATAATTTAATCAAGCATGTTTTAAATTTAAAAGAATAAAATTAAATCTTAAAAATTTAGTTCCTAGACACATTTCAAGTATATGTTAGCCTTATATCTCCATGGCTACAGTATTTGACAGCCTAGCTTTGAATTTAATTGCATGAATATGATTAAAGAAATAACTATAATTAAGGAAAATCATTAATCTCAGCAGCATTTTTTTCTTGTTTATATTATGCTTTAATGATGGTTAATGATTTTCCTGACCCAAACAACTCATAAGTGAAAAAGGAGGTAACATAGTAAGATCACACCGAGGCTCTGAATGACAGTCCTGCCTGTGTCCCATCCTTAGCAGTGACCTTGAGCAAATCACCCCACTTCTCATACCCTCAGCTTCCTCATCTGTTAAAGGAGGGAGTTGGTCTAAATCTCTTCCAGCTGTGACTTTTTATGATTTAAAGTCACTGAGGAATTGGAGTTGGCTGGTATCAGAGTGAATTAGATTATGAGAAAAATATTTTGTTAACATTGTGAAAGCCTGTTTTCCTCTTGTTCATTACACTCACAACACACAGGATACTAGCAACATACTAAACTAAAATTTGTCAAGTTATCGATAGTTAAGCACCTGAAGAGTACATCACCAAGCAACGCTCACATCCCCTGAGGCAGTAAGATATCAACCTGGTGAGTGTTGATTCCTTCCAGGGGAAACAAGCTGAGTTCTAGCCTCTTCCACGTCCCTTTGTAGAGGAGCCAACTGGAAGCCTGCTGTTTGGCTTGTTCTGAGTTAGGTGAGGCTTACCAAAGTGTCAAGATTTATTTGTTCCTGAGATAATGAATGACACTTTTCAATCTGATGCTTGCTTTAGCTGATAGCAGGTTTTATAGTAAGAGGTATCAATGAAGATACCTTAATTGGAGAAGACTCTTGAGAGTCCCTTCAACAGCAAGGAGATCAAACCAGTCAATCCTAAAGGAAATCTACTCTGAATATTCATTGGAAGCACTGATGCTGAATGCTGAAGCTAAAGCTCCAATACTTTGGCCACCTGATGCAAAGAACTGACTCATTGGAAAAGACCCTGATGCTGGGAAAGACTGAAGGCAAGAGGAGAAGGGGTGACAGAGGATAAGATGACTGGATGGCATCACTGACTCTCTGGACATGAATTTGAGCAAACTGCAGGAGATAGTGAAGAACAGGGAAGCCTGGCATGCTGCATTCCATGGGGTCACAAAGAGTTGGTCTGGACTTAGCAGTTGAACAACAATAACAATCAATTAACTAAATATGCAGCAACTTATTCTTTATTAATCATATGTTCTTGAGTATTATTTAATTTCTTGGCTTTAAAAAATCCTATATTTTTCTGACTAAAATAGCAATATTGAGTGTTTTTAAAAATTTCTGAGAAAGGTATTCTTGTTCATAGTTGTATATGGTCTGCCTCATAGAACTTTCAATAACACTGACACTATCATAATTTTCAAGCAATTTTTTATTTGGCTGCACCAGGTCTTAATTGTGACAGATAAGATCTTTGATCTTCATTGAAGCAGTTGGGACCTACATGGTTGTAGCATGTGAACTCTTAGTTGTGGTATATAGGATCTAGTTTCCTGACTAAGGATCGAATCTGGGCCCCCTGCATTGGAAACATGGAGTCTTAGCCACTGGGCCACCATAGAATTCTCTATCATAATTTTTAAACTTGCTCATTTAGTTAGGCAAAACAAGGGTATCTTGTATTATTTCAATCTGTACTATGTAGGTGTATTTATGTATGTATGTATATATGCACAATATCTATAAAATATGTATATGCACATACATATATATGTATAAAATCACTAACTATCCTTTTTAAAATTTCAGGTGAAAATTTTCATAGTAGGCATGTCAGTCTGGGTTTCATCATGGAAACAGAACCAGTAGGAAGAATTTTCTTATTTACAGCTGGCCCTTCATATCCATGGTTTTCACAATTATGAATTCAACATATAATCACTGTTGTTCAGTTGCTAAGTTGTGTCCAAGTCTTTGTGACCCCATGGACTACAGCATGTCAGGCTTCCCTGTCCTTCACTGTCTCCTGGAGCTGGCTCAAACTCATGGCTATCCAGCTGATGATGCCATCCAACCATCTCATCCCCTATCATCCCCTTCTCTTCCTGCCTTCAATCTTTCCCAGGGTCAGGGTCTTTTTCCAATGAGTCAGGTCCTCACAATAGATGGCCAAAATATTGGAGCTTCAGCTTCAGCATCAGTTCAGGATTGATTTCCTTTAGGATTGACTGGTTTGATCACCTTTCTGTCCAGAGTACTCTCAAGAGTCTTCTCCAACAACACAGTTTGAAAGCATTAATTCTTTGGTGCTCAGCCTTCTTTATGGTCCACTCTTACATCCATACATGATTACTGGAAAAACCATAGCCTTGACTATATAGACCTTTGTTGGCAAAGTGATCTCTGCTTTTTAATACATTTTATACTCTATGTTTTTTAAAGAACTTGAGCATTTGTAGATTTTAATATCTGTGGGGGCTCCCAGAACAAACACTCCAGGGATACTAAAGGACAACTGGTGTTTTCTTATCTATTTATTGCACAAAACTGGATTATACAGCTGTGGGAGCTGACCAGGCAAATCCCAGTTTCATAGACCAGCTCTCAGGAAGGGCAGGCAGGAACACAGAGCAGGAGTTGAAGTTGCTCTCTCCACAGATGAAATTTCTTCTTTGGGGGAACCTCAGTTCTGCTCTTAAAATCTTTCAACTGATTGAATCAGGCCCAACTATATTATTGAAGGTAAGTAATCTCCTTTACTTACAAGCAATTGGTTATAGATGTTAGTCACATCTATTAATATTAAATATAGTCACACCTAGTGTTTAAATACCTGGATTAGATAATATCCTAGCCAAGTTGATGCAGGAAACTAACAATGGATTGGGTGAAATAACTTCACCCCCAGCCCCAAAACAAACTACATTCTTCGTTGTAATTTTCAGTTTGATTTACATTTATAACACTGCTCTTCCAAATCTCAACTACCAGAAAGAGAAGATCTCAGTAGGTAAATGTAAAAATATTGTAGATGCAGAGCACCTGCACCTTGCAGTAATATTTTACTTGAAGCTTTCATTTCATCAAAATATGAGGAACATGTGCTTTGCCAAAAGTACCACACTAGTAGGCTTTGTAGGGATTACCAAAATGAGAAAGCCGCAAAGGAGATGTATGGTTTGTTATCAAAGAAGGGGAAAATGTGAAAAGTATTCTATTGAAACACAGTAAATTTAGTGGGTATTCCAAAAGGGCAGTGGGTATATTTGGAGGAGACATTTCAAAAATAAGTATATTAGAGTTATTTGGCGGAGAAGGCAATGGCACCCCACTCCAGTACTCTTGCCTGGAAAATCCCATAGATAGAGGGGCCTGGTAGGCTGCAGTCCATGGGGTCACGAAGAGTTGGACACTGCTGAGTGACTTCACTTTCACTTTTCACTTTCATGCATTGGAGTAGGAAATGGCAACCCGCTCCAGTGTTCTTGCCTGGAGAATCCCAGGGATGGGGGAGCCTGGTGGACTGCCATCTATGGGGTCACACAGAGTCGGACACAACTGAAGCAACTTAGCAGCAGCAGCAAAGATATCTGGAGCTGGGCATTTCAGATGGAGGAAATATTAGTAAAAAACACAGAGCTAGAAACTTGTAAAAAACAGAAGCACATGGTATTGGAAGACAAATAGTGAGGAAAAAATAGAAAAGATATCAGGACCAGATGTCAGCGTTTTAGATAGTGCTAGGCTAAAGGAGGGGCTTCATTTCACAATCCATTGGGGAAGAGGGGGTGCGGGCATTGGGGGAGGACTGGAGACTATGTTCACAGGGCTACAAAGTGCTGGGGACCATGTGGGTGGGCCCAGTGTCTGGGTCCTCAGGGTCCAGTCTGGTACTGGAACTGGCTGGGAGCTTGGTTTTGTGGAAACTAGCATGGACGCTAGCCCAGCGCTAGGGCGCGGAGCCTGGATCCTGGGGCTTCAAGAATCAATCTGTAACCTCAGTCCACAGAGCCAGTCTGGAGTCTAGGTCCATGACTGGTCAGGTGCTGGGATGGGCCCAGTGCCTGGGGCTGTGGGAGCCATCCTGGCAGCTCTAGAATTCCTGAGGTCTCCAAAGCATAACCAAAGTGCAAGATTTCTATAGGATATTGATGGACTCTTGTCATTCGGCCTTTGCCAGAAGAAAAGCTCTATTGCAGCCCAGGGTCTTCTCAGGACAAGATCCCCCTTGGGAGGTTATAACTGTCTAGAACTGTGTTTTTTCCACCTGATGTACAGGCTCTGCTCTTGGAGATTCTAAATTGATGGGTGTGGTGGGGTCAGATGCACCACAAGCAGGAAAACTACTCCCCTAGCATCAGCCTAGTCCTGAAGTAGAAGCCTATTCCAAAATAGAAGGCCAGAATAGACTTCTTGAGTCAGCCAACTAGAGGACCCTACCTTGAAACAGCTCTGGAAACTCAAATCAACATGGAATTTCAGGAGTGTGGCCTGAGGTCTGGGAGTATTTAGTCTGGGACTTTGGACACATACCTGTCTGGGGAAAAGGACAAAGTAGATTTGTGCTTGAACAACCTGGGTGTACTTGAGTTCATATTCTCAATTTTGGTATAGTTAAGATTTTAGGCATATCTTTTTACATTATTTGGTATATCTCCCACCCCTTGCTGGAAACCAGGTTTTTTAAGCTATAGAGTGATTTTTCTCTAAGCATAATAGAAACTCATTGTTTATCATCTTACAGGCTATAGACTAGATTCAAAAATACAGTGACAGAGTTGACGTAAAGGATTAAGAACCTTAGAACTCAGAGACATAGGTAAACTTTGATTAAGTAAATATGTCAGCAACTTATAAGTGTCTTTGGCGGGGGGGTGGGAAACATAGATGAATGCAAAATGTATCTTGAATTGTAAATTAATGTGGTCTTTTTGAGCCCAGTAGAAGCATATAATTGCTTTTGCTCAATAGTGTTTCTCAGTCTCAGAACTATTGATCTGTTGAACTGGATAACTCTCTGTAGTGGGGGCTTTCTTGTGTGTTGTAGGTTATTTAGCAATTCATGGTCTTTACCCCTTAGATGCCAGCAGAACACTCATGCCTGAGTCATGAAAATAAAAAGATGCTTCCAGACATTGTCTAATGTCTTTTTGTGGGGCAAATTCACCCCCATTTGAGAAACTGTTGAGCTCCAGACTGCCTTTTCAGACTCCAGGTGTGTGTTTGGGTTACTTAGAGGTGGCCACACTGAGGAAACCAAGGTAGCCCATCAGGTATATGTTGTGTTCTATTTCCAAAGTTCATTTGATTAATAGGTGACTATTAAGACTTCTGGGCTTTCCAGGTGGCTCAGTGGTAAAGAATCTGCCTGCCAATAAAGGAGACACGGATTCAGTCCCTGGTCTGGGAAGATCCTCTGAAGAAGGAAATGGCAACCCACTCCAGTATTCTTGCCTGGGAAATCCCATGGACAGAAGAGCCTGGAGGGGTATAGACCATGAGGATTTCAAGAGTCACATAGCCACTAAACTTAGCTATGACTAGCTTAGACTTAGCCACTAAACAACAGCAAAATCAAGACTTCCACTTGTCTGTGGCATAGAGTATTGAGTAGGCTTTGGGCTATGCAAAAACTCAGAAAATGTATACAGCGTTGAGTATAATTGCAAATACTGTCTTCCACCCCACCCTCAATAGAAAATTGACAGCTTTATCAGCTTTTTACAGAGTTTCAAGACCCAAATGAGATCTAGAACTTGTGCTGTGGTGACTCAAATAAGCTAAAGTGTCTCAGAAAAGAATGAGAAAGGTAGGACTTATTAGAGATTGAATGCCAAATTCATGATAATATTTTGCTTATAAAAAATAAGCTTCATATGTTTAAAAAATTATGTCGATGGCTAGTGGACATGCAGAAAGAATCACTGGTTAAATAATACCTCATGTATAAATTCTTATTTTCATCTTTGTACAGAATAACACTCTCCATTTTAGAAGTGGGATATGATAAAATATAACCAATATTTTGTGTAAGACATTCTGCTAGGTGTTGAAAGGCATTATAAAGGTATCTCTGTTGTCACATAGACATTTTTCTGGAACTCTCTTGCTGTTCCAATGATCCAACGGATGTTGGCAATTTGATCTCTGGTTCCTCTGCCTTTTCTAAAACCAGCTTGAACATCTGGAAGTTCACAGTTCACATATTGCTGAAGTCTGGCTTGGAGAATTTTGAGCATTACTTTACTAGCATGTGAGATGAGTGCAATAGGGTGGTAGTTTGAGCATTCTTTGGCATTGCCTTTCTTTGGGATTGGAATGAAAGCTGACCTTTTCCAGTCTTGTGCCCACTGCTGAGTTTTCCAAATTTGCTGACATATTGAGTGTAGCACTTCCACAGCATCATCTTTTAGGATTTGAAGTAGCTCAAGTGGAATTCCATCACCTCCACTAGCTTTCTTCATAGTGATGCTTCCTAAGGCCCACTTGACTTCACATTCCAGGATGTCTGACTCTAGGTGAGTGATCACACCATCATGATTATCTGGGTCGTGAAGATCTTTTTTGTACAGTTCTGTGTATTCTTGCTACTTCTTCGTAATATCTTCAGCTTCTGTTAGGTACATACCATTTCTGTCCTTTATTGTGCCCATCTTTGCATGAAGTGTTCCCTTGGTATCTCTAATTTTCTTGAAGAGATCTCTAGTCTTCACTATTCTATTGTTTTTCTTTATTTCTTTGCATTGATCGCTGAGGAAGGCTTTCTTATCTCTCCTTGCTATTCTTTGGAACTCTGCATTCAAATGGGTATATCTTTCCTTTTCTCCTTTGATTTTCACTACTCTTCTTTCCACATCTATTTGTAAGGCCTCCTCAGACAGCCATTTTGCTTTTTTGCATTTCTTTTTCTTGGGGATGGTCTTGATCCCTGTCTCCTGTAT
Source organism: Bubalus kerabau (assembly GCF_029407905.1). Classification (NCBI taxonomy): domain Eukaryota; kingdom Metazoa; phylum Chordata; class Mammalia; order Artiodactyla; family Bovidae; genus Bubalus; species Bubalus kerabau. Next base: position 157,658,359 of record NC_073626.1, read on the forward strand.
AATGTCATGAACCTCTGTCCATAGTTCATCAAGCACTCTGTCTATCAGATCTAGTCCTTTAAATATATTTCTCACTTCCACTGTATAATCATAAGGGATTTGATTTAAGTCATACCTGAATTGTCTAATGGTTTTCTCTACTTTCTTCAATTTTAGTCTGAATTTGGCAATAAGGGGTTCATGATCTGAGCCACAGTCAGCTCCTGGTCTTGTTTTTGTTGACTGTATAGAGCTTCTCCATCTTTGGCTGCAAAGAATAGAATTAATCTGATTTCGGTGTTGGCCATCTGGTGATGTTGATATGTAGAGTCTTCTCTTGTGTTGTTGGAAGGGGGTATTTGCTATGACCAATGCGTTCTCTTGGCAAAACTCTATTAGCCTTTGCCCTGCTTCATTCTGTACTCCAAGGCCAAATTTACCTGTTACTCCAGGTATTTCTTGACTTCCTACTTTTGCATTCCAGTCCCTTGTAATGAAAAGGACATCTTTTTTGGGTGTTGGTTCTAAAAGGTCTTGTAGGTCTTCATAGAACCATTCAACTTCAGCTTTTTCAGCATAACTGGTTGGGGCATAGACTTGGATTACCATGATATTGAATGGTTTGCCTTGGAAACAATCAGAGATCATTCTGTTGTTTTTGAAATTGCATCCAAGTACTGCATTTTGGACTCTTGTGTTGACTATGATGGCTACTCCATTTCTTCTAAGGGATTCCTGCCCACAGTAGTAGATATAATGGTCACCTGAGTTAAATTCACCCATTCCAGTCCATTTTAGTTCTCTGATTCCTAAAATGTCAATGTTCACTCTTGCCATCTCCTGTTTGACCGCTTCCAACTTGCCTTGATTCATGGACCTGACATTCCAGGTTCCTATGCAATATTGCTCTTTACAGCATCAGACCTTGCTTCTATCACCAGTCACACCCACAACTGGGTATTGTTTTTGCTTTGGCTCCATCCCTTCATTCTTTCTGGAGTTATTTCTCCACTGATCTCCAGTAGCAAATTGGGCACTTACTCACCTGGGGAATTCATCTTTAAGTGTCCTATCTTTTTGTCTTTTCATACTGTTCATGGGGTTCTCAAGGCAAGAATACTGGTTTGCCATTCCCTTCTTCAGTGGACCACATTCTGTCAGACCTCTCCACCATGACCCATCTGTCTTGGGTGGCCCCACATGACATGGCTCAGTTTCATTGAGTTAGACAAGCTGTGGTCCATGTGATCAGATTGGCTAGTATGTAGGTCAGGAAGTAACAGTTAGAACTGGACATGGAACTACAGACTGGTTCCAAATAGGAAAAGGAGTATGTCAAGGCTGTATATTGTCACCCTGCTTATTTAACTTCTATGCAGAGTACATCATGAGAAATGCTGGGCTGGAGGAAGCACAAGCTGGAATCAAGATTGCTGGGAGAAATATCAATAACCTCAGATATTCATTGACACCACCCTTATGGCAGAAAGTGAAGAAGAACTAAAGAGCCTCTTGATGAAAGTGAAAGAGGAGAGTGAGAAAGTTGGCCTAAAGCTCAACATTCAGAAAACAAAGATCATGACATCTGGTCCCATCACTTCATGGCAGATAGATGGGGAAACAGTGGAAACAGTGGCTGACTGTATTTTGGGGGGCTCCAAAATCACTGCAGATGGTAATTGCAGCCATGAAATTAAAAGACGCTTATTCCTTGGAAGGAGAGTTATGACCAACCTAGACCACATATTAAAAAGCAGAGACATTACTTTGTCAGCAAAGGTCCATCTAGTCAAGGCTGTGGTTTTTCCAGGAGTCATGTATGGATGAGAGGTTTGGAGTATAAAGAAATCTGAGTGCAAAAGAATTGATGCTTTTGAACTGTGGTGTTGGAGAAGATTCTTGAGAGTCCCTTGGACTGCAAGGAGATCCAATCCGTCCATCCTAAAGGAGATCAGTCCTGAGTATTCATTGGAAGGACTCTCCAATACTTTGGCCACCAGATGCGAAGAGCTGACTCATTGGAAAAGACCCTGATGCTGGGAGGGATTGGGAGCAGGAGGAGAAGGGGACAACAGAGGATGAGATGGTTGGATGGCATCACCAACTCAATGGGCATGAGTTTGGGTAAACTCGGGGAGTTGGTGATGGACAGGGAGGCCTGGAATGCTGTGGTTCATGGGGTCACAAAGAGTTGGACATGACTGAGCGACTGAACTGATTGTCACATAGCTTTTTTTTTAATCCTGAAACTGTAGTGACAGATTATTTGCCTGTTTGTTCTCCTGTTCTTCTCTGTATTGTAGGAAGCTACGTTTTTTAGCCTCTATTGTCAACTGATTTCCAGGTTGCTGCCGCTGCTGCTAAGTCGCTTCAGTCGTGTCTGACTCTGTGCGACCCCATAGACGGCAGCCAACCAGGCTCCCCCGTCCCTGGGATTCTCCAGGCAAGAACACTGGAGTGGGTTGCCATTTCCTTCTCCAATGCATGAAAGTGAAAAGTGAAAGTCAAGTCGCTCATTCGTGTCCGACTCTTTGCGACCCCATGGACTGCGGCCTACCAGGCTCCTCCATCCATGGGATTTTCCAGGCAAGAGTACTGGAGTGGGGTGCCATTGATTTCCAGGTAGATTTGACTAAAGGAAGGCATTGGAAACCTTTGAGTGGGAAAACAACTGTTCACCTGCATGGCAATTCTGGCTGCAGCTGAGTCTCTTCTATTGCTACAGCTTCAGAGAGACAGCTATTTTCCCCATGACTCCAGATCCTGTCGGATAACTTCCAACCATGCTTCTGGTCCTATGATTCTGGATTCTAGATTCTAACAATACTGCCTTTACCACCTTCTTTCATTGTCTCACAAGCTCCAAGTATGGGAAGGGCTTTCTGCTATTGTTAGTCTCTAGTTTGCCTTATTAAACCTATTTGTTTTATTAACTCTCTCATCACCTATGTAATAAAGTCCCTCTATTACATTCCCTCTATTTGAAATACCTACAGTGGTTTGGTTTTCTTTAATGAATACTAACATACAACAGTATAGAATAAGTGTATAAATAATTTTAATATAAGGCAGGCTAAATGAAATGCAAGGAAAGACAAATTATCTTGAGTTTTTAAAAGAAGAAGTGAGTATATCTACATATAGTGAGAAGCTCCTTAGAAAAGCTTCCTGAAAGAGCTGGCCTCTGAAATAGTTTTGAAAGGATGGAGAAAAAATTGACAGTAGAACTTGGGGGTGAGTAATGGGAGAGGAGAAGCACAATTTCATGCCAAGAGAACAAAATAAGGAGAGGGATACAAACAGAAAACCAGAATTATTTTGTGGGGAGACAGGAATAATGTAGGTTTGCTGGAATAAAAGAAATATGTAATGGAACTGTACCAAGGAGGGTTTAAATACCAGGGGAATGAGAATGTGCTAAGTTCAGTATACTCTGGATTTTAATAAAAGATAAAATATTTTAAATTATGTCAACATATTTTGGTCAACATTTTTTGCTCATTATTTCAATGACTATTTACTGAGTGTCTAGGTTCTGAAGCACCCAGTGAAGTAAAAACAGATAAAAATCCCTTACTGAGATTGTATTCTACTAGATATATTTAATATCTGTGAATAATTTTGATCATCTATAGCTTTAATTTAAATGTAGATTAGGAAAGGCATGAGGAGATATTGGATGGATGCTAACTGGATGCCAGCTGAACAGGCAAGAAAGGCAGGATAGTACAGCATGCTTACCGTAGATGTATCCCTCTTTTGGAATCCCACTCTGAAATAATTACTAGCCTCAACTGGACCACTTTGTTTTAAATTACAGATGTTGCCTCCTGTAATAATCAAAGCCTCTCATGAAAGAAAGGTTCTGACAAGAGTCAGATCAAAGACAAGACTGAAATAAAATGAAAAGTTGTTCAATCTAAATAAATGCAGCTCTCCTTAATCAAAAATGTTGGTTGCAATTTTTGTCAAGATAGGAAACTGCTCTTTTTTTTTCATAGGGTGATAATAATAGTACCACCTTCAGCCAAAGTTGAACAATAGGCAAGCTTTTCTCCCTAACGCTCCAACTTCCAAATATTATATGACTTTACCTGCAGCTAGGTGTTTTGGTTTCCCTACCGTCTCACCTCTGCTCAGGGTCCCTAGGGTCCCTAATTTATCTCAGAGAAAAATCAAGCCTTTCTAAAATGTCTTGGGGTGGAATTTTATGCATCTAGACTAAACTAGGAGCATACCTCATTGAGATTTCTGCAAAAGCCTTCTCACAGATTTTTCCATATCTAATTAACTTCATTTCCTTCTTGTATTTTTCCCAACTGTACTATCTTTAAATATATTTATAATTGCATCATACCCACCATCCCTTTAAATTCCTTTCATAGTTTCCCACAGCCCCTCTTATTCTTCCAGAATCATCCTGCACCCTCTCCCTCTCTTTCTCTTTCAACCCTTTTTTCTGACTGACTCAAACTTCAGCCTTCATTTAAGAGTTCTTTCCTTCCTTGGGGATATCTACCTTCCCCAACCCTTTGCTGGTTTACATCTCCTGGCCTTTCCATTATCGCAGATATTGCATCAAGTGTTAATCATTATTGTATGTCATCTCCCATTAAACCCTGTGCTCCATGACAGCCGTGATTGCATTTGTTTGATTCAAATTTATATTTGAATGCCAAGTAGAGCTATAGTGCATCGTAAATTCCAAATAAAGATATATTTAATTAATAACTACTACTTATTAATGAAAAAATTGGATTTTGTTTTAGGAATAAGGTTTGTGGGTCTCTTCCCCATATCTTGTATATTTCACACAGTAGGTGGTCTCCTACCAGGTTATAAAACAAGTTCAGGGAATAAAGATGGAACCTGAAACCACAGCTGAGAATTCTGTCTTAAGCATCTTTCTGAGCTGAGTTAGGATTCTGTATTTTCAGAGAAAATTGTTCAAATAATATACAGTATTTTGAAAAATGAATATGTTTCACATTCTAAGTAGAAAAATTTCCTTTAAGTTAGACATCATTGGAATCTTCTGTAAGTTTTTTTTTTTTTCTTGAATGGCTGCATACAGGGCAAATGGAAGACATTCCTTGATTCTGTTTGGTTAGCAAGCCAGTTGTCTCAGCAGGGGTTGGTTAGCAAGAAATTTCTGCTGCGTTCTCATAATCTAACTAGTGCAGGGATGCTGTAAAGGCTCTCAGTGTCTGAGAATTTTTCTCACCTCCCCTAAAGCATCTGAGTTTCCATCACAAACAGCATAACAGTGACTATTGCCTTTATATCTCAGCATTCTTATGTCCTACTTTCTCTAAGGAAGCCTAAATTTTGTTTCACCTTGCAAAAAGCAGGTCAGATGTGTTAATAAATCAAGAGTAAAGTAAGATGATAATAAGATTCCTTCTTTGAATCAAGTAACATCCAGATACTGAAATCAGAACAAAATAATCCAGAATAGGAGTTATGCCTATAACATGTACATTGGATTTAAAACATAATATTGTTAATATCATTCTTTGGGGATGGGACTGGCCAATCGGTCATGATGCTCAAAGTTGTTTAAGAATCCCTTTCCTTCACATATCCTAAGGTGTAATCCTGTCACAGAGGGACTTTATACTCTGCAAGGCACACATAAGTAAAGACACTATTCTGAGTTGTGAAATCTTGCACAGAGGAAATTTACAGGTTGAATGCGGTCAGACATAGAGTTTGGGGTTAAAATCCCAGGAATCTCTTTGGTTTTGGTGCCAGACAGCACTCTCTCCTTTCCTCTAAGGAAATCAGCCTTGGGAAAATCCAACAAGAAGGCCAGTGTGGCATCTCACTGTGGCTTTTAGAAGGATCCTCTTAAGTGGCATTTACAAAAGTGGCATTCATTTAAAGGTTACATCCTCAAGTGAACAGGTCTGCTAAAGAGGCCTTCAGTGATTTCACAGTGAATGGAAGCTTTGGACTTTGCTCAGAGGTAATGGAATTTGAGCTGATTAGAACACTCCCAGCTGATCAAAATCAAACTGTGTTATTTGTGATTTTTGATGGTTTTCACAGAGGGAAGTTCACATTAAAATTACTTTAGAGGTTGAATTTCATAGCCATTATTGTTTTAATTATGGGTCAGCTGTCCACTGTCTCTCCATTAAGTCTTTTTGGAATTCACATCAAAGAGATGTAAAAATGGCACTTTGGAAATATTTTGACTGAGAAGTGGATAGTTTTAACTTGTTAGACCTAGTAAGTTTATTCTTTTATTCCTTCTTATTTCCTAAATGACTCAAATGTTCAACCAAAGGTATTGAGACATCCTTAAATTCAGACCAAAAATTGATTTTTTTACTCTTTGTTCCTGCTTCAAATACATTTTATTTATTTATTTTTAGATTTTCATTTCATCAGATACATTTTAATACCAGGGCTTATTTTTTTTCTCCCGGTAGCTTTACATCTTTAAGTTACTTTGTTATAATTTTAGTGCTAAGAAAACTTACTCTAGAGACATAGTGAAATCAACCCTAAGGATGAGATTTGATCTCATCATAGAAATATTAACATCATAGTGAAAGCAAAAAAAAAAAAAAAAAAAAGCTAAAACTGTATTACTTTTTCACTTTTCTATATGATTTAAGATACATGTTTTACAGAATGAGGTAACATATAACATAGGGTTTGGTAAACTTAAAAATAAAACTACCGTGATAAAAATGTAACTGTGTGATAAGTCGCTTCAGTCTTGTCTGACTTTTTGTGACCCTGTGGACTGTAGCCCGCCAGGCTCCTCTGTCCATGGGATTTTCCAGGCAAGAATACTGGAGTGGCTTGCCGTGTTGTCCTCCAGGGGATCTTCCCAACCCAGGGATCAAACCCAGATCTCCCGCATTTCAGGTGGATTCTTTACCATCTGAGCCACCAGGGAGCTTCACTATTTCTTTTATAATATTAGTTTATTATGATATTAGTTTAACCATTAATTTTAATGTTGCATATTTAATATTAAAATTTAGGTGAGTCTGTCTTTTGGCATATATATATATACTCACATGTATAATTTGCTCAGATTTGAGACCAGACTTTACAATAAAGGGGGAGCAAAAAGATATTCTGATTTTAACATTGCCAAACCAAAAACTTTGTTTTAAAACTTCTTTGTGCAAGTTCATAAAACTTCTCAAACCTAGAGAAGCACTTTATGGATTTATTGAGCATCAGCACAAACTAAATAGTAATGAGCTCATTTTCATAGAATGAAGCTTATTATGACTCCAGCTGTTGAGAACTTGCACAGCTGGATACTGGCTGCAACACAGAACTGTCATCTGTTAGTGAAAAAAATTCTAGTTTAAGCTTAAAACAAAAGCCCCTTTCTATGACTTTGAGGAAACCATTTTCCACTGAAATACATGGTGTGACTTAGTATAAAGCTAAAACATGTCCAACTCTTCTTTTAATACATTTGTACCCATTTATTTTAAGAAAATTAAAGTCAGAAACAGCTTGACAACGCAGCTTATTTTGGTTAGAATATAGAGTTCTCCAGAAGGAAACCATATTTCATAGCCAAACCCTAGACATGGCAGATTTGGAGTAAATCACCTTGCACAAGACACTGAAGAAAGGGGGCTTGGGGCTACTATTTCAAGGATATTTGATGCTATGGAAACTTAAAGCAGGGTAAAGAAGGCATTCTGCTGCTGCTGCTGCTAAGTCACTTCAGTCGTGTCCAACTCTGTGCGACCCCATAGACGGCAGCCCACCAGGCTCCCCCGTTCCTGGGGTTCTCCAGGCAAGAACACTGGAGTGGGTTGCCATTTCCTTCTCCAATGCATGAAAGTGAAAAGTCAAAGTGAAGTTGCTCAGTTGTGTCCAACTCTTAGTGACCCCATGGACTGCAGCCTACCAGGCTCCTCTGTCCATTGGATTTTCCAGGCAGGAGTACTGGAGTTGGGTGCCATTGCCTTCTCCGGAAGGCATAATGGGCACCTATTAAAGAAAGATTCATTCAGTAGTATGAGACCTATTCTTACAATTGGGGTTCCCTGGTGGCTCAGATGATAAAGAATCTGCCTGTAATGTGGGAGACCCAACTTCAATCCCTGGTTCAGGAAGATCTCCTGGAGAAGGGAACGGCTACTCACTCCAGTATTCTTGCCTGAAGAATTCCATGAACAGAGGGAGCCTGGTAGGCTATTGTCCATGGGGTTGCAAAGAGTTGGACATGACTGAGTGACTAACTCTGTCTTTACAATTTAGGTAAATCTGACAACCAGCCACAGCTCTTATTCATTCACTCATTCAGTCTCTCATTTATCCTGCAATTACTGAGCATCCACTGGTGTATGTAACATCTCGCGTCTTGCTTTCACACTGCTTTCTGTGTTTTTATTCACTGTCAATGATAAGTGCTCAGTCTGGAGGTCATCCTCAATTCCTGTTTTCTCCTACATTCTGTATCGATTAATAACACAACACCCAATCCTGACAATCAGGTTTTCCTGCGACCTCCACCATGACCTCTTGGTCCATGACACCAACCATCATGTTCCATGTGGAATACTACAACAGCCCTCCCTGGTCTCTCTACTCACCTTGCTGTAGCTAAGTCTCTATGTAGTAGCAGCAGTGATGCTTCCAAAAGCTTAATAGGAACATTTCAGTTCATTGCCCCAAACTCTCCAATGGCTTCTTCAAACACAGGCATACAATTCAAAATTCTTACGGAGGCCTCTAAGGTCCTACTTTGGCCCTGGTTGTTTTGTCTCCCTGACCTCATCTCTAGCTGCTCTCCCTTTCATTCTCAAGGTCCAGTCACACTGAACTTCTTGGCACTCCTCCAATAGATCAAGCCCTGAAAAATTTGTACATGCTCTTTCTTCTGCCTGGAATGTTCTTTCTCCATATATCCTACCTCATATGGCCTCTCTCTGTGGTCTTCTAGCTAAACTTTTGAATTAGCTGAGGTCCTTTTGTGATTTTTTTTTCCTTTTTCTTTATTGCCCTTTCACCGTCCAATCTGTCCTCTGCCTATTGTCACCAGAGTGACCTGTCAAAAGCTGGATTCTGACCGGGCCCCTTCCCTGCTATAGAATCTTTCAAGGTCTATCACGACTGTAAGAGGACTTAGACTCTTACATCCTTAACAACCTGATCCTGATTCTTTTTACTGCCAGCTCTTCCTTCACTTCTCAACTTCTACTTATAATCCAGCCATACCACCCCATTTATCCTTCCCCTTACCTGCCACATGATCTTGCCTCTCTTCCTTGATTCATGTTGTATATCCTGGCTGCTATGCCCTTCCTCCTCTCCTATGAAAGTTCTGCACAAGAAATTCTTAGCAAAAAGATGAGAAGAATAGCATTCTATTCTATTGAAGGTGGAAGAAGAAAGACTTAAATCAGATGTTGGGAGGGGAAGACATTGGATAGGTAAGAGGAAGGAAGGAAGGCTGAGACAGAGTGACACGTGACAAGGCAGACCACATGCAGGGTAGTTCCTGAAGGCATCCTTCCTTGAAATCTCTGAGGCAATCGAAGAATGAAAAATAGAGAGATGTGACAGTAAGAATAGGAAGCGGTATGGATGAAGTCCAATTAGAGAAACCAGACAGAGGCGTGGGAGAAGGGCTCGAAATGCTTCAAGTTCTACAGAATAGTATAAGTATTAAGTAAAATGGTGTACGTAAAATCCCTAGAAATATATCAGGTTTATAAAGTGCCTCAATTTGCAGGAATTGTTATGAGCAATAAAGATTTGTGGTAAGTTTGTGATCAGAGCAACCATGAAAGCAGAGTTTTCCAACTAGAACAGGTGGGAAATGTCTGTCCCAACCCCAAAGGCAAGGCATGTTTATGGATTGTTGACAATGCTTCTGAAAATATATTTTTTCAAATATGTCTGGTTCTAGTTTTAGTTAAACTAAAACACTTTTAGGGATTGTCTTACAAATTTTCTTCTTTCTGGGATAGTTTTAGGTTTGCAAGCATACCATATAAATGATGATATTTAACATCATTTGTCATTTGCTTGAAATAGATTCATGACCCAATGAATGAGCTTAACTATGTCATATGCCCTTTCACTACCAACCAAAACAGATTATGAGTCCAACCTTAAATATTCTGACAGAGGAGTGAAGATGGACATTTAACCCCCAACTACCGGCCCTGTAAATGTCTTTAAGATTTAAATGTAAGAAGTGGCAATATTCCTTGAGCAATAAAATCCTAAGTATAAAGAGCTCAAGTCAAGGCAAATGGTATGTCTTAATGGATTGAAGGACATTTTCTGTGAACATAGTAGTATACAGGTAGTATAATACCAGTGCTGGCAATGTGTCTGGAATGTTGACATCACCTTAAAGTCTCACTACAGCCTTCAGACTTTTGAGACCTGTAAATCCCCAGTATGTGACTTTCATTTTTTTAAAGAAGTTGACTTTACAGTTCTTTTGAGTACTGTGATTTCTGAATTACAAACAGTGACCTCCCAAGTAAAATTAGAATCTTTTAAAATGTTTAGTGGGGTGGGTGCATGGTTCCTGAGAACTGCAAAAGTAAAACTTACCCTGCTTAGGAGAGTTACTGGGACTTTGTTTTTATTGTTGTTATTTAGTTGCTAAGTCGAGTCCAGCTCTTTTGCAACCCTACAGACAGTAGCCCACCAGGGTCCTCTTTCCATGGAATTTTCCAGGCAAGAACACTAAAGTGGTTTGCCATTTCCTCCTCCAGGGGATCTTCCTGACCCAGAATCGAATGCAGGCAGCTTCTTTATCACTTGCACCACCCGGGAAGGAATTCAATTATGATTTTCTCAACTAAAAAGTCAACAATGATAAACGCACAGTGATAGCTCAAGTCCTCACATAGAAGTTTTTTTAGGGACAATTGAAGCCTAAAAAATAAGACAGGTTGATATTATTTGGAGCTCTCTCTTATTGAAAAATTTTGGAGGGTATGAGTTCAGTTCAGTCGCTCAGTCATGTCCAACTCTTTGCAACCCCATGAACCACAGCACACCAGGTCTCCCTGTCCATCACCAACTCCCAGAGTCTACCCAAACCCATGTCCATTGAGTCGGAGATGCCAACCATCTCACCCTCTGTCGTCCCCTTCTCCTCCTGCCCTCAATCTTTCCCAGCATCAGGGTCTTTTCAAATGAGTCAGCTCTTTGCATCAGGGGGCCAAAGCATTGGAGTTTCAGCTTCATCAGTCCTTCCAATGAACACCCAGGACTGATCTCCTTTAGGATGGGCTGGTTGGATCTCCTTGCAGTCCAAGGGACTCTCAAGAGTCTTCTCCAACACCACAGTTCAAAAGCATCAATTCTTCGGCACTCGGCTTTCTTTATAGTCCAACTCTCACATCCATACATGACCACTGGAAAAACCATAGCCTTGACTAGACGGACCTTTGTTGGCAACGTAATGTCTTTGCTTTTTAATTTGTGGTCTAGGTTGGTCATAACTTTCCTTCCAAGGAGTAAGCGTCTTTTAATTTCATGGCTGCAGTCACCATCTGCAGTGTTTTTGGAGCCCAGAAAAATAAAGTCAGCCACTGTTTCCCCATCTATTTGCCATGAAGTGATGGGACCAGATGCCAGGATCTAAGTTTTCTGAATGTTGAGCTTTAAGCCAACTTTTTCACTCTCCTCTTTCACATTCATCAAGAGGCTCTTTAGTTCTTCTTCACTTTCTGCCATAAGGGTGCTGTCATCTGCATATCTGAGGTTATTGATATTTCTCCCAGCAATCTTGATTCCAGCTTGTGCTTCCTCCACCTCAGTGTTTCTCATGATGTACTCTGCATATAAGTTAAATAAGCAGGGTGACAATATACAGCCTTAATGTACTCCTTTTCCTATTTGGAACCAGTCTGTTGTTCCATGTCCAGTTCTAACTGTTGCTTCCTGACCTGCATACAGTTTTCTCAGGAGGTGTATAGGTTCTCATTTAGTCCCTCCTAATCTGTCTTCTGGAAAATCCCATGGGCGGAGAAGCCTGGTAGGCTGCAGTCCATGCAGTCGCTAGGAGTTGGACACGACTGAGAGACTTCACTTTCACTTTTCACTTGCATGCATTGGAGAAGGAAATGGCAACCCACTCCAGTGTTCTTGCCTGGAGAATCCCAGGGACGGGGGAGCCTGGTGGGCTGCCATCTGTGGGGTCGCACAGAGTTGGATATGACTGAAGTGACTTAGCAGCAGCAGCAGCAATCTGTCTTCTATGTGTTAGACTACTGGTCATCCATAGAGCATCCTTCTCTTACTGACTCAGCCTTTATAGAAACTCTGCAGCAGGACTGGCTGCATAATCTCAGGACTCAGTATAGTACAAAATTGTATGTCCCCTTGTTCATAGGATAGACATTTCAAAAGGGCAACAGAGAATTAATCCAAGCATGGAATCCTTCTTATCATGGCACCCTGTGCAAATGTGTACGTTGCATGCCCTGAAAACTGACTCTGATCTACAGTCAAACAGCAGTAAGAGAGGACCCAGTCTCACCATCTTACACACTATTTGCCAAAGTATATTCAGTAGTTTAATTAAGCTACAGAGTAGTACTTAACCAATACCACTTCCTGAATTCCTTAAACCTCATTCCAGTTTCTTCCAGCCAATAAACACTGCTTTTCCCCACTAATTATAAACACTAATTAAACCACATTTGGGGGAGCAAAAGTGTGCTCTTTATTACTTCTGTGTAAGGGAGGACTGCCATAAAGATTTTATATTTGCTGAAAAATATTCCTGGAGAAGGAAATGGCAACCCACTCCAGTATTCTTGCCTGGAAAATCCCATGGACGGAGGAGCCTGGTAGGCTACAGTCCATGGGGTCGCAAAGAGTTGGACAAGACTGAATAACTTCACTTTCACTTTCACTTTGAGAAATATTCTAGATATTAGTGATACAGTAGTGAACAAAGTAATGGCTTTGCTTTTATTCTAATGAGGAATTTTCATACTTCAGCAAAGACCTCTGTAATTATTATTTTTTTTGAAGAATCTGTAACTGAAAGAGCTTTTTCTTGAAATAACTGTTTTTTATTTTCAATGAGCTTATTTTATTTGGGCAAAAATAAAAGTAATTTTTTAAAGAAAAAAGTATGATAATTTAAGTTAATATGACTTAGTAAATATCCTTTAATTAGTTTATATCATTTAATGAGTTTAATTCAAGAAAAGAAGGAAACTATTGACCAGAAAATACATGAGGACCAGGGAACTCCATTAACATTTCAATTTAAACGTGTCAATAACTATTTAAGAATTATCAGCCTTTGATAGTTTTCTTCCTGTGCTTTGTATCCAAGTGTTGGGTACTTTTTCTGAAGTTTTCTTTGTGTCTCTCTTTGACAGTGACCATATACAAAGAAGCAAGAATCAAACAACAAAGAGATAAAGGTATAATACTTCTTTTTTTCTTCTTTCTTCTCTTTTCTCTCTTCACTAGTTCTTCCTTTTCATAGAATGTTACTTCACTGTTTCTCTTGCTGCTCAATTTGGGAATATGTCCACCCATAATTTTTCATTTAGGATTTTCCTTAGGTACATATGGATTCTTTAGAATCACTATGGCTTTGTAAGTATTTTATAATACAGAAAGGCTCTTCTAGAGTCAAGTGGGATTTCTTTTCCTATCATATATCCTCTGCATATGGCAAATATCCCTTGCAGGACATTTGGTCCTGTACAAAAGATCCATCAGACATTTGGTCCATAAGACATTTGGCTTATGCTGAAAGGTCCTTAATATTTGCAGAACCATTTAGTCCTATCCAAAATACCCATAAAACATTTGGTCCTTACCAAAAGGTCTTTGATATTTGGTCTTGAATAAAGTACCCACAAAACATCTGGTCCATAAGACACTTGGTTTATGCCAAAGGGTCCTTGGTATTTTCAGAACAATTTGGTCCTGTCCAAAATGTCCATAAAACCTTTGGTTTATGTCAAAAGGTACTTGGTATTTGATCCTGTCCAAAACAATTTGGCATAGACCAAACATGCTCATGGAAGTTTTGGAAAGAACCAAATTTCAAGGACATTTTGGCAAGGACCAAATGTCTTATGAAGGTTTTAGACGGTACCAGATGTCTGCTAATCACGGCCGGCCTACTGATTTCAGTCAACAGAAAAGTACTGAATCTATCAAAATAATAACTTTATTTCAGATATGCATTCTGCATTTAAACTTCACTCCCTTAGAAATATTGTATCTTCTTCCTCATTATCAAATTCTATATTCTGTGTTGCTGTGAGCATTACTTGAATATTAAGATTTGACAGAAATGTTACAGTTTTATTTTTGACTTCTAAAAGTGGTTTGGAGTCTTGAAGTCTATAAAAGCAAAGGAATACCTGTCTGGCTATTTTTATGCTCATTTCAGTAAATAGTCTGTTCTTATAATTTGCAGCATTTCCTATCAGAAGGTGTAAGAAACAACCTCAATTTCTATAGCATTTTACTTCAAAACTGACTTTGTGGCTTATGACCATCTTGTTTCCTGCAAGGATAATCCAGGAATTCATTTTTAATAAAGGATCTATTTAACTTTTAGTTAAGAAGCTACAAATAGTCCCCCGTAAAACCTGCTGACCACAGTCTGAAAATATGAAATGTTCTTTGGAGGGTTTGGGGTGTGGATTGAAAGACACATTTTCATAATATTCAGTGTATCATCATCAAGTAATGTTTACGGATCCCAGTGCCCTGGGGATGTGTGCAAGGTTTAGCAAGCAGATGTTAGCAGTCAAGGAAAAATTATGACTGCTGCCTAAAAATATTCCCTCTTGTCTATCAGTTACATACAAGAATGTCAAGATCTCTTCTTTTTGGTGTGTGTAATTTGCCTGGCTTATAAGACAGTTAATATAAAAACAAATTTGAAACTTGCTGAAAGAAATCCTCTATAAATGACCATTCAAGAACCTCTTGTCCATTTTTGTGAGTTTTTTCTATTGAAAAAACCTAGCTGTGGGCACTCTAATGATACTGTTTTAATGATTACCTTATAATTAATTTTATATACACTAAATCTAGATTTTCCACTCTGCTTCTCCACTTCTTTGAAAATTAAGTTACTGAAAACACTAATTGTATTACATGGCAACTTCAAAACTATATTAATTTCAAATTCTTAGAACTAAAAAATCTTTCAGTGGGAAAACATGAAATAAGATGAGTGTTTTGCCTTGATGTACTGATATTTAGCAAATCTTTCCTTCTCTAGATAGAGTATAAGGGTTTTTGAGGCAAGTTGAAGTGGTGTTTTCAGAAAGACTAGTTAGAGCTATTGGATTATTTCAAATGAGCAAACAAATTTTTAAAAATGACTTTAGTGATATTACTTTTGAACTTACCTTTTCCTAATAGAAAACCTGACTCAATAAAAATAAGTGGACAATTATTAAAATCTTTCACTTCTGAAAGAGCTTCATTGTACAGTAATTTTAATTGAATCTTAATAATTTACTTTCTTGGGTCATTATTTATATATGAGAAAATATCAGGGACAGAGTAATTATCAACAGATCTAAGGATTTGAATAAGAATTATTCCATGCTGAAAAATCACCGATGCTTTCAATGGTGAGATGTGTATTGATGAAGCATGTGAGTAGTGATGGCTTTTTCTTTTTCATACTTCCTTCTGTAAAAAATTGTGAATCATTAGTCTCTGTAACAGGAAGGGAAGTTGAGGAAGAGAGAAATCAAATTCAAGTCACTCAGATATATCAATAGACTAGGATAAGAAACCTAGAAACATACTTGATTACACAAGAATATTTACGTATTATATTATATAATATACCCTTATACTATAATATGTAAATATTCATGTGTAATCCCACTTCTAACAGAAGCAGAAGATATTAAGAAGAGGTGGCAAGAATACACAGAAGAACTGTACAAAAAAGATCTTCACGACCAAGATAATCACAATGGTGTGATCACTCACCTAGAGCCAGAAATCCTGGAATGTGAAGTCCAGTGGGCCTTAGAAAGCATCACTAGGAAAAAAGCTAGTGGAGGTGATGGAATTCCGGTTGAGCTGTTTCAAATTCTGAGAGATGATGCTGTGAAAGTGCTGCACTCAATATGCCAGCAAATTTGGAAAACTCAGCAGTGGCCACAGGACTGGAAAAGGTCAGTTTTCATTCCAATCCCAATGAAAGGCAATGCCAAAGAATGCTCAAACTACTGCACAATTGCACTCATCTCACACGCTAGTAAAGTAATGCTCAAAATTCTCCAAGCCGGGCTTCAGCAATACGTGACCTGTGAACTTCCAGATGTTCAAGCTGGTTTTAGAAAAGGCAGAGGAACCAGAGATCAAATTGCCAACATCCACTGGATCCATATGGAAAAAGCAAGAGAGTTCCAGAAAAACATCTATTTCTGTTTTATTGACTATGCCAACGCCTTTGACTGTGTGGATCGCAATAAACTGTGGAAAATTCTGAAAGAGATGGGAATACCAGACCACCTGACCTGCCTCTTGAGAAACCTGTATGCAGGTCAGGAAGCAACAGTTAGAACTGGACATGGAACAACAGACTGGTTCCAAATAGGAAAAGGAGTTCGTCAAGGCTGTATATTGTCACCCTGTTTATTTAACTTCTATGCAGAGTACATCATGAGAAACGCTGGACTGGAAGAAGCACAAGCTGGAATCAAGATTGCTGGGAGAAATCTCAATAACCTCAGATATGCAGATGACACCACCCTTATGGCAGAAAGTGAAGAGGAACTAAAAAGCCTCTTGATGAAAGTGAAAGTGGAGAGTGAAAAAGTTGGCTTAAAGCTCAACATTCAGAAAACGAAGATCATGGCATCTGGTCCCATCACTTCATGGGAAATAGATGGGGAAACATTGTCAGACTTTATTTTTGGGGCCTCCAAAAACACTGCAGATGGTGACTCCAGCCATGAAATTAAAAGACACTTATTCCTTGGAAGAAAAGTTATGACCAACCTAGATAGCATATTCAAAAGCAGAGACATTACTTTGCCAACAAAGGTCCGTCTAGTCAAGGCTATGGTTTTCCCTGTGGTCATGTATGGATGTGAGAGTTGGACTATGAAGAAAGCTGAGCACCAAAGAATTGATGCTTTTGAACTGTGGTGTTGGAGAAGACTCTTGAGAGTCTCTTGGACTGCAAGGAGATCCAACCAGTCCATTCTGAAGGAGATCAGCCCTGGGATTTCTTTGGAAGGAATGATGCTAAAGCTGAAACTCCAATACTTTGGCCACCTCATGCGACGAGTCACTCATTGGAAAAGACTCTGATGCTGGGAAAGATTGGGGGCAGGAGGAGAAGGGGACGCCAGAGGATGAGATGGCTGGATGGCATCACTGACTCGATGGACATGAGTCTGCGTGAACTCCGGGAGTTGGTGATGGATAGGGAGGCCTGGCGTGCTGCGATTCATGGGGTCTCAAAGAGTCAGACATGACTGAGTGACTGAACTGAACTGAACTGAACATACCCATGCCAGTGTTCTTGCCTGGAGAATCCCAGGGACTGGGGAGCCTGGTGGGCTGCTTGCTGTCTATGGGGTTGCACAGAGTCGGACACAACTGAAGCGACTTAGCAGCAGCAGCAGCAGCAGTATATAATATATAAGACTACATGATAAAAGTGACATTTCAAATAAATGGGAGAAAGAAGTTTTTGGTAGATGATTGGTTAGCCAAATCTAAAAGAGAATATTGAATACTTTCCTCATACCATACATAAGGGTAAATTTCTTAGTAATCTAAATGTAAAAAATGAAATCATACATATCTTTGGATAAAACTTAAATGAATCCCTTAAAATTTTTTTACTATGATTTGAAAACAAAACAGTAAAAATTAATGGTAAATTTGACTGCATTAAAAATTTTTTTCTCCAAAAATACCACAGGCAATATAAGAAGACAAATTATAAAAATTGTTTTTGTAATTTATATCACAGATAAAGATTTAATGTCCCTAACATATTCAGATCACTTAAGTTTTGAGGAAAAAAAGACCAACCATTTGGTTGAAAATGAGTGAAAAATTTGAACAGAACTTTCACTGATAAAAGAAACACATCTGACCTTTAAACATAAGAAGGACACTCAGTCACACTCATAGTAGGAGAAATAAAAATTTACAATACTTAGATATACCATTTCTCATCTATCAGACTGATCAGAAAGTAAAATATTTGATAAAACACACTGCTGATGGCGGTAGGAAGACAGATGTTCCCACACACTGGTACACTGGAAAAAATATAAAATGAAGTATGGACAAGGCCTTTGTTACATGAGAGCTTTTAAGAGAAAAAAAGGCTTAGAAGGAATCCAAAGGTTCATCAGCAGTGTACAGCTTGAATATACTCTGGTACTTGCATACAATCGTGAATAAGTGAAGTGAAGTCACGGAGTCATGTCTGACTCTGTGCGACCCTGTGGACTACAGCCTATCAGGCTCCTCCGTCCATGGGATCCTCCAGGCAAGAGTAATGGAGTGGGTTGCCATTTCCTTCTCCAGGGGATCCTCCCTACCCAGGGATCAAACCTGGGTCTCCCGCATTGTGGGCAGACGCTTTATCCACTAAGCCACCAGGGAGTCCTTTGTAAATAGATATTAAAAGGAAAGAGAAAGATCTCTGTATACTGCTAGAGATCATTCTCCAGGATATTTATATTAAGAAAGCTAGGTATAGAAGATTGTGAATGGTATGCTTTCTTTTGTATTAGAAAAGGGGTTATAAATAATGTATATATTAATATTTGTAAGATTTCAAAGAGAAGTAATTGAGTAATGGATCAAAAATTAATTAAAATGTTTACCGACATAGGAGGAAGAAAATGAATGGGCTTAATGAGCAGTCTTATTATAGTGATAGGATGTAATGTCATAATTTTGACTTTGAATTATGTGTTTTATAAAATTAAACAAAAAAGCAATTCCTATAAAAAATAAAAAAGCAAATAGAAACAAATTTGATTTCATGTCAAGTTGGTAGCATTATTATACAGATAAAGAATATTTCAAATCCCTTTAAAACATAGTTTCTGACTGTTCTAGGTAGGGTATATGCAAGGGCAAAAAGATTTGCATTCAGTAGTCTTACTAGTAATAACATTGGTATCTTTCTTGAAACTTACATGATAAAGAGAATAAGCAACTAAAATAAATGTCGTTAGCATAGGTGAAAAGAGGTATAAATATCAAATAAAAATTAAAAAACAAACCTTGTGATTTCCGATTTTGGTTGTGAAATACTCCTATGAAATCATTTTTTAATAAAAATAGACATTTCTGTGTTTTGTACATGTAAAAGTCCTGGAAAGAGTGCCAATTCAGGAGCAATGACTCCCCCTTGCACCTAGATTATGCTCTCGCTATACTCTTTTGTACTCAAAGGAATCAGAGTTCCTTAGGGAAATGCTTGATTTCAAGTCTGGGACAGGAATGTATTCTCTATTCTGGTACGTGTGACAGAAGACAAGGAAGCTACTGAAGACTACAGGATTTTGTCAAAAGAAAATAGGACTTAGACTTTCCTAGTGGTCCAATAGTTAAGAATCCCCCTTCCAACTGAGGGGATGCAGGTTTGATCCCTGATCTGAGAACCAAGATCCCTCATGCTGCAGGACAGTTAAGTCCGCACACCACAGCTACTGAGCCCGTGTGCTCTAGAGCCCCTGCTGCCCTAGAAGAACACCCTACTTGCTGCTACTAAGACCCAGTGCAGCCAAATAAGTAAATTTGTTGTTCAGTCCCTAAGTCATGTATGACTCTTTGCAACTCCATGGACTGTAGTCTGCCAGGTTTCTCTGTCCTTCGGATTTTTCAGGCAAGAATACTAGAGTGGGTTGCCATTTCCTTCTCCAAAACAAATCTTTTTTTTTTTTTTTTTAATTTTAACAGAATATAGAACTCAATGCAAAAGGATTCCCACTGCCTCAAGTTGGAACAGTTTGAGCATTATAAAGATATTGACTGAAAATGACTGGAATACTTCAAATATTTTAAAATTCAATGAGTTTTTAGTGATATGAGCAAACAACACATTGGTCAGTGGTAGTGGCTAGAACACCAACTCATTCTGGAAAATAAAAAAATTAAGCATTTATCTCATCCTTCTTGTGCTCACTCTTATTTCAGGATGACTAAATAGCTGATGAGGAAAAAAATCCTTTTATAAAAATTTCAGTCAACAAAATACAAAAGAAATAATAAATAAAATGAGATAATCATCATTCGGAACAGCTAAGGAAATAATGGATTGAGGCAGTGATTATCCAGAATCCTTAAAACCATTAATTGAAAAGTTGATGGGAAATTTTATAAAGGATGGACCAGTCTGAAACCTGGAACCAGCTGTTGAGTATGGATAACTTTAGGAAGGGGACAGTCAGGCATTCAGTCCCTACTGATACCATGCAGTAGTAAGTGTAGAGTGCAACCTGCAAGATGCTCTGACCTAAAGTTGCATGTGCATCTTTTAAGTCACTAGGTTCAATTACCAGGTAAGAGGAAATAGAAGACATTTGGGAACATATTAGATGGCACCATAAGTACACAATCAGATGGAGTCCTACACAACACATGATAGAATACAAAAGGTGACCAAGAGCCCCATGGTTGGTTGGTTGGTTAACATGTTTGCTTGTTTAATAAATTAACGGCATATGCAATGTAAGATAAAGAAAGGGAAAGTAGCATGGATAAGATTCTTAAAGTTTTATCAGCCAAATGCAACACATTGCTTGTTTAGGTTTGGTGTAAATAAGTCAACCCTAAAAACACATTTTTGAACAACAGAGGAAAACTAAGCATAGACTATGCCCTGACCAGTAACGCTGAAGAAGCTGAAGTTGAACGGTTCTATGAAGACTGACAAGACCTTTTAGAACTAACACTCCAAAAAGATGTCCTTTTCATTACAGGGGACTGGAATGCAAAAGTAGGAAGTCAAGAAACACCTTGAGTAACAGGCAAATTTGGCCTTGGAGTACAGAATGAAGCAGAGCAAAGGCTAATAGAGTTTTGCCAAGAGAACGCACTGGTCATAGCAAATACCCTCTTCCAACAACACAAGAGAAGACTCTACATATCAACATCACCAGATGGCCAACACCGAAATCAGATTAATTCTATTCTTTGCAGCCCAAAATGGAGAAACTCTATACGGTCAGCAAAAACAAGACTGGGAGCTGACTGTGGCTCAGATCATGAACTCCTTATTGCCAAATTCAGGCTTCAACTGAAGAAAGTAGGGAAAACCACTACACCATTCAGGTATGACCTAAATCAAATCCCTCATAATTATACAGTGGAAGTGAGAAATAGATTTAAGGGACTAAATCTGATAGATAGAGTGCCTGATGAACTATGGATGGAGGTTTATGACATTGTACAGGAAACAGGGATCAAGACCATCCCCAAGAAAAAGAAAGGCAAAAAAGCAAAATGGCTGTCTGAGGAGGCCTTACAAATAGCTGTGAAAAGAAGAGAAGCCAAAAGGAAAGGAAAAAGGAAATATATACCCAGTTGAATGCAGAGTTCCAAAGAATAGCAAAGAAAGCCTTCCTCAGTGATCAATGCAGAGAAATAGAGGAAAACAACAGAATGGGAAAGACTAAAGATCTCTTCAAGAAAATTAGAGATACCAAGGGAACATTTCATGCAAAGATGGGCACAATAAAGGACAGAAATGGTATGGACCTAACAGAAACAGAAGATATTAAGAAGAGATGGCAAGAATACACAGAACAACTGTACAAAAAAGATCTTCATGACCCAGATAATCATGATGGTGTGATCACTCACCTACAGCCAGACATCCTGGAAGGTGAAGTCAAGTGGGCCTTAAGAATCATCACTACAAACAAAGCTAGTGGATGTGATGGAATTCCAGTTGAGCTGTTTCAAATTCTAAAAGATGATGCTGTGAAAGTGCTGCACTCAATATGTCATCAAATTTGGAAAAGTCAGCAGAGGCCATAGGACTAGAAAGGTCAGTTTTCATTCCAATCCCAAAGAAAAGCAATGCCAAAGAATGCTCAAACTACCGCCCAATTGCACTCATCTCACACACTAGTAAAGTAATGCTCAAAATTCTCCAAGCCAGGCTTCAGCAATACGTGAACTGTGAACTTCCAAATGTTCAAGCTGGTTTTAGAAAAGGCAGAGGAACCAGAGATCAAATCGCTAACATCTGCTGGATCATTGAAAAAGCAAGTGAGTTCCAGAAAAACATCTATTTCTGCTTTACTGACTATGCCAAAGCCTTTGACTGTGTGGATCACAATAAACTGTGGAAAATTCTTCAAGAGATGGGAATACCAGACCACCTGACCTGCTTCCTGAAAAACCTGTGTGCAGGTCAGGAAGCAATAGTTAGAACTGGACATGGACCAACAGACTGGTTCCAAATAGGAAAAGGAGTTCATCAAGGCTGTATATTGTCACCCTGCTTATTTAACTTATATGCAGAGCACATCATGAGAAATGCTGGGCTGGATGAAGCACAAGCTGGAATCAAGATTGCCGGCAGAAATATCAGTAACCTCAAATATGCAGATGACACCACCATTATGGCAGAAAGTGAAGAGGAACTAAAAAGCCTCTTAATGAAAGTGAAAGAGGAGAGTGAAAAAGTTGGCTTAAAGCTCAACATTCAGAAAATGAAGATCATGGCATCTGGTCCCACCACTTCATGGCAAATAGATGGAGACACAGTAGAAACAGTGGCTGACTTTATTTTTTGGGGCTCCAAAATCACTGCAGATGGTGACTGCAGTCATGAAATTAAAAGATGCTTATTCCTTGGAAGAAAAGTTATGACCAACCTAGATAGCATATTAAAAAGCAGAGACATTACTTTGTTAACAAAGTTCCATCTAGTCAAGGCTATGGTTTTTCCAGTGGTCATGTATGGATGTGAGAGTTGGACTATAAGGAAAGCTGAGCACTGAAAAATTGATGCTTTTGAACTGTGGTGTTGGAGAAGACTCTTGAGAGTCCCCTGGACTTCAAGGAGATTCCAACCAGTCATCCCAAAGGAGATCAGGTCAGGCTGTTCATTGGAAGGATGTTGAATGTTGATGTTGAAGCTGAAGCTCCAATACTTTGGCCCCCTGATGCAAAGAGCTGACTCATTTGAAAAGACCCTGATGCTGGGAAAGATTGAGGGCAGGAGGAGAAGGGGACGACAGAGGGTGAGATGGTTGCCTGGCATCACCTACTCAATGGACATGAGTTTGGGTATACTCTGGGAGTTGGCAATGGACATGGAGGCCTGGCGTGCTGTGGTTCATGGGGTTGTAAAGAGTTGGACATGACTGAGTGACTGAACTTAACTGACACATAGACTGAGCCCTAAATAATATTAATGAATTATTGTTATTTTTGTTGAGCATAAAGTCACTGTGATTATGTTTTTAAAAAGGAAGTTGTTAATGGCACTAGGTACCCATAAATGGGATTTTCTTAAATACCAAGAAAAGCTGTTGGAGTTGCTGGGATAACAGAAATAAAATGGCAGAAGATTGTTAATTATTGAAGCTGGGAGATGGTCAAGCACAGATCCCTTATGTTACTTGTATTTATTCTTGTATCAAAATTAATATTAATATATTTATAATATTTGTTGTTTGGTCACTCAGTCATGTGGACTCTTTGCAACTCCATGGACTTCAACAGGCCAGGTGTCCCTGTCCTTCACCATCTCCCAGAGCTTGCTCAAACTCATGTCCATCGAGTCGGTGATACCATCCAACCAACTTATCCTCTGTCGTTCCCTTCTCCTCCTGCCTGCAATCTTTCCCATCACCAGGGTCTTTTCCAATAAGTCAGTCTTTTGCATCAGGTGGCCAAAGTATTGGAGTTTCAGCTTCAGCATCAGTCCTTCCAATGATGCCTCCAAGACAATTTCCTTTAGGAAATGGTGTTGTATTTCCTTTAGGAAATGGTGTTGGAGGAGACTCTTGAGAGTCCCTTGGACAGCATGGAGATCAAACCAGTCCATCCTAAAGGAAATCAGTCCTGGATATTCATTGGAAGGACTGATGCTGAAGCTGAAACTCCAGTACTTTTGCCACCTGATGTGAAGAACTGACTCATTTGAAAAGACCCTGATGATGGGAAAGATTGAAGGCAGGAGGAGAAGGGGATGACAGAGGATGAAATGGTTGGATGACATCACCGATTCAATGGATATGAATTTGAGTAAACTCTAGGAGTTGGTGATGGATAGGGAAGCCTGGCATGCTGCAGTCCATGGGGTCACAAAGAATCGGACATGACTGAGGGACTGAAGTGAACTGAACTGGTGTGGTCCACACAGTCAAAGATTTTAGCATAGTCAATGAAGCAGAAATACACACTTTTCTGGAATTCTGCTCTTTCTATGATCCAATGGATGTTGGCAATTTGATCTCTGGTTCCTCTGCCGTTTCTAAATCCATCTTGAATATCTGAAAGTTCTTGGTTCGCATACTGTTGAAGCCTAGCTTGGAAAATTTGAGCATTACTCTGCTAGCATGTGAAACGAGTGCAATTGTGCTGTAGTTTAAACATTCTTTGGCTTTGCCCTTCTTTGGGATTGGAATTAAACCTGACCTTTCCAGTCCTGTGACCACTGCTGAGTTTCCCAAATCATTACTATATATATATATATAATAGTTATGCATTTATACTTGTATTTAAACACTTCAAAGCATACGTGTATATGTTTGAAAAGATTCACAGTGAATAATTAAATCAGTTAATTCTTTTGTTTTGCTATATAATAAAATTTGGAGACAGAGAGCTAATCTAGAGTCGCTGATCTCTTTTCCTTTAAAAGGAAGTATAAGAATGTATGTCCCCTCTGTTCTTATGAAAGCAAAAAAATGAATTTCAGAAAGATTTTCAGCAGAGAACTAAAGATGAAAGTTGAAATTTGAACTTTCCAACAATTAGGAAGTTCATCTCATTAGAACACCGCCTGACATTCTCTACATTGTAGTTAAACATTCTGTAGCTTTTTAATTAGATTTGTCTTGCAAGAAAGGAAAGTCATTTCTCATGTAGTTTTATCACATGTACTTGCTCACAGAAAGGCATTTTCTGTGTAGTTAAACTTTGTCCATACTGGAGTGGGTAGCTGTTCCCATCTCCAGATCTTCTGAACACAGGGATCGAATTGGTGTCTCCTGCATTGCATGCAAATTCTTTACCAGCTGAGCTACCAGGAAAGCCCAATTAAACTTCAACCATCCTTTAAGACTTTTCTTTTCTCTGGTATCAGTTCTGAATGCACACATATTTGATGGCATAGTTGAGAATGGGAGGGAAATGTGCTTTTACTGAAGAAATTAAAATTTTGCTAAACCAAGAAGAGAAAGTGTTAGGTTTATAGAACTCCCTTCCTTTTGAAGTAAACCTTGAAGGGTTCATATTGGTTTACCTTTGGCATAACTTCACTTAAGCCTAACAAACTTACAAGTATAAATGCTTCTTTGATGTTATGACCCACACTAAACTGAGAGTGATGAATCTGAATGAATGTAAAATAGATAGATAGAAATGCTAATTAAATACACTATTCATACGTTAATCATTAGTGGTTAGAAAAAAATGTTTTACCTTTCAGGTGCTTGGAGGAAAAAAAATGTGTGAATGTTGTTACATATGGGTGGGGGGAAGTTTATGAAATCCAAAACATTTCCAAAACTCAAATTTATGCAGATTATAAATAAGTTCCTTTGGAATCCAAAATAACTGGGTTTCAAAAGTTAAGTGATTCTGGTGGGCAAAAGTAAACATTCCAAGGAATGTGGTCACATGCTTGTTGATGCTCAGACTGTGATTTCAACGACAACCTGATCTAAAGGAAGAGGATGGATTTTTTTAGTAATGAAATCTTTCTTATGTATGACTTGCCGGGAGGGCTGTACATCTCTGATTTGTGTAAGAACACAGATATCTAAGACTTGCCCCCTTCAGAGCAAGTCAGGGACTGCTGGTAGACCACTAGAAGTCTTGGCTGCTTTGTAGGTTGGCATCAGAGCAGAGGTTATGACTACCTGTCCATTCAGTAGGACACCTTGGAACCAGGCTCTTTTGCTCTGGCTTGTGACTAGGAGGTGCAAGTCAGCTCTTGAAAGCCATTCAGGGCTGCTTCCTGAGCCACAGTCTCTTTCCTTGTACCTATTGATTTATATCCACCTGCTTATGAGTGGATAAATAAATTGGTATGGCCTTGGCTAGGATATTTTTAGATACCTGAATGCAAAAATGGGGCATGCACACAAGGTTTCAGAAAAAGTATAGCTAGGTAGTGGAGGAGGAAATGGCAGCACACTCCAGTATTCTTGCCTGAGAAATCCCACCAACAGGGAAGCAATCCAGAAATTCCACTGACAGGGGAGCCTGACAGGCTACAGTCCACGGGGTCGCAGAAGAGTAGGATATGACTGAGAACACAGATCGCATACATGTGGTCAGAAGATCAGTGTGAGTACCACTAGCCAGGTGGTAACATGTTCAGAAGTCAGTATGGTAAAAACAGGAGTCCTAAGAAACTCCCGTTTTCCTGATTCTGGCCTTTCTTTCTTTCCTTTCCTATGATTAGAAGGGCTTTACTACTGTGCTTAAACCTACATTTTCCTCTGCCTGGCATGCAGGTGGAAATTCAATTAATAAAAATTAGTTTGATAGAGGAAAATGGTTTCATGCTTGAAAATGGAAAAAAAATGTAAACGTAAGGATGCAGGCTTATAGAAAAAACATTTTAGCTCTGCTGCAATGCGCACTGGAAACTATGATGAGCTGGATCATTCAAGGAAAAATTCCAAGCCAATTTTTAAAAAGTAGACAGTAACTGAGAAGATTGGTTTCTGGTTAACAATGTCAGAGGTTGTTTTCAAAGTACCTGTGGATCAACAGAGCATTATGTTTAAAAATCACTCAAGCATCAGATTGACATAGCAGGCATCTTGATGGCCTAAAGAACACTAAATGTGTTCTTTCCTTGAGAGTACAGATAGCATAATTACTGTATATTTGGAGTAGCTAAGATGGCCTCTGGTCTCTTTCAATTTAGTATGGTGACTTTATTTTAAACGTTACTTGAATTGCTTCAGTCATCAAGCCCAGCCTCAGGAGTAGACACAATAGGTAATTAGCAATGTTATGTAATTCTAGAATTATCTGAAAGGATTCCAGTTTGCCACTGCTTCTTCCTACCCCCCTCCAGATGCCTGAAATTCCATCATCTAAGCTTCATTCTGTTGGCTTAAAGCTTTGATCTTTGTCAACATTCAAATAACCACTGAAAGATTAACACAAAGCTGTCATCAATCATGTGTACTGGTGTTTCTCAAACAGAGGTCCACAGACCCATAGGAATTCTCATATATATTCTTTACATACTGTAGTTTTACTTCTGAAATCATATAATAGTTTTTTGAGTTATAAAGTCAAAACTCTTTTGCTCTGGTGCATGTTGTTCCTTCAGTCATTTCCAACTCTTTGCAGCCCTGTGGACTGTAGCCTGCCAGCCTCCTCTGTCCATAGGATTCTCCAGGCAAGAATACTGGAGTGGATTACCATTTCCTCCTTTAGGGAGGTCTTCCCGACCCAGGGATCGAGCATGCATCTCCTGTGTCTCATGCATTGCAGGCGGATTTCTTTTACCAGAGCCCTCTTTTGCTCTGGTAATTGGCATCTATTTTTTTGGAAATGGCAATTTTTTTCTTTAAAAGAGATTTTTTTTTTTAATGGTTTTTGAGTTTAGAAACACAGGGCTGCATGCCAGTATCCATGGATGGTCTGATGGCAGGTTTTGTTAGAAGACAGGGGGAAGTCCCAGGGAGAAAGTCAGTGGGGTAAGAATAAGGAAGATACTGAAAGCCGATGTCCCTTCTTCAGTGCTGCACGCAGGCTGTCCTCATGAAGAAGAGCTAGGTTCTCTGACGACTGCAGACAGTGGGCTGACAGCAAATGGAAAGCTGAGTTAAGAGTGCAATCAAGAATAAATGTAGGACACAGGGTGGGCCCTGAAGCCAGGCATGGGACCATCATCCATTCATCATTCATCATGGATGAATGGACTGGACAATCCTTTCCTGTTTGGAAGTGGATCCTTGGCATTGTCTTTCCTTTAAGAAAATGATCCGTGCTGTCTCTCAGCAAAGCATTCATCTTGGGACTTCTGTGTAGCCAGCTGAATGGAACGTGGGGCCAAGAAAACAGAAAAGCTGAATCACCAAAGGTCGTGTCACTTGCCTGGGATCACACATGAAGTTTCGGCAATGTCAGAGTTGACAGACCACAGGGTTGTCCTGGCTTCCTGCTCACAGTGTTGGCTCTCAAACGTTTCATTGTCCTCGGCTGCATCTCAGACGTGTGCACCGTGACCCAGGATTATCCGATCTGACCTCATAGGAAAGGTTTCTTGCCTTTCAATGGTTTTTCTGTTCTTCCTCCTCCTCATTTCCTTCGGGGTTTAGGTTCTTAATGTTTTTATTTATTTCTCTTTTTTTCCTCCTGAGGGTAGAAGTATTGTATAAATCACCTTTGTCTTCACAGTTTCAGTGAGACTATAACTGAACCTCCTTTTTTTCCTTTCTGACATACAAGAAGTCCATGGACTTCAGGCAAGATGTGCTGCTGTCTCTCTTCACCTCCATCTCCACTGATTCTTAACCTTTTCTGTGCCACTGACACCTTTGACCTTCAAAGAAGCCTGTGGATGCCTTCTCTAGATAATGTTTTGACATGCTTAACGTAAAAGACATAGAGTTACATAGAATCACAAAGCAAACCAATTACACTGAGGAACAGTTTCTAACATGTTAAAACACCAAAAGAAAACAACAAAAAAAGAAAAACCCCACTAAAACACTAAATTTTTGATATAGCAATATATGTGCTTCTTTATTAATTCTTAAATAACAAGGGTGGCAAGTTTAATAAATGTCATAATTTCAAATCGGTGATAAGAGTAAGTGGGTTGTGAAGATATCTACAACTACTGCAGTGTGATAGAAAAGTATCTGTGATTTCTATTACCGATGATCATAGTAACAGACACTGTAGTGGTTGCTTAACTTCATAACTGAAGGAAATAATAAATTGCAATTCAGGGTTAGTGAAAATAAAGACGTCTTTTTTTCCCTCTATGATTCTACCAATCAGTCTTATTTTTATTGTTTGACTGCACCATAGGGCATGAGGGATCTTCGTTCCCTGAGCAAGGATTGAACCCACGCCCCCTACAGTGAAAGCACAGAGTCTTAACCATTGGACCTCCAGGGAAGTCCCCAAGATGTCTCTTTTTAAAGTCCCAAGTTTACAGACTCTGAATTCTATCCAAGGACCTTAGCTTGAGAATCTCTGGCCAAGAAGATTTGATGGATTCTTGGATCTGATAATTTTTTTATTGTATAATTATGAGAACAGGTTTTGGTATGGAAGATGCAACTGAATTTCCAAACACTTCCTCCCAAATTTTCCCCTCAAATTTAATTTTTTTATATGCAAAGGTAGACCCAAGCAAGCTTTGATGGAATGCCAGAGAACTGGCAAGGTTGATGCCAGTCATAACCTTGTTTTCCTCCATTCTCTTGATGTGTTAAACATCAGAGAGGCTGGAATTGGTGCTGCTGCCTTAGCCAAGGCAACTGAATGGCCTCTGTCTTGGGAGCTGGATTCCCTACTTCCTTTGGCAACTCTAAGCAAGGGAGTATATATACCACGCTGTTCCCACATGTTTATATAGTTTTTCTTCAAAGGACTTCTTAAAACAGATGTTGCCTTTCCATGAGAGAAGCCTCTGGATTCTGCTTCACAGAGAACAGATCATGCTGTTTCTGACACTGTGTTTTGGGGGGAGAAAATCCAATTCTACTGATGGTGGTTTTTCCACTGGAATTTTTGACCACAGTGTGCATAGACATAGGTATCTATCCACCTAATTTCATCTTCAGTCTTTCCAAGAATCTATTTTGAATAAATTTACTCTACATTTCTATTCTAACCATTCCTATTAATCCAAATGTGGTTTCACTTATTCACTCTTGGTTTATATGGACAGTTCTCTTATTAGCTAGGTACTATTCTCGATGCCTGTGTGAATCAGAAGCAAAGGAAAATACAGGCAAATGTATTCTTGGGTTTTATGACAATGCAAAGTTGTTCATAGGGAATTGAGGAAACAGTTACTATAATGATATATCAAGAAGTAGATCGATCAATCAAAACATATACCTTGAGTATAAATTGGGTTTTGTTCATTTAAAGAATTTAAATTATTTAAATTAATTTTGTTTAATTTGAAGAGCTAGCACATTTTCTTTTTTTTTACTTCTCTCATATTTTTACTGGAGTATAACTGCTTTGCAATTTTGTGTTTGTACAGTTTCTGCTGTACAACGGAATGAATCAGCTATGTGCTGTGCTTGCTTGCTCAGTCGTGTCCGACTCTTTGCAACCTCATGGACTGTAGCCCCCCAGGCTCCTCTGTCTATGGGGATTCTCCAGGCAAGAATACTGGAGTGGGCTGCCGTGCCCTCCTCCAGAGGATCTTCCCAATCCAAGCATCAAACATAGGTCTCCTGCACTGCAGGCAGATTCTTTACCAGCTGAGCTACCAAGGAAGCCCGAAGCAGCTATATGTATACATATATCCCCTCCCTCATGGATCTCCCACCCTATCCATCTAGGTCATCACAGAGCGCTGAACTCAGCTCCCTGTGCTATTCAGCAGCTTCCCACATATGAAAGCATGTATGTGGAATCAAAATGTATTGTTTTAACCATTTTTAAGTATATAGTTCAGTAGTGGTAAGTATATTCAAATCTAGCACATTTTATTTTAAGCTTGACTCTTAGCAGTGCTGTTCTTTGCTGTGGATGTGGATGTTGCTTCACATAGTGTGTATCATTACAACTCCCATCTTGGCATCTTTATGTCACAACTTGCATGCTGTGGACATTCAAAGATATGTTCTCTTCATCACACTGCTTTAGCTGGCCAGCACTGAGAGACTTGCCAGGGGTGTGCTGGTAAATGCTTGACAACTGGCTCTCCAGAGGAAACGAAGGCCAGGTTTGTAACATTTGCCAGTTTTCGTGGTGTAAATCTTCCCACCAAAAATGAGTTCAGGCTACTCAAATGACTTCACTGAACAACAGTGTTGGGAAAAGATGAGCATCAGTGGCTTTTGTAAGCCAGTGCAAACCAGCTCTAGCATCTCATTCCAGACTCACTGTTCCTAATGACAAAGAGCTATAGTTTTCTATATCTGGGTTGTTTTTTTCTCTTTTTGGTCATACTCAATTATCCAGCAGTGTTAGAGATAGAGACAGGGGATGTGAGGGAGGTAGGGAGAGGGAGAGAAACACACACATCCAGATAAAAACTGTTCCTCTGATACTTCCTCTCCAAGTTGATCTCTGGGATTTCAGTTTTGGTAATAGCATTATATGGCCTCATTATAGGCAGATTTATGTTCTGCTTTAATACTACTCATTATTACTGATGTCACCTACTAAATGATTCCAGAAGCTAAATGTGACATGTTAGAGATTCAAGTCTTACACCTACATCAATCCCAGTCTCACACCAGCTTTTTACAGGCCACACATATTCCACTTAACTAGGGAAGTCATAAAAATTTCATCTGATGAAGCAGGTTCTGTAGTTCCTTTTCAGTATTCACTTAAGTATTATCTAGAATGAGATAGTCTTCAAGCAGAAACATTTCATCTTTAAAATACTTTTAGTGTACTAGAATCCTCTTAGTTGAAATCAGGGTACATTATGTCTACAGAATTCCCCCAACTGACCAAATCTGGCAAAAAGGAACTGCTGTTGATATAGCATGGATTTCCACTGGCTCTTAAAGCTTACCACATTCTTTCCTAAATGTCTGTAAACTCTTTATTCTGGAAGTATAAAAAGGATGCTGACTAATGGCTTCTAGAATCCAACTCTTTACTCTTTCTTTGAAAATTAGGACTTTCCAGGGTGACATGGTTAAGTTGCCCAATTGTCTTCTGTTTTTCCTCATTTATAGAACACTGCTTCAGACTCTAAGAGAGTAATTGTATATCTAGATGCAATTTATACACCACACAATTCATTTATTCAAAGCATGCAATTCAGTGGTTTCTAATGTATCACAGACTTGTGTAACCATTAGCACCATCAATTACAGAATATTTTCATCACTGAAAAGAAGCTCTGTATTCATTAGTAGTCATTTCCCATTCCCTCCATCTTGTGGGCCAAGGAAACCACTAATCTACTTCTGTCTCTGTAATCTGGCTATTCTGCATGTTTCATAGTAATGAAATAATACAATGCATAGTCTTTTGTGACTGGTTTCTTTCTCTTAGCATATTTCAAAGTTTACCTAAGTAGTAACATATATTAGTACTTCATATATTCTCCAGTATGATTTGTAAAAATTTTCTCCCATACTACAGCTTGTGTTTCCTCTTCCTTGATGGTATCCTTTGCAGAATAAATAATTTTAATTTTGATGGAGTCCAATTTTTTTAAAAAAAGTTTTCTTTTGTTCATGTCCATCCCAAACTCCTTATCTATCCCTTCCCCTCATCCTTCCCTCCAACTATTTAAAATAGATAACCAACAAGGACCTACTGTATAGCACATTGAACTCTGCTCAATGCTATGTGGCAGCCTGGAAGGGAGCAGAGTTTGGGGGAGAATGGATATATGTATATGCATGTCTGAGTCCCTTCACTGTTCACATGAAACTATCACAATATTGTTAACTGGCCATACCCCATACAAAATAAAAAGTTTTTTTTTTTAAATAAATTAAAAAATATTTTCTTTCATTGCTTGTGCTTTTGTGTCATTTCTAAGAATCCATCACCTAATTTGAGGTCATGAAGACTTCAGCTAATTTTTTTTTCTAAAAGTTTTATAGACTTAGCTCTTACATTTAGGTCTCTGATTCATCTTGTATTAATTTTTTTTACATAGTGTAATTGTGATCCAACTTCATTCTTTTGTATATAAATATCCAGCTGCCTCAGCATTATATGTTAAAAAG
Source organism: Bubalus kerabau (assembly GCF_029407905.1). Taxonomy (NCBI): domain Eukaryota; kingdom Metazoa; phylum Chordata; class Mammalia; order Artiodactyla; family Bovidae; genus Bubalus; species Bubalus kerabau. The sequence continues at coordinate 157,691,400 of NC_073626.1, forward strand.
ATTGTTCTTTCTCCATTAAATTGTCTTGGCATTCTTGTTGAAAATAAATTGAGTAAAATCTTGATTTAACTAAGTGGAAGTCTTAAGGAACACTGGGTCATCACTCAGGTGACTGATGGCAAGTTACTTTACTTCTGTTTCTCTAAATATCATTAGGTTAATTTGAATGCACATAGCACAAAGTGAGGAGTTGTGTGTCACTGTCCGCCAGCGAGAAAGTTCTAATGAAGTGCCCAGGACATTGCTCTTCACTTTGTTCTATTTAGCAGTTTGCTGATGATTTGAATGGGGACACATGTTTACTAAGCTTTCAGAAAACTCAAAGCTTAAAAGAGGATAATTCAATACTGCACGTGATAAAAAGGAATGCATTTGAGTCAGTTCTAATGGTGGATGAACATAGAGCCTATTATAGAGTTAAGTGGGCTTCCCTAGTAGCTCAGCTGGTAAAGAATCTGCCTGCAGTGCAGGAGACCCAGGTTCGATCCCTGGGAAGGAAAGATCCCCTGGAGAAGGGAATGGCAACCTACCCCAGTACTCATGCCTGGAGAATTCCATGGACAGGGGACCTGGTGGACTACAGTCCATGGAATCACAAAGAATCGGACACGACTGTGCGACTAACTTTCCTTTTCCTTTATAGAGTTAAGTAAGTCAGAAAAAGAAAAACAAATATTGTATATTAATGCATATATATGGAATCTAGAAAGATGGTACTGATGAACCTATTTGCAAGGCAGCAGTGAAAACACAGACATAGAGAACAGGCTTGCGGACACAGTGGGGGAAGGAGAGGTGAGATGAATTGAGAGAGAAGCTTGAAAACATATATTACCATATGTAAAATAGACAGTCAGTGGGAATTTGCTGTATGACTCAGGGAGCTCAAACTGGTGCTCTGTGACAACGAAGAGGGGTGGGATGGGGTGGGAGGTAGGAGGGATATTCAAGAGGGAGGGGACATATGTATACCTGTGATTCATATGATTCATGCTGATGTATGACCATTCATGCTGAAACCAACACAATATTGTATAGCAATCATCCTCCAATTAAAAATAAATTAATTAAAATATGCTACAAGTGATAGAATCAAAATTCAAAATACTCTTCATGGGTCAGAAAACTAGATCACAATGAACTAAAAGAAGGCAGCCTGAGATAAATAGGAACACTTAGTTTCAAGAATTAATTGCTAAAGTATTGGGTATTAGAGACTTGCCTGGAGGCTTTAGTTAGTAGAATTATAGTTCCTAGATTTGGGGGTTAATAGTCCCATCGTACTCTGCATTACTTTCTCCATATATTCAAGCAGACCTTTATGCAGGCCCCAGAATCCACTTGATATCCTGTCATAACTTGGGAAGAAGCTTATGTAGCTAATAGGTTTCTAACTATTATTTCTGGGTAAGGTGTACCAACAAAAGTGTCTGTGAGAGACATATGGAAGCATGTCTCAAACATGGGGAATGTTTGAAAAAAAGATGAAATGGTCTAGCCTGGAAAAGAAAAGATTAAAGAAGATATGGTATGTATATTCAAATATTAAAACAGCTACATGCTTCATAGAGGAATACATAATTTTTTAACTTTATGTTTCTGAACATCAATACTAGGAACAATGTATGTATTGTATTTTTACTCAAATGGGAAAAAAACTTTCTAACAACTGCAACTCTATGACCCAAGAAAGGTCTGACTTGTGAGGGATGAATACAATCTCTATATCCTCTAAAGCAAAAATGGAAAGTTTACCTATTGGGGATACTATGAAAGAGACGGGGAAAATGGCAGGGTAAGAGCCCTTTCAAATAGTGATGTGAATAATTCTCTCCATCCATTCTTGCCTTAAAGCTGTAGACACCTGGCTCTGAACACAGATTTCCCTCTTCACAGAAATTCAAGGGCCCCAATGATAGCATTACATTTTGCTCTGCCATAGGATATAGAACTCTTTCCTAATTCAGCCACAACCCATACATGTATGGTTTCTCTCCACAATGAAGCTTAGTCATCTTCACCAAAACCATTTTTTTTTTTAATCAGTTGAACATTGGTCTTAGTTTAGAAAAAAAACTTCGCATACGTTTTTTTTGCACATTAGTTCATTGAAGAAAGCCCATTCCATTTCATAAAAAATTGAGCACTCTAGATCAGGTGCTCCTTTAGTGAAATTTTGTCCTCTTTTTTTCTTCCATTTATAAGGTGCCTTCTGGCGACCACTTCTTGGAGGCCTGGTGATCAGTCTACAAACACTGCATCCTGATGTTAAGTTCTCCATTGCTGCTCCCGCTTCAAATGTGCAGTCAAGCCTATACATGGGAATACTGGTCCCCAGTAAGCTGATGGTAGAAGCTGCACGAGCAAAATACCTGCTTCTTCCCAAAATATGTTACTGGATGAGAGCTAAATGCCATAGTAGAACATCTATTTGGGGGAATTATGCCTCAATTGATCTAGACCAACAATGCCACATCTAGGAGTAACACTTATATCAAAACTTTCATATTCTGATCTGACCAGTCTCATGTACATCCTGATTGTGAACGGAGTATAAAGGAGAATACCTCTATTCTTTCTTGTTCCTAGGCTTGTTTTCATTTTGAATAAGGAATTCTGTAAGTCTAGAATAATCAAGTACAAGTGGTAGTCTACAGATACATATACGCACACACAGACACTAGCAACTCAGTAACACTGTGGCTTTTTTGTTATTGTTTTTTAAAATTTGAGATGTCAGATGCCATATATTGATTAATTTTATTATAAATATTTAGTTATTTATTTGGCTGTGTCGGGTCTTCGTTGTGGCACGCGGGATCTTCACTGCACCATGCAGGAGGTTTCAAGGCGGTGCCCTGACTCTCTAGCTGTGGTGCAGTCTCAGTCGTTCTAGCACATGGGTTTAGTTGCTCCAAGCCGTGTGGGATCTTAGCTCCCTCACTAGGGATGGAGCCGCCATCCCCTGCATTGTAAGGCAGATTCTTAACCACTGGAGCACCAGGGAAGTCCCATATATTGATAAACTTTAAAATACCTCTTCTAAACTTTTTCTTTCTTTCAGGTACCCCCAATCCTTCTCTCTTAAACATGCTACATAAAATACTAGTAACAGATTAACAGCTGAAAAGAAAAACTCTACCAATATTCCAGTGCTGTTATCATGAAACTATAATGAAATGTGTTGTATTGAAGGAATCAATATTGGCACATGCCTTTCAGTTGATTTGGTTGAAAGGAAAATGGCCAATTCTCACATTTCTCCCTCCTTCTACTATCACAAAAAAAGCATTGAGTAAGAGACATTTCAACATCTTTCAGTTGCAAGGAGGAAAGTTGGCATGTCCTAGGCAGTTAATCTCGAAGGATGGGTAAAGTTTAGATAAAAGGCCCAAATGATTTCCTCCTTCAATCTTAAAACAGCCTCTGCTGAAATAAATATTTCCAAAATTCATAGGGCATGAACCAGAAAGGAGATAATGCTTTGAAATATGGGAGTGTAAATATGCATCATCAGTTTAATGGTTCCTCTTAAAAAAGAAAATATTTTGAAAACTCTTGGTGAGGTGTGAAGAGTCTTAAATTCTCTGCCCAGCACTGCTAATTCCTAGCTCTGTGTTATGGTACAGGTAACTCAGCCTCACAGAATCTTAGTTTTTTCATCTGTACAATGAAATGTCATTCTAAATGTCACAGCATCAGAATATTGAAAAGATTCAATAAATTAACATGTATGAATTGTTGAGCATCATATTGGACTCTGTAGGTATTCATCTATATTCAGCTAATAGAAATGTCTGTAATTTTTTTAAAAAGTAAATTGGAATTAGTCTGTTAATTTTTAAACATTTTCATGATTGAATATATCATTTTAAAGGCAGTGCATGCATTTTTTATTTGAGACAAAAATAATACTGTACAGTTGCATGAGTGTATGTATTTATGGACATACCCACATATTCATATGTACACATATAATTCATTTAGTAAGCAGGAAAATAGTGACACCCAATAATTATTGAAGGCCTTCCCATGATTGACTTTTAATTTCTCCAAATTATCACATCATAAACTGTGAAGTGTAAAATTTCACCCCATAAGCTCTCTAGTCCCACTGGGAAGTCCCATCTGATACTGGCCATTAGGAAGTTTTGCTTTGCTGACAGGTAGCATATGTGGGTGAGTTTCAGTTTTAAGTGACCGCAAATTAGTCCATCAGATCTAAAAAGCTGGTGAGTAGTCAGTGAATAATTCTTTGTAGAAAGAATTTTGGAATCAGACACAGCTGGTTTGGGAAACTGGGGGTCTTATTAGTTGTTTAATCTTGAAGGTATTGCTTAATTTTTCTGAATTTCCATTCTCTTATTTGGCATGCTGCAGTCCGTGGGGTCACAAAGAGTTGGATATGACTTAATGACTCAACAACAGCAACAACATCTATGAACAAATGCCAGGCCATTTGCCTAAAATAAAAACAATAGTTATCTCTGAACAATTTCATACTTGCTGTTTCTACTTCAACTTCACAGGTCTTCTTTAAGCTCTTTAAATATACGGAGCTATTTTTCCACCTCAGGACCTTTGCACACACTTCACATTAAGTCAGGAACTTCATAGGTAAGAGATAAAATTACCTGACCTCCCTTATGACTTTCCTGTCTCATACCACATATTATCATTTACAATCATTTCATTTGTTTGGTTTAACTATAACTTGCTGAACTACCTTACTGATATACAGGTTCTTTGAAGGACCTGTCTTGTTTACTACCATATTCTGAGTGTCCAGTAAAGTGCCTGATAGGATTCAGTGAAAAGTGTTGCCTGAATAACTTAGCCTTTGCAGGGTTGTTGAATGAATTAAATCATTTATAGCATAGTCTACTTTTTTGATAGTAAAACTTTAAAAAACTAAATTTTAGGGCCACAGTTGGCACAAGATGTATCTAGTTCATTTGTTAAAGTAGTTTTGCTTGAATGCCAGAGCCCCTGTCTGTGTGGAGTTAAAGTCATTGCTGATCCACTGAGGGCCAGCTTCTAGAGGAAAATCCCCATCAAACAGACAAAGTGTGATTTAAAAAACAAAAAGAAGTAGGAAAAAAAAAAAAAATTTGAAAAAGCAGACAAGGTGTCTCCCATGGAAGATATTCTCAGCTTAAGAAGCACCAGCAGCAATTTCCAACACTTTCGTTTTCTGGATGCAAGACTTACCCATTTACTCAAAGATAAGGTTTTCTTCACCCCACTTAAAGCATGGCGATGTTGTCATTACAAATCTGGTCGTGCACCCCTAACATGAGTTTGAAATATGTGGGCTTCTCTTCTCACTTTTTCTTAGAGCAAAAGAAAGCTGCTTCAGTGAGCCGCATCTGTATTTTAAATAAAACTGTAATTTAAAACCCACTGGAAAAGATTAGTTAAGCTATTGAAGGGTGCTTCTACTCTATTTTTCCAACTGATGACTTAAGTCCAGGTCTCTTTAAATGAATCCAAGCAGATCATGGGAGAAAGGAGGGGTCTCCAGATGCCTTCTTAAAATCGGACGAAAGCCAGTAAAAACTAATGATCTAACAACAAACAACTGCCAATTCTGTGTCACTGAGTCATCTTCTGTTGGGAAGTGTTTGTATTTCATTAGGCTTTTAAGTACCGCAAGCTGATTTATCATTTTCATCTTTATTTTCTTAGCGGGTTGTCATGAAACTTCACATCATTAATGTGAAGAATAAAGTGCCAAATAAGCTATAATTTCCTAGATGAGTACAGTAATGATGATAATAATCACTGAAGGCTCTCACATTTATTTATATCAACTGAACTCCAAGATGGTACAAAAATCACCCTTCAGAATATTTAATCACCTCCTTCCTACTCCATCTTCCCATCTCTGTTCTCATTCTGATCTCTAGCAGTTTTTGCTTTTTTTTTTTTCTCATGAAACTCAACCCACATCTAATCTCTTGGCTTGGCCTTCTTTCTAACATTGCTCATCATCCTTATATTCTGTCCCCTTTTTTTTTGTTGTTGGGAGTTTTCTGTGCAATATTTATTGTGCCATCTCTAAAGATACCATCAAGAAAATCACAAGTAACTTCTGACAGGAAATTAAATAAAATCACATAGAGAAAATAAAATAAATTTCCTTATTTAAAGGCACTACTCAAAATGGAAAGTTGTAAATATTACTTGAGTTTTTGTATGTTTTTTCTAATTAAGAAAGTTATTCCCTCCTGTATGTCTTCAATTAATATGTGCTACCAGCTCTCCAGATGGCCATACCTTTACGTTAGTGTATGCCTGCTTTCTTAGTGATGAAAGATGCTAACTTGTTACATGGTTTGGGAGAAATTATTTGTAAAGTTCTTTTACCCAATAAATAAAGACTCCAAGAGAAATGTACCATGTCCAGTAATCTAAACAGCCTAATTAATTATAACCTCATGCCTCAGAAATTGAAACACTTAGACTGGTGTACAATAAGATTACAAATATTGGATAGGTTGCTGTGTTATTGTTGTTCAGTTGCTAAGTCATGTCTGACTCTTTGTGACCCTATGAACTGCAGCATGCCAGGCTTCCCTGTCCTCTATCTCCAGGAGTTTGCTCAAACTCATGTCCATTAAATTACTGCAGAGAATATTGAAACATAAATTCAGGGAATTTTCAATCCTTCACCATCAAGGGCGATCTGATTCAAGTGAATGTCCAGGCAAGCATTTTTATAATTTTTTTGAAACTATGACCCAAAGTAAGAAATTGATATTATATATCGACCCCAATACACACCACACACACATCATAGCTACAACTAAGGTCTTGTGAAATTATAGCCTCTTTGTATATGAGAGGTGAGTGTGCTTGTTCTGTTCCGGGTGTAATAAAGAGTCAATGCGGTCGAAGCAGAGTGAAAGAATGGTGTAGGGGGTGAGCTCAGAAGCATGCAGGAACCAGGTGATGGGAGGTGGGCCATTCTAAGCATGTGATGGGAGACTTCTGGGGGATTTCTATAGAGAAGGGACATCTTATGACTTGGTTTGAACAGGATTGTCCTGTCTGCTGAATCATCAACAGATTGTAAAAGGTCAATATGGAAGCTGGAGACCAGCTAGGAGCCTCTTCTGATAATGAGGGTGAAGAACAATGGAGATGGGACCAGGGCAGTAGTGGTGAAATAGGTAAAAACAAAACAGTTCATTTCTGAATAGATTGTAAAGGTAGAGGTATCTTGAGAAACTAGATGTATGATGTGATAGAAAAGCATAAGAATAGGGATGACTCCCAGGTTTAACCTGAATAACTTGAAAGATGGAGATAAGGAGAAAAAAACCAATTAAAGGAATAAGAGTGTATGTATAAGCTGGTAATCACTGTTACCTAAAAGATGATGCTCTGAAAGTGCTGCATTCAATATGCCAGCAAATTTAGGAAACTCAGCAGTGGCCACAGGACTGGAAAAGCTCAGTTTTCATTCCAATCCCAAAGAAAGGCAATGCTGAAGAGTGCTCAAACTACTGCACAATTGCACTCCTCTCACACACTAGTAAAGTAATGCTCAAAATTCTCCAAGCCAGGCTTCAACAGTTTGTGAACCATGAACTACCAGATGTTCAAGCTGGATTTAGAAAAGGCAGAGGAACCAGAGATCAAATTGCCAACATCCATTGGATCATAGAAAAAGCAAAAGAGTTCCAGAAAAACATCTACTTCTGCTTTATTGACTATGCCAAAGCCTTCGACTGTGTAGATCACAACAAATTGTGGAAAATTCTGAAAGAGATGAGAATACCAGACCACCTGATCTGCCTCCTGAGAAATCTGTATGCAGGTCAGGAAGCAACAGTTAGAACTGGATATGGAATAACAGAGTGGTTCCAAATAGGAAAAGGAGTATGTCAAGGCTGTATATTGTCACCCTGCTTATTTAACTTATATACAGAGTACATCATGAGAAATGTTGGTCTGGATGAAGCACAAGCTGGAATCAAGATTGCTGGGAGAAATATCAATAACCTCAGATATGCAGATGACACCACCCTTATGGCAGAAAGTGAAGAACTAAAGAGCCTCTTGATGAAACAGAAAGAGGAGAGTGAAAAGGTTGGCTTAAAGCTCAACATTCAGAAAACAAAGATCATGGCATCTGGTCCCATCACTTCATGGCAAATAGATGGGGAAACAGTGGAAACAGTGTCAGACTTTATTTTTGGGGGCTCCAAAATCACTGCAGATGGTGACTGCAACCATGAAATTAAAAGATACTTACTCCTTGGAATAAAAGTTATGACCAACCTAGACAGCATATTAAAAAGCAGAGACATACTTTGCTAACAAAGGTCCATCTAGTCAAAGCTATGGTTTTTCCAGTAGTCATGTATGGATGTGAAAGTTGGACTATAAAGAAAGCTGAGCCCCAAAGAATTGATGTTTTTGAACTGTGCTGTTGCAAATGACTGTTGAGAGTCCCTTGGACTACAGGGTGATCCAACCAGTCCATCCTAAAGGAAGTCAGTCCTGAATATTCATTGGAAGGACTGATGTTGAAGCTGAAACTCCATTAATTTGGCCACCTGATGTGAAAAACTGACTCATTTGAAAAGACCTTGATGCTGGGATAGATTGAGGGCAGGAGGAGAAGGGGACAACAGAGGATGAGATGGTTGGATGACATCACTGACTCAATGGACATGAGTTTTGAGTAAACTCTGGGAGTTGGTGATGGACAGGGAGGCCTGGCATGCTGCAGTTCATGGGGTTGCAAAGAGTTGGACATAACTGAGCGACTGAACTGAACTGAGCTGAACCATTGAGGACAATTGAGATTGGAGTTCAGTTCTACCTGGGATTCTCTGAGGGACCATATAGAACACATTTCCTAATTTTCCTGCCAAGTAGTGGGAATCCGTAGTATCTATTCTGAAATTCCTGTCTTCATAAGCTGAAGAATTCTTCTGAGGGGTTAAGTCCCTAACTGCTTGAGGTCCAAGGAACTGGAGAAAGTCCTTAGGCAGAGAAACAGAGAGATGGGCCTGAGGACATAGGACAGGACACCCACAGGTGTGAAGACTGAGCCCTGCTTGGTGATTCAGAAGATGAGGAGCCTGGGAAGGAGTGGCCAGTGTAATGGGAGGAAAAATAGAATAATTTGGTGGCTGGGAGTTGAGAAAAGTAATTCCAGAAGGGAATGGTACCAAACAGTAGTTAGTAGACTTTGCACCACAGAATTTGAGAACCCTTTCACTGTAGTAGGTCAGGATGGAAATTCAGTAGCATTAAGTTCAAGAGGAAGAGAAAAGTTGGAGACAGTTTGAGAAACTTACCAGAGCTTTGCTGTAAAGAGGAGCAGAGGAAAAGGAGGCTGGAGAGGCAGCAGGATGTTCTTACTGTGAAAGCCATATTAGGGTGGGATGAAAAGCAGAGATCTAATAGACGTGTCTGAGGCTTCTGGCATCATTCAGAGGAAGGACCCTTTGGTTTGGCAGAACCAGTGATAGTAGTCACTGGTAGTCACTCTACCTTTAGGGTCTAGGATTATTGATCTTAGCATGAGTCACACTGGTGACCTTCTCTCTTTCTAAATCTAGAGGATGAATAGGTTCAAAATCAGATTTAAAACTAGTCTTAAAGATTTGATAAAAATGTTATATTAAGGTGTAGTACCACTGCAGAAAATTCTGAAAGAGAAGGAAATACCAGACCACCTGACCTGCCTCTTGAGAAACCTGTATGCAGGTCAGGAAGCAACAGTTAGAACTGGACATGGAACAACAGATTGGTTATAAATAGGAAAAGGAGTATGTCAAGCTTATATATTGTCACCCTGCTTATTTAACTTCTATGCAGAGTACACCATGAGAAACACTGGACTGGAAGAAACAAAGCTGGAATCAAGATTGCTGGGAGAAATACCAATAACCTCAGATATGCAGATGACAACACCCTTATGGCAGACAGTGAAAGTGAAGTGAAGTTAAGTTGCTCAGTCGTGTCCGATTCTGTGACCCCATGGATGGTAGCCTACCAGGCTCTGCCATACATGGGATTTTCCAGGCAAGAATACTGGCATGGGCTGCCACTTCCTTCTCCAGGGGATCTTCCCAAACCAGGGATCAAACCCGGGTCTCCTGCATTGCAGACACACGCTTTACCATCTGAGCCACCAGGGAAACCACTGGCAGACACCAAAGAGGAACTAAAAAGCCTCTTGATGAAACAGAAAGAGGAGAGTGAAAAAGTTGGCTTAAAGCTCAACATTCAGAAAATGAAGATCATGGCATCTGGTCCCATCACTTCATGGCAAATAGATGGGGAAACAGTGGAAACAGTGTCAGACTTTATTTTTGGGGCTCCAAAATCACTGCAGATGGTGATTGCAGCCATGAAATTAAAAGACGCTTTCTCCTTGGAAGGAAAGTTATAACCAACCTAGATAGCATATTAAAAAGCAGAGACATTACTTTGCCAACAATGGTCTGTCTAGTCAAGGCTATGGTTTTTCCTGTGGTCATGTATGAATGTGAGAGTTGGACTGTGAAGAAAGCTGAGCGCTGAAGAATCGATGTTTTTGAACTGTGGTGTTGGAGAAAAGACTCTTGCGAGTTCCTTGGACTGCAAGGAGATCCAACCAGTTCATCCTAAAGGAGATCGGTCCTGGGTGTTCATTGGAAGGACTGATACTGAAGCTGAAACTCCAGTACTTTGGCCACCACATGCGAAGAGTTGACTTATTAGAAAAGACTCTGATGCTGGAAGGCATTGGGGGCAGGAGGAGAAGGGGACGACAGAGGATGAGATGGCTGGATGGCATCACCGACCTGATGGACATGAGTTTGGGTGAACTCCAGCAATTGGTGATGGACAGGGAGGCCTGGCGTGCTGGGATTCATTGGGTCGCAAAGAGTCGGACATGACTGAGCAACTGAACTGAACTGAACTCAAGAATTTGATAACAAAGGTTGTATTTTAAACTAACTTAGCAAAGATTTTTCAGGCTATATTAAAAGAACATGGAGCATTTCATAGAACTTAAAGCCAGTCTGTATATGTATATTTACGTGTGTGCATGTATGTGGAAGAAAAACTTCAAATACAGTTAAACAAATTCTGAAAGGCATTTAGTGTGATTAGACCATTCAGGTATGACCTAAATCAAATCCCTTATGACTATACAGTGGAAGTGAGAAATAGATTTAATGGACTAGATCTGATAGACAGAGTGCCTGATGAACTAGACGGAGGTTCGTGACATTGTACAGGAGGCAGGAATCAAGACTATCCCCAAGAAAAAGAAATGCAAAAAAGCAAAACGCTGTCTGAGGAGGCCTTACATATAGCTGTGAAAAGAAGAGAAGTGGAAAGCAAAGGAGAAAAGGAAAGATATACCCATTTAAATGCAGAATTCCAAAGAATAGAAAGGAGAGATAAGAAAGCCTTCCTCAGAGATCAATGCAAAGAAATAGAGGAAAACAATAGAATGGGAAAGACTAGAGATCTCTTCAAGAAAATTAGAGATACCAAGGGAACATTTCATGCAAAGATGGGCTTAATAAAGGACAAAAATGGTATGGACCTAACAGAAGCAGAAGATATTAAGAAGAGGTGGCAAGAATACACAGAAGAACTGCACAAAAAACATCTTCATGACCCAGATAATCATGATGGTGTGATCACTCACACTCACCTAGAGTCCGACATTCTGGAATGTGAAGTCAAGTGGACCTTAGGAAGCATCACTACAAACAAAGCTAGTGGAGGTGATGGAATTCTAGTTGAGCTATTTCAAATCCTAAAAGATGATGCTGTGAAAGTGTTGCAATCAATATGCCAGCAAATTTGGAAAACTTAGCAGTGGCCACAGGACTGGAAAAGCTCAGTTTTCATTCCAATCCCAAAGAAAGGCAATGCAAAGAATGCTCATACTACCACACAATTGCACTCATCTCACACACATGGAAAGTAACGCTCAAAATTCTCCAAGCCAGGCTTCAGCAGTATGTGATTCGTGAACTTCCAGATGTTCAAGCTGGTTTTAGAAAAGGCAGAGGAACCAGAGATCAAATTGCCAACATCCACTGGATCATGGAAAAAGCAAGAGAGTTCCAGAAAAACATCTATTTCTGCTTTATTGACTATGCCAAAGCCTTTGACTGTGTGGATCACAATAAACTGTGGAAAAATTCTGAAAGAGATGGGAATACCAGACCACCTCACCTGCCTCTTGAGAAACCTGTATGCAGGTCAGGAAGCAACAGTTAGAACTGGACATGGAATAACAGACTGGTTCCAAATAGGAAAAGGAGTATGTCAAGGCTGTATATTGTCACCCTGCTTATTTAACTTATATGCAGAGTACATCATGAGAAACACTGGGCTGGAAGAAGCACAAGCTGGAATCAAGATTGCTGGGAGAAATCTCAATAACCTCAGATATGCAGATGACAGCACCCTTATGGCAGAAAGTGAAGAGGAACTAAAGAGCCTCTTGATGAAAGTGAAAGAGGAGAGTGAAAAAGTTGGCTTAAAGCTCAACATTCAGAAAATGAAGATCATGGCATCTGGTCCCATCACTTCATGGCAAATAGATGGGGAAGCAGTGGAAACAGTGTCAGACTTTATTTTTTTGGGCTCCAAAATCACTGCAGATGGTGACTGCAGCCATGAAATTAAAAGACGCTCACTCCTTGGAAGGAAAGTTATGACCAACCTAGACAGCATATTAAAAATCAGAGACATTACTTTGTCAATAAAGGTCTGTCTAGTCAAGGCTATGGTTTTTCCAGTAGTCATGTATGGATGTGAGATTTGGAGTATACAAAAAGCTGAGCATCAATGGGTTGATGCTTTTGAACTATGGTGTTGGAGAAGACTCTTGAGAGTCCCTTGGACTGCAAGGAGATCCAACCAGTCCATCCTAAAGGAGATCAGTCCTGGGTGTTCATTGGAAGGACTGATGTTGAAGCTGAAACTCCAATAATTTGGCCACCTGGTGTGAAGAACTGACTCATTTGAAAAGATCCTGATGCTGAGAAAGATTGAAGGCAGGAGGAGAAGGGAATGACAGAGGATGAGATGGTTTTTGGCATCACCGACTCAATGGACATTGGTTTGGGTGGATTCCGGGAGTTGGTGATGGACAGGGAAGCCTGGCGTGCTGCAGTTCATGGGATTGCAAAGAGTTGGACACGACTGAGTGACTGAACTGAACTGAACCTTTTTATTCCCCCCATGGGATTCAATGTTTCTGTTTTTCATGTCTGTTAATTGACTTTACAGGCTAACTATCTCTTTTGACTCAAAAGTTGCTTAACAGCAATTTGTCATATCAGAAAGAAATTCTGCTCACCAACTCTTGATGATAAGGCTGCACTGGCATTTGGTTGTTTATGCTGTAGAAGAAATGGAATGTGGTGGCATTACAAATCTCACAGATTGGAACAAAATTGTTATGAGCTGGTGCAAAACTGAAAAGGAGAAGAAATTGTTCAGAAGAAAAGCCATCAAGACCCTCTTCATTTAAAACCTAACTTCCATGTAGTTTTTTTCTCTTATACTATATCTGAATGAGGAAATAAGTGTATTTCACAAATGCCTAGGTTTTATGAAAGGCAATAGTCATGCCCTACTTTCAAATGCCATTCATAGACACTGTTCAGATATATGTACAGATAATATTTAGCACCAATCATAGTCTAACAAGGTGATTTGAGTTCTCATTTGGAACACAAAGAGTCACAAAGATGTGTCAATTCACTGTTCAGTTTGAAATCTAATGGAGCTAGTTATGCAGAAAAATACAACAAAACTGAAGTTGTGGGCACACCACAAATGAGTGCCTTCCAGTATAATGTTCATATTAAAAATTAAACATTAGCCAGATCCAGATGTTAGGCACCAACCTGGGTGTGTGTATCCATGTAAAACGAGTTGGAATGGCATATGATAAATAGCCTTTTCCAGAAAACAAATCACTGTAAGGTGTTAAAAGAATCAGCGGATCAATTTAAACTTCAATTCCATTTTCCTTGAAAAATATTTCGGTAGTACTGGAAGGAGTTTTTCCCTCTGGGTAGTTACACAGCTCCCTGTCACAAGTCTGACTTTCATTTGCCACCTTCTCCAGTTGTAGTTGGTTCAAGAACCAGTCAGGAGATGCGCATGCGTGAGGACAGCTGGGCGGGAGGGCATGCGCAGACATTGTGTCGGTTTAGCGCCTGTTTTCTCTGCTGGTGTCAAGCGGGCAGCCCCTCCCAGCTCCAGGCGATTTCTTCTGAGGGGGAACACATAGTTGCTCGTTTTTCAAAGAGAAACCCTTTCCCCCATTCAAATCTGGATTTTCAGGTGAAATGCCTTAATTTTAAATATAGTTTGATTGTTAAAAAGACATTTTGCTGTCCACTCAAACTACATTGGAAGAGCGGATTTTACCCACAAGCAGCCAGTTTGCGGACTATGCAGACAACACAAAGGCAACAAAACAAGCTTTGGGCCAGTGTTTACATTCCACTTTCTTTGTGAATTGCCATAGATTCTTACGTGTACAGAAGGCATTCTTTTTCTGCAGGGTTAGGAAAAATAATGAGGTGGATTAAAAGTCACACGTGCAAAAATGTGGGGAAGAACACAAGGGAATCTTCTAGGGTGTTGGAAATGTTTTATATCGCGGTGATCGGGGCAATGACACGAATGTATCCATCCATATGTAAAAGATCATCCAGCTCCATATTTAAGGTTCATGAACTTCATACATGACAGTATAGATAAGTGTATCTCCCAACCAACAAATTACCAAATTTGGAACTTTAATCAGATGATAACTTCAGTGTAGGAGTAGACAGGGCAATGACCTCGTTCTTGGGGTGTGTTGCTGAGTTAAGGTGAGCTTATGCTCATTGTGTTATATTTAGTGGGAAAATAACTTCATAAAACAAAACAAAAAAAAACCTTATCCTGTCTACCCTATTCCCTTGAATCTTTCCTTCCCAGCATAGTGCTGGCATGCATGCTCAGTCACTTTAGTGTTATCCAATTCTTTGTGACCTCATGGACTGTAGCCTGCCAGGCTTCTCTATCCATGGGATTTTCCAGGCAAGAATACTGGAGTGGGTTGCCATGCCCTCTTCCAGGGAATCTTCCCCAACCAAGGACAGAACTGGTGTCCCTTGCGTTGCTGGCAGATTCTTTACCACTGAGCCACCAGGAAAGCCCCCAGCCTAGTAGGCTCCTTCTAAGGGGAGGCCCCTCTGGGACAGGCTGTATTAAATTTTTCTCATGAGTCACAGAGAACCAGGGATATGATCGCTGATCCACTCAGGCAAAGGTTACAGATTCCTTTAATAGAGGTAAAAGGTACATCTTATTCCACACACACATCTACAAGAACTGGAGGAGGTGAGCTTCCCAAGCTCAGGTGTCCTTGTGAAACATCCTGCAGTGGATGCTTCAGCCCCATCAGATAAGCCTCCCATCTGGTCCATTAAGACACTTCTTTATGGTCTTCGTTCAGGGTAGAGTAGGGAATCTGTAGATTCTCTTGAACCCCATAGATTCTCTTACCACATGCCTGTGTTTTCATTAGATGCAAGCAACAGGGGTCAACTCCAGCACATTCTCAAGAGCCTATCTCAAGACTGGGAGGCAATTTTGCAAGGTCCCATTTCCAGGCATCTCATCACCCTAGATGGCTCAAGCTTCAGGTCCGCTAAGATCTATGATTACAACTTCAGCTCAGCCAACGTTCTTGAGTCCCTGTGAGGCACACAATCATGAAAGAGCCATCATCTTTGCTGTATTGTTATTTGGGGCTGCCATAGCAGAGTGCCACAAACTGGATGGTAGCTTAGGAAAACAGGAATTTATTGTCTCAGTTCTAGGGCCAGAGTCTGAAATAAAGGTGTCTGCAGGCAGACACTCCCTCTGAAGGTGTTATAGTGAAAGTGAAAGTCTCTCAGTTGTGTCCAACTCTTTGCAACCCCTGGACTCTACAATCCATGGAATTCTCCAGGCCAGAATACTGGAGTGGGTAGTCATTCTCTTCTCCACTGAAGGTTTTGGGGGAGGGGAAGAATCCATTCCAGGTCTCTCTCCCAGCTTCTGGAAGTTCCTTGGCTTCTGGCAGCATAATTCCAATCTACACATGGGCATCCTTGCTGAATGCATGTCTATGTTCAAATTTCTCCCCTTTTTTTAAGGACACGTGTTATATTGGATTAAAGGCCCATCCTAACACAAAATGATCTCATCTTAACTGGTTACATTTGCAGTGACCATATTCAAATAAGGTCACATTCTGAAGGGTTACGGCTTCAACATGGGCTTTCCTGGTGGGTCAGTGGTAAAGAATCTGCCTGCAATGCAGGAAATGTGGGTTCAATCCCTGAGTCAGGAAGATCCCCTGGAGGAGGAAATGGCAACCCACTCCAGTATTCTTGCCTGGAAACTCCCATGGACGGAGAAGCCTGGGTAGGCTATAGTCCATGGGGTCCCAAAGAGTTGGGCACCACTGAGCAACTGAGCAACAAGGACAGTGCAAGAACTTCAATATGAATATGAATTTGGATGGCCGGGGACACAACTCAGCCCATCACCTGCCCTCCAAGGGTTTATGATCCAGTTATGGAGAGGCGTACATGTTACTGGAGTCTGTTAAACATTACCAGTTACTAGGATGGAATCCTACTGGAATTTGTTCCCATAGCAAGAATTTTTCTGCTGAGATCTACCTGTCTGCTGCTTCAGTTTGTCAGCATGGCAATAAATAAAGCTGGTTTATAGACATGTCAGTATTGTACACATATTTCAACCCTAACAAAAAGGTGAATAACAGTACTTTTCTAAAGAAATATTATGTGCTTTTTTTTTTTAGTATGAGGCAAAAAGTAAAAAGGCTCAATAATGGATATTATTAAACTAAGGCAGAGGGAATTAAAAGTGGTATTGATGAAGGCATTGCATTTCAATTTATCACAGCCAAGAGAGCAGAGCATTTAACCACTTAAACAGAATGGGCCTTTGGTCATTATCTGGTTAATCTAATCAGCTTGGACATCCATTTGGATAATTCAGGCTCCAAGGGCATAGGGCCAGTGAATTCAAAGATTTAAGCAGAACATTAAAAATGGGGTTCCAAGAAGGGGAACTAGAAAGTAGAGGTCAATAAAGAAGTAAAGGGTCAGTAAAGAGGTCAGTAAAGTCAGTAAAGTAAAGAGGTCAGTAAAGAAGACTGACCTGAGACATTTCTCCTGGATTTTTCAGGATGATAATGATCATCACAAAAATGTAAACATCATAAAAAGATGTAGATGAAGTTCAACAAATGAAATAGAGAATTCCAGGTATGGCAGAGGAGTCTTACCAGGGTCATTTCAGTGACCCCTCCATCTGCAGCTGTGAGCACTGGGCACGTTATTTAACTTGTTCCATTGTGATGGCTTTCTACTAAGATAGAATCAAGTAGGATGTTACTTTACATCCACATGTTACTTTATGTTCTATAGACATATTTCCTTGGATATATTATGTTATACACTTTCTTTCCACTTGTACTCAAATAATAAACATCATAAGAATTGTGTCTGGCTGGTGGTGGGGGGTGGGGCTGTCATCTCAGGTTTTTTAGCCCACACAAAAATATCAAAACAAAGTTGTTTTTCAAATACTTTTTCTTCCCATACTTTTATTCTCTCTTTTTATGTACTACTTTAAAACAAATACCAATCTGATGATGACAGTTCTTTGCTGAAAATAGGTTCATGGCTTCCCATTGCCCTTGAAGCCAAATCCAAACTCTGAAACACAGTGTGCAAAGTCCGGCAAGATTTGATGCCAGCTCACTTGTCCAGTCATCAGGAATGTTTTGCTTTTATTCTTTCAGTTCCCCAACTACCCAAAGCTTTTTTTAAACTCTGAGCATTTGTTCCTGCTGTTCCCTCTGCTTCTGTTTCCTCATCACTGTCTGATTAGTCCTTACTCATCCATCAGTCTCAGATCAGATGTTACTTGTCCCAGGAGTCACCTCTGATCCCCGGGTCCACATCCCACACTTTCTTCTGGGCACCTGGCACTTCATGTTTTTGTATTAGTAGCATTTATCACACTGTGACATAAATGCCTGCACACAAGTAATTGTGTGTATTCACCCATAAACAATAGAATGGGAAAGATGAGAGATATCTTCAAGAAAATTAGAAATACCAAGGGAAATTTTCATGCAAAGATGGGGAAAATAAAGGACAGAAATGGCATGGACCTAACACAAGCAGAAGATATTAAGAAGAGGTGGCATGAATACACAAGAGAACTATACAAAAAAGATCTCCATGACCCAGATAATCACGATGATGTGATCACTCACCTAGAGCCAGATATCCTGGAATGCAAAGTCAAGTTGGCCTTAGGAAGCATCACTACGAAAAAAGCTAGTGAAGGTGATGGGATTCCAGTTGAGCTATTTCAGATCTTAAAAGATGATGTCTGAAAGTGCTGCACTCAATATGCCAGCAAATTTGGAACACTCAGCAGTGGCCACAGGACTGGAAAAGGTCAGTTTTCATTACAATCCCAAAGAAAGGCAATGCTGAAGAGTGCTCAAACTACTGCATAATTGCACTCATCTCACACGCTAGCAAAGTAATGCTCAAAATTCTCAAAGCCAGGGTTCAACAACATGAACCATGAACTTCCAGATGTCCAAGCTGGATTTAGAAAAGGCAGAGGAACCAGAGATCAAATTGCCAACATCCATTGGATCATAGAAAAAGCAAAAGAGTTCCAGAAAAACATCTATTTCTGCTTTATTGACTATGCCAAAGCCTTTGACTGAGTGGATCAAACAAACTGTGGAAAATTCTGAAAGAGATGGGAATACCAGACACCTGACCTGCCTCCTGAGAAATCTGTATGCGGGTCAGGAAGCAACAGTTAGAACTGGACATAGAACAACAGATTGGTTCCAAATAGAAAAAGGAGTACGTCAAGGCTGTATATTGTCACCCTGCTTATTTAACTTATATGCAGAGTACATCATCAGGAATGCTGAACTGGATGAAGCACAAGTTGGAATCAAGATAGGGAGAAATATCAATAACCTCAGATATGCAGATGACACCACCCTTATGGCAGAAAGTGAAGAAGAACTAAAGAGCCTCTTGATGAAAGTGAAAGAGGAGAGTGAAAAAGTTGGCTTAAAGCTCAACATTCAGAAAACGAAGATCATGGCATTTGGTCCTATCACTTCATGGCAACAGATGGGAAAACAGTGGAAACAGTGACAGACTTTATTTCTGGGGGCTCCAAAATCACTGCAGATGGTGATTGCAGCCATGAAATTAAAAGACGCTTACTCCTTGGAAGGAAAGTTATGATCAACCTAGACAGCATATTAAAAAGCAGAGACATTACTTTGCTAACAAAGGTCCGTCTAGTCAACAGTAAGGTTTTCCAGTAGTCATGTATGGATGTGAGAGTTGGACTATAAAGAAAGGTGAGCGCTGAAGAATTGATGCTTTTGAACTGTGTTGTGGGAGAAGACTCTTGAGAGTCCCTTGGACTGCAAGGAGATTCAACCAGTCCATCCTAAAGGAAGTCAGTCCTGAATATTCATTGGAAGGACTGATGTTGAAGCTAAAGCTCCAATACTTTGGCCCCCTGGTGGAAAGAGCTGACTCATTGAAAAGACCCTGATGCTGGGAAAGATTGGGTAAAGGAGAAGGGGACAACAGAGGATGAGATGATTGGATGGCATCACTGACTCAGTGGACATGAGTTTGGGTAAACTCCGGGAGTTGGTGATGGACAGGGAGTCTGGGCATGCTGTAGCGCATGAAGTCTAAGACTTCATGCATTCTTTGCATGTAGTGCAAAGAGTCAGACAAGACTGAGCAACTGAACTGAACCCATATACATAATTTTACCTGAGGACAGTCACCGATTGTTTTCTTGTTCAATTTCCTATTTTCAATACCTTGTAGACAAAGTTGGTCCTACACAGGGTTTGGAACAAATGAATAAATGGATGAAGGAAAAAAGAAATATACTATCTGTAATATCTCTGGGATATAAGTAACTACTAATACTTATGTTAAATATTCTTTCTGTTACCAAACAAGTAAAAATATTTGGTAGTAGTGAAGATCAGAAGTGTGGTCACCTTTGGGAGCACTGACTGGGAAGAGGCACATAGGAAGCCCAGATGAACAGAAAATTTTCCCTCTTGATCTGGATATTAGTTCCATGGGCTTTGGCAAATGTACAAATTCATTGAGCTGTGTACTCTTAGAATCTACACAGTTTACTGCATAAGTTAATTAAAAAAATAATTTTAATTCTTTTTACCTCATTCTAACGCCAAGGACATAATTTACCTTATATTAGCTCAAGAAAGTCTGGGTTCTGTTTTCAAAACTAGTCTTATAATTCTATTTAAGACTGCAACAGTTTGATAAATTTGCCCCAAACTTCCAAACACAGGTAGGATGGGCCAGTGCAGGCTTTTCTTTCTACCTCTGGAGCCCAGAGAAATTTCAAGCCAGTTATTGACTATGCCAAAGCCTTTGACTGTGTGGATCGCAATAAACTGTGGAAAATTCTGAAAGAGATGGGAATACCAGACCACCTCACCTGCCTCTTGAGAAACCTGTATGCAGGTCAGGAAGCAACAGTTAGTACTGGACGTGGAACAACAGACTGGTTCCAAATAGGAAGAGGAGTACGTCAAGGCTGTATATTGCCACCCTGCTTATTTAACTTATATGCAGAGTACATCATGAGAAACACTGGGCTGGAAGAAGCACAAGCTGGAATCAAGATTGCTGGGAGAAATATCAATAACCTCAGATATGCAGATGACACCACCCTTATGGCAGAAAGTGAAGAGGAACTCAAAAGCCTCTTGATGAAAGTGAAAGAGGAGAGTGAAAAAGTTGACTTAAAGCTCAACATTCAGAAAACAAAGATCATGGCATCTGGTCCCATCACTTCATGGCAAATAGATGGGGAAACAGTGGAAACAGTGTCAGACTTTATTTTTTTGGGCTCCAAAATCACTGCAGATGATGACTGCAGCCATGAAATTAAAAGATGCTTACTCCTTGGAAGCAAAGTTATGACCAACCTAGATAGCATATTCAAAAGCAGAGACATTACTTTGTCAAAAAAGGTCCATGTAGTCAAGGCTATGGTTTTTCCTGTGGTCATGTATGGATGTGCGAGTTGGACTGTGAAGAAAGCTGAGCACCAAAGAATTGATGCTTTTGAACTGTGGTGTTGGAGAAGACTCTTGAGAGTCCCTTGGACTGCAAGGAGATCCAACCAGTCCATTCTGAAGGAGATCAGCTCTGGATGTTCTTTGGAAGGAATGATGCTAAAGCTGAAACTCCAGTACTTTGGCCACCTCATGTGAAAAGTTGACTCATTGGAAAAGACTCTGATGCTGGGAGGGATTGGGGGCAGGAGGAGAAGGGGATGACAGAGGATAAGGTGGCTGGATGGCATCACAGACTCAATGGACGTGAGTTTGAGTAAACTCCAGGAGTTGGTGATGGACAGGGAGGCCTGGCATGCTGCAATTCATGGGGTCGCAAAGAGTCAAACACGACTGAGAGACTGAACTGAACTGAGGAGGCTAGGGTTGGTCTTAACTAAGCATCCTTTGGGCATCAGTTCTCTTCCAGGCCTCCCCAAAAGATGAAGTCCACTCTATCCTGATTCTAACCCTATAAGCACCAACCAGCCTATAATCCCACAGCCTCTTCTCAAATGGGTCTCAGCAAAGGCAAGGACACTTCACCCCAAGCTGAACCCACCTCCAGAAGTAATGGAAGATCCCCTCTGACCAATAATGGAATTCCCCAGTTCTCAAACTGATTTCTGCAAGGGGACTTCCAATGAACTAAGTGAAATGAATTCTTGCATAATTAAGCCATCATTCCAGCATATCATCACTTAAGATCACTTCAAGAAATTAACTTCAAAGGGAATGGAACTAATTTTCCTCTTGTAAACTGATTTAAATTTATATACATGATTATAGAATTCTCAAATTACCTTCATTTATAATGACATTTGCTTTAAATATAACTAATAAAAATTTTTGTAAATATACTCTTCATTCTGGGGTCATGCTTGAGACCAATTTTAACATTTCTAAATTAGCTTTATTCTAACTGTTACAGAATAACAGTTTTTGGTGTTTTTGTTTTTTTTTTTTTTTTATGTACTTTATCTGATGTAGTGTCTTCAGCCTTTTGGAGGGTTAAATAGGCTATGCAAATTAAGTGCAAATTGCTTTTGCATACTGGTCTTTTGCATTTTCTGGCCTTGTTGCCTCCTGTAGTTATTCAATCTGGAATAATTGCCAGAATCTAGTGCAAACTTGTAGTTGTCTTTCACTGAGGAATATTTGTTATTGTTATAAATGATGTACAGACTATCGGTGCACTATTTATGGAGTCAGGAGCACGCTTCTCTCTGAAGAGTTTATCTTTTAAAGGGCACATACAATTTTTAGACTTGCATTTCAGCCTTGCAAATGCACATATAGTTGCATAGAGTTAACATAGATTATTCATCTAGAGCTTCTTTTGGTTCAAGAAACCATGAAGCTAAATCCTGTACAACATATATAGGCTTGTGTATTTAAATCAACTTTAATGGGGAAAAAATTTCAACTGCTTGATAATTCAAGACAAGGAAATTTTGTAACTTGAATTTAACAATATTTGCAACAAAATTATGTACCCTAGGAAAAGTGAGTCAACTTTAGCTTTGCTTCATCACTATATTATTAAAAATAATATTAAATAGTATTAAATAGTATATAAATTTAATAATATTAAATAGTATTAAAAATGTTAAACATTTTCCAGAAGTTTTAAAGTCTAATCTGAAGCCGTGATAATGAGAATTCTTCATTTTAACTTTTGAAAATCAAGGCATAACAGAATATTGTAAGTTCACTGTAGAAATACAGATACACATACAGTCATAACATAGGATCAGTATTGGACAATATAGGTATGTAAGAAATTACTCTAGAATTTAATAGCGTTTTTGCCTTAATAATAATTTTCTCTCTTTCTCTGTTTATTCCCATTGGTCTTCCTCCCTCCACTGTTCAAACATGTAGCCCAGTTCTGAGTTCATAATGCCAGGAAAACAAGACTGGAAAACAGAAATGGCCAGAGAATCTCTAGCTTTTGTGTTTTCAGCTGCTTGAATCCTTTAAGGAGCTCCTGCCAGATGTTTGGGATACAAACATCACTTAAAGAGGGATCCCATCTGAGGGAAAAACGTCAAGGTTATGTGAAAAAAGAATCCCTCTCCTGTATATGAGTCCTATGAGAAAAGCCTAAATCTCACAGGTATTTCAACAGAGTGGTTTTAATTTCCAAGTTGACCCTCCAGGTGCCAAAGGGCTAAGAGATCAAGAGGAGGCCTCTGTTGTGATGCTCCAGAGATAAGAACAGCAGGGAGCAGGGACCTCTAGGCTGTTTGAGGGGCTCAGACCTTGGAGGATGGGCAGTGCCCAGCTACTTTTGTCTATTCAGAGGGGCCCAAGGGGCAGATTGTGGGAGGACTGACACACGCTGAGGCCCAGGTCTTGGCCAGCTGCCACTGGTGGAACAAATCACTAGTCCAGGGCAACACTGGCAGGACCAGTCCTACACGGGGAAGAAGCCACTTGTCTTTCCCTCTCCCTGCCTTCACCTCTGCTGCTGCCAACTGGCAGGATGAGCGGAAAAGGAGCTGGCAAAGAAGTCTGGGAAATAAAGTTTCCAGAATCCTAGGCCCAGCATCACAGAGCAGGTTGTAAACAGGGTGAATTTGGAGTTGAGTGACAGGTGTATAACCAGCAATAGATATATAACCAGCATACTCTTGTACCTGAAGAAAAAAGGTACTACAGGATTTAAAAGAGAAGAAATTGAGAGTTGATAAGAACTAGAATTTGATGAGTCCTGGGATGTATGGATGTGAGAGTTGGACTCTAAAGAAAGCTGAGTGCCGAAGAATTAATGCTTTTGAACTGCTGTGTTGGAGGAGACTCTTGAGAGTCCCTTGGACTGCAAGGAGATCCAACCAGTCCATCCTAAAGGAAAACAGTCCTGGGTGTTCATTGGAAGGACTGATGCTGAAGCTGAAACTCCAATACTTCAGCCACCTGATGTGAAGAACTGACTCATTTGAAAAGACCCCGCTGGGTCGAGGGATGGTATGGGGAGGGAGGAAGGAGGAGGGTTCAGGATGGGGAACACATGTATACCTGTGGCAGATTCATTTTGATATATGGCAAAACCAATACAATAATGTAAAGTTAAATTAAATAAAATTTAAAAAAAAAAAAGAAAAGAAAAGATACATACAACTGATAAGCCTTTAGCTGGGGTTCATCAAAAAAAAAAAAGAGAGAGCGAGAACCTGGAACTTCCCTGATGGTGCTGCAGTTAAGACTTTGCCTCCTAGTGCAAGGGGTGCGGGTTTGATCCCTGGAAAGGGAGCCAAGATCCCACATCCCTTGTGGACAAAAAGCAAAATGTGAAACAGAAGCAATATTGTAACAGAATCAATAAATACTTTAAAAATGAAAAAAAAAAAAGAAAGAAAAATGAAAAGACCCCGATGCTGGGAAAGATTGAAGGCAGGAGGAGAAGGGGATGACAGAGGATGAGATGGTTGGATGGTATTACCGACTCAATGTACATGAGTTTGAGTAAACTCCAGGAGTTGGTGATGGACAGGGAAGCCTAGTGTGCTGCACTCCATGGGGTCGCAAAGAGTCAGAGACGACTAAGCGACTGAACTGAACTGGGATTCTGTTTCCAAGGCAGAAGCAGAGAAACTGAAGAGAAAGAATTCTAACAGAGACAAGAAATTTCTTAGCAGAGACATACGCAGATGATTACCTGATGATCAAGGGCCCTCTCCCACTCCTGATGAAACATCATCGCCAACCCCTGTGGATTTAGATATACCCTCAGAAAGAGGACGTGTTCATGAGCTGATCAAAATAAAATTTTGCTTCCCCAACAGTGTAGGACTTTATACAGAAATTCATTTGAGTCTTAGAAAAATGAAGACAGTTAATATTTAAGTATGTCTGAATTTGTGGACTAATTATTATACTCTGTATAATACATTTTCAATTGTGTAAAAACTACAGACATGGCAAAAAATTTGGACAAATTGACACCAGTTATTTTTGCAAAGCTGGCTTAAAACTCAACATTCAAAAAAACTAAGATCATGGCACCCGGTCCCATCACTTCACAGCAAATAGATGGGGAAACAACGGAAACAGTGACAGACTTTATTTTCTTGGGCTCCAAAATCACTGCAAATGGTGAGTGCAGCCATGAAATTAAAAGACGCTTACTCCTTGAAAGAAAGGCTATGACAAACCTAAATAACATATGAAAAAGCAGAGATATTATTTTGCTGACAAAGATTCGTCTAGCCAAAGCTATGGTTTTTCCAGCAGTCATGTATGCATATGAGAGTTTGACCATGAAGAAAGCTGAGCGCCGAAGAATTGATGCTTTTGAACTGTAGGGTTGGAGAAGACTCTTGAGAGTCCCTTGGACTGCACGGAGATCAAACCAGTCAATCCTAAAGGAAATCAGTCCTGGATATTCATTGGAAGGATTGATGCTGAAGCCCCAATACTTTGGCCACCCAATGCAAAGAACTGACTCATTGGAAAAGACCCTGATGCTGGGAAAAATTGCAGGCAGGAGGAGAAGAGAAAGACAGAGGATGAGATATGGTTGGATGGCATCACCGACTCTATGGACATGATTTTGAGGGAGCGTCGGGAGTTGGTGATGGACAGGGAGGCCAGGCGTGCTGCAGTCCCTGGGGTCGCAAAGAGTCGGGCACGACTGAGCTACTGAACTGAACGGAACTGAGTTTTGCAATTATGTTTCAGTTATTATTTCTCGAGTCTAACATTACAACTGGTGTTTTTTCTTCTTTGTATCTCATTATTTTCTATGTATATCATAATTTTCTACAATAAATATGTATTATTTTTCCAATACAAATCATTTCCTAAAAACTTGTTGATGTAAATGTTCTATTGTGACTTACTATTATATCGTGCCTCAACTACATTTCTGAATTGCCCTAATAAAAATCTGAATTGCCCTTTTTATTCTCATACTTTGTCTTAGGAAGATTAGAAACTGGCAGATTCTGTGAATTCCATTCCTTGACGTGCCCTCCTAAACCCCGTGTACCTTCTGAATAAAAAGAGGAGTGTAGTCTTCATTTTCTATTTCATTTTGACAAGAGAGTATAAATTCCAATCATTTTCTAATTTGAAATTTTTATAAACCCTTTCTATTGTCCATTCACACCAGAGTCTGGCTCTATTACAATAGCATATGGTTGATCTTAAAAATATGGCATACATGATTTGCCGAAAATTTTGGAAAACAGTTCTGAAAGTTCAGAGTTCTGTTTTTGTTAGTAAAATGTGGGCAATGGAACAAGGTCTGGGAGATAAATATGATTTTTAAAAAAAGAAACAGAAAAGAAAGGTCAGACACTTTATTTTCCCCAAAATCCCTTTTTACATAATATTTAGAGCATGCAAAACTCTTTTCCATTAAAAAGAAAAGAGAGAAAGACCTTTTGGAGAGGCTTGACTCTCCGGACAAACAATGACCTGGGGATTTAAAATTACATCTGCCCTGAGGCATTGCCTTGAAATGTGTTGTAAATTCCTGGTGTTATTAAAAGTGCAGGAGATTTTACCAGGAGCAAGATTCCCAAAGAAAGAAAAGGCACCTGTTTAGAGATGCATTCCAGTTAGCATCTGTAAACAAGCCAACACCTGAAAGTGAATTTTAGGAGGAAATAAAAACAGGTAAAGAAAAATGAATGCAAATCTGCGATCATCATTAGAATCAGATATCCATATCATCAATTCCAGGAAAAATTTCTCTCTCTCAGCTGGAGTGCTTGTTGGACGGCACTATCCTAACCTCTCTGGGATCAGGTTTGGCCAAGAAAATGTGTACTGGCCAAGGAAATGACAATGGAACAGGTCTGCGTCACTTCTGGCTTTTAAGACGATTATGACCCAATATATAACCCTCCCAGTTTTCACCTTCCAGTCTGTAATTGGCCTCAGTCTGGGTTCTAAGCAGACTCCAACAAATAAAGTAGCTCTTTTGATCCTTGATGGACATGTAGGATGAGCAAAATATAATCTCAGTTGTTTTAGGTCACTGAGATTTTTGGGGTTGTTTGTTATTTCATCATAACCTAGCCCATCGAATGTTACAATATTCATCCTCCAAAGTATTTTAAAGAATCTATGTTTGCTGTTTTCCATGGAATGGGAAAGAGCTGCTGTGGGTTATCATTTCAGTGATTCAGGGTAGGGATTTAGATACTTTATAATTGTTCCTATTTGAAATAGATAACATTTTATTCTGCCTCCATTTAGGATAGAGCCACTTCTGCCATACCTTTTGAAAAACATTTTTAAATCTTGTGTTCTCATATGTGCCTTTACTGCTATAGTTATTTCTTAGAATCTTTTTTGATGAATGTCTAATGTACATTGCCATGAATATAGCAGATCGATTTCTGCTTTTTCAACTCTCACATTTTAAAAATGTAGGTGTCTGTACCTATGTAATGAATAGAAGCAAATTTTTCATTTTGATGTTTAGGTACTTTATCTGGCAACCACATAATAACTAGAAGATTGTACTCTTCTTCCCTTTAGTAAATCCCACAAGGAACAGAACTAGCAACAGGAAATTAGTGTTTGAAAAAACCAGCCACTGTGAAAAATAAGGAAGTTCTCCAAGGATAAGATTATTATGGCTATGAATTAATGAAAAAATATGCAACTATTTTCTTTAAGTCAATCTTTCCTCAAAATCTTGTGAGATGTTCTTCTGGGCTGCTAATGGTCTTTTTTATTTAAACCTGCTATTGGGCTTTTTAAAAGAAAAATAAAATCACTCCATTTTTTCAGGTGCTCTCATCAGTAGGGTGAATTTGAAATTATTTCTGCTGGGTGTGGATCTTTTTGTGAGAACTGGCAAAGCAGGCACCTTTGAAGCTGCTGTTTTTTCATCAGCTGCGGGCAGGAACCTAGACCCTGCTTTGAGACCAGATCTGACCTAAGTGAACACAGCTTGCCTCTCAGGATCGGAATGGAAAGAAGAGCTGGGCTTCAGGACCCCAGCTGGAAAGATAAGAACTGTGGTTTCAAATATCCTTAATAGGAATTCTCCACAGTCATTTGTCACCGGAGCTGGGTGCCGTCAGAGCTCTGATTACTGCCTGCTTTTCCCTGGAAATCCTTTTATTTGATCCCTCTAGTGTTTAGATTTGGGCCAGAACTTTTTGTTTTCCAGGTAACTCAGCGTCTGTCTCAGTACAGCCTTAGAGTGATTCATACCTCTGTAACTGAAAGACCACTGTCTGATTTTTAGCAATCCAAGTTTTCCTCAATATCCACGCCCTGACAGGCAATGGTGAGATTTTTCTTTTTAGTTTGTTTTCTTAACTGTTACCTTGATGTCTCAGAAAGTCTAAAATATATTCAAGCCATGGAACTGGGCATTTTTATCAGCATTTTTCTTTTTTCTTGTTTGACATTTATTTATTTTTTAAATTTATTTTTCATAGAAATATAGTTGATTTACAAAGTTTATTTACAATGTTAATTTCTGCTGTACAGCAGAGTAACTCAGTTATACACATATATACATCCTTTCTTATATTCTTTTCCATTATAGTTGATGCCAGGATACTGCATATAGTTCCCTATGATATAGGCTTCCAAAGTGGCTCAGTGGTGAAGAATCTGCCTGGAAACATAGGAGACATAAGAGAGTCAGTTTCAGTCCCTGAATAGAGAATATCCCCTGAAGTAGAGAATGGCAACCCACTCCAGTATTCTTGGCTGGAAAATTCCATGGACAGAGGAATCTGGCAGGCTACACTGCATGGATTCACAAAGAGTCGGAGGCAACTGAACACATACCCACACACACACACAGAGACACACACACACACCCTGTGCTATATGGTAGGACTTTACCGTGTATTCATTCTGTATGTACTCCTTTCCAATATCAGTATTTTTATGGGTTTGTATTTTTGGGTTATGCATAATGAAATTCAATCAACACGTTAAAAAGGAGCAGGAGATCGGAAAAGGAATGACGCTTGTTAGTGGTTTCCAGTGAATGAGTCTGAAGGGGTTGTCACATGGAGCCTGGAATGACTTTAATTAGCTGTGAGACTGAAACACTCTGGTCCCTGCCATTAGAGCCCTGCCATCTGAGGCCAGCTGCGGAGGGTAGAAAGACGTGCTGAGGCGGGCTGCGATCACAGGCCATGCCACTAATTTTTGCCTGCACCTCTACACAGCCAATAAAAAGTAATTTACCCAGACACATTTTCCAATTCTTGGTTTGTAAAAGCCGCTGTGAATATTAATGAGACCCCACCCAATTTTCCGCCTGTTGCTAATGCAGCGGCTGAAAGGGAGAGATAGGGGAAACAGAACCAGTTTTTTCCATGAACCATGAAGGGGATTCTTTGAGGAATTGCAAGTCACCTGTAAGCACAGCAGATGTGTCCTGCTGGCGGCCTCAGACCCACACAGGACCTGCATCCCTTTTACAGGAACGGAACTTAGCAGGTCATTCAGTGGCGCTGAGTGATCACGGTCAAAAAACCCAGAACTTTCAGGAATATTCATGACGCAGTCTGTACAGGGGCCACGAGCCCAGTGCCGTGTCTGTACCTCCATTTCTATGGTCACATAGTTGTCTTCTCCAATAAGATTCTCAGGTGTGACCTTTTGCTGTGGCCAGAAAGGCCAAACAATGCATGGTGTTGTCAGGGAGGCTTCTGAAACTCTACGAAAGGCAGGCTTATGTGTGTATGTATGCATGTATGTATCTCTCTCTCTCTTTTATTAATTTTAAATTCTTTATACAATTTTAAAGGTTACTTTCCATTTACAGTTATTACCAAATTACTGGCTATATTCCTTGTCTTGGATAATACATCCTTTGATCCCTGTGTCTAGAGGATCCCCTGAAGGAGGAAATGGCAACTCACTCCAGTATTCTTGCCTGGAGAATCCTGTGGACAGAGGGGCCTGGGGGGCTACAGTCCATGGGGTCACAAAGAGATATTACTGAGCATCAGTAACAGAGCACTGAGCAAGCTTATCTTACACCTCTGTATTACCCCCCGCCCCCTACACACACATACACTGGTAAATACAAGTTTGTTCCCTCTATCTGTGAGTCAAAGCAGACTAACTCTTTTTTTTTTTTTTTTACTTCATTGGGTCTTAGTTGTGGCACATGGGATCTTGCATCTTCACTGTGACATGTGGGATCTAGTTCGCTGGCCATGGATCAAACCTAGACCCTGTGCATTGGGAGTAAGGAGTCTTAGCCACTGGACAGCCAGGGAAGTCCCCCCATGCTATATTTTTATTCCAACCCTGGGAATATGATGAGCTGCTCTGAGTGCCAAGATCCAGGTGCTGTTCTGGGCAAGCAAAATGAGGGTGGCTTGTGAAAGTCAGTCAGGAAAAGACCACAGCTTTTCAGTCTGAGGAGGCAAAAGCTGAAACAAGACTTTCTGGATGTCCTTAAAAAAACACGGTCTAGCACAAATAAGAGATCATGGCTTTCTGTTACTGATGGCCTGGGAACTTGGCCGGCTATATCTCCCACTCCTTTCCGGCTCAGAAACTCCGCTTGAGCCAAGAGAGTTTGCTTTCACAAATATGAGCTGCCTCCCCTGTGGTCATGCTCACACCCTCATTCATTGTCATTCCCCCTCATGAATATGTCCCTGTTCTCTGCTGCTAAATTTTAATCGAATTGCATATACGAAAAGCATGGTATATGGTTTTCAGGAATTAGGTGGCTGCACATAGCAAAAACTTCACTGTTGTTGTTCAGTCACTATTTTGTGTCTGACTGTTTAGGACCCCATGGACTGTAGCCCGCCAGGTTCCTCTGTCCTCGGGACTGCTCAGACAAGAATACTGAAGTAGGTTGCCATTCCTTTCTCCAGGAGATCTTCCTGACCCAGGGATCAAAGCTGCATCTCCTACACTGGTAGGTAGATTCTTTACCACTGAGCCACCAGGGAAGCCCAGCAAAAAACAGAAGTTTGAAGGTTAGGAGAGAGTCTGGGGTTATTAATGATATGCTTCTCTATCTGCTCTAACCTCCTGCTGCACGGCATCTGTCCTGAAGTTTACTTTATGAGGCGAGATGGCCTCCAAGTTTCAGTCCTCTCGTCTGCAGTCAAAGCTCAGGAAAGAGAAAGAGGACAAACACAAGTCCTCCCAACTGAGTCAGCAACCTTTTAAGATGGCTTCTCAGTAAGCCTTTGGACCCTTTTCTTGTATCTTATTGGCCAATTCATTGCCACCTGTCTACTCTTGGCAATAAGGGAGGTTAGAAAACAGTCTTAGCTTGAATCATTGCCACTATGAAATACTGGTTTTGATACAAAGGAATAAAGGAAAACTAAATATTGGGTGTCAGCTAGCAGTCCCTGCCACATGGTCTGACAAATAAGTTTGTGGTGCATCCAGGATGCATCTGAGTAGTTAGGCTATCAAGAAACTGGAAATTCTAGGAAGTTTTAATGAGTTATATAGAGGTAATGAACTGGTGGTTTATGGACCAAATTTTGCCTCATTTTATTCAGCCAATATAACATTTAAAATTTTATTGAGCCAATACTTAAAATTGGGACAATGGACATAAATTCCAATGCAGGAGGAATAGAATAAAGAGTGCTTCAAAGAGATCCTGGTTATTCCTCAAAACTCCCCAAAAGGCTCCTATGTGGACTCACAAACTGATTCATCAATTGCCCTTGTGACCACCCAGCCCCTGTCCTTCTTCCATGTTCCAATCCCACTTGTGCACCAGCCACAAGGGCTCCTCACAACTGCCTCTCCAAGATTCCACCTGGAAATTACCAACACTGCCAGGGTTTCTCCCAAGGGAGCCAGTCCAAAAGGTGCTGAGAAGGTTCCTTAAGGTATTGCTCAACTTGGAAAGAACTGTGTTCTGCCTCCCAACTTCATCATTTTCCCCCAGAGCAGCACTGTATCCATAGCCTCTCCACACTCTTCCTGGGTTTCTGACTTCTACCCCACCCCACGTTCCAAGGACCTCATTAAAGGGATGTATCTGCTTTTGGTCCCCAGACCCCCTAACTTCCAAGGTACCGACTCGGTATAAGTTAATAGGAAGAGAACAGTTGCTCTGCCTTCCTCCCCATCCTCCACTTCCTCTCTCCTCTCAGACTGTGCCTCCAAACCAAGGCTTTCCTCCTTCATTTGCAGCTGAACCAGCCGGGCCCATTTGTGGATGTGGATGGAACCAGGTAGCTGCTATGGTCTGGAGGAGTCTGCACAAAGCCCTCTCAGAATTTTCTCTCAGCAAGTGGAACGTCCGATTACTCAGTGAACGGTCACCAAGTTTCTAGGGAGCCTGGGCAGGGAGAACCCACCTGAATAATGAAGAAGCTGAATCAGAGAGTACAGTATTTATTAGGGAGTCAGAAATACAGAGACAGAGACATGGAAAGACTAGAGAGGGCTCTTTAATTGTTTGTTCAGTGTGATCTCCATTGAACCATACTCTCCTAACCGTGAGCAAGATGCATTCCATAAATCTCAGGAAAAAAAAAAATCAGCCATGAAGAACATCCATTACAATCATGGGACAAAGGGTGAGACAAAATTTTAATTTGCCCTAAGGGCTCATGTAAGCCCAGAGGGGTGTTTGATTTGATAATGCAAAGGAGATAGGATAACTTTTGCTTTCCCTGCTTCTTCCAGGCATCTGATAAGCCAGGATTAATGTTTATGTTCTGCTATGTGAGACCCCAGCCACTTCTCACGGTTACCATGGGATACCTTCTAAATATGAGCCTGATGTTATTTCCCCAAGTTGTTATGCAATGAAAATGCCATAGATGCTAAGGATGGAGTTTTCTCAATTGCATACCCAGAGAAATATGATATTTTCCCCCTAGGATTGTACTGTATCAGGCGTGGGTATGTGCCAGTAGATCTCAGTACAGGGGAATTAGAGCTTTTCTAGCTACAGGGCACTGACAACTAGGGACTGATTAATTTGGGGTTAATAATTTGAATAATATCAACTTATTTTTTCTTAACACGGGAAATTCCCTTTCTAACAGAAAAACATAAGAAATGTTCTCTGCCTGGAGATATTTATTTGTGCCAGATGTCTTCAGCCTACTTGTTACAGCCTTTGACTATGGAAGTTTTATGCAGTGATTATTTGTTCAGTTGTCTCTCTTCTCTACTAAACATGAGCTCCTTGAGGGCATGGGCTGCGCTGTTTGTTGTTATATTCCCTACATCTGATGCATTGGAGGTGTCCCATAATGGTGGTTAGTGAGTTAGTGGGTGATGCAATGCAGTGGTCTACATAGATTAGCAGTACTTAGTGGAAAAGAAGCCTTGGAAGAAAGACAATATCTAGGAATAAAATTCTTTCTAAATAAAAGCCTTTGCCACATCGACAATTTTTGCTCCAGGGTGAGAATAATAGAGATTTAACTGGTGTTTAATTTCCCCACAAATATACACAAGCTCAGAAAATAGACTTTGGATTGAGCATTGAGACAAAATCCGAATATTCTACTGAATCAGTCTTGGCCATTTTGTTACCCTGAAGGTAAGAGTATTTGCAGTTGAAAGGGGATGACACATTGCTCTGTCCCCCCCCCTCCACCCCATTCCTCTGTGCTTCTACCATTTTCTATACTTCCTCCCTCCACCCCCTCTTGTCTCATACAGTTTCTTCCCAGTGAGAGGGATTATTGTCAGGTTGCTAATAGGAAAGAGATGGTAATTTTTAAAACAAGATATTCAGCCCTCTCTGTGTGAAATTTTAGGTTGATACTTTTAAAAAGTGTTAGTTAGCTCTCATCTCCCTTTTCCATGCTGGCCTTTGAACTCTCCTTTGTTTAAAGAGGGTATAAACATCCTCACATAGATTCCCCTTCCTTTCCTTCCTTTTCATCCTCAAATACTCTTTCCTGTCCAGTGGGAAACACAGATCCTCAAAGTCGCTTGGTTTGCAGCAGCTGCCGTGGAGAAAGCTTGTGTGAAGTTCAAGTTTGCTTATTTATTAGAGGGGAAGGAGAGAGGAAGCTCTTCCCCACCAGTAGTTTCTGGGTAGGAGACTCCTACCTACTCTTCACTGCTGCTGCTTTCTCTGAAACTTCTTGAGTCCCACCTGGGCCTTGTTTTCCAAACTGTGGTTGCCATGACTGGAAAGGTTTTAGCAAATTCAGCTCTCAGAATGCTGTTTTCTCCTTAATGCTTGCCTGTGATTATGGCCTGCAGTCATAACCAAGGTTCTCTGCTTACTTGACTGCAGCCAAAAAGACTCAGAACGGTGTACGCATAGAACAACCTAATGGGCTCTACACAATAAGACAGAGCTGGGCTCAGATACTAACTGCAACTCTGTGATTGACTTTGAACAAGTTACTCCCTCGCTGAGCACTTTGGTTTTTCTATCTGTAAAAGGGGAACACTAATATTCACTTTGCTGATCATCATGGCGTTAGTAAGATGATGTAGGTAAAGTGCCTGGGAAGGAGCAGGTGCTTTATGGGCAAATTAAATCCACTTCTGATGAACTTCCTATATATCACCAAGAGCAGAGAGATGGAGAAGATGGGAACAACAGTGCCTTTGCTGGAAAATCCTTTTCACTCATTCTGGACCACTTCTTGTATGTTCTCTTGACATAGGAGTTCTGAAGGTCTCAGACAGGATACCTGAGGGCAAAAGAAAGCGAAAGCATGTTCTTTTTTAAAAAATATTCTTTTTTGGGAGGGGGGGCACCTGGCTTATGCAATCTCAGTTCCCAACCAGGGATTTAACCCATGCCCTTGGCAGTGAAAGCATGGAGTCCTAACCACTGGCCCACCAGGGAATTCCTAAAAACATGTTCTTAAATGACAGCTTTTAAGAGCTGCAACAATACCTGGCCTAGAAAATTCCCTTTCATCCACACTTTAAAATTACAAATAACTGTTGTCTATTCTTATCACTTCTATTTGAATGATGTCCAAAAAAATCCTAGACCAAAGAG
This sequence comes from Bubalus kerabau, assembly GCF_029407905.1. Taxonomy (NCBI): domain Eukaryota; kingdom Metazoa; phylum Chordata; class Mammalia; order Artiodactyla; family Bovidae; genus Bubalus; species Bubalus kerabau. The sequence continues at coordinate 157,726,550 of NC_073626.1, forward strand.
CTAATTCCAAACTTTGGAAGCATGTTTTTAGGAGTGGCCACATATGCTTTAAAAAGTGAGTAGAGGAAGAGGAAGAGAGTACTTTGATTCCAAAGGTTTGGGCAGTTTTAATCCTTGGACTGATATCACCTGCTCTCTGGTCTCAGCATTTGCTCTGTCACAAAGCAATTTATTTTCATTCACAGCACTACATGAGGAGACTCGGGATCTATAGAGCAGTTTCGACATGAGTCTCTACCTTCAGATATCTTTAATCTAGTGGTTTTCACTAGAAGTAAGACACTAAAGTCGATAGAAATGCCTTTCAATTAGCCTATTTCCAAAATCATGTGGGATTGCAGCCATGTGTTAGGGTCTCTGGTTCTGCATTACTTAAGAGGGTAAAATGTGCAGAGGAAATATTTTTGGTCATAGAGTCAGTTCTGACATACATTTGCTAGATCCAGCTGTAGTTCCTAAAGGCTGAACATATTGTTCTTGCCACTGATATTCTTGGCATCCGGCACCACTGTGCATTCCCAAGCAACAAGAGCACGCAACACAGCAGTAGCTTTCCCTAAAAGGCCTGTAAAGCCTTGACTAGTTTATTCTCCCCAAGATCCAAGGTTCTTATTAAAGCATGAGATCTGTTTCAACTGACATGGCTCTGAGTTAAGTGTGTCGCAACGCAGTCTTAGGGAGACCGAGTTCCTTTGACTAACAGTCTCCACATTTGTCACAACTACTGTAGGCCAGAGGTTAGGAGCAGCGTCTGCAGCATGAAATCAAATCTACAAGTCTAAAATAAGAGCTGGGCCAGTGAGCCCCGCTCCTGCTGCGGCTTCCACTCTCAGCTACTCAAAGTTCGAGTCTGTGTGCTGCCTTGGAGTAGGTGTTTATAGGTGACATTGGATGTGCAGAGACAAAGCAGAGTGCTTTCCTGGTGGATCAGTGGTAAAGAATCCACAGGTTCGATCCCTGATCCAAAAAGATTCCACTTGCTGCAGAGCAACTAAGCCCATGCGCCACAGCTATTGAGCCTGTGCTCTAAAGCCCAGGAGCCACGGCTACTGAGCCCACGTGCTGCAACTATGGAAGCCCACGTGCCCTAGAGCCGGGGCTCTGCAATAAGAGAAGCCACCACAATGAGAAGCCCGTGCACTGCATCCAGACAGTAGTCCTTGCTCGCTGCAACTAGAGAAAAGCTCCCACAGCAACAAGATCCGCACAGCCAAAAATAAATAAATAAAATTATACAAAGAAAGTTGTAGCTTTACATTGGTCTTTTTAGAGCAGAAAAAAACATAGCTGAAATCTCAGTGATTTTTTTCACTCCCAGAGAGGGATACACAAGCCTCCTTTGTCACAGTTCTTGAGAGATGTTATACAATTTTCCAAAACATCTGCTAAAATACAAAAAATATATAGATTTTTAGGTAGTTCAGTTTAAGATACTCAAAATCTCTGAGAGAGGAAGAAACATTAAAAAAAATTGTGTGCTAAGATTGAATGTCAGAGGAACACTGTGGAAGGACATTAACTCAGCTTGAGAAAGGATGGAAAGCAATGTTGAGACAAAGAGGCCATGACTGGTTCCCCAAGGGACCCCAAATCACTCTGCAACCTAAGTAACTGGAGAAACTTACATCATTCTGATTGCATGCACTGTCATTAAACACCTTCAGTTTGAGCCCTCACTGACACAGGAGGGTGAATAGTCAGGTTTCCTAGAGGACATGAGGCATAAATGAAGGCTTGGAATGCAAACCATAACAGAAGAGAGGGTGTAACTCTTGGAAAGTATAGGATGAAGCTCTCACCTGAGGCTGAATACTTCTGATGCTTCAGATGTATGCGTGTTTACTAGTTATCCCATGTGATACATTAAAATGCACTGTGTCCTATCTCTGAGTCTGACCTAAAGAGTGAATGAAAGGCTGTGTGAGCATGGAAGATCCTGGGCAGGATCTGGAATAGAAGAATAATATTAGGTAAAATGAAAGAAATTTGAATAAAGCATAGACTTCAGTTAGGAATAATATATCAGTATTGGCATTGGTTTTTAACAATATATTGATGTTGGTCCATAGATGTGACCTTGCTGCTGTTGCTGCTGCTGCTAAGTCGCTTCAGTCATGTCCGACTCTGTGTGACCCCATAGACGGCAGCCCATCAGGCTCCTGGGATTCTCCAGGCAAGAACACTGGAGCGGGTTGCCATTAACACCATGCTAATGTAAAATATTGAGGAGGGCATGGCAACCCACTCTAGTATTCTTGCCTGGAGGATCCCCATGGACAGAGGAGGCTGATGGGCTACAATCCATGGGTTGCAAAGAGTCAGACATGACTGAGCGACTAAGTATAGCAGTGTTAAGATATTAGCAATAGGGGAAGTTGGATGTGGGCTACATGGGAACTCTGCACTGTCTTCATATCTTTTCTGTGAATCTAAAACTATTACAAAATAAAAAGCAATTAAGCAAAGACTGTATGGTATAATTTTCTTAAATTTGTAGATAGGTAGGTAGGTAGATAGAGGTAGACACAAGTAAGCATAGATAAAAGGTTTTATATATCAAAACATTAACATTGTTTATTGCTGGTGGTGCAATTATAGAGTGGTATTTTCTTATTTTACTCATCTGTGCATATAAATTTATAATACATTAATAAAAAAAGAAAGCTATAAGCCTTCATTTGGATCAGAATATTTCTCTGTCTTAAGTACCAAAAAAGGAACTACCTAATATTTTAAATTCCTTAAAAGGCTCATAGTATAGAACAATTCTATCAGGAGGGAAATGTAAATATTACTTTTTCATCTGATATTTTTTCCTAGTATGTTCTTTGACAGTACCTAAGGACAAAGATGAAGAGGAATAATTATACTATATCTAAACTAAGAGCTGATAAAACCTAGTCAGGATAGTCTCAAATTAACCTTCAAGAGGAATTCCAATTCCTCATTTTAATCCATTCATTTCTCTCATTCTAGTTTCTTATGTAATTTAGGGTGTTTGAAACCTCTAGGGAGGCTGGTATGAGGCTCTCAGAAGCTGCTGATGGATGTCCCTTGAGTTCCAGCCCAAGCGCACATGCTAATATCCTCTCACATTGGAGAGTAGAAGACGGTGATCTTGATAATATCAGAGTGCTGGTGATGCCATTACTACCTCCTCTAGTGAGAAGCAATTAGCTACTTTAAATAGAAGTATATTCTTTCATTCCCATGATGGCTTGGCTTATTCTGCTTTAAATTATTAGGTCCCTTTTTGCTACTTATATTCTTTTTTCATGGATCATTTCATTGACCTATTTTTTTAATTATATAAATACTTTTGATGGCTTACCATTTATCAGTTTCTGTGTTGATAATTAAAGAATATGAAAGCATCAGTAATAAGGAATAAATAATAATTTGAAGGAGATTCTAGGAAAGAGGAGAGCTCACAGTAAAATAAATTGTTACACTTAAAAGAGAGAATAATTGCTATTTTAAAAGTTCAGATGTGGTAAACTGAGCGTTCATAGCAAGGAGAGATCGTCGCCTTGCATAATAGATCTGCCTTCTACTATGAAGAAGGGCATAGGGAAGGATGGGCAAAAGAGATTACTGACAATTGGTCTTGATTGGTATTTGGGAAATGAAAGGTGAGGAGGATGTTTATCCTTTATTTTTTTTGTAGAGGAACTTCAGTTTCAGTAACACCCCTGGCCTCTTTCCCTACTCATTCCTCCTCCCACAGAGGGTTAAATAGTTAGTTTGAGAGCAGAAATTGAACATGCTCTGCTCATCCCTCTGGTTTCTATTTAGTTGGAGCCTATCTTTGACTCATTGGAAAAGACCCTGGTGCTGGGAAAAATTGAGGGCAGGAGGAGAAGGGGACAACAGAGGATCAGATGGTTGGATGACATCATCAACTCGATGGACATGGTTTGGGCAGACTCCAGGAGTTGGTGATGGACAGGGAGGCCTGGTGTGCTGCGGTTCATGGGGTCGCAAGGAGTCAGACACGACTGAGCGACTGAACTGAACTGAACTGGGCTGATCTTGTGTTATGGTCTGTTTTCTGTCATGTAGTAAGACATCCTTAAAGCTTCTTTCTTCCAGTAACTTTACCAATAATAAAGGTGAACATTTAATCTCTGCTTGACTTCTGAGTCCATCATAGAAGACAAAGAGTGATGTTATTAGTTTATAACAAGTCTAATAATAGACTTTAGACATGTTAAGATAGAAGTGAGGGGACATGATAAGCAGCGGCACAGATACAAAGAACATTAATTGTGCCAAATTGACAGGAATTGAGCACAAATAAAGGGGAGATGGGGGAAACAAATAAAAATGGAGGTTATTGCTCTGAATTGGATGTTTGCATTTCTCCAAAATGCATATATTGAAACCCTGTTCCCCAGTGTGATAGTATCTGGTGATGGGGTCTTTCAGAGGTAATAAGGTCATAAGGATGGAGGCCTCATGATGGAATTAGTGCCCTTATAAAAAAAGACAGGATAGAGTCTGCTTCTTCAGCCCCTCCTTCATCCCTAATGGGAGAATTCAGCGAGAATACAACTGCCTATAAGCCAGGAAGCAGGGTCTCAGCAGAACCCAACCGTGCTGGCACACTGATCTTGGACTTCGAGCCTCCAGAACTGTAAAAAATAAATATTTGTTGTTTGGTGGAACTGCATGAACCACCCAGTTCATGATATATTCGTTACGGCAGTCTGAACTAACTAAGACAGTTGGAGACTATTCCTAAAGGACCTTAAAAGCCAGGTGTGGGATTTAGAACTCATTCATAGCCAATAGAGAAATTCTGGTTTTTGTAATTGTGGACCATTTTATATTGAACTAATGTTCCCAAAGAAAACAATTATGAAATTATTGTGATCAAAAAATTAAAAACAGCTGGACACTGGAGAATAGTCAAAGACAGGCATAAGCTGGAGGAAATATGATCCTTGGGGGGAAAAAAAAAAAGAATAGATGTTGGGTGAGATCCACCCATGTCTTTCCCACTGGAAACAGTCCCATCCCCACTGAACTGAATGTAAAGCCATACTTTTATTGTACAAGTCAGAAGGTAAAAGTCTGGGATTTACAGAGTAGCTGGAAATTGAGAAGTGAAATCTCAGAGAGAAGGGAGTCATAGAGAGGGAAATTCAAAATCTGTATCTAAATATCTCTTAATCCTTGGTTAACTGCTGAACTATGCATGTGAGAGGTGAGATTCCAAGGACCTCAAAAGAAAAAATAAACAAGCACAAAGAAAGCTAAAAGAGCTAAGAACATATTATAGTAGCTGACCAAAGCAAGATAGACAGAGTTTGAAATTAGAGGGACTGAGTAAAAATTTCAAGCTCCCATAAACCCCCAAAGAACCATGGCATAAGAATAAAGACTATGTTCTTGAGACTGAGAAATTCACTCTTGGACTGAGGAGCAAATCAACACCTGTTCAAGATGATATGCCAGTAATTTAATTACTCAGGGGACAAAACTCAACACTTTTCAGGAAAAGATGACAGAATTCATAACTCTACAATGTTTAAACCACAATGTTCAGCATGTAGTTAAAAATTATGTCATATAAATAAACTCTCTTGATATAGAGTCAAGAGAAAAATTAGTCAAAATAGACTCACATATATGCAGATTTTGAAATTAGATAACAAGAATTTGAGATTAAACTATGAAAACTACATTAAGGGACCTAAAAGAAAAAAAATAAATATTATAGGTGAAAAGATGGGAATTTTTGGAAGATTGTGAAAACAATCAAAAAGATAACAATGAAAAGCCTAGAACTGAAAAAAAAACTTGAATAAAAAAATGTTAGACATGATTGACAATTGAGTGTACATAACAGAAACAGAGTCACTGAAGCTAAAACAGGCAAGTAAAATCATTTAAGCTGAAATACAGGAAAAATTGCAATAGTGAACAAAGCTTCAGCAGCCTGCAGGATAGAACTAAGTGGTCTATAGTCATATATATAGTGTACAAGAAAAAATAAAGTTGAGGGGGCAGAAAGAAATAGAACAGAACAGTGTAAAGAAATATGGGATAACATTTTTTTGAATTTGATCTAAAACAGCAACCCATAGATTCAGGAAGCTCACTATAGCAGGAAATACAACTAAGAACAACAAAGTTAAAAAAAAATATCTTGGGATTCCCCAGTGGTCCAGTGACTAACACTTCATGTTCCCAATGCAAGGGGCCTAGGTTCAATCCCAGGTCAGGGGACTAGATCCTGCATGCTGAATTGGTGGGGCCAAATTTAAAAAGAGAAAAGAAAAACAAGTTTTAATAGAAGTGAGGGAGAGAGAAAGACATGACAGTCAATGGGACAAGATAAGAATATTAGCTGACTTTTCATCAGAAACTAACAGAGACCAGAAGACAATGTAAGGTTATTTTCAAAGTCTATTATCAGTGAGGTATCATTGGAAAAGACTCTGATGCTGGGAGGGATTGGGGGCAAGAGGAGAAGGGGATAACAGAGCATGAGATGGCTGGATGGCATCACTGACTCGATGGATGTGAGTCTGAGTGAACTCCGGGAGTTGGTGATGGACAGGGAGGCCTGGTGTGCTGCGATTCATGGGGTGGCAAAGAGTCAGACATGACTGAACGACTGATCTGATCTGATCTGATCTTTCAAAAACTAAATAAATAAAAATATTTTCAGATAAACAAAAACTGAGACAATTTATCACAAGCAAGCCAACACTACAAGAAATGCTAAAGAAAAATGTTCAGATTGACGGAACATGATAGGGGTAGACATCTGAATCCACAGAAAGGAAAGAAGACATTGAAAATAATTAAATATATAGGTATATATGAAAGAGTATTTTTTGTAATTAAAAAATTTTAAGTCAATTAAATGTTTAAAGAAAAATGACAATGTATTTTGAGGTTTGTAATATTTATAGAAGCAAAATATATGTCACCAACAGGATGTAAAGATAACAAAGGAGTGCAAATGGACTCATAGTCAATCGTAAGCATAGCAAGTTTTGAATAAGAGAATGAACAGAGAATTGACATGATTTAAACTCTGCCTTCAGAAGAATCCATCCAGCAGCAGGACACAGGGTGGATGAGAAGGAGCAGCATAATAGATTTATCAAGGAAGAACAAACTGATTGGAAGTGGTATAGAGAAAATAATGTATTTTTAAATAGCACCCCCATTTTTGGAAGTTGGATGATAAAGAAGTTGAGGATATCATTAGAGAAACAGAACCTTGTGTGAAGAACTTCCAAGGGAAGACAATAATGAATTCACTTATAACCTTACTGAGTCTGAGGTGAAGGTGAGACCATGCAACTGGAGATGGATCACAAGCAATTCAGATTTCTCCTAATATAAAAATTTCCAAAATGCTGGTCCTGAAAAGTACATCATCTTTTTGAGACTTGTTATCACTATATGTTACATGATTTATTGTAAATGTTTTAATATATCCAAGCTCTGAGCAAGAGAAACAAATGCGAAATCATGACAGAGTGGGCAATTTGTAGGATAGCTTGTCAAGAGGTCTTTTGGTCCAGCCTCCAGAAAGATTGAAGGCAGAAGATAAGAGGGCAACAAAGGATGAGATCGTTGGATGGTGTCACCGATTCAATGGACATGAGTCTGAGCAAATTCCAGGAGATAGAGAAGGACAGGGAAGCCTAGCGTGCTGCAGTCCATGGGGTTGCTAACAGCTGGACTCATATGACTGAACAACAACAACCATCTCTGAGCAAAATTCCAAGGAACAAAGCCAGCAGACCCTGAGGTTCCAGCCAAAAGTGTACCTGCTTGGCTCAGTAGACTGGCATGCAGGTTTCTGACTACTCTTTAGCTCCTGCCCACATTTCCATGTGCCCTTCCTTCTCTGCATACTTCCATTTTCTGATGCTCTAAATCCAGCACCATGAATCCAGATAAATAAGAGTAATAGCAAAAACCAAGACGCCATCATTTTTTATTTTATTTTTTTTTTATTACCCATGCCCTTCTCCCTTTTCCCCTCCCCTCAAAAGCAGTTATCCTATTGAGGGACCAGGTAGGCACTTAGCTGTGACAGATATCATTAGAGTAGTCTGTCTTATGCCCACCTCCTTGTCAAGTCCTCATTCACAGTCCTTCTAACCATCCTGGAATTAGTCCTACTCTAAACTGTAACATAGATAGATATTTGTCTTTTCCATATTTTCCACATTTGGGACCTATTACCAAAGGTAATGAGCAACCTCTAAGTGCCCTTCAACTGCCCAATGTCCTGCTCTGGTATCCTCCCCAGCACCCCACCTCCATTCTTTTCTCCCTTTTTTATATCCTCTCACTTTTGAAATCTCCAAGCTCCTTAGTATTACTAACTTCTGTTAAAGAGTAAGAAGAAAAACAAGTTGATTGACCGAATTCAAGTAATAGTGCAATTACTGAAATTTAAGCTTCATTCAGAGCACTTGCCTTTTTTTAAAGCTCTTACATGCTTAAGTGACTCTCTAGACAATGTGACAGTCAGTTCAGTTCAGTCACTCAGTCGTGTCTGACTCTTAGCAACCCCATGGACTGCAGCATGTTAGGATTCCCTGTCCATCACCAACTCCTGGAGTTTACTCAAACTCATGTCCATTGAGTCAGTGATGCCATCCAACCATCTCATCCTCTGTCGTCCCCTTCTCCTCCCGGCTTCAATCTTTCCCAGCATCAGACTCTTTTCAAATGAGTCAGCTCTTCACATCAGGTGGCCCAAGTATTAGAGTTTCAGGTTCAACATCAGTCTTTCCAAAGAATATTCAGGACTGATTTCCTTTAGGATGGACTGGTTTGATCTCCTTGTAGTCCAAGGGACTCTCAAGAGTCTTCTCCAACACTTCTCCAATTCTTCTCCAAGAATTGATCAAAAGCATCAATTCTTTGGGGCTCAGCATTCTTTATAGTCCAACTCTCACATCCACACATGACCACTGGAAAAACCATAGCCTTGACTAGATGGACCCTTTTTTGGCAAAGTAATGTCTCTGCTTTTTAATATGCTGTCTAGGTTGGTCATAACTTTTATTTCAAGGAGTAAGCGTGTTTTAATTTCATGGGTGCAGTCACCATTGGCAGGATTTTGGAGCCCCCCAAAATAAAATCAGTCACCGTTTCCACTGCTTCCCCATCTATTTGCCATGAAGTGATGAGACCAGATGCCATGATCTTTGTTTTCTGAATGTTAAGCATTAAGCCAACTTTTTCACTCTCCTCTTTCACTTTCATCAAGAGGCTCTTTAGTTCTTCTTCTCTTTCTGCCATAAAAGTGGTGTCATCTACATATCTGAGGTTATCGATATTTCTCCCAGAAATCTTGATTCCAGCTTCTGCTTCTTCCAGCCCAGCGTTTCTCATGATGTACTCTGCATAGAAGTTAAATAAGCAGGGTGACAGTATACAGCCTTGACGAACTCCTTTTCCTATTTGGAACCAGTCTGTTGTTCCATGTCCAGTTCTAACTGTTGCTTCCTAACCTGCATACAGATTTCTCAAGAGGCAGGTCAGGTGGTCTGGTATTCCCATCTCTTTCAGAATTTTCCACAGTTTGTTGTGATCCACACAGTCAAAGGCTTTGGCATAGTCAATAAAAAAGAAGTAGATGTTTTTCTGGAACTCTTTTGCTTTTTCCATGATCCAGCTGATGTTGGCCATTTGATCTCTGGTTCCTCTGCCTTTTCTAAATCCAAATTGAACATCTGGAAGTTCACGGTTCACGTATTGTTGAAGCCTGGCTTGAAGAATTTTGAACATTACTTTACTAGTGTGTGAGATGAGTGCAATTGTGCTGTAGTTTGAGCATTCTTTGGCATTATCTTTCTTTGGGATTAAAATGAACACTGACCATTTACAGTCCTGTGGCCACTGCTGAGTTTTCCAAATTTTCTGGCATATTGAGTGCAACACTTTCACAGCATCATCTTTTAGGATTTGAAATAGCTCAACTGGAATTCCATCACCTCCACTAGCTTTGTTCGTAGTGATGCTTCCTAAGGCCCACTTGACTTCACATTCCAGAATGTCTGGTTCTAGGTGAGTGATCACACCATCGTTATTATCTTGGTCATGAGGATCTTTTTTGTATGGTTCTTCTGTGTGTTCATGCCACTTCTTCTTAATATCTTCCGCTTCTGTTAGATTCATACAATTTCTGTCCTTTATTGAGCCCATCTTTGTATGAAATGTTCCCTTGGTATCTCTAATTTTCTTGAAGAGATCTCTAGTCTTTCTTATTCTATTGTTTTCCTCTATTTCTTTGCACTGATGACTGAGGAAGGCTTTCTTATCTCTCCTTGCTACTCTTTGGAACTCTGCATTCAAATAAGTATATCTTTCTTTTTCTCCTTTGATTTTTGCTTCTCTTCTTTTCACAGCTATTTGTAAGGCCTCCTCAGACAGCCATTTTGCTTTTTTGCATTTCTTTTTCTTGGGGATGGTCTTGATCCCTGTCTCCTGTACAATGTCACGAACCTCCATCTAAAATTCATCAGGTACTCTGTCTATCAGATCTAGACCCTTAAATCTATTTCTCACTTCCACTGTATAATTGTTAGGTATTTGATTTAGGTCATACCTGAATGGTCTAGTGATTTCCCTACTTTCTTCAATTTAAGTCTGAATTTGGCAGTAAGGATCAGAACCACATGATCTGAGCCACAGTCAGCTTCCAGTCTTGTTTTTGCTGACTATATAGAGCTTCTCCATCTTTAGCTGCAAAGAATATAATCAATCAGATTTCAGTGTTGACCATCTGGTGATGTGCATGTGTAGAGTCTTATCTTGTGTTGTTGGAAGAGAGTGTTTGCTATGACCAGTGCATTCTCTTGGCAGAACTCTATTAGCCTTTGCCCTGCTTCATTCTGTACTCCAAGGCCAAATTTGCCTGTTACTCCAGGTGTTTCTTGACTTCCGACTGTTGCATTCTAGGCCCCTGTAATGAAAAGGACATCTTTTTTGAGTGTTAGTTTTAGAAAGTCTTGTAGGTCTTCATAGAACCGTTCCACTTCAGCCTCTTCAGCATTACTGGTCGGGGCATAGGCTTGGATTTCTGTGATATTGAATGTTTTGCCTTGGAAACAAACAGTGATCATTCTGTCGTTTTTGAGATTGCATCCAAGTACTGCATTTCAGACTCTTTTGTTGACTATGATGGCTACTCCATTTCTTCTAAAGGATTCTTGTCCACAGTAGTAGATATAGTGGTCATCTGAGTTAAATTCACCCATTCTAGTCCATTTTAGTTCACTGATTCCTAAAATGTCAACATTCACTCTTGCCATCTCCTGTTTGACCACTTCCAATTTGCCTTGATTCATGGACCTAACATTCCAGGTTCCTATGCAATATTGCTCTTTACAGCATCGGACATTGCTTCCATCACCAGTCACATCCACAACTGGGTGTTGTTTTTCCTTTGGTTCTGTCTCTTTATTCTTTCTGGAGTTATTTCTCCACTGATCTCCAGTAGCATATTGGGTACCTACTGACCTGGGTAGTTCATCTTTCAGTGTCCTATCTTTTTGCCTTATCTTGCTGTTCATGGGGTTCTCAAGGCAAGAATACTGAAGTTTTTTGCCATTCCCTTCTCCATTGTACCACATTTTGTCATGTGACAAAGGGTAAGGAAAAATTCACATTTTATTTCATTCTGTAATTTTATGTACTTAAAAAGTTAGTGCTAACCTATGCTATTCAACAGAGTATATTCTGTTTCAAAGAATCACGTTTAACATTCCAGGATTAATATCCAAATATAAAACAATGAAATAATAGTATCCTTATTTTACATATGAAAAAACTACTCGGCAGTTCTGCTTCCCTTCCTCATTCTCTTCTCTCTTTGTACATGGTTACTAGGGCAAAAAGTTGGAGGATGAAACAGTTCTTGGACTCCAAGAATGCAAATAAGACACTAACTAGTGTAGAATCAAGAAATGACTAATTTCGGGTATTTACCGGAATTAGGGAGTAAAAGTCACTTAGTCGTGTCTGACTCTTTGCAACCCCGTGGACTATACAGTCCATGGAATTCTCCAGGCCAGAATACTGGAGTGGGTAGCCTTTCCCTTTTCCAGGAGATCTTCCCAACCCAAGGATCGAACCCGGGTCTCATGCATTGCAGGCAGATTCTTTACCAACTGAGCCACAAGGGAAGCCCTTACAGTAATTAAGAGAATAGTAATAAAAGAAAAAGTTACAGAAGGCTAATGAGTGTTTACCCATTTCATCTTAATCATTATCATCAGGTTAATTATCATCAGACTTATTTTGTGGCCAAAGTATGCAAAAACATTGAGTTTACCACAGGGAGTTAAAGTAGAAATAACAGAACCCCCAAAACGTGTACCTTTGTGTGTTAAAGTAAGTAAAAAAAATTCAGAATTTAGATTATTATACACTGAATAACTGAGTGTCACAAATGGGTAGGAAAATAAACAGTGCCCATGGCATCATTTAAACATCAATACAACACACACAGAGAAAAAGTAATTGCATGCAGCCAAGGTGATTTCATGGCTGAAAAACACATTTGATTGTCCCTATCTTTGAACCAATTTGCTTTATTTGTTGCTGTTGTTTAGATGCTAAGTCATGTCCAACTCTCTGCAACCATATGGACTGCAGCATGCCAGGCTTCCCTGTCCTTCACTGTCTCCCAGAGTATGCTCAAACTCATGTCTGTTGAATTGGTGGTGCTATCTAACTGTCACATCCTCTGCCTCCCCTTTCTCCTTTTGCCTTCAATCTTGCCCAGCCTCAGGGTCTTTTTCAATGAGTCGGCTCTTTGCATCAGGTGGCCAAAGTATTGGAGCTTCAGCTTCAGCATCAGTCCTTCAAATGAATATTCAGGGTTGGTTTCCTTTAAGATTGACCAGTTGAATCTCTTTGCTGTCCAAGGGACTCTCAAGAGTTTTCTCCAACACCACAATTCAAAAGCATCAGTTCTTCAGCACTTAGTCTTCTTTATGGTCCAACTCTCACATCCATCCATGACTACTGGAAACACCATAGCTTTGGTTATACAGACCTTTGTCAGCAGAATGATGTCTCTGTATGTTTTCCTAAAACAGAATATTTGGCCAGTGAACCAAATAGAATAGAGCATGTTATTCTGCCTTTCATTCCTTTGGGAATAAGTTCAGTTCTGAGCACACTGATGAAAGCCTTCTGGCCTTGTTGCTGAGAAGCGACCTGAATGTGCTGATGGAGTTTTCAGTCTGTCATCACTGGCCGAAATTGGATGGAAAGCAGGCAACCATGGCCTCAAAGTTCTAGGTAGGGAACAAAATACTAGAAATATGAATTACTCACTATCTCACTAACTCTTTTTTAAAAAATTGGAGTATAATTGCTTTACACTGTTGTTTTCGTTTCTGCTGTACAACAAAGTGAACCACTATATGTGTGCATATATCCCCTCCCTGTTGGATTTCCTTCCTACTGCTCCTGTCCTATCCCTCTAGATCATCACAGAGCACCGAGCTGAGCTCCCTGTGCTACACAGTAAGTTCCCACTAGCTATCTATTTTACACATTTTTTAAGTAAAGGATCTTCTGGTGGCTCAGATAATAAAGAATCTGTTTGCAATGCAGGAGACCCGGGTTCAATCCCTAGGTCAGGAAGATTCCCTGGAGACAGGAATAACTATACCCTCCAATATTCTTGCCTGGAGAAGTCCATGGACAGAGGAGCCTGGTGGGCTGCAGTTCATGGGGTTGCAAAGAGTCAGACATGACTGAGCGATAATACGTTTATTTTATTAAAACCTTGGAGGAGAGCAATAAAGCCTCATAAAGGACCTCTGGACCACACTAGCTGTGATTTCACTACTCTGCCCCTTCATTCCTTGACTCCTCACTGTGCTTTTAGTCAGGGTAATCTATGTTATGGCACAATAGCAATCAACCCCCTAGAGTATCAGTGGCTTAAGAAAAACATTATCACTTAACAAAAATCCCCTGCCAGTCTAGGCAACCCTCACAGGCAGTCCTCCCCACCAAGTCCTTATCAATGTGAGCCACCACACTTGCCAGAGAGAGATGAACATCAAGGCCAGAAAATAAGTGCTTCCACCCAGAGGTGACATAGATCGCTTCCACTCAGAGCTCATTGGCCAAACCACCTAAAGTGCAAGTGGGCGAGAAGTGTCATCCTGTGTCCAGGTAGATAGTAATGTCTGAGACACCATGCTTTATTTATCTTTATAATGCTTTTCACCTGACATCATATATTTTATTTGTGGTTACATATCTCTCCTCACTAGGATATAAGCACAAGGAGGGCATGGACCATATTTGCTTGCTCACTGTGGTATCCTCAGGTCCTGGAACAGTGATTCTCAATAAATATTTGTTGGATGAACAAATGAGAGTGCAAGAAATCATAGCTGTATAAAGCACAATCCAAAGGCCTAAAATAACCCAACTTTTAATATGACAAGGGAGGCAAACAAGGTTGAAACTGTGGTTCAGTGGAGGACTTTGGTTATTGCCTAAAACTTGGCAGTAGTTGTCTTGATGGACTCTGGACCAAGGGTAGCCAGATTCTCTAATATTTCATCAGAAGTTGAAAATCACGATTTTTACATGAAATTCCTGATTTTTTTCATTTGATTCAAAAGTTTTCAAAGTCATTTGCAAGTTATACCCAGCAAACATGAGCCTTTTGCTTTAAGTGAAAAGACTAAAAGTGTGTCCTGAGATTGAGTTAAGTAGAGAAAGAAAGAGAAGAGAGAGAAAGAACAAAATCTCCAAATCCATTTCTCCATCACTTAAACTGCAACTTGGAGGGATCTCTGCTCTAGGTCTTCAACTCTCACCTCTGCCCCTCTTTACCCAGGAATTTAGAAAACCACTTCTTTAACCAGCTCCTTTATGTATTGAACAATCCCTCCTGTGAAAGTTAAGAAGGGATCAGTCCTGCCTTCACTGATGCTATTGTGTGTGTTGCATAACAATATCTAAATAAATAAGAAGCCCTGGGGAAAGGTCTTCCAAGGTTAAACTATTTAGAATAAAGAACTGCTGTGATTAAAATGGCACTGGCAGAATAAAAGATCTAATATCTACTTCATATAATAGATGAAGGCTAAACCAGAAACTCTTCCCAGTAACCAATAATTTGACCTGATTATATAATGAGCGTCTCTTTTTCTTTGCCCTAAAGTTGAACTTTGTATATAGAGGGGCTGCCAAACACATTTTTACTGTAAAGAAATGTTGTTTTCCAATTGCATTACCCAAAAGGCTTAAATTCAGAGGAAAATGTTCAAAAATCAAATTTCTGGATTTCTTTGGATCTAGTTTGGGGTGATTTAGCTAGAAGTATTTGCTTTTCTTTTCCAGAGGGAATTATCACCGAGCAAGGTTGATCAAACTTTAAATATGATTGTTCATTTCAGTGGCCCTAAGCCCACACTTGGGAGTTTTCCAGCTGTGGAATCAATGAAAACACGCCCTGAACTCTCCAGTCAGGGACACAGTATTGGATTCCAGGCAATCTGCTTTTCCAAGGAAATACTTGAATAAAAACAGGCTTGCCCCTCCTCCCTTGCAGAGAATTCTGCCATCATATGTCCAAATACCCCTACATGTTATTTTCGCTACATAGAGCTGCCATTTCAGATTTCTGTTGGTATGTCTGTCAGATGCTGGCTTTAACTTTAGGGTAATTGGGAAAACAAATATTCAATACCTTTCTCTGCTGAGTCCCATCCTCTAGTTGAAATCCTCACCAAAAAAATAGACTTTGATGGATGTTTTTTACTTTAAATTGGAATGTAGTTGATTTACAATATTCTTAGTTTCACATGTACAGGAAAGCAAATCAGTTATACATATATAGACTTCTGGTGGATTTTTAAAAATTTTCATTTTAATCAGAGGATAGTTACTTTACAATATTGTGTTGGTTTCTGGTGTACATCAACATGAATCAGCCATACGTATACACATTTTCCCTCTCTCTTGAACCTCCCTCCCACCTCCCTCTCCATCCCACCCCCTTAGGTTGTCACAGAGCACCAAATTTGGGTAACCTGTGTCATATAGCAAATTATTACTGGTTATCTATTTTACACATGGTCATGCACATTTCAATATTACTCTCTCAAATTATGCCCCTCTTTCCTTCTCCCACTATGTGATGTACTTTTGGGGTACTTGTAACTAGTCTTCTCACTAGGCTACCCTGCTCATCGCTGGATACCATATGTTTGAGTAATAAATGTCACCAGTCCTGACTAAATCTTCAGGAGCCCCTAAACTGGACTAAAAGGTCCTAGAAGACCATATGAAAGCAGTGACAAAACTCCTAAACCGGAAGAGGATAGTAGAGTTTGGATGAGGCAAGAAAGAACTTGTAGTATCAGAGAAGCTTGTAAACCAAAGTGCTCAAATACACAAAGAAATAAATTGCTGAGAAAGACAGCCAACAATATCAACTATTAACAGATAAGTTCAATGCAGAAAAATTAAAATATTAAAATAGTGGAGAAGAGAGAAAAATATCTGAAAATGAGTGTGCTTAAGCACACATTCTTCAAAGTGATAAAATATGGGAAAAATTTAAAAATAATAAGAAATGAAGCAAACAGGCATAAACAAGACAACAGGTGGATAAGAAAAAAAAATTAGAAATCTTGAAAATGAATAACATAGTTATTAAAATTTAAAACAATTCCATAGATGAGACAAATAGGTTTACACAGGTGAAGAGTTTGTGGATTGGAAGGTTGTCCTGAGGAGTTCACCTGGAATGAAGCATAAGGGAATAAGCAGATGAGAATTATAAAAGAAAAGTTAAAGACAGGGAATATAGATTGAGTGGCTTAATCATATTTCTAAAAGAAGCGCTATAGGAAGTGAGTACAGGAAATAGCAGAGAGCTCCATTAGAAGAGATGAGATGAGAATGTACCAAATATTAATTATAAATTATCCAATCCAAAATGCATGTTATATACCAAGAAGGGTGACTAATATTGAATTAGACAGAAAAGTTATACTTAAAAGTATTAAGAATTTTAAAAATCTTAAAAAACTGTAAGGAAGAAAAAGAGAGATTGTCTACAAAGAAAAACCAATCTGACTGGCACACAGCAGGCTTCTGGATAGCAACAATAAAACCCCAAATTATAGATGTTAAAAATAAGAGAGTAGCAGCTCATACAAACCTTGAAATAGACTCCATAGCATCCAAGTCAGCAGATTAAAAAAGAAAAACTAAGAGAAGAATTTGTTGACAATCCAACAGGGGAGAGGCAAGTTATATATGTATACATATAAATAACTGTGTATACACATAAATAACTGTGTAACTTTTACATATGTAAAAGAAACCAGGTTTCTCCAGTGACCCAGTGGTAAAGAATCTGCCTGTAATGCACAAGCTGCAGAAGATGGGGATTATATCCCTGGCTCAGAATATCTTCTGGAGAAGGAAATGGCAACCCACTCCAGTATTCTTTCCTGGAAAACCCCTTGAACAGAGCCTGGTGGACTACGCAGTCCATGGGGTTGCAAAGAGTTGGACACAATTGAGTGAGTAAACAGCAACAAATGAAATAAATCATTGCATTTCCATATATCAATAACAAATAATCAAAAGCTGAAATTTTAAAGCAATCCTATTTATATTACATCAAAAAACTTTCTAAAATATTTAGGAAAAAGCCTAACAAGGGACATGCAGGTCTATACACTGAAAACTAAAACATATTGTTGAGAGAAATTAAAGAAGATCCAAATGAATCGAGACTGAGACCATGGTTTTAAAAAAAGTCAGCTACTTTTTAAGATATCAGTTCTCTCCAAATTCATGTGTAGATGCAACACATCAAGTCAAAATCCCAGCAGAGCAGCATTTCAGCAAATTCAAACAGATACTTCACTAGATTTAATATACGGATGACAAATAACCACATGACAAGATGTTCAACATAAGGGTCATTAGGGAAATGAGCATTAAAACCACAGTGAAGTATTACTACATGCCCATTAGAAGAGCTAAAATTAAAAAGGCTGGCCACGCCAAGTGTTAGCAAGGGTGGGGGTATAAATGATGCAACCACTTTGGAAAACAGTTCAGCAATTTCTTAAAAATTTAAAAATACATCTAGCGTATGATCCAGGCATCCAATTCTAGGTAATTATCTAGGAGAAAAAAAGGATATGTCCTCAAAAAGACTTGTAATCACAACACATTGATTAGAATAGCCAAAATCTAATGATGTTATTGTAATGTAATGATGTGAAACAACAGGAACTTTCATTCACATCTGATAGGAACCTTGAAAGAATGTTGAAGAGTTTGTTACAAAACTAGTCATTCTATTCAACCTAGCATTTGATCTCCTTGGTATTTATGAATGCCCAAATCAATTGGAAACTTATGTCCACACAGAAACCTGCACAAGGACATTTACAGCAGCCTTATTCATAACTGCCAAAACTTGGAAGCAACTGAGATGTCTTTCAGCAAGTGAATGGAAAAATAAGCTGTGGTATATCCAGACTGTGGAATATTATTCAGTACAAAAAAGAAATGGGCTACCAAGCCATGATAAGACACGAAGGAACCTTCAATGTGTATTGCTAAGTGAAAGAAGGCAATCTGAATAGGTTACATACTGGAAAGAGCCCAACTAGATGACATATTGGAAAAGGTAAAACTGCGGTGGCAGTAAAAGATCAGTCATTGGTGGGTAATGGAGGGGGAGAGATGAATCAGTGGGGCACATTTTAAGGCAGTGAAACTATTTTTAGGGATTTAACAGGATTTTAAGGCAGTGAAACCATTCTGTATGATACTGTAATGGTGGATATATATCGTTATATATTTGTCAAAACTCAGAATGTTTAACACCAAGAGTGAATCCTCAAAAGCTATAGACTTTGGGTGATAATGTAGTTTCATCAGTTGTAGCAAATGCACCACTCTCTGGGGGATGTTAATTGTGGGGGAGGCTGTGCCTGTGGGTGGCCAAAGTAAAGGGCAACTTGTTAAAATTGCACTTTCTGTTCAATTTTGGTATAAACCTAAACCTCTTAAAAATAAAGACAGCTTTATAAAAAGGGCTTAAACATAAATATTCTTCCTAGATGTAATAATCAAAACCCAGAAACAACCCCAATGCCCATCAACAAAATGAATAAAGAAATTGTGGTATATCTGTGTATTGAATTACTATTCTACAATAGAAAGAATTGTTGATACATAGAGAGCACTATGAGCCTCACAATTGAAATATGCTATGCAGGTCAGGAGGCAACAGTTAGAACTGGACATGGAAAAACAGACTGGTTCCAAACAGGAAAAGGAGTACGTCAAGGCTGTATATTGTCACCCTGTTTATTTAACTTATATGCAGAGTACATCATGAGAAACGCTGGACTGGAAGAAACACAAACTGGAATCAAGGTTGCCAGGAGAAATATCAATAACCTCACATATGCAGATGACACCACCCTTATGGCAGAAAGTGAAGAGGAACTAAAAAGCCTCTTGATGAAGGTGAAAGTCGAGAGTGAAAAAGTTGGTTTAAAGCTCAACATTCAGAAAACGAAGATCATGGCATCCAGTCCCATCACTTCATGGGAAATAGATAGGGAAACAGTGGAAATAGTGTCAGACTTTATTTTTCTGGGCTCCAAAATAACTGCGGATGGTGACTGCAGCCATGAAATTAAAAGACACTTACTCCTTGGAAGGAAAGTTATGACCAACCTAGATAGCATATTCAAAAGCAGAGACATTACTTTGCCAACAAAGGTTCATCTAGTCAAGGCTATGGTTTTTCCTGTGGTCATGTATGGATGTGAGAGTTGGACTGTGAAGAAGGCTGAGCGCCGAAGAATTGATGCTTTTGAACTGTGGTGTTGGAGAAGACTCTTGAGAGTCCCTTGAACTGCAAGGAGATCCAACCAGTCCATTCTGAAGGAGACCAGCCCTGGGATTTCTTTGGAGGGAATGATGCTAAAGCTGAAACTCCAGTACTTTGGCCACCTCATGCGAAGAGTTGACTCATTAGAAAAGACTCTGATGCTGGGAGGGATTGGGGGCAAGAGGAGAAGGGGACGACAGAGGATGAGATGGCTGGATGGCATCACTGAGACTATGGATGTAAGTCTGAGTGAACTCCGGGAGTTGGTGATGGACAGGGAGGCCTGGCGTGCTGTGATTCATGGGGTCGCAAAGAGTTGGACACGACTGAGCGACTGATCTGATCTGATCTGAGGCAAAGAAGAGTACATACTATAAGATTCCATTTGTATAATATCTTAATATGAAAGCAGATCAGTGTTTGTCTGGGTAGGTTCAGTTCCGTTGCTCAGTCGTGTCCGACTCTTTGAGACCCCATGGACTGCAGCACACCAAGCTTCCCCGTCCATCACCAACTCCTGGAGCTTGCTCAAACTCATGTCCATTGATTTGGTGATACCATCCAACCAGTTCATCCTCTGTCATCCCCTTCTCCTCCTGCCTTCAATCTTTCCCAGCATCAGGGTCTTTCCAATGAGTCAATTGATTCAGTTCAGTTCAGTTGCTCAGTCCTGTCTGACTCTTTTCGACCTCATGAATTGCAGCAGGCCAGGCCTCCTTGTCCATCACCAACTCCTTAAGTTCACTCAAACTCATGTCCATCAAGTTGGTGATGCCGTCCAGCCATTTCATCCTCTGTCGTCCCCTTCTCCTACTGCCCCCAGTCCCTCCCAGCATCAGAGTCTTTTCCAATGAGTCAACTCTTCCCATGAGGTGGCCAAAGTACTGGAGTTTCAGCTTCAGCATCATTCCTTCCAAAGAACACGCAGGACTGATCTCCTTTAAAATGGACTGGTTGGATCTCCTTGCAGTTCAAGGGACTCTCAAGAGTCTTCTCCAACACCACAGTTCAAAAGCATCAATTCGTCAGCGCTCAGCCTTCTTCACAGTCCAACTCTCACATCCATACATGACCACTGGAAAAACCATAGCCTTGACTAGACAGACTTTTGTTGGCAAAGTAATGTCTCTGCTTTTGAATATGCTATCTAGGTTGGTCATAACCAAGGAGTAAGCGTCTTTTAATTTCATGGCTGCAATCACCATCCGCAGTGATTTTGGAGCCCAGAAAATAAAGGCTGACACTGTTTCCACTGTTTCCCCATCTATTTCCCATGAAGTGATGGAACCGGATGCCATGATCTTCGTTTTCTGAATGTTGAGCTTTAAGCCAACTTTTTCACTCTCCTCTTTCACTTTCATCAAGAGGCTTTTTAGTTCCTCTTCACTTTCTGCCATAAGGGTGGTGTCATCTGCATATCTGAGGTTATTGATATTTCTCCCAGCAATCTTGATTCCAGCTTGTGCTTCTTCCAGTCAATTGATTAGGGTGGGGCAAAAGGAAGGATTACAAAGGAGAATTAAACAACTTTAGAGATAGGTTAGCTATCTCAATTGTGGTGATGGTTTCCCAGCAAACATTAGATAGACAGATGATAGATAGATAATACATAGATACATAGATAGATAAAAAGAAAAATATTCTGTAAAAGAATGAGTATAAAAAGCTGCATGCAGATTAGAGCTCCTAGTACCATATCTTGTATGTAAATTTCAAAGGCACACAAAATGAAACTTTATATTGTTTATAGATAAACATAACTTTATGTAATGGAAGTGCAAACACATGAGAGGAAGGATATTTAGCTTCAGGATAGTACTGTCTCTGGTAGGAAGAAAGAGGAAGGGGATTAGTAAGGATCACAAAAGTGGTTTCAACAGTATCTGCCATGTTTTGTTTTTAAAAAGATCCTCTGAGTGAGGGGTATGTTGGTAATCATTACATTAGTCTCTGAACCTTCCTCAGTGTTTGAAACATTGTAGTTCATAGTGCATGTACACCCCATGGACTGGGGTGACCAACTCTGTGACCCCACGGACTGTAGCCCGCCAGGCTCCTCTGTCAATGGAATTCTCCAGGCAAGAATACGGAATCGGGTTGCCATTTCCTCCTCTAGGGGATCTTCCCAACCTGGGGATTGAACCTGCATCTCCTGCATTTCCTGCATTGGCAGTCAGATTCTTTACCTCTGCGTCATCATTCATATTATTTTATTGTAAGAAACAGCTTCCCTGGTGGCTCAAATTGTAAAGAATCTGCCTGCAATGCAGGAGACCAGATTCAATTCTTGGGTCAGGAAAATCCCTGGAGGAGGGCATAGCAACCCACTCCAGTATTCTTGCCTAGAGAAACCCCATGGACGGAGAGCCTGGTGGGCCACAGTACACGGAGTCATAAAGAGTCAGACACAACTGAAGCAACGTAGCACGCACACACGCAGGAAACACTAAAGATGTATGTTGTTACTACTTTGAAACCTATTTTGTAACCTAAAATGGCATTCACAAATGACTGAGGCCTCACATATTTATAAATAAAAAGATAATAAGGAAGTATTTCAGTTCAGTATGCAAGCATAAGTGAGGAAAGTGTCTGCATATCAGGCCGATACGCATGACCAGAGAGCATGTCTCACATTGGTTCTCCTTAAATGCTCCTCTACTCCTTCTCTGCTATTTAAATCTCTCCATCTGAACAGTCATCCAAGCTGGCCTAGGCAGTGGTTGAGAAATGCCAAATTCAGGCCTCATGTGACCAATCTGTTGTGTTATCTGGTAAGTTACTTGGAAGCAGCAGGCATTTCTTTTTTCTTTTTTTAAACAAGGGAATAGAAATGACCTGCCCTGAGTGACTTCAGTGTAAGTTTCATTTGACAATCCATGAAGATGATGTAACCCAAAGCAGCTCATTCATCTCAAGTCTTAAAATCCAAGTCATAGCAAATCAGATTTAGATGAGCTTCTATTTAAAAAATCTAGAGAATAATTTAATGAGGTATAGAACATTTTATTACTTTAGAATTTGTTGCAATGAGCTATAGAAAACTCACATTAAAAAATTAATTTCTTGAGCTCTTTATTACACTGAGATGCACAATAGCTAGGTTTCAAACTCAGTAAAAAGAACTTGAGTCTCCTTTAACACATAGGTCAGGCTGCTAGTAAGGAAAGGTATTTGTATACAGTGCTATATTCAAGCAAATTAAGTCTATTCCTTAAAACTTAACACTAGCACTGTTCGCAGAACTTTCTACAATGAAGGAAATGTTCCAATATCTATGCTGTCCAAAATGGTAGCTGTTAACACTGGGAAGCTAGTCAGACTGAGGAACTAACTTTTATATTATTTCAGTTCAGTTCAGCTGCTCAGTCGTGTCCAACTCTTTGCGACCCCATGAACAGTAGCATGCCAGGCCTCCCTGTCCATCACCAACTCCCGGAGTTCACGCAAACTCATGTCCATCAAGTCGGTGATGCCACCCAGCCATTTCATCCTCTGTCGTCCCCTTCTCCTCCTGCCCCCAGTTCCCCCCAGCATCAGGGTCTTTTCAAATGAGTCAACTCTTCACATGAGGTGGCCAAAGTATTGGAGTTTCAGCTTTAGCATCAGTCCCTCCAAAGAACACCCAGGACTGATCTCCTTTAGGATGGACTGGTTGGACCCCCTTGCAGTCCAAGGGACTCTCAAGAGTCTTCTCCAACACCACAGTTCAAAAGCATCAATTCTTCGGTGCTCAGCTTTCTTCACAGTCCAACTCTCACATCCATACATGACCACTGGAAAAACCATAGCCTTGACTAGACAGACCTTTGTTGGCAAAGTAATGTCTCTGCTTTTGAATATGCTATCTAGGTTGATCGTAACTTTCCTTCCAAGGAGTAAGCATCTTAATTTCATGGCTGCAGTCACCATCTGCAGTGATTTCACATCCCAAAAAATAAAGTCTGACACTGTTTCCACTCTTTCTCCATCTATTTGCCATGAAGTGATGGGACCAGATGCCATGATCTTCGTTTTCTAAATGTTGAGCTTTAAGCCAACTTTTTCACTCTCCTCTTTCACTTTCATCAAGAGGCCCTTTAGTTCTTCTTCACTTCCTGCCATAGGGTGGTGTCATCTGCACATCTGAGGTTATTGATATTTCTCTCAGCAATCTTGATTCCAGCTTGTGCTTCCTCCAGCCCAGCGTTTCTCATGATGTACTCTGCATATAAGTTAAATAAGCAGGGTGACAATATATAGCCTTGACGTACTCCTTTTCCTATTTGGAACCAGTCTGTGGTTCCATGACCAGTTCTAACTGTTGCTTCCTGACCTGCATATAGGTTTCTCAAGAGGCAGGTCAGGTGGTCTGGTATTCCCATCTCTTTCAGAATTTTCTACAGTTTGTTGTGATCCACACAGTCAAAGGCTTTGGCATAGTCAATAAAGCAGAAATAGATGTTTTTCTGAACTCTCTTGCTTTTTCCATGATCCAGCAGATGTTGGCCATTTGATCTCTGGTTTCTCTGTCTTTTCTAAAACCAGCTTGAACATCTGGAAGTTCACAGTTCACATATTGCTGAAGCCTGGCTTGGAGAATTTTGAGCATTACTTTACTAGTATGTGAGATAAGTGCAATTGTGCAGTAGTTTGAGCATTCTTTGGCATTGCCTTTCTTTGGGATTGGAATGAAAACTGACTTTTTCCAGTCCTGTGGCCACTGTTGAGTTTTCTAAATTTGCTGGCAGATTGAGTGCAGCACTTTCACAGCATCATCTTTCAGGATTTGAAATAGCTCCACTGGAATTTCATCACCTCCACTAGCTTTGTGCATAGTGATGCTTCCCAAGGCCCACTTGACTTCACATTTCAGGATGTCTGGCTCTAGGTGAGTGATCAAATCATCATGATTATCTGGGTGGTGAAGATCTTTTTTGTATAGTTCTCCTGTGTATTCTTGCCACCTCTTCTTAATATCTTCTGCTTCTGTTAGGTCCATACCATTTCTGTCCTTTATCAAGCGCATCTTTGCATGAAATATTCCCTTGGTATCTCTAATTTTCTTGAAGAGATCTCTAGTCTTTCCCATTCTGTTGTTTTCCTCTATGTCTTTGCATTGATCCCTGAGGAAGGCTTTCTTATCTCTCCTTGCTATTCTTTGGAACTCTGCATTCAGATGCTTATATCTTTCCTTTTCTTCTTTGCTTTTCACTTCTCTTCTTTTCACAGCTATTTGTAAGGCCTTCTCAGACAGCCATTTTGCTTTTTTGCATTTCTTTTTCATGGGGATAGTCTTGATCCCTGTCTCCTGTACAATGTCACAAACCTCCATCCATAGTTCTATGGACTCTGTCTATCAGATCTAGTCCCTTAAATCTATTTCTCACTTCCACTGTACAGTGGAGAAATAACTCCAGAAAGAATGAAGGGATGGAGCCAAAGCAAAAACAACACCCAGCTGTGGATGTGACTGGTGATAGAAGCAAGGTCCGATGCTGTAAAGAGCAATATTGCATAGGAACCTGGCATGTTAGCTCCATGAATCAAGGCAAACTGGAAGTGGTCAAACAGGAGATGGCAAGAGTGAATGTCAACATTCTAGGAATCAGCGAACTAAAATGGACTGGAATGGGTGAATTTAACTCAGAATTACCATTATATCTACTACTGTGGACAGGAATCCCTTAGAAGAAATGGAGTAGCCATCATGGTCAACAAAAGAGTCCAAAATGCAGTACTCGGATGCAATCTCAAAAACAACAGAATGATCTCTGTTCGTTTCCAAGGCAAACCATTCAATATCACGGTAATCCAAACCTATGCCCCAACCAGTAATGCTGAAGAAGCTGAAGTTGAATGGTTCTATGAAGACCTACAAGACCTTTTAGAACTAACACCCCAAAAAGATGTCCTTTTCATTATAGGGGACTGGAATGCAAAAGTAGGAAGTCAAGAAACACCTGGAGTAACAGGCAAATTTGGCCTTGGAGTAGGAAATGAAGCAGGGCAAAGGGTAATAGAGTTTTGCCAAGAGAATACACTGGTCATAGCAAACACCCTCTTCCAATAACACAAGAGAAGACTCTACACATGGACATCACCAGATGGTCAACACCAAAATCAGATTGATTCTATTCTTTGCAGCCAAAGATGGAGAAGTTCTATACAGTCAGCAAAAACAAGACTGGGAGCTGACTGTGGCTCAGATCATGAACTCCTTATTGCCAAATTCAGACTTAAAATGAAGAAAGTAGGGAAAACCACTAGACCATTCAGGTATGACCTAAATCAAATCCCTTATGATTATATTAAATAGTTTTGCTTTATTCTTATTTTAATAGCCACCTTAGCCAGTGGCTACCATACTGGACAGAGCACACTAAGTGAAATAAATTAGGTTTAAGTCCATTAATGTATTATTAACTGTACTAGTAGAATTGAGAATGAAAATATCACAGCAACTTTTACAAATAATTTCACTGTATTTTCCACTGACTTCCCCAGGCAACACTCTGAGGTCAAGGCATGAGTATTATCATCGTCCCCATGATACGTGAGGAAATTGATGCTCTCAGGTATATGTCATATTTAAAGTGACCTGTTACTTGAACTGCTCTTTCTTTCTACCAAACTGCATGAGAAACCAGGGAAGAATATGGTGCCCTCCATGGAGAGTACCAGTAGACTTCTTTGAAATAAATTTTGAAAAACCTGGGAGGGGAGAGAAAGAGAGAGGGAGAAGGAATATAAAACTACACAGCCAACACTGGACACTGTTGCAAATATTTAGGTCAAATTTTGCACAAGCATGTTCCGCGGCTGCCAAAATTCAACTTATTGAATTTCCAACATGGGTGGGGCCCAACATAAGAAACACACAATCATTGCTTCTGTCATTGCTCAACAACCCATAGATTTTTTTTTTTTTTCTGCTGTGTCTGTCTGTCTCTGTTTTTCATTGCATGTGCCATTCATTTTCTCTTCGTGTCATGTGACTTCAGGTCAGGAACTTTCTATATTAAAATTGTAATCCTTATATAACAATCTAATAAAGCATTAATAACATTAACAGATTTTCTTTGCATTTAGAAAATGTGCTGGAACTTAAAGAGAAAAAAACATCCATTTTCTTTTTAAAATTAGCATAATGGAATATATTAAATTGAGAATGATGGGTGAGAGCTTAGAGAAAAATGAATTGCATATCCTAATGTCTAGTCAGTTTGCAGACATATTAATGAAGACCCTATAACCTATTTCTGTGATAAGCCTGTGTGTAGCAGGTCCTCTGCTAGCGGAATGAGACCCATGTCACCGAGAAAGACTCTGGTACTGCTGAAACAGCTTATATTTTATACATTTACATTGGAAAGGCAAACGTTTAAATTGGCCCATCTAAAACCTAGGACTGTGGTTTCGTGGATTCTTGATAATTGAAAACAGGGCTTTAGTGCACTAAATCCACCTCTTCTGGGCTCTTTGCCATAACATACTCCAATCCGAAAACACTTGTTTTAAAAGAAGCCTCTTATATAAAGGCAGAAGAAAAAGGGAGACAGAGAAGAAGAAAAATGATTATCAATATATTACAGCAAACATACTTGTCACTTGCTAAAATACACTTGGCTCGGGTTGTCCCTCTGCTAATACCATTACAACTCTCCAAATAATACTTAAGCTGCCTAAACTGCTCCATCCTGCTTTTGCAAACAGTAGAGGAAGAAAGCCACCTGACCCTGCAGGACTGGGGCCACTAATTGTTCATCTCCACTAGTGATCACAACTTAAAAAACCCAGGGAGCCTGGCCAAGGGCACTTTCTTGCAGTCACAATGCCAGCAAGTATTGCTTGTTTTGTTTGTTTTCTTGACTTTTATTTTTTATTAATTTTTTATATTGAAGTGTAGTTGATTTACAGTGCTGTGTTAATTTATGCTGTATAGCAAAGTGATTCAAATATGTACATATATACTTTCTCTTTCATATTCTTTTCCATTATGGTTTATCACTGGATATTGAACACAGTTTTTTGTGCTATATGGTGGGAATTTGTTGTTTGTCCATTCTATTTAAAATAGCTTACATCTGCAGATCCCAACCTCTCGCTCTATCTGTGCCTCAACCCTCTGCTCCTTGGCAACCACAAGTCTGCTCTCTATGTCCATGAGCCTGTTTCTATTTCATAGATAGGTTCATTCGTGCCATATTTTAGATTCCACACATAAGTGATGTCATATTGTATTTGTCATTCTTTTTCTGACTTCATTTAGTGTGATGATCTCTAGTTGCATCCATGTTGCTACAAATGGCATTATTTAGCTCTTTTTATGCAGATTAATATTCTATGGTATATATATGTACCACATTTTCTTAATCCATTGGTCACTGGCCATTCGGTGGTTTCCATGTCTTGGCTATTGTGAATAGCAGCAAGCATTGCTTTTAACTCTGATGGCTGTCATGTACCACGACCATGATAAAGGTTGCTAAATGCAGAGACAAACAGTACAAATTTTCTAAGCATAAAATTTTTTTAAGAATACTTAGGAAGAATTTACAGTTTTGATTGGAAATACAAAGCAGAACTACATGGACTATGTAAATATTATGCATGCTGTTTTGGAGGTGCAGATAAAAATCAATTGCCAAATAAATTGTTTCTCTTCTTGTTATTTATTTTATTTATTTTTATTGATTTCATTTTAGTAAAAAAGATAGGAAATTTAATATTTGGCAAGGTTTGAACCTTTCTAATAAAAGAGGGAGAGAGAAACACTAATACAATGGCAAGTTTAGTTGAAATTCTTTCTACACACACCCCCAAACCCTTTAGTCTCTCTTCCTGAAAAATATAATTATTTTCAGGAAATGGATATTCTTCACTTGATGTTCTAATTTTTTTTGGCCTGTCGCCTGTGGAATCTTCCCTGACCAGAGATCTAACCCATACCTCCTGTAGTGGAATCACAGAGACTTAACAGCTAGACTACCAGATACTCTATTTTCACTAAACACATACATAGCCATAAATGCTTTTGTGGTGTTTTAAACTTGATATCATTCTGTAACTATCCTTCTGCAACTAGATTTTTATCATTCCCTTTTGTGTTTGAGGGATGGATCCATCTTGATAATACAACTCTGTTTCATTCATTTTAATTGCTGGAGAGTGTTTCATGGCACGTTCGTGTATGCATGTCCAGTGTGTTGGACTCTTTGCGACCCCATGAATTGTAGCCCACCAGGCTCCTCTGTCCTTGGGATTTTCCAGGCAAGAATAGTGGAGTGGGTTGCCAGGGGATTTTCCTGATTCATTCACTCTCCCATTAAGGGGCTCTTTGGATTTTTTGTGTCTGCTAACAGTGCCACAGTGAACATTCCTGTACATCTCTCCTTGTATACATTGAGAGGGCTTCTATTCTGGTGCTTAGAATTTCTGGATTCCAGAGAGGGCAAAACTTCAGCTTTACTAGGTCTGTACATGTGTGCTCAGTGCTCAGTCATATCTGACTCTTTGCAACCCCATGGATTGTAGTCTGCCAGGCTGTCCATGGAATGCTCCAGGCAAGAATACTGGAGTGGGTAGCCACTCCCTTCTCCAGGGGATCTTCCCCAGCCAGTGATTAAACCCGAGTCTCCTGCAATACAGGCATAGTCTTTATCTTCTGAGTCCCCAGGGAAGCCCACTACCAGTCTAGATATTGCCAAATGGTCTCCAAAATGGTCTTTTCCATATTTGTCTTCTGATAATCTATTCTCAAAAGCCAGAGTGACTCTATTAAAATATCTCATACCATGTCACCATCTGCTCAAAACCCTGCAGTGTTTCTCCATCACACTCCAAATGACCCATAAGGCCCTAACTGAGCTCATCTCACCCCAGTCCTTCTTACCTTTATGTCCTCTCTCTCTCTCACTCCTTGCTCCTCAAACACACCAGGTCCCTCCCCAGGTAGGGTCTTTGCTCTAGCTGTTTGCTATGCTTAACATGCTCTTCTCCCAGACCCTGAAAAATTCTTCACCTTTTTCAAGTCTTTGCTAAAACATTACCCTAGCAGTGAAGCTTATTGTGGCTACCTTCTCACATATCCAATGCCTGTTTCCTGCTTTTTTTCTTTCTTTCATGGTGCCAGTACCCTTATATAGCATTGTATAATTTGCTAGACTAAATTATCCAGAGTCTTATCCTTTTTGTAGAATACCAGCCCCATGAAGGCAGAGATCTTGGTTGTATTCACTGAAGTACCCTGAACACCTACAGCAGAGTCTTGACACAAGTGCCACATGGGAAGCCCAATCTTGAGGACAATGTCCATGAATTTTTATGATCAAGTGAGTTAGGAAAGCAAAACCTTAGTAGAGAGGATCCACTGGTAGGGCAAAGAACAATACAGTGCCTGAAACATCAACAGGAGACAGTGCCTGCTAATAACTGTGTACAAAATAATAGTTGAATAGCGAGTAGATGGCCGAACCACCTCTTACATCCAAACTGAGTCTCAGAGTCTCTCCTTTGTGTCTACCTAATATGGGCATCAAGGTCTCAGGGAACGTGGGGTGACGAATAGCCCTGTGTTGATGAATTAGTCATAGGGAGCAGGGAGGCCGGTTGCTGACGCTCAGCAGACCTGTTCCCAGCTGTTCCCAATAACCCATCTCCATTCTGCTTACACTGACCTAGTCACAGGTCAATGAAGAAGATAGGATAGGAAATAAATGTCTGGGTCATTTCAGCAACAAGGGAAAGGTAACATAGTGAAATACAAGGAGAAAACAAGGGGTCATTTGACTTCGTGAAAAAGTATGAAGTCAAGTCACTCAGTCACGTCCGACCCTCCGCAACCCCATAGACCGTAGCCCGCCGGGCTCCTCTGTCCATGGGATTCTCTAGGCAACAATACTGGAGTGGGTTGCCATTTCCTTCTCTGTAAAGAAGTATCAGTTCAGTTCAGTTCAGTCACTCAGCCATGTCCGAATTTTTGCAACCCCATCAATCACAGCACGCCAGGCCTCCCTGTCCATCACCAACTCCCAGAGTTCACCCAAACTCATGTCCATCAAGTCGGTGATGCCATCCAACCATCTCATCCTCTGTTGGCCCCTTCTCCTCCTGCCCCTGATCCCTCCTAGCATCAGGGTCTTTTCCAATGAGTCAACTCTTCACATGAGGTGGCCAAATTATTGGAGTTTCAGCTTTACCATCAGTCCTTCCAAAGAACACCCAGGACTGATCTCTTTTAAAATGGACTGGTTGGATCTCCTTGCAGTCCAAGGGACTCTCAAGAGTCTTCTCCAACACCACAGTTCAAAAGCATCAATTCTTCAGCGCTCAGCTTTCTTTACAGTCCAACTCTCACATCCATACATGACCACTGGAAGAACCATAGCCTTGACTAGGTGGACCTTTGTTGGCAAAGTAATGTCTCTGCTTTTGAATATGCTATCTAAGTTGGTCATAACTTTTCTTCCAAGGAGTAAGTGTCTTTTAATTCATGGCTGCAATCACCATCTGCAGTGATTTTGGAGCCCAGAAAATAAAGTCTGACACTGTTTCCACTATTTCCCCATCTATAGTCCAGGACTATTTTGCCATTCTCCCAACACAGAAGCCTTTCTTTATATGAAGGCTGGTACATACTTAACACATTCTCCCAGACAGTGATATAGATATCAAGACTCTAAAGAGCTTCAGCTATTTGTCCCTGTTTGAGGTTGTCCTTGTATTCTGTTGAAGTTGCTGGTAAAATCAGTTAACGAGTAAAATTTGTGTACTTCAGCTCTCAAACATTTGTATTCCAAATCATTTTTCCAGAATCTTTCCAGTAGAAGACATTTTACTACACCTTATAGAAAGGGAATTTGGTGGAAAGAGACCTACAATTTAATCAAATGAAAACCCTCTCCACTTTTAAATTTGGCATATACTTTAGATACTCATATGCTTTGGGTCAATTCTAATTATTTCATCTTCCCCCCCTATTTTGGCAACCAAGTTGAATTTGGTGGATAGGATGAGAAGGATAAAGGTACATTAGAGACACTGTGGGATTTCACAACTCTTTGCTAAAATCAGTACATATTTGTTAAAGTGTGGGCATGAGACTTCCCATCTGCTAGGTTCCTCCAAGTGCTGACAGGAACATTCCAATTTCCAGCTTGAATATGTATTTTTAAATTTCTTTTCTGTATTTACTCTGACCAGAGAGAAGGCTGTCTTAGTGTTCAAAGACAAAGAAAATACTTTCAATTCTAAATTCACCATTGTAAGTAATGGAACCATCCACAATTTCAGGCTTACAGATAGATTTGCCAGCTTGCAAAATATGTATGAGACTTATCCAATGCTACCTACTCCCAGAATTGACCTTGATTTTGTTGTTGTTGTTGCTCCTCATATCCCTGTTGTAGGAGAAGCCCAGACCCTCTACAGACAGATACCCCTAAGTTCTCCAGAAAAGGCAGTGGACAAAGGAGCCCTTTGGATCTGTTGCCAGCTTCCTTGTTCATGGAAAATGCTCAACTTCACTTTCTGGGAATAATAAGGAGAGCCAGTGAGTGAGTTCACTTTATTTTAGGCATATTTATTAACCTAATTTATGTCCTCTCATTCCAGCTCTGCTCCCCTCCTCTCCCAACCCTTTCTATCTCAGCTTTGCTGATTTCAGTCTAATTGGCAGGTCTCGGGAAGTCTCCCCATCCTTTTACAGGAAGCTGAGCCTCCCTCTTAACCATTCTGATAGGAACCTATAATTCTCCTTTACGGAGTTTTTCATGAGTTATAATAGTTGAACAATTTTTCCTTCAGTTACTCATTTAATATCTGTTGTAGGCAGAATTCCAAGATGGCCCCAGGATTTCCACTTTTGGGGATACAAGCCCAGTATAGCCTCCACCCCTTGAGTGTAGGTAGAATGTGTAAATACAGTGATATATCACCCCTGTCATTATTCACTATTATATGGCAAAGGTGAGAGAATTTTGCAGATGTAATTAAGGTCCCTAATCAGTTGGCTTTAAGTTAATCAAAGTATCTTGGGTGGTCTAGCCTCTTTGAAGAAGGTCAAGGTGTTCCCTGAAGTCACTCATTTACTGTCCTTGAAAAACCAAGTTGACATTAGTTTCATGGCTGCAAGGAATTGATTTCTGCTGACTTGGGAGAGGACTCAAAGCTTCCAGTGAGACAGCAGTCTTTGCCCACATCTCAACTGTGGTCTCATGAGATTCTGAGGGGAGAACTCAACTGAGCCCCATCTAGACTACTGATCTACAGGACTGTGAGACAATAAATGGAGGCTGATTTCACCACTAAGTTGGTGGTAATTTGTCATGTAGCCAAAGGAAACTAATACAATATCTCAGAGTCAGTGTGTCTGATTTACTGCATACCCAATGCCTCCCATGGCATTGACCCTGGAAAGCTTGCTATGCATTTACCAAAAGACAGACTTACCTGAATTAATGGTCAGGTTTAATCGATTGTCAGCTGCCAAGTGCACATCAAACCTTAAAGAGAACTTTCATGAGGATAAAGTATAAGTCAGCCAGCTTGCATAAGCCTGGCTGGTCACATTCTAAGTCATTCCTCTACCTGCAGAAAGAGATCCAGGGAGAAGAAAGATAAAGAGCCTTTAATAAATCTCCCTCACATTTGTATCTGTTCTTAGGTCAGTCTGTTGAATTTCAAGCTCTTTTCCAAAACCTCCCTGAGTTGACTGGGCTTTTTGAAAAGTGACTTACCCCTCCCCATTATCTCATCATCTCCTGGAGACCACCTGCTCTGCTACACTGGACTCAGCTACAGGTCTGGACCATGGATCCTGGGCAAGTTTCCTAAGCAATGTCCAGCCAAACTCCTGGACGGTCTCGTGACTCAATGAGAAGCAGTGTTTCTCCCTGAATCAGCCCAATCCTGGCCACATCTAAAGGTGGGCATGGCCACAACCTCAGCCACGGCCTGGCTATGTGTGGACACATGGACCCCGTGCTGTCTCAGATGAGACAACACGTCTGCTGACTCACTTGCACCTGGGGTTTCCTGGCTGGACATCTGGAAAGGGCTTCTTTTGCTAGCTCAAGTTTTATTTATCTAAAGCGATCTTTAAAAAGTCATTTTAGATTTCTTCAAAGCATCTGGACATGGTGTGGAATGTGGCTTATTTTTGGCCACATTGCAGCAGACTCTGATGTTGTAACTTGCTGAAAGTTTGGGTCCGCCATCAGGATACAGACTGACACCAACTTTTACTGAGTCACAGTGTAAAGCTGTTGAGAAAAAGAGGAGAAATAAAAGGATCACTGCACACCACAGTGCCAGGTAAAGCTCCAGCTCAGGTAGACTGAATATACCTCTCCAGGACCACACCAGTTGATAATGTTGGAAGGATCAATTATCAGAGATCCGAGCACACATTCAAGTAGAGGATTTGAAGTTGGATTTGTTACAGATGATAAGGAACAAAATTTATCTGTTGTGTTTGACACTTTACAAAGTAAAGTTTCATACGTAGAAGGTCATCACACACAATGAGGTCAGGTAATCTTGCTGTTATTGTTTAGTCACTAAGTTGTGTCAGACTATTTTGCAATGTCATGGACTGTAGCCCACCAGGCTCCTCTGTCCATAGGATTTTCCATGCTAAAATACTGGAGTGGGCTGCCATGCTCTCCTCCAGGGGATCTTCCTGACCCAGGGATCAAACCTGCATCTCTTACATCTCCTGCTTTGACAGACAGATTCTTTATCACCCAGCCACTTGGGAATCTCAAGGTAATCTTAGCCCCTTTTTATACATGACAGATGAGAGGAGCACATTCAGAGGAAAGAGACCTGGATCTGAGTTTGAGTCTCAGCTCTGCCATGTGTGGGGAAAATAAGCCTTCATGGTTGTCCTGCTATTCACCTGTGAAATGTAGTTAACAATTCCTTCCCAGCAGGGTTACTGTTAGGATAATAAGAGTATGCATGTGAAAGGACCTAGACTAACTCATAACAAAAAGTCAGTTAATTTTCTTCCATTTTAATTAATTAATTTAATTACTGCTCAGACTCAGATGTGTTTAAGAATTTGTCAAGGGTCCTTAGCTCATGAGAGGAGGAGCTGGAAATCAGGTCTTTGCTTCTCAATTCTTTTACTGGTCTCTGGAACTTGACTAATTAAGTATTTTAAATAGTAATAATAATAATAAGACCCACTTCTGGAATTCATATTCCCACTGGCTCAAAGTTTGTTATTTCTTTGTTACTGGATTCCTTCTTTCTAGTCCTCTCTCTAGTCAGCTGATCTTAAATACCCTTTTCCCAGAAAACTCTTTTCAGGTGCTCAGGATACATTGTTAAATAAAAGAGCAAATTCAAAAAGTACATTTAATAAAAATGATACTGTTCTTATGAAAGACAAATGAGGTCTTTGTCTTATTGAAAAAGATATAGGATAAATATCAGTACAATAATAGTGGTTGTCTTTGAGTGATGGGATTTGAAGCAACTTTTATTCTAATTTTTTGCCTTTCTAGAGTTTTCCAGACTTTCTACAATAGATTTGTATTCCTTCTGTAATGGGGTGGGGAGGAGGAATTCTCCATTCTCTTTAAGTATCTCTGAAATCTCCCTAAACAGACTTCGATCTTTTGTCTCTGGGTTATGTTGCTATTTGTCATATACTTGACCTCTACATGCTCCATGTCTCCTCTCTCTCAGCCCCACAAAATCTGCTTCAGTTTCATTCTCCTACAATAATCCACAGGCTCTAAGACTCTAGAGCTTTCTAGAGAGCTCAAGTTATGGAAACAGCAGTCAGTTCTTCCACTAAATGTGTCAAATTCTTCCCATGATTAAAGTCATAATTCACACACATCTGAATGTCTGCATCTGCATACAAGAAGCCAAGAACGTGTAAGGAAGACATCATTCCCAGTTAAGCCTCTCAATATCTGACAGCTCTCATACACAACTGTCCACTTACTAGGTACTACATGATGATCTTTTCTCTTAGATTACAAACTCCCTGAAGGCAGGAATTGATTGTTTCCATTTTCTATAAACTTTAAGAAAACCACATGTTTCTCTCTAAGTATCTCAGTGTGTTTATGAACTGGGAGTAAATTATGCCTTGGCAAATCAGCAGATTGAAGTGTTGAATTTACACACTTTTAGACTTGTAAACATAACCACTATTAACTGTTAGTAAAAGTTTTCACTTTTTTTCTCTTTTCAAAATTTGGAATTGTATTTCTCCCTGAGGATTGCTTTAAGCCAAATTTAACATTTTCAGTTCCAACTGCTTTGGATTCAGACAGCCAAATAACCAAATGTATTAAAAGAATATTTTCTTTTCCTGTGTCATGTTTATTTCCCTCAAAAGCAACTGAAAGATGTTTCTTTCCAGGGTTTTAAGAGATCATCTATACTGTGTATGGCAACTTCATACTCAGAAAAGAGTCCACTGTAGAGAAGGGAAAGGGAAGATTTAACATGAAACTGTTTGTTTAACCCAATGTCTGTCATTTTGTTTCTAATGATAACTTCTCTATGAAACAATGCAAAAGAATGGTAGAGCAGTTGAGACATGAGGGAAAACGGCAGATGTCTTGTGTCTGCAAATTTTAGAGAGTCCGCAATGGCTTCTCATTAGAATTAATGTTGAGGCATGCTTCTTGAGACACCTCTGGCCAGCGCTCCTGCCATAGTGAGCCAGCAGGCAGTTCACCCACTTGCTCTGAAGATATGTCCCATCTTGTGGCAGGATCCTGTGTGAGTTATAGTCAAAGTGAGAGGAAGGGTAACTTCCTGGGGCAAACTGGAGGAGGTCATCCCCTAGGAGGCAAGTTTTAAGGAAACAAAGACCCATCTGCCTGAAGATCTTCAATTTTCACCAACTGAGTGAATCCTGTGGATTAAAAAATATTGACCCAAATTGACCTTTTGAAATAGTGGCTTAGATACACACCAAGACATAATTGTCCTTTGAAATCTTAGCCCCAAGCATTTATCGCATATCTGTTACTAAGTCACCTATCAAGGCTTCCCAGCTGGAGCTAGTGGCAAAGAACCTGCTTGCCAATGCAGGAGACATAAGAGATGAGGGTTTGATCCCTGGGTCGGGAAGATCCGCTGAAGCAGCAAACGGCAACCCACTCCAGTATTCTTGCCTGGAGAATTCCATGGACAGGAGAACCTGGCAGGCTACAGTCCATAGGGTCACAAACAGTGGGACATGACCGAAGCTACTTAGCATCAAGTGTTTGAGAGAACACAGAATATATCATTTCTGATGGAAGTCAGAGGAGCAGAAAGTTACCTGAAAGAAAGATGTGTGACTCAAGAGAAGGCATCAAAGAAGAGATCTCATCAGTGAAGATAGTAAGAAAGCTTGGAAAAAATATGATGCCAAATTGCAAAAAACAAAGGCAGGCCTTACCTGATTGTCAGCTTTGTCTGGATCAGCCCCAGAGTGGGGCCAAGCCAAAGGAAGTTATGAAAGAAGGAAAAAGGCACTGGAGGTATTGGAAGAGATTTTAGCATTTTGGAAAAGGTAAATTCTCTTAGTCCAGTCCTACTTAATCCAGTGTGTGTGTATGTCTGTGTATTTCTCTGTGTGTTTCTGTGTGTATATGTGTGGTGGTGATGATGATGATAATGCATAGAAGCAACCTCTCTCTTTTCTCACCGTAAAGTCTTCTCTCTGGATAAGAAGATCCTCTTTCCACATATTTTCATTCTTAAAATCATTTTAAGCATCTAAATTCTATAGTAAAGTTTGCCCTAAAACACTCATGGATAGATAGGTGGTCTGATGTTTAGCCTCAGATTCAGCAGGACCTACTTAAATTATACTTAAATTAAACTTACTATGATATGCAGATGATACCACTCTAATGGCAGACAGTGAAGAGGAACTAAAGAGCCTCTCGTGAAGGTGAAAGAGGAGAGTGAAAAAGCTGACCTGAAACTCAACATTCAAAAAACTCAGATCATGGCATCTGGCCCCATCACTTCACAAGTAAAAGTGGAAACAGTGACAGATTTTATTTTCTTGGACTCCAAAATCACTACAGATAGTGACTGCAGCCATGAAATTAAAAGACGCTTACTCCTTGAAAGAAAAGCTATGACAATCCTAGACAGTGTATTCAAAAGCAGAGCTATCCCTTTGCTGACAAAGGTCTGTCTAGTCAAAGCTATAGTTTTTCCAGTAGTCACATACAGATATGAGAGCTGGACCATAAAGAAGGCTGAGCACCAGAGAATTGATGCTTTTGAATTGTGGTGTTGGAGAAGACTTTTGAGAGTCCTTTGGACTGCGAGGAGATCAAACCCATCAATCCTGAAGGAAATCAACCCTGAATATTCATTGGAAGGACTGATGCTGAAGCTGAAGCTCCAATCCTTTGGCTACCTGATACACATGAAGAGCCAACTCATTGTAAATGACCCTGATGTGGAGAAAGATTGAAGGCAAAAGGAAAAGAGGGCAGCAGAGGACAAATTGGTTGGATGGCATCATCAGTTCAATGAACATCAATTTGAGCAAACTCTGGGGGATAGTGGAGGAAAGAGGGACCTGGAGTGCTGCAGTCCACGGGATTGCAAAGAGTTAAACACAACTTAGAGACTGATCAACAACAGCAACAGTATATCCTTGATGTTTCAGATGATAGCAGAAAATCAAGTGTACCTTGCAAAGTCAGGAAGAATTTTGTTTGTATACAGAACCTTAATGATGTCTTTTTTTAAAAAAAATATTTATTTCAGAAAACACATTAGGAAACTATTATGAAAACAGTGGGTGTGTAAGTTCTACTTTGCTCACTTTTACTCAAATGTCTACCTCTTTCAGGCATTAGCTGTGTGAACCATGCTGACAAAACCCCTTTCAGAGCAGTTTTATTTCACTAGCACTTTACTTCAGAATTTCACAAAATGACTCATCTAAATGAGGCTAGGTCTTCTGGTCCAAAGGGAACAGCTAAGCAAGTGACTAATATTTTGCACTCAGGAAAGAACAGGAAATTTACTTTATGTTTATTATTGGCAGGAGATATTGAAGATTTGTGACAACATACTAGGAAATATTGGAGTCCCAGAAAATGTCACTCACTGTTTTCCTAAACATTGCTATTGAATTTTGAAGTACCTTATCTTTTAAGTAAGGGTTAAGGGATATGATTATAAGGCACAAAAAATTAACTGAAAATAGTCATGTCAATTTGACTTAAAAAAACATGGAAGTCATAAATTACTGGATGAAATAGAGGAGATCTCTGTTTCATTTTGATATAATTTTGAGTTTGTCTCTTAGGCTCAAGTGAAATACAATTAATAAGATTTTCTTTCATTTTACCCTTAATTCTGCCATCTGAAACAAAACTGGCAATGGAACATTTCAATTTGACCCAAGACTGATGCTGAAGATGAAACCTCAATACTTGGCCACCTGATGCGAAGAACTGACTCATTGGAAAAGACCCTGATACTGGGGAAGATTGAAGGTTGGAGGAGAAGGGGCCGACAGAGGATGAGATGTTTGGATGGCATCACCAACTCAATGGACATGATTTTGAGTAAACTCCAGGAGTTGGTGATAGACAGGGAGACCTAGTGTGCTGCAGTCCATGGGTTGCAAAGAGTCAAACAACACTAAGTGACTGAACTGAACTGAACTGAACTGATGAGTTTTTCATGAATTTCATGGAAAACAATATTTTTTAAAGAAAGATTACATATATGAACAAGGCCCGTGACTCATCGAACTAATAATGTTCTACCTTTTCTTGCCTTTTACAAAGCTTTCATGCTTAATACCATTTCAATCATAGTATCTTCTTCACCTATCCTAAATAAAACAAAATCTAATTTTCTATACATAGCATTTCCATAACTCCAGGTTATCTAGACAAAGTATATAATAAAATATAAGACAGCTCTTTCTTTATTGATTTTGGTGAGAAGATCCTCTTAACTTGTCAATTTCTACTGCTGACTGGGTTGTGTTCATCTTTTCATCAAAAGACAGTTCATTTCTTTTTTCTACCTGTTCAGCATTTCCCAGCAAAATACGTGACTGCACAGTAATGATGACTGCTATCTATTGACTAAATGTGACATTTCCAGCATGTGAAACAGCCAATCCTTGATTATCTTGGTTATTGGATAAAGAGAAAGCATGAATAAATTGAATCTGCTGACCATTCCAAATTGCAATTTTTAACATCCTTTCCCACAACACTGATGACAATGTGTGAAGACCTTATGTCTTTAAACTTTCCTCTCTCTCTTTCTTTGAAGACTTTGAAGACTGTAGACAGAATGAAAAATGGCAAAATTATGTAATATTTAAAATTAGACAAATAACCACAGACATTGTCATATTTGCTTTATCTCATTAACATAATTCTATTAAGTAATAACTAAAGCTTACTCTTACTTCAGATGAATGCTTATGAGCTAAATAATCTTCTTCAATCACAGCAAGAATTCTCTCCAATATTATTGTAAGTAGAAAGCAGATTTTTTCTTTCACTTCATGGACAAATGCTATGAGGGAAGCTCTTTCTAGCATCTCTGCAGATTGGTTTATGCACTATTCACTAAGCCCAGGGTCAAGAATAGTCCCTTCTGCCCATTTGCAATTTAAATTAAAAGCAAAGTGAAACTGATATTTTTAGTTCTCTATTTTCTGATTCCAGATATGCTGAATTCTTTAAGATTTCCATTGCTGTGTCCACTTACACATGAACAACCCAGACAAGAGTCGTCTTTTAAATAAGTAAATATCTCCTGTACATTCTTCTTTCTCTCTTCCTTCTCCTCTCAAGCATCAGCCTTACTACCTTTTATCTTTCTAAAATAGCAACCCACAAAGGGATCCTTTTATAAACTGAACCCCAAATGTCTTCAAAGCTGACCTTTCCTTCATCCCATTCTCCTGGAATTCTATTAACCAGGTAAGACAATTGGATGAGCTATTGTTCTCTAGGATAAGAATGGTTTAACAAGTTACCTCATGGATGACATATTTGCATTCCAACAAAAATTCTCATTACCTTAAATCAACATTTTCCACATTGTATTTTTGAAGATAAAGAAAGGCATCTTGAAGTGTAAATATTCTTGAGACAGACAATGGAGGTATTTGGGGGTTAGGAGAGTCCTGACATAGTTGATGAAAATGCTGAATCTGTTCTTTTCCTTTTTCTTAACTTAGGTGCAAAAGGTCATTCAGTAAACTAACTCTATTATTGAATATAATTTGAGACATTTGCCATTTTCATTCTCATAGAGTTTTCTTCCTCAGTTTAATCTTTTATTTTCTTTCTACATAAAGCCTCTTCTACCATCTATTGTTTCTGAATTCTTTCTTAATTTAATTACTTAAGTGCTCAGAAGAAAGCAAAAATTGTTGGGAACCAAAATCACTCTGATTTTTGAGTAGTGGAGGAGCAGAGGAAAGCCAGAAGTTCCAACTGATTTAGAAAAGATGTAGCAATTTCCACTAAAGGATTGTGTGTTTCAATATAAGCAGTTAGGACAGAGGGAAACAAAGCGAGTTAATTGAGGAAAGTGATAAGGAAGGAAAGTATTTCAAGATTTCTGAAGGCTAATTTCTCTAGTTCTCTCATTTAGCAGCATAGCTCTTAAGGGTAAGTATAACCTTCCCTTCTAGCACTGGGAAGAAATGTGCAACCCCAAAGACTGACATAATTAGACAAAGTTTCTGTGGATGTGTGAATTCATGATGGTAATAATCCTCAGCTTGCACACTCTCCATTTGCCAGAGATTCAAGATTTGTTGACACTGCAGAGAGCTGTTCTTCTAATAAATCTCAGTAGTCCAGGAAGGTTTGGTCTAGTGGTCACAGGTGGTTGCCTTGCATAGCCTCTGAAAAGAAACAGAAGGGCACTTAGCTCTATCGCACAAGTTCACACGCACCCACAAGTGACAGTATTTTGGAAATTAAAGGTGAAACTGAAAAATTCTGCAATGCACAGGATATCCCCATCCATTTCAGGAATGTGTATAGAGAAACACACGTAAAGAATGTTTCTATCATACTGTTCTCTCTTGCAGCATTCTTGTTGGAGATGTAATGCTGATATCAGGCAGGTTATTTTTACATTATACTTTAAAATCACATCTGGTAACTTACTCTCTGGGAATAGGTAAACCCATCTCTGCTAAGTGAATTTCCAAGTGGCAACTTTAAAAGAATATGAAAAACATCATGAATCAAGGAAATTCTCTTGTTTTCACACCCCACAAGTGTTTTCCCCCTGATGTTTTCCTCTCTCATCATTGCTCCAAAGCACCAGATACACAGAGGCGTAAATGAAAGCCTTTTGGTGGAGATGAAGAATTGGAGGAGCTCTGTGGTACAGGCCAAGAAAACTATCTCTACAACATCACATGCCGGTGGGTGAAAAAGTTGCCAACACTTCTTTGTGGGCCATGGGGGAACTTGATCAGATATCTGATCAATGTCCAAGGCACACCCATGCCATGGCAGCTCACTAAATCCGCTGCCTCTTGGACACTGTGCTTGGCACACACAGCCATCCTCATAGGAGGAAACCCAGTTGTTTTTACAGATGATAGTAATCCCAGGGAAGCCTGGCTTTAGAAGAGAAGCCTAGAGAAAAGTCAATGACTCCCCACTGAGGACACCAAGATTTCCCAAAGGGCTTCCTTTTACTTAATGATAATGAAATCTGGCTCTATACAGTTTCCTCCTTGCAGACAACCTATGGTGTAAGCTGTTTTGGAAGTCTATACAAAAAGAAGAGGTGGAGGGGGATAAAAATTCTAGGGAATATGATGTCTTTTCTTATGGATTATTCTCTAAGCAGTGACAGCTTACATCAACAGTTGCAAACATAAGCAGGTGACACTTCAGATTCAGGCTTTAACAGGGGCAGCAAAATCTGTCAGAGAATTTGTCAGAAAATATAAGAGGGCCTGAAATAAATTATTTATTACTCTGGAATCCTGTATAAAGTCAGCCACAACAGAATAATAGAGTGTGGTTATGAAGACAGAAAGAGTGAAAAATTAGGAAACATTTTTTTCCCCTACCAGTAGGTTAATACAAAACATAAATGGTATGCTTCCCTTTTCTAGGGTAGAAATGTACATAAGATAAACTCATAAATCTACATGCTATTGAGAATGTCTAGTCCTGGCTGAGGCTTTCTCAATTTATCTGCCTGCTTTTCCTTCCTTCTTGCGACAGGAGTGGGTGGCAAGGGCTGGTCACATTGATAAGGGAAAGAAAATAGTTGTGCTAACTATACCTGGGCTTCCCTGGTGGCTCAGTGGTAAAGAATCTGCCTGTTAATCCAGGAGACCCAGATTCAATCTCTGGGTCAGGAAGATCTCTTGGAGAAGGAAATGGCAACCCATTCTAGTATTCTTGCCTGGAGAATCCCATGGATAGGGGAGCCTGGCAGGCTATAGTCCATGGAGGCACAAAGAGTCGGACACGACTGAGTGACTAAACAACAACTCTGCCTAGATTCTGGAGCATTGTGCACAGCTATAGTGCCTAAGATTCAATCCCTGGGTCAGGAAGATCTCTTGGAGAAGGCAATGGCATCCCACTCCAGTACTTTTGCCTGGAAAATCCCATAGACAGAGGAGCCTGGTGGGCTGCAGTCCATGGGGTCTCAAAGAGTTGGACACAACTGAGCGACTTCACTTTCACTTTTCACTTTCATGCATTGGAGAAGGAAATGGCAACCCAATCCAGTGTTCTTGCCTGGAGAATCCCAGGGACGGGGAAGCCTGGTGGGCTGCCATCTCTGGGATCGCACAGAGTCAGACACAACTGAAGCAACTTAGCAGCAGTAGCAGCAGCATAGTGCCTAAGAACTG
Source organism: Bubalus kerabau (assembly GCF_029407905.1). Lineage (NCBI taxonomy): Eukaryota > Metazoa > Chordata > Mammalia > Artiodactyla > Bovidae > Bubalus > Bubalus kerabau. The sequence goes on from NC_073626.1 coordinate 157,770,301, forward strand.
CCCATACTAAGCAGGCAGAGATAGGAACAGGACATGATCTTATAAACCGTGACTCTGAAGGAACGAACCTCAGTCTCTTAGCCAGTAGTAAATATGGCATTAAAAGAGAGAGAGAGAGACTCCAAGAAGAAGAAATAGATTGCTTGATAGAAACAGGAGGTTATGAATTTAGTTTTCCCACCGGACAGTGAGAATGTTACGGCCCAGGTAGGCTACCTGGGATGGAACCTCATTGCCAGGCCTGGTGGTTGTCACCCAAACACAGAAGTTCCAGTGCCCCACCGTCAGTTTTGAGTTTCTACGTAAGGGTCTCCCTCCTGGGCTCTGACCATCCACCCCACCTGGGAATTTTGGAAACTGAAAGCCTCTCTGCCTCCTAGGCAGGGTCAACTCTTTCTCCAGGCCTGGATGTTGCTCTCCTATATCGATCAGTGCATTGGCTGTGGTCTGAAGTACATGGAGAGCATGTCCCAGAATAACTACCTCATGGACCTGGCTTCCCGTAAGCTTCGTGTGATTGATGGGATACACTATCACTCATTCTGGATTTAGAAAAAAAGGACCTCTGATCCACCCCACTTCAGTCATGTACCCCAATTTTCCTCTCCAGGTACTTACACAAAAGGCGTCCTACCCCCTCCCATACCAAAGGGTGTCTTCTCATTCCAGACACTTGAGATGCTGCCATGACGTTGCTGCCATGTAAACAGCTTTAGGGAATCTCTGCTTCAAGATTTACAAAATCCCTTTCTTAGTGTTTTTACTTTTAGGCCTTTTAAGCTCACAAGCTTAAACCAAGATGAGAAAATCAAATGGAAATGCTTTCCAGAGCAAAATGAATGGGACTATTAAAATAAGAAAGGAGGCTACCTACATTCAGCTGCAAAAGTTGGCTTTAGAGACTGTTATCTCCACCTTAACACCACTTGTCAACACTGAAGTTCAAATCCTAGTCTTAACTAGTATACAGATATGGCTATCCCCAAGCACCCAGTTCAAAGTCTAGTCTGCCTGTTGGCAACGCAAAGGGAGAATAAATCCCTCTAAACTCTTCCTGAGATTTCTATGGGGATTTGGGATTGATTGATCCCCCTGGTGGCTCAGACAGTAAAGCGTCTGCCTGCAATGCAGGAGACCAGGGTTCAATCCCTGGGTCGGGAAGATCCTCTGGAGAAGGAAGGCAACCCACTCCAGCACTCTTGCCTGGAAAATCCCATGGACGGAGGAGCCTGATAGGCTACAGTCCATGGGGTCGCAAAGAGTTGGACACGACTGAGCGACTTCACTCACTCAGTCACTTGGGATTGATTAACAATTACATGTTTAATTCTAAAGCAAACTAGTTTTTGAAAACGGTGAAACTTTTGTCTCAGGAAAATAGGCACTTTTAAAAGTGCTGAATGCATAAGTTGGTTTTGGAAGACTCACCTTCCCCAGGACTCCCTGAACAACTAATCAGTCTCTACAACAAGCATTTATTTGGTCACCATCCTTTCTGAGAGTTTAGTGACATTGGAGGCATTATCAGATGAATAAAGCAATAGTCTGTTACCAAGTCTTTTGAGTTATTGGTGTTGGTGATGAACTGCTCACTGTAGGACTTGTCTAGGCTTGCCTATCGATTATTAAAATCACAGAATGTGTGATGGGCCCAAACTCCAACTACAGGTTCAACTTCTACTATTAATATGACATGGTCAAGTCACCGAAGAAATTTTGTCCTTTTACCAATAAGATGCAAAAAAGTCTGTTCTCCAAAAAGATGCAGAAAAATTTTCTCCCTACTTTGTTGCTCTACAAAACAATGTGGCATTAACAATTCATATATTCATATAATTGACTGAAATAATTTATGCACAAACATTTTCTTTTGTCCCTATGTCTGCATCATCTGACACCATCACAAGACCTGATAGCCACTGAAAGTGAAAGTGAAGTTGCTCAGTCGTGTCTGACTTTTTGCAACCCCGTGGACTGTAGCCCACCAGGCTCCTCCATCCAAGGGATCCTGTTAGGCCCCAAACCATTGACTTTTCATCCCCTGCCATGCCCATTTCTGGTTGTTTGAGAGTTGCCTAGTCTGACCACCCTCCTCTCTGTCTATGGACACCAACTCCACCTCCCTCTTTCAATTTGCGAAGATTCACCTCCTCCATACTGTTCCCCCAATCCCTCAAACGAGCTTAAGGAATTAGTCATTTAGACCAATGTACACAAAATTACTATGGATGGAGACTGCAGTTGTGAAATTAAAAGGGAAGGAAAGCTATGACAAACCTAGACATTCATTGTATTCAAAAGCAGAGACATCACTTTGCAGACAATGGTCCATATGGTCAAAGCTATGGTTTTTCCCTGATGTTGGGAAAGATTGAGGGCAGGAGAAGAGAGCAGCAGAGGATGAGATGGTGGATGGCATCACTGAATCAAAGGACATGAATCTGAGCAAACTCAGGGAGATAGTGGAGGACAGAGGAGACTGGCGGTGCTGCAGTTGAAGGACAGGACTTTGGCTACTAAGCAGCAACAGTAACACAAAAGAATGTCAGGGGGATCTGTTTTATGCAGATTCCTGGGCCCCACCCTTGGAGTCTCTGATTCAATAGGTCTGTGTAAGGAGGCTGAGAATTTTCATTTCTAACAAGCTCCCAAGTAATGCTGAACTCTGTTAGTCATTTTGATTAGCAATGATATAAATTGACTATTCATTATAAAACTATTGAGGAATTGGTGAGTAATTGGAAGCTGAGAGGTGCTTAGAGAAAAGGAAGATAATTGCAAGCGAGCAATAAATATTTGGAGCTAAGAGCTTAACAACAGTGAGGAATAATAAGAAAACAGTCCTATTATAAGGAATCACAGGGATAAAGAATAAACAGGAGATGATCTGCTGTGGTTTTCCCAGGGTGAAAATTATAGATTGGCATACAGATCTGAGTATATATTATAATTCAGGAACCACAGAGAAGTCCTAACTAGTGTTCTGTTTTTTTGTTTGACTGGTGTGATCTTAGAATACCCTAATACCTCACAATAAAATGATTTTTTTCTAGATGCCAGTTGCTTAAAAAAGAAGTGGACTAGAAAACTAAAGAGATTCAGAAAAACTCAAATACAATAGAACCCCTGATTCAGAAATACAAACGTTGAAGCAGTTTAAAACAAATTTAACAAATGTTAAATGTTTATACAAAGACTGCTGCTGCTACTGCTAAGTCACTTCAGTCGTGTCCGACTCCGTGTGACCCCATAGACGGCAGCCCACCAGGCTCCACTGTCCCCAGGATTCTCCAGGCAAGAACACTGGAGTGGTTGCCATTATTAACACCATCTTCCATAAGGTAAATGTAAACACTAATGAGATACATGGAAAAACAGAAGCTCACAACAGAAAAAGAGAAATTTTTAAAAAGAAGCAAATTAAAATTAGAACTGAAAAACATAATACCTGAATTAAACAATTCACTGGATAGACTTGATAACATAATGGAAATGTTAGAAGAGTTAGTGTACTCACAGGTAAACCAATATAAACTACCCAGTTTATCCAAATTACCCAAGAATAAAGGGGAAAAAAAAGGTTTAAAAAAATAAACAAAAACCTTAGGAATCATTGGGAAAATATATAACATTTGTGTCTCTAGGGTCCCAATTAGAAAAGAGAAGATTATTGGTGCAGGAAAAAAAAATTCAAATCAATAATGACTAAAAACTTCCTAAATATGGTGAAAGACATATGTTTACAGATTCAAGAAGCCCAGCAAATCCCAAAATTTGATTTAAGGTCATAGAAAATCATTCCCAGACACATCAAATTCAAGCTTCTGAAAACCAAAGATAAAGGAAAAGTTTGAAAGCAACCAGAGAAGAGAAAAAATGACACATTACATGATGGGGAAACTATTTGAAGGATGGCTTATTTCTCATCTAGACACTCTGGAGACCAAAAGAAAGTAAAACAAGATTTTATAGTCTTGAATGAAAAGAACTGTCATTCCTGAAAATATCCTCAGGAATGAAGGCAAAGTTAAGCCTTCTTAGATGAAAGTAAACTAATAATTCTTCACCAGCAAACATGTTTTTAAAAGAATGCTGAACAAAGTTTTTCAGACTGAAGAGAAGTGATAACAGAAGGGACCTTGGAACTTCAGGAATGAAATAAAGCATCTAAATGGTAAATATTTAGCAAAATAGAGTATTTTTCCACTCTTTAAGTGTTTAAATATGCATTTCTGTTCAAAATAAAAATTATAACAATGTTTGGTGGGTTTTTTAATGTATGTGGATATAATATATATAAACATGTAACATAAAGAAAGGAGGTTAAAAGAATCTATGTGTTTGTAAGTCTTCTATGTTTTACTTGCAATGGTAAAATATTAATTCTAAGTAGACTTTGAAAAGTTAGGTATATATATTATGATTTCTTGAATAATAGCTAATAAATTACAAAGTGATATAGTCAAAAGACCAACCTACACATTGAAATGGAATAGTGAAAAATATTCATGTAAGTGTAAGGGAATCAGGAAGAGCAGAAGAGAAGAAAACAGAAGGGACAAATAGAAAACAGAACAGATTTAAATTCAACTGTTTCAGTAAATACATTAAATGCAAATGATTCAAACACCAACTAAAATACATAGATTGTTGATCTATGACAGTACAACCCCATGCTACTGAACCTTTACAATAGATTTTTATTTATATAAGAACAGTCTCTCTATCATGCTGTTCTTCTTCAAAATGGGCATAACTTTCATTGCACTTTTGTTATTTTATATATATTGATATATTTTAGAATTGAGTTATCATATACACTTCAGAGAATTTTAATTGAGAGTGTGTTGAATTTATAGATTAATTTGGGAAGGAATGTCTTTATAATATAGTGTTTCTTGAAATTCTTTTTCTCACTTGTTGAGGTCTTTATAATTGTCTTTAAATAAAGTTTTGTAAGTTTATTTATAAATCTCTATCTCAATTTTTTATTATTTATTTATTAAATAAATTATTTATTTAATAAATAAATTATTTATTTATTTATTAAATAAATTATTTAATAAATAAATTATTTATTTATTTATTGGCGCTAGTAGTGAAGAACCAGCCTGCCAATGCAGGAGACACCTAAGACATGAGGGTTCAATCCCTGGGTCAGGCAGATCCCCTGGAGAAGGGCATGGCAACTCACTCTAGTATTCTTGCCTGGAGAATCTCATGCATAGAGGAGGCTGGCGGGCTACGGTCCATAGGTTGCAAAGATTCGGAAAGGATTGAAGCAACTTAGGCTTATAGCACACAGTCTTAGTGGCAGCACACGGGCTCCTTAACTGTGGAACATGGACTCTCTAGTTGTGGTGTGCAGGCTCCAGAATGCCTGGATTCGGTGGCTGCCGTGCCAGCTTACTTGCTCCATGGCATGTGGGATCTTAGTTCTCTGACCAGGGATCAGACCTGAGTCCCCTGTATTGCAAGGCAGATTCCTAACCACTGGATCTCCAGGAAAGCCTCACTAGCCCAAATTTTATTAGCTTTTGTTCTTAAGTTTTTGGGGGGTTTGTAGTTACATAAATTTTTTAAAATTAAAATTTTCTTACTTGTCACTAATAAAGAAAGCAGTGGTTTCTTGTATCTTGATATTTCATCCTACAACCTTGTTGTACTCTGTAATTGTAACTTCACTAATTTGTCAGTAGATCCTCATGGGTTTTGTATGTGTCTCATCTATGAATACTTGCAGTTCTATTTCTTTCTTTCCTTTGTTTATAACTTGTTCCTCTTGCCTTACTTGGATGACTATGTTCTCTAAATAATATTAAAAGGAGCACCAGCAGCAGGTATCCTTGTCTGATTGCTGAATTTAAAGGAAAATATTTCTTATATTTTATAATTAACTAACATGCTATTAATATTTGATACCCTCTATCAAGAAAGGAACTTTACCATACTTGTTATTAATTTAACCAAGGGGTAAAACAGAATTTTCATCTTCTTTGTGATGCTTCTCTCTCCACAGTCTTGTAAATAGATTGATTTTTCTCTAAGATATTATCAGCACAAAATGCTAACCTTGTTTGGAGGACGAGAACAATGCTGTCTGATGCTGTAAAGAGCAATACTATATAGGAACCTGGAATGTTAGGTCTATGAATCAAGGCAAATTGGAAGTGGTCAAACAAGAGACAGCAAGAGTGAACATCAGCATTTTAGGAATCAGTGAGCCAAAATGGACTGGAACTGGAACGGGTGAATTTAACTCAGATGACCATTATATCTACGACTGTAGGCAAGAATCCCTTAGAAGAAATGGAGTAGCCATCATAGTCAAAAAGAGTCTGAAATGCAGTACTTGGATGCAATCTCAAAAAACGACAGAATGATCTCTGCTTGTTTCCAAGGCAAACCACTCAGTATCACAGTAATCCAAGTCTATGCACCAACCAGTAATGCTGAAGAAGCTGAAGTTGAACGGTTCTATGAAGACATACAAGACCTTTTAGACTAACACCCCAAAAAGATGACCTTTACATTATAGGGGACTGGAATGCAAGAGTAGAAGTCAAGAAACACCTGGAGTAACAGGCAAACTTGACCTTGGAGTACAAAATAAAGCAGGTCAACAGCTAACAGTTTTGCCAAGAGAATGCACTGGTCATAGCAAACACCCTCTTTCAACAACACAAGAGAAGATTCTACACATAGACCTCACCAGATGCTCAGTACCGAAATCAGATTGATTATATTCTTTGCAGACAAAGAGCAAAAACAAGACCAGGAGCTGACTGGCTCAGATCATGAACTCCTTATTGCCAAATTCAGACTTAAATTGAAGAAAATAGGGAAAACCGCTAGACCATTCAGGTATGATCTACATCAAATCTCTTACAATTATACAGTGGAAGTGACAAATAGATTCAAGGGATTAGATCTGATACACAGAGTGCCTGAACAACTATGCATGGAGATTCATGACATTGTACAGGAGGCAGTGATCAAGACCATTCCCATGGAAAAGAAATGCAAAAAGGCAAAATGGTTGTCAGACAAGGCCTTACAAATAGCTGAGAAAAGAGGAGAAGTGAAAAGCAAAGGAGAAAAGGAAAGATATACCCATTTGAATCAGAGTTTCAAAGAATACCAAGGAGAGGTAAGAAAGCCTTCCTCAGTGATCAATGCAAAGAAATAGAGGAAAACAATAGAGTGGGAAAGACTAGAGATCTCTTCAAGAAAATTAGAGATACCAAGGGAATATTTCATGCAAAGATGGGCACCATAAAGGACAGAAATGGTAGGGACTTAACAGAAGCAGAAGATATTAAGAAGAGATGGCAAGAATACACAGAAGAACTATTCAAAAAAATCTTCATCACCCAGATAAAAATAATGGTGTGATCACTCACCTAGAGCCAGACATCCTGAATGTGAAGTTAAGTGGGCCTTAGGAAGCATCACTGAGAACAAAGCTAGTGGAGGATATAATTCCAGCTGGGCTATTTCAAATCCTAAAAGATTATTCTGTGAAAGTACTGCACTAATAGTCCATCCTAAAGGAGATCAGTCCTGGGTGTTCACTGGTAGGACTGATGTTGAAGCTGAAACTCCAATTCTTTGGCCATCTGATAAGAAGAGTTGACTCATTTGAAAAGACCCTGATGTTGGGAAAGATTGAGGGCAGGAGAAGGGGACAACAGAGGATGAGATAGTTGGATGGCATCAATGACTCAATGGACATGAGTTTGGGTGGACTCCGGCAGTTGGTGATGGACAGGGAGGCCTGGTATGCTGGGGTTCATGGGGTTGCAAAGGGTCAGACACAACTGAGCGACTGAACTGAACTGAATATGCCAGTAAATGTGGAAAGCTCAGCAGTGGCAACAGGATTGGGAAAGGTCAGTTTTCATTTCAATCACAAAGAAAGGCAATGCCAAAGAATGTTCAAACTACAGCACAATTGCACTCATCTCCCATGCTAGCAAAGTAATGATCTAAATTCTCCAAGCCAGGCCTCAACAGTACGTGAACTGTGAAATTCCAGATGTTCAAGCTGGATTTAGAAAAGGCAGATGAACCAGAGATTAGATTGCCAACATACACTGGATCTTTGAAAAAACAAGAGAGGTCCAGAAAAACATCTACTTCTGTTTTATTGACTATGCCAAAGCCTTTGACTGTGTGGATCACAATAAACTGTGGAAAATTCTGAAAGAGATGGGAATACCAGAGTACCTCACCTGCCTCCTGAGAAATCTGTATGCAGCTCAAAAAGAACTGGACATGGAACAACAGACTGGGTCCAAATCAGGAAAGGAGTACATCAAGGCTGTATACTGTCACCCTGCTTATTTAACTTCTATGCAGAGTACATCATGTGAAATGCCCGGCTGGATGAAGCACAAGTTGGAATCAAGATTGCCGGGAGAAATATCAATAACCTCAGGTATGCAGATGACACCACCCTTATGACAGAAAGCGAAGAAGAACTAAAAAGCCTCTTGATGAAAGTGAAAGAGAACAGTGGAAAAGATGGCTTAAAACTCAACATTCAGAAAACGAAGATCATGGCATCCAGTCCCATCACTTCATGGGAAATAGATGGGGCAACACTGGAAACAGTGTCAGACTTTATTTTTTGGGGCTCCAAAATCACTGCAGATGGTGACTGCAGACATGAAATTAAAAGATGCTTGCTCCTTGGGAGAAAAGCTATGACCAATCTAGACAGCATATTGAAAAGCAGAGATATTACTTTGCCCACAAAGGTCCATCTAGTCAAAGCTATGGTTTTTCCAGTAGTCATGTATGGATGTGAGAGTTGGATTCTAAAGAAAGCTGAGCACCAAAGAATTGATGCTTTTGAACTGTGGTGTTGGAGAAGACTCTTGAGAGTCCCTTGGACTGCAAGGAGATCCAACCAGTCCATCCTAAAGGAGATCAGTCCTGAATATTCATTGGAAGGACTGATGTTAAAGCTGAAGCTCCAATACTTTGGCCACCTGATGGGAAGAACTGACTCATTTGAAAAGACCCTGATGCTGGGAAAGACTGAAGGTAGGAGGAGAAGTGGATGACAGAGGATAAGATGGTTAGATGGCATCATCGACTTGATGGACATGAGTTTGAGTAAGCTCAGGGAGTTGGTGATGGACAGGGAAGTCTGGTGTGCTGCAGTCCATGGGGTCACAAAGAGTCGGACACAACTGAGGGACTGAACTGAAGTGATAAAATAGAATTTTCATCTTCTTTGTGATACTTCTCTCTCCACAGCCTCATAAATAAGTTGATTATTCTCTAAGATATTATCAGCCCAGAATGATAATCCCGTTTGGAGGAAGAGAACAGTGCACAGGACTCAATAGAATTAGGAGTTGGCCTAACTCAGGGCTGTATATTGTTATTTCTTTTTCAAAAGTAATTATCTAAATTGATGAAGTCATTAGGTCCTATTGCTTTTAGCGCAGGTTGAAAATAGTTACAGAAATACTGTCATAACACCTTACTTATTTAAAAAGCTATATGTTAATAATTATAGTTAAAAATAAAGTATAGAATTAGCCTTTAATTCTATGATTCCCAAACTTATTCTTTAAAATTATCATGGTTTTTTAAAAATATATACACACAAGGAATCCATTCCAGTCTAATTAAGTCATTCTCTCTAACACTCTGCATTCTCTGATTCCCTGTCTGTCCCAATTCCTTTCTCTGCCTCAGTCTATATTTCTGCCTCTTCCTCTCTCTGTCTCTCTCTCTCTTTTTCTCTACACAGAAAGTGTCATAAAAACTTTCATTTATACGGTGTTTTGATAATGCTGCTTTTTCTCTTTTGCCACTTGTAAAATTGCCATAAAACTCAATAGTAAAAAGATTGTTTTACTAAAAAGTGAACACTGTATGGGCTTCTCATGTGGCTCTAGGGGGAAAGAACCAGCCCAGCAATGCAGGAGACATAAGAGATGTGAATTTGATCTCTGGGTTGGGAAGATCCCTTGGAGGAGAAAATAACCCACTCCAGTATTCTTGCTTAGAAAATTCCATGGACAGAGGAGCCTGGTGGGCTACAGTCCATGGGGTCACAAAGAGTTGGACATGACTGAGGTGAATTAGCACCCATGAACATTGTACATTTGTAATGTGTACCCATTTGTCCAGTAAGGCCAAAACAAGACAATGTATGTTACTTAGGACAAATCCACCACTAGAAAAACACACAGCTTCATTTATTTACATTAGAGTCCCAAGTAATAGAACTTGGTGGCTGGTGAAATAAGTTGTCAGCACTTCCATGAACCCATCAGCATGGTCACCTTCATGAAGATGCTACAATTTGGTTCAGTTCAGTTCAGTCGCTCAGTCGTGTCCGACTCTTCGCGACCCCATGGACTACAGCACACCAGGATCATTTCCATCTCCTCCCTCCCCCTGCCCTGTCCTGTTTTACTTGCATCTAGTGACTCATGTTTTAAGGGAAATTAAAGAAAGCTTCTATTTCCAGAAAGGGCTAAAGCTGTAAGTGTATATGAAAGATAGCATGTCAAAAGTGTTGCCAACAAAAATTAATAAATCAAAATAACAGATGGGTTAGCCAAAATGAAAAAAATTAGAACTCTTGGGTGTCATACAAAACTTATGGAATGTCTGAAATTTTCTTATCCCCTCCTTTTTAAATTTTGGTTTCCTGTAGGATATCTCTCTGGCTTTTCAGCATTCTCATAATTTCCTTTGTCAACTTCCAGATTTCTTTGTAAAATATATCTGATGACTTTCAATGATGACTTCACAGAAACAAAGCAACATTCAGATTCAAAAATGTTTTAAAATCATGAGAATTTGAGACACCATAGGAAAGAAAGTTGAAGAACTGTGAGCCACAAGTAATATCAGCAAAAAAGCAGAGATGAGGAACTGTATTTATAAATTAAGTAAGTTTAAATGCAACATGAAGACAGGACTAGAACTAAACTGGGTCTGTAGGAGTCAATCAGCTAAAGAATATGTTGTTTTTCTGAACAGACAAAAAGACAAAGATTTTGCTTTGGTCTCTAACTTGTTTTCATTCTGGCAGTTAACATCTATTTTCTCTGAGTACAAGACAAATGCTATAAAAAAATGGCTTTTGATTATGCAAGAGTAGGTTGCTTGTTTACCTTTTCAGGTCAAAGTTAGGGAAAAGAATTGCTGCTTCATTAGATATCAGACAGCTCCATACAAAGGGACTTTTAAAGAGGAAAACCAAAGATGTAGGGAAATAAGAAGATTGGTTAGCTTAAAAAAAAATAAAGTTTGGCTTGACATTTCCCAACATTGGTTTGAAAAAAAAAAAAAAATTAAACAAACCCATTTGAAGCAGGTATGGCAAAAAGCGAAAGGATATGAATGACCTTAGTTTTAACTCTAACCTCTCTGACCCTATCAAAGCCTAACGAGGTCAGGTGACTTTCTCGGGATCATACGGAAGAGTGCAGTCTTCATCAACTCAGTCTGGTTCTCTTTCTGTTGCATTATATGCCTAACAATTGTTCTTCAAAATATCATTAAGGTAGATACTATTTCTGTCCTCAGTCATCAGTATGGGCTATTGGATTCTTTATCATTAATAGAAGTTAGCTAACAATTATATAACAATTATATGGAAAATTCTGAATTCACTTTTATAAAGTGTGTGTGTGTGCTGTGCTCAGTCGTGTCTGACTCCATGGACTGTAGCCTTCCAGGCTCCTTTGTCCATGGAATTTTCCAGGCAAGAATACTGGAGTGGGTTGCCATTTCCTACTCCAGGGATCTTCTCGACCCAGGGATAGAACCTGCATCTTTTGCATCTCTTACATTGGCAGGCAGATTCTTTACCACTCTGCCACCTGGGAAGCTCTTATAAAGTATGTCAGAAACATTAAATATCTGGAATTATATTACTTGGAGATATGAATAAAAATAGTTATACAATGTCATGAATGATAATCAAGGCCCTTAGCATTTTGTGGACCATAAATAAACCAGAAAAATTTGGAAATTGCTGTTTCTAAAAGAAATGACTAGTGATGTCTTTTAAAATACATTTTTAACATTCTTAAGTACCTTTTAAAATTTGTCAAATATTTCTGAAGTAAAACCATCAAGTTCTCAAACAAAGTAAAGATCATATCTCAAGCCTAAGTAAATGTTCAGACATTCTGTCAGGAGCAAATCATAAAGAAAACCTATAAAGAAAATACCAGATTGGTTAAATATGTTCCATATTCTTGGTTTACTCTCTGAAACACTGTTCATGATTCCTACCAGTCCTTACTGCCTACATATTTCTTTTTAATTTTTTCTTTTATGTTTCCCAAGTTCACAATACACACAAAGTACCCACTGAAGCAGATGGAAAAATGATATGAATAGTTCAGCATTCTTTGGGGATTCAAATTGGTTTTTATGATTAAAGCCTTGATTACTCAAAGCACATAGAAGAGTTTGAAACTTGACATCAGGAATAGGGGTGGGCCAGTTTGAAAAGTGATAAGGGAGCCTTGTAGGATAAATGTAGTGAGTCCTCAATCCTGGAACTCAGGCCAGAAAAAAGCCAGACAGCACTAGACACAGAGGTAGGGGGAGGAAAAAAAACAAAAGACACTTGGAAAAGATGTGCAAGGTTGTGGTTTCCTGATAAACGAAGATGACATAGTACCACAGGGCTTGCTTCATTATATTATTGTGAAACTTGGACTCAAATAGAATGAGGCAAATCCACAAGTTAAAGTATTTTTAAAGTGGCTTAATAATAATCACTTTGAGAAGAACAGAATACCCTTTCAGCAGTGTGACTGGAACTTTGATCAACGAACAGCCAGTCTTTTGTGAACAAATCCAAGAAGGACCACGTTGGGGTGGGCTTGGAGTGTACTTAATCCTAGAAGATGCCTTTCTCTTTAATTATGATACCTGGTGGTAGTGTTATGTGATCCAGTGTTTTTCAGAGATTCTGTAGGAAACTTGCCTTCAGTAACGGATTTATAAAGGTTATAGGAGATAAGGCAAAGCTATTTGATCTCTTTTAAAAAATCAAAGGTATTAAATTTTTTAGATCTCCCCCATTTTCTTTCCTCATTCAAGAATCGGCTGCCAAAAGTACCAAACTCCACCTGGGCATACTGCCAACTGAAATAGAATTTTCTTTTTCTCCATTTTCATCTTCTGGATTACTTGATGACCTGATTATGTATCATTTCACGCTGGATGATTTCGATACATGATTGGCTAAAAAACTGGAATTTCTGTGTTGTGGGAATGAGAGATAGAGGAAGAGAGGGAGGGAGGCCACAGCCCATCTTGTGGTTGGTGAGTTTCCCCACCTTTCCTTATGCTGTCTGTAAATTTCATCCAAATGTAAACTCATCCTACATTTGTCATTGGATGAGACTGTGGTGGGGTGGAAGGTCCTGACCACAGCTTGTGAACCATTCATCTACCACAGCGTCACGTGTCTTCAAATGATTCCACCAGGGCCACCTGCTGGGCTGAGGTACCAGCTCTTCCTCTGAATTCCTAACCCATTTCTTTAGCAAAAAAGTGCTGTTTCTAGAACTATTCCAACAATTATTCATGCATTTAGCCATGTATTTAAAACATTAATTTTTTTTTTTTTTTTTTTTTTAGCACCTGCAATGTGTAAGGCCCTATTCTGGCACTAGGAATGCAGCGTTCAACAAAATAAGTCACTTATTTCGCGGTGTTTACATTCAAGTCAGAACAGTTCATTTTGAGAATAGAACATTTCATAAAATTGTAACATAGTTAATGAAAGTGTTCTGGCCCAAGGTTGGGATGCCAGCCTAGAATGAGTTTCTTGTATGGTTAGGAGTTAATGCCTATTAAGCACTTATCATGTGCCAGGCATTGTGAATAGTACATTCGCTTTTTCATTGTCTGGAGAGCTAAACTGGATACTTTCTACAGTACCCATTAAAATTCAGATTACTTGGTTGATCACTTTATGATTGACTTTCCTTTCATTTTTGCCTAAAGTTTAAGATGTGGCAAAAAGACGTCTATATTCAAGAAGTCTCTTGAAATGACTTGAATTTGGGGGATGGAGGAGAGAACTTTCTAATAAATTATGTAGTATAATAGAAAGAAGAACTAAAGAGTCTCTTGTTGAAAGTGAAAGAGGAGAGTAAAAAAGTTGGCTTAAAACTCAACATTCAGAAAACTAAGGTCATGGCATCCAGACCCATCACTTCATGAAAAATAGATAGGGAAACAGTGAGAGACTACTTTCAGATCAGATCAGATCAGTCGCTCATTCATGTCCGACTCTTTGTGACCCCATGAATCGCAGCACGCCAGGCCTCCCTGTCCATCACCAACTCCCAGAGTTCACTGAGACTCACGTCCATCGAGTCAGTGATGCCATCCAGCCATCTCATCCTCTGTCGTCCCCTTCTCCTCCTGCTCCCAGTCCCTCCCAGCATCAGAGTCTTTTCCAATGAGTCAACTCTTCGCATGAGGTGGCCAAAGTACTAGAGTTTCAGCTTTAGCATCATTCCTTCCAAAGAAATCCCAGGTCTGATCTCCTTCAGAATAGACTGCTTGGATTTCCTTGCAGGGGCTCCAAAATCACTGCAGATGGTGACTGCAGACATGAAATTAAAAGATACTTGCTCCTTGGGAGAAAAGCTATGACCAATCTAGACAGCATATTGAAAAGCAGAGATATTACTTTGCCCACAAAGGTCCATCTAGTCAAAGCTATGGTTTTTCCAGTAGTCATGTATGGATGTGAGAGTTGGATTCTAAAGAAAGCTGAGCGCCAAAGAATTGATGCTTTTGAACTGTGGTGTTGGAGAAGATTCTTGAGAGTCCCCTGGACTGCAAGGAGATCCAACCAGTCAATCCTAAAGAAATTCAGTCCTGAATATTCATTGGAAGGACTGATGTTAAAGCTGAAGCTCCAATACTTTGGCCACCTGATGGGAAGAACTGACTCATTTGAAAAGACCCTGATGCTGGGAAAGACTGAAGGTAGGAGGAGAAGGGGATAACAGAGGATGAGATGGTTAGATGGCATCATCGACTTGATGGGCATGAGTTTGAGTAAGCTCTAGGAATTGATGATGGACAGGGAGGCCTGGCGTGCTGCAGTCCATGGGGTCAAAAAGAGTTGGAGAAGACTGAGCAACTGAACTCAGCTGAACTGACAATAGAAAGATCTACCCCTATGTTCAAGTCCCACTTCTTCCACTAAATTTTCTGAGCTTCTGTAAGCTGGAGGTAATTCATTCCTCTCAGCATTATTGTGAAGATTAACTTTATTTAGCAAATATTTATGGCACATTTACTGTGTGCTAAGTACTGTCCTTTCTACTGAGGACATAGTAAGTAACATTAAGTCACTGCCCCTATGAGGTGCTTTAGCTCCTTGTGTCTTTCCTTTGTCTTCTATATTTGGAGGAGGTCATTTGGTCACTTGCGGTAGAACACAGGGTCTAGCTTTGAGTGAAACCCACTGGCCTTTTCCAGGTGACCCTGACAGTGTCAGACTCAAGTAGGTAGAGCCAGTTCTGAGCCAGATTTGTGACCTGTCAGGAAGGGAAAAGAGATGAGTATTCAGAATCCAGCCAAACCTGTTCCAGGAGTGGCAGTCACTAGGAAGGGCTTCCAGATCTGGCCGAATGGCCAAAACCTGTTGAACACAAGGTGAAATCTATTTGCAAATCTTAAGCAATGTGGTTTTAAAGGGTTTAAAAGCCCTGAATACTCAAAATGAGTAGACTCTCCTTTGCCTCCCTCCATTGTTCTTTCTCAGCACAATGACAATATTGTTCTAACCACTATATGTACTTCAATATCTTACTTATCTTTAAAAAGATCTTAGGCATAAGAAAAAGTTCATTCCTGGGATGAATTAACTATATTTTCTTTGAACTAGGACTATATAAATGTTGAAAAATATTAATGAATAAAACAAAAATATAGTTCAAATTTCTTTTTCTATGATTAGAGACACTTACCCACACTAAACTCTGTAAAACATACTGAAGAGATGACAATAGGAATGATGCAGTTCATAGAACTCAATGGCTTCTTAAATTAATGAACACAAGATATGTGAGGTCTTTTTTTCCCCTCTTATCTTTCAAGTTCTTTATTTACACTTCACAAGCTGCATATTAGTGGAGTTTAGTGCTCTTGAAAAAGGATTTGCTGAATTCTCTGCAATTGTTTAATATTCCTAGAAGCATCAGATGAGATCAGATCAGTCACTCAGTTGTGTCCGACTCTTTGCGACCCCATGAATCGCAGCACGCCAGGCCTCCCTGTCCATCACCAACTCCCGGAGTTCACTGAAACTCACGTCCATCGAGTCAGTGATGCCATCCAGCCATCTCATCTCTGTCGTCCCCTTCTCCTCCTGCCCCCTCCCAGCATCAGAGTCTTTTCCAATGAGTCAATTCTTCGCATGAGGTGGCCAAAGTACTAGAGTTTCAGCTTTAGCATCATTCCTTCCAAAGAAAGCCCAGGGCTGATCTCCTTCAGAATGGACTGGTTGGATCTCCTTGCAGTCCAAGGGACTCTCAAGAGTCTTCTCCAACACCACAGTTCAAAAGCATCAATTCTTCGGCGCTCAGCCTTCTTCACAGTCCAACTCTCACATTCATACATGACCAATGGGAAAACCATAGCCTTGACTAGACGGACCTTTGTTGGCAAAGTAATGTCTCTGCTTTTGAATATGCTATCTAGGTTGGTCATAACTTTCCTTCCAAGGAGTAAGTGTCTTTTAATTTCATGGCTGCAGTCACCATCTGTAGTGATTTTGGAGCCCAGAAAAATAAAGTCTGACACTGTTTTCACTGTTTCCCCATCTATTTCCCATGAAGTGGTGGGACCGGATGCCATGATCTTCAATTTCTGAATGTTGAGCATAAGCATGTTAAAAATTAAGTTTAATAAAAGAAGAGAGAAAGAGAACTGGGCTCAGTGAGATCACCTCTAATTCTTCCTGAAGTTAATCTATTGATTATCTGTTCTTCTATCTCTGAAAGACAATGGCCATTTCTAAGAGAACTTGGAGATGCTGCAGACAGAATAGGAAATTGGCAAAAGGTGGCAATGTGGATGACCTGACCTTATTATGAAGCAACTAATTTGAGTACATAGAAGTCAAACAACTGCAGATAGTTTCCTGATTGTTGACTTTTACTATTTTTATATCCGTGCTGGAGATAGTGTAATTTAGAAATTGGATGGACTTTGAACTGTGTTTTTCACCTTTTAGGCTAAGAATTGAACATGACAGTTAGGGGTGGAAGGGCTCATGAATGATTTTGAGGTCTGAGTTGGGTTTTGCTTTCCTTTATTTTATTTTAATTTTCAAGTGATTGAGGGAAAGGGAATCAGTTGTATTTTTTATTTGTTCAAGTTTCAAAGCACTGTTTCAGGAAAAGAGTCTTTGTTTTACATCATGTTCTGGGACTTTTTCAACAGAGATGAATCAAAAGGACCCAGGGAAATGTGAATTGACTTTTTTTTTTTTTAGGGAAACAGATAAGAATCTGATATCAAATGTTTTTGTCCAGAGTTCCATGTTGATGACAAGTTGAGCTGCTTTTTAGAATTCCTGGGAAATAATTATGACCAGATTTGTTTTTGTAGTATTCACATGCCATCCTATTTCCCCACCACTCATCCACTCTTTCAGCCTTTCCATCTCATGGACGTCTTTTTTTTCCCCAAGAATAACCACATATTAAAAAAACAGATTCAAATCAGGAACATCAGAATAGTCAAAGCAGTCCTTTCTGAAAGCAAAATCCTATATCATTCTACTTCAACCCTGAATGAAGGATGTTTTTCTTATGTTGAGCTCTGGAGGATACATATTCTCAGACACTGAGCCAACAACAATAGATTTGCCTTTTTTTCTATGGAACTTACACTATAGCCTAAGCTGCCCAAACAAACTCTGAACCATAATCCTGTTGGCCTCTTAGACAGAGGTGGTGGAAAGCAAGGTTTTGTCCCTCCAACTTAAGGATTTTTTATTTTCCCTTGTGGGTCTTAAAATTAATAAGAGCAATATGAAAACACATTGACAGTTTAGTACAGCAATCAAAACTATTATATAGTAACAATAGAAAAGAACTCATCATTCATAATCGTTTCCATTTTTCAAGTTGAAAATTTCAGAGTTTGAAAAAAATTTGATCAGTTTTTTCCTGTCATCTAAAATATCCTTCCTTGAACAAGTAGAACTATTGTATACCACTAAATTAACAGTAATCAGAAAAATCATTTGTTTCAGATAAACATCAAACTATGTAATTTCAAATATCTCCACGAATGCAATGATTAAAAAGATAATTTTGTCTTTCTAAGGCAATGACTATCAGAATAAGAGGTGGCAATTCAGACAAACCCCATTTTTCAGACCTCCATTTTTGTCCCCCCACCTTCATTTAGCTAAGGCCTTACAAAAAAAAGGATAACATAGCATAACAGATAAAAGTGGGGACTTTCTAGATTTACACTTCTTCCTAAGCTCTAATTCTTAACACTTAGGCACTCCTGGGCCAATTACTTATCTTCCTGGTTCCTCTGTTTTTTTAATTGTGCAATGGAGCAAATTGTGTCTGCTTTATAGAATTATTATGGGAATTATAAGTCTTTAGAACAATATCTGCAACATGGCAAATGATAACTAGGATGATTATTTAAACTTCCCAATTCACTTTGTAACCTCTATGCCTAAAATGAAAATCCAGGAATAGTTTAAGAAATGTCTAAAATAGACATTCTCAACCTCAGTATTGTTGCCATTAGGGCTGAATAACTCTTTGTTGTGGGGGACTGTTCTATGCATTGAAGGAATATTTAGCAATATCCCTGGCCCCTAACCACTACATGCTGGCAGCCCCCTCCCCTAGTCATGACAAGCACGACAGGCTCCAGACAGACGTGGTTAAATGTCCCATGGTGGAGGAAGGGACAGCTGTACAATCCCTTCCATGAAAATGGGCACTCTAGAACATTCCACAGTATAAAAAGTGCATATCTCCAGTAGATATTCTCTGTCAATGTAATCGACTAAATGATTGCCCAAAGATTCAAACCAGCATCTATTTTCTCTTTAAAATTTAATTTTGAATAGGATAATTTAGTTACCTTTTATTTAAAAAACAAAAAAAATTTAAACAAGGGGAAAAAAAGGAAGGAAGGACAGAAAGAGGAAGACGCTTTATTATACAATAAGAATTCTTTATCATTTGAAGTCCAGTTTCTGCCTGTAGGCTACAACACTTTCAGCTTCTAGTAAATGAAACTTTCTCTAAAAAATGTTTTATTTAAAAGAGTAAAGAAAATATCATTAAATGGTTGAAGATCTGGGAAATTGCATTACATATTACAATATTAACATTAAAAATCAACTACTCCTCTCAATGCTCATCTCCAAAATGAATTTTGTTGGGGGAAAGAAAGAAAAAAGGGAAGTGGAAAAAACTTGTTTATTTTTTTTCATGAAAATTGACTTTATATCCTGCTCTTTCTTAGACAGAACTTTCATTATTACCTTAGTCTTATTCCTTTTTATTCTTTTTGACAAAAATCTTACATTTGCTTCTGCTATTGCTGCTGCAATGATTTCAACCAACCTCACTAGGACTCAGATTCACGTCAAGCTAACTCAGCAGTGTGACTTTTGGAGACTGAGTAGGAGGAAGACTTCATTCTCATCAGCAAAATAAAACTCTAATCCCAAAATAAGACCATTAAGTCCTTGAGACAGATATAAAATGCATATGCAAATTTAATATAAATAAAATGATCCAGTCCAAAGTCAGTGTTGCATTCAAGAAACATTAGCCTAACATCTACAAGTCACTGAAAAAGTGAATTTTCCCTGGAAGTTATGTTCACATTGCACTACAGACCTCTTTACAATCAGTTTTGTCCATTTACTCACAAGCATTGCTACCCACAATTCAGCAATGGCTTCCAGCAATTTCTCCCCTCTCTCTGAATCCCCTCTAGAACTCTGTATAACTCAGCCAGTGTAACTTCTCTTATTTCACTCATCCTTTTCACTTTCCCCACGTGTTTGTTTTCTTTGCACTGTAGTTCTCTGTTTTTTCCATGTCTATTTAGGCGTAAATTCCTAACTTTAAGAAGCCATCAAGAAGGGAAAGACAGAATTTCCACCATTTAGAGCAAAGGGAAGAAGTTGTGAATACTCATGAAACTAGATATATCATCAATATGTATGTGTATTACCCACCCTTATTACAAATTAAAGTGAGGGAGTTATCTGAATTATAGAATAATAAAATATGGAACTATGCCTAGAGTAAGATATTAGATTGTGAAACTTGTATTAAAAATGAAGGTAGTTTTTGTGAACTTTGCAGGAGGTGGCTTGGCTCAATTATGTTCCATCCATACTTTTATGAGTGCACCAGTAGCAAGTAAGAGGAAGGCAAGAATCGGTGCAGCTGACTCTGTTCAATGCTTTGTCCCCCGTCTGCTTTGAAAGCATCAGGAAGACGCCAACCTCTACTTGATATTGTTGTTATAGTGGCTTTCAACAATCACACAAGTGGCTAAAAGTCTTGAAGAATTACAGATAAATGGTTCACAACCTTTTAGCTTTTAATATGTTCTCCATATATGCTTTGTGCTCTGAAATATTTGTCTTAAAAAAATAACTGCTGTACCCACTGGACACCTACTATTAATAGAATGGCCAAAGTCTGGGACACTGGTTTTTATGGGAACGAAATTTTGCCCCACATGAATCTCTTTGGCATGAAGATTAAGTTAGGCTGATTATTTTTAAGAAACAAAAGACTCAGGAAGTTTTTCTTTTTACCTCCCCCTTAGCTGCCCAGAGAATATAGATAGAGGACCTGTTCCAGGAAGGGAGCTATCACTGTAGATAAGCACAGTAAGAACTAATTGTGGTAGACAGGGAGGAGCCTAGCAAAATTTGTTAAAATTCCCCTAGTGTCCCATTGTCTCTACATGGCCAGCAAACATTTATTTACCAAACACTACCTTTTCTGTCTCTATGTCAATTGCCTTTTTCCCCTTTGAAATCCCCTCCAACCCCACCCATGACAACCCCCAACAGCTACCCCCAGCATCCTTTTCTGTCTTTAGCTGAAGATGGTATTCAAGGTGAGGACTTTGGCTATTTAAATAAGTTACTCAGTTTTCCTGGGTCCCTCTCTCATGTATACATGTTATTAAACTTTTGTTTGATTTTCTCCTATTAATCTGTCTCATGTCAATTTTTTTATAGAAATGTAGTCAATTTAGAATATTGTGTTAATTTCTGCCGTGCAGCAAAATGATTCAGTTATATATAAATATATATATATATTCTTAAAAATATTCTTTTCCATTATGGCTTATTGTAGGATACTATATATAGTTCTCTGTGATATAGAGTATCATGTCAATTTAATTCTTAGAAGTGGGGACTTCCCTGGTGGTCCAATGACTAAGACTTCGTGCTCCCAATCCTTTTAACTGGTAAGACAACTTCACATTTTAAAAGTTACCTGCTGGTTCAAAGCAGCTACTGGAGCCCCAGGCGCATTGCCTGCCTTCCATACAGAAAAGCAAAGAAGAGCAAGTAAGGTGCATGCTCTCCCCTTTAAGGACCCTTTTCATAAGCTGAATATGACTCTTTCATAGATACCTCACTAGCCAGATGGGTTAGTGCTTAGTAGCTAGAAGGGACGCTATCAATACACTCTTATTCAGGATAGCTGTATATTTAGCTAAATATCAAGGGTTCTATCACTGATACAGCAAACAGGAACCACAGAATAACAAGTAGAGTATCTACCTATTACTCTTTCAGGCAAATAAAGAGAAATAAAAGAAATTTTACTCAAAGATTCAGTTGGCTTTAAAATGCATTTCTCCCTCACTGAAAGATTAAGGATTAGCAGTTCCAGCATTCAGTGGTAGAGTGAAAAATCAGAATCACCAAACCTACTCTGTACACAGGGATCAGCACTTCTATGCCTCAAGCACACAGGCACAATCTATAAACAAGCTTGCCTCATCAGATAGCTAAAAGTCTCAAACATGCACTAATTATACGGGAGTGCAGAGAGATGGACAGATTAACCTGATTAATCAACTAAAAGGGTCAGACCGCTATTTCTCTAGAAACATAAATTTATTTTTGAGAAATCAGATATTTTAACAAGCAAAGTAATAACATCTCCATTCAATTTTCTAATAGAGAACATGAATTTATCTGTTACACCAATTTCTCAAATATTCAAAAATAATACAGTGATTCATATAAGAATCCATAGAATCTTCAGAACACCAATCAAAAATACGGTATTACTATTGTCTGAGGTGAAAATTAATGTTGTTGCTCAGTTGCTAATTCATGTCTTACTCTTTCGACCCAGGAGACTGCAGCACTCCAGGCTTCCTTTTCCTTCACTATCTCCTGGAGTTTTCTCAAACTCATGTGCATTGAATTGGTAATGCCATCCAATCATCTTATCCACAATATTAAATATCCAGAAAAGATACATTCATATAGGAAAAAAGCAGATTATAGGTTGCCATAAGGAGGGGGTAGAGGAAAGGAACAGAGAGTGAATGGTTAATGGTTATGGATTTTTTTTTTAGAGCAATGAAATATTTTGGAGCTAGATAGAGGTGATAGTTATACAACATTCTAAATATACTAAATGCCACTGAATTGTATACCTTAAAATGGTTAATTCTGTTATGTGAATTTTGTGCATGCGTGCATGCTTACTGGCTTCAGTTCATTTCAATTCAGTCGCTCAGTCGTGTCCAACTTTTGCAACCCCCTGAACCGCAGCACGCCAGGCCTCTCTGTCCATCACCAACTCCCGGAGTTCACTCAAACTCATGTCCATCGAGTCAGTGATGCCATCCAGCCATCTCATCCTCTGGCATCCCCTTCTCCTCCTGCCCCCAATCCCTCCCAGCATCAGAGTTTTTTCCAATGAGTCAACTCTTCGCATGAAGTGGCCAAAGTATTGGAGTTTCAGCTTTAGCATCAGTCCTTCCAATGAACACCCAGGACTGATCTCCTTTAAAATGGACTAATTGGATCTCTTTGCAGTCTAAGGGACTCTCAAGAGTCTTTTCCAACACCACAGTTTAAAAGCATCAATTCTTCAGCACTCAGCTTTCTTCACAGTCTAACTCTCACATCCATACATGACCACTAGAAAAACCATAGCCTTGACTAGACGGATTTTGTTGGCAAAATAATGTCTCTGCTTTTGAATATGCTATCTAGGTTGCTCATAACTTTCCTTCCAAGGAGTAAGAGTCTTTTAATTTCATGACTACAATCACCATCTGCAGTGATTTTGCAGCCCCAAAAAATAAAGTCTGACACTGTTTCCACTGTTTCCCCATCTATTTGCCATGAAGTGATGCGACCAGATGCCATGATCTTCGTTTGCTGAGTGTTGAGCTTTAAGCCAACTTTTTCACTCTCCTCTTTCACTTTCATCAAGAGGCTTTTTAGTTCCTCTTCACTTTCTGCCATAAGGGTGGTGTCATCTGCATATCTGAGGTTATTGATATTTCTCCCAGCAATTTTGACTCCAGCTTGCGCTTCTTCCAGCCCAGTGTTTCTCATGATGTACTCTGCATGTAAGTTAAATAAGCAGGTGACAATATACAGCCTTGATGTACTCCTTTTCCTATTTGGAACCACTCTGTTGTTCCATGTCCAGTTCTAACTGTTGCTTCCTGACCTGCATATAGGTTTCTCAAGAGGCAGGTCAGGTGGTCTGGTATTCCCATCTCTTTCAGAATTTTCCAGTTTCTTGTGATCCACACAGTCAAAGGCTTTGGCATAGTCAATAAAGCAGAAATAGATGTTTTTCCGGAACTCTCTTGCTTTTTCCATAATCCAGCGGATGTTGGCCATTTGATCTCTGGTTCCTCTGCCTTTTCTAAAACCAGCTTTAACATCTGGAAGTTCAAGGTTCACGTATTGCTGAAGCCTGGCTTGGAGAATTTTGAGCATTACTTTACAAGCGTGTGAAACGAGTGCAATTGTATAGTAGTTTGAGCATTCTTTGACATTGCCTTTCTTTGGGATTGGAATGAAAACTGACCTTTTCCAGTCCTGTGGCCACTGCTGAGTTTTCCAAATTTGCTGGCAGATTGAGTGCAGCACTTTCACAGCATCATCTTTCAGGATTTGAAATAGCTCCACTGGAATTCCATCACCTCCACTAGCTTTGTTCGTAGTGATGCTTTCTAAGGCCCACTTGACTTCACATTCCAGGATATCTGGCTCTAGGTGAGTGATCACACCATCGTGATTATCTTGGTCATGAAGATGTTTTTTGTACAGTTCTTCTGTGTATTCCTGCCACCTCTTCTTAATATCTTCTGCTTCTATTAGGTCCATACCATTTCTGTCCTTTATTGAGCCTATCTTTGCATGAAATGTTCCCTTGGTATCTTTAATTTTCTTGAGGAGATCCCTAGTCTTTCCCATTCTGTTGTTTTCCTCTATGTCTTTGCATTGATCACTGAAGAAGGCTTTCTTTTCTCTCCTTGCTATTCTTTGGAACTCTGCATTCAAATGGGTATATCTTTCCTTTTCTCCTTTGTTTTTTGCTTCCCTTCTTTTCACAGCTATTTGTAAGGCCTCCTCAGACAGCCATTTTGCTTTCTTGCATTTCTTTTTCATGGGGATGGTCTTGATTCCTGTCTCCTATACAATGACAAGAACCTCCGTCCATAGTTCATCAGGCACTCTGTCTATCAGATCTAGTCCCTTAAATCTATTTTTCACTTCCACTGTATAATCACAAGGGATTTGATTTAGGTCATACCTGAATGGTCTAGTGGTTTTCCCTACTTTCTTCAATTTAAGCCTGAATTTGGCAATAAGGAGTTCATGATCTGAGCCACAGTAAGCTCCCAGTCTTGTTTTTGCTGACTGTATAGAGCTTCTCCATTTTTGGCTGCAAAGAATAGAATCAATCTGATTTCAGTGTTGACCATCTGGTGATGTCCATGTGTAGAGTCTTCTCTTGTGTTGTTGGAAGAGGGTATTTGCTATAACCAGTGCGTTCTGTTGGCAAAACTCTATTAGTATTTGCCCTGATTCATTCTCTACTCCAAGGCCAAATTTGCCTGCTACCCCAGGTGTTTCTTGACTTCCTACTTTTGCATTCCAGTCCCCTATAATGAAAAGGACATCTTTTTTGTGGTGTTAGTTCTAAAAGGTCTTGTAGGTCTTCATAGAATCATTCAACTTCAGCTTCTTCAGCGTTACTGGTTGGTGCATAAGCTTGGATTACTGTGATATTGAATGGTTTGCCTTGGAAACGAACAGATCTCATTCTGTTGTTTTTGAGATGTACTGCATTTTGGACTCTTTTGTTGACCATGATGGCTACTCCATTTCTTCTAAGGGATTCCTGTCCACAGTAGTAGATATAATGGTCATCTGAGTTAAATTCACCCATTCCAGTCCATTTTAGTTCGCTTATTCCTAGAATGTCAAGGTTCACTCTTGCCATCTCCTGTTTGACCTCTTCCAATTTGCCTTGATTCATGGACCTGACATGCCAGGTTCCTATGCAATATTGCTCTTTACAGCATCAGACTTTGCTTCTATCACCAGTCACATCCACAGTTGGGTGTTGTTTTTGCTTTGGCTCCATCCCTTTATTCTTTCTGGAGTTATTTCTCCACTGATCTCCAGTAGCGTATTGGGCACCTACCAACCCAGGGAGTTCCCCTTTCAGTATCCTACTATTTTGCCTTTTCATACTGTTCATGGGGTTCTCAAGGCAAGAATTCTGAAGTGGTTTGCCATTCCCTTCTCCAGTGGACCACATTCTGTCAGACCTCTCTACCATGACCCGCCCGTCTTGGTGGCCCCACACGGCATAGCTTAGCTTCATTGAGTTAGACAAGGCTGTGGTCCATTTGATCAGATTGGCTATTTTCTGTGATTATGGTTTCAGTGTGTCTGCCCTCTGATGCCCTCTCCCAACACTTACTATCTTAGTTGGGTTTCTCTTACCTTGGAAGTCGAGTATCTCTTCACAGCTGCTCCAGCAAAGCGCAGCTGCTCCTTACTTTGGACAAGGGATATCTCCTCACGGCTGCCCCTCCTGACCTTGAACGTAGAGTAGCTCCTCTTGGCCCTCCTGAGCCCTCACAGCCACCACTCCTTGCACGTGGGGCTGCTCCTCTTGGCTGCCTCCCCTGACCTCAGGCGTGGGGTAGCTCATCTCAGCCGCCTCCTCTGACCTCGGACGTGGGGTAGCTCCTCTCGGTCACTGCCCCTGACCTTGGGTAAAGGGTAGCTCCTCTCGGCTGCTCCTATGCCAGTGCAGCCTGGCACTCTCAGTCACTGCCCCTGACCTTGGGCGAGGGGTAGCTCCTCTTGGCCACGTTTCTTTGCAGTCAGTCGCAGCCGGCGTGCTTCAGCCAGCACGCACCTCCTCACAGCCGTCAGAAAACTTAGCAAGAAGGCAGCTGCAAGAATGAAG
Source organism: Bubalus kerabau (assembly GCF_029407905.1). Lineage (NCBI taxonomy): Eukaryota > Metazoa > Chordata > Mammalia > Artiodactyla > Bovidae > Bubalus > Bubalus kerabau. The sequence continues at coordinate 157,796,823 of NC_073626.1, forward strand.
ATAGAGCTAATTCACATTGTTTCTTCACTCGGACGTTTCTTCTTTGTTGGCTTTTGAAGATCTTAGCCAATCCAGAGCACATTGAGGTCCTTCTAGAGTCTTGCCAGAGATTCCTTGGGATAGGAGGTGGGCTTGTGAGTCCACACGGGAGAGGAGAGCTATTAATGTGAATAACAGTTGTTGCTATTGTTCAGTCGCTCAGTCATGTCTGACTCTTTGTGACCCCATGGACTGCAATACACCAGGCTTCCCTGTCCTTCACTATTTCCTGGAGTTTGCTCAAACTCATGTCCATTGAGTTGATGATGCCATTCAACCACCTCATCCTCTGTAGTTAACATTTATTGAGTCATGTCTGAGGCAAAGAGACATGACTTAAGTAATTTCCCCAAAGCTGGTAAATCACAACTTAGTGTTGGTAAGTTGTGATTCTGGGTTCAGCACCTGAGCAGGTTAGGCATTAACCACTAGGCATTTCTGCTTTCCAGAACCAGTAAACTCCTAGCGTCTAGCCAAACCAGAAAGAGCAGAGAAGGCTTCCTGGTGAAAGCTATCCCTGATACAAATGTTGTAGGATAAGTAGTGGTTTGGTGGGTGAAGAAGAGGTGGAAGTCTGGCCCAGAGCAAAGACCACCAGGAACAAATGTTTCAAGCTAGGAGATAGCACAGCAAATTCAAACAATCTCAAGGTAAGCTGTATTGGCAGACCTAAGAGAAAACGAAGGAGTTTGGACCTATGGAGAAGAGACCGTAAATGACTTTCATGATCCACAATGAAGCTTGCATTTTATCCTAGAGAGAGAGATCTGAAAGATTTTAAACAGAGGGAATTAAAAAGGGTTTGGATCAATCCCTTTAATGACAATGTAGAGAATATGAGATTGGCGGTGGCAAAATTGGAATTAAGGAGATCAACTGGGGGCTATTGTGATAGTTTAGTGAAAGAAGACAAGAATGTGAATATGGCTCTGGAGAGGTGGGAACACATTTGAAGAACATTTGGGAGATGATTCAGTAAGATTCAGTTGATGTGGGGAATGAATAGATGTAAAGAGTGATTGTCAAGTTTCTGATGGGACCTTGGATAATACAGCAAAAGTAGTGGGGCTGGGTGAGTCCAGTTTGAGGTTTGTGGGTTTGAAAATTTTGTGGAGGGTCTAACTGAATTTTTCAGCAAGTTCTGGGGTCTGCAGATTTAAAACTCAAGAAAAATCCAGGGCTAGAGACAGATTTATTAGGTGGTACAAATGTCGTTGCAGTTTTGGATCATGAATTTTAAATCATCATAACTAGGCACAAACACATCTTTATTAATCAAAATAGGAACCATTACAATCGACACATTTTTGCCAAGAAGCAGTAAGTTTGTTTATTCCTATAACATAAAAATCCATGCTTTATGCTGGTTGTGGAAGCATTTTTCCCAGCAAAAAGTTGTTGAGGTGCTTGAAGAAGTGGTAGTCTGTTGGCAAGAGGTCAAGTGAATATGGCAGATATGGCAATACTTTGTAGCCCAATTTGTTCAACTTTTGAAGCATTGGTTGTGTGACATACTGTCAGGCATTGGCATGGAGAAGAATTGGGCCCATTCTGTTGACCAGTACCGGTGTTGCAGTTTTCGGTACATCCCATCAATTTGCTGAGCATACTTCTCAGATGCAATGGTTTCACTGGGACTGAAAACTGTAGAGGATCAGACCAGAAGCGGACCACCAGTGGCCATGACCTTTTTCTAGTGCAAGTTTGTCTTTGGGAAATGCTTTGGAACGTCTTCTTGGTCCAAGCACTGAGCTGACCATCACTGATTATTGCATAAAATCCACTTTCTCATCACATGTCACAATCCAATAGAGAAATGGTTCATTGTTGTTGCATACAATAAAAGAAGATGATACTTCAAAATGATGATTTTTTTTTTTATTTTGTCAACTCATGAGGCACCCACTTGTCGAGCTTTTCACCTTTCCAATCTGCTTCAAATGCCTAATGACCATAGAACACTGAGCTGACACTGAGCTCTCAGCAATTTCTTGTGTGGTTGTGAAGAGGATCAGCTCTGATGATCCTCTCAGTTGGTCATAGTCAACTTCTAATGGCCAGCCACTGTGCTTCTCATCCTCAAAGCGCTCATCTCCTTTACAAAACTTCTTGAAACATCACTGCACTGCATTGTACTGTGTGTTCGTTAGCAGTTTCTGGGCCTAATGTGTTGGTTCCAGTTGTGTTAAAGTTGTCTTCTTTACAAACAAGTCCATTTTGAATTAGAATAAGAAAATCGGTCAAATGTGCTTTTTGTCTAACATTATTTCCCTAGTCTAAAATAAACATAAAATAAACATCAAGTAATAAGCCATTAGCAAAAAAAAAAAGGCAAGAAATGCACATTAAAATGATATATAACAAAGCCACATTTAAGAATGTATTCCAATATCAAATGGCAAAGTTAAATGCAAAGCCACAATTACTTTTGCACCAACCTAATATGAGTCATCCATCCATTCACTTACTGAATGTTCACTGAAAAAAAAACAGGTTGCTACTTTAACAGAATGGAGGATTTTATAAGTCATGATAAGGAGTTTAAATTTTTCTTATAGCCAGCATGGATGAATGATAGGATTAAGCAGGAGAGAAAGATGCTCAAATTCAAATTTTAGAGAGATCTATTGGACAAATATATAGAGTTAGCCATGTATACATACCCAAGAAAATAAAGTGTATAAAATATGAGCAGCAACTTTTAAAGAGGAGTGTCAGGGATCATCAATATCAATTTAAGGGGTGGGCAGAGAAGGAAAGTTCACAGAGATGACAAAGCCAGAAAGATTGAGAGAGCTTGCATTATCATGGACAATCTAGGGAGTAGGGTGCCAAGAAAGTTTACATCTTTAACAAGTCAGACAAATGACAGTGAAGGGCCCAGGAACCTAAGTAACAAAATATATCCACAGTGCCTAATGGTAAAGATTTCCTTGATAACTTTGGCCAAGCTACGATGGGTAGAGGCATGAACTGTGAATAAGAAAGTAAATATAAACTGATATTTGAAGAAGCTTAGTTTTAATAGAAGAGGGAGAGATGAAGAATCAATGGCTACTTGCCTTAGAATGGAAGAGACTGGAGCATTTTTATAGGCTAAAAAAAAGAATGCATTAAAGAGTAGTTAAAGGAAAGAAGAGGGATAAAGAGGCAGGAAAAGGGGTTGGTTTTGTCTAATGGCATCTTTTTAGACCTAAATTAGACATTCACTTTCTAATTAAAACAACTGTATCTTTTGTAGGCAACTGGAGCGAAACAGGATATATTTATATGGATATATCACAGACTGATCCTGGTTCTGGACTCTACCTTCCAAATCTTTTTACAACTCTCCTCTACACTTGTTAAATATTTTTGGCCTGCTTCTGTTTAGGAGTGTTTGTGGGTATGATGGATAGATTCCTAGCTTCCTTCTAGACCTTGCCCTTCTCTGAATCACTCCAGATCCCAGTCACTCTGCTCTGCCTGTTTCCCACTATTTGAAACATTGTTTTACATTAATGTTTGTCTGTAGTTATATTTTATGACAAATGTGGGAAATGCTAGTACTAGCTGCCAGAATCATGGAAGAATTTCCTGTGAGAAAAGTAGTCCAAGAGGGAGAATTATACTTCCTCAGAGGCTCCACAAACTTCTTTCTGTGACAATACAGGGTCTTCTGAGAACAGGGAGGGCTGCATCTCCTGCAGTTCCTGGAATGTCTGGGTGTGGTGAATGTGATAAGGGTAGAAATGAGAGTCCCAGCAGTCACTTTTATTGGTGAGGTAAAAAAGTCATTTGGGGGCTTTCTTGGTGGCTCAGATGGTAAAGAATCTGCTTGCAATGCAGAAGACCTGGGTTCGATCCTTGGGTCTTGAAGATCCCTGGATAAGGGAATGGCTACCCACTCCAGTATTCTTGCCTGGAGAATTCCCACGGACAGAGGATCCTGGCGAGCTATAGTCCGTGGAGTTACAAAGAGTTAGACACCAGTGAGCAGCTAACACTTTCACTAGTGGCCCAGTGATTGGAACCGTACCACTTCAGAGGGCGCGAGTTCAACCCCTGGTCAGGGAACTAAGATCCTGCATGCAGCATGGCCACACACACAAATCCTTGAACTGAATAAAAATGAAAATACAACATATCAACTTTTAAAAATTTATATGGGAAAAGTAGTGTTGGCTAAAAAAAATGTACAACTTGAGAGTTAAGTTTTATTTGGGGCAAAATGAGGACTGCAGCCTGGAAGGCAGCATCTCAGACAGCTCTGAGAGACCGTTCCAAAGTGGCAGTGGAGGAAAGTCAGTATATAAGGTTTTGGTGAAGGGGGAGTTCAATACCATGAAGCACTCAATTTACAAAAGGTTTTTTGTTAGTCATGAGGATCTGATGTCACCATGAAGGGATTAAGTGATTCTCTAGATATGAGGAGATGCAAGGATTGAGATCATAAAATCTGTTCCTAAAAACATCCAATTATCTAAAGACCTGTCCCACCAGATTCCCTGGAGCACAGAGTGCCTCACTCCACCCTGAACTCCCTCAGGGGTTGTTGAAGGTCAACAGCTACACCAGCACGGGGTTCAGTCTCAGTAGAGGCAGATGGCAAATGCCTTGTTGTTCAGTCATAGTCAATGCTCTTGGTAAGTGCCAATTTGTAGTTGACAGTAGTAAGCTTAAAAAAAGAAAGGAAGAAAAGAAAGTCACTGTGTTCAAGAAGAATAGAAGAACTCAGAAGCAGTGTGGGATATGAAAGACAATGAGAGGTAAGGTTTTGTGTGTGTGTGTGTGTGTGTGTGTGTGTGTGTGTGTTTATGGCTACTGTGCTCTATTTTTTATTTACTTATTTTTAATTGAAGTATAATTGCTTTACAGTATTGTGTTGGTTTCTACCAAACATCAACCTGAATCAGTCGTAGGTCTACCCATGTCCCCTCCCATTTGAACATCCCTCTCACCTCCCCTCTCATCCCACCCCTCTAGGTTGTCACTGAGCCCCAGCTTGAGCTCCCTGAGTCATACAGAAAATTCCCATTGGCTATCTATTTTACATATGGTAATGTTATGTTTCCATGTTTCACTTCCTCCCTTGAGGGGCTTTTTCATAGGCCATTTGAGTGTTCTCATAATATGATGGTTAAATTCCCCCAACAGAAAATGAATAAGACACCATAACCATATTTCCCTTATTATTCTTTTACTTTCTGTTTTTTAGTGTTCCTGTTTTAGGTACACTTCTTGTAAATGAATACAACTTGAATTTTATTCTAGTTTGACAATCTTTATCTTTTAACTAGATAATTTCATCTATTGTATTATTTGTTGATGCTAATAAATTGGGATTTACTTATAGCATTTTATCTTGTACTTTCTGTTTGCTTCATATTTCCTATATTTCTTTTTTATCTCCTTTCTTGCCATTATGAAAATCAAAGAAGAACCAACTGGAAATTTTTTAAATGGGATATATAGTAACTGAAATAAAAATAAAACTCACATAACAGGGTGAATTCAATACCAGGGTGATGATAACAGAGGAAAGAATGAATTTGAATGTAGCTAGAAATAGAATATAGATAGAGATACAGATGATCCAATCTGAGAAACGGAGAGGAAAAAAAAAATGATTGGAAAAAATGGACAGAGTCTCAGTGGTCTTCCAGACAATACAAAAGATTTATCTCACCAAAGCCCCAGAAGAAGAGAAAGAGTATGATACACACACATGTACCCACAAACACACACAAAACTGAGAAAATAATGGCTGGAAACCAAATATTTAGCAAAATGCATGAGATACTGATTTGTTTAGCTTAGAAGCCCCAAATAAAATAACTTCCCCAAACATGCCTAAATCACTAAACTTTAAAGACAAATAAAAATTCTGAAATTAGCCAGAGAAAAATGATGCACTGCTTATAGGGAACATCTATTCAAAAGACTACAGATTATTCATGAGAATCCATGAAGGCCAGAAAGAAGTAAAACAACATTTTAAAGAGCTAAAAGAAAAGAAATTTCAGTGCAGAATTCTATAATTAACAAAAGTTTCCTGCAGGAATTAGGAAAAAATAAACACTTTCTCAGAAAACTAAGAATTGAATTGTGTGTATTAGTTGCTCAGTCATCTCCGACTCTTTGTGACCCCATGGACTGTAGCCTGCTAGGCTCCTCTGTCCATGGGCCTGTGAGGCAAGAATACTGGAGTGGGTTGCCATTTCATTCTCCAGGGGATTTTCCCAACCCAGGGTTTGAAACTGGGTCTCCTGCATTACAGGTGGATTCTTTGCCATCTGAGCCACCAGGGAAGCCAAGAATCGAAGAGAACTTCCTAAATCTGACAAAGGGCAGATACAAAATCATCATCATCATCATCATCATCATATATAACTTAAATCATATTTAAAGGTAAAGGATTAAATGTTTTCTCCTTAGGATCAGGAGTAAGACAAGGATGTTCACTCACCATTCTTATTTGAGGGCATGTTGACAATCTTAACCAGGGCATTAAGTCCAGAAAAAGAAATACAAGAAAAAGGTATAGATATTAGAAAAAAAGAAATAAAAATGTTCCTCTTCACAGATATGATGAGTGTCTAGATAGAAAATGCCAATGAATCTATAATAAAAACTTCTAGAACTATTAATAATAAATGATCTTAACAAGGTTATAGGATACAAGGTCAACAAACAACAACCAACCATATTTCTACATGTAAACAATAAACTACTGGAAATTGCAATTTAAAAATAGGGACATTTATAAAAGTTCCAAAATCTGGAGCATAGTTAGGCGTTTAGCAATATGTATACAGGATCTGTATGCTGACAATTGCAAAACACTAAGGAAAAAAATTAGAGTATCTACTTATATGCAGAGTACATCATGAGAAACGCTGGGTTGGAAGAAGCACAAGCTGGAATCAAGATTGCAGGGAGAAATATCAATAACCTCAGATATGCAGATGACACCACCCTTATGGCAGAAAGTGAAGAAAAACTAAAAAGCCTCTTGAAAGTGAAACAGGAGAGTGAAAAAGTTGGCTTAAAGCTCAACATTCAGAAAACTAAGATCATGGCATCTGGTCCCATCACTTCATGGGAAATAGATGGGGAAACAGTGGAAACAGTGTCAGACTTTATTTTTGGGGGCTCCAAAATCACTGCAGATGGTGACTGTAGCCATGAAATTAAAAGATGCTTACTCCTTGGAAGGAAAATTATGACCAACCTAGATAGCATATTGAAAAGCAGAGACATTACTTTGCCAACAAAGGTCTGTCTAGTCAAGGCTATGGTTTTTCCAGTGGTCATGTATGGATGTGAGAGTTGGACTGTGAAGAAAGCTGAGCACCAAAGAATTGATGCTTTTGAATTGTGGTGTTGGAGAAGATTCTTGAGAGTCCCTTGGACTGCAAGGAGATCCAACCAGTCCATTCTAAAGGAGATTAGTCCTGGGTGTTCTTTGGAAGGAATGATGCTAAAGCTGAAATTCCAGTACTTTGTCCATCTCATGTGAAGAGTTGACTCATTGGAAAAGAGTCTGATGCTGGGAGGGATTGGGGGCAGGAAGAGAAGGGGACGACAGAGGATGAGATGGCTGGATGGCATCACCTACTTGATGGACATGAGTTTGGGTGAACTCTGGGAGTTGGTAATGGACAGGGAGGCCTGGCGTGCTGCAATTCATGGGGTCACAAAGAGTGGGACACGACTGAGTGACTGAACTGAACTGAAGGAAAGGGAAATGCATACCATGTTCATTGATTGAAAAGTTCGTGGCAGTAAACATAAGAAACTGATGGACAGAATCAATACAATTTCAATTAAACTATAAGTAGCATGTTTTGTAGCATATGTAAGCTGATTCTACAGTCTATATGAAAAATAAAGAAATTGAGATGTTAAAACAATTTTTAAAAAGAAGAATAGCAAATTTGGAGGAAACACTGAGTTTTAGACTTACTCTAAATCTACAGTAACCCAGAGAGTGTAGGATTAGTAAAGAGACAGATAAAGACCAATAGAACAGAATAAAGAATCCAGAAATAAACACATACAATAAGGTCAACTGATTTTTCGCAACAATGCAAATTCAATTCAGTGAGGATATGATACTCAGTTTTTGTTTAAAAGCTAAGTTGTGTCCAGCTCTTTGTGACATCATGGAATTTAGCCTGGCAGTTTCCTCTGCCCATGGGATTTCCCAGGCAAGAATTCTGGAGTGAGTTGCTATTTCCTTTTCCAGGGAGTCTTCTCAACCCAGGGATTGAACCCACGTCTCCTGCACTGGCAGGTAGATTTTTTACTTACTGAGCCACAAGGAAAGCCTTATGATACTCAGTACTATTCAACAAATAGTGCTGGAACAATTGGACGTTCTTATGTAAAAACAAACTTTGACTTAAACATCATTTCTTACAAGAAATTAAATTAGAGCTCTAAATATAAAATATAAAACTAAAACTTTTAGACAAAAACATAAAAGTAAATCTTCCTGAAATGGAATTAGGTAAAAAGTTCTCAGACACCAAACCAAAAATGTAATCTACAAAAGAAAAAAAAATGATGAATTGAACTTCAGCAGAATGAAGAACATTTGCCCTGTGAAAAACACTATTAAGATAATTTAAAAAATGAGCTAAATTCTAGGAGAAAATATTTGCAAATCATATAACTAGCAAGGATTTGTATCTAGACTATACAAAGAACACTTCAAAAATCAACAGTAAGAAAATAAACAACCCAATTTTAAAAATAGGCAAAAGACAAGTAGACATGTATCACTGAAGAACATAAAGGGAAACCAACTAAATAGATGAAAAGATGTTCAACATCATGAGCTATTAGGGCATTTAAATTAAAACCAAAAGGAGATAACTTCGCACATTTAATAGAATAGCTAATGTAAAAAATTAGTGACAATACAAAGTACTAGAAAAGATGTAAAGCAACTGGAACTCTCATATTACTGATAGGAAAGCAAAGTAGCACAACTCCTTTGGAAAACAGCTGGCAATTTCTTAGGAAGTTAAAAATATACTTCCTATATAACCCAGCAACCCCACCCCTGACTAATTACCCTACAAAAATTAAATCTTATGTTCACACAAAATCTGTAATGCAACTTTATTTTTAATTGACAAAAACTGGGAACTACCTAAATGTCCCTCAATAGGTAAATGAATAAATAAACTATAGCACATTCATACAATTCAGTACAATCAGCAATTTTAAAAAGTTAATTCTTGATACACACAGACTATGATGAATCTCAAAGGCATTTATGCTGACTCATGAAGTCAGTTCAAAATGTTACATACTGTGTGATTCTATTTAAATGACATTCTCAAAAAGACAAAACTATAGTGACAGAAAGCAGGTCAGTGATTGCCAGGGATTAGGGTGGGGGAAGGGCATGGCCACAAAAGAATAGTACAAAGGAGTTTTGGGGATAATGGAACTGATGTTCTGTATCTCGATTGTGGTGGTGGTTACACAAATCTGTAAATGTGTTAATATTCATAGAAACACCCCCAAAAGTTAATTCTACTCCCCTGTCGTTTGTTGTTTAGTAGCTAAGTCACGTCCAACTCTTTTGCGACCCTATGGACTGTAGCCCACCAGGCTCCTCTGTCCATGGAATTTCCCAGGCAAGAGTACTGGACTGGGTTGCCATTTTCTTTTCCAGGGGATCTTCTCAACCCAGGTCTCCTGCACTGCAGGCAGATTCTTTGCCATCTGAGCCACTAGCAAAGCCCAAGAATACTGGAGTGGGTAGCCTATCCCTTCTCCAGGGGAACTTTCCAGCCCAGGAATTAAACCAGGGTCACCTGCATTGCAGGCAGATTCTTTACCAGCTGAGCTACTGGGGAAGCACAACGCATATTATACTGTAGTGAAACGGGCTTTCTGCATGTCTATCTCCCCAATTAGATGATTGTCCTTGTATTTCTAACATCCAGTACAATACTAAACATATAGAAAACTATTCAGTAAGAGTTGATTGAACAAAATTAGTGATTGGAACATAGAATTAAATCCCATAACCTTATAATGGTTAAGAAACCCTTGGTGTATAGGGAAGAAGCAAAATTTAACCACACGGCAATGGGATTGGGGTGGGCTGGCAGTCATGAGATACTACAGAGTGGTTTCCAGAGCCTCCTTTTGTTTGTTGTTTTTGGTGTCTTGTTTTGATAGGGTTTTGGCAAGAACAATCCTTTGTGCACATAAAAATCTTGCTCAGAAGCTGTTTAAATAAAACATAATTTAAACACACAGAGACATGCACAGACACCCACATTTCTGTGGCTGAGAAGACCTGCTGAGACTTAAATGACCCTGAGGACAGACTTTGAGAAGCAAAGGAAAGGACACCCTCTACAGCTATTTCCAGCTTGAAAGTTCCATGAACTAGATCCTAAAGACTGAGAGTGGGAGGGGTGTGTGATTCTGTATGACATAAACAAAGCCTGTGTGTGTGTGTTTAGTCAGTTGTGTCTGACTCTTTGTGACTCCATGGACTGTAGCCCGCAAGGCTCCTCTGTCCATGGGATTTTCTGGGCAAGAATACTGAATTGGTTTTCCATTACCTTCTTTAAGGGATTATCCTGACACAGGGACCAAACCCATGTCTCCTGTGTTCTCCTGCATTGTAGGCAGATTCTTTACCTGCATGTGACATGAAACAAAGGTTCTCCTGGCAAAGAAGAGAGGTGACCTCTCAGCCCACCATTCAAGTATGTCATAGTACTACAGATAAAACTCTGTAATACTCCACAAGGCAAGAAGGAATGAGTCAATACATTGGAAGCTGTATCGGGTTTCTTTCTACTAAAAATAACAGAACAGCACACTAGAAATAGCTAAAGAATTGGCAACTAATTATTTGAAATAACAAGAAAGCCAAAAATAGGGTGAATCAGTGACCATGTCATGGTCAGGGACCCAGATGCTGTCTCTTGCTCTGCCATCCCCTGCAGGCTGGATCTCACTTGGTTGTAAGGTGATTCTGTAATCTCAGGAGGTGCATGCAAAAATGACCACATTTGGTGACACTCAAGAAGAGTGTTTTCTTCCCATGAGGCCTTTCTGGAAGATGGTGACTTTAAGGGAGCATGGAGGAAGTTCTATGACTTCTACCACTTGGGGTAAAAATAGAGAACTGAAATCCAACTAAGCTTCTGGCTGCTGATGCACTGGAGAAGCATGAGGACCTAGGACACTGTGGCTTCCTTTAAGGTCCTGTCTGTAAGAGTCAGCAGCCAGGGTCTCAGCAATAAGCAGACAGCACACCGAAGTTAGTACCTGAGAAGATTTAATAAAACAACTATTTAATTTTTTAAAAAATTGCCGTGTAGTTAATTTACAGTGTTGTACTAATTTCAAGTCTACAGTGAAGTGATTCAGTTATACGTATAAATATACATTATTTTTAAAATTGTTTTCCATTACAGGTTGTCACAAGATATTGAATCGAATTTCCTGTGCTACACAGTAGCTCTTTGCTGTTTACCTATTTTATAGAGTAGCATGTTCTTGCCTGGAGAATCCCAGGGACGGGGGAGCCTGATGGGCTGCCGTCTATGGGGTCACACACAGTCGGACACGACTGAGGTGACTTAGCAGCAGCAGCATGTACATTAGAGAAGGTAATGGCAATCCACTCCAGTACTCTTGCCTGGAAAATCCCATGGACAGAGGAGCCTGGTAGGCTGCAGTCCATGGGGCCGCTAAGAGTCAGACACGACTGAGCGACTTCATTTTCACTTTTCACTTTCATGCACTGGAGAAGGAAATGGCAACCCACTCCAGTGTTCTTGCCTGGAGAATCCCAGGGACGGGGGAGCCTGGTGGGCTGCCGTCTACGGGGTCACACAGAGTCGGACACGACTGAAGTGACTTAGCGGCAGCAGCAGCATGTACATGTTAATCCCCAACTTTTATGTCTCCCCCTGCCACCACTATCCCCTTTGGTTACCAAAAGTTTATTTCCTAAGTCTGTGAGTCTATTTCTGTTTTGTAAATAGGGCTTCCCTGGTAGCTCAGCCAGTAAAGAATATACCTGCGATGTGGGAGACCCCGGTTCCCGGTACGATTCCTGGGTTGGGAAGTTCCCCTGGAGAAGGGATAGGCCACCCACTCCAGTATTCTTGGAATTCCCTGATGACCCAGACTGTAAAGAATCTGCCTGCAATGCGGGAGACCTGAGTTTGATCCCTGGGTTGGAAAGATCCCCTGTAGGAGGGCATGGCAAACCACTCCAGTATTCTTGCCTGGAAAATCCCCATGGACAGAGGAGTTACACAGTTGGCCCTTCTTGTTCACCTATTTTATATAGGGTAATATATATTATCTCTCCCCCTGCCACCACTATTCCCTTTGGTAACCAAAAGTTTATTTTCTATGTCTGTGAATCTATTTCTGTTTCGTAAATAAGTTCATTTTATTATTTTTTTTAGGTTCCACATATAAATGGTATCATATGATGTTTGTCTTTCTCTGTCTGACTTACTCATTTAATATGATAATCTCTAGATTCATCCATTTTTTTTTGCAAGTGGCATTACTTCATTCACTTTCATGGCTGAGAAGTATTCCATTGTATATGTGTAGATGTATATATACTTGTATACTACCTCTTCATGCATGCATCTGTAAGTGAACCCTTAGGTTGCATCTACATCCTGGCTGTTGTAAACAGTGCAGCTATAAACACTGGGGTACATGTATCTTTTCCGATTACAGTTTTCATCTTTTCTAGATATATGCCCAGAAGTGGGATTGCAGAGTACCATGGGAACTCTATTTTTAGTCTTTTAAGGAAAATCCATACTGTTTTTCATTTTGGCTGCACCAATTTACATTCCCACTGACAGGGTAAGATGGTTCTTTTTTCTTCACACCCTTTCCAGCATTTATTATTTGTAGACATTTTAATGATGGCCATTCTGACTGGTGTGAGATGATGCCTTACTGTAGCTTTGATTTGCATTCTTCTACTAGTTAGTGATGTTTTGAGCATCTTTTCATGTGCCTCTTGGCCACCTAAAAGAACTGCTTTAAATGGTGGGGGGCAGAGTGCCTGGAAACCATAAAATGTAGCTCAACCTCAGGGTTTCCACAACTCCTCCACTCCCTCTTCACACACACTTGAAGAGCGGAGAAGAAGGGAAGGGAACAGTTACAAGAACCCGGAAGGACAGAGTCATGTAGAGGAAATTTTTCTATAGAGGCCCAGATAGTAAATATTTCAGCCTTTGTGAGCTTCATCTCTACCCTGTCTCAAAACTCAGCTCTGTCACTGTAAAAGAAAAGTAGCCAGACACAATATGTAGATGAGTGAGTGTGACTGTTTTCTAATAAAAATCATTTACGGACACCAAAATTTGAATTTCATATAATTTTCATGTACTATTAAAAAGTATTCTTTAAGAAAAATTGTCCAACCATTTAAAAATGTATGCAGCTCAAAGCTACAGAAAAACAGATGGCAGGCTGAACTTGGCTCATGGACCATGGGTTACCGATGCCTTGTGTTGAGAGCTGCTGTGACCAAGGAAGCAGCCAACCTTAGTGACATTGTAAGACAGGAGCCACAGGAATAAATACACTGACCTCACTCTCTTCAATTATCCTGAACTGCTCTCACTGTTTCCCATTAAAAAATCCAACAAGAGCCAGTCTTTCCAATGGAGATGTCTCACATTCAAGAATCCCTATGTCCCTCCATATTCCATTTATGACAATTTCCCCAACTTCAGTCCTATAATATCTTATTATAACCAGTCTGGCATTGGTAGAGAAAATTATAATTTTTTTATGTACAAATACACACCAAATAGGCTTCCCTGGGGGCTCAGTGGTAAAGAATCCGCCTGCAATGCAGAAGATGTGAGTTCGATCCTTGGGTTGGGAAGAACCCCTGGAGAAGGAAATGGCAACCCACTCCAGTATTCTTGCCTGGGAAATTCCATGGACAGAGGAGCTTGGCAAGGCTACAGTCTGTGGGGTTGCAAAGAATCTGACATGACTTAGTGACTAAACAATAGCATACCAAATAGTTTGTTTACTCTTTTTTATTTTATTGAAGTCTGGTTTTATTTTCCTGACTGAAACTCTTACATGTTCCAGTTTTTTGTTTGTTTTTGTTTTAATTTTCATTTTATGTTGGATTTGATTCACATTGTTGTGTTAGTTTCACTTGCTCAGCAAAGTGATTCAGTTATACATATACATATATCTGTTCTTTTTTCAAATTCTTTTCCCATTTAGGTTATTACAGAATATTGAGCAGAGTTCCCTATGCTATACAGGAGGTCCTATTGGTTATCTATTTTGAATGTATCAGTGTGTACATCCAGTTTTAAATCTTACTGTTCCCCACTCCACCATATAATCCAAGTAGATTCAAATCATCTGGTGTTAACTCCATCTTCTCTTAACTTCAAAACTGCCCTTTCTCAGAGAATGATAAGCCTTTTAGTTTTACCAAAAGATCATGGTTTTAATTGTAATTTCATCCTCTTCTCCTATTCAAAGACCTTATCATGTTTTAATTTGCTAGAGCTGTGTAACAAGTGCCACAGGTTGGACAGCTTGAACAGTAATCTATATTTTAACAGTTCTGGAGCCTGGAAATCCAAAACTTATGTACCAGTAGGATTGGATTCCTCTGATGCTTCTCTTTTGGGCTTGATGGTCTCCCTTTTGCTGTGTCATATGATCCTGTGACCGTGGTTCTTCCTCTGTGTGCTCTACGCCTGTGCCCCTAGGTTTCTCCATATATCCTCATCTCCTCTTAAAAGAACACCAGTCAGACTGGATTAGGGTCTAAAGGCCTCATTTTATCTTAATAACTTTTGAATGACCCATCTACAAAATAGTCACATTCTAAGGTACTGAGGATTTAGGCTTCTGTACCTGAATTTTGGGAAACAATTTAGTCCATAACACGCTGCAATTTATTTATAATCATGATCCTCTGCAAAATAGAACAGTGTGCAAGCACACACATGCACATGAGCACAGAATTCTAATCCTTCCGTTTTTACAAGTTCTTTAGGGGTTTACTAGTGGATTTATCTGAAAGATAAACTCTCTTATTCCTTCCTTTTCATCACATATTTCTCCCAGCCTGGAATGCCCTCTTCTGTCCAGTAATTTAAGTCTAACCCTTATCTCAAGTACCAGTGAAATTTTTCCTCCTTAACCATTCTTGTCAAATTCCTTTACATATCAGCAATGATTCCTTCCTCCAAATTCCTATAATCTCCACCTCTACTCCTATATGACTTAAACTTCTATATGGGACTTAGATGTCCTGTTGACCTAAGTAGATGTGAAACCCATTAATGAGGTCATAAGTTACTATGTATAATGGAGAAAATAAAAAATTACTATTGTAAACCATAATTCCTTTGAGGGGATTAGCACCCATAGAAAGAAATGTCGGGTTTCTTCCAGCCTGTTGTTATTTGTGGGCTAGACATTTTGAACACGTTTCTGGGTTTTGGACATCTGTGAGTGGACCAGGAATCAAGTTTTATTCATTTTTCAACAATGATTTATTCAATGCCTGTGATGTGAGGTTGGAAATCAAGACTGAAAAGATCAAAATTGCTCTTCATATTAGAGCAGGAAGAATGTGGAGTTCTTGGAGGTGGCCTGGGAGGAAGAAAAGAAAAGAGGCAGTAACAGTTGGCAAGGGTTACAAGGCTGCATCGTCTAGCAGTAACAACATTTTTTGGTGGAATGGCTAGAGATTCTTTAAGCGTAGTAACATTGCATTTTAAGTTGCTTACATTTTTGAGAAGTACATGCTTCTATCTCTGCAAACTGTTTAGACTATTGAATTCATTTGTGGGTTCAGTGTTTGTGTAAATCAAGGAAAGGGGCTGAATTTCATGTCTGCATTGAATCATTATGGAAATGGGACAACCACATCAGCACACCAGAATGATTTCCCAGACAGGACATGTGCAGCAGAAGCAGGATACTGGAGTCAGGTAAGCACGAAAGCATACAATACCTAAGAATTCACAAAAATTCTGCAGAAGGAATTGGTCATTTTAACGGTTTTACCATAAAACACTTGTATCACACAAAAAAAGTCTAAAGATGAGCACGATGAATAACCTAGTATATACCAGCCAGCCTAAGAAACATATTATTAATATACTTGAAGCTCCTTGTGTATCTTCTTCAGTAACATCTTCTCACTCCAACACGAAATATAATCATCATCTTCAGTTTGATGGTTACCATCCTCAAAGGCAATGAACTTTCCTTAAATAGCAAAAAGGGGTCTAGTTCAATCTTATCTACCAGTAAACTGGAAATTTTACTGACATGCAAAATTTAAATATATAATCCTTTCATACATTCCCCAGTGCCAAGCAAACTGGTATATAATAGGTGCAAATCAGACACTCAATAAATACACACTAACACATTCATGTGATGTGTGTACTCAGTCACTTCAGTTGTATGTGACTTTTTGCAACACTGTGGATTCTAGCCCACCAGGCTCCTCAGTCCATGGGATCCTCCAGGCAAGAATTCTGGAGTGGGTTATCATGCTCTCCTCCAGAGGATCTTTCTGACCCAGGGATCAAGCCCTGGTGTCTCTTAGGTCTCCAGCATTGCAAGCAGATTCTTTACCTCTGAGCCACTGGGGAAGCCCAACATATGCAATATGTAAAACATTTATACATAGAAGATACTTAACTTAAAATGTCTGTGTATATCTTGAATATTTGTTTCCTACTTCAAGCTTATTCAACTTTACTTCATTTTAACAAATACATTCAAATCAATACATTCATAAAAACAGTTTTCATAAAAACATAAAAAACTGAAATATGTAATATGCTCCATAATTTCCCTGAAAGCCCTAAACCAATTTTCCTTTTGGCATTGGGCACCCGGTTACAGCATTTAGAACTTAAAGTTCAAATTGCTTTGCTTTTCTGCTCAATTGCAATTAATTTTGAAACTCATGTTCACAAGAACATGTTTTTCTCAAGTCTCTTGACTATAACTAGTCATAGAAGCACCGTTATTCATTGCTTGAGGTCATTATTTTTCTTTATGGACACTAAATCCTTTTATCAGCTGATATTGCATTTAGTATTTGAGGTTGAAGTATAAGAAACATGTGAAATTCACTTATTTTCAAGCTTGTCCAGTGTGTTTGGGGAAGAATCCTTAATTTTCTTTCTTTTAAAAGATCATACCAGTAACCCATGAAATATATCTTTTAAAACACTGAAGCAGAAAATAAGCCATGTCCTTATCTAAGGAACTTGTGTTATGTGATTGCTGATAAACAGAGTGCTGTTTCCGCTGGTGATTTTTCAAAGTCAGAACTACATGCAGCTATAAGGAACTGGTGTATCCCAAGCAATCTGGGAAGCCAAGCTCCAAAGGAAAAGGGAACTCTGCCCCAGCTACCTCTTCTGCAACGTGGTAGTTTTCAGGAGTCTTAGGAACTCACCACAGTTAATGCAGGTACTGTGCCAAAGATGTGTGAAGCAGGCATCATCTTTCCACAAGATATTCACAGAGCCATCCATGGAAATAAGACATCTGCAAAGTAGGGAGCCATCTCTGGAGGTTGGAATGGTTAGAGGAGATTGTGGGGCCAAGATATTAAAGGAAGAAACAGGACTCTAATGTGAGCTTTCAGATTGGGTCATTTTTAGGAGGAGTTTCTATGCAACAAAGCCTAAAATTAATATTGGGAGGAATACAATTAACTGGCCCAGCTGGAATGAAGGTGCTTGTGAAGCAGCCCAGGTGGCGCTAGTGGTAAAGAACCTGCCTGCCAATGTAAGAGACATAAGAGATGCGGGTTCGATCCCTGGCTCAGGAGGATCCCCTGGAGGAGGGCATGGCAACCCACTCCAGTGTTCTTGCCTGGAGAATTCCATGGACAGAGGAGCCTGGCC
This sequence comes from Bubalus kerabau, assembly GCF_029407905.1. Classification (NCBI taxonomy): domain Eukaryota; kingdom Metazoa; phylum Chordata; class Mammalia; order Artiodactyla; family Bovidae; genus Bubalus; species Bubalus kerabau. The sequence goes on from NC_073626.1 coordinate 157,814,798, forward strand.
AGCCACAGACCATGGAGTCACAAAGAGTCGGGCACGACTAAAGTGACTTACCATGTCAAACAGCTCAGAGAAGCAGGTAGGAGAGGAAGAGGAGACTGCAGCCAGTATGTGAGGTCTTGATGGCCAACTTGAAAGCAAATGATAGAAATCCTTTTTTGGTTGGGAGAGGCAGAAGATGAAAAATAGCGCTTTGGGGGTGTACAGAAGAACTGTAGTGGAATGAAGAGATAAGTCATATTTTTCACATTTCTTTTCTTATGTTTTTGTTCCTAGATGATGGTGTCACCTCCTTGAAATGCCTTGTGATCCAAAACTAAATCATCTTCAACTCCTTGTTATAATTTCTTTTCCCCACCAGGTCTTCATAATCTGTTTTTCTGACACTTTGCACACAGAGCCTCAACACCAACTGCAGAGGAGTCTCTTAATAAGTGCTTATTAAATGAATATGTGAGTGAACAATGGATTATGTTTCTCATAACCTCCCCTGCCTTTCCTTCTCACCAGGTTCTCTCTGTTCCAACCTTTCCACCTGGTCTTTTATGCTAGCTTCTTTTCCCTCCAATCCATCCTTCATGTGGCAATTAGAACTATTGTCCTCAAGCACAATTCTCAAGCACCTGGGACTTCCCAGGTGGCACAACGGTAAAGAATCCACCTGCCAATGCAGGAGATGCAAGAGATATGGATTCAATCCCTGGGTCGAGATGATCCCCTGGAGTAGGAATGGCAACCCACTCCAGTATTCTTGCCTGGAAGACTCCATGGACAGAGGAGACTGGCAGGCTACAGTCCATGGGGTCACAAAGAGTCTGACGTGACTGAGCGCACATACCACATTCTTGTCTCAATACCAACAATGTCAGTACTTTGTTAAAAACAAAAACTCAAACACAAAGAGTCTGGATTCTTATAGGAAAAACAAAGTGCTAATTACTTAACAGGACAAGGCTTTCTGGGATAAGGCTCCAGCCCATCTGTTTAGCCTCACTTTCTAATTCTCCAGCTACAGGAAACCCAACTACACAACCTCTTCCCTAATTGCACAGAAGAGGTTGCCATTGTCATAAGAGGTAAATAAGTTCAAATACATAAATTGCTTTCAACAGCCCCAAGTGCATAAGTTCTTAATGAGCATAAGTTGTTATTTTTAACATTTCTGAGTGTTTTCTTTCCTGGTAGCCTAAGTACTCACCACCTCATCTCTTTTGGATAAAATGCTACTTCTTCAATAGAGCCCAGTTCCAATGTTGCCTTCAAAGACTAAGTAACCTTTTCTAATTGCTGAGTTGGAATCGCTCTTCATTTCGTCCACCTATACCTCTATATATCTCATGTGGCACTTAAAACCCTCTACTGAACAGTGGCAGGATGAATAGAGCATTTTCTCCATACACACAATCCTTGTATGGGGCAAGATTTGAGGATCGTGAAATGTCTAAATGAAGCTGATGCCACTTGTTCAAACAGCCATGATGACCATTCTGAGATACTGCGCTCATCCTTGTATTGTGAACTGGAAGGAGCCAGATGAGAATTAGAGAAACAATACCACAACAATTGCTTGATTAAGAATAAGGTTGAAGTCAACCTGAAAGGAAGGAAAGGCTTTTCTCACAATGAACCTGTGCTCTGCTCGGAAACAAACACTGTGGTGAAGTGTGCTTGCTCTTAAATAATTCATCAGGAAGTTAGATGATTCCTAATTTTCTGCCTCAATGATAGAAAAATTGACTCTCTTTCTCTTAGCCCACAAAAGATCTCAGCTCATCTACCAGCCCCTTTGGAGTCACCAAAATTGAAGTAGAACCAAGTTTTTGACCCAAAACTGAAGTCTAAAGTTTTATAAGACAAAATAATTTCTGTCTTGATGGGGAGTGGGAGTGGGGGACACCGAAACCACCAGAGGATGGCTGGGAAGAGGGAAGAGTCATTCTAACCCTTGTGAGGCCCTCATGAGTGTGGTCCAAGGAGATGCATTAATCAGATTTAATCACAATTAATCAGTTAATCACAATTCCCAGCCCTCTTCGCCATTGCTCCATGGAATCTATTCAATCCTTCAGTTAAAAAAAAAAAAAAAATAGTGAATTTCCCTTTTAGTTCATTTTATGTCAGGTCTGAAAAGGAATGCAAGAAGTGACCAGTACCTAGCCCCTGACCAACCTATAGGCTCCCACTGAGTTGAATTAAGGCAGCACTCATGACCTACCTTGTTTCAAATTTTTCAGTGAATCCACGATCCACACAGAAAGAGCCATGAATCTACAAGCCTTCAGTTTGTTTTTTTTTTCAGTTTATTTTCCATTATAGGTTATTATAAGATATTGACTATTAATTACCTGTGTTATACAGTAAATCATTGTTGCTTATCTATTTTATGTCTAATAGTTTGTATCTGTTAATGCCGTATTTCTTATTTATCCCTCCTACTGCTCCCTTTCTCCTTTGGTAAACTAAGTTTGCTTCCTATCTCTGTGAATCTGTTTCTGTTTTGTATATAGATATACCTGTATTATTTTTTAGATTCCACATTTAAGTAATATCATATAGTATTTCTTTTTCTCTGCCTGACTTACTTCACTTAACACAATATTCTCTAGGTCCAGCCATGCCACTGCAAATGTTATCATTTCATTCTCTCTGTAGCTGACAGGTATTCCACTGTGTGTGTGTGTGGGTGTGTACAAATTGGAATATACCCATTCATCTGTCAAGGGGCATTTAGGTTGCTTCCATGTCTTGGCTATTGTAAATGGTGGTGCTCTGAGCATTCAGTTCAGTTCAGTTCAGTCGCTCAGTTGTGTCCAACTCTTTGCGACCCCATGAATCGCAGCACGCCAGGCCTCCCTGTCCATCACAAACTCCCAGAGTTCACTCAGACTCACGTCCATCGAGTCAGTGATGCCATCCAGCCATCTCATCCTCTGGCATCCCCTTCTCCTCCTGCCCCTAATCCCTCCCAGCATCAGAGTCTTTTCCAATGAGTCAACTCTTCACATGAGGTGGCCAAAGTACAGGAGTTTCAGCTTTAGCATCATTCCTTCCAAAGAAAGCCCAGGGCTGATCTCCTTCAGAATGGACTGGTTGGATCTCCTTGCAGTCCAGGGGACTCTCAAGAGTCTTCTCCAACACCACAGTTCAAAAGCATCAATTCTTCGGTGCTCAGCCTTCTTCACAGTCCAACTCTCACATCCATACATGACCACTGGAAAAACCATAGCCTTGACTAGATGGACCTTTTTTGGCAAAGTAATGTCTCTGCTTTTCAATATGCTATCTAGGTTGGACATAACTTTCCTTCCAAGGAGTAAGTGTCTTTTAATTTCATGGCTGCAATCACCATCTGCAGTGATTTTGGAGCCCCGAAAAATAAAGTCTGACACTGTTTCCACTGTTTCCCCATCTAGTTCCCATGAAGTGATGGGACCAGATGCCATGATCTTCGTTTGCTGAATGTTGAGCTTTAAGCCAACTTTTTCACTCTCCTATTTCACTTTCATCAAGAGGCTTTTTAGTTCCTCTTCACTTTCTGCCATAAGGGTGGTGTCGTCTGCATATCTGAGGTTATTGAGATTTCTCCCAGCAATCTTGATTCCAGCTTGTGCTTATTCCAGTCCAGCGTTTCTCATGATATACTCTGCATATAAGTTAAATAAACAGGGTGACAATATACAGCCTTGACGTACTCCTTTTCCTATTTGGAACCACTCTGTTGTCCCATGTCCAGTTCTAACTGTTGCTTCCTGACCTGCATACAGATTCTCAAGAGGCAGGTCAGGTGGTCTGGTATTTCCATCTCTTGAAGAATTTTCCACAGTTTATTGTGATCCACACAGTCAAAGGCTTTGGCATAGTCAATAAAGCAGAAATAGATGTTTTTCTGGAACTCTCCTGCTTTTTCCATGATCCAGCAGATGTTGGCAATTTGATCTCTTGTTCCTCTGCCTTTTCTAAATCCAGCTTTAACATCTGGAAGTTCACGGTTCACGTATTGCTGAAGCCTGGCTTGAAGAATTTTGAGCAATACTTTACTAGCATGTGAGATGAGTGCAATTGTGCGGTAGTTTGAGCATTCTTTGGCATTCTTTTCTAATTAGAGTTTTCATCTTTTCCAGATGCATGCCCAGAGGTGGGACTGCCAGATCTTATGGTAGCCCCATCTTTAGCTTTTTAAAGAAACTTCATACTGTTTCACATTGTGGTTGCACTAATTTACATATCCACCAACCATGTACAAGGGTTCTCTTTTCTCCACACCTTTTCCAGCATTTATTGCAAATCTTATCTTTTTAATCTTCACATTCCCCACACTCAAGCAGCTCATGGGTCTATTTCTCAATAATGTTCCGTGAGTTGAGTTGAAGGAGGCCCACGAGGAGATGAAGAGTAGCTTAGAGGAGGGGTTGGTGGTGCTGGCGGTGGCTATGGACAGACCCTCAGGAAGTGTCCATGTGCCATGGGACTCACACCAAAACAGGCTAAAAAATCATCTTTGCTTGTGAAAGCACAGCTTTCAGCCTCTCAGTATGAGCATTTCAACTTTCCATTTCATCTTCTCACTCCAGGAGGAAACGGAGCCGTCTGTGTGGCTTTCCTGCTGGATCTATTTCAGGGCCACATTCCTTTGGAATTGCCTCACTTCTTGACATACAGGGAAATGGGAAACTCACCTAGTGAAGCAGAAACTCCCATCTCCTGAACTTATCATGAAAGAGCCCTAAATTCCCTTAGAATTCACTTACAGAGCTTCCCCAAGTTGTGGCCCAGGGCATTTTTGAAAATGAAACCAGATACTGGAAGTTCACCGAAGCCCTTCATTTTCCTATTAGATTTTGCATTCCTTGGAGAGAGGATCCATGTTTCTGCCCAAGCCCTCTAAGTCTATGTGCTTAGTGAATGCTTGATCATTCGGTTGATGCTGTTAAGATTTTCCGTTATTGCCAATGTGCTCAGATACTTATTTATGTGATATGACTTCAAAGACCACAGGGAAAAAATAAAATAAAAAGATCATTCAACAACTCTCAGTTCAGTGACTGAAAAATTCTTCAGCCACCAAATTACCTTCCACTTGATCCAGCCATAGGATTTAAAATACAAATAATATTCACTCCTTTCTTATTTGTTAAATGTAAACTGTTTGCCAGGGAAAACTGAGATTTCCTTAAATCAAAAAGCAAATAATTCTGCTCAATTTAGTTTAGGAATAACTTCTTCTACTTGCTGGAGTAGGAAATGGCAACATGCTCCAGTATTCTTGCCTGGAGAATGCCATGGACAGAGGAGCCTGGCAGGCTACAGTCCATGGGGTCACAAAGAGTCAGACAGGACTGAACATGCATTCACATGCACTCTTCTATTTGCAAGACTTGTACAAGGTTTTGGGGATGAGAGGGTCATGTATAAATGGGAAAAAAAAAAAAAAACTGGTTTACAGCAAATATTGCAGTTCAGTTACTACCTGTGTGACATTGGTCAAGGCAATGAATCTGGGTCTGTCTGCCCCACATATGGAATAATGGGGTATATAATGGAATAAGAATACTCTCTACTCATCATATTGATTATATTCTTTGCATCCAAAGACAGAGAAGCTCTATACAATCAGCAAACTGACTGGAGCTGACTGTGGCTCAGAACATTAGCTTCTAATTGCAAATTCAGGCTCAAATTGAAGAAAGTAGGGAAAACCACTAGGCCATTCATGTGTGACCTATCAAATCTCTTATGATTATACAGTGGAGGTGACGAATAGATTCAAGGGATGAGATCTGGTAGACAGAGTGCCTGAAGACTATGGATGGAGGTTTGTAACACTGTACAGGAGGTGATGACCAAGTGAGTGATAGTTGCTCAGTCGTGTCTGCCTCTCTGTGACCCCATGGACTGCAGCCGGCTAGGCTCCTCCATCCACAGAATTCTCCAGGCAAGAATACTGGAATGGGCTGCCATTTCCTTCTTCAAAATGACCAAAACCATCCCCAGGAAAAAGAAATGCAAGAAGGCAAAGTGGTTGTCTGAGGAGGCCTTACAAATAGCTGAGAAAAGAGGAGAGCAAAAGGAAAAGGAGAAAGGGAAAGATATACCTAACTGAACGCAGAGTTCCAGAAAATAGCAAGGAGAGATAAGAAAGCCTTTGTAAGTGACCAATGTAAAGAAATAGAGGAAAACAATAGAATGGGAAAGACTACAGATCTCTTCAAGAACTAAGGTAACATTTCATACAAAGATAGACCCAAGAAAGGACAGAAATAGCAAGGACCTAACAAAAGCAGAAGAGATAAAGAAAAGGTGACAAGAATACACAGAAGAACCCAGTTAATCACAATGATATGGTTACTCATCTAGAGCCAGACATTCTGTAGTGAGATGTCAAGTGATTCTTAGGAAGCAGTACTATGAACAAAGGTAGTGGAAGTGATGGAATTCCAGCTGAGCTATTTCAAATCTTCAAGGGGATGCTGTTAAAGTGCTGCACTCCTTATGCCAGAAAATTTGGAGAACTCAGCAGTAGCCACAGGACTGGAAAAGGTCAGTTTTCATTCCAATACCAAAGAAAGGCAATGCCAAAGAACATTCAAATTATTGTACAATTGCACTCATTTCACATGCCAGCAAGATTATGTTCAAAATCCTTAAAGCTAGACTTCAGTGGTACGTGAACCAAGAACTTCCAGATGTACAAACTTAGTTTAGAAAAGGCAGAGGAACCATAAATCAAATTACCAACATATGCTGGATTATAGAAAAAGCAAAACAATTCCAAAATAAAAAAAATCTACTTTTGCTTCACTGACTATGCTAAAGCCTTTGACTGTGTGGCTCACAACAAACTGTGAAATATTCTAAATAAAATGGGAATACCAGACCAGCTTACCTGCCTCCTGAAAAATCTGTATGCAGGTCAAGAAGCAACAGTTAGAACTGGACATGGAACAATGGACTGGTTCCAAGTTTGGAAAGGAGTACGTCAAGGCTGTGTATTGTCACCTTGCTTATTTAACCTATATGCAGAGTACATTATGCAAAATGCTAGGCTGGATAAATCACAAGCTGGAATCAAGATTGCTGGGGGAAATATCAATAATCTCAGATATGTTGATGATGCCACTTTAATGGCAGAAAGTGAAGAGGAACTAAATAGCCTCTTGATGAAGATGAAAGAGGAGAGTGAAGAAGCTGGCTTAAAACTCAACTCAAAAAATGAAGATCATGGCATCTGGTCCTTTCACTTCACAGCAAATAATGCAGAAAATGTGGAAACAGTGTCAGATTTCATTTTGGGGGGCTCCAAAATCATGTAGATGAATAACTGCAGCCACAAAATTAAAAGATGTTTGCTCCTTGGAAGACTAGCTATGATAAACCTAGACAGTGTACTGAAAAGCAGACTTCACTTTGCCAACAAAGGTCTGTCCAGTCAAAGCTGTGGTTTTTCCAGTAGTCATGTATGGATGTGAGAGTTGAACCATAAAGAAGACTGAGCACTGAAGAATTGAGGCTTTTGAACTGTTGTGTTTCAAGAGAAGACTCTTGAGAGTCCCTTGGACTGTAAGGAGATCCAACCAGTCAATCCTAAAGGAAATCAATCCTGAATATTCATTGGAAGGACTGATGCTAAGCTGAAGCTCCAATACTTTGGCCATCTGATGCGAAGAGCTGACTCATTGTAAAAGACCCTAATGCTGGGAAAGATTTGGGGCATAAGGAGAAGAGGGCATTAGAGGATGAGATGGTTGGATGGCATCACTGACAATGGACATGAGTTTGTGCACACTCAGGGAGATAATGAAGGACAGGGAAGCCTGGTGTGCTGCAGTTCATGGGGTCGCAAAGATTGGACACGACTCAGTGACTACACAACAACAACACACATATCAGTCTTCCCTGGTGGTGTTAGTGGTAAAGAACCCACCTGCCAATCCAGGAGACATAAGAGACATGGGTTCAATCCCTGGATGCAGAAGATGCCCTGGAAGAGGACATGGCAATCCAGTATTCTTGCCTGGAGAATCCCATGGACAGAGGAGCTTGATGAGCTACAGCCCATAGGGTAGCAAAGAGTTGGACACGACTAAAGCAACTTAGCACACAAAGCACACTCACAGGTCTGCTTTGAGGATTAATTAAATAATATGTGGACTGTGCACAGAACTTCACCCATGGTCAGGATTTGATGAATGACACTATTACCGCTGTTTTTATTATTCTGGTTTTTGAATCTGTTTTTCTTAATGCAAAGACTGTTGGAAAAGTTTTTCAGAGATGTTAACAGTGATTAACACCCTGGATCAAATTACTTTAGCAGGGTAGCTGGTGAGTCATCAATCTGGGGTATGAAGAACAGAAGGCAGAATTTTTGACACTGAAATAAACTTAGGAGGGAAAAGCTCTGGTGAAGGGTCACACAACTGGACTTGGGGATGGTTCTGGGTGTCAAGATGACATGGATTCACCCAGAAAGAGTTAGTGGTTACTGAGAAGATATATGTTGGTTGCATCTTCCATTTAGGTCCAGCAAGAATTGCACGAGCACTATCATCCATGGACACTTCCTATCCTTCTCCATGAAGTTCTACAGGTTTGAGGAGTAGAGAGAATTGCTTTACATTGTTGCTGCCATTGTCTTTTTCCTTTTTCTTACTTAAAGTGAAGTTGGTAGGAAAGAAATTTGAGGTCAAAACACATTAGTGTTTAAGATATTGCTTTCCTTCAAAACCTTGAACAAATATTAACTCGTTCATCATCTTATTACCCCCTGAGAGTTGGGAAAACAGAGTCCAAATAGAGGTTGGAATGTTCTAATGCCATCTATAAATTACAGTTCTTGTGAGATTTATTAACTGAAGGGTTTAAGATTTTAGGAAGCTTTTCTAACTCTGATCTCTCAATTGCTATCATAGGATTTATTCAAATTGCATTTGCAAAGAGAAAAAAGATTAATGCCACACTGTATGATCCTGTAGATCAAAGGAGAAAGACAAACAGGAGGAGAGGGATGAAGAGAAAAGGAAGGGAGGACCCCTTAACATTTCAAGTGGAAAAATGTTAGTTGAAATGATACTTGTTAACCACAAACATTTGGGAGTAAATCATAGCGAAGATTTTCTCTGTAAATGTTCAAATTTCAGTGTGTAGTGTACAGCTGGCTGTGTAACTTTATTTAATATTTAAAGTTGTTTCAAAAAACAGCAGTGAAAGAGATTGGCCAGTTAGGATAGAAATAGAAAGTAGAAACTCAGAAGGTTGGCTAAATCCTGTGTATGATTATTGGGGTGAGTCAGAATTCTTGATTTTGATGAAGGGTGTCCTATACAGGTCTAAGAAATGGATGTCACACTCTTGGGGGAATCACCATGGGTCACCAACTAGGAAACCCCAGCCAACTTCTCTGCCCCAGTAAGGCATCTGTTCATCTGTTTCCACAGGACTGGACGTTACGATTTCTTCATTGTCCTAGACAGCTTTGCAATAGGCCAGGCCTCCAGATTTCCCCCCTTTCTGCCTGTTTCTTCCACATTCTTCACCCACCCTCAAACCCATTTCCTTTTTAGGATTTTATTGATAGCTAGAAAGAGAGAGAGATGGGATGGGGATAACAAACAGGGGAGGTTAAATAGTTGACTTTGAAGTCCTAGAGTCATTGTCTGGAGTATGTAGAGAGCTATCTTATTAAAGATTGTGATGTCCACAGCAGAACCCACTTCTCTGCTGGAAAACCAATAAAGCCCTTGCCTTCCCTCTGTGCCCAAGGGGAAGTCCAAATCTGAGAGTAACAGTAGTGTTGGTGATGGGAAATTCAGATGTTTCCAAGACTAATGAACATAATTTACAGATCAAGGGAACTCCAGAGAAGAGAGATCCAACTCAGTGTCTCTTTGGCCACTGGAAAAGTCACCTGGGGCTGGAGATGATGATAGTGTAACCCACACAAATGTCTATCCCACCTAATCTGTTCTTCTAAACTTTGCGGAGGGCGGGGTATAAGCTGTTTTACACTTTTTCTCCAGCAGGGTAAGTGAACAGTGAACACAAAATGAGGTTCTATGTTGCTTTATGGTTCCCACTGATGGTGTTTTTCAAAGTGTATTAGACGGCTGGCTGGAAAGCAGTTTTCCCCATCACCATCTTTGACGCTCACCTCCTCACCCTCTCTGAACAGATGATGCATGGGACCCTGGTGAAGTTTCAAACATTCAGGAGAATGTCCCTAAGCCATCAAGAGATAGGGAGATATGACTCGAGTGCTGCATGTCTCAGGAAGCGAGTCTTCTGGAGTGAGCACATGGTCTTCCTGCAGTACCCTCCACTCCCCCTTGTCTCCCCAGGTCTTCTTCACTTTTAGAGTTCTACCACACTTGTCACTTCTGACTCCACCTTCTTTCCCCTGAATGCCCAGTGGCTGGTTCTTTTCATGTGTATTAAAATTTCTGAGGCTCAATGTGAAAGGATATGGCTTTCATGTCCACTCTATCGAAGAGAGGAATAAGATCCAGGCTCAGCAGAAGGGTGAGCTCTAGAGCTGTGGAATGGGAGAGACAACAATGGGAACAGCCTGGGAGTGACTGGCTTTCTCCCAACTTATCTAAAATCATCCATGTTTCATCACCATGACATGTCATTTCCTACTGATGATTATACCACTAACTCCATCTGAGAAATCCAGCTCCTTCCTGTTAACATGACTTTGACCTTGTTTTATGAAAATGATGTTCTTCACCTTATTATGCTTATCTGAACTGAACCTCTTCAAGACTTGGGTTTCCTAATAAAGTCTACTGCCACTAATGAACAATGAATAATGCAAACCCAGACACCATCTTTTATCTAAAGGGTTTTTTCTCACTTGACACTCATTATCTAAGTGACACCAGTCACAATGATAAGAATAAAAGAAAGCATTCATCATCTTGATCATGCCGCACATAAACTCCACAAGGAAGGTATCCTCATTTCTAGAGAAGATTGCAGAATTCAGAAAGGATAGGTCATTTGCTCAAAGCCACACAGCCTTCCCAGGGTAGATCTGAAGGCAGATCCATCTGATTTTGTTATCTCTGTTATGTTCCACTGTGGCAATAACACATCTTGGCACATGGTCATCACTTGCCCTCCCAAACCTGTGACAGGCATTTAAAGACAGTGATGACACCTCTCTGGAACCAGCCTGTGTTCACTGCAGCATCTGTCTCCACATCTCCCTGGAAACTACTTCAGTTTAATCAGCATCGTTGCATAAGATTGTCATGGGGTTTGTCATCCCTATCTTGAGCCATTCTTTCACAGATCACTTCAGTACCACTTTTCACCTCTTAATGGAGACACATCATCACAGGATAATGATCACATGTATCTGAGAGAACAACTTTCCTGGTAAAAGATTGACCATGATGGATGAAAAGAACACTTGCCTGTATCCTAGTAGCAGCCTGGGCTACCTCCCTCCCAGGTTTGGCAACAGGAGGTTTCTGCTGCAGAGACAGAAATGAGACTTGCCACAGGTCCCATGTTCAAGACCATCATCAGCTCTAAAAGGTGCTTTGGCACGTACCTATGTGTGCATGCACACACACACACACACACACATCTTCCACTGCTCCTGCTCTTACTCTGTACATGACATTCAGAGTGTGAGAAAAGCCTAACATTAGATCCCACTCCCCTTGCCTGGCTGCTCAGATGGTAAAGAATCTGCCTGCAATGCAGAAGACCCGGGTTCAGTCCCTGGGTCAGGAAGATGCCCTGGAGAAGGGAATGGCAACCCACTCCAGTATTCTAGCTTGGAGAATTCCATGAATTCCCAGATGGGCAGTGAAGTTCAAGGTCACCACCCTAAATCACTGACAGAGGTCATAGCTGAATTCAAGTCTCCAGGCTTCTTCTTATAAAAAATGCACTATCCTGGACAGTCAAAAGAAGTAGTTTATCCATTAGCCTTCTCAGAAAATATTAAAACTCAGTATTTTCATCACTGATCCCAGAATACATATAAAACCTGTCTTGTTCTGAACTGGAAAGATATCATAGTAAAACAAATGCCAAAACATCCAAGAGTTTGCTCCTTGGTATTTCAAGTTCCTGGATTGATCTAGCAAAATTAATTTCATATGGTTCCGATCCATATATTTTAGAAGTTCATCAATATGTTGGCTGTTTAACATATTACTTGATGCCCAAGGAAACTTTGGAGTCTTTCTTCAATATGTTTCCAAAGCATTTTCCTCTTATAATTAGGAAGGCAAGTTTGGCCCAGGCTAAGTGACCTTGGATACCAAACACCGGAATAATCTCACACATAGATGGCAAGTAGGGTTTAACTATGGCCGGGCTGACTCTTCCCACTCTGGGTTGCAGCTGCCACACCACACCACCTCACCTCTGCCCGCCCACCCCCAGCTCCTCCGCAGTGGTTGATGAGCGGGAAGAAGGCTGATCTCATGTGTCTACCAGGCCTGTTACTCATAAACATCCTCATCATTCCCAGATGCTCTCATACTCTCTGTGGAATAATAAGCTGTGTCCCTCTTGAACCAACACCCTAAAACTGCAAATGACCCTTATGGAGCCCTGCACAGGGGACAACAGGACCCTACAAAATGTCCTCTAAGACCAAGAGCTTAGGTCTGAGGGGAGCAAACATGCCCTTCCTACCAGATACTCACACCAACTCACATCCAGTTCTTCTGGGTGAGATATGATAATGGAAATCATAGAATTGCTCTACATCACTGCTAATAATTTAAAACCCTGAACAATATTCTATTTCACATAATTCTAAATGATTCAATATGTTCCCAAGCAAGTTTCATCAAATAAATGGTAAATTTTGAGTGCAATTATTTTCTGACTTCAAGGCTAGCACTTTGCCTAAACTCAGATATTAATATATTCTTTCCAGACATGAGAACTATGGGAGAGATATGGACTATATCATAATATGTGAGAGAGATTTTGTGGTCTCTTCCTTTATTTAAAAAAAAAAAAAAACCTAGTCTCTAGGGATATGCTTATAGTGCAACACTTATCAAAATGATATATAATATGAAGGCATATATAAATATAGTTGAAATAAAATGAGCCTTAAAACAAAAAATTAAAAATATTAAAAACAGAAACCAAAGTTCTTTATCAGCAGAGCCTGAGAAATTGTCTCCTTGACTGATTCATGTAGAAGACCCTGCCCTTGTGAAAAACAAAATACACAAACAAATAAACAAACAAAAAAAAACCATTTAAACCCCTTGCTAATATGATGTTAATCAAGTTTTACACAAGATGAATGGGAAAAGAATCAGCCTAGAGTAGCCAAATCCATTCTAAAACTGGGATTTTTTTCAGTTTTGGGGCAGTTAGGGTTGCATTGGAAAAACACTTGGTCCATTGAAAATCACACTTATGCCTTTCTATAAGTCTAGACAGACAGATGGACCAGTTCTTTAAAAACAAAGTCTTTGTACTTATTTCTTTATTATGAGATGTTTATCTACATCACTCGGGGTCTTTGGAACAATGGAGCAGTTTCCTCTTTCTACAAAGTTTGGCGTCATTATTATTTTGAAAGATACTGCTGAGTTATGTTCTCTATATACTTCTAAAAGAATTTGCTTTTGAAAAGAAGGTTGTGGGGTTGGGGATGTTGAGGGGGAGGGTAAGCCAGACCCTCTGCTCCACTCCCTTCCTGGCTGTGAGAAAGTTGTGAGCCTGGGAGTTTGCACAGTTTGTTTTCCACCATTTCATCTAGTCTGAAACCAAAGAAAGATCTATTTCTGGAGAACAGACCACAGCATGAGGAGAATGGCTGAGGGCGTGGGGGTGGGGTCTGAAATTCTGAGAAGTCAGCATTTGGCTCCAAAGGAGCTGAAGGAATGAGGATTCTACAGAATGTGTATTTTCTCTCTCTGGTCTCTCTTTTTTTGTTCCCCATCAGGAAACGCAGTAGACATTTGTCACTGGCAGCTCTTTGGAGACTTCAATGTTCCTTCCTCCTGGGGTCCAAAAGGGGACTTCAGACGTGAAAGAGTCAGATTTTGCAAACCAGCAGAATTTTTGTGCAGTGTTTATCAGCCAGGCTAGAGGCTGAGAAGGCAGACTTTGGGAAATAGTTTAAACAGTTCATAAATCAGATGTCATTGAAAATGATAGAGTCTCCTTTCTGAAAGCCCGGGTAACCTTCATTTTATAATCTCTTAACTGGGGCAAAATTGTAATGTTTATAAGGACCAGGGGTCTAATGAAGTCAGGTTGCCTTAGGTCACTCAATGTAATTTGCTTTTTTTGGCCAAATTATGAAACGAAACTGCGTTCTGCTCCCGATTACATTGATATGATATCATCTCTTTTGATATTGTCAAGGGTGTTATGCCAGGCTGCATAGCATTACTGTCAACAAAATTCTTTGGAAAAAAATCTTTTTGTTTGTTGGTTTTTGTACACATCAAACAACAGCAGCTAAAATCAGCTGGAGTTTTTGGCTGGCCAGCCAGTAAAAGTGTTTTTCATATTAAATTTTTAAGAAGCCCTAGGAATAGAATGCAAAACATTTTTACCCCCTTTGCTTTGAAACTGGTGGAGTTTGTGGGGTTTTCCAAAATTACATTTGATACACTGATCAAAATGCTGTTCCATATGAAAACCCTAAAGGGTTGCCTAAGACTTTCCTTTATTTTTTTTTTTTTTTAAGACTTTCCTTTAAACTTAATGTATTGTCAGTTGATAGAGTATAAGGAGCAGGAAGGACTGATGGTTTTCTTAACTCCAAAGGGAACCAAAGACATAAGGAGCTCAGAAGAATGGAGCAAAATGTGGCCCACGGGGAAAGATCAGGCAAATAACAAAGAGAAAAATAGAGTCAAGTTCTAAAAGGCAGCCATGCCCCAAGCACCAACCAAGAGAATTGTTTTTCCTGGTTGCACAATCACAGGAAAGAGTTAATCAAAGCTGGAGGATAAGTGAAAAGTGGCCAGGTGCCCACATCCCAGGGTCTGAGTCCAAACCCAGTCAATCGATCACAGTCCTTGGTTTTTCACAGCTCTTCTTTTGCAACAGCATCTCTTTAAAGTGACAGTCTTAGTAGATTGTTCCCTCCGTGATGCCCCCTGTTCTCCAGGGACCACGAAGATTACACACTGTCAGACATTCCCGAAGGAAGGCTGGAATTGGCTGATGCACATCACAGCACAGACACAGGAGGGATTCTTGAGCCATGGAGATACCAGACATTCTGGCACATGACACAGGCATACCAGGCACGTGACCACCATTTACACAAACTGGATTTCTCATAGACTAGTTGTCTGTTGATGATCTAGGTTATGGAGAGAAGAGAACCCGTGCTTAGTTTTATCTTGCTTCTAGGCAAAGACTGGCTGGGGACTGGGGTCTTCTTCCCAGTGACTTCCAATTCTCTTAATCTTCAATTTCCCCTATCCAACCTTCATCTTGACTGGCTGCTTCAGAATGAACTTGGTCGCCAGCATGGTAAAACAGAATCATCTGCTGAGATCATATTCCAAGCCAAACCCAGTGTCTTATAGTCTTGTTGTATGATTTATTTGGCCCTGGGGGAATCCTACTGAAAGTGCTGAAATGCCAGACTGACATTTCACTTCAGACTTACAACCACCTACACTCAAAGCAGGATTTATCTCTGACAGGAGGCTTTCTCCTGTTAAAACCAGTGTGCAATGCTTTCACCTGCTGAGTAACCTTCTATGTCCTAATGGGAGGAGTAGGGGCAGCAAAGGAGTGAGTGTAGGAAGGAAAACCAGAGCTGTGTTCATACCCTTGAGGACAAAGAAATCGTACTTTGACAAGTTCAGTGAAAAATGCCTAATGGATCCATCAGTTTCCATTCATCGACCCAGAGCCACAGTTAGGAGTGAGATTGAAATAGGAGAACCACAGAGGGAGGTTTGAGGTGATGTCTCTGAAACAGCAGCTGGAAGGATTTTGTAATAATTCTGGTACCACACCCCCAGATGCAACCAGTCTCTTGCTTCCACTCACCATTATCAAATGCCATTGAATCCCTATTTCTGAATGTTTTCAAGCCCCTCAGATGGAAGACCAAAGAAGCCAATAACATTTAAGGCTACCTTTTATTCCGCCCACAAATTTGGTTTAAGGGGAAATGTTTGCATTTCTGCCATGACATGAAGATGGGTTTTCCACCATGTGGACACCAGTGTGAACGCAGCAGAGACACTCCTTCATTAGAAAGACCCTTCATTGCTGTTGCCAGCTCAGTGCCACAGCAAAAAGTTACATGATAATTGCTTTTGATGATCACAATCAATGGATATGAGTTTGAACAAACTCCAGGAGACAGTGAAGGATAGGAGAGCCTGGTGTGCTGCAGTCCAAGGGGCCTCAAAGAGTTGGACAAGACTGAGAGACTGAACAACAGCTGAGTAAATAAAAAGAATCTCTCTACTTCTATCACCCCATATCCTGAAGATGAGATCTCTGGAAACTGGGATTGTTCCCTCACATGTCCTTGGCTACCAAGCTCCCACAAAGCAGGATGGAGAATCATCACTACTGATCTATGGGTGAAGCACCCAGTCTACACTGGAGGGAAAGTTAGGGAGGAAAACAGAAGCTGTCGTCTTCTGGACACATTACTCTCAAGGATTAAAAGTGAGAATGGAGTTTAGGAAAACTCAAACAATGAATAATTTTCTTCGCAAAAATAATGCTTAACCCAAGGTCTCCAATATCCCCAGGGTTCCAGGAGATGTCCAAATTCCAAGAGAACCATCTACAAAGGAAGAGACACGGAGACTGAGTTTGCAAGGAAGATATATTTCTGTTGCTTTATTTCAAGCCCTGGTTACAATGGGTACAATTATTATAGGACTGAAAGATTGAGGGCAGGAGGAGAAGGGGACAACAGAGGATGAGATGGTTGGATGGCATCACTGACTCAATGGACATGAGTTTGGGTAAACTCTGGGAACTGGTGATGGACAGGGAAACCTGGCATGCTACAGTTCATGGGGTCGCAAAGAGTTGGACACAATTGAGCAGCTGAACTGAACTGAATAGTCATTTTCCCTTACAGTTCTTACCTAGACATATAATTCCTTAAGAATTGCAGACTAATTCCATTATTAGATGTGGTAGCAGATAGCCTTCATTTACAATGTTTTTACTAAAGAAAAGTATTCAACATTTTAAAGCCCAACATCTGTTCAGTAAATGAGACAATAGAGCAGACTACAGCTAGTAAGATAAATGATTGTTTTACAAGAGAGCTGCTCGTGGCGTAACATCTCTTAAAAAGATATTAAATTCTCAGTCAGAGAAACACCATGGCTATTGGTTTAAAATCAGCTTTTTCAAATCCAAAACTTTTGAATGAGGTTTTTTGGTTTATTTTGTTTTTTTTAACTGAAACATTCTTAACAGATAATAGCTCAATCTCTATCATGCTTTAAAAGGAAACGCATTACAAAGCCCTCTCAGAATCCTCCTCATGCCTTACACGGCATGGTGAGTCAGCGATGGTTTTTTTAATTCCAAAGCATTAGAGAAGAGACTGAGGGAAACTGTCTGTAACTACTCAAGGCAGCATCTTTAACCTTCTGCCAAATACTGGGTTGCCAGCTGGCAATTCCTAGTTCTCTTTAGTCCTGCAAAGGATCACGTATGTGTCACACAAGATAGACATGAGTTGTTCTGTTTTACCCTGAATCATCTGCAAGAATAAACAGCAAAGGGCATCACCCCTATTCAGGTGCCTGACAGTGGAAGCCACAGGGTGAATTGTGAAGTCATTTCCCCCTCTATCCCTCAACCAAGAGCCTAGTACTAACCCCAGAGCCCCTTCTGAAGAGCCTGAAGTAAAAGCATGGTACTGTGCATGCCCCCCTGCACTTAAAAGGTGGGCAAACCACCTAAGCCACCCCTCCAGTGACCCCTGGACACACCTCTACCCTCACCCCATTTAAGGAACCAGCTTGCACCCCGCCTCGGGGAGCAAGCAAGGGAACCTGTTTGTTGCTCCCCCCTACTGCAGCAAGGGCCATAATAAAGCCTCGCTTGAAAAAAAAAAAAGAGCATAGTAGTTCCCAAAGCTTCTTAGCCTCCTCCATCACCCCTAACTTGGGATTAAAATCTGCTCTTTCTGGACAGAAGCTCATGTTCCATAGCATTGATTCATAGATTTGATTCATTTGACTTCAGCCTTTACTATTTTTACCTGTAACCCCTCTACTATCGTTTTCCAGTATCTTACAATTATGCATGCATGCTTGATTTCTCAATCCCATCTGACTCTATGTGATCCCATGGACTGTAGCCTGCTAGGCTTCTCTGTCCATGGGATTCTTCAGGCAAGAATACTGGTGGGTTGCCTCCAGGGGACTTCCTGACCCAGGGATCTAACCCGCATCTTCTGCATTGGCAGGTGGATTTTTTTTTACCACTGAGCCACCTGGGGAGTCCCATCTACAATCATACCATCATTTAAATTTTGATGTAATTTGTCCTAATTAAAAGGGAACCATACAAATAAACCTAATAAAATGAAAATAGTATCATCATAATTTAATTAGATTCTATTACCTGCTAAAAGCACTGAACTCAAGGCCTATTCGTTAAAAGGGGGGGTTAATATATGTTGGAAAGGTGCTAAAGACACACTAGTACCAAAGTAAAACTTTCCCTTGATCCGTTCAGAAGGCTTGAACAAGAATGCAAAGGAGAAGTTCTCGTCTTATGTGATTCCACTACATTTAATATCATGTCTATTTTAATCAAGATCATCCTGGATACCATTTAGAATCATCTTGTAAATTCCACACAATGGGAAACAGGACAGAGCAGTGTTTCCCTAAGTGTGTATCTAAGAGATAATCTGGCAGCAGGTGAAATGTGGATTTCCTGGCTCCATCTGCAGAGTTTTCTGGATAAGATTCTAGGAATCTGCATTTTTAGCAAGCTTCCCAGATGATACTTATATAGACAAATGTTAAAAAAAAAAAAAAAATTAGCCCACATTTTTTATTTTCAAATATTTATTAGCCAGGGTTTAACTGGTGGTTAAGATGAGAGGATGAGATAGTTAGATAGCATCATCAACTTAATGGACATGAACTTGAGCAAACTCAGGGAGATAGTGGAGGGCAGGGAGGCCTAGCATGTTGCAGTCCATGAGTCAGACACAACTTAGCAACTCAACAACAACAACAACTGGTAGTCTAGTAGTTAGGACTCTGTGCTAACAAATAAATAAAAATAAATATTTAAAAAGTTATTAGCCAAGTGATCCTTTCCTCCAATGAAATCCTGCAGAGAAACTAAGATATAAGGCAGAGAAGAGTGGGACCCTCTAGTTGAAGCAGGACAGGGGGACAGAGGGTCAAAATTGTAGCTTCATCTCCTCCTGGCCCATGGCAGCCCCCGGAGCACTTCCACACAGCTCCCTGGGTTCCTGCAAAATTGGGTGTGAAAACTTGTGTTCTCTTTTTCTCTTTACTTCTCCTTTCTCCAACCTTAGCTTCCCCGTACAACCAAAATTGCCTGTGGCTTGTTTGTTTTCAGATTGAGAAATCTTCTCTATCTTCCATGTTACCTAGCAAAGAAGCATGAAAACCAAACAGAAATGTAGTCAATTGTACTGAATTAAATCTGAACTCATTTCATCACAAAATAAAAATGCAAACACCCTAACAGCTAAATGGATTTAAAAACAGATACTCTGCAAGATAAAACATTAATAGTTAACTAACATATTAGAAAATGTTTGGTCTCATAATAATGAAACAATGTAAATAAAATAAGAATGAAATCTTATTTTGTAATCATAAATTAGCAAAGATTTTTTTTTTTTTTTTAGCAAAGATGTTTTGAATGATAGTGCAAATGAAGATACAATAAGACTGACATTCTTGTACACTGGAAAGCTAATGACTACAGACTATCTGGATGTTCTTTAAAATATTTTTCCTTTAATGTAAGGCTTTACTCTCTACGTGAAGAAACAATCTTATATTCAGACAAAGATCTGTGCCCAGCTCTGGAACTAGCCAGTAGCTATGGTTACACAACACTGTGAATATACTGAACTGCATGCTTTAAAATGGTTACAATGGTAAATTTATGCTATGCATATTTTACCTAATTTAAAAAAATATATACCTGTGCACAAAACTATTCATTTCATTGTTTCTTAAGATAACAAAACTTTTGCATGCTGAATATCCAGCAATAGTTATTGCTATATTATGGTGTTTCTTGGGAAAAGTTTATGATACAAACGTAAGTGAAAAAAAAAAAAAAAAAACAGGATGTGAAGCTATATATACAATATTACCCTCAGCCATTTCTTTAAATATAGAATAATCTAGAAAGAAATACACCCATCCCTTGATGTCTGTGGGGCTTGGTTCCACATCCTCCCCCATACCCTGCCACCCACCTACCAACTCCCCACTGACACCAAAGTTCAGATGTTCAGGTCCCTTATATAAAGTTGTACAGTGCAGTGGGCCATGGATACTGAAAGCAAATTGCATGTCAAAATATCACCAGTAGAGGATTCTAAAAGAGTGCTAGGATTATCAACACTTCTTCCTTTCTCTTTACATTTTGAAAAGCTTTTCAAATGTTTTCTAAAATCAACACATGTTAATACAGAAAAACCTGAAGCAAACAACTGCAAAAGAAAATACACTATGAATGAAGCCGTATGGTAATCTCCATGAAGTGCTACTGACTAATAAAAGAGAGAGTGTTAATCCCTAATTGTAAAGTATTCTTTAATTATTAAATCTGGCACAGATGAAGATACAAACTAGTAATAATAGCTAACATGTGTCTAGTACAGGCATAGTTTGAAGCACATAGCATATATTAACTTACAACTGTTTAAGATGAATTCTACAACTGTTCTCATTTACACCAGATTTAACAGAGACATAAAGAAGTTGAGTAGAAGACAGCAGAGGAAACCAGGATTTCAACTCAGACATTTGTCTTCAGAGTTTATTAACTTAGTCACTACAGTATACTACCTACAGAGAAAAAAAATTTGTAAGGTAAAAAAGAAGAAGGAAAGCAAGGATATGTATCAGTATCCTATTGTAGTGGTAGGAAATAATTATAAATTTGGTGGCTTAAAACATAAATGCATTATCTTATAGACTTGGAGGTCAGAAGTCTAAAGTTGGTCTGTATGCAAGACTGTATTTCTTTTGGAGACTCAGAGGAGACTCAAGAGGATCTACCTACTTGCCTTTTTGAGCTTCTAGAGACTGCTCATATTCCTTGGCTCAGGGCCCCTTCCTCCATCTTTAAAACCAGCAGCATCTTTCTTCCACTCAAATTACTGCTTCAGTCTATCTTTTGACTCTTTTGCCTGCTTCTTCTAAAGAATCCTGTGGTTACACTACACACACCTGATAATCCAGGATCATCTCATTTCAAAATCTTTCATTGAATCACATCTGCAAAACCAGTTTTACCATATTGAAAGTGAAAGTGTTAGTCACTCAGCTGTGTCTGACTCTTTGTGACCCCATAGACTATCACCCACAAAGCTCCTCTAGTCATGGAATTCCCCAGGCAAGAATACTGGAATGGGTATCCATTCCCTTCTCCAGGGTCTCTTCCTGATCCCTCTTCCAGGGATCGAACCCAGTTCTTCTGCATTGCAAGCAAACTCTTTACTTTCTGAGTCATTAGGTAATACATTTACAGGTTCATGACATTAAAACATGAACATCTTTGGGGCCATTTTTCAGCCTACCATGGGAAGGAAGGAAGGTCTCTGTTCTAGTTTCTATTCATGTGTAACAAAACACTTTTTTTGCACATCATAATTCTGTGGGTCAGGCAGTTGGGCAGTGCCCATTTAGGTGATTCTTTTGTTTTCCCGTGATTTTGACAGTGGTAACAGATTAGGGTCTTAGGAAGAATCACTACAAACAAAGCTAGTGGAGGTGATGGAATCCCAGCTGAGCTATTTCAAATCCTAAAAGATCATACTGTTAAAGTGCTGCATGCAGTATGCCAGCAAATGTGAAAAACTCAGCAGTGGCCACAGGACTGGGAAAAGTCAGTTTTCATTTCAATCCTAAAGAAAGGCAATGCAAAAGAATGTTCAAACTACCACACAATTGCACTTATCTCACATGCTAGCAAAGTAATGCTCAAAATTCTCTAAGCGAGGCTGCAACAGTACATGAACCGTGAACTTCCAGATAGATGTTCAAGATGGATTGAGAAAAGACGGAGGAACCAGAGATCAAATTGCCAACATCTGCTGAATCATCGAAAAAGCAAGCGAGTTTCAGAAAAACATCTACTTCTTCTTTATTGACTACACCAAAGCCTTTGACTGTGTGGATCACCACAAACTATGGAAAATTCCTCAAGAGATGGGAATGCCAGACCACCTGACCTGCCTCCTGAGAAATCTGTATGCAGGTCAAGAAGCAACAGTTAGAGCTGGACATGGAACAACAGAGCAACTTCCCAGTGGTTCCAAATTGGGAAAGGAGTACATCAAGGCTGTATATTGTCACCCTGCTTATTTAACTTAGATGCAGAGTATATTATACACAATGCTGGGCTGGATAAAGCACAAACTGAAATCAAGATTGCTGGGAGAAATATCAATAACCTCTGATACACAGATGACACCACTCTTATGCAGAAAGCAAAGAGGAACTGAAGAGCCTTTTGATGAAGGTTAAAGAGGAGAGTGAAAAAGGTAGCTTAAAACTCAATAACCCCAAAGTTACTTCTGCTTTATTCTGTTGATCAAGTAAGTCCTTACTGCTGCTGCTAAATCACTTCAGTCATGTCCAGCTCTGTGCGACCCCACAGACAGCAGCCAACCAGGCTCCCCCATCCCTGGGATTCTCCAGGCAAGAATACTGGAGTGGGTTGCCATTTCCTTCTCCAATGCATGAAAGTGAAAAGTGAAAGTGAAGTCGCTCAGTCATGTCCGACCCTCAGCGACCCCATGGACTGCAGCCTACCAGGCTCCTCCGCCCATGGGATTTTCCAGTCAGGAGTACTGGAGTGGGGTGCCATTGCCTTCTCCAGTAAGTCCCTAAGAGTGGCCCAAATTCAAGTGGAGAGTAATTAAAGTCCACTTCTCTACAGTAGAAACAGTGAAAAGACTGAAGCTATCTTTAATCTTCTACCACCATTACATATAAAACTTCAGTTAACAAGGGGTGCATGATGAAAGCCATTTAAACTGTGGATGGGCAGAAGGGGTAATTCAGCACCTATCAAGTACTCAGAGAACAGTATGATGTGTTTATATTAGTCTGGGAAATCATCTTGAAATCCCTCTGGTTTTAAAAATGATGAATCATACTTAGATACATTTTTTGTTTGTTTTTCTATCATTTTTCAGTGTCAAAGTCTATGGAAATAACCATTGAGATGACAAATAATAAAAACTCACTAGTATTTTCTCCCATTCTGTGGCTGTCTTTTCATTTGTCTATGGTTTCCTTTGCTGTGCAAAAGCTTTTGAATTAATTAGATCCCATTTGTTTATTTTTGCTTTTATTCCCATTACTCTAGGAGACAGATCAAAAAAACATTGCTGCAATTTTTGTCAAAGAGTGTTCTGCCTATGTTTTCCTCACAGACTCACAGACTTAGAGAACAAAACTTATGGTTACCAGGGGGGGAAGGGTAGTGGGGAAGGATAGATTGGCAGTTTGGGATTGACGTGTATACACTGCTACATTTAAAATAGGTAACCAACAAGGGCTTATTGTATAGCAGAGGGAACTCTGTTCAATATTCTATAATAAACAGAATGGGAAAAGACTTTGAAAAAGAATAGATACATGCATAACTGAATCACTTTGCTATACACCTGAGACTGTGTGCTCAGTTGCTCAGTTGTGTCTGACTCTTTGCAACCCCATGGACTATAGCCCACCGGACTCCTCTGTCCGTGGAATTTTCCAGGCAAGAATACTGGAGTGGGTTACTATTTCCTCCTCCAGGGGGTCTTCTTGACCCAGGGATGGAAACCACATCTCTCATGGTATCTACTATATTCTAACATAAAATAAAAACATAAAAAACAGATGTTTTCATTGTTTTATGTATAAAGCTCTGTTCTAGGTTCTTTAAAGCAAATTTATTTAAGGTTTGCCTAGAGAATAAAGTCATGTCTCCCACTAAAAGGTGGGAGACAATAATCACTAGCTTAAAGCCAGTCTTTCTGCTCATCACCATGTCTGAAATACAGCCTTCTATTTCTTCTTTGTCTTAATAGCATGCATAGCCTGTCTGGATTTTTCTTTTCCAACATAGTACTGGCTGTAATATTGATATATGTGGTATATTTAAATATATAGCTTTCTTTTTTTCTTTCCTAATTCACCCAAAACTTTTGATTTGTAATAAGAATCAGTATTGCATAGAATGCTGGTGACTTTATAAATTATTTCAAAACTAAATTTCAATAAGCACATACACCTTGCTACATAATTCTTATGCTCATTTACGTCACCTTCGGTATCCATAGTTGATAATAACACCAAAGTCAATGGATTTGCGTTAAGTAAGTATAGCTTGTTGTTGTTCTGGTGCTCAGCCATGTCTGATTCTTTGTGACCCCGTGGACTGCATCATGTCAGGCTTCTACGTCCTTCACCAACTCCTGGAGCCTGCTCAAACTCATGTCCATTGAGTCAGTGATGCCATCCAACCATCTTATCTGTTGTCCCCTTCTCCTGCCTTCAATCTTTCCCAACATCAGGGTCTTTTCTAATGTGTCGGGTCTTTGCATCAGGTGGCCAAAGTATTGGAACTTCAGCATCAGTCCTTTCAATAGTCATGGTTGATTTCCTTTAGGATTGATTGGTTTGATCTCCTTGCTGTCCTAGGGACTCTCAAGAATCTTCTCCAACACCACTGTTCAAAAATATCAATTCTTTGGCACTCAGCCTTCTTTATGGTCCAACTTTCACATCCATACATGAATTCTGAAAAAACCATAGCTTTGACTAGACACATCTTCATTAGCAAAGTCATGTCTCTGCTTTTTAATATGCTGTCTAGGTTTATCATAGCTTTTTTTCCAAGGAGCAAGCATCTGTGAATTTCGTGGCTGCAGTCACTATCAGCAGTGATTTTGGAGCCCAAGAAAATGAAGTCTGTCATAAGTATAGGTATGTGGGTGAATTCATTGATTCAATATCAGTTTATTACGACCCTAAATAGTAACCAGCCTGGTGGGTGAGACAGCCACTGTGTTATGCTGGAGCCAGCTCAGACCAGCTCATACTGGCTCCCAAGAGCTAATTCTTTGAGTGGCTTCCTAATCCAACTTCAGTGACGTCAATTTTAGTAGCTTGAAATCAGCCATGATGAGAGTTCTTACATTATGGAAACTGGCAAATACTATAAATCTGGGCTTTTTGTTAAACATTTTCCAGTGCACCATGGCAATACATAAACATAGCTTAATAATGTGATAAGTGCTAAAGATATGCATAAGATGTAATTACAACACTAAGAGGGGGAGTTGAATCTAGTTGGGAGGGGTCTCTGAAGGCTTTCCTTTGGGGACTAAACTCAGATATCACCTCCTCTGAAAGGCCTCCACATACACCAACATAAAGCAACCCTGCTCCTAATTACCTTCAATATACTATACATGTCTTTCAAAGTGTAGTTGCTCAGTCGTGTCCGACTTTTTGTGACCCCATGGACTGTAGCCCACCAGGCTCCTCTGTTCATGGAATTCTCTAAGCAAGAATACTGGAGCGATTGCCATATCCTCCTCCAGGAGATCTTTCCAACACAGGGATTGGACCTGGGTGTCCTGCATTGCAGGCAGATTCTTTACCATCTGAGCCACCAGGGAAGCCCTCTTTCAAAGTGAAGTGAAGAAGTGAAGTCGCTCCGACATGTCTGACTCTTTGCAACCCCATAGACTGTAGCCTACCAGGCTCCTCCATCTATGGGATTTTCCAGGCAAGAGTACTGGAATGGGTTGCCATTTCCTTCTCCAGAGGATCTTCCCAACCCAGCGATCGAACCCAGAGTCTCGCACATTGTAGGCAGACGCTTTACCATCTGAGCCACCAGGGAAGCCTAAAGTAGTTGTCACAATTAATTTTCACTTATTAGTACTTGTTTCTATGTGTGCCTTGGAGAAAGAAATGGCAACCCACTCCAGTGTTCTTGCCTGGAGAATCCCAGGGATGGAGGAGCTTGGTGGACTGCCATCTAAGGGAGTCGGACACGACTGAAGTGACTTAGCAGCAGCTATGTGTGCTTTACCAGAATTTTGCATTCTTATCTGTCTTGTATCATTGGCAAACAATAGGCACTCAGAAAATTTTGTTTGAAAACCAATAATAGAGTTTCAGCAGAGTCATAAAGGGTAAATAGGAATCAGCCAGGTGAAGAATGAAGGGTAGAATATTTTGATTACGGAAAGCAGAAATAGAAAGAGCATATGGTCATGGAAAAATAGCATGTGCATGAAACAAAAGGTCCAAATCAGGGAATGGCCAGTGTAGTGCTGAAAGACATTCAGGCCACGTGGAGCTCCTAAACTATCCCTTGTGAACCATGGTGACCTATGAAGGCCGCTATTCAACTTCCATCACCAAAAGATGAATATGGGCATGGTTAATTCCAAGTTACAACAGACCCTGAAGAAGACGGCTAGATCTCCCCTAATTTAGAGTACTCAATGTGTGAAGCACTGGGTACCATTTAAATGAAAACAAAGAAAGAGCAAAGTGAAAGGGCAAGGTTAGTTTCTACAATGTGCACTTTTAAAATCCTTCTGCATATGATGGTGGTCCCTTGGCAGTACACCATATACTCAATATTCTGAAAAATACATTGAAGGGATTATTTGTATAAAAGAAGAAGCAGAGGACTCTGTTCCTAAGGAGTTAAACTAATTTGATTACAGATATTGAGCAGTTACTCCTCAGACAGCTTTGGGTCAGTGCCTCCCCAATTCCCATGTTGCCCAGAGTCTATTAGTCGAGGAGGTAGGCTCTCCAACTGAATGAAAAAGGATTACCTAGACCAAACAACAGAGTGACTAACTCTGCTGGGCAGAATTAAGAAAGGTTCCAAGGAAGGTAATGTTTGGGTTGGCCCTGGAAGATGAGTAGGACTTCAACAGGCAAAGAGACAGTGAAGGGGGCACTTCAGACAGGAAGAACACTCTGGTCCAAGCCACAGGGTCTGAAATCTGGGTGTATGTATATTTAAAGGTTCATGGAACAGTCACACATAGGGCAACTTACACAACTCTGAACAGAACAACTGCCAATGTGCTTTTGCAAAATAACATTCTAATTTTACTTTGGTTTTCATAATGACAAAGTGATTCACTAGTTCCTATTACACATGGCAATTTCAAAACGATAAAACACTGAGAACCCTTTCTTAATTATAAAAACTCAAAAAAGGGGAACTTGAACCAAATCCTCTCTTCTATTCTGCAAATATGTGACCACAAGAGATTCTTGGCTGCCCTGTACACAGCATCCATTGAGCATTGTTTGAACAAGCTTAATAATAAGAGCATCTCTGCTTTATAAATACAGTGAATCACCATAACTTACTTTACAGATTTAGGTTCCAATTCAACTTATGCCTGCCAAGATACAATCAACTACAATTGTTAAAAGCACAGCACAGGTGAATTGACTTGAAGAAAACTCAAAATGCAAAAATAACTGATTTCCAAAAGTAATATATTAAAGAGTCAATTGTTTTACATTCATTTCACCATTCAGTTCAGCTCAGTTCAGTCACTCAGTTGTGTCTGACTCTTTTCGACCCCAGGGACTGGAGCACAGCAGGCCTCCCTGTCCATCACCAACTCCCAGAATTTACTCAAACTCGTGCCCATTGAGTCAGTGATGCCATCCAACCATCTCATCCTCTGTCATCCCCTTCTCCTCCCACTTTCAATCTTTCCCAGCATTTTACTATTGGTTTCACTTAAATTATGAGTTTTTAAATGGAGTTTAATTTATCATACTGAGTTTAATTTCATACTGAAATATATTTTATGTATAGAGTAAAGCATCCCAGAGGTTTTTTGGTGGCCAGCAACAGAGAGTGATTCTGGCTAGCTTAAGCTGAAAATGAAATTCTCATAAGAATAACGTGCAAATCACCAGATAAAAGAGAAAGTTGGAAACAGATCTCGAAAAAACAGAGGACATGTCCTAGAATCCAGATAGCAGGCACTGATGAAAAATGCTACAGCTGATTATTTTTCTGACCTTACTCACTTACCTCAAGCTTCAAAGTTTCAAGATAAAAGACGTGATTAAACCAATTCGGGACAGTTGCCCAGAGGAAGCCAAGTACCTTAAATTGCAGGTCCAAAGAGGTTCACAGACTCAGAGAGAATGGTTTCCACAATGGAACCTGATGCAGTTAAAATAGATGTTGGTGGCCTGAAGACAAGAACTATCCACGCTAATCCCCAAGGATACTCTGTGGTTGGTCCTGATTCACAGTACCAATTTAATACAGAGCTTCCACTGAGTTTTGTCTTTGTCCTTCACTCTTCTGTGACCTTCTTTTTTCTGAAGACATCACTTGCAACTTTTAGAATCTGTTTCACTGAGGAATCTTCTAGAAACAGCAGTTGGTTCTTATGTGATGCATTTTATGCACGAAGCAGTTTACTTACCTCTCTACACGTTGCATGAATAGTGTCTGGCTGCAAAACATGAGTGGCTCAGCTGGTAAAGAATCTGCCTGCAATTCGGGAGACCTGGGTTTGATCCCTGGGTTGGGAAGATCCCCTGGAGAAGGGAAAGGCTACCCACTCCAGTATTCTGGCTTGGAGAATTCAGTCCATGGGGTTACAAAGAGTCAAACATGACTGAGCGACTTTCACTTTCTTTTTTTTTTTTTTTTTTTAAGTGGCCCAGTTCTTTTTAATAAAAGCACTGCTCAGTTATACAATAACTCTTCCTAACAGTCTTGAACTGGATAAAATAAATAAACAGAAATTTATTTCAACTGTTTTTTTCTTATATTAAGGTGATACTCCCATTATACTAATCAGATAGTTTAAATATATCCAAAGAATGCAGAATGTTTTTAAAGTAAGTTTTTAAAAGTTTTAAAAGAGAAAGCATTAACAGATAAAGGCTTTTGGTCTTTGGTGTCAAACATTGTAATATGCTGGGCTATGTTAAGTCGCTTCAGTTGTGTTTGACTCTGTAACCCTGTGGACTGTAGCCCACCAGGGTCCTCTGTCCATGTGATTTTCCAGACAAGAATACTGGAGTGGGTTGCCATTTCCTACTCCAGGGGATCTTCCCAACCCAGGGATCGAACTAGTATCTCTTGTGTCTCCTGCATTTGCAGGCAGGTTCTTTACTTTTTCGCTTAAGTTACCAGTAGTTTCAAGCACTGTGTAAATATATCTCAAGCCTCTACATGAATAAGGGCTTTTCTGGTGGCTCAGACTGTAAAGCATCTGCCTGCAATGTGGGAGACCTGGGTTTGATTCCTGGGTCGGGAAGATCTCCTGGAGAAGGAAATGGCAATCCACTCCAGCACTCTTGCCTGGAAAATCCCATGGACGGAGGAGCCTGATAGGCTACAGTCCATGAGGTCACAAAGAGTCGGACATGACTGAGCGACTTCACTTTCACTTTCTATATGAATACAGTTTTTCATTAGAAACCTATAGTACATAGGATATGTTGTCTTTTTCTGTAGAAAATAAATTAGTCTTGTCAATATGGGAAACTGAGGTGAAGTAAAATGACTTTAACCACAAGTACGTAGAAATGCTAGATAAAAAGTTTAAAAAGATGACAATTTTTTTGAAGGCCCTGCTGAGCTCATCAGAAATAAAGAGGACTTCCAAGAGCACAGAAAAGAAGAGGGGTCAGAAAGGCTGAGAATGTACAAAACAGCACTGCAGTGGCCCTGGGAAGGGAGGTGCGGAGGAACTGACATCAGACTGACAAATAGGTCCTGCTGCCTCCACACAAGGACAGGATGTGAGGCCCTGGGACTGAACAAGGAGGGCAGCTGCAACTGAGACCTCTTCATGAAGCTGGAACCCTAAAGTGCTACAGTCTCAGTGTAAAGGAACCAGACAAAGTACATGTCTGAAGCCAGGCAAGCAGCAGTGGGGCTTGCCTCTGCCCTAGGATCTGGGTGAGCAAAGGACAATTTCCTACACCCCTGAAGCTCCAAGCCCATGCCACACCTAGGTATGGAGTCTGGCTCTACACTTTCCTTGGGATATAGGATTCCCCAGTTTGAGATTGATATAGGCATTGCTTCTGCGCCAATTTCAGAGTTCCTTGAAGAAACAAATGCAAAATTTCTCTAGCAGTAAATCCACTGGGAATACCATAAGGAACTCCCACAGAGTTTATTTTCCCACAGAAGGAAAATAAAGCTGCTAAAGATAAGGTTTGCTGTTGTTGTTGAGTCACTCAGTCGTGCCCGACTGTGACCTCATGAACTAAAGCCCGCCAGGGTCCTCTGTCCATGGGATTTCCCAGGCAAAATTACTGGAGTGCATTGGCATTTCTTTCCCTAGGGGATCTTCCTGACCCAGGGATCGAACCCACATTCCCTGCATTGGCAAGAGATTCTATACCACGGAGCCACCTGGGAAACTGCAAAGATAAGGTTACAATTTGTAAACTATGTAATACATGAAATAAGGATGTAACATGATTGAGCGTCCAAAGGTCCCTCAGAAAATTCCCACAAGAAAGCAAATATTACTTCTAAATAACTTTATGTTCTCTGCAGTTTAAATGGCTAAAGGAATGAAATAAAATAGGGAGGAATAAAATCCATGATGAAAAAACAAGATACTATGACAAAAGAACATGCACAATTAAAAAATCAACTAGAAATCTGGAAACAAAAGATAAAAATCTAAAAATTCAGTGGATTGGTTAAACAACAGACTGGACCCTGATGAAGGGAAAATTAGCCAACTGGGAAAAAAAATCTGAGGATACATTATTTTTAATGTAGCACGCAGAGACATTCTTTAAAGGCAAAAGCTAAAAATCCAGAAAATAAGATGAAAGTTAGACTGGAAAGTCCAAAATCTATTTAATAAAATTTTTAGAAAGGTTGATAAATAAAATAAAGAAGATTCAGAGGTAATATTTGCAAATGAAAAATAATACAAAAACTCACACAGAAGATACACAAGATTTGTCCCTAGAAGGGGATAAATATAAGTTAGTCTCCACTTGGATGAATTGTAGCACAAAAAGAGAAAATCTTAAAATCAAGGGGGGAAATGAATATTTACTCAAAAAAAAAAAAGAAAAGAAAAGAAATAGAACTGACAGCAGACTTCTTACCAGCAACAACAAAGGCCAGAAGAAAATGAAATCATATCTTCAAATAGGTAAGAGAAAATAATCTTCAACCTAGAATACTTTGCCAAGTTAAACTGTCATTCAAGAAAGAAGCCAAAATTAAATATTAAGACCAACAAAGAATGAGAAATACTATATAATAAGGGGAAATGGAATCAAGGAGTAAATGGGAATAAGAAGAACTATCAAGAAAAGTTGGTAAAAAAAAAAAAAATGTGTGTGTAAATTTAAATAAACACTGAATGTAAAAAAATTTAACATTTTTCATTTGGAGAGTTTAAAAATAAGGTAAATCTAAAACATCAGATGTGAAAAATATGACTAGTTATGGTCAAAAGTTACTAGGATCTTTTTATTGGTCAGAAGGGTTAGTTTTAGACTATGTAATTCAAGTATGTGTGTCAAAAATATACTGATAACTACTAAAACAGAAAAAAAGAATAGAAGTGAAATGCAGAAGAATGTAAAACTCATAAATTCGTATAAGAGAAAAGTAGAAATAAAGAAAATTGGATAAATCCAATTGAAAGAGAAGAAAGGAAACAAAAACATAGAACCCATTTTTAAATCAAATGTGTTGGAATTATATCTGTAGATTAGAAATAACTTAATTTTCAGAAAAAATGAAGAAATTATAAAATACATTATGTTAATAATCATTAAAAATGTGATAGTTAACTATTTATTAAGAGATAGAGCTCTTATGATTGGATTTAAAATAGTCAAAATAATAATCAAGGTGAATGCTTCTTCCAGAAGATTCATAAGGACACGAAAGACAGAAAATAAAGGATTGGAACAATACATACCAGGCAAATTCTAAACAAGAGATAACTAATCTATTGATACACACAGAATGCAGACAACAGTATTTTGAGAACTAAAGAAGGCCATTGCGCTGTGCTGTGCTTAGTCGCCCAGTCATGTCCAACACTTTGCAACCCCATGGACAGTAGACCATCACGCTCCTCTGCCCATGGGGATTCTCCAGGCAAGAATACTGGCCATGCCCTCCTCTGGGGATCTTCCCAACCCAGGGATTGAGTCCAGATCTTCCACATTGCAGGTGGATTTTTTACTATCTGAGTCACCAGGGAAGCTGATTACCTAATAATAAAGATAATAATTAATATAATAAAATAATAGCAATAAATAATAATAAGAAAAAGAAAATAAATAAAAAGAAGGCCTTACTTAATAATAAAAAATAATAAATCTCCAGGAAAATGTCATAATCCTGTGCATGTTGTGTCCAACATCCTAGTTCCAAAAGTGTAAAACAAAAATTAAAATACCAAAAGAAGTTGATGAATACAAGGCCCTGCTAAATATTTTAACGCCTCTGTCTCTCTCTCAGAAAGATTTGATCTCTCTATCCAGATTGAAAGATAAAAAAAAAATTCATGAGTATAGAGATGATTTGAACAAAACAATGGATATGATAGAGCAAATGGAAATAGATAGAACCCTACCCCAACAATTAGATTATAAACATTATTTTCAAGAACAAATAGCAAAGAATTAAAAATTAGACTAGGGGACAAAGCAAATCTCAAGAAATATCAAAGAACTGGTATCACATGGACTACATTCTCTGACTGCAATGCCATCAAAAGAAAGCTCAAAAAATCACATACATTTGGTAAATTTGAAATTTCCAAATATGAGTCAGAGAACTCTAACGGAAAATTAAAATGCAAAGAAATGGTTAATGATGAATACTGCAGCTTTAATATTGTATTTTATTTTTTGTATTGTATTTTTGCTTTATTGTATCTTTAAGATTTTGAGTTTTTTTATAAATAAGAGATCTGAAACAAGCATAACAAAGCATTAGGAGTTTTAAAAACTGGATGCTAGATTCATGAATATCTGTTTTATTATTTTCCACATATTTGAAATATTTCACATTTATTTTTAACTTAAAAATAAAGCTACTTATTCTGTTTCACACAAATGTTGTTTGTACTTCAATCAATAGAGAAATTGGTTTTGGTTTGGTTTTGGCTTTGTTTTTCATGTGGTATGTACAGAACCTAGAAAAAATGCTTCCCTCAATGAACACAAGGCATGACCCAATCTGGGGCACCTCATTATCCCCAGTCTCCATGTCTCATCATCACCAGGAGCTCAAGGCCAGTTGCTCCCAGCCCGGACTCTGAGGTCACCTTCAAGTCTGTCAAAAATAATTCCTGCTGATGAGTAGAAAAGGCTGCAAAGCCCATCATTTGAAAAGAGAACATATTGCTAAAATCACCCACATACAGAGTCAATCCGGAGAAGATAATGGCTCCCCACTCCAGGACTCTTGCCTGGAAAATCCCATGGGCGGAGGAGCCTGGAAGGCTGCAGTCCATGGGGTCGCTGAGGGTTGGACACGACTGAGCGACTTCACTTTCACTTTTCACTTTCATGCATTGGAGAAGGAAATGGCAACCCACTCCAGTGTTCTTGCCTGGAGAATCCCAGGGACGGGGGAGCCTGGTGGGCTGCGGTCTATGGGGTCGCACAGAGTCGGACACGACTGAAGTGACTTAGCAGCAGCAGCAACAGAGTCAGTCGTTGGGGCGGATCATGTGGTTGACCACAATTATACTAACCCATCTTAAAAATATTTTATTAAATACTTCTGATATAAAAGCAAAATCTGCCTAGGAGTTGAGTTTTGGTAAATAGTCCTCCTTTTTTCATATATATTTAAAAGAGCTGTTCTAAGCAAAAATGAGAGCTCCCTACTCCCTATGACTCAGAGCTTAAGCAACCTTTGCATTCTCTTTCCCAGTTCCCCCAATTAAATCCTGGGTGATTTCTGTTATCAGAATTTTATACGATTACTGTCCCATTTGAGTAATGTGCGTCCTTTTTTTGGAGGAAAAACATTCTCACAAGGCCCTAATTTTGACAAAAGACTTCCATTAAGATGTTATATATATATAAATTATGTATATTAATATATATTATATATATATGCTGCTGCTGCTAAGTTGCTTCAGTCGTGTCCTACTCTGTGCAACCCCATAGATAGCAGCCTACCAGGCTCTGCCGTCCCTGGGATTCTCCAGGCAAGAACACTGGAGTGGGTTGCCATTTCCTTCTCTAATGCATGAAAGTGAAGTGAAAGTGAAGTCGCTCAGTCGTATACTACTCTTTGCGACCCTATGGACTGCAGCCTTCCAGGCTCCTCTGTCCATGGGATTTTCCAAGGCAAGAGTACTGGAGTGGGGTGCCATTGCCTTCTTTGATATATATATATATATATATATATATATATATATATATATATATATATGCTGCTGCTGCTAAATCGCTTCAGTTGTGTCCGACTCTGTGTGACCCGATGGGCAGCAGCCCACCAGGCTCTTCTGTCCCTGGGATTCTCCAGGAAGAATACTGGAGTGGGTTGCCATTTCCTTCTCCAGGATATATATATATACACACACACAAATGAAAAACTAGATATAAACTCATTATGCTAAACAACCATAACACCAAAACAGATTTACAAATAGAGGTAAAAGTACCAAACCAAAAAGTTCAAATTGACAAGTTTAATGTGGCAATTTGTATTGTGCTAAAATTGCATTGCAGGTAGAGACAATTGACTTCCTGCTAGTCCTGTTAATTTCAGTCAGTGGAAGACACTAGAGGCCATATAGGGAGACAGAAGGAAGGAAGAAGTCAA
The DNA here is from genome assembly GCF_029407905.1 of Bubalus kerabau. Classification (NCBI taxonomy): domain Eukaryota; kingdom Metazoa; phylum Chordata; class Mammalia; order Artiodactyla; family Bovidae; genus Bubalus; species Bubalus kerabau. The sequence goes on from NC_073626.1 coordinate 157,849,835, forward strand.
GCTACTTGTTCCTCCTCTTTTCTGATTCTGGTCAAACAAAAAAGCTCTTCCCTCCATTGTCCCACCTCCTGCTGCTAGTTTCCACCATGGTTACTGTTTGCATCCAGCAGCCCTGGTTTCCTGCCCCTGATAACACTACCTTCCCTTCCTCTCAGAGAGGAAGAGAACTGAAATAGTCAACGTTTAATGTTTCCCACAGAAATGAACAGACCACAGAACATTCCTTGTCCATCCCTCTTCAGATCAGCAGGACATGGGAGATTTAGCTTTTAAAGGTCTGGACCAGCGAGTTCTCAACCCCACGTGCACTTCAGAATCATTGCAGAGACTTTTGAGAAATGCTGCCATTTCTTATTTCAGATCTATCCTGGTAGCAGCTTGCTGCTGTCACTAACCCCTGTGTCACCTCCGTATCCCCAACTGATCTTTTTCATCTCTTTCAACATCACATTTTTAAGCTAGTCCCCCATATTAAATTCCCTTTATTAAATGTAAAAGTGAAAGTGTTAGTCCTTCAGTCATGTTAGATGCTTTGAGACCCCATGGACTGTAGCTTGCTAGGCTCCTCTGCTCATGGAATTCTCCAGGCAAGAATACTGAGAGTGGGTTGCCATTCCCTTCTTTACTAAATAACCTGGCACAAGTTCTCTTTTCCTGGCTGTCCCTGTGGATACATAGTTGATAACAGCTGGAGAGAGTTCAAGAGTAATCAGATTTCTTTTTTGTCCACTTGTTTTTTATACCAATTATTGTACTTTTAACTTCCCTCCATTTTACATTCAAAAAAGTTCCTAAATATAAGCTCCATGGAGAAATCCCCCCAAAAGTTCATGCTATTGTTTCATGTAGAAATTATTTCTGTTCTCCAAATTTCCTGTGACTCCATAAATCATCAGGGATTCAACAGGAATATGTTTATTCCATGAAGGAAGAATACCAAGTGATGGATGAGGTCTGTCTGCAGACTCCAATTTGAGAAGAATGGCTAAACTATCTCAAATATGTCAACCCCATCATCTCTAAAGCAACCAAAAGTGTAAAAGAAAAATCCAGACATGTGTTTACTTTGAAAAATGGCAGATAAATTGAGGTAACTAATTCTTTTTTTCCTTTCTAGAGTTCCCCCAACATTACACAATTCATCACTATTTTGCTTTGCCGAGTTGCCCTATGAGAACAAGGAAGACGGTAATGCCCACGCTTAAGGATGAGAGAAAGAGAGGAGGGATTTTAAGTCAGAAAATTTCTCTCCAGGGGGTCAGGATGACAGAACATCTTATCATTTCTTGATAGGATGACTAATATGTCTTCTTTCGAATGCCAAGTTTCTTGCTTTCTCAAATGTAGTTTTTAAGTTAGCTCAGTGCCAGCTCCTACTTTTGTCCGTTCTCAAGGGCCTAGGATATTCAACTGGTTGAGAAAAATATGGTTTCTTCTGAGATTCAGAGAGGAGGAGAGCTGGAATATTCAATATTTAATGTTTCCCACAGAAATGAATTGACCATAAGTCATTTTTCACCGATCTTCAGACCAGCAGGACACGGAGGCTGAATTTTTAAAGGCTTCAACTAGTGGTCCTCAGGCCCACATGCACATCAGAATCACCAAAGGGAGTTTCGAGAAACACTGACACCAGGTCCCATTCCAGACAATTAAAATGGAATCTCTGAGGAATAGGTCCCAAGTACTGATATTTTTTGAAATATCCAACATGATTTTAATGCAGAGTGAAGACAGAGAACCACTGGCCTTGACCGAGAATTAGGAGTTAATCCTAAATTATATTACTCTATGTAAGTATGTAATTGATATATATAGTTGTTATGTATAAATACATTTTAAAAAGTGTTAGCTGCTCAGTCGTATCTGACTCTTTTCGACCCCACCCCGTGGACTGCAGCCCTCCAGGCTCTTCTGTCCACGGACTTCTCCTCAAGAATACTGGAGTGGATAACCATTCCCTTCTCTAGGGGAATCTTCCTGACCCAGGGATCAAACCGGGTCTCCTGTATTGCAAGCAAATTCTTTACTGACTGAGCCTATTTAAGTATGTAATTGATATATACATAGTTGTTGTGTATAATTGAATATAAAACTTCCATTGAGGTCAGTATTCTCTATAGGGCTTTCTCCAGTTACTTCCTCACTATTCTTTTGAATGAATTACTTAGTGATACTAGAGATTATGATGAACCTGAGATTTTGTTTTGCTTGCCAATTGATAAAAGAAACAAAAGAGGAAGTGTGAAAGTTCTTTTGGAGGTGAGGACAGTAGGTCCTGATTATGGTGAACCTGCCAGAATCTGTGGATGTCTGGACTATGTGACTCTCACCCCAAAAGTGGCTTTCAAAAGACCGTGTATGCAGTCCACTATCAGTCATCCATGTTGTGTTTTCACCTTTCTGATAGCGCCAGCCTGTTACCAAATGATATCAGACACAACCATGCCTTTCTCTGTCATGTTAGGAAAGCTCCACTGTGTATTGTCCAAAATCCAAGGTTCTATGGAGTTGAAGTCTTATCACTCACTATAACATAGCACAATATACATATATATATTAGCACAAATATATATATATATATATATATATATTTGTTTAGTTCCCTAAACAAAAATTATCTGGCATAGAATAGACAATGGCTTAACCCAGGGGTACCCTAAAATTTTTTGATAGCACACCCCGGAGTAAAATATCAAGCATTCCTAATGGAAGTTTAACATTTTTTCCTATAACCCAATGGATCATATTACTCCCTCCCTGAAAGTGAAATTTGCTCAGTCATGTCCTACTCTTTGTGACCCCATGAACTATACAGTCCATGGAATTCTCCACTCCAGAATACTGAAGTGGATAGCCTTTCCTTCTCCAGTGGATCTTCCTGACCCAGGAATCAAACTGGGGTCTCCTGTATTGCAGGCAGATTCTTTACTAACCGAGCTATCAGAGAAGCCCACTCCCTCTTCCCCCTCAAAATCCTCAAACTCCAGAGACCATTGATTTAGTCTACTGTATAATGCTGCCTGACAAAAAGTTATTACTTTTGTGATTTGAGTTATCCCAGAGTATAAATATTATATCTGAAGTTCTTACTGAGGATTGCAGAGCAGTACATACAAAGTAAATAGCTAATTCCTCATTATCACCATAAGTGACTTCATGAGAGTCTGAGGAAATAGATTGGTACCAAATGTTTCCCATTACCATCAGGGTCATGCCTCTGGGGCTTCCGAGGCTCTAGTCAGATTTTTCTGAGAAATTTTGTTGTTGTTCAGTCACTAAGTCATGTCCAACTCATTGCAACCTCATAGACTGTAGCACACTAGGCTTCCCTGTCCTTCACCATATCCCGAAGTTTGCTCAAACTCATGTCCATTGAGCCAGTGACAGAATACAACCATCTCATACTCTGTTGCCCTCTTCTCCTCCTGCCCTCAATCTTTCCCAGCCTCAGGGTCTTTTTCAATGAGTTGGCTCTTTGCATCAGGTGGCCAAAGTATTGGAGCTTCAGCCTAAGTCATTTTTTGATCTTTTGGTACCCAGTTCCATAATTTGTTCAGTGGCCACTATGAACCAGAAAAGCAGCCTCTAAGAGATCTTTCTTAATGAGATGTTCAAAAGGAAACACTGGGGAAACTCTGGCCATCATCTCAAAGCAGATTATCTCTCCACAATAAATGGGCGAGAAATGGTAAATGTTCTCAATGAGGTGTAATTTACAGGCAAAAAAATAAATAAAATGAAAAAGAACAGCAAAGTCTTTGGCAAGTGCATTGATGTTTAGAAAACAGGCACAGAAAGATTTTCTCAGGGTCACTGAAAGGGGATAAAGAGCCTGGAATGAGCAAATGCAGGGAGGCAAGGCATGGCATCGGAAGATCACAAAGTTCCAGTCTGGTTTTGCCAAGGAGGAACCAGATCTGCCCAGGGTCACACAGCAGTTTCATGATAAAGCTGAAAACAGATGGTGGAATCCAGGCTTACTGTCCTTTCTTTGAGTCCATCATATAATTACTCCCTTAATTACTTATCTTCCATCCTCTTTCTCTGTCTTAGACAGGAAGGTCCAAACAGCTCCCTTGACATCTTGCAAGTCATCCTCACTTCACAAGGACTCCTGCCTTCCCATGGGTGTTTCTCTTTCCCTTCCAGTGCATTTCCCAAAGGAACAGGCCCTATGCTCCCAACTGCAGGGTTCCCTTCTGTCTCATAGAACAGTCCTTTTATCATTTCAGTGTGTGGGCTGCCTGCCTCTAAAAATAAAATTCCATTTATTTGTTTGGTACAAGGAAAATCAATTAGGGTACAGTTCTCACTGTTAAAATATTCTCAAGCAATATTTTAACTGACTCCTAAGTTCTATTTTAAAACATCATAATCACAGAAGCATAAGATGCTGGAGATGAACAGGACTGCATGGTTTATCCAGTGTGGTGCTTTACCATTTGGGGATCAAGAAACCCCTTTTGGAAATATGATGACTGCTATTGGAAACTCTCCCTGAAAAAATGTACATACAATGATATATATGCAGACGTATGACAAAAGCCATACAAAAATCTGCATCTAACATAGTGCATGGACCCAAAGGCCAATCCCTGGTTTAGATCCCCCTTTCCTTGATTTACAAGGAAACTGAGTCCCTAAGAGAAAAATCATCTGCTAGGAGCAAAAAGCTAATTAGTGGAAACAAGTCTACTAGGATGTAGGCCTCCTCTTCCTAGACCAGAGGTGCAGTGTATTATGACATGAAAACCCTGTGACTAATATGTAAACCAGGGCACTTTATAAGTGGAAAGGTGGTCTGTGAATAATCAGGCTAAGACAGCACGTGTAAGCTGGAACCATTCGGAGCAGACCAGAACACATGGTCACTCCCATCACACCAAAGCAAAAAGTCTCCTGGGCCCAACACTTTTGTGTCAAAGGACCAGAATCTCCCAGGAAAAAAGAAAACATGAACTTCTTGCAATATAGCCTCTGGATCTCTATTCTGCAGCATTTTGAAAAACACCTACCCTCCACCCACTGATCTGAGTTCTCATTAAATGTATATCACACATTTCATGAATATGACATATAAAGGAAATTATTATAACACTTCATAACAACAAGGCTTAGGTTTTCTTGAGACCTCCCCAGGGGCATCTCAATCAATTTTAGTTTTATCAGCAACACAGTAGCGAACGTCAGAACTTTTTCGTGGCTGCTGTTTGTAAAGTCAGTTTTACTCTAGAGGTTTGACCATTTCAGTCTGACTATGCAGAGAAAGGATAAGGAAAATTGATTCCATTGTAAAGAGTCTCCCTAAAGTTCTAAATAATTCATGTCAGTCTCAACCTTCAGACGTTATCCCAAACAGTAAGCATATTCTGAAAGATTCCATGCTTCCAGCAAATCCCCTGGTCAAACAAAGTCTCCCTCACCCCCAACCCCCTCACCGTGCTCATTGGCTGGCCTTGCATCTGAAGGGTCAGGCGCCTGTATCCACTCATCTCCTTGTGCTTAGTATGTTAATTTCAAGACATTTTCTTTTTGAGTCTTGTTTTTAACTTTAGTGACACTTTATCTTAGCAGAGTCTTCAGTTCCAAATTACTATACTATAGTCTGTTGGGGACCCAGACCAGTGGCTCTCACTGGCTGAGTATTAAAACTATGTAGACAGCTTTTCAAAAAAAAAAAAAAAAAAACTCCCATGCTTGGGCTCCACCCCTAGAGATTCTGATTCATTGATTAGGGGCTAGGCCCAGACATGGTCATTTTTTTCCCAAATCTTTCCTTGTGATTCTAATATACAACCGGAGATGAGAACTACTGCCTTAGAGAAAACCCAGTGTGTGCTCCATGAGCCATGTCAAGTGAGTTACTTCTTTTACCCTAAAGCTAAGAGAGTACACAGGGGCCTGCTGCTGGCTCGTATGGGAGATGAGCAGGTAGGAGGAGGGGATGGCTTACAGACCTAACGGACAGCCCGTTAGGAGCTCAAGTATATAGGCATTCCTGTTCACAACCTGGTTCATCCCAAGATTTAATATGTCCTGGGCATTAACAGCGAGGATCCTTGAGAAAGTTTTCTCCTTGACGCTAGGGTACAAGAAATACCACATTTCATTATCTAAGTCATTTTGTGAATGACTCAGCCACATCTTCCCATGTCAATGGGGAATTTAACTTTAATCTTTTTTTTTTTCATACAACTTTTCCCTATCTCTTTCTGCCCAAACTCCCTCGAATATACCTATAAGTAATCAGCCTCAAGGAAGACATTGTCCAAGAAAACTGAGATGGGCTTTTTTCCTCCCACTCCCCCGTATGTCATCACCATCATCCCTGATGTTCATTGACAAATCCAGTGGTGAAACAAGTCAGTTATCACCTCATACCCAAAAAAGAATCACAGAGTAGGTGATTGGTGGTGTCCTATAGACTGATTTATCCATAGGATGAGGAAGGAGACCAGGAACCTAGAGTATTGGTTTCTGGGAACAATGGTGGAAAAAAGAAAACATTGAGAGATGTATTAAAACTGAATATTCAGAAAAGAAACATTTCTGTTTCTTACAAGCTTGCCCCCTTCTTTTTGTAAGTATCCTCCCATACTGTGTCAATGCCACAGAGAGAATTTGTTCAGTTACGTGAGCATCCTTTCTCATAAAAGGTTGGAGATAGGCATTTTGAAAGTCAGTCTGGATCCTCTCTTAAAGAAAGACAGTGGATGAAAGGACCAAAAATTTCACATACTCTCAAGCTCCATTTATGGGAAAATAGACAATGGATGTGGAGAAGGCAATGGCAACCCACTCCAGTACTCTTGCCTGGAAAATCCCATGGATGGAGGAGCCTGGAAGGCTGCAGTCCATGGGGTTGCTGAGGGTCGGACACGACTGAGCGACCTCACTTTCACTTTTCACTTTCATGCACTGGAGAAGGAAATGGCAACCCACTCCAGTGTTCTTGCCTGGAGAATCCCAGGGACGGGGGAGCCTGGTGAGCTGCCGTCTATGGGGTCGCACAGAGTCAGACACGACTGAAGTGATTTAGCAGCATCAGCAGCAGACAATGGATGAGATATGCATTAGTTATTGAGAGAAAAATGACCTCAAAATGAACAGCCTTAATATAACATTTATTATCTCATGGTTTTTGAAGATCAGGAATCTAGATCCTGGCTTACCTAGGTTCTCTGCTTCAAGATCCCTCACAGACTGCAGCCAATGTGTTAACCAGGAGCTGTGGTCATGTCCAGGCCTGGCAGACAGGGTGGGATCCACCCCCAGACTCACTCATGTGGTTATTTGCAGGATAAATTTCCTTGAAGGCTGTCGGGCTGCAAGTCCCAGCTTCTTGCTGGTTGCTGGCTGAAGGCTACCTGAGTTCCTTGTCACGAGGACCTCTCCTTAGGGCAGCTCACAACACAGCAGCTGACTTCATCAGAGGAGATAAGCAAGAAGACACAGAGAGAGGGAGAGAGAGAGAGTAAGCAAGGCAGAAGTCACAGAAGACTGTTGTAACCTGGGATGCTTAATTTTATATGTCAATTCAACTAGGCCAAGAGGTCCCAGATATTTGGCCAAACATCATTCTGGGTGGCTCTGCGATGGTGTTTTTCAGTTCAGTTCAGTTCAGTCACTCAGTCATGTTAGACTCTTTGTGACCCCATGAATCGCAGCACACCAGGCCTCCCTGTCCATCACCATCTCCCAGAGTTCACTCAGACTCACGTCCATTGAGCCGGTGATGCCATCCAGCCATCTCATCCTCTGTCGTCCCTTTCTCCTCCTGCCCCCAATCAGTCCCAGCATTAGAGTCTTTTCCAATAAGTCAACTCTTCACATGAAGTGGCCAAAATATTGGAGTTTCAGCTTTAGCATCAGTCGTTCCAAAGAAATCCCAGAGCTGATCTCCTTCAGAATGGACTGGTTGGATCTCCTTGAAGTCCAAGGGACTCTCAAGAGTCTTCTCCAACACCACAGTTCAAAAGCATCAATTCTTCGGCCCTCAGCTTTCTTCACAGTCCAACTCTCACATCCATACATGACCACTGGAAAAACCATAGCCTTGACTAGACAGACCCTTGTTGGCAAAGTAATGTCTCTGCTTTTCAATATGCTATCCAGGTTGGTCATAACTTTTCTTCCAAGGAGTAAGCGTCTTTTAATGTCATGGCTGCAGTCACCATCTGCAGTGATTTTGGAGCCCAAAAATATAAAGTCTGACACTATTTCCACCGATTCCCCATCTATTTGCCATGAAGTGATGGGACCAGATGCCATGATCTTCGTTTTCTGGATGTTGAGCTTTAAGTCAACTTTTTCACTCTCCTCTCTCACTTTCATCAAGAGGCTTTTTAGTTCCTCTTCACTTTCTGCATATCTGAGGGTGGTGTCATCTGCATATCTGAGGTTATTGATATTTCTCCCAGCAATCTTGATTCCAGCTTGTGCTTCTTCCAGTCCAGTGTTTCTCATGATGTACTCTGCATATAAGTTAAGTTAGCAAGGTGACAATATACATCCTTGACGTACTCCTTTTCCTATTTGGAACCAGTCTGTTGTTCCATGTCCAGTTCTAACTGTTGCTTCCTGACCTACATATAGGTTTCTCAAGAGGCAGGATGGTGTTTTTAGATGAGGTCAGGGGCTGCGGCCGAGAGGAGCAACCCCACGTGCAAGGAGCGGCAGCTGCATGGGCACAGGGCCGCCAAGAGGAGCTACTCCATGCTCAAGGTCAGGAGGGGTGGCCATGAGGAGATACCCCTCATCCAAGGTAAGGAGCAGTGGCTGCACTTTGCTGGAGCAGCCGTGAAGAGATACCCCACGTACAAGGTAAGAGAAACCCAAGTAAGATGATTGGTGTTGTGAGAGGGCATCAGAGGGCAGACACACTGAAACCATACTCACAGAAAACTAATCAATCTGATCACATGGACCACAGCCTTGTCTAACTCAATGAAATTAAGCCATGCCATGTGGGGCCACCCAAGACGGGCGGGCATGGTGGAGAGGTCTGACAGAATGTGGTCCACTGGAGAAGGGAATGGCAAACCACTTCAGTATTCTTGCCTTGAGAACCCCATGAAGAGTATGAAAAGGCAAAATGATAGGATACTGAAAGAGGAACTCCCCAGGTCGGTATGTGCCCAATATGCTACTGGAGATCAGTGAAGAAATAACTCCAGAAAGAATGAAGGGATGGAGCCAAAGCAAAAACAATACCCAGTTGTGGATGTGACTGGTGATAGAAGCAAGGTTTGATGCTATAAAGAGCAATATTGCATAGGAACCTGGAATGTCAGGTCCATGAATCAAGGCAAATTGGAAGTGGTCAAACAGGAGATGGCAAGAGTGAACATCGACATTCTAGGAATCAGCGAACTAAAATGGACTGGAATGCTGCTGCTGCTGCTGCTAAGTCGTGTCCGACTCTGTGCGACTCCATAGACAGCAGCCCACCAGGCTTCCCCATCCCTAGGATTCTCCAGGCAAGAACACTGGAGTGGGTTGCCATTTCCTTCTCCAATGCATGAAAGTGAAAAGTGAAAGGGAAGTCATTCAGTCATGTCCGACTCTGTGCAACCCCATGGACTGCCACCTACCAGCCTCCTCCATCCATGGGATTTTCCAGGCAAGAGTACTGGAGTGGGGTGCCATTGCCTTCTCCGATGGACTGGAATGGGTGAATTTAATTCAGATGACCTTTTTATCTACTACTGTGGGCAGGAATCCCTTAGAAGAAATGGAGTAGCCATAATGGTCAACAAAAGAGTCCGAAATGCAGTACTTGGATACAATCTCAAAAATGACAGAATGATCTCTGTTCATTTCCAAGGCAAACCATTCAATATCACAGTAATCCAAGCCTATACCCCAACCAGTAATGCTGAAGAAGCTGAAGTTGAACGGTTCTATGAAGACCTACAAGATCTTTTAGAACTAACACCCAAAAAAAGATGTCCTTTTCATTATAGGGGACTGGAATGCAAAAGTAAGAAGTCAAGAAACACCTGGGGTAACAGGCAAATTTGGCCTTGGAATACAGAATGAAGCAGGGCAAAGACTAATAGAGTTTTGCCAAGAGAATGCAGTGGTCATAGCAAACACCCTCTTCCAACAACACAAGAGAAGACTCTACACATGGACATCACCAGATATCAACACTGAAACCAGATTGATTATATTCTTTGCAGCTAAAGATGGAGAAGCTCTATATAGTCAGCAAAAACAAGACTGGGAGCTGACTGTGGCTCAGATCATGAACTCCTTATTGTCAGATTCAGACTTAAATTGAAGAAAGTAGGGAAAACCACTAGACCATTCAGGTATGACCCTTATGATTATCATATCCCTTATGATTATACAGTGGAAATGAGAAATAGATTTAAGGGCCTAGATCTGATAGATAGAGTGCCTGATGAACTATGGAATGAGGTTCGTGACATTGTACAGGAGACAGGGATCAAGACCATCCCCAAGGAAAAGAAATGCAAAAAAGCAAAATGGCTGTCTGGGGAGGCCTTACAAATAGCTGTGAAAAGAAGAGAAGTGAAAAGCAAAGGAGAAAAGGAAAGATATAAGCATCTGAATGCAGAGTTCCAAAGAAGAGCAAGAAGAGATAAGAAAGCCTTCCTTAATGATCAATGCAAAGAAATAGAGGAAAACAACAGAATGGGAAAGACTAGAGATCCCTTCAAGAAAATTAGAGATACCAAGGGAACATTTCATGCAAAGATGGGCTCGATAAAGGACAGAAATGGTATGGACCTAACAGAAGCAGAAGATATTAAGAAGAGGTGGCAAGAATACACAGAAGAACTGTACAAAAAAGATCTTCACAACCCAGATAATCATGATGGTGTGATCACTCACCTAGAGCCAGATATCCTGGAATGTGAAGTCAAGTGGGCCTTAGAAAGCATCACTACGAACAAAGCTAGTGCAGTGATGGAATTCCAGTTGAGCTATTTCAAATCCCCAAAGATGATGCTGTGAAAGTGTTGCATTCAATATGCCAGCAAATTTGGAAAACTCTGCAGTGGCCACAGAACTGGAAAAGGTCCATTTTCATTCCAATCCCAAAGAAAGGCAATGCCAAAGCATGCTCAAACTACTGCACAATTGCACTCATCTCACACGCTAGTAAAGTAATGCTCAAAATTGTCCAAGCCAGGCTTTAGCAATACGTGAACCGTGAACTTCCAGATGTTCAAGCTGGTTTTAGAAAAGGCAGAGGAACCAGAGATCAAATTGCCAACATCCACTGGATTATGAAAACAGCAAGAGAGTTCCAGAAAAACATCTATTTCTGCTTTATTGACTATGTCAAAGCCTTTGACTGTGTGTGGATCACAATAAACTGTGGAAAATTCTAAAAAAGATGGAAATACCAGACCACCTAACCTGCCTCTTGAGAAACCTATATTCAGGTCAGGAAGCAACAGCTAGAACTGGACATGGAACAATAGACTGGTTCCAAATAGGAAAAGGAGTATGTTAAGGCTGTATATTGTCACCTTGCTTATTTAACTTATATGCAGAGTACATCATGAGAAACGCTGGACTGGAAGAAGCACAAGCTGGAATCAAGATTGCTGGGAGAAATATCAATAACCTCAGATATGCAGATGACACCACCCTCAGATATGCAGAAAGTGAAGAGGAACTAAAAAGCCTCTTGATGAAAGTGAGAGAGGAGAGTGAAAAAGTTGACTTAAAGCTCAACATCCAGAAAACGAAGATCATGGCATCTGGTCCCATCACTTCATGGCAAATAGATGGGGAATCGGTGGAAATAGTGTCAGACTTTATATTTTTGGGCTCCAAAATCACTGCAGATGGTGACTGCAGCCATGACATTAAAAGACGCTTACTCCTTGGAAGAAAAGTTATGACCAACCTGGATAGCATATTGAAAAGCAGAGACATTACTTTGCCAACAAGGGTCTGTCTAGTCAAGGCTATGGTTTTTCCAGTGGTCATGTATGGATGTGAGAGTTGGACTGTGAAGAAAGCTGAGGGCCGAAGAATTGATGCTTTTGAACTGTGGTGTTGGAGAAGACTCTTGAGAGTCCCTTGGACTTCAAGGAGATCCAACCAGTCCATTCTGAAGGAGATCAGCTCTGGGATTTCTTTGGAACGACTGATGCTAAAGCTGAAACTCCAATATTTTGGCCACTTCATGTGAAGAGTTGACTCATTGCAAAAGACTCTGATGCTGGGACTGATTGGGGGCAGGAGGAGAAGGGGACGACAGACGATGAGATGCTGCATGGCATTACTGACTCGATGGACATGAGTTTGAGTGAACTCTGGAAGTTGGTGATGGACAGGGAGGCCTGGTGTGCTGTGATTCATGGGGTCGCAAAGAGTTGTACATGACTGAGTGACTGAATTGAACTGAACTGAACTGAATATTTAAATTGGTAGACTAGGGACTCTCTGGTGGTCCAGTGGTTAAGAATCTGCCTTGCAATGCAGGGAACACAGATTTGATGTCTGGTTGAGGGACTGGGATCCTACCTGCTGTGGAGCAATTAAGCCTGGACACCTTAACTACTGAGCCCTCACTCTCTGGAACCTGTGGCCACAACTAGGGAGGGAAAGATCCCGCAGGATGCAATAAAGATCCAATGTGCAGCAACTAACACCGATGCAGCTAAATAAATAAATAAATATTTAAAAGAAATAAAGTGGTAGACTAAGTAAAACAAGTCACCCTCCCTATGTGGGTGGGCCTCATCCAATTGGTTGATCAAAAAGCCTGGATCTCACCCAAATAAGAGAAGGCCTTCAAATTGGGACACTGGTTTTTTCCTGTCTTTGGACTTGAACTGAAATATTGGCTCTTCCTGGGTCATGAGCCTGCAAGACTTTATACAGTAACCACACTATTGGCTCTCCTTGGTCTCTGGTATTGGATCTGGCTGAGTGTCCCAGGAGTATTTGGTAAGTCTCAGAGCTGGTGATCAAGGTATGGCAGGAAGAGGCCTGGACTTGGACTCAGAGGAACAATGTTCAAAGCTCTGCAGAGGCACTTGCTGCCCGGATAGACTTGTGTCATGCTACCCAGTCTCTCTGAGATGAGCCTCTGCCTTCTCATCTGTAAAATGAGCATAGCAACACCATTTTCAGGTTCATCCCAGGGATGCTGGGAGCATTAAACTAAATCACATTTTCTTAAGAGTGTTCTACTAAAAGCTGGTCTTGTAGAATGGGACTAGGTTAAAAAAAAAAAAAAAATCTACTACCCATTCGATTTGGGAAATACTGGGTTACACAATGTTAAACAATTCTTTTTTTCTGCATCTTCTAGAATCTATAGTGAGATACTTAGCATTCTGTGCCTGCAAAATGAAGATACCAGGCAGTGCTAACCAAATGTATTTGAACACAGCACTCGTTTTCCAAAAGAATTACATGGGATTTGTGTTAAATAATGAATTAGATAATTCAAGTACAAATCCCTGCCCACAGATCCTGGCAGACCACCCACATGTAATCAGTACATGTTGACTCTGAATCAGATCATTACACACCAGTCATGGCAGCAAGCCACAATGGGACAGGCCAGGACTGAAATCACAGATGGCCAGCATTTGGGTAACAGAGTAAGTCTTCTGCTGCTAAATGTGCCTGTCCTGTGGATAAATGAGGGGCCTATCATGTAATGCTCTGATAGACTATATTATGAGGCCATTAGGCCAGACCACACTCCAGTAGGAAGGGAAGGGGGTCACTCCTGAGAAGAGAGGCTAGTCTCATACCTTTCACCCAGTAAGAGCCAGGGAAATGGCATCCTGAAGGCAGTCCTTAGCCCAAAAAGGAGAGAATTGCTAGTCTTTTTTGGATCCCTCTGAAGCTCAACCACATGGTCTCAACCATGAGCAAGTCAAGGAGGCATCCCCTGCAAGATATCCCAACCTGAAGATAAAGTAGATTTCCAGTCATATGTTCCTCTTTTTCTTGATATTTTTGTTTAAAAGAAATCTAGCCTTGGGGGATGGCAGTGAAGGAGCCTCCAGCTATGCTGCAGGGACCTGAGATGAGTGCTCGGCTCCTGGATCAGGAGAGGCAGAGAAACATGTGAGGCCAGTGTGATCGCAGCTAGTATGACACTGGGGTGAATCCCTGGTTCACATCCCTGGTCCTTTTGATGCCAAAAGCTCAGCTTCTCGGTACACTGGTGACTGCTGAACCAAACCCTGGGGACAGAGTTTTGGGTGGAGCAGATAAAGATAGCTTTATTGCTTTGCCAGGTAAAGGGGGTAGCTGCTGGCTGATGCCCTCAAAAATATGTGTCCCCGCTTGGGGAAGATAGTGAGAAGTTTTATAGTAATTGCTCAAAGAGGGCATGATCAGCTCATGGACATTCTTCTGATGGGTTAGTATTGAGACAAGTGGGAGTCAACATTATCAACCTTCAGATCCAACTGATCTAGAGTCTACATGCTTGTGGGCAGCATACCATTAACTGTCCCACCTGGAGGGGCTTTCAGTATCTGTAAGATAGCTCAAAGATACTGTTGTGTGTATTCATTGCTGGGTAAACAGAATCTTGTCCCAAGTCTGCTCTTGGCTGTTTGTTTATTTCTCCCTGGTCTCACATCCCCTCCTTTCCCTAATGAACAACTGCTTCAATCTGCCCATTGGAACTCAGGGAAAGTCATGGAGGATGAATGAAGGCTGTTTCCTATAATCAAGTGAATGGAGGACATAGCAAGGCCTTCTGCCCAGGAACCCCACAGGGCCCTGCACCGTATCACTTTCCTGGGGACTGACCTTGATTCCTAGAGGTAGACTCCAGTAGCCAAGTCTTTACTTGGAAACATGAACCAGAGCTAATTTTTTCAGAGGTGAATGCCTAAATGAAGCTAAGCTAATCAGATTGCCTCTCCAGGGAATATGGAGTTTTGAGTTAGGAGAAATAGACAGTGAGGGAGCCACAGAGTGTCCTAAATTGCAGGTCCAGGAACTCCTGAACTTGAGATCTTCCTTACTTCTCACCCTCCTGGTGCTTTATTTTTAAACTTAGAACTTCCCAGTAAAATTTTCTTTTTACTCAAACTAGATAAAATCCATTTCTTTCTCTTTCACCAAATAAGTCTTCATTAATACATGATGGCAGTAGTCAACCTTTGTGAAAGTGCCCCAAGGGCAAGGCAAATGGTAGAGAATAAGAATGAGAACTGGTAAACTTGATAACCCTCCCCATCTGTAGGTTACCATACAATGCTGAGCTGGGAGGCTCACCTAAGTGAAAAGGGGGCATGCTTATCACTTGTGAGATCGGGTTATATCTCACAGCTCAGAGTCTTCGGAGATGGGGTGAGGCAGGAGCCTTGATGGACAAGCAGATGAGCCCCAAGCAAAACACAAGCCTAACACTATGATCTCCCAGTCTTTCTCTCCACAGTGTCACACCCCTGGGGCCTCTGCTCAACTCCTGAGCTGCCAAGAAGAAAGGGCAGCAGCAAAGTACGAAGTAGGTCAGGGGCCCACAGCCCTCATTCTGCACATAGCAGCATGTGGGGGTGGAAGAAAGGGTGTTTGTTTGTCTGTTTCTTCATGGCAACTCACAAACCTACTCCAATACAGATAAAAATGAAATGCACGAAATCTTTCCTAACTTTCTGACTCAGAAATGTTACTAAATGTGTAGCTCAGATGGAGACAGAATCCCCAAATCCTACTTGTGTGTTAGTCGCTTAGTCATGTCCAACTCTTTGTGACCCCATGGACTGTAGCCCACCAGGCTCCTCTGTCCATGGGATTCTCCAGGCAAGAATACTGAAGTGGGTTGCCATTTCCTTCTCCAGGGGATCTTCCTGACCCAGGGATCGAACCCAGGGTCTCCTGCATCCTGCTTACCAGCCCCTAAACACTGTTTCCTACCTGTTGGACTAGGCTTCCAGGCAGAAAGATCTCCCACAGGTCACCGAAATGGGCTTTCCCTATTGCTCAGTATTTACTTTTTTTCTTTCTTTTGTAAAAAAGTTATTTATTTTGGCTGCACTGGGTCTTCACTGTTGCTCTCAGTCTTCAGTTACAGCTCTTGGGTTTCTCTAGTTGTTGCATGAGGACTCTAGGGCACGCAGGCTCGGTAGTGGAGATATACTGACTTAGTTGTGGCATGTGGGATCTTAGTTCCCCATGGACCACTGGACCACCGAGGAAGTCCCAGTATTTTCTAAAATAAGCTAACTGGAAATCCAGTGCATATTCATCTTTCCTGTATCTCCTCAGCTTAAAGGAACCAAGCACACCTGGAGATGCTTGGTCAAAATTTATGATAGATTATTGATTAACTAACCCACTCCTATCCTCTTTCTAGTATCCTCTCCCATCCCTCTCCTTAGTTACCCCTGTGACAGGACATGACTGGGTGTCCCAGGATCAAAGACACAGCTACAATTCCTATGGGGTGCCTACTTCTGATGGGCTGAGACCATGATTCAGAAAGAAGGGCATGAATAGATTGGCCTATTAATGGGGAATAAGAGAGAATTGGTCATGCATTCCGAAGTAGATCTATTGTCTGGTACCAGTAAACATCGTCTGATTACACTGGTTTACTTAGCAGTTAGGGCTTCCCAGGTGGCACAGTGGTAAAGAATCCACCTGCCAATGCGGGAGATGTAGATTCAATCCCTGGGTCAGGAAGAGTTCCTGGAGTAGGAAATGGCAACCCACTTCAGTATCCTTGCCTGGAAAATTCCCTGAACAGAGGAGACTGGCAGGTGATAGTCCATGGGGTCACAAAGAGTCAGACACGATGTAGTACACACACACACACACACACAAAGGGGAAGGTGATTCTTAATGAACATTTCTAGGAGGGCCCCAGCTTTAGGTTTATCCGTATGTTTATCCCCTGACTAGCTGTGCTTAAAAACTGGTTGGAAGTGTGGGGGGTGTGAAGGTAGAGGGAATGAAGGCAAGTGTAGAACAGAGAGAATTCAGAGGTACAGCGTAAGGGTCAAAAGAATTTGTCACCAAACTTTGCAAAAGAAATAAAAATGTCTCCTTTCTTTGCTTTTTAATCCACCTTAACTGAGTGTGGGCTTCATATAAATTTATTTTCTTAATCTGTATTTGGAAAAATCATAGGTTGCTAGAAGAAGAAGGAAAACAAGTAAAAATAAATCATCCCCACCTCTTCGTTCCCTGCCTATTGTATTTTCATGCTGAGGGGAAGATGGGGACAAAGCTATTAAATTATTCCAACTCCCACTTTCAAAGCTCCTGTATCAGGACATGTCTTCATGTCTTAGTCAATTTGGACTACTACAACAAAATATCATAGACTGGGTGGTTTCAATACAAATATTTATTTCTTGTGGTTCTGGAGTCTACTACCAGGGTGCCAGTACGGGTGGGTTCTGGTGAGGACTTGCTTCCTCATTTGTAGATGGCTGTCTTCTTGCAGAGAGTAGAGAGAGGAAGCAAACTCTGTAATGTCTCTTAGAAGGGCACTAATCCTACTCATGAGGGCTCCGCCCTCATGACCTAATACTCTCCCAAACACCCCACCTCCTAATACCATCATGTTAGACATTCGGATTTCAGCATATGAATTTGGGAGGATACAAACATTCAGTTCATAGCAAAAGATGTCTGTGGCCTTGGCCTCAGGCTTCTTCATGTAAAGTCCTTGGAGTACTGCTTGACTGGCACATAACAAGTGCTGTAGACTCATTTGAGTCTTGTAGTAGTATTTGCAGGGCTTCCCGGGTGGTAGAGAATCCACCTGCCAATACAGGAGATGCAAGAGATGTGGGTTCGATCCCTGGGTCAGGAAGATCCCTTGGAGTAGGAAATGGCAACCTACTCCAGTATTCTTGCCTGGGAAATCCCATGAACAGAGGAGCATGGTGAGCTATAGCCTATGGGGTCACAAGAGTCGAACATGACTGAACACTCTTGCACAGTAGTATTTGCATTAGTGCTTATATTTTCAATGTAGAATTTTTGGTCCATAAACCAGTTAACCATAACCATAACCATAAACCACCTTCTCTCATGTCCTTGCCCTCAATATCATCCAGGGGCTTATGGCCTATAGACATTTATTCAGGATGTTTTGATTAAAATCATTGCTTCCAAAGAAGAGTTGGAAAGATTCACTTTTTTATGTAACTCTTGGAGAAGGAATTTAATCAAATTACTCTCAACTCTTTTTGTGTGTGGTTATTTACCTAAAGGATTTTTAAATTTTTATTTATTTTTAATTGAAGGATAATTACAATATTGTGTTGGTTTCTACCATGGATCAGCCATAGGTATATATATTTCCTCTACACTCAACTCTTAATGACGAGAGAAAGAAAAATGTGCGGGCAGTCGTCATTCCTGTCCTTTCTAACATTTCATCCATTTTCTGGCCTGATGGAGCTGACAAACCCCTATATTTCACTTTTCACTTCATTGATGCACTCACTCAACAGTCTTCCTGCTGATTCATTGATTTCAAAGTGAACTTGTCAACATTGTGCCTTACTGATTCAGGAACATTGGGTGGAAAAAGAAGGTAAGTGGTGGCCACACCGTGATGGGAGAAGAAAAAAAATGATTCATTTCTTGCTGTTCTCCTTTCAATGACATTTCCAGGACTGCAATGTGGCTAAAAGCTAAGACAGCCTACATGTGGTCAAAGACATGTTTGTGTGCTTCATTATTGCAGAGGATCACAGACCTCGACAGGAGAGGCCCTGTCCCATTTAGGACGAGCAGTTCTCAACAATCAGGGAGTAAATGCAAAACACTGGAAAAGGCAGCTGTTAATGAAGCAAATACAAAGCAAAGTTCAAGAGGGTTCTGCAATAGATTTCAAGCCTGAAATATCAAACTTTATTCACTCCCCATAAGTCTGGGTTTCCTCAACCTGAAAATATAAATTAGGTCATTTTTCTATTATTTATAATGACTTCAAGCCTTCCTTTGCAGGGAACCCTCAAAGGTGTTGGTATTTTATGTACTTTCCTAAATCAGTTGATCTCTGCCTTCTCAGGCTCAGGTCATCAATCTTTTCTCTGTCCATAGGCCCCTTAGCCCAAATGCCAGTTATCTTTCATCCTTCCAGGTGCCCTGCCCCCTGGTAAATGCTGGTTCATTGAGCCCTCAGGGCTGGGTTGGGGAGGGACAGGAAGAAAGGAACTTGTTTCATCCCAGCCCCCTGCTTGTCAAGTGTTCAAGGCTGTTTCCTTTGCGCAGGTGAGACCAAAGCTGTGACTTCTGACAAGACTTAGTTTAGGGAAGGGAATTATAACCTTGCTGGTCTATAAGCAATCCATGCACCAGAAGTCACAGCATCACCTGGGAATTTGCCAGCAATTCTGTATCTCAGGTCCAACCTCTGCCCTCTTAAAACACAATGTGCATCTTAACAAGCTCCTCGGGCAGTCCATTTGCATATCAAAGTTAGAGAAGTATGAATTTCAACATAGGAACTTTCATCTGCATGCCAGATATCTACCATTCACCTCTCCACCCTCTTCTCTTCCGAGATGCTGAACTCTACAGACCTCAACCACAGGGCTCCAGTGCTGTCTGGCTGCTGGTTCACTTTGGCTAATGAAAAGCCCCTAGCAGGAGATCAGAGGAAGGGGGACAAAGCCTGTTTCAGGCTGGCTGTCACCCTCTCCATTGCTAACTTGCCTTGAGGCTCAGACAAAGGAAGTCTGGTTTGTTCTATCCAAGATCTTCTGTTGAGAATTCAATTTCCTTCCCCAGGAACTGCCTGCTTTCATGTACTATTAGTAGTGTGAATATCCACTCTTCTCCACCACTATTACGCTTTCTCCTTTAGTCCCAATGGGGCAATAATGCTAAAACATAGTGGTCCAACATTTGCACATTTTCCAGCATCCAGAAGGTCTTCCCTGGTGGCTCAGCGGTAAAGAACCCCCCTGCAATGCAGGAGACCTGGGTTTGATCCCTGGGTAGAGAAGATCCCCTGGAGTAGGAAACGGAAACCCACTCCAGTATTCTTGCCTGGAAAATTCCATGGACAGAGGAGCCTGGCAGGCTATAGTCCACGGGGTCACAAAAGACTTGGACACGACTGAGCGACTAAGTGACGAGAGCAACAGCAGCATCCAGACATCTGCAGTCCTGTCCCAACTGATCAGTAAAAACTGTAGATCCTGCCCTTTGAGCAGTGTGTCCTCCAGCATGAGGGCTGGGTCTGCACGTCCTTCCAGTCAACGTATCCATCTTAGCCCTCAATCTCCTGCAAAATTACTCAAATAAGAATAGATACTTTTCCCATGAAAACACCACTATTTTTGAGAGCTGTAGAAGGGCCTCTGCTCTTGCCTATTTAAGATCCACTCTCCAAATCAGGAGCCAGAGGGCTCTTCCTAAACCATCCATCAGACCTCATTATCTTTCTGCATAAAAGCTTTACATGGATTTCGTTTGGACTGAAAACACAAACTATGGTGTGGCAGGTGAGTTTCCCCAGAAAGTAAACCTTGAGATGGAGGATGATGTACAGAAGTGTTTGGGTAGTACTCTCAGGATCAGCTCTGGTGAAGGATGTGAAGGAAGGAAGATTGGACAGAGAGAAACTAGGCTGCAATGAAACCACAACAGAAGCCTCAGTTGAGCAAGAGCCAGGATGATGGTGCAGAGTGGCCTTTATTGAAGCAAACAGGGTTGAGCCTTTGTATTTCAGTGCCTACTCTTAGGAAGATAGCACAACCTTGGAGTACCAGGCTCTCTTCAGCCAAGGGCAGCTGCTGAAACCCGCACGCCCTAGAGCCCATTCTCTGTAACAAGAGAAGCCCATGCATCGCAACTAGAAAAAACCCCACACAGTGAAGACTCAGCATGGCCAAAAATAAATAAATAAATTTAAAATGTCTACTAAAGATAAAGACTTTGTTGTTCTTCTTTATCCCTTTTCCCTAGAGCCTAGCATAGTGATGGAAACATAGTAGGTGCGTGACTGAGTGAATAAGCAGTGTATTCTAAATTTGAGTACTTTTTATACTTTTCTGCCTCTGGAGACATAGCTTTCTCTGACAGGAGTGCATTCACTGTTTTTTCTCCTAACAAATTTCTACATGGCTCAAATGTCAACCTTTCTGTAAAACATTGCACATCTACCCCTGTGACACTGCCCTTGTCCTTATCCTGTCACTCTAAGCTCTCTGTGTCCAGTTCTACACTAAGCACAGAGGAGGCCATAAGAATAGCATAAACTTTTATTGAACGCCTACTATGAGCCCAGTTTTGTTCTATGTGAACAAAACAGACAAGATCTTTGCTTTTGTGAATTTATATTCTAGTTGGGGGAAACGGTCATAAACAAAATACGTCAGTTATATACTATAGCACGAATGATAGAGGACACTACATATTATTACAAAAATTAAAGAGAGTCATTGGAAGAGAAGACCTTATTGACACCTGGAAAGGTATAGCAAAGAGTTCTGTGGATATTTGAGAGCAAGCTATTCTAAGCAGAGACCAAGAACAATGACCTTGTGGTCAGAGTTCACTTGGCTTCTCCAAGAAGCAGCAAGGAAGCCAGTGAATTAAGAACTACGTGAGTGAGTGGAAGTAGTAGAAGACATTTAAGAGGTAATAGGAGTCAGACTGATGGTGGGGTCGGGCAGGGAGTGGCTTGTAGGTCAAAATCAGGGAGATGGGAGCCATCAGAGACCCTGACATGAGTTTTGGGAACAGGTTGTAGGGAGAGAGCAAGAGTGAAAGCTGGGGAACTTTTGGGGGCCACAGAAGTGACCCAGGTGAGAGATGATGGTAGCTTCGACATAAAGGCATCAGTGGAGGTGGTGAGAAATGGTCAGGCTCTGGATATATTTTGAAGACAGAGCTATCAAGGTCTGTTCTTGGATTGCACATGAGGTGAGCATGAGTCGATGATGATTCTTGGGTTTCTCATCTAAGTATGGCATGACCATTCCCTGAGATGGGTAAGATGGCAGGAAGGTTGATGAAGAGGAGAGGAGAAATCAGGACTGTGATGAGTTTGAGATATCTAATAGGCATCCAAATAGAGATTTGAAGTTACCCACAAACTAGGAGGAAAACTTAGAGTTCAAATAAAGGAAGGACTTTATTAAAAATGAGTTATAGCAAATGATATGATAGATCAATAAAAGGCTTTACAATAAGTGATAAAAGCAGGAAGAATTCAGCTACAGTACCAAAACATGGATTTCATATGGATATGTTCTTGGACAATACTCAAATTCTAGACAACACATGGATTTTTCTTATGTTACATGATAGCTATAGTTGGAGATAACTCTGTGTAGGAAAAATAAAAGATCAGGCTTAATGATCTTCAGTTTCTCTTTTTTTCTCCTTCTCTTTCTTTTCCCTCTTTCCTCTCTCTCTTTTTCTCCATCTTCCTTTCCTCTTTCAATTCTCTGTCTCCTGTCAATTCCTTAAGCTTGTCAATGGCCACTCCATACATTCTCACTACTCATCAATTAACTCATGTTGAACTCTAGTCATGTGACCTAATTAAAAACAAAATATATCTATTTTAACAATTTTTTCTCCTCCCAAATCAGATTTTCCCCTATCAGTGTGCACTTGATGGGCTAATATCTTCTGCTTCTGTTAGGACCATACCTAACAGAAGCAGAAGATATTAAGAAGAGGTGGCATGAATATACAGAAGAACTGTACAAAAAAGATCTTCACAACCCAGATAATCATGATGGTGTGATCACTGACCTAGAGCCAGACATCCTGGAATGTGAAGTCAAGTGGGCCTTGGAAGCATCACTATGAACAAAGTTAGTGGAGGTGATGGAATTTCAGTTGAGCTATTTCCAATCCTAAAAGATGATGCTGTGAAAGTGCTGCACTCAATATGCCAGCAAATTTGGAAAACTCAGCAGTGGCCACAGGACTGGAAAAGATCAGTTTTCATTCCAATCCCAAAGAAAGGCAATGCCAAAGAATGCTCAAACTACCGAACAATTGCGCTCATCTCACATGCTAGTAAAGTAATGCTCAAAATTCTCCAAGCCAGGCTTCAACAATACATGAACCATGAACTTCCAAATGTTCAAGCTGGTTTTAGAAAAGACAGAGGAACCAAAGATCAAATTGCTAACATCTGCTGGATCATGAAAAAAGCAAGAGAGTTCCAGAAAAACATCTATTTCTGCTTTATTGACTATGCCAAAGCCTTTGACTGTGTGGATCACAATAAACTGTGGAAAATTCTGAAAGAGATAGGAATACCAGACCATCTGACCTGCCTCTTGAGAAACCTGTATGCAGGTCAGGAAGCAACAGTTAGAACTGGACATGGAACAACAGACTGGTTCCAAATAGGAAAAGGAATACGTCAAGGTTGTATATTGTCACCCTGCTTATTTAACTTATATGCAGAATACATCATGAGAAATGCTGGGCTGGAGGAAGCACAAGCTGGAATCAAGATTGCTGGGAGAAATATCAATCACCTCAGATATGCAGATGACACCACCCTTATGGCAGAAAGTGAAGAACTAGAGAGCCTCTTGATGAAAGTGAAAGAGGAGAGTGAAAAAGTTGGCTTAAAGCTCAACATTCAGAAAACGAAGATCATGGCATCCGGTCCCATCACTTCATGGCAAATAGATGGAGAAACAGTGGAAACAGTGGCTGACTTCATATTTTGGAGCTCCAAAATCACTGCAGATGGTGACTGCAACCATGAAATTAAAAGATGCTTACTCCTTGGAAGAAAAGTTATGACCAACCTAGGCAGCATTTTAAAAAGCAAACACATTGCCAACAAAGATCTGTCTAGTCAAGGCTATGGTTTTTCCAGTAGTCATGTATGGATGTGAGAGTTGAATTATAAAGAAAGCTGAGTGCCGAAGAATTGATGCTTTTGAACTGTGGTGTTGGAAAAGACTCTTGAGAGTCCCTTGGACTTCAAGGAGATCCAACCAGTCCATCCTAAAGGAAATCAGTCCTGAATATTCATTGGAAGGAGTGATGTTGAAGCTGAAACTCCAATGCTTTGGCCACCTGATGTGAAGAGCTGACTCATTTGAAAAGACACTTATGATGGGAAAGATTGAAGACGGGAGGAGAAGGAGATGACAGAGGATGAGATGGTTGGATGGCATCACTAACTCAATGGGCATGAGTTTGAGTAAACTCCGGGAGTTGATGATGGACAGGGAGGCCTGGTGTGCTGCATCCATGAGGTCTCAAAGAGTCAGATAGTAGCCTATCCCTTCTGCAGGGGATCTTCCTGACCCAGGAATTGAATGGGGGTGTCCTGCATTGCAGATGGATTCTTCATCAGCTGAGCTACCAGGGAACCCCTGCTATCAGAGTTCTGTGAAAATAATTAGAAGAAATTAGTTAGTGCCACTTCACATTTTGAGGGCGGAGGACCAGGAAGCAGAAGAGAGCATCTCACAATATACAGTTAATGTATAAAGCTATTTGGGGTCTTAGAAAGACCACAGGCTGGTGTTTTCATCATGAAATAGGAAAATGGATATATTTGAACGGACAACTGCATTATTCTTGCATATATTCACTGAGAGGTTAAAAAAAATGGTTTATAACTTTTTAAAAAGTTTTGGCAGTACAAAAATCATTTCACATATTCTTTCATTGGTAGTAAATATACAACCAAGTTTTATGTGGGCTTCCATTTTTAAATTACTGCTTATTAGAACCCACATTTGGTTCCAATCTCTTCCATTTAGAAAGATACAGTGTTTGGTTTGGCTTTTTTTTTTTTTTTTTAAGGAGTAGGCTTTATTAATCTAGCTCTCTAACACTAGAGGCTAAAATTCAACTGGATTATAACTAACTATATAAATAGTGCTGCCAGCAAGCCACAAGGGGTTAGGGGCCTGGCCACAGACATCCAGCAAGATCAGCCTCCAAACATATAATTGGCAGGACTTTTGTCCTTTCATAGTGTTACAGAAGATAACAATGTGTTGTACAATTGATGTTATATTAAATTTGCTGAGTTATAGTACCATAAGCCTAAGTTCGTGTGTGGGTGTATGTATGAAAAAATATAGATCAAACACCATTTATGCTTAGTACTACAAATGGGCTAACAATTTAACATTAACAATCTGAGATATATTGGCAAATGTAGCATATTTATTTATTCCTTTGATAAATATTTTTTCAAATACGTAATTACTGAAGGCACACATCAATTTTCCTGAGTGTAAGAATACCCTACTGAAAAAACACACTTAGTGACTGCTCTTAGAAATTTTAGTTTACTGGGAAATATGGGCAATAAAAGAAGTAATAAATAAAGCGCCATGAATGTTAGAAAAGGAGAAATTTGGGGAACAATAGAAGTATAGAGCACAGAAACAAAAAATTCGTGTTGGAGGAAGTGATATTTTGGCTTCATCTCAGAAATTAGCCAGTGAATGTGTGATGTGTATGTGTCATGGTGTGGTGGGTGTTGAGATCTTCACACCATATTTACTGGTAATTTACTAAGTCTCTTTTGGAAAACATATATTGCAATTTTTTTGGTGTTGCAATTCTTTTTTGGAAGGAGAAACAAGAGAAATCAATGATAAGCAATGATACTGCCAACACCCAGTTCCGTCCTCTACTGTATCTACACGTTGCCCTACTGATAAAAAGGCACAGGCTATTCTGAGAAACCAACATTTCTCCTAGAGAGGTTAACCGAAGCAGCAAAAACTGACAGGTACAAAATAAGTCAAATATTAGGTGTGACCAGATCCTTATCCTGGACAATGTTGTGATATGGAGATTTAATTTTACCATGCAGTTTGATGGAACGATCATGGCCAGAGTCAATTTCACGTAAAATTATCTGTCCCAGCTTAATCTAAGCGAAAGGAAACATTTTAGAGATTTTTGTAATGAGCACTACCTTCCAGACAGGGAGTTGGCCCACCCCTGTGGCCCGCAGGCCAAATCCTCCTTGTTTTAGCTATTTAATCACACAAAGGATCCCTGAAGGCCCACTCAGATGAGTCCAGATGAGCTCAGGGAAAACAGAGGGAGAAGAGCGAGTCTGTCCTTGGCAGGCACAGGGCGGGTCACTTGGCTCAGATGAATCTATTGGGCTTTCACATCTCTCGACCACCCCCTGTGCTCTTAGATGTCATCATTTTACCCTCCTTCTCAGAGCTGCCTTGTAAAATTCATGGGAAACTTTCAGAAGCTACTGAAGAAGTAAGAGGGTAAAAAAAGCACAGTAGATGTGTTCACAGCAGCTGTGAAGTAGGTTCCATTTTTAACAGCTATTCTGAATTCTCTTCTTCACATGGAAATAAAATTGGTAAATCTAAGCACTAATCTGGACATAGGAAAAGAATATTCGACACTTACAAGCAGCAAAATCATTTATGAGAGTTCTAGGTACATTATCTCATTATGCACATAATAAAAAGATGAGTTTTAAGCAAACAATTTAGTGATAAATAAAACTAATAATTCCATCTGTCACTGACAGATGGAATAAACCTATGGTTTAAATAAAAATTTAAACCAAAAGTTTATATTAAAAATAAACCTATGGTTTAAAAGGCCAAAAAACAGAAAAGAAGAAAGAAGGAACTTGCCAGAAAGTTTACTGGCAAGATACACATGACTGAATTTTTTTTTAAGTAGACACACATAGGTGTGGAAAGAAACTGCAGAGAGAAAGGATTAGGACAGTTCAGTTCAGTTCAGTCACTCAGTTGTGTCCGACTCTTTGCGACCCCATGAATCTCAGCACGCCAGGCCTCCCTGTCCATCACCAACTCCCGGAGTTCACTCAGACTCACGTCCATCGAGTAGGTGATGCCATCCAGCCATCTCATCCTCTGTAGTCCCCTTCTCCTCCTGCTCCCAACCCCTCCCAGCATCAGAGTCTTTGACTCTTTTCCAATGAGTCAACTCTTCGCATGAGGTGGCCAAAGTACTGGAGTTTCAGCTTCAGCATCATTCCCTCCAAAGAAATCCCAGGGCTGATCTTCTTTAGAATGGACTGGTTGGATCTCCTTGCAGTCCAAGGGACTCTCAAGAGTCTTCTCCAACACCACAGGTCAAAAACATCAATTCTTCGGCACTCAGCCTTCTTCACAGTCCAACTCTCACATCCATACATGACCACAGGAAAAACCATAGCCTTGACTAGACGCACGTTTGTTAGCAAAGCAATGTCTCTGCTTTTGAATATGCTATCTAGGTTGGTCTTAACTTTCCTTCCAAGGAGTAAGCGTCTTTTAATTTCATGGCTGCAGTCACCATCTGCAGTGATTTTGGAGCCCAAAAAAATAAAGTCTGACACTGTTTCCACTGTTTCCCCATCTATTTCCCATGAAGTGATGGGACCGGATGCCATGATTAGGACAGAGAACCTCAAATTTCTTTAGGATCCAATCCCTCTGGTTTAATTAAAAGAAAAGATACAGAGAAAATAGTGGGGAGATGTGAATTCTATACAAAATTTTCGGATTAGGACAGAGAACCTCAAATTTCTTTAGGATCCAATCCCTCTGGTTTAATTAAAAGAAAAGATACAGAGAAAATATTAGGGAGATGTGAATTCTGTACAAAATTTTGGATTCCCATCCAATTTAAGAAATGTTTATAGAAGATAAATTACATTGAGTGATGCAAAGATGAGGGAGAGAAGGAAGATGGTTTAATCAGAGAGAAGGAAGAAGGGAAAGAGTCCACAGAGGGAGAAGTCTGAGAAAAGCAGAGGAGGGGTAAGTGAGGTTCTTGCTGAGGGAGTGTGTGTGTGTATGTGTGTGTGTATGCGAGTGTGTGCTAGTTGCTCAGCTGTATCTGACCCTTTGTGACCCCATGGACTAGTCTGTCAGGTTCCTCTTTCCATGGAATTCTCTACTCAAGAATACTGGAGTGGGTTGCCGTTTCCTTCTCCAAGGGATCTTGCTGACCCAGGGATCGAACCTGCGTCACCTCTGCTGGCAGGCAGATTCTGTACCATGTGAGCCACAAGGGAAGCCCGAGGGAATATTAACCAACAATTATTACCAAACGGCAGTATTTTAAGCTAGAAAATAAAAAGAAGAAAAGTCCTGCTCAGTAATTCTCACAGATAGCCTTTAAAAACAGCAAGGTTTTCTCATTGTTCCTCTTGAGGATTTGCGCTGAACTACCCCATTTATACCAGCAGTTGCACACTGGGATCTGTTGTCCAAATATGGCTGGCTCCATGTATAATTTTTCTGCATAGTGATTTTGTATTTGTATGTTTATGGGGGGATTTTTGTCAACATTTAAATTTTGGCACTATTTACATTTTTTTTTTTTTTAATAACAGATTTCTAGTTTCTGTTGAAAAAAATTGAAAAATCTGGCAGGACTGGGATCATTTGCCCAATTTGCCCCGATCAACACCAGCCCGTGTCATTTATTTCTTTTGACTGCCTCTGCAGACATTTCAGCCTGTGCTCTCCTCATCTATACCTGTACCAGCATCAGGCATTTTCAGGACCTATTCAGACACAGAAGAGGCCCTAGAGAGCATACGATGACTGACTCCGAGATCTATTTCTTACTTTCTTATTACAGAAATTTAAAAATTCTCTCAGTGCAACTAGAGATTATTATACTAACTAAAGTAAGTCAGAAATAGAAAGACAAATACTGTATGATATTAATTATATGTGGATCTAAAATATGCTGCAAAGGAACCTACCTATGAGACAGAAACAGAATCACAGACATAGAGAACAGACTGGTAGTTGCCAAAGGGTAGGGGGTTGGAGGAAAGACAGAGCAGAAGGTTGGGATTTAGCAGATATAAGTTTTTTTTATATAGAATGGATAAATAACAAGGTCCTATTGTATAGCACAGAGAACTATATTCAGTATCTTGTGACAGACCATAATGGAAAAGAATATTTTAAAAAGTATATATATATATATATATATACACACACACACATATATATATAAAATGCATGTATTGCATGCATGCTCAGTCACTTCAGTAGTGTCTGACTCTTTGCAATCCCATAGACTGTAGCCCGCCAGGCTCCTCTGTCCATGGGATTCTCCAGGCAAGGATACTGGAGTGGGTTGCCATGCTCTCCTCCAGGGGATCTTCCCGACTCAGGAATCGAACCCACATCTCCTGCATTGGCAAATGGATTCTTTAGCACTGAGCTACCAGGGAAGCCCTTATATATAACTGAATCGCTTTGCTATACAGCAGAAATTAACACATTATAAATCAACTATATGTCAGTAAAAATATTGATAAGAAAATAATTTAAAATTCTGTCAAAATTACTTATTTGCCTATCTATTTTCCTACTAGACTTAAAACTCCACCAGAAAAAACAAACTGTTAAAAAACCTCAACCAATGTTTGATCCATCATTTCCTTCCAAGCATTTAATATAACCAGTAAGTGATTCAATGAATCTTGAAAGCCACAGACAATCCCACAATAACCAAGCACTAGACCAGAGGCCCAAAACACAGCCCCGACCAACGCCCATGGAAACTCATGACTCACCGGAATACAGTCCATCTGCTTTATGGAAACTAACTGCTTCTGTTCCGACCCACTTGATATGTAAGTCGACAACTGGAAAGGAAAATGTGAGTTCGTCAATATGGCAAGATACTTCTGAACCAAAAGGGAAACTCCAGGATAAGAGTGAGAGGAGATAAAATAAGCTATATATTCATAGTAGAGTCAAATTTTATGCACCGTAATACAAATGTTTCACAGGGGAGGGAGTTGGGGCAGGTGGAGAAAATGTAGCTTTCTTTAATTGCTATAGTGATCTATTGCCTTCAAGCCCCTAGTCCTGCTGATTCAGTGGAATAAATTTGTTAATAAAAAGAATGTTTTAATAAATTATCAAAACCACAGTCTCTTGCAAGCTAAAGCAAAAGCATTTGTAATTAGTCCAAAGTTTGAACACTCTATTAGACCCAACCATTTCATTTTTCTCAAGCAGTCTTCCTTCCTCCTCCTCTGTCTCAGTGTAACATCCAGACATCATGGTGCTCAGGGGTCTCTGAGCTTTCCTCTGAATCACCAGGGAATGATGTTGATGATCTCATGCAAGGTAACTGCTCTGATCTGGCCCCGGCTACTCTGAATTGTGTTGCATTCTACACTGTGGCACTCCATATTCTTGCCTGGGAAATCCCATGGGCAGAGGAGCCTGGAGGGCTACAGTCCAGGGAGGGTTGCAAAAAGTCAGACACGACTGAGCACAGCACCATGCTATGTCGTGGCTAATCTTACACATCCCTTGGTTAAGTAATGGTTTTGTACTGCGTTTCTATTCTAATGCTAACCACCGTAGTTAGCATTAGATTCTACAGATTTAAGGACACAGTCCCCAACAAGACTGCCTTCAGTGCAGATGCCAATCACAAGTTCAGGGATCCCCAGGACACCACAAGTCTGACCAGCTGGCTCAAATCCTGGGAGTTCCCAAGATCTCCACTCAGGTTTGATCATTTGCTAGAATGACTAACAGAACTCAGGAAAGTGCTATACTTACAACTAAAGTTTTATTATACAGGATACAAATCTGGACTGGCTAGATGAAGAGACACTTAAAGATGAGGTCTGGAAGGGTCCCAAAGGCAGAGCATCTGTGCCTTCTCTCCATGGAAACCAGAGTGTGTCATCCTAATCAGAAAGTTCCACCAAGCTTCAAACTACACTTATCAAACTCGTCTTTAAATTCTGTCCTCCCCTCCCCGCCTGCAACATCCACAACCACACACTTTGAAACTGTAATAAAACACTAGGTTAGAAGAGAAAAGGGCTTGAAGCATATAGACAATTTTCCTCCCCAAATTGTCTAATTTTGATAAAATTGGGAGATGTAATTCGTGCTGCAATTCATGGGGTCGCAAAGAGTCGGATACGACTGAGCGAGTGAACTGAACTGAGCTGAATTCATTTATATATTAGGAAATTCATTTTACAAAAGGGACCCTTGAATACATCAAGTACTGGATACCTCTGTTGAGGGGAATGATGAGACTTTTACTTTTATATTGCATATAAAACATGTTTCACTTTCTTGTATTTTTGTGTTTAAAATGTTTTAAACAAATAGAAAAATTAGTCAGTCAAAATACATTCTTCCTCTTGTTTTTGAACAAGGATGTAGTTTCAAGAGGGACATAATTGGGATAATGAGAAAGGCAAAGGGTCCCATCTAGTTGCCCCAGATCAGTGCCTCTGAGACATGAGACCCAGGTCACTCTTGCATCCATAGGTTAATACAGGGGGAACACAAGTCAGGTGTTGATGCCATCAGGATTCTGATGGATTGTTAGTAGGATCAGGATGCCTTCTGCCTTCTCCCCAGACTCACAGAGCTCCTATGGACTCCTCTCTCTGAAAGTTTTCAGTCCTTCCAAGTTCTACTGCACAATTCCTCACTCAGTCATATTCATACAACCCCAGTTCATGTTCCAAGAATTTGTCTGTTCATTTGAGTGTTTGGTTCCACAGCATACATTTTGCCATAGATGCTGTATTATAAATGATGGTTAAATCCTCAAAACTGCCCACAAAAAGCTCTTTAAAGTTAATGTATTTGAAATATATATTACAGATAGTACCATATTAACTATGCTTAACCAACATGTATAATAACCATGTTTATAGAGAGGAAAACATATTTCATTTTGCAACTAGAGATGCCAGAATTGTACCTGGAGAGAGGAGAATTGAGAGTAAGAGGACATTAGTCAGGGGGGAAACCGAGGACTTCGTCATTTTATGGACATCAGAAGAAGTACCTGACCTGGGCATCTGTTGCCCTTAATCAGTTCATCTTTTATCCAGAAATGATAGTTTGACTTTACTTTGGAGAACTACCCCTACCCTTCTCGGTGTATGTGCTTTGGATGGTCTTACCTTCCCTATGACTCCAAGGTGGGGAATGCATGACCCAGGCAGTCCTGGCCACAATTAGTGGTTCAGCGATGGCCATGGTCTTTCTCTCCAATTAGATCCCGGACAATAGGAAGGCGCATAGCATGACCTAAATACATTTGTATCTTCCAGGCGACATAGCACAGTGCAGAGTACTAACAACGCAGCCGTGTCCAGGTAAGGAAGAGAAGGCAGCTGATCTGAGACCACGTGTCAGGCTTTTTACATAGCCTACTGAAGTGTTATGTAACTTCCTGGAACAATAATTGTTGCCAATTAG
Organism: Bubalus kerabau; assembly: GCF_029407905.1. Classification (NCBI taxonomy): domain Eukaryota; kingdom Metazoa; phylum Chordata; class Mammalia; order Artiodactyla; family Bovidae; genus Bubalus; species Bubalus kerabau. The sequence goes on from NC_073626.1 coordinate 157,881,997, forward strand.
TGTTTTACCGGAAACCTGTTATATTCTGGAAATAAAATCTAAATAATCATATTAACTTTAAAATATTTGATTTAAGTTTTTTAATAGGACTATGATAAGAAAAATACATAATTCTCCTTAACAATCTTATAGTGGTACATAGCTCACTTGCCATAAGAAGTAACAATAATAATGTCTGCTCTACCTGACTCACAGGTTAAAAATCCTCTCTTGAGAGTTTTAAAGATTAAAAGGGATACATTTTGTGAATGAATATACAGATAGTATTATTATCATTACTGTTATTATTATTGCCATCTCTTATCCATTCAAATCAATTAAGACATGAAAAACAAGTCAGGACTGATTGAAGCCATGTAAGCTACAAACTTCTCTATAATTTGAGATGAATGAATAAATTAAACCATATCTCACACACACACACACATACACAAACTCACACAACACCTGCCAAAGAATCTTAAATATGATTATTTAAGGATGAGATGGTTGGATGGCATCACTGACTTGATGGACATGAGTTTGAGCAAACTTTGGGAGCTGGTGATGGACAGGGAAGCCTGGTGTGCTGCAGTCCCTGGGGTCTCAGTCAGACATGACTGAGTGACTGAACTGAACTGAATATAAATAAAATAAGTGCTAATTGTGTCCCTAGGGAAGTGATGATTTTTCTTATAATTCGGCAATGCTGCTGCTGCTGCTAAGTCGCTTCAGTCATGTCCGACTCTGTTCGACCCCATGGACTGCAGCCTACCAGGCTCCTCTGTCCATGGAATTTTCCAGGCAAGAGTACTGGAGTGGGGTGTCATTGCCTTCTCCAATTCGGCAATAGAACTCCTTAATAATAGGAATTTGCATTCATGTTGTTGGTTAACAGCTTTGCCTCAACACATGAAAGTATTCATCTCTATTCTAAACATCATTTTTTAGTAGTTGTTGTTTTTTGCTCAAATAATGTATCTATTCTCTCAGATTGTTACCGGAGGATCTCTTTTAAAAACTGGCTGTGATTAGCTTGGCTTTGAGTTTGTACCGCAGGAGCCTCAGAGACCATACAGAAACCTTGATTTCCCTGGTACAAGTCTGTTCCTCATTATCTCAAATATATCCTTACTTGGAAACTACACCCACGTTCTTTCAAATATCATCCAGTCTGAAACAGTATAATGATCTTCCCTATCTGAGGACACAGTAAGAGCAAGTGGCAGGAGAGGGAAAATGAATCAGTGACTTTTTGTCCCTGACTCTGCCCTGGGCATCCTGTCTCATTATCTGGGAGAAAGGGCAGAAGACTGCCTACCTCCCCAAAGAGTACCTACCAACAGCTTAAAATATTCAGCCAGTGGTCTGAGCCTTACTTTCAGTGAGTTCTCAAGAAAACATGCGGCACTGGAGCACCTGAAGAACCAGCACGGTTAAACCATGGATGCTTTCAAACCAAGCATCTTGCTTTCATTTCCATTTGTTTAAAAAGTAAATCAATGAATAAATAATAAAAAGCTCCAGACAGAGCATTGTATAGCAAGGCATTTGTCAAAGAGCCAAAGAAATCTGGACATCATCAATTACACTGGAAAAGCATATTGTAATGCAGGATTAGGGCAATGAGGCCAGTACAAAACTCCAGCAGGGAAAGTCAGCATGAAATTCCACTCGTAAATTCAGCAGCAACTCTGACTATAACCAGTCCTTCAGCTTTGAAATGAGAACCTCTTAGAAATCACTGTTCTTTTCATCTAGAGGCAACACGTGCTAAGTCCTTCAGTCATGTCTGACTCTTTGTGACCCTATGGACCATAGTCCACCATGCTCCTCTGTCTAAGAGGCTTCTCCAGGCAAGAATACTGGAGTGGGTTGCCATTTCCTCCTCCAGGGGATCTTCCAGACCAATGGGTCGAATCCATATCGCTCATGTCTCCTACACTGGCAGGCAGATTCTTTTTACCACTAGGGCCATCTGGGAAGCCCACCCAACTCTAATTCCAGATCTGCCCAACGTGGACCAAGAAACTTGAGCAGAGCATTACAGCAAGTGCCAAGGACAGTTCCCTACACATGGTGCACATTTGTGGCTAAATTTACATCTACCTCTCTGTTCCTAAGATTTCTTATTTAGAAAATAACCCCATTAACACAGTAAATAACATTCCCATGCTTACACCATGTACCACTACATCATTCTTCCTGGTTTAAAAACTATTCTCATATTCATACTCTCATGAAACATTCATATTAACTGTGGAACAAAGATGAAACAAGTGTTATTATCATGTCACAGATGAGATAAAGCTCAGGTTCATTAATTAGCAGTCACACAGCTATTAATAGTAGGTTATGTAGCTATTTAACTCTTCATAGAGTTGTTGGATAACTTCCAAGAGAACGCATCTAAAATTACCTGGTAGGTAGGAAAGACCCCATAAGTAGTAGTTATATGGAGAGGTAGGGCACAGTAATTAAATCATAGGTTTTGAGTTTTGTATCTAGGCTTCATCACTTATCAGTGTTGTGAGATTAGGAAAGCTTCTAAACCTTCTTGAATTCATTTCCCTCACCTGTGAAACAGGAATAAGAATTGCTACCTCATTCAATTGTTGTGAAAAGTAGATGAAAAACCATAGACAAAGCACATAACACATAACTCAGATTCTCCAAGCATGTTATTACCTCTGTAAGTGATAAATGTGAAAATAAAACAAGATAACTTACATGATGATAGAACAAAGTCATGACTGAAAACACTTTGAAGGAAAAATCCAAAGCAAAGAGAATGGACGAGAAAAAGAAGCAGACTGACTGAAAGTAAAAATCATTGCTTCATTATAATAACTTACTAATTATTTTTGCTATTGAAAATCCATAGTATCATGAACCTAGCTCACTTCAAATGAGATAATATAATGGGGAAACAATTGCGCAGGACATGAGAGTGGAGAAAAAGAGTTGAGGAGGCAGGAAACATACTTCAATTCTTAAAATGCCTTACTCTTAGGATCATCTAAAGTTATTACAACTCTATATAAGGAAATTTAGCAAGAGGCAAAGACAAGAGAGAAGTTAAAAACACAGGGTTACCAAAGTGTGAGGGAGCAATTTGAGAGGAGTTGGGAAGAAAATGTTGACAATAAATTAAAGCCTTAAAGGAAGGAGATTTACCGAGCAGACTATGCTGATCGGTCAAAAACATGGCATTACGTCCACCACCTCCTTTTACTCTCATGATCACTATCACTTATTAAAAGTGAGTTGGACATCTTTTACTGTGCAGCTATCTTTGTAGAAAGGTCTTCTCACTCTTTCTTTCCAGGAGAAGGTCAGATCTGTCTCCTGGATTTCTGTACAAGAGATGCTGAGCAGCCTCTGCCTCCTCCTCAAGCTTCAAAATGGCAGTTGAGGACTTTTTCAGACTCCGTCCAGGTGGGCAAGATGGTTTTGAGAGTCCAGGATCATTTTTAAGAACCACAATTCCACTAGTAGCATTATGATGCTTATTTCTCTCCAACGCCTTTCTGGCACCTGAAGGAATTTTTCATATTAATTTTCTAATGATCTATCTTGGAAAGAGACAGTAGTAGGCTTCCTCTTTTGTACTGTTTCCTTCAAAAAAATGCCAGATAGTTTTAATGTATTAGCATTTCAATAAAACTAATCCTTTCTTTATAATAAATTATAACAATCTTGTAAAAGGCAGCATTGAGATATATATATATCATCAGTTCAGTTCAGTTCAGTTCAGTCACTCAGTCGTGTCCGACTCTTTGCGACCCCATGAATCGCAGCACGCCAGGCCTCCCTGTCCATCACCATCTCCCGGAGTTCACTCAAACTCACGTCCATCGAGTCGGTGATGCCATCCAGACATCTTATCCTCTGTTGTCCCCTTCTCCTAATGCCCCCAATCCCTCCCAGCATCAGAGTCTTTCCCAATGAGTCAACTCTTCACATCAGGTGGCCAAAGTATTGGAGTTTCAGCTTTAGCATCATTCCTTCCAAAGAACACCCAGGACTGATCTCCTTCAGAATGAACTGGTTGGATCTCCTTGCAGTCCAAGTGACTCTCAAGAGTCTTCTCCAACACCACAGTTCAAAAGCATCAATTCTTCGGCATTCAGCTTTCTTCACAGTCCAACTCTCACATCCATACATGATCACTGGAAAAACCATAGCCTTGACTAGACAGACCTTTGTTGGCAAAGTAATGTCTCTGCTTTTCAATATGCTATCTAGGTTGGTCATAACTTTTCTTCCAAGGAGTAAGCGTCTTTTAATTCCATGGCTGCAATCACCATCTACAGTGATTTTAGAGCCCCCCAGAATAAAGTCTGACACTGTTTCCACTGTTTCCCCATCTATTTTCCATGAAGTGATGGGACCAGATGCCATGATCTTCATTTTCTGAATGCTGAGCTTTAAGCCAACTTTTTCACTCTCCTCTTTCACTTTCATCATGCACATATATGTGTATGCTACTGCTGCTGCTGCTGCTAAGTCGCTTCAGTCATGTCCAACTCTGTGTGACCCCATAGACGGCAGCCCACCAGGCTCGCCCATCCCTGGGATTCTCCAGGCAAGAACACTGGAGTGGGTTGCCATTTCCTTCTCCAACGCATGAAAGTGAAAAGTGAAAGTGAAGTCACTCTGTCGTGTCCGACTCTTCGCAACCCCATGGACTGCAGCCTACCAGGCTCCTCAGTCCATGGGATATTCCAGGCAAGAGTACTGGAGTGGGGTGCCATCGCCTTCTCCGATATATGTGTATATGTGTGTGTATTTGCATTATATTTATGTTCTTTATACAAAAAATACAAGCCAAATATAAAAAATAAAACAGAATTAATTGGTTGATTCCCTGACTAATGTGTGTGTGCTCAGTTGTGTCCAACTCTTTGTGACTGCATGGACTGTAGCTCTCCAGGCTCCTCTGTCCATGGGATTCTCTAAGCAAGAACACTGGAGTGGGTTGCCATTTCCTCCTCCAGGGGACCCAGAAATTGAACCTACATCTCCTGCATTGGCAGGCAGAGGTACAACATAGATATTATGCCTGAAATTAAATTAAATGGCATCTGAGTTTTCAAAGTTAAGGCAAGGGGCCCATAAGGGTACTTGCCAAAAGGGGTCTGTGGACACTACCTGACTTGGGCAGTCAGTGCCATGACTTCAAGTTCTGCTAAAGGGGTCCCTACAATAGCCCCCTAAAGAAGGAAGTGTCCTTAACAGTGGCTGATGTACAAATTTCCATGTCTATAATTTGTAAATCTTCCCACTTGACGGCAACTTGCTGGGCTAGGATAGATACTTCACCAAGATCAGCCAATGTCTAAAATGATTCGTAGCCTCTGTGAACTGAAGATGGAAATAGGTGTTCAGCAGAGGAATCAGAAAGGTAAACACAACAAAGCTGAGTTATATTAATGACAAACCATAATCCATGAATCATCCCATATGGCTGGACAGAAAAATGGCGATTCTTTGAGTTTCTTCATCATCATGAGATTTGGCTGTTACTATGGTTTCTGGTCTTCCCTCAGAGCCTAGTAATTCCATTTCTCATGCATTCAAGAGGGCATATGGCTAAGATTTCTTATTTACATGTGTATCCTCTAAGCACTTAGGCCTATTCCTTGGAAAGAGAAAAGCATAGTGAGCACAATGACTCTAAGAGTCTCCTTTTTTTCCTCATGGAAACTTTTAATTAGAAAACCTTGACTCTCTCAACACTCAACTAATCCTGCCACAATGACTCTCTGCCCAAACCATGGGTGTTTACCTTGGACTGCCTTCTATTCATCTGTATGCCTTGTCTCCCAAATCAATTATGAGCTTTTGGAGGAGAAAGAACTCTGTCTGGATCTGGTATAAAGTTGACCAGTCATTTTCAAAATGGTCTGGACTAAAGATTGCACTTCATCAACACTTTCTTCAGTGGGTAAGCAAACACCCTCTTCCTCCAGGGATAAAAATGACGCAAGCGTGTTCTATTTCTTATCTTTTTTGCTTTTTTTAAATTAATCTCTCCCAGCAAGCCTACATTCCCAAACCATTTGCACAATATATTCAGTATGTTTAAGGGATCAGAAAGCTTCCTAGTCCAGTTAGGGGTATGTTGACTGAGACTTGTTCCTGTATACTTCTAGTATATTTTTTTAAAAAAATCTTATCCTTTTATCTTATGTCTTTGAAAATCTACATTTCTCACATAGATCTTAAATATGACACATCATCACAGATACTATATTTGAGCATTTTGATCAAAATTCTCCTTGTTTTTTACCCCATGATTTGTATAACCTCAAATAACTGTGAAATCTGTCATACACTTGTTCCTGCAGGAGAGATAAAAGCCAGTGAAAGCAAACCTCACAGGAATTCAGGGCTCCCCAGCACTCAGCATTCACAAGCTCACTAAGTATATCTCATCTTGACTTCCAGGTGCAAACAGCAGATCCAGTTCACCATTATAAGTCAATTGTTTGTTCACAATATTCACACCTTCATTGCACAACCAGTATGTGCCAGGTGCTTTCTAGCAACACTATTCCTCCATAAAGAGCACTGGCAGAAATAAAACATTCAAAGCAGATAATACTAGGTTTATAAAATAAATTGCAGGAAAGTACAGGCTAGAAATGGGGCTGTATCTATTTTTTTCCCACTATAACCCACTATAACGGTTATAGTGGGAAATACAATCAATATTAAAAACAGAGTGAGAAAAGAATTGATACATGTATATGTATAACTGAATCACTTTGCTGTATACCTGAAACTAACACAACACTATTAATTAATTATACACCAATAAAAAATTAAAAAAATTTTTTTTATACTGAAGATTAAGAAAGATTGAATCCTAATGAAAGGAAATGTAAATATGTGTAGATATATGCTTTATGAGGTTGATTTTTATGTAAGATTGTATAAAAGCTGTGACTTGGATTTAGAGGTGGGTACTTTGCACCATAAAATACTTTTATGATCAATGTAACCCCACTTCTCACTTCTGATAAGTCAGGGGTCTGACTAGAGTCTTCTCTGAAGTTAGAGTTTTTTGGTTTGTTTGTTTTTTTTTTTTTTTTTTGCAGAAAGGATACAAGTTTCTCTAGTCACTCTTACCTCATACACAGCCACTAGCATTATCCAAGAAAACACTGACATTTTATGGTGCTAAGTACCTTGGTCAGTATTCCCACTCCTCTCTTCAACTTTTTACATTCTTTCCTAACCCCATTCTCCAACCTCCATCTCCATCTTCCCACTCAGCAAAATAATTCTACTTGCATCTTTTTTCCATAAGGATGTGTTTCTCTTATACTTGTATTCTCCTACTGCTTAACGAATCAACTGCAGCTGGCCTTATCAAAAAACATAAGCCGCATGCTACACATCAGAATGGTTTAACACAGTGTCAAATTCTGACCTGCGTTTAGCTTTGGCTCTGTAAACTTACCCTCGATGCCAAATGTCACGTTTGACGTAGAAGCAATTGCTGTGCTGTTTAAATGTTCCTGACAGCATCTAAATCCATTACTTCATTGAGATATTTTGCTCAATGTCTTCTTCCTTCTATGGATGAATTAATTGTGTCCAACACTGGCCATCCTCACTCCAGAGCCCAGCCAGCTATGACAACCCAGTCAACAACTCTGGGATTGAGTCCCCCTCCCTCCTGATTTATGGAGGTTCAGACAATCTGTACCAGCAAGAAAAGAAAGATGCATTGAAGGGAAAGACGACCGGGGTAGATTTTACTCTTTTACTTACGGTAGCTTGAATCATAGGAAAGTGATGTTTTTGTCAGTCAAACATGGTCAAACAACAATTTTGTGTGATTCAGTGCAATGCATAAAACAATGCACTCACAGTTCAACAAAGTCACAAACACTATCATACACCACGAGAGTGAAAATGAAAGGGGTCTTAAAAGATCAGTGCTTGCTGTTATACATTAAACACCACAAGTATGGAAATGTTCTTTAAAAGTGTATATGCTTGAAGGCTTAACCTTCAATGCTTTTATTTTTAAATACTGAACAAGAGTGACAGAACCCCTGCTCCTCGTCGGAGGAAATGAAAGCACCACACCCAGACAAGCAAGATGGATGGAAAAACATGCGAATGAAGAACACTTTTCTTATTTTGCTCCAGGATCCAAAGGACTGATTCAAGAGGGTGCTTCACTGTGGTTGATAACTCATCCAAACACGAACCTCAGAGGGGGCACCACCCTCCCACAGGGTATGGGAGGAGAGACTGGCCCAGAGAGGCATGACTAATGCAAGGTCATCCAGGAGTCTGCAGGCTGAACATGTCGTGAACCTCAACACTACCAATGTCTGGCCTTTGCTTCACCAGGAGCTTCACTTCCTCTTTAAAAGACATGACCAAGGAATACAAAACCAAAGGCCTTCATTGCCCCAGCCAACCCATTTAAGGAAGAAACACAGACACTCCTTTCTGCAAATCTACTCCTTTGAGAAATCCAGACATTTGATGGGCAATAATACATCTTTCAATTTTTCCTTCCAAGGTCATCTTCAACTTCATATTCCCCAGAGTTTTATATGTAAGAGTCTCTCCTATAAAACAACATACACCTGCAAGCATACACACTAAGTATCTGAGTTCTATCTCAAATATAAGAATCAAGCAAAACTTAGAGCTCAAATATCTGTGGTGAATTAAGGGTACAGTTAAAAAGTTATTCCAATAAATGAAACTTTATTTAGACTATCCAGGGAAAATGCTACTATAAGGTTGTAATTATTATAGCATTGTATACTTTGGTCCATGATTTCCAGACTTTTGCCCCAAAATATGGGTTTTAAATCAAAATGATATTCAGATTCCTTTAAAAAGAAATTCAGCTTAAATGATGGGCATGCTACACAGATACTGTGTGTGCATATCTGGAAAACATACACACAAACTGGCTCCCAGAGCTGTGGCTCTATCCTGACAAACTTTTGAAATTATTTAAATAGCTTACTTCAAATCCATTTAAAAAGAAAAACAAATGGGAACATAGAGTTACCATCTAACCAAATCTCTCACCTCTAAATAAATAGAACAAAAGGATAACATGCATAATTGAAACCCACAGGCTCCCAAATCTTATTTAAGGCACCACTTTTCATATTAATTTTTACCATACTTTGACCAGAACCCCTAAAAATAAGAACCATATGTTCAAATTCTTCTCCTTCTCCACATTTCAAACTTTATTCCACTTAACAAATATTTATTGAGCACCTAGATGATGCACATCACAGAGCTAAATGCTGATGGAAACATAAAAATAAAAGAGGGAATCATCAGCTTCCAGGAAAATAATATCCCAAAGAGAGAAAAATCATGAGACCATTAAGTCAGTTTCTCACCGTGTGCTCCTAACAACACACACTCCTTGATTTAACAGTTTTTATATGAAAAACTAGTTCCACAGCCAAATAGATTTGAGAACTGCAACACTGAGCAAAGTTAAATAATTTTGGGTAGCACCTTTCAGAAGCTTGACTGGGCACATATGAATTATGAAGCTGTAAGACAGGGAGTCTGTAGGACTTCCTGTGTAGCTTGATCATGGGACCGGTTTTATGTGCATCACCTTCCACCAGGAACATTTGGGGAGACATTGGGCTAAGTGATTCACAGCTTATTGTCTGTTCACTTCACTTGGGAAGTCTAGAGGACAAAGACCAGGTGCAGTGTTTGGAGATCTCCTAGGGGAGAGTGAATCCTGAGCTGGACTCTGAGAGAATAGAATTTGGAAAAATAAAAGAGGAAAGGAAAGGAAGAGAAGGAAAGATAGAGATTTCTTAGAAGAGAACACATGAGTCCCACAAAGTCTAGAGCATGAATGAGCATGGCACATTTAGATGTCGACAGAGAGAGTGGACTTCCTGGAGAGAAGGGCTCACGGGAAGGAATGAGGAATGGCAGCATAAGAATATAAAGGCTGAATGAATGAATCTGGTGTTAGCTAATTTTTCCAATTCTCCCAACAACCCTGAAAGATAGGCATTATTCCTGAGGTCATTTTACAGATCAGGAAACTGACTTAAGGAGAGTAAGAAACTTCCCTAAGGTCTCATAGACAGTAAATAGCCAAGCTCTATTTGATCCCAAGTGCATCTGATCAGTGGAGAAGGCAATGGCACCCCACTTCAGTACTCTTGCCTGGAGAATCCCATGGACAGAGGAGCCTGGTAGGCTACAGTCCACGGGGTCGATAAGAGTTTAACATGACTGAGCAACTTCACTTTCACTTTTCACTTTCATGCACTGGAGAAGGAAATGGCAACCCACTCCAGTATTCTTGCCTGGAGAATCCCAGGGGCAGGGGAGCCTGGTGGGCTGCCATCTATGGGGTCACACAGAGTCGGACATGACTGAAGCGACTTAGCAGCAGCAACATCTGATCAGAAAAACAGTGGAAATCAGTTGGATAGGACTTCAAAAGCAAAATGGGATGGAGGTGTATTTTTGTATTAGAGACATTAGAGGTTTCCAAGTACTGCAGATTTCTCAGAAGGGAACTGGCATGAAGCTGGTGTTTTAGAAAGATAAGCTTAACAATGGTGCCCAGGATGAATTAGAGGAGGAAGGAAATCAAATCTGGGATGCCATGTGGAGGTTGTTTCAGTGACTCAACAAAAAGCTGGAGGAGCCTGAGGCAGTGGAAGTGAAGTGAGAGGACCAGTTGCTTGTGAGTGTAGTTTGGCTATTCAGAGTGGGAGAGGGAGAAGGAGCCACATTTGGTGGCTAATTGAATGTAGGTGTCAAAGGTGAGGAAGGAATCTAAAATGATCCCCCCTCAACTTTCTTGACTCTCTTCACCCTCAAATGAAGGTTTAAACACTGAACAATTGGAAGGATCCCTGAGACAGAAAAAGAATCCTGATATTTGACAGAGTTCCACAATGGGCAGTGGGGCTGGGTTATCACAGAGGACCACATACACAGGTGCATATATGTGTTTCCTTGAACAGCGACTATTAAAAACCAGGACTACTATCCTTCAGAAGTTTTAAGCTTTTGAGAGAAAGAGAGACTCTAGCAGGATAGACATTAGAGTCTTATGTAATCATATATACAATTGTATACATTTCATCACTTTGGCTGTTTCCTTTAGGCAAAAGAGAGTCATAAGTTCCACCCACATTCCAGAGGAGGGGAACACATAAGAATGTGAGCCCAGGAGCTTGGAATTATGGATGCTACCTTAGGAATCTGCCTGCCACAATCCCTAGCCAATTTAGACTATTTTTGCCTGGTTTTGAATTTATGTATTTGGGATCATACACCATGTATTTGTTGTGTCTATTTTACTTTTTCTTCTCTTTTTTGTTTATATGCATACCTACTTTTCTCATATGATTTACTGTTTTTTATAATTTATCTGTGTTTTGTATGTGGTTATGATTTACTCATTTTTATTTCTGTGTAATAAAAATGAGTACTTTGGCCACCTCATGCGAAGAATTGACTCATTGGAAAAGACCCTGATGCTGGGAGGGATTAGGGGCAGGAGGAGAAGGGGACAACAGAGAATGAGATGGCTGGATGGCATCACCGACTCGATGCACGTGAGTTTGAGTGACTCCGGGAGTTGGTGATGGACAGGGAGGCCTCGCATGCTGCAATTCATGGGGTCACAAAGAGTCGGACATGACAGAGCGACTTAAGTGAACTGATGATTTACTCATTTTTATTTCTGTGTAATAGTCTATTTAATGAAAACCAATAAATTACTTTTTAATCCTAAAAAAAAAAAAAAGAAGACGTTCCAAACTTTCCTTTAAAGGGAGAGTCTTTATTCTCAAACTTGGTTGAGAATCACTTATTTCAAAGTCAAAGGGAGAGTATCCAGAGGTCTAGTTCTAAACTGAGGGACCTTGAGCAAGTTCCTTCAACCTTTTCAACTCCAGTCTCTCATCTCCAAAATGGAAATGATGACTTAAGAAGAGCATTCAAGGCAGTAAATCCTATAATTCTCATAATCAAGACCAAATGACAGGTCTTTGGCTAGAGTTAAATGTCTTTGGGATGAGCTGTTTTCTGGTGCATCCCACCTCTCTTTTCCAGCGGACCTATGCATATGTGAAAACTTTCATAGTCCTGAGACACAAATCCAGTCTTTATTCTGAGGGGCCTCTGAGCCACACACGTGAAGTGACCAGTGACAGTTAGATTGTGACCAACAGCTACACTTCCTTCTAACACAAAAGGAGTTTTACCAAGTACTCCAGACATCTACTAGATGAACCAGTCTCTACAGAGAAGCCACACTTGTTGCTTTCTTACGGATATATGAATGAACTGAGACCCAACACATGGTAAGCGCCTAAATCTCAATTACAATGCCTCCATCCCACTTCTTTATTAGTTAAAAAAAAAAAAAAACCTGTCCATGAATGTGTAATGATTGCATTAAAGGCATGTAAATTTTTCATGAACTGGTCAGACAACCATTGAAAAGCTCAGTTCAAGTCACATTAATTTATTTTACTGAGTTCACCTTTCTCCTCGTAAGAGAAACATAAGCCCTTGCTTTTTGATTGGCTATAAACAGAACCTTTTGAGAGTCCCAATGTGGAGCTAATTTCTATCTCTAGGATCCTACCAGCATTTCCAAACTTCTTCATCAGTTTATACCTTCACAAGCCCTTTCAAACAAAAGGTAAAAATGAGATCAAGAAAGCTATAACATGACTACAAAAGGTGAGAAACCTTGGCTGGGGGACCCACAGATTGTGCACGGAATGAGGATTGCGAGAAATATTGAGATGGACACATCGTTCTTGCTGCTTCCTTACATGAGCCCAGCAAGGTTCTGCTTTATGTCAACAGCATGGGTCAACTCCCACAGGCATCTGCTCACATGGAAAACAGATAATGCACAGACCACATGAGCACTGCTTCACACTATTTTCTCCCTGGATATGAGAATGGGACTATGGCCAAGTTGGGGGCTCAATGGAAAGAATGAAAAAGCCCATTTTCTGAAACAGTCAAGGAGACTGGGGTCTGTAAAAATGGAATCCATCACTAAAACTCAGTGATGGCATGCACTTTCTTTTGGAGTGGAGTAAGAATGAAGCTGGAAGGATCCCAGAATCTAAAGTTGGTTTTGCCCAGAACAGATCCCAAGACAATGATTTGAGTTCGAGTAGATAAAAGAGATCCTTGGAAACACCGGAAGGAAAATGGGAAAGTAAGCAAGGGGGAAAAAATAATACAGAGGGAAGACGCTGTGGGTATCTGAGGCCTAATCCCCCTGGGTACAACTGGGATACAGGGTGGACTGCATCCCAGAGTTGTCCCACTGAAGGCTGAGGAGACAGGAACATTTATCCTCCACCTCCTTCTTGTCACTGATGAGGACTATTACAGGCACAGTAATTCCCTGGCAAGTCCTGATTGCCCTCACATACGCCAAGAGAAAGCTCTCAAACAGGATCCCTGTGCCTGCAGGGAACATTTGCTTCCACATGCACTGAAAAGACAAGCGCCAAAGAGACACAGCGGGAGCTCTGAAAATGTTTGCTAAAGTGTGTTGAAGAACTTTCAGGTATAATTGAAAACCAATAGGAGAGCGTTGAAGAGGTGGCGCACAGAGGATTTTTAGGGCAGTGAAAATATTCTGTAGGGTAATATTATAATAGTGGATTTTACATGTTACTATACATTTAGTCAGAGAAGGCAATGGCACCCCACTCCAGTACTATTGCCTGGAAAATCCCGGGGACGGAGGAGCCTGGTGAGCTGCTGTCTATGGGGTCGCACAGAGTCGGACACGACTGAAGCGACTTAGCAGCAGCAGCAGCATACATTTATTCAGACACATAGAATGTGTAACACCAAGAGTGAACCTTAAGGCAGACTATGGACTTTAGGTGATTACCATGTGTCAATGTAGATTCAATAATTATCACAAAAGTACCTCTGTAATAGGGGATGAACGGGTGAAGCTTTGCACATGCTGTGGGCTTCCCCGGTGGCTCAGACGGTACAGCCTGCCTGCAGTGGGGGAGACTCAGGTTCACATCTCTGGGTTGGGAAGATCCCCTGGAGAAGGAAATGGCAACTCACTCCAGTATTCTTGCCTGGAAAATCCCATGGATGGAGGAGCCTGGCAGGCTACAGTCCATAGGGTTGCAAAGAGTTGGACACAACTGAGTGACTTAAAAAAAAAAAAAATGTATGTGCTGTACTTGATACCTCTGCATCCTCTTCCAGTTGTACTGTGAGCCTAAAACTTCTCTTAAAAAAATAAAATCTATAAACTAACAAATAAAAACTAGTGAGAAGTTTGTGATTCCTTTAAATGTCATCCAGCTCCAGTTAGGATCATCTAATGGAGTGGCATTCTCTTAAAAATATGATGGCTGGGAGCAGGGCTGACACCAGCTGGGTGTGGTTACTGTGTTCCATCCTGTCTGCCTCTACACTTGATTCCTATAGTAGCTGTTTAAAGCGCTTTCCTCCTTCCAGGCCCACCTACCTCCCACTCTCCCCACAACACACATGTGCCAAGCCAAGCAAGTGAACACTACCTTAATTAAGTACATTCCCTTAAATACTTAATTAAATGCAATACAATCATTGTACTCTTAAAACCGTTTGTGAAAGTGAATCTACAAATTAGAAACAATCCTTTGTCATATCTTACACCCCAATCTGGATGCCACAAATTGTGACCATGCAGTGAAACAATTTCTAGAATATATTGTTAAGATAGGAAAACAAACAAACAAACAAAACATAAACAAACAACAACAAAAAACAAGATACAGACCAGGGTGGAATGTAAGCTGCTGTTTGTGTGAAAGAGGGGGAAGGAGAGAGAGAGAGAAATGGACATATGAATGTATATGTCTAGACAGAATATCTCCAAAAGCGTCCACAAGAAACTAGATACAGTGATTGTCTTTGGGAGGGAGATTTTTCATCATTTGCCATGGAATATTATTTGAATTCTTATCATGTGCATGCTTTATTGTAATCTTCAACTTGTATGAGATAGATAGACAGACATTTAAGATGTAAGGTAAAGGAATAACAATAAATATTGTTCCAGTTTCTAGCCTGCACCTTCTGCTGCATCCAGACTTACCTCTGCTCCTGCTGCTGCAGCTAAGTTACTTCAGTCGTGTCCGACTCTGTGCGACCCCATAGACGGCAGCCTGCCTTCAAATGAGCAATATCTAGTACAAATATTTTAAGTCTATGAGTCTAATAAGTGCTTTCCTCGTCATGGCTGCTTCTTCATAGTATGCACAGCTCAAGTGTCACTTGCTGTAAGAAATTTCCCCCTCATAAACCCAGACCAATAGGACCACCCACCCCCAACACCAAATCCTACAGCCTTCCTTTATTTCGCAGCAAGCACGTTTGATCTGTAGTAAAGAAGTTGTCTTATCAAGGATAGAGTTTGCCAGTCCAAGCAACTTTCAGCTAAACCAGGGAATTCTCGAGCAATGAGGACCTTCTTAGTATCTTCCAGGTGTCAAAAGCTAACTCTAGAGAACATACTACAAAGAGAGGATTGCCACAGGACAGGAGGTAAAGCGGGGAAAGATCCCTGTCTAGACAAGAGAAAAATTGCTGGTGACTCAAAGAAACGGCCCAGAAGTCACCCTACATTAAGTACCCCCCCTCAACTAAGACATCTCCCAATTTCTACCCTGGCTGGCCCTCACTGTTCAAACTTTTTCTTCACTTTTTCCATACTTCACATACTGGTGATGTTACTTCTTTAAAATTCAAAGTCTTAGGATCCCAAATATTCTGCCTTTTGTTTCACTATTAGTGAACATACTCGCTTTTTTTTATATAAAAGCAAATCTCAAGGTCAAAGTTCCTCCATATAGATATAATTATTTTCCCTTCTCAATTACAACAGGCTGTTGTTTCCCCTAGCTGGTTTTACAGGATAAAATTGGAATAGAATTGAGAGCATTAGTCACAAATCAAAATTTATTTCCATCAAGTTTCATACTATCTAAACATGTCTAGTTTTTCTCTCTCTCTTTTCTCTCTCTGCTTTTAAGTTTTCATTTTGTCCAAATGAAGCAGTTGGTGGCTCGGAAGCTGTTTCATGCTCAATATAAAGTTTACCTCTGTCTAAGTCTTTACTTTTCTGGCCTTGGTACTGGATTCACAGTTTCCATAGAAAGAAAGCTATCCAACTACTTTTGGAAGAACAATGCCTTTTGGTAATCTACCAGAATGATTCCATGTTAAAGTTATTACAGCTTTTCAGATATCCAACTCCTTACACATGATAGAGTGGAAAATTAAATAGAAATGTCCCTAGCTTGCCAAAGGCACTCTGTGCACTGTTATAATCATGAAAATAAGATGCCCATTTTAACTTTTGTTGTTTTTGTTTAGCTGCTCAGTCATGTTCAACTCTTCTGCGACTTAATAAACTGTAGCTTGCCAGGCTCCTCTGTGCCTGGGATTTCCCAGGCAAGAATACTGGAGTGGGTTGCCATTTCCTTCTCCCGGGGGTCTTCCTGACCCAGAGATTGAACCTGCATCTCCTGCATTGTAGGCAAATTCTTTACCACTGAGCCACTTACGAAGCCACTCATTGAACAAATATTGCCAACCGATTCGGTAGTTTTAAAATCTCTTTTGACTTTTCAGTCATTGTCTATTATTTTAGAGCAACACCCATTGTTTACAAAATTGAAGCTTGAGACTTGTTAGGTTAAAATAAGTAATTTCTGGAATCTAAACAAGAAAATTTTCCAGGGCAAAAGGAACAATATAAAATCACTTCTCAGTAATTTCCTTCTTCATCCTGTCAGTGATATTCTGTATAATGTCTTCTTCCTTTGTACTGTTAATTGAATAACTAGAGATGGGGAATTTTCTCAAGTAGTAAAAATAACAGAACTACAGCCTGGGGAAGTGCGGAAGGGCAGGGGATGTAACTGTCCCTGAAAGCACTGCATTTGGCCAAGTAAACCATCAATAGTGTTTATTGAATCTAGCACAATGACAAGAAGGTAGAAAAGAACAACATGAGACACTGAGTTGAAAAATTAAGAAATAACCACTGCTGATAAGAACCTAATTGAACATAAGCACGCTCCCTTTCTGTTCTTCTGGTTTCAAAAGTCTTTGAGCAGAAATAGGGTCCTAATCCTTTATAGATGATGCTGAGTCCCCGTCCCTCAGACCAGTCTGCAATCTCTTCTGGCCAGCAATGGGAGCTGGATGCAAGGCAGAGATAGAATGGCCAATGAGAGGTAATAATGTAGTTAGTGGTAGGATAATGGGACAAAATAGGATGCAGAGAAACTTAGGATAAGACAAAAGCCTTTGGTTTCCAATTAAAAGATACTCTAGAATCCATGGTCCATTTGCATACAAATACCCAGTCACTTCATGGCAAATAGATGGGGAAACAGTGGAAACAGTAGCTGACTTTATTTTTCTGGGCTCTAAAATCACTGCAGATGGTGATTGCAGCCATGAAATTAAAAAACACTTACTCCTTGGAAGGAAAGTTATCACCAACCTAGACAGCATATTAAAAAGCAGAGACATTACTTTGTCAAAAAGGGTCCGTTTAGTCAAGGCTATGGTTTTTCCAGTAGTCATGTATGGATGTGAGAGTTGGACTATAAAGAAAGCTAGCCCTGAAGAATTGATGCTTTTGAACTGTGGTGTTGGAGAAGACTCTTGAGAGTCCCTTGGACTGCAAGGAGATCCAACCAGTCCATTCTGAAGGAGATCAGCCCTGGGTGTTCATTGGAAGGATTGATGTTGAAGCTGAAACTCCAATATTTGGGCCACCTGATGTGAAGAGCTGACTCATTTGAAAAGACCCTGATGTCAGGAAAGATTGAGGGCAGAAGGAGAACGGGACGACAGAGGATGAGATGGTTAGATGGCATCACCGACTCAATGGACATGAGTTTGGGTAAACTCCAGGAGTTGGTGATGTACAGACAGGGAGGCCTGGCGTGCTGTGGTTCATGGGGTCGCAGAGTTGGACATGACTGAGTGACTGAACTGACTCATATATATTTTTTAAAATGAAATAAACAGAAATTCTGCATTTTTCACCATTTCTTGATCCCAGACCTAGAGAAGAATAAGTAAGGTCTCCAAATAAGGGCTGAGAATGGGTAGATGAGTGGATACTTAGAGCTCAAGTCTTTCCTTCAGACTCCAGAGAGTTGTAGCCATCCCTGACATATCCTTTGAGTCCTTAGAATAATAAAAATAATAACAAAAATAAAATAGGGTGGTAGGGGTGGGAGGGAGGGGATATATGTATACTTATAGCTGATTCCAATGTGTCAACTCTTTGCATGAGGTGGCCAAAGTATTGGAGTTTCAGCCTCAGCACGAGTCCTTCCAATGAACACCCAGGACTGGTCTCCTTTAGGATGGACTGGTTGGATCTCCCTGCAGTCCAAGGGACTCTCAAGAGTCTTCTCCAACACCACAGTTCAAAAGCATCAATTCTTCGGCATTCAGCTTTCTTCACAGTCCAACTCTCACATCCATACATGACCACTGGAAAAACTATAGCCTTGACTAGACGGACCTTTGTTGGCAAAGCAATATCTCTGCTTTTTAATATGCTATCTAGGTTGGTCATAACTTTCCTTCCAAGGAGTAAGCGTCTTTTAATTTCATGGCTGCAATCACCATCTGCAGTGATTTGGTAGCCCAAAAAAATAAAGTCTGAAAAGGGGATGACAGAGGATGAGATGACTGGATGGCATCACCGACTCAATGCACATGAGTTTGGGTGAACTCCAGGAGTTGGTGATGGACAGGGAGGCCTGGCATGCTGCAATTCATGGGGTCACAAAAAGTCGGACACAACTGAGCAACTGAACTGAACTGAACTGATGATGATTCACACTGTTGTACAGCAGAAACTAATGCAACACAGTAAAGCAATTACATTCCAATTTTTTAAAAATGCATAAATAAATAACAACACATATACTGAGCATATGCTATGTGCCAGGCACTGCAACAACTACTTCACATGTAAATGCCTATTGAATCCTCCCAAATAGAACTAGGACCTCATTTTATAGATAAGAGCACTAAGATTCAGAGAGGCTCAGTAATTTGCCCAAGGTTAAGTTTGTACAGCTACTAAGTGATGAAAGCAGGATTCAAACACAAGCTGGGAGATTTCAGATCGCACTTGACCTTTAATGGCCCCTCCCCACTTCCCGAGACAGGTCACTTGGATTATTCTATTTGACCCCCAAAATATATGTACAGAAGCTCCTCCCCAGGGATAACCAAGGGTCTGTTAGATTTACAAGTGCCCTGAACATCACAGGGAGGTGTCCTCTGAGGAGGGCCCTGGATGATATGGCTTGAGGCAGAGCTGGTGTTCTAACTACTCAGTCACTAGCTGGATGGTCAGTGGGAAAGCACTCTCATGTAGACCTGCAACACCGTCTCGTGATGAAGACTGGAAGGTCAGCTGGGGAAGCCACAGGTTTAGAGCATCTTTTAGGCACTCAAACAGTGCCCCTCAGTGCCGGGGTGCTAACCAGGCTGCAGACCCACCTTAGGACAACTCTCTAGAATCAGGCCTCAGGCTTTACTTAGGCAACAGGGCCCTCTGATCCAGGAAACTTCTTTCTGATATTGGGGTCTCCTCCCATATGTTCTCTGTTCCTTAAGACTGTATCCCTGTCGGGAAGACTCTTCGTTGGAAAGAGATTAGGTTCCCACTACCCTTGAGCAAAAGCATTTGCAATCCTGCATACCTGCTAGAATACCTGGAGACCTTGGCGTTTAAAACCAGAGGGCCCTATTACCCTCCTCTGGATGGAAAGAGAAGCATTTTCATTCTCAAGGCAAGTGAAGGGTACTAGGAGACAAGAAATGAAAGAAAGAGGATTCATATTGAAAGCATAATCATTGCTTAGATTCCCTCTCCAATACTCTGACTTTAAACTGATAAGAGCAAGATGAGAACCAAACTCCATCTTCCCATAGTCTGCGGGCATCTCTGTGCTCTCATAGCCCACCTGGCCACCTCCTTCCTAGCATGTACCCCAGGGCACTAGGCCACCAGTGGCCTGTCTGCCACTGTACTGCACAGGAACTGGAGAAAAGTGGACTTTCAGTAAATGTTGTGGAACAAGTGAATGAAAGTGCAAGCACACAACATATCACAGAGAAAGAGCAGGAGAATTTCACTTAAATGCCTCACCTGTTGCCTAGAGTCATTCCTTTCATGCTTGTGCTGCACCTTCCGCTGGATTCCACACCTTCCTCACAAACGTGTAGTCATCAATCCATTCATCCATCCATCCACACTGAATAAAGGTTTTGAGTTGCAAGCCGCTGTGCTAGGCACGGGGAAACAAAGGGCAAGTGAAGCACACGTGCTGAGGTTTCCGTAGCAAGCTTTCCCCCTCTATTTTCACCGTCAAAAGAGAAAAACAAAAAAAACAATACAGGAAGAAGCTAAATAATGTATTTAACTGCCAGAGGGAAAACAAGAGATACACTCAAGACTGAAAGAAATGTCTTTCAAAGGTGATTAGAAAGACATCACACACACACACAAAAGGCCAAGGAAAGACATTCGAGAAAGCGGAGATGTGTCTGGTAGTCCCTTAGCGGTGAGAGAAACCAAGTTCTCCAACCATTCTTATATGGCTGAGGGGAAAGAAAGGCAGCCTGGCTTGCTTGCAGACTCTCTGAGGAAGTCCAGCTGTTCTCTGGGACAGTAGAATGCCTGCCTCGGGAGCAGAACTGAGCTTTGCAGACCAATTAATAAAACATGCACAGCTAGAGAATAAACACAAAGCTCGAGAACGCCTTGCTGTGTACTTTGTGGTCAGGGCAGCACTGTTGATCTTCTAAGAAAGCTATCATCTGAAGCTGCTGACTCATGTTCCTAAACTCTGTAAAAGCCATCCATGTTGTACTGCTCTTCTAAAAAAAAGCCATCTGTCCTTCTTGTGGAGGCTTGATTTGAATTTCCTGATAAAATGTTTAATGATATTCAAAGAGATTCTTTATAGAAGACTGGGACCTGAAGAACAATTGCTTTTATGACATTCCACTTTTTTTTTTTTTTTAATAAGCTTTGGCTGATCCATGCACCCGCTGTATACTCCCATCCCTCCAAATCAACCTTCCAAGTTTCAAGCAAAATCATTCCTTCTAATCCTCTTATCTTAACACTTAATTTAAAAGGAATGAATGCCAACTGGATGGCTCTAAGAGAATTGTTTGTTCCAAAATTCTCGTAGTGGGATTCTGATCTGGTGAAAAGAACAACAGTGAATGGTGTGTAAGACTGAACACGTGGGATATTTCAGAATGTTCTTCTGGTGTCTAGGTGTAGTGTTAATGTGGTGTGGATCTTGATCCTTAAGTCTTAAGTAAGCCACCTGTCCATGAAAGAGGTCCCTGAAAACTCCTCCCAGAGAAAAGAAATAGTGGATACTTTGACTGTTAAATGGTCGATTAACCCTGGATATTCACTGAAGGATGGATGCTGAAGCTGAAGCTCCAATACTTTGGCGAGCTGATTCATTGAAAAAGACCCTGATGCTGGGAAAGACTGAAGGCAAAAGGAGAAGGGGGAAGCAGAGGATAAGATGATTAGATCGCATCACCAATTCAATAGGCATGAGTTTGAATAACCTCCAGGAGATAGTGAAGGACAGAAGAGCCTAGAGTGCTACAGTCCATGGGGTCACAGAGTCAGACATGACTTAACAACTGAACAACAAAAAACTTTTTCTGTATTAATTAAGACCCATGTGAAAAATAACTGATAATAATAACTAGCATGTGCCTGTGTGTGTGTTAGTTGCTCAGTCATGTCCGACTCTGTGACTCCATGGACAGTAGCCCATCAGGCTCCTCTGTCCATGGGATATTCTGGGCCAGAATACTGGAGTGGGTTGCCATTACCTTCTCCAGGAGATCTTCCTGACCCAGGGATCAAATCCATGTCTCCTGTGTCTCCTGCATTGCAGGCAGATTCTTTAACCCCATAGGGGAGTTTGTGCCTATAGTAAGAAGCTAAATGAATTGAATTTTTCTCCTTCTCCTTTCTTAATAGCTAGATTATTTAGTGTAGGTCACAAAATCTCCATGGGAAAGTTAAACTACATTAGGTTCCCTTGGAACACATTTGGAAAGCATCCAAGGATTTAAAAATTGGGAAATTCAACCTAAAATCCGAACCCCCAAATTCAGAAATTCAACCTAGATTTCTGACTTAGATTTAAAAATCTAAAACCCTAGGCCAAGCATTCCCCCAGGGGATCCTAATCAGCAAAGGACACATATTCCTAAGTTGTCTATCATCCCCATCACTCCCTGTGGTCTCCACCTGCAACACTTTTCTCAATCATGAGAATTTCCTGGTCTCTATAGTCATTTGAATTAAACCTCTTAGTCTATGGAGCTAAACTCCATTCCAGTGTTGACATTTTAAAACTCTACTGGGTATTTAAAAACATAATATGTATGACTTAGCAGAAGACATACAAATATTCACTAGTAACCCAGAAATGTAGTGGAGAAACGGGACAGTATTATTAAAAAGTATAGAAAGGCATTAGTGAAGCAGAGTTTGCCTAACAACTTAGTAACTCAGCCTAGAATTGCCCAAGATACATTTGTTCAACTTTAATGATAATGTTTGCCTTAAGATTTTCCTTTTAAAAAAAATTTCAGAGTTGGGGAGAATGTTTTATTTGACTACTACTCTGTTATAAAATGTAACATTCCTGAAATAAAACTGAATATATAGAAGGCACAGTGAAAGCTAAAGATTTGTATTATGTGACTCTTTAACTAGATGAACTGGAGGCAACCAGCTCTAGCTCAATGGCTTTAAAATAAATACATTGGATGTAGAATAAGAGAAATGGGGCAAGTTAAGAGAATACAGTGTTCAGAGTCACAGGCAAAGTATGTCTGAATCTCCAAAGACATTTAACCCACACCAAAAACCACACCAAAACCCAAACTAATTCTAATTTGAGAGGGTAGTGCTTCCCCTACCCATTCCTCTCTTTCACCTTATTTTCTGTATATTAAGTTTCTGTTCCAACCTTTATTTAAAAATGTAGCAATCAACATACATTAGTATATAGTATAGATACCATATAGTGTGTGTGTGCACATGTGTATATATATACTAGGGCTTCCCTGATAGCTCTGTTGGTAAAGAGTCTGCCCGCAATGCAGGAGACCCCAGTTCAAGTCTGGGTCAAGAAGATCTGCTGGAGAAGGGATAGGCTACCCACTCCAGTATTCTTGGGCTTCCCTTGTGGCTCAGCTGGTAAAGAATCTGCCTGCAATGTGGGAAACCTGGGTTCGATCCCTGGATTGGGAAGATCCCCTGGAGAAGGGAAAGGCTACCCACTCCAGTATTCTGGCGTGAAGAATTCCATGGACTGTATAGTCCATGGGGTTGCAAAGAGTAGGACATGACTGAGCAACTTTCGCTTTCACTTTCACATATGCATATGATTTAAAAATATATCTTTTTCTTATGCTACTGTGGCAGGCTCTGTAATCTAGCTATCCAATATTCATTCTCCCCACTCCTCCTTGCTAAGAGTACCTCTGTTTTGTTTGGCATACTTTCCCCAGAAAAGACGACTTTTAATCAAAAGTATTTCTTAAGTTTCCAGCTTCCCTTGCAGACAGGGTTGACCATGTCATGACTAGCAAGTTATGCAGGGAAGTCTGCTGGGGACCTTCTGGGAAATGTTTTATTTTTTCACTTAGGGAAGATGTGGTTGGCACTGCATTTCTAATTCTTCTGTTTCTAGGCATCCACAGTTGCCGATCAAACCACCTCAAACATAGTGGTAGAAAACAACCATCACTTTATTATGCTCAAAATTAATTCTGTGGGTCAGGAATTTATACAGAACATGGTGTGGATGGCTTATCTTTCCTCCATGAAATCAGGGTCTTTATCTGGGGATATTTCGAAGGGCCAGGGGCTGGAATCATCTGGAGGCTTCTTCACTTCTATCTCTGCCACCTGGGCTGGGGTGACTGAAAGGCTGGGCTCAGTTGGTACTGAGCCATTGACCATTGACCATTATAGGTCAATCGAAGCACCTGTAATGGACTTTCTGTATAGCTTGGGCCTCTCACAGCATGGAATTTGAATTTGGAAAAGGAGAATTCCAAGAATGCCAAAAGGAACATCCAGATGGTAAGTGTTCCATGAGAACTAGGCAGAAGCTACATGACATTCAAGATATACCCTCAAAAGTTACATAATGCCACTTCTACCATACTCTACTAGTTGAAGCAGTCACAAACCCCCTTGAGGTTGGGGGGCGGGGAGCATAGAACCCCTGCTTGAACAGGAGACGCATCAAAGGACTTGAGGCTACATTTTAAAACCATTATACTTGTCAATTTTCTCTTCTGAATAGAGGACTTCGTGCCTGGAACTGAAGCAGCTATCTTGCAATCCTGAAGGAAAAGCCAAGAAAATCAGAGACACACACACTTTGGAAATGTTGCGCTAACAATCCAATCAGAAAACTGTCACCTCCAGCCTTTTGATAATGTAAGAAAAATTAACTCCTATTTGTTTAAGCCATTTTTAGATTTTTGTTACTTGCAGGCAAAAGCCTTTCTAATCAATACACTACCTCTCCCAGAGATAGACTCAGAATGGTATTAATAGATCTGGATTTAGAGCAAGCATGGGTATAGAGTTAAGAAAGCTATATGGAGGTGTTTTGGTCTTTGATTATTATTTTCAAGTTTTCATCTGTTCTGGCTAAGCCTCAGAGAATTTCAGAGTAAAGCATATTTGTAACTAGTTGACATAAATTTTGTATATAAAACCGACATGAAAAATGCTTTATCCTTAAAAATCGGTGGAGCACTTAATGACTGCAAAGCATTTTACAGTTTTATCCCCACAATTTGAATAGGTGATTTACACTGTTATTCCCATTCAGGGTCAACCCTCCACAGTGTTGGAAATGGAGATGTTAATCTCTTCCAGAAATTATACCCACAGAAAACAAAGCCTGTTAGAGAGGCATCAGGGATTCTGAAAGAATGAAGAAAAGTCAAGCATCCTTCCAAATGGAAACTCAAGAAAAGGCGTCTTTTCCCTACAGTGGGACCCATCTCTGCTCTGTTGTCTAGATAAGGAAATAGGAATAGAGAGTCCCCTACACACCCAGTCCCTCTAAGAATTATGTCCTGAGCTCACCAATCTGAGTTTGCAGTAGCCTCTTCTTAACTTTGGGGTTGAGAACCTTGCTTCTGACAATGCATGCTCATTTCATGTGGAAATGAAGTTCAGGAAAGTAAATGAGTTTATCTTTCAGACAGCAGCTGTCCCAGGATCAGGCTCCCAGCACTAGATTCTAAGCCTAGGTAGACTCATGTCAACAGTTGCTCTAGGGGTTAATGAAGCTCTAATATATGCCATCTGCCTTTGAGACACACCGAAGGCTTTGAGCTTGGTGGTCACAACAATAGAAAATGCAGGAACTGTCCTCAAAGAAGCTTCTGCTTCCCATCAGATCCTGAGATTCATGATCCCCACAGGCATGTCAGTGTGTGCTCAGACCTCACACCACACCATCCTCCTGGGGGAAGTTTCCCACGTTGAATCAGTGAAAGCGCCGCTTGCAGGTCGTGCCACATCCACAGAGAGGCTCAGCTTTGAGCACATGGACTCTGTCCCAGCAGCCCTCCTTCCCAGCATGCAGCAGGACTGGCAGCTGGCATGTGAGAGACCTCTGGAACTGATCCGCCCAGAAAGCCCTCCTTCCCAGACTCCACAACAAGCTACAGCATCCCTTATCAGCCCAAAGGCTAGAGCTGGGATCTTGTATCCCATGGGCTCACTGCAGGCCCTAAAAGACCTTCAAAATTCCTCGGCTCAGGCTCCTAAACCACCCCCTCCAACCAACAATTCTGTGTAATTCTTTGGACTCTGTAAACCCTAGGGCTGGTGTCCTGGGCATTCTAACAAAATAGTATGACCCTAATATAAGGCAGAATCTTGATTTTTGAAAATAAATAGGGAAGCACAATTGCAGTGTTTCCAAAGCTTCCAATTTTCTCAAATTTTCCATTTGTATGGTATGCGTTAAGCCCATCCTTAGTGACCCCAGCTAGTCATTATCATTACTAACAACAAAATATAGCAGATGTTTATTTGGATAATGAAGCTGACTCAGTAGTCTAGAGGGAACACTCTTACAGAGGAAGGAGCAGCAATCAGCACTGTGCATGTGATCAGCAACTGGCCCTGAATGGGGCAGAACTGAGATTCACTGGGGGAATTGTACATGCCCCCATTCTAAGGTGATGCTGAGTGTGTGTGTCTGTGTGTGTTCACTTATGTGCATAGGTAAACACTTGTGATCTGTTCCCTTAAAAGAAATGGACTCTCTTATCTTGTGAGGCATTCTGTTTTGCTGCTTTTCTAACAACACATAAACTTTTCTTATTCTAAGAAAGTCAAGGCATCTTACAGACATTATTTCAGCAGCCCATGTAAGAGCCTAGCAAAGTTCGCATGCTGCTGCTACTGCTGCTGCTGCTAAGTCGCTTCAGTCGTGTCTGACTCTGTGAGACCCCATAGACAGCAGCCCACCAGGCTCCCCCATCCCTGGGATTCTCCAGGCAAGAACACTGGAGTGGGTTGCGATCTCATGGACTGTAGCCCACTAGGCTCCTCCATCCATGGGATTTTCCAGGCAAGAGTACTGGAGTGGGGTATTATTAATTCCAGAATCAGTGTCCCGTTGCAGGCCCCCAAAGAGTTCTTGAATGATAACCAAAGCAGCCTCACTACTTCAAAGTTCATGCTTAGACTTGAAGGTGAAAGTTCAAGGAAGGTGGTTTCTTCCTTTCTAATTCCTGCCATCTGGTCTGAATTTGACTCCAGAGAGAAGCAGGCAAGCAGGTGACAGCTTAGAGCATGGCTGGTCTTTACAAATGCCACCCACCCCTCTTCTGCATAATTGGTACCTTAATTTGCATATATATGCATAAATTATACATCCACCAGAATCTTTTCTGTGCCCATTTAGGATTAAAATAAATTTTCTATTTTTACGGTGTCAATTCTAGGTGACTTTTTCTTTTTATAAAGTTGTGTTGCCTATGCCCTCTCTCAGATTTTTATCAGACATCTCTCTAGTAGGGCTCCCCCATAGCAGCTGCTCTGTCCATGGCAAAGTCATTCATTCAATAAATATGTGTTGCATACATGAATGAAGCCAAGATCTTGGCTCTTGACCCTAGTTGTTGGTCCTGAGTCAACATCTGAAGGCTTTCTTGGGCTGGATGGCATCTGAAAGCTTCGCAAGATGTGAGGAGCACAACAAAGGTGGGGACTGCTCACCAAGTGGCCACAGGGAAGACGGTAACTGAGGTGACCCCACAGCACATCTGATGTCCCTGAGCCGGAGGAAGGGAGCATGGTGTGAGGCTTCTCATGCAATTCCTTTCGATGTGCTGGAGCACTTTGAGCTCATTGTCTGTGTGTCTGTCTCCTCCTTTAGGGCCGAGATGGAAGAGTTTGGAAGTGATAAGTGGGATCAAGACAAGGTTGGAATTTGCCCACTGAGAGACAGGCCCCTCCTCCAGTTTTCAGGGGGTCTTGCTGGCAGTCGCTCATGTTGACACTCTGTTCTTTTCTCTGATAACATTGCTTTCTCCTCAGCTTTCTGAAGGCTTCTACAGAAAAGCAAATCTCCTCAGGCCCACTCTCCCACATGAAAATGAGACTTTGCGCTGTTAGGGAGCTCTTTCTTTCTCCTACGCCTTTGTTGGACATTCTAGAAGATCCTGGCATAGAGCTCACACAGCCCTGTGCTTCCCTAACCTGAACATGTATCAGCACCTTTTGGAGAAGCTCTGCCCTCAGAGAGTTAGATTAAATAGGTCTGGAGTGCATTCCAAGAATCCAAACACAGATATTTCAAAGCACCTCCAGGTGATATTGAAAGGCAGTAGAGCTAAGAACCCCTAACTCAGTCAGTTTGCCCAGGAAGGAAATTTGGTTCAGAGAGATGTGATCTATGGAAAGCCATGCCCCGGAACCAGAACTCTTTCTTGTTTCAAAAGAGGTTCCTGGGGTTGCAGTTAAGAGAAATGTGTGTCTGTCTTTAAGGTGATGACATATGGGGTAAAGTGGAGAATGAAGTCTTTCTGAGGTCAAAAGCATGGTCTACTGAGCTTCTACAGAATCTGAAACTGAAGGAGGAAACAGACAGAACAGGCTCCACCTTGAAAGCAGGACTCCATCTTGGGCTGGACTGTGGACTTTGAGCTATATGCCCAGTATCTATGGAAACGACATACCAACTGGAAAACCAAGCCCCCCGGATGGAAGAACCCCAGGGCTCATACAGAGACTCTCTATTGCCTAAAAGAATACCCTAATTATCTGTGTAACCAAATAGAATCATAAATTTTATTGTGCTTATTGGGGTATGACCACAGGCCTATTGATAATTGTCCACTGTTAACTACCTAGGCTTAAGGCATATGAATCACAGGTTAACTTTGATTATCTTTTTCTTCCTTTGTTCAGACTTGTTTCAGAGAATTTGGGGAGGTGGGTTTGGGCATGTACACTTAAGGTATATAAGGTTTTCACAAAAACTGGTCGGGGTCCTTGGCTAAGAGGAGACTCTGCCTTGGGCCCGCCAGTGTAATAAACTGCACTCCACTATCTGCATTGTCCTTCTGAGTGAGTTTGTTTCCCGGAACGTGTGGCTACAACAAAACTAGGTGCTACCAGCAAAGCCTGTTAAAGAAATGAATCCACTTTGTGACGCAACACCCTGTCCAAGAGCCATAACCCAGCGCTCCAACCAGGTCTTAGCTTCTCAGCTTAGGTTTCTGGTAATGTCCGGAGGTGGTATAGGGGAATAAGAAATGAACACTCCTTAATATTAATCTTTCAAGACTTCAAAGGGTTCTTTAGACACTTGACCAGAAGTCACAGGCCCTGAGTCCAAAAGTCATTGGGATCAAAATTTGGCCAAAAAGCAGTTTAAACAGCAGTTTGACCTCCTTGAGGCATCTTCTGGGGTCCCTGGGTCATTTTGCAGCCAAAGAATATTAGAGCTTTCATCTAAGACCCTTGGAAATTCTCTCAAAGCTCAAGACATTTTTAGAATACAAGACTGCAATGGCCAAATGAGTCTTCCTGGTTCTCCCTAACTTTGTTTTCCTGAGACTGAAACCTACCAGAAATATAGTTCCAAAGTCTATGCTACTAAAAAAGTGCATTTTATCTAAAGGCAATTGGGGCATCATGACTGCACCATGCCTGGGCAAATGATGACCCCGCCTAGACAAATGTGCGGGCTGTATTTACACTGCATGGCTTCCTTTACATTATGCAACATCTGGGTTTTATGTGCTTCCCAACCTAACTCCCACAAAACTACAATTGAGCACCCATTGTACACACAAGGCTTTGAATGTGTTGTATCATGTCATCCACACAGACATCTCTTAAGGCAGGTGTCACCATGCTTTACAGATGATGAACCACCCCTCCCCCCGCCCCCAGACCACTCCCAAAGCAGCAGTGCCAGGATTTAAACTCATATCTGTCCAACTTCAAAGGATCTGACCTTCCCTAATTATGCAATCTCTGCCCAAAAAGGAAAAAAGCTGGGCAACTCTCCTCTGCTCTAGAATAACTGACCTAGCCTTGTGTTTGAAAATATAAGCTGATATTTTTTAAGTCCTTATGATAACAATTCCATTTTGAGCCAACTTGACCACACCATTCTCTATCTCTTTCCATGCTCTCATCTATCTATCTCTGTCTCTCTCTCTTTCCAGCTTTCTATGTCCATAGCTTTTCCTTCAGTCTGCTCTTTCCCATTCTAAAATAGCTAGCCTTACTTTACTTCTTTTCCCTTAAAAAAGTGCATTTCCACACCTCAAACTGTTTCTAAGCTAAAAACACAATTTACTTTCCTTGCATACAGGGTTGCAAGAAAAATTTGTAAATATTATTTGTAAATATTACCATTTCTAATGGAGCTTCCCTGGTGGCTAGACAGTAAAGAATCCACCTGCAACACAGAAGATCCAGGAAATACATGTTCAATCCCTGGGTCAGGAAGATCTGTTGGAAAAGGAAATGGCAACCCACTCCAGTATTTTTGTTTGGAAAATCCCATGGACAGAGGAGCCTGGCAGACTACAGTCTATGGGGTCGAAAAGAGCCAGATACATCTAATTAGTTTTAATTACTTTAAAATTCTTCACCCTTAAAAACTTCAATTCCTTTTGAAAATTAAGAAGTAAACTGTTCAAAGAAGCAAACTGTTATGACAACGTTCTTAGATTTGCAAACTTGTGAATACATTCCATAACCTTTAGAAACATATACTCTCTCATGGTTCAATTTTTCTTTTTTGGTAATAAGCTAAAAGAGAATAAATCTCTGTTTAAAAACTAATGTTTCTGTATTTTATTTTATTTGGAAATAATCTAGATATTAAATAAATTTCCATTATTTACTCTTACTTTCAAAGAAAGAAAATACAAGCTGAGCCTCAAATCCCAACAGATCCCCCAGAAATAGGGGAAAGGCAGAGTGTATTTCCCGAATTCCCAAGAACTTTGAGGGCTGCCCTGGGACCACAGGCAGCTTTGCCAGGCAGCTTAAAGATGCACATTTCCAGGAAGAGAGTTCCTTAGTTAAAACCTGCTGTTTTGAATTTCCACAGCTAGGGCTTTGCCTAACTTCCTACAGCAGATGGGTTTCAAGAATTCATCTTGTAGTGGCTTTTGCCATACATTGACATGAATCAGCCATGGGTGTACATGCGTTCCCCATCCTGAACCCCCCTCCCACCTCCCTCCCCATCCCATTCCTCTGGGTTGTCCCAGTGCACCGGCTTTGAGTGCCCTGTTTTATGTACCAAACTTGGACTGGTGATCTATTTCACATATGGTAATATACATGTTTCAATGCTACACAATACTGTAAATAATTAGCCTCCAAGTAAAATAAATAAATTAATAATTAAAAAAAAAAGAATTCATCTTGCAAGGCCTGGAAGCTAGGAGCCGACTTGCCTGCTTAAGATGGCTCAGACCGATTTTGTTTGTTTGGTTTTGAGTCTTTTTTGGTTGTTTTTCTGATTCTGAGGGATGCAAAGCCACAGTGAAACATTTAGTTGTCTTCCAAATAACGTTCTTGCTACAGATTTAAAACATTTGCACGGTAATCATATGTCTTCAGTGTCAGAGAGGGAGTCATTGAACTTCTCATGGAGATATTTCTACACTTATTACCAGTCCACATGCCAACAGGGGCCAGGGATGATTTGTTTTCTCCTGATTTTCTTCCAAACAATTCAAAATTTTATATACCAGCAGAGAGCTTTGAATGGGGTAAGACATCCTCCAGGATTGTGTTGAATGAATAAGAGAATGCAAGTCGGGTTGTTCTAAAGTTGAGAACATAAGACCCTCTGGGTAATGGACACTGACCTATGTCAACTGAAAAAAGTGCATGACCTAAAGGCTGAGGCTTATGATTTATTCAGTGAAGTTGCTGAGGACTTAAACCCAGAAGATAGCCTTTCAGACAGCTCTGAGGAACTGATTGAAGAGATAAGGGAGAAGCCAGGATACACAGGGGTTTTTGCAACAAAGACCAGGTAGTTAGAACGTAAAAAGATTACCATTAATTAAAGAAAAACTGACATCTCAAGTTATGAATTTAGTTCTTTTCTATGTTTGGTGGTTTTAGTTGCTAAGTCGTGTCCAACTCTTGCAACCCCATGGACTGTAGCCTGCCAGGCTCCTCTCTCCATGGAATTCTCCAGGCAAGAATACTGGAGTGGGTTGCCATTTCCTTCTCCAGGGGATCTTCCCAACCCAAGAATTGAACCCAGGTCTCCTGCATTGCCGGCCGATGATTTATTAACCGAGCTATGAGGGAAGCCCATGATGCAAGAGTCTGAGCTCATTAGAATCATTCCTTTAACGTGGACCTTAAACGTTTAGGGCCAATATCCTGCTTTTCTCTGGGTGTTGCTGTTGTTGTTGTTGTTGTTTAGTCGCTAAGTCCTGTCCAACTCCTTGTGACCCCATGGACTCCAGCACGTCAGGCTCCTCTGTCCTTTACTACCTCACGGAGGTTGCTCAAATTCATGTCCATTGAGTCGATGATGTTAATTAACCATCTTATCCTCAGCTGCCCCCTTCTCCTTTTGTCTTCAATCTTCACCAGCATCAAGGTCTTTTCCAAAGAATCAACTGTTCACATCACGTGGCCAAACTGTTGGAGCTTCAGACCATCAACACATTCAGGGGCAGCTGCAAAGCCTGATGCCTTGATGGCTGCAACATCCTTTGTTAACTGATAGAGCAGATATTTTTCATCCACACCTATGGAAGGCCCTAAAGCTTGTTGCACTCAGCACCTTCCAGGCAGAAACTCAGTAAACCTTCACCACAACCCTATAAAGTAACAGAATACTTATTACAAATGAGAAAGCTCATGCAGAATGGGCATAAGCAACGTGCCCTGGTTCTCACAGTTGGCAAGAAGCAGGAGCCAACCCATGCAATCATTCCTACTCAGCCCATCACTTGCTTCCACCCCAAGGCCGTGAGTAGCTGATCCCATCAGGAATGAGATTTTGGTTTTCGGCTTGCTATCAATTAACTGCACTGCAGACTCAGCAAGAGATTCTCCGAGAAAAGTGCTATCACCCCAGAGCAATATGAGTCCTGGCAACTTTGGGATGATTTCTGAGTAATGAAGACTCTCAGCACTGTGCTGGTTTCACTCGCCCACAACAGTGCCAAGCAGATCAGAGGAGGTGGTGACAGATGTGAAACCCAGGGCTTTCTGTTTTACCCCAAACTCTCCTGAAAGACAGATATGTGCTAATCAGCTCCCAGCCTCTCAAGACTTCCTGTTTCCTTTGGTGCCTCTCACATCTGCTGGATTAAGTTTATGGTTCACTGAAAAACAAAGCTAAAGAATTAAGGGTGAGACCACCACAGTGCTCTTTTTTCTCACTATCTAAGGTAATTCCTAGATAAGGCTCTTCCACAGCCTGTTTACAGGGATCCATGCTAAGAGACTCTCCCTGTGAGTTGGGAGAAGTCTCAAGAGAATAACATAAACCATTAGTTAAAATAAAAAAATTGTGACCAAAATGTCACATTTCCACCAGCAGTCACTAACCTCTGTACTTTTTACCATACCCTATATTCCATTCTTCTCCAGGATAAATGATTCACTTGTTAATGTGCTGCTGCCGCTAAGTCGCTTCAGTCGTGTCCGACTCTGTGCGACCCCATAGACGGCAGCCCACCAGGCTCCCCCGTCTGTGGGATTCTCCAGGCAAGAACACTGGAGTGGGTTGCCATTTCCTTCTCCAATGCAGGAAAGTGAAGAGTGAAAGTGAAGTCGCTCAGTCATGTCTGACTCTTAGCGACCCCATGGACTGCAGCCTACCAGGCTCCTGCCTCCATGGGATTTTCCAGGCAAGAGTACTGGAGTGGGGTGCCATTGCGTTCTCCGTGTTAATGTGCACTGAAACCCAAACTGAGGTGAAATGAGATGCTTTTGCATCTTCTTTCCTAATGTTTATAAGAGCTACTTTTATGATTAAATTCAAACATTTAATTACAAGCAAGACATTAAAAAATTACAATGAAGAGATATGAAACAGTTCTTGGTGAAATTTCTTTTGGGAACCATAATCCTTCATCTTTTGAAATGTATTCTTTGCTGTACTATTTCTGGTCTTTTTGAGCCAAATTAGACATTTATTTTAGACTAAAACTCTTCTCAGTTATGTTAGTAGGAATCAGTACATAAAATAGAAAACTATATTGAATATCAATATCAGCACTGGAATTTATAAAATGTGAAAAAGAAAACATGTCTATGTGGCAGAAGGTGAAAGTTCTATCCTTGGGTCAGGAAGATCCCCTGGAGAAGGAAATAGCAATTCACTCCAGTGTTCTTGCCTGGGAAATTCTACACACAGAGAAACCTGATGGGCTATAGTCCATGGGGTCACAAAAGAGTTGGATATGACTTAGGGACAAAAAAACAAGCAACAAAATGGCTGGTATTATACTTCTTTTTTTTTCCTTCTAATTTTATTGAGATAATTGACATATAGCACTGTGTAAGTTAAAGATACACAACATAACGATTTGACTTAGGTATTATAGTATATGTTACTGCCTTTTTGCTCATTTCCATGGCATTATGAGGGGCTTCCCAGGTGACTCAGTGGTAAAGAACCTGCCTTCCAATGCAGGAGACACAGAAAACATGGGCTTGATCCCTGGGTCAGGAAGATCCCCTGAAGTAGGAAATGGCAACTCACTCCAGCATTCTTGCCTGGAAAATTCCATGGACAACTGAGCCACTCAGCAGAGCAGGACACGGCCTGGCACTATTACAGCCCCAGGTGAGCCATATAAGGTCAAAAACACCCCTTCCCAATACGTAGGAGGAATCAATGATGGAAAACTCAAAGAATGAGGAAGAAGGTGGTCTTCTCCACCTCCCCACTTTCCCTTTGATTATAAAAATCTAGCCCACTAAGTTCTTGGGGCAGTACTCCCTTGCCTGCTCCCTTGGGTCTCTCACAAGAGTCCTATACAAATAAACTCTCTCCTTACCTGTCTCTCTGCCTCTTCCTGAATTCTTCCTGTGCTGAGACAGAAGAACCCGTGCTCTCCTGAGTCCCAAAATTCATTCTGTGGTTTTGTTTTTACCTTTATCCACGTCCCCCTTTCACCACCTCTTACCTCTGGAAACCACAAATCTGATCTCTTTATCTACTAGTTTGTCTGTTTATTTGTTTTTGAAGCATAATTGTCATAAAACACTGATAGAGAACATAGTGATTCAATATTTCTATACATTTCAAAATAATCACTCTGCTAAATCTAGTGACCTATGTTACCATACAAAAGTATCAGCTTATTATTCACGACATTCCCTTTTGTAATTGAAATTTTACCTCTTGATCTCCCTCACTTATTTCTCTCATCCTCCTCTCTGGTGACCACCTGTTTGTTCTCTGTATCTTTGTTTCTGTTTTGTTATATCTGTACATTTGTTTTGTTTTTTAGATTCCACATATAAATGAAATCATGTGGTATTTGTCTTTCTCTGTCTGACATTTCATTTGTATAATACCCTGTAATTTCATCCATGTAGTAACAAATGGCAAAATTTCATTATATTTTATGCTGAGTAGTATTCCATTGTGTATATATCCCACATCTTCTCTATCCATTCATCTATTGATAGGCTCTTAAGTTCCTTTTATAGCTTTCCTATTGTAAATAGTGCTGCAGGAGTATATACATCTTTTTCTTTCTTTTTTTATTGAAGTATAGTTGATTTACAATATTAATTTCAGGTGTACAATATAGAGAGTCATTATTTTATAGGTTACACTTCATTTAAACTTATCACAAAATAATGGCTATATTTCTTGGTCCTGTACAATATATCCTTGTTACTTATTTAATTTATACATAGTAGTTTGATTTCTTAATCTCCTACTCCTATCTTGCCCCTCCTCCCTTCTTTCTCCACACTGGTAACCACTAGTTTGTTCTCTATATCTGCATCTGTTTTTGCTTTGTTATATTCATTCATTTTATTTTTTAGATTCCACAAACAAGTGATAACAGAGTATTTGCATTTCTCTGTCTGACATTTCACTGAGCATAATATCCTCATGCAATATTTATTTATCCATGTAATATTTT
Organism: Bubalus kerabau; assembly: GCF_029407905.1. Classification (NCBI taxonomy): domain Eukaryota; kingdom Metazoa; phylum Chordata; class Mammalia; order Artiodactyla; family Bovidae; genus Bubalus; species Bubalus kerabau. The sequence continues at coordinate 157,917,781 of NC_073626.1, forward strand.
GTACTTAGTGTTGTCACTTTCTCCATATAAATGCTCAGGAGTAGAATTGCTGGATTATATGATAGTTCAGTTCAGTTCAGTCGCTCAGTCCTGTCGGACTTTTTGTGACCCCATGAACAGCAGCAGGCCAGGCCTCCCTGTCCATCATCAACTCGCAGAGTTTACCCAAACTCATGTCCATTGAGTCGGTGATGCCATCCCACCATCTCATCCTCTCTCGTCCCCTTATCCTCCTGCCTTCAATCTTTTCTGGCATCAGGGTCTTTTCAAATGACTCAGTTCTTCGCATGAGGTGGCCAAAGTATTGGAGTTTCAGCTTCAGCATCAGTCCTTCCAATGAAGGATCTCCTTTAGAATGGACTGGTTGGATCTCCTTGCAGTCCAAACGACTCTCAAGAGTCTTCTCCAACACCACAGTTCAAAAGCATCAATTCTTCGTCACTCGGATTTCTTCACAGTCCAACTCTCACATCCATACAAGACCACTAGAAAAACCATAGCCTTGACAAGATGGACCTTTGTTGGGAAAGTAATGTCTCTGATTTTGAATATGCTATCTAGGTTGGTCATAACTTTCCTTCCAAGGAGTAAGCATCTTTTAATTTCATGGCTGCAGTCACCATCTGCAGTGATTTTGGAGCCCAGAAAAATAAAGTCAGCCACTGTTTCCACTGTTTCCCCATCTATGTCCCATGAAGTGATGGGACCAGATGCCATGATCTTAGTTTTCTGAATGTTGAGCTTTAAGCCAACTTCTTCACTCTCCTCTTTCACTTTCATCAAGAGGCTGTTTAGTTCTTCTTCACTTTCTGCCATAAGGATGGTGTCATCTGCATATCTGAGGTTATTGAGATTTCTCCCGGCAATCTGGATTCCAGCTTGTGCATCTTCCAGCCCAGCATTTCTCATGATGTATTCTGCATATAATTTAAATAAGCTGGGTGACAATATACAGCCTTGATGTACTCCTTTTCCTATTGGGAACCAGCCTGTTGTTCAATGTCCAGTTCTAACTGTTGCTTCCTGACCTGCATACAGGTTTCTCAAGAGCAGATCAGGTGGTTGGTATTCCCATCTCTTTCAGAATTTTCCACAGTTTATTGTGATCCACACAGTCAAAGGCTTTGGAAAGCCAATAAAACAGAAATAGATGTTTTTCTGGAACTCTCTTGCTTTTTCTATGATCCAGTAGATGTTGGCAAATTGATCTCTGGTTCCTCTGCCTTTTCTAAAACCAGCTTGAACATCAGGAAGTTCACAGTTCACATATTGCTGAAGCCTGTCTTGGAGAATTTTAAGCATTACTTTACTAGCGTGTGAGATGAGTGTAATTGTGCAGTAGTTTGAGCATTCTTTGGCATTGCCTTTCTTTGGGATTGGAATGAAAACTGACCTTTTCCAGTCCTGTGGCCACTGCTGAGTTTTCCAAATTTGCTGGCATATTGAGTGCAGCACTTTCACAGCATCATCTTTCAGGATTTGAAATAGCTCCACTGGAATTCCATCACCTCCACTAGCTTTGTTCGTGGTGATGCTTCCTAAGGCCCACTTGACTTCACATTCCAGGTTCTAGGTGAGTGATCACACCATCGTGATTATCTTGGTCATGAAGATCTTTTTTGTACAGTTCTTCTGTGTATTCTTGCCACCTCTTCTTAATATCTTCTGCTTCTGTTAGGTCCATACCATTTCTGTCCTTTATCGAGCCCATCTTTGCATGAAATGTTCCCTTGGTATCTCTAATTTTCTTGAAGACATCTCTAGTCTTTCCCATTCTGTTGTTTTCCTCTATTTCTTTGCATTGATCTCTGAGGAAGGCTTTCTTATCTCTCCTTGCTATTCTTGGGAACTCTGCATTCAGATGTTTATATCTTTCCTTTTCTCCTTTGCTTTTCGCTTCTCTTCTTTTCACAGCTATTTGTAAGGCCTCCCCAGTCAGCCATTTTGCTTTTTTGCATTTGTTTTTCTTGGGGATGGTCTTGATCCCTGTCTCCTATACAGTGTCACAAACCTCCATCCATAGTTCATCAGACACTCTGTCTATCAGATCTAGTCCCTTAAATCTATTTCTCACTTCTACTGTATAGTCATAAGGGATTTGATTTAGGTCATACCTGAATGGTCTAGTGGTTTTCTCCACTTTCTTCAATTTCAGTCTGAATTTGGCAATAAGGAGTTCATGATCTGAGCCATAGTCAGCTCCCAGTCTTGTTTTTGCTGACTGTATAGAGCTTCTCCATCTTTGACTGCAAAGAATATAATCAATCTGATTTCAGTGTCAACCATTTGCTGATGTCCATGTGTAGAGTCTTCTCTTGTGTTGTTGGAAGAGGGTGTATGCTATAACCAGTGCATTCTCTTGACAGCACTCTATTAGCCTTTGCCCTGCTTCATTCCATACTCCAAGGCCAAATTTGCCTGTTACTGCCTGTTTCTTGACTTCCTACTTTTGCATTCTAGTCCCCTATAATGAAAAGGACATCTTTTTTGGGTGTTAGTTCTAGAAGGTCTTGTAGGTCTTCATAGAATTGTTCAGCTTCTTCAGCGTTACTGGTCGGGTCATAGACTTGGATTTCCATGATATTGAATGGTTTGCCTTGGAAACAAACAGAGATCATTCTGTCATTTTTGAGATTGCATCCAAGTACTGTATTTTGGACTCTTTTCTTGACCATGATGGCTACTGCATTTCTTCTAAGGGATTCCTGCCTGCAGTAGTAGATATAATGATCATCTGAATTAAATTCACCCATTCCAGTCTATCTTAGTTCACTCATTCCTAGAATGTCGATATTCACTCTTGTCATCTCCTGTTTGACCACGTCCAATTTGCCTTGATTCATGGACCTAACTTTCCAGATTCCTATGCAGTATTGCTCTTTATAGCATCAAACCCTGCTTCCATCACCAGTCCCATTCACAGCTGGGTGTTGTTTTTGCTTTGGCTCCATCCCTTCATTCTTTCTGGAGTTATTTCTCCCCTGATCTCCAGTAGCATATTGGGCACCTTCCAACCTGGGGACTTCATCTTTCAGTGTTCTCTCTTTTTGCCTTTTCATACTGTTCATGGGGTTCTCAAGGCAAGAATACTGAAGTGGTTTGCCATTCCGTTCTCCAGTGGACCACATTCTATCAGATCTCGCCACCATGACTCGGCCATCAGCATGGCTTAGCTTCATTGAGTTAGACATGGCTGTGATCCGTGTGATCAGATTGGCTAGTTGTCCGTGATTGTAGTTTCAGTCTGTCTGCCCTCTGATCCCCTCTCTCAGTGCCTACCATCTTACTTGGGCTTCTCTTACCTTGGACGTGGGGTCTCTAATAGTATCAATTCAGTTCAGTTCAGTTCAGTCACTTAGTCATGTCCAACTCTTTGTGACCCCATGAATCGCAGCACGCCAGGCCTCCCTGTCCATCACCAACTCCTGGAGTTTGCTCAAACTCATGTCCATCAAGTCGGTGATGCCATCCAGCCATCTCATCCTCTGCTGTCTCCTTCTCCTCCTGCCCCCAGTCCCTCCCAGCATCAGGGTCTTTTCCAATGAGTCAATTCTTCGCATGAGGTGGCCAATGTATTGGAGTTTCAGCTTTAGCATCAGTCCTTCCAATGAACACCCAGGACTGATCTCCTTTAGAATGGACTGGCTGGATCTCCGTGCAGTCCAAGGGACTCTCAAGAGTCTTCTCCAACACCACAGTTCAAAAACATCAGTTCTTTGGCGCTCAGCTTTCTTCACAGTCCAACTCTCACATCCATACATGACCACTGGAAAAACCATAGCCTTGACTAGACAGACCTTTGTTGGGAAAGTAATGTCTCTGCTTTTTAATATGCTGTCTAGGTTGGTCATAACTTTCCTTCCAAGGAGTAAGCGTCTTTCATTTTCATGGCAGCAATCACCATCTGCAGTGATTTTGGAGCCCCAAAAAATAAACTCTGACACTCTTTCCACTATTTCCCCATATAATAGTATATGATAGTACTATTTTTACCTTTTTGAGAATTCTCCATACTGTTTTCCACAGTGTCTGACAAGCATATACACTTCCACCAATATTGCATAAGGGTTCCCTTGTCTCCACATCCTCACCAACCTTGTTATTTGTTGTCTTTTTGAAAATAGCCATTCTGACAGGTATGAGGTGATCTCTCATTGTGGTTTTGATTTGCATTTCCTTGATGATTAGTGATGCTGAGCATCTTTTCATGTGTCCATTGGCCATATGCATATCTTCTGTTGGAAAATGTCTGTTCAAGTCCTCTGCCCATTTTTTGACATTATTTGTAAGAAGTTTTTTTGTGTGTGTTTGTTTTTTTTTTTCTCATGTTTTGTATATTAACTCCTTAGTCAATATATCATTTGAAAATACCTTCTCTCATTGAGTAGATTGTCTTTTTGTTTTGTTGATAGTTTACTTCACTGTGCAAAAGCTTTTTGGTTTAATGTGCTCCCATTTATTTATCTTTGCCTTTGTTTTCTCTGCCTGGGAAGACATATCCAAAAATCTATTGTTAAAGTCAGAATTAAGAGCATACTTCCCCTGTTTCCTTCAAGAAATTTTATAGTTTCAGGTCTTACTATTATTGTGTTACTGTCAATTTCTCCCTCTGTTGCTATTTACTTAATGTATTTAGGTTCTCTTATGTTAGGTGCATATATATTTACAATTGTTTTATTTTCTTGGATTAATTATTATGTAATGTCCTTCTTCGGAGAGGGCAATGGCACCCCACTCCAGTACTCTTGCCTGGAAAATCCCATGGACGGAGGAGCCTGGTAGGCTGTAGTTCATGGGGTCGCTGAGAGTCAGACACAACTAAGTGACTTCACTTTCACTTTTCACTTTCCTGCATTGGAGAAGGAAATGGCAACCCACTCCAGTGTTTTTGCCTGGAGAATACCAGGGACGGGGGAACCTGGTGGGCTGCCGTCTATGGGATCACACAGAGTCAGACACGACTGAAGTGACTTAGCAGCAGTACCAGCAACGTCCTTCTTTGTCTCATGTTAGTCTTTGTTTTGAAGTCTATTTTTTCTGATATAAGTATTACTGCCCTGGCTTTTTTGTTTACATTTGCATGGCACACATTTTCCTTTCCTTGTTTTCAGTCTTTGTACCTATAAAACTGAAGTGAAGCTCTTGTAGACAATTTATATATGGGTCTTATTTTTTTATCCATTCAGTAAGCATTTAGCTCATTTACATTTAAAGCAATTAGTGATAGATATGCACTTACTGCCATTTTGTTCATTGTTTTCTGGGTTGTTTTGTAGTTCTTTTTTGCTCCTTTCTTCTTTCTATCATCTCCTTTGTGATTTGATGACTACCTTTGGTGTTATGTTTGGATTCCTTTCTTTTTTGTGTGTGTATCTACAATATTAATAGATCTTTGGTTTGTGGTTTCATGAGGTTTATATAATATTTCCCCAGTGACTCAGTGGTAAAGAATCCGCTTGCCAATGCAAAAGACCTGTGTTTGATTCCTGGGTTGCGAAGATCCCCTGGAGAAGGAAATGACAACCCACTCCAGTATTCTTGCCTGAAGAATTCCATGGACAGAGGAGCCTGATGGGCTACAGTCCATGGAGTTGCAAAGAGTTGGACATGACTTAGAGACTAAGGAACAACAAATATATACATGTGTGTCTGTGTATGCATGATTATTTTAAGTTGCTAATCTCTTAAATTCAAATACATTTTAACAACCCTGAATTTTTACTCACCTCCCCAAGTTTAATGCTTTTAACATCATAATTTATACATTTTGGGTTTGTATACCTCTTAACTATTTATTGTAGATACAGATAGTTTTACTACTTTTGTCTTTTCACCTTCCCACTAGCTTTATAAGTGGTTGATCTACTACTACCTTTACCAGTGAAACTTTATGTGCCTTATGAATTCAGAAAGGCAACCAAAAGAAGACCAGCTTATAAACATACATGTATAGTCTCATCTCTTTCTGCGGAAACCAAAAGACCTCTGATTAGTGGAGACTGTGACTTGGGCATTGATTGAGTACCAAGGGAGTTCAGAATAAGAGCTCTCTCCCTTCATGTCAGTGACACCCGGGAAACCTAAGCCACACCATCATAGTCTGTGTCTACAAGAAAATCTCCAACCCTGTTTTCGGTGTCACCTAGCACACATCTCCAAAGATTCTATTACATTCCTTAGAACCCTGTTTGATATATTATTTTGATATGACACAATACACACATCAGAATCCCACAGCTTATAATGTAATAATGTACTTCATCAAAGCAAAGAGGACAAGGAGGTGGATAGAGCTAGTTGAAACTAGAAGTTCTTACAAGTTAGGAACTTCTTAAATGCTTAATCAATAGGAGGTACGTTTTCCCCTCAATATTTACTTCCTTTTAATCAAGACTGTGTACCTGTATATTAGGTCAGGGCAGTCACTGTTACATGGATAAGGGTACAAGTTCAAGCTACGTTCAGAAAGTTAACACTATACTGCTGCTGCTGCTACAGGCTGCTCCAACCTCTTTTTAACTTAGCCTTGTCCTTGAGCCTTACCTTTAGCCTGCCTAACCCATCTTTAGCAAGAATCAGCTACGTTAGTTTGTCTGATCAAATTCCTCATCCTCCAGCCTTGACCTCCAGCCATGAAATTCAAAGACGCTTTCTCCTTAGAAGAAAAGCTATGACCAACCTAGACAGCATAGTAAAAAGCAGAGACATTACTTTGCCAACATAGGTCCATCTAGTCAAAGCTATGGATTTTCCAGTGGTCATGTACGGATATGAGAGTTGGACTATAAAGAAAGCTGAGTGCAGAAGAATTGATGCTTTTGAACTGTGGTGTTGGAGAAAACTCTTGAGAGTCCCTTGGACTGCAAGGAGCTCCAACCAGTCAAGAGAGAAAATCAGTCCTGAATATTCATTGGAAGGATTGATGCTGAAACTGAAACTCCAATACTTTGGCCACCTGATGCGAAAAACTGACTCATTGGAAAAGAGCCTGATGCTGGGAAAGATTGAAGGTAGGAGAAGAATGGGACAACAGAGGATGAGACGGTTGGATGGCATCACTGACTCAATGGACATGAGTTTGAGTGGACTCTGGGAGTTGCTGATGGACAGGGAGGCCTGGCGTGCTGCAGTCCATGGGGTCACAAAGAGTCAGACATGACTGAGTGACTGAACTGAAGTGAACAGCCTTGACATCTTACCACTGACCTGCTTCAGCAAGAATACCCCTGCCATTGATGTCTCTCTTTAGTAATCTTCCATCCACTGGCCCACCCCATGCTGCTCATTGACTACAAGTCCCCAGCTGTCTTTGTTGTGTCTAGAGTTGAGCCCAATCTCTCTCTTCTATTGAGATAGTCTTGACATCTATGGCAGCAGTCTTGTAAAAATTCTTCCTTACTATTTTAGCAAGTGTCAGACTAGTATTTTTTCATTAACAATAGTCAGGCTGTGTTATTTGTCATCATAAAACAAAGCATTTACAATCTCCTCTGAGTTTTATAGTTCAGTTTCAGCCACAGGTATTAAAATATGATCTGCTGTTGGGAACCGAAAGGCTACAAAGCCCTTACTGCAGTTGCACTTAATCCTTTCTCCTTTCCCGGCTGTCTTCCCCACCCTCCCCCCAACCCCTTTTTGGAACAAGAAAAGCTGTGACTTACTTAAAACTGCTGTTAGCATGAAAACATTCCAGAGGAGTAGGGCTGGATGCATGCGGAGAGGGCAGCAGCTTGACTTCAGACCATAAAAAGGTAAGTGGGGACTTCGTTTGCCAATATGGGAAGATAATGCTGGTGAATGGGTGGTGCCAGGAAGGTATCACCAGGATAAGGTTTTATGGGTCATTGGAAAGAAAAGGGGGCTAACAGCATCCTTTTTGAGGTGATGGAAGCAGAGTAGAAGAAAGCCTGAAAGACAATAAAGAGAGGAAAAAAAAAAAAATGTTAAGGAGAAAAGCTAAAAGGAGTAGGAGGGGAAGTGGGAGCTTTGAGATTCAGGGTAATTTCCGGGCAGAACTCTAGCAAATGCCTGTGCAAAACCACAGTAATCTGATGATGCTGTCATCCTCGTCTTTTCCTGAAGCCAACAGGCTGCTCCCCAAGCTTAGGGAAGAGGGAAACTGAAGGCAGTGATTTGCCTGTTCAGTAGCTTAAACGCATACAAATCAGCCTGAGTTAGTTATTCCAGCTTATTTTGTGGGCTGTTGCTCAAGCACTTGAGTATCACCAGTGGTGGGATATTCGGTAATTTGTTGCAGAATAGTATTCCACTGGTAGTAAATGTAAAGATATCTTTCACAAATTTTCTCTTCCCTTTGCCTTTTAAGTGCATATAGTTGTTAGACCACACATTTGACAGCTGATACAAAGTGTCAGACATGACTAAAGTGAATTAGCACACACACACACACACAGAGGATCCATAAAAACAAAGGCAGCTTTCCTCTGTTCATTCTATACCTAAAACAGAAACTTCTTCCATGCCAGTTTCCAAGAGCTCTACAAACCCTGCTGACAATTTGGATCCTTGGCTTAAAACAATGTTGAGAGTTGCCTTTGACTTTCTTCGGCACTAAATATGTGATTCCTGAACAAAACGAAGGTCAGCACTGTGGACTCTGAGGAAGACACATGTCATGAGATGTGAGAGTATAAGCAGATCACTGTTCAGTTCGTGCCTTCTCTTTCTTTCATTGTCTTTTAAGATTTATTGAGTATATTAATATACAAAAATTGCAGAAACTTAGTGTATACATTTTGAGAAGGGATATATGGATGTACTCATGGCAGCATCAGGGCTTTCCCAGTGGTGCAGTGATAAAGAACCTGCCTGCCAAAGCAGGAGACGTTAGGAGACATGAGTTTAATCCCTGGGTCGCAAAGATCCCCTGGAGAAAGAAATGGAACCCACTCCAGTATTCTTGCCTGGAGAATCCCACGGACAGAGTCCATGGGCGGGCTACAGTCCACGGGCTCGCAGAGTCGGATGTAACTGAGGACACATCCAACGCGTGACAGCGTCACCACAATTAAGGTAATAACCTCGTCCCGCACTTCCAGGAGATTTATTTTGTCCTCTTGCTCTTATTCATGGTAAGAATGCTTGGCATGAATTCTACCTTCTTAATAAAATCTTTTTAATTGATAGTTGATTAAAAATGCTATATTAATTTCAGATCTACAACATAGTGAGTTGGTATTTTCATAGATTATACACTCAATATAAAGTTATTGTAAAATATTGGCTATATTCCACTGTTCTCTGAAAGGAACTAGTCATCAGAGCAGTGAAGATCACAGCATTGGCCTTTCCATGCAGAGAAGCCCACTGGGCTGGGGGTCCATTGTTTATATCTGTAGATCCACTCCGCACTTTTCCCCATTCTGTTCCCTGGGAGGCTGCACTCTGGATAACATCACTCTAGCTCACTCGTCCTCTATCTTCCATTAGATTTGGCCAATGAGAGGGACTGGCAGGAAATCAAAGAATGAGAAGGATGAGTACTTTCAAAAGTGAATTTCCTCCCACACAGCCTCTTCCACCCCTCCCTCCTTTCCTCCAAGGATCAGCTTTGCGGTGACTGCAATCTTTAATACAAGACCACTGTTTCCGTCCTCTTTTGTGTGGACCATCTGATTCCTGCTAGAACCTTGACCACTGTACACACATCTTCATTCACTGTTGGGATTTTATACCTATCTCAATTTTTCAATGCATATTTCCAACTTGAAATTTTTTTCACATTTATGAACACTTTTAGACTACACTGGTAAAAAGTAGCTATAAGCTCCACTTCCCCAATGGCCACATGAAGAGTTCTGAGGACCCATTCCCCAGGGAAACAATCATAACTGATGAAAAATATTTTCTAAAAATATTCACATCTCAAGAAATTGCCCTAAGGCCATACAGAACATTAAAAAAAAAAAGAGTTTATTCAAGACAGTCTACTAAATTGGGAGAACAGTAAGTCTGTGGCACTTGAACCTGCTAATCCCCATTACCCTCAAGCTCACGTGGAGGGAAGCTCCAATCTGAATGAGACTCCCAGAAAGTGAGGCTCCCTCTCTGCCTGCCTCCCAGTTAAGGGAGGTGGTATCTCACTGGAGGGGCAGGGCACCAGCACTGCTTCCCCGATGGCTCAGTGGGTAAAGAATCTGCCTGCCACGCAGGAGACACAGGAGACATGGGTTCAATACCTGGGTTGGGAAGATCCCATGGAGAAGGAAATGGCAACCTACTCCAGGATTCTTGCCTGGAAAACCCCATGGACAGAGGAGCCTGGCAGGCTACAGGCCAAAGGGTTGCAAAGAGTCGGACACACGGCAACTTCAGATTGGAAAGGCTAAACTCCTGGTGACTGTGGTTGAGAGGCTGAGGTTCCCCATCTTCTGCTCAGTCTCGTCTAACAGGACAGGGCTCTATACAAGATGTAGCAAATCAGTACTAGGGATCCGGTTATTATCCCCTCCAGCTCACTTTTCAGATAGAGGCTCCACATCCAGATAATTAAGTCAAGAAGTGCAGAGGCTCCTACCCCCTGCCCAGCACCCAAAGCAGTGGCTCAGAGGTTTTTGCTCAGGAAGAAAGAATCCATAAGAAAGGGCTCCAAAACTCTCCCTAGAAGAACTGACTTTATTGTAAACAGAGTGTGGGGGAGTTCACGCCTAAGGGTGCTCTCCAAAAAAATGAACATTTTGGTGGTGAATAATTAAAAGGAGACTGTAAGAATAAAAAACTGAACCACAGGCAAAATAGTTAACAAGAGAAAGCCAGGGAAACAGCTAAGAAGGGCACTGCGGGAGTCAGAAAAAACCTCAAAGATTGACCTCAAAAACTACTCCTATCTGAATTTAATTGGAGGAGACTATGGAGCAAGTTATACACCAGGCATTGTCAAAAGCAATAGAGAAATCAGCCAGCAATTGGTGAAGCCTTACTTCTTGGTATAATATCAAATAAGGCAGATAGCTTAATAGAGAGCTCAATGAAAGAAAAATGTCAAGTAAACTAGCAGACGTAAGTCCAATTGTAATAATAATAACATGCAATATGAATTTACTAAATAACAAAATAAAAAGGCAGAGATTGTCAAACTGAATAAAAAACCAAGATCCAACATTATGCTATGGATATAAAAACAAGATCCAGCTATATGCTGTCTACAGAAGATATAATTAAATTCAAAGATACAAGTAGGTTAAAAGATATAAAATATTATATCATATAAACCAACTATATGAAAGCTGGAGTAGCTATCCAAATAGCAGACAAAATGGACTTTAAAATAACAACAAAAAAATGTTGCTAGATATAATGAAGGATATATTATAATGATTAAAATATCAATCTCTCAAGAAGATATCATAATTTTAAATACATTTACACCTAAAAACCAAAACTCAAAAAAAAAAAAGCAAAAACTGACAGAATTGAAGGGAGAAATAGACATTTCTACAACTATAGTTGGAGACTTGACTTACTCCACTTTTAATAATGAATAGGATGACTAGACTGAAATGAATAGACTGAACAACACCATAAACCAACAAGACTTAACAACCATCCATAAAATAGTCCAATCAACTACAGCAAAATATACTTCTTCATAAGTACACATGGACATTCTCTAGTATAGACTTTATGCTAAGCCATAAAACGTTAGTTTAAAAGAATTACAATAATAAGCATTTTCTAACCACAATGGAGTGAAATTAGAAATTAATTTTTAAAAGTTGGGGAAATTTACAGATATGTGAAAGTTAAATGACACAATGCTAAGTAGCCAGTGGATCAAAGAAGAAACTACAAGGAAATTAGAAAATATTCTGAGATGAGTGAAAATGAAGATACAACATATCAAAACATATCAGATGCAGCTAAAACTATGTTTAGAAGAAATTTTTATAGTTTTATAGTTCTAAAATCTTTTTTTAATAGATCTAAAATCTCTAGATCTATAAGAGCTAGAACTATAAAACTCTTAAAAGAAACACAGGCATAAATCTTTGTGACACTGGATTAGCAATAGTTGCTTAGTTATGGTATCAAAAGCACAAGGAAAAATAGAAAGCTTGGAGATCATCAAAATTAATTTTTGTAGTGACAAGAACATCATTTAGAAAATTGAAAATATAACCTATAGAATGGGGGAAAATATTTGCAAATCATATATCTTATACTTGAATTAAGAATAAGGTAAAGAACTATTTTAGCTTGATGATAAAAAGACAATCTAATTAAAAATGAGCAAAATATGTAAATAGAGAGCTCTCCAAAGTAGATATATGAATGAGTAATAAGTACATAAAATGATGCTCAAAATTATTAGCCATCAGAGAAATGCAAATTGAAACCACACCTACTAAGATAGCTATACGGTAATTTTTTTTAAAAAACAGGTAGGTATTGGTGAGTATGTGGAGAAATTGGATCCTTCATACATTGCTATTGGGAATATGAATTTGTACAGCCACTATAGAAAACAACATGACTCAGCAATCACATTCCTAAGTCTATATCCAGAACCCGGGTCTCCTGCATTGTAGACAGACGCTTTACTGTCTGAGCCACCAGGGAAGTCCAATTAAAAATGAGCAAAAGATGTAAATAGAGAGCTCTCCAAAGTAGATATACGAATGACTAATAAGCACATAAAACGATGCTCAACATTATTAGCCATCAGTTCAGTTCAGTTCAGTCGCTCAGTCGTGTCTGACTCTTTGAGACCCCATGAATCACAGAACGCCAGGCCTCCCTGTCCATCACCAACTCCCAGAGTTCATTCAAATTCATGTCCATCGAGTGGGTAATGCCATCCAGCCATCTGCTATAAGGAACTTTTTTTAAAAATCAGGTAGGCATTGGTGAGTATGTGGAGAAATTGGATCCTTCATACATTGCTGTTGGGAATATAAGTTTGTACAGCCACTATAGAAAACAACATGACTCAGCAATTACACTCCTAAGTCTATATCCAGGAGAAGTGAGAACATACATTCACTCAAACAACATACATTTGAATGTTCATAGCAGTATTATTCCTAAAACCCACGAAGTGGAAACAGCCCAGATATCTATCAATTGATGAGTAAATAAATCAGCTATAAAAAGGAATGAAGTACTGATACATGTTACAATATGGATAAACCTTGAAAACATTACACTAACTTTAAAAAGCCATTTACAGAAGACCACGTGTTGTATGATTCCACTTAGAGGATATATCCAGGCTATACCTAGGCATAGAGGCAAAACCTTTTTGTCTCTTTAGAGACAAAAAGTTGATCAGTTGTTACCTAAAGCTGGAAAGAGGGAAAATGAGAAGTGACTGCTAATAGATATGGGGCTTCTTTGGGGGGAAATAAAGAGATCTTGTAAAATTAATCGTGGGATATTTGTACAACTCTGTGAATACACACACAAAAAAATGAACTGTACATTTTAAGTGAGTGAAGTGTAAGGTATGCAAACTGTATCTCAATAAAACTGGGGGGAGAATGATTACAACTGCTTTTTCTGGCCTTGGAAAGCAAGCCCAAGCCCAAGTGAAAGTGTTAGACCCTCATTCATGTCCAACTCCTTGCAACACCATGGACTGTAGCCCAACAGGCTCCTCTGTCCATGGGATTTTCCAGGCAAGAATACTGGAAGGGGTAGCCATTCCCTTCTCCAGGGGATGTTCCCAAACAGGGATAGAGCCCCGGTCTCCTGTACTGCAGATTCTTTATCATCTGAGCCACCAGGGAATTAACCATTAATAAAACCAGCATTTCTTCCCGTTCACATTCACACTCTTCACTTCACTCAAACCAAATTTCTGCTGCATGAGAAGTCCAGGCAGGATTGTGTAATGGCTGAGAGCCAGCTCCCTGTGTTGGAATCTTGATTTAATCACTCACCCGGTGTGGGATGTTGGAAAAGTTCCTTAATCTCTCTGTGCCTCACTCTCCTTAGCTATAAAATGAAAATAATAATAAATTTTAGTTCAAAACGTTTTTAGAGAATTTTATAATATAATACCTATCAAGCTTTTAAAACAGTGCTTGCTGCTGCTAAATTACTTCAGTAGTGTCCAACTCTGTGCGACCCTGTAGACAGCAGCCCACCAGGCTCCCCCGTCCCTGGGATTCTCCAAGCAAGAACACTGGAGTGGGTTGCCATTTCCTTCTCCAATGCATGAAAGTGAAAAGTGAAAGTGAAGTCGTTCAGTCTTGTCCAACTCTCAGCAACCCCATGGACTGCAGTGCTTAGAACATAATAAATGTTATACAAGTATTGCTTTATTATTAACCCATTTCCCCTTCCTAACATGACCTTGAGTTTCCCTCACCAGGAAGATAAACTAGCCCTCATATTCCATCCCCTTGTCCACAGTGATTGGCCCAGAGGCAGGTACATGAGTTAATCAGGCCAGTCAGGACCAATGAGACTCGATTCTCAGGCCTCGGCTGAGCTGTTGGGATAGCAGACTCCCTCCTTTGAACTGGCAACAAAACAAGAAAGTCTTTAGACCCCAGAAGTTCTGGCAGTCTAAAGACTGCCAGATACAGGATCACAGGGGTGAACCCACAGGAAGAAGCAGGCACAGAGGTAACAGTTTAAACATCAGTTTCTCTTGGAAGCTTGTCCCCACTATCACTATGCACAGACCAGATTAAGTGTTACTGCTTCACCATCCCATAATAACCACTAGGGTGTTCCCAGGTGGCTCAGTGATAAAGAACCCACCCACCAATGCAGGAAATGCAAGAGATGTGAGTTCAATCCCTGGGTCAGGATGACTCCCTGAAGAAAGAAATGCAACCCAATCCAATATTCTTGCCTGGAAAATTCCATGGACAGAGAAGCCTGGCAAGCTATAGTCCATGAGTCACAAAAAATCAGACAGGACTGAGCGACTGAACATACACACACACAAACACACAATAACTAGAGGCCCTAACCCTAATGTTAGGCACACTCCAGTTTGTCCAAGGGGAAAAAAATAAAAGTGTTAGTTGCTCAGTTGTGTCTGACTCTTTGGGACGCTATGGACTATAGCCCACCAGGTTCCTCTGTCCATGGAATTCTCCAGGCAAGAATACTGGAATGTGTAGCCATTCCCTTCTCCAAGGCATCTTCCTGACCCAGGGATCAAACCTGGATCTCCCACATTGACCGCAGATTCTTTACCATCTGAGCCACCAGGAAAGACCTTTGTCCAAAGTGATCTGAGCTTAAATCTGTTGGCCCATCATAATGACTAAAAAAATGCTCTTTTCACCCTCAAAAGATCCCCAGATGGGAGATCAAGTAGATATGCATCTTCAGTTCAGTTCAGTTCAGTCGCTCAGTCGTGTCGGACTCTTTGCGACCCCATGAATCGCAGCACACCAGGCCTCCCTGTCTATCACCAACTCCCAGAGTTCACTCAAACTCACATCCATCGAGTCTGTGATGCCATCCAGCCATCTCATCCTTTGTCGTCCTCTTTTCCTCCTGCCCCCAATCCCTCCCAGCATCAGGGTCTTTTCCAATGAGTCAGCTCTTCGCATGAAGTGGCCAAAGTACTGGAGTTTCAGCTTTAGTATCATTCCTTCCAAAGAACACCCAGGGCTGATCTCCTTTAGAATGGACTGGTTGGATCTCCTTGCAGTCCAAGGGACTCTCAAGAGTCTTCTCCAACACCACAGTTCAAAAGCATCAATTCTTCAGCGCTCAGCCTTCTTCACAGTCCAACTCTCACATCCATACGTGACCACTGGAAAAACCATAGCCTTGACTAGACGGACCTTTGTTGGCAAAATAATGTCTCTGCTTTTCAATATGCTATCTGGTTGGTCATAACTTTTCTTCCAAGGAGTAAGCATCTTTTAATTTCATGGCTGCAGTCATCATCTGCAGTGATTTTGGAGCCCAAAAAAGTAAAGTCTGACACTGTTTCCACTGTTTCCCCATCTATTTGCCATGAAGTGATGGGACCAGATGCCATGATCTTAGTTTTCTGAATGTTGAGCTATATCACAGTATTTATGTACTATATATTGTTACAGGTTTATCTGTCATTGAATACTAAGCCTTATAAAGGGAAAGGTTTATGACACATTGGCCACTGTTCTATTCACAGTGCTTAACACAGTGCCTGGCATAAAATAGGTGTTTAATAATTACACGCATAATACATGAATAAATGAATAAAATAATTTTTTAAAATTATCACCATACTTAGTCCTAGCCCAGACATTTTCCTCTTTCAAAATTATCACCCTTAAAACAGTCTCCAGTATTTCACTTTCTTCTTTTTTTAAATTTTTCATTTTATGTTGGAGTATAGTCGGTTCAAAACGTTGTGATAGTTTCAGGTGGACAGCAAAGGGACTCAGCCATACATGTATCCATTCTCCCTCGAATTCCCCTCCCATCCAGGCTGCCATGTAACATTAAGCAGAGTTCCATGTGCTGTACAGTAGGTCCTAGTTGGTTATCCATTTTAAATACAACAGTGTAAACATGTTGATTCCAAATTCTTTAACCACCCCTTTCCCCATTCTTCCCCTTAGTATTTCATTTTTAAGCTGATTTCACAATAAATTAAAATATATCAAATGGGCAAGCTCATGACAGTCCTATAACCTGTAATCTTTGAAAGCAGCAGTGTTTGCTCCTCTGGGAGCTAGCGAATGAAAATATCCTATTTTCTTGCCTTCAAACAAACACGTCCCTGGTGGCTCAGACTGTAAAGCGTCTGGTTACAATGCAGGAGACCCAGGTTCAATCCCTGGATTGGGAAGATCTCCTGGAGAAGGAAATAGCAACCCATGGCAGTACTCTTGCCTGGAAAATCCCATGGACAGAGAAGCCTGGTGGGCTACAATCCATGGGATAGCAAAGAGCCTGACATAACTGGGTGACCTCATTTCAAACAAACATAACACCTGAAAAGTTTAGGACACCAAGTTGAGTAAAACAAAAGTTTTTTTAGTTAAAACTTGGAGCTCAGGATAAAATTCTCTGATGCAGAAAAAAGCCCTACCAGAAGTATTCTCTCATTAAAAAAGAAAGAAATGGAATCTTATAAAGCTTTTGTAGCAAATTTAAGATGTGCAAAAGAGTGCTAAAAATGACTTTCTATTTTCCCCACCTTCTTTGCTGGTCTTCACTGGGCTTCTCTGCCAAGTATCTCAACTTAGGTTCTGCATGTAAAGCTTTCTTGAATCTACAAAGCATCTATTAATAACACCTCCATAATTTTTGCCATGACTTTTTTCATAGCTGTGAGAAATAATTTTCTAAGAAGTTTGAAGACGTTTTCCATTTTCAATAGCTGGAATTACAATTCCAACTGCAGGAAGAATGAGGACAAATTTGGAGCATGATCCCCTTGCACAAAATCACTGATCTGTTTGATAGAAGGGGACGATGAAAAGAGTAGGGAAAACACACAGTTCAGAGTCTTTTTGGCATTAATTAACCTCACTAACAGTGCCCCAGAGGCAAATGTGGCCAAATCTAAAAGTTTTAGCATATGTTCTAAAGTTAAACTTAATTCAAGTTATTTTTATGCCCCATGGGTGTGCAACCAATGTTCTGAATCTAAAGCCTGGCTCAAGGGAAAGAAAGGAGAGATATGGAAAATATCAAACAAGCAAGTTATATATATTGATACTTAGGAATGGTAGTAAAAACCAAACAAATATTTATTGGGTCAATTCAAACCTTAGCCCATCATTAAAACAAAAATATTTTTAAGCTTTAGGACAAAATAGATTGCTCTTCCCGTTGTTCTCTGAACTTCTTTACTGCTGATTCTCAAGATTATAAAAAAGAGAGACTATGCATCCAATGCCTCTTGATTAAAACTCTTCAGTCAGAAGAATCAGTGACCTAATGCAGAGCTACACTATATGAAAAGCCATTCTCTCCCCAAGTGCTTAGCACCGGCTTTGTCATTTCCTTCGTACACTCCAGCCATGGCCAGAAAAAGAATTTTGAGCCATGAATCTTTAGCCAGATGGAGAAGTCTTTTCTTAGCTTTGTCATTTTTTTCCTTCTCACTTAATGCTTTCCCTTCCTTTCCTGTTCTTTAATTTCCCTATGCACCTTCTAGAGAAATGTATTTATTAAACTATTAACTAACTTCCTTTGCAGAGCTATACACTGAACTACATGTGAAAATCCTTTAAGAGTTAGCATGATGACTTCAGAGTTCTGGCTCTTACCTCCAAGATAGATTGGAAGCACTTATTAGGCTATATGTACAAGACGTCTGGACAGTGGTATCTATGAACTTGTCTTCCTGGTATAATAAAACCCTAGATTAATTCTTTTTCATTTCTTTACTCTCATTCTCAAAAGGAGAAATGGTCACTGTTTTTGTCACGTTCTGTTTTACAGACATGTCGGTGCGCCCCACTACAAAACACAAATCTTATGCATCAAAATCTAAACCAAGAAATCATTTCAAATTATTCGCAATTCAAAAGGATTAATCTCTTCATGGAAAGATTCTTCACTGGTTTCTTTTAAATACAACAGTAAGCTTTTTTAATAAATTTAAATTATGTAATTATATTTTAAGATTTATGCACAAGTTTTCAGAGCTTCACATTTTATATTATACAACAAATGTACTATTTTTCCAAGTAGATTGACTATAAATCTTACTATTAGTTTTTTTCCATTATACTGTCTACCACTACATTACTAACTGGTATTTCATAGAAATCTCACCCTGTTCAAAATATATATCTCAAATTATTTAATCACTTACCAATTGTTTTTAATGAGTCATTCATGCAACCAAAGGCTTATGAAACATCCATGATGTTTCAGATCTTTTATCCAGTATACACCATGGCTAATAGCATTTTGTACCTTCCCTGTACTCTGGGCAGCACAGGACCTGCTGAGTCATCCAACTTCAGTCGAAACTTTTAATATTTATTATTTTCAGTAGAGTAAAAACCCTGCAAGGAATACAATCATATATGAAAGCTTAACGTAAGGTATGACCAATATATCAAATTGGTGGGGAAAAGATAGACATACAACTAAGCAGTATTGGCCTAATTAGATAACTCTTTTAAAGAGAAAAAATTAACCTATTTCTCACATCATAAAATAGGATAAATTCCAAATGTATCAGAAATGTAATCAAATGAAACCATGCAACTGTAAGATGAAAGCTTGAATGAACTGCTGTATTATATGAGAGTACAAAAGTTTTTCATAACCATGACTCAAAATCCAGAAGCAAAAACAGAAGGGACTAACAAAATTGATGTAAAACTTTATAGAAAGAAAAAAACCTTTACATGTGAAAAGCATTATAAAGAATATAAAAAGATAAGTGACAAACTAGGAAAAATAAGTACAATGTATATTACAAGTGGTAAATATCCTTAGTATATGAATGGCTTTTAAATTTTGAGAAGAAAAGATGAAGGCCCTTATATCATCAAAAGTGATTAAAAAGCAGTTCATAGGCAAATGTAAGTGGCCTACAAGAAACTCATCATTGCTAATGAGAGAAGTATCATTTCAAACTTCACCAGATACCAATTTTTACATACCAGATTGGGAAAATCCCCCAAATTTCACAATACACACTTTTGGCAAGGCTTTGGGAAAATAGACACATGCTTTACTGGTGGGAATGCAGTTAGTTATCTCTCTTAGAGGGAAATTTGCTAATCTCTTCTAGAAGTCCCTTGATAGATACTGACCCAGCAATCACATTTCTAGTTATCTAACTCAATGTTAGAAAGGCAAAAATACAAAAAGGTTCAAGAAGCTATTCACCACAATACAATTTGTAAAGTTAAAGGACTTGGAAGAAACCCAAATGTCTATAAGAGAGGACTAACTGAAGAAACCAACATATAGCCACACGATGGAGCATAAGGCAAGTGTAAAAGGAAAGAGGATTATCTCTACACCATTCTGGACTGATCTCCAAATAAATCAAAAGTTAAAAAGGCTGCTATATAAAGATGTGCATCATTAGGAAGGAGGAGAAAGATACGAATGCCTATAAATACTTGCTCATTTAAAAAAAAGCAGTGGAAGGATTAACGTACTTTTTAAAAACATGGTTACCTATGAGAACTTATTTAAAAAGCAAAGACATCACTAGACATCCAGAAGTCATGTACAGGTGTGAGAGTTGGACCATAAATAAGGCTGAGTGCAGAAAAATTAATGCTTTCAAATTGAGGTGCTAGAGAAGATTCTTGAGAGTTCCTTGGACTGGAAGGAGTTCAAATCAGTCAATCCTAAAGGAAATCAACCTTGAATATTCACTAGAAGTAAAATATTCATTGGAGGGCCGGATGCTGAAGCTTTAGCTCCATTAATTTGGCCACCTGATGTGAAGAGTGGACTCACTGGAAAAGACCCTGATGCTGGGAAAGATTGAAGGAAAAAGGAGAAGGGAGCAGCAGAGGATGAGATGGATAGAGAGTGCTCATTGTCTCAATGGACATGAATCTGAACAATCTCTGGGAGGTAATGAAGGACAGGGGAGCCTGGCGTGCTGTAGTCTATGAGGTCACAAAGAGTCAGACACGACTTAGCCACTGATCAACAACAAATAAGAAATTATATAAAGAGGACAGGGGACAAGACAAGACTTCTTTGAATATACCTTGATGTGTAAATTTGAGTTTCGCACAATATAGATATTTTACATAGTGTTAGTCACTCAGTCATATCTGACTCTTTGTGATCCCATAGACTATAGCCCACCAGGTTCCTCTGTCCATGGGATTTTCCAGGCAAGAATCCTGGAGTAGGTTGCCATTCCCTTCTCCAGGGGATCTTCCTGACCCAGGGATTGAACCTGAATCTCCCGTATTACACACAGATTCTTTACCATTTGAGTCATCAAGGAAGTCCGACGTGTTAGCCGCTTAGTCATATCTGATTCATTGCGACCACTTGGGCAAATTATATAACAAAATTAAACATAACAAAATATAATTCTTAAAAATTGAGAGCAACAATTCAAAGACCATAGAATGTTTGCAGTAGGGCTAATGTGCATCACTGTAGCCTATGGAAGGCTTTTTTGGTGTTTATTTTTGGTTTTTTGTTTTGTTTTGCCTGCCCTGGGTCTTCGTTGATGAGTGTGGACTGTCTCTATTTGCAGCTTTCTAGCTGTGGTGTGCAGGCTTCTCATTGCAGTGGCGTCTCTTGTTGCAGAGCACAAGCTCTAGAGTAGTGAGCTCAGTAGCTGCAGAGCAGGGGTTTAGTTGCCCCACGGTAAGCTAGATCTTCTTGGATCAGGGATTGAACCTGTGTCCCCTGCATTGGCAGGCAGATTCTTAACCACTGGACCACCAGGGAAGTCCTGATTTTGTTTTTGGTTTTGCACTTGTGTATATTCTCAGCAAGTGAGAAGTAGTGGTCTTCCATAATAAAACAGATTTTTGGTTAGCACAAAAGTTTTTTTTTTTTTAATTGAGAGCAAAATTTATGAAGTGAATGAATCTGTGTATCGTGTAGGGGTAAAATCACACAGCCGAGGTAACTGAAGCACTGTAAACTGACTATATATCCTTATTAGGACAGACCCTGAGGACCAAAAGAACTGCAAACAAATCTTAAACTGCTTTCAGTGATCAAATCCTTGATTCTAGTAGTAGGTATTATTTTTCTGAGTCTGTTATGTGTGTATGGTGAGATTAAACAAAGTAAGTAATTTTGTTGATGTCGTCAAACATCAGGATTCTTGACAGGAGGGAAAGGAGGTACAAATGTAAGATTTGTGAGTTAATGCCCTGTTGTCCTAAATTTGAACCAGAACTATCAGCATGAGCTTACGTATTTAATTTTTAAAAAATACATATTTCTTAGCTCTGTCTTCTGAAAAATTCTGAAAATAATGACCAACCCAAGAGCAATGAGCAGCCTTAGGTCCTACACTGCTGTTTCTATAAATAATTTCCAACTTGAAGGAATCATATTCCTTTGGGAAAATAGCTGATTCTAAGTCTGAGAAAGGAAATGGACCATCTTGTCCGATCATAACACAGAGATGCTCTCAAGGTTAACAAGATTGCCCAAGAGAATCAGAAAACAACTTGAATATACTCTCACTGCTCAAAAAGGGACATTGGAGCGTCAATAAGAATAATGACTGCAGTGACTGAAAACACAACAAACATGCTTATTTCACAACGAACATTTTTTAAATTAATGGGTCATCTTTGAAGGTTGCTAACCAAGTAACATTTCCTGGTAACTCAGGTGATAAAGAGTCTGCTGCAATGTGGGAGACCCAGGTTCAATCCCTGGGCCGGAAAGACCCCCTGGAGAAGGAAATGGCAACCCACTCCAATATTCTTATCTGGAAAATCCCATGGACAGGAGAACCTGGCAGGCTACAGTCCATTGGGTTGCAAAGAGTCCAACATGACTGAGCAACAAACACTAACCAAGTAATGTTTCTGAAAATCAATTAAAGGGAATAATTAAGTCTTTATCCAACATTCGCTTATCAAACTGTTCGTTTGATAAGTTTATCAACTAAACTTATATAAACTTTGATGAACTAGTTCGTTTATCAAACTGTACTAGGGTAACCAAATGGTCGATAAGGCTGTTAAATCTAAGTGGGATGATAGAGTTTAGACAGCATCATTTTTCAACCTTTAATAAATTTATAGAGATTGGCAGTGATTATCAGTGGCTGATTATCATTGTACAGTGATTATCATTGTACAAAAAGACTAGTAGATGTATACAACACCACTTAAATTATCTTCTTGTAAGAAAGAAATAAAAAACAAAAAGAGAGAAACCTGGATCTGATTAAACCTCAACATCTAACCACTAGTTTATAAGACATACAAGAATACAGGAACATGTTAGAAAGTCTTTCAGCGATACAATTAGCAAAATCCAGGCTGGAGAACCCATGGGATGAATTACCCAGTTTCTTCAACAAATGCATTACCAAGAAATAATAAGATGGAGATGAAGAAAGAATTTGTAAATCAAAAAACAAACACTAGACATCAACCAATTCAAATGTATGGCCTTATTTAAGTCTTATTTTGAAAAATATATATATATATATTTAAAAAATCTGAGACAACTGGGAATATTTGAAACTAGACAAATTATTTGTTTATATTGAAAATTATTGATATTCTGGCTTGTGAAGGGAATACTTAACTTTAGGTATTTACATATTAAATCAGAGGAGATTTAGGATTTTATTGAAAATATTTGAGACTGAGGAAATGGTTGGGGTAATAGATGAAATAAGGGTAATATATTAAATTAACTGAGCCACTTGTTTATAACTATTGAAGCTGGATGATAAGCACACATAGTCCTTATACTATTTTATCTAATTTGTATATATTTGAAAATTTACATTAAAAAGTATCTTAAGAAGAATATACAGAGGTCTAGAGCACCCATAAACAGGATATCATACTCCAGATAATAGACAAATCCTATTTTTCCCTCTCTGAGGTTCAGAATTATCTCAAATGTTTTAAGTATACAATTTTGAAGCCGAAAAAACAGTTCAAAGAGATTGGCTTAGATTGATTGTTAGAGGCGAAAGTGGGTTAATGAGAAAGTGACTCAGGAAGAAACGTTGAAAGAGAGGAATTGGTTGAAAGCAAGCTTTGGGATAGTGCATGATTCTGAACAATGTGAATAAACCTTCTCAAGGAGAAATGAACCCAGGAAAGGTGTGATCTGTTTGCACATTCCCTAGTGAGGAGGCTGGGGATCTTCTGACCTTTGCATTCTTCAGTGCCTGGAGCCAGAATTGGGGCCTGAAAATTGGAACATGAGTGAGAAGGCAGATCTATTTGAGACCTGAATCATAGAAGAAGCTGAAGAGCTGCTGTTAACCAAAATCTTTAGAGGGGACCTAAAGTCCCCACTGGAGAAGGCACTGGCAACCCACTCCAGTACTCTTGCCTGGAAACTCCCATGGACGGAGGAGCCTGCTAGGCTGCTGTCCGTAGGGTCGCTAAGAGTCAGACACGACTGAGCGACTTCCCTTTCACTTTCCACTTTCATGCATTGGAGAAGGAAATGGCAACCCACTCCAGTGTTCTTGCCTGGAGAATCCCAGGGACGGAGGAGCCTGATGGGCTGCCATCTATGGGGTCGCACAGAGTCGGACACAACTGAAGCAACCTAGCAGCAGCAGCAGCAGCAAAGTCCCCACTAAAGGAAAAGAGGCCAGGAAGACTAACCTCAGTCTTTACTGTAAGACAGAGTCAGGACTCAAAATGGAAGCTGAAGCCAAGGAAATTTAGCCTGGATTTGGAAAGACATCCCTGGTGATTCCCTCAAGTGAATTTTAAATGTCCAATTTGTCTTTCTTTCTTGGACACCAGTCCCACAGTGCAGAGAAGAGGGGTGGACTGAATGGACTATCTTAGTACCCTTGATGTGTGATGCTTTGACGTAAGTTGTGTGGTTGATGGGCTACCAAGAGCAACACTCAAGTGTGTGTACATGTGTGTCTGTTCGACTCTGTGACCCCATGGACTGTGGCCCACCAAGCTTCTCTATCCATGGAGTTTTCCAGGCAAGAATACTGGAACAGGTTGCCACTTCCTACTCCAGGGGATCTTCCCAACCCAGGGATCGAACACGAGTCTCTTGTGTCACCTGCATTGGCAGGTGGATTATTTACCACTGCACTACCTAGGAAGCCAGCAACACTCAAGATCAGAGTTTAAAGCTGACACAGAGTCATCCTTAAGCTCAGATACAACACCAATCCACTCATTTCTTCAACAAAGACCACACAGCATGGTAGGTACTGAGAAATTCACTACAGAGGAAAAGGCCATAGGACCACTGGGCCTGCCGTGCCATCCTCATTCTGCCGGTTCCTTACCCACCAGAACTACTCTTTCTTGAAACAAACAAAAAACTAACCATGTCATTTCCATGCCCTCAAATCACCATTTGCAACACTGAGGTTCACAGCACAACCTCCCAGCTACCTAAAAGAACATCAGACCCTTGACAACATGTGACCCAGTGACCTCACTCTCTTCTCTGGCCTGAACTAGAGCAGACATCTCTCCTCCACACCTCGGCATCTTTGTGCGTACCGCACCTCCTTCCCCCTTCTCTACCCTGCTTCCCGAACTTCCAAAGCCAGTTTAACTGTTACCTTCTCTGGGCCTCTCCACAGAGTTAGGTTAAGGCTCCTACAGTGTGCACTCATGGTATTATGCTTTATCCCCACGTGTATCATATTTCTTATCATGGCAAATTCAGCTCATTTTTTGCTCTCATGGAAGATAACATTCATCACAACATATCTACAGTGTAATAATCCCTTTACTCTGTCACTTTAAGGTAGAAACTAAAAGTAAGTCGTCTCTGTTTTTCCCTGCCCTGAAAGTTGCTTGGCAAGTGAAAAGCATTAATAATTCATTTATGTGGGTTGTGTTGGCTACGGGATTCAGGAGCAGTAGGGAAAAGAAAACAAAACCCAGCAGTTAGATTGGGTGGTTGATTTGCAATTTCAACTTGAAAATTCCAGTAACTGTAAATATATGAAAACTCACAATGACAAAACTTGAGTTTACTTTCTCCCACAAACAGAAGGTAGCTTTCGGGGAGGATGAAGTGAAAGGAAGTAGAGAGCAGAAAAAGAGGGAGCCACGGAGAGCAGCAGTGGTAGAAAGCTGTGGCAGTCCCCTTTGCTGCGTTGTCTTCTCCTGTGATCCAGATACGCTGCCAGACAGGCACTGTCCCCAGCCCACTCCCCAGCTAGGTGCACTGTGAGTCAGCACGCCGATTACATCAGCGTGAGAAATGTGTGTGCAAATGGACAAAGACAGGAAGGAACACACATAGGTGAGCCTATTCTGTTAGAGCAGTACAATTATAGTTATTTACTTTTCTTTGTTTCCTTTAATGTTGTGATTAAAATAGTGGGTTTTTGGCTTGACAATAGATATTCTTTTTTTACTAAGGAACCACATTTGACAATAGATATTCTTAGCAATAGCTCTTAACTGAAAATGGCAAAGCTGCTGATACACAAATTAGCACTAAGATTTAAGTGACTGATAACGATCTTGGGGGGTTGTTCCTCCCAGAATGTTGCTTACGTTGGAATAATAAATCTCTCCTGGTAGATTTCATGAAGAAGCATGAGGATAGGAAAACCACTTTGGGGTAAGTTTCTTTCCAAAAACCTCTTGTAATCTCTAGGGAAATGTTTACTCTCCAGTTTTGTAGGAACGTAAAATATAATTTCCCCCCAGTACTTCTGGCAAAAGATGGTAAGCATATTTCAATCAATAGTTATGGTAAATTATTTGCTGAAAACAATACAAAAATGGAAATTTTTTCTTAAAAGGAAATGACTGCAATGTTTTGACTTTACTAGTAACCTGACCCTTTTGTAAAGAAAGCACATGAGCTGTGAAGCCATAGCTGAATCCAGCAGACATTAAAGCAATAAAGTATGAATAATTGAACTATTGCCCAATCTATAATAATTCCTTTCTAGAAAATTCTCTACATAAAAATAACTAAGTAAATAATCCCATTCATTTTGCAGTTTTCCCATTGTACGTTCTTCTCTGTCTTCAAAAAAATATTATTATACAATAAAACAGATGTGCATATTTAAAAGTTTAAGCCTATCTTCAAAGTTCAGTGAAGATTCATTCTTGTTTAACTTTCAGTTTTCTACTGAAAGTAAATAATTCAACAATTTTAAATATGTTTATAAAGAAGTACCTAAAGGATCTTATCTGACCCCAAAATGTAAACTAAAAAGAAATTCTCTGTCATCTTTTTGCTAAATGTCATCGCTCGAATATCTAACTCACCCACCAAGACACCTGTGCAAAAGCACAGATAGAACTAAGCACAACTTTGTAGGGAGACTGAAAGAGTGTTCAGCCCTGAAAATGCCCTCCTGTTCAAACAACTAGCCCACCAAATACATCCGACTGTATCTGGACAAATGAGCAGAGAAGTTCCAAAAAGAAAAAAAATTATTCCCCACTGATCTCCTAAAAAGCCTAAAAAGCCCGACCGTGGAAAATAACTTGGCTTAAGCTACTGCTTCTCGGGGCTTCATTCAAGAATCCTTGACAGAAGAAGTGAAAACAAACTCCAGGAGATCCAGACACTAGCCCAGAGTAGATTACCAAAACTAAAAGTGTCTTGTTTGCTCACGCTTGATCTTTAAGATATGGGGAATTTTGATTTCTACTATAATATATCTCTTTACTTGTGTGTGTGTGTGTGTGTGTGTGTGTGTGTGTGTGTGTTAGTCACTCAGTCATGTCTGACTCTTTGTGACCCCATGGACTATATTCCAACAGGCTCCTCTGTCCATAGGATTCTCCAGGCAAGAATACTGGAGTGGGTTGCCATTTCCTCCTCCAGCGGATCTTCCCAACCCAGGGATGAAACCCAGGCCTCCTGCACTACAGGCTGACTCTTTACTGTCTGAGCCACCAGGGAAACCCATCTTTTTACTTGCTTTAATGTAAAAATAAAGTGGGTTCCCTTCCAAAAAAAAAAAATCAAGTTAATTTGAAACTCCAGGAAAATATGGAATGCATATTCTGTGAATTTTTCCCTACACACAAGCCATATTGGCAGGCCTGAACAGAGGAAAGGCATTAAAGATCCCAGTCAGATAAAATGGAAATGGGTTGTTTTTAAGCCGGTGCCTTTTTGCAGTTGGTTTTTATCAGCCATTAACAACTTGATGTGAACTGATTTATGAGACAAACTGGCCAGTCTTCTAACAAGGCCTTGAAATAATGAAACCCAAAAAGAGCAAGTTTAAACAGTAGAGGTATAAACTGGAAAGCCAGGTAAGAATATTGAACCACCATCTATAGGGTGGTCTAGAAGAAAGGGCAGAGGAGAAATTGAGGCAGTGTGAGAGAAAGCCCGGAGTCTGAAGGGACAGACAGGAAGAGGAGAAAGTTTTCTATAGAGGGAAGGAGGCCTCTGAGATAAACTTTTCCTACATCTTAGGTTTATCTAATGCACCCCCAACGATATCGGCAGGAATGAAAACATAAACATGGGCTTAAAGCAAGATCAGCTCACTGAATTGGAAAGGAGCTGGAGAAAGTTCCTTCCATGGATTCTCTGGAGCCTGTGAAGAGTGAACAAGAGATAAAAAGAAACCAACTCCTTCTAGGCCCTAGGCACACTTTCTCTTCACCGTTCCCACCAAACACTGATTTGTAGAGGAAGTCACTTTCTAGGCAGCAAATATATTCTTCGACAAGTCATAAGAGCTCAGTTTTTAAAAGAACAACAAAAAAAAATCAAACTCTACAATGGCGATGTCTTTTATGAACAAAAAAAATACAAAACAGGGTCACCTATATCGAGCAATTATTTCCCAAACAAAGATAAACCTAGATTCCGGAAAAGCACACCAGTCAATTACAGATGGACTACCCCAAAAGATGAGTAAGAGGCGATGCCTGGAATATACATTACAGAATGCCTCTCAAATATCTGAGAAATGTACATTCCAAAGTACCACAAGGACAAAATAAACAAGAAGGTAATACTTAAAAACGGGAGATTTCCCGGACTTTGTATAAAATAGCTTGCTAACTCACTCCAGACTCTCAGGCTATTTATCCTTCTAGAGATAGAAGGAAAGATGATTTTGTTGCCTGCCTTCTCCTTTCTCTCTCCCACTTCTTTTTTAATATGTTTTCCATATTTAAGAGAAGGCTTTTCTGGAAGAGATAGTACTTCCTGACATTAGAAATAGCAGCTTACTTTGCATTCTTTCTTTTCAAAATTAAATCATCTCCTTGAAAGCAAAGGCCACTGTTTACTTCTTTTGTCTGTTCCAGGCAATGCTCTGTATGAGAGTCCAACAATTCCCAGTGGGGTTTGCCACAATACCCAGCATGTCCGGGTGGTTCAAAAGGTGTCACAAAATCCTTAAAACACAACAAAATTAAAAATTAATAAATACAGTAAGTTCCATATTGACATCAAAAATAATTGCCTGCCATAAAGAACTATTTTATAGAAAGATGCAAGATGTTACAGAAATCTAAAAACTCATTAATAAAATTGATTTTTCCCTCAAAAAAAAAATTTGTCCCATTCCAAAAATTTGGGGGAACCACCACAGTTCAACCTGCTCCACCACAGGCTTCAGCCTGCTTATATGTGCAGGAACCCCAAGGTAGAGCATGTAATTTAATTCAAGGTCCTCTGCATTCAACATCAGGCACAGGTTGCTGCTGTTGCTGCTGCTGCTAAGTCGCTTCAGTCGTGTCCAACTCTGTGCGACCCCAGAGACGGCAGCCCACCAGGCTCCCCCGTCCCTGGGATTCACCAGGCAAGAACACTGGAGTGGGTTACCATTTCCTTCTCCAATGCATGAAAGTGAAAAGTGAAAGTGAAGTCGCTCAGTCGTGTCCAACTCATAGCGACCCCATGGACTGCAGCCTACCAGGCTCCTCCGTCCATGGGATTTTCCAGGCAAGAGTGCTGGAGTGGGGTGCCATTGCCACCCCCCAATTCAGCTTACTCTCACCAGCAACTCAACTGTTCAAGCAAGGACAGCCTGCAGCCTGAGCAGCGCCCTCCCCCACACTTTCTTCCCATCCCCTCAAAGGACCTTGCAAAAGCCACTCCCGGGCTGGCCTCCTCTACCGCAACTCACAGTCCGCTTGCTTCTCCCCCACATCATCTTTCTCTCCCCGTTATGCACCCACTCACTCAACCATATTTTTCCTCTTTTCTTTAATTCTTAACCAGTGACCTCAGGAAGAGGAACATGGCTTTTAGTGGATCCTGTGATTTCAGGACTGAGAACCAATCTGCCATGGCTGGGGGTGCTAGTGACCCATGGCTGTCGTGGCTGTTCCTTCGCAGGGACTGTGCTTAGAGGGAAAGTCACCTGGCTGAAGATCACACCCCCTTCCCTGGGAGTAACCTGTATCCAGCGACTAATGAAGGACCAGATAAAAATCTCCACCGCTTGCCTCAAGGTAGGACAACTCTGAAGGGTTTGTACGTGGTCCATGGCTCCCAGAGCATCCGCTGAATCTTTTGTGGTAGCTCCATCTCAGCCGAACATCCCCCTTCCCCAGTCCTGTACCTTCACCACCCACCCCCAACAGGTTCTATCCTAAGTGTGAAAGTGAAAGTCACTTAGTCATGTCCAACCCTTTGCGACCCCATGGACTATACAGTCCATGGAATTCTCCAGGCCAGAATACTGGAGTGGGTAGCCTTTCCCTTCTCCAGGGGATCTTCCCAACCCAGGGATCAAACCCAGGCCTCCCACATTATGGGTGGATTCTTTACCAGCTCAGCCACAAGGGAAGCCCAAGAATACTGGGGTGGGTAGCCTATCCTCTCTCCAGTGGATTTTCCCAACTCAGGAATCAAACCGGGGTGTCCTGCGTTGCAGGTGGATTCTTTGCCATCTGAGCTATCAGGGAAGTCCTAAGAGTACTACCCAATAATCTTCTTGTACACGAATTCAACAGACTCAATTCTAGGAAACCCAACCCAGGACACTCTCTCTTTTTCTCTGTATTCCTTCTTTGTGAATAAAAATGAACCCTATGGTGGCTGCTTGGTATCCGTAAAACATGGATATCTAAAGAGAGTTTTAAAGTAAAATTATTCTTTAACATATAAAGCCTCTAAATGTCCTGAGAATTTCCTCTCAATAATTCCACAAGTCTCTAACTTCCCTCTCATCCTCATAAGATTTAAAAAATGCCATGATAGAAGCCATGTTATATACATAAGAAACTCTTAATTAATTCAGTTATTTTCAACTATAATTAATGGATTTCTGAGCACAATCTTCACTTTTGTATTACAATATTTGATTCTTCTACTGCTTTTCATTACAAATGTATGATATTTCATCAAGGTTTAAATTTAATAGATTTCTACGGACTGGCTTTTTTTCCTTTTCTCATTACTTTTGATAGAAAACAACTGATTTTGAAATAAACTTTTGGAACCCAACCCATCTGTAAGTGGAAGGTCACTATTACATCGAATAATTGGCTTTGGAAACAGAGAGAAGCTTGACACCATTTCAGGAGCTTGAAACAACCTTCGGGTTTCCTCAGATGAAGCAGGTGTCCAGGGGCCTAACCATATAATAGCAGAAGGGTCCCAGCTGGGCTATTGCAGTTTGATTGCCTGACTTCAGGTCACTGCTTGGCCCACACCCACACTGACTATCTGAATAGTCTGGCCACTCACAGGGCAATTAGGACAGCCTGGTCACATGTGCAAGTGGGCAATGATTCGTTCCGACACATGGGGTATGTGAGGTCACCTAATGTATCCATCCAAAACATCTCCTCACCCCCTTTATTTTTAGAGATGAAGTAAGGCTAAACTTTTCATTCCATTTTTTAGTGATTTTTAAACTATTTTATCACCAGCACTGTGTGAGAGCCCAGAACTATAATACATAAGAACAAGTCCAGAGCTTATTCATTCATATGAGAACAAAGATTCAAATTAACTTCAGACACACCAGTCAAACTGAAGGCAATGAAGAAACTGGTATATACAAATATGCCAAAAACAAAGAGAAGGTAAATTTTCAGTTATTAATTGTTACAGAATGGGTAATCAAAGCTGCTTTCGTCAAATGTTCAAAGGATGAACGGCAGAACTAAAGCATCCCATTGGATCAGTCAGTGATATGAAGACCTATTCAGCTGCCGATGGAGCACCAGCTGAAAAGTGGAGGCCACCCCAGCCAAGAGAGGGGCATCCCAAGTGGCACCGGGAGGGGCCTGGAACAGTCTTTCTTCTGGCTTGAGCCGGAGCTGGGAAGAGGTACTCTCCAGTGGGAGGAAGACAGTTGCCCCATCCTGAAGCTAAAGCCTGGAGCCCCAGTCAGCTCACCCTTGGTGGGGACAAAGAGAAGACCTGAAAGAATTCTGGTATATAGGATTAAGTCATATTTCAATGCAGGATACCAGAGGGAAAGGTCAGAGTAGAGACAGATCAGAGCAGAGGGGCCCCAAGAGGACACGTAGAGAAGCAATCCACCCAGGGCAGAAGGCAGTGCTCCATCAGTCCCTCCAGTCCTTTCCACTTAATGTATTTATTGCTCTATCCATAGGACAGTGTTTCTTAGCTATTTTTTTTATTAGCACTCCCATAAGGGAAAGAAATGAAGTTAAATTTAAATTGTCTCTAGTGAGAGAAATTAAACACTAAATAATAAGATTTTTTTCAGTAGGATTGAGTTTTGGAGAGCCACAAACCATCTTAACATCTAAGACTTTTTTCCTCCCCTCCCCTACGAACCAATTTTTAGCCCCTTGGAGACGATATAACCCTTGATGATGCATATTCTTGGCTGATATGTCCCAGGGATAAAAGTACTGATGGAGCCACTAAAATATTTAATAGTTTTAGGTTGACTTTAGTAGAATTAACCAAATTTAATTGCATTGTTTTACAATACAGGACAATGAAATTACCAAACATCTCTGGAACATTTCACAAAAATCATCTGCTCTGTGTTATTTTGATTCATCATTGTGGTTTGAAAAGTTCTTCTATATCCATTTGAAACATATGGATTTTCCATTATTTGTAAATAGCATGTATTATTTATATTGTACCATCGAGTCATGTTTCTTTGTGTACAAAAAGAAATCTGTTTATATTCTCTCTTGAGAGGCATCCATGAAATAAAGTTTCTGGAAAGGCAAGTGCTTAATGTCCCAGCTTCAGTTCAGTTCAGTTGCTCAGTCATGTCCAACTCTTTGTGAACTCATGGACTGCAGCACACCAGGCCTCCCTGTCCATCACCAGCTCCCAGAGTTTACCCAAACTCATGTCCATTGAGTTGGTGATGCCATCCAACCATCTCATGTTCTGTCATCCCCTTCTCCTGCCTTCAATCTTTCCCAGCATCAGGGTCTTTTCCAATGAGTCAGTTCTTCACATCAGGTGATCAAAGTATTGGAGTTTCAGCTTCAATATCAGTCCCTCCAATGAACACTCAGGACTGATCTCCTTTAGGATGGACTGGACTCCTAGGATGGAGTCCAAGGGACTCTCAAGAGTCTTCTCCAACACCACAGTTAAACACAATGTCCCAGGTTAAACATTTTATATTTCCTATTATATATCACAATCATACATTGACACAGTGATCAAGCTATGCAGAAAAATATATTGCTACAAAACTTGTAACTAAGTAAAATCATATAAAGACCTCACTTTTGTCTTTAGCTGAAAGTGGTATATAAGCTGGAGTTCTAAGCCACCTCAGGGAGTTACTCATTTTTTTCCCCTTAGGTATCTCCCAGGTATACATGCAGTTTCCATGTTAATAAGCTTTTGTCCCGTTTTGTTTTGTTTTTTTTCTTTTTCTTGTTAGTCTTTTATCATAAAGGTCTTAGCCAAGAACTCAGGGGAGTAGAGGGAAAATTAATTTTCTCCCCTGCCCTCATGAGTTTATAGCCAGTTATGTCCCAAACCAGCGGGCATTAAATCATTGCTTCCCTCATAGCTCAGTTGGTAAAGAATTCGCCTGTAAGGAGACCCCGGTTTGATCCCTGGGTTGGGAAGAGCCCCCTGGAGAAGGGATAGGCTATTCACTATAGTATTCTGGCCTGAAGAATTCCATGAACTACAGTCCATGGGGTCTCAAAGAGTCGGACACGACTGACCGACTTTCACTTCGCTTTCACTCCCTTATATCAGAGCTGATATTCATTTATTCATTCATTCAACATATGTTATTTAGGGCCTGCTATGTGCTGGCATACTGTTTTAAGTGGTAGAGATATAAAGATAGGAAATGGCCCTTGTATTTAAATTTTTTTGAAGCTGCAAATATCTCTTTGTCTTTGTGTTCAACATCATTTTGCCAAGTAGTACTTCAATTAACAGAGTATTAAGAGATTTATAAAATAAAAGGTGCATTTATGCCAAATGAAAGTAAATGAGATCAAGATGCAAAATTTCTCCATAGTTCAAATGAAGAAATGGTAGAAGCTTTGGGATCACCATACTGCTTCAACTACACAGGCACGCCAAATTCTAAAACCTGCACCATGGCTGTCAGGAACATATTCATACTGGGAACAGCAATTTAATTTCAATGAAACTTCATTGCCACATCAGATTAAAGTTGTTAATTTGATTTTCATTGGTTTTAGAGTTTTATTCTTATTTAATTTGTAAATTTACTTCAGTTTTATAATTAGAAGTGTCATAAGCATCAAGAATTTATACTTAGTTTTATATTTGCACAAATGTAATGTTGTCATTAGATTAATTTAATTTAATAATGACACTGAGGAACACTGTTCCTCAGGTTCATTTACACACTGGAAACTGACTTATTATGTGAACTGTGGTTGTTTCTAGGGATGGATTTATTTCAGCTTCTACTGATGGAGTTACCCCCTTACTCAATTGTTTAGTTGATTCCAGAGTTGAAAGAAACAGTCCCTTTTTGTTATCTAGAGGCTTAAAGGGACACTTCTGGCCTTCTGTGTGTAGGGATTTGTAATTTCCTTCAAATTTATCAGTAAAAGAAAATGGTCATTTGAGAGCTGGCAAACATCTGAAAACAATAAAGAGGAAAGGAAAACCCAGTTCTGTCTATTGCCTTAGGGAATGGGGAAAAAGCTGTGCTTTCTGATAACACAGGGAAACTTGCAGAAGATACGGAAGAACAGCTGCAGTCCTCAAAATGGCAATAGACATTTCTTATATCATTAAAGGTGATATTGAAATCTATACCTGGCCATCCTTCTGTTTCCCTATCTTGAAAACACAGGTGAAGAAAGCAATGTTTTGTTCTCCATGGTTCCCAAATGCTTGTCCTCAGGCCTCCACTGGCCCATGGCAGTTTTCAACAGTCTTGGACAAAATGAGAAAGATAAGGTGGACTAGTATTTACAAAAGCATGTTGGTGTAAGGTTACCAACTGTCCTTTCCCAGAAAGAACTGCTCTTTGTTCTAAGATGTGACCTTCTTGCTTTTTTGTGGTTGAAATGTCCTGGGATACATTAGCTACACACATGCTCAAAGTAAGATTTCCCTCCAGATAAGGAATCAGACACATTCACAACTTCCTGGCCTTCTAGAAATACAACATGATATGAAAAATGTTATATGTTAATATTTTAAAATATAATAAACAATTAAACACCATTGCTTTCATAAAACTGTATTGAGTAGCTGATTATTTCTTTTAATTTTTATTTTCTATTTATTTGGACATATAAAAAATTGTCAAGTTTATTTTAGTTAAGGATCTTTTGTTTTTGCTTTTTGAAGTTTTGCTGGTTCATGAAATCTAAAAGTTCAAGAATCATTGTGTAGTGACAAGAGCTTGTGACTTAGAAGTAGGGATTTTAAACTGAGCTCCACATGGCTACAGATCTTGGAAAAGTTGCTTAATCTTCCAAAGCTGCAGAACCCTCATATACAAAATAAAGATGATACATCTTTCTTCATTAAGTCATTTGTGAAAATTAATGAAAAAAAAAAACACAACATCTGAGAGTTCAATAAATAAAAGTTACCATCATTATAAACTATCAGCCATGGTTTTTCATACGTTTACTGTAGATACAATGATGACGATGTTTAATTGAGAAGAGTCAACATTCTTTAAAATTAGATGGAACACCAGACCATAATTTCTCACTAGAGTGGTTACTTTATTTTTTGCTAAACTGGACCAGACTCTATATACACAAGTCTCCAAAAAAATTAAAGAGAAAGAAATGACAACACTAAATGACTTTTTTTTTTTTTTGCCTAACTAACTAGTCAGTTAAGCTGATGTTTTTGTTTTTGAAGTTAATATGACATCACTTCAGACAACTCCCAACATCTTTCGATGAGAACCTATCTATCCACTATATGCACTGAGACAAAACAATACACCATGTTTTTAGAAGTAAATTCTCAGCATTAAAAAAAAAAAAAAAAAAGACTTCTTAGAAAAACAAAGGAAATAGGAATTAGGATACTTGCCCAAAACAACAAGAAGTGCTTATTTACTTAACATCAGATATATTTATGTGATTAAAATTTGATGTGTAAAGCTTACTCATTAAATGAATCATTTGAAAACACTGTAAAGACACTGTTAATGGATAGGTAATCTTCACCAATCTTATTTTACTAAGAGTTTTTGTTGTGTTTTGCTTTGGTTTTTTTTTTTAATGATGAATAGGTCTAAAACATAACCTAACTCCTTAAGAAAATATAGATGTTAATAGATTTAAGTTGAGACTATGCTCTTCCTTGTTTGAATAATGATCAATGACTGTTTTTGAAGCCATTGGGGAAATAGCTCGATTTTATTCTAAACAGACTCCAACTGAGAAAACAGCACAAGACCCTCTTTTGTTTACCTGGGAATTTTGAGAGCTCTGAAAGTTCACGTAGTTTTCGTGACTGAAAGAATCAACACTCCCTCCTTTCACAGACATGTCAAATTGGCTGCTCCCTAAGTCAAAACACAGCATGGTACAAACTGGGGTCTTGAGGTGGCACATTTCTTACATGTTCTTCATGAATATATGTTTTTTACTCAGCAAGTTATTCATCTAGGCTTAGAAAGTAAGCCTCTTACCTGTACCCTAACTCTTCCTACTGAGCTGTGTTTTCCTTTCCCCCTGCAATTTGTGGTGACTTGGCAGCTGATAAATGAACACCTGGAGGACTGTGTTCAGTGAAAACCATGGGCTAAGCAGAGAGAAGGCCACAGCAATCACAAAACCCCCCAGATACCTCAAAACAAGGGCACTGATGAGCAGAACGGCCTATTCTCCAACGTATAGCCCATTCAATGAGGTTCCAACTACCCCTAATGGGAAGCCACATTGACACCCCATCACTCCCCCAACTGAGCACCAGAAAACTGTCTTGATCTCAAGCATTCCCTTGACATACATCCTGCACATGTATATTCATCCAGAAAAGTAGATCCTTGCCTTGGGCCTATCAGTTTTTTTTTCCTTCAAAGGTAGTTAGCCAATTTCAGATACAATCTCTAAATTGAAGAGCTGAGACTGTTAACACCTTTTTTTCTTTTTCAACTTGTTCAACAGCTTTAGTGACCTGTTCTAGTTTTTAAAATCTCGCACACATCTGGCTGGAAAATTGCTTTGCCTGATGCTCTTTATTTGCAGGGGCAGAATTTCTCCACGTGCACATTCTTAGTCATTGAACCACAGATGTTCACGTATCCTTGGCACCCTAAGGGATGAGCCCTGTTGGATGCAGAGAATTTCCGTCTTAGAAATAACAATTCTCACAACTCAAATGGACTTAAATATTCAATTCAGAAGTAAATTTGAAGTGGTGGAATAATTAAAATCCAAAGCAATTCCTTTCTTAATCCCTTTAAGAGTGAAAGATAATAATTGTATATTTTTATCTTATCAAATTCTATGGATCAGTTCTTTTGTATGGGTAATAAACTGCAAAGTTACTTCAAGAATTCATTATTAAATTGCTTTCCTTTTATTCATTTCTCTTCTTACTTTGATAGCACTACCATTTCAAATGCTACCCAGTCAGTTTAGAAATCTATAGACTTTTAAGTGGTTTCCATTTGGAAAAAAGTCAATACATGACAGAAACAGACCTCATTAGTGGTAAACAGGTAAAGGTAGATTCTATTGACATTATCCAAACCCTAGCATCCCCCAAGGATAAATTTAAATCCTCATTTCTTTATGGAATTCTTTCTGACTTCCCAAACTGAAAAGATCTAACAAATTTCTGTATATCCCAGCAACTCAATATTTGTAATTAGTCACAAATGGTCTAGGAACGTGACTATGTTGTTGCCATGAGTTCTTTTTATATCTCAAATGTTATTTTGCTTCTAAGGCATGTTTACTGTGTCCTCTTGTCTCTTATAATAAACCAACAATTTTAATTCAGAAATCTTGAATTACAGGTTTTTGTATCTCCTGCTCATATAATCTTTTCATTAAAAAATATTTTTACTTTTTAACATTTTTTATTATTACATGACAGTCAGTGGGCTGAGTCAAGGGAACACAAAGGCACCTTAATTCAGCCTCCGTCTACACGACTTTACATTTTGATAAAGAAAGAAAAACACACAAATTTAAAAAAAACAACATAAAATAACATGTCAAAAAATCTCTGAGGGAGATGTTCAAGAAAAGTCACAGAGACAGAAAGGGCCAGTTTTGTGGAAGGTTGCCCGTAAATATTTGTTTATGTAAGTTGATAATTCACTGTAATATCATGCTATGTATTTTTGTTTTATATTGACTTCTACATGTCCCCATTTGCAGCAGTTTTCATTCATTTGTTCCACAAATATTTATTGAGTATCTAAATTGTGTCACCCACTGTGCTTAATATTGGGGATATTAGGATAAGGAACAAGATACATAATAGTCTCTATATTCATGAAACATACATTTTGGGGGATTTAGACAAAGTGCAAATAATTAAACAAAGCAGTTATAATTTATGATAAGTGCTTTGAAAAGCACACACATAGGGAGTTATACAGAGAACAGGAAGCAAACTCCTCCAAAGAGCATCTCTCTGAGGAAAAGTCAGTCTACTAAGAGTGGATGGGTAAATATTCTGAGATTAGAGGGAGCAT
Source organism: Bubalus kerabau (assembly GCF_029407905.1). Lineage (NCBI taxonomy): Eukaryota > Metazoa > Chordata > Mammalia > Artiodactyla > Bovidae > Bubalus > Bubalus kerabau. Next base: position 157,956,398 of record NC_073626.1, read on the forward strand.
GTGCAAAGGTCCTGGGGCAGGAAAGAACCAAAGGAAAATCTATACTATTTCCCTGGTAAATAGCTCAAATTATTGAACTGGCAAATACTTCCAATTAAAGCTTCAGAGGTAGGCAGAGGCCACATCTTAACATGCTTTATAGGCCAAAATAAAAATACTCACTTGCCTTTTATACTAAGAATAATGGGTAGCTACTGGAGATTTTAGCAACAAAATTATATGACCTTTAAAGGGTATCCTTCAATATGTTACTGGTGGCTGAAAAAGTGTACTGATTAATATTAATAGTGTGGATTCCAGATCCACTTCTTGAATAAGCTATTTATCTTATCTCTGCCTTGACTTCTAATTGGTAAAATGGGAATAATAACACTATGTGTCCCAAAAGGGTTTTATGAACATTGAATAAGTCAATACATAAAAAAAGCTTTAAATGTTGTTGGCATATAATAATGGCCATAAATGGTATATAAATACTAGCTATTTTTTCAAGTCCATGAAGAAAAAAGATGGACTATTAAACAAATGAAATTGGAAAAGATGAACAATCATCTAACTTCCCCTCCCACCAAGATTAGATTATTAAGCAAGGATATAAACATAAAAACCAAGGTTTCAGAATGGGGGCATAAAATAAGGAACAGAACAGTTAACAGTTAAAGTGAAATGTGAAAACATTACTCTCAGTCGTGTCCAACTCTTTGCAACCCCATGGACTGTAGCCCACGAGGCTCCTCTGTCCATGGAATTCTCCAGGCAAGAATACTGGAGTGGATTGCCATTTCCTTCTCCAGGAAGGAAATGGCAACCAAGTGATTGAACCTGTATCCTCCATGTTGAAGGCAGATTCTTTACCATCTGATACCATCTGAGCCACCAGGGAAACCCAGGAACAAGGGAGATTTATTATCAGTCAGTCAGTTCAGTAGCTCAGTTGTGTCTGACTGTTTGCAACCTCGTGGACTGCAGCACACCAGGCTTCCCTGTCCATCACCAACTCCAGGAGTTTACTCAAACTCATGTCCATTGAGTCAGTGATGCCATCCAACCATCTCATCCTCTGTCGTCCCCTTCTCCTCCCACCTTCAATCTATCCCAGCATCAGGGTCTTTTCCAATGAGTCAGTTCTTTGCATCAGGTGGCCAAAATATTGGAGTTTCAGCTTCAGCATCAGTCCTTCCAATGAATATTCAGGACTGATTTCCTTTAGATGGACTGGTTGGATCTCCTTGCAGTCCAAGGGACTCTCAAGAGTCTTCTCCAACACCATAGTTCAAAAGCATCAATTCTTCTGCACTCAGCTTTCTTTCTGCACTCACATCCATACATGACTACTGGAAAAACCATAGCTTTGACTAGACAGATCTTTGTTGGTAAAGTAATGTCTCTGCTTTTTAATATGCTGCATAGGTTGGTCATAACTTGTCTTCCAAGGAATAAGCGTCTTTTAATTTCATGGCTGCGGTCACCATCTGCAGTGATTTTAGAGCCCCCCAAAATAAAGTCTGTCACTGTTTTCACTTTTTCCCCATCTACTTGCCATGAAGTGATGGGACCAGATGCTATGATCTTAGTTTTCTGAATGTTGAGTTTTAAGCCAACTTTTTCACTCTCCTCTTTCACTTTCACCAAGAGGCTCTTTAGTTCTTCCCTTTCTGCCATAAGGATGGTGTCATCTGCATATCTGAGGTTATTGATATTTCTCTCAGCAATCTTGATTCCAGCTTACGCTTCATCTAGCCCAGCATTTCTCATCCCAGGAAATTAGGACGAAGATCTTTAAGTACTAGGTGGAAATCTTATTGGAATACTCTGATTAATACCTTGAAATAATACCATTCTGGTTGGTAGCTATTTTTTGCTATGCCTCTCTCCCTCAATCAATGTCTTCTTTTCCTTTCCAGCCAACTACAAACACCTAGAGCCTTCCTCCCAGCCTCTAACTCAGTAGTCCATCGGTCCCATCTCCAATGCTCCACCCTTTCCACATGGGCAGAATTGGCCTCCCAGTGGACAGATAATGGGCATCTGTCTGTTTTCCCTTCCCCAAATCGCGATTTCCCATCAACCTTTCCCTGAAGTTGTCCCTGTGTGGCCATCTGTTAGAACCACAGCATCCACTGCTGGCTACCACCATCTGCCTGTTGTTAAATATATGCAATATATTTATCAAAATATATCACTCAGACTTAAATCTCTTCTGTTTAAGCTAGTATTTGTCCTAGACACACACACACACACACACACACACACACACTCACACATATATAAGCTAAGCCCATAGATAAAAACCAGGGCCAAATGAGGGCAATTAATATCACCCATGGGAAGAAAAGAAATGAAATAGTTGAAATCCAACCCAGTCTGATTCAAAAGAGAAACACAGTTTTGGTTCTCAAACACAGGGATGCTGAATAATTACATGGGGATTAATAATTAATTAATAATTAAAATACACATTCCCATAAACTGGTGCAGTCATTATGGAAAACAATATGGAGGGTCCTTGAAAAACTGAAAAAGCTGCCATATGATCCAGCAACCCAACTCCTGGGCATATATTCAGACAAAACTATAACTCAAAAAGATACATGCACCCCAGTGCTCATAGCAACACTAGTCACAACAGCCAAGACATGGAAACAACCTAAATGTCCATCAACAGAGAAATGATAAAGATGCAATACGCATACACAACAGGATACTATTCAGCTATTAAAAAGAAAGAAAAAAGTATCATTTGCAGCAACATGGATGGACCTAGAGATTATCATACTAAGTGAAGTAAATCAGGAAGGGAAAGACAAATTCCATATGATATCACTTATATGTGGAAGCTAAACTATGACACAAATGAACTTACCTATGAAACAAAAGTAGATTCACAGACATAGTAAACAGACCTGTGGTTGCCAAGGCAGAGGCGGGGGGAGGAATAGATTGGGAATTTGGGATTAGAAGATACAAACTGTAATATACAGAATGAATAAACAACAAGATCCGACTGTACAGCACATATATATAGGGAACTATATTCAATATCCTATACTAAACCAGAATTTAAAAAATGAAAAAGAATTATATATATACACATATAAGGCTTCCCAGATGGTGCAGTGGTAAAGAATCTTCCTGCCAATGCAGAAGACAGAAGAGACGTGGGTTCTATCCCTGGGTTGGGAAGATACCCTGGAGTAGGAAATAGCAACCCACTTCAGGATTCCCGCATGGGAAATTCCATGGACAGACGAGCTTGGCAGGCTACAATTCATGGGGTCACAGAGTGTCAGATTCGACTGAGCACAATAGCAACGTATATATGTAGTAGTGAAATCTCTTTTCTGCACAACAGAAATTAACACAACATTGTAAATCAACTATATGTCAATAAAATAAGTGTTTTTAAAAATACACATTCCCAGGCCTCCCCAGACTGTCTAAATCAAGATCTCTGAAGGTGGAGCTCAACATCTATGGGTTTAATAAACTCCTCATGGAAAACAGGCTCAGCAGTCTGGGAACTCTGACTTAACCTATAGCTAAAGCAACATCAACCTGTGTGGATTTCTTGACACTGGTGTCCCTGATCCCACCTTTGACAGATTTTTTTTTTCCTTTGCTGATTGTCACAGCTGCCAAGAGTTGAAGGGAGCTTGGAAGGATGAGGGTTAAAGTAACTATAAATACAAAAACTGAAATAGATGACAAATGAATAAATACTACAATGGTAAAGAATCCACCTGCCAGTTCAGGAGATGCAAGAGATGTGGGTTTGATCCCTGGGTCAGGAAGATCCCCTGGAGTAGAAAATAGCAACCCACTCCAGTATTCTTGCCTAGAAAATTCCAAGGACAGCAGAGCCTGGAGGGCTACAGTCCATGGGGTCACAAAGAGTCAGACATGACTGAGCGTGACGCCCACAAAATGAGAAAAGTCTAGAGCAATTTAATTAATGTCATTTTAATTACTATCTTTAAATTATTTTCAATAGTAAACAAATGTGTAGGTCTGGATTTGGGTGCTTTTTAACAAAGCTAAAAAAAGATGAAATATTGTCTTCAAAATGTGCTTTCTTTGAGTCCGTGTGGCTATTTATTATTCAAGATAACATCATATAAACTAAAAGAAAAAAAGCTGATTGTGAAAAATTATCTGTGAGAATCCTGCTGGGAAAAAAGTCAGTGTGAAGAAAAATTGCAAAGGGTGTAAAGTTCGTGAAGAATCAACTAAAATAATGTTTGGTGCAAAATTTATCTTGAGGTAATAAAAGTCTGTGACCATGTATAATACTGAAAATAAATGGTACAAAATCAACCTAAGCATGCCTGCTTTCCTTCCTTTTGTAGGGAAGTCTGTATTTGTTCTAGTCATTCCCACGACCCTCTACCTGGCCATGGCCTCCTGTTCTCCGCAGCCTCCCTCCTTCCCATCCCGTCTACCTATACACGCTGCTGTCTAGACTACCCCTCAGGTCAAGCAGTGGCCTGGTGAGGTGGCCAGTACCAAGGGCTGGATTCACAGCACTGGAACTTGAATACAGAGAGAATAAACTTCCAATAAATGAAGTCAACATTCAAATTCGGGGAAATCCCAGTCAAAACACCAAGTCCGAAGAGCTACAGAGCCACAAGTCAGTGATCAGGCTGTCTGTGGGGACATCAGAAAATCTGGGAATGAAAGGAAGTTTTTGGGAGAGTGGCTTTTCAGTGAGTAGGTGGTGACAGCCTCCTGCAAGTTGGAAGCAGGATGGGACAGCTATGAAGTCAGTCTTCCCAAATGACAGCATTGACCCTGTTACTTCCCTGATGGAAGACTCTCAAAGGCTCCTCATTTCCCAACCCCTAAGGGCCCTTCCCTGGTGGCTCAGACAGTAAAGAATCCACCCATGATGCAGGAGACCTGGGTTCAATCCCTTGGTTGGGCAGATCCCCTGGAGAAGGGCATGGCTACCCATTCCAGTATTCTGGCCTGGAGAATTTCATGGACAGAGAAGCCTGGCAGGCTACAGTCCATAGGGTCTCAAAGAGTTGGACATGACTGAGCGACTTTCACTTTCTCTTTCAAGGGCCCTTCATGTTCTGGTGCCAATATTCCTTTCCTGTCTCATCTCCCATCAGTCATTCAGTCAACACTGGACAAAAGTTAATTCTCACTGTGTGTCACATTCTCTTCAGTGCTGGAGTCAGAGACAATTAAAAAGCACTGACTGTTTCCATCTGTCCCAAATTCACAGATGGAGGGCAGGAAGGTCAGAAACCAACCACATGGATGTCTAATAGGCATCTTGAAATTACATGTTCGAAGTTGACTTGAATTTCCCCCTAAAACCTGTTCTTCCCATAGCCTTCCTCACTTCAGTGAACAGCAATGGTCTTTCTTCCATTTCCGTGAGTCAGAAGTCTTGGAACCATCTTTGACTTCTCTCTTTCTCTCACATTCCATAGCAGCAAGTCTAGTTGGTTCCACCTTCAAAATACATCCAGGATACAACCACTTCTCAGCAACTTCTCTGAGACCCCCATGACCCAAGCCATCTTCTTTTGTCTGGATTATTGCTCTAGCCTCCAAATTATCTCCCTGTTTCCCTCCTCTATGGGCTTCCCTGGTAGTTCAGACAATAAAGAATCTGCCAGGAATACAGGAGACCCGGGTTCAGTCCTTGGATAGGGAAGATTCCCCTGGAGAAGGAAATGGCTACCCACTCCAGTATTCCTGCCTGGAGAATCACATGGAAAGAGGAGCCTGGTGGGCTACAGTCCATGGGGTCACACTGAGCACACACACGCTACTACTACTAATCATCTTTAGTCTCAGCTTAATGTCACCTGTTCCAAAAGCTTTATCTGACCCACCCTAGAAAAGTGGGCTCCTCTGGTATATGCTCATGAACTTCACCTGCTGAATGAATACATAAGTGAGAGTGAATAGAATGGTGGTATATCAGCGAGCCTCCATCCACGATTGCTTCATATTTACACCTATATTGTTAATCATGTTTCTTCCAACAGTCAATGATTAAACCAATTTGCCTTCAAAACATAAGGCTGTACTCCAGTTCTAGGTTCCTGAATCTTCCCCTCCATCCAACCAACCTGAACCACCCAGTACCCCTCCCAGCCCCCAGTACAGTGGATCTTTCCACAGTCCTTTATTCCTTCACCTCATAGTTTCACAGTTTCTCCTTGTACCTCCTGTAGCTCCTTTCCCATGAATATCCTGAATAAAACACAGGCAGGTCATTCTTCACTGTATTTGGCTTGCTTGTTGTCATTTTAGGAAACTTTACATCACACGTACGAGGACGGTCACTTAGATATATAAAACTATGGCATTCGTAGGCTTCCTACAAAATGTTGGATACCAAGCTCTTGCCCCCAATACAATCCATTGTAAAATCAAACATGAGTTAACATTTTTGACCTCCAGTTCCTTTTCCAGAAACATATCACAAATTTAAGAACAGCCAATTAACCTCAAAACCCACCCCCTCAAGAGATTCATCAATCAATATTTAATCAATCAGCATTTAGTATGTGTCCAATATTGGGCTATGAATTATAGAATAAGAGACAAAATCAACCCATGTGAAACAATGGACAGAGTAGTAGAAATCAGGTGTTCTGTTCTGGCCAGAATCCATTTTCCCTTCTGACTTTCCTTTGGGAAAATACACCTCTCATCTACTTTCAGTCCGTTTATTTTGCTTGGAATTGAACAGTAGTCAGTGATCCAAACCCAGTCAATCAGAGGATTCCTGCTGTGGACACAATAATGGATTCGAAAATAGGCACGTGATCCAAGTCATCCCTCTGGGAGCCAATTCCAAACTAGTATGGTGGCTGAGCTAATCAACTCTGGATTCAAATCCCATTGCCACCATTTACCAGGTGTGGGTATAAACATTTGGCAAGTTATCTCTTTACTAATGGCTCTAGTTCCTTGCGCAGAAAACGGGGACATACTTTCTAGCTATAGGCTTGGAAGGCAGCTGAAATAACATGATATGTGTCAACCACTCAAAGTCATGCACACATTCAAATTCAATAAATGCTTTACCTCTATTTGGGAACTCTTTGGAAAGAGAATCTCTCTGCTGGGACCCTCTTGCTAACACATGATGAAAGACTCCCTGAATTAGGTAAAACCAGAGGACAGCAGAGCTGAGAGATTAGGAGAAATGGAACATCAACACAGCAATCGAGCCCAAGCACCTAGAAGCCTGATGTCAGCTAATGCCCAGACTTTTCTGTTATGTGAGTCAATAAATTCTCTTTTTTTTAAGGTAGGTTGAGTCGGGGTTTCATTGAGTTAGACAAGGCTGTGGTCCTAGTGTGATTAGATTGACTAGTTTTCTGTGAGTATGGTTTCAGTGTGTCTGCCCTCTGATGCCCTCTTGCAACACCTACCATCTTAGTTGGGTTTCTCTTACCTTGGGCGTGGGGTATCTCTTCACGGCTGCTCCAGCAAAGCGCAGCCATTGCGCCTTACCTTGAACGAGGAGTATCGCCTCACCGCCGCCCTTCCTGACCTTCAACATGGGATAGCTCCTCTAGGCCCTCCTGCACCCGCGCAGCCACGGCTCCTTGGACGTGGGGTTGGTCCTCCCAGCAGCTGCCCCTGGTCTCAGGCATGGGGTAGGTCCTGCCCCTGGCCTCGGGCGCGGGATAGCTCCTCCTGGCTTCTGCCCCTGACCTCGGACGTGGGGTAGCTCCTCCTGGCTTCTGCCCCTGGCCTCGGGCGCGGGGTAGCTCCTCCTGGCTTCTGCCCCTGGCCTCAGGCGCGGGGTAGCTCCTCCTGGCTTCTGCCCCTGGCCTCGGGCGTGGGGTAGCTCCTCTCGGCCACACACCGCCACACTTAGTGCGCCGGTCCCATCACTTCATGGCAAATAGATGGGGAAACAGTGGAAACAGTGTCAGACTTAATTTTGGGGGGCTCCAAAATCACTGCAGATGGTGACTGAAGCCATGACATTAAAAGACACTTACTCCTTGGAAGGAAAGTTATGACCAACCTAGATAGCATATTCAAAAGCAGAGACATTACTTTGCCAACAAAGGTCTGTCTAGTCAAGGCTATGGTTTTTCCAGTGATCATGTATGGATGTGAGAGTTGGACTGTGAAGAAGGCTGAGCGCCGAAGAATTGATGCTTTTGAACTGTGGTGTTGGAGAAGACTCTTGAGAGTCCCTTGGACTGCAAGGAGATCCAACCAGTCCATTCTGAAGGAGATCAGCCCTTGGATTTCTTTGGAGGGAATGATGCTGAAGCTGAAACTCCAGTACTTTGGCCACCTCATGCAAAGAGTTGACTCATTGGAAAAGACTGAAGCTGGGAGGGATTGGGGGCAGGAGGAGAAGGGGACGACAGAGGATGAGATGGCTGGATGGCACCACTGACTCGATGGACGTGAGTCTGAGTGAACTCTGGGAGTTGGTGATGGACAGGGAGGCCTGGCGTGCTGCGATTCATGGGGTCGCAAAGAGTCGGACACAACTGAGCAACTAAACTGAACTGAGTCAGGGTTTCTATCTCTTTTTTAAAGAGTTCCATCTAACACAGACCAGGGGTCCAGGAGACATATAATTGTTAAATGTCATGTATGGGGAGGACACAGATTAAGGTGAGTTCTGTGTGAACTATGAAAAGTAGTAAGGATGAGGTCACTTCAGTTTCTGCCACCTCTGGCAGTGGTGTCAGAAAATGTCTAGGGAGTCATTTGAGATATCATTGCCCCAGAAGCAGTGTATCGTTAATCAGAGAAAAGTCACCTTCTAGAAGAAAAATGCCGTTTCAGAGCTTTTGAACAAAAATCTCCCCTCTCATAGCCAAAATCTAGAACTCTATTCTTTGTTGTATGTAAATGACAGCTTCTGAAACTGCAAAAATGATGCTCTCAGACAGAGGAAAGACAAACTCGGTTTACATCTCATAATCAGGTTTATTGTTTAGTCTCTAAGTCGTGTCTGACCCTTTTGCAACCCCATGAACTGAAATCCACCAGGCTCTTCTGTCCATGGAATTTCCTAGGCAAGAATATTGGAATGGGTTGCCATTTCCTTTTCCAAGGGATCCTCCTGACCCAGGGATCGAACCTACTCCTGCGTTGGCAGGCGGATTCTTTACCGCTGAGCACCAGGCAGCCCGATAATCAAGTTAGCTAGGTCTAACTGGCATTTTCAGAGGGGACAATTTCAAAGGGATTCTCTTCAGGAAACTGGAAGGCGCAGAATTCAGGCTTTATCTGAATTTTCTATCCTAGGCTCTGCGGGGCTCTTCACCTGGAGTGCAGGGCCCATCCCTCCTCTGGAATACCTCTCAAGCATCTGGAAGGAACCATGCTCACCCTAGAGCTGAATGAGAGGAAATCCATTCAACACCTCTCTCCATCCTTTTAGCAAATCAGCTTTTCTACCTCTCACCCTTTCCTAGAGGAAATCCAGCTATCTTTCATTTTCTTCTAAGGTGAAGATAAGAATCTGTCTTTTCACAGTGGAGGGAGCAGGTTATATGCAGCAAGACAAAAGTGTAATTTCATAGGCCTAAGATTTGAAGTTGATAAGAAGTCTTCAGGAAGAAAGGGGATACTGGCAGGTCATCTATGAGAGTAGGAGGAAGTGAGTGTATGTGAGAGACAGAGAGAGGCCAGTCTCGATTCTTCCAAATTAATTCCATTTTTTTTTTTCCTCACAGAGCAGTAAGCAAAGGCAGCTTCATTTAGAAAGTTCATTACAACTTTATTACCTTAAAATTGGCCAACATACACCAACAACAATAACAGAAATATTGGAAGTGGAAACATCCACTGCGTTTCTCTTAAGGTTAGTAGTGTCCGTTGCCAAATTCACCCTTGCTTCATTAAGGTTATAAGGTTTAGCTTCTGGCTTTGCTAAACAAAATTAAGAGGAAAAGAAAGAAAAACATCAAGAATACTAAAGACATTTTGGAAAATGTGTCCTGAAATGAGAACGTGAAGACAGTAGATCAGAGTATCAGAGGTTACCAGGATTTCACTGTTTATTTCTCTTATCAATATTTTTTAAAAAGCAGACTGCAAACCACCTGCATGGTTCTCTACCACTAATACAAACAACATAATGTGGGAGCCATCAAGGAAGGCTCAAAAAGTAACTCTTCAGTCATCAATGTCATTGAATTGCTAACATTACTGCCAAGAATGAAGGCCTTGGTCTACTCCTCAGTGCTCACCATTAGAATTTGCTCCCTTCTTCTCCTGACGAGTCCTTTTGTATTCAAGGCTATAGCTTTGAATGCAGGTTAAATTTTCTCAATTACTTGCCTTGTATGGGATTAAATGGAAGGGGAAAGAGTCTGGTTGAAGAGTCTGATAAAAAGCCTGTGAGTTCATAAAGTGCTATTGCACTTACCTGTGACATTCTTGTGGAAGGAGAAAGTCAGCTGTGCACACACACATATACATATTAATATATATGCATTACTGAACCACTTTGCTGTACACTTGTAATTACCACATTGTGTATCAACTACACGTCAATGAAAAAAGAGGAAAGGGAAAGGTGAGAACATTTTAACATGGAAAAATCAGTAAGACTTAATGAAAGACCAGATATGAGGATAAATGTATAAAGGTATACAAAATCTAGGTATCAATTAGACTAGATCAGATAGTGAAAGATGAAACACAAAACCCTTGCTTTCGTTCAATTTTCCTTTACTCAGAACACCTTTAAAAATTAGGGGTTAAACAAATTAGAGATTAAATTGAAGTGTGATCTAAACAAAATCTGATCTGAGGACTCAAAGGATTCTGAGCTTTCAGCCAGTCATCTAGTATTTTTAAGTGCCTTGTATGCATAGATCGGAATTGCCTTTGCCCACCTCTACCTCCCCCTGTACTACCATGAAACTGAAAAAAATGCTATTGACTGATTGACTAAGAGCTCTGAATTCATTTTGGTGGAAAAACACTATTCAAAGTTAATTGTAGCTATTGAATAAACTAGCCAACATGTTGATCTACTGCAATTTTCATTTACAATCTAATTGTTTTGGCATTACCTCATTTACAGCCATAGACCATCTCAACCTTACAAATGTGTTCATTACATTTTCTCATTTCTAAGGGCAGAAAGTGAGTGTGTCTACAAAGCTCATGAATATTAATACATGGGATCATACTTCTCCCCCTGAATGCCTCTCGCCCTATAACTATCACTGAACTGCTAATGGGGACACGTACCAATGTGTAATTACTTTTTGTTTTTAAAAGAAAAGCTACCAATTCAGGTGTCTACGCTAGAAGCAACAACCTAAATTATACTTTAGGCTTCTATCACATAGCACCACACATTTATGCAAACAACAAGCTCGAGCTTGCATTTAATAACTCCAAATGAGTTGCCTGGCACCTTTAGATAGGAAATTGGCATGTAAAAGACTCCAAGGACAGAGGAAGGGAAAAACTGTCTATAGATTTTGTTTTGCTCTTCCTCCTTCCTTTCCAGAATAAATGATGGCATTTTATTTGACTCACTCACCAGTGCCACTGCTGCAATAATAAGCTTGTCATTTGTCCTTGAAATGTGTACCCAACCCAGTGATGCTGTTCAGACCAAGAATGAGTCAAAATAGCCTGGAAAGAAATTAGATGATCCCCACTTGCAGTTCTGATACCAACTTCTAAAGCTTCTAAGAGCCCAGGCTGCTGTTTTCAGGAACATGTATCCCTTTATAATATTTCTAGACATATCACTCGTATTGGCTAGAAAATATGCACATGCTTCTATCTCCTGCCCTACATCCTGCTCTACACACTGGTCTCCAAACACAATTTGTAGAAAGAGATTTGGTTACAATGGGAACTATACAAACACCACACTTGCAAATAACTTAGAAGGGCTTCCCTGGTAGCTGAAAAGGTAAAGAATCTGCCTGCAATGCAGAAGACCTAGGGTTGAACCCCGGGTCGGGAAGATCCCCTGGAAAAGGAAATGGCTACCCACTCCAGTATCCTTGCCTGGAGAATTCCATGAATAGAGGAGCCTGGTGGGCTACAATCTATGGGGTCACAAAGAATCAGACACAACTGAGCAAATAACACTTTCACTAAGCAGGAAAGTGTTTGCTCTGCTTGCTTTTGCTGAGAAAAGACACATCTACCAAAAGACAAAGTCTCAACCACTGAGACATCTCTTCAATGGCCACTACAGCAAGAAAGCACAGTGCATGCTGGGATCTTCCCTCCCGATAAGTGGAGCCGGGATGCTCTCCTGGGTTGAACCATTAGCAGAATGAAATTACTCGTAAAACATCACTCATTCTATAAGCATAATGGGTCCCCAGTAAGCAGATCTTGCTGATTCTTTTCCTGCCCCACACTTCCACACTTTTGCAGTCTCTCTCCTTCCAGCCACTTTCCACAAAATCCTCAGCTGGTTTTCAATAAGCTAAATGCTTTTGCACCAGGCTGACCAGCATGCCTGCTGTAGGCAGAATCACTCCCCAAGTCATTACCTAGGCCATAACATATTAGGAGAATTCATATGTAAGAACAGCACACTCATCCCAGAAGTTTGTCAGCTAGTTAGTTCTCAGACTTTTTTTCCCATCATGACATGCCTGACAGAAAATGTCCGCACATCTGTCACATCCTCGTCAGTGACAGTTGTCTGCTCCCCACTGCTTAAATCAGTTAGGATGCCAGCCAGGAACTTTGTGCAATTAATATCCACTAGCTAGCTCTACCCTTTCTTTCTCACGGACTCAGGAGACCACCAGTGGAAGAGGACAAATGACATCAGAGTATGGTGAACCAGAGTAAGTAAACATATATCCATTATAAACATGGCCACCTTAAATAAACATTAGCAAGTATGGCTACACAAGAAGGATTGGAGCAGAAGGGGGAGGAGATATAAAGATACAGATGCTTGCTTCAGAAAATCTCAATGAGAAAGAAAAAGGAAATTTTTTTATATTGTTAAAGAGAAAAGAATTCTGATGTTTCTTAAAGACACTAAGGAAGACTATTCCAGAAGGGACCACTGTAAGAAGGGTCTTGCAGGGAAGGAGAGACCAGCTCAATTTCGAGCACACCAAGCAAAAGTGGGGATTTATAGCTGTCAACTAGCAATTGGCACTTGCCATGGGCACTTGCCGTCTACCTCTACAAAGATTAAATCCTGTGCTTCTGCAGCAGCTGGTTTTCAACACCCCTGAAAGGAGTTCAGAGTTTAGAGAAGAAATGAGGCATTCTGTGCTCGGGGGGAAAACTGGCAAGACAGATCTTGGGATAATTAGATGTTTTCAGGAGTCAATCTTATGAGCCCAAATTCTTGTGCCTCCTCTTATCTGCAAAACACTAAAATCCTTCGTAGTAACGCCTGTCCCTTGTGACCAGCAAGCTTCACAAGACCACCAGAAATCTTCTGGAAAAATAGGTACTTGATTGCGTGTATTTTCCCTTCGCCCAAAATCACATATAATCACATGTATACCGACCTCTCCACACCCATCTCTTTGGGGCAGTTGCTCAGAGATACCTGAGGTGCTGTCTCCAGGTTGCAGTCCTCATTTTAATCCCAATAAAACTTTACTTGCAGCTCTCACACTGTGGTGTTTTTTTAAGTCAACATAGCCAAGGAGCAGCATGGGTAACAGTGACAGAAAATTAGCAAGAGGAGACTTCAGAGATGGGGAAGATTTAGACTAAAATCAACTTGACAAGAGTCTTGCTGAAGGCAGGCTGGGGAGATCAGACATCACCTGGGGAATGGTGGAGGATAAAGACAATAATCAAACATCAAGGGTGAGTGAATATCAAGGGAGGGGGATTCTGATGAAATGGATGTAGCAGGATTCTTGTTCTTGAGGACAAAGCCCAAGGGTGGGAGTCTGACTAAAGTTTGGTGAGAGTCTCTGTCAATAACCACCCCTACCCACCCAGAAAGATTCTTTCTGAAACTCTTTTCCATTTAAAACTTAGAAAGCTTTGTTCTTTGCTTTATTATAAGTTGCTTTATTTTGAAATAAGAATAGGAACAAATAAAAATGTTGGGCTGAAGCTCAACTGTGCAGGGAAGTATTTTTATCACCTATGAATGCTTTGTGTTGGACACCCACACTCCCCTTTCCTGAAACTTGGCCCTGAAAAGCTGACAATAGGAGCTCAGCTCTGGCAGTCAAGGAGTTAATGGTACCATTCTAGGCTAGCCCTCAGAACAGTACACTTAATCAGTCAACTATTTTTCCTGCTTCTACCCGATGCACTGATGGTATTACACACATGTTTCAACTTACTCCACATTGAGTTAACTACTGCAAATGCATCACAACAAAGGGATTTTGTATGAAAATATTTGAAAACTACTTAAAGTAACTGCAAATGTATGCATGCTTTTTTGTTGCATTTTCTCCCATTGTTACCCAGGGCCATATCGGGTACGATTTTTTTTTCTCCATTGTTTTCCTACTTCGGTTGAGCATTAGAGATAAATTTTTATGGTGTTTTGATGTCTTCCTCATCTCAAAACAGAATTGTATTTAGCAGCCCACACTGACAATAACAGTGCTTCTCCAAGTATGATCTGTGGAAATCCATGTGGAAACCTTGACATTTTGCATGTATCCATAGTGATTCAGTGTTTAAGACTTTGCCTTCCAAAGCAGGGGCTCTGGGTTCGATCCCTGGTCAGGGGGCTAAGATACCACATGCTTCATGGCCAAAAAACTAAAACATAAAACAGAAGCAATGTTGTAACAAATTCAATAAAGACTTTAAAAATGACCCACATCCAAAAAACAAAAAACTTGATTTAGAATAATGAGGCGATTTCCCTGATCTCATATTAGCATAGACTAACACAGTTTTGCTCATGTACATACTATAAATTATATCTTAGTCTTAAGTAGATTCACTTATAGGATTTACTCATTTAGATTTATTTCACTACAACAAAAAATTTTCCTTTTAATACAAAATCTGTACCTAATATGTATTTCAAATATGATACAGTTTGGCAATATTTAAGAGGTGTTTGGAACAACATTTATATACATGTTCTATCATAGTAGTCTATTTTCCTTTTTATTCTGTTGATTTCTTTATCACCAATATTTCTCTATAGCTTAGAAAATTAACTTCTTTTCTCATTTTTCCTTTACTTCATTCTCTCTAACTCAGAGTCTGGTTATCACTGTCTGTTCATGTATTTTCTACCTTTATGATCTCAAATCAGATCCCAAGTTTCTTGAAATATAATTTGCTGGTGAACTCTCTGGGGAGCAGACACTGCGAAGTTAAGGGAACAAAGGGTTTATTGAAAGAGTTAATAAGTTGTCTCCGACTCTTGGTGACCCCATGGACTGTAGCCTGCCAGACTCCTCTGTCCATGGAATTCTCCAGCCAAGAATACTGGAGTGGGTTGCCATTTTCTTCTCCAGGGGATCTTCCTGACCCAGGGATCAAACCCAGGTCTCTCACACTGGAGGCAGATTCTTTACCATCTGAGCCACCAGGGAAGTCCTTATTGGAGAGTAGTCTCCATGAAAATAAAGAGGAAAGCTTGGACGGGAGAAGTCATCAGACAGTAACAGGGACCTGATAAAACATCTTTCTGCTCAACAAGAAAGATTGCCCACTAGGGGAGTGCCACTTGGGTGGAAATGGTTAGGGCCTTGGATCACCATCTTGTTGGTTAACTACAGGTTTTCCCAACTGCAGAACCCCAGGGCAAAGCTGTAGTGGGTGCCCAAGATGTCACGGCTAGAAGTGATCACTAACCACACTTCTCACAGCTGGGCATTGACTCCTTTCTTGAGGTGGGGATCTGAGTGGTCCCTTTCTGTATCTGGAATTCCACCTTACTTTAAAGAAATGACAAATGATCAGATGCAGTATTTTGAAAAGCCAAGGGAAATTTTGAGACTAATAGAGTTAAATATGCATCAAAATACATAGATTTATCCACTGGACTGTAATTATTTAACTTTCTAACACCACACACATGTTTACACACACATACACTTGGCTTGTTAATATTTGTAATCATGCTTTCTTCACATAAGCATTTAAAAATATACAGTGTTAGAAATCCAATAGATGAGGCATGGCATGACCCAAAATGAGTGGAGAAAGAAAAATACAGTTCTTTTCTCAAGAATTAGTTTTATTTTCAAAGGAGGCTTGGAGTCTGTATATATATAAAGTATTAAAATAACATATTGGTATTAGAAAGACAGGCAAATATTCACACCTAGTATTGTGCAGATAAAGGAAATTTGGGAAGTGATTTTTTTTTGGTGTTCAGTTTATCTTAAACCATTTTATAGAAATTGCATATCTATGTTTAAGGATTTGCCTAATCAATAAATTTTTAAATATATAAATCTTAAGAATATTTTCAAAATTATTTGGGATTATTAAAAATGGTTCAGTCATTTGCACCAGTGTATTATATTTTTTTCTAGGTACTGTGGGGATTGGTGAGCATTAATTATCTGTGGACACCAGCTATTAGAGAACACTTATCATAGTTAATAGTAACATCTGCATTAAAACTACATGTGCCTATTAATTAACCCCCTTTGTATGGAATGTTTATGGTGCATGACATTTTCTACTATTTTCCTTGAGATAATATGAAAGTTAATGAGAACTGCACATGTGCATCAGGAAGAGAATGGAGCCTTTGTCCTAATCTTATTAAGTTTCTCCAGATGTGATAATATTGTCCTGTCTCCAAATGGCTTTTTTTGTTATCACTTTAAAGTAATAATATTTAAAATTAGAAAACAAAGTAACACTAGCAAAGAACTTTCTGAACTTGCATTTATTTTTTATTTTCCTTAATAATCTTATATTTCCTATGGCTAAAAGAATGTGATTGCAAAGTCAATACACAGCTGATTATAGATCTAGGGGGCATTTTTCTTGCACATAAACCTGAGTTATAAAGCTCAGAGTATTTTCAAATTCAGAAGAGAGTTAGCTACAGATTCAACAGAGCATCTCCTAACCCATTTTAAAACATCATCTGCTGAAGTCCAGTTATGTCTCTGTTCAGCAATACGTGAACCGTGAACTTCCTGATGTTCAAGCTGGTTTTAGAAAAGGCAGAAGAACCAGAGATCAAATTGCCAACATCCGCTGGATCATGGAAAAAGCAAGAGAGTTCCAGAAAAACATCTATTTCTGCTTTATTGACTATGCCAAAGCCTTTGACTGTGTGGATCACAATAAACTGTGGAAAATTCTGAAAGAGATGGGAATACCAGATCACCTGACCTGCCTCTTGAGAAATCTGTATGCAGGTCAGGAAGCAACAGTTAGAACTGGACATGGAACAACAGACTGGTTCCAAATAGGAAAAGGAGTACGTCAAGGCTGTATATTGTCACCCTGCTTATTTAACTTATATGCAGAGTACATCATGAGAAATGCTGGACTGGAAGAAGCACAAGCTGGAATCAAGATTGCCGGGAGAAATATCAATAACCTCAGATATGCAGATGACACCACCCTTATGGCAGAAAGTGAAGAGGAACTCAAAAGCCTCTTGATGAAAGTGAAAGTGGAGAGTGAAAAAGTTGGCTTCAAGCTCAACATTCAGAAAACGAAGATCATGGCATCCGGTCCCATCACTTCATGGAAATAGATAGGAAAACAGTGGAAACAGTGTCAGACTTTATTTTTCTGGGCTCCAAAATCACTGCAGATGGTGACTGCAGCCATGAAATTAAAAGACGCTTACTCCTTGGAAGGAAAGTTATGACCAACCTAGATAGCATATGCAAAAGCAGAGACATCACTTTGCCAACAAAGGTCCGTCTAGTCAAGGCTATGGTTTTTCCTGTGGTCATGTATGGATGTGAGAGTTGGACAGTGAAGAAGACTGAGTGCCGAAGAATTGATGTTTTTGAACTGTGGTGTTGGAGAAGACTCTTGAGAGTCGTTTGGACTGCAAGGAGATCCAACCAGTCCATCCTGAAGGAGATCAGCCCTGGGATTTCTTTGGAAGGAATGAAGCTAAAGCTGAAACTCCAGTATTTTGGCCACCTCATGCGAAGAGTTGACTCATTGAAAAAGACTCTGATGCTGGGAGGGATTGGGGGCAGGAGGAGAAGGGGACATCAGAGGATGAGATAGCTGGATGGCATCACTGACTCAATGGACGTGAGTCTGAGTGAACTCCAGGAGTTGGTGATGGACAGGGAGGCCTGGCGTGCTGCGATTCATGGGGTCGCAAAGAGTCTGACACAACTGAGCGACTGAACTGAACTGAACTGAATACGTTGAATGCTTTCACATACACACCACATACATACACTGTCCCACTGAATTAGCTATTTATTCAACACATATTTATTAAGCACCTTCTGTACTAAGCAGTAGGAATACAACAGTGAGCAAAACAAGCATATTTATTTTCTGTGTGGATGTTTCAGTGAAGTGGGGGAGACTGATATAATTCCATCTGTCATCAACTGCTGTAAAACAAACTACCCCAAAGCATTTATTATCATACTCACTCATTAGTATGCAGATCAGCTGGGGCAACTTGGCTCCACATGCATCTCATTTCTTTGGGACCAGCAAAGAAGACCAAGCACATGTTCTTCTGAAAGCAATGGCAGGGCTACAAGAGAAGAAGACCCACCCTACAAGCACAGTTCAGATCTTGGCTCATGTCATATCCACTGACATCCTATTTGCCGAATCCAGTTACATGTCCAAACCTAGAACCAATGAGGTGGGAAGTACACCCTGCCCACAATGGGATTTTGTTGTTTAGTCACTAAGTCAAGTCCAACCCTTTGTGACCCCATGGACTGTAGCATGCCAGGCTTCCCTGTCCTTCTCCATCTCCCAGACTTTGCTCAAACTCATGTCCATTGAATCGGTGATGCCATCCAACCATCTCATCCTGTCATTCCTTCTCCTCCTGCCCTCCCTCTTTCCCAGCATCAGTCTTCAGCATAGTCCTTCCAATGAATATTGAGGGTTGATTTCCTTTAGGATTGACTGTTTTGATCTCCTTGCTGTCCAAGGGACTCTCAAGAGTTTCCTCCAGCACCACAGTTCGAAAACATCAATTTTTCAGCACTCAGCCTTTTTTATGGTTCAACTCTCACATCTGTACATAACTGCTGGCAAAAACATAGCTTTGACTAGCTTTGACTATCTGGACATTTGTAAGCAAAATGATGTCTCTGCTTTTGAATATTCTGTCTAGGTTTTTCATCCTTTTCTTCCAAGGAGCAAGTGTCTTAATTCCATGGCTACA
This sequence comes from Bubalus kerabau, assembly GCF_029407905.1. Classification (NCBI taxonomy): domain Eukaryota; kingdom Metazoa; phylum Chordata; class Mammalia; order Artiodactyla; family Bovidae; genus Bubalus; species Bubalus kerabau. Next base: position 157,975,659 of record NC_073626.1, read on the forward strand.
GTCACCATCCACATTGATTTTGGAGCCCCAGGAAAGAAAATCTGTCATTGTTAACACTGTTTCCCCATCTGCTTGCCATAAAGTGATGGGAAGAGTTGCCATGATCTTAGTTTTCTGAATGCTGAATTTTAAACCAGCTTTTCACTCTCCTCTTTCACTCTCAGCAAGAGGCTCTTTAGTTCCTCTTCACTTTCTGCCATTAGAGAGGTATCATCTGCGTATCTGAAGTTGTTGATATCAACAGTGGGATGGCAAGGGAAATAAACACTTGCTTAACAATAATCCAAATTATCACAAGAATTAATCACAAATAACTGAATAATATAAAACTCTGGAGTAGGACTTCCCTAGTGTGCCAGTGGCTAAGAATCTGCTTTCTAAGACAAGGTCTGGTCAGGGAACTAAGATCCCACATGCCATGAGGCAACTAAGCCCATGCACCGAAACTGCTAAGCCCATGCACCGAAACTGCTGAGCCCACGCACCACAACTAGAGACTTGACATGCCCCAGTGGAAGATTCCACCTGATGCAACTAAGACCCAGTGCAGCCAAGTAAAAATAAAATAAATAAACATTTATAAGTAAATCAATAAACTCTGGAGTACCACCGCAGAAGGCTGAGTGTGCTTGGTCATAGGAAAGCTAGATCCCATCTGGGGGTCAAGAAGACTTCTCTGCAGACAAAAGGAAATGAGATGAACTAAGGGCTGAAGGATGGGTCAAAAGTAACAAGGTAAAAAGAAGATATGAAGAATCATCTAATCAGACAAACACAAATATCACATGATATCAAATACAAATGAACCTATTTGCAAAACAGAAATAGACTCACATAGTAAACAAATTCGTGATTACCAAACTGGGAGGTAGAGGAGGGGTAAATTGGAAGATTGCATTTGATATATATACACTACTATATATAACATAGATAACTAATAAAAACCTACTGTATAGCACAGGGAATTCTACTCAATATTGTGTAATGACCTATTTGGGAAAAGAGTATTAAAAAAAGTGAATATATGTAAATGCACAACTGATTCACTTTCCTGTACACATGAAACTAATAAAACATTGTAAATCAACTATATGCCAATAAAAGTTTTTTTAAAGAAGTGGCAAAAAAAAAAAAAAAAGAACCATCCAAGCAGGGAAACGGTATGCAGGCAGCATGGCTATTTCAAGGAACTGGTTCAGGGACTCTGAGAATGTTGTTCAGAGAGTAAGAAGGAGATGCATGATGAACCTGCAGGGGTGAGTAAAGTCAGATCATACAGAGCCTTGCAAACTGTGTTCAGGATTCCATTTCTACCTTCAGACCCGATGGCAAGCACTAGAGAGGTTTAAGCGAGAGAGAAACAATCAAATTCAGTTTTGGAAGTTAGTCCTGTTGCAATGAAGTGAACGGTCGAGAGTGGACTTAAAGAAATGAAAGTCATCAGCAGATAGACAGTAATCAACCTCATGGCATAGTCCACTTTTATAAACAAAGTTTTATTGCAACATAGCCATGCTCATTCATTTATAGGTTGTCTAGATGGTGATTGCAGCCATGAAATTAAAAGATACTTACTCCTTGGAAGGAAAGTTATGACCAACCTAGATAGCATATTCAAAAGCAGAGACATTACTTTGTCAACAAAGGTCCGTCTAGTTAAGGCTATGGTTTTTCCAGTAGTCATGTATGGATGTGAGAGTTGGACTGTGAAGAAAGCTGAGCACTGAAGAATTGATGCTTTTGAACTGTGGTGTTGGAGAAGACTCCTGAGAGTCCCTTGGACTGCAAGGAGATCCAACCAGTCCATTCTAAAGGAGATCAGTCCTGGGTGTTCTTTGGAAGGACTGATGCTAAAGCTGAAACTCCAGTACTTTGGCCACCTCATGCGAAGAGTTGACTCATTGGAAAAGACTCTGATGCTGGGAGGGATTGGGGGCAGGAGGAGAAGGGGACAACAGAGGATGAGATGGCTGGATGGCATCACCGACTCAATGGACGTGAGTCTGAGTGAACTCTGGGAGATGGTGATGGACAGGGAGGCCTGGCGTGCTGCTATTCAAGGGGTCTCAAGGAGTCGGACATGACTGAGTGACTGAACTGAACTGAACTGAGGGCTGCTTTTATGCTACAATGCAGAGTTGAGTAGTTATGACAAAGGCCATATATCCCATGAAGACTGAAATATTTACTACCTGACACTTTACAGAAAATGTTGGCCTGCCTAGTTGAGAGAGCTTTAAGAAGAAATCACAGAGAAAGGGGACAAAGAACATAGGACATAACCTGATAGAGAAGAAAATGACAGGATGAGGAAAATGAGGACCAGAAGAAAAACCTGAGGACCCTAATCTGTTTGACAGTTGTTAGCTCCATTTTACAGATTCAGAAACATAAGTCTGAAAGTGTGATAGACTGCAACAAATAGCCACAAATTCCTCCCCTTCTTATAAGCATGTCCCTTTGCCATGTGATGTGGCTGCATCTCCCATCGAAGAGAGTACACTTCTCCGTGGCCTTGGTTCTAGGTGGTCCTGGTGACCAACATAGAGCAGTAAAATGTGGCAGAAGTGACTTTGCAGGAGTTCCAAACCATGGCTTCAAGAGGCCTTACAATTTCTACTTTCATTCTCCTGTCCTGAGACTATATAAGAGGAGGCCTGGACCACAGGAGCCCACATGGAGACAAGCCCAGCCAACAGCCAGCAATAACCACCGGCCATGTCAGTGAGGCTCTGGGATGACCCAGACTCAGGAGGTATCCAGCTGACTACTGTCACCTGAGTGGACCCAAGCAAGCCCAGCAGAAGGGCCACTTGGCTAAGGTCAGTGCAAATAGCCAGCCCATAAAACCGCTCAGCACTGTGATAGTCTCTTACTCAGCAAAGGACAACTAAAACAGAGACATTAGGTGACTTTCTTGAGATCTCAAGAAACCATACAGCTATTAAGTAGCAATGGCTAGGATTCAAACCTGGTCTGGGACCCCAAGTCCATAATGTTATCTGTTCATGTTTAAACATGACAAGTAACAACAAATGTGATATTGGATATTCTGTCTTCCTGATGGTCTGTCTATAGACACTGACTTGGCTGATTCTAGAGTTGGATAGTTTATTGTTATTTAAAGGAGTGTGGGAATCCTCTCTTCTATAAATGGAAGGTGCAGAATTCAGAAATATTGTGCTAGTTTATCAAGTGTCTGAAAATTTAATTACATGAAACTTTATTAGTTGTTTTTCTTTTTCTTTTTTTGGTTCTCATCTTACTCTAGAAAGCATTTGACTCATTCCTCCCCCATCAGATTTATTGTTTTGATTTAGATTATCCTGGTTAGATTGCAAACAATATTCCTGGGAGGAAAGTTAGTAGTCATTAACTCTGCAGGGTCTAAGTTTGCTTATGAATGGTTTCCTACAAGGTGAAGCATAGAATACCCAAGTCTTAAACATCAATACAATGAAGGTAAACAAGGACAGTCATTGCCTGAACACGGTTTAAGAGTGACTGAGAAACAGAGATACCCCACTGGGTAATAGTAGCCAGCTGCTGCTGCTGCTAAGTCACTTCAGTCATGTCCGACTCTGTGTGACCCCATAGATGGCAGCTCACCAGGCTCCCCCATCCCTGGGATTCTCCAGGCAAGAACATTGGAGTGGGTTGCCATTTCCTTCTCCAATGCATGAAAGTGAAAAGTGAAAGTGAAGTCGCTCAGTCATGTCCAACTCTTAGCATCCCCATGGACTGCAGCCTACCAGGCTCCTCCATCCATGGATTTTCGAAGCAAGAGTACTGGAGTGGAGTGCCATTGCCTTCTCCAACAGTAGCCAGAGGTGATATAAAATGACTAGGTAACTGAAGGTTAAGAATTAACAGTCAGGAGAGAAGAAACTTGGAAGGGCTGAAACCTTCTATCTTAGCTAAGTCAGAGGGCAGCTATTTAATTCTGAGCAAAAAAAAAAAAAAAAAAAATCAAAAGGAGTTAAGGAAGAATGAGCAAAGGCTCATCCAGCAGGCTAGAAGAACTCAGGTCCATGCAGAGTCACTTTTGGTACAAATAGTGGAGAAAGTGATCCTCACTGTACTCTATTTACTCCATCTTCCAACCCCTGACTCCTTCCCCATCTCCACTCCTACCCCCTTCACTGCATCCCTACCTGAAACATCACCTGTCCTCGAACTAGCTCTCTTTTTCCTGTTGTTCACCAAAACCCCCTCTTAGGAAAACAGCTCTTGGTTATTTGTGTACTGCTGCTGCTAAGTTGCTTCAGTTGTGTCCGACTCTGTGCGACCCCATAGACGGCAGCCCACCAGGCTCCACCGTCCCTGGGATTCTCCAGGCAAGAACACTGGAGTGGGTTGCCATTTCCTTCTCCAATGCATAAAAGTGAAAAGTGAAAGTGAAGTTGTGTCGACTCTTAGCGACCCCATGGACTGTGACCCACCAGGGTCCTGCGTCCATGGGATTTTCCAGGCAAGAGTACTGGAGTGGGGTGCCATTGCCTTCTCCGATTTGCGTACTAACAAGCTTAAATGAGGGCTTCCCAGGTGGCTCTAGTGGTAAAGAACTCTCCTGCTGATGCAGGAGACTTAAGAGAAGCAAGTTCAATCCCTGAGTCAGGAAGATCCCCTGGAGGAGGGCATGGCAACCCACTCCAGAGTTCTTGCTTGGAGAATCCCAGGGACAGAGGAGCCTGGCAGGCTACAGTCCAGAGGGTCACAAAGAGTCGGACACAACTGAAGCAACTGAGCATGAGCTTAAATGAACATGACTATTTATTCCAGAGAAATGACATCTGAGGTCCCATTATAGGAGGAAGATGCTGTGTTAGAGGAATTTGCAGGAACAGTGAACACACGGCAGAGCTCTTTCTGTAGCTAGAGAAGGTAATGACTGTTCACAGCAGGTCTGGCTTGTACATTGATGCCAATATATTTAGGAATAACAGTCTCGGTAATCAAAAAAATCAGTCAATGAGGGTGATATGGCAGGCTGGGCGTTTGGTAAGATTGTCCTCTTTATCCAGGTGAGGATAGGGTTTGAAGAAACCCACTTGGACAAAGGAGCCAAAATAATGTTATGTGCCTTGTAGCAAATGAAAAAAATGGTTGGGAATAAACTTGGGGATACTGAGATAAAGATGACCAAATCTGGGACTTCTCTGGTGGTCCAGTGGTTAGGAATCCTCCTGCCAATGCAGAAGATATGGGTTTGATGGGTCAGGGAACTAAGATCCCACATGCAGCGGGGCAACTAATCTTGCATGCAGCAACTACTGAGTCTATGTGCCACAATTTGAGAGAAGTCCGTGGGCCACAATGATGACCCAAGGCAGCCAAAGAAATAAGCAAGTATTTTTTTTAAAAGAGTACCAAAACTATAGCTATAAGTATAAACTAAGCACAGAGGAAACGAGATGGGGTTAAAAATAATGTAAAAAATAACAGATAGAAGGATGATCATGAAGGGCAAAGGGCATAATTCAGGGAGCGATTGAGTTACACCCATCAGACTGGCTAAAATCAAGACTAACAACACCACATACTGGCAGTGATGGGAGCCAATGCAATTCACAGACATTGCTGATGAGGCTGTCAAATGGCACAACCAATTTGAAGAGCTATTTGGCAGTTTCTTTGAGGTTAAACATTCATCTACCCTGTGACTCAGCAATTCCCTTCCTAGGTATTTACCCAAGAGAAATGAAAACATATGTTCTCCAAAAGACGTGTATAAGAATGTTTAGAGCAGCCCTATTCATAATAGCCCCAAACTGGAAACAGCCCAAATGTCCATCAACAGGAGGATGGATAAATAAACTGTGGTGTATTCAAACTATAAAGCTAATCCTCAGTAGTAAAAAGAATGAGCAAATAATACATGCAACAACATTGATAAATATAAAAAATGTTATGTTAAGCCAAGCATTGGCAAACTATGGTCCACAGGCCAAATCTAGTCCACCATCTGTTTTTATAACTACGTGTTATTGGAACACAGCCGCACCCATTCGTGTCTGACTGTCCATGACCGCTTTGCTGCTACAGCGCAGAGTAGTTGAGACAGAGACCAATGGCACGCAGAGCCAAGAGTGCTTACTGTGTGATTCTTTATTTTTAAAAAGTATTTTAAAAGTTTATCAATCCTTGCATTAAGTGAAAAAAGTCCAGGACAAAAGAATCCGTGCTTGTGCTCAGTCACTCAGTCTGCCTCTTTGTAACCCTAGGAATTATAGCCCACCAGGCTCCTCTTTCCATGGACTCTTCCAAGCAACAATACTGGAGTGGGTTACCATTTCCTTCTCCAGGGGATCTTCCCGACCCAGGGATCGAACCTGTGTCTCCTGCATTGGCAGGCAGATTCTTTACCACTGCACTACCTGGGAAGCCCGAAAGAATGCATAAAATGTGTAATTCCATGTATGGAAATGTGACCATGAAGATGGGGAGGCGAGGGAAGAATGGGCTGAAAAGGGGCACAAAGAACTTTTTAAAATTAATTTTTTTGGAGTGTTGTGTTGCTTTCTACTGTATAGTAAAATGAATCCGCCATACAGACACCTTTATCCCCTCCCTTTTGGACCTCCAATTCAGGTCACCACAGAGCATTAAGTAGAGTTACTGTGCTTACATTATGTTCTCATTAGTTATCTATTTTATACATAATATCAATAGTATATATGGTGCTGATCCCAATCTTCCAATTCCTCTCCCACTTTCTCCCTTGGCATCCATATACTTGTTCTCATGTCACATAAAACTTTTTGAAATGATGAAAATGTTCTGTATCTTGTTTAGTGTGGCAGTTACAAATCTGTAAACAATGATCAAAATCCATCCAAGAAAATACCTAAGATATGGGAATTTTATAAAGAGTTTTTTCTTTGGAAAAAAGTTGGAAATATACCACTAAGAGAACCTTATCTTAGGGGAAAAAGAATTATAGAAGTACAATTTACTTAATTCTAAGAAAGTTAATTTGGAAATTAAGGGGAAAAAAAAAAGATTGGGTTACAAAAATAATTCCCTCCAAAAAATTGAGATAGTGAGAGAAACACCTGATAAGAAACTCAGAGGTCCAGGAGTTCTGGTTTCCAAAAAGAAAGCTTCCACTACTTTGCCACGTGACTTCTGCTGCGGCCCTGACCTCTGCAGGCTTCACTGTGTTTACCTTCAAGCTGCAGGTGCTGGAACTGGCAGTCACTGAGGTCCCTGCCAGCTCCATCTTTCCGCGTTTACTTTTTAAATTTTTATTGGAGTATAGTTGCTTTACCATGTTGTGTTAGTTTCCGCTATACAGCAAAGTGAATCAGCTCTATGTATACACACATCCTCTCTTTTTTGGATTTCCTTCCCCGTTAGGTAACCACAGAGCATTGAGTATAGTCCCCTGTGCTATGCAGTATGTTCTATTAGTTATCTATTTTATATATAGCATTAATAGTGTATAGGGGCATCCCTGGTGGCTCAGTGGTAAAGAATCTGCCTGCAATGCAGGAGACGCAGGATTGACCCCTGGGGAAGATTCCCTGGAGAAGAAAATGGCAACCCACTCCAGAATTCTTGCCTAGGAAATCCTGTAGACAGAGGAGCCTGGTGGGCAACCATCCATGGGGTCAGAAAGAGTCAGACATGACTTAACAACTAAACCACATCACCAATAGCATATGTATGCAATCCCAACCTTCCATTTCATCCCATCCCCACCCTTTCCCCCGGAATGTTTGTTTGCTACATCTGTGTCTCTCTCTCTGCTTATAAATAAGATTGCCTATGCCAATTTTTTTCAGATTCCACACATACATATGAAATTTGTTAATATATGAAATTTGTTTTTCTTCTTATGACTTACTTCACTTCGTGTGACAATCTCTAAGTCGGTCCACGTCTCTAAATGTTTATGTTCACGCCGCCAACAATCAGACACTCCTCTCCTGTAGCAAGTGGCACATCCCACACCCCCACACCAAGTTCTTTGCCTTCATTATCCAGCCAATCATGGAAGCTTGCCGTTCCCTTTGCCAGCCTGGTGTCTAGCTTTTGGTTCCGGGTAGGCAAGAATCTAGGATAGAGCTTCAAAAAGGACTGTTTGAGGCAAAGTAAGATCTGATTAACTAGAACTGGTGATGAAGACAAGCACTGTCTTTTGACAGCATCAACACAGACAATGTCAAGGAATATACTATTTCTACCTCCTTCCCTTGACCCAAAACCATAGAAGGGAGACACATTCTCTAATGTGTTTACTCATAATTCTGTTGTGTAGAAAGCAAAGTGGGTCAGTCATGAAGGGGAACTGGGGACAAAAGATGCCATACAGAGGATCTGTACTAGTAGCATGCCATTGGGTTCAGTCTCTCTCAACCCCCTCCCTCAAAAAATACCATGTGGCCACACCTGGGGGAGTCGGCATCAATGTATAAACTAGAAAACCTTGTCTGGCTTATTGACTAGAAGAATCAAGTTAAATTAGGCTGCACCTTTTTTATCAAGTATAGGGTGTAATACATGAGATCTGTCTCATGGAATTTAGAATCTTTTAGGGATAACTGGCCCCAGTTTTACTGCACAGATAGATCATTCCAACAACATCCAGATTCAAGAAGCTGCCACCTTATTTCTCCCCCACATAGTGGCAAAACGCTCTTAACATTTACCCTCTCTATTCATTCCCCCAACCTGAAAAACAGGAACAATAACCATGCATCGGGTTAGACACCATCCCTGCCATCAGGGAAGTCATATCCTGGTGAGTTGACTCATTGGTAATTTCACAAGATGGTGACTCACCAATAAAGTAAGGTATCCTGTGCTTCATTTTTCTGCTAGACACCCTACAGAGGTTATAGCCTTGGTGCTAGTGGTAAAGAACCTGCCTACCAATGCAGGGGACACAAGAGATGCTGGTTTGATCCCTTGGTCAGGAAGATCCCCTGGAGGAGGAAATGGCAACCCACTCCAGTATTGTTGCCTGGAGAATCCCAAGGACAGAGGAGCCTGGCCGGCTACAGTCCATGGAGTCACAAAGAGTCAGACACAACTGAAGCGACTTAACACAGAGACACCCACCGAAAATGATCCAGCTTTGCCTATTCCCATGGCCTGTTCTTCACCAGGCTGGTAGCCAGAACCTTGCTTACAAGATCTAAGCTCTCTGCTTATCTCATAGAGAAAATAGAGACTTTTTTTTTCCATTATTTCTGGGCTTTAAAAAAAAAACACTAATTATCAGGTATCTGGGAAGTCTACACCAGGACTTACAGACTCTCAGATATATAAAGGCCAGAAAGATCAGGTAAATCAGTAAAGTGAACCTGGTGTGAGATGACAAATAACAGCTGACCTTGGCTTCCGTGATGAGAATCCAGAACAGAAAAATGGGGAGAGAAGAGACAAAGAAAGTGAATGCCAGCCATTACTCGCTGCCGAGTTGGCTACTGCCATGGGGAGTAAAAATTCCACCTTTCCAAACCTGCTGAATTTTCAATAAGACATGGGCCTATGCAAATAAGATCCTCATTTGTAAATGATAGCGATTAATTCAGACTTTAAACTCTGTGCAGCATGCTGTTGTGCATACCAAGAAAAGAAAACAAGAGGGCATGAGGCCAAACAAGGGCCACAGGGCTTGTCTTCCACCCCCAATCTAGGAGCATGGAGGGAATTAAGTGCGATCCAAGAGAGGAAGGGTGAAGAGGGAGGGCAGTGCCAGTTGCCCTGAGCCTGCTTGGGTCCCAGCGACAGGGCTGGAGAATGGAAGGATGCAATTTAGTGGAGTGATGAGAACAGAGCTTGCTAAGGCATAGTACCTGGATGCTGGACACTCTAATGGAGACAGGTATATAAGGGACTAAAGGAGTAGCACCAGATGCTTTGTCTCAGGAGCCTCAGAAATGGCTTCGGTGGATGAGCCTGACATGGAAGGAATGAACTTGGTGGTCTAGCCACCTGCTTTGAAGACCATTCCTGGAGAATGACCAAGGCCACTCCCCATTTTCCAAGACCATATAATTCCCAAGTTTCTCACAGAGTATAAAAGGTGGAGAGGCAATTCCTTCAGCCCCTCCCCTGCTATACATAATAACAATTACTGATCTCCCAGGAGTACAGAACCAAGTTGGATTAAATTTGATATGGAGAAATAAAGAAACTGACATCTCTTATACCTCAATTATTATTAAACAGTTCATATGTTGTTGTTTCTTAGTCACAAAGTCATGCCTGACTTTATCTTCATGGCATCTGGTCCCATCACTTCATGGCAAATAGATGGGGAAACAATGGAAACAGTGATGGACTTTATTTTCCTGGGCTCCAAAATCACTGCAGATGGTGACTGCAGCCATGAAATTAAGAAGCATTTGCTCTTTGGAAGAAAAACTATGACAAAAGTTTTCAAAAGCAGAGACATCACTTTGCTGACAAAGGTCCATATAGTCAAATCTATGGTTTTTCTAGTAGTCATGTACAGATGTGAGTTGGACCATAAAGAAGGCTGAGCACCAAAGGATTGATGCTTTTGAACTGTGGTGAAGAAGACTCTTGAGAGTCCCTTGGACAGCAAGGAGATCAAAGCAGACAATCCTAAAGGAAATCAACCCTCAATGTTCATTTGCAGGACTGATGCTGAAGCAGAGGCTCCAATACTTTGGCCACCTGATGTGAAGAACCAACTCACTGGTAGAGACCGTGATGCTGGGAAAGATTGAAGGTAGGAGAAGAGGTCAACAGAGGATGAGATGGTTGGATAACATTGCCGACTCAATAGACATGAGTTTGAGCAAGCTCTGGGAGATGGTGAAGGACAGGAAAGCCTGGCATGCATCAGTCCATGGGTCCCAAAGAGTTGGACACAACTGAGTGACTGAACAAGACTATAACCAGCAAGGCTCCCCTGTCCATGGGATTTCCCAGGCAAGAATACTGGAGTGGGTTACCAGTTCCTTCTCCAGGGGATCCAAGGCCAAACTATACTACAGCAATAGATAGTACCATGAGATGCTTATTAGCATCTTAGCCATCGCTTTGATTATATGACATTTCATAACATTTTTACAAACCATTTGCATAAATACATTGTTGCTTGAAATGTGGAGAACTTTGAAATGGAAATACAATAAAAAGTGGAACAAATGAATAACTACAATATAAATGTCATCATATAGATAAAATCTCTCAAAACACGAGGTCTATAGAGGAAAAATTAATAAAATGGGTATTTGGTGATGAAAAAGCCAGGAGCCATTGTTCTGACTCAATCATGGTTATATCATTATAGAGGCAGACTCTAAGGTTCCATGAAATAAAGTGCCAGTTAATGGGGGGTGAAGCCAGGAGGTAAGTCCAAGTAATGACTCCAGCTACAGCTCTTTACTTCCTGCAACTGTGCAATTGTTTTTCTTTTTTTTTGTTGCTGTTGTGTTTTGTTTTTTTTTTTTTCATTTTTGCCTAAAAAGAATGTGAACATCCACGTATCTGCTTCCTCACACTCTGAGACGTGCTAAGGCCACTCTTCATTAGGAATGTCCCAAAACTCAGCACGACTGGACCGTAGCCCCTAAAGTGATGACCTGTAAGCAAGAGTGGTCAAGATTAATAGCCAATTCATACAAAAACTGGTCTTGCCAGACATTCTGGGTCCAATACACCTAGCAGATGCATTTCCCAGCATGAAAGATTAGTGCCTGGAACTAGCTGGCCTGCATCCCCTGCAGTGTCTAGTGTCACTGGTGAGAGAAGAGTTGCAGATTTATTGCTGGACTACAGTACAATGAAATCATTCTTCGGTCATCATTTCAGACCAACATACAGACTCACTTTTTTTTCCCTCATAAAAGTCCCTTGACACATTTTCCTCCTTCTTTAAGCAGCCATTATCTGCACTATAAAAGTGAGATCAAGTAATAAATTTTTATGCAGTCAAGGTAGTCTCCCTGCCTATCCACCATTTAATGATAACATTTGCTTTTTAATTCCCTTCCATTGGAAAAATGCCTTTATTTGTAAACAGCTGCTTAGCAACATTCTTTGTGAATGCTCATATCTTATTTGGAACACCTATCACTTGATTTGGGAAATCCTCGGGGCTTATTCAGAATTCTCAAAACAAGGACAAAAGCAGGAGAAAACATATGAGAAAGTTGAATCATTCCAATTTTCTAACCAGAAAAGGAATTTAATAAATATGAAACACTGCCTTTACTTTGGATGAAACTGATGTGATGTTGAGGGGAGAAAGAGATGAAATTAAGACCTGGGGAGGTAAAGAACAGTTTGTCCATCTATGATAGAGCCCATGTCTAGAGCAGATCAAGTCAGGAGTTGGGAGATAGGGAATATATAAGAAGATCTGTAACTGCAGATCTATCACTATCTGCAGTCTATCATTAGAATCCCTGTGTCTTGGAGCCAAATGCAGCCCTACATTTTTACAGATAGTGGGAGAGTATTCTACTTCCTAGGAGCTCACTCGCTGACATGCTGTGTGTATGTATGGAAAAAGAAATACAGAATCCCAGAGTGTTCATGATCATCCAGACCAGTCCACATCACAGGGAAAGAAGAATGTAGGTGAAGGGATTTTGCTTGGAGTTGGCAGACTCAGGCCAACAATGGAAAGATCTGATTTCCCTCTTTTAGATTTTTCCTACCCAGTACCATTTCCTCTCTTTTCTTAGTTATCTATATGCCAAGCTCTCCTGAGTAGGTGGAGCTGACACTTGGGATGCAAGAGGCCCTTCAGTAAAAGATCAACAGTCCCTTGTCGAAAGTCATTGACATTGCCTATGAATATTAACTAAATGGCAGCCCTCCCTCTGCTGTACCCACTCTTGAGTGCTGGGAAAGAAAAAGATACTCAGGAACAAAATAACATATGAAAATAAGACATTCTGTGAAAGCATGACAGAATAAGTGTGGTAGCCAGCCTCCATGATGGCTTCCTGTGATTCCTATCTCCTGGTGTTCACACATCTTTGTGTAGTTTCTTTCCCCATTGTACCAAGGTGGTCTGGGTGACCAGTGGAATATAGCACAAGTGATAGCATGTTGCTTCCAAGATTACATTCTAAAGATATTACCGCTTCCATCTTGATTGTCTCTCATTCTCTGTCTCCCTTGTAACATTTGCTCTTGGAGTAGCCAACTTCCACGTCAGAAGGCCATTTTAAAAACTTCACAGAGAAACCATATGGCAAGGAACTGAGACCTTCAGCCTGCAGCTGCATGAGTGAACCTTCTTGAAAATACATCTTCTAGCGCCAGTCAAGGCTTCAGCTCATGCAACACAGACCCTGAGCCAGAATCACCCAACTAAGCCATTCCTGGATTCCTGACCATCAGAAACTGTGAGATAATAAACGTTGTCTTAAGCCACTAAATTTGGGGGTTATTTGTTGTGTATTAGTGGATAGCAATAAAATAAAGATAGAATGCAGCATTTGAGACATTTAGACCATAAACTCCCTGGTGATAATGTTGTATTTATTCTTTTGGGAAAAGAAACATCTGGAAGAGAAACTTTCATTTCTTTGGTAGAATGCAAAATGTATTTTCTAGCCATATGAACCCTGGAGAAGGAAATGGCAACCCACTCCAGTACTCTTGCCTGGAGAATTCCATGGACAGAGGAGCCTGGCGGGCTACAATCCATGGGATCACAAAGAGTCGGACATAACTGTGCACATAACTTTCACTTTGACTTTCAGCCATGTGAAATTTGATTTTTATTCATTCAGTTATCAACTAGCTTATATATACACACTACCAGGATAAAATGGTAGAAATATAAAGACATACCAATATCTTTAAAGTGTTTAAATCAATAGTCCCACACTAACACCTTGCCGCATGTTTTGGTTTCCTCCTTGGTATTTGTTTATATTTTATTTAATCTGAGTTAGTAGCTATCTATGGGCCTCCCAGGTGTCTCAGTGGTAAAAAATCTGCCTGCCAATGCAAGAGACTCGAGTTTGATCCCTGGGTCAGGAAGATCCCCTGGAGAAGGAAAAGGCAACCCACTCCAGTATTCTTGCCTGGGAAATCCCATGGACAGAGGAGATTAGTGTGCTATCGTCCATGGGGTTGCAAAAGAGTCAGACATGACTTGGCGACTAAACACCAACAATAGCTATCTATGCTGAGTATTTTTCTTTTGACCTTCAAGCTTCACTCTCCCTCTGTTCCCAGGGCTGGCTTTGGGGGATTGAATCAGTGGGCCACTCTGCCCTCTGGGTTTCTCTTGGTTTCAGCCAATGGAGGATTATGTGATGGAGGACAATGCGATGGAAGACTATGCAGAAGATCCGAGCATGAGAGAAGGAGAGGGAGGTGCTTATGTACTTGACTCCTTCGCTACCATGGATTGGCTATTTCTTCCCATCTAAGACCATGTTCAGACAGCCCTCTCAGCAATCCCCTACAGCCACAGCTGAGCCCTTTTGATCAAGAGGTGGTAATGTTCCCTGCTCTTGCTAGTCCAAGGTGCTTTACCATTCTTCGATGGATGAAGGAAATCCTGTTCACACCTTTTAAACAATTCCTTTATTTGTCCATGGCCTAATTTGACTGTGACATCTATTCCCTGCCAGGACTGAACAATACATTCACCTTTAAAAAATGGGAGATTTTCCACAGAGGTCAGGATATCCACATCCATCTTTTTAAAAAATCAGAAGATCTGGCAATTCTGAGTTCATTTTCCCAAGCAGCTTCTACCTGTGCCCTTTTTGAGCTCTCATGTTACCCACCAGTCCCCACCACTGTCTATTATGTGACCCACTGGCCAACTTTCAAATATTCATGTGATCTGCTTGGCCCTTTATCCTCATTTGAGTTTGTGAGCTCAGCCTAAATCTGTGGCAGGAAAGAGATAGTCTTGAACACAAATCACTGTTATACAGTGTGGTGTGTTGATGCCAAGGAGTGATTAAAACAATAAGAACAATGGCAATTAAGTAGATGGAACTTTCATTTCTGTCTATGTGAAATTTCATGAGGGAACTGGAGCTTGACGTCTTACTTTGAAGAAAAATAGCACACTTGAAGCATGGGATATGAACTAGCTAGGGAGCCTGGTTGTTATTCATACCATTGCTTGCATGGAAAAATAAATTCTGGGATCCAAGAATATGATTTAACAATAAAACTTTTGTGTTATTAACCCTTATTTGTGTCATTAATAACCCTTATAAGTAATCTAAGTAGTTATTTTAAAGGCAGACGCTTTACCGTCTGAGCCACCAGGGAAGCTCAACACTTTTAAAGGAGGTATGTGCAAATAGAAAGTCTAGGATTAGTGACCTTGATCTAAAAGATTTTAATGGAAAAATCATTAAAGTTGAGGGGGAGGGGGAATGAAGTTCATTACCACCAAAATTATTTAGCATCATTATAGGTGAACTAACAAAGGCAAGTAGAAGATAAAAATAAATGAGGTGTTAGTATTAGAAAGGAAGAGTCAAAATTATTATTTGCAGTTGATGTGAGTTTACAGACAAGAAAACACAAAGAGTTGACATAAAAGCTACTAGAAATAATAATAAAGTAAGCTGATGAGCTACACAAAGTTTTTTTAATATATAACTTTTCTATATATTCATTCATTCAGAAAATATTTAACAAGCATCTATTATTTGCCAAGCAACATTCTAGGCATTGATGATATCAAACACACCAGATAAAATTATTCTTGTACTCATGAAACTTATATTCTTTTTTTTTAACTTTTAAAACTTTATTATTGGGCTGCTTTGGGTCTTCATTGCTGCACTTGGGCTTTTTCTAGTTGTATCAAGCAGGAGTTCTGCTCTCTCATTGTGGTGAATGGGCTTCTCGTTGCGGTGGCTTCTCCTGTTACGGAGCGTGGACTCTAGAGCACAGGTTCAGTAATTGTGTCACATGGGCTTAGTTGCCCCACAATATGTAGAATCCTGCTGGACCAGGGATCGATCCTGTATCCTCTACATTGGCAGGTGGATTCCTCACCACTGGACCACCAGAGAAGTCCAGACCTTGTATTCTATGAGGAAAGACAGACACTATATAATGCTGGCAAAAAGAAAATTAATCAATAACTCTGAGAACAAAATGGAGAACCTTATTCAAGCCAACCTAAGGATCATAACCTGGGAAACAGTCTCTCAGAAAATTCTGAGGACTGTTCCCAAGAGGAGATGGGGGGAGGCCGGTACACGGCCAGAGTTTGGTGAAAGGGTATGTGCAGTTAAGTTCACATCTTGGTAAAAGGTTACTGCTGCTTGCAAAGAATGGCTATCTTGAATGTTTTAGTGCTTTTCTAAGTATGGGGAAAGTGCAAGAAACTGGATTCATAAAACTTCTGAAAATACCTCACTATCTGAGTACTGGCTCTGCTAGTTTTCCCACAGAACAAAATGCTTCACCCTTAGTAACTACAGAGGCTAAGGACTTGATTCTTGTAGAACTGGATGGTGGGCAATGTCCTTTACTTTACAATCCCTTCCCTTTCAGTCTTAATTTCAACTAACCTTTAGGAAGCGTTTCATGACCAATTTGTAACTCAACGTTAGGAATGCTCATTCCCAGGTCACTTGAGGATTTCACTGACTGGCCATTCCATGTGCTATTACTGGCCTAGGCCGTGTTAACAGTAACAGACCATGTTAACAGTAATCCATTCTTTTTCAAACTTTCTTACTTCTATATTTAGGACAAATTAATGAATGCCCTTTAAAATAATTATTTTAGTGAATAAGGTTTAGAAGATAAAGCATATCTTGAAGAATATAATCATTTTGAAAAATTAACTGGCCTCTGGAGTTTTCTTTTGTTGTCTTTAAATAGCTATCAACTGTTAAAATAAATTTGTTAATTGACATTTATAAAAGTAAAAAAAAAAAGTTAGCCAGCCTCTACCAGGATCAATTGTAGACAAATTTGGAAGACAATTAAGGTTTGTCTTGGCACGCTTGCTTCCCCTTTGTGTCTCCTCTCTCTTCCAGCACTGGACGGTTATTCCAGGGCCATTTCTTCTTTCTGGCTCTTAACTACTAGCATTCCCTACTGTGCTATCACTAGGTTTCTCCTACACAGTAGCTGTGATTTAAATCAGGGTATAAAAAATGACACTAGAACGCTCCACAGACATCTTTATTGTGATACAGGGACATCAGACATTGCGTAGTAGGAGAGGCAATTATGCCACTTCAACTCTCAGCACTTGCAAACTTTCTCTATCCCCTCTCCTTCCATTTGCTTCTTTCTTTGCTGCGACAGAAAGGAAAGCACTCTGATTTTATTAAGAATTCAAGATCAAATTCATGGGCTTCCCTGGTGGCTCAGCTGGTAAAGAACCCGCCTGCAATATGGGAGACCTGTGTTCAGTCCCTAGGTTGGGAAGATCCCCTGGAGAAGGAAAAGGCTACACACTCCAGTATTCTGGCCTGGAGAATTCCATGGACTGTATAGTCCATGGGGTTGCAAAGAGTAGGACATGACTGAGTGACTTTCACTTCATTTCACTTCACTTCAAGAGCAAAAGAGAAAAAAATCAGAGAATTCATCTTTTAAAAAAAGAATACACTCATATTACAACCAGGCAATCAGGACAGCTGTAGAGAAAACTCTCATGACATGGAAATTAAGGCCCACCCCACATTTATCAGGCCCATGGCTGGCAATTAGGAATTTCAAGTGAACTTTGTGACATATTTTTATATATTTCCACAAATAAACTGTCTCAACTAGACTCACACCATCTTTTTTTTTTCCTCCTTCCCTTTCCATATGAGAGCTTTTCTATCTCTGTATATTTTCAAAATAAAGAACTCTTTTCTTTGGCCCTTAATAGATATATGCCATGCTGACAATAGCAGATGGAATACAATCTGTTTAGCTTAACTGAAGGCTGGATCTTGATCGTAAGATATCAGAAACTGCTTTATTTACCCTCATAAACATCATCCCTTGCCCACAATTCAAAGTACACTCACTCACAGTGGTTTTTCTGTAGAGCTCTTTCTTTAATGACCTAGAAGAGAAATTTCATGTGGGGGTATAAAAGAGAGGAAAATATTTGGCAAAAGTTTGAAAGCACTTGATAATGACTTCAAAGATTCCAAAGATTAGATTAGGAAGTTTGCGGAATGTTTGAAGAATAAAGCAGTGCATTAATTAAGGGAATTGTAGTTGATTTAAGACAGACTTCTTCATTAAACATGGTTATGTAATTTCAGTTTCCAAAGGAGTTGTGCTATGAAATGGAATTTTTGGTCTATTTCATAAAATCTTTGACTATACTTTGCCTCCTAATGATTCTAATGATCCCTCCTTCCTAGTATGCCCCAAGTAATCTCCTCTCCTTGAGTAATTTGCTTCTAATCACCACACTCTCTTTTGCTGGTTTTGATGAAGCAACTGCCATGTCACAAGGAGTACAGTGTTCTTGCCCACATTGCAAGGGATCAAGAGTGGCCTCTGGCCAGGAGTCAACTAGAAACTGAGGCATTCAAGTTCAACAGCCCTTGTGAACTTAACCTGCCCACAACCTCATAAATGAACTTGGAAGTAGGTCCTTCCCCAGTCGCACCTTCAGGTGAGAACTTGGCACTGAGAACCCCTTGACTGCATCCTTGTGAAAGCCCATGAAGCAAAAGACCCCATTAAACCATGCCGGATTCCTGACCTAAGTAAATTGTGAGGTAACAAACATATGTTGTTGAATGTCATTAAGTGTTAGGATTATTTGTTATGTAGCAATAGATAACTAATACAAGTGGGAAGCCCAATACAAGTATATATTTCCTATTTTGAAAATGTCTGTAATACCTATAATTTCCTATAAATGTATTACTGTATACTTATGAAATAACTTACCAAAATTCTCCCTATTTTTATAGTTTAGCTTTAGCTAAGACCCAGCAAACTAATAATGACCAGAAGAATCCAGCCAAGCTATGAATGCAAAGGAAAAGTTCTTGAAGAGTATGAAAGTGTGGCTCCAGTGAACACACAAATGATTGAAAGAAAAACAGTCCTGTTGATGATATAGAGAAAATTTAAGTGGTTTGGATAAAGATAAAACCAGTCACACTATTCCCTTAAGCCAAAGCTTAATCCAGAAGAAGGTCCTGCTGCTGCTGCTGCTGCTGCTTCTAAGTCGCTTCAGTTGTGTCCAACTCTGTGCGACCCCATAGACGGCAGCCCACCAGGCTCCCCCATCCCTGGGATTCTCCAGGCAAGAATTCTGGAGTGGATTGCCATTTCCTCCTCCAATGCATGGAAGTGAAAAGTGAAAGTGAAGTCGTTCAGTCGTGTCTGACTTGTAGCGACCCCATGAACTGCAGCCTACCAGGCCCCTCCATCCATGGGATTTTCCAGGCAAGAGTACTGGAGTGGGTTGCCATTGCTTTCTCCAGAAGAAGGTCCTAACTCTCTTTAATTCTATGAAGGTTGAGAAAAGCAAGGAAGCTGCAGAAGAAAAGTTTGATGCCAGCAGAGGTTAGTTCATGAGGTTTAAGGAAAGAAGCCATTTCCATAACATAAAGTAAGAGGTAAAGCTGCAAGTGCTGACATAGAAGCTGCAGCAAGTTAGAAGATCTAGCTAAAATAATCAATGAAAGCGGCTATACTAAACAACAGATTTTCAATGTAGTGAAATAGCCTTCTATTGGAAGAAGATGCATCTAAGATTTTCATAGCTAGAGAGGAGAAGTCAAAGCCTGACTTCAGAGGACAGGCTGACTCTCTTATTAGGGATTAATACAGAGGGTGACTTTAATTTGGAGCCAATGTTCATTTAGCATTCCAAAAATCCTGGGGCCCTTAAGAATTTTGCCAGATCTCTGCCTGTGTTCTATAAATGTAATACAAAGCCTGGATGGCAGTAATTCTGTTTAAAACATGGTTTATTAAATATTTTAACTCCACTACTGAAATCTACTGCTCAGAAAAAAAAGACAGTGTTCAAAACATTACTGCTTATGGACAATGTACCTGGTCACCCAAGAATTATTATTGAGATGTATGAGATTAATATTGTTTTCATGCCTGCTAACACAACATCCATTTTGAAGCCCATGAATCAAGAAGTAATTTCAACTTTCATGTCTCATTACTCAAGAAATACATTTTATAAGGCTGTAGCTGTCATAGATAGTGATTCCTCTGATAGCAAAGTAAATTGAAATGTTCTGAAAAGGATTCACAATTCAAAATGCCACTAATAATATTCATGATTCATGGGAAGTGATTAAAATGTCAATATTAACAAGAGTTTGGATGAAGTTGATTCCAACTCTCATGGATAACTTTGATGGGTTCAAGATTTCAGTGGAGTAATAAGTGGTTAATATTCAAAATATACCCCAAAAAAGAAGAAAAATATCCATGTAATTTGACCTTTAAAAAAAAAATGACTGAAAAATGGGCAGAGCACCTGAACAGACATTTTTCCAAAGGAAACATATAGATGGCTAACAAGCACATGAAAACAGGCTCAATCACTAATCATCAAGAAAATGCAAAGCAAAGCCACAACCTGTCACATCTGTCAGACTGGCAATCATCAAAAAGACCACAAATAGCAAGTGTTGCCAAGGATGCGGAGAAAAAGAAATCCTTGTGCACTGTTGGTAAGAATGCAGATTGATACAGCCACTATGGAAAACAGTATGGAGGTTCTTCAAACAGGTAAACACACTACTGCCATAGAGTTCAGCAATTCCACTTCTCAGTATTTTTCCAAACCAAGAAAACCCACTAATTTGAAAAGATATTTGTACTCCTAGGGCTTCCCTCATAGCTCAGTCAGTAAAGAATCTGCCTGTAATGCAAGAGACATGGCTTCAATTCTTGGGTCAGGAAGACCCCCTGGAGAAGGAAATGGCAACCCACTCCAGTATTCTTGCCTGGAGAATCCCATGGATTCAGAAGAGCCTGGCAAGCTACAGTCCATGGGATCGCAAGAGTTGGACACCACTTAACAACTCAAACAACACCATGCACTCCTATGCTTATTGCAGCATTATTTACAATATTATTTACATTATTTACAATAGCCAAGATAAGAAAGCAACCTAAGTATCCATCAATAGATGAATAGATTAAGATGTGGTGTATACTCACACACATATGTACATACATACACAATGGAATATTACTCAGCCATGAGTAATAATGAATCTTGCTGTTTGCAACAACATGGATGGACTAGAAAGCATTATGCTAAGTGAAATATGTCAAACAGAGAAAGACAAAAGCATATGACTTGTGAATCTAAAAAAAAAAAAAGCAAATGAAAAAACATAAAAAGAAAAAGTCATAGATACAGAGAATAGATAGACACAGAGTCATAGATACAGAGAATAGACTGTGGTTGCAGAGGAGATGGGAACAGGGGGATGAGTGAAATATGTGAGGGAGACTAAAATATACAAACTTCCAGTTATAAAATAAGTCACAGGGGTGTAATGTACAGCATAGGGAATATAGTCAATAATATTGTAATAACTTTTGTGACAGTGGTAACTAGACTTATAGTGGTCTAGTTTGGTAAGGTATAGAAATATAAAATCACTATTTTGTATACCTGACACTAATATAATATTGTAAGTCACTTATACTTTGCTTTTTAAAAAAGACTTTAGTGGAGGAAGCAACTGCAGGTGTGGTGGAAATAACAAGAGAACTAGAATTAGAAGTGGAGCCTGAACATGTGACTGAATTGCTGCAATTGTATGAAAAAGCAAGAATGAGGAATTGCTTCTTATGGATGAGAAAAGAAAGTAGCTTCTTGAGATGGAATCTACTTCTAGTGAAGACATCATAACGATTGTTGAAATGACAACAAAGGATTTAGAATATTATATAAACTTTGTTGATAAAGCAATGTCAGGGTTTGAGAGGACCAATTCCAATTTTGAAAGAAGTAGATAAAATACTATAAAATAGCATTGTATACTACAGAGAAATTGTTCATGAAAGAAAGAATCAATCCATGCAACAAATTTCACATGGTGACTTATTTTAAGAAATCGCCACAGTCATTCCCATCTTCAATAACCACCATTCTGATTGGTCAGCAGCTACCAACACCAAGGCAAGACTCTCCACCAACAAAATGATTATGACTCCCATATGGCTCAGATGCTTAGCAATTTTTGTATTAATGAAGTATTTTTTAATCAAAGTATGTACATTTTAGACATAATGCTTTTGCACACTTAATTACCTACAGTACAGTGTAAACCTATGCACTGGAAAAGCAAGCAATTTGTAAAACTCACTTTATTGTAGTGGTCTGGGACCCAACCTACAATATCCTTGCACTATGCCTGCATGCTCTAGTGCAGGCAAGGGAGGAGTCCCGAATTTTGGTACATCCTGACTCATCCACCATGGTCTTCCAGCCCCTAGGGGAATACATGCATTTCCAAGGTCGTGTGTTGAACGTAGAACCACAGCCAAGAGAACTTGATGGTTTTCCATGGCAAATTCCATGACAAATATCCCTCAGACTGTAGGAGTGGGGCTGACTACGACTGCTTCACTAAGTGCCTCTTTCTCAGTATATGCTGAAAACCACAAGCTCTTCTCTCATCATGACAAATAAAAACAAACCTCACTTGTTTGGTTTTCTTCTTCTAAACTGTATCGAGTCTGACCCTTTCTGTTATACAATTACTTCAGGGAAATCAAAATGAATTAGAGCACCTAGTTTTTTGTGTTAATTGCACTTTAATGTCCTCAATGAGATATGAAGAGTTCTAGCATATTATGAACCATGAGGATGCTGTTTTTTATCCTTCTCTTCAAATTATGGAGTCTCTGGCTCCTGTGGAGTGACTACAGTTTAAGAACTCAAAGAAAGCCAAGCATTTGACCAACACCATTTTATAGAATAGATGAAAGTACAAAAAACATTATAGTTTCTCAGTAATTCAGTTCAGTTCAGTCGCTCAGTCGTGTCCGACTCTTTGCGACTCCATGGACTGCAGCATGCCAGGCCTCCCTGTCCACCACCAACTGCCGGATTTTACCCAAACTCATGTCCATTGAGTCGGTGATGCCATCCAACCATCTCATCCTCCTTCTCCTCCTGCCCTCAATCTTTCCCAGCATCAAGGGCTTTTCCAATGAGTCAGCTCTTCACATCAGGTGGCCAAAGTATTGGAGTTTCAGCTTCAACACCACTCCTTCCAATGAACACCCAGGACTGATCTCCTTTAGAATGGACTGGTTGGATCTCCTTGAGGTCCAAAAGACTCTCAAGAGTCTTCTCTAACACCACAGCTCAAAAGCATCAATTCTTTGGCACTCAGCTTTCTTTATAGTCCAACTCTCACATCCATACATGACTACTTGAAAAACCATAGCCTTGACTAGATGGACCTTTGTTGGCAAAGTAATGTCTCTTTGCCTGCAATCACCACCTGCAGTGATTCTGGAGCCCAAAAAATAAAGTCAGCCACTGTTTCCACTGTTTCTCCGTCTATTTCCCATGAAGTGATGGGACCAGATGCCATGATCTTAGTTTTCTGAATGCTGAGCTTTAAGCCAATTTTTTCATTCTCCTCTTTCACTTTCATCAAGAGGCTCTTTAGTTCTTCAATTTCTGCCATAAGGGTGGTGTCATCTGCATATCTGAGGTTATTGAGATTTCTCCCAGCAATCTTGATTCCAGCTTGTGCTTCTTCCAGCCCAGCGTTTCTCATGATGTACTCTGCATGTAAGTTAAATAAGCAGGGTGACAATGTACAGCCTTGATGTACTCCTTTTCCTATTTGGAACCAGTCTGTTGTTCCATGTCCAGTTCTAACTGTTGCTTCCTGACTTGCATATAAGTTTCTCAAGAGGCAGGTCAGGTGGTCTGGTATTCCCATCTCTTTGAGAATTATCCACAGTTTATTGTGATCCACACAGTCAAAGTCTTTGGCATCATCAATAGAGCAGAAATAGATGTTTTTCTGGAACTCTCTTGCTTTTTCGATGATCCAGTGGATGTTGGAAATTTGATCTCTGGTTCCTCTGCCCTTTCTAAAACCAGCTTGAACATCTGGAAGTTCATGGTTCACATATTAAATATCTGTTGATTAATTAATGCTTGATCAGTGGTAGGAAAAATGCAACTGTTTTTCAGAGAACATTATTTCCTAATAAAGTCCTTCCATAATTAATTCCCTCTGGCTAGTGCCCAAGGCCCTTCTGACACTGAGCAGAGCAAACAGCATTTATTGAGATCCCAAAATGCTTACTCTGAGATAGCTCTGTCCTTCCATACAATTAACAGCTCTGTGCAAGGGTAGTGAGCTAACTATCTGGGTGCCCCTTGGCATTGACAGATTTAAAGGAAAACTTTTTTTCCTTTATTCTAAAATCTACTGTGATCAAAGAAGACTCAAGTGTGTCAAGAAGAAAAACAAGCTAACACAATTTGTAATGAATTATGAAAAATCTTTCCCTGTAGCCATGGGTAACTGGATAAGAAAACACTAAACAAGTCCCCTTGGGGATATTACATGATGGTATTCAATTTTATATCCTGCCTCCTGCATTGGGGATTTTTGTAAGCTACAGACAGACTCTGAGAGACAGACTTATATAAATAGAGCATTGCTCAGTGATGAGGTTACCCTTGGCTATAAAGCAAAATGACTTCTAAACAGATCATGACAAAGAAAAAGAAAGAGGAGATGGAGGGGGAGAGAGGGGAAAGTAAGGAGAGAAAAAGAGAGAGGGAGGGACGAAAGAAGAAGGAAGGAAGAGAAAAAGGAAGGGAGGGAGAGGGGTTGACTTCTTATGTCAGCAGTATAAGAAAAAGCAGTAAGTATTTTAAAGGTTACTCATAATGCTCCAAAGAGTCACATATGAAATTATTTCAGATAAAGCAGGAAATCATGATGATAAATATTCAGTTTACTTTCCAACAGAGCAATGAAATTCCCTCCTACACTCTCTCTGCTCACTCTTACTCAGATCTAAGAGCAAAAAAGGGTAGTTTTGATTTCTTGCTTCAAGAAATATGGAAAAGAAACATTACATGATTAGATAAAATTTTCCTCCACTGGTGAGTAAAGCTCCTATGTAACTATAAAAATCAGAAAGCCCTCTGTTAGCAGACTCTCTACTTAATTAAGGTCTGATGTTCAATGTCAATGTTCAATATGCTAATTATATGCTTAAGAACACCCATTATAATTTTTAATCTGTCACTCTGCTAGATATGGTACCTTCTAGATATATAATTACATACCCAAGGAATCTTAAAATACTCTACAGTTGCCTTTTCCCAGTCGAGTCACATCATTCATGTAGTGAACATAATTTTTGGTTGTGTAACCACAAAAACATATTGGGACTTCTTCCCCATCTATGCTAGAAATTTTCAGACACATCCCTAACTCTACATCTGAAATATTCATCTCTTTTTGGTTGTTGTTGTTTCACCTAAGGAATTCTTCTTTTTCATCAGGCAGAATAATGTCCTCAGAGACCTCAGAACTGTAAAAAAGAGTTCCTCCTCTGATGAGGGAGGTAGAAGGGAAGACAACTAACTGGAGAGACTAGAGGGTCTTATCTCTAGTCTAAACTGTGACTTCTGGAAATTCTAGAATGCCTGCTGTCACAGTCCCTGGGATTTAAAAACAAGTATAAATGTAAGAATGACACTCAACAGGCTCCACTCCTCCCCCTGCTCCCAGTAATGCATATTTCAGAAAAGCCAGGATCCCTGTATTCATATTAACCATTTCCTATCATCCCCTTTGTGGAGACCATCAATAATACAGCTTTCCACTGGACAAGTCCCCAGCCCATATTCACAGCATCATGTGTCTGGGGAGACAAGAGCATAAACCAACAATATAGTCATCTTTCCCTCTGTCACTCTCTGAGGCTTCCAGCCCTGGATGAACATTGCACAAAGGAAAGGAATATTCTTATTCTCCTGACTCAAACAGACACTGAAGGAGACCAGGCAGCTGGTGGAGGCAGAAAAGGCAGCACCACTCACCTCAGGGCCTCCCACATCCCTTCTCCCCACATATGTGATGGCAGCCAACCTCCAGGATGGTTCCAACTGAAGCTTCAGAGAGAGGGGGTCAGTCACCAACTGCCTGGCAGGCCACATAGCAAAATGGAGCAAGGATTCAAGGACCCAGCTATGATCCCCCATCCTGGAACTCCCAGAAAGTCTTTGAGAAGAGAAGCCTGTGAGCATAGAAGGGAGAAGAGCCCTTTGAATGGGGCACTGAGCTGAAGGTGGTTGCATTTTTCCTCAGACTGCCAAGACCTGGAACACCTGGCTCCACAAAATGTGGAATTACAAAACAGCAGAGGGTCTGTAATTGGGATGGGACCCAAACAACCAGGAAACAGAATAAATAAATGAGGTAAGGAAAACAGTGGGGTGGGGACTCAGGGAAGAAGTAGTGAGGCTTAAACTAAGGCAAGAAAAGTATGTAACAATAGTTCATGAGGTTAACTAGGGAAGAGAAAACAGCTTCTGCAAAGGCCCAGAAGAATATGACCATGGATGGGTTTGAAGGATGGAAGGTGAGCAAGTATAGCTGAAGCAGTGAAGCCAGAACAGCTGGCTGGTTGGGGGTGGGGGATGCTGAAGTCATTTAAGAAAACATGGGGGTTTCCAAAATATTGGAAATAAAAGCAAAAATAAACAAATGGGATCTAATTAAAATTAAAAGCTTCTGCACAACAAAGGAAACTATAAGCAAGGTGAAAAGACAGCCTTCAGAATGGGAGAAAATAATAGCAAATGAAGCAACAGACAAACAACTAATCTCAAAAATATACAAGCCACTCCTACAGCTCAATTCCAGAAAAATAAATGAACCAATCAAAAAATGAACCAAAGAACTAAATAGATATTTCTCCAAAGAAGACATACAGATTGCTAACAAACACATGAAAAGATGCTCAACATCCCTCATTATCAGAGAAATACAAATCAAAACCACTATGAGGTACCATTTCACACCAGTCAGAATGGCTGCAATCCAAAAGTCTACAAGCAATAAATGCTGGAGAGGGTGTGGAGAAAAGGGAACCCTCTTACACTGTTGGTGGGAATGCAAACTAGTACAGCCACTATGGAGAACAGTGTGGAGATTCCTTAAAAATACCGGAAATAGTACTGCCATATGAACCGGGAATCCCACTGCTGGGCATACACACCAAGGAAACCAGAAGGGAAAGAGACACATGTACCCCAATGTTCATCGCAGCACTGTTTATAATAGCCAGGACATGGAAGCAACCTAGATGTCCATCAGCAGATGAATGGATAAGAAAGCTGTGGTACATATACACAATGGAGTATTACTCAGCCATTAAAAAGAATACATTTGAATCAGTTCTAATGAGGTGGATGAAACTGGACCCGATTTTACAGAGTGAAGTAAGCCAGAAAGAAAAACACCAATACAGTATACTAAGGTATATATATGGAATTTAAAAAGATGGTAATGATAACCCTGAATGTAAGACAGCAAAAGAGACACAGATGTATAGAACAGTCTTTTGGACTCTGTGGGAGAGGGAAAGGGGGGATGATTTGGGAGAATGGCATTGAAACATGTATAATATATAAGAAATGATTCGCCAGTCCAGGTTCGATGCAGGATACAGGAAGCTTGGAGCTGGTGCACTGGGATGACCCAGAAGGATGGTATGGGGAGGGAGGTGGGAGGGGGTTTCAGGATTGGGAACAGGTGTACACCCGTGGCAGATTCATGTTTATGTATGGCAAAACCAATACAATATTGTAAAGTAATTAGCCTCTAATTAAAGTAAATAAATTTAAATTTAAAAAATAAATAAAACCTGGGGTTTTCTGTGAGACACAGGGAGGCGTGACTAGATTTAGGTAGCAACTCAGCCTCTCAAGATTTGCATTTGGGAAAGACTGCAGTGGCAGCTTGGTGGAGGAACGACTGCAGGAGGTCGAGGTTGGAGTCAGGGAGACTGTTCAACCATCCAGGGCAAACAGGAAGGTGATCTTTGCCAAGGTAGTGACTGCAGGGTTTGGAAAAGGGGCTGTTGAACACTTTCTCCAAGAAAGAAGAGCCAGAATGACACCTTACCTTGGTGTCATCTTTGTTGGTTTCTGAACTCACACCCAGCTCATTAATCCTCACATAAACACACTCAGGCAAGAATCACCAATAGAGTTTTACTTCTCTAAAAGGAAATGAAACCCTCCTACACTATGGGTGGGAATGTAAATTGGTAAAACCACTGTGGAAAACTGTATGCAGGTTCCTTGAAAAACTAAAACTATCATATGACCCAGCAATCCCACTCCTAGGCATGCATGCATGCATATTAAGTTGCTTCAGTCATGTCCAACTCTTTGCAACCCTGTGGACTGTAGCCTGCCAGGCTCCTCTGTCCATGGGATTCTCCAGGCAAGAATACTGGAGTGGGTTGTTATGCCCTTCTCCAAGGGATCTTGCTGACCCAGAAATTGAACCTGCATCTCTTACGTTTCCTGCATTGGCAGGCAGGTTCTTTACCATTAGCACCACCTCCTAGGCATATACCCTGAGAAAACTGTAAATTGAAAAGATACCCGGACCCCAATCTTCATTGCAGCACTATTTACAATAGCCAGGATTTGGAAGCAACCTTAATGTCCATCAACAGAGGAATGGATAAAGAAGATGTGGTACATATACACAACAGAATACTGCTCAGTCATAAAAAAAAAGAACAAAATAATGCCATTTGCAGCAACATAGATAGACCTAGAGATTGTCATACTGAGTGAAGTAAGTCAGAAAGACAAGCATAGTATGATATCCCTTACATGTAGAATCTGAAAGATAGGATGCAGATGAACTTATTTATAAAACAGAAACAGAATCATGGTTATATAAAACAACTTATGGTTAAGAGGAGATAAAGTGGAGGAGGGACAAACTGAGAGACTGGGGTTGACATATACACACGGCTATATATACAATAGGTAACTAACAAGAACCTGCTGTAAATCACAGGGAACTCTGCTCAATACTCTATAATGGCCTTTATGGGGAAAGAATCTAGAAATGATTGGATATATATAAAACTGATTCACTTTGCTGTACCCTTGAAACTAACACAGCATTGTAAATCAACTACACGGCAATCAATTTTTAATAAATAAATAGAATATAATGAAAAGAAATGGACCCCATTTGGTGGATTCAGGTAGGAAGTTGCCTCCCAGGAGGATGGCACATGCCCAGGCCAGGCCTTTCTCCTCTGTACGACAGCACCTGCAACTAATGAGTTTTTTCTTTGAAGCTGCCAACCGTCCTTAGAGGAAATGTATGTGATTTGAGAGAAAGCCCACTGGCAAGGAGACCAAGTTAAGGAAGAGAAATTCTCAAGGAAAAAAACAGTTCTGTTGTTCAGAAAGCATGACCGCTCTGAGAAACATTTTTAGAAAAATTAAGTAACCAAAGAATTGTATGAGAAGTGTTTATCTTGAGAATTTTCCTCAACTTTTTAAAGCATTACTTTATTTTTTTCTTTTCTACATTTCAATAGCTAGGGCTTATTTTTACCCAAATATTTGATCTGAAGAATTATATGTATATCTTTTTGCCCCAAGAACATCTGCTAAATGTATGAAAGGTGAATTATTCTCTCAGATTCTATAAGGGGGAAATCTCCATAACTGTATCTCTTTGGAACTAGCAATATTAAAATAGCCGAATAAATAAATGGTGTATCTACCTCAAATGTGCATGCTCTGTAATGAAATAGTTCTGTTTCACCAGTTAAATGACTGTTTTACTCAGAAAACATCCAGAGACAGTGTGCCAAAGAGGAGTAAACAGTATAGATTCTTATCACAAACAAATGATCTTTAAGAACAAAAGCCCCTACTCCCTTGGCAGTGACCAAAAAGGAAAAGCGTAGGGGTATTTCCTTCAAAGGAGACCTTCAGGTGACTGCTCAAATATAGTTAGCATGGCTCGTTTAATCCTAAAGTGTTATCCAGCTAGAGTGTTTCCTTATCTGTTGTTTAAGATCCTCAAACATAAAACTTATTAGCAGAAGAAAAGCAGAGGACCTAGATAATGGTTGATAAATGGTATCTGTAAGCAGCTGGTTGCTGTCAAAACTAGAACTGAATATAAGACAAGTTATTTCCCAAGAAATGACCATGTTCTTTCATCTTGCCACTGTGAAACTGACAATCACAATATACCAAACAATTCTTAATACCCCAGGAAAATCTGTTCTTCCTCTAGTCTTCCCCACTTTCATAAAAGTCACTTTAAGCAACCTGCTGCTCCTTTCTGCAAGCATTCCTTCATCTTCCTATTTCATCTATTACCAGGTCTCCAAGCCAATCTCAAACCACTTGAATCACCCTAGTTCACTGCACCATGTCATTGTACCAACTGCAGAGCTGCAAGAACCTCCCTGCTGGTACCCTACCTCTTCTCTCCCCTTCTCTATCTTTCCCCAGCATAGCAGCTAAAAAGATCTTTACGTGCAAATCAGAAATGACAAGTCCCTCTGAGCTTCCCTTTGCTTCTGAAATGAAACCTTGTGGCATGTCCTAGGCTAAGTCATGCATGTGATCTGGCCTCAGCCCTTCTCCAGCTTCACCTCACACTTTTCTCCACTTTATGAATTACTCTCCAGAGACACTATCTTTGATTCCAGAAAGTTCTTAGCTTGTGATGTTCCCTTCGTCTGAAATATTCTGGTACCTGGTCTGCATCTGGCTAACTCCCACCTCTTACAGATCTCAACTAAAATATCCAGTTTTTCCCAACCTATCAACCTAAATTATTTTCATTTATGGTATTCTTTCTCAATGCACTTACATACTTCTTAGCACAGCAATTTGAACCTACCATCTTCATTGTGTGTGTTTGATGTCAACGTCTTCCATTACACCGTAATCTCCACGAAAGCAGGAACCAGGTATGTCTCTCTGGTTCATCTCTGTTTCCCTACCACAGAGCCTAATACATAATAGGTGTTCAAAAGCTATTTGTTAAACATTGGATGAATAAATGAGCAAAAACCAAGGCTTAGTGATATTTTTGCTCGTCAGAGAGTTTTCACTTAAAAGGTATTCGTATTTATTTCCTTCTTAAATTTTTTATTTTGACTTCATTGAAGTATAGTTGATTTGCAAATGTGTGTTAGTTTCAGATGTATAGCAAAGTGATTCAGTTATGCATATAAATATATTCATTCTGTTGTAGATTTTTTTCATTCTTTTAAGATTAGCAGAATATACAGAAATATATAGTTGAGTTAAACAGGCTTGTGTTCAAATACTGTTCATACCAATTAACTGCTGTATAACTTGGGGAAGTTTCTTCCCTCTCTGCATCTTGGATTTTTAAACTGTATAACTGGGATAATATGTTCCAGTGATATGTATCCAGCATAACAGTGAAATAGAGCAGGACCATATGGTCCTGGACCCCCATGTCCTCTGCCTGCCTTTTGTTTGTGGAAAACTTTAGACAAATAAGTTTAATCAGGGAAGTGAGAAAATGCAGAGACAAAAGAAAACAGTCAAAAGAAACAAAATAATAATAATATAGTCATTAAGAATAGTCAAAGACCTTTAGTTCCTTCTCAAGAACTATCATATCCTGTGAGCTCTTTTGCAGATACTGAAACCCCCACCAGGTGGGAAAAGCTAATTACAACATGAGCAGACAAAAGCTGCCACCAAGAACTGGCCTCAAGAATGGGAAACAAACTGACCCTGGAACTGAAGATTGTGCCGTAATTAGTCACTCAATCCTGTCCGACTCTTTGTGACACATGGAGTGTGGCCCACCAGGCACCTTTGTCCTTGGGGATTCTCCAGGCAGGAATACTGGAGTGGGTCGCCATGCTCTCCTTCAGGGGATCTTCCTAACCCAGGGGTCAAAACCAGGTCTCCTGCATTGCAGGTGGATTCTTTATCATCTGAGCCACCAAGAAAGCCAGGAACTGAAGATTAACTGTACTTAAATAAATCAAGATGCCATAGGACAGATCACTGATGACCAATTACAAAATGACTATCAGAGCCAACTGTGCCATTTCTACACATAGCCTATCCCTCTCACCTCCTAGTTGCCAGCATCCAAAATAAAGCAAATTTTCCTTTCCACCAACCTGGTCTCTTTGTTAGCTTTAGAGTGGCAAGCATCCAGAGCCAACTTTCACTTACAATAGTAGGTTGAAAATGCTTTCTACTTTTTCTTGCAGTTTTATTGCATGTTTCAATTTTTTTAATCAGAAAAGAACAATAAGTATTATTTTAGAAAATGGCTGTTTTTGCAAAGTTATTGTGAAAATTACTGTTTCCTGCTAACTTATGAATCAGATAGTATATTAATTATCTAGTGCTGAGTAACAACCCCCCCAGAAAAAAAAGAAAACTTAGTAATATAAAACAGTGGGAGTATTGCTGATCTGTCTGTGGCTCTGGGATTCAGGAGGGCACAGCTGAGCAGTTCTGGCTCAGGTCTCTCATGGAGATGCAGTCAAATACAGTCAGGGCTGCACCATCTGCAGTTGTCAGACTAGGGCTGAAAGATGCACTTCCAAGGAGCCTCACTCATGTGGATTCAAGTGGATATGGCTATTAGTCAGTTCCTCCTCTTCTGGATCTTTCCACAGAACTACTTGAGGGTACTCCCAAGCTGGTGGCTGGCTTCCCTCAGGGCAAGGAGTTGAAGAGAACAAGACAGAAGTTACAGTACCTTTTATGACCCAGCCTTGGAAGTCACACTGTCACTTCCTCCATATTCTATTGGCCACAAGTGTCAGCCCTGACTCAGTGTGAGAGACCACACTGGGGCTACATTACTGGGAAACATGGACCATGCAAAACATTGAAGGAAGTTTTGAACTTTTCTGCCTACAAGATGCCATGAACTCTCATCACTATATGTATTGCATAATATTGGTAATGGCTAATTGGGATATGTCTGGATTTTTCCTTTGTTGTGCTAGGCTTTTGCTACACTGCCTCTAGTAAAACAAAATGGGTGTCTTTTGTATGTTTTCAAAGACATGTCTGAATCAATTTTATTTACTTTAGAGAATGGTTAATTCTCGGCATGCCACTGTCTCTGTCCATATTAGAACATAATAATTAGAGAAAATTCATCATTACTCCTTTTAAACCATCATTCCCTTATTCCAAATCGGACAAAGATAATTTAACAAATTTGTCACTCTGCTATTTTGATGTAGAAGTTGGAAGTTCAGTTCACTTCAGTCCTTCAGATCAGATCAGATCAGTCGCTCAGTCGTGTCTGACTCTTTGCGACCCCATGAATCGCAGCACACCAGGCCTCCCTGTACATCACCAACTCCCGGAGTTCACTCAGACTCACGTCCATCGAGTCAGTGATGCCATCCAGCCATCTCATCCTCTGTCGTCCCCTTCTTCTCCTGCCCCCAATCCCTCCCAGCATCAGAGTCTTTTCCAATGAGTCAACTCTTCCCATGAGGTGGCCAAAGTACTGGAGTTTCAGCTTTAGCATCATTCCTTCCGAAGAAATCCCAGGGCTGATCTCCTTCAGAATGGACTGGTTGGATCTCCTTGCAGTCCAAGGGACTCTCAAGAGTCTTCTCCAACACCACAGTTCAAAAGCATCAATTCTTTGGCGCTCAGCCTTCTTCACAGTCCAAATCTCACATCCATACATGACCACAGGAAAAACCATAGCCTTGACTAGACGAACCTTTGTTGGCAAAGTAATGTCTCTGCTTTTCAATATGCTATCTAGGTTGGTCATAACTTTTCTTCCAAGGAGTAAGCGTCTTTTAATTTCATGGCTGCAATCACCATCTGCAGTGATTTTGGAGCCCAGAAAAATGAAGTCTGACATTGTTTCCACTGTTTCCCCATCTATTTCCCATGAAGTGATGGGACCGGATGCCATGATCTTTGTTTTCTGAATGTTGAGCTTTAAGCCAGCTTTTTCACTCTCCACTTTCACTTTCATCAAGAGGCTTTTTAGTTCCTCTTCACTTTCTGCCGTAAGGGTGGTGTCATCTGCATATCTGAGGTTATTGATATTTCTCCCAGCAATCTTGATTCCAGCTTGTGTTTCTTCCAGTCCAGCGTTTTTCATGATGTACTCTGCATATAAGTTAAATAAACAGGGTGACAATATACAGCCTTGACATACTCCTTTTCCTACTTCAGTCCTTAGTGGTGTCCAACTCTGTGACCCCAGGCACTGCAGCATTCTAGGTTTCTCTGCCCATCACCAACTCCTGCAGCTTGCTCAAACTCATGTCCATTGAGTCAGGGATGCCATCTCATCCTCTGTCATCCCCTTCTCCTCCCACCTTCAATCTTTCCCAGCATCAGGGTCTTTTCCAATGAGTCAGTTCTTCACATCAGGTGGCCAAAGTATTGGAGCTTCAGCTTCAGCATCAGCCCTTCCATTGAATATTCAGGGTTGATTTCCTTTAGAATTGACTGGTTTGATCTCCCAGCAGTCCAAGTGACTCTCAGGAGTCTTCTCTTGAAATTGGAAAGGGGAATGCAAATGCATATAATAGAAAAGCCAGCTGCAATTGAAAACCTAATGCCTAATCCCATATTTAATGACATCGTTGACTGAAATTGATTGAAATATTTGAGCTCTCTCCTTCTTTTTTATCCCCCTTACGAAATAAAATTGTTAATAACAGTCTTCACCTTGCAAGCACAAATAGGAGACTCTGTAGGCTAAACACATATGAAACACCAGGTTGCCTCTAAAGATAGGATACAGCTGTCTGGGGAAAAGAAGTGAAAAGGATATTTTCACTGCATACTCTTTTGCAGCATCTGAATTTTGAATTATTGAATGTACTGTCTAGTCAACCTCAAAAAAATAAATTTTTAAAGATTATTGAAAGGAACTCCAATATTGGAATATTACACAGCCATTAAAAAGAAATGAATTTGAGTCAGTTCTATTGAGATGGATGAACTTAAAGCCTGTTATACAGAGTGAAGCAAGTCAGAGAAAAACAAATATCATATATGAACACGTTTATATGGAATCTAGAAAAATGGTAGTGATGAACCTGTTAGCAGGGAAGGAACAAAGATGTAGACATAGAAAACATAATTGTAGACACAGTATGGGAAGGTGAGGGTGGGATGAATTAAGAAAGCAGCATTGACGTATATACACTATCAAGGGTAAAAGAGATAGCTAGTGAGTAAGTAGCTCCTCTGTAACACAGGAAACCCAGTCTGGTGCTCTGTGATGACTTAGAGGGGTGGGATGGGAGGAGTGAAGGGAGGCTCAAGAGGGAGGGGATAGATATTAGGTTGGTGCAGAAGTAATTGTGGTTTTGCATTGTTGAAATCTGCTGTTTGATATTGGAATACATTCTTAAATAAATGTGGTTATGTTATACATCATATTAATATGCATTTATCACTTTATTTTTTTTGTTAATGACTCATTATTTGCTATCTATTTTATATTGATTTTAAACTAGAGAAATGATGTTAGACAAAAAACAAACTCAAGCAATTTTCATACCCGAGTTCAAAATAGGTCATAAAGTAGTGGAAACAACTTGCCAACATCAATGATGCATTTGGCCCAGGAACTGCTAACAAATGTACAGTGCTTCAAGAAGTTTTGCATGAGAGATGAGAGCCTTGAAGATGAGGAGCTCAGTGGCTGGTCTTTGGAAGTTCTCAACAACCAATTGAGAGGATCATCGAGGCTGATCCTCTTACATCTACACGAGAAGTTGCCAAGAACTCAATGTCAACCATTTTAAGGTCATTCAGCATTTGAAGCAAATTGTAAAGGTGAAAAAGCTCAGTAAGTGGGTGCCTCACGAGCAGGCCAAAAATTTTTTAAAAAACCATCGTTTTGAAGTGTCATCTTCTCTTATTCTATGCAACAACAAACCATTTTGCAATTGGATTGTGATGTGCAACAAAAAGTGGATTTTATATGACAATTAGTGAAGACCAGCTCAGTGGTTAAACCAAGGAGAAGCTTCAAAGCACTTCCCAAAGCAAAACTTGCACCAAAAAAGCCCTAGTCAGTGGTAATCTGCTGTCCATCCTATCCACTACAGCTTTCTGAATCCTGGCAAAACCATGACATCTGAGAATGCTCAGATGTAATCTCAGCATGTATTGATATGCTCAGCAAATCAATGACATGCACAGAAAATTGCAATGCCTGCGGCCAGCACTGGTCAACAGAAAGGGCCCAATCCTCCACAACAAATCCCAACCACACATCGCACAGCCAACACTTCAAAATTTGAATGAATTGGGCTACAGATGCCACATTCATGCGGCTACCTACTTCACGCAACCAGATACTTCCTCAAGCATCTCGACAACTTTTTGAGGGGAAAACGCTTCCACAAGCAGCAGGAGGCAGAAAATGCTTTCCAAAAGTTTTTCGAATCCTGAAACATGGATTTTTATGCTACAAAAAAAAAAAACAAACTTATTTCTCATTAGCAAAAATGTGTTAATTGTAATGGTTTCTATTTTGATTAATAAAGATATAGTTGAGCCTAGTTATAATGATTTAAAAATCACAGTCTGAAACCACAATTACTTTTTCACCAACCTAAATATTTAATTATGACAGATTTGTGTTGTTGTCTAGCAGAAACCAACACAGCATTGTAAAGCAATTTTCCTCCCATTGTAATTTAAAAAAAAAATTATTGGAAGGAACTCAACTGTTCATCAATAAGAAACTAGTTAAATAAGACAGAGTCTATTCAGAAAATAATGTCTATTTAGTTCGAAAGGAACAAAGTATATCTTTGTACATAGCTATGAAATGACTTTCAGAATATTTTGTTAAGTGAAAACAGCAAGATAGAGAAAAGTATGCTTAGATGAAAGCATTCATCCATATATAGAAAGATGAAACTATATAAATATGTAATTATATATAATAATATTTAAATATATTAAGATGGTGAGTATACATTTATACATATAAATATCTGTGATAATATTTTAAAATAATCAGTTATCTATGGGGGAGGGAAGACTTGGGGTGAAGGTGGTAGGAATGGAAGCTAGATTTATTTGCAAATTTGTAGACTTGACTTTGAAACCACAAATATTTTGCATAATTATAAAACAAAATTTAAATGTAGAAAGCAACCCCTGAAACTCTAACATGAAATGGGCAAGTGCGCCTGGCTCTGTGTCCAGTAGGTGGCACCTCACCGCGAGGAGCCCTTTCGAGCGTCATCAGGCAGAGGAATCGCCTGAGGCTCATGGGAGCCAGCCAGCCCGGTTCTCACAAGCTGTGCACATCTCTCCCCAAATCTGCATTCAGTGGCCTCAAACAGTCACCATGATGTATTTGCACCACATGCTACGCTGTGCCTAGTTACTCAGTCATGTCCAACTCTGTGGCCCCATGGACTGTACCCACCAGTCTCCTCTGTCCATGGAATTTTCCAGGAAACAATACTGGAGTGGGTTGCCATTTCCTACTCCAGGGGATATCCCCAACCCAGAGATTGAACCCACATCTCTTGAGTCTTCTACATTGGCAGGCAGATTCTTTATCACTACTGCCACCTGGGAAGCTCTATTTGCACCATGGAAGTCAGCAAATGCTATAAATCAGGCTTTTGCTTATTTTGATTGTGTTTTCTTGTTTCTTTGTTTTCAGAATATGATTACTGAACACTTACCAGCATATCACTGAATTTAACTGTACCTACCTAGAGACAAAAACAATTACAAAATAAACTCGCCACAAATTAGTTTCACTAACCATAGTGTTTGTAATAGTGTTGGTATTTTATTCTGAGATTGTCTTGTGTGTAGTACAGGATAAACAAATAAGTAATTATGTTGCTATTGCTAAGAACTGGGATTTTGGAGAGTGAGAGAAAGAAGGCACAAATATAAGAGATTAAGTAAAAACCATTAGTACTGAATTTCAGTTGGAAATATCAGTGTGGACACATAATGAATTTTATTTTTATCTAACATCATCATTGGAGTGGAATCAGCAAAATCCAAACTGGGCAACTCTAAGACAAACCACAATTTCTTCAACAAAAACGATAAGATAACAACAAAATCACAAGAACAATAAAAAGAAATGGAGGAGGGTATCTGTTGATTAAAAGAGATATTTAGCCAATCTCATGGTAGGAACATTTTTAGATCCTGATTCATTACCAAAAAAAGAAAGAAAGAAAAGAGAATGCATTCCTAGGATATTAATTAAGGAAACATAAATACTGACTGAATATCAGATGTTATTAAGGAATGTCTCTTCTGTATGATTGTTGTGCATTATTTTGTGTATTATGATTATGTTTTAAGAGCATAGTCTTTGTCTTTTAGAAACACATTCTGAAGTATTTACATATGAAGTTGTATTACTACATGCCTAGGATTTGCTTCAGAATAATCAGGGTAGGAATAATGAGAAGAGTTATAGAAAAGTAAGGTTGATCATAAACTGACACTTGTTGAGTTTAGTAATAGATAACAGAAAGTTAACATATTGTCTAATTTTGTATTTGTTGGAAATATTGCTTCAAGTGCTTTTAGAAATATTAAGTTCCTATACTCCTAGGTCTCCTAGATTTTGTCTTTCCCAAGTTTCTTTAAAAATATAAACATACTTTTATTGAGATAAGTTTCTGTGGGTGTGTTTTTACTGTCATCATCTGCTAAAAATTCTTTACTAAGTGCCTCATATGTGGGTCTCAATTTAACAAAATTCACATATCGCCAAACACAGATGTTTTGGTTAAAACCATGTTGAATTTGGAAAAACAATTCAACTCAATACAGTCCATTTACAGACCAAAAGACCTTGACAGCTGATAATGAAATGCTTAATTAGGGACCACAAACACTTTCCAAACAATAAGCAATCAGAACTTCTTACAAAGTCACACACCTTTAAGGGTTATTGCTGCTGTATAGCATTACATAGGCCCACAGAGAAAGATTCTTAAAAACATCTGGAATCCAAGAACATCTGCTACAGGTGAGCAAACAGAGGCTCCATAAAGCCACAGAACAGACAAAACAAGCTGATTGACCCGAGGGGCACTTTTATGAATAGCCCTTTAGTAGGAGGCAGAGACAACACTTCTACCCACGGTGCACTTCTCAAGAAAATAAAACCACACAGAAGTACAAAGAGGCATCAGCCAAAACCATCCCCATTTGCTTCTGGTGTGAAATAACCTTTCCCAGTTCAGACAGACAGCAAATATTTAACAAGGAAAGAAGAGGAGCAGGTGCAGAATTTGGGCCATCACTAAGGATTCCTTGCACCATTTTTAGTCATTTAGTGCGACATTTAGGTCAATGACCTTCAGACACAGATAGTGCTTTTGATGATTATAAAAAGTAGAAGGTATTTGGAGAAGAGATCCATCCCTGGCCCCTGGCCCCTGGCCCCAGAGTTCCAACCAAATACAAAATCCACATGCCATGGTAAGTCAGTGGTGAGAAACCTCGGCCATCAGCCAAGGTAAGCAATTCAAGTAAACCTTCAAAGTGACCTGAGGCAGACTTAGGTGAGAATCCACAAGGTGTTGACTTTTGGAGCTCCCGACTGGTGTTCTGAAAGCTTCAAGTCACGAAAGGAGCAGTTTTCTGAGTGACTCCAAGCCAGTGTCCCTGCAGATATGTTTAGTGGGCATCAGAATCACCTTGAAGTGATGCTGAATACACACCCCCTAAATCAGAATGGCAAGCATGACTAAGGAAACTCCACTTTTAACAAGCCCTCTGTGTGGCTTTTCATGACCATTAAAATTTGAGAGCCATTACATTAGACCAGGTTTGATCAGTGAATGTTATTCCAGAGAGCAAAATGCCCAAGAGCAGAAGCAAAGTCTCATCACTTTTTCTTTATGAAAAGTATGTGTGATGCCATTTTTAATAACGTATCTCAAAGCCATAAAATTTGGTGAGAGGATGGGAGTAAGGTTTGGGGGTTATTCAGGGACGGAGATTCTCCCTGATTCCCTGACTAGAAGAATGACTTCTTGTCATTCTACTCTTTGAGTCATCCAGGTTAAGAGTTCGTTTTCATTGCAGCACATCCTGACCAATCAGTTGTATTAATTATCTATGGTAGAGAGTATATTCAAACAAGGATTCAAACATCCAAGAGGGCTTTCATGTTGCCTAGTATGGACAGACTTGAACCCTAGCTCAGATTAGTGAGACCTAGCAAGAATCTAGAGCAGGACACAAGTTCCACTCCTCAGATGTGTGGCTTTAGATGGGTCACCTAACCTTACTGATTATGTTCTTTATGTTTAAATTGAGAACAAGGAAAATGTTTACCAAGATGTTATGAGGATTAAGTGAGCACTGTGTGGAAAGCCTTTTGAAATCTCCTGAACATCAATTGGGGTTTCCCAGGTGGCGCTGGTGATAAATAACCTGCCTTCCAGTGCAGGAAGCATAAAAGACACAAGTTCGATCTCTAGGTTGGGAAGATCCCCTGCAGGAGGGCATGGCAACCCCCTCCAGTATTCTTTCCTGGAGAATCCCTTGGACAGAGGAGCCTGATGGGCTATGATCCATAGGGTTGCACAGAGTCAGACACGACTGAAGCAACTTAACATGCACACACAAGTATCAACTGAGCATAAACTGTTATAATTATGCATTCATCTGACAGGATTCATCCATGTAACTAATACAAACCATCTCCTACCTGCAGACTCTGCTGGTAGACAATGGGCTAGTGTCATTCAAATAAATCAAACGTAGTACTTATGTGACTGTGATAGGCAGGGAGGGATCCTCCCTCCAAAGGGGGTTTTTGAAAAGGACAATAGAAAGAATTATTGAGCTGGGAGAGGGACAAATTGAATGTTACATTTGCTCAGTACATCCCATGGGGAGGACAGTCAATACAGAATAATCAGCCCCCCAAAATTACTTATCCTCAGGATGCAGAATCCTGTGGAAAACTCTGGGTTAAGATCTCTACTTGTAGAGACTGTAGGGATCCAACTTTTAACTCAGCAAGTAACCAGAAGAAGAGAGGGTATTTTTCTCCTTAGCTCAGGTATTGAAAAGAAGCCACTCTCTCCTCATCAGTTCTCAATCAGCAGGCTTTTCTTGACTTTTCAAAAACTGCCTTATACAGTTGACCCTTAAACAGTGCAGGAGTTGGTGTGCTGCTCCTTCGCAAAGTCAAAAGTCTGAACTTACGGTCATCTCTACACTTGCTTCCTCTATATCCCCTGTCTGCATCAGTGGCTTCAAACAACCTGAGAATTGTCCATACTGTGGTACATATTTGTGGGAAAAAATCCATGTATAAGTGGACCAAGCAATCCAAACCCTTGTTCTTCAAATGTCAACTCTATTTCAATCAGGGACCCATCTGTGTCGGTGAAGCGACTTCCCTCCATTGGGAAGTGGATATAACTGAGCAGGGTAGACTCAGACAGGTCTGCTTGGTTCGCTGCAGTGCCTGGACCTCCCCTTTCCCCAAATCCTTTCCCACCTCTCCTTCTCCCTTTTCTCAAAGTCCTATATTCCTAGTTTCTTTGTGCAGAGAGCAAAAACTGATAAATCGCTAATATGATGTTGATTTAGTTTAGTGTGTTACTCCTCTTGGCTCTGTGTATGATTTAAAAGAGGAAACCAAAATAATGTACAGATCTTCTTTGACTTACAATGGGTTCGTGTGAGATAAACCCTTCATAAATGGAAAAGATTATAAGTTGAAAACACCTTCAATACACCTAACCTACCAAACCTCCTAGTTTAGCCTGCTGCTGCTGCTAAGTCGCTTCAGTCATGTCTGACTCTGTGCGACCTCATAGACGGCAGCCCACCAGGCTCCGCCGTCCCTGGGATTCTCCAGGCAAGAACACTGGAGTGGGTTGCCATTTCCTTCTCCAGTGCATGAAAGTGAAAAGTGAAAGTGAAGTCACTCAGTCGTGTCCGACTCTGTGCGACCCCATGGACTGTAGCCCACCAGGCTCCTCCATCCGTGGGATTTTCCAGGCAAGAGTACTGGAGTGGGGTGCCATTGCCTTCTCCGAGCTTAGCCTAGCCTAGCTTAAACATGCTCAGAACAATTACACTTGCCTACAGTTGGACAGGATCATTGAACAAAAAGCCAACTTTATAATAAAGTGCTGAATATCTCTTGTAATTTATTGAATACTGTACTTAAAGTGAAAACCAGAATGCCTGAGCAGATGCAGGATGGTTGTAAGTGTATTGGTTGTTTACCCTGATGATCACAGGGCTGATTGGGAGCTGACTGGTAGCTGCAGCAGCCCTGCTCAGCATCACAAGGTGGTACCACATAGCCAAGGTGGCTAACCCTGGAAAATGTCAAAACTCAAAATTTGAAGTCTGGTCTTTACAGAATGAGAAGTGCTTTTACACCACTGTAAAATAGAAAACGTCAAACTATCATAAGTCGAGGACCATCTGTATTCCCCATAATGGGATTTAAGGAGGGAATGTCCAGGGATGGGGGAAGGGGAGAGATGGTCCCCAATCACATCAGTGAGTTAGTATTCTCAGACCCCAGAACTCAGAACCATGCTGTTCCAGTCTCACTCCATGGCCGTGCATGGCACTCAGCATCCCCACCATTCTATCCAGCCAGGCAGGGCTCTGTCATTGTTGACCTCTGGTCATTTCTTCTTTCAGAAAGAGCCCACTCTCACCATCTACTCTGGAGCCTTCCCATCTCTGCCCCGCCCCTCAACTGTTTCCTGTTGAAGAATTCACTTTTGGCTTCCTAAAATTATTAAGAGTGACATAAATATATTTGGCTTGGTGCAGGGAAGGGAAGCACTGAGAACGTAAGTCCTTATTCAGGGACTATGGCCAAATTTTCTTACTCCCTAAGAAGGAATGATGCTAAAGCTGAAGCTCCTGTACTTTGGCCACCTCATGCGAAGAGTTGACTCATTGGAAAAGACTCTGATGCTGGGAGGGATTGGGGGCAGGAGGAGAAGGGGACGACAGAGGATGAGGTGGCTGGATGGCATCACCAACTCGATGGACATGAGTTTGAGTGAACTCCGGGAGTTGGTGATGGACAGGGAGGCCTGGCTTGCTGTGGTTCATGGGGTCATAAAGAGTTGGACATGACTGAGCAACTGAACTGAACTGAAGAATTTCTCTAATTCCCATATCTTTTTTAAGACTGACTCAAATCTTATCTTGACTCAAATCTTATCTTCTCATGGGGTCTACCCAGAGCAATCTTAATGAAAACCACACCTGTTTTTCACCCCTTGCCCACACTCCCAATTTCTCTTTCCTTTCTGCCATAACATTTACCAGTATTCAAAACACAGCAAAATCTACTTGCACATTCTGTATATTGTTCACATCTTTCTTTTCCCAACGGTTGTAAGCTTTATGTGGTTTAGTCACTAAGTTGTGTTCAATTCTTGTAGACCCAATGGAAAGTAGCCTACCAGGCCCATGGGATTTCCTGGGAAAGAATATTGGGGTGGGTTGCCATTTCCTTCTGCAGGAAATCTTCCCAACCAAGGGATCGAACCCAGGTCTCCTACATTGCAGTCAGTCTCCTGTATTTTCAGCTGGACTCTTTACTGACTGAGCCACCAGGGAAGCCCATAAGCTTTATGAAGGCAGGAATATTTCTTTTGTCCATCAGTGTATGCCAAGTGTGCCTAACACACAGGAGGTATGCTTGCAGTTAATACTAATAATCTAATAATATGCATGTGTGCTCAATTGTGTCCAACTCTTTGCAGCTCCACAGACTATAGCCAACCAGGCTGTCTGCTGATAGGGTTTTTCAGGCAAGAATGCTGGAGCGGGTTGCCATTTCCTCTTCCAGGGAATCTTCCAAACTCAGGGATCAAACCCCTATCTCCTGCATCTCTTGCATCGTCAGGACGATTCTTTATCACTGAATTACAGTTGACCCATGAAAAGCACAGGTTTGAAATGTGTGGGTTTACATATACACAGATTTTACTTAATAGTAAATACTATAGTACCACACCATCTGTGGTGTATGGATGTGAGAGTTGGACTGTGAAGAAGGCTGAGTGCCGAAGAGTTGATGCTTTTGAACTGTGGTGTTGGAGAAGGCTCTTAAGAGTCCCTTGGACTGCAAGGAGATCCAACCAGTCCATTCTGAAGGAGATCAGCCCTGGGTGTTCTTTGGAAGGACTTATGCTGAAGCTGAAACTCCAATACTTTGGCCATCTGATACGAAGAGCTGAGTCATTTGAAAAGACCCTGATGCTGGGAAAGATTGAGGGCAAGAGGAGAGGGGGGTGACAGAGGATGAGATGGCTGGATGGTATCACCGAATCAATGGACATGGGTTTGGGTAGACTTTGGGAGTCGGTGATGCCCAGGGAGGCCTGGCATGCTGCAGTTCATGGGGTCGCAAAGAGTCAGACACGACTGAGCGACTGAATTGAACTGAACACCATCTATGGTTGGATGAATCTATAGATATGGAACCTAGGACATGAAGGGGTGACTACAAGTTATACATGGATCTTTGACTATGTGTAGTGTTGGTGACCCAAACTTGGTGTTGTTTAAGTGTCAACTGTAATGATATAATTTAGGTTGCTAATAATAATAATGGTTGTATGTTATTGATGGGGCTTCCCCGGT
The DNA here is from genome assembly GCF_029407905.1 of Bubalus kerabau. Lineage (NCBI taxonomy): Eukaryota > Metazoa > Chordata > Mammalia > Artiodactyla > Bovidae > Bubalus > Bubalus kerabau. Next base: position 158,020,264 of record NC_073626.1, read on the forward strand.
GGCTCAGATTGTAAAGAATCTGCCTGCAATGCAGGAGTCCTGGGTTTGATCCTTGAGTTGGGAAGATCCTCTGAAGAATGGATTGGCTCCCCACTAGACTATTCTTTCCTGGAGAATTCCATGGAGAGAGAAGCCTAGCACAGTCCATGGGGTCCCAATGGATAATAAGTAATCTTAAAAGCACAGGTGTAAACTGGAGAGCCGAAGGGGCAGGGACGACCACCCTGTGCTGGGCACTGCACAAATTTTCTTGTTACTGCTCAGTCACTATATTGTGTCTGACTCTTTGTGGCTTCCTTGTCTTTCACTATCTTCCGGGGTTCGCTCAAACTCATGTCCATTCAGTCAGTGATGCCATCCAAGCATCTCATCCTTAGTCACCCCTCTCACCTTCTGCCATCAGTCTTTCCCAGCATCAGGGTCTTTTCCAGTGAGTTGGTTCTTGCATCAGGTGGCCAAAGTATTGGAGCTTTAGCTTCAGCATCAGTGTTTTCAATAAATATTGAGGGTTGATTTCTTTTAGGACTGCATGGATACCCATGTTTACTAATACAGAGCTCCCCATCCCCACAGAACTTCTAGAACAAAGACCTTTAACTGACAAGACATAACCTAACAGTTAGTCTTAAAGTTTGGTCTGAGTGGTAGCAAACTAACACACCTCCTCCCTAAGACCCCTGGAAATCTCTACAGGAATAAAGACATACTTCTCCAGTGGACTTACACCCCATAGGCTCTCCTCCACCACTGCACTCCGTTCACTAAGAAAACCTTCAAGGTGTTCAGAAACTCAAGCAGCTCTTGGTCGGGAAGCCTTGGGGAGCTGCTGTCTCCTCACCGAGGGCCCTGCAGCAGTCCTGGACGCCACTAACAAGTCCATCACCACCTGCCATAAAGTAAATAAATCCACTGTGGTCTGGACAGTTAAAACTGCATTAAAAACAATATATATGGGCAAATGGAGCCCATGAGACAAGAGCAGGGTTGCTGGAAAAGTCATTGACTCAGAACAAGGGACTGGGTTTGGCCGGTGCATCTTACCAGGCCTTCGTCAGCCCCAATCATTCAAATCCTACTTGTCTCCTAAAATCTAAAATGGTAGCCTCAGCACTTAGGATCCTCCCTTCTTCTGAGATAGAAGGCAGCCTCTCCTGGAAAAAACTCTGGAAGAGCATACACTCAATCATTAACAACAGTTGCCCCTGAGACAAGAGCTCCCAGGAGAAGCTTAGGGGCTGACTTTTTTATTTTTAACTTTTTATTTTGTACTGGGGAAGGGAAAGGCTACCCACTCCAGCATTCTGACCTGGAGAATTCCATGAACTGTATAATCCATGGGGACGCAAAGAGTTGGACACGGCTGAGCAACTTTCCCTTTCACTTTCTTTTCATAGCTGATTAACAAACAATGTTGTCACAGTTTCCAGTGAACAGCTAAGAGACTCAGCCATACATACACATGGATCCATTCTCCCCCAAAACCCGTTCCCATCCAGGCTGCCACATAACACTAAACAGAGTTCCCTGTGCTGTAGAGTAGGTCCATATGGGTTATCCATTTTAAATACAGCAGTGTGTACCTGTCCATCCCAAACCCCCTAACTATCCCTCCCCCCTCACCCAACCATAAGCTTGTTCTCAAGTCTGTGAGTCTATTTCTGTTTTTTAAGTTCATTTGTATCATTTCTTTTTAGGTTCCACATATAAGGGATGTCATATAATATTCCACAGAAGGACTGCTTTTAAACTCATGCATTTCTGAATTTTACAAAGGTGTCAAAATAAGTAAATATTAGGGTGGAGGTAGTGAGTATGAGGATTAATGGAGCAAGTCTGTATTACTTCTGTAATTTAAAAAAATCCATCACAAGTCTCTTTTTTTAGGGGTTCTATATGGGAGGATAAAAGTAGACAGAAGTGCCATGACCGTATGGAAATTCTCAGTGAGAGGCGGCTCCAGCCTGCTCCGGTGGGTAGCATGGAAAATACAAATCTCATCCACTGGGGGACCCCGGAGCCACATCATCCCAGGAACCAGTGTCTCACCTCTCAGATGGAGCTGCACACCTGGGATTCTTCTGTGTGTCTTAAGCCTCAACGAACCCTTTCCCTATCCACTCCTCAAACAATTCTACCCCAGAAGGCAGCCTACTGTGTCCTCTGCCAGTCGGCCTGCCCAGGAGCGGGGCTACTCCCAGTCTATCTCAAATGATCCCTTGTTTGCAGGACACCCAGATCTGCTGAACAAACTGGTTTAAGCCCTCAAGTCTCATTCCAATGGGATATAGCAAAGCAATTTATGAGAAGTCGTGTCTGGAGGCAACAGGAAAATGTGGGTCATAGAAGCAGCCTCCTCCAGGGGCTGGCTGTGGCGTGGAACTAGACGTCTGCCCCGGGGCCAGGCGGGGGACGGGGCTGGGCTACCTGGGCTCCACAGAACCACAGCGGGCCCCATTCACAAAGCCACACCCCACGGCCCAAAGCCTCCGTGCTGAGGGCACCTTTTCCAAAGTGTGGCAACTCAGACATGTAACCAGAAGGAGTCTGCATTTCCCTGTGGTCAGTGTCTGTGACTGAGAAGGAGGCAAGACTGGCATTGCACAATGACTTCCAGAACTGGAGGCGACTATGAGGTGGAGTCAAAGGGGGATTTCAAACTGGGCTCCACAGAGGCCCAGGGGTCAGAGCAGGTATCTCAGGGGACAAGGGTGAAGCCAAGGGGTGCTCTGGGCTGCCTGTTTTGGCTTCATCGAAGGCCGATCACTATTTTACCTGTTTTCTATCTGACTTCTCCCCTGTAAATGCCAGCCTGCCTTGCAGTCCAGCCTCACATGGAGTCGTGTTCAAAGAAACAACTGTCCATCAAAAAAATACATATAATCCAAAGCAATCCAAAATCTCTACTCAGCCTCTAAAGAAAAAGCCAAAGGGGCAAAGTGCATTCTTAACAAACACCAAGTGAAGTCGCTCAGTCGTGTCCGACTCTTTGCGACCCCAAGGACTGTAGCCTATCAGGCTTCTCCGTCCATGGGATTTTCCAGGCAAGAGTGCTGGAGTGGGTTGCCATTTCCTTCTCCAACGAACACCAGGATGCCTTTAAAATCCATTATTCCTTATCTCTGCCATGTTCAATATCCTCAACATCCTCAACACAGATAGCAGCTGCTTTCTGAAATCTTACTGTCCTTCCTAGTCCTAAAGCCAGGCCAAAAACTTTCCACGACACGCAGCCTGCATGGTTCACCCCCCTCTCCCCTCGCTCTTGCAGCTCAGTTCACCACTCCGCATCTCAGCTTAGTCTCCAGCTCCACTGGCTGGCACTTGGGGTTTTTCCCCTTGCACTATACAGGAAAGCCCAGACACTAGTGCAATAAGTATGAATCCTTCTTCCTTAAAAGGCAGGGGAAATGGACACAGACTACGAATTACAATACAGTGTGTTTTTTTGTTTTTGTTTTCTTTTTTGTTTCAAGGCCCCACAGAAAAATTCATTTTTAAAAGGATGCCACTGATCTTGTCCATTCTAAATGGAGCCTCTGGGACAAAACTCTAACAGGTAAGCACTCCCCTCTATACATTCAGTGACAAGGAGTTTATTACTTCACAAAGCAATATGCATAATTTGGGGCCAGTTTTTATTTATGGAAGGCTTTCCTTAGCCAGATTTTTGGCAGGGTTTGAGGTCTGGCCAAAGCTCTTTCTGCTTCAAAATATTTCTCCCCATCAACCAGCAGAAATGTCACCAGTCTAATGTTCCCGCACTGACTTCCCAAAGACTGGGTAAATATAAATATATTCCCTAAAACAGGTAAAACCTTCAGTCGCTGACACCAACCTCATTCTCTGAACTCAGTTCTTAATTTAGCTAACCAGGCAAGCAGCCATGCCCCGAGGCATTATGTGAAGCGTGAAGAAGGCAAAGATTCCAAAGTGTGAGGTGACCAGGAGGCAAAGCCCAGAGAGAACGCACAGCAAAGTGGAGGGCCTGGAGCAGTGGGAAAGGAGTGATCCAGAGATGGGCCACGTGAGAGACCCCAGCCTGAGCCCCAGCCCCCAGAGCAAAGGCCTGACCCACCAGACACGACCACCCGAGAAGCCTTGAGCTCTCATTATTAGGCGACACTACAGATCCAGGTGTGCTTTTTTTTCTTTAATTTTTTATACAATTTTGAGAGGTTATTTTCTAGCTATAGCTATTATATTGGGTATATTCCTCATGTTGTACAACATATCTTTGAGCCTATTTTACATGCAATAGTTTTTACCTCCCCCAACCCTTTATTGCCCGCCCCCACCACTGGTAACTACCAGTTGGTTCTCCATATCTGAGTCTACTTCATTTCTGTTATATTCACTAGTTTGTTGTATTTTCTTAGACTCCATATGTAAATGGTATCATATCATATTTGCCTTTCTCTGTCTGACTTATTTCACTAAGGTTAATACCCTCCATTTTGCTGCAAGAGGGAATGTTTCATTCCTCTCTTGGACTGAGTATTACATTGTGTAATAATGTACCACATCTTCCTTATTAATTTATCTGTTGACTGATACTTAGGATGCTCCCATATCTTGGTAATTGTAAATCATACTGCTATGAACACTGGGGTGTGTAGATCTTTAGGAATTAATGTTTTGGATTTTTTTTTTGGCGGAGGGTATATACCCAGGAGTGGAATTACTGGGTCATATGGTCGCTCTGGACTTCCCAGGGGGCACTAGTGGTAAAGAACACACTTGCTAATGCAGGAGATGTAAGAGATGCAGGTTCGATCCCTGGGTCAGGAAGGTCCCCTGGAGGAGGGCGTGGCAATCCTCTCCAGTATACTAACCTGGATAATCCCGTGGACAGAGGAGCCTGGCGGGCTACAGTGCATGGGGTCACGAAGAGTCAGACATGACTGAAGCGACTTAGTACACACATACACGCATGGTAGTTTTAGCTTTACTTTTTTGAGAAACCTCCATCATGGTCTCCACAATGGCTGCACCAGGTATACTTTAGAGTGAAGAACTTCCTGTGGGCATGTCCTCAGCAAATGCTTCAGCGAACACACCAACTCTTCTCTCTTCTCCTCTAACAACCCCGCCTGCCCCCTCCTCACCTGCTTCCAAACACCGCCCCACCCTGTTATCCCTGGTCTGTCTCCCGCTCCCACCTGCTGCACCCCCTGGTGGGCTTCAGGGCCTTGTCCTGACCCAGGCAGACTACATCCATGCCCAGTACTCTGGCTCTCCTGAGACTTTCCCCTCGACCAGCCTTCATCCTCTCCCACCGGTCTCTAATTGTCCCTCATCACTAGACCTCTTGTCCTCAGCCTCCGACGAACTTTAGCTACTGAGTAGTTTGCCCAGGGATACCTTCTCTGCCGAACATCACCAAACCCCATTGCTGCATCCTTTCATCCCCAGGGTTCTCTAAATGTGTTCACTGAGTGAGTGAGTAAATGAATTATGAATAAATGAGAAAAAATATGAGAATAAATGAGTGCATGAATAAATGAATGAATCATTGAATGCTTTACAAAATCGGGCAGGGGATGTTGTAAAAACTACCAAATAGAGGTTCCCTTGAGTGACACAAGTGTTCAACAGTAGCAACAACAACAACAGAAAATATCTAATGAGGTTAATGCCTATTATGTAGCCATCCTTGGAGCCCTATCTGACTCAAGAACTATGGACATTCATTATTTTTGTCCAGTTGGCATCCATTCTCTTTCTTCTGATTTTCCTCAGGGATGGGCAATCAAGGCAAGGGCTTCTCTGTGGCACCATGACCAAGAGATGAGCTGATGGTCCAGTTTGGCTGTCCAGGTTCTCCCCACTTGCACTGACCCAAGACTGGAAATAATTGGAGCAAATTCCTCCAGAAGTCTGTACCCTGTAGAGACTGGCCAGTTGTTTAAGAGACCAGGTGGCATCACGTGCCCTGGATCAAACAAGGATCTACCACTTATTATCCATGTGTCTTTGGTTTAGAGTTACTTAACTCCTCACTGCCTCAGTTTCCTCTTCTGTATAAAAGCAATATGCAATGCCCATAGTGAAAATATAGATTCAAACTCACAAGACAGCCATAGGCTCTATAGTTTGCATCGGTTTACTCAGAACCATATCAGATGTTTTTCTTCAGCCCAGAAGCCCGACAATAATCCACACAGAGAGTTTCAAATACAAGGAGCCAACAACTACTCCAGGCAGGAATTTCTCTGGCTTGAAAATATCATGACCTCCCCTTTGGAAGCTAGTAGTTTCTGTAACAATTCCTTAGGCATAGCTTACAAGTCTCCACAGAGAGACATGCCAGTTGTGAGAATTCAGAGAAACCCAAAACGAGAGCTTCCTAACAGGTACACACAGTTCTCCCAGTCTGGGGGCCATTTACCAATCAGGGGTCATTTTTACCTGAAGTGATGCTGCCTGGCATTAGGCTTGACACAAATCATTGTATCTGGTCTTCAGAGTGGCAGTTAAGCAAAGGTCAGATTGTCACATTGTGTGGGAATTTGGTTTTCTGAAAACTTTCACCCAAACAATAATAACAGTACCCACCTTACAGCATTGTAGGGAGGGTCAGATGAATTAGTACATGCCTGGGGCTTAATAAGGGCTGGAACATAATAAGCTCTCAAAACAAACAAAAAAAGCTTCTATTACTGTAGATTTGGGTATCTGCTTGAGTTTCTCTCTTTTCCAAAACATGATTATTCCATTTTTTTGTTCTTTTAGACAGCAGTAATCCTTCCAGTAAGCTAACATTTTGCCTCAGTTGATCAGCATAACTTTCTACTGTAATCAACTCTGGTTACCCCAGAGGAACCAGACAAAAATGAGCCTGTCTGAACCAGGTGGTCTAGTGTGACCTGACTCTCAGGCCCTCTCCTAAGTGCCAGATTTCTAAAATGACCTCATGAGGGACTTCCCTGGTCATCCCGTGGCTACGACTCCACGCTCCCAATGCAGGGGGCCCAGTTTCTATTTCTGATCAGGGAAGTAGATCCCACATCCTGCAACTAAGAGTTTACACGGCGCAGCTAAAGATCCTGCATGTGACAACAAAGATCGAAGATCCTGCATGTCACAACCAAGAGCCGGTGCAGCCGTGTGTGTGCGTGTGTGTGTGTATATGTATGTATATATACATGCAGTTTGAAAAAATAAAAAACACCGCATGAGAGCCTGAAACATCCAATGTCGTGCTGGTCCAAAGAGACAGAACCAGAGCATAAGGCGCCTTTGTCATCGAGGATGAGAAAGGTAGAAGCGCCTTACTGGGCTTCCCTCCCTCTGAGGTTTCAGGCCATTGTGTTTCTTAGTGACTTGGAGGCAGGATGTTATCAGAGAGCACAAGTCTCAGGAGAGAGTCACTCTGGGTGGGTGAGTTGTTGGAGCAGCTCACTAAGGAGCAGAAAGTGAAAACTCAGGCAAAGGAGCCCAAGATGCTCCCCCTGGTGTCCTTTAGGCAGAGCAAAAACCGCAGTCCAGGGAGAGGTCCGTTACAGTAAACCTGTCCCTAGAGGAGACACAACACACAGGCCAGGTCCATTTCTTTCTCCTGCCACTCAGAGGACAGGAATGAACGAATCAACAGACCTGTGACCCCTCCATTTCAATGAAGTAACCGAAGCAGCATGACTCACTTGAAAGCATTTCTCCTCTGTCTCCTTTTCACAGTCATGGTGTCTGGGTTTGGAACTGATAATTCCTCCCCTGGCCCCAGCATCCCCATGTCCCTTACCTGACACCCGGCGTCAGGTCTGGCTTCCATCTTCCTGCCTCTGCCCCTCAGACTCAAACAAACAGGGCGAGAAACCACTGCAGCTTTCCTCTCCTGTCAGGTTGGGTGACAGAAGGGTATTTCTTATTAAAGCAAGTTTTCATGCCTGCTCTCTGAGTCTAAGGAACATTGCCTGACGACCTATTTAGAAAAGGTGAGAGGACAAAACGATGTAGAAAACTAGCATGTGTTTTAATACAGGCTGAGTCTCCATCACCACCTTTCCCTTCAGAAAGTCAACCAGAGGCAGCCCACCTGTGCAGCCCACCTATTGGGCTCAGACTTCTTCATTGTCACACTGTCCTTCCTGGTAGACACTGGTGCTTCATAAGTGCCACACATTTTCTTCACACAGATCTCTTTCAGTATCCACAGGGGATTGGTTTCTGGACCCCCGGGCACGTACCAAAATCCATGGATGCTCAAGTTTCTTATATAAAATGACATAGAATTCGCATATAATCTCCACTCTACTTTAAATCAGCTCTAGATTACTTATAATACCTAACACAATATAAATGTTATTTAAATAGTTCTGGTAAATACAATGTAAATGCTATGTAAACAGTTGCAAGTACACAGCAAATTCAAGTTTTGCTTTTGGCAACTTTCTGGAATTTTTTCCCAGATATGTATATATATGGATCACTTTGGCCCAGATGGTAAAGAATTTGCCTGCAACACTGGAGACCCAGGCTCCATCCCTGGGTCAAGAAAATCCCCTGGAAAAGGGAATGGCAACCAACTTCAGTATTCTTGTCTGAAGAACCCAATGGACAGAGGAGCCTGATGGGCTACAGTCAGTCCACGGGGTCGAAAAGAGTCAGACATGACTGAGTGACTAGCACTTTCACGTTCACATTTAATAAACACAATGTATTTATTGTATTTGTATTTATTTCACATGTAATAATACAATGCAAATGCTAAGTAAACAGTTGCAAGTACACAACAAATTTGAGTTTTACTTTGGGGAACTTTCTGGAATGTTTTCCCAGAGAGAGAGAGAGATATAACAGCTGGTTCTCAACTTATTAAAAAGGTTGATTTAGGCATCAGCAATGGTGACTTCAACCTCCTCCTGGCTCAGTACTGATGGAAGTGATCTGCTTGACAATCTCAGAAGGACTGTGCAGGCCCATGGGTCACTTGTGGATCCTCACCTGACCAAGTCTTAGAACCTTCATCACACGGAGTTTTCCTTGTAGTTATTCTCAGTCTTGGTAGGCATCAGAACAGGTCCTTTCACTTGGAGATCCCTTTCTTTTGCGCCTCTGATCAGGTCAGCACATACCTTCTCCAGAGATTTCACGTTGCAGCTGGTGATGGTGATCTAATCTGGTGAATGGCCACCTCTGGCTCCATGGGAGTCTTGCTCTTGTCTTTAATGGCCATGGATGCTCTGGTTTCCTGACCAACTCGTTCTTCTGCAAGAGTGAACAGCGGTGAGTCAGGAGCAGGAGTGGGTGGCCCAGCGTTCCACTGCAGCGGAAACCGTGTTTTCCTCAAAGAGCTCCCAGATACTTTTGATCTGAGGTTGGTTGAATCTGTGGATACAGAACCCCCAGATACAGATTGCTATCTGTTCTATTAGTTACCTATTAATATTGTATTAATATTGTATTATAATATTGTATTATAATATTAATATTAATTAATAATATTAATTGTGTTAATATTGTAATATAATACTAATATTGTATTCCAAAATTATCATCTATCCTTTTAAAACATATATTCTTCCTTACTGTCTCCAAATTCAAAAGATTCATGCAGTCATGAGTTTAATGTACTATTTTTATTATTTCCCTAACTAACACTTGAAGATTTCTCACTGTATATCAGGTCCCTCTCTAAATACTTTATCAATATTAGCTTATTGAATTTTCACAACAACCCTCTGAGGTAGAAGCTACTATTACTCCCATTTTACAGATGAGGAAATTGAGGCTTAGACTGATGAGCAGGAAATCACAGTAGTTAGTAGGACTGGGATTGGACTCCAGGTAGAAGGGCTCTAGAACTTGAGTTTCACCTGAGTTTAAGTTAATTCCTATGCTATTCTGCTATATCCTTTTTTAATACAAAGATTTTAAGCTATTAGAAAGTTTTCATTTTAATTCATATACTGTCTCAAATCATCTCATAGACCACTCAATTTTACATCAACACTTGGAGAAATACCAGCTGAGTGTAAAAGAATTCTGGATTCAGAGAAGACTTGATTTCAATTCCCTTTTCACTCCTTACTTGCTTTGTAGCCCTGAGCAAACTTCCTGACCAGTGTAAGCCTCAGTATCCCCCCATGGGGACCTTAGATAGGAATTCCTACTTCTCTCACTGGTGGTTGTAGAGACTGAAGAAATCATGCCACTGCAAATGCTTTGGGAAACATTATGGCTGCAAGTCAACATCATCCCCTCTAATGATGAAGAAATGTTTAAAATTAAGGAAATGGTGCCCCTACTTTTTCACTACAAGCAGCCCCTGCTGGTTGAAAAATCTTTCAAATAAAAAAGTAGATCCTTACGTTTCCTTTGTGCTGTAGAGGCTGTTGCTGCTGCTGCAGATCCAAAATAAATTACTTCATGAAGTAAGGTCTGTTTATATTATCCCACTACCTGATGACTTCCTGTGTATAACATTCAAATACGAGCATCTCAGCCAAAGGTCCATAAAGCCACTTCCCCCACACTTTACACTTCACCGTGCTAAACATCTGCTTTTCTTGGCCACCTGAGTTGATGAGTTTCACTTTGCACCATGGTGAGGTCCAGGTGTCAGGCGAGGACCCAGACATTTTCTTCCCTCGTTGCCTCAAGCGGGGTATGGTTTATAGTCCCATTTCCCCCACAAGAGCTGGTGATGAGGGAGACACTGCAGCTGGGCGTCATTACCCTCAATCAACGGCCGTGACATTTTTTTGAAGGTAGCAGGCAGGGCTGAAGAAGGTTGCATTCTCACATTTTCAGCCAGGTTGGAGCTGTGGCCATCTGGAAAGATGGATATGAGTATAAACTTCAGTGAGGGAACTTCAGTTTTTCCTTCTTTGGGAGCTCCTACAACTTAAAAATTCCTGGTGTCCTCATCCTGGGTGGAATGTGTTTCCTAGATGCAACCTGCAAGAGTAGACGGGGTCTCATCTCTGTTCCTTCTGCTCCTCCTCATGATCCATACGAAGTGAGATAAGGAAGGTGATGCTCATGGGGTGTTTTGATATCTTGGCAGGAACAGTTATATGCGATGAATCAACGAAACCTGACATTATGGATGTCTTTGGGGTGTCCACGGGGGTCTCCTACCTGATTGCAACAACCCTTCAGTATCAAAGGATTTGAGTCCTGTGTCCATTCTCACTATGGGGAGCACGTCTCTGTATAACAGAGAGCTTCACCTGATAACTGATCACCGTGAATGAGAGGCAAGATACACACAGAGGAAACATCTCCTAAATTCCACCTGGCTTGTCCCTGTGCGTCCATCTGTCAAACCGGAGCCTCCCAACATGCAAAGACAGCGATTCTCTTACTGAAACAATCTGGATCGTACTAGAGCTTATTTAAAAAATGATTCAAAATGTGTTGCAGCTATACCAACACACTGATACCCCAGGCACAGCCCTTCACAGCATTTTATTTAATAACACAGGGACCTTCATGGTTTGATAACATCTCAAAGGATGGTGGTACAAATGGAAAATGGACCAAGAGTGCAAGCTTACATTCTCTCCCGAAAGAGATTCGTGTACAGGGTACTGCCTGTCTGATGCAGCTGTGTCCTGCATTCAGTCAGGTCCTGTAAAGAACTGTCCTCAAACTCCTCCATTGTCATGAGAACAGATCATTTTTTTAATGGTCCTGGTTGACTATTAATAACTCTATTCATTTAACTGCATGGGATTTCTTCTTCAATTGTCCCTTTATTGCTGAGATAAATTAAAACTGGATTTTTAAAATTGGCTTCAAAAATGTGACCTGTCCAGGAAGTTCTCCAGTGGTGTCCAGTGGCTAAAACCCCATGATCCCAGTATAGGGGTCCCAGATTCAATCCCTGGTCAGCAAACTAGATCCCACATGCTACAACTAAGACCTGGCACAGCCAAATAATTTTTTTAAAAAAACGAGTCTTGTAAAGCAATTATACTCCAATAAAAAATGATTACTCTGAAAAAAAAAAAAAAACAGGTCTGTCTTTATATAGATACAGTGGAATACTACTCAGCCATTAAAAAGAATGAGATACTGCAGGAACATGGATGCAGCTAGAGATTGACATACTAAGTGAAGCAAATCAGAAAGAGAAAGACGAATACCTTATGATACAGCACTTACATGGGGAATCTAAAACATGGCACAGATGAACCTAATATCTATGAAACAGAAATAGACCCACAGACATAGAGAATAGACTGTGGTTACTAAGTGGGAGGGAAGAGGGGAAGTGGGAGAGGGATGGACGGGGAGTTTGGAGCTAGGAGATGCAAACTATAATTTACATACAGAATGGATAAACAACAAGGTCCTACTGTATAGCACAGGGAACTATATCCAATCTCCTGGGATAAATCATAATGGAAAAGAATATTTTACAGAAGAATGTGTATAACTGAGTCACTTTGCTGTACAGCAGAACTTAACATTGCAAATCAACTATACTTCAATTAAAAAATCTTTTTAAAATGTGAACTATCCTTCATATCACCCAATATCACTCATTTTTTCACTCCCCCCACACACCCCCTTTTTGCTACTGTGGTTTATATTCCCAGGCTATGGCCCTAGAGAGCATCCTGTCCCTAAAACCTTCAGGCTTTAGATTCAGTCCACCTTTATTTACAAGGGATTCTGCTTCCGGTGCTGTGTTAGATGTCTCCACATGCACTCCCTCATTTGATCCCCAAAGTTTTAAGATAAGCAGAATGTCCCCATTGCACAAGCAGGAAAACCCAGGCAGGTGGGGGAAACCGACCTTGCAGTGGCTGAGCCAGGACATACTTCCAGGTCTTCTCCAAGTCCCACACACTCTGTGTTAAATAGAGAACTTCAGCTCCTCTTCCCTCTGCTCTGAGCTACCTCAACCAACATCACGAGGTACTTACTCTCCTCTCTGTAGGAAGGGTTCTCTCTTTTTTCCATCCATGCTTAGAAGTCCAACCTCACCGGGCTCCTGCAGGACCTGTCTTCCCTGTAGCTCATGTTTCCTCCTTTCCACTGACTCCTCCATCTCCTTTTCTATTGCAGTCAGATTCCTAAAAAAACCACATTGTTCGATTCCTACCTGCTACTCTCTCCCTTAAAATTGCCCACCAGAAAGACAGTTTCAATTCACTGCTGGTCTTTTCCTTTATTTTTACCATGTTCTGATTCCATCCAGATTTGAGCCAGACAAGCATATGCTGATCTGTGTGCCAAGAGGCAATATATCCAGATATACACTCTTATCCTCAAATTATTTAAAGCAGCTTACTAAATATTTTTCCAGGTCTTTTGTTTCCCTTTTAATTGTTAAACTATTCAAGCTACCTCTAAGTAAGAATTATGTCCTCTTGCTTCCAGTAGTGAGCACAGGACATGCAGGCAATCAAATCAGAATTAAACAAGAACTAGAATTCAAACCACTTTTACAAAACAAAATCAAATGCACTTGCTCTCCAAATACCAAAGCTCCCATAACATCAGAGAACAGAAGAAGAGTGATGTTATTTAGGAAACAAAAAATTATTTTGCAAGTTGGCTAAGGTTACATGTGAAATTGAAAGTGTTAGTTGCTCAGCCACATCCAACTCTGCGACCCTATGGACTATAGCCCACCAGGCTCCTCTGTCCATGGAATTCTCCAGGCAAGAATACTGGAGTGGGTAGTCATTTCCTCCTCCTCCAGGGGATCTTTCCAACCCAGGGATTGAACCTGGGTCTCCTGTATTGCAGGCAGATTGTTTACTGCCTGAGCCATAGAAGCCCCACTTTCCACAGATAGAGGAGAGATGAAAAGAAGAAATTTCAAATTTTAAACTCTGTTAAAAACTTGAGGTAACTGTGTTAGCAGGAATATAGAGGGCAAAACACTCAGGTGCATTGCTGGCATGAGTGTAAATTACTAACACATTTTCAGGGGAAAAAATGTATTAATCTATATGTTAAAATAAAAAATGCATATATTCTTTGACCTAGCAGTTCTACTCATTTAAAACTAATTCCACAGGTTTACTCATATCTTTTCACACAGAAAGGCATGCTGTAATATTGCAGCATTTAAAAAATGAGGCAGCTTAATATCATATGAAATAATCTCCAAGATAAGGTGTGCAAAAAAGGAATATGCAGAACGTGTGTATAAGGTGCTAATGATGGTGAAGGTAAGACACACACACACACACACACACACACTCACAGAGCTGCATTTGAAAAAACTGTAAACCCATGAACACACACATACACATTTGGACTTGAAAAGACTGTCTCTGGCAGCTTATACCAGAATATTCTCTTAGTGTTTGCCCTTGGAGAGAGGAATCAGGAACTGGAGACCTGGGGTGGGAAGAAACTTTGTTTCCTTCTACATTTTTATGTGGTGACTTAAAATATTTCTTTGCTCCGGAATTAAAGTGTTGTTTTTTTTTTTTAAGCGAAAAGAATTGTTTTAAAAAAATTTTTAAAGCTTGAGTTAACATGACTTGTTTTAATCTCCAATTTGGTGTTAAGAATGGCTGTAATTTAAACATTTGCAGTTAAGTGTGAAGAGTTGCTGTAAAATTTGAAAGGCACGCTTGGGCCAGCTCTGAGTTGAGGTGCGCCAGCCACGAATCTAAGATGAAAGAGAATTTCCTGTTGCCTCCCGTTGGTTTTGAGCTTCACTGTTTACAGAACTTTTCGATGAAGTGTTACTATAAGAAGGCAAAAATTACTTAATCCAGAGGCAAAAGCCAGTCTCACTAGTTCACATTCATGTCACTTTGGTCATAACAATGATCATCGGCTATACTTGAGAGATGTTTCTAGAGACAATCTCACTGTTCCATGAAACACATTTCTGTCTTACAGGTTCTGGTTCTCAGGATTTAAGCAATAACATCAACCAGCCACAGGCCAACCTGTCTTTAGAGCAGGTGGAAGGAGGCATCTTAAGGTCAATAAGGCTCAAGTCAGTATCACTCCATCATTTCAGCTATGTCTTCAAGCTCTCTCTATTCCCAACACTCAATCGCAAGTTTATGGCACCAGGACAAGTCCAGACCTTCCGTTTCTGGCTCAGAATAACTTTGCTATCCTCCCTCAGGGTCCCCCTAATACAACATCTTCTCAGCAATCAACCTCACACCCCAGGAAAGAAGGGGGAATTCCGGAGGCCAGGACCCCCTGAGCCACCCAGGAGGCACCAGAAGACGGCCATCCGCAGACATCCTGGGACCTCGGGTAGTTCCGGTCCTCCATCCGCAGACATCCTGGGACCTCGGGTAGTTCCGGTCCTCGTCACGGGAGTGACCGGGAGGCAAGTTTACCGCAGCCACTGTAGTCAAGTGGAAATAAATTTTTAATAATAAGAACAGCAGCAGTGGATTGATACTTCGGCTCTTCCAGAACAGCCGTCCAGGGATACTCCAGCCTTAAAGTGTTCTCTGTTAAAGCCAGAATTGATATTTCCACCCCACCGGGGAACAGTTCAGCCCTTAATCTCTTGCAAGGAGCAATCAACTTGAGAACCAACAGCAGCTGAGGGCCTGGCCAAGGCCAGGTAACCTGTGAGTGAGTGACCACTGAGGAATTGAGAGGTTTCTTAGTGTCTCTGTCTTTCTCACTAGTCTTTCTTTCCAACTTCCCTGTAGGTATGGTAAATCCAAATGCATAGGTCTCAGAAACAGTAACACATTTTCTCCGGGCACCAAGCAGTCTTAGCATGCTAAGATGCTTTTAACCACCCACTGTTGCTTCTTCACCAGAGCTTCTGGCACCCATCAAGAAAAGAGACCACCTCATATGCCCTCCTCAATCTTGTTATGTGCCGTCCAAACACACCTATGGGAGGAGAAATACTCGCAGGCACACGATGTGAATTATGTCTTTACATACCTGATCTACTGACTATTCCTGAGCCCTCGTGCAGTATGAAAGAGAACACAATGCAAGTCAAACCTGAATTGATTTTAGCCAGATTTTTCCATGAACATGGGCTTATAAATCACTATATGTGTCAAACTCTGCCCTTTTCCCCTGATTGGTAATCACTCTCTTAGTAACTTGGGAGATCTAAACTAGACATGTATAGCTACCATGGGCTTGACTGGGTTATTTATTTAATTCAGCTGAGAATCGGTGATGTTAGGTTCTATTAATTCACTGACAAACTATTTTCAAGTTAATGCTTCAGAGCCAACTTCTTTTTGAGATGTGCAGTAAGAAGTAGTTCTCCATTTCTGGTTTCACTTTGTTGTTGTCCTAACTATTCACATAAGAAAACAAAACCCCTCAAATGCGCTCAAGTTTCACAGACATATTTTTCTTCGTATGTTTACTCAGAAAAGAGTCCAAGCCTACAGTTTCATTTTCATATTTTACATTAATAGCCAGAGGATGATTCCAAGCCAATCCAAAAATCCTAGTTATTCTGAATTGAAGCTAAAATTATGAAAACTTGTTATAACCATAAATTATGTCTGGCTTTTAAACTATCTCCATTGCACAGATATAATTTAGCCACACTTTGTGTTAAAAGAATTTTAATGATTTTTAAAAGAGGGTTTGTGTCTTTTCTTTCCTTTTATTCCGACTGACTTGTTCAAGTTCTGTGGTGCTGAGACCTGGAGTTAAGTGAAATATTGATACTATATTATTCATAATGGACTTTGAAAAATTCAAGTGCAAGAAGAGAATAAAAGCTCTCCAGTGTTTGCCTATTGAAGGAAGAGGAGAAACAAATAAGCAGTCAGAGCTTTATGATTCAAAACAATGGCATGTACTAAATTCCTCATAAACAGGTAAATTCTCAAGGATCACCTTTTAACCCCACAACTAGAAGTTCGTGATCCCATGACTCAGAAATACCAGCCTGCTTCAGTCACATTGCTTTCCCGCATCCATATCTACGTCTCCATCTTTTAAAAAGCATACATTTCTTTCTTATTTTTACCACTCAACTTCAAATGCCCTCTTTTGGTCTGAGCTACAAGATCAACAAAAACTGGTCAGAACAGACTTTTCAGATGTTTTAATTTTTTTTTCTTCTTATCTTTGTGAGGATGCTCTGATAAAAAGGAAAAACACATGGCCTCTGAAAATCATTCAAAAATTTTGTGGTCCTCCTCCCAGAATGCTCCTTTTACCTTAGATGGTGCTCCCTCCACATGTCCAAGTCCTTCCCACCCTCCAAATTACATTAAGGATGGTTCTAATGACATTTGTTCCCCTTATGTGTGTGCTCAGCCACAGTCATGTCTGACTCTTTGTGACCCCATGGACTGTAGCCTGCCAGGCTCCTCTGTCCATGGAATTTTCCAGGCAAGAATACTGGAGTGGGTTGCGATTTCCTACTCCAGGGGATCTTCCCCAACCAGGGATCGAACCTGCATCTCTTGCGTCTCCTGCATTGGCGAGCAGATTCTTTACCACTGTGCCACCTGGGAAGCCCCCTTTGTCCCCTAAGACCTAGCAAAGAAGCAACCCCACATGAGCACAAATAGGACTGTGAGGGGTGATGCTGTGCTTTTCTGCTCTGGAGGGAGCTCTAAATCACAGTCTCTCATGGCTTTCATGTCCCCACAGGATGAGCTCAAGGTGAGGCAGAGGCTAGATAAGATGACATCCAGAGTAAAAACACTTAGTCTAAAGCTTAGCTGTAACTCTTTTCTCTGAGGCAGTATGCCGCGCACACCTGTGGTTCAACAATGGCCTCTCTTCATTCCTTCCCACTCATCCTTAAGGCTCTCCATGGACGTTTCATTCTGACTTGTTGGAGTTGTCCAAAGAGGAAGCTACTCAACAGCTTCTTTTCCTGAAAGTATAGTCTATTTCCCAAAACAAAATATCACTTTAGATAATCAAACATATATAGGTGTAGGAAAAAATTGTAAAAGACATTGTAACGGTGCCAAACAACCCTTTGGACTGTAGCCCACCAGGCTCCACCGTCCATGGGATTTTTCAGGTAAGAATACTGGAGTAAGTAGGTTGCCATTTCTTCCTCCAGGGGATCTTCCCAACCCAGGGGTTGAGCCTGAGTTTACTGTATCTCCTGCATTGCAGGCGGATTCTTTACTTTCTGAGCCATAAGGCTGTCTTTAATTTTGAGCTATTTTGTAATTTTGTAAGTTGTGGATAATAGATGGTAATGCAAAGGATTCTTGTCCATAGACATTCAAATGAATTTTGTTCCCTGAAAATACAATTGGTTGTTCTTTCCTTCTGTGGAATGAGCTCCTTTTGCATCTACTTGTAAATTTATTGCTGCATTATTGCCTGGTCTTTGAATCTTCCTTTGAATCAGTTGTAATATCTTACTCATGCCCTCATTCATTAATGATTTAAATAACATCACTAACTCATGTTCATTTTGTATCTGAGGTTTATAATGATATTCTATTTTGAAAATTATTCTTTAACAGGAGGAATCCAGAGGACAATACAAAACTTTCCTTTATTTTTCTCATTGAGTGATAATCTATGGAGCTCACCTCAGGGAGGCAGCAATGGCCACCCCCCGACTCTGGTCTCTATGCTTGTTCTCTGCCACCCTCATCCCTAAAGACTTCTCCTTATTTTCAGTCATTTACCCCCACAATGGGCTCCCAGCCAGTAAGTTCCATTGAAGGCAGGAGAGAAGAATATTCTGATGCTTCAGTTTCCTCAACATATTACAGCTACAGAAAAAAACAAACTTTCCTATTGCTAGTGTTAATGAGACCTAAACTCCAGTGGATTATACTAATTCCAATTTTTAGAAATTCCCTCCAAGAAAGAGGGTAGGAAGGAAGGGCCTAAAACTCCACTGTATTACTCTGTATTACCTTTCTTTTCCTGTTAAAAAGGTATGTTGCTCTAATAACTCGTAAGGGAAAAGAATCTGAAACAAACATATCAGTTCAGTTCAGTTGCTCAGTTGTGTCCAAATCTTTGCAGCCCCATGGACTGCAGCATGCCAGGCTTCCCTGTCCATCACCAACTCCTGGAGCCTGCTCAAACTCATGTTCATTGAGTTGGTGATGCCATCCCAACCAACTCATTCTCTGTCATGCCCTTCTCCTCCTGCCTTCAATCTTTCCCAGCATCAGGATCTTTTCTAACGAGTCAGTTCTTCGCATCAGGTGGCCAAAGTATTGGAGCTTCAGTGTCAGTCCTTCCAATGAATACTCAGGACTGATCTCCTTTAGCATTGACTGGTTTGATCTTGCAGTCCAAGGGACTCTCAAGTCTTCTCCAGCACCACAGTTCAAAAGCATCAATTCTTCGGTGCTCAGCCTTCTTTATGGTCCAACTCTCACATCCATACATGACTACTAGAAATACTATAGCTTTGACTATATGGACCTTTGTCAGCAAAGTAATGTCTCTGCTTTTTAATACGCTGTCTAGGTTGGTCATAGCTCTTCTTTCAAGGAGCAATCATCTCTTAATTTCACGGCTGCAGTCACCATCTGCACCGTATGCATATACCGAATCATTTTCCTGAATACCTGAAACTAACACAACACTGCAAATCAACTAGACCACAATTTAAAAGTGGGGAAGAAAGGTCTGTTGCTAATTAGTCTTCCCATTAATGAAGAAGGTTTCTGCGGCTCCACTCTACGCTTTCATTCTGTTTCTTTCATGGATGTTAACCAGTTCTGTGAAACACTGAGTGTTTGCTGGATGGCAGGATTGTCCTATCTACTAGAAGTTCACAGATCTCAAAGGGGTCCCAATTTTGACAGAATCACCTCCACATGAACTAAGAGACATAACACAATAGAGACATGCAGCCACTAAGAAACCTGCACACTTTTAGGGTCTCTATCTTGAAGACAATGTCCAGCCTGTGGCAAAATCACACAACCAAAGGCTCAGCAGAGCACTCAAGCCTAAGGTTCTTGACTTCTTTGAGAAAGATTTGAATAAACCCAACAATTTCAGGCTTCCCTTGTGGCTCAGACTGGTAAAGAATCTGCCCACAATGCAGGAGACCTAGGTTCAATCCCTAGGTCAGGAAGATCCCCTAGAGAAGGGGACAGCAACCCACTCCAGTATTCTTGCCTAGAAAGGCTGCTGAGTTACAGCTCATAGAGTTGCAAAGAGTCAAACATGATTGAGTAACTAAAATGAGACGACTGACAATCTCAGACCAGATCCAATCTGAACACAGGACAGTAGAGATCAGGTACTTCTGATGGCTAATTATCAAGTTACTACTAACAATCCTTTTATTGTGCCCATCTTTGTATGAAATGTTCCTTTGGTATCTCTAATTTTCTTGAACAGATCTCTAGTCTTTCCCATTCTATTGTTTTCCTCTATTTCTTTGCATTGATCACTGAGGAAATCTTTCTTATCTCTCCTTGCTATTCTTTGGAACTCTGCATTCAAATGGGTATAGCTTTACTTTTCTCCTTTGCCTTTTGCTTCTCTTCTCAGCTATTTGTAAGGACTCCTCAGACAACCATTTTGCCTCTTTGTGTTTGTTTTTCCTGGGGATGGTCTTGGTCACTGCCTCCTGTACAATGTCACGAACTTCCATCCATAGTTTTTCAGGCACTCTGTCTATCAGATCTAATCCCTTGAATCTATTTCTCACTTCCACTGTAAAATTGTAAGGGATTTGATTTAGGTCATACCTGAATGTTCTAGTGGTTTTCCCCACTTTCTTCAATTTAAGTCCATTGGCAATAAGGAGTTCATGATCTAAGCCACAGTCAGCTCCTGGTCTTGTTTTTGCTGACAAAGAGTTTCTCCATCTTTGGCTGCAAAGAATATAATCAATCTGATTTCGGTATTGACTGTCTGGTGATGTCCATGTGTAGAGTCTTCTCTTGTGTTGTTGGAAGACGGTGTTTGCTATGACCAGTGCATTTTCTTGTCAAAACTCTGTTAGCCTTTGACCTTTGAAGCATCACTACAAACAAAGCTAGAGGAGGTAATGGAATTCCAGTTGAGCTATTTCAAATCCTAAAAGATGATGTTTTTAAAGTATTGCACTCAAAATGCCAGCAAATTTGGAAAAACTCAGCAGTGGCCACAGGACTGGAAAAAGTCAGTTTTCATTACAATCTCAAAGAAAGGCAATGCCAAAGAATGCTCAGACTACCACACAATTGCACTCTTCTCACAATGCTCAAAATCCTCCAAGCCAGGCTTCAACAGTATGTGAACTGTGAACTTCCAGATGTTGAAGTTGGATTTAGAAAAAGCATAGGAACCAGAAATCAAATTGCCAACATCCTTTGGATCATCGAAAAAGCAAGAGAGTTCCAGAAAAATATCTACTTCTACTTTATTGACTACGCTTTATTGACTACTTCTGCTTTATTGACTACTATTGACTGCGTGGATCACAACAAACTGTGGAAAATTCTTAAAGAAATGGGAATACCAGACCACCTGACTTGCCTCCTGTGAAATCTATATGCAGGTCAAGAAGCAACAGTTAGAACTGAACATGGAACATCAGTTTGGTTCCAAATTGGGAAAGGAGTACATACATACAAGGCTGTATATTGTCACCCTACTTATTTAACTTATATGCAGAGTACATCTTGTGAAATGCCACATTGGATGAAGCACAAGCTGGAATCAAGATTGCTGAGAGAAATATAAATAACCTCAGATATGCAGATGACCCCACACATATGGCAGAGATCAAAGAAGAACTAAAGAGCCTCTTGATGAAAGTGAAAAAGGAGAGTGAAAAAGTTGGCTTAAAACTCAACATTCAGAAAACTAAGATCATGGCATCTGGTCCCATCACTTCATGGCAAATAGATGGGGAAGCAGTGGAAACAGTGACAGACTATTTTGGGGGGCTCCAAAATCACTGCAGATGGTGACTGCAGCCATGAAATTAAAAGACGCTTGCTTCTTGGAAGAAAAACTATGACCAATCTAGACAGCATATTAAAAAGCAGAGATATTACTTTGCCATGTAGTCAAAGCTATGGTTTTACCAGTAGTCATTTATGGATGTGAAAGATGGACTGTAAAGAAAGCTGAGCTCCAAAGAATTGATGCTTTTCAACTGTGGTATTGGAGAAGACACTTGAGAGTTCCTTGGACTGCAAGGAGAACCAACCAGTCCATCCTAAAGAACATCAGTCCTGAATATTCATTGGAAGGACTGATGCTGAAGCTGAAACTCCAATACTTTGGCCACCCGATGTGAAGAAATGACTCATTGGAAAGGACTCTGATGCTGGGAAAGATTGAAGGCAGAAGGAGAAGGGGACGACAGAGAATGAGACGGTTGAATGACATCACCAACTCAATGGCCATGAGTTTGAGCAAGCTCCAGGAGTTGGTGATGGACAGGGAAGCCTGGCGTGCTGCAGTCCATGGGGTCGCAAAGAGTCGGACACAACTGAGTAACTGAACTGACTAACAATCCAAAAAATGTCACTGCTTAGCTTGCCTTTCAGGATGACAGTTTGTGAAATACAGGGTTAAGAACGCTATCTCACAGGGCCTGTGAGTGAAAGGGACACTCTGCATTGAGACTCTACATTTGGTGGGGCGGCGGGGGAGGGGGCAGTTCTGGTTGGGGATCCCCTCCTAAAGTAAGCGGGCAATATATTCTGCTGACCTCCAAGAGGCTTCCAGAGTTTGTCATGTTTTATGAGTCCGTTTTAGAGTACATTCTAGACCTCCCTCCCTTTCCAAGGTCTCAGGCTTCACAGGGCTTTTAAACTTTCTATTTCGTTACAGTACAAACAACACTACTAGCCGGCCTCCTGCTTCTCCCCTCAGGCTATGCGGAATTATTCATACTCAAGGTCTAAAGTGGAAAGGGAGCATGAAGGGAAAACAGACCAGGGAGTGAAAACAAATTAGCAATCCAAACAGCCCTCTCCCTGCCTGTCACAGAGAAGGCCTTTGGTGTCTCCTCCTAGAGTCAAGGGGTTTTCTGAGTCGAAGATTAAAGGATACATTTTCAGGATTCAGAGAACAGATTCTGAAATGTATATCCACCCAAGGCGACCAAGACAAATCGCACATCTACAGAACCAGGGTGTGCCTTCAGCTCTGCAGGAGTCTCCACGCTGGATTAGCCTGGCGTGAAAGTTTAGTATTCTGCACCTACCAGCAACAAGCCAAAAAGCACAGTTCATAGTTTCCTTCATGCTTAGATAGGAAGAAAGGAAATGAAAGGAAAGACCAGAAAAAAGAAGAAAGACAAGCCATTAAGCTCTCTTTGGGTGAGTTGTAAAACCTTATCTTAAAGCAGTGATTCTCAATGGGGGTGATCTTGCCTCCCCAAAAGAAACCCTTGGCAATGTCTCAAGATATTTTGGATTGTGAAAACAGGGGGGCAGGAGGTGCTTTGGCATCTAGAGGGTAGACAACAAAGAGGATGCAGCCAAGCACCCTTTAACGTCCAGGGCGGCCCCCACAGTCAAGAATGATCCAGTCCACGTGTCAATAGTGATGAGGTTTAGAACTCTGCCTTAAAAAGACTAAGCAGTGAAAATAGAATTTTTAAAAAGCTTCTCTCCCACTTCCTCTCTCTCTCTCTCTCACACACACACACACACACTCTTCACCCATGTGAAGATGCACAGGCCCCCACACTCAGAAGAGCCACTATGCTTGTTAGAATCCAATGCTGCTGCCAGGGCTTCTCAGGTGGCACTAGAAGTAAAGAACCCGCCTGCCAATGCAGGAGACATAAGTGATGCGGGTTCGATCCCTGGGTCAGGAAGATCCCCTGGAGGAGGAAATGGCAACCCACTCCAAAATTCTTGCCTGGAGTATCCCATGGACAAATGAGCCTGATGGGCTGCAGTCCATGGGGTCGCAAAGAATCAGACACAACTAAAGAAGGCAATGGCACCCCACTCCAGTACTCTTGCCTGGAAAATCCCATGGATTGAAGAGCCTGGTAGGCTGCAGTCCATGGGGTCGCAAAGAGTCGAACACGACTGAGCGACTTCACTTTCACTTTTCACTCTCATGCATTGGAGAAGGAAATGGCACCCCACTCCAGTGTTCTTGCCTGGAGAATCCCAGGGATGGGGGAGCCTGGTGGGCTGCCATCTCTGGGGTCGCACAAAGTCGGACATGACTAAAGCAACTTAGCAGCAGCAGCAAAGCTCAACTGAACACACACGCACCCTGCTGCCATCTTGAAATTCTTAATAATTTTGAGTAAGTCCCACATTTTCATTTTACCCTGAGCGATGCTTTACTGCAGCAGAACCATGTGTTCTCCACAGCACCCCTTTTGCACCCCCAACATTCTTCTTCAACATTGCAGTATGTGTTATTCTGTTTTTAAGACCTCTTTTTGGATTATGGTGGAGCTGAAGCTGGAAAATATCCCTGTGCCATGGATTTCAAAATGCCTGCAGATTGCCCTCTCTCACATCAAACTGTCTAGGAAATGCACACAAGGCATCCAGGGCCAGGCAGCGAATTGTGTGACATAAACAGACATTTTCTCAAGGAAGAGAAGCTGTAGGAACTAGAGAGGATGTTCTTTCCTGCAAGAGCCAGAGGGCTCTGCTCCAATAACCCTTGTAGAGATGACAAAAACCATCCATCCTGGGCAGGCATCTCAATACCTGTAATCAAAATCAGCTTTCACATCTATCGTCCTCCTGTGGGTCCTGTATGTATGAATATATGTGTGTGTTAGTCGCTTCAGTCATGTCCGACTCTTTGCAACCCCACAGGCTGTAGCCCACCAGGCTTCTCTGCCCATGGAATTCTCCAGGCAAGAATATTGGAATGGGTTGCCATTCCCTTCTTCAAAGGATCTGCCCAATCCAGGGATCAAACCCAGATCCCCTGGGAGATTCATTACCATCTGAGCTATCTGGGAAACCCCGTGAGTCATAGAACATATCATGGTCTCCATTGTTAACAAACCTTTGAATGTGCTTAAAACACACTATGAAAAACCCCAGTGAGATAAGAAACATCTCTTTGTTTCTCGTTAATCGCGTTTATCCTACTCCCATAGGTCCACCAGCAACAATTTACAGAGCAGCTGTGAAGGGGGCAGAAGATCCTGTCCACAAGTAGTCTTGTTCACTTTTCCAAATGGATCCTTTACAAGGTCCTGTTTGTGGGATTATCTGTGATGCTTACATGGAAAAAACCAAGAACAACAAGAGCAGCAAGGAATTCAGTGTTTGTCGCCGGGCCAGGCTGAGGAAGCCCGCCTCAGGGTCCGGGTCCCTTCGCGGGGACCCGCGCAGTGTGCCTCTGCTGCCATCGTCTGGTCACACATCCAGTGTCCATTAGGAACTGCCACTCGGGGACTCCACCTGAGCACTTAAGAGCTGCACTTACAGAGCAAATGGGCTTTGAAAAAATATTAAAGCACAAATCACAGTCGCTGCCACATTAGTAAACAGTTGAGAACATCAATAACAATGTCCAGATTCGCAGGCAATCTGACTTAAAACCGCACAAACAGAGCAGAGCTCAACCCTGTGGTCTGTGAGCAGGCAGCCTGGACTCCAGAGGACCCACACCAGGACAGAGGGGAAAGCCCAGGGAGAGTCCACAGGCTCTGATCATAGCAGCTCAAGGTCTTCAGAGGTTTTTGTTTGTCTGCTGCTATGAAGCAGAAAAGATGAAAAGCCATGAGCCCACTTTTCCAGGCAAAGTAGAAATATGGTCCATCGCCTAAGACATACCTCACTCTCCTTTCCCTTTGTACACAGCAACCCAGACCAGATTTGCAGTAATAGTAATAGTGACAATGATGTAGATTCCACACGGATATGGACTTGATTCCACCCACTGCAGTATTTCTAGGACTGGAACAACGGTTCATAGAAGGTGCTTAAAACACGTATCTACATGTAAATTAAAAAAAAATGGTCATAGCTATCATTTATTGAATGCCATATTTTATGCCCAGTCCTTTACCATTCTTATTTCATCTTCATAATAACCTATGAGATATGTATTACTATCCTTTCATTATTGATGCAGAAAGCAATATTAAGCAGATTTGGTAATAGCCAGACAGAACAGAGGGAAAATTCATATTATATTACCAGTAGCCCACAAAGAGATGACTGCATAAGAATAATAAAATTGTAGCATTATCTTCAATAGCCAGGACATGGAAGCAACCTATATGCTCATCAATAGATGAATGGGTTAAGAAGATGTACATATAGACAAAGGAATATTACCTGGCCATTAAAAACGAACAAAACTGGGTCATTCGTAGAGATGCAAATGGACCTGTAGTCTGGCATAGAGAGTGAAGTAAAGTCACAAAGAAAAACAGATGTCATCTATTAATGCATATATATGGAAACTAGAGAGATGGTACAGATGAACGTACTTGCAGGGCAGGAATAGAGACACAGATGTAGAAAATGGATGTGTGGACACACGATGAGGGCAGAGGAGGGTGGGATGAATTAGGAGATTGAGATCAATATATACATGCTTCCATGTGTAAAATCATCATGGGAACCTGCTGTATAGCACAGAAAGCTCACCTCGGTGCTCTGTGGTGACCTAGATGGGTGGGATGGAGGGTAGGGTGGGATGGGGATGGGGTGGGAGAGAGGTCCAAGAGAGAGGAGATACATGTATGCTGTTGTTGCTGTTTAGTCGCTAAGTCATGTCTGACTCTTCAAGACCCCATGAACTGTAGCCCGCCAGTCTCCTCTGTGCATGGAATTTTCCAGGCAAGCACATAGGAGTGGGATGCCATTTCCTTCTCCAGGGGATCTTCCCAACTCAGGGATCAAACTCTAATCTCCTGAATTGGCAGGCACGTTCTTTACCACTGAGCCACCTGGGAAGCCCTGGATATATGCATACATATAGCTGATACACTTGCTGTACAGCAGAAACTAACACCACATTGTAAAGCATGCCAGGATGGTGCTCAGCATTACTCTTATTTACTCCTAAGAACCACTCAGTGAGCTAAATATATCTGGATGGCGCCATTTAGAGAAGAGGATCAGAAAGTTGAGCACTTTGTCGGGACTCAACCCAGGACTGCCTCACCAACATATCCTGACTCTCAGGATACACACTGGGCTGCACACCTTCCTCCAGGATGTCACCCATGAAAGTAACAAAAACATGAGCCATCTCCTACATGGAATTCTCACCAGCTGACTCACTGTAAGATACTACTTCCCCCCAACTTTAGAAGCCAGGATAAAGAATAGAAAGAGTCCTGAGAGGTGGCAGTTCTGAGGACTCAGGTTGGTTGGTTTACTGGGGAATGGAATCTCCTTAGTACAATGATGAAGGTCAAAAGGCTAGAGGAAGAAAGCACAGACCATGGCAGCAACTGGACTTCTGCAGTCTGGGAACACTGCAAATTTCATAAATTTAAACAAAACTCATGGATACCCACACTAAAACTTGTATGCAAATATTTATAGCAGAATTATTCATAGTCATCAAAAAGTAGAAATGATCCAAGTGCCCAACAGTTCATGAGTGGTTAAATACTATACAGTATATTGATACAGTAGCATCTTCAGTTCAGTTCAATCAGTTCAATCAGTTCAATTGCTCAGTCGTGTCCGACTCTTTGCGACCCCATGAATCGCAGCACGCCAGGCCTCCCTGTCCATCACCAACTCCCAGAGTTCACTCAGACTCACGTCCATCGAGTCAGTGATGCCATCCAGACATCTCATCCTCTGTCGTCCCCTTCTCCTCCTGCCCCCAGTCCCTCCCAGCATCAGAGTCTTTTCCAATGAGTCAACTCTTCGCATGAGGTGGCCAAAGTACTGGAGTTTCATCATTCCTTCCAAAGAAATCCCAGGGCTGATCTCCTTTAGAATGGACTGGTTGGATCTCCCTGTAGTCCAAGGGACTCTCAAGAGTCTTCTCCAACACCACAGTTCAAAAGCATCAATTCTTCAGCACTCGGCTTTCTTCACAGTCCAACTCTCACATCCATACATGACCACAGGAAAAACCATAGCCTTGACTAGATGGACCTTTGTTGGCAAAGTAATGTCTCTGCTTTTCAATATGCTATCTAGGTTGGTCATAACTTTCCTTCCAAGGAGTAAGCGTCTTTTAATTTCATGGCTGCAGTCACCATCTTCAGTGATTTTGGAGCCCAGAAAAATAAAGTCTGACACTGTTTCCACTGTTTCCCCATCTATTTCCCATGAAGTGATGGGACCGGATGCCATAATCTTTGTTTTCTGAATGTTGAGCTTTAAGCCAACTTTTTCACTCTCCACTTTCACTTTCATCAAGAGGATCTTTAGTTCCTCTTCACTTTCTGCCATAAGGGTGCTGTCATCTGCATATCTGAGGTTATTGATATTTCTCCCAGTAATCTGGATTCCAGCCTGTGCTTCTTCCAGTCCAGCATTTCTCATGATGTACTCTGCATATAAGTTAAATAAGCAGGGTGACAATATACAGCCTTGACGTACTCCTTTTCCTATTTGGAACCACTCTGTTGTTCCATGTCCAGTTCTAACTATTGCTTCCTGACCTGCATACAGATTTCTCAAGAGGCAGGCCAGGTGATCTGGTATTCCCATCTCTTTCAGAATTTTCCACAGTTTATTGTGATCCACACAGTCAAAGGCTTTGGCATAGTCAATAAAGCAGAAATAGATGTTTTTCTGGAACTCTCTTAGAATCTTAGTCAACAATAAAAAGGAGTGAAATACTGGTACACTGTACAACATGAATGAACCCTGAAAACATTATCCTAAGTGAAAAAAGTCAGACACAAAGGCTACATATTAAATTACTCTACTTACACCAAATGTCCCAGAGGCATAAATCTATAGAGACAGAAACTACATTAGTGGTTGCCAAATTGGTAAAGAATCAGTGGTAAAGATTCCATCTGCCATTGCAGGAGACACAGGAGATGTGGGTTTGATCCCCGTGTTGGGAAGATCGCCTAAAGGAGGAAATGGCAACCCACTCCAGTATCCTTACCTGGAGAATCCTCTGCACAGAGGAGCCTGCCAGGCTAGAGTTGGACATGATTAAGCACACATGCACAGTGTTTGGGGTGGGAGAGGAGGTTCTGACGTGAAGAACTAGGAGGGAGTGACTGCTAAAGGGAACAGGTTTTCCTACGGAGGAAAGAGAATATCCTAAAATGATGCTAGTGATAGTTGGACAAGTCTGTGGATATACTATTAAGAAAAACCATTGAATTATACACTTTCAATGGGTGGATTGCATGGAATGTGAATTATGTCTCAATAAAGCTATTACCAAAAAACAATATTCTATATGCACTTCAAAACAAAATGATCTATTTAATTATTGAGGGAAAAAAACTTCTGGTGCTCCATGAGACCTAAGCTAGTGCCTTCCTCCAGTCTTCCTTATCTCAGAAATGGCAGCACACTCATGCATAGCCAGAAAGCTATGAGTAATCCTGGACATCTCCTTTTCCTGTACCATTTCCAAAATCCAAGTTCATCATGAATTATTGTTCGTTATATTATCTCTAAATTATATCTTAAATCTGGCCCATTTATCCCCATCCTTACAACCTCCACTCTAATCCAAATCATCAGTCTCCTTGCTTTCAACTGATCTTGCTTCCATTCTTGCCATCCTCCAATCCATTCCCTACAAATTGCCAGAGTGATTGTCTTAGAGTGGAAATCAGATTGTGGCTGTCCCTCCTGCAGACTCCTTCAGCAATTTCCCTATTGCTAGGACACAACATCCACCTGCACCGTGGTCTCAGCACTCCACCCCTTAGGATGCTCTGGGCATGCTTCCTCATAAGCAGTGAGATGCTGAGGCCACAGTGCAGGTGGCTCTTGTGTCCGCCTTAACAACAACATTGTGTCCTTAACACAACATTGTGAGTCAACTGTATTTCAATTTTAAAAATTAAGTCAAGACCAAATTTCAAGAATCCTCCTATGCAGGATTGCAGGATTGCACAACTAACAGAGAAAAGAGAATCTTCCTCTTTAATTGGGTGATACTTGTTGGATATATTTCTGTGTGTCCTTGAGAAAAGATTGTGGCCAGTGTGTATTCTACAATGGCTTGTACCATTGGGATGTATCACTTTTTTGGTAACGATTCAAGTACTGGTTAGTCAGCGATGCTCTCTCAGAAACATGACATTTTAATATTTAAAACTTTCATTACTGAAAAGGTGAACATATAAAACTGCTTAAATTATCTCCTTTGATTTTACATAAAATCTCTGTATCTGTCTCTCTATATCCTCATAGATACACAGATTCTTGTCCAAATAAAACTTTTTAAATTCAGTATTCATAAAAAAATGCAATCATAACAAAAAGTGCATTATTTTTCTAGCTTGTCTTCCCCTCTGTCCTTCAATTATACCAAACCCTTTATTAACTTCAGGACCCTACAATTGCTGTTCCCTCTGACGGGACCAGTTGTCCTTCAAATTTTTGCATGGCTGGCTGCCACTCATCCTTCAGGTCTCAAATGTCCTTGCTCGGAGATGTTGCTGATTAACTTACAGAGGACAGTCTCACCGGCTTCCAAGTTATCTTACCCATGTTCAGTTTCACAGTCTTATCGTCATTTGTAGTTACTTTGTCTACTCTTCTCTTCTCTCTTAGAGACTAAGTTTAATGTTTTCTTTACAGTATATTTATAATTAATTGAACATTTGTTTGTAATGAAGGAGTTCGAATGAAGCCCATAGAAATCCCTACATTTTGAGGTTTATTAGAAAGGGATCCAGCAAAGGAGACTGAGAAAGAGCTATATTCCTGAAAACACCATCAGCAAAATAAAAATTTAATGGGAAAATCAGGATTATTGGATGCCTGTGAAACTAAAAAATCTTACAATGATTTTTTTAAATATTTACTGAACTAAAACAATAACAATAGCATACAAAAGATTATCAGTAACATTTTGCAGAACTGAAATTCATAATATTGGGTATAATATTGGCACAATTAATTTCCCCACTTACTATCCTAGTTTGGATTCAACATTTTGGGATTTCCCTCACATAATTCTAAAGAGAATCTTATACAGTTCTTCTGTTTGGTGTTAATATAATATGGATTAAAGAAGCACTTTTCTTCTGGGTGTGGTTCTCCATGCAAAAGTTGGATGGTTTTCTAATATTGAATATCTCAGAGTCAATGAGTCTCTGTTCCCAAGTTATGACTCAAAGACGCTAGCCACTCATGCATATTCTTCCAAAGTTCTTACTTTTGCAGAAAAAGGATAGAGTTTTGTAGCAGCATCAATTGTTTAAGGATGAGAAAGGGTGTCCATACTTCAATTAAAAGAGAGGCAAAAAAAAAAAAAAAAAAAAAAGAGAGGCAAAGAACCAACATTGGAGGACCAGAAGTAGTTGGTAGATGTCCTGGAAGATTCAGATCCATGACTGCCCATGTCCCTGTTTTTTATCCTTCCACCATGCCAAACCATGCGGAACCATACTGTTTCACACTGTCTTAAGATTCTGACTCGAGAGGTATGCAGGGAGCTTTAGAGAGCTCTATATTTGTAACTCCGAAGACATTCTGACACGGAGTCAGGGTTGGAAAATACCATTGTAAGCCAGGCACTGTGAAAAATTTGGGTCACAGAAGCACAAAAATGACCAGATGCTATCCTAGAGGAATTCTCTTTTGGGAGCAAGTTATGCAAACAAGTATTCCAATGCAATATGATAAACATTCTGAGCACATTGTTCTGAAAGTACAGAGCGGGAGCTGTCTCGGAGTCATATTTGTGCTGAAGAATGAGGGAATTCTGAGCATTAATATGAAGCAAGCGCTCTCCAATATTATGTGCAATGTTCTATGTTTCCAAATAACTTTTAGTGATCTGCCTTTGAGAGAGACACCTCTTTACCATCCATCAACAGATCATGGAGAATTCAAAACTGGTCTTAAGAGGCCCATGTACCTTTAGTGCTCAGTTTGCTAAATTACTTCCCCGGTGGCTCAGATGGTAAAGCGTCTGCCTACAGTGCGGGAGACCTGGGTTCAATCCCTGGGTCAGGAAGATCTCCTGGAGAAGGAAGTGGCAACCCACTCCAGTACTCTTGCCTGGAAAAGCCTATGGACAGAGGAGGCTGGTAGGCTACAGTCCATGGGGTCACAAAAAGTCGGACACGACTGAGTGATTTCACTCACTTTTGCTAAAATTATAGTGATAATGAAAGGAAGCTGTAAAAACTTCATAAGTTTTGTCAAATGGCATCCCAGACTTTACGCTATGTGAAGGAAGAGAAACAAACTTGCCAGGGTTTGGCATGTGAGTGTTGCCTGGGGTTGCTACAGGAGGGGTCAGAGACTTTATTAAAAGTAGGGAGTGATGAGTAGTTTTGAAGATGGATGATGACCAATGATAGACAATAAGAGTTAGCATAGATTTTATTTTAAAATATTTGGGCTCTGTGAATATAGTGAGATGTATAAGGAAATTCTTATAGGGGTATTTTCAAGTTGGAAATGCAAGCTGGAAAGGATTTTGTACTGTCCTTGACATGGGCAACCTACAGTTGTATGCCCATGAGATCACAAGTATATCTTGATAGTTTTGAATTTTTTATAGAATAAAATGCCTAAATATATATACACATTTACAAAACACACAGCTATTGTAAATCTGTCTTCTGAATTTAATGGTAAATTTTTCTCTCTTTAGATGATTCCTGAAAATACATTTCAAAAGTTTTGAAAATGTATACGCAGGGGTGGTCTTCAAAAGAGATATGCAAGCCGAACTGGCAGAAATCGAATTGAAGAGTCCCATCCTAAAAATACTTTTTGGAAAGAGAACTGGGTTTGAATGGGACTGTACCATGAATTAGCTGCATCAATTTGGGCAGTTCCCTAGCCTCTCTGATCCTCAATTTCACTATCTATAAAATGTACCTGGGGACTTCCCTGGTGGTCCAGTACTTAAGAATCCACCTTCCATTGCAGAGGATGCAAGTTGGGAATTAAGATCCCACAGGTTACAGGGCAACTAAGCCCATGAACCACAACAAAGACCCAATGCAGTGAAAATAGAAATTAATTAATTAATTAAAATTTTAAAAGGCAAGGAGTCACAACATTTGCCAAAAAAAGTAGAATTGTAAAACCTACCTAAGAGGAAGATGAAGTAGATAATTATGTAAAGTTTGGTGGTTTTTAAAGTGATGAGATAGTTGGTGGGGTTCGCTCTACTAGTCTTTCTACTTTTGTGATAAAACTTTTTTTAAAGTGAAAAGTTTGGAGGGTTATAGTGAAAAACCAGTAATGGAGATAACAATCTGGACTGCTGAGTAATAAATGCAACCATTAAGCAGATATTCTATTATAATATTCAAATAAATTCCAAAGGGGGAAACAATCTAGTGCATCAGAGAACTAGATAAAGAAACAAGGAGGATTGGGGCTTCCCTGGTGGCTCAGTTGTAAAGAATCCTCCTGCCAATGCAGGAGACTCAGGTTCGATCCCTGATCCAGGAAGATCCCACATAACGTGGAACAGCTAAGCCTATGTGCCACAACTACTGAGTCTGTGCTCTCTGGGAACCGTGACTATTGAAGCACTGGTATCTTAGAACCTGTGCTCTGCAACAAGAGAAGCCAGCATAATGAGAAACCCTCATACTGCAACTAGAGAAAAGCCCGTGCAGCAACAAAGACCCAGCACAGCCAAAAAAAAGCCTAAATAATATTAAAGAAAAAAGAAACAAGTAGACTTTAGGAGAAGTGGAGTGTTTTCTTCATCAGAAGCTGTTAGATACACCCTGGAGAAGGAAATGGCAACCCACTCCAGTATTCTTGCCTGGAAAATCCTACAAACAGAGGAGCTTATAAGACCATGGCATGAAAAGAGTGAGATGCAACTGAGCACACACGCATGTATCTCAACATGATTTAAAAGACGTGTATAAAAAGCCTATAGAAAACATCATATTCAACTTTGAAAATCTGAAAACTTTTCTCCTAAGATCAGGAACAGAGCAAAGATGCCTACTCTCACCATTACTATTCAACATATTATTTCCATATCCCATATATTATGGGATTCCTAGTCAGATCAATCAGGCAGGAAAAAATTATACAGGCATTCAAATTGGAAATAAAGAAGTAAAATTAACTCTTAAAAGAAAGAAACTGATTCAAAAATGATCTTATTTACAAACCCCAAGCATGAGCTAATTGACATTCATGCATCTACGTCTCTCCATTTTCTGCCAATTGTCAAATGTTCTGTAGAAAAAGACCACCTCTGGAATTTATTAAGAGAAAAAAACCCTCTAAATCAGTCATTAAAAGAGAAGAAAATTAACAGAACTTTGCATATTTACTCAGGCTTTTTTTTTTTCTTTAATTGCATCTCCTGGCAGAGACCAGAGTAAAACTCGACGTTAACAGACAACAGAGTGAGTCAACAGCGGCATCTAGTGTTCACCCAGATTATTCCAGCAAAGCCTTTGAATAGCGACTGGAGGATCGGTGGAGGATCCGCATGTTACTGTAAGATGCAAATTTGTTACTTTTAACCAACCAACCAACAGAGACCATCCAGAGGCACTCACCTGAGTGTTTACCGTGCTGTTTCTACAGACGTTCACAGGGAAAGCAGGCTGGTTGTCCTAATTCCAGAGACACCCAGCACCTGGAAGCCTTGGCGCACACCTGGAGCTAAGGAGTTGGTTCATCCCTTCTGCCTCAGCCTTCTCTGTTTGTATTCAAAGACAGGATGATGAGAGAGTCCCAGGGGTAAGAGCCCAGGGCCATTGCTTAACAGACTTGTCTTGGAGTAAATGGAATAGATCTTGTTTAACTTTGGGAAATAATCTTGGTTTTCCATTAACTTTTTCTTGACATCTTGAACTTCTCAATAAATAGCAAATTCTGAGGGGACTCATTTAACCTATTGCATTCTATAAATAAGGGGTTATTTTTTATCTATGCATGGAGTGGTTTTCCTCTTTTTCCACGTTTTTTGAAATATAATTGACATCCAGCACTGCATAAGTTTAAGGTGTACAACATAATGATTGACTTACATACCTTATGAAATGATTACCACCATAGGTTTAGTGCACATCTCATATAGATACAACATTAAAGAAATAGAAAAACTATTTTTCCTTGTGACAAGGCCAGTGATTTTCAATATTTTTTTAACTCACAGTGGAACCATTTCTGAGAAAAATAAAATATTTGGAAAGGCAATTTACAAAGAATAGATAAATTAGGTAAAATAACCCTTAACCCTTAAAATAATCTTAACCCTTAAGATGTGGTGCTCCCTTTGACCACCTAGGGTATCACCAATCTTTGTGGTGAAATTACAGTTCTCTCCCACCCCTTCTGCCTCTGCAAAGCCACAGCCAACACGCTAAAGCTATGACCATTGCTGTAGAAGGCACCGACCTTGCACACAGAGCTCATGCTTATGAGCCATCCATGCCACTGGTACCAATGCTGCAGACACCGCCCAGTGACCCATGGGGAACACAGAAACTAGCTTGTGTAGCTTCTTCTCTATTTTTTGCATCTTCTCGCTTTAACCTTCAGAGATGAGGCCAGAGTGAGGAAGGAGAAGGCACATGTCAGTGGCAAACCTAGCGGGGCTCAGAGTGCCTCTCCTCTATCATTAATCCTTTGTTCTTGAAGCAAACTCTGCCTCTCGACTCTCTCATCCCTCAGAATGCAAGCTTCCCTCCTTCATTCTCTCCACTGACATTAACTTAATATCTTCCATATGCCAGCCATCCTACTAGGCACAAGGAACATATCAATGAGTAAAGATAGATGTGGTGCCCACCAGCGTTGTGGGGCTAGCATTTTATGGAGTAGGCAACCACCGATTTAATAATCACATAGCCAAATTCAAGATGATGACTGGGCTAAGAACCATGAAAAAAAGTGCATGTTATCCGAAGAGGACATTTACAGTGGGGTCTAAGTTAATCTCTAAGGTCAGGGAAGGTTGTGTTGATGAACTTGGATTGAACTGAAATATGAAGATCTAAAGATCTAAAGAATGAATGGAAGTTAGGAGCAGTTAACAAGCTGAGAGGGAGATGCCTGCAGGGAGCTGGAGAGTGTTTAAAGAACACTTAAAAACTCATCTCTGAATTTTAAAGTGTTCTTTCCAAAGAAAGAACACTAGATGCTCAAGCTAAGAGGGAAGAGAGAGCAAAGGAGTCTCTGCCATTAGAAGGAGGCCACTGTAGCCAGCTTGCAGAGTGGAGCTGAAAAGCAAGCAAGCTCCAAAACCGCAGAACCTCAAGGACATGTTTAGGAGTTTGAACTTTTTCCAAAGGACGTTGCTTTAAGCAGGAGAGGACATGAATCTCTTTGCATTTTTCAGAAAATCACTTTGCTATGGACAATGGAAAGAAAGGGTATGAACAATTTGCAGAATATAAATACATTGTTGGTGGCAGCTCTGGGAAGCAGGTACTGCTGATTGCCCACCTACCAGCCACACTCCCCTTCTTGCTCACTCACAGAATTATAGTTTTTTTCAAGGTGCCCAGTTAAAATTACTCACCTTCTCAGTTTCCCCTGTATTCATGGCTGGCCCAATGACCCAGTTCTGGACAATCCCATTTTATAAGCAAACTCTTTTAGAGTAACAGGTACAGATAACATGCCCTTTATTCCTTTGCTCTTGTACCTTCTGCTTCCCTGGATGTAGACACTAACTCTTGAGGTAGCAGCCCTCTTGGAGCCATGAGGATTAAAGTCATAGTTAAGGATGAAGAGCTGGAAGTAAGCTATAGATGACTCAGTTGGTCCATGGACTGCCCCACCCCAGACTTTCCTGTTGCATAATACAAATATGACTTTCTGTTAGGGGTCTCTGTAACTCACAGTTGGGGAATTAGGTTAAAAAAAATGGGGAAATATGAATAAAGTATGGACTTTAGTAGATAATAATGTATCAGTATTAGTTCACTGGATGTGATAAATGTACCATGTGTCAGATGTTAATAAAATAGCAAAAATGGGAGTTGGGTATATGAAAACTTTCTGGACTATCTTTACAATTTTCCTATAAATCTAAAATTATTCTAGGGCTTCCCTGGTGGCTCAGTGGTAAAGAATCTGCCTGCCAACGTAGGAGACACAGGTTCGATTCCCCGATCCAGGAAGATTCCACAAGCTACAAAGCACCTAAGCCCGTCCACCACATCTACTGAGCCTGTTAGAGCCTGTGTGCCACAACTACTGAAGCCCACATGGCCTAGAGCCTGCGTCCCACAACAAGAGAAGCCACTGCAATGAGAAACCCGCATACTGCAACTAGAGAGTGGCCCCCACTCGGTGCAACTAGAGAAACGCCCTTATGGCAGTGAACACCCAACACAGTCAAAAATAAATATTAAAAATAAATAAATAAAACTATTCTAAAGTTAAAAGTATATTAATATTCCCAGTCTCCATGCTAATCCTACAGAATCACACTATCATGAGTGGAATTCAACCGCCTTTGTACTTAACAAGACCCTTAAGTTTGAAAAGTACTAATTTAGGCCTAATCTGAGATCCCTGCTACATTTGAGAGGCAAGACCCTATAGGCCACCTCCTTGGCTGCCACAAAGAAAGTTGCAGACCTTTCCACGCACAGGAATAGTCTCGATACCCAAAGTAAACGTTCAGCTTCTAGAACAATGCTGGCAATTCCTTTTTTGTGTGTATTTTATTAACATCAAATGCCTTTGGATAGAAATCACAAGTGCAGTGTTTTGCCCCCAGATTGAATTTGAACCTCTGCCATAATGATGCTAATAGAGTTACCCCTAATAAAATATCTAGGCTGCAGTTTTGTGCTTCTATGATTAGTAAAGCAAGCATTTGGAGATTTAATTTTTCTTACTTCTTGGCTCCTACTCTTACCTGCATAATCTCTTGGAATAAAAGAGTAATAGAACCAATATTTATAAAGGTTTTCCATGACTCTGTGAAAATTTTTCAACAGGCTTGAAAGAGCGAAATAATTACTTTCTGTAATGGATTGCTGACGTGAGCATACAGGTATGCAGTCATTCATTAGTTGAATTCAGATATATCAGGATCAAATTATATTGCAAACTGTAGCAACACAAGCAACAACAGAAGAGGAAGGCGGCGTGGTGAAATGGAAAGGAAATTAAACCAGGGGTCAGAGGCCTAAGTAGTAGACAGTGGTGCTGTTCTGGCCAGTTGTGTGGTTTTGGAGAAGCAATCTGGACTCAATTTCACATCAACAAAGTGAGCAGTTTAGAATGGATGACTTTTAAGACCCTTCTGAACTCTGAAATTTTGAGTATGGACTCTCAAAACCAAGAGTTAGTCTAATGCCTAATAACACAGTATTAAAACCTGCATTTATAAACTCAAAACAATTCATAACTAATAATTCAGAAACCAATCCCAAAATATAGGTGTCAAACTTCAGCAGTCTTAATCCTTGAGATTTATATCCCACACAAGAAAGAGATACAGCCAATATCAAAGCCGATTTAAAGATGCCTTTCAGTTCATTTTGCCACTGTTACGGATGCTGCCATGTGAGACAATGAAAACGCCCAGGATGAAAGCTGACAACAAGGAAAGAAAAGAAAAGCCCTGTAAAACAGATGTTTTAAACATGAGCCAGGTGTTGATGTTTATTTATACCTTGCTTTATAGCTTGACATTGTTACAATTTCAAAATAGGAGTTCACCCTGTAGACAAAGGGCAACAGAAGCAAATAGACCAATCACAAAAGAAATAAAAGTGGTAAAGAAGCATATGGAATAATGCTCATTCTAACAAACAGACATTCAAATTAAATTAACAAGGAGGTGCTGTTATTTTCCTTTGCCATTTTTTTCTTGGTACATCCCTGAATGATGACGATATGCTGAAACTATATTCTCATACATCATTGCTGGAAAAAGCATAAACTGGTACAAACTTTGTGGAAAATATTTAATGATGTATATAAAATAGAATTTAGGTATTCCTGTTCTGATTCTGTAATTCCACTAAGAACACAGGAGAAAGCAATGCATATGAAGACGTTTATTGTAGAGAAAAATTGCAAAAAACCACTACATATCCAAAAATAGATGAAAGATTGCAAAATTGCTTTAGTCAGTGTCCGACTCTGTGACCCCATGAACCACAGCATGCCAGGCCTCTCTATCCATCACCAACTCCCAGAGTTCACCCAAACTCATGTTCATTGAGTCAGTGATACCATCCAACCATCTCATCCTCTATCATCCCCTTCTCCTCCTGCCCTCAATCTTTCCCAGAATCAGGGTCTTTTCCAATGAGTCAGCTCTTCACATGAGGTAGCTCCAAAGAATTGGAGTTTCAGCTTCAACATCACTCCTTCCAATGAACACCCAGGATTGATCTCATTTAGAATGGACTGGTTGGATCTCCTTGCAGTCCAAGGGACTCTCAAGAGTCTTCTCCAACATCACAGTTCAAAAGCATCAATTCTTCAGCACTCAGCCTTCTTCAGAGTCCAACTCTCACATCCATACATGACCACTGGAAAAACCATAGCCTTGACTAGATGGACCTTTGTTGACAAAGTAATGTCTCTGTTTTTTAATATGCTGTCTAGGTTGGTCATAACTTTCCTTCCAAGGAGCAAACGTCTTTTAATTTCATGGCTGCAATCACCATCTGCAGTGATTTTGGAGCACAAAAAAATAAAGTCAGCAACTGTTTCCACTGTTTCCCCATCTATTTGTCGTGAAGAGATGGGACCGGATGCCATGATCTTAGTTTTCTGAATGTTGAGCTTTAAGCCAGCTTTTTCACTCTCCTCTTTCACTTTCATCAAAAGGCTCTTTAGTTCCTCTTCGCTTTCTGCCATAAGGGTGGTGTCATCTGCATATCTGAGGTGATTGAGATTTCTCCCAGCAGTCTTGATTCCAGCTTGTGCTTCTTCCAGCCCAGCGTTTCTCATGATGTACTCTGCATATAAGCTAAATAAGCAGGGTGACAATATACAGCCTTGACATACTCCTTTTCCTATTTGGAACCAGTCTGTTGTTCCATGTCCAGTTCTAACGGTTGCTTCCTGACCTGCATATAGGTTTCTCAAGAAGCAGGTCAGGTGGTCTGGTATTCCCATCTCTTTCAGAACTTTCCAGTTTATTGTGATCCACACAGTCAAAGGCTTTGGCATAGTCAATAAAGCAGCAATAGATGTTTTCCTGGAACTCTCTTGCTTTTTTGATGATCCAGCAGATGTTGGCAATTTGATCTCTGGTTCCTCTGCCTTTTCTAAAACCAGCTTGAATATCTGGAAGTTCATGGTTCATGTATTCCTGAAGCCTGGCTTGGAGAATCAGGAGCAGCAGCTGTGCTTTGCTGGAGCAGCCATGAAGAGATACCCCACGTCCAAGGTAAGAGAAACCCAAGTAAGTTGGTAGGCGCTGACAGCAGGCATCAGAGGGCAGACAGACTGAAACCACAATCATAGACAACTAGCCAATCTGATCACATGGACCACAGCCTTGTCTAAC
This sequence comes from Bubalus kerabau, assembly GCF_029407905.1. Lineage (NCBI taxonomy): Eukaryota > Metazoa > Chordata > Mammalia > Artiodactyla > Bovidae > Bubalus > Bubalus kerabau. The sequence goes on from NC_073626.1 coordinate 158,060,644, forward strand.
TCAATGAAACTAAGCCATGCCATGTGGGGCCACCCAAGGCGGACGGGTCATGGTGGAGAGGTCTGACAGAACGTGGTCCACTGGAGAAGGGAATGGCAAACCACTTCAGTATTCTTGCCTTGAGAACCCCATGAACAGTAAAATTGCTTACATCTACTCAATATGCAGCTTTGTAAATATGATGCTTTCAGAAGGTACTTAGTAACAGAAAATATTTACGATCTGTGAAATGTGGTAAGCTGTCCATTCATATATGCATATATATATATATATATATATATCTTTGGCTTACATGATGTTTTTAAATTTTAAACTTAGTAACCTTATTTTAAGATGGATAAAATTTACATAAAAATCATGCTTATTTGGATCTTGCCAAAAAATCAGAATTACAAACAGAACTGAGTTCTTATTCAATGACAACAATCATTTTAAGCTAAGTAGTAGCTGTTTCTTTTTCTTTTTTTAGGCAAGAAGTTAATTTATTTAGAGAGAAACACTCTACAGAGTGTATGTGGGCTGTCTTAGGAGACTAAAGACTGTAAGTATTTCCTTTAAAGTGAAAAGTGAAAATCACTTAGTCGTGTGTGACTCTTTGTGACCCCATGGACTGTAGCCCACCAGGCTCCTCTGTTCATGGAATTCTTCAGGCAAGAATACTGGAGTGGATTGCCACTCCCTGACCCAGGGATCGAACCCAGGTCTCCTGCATTGCAGGCAGATTCTTCAGTGTCTGAGCCACCAGGGAAGTGCTGCTTTAGAGTTAGGAACACATAACTCTCCTTGACCCACAGTTCCTACGCAGTTACCCTTGGAAGCATTTGCGCTCATTACCCTTGACCTAAATTTAATAATCAGGACAGAAAATAAGTATATACAAATTTCAAATATGCCCATAAAAAATGAACCAGGGCTTCCCTGGTGGTCTAATGGTTGGGAATCTGCCTTGCAATGCAAGGGACACTGGTTTGATCCCTAGTCCAGGAAAATCCCAAACGTCTCAGAGCAACTAAGCCCTAGCCCCACAACTACCGAGCCCATGTGCAGCAACCATTGAAACCCAAGAACCTAAGAGAGTGCTCTGCAGCAAGAGAAGCCACCACGATGAGAAGCCTCCACACCACAGTGAAGAGTAACCCCAGCTTGCAGCAAAGACCCACCACAGTCAAAAAATAAAATAAATAAATCTTTTTTTTTTTAAGTGAACCCTCCCAAAATGTTTTGAATAGTCACATTAGAATTTTGAGTATCATGGTTTTGTTTTTTACTATTTACCTTTATATTTTTTATATAAAAAGTATCGTACTATTACTTTTATATTTTTAAAAGACAGTAGAAGTTGAGTTAAATCACTGTAACCTTTCAGCAGATGTCCAGTCTTTGAGTAAAATACCAATGATCTCCAGCAATTACAAGAAAATGAAGGCTGTAGGTCAACTGAGTGAAAGCAGATCTTAGCCCAAACTCTTCTAAAGATACAACACACATTAACCAGGAATTATGATCGGCTTCCTGTAATCCCAAAGAAGTCTCCCTTTTTTCTTTTCTTAACACCCACAATATTGAAATAAACGTTTGAAAGACACTTGAGTGAAAGTTTCGATCTTGGGCAGACACAACAATATTCCAGTAACAAAGTGGAACAACTTGGTGTGAAGATTTTGAAGTAGACAGACAAAGGACAAAAAGGTGCTCTACTCCTCAGCACTGTTGGTTATAATGGATTCTTTTTTCACTATTATTAATTAATTTTAATTGCAGTATAGTTTGGAGAAGGCAATGGCACTCCACTCTAGTACTCCTGCCTGGAAAATCCTATGCACAGAGGAGCCTGGTAGGCTGCAGTCCATGGGGTCGCTGAGAGTCAGACACGACTGAGCGACTTCACTTTGACTTTTCATTTTCCTGCATTGGAGAAGGAAATGGCAACCCACTCCAGTGTTCTTGCCTGGAGAATCCCAGGCCCATGGGAGCCTGGTGGGCTGCCGTCCATGGGGTTGCACAGAGTCGGCCACGACTGAAGTGACTTAGCGGCAGCAGCAGTATAGTTGCTTTACAATGTCATGTTAGCTGCTACCGCACAACAAAATGAATCAGCCATGTGTATACATACATCCCCTCCCTTTGGGACTTTCCTCCCATTTAACAGGACACCACATTAGGTAGAGTTCCCTGTGCTGCACAGTCTGCTCTCATCAGCTGTCTACTTTATACACACTGTCAGTAGTGTGTATGAGTATCTATGTCTTCATCCTGCAAAGAGGATAGAGGTCAGTCAGTCTTTCTAGCTAACCACTTGAGTGGTTTCATAATTCATAAGTGGAAAATCAGTTTTTAAATGGGAAATCATGCCTAACACTCTTTATGCAACTTGATGAACTTTCTGGTGTAAATTTTGATAAAGATGATTGAAATGAGTAAACAACCCTATTGAAAAGTAGTTTCCTGATTAGGATACTTCAAATGCTTAATACATATATCTAGGATATATGATGAAAAGTTTACTTACACATTTCACACTATTAACGTGGAAGAATTTTTTAAAGTAAATTGCTACCTAAAAACTACTGCTGTTGGTTTTTGAAAGAGTACTGATCTATATGTACATATAGTACTATATGTCTGTGCTTTATTTAGTTCTTATAAATCTCACAATTTTATTTTTGTTCTTTTTGTAATATATAACATATAAATATATTAATATGTACACATACATACGTACAAAAGACTGCTCTTTCTAAATTTAACATCACTAAATACTTAGAATAGAGATGAGTAGCAAAATTAGATAAACCTTATTTACTTACTAAATGATTAAATGATGAAAATCAGGTTAAGACTACAAGAAAACCATACAGGGTTCTAAACACATCTGATAAGGAAATTGAAAATTGAAATCCCATATGTCCAGTTGTTTCCTGTCAAAAGAAAAATATAGAATAATACTCTGCAAGCTAATAATAACACTCTTTGAAACATTGTAAAAGAAAGTTCAAAGTGGCTGGCCATTTTCACTCTATACACAGTAATGATTTAGAAATTATGAGTATGCTCCTTTCAATGCAACTTAAACAGATTTTCTGTGTAAGAAATCATATAAACTGGTTTCTGAGGCTGTCAATGCAGTCCTTTCCCAGAAGTTACTGGCTTTAATGTCTTAGGTAAAGAAAAGTTAACTTTTATGATGATCTTTAAAAATGATTCAACTGGGCTTCCCTGGTGGTCCAGTGGTTAAGAATCCATCCACCTTGCAATGCAGGATACACTGGTTACATCCCTAGTCTGGGAAGATCCCACATGCAGCTAAGCCCATGCAACACTACTGAGCCCCTGCGCTAAGCCTGAGAGCTGCAGCTACTGAGTCCATGCACCTAGAGCCGGTGCTCCACAAGAGAACCACTGCAGTGAGAAGCCCCCACAGTGCAACTAGAGAAAAGCCCAGGCGCAGCAACGAAGACTCAGCACAGCCAAAATAAATAAATAATTTAACCATTTAAGTGAATTTACAAATAACTACCTAATTAACCTTTTAAAAAACAATGCCTTAATATCAAGGATAGATACCTGTTTAATACATTTTAATGACTCATAATGAAATAGTATGTGTTTCAATAGATAAATGCTCCAGTATAATTCCACTAAAATTAATGTAGAATCACTATGAATGTTTTAGCTACAATTGCAGACTTGCATATTGTATTGTTGACTCAGATACTGTCAGGATATGGTTTCCTGAGAAAAAGATTCTGAAATGGAGATTGGCCTGCAAGAAGTTTGCAAGCAAATACGTACAGCAGGGTTGGCAAAACTGCTACTGAGATGTTGTCACAACAAAAGTCTCTGTCAATCTATTGGGGAGCTCCAGAGCTAGGATAACCCTTCCCACCCCTGCACCAGCTAACTCATCCGTAGAGGCAGGATGGGCCAAATGGGGGGACAACCTTGGACAAGGCAGCTCTCACTGGTTGATGGCAATTCCTACAGAGAAACCAGGCTGAGATCTCAGACACTGCCAGCAGCAGAGGGGATGGATATTTCTGTCCCAAAGCGGGCAGATTACAGCATCTCTGTGCTGCCTGAAGTGCTTGCTTTTCATGGCACGTCCTGGGAGAGGCTCCTCCTGGAATCTGGTGTATTTCTTTTCCTGAAGAAAGGCTAATTGGATGACTTACAGCCCCATTGCCACAGTTGGTCTCAAAACCACACCAATACTTATCATCTCTCCTCTCCTAGATTCCTGAACTGCTGCTACTGCTGCTAAGTCACTTCAGTTGTGTCCGACTCTGTGTGACCCCATAGACGACAGCCCAACAGGCTCCCCCATCCCTGTGATTCTCCAGGCAAGAACATTGGAGTGGGTTGCTATTTCCTTCTCCAACGCATGAACAGCACTTCTCAAAACCATCAAGATCACCAAAAGCAAGGAAGGTCTGAGAAACTATCACAGGCTTCCCTGGTGGCTCAGACGGTAAAGAATCTGCCTGCCGTGCAAGAGACCAAGGTTCAATCCCTGGTTTGGGAAGATTCCCTGGAGAAGGAAATGGTTATCCACTCCAGTATTCTTGCCTAGGAAATCCCATGGACAGAGGAAACTGGCTTGCTAAGTCTATGGGATCTCAAAGAGTTGGACACGACTGAGCGACTAACACTTTCACTTTCTTTCAAATGCAATACCACGTCCTGGATGGGATCCTGAAAGAGAGACATTAGGTAAAAACTAAGGTATCTGAGTAAACTTGGACTTTAGTTAATGATGCACTGATAATGGTTCATTAGATATAACAAATGTACCATTCTTAGGTACTATAGTTATTGTTAGTTGGTTATTCATGCCTGACTCTTTGAGACCCCATGGACTGTAGCTTGCCAGGCTCCTCTGTCCATTGGATTCTCCAGACAAGAATATTGGAGTGGGTTGCCATTCCCTACTTCAGATCTTCCTGACCCAGGGATCAAACCTGCATCTTTTGTGTATTCTGCACTGCAGGTGGATTCTTTACTGTCACCACGGAAGCCCCAGGTACTATACTATGTTAATAATAGAAACTTGACATGAAGCATATGGGGATGCTCTGTACTACCTTTGCAACTTTTCTGTAAATCTAAAACTATTCTAAAATTGAATAGCTTATATTGAAAAACAGAAAAAACTGATTGCTGTTAGATTTGACCTTACACTTTCATGGGTCTGACAAAAATCCAATTCATGATGAGCAGTTTTTCAAGTAATGTGTAATCATCCCTTGAAAACGGCATGGCCTTACTCCAGGACTTTTGGAGTCTGTATTGTCATTTTCCTATTGAGCTGTCCATAAATTCCACATGGCATCGTTTTTTTGTTGTTTTTTTTTTTTTTTTTTTTTTTATCACCAACTTTCAATACCAACGGGTCTGTAGGGTCCTAAGCTACAAGTGTCAGGCCACTTAGCCACAGCCTTGGACCTGCTTGGGAGCCCTTTCCTGCCCTGGACCTCATTCAGAGCTGGCAGCTTTTCACATCATCCAGTTAAATGGGAGGAATGGTAGTTCCAGGTGGCAACATAGAGATGGCCATCTAGCATTCTGGTGGCACCTTAGAGGTGTACAATGAAGTAACTCAACCTTCCTTTTGAGGGGATGTTTCAGCACACCGCAGACCACTGGAACCCCTAAGAACTGCAATGAATTGACAGGCTCCTGAGACTTTGTAGAATTTCTCTCTCATCCTCTGAACTGTCTTTCTTCAAGGCCTCCGGTGCATTTTCCACTTTGCATTTATCAGATCTAATGTTACCAATTTATCTAATGTTACCATGTAATAACCGAAGTGATACTCTGCAGAATCCAGAGGGTCCAGATCCTTTTTATTATAACAAAGGGTAGGAGAGTCTTAGCTCTGGAGCAATACCAAAAATGTGTACTGTTGTCCGTCTCAAGTGAATGCAGTTTCTGACCTTCCTTTCTGATGGGTATGGAGAGAATGCATTTGCCAGATCAATACCCACATTATAGCTGAGACTTGTTAATTTACTCTCACCAAGATCCCACATCTAGCTCAGCAGCTGCAATTAAGGCTTCTAATTAGTTGAATTTTCAATAATTCACTTTCATTCTCCAATATCCATCTAGTTTCGGGGTCAGAGTGGTGAATTGAACGGAATTATAATTAGGACCCACACTCCTGCATCCTTTAGGTCTTTAAGGGTGCTAATCTCTGTTGTCTTTCTGGAATCCAATGTTAATTTGGGTTTACTATCTTGGCCAAGGAGTGAAGCAGTTTCAGAGTCTTCTACTTAGCTTTCTCAGTAGGTTGGTTTTTAACCCATCAGCCAAAAAACAAATGTTGGTTCTGCCAAGTCCCAAGTATGTTCCATCCCGGAATTTAATCTGGAACTGGGGAGATGACCACTGGGTAGACCCATGAACTCACTTAACTGACTGTGAGTTAGATGTGGGGTAGGACTCCATTTATTATCTGCATTCCATGTGCCCCACTCTAAACAGCACACCATAATGATACTCTTGTCCCTGGGTATCTATGTCCACTTGGACCTAGTGTCCCCTGTCTGGAGTGTGTCTGTGTAGACTCCTTTCTCTAGTGTAGTTATCCCAGTAAATAACCTCCTTTTGAGGGAGGAATAGAGGAAGCATTGCCATGTCCCCTTGCAGTGGTGTTTCAAAGTTTTCCTTCTTAGGGATCCAGTCTTTCCTTCAGTCTGTAGTTTCTGGGTCTGGAAAATATCAAAATCTGGAAAGCTAGCAAGAGATCATAACTTTTTATTAAACTGGCTGTGTCTGTGCCCTACTTATCTCTTGATCATCCATCCTTGAGATTTTTTTTAAATCTTTTTCTTAATATTCATACATTTTTGGCTGTGCTGGGTCTTCGTTGCTATGCAAGGGCTTTATCTAGTCGTGATGAGCGGAGGCTACCCCCTAGCTGGTAGCACAAGGATTCTCACCGCAGTGGCTTCTCTTGTTGAGGAGCTCGGGCTCCAGGGTGCATGACCTTCAGTAGTTATGGCTCTCAGGCTCAACTGTCCCATGGCATGTGGGGATCTTCCGGGACTGGGGATCAAACTGGTGTCCTTTGCACTGCAAGCTGGATTCTTAACCACTTGATCACCAGGGAAGCCTTGTCCTTGAGATCTTTTGATGGTAAAGTGTGAGGAGTATTCTTATTGGCTGCCCATCTATTTTGCCCCTAGAGAGGCCATGTTTCATCAACCATCTCCAAATCTCTCTACAGGTACTCTTCAGATCTGATCACTCATTATAATTGTGCCACTTGGCTTCTGACGGTGAAGCCTTGCCACTGAGCACCTCTTCTTCCATCCCCATTGCTACCAGTGAGTGCATTTCTGGAACAGCCCCTGCCCTACAGGGATACACCAAACTTTCAGTGATGTTAGTGACTCCTCACCAAAGCATTCTTTATCACTGTGGTCAGTGTGCCCGCTCTGCCTTCCTGGGGACCCCTTTAAGGAAACATAAATATTTTTATTTATGGTTGTAATATTTTTATTGTTGGTTGTAATTATATTCATGGAATAGGAAATCTCATGTTTTATCTGCTAAATTACAGCCCCCCACCCCCCTTGCTGCTGCTGCTGCTTAGTCACTTCAGTCGTGTCCAACTCTGCAACCATATGGGGTGCAGCCTGTCAGGCTCTTCTGTCCATAGGATTCTCCAGGCAAGAGTACTAGAGTGGGTTACCATGCCCTCCTCCAGGGGATCTTCCCGACCCAGGGATCAAACCCTGGTCTCCTGCATTGAAGGCAGATTCTTTATCACTGAGCTCCCAGGGAAGTCCCCACCCCCTTGCTTCCTTGGTGCATGTTAAAATAAATAACTATTAATATAAAATTTTCCATCCGTCACCTGAAACTGCCCTGCATACACACATGAACCCCTGGATTCTGTTCCTGCTGAGCACCTTGTGACTTCTGAAGTGGTCACTTCCGTCACCCTCAAGCCCCTCTCACATACTTCTCAATGGACTTGAGCTCAGACTGGCCCCTTGACTGGCTTTAGAACAACCAGAGGTCCTTAAGCCCATCTCTCTCAGCCTCTTTACCTTGAATTTAAAGGGATTAAGGAAAGAATATCTGTTTCCTCTTTATTCTCGGAAATATAACATACATTCAACTGAAAAGTAAATATAGAAACTTTTTAATTCTTTGCAATGAAAGTTTCCTGGATAATTCCATGAGTTTTTGTAATCATAGAGACAGTTTTAACCTTACTTATTCATTACCAAAAATAAAGACTATTGTTACAACTTATTTTCTATAGATGCAAACAATCTCCTCTATTTTGACATCAAAAAAGGCAAAGACAAAACACAAATTCCATGGACAAGGATGAAAACAGTATGATCTTCAAATGTATTTTGTTAATTTATTGTTTCTTTTTGGTTTTGTTTGTCTGTCTCACTGTATGTTTATCTTGCAAGAGCCTACAGAAGTGAGAGAAAATATCTGTAGACTAATTTAAACGACATGAGAGAGGTATTAAGAACTAAACAAAACAAAATAAAAATGTATTAGTTATTTTAAAAAATAAAACTTTTTATTTATTCAACTACAAAAAATTTTCCTGAAACATGTCAGTTAATTGGTCTGCAATGCACTCATAAATGGATAACATGGATCTCCTCTGACAAATATTTTAAACAAAGTATTCACTACCAAAAGAGTTAGTTGGGGTAGGGAAATCTTCAAGTCACAATCCCCTGCACAGACTACATACAAGTTACTTTTAAACCTGAAGTCAGAAAAGCAAAATCTGTAAAAGTAAGAATATTGCGATTATTTTCAGCAATCTACTGATAAACCTGAAAAGCTCTTTTCAATACAATGAACCCTGATTTCATGACAAGCTCCTTGCTTAAGGGGCTATTAACTTTTGAAGCTGAGCTGCTCAACCTGTGGCAAACTGTATTGACAGAAATGCTCCATTCTGAAAATCATCTTCAGGATGGAAGAAAGTCCAGCAATGACTTTCTTCAATGCAGCACGGTCTACAGAGTTGCAAATATGCACGAGAGGACTCTGGGCAGGTGTAACTTTCAGTCAATAAGCTGGAAACAGGCTTAAGAGTAGAGAAGACAGTGAAGGTATTTAAAATATGCCTGATAAAATATCAGACAGGGGCTTGTGGCCCAGAGCTGGACACTATGCAAAAATGACGTAAGCAGATTTCAATAACGTTAAGAATTTGAGATACCTGTACCACAACTGACGACAGAGCTTTTTACATGGAGTTCTGCTTGGGATCATTCTACTTAGGACTCCCTTCTGAGCAGCACTCCAAGATACTTCTATTATCTGGTACACCTAAACTTCTGAATATTCTCCAATTGATGCTCTAAACACCTCCAAGGTTCTGTAGGTGGTCCAAAATCAAGGAAGGTCACATCATGCCTGGTAGTGTTTTGGTGTTAGCCTATATTATATAAGTTATTTAAAAATTGGTAATCCATATTTAGGCTCAATGACTGCTCCAGGAATCTTATTAACTGGAATATCCCATTCTCCCAATAGGATCAGTGATCAGAGCTCATTATACAACCAAAACCAAAATGGGGGCAATAGAATCTAATCACCCATGATAAAACAGCCCACTGACCAACTCTCTGATGCAAGATCACCAGGATGTTTCAATGCAACCTCAACATTTCATAGAGTTTCATGATGACCAGCTACCCAAACTCTTAGGTTTTAGTAGGATTCAAAATCCTTTTACTCTTAGCTAGCTCTCTTCTTGCTCATTCTCGTTTGCACGCATTTGCCCAACTTTGGTTGGCTGTTGAGGTCCAGTGGAAGAATTCCCATTCTGCCTCGTAGCTTCTCCTTTAGGGACTTGGAAAAGGAAAGTAGTGCAGTTCTTTCTGGCCATCTGCCAGGCATGGGACCCCAGCCTTCTTGGGGTAAGTTCGACTGGCAATTTTAAAGAACTCTTCTGCAGCATCAAGTGCAATGAGACGGTCCTGCCAAAAAATTAAAAACAAAAGTGTTGTCAAAATGGAAACAAAGCTATGTCTGTGGCAAAAATTCATCTAAAAATCACATCCATCTAGAAATAACAATGAGTGAGTAGAACATTTATTCAATTTTTCTCAACAAACTTAGAGACACTCCTTAATCACTTACATTCTCCAGGAAACATTCCCCTGCTCTTAGAGTCCTTTCAAATCATTTTTCAATCTTAGGCTGTATACCCACTATTTCTCACATCTTTGACCTAAAAATGGCTCAAAAAGCTGACTGCCCAACAAAACTGGCTGAAAAATACAGATTCTTGAACTACAACCCAAGTCTCAACTGGTCTAAGTGTATTCCAGAAACCTGAATTTTTAAAGCCCTCCAAGTGATGATGATGTGCTGGCTACTGAACACCAAGACATAAGATGCCAGCACCATCTCCCACACCTCATACCACGGTGAAGTTCATGGGGTCAGAATGATGAATAAGTATATGGACTAATAGAGAAGCAAAAATTTAAAGCAAAATCAGGAACCCAAATGTCCATCAATAGAGGAATGGATAAAGAAGATGCAGTACATCTATACAATGGAATATTACTCAGCCATAAAAAAGAACAAAATTGGATCATTTGCAGAGATGTGGATGGACCTAGAGGCTGTCACTCAGAGGGAATTAAGTCAGAAAGAGAGAAACAAATATTACATACGAATGCATATACATGGAATCTAGAAAAATGGTACAGATGGTCTAATTTGCAAAACAGAAATAGAGACAAAGATATAGAAAGCAAGTGTATGGGCACCAACAAGAGGGAAAGGGGAGTGAGTGGGATGAATTGGCAGGCTGAGATTGTCATATATACACTAGTGGCACTATTCATAAAATAGATGAACTAATAAGAACCTACTGTATAGCTCAGGAAACTCGACTCAGTGTTCTACCAACACAACATTTTAAAGCAACTATGTGAGATAAGTTGCTTCAGTCGTGTCTGACTCTGTGCAACCCTATGGACAAGCTCCTCTGCCCATGGGATTCTCCAGGCAAGAATACTGGAGTGGGTTGCCATTCCCTTCTCCAGGGGATCTTCCCAACCCAAGGATAGAATCTGGTCTCTCAAATCTTCTGGATTGCAGGCGGACTCTTTACCATCTGAGACACCCTCCAAAAGGACAAAAACATCTAGACTCTAATAAAAATTAATTTTTAAAAATTACCAAAAAATAAGCAGATGGACACTTACCATAACAAAGAGATATCTCTCCGAGAGCTCCCAACTGGTTGGGAAAATACTGGTCTCTTCAGCCAGTCTCAACAGTATTTCCCGAGCTTTCCTTGTGTTTTTAGAATCACTGATGGTGCTCAGTTTTGTCACTGACAACAGAGAGTCTGCTTCTCTTTGAAAACCTGTGTAAAGAAATTAAACCCTCATGTGAAGCAGTCACAAGGAGACAAGAGCCCTGCAAGGGAGGAGGGGACCGTCGATGGCTTTGGGGCAAATACGAGAAAACTGAAGCCCAAGGCACCACTCCCTTTGCTGCCCTGCAGCTCAGTGAGGTTGGTCGGGTCTTTAATTAAAATGCTTTTGCAGTTTCTTCGTATCAAATTTTCTTTGTCAACTTTTCCCTCCAAGTTAAGCCTCTGCTGCTCACCCACTGACTGCCTGCCACCCACTTTATCAGTTTGGAAACCCTCCTCCCATTCCCTACTCTTTACCTCCTCCCTGTCCCCAGAATTCCTACTTGTCCCCTCAACCTGCAAAATGGTCATCTTCAAGTCAGGACTCCTCCAAGCCCAGGTTCCCTCCCTCAGGGCAATATCGTTGGCTGGCTAAATTACTTAATACAAAGGTCTAAAAGACTCATAGATTTAATACAAGCATAATATAAGCAACAGGGGATAGCAACTTGGTACCCACATTTGTAAAGTTATAATGCCAAGGTGTAATGTTCTCTTTCAAAGGAGGACTTCAAAATTGATAAATTCATTTTTTCTGAACATGAAAACAAGCTTCTTTATAATGTGAGGGCCATATTTACTGAATTACAACCCTGGCAGAATTAAGAAAAATCAATACCCAATAGCTACTCTAATACCACAGGTATTTGCTGTCTCTCTTACAAATAACATTTCTCCTAATCTGCTCTATCTTATAAAGCTATGAGTAATTGGCCAATCACTCCATTTAAATCAATCAATGTACAATGCCCCCAAATTCAATGATCTTGATTGAACGAATATCCCGTATGGTTTCACTGCCCTGTCCTACTTGATACTGAAGACAGATGGGGTAACACATGGCAAAATATGTCCTCAAGACAAGGGCTGATGAGAGAAACATCAGATGTTTATGCTGGAGGATACAGAGAAGATGGCATTGGGAAAACAATTAGTACACAGTAGCCTTAATCAGTCAGTTACTAACATTCCTTTTACAAAAACCAGGCTGGAGAAAGTAAAGAGGAATAACCACAACTGGTTATTTTTGCCATTTTATAATCACTTTTAGACTCACCTAAATCTTCTAAAATGCGTTTCCATCTACTTCTCACTTCCCTTCGAATCTGTCGCAGGGTGTAGATATCATAATTGAGTTTTTGCCACTCCTGTAGGAAAAATTAAACTTCAGTTTTATTTTTACACTTTGGTCTAAATCTCTGTCTAATTCCCAAAGTTAAGTTGTTAATGCATGCAGTTCTCCTCTTCACTAATCTTGAAGGCATATCCTAAAAGAAGAGAAGGAGCTGGGTGAGATGAAGTCAGCAGGAATACATCACCTCCATGTCTGGGATATCAGCTATATACCAGGTGACGTAACACATCTCAGAAACTATCCTAATTAACCTCTTCACATTATCTAATTTCCCAACTACAGTGATAGCACCTATAAAGTGGGGATAACAACAGTGAATATTCCATTTAAGGATGTTATAAAGATTAAAGGTATAAAAAAACTTTTATATATAAAATACCTGCACACAGTATTACTAAAGACTTTTTATAGATAAATAAACTGACGCCCAGAAAGTTTACCTAGCTAATACAGTATCATCCAGCTAACAGGTACTGGACTTGGTACTGAATCCAGGTCTGACTCAGAAGTTTCTGAGAAAAAATAAGACCCAAAGAATTTGCATCTTCCTTTGTTATCAGAATACAGTGGAGTTGGGAACCCCCAGTTTCTTGATTTCCAGCCAGTGTTTCCTTTACCGTATTTCAGCATTGCTCTCTTTCATTTGTGTTCCCAAGACAGGATAAGCTTTCAAGCACTCAGCAGAACTATTAAAAGGTTATCTTTTTGAATACTTCAGCCTTGTGGGTAGTAGGTCATCTTTGTTGTTGTTGTTCAGTCACTCAGTCATGTCTGACTCTTTGCAACCCCATGGATGCCAGGCATCCCTGTCCTTCACCATCTCCCAGAGCTTGCTCAAACTCATGTCCATTGAGTCGGTGGTGCCAACCAACCATCTCATCCTCTGTCATCCCCTTCTGCTGCCATCAATCTTTCCCAGCATCAGGGTCTTTTCTAATGAACCAGCTCTACGCATCAGGTGGCCAAAGTATTGAGCTTCAGCTCCTCAAACAGAACTTAAATCTTCCAGAAACGTTAGAATCTTTACTACAGAGAAGGAAATGGCAACCCACTCCAGTATTCTTGCCTTGAGAATCCCAGGGATGGGGGAGCCTGGTGGGCTACCGTCTATGGGGCTGCACAGAGTCAGACACAACTGAAGTGACTTGGCAGCAGCAGCAGCAGAATCTTTACTGAGCTACGGATTTCTTTTAAACACCATGGAAATATGTTTTCAAGGAGCCTTATCTACATGAAAAATTCATTTTATAGAGTACACCTTTTCTGTGCTAAAGTACAGCTTAAAAGAGCATCATTCTAAATGCTCAATTTGAGACTCAGATTATATGGTATTTTGACTCCTCTAACTGAAAACATTTCAGTGATGCCAGGCTTGCCTTGCTCATCCCTAATCAACTTTCATGACTGGTTAAGAGAAATCAATTTAGCTGCCATTCCCAAACATTTATAGATACCACTCTAAGAAGGAAAAACTAGTAAAATAGAGCATATTTGGTTATGATTGCATTTTAAATCTTGTATCTGAAGGTACAAAGCTATCAGAAGATCATGGGTTTCACAAAACTATAATTCAAAAAGATACATGCACCCCTATATACACAGCAGCACTATTCACAATAGCCAAAACATGGAAACAAACTAAATGGCCATCGACAGAGGAAGGGATAAAGATGATGTGGTACATATATACAACAGAATACTGCTGCTGCTGCTGCTAAGTCGCTTCAGTCGTGTCCGACTCTGTACGACCCCATAGACGGTAGCCCACCAGGCTCCCCCGTCCCTGGGATTCTCCAGGCAAGAACACTGGAGTGGGTTGCCACTTCCTTCTCAACAGAATACTACTCAGCCATAAAAGAGAATGAAATAATGCCATCTGCAGCAACATGGATGGACCTAAATATTATCACATGAAGTGAAATAAGTCAGAAAGAAAGACAAATACTCTCTCGTATCACTTACATGTGGAACCTAAAATATGGCACAAATGAACCTATCTATGAAACAGAAACCGAACTGTGGACATAGAGACGAGATTGGTGGTTGCCAAGGGGAGGGGAGTGGGAAGGGATGGATTATATATGAAATTATATATTTCATATATAAAATGAATGAACTGCTTTGCTGTACACCAGCAATTAACACAACATTGTACATCAAGTGTACTCCAATAAAATAGAACTGTTTTTAAAAGTTCATGAATTTCAGCTGTTTTTTATTAGTCAGGAAGTGGTGAATCTGAGTACTCTTGCCTGGTCCTCTGTTTTTGACCAAAGGTGTGTATGCACATGCATATGCATGAGTGTGCAGTGACTGGGGTCAGGGTGAAGCCTGTGACACTGGAGGGCAACGTAAACTGGGTCGTCTCAGAAACGCGCAATCCTCACCATGTCCTTAGCACCATGTTAAAGCACTCCTATCCAATGCCCTACAGACGGTCTAAGTATTCAGTACAGCATTGCCATTTTCACTGGATGTGTCATTCAGTATACATAGCATCTTGGAAAAGGGCACAGAGGGGTTGAATTCCAGTTCCATTACTCATTAAGAGCTTAACTTTGGGCAGGTTCATAACGTGACAGCATGTCACTGGCCTAATCTGCAGTATGGGATAATAATATTGCCTTCCTCTCGGACTTATTATGAGGATTAAATGCTTTCAGGCAAGCCCTGAAAATAGAGCTTGGTGCACATTCTCCTCCAAAGCAGTGCAGCCGCAGCTACGAAACAATATTCCAAGACTCGGGATTGATTTCTATTACAAGGACTGAGGACATTATACATGGCATGAGGCAGTATCTCATCAGTGAGGACCTTCAGAAGAAACATTTCTCTGTTCTTGACATCAGGTAGGATTTTGCTTTTCCCAAAAATTATTTCACTGTTCTGAACACTGAATTTTTATAACTGATCAGTTTCCATGCTTTCCTGAAAACGTAGAGTCCTATCATGGAAAATGTACAGAATCTTGAAAACATTTTTGAATTAACAGAAGTTTTTACTACTTTTTACATCTTTTTTTTTTTTTCCCTCTTCTAGTTTGTGCTCTCTCACTGTAGTTTCATATAAGTTAACTTAAGTCCTTTCTGATTTTAAAAAAGATTATAAATATATAAAAGATTACACAGAGCAGCGCTGTGCTTCTTCTCAATGAAACTGACCCTCCTTGCCGGACTAAATGATAAGTGATCAGAGTCCTATTCATGCTTGATAAGAGACCCGCTCAATCAATTCGCAAGACACTTTATACATTCACATAACCTTAAATTATCTAACAAACCACTAGGTGGCTTCATTACCTTGCGATGAAAAGTCTGCTAATTTTCCTTTAGCTCCTTGGGCTGATGGTCAGAACTTCTGTCCTGAACTAAGTGTAGCCAAATCTCTCTTTTTCAGACACCCATTCATCATTGGGTAATCCAGGCTTCAGATTTTTTAAATCTTTTCTTGCTGTCCATATGTTGGTTATTTTGCTATTCCTAAATACTAACAATGCTACACAATCTCATTCCATTTTACTGTCTGTTCCTCCGATAAACTGTCAAAGGAGAAGCAACGATGCAACGTTTTAAAATCTGCTGAGTATGGATGCATGTGATAAGTGCCTATTAAAATTAACAGAATGAAACTCAGCATTTCATAAATCCACATTTCTTCTTTTGACACAATAGTCATGGATAACCATACATGAAAGCATCCTGAAAGCTTTGTGCAAAACATAAAGCTCTAAAACCAGAAGTAGCTTGGGCAGAGTTTTAACAAAGAATTGGCTTTTGAAAAAATAAATGATGATAAGAGAGGATTTGAATTTTTTCTTAGCATATGATCCCAAAGAACAGAATTTAAATGTAGCAAATAAGAAACGATGATGAACAAAAACTTACCCACAACTAAAGAAACTAACTCATTTATTCCTTAGTATTAGAAAAAAACAAGTTTTATGATGTCCTTCTACATTTTAAAAATTGCAGCAATTTTCTTCAGACAAATAACTTGAAAATAACAATTCAAATCTTCTTCACAAATGACTTGACACTCAAATCTACTAGACATCAAAAGTTAACACTCTTATCTTCTAAAACAATCTTTGTTTACTCATAATTTCTGAAGTAATGCAATGTAGTCATTGTGTCGCTGTGGCCTGAAAGTTGAACATTTAGCAGAGGTGCAATCAAAGAAATCATGCAAATTTAATTTCATAAGGTATCTGGGAACCAAGTCAAACTGAAAAATATCTGATTGAAAAAGAGCAACTGAAGATACTTAGCTGAATCCTTGAGGATTTTCTCCTCTCTAGTTGTTGGCCAGATCAGATTAGAGCTGCTAGATAAGAAGGCTGAGGTCAAACATGAAAAGCAGAACAAAGAGCAATCGGCTTCCACAGTCAGGAGCCAGCTCTCCTGCGGCTTCTCCATCCCATGAGCTGGTCTTGACCTTGAGCTCTGATGTAAGCTCCAGGGGTCATTTTCTCAGACATAAAATTAAAACATTTTATTCATACCTATTCTGTATTATTTGGAGGTTGTGGATACATGGCACAGTTAAAATATACTTCTTACTTCTTCCTAAAATGGAGATTTGTACATTTAAAGAAATGTACTCTAACAATAGATGACATATACTTTAAAATCATCTTATACTTTTAGGAGCAACTTCAAAAGAGACTATTTTTAACTATACAAATATAATTAATATATAATTAATATAATCACAAAGAAATAAAAATTCAAAGAGAACAGAGGGCATAAAATGAAAACTTGCTGCATCTACTTGGCTTGAGTTGGGTTACGTGCCCATCCTTGAGCCGATGGGATATGCTGATTGGCTTGTTATTGGATTTCAAGCCAAGCACCCCTTCAAAGGATTCTGATTTTGTTGCTCTGAGAGGTGGGTCCAATGCAGATATTTTAAAATAGTCCCTTATTGGTTCTAATATCTAGCCAGGGTTGAGTTTATTAGCTTAAGCCAATCAGTGTCCTGTTTGAGCTGTGGTGCTGGAGAAGACTCTTGAGAGTCCCTTGGACAGCAAGGAGATCAAACCCATCAAAATCAGTACTGAATATTGATTGGAAGGACTGATGCTGAAGCTGAAACTCCAATACTTTGGCCACCTGATGCAAAGAACTGACCCACTGGAAAAGACCTTGATGCTGGGAAAGATTGAAGGCAGGAGGAGAAGGGAATGACAGAGGATGAGATGGTTGGATGGCATCACCGACTCAGTGGACATGAGTTTGAGCAAGCTCTGGGAATTGGTGAAGAACAGGTAAGCCTGGCATGCTGCAGTCCATGGGGTCACAAAGAGTCGGACACGACTGAACGACTGAACTGAACTGAATCAGTGTCCACTCTTAGAACTGAGAATGTAACTGTTCTCTCCAAAGGAAATTTGGGACAAACTTGATAGGTTGATGAGAGAAGAGGAAAACAGGTCTTGGAGAAGCAAACATCAAGCATCTGCTTGTGGCAGACAGATCAGTTACCCCAGGGTCTGTATTATGTCTTTCTTTTTTGCTACTGGAACCCAGATTTCATTGGGGGCTGCAATGTGCCAATCCCAGGGAACAGATCGTGATCTGTGCAAATGCTAGTGAGACTCTGTGTCCCCACTTGTCCTCCTCCCTTGCAATGAGAGAGAGAGAAAGATGGAAGAGCTATATTGCCCAAGTACCCACATGTATCATACACTGTGTACATCCCTATGGGAATTCCCACTTCAACTCAACATCCACATTAAAAGAAGACTCCATATGACTGTGGCTATAATAACATTATATTGCAAATATTAAACATCTAACTCAAGGAACTACAAGGTGCAGAGTAGTCAAATACTTTTACTTGCAAGTGATAGCTTTTTGATAAAATGAATTCTTTGAACATTGTAACTGCTATCTCTTTCCTTTCAACTTTTGCCAATTCGTATCATCTTATGCTACTTTCTATTCAAAATGGAGTTTCCAAAAGATATTTAAAATATATATATATATATTGACTGCTTCTCCCATTTCATTTTCTTTCATTCTGCAGGTAGATAAGTAAGAAAAAGACAAGTGATATATGGGAGTGGGGGAATATCTGTATTTTAACAAGCCTCTAACAGATTCTCTCATGCTTGCTTTTCACAGAGAAATGTGCAGTGGATAACACAGACTAGGGTAGTCTCCCAGCTACTGAAGAGCATTCAAAGCTGTTGACGTCAGCCTGGAGGAAGGTTTTTAGTGACACAGGAAAGGGGTTGGTTTCTGAGCTTAGCCATCATTTTCATCAGGTATGGCATGGGGTCAAAGGTCACAAAGGTAGCAGAGATGACTAACACAGGGAATGTAAGAATCAAGGCTTGAAACCTGTAACAAATAAGGCCTATGATATAAAATCTACAAACTGAAATTTATTAGCAGCAGTTCATGCAAAAGACACGTCCTGGCATCTGGTCCTTTGGCTATGTTGACTTTTTTCAACCTTAGAGTTGGGTGCATTTTTATTTGCTCTGACAGAGGATGAGACGGCGGGATGGCATCACCAACTCGATGGACTTGAGTCTGAGTGAACTCCAGGAGTTGGTGATAGACAGGGAGGCCTGGCATGCTGTGATTCATGGGGTCGCATAGTGAGTGAACTGAACTGAACAAGAACTAATAACTTTATTTATTCCTTGTTCCAGTAAGACTTGTTTGCGTTAGTGGAAGCCACAGAAAGATCGATATTAGATGGGACTTTCCACCCAGGATGAAGGTTTTCTAAGAGAACGGGCTCCATCACTGGAGCGTCATGTGATAGCTGCTGCACTTTAGGGGCTTCCCTGGTGGCTCAGACAGTAAAGAATCCACCTGCAATGCAGGAGACCTGGGTTCGATCCCTGGGTTTGAGAGATCCCTAGAGGCAAGCACGGCAACCCACTCCAGTATTCTTGCCTCGAGGATCCCCATGGACAGCGGAGCCTGGTGGGCTACAATCCACGGGGTCGCAAAGAGTCAGACACGACTGAACGACTAAGCACAAAGCACGGTGAAAATACACTATATAATTTATCATTTCTAGAAATATAACTTCTGTAGGCTCTTTCAACATAATATATTCCTTCTGTGTCACCTGGAAAAATTAGAAAAGGATTTGTAGGCATTTACAAAAAGAAAAGAGAGTCAGACAGACAGTAGACAGACAGACATAGATAATACTGACAAAGTACTTACAACTTCCAGGTACTACTCTAAGCTCTTTATATGTATTTATTTAGTTAATTCTCATAAAATGACATGTATGAGGTGGATTTTCTAAAATATTTTTATTTACTTATTTGGATCTTATTTGCAGCAGGATCTTTAGCTGTGGCAGGCAAACTCTTAGTTGCAGCGTCTGAGATTTAGCTCCTGGACCAGGGATGAAAACCCTGGCCCCCTGTATTGGGAATGCAAAGCTTTAGCTACTGGGCTACCAGGGAAGTCTCAATGAGATGGGTATTATTATAACATTTAAAAAATGAGGAAACTGAGGCTCAGGGAGATGAAGTACTTGCCCAGGTGTACACACCAGTAGGTAAGGAGCTGGGATTTCTGACCCAGGCAGTCTGGTTGTAGGGCCAACATGCATAGCCACTGTCCACCCTGTCTCTTCAAACAGGAAAGTGCTGGGGGGTGAGGGGCGGGGGAGGAGTTGGCGCATGAGCAAGGGAAGAAGGGAGGTAAAAACGAAAGAGCAGATGATTAGAACAGAAGTCAACCTGAAGGAGGAACTAAGAAAACACAATTAAAATCATGGAAGAAAAAGGAACTTTTCTAAAAGCAAAGTATTACCAGGCTTTAGGCCAGAATGCAGCCATGCAAGAACATCCTTCTCAAGGGTTGACTCCCTGGGAGTCCTTCCTTTGGGGACTTCCGTTCCACCTCCCCTCCTCACAGCAGGTGGAAGGACCTCAACCCCCCTCAACTACCCCTCTCCCACACCCTCCTGTCCACCTGGCTACTGTCATCTTTGAGGAGTGAGACAAAGGCAAAGCCACTCCCTTCAAGATGCAGACGGGGTGGGCAGTGAAGGGTGGCAGAAGCCAAGGTCTGAGATTCCAAGGACAGAGGAGAAAAGGTCAATGTCTGGGATCGTGCTGTGCTTGTCTGCAAGGCAGAGACAGCTGAGAAACTGCCCACACTTTTCTGAAACTAGGCTTCGGAACTGAGAAAAGCCCCAAGGTTCTTAGATTCACCTACCTACTGGGTACTTCCTTTGCTCTTTCCCTTGAAGCCCCATCACTCATTTCAGAAGGAGACAGGTCACACTGTCTCCCTTCCCTTGGAAAAGTCCCCGGAAAGCCGGCGGCCCTCTCCTCCCAGGCTTTCGAGATGACTGGGTCACAGGACATCTAATTCAGAAACCCGGCCAGGGCCCCAACAGGCTCACAAGACCAACCACAGTTTCCCTGGCTCACGTGACAGACTTCTTCCTTCCAAAGTGCATCGGCTGGCATCTCTGAACAAACACCCGAAAGCTTCAACCCCAGATGCCAAATCCAAGAAATGGAGTTCCGCCAGGAACTAGCTCCCTCTTCCTGAGAGGTCAGAGGGTTTCAGTGACGCACTACCAGGATGCCCTTCCCTTTACCCTGCTTCCTCTAATGCCACGTGGTTCTCCACCCTCCCTTCTCGGCCATGTGGTTTCAAAGGGAGCTTCCAGAGCCTTCTCTCTTCCTCCTCATCCCTTTACTCATCAGCACCTGGCTATCAGCTTTTCAGACCTGCTACCCACAGCAAGTGCCAAGGTCCGTCCCCCACCTCCTCAGCTCCAGAGTAACCCAACAGGAGAGTCCTTTCCTAAAGCATAGGATGCTGATGTGCCCCCCACCCTACTTCTTTCCATGCCTCCCCAGGTCTCTACGGGAAAGAAGCAATAAGCATCTACTAAGTGCCCTTCAGGACACCTGGTGGGGTAGGGTGGACATTAGTCCCCCCATACGGCAGAAGAAAGGTCTGGGTCTCGCCTGGAGTCAGCCAGCAGGAGGTCGGAGGTTCAGACTTCCTGCCTCTAAAGTGCCTCCTCCGGCTCCACGTCCTCACTCTCCTCCCTCCCTCTGCAGGTCCTCTTCCTCCTCTGCCTCTTCTTGTGTGGCCCTCTCCCAAGGCTCTGTGTCGGGTCTTTTCCTTTCCACCTGCCTGGATGATTTCCTCTAACACCCCACCTCTGCTGTCACTACTTCCCAGCCAGTGACTCCCAGGCCACGTTCTGGGGCCCTGAGCCCAAGCCTCAGGTCCAGGTTTCCATTGTCCCCTTTCTGTCAGATGCCTCCACATGGATGGGTGGCTGACCCGGCCACTGGACAGAGCCGAGTCTGACTCCCCACCGGCCTCCACCAAGCCAGCGCCGGCCCTCTGACACTCCCAACATGGCCGTCTACCGCTCACTCCCCTTCCAGCCCACCTTCACATCACATCCAAATCAGTCACCCAGTCCTGGTCCTTCTGCCTCTGTCACAAGATTCCTCTCGTATCTGTCCCCACTGCCTCAGCCTTCATTGGCCTAAACAGCTCCAATAAAGGTCCCTCTGCTTCCAGAAGCTAACTACTCCAGTCTCCTCCCAACCAGCTATCTTCCTAAAGGTCAGATTGGGTCATTTCTCTCACAGAGAACTCCAGTGGGTACCACTTACTGAGAAAGCAGTATCAGTCCCAGACAGGCTCTCCATCTTGACCCTGTCTGCCTCTGACCACATTCCACTGTCATCTAAATCCTACCCCGTCTTCCAGGATGATGCTGTGAAAGTGCTGCACTCAATATGCCAGCAAATTTGGAAAAACTCAGCAGTGGCCACAGGAATGGAAAAGGTCGGTTTTCATTCCAATCCCAAAGAAAGGCAATGCCAAAGAATTCTCAAACTACTGCACAATTGCACTCATCTCACACACTAGTAAAGTGATGCTCAAAATTCTCCAAGCCAGGCTTCAGCAATACGTGAACAGTGAACTTCCAGATGTTCAAGCTGGTTTTAGAAAAGGCAGAGGGACCAGAGATCAAATTGTCAACATCCGCTGGATCATCGAAAAAGCAAGAGAGTTCCAGAAAAACATCTATTGCTGCTTTATTGACTATGCCAAAGCCTTTGACTGTGTGGATCACAATAAACTGTGGAAAATTCTGAAAGAGATGGGAATACCAGACCACCTGACCGGCCTCTTGAGAAACCTGTATACAGGTCAGGAAGTAACAGTTAGAACTGGAGATGGAACAACAGACTGGTTCCAAATAGAAAAGGAGTACGCCAAGGCTGTATATTGTCACCCTGCTTATTTAACTTACATGCAGAGTACATCATGAGAAATGCTGGGCTGGAGGAAGCACAAGCTGGAATCAAGATTTCCACGAGAAATATCAATAACCTTAGATATGCAGATGACACCATTCTTATGGCAGAAAGTGAAGAGGAACTAAAAAGCCTCTTGATGAAAGTGAAAGAGGAGAGTGAAAAAGTTGGCTTAAAGCTCAACATTCAGAAAACTAAGATCATGGCATCTGGTCCCATCACTTCATGGGAAATAGATGGGGAAACAGTGGAAACAGTGGCTGACGTTATTTTTCTGGGCACCAAAATCACTGCAGATGGTGACTGCAGCCATGTAATTAAAAGATGCTTACTCCTTGGAAGGAAAGTTATGACCAACCTAGACAGCATATTAGAAAGCTGAGACATTACTTTGTCAACAAAGGTCTGTCTAGTCAAGGCTATGGTTTTTCCAGTGGTCATGTGTGGATGTGAGAGTTGGACTATAAAGAAAGCTGAGAGCCGAAGAATTGATGCTTTTGAACTGTGGTGTTGGAGAAGACTCTTGAGAGTCCCTTGGACTGCAAGGAGATCCAATCAGTCCATCCTAAAGGAGATCAGTCCTGGATGTTCACTGGAAGGAGTGATGTTGAAGCTGAAACTCCAATACTGTGGCCACCTGATGCAAAGAGCTGACTCATTGGAAAAGCCCCTGATGCTGGGAAAGATTGAGGGCAGGAGAAGAAGGGGATGACAGAGGATAAAATGGTTGGATGGCATCACCAACTCAATGGACATGGGTTTGGGTGGACTCCGGGAGATGGTGATGGAGAGGGAGGCCTGGCGTGCTGAGGTTCATGGAGTCGCAAAGAGTCGGACACGACTGAGCAACTGAACTGAACTAAACTTCCAGGCACAGCCAAATGCCGCCACCTTGAGAAGGCTTTGCCTTTCTTACCAGCTCAAAGGAACTGGTGCTTCTTCTGAAATTCCTCAGCCCCTTTATGGGAACTGCTGTAGAGTTATTTACTGTCAAGATATTGTCATATAGGGGTTTCCCAGGTGGCTCAGTGGTAAAGAATCCACCTGCCAATGCAGGAGACACAAGAGACATGGGTTCGATCCCTGAATCAGGAAGATCTCCTAGAGAAGGAAATGGTAATCCACTCTAGTATCCCTGCCCAGAGAATTCCATGGACAGAGGAGTCTGGTGGGCTACAGTCCACGGGGTTACAAAGAGTCTGATGCAACTGAGCACACACGTTGTCATCCAGGCACCTGTAACATCTCTTTCACTACCAGACTGTGGGCTTTGTGTTCACAAGAGTCTGGACTCATCCATGCCGTACACAGTCCTCTGCACACAGCAGGTGTCCCAGTGGGCTGGCTGAACCCAAATGAAAATGACAATTCACAGAAAGGCCACCTTCTGCTGATGACTGAGTGCCTGCTTTGAATCTGGAAAGCAGCACTAAATTTTATCAGAAAAAGCCACATGAGTTCTACTCCATGTGGATTCTGAACAAGGCAGGTTTATATAATCAAGATATTTTGATCCCCATATTTTGGGGAAGCAGAATAAACTCAAGAAAGATGAAATAAAACAAAATAACCCATTCACCTCTCCTGCTGTGTGCTGATCAAGCAGCTGACATTTGAAAAGTACTTTTCACATAAGTCTCTTTAAATAACAATAGATATTGAGGCTAGATGGTGAGGCAGGCCCTGTCCTGATCAGTCCACATGTGTCCTTGTATTCATTAACGAATCTGATGAGCTGGGTTTGTGGATCCTTTTCTAGAAGTGTGTTAAGTAAGACCCTAGGAGGTTAAACAACTCAGCTGCGACCTCACAGCTGTTAAGTAGGGAACCTAAAATTTCAACCCAAGTCTCTTTGACTCCTCAACCCAGGCTTCTCCCAGTATCCTAAGCTGCACCAATTAGGCCCGAATTTAGCTCACTCCTTGGCCCTTCTCTGTCACCAATGTGGAAACTGGGACACAGAGAAAGAAAGGGAACATAATGCAGGGACTTTCACTCCTGAAGCGGCTCTGGCAGGGCCACTCGGATCCAGAGGACAGACAGGCCCTGCCCTGCTCTCCACACTCCTGACCACACACCCCTCACTGCCCAGCAACCAGGTCCCAGCACAAGGGGCCAGCGGGGAGAGGAGGAAAGAGGAGATTATGCAGAGGAACCTCAGAACTTGGTCTGGACAGAGTCAAGGCCACCCACCCAAGAGAGGCACCCTCTGTGGGGACTATAAAAGCCCATTCTCTTCACCCTCCACCCCACGGTGTGTGAGCAGCAAAGACAGGACTGTATTTCACTGTTCCTAGACTGCCGCTCCACTCATCAGCTTCTGCTTCCACCTCGGCCCAAGTGGAACAGATCAGATGAGAAAGTCAGTATGTTAGAGGAGAAACCGCAGACCAGATGAACACTGCAGGAGGTGGCGGTAGGGAGTGGAGGCCAAGGAGGAGCCAGTGCCTGGGGCCCTGGCGCTCAGTCCTTGGAGGCTCCAGAATTTGGAGGGCCCTCCAACAGCTCCCAACAAGGCTTGGCCTGATCGAGGCAGGAGAAAAGGGGACAGGGCACAAACTTTAAATGAATGACGTAGTGGGGCTTCCCGGGTGGCTCAGTGGTAAAGAATCCTCCTGTCAATGCAGGAGACACAGGTTTGATTCCTGTTCTGGGAAGATCCCACATTCATCAAAATAAGCCGTGTGCCACATCTATTGAGCCTGCGCTCTAGAGCCCGGGAACTGCAGCTATGGAGTCCATGTGCCGCAACTATTGAAGCTGGCATGCCCTAGAGCCCGTGCCCCACCACAAGAGAAGCCACTGCAATGAGAAGCCCGCACACCTCAATGAAGAGTGGCTAGCTCTCCCCTCACCGCAACTAGAGAAAAGCCCTTGCTGTGACGAAGACCCGCAACAGCCAAAATCAATAAATAAAATTGTTTTTTAAAAAAAGAATGACATAGTTGTTCAGGATGCAACATGAACCGGTCAGAACCTAACTGGCCCAAGATGGCAAAAGATTCAACTTCCAGTAGACCTTGGGCCTCATTATATGCTCATTATAATACATTAGCATATGCTAAATGGCACACCCAACAGCACCATGACAGTTCCAAAGCCAACCATAAAAGTGGGCACCTGCCCAATTCCTGGAAATCTCCACCCCTGCCCCAAAATAGTTGGGATAATCCCCCCACTCATTAGCCTGTGAAATTACCCAGCCCATAAAAACAAACCAACCTCATACCTCATGGCCTCTGGACTTCTAAGATGGCCCACACTCTGTCTGTGGAGTGTGTCTCTCCTTGAATGAACCTGCTTTCCCACTTAGCTCTCAGGGCAGAGCCCTCCTGCCTGCCCATTTGTGTCTTTCATGAGCATTCTATATCATTAATAATAAATCTACTTCTTGCCTATCACTTGGCCTCTTTCTGAATTCCTTCTGTGCTGAGACATAAAGAACCTGCTTCATTAAGGCCTGTGATCAGATGTGGGGTTTCCTTTTTTAATATTTATTTGGTTGCATCGGGTCTTAGTTTGCAGTCTGCAGGATCTTTAGCCAACTCTTAGTTGCCAAATCTAGTTCCCTGACCAGGGATCAAACCCAGATCCCCTGCATTGGGGGCATGAAGTCTTAACCCTGGACCACCAGGGAAGTCCCAGACTGTTTCAACTGGGAGACTGTGGGTTTGAGTCCCCTTCTAAGCCAGAGATTGTGGGTTCAAGTCCCATCTCACGTGCGGCTGAATTCCAGTCCCTTCCAAAGGAGAGAAGTTAGAAGACTTGGGCTCGAGTCCCAGCTGAGGTGAGCCTGGGTTCGGGTCCCAATCTGAAGTGTGTAGTTTCATTACTGCTTCAGCCCAGACATCTCGCTACTCTGAACATCCGCTCCACACAAGACCTATCGGTCAGTAACTAAGGCCTATGGAAACGAGCCCTTTCAGTTGGGAAGGTCAAACTCTGATGAGGTTCTCTCTCCCCTAGTCTTCTCAGACCCACCAATCCAGGGAGATAAGAACAAGCCTGTGGGGATTTCCCCGGCATTCCAGTAGTTAAGACCTCAGTTTCCAAGGCAGGGTGTGCAGGTTCAATCCCTGGTCAGGGAGCTAAGACCCCACATGCCTTGTGGCCAAAACAAACAAAGAAAAAATTGAACAGAAGCAAAATTGTAACAAATTCAATAAAATTTAAACTTTTAAAATGGTCTGCATCAAAATAATCTTTTTAAAAAATAAAGCTCATATTAAAAAAAAAAAAAAAGAACAAGCCTCTGACTTACAGGTTTGCATCTCTGAGCAAACTCTGAGAGATAGTGAAGGAGGACAGGGGAGCTTAGCATGCTGCAGTCCATGGGATCGCAAAGAGTCAGACATGACTGAGCGACTGAACAACTCCTTCCTCCTGACCTTCCAGAGCCATCTACTTGCCTTCTCTCTGAATCCCAGAGAAAGCTGGGCCTTAGTTGGGTAAGCTTGCTGCACTGACTGCTAGGCTCTGAGACCCCCACCCCAGATGGTCTAGTTAACAGGAGTCCCCAAGCTCCAGGCTGCAAAGTAGTACCTCCTGTCAGATCAGAGGTGGCATTAGATTAGAAATAAGTGCACAGTAAATGTAATGCACTTGAATCGTCCCCAAACCATCCCCCATCCCTGGTCTTTGGAAAAATTGTCTCCCACGAAATCGGTCCCTGGTGCCAAAAAGGTTGGGGACCTCTGCTCTAATACTTAAAAGACAATAAAGTGAAACTTGCCCAAGGTCTGGCAGATAGGGCAGTTTGACCCGACCTACCAGGCAGAGCCTCAAACCCCAAACAACATCCTGCAGTTTCTGCCTGAAGCACCATGGAAAAGTACATCCTGAGATGGTTGGGTGGCATCACCAACTCAATGGACATTGAGTCTGAGCAAACTCCAGGAGATGGTGAAAGACAGGAGAGCCTGGTGTACTGCAGTCTGTGTGGTCGCCAAGAGTCAGACACGACTGAGCTATTGAACCACCACCACCCCTGGTTGCTAATGTAGATCCACTGCCCTCTGCGAGCTCTTGTGTTAAGACCTAGAACCAGGACTAGAAGTCTGACCCAGAACAAGTCAAATGCAAGTACCAAGTAATGCTTTGCCAACTCTCCCTGCTTATTTATATTCCGCAGTTCGGCTGGAGTTCTGGAAACAGACTGCCTTGCAGCCAGTGGCCACTGACCTAATTCTTTATCTGGTTTTAACCAGATTAAGCCGAGGGATAGCTTGCAGCTCCAGCTGTGGATGGATGCCAGCAAAGCCACGGATGGGGCCGTTAAGCAAAGAGATTTTAAGTCAGTCCTGTCGAATTTGCGTGGTTCCAGCCTACACACAATTTTAGCAATGGTAGAAGGGCCCCACTCAGGAGGCAATGTGGCCAACACAGCCAGTGCAAAGAACTGGGCCTCGGTGTTTTCCTGTGACACTATAACTCACTGGAACCCATTCTCGGTTCTGCTGCTCAAGCCACAGCAAGAAAGAGACAATTAGTTGTTGTCACTAAAGGCATAGGATAATAAGTCAATTCCTGTGCATGGAGTGGAAAGAGGGGCTTGAATTTCTGGCAAGACAGAAACAGCCAATTACCATAAGTGTGTACCTTCAAGGAAGGCAGCATCTTCAAATTATCTAGGCAAGTCTGGATGTAACCATGGATTGTCTGCATGCAGAGTCTAGAGGGCATCGCAAAGGTCAGCCACCCACCCTAGCCTCTAGCCCTGGGCTGCGCAATATGGCAGCTGCTGACCATGCCTGGCGAGTCAGCACCTCCAGTAAGGCTCACCCAAATGGAAAGATGCCATAAATGTAAATACATGCTGAAGAGTGGCAGTTTGCAAAAGGACACCTCTTTATCCAGCCCTTACCAGAAAACGTTCCTATGCGGGTCCGTAAGAACTGCAGGTTCTTTCCAGGTGACAGTCGGGGGAGAAGTCACTGCCCCTATCATTGGTAGTGTGTCTTTCACTGTCTAAAAATGCTTTTGTACCATAATCTCATTGAACTGATTCCTATACCTGGGCAAATGTCATACTATTTTGAAAGACCTCCAAGGCAACAGAAAAACATATAATTTGACTAAATAAAAACCTGAAACTTAGTCACGGAGAAAAAATTATATTAAAAAGACAAGTAACATAGTGGAAAAAGCATTTGATACAAGTATGGTGTTTAGTCACTCAGTCGTGTCTGACTCTTTGTGACCCCATGGACAGAAGCCATGGATAGATAATTCACGAAAGGATCAATCAGGAAATAATTATCTACCCTTCAAGAATTCTCAATGAAACAATAAATTTTGTCTTGTTGTTGTCTAGCCAAATTGTATAAGGGCTTTCCTGGTGGCTCAGATGGTAAAGAATCTGCCTGCAATGCAAGAGACCCAGGTTTGAGCTCTGGGTTGGGAAGATTCTCTGGAGAAGGGAATGGCAACCCATTCCAGTATTCTTGCCTGGAGAATCCCATGGACAGAGGAGCCTGGTGGGCTACAGTCCATGGGATTGCAAAGAGTCAGACACAACTGATCAACTAAGCAACCCTTATGAACCCTTACAATTAGCCAAATTATCTATTAAAAATAAAAGAAAATGAGAACATCCAGTGCTGGGAAGGATGTGGTGAGAGGCGCTCTTTTGTATTAACATTGAGAGTTATGAAACTGGTGTTACTTTATTTTTTTCACAGATGGTGAAAACTATTTGGCAGTATATATCAGAGTATATAAAAATGGATAAAATCTTTAATCTATGAATTACAGTTTGAAGAATCTAGCCTAAGGAAATAGTCTCAAATGCAAAAAAGGTCAATGCAAATAATGTGCTTTAAAGCACTAATTAAAAGATGATGGATGAAAAAAGACTTAAATGATACATTAGTAATCAGTGTTAAAGCAGACTATATATATTTATCATAACATATTTTTGAAACAATAGTGTATATATTCACATTAGTATATATACTTTATATACATATATACACACACATAATATACAAGTGTATATGCATGATATATATAATACATATATACATATGTATGTATAGTCTATATACATAATATATACACTATATATAATATTATGTATATATGTAATATTATATATAGCATATATACATAATACATATATATATTCTCCCTTCTGGAGAAGGGAATGGAAAATATTCTTGCCTGGAGAATTCCATGGACAGAGGAGAATAACTACATACATGTCTGTGCATATCTATATATATGTATATTTTGCCTCAAAAAAAGCAAAAGAAAAATGCAATAAAGTAGTATAATAGTGTTTAATCTAAGGATAAGATTATGTGTAGATGATTTTTTTCCCTATATGTTCCAAATTTTCCATAATGATTATGTACTTCTTTTATATTCAGATAGAAATTTTAAAACTTTAAAATCCCCAAGGATTATTTTTATTGATTTTTGTTATTTTTAATGATTTCCTTTATTAACCTAACCAAATATCTAACTGCTTCAAAAATAGAAAAATCTAGCTATGGGTATTACTGTAAGTCGAATTTATTTTAAAAAGTATTTACCATGTTCTGGATTGCAATGCACAGACCTTAGGTCACCTGATGCTGAAGTGAAAAGCCCGTCAATAAGTCTGCAAGTCCCTGTGCATGTTACAATATTTAGCTGAAAACACTTGCTTCCGTGGGCATTTACTCTGAATTCAGGATCTCTGCCAGCTTCAAAGAGGAGGAAGAAAAAGGGGAAGGAGCAAGGACAATATGATAACCCGGAAGGGGGTGGCTGGTACATGCAAAACTCAGCAGAGCCAGGCAAAGAGACAGCAGAGAGGAGGAAGGAGAGAAAGGAGGAAGCTGTCATTTGCTTTGAAAAACTAACAACCCCCCAAATCTGACCATTTTCTACTTCTTTTAATGAAAATAATTCTGTTTATAGTGATAACCCTTTCTGTAATTACTCTTTTTCCACACTTTATTACCAGGAACCCAAATTATAATTGTCCTTCCTTTATTTGAAAGCTGCCAAATTGCTTTTATTTCTGCCTAACCCTGAATAATTCCACTTCTTTATACCTTCAGGAGTTAAATAGCTGGCCTGTGGTCCATTTACTGGCTATGTGTGTATGTGTGTGTGTTGAGGGTAGCCGTGGGTAAGCCTCCCCAAAAAAGGAAAGAAGGCAGGTGTGTGCATGCACGCTATGCTGCTTCAGTCATTTCCAACTCTACGTAACCCTATGGGCTTCCCCAGGTGCTCAGGAGTACAGATTCTGCCTGCAGTTCACAAGCCACAGGAGACACGGGTTCGAACCCAGGGTCAGGAAGATCCCCTGGAGAAGGGAATGGCTACCCACTCCAATATTCTTGCCTGGAGAATCCCATGGACAGAGGAGCCTGACGGGCTACAGTCCATGGGGTCACAAAGAGTCGGACACTACTGAATTGATACCATGGACTGTAGCGTGCCAGGCTCCTCTGTCCATGGGGATTCTCCAGGCAAGAATACTGGAGTGGGTTGCCATGCCCTCCTCCAGGGGATCTTCCCAACCCAGGGACTGAACTCGCTGCATTGGAAGGTGGGTTCTTTACCACGAACACCAGCTGGGAAGCCCAAGAAGGCAGGTAAATCTATCTTATTTTCTTATCAAGTGAACCTCCAGGTAACTAGACTAACAATATTTGCTAGGAAGAAGGTTTGACTATAGAATACCCTTAGCAGGATGTCTCTAGCCATAGGATGACTTGGACTCAAGACATCAAATATCTTTGGGGTATAGTCACTGGAGAATGTCACATATTCTACAGAATAACGAGGGGGCGTACACCAGAGCTCTTTCATAATTTAAATGCTTTGCACTGTGTGAGGTAACCCCGTGAACCTCGCCTAGTATTCTGAGTCAGGGGTACATGTCCTGTGGGATGCAGGGACCCCTGGGAGACATTCTCAGTGTCCCAGACTTCTCTCTACTTCTCCCAAGCTTCTCAACTGTCTGTGTCATTGAAAGTGCTAGTAAAGCCTGGAAGAGGTGGTGGTTTAGTCGCTCGGTCGTGTCCGACTCGTTGCGACCCCATAAACTGTAGCCTGCCAGGCTCCTCTGTCCGTGGGATTTCCCAGGCAAGAATACTAGAGTGGGCAGCCATTCCCTTTTCTAGGGGATCTTCCTGACCCAGAGATCGAACCTGGGTCTCATGCATCACAGGCAGATTCTTTACCAACTGAGTTCTCAGGGAAAGTTTGACGCTGGGTAAAATCTATGATCCATGTGAATCTGATTTAACAATCTACGTTCACCCCACCTCTCCCCTCACTTGATCCCTACTTTCTAATTTTTTTGTATTTTCATTGTCTACTCCAGACCTGCTCTAAGTGATCTATGTATGTCCTTTTGAAGACATGGACCTGTAAACTGAACCACTGCCCAATCACTCGAAGAACATCTCCAGCATATTATACCCCCACGGGCACACCGTGGAGTCACACAGACCCTTTCAAAAGAGACACAAAATGCTTGCTCTGTCACCTGTCAATGATAACAGGGTTCCTATAACAATCGGAAGTTATTATTTAGAGTCAAGCCTTGTAAAATATTTTTCCTTACAATGCCAGTATCTCGCCTGCTGTCCATGTTTTACCCCTCTACCGTCTTCAGCAGAACCCAAAGATGCCGCTCCCCCTACTCAAGTGTTTGAAGGTGACTCTGACAAAGCCCCAAGCCTGATGTAATGCCTCCGCCTCAAGGCAAAATAATGGTTTAAGTGGAAGCAGTCCTGTAATTGCCTGGAAACACACTGGTTAACACATGGTTTATAATTACTCCAGTCTTCACTGCCTGTCATAGATACATGGATGACCCTTTGTCAAGCCAATTAGGAAGCTGCCTTCATGAATCCTAAATTCCGCAGCCATTTCCAGTTTTCCAGACCTCTGCCTTGTCAGTCACCTGCCTGTTTCCTTATTAACATGGCAGGCTTTAATTAATTCAAACAAAGCCCCTAAAACAATCCCTCTGCATTTAAAATTCTCAGATTGTTAAAACAGTGGCACCCATCCATGGTAAAATTAACATGTTTAGAAATGCTAGGGTGTTTTTTAAAATGTTGACTAATCTAACATGATACATAATTTCTAGGCATTTTTCAAAAGAAAAAAGCATCAGGAATTGAAAGCTGTTTTGCACCCATAAATGAAAAGGCTCGAAGGGTCTCTCAGGTTCCAGAGAGGATGTCTTCTTCCAAAGTATCATCAAGCAGTGGATGTGGGGAGCCCTCCTCAAGGGGGGTTGATTATGTGTCCTTGTTGTTTGAAAAATTATATCTGCCACACAAGCATTTGAGCCAAGTGTGTTGCTGTTGTTTGGTTGCTAAGTCGTTTCCTACTCTGGGACACCATGACTGCAGCATGCCAGGCTTCCCTCTCCTTCACTATTTCCCAGAGTTTGCTCAAATTCATGTTCATTGAGTCAGTGATGCTATCTAACCATCTCATCCTCTTCTGCTCTTCTCCTTTGGCCTTCAATCTTTCCCAGCATCAGGGTCTTTTCCAATGAGTTGGCTCTTTGCATCAGGTGGCCAAAGTATTGGAGCTTCTGCTGAGCACCAAACCACAAGCAAAGCTTGGATGGCATCAAGCCAGATACTAAATATTTTAGGGTTTACAAGACACATTTAATGGCTTTTCATATTTCACAACACATATTTTACAAAACATATTTCATATGTTTACAAGACGTATTTAATGGTTTTTTGAGTAGTCATGTATGGATGTCAGAGTTGGACCATAGAGACAGCTGAGTGCCAAAGAATTGATGCTTCTGAACTGGGGTGTTGGAAAAGGCTTTTGAGAGTCCCTTGGACTGCAAGGAGATCAAAGCAGTCAGTCCTAAAGGAAATCAGTCCTGAATATTCATTGGAAGGACTGATGCTGAAGCTGAAACGCCAATACTTTGGCCACCAGATGCGAAGAGCTGACTCATTGGAAAAGTCGGACACAACTGAGCGACTGAACTGAACTGAACTGACAGAACACAAGGTCTTCATCACAATTACTCATCTTTGTCACTGAAGCACCAAAGCATCCAGAAAACACATACAAACAAGTGGGAGTGTCTGTGTTCCAATAAAACTGGAATTTGGCCCGTGGACCACAGCTTATCTAGACTGTGGAGAGAGACGTGGCATGGAGGAATCCAGTCCACCTGACTTACTCTCAAAAACACTCCCACCCCCATTTCCACAGTGCACACATCTCACTCAAAGGAGGTCTGAATCCTTAAAAATGCAGATACGCAGGATGACAGCACTTAACGTTTCTTACGTTAAAAGCCGCATCAGTGCTCCATGGTTCACAGGCCGTTAAGCACAGACACTTCTGAGACCATGTCCTCACCTCGCCCTCTAAGTTCTTGCCTTTCCTCAGACCAGAGCAGTTTCAATAGATCTGTTTTCTGGTAGGTTTCATGGAAGAGGGAAGTGTGAAGAGTTCCAAAAATAACAGAAAAAAAGTTTAAAAACCACACACATACACCAAAGCATTGACCCATGGTCAAACTTTCAGTCACGATGTCAACATGAGAACTATTTTAAGGGTGTTGAGAATTGTCAAGCATCTGAGACTAGACTCACAAGCTTAGAAACTAATATGGTCTCCTGCCACAGTTTCACGAGTGCTGGCAAAAGACACAAGACTCCAGGGTCAGAAACAAAGAATCCAGCAGGAGCAGATCAGCATTCTTCATGCCAAATCCCACCCAGTAATGAGAAGAGAGCTAAATGATGCCTACACGTGCAGTAGGCTACATTACAGGAAAGGAACCCTAAACTCATGGAACCTGAGCTTTTATAATGGGAAAGACCCACCCGCCCTTTGCTCCAGAGGAGACCTGGCTCTACCTCCCAAAGCTGTTCACTGTAAAACATCCTGACAAGACAGTCCAGACAAAGGGCAGACAGTGTCTCTGCTCGGGGTGTGTGCAGAGATCAGGATTCCCGTGGAGATGTATCTCGCAACGCGGAGGAGAGGCACAGTGGAAGGCCAGGCCTGCTCAGGACTCCCAGGGAGTGCAAGTTGCCCAGATTAGAAGTAACTGGGGCCAGAGAAGAACAGATCTTGCAAAGGAACAAATTAGCATTTCCTATTTGATTAATTCAAAAGCACTCCCTACCCCTCTTAGAATTCAAAATCCTCACAGTGCCTATCAGGTCCTTGCCAGTCTGCTCAGCGTCATGCAGCAGAGATCCTCCCCTGGCTCCCTCTGCTGCAGCCACACTGGCCCCCTTGCTGTCCCCACACACACCGTGCTCATTCCTGCCTCTGAGCCTCTGCACGTGCTGTTCCCTCTGCC
This sequence comes from Bubalus kerabau, assembly GCF_029407905.1. Lineage (NCBI taxonomy): Eukaryota > Metazoa > Chordata > Mammalia > Artiodactyla > Bovidae > Bubalus > Bubalus kerabau. The sequence continues at coordinate 158,095,796 of NC_073626.1, forward strand.
TGGAATGCCCTTTACAAGGCTCAGTTCCCAGCCCAATCAGGTCTCTGCACTGAGCCCAAAGTCACTTTCTGTTCCCTCGTATTATCTTATTTTTCTTCCAAATGCTTATCACAACTGAAAGGGGAGAAGGTTTTGTTACCCTAAAACATATCTCTTTGGCATAAGGATTATTGGGTTGGCCAAGAAGTTCATTCAGGTTTTTCCATAAGATGTTCCAGGAAAACCTGAATGAACTTTTTGGCCAACCCAATATTTGAGGGTAAAGGCAATCAAAACCCATCAGATTTAAGAAAAGTCAACCACCTAAATTTATATTGGAAAGGTGGCCTGTACCCATAATTATTTTTTATCTAGAAAACTTATCTGCATAACAAGGAAACTTGTTTTTCAAACATTTCCTCTGCCGTCCCATGAATGACTTTCCTCCAACTTTGAACCCCCAGAATCCTACACCCCTTTTCTTCATTCAGGATGTTACATAAACCTCAATTATGTGGTTGCCCTTTGAGTCTTCATATCTTTATGGGAATCTCATATATACATAATTAAGTTTATTTTTCTCCTGTTAATCTGTCTTATATCAATTTAATTATCAGTCCAGCCAAAGAAGGGAAGAAAGGAAAATTTTTCCACCACTACATAACCTCGTGTTGTTGCTCAGTCATTAAGTTCTGTCCAACTCTTTGTGACCCCATGGACTGCAGCATGCCAGGCTTCCCTGTCCTTCACTATCTCCTGGAGTTTGCTCAAACTCATGTCTAATAAGTTGGTGATGCCATCCAACCGTCTTCATTCTCTGTTGCTCCCTTCTCGACTCCTGCCTTCAATCTTTCCCTGCATCAGGCTCTTTTCCAATAAGTCAGCTCTTTGCATCAGGTGGCCAAAATATTGGAGTTTCAGCTTTAGCATCAGTCCTTCCAATGAATATTCAGGGTTAATTTTAATCTTTAGGATTGACTGATTTGATCTCCTTGCTTTCCAAGAGACTCTCAAGAATCTTCTCCAATACCACAATTCAAAAGCATCGACTATTTGGTGTTCAGCTTTCTTTACGGTCCAACTGTCACATCCATACATGACTAATGGAAAGACCATAGCTTTGACTATCCAGACCTTTGCAGGCAAAGTGATATCTCTGCTTTTTAATACACTATCTACGTCTGTCATAGCTTTCCTTCTAAGGAGCAAGCAAAACCTACATTATTTGTTATCAGTGTCCTTTTAATAGAATGTAAGCTCCCTGAGGGCAGGCTCTTTAAACACTGCTATAACCACAGGGTCTACATCTGATGACCAAACAAAGTAACTATTTTTGGTCCCCATTATGGGTTGAACTGTGTCCCCACAAAATTTGTATGCCAAGTCCTAACCCCCAGTGCCTCAGAGTGTGACTTTATTGGGAAACAGTGTCTCTACAAAAGTGATCAAGTTAAAATGAAGTCATTAAAGTGAGCCCTAATCCAACATGACTGATGAGCTTACAAGGAAGGCGACATGTGCCAGAAGCACACTGTACACGGCCACGATAGGTTAAAAAGGTGACAGATAGTGCCAGACGTCCCTGGTGATCCAATGGCTAAGACTCCACACTCCCAGTTCCAGAGGCCTGAGTTCAATCCCTGGTCAGGGGACTAGTCCCACATACCACAGCTGAGAGCTCACACCCCACAATTAAAGATGTCATGTGCCTCAACAGAGATGAAAGGTCGTGTGTGAGGCAACAAAGACCAGGCGCAGTCAAATAAATAAACACTTTAAAAAAAGAAAGGAAGGAAGGAAGAAAACAAGTCACTGCAATGAAAAAAAGAAGAAGCAATAGTAACTACTCTCCACCCAATAGAGAATGGTCCCTCTGAAACACTTCAGCGTGTACCTTCTAGTGCTTTCTGTTCAAAGTGTTAGTCATTCAGTCGTGTCTGACTCACAGTGACCCCGTGGACTGTAGTCTCCCAGGCTTCTCTGTCCATGGAATTCTCCAGGCGAGAATACTGGAGTGGGTTGCCATTCCCTTCTCCAGGGAATCTTCCCCACCCAGGGATCCAACCTGGGTCTCCTGCATTACAGGCAGATTCTTTCCTGTCTGAGCCACCAGGGAAGCCCAAATATGTTTGGAGATGCTTTCTATCCCCCAAATGTCACTTTAAAGCAGGTAAAAGATAAACAGCATGTCATGGATCAAAATACGAAGGTGAGAACTGAAGCATCAATGAAAATGCTGCGAGTTCAAAAACACTCAGCAATGAAAAACCTAGATACATGTGGGCTTGAGCCAGTTCCTCTCAGTGACTAAATCTTAGCCCGCATCGGCCGAGACGTTCACTTTAAATACAAGCCCAGACGGGTGAAAATATGAGCAAGCAAAATGCAGAGAAGGATGGACAAAAAAAATCAGGTTCTGCTTGTTTCCCTGCTGGGACACATTACAAGGCCCTGCCCTCTGCTTTCCATGGCTGGAAGAAGAGCCAGGAGCAGGAGAAACCAGAGAGGAAGGAAAGACCTTTCCAAACTAGGGCAGAACAGGCAGAGTGAGTGATGTGAACGGCAGCCAGTGTTTCCACATCAGCAGAAGATCTGCCAGCTCGAAGGGAGATGGTGTTCAAATGTCCCTGCCTTACCTGACCTCAGTCAGATGGCTAGCATATCCAGGCACCCCCAGCTCACTGTCCACATTCTTGTGCAGCTCAAGGCTGGTGCTTGCTGTGCTTGATGCTGACTGCCAGTCCATGCCAAAGTCCACTCCTTTCAACAATTCAGCCTGTAGGCCCCACAAAATCCTTTGGGATAAGAGGCAGACTGGCTCATCCAGTGCCCTGACCTCAGACAAGATTCTGTCCCTACCCCAGGAATCTCACATGGCATGCTTCTTGGCAGTGTTTCCAAGGTGATGAGGTTGCTCCAACCCCAGTTCAGGACCAAAAACCACAGTGACAACAGGCATGAATACATCTGGATGCCCAGCAAGAAACCACTACACTGAGGGACCTCTCTGCTCAGAAAACCTCCGCTCTTCCTCACATTTCACCAGTGATGATGAGTTCAGGATCACACATTTCCTCCTTCAAGTCATTCATACTCTTCCCTGAATTCCTCTAGCTTTGACCTAATACTGTTTCTTTTTAAATTTCCAGTTGAGCTGAGCCTACAGAGATTAAAAGGATGTTGAATTGGGTGGAAAGATGGGAGGAAAAAAATGTTAGTGATGGGATAACTGGGGGGTAGGGGGCCCAGGCTTGATGAGGAGCTAACAAAAGAAGCACAGCCAGAGGGTACCATGAGAAGAATCCTGGCGGGGGGTGGAGGCAGGGAGGTCGAGAAGTCAATGGGGCCCCAGAAAGGCAGGGAGAATAGTTCTGCACTCGAAGTCTGCCCATCTTGGGGGTGACAAATACATCCCTGAGCTCAGTCTTACTTCAAGCAGTCTCCTGTTTGCACATCACCTTTTTCCTCACATCCCATCACCCTTCCCTCCAGGCTTCTGCCTAGAGGCAAATGGACGATGGCTGAAAAGCATGGCCTACAGTCATTTCCCAGAAGGAAAAAATACAGAAACCGCACTGACTTTAGACAGATGATAGTCTATGCAGTGTAAGATGACAAGAGAGCATTTTAAAACTTATTTTCGCACATTGCCAAGGCTGGGCTGGAAGAGCAGACACCCTGACCAGTCCTTGGTCTGAGGGTCTCTCTCTTCTTACAAGCTGTGGACACTCCCATCCATAGCTCTCCTCGGAGTCCACCAAGCTTTAAGTGACTGCTGGCAAAGAGCCAACAGATAAAAGCTCGTGTGCCTGAAGCATGTCCTGTGTTTAACAACAAATTCAACCGCAGGGGCATTTTATTTCGACCACTTGTACATGGTTTCAAAACTTCTGGTAAACTCGCCAAGGCTGGCAAAAACAAGTAAGAGGAAAAACTAAACTCCGAGAGACTGAGATGCATTCAACTGCACAATGAAACAAAAAGTATCCTGGTGGGTCCGTGAGCCCTTCCTCCTGCCTGGCCCCTCCCTGATGACTGCCCAGCATCGGGGCCTGGGGAAGCGGCAGGAGCACAGGATCTTTTGGTTCTTGGATCCACAGCCAGGACAGACGACGTGGGGCCCAAACACACACTGCTCACTTCGTGTGGCCTCCTACCGCAAACCACATCCATGAGAGCAGGAACCAGGTAAACTTGACTCAGGCCCACTGAAACTAGTTCCAAGTTATTTACTTTTTTAAGGTTTTGTCTATGTTTACTTAATAATAATAATAATAATAACTCGGAGCCAGTTTCAGTGGATTTTTCTTTTTAAATCCTTGTTTATGCTTACCTACCTACTCCAGTTATGCCTTAAATCAAATCCCTAATGATTATACAGTGGAAGTGAGAAATAGCATATTAAAAAGCAGGGACATTACTTTGCCAACAAAGGTCCGTCTAGTCAAGGCTATGGTTTTTCCAGTAGTCATGCATGGATGTGAGAGGTGGACTCTAAAGAAAGCTGAGCACTGAAGAATTGATGCTTTTGAACTATAGTGCTGGAGAAGACTCTTGAGAGTGCCTTGGACTGCAAGGAGATCAAACCACTCCATCCTAAAGATCAGTCCTGGGTGTTCTTTGGAAGGACTGATCTGAAGCTGAAACTCCAATACTTTGGCCACCTCATGCGAAGAGTTGACTCATTGGAAAAGACCCTGATGCTGGGAGGGATTGGGAGCAGGAGGAGAAGGGGACGACAGAGGATGAGATGGCTGGATGGCATCACTGACTCAATGGACATGAGTTTGATTAAACTCTGGGAGTTGGTGATGGACAGGGAGGCCTGTCATGCTGCAGTCCATGGGGTCACAAAGAGTTGGACATGACTGAGCAACTGAACTGACTGATCCACTCCAGTACTCTTGCCTGGAGAATCCCATGGACAGAAGAGCCTTGTGGGCCACAGTCCATGGGGTCACACAGAGTCAGACACGACTGAGCAACTAACACACACACACACACATTTAATTTTCAAAAAATATTTTAATGTTGTTGGAGTATAATTAATTTACAATGTTCTGTTAGTTTCAGGTGTACTGTAAAGTGAGTCAGTTACACTTATGCAAATAGTCATCACTTTTTAGATTCTTTTCTCACATAGGTTATCAGATAATACTGGGTAGAGTTCCCTGTGCTATTCAGTAGGGCCCTTCGGTCATCTGCCTTATATATAGCAGTACTGGTGTGTGCATCCCAAACTCCTGATTTATCCACACACCCCTCAACATTTCCTCTTTGGTACCCGTTAAATTTTTTTTCAACATTTTTAAATCTGCTTCTGTTTTGTAAATGAGTTCATTTGTATCTTTTTTAAAAATTAGATTCCACATATGAGTAGTATCATATGGTATTTGTCTTTCTCTGTATGTCTTCCTTCACTTAGTATGATAATCTCTAGGTCTAGGCTCTAAGTTATTTAATAATGACAACAGCAATGTGGTAAACAAGCTTGGGAGTGACTTTACCTCACCTCATTTCTAATTAAACAGAAGGATTATTTCAAGAGGGCAGACCCAGTTTGTATTCATTCATAAGCCACCTGACCTGCCTTTTGTATTGCAAACCCATCAAAGGGCACAGCTCTCTCCAGGGTGGGGGGACAGCATGGTCACATGGTCTAATTATGATGTAACAACAGTTACCCAGGGACTGAATACCTAAATGGAAGGGTGGTTTCATATCAAGAAAAACATGATCTCCTTTCAGAACACTCTGGGGATTTTAGGGCGGAGAAATGACAGATCTGGGCCCCCAACAGAACCGGGCAGGTGCTGCCATCCACCTCGCCTCCCCGCCAGCTCCCAATCCCTGCATCCACTCAAAACCAGAAAGCTGTTCTTACAGAGGACTCCCCATAAGCCTTCCGAGATTCCCCAGCTGAGCACATTCACACCCTGCAGTCCCAGCGCACCAGTATCCAGGGCTCTGGCAGGCTCTGTGCAATTAAGAGCCATTTTCAGTTACTCTAAGACAAGCAAGACCAATCAAAAGAAGCGGCGGGGGAGGGGTAGTGGAGAAGGTGGGGGTGGGGAGGCAGCGGACAACCACAGCTCTGTTAATTACCATGTGAATTCACAGGCAGTTGGAGGGGAGGTAAGCTCCAGAGAAAGAGCCTGCTTTATCAGATGAATCTTAGAATGTTAAAAAGATAAATACCAACTGACAGCTTCATGCACATTCTGCCCTCCATTCCGGCAGGATTCCTCAAAGCGTGCTCCAGTTCCTCCTAAGCGCTCTCTCATTTTCTCTTCTAATCTCTTGTCTCTCTCCCTTCCTCTCTCTCTCCTTCTTCCCACTTCTTCCCCTTTCTTCAACATACCCACACTAAAACAAGACAGAAAGACCCAGGGAAGTAGCCTCCACAAAGTGTGCTGTGAAATAATTATTTTATACCAAGTAGACGTATACAGAAGCAACACACATGTATGCACTGCCGTCAGACAGTACAGAAGATTATGGAATTCAAAGAGAATGTATCCTTTTTTCCACCCACTTCTACTCCCCAGAGGTCACCAAGACTTAAAAAAAGTTCATAGGTGACCTTCCTACGAAGAAGTTGTTAGTTATATATTAGCATACATATACTTTTATACAAATGGGACATTTTTCTACATATTATTGAGAGGGTAACAGGCAGGAAGGCCAAGGGTATCCAAATGGAGGAAATAGCCTGCAAGTGTCAGACATTTTTATCTCTCTTAAGCAGCAGGAGGAAACAAACTAGCAATATTTTTTTCCTTCTCTATACAAATTTTAAAGAGAGGTTTCTCTTAAAATACTGTGTTGCCATAATGACACCTGGTTTCACCTGAAGTTAGCTATTCTTGAGCCTAGAGATAACCAATGCCTTTTTCTTATGGAAATGTTTGTCTTAAGCTATGCTAATGTACTACGCCTTTACCCCAAACTCTGTCTCCAAGTCGGTTCTGCCTCTTGGCCCAAAACCTACTTGACAAACCAGTTTGTTATACTCAGATATTGTTCCCCTAATCTATGTAAATGAAACTATTTGTATGGTGGTCTGCCCTTCTTTAAGATTCAAGTTAATTATTTTATGGCCCAAGATTATCCCAAAATGCATCTTATGGGCGAGGGGCCTGGTGCTATTCGGAATTATAAGACATTCCTTTCTTTCATTAACAGACTGCTAGTGACTATATAACATCCAGCTGAAGACTAGCAGGGGGGTGCTCTTTCTGCCCCCTTCTGATGCCTATGTCAGAAGCTTTCTCTATCTCCTTTATGCTTTAATAAAACTTTATTACACAAAAGCTCTGAGCGATCAAGCCTCGTCTCTGGCCCCGGATTGAATTCTTCTCCTCCGGGGGGCCAAGAATCCCGGTGTATTCGCATGATTCAACAACAACCTTTCATTATACATACCCACTTGGCAATAGATCATAACTATCTTTCCAAGCCAGGATCTGTAAATCCTACGTCATTATTTCTCAAGATAAATATTTTAATGCAATATTTTTTTTAAATAACAAAAAAATACACAATGAACAAATAATAACATTTTTCAATACAAACAGTATAACTGACCTTTCTTTTTGCCTCAAGCTTCAAACTGGCTCATCACAGCACTGCTTTCTTTTTTTTTTTAAACCTCATTATTTTTTAACCATCAAAGATTTTTATTTCAGATGTTTACTTTTCAAAATACTACTGCAAAGAACACGTATCTTTGTTTAACGGTAAAAGAATATGTACAGGATGGACTGCCAACAGCAGAACTGCCCAGTGAGTTGATGTAACTTGGATTTGATACTTAGGCTACTCCACCTTAAAAGAATTTCAAGCCAATGAATGGGGCCAAAAGGACTGATGAGGAAGTAAGGAGCTATTTTGATCACAAGGGATACCACTCAGAGGCCACCACTTCCCCTGGGCTCTCTCCTTTCTGCCAAGAGGAAAACATATACTTTGCTGAAGGCTGCCACAGTCTATTTAGGCAGAGATTCCTCAAAGCTCAACAGCCTCCTCAATTTCTATGCTCTCAGTCCAGCTTTATATATTAAATAACAAATTAAGAAAATGAATGTGTCTTCCATTTTAGAAGTGTAGCTGTCCATAGGCAACACACATGACATCACTATTGGACTGAGAAAAGAGTCAAGGGGTTCCATGGGAGAAAATGGGATAGGGAGGACTTGCCGAGCCTTGGCAATGCATTAAATCATATCTGCAATAATTCTACATAGATTATTTCACTGGAACTGAAATGTCTAGAGATCTTACCTTCCATTACTAATCTGCTGGCTCTGTTGGGTATCTGCCTAGCCTCTTCAGTTTAAAATATCTGAAATATCTCCCTTGATCTCTGGAGAAGGAAATGGCAATCCACTCCAGTATTCCTGCCTGGAGAATCCCATGGATAGAGAAGCCTAGAGGGCTACAATCTGTGGGGTCGCAAAGACTTGGACATGACTTAGTGACTAAACAAGCAGCCCCTGCTCTCAGTCTGCTGCTGCTGCTGCTGCTAAGTCACTTCAGTCGTGTCCAACTCTGTGTGACCCCATAGATGGCAGCCTAGATTCATCTAATATTACATTATTCTGGATCTCCCTTGATGCCATATCCTATTGCCTGCCCTCCCAAATCCCTGCTTATGTCCAGTTCTTGAAGCTACAATCACCTGGAGGTGATGTTCAGAAACCTCTATCCACCACCATCAAGGGGCCAGGTGTCCTAACCAAATCAGAGGAATAACTTTATACCGGGGGTGAAAGTTCTAGGTTATCACATCTGAAGGACAACAGCTGTCAACACGGTATATGGATGGCTTCCCTGGAGACTCAGTTGTAAAGACACACAGGAGGTTCAATCCCAGGTCCGGGAAGTACCCCTGAAGAAGGAAATGGCAACCCACTCCAGTACTCTTGCCTGGAAAATTCCATGGACGGAGGAGCCTGGTAGGCTACAGTCCATGGGATCGCAAAGAGTTGGGCACGACTGAGCAACTTGACTTGGCTTGGCCTGCAGAAGAAAACGGCAACCCACTCCAGTATTCCTGCCTGGGAAATCCTATGGACGGAGGAGCCTGTCGGGCTGCAGTCCACGGAGTTGAAGAGTCAGACACGACTTAGTGACCGAGCTCGAGCACAATGTCACGTACTGAGAGCAGCACTGGGTGCACAGCAAGTGCTCCACTGATGTCAGCGCCGCTGGTCTCCGATCCCTCTTCCCCAGGCACCTTCCAGTGTGGTCACTAGTTTCCTTTACGTACTTCATTATATGGGAGAGGCTGGACAGATTAGTCAACTTTATGGCCCATCAAATGGTTACATACATTCGGGTTTACATGGCAGTCTCTTGCAAATTTGGTTAGTGTTAGTAAAATCCTCGATGATGGTTCATCTGTGTGGCAAGTTGGCTGAGTCACAGTGCCCAGATATTTGGTCAAATATTCTGGCTGTTTCTCTGAAGGTATTTTGGTGTAAGAGATTAATATTTAAATTATCATACTGGGAGTAAAGCAGGTTACTCTCTATAATGTGGATGAAGTCAAAGTCGCTCAGTCATGTCTGACTCTGCAACCACATGGACTATACAGTCCATGGAATTCTCCAGGCCAGAATCTACTGGAATGGGTAGCCTTTCCCTTCTCCAGGGGATCTTCCCAACCCAGGGACTGAACCCAGGCCTCCCACATTGCAGCCTGATTCTTTATCAGCTAAGGAAGGAAGCTCAATGTGGGTGGGCCCTACCTAATCACTTGAAGGTAGTGATTAAAACAAAGATTACCCTCCTCTCTGCAGGAAGGAATTCTGCCTTTGAACTTGAATTGCAACTACCCCTAAATCTCCAGCCTCCCCCATCAGATGCTGACTCACCAAGCCTCCACAATTGTGTGAACCATTTCCTTTAAACAAAAAAATGTAAATAAATAGGTAAATATGATAGAATGATAGAGACAGTAAAATAGAGAAGTAGAGAGAAATAGATATAGGGGTAAATACACAGATATAGAGATATAGATACACACACACACATCCTCCTGCTTCTGTTTCTCTGAATAATATGCCCCCTAAGTTGAAACAGCTCTGTGTGCCCTGAGAAAATCAAGTGCACAGACCTGCAAAGCTGATCACTAGATCTGGGGCGGAAGTGACACACCCAGGGTATCATAAGCCTGTGAGATTTGCATGAGCAAGCAACCAGGCCCCCTGGCGTACATGCCCATCATGTTGACCTAAGAACAGTTGTGAAATTGAAAGTGGGTCCTTACTTTGATGAAAGCAGAAATTCTAACTGCATGGCAAATAGAAATCAGTTTGTCCTTGTATTGAGTTGAGAGGAAGGAGACGCAGGAAGAGCATAAAGGAGTTTTCTGCATTAACACTAAATAAACATCTAGACTAGAAAATACTTGACTCTCAGGGATATGAAGAACCGAAAGTACTCATCTGAAATCAAGCTTGCCTAACTGAACATTAGACACATTGTTTTTAATGAAATTAACCAATAAATAGGTTAGACACATTAGGCAGAATTTTGTTGAAACAAACCCTAAATAGCAGATACCTTGAAAAATTAGACACACTGGTATTTTTTGAAGAGGGAAATAAGCTGGAAAGTGTTTTACAATCTTCTGTATAAAGTTCTAGGGCCATAGACTTATTTTACCACATGATTATTTTTGCTCCCATTTAAAATATAGAACAGAGACAATCATATAGCTATCTGCCCTAAATCCTCACATCTTGTAGCTCTTCTTCTCCTCCCCAGAGGGAAGGGCATCGAACCCTGAGTCACAAGCCCATTTCTGGGATGCTATCAGGAAAAGAAAACCTCTTAGGGTCTCTCTCTCACATTCTGTTTGTTTTGTTTTGTTTTTGGCTGAACAGGGTCTTAGTTGTGGCATGCAGGATCTTTACTTGTGACATGTGGGATCTAGTTCCCTGACCAGGGATTGAACCTGGGGCCCCATGCATGGGGAGCTCAGAGTCTTAACCACTGAACCACCAGGGAAGCCTCTCTCACTTTTTTTAAATAAATAACTCATCTATATCAAAAAACTGCTGTGAAAATCCAGGTATTCTGTGGAGGAGTCTCCCTGACTCTACACAGGCAGGTATTTCTGATGATCTCAATTGTTCAAGGAAAAACCAAAGTCATCACAGAAGTAGTTCACTGAAGGCTTAATTTGCTGATAATCCCTCATGTTTCAAATTTATAACTAGTTAACTATAACTTTAAAAAATACAACTTGAGGCACTTGGATCACAACAAACTGTGGAAAATTCTTCAAGAGACAGGAATACCAGACTACCTCACCTGCCTCCTGAGAAATCTGTATGCAGGTCAAGAAGCAACAGTTAGAACTGGACATGGAACAACAGACTGGTTCCAAATCGGGAAAGGAGTACGTCAAGGCTGTATATTGTCACCCTGCTTATTTAACTTATATGCAGAGTACATCATGCAAAATGCCAGGCTGGGTGAAGCACAAGCTGGAATCAAGATTGCCGGGAGAAATATCAATAACCTCAGATATGCAGATGACACCACCCTTATGGCAGAAAGTGAAGAAGAACTAAAGAGCCTCTTGATGAAAGTGAAAGAGGAGAGTGAAAAAGTTGGCTTAAAGCTCAACATTCAGAAAACTAAGATCTTGGCATCTTCATGCGAATAGATGGGGAAACAATGGAAACAGTGAGAGACTATTTTCTTGGACTCCAAAATCACTGCAGATGGTGACTGCAGCCATGAAATTAAAAGACACTTACTCCTTGGAAGGAAAGTTATGTCCAACCTAGATAGCATATTGAAAAGCAGAGACATTACTTGCCCACAAAGGTATGTCTAGTCAAAGCTATGGTTTTTCTAGGAGTCACGTATGGATGTGAGAGTTGGACCATAAAGAAAGCTGAGTGCCAAAGAACTGATGCTTTTGAACTGTGGTGTTTGAGAAGACTCTTGAGAGTCCCTTGGACTGCAAGGAGATCCAACCAGTCAATCCTAAAGGAAATCAGTCCTGAATATTCATTGGAAGGACTGATGCTGAAGCTGAAACTCCAATACTTTGGCCATCTGATGCGAAGAACTGACTCACTGGAAAAGACCCTGATGTTGGGAAAGATTGAAGAAGGGAGGAGAAGGGGACGACAGAGGATGAGATGGTTGGATGGCACCACTGACTCCATGAACATAAGTTTGAGTAAGCTCTGGGAAATGGTGATGGAAAGGGAAGCCTGGAGTGCTGCAGTCCATGTGGTCACAAAGAGTTGGACACAACTGAGCGCCTGAACTGAACTGAAGCCAACTGAGGCAGCTTTATGGTTTCTGTTTCTTCTCAGGCCTAATTGCTTTATGCAAGTTGTAGAAAAACTAATGGAGAGATACAGCTCTTATCATCAAATGATCCTGCACATGAGCACCAATAAACATGTGGTCTGCCTTCTGGAAATTCACCAGCACAAGCACGGTAACTTAGGAAACCCAAAAATGCAGCCACTTGTTACTGCGACAGTGAAGTTCTAGTAATGGAAAGAGATGGACAGCTCCCTGCCCTTCTCCTCCAGGCACTGCATCTTCCTGGAGGTCCCCAAGGCATTGTCCATCTTCTCTGTCACTGACCTGTCAGTACTCCCAAGGTGTATTAGCTACTACCTTTCTGGAGCTCCAAGGAAAGGAGGCCAGTAAGGACAATCTAAGGAACAGGAATAGAAAGAGGGCCTGGCCATTACACGTTAGCATGTGGATGCTCAGGGAAAAAAACAGAACTAAATTCACATACAAAGAGCTCTCCCAGTCTTCTGATCCTCTATTTCTCTTCCATGGACAAGTGGCTCAAAAGGAGGCTCTGCTAAGACATCAGTTTCTTCTGGGCTTGTAACCCTAATGCTAATATTCAGTGGTGGTGAGTGGCCCACAGCTGCAACTGTCTCTATCTGGATGTGAAAACTGATCAATCTGAAGTCATCAGCTGTTTCATTGATCAGTGTGGAGGTTAAGAAAGGTGATCTTACTAACAAGTGTTGGTGAGGCTGTGGATAAATTAGAACTTTCATGCTTTGCTATTGAGAAAATAAAATGGTACAGACGCTGTGAAAGAGTATGGTGATTCCTCAAAAATTAAACACAGAATTATGCTATGATCCAATAACTCCACTTCTGGGTATGCACCCAAAAGAATTTAAATCAGGGACTCAAGCAAATATTTGTATACCCACGTTCATAGCAGCATTACTCACATTGGCCAAGAGTTGGAAGCAACCCAAATGCCTGCTGACAGAAGAATGCATAAACAAAATGTGGTTTATACATACAATAGGACTTCTGCTGTGGCTCAGATGGTAAAGCGTCTGCCTACAATGCAGGAGACCTGGGTTCGATCCCTGGGTCAGGAAGATCCTCTGGAGAAGGCAATGGCAACCCACTCCAGTACTCTTGCCTGGAAAATCCCATGGATGGAGGAGTGTGGTAGGCTACAGTCCATGTGTATTCTATACACACAATAGAATGTTATTCAGTTTTAAAAAGGAAGGAAATTCTAACACATGCTACAACATGGATGAACTTTGAGGATCTTAGGCGAAGTGAAGTCAGCCAGTCACAAAAGACAAATACTGTATGATTCCCTTAATACGAGGTACCTAGTATAGTCTCATTCATAGAGACAGAAAGTAGAAAGGCAGGTTTCAGGGGCTGTGAAAGGGTAGGAGGGAGTTATCGTGTAAGGGATATAGAGTTCTACTTTGGGAAGATGAAAAGTCCTGGGGGTGGATGGTGATGATGGCTGCCCAAAAATGTGAATGTACTTAGTTGCCACTGAACTGACATTTAAATATGGTTAAAATGGCAAATTTTATGTTATTTATATTTTACCACAATTTTTTTAAAAAGTGATCATACATCCCAGCTTATCTAGAGCAGTTTCAATTTCTATCTTTGGCCTGGCATACTTGGCTCAGTGGTAAAGAATCCACCTGCTAATGTAGGAGACTCAAGAGACACAGGTTCGATCCCTGGGTTGGGAAGATCCCCTGGAGTAGGAAATGGCAACCCACTTCAGTATTCTTGCCTGGAAAACTGTATCACAATAAACTGTGGAAAATTCTGAAAGAGAAGGGAATACCAGACCACCTGACCTGCCTCTTGAGAAACCTATATGCAGGTCAGGAAGCAATAGTTAGAACTGGACATGGAACAACAGACTGGTTCCAAATAGGAAAAGGAGTATGTCAAGGCTGTATATTGTCACCTTGCTTATTTAACTTATATGCAGAGTACATCATGAGAAACGCTGGACTGGAAGAAACACAAGCTGGAATCCAGATTGCCGGGAGAAATATCAATAACCTGAGATATGCAGATGACACCACCCTTATGGCAGAAAGTGAAGAGGAACTAAAAAGCCTCTTGATGAAAGTGAAAGTGGAGAGTGAAAAAGTTGGCTTAAAGCTCAACATTCAGAAAACAAAGATCATGGCATCCGGTCCCACCACTTCATGGGAAATAGATGGAGAAACAGTGGAAACAGTGTCAGACTTTATCTTTGGGGCTCCAAAATCACTGCAGATGGTGACTGCAGCCATGAAATTAAAAGACGCTTACTCCTTGGAAGGAAAGTTATGACCAACCTAGATAGCATATTCAAAAGCAGAGACTAATTACTTTGCCAACAAAGGTCCATCTAGTCAAGGCTATGGTTTTTCCAGTGGTCATGTATGGATGTGAGAGTTGGACTCTGAAGAAAGCTGAGCGCCGAAGAATTGATGCTTTTGAACTGTGGTGTTGGAGAAGACTCTTGAGAGTCCCTTGGACTGCAAGGAGATCCAACCAGTCCATCCTAAAGGAGATCAGCCCTGGGATTTCTTTGGAAGGAATGATGCTAAAGCTGAAACTCCAGTATTTTGGCCACCTCATGAGAAGAGTTGACTCATTGGAAAAGACTGATGCTGGGAGGGATTGGGGGCAGGAGGAGAAGGGGATGACAGAGGATGAGATGGCTGGATGGCATCACTGACTTGATGGACCTGAGTCTGGGTGAACTCCGGGAGCTGGTGATGGACAGGGAGGCCTGGCATGCTGCAATTCATGGGGTTGCAAAGAGTCGGACACGACTGAGTAACTGAACTGAACTGAACTGAGGAGCCTGGTGGGCTATATTCTGTGGGGTCACAAAGAGTCAGACACAACTGAGCGACTTCACTTCCCTTCACTTCAACACCCATTTGATTAACACCCATTCACTTTGTCTTTGACCAAAAAGATTCCACTGAAGCTCTTTCTAAGCTCAAGACAGAGATGGCAGCAAGTGTTTCTGTTCAGAGATCTCCAGGTCATACACACAGACTGAACTACCATCCCAATTGCCCCACTCTCAATGCCTTGGACAGATGGTCAAAGTCTCTGATCTTATGTGTCAAAACCCCTTCTTCATAGGGTTACTGTGAGGCTTGAGTTTTTGTCTGGAGCACACACATTAAGAAGGGCGCTTCTGCTCAGCACCCAGCATGAACCCCCATAAATATTATTACCTAGAACACAGACGGTAAGACGGCTTGATTCTCAGATCCTGAGTGTTTTTATTCTCTCCCTCTCTAACCCAAACAGTCACTAGCAAAGTCAAATAAAGAATGCTTGTATGCCTGGATGGGAGGGGAGTTTGGGGGAGAATGGATATGCATATGTGTGGCTGAGTCCCTTCACTGTTCACCTGAAACTACCAGCATTGTTCATTAATCGGCTATACCCTAATACAAAATAAAAAGTTAAAAAAAAAAGAATGGTTACATTAAACAATCTGGATCATCTGCATCCTAAACAAAGAGGCCTTTTGAGAAGCCCAGAATTATCTAGAGAATCACTTCCATTTTCCACTGTTATTTTGCTCCTTGACGCTTGACTTAAAACTTACAGTCCTATCACCAACTGTAGCCAGTGTTCACCCACTTGCAGAGAAGTCAGAGGGCCCGACCAGAGCAAGCCCCACTCAGCAAGTGAAGACTTGGAGGGAGTCATGCAGAGCCCAACCAGAACATCCCCGCTCCAAGCGCTTCCAAGTGATGTGGCTGGTACCCAATCAACTCAACCCTCTCTCCACCTCCTCACATCCTCTGACCAGATATTCCACTTAACTCTCTTTTGTCCTTTCTTTCAGTACCAGGGATATGACAGGCTGAGCGTATAATCCAGACGTTGCACACAAACCCCTGGGAACATCTGTCACTCTTTTCAACATTTTATAGGAACTGTTTACATGCCTGGCAACACTCTGCCAGCAGGGAGTCCTGACACACAGGAAGAACAAACAAATTGTAAACAGGAACATTTTATGTTTTTGCCTGTAAAGTTTTGAAAAACAATAACATATAGCCCATTCCCTGGGGCTCAGCAGAGGGAGATTTTCAAGTTTTCACAGGATTCCTTGAGCCACATAGCATCTGGTGTTCACGTGGCTCCTGCCAGCGCATAAACACTACTTCACTCAGTGATAGAAGTTCATCATCAGAACGAGGTACGTTTCCGAGCGCATAATTATTTAACAGATTTAAAAACAAGCCTAGCACTTCTATCACCGATTGTGCCAAATAAACATTACCTATTTTGAACCAAAATAGTCCTTAATTGTTATTTATGACAATGGTTTGATTTTCAGCACTCACATTCTTAATAAAATATGTATTTTTGAACAGAGTAAAAATCTTAAAGCCATGCACAAACTCCTAAAAGATCTATTACTGAACCATCGAAAGAGGCACCAAATAACAAGACAAGAGAACACTAAACAAGATGAAGAATCTTGGAACTAATAAAACCGAAACACTTGGCTGGAGTCTTAACCAGCTGTACTTAACCAGTCTTAACCAGCGTGTAGATCCATAACGTGGGAAAGGTGGATTTTGACAGGGACCACTTTCTGAACTTCGGTCACAATCCCCAAACCAAACACAGTTCTCATCCCACTGATGTGAGACTGCTTTTCACATCACTGGTTTCAAAAAGTCACAGAAATAGACTCTGGATAGATTCCGCCCGTGCATTCTGAAATCTTCATGGAATCACAGACAATACCTAGTCCTCTCTTACAACTTCAATCATGGTGCTCATTACATTTTACGTCTCTAGATTCACAAAGTCCAGATTCAGATCCTGGCTCCACATTTCAATGGTGTGGCCTTGAACAAGGTGATTCAAAAAGAAGTAACAATGGCATCCACCTCACAGCTGTTGTGTAGAGGACTTAATGTATGTCAAGCAGCTGAACAGTGCTTGGCACGGTTTTCATTATTATCTTGGAGGGCAGGGTGGGTCAGTATGATTAGAATTATTTATAGAAAACAAATAAATAAGGTGCAATGATATTTCATTAACCATTACTAGGCCCCCTAGAATACAGAGTGTTATATGAAGTATACAGCTAGGTTAATGAGAATGAACATAAGGACAATGATTTATTGACATGATTTTGTGGTTGTTTACTATTTAAAAAAGTTTTTTGGTGGTTTGAAATGTGGGGTGTTAGTCCCCCAACCAGGGATTGAACACATGCCCCTTCCATTCAAAGCACACTGGACCGCCAGGGAAGTCCCTATTGTTTCTTAGTTAAGCATAAAATATTTTCCAAAATTAAAGACAAGAGCAAAATTTTTCCACTACTTGGCGGTCTGTAAATGTGTCAGTTCTTCTGCTGTATTCAAGCTTTTGAAGGTTTGCGTAAATGAAAGTGGATTGTGTTAGAATTAAATAATGTTACTATTTTATTTTCTGACACTGCAAGTAACTTTAAATTCAGGCCATGTTTCATTATTTGCCCTCCTATATATCATCTTTTCTGATTTTTTTTCCACTTTGGGACAACACTGCAAATTTAGCCTTAACTATACTCATAGCCCTTCTCCCACCAGCTCCAGATTCAGTAAGGGAATGTAGGTGATACATACACTGTTTTGAAATTACTCTTCAATTTTCAGAGAATTCCAAGTACAGACGTTCCTAGGTTTTTCACGCTATTGCTGCTCAAGGAAAAACATAATGTTCAATTTTCCTTAATGCCTTGCTTGAGTTTCTAAATCGTCCTCATGCAAAAATATCTAGGGTTCCTTATTCCTTAATAGGTGGAATTTGTTTTTCTCTCAAAAAACTAAAATGCTCTATTTTATTAAAATTTGTGCCAATTTTATCCTGCATGAAAAAAAAAATAAGCAATAGGTACACCCACCACCAGCTTTCTACTTCTACCTTCTAAATTCACAGTTAGTTCATTTTTCAATCCTATTGAACAAAGTAACAATAATATTGAATAGTAGTAGTCTATATTCTTGTCTGGAGAATCCCGTGGACAGAGGAGCCTGGTGGGCTGCTGTCCATGGGTTCACACAGAGTTGGACACGACTGAAGCAACTTAGCATGCATGCATGCATGCACTGGAGAAGGAAATGGCAATCCAATCCAGTGTTCTTGCCTGGACAATCCTAGGGATAGAGGAGCCTGGTGGGCCATCTATGGGGTTGCACAGAGTCAGACACGACTGAAGCGACTCGGCAGCAGCAGTCTGTATCTTAAACATTAAATATATAGCCCATAAACATATTTTGTTTAGCCGACACATGTTTAATCTGAGCTATCATTTAATAATCTGAACATTTTATATGTAAATTTAGGGTTTTAGTTTCTCTTAAAAATTCAGAGTTCTGGCACTTCCAGAGCCACAGTCTCAGCAAGGCAAACAGCTATCTAGAGATCAGCAGCTGCTCCTCTTAAACACTGTGTGAATTTCCAGTGCTAGTCAGTTCTGCACCCTGAAGTGTTTTTCCTAGGTTCTTCCACAAAGGAAGCACTAAGACAATTCCTACAATTTAAATACATGTGTACTCTTTGATCCAGTAATTCTATACCTGAAAAAGCAACTAAAGATCATACAAGTATATATGGATACCCACTGAGGCATTGCTTCTGTTCCTAACAACAAAAAACCTGAATCAACCTAAATAACAACAGGGACTGTCTGAATAAATGATGGGAAATCAATGCAAGAGAACAGAGAGCCCCTCAAAACAATAAGGGAAATCTACACTTGGTGAAATGGAAATATGTCCAAAATATATTATTAAATGGAAAAAAAACAAAGTACAGAATGATATGTAATATATGATCCAATCTGTGTGGAGAATGATGCTGGGAAAGACTGAGGGTAAAAAGAGAAGGGGGCGACAGAGGATGAGATGGTTGGATGGCATCACTGACTCAGTGGACATGAGTTTGAGCAAACTCAGGGAGATAGTGAAGGACAGGAAAGCCTGGCGTGCTGCAGTTCACAGGGTTGCAAAGAGTCAGACACGACTTAGCAACTGAACAACAATCCTTTTATATGCATATCTTACTTTTGGGAGAAAATAAACTTTTTTTAACCACGTGTATATATATTCTTGCCTGGAGAATTCCATGGACAGAGGAACCTGGCGGGCTACAGTCCATGGGTCGCAAAGAGTTGGACACGACAGGACAACTAACACTTTCACCTTCTTTTTCATATATTATGTATGTATGTACAGATGCTGCTGCTGCTTAGTCACTTCAGTTGTGTCTGACTCCATGCGACCCTATGGACTGCAGCCTTCCAGGCTTCTCTGTCCATGGGATTCTCTAGACTACAGTACTAGAGTGGGTTGCCATGCCCTCCTCCCGGGGATCTTCCCGACCCAGGGATCGAACCCAGGTCTCCTGCATTACAGGCAGATTCTTTACCACTGAGCCACCAGGGAAGCCCATATACCTTAAAATACATACTTTATAAACACCTTTATATGTGTAGGGCCTCCCTGGTGACTCAGCTGATAAAGAATCCACCTGCAATGCAGGAGACCTGGGTTTGATCCCTGGATTGGGAAGATCCCCTGGATAAGGGAAAGGCTACCCACTCCAGTATTCTGGCTTGGAGAATTCCATGGACTCTATAGTCCGTGGGGTCACAAAGAGTCGGCCATGACTGAGCGACTTTCACTTTATGTGTATATGTGTGTATATATGTATGTATACACATAGATATAGTGTGTTAGTCACTTCAGTCATGTTTGACTCTTTGTAATCCCATGAGCTATAGCCTGCCAGGTTCCTCTGTCCATGGAATTCTCCAGGCAAGAATACCGGAGTGTATAGCTATTCCCTTCTCCAGGGGATTTTCCTGATGAAGGGATTGAACCCATGTCTCCTGCACTCCCGGCAGACTCTTTACCATCTGAGCCACCAGGGAATATATTTGTATATATATTTTACACCTAAAAAGAAGGAAGCACTATGAATAGACATTTCACATCATTTCATCATCATCATCACATCTTCATGTTGTTGACCTGATGGCCTGTCCTGGTTGCAGGGTTTCTTTCTCTAGAGTTAAACTTGACTTTACTTCTTAGGCAAGCCTTCTGGAAGGCCCTTCACACAGGCCTTCCAGAGCAGCACAGAATGACACAATGGCCTCTTTGGAAGCTGTGCTTATTCAGAGCGATTTGCAGCTCACATTGCCTCCTCCACTATTCTTCAATAGCAAAGGTAAACAGGGCAGAGAAGCTGGAGCTTCTCTGAGAGAGCTGCCAGGCCCAGTGCAAACACCCTTCAAGCCCCTTTTCTAGTTGGAATGAGACCCTGTGGGGGAAGAGAGAGAGGAGTACTATATGTTTCATTTCCCTATTACAGTCACAGCTTTGAAAAGAGTGTGGAAAGAAAAGGACCAAAAGAACTGGTTCCATTCTCACCAGCAGAAACCCTAGCTGGTCAGCCCCGTACAGTAGGGTAAGGACTATCTCTTCCCATTAAAGGAAAAACTAGGTCATGCATGCGTTGCCGTCCATATGCTCAGGAGGGGCAGCCAGGACGGCTGTTCCTGGCCTAAGCAGCCTGTACAATGTCTTTCGAACGTTACCAGTGGAGGAGGGGATTGCAGCGGGGATAAGGGAAGCTGGGGGTAGCAGGTGCACGGCCACTAGTAGGATGCTGGTGGTGGTGGTTTAGTTGCTAAGACATGTCCGACTCTTTTGTGACTCCATGGTCTATAGCCCGCCAGTTTCTCTGTCTATGGGATTTTCCAGGCAAGAATACCAGAGTGGGTTGCCATTTCCTTCCCCTAGTCTTTGACTTAAGCCCTGTGACCAATATTTTGTAGAAGTGGTCCTCAGCAAGACCCCACAGCCAATAAAGGATGCTCATCAAAGCCACTGGGGGACTCTTCAGCTACCCTTCCCCAAGGTCTTAAGAACCAGAGGCAATTGTGATTCCTCACTTCTAAGTCTACCTCTATCCCCGTAAGGTACTCCAGGTCACACCAGAATAAAAGGACTGGGACACGTGGCTCTTCTAAAAGTTATTGGGACTTCCCTGGCAGTCCAGTGGTTACAACTCCTCACTTCCACTGCAGCAGGTAGGAGACTGATCTCTGGGCTGGGGAACTGAGATCCTACAAGCCATGTGGCCCCCCAAAAAAAGTTATCATATCCTGCTACAGTATGTTTTGGAGAAAAAACAATAATCAAAAATATAAAGAAACCTACATAAAAAACAGACCTCCCTTGCCATAACTGCCCCATACACACACGCTCTGGTACTTTACTTCAAAACAAGAGCCTGACGTTTTAAATCTCCCTATTCTTCTCAATTACTGTAAAATACAAAGGAACACACAAAGTCATATCTAATATAGGTATCTACTCAGAACTAACAGTTGAACACAGAGGTTAGAAAACTCAGGCTGTATTATATGAAAAAAAACACCTATAATATAACATTATACTGTATTGTTATAGTATATAATACTACTTTTGAAAAAAAAAGAGAAAATAAAATATGATCCCTTTTGCTGTTTTCTCTTAATTTATGAAGTCATCTCCTTTTCAATAGTCTAGTGTTCCTGTATCAATAACTTTGATTAAAAGTCCATTAAGAGTGATTTCAAGCCTCATTACACAAATCATCTCAAATACGCCAGATACACTATTTGATCAATAAGCACAATTCAAGAAGATAAAACAGAAAAAAAAAAAAACAATTAAGGCTCCATTAATTCAAAACTGGGGATAATGCAAAGTCCTCTCCAACCTTCAGTTTGAATGCTGAACTGCAGCTGGCCAAACAACTGGAAAGATTAGACATGGACTGGTTAAGCTATTTAAGACCATAAAGTATCTTAATGATCTGAACAGCACTGCCTTGCTTTTTCCATACAGTTGTAATTTATTATCATTAAAGCAACAATTAGAAATCAGTCTTATCTGTGTATTAAGCAGGTATACCAAGACCAGCTATAATTCGTGACTAGATGCTGCTAAAAGACCTGCCCTTCGTTTCACACATATCACGCTTCATTCTTTTCTCTACTTCAAGCTGTTCTTCTCTGTCATTGCTCTTTTGCTGTGCATTACCATCTGCACATAGCAAGATCTCAAAAGCTGCTTACCTCTGAATCTTTGGCCTGCTGATTACGAACGACAATCAGGTTGTACAGGATCCTGTCGTCGTCTGCCTCTGTGTGGGACACGTCGTGAGGCATGCTCCACAAATTCTTTTCATCATCCCTGGCCAGCGTGGCTCCAAACGAAGAATATGGATTGCTACCACTACGGGATAAGAAAAGGGGGTATAAGGGCTTTGTAATACATATTACATGTAATACATACATCAGGCTTCCCTGGTGGCTCAGTGGTAAAGAATCCACCTGTCAATGCAGGAGACATGAGTTCAATCTCTGGTCTGGGAGGATACACATGTCACAAAGCAACTAAGCCCAAGAGCCACAACTATGGAGCCTGTGCTCTGCAACAAGAGGAGCCGCACACCACAACTAGAGAGCAGCCCCTGACTTCCACAACTACAGAAAAGCTGTGCAGCAACAAAGACCCAAAATAATCAACTAAATATATATATATATGCCACATGTAAGTAACATATAAATTAAAATATATTACGTATTACATAATGTAATGATAGCTTACGGTGAACAGTGCCACTGGATTCGTGGTCCCCAAAGGAGTAGATTTAACCCTGGGACCAAAGACAGGTCTCAGTCACTCAGAGCTTTGTATGCACAATTTTATTTAAAGTGACAGGACAAAGAAAGCTTCTGACATAGACATCAGAAGTGGGTAGAAAGAGTACCCACCTCACTAGTTTAGCAGGGCATTATATACTTTTCTGCTAGCTGCTGAGAACAGAAAAAAAAAAAACCTCAAGGCTGTGAGAATTTTGTCCAGACTGTTTCCCATAACATACGTCCTAGGATGACATCAGCATGAGATTAGCCAGAAGAAACAGGTTAACTCAGAGCTCAAGGCAGTGAAAGTTTTTACCCAGATTTTCTCCCATAACATACATCCAAAGCTCAAAAAAAGGCAGGTCCTTGAACAAGAGATACTGCTGCCTATGAGGCCTACTTGTCTAAGGCAAAAGAATGTGAAAAAGAAAAAATGTTTATCTCTTCCTTAAAGGGGCCTGAGGCTTGGACTTCTTATCAACCTGCCTGTTAACTCTCCTTAATGCTTGCTCCTTGGAAGAAAAGCTATAACCAACCTAGACAGCATATTAAAAAGCAGAGACACTACTTTGCCAACAAAGGTCTGTCTAATCAAAGCTATGGTTTTTCCAGTAGTCATGTATGGATGTGAGAGTTGGACCATTAAGAAAGCTGAGTGCTGAAGAATTGATGCTTTTGAACTGTGGTGTTGGAGAAGACTCTTGAGAGTCCCTTGGACTCTCAAACCAGTCAATCCTAAAGGAAATCAGTCCTGAACATTCAATGGAAGGACTGATGCTGAAGCTGAAGCTCCAATACTTTGGCTGCCTGATGAGAAAAGCCAACTCACTGGAAAAGACCCTGATGCTGGGAAAAATTGAAGGCTGGAGGAGAAAGGGACGAGAGAGGATGAGGTGGTTGGATGGCATCACTGACTCAATGGACATGAGTCTGAGCAAGCTCCGGGAGTTGGTGATGGACAGGGAAGCCTGGTGTGCTGCAGTCCATGGGATGGCAAAGAGTCAGACACGACTGAGTGACTGAACTGAACTGAACTGAACTCTCTCAGTAACATATAATAGTTGTGGTGGGAGGGTTCACCTGTTGTGGAGCACGGTGGCGCTAATGATAAAGAACTTGCCAGCCAATGCAGGAGGCTAACAGATAGGGGTTTGATCCCTGGATCAGGAAGATCCCCTGGAGGAGGGCACGGCAACCCACTCCAGTATTCTTGCCTGGAAAATCCCACGGACAGAGGAGCCTGGTGGGATGCAGTCCACAGGGTCGCAAAGAGTCAGACACGACTAAAGCAAGTTAGCATGCACACACAACATATAAACATATATTCCAAGCAAAAGAATCTGCACTGATTTTAATAATGAAGCATAACACAACAGAACAATTAAAAGTCACTTTTAAAACAACAGAGGACAACTAAAATAGGATACCTGGCAGAGGTAATTTTACCATGTTAAACATGAAATTTATCATGAATACCCTGGCAGCTAAGACAAAAAAAAAAAGGAATTTCAATGAGGAATACAATGCTCATGTGATTAAAAGGAGCAAACAATTCATACAAAGAGATGAAACTTTTACTGGTTCTGAATTCAAGGAAATAAGAGTGAATTCAAAGTACAATGGTTTGTATTAATATTATCTATCAAATTCCTTACAACAAGAAAATTAAGGAATAAACATGCTCATCTGAATACTTTCAATAAGCAGTACTGGATGTTGAGTAAGGATTTCAGGAGCCACATGCTGACACTTGTGTCATGATTTACCCTTGATGAGGCCGTATCTATGTTTACGAGGAGCTGAGTGGCAGAGTGTCATACCTAGGACATGCTTATACAAAGACCTGGTTAACTTCTGTGGGACTGGTCAGGTCGGTCATGCTGGGGTCATCCCCTTCATCTGACGCTAATAATATGTACAAGTCCCTGACTCCACATTACTCACAGGGCTTATAAAATTGTGAACAACACAGACGTGGTCCCTATCCTTGGACCTTGGAGTCTAGGGAGGGACAGAGAGTAATGAATGATCACATGACAATATAATTAAAAACAGTGGTAACTGCTATAAAGGGGGAATTCAGGGAGCTGTTAGAGGCAGTGGGGGTAGGCACTAGGTAGGCGTTGTGAAAAAGGGATTTAAATGAGTTTTAAGCTGAAAGACAAGAAACAGAGTTCCAAACAAAGGAAATGGCATGTTCAAAGGCCCTGGGGTAGACTGAAGCAGGGCCAAGGTAGTAAAAGAAGGGGGCTGTTGGCTCGTGAGTGAAAGAGAAGCTGAGGAGACAGCTGGGGCCAGATACTCTTGGCTCTGTAGGCCGTGTTTTCTAACATTCTTTAGAAATGTGGTCTTTATTCCTAGGAGCTAGGTAAGATGCAGAAGGGCTTTAAAACAGGACTGCAATGTGACATGAACAACATTACACATTTAAAGATTTTTCTAACTTACACAAAAAAAACTAAGAACATGGCATCTGATCCCATCACTCCATGGCAAATACAGGGGAAAAAGTGGAAACAGTGACAGATTTTCTTTTCTTGGGCTCCATCACTGTGGACAGTAACTGAAGCCATGAAAATAAAAGACACTTGTTCCTTGGAAGAAAAGCTATGACAAACCTAGACAATATATTAAAAAGCAGAGATATTACTTTGCCAACAAAGGTCAGTATAGTTAAAGCTATGGTCTTTCCAGTAGTCATGTACGGATGTGAGAGTTGGACCATAAAAAAAGCTGAGCACCAAAGAATTGATGCTTTTGAACTGTGGAATTGGAAAAGACTCTTCAGAGTCCCTTGGACTGCAAGGAGATCAAACCAGTCAATCCTAAAGGAAACCAATCCTGAATATTCACTGGAAGGACTGATGCTGAAGCTGAAGCTCCAGTACTTTAACCACCTTATGTGGAGAGCCGACTCATTGGAAAAGACCCTGATGCTGGGAAAGACTAGAGGCAAAAGGAAAAGGAGGTGGCAGACAATGAGATGGTTAGATAGCATCACCAACTCAAAGGACATGAATTTGAGCAAACTCTGGGAGACAGTGGAGGTCAGAGAAGCCTGGCATGCTGCAGTCGACGGGGCTGAAAACAGTCGGACACAACTCAGCGACTGAACAATGACAACAACAAAGAATACTCAAATTCATCAAGTCAGAAAGTACACTGGGGACTTTCCTGGTGGTCCACTGGCTAAGAATCCCAACTCTCAATTCAGGGGATTCAGGTTCTATCCCTGGTCAGGGAACTAGATTTCAGATGTTGCAACTTAAGACCCGGCCCAGCCAAATAGTAATTTTTTTTTTTTTTAATAAAAGAAACTCATTGGTAGATGAGAAGGGCCAGGAGTGGGAGGAGGTGGGGAGCGGGAAGGGGGTCTTAGTGCTTAATAGGGATAGAGTTTCAGTTTAGGAAGGTGAAAAATCCGAGAGATGGATGATGGTGAGAGTTGTACAACAATGTGAATGTGCTTAGAGCCACTGAACTGTACAGTTAGATATAGTTAACACGGCTTCCCTGGTGGCTCAGATGGTAAAGCATCTGCATGCAATGTGGGAGACCTGGGTTCGATTCCTGGGTCGGGAAGATCCCGTGAAGAAGGAAATGGCAATCCACTCCAGCACTCTTGCCTGGAAAATCCCATGGACAGAGGAGCCTGATAGGCTACAGTCCATGGGGTCGCAAAGAGTTGGACAGGACTGAGCGACTTCACTTTAACATGAAAGTAAAAGTCGCTTGGTCGTGTCCAACTCGTTGCAGCCCCATGGACTGTACAGCCCATGGAATTCTCCAGGCAAAAATACTGGAGTGGGTAGCCTGTCTCTTCTCCAGGGGATCTTTCCAACCCAGGGATCAAACCCAGGTCTCCCGCATTGCAGGCAGATTCTTTACCAGCTGAGCCACAAGGGAAGCCCAAGAATACTGGAGTGGGTAGCCTATCCCTTCTCCAGCAGATCTTCCTGACCCAGGAATCGAACCGGGGTCTCATGCATTGCAGGCAGATTCTTTAACTGAGCTATCAGGGAAGACCATGGTTAACATAGTATGCTTTATATTATGTGACTTTTACAATTAAAAAAAAAAAAGATCTTTCTGGCTACAGCATGGAGAATGCTTCAGAGGGGTGAAGAGTGGACCTGAGGGATTCATTAAGATGGAACTGAAGCAACTCAGGTGAGACAGGATAGGTATTACGCGCATAATCCAGCAGGAGAGGGTAGAAGCCCTCTGGCTTTTCACTTGCACGGTGAGTGATGCCCTCGTCTGAGGCAGAGCTACAGTGCCCCACAGCCACAGGGTGGCCAGCACATCTGCAGGTGTGATGGGAGGGAATGGCAAAGGAGGACAGACAGTGGGCGCCTGATAAGCAGACAGCATCTGGGAAGGAAGGATAAGAGTAACCGACAACTGGGCTGAAGGTAATGTTAAAGCTTAAACCAACATGAAATATTCAGAAGTTGGCACTAAGGAGATGTTGCAACAGAAAGCAAAGTTTGGGTCTCCAAACTGGTGTTCAGCACAGGAACCCTCCCAGCTAGGGATGGACTCCAGCACTTGAGTGATGAGGTCTGGGTCAGGCTTGGGAGAGCCAACCACGGCCCGCTCATGAAAACTGGGACAGAGAGGGGATGGGAGCTTGGAGCCAAGGTCTACAGGAGGCCAGCTACCTGAACGGATATTGAAAAGTGCTCTTGAAGTCTCTCCAGTTCAGAAGTGCAGGGGCTGAGACTGGATAGAGCGATCAGAACTACAGAGAAGGAGCGACTTTCAGGGAGTAAGACACAGATCAGCCACAAGATTGTCAGAAATGCCCTGTTTTCCCTTAGCTGCCTGACACCGCAAAAGCTGAACAGAGAGACTCACTACTAACTCCTTTTAAGAATGATGAGCCAACAAACAGGGAGGCAAATGATGCCTTGGTGCCCATATGAGCTTT
This sequence comes from Bubalus kerabau, assembly GCF_029407905.1. Lineage (NCBI taxonomy): Eukaryota > Metazoa > Chordata > Mammalia > Artiodactyla > Bovidae > Bubalus > Bubalus kerabau. Next base: position 158,123,722 of record NC_073626.1, read on the forward strand.
ACCAAGCATGTCTATCTCATTCATTCATTCATTTATTCAACAACTGTATACTGCTACTGGGCTGGATGCTCTAGAAACTCACAAATAAACAGGGCATTGCCCCTGTTGCTGGTGTGACTATAATGCAAGGAGGCAAGTGAATTTTAGGTGCAAACAGAAAGTTGTAGGAACAAAGAAAGAGAGACACATTATGTGTGATGAGAAGGAAGTTGAAGACAGGTTACATGGAGTAAATACTAACCCAGACCTGAGGACTACATAGCCTTTCTCCAGGAAGAGAAGCAAAGGGAATGGTGTTCCTGACAGAGGGAACACCACCTACAGCGTATGGAAACTCAAAGTGTCCGCAGGGTGGGGGAACTCCCAAGTGTTCACGCAGGGCTGACCACACAGGCTCCCAAGGAGGGAAATGGACAGACAGGAAGAAAAGGACATTTGGGGTCTGCTGGAGTTCAACTTTTGTTCTGGGAACGGTGACAAGTTATCGAAGCGATTTTGAGCCTTGTCAGGTCTGAGTTTTACAGCAACAACTCTCGATAAAGAAGGAACAGGGCTTAGGAGGCTGTCACAATCAACGGTCACAAGAGGGTAGGTGTGGCTTTCCTGCCGTGGTCTTTGAGTTCCTAGTGTCGGGGGCCTCGGGGCCACTGTGGGGGAGCGGTGGGGCAGGAGATGAGCAGGGCTGCTCGGCAGAGAGAGGAAGATGCTCATAAACCAAGCACAACCACAACAGCTGGTTCAATCTGTAATTTGTACGAGTTACAGAGAAGATTCCTTTGGGGCACAGGAAAGGTGGTATTCTATTGCTACGTCAGTCCACGTTTAATTCGAAACATTTTGAGATACTGGTTGGGGCACGAGTGAAGGAGGGCGCGGGCTTGAGAAACAAGAGGAGGGAACAGCAAGCATGGGTTCCTGCAGCATCAGAGACTCAGTCATGGCTGCCCTATTGACCCCAGATGGGTGACACGGAGGTGGGAGGAGGGGAGTCAGTGCTGACCACGTGAGGGTGATGCCTTTACGGAGGACGGGAGGAGCCACAGCTGACCTGCACACCTGCAGGACACGCAGAGAGCACTCAGGATCTGGGCTTAGGATCAAGAACAGGGCAGGAAACCTAGATGTGGGAGAAACGCTCATGCATCTCCATCACCGCAGAAGCCAGGGGACCAGAGGAAGCATCTGGGAATGAGGAGGAAGGAAAAGGAGGGAATGAAGAAGGACCTCAAAGGAATGGAAAAGGAGACTACAGAGAGCAGGAGAGCCCAGGGAGCGAGAATGCTGGACAAAGAGGAATTCTCCAGAGCAGGCGGCACCGGACAGCATCAGAGCGTGAAGAGCATGAACTCCAACGTCTTTATGCCCAAACAATTTTGCGGCCAGTAAAACCACACAGCACTTTACTCCAGGCCCTCCACACTCTATCCCTCCCTCTGTACAACCATCTGAGGTCACAGGGGGGCAGGTGACAGTGACGCTATCCCACTTGGCAGATGGGGACGAGACTCCACAGTTGTTTGACTTCTCCCGGGACAGAATGGTCCCCACCCTCCAGCACAAGGTCCTTGATGGGACATCTCTAAGCACCCACAGTCATAGAGTTCATAGAGTGCGTCCAAGTGCTGTGATGGGATGGGTCCTCAAACAGCGGCTCAGATACTGACTCCAGGTGTGACGTGGTTCCCGACTTCCCTGGGAAGCAAATTCCACTGGGACTTCTCAAGGCATCCAAACCCCGGGGGCACAGTTTTCACCAGGGCAGTACACATCCCTCTCAGATCCTGAAACCTGAGTTACATTCCAGAAACTCAGTCTTTCATTTTTCCCCAAATCTGTTTCATTTGTTTGTCTCAACAAGTTGAAAGGTTCCACTCCTCTAAGGTAGGGATGAAAAGTGAAAGTGTTGCTGGGTCGAGTCCAACTCTTTGCGAACTATGGACTGTAGCCCGCCAGGCTATCTGTCCATGGGATTTCCCAGGCAAGAATACTGGAGCAGGTTGCCATTTCCTTCTCCAGGGGATCTTCCCAACCCAGAGATCAAACCTGGGTCTCCTACATTGCAGGCAGATTCTTCAGCATCTGAGTCACCGGGATGTACTCAGTATTTCTTCACAACCCACATCACCTGATGGGGGCGGGCACAGAGAAGCTGCTTTACAAGTACTTTTAAAAGTTACAGAGCTGTGACCCCGATGTACTAAAGGAAATCCCAGACATAACTCATTACAAGTTCCCTAATGCAGGAGGTTTAGACATTAGCCAGAATCCACTTGAATGGGTGTGTGCTTAATCACTCAATTGTATCCGACTCTCTGCGACCCCATGGACTCTAGCCCACAGGGCTCCTTTGTCAAATGGAAATTTCCAGATAAGAATACTGGAGTGGGTTGCCATCCCTTCTCCAGGGGATCTTCCTGATCCAGGGATCGAACCTGAGTCTCTTGTGTCTGCTCTGGCAGGCAGATTCTTTACCACTGTGCCACCTGGGAAGGTGATAAACAGCATCTGACCTTGAATAATCTAGCCACTTTTGGCTTCGTAAGCCACAATTTCCTGGCTTGTTTTGAGAAGATTATGACAAGTGCCTTCTTGGCCAGTCTCTCCCTGTTGTTTAGTAGCTAAGTCATGTTCTTCTCTTTGCAACCCCATGGACTATAGCCTGCCAGGCTCCTCTGTCCATGGGGTTTCCCAGACAAGAATACTGGAGCAGGCTGCCATTTTATTCTCCAGGGAATCTTCCCAACTCAGGGATCAAATCCACGTCTCCTGTATTGGCAGGTGGATTCTTTACCACCGAGCCACCAGGGAAGCCCCTTGGCCAGTCAGTCCTACCCTCTCACCATCAGTTAATCAATATTTCTCTGTCTTCTCTCTCTTCTCCCCACCCCACAAGCACACACACACACACACACACACACACACACATGACTCCAGCCAACATCTAACAGTACCACCCATCCTTAACCTAAAATCCCGAAGGCAGCTGTGTAGGAAGGTCAACACTGGCCTGCTTGGATGTCTCCAGACAGGCAGTGCCTCTCCAGCATCCCCTAATTAGGAGCAGTGCTCCCCTGACAACCCCAGAGTCTCAGACTCTGCCTGCCTAGTCACTGATCCTCTCCCCAGGGGACAATATAAAACAAGGGAGAGAACCAAGGGCTTCTGCCCCAGGGTGAGCAATGACTCTCATCCGAGTGATGCTCTCAAGCTCGGGATCTGGGCGGTTGTTCTCCTCTGCAGAGCAGCCCCCTAGCTCCACCTGGCTGCCTCCCTCACTTGGACCTCACTCCCACCACCTTCTTCTTATCTATTCAAGTTACAAACCTGGTTTCTTTGAAGGCCTAGAGAGGTGGGGGCACACCACTAAATAAATCATTAAGTTAATAATTTCACGAAAACACCAATCAAGGTAAAAGTGAACGAGGGCTTGAACTCATAGAGAAGGACCTGTCAGACCAGCCTGGTTCCCAAGATCCCTGCTCCCCATTCCTTTCATCCTGCTCCATCACCCAGGCAAGGCAGTATCTGCTTTGTTTTAAAACTTTGTACCCTTAGTGTGGAGAGTCCAGAGTGAAGAAAAACCTAAAGCGAACTAAAGCAGCAGCTCGGGAACCTCTGTGCACGCAAGCCTGTGGGATCTTTGTGTAAACAGAACTCCGTGCGAAGGCCCTGGGGTCTGGGACAGAGCCTAGGATGACAGACGGCAGGGAGAAGAGGGCACTGGATCGGAGCTTCATTCTCCCGCCCTCCGTCCCCTGTGAAATGATCTCTAAAGGTTCTGAGGAAAGTGAGAGAGCCCGTTTTGCCCCTGGCCGCCATCTGCTGATGATAAATATTTTATGAACTTCGGGCATCTGAGAGGTGACTCTGAAGTTACACACGAAACGAAGCAAAGGCTGCTTTTTCTTCCAGAAGGTAAGATAAGCAAAGTTTCATCTTCCATCCCCAACTCCACTGAGGATGTGAGGCCAATCCTCTCGGGATTCTTTTCTTCCAGTACCAATAGGGCTAAGGGAGACTCCAGGCTTAGAAACATCAGTATTAATCCAATGTTTGAACATGATTGAACCCCAAGTCTAAACATCGTCCCAAGGATTCTGGCACTTTTCTCAGTGTTTAAACACTTGGTCTCATGACATCCTTCAACAGCAGAGGTATCTACCTTCTCAATATGTAAGAAGAAAACTCCGGGTGCTTTTCTGGCCCCTCTTGCTCCCTGACATGCTCTCACCCTTCATGCCTTCCCATCCCAAGGCTGAAACAGAGTCTCACATCATCACGGGTTTCATTCACTGCTTTAAAAGCCTGAAGATGGTTCTGACAAGAAGTCTGTGAAGAAGGCAGGGGAAGCCTGATTTTTCTGCCAGATGAGGAAACACTGGGGCTCGGGAAGATTAGACTCAGCCCTTGGTCTCTGCCTTGTTTACACTAACTCCTCGTCTCATGGCTTTAAATGCCATCTTCTTGAGGAAGATTCTCAAACCTGTAACTGAATCCCCAGCTCAGACCACGTTCTTAAGTCCCAGACTCCTGCATGGCCTGCCTTCTTCCCTTCTCCATGAGGATGCCTGGTTCACAGCTCAAGTTCAACATGGTGCACCAAGCCGCTGACCTTCCCTCCAAACCTCCCCACCAACAGTCTCCCCACCTAGAAGATGGGAAACCTATCCTTCCTCAGGCCAAACCCTTCAAGTCATCCTTGGCTCTCTCACTCCCAACATCTAATCCAACAGAAAATCCTATTGACCATACATTAAACAAATGCCCATCTCTACCAGTACCACTCCTCAGGTCAAAGAAGAATTCCTGCAATTTTTTTTTTCCACTGATCTACCTTTTTCCAGGTCTGGAAGATCCCATGGAGAAGGGAATGGCTACCCACTCCAGTATTCTTGCCTCAGAAATCCCATGGACAAGAGAAGTCTGGAGGGCTACAGTCCGTGGGCTTGCAAAGAGTCGGTAGGACACGACTGAGCGACTAACGCTTTCTTTCACTTTCACCTTTTTCAATCACTGTCTCTACCAATTCTCTTCTTAACACAATTAAAGTGATCTTTTCAATATGTCAATCAATTCCTGTCACCCCTCCCTCACAACCCTCCAGGGGCTCCCATCTGACATAGAACATAAGCCCAGGTCACACCGTGGTCTATAATCCCCACATGACATGCCAGCCACTCTGGTCTCTCTGCTGTTCCCTGAACCCACCAGTCACGTGGCCATCTCCAGGCCCTTGCACTGGCTGACCCTTCTACCTATGATAGTGCTCCCTCCCCACCCCGACCCCTATATCCACATGCCTCGCTCCCTCCCCTCCTTCATATCACTGTTTAAATAGCCCTTCTTCAATGAGGCTTACTCTGACCAATCTATTTAAAACTGCATGCATGCTCTCCTGCCCCGACTCGATTCATGGGGTCTACATCCCTGGGCTGGGGGAGGTGCAGAGCAGATGGTGGTTTCTGGAATCAACTCCCTGCAGATACCTAGGGATGACTGTATTTGTTTACCTTCTGATTTATTTATCAATACTATGTTTACTGTTTGTTGTGCTCCCCTAAAACCATAATAAAAGCCCCTTGAGGATAGAATCTGTATCTCTTTTGCTCAATGATGTTTGTGGAGTGCTTAGAACAGGACCTGACACTTAATGGATACTCAATTTGCTGAATGAATGAATGCTGGCTTCCCAACATCAAAGGGCTCTGAATGGCAGAAACGAGGCTGGAATCCCACTCTCCAGACTCACAGACAAGCTCTTAACATCTTTGAGCTGTTTAAATTCATGAAGGTGGGGCTCAGTCTTCCAGAGGAAGGAGACAGTAAGCATATATATTCATGTCTGGTGGTGATCAGCCTCTGAAGGAATAAGGGCCAGAGTGAGGGTGAAAAGTACTGTTTGAAAGAGTGTGGTCAGGGAAGATCTTTCTGATAAAAGAACTTTAAATAGAGACCTGAATCGAGGGAGGGAGTTTCTCAGGTAAGTGAAGAAAGAACACGCTAGGCAGGGAGGGCACTAAGAGTGTATCTGAGGACCGGAGGAGGCCAATGTGACTGAAGAATGAACAATTTGCCACTTTGTGCTGACTTTAAAATCTATACCGTGTGTAATAGCTCCAAACTGGAAACCACCCAAAAGTCCACCAACAGAAGAATGGGTGAACCAAAGGGAATACACTATAAAATCCACTAACAGAAGAATGGGCCAATCAGTGGGAAAACACCATCAAGCAGTAAGAACCACCGACTGCATGCCCCAGCTGGGGCCGAGCTCACAAAGTCAAGCACACACACAGTTTGATCCTACGTATGTAAAGTTTAAAAGCAGGCAAAACTAAAGTCCATTTTTAAGGTGCATACATAGGCGGAAAAGCTATCAAGAAAAGCAAGGAAATGACTATCACAAAAGTCTAGATATAATCAGGAGTGGGGGGGTGGGGTTGCCCACAGCTATCTCTTGCCTTGGGTGGTGATTATAGGAGTATCCATCTCGTAGTTGTTCTTTTTTTAAAAAAGTTTTTTGCTTTTTTTGTTTTTTTTTTTTAATGTGGACCATTTTTAAAGTCATTATTGAATTTGTTTCAATATTGCTTCTTTTTTATGTTTTTGGTTTTTGGCCACCAGGCATGTGGGATCTTAGCTCCCCAACTAGGGATTAAACCTGCACCCCCAGCATTGGAAGGCAAAGTCTTAACCACTGGACCAGCAGGGAAGTCCCTGTAGTTGTGTTTTACACTGTATATGTGCTTGTATATTTTCAGTCTTTGATATACAAACACAAGATTTTAAAAGTTAAGAAAAAAATAATGAGAGGCAATACAGCAAACTCTTAACTCCTTTCCAGGCAGTACAGGGGTTCTTTAGATATATACAGTCTCACCAAAATTATTTTCCAAAAAAAAAGACACCAAAGAACAGAGTGCAGGGCCTATTATTGGCTGCAAAATAAATATGTACTGTTGTTATTCAGTCACTCAGTTGTGTCCGACTCTTCACAACCCCACGGACTGCAGCATGCCAGACTTCTCTGTCCTTCACTATCTCCCGGAGCTTGCTCAAACTCATGGCCATCCAGTCAGTGATGCCATCCAACCATCTCATCTTCTGTCAACCCGTTCTCCTCCTGCCTTCAATCTTTCCCAGCATGAGGGTCTTTTCCAGTGAGTCAGTTCTTCGCATCAGGTGGCCAAAGTATTGGAGTTTCAGCTTCAGCATCAGTCCTTCCAATGACTATTCAGGATTGATTTCCTTTAGGATTGACTGGTTTGATCTCCTTGCAGTCCAAGGAACTCTCAACAGTCTTCTCTAACACCACAGTTAAAAAGCATTGCTTCTTCGGTGCACGGCTTTCTTTATAGTCCAACTCTCACGTCCACACATGACTACTGGAAAAACCATAGCTTTGACTAGACAGATCTTTGTCGGCAAAGAAATGTCTCTGCTTTTTAATATGCTGTCTAGGTTGGTCATAGCTTCCAAGGAGCAAACGTCTTTTAATTTCATGGCTGCAGTCACCATCTGCCATCAGCTATAAGTATACATATAACCCCTCCCTCTTGGACCGCTCTCCCACACTCTCCCTATCCCACCCTCTAGGTCATCACAGAGCAACAAGCTGAGCTCCCTGTGCTATACTACAGTTCCCACTAGCTGTCTACTTTACACATGGCAGTGTATATATGTCATCCCCAATCTCCCAAACGATGCCCCCCTCCCCTTCTCCCACTGTGTCCACACATCTCCTTACTATGTCTACGTCTCTATTCCTACTCTGCAAACAGATTCATCTGTTCCATTTTTCTAGATTCTACATATATGCCTTAATATACAGCTATCAAGTTTGTGGCAACTTGTCACAGCGGTCCTGGAACCTAATAACAGGTACCCCACTGTTTCTTTTAATTAGCAACATGAAATCTTGGGTCAAAACATCATTCGCTATTTTACAGACAAATAAACAATGATCCAGCCATTCCAAAATGATCCATTTGCATCATCATCCTGTCCTCAGAGCATATGGATATTTTGTTGTCACTGTGATCATTACTTACTCTACTTGAGAAAAACAGTGCGGAGAAGAATGGCTTTCAGAACTTCAAAATTTACATAGATGATGGACAAGATGAACATTCCATGATTCATTCCTAAACCTGGGATGAAGATGAGGAAATAGTGAGACTGAATAAAACCTTTGGCTTTTTTATCACAGAAGCCTGGTGTCAAGCCCACATCCGGCCATGGATCATTTCTCCAAGCCTAGACTTGTTCTAAGCTTCCTGGTGTTAGAAATGCCTACTCACATATTTGCTGGTGAAGCCGACTTTGGCAGCTGGATCACAGTCATGATTCATACATCGTAGGCCTTCAGGCTCCTTCCCAGGACTACACACAACCTTGCTGCCCCTGTATTCCATGTCAAACAGAATTTCAGCTGACGTAAGGCCACAGAAAGAAGACAGTCTGCATCAAGCCTGGAACAGCTCTTCAAGGCTGCACCTTAAAGTCAGATGCCTTCCCTGCACAGAAGAAGAAACTAAGATTCAAAGAAGTTACAAGACTTCCGCAAAGTCCCACAGACAATTAATAGCTGGGACAAGGACTCAGGTTTCTTAACTCCCCCTGGGCTTGGCTCTCAAGGTCAGGTTGCCCCTGCATCCAGGTAGAAGAATTAAACTAAGGAAGGACAAAAAAGAAAGGAAAAGGAGCAAAGAGTCACAATGGGCAGGAGCTAAAGCTAGTGACATCTACCAGTGTCTAGGATATAAACACCATCAGTTAAATTTGGAAACTGTTTGGTAGCTTTCTGAATTTTCTGCAATGCAAGGAATAAACTCTGAAGTCAAACAGACACGGATTCAAATTCTGACTCTCCAACTTACCAGTTGTGACTGTGAACTAATTATTTAAACACTCTAAGCCCTGAGTTCCTTACCTATAAAATGGGGAATAAATAACACCTATTTTATCTGGTCACTATTGCTGTTCAGTGGCTAAGTCGTGTCTGACTCTTTGGGACCTCATTAACTAATTAACTGCAGAACGCCAGGCTTCCCTGTCCACTATCTCCCAGAGGTTGCTCAAACTCATGTCCGTTGAGTCGATGATGCCATCCAACCATCCCACCCTCTGTCGCCCCTTTCTCCTCCTGCCCTCAATCTTTCAGCATCAGGGTCTTTTCCAATGAGTCAGCTCTCCACATCAGGTGGCCAAAATATTGGAGCTTCCGCTTCAGCATCAGGACTTCCAATGAATATTCAGGGTTGATTTCAATCTTTAGATCCTGGTTTGATCTCCTTTGCTGTTCAAGGGACTCTCAAGAGTCTTCTCCAGCACCATAGTTCAAAAGCATCAATTCTTCAGTGTTCAGCCTTCTTTGTGGTCCAACTCACATCCACAGATGACTACTGGAAAAAACTGGAGTTTGCTCAAATTAATGTCCACTGAGTCAGTGATGCTATCTAACCATCTCATCTTCTGCCACCCCCTTCTCCTTTTGCCTTCAATCTTTCCCACAGTGACAGAGGATAGAATGCATGGCTTGTAATCTTTCCCATATCAACAAATGACAGAATGCATGTAAAAAACCTTATACAATAGCACAGTATAGTATGTGCCATTTATATAAGCTTAAGAATGCTAAATACAGATTCAGTGTAGAGGTTACTTATGCAGGGCAAGGACAATGCAGTCATGGATGGATACACAGGGGGGTTCCACTCTACTGTTAATTTTTTTTTTAAGGTGGGTGCTGGTATGTGGGTATCTGTTCTGTTATCCTTTATAACATTTTGTTCCAAATATATATTTTAAAATTACACATAGGAAGAAATTCATAAATTAACAGCTATTATAATTTTTATTAATCAAAAAGTATTTATTCAGTTCTGACTCCACGTGGAGGACTGTGCTGGACACAACAGGGGATGCTAAAGTAGTAAGAGTCATCCCCCCCAATCTAGAGTAAAATCTACAGTCTGACAGGGGTCACAGCCCCCACCTTACAAGTAAAATAATACCAGGGAGAGTGCAGTAAGGGACTTGAGGGGTAAACAGAAAAAAAAGAGACACCATAACTGTCTGGGGAGACTTTCTAAGACTTCATCATATGGGCGGCAACTGAAATGGACCTTAAAAACCAAGTAGAATCTTCCGCAGTAGAGCAAACAAAAAGATGTCTACCTAACAATTATGCCATTGACAGCAACACCAGAAGGGAAACCAGCAGGATTAGATGGATCACAGGCACAGAGACGAGAGAATGCGAAATCAGAGGCCCGAGAAGGAGGAAATAGGAAATCAGGCCTGGACGGTCAGCACAGGGGCACTCCATGTACACCGAGAAAAGAACAGCAGATTTCTATCTCTTGTAACTTTCAAGAGAAGAGTTCTTATGTAGTCATGCAGGGGAAGGAACCAGATCTCATGATGAGTGGGAGGTGAAGGAGGAGGTGGGGGTACAATTGACTGCACTTTAAAGACATCTACGCCTGACACAAGGGAAAGCAAAGGATGCCAGCTAAAGAAAACAGCAACATGGGGATGAATTTATAGTCAGGGGAGGCCCCAGCATACTTCGAGAGAAAAGGCAAAGAAAGAACTCATGGGACAGAGAAAAATATAGATGCAGGCCAGACAACTGACAGCCATTCCCTTTAGGTACAAAATTCCAGAAAAAGCAAACAAAGCAAGATCAAAAACACAGGGACTTTCCTGGTGGTCTAGTGGTTAAAAATTTGCCTTGTAATGTGGGCGACACCAGTTGGGTTCCTGGTCAGGGAACTGGAATCCCACATGCTGCGGGGCAGCAAAACCCATGCATTGCCACAACTCCCAAGTCTGTGTGCCCCGACCAAGACTCAACGCAGCCAAATAAATCAATAAATATTCCTTAAAAGCCACAAGCGGCAATGTCATATTGGCATAGGAGCTGAGATTAAAAACTAGTTTTGCTGAACTAATGAGGTTCCCTGGTCTGTTTTGGGAAAGGACTGCAGGTGACCACAGACACAAATGACAAATGTCTTCCTTTCAACCATATCTCTTCCAGCACTATTGCCTTGGGGTATGAAATAAAGCTTGATAACCACTGTTTTATGACGGAATAAAGGATTCAGTTGAGGGCAGGCAATGTCTGTATAAAATCTTTTTTTATAAATAAAAAAAATGACATGAAGAATGAAGTTCTTAATAAAATAAAAATTAAGACCATCTGGCCATATGGCTTCACCACGTCAAGATTTCAAACCAGTCACTTTGGAAAACAGCCTGACAGCAACTCAGAAAGTTAAAATGTAAAATTTACTATGTGACCTAGCAATTCCACTTCTAGGTATATACCCAAGAGAATCAAAAACATACGTCCACACAAAAATTTGTACACTAATGTTCACAGAAGCATTATTTTAAAAGCCAAAAAGTGGAAATCACCCAAGTATCTATCAATTGATAAATAAAATGTAAAACATCTATACACTGGACTATTATCCAACGATAAAAAGAGTTAAGTGCTGATAAACCTACAACATAGATGAAACTTGAAAACATTATGCTAAGTGAAAGAAGTCAGATGCAAAAGGCCACACATTGAAGGATTCCGTTTATACAAAATGTCCAGAAGAAGTAAATCTCTAAAGACAAAAAGTAGATTAGTGGTTGACTGTGGGCCTGGGGGATGGCAGGGAGTGGGCAGGGAGGGGAGGGCAGCAAGTGACTGCCAATGAGTATAGTGCTTCTTTTTGGAGTGATGAAAAATGTCCGGAGTTAAGAGTGTTGATGACTGCACAGCTCTGTGAATGTATTAAAAAGCACTGAATTTCACATTTAAAAAAGATTTCAATCTAGACCTTCTAATGATTTGGGCAGGAAAGAACATGCAGGTATCTATACACTGCATCCTTCTGAGGCACATACTATTATCATTCCCATTTTACATATGAGGAAATTAAAGCACAAAAAGTTTTATAACTTGTGCCAGGTCACCCAGGCTGGAATTTAACCCCAGGCAATCTGGCTCATGAGCACCATGCTATTCTGCCCCAACTGACTCTAAAGCCTTAAAATCACTTGAAAATTCACTGACTTACAATGTAAACCAAGGCAGGAGAGGGTTGAGATTTTTTAAGACAACCAAAACTATTATCTTCAATAGCAATTCCCAACAGAATATTGGAAAGACCCAAGGCTCTGAGAATGAGACCAAGCTGAAGGCTGTTATTTCATGTTACTATGAACATTGACAAATTGAGGGTATAATCCAAGCCTGAAATTCCAGACTGCGAGTCTGAGTGAACTCCGGGAGTTGGTGATGGACAGGGAGGCCTGGCGTGCTGCGATTCATGGGGTCGCAAAGAGTCGGACATGACTGAGTGGTGGAACTGAAATGATCCACTATTTTAAGACTAAGGGTAGATTACTGGGTTTCTCCCTGCCCACAACAATCTAATAATCGAAGTGCGAACACCATTGCAGGAGCAAACAAAAACATTGTGTATGGTGTGTATATTATACACAGAAAACAAACAGGGCATACATGTTTACGTATATATGTGCTCACTAAACCATGAGGAGCAGATAGCAAGTTCTAAACCCTAAGTCATAGGCGAGAAAGATGAATAAGGACGAAAAAATGAAAGACTGACTGACTGAGGGGGACTTGAAAACTAGCATTTAAGAACGGGCAGGAAAAATAAAGGTCACCACTTCGAACAAGCTTGGAGGGAATAAGAAGCTTAGATTGTTCCTAGAGCAGTAAGGATGCCTGTTTGATTAAATCAAAGAGTGCAGAGCGTGTAATATACCGGAAAACAGGAGTGGACAGGAGGGAAGGGGTTATGTAAGATTTCAAAAGTCAAGGGGAGTGTTTGGACTTGACAGAGTAAGAAAAGGTAAATCGTGTTTTTAAAAAGTTGTGAAAGCTTTATCATATTAGTTGCATATTTCATAAGAAACACTGGCTTCCATGTTTTTGCCTACGAAACCCTGAAATTTTGCCTCATCTACTATTTCCTAATTTCATTTCAAATATTTTGTTTCTAACCTACCTACCCCCAAGTCATGCCGAAATGAAACCTTGATTTCAGCAGTCAAGATATAAAATAATTGCTTACAATCACAGCCCTGAACAAAGCCGTGCTGTATGGTCCCTTCACAAAGGCCCTTAGCGCATTGCTAACGTGCATTAATTTCCTCACACTTAATAGCTTAATCTGTCATGAATCAACGTTCCAGTGTCCCCTGAGAAAAATATGTACTTTAATGTAAAAAATATTTCCTTGCTCTCCGTCACTGTAAATGTCTTCTCTTCCTAATAAAATTGAGTAACTTTTTTCCTGGGTGAAAGAAATTCAGTCGCCCATTTCACTGAAATATGCCTATGAAACAGACAATCACAGTTGTATTTAATAGGACCCCTGTGCAAACTTCTCTCCGGTAGTTCTCTGCCCTGGGAACTGCACCCGAGCTCTTGCCGTTTCCCACACACATCTTCTTGGGTCTCAGGCGCCTCCAAGAATTTGTGTATTTCGGCAAAAACTTTACCCAAGGAACAACCCCCAAGGACCAGGATCTTCTTTAAGGAACCAAGGAGCTTAGTCTGTGCCTCCGTGTGAGCTTAAAACAAACGCACCTCCCCAGCTCAGAGGAGCACACAGGTACCCCGAGTCCGTGGTGCCCGGCGGCGGCCAGGGAGCCCCAGATTACGGCCGGGGCGCGCGCGGCACCCACCTGACCAGAGGCTCCTTCTCCGGCACGGCGGGCTCCTCCAGGCACTTGCAGGGGCAGCAGCAGCACGCGGTCCTCAGCCAGTCCCTCAGCCCCATGGAGAGCGAGGTGCCCCGCCGGCGCCGGGCGACTCTGGGGGAGCCGCGGCGGCGAGCGAGCGCGACTGGGGCGCGGCCACCCGACCGGCGTCCAGGTGCGGGGACAGTGGCGGCTGGGGCGTCGCGGGCCGGTCCGTGCGCATCCCGCCGCGGCCGGGGACGCGAGCGAGGCGGGAGGCGCCTGCGCTGCCCCGGAGCTGCGGAGCCGCGCGCTTTCCTCCACTTGGGTTTTGTTTGGGGCGCGGGTTTCGTTGGGGCTTTTCTTCTCGCTCTTTAATTCCCCGGGCGCAAATTGGGGCGCATGCGTCCCCGAGACGCTCCGCTGCTGCCCTCTAAGGAGGAAGCCGGGACTCCAACCGCCGGATGGCAGAATCCGAGGGCGCCGCTGGGGATAGGGCTGGGGGAAGGAGGAGCCCGCCCCCGAGTCACAGAGCACGAGGTTGGGCTGGATCTATTCATACGTTTTATTGGCTTCACTCCCCGAGGAAATAAAAGGTCCTCCTTCCCACCACCATCCCTTGCCTTCAAAGCAGAGGTTAGGGCATATTTTTAGCGTGTCGGCGCCACGAGGGGTAAAAGTTGGCAAAAATGGGTTCATGCATTATAGAAGTGAGCTTTTTAAGTACAACGTTCACAACGAATTTTAAAAAATTGTTTACAAGTCACCCAGCCCTTGAATAATTTTCTGAAAAAAAGGCAACCTCTGTCATTAGCTTTTTGACTTCCCCAGTGGCTCAGTGGTAAAGAAGCCGCCTGCCAGTGCAGGAGAGGCTGGAGAGCCAGGTTGGATTCCTGAGTCAGGAAGATCCCCTGGAGGAAAAAATGGCAACCCATTCCAGGATTCTTGCCGGGAAATCCCATGGACAGGGGCCCTGTCCATGGGACTGGGGGGGCTACAGTCCATGGGGTCCCAAAGAGTTGACTGTGACTGAATTTTTTACTATTTTCCAGATTTTAAACACACACACACACACACACACACACACACACACACATACACTTAATGCTTATGCAAACATGTAAGTATAGGCACCCATAGCCTTTTCCCTTTATACTTAGTGCCATACTCCACACATTTCTGTCCCTGGCTTTTTTCACTCAGTTTACAACACAGACTGTCCCACCAGCACATGAAGAACTTCTTCTCTATGATCTTTAACAGTTGCATTTATATAGTTGATGCCCTTATGTTTTTTTAACCAGATGCCAATGGATGAATAACAAGTTCATTACAGCCATTTGTTATTAAAATAATGCTGCAGTAAATATCCTTGAACTATGTGTTTGGACATGTATATCTCTTGAATAAATATTTGGCAGTTGAATTTCTAGGTCACAGGTAAGATGCCTTTTTAATTTTTGATGGATCTTGCCAAAAAGTGAAGTGAAGTAAGGTCGCTCAGTCATGTCTGACTCTTTGCAACCCCATGGACTGTAGCCTGCCAGGCTCCTCCGTCCAAGGGATTTTCTAGACAAGAGTGCTGGAGTGGGCTGCCATTTCCTTCTCCAGGGCATCTTCCCACCCCAGGGATCAAACCCGGGTCTCCTGCATTGCAGCCTGACGCTTTACCATCTGAGCCATCAGGGAAGCCTGGATCTTGCCAAATTGTCCTCCAAAGAGGTAATTCCAATTCACACTCTGACCGGACACATCTGAAAGTATATTTCCCTAGACAACCACCAATACTATGGAATTTTCATCTTTATCAATCATGTTTACTCAACAAATGTTTATCAAACATCTGTAGGTTCCAGGTATGTTCTAGGCTCTGGGGACACTGCAATGAATGAAAGAAATAAAAATCCTTACTTTTTTGAAGCAAACATTCTACTAGGGGAGTTAGACAAATGAAATACATTATTGAGTGTGTTAGAAGGTGATGTGTACTATGGAGAAAAATAAGACAGGAAAGGGGAAAAGCAGTGCCAGGAAGGCGTGTGTGCATGTGTGTGTGTGTGTGTGTGTGTGTAGTGTAGTGTACTGGGGAGAGGAGTGGTGGCTGAAGTTCTAAATGGGGTGGTCAGGGAAGGCCTCCCTACATGGTGACCTTTAGGGAAAGATTGAAAGATGATGAGCAAGCTAGCCCTGGTTTCATGGGGAAGAGTATTGCTGGGAGAGTGAAGGCTGCATGCAAAACCCCAGAGGAGAGAGAATAACAGTAGGGTGCCCAAGAAAGAGCAGGGGTTCCAGGGGCCAGAGAGAGGATTGGGCCAGGAGGAAGAGTAATAGGAGATGATAGAACCAAGTGGCCTCTTAGGACGTGGTAAGAACTCGATTTTGTCCCATGTGAGTGAGCAAACCTTTGGAGGCTTTTGAGTAGAGGGAGAGATGTGGTCAACATGGATGGCGATAGGATCCATTGACTGCTGTCTTGAGAAGAAACTGGGTAACAAGGACTGTTTTAGAAGAGGCGAGTGGAGGCCATTCTAATGACCCACGTGATAAATGACCATCATTTAGACCAGGGAGGAAGCAACTAGAGGTGGGAAGAAATAACTGGACTCTGAATGGAGTTTGAAGGCAGAGCCAATGAGATTTATAATGGATTGGAAGTAAATATAAATGAAAGTCAGGAGTGAGTCCAACGTTGGGGGCCTACAATTTGTGAGAGTAGAATTGTGTTATTGATTGTGATAAAGATGGATGTCACGTGGGCAGGTTTGAAGAGGCGAGGAAGAAGAGCAAGAGTTTATTTCCAGAAGTGTCAATTCTCATGGGCAGTGTGTTCATTTAAATGTGTGTTACTACACCTAAGTTTATCCTGTTCTGGCTACATTATGAGGCCGAGGGAACTTATCAAGTGCATATTCATTGACAGGCTGACTACTGAGAGTAAGGAAGGATAAGAGAAGTTTCCTTAGAGCTCTGACTTAGCAGGGGAAACAGGATAGGGACCCATCATGAAAAGTTAAGAGGACATGACAGAATACCAGTTGTCACCAGGCAGCACAGGGCTGTGGTATCGAACCCAGGACCGTGTCCTTGATCACTTACAGCTGTGCCAGGATGGAGACTGTTGTTCTTGACAGCAGACTTGCTAGCAGCTGGGCAGTCCCTTTGGTGGATGAACTTTGTTCTGAAATTGGATGTTGGATTGAGTTCACTCACCTACGTTCAGGTAGAAAGCGGACCAAGGGGGCTGCTAGCAAGAAGATGAAAGCTAACATCGGACAACTTTTATTAACTGCTGAAGTTGGATTTGTTGAGAATGGAGAAATCAGAGAAGGTATTTAGTTCCCGAAAAATACAGGTTCTCTGCCCTTTACTAACCTTGATTTTAGATAAGTCATTTAATCTATCTTTTTTAAGAAGTTTTATTTATTTACTATTTCTTTTTGGCCGTGCTGGATCTTCATTACTACACTCAGGTTTTCTCTAGTTGCGGAGAGTGGGGGCTACTCTGTAGATGAGGCGTGCGGTCTTTTCATTTTGGTGGCTTCTCTTGTGGAGCACAGGCTCTAGGGGGCAGGCTGAATAGTTGTAGCGCATGGGGTTAGTTGCCCTGCAGCACGTGGGATCTTCTCAGACTAGGAATCAAACTCAGGTCCCCAGCATTAGCAGGCAGGTTCTCAACCACTGGATCACCAGGGAAGTCCCACCTCATTTTTCTGAGCCTCAGTTTTCTAATTTGTGAAATGGAGATGCTGAGTCGTGAGACTCAAATGAGACCATTGGAAACCCATAAAGTACTATAGGAAGTAGTAGAATTCAACACAGTTGACTAAATCCAAATAGTAAGGCCTGCTGAGCAAATGTCAGTTCCAGTACTACTTTGCTGACATATGACAATATTTCTTTTCATATTTGTACCTCTGCAGTGTGTGGGCATCTTTCATGTGGCCCATTTCAGACTGGATATTTCTGGAAAGCCATAGAACTATGTCCATTTTAACAAACTTGACAGAAGGTTAATGCTCTTCCTTACTAAGGATTACATCTGGTGTTTGCTTGCTCTAACAACTATTAATATTTTTAATTAATGTTAACTGTTAAAACTTTTAAATGAAATATTCCTCTAGAAGATTGAAATGTTACAAAGTTCCCCGTGATCACTATCCACAGTCCTGTCTCCTTTCTAGCCTCCTCAGGGTAACCATTATTATCAGTATGCTACAAACCTTTTTTTGGACACATACACACACATATGTTCCCTGTAATGTATATATACCATCATTGTGTGTGTTGTCTTTTTTTGGCCGCACCATGAGGCATGAGGGATCTTAGTTCCCCAACCAGGGACCAAACTCTCTCCTCCTGCAGTGGAAATGCAGTCTTAACCACTGGACCACAGGGGAGTCCCTATCTCATCATTTTTGGTAGTGAGTTTGGTTTTAATATACAGGGCATGCATTCATCTACCTGCAAGCTTTCTCCACTTAATGTCTTGGAGATATAGCCTTTTAGTACACATAATACTACCTCATTCTTCTTAACCGACGTGCATCCATGCTCAGTCGTTCAGTCATGTCCAACTCTGTGCAACCCCATGGACTGTAGCCTGCCAGGTTCCTCTGTCCATAGAATTTCCCAGGCAAGAATATTGGAGTGGGTTGCCATTATCACCAACAGGGTTAACAGATGTGGATGTTCTATTTATTAGTTTTCTAAAGATTATCATATTGGTGTTCTCAAGTATTAATCTTCCCAGAAGTTAAATACCTTCATGATTTCCCTGGTTTTGTTTTCGGGTATTTTTTTTTTTTTTTTTTTTTTTTTTGTAACTTGAGGAATGACAGTGTTACCAAACGCTGCAGCTTCAGCTAGTAGATAGCGGAGACCACATTTTGACACCCCCACTTCCTGTTTCAGATTTCATTAGCAGGAGAGCAGCAAGCTTTCCTTTTTTTAGAGTGATGTTCCATTGTTCCTCCTGCCTGAGTTGACGCCAACACCACCCACCACTGGCAGCAACATCTGACTTTACCAAGAGCCCTTGAGCACCTGATGTTGCAGGAGTGGGCAGTCCCCTGGAACAACTGGTGACTCAGAGACCCATCAGCTGCTTGTTACAAGACAGAACTGCCATCCTATAGTTTCGGATTTCTCCATGGCAGAGAAAACTAGAGTTTGCTTTGAAAACAAGAACTGGACACAACTGAGCAACTAAACAACAAGTATAGTTTGAAGTCCTATTTCTTTAAGAACTTACTGAGAATTGGAGGAAAAGGCATACTATATGCAGGGTGGGGAAAATTTTTGCGTTCCAACACCATACGATTAGCATTCCACAAAAAAGCTATGCTTGCAGCAACATTGCTCAAGTTGGTATCATTCTGTTATTCATTCAACAAATATTTATAGAGTCCAGTACTAGGATACAATGGTGAACTAGAATGTAGGTTCCATTCATGAAGGTGGGGATATTGTTGTTCTTTGCAATATTCTAGCATCTAAAATATCAATAACCTCAGATATGCAGATGACACCACCCTTATGGCAGAAAGTGAAGAGGAACTGAAAAGCCTCTTGATGAAAGTCAAAGTGGAGAGTGAAAAAGTTGGCTTAAAGCTCAACATTCAGAAAATGAAGATAATGGCATCCAGTCCCATCACTTCATGGGAAATAGATGGGGAACCAGTGGAAACAGTGTCAGACTTTATTTTTTTGGGTCTCCAAAATCACTGCAGATGGTGACTGCAGCCATGAAATTAAAAGACGTTTACTCCTTGGAAGGAAAGTTATGACCAACCTAGATAGCATATTCAAAAGCAGAGACATTACTTTGCCAACAAAGGTTCATCTAGTCAAGGCTATGGTTTTTCCTGTGGTCATGTATGAATGTGAGAGTTGGACTGTGAAAAAGGCTGAGCGCCGAAGAATTGATGCTTTTGAACTGTGGTGTTGGAGAAGACTCTTGAGAGTCCCTTGGACTGCAAGGAGATCCAACCAATCCATCCTAAAGGAGATCAGCCCTGGGATTTCTTTGGAAGGAATGATGCTAAAGCTGAAACTCCAGTACTTTGGCCAACTTTTAGAACAATGTAGGTATATGGTAGACACTCAATAAGTGTGTTGAATAAATGTGTGTATGAAGACAGAAAAAGAGCTAATGAACCGAGAGTTTGCATTATGCCCTTTTGTGAAG
Organism: Bubalus kerabau; assembly: GCF_029407905.1. NCBI lineage: Eukaryota > Metazoa > Chordata > Mammalia > Artiodactyla > Bovidae > Bubalus > Bubalus kerabau. The sequence continues at coordinate 158,143,625 of NC_073626.1, forward strand.
AATCTGTTAACGAGCTTCCCGAATCCAGTAAAGACTTCAAAAGCATTGTCTTCCTTAGAGAAAAAAGACATCTTCTGAAACAAGCGAGCACTCCAAGCCAAGGCCAGCATTATCATCCTCCCCAAGGGGCCCAAGATGGACAGCCCACATGCCTCCTATGGGACTCTGCAAAGATCCCATCAGAGAGTGGACTGGATGTCACCAAGGTAAAGCCAGCCAAGGGTTCCTCTTGAGTCTGTTGTTTCTGCCACCGTGGTGTGCCTCATCCCTCTTTTGTTACCAGCTCTTTGATTTCCTTTGAGGAACACCCCCCCCACACACACACACACCTTTCAATTACATGAGCCAGGCAGACAGTGAAGGCACTTTCCCCACCTCTCAGTCCCTGATCCCCAATGAGGGATAAGCCTGTGACCAAGATAGACCAATCAGACACTCTTCTTGAAATTTGCAACTTAAGGACAAGGACCCAAAGGTGGAAAATAATTGAGTTGAGATGTGAATTATTTGGGGGACATCATTTTGAAGAGGAGGTCCAACAGTAATGGACATATTTATACCTGTAGCATTTATGGTTCTATATTTTCCAAAATCTAGCCATTCTAGCTATTTAGTTTTCCCATCATTCTGAGGGTTACTCCATAACTTGTGGATCAATAGTTCTTTTTTTGCTTAAGTAATTAAGAATCAGATTCTGTTGCCTTAAGAAATAAAGAGTTTTACAAGGCAAAAAAGGGTAATTGTGACAGGAGAGAGAGAATTAAAGAGTTCTCTTTCAAGCCAAGCACAGCAGTCCACTTTGATTTAGTCAGGTGAGACTTGTATTTCTATTTCTCTGCTTGGCTTCTCTCTGAAGAGAAACATTCATTATCCACTATCTGAGAATTTGTCAGTTACATCACTCTGTGGTTTCCCATAAAACTTTCTAAATTTTGAAACTATTTTTATTTGCTATAGTTTGCTGGTCAGTTTCACTTCCTTCCCTCCTCCCAAATGTATATACTCTGAGAAAACTTTAATAATCAGTCTTTGTTCCTTCTTTAGTTCCAAGCAACAAACATCTTGTCTCTCCTCAAAATTTAGTTGAATGTCTCTTTTAAATAACTTCATACTTAGGAACAGGTCAGACCTTTTAAAAAGAGGCCCTTGGAGAGAATAAAAACACAATAAGCTAGAAAAAGGTATAAAGCATAAGGAAGATTCTCCAAGAAAACTGGATTCCTATAGTCCCAACGTGAAGGGAATCTAACCCTGCTGTGTCTCAACTCTATGTAATACTTTTTTTGTCTAGATTTGTGTGACCTCTGTGATAATCATTTGGGTCTTAATTCACTAATTTTGAATGACAGAAACATCACTCGGACTAGTTTAAGTATAAAAGGAAATTTACTGTCCCAAGTATCTGAACATCAGGAAGTCATGCTAGCTTTAAACATAAATGGATCCAGACACTCAAAAGGTTAAAAAAAAGGATTGGTCTTTGCTAGAGACAGAATGTTTGTGTTTCTCCCTGATTCATATATTGACACCTAAGCCCCAATGTGATGGAATTTGAAGATGAGGCCTTTGAGAGGTGATTAGGTCATGAGGATGGAGCACTCATGAATATGACTAGTGCCCTAATAAAAGGAGCTTCCCGGGTGGCACAATGGTAAAGAATCCACCTGCCAATGCAGGAGACACAAGAGATGTGGGTTTGATCCCTGGGTTGGGAAGATCTCCTGAAGAAGGAAGTGGCAACTTACTCCAGTATTCTTGCCTGGGAAATCTCATGGACAGAGGAGCCTTGCAGGCTACAATCCATAGAGTCACAAAGAGTTGGACATGACTGAGCACTATGCACCCAATAAAAGAGACCCCAGAGAGCTCCCTGACTCCTTCTGCCATATAAGGACACAGAGAGAGGATAGCCATGTATGAACCAGGAAGCAGGCCCTCACCAGGCATTGAATCTAATGGTGCCTTAATCTTGGCTTTTCCAGCCTCTAGAACTGTTTATAAGCCACCCAGTCTGTGGAATTTCAGTTACAGTAGCCCAAACAGACTAAGTGGAGAAGGGAATGGCAACCCACTCCAGTATTCTTGCCTGGAGAATCCCATGGACAGAGGAGCCTGGCAGGCTACAATCCATGGGGTCACAAAGAGTTGGATACAACTGAGCGACTGACACACGAACACACAAACAGACTAAGACACTCCATAGTCTTCTCTGGGCTCTGAGTTAGTGACACTCTCAGGCCCCAGGTAACACTGGATTTCCCCATCTTTTCTGCTGATAATCTCAGCAGAAGATAGGAGCTCCTTCACAGGCCTGGGTCCAACTTTAATTGGCCTGAAATGGAACCAATGCTCTTTCGTAGGGAGGAATATGCCTACTGAGTCTCAAGTACACCCTGTAGTGTTCAAGTGAAGAGGAATGGGGGAGAGAGAAAAAGTAAGCCAGTTGGACTGAGTGGGAGGGTTTCCTAATGAAAACCAAATGCAGCCACCAAAAAAGGAATCAATGTTGGCAAGGGAAAACAACATATGTCATCAACCCCTGTGGCTGCGGTCAGGATTAGGTGAGCTAATACCCAGAAAGCACTTAGTACAATTTCATGAAAAATAGGAAGCGCCCTGTAAATGCTGGCCATAATCACTGTTGTTAACAAAGCATACGTACCTTAGCTTCTAACCTATGACCGCCAACTGTGACCACCTAAACTGACCCGATTTAACAAACGCCTGTGCGATGCTGTGCTAAGCCGCTCAGTCGTGTCTAACTCTTGCCACTCCATAGACTGTAGCCAGCCAGGCTCCTTTGTCCTGGGGATTCTCCAAGCAAGAATACTGGACCAGGGATCAAACCCAGGTCTCCTGCATTGCAGGTGGATTCTTTGCCATCTGAGCCACCAGGGAAGCTCAAGAATACTCCAGTGGGCAGCCTATCCCTTCTCCAGGGGATCTTCCCACCCCAGGAACTGAACTGGTACATGTGTGCTCAGTTGTGTCTGACTCTTTTCGACCCCATGGACTGTACCCTGCCAGGCTCCTCTATCCATGGAATTTTCCAGGCAAGAATACTGGAGTGGGTTGCCATTTCCTACTCTAGGGGATCTTCCCAACCTAGGGATCGAACCCACATCTCCTGAGGCTCCTACATCAGCAGGTGGATTCTTTACCACTGTGCCACCTGGGAAGCCCCAATTGAACCAGGGTCTCCTGTGTTGCAATCCGATTCTTTACCAGTTGGGTTACCAGGGAAGCCCAAGAAACACTTATTTGGTGTCAACTTTATAAACATGGCATTGTGCTCAACTTCTTATGAAATCAAAGACGAAAAATAAATAGTACTCATCTTCAGAGCACGACACAGAGCAAAAACTGGAAAATAATGAAACAAGTGGTTCATCCGTGCCCCAACACACCCATCATTTGATTCTTGCAACGTGCCCTTTCTTACCTCACTCCCGACTTTCCACATTTACCTGCTATGCCTCACTGTGCTCTCATAGCTAACTATCCTGTCAGACATCTACTAACTAGGCTCCCACAGCTAGCTACCTTGCCATACCCAACCATGTTCCCATAGGTAATTATACTGCTCCTTCTAACAATACCCCCACTCTATCTTCCCACATCTAACTATACATTTATCTAATTCTACTGTCATACTAACTATTCTGCTACAATAAACACTTTTCAGATACCCAGAGCAGCTTCAATTCTCACATCTTCAGATGTAATCTAGAATCAAACCTTTTCCCACCTCTGGAAGACCACCTACTCCTACAATCCCGAGAAATCTACATTCTCTAAAGTCTCTCTATATTCCACTGAACTAAAGTTAAACATAAACCCAGACCCTTCCATCATGCCACAATTATTCCTAATCCAATTAAACGCACCTTAATAAACATTTATCAGTGTTGGTGGCTCAGATGGTAAAGAATCCACCTGTAATGCAGGAGACCGGGGTTTGATCCCTGGGTCAGGAAGATCCCCTGGAGAAGGGATTGGCTACCCACTCCAGTATTCTTGCCTGGAGAATGCCATAGACAGAGGAGCCTAGCGGGCTGCAGTCCATAGGTCGCAAAGAATTAGACACAACTGAGCGACTAACACTTTCACTTTTCAATAGCAGAAAATTTGATAATTCTGAAGCAGCATTAACTACTGTCTTGTGGGTGTAATAAACTGGAGGCTGGTTGTTACATTCATCAAAACATACAGCTATTTTATCTGAATAAAGGGAGGCAGCTTGATGCACCAAAAAATAAATAAACACTTATTAAACATCTGCTATACACAAGGTGACACAAAGTTGTGTAAGACATGCATCAAAAACCACAGTAATGGAGAAAACATGACCACCTTTCATATTTGCTATGAAAGGCCCCTGAAAGTTTGCCCCAACTTAAACCCAGATCTTACCAATATGCGTGTTAATAGACAAATTTATGCCAATGATTCTTCATTTTCCCATTCATTTATATTACCTCTTTCTCCACAACACTCACAGAGATGCATAAACAGACCAGAACTCTGCAACTTTTCCACACAAGTTCTACCACTGTAAATGGACTAGGTAAATCTCCCCATCAGTCCTGAATATTCATTGGAACGACTGATGCTGAAGCTGAAGCTCCAATACTTTGACCACTTGATGCAAAGAACTGACTCATTGGAAAGGACCCTGATGCTGGGAAAGATTGAAGGCAGGAGAAGGGGATGACAGAGGATGAGATATTTGGATGGCATCACCGACTCGATGGACATAAGTTTGAGCAAGCTCTGGGAGTTGGTGATGGACAGGGAAGACTGGCGTGCTGCAGTCCATGGGGTCGCCAAGAGTTGCACACGACTGAGCGACTGAACTGAACTGAAATTTCCCCCATGAAGGTTACATGTAAACCCCCTGTAATTCTCCATGCTGCCACCTTGTGGGCTTCTGTTGTAAATGAACTACAGTTTCTCTGGAGATGGGGCTAAGGATCGTTAGCTTAAAGGGCCAATTGAATTGTAGTATTCAATTTGGAATTGAATGAAAGAAAGAAATGGCAACCCACTCCAGTATTCTTGTCTGGAGAATCCCCGTGGACAGAGGAGCCTGGAGGGCTACAGTCCACGGGGTCACAAAGAGTCGGACACAACCGAGTGACTAAGCGCACAGCGCATTCAATTTGGAGGTTCAAACTGGCGCAAGGCTAACCTCTAAACCTGTATAGGACACTGCTCAACTGAGCGAAAACTCCTCTCTTCTCTTGACTTGCATGGGCCAAACAGCACTGATTACTCTTTTAATCTTTCATTTGATCTTATTAACCATTGCTACTTGATCTGTTAGCTTGAAAACCATAGAAAAGAGCAGAGGCTATTACATGTATTTCTTGACTTATATAAAAGGAGGAATGTAGGTAAAATGCTTAAAGTGGAAGTGCTTTGGGTTTTGCATTTTAATATTTTATTTTGCACTTTATCAACTTTAATAAATCTATCTTTGAAACAGCTGGAAGACATAGATCCAAAGGTATGCGTACAATTTCCCAGAACATCATTTTGGCACATTTGGCTTTATTATTTTTCTCTTTTATACATACCTACACACCCCTATATCTATATATGTTGTCAGTTTTTGGGGTTTTTTTTGGCCTATTTGAGATAAAATTGCAGCAATCGAGATTCATCAGCCCTAAATAATCTAATGTATCTGCCAGGACTGAAATATGTCCTTATATAACCCCAGTGTAATTATTAAGTTCAAAGAATTTAACATTAATACAACATTATTTTTAAACATACACAATCAATATTCAAACTTTGCCAGTTGCCCCAATATTGTCCTTTACATCAACTCTTTTTCCCAATACAGAATCTGTTATAACCTCATTCATTTGGGTTTTTTATGTTAAACATTTTATTTTGAGATAATTATAAGAAATAATGCAGAGAGATTTGAGTTTTCCCATCTTGTGGGAAATATGTGGCACATATCCCAAGCAGGATATTGACACCCACACAGCTCATCTCAGTACAGAACGTTTCCACAGACTCAAGAATCCTGCAGGTTGCCCATCATAGACACACCTGCTTCCTTCCTGCTCCACCCTCTCATCAACCTCTGGCAACCACGATTCTGTATTCCACTTGTGTTAACTGTCATCTCAAAAATGTTATATAAAGGACTCCCCTGGAGGACCAGTGGTTAGGACTCTGAGCCTTCATGGCAGGGGGCACAGGTTCGATCCCTGCTGGGGGAACTAGGATCCTGCAAGCCGCGGAGGTGCAGCCAAAAAACCCAAAATGTTATACAAATGAAGTCACACAATATGTAGCCTTCGGGAAATGGCTTTCCTCATTGAGCTTAGCTCTCTAAATCCATCTGGGCTGTTAAGTGTATCAGTAAGTTTGCTCCTTTTTATTTTAATGGATCACAGTTTGTTTATCCATTCATCCACTGGATAATATCTGGGTTATTTCCTGTTTTTGTCTATGACAAATAAAACTGCTATTAACAATAATAATAAAAAAAAGAACGGTCTTCATTTGGTGAAAGGTGTTAATAGGTCGTTGGGCTGTGTAAAGATTCCCTCTGACAAATGGTGTAGAAAAGGGGGGAAAAGAGAACTACATTGTTCTACACAGAGATGGAGGCTGAGTATGAGTGTGAGGAGCAGGGGTGGGGACAAGCTGGAACACACAGGACGGAGCAGGAAGGAGAGAGGCCAGTACTAGAAGACCAGCGGCAGTGAGTTGTATCTGAAGGGTGGTGGTCTCCTGCCCCTGCATCATACAGTAGCACCATATGCCAGTATTTGGACAAGGAAAGAGTGAAACTCAGCAAGGTGATAGATGCTTAATGCTCTGCTTGGCTGGAGTTGAGGCTTTTTTCAGTATAAGCCATGAGGGTCCTTTCCTATGACTGTAAAGACTGCTACTTAAGTCTGTAAACTCCATTCTCCCTTCCCTTGCTGAACCCCACATCAACTCTGCCTGAGCTGTTTCCAATCTAGAAAGGTGTTTGTCACTTCAGGCAGGGTTTTTACATAGAGCCACCCTCCATGTACATCTTTCTTGTACACCCTATATGGATAAGTTGCCCTGGTTTCTTTCTTTTTTTTTTTTTTTTGTCTATCAGTTCACTTCAGTTCAGTTGCTCAGTCATGTCCGACTCTTTGCAACCCCATGAATCGCAGCACACAAGGCCTCCTTGTCCATCACCAACTCCCAGAGTTCACTCAAACTCATGTCGATCGAGTTGGTGATGCCATCCAGCCATCTCATCCTCTGTCATCTCCTTTTCCTCCTGCTCCCAATCTCTCCCAGCATCAGAGTCTTTTCCAGTGAGTCAACTCTTCACATGAGGTGGCCAAAGTATTGGAGTTTTAGCTTTAGCATCATTCCTTCCAAAGAACACCCAGGACTGATCTCCTTTAGAATGGACTGGTTGGATCTCCTTGCAGTCCAAAGGACTCTGAAGAGTCTTCTCCAACACCACAGTTCAAAAGCATCAATTCTTCAGCGCTCAGCTTTCTTCACAGTCCACCTCTCACATCCATACATGACCATTGGAAAAACCATAGCCTTGACTAGATGGACATTTGTTGGCAAAGTAATGTCTCTGCTTTTGAATATGCTATCTAGGTTGGTCATAACTTTCCTTCCAAGGAGTGTCTTTTAATTTCATGGCTGCAGTCACCATCTGCAGTGATTTTGGAGCCCAAAAAATATGCCAAAGCCTTTGACTGTGTGGATCACAGTGGAAAATTGTGGATCACTGTGGAAAATTCTGAAAGAGATGGGAATATCAGACCACCTGACCTGCCTCTTGAGAAACCTGTATGTAGGTCAGGAAGCAACAGTTAGAACTGGACATGGAACAACAGACTGGTTCCAAATAGGAAAAGGAGTACGTTAAGGCTGTACACTGTCACCCTGCTTATTTAACTTATATGCAGAGTGCATCATGAGAAACGCTGGGCTGGAAGAAGCACAAGCTGGAATTAAGATTGCTGGGAGAAATATCAATAACCTTGGATATGCAGATGACACCACCCTTATGGCAGAAAGTGAAGAGGAACTAAAAACCCTCTTGATGAAAGTGAAAGAGGAGAGTGAAAAAGTTGGCTTAAAGCTCAACATTCAGAAAACTAAGATCATGGTATCTGGTCCCATCACTTCATGGCAAATAGATGGGGAAACAGTAGAAACAGTGTCAGACTTTATTTTTTGTCTGTAGGCTACTTTAATCATAAGGACTCCTCAGTTAAAGGGAGACCCATCCTTGCCCAGGTCATATTAAACACTGATGGTTTTCTGCCTCTAGAAAATGTGTTATAAAAATGAGGAACTGGTATAACAATTTAACCCCAAATTTGAGTATATCCCCTTCCTGATTCCTAGCACGACTGAGACCCTTGACAAGGCAAAAGAACCCTTGAACATGCACATCTTGGCCAGATGGGAGCATAATTTCCGTGGGAAATCAGTTCAGTCCCTCAGTCATGTCTGACTCTTTGCGACCCCATGGACTGCAGTACACCAGGCCTCCCTGTCCATCACTAACTCCCAGAGCTTGCTCAAACTCATGTCCACTGAGTCAGAGATGCCATCCAACCATCTCATCCTCTGTCGTCCCCTTCTCCTCCTGCCTTCAGTCTTCCCCAGCATCAGGGTCTTTTCCAATGACTCAGTTCTTCGCATCAGGTGGCCAAAGTATTGGAGTTTCAGCTTCAACATCAGTCCTTCCAATGCATATTCAGGACTGATCTCCTTTAGGATGGACTGGTTGGATCTCCTTGCTGTCCAAGGGACTCTCAAGAATCTTCTCCAACACCACAGTTCAAAAGCATCAATTCTTCAGCACTCAGTTTTCTTTATAGTCCAACTCAAATAAGACTTACCAAATAAAAAAAAATCCTTAATTGCTCCCCATCCAATATCCAGAAGAGATGTTGCTTTAAAGACCTTGAAAGGAGAAATTATTTTAACTTGGAGAGGTGATCTCTGGTACAATAGCAAGTCTCTAGTAGGAAAAAGCTAAGCTTCTCAGCTTAGAGAAGGTGACTGACTTCATTTCCTGGAATGCCTCATGGAACCATGCAAAATTTGGGACTATACATTGGGTTTCCAGGGAAGCAGACTCTGAGAAGGAGTGAGTTTACAGAAGATTAGCAGGAATCACTCAGGGCTTACAGGAGGCATAATGGAAAGCACAGGGCTTCCCAGATAGCTCAGTGGTTAAGAATCTACCTACCAATGCAGGAGACATAGGTTCCATCCCTGGGTCAGAAAAATCCCCTGGAGAAGGAAATGGCAACCCACTCCAGTATTCTTGCCCGGAAAATCCCACGGACAGGAACCTGGCAGGCTTCAGTCTTTGGGGTTGCAAAGAATCAGACATGACTTAGGGACTAAACAACAAACAATGGCGAGCACATGTCTTACAGGAGGTCTAGCTGGGAGTACTCAGAGGTATAGGAGGCTTAGTGAGGAGCACTCATGGAATCAACACCTGTGGAAAGGAAGGGAAGACAAGGAAGCAGCACTGGGTCTCAGCCAGCTCTATGCGGACTTCACAGCTGAGCTGTTCTGTGTTGGTACAAGAGGGCTTAGCCTTTCTACCTCCATGATATCAGCCTTTGGATGAGGGCCACCTGGAAAGGGAACATGACGTTGGCTAGGGCAGCTCTCCCGCTGAGATTGGCCGGCAGGGGGCTGGTAGCTGCTGAGGGCTGACCGCTGGTAGCACTTGTAGTCGTCGCCCCAGTAACTCCTTTCTTCTTGAAGATCTGGGTGGCACGTCACAGCATCCATTGCCTGGTAACCCCGAGACCTAAATCTATACCCCTGGTCATTCCATGAGCTCAGAATTTCCTTCCTCTGAAAATGCCAGGAATTCTTGTATCAGACTACTTCAGAGTGAGATAGGCTGATCTTTATTTTCTTCCTCCTTTTATCAGAGTAAAACATATTAAGTTCTCTAGGCATTATCACAAAATCCTTTTGCTCTTAAGAAGGAGCATCCTATAAATAAGGTTAAGAGAATTAATTCTGTCCAACAGTGGAGGCAATCTCACCTACATAAATTGATTAAAAATGCATGCTACAATTTGGATGAACCTCAAAAGCATTACGGTACATGAAAAAAGCTAGACACCAAGAATCACATATCGTACAATTCCATATACATGACATATCCCAGAGTGGGTAAATCCATAGGGACAGAACTCTGCCTGATTGTTGCCAGGGATGCCAAGTGGGGAAATGCAGAGCAACTGCTTTATGGAGTTTCCCTTTGGGAATATTTTGGGACTAGAGAGAGGTGGTGGTTACAGAACACTGTGAACATACTAAATGCCACTGAATCGTTCATTTTAAAATTAATTTTATGTCAATTTCACCTCCATTTTTTAAAATAAAAATGAGTTTTTAAAAAACTTCTTTGGAAGGAGTGTACTATATTAAAACTAACCCTCTACTGCAGGAGCCTTCACTTTCGAGTAACTTGTTTAGTCGCTAAGTCATGTCCGACTCTTTGCAACCTCATGGACGGTAGCCGGCCAGGCTCCTGTCCTTGAGATTTCCCAGGCAAGAATACTGGAACAGGTTGACATTTTCTTCTCCAGGGGATCTTCCAGACCCAGAGATCAAACCCTGAATCTCCTGCACTGACAAGCAGATTCTTTACCATTGAGCCACCGGGGAAGCCCCTTCTGAGTAACTAGGTATCATCAAAATATTGTTACTCTGTCCTCAAAGCAAATTTAGATTACACAAGGCAAGTCAGCTACTACTATTTGTTTTTAAAATCAAGCATCTAGTCAAGTAAATCAAAATTATGTATAACTATAAGCAATTCATTTAAATGTAAATCAAAATTAAATCAAAATCTAGTCAAGCAGACACTGAATAAATCAAAATTATGTATAACTATAAGCAACTCATTTAAATGTAACGAGTAATTTCTATTTACAACTAAAGGGTATTTTCCTTCAAAAGGAGTTGGAAATATTGTGATTCACACAGCCTTGAAAATTTGTTGAAATAAAAAATAATGTTCAGAGATTTTAGAATCTCCAGAATGATTTGAAAAGGCACACTCCAAACGAACAATTTTTAAAAATACTTGATGTTGGGAGAATGGCATTGAAACATGTAAAATATCATGTATGAAACGAATTGCCAGTCCAGGTTCGATGCACGATACTGGATGCTTGGGGCTGGTGCACTGGGACGACCCAGAGGGATGGAATGGGGAGGGAGGAGGGAAGAGGGTTCAGGATGGGGAACACATGTATACCTGTGGCGGATTCATTTTGATATTTGGCAAATCTAATACAGTTATGTAAAGTTTAAAAATAAAATAAAAAAGAAAATTAAAAAAAAAAATACTTGATGAAAATCATTCATCTTTTATTGGTAAAACATGAATAACTGCATCTGATTGTTTTCCTTTAATGTGTTTGGTATTTGGAAAACAAGAAATAGCAAAAGTTCATGTTCTAGACAAGTGAGAGTCAAATCGACTATCCCGTCTCCCATCCTCTCTGAAAAAAGAACCACTTATAAATTTCATTTTTTTTTAAAGGATTCCAAATTTGAAGATTTTGTATAAAATACTTTCTAAATTTCAAAACACATTTAAAATGTACTATATAAGGAAATTTAAAATATTAATGTTTACCTGAATTTTCAAGAACGCAATGTTCTTTATTTTTTCTTCAGTAAAACTTCTTCAATCTAAAAATTTAAAATTTGAAGCATGGCATTTTGAATTCCATACAAGAATTTATATCTTTCATTAAAACTAACTGGCTAAAATATTTCATGTAAATATAAAACATGTGCTTTAGATTGAAATAAACTACATTTGAAGTGTGTTGTTTGTAAACCAAAGATGCCTTTTATGAATTGACTCCAAAAAACTTGGACAATCCAAAAATATACACAAATCAACAGCAAAATTTCTACTTGATCTTTCTAGGCAGGATTTAAATGTCATATTTTGATGTTTTCCCAGTTATTGTGTATTAATTTCATTCTACTTGATCTTGCTATATTCTGGATATTTTCTCAAACAAACTTGACGTTTGAAAATTTGTATTTGTATACCATCAATGTAATACATATTTGAATTTACTTTTGAACTGTGGTGTTGGAGAAGACTCTTGAGAGTCCCTTGGACTGCAAGGAGATCCAACCAGTCCATCCTAAAGGAGATCAGCCCTGGGTGTTCTTTGGAAAGAATGATGCTAAAGCTGAAACTCCAGTACTTTGGCCACCTCATGCGAAGCTGACTCATTGGAAAAGACTCTGATGCTGGGAGGGATTGGGGGCCAGAGGAGAAGGGGACGACAGAGGATGAGATGGCTGGATGGCATCACTGACTCGATGGACGTGAGTCTGAGTGAACTCCGGGAATTGGTGATGGACAGGGAGGCCTGGCATGCTGCGATTCATGGGGTCGCAAAGAGTCGGGCACGACTGAGCGACTGAACTGAACTGAACTGATCCAAGAAATTGGAATTCTGCCTTAGGGTTGCCTATAAGTAAAATAAGGATCGTATACCTAGAAATGGGTAAAATGGCAAGCTATATTATATATGTACTATAATTAATTATATTTATATTTATATTTATATATATATATATATATATATATGGTGGTGGTGATTTAGTTGCTAAATTATGTCTGACTCTTGTGACCCCATGGACTGTAGCCCACTAGGATCCACTGTCCATGGGATTTCCCAGGCAAGAATCCTGGAGTGGGTTGCCATTTCCTTCTCCATATAATATATATGACCACATCTTAAAAAGAGGAAAAAAGCAAAGATAGATCTATCTATCTATATGAGAGAGAAAGAGAATTGTATTTCTGATTATTTACCCTATCAGAATATAGAACTATGTAGACCACTCAATATTTACAAATAGCAATTCTAATTAAGAGAGTAATACAATCAAAAGGACGTGTCATGTTCTTAATTATTTACTTTTAAAATAAAAGGACTCAGGTAGTTTCATGGAAGGTGATATAAAGATGCATTGGGGGAATTCCCTGTGGCCCAGTGGTTAAGAATCCGACTTGTGATGCAGGGGACACGGGTTCAATCCCTTGTCAGGGAACTATGATCCCACATGCTGCAGAGCAACTAAATCCATGCACTACAACTAGAGAGTCTGTGTGATGCAATGAAAGATCCCACGTGCCACAACTAAGACCTGACGCAGCCAAATAATAAATAAATAAATACTAAAAAAAAAAAGAAGAAGAAGGATTGAGACTGCTAAGTTAGAGCGGACAAGGCAAACGATTAAAACCAGGCAGGAAGTGTGATGAACACTTCCCACTGCCCAAAGGCTGGCACTCCAGGTCTAGTAACAAACCTGTTTTCACGTCTAGAAACTCAAACTTGTGTCTGTCTCTCCAGAGCTCTCAGAATTCAGGGATGCTGAGTCATGCTCACAAACTCACCAGAAGTTGAAGGATGAGGCCTAGACTTACACACAACTCTCAAACTGGCTGAAAATTCCTACGCAGCAGACCAGCCCATTAGTTCCCTTTATCAAAGCTGCCAGAAAATCAAAATTTATTTATTTTTGGACATGGTTTTGGAGGAAAGGGAAGTGGTTTAATTTAGCACTGACAGTCTGATGTATCCTTCTGCAAAAGAGGGATGTATACACCAAGCAAGACGCCGAGCAAAGCAAACATTTGCAGCCCAAGGAGGGGGCGTGTGCCTTATGGCCAGTGGTAGGTGAGCACTGCTGTTGCTGGCCACGTGGCTTTTTCTTATGCTATCATGGTGAATCACTGTCCCACTTTTGAGAGTGATCTATGTTTTTCTGTTCACATTAATATTTTCAATTAGATTAAAATTAACTTTCTGAGAAATGACAGGACATTTGGAATTTGCCCTAAAATACTTACAACTCAAGTAGGAGAGAAATAAAAATTTGGAAAAATATAGATCATTATTAAAACTGGGTTGCGGCTTGATGATATTATTCTCTTTACTTTAACATGTGTTCAAATAGTTCCATTAAAATTTTTTCAAAATTTTATTTCAAAAATTATTTCTTGATGTCTTGGTTCTGGTCATTCTCAGTATACTGCATTGGTCACAGGCTCTAAAGCTAAATTCAATTCAAATTCTACTTCTGCCATTTGCTAACTGAGATCTTAAACAAGTTATTTGATTGTTTATGCCAGCTTCCTCATTGTAAAATATTGTTACTGATGAAACCTACCTCACATGGTTTTTTATGGTTAAAATAAGATCATTTATGGAAGGTGCTTGGCATTGTCTGGCATATAGTAATCACTCAATAAATGCTAGTTATTATTATCCATCATTAGTGATTCTGTAGTTTGTGGGCAATGTATTTTCTATTCTCCAATTTGAGCTCAAAAGCCAACTACAAGGCCCATTCCTACACACACACACACACACACACACACACACACACACACACCTACTTGCTTGTTCAGCAAAATGTACTCTTCTGTATCCACTGAAATCTCTGTAGTTTCATTCCTCCAAATGAAATAGTAAGAACTAATTAGTAAGAATCAGATAAAGGTAGCCACCCTCTGAGGTCCCCTAATCTCCATCTCAACAATGTAGAAGAGAAAGCTGCTCCATCACTTTTCCCTTCTCACCACAGTCAATCCCACTAACCCCAAATCCACACTCAATGCCTCACAAGTGAATCTTCTTGCAGGAAGAAATAGACTATACTTCTTGGTTTAAGAAGAAGCTGAAGAAGCCTAACAGGGAACTGAAGAAACCTAACAAAGCAAAGATTTGATATATAGCTCTTACTTCAGAGTGTTAAAATTACAGGGTAAGGAATTCTGGTTAACATCTACTCTGAATCACCCGTAGAAATGACTTTTTAAAAAATCTTTGCTATTTAAGTCCATGGTAATTAGTAGCATTTGAAAGAAGGTGATTCTGTTGAGTCATGCTTAGAACTACAAACTCTAAATAAATGTGTGATTCAGTCAGGACAGATGAAAAAAGAAACAGAATGATTCAAAATATGCAAGAGAAGCCAGGAATATTGTTTTTACTTTGCTGATTTGAGTTTTTCCATACCAAGTGGACATCATGTCCCCATTCAAATATATGAACTCAGGTATATCAGCGTTATCAGAATATCAGATGGAGTCCATCTCTTGCAACCCTCCATGTTTCCTTAACTGGCTTTTATTAGAACTAACTAGTCATGTTGACTAAGTCAGTGTGGGAGGCTGGTCAGGAGTTTGGATGGGTTATACCCAAGGTCTATAGGGCAGAATTCAGTTTAAGAAGCAATGGCTTTGTATCGCCAAATACATATTCCATTTGGAATTGGTCTCCCATGCCCTCTGTCACATAAACCACTAGCTGTCCAGTGAAAAGTCTTCCTGTTTCTCCCAAATAATCCTTATTTATAACCAATTAACTCTTGCCCATGTCACCCTCTATCCAAGTAATTAATGAGACCATTTTTATTTTCTGTTTGTTTTTTAAAATTTTATTGGAGCATAATTGCTTTACAATGTTGTATTAGGTTCTACTGTACAGCAGAGTGAATCAGCTATATGCATACATATATCCCGTCTTTTTTGGATATTCTTCTTATTTAGGTCAACACTGAGTAGTTTCCTGTGCTATGCAGTAGGTTCTCATTAGTTATCTAATTTAAGCACACATGCATGCTAAGTCACTTCAGTCATGTCTGACTCTGCAACCCCATGGACTGTAACCTGCCACACTCCTCTGTCCATGGGATTCTCCAGGCAAGAATATTGGAGTGGTTTGCTATGCCCTCCTCGAGGGGATCTTCCAGACCCAGGGATGGAATCCAGGTCTCCTGCATTGCAGACAGACTCTTTACCACTGAGCCACCTTATACACAGTATCAAGTGTGTATATGTCAATCCCAATCTCCCAGTTAATCCCACCCTTCTTTCCCCCCGCTTGGTGTCCATACTTTGTTCCCTACATCTGTGTCTCTATTTCTGCCTTGCAAATAAGATCATCTATATACAGTTTTTTATTTGGGGAATTTCTAAACTTATCCAGATGCAGAGAGACTAGTAGGATCAGCCATATACTGTATATATATACATACATGGCATCTAGAGTATCTGTCACCTTGCTTTAACAATTACTACCATGCTTCCAATGTTGTTTCGTCTGCTTCCTGCCTCCCCACCACCATCTTTTCCTAAACTGGAGTACTTAAAGGCAAATCCCAAAACCAATATTTCTTCCCTAATGGGTAAAGGCATTAAAAAAAAATGTAACTGCCATATTATTAGCAAATCTAATAAAATGACCAGTAATTATTTGACATTACCTACTAATAACCAATCCACATACAAATTCCTCAATTCTCTCAAAACTGTCACCAGAGTAATTAAGTGGTAGAAGCTAGGATTTGAACTCAGGCAGTTGGGACTCCAGCAGATTCTAAAATCCATAACTCATGGAAAGAGAGCCCACCAAGAGCTCTGCAGAAATGGACAGTAAAGGACAAAATAAGAAGGGGGAGATGATACAAGGAAGCAATTAGCATAAAGGTTATTAATAACCTCAGGGCTTCTTTGATGGCTCAGTGGTAAAGACCCCGTCTGCCAATGCAGGAGACTCAGGTTCAATTCCTGGGTTGGGAAGATCCCCTGGAGAAGGAAACGGTTAGCCACTCCAGTACTCTTGCCTGGAGAATTCCATCGACAGAGGACCCTGGCGGGCTACAGTCCATGAGGTCACAAAGAGTCGGACATGACTGAGCAACTAACACTTTCACTTATTGGCAACCTCAGCCAAGTGGCTTCAATCAGAAGGGTCTTTTGAAATGTTTCCTTTTAGAGAACTGACAGCCTCCACGAGAGGAGGTTTGGAGGCTGAACAAAGGTGAGGAGGCTCACCTTTGAGAACCAGGTGAGAGGGCAGAGGAGGAATCAGGAGATCTCCAGGAATGCAGTGCTGATGATGAAAGCATCAGGACCTGGCAGGTCCCCACAATCTAAACTCCTACTAGGGCAGAGGGCAGGCGTGCCTCTTACTCCGAGGGGCATGACTGGGCTAACCAACAGATGCATTTAGTTGCCATACAAGTCATAAACAGTGTTGTCCACAAGATTCAAAATATCCCTTTAGATAACTGGAGATAAGTAGCCCTTCAGATGACTGTCTCAAAACAAGGGCTAGCTTTTGACCTAACATGCTAGCTAGTGATTTAATCACTAGCTTTTGATCTAATATGACTTTTTTGAAGATGGTTCAAATCTTCCTTCTTATTTCAATGAACAGCCACTTGGTGGAGTGGAACCCTTGTAAACTAGGAGTGGAGAAGAAATCCTGAGAGGAAACCACAGCTCAAGTTGAAGCTCTGCAGCCAGATCTTAGAAACCCAAAAAGGTGCTGTTCAGAAAGGCTGGTGTTCCACCAATAACCACAAGGGGACACTTTTGAGCCAAGCACTTGGTAATGTTAAAAACAAATGGGATAGCACTTCTGTTTGTTTTTAATTTATAGACAAAGACTTATAGATAGGTGCAAAAAGAAATCCTCTTTTGCAACCCATAACTCTTTGCTCAGTATGAGTTTTGATACAGATAAGAAAGAGCATGACACTGAAAAGAGATTCAAATGATGGGGGTGTATTGGTGAACGTAAAGTTTGCTTCCAGGACTATAGAGCTGATACTCTTTCCTCATATCTTAAGCTTTCAAATTATCAGTTGTATTGATTTAGTACTCTAATTTTAATGTTGACATGAAACAAAGATGGCTTCTTTTTTTAGGCTTTTATCTTAAGAACACAGTATCTGATTTTTAAAAGGCTTTTAAAAGGGGAGTTTTGAAGTATGTCTGTATTCCATTGGAAAGCAAAGTATATATGTGTTAGTCACTCATTTGTGTCTGACTCTTTGCAAGCCCACGGACTATAGCCTGCCAGGCTCTTCTGTCCATGGAGTTCTCCAGGCAAGAATACTGAAGTGGGTTGCCATTTCCTTTTCCAGGGCATCTTCCGAATCCAGGGATTGAACCCAGGTCTCTCACAACTCCAGGCAGATTCTTTACCATCTGTTGTTCAGTCACTCAGTCAGGCCCAACTCTTTGTGACTCCATGGACTATAGCACGCCAGACTTCCCTGTCCTTCACCATCTCCTGGAGCTTGCTCAAACTCATGTCCATCGAGTCAGTGATGCCATCCAACCATTTTGTCCTCTGTCGTCCCCTTCTCCTCCTGCCTTTAATCTTTCCCAGCATCAGGGTCTTTTCTAATGAGCTGGCTCTTCACATCAGGCGGCCAAAGTATTGGAGCTTCAGCATCAGTCCTTCCAATGACTATTCAGGATTGATTTTCTTTCAGACTGACTGGTTTGATGAGCTCCTTGCAGTCCAAGGAACTTTTAAGAGACTTCTCCAACACCACAGTTCAAAAGCATCAACTCTTCTGCGCTCAGCCTTCTTTATAGTCCAACTCTCACATCCATACACAACTACTGGAAAAACCATAGCTTTGACTATGTGGACTTTTGTTGGCAAAGTAATGTCTGCTTTTTAATACTATCTAGGTTTGTCAGAGCTCTTCTTCCAAGGAGCAAGAGTCTTTTAATTTCATGGTTGCAGTCACAATCTGCAGTGATTTTTACTGTCTGAGCCACCAGAAAATCAAAAAGGCCCAACCAAAAGACTTGTGGACTGACTGACATGACAGCTGAAGACTGAGCAAAACTTCTTTCGGAAAGGACTGTCTTGATGTTTATGGATGTACTGCTTCTCAGTTCAGTTCAGTTCAGTCACTCAGTCGTGTCTGACTCTTTGCGACTCCATGAATCGCAGCACGCCAGGCCTCCCTCTCCATCACCAACACCCGGAGTTCACTCAAACTCATGTCCATCGAGTCGGTGATGCCATCCATCCATCTCATCCTATGTTGTCCCCTTCTCCTCCTGCCCCCAATCCCTCCCAGCATCAGCATCTTTTCCAATGAGTCAACTCTTTGCATCAGGTGGCCAAAGTATTGGAGTTTCAGCTTTAGCATCAGTCCTTCCAAAGAACACCCAGAGCTGATCTCCTTTAGGATGGACTGGTTGGATCTCCTTGTAGTCCAAGGGACTCTCAAGAGTCTTCTCCAACACCACAGTTCAAAAGCATCAATTCTTTGGCATTCAGCTTTCTTCACAGTCCAACTCTTACATCCATACTGCTTCTCAGCTCTGTGCAAACGTATCTAGGCCTTTTAAATAGCCTCTCCTTTGCCAGCGAGTGCTGAAACTTCGATGGAGAGACACTGCACAAGATAAAGGGTTTTACTTCCCAGTTCAGTGCTTCCTCTACTGATTACTTGGCAGCCCCCAGTCAGCAATGAACGTGGGTCAGCAATAGCAGCAGCTGCCTTGGCACCCTAAAGGACAAATTTCAAGCAAATTCCAGAAGGCAGATTTCTAGCAAATTCCACCAGCAAAGCCCCATAGATGACAAGTGACTTCTCAGCCATCCAGTAAACCAGAGCTATCCCCTCCAAACAGGGTCTGTCAGCCTTGGGTGAGTGGATGGGAGAAGCTCTTCTCCTCCTATCAGCCCAGTCACAGCCAGTTCTTCTGCTGCTGCTAAGTCGCTTCAGTCATGTCCGACTCTGTGCGACCCCATAGACGGCAGCCCACCAGGCTTTCCCGTCCCTGGGATTCTCCAAGCAAGAACACTGGAGTGGGTTGCCATCTCCTTCTCCAATGCATGAAAGTGAAAAGTGAAAGGGAAGTCGCTCAGTCGTGTCCGACTCGAGTGACCCCACGGACTGCAGCCTACCAGGCTCCTCTGTCCATGGGATTTTCTAGGCAAAAGTACTGGAGTGGGGTGCCACTGCCTTCTCCAGCCAGTTCTTCTACTACTGCTGTATTCTTTAAAATTGTGATTACTTCCTACTATCCAGTCCCCTGCTGTGGTTAATGATTCTTCACATTAAACTTTTCCTGTTTAAATGACTGTGTGGTATTTGTGTCATGCCTTATAATGACAGATACCATTCCAGTTAAGTGAAAGAAAGCGAACGCGACTCAGTTGTATCCGACTCTTTGTGACCCCCATCGACAGGCTCCTCTGTCCATGAAACTCGCCAGGCAAGAATACTGGAGTGGGTAGTTGTTCCCTTTTCCAAGGGATCTTCCTGACCCAGGGATCAAACCAGGGTCTCCTGCATTACAGGCAGATTCTTTACCAGCTGAGCTGCCAGGGAAGCCCTACCATTCCAGGTGGAGTTTGACTTTCCTGTTCACAGGGACTCAGATACCACTGCTATCTAGGACAAGGGTCTCCAATTCCCAGATCTAATGCCTGATGGTCTGAGGTGGAGCTGATGTAATAATAACAAAAATAAAGTGTATAAAAAAATGTAACTCACTTGAATCATCTGGAAATCCTCTCTCCAACACACAGTCTGGAAAACTGTCTTCCACATAACTGGTCCCTGAGGCCAAAAAGGTTAAGGATCACTGATCTAGGGACTTATACAAGGTGGAATACACAGCTATGGAATCCCGTGCACCAATATCCAACCAGGTGATCAAAGTGGGTCCCCTGATCATGGAACCATTGATTTTATCATACCCCAGACTTCCAGAGAAAACTAGCCTCACAACAGGACTACAATAACCAAGACACAGCAGAAGTACCATCGACCCTCTGAAAGGATGGGGCACCATCTTTCAGGATGCATGTCCTCATTGGCTTTGGGAACATGCTGGGAACCAAGGAATGGAAGTGGTAGTGGCCCTACTTGCCATCACCCCCTGAGACCCACTGTGGGACTTATCCCTGCAGTTCTGGACTCTGCAGTTTTGGAGATCCTAGTCCCAAAGGGCAATTCTTGCCAAGGGACACAGCCAGGTTCCATTGAACTGAAACTGATTCCTGTGACCAGGTACCAGCTGGTGAGAAAAGGCATTGCCATCACCAGCAGGAGGAATCACAGCTACTTTTACAGAGTGGGGACAGGGAGGAGGGGCACATGTGGAGCAGGTGACCCACTGAGCACCTCCTGATACCCTTTTGCCCCACTGAGACTGTGATCTCACACACGTCGCAACTCTGGCTGTAACCCGAGGTGTTTCCTGCCCATTCCTCTCTCCCTCCCTCTTCTGCAAGTGTCAGACACCATCGTGGTCTGAAGGCTATGGATGCCTTCTTGGGCTCCCTGCCCTTTATCCTCCATGGGCACATTCTCCAGACATCTCATGCACGTTTTACCGTGTCTTGGCATCTTCTTCTCTGAGAACTTGAACTAACACAAGCCACAAACTAAAAGACCAGTGTGTGTGTGTGTGTGTGTGTGTGTGGTGATAACATCCACAAAGGTCATCTTATCAACAACCTCTTTTGACATGAGTTAACTATAGAAATTTTTTTTTTTCCCGTTAGATGTCCTTTTCTTCCTTTCTTTCTTATATGCCTTTAGTACCATGACCTTATCCTTGTTAGCACTTAAAATAATAGAGAATTTTATGGTGGAGAGGGTGAAGAGAAAAGGGAACCCTCCTATCATGCTGGTGAGAATGTAAACTGGTACAGCCACTATGGAAAACAGTATGCTGCTGCTGCTAAGTCGCTTCAGTCATGTCCGACTCTGTGCGACCCCATAGACGGCAGCCCACTAGGCTCTCCATCCCTGGGATTCTCCAGGCAAGAACACTGGAGTGGGTTGCCATTTCCTTCTCCAATGCATGAAAGTGAAAAGTGAAAGGGAAGTCGCTCAGTCGTGTCCGACTCCTAGCGACCCCATGGACTGCAGCCTACCAGGCCCCTCCTTCCATGGGATTTTCCAGGCAAGAGTACTGGAGTGGGTTGCCATTGCCTTCTCCTTGGAGATTCCTTAAAAACTAAAAATAGAGTTGCCATATGATCCAACAATCCTACTCCTGGGCATATATCTGGAAAAGAGGAAAACTCTTAATTCAAAAAGATACATGCACCCCAATGTTCATAGCGGCACTATTTATAATAGCCAAGACATGGAAAAACCTAAATGTCTACTGACAGAGAAAATATGGTACATGTACACAATGGAACACTACTCAGTCATAAAAAGCGTGAAATAATGCCATTTGTAACAATATGGATAGACCTAGAGATGACCACACTGTGTGAAACGTCAGACAAAGACAAATATCACTTATATATGGAATCTTAATAATACAACTGAACCTATTTACAACACAGAAACAGACTCCGTAGAAAACAAATTTATGGTTAACAAAGTGGAAAGGGGGGATTAATTAGGAGTCTGGAATTAATAGATACATACTACTATTACAAAATAGATAAATAAGGACCCATTGTCTAATACAGGGAACTATATTTAGTGTCTTGTGATAACCTATAATGGAAAAGAATATGTGTATGTGTGTGTGGGTGTGTGTGTGAGAATCACTTTGCTATACACCTGAAACTAATACAACATTATAAATCAACCACACTTCAATAAAAATAAATAAAACTTAAAATTTATATTTCTGTATTATATATATATATATATATATTTTTTTTTTTTTTTCTTTTTCACCACTGAACGTCCAACTCCTACCATAATGTTGAGCACATAGAATGGGCACCAAATTATTAGCTGAACGAATGAGTTCCATTCAGGAACATCCAGTCTACAGCAAAATTTACCAACTGCAGTCACAGAAGAACATTAGTGACAAGGCACTATTATGACACACAGAAATCCTGGAGTGCAGACTTCTAATTCTAGAACACAGGTAATGATCAGCTGTGCAGCAATGGTCGAACAAGAAGATCTAATAAGGAGTTGGAGCTAAGTTTAGTGCTACATAGGGCAGGCTCCATGCGTTAAACAGAAATAAGCAAATTTCAACCTAGGGAGATACAAGAGGTCATCAACCATCATCAAGAGGTAATTTGAAAAGCAAGCCCTGCGTCTTTCATTTTCTGCACCAACCTGTGCTGGGGCCATCCTGCCCTTAAAGTCAACTTGTAATTCTTAGGAGCTGTGATGTTATCACCTTCAGAAGGCTACTATTAAAATGTAGTTTAGGAGGAAAAGAAGATTTCTGCTACATACATAGCATGCACACAATGTTAGAGGGAGCTTGGGCTCACTCTCAAGGGCGATCCTCCCCTGTTCACACACAAGAGTGAGCACCTCCTTACACGCGGCACCCACAGCAGCTGATTAGCCTCATTCTAGTCCCGGACCTGCTTGGGATGCTGATAAAATTGCAGATTCTGCAATTTCTGTAGCCGATAACCACCCTGCCCCACCCAGCTCAGGGTCTGGTCAATCATATGCTTTGAACTGAGTGTTACTGTTAAAGAAACTACTTCACTTCAACAGGAAGAAGTCAAACAGGTTTCACTGATGAAGAGAGAAAAAAAATGAACATATACAGTTTGTAGATGACACTCCACAAATCAAGATCAATGGACAGAAAGGATCAACGGAAGGAAGAATACTGAACCTTAATACAGCTGCATAGATTTTAATTAAAAATTTGTTTGCATATAAAAGGAGAAACATGGAGAAAGGGGAATACTTTGGCTAAGAAATCAAGACACATATCAAGCCAAGGATGGAAAAAAAATACCACTTATGACTTCATTTTTCTTTTTTATTAACAGGGTTTGTACAAGTATGACTTCATGAACAAACCACACATCAATAATTATATAAAGCTTTATTGATCCCAAAGTATTTGCCATCAAAAATGAGTCATGGTTGTAAAAATCATAATGATGCCACAATTTAGATTTATTGTGAACCTTATGGGAAATCATAATACCACTATCATTAACTTGAAACTATTTCATTTTTCAAAGACCTTTCTTAGAATTAAAAGTATAATCATAAATTATGTTAATTTCCACTTCTAAAATTTTTTTTTTGATCACAAATGACGTTGGTTGGCACTTAATGTATTTATTTCAGGAATAACTTTTGCACAGATGTAATTATTAACATTAAAAAATCAGAATGTGAGTTTCCCATACAGATTATAAGTTCCTGTAAAGTAGAGAAGTGCACTGTTGAGATGTTAAGGCACTTGGGGACAAAGGACACTTCCGTGTTTCTTTAGCTTACAGCTTGGCTTTATGGTTAGAAGACTCTTTTATGCTTTTGACAAGAGAAGGGTCCCCTGCTCCCTGGGGCCAGTTGTCATGATCTGTTAAATGGAAAACCTCAGGTCAGACACGAATCTACTAACGTCATCAGTTCTCTTAGTTCCCACCAAACCCATTTGTCATTTTCCCTGGATCACCCCTTTTCTTAGCAAGAAAAAAGAAATCACTGGGACAGGTGGCAAAGGTTTTGAGAAAAATCTCAATTTGAATCCCATCTCTGTCACTTAATAACTTTGTAGAAGTTACTTCTACAGATTTGGAGAAGTTACTCTTGCTGAGCCTCAGTTTCCTCATCTATTAAGTAAGTGTTAGTCGTTCACTTTGCGACACCATGGACTGTAGAATGCCAGGCTCCTCCATGAAATTCTCCAGACAAGAAAACCGAGCGGTTTGCCATTCCCTTCTCCAGGGGATCTTCCTGATTCAGGGATTGAACGCTGGTCTCCTCCATTGCAGGTGGATTCTTAACCAGCTGATTCACCAGGGAAATCCCCATCTATTAGCAGAGATACCAACATCTCTCTGTTAAAGGTGAGAGAGTCCATGTGATCCCTGCATATAGCACTGGACATAACGTAGACATTCAACCAATCTTACTTCCTTAATAACAGTACCTTCTGAAACATGCTTACTTTGTACCAGACACTTAGAGTTGCCCCGTCCTGGCATCCAGTCTCCCAACTCCTCTTTCCACTTAGAAACCCATGAGGTTCTGGAGAAGTGACCCTACTTGGATCACAGACTGATCTAAGTAAGTGTACTCTATTCCCCTTGCTGAGGTTACTGGTCAAGCATGGACACTTGCATAAGCTAGTACCAAGCAGAGAGAATCTCAGAATTTGGTTAAAAATGCTGAGAAAAAGTCATCGCCTCCCCTCTGTCTCTGTCCAAATGGACGTGAACAAAGAAGCATGGAGCTTCAGGAGTGGCAGGCACCAGGAGAGTCCATCTTAAGATATAGCCAACGTAATAGCAGCAAAAAGAGAGGGAAAAGGGAAAAAAATGCCCTCGATGAAATCAGTGAGCTGCAGAGTGAAGACTCACCTGTTATTTGAGACAATAAATTCCTTCATTGCTTGAGCCAGTCTGAGTTTTAACTAAAAGCATTCTATCTGATACAGTACCTTTAATGTGCATTAACTAATCTAATTCTCCCAAGAGCCAATGAAATGAATACTATAAGGGACCTCACTTTATAGAAAAGAAAATGAAGGCATACAGAAATACATTTCCTCAAGAACATCAGCTAATAAGGGTATAGCTTAGCTTTCATCCCAGGCATTCTCACTATAGGACTGGCAATCTTAAAATTTCAGAAGGAATGGCTATTACTGCTCATTATTTTAAGAAAGTATATTCTTAAAGGGAAGCCCAGGTGGCAGAGTGGAAAAGAATCTGCCTGCCAAGGCAGGCGATGCAAGAGATGCGGGTTCCATCCCTGGGTCAGGAAAATCCCCTGGAGAAGGAAATGGCAACCCACTCCAGTATTCTTGCCTGGGAAATCCCATGGACAGAGGAGCCTGGCGGGCTACAGTCCATGGGGTCGCAAAGAGTTGGACACAACTGATTGACCAAGCATGCACATATTCTTAAAAGATGGACGTGGCCGCTTTCTTCAAAAACTTAAAAAATATTTTTTTGTGCTGATTGAAAAAAAACAACAGTGTTACAATTAAAAAAGAAAACCATTTCACTAGAGGCCTGGAGAAGCAGTCACCTAGAGGGGTTTTTTCCCCCTCTAAAAAGGAAAGGGATGTACCTCACTTTAACAAACACTGACTCAACTCCACTGGTGAGGGAAGTGGAAAGATTCTCCCTCCACCTTTGCTACTTTAAATACTATCAGAAAACAATATTATATAACCATACAGGCATTTCTGTGTTTCCAAACGAGATTCTTAAAGCCACAGAATCTCATACACATTACTACAATGGTAGTGTTAGTAAAAAATTATGCCAGGGGGAAATAATGAGTAATAGTATAGATCCAAACCAATCAATGATTAACGCAAAGAAGGGCTGAATCGTCGATGAGACTATCAGCACATGAAAGAGTAGGGTGACAGGAGTAAGTCCTGAACAGGAAATTCAAGTACATACATGCTACATCAACCACATTTTAATTTTGTGTGTGTGCTCAGTTGTGTTTGACTCTTTGCAACCCCATGGACTATATCCCACCAGGCTTCTCTGTCCATGGGATCTTCAAGTCTAGAATACTGGAGTGGGTTGCCACTTCCTACTCCAGGGGATCTTCCCAAACCAGGGATTGGACCCATGTCTCCTGTGTCTCCTGCACTGGCAGGCAGATTCTTTATCACTGTGCCACCAGAGAAGCCCTTTAATTCGCTGGCAATCATTTAATCAACTATCTTTGGCAACAGTTTGGACACATTTGAATTTCATATCCTTTTCTACATTTTGGGAGTGATTAGCTTGGACACGCCTTGCTTTCATGGATGTGTTTTGTCATGTATGATGTAACTGTGATACTTGACTAATTTTTTAGGATCCTTTCAACTCCAAAGTTTGATGGTCTAGTCATAAGATACACACACACACATTTACATGCAATATCTACATTAGATTGAGATATATAAACTTGTTTTGTACATCAAAAATGAATGAATACAGCATATTCCTATGGTTTCCCTCAATCTATAACCTGAAGATACTGTAAAATAGCATCATACCACCCCTCCCCATCTAACAGGTCTGATTCTCCCCCTCATATACACAGCCACTAACTGGATAAACAAAGAGAAAAATATCAAAAGTATGGCACCTTCCTGCCTCTGTTCTCGTCTCTTTCTTGTACATATATACTCATACCGAGAATATTTTTCAAGGTTAAAATTCCACTAGCCTATGCACACGCAAACAAGTTTTTAAACAGGTAAAGCTGTGTGCTATAATAAAGATATTTAGATATTTGCTGCACTAGGAACACTGCCTTTAAAAATCATATGATGACTATAAATATTTTGTACATTTTTTTGATGTTCTACAAGAAGAAGAAAAAAAAAAAAAAACTCTTATCTCTTAAGTACCTAGAGGAATTTTGAAAACCTGAACAGGAGAAGGCACAAAGGCACTCATTTCTTGGCCGCTCACCTGGTATCTCAAATAACTGTGTGTACAGAGACTGGCCCCCATCCACATACACCAACTGTCCGGTGACAAAGGAAGCAGCAGGAGACAGCAGGAAGCATACCAAGGAGGAGATCTGGAAACAGAAGCACACACATGCACTCAGAAAATTAGATACCCCTCACTTCTGGCTGCTTCCCATTTCCGAGTAGACACATCTGAAACTACAGAACTGTAACCTGAAGCCTGCAGCCTTTAGAATGCCAGGCTGTGTGTACTATAATCTGAAGGTACATAATAGATGCCTTTTTCTATTTGAGCATCATTAAAGTCAGGGATGTGATTAGGGTGAAGGCAAAATAAAAACAGCCTTTTTGGTTGTTGTTCAGTTACTAAGTCGTGTTCGACTCTCTGCAATACCAGGGACTGTAACACGCCAGGCTCCTTTGTCCTCCAGTGTGAAATGAATCACACAATGTGAAGTAGTTAAGGGACTTTCCCAGTGGTCCAGTGGTTAAGACTCCATGCTTCCACTGCAGGGGGTTTGGGGTTCAATCTCTGGTCAAAGAACTAGGAACCTGTAGGCAGGGTCACGTGGCCAAAAAACTTTTTTTAATCTTTTTTAAAATAAAACAACATGAAGGACCCAAAAGTGAAAGCAGTGCTGTGTCTGCTCTCTCCCATCAAATAATTCAGTTCCTTCCATGATCCTCATTGTTTTCAACACCATCACATGCCATTTATAGTTTTCTCCCTGAAACGGCCACTGTGTCTGTGTAACAATAAACGGGCATTCTAGCTTGTTTAGTCCATGGTCCTCGCAGGCCCAAAGCCCAGGGTCTCAGAGTACAGGAGCTTTCTATCAGGGGGACTTCAGAATCCCACTGCAGCCCTGAGAAATAGATAGGTGACTGGCAAGTTCAGCAACAACCACTCCCAAAACCAAAGAAAAAGACGGAAATATTTCACTGGATGTAAACGGAGTCTCACATGAGGCTGTTGACACAAGCAGAGTTTCTCAAAGGGTGATCTTAAGCTCCTACATCAGAATCCCTAGGGCTGCTTACTGAAACTCCAGACTCCAAGATCCTACACTTAAGATCATCTGGGTTGTCCACTCTGGGGTTGGAGCCCCAGAATCTTCCATTTTATCAGGCTGCCAAGCAGGGCTGAGACAAGGGAGAGACTAATGAGGTGCCTGGGATGCAGCAGTTAAGGAGGTGCTTGCTCTAGGGGGCAGGTGGTCCCTAAATACTGTTTGTGCCTTGCTTGTCTCACCCCAGTCCTGATCCTGTTTGCAGCACTATAGCATGTGTGTTCATAGGGCTGTGCCTCTTTGAGGCTCTGAGACCTGAGAGAAGGCAGGCATAGCCTTCCCTCCATCCCTGTGTCCCCAGCAGGTAGTATAGGACTGCACTGTCCAAAAAGGAGGCCACGAACCATATGACACAACCAAAACATTTCCACACATCAAAAAATCATCGAAAAAGCAAGAGAGTTCCAGAAAAACATCTATTTCTGCTTTATGGACTATGCCAAAGCCTTTGAGTGGATCACAATAAACTGTGGAAAATTCTGAAAGAGATGGGAATACCAGACCACCTGACCTGCCTCTTGAGAAACCTGTAAGCAGGTCAGGAAGCAACAGAACTGGACATGGAACAACAGAATGGCTCCAAATAGGAAAAGGAGTACGTCAAGGCTGTATATTGTCACCCTGCTTATTTAACTTATATGCAGAGTACATCATGAGAAACGCTGGACTGGAAGAAGCACAAGCTAGAATCAAGGTTGCCGGGAGAAATATCAATCACCTCAGATATGCAGATGACATCACCCTTATGGCAGAAAGTGAAGAGGAACTAAAAAGCCTCTTGAAAGTGAAAGAGGAAAGTGAAAAAGTTGATCAGAAAACGAAGATCATGGCATCCAGTCCCATCACTTCATGGGAAATAGATGGGGAAACAGTGGAAACAGTGTCAGACTTTATTTTGGGGGGCTCCAAAATCACTGCAGATGGTGACTGCAGCCATGAAATTAAAAGAGGCTTACTCCTTAGAAGGAAAGTTATGACCAACCTAGATAGCATATTCAAACGCAGAGACATTACTTTGCCAACAAAGGTCCGTCTAGTCAAGGCTATGGTTTTTCCAGTGGTCATGTATGGATGTGAGAGTTGGACTGTGAAGAAGGCTGACAGCCAAAGAATTGATGCTTTTGAACTGTGGTGTTGGAGAAGACTCTTCAGAGTCCCTTGGACTGTAAAGAGATCCAACCAGTCCATTCTGAAAGAGATTAGCCCTGGGATATAAGCATCACTATGAACAAAGCTAGTGGAGGTGATGGATTTCCAGTTGAGCTATTCCAAATCCTGAAGGATGATGCTGTGAAAGTGCTGCACTCAATATGCCAGCAAATTTGGAAAACTCAGCAGTGGCCACAGGACTGGAAAAGGTCAGTTTTCATTCCAATCCCAAAGAAAGGCAATGCCAAAGAATGCTCAAACTACTGCACAATTGCACTCATCTCACACGCTAGTAAAGTAATGCTCAAAATTCTCCAAGCGAGGCTTCAGCAATATGTGAACTGTGAACTTCCTGATGTTCAAGCTGGTTTTAGAAAAGGCAGAGGAACCAGAGATCAAATTGCCAACATCCGCTGGATCATGGAAAAAGCAAAAGAGTTCCAGAAAAACATCTATTTCTGCTTTATTGATGATGCCAAAGCCTTTGACTGTGTGGATCACAATGAACTGTGGAAAATTCTGAAAGAGATGGTAATACCAGACCACCTGACCTGCCTCTTGAGAAACCTATATGCAGGTCAGGAAGCAACAGTTAGAACTGGACATGGAACAACAGACTGGTTCCAAATAGGAAAAGGAGTTCGTCAAGGCTGTATATTGTCACCTTGTTTATTTAACTTATATGCAGAGTACATCATGAGAAACGCTGGACTGGAAGAAACACAAGCTGGAATCCAGATTGCCGGGAGAAATATCAATAACCTCAGATATGCAGATGACACCACCCTTATGGCAGAAAGTGAAGAGGAACTAAAAAGCCTCTTGATGAAGGTGAAAGTGGAGTGTGAAAAAGTTGGCTTAAAGCTCAACATTCAGAAAACAAAGATCATGGCATCCGGTCCCACCACTTCATGGGAAATAGATGGGGAAATAGTGGAAATAGTGTCAGACTTTATTTTTCTGGGCTCCAAAATCACTACAGATGGTGACTGCAGCTATGAAATTAAAAGAGACTTACTCCTTGGAAGGAAAGTTATGATCAACCTAGATAACATATTCAAAAGCAGAGACATTAGTTTGCCAACAAAGGTCCGTCTAGTCAAGGCTATGGTTTTTCCTGTGGTCATGTATGGATGTGAGAGTTGGACTGTGAAGAAGGCTGAGCACCGAAGAATTGATGCTTTTGAACTGTGGTGTTGGAGAAGACTCGAGAGTCCCTTGGACTGCAAGAAGATCCAACTAGTCCATTCTGAAGGAGATCAGCCCTGGGATTTCTTTGGAAGGAATGATGCCAAAGCTGAAACTCCAGTACTTTGGCCACCGCATGCAAAGAGTTGACTCATTGGAAAAGACTCTGATGCTGGGAGGGATTGGGGGCAGGAGGAGAAGGGGATGACAGAGGATGACATGGCTGGATGGCATCACTGACTCGATGGACGTGAGTCTGAGTGAACTCTGGGAGTTGGTGATGGACAGAGGCCTGGCGTGCTATGATTCATGGGGTCGCAAAGAGTCGGACACGAGTGAGCGACTGAACTGAACTGAACTGAATCTGAATTGAGAGGCACTATAAGTATAAAATCACACACCAGATTCAGAAGTCTTTTTCTTCTTGGAAAAGAAAAATGTAAAATAGTCTCATTAATAATTGTTAAAATGATAATGTTTTAGGTATACTAAGTTAAATAAGATTTATTTTTTAAACTAATTTTACCTTTTTAAAACTTTTCTTAATGTGGCTATTACGAAGTTTAAGATTACATATATGACTATTACCACATTTCTATTGGACAGAGTTGGTGTGGAATTAATGACTTAAAAGTTCCCACATTCCTGGGCAAGGGCTGATGGGGCCTGGGAACAAGTAACAGTCAGAACTAGCTTTCCACTGGGTAATCAATCAATGACAACTCACCCTGTGAACACTGTTTTGTTACTCAACCAGTCTGTGAAGGTTCCTTGACCCTGTAAGTTAGCCAATCAGGAAGACTCATGCCAATAAGTTCCTTTCTGAGTGTCAGCCAAACAACGACCCTCTCACTCGAAGCCTGCAAATCTCTAAAACCAAACTTCCCCCAAGGGAAAAAAGAAAACTCAATAGTCTACTCCAAGAGACTGTGCCTGATCAGGAATAAACGTGCTTTAGTGCTGAGTTCTGTTTCATATATCGAGTGGTGGCCTCATCCTTTGACAGTGTTTACAATAAAGTAACTACTTATTAAGTGTTTACAGAGTGAAGGAATCTTTTTGCATCTCTCCCCTTCAAATAAAGGGATTTTCCGTTGCCTAACTCAGAAAAGACACGAACCCTTGTCTCTTGCATCTCCTGCACTGGTAGATGGATTCTTGACCCCTAGACCACCTGGGAGGCCCCCATGACTTATGTATGGCTTCAGGCAAATTACTGAACATCACTGGCTCTTGGTTTCCTAATTTGTAAAATTAGTATAGAGTACAAGTACAAGCCATTTGAGGGGTCTGCCAAGTGCTGTATTCTGTCTCCAAGAGATGTGGAGGGACATCGTAGGAGCTCCAGCAGTTCCTTTTAAAACTACAGCTACATTGACCCTCGTAACTCAATCCCAATAACTATTACTTAAAAGAAGACAACTCATTGATAAGCAGTTCTGAACAGTCCACCAATAGCCTATTGTCAAAGCTCAGCCCCAAAAGTGACATTAGTGATTAGCTGGGGCCACCAGAGGATCTTGAAAACTTGACCTGGAGATGCTAGGACCCTATGAGACAGAGACTGAAACTCTCTCCTTATCCTGCAACCTATTGCAACCCATCGTCTCACCTTCCCAATTAGTCACAGTATGGTTGGCAAAACCCTGGGCATACCTAAGATCTTTCCAGGGCATCTGTGAAGTCACAACTGTTCTGTAACAATACTGAGTCCTTATCTGTCTTTTTCACTGTGTTGACATTTGTACTAATGGTGCCAAAGCAATGATGGGAAAAATGCCTGGACCCTCAGCACAAGTCATGGCAGGAAAAGAAACATGAAGCATCGTACTAACAGTCACAATATTTTTCACCGGCAAGTACTCCTGGGAGTGGGCGGGGAGAGTCTGCTTCACTTTCAAATGTCCTTGATGAGCACTGAAGTTATTAATCATATTAATCTTGACTACAGGGTACACATCTTTTTAATGTCCTGTGTGATGAAGTGGGAATTACACCTTCAGCTCTTGTGCTATACATGGAAGTATAAAGGCTGTTTCGAAAAAAGAACATGTACTTGAGCTGCAAACCAAACTAATCATTTTTTTCACAAAATTTTTTTTCTGTTTGTTTTCTGCTTGAGAGAATGACTAACAAACTACAGTTATTCACACTTGGGTATCTGGCAGACATTGTTCCAAAAATGAACCAAGTGAGACTGCCACTTCAGGCAGCTGAAAACAACTGACAGCATTTGTTGTCAATGATAAGATTTGAGCTTTCAAGTGAAAACTAGAATTTTGGAAAAGTTGCAGCAATACATGTCACCATGACCTTGACAGTTTCCCAATATCCAAAGAGTTTTTGGAAGAGATCAGCGGTGACATTCATAAATGTGATCATCTGGTATTGTATCATGAGCTGTGTATCAACATTCAGAAGATGTCTGTAACCCAGTGAATCAATATTTTCCAAAAGACCAACGTCTGATGTTACAAAATCATCTATGCATGAAAGACTTAGTAAAAGTGCAAGAAATACTAAGGAATTTTAATAATGGAATACAAAAAGTTCACTGAATGGCTTCAGATTCCACATTGCAATTAATCTTTAAGAAACTGCCATTTGTTAAGATTGGATATTAAATATTTTTATACTTTGAGGTCAATTTTCTTATGCATTTTAAGCACTGACTTACACCTTACGGTTGTTGACCCTGGAAAACAATACTCTGTATAGGCTCAACTACCTGTTGTTTGACTGTGCTAAGACCTCAGACGGCCAGAGCTGCCCACAGATTTTTAACAATTCAAACGTATGACACCATAGTTATTGAGCACATAAGCTGATCAGTCATTAGTCCAACAAGATGTCTTCTTTAGTGAGGAAAAACTGGGAGATTTTACGAAATACAAATTTATATTTATGAAACATAAACATATATTTATATAAAAATACACATAAAATCCCAATGTGCAACAACAGGGTTTAATTAAATATACTATGCTACATCCTTAGCAAGTTGCAGAAAAGAACATACAGTAGAATATCATTTTTGTAAACATGTCAGTAAACAGAAATATTTTTAAAAGTAAGAACTAGATGTCAGATACAGTTCAGGTCTAGAACCCACCACATGCTATGGGCCCAAAGCAAGAAGAGAGGCATGTTTATGGATGAGCTGTGGGTTTCTCAAAACTTGGGATTAAGGAAAGTCATTGGTTGTGATAAGTATGGAGACTAGAGTTGATTTGACTTAATACAATTTGTACAAATAACATTTTGTTCTACGTAATTATGTAATAGTCATACTTTGTACTCATGCATAAACGATATAATTATGTAATAGTTATACTTTGTCCTCATGCATGAAGAAAATGATATGATTATATACAGAATGTATCGTTAGTACATACATCAAGTGTGTACTGTGTGTGCTAAGTCGTGTTGGACTCTTTATGACCCTATGGACTATATGTAGTTCACCAGAAAACTCTGTCCATGGGATTTTCCAGGCAAGGATACTAGAGTGGGTTGCCATGCCCTCCTCCAGGGGATCTTCCTGACCCAGGGATAGAACCTGCATCTCTTATGTCTCCTGCATTGGCAGGGAGGTTCTTTACCGCTAGTGCCACCTTGGAAGCGCCATGTATGTACCAATACATTGTAATGGGGCAGGTCATTTAATACATAAAATACAGAGCAATTGGAAAAAAAAAAGAAACTGTCACTTGTTGAATATTAAAGAAGAATGTCCACCGTTACTCAAAAAGACTGCTAAAATACTCCTCCTTTTAACTGGCATGAAGCCAGATTTTCTTTGCATGCTTTACCAAAACAACATATTGTTAACAGACTGAAAGCAGAAGCAGATGTGAGAGTCCAGCTGTTTTCTATTAAGCCATACATTAAAGAACTGTGTAAAACATGTAAAACAAAGCAAAAATTGTTCATTTTCGTATTTTAAAATGCAGCTATTTTTCATTAAAAATATTATAGTATTCAATGCCTTTATTTGTTGTTCAACTGATCAGTCGTATCCAACTCTTTGGAACCCCATGGACTGCAGCATGTCAGGCTTCCCTGTCCTTCACCATCTTTCAGAGGTTGCTCAAACTTACATCCATTGAGTCGGTAATGTCATCCAACCATCTCATCTTCTGTCATCCCCTTCTCCTCCCACCTTCAATCTTTCCCAGAATCAGGGTCTTTTCTAATGAGTTGGCTCTTCGCACCAGGTGGCTAAAGTACTGGAGCTTCAGCTTCAGCATCAATCCCTCCAATGAATATTCGGGATTGATTTCCTTTAGGATGGACTGGTTGATCTCCTTGCAGCCCAAGGGACTCTCAAGAGTCTTCTCCAACACCACAGTTCAAAAGTATCAATTCTTTGGTGCTCAGCCTTCTTTATGGTCAAACTCTAACATCCATGACTTTATTAAGATTATTTTAAATGAATTCATAAATATTTCTTGAATTTCTCAATGTCAAATTTTAATACAGTAACTACAGACCATGGACACAGGATCCTGGTGGGCTATAGTCCATGGGGTCTCAGAGTTGAACACGACTGAATGACTATGCACAGCACAGCATATAGACAATATATAACTGTTCAGAAAACATAAGGAGGGTTCTCTCTAAAATAAAAGCTTAATCAGATAAATCCCTTGATTAAAAGTCTTTCAAAATCACTCTCAGTTTTCCAAATAAAAAGCTGGCACCTTGCTCAAAATAGCTCATCAAATGTTGGATTTAACAGTATCTTCTAAAATTTAATATGCAAGTCTATTTTAGTTCAGGAATTCTACTTCTAGAAAGTTACTCTCCACATAAGAGTTCATGACTATAGTCAAGAATGTTCACTGCAGAATTATTACAATATAAAAAAATTAATAAAATCTCAATGTGCAGCAACAGGGTCTAATGCTACAGCCATAGCAAGTTGCAGAAAAACATACAATAGAATCCCATTTTTCTAAAAAAAAAAAAAAAAGTCAGTAAATAGAAATATCTTTAAGCATACACAGTAAATTTCTGGAAAGATATACATCAAACTGATAATGAAAGCTAGCTCTAGGAATCAGAACACATTTTTCTCTTAGAGTTCTATGGCATTGCTTTTATATTTAGCTTTTTAATATATCTGAAAATTATTTGGTATGTGATATGAGATGGGTGAGTCTAATTTATTTTTAAATGAACAGCCAACTGCTGCAAGACTTTTGTTGAATATTCTTTCCTTGTAGATTTGAAATGTTACTTTTATCCCATAAACTGTGTGTGTGTGTACAGTACTGATATGAGAGTCCATTCTATCCCACTATTTTTAATCTCTTCCAGTACCAGCCCCAAATGTAGGAAACAACTGTAGCTTTATAGTATGCATTTTGAGGGGGTGGTTAAATAATTTTCTTTCTTTTCGGCCACGCTGGGTCTTCACTGCTGTGCAGGTTTTCTCTAGTTGTGGCAAACAGGGGCACCCTCCAGCTACAGTGAGCAGGCGTCTCACTGCAGTGACTTCTCTTGCTGCAGAGCACAGGGCTCTAAGGCATATGGGCTTCGGTAGTTGTGGCTCCTGGGCTCTAGAGCCCAGGCTCAGCAGTTGTGGCACATGGGTTTAACTACTTGTAGCATGTGGGATTATCCCGGACTAGAGATCGAATACGTGTCTCCTGCACTGGCAGACAGATTCTTTACCACTGAGCCACCAGGGAAGCCCTACAGTATGTTTTGACAGCAGGAAGGTCAAATCCCCTCATTATTCTTATTCAAAACCTTTTGGGCATTTTGGCATAAATATTTTTCTAGGGAAAACTTTAGAATCAATGTATTAATTCCAAAGATATATTAAATGTGTATGTGTGATTTAGGGAAACTTCATTTTAGTAAAATTGAGTCTCTCCATTGAGGAATATGGCATGTCTCTATTTATTTTGGTCTTTTTTTTTCTGTTCTTCAGTAATAAACTTTTTTTCGTTTAGAGTTAAGTTCACTTTGGGTTTTTTAGTTTTTATTCTTATTATTGTGGAATATATCTCTTTTTTAAAAAATTACATTTTAAGACTGATCTTGCTGGCATTTAAGAAAGCTATTGATTTTTACAGACTTAAAACTGGTCACCTTACAGAAATCAGGTACGGAACTTCATTTTGTCATAATTGTCTGACTTGCTTAGATTCTGTGTTCAGTTCAGTCGCTCACTCGTGTCCGACTCTTTGTGACCCCATGAACCACAGCACGCCAGGCCTCCCTGTCCATCACCAACTCCCTGAGTTTACCCAAACTCATGTCCATTGAGTCGGTGATGCCATCCAACCATCTCATCCTCTGTCGTCCCCTTCTCTTTCCACCTTCAATCCCTCCCAGCATCAGGGTCTTTTCAAATGAGTCAGCTCTTCACATCAGGTGGCCAAAGTATTGGAGTTTCAGCTTCAACATCAGTCCTTCCAATGAACACTCAGGACTGATCTCCTTTAGGATGGACTGGTTGGATCTCCTTGCAGTCCAAGGGACTCTCAAGAGTCTTCTCCAACACCACAGTTCAAAAGCATCAATTCTTCAGCACTTAGCTTTCTTTACAGTCCAACTCTCACATTCATACATGACCACTGGAAAAACTATAGCCTTGACTAGACGGACCTTTGTTGGCAAAGTAATGTCTCTGCTTTTGAATATGCTATCTAGGTTGATCATAACTTTCCTTCCAAGGAGTAAGTCTCTTTTAATTTCATGGCT
Source organism: Bubalus kerabau (assembly GCF_029407905.1). NCBI lineage: Eukaryota > Metazoa > Chordata > Mammalia > Artiodactyla > Bovidae > Bubalus > Bubalus kerabau. The sequence continues at coordinate 158,180,990 of NC_073626.1, forward strand.
GCAGTCACCATCTGCAGTGATTTTGGAGCCCTCCCAAAAATAAAGTCTGACATTGTTTCCACTCTTTCCCCATCTACTGCCATGAACTGATGGGACTGGATGCAATCATCTTACTTCTCTTAATGTTGAGCTTTTAGCCAACTTTTTCACTCTCCTCTTTCACTTTCATCAAGAGACTTTTTAGTTCCTCTTCACTTTCTGCCATAAGGGTGGTGTCATCTGCATATCTGAGATTCTGTGTACTATAAAACAACTGAAAAGAGCAATGAAACAACAAAAACATGCTGCTCTTAACTGCCACTGCATTCATTCCTGAATAAATACTGCTGTGAGTATTCAAGGCACCACGAGCGCAGTATTCCTGGCAGCCAGAAAGCACAGGGAACGTAGTTTGAGGGCATGGGAGCAATCTTCTCTATTAACCCATCAGACTATGTGAAAAGGACACTAAAATGTTACAAATCTCCAAAGTATAAAACAAAGTAATTCATCAATGTTAGAAATATACATTACCTCCTCAGGAAATCCAAATCTTTTAGCTGGGATCTTTTGAATGTACTTGTTAAGGAGGTCTTTTGTCAAATAATCATAGTTGCTAAAAGCAGTCTCGGAATAAATGGTTCCCTATGTTTAAAATAAAACAGGAAAAAATAAAGTACATAAAATTAAATTTTAATTGGAAAGACAACAAGGTAGTCTGTCATCCAACACTAACAATTAAGTAAGTGGTTTAATAGCAGTTTAAGTTCACATTTGTAATGTTAATTTTTCTCAATATGGTCAAAGAAATACAGTCAACCTCTACTAAAAAAGGATAATCTGAATGCTCATTTTGTGACCTCCCCTCCCCTAATAACCAGCCAAGCTCGGGATGTTTTCATAAAAGACTTGGCTTCTGAAAGCATAATCATATGAGCATATCAGAGAAGCCCTTAACTGGGGACAATGGGACAGGGTAGTCTATTTTGTCTTCCACTAAGGCTTCTATGTTTTTCGATGGAAAACTGGCCTATGGTTAAATGGGACTTAGAAAATATAATATTTTCATGGCTTTTTATCTAGAAAGAAATCACAAACAAAAAATTTGAATCCAATATAAATAAATTAAAATTTTGTTTAAGAATTATTTTATTCAACTTTTAGTAGCTTTCAATGGTTTATAAAGAAAAAAATTACTCAAAAGCTGTTTAACACAGGATAAAGCTGCTTGTTATTGGCTCATAACTACAACAGATTATTCGAAGGAGAGGAGAAGACAGGAGGGATGAGAATGTGAGGAAGAAACTTGGCAGTATTAATTACTCCAAACCATACTGGGGTGATATACTGGTTTCTGATTAAACAACTTCTCAGGCTTTCATTTAAAGAGGATGGAATCTTCCAGAGGTATTAAGCTTTAGACATTAAACCCCAAAACATCTCTGGAGGACAAATGTGACTTTAGTATTATGGTTACAGCATCAACACGTCACTAAAGCTTGTCCAGAAATGCGGATGTGGAGCCCAGCATTCCAAAGAATCCACATTCAGAATGGAAATCTATCCAATCTGTCCTATAAATATTTAAGAATAGGTAGAAAAGGTAATGTCAACCCCAAAGGATTAAAAGGATGTGAAGCTTCTGGCTAGGAACCTGCATTTGTTAAAGATAAGATCTAACATCCACAAGTCAGCTCATGCTTTAGTTCCCACTGAGTAGCATAGATAACAATATCTATAAATATTATCTATACATATTATCTACATATATATATATTATCTGTAACTATATAGATATTAATAGATCCACAGGTAATACCCCCAGACTAGGGGATGATGACTCTCTTAACAATGGCCAGGAATCATCACAGAGAAGTGAATTTGAGCTGAGTTTTGCAGGATATGTGCAAAGTCTCATTTATTATCCCTCTTGGATTATGTGGTCGACATAAAAGGACCAAGGAAGCTTAAAGTTATGTCTTTAAAAAAAAAACCTATTCATTTATTTTGGCTGCGTTGGGTCTTAGCTACAGAATGCAGGATCTCCATTGCATAGGTTATGTCTTATGAAAGCGAAAGTCGCCCAGTCATGTCTGACTCTTTGTGACCCGATTGACTATACAGTCCATGCAATTCTCCAGGCCAGAATACTGGAGTGGGTAGCCTTTCTCTTCCCCAGGGGATCTTCCCAACCCAGGAATCGAACCCAGGTCTTCCACACTGCAGGTGGATTCTTTACCAACTGAACTATCAGGGAAGCCCAACATAATGTGACAGTTTCTGAAGCTGAACATATGGTAATTTTTTCCCCTATTGTTTACATTATGTTTCAGAGAAGTTTTCCCTTGACTTTCAGTTGACCTTCAACTGGAAATCCCTTCCTAGAACTTTGACTTGAAGTTTCTCTCTCTCCTAATAAAGAATTAATGACATACCAAGAAATAACAAGATAATCTAGGAAAATTCATTCCTTAACGCAGTGATTCTCAACCTTCACTGAATCTGAATTTCCTTCACTGAGAAAGTGAACCAGCTTTTAAAAGCACCAATACCTGGTTTCCATAGTTGGGTTCAGTTCAGTTCAGTTCAGTCTCTCAGTCATGTCTGACCATTTGCAACCCCATGGACTGCAACACGCCAGGCCTCCCTGTCCATCAACAACTCCTGGAGTTTACTCAAATTCATGTCAATTGAGTCGGTGATGCCATCCAACCATCTCATCCTCTGTTGTGCCCTTCTCCTCCCGCCTTCAATTTTTCCCAGCATCAGGGTCTTTTCCAATGAGCCAGCTCTTCGCATCGGGTGGCCAAAGTACTGGAGTTTCAGCTTCAACATCAGTCCCTCCAATGAACACCCAGGACTGATCTCCTTTAGGATGGACTGGTTAGATCTCCTTGCAGTCCAAGGGACTCTCAAGAGTCTTCTCCAACACCACAGTTCAAAAGCATCAATTCTTCAGGGCTCAACTTTCTTTACAGTCCAACTCACACATCCATACATGACTACTGGAAAAACCATAGCCTTGACTAGATGGACCTTTGTTGGCAAAGTAATGTCTCTGCTTTTCAATATGCTGTCTAGGTTGGTCGTAACTTTCCTTCCAAGGAGTAAGCGTCTTTTAATTTCATGGCTGCAGTCACCATCTGCAGTGATTTTGGAGCCCCCAAAAATAAAGTCTGCCATTGTTTCCATTGTTTCCCCATCTGTTTGCCATGAGGTGATGGGACCGGATGCCATGATCTTCGTTTTCTGAATGTTGAGTTTTAAGTCAACTTTTTCACTGTCCTCTTTCACTTTCATCAAGAGGCTCTCTAGTTTTTCTTCACTTTCTGCCATAAGGGTGGTGTCATCTGCACATCTGAAGTTATTGATTTTTCTCCCAGCAATCTTGATTCTAGCTTATGCTTCATTCAGCCCAGCATTTCAAGCTTATATATCACTATTTTGTAACTATTTCACAGATAATTCTCGTATACAGCCAGGATTGAGAATCACTGACTTAATTTAACCTTCTTGACAATCTGGTTGTAAATCAAAGCATACTTCTTTCTGATTTTATCTATTTTTAAAAGCCAATCTTTTCTAGTACACATGCAAACAAATACCTCTATGAACAACACAAATGAAATCAGAAAAGCACAATTTGTCAACAGGTTTTATATTGAACATTTACGTACAGGGGCAACACTATTGATCCTTACTCCACTGCTGGCCCATTCCAAAGCTAAGGACTTGGTGAGGTTGTAAACACCTTCTCTGGCAGCTCCACTATGCCTTTAAAAGACAAAATACAAACATCACCATCAGCTTCTATTGACTATGTCTCATATTACCTAAACTGATAGGTGTACCAGTGACCTGTCAGAGTCCCACAAGAACATTCTTATTATGAGTCCCTGTCTGAGCCATAAAAAAGAACCAGGTCCTTCAATATTAAAGTGAAACCATAGCTATCTACTCGTCAAACAAATCTCACATAAGTCAAGGCCCATATCTTCCTGTCTGCATGCATGTTCCGTCATGTGCAACTCTTTTGAGATCCCATGGACTGTAGCCCTCCAGGCTCCTCTGTCCAGGGAATTTTCCAGGCAACAATGCTGGAGTGGGTTGCCATTTCCTACTCCAGGGGATCATCCCAACCCAGGGAACGAACCTGCGTCTCTTGCATCTCCTGCACTGGCAGGTGGATTTTACCATTGTGCCACCTGGGAAGCCCCAAGGCCCACACAAGTTCCCCCCAAATCACAATGTGCAAAACAGGAATATTTTGAGGAACTTTTAATTATGAAAGAAAATAAGCAAATTGGTAATTTGGAGGGTTACAAGTGTGGTTATTCTTTAAATCAATTTTAGATAATAAGGTATATGAAATTCATATGTCAGGCTAGAAATAATATCAAAAGAACTTCTAGACATACCAAAATTTAAATAAATGTTAAGATATTTCCAGGGAAGAGGTTCAAAATATTTTGGTCTGCACCCATATGGTGCAAAAGGTAGAGACATACCATGGTTTAGAATTTCCAAGCATGTAACCACTCCTAACTAGAGATTACCTCTAGAGCCCCAATTTCCTGATGAAAGCCCACTCCCACCCCAGTGTCGGCTGCAGAGCCCTAGCAGGACTCCAGGCAGAAGCCAACCACTCCCATCTGCCAGAGTTACCTGAGCAACCTCATCACCATCAAATGCAGCCAACACCTGTGTCACACTACATCCACCCATCCCGGGGGGATTCACACGACGGGTTTCCTTGCTTGACACCAATGCTAGGAGGGGCCCTTCTGGAGTACCTCCCAGCTGGGCAGGGTCACAGGGTTAATGCGTTGCTTTACGCTACCGGAAGCAAGAGGCGGGAACAGAACAGGTGAGCATCTGCGGGATGCACAGTGAAGTCCAGGCCCTCTTCTGTGAGGAGGACCTAGAGGTGCTTCTCCCCTTGTCCTCATCCCCTGACCACCAGGGCCACCACATGAGGTCCAGACCCTCGAACAGCCCTCAACCCCCCACACGCCTCTCGAGAGAGAGAAGCAGGTGGAAGACCAGAGACAGAAAGTACTTTCTGAATTTCAGCATGGGAAGCAGTCTGCAGAATGTGAGCAAGAGGCGGTTGAAGGGTGGCAGAATATGCCTCCCGAAGTATGCTGCTGCCCTGGTGGAGCGATCATTTTCAGCTGGGGTCCCTTGAAAAAACAGCAGATGCAGAGAGAGGCTTTCTCTGAACTCCCCTTATTGGCCAAATGGAACTGAGTGTCATAAATCCCCTCCCCGGGAGTCTCTTCAACCAGGGGAGGCTGACTGTTATCATGGGTGGGAGACTAGAGGTCAACACCACATCCAAACAAACATCGTCACCGACTATCATATCTCCCATCTATTCTTCAAAAGGCCCATCCATCTTTCCTAAAGATCATCTACTCCCCATCCCAAGAGGCCTATAACCCCTCTCCCCATTCCCTATTAAGTGAAAATGAAAGTCAGTCATGTCTGATTCTTGGCAACCCCATGGACTATACAGTCCATGGAATTCTTTAGGTCAGAATACTGGAGTGGGTAGCCTTTCCCTTCTCCAGGGGCTCTTCCCAACCCAGGGACTGAACCCAGGTCTCCGTATTGCAGGCAGATTCTCAGGCTTACCAGCTGAGCCATGAAGGAAGCCCAAGAATACTGGAGTGGGTAGCCTCTCCCTTCTCCAGTGGATCTTTCCGACTCAGGAATTGAACCAGGGTCTCCTGCATTACAGGTGGATTCTTTACCAACTGAGAGATCAGGGAAGCCCATTCCCTACTAAGACAGTGTTAAATCCTAAATTCAAAGCCCCAACAGGCAGTTACTTATTTTTCCCTTGGTATCTCCCATGTATACATGAGGTACACATGTGAATCAACTTCTTTTTGTTTTTCTCTTGCTCATCTGTCTTTAATTACAGGGGTCTCAGCTAAGAGCTCAGAAGGGCAGAGGGAAAATTATTTTTCCTCCCCTGCATAGTTCTCTCAAGGTTAGCTGATGAAGAGAAGGACATTTAATACAGACTCAGTGCAATCACAATAGCATCTTCAGACTACATCTCCACACTCAGAGATCTACTGAAGAGGCTGGCAGAGAAGAGTGTGATGTCAGAAGGGAAACTGCTGCTGGATGGTGAGACCACCTACAACAGGTATGACAGCCTGAAGCCCCCAGCTCTCTGTTCGTTCCATAAGGAAGAAAGGATATGCCCTTCCTCTGCAGTGTTTGGCACTGAAGAAAATTACACAGAAATTGAAAGTTACTCTGGATCTTTGAAACAGCACATCCTAATCTGTTTGTTTCTGGGGATTGAAAAAAAAAAAAAGAAAAAAGGTAACATTTGTGAAGAAAAAGCAGAGAGTTTATCCAGAGAGATTTACTGCTTATCCAGTGTTGCAGTGAAAAGGCGGGAAAAGAAAAAGTGAGTTTTTCTTTCCTTTCCTGAGAACAAAGAAGATGGAGAGAACAGTGAGCAGATCCGGTTACTCCTTGTTTTTACTTTAACTGTTCCTAACCTGTTCTGCCCCCTAACTCTGCATGGACTACATTCTGCACCTACTGTCCTTTAACTCTGTGCTAATTACATCCTGAATTTGGTGCCACCTGTACAGAAGTCTCTTGGCAAACCACCCCTTGTGATTTTTCTCTTTTGCATTATAGAAAGAGGGCCGGAGTACAGTTCATAAAAGACAATGGATCCAACCACCAGGCTACTGGACTGCCAGACTCAATTATTGGGCTATCTGAACCAACCTGTGACTGTTTTTGAATCAGTGCAAGAGGAAGAAGAATACAAGGTCCTTATACCTTTATTCCTCATCTCCAATCCCTGACTGCTAGCCCTCATCTATATAATCCTCCAGATTCCTATAGGAAGGCGGGGGCACAGCTCTTGAGGCACAAGCCTACTGTGTTCGCCCCTCCACTGGGTGAGGATTAAAGCCACCTTTATAGTTCCTCTAAACTCTCTGTATTTTTTTCTTCAGCTTCAATGAGCATAGGAAAGTAAGATTTTGGCAACATCACCAGCGGTCCTGTGTTCTGAAGGATTTGATTCTGGCTGGCATAGCTGGGAGTTCCAGGTGGGTGAAACACCTGAATGGACCACAGGGTTTATAAAAACACCCTTTCCAGGAAGGGAAAGTGACCCCCATCAAAACAGAACAGATGGCGGAAAATTCAGCTGCAGGTTGGTGACCGTGCTATATGGGCATTGTTCCAGCCACTCTTCTTTTAAAGCAAAAGCCCAGAGAGAAGGAAGGGAACGGCATTTATCTGGACTACAAGTTCTGTGAGATTTCATTTCACCATCTGAATAACAAGCCTCATAGCCATTCTTTCACTGAGAACATTTTCTGAAATACTAAGGCCTTATTTCTGTATCAGATGTGATTTAAAATGTCTACCAATCTGTGCAGGAGGAGATTATGAGTGATAAACCACCTGAAAGGCTATCACACTGCTTCATTTCCTTCCTATAATTTATGAATAGGAGGTAGAATAATATCCAACTCTCAGTGAATCTAGCACTAACAAAACTTTTAAATCCTTCTAAAACTTAAAACATATAAATGAAATCATACATACATGATCTTTTCCATCTGGCTTCTTTCACTCAGAATATTATTTTCGGATTTATCCACATTGCTGCATGAATCAATAGTTCACTTTTCATTTCTGAGGAATACATTATATAGCTAAACCATAATTTGTTTATTCATTCATTCATTGATAGGTATTTGGGCCACGAATTCTCTCTCCATGAGAGATACCAAGCCTGTCTCTTGCCCTTGTAATGATTGACAATGACCCAAAAGATCAGCCGGTCAGTCTAAGCTCCTTTGCATAGATTGTAATGGAAATTGGACTACTCTTAGAGGACACTGAAAATGTCAGGAAATGGTAAGAACCAGAGAAGCATGTGTGAAAACAACAATGCAATTCAAACACACAAACAAGAGATACTCAGGTAGCCTTTTAACAAATGAATAGATGATCCACTGAGATACTATATCTTGCCCATCAGAGTTGTCCAGAAATTGCCAAGACACATTTTTCGTGAGGCTCTGAGAACAGGCACTCTCGTTCATTGCTGATGGGACAGCAAAAAGCAAAGAAACTTGCAAATGCCTAACAGGATGCCTTTACCCTCCACCCAGCAATCCAACTTTGGGGATGTACCCTGAAGATGCTGCTGCTGCTGTTGCTAAATCACTTCAGTCATGTCCGACTCTCTGCAACTCTATGGACTGTAGCCCACCAGGCTTCTCTCTTCATGGGATTCTACAGGTAAGAATATTGGAGTGGGTTGTCATGCCCTCCTCCAGGGGATCTTCCTGACCCAAGGATGGAACCCATATCTCTTATGTCTCCTGCATCTGCAGATGGGCTCTTTACAACTAGCACCACTTGGAAAGCCCACCCTAAAGATATACCTCTGCAAACATGAAAGAAATATTTATAATGTTATTCATTGCAGAATTATCTGTAATAGCAAAATATAGACACAACACAAATTTCTATTAAATTTGAGACAATGTGTGCTTTTGAAATAATCACTTTGAAAAGAAGTCTGTGACTTCATAGTGGTATACTAAAGAAGTTAATAATAATAGTAACATATATTAAAGAAGTGATGGTTGTAATATTAATAAAAGTCTTTCTACAGAAGAGTATCAGCTAAAGAATCTGCCTGTAATGCAGGAGACCTAGGTTCAATCCCTAAGTTGGAAAGATCCCCTGGAGAAGGAAATGCACTCCAGTATTCTTGCCTAGAGAATCCCATGAACAGAGGAGCCTGGTGGGCTACAGTCCGTGGGATTGCAAAGAGTTGGACATGACTAAGCACTGCACCATCAACTAAAAAGCATAGAAGCAACTATGAAATCAGAAAAACCAACATTTTCACAGCCCCAGTGTAATGAGTGATTCACAAAAGGGTCAACAATGGTTGCTAAAATCATGGTGGCAAACAATATTAACAGAGTACCAAATTATTGCCTTATCAATTACTTACTAATTGTAAAGGGATTAAGATCACCACCTTACTGAACAGGTTATCTCTGGGATGAAAGAGTATGGAGGACTTGACTTTCTACATTATATAGTTGTTTGTTTAAACTAGCATGCATAATTTAATACCAAGATAGGTCTACTTCACAAAAACAGAAATTCTGTGTTGGAAAGTTTTTTATAAAATTTTAATTTAAAAAATGGAAAGAATCAGAGCTTACAAGATACAAAAGGAATCAGCATAACTCATTTTTTTTTTTAATCATACTCTTTAACTATTAAACTTGGTCAAGTAGCTTCCTGGTATGTTTTTCAACTTTCTGTTTTGAGTAGCCTTTTAGCTATTATGAAAGAATCTACTATGCCAGTAGGCTGTTCATTTACTTTCTTTAAAAAAAAAATGTTAACCAACTATAAACCAATATAAAATAAAAAAGTTTAAAAATTTTTTAAAAATCCGTTTCCAAAATAAAAATTTATTAACATCAGAATAAGAGTCAAATAGGTCAAATTCTATTATGGAACAATAATTTACTAGCAGTTCTATTTAAATCTGGATAGGTATATCCACAATGCTCAAAATTAAATTATCATAGATTGGTTTCATTTCCTCATTTTAACCAGAAAGATGTCTCCAGATACATTAAGTTACATCTGGATTAGGACTGCCAGATAAAATACAAGACATTCAGTTAAATGTGAATTTTTACAGGAGACAACAAATCATTTTTAGCATAAGCATGCCCCATGTGGAAATTCCCTGGCAGTCCAGTGGTTAGGACTCCACCCTTCCACTGCAGGAGGGCATGGGTTCTATCCCTGGTGAGAGAATTAAAAACCCGCAAGCGCACTGTGTGGCCAAAACAGACAAAAACAACAAGAATGCTCCATGAGATATTTGGGACATACTGATAAAAAGATATTATTTAACTGGGCCTATTACTGTTTTTATTTCCTTGGAAAATTGGGTAACCCTAATACGAATGGTAATGTTTTAGAAGTACGTTTCAAAGTTCAATAAAGGGAATTTTAAGTATTGGAGTCCCAGTGCATTATAGGGACTAACGATCTTTATTTAAGAAAATCGCTCTACCTACTCCCCAGCTATTCAACGGACAAACCCAAAGGCATAGGAAGAAAAAAATGTAAGTGCTTACACAGCTCCCGGAAATCCATTTTTAGTCAGTACAGTGATATTGACAATAGATCCCCCATGTTCTTTCATCCAGGAGTTGTAAACTGCAGGAGACAGAAAGACAATCCTATTAAATAGTGTCCTGACTCTTCCCTGATACTGTGTTCCAGCTTGCTGCTTATACCATATTTTTAAAATTCTAATTTATATTTTTTTATAAAACTATTGAGGTATAATTTACTTTGACAGCACATATAGATAACATAAAATTCATCCATCTTCTGTGTATGACTTAATGGTTTTTAATAAATACATATCACCACAATCCAGTTTTCAAATATTTCTGTCACTCCAAAAAGTCCCTTTGTGACCATTTGCAGTCCAACCCATCCCCAGGCAAACGTTCATCTACATTCTCTTTCTATAGATTTGCCCTTTCTGAATATTTCATTAATTTGGTCATTTGTGCCTGCCTTCTTTAACTCAGAATAGTTTTGGGGAGGTTCATCCATACTGTAACACATGAAAATAAAAATGCTACTTTTTATTGCTAAATAGTATTCTATTGTGTGTACATTCCATATTTTATTTACCCATTCACCAACTGATGAACAACTGGACAGTTTCCACGTTTGGGTGATTATGAATACAAGTCTTTGTGTGGACATATGTATTTACTTCTAGTAGGGAGATACCTACAAGTGGAATTGCTGTGTCATGCGCTAAATCTGCATATGACCTGGTAGCTCAGATGGTAAAAAATCTACCTGCAATGCAGAAGACCCTGGTTCAATCCCTGGGTTAGAAGATCCCCTGGAGAAGTAAATAGCTACCCATTCCAGTATTCCTGGGCTCCAAAATCACTGCAGATGGTGACTGCAGCCATGAAATTAAAAGACACTTGCTCCTTGGAAGAAAAGCAATAACAAACCTAAACAGCATATTAAAAAGCAGAGACATTACTTTGCTGACAAAGGTCCATATAGTCAAAGCTATGGTTTTTCCTGTAGTCATGTATGGGTGTGAGAGCTGGACCATAGAGAAGGCTGAGCATTGAAGTGAAAAGAAAGTGAAAGTGACTCAGTTGTGTTCGACTCTCTGTGACCCCATGGACTATACAGTCCATGGAATTCCCCAGGCCAGAATACTGGAGTGGGTAACCTTTCCCTTCTCCATGGGATCTTCCAAACCCAGGGATGGGAACCCAGGTCTCCCACATTGCAGGCAGATTCTTTAACAGCTGAGCCACAAGGGAAGCCCTATTAAATAGTGCTTGACTCTTACCTGATACCATTCCAGCTTGCTGCTTATATGATATTTTTTAAATTCTAATTTATATTTTCTTTTTATAAAAATTTTTATTGAGGCTCTAAAGAATTGATGGTTTTGAACCATGGTACTGGAGAAGACTCTTGAGAGTGCCTTGGACTGCAAGGAGATCAAACCAGTCCATCCTAAAGGAAATTAATCCTGAATATTCATTGGAGGGACTGATGCTGAAACTGAAGCTCCAGTAATTTGGCCACCTGATGCAAAGAGCTGACTCATTAGAAAAAGACCCTGATGCTGGGAAAGATAGAAGGCAGGAGGAGAAGGGGACCACAGAGGATGAGATGGTGGATGGCATCACCAACTCAACGGACATGAGTTTGAGCAAGCTCTGGTGGATGGTGAAGGAGAGGGAAACCTGGCGTGCTGCAGTCCATGAGGTCGCAAAAAGTTGGACACAACCGAGCAACTGAACAGTAACAACCAGTATTTGTGCCTGGAAAATTCCATTGACAGAGGAGCCTGGTGGGCTACAGTGCATGGGGTCGCAAATAGTCTGACACAACTGAGCGACTAACAACCACACATACATGTTAAATCTATGCTTAACTTTTTAAGAAACTGCTTAACTGTTTTCCAAAGTGTTTTCACCATTTTACATTCTCATCAGAAATGTAGGAGGGTTCCAGTTTCTCCACAAAACTATCTGGCTTTTTGGTTAAAGCCATTCTAATGGGTATAGTGTGGTATCTTACTGAGACTTTGATTTGCATTTTTTTAATGATTTAAACGGTGTTAAGAATCTTCTCATGTGCTTATTCACCATTTATATATCTTATTTGGTGACCCATCTATTCAAATCTTTTGCCTTTTTTAAATTTGGGTTGCTTTTATAAGACTTTTTGCATATTCTGGATATAAGTCTGTTATCAGATATGTGATTTGTAAAACGTTCTTCCCAGTCTGTGGTTTATTTTTTCATTTTCTTATTGGTGTCATTTGAAGCACAAACATGTTTAATTTTGATTAAGTCCAATTACAATTTTTTATTTAATGGATGTATTTTTGGTGGGTATCTTAGGATTCTGCCTAACCCAAAGTCATAAAGATTTTTTCCCTTACTTGCTTCTAAAAGTTTTATAATTTTATTTCCTGCATTTAGGTCCATGATCCTAATTTTGGACTTGCAGTTAACTTTTATTTATTATGTGAGGTAAGACTCTTTTGCATGTGGATATCCAACTTTCCCAGCACCATTTGTTGATGACACTATCATTTCCCCATAGAACTGCCTTGGCACATCTGATGAAAATCAATTGATCATAAATATAAGGATTTACTTCTGGATTCTCAATGCTGTTTCACTGATCTATACATCTATTCTTATGCCAGTGTTATACTGTCTCATCTTAAAATCAATAAACAGTTTTGAAATCAAGAAGTATTTCTTCTTTTGTAAAATTGCTTTGGCTATTTTGAGTCCTTTGCATGTCCATATATATTCTAGGATCAGTTTGTCAATTTTTGCAAAAGGATTGATAAGGACTGCATTGAACCTACAGATCAATTTGGAAAGAACTACCATCTTAAAAATATTGAGTCTTTCAATTCATAAACACAGAATGTCTTTCCATTTATCTACATCTTCTCTCATTTCTCTCAGCAATGTTTTGCAGTTGTTAGCATATAAACCTTATATTATTTTGCTAACTTTATTTGTAAATATTTTATCCTTTTTGAAGGCAATTTGAAATTTAGGCAAACTTTCTATTCACACAAATCAAGGCAATATTAGAGATGTACATCAGGACTCACTTCAGTGCAAGTCCAGTTTTTAGAATGGAAAGACCAGAGAACAATTCAATACCTATTTCTATTAAAAGCTTGAGCAAAAGTAAGCTTGTCTACCCACTATTATTTAATGCTTTCTAGTGAATTCTCACCAAATCGTGTTGTGACAGAAAAAAAGGAGGTAAAACCACAAGAAAACATAAAATACAATATTTTTTTAATCTAGGACAATTTTTTCATACCCTGGTGGCTCAGATGGTAAAGAATTTGCCTACAATGCAAGAGACCCTGGCTCGATCCCTGGGTTGGGAAGATCCCCTGGAGAAGGGAATGGCAACCCACTCCAGTATTCTTGTCCGGAGAATTCCATGGACAGAGGAGCCTGGTGAGCTACAGTCCATGGGTCGCAAAGAGTTGGACATGACTGAGCAACTGGTCCAGTGGCTAAGACTCCATGCTCCCAATGCAACGGGCCTGGGTTCAATCCCTGGTCAGGAAACTAGACTCCACATGCCACAACTAAAAGATCCTACTTGCCACAACTAAGACCCAATGCAGCCAAATAAATAAATAAACAAATAATTTTTTAAAAAAGAATTAATAATTAGGAAGTGTGAAGATGCAGAAACAAAGAATAGCTGTTGGGCTGGGAAACTGATAAAAACTTATAAATCAGACACATAGCAGAGTCACCAAACTTCCAGTTCCCTGAAAGATACAGATAAAGGCTTGACACACATTCCTAAGTTGTTTTTACAGGAAGACCCTCACCAGATGAAAACTGCTGACTGCAAGCATGCATACACTAGACCAGCCGAAACCAAAAGATCAGTGATGCTCAAAACTTCACCTGGACGCCAACCAAGCTGAAAATTGTGCACGAGCTGATCACCTGCCCTGCAGCTCCCTCCCTAACACTGACATTAAAAACTCTCTCTTGGGGCTTCCCTGGTGGCTCAGTGGTAAAGAATCTGCATGCCAATGAAGGATACATGGATTCCATCTCCCATCTGGGACGATCCCACAGGCTGCAGAGTGACTAAAGCTGGTACGCCACAACTACTGAGCCTGTGCTCTAGAGCCCAGGAGCCTCAACTGCTGAAGCTCGCCTGCCCTAGAGACTGTGCTCTGTAACAAGAAGCCACTGCAATGAGAAGGCTTCCCACTCCAACTAGAGTAGGCCCCGCTCTCCACACTACAGAAAAGTCGGAGCAGCAACAAGACCCAGGACAGCCAAAAGTAAAATAAATAAACAAAGTTACGGGAAAAAAAGAAAAAACAAAACCCTTCCCTGAAAGCTATTAGGGAGTTCACATCTTTTGAGCATAAGCTGCTCACTCTCCCCATACTTTCCTTCACGGCAACCCAACGTTCAGTTGACTGGCTTCACCACATGCAGGCGAGCAGACCCAAGTTTGGTTCAGTAACATATCCATATAGCTTCCTAGATTTCTGTTGGAACAAAATATTCTAGGCTTATCGTGCATATTTGCTCCCCCAGACCTGTAATAAGCTGTTTCACTTAGGAATCCCAGTTCCTTTTAACTGGAAGTAACATTCAGAGATCACATAAAGGATGCTAGGAGGGCACACTGTCACTGAATTAATAGCTGTTTCTTTTCAGGGGACAAAGCCAGGGAATACATATTTTATTTTAAAGAAAAAATATATCTTGAGTCCATGCTAATGCTTCTAATTAAATTCTGGACTATAAGGGTTTTTATTCAGCCTCATCTGTCTACATTCACTTCTCCTTTTACCAATGCCAAAAATCTTGGTTCTCAATTGCACTAAAATAACTTATTTACAGAGACAGGGAGGCCTGGCATGCTGCAGTCCATGGGGTCACAAAGAGTCAGGCACAACTGAACTGATTTACTCGCTTCAGCCCACACGACACACCACGAGTCTAGGAATAATATCGCCCACACTACTAGATTTTAAGGGAAATTCCAATATGATTATGTGATAATCGATCTTACTGAATTACTGTATATTTCCTTTGGTGTGATAATGGTATTGCAGTTGCATAGACAACATTTCTTTATTCTTTAAAAATGTAAGTCAAAGTGTGATGATGTATGCAATTCACTTTTAAATTATTTGTGAAAAGGGTGTGGGGTGTTGAGGGGAGATAGAAAGGGAGCGAGGATGAGAGGGGGAAAGACACAGAGATTAGAGAATGCAAATACAGCAAAATGTTAGCACTTGGTGAATCTAAATGAAAGGTATACAGACAGGGATCAGAGATACGGTAAGTTCAGTTCCAGACCATCACAATAATGCAATATTGCAATCAAGTGAATCACACAAATTTTTTTTCTTTCCCAGTGCATATAAAAGTTATGTTTACCCTATACTATAGTCTATTAAATGTACAACAGCATTATGTCTAAAAAAAAAAGTACAACCTTAATTTAAAAAATATTTTATCACTAAAAAATGCTAACCATCACCTGAGCCTTCAGCAAGTCATAATCTTTTTGCAACAATATCATCAAAAATCACTGATCATAAATCATCATAACAAATATAATAATGAAAAAGTTTGAAATATTGTGCTAATTACCAAAATATGACACAGAGACCCAAAGTAAGCAAAAGCTGTTAGAAAAACATTGCTGACAGATTTGCTTGATGGGCAATAAAACAAAACATAATAAAACAAGGTATGCCTTAGGAGAGTTCACTGCATTATTTAACTTTTTCATATATTCAAAATTTTTCCAAACACAAATGGAGAGAAAAAAATTTCTACATTAGTAAAATGAATAATTAAAGGTTATAGAAAAGTCTAAATTCACCAGAAATTTAAACGTGGATCTTTACACAATTCTTTAACAGCCGCATATGGTGTCAAAGAGCACAAGCTGAAGAAGCTGAAACTTCAGGGCAGTCATGACTTAAATTATTTTAATTATATAAACAATACACATTCAATTTAGAAAAATTAGAAAAAGCAGAGAAGCAAAAAGAAAAAGATGAAAATAGTATGTAATTTTACCTCCCAGAGATGTCAATGTTTTATTAGAAACTCTTTCAGAATTATCTCTATTTATATATAGCCAGATAATAAATATATACTGTTTTTTGCAGAAATGTGATCACTCTGGATAGTGTTTTAAACCTTTTTTTTCACTCAGTGATATCTAGGAATATCTTTTCATACTGAGAAGTAGACTTTTGTACCTATATTTTTAGTGGCTGCATAGTACTTTATCCTATAGATGTATAAAACTTCACTCAACTAATATTTTACTTTAAAATATTTAAATGGTTTTCAGTTTTTCACTATTATTATTCTGGTATAGAAAAATATATGTCCCATATTCCTTGCTGTCAAAACCAAAAGCTAAGTCCCATTGTTTAAAGTAAAAACAAAATAAAAACTATAGGCCTTGGATTCTTTAATTCAATTCTGGCTAATAAAAATCATAACTGAATCTAGACTCTGCAAAGTTCTAATTAATGGAACTGATGGTTTGTAAGAGATTGCTGACTTGAGTGCTGGAAGATGTCAAAGCACTGAACTATGAAGGCTGAGTCAGAGACTAAAACCTGTCTCCTAGCACTCATTCTTCTCTTCTTACAAGAAATTGAATTTGTACTTAGGCACACAGCTAAAGATTCTATTTCCCAGTATCACTTATAGGTAGGCATAATCATTTAACTGAGTTTGAGTTGATGATGAATGTCAGTAAATGTAATGGTGCTACTTCCAGACAATGCTGTTAAAAAGAATGAATTTTACACTTCTCTGAATTCCTGCTGTCTAGAATGCAGTTATGATGGCAGGAACTGAAGCAGCCATTTTGGACTAGGGAATGGACATGTTAAAGACTGTAAACAAGAAGAAAGATCCTTATTCCCTAATGATTATGAAACTACCATACTATCCCTGGACTATACACCTTGAATTTTTATGTGAGGGAGAAATCAAATATCTTATTCAAGCGCCTCTATTTTTCTGGATCTCTACACTTCAGTAGTCAATCCTGGTGTCACAATTAATACAGAACTCTGTATTACCAGTTAGATAAAGCCTGAAAATGTCTTCAAGACCTTTGACTTAGAAATGCTAAAAATATAAAGCCTAATCCATGTTGGGGTGAAGACCCTGTGGGTCAGAATTATACTCATTTCACATTTTGCAGCATAGAAATGTCCTGAATAGCTTGTAAGGAAACTCTTCAGTTACCCAATTTCAGGGTTGAGTATTACCACCTATGAAAGATAACCTTTAATCCAAAAACTATGCATGTGTGCTAGTTACTTATTAGTCAGAAAAAATGTGGACTCTGGTATTCTCCTTGAAGGTTTCACGGAATTAATAGGTCCTTACAATAGGTTTAACAGATTTATTTCTTAAAAACAAAATAAGTATGGAGTTTTCCTTAATTTAATGAAGCACTCTGTAGCTATATCTTTGTACAAATTCTTAATCATTTTTACGTAACTTTCTAGAAATAAAATCAACAGATCAAGCAAATTCATATTTTTAAAATACTGCCAAATTACTCTCCAGAAATGTAGCAATTTACATGGCTATATTGTATATAAGTTAAATTAGGGCAATAAGTGTTGATGACAATAAGTGTTGTGAGGGACTCAGTGTTCTGAGCCCCTCACAATTTCTCTTTCAGGTGCCCTATGATCTTAACATAAATACACTTTGACTTTTTGGATTATTGATCACACTTGCCTGCTTTGCACATGTAGAAGGTGCCCGTCAGGTTGGTTTCAATCACAGCATTCCACCCCTTTGAACTGATTTTTTCAGCAGGAGAGAAGAACTGGCCTCCTCCGTTGTTTACTAAGAAATTGATCTTACCATAAATATCTAAGGTGGAATTGACCAAATTATTTACCTAAAGAAAAACAGTAAAAGTGAACTAGTTACAGACAAACACTATATGACAGCATTTATATGTAGAATCTAAAAAGTACAACAAACTAGTGAATATAACAAAAAAAAAGAAGCAGATTCATAGAGACAGAGCATAAACCAGTGGTTACCAGTGTCAAGAGGGAAGCAGAGAGCAACAATGGAGGGGTAGGAGATTAAGAGCTACAGCCTGTTAGGTATAAAAGAAGTTAAATGAATATATTATACAACATGGGGAATATAGCAAATATTTTATGGTAACTATAAATGGAGTATCACCTTTAAAAATTATGAATCACTATATTATACACCTGTAACTTATGTAATATTGTACATCAATTATACTCCAGCAAACAAATAAAATTTTAAGAGTGAACTGGTTAATAACTAACTTGCTACTTGGACTTTATCATGTGCTTTAGAAGAGTAGCAGAGCTTACAATATCTCACAGTGAATAGTAACTCTGAGAACCATAATAAATGAAGATGTAGTCACAATGAATAAACCTGAAAACCCTGTGTCACCCATAGATCAATATGCTAAATACCCATATGCTTCAATATGCTTCATATCAATATGCTTCAATACCCATAGATCATAATGCTAAATTTAGAATTTTGATGACAAGATTTGTCCAAGGATTTGGATCACTCATCCAATAATCTGTAAACTGTAAATACATATAATATCCTGGGTGTTCACTGGAAGGACTCATGTTGAAGCTGAAACTCCAATACTTTGGCCACCTGATGCGAAGAGCTGACTCATTTGAAAAGACCCTGATGCTGGGAAAGATTGAGGGCAGGCGGAGAAGGGGGCAACAGATGACGAGATGGTTGGATGGCATCACCAACTCAATGGACATGGGTTTGGGTGGACTCCAGGAGTTGGTGATGGACAGGGAGGCCTGGTGTGCTGCGGTTCACAGGGTCGCAGAGTCAGACACAACTAAACGACTGAACTGAACTGAACTGAATCTGTAAACAACCAACTCAGAATATTGGAGAGTGATGAAACAGACATTACAAAATGAGTTAAAGGGCAGAAGGCATGAAAGGTAGCCTCCAGACTAAACTGTTCTTGCTTAGCTTCCCTCCACGTCTTCCCTTCCTCTCTTTCTCCTGAGGCTACTTGCTGAGCACCAAAGAATGGATGCTTTTGAACTGTGGTGTTGGAGAAGACTCTTGAGAGTCCCTTGGACTACAAGGAGATCCAGTCAGTCCATCCTAAAGGAGATCAGTCCTGGGTGTTCATTGGAGGGACTGATGCTGAAGCTGAAACTCTAATACTTTGGCCACCCGATGCGGAAAGCTGACTCATTTGAAAAGACCCTGATGTTGGGAAAGATTGAGGGCGGGAGGAGAAGGGGACAACAGAGGATGAGATGGTTGGATGGCATCACCAACACAGTGGACATAGGTTTGGGTGGACTCTGGGAGTTGGTGATGGACAGGGAGGCCTGGTGTGCTGCAGTTCATGGGGGTCGCAAAGAGTCGGACACAACTGAGCGAGTGAACTCAAAACTCAGCAACATGGATGAACCTTGAAAATACCATACTATGTGAAATAAGAAAAACAAATACTATATGACCTCACTTATATGTGGAATCTAAAATATGACACAAATCAACATGTCTACAAGACAAAAACAGACTCACAGATACACAGAACAGATTTGTGGTTGCCAAGGAGGAAGGAAGAATTGGGAGTGTGGGATTAGCAGATACAAGGTATTATATAAAGGATGGATAAACAACAAGGTCCTACTATATAGCGTATGAAACTATATTCAATATCCTGTGATGAACCATAATGGAGAAGAATATGAAAAAGGACACACACACACACACACACACACACACATATATAACTGAGTCACTTTGCTATACAGCAAAAATTAAACATGACATTGTAAATCAACTGTATTTCAATTAAAAAAAAAGAGAGAGATTAGCTTTACCTCCTCTTCATTACGGATGTTACATTTTATGGGAGTAACTTGAGCCTGGACCGTAGGAGGCAGACTGGCATTCAGTTCATCTGCAGCAGATTTTAACCTATCAAACTTACGGGACGCAATGACCACATTACATCCTGAGGAGACAACAGTCAAAGAACAAGTAAATATTGATATATTTTCATTAATTGTCTACATTCCAAAAGCAAAAATGTTTAGAAAATATGAATAGAAATATGAATGAGAACGTCTGTTATGGTAACAGGAACTGAATTGATCCTAATTCAAACAGAACAACTAGAGTAACTAAAACACTGAACAAATTATGCAACAAGGATTTCCAGGCATTGGGTATCAGGGAGCACAGGACAGTGACAGTGAACACAGGAAACAAAATGTGAGCCCTATTATTATTCCAGACTGCTGCCTAGAGAGTGTCTTCAGACTGCAGCGTAGGGAGGAAGAATCCACTCAGAGCCCAGCAGGCTCCTGGGTAGAAGAGATGAAGTTGGGAGTCTGGGGCGGCTAAGACAGCTAGATTAAACAGCAACACAGAGACAAAGGAGGTACACAGGGAGAGAACTCCAGAGATCTCTCGAGTTCCCTCAGATCAGCTGAGCACTGATCGGTACATATGAGAAAAGACACAATCTGAGGCTGAGGAAAGAACCAACCAAAATAAGCAGAAGGAACAAACCCTGACACTCGTACAGCACTAGACAAAAGTTAATGTTCCAACCAGGAAAACACTCTGACAAGGTATTGGACAAAGTACCCAGAGGGTATGGCCTCAATAGTGAAGCAAAATTAACGCTAGACTAAAGGCTGTTTAGGACAGTACTTAACAGAAAGAAAGCCTCTTTAAAGTATCAAACTGCTACCAAGTTAACTACATCACAGAACAAAGTTCAGCAATGTTTGCAACAATACAAAAATATCCATACAATGATAATAACATAGTTACCTAGGACCCAAGCGCCCAAGATTAAGCATCTTGTTACTCCCCATGTTCTGCAACACAAACCCAGGCGTATTGCTCTGAAGCAACAGCATACTTAAGAAAAATAAGGAAGAGGTTGCAGAATGCAAAACTTTTGGTCGAGAGATTGAAGGAAGCCAAAGAAAAACGGCAGGAACAGATTGCCAAGAGAGGGAGGCTGTCCTCTCTGGGAGCTTCTACTTCTGAGTCCAGTCAAAAATGAGATGTTCTAAGAGTAACAAATAAATAAGATCAGACATCAAAAAAAAAAACAAAAAAAACAAACAAACAAAAAAACAGCCTCCAACAAAGTAAAATTCAAACGTCTGGTATCCACTGAAAATCCACAAGGTACATAAAGAAGTAAGGAAATACAACCCAGAATGAGAAGAGAAGTTAATTAATAAAAAGAGACCCAGGAATAACACTGACAACATAATTAAACCAGAGATACAGTGGAAAATATTAAAAGCAGCCAGAGAAAAAGAACACAAAACACACAAAGAAGACAGAAGACTTATTTTCAGAAACAACGCAAGTCAAGACAAGTACTTGAAAGTACTGGGGTGGGAGAGGAGATGGGAGTTTTGGAACCTAGAACTCTTACCCCGTGAAAACAGATTTCAATTCCAGTTTCAGGGAAGAATGAATGGTGCTGTTACCCACTAAAATGAAGCCTGAATTGTTTGATGTTATCAGTTGGGGTTTGAAAAACATACTGCTTGCCATTGTGTTTTCTCCTCCCATAAATACATAAATGTTCCCACTTTCGTTAAATTATATATATCTATTAAATAATTAAATAATATAAATATTAAAAAAAATAATGGCAAAATAAAGAGTCGTTCACACATATAATATCCAGAAGAATTCTTGAAAACAGAACTTCACTACAAAAAGATTAAAGGAAGTTCTTTAAGCAGAAAGGCAATGATACAAGATGAAAATCTAAATCTACAGAAAAGGAGAGAGAGAACCAGAAATGGTCACTATGTGAGTAAATAAATATGAAGGCTTTTCTTATTTCTATTGAAAGGTGATTGTTGAAAGTAAAAATGGTATCAATGTATTGTAGGTCTTACCACACATATAGAAGCAGAATGTATGAGGACAGTGTTTAATTGTTACATGAATGTCTCCTGCACTGGGAGGCGGGGTTTTCACCTATAGCATGACCTGGGAAGCCCACTGTATCCCTTACACTAATAGAGCCCTTAAGCCTGTACTGGATAATAATTAACAGTCTCCTCCCACTCACTTTCGTCTCCTGGAGGACTGGGACCCTGTCATTGTTATAACTGTTATACTACAAACAGGCCACATATTCAATATTAACATATGGAACAGATGACATTTGGAAAGGTTAAAAGTAAAATGGCTCTGCATTTTGGCCGGAACTAGTTGTACAGGCAGAGAAGGCAATGGCACCCGACTCCAATACTCCTGCTTGGAAAATCCCATGGATGGAGGAGCCTGGTACGCTGCAGTCCATGGGATCGCTAAGAGGCGGACACGACTGAGTGACTTCCCTTTCACTTTTCACTTTAATGCAATGGAGAAGGAAATGGCAACCCACTCCAGTGTTCTTGTCTGGAGAATCCCAGGGACGGGGGAGCCTGGTGAGCTGCCGTCTATGGGGTCGCACAGAGTCGGACATGACTGAAGCGACTTAGCAGTAGCAGCAGTTGTATACAAGGAGGTAGTTTCTGCACATTAAAATAAGGCACTTAAAAAAAAACTATCTTTCAAGCTGAGGTTATCATTTAGTGAATTCCATATGCAGATAATTTTTAATAATTTTGATAGGTAATCTGAGACCTTTACAAAGCAAATATTAAATTCACCATGAATTCCTTCTAAGACAAGACTAACTTTAAAAGAGAATTCAATTTATCAAAATTGATGTGCAATTTTCAACAAAGCATATATTATATTGTTAGGAGAACTGTTCTTCCTTTCTACTTCTATTTCCAGAAGGCAACTTCTGCTCTCAAGAGGGGAAAGAACTGAAACACACATTTTCAGCCCAGGTCTAACAAAGTTTCCCTGAGTTAGGAGGAAGAACTAATCTGATTCAGTTCAGTTCAGTCACTCAGTCATGTCCCACTCTGCGACCCCATTAATTGTAGCACGCCAGGCCTCCCTGTCCATCACCAACTCCCGGAGTTCACTCAGACTCATGTCCATCAAGTCAGTGATGCCATCCAGCCATCTCATCTTCTGTCGTCCCCTTCTCCTCCTGCCCCCAATCCCTCCCAGCATCAGAGTCTTTTCCAATGAGTCAACTCTTCGCATGAGGTGGCCAAAGTATTAGAGTTTCAGCTTTAGAATCAATCCTTCCAAAGAACACCCAGGGCTGATCTCCTTTAGAATGGACTGGTTGGATCTCCTTGCAGTCCAAGGGACTCTCAAGAGTCTTCTCCAACACCACAGTTCAAAAGCATCAATTCTTCGGCACTCAGCTGTCTTCACAGTCCAACTCCCACATCCATACATGACCACTGGAAAAACCATAGCCTTGACTAGATGGACATTTGTTGGCAAAGTAATGTCTCTGCTTTTGAATATGCTATCTAGATTGGTCATAACTTTCCTTCCAAGGAGTAAGCGTCTTTTAATTTCATGGCTTCAGTCACCATCTGCAGTGATTTTGGAGCCCCAAAAAATAAAGTCTGACACTGTTTCCACTGGTTCCCCATCTATTTCCCATGAAGCGATGGGACCAAATGCCATGATCTTCGTTTTCTGAATGTTGAGTTTTAAGCCAACTTTTTCACTCTCCTCTTTCACTTTCATCCAGAGGCTTTTTAGCTCCTCTTCACTTTCTGCCATAAGGGTGGTGTCACCTGCATATCTGAGGTTACTGATATTTCTCCCGGCAATCTTGATTCCAGCTTGTGCTTCTACCGTTCCTCATGATGTACTCTGCATATAAGTTAAATAAGCAAGGTGACAATATACAGCCTTGACATATTCCTTTTCCTATTTGGAACCAGTCTGTTGTTCCATGTCCAGTTCTAACTGTTGCTTCCTGACCTGCATATAGGTTTCTCAAGAGGCAGATCAGGTTGTCTGGTATTCCCATCTCTTGAAGAATTTTCCAGTTTATTGTGATCTACACAGTCAAAGTGGAGAAGGCAATGGCACCCCACTCCAGTACTCTTGCCTGGAAAATCCCATGGACGGAGGAGCCTGGTAGGCTGCAGTCCATAGGGTCGCTAAGAGTCGGACACGACTGAGCAACTTCACTTTCACTTTTCACTTTCATGCACTGAAGAAGGAAATGGCAACCCACTCCAGTATTCTTGCCTAGAGAATCCCAGGGACAGAGGAGCCTGGTGGGCTGCCATCTATGGGGTCACACAGAGTCGGATACGACTGAAGTGACTTGGCAGAAGCAGCAAGCACACAGTCAAAGGCTTTGGCATAGTCAATAAAGCAGAAATAGATGTTTTTCTGGAACCCTCTTGCTTTTTCCATGATCCAGCAGATGTTGGCAATTTGATCTCTGGTTCCTCTGCCTTTTCTAACACCAGCTTGAACATCTGCAAGTTCATAGTTCACGTATTGCTGAAGCCTGGCTTGGAGAATTTTGAGCATTACTAGTGTGTGAGATGAGTGCAATTGTGCAGTAGTTTGAGCATTCTTTGGCATTGCCTTTCTTTGGGATTGGAATGAAAACTGACCTTTTCCAGTCCTGTGGCCACTGCTGAGTTTTCCAAATTTGCTGGCATATTGAGTGCAGCACTTTCACAGCATCATCTTCCAGGATTTGGAATAGCTCAACTGGAATTCCATCACCTGCACTAGCTTTGTTCATAGTGATGCTTTCTAAGGCCCACTTGACTTCACATTCCAGGATGTCTGGCTGTAGGTCAGTGATCACACCATCGTGATTATCTGGGTCGTGAAGATCTTTTTTGTACAGTTCTTCTGTGTATTCTTGCCACCTCTTCTTAATATCTTCTGCTTCTGGTAGGTCCATACCGTTTCTGTCCTTTATCGAGCCCATCTTTGCATGAAATGTTCCCTTGGTATCTCTAATTTTCTTGAAGAGATCTCTAGTCTTTCCCATTCTGTTGTTTTCCTCTATTTCTTTGCATTGATCGCTGAGGAAGGCTTTCTTATCTCTTCTTGCTATTCTTTGGAACTCTGCATTCAGATGCTTATATCTTTCCTTTTCTCCTTTGCTTTTTGCTTCTCTTCTATTCACAGGTATTTGTAAGGCCTCCCCAGACAGCCATTTTGCTTTTTTGCATTTCTTTTTCATGGGGATGGTCTTGATACCTGTCTACTGTACAATGTCACGAACCTGTATTCACAGTTCATCAGGCACTCTATCTATCAGATCTAGTCCCTTAAATCTATTTCTCACTTCCACTGTATAATCATAAGGGATTTGATTTAGGTCTTATCTGAATGGTCTAGTGGTTTTCCCCACTGTCTTCAACTTAAGTCTGAATTTGGCAATAAGGAGTTCATGATCTGAGCCACAGTCAGCTCCTGGTCTTGTTTTTGCTGACTGTATAAAGCTTCTCCATCTTTGGCTGCAAAGAATAGAATCAATCTGATTTCAGTGTTGACCATCTGGTGATGTCCATGTGTAGAGTCTTCTCTTGTGTTGTTGGAAGAGGGTGTTTGCTATGACCAGTGTGTTCTCTTGGCAAAACTCTATTAGCCTTTGCCCTACTTCATTCCATATTCCAAGGCCAAATTTACCTGTTACTCCAGGTGTTTCTTGACTTCCTACTTTTGCATTCCAGTCCCCTATAATGAAAAGGACATCTTTTTTGGGTGTTAGTTCTAAAAGGTCTTGTAGGTCTTCAAAGAACCGTTCAAGTTCAGCTTCTTCAGCATTACTGGTTGGGGCGTAGACTTGGATTACTGTGATATTTTATGGTTTGCCTTGGTTTCTCTTACCTTGGACGTGGGAATCTGATTAGTAAAATGAAAAGGAGAAACAAGTTCCCCTGGATCAGCCATGGCCTCTGTCCTATGCCGTTCTTTCTTCAATCTTTCTGCCTTCAAGACAGGCATTATCTATTCTAGTTTCCAGAGGAGAGCACAGGCTGAACGAGGTAAGGAAAGTGGATATATATAACTCTTCCTAAATCCACATTAAAAAAAAAAAAAATCCTCAGGAATTCTAGGTGATTAATGCCTATTTTGACCAAGGTCTCAAAATATGAGACATAGGGAACCGTAACTAGGATTAGTCACAGGAATTATCTAATTAGAAGATTCCCAAATTATCACTAATTACTATCTGAATGCTGAACACCTCTGGTAAGTTATCTAATCTTACAACAGCTATCCTGGGACACAACTTTAAAAGGTATTTATTTTAACTGGTATATAAACTTGAACCAGGGTATAAAGGTATTACAAGGCAGAATGTTGCAATGGTGGGTAAAACTAGAAATCTACAATTCCATTAAAGGAACAGTTAAATACATTATTACATATGCATACAACAACAATACTACAGTCTTGGTTTTATAAATAAAAAAATACAGACACGTGTGTATATTTGTGCATGTGGGTGACTTATAGAAAATCACCAGGAAGGGAGTTTAGGAGATGGGCAGAATGGGAAAGCTCATTTTAGTTTTCTTTTATATACTTCAATACTGCCTGGTTATTGCAATGTTCTTATTTTATAAAATTATTAGACATTATCCTTCTCGTCACCCTTATGCTAAACGATTTGGATGAACATTTTTGTTTATATGAATTGCAAGACAAACTCAGACTGATAAATTTACTTAGAACAAGGTACCGAAGTAACCAGCAAATAATGAGTTATTTCCACATATGAGGCAATTGTAGCCAAATATATTGATTTTTGCCTGGGTTGATACTGATTTCTTTCAATCTTCAACTCAGAGTGCTCCATTTCAGCACCTTCTAGGTCCCAGGTGTTGGTAAGAACCCAGTCACCAGAGCAACAAAAAGTGCTGTCTTGCCTCACAATTTCCACTTGGAATTCCTACTTTCATTTTATCCACTGTCACAGAAGGTGAAAGTGCAAGTCGCTCAGTCGTGTCTGACTCCTTGCGACCCCATGGACTATTCAGTCCATGGATCTCCAGGCCAGAATACTGGAGTGGGTAGTCTTTCACTTCTCCAGGGGGGATCTTCCCAACTCAGGGATCAAACCCAGGTTGCAGGCAGATTCTTTACCAGCTGAGCCACTGTCACAGAAAGGGAATGACTAACTTGAGGACAGAGACAAGGATTTGGCTTGAATTCAATGTGAATGGTCTTAGGTTCAATATTCCTTGATGGAATCAGGGCTCCTTTTGTCTAATAGCATCTGTCAGACATAGATGAAATAGATGAAAGAGAGTTCCAATTCTGTGCACTACATCTTACCCTTGTGAGCTAGGGCTTTCACCATCCTCACAGAAAAGGAATAGTCAAAATCATTTGGATGTGAAAGACAACACAATAATCACCACTTGCCTCAAAATCCAACTTGTATTTCACGCCAAAAAATAGTAGCCTTCTCACTGGAAAGAGAATTGGCTATTGTTTAATTTGCCCGATTTGGGTTTCTGTAACAATTTTCAGAAATAGCCATTAATTCTGGTAGAAAAAAATTAAGCTGAGCAAGTCAGAGTAAAAAGTATTTGCATATTCTTTCATTGAAGGAAATGTATTTCCAATACAACACTACTGTTTTTTACAAGTACATTGGAAGGCTGAGCCAGGATCTGATGAATCTGCTGTGAAGCCTAGTACCTGACCTTCACAGAAAATGACAACCAAGACTACTTTTCTTATGGATTTTCCTGAACAGGGATACAGTTTGGTGTTGGGAGTAACGTAGAGAGTAATGGCCATGAAGTTGCACCAGGGTCAGATTCAGTTCAGTTCAGTCACTCAGTCATGTCCAGCTCTTTGCGACCCCATGGACGGCAGCACACCAGGCCTCCCTGTCCATCACCAAATCCTGGAGTTTACTCAAACTCATGTCCATTGAGTCGGTGATGCCATCCAACCATCTCATCCTCTGTCATCCCCTTCTCCTCCTGCCTTCAATCTTCCCAGCATCAGGGTCTTTTCAAATGAGTCAGCTCTTCACATCAGGTGGCCAAAGTATTGGAGTTTCAGCTTCAGCATCAGTCCTTCCAATGAATATTCAGGACTGATTTCCTTCAGGATTGACTGGTTGGATCTCCTTACAATCCAAGGTGTTGTAGCCACACGTTCCGGGAAACAAACTCACTTAGAAGGATGATGCAGATAGTGGAGTGTAGTTTATTACACCAGAGGGCCCAACACAGAGTCTCCTCTTAGCCAAGGACCCCAACCAGTTTTTGTGAAAACCTTACATACCCTAAGTGTACATGCCCAAACCCACCTCCCAGATTCCCTGAAACTAGTCTGAACAAAGGAAGAAAAAGATATAATCAAAGTTAACCCGTGATTCATATGCCTTAAGCCTAGGTAGTTAATAGTGGACAATTATCAATAGGCTTGTGGTCATACCCCAATAAGCATAATAGAATTTATGATTCTATCTGGTTACACAGATAATTAGGGTATTCTTTTAGGCAATGAAGAGTTTTAGGCTCATACCCTGGTGTTCTTCCATCCAGGAGGCTTGGTTTTCCAATTGGCATGTCGTTTCCATAGGTACTGGGCATATAGCTCAAAGTCCACAGTCCAGCCCAAGACGGAGTCCTGCTTTCAAGATGGAGCCTGTTCTGTCTGTTTCCTCCTACAAAGGGACTCTCAAGAGTCTTCTCCAACACCACAGTTCAAAAGCATCAATTCTTCGGCACTCAGCTTTCTTTATAGTCCAACTCTCACATCCATACATGACTACTGGAAAAACCATAGCCCTGACCAGATAGACTTTTAAGAAATGCTAATTTCCCCTTTTTTTTCTTATTAAGATGTATTTTTTCATTTTTTTAAGCTCATATTATGTGCCGAGCATTAGCAACATATGGGAAGCAAAGACAATTTACGTGTTCATTAAAAAGATCTGAAAAATGAATACAATTTAACCACTCATCACTCAAATCATTTCCAGAAAAGGCAGTTGCTGATAAACAATGTTGTAAACTTCTTTCCAGTCTTTCCTGCATATACATCTTTCATTAACAATTAAATTGGAATGCTATATTTTGTTTAGAATCCTACTTTTTAAATTATATGGTATGCATTTGACAACATACATTCTTCAATAGCAAGGTATTTAAATAGCAGCATATTTCATTGTTACTGATTTATTCATTCCCCTTATCACATCTCACTACTGAACATTACACTCTTCTACACATATATGTGCTTGTCCCTGATTATTTCCAAAGAATGAATTCCTGATAGAGGAATTACTAGGTCACACAGCACGAACACTGTTCACATGTTTGGATTTTTTTCCCTAAGCTGACCTCTAGAAAGCTTGCAATATTTTACATTCTTGCCTGTCCTCTCTGTCATCAACATTTTCATTTTCCCTAATGTTTTAAAATTTTGTTAGAAAAACAATGAACCTTTTTATTGCTATATTTTGCATTTCATTGCCCCAAAATTGACTGTTTCTTCTTGCACTCACTGCCTTTTTTTAGTTCTTTCTTTAAAATGCTTGGCCCACTATCATAAGCCTATTTTCCTATCAGTGTGTCCCTTACTTATGAGATCTCTTTATACAGTAAATTTGTTGCATATTGCAAATGTTTTTCTTCATGTACCTTTAAATTTTATTCATGTATATTTTTTAATTCAATGAGGATTTACATTTTCATATTTATTTATTTTCTCTTTTGTGGTTTCTTTCCTCCTTTTGTACTCACAAAGTCCTCCCTTCACCCAAGTCAAGTTAAGCTCAGCACATAATATGAACTTAAAAAAAAAGTATGCTTAAAAAAAAATGAAAAAATACATCTTAATAAGAAAAAAAAGGGGGATTAGCATTTCGTAATCTGACTCTGGTGAAACTTCATGGTCATTACTACCTACCTAACTCCGAAGTCAAGGTAAATATTAAGAGATTCAAGATTATATGATAGGAGCCTCTCCACAAGTTAAATAA
This sequence comes from Bubalus kerabau, assembly GCF_029407905.1. Taxonomy (NCBI): domain Eukaryota; kingdom Metazoa; phylum Chordata; class Mammalia; order Artiodactyla; family Bovidae; genus Bubalus; species Bubalus kerabau. The sequence continues at coordinate 158,211,053 of NC_073626.1, forward strand.
AAACTTTTCCAGTAGTCTTTCCATATTTCGTAATCATTCATCAGGCAATAAACAGAATGAAAAAACAGGGGTTTTTTTGGCCACAGTTGCATGGCTTGCGGAAGTGGGATATTAGTTCCCACTGCAGTGAAAGCGCTGAGTCCTAACTACTGGACCGCCAGGAAATTCCCTAGAATTAATTCAAAATACATAACCAATTCCATATGAATAATTAATTGACCATAGCGATTCCATAATTACATATTAATAATGATAATGGTTTCATAATTAATTCCATAGCAAGCTTCCACACGTTTCCTTAATCCCCACATCGGGCACTGTATTTTTGGCTCGAAAATTTCCCTTTAGTTTACAAATAATCCATCCAATGCTTGTCCATAACTTTTTAGAAAGAACTCTCCTCTCCCCACTCGCGCTCGCGGTTCTAATTTCACCCACAGCTACACTTCCTTTCCTTTGCAACGCAACGCTTTCCTAAACCCGCGTACCATCCGCTGGCTCCCCGCCCCCCCACCCCGCTCCCGGTTAAACCAGCCTCTGAGGACCCCTTCCTCAGGATACCCTAGCCCAGGGACCTGTTCACGCACCCAGATGCAGGAGCTCGTTCACGATGGCCTTCCCGATGCCCGTGCCCCCACCGGTGACGATGGCCACCTGGTGCTGCAGCAAGCCTGCTGCTAAGCAGCTTTTGCCCTTAACCCAAGAATTCATGGCCATAACATGTTTGAGCAATGGAGGGCAGGGCAAGCTAAGCCACCGAGGTCACGCCCACGTGACCTCCCGGGCCCCGCCCCGACCACGCTCGGTGGCCCGCGTCGCCCCGCCTCCTCTCCGTCGCCCCGCCTCTCTCCGTCATCCCGCACCATCCCAATCACCAACCTGGCACGCCCGCCGCAGCGGCTCTCTGTCTCTCCAGTGCAGAACCGTTCCTCAGCGGCTGCATCCTGACGCTCAGCGCTCTCCGCCTACCCGGGTCCCCAGCACATGTAGGTGAGACTCCTTGTTCCTTGTATGCGTGTTTTATTTCGATGCTGTTGGGGAAGGGAAGAAGACAAAAAGTGGCGCTGTGCTCTATTTTGAAAAATTTAATCCTCAGTGGTATACCTCTCACGGTTTTAATTAAAATTAAATCTCCAATGCGTCTGGGAAAAGAGGCTGCATCTCGGGAGCCTTGCTCCGCCCTCCCGCGGAGGGCGTGGTGTCGAGAGCGATGCTCTGGCTCCAGTTGCTTTGTGCAGCTGGCTGGAAAGGAAAGGGGCAGCCTTAGCCGAGGGGGAGAAAATCTTGCTTCATCCTCTGGAAGGGATGGAAACAAAAGGTGGAGGGGGCGGAATACACTTGTAATTATCCAGAGACCAAGATAATAAATGATTTTTAAAAGACACAATCCCACCTCCACCTTATCTACCTCTCCTCACCCAGGAATGAAGGGAAGAAGGACTCTTTGAGGTTTGATTTGAGGTTTGATCCATTTCAGCTGGGCTGCATAAAATTGATGAGTCCAAAAGAAGATCTTTTTTTTTTTTTTTGAAAGGTGTATGCTTCCTGCAAGAAGGCGTCTGTAGGTGTGTGTTTGAGATCCTACCCTCTAGTTCATTTCTTATGCAGGGGAGCTCACCTATTGAGGATGGGGGAGATTGCTCACCCGCATTTTGGTGCCCATTAACAGTGATTCGCTATTCAAATTCTCCATCTTGCTTTGTGCTGTCTGCCCACCAGAGTGCAATTACACTAGCCTCAGGAGACTTTGCCTAAGAAAGTGGCAGATCTAGGGACTATGACAGGTGCTGTGATCCTAATCGTCCATGCAGGATGCTGTTTCTAATTCTGTAGGAAGGGGGACCCTCCAGGGCTTGAGAGTGGACTCTTGTCTAACAGTCACAAAAGTATTGTCCAAGGAGACACACATGCTGACAAAGCAAGAGACTTTATCGGTAGGGGACATCCGGGCATGGGGGTGGGGGTAGCTGCAGGGTAAGGGAACCCAGGAGAACTGCTCTGCCAAGTGGCTCTCAGTCTTGGGTTTTATGGTCACAGGGTTAGTTTCTGGGTTGTCTTTGGCCAGTCATTCTGGTTCAGGGTCCTTCCTGGTGGCTTGCGCATCACTCAGCCAAGATGGATTCCAGCAAGAAGGAATCTGGGAAGTTGGTAAGACATGTTGCCTGGCATCTCCTCTCTCCTTTTGACCTTTCCCAAAATTTTCTGGTGGGCAGTAGCTTGTTAGTTCCATGTTCCTTACCAGGACCTCCTGTTGTAAGGTAACTCATGCAAGTGGTTACTATTGTGCCTGGCCAGGATGGTCAGTTTCAGTCAGTGGTTCCCCTAACAAGAATACTGTATTTCTCCCTGCAAGGTATTGAAGTAATGTAAAAGCAAACAAATGCCATCATTCTTTTGTTGGGTCCACCACCGAATTATTCAGAGTGAATTGGAAATGGATCTGGTTGAGAGTGGAATCAGACATCACTGCCTCCCTGTTCCTCCATCCCCCTGCCCTCCTCTGACCTCTTTTGAGAAGAACTTACTCCCTATCTTTGTTGCTGACAGATTCCAAGCTATGCGCCTTAAAGAAGGGAAGATACCTCTTCCGCTTCTCATTTGCTGATTAGTTTATAAAGGGATCACTTCTACTGGTCACCTCTCAGTTCTGAGAGGTTTCTTATTCCAGAAAATTTGAGGCCTTCTTTCTCGGGAGGAAGGAGCACTTTAAATTTCTTTCAATGATACTTTGATTGAAGATCTGATTAAATGTGGTTTGTGACCTGGCCTGGACTTGTGGATTCACGGAGCTCCGCCAGGGTGGTTCCGCATGGACCTGGCAGCGCTGCAGCCACTGTGTGTGTGTGGTGGCTCAGTGGCCTCAGAGAGGCATTCAGCGGTCCTCCAGTGAAAAGGTGACTGACTGGACAGGCTTCAAGCCAATTTTGCTTGCTGAGGATGACCAGAAGCCATTTTGCAGGCTCAAGGAAGTTGCACTATGAGCAGACAGAAAGCTCTTTTTCACAGTCCAAAGAGAGCCTATGATTTAGGGAGATGTGGAATCTTTTTGAGAGATCTTTTTTTAAAAAAGACCTGTAACATGGAAACTTACACTACCATACATAAAATAGATAGCCAATGGGAATTTGCTGTATGGGGAACTCAAACTGGGGGCTCTGTAACAAACTAGAGGGGTGGGTTGGGGAGGGAGATAGGAGGGAGGTTCAGGAGAGAGAGACATGGGTATACCTATGGCTGATTCTTGTTGATGTTTGACAGAGAACCACAAAATTCTGTAAAGCAATTATCCTTTAATTAAAAAAAGAAAGTAGCAAAAATAAATAAAATAAAACCCGTAAAAATAATTCCTTTGTTCCATGATCAAGTGTTTCTAGATAGATTTCACTTTGGGAAGTTAAATTAAAAAAGACCTGTCCTCTCTGCCCCTGCCTCTGACTTCAGTCAGTGTCTGAATGTCTGCAAACCCCCAACAGGCCTGGAGACCCAGCAACAGCTCTGCCTTTGGGAGGCTCTTTGTTTCCAGATTTTAACTCAGACTCCAGATTGAGCCCTCTTTTCTCAGGGCATCCAAGCCCTGCTGCAATGACTGCTCCTTTGGCTGAATCAAAGACCGCCTGGTGCTCTGCATCACTGCCCTCTTTGTCCTGGGGAAAAAGGCATCAGCGTGGCCATGATCCTCCCACCCTCCCGCTTTGTCATAGCCCATTAGCACTCCCTCGGTTCTTCTTCTGAGATTCTCTTGCTGTTCACCCATCTGCCCACTCCCCCCTCCCCACCACAGCTGCCTAGTATCTTCATTTTCTCCCCTCCACAAAGCAGCTGCTGGCTCAGACTGACAGGGGCCTGTGGGATTCTCAACACTGAGACAGAATCTCAGTGCTGAAGGAATATCAGTGGGGCATATCTAGCTCTGCCCTGCCTTGATGTAAAAGCAATCCAGAGCCAACTTATATAAGTAAGATTCTTAAAATGTGTTAGTTGCTCAGGTCACGTCCGACTTTTTGTGACTCCATGGACTGTAGCCACCAGGCTTCTCTGTCTATGGAATTCTCCAGGCAAGAATACTGGAGTGGGTATCCATTTCCTTCTCCAGGTGATCTTCCCAACCCAAGGATTGAACCTGGGTGTCCTGCATTGCAGGCAGATCCTTTACATCTGAGCCACCACGGAAGCCAGTTCACAATATTCATCCAATATTTATAGAACACCTTTCATGTGCCAGATACTATTCTAGATATGAAAGATACAGTACAGTGGACAAGACAGTTAGATGTGCTGAACTGAGAGAGTTTATGTTAGGATAAGTTGGGAGTTGAGGATGGAAGGGGCATGTGTGCCATAAGAAGTAAAACAATAAGCAAATGAAAAATCAGACAGTAAAGATCTTATCTTATAGCTCTTACAGTAAAAAGATGCTCAGGCTGCTTATAACCAACTAGCTTAATTACCAGGAGCTATTTCCTCTATAGACAGATGCTCCTCAGGTGATGAACTAGCCTCAGTGTGAAAGCCTTTCAGGACCAGGAGACAAGAGAAGTGCTGCTTAAGGACCACAAAGGAAAAGGCTATAGCCTAACTGTGCTCACAGCCAACCACAGCAACGGGTGGGAGACTAGGCGTTCTAAGTTGCTTCTCCATCATTTTCCAATCACTTGACACTCATCTGAACCAAATTTCCTTCCATTTTTACATTTGTGAGAGTATCTCTCTGAGAGGGTCTACTAGTCATTCTCAGTGGTGAAATGGCAAGCATTTCATCTCTTAGTTGGCCTAGTACATCTAATGGTGTTAAGCCAAGATGCTAAGCAGAGAGTTTGGTCACCCCAGACAGATGACACTTAGCTCTTCGAGTGACAGAGCCACAGGTAAGAAAACTGGAAGAACAGCAGGGCTGGAGCAAGGCACAGTTCACTGTTGTTTTTGTTGTTGTTCAGTGGCTCAGTCGTATCTCACTCTGCCATCCCACGGACTGTAGCGTGCCAGGTCTCCCTGTCCCTCACTATCTCCCAGAGTTTGCCCAAGTTCATGTCCATTGAATTGGTGATGCTATCCAACCATCTCATCTTTTACCACCCTCTTCTTTTGCCTTCAATATTTCCCAGCATCAGGATCTTTTCCAATATGGAATAGTCATAAATGAACTTCAAAATGATGATACTTTACCCACCTGGCCCCAGTTCAGGTTCCTTGGAGAAAGAAGATGTGTTAATTTCAGTGAAGGTACAAAAACTCAATTCCTGATTGTACTTAATTAAACCAGTGGAGCAGAGCACCCTAATTTGGAAGCTTTATAAATCAGAGATGGCAAAATGGCACCCTGTTTATGATTTGTTTTGGTTGTTTGTCCCCATGGTAATTTATTTAAATTTATACTAATTGCAACAATTAAAATCACGAACTTCCACATGCAGTTTCAGACAACCCCTACTAAATGGACCTGAATTTGTCTGTGAAAGCAGTTGGCTGAATACTGGGCTTGGTGGGAAAAAGAGAACAGTAACTTCTTATTTCAGATGAGACCTGAGCTCTTTTATTTTCCATAGTCCCCACTACTCCTTGTGTCCAGATGCTAAGTCTTGGTATCATTGGCACTTATTAGCTTTTTTCCAGCCACATTTCATCCATGTATGTTACTTGCTTCCCTGCAATTAATCTAAGAGCAGAGCCTTCAAAGCTTCGTGGCCTCTCCCACCCACCAAGTCCAGAAGTTCTGCTGAGGATCTGGATGGGTTTAGAGAAAGCACTGGATCAGGTCTGCTTCAGTGACTACCTGGCAGCAGAGAATTATAAACAGACTCCAGGAAAATCATGCCCAATGGTAAGAAGTCCATGAAGCACCAGTGTTCCACCTCTGTGGAGGTGGGGTTAGTGACCAAGTGACTGATTGGATGGGAGTAATGACCAGATGTGTGCTGATGCCCCAGCCCAACAAAGGCACTATACCTGGGTAAATAAGTTCATTTTGTGGTCTTGTGAGTCTTTGGTTGTTTACTGACTGCTTCAGAGCTATTGGTTTTCTTTTAATAAACCTTGGAGGAGTACATAGGCAGCTAGAGTGATTGAAGCATTGGAGGAATATGTGAAGGAGATGGTGTAGGCTAGGATGGCAGGACAGGGAGGAGCCAGATCCACAGGTCTTTAGGCCACAGGACAAGTTTAAATTTCATTTTATACCAATGGGAAGTCACTGGAGGATTTTAAACAGAAAATGGCCTGATTTTATGTATGTTTTTAAAAGACCTTTCTAACTGCTAAGTGGAGAATTGATTGCAAGATAGCAAGAATAGAAACCAGAAGATAAGGAGCATTTTTAGAACCATAGTAAGATGATGGCCTCGTAGACCACAGTGGTAACAATGAAGATGGGAAAAAGTTGTGGATGCAGTTAAGAATTACTTGGAGAATTTCTTTCAAAGATGGCTTAAAATCAGTAGTTTATGCATTAAGTTCCAGAGTTTGAGTAGTATATACTTTAAAACCTATTCCCCCTACCTCAGAATGACTGAAGATTCAGAGCTCATGGTGGATTGAGGTTAACAGTCTGCAGTATCCCATTCATTCATAATCTTTGGACTAGGGGTGGTGGTGGATGGGCGAAGCCTACCATGCAGGAAAAAGAGCAGAGTCATGTCTCTTCTCTTAATTCTATTATTTGAAACCTTGGAAAAAGATAATTTTTTTCCTGCTATATCCCTTCAGTTCAGTTCAGTTCAGTTGCTCAGTCGTGTCCAACTCTTTGCGACCCTATGGACTGCAGCACGCCAGGCCTCCCTGTCCATCACCAACTCCCGGAGCTTACTCAAACTCATATCTATCGAGTCAGTGATGCCATCCAACCATTTCATCCTCTGTCGTCCCCTTCTCCTCCCACCTTCAATCTTTCCCAGCATCAGGGTCTTTTCAAATGAGTCAGTTCTTCGAAGTAGGTGACCAAAGTATTAGAGTTTCAGCATCAGCATCAGTCTTCCAATGAATATTCAGGACTGATTTTCTTTAGGATTGACTGGTTGGATCTCGTTGCAATCCAAGGGACTCTCAAGAGTCCTCTCCAACAGTTTAAAAGCATCAGTTCTTTGGTGCTCAGCTTTCTTTATAACCCAACTCTCACATCCATACGTGACTATTGGAAAAACCATAGCTTTGACTAGATGGACCTTTGTTGGCAAAGTAATGTCTTTGCTTTTTAATATGCTATCTAGGTTGGTCATAGCTTTTCTTCCAAGGAGCAAGCGTCTTTTAATTTCATGGCTGCAGTCACTATCTGCAGTGATTTTGGAGCCCAAAAAAAAAAGTCTTTCACTTTTTCCATTGTCTCTCCTACTATTTGCCATGAAGTGATGGGACTGGATGCCATGCTCTTAGTTTTCTGAATGTTGAGTTTTAAGCCAACTTTTTCACTCTCTTCTTTCACTTTCATCAAGAGGCTCTTTAATTCTTCTTTGTTTTAACCATAAGGGTGGTGTCATCTGCATATCTGAGGTTATTGATATTTTTCCCTGTAATCTTGATTCCAGCTTGTGCTTCATCCAGCCCGGCATTTCACATGATGTACCCTGCATATAAGTTAAATAAGCAGAGTGACAATATACAGCCTTGATGTACTCCTTTCTCAATTTGGAACCAGTCTGTTGTCCCATGTCCAGTTCTAACTGTTGCTTCTTGACCTGCATACAGGTTTCTCAGGAGGCAGATCAGGTAGTCTGGTATTCCCATGTCTTTAAGAATTCTCCACAGTTTATTGTGATCCACACAGTCAAAGGCTTTAGCATAGTCAATAAAGCAGACGTAGATGTTTTTCTGGAACTCTCTTGCTTTTTCCATGATCTAACAGATGTAACTGTTTCAGCATATATCTCTTACGTATAAGAACTCTCTTTCTGAAAAAAGATAATCACAATATCATGTGTGTGTGTTCAGTTGCTCAGTTGTTATCTGACTCTTTGTGGCCCCGTGGACTGTAGTCCACCATGATCCTCAGTCCATGGAATCTTCAAGGCAAAAATAATCGAGTGAGTTGCCATTTCCTACTCCTGGGGATCTTCCTGACCCAAGGACTGAACCCTGTCTGTGGTGACTCCTGAAATGATGTCTAATGTTTGCTTTTAAATAGTATGAGGAAATGAAACAAAATTGGCTACTGGTATTTTGTTTATTGTTGAAATTGGGTGAGAGGTACAGTGAGGGTTCATTCAAATTATTCTCTTTGCTTCTGTAAAAGTTTGCCACTTTCCCTAATAAAAATTTTCTCCTTTTACATATTTGAAACTTTCCATAATATTAGTTTGCAAAAATAATTGCAGTTGGTGCCAAAGTGATTGAAATGCAAAAGTAATTGTGGTTGGTGCAAAAGTAAGTGCAGTTCAAAAGTAATTGTGATTGGTAGAAAAGTAATAGTAATTGCAGTTGATGCAAAATTAATTGAGGTTGGTGCAATAGTAATTGTTGGTGCAAAAGTAATAGAGGTTAAAAAGTAAGTGTGGTTGGTGCAAAAAAAGTGAAAGTGATAGTCGCTCAGTCATGTCCAACTCTTTGTGATCCCATGGACCGTAGCTTGCCAGACTCCTCTGTCCGTGGAATTCTCCAGGCAAGAATCCTGGAGTGGGTTGCCATTCCTTTCTCCAGGGGATCTTCCTGACCCAGGGATCAAACCCGCATCTCTTGCACCTCCTGCATAAGTCAACCGCAATTACTTTTGAAACTCAATTACTTTTGCACCAACCCCATGTCATAACAATTTTGTTAAGAAGAATTTTTTAAATGCCACTAGCTGGATACTTGCTTAACTGGCACCTCTTTAGCAATAGCACTCAAAACATTACTTTTCCCTTTATGACTCAAGTACCAAGAACACAGGCCGATCTGTTTTTTCTTTAAAAGATGTTGTATAGACTCTCCTCTCTCCCACTTTTTACCTGAAGAATAGTAGAGGAGAGAAAGTGTTAAGAGTTAAATGTGTGCATTCTTTCCAGTGGTCTCCCAAAAGGTGCTAGAACAGATCCCAACAATTCTGGGATCTTGGGCTAACAAAAAACCAGGAGACAAGTGTCCTTTATAGAATACCAGGGAAGGCATGGTTGGTGAAGTGGTGCCAGTGTTGAGTGGCACCGCTTGCTCAAAATTGCATTCAACCATTTGCGTATAGTTGTAATGTCTGACTTAATAGCCAGAAGCCTGGAATGCTAGTCCCAGCCATAGGAATCTCCATCTATGGTGCAAGGAAGAATGGTCCTTAACCTGTCTGTAAGGCTTTCTCACCCAACTTCTTTATACTTGGCATCCCCCAGCTAGATTGATGGGTTTTACATAATACATGCAACTCAAAATATAGCAACACAAATAAAATTTTATTCACGATTCATTCTTGTAAACATATGTCCATATTCAGTTCAGTTCAGTTCAGTTGCTCAGTCGTGTCCGACTCTTTGCGACCCCATGAATCGCAGCATGCCAGGCCTCCCTGTCCATCACCAACTCCCAGAGTTCACTCAGACTCACGTCCATCAAGTCAGTGATGCCATCCAACCATCTCATCCTCTGTCGTCCCCTTCTCCTCCTGCCCCCAATCCCTCCCAGCATCAGAGTCTTTTCCAATGAGTCAACTGTTCTCATGAGGTGGCCAAAGTACTGGAGTTTCAGCTTTAGCATCATTCCTTCCAAAGAAATCCCTTAGTCTCGAAATAAAGTTTTTGAGAAATAAATGGAGGGCAAGGCGTCTGCCAAGTTGAGGACCATTTCCTAAACCCCTCTCCATCTCACCCGATTCATTCCCTGTTGATGACTTTGTTTCCCTGTCTTTCAAGTGCAACTCGTCATTGGAACGCCTTTGCATTAGCTACATCCTGGAAGAAGCTCTGTGATGTTGTGGGTCATGAGTTTGCTCTGGCAGATTGGACTCTTGACAAGGAACAGCTAGATTTGAAGACGAGGATGGAAGAGCCAGCACTGGTGGAAGGCCAGAGTCAGCTCCCCAGCCCCCACCACAGCTCCCTGAGGAAAGCCATGGCAGCTGCTCTGGTCCTCGATGGAGAATCTACCATGGGGCGCAGGAAAAAGAAGAAGAAAGAGTCCCGCCCAGAATCTATCATCATCTACCGGTCAGAGAGTGAGACACTGGATGAGGAGCCTGGGGAATCGGAAGGTGGAGATCAGCCTAAAGAGGAGGAGGGAGATGATTTCATAGACTATCCTGTGGATGATGGTGAGTCTCTCTGGGGTCACCTGCTTAAAGCCACAGGGAGCAGGCCCAGTGAGGATCCTGTAGAAGCCAGGCAGGCATTCAGTCACTGACCTGCTTCTTACTGATACATTTCTTCTCACGATGTTGCAGTCTTCATCCAACAAGTCAACAATATTTGTTGAGCATTTATTGTGGTTCTCTTCTAAGTAATATGGAGGAGAACTCTACTTTTTTTGAAATTCCTAGTATAATAGAAGAGACCAATTTATACACAAAAATTAGTAATATAAGCCAACAAGGCTAACTAAATTTAATACATGTAGTTGATGTGCATAAGAATCAGGAAAACATGAATTATAACATATGAGTTATAATATTCCTTCACTATATAATATTCACTTCCTATATGGATGGCAAAAAATTAGGTAAAAGATATTAACATCAATGTGAGTAAATGGATATACTCTCATATACCTCATGTGGAAAAGGTATCTGCTTTTGGGAAATATGTCAATATCTATTAAATTCAAAATATGCATAGCTTACGTCCTAGAAATTCTCAGTATCTACCACATGCCCGTGTGCATAAGGAAGCAGTTATAAAAATGTTTGTTGCTGCTAAGGAAACTGCAGGACGTCTATATTAAGTGTCACTATTCAGCAGTAGACGGACATGGTAGATCTATTTGTGTATACAGGTCATCCCTAAGACATATGCCCATGGTGAATGGGATGAGCCAAGTCGCTGCTCTCATGCCACTTACCTTCCAGTCAGGGGAAGACAGATAGCAAACAACTCAGCAAACAAAAGATGATTTCAAAAGATAATAGTGGTACAGGTTCCAAAGACAGTAAACCTCCGTGACAGGAAGGGATGTGACCAAGTGAGGGAAGGGGGTGGAGGGCTAGACCGCACAGCCTCTCAGAGGAAGGGACATTTGCTCTTGAGGTAGCCCCATTCTGTCCCTTATTCAGCCAGGGGCTAGACGTCCACAGGGCCTCGGGGAGCTGCCAACCAAACGCCTTCACATACTAAGGACCGTGGACTTTGCTGCATGTTTTACACTCAATACCTGCAGCCTCACTCCCAGGCCCGCCAAAGAGTGGCTGTTTGGTGGGGGTGGGAGTGATGCTGCTGGTGGTGGGGACAGTGGCGGTGGTACTGGTGGAGCATCTGTGCTGGGGCATGTGTATGTGGTGTGCGTGTGTGTGTGTGTGGTGCCTGTGTGTGTACAGAACTTGGATATGAAGCCTGGGATGTCGACCGGATTTCTCTCTCAGAGAAGCATGGAGGTAGGAATAAGGAGAGAAGAGGAGTGGGCTGCCCATCAGTATAGCACGCATACACGGTGCTACCTTCACACACGGTTCCCGATACTCAGGAACAGTATTCACAGCACTTACAAACCAGAAATATGATCACGCTGAAGAAGTATCTGTGGTAGAGTTCTCACTCCCTTCCATATTGCAGACATGATAGAAGCCCAGAGAAGTAGAGATAATAAAAAACAAGCTTAACCTGCTTCACAGTCTTAGCAGGGCCCTGGCAGGAGAGCTGATCATGGGAATACTAACCCTTCCCTTGAGGGAGACTCATTGAATCTGCTGTGAAACCACTGACTTCGTAGGGTGTCAGGGACCAGAATAAAGGACCTTCTTGTACTCGGCTCCAGTCTCAGGGGACAACCCTGATGAAATGTCTGTTCTTCTGATCTTGACTTTCACCTCTTTGTGCCCTGCAGGTGTGTGGAACGTGCCCGTGGACAGCCGCTATGTCACATTAACTGGGACCATCACCCGAGGAAAGAAAAAGGGACAGATGGTAGACATCCATGTCACGTTGACAGAGAAGGAACTGCAGGAACTCACCAAGCCCAAGGCATCATCAAGGGAAACAACACCTGGAGGCAGAAAGGCCTGCCAGCTGGGAGCAGACCGTGGGCCACATGTGGTCCTCTGGACATTGGTCTGCCTGCCTGTGGTTTTCCTCCTCTCCTTTGTGGTCTCTTTCTACTATGGCACCATCACTTGGTACAACATTTTTCTCGTATACAACGAGGAGAGGACCTTCTGGCACAAGATCTCATGTTGCCCCTGCCTCATCCTCTTCTATCCAGTGCTCATCATGGCCATGGCCTCTTCCCTGGGCCTCTATGCGGCCGTGGTCCAGCTCTCATGGTCCTGGGAAGCCTGGTGGCAAGCTGCCCGGGACATGGAGAAAGGCTTCTGTGGTTGGCTATGCAGTAAGCTGGGTCTGGAAGACTGTTCTCCCTATAGCATTGTGGAGTTGCTTGAATCAGACAACATCTCAGGCAATCTGTCCAATAAGGATGCCACCCAGGAGGTAGAAACATCCACTGTCTAAATTCCCAGTGACTTACTTCATTCTCTGGTCTTAGTAGCCTGTTTATCATCTTCCAGTTCCAGAATACTCCTTGTTTAAATTATTCCTTCTCTCCCCACTATACACTGTTCTTCTGGAAATTTTTAGTCCACACTTATCTGTCGTATCATCTTGTTGGTTTTCAGGAGGGCAGGAAATGGAAAAGTAATTTGTGCCCAAATAGTCCATCTAATGGATAAACTCTTCTTTGTTCCTTACCCTAAGATAACCCTTTATCTGAGACAAGGAAGTTCAGGTGTGAAACAGTTCAGGAACTTGAAGGTATTCCTGGTGCCTGGAACCTAGGTTAGTATGTGACTAAATGTGACAGGGAGAATAAGGAGGCTCAGGGAAGACCAAATCCACTAATAAGATAATAGATAGTGATGGAGTGAAACATATAAGAAGCAGGGTTGCTACAGTGTAGCAGAATGTAAGAATTTGTGTGTATCACTTAGATTTTGATTTATATCTTAAATATAATTGAAGTCCAAATATCAGTAATTTAAACAAGACAAAAGTCTGTTTTTTCTTGTACAGAAGAAGTCTGGAGGCAGACCATCAGGGAAACTGATAAAGTCATCAGAGTTCCAGGCTTTCTTTTTATTTCCCAACCCTCATCGCCTTTATCCTCAGCAACTAGCGCTGACTACATCTCCAGTCGTCCCATCCACATTTCAGACAGAACAGAGGACAGGGCAGAGAAGAGCACATACACTCTCCCTAAGCTAAGGAGGTTTCCCAGGAGTCCCTCTCAACACTTCTTCTATCTCATTGGCCAGGCCTTACTCACATGACCTCATGAGCAAAAGAGGCTGGAAAATGTAGTCTTTTGACTGGGCAGCTGTATTCTAAATATTTGGATTCTGCTAATTTAAGAGACAAGGAAAGAATGGCTATTTTGGTAGGCAAGTAAGAGTCTCTGGCTTACAGTAATTATTTAAATACATTCAGATCCCAAACTGTGAATATAGTTCTATTTATGTATTTATTTATTTATTTAAGCCTAAATCTTACACAGAGAACTTATACATAGATACTAGCTACATATACTATGCATAAACCACACAGATATTAGCAACTCGTGTGTTGCAATTAAATATCTGTAATGCCGTATGGTTTCAGGTGTTTTCAAAAGGAAGAGTGGATAGCTGAGTACAATTGTATCATGTACAAATTACAGTAGCATAGCTTTTTTCCAGGTAGTGAAGATGGACTGGGTGATTATATTTAATGTAATGTACAGATGAAGGACTGGGAAGAGAGGCATTGCATCTGTCTGACATTCCCCCGCCCCCACTCCACAACCCCCAGCAGGGTCAGTAACCCTAAGCAAAAGAAGATGGAGTCAGCTTTGGGTGTGTGTGTGTGCTCAGTCATGTCCAACTCTACAACCCTATGGACCATAGCCCACCAGGCTCCTCTGTCCATGGGATTTTCCAGGCAAGAGTACTGGAGCAAGTTGCCATTTCCTCCAGGGGATCTTACTGACCGAGGGACTGAACCTATGTCTTCTGTGTCTCCTGCACTGGCAGGCGGATTCTTTACTACTGAACCACCTGGGAAGCCCCAGCTTGGGGTGGTTTGACCAAACCTCACTCAGAATTTTCTGGAGTTCATCAACAAATACAGTCTTTGCTGAGAAGCTTGGATCTTTGTGGCCACTGAGGGTATAAACCCTAGATGAATCCAGACTAATACATTCTGAACTTAAAAAAATTCCTGAGGGATCCCTTTCTAATTAAAAAAAAAAAATCGTATGCGGTCACACAGATTTTTAAAGTTTGGGTCCTTACAAGAAGAGCTGGTGTCCATGTTCATGTTTCAGGAAGAAGCTGTTGAAAGAACTGCTGTGAATCAAACCCAATGGGTCAGGTAACGCTGTGCCACAGAAGGCCAGGGGCATTTGCCTCATGCATGGTGCTGAATTCCCCCTTCAGAGGGAAACCCATCCTTTTAAAAATAACTATCATTAGTTTGAAAAAACCCAACTCTGTCCAGCATTATTGAAGATAACTTTGGTGCTGTCTGGTGGTTTTGCAGAGATATAAACAATTGAAATGAAGACAACAATAAAATCTAATTAATGTTTGCTCACTTTGTCTCTGAGTCTCTCCAACATTGAACACTACAGTTTTCAGAAAAAGAGTGAGTGTGGTGACTGTTTTAAAGGTGTGTAATGGTCTTAATATGGGTCCTTAACATCTTGACTCTTCCCACCTACCACCAATTTGTGAGGCTTCTGTTTCAGTGGACTCGTCCCACAGATCACAGATTTACCTAAGCCTACATTAGGAAGTTGCAGCTTTATTTGCCACATTTTTTTCAGAGGTTAAGGAAACCAGTGGGCAAGGTCCAAAGCAGTCACGATTAGGACAAAGGTAAGATGTCCCTGCGGGATGGAGGAGGGTGGGGTTAGGGTAAGGAACAAGGGATACCTAGATGAAGTAGATGTAGCCCTCACCCTAGTTGAGCTTGCCAGCTAGTGGAACCCATATGTTCATAAAATCATGTCAAAAGGGCTCTGAGAGAGAGATGGAAAAGTCTAAACTAGAGGAAGGAAAACCTCACCAAACAGACCCAAAGCAATCTCATCTCAGCTGTTAGCAAATGCCTAGAGAATTTTAGAGGAGAAATTAGAGTTAAATGCCATATTTGAACATTCTGTTAGCTCTTTGGTAGGTATCAGGAAGGAGGACTATGCTTTCCAGTTGCTTTGCGGCCATAATATACTGAGCTGGGTAAACTGTATTTGATCCAGTATATTAATACCAATGTTGCCAAGTGTGTTTTTTTCAGGGAGGGGGCACACAGCACGTAGGATTTTAGTTCCCTGACCAGGAATCGAACTGTGCCCCCTGCATTGGAAGCACAGAGTTTGTTTTGTTTTTATTTATTTTAACTGGAGGCTAATTACTTTACAATATTGTGGTGGTTTTTGCCATACATTCACATGAATCAGCCATGGGTGTACATGTGTTCCCCATCCTGAACACCCCCTCCCACCTCCCTCCCCATTCCATCCCTCAGGGTCATCCCAGTGCACCAGCCCTGAGCACGCTGTCTCATACATCTAACTTGGACTGGCAATCTATTTCACATGTGATATTATGCATGTTTCAATGCTATTCTCTCAAATCATCCCACCCTCGCCTTCTCCCACAGAGTTCAAAAGTCTGTTCTTTACATGTGTCTCTTTTGCTGTCTCGCATATAGGGTCATCATTACCATCTTTCTAAATTCCATATATATGTGTTAATATACTGTATTGGTGTTTTTCTTTCTGACTTCACTCTGTATAATAGACTCCAGTTTCATCCACCTCATTAGAACTGATTCAAATGCATTCTTTTTAATGGCTGAATAATATTCCATTGTGTATATGTACCACAGCTTTCCTATCCATTCATCTGCTGATGGACATCTAGGTTGTAGAAGTGGACCACTGGACCACCAGGAAGTCCCCCAAGCCATCTAGTCCATCGACATTAAGTTGCCATCCTTCATTTCAGTTCAAGTCCAGGGGGAGCAAAATCTCCTTGGATTGTGATTATCCATGGTTTCCAATGAAACAAGGTTCTAAATCTTTAAAAAAATTAATTTTAGATGACTTGATTCATTGCATCATTGAGGGCCATCCAGGGCTTAAGTTTTACAGTGTTGTAAAAGATTAGTGGACAAAATCAGAAATTTCCTCCTCTTTAATTACTACATAAGCTTGTTGAAATACTTCCTAGGCCCAAGATGGAGCTACTCCTGCCTAGGTCCCACACTAGCAAACCAAAATTTTAGATCACTTTTTTATCCCTTTAAATGCTCTGCTTGACCAGAAACACAGTGCAATTGTCCCTAGCATCAGTGGGGGATTGGATCTAGGACCTCTGGGGAGACCAAATTCCGTGGATGCTCAAGTCCCTTATAAAAATGATAGGAGAGTTGGTTCTTTACATCTGGATTCTGCATCATTGAATTCAACGAACCAGGGGTTGAACTTGATCCACAGTTGGTTGAACCTGTGGTTGCCCAACCCATGGATGTGGTGGGCCAACTGTGTGTGTAGTCAGCCAACTCCCAGACAGCAAGCCAACTCTGGGCTCTATACTTACTTCCTTGTTCCTTCTCATTCCAAACAAGGCTTACTATGTGGCCCATAGCTAATTAGATTTTTTCTATTTTCATCTTCCTTGTTGGTTATTATCTATCCTATAGAAGCTTCCTGCCTTTGTCCTATTTTGTGGTTCTTTGAATCTGCTTCAAAAAGTGTTAAATAAAATCTGTATCACTGGCATTGTTTTCTTAATCATTTTTAACAAGCATTTTATGTCTTTTTAACGGCATTTAAAAATCACATCAACATGGAACATCACTGCTCACATCTTTCTGGGATATAAACTTATTTCATATCTGTACTTTGTTAAGAGTTTAAACTAATTTTTCCAATTGTTCATATAAACATCGTTACACCTCTGTCAGAACACAAAACCTGCACATTTTAATTTTGTATAATGTTCATAAATTCATCACTTATGTAGTTCATCAGAGCAATATCAGAACAATATCAAACTCAAATACATTTCAGCAACTTAAATTGTAATTTCAAGTTAAAATTTTTTACTTGCCTTTGTTAACTACTCCAAAGGGAAGCTTAGTCTACACTACAGCAAGAATTTAAAATATCCCTGTTGTTTCAGTTACCTCTTGTTGTGTAACAGGTAAAACTTAACTGGATTAAAATAACAATCATTTGACTTATTTGCTCATAATTCGCAATTTGGGTGGAGCCTGATGGCTATGACTGGTCCATATCTCTCTAATACTAGTGAGAAAAAAGAGAGAAGGAAATAGAGGCTACACACAAGATAAAATCATGGACATAAAGCATAGAGATCTCCTTCACCATGCTGAGTCACCAGTAATTATTTAACTGTCATACAAAAAATACTTCAATATTTCAGCCTTAAAAGAACTCCTTGAATCAACATCTAGGTGAACTTCCTGAACTCTAAAAAGCACAGTCTAAAAGTATCTGACTCTCCTGGCTTCAGTCTGTTCGTAATTTGGGTTCCCTCAAGATCCCTCCCTCATCATGGCCTCCGCACATCTTTCCAGCTTCACATCTGCTTTTCTTAAGTCTGATTTTCAAGATGATTAGACTTAATGTTCTAGGTTGGCAGACACTTGCAAGTTGCTAGATCCTTTGTCCAATCAGCCGTCAGCTTGTCGGCCATTTAGTACAGAAAATAGCCTTTTCTGTGCAAGGTTCAACTTGGGCCTGCCTCCCTCAAAGGGGCTGCAGGCTGGACAGTTTCCTTTGAAAGGGGGTGGGGAGATTGTCAGGCACCGTAATTGACAGCTGCCACTTCAAGAACATCTCCCTAGATTCTTCTTCTTGAATTAAACCTCACTTCCCCCTTTCCAAACTAGGTATGTGCTAAGTCACTTCAGTCCTATCTAGTTTTTGCGACTATATGGGCTAAGCCCATCAGGCTCCTCTGTCCATGGGATTCTCCAAGCAAGAATACTAAAGTGGGTTGCAGTGCCCTCCTCCAGGAGATCTTCCCCACTCAGGAATTGAACCTGCCAGTCTTATATCTCCTGCACTGGCAGACAGGTTCTGTACCACGACCACCACCTGTGAAGCTCAGGGATACTCTCAAGTATTGGCAGATCTTCAGCAGATGCTGTTCATGCCTCCAGGCCTATATACATCCCACCTCCTCTTCAAGAAAGAATGCTGTTTCCACTTTTGATTGCCTGGAAACTACTTTTCCTTCAGGAACTGGTTCTAAGGTCATCGCATCTGCTGTCTTTCCTTATCCTTCTTATAAGAAGAAACAGAATTTATTCATGCTCATATACAAGTAAATCTAACTCCAGATCTCTGACATAAAACGCTGTGTTATTCTCAATGTGAGAAAAGGAGAGTGACTCTTTCGGAGAAGAGATTCCTATTTACCTAATTCTAGAAATTTGGGAAGTTCGAAGACCACAAAGTCCCTTCAGTTCAGTTCAGTCGCTCAGTCGTGGCCAACTCTTTGCAATCCCATGGACTGCAGCACACCAGGCCTTGCTGTCCATCACCAATTCCCGAAGCTTACTCAAACTCATGTCCATTGAGTCGGTGATGCCATCCAACCATCTCATCCTCTGTCGTCCCCTTTTCCTCCCGCCTTCTATCTTTCCCAGCATCAGTGTCTTTTCAAATGAGTCAGTTCTTCGCATCAAGTGGCCAAAGTATTGGAGTTTCAGCTTCAACATCAGTCCTTCCAATGAATATTCACGACAGATTTCCTTAAGTTCCTTAAAGTGAAAGTGAAGTCGCTCAGTCGTGTCCGACTCTTTGCGACCCCGTGGACTGTATAGCCTACCACGCTCCTCCGTCCACGGTTCCTTAACCAGGGGACAAACGCAGTGAACCCGCGCATGCTCAGAGTGTCGACGCACAATTTCCCCGCCCCTTTCAGGCTCCGCGGGAAGCCGCTTTTCCTGCAACACTCCAGGCACTCCAGCTCCGAATCCTGTGGAACTGAGTTTCGGCGCCGCAGGTTCCCGCTCGGAAGAGGCGGTCGAGGCGCTTGTGGGGCAGCAGCATGGCGCGGTCCTGGGATAAGGTAGAAAGACCATTAAGCGTGGGCCTACGTCTATGCCTGGGGTCCGGAAAAGGTGGTTCGGCAGCAGGAATCATGGGATCACGGCGGTGCCATGGAGTGAGGAGGGGAGTTCCCGGTGGTGGGCTGGTCGAGCGATGCGCTGTGAGAAAAACTGGGCATTTGGAGTCTGAAAAATGGGAATTGGAGCCTCGCCCAGTCCCCACCCCCGCCGCCTCCTCAGTCCTTCCGTGCTTACTTTATCGCCACCGGTCCACATTCTGTCCCCATCCCACTCCGACCTCTCCTCGGTACTTCTCCATCTCCAGCCTGCCTCCAACTCCTCCATTACTTCTGAATCTGGTTTGTAAAAATCTGTGAGGATGGACGTTAGTTATGGTAAGCACCAATCCCACAGACTCGTAAAACATCAGAGAAGGATTGCAAGTGAAATAATTTGAAATGTAAAACATTCTTATTGTTGTTGTTTAGTCGCTAAGCCGCGTCTGACTCTTGCAACCCCATGGACTGTAGCCCGCCAGGCTCCTCTGTCCCTGGATTTCCCAGGCAAGAATGCTGGAGTCAGTTGCCATTTGCTTCTGCAGAGGATATAACCAACCCAGAGATCACTGAGCCACCTGGGAAGCCCCGTTCTATTATTACCTCTATAGTAATCGAGTATCAGATATTTTGCATTCATTGAAAGCTTACTCTGATGAAGCACTGGTCTAAAGGTTTTATTCCTGTCTTACTTAATCTTCACAACAAACCCAGAAGTTGAAACGTTTTTTCTCCTTTACAGTTGAGAAAAGCAAAGCTTAAAGAAAGTGATTAGCCCCAAGGTCACCCAGTCCATAAGCAGTAGAATCCGAATTTGAACACAAGCTTTCTGCTCTCAGAGCTCTGGAGAATGTTTCTCTTGCTAGGAATCGATGATTCTCAGTGACCCAGGTTAATAACGTATGGTGATGAATTTTTTAAATAGTGTTTTCAGTATAGGCAGAAAGTGGTACTTGTCTCTGAGGGATCACTAGAGGTAGGTGTGTTCAGAGGAGTTGTTCATTCATCCATCCATCTGTAATCTCAAGAACTAGGCCCTTTATTAGGCAACTGGTATACAGATAAGATTGGAGAAGGAAATGGCAGCCCACTCCAGTGTTCTTGCCTGGAGAATCCCAGAGACAGGGGAGCCTGGTGGGCTGCCGTCTATGGGGTCGCACAGAGTCAGACACGACGGAAGTGACTTGGCAGCATACAGATAAGATAGGAGTTGGAGCAGGTGATCCCTAGTGCCCTCATCTCCCCGTAGGGAAATAACTGATTAAAATGGTTATAAACATATGCCACGTACCTCCTTTATTCCTTTCAGCTGCTGAAAACTTTCAGCTCTAATAAAGCAGATGTTTATGGCAGGTGGACTTATAGCAAAATTCTAATACCCTTGTTGCTTCAGTGTTTAAATGGGGGGAGGTTGGTCACTATGCCACTCAGTTTCTTTTTCCTGGTTTTCTTCCTGCTGTCAGAAAAGAACTTGAGATACTACATAGACCATTCTCTGCTTTCAGATAAGAAGTTCCATACTGTGAAACCCTTTGTTGACATTTTTTGGATAGCTGATTCCTGGCAAAGGACCTTTAGTCCTCTTTTTTTAGAGTTTTCTTTTTTAAAAGTAGCTTTATGAACTTATTTATATATTAAGTAAGTACAGCAGCATATTTGGGGACTCTTTAACTTTTTTAAAGATTGTTTTGCTCAGAGCATTGAAAGTATGGGATGTAAATTTTGTTGCTCTCAAAGGAATTTCTCCAAACATGCTATTTATAACCTGGAGCTCTCTTAATATTAGTACATTATGTTTAATTTTTTGTAAATTAGGGAAAAACTTAAATAGTCTTTCCTTTCCATAGTTTTGCCTTGCCTGAGATGTAACCAAATTAGATATCATCTGTAATGTCCCTGATAGGAGCTCACCCAGGTTTTTCAAAGAATTCTAGGGTCAGGAGATAGTTGTTTCAGAAAACAATTTCACTGATTACTTCTAGGTATCATTTTTTCTTCCCTTCAGTTTAGTTCAGTCGCTCATTTGTATCTGACTCTTTGTGACCCTATAGACTGCAGCACAACAGGTCTCCCTGTCCATCACCAACTCCCGGAGCTTACTCAAACTCATGTCCATTGAGTCGGTGATGCCATCCAACCATCTCATCCTCTATCGTCCCCCTCTCCTCCTGCCTTCGATCTTTCCCAGCATCAGGGTCTTTTCCAGTGAGTCAGTTCTTTGCATCAGGTAGCCAAAGTATTGGAGTTTCAGCTTCAGCATCAGTCCTTCCAATGAATATTCAGGACTGATCTCCTTCAGAATGGACTGGTTGGATCTCCTTGCAGTCCAAGGGACTCTCAAGAGTCTTCTCCAACACCACAGTTCAAAAGCATCATTCTTCAGCGCTCAGTTTTCGTTACTCTCACATCCAACTCTCCAAGTCCAACTCTCACATCCATACATGACTCCTGGAAAAACCATAACTTTGACAAGACAGACCTTTGTTGGCATAGTAATGTCTCTACTTTTTAATATGCTGTCTAGGTTGGTCATAATGGACTAAAATCAATTTCCGTGTAACTTCCATCTGTTAATCCTATTATCTCTCTTGCAGAGCTGTTTTTTTGTAACACAGCTGTCAACTATATGAGGATAACAATCAGTTCCTCTAAATCTTCTTATCTGGTTCAAATAGCCAGTTTTTTCCACCTGTTCCTCTCATCACAAATGCTCCAGATCCTTCTCTAACCTGCTTATTTCATATTCGGTTGTAATTAGCCTTATAAGATGTGATGATCAGAACTGCTCAGTTTGTCAAATGTGGTCCAGTCAGTACAAAGCATAGGTGAGACTGTCAGTCAATGTCAGATAATGTTAACTCTGAAAAAGGCTTTAGATCTCATTTAGTCCACTTAGTCCAACAACTGCTTCCTGCCTCCACAGATTAGCAGTGAAGTTAAGTGATGTGCCTGAGAATGTAGCTATTTGGTTAAAAAGATGGGACTGATTCCAGGTCTCCAGATTGCTAATCTAGTCTTTTTAAAAAAAAAAAAAAACCATTAAACCTGTCTTTTCCTTCCATGAATTTACTACAACATTGAAAATATTTTTTACCGTACCATTTAGGACCAAAAATATTTTAGAAGGTGGAATAGGGTAAGATGGGGAATCTACTACTGTAGCCATGCCATGCTGGCGACATTTTATAATCCACCCTGAAATTGTGAGCTGCTCTTTGTTTAGGTCTCCTCCAACCCAATTCATTTAAATTTTGGATGCCAAATGTAGGACTTTACATGTATCCGTTTTACTTTCAGTTTATGTTTGCCCTATTCCCTTAGTCCCCAATGTGCATGATTACTAGCCAATGACTAGAGTCTTTATTTGGTTTCCTCTCACTACGATTCCCCTCGTTCACAGGACTTACTCCTACTCATCCTTTAGTTCACCCAAGGATCATGTCTAGAAAGTCTTTCCGCTTCCTTAGCTGTCCTCTGTCACTTCCACCAGTCTTGGGTAGATGCCCCTCCTATGTGCTCTCTCAGTGCCCACTGCATACCTCGGTCATGGAATATTGTGCTGGTATCATTGGTGTCTGTGTCTCCTACAAGAATAGATTTGGTGTCTTAGTCTTCATTTTAGATTCTCAGTGTACAAACTGATTCGAATTATTGGAGTATATCATTTTAGCATATATAGATTGTGACAGTCACCTATTGCCACAAAAATGCTTTATAACAAACTATACTCCAAATCAGTGGCTTGCAACAAAAGCATCTGTCCTCATGCCGTAGGGCTGCAGATCAGTTGAATTTTGGGTTTGATGGATTCGGGGCTGAGCTGGGCTGGACTTAGCTCTTGCCTGCAGGTTGTTTTCGGATCCGCTCCCCATGGGTTTATGCTCAGGCTCAGGCCAAAGGAGCAGCAGCTACTTGGAGCATGCTCCTGTCCTGGCAGGTGAAATACTTTGTAGCTTTCAGAAATAGCAGGACTATTTAAAGTTTCTCCACAGTAAAAATTCATATGTCTTACATCCATTCTCTACATTGAACAACTCCCCTCCCTTTATCATGCATCCCCTGAATATATGAGTGAAATAAGCAAAGGACATGTCCTTCGTTTTCTTTTTTTAATGACCATTAATATTTTCTCACACACTCTCTGGGACTTCGTTTCTAGGCAGCAGTGGTGCTGTGTATGGATGTGGGCTTGGCCATGAGTAACTCCTTTCCTGGTGAAGAGTCCCCATTTGAACTAGCAAAGAAGGTGATGACCATGTTTGTGCAGCGACAGGTAAGATTCAGAGTGGTCTTGAGCTCGTAACTCATGGTTTAACTGTCTATGGCTTCAACTTAGTAATGCAAGATGCCCACTTCTTTATGTTGTCCACCCTCGGTATTTGGGGTAATCTGAGGAGTTATTCTTATACACACTCACGTGCAAGTCCAGCTGCCATTAGAGCCTGATGTTTTTTCTTGTCTCGTTTTGGCTCCTCCACTGGATATTGCAGCTTTTCCGAAACAAGAGGCAATGTAATGTTTAAATATGTAACTGCTATAGCCAGATGACCTGGGTTTGAATCCTTGCTCTGCCATGTCACTTACTAACCTTGCTATCTTGATTAAGTCTTTCAACTACCCTGTGCCTATTCCATTTGCCTTCTGCTGGTTACAAACTACCCTCCCAAAACTTAATGTCTTAAATGACAGTTAAAAAAAGTCATCCCTTGTGGTTTTGTGAGATAACTGGGTGTCTGAGACGGGTAGTTCTCTCTGAGGCCTCTCGTGCGGGTGCACTCAGTGGTGGCTGGGGCTGAGTCATCTCAAGGTTCAGTGGGGCCCTACATATACGTCCGAGATGCTCACTCCCGTGGCTGATGGTGCTGCCTTCTGGTGGCTGTGTGCTCAGTTGGGCCTGTCCCCCAGAACCCTTACATGTGGCCTCTCCGTGTAGCTTGAGATGCTCAGTATAGCAGTTGGTTCTAAATTTCCAAGACTGGATATTCTAAGAGATCTGCTTATGTGACTTTTATGACCCAGCTCTATAAGTCCCAGAAAGTCATTTCCACTGCCTTCTGTTAGGTCACTTAGGTAGCTCACGTTCAGTGGGGGAGAAGGGGGCGGGAGCTAGACTCCCGTGCTGTTTTCAAGAGTAGCCTCTAAGTTCAGAGGGAGGAGGAATGGATGGAGGCCACTTTGAAGACATGATGCCTCAGTGTCCTTTGTGTCAAAAGGGGGAAAATAATAGTACCTCTAAGAATAAAGTGCTTAGAACAGTACTTGGCGTATTGTAAACACTGTATATGTTTTTATTACCATTATTACTACAGTTATTCATTTCTGCCCTTTCTACCTGGTTTGACTGCTGTTTTTGCTAAGTCCATGAAGCTCTGCTTCATCCACTGCTCCCCCGGACACCTCTGTGCTTCTTCTGGGTGTTACCTTTTCCACTTGGAACTAGTACTTACCACCTGTCATCCTAGAGGTTTTTTTTTTTTTTTACAAATTTTGATAACCTGAAGCCCTAATCTAATGTCTTAAAGAAGACAAGGATGCTCTTAACCCCGTTCTTGGTTATAGTAATTAGTGTCGGTGATACTTAAGTAGTGGGGTTGTGCCCCTGTGTAGTGTGTGTTTAGTTTTTAAAGAGTACCAGTGCTTTCGGTCATTATTTGTGGCTCTGCCCCTTGCATGGGAGTCAGAATGAATCTGGAAGGCCAGGAGACAAAACCTGGTGCCACTCCCATGCTGCATGCAATTTTCCTCCCTTCTCCTGGCTGAGATTCTGTCGTCAAGTAAGACTGTCTTGCGTCAAGATGAATACTTGTGTGAGATACAGCTAGAACTCTCGCTGGCCGGCCCCACGGGTGTGCTGGAAATATCTGAACCCCAGCAACTGGGACCTTCCCTCCATGTGCAACCGGCGGTTGTAGCTGAATTGCTAACAGAGCAGAGAGAGATGAGGAACGACAGAATCCCACCCTTTACCCACGCAGCATTCTTCTTACCAATGGCTTATGTTAGTGAGCAGGTGGGAACAGGACTGCCTTTTGTGTCATACTATGGCTTGTTTTTTTAATTTCATTACAAAATGCTTCGTAAAAGAAGCAAGTACAGAGAACAATATAATGGAAAGCTGTTTTCCCATTGTCTAGAGCTATATCGCCCTAAAGTTTTACACTGTTTGTTTGATTTCTTTTCTTTCTTAAAAAATCTTAAATTAAGGCCTCCTGTGTCTCTCCTCCTAACACTTTTCTTTCCTCTTCCTCCCCTCCTTTCCTCAGAATTTTCAGTTATTACTGTGCATATTTTATACTTTGGTTTAAGTGTATTTGTAAATAATATTTAGTATTGTATGAAGCTCTCAAAAGTATATGTAATAGTACTATGCAGTACATATAATTCCACAAGTTACTTTTTCTCAACCTTATGTTTTTGAGATTTATCCATGTTGGTAAACACTGAACACATTCATTCATTTTTTTTTAACTAGGGTATAATATTCCATTGTATAAATATTTTGCAGTGTGTTTTTGCATTCTTCAGTTGACTGTTTTCAGTTTTGCCCTGTTATGAACAGTGCTGAAGTGAACTTGAACTTTCTTGTCCCTTGTCTTCTTGTGTACATGTGTAAGGGCTTCTCTATAGTATATATACCTACAGGTAAAATTGCTGGGATATAGAATATGAACCAGTAATTTTCTTTTAATCTCTGGAAATTTTCAACCAGGGATAGTCATTCCAGAAAGACAGACTAAAATCTTTTCAAATCATCTGTAATTAGTTTTCACTGAGAATGAGAGTCTGATTTGGGTGGAAGCACATCAGAGAAACTCATCAAAAGCAGTTAGTGCCCACCCATTCCTCCACCACAAACTGTGTTAAAAGGACAGGACCTTTAGTCAATGAAGAAGTCCATTTAGAACCTAGGAACTGTCACTGCCCATCAATCCCAGGGGCCAGTTAGCCCAGTATCCTGTTGTTGCCAATGGCCCCAGGGGCCTCCCCAGGGGAAATATGCTTGTCTTGCTCCCAGAGGGTTAATTATCTAATGGCCTCCAGGTGGTATTGCATGATTTGCAGCCTTCTCACGTACTTCTCTAGGTGTTTGCTGAGAACAAAGATGAAGTTGCGTTGGTCCTTTTTGGTACCAATGGCACCGAGAACGCCCTCGCTGCTGGGGATCAGTATCAGAACATCACAGTGCATAGGCATCTGATGCGCCCGGATTTTGACCTGCTGGAGGACATTGAAAGCAAAATCCAGCCAGGTTCTCAGCAAGCTGACCGTATCCTTTTTTCAGCCAGAGACGACTCTGAAGAAATTTCTTTTAACCTAGGGAATTGTCATCTAGTTCGGTGAGGTTCTTTAAGAGTCCTTGGTCTGAGTATATGGACATTTTTGGCGCTGAGGACATCATGGATGTGAAGCACATTAGGACTTAGTGTGAAATAGTTACACATTAATTGGTTGGGTGGGTGGACTCCAAGCCCATTGATTGGTTGGGTGAGTGGACTTTTAATTACACATTAAAAGGTTGGGTTGGGTGCCTGGACTCCAAGCCCTCCAGTCTCTGCCCTAGTGACATTGAGAGGATGGGAAGTATCAGAAGTGTGTGTGTTGACTGTGCAGAAGGCATGGTGGTGGCAGTAGTTAGATATGTTTGGACGTAATGCTGTACAAGAGTACGTCATTAGCCTTCTCCTAGCCTTCCTGCATAGAGGATGTTTGTATGCCAAAAATCAGACTGATGCCCCAACTGTGAGACTTAACAATTTCTTCCACAGGTGTCCTGTTCCTCTTATTTTTTTAAACAGTGATGCCATCTCTGGTCACTGGGAGGTGCTGCTGTGCTGGGAGTGACTTACAGATGCTACATTATGGCTCACTTCATGTGTAAGAATGGGCTGTAATCACAGAAGATAAGTTCTCGATACAGTAAAATGGCATCATAATTTTTCATTAAATGAGTGGAATATGTGAGATTACCTTTCGGCTTACTTCATTTTTCCTGGTTGTATGTTTTAGGAAGTCTGCTTTGATTTTTAATATATATATGGATGTATGTTAGTGAAATAAACTTGGAAGAAGGGCACTTGGGCAAGTACTTTTAAATCATCACACAGTCAGCCCAGTGTCCACAGGTTCCAGCACTGGGTCTCACTGGGGAAAAGTTGCGTTTTGGGGGGATAAAGGGACTGTTTGATGTTATCTTCTGCCCTTAACCAGCTGAGTCCTGGATGCCCTCATCGTCTGCATGGATTTGATTCAAGAAGAAACTCTGTAAGTATCTCAGCTGGAGATAGTTGGAAATGAACCTCTGAGTGTGGAATCAGACTGTTTGGAAAATGAACCCTTGCACGGTTGTAGTTGTGGTGCCCTGCAAACCCAGGGATTGAACCCAGGCCTCCCGCACTGCAGGTGGATTCTTTACCGTCTGAGCCACCAGGGAGGCCGGGAGAGTTCCTTGTTTATATTCTACCTTCTAAAGGCTGGAAAGGGATCCTTTTTATCATAGTGACCACACCTTTAACTGAGGTGGTTAAAGTTCGGAAATCAGAGACTTAATATTTCCATAATGCTCAAAAATTTTGCCTAGGACGTTTAAAGTGTGAGTCACAACTAGGTTGCTTATGTGTTTAGTAAGAACTTAGCATCAACAGCACGTGGACTTCTAGAGTGTAATCACATTGTTAACTGGAGCTAATTGGTTCCTTACCCTTTTTCTGCTCAGTGACTAAGTACATTTGAATTTGTAGGAAATGATTCAGAAGAATGATTTGTTAATGTACTGATTCTGTCTTCTAGAGGAAAGAAGTTTGAGAAGAGGCATATTGAAGTGTTCACTGACCTCAGCAGCCCATTCAGCAGAGATCAGCTGGATATTATAATTCATAACCTGAAGAAATCTGGCATCTCCCTGCAGTTCTTGTAAGACCATACGAATAATAATTGTGGACAGCTCTTGTGCTCTCATGATGCAGTGATAGGACCCCTTCATAGAGTGCTTGGTTTGCAGGAGTCCTCTCTGCTCTTGAGTATCTGCCACATTAATAACTTCAGCCAGCACTCATTGATTACTTTCTGCGTTCTGGTAACTCTTCTGAGTTTTGATGATAAAGGGATGAAAGTCACAGTGAAACATGGGAATTTAGCTCTGTAGCACACTCAAAGAACTGAGGAATTAGAGAAATCTATTAAGATCATTCAGTTCATCCCCTGCCTACATAGAAGACTTTACCCAACAGTTACCAGATTGGTAGTATCTTCTCTTAAATGTCCTAGAGAACTGTGTCTTAAGGACAGTAGATGTTTTTAGGATAGAGAAGAATGTCAACTTGGGAACCATTTTAAACACATATGCTTATTTTTAACTCTTTTTCAGATCTAAAGGATACATACACATTTGTAAAATGTAATTTGCTGTGTGTTTTCACAGATGAGGTAACAAACTTAGGGGGAAAATATATTTCACAATTTTCTAGGGAGAGAGTCCCTCCTCTCTCACTAACTTGAATTTCCCCTCCAGGTACTTTCTTTATTTTATATCCCTTACAGAAAGTTCTTTTCACTACATTAATCCTTCCTGCTCCATCTAAAACCTGTTTTTCCTTGTCCTATTTTTTGGTAAAACCAGAGTGATAGTATAGAATGTTGAATTATTAGTCTTCTGAGGACACTCATTTTTCAGATTGAGAGCTCTACCAGGAAGCCTCCAGCTCCAAGTGGTACGCCCACGGCTTCTTTAATATGTCTGCCATGGGGAATTAAGAACCTCTGTTGCATGTATGTGCTTCTTAAGACTGCTGAGGGGCCTGTCCTTTCTGTAGAACTGTAGAAAAATAGTTCAGAATAAGCCATCAAGCTGATACTTGTTAAGATGGTACTTCAGAGAAATTAAGTGCTTTTTAAGTGATTCTTCTTACTGAGTCGAGGTTTTCTCAGCACTTCAAAAGCCCAGCGTGGTTTCTGTTCCCTGCTCATAATCTCAGATGTCTTTACATCCTTCACACGTCCTGTACTTCTGTCAGTTTCACTGGAAAGGGCTACTTTTCCTTTTGCGTGAGCAATACTGTAAAGCAAGCTGAGACAGAACAGAGCCTTTTCTTCCACTGGCTTGGTATTTGACTGGTTGTTTATACAATGCTGATTGGATTGTTTAACTCTCTCTTCCTTTGCTGCAGACCTGTAGCATCCAAAGTAGAGTTTTGGGTTTTCTTGTTTGGTGTCCCCCATGTATGATTGATTCTTCTAGTTGGACCAGACCTTCCTGACCCTTTATTTTCATCATCCCTTCTTCCTGGTTGATGCTCTGGAAGCAGCAATAGTCTCATGCAAACACGATGTGCCATATCCTGCTCCCTGGAAGCTCTTTTTTCATGTAATGCAGGACATATACATCTGTCATGCAAACAATATGTAGAAAAAAATGTAAATGGAAAGCTCTGTTTTAATGATGGCAAATAAAATGATAAAGGAATCACCTTAAAAATCCACATGGGGTGACTAACAGATAATGTTGAGTAAACTGAAGAAGCCATTTGGGTTTCCAGGGACACAGTGGGGTGACATGCTACAGTGGAAAGAACCTTGCTCTTTCAGTCAGATGACCAGGTCTTTGCTCATCTTTAGCTATGCGGCTTTGGCTAAATTATTTTGTCTCTGTATATTCCATTTCTTTTCAGAAGATGAAGACAGAAATCTCTGTCTACCTATAATATAAAGATGAAATGAGATTGTTTATATGAAAGCATTTATAAAGTGTCATATAGATTATTATCATAAAATGTGTTTCGTTGGTTTACTTTTCAATTTGTATATTGATTATTGACTATTCCCATGACTGTTGATCCCAATCTAGTTTTAGTCTCATTTCAGTCAAACAACTGAAGTGAAGCAAGAACAAAATTGGTTTTACTTATTTCTAGCAATTAACTGATTTCTGTATAAGAATTTTATATCTAAAATAATTATGATAATGTTTGTGTTATAAGTATTTTAACACTTTATCTTACTGATCTTTATAATAACCTTGAGAAATCATTAATGGGCATTTGTTTGTTATTTTTGTCTGCCTAGAATGTCACCCAGCTTTTTTCTAGGAAGCATTTCTTCCTACTCATTAACCTTATGGCTTGAATGAAAGCTGACCTCTTCTAGATCTGGCCCCCAGGTTACCACTGATTCCTGCTTTTGATTTTGTGCTTTTTGAATTGGAGAGTAGAGGGTTAAACCCTCAATCCCTCTTTGGTAGTGGAATTGGGCTTTATGAGCCTGAGGGTGTTCAGAAGCAATGTGGAGGAGAGAGCAGGCCAGCATAAAGGCAAATGAAGATGAAATACAGAGATAGAGTGAAAGGCTCACAGAATCCTTGTGGTGTTTGAGACTTTGGATCTAGTCATCCTAAGGCCATGTGCAGCCTCGCCCTTTCAATTATTTTGTTATGTAAGCCAATAAATTTGGCTTACATAAAATCCAAACCGAAGAGGTTTCAGTTACTTGAAACTGGTAAGAGTACTGGCTAAGGTAGCTGAGTGCTATTTGACAGCTGAGAAATGTAAAGCTCAGAGAAGTTGACTGACATGTCCATTTTCTCATAGCTAGTGAGTGACAGTCAAAGAATTGGAACCCGGTTTATTATTTGGCCTCAGAGCTTGTGTTTTAACTACTGCTGATCTTTTCTTGGTAGTTTGCCTTTCCCGATTGGCAAGCAAGGTGGAACTGGAGACAGAGGAGGTGGCAGCTTGCTCTCAGACCACCACGGGCCTTCCTTTCCTCCAAAAGGAATCACCGAGCAGCAAAAAGAAGGTATTCAGATGGTGAAAAAGGTCATGATGTCTTTAGAAGGTGAAGATGGGCTGGAGGAAATTTATTCCTTTAGGTAAGAAGTGAAAACATTGTCTACAAATTTCAGTTGTAAGCATATTCATTTCTCTTTTGATCAGAGAGCTCTCTAATGCTTTTCCTTTTCTGAGCCATTCTTGAATTAACAGTTATACTAACACTTTAATAAATACTCTGGTTTTTATTAAAGAAATGGTATACCAGCCTCTAATCCTTTTCTTTGAAGTTTGCGTGGTTGGCACAAGGTTTCTCCTTTATTTCCAGGACTGTCAGGAGAGGTTGGAAATATATAGATATAATGAAAGATTTAACAAGTCAAATGATAAAAGATGAGGTGGTAGATTTCTTCTTTATGCCAAGCTTGGGGTACATTTCTCAGGCCCTTCCTTGTCATACACCTAAAAAATATTCTTAATTATAAAAGTGGATTCATTTCGATATATGGCAAAACCAATACAATATTGTAAAGTTAAAAAATAAAATAAAATTAAAAAAATAAATAAAAGTGGTATCAAATCTGAGATAATACTCAGTATCCTCTTGTCCTCTGATTTGGGTTTTGGAGGCAGTATACTATAATATAGTAATTTTTTGCCATTTATTTATTTATTTTTAGCTTTTTGACTGTGCTGTGCAGTGTGCATCCCGACCAGGGTTCGAACCCATGCCCCCTGCCGTGGAAGTGCAGTGTCTTAACCACTAGACTGCCAGAGAAGTCCCTATATATAATAGAGTGATTTTTTTTTTTTAAAGCTTTTGTCACAAAATAGTTTGGTCAGGCAAACACAAAACAAAACCCCCAAATTTATAACCTACTTACTCCATATGGGCTTTGTAAAGGCAAGAAATGGGAAATCCCGGAAGTACCATGTAACAATAAAGCAAGCTGCTTTTTTCAGCCATCCAGAGATAGTGGAAGAGACTGTTATTCTTGGTTGGAATTGGATATACACTTGGTTTGAGCAAAGAACCTGACAGGGGCCCCTGGCGTCTAGAATGGTGTATGTTTGAGGGGCTTGATTTGGTGAAAGTGGTGGCGGCATACTCTGCCGCACAGTATGGCTTTTTTAGAGTTTCAGATTTTCAGGAATACTACCTAATGTTAAAGAATTCATTCCAGTTTATCAATAAATACACAAAGCACGAGCCTTTTAAATAAAATTCTTAATTGTTGAAGTAGATCAACAATTAAGATTTTTTTGAGTAGCGATAGTGTATATCTGCTCTAATTTTTCTTCTCAATCACAATTTTTACATAATTCTAATGAGCTATAGTTGATAAGTGATAAACCTGCTTTTCTAAGTATAGATACTCTTGGAAAATTGCAGGTAAATGGGGATTTGGGAAATTAAACTGTAATTTCCCAAGGGGTTGGTGAAAGAATCAAAGAGGAATCCTATAAAGTGATGTTTCTGTCTTAGTATGTGTTCTAATTGTAATGCATTCGAATGTGTTTTTCTAAATTATTATTCTCCCAAATTTGAACATGACTTGCTTTAATGTGGGAATACATGTCTGAAGTGAACACGTTCACCATGATATTGAAAGAATTTATCGGCCAATAAAATTATTGTTAAAAGAGTTTCTTACAGCAAGGAGGGAAATCACTATGTGTTGTCCTCACCTTTTTTTAAATGTTTATTTATTTATTTGGCTGCACTGGATCTTAATTGCTGCATGCAGGGTCTTTAGTTGTGACACATGGGATCTAGTTTCCAGGGTTGGAACCCAGGGCCTCTGCATTGGGAGTGCAGAGTCTTAACCACTGGACTACCAGGCAAGTCTCTCTTACCATTTTTGAAGCTATGTTGATTTCAGGTCTCCCATGAAGGTATGGATCAGAACTTGGCTGTCTGATATAGTAGCCATTATCTTCAGGTGGCTACTTAAATTTAAATTCAGTAAAATTACATAAAATTAAAACTCTAGTCCCTCAGTCATACTCTCCACAGTTCAAGTGCTCAGTAGCCTATTGTACAGGCACAGTTGGAAATACAACACTTCCCTCATTGCACAAAGTGCTACAGGACAGCCCTGTGCTAGGCTTATTCTTATATAGAAGACATTAGTGGGAGATAACGTAACTTCTAATTTGGGGAGGTTCATATCTACTGCAGAACTTATGCAGTTGTTCTTAGATGTTACCTATAAGATGCTGGTCTTTAGAACTTCCCCTGGAACAGAATCCAAACCTCTTGATTATTTTAGACATGACTCGTAGTACAACTAGCAATGTCCTGTGAGACAGGTGAAACCTGATTTCAGACCCACTCATTCTTCAACGAATACACACCCAAGGTGTACCATAAGCTTTGGAGCAGAGTATCAGGTAGAATATCTACTATTCATTGTAAATTGTTCCTAAAAATTGGAGTCTCTTGAAGCCTATTTGTCCGTAACTCTGGATAATGCCAGATAATCCTTAGTGAATTCCACAAGTTCCACCTCTCGCCTGTATTTTTCTTTGTTATATTTGATCAGGAACCAGATGAAAGTAGAGTTGATCTTCACTAATGTTCAAAGGAACTAGCTCTTACATTGTGTTTGCTACTTCCCAGTTCCCCTTCCCTGCCGACTGAGAAACCTAGGATTATTATATCTGCTTTATTTTAAGACAGTATGGACTGCTCAGTTCCTTTATCTCCTGAAAGATCATTTTCTAACTCTCTCCACAATGTGCGTATACTCATCATGTCTTTTATTTAAGAGAATGGAAACAAACTAAAGAATTGCAGAGTTCAATGACATTGAACAGTGACATTATAGGATGGAGCCCACCCTTTGATATCCTAGAGTAGGGCTTTTTATCCTGAGGTCTGTGATTTTAAGGGAGTTGTGCAAATGCATTTATGAATGTGCTTGTATCATATCCTCACAGTGTCCTTGATCCTGAAAAAAAAAAAAAAAGTTACAAACAACTGGCTGAGTTGAAAGAAAAGATTGAATGAGGGAAGATAGAGATGTTCCTTTTCACCTGTTAGTGAAATTCAGCTGGGATTCAGCTCCTTCCTCAGCCAACTCATTTGTACTCTGGCTCTCTCCCAACTGAGAGTTGCCACAAGTTTTGCTTGTCATCACCTGCTGTTCCTCTCTTTATGATCAACAGCATCTCACTTCTCAGTCTAGAAAACTAAATGCAACATCCAGCAAAGGTTAACATTTTAAAATTGCTGCTTTCATAATACATTTTTCTTTGTTAAGTGAGGCTCTGAGACAGCTGTGTGTCTTTAAGAAAACTGAGAGGCGTTCCATGCCCTGGTCCTGTCAACTGACCATTGGCTCCAATTTGTCTATAAAGATTGTGGCTTATAAATCGGTAAGTGGTAGGTACACATTTTTTAAAGAAATGTTACCAGGCAGACAAATGTGCTTATATAAGAAACTGGCAATTCATGTGTGGGTTATTCAAAACCATAATTACTGCTTCTCTAACTGCTCTCCCTGTTTATTTCATCTCTATTTAGCTTTTATGTAAAAAGCATGCTAGGAGAGGAAGTTTTAAGAATTGACACGCAAATTCGTGAAGTGTTCCATATTTAAAAAAAAAAAAAAAAAGAATTGTCTGTAATAGAAGTTGGTTCCCTCCTCTTTCTCTTTCTCTCCATTGACAATTGATTGTTAATCACAAGTTTCAAGTCTTTCCCTCTCCTTTCCTTTTTTAAAAGAAAGAAAATGAAATGCATTAAGTTGCATTATTGTAGTATTGTAGCAGAAATACAGATACAAACCAGAGTTAAGTTCAGAGTTTTTAAAGCTCAGTCCCATCTAATTCAATTATAAATGATCTGGTAGTAATAGCATCTAAAAAATATGAGCACATTTTGACCTATTATTGTGAAATGGCCTTTTGTAGCATATGTGCATAATAGCACACTTTCAAAAATGAGTTGTTTTTGGTAATGACTTGATGACATACCAGTTTGAATGTCAGCCTCTGATCCATGCTTCCACATAACCCTCCTTGCCTTTTTTCTTTAAATGTACAAAATAAATATATAAACACACTTAAATATATAAAATGTAAAAAGCATGTTTTTTTATAAACTGTTTTTTTTTTCTTTTAATATTCAAGGACTTAATTCCAAAGCATACTACATGCATGAGCACCCTGGAGGTACTTCAAGGCCTAGAGTAGTGTCCTTGAGAAGGAGAATAAGTCTCTTTCCTTTTTTTTCCCCTTTTGGTAGCTTCTTTTTTGTGTTATCTTATTGATTTCTGACTACTGATAGACTGCTTTCCCCTTTCTTCTCTATTGAAAAAGTATGGTAACAAAATGTAGGGTCTTCTTTTATTAAACAGTCTGTGGGCTTTGCATAGAAAGTGTTTGAGTATCTATGAATATTAATATTTATCTATGGATTACCCTTGGGGAAAATAAAATGTAGAAAGGATTATAAAATAAAATTTCCACAGTAAGCCAGAGACGACAAACCAGTGTAGCTGGAGTGATTGTTTTGGATTTTTTTCTGTAAAGCAGAGAATATATTAGTTTTTCCTCTTTCGTCAGTCTGAATCCTGACTTTGCTTGTTTTCCCTTTATTTTTCTTTTGGAAATCAGATTACACAGGAGAAAGTTAAAAAGTGTTGGACGGTTGTGGATGCAAGAACTCTGAAAAAAGAAGCTATACAAAAAGAAACAGTTTATTGCTTGAATGATGATGATGAAACTGAAGTTTCAAAAGAGGATACTATTCAAGGTATTATGCCAGTGAGAGTTTCACTGTTTCCTGGAAGATTTTCTTCAAGATGATATGAAGCAGGCTAGGTTTTGTATTGTTATTTGTCTAGAGATGCATCTGTGTGAGGGAATCATGGGATGCTGGGTTCTGTAACTCATCTACTGGGGCTTGGGCAGGGCTGTTCTGAAATAGGAGTATGCTCATGCATTCGGTCTCTCTGGGTTTTATTTATTTATTTTTAATTGTTGATGATTGCTTTACAATACTGGTTTGATTTCTGTCATACATCAACATGAATTAACCATAGGTGTACATATGTCCCCTCCCTCTTGAATCTCTCTACCACTTCCCACCCATTCCCACCCTTCTAGGTTATTACAGAGCCCCAGTTTGAGTTCCCTGAGTTGTACAGCAAATTCCCATTGGCTGTCTGTTTACAAGTGTTAGTGTATATGCTTCCATGCTACTCTCTCCATTCATCTCACTCTCTCCCTCTTCTCAAGTGACAGGACTTAATACTTGGCTTTGTTTTGAAGTCTGAAGCTTACTAGCTAGGCAAATGCTTATATTAACATGGGTGAAGCAACTTTTTTTGTGAATCTTTGACTTCCATGGTGATCATTTTTCTGAATGCCAATTTCAGGTCTCATAATGTGCAAGATTAGCTCCCTTAAGGTAATTTAGGGGATAAAAAAAATTATTTATATTTGTCATGTTGCTTTATATTCATTGGGATCTTTAGAGTTGTACTTCATATATTTATATGCATTGGCTTTGTAGAGTGTATTTAGATCATGTCTCTATCCCGAGGGCTTAGAAACCAGCTGAATGTTCAAGAGCTAAAGTGATAAGATACCAAATGATGGTTAAGATAGAAGCTAGAGTCTTTATTTAATAAATTTATCACCAGACTACTATGTGCTAAATAGTCTCAGTGTAATTTTAATTTGCAAGCCTTGAAAAAATTCCTTTTATCTCTGTGGCATTGTATCACAGTGTTTGTGTATATTTATATGTTTTGCAGGGTTTCAGGGGGTAGGAGAGTGATTAAAAGTGGTAGTGGTTATGCCTCCTTTCTTTGTTCTCATGGGTTATATTTAGAATGTAATTACCATCCCATAATCTCTACTAATTCTTTAATTCAGCTCATCGGTAGAGTGTGGTTAAGAACAGAAATTTTGAAGTCAGACTGGTTAGAATCTTGGCTCCACTACTTGCTAGTCATTTAATCCTAGTATAATGACTGTCTCATAGTAGGAGGATTAACATGATTAAGGGCATAAGACCAGAAAAGTAGAGGGCCTTCTCAGTGATACTGAGTAGTTGGGTAAGATGTACTGGGCATATGCAGATTTGTGGTCAGAGCAGTATATAAAAGACAACCTGCATTTTCTCTTTTAATCTTCACAGCAAGCAGTGAAGTAGGCACTCTTGTCCCCATTTTACAGATAAGAGAACTGAGGCTGAAAGACATTCATTAACATGTGCAGTATCACATAGTTAACAGCTAGTAGATTTGAACCCAGGGCTGCAGGAGTCTGTGTTTCTCCATACTATTCTGAGTTAGGAAGGGTTCTGAATGATACACTGAAGAGTTGATGTTTAATTTTGAGAGCAGCATGAAGCTGTTTATAATTTTGAGGAGCAGAATGTCAGAGTTGTGTTTTAAGACAATTAATAGGACATCTGGGTATAGGATGAATTGGAAGGAGAAGGGACTAGACGTGAGGGTGCCAATTCTTTTGGTTGCAAGCAAAGAAAGCAACTCTGGTTTATCTTAGGCAAAAAGCAAATTCATTGGTAGAGCAATGGAGAGGAAAGAGTTAAATATGGTTTAAGTTCAAAGGTGTGTAGCTTTTCTCTCTTAGCTTTTTGCAGTTACCCACATGCTTCCTTTGCCTGTCATCTACTCTCTACCCGCTAATAGGTAGAGTTCTCTCTTCTAGATAGATTAGTTAATACGAGCAAAGACTATGGTCGTATTTGTAGTCTGTTCTCTACTTTTGGCCATATACAAAAGTTGCAGTAATTGATTTGCCCTTTAAAAGATGAACCAGAAAACATGACACTTTTAATGAGAAGTTTCAAATTACTCTTAAACAATTCAAGTAAGATGTCTGAAAAAACATTATGTACCACTCTTATGTGCCATGTATTTCCCTCTTAATTTTTTGTTGAAATTTTTTTTATCATTAGCTTTTATTAAGACATACAGCAACATGTTTCTTTTTAATCAAATACATTGAATGAACAGAGTGAGAGGGACTAATAAACATTGGATCACAGAATCTGCCCCCAGACACACGTTTTTTTGTTTCTTGGAGTGAAGATGCATGCATGTGCCCACAGTCAGACTCCTTGGATTTTGATGATCTTTCTCCCTATTAAACATATAATACTATATAGTGAAAGGGCTCGACCGTACATAGAACAAAGACTCTGAAACAGGGTTGGAGTTTTTTTAAGGAGCCAAGAGCCTATGCTGCTAAGTCACTTCAGTCGTGTCCGACTCTGTGTGACCCCACAGACGGCAGCCCACCAGGCTCCCCCGTCCCTCGGATTCTCCAAGCAAGAACATGAGAGTGGGTTGCCATTTCCTTCTCCAATGCATGAAAGTGAAAAGTGAAAGTGAAGTCGCTCAGTCGTGTCCAACCCTCAGTGACCCCATAGACTGCAGCCTTCCAGGCTCCTCCATCCATGAGATTTTCCAGGCAAGAGTACTGGAGTGGGGTGCCATTGCGTTCTATGTGTGAATACCCTAAGTAATTAAAAAAATATATATATACACAATCCTACCCCAGAAATAAAATAAATTTAAATGCAGAAAAATATCCAGCATATCAGTTGAATGTCTGAATAGAAAAATTTTGGCATCTTCCATTAGGCATTTATATATCTCCAGCATCCATTTTTGGGAACATTTTGTTCTGAAATTTTCCAGTAGGCGTTTTTCTCTGTAGATTTCCAGGTTTCTGAATAAATGTGTTCTTGTTATTATTTGTATAAATCATGATTATACTTTATAGTCATTCATGGTTTATATTTGGTTGATAACTAGTACATTGCATTTGCTGCTATTCTTTCTTCTAGGCTGGATAATCATCAAGGTAACTAGATGGCAGAATATGCTACTTTAAAAAATGTAATTAGATTTTAATTATCTCTATATTGTATATGTTTGTGGATCTGCTACTTCCTTTCCCTCATTGATCACAAGGGACAGAAATTTGATTCCAGGGAACAGTATATAGAGGCTTGATCCGGAGTGTGCATATATTGTTAATGTATGTGTGGGGCCAATTTCAGCTTGTAGAAAATGAGGCCCCATATGCTTAACAGATGCTCTTCTCTTGTTCTCCAGGGTTCCGCTATGGGAGTGATATCATTCCTTTCTCTAAAGTGGATGAGGAACAAATGAAGTATAAATCGGAGGGCAAGTGCTTCTCTGTCTTGGGATTTTGTAGGTCTTCTCAGGTAAAGCACATATTCTACTAATTGTAAACAAAACAGACAAGCTTTTTTTCTCATTATTTGAACTGGTGTGGTTTTGAATGGACCTTTTGTTTATACTTATTTCACTTTTAATTTTTCTGAGTGTAGTTTGCAGTGCTACTATCTTTGATTTTTGAAGATTGAAAATCAAGAGGTGGAGAAGTCAGCATAAATCAGAAGAACAAACTCAATGAAAAGTCACTTCTTAGCTTTGGTGTCAGTGGTAGCTCATGGTAGCCTTAAAGAAACAGCAACCAGTTCTTTGCTGTTGTATTCCTTTCTCTAATTGTAAACTGGAATGTTTTATAGGAATGAAAGTCTAGTTGGGTTTTGAATGACCATAGATCTCTTAGAATATCATTGATTTATGCCAGTCACCCTTCTCAGAGATCTAAGATGTGAAGCTCATTCATAAGTCATCTGTTTTTTAGACTGCAATACAGAGATGCAAAATAGACACAATGGGAGATGAAGTAATTCAGTGAAGGCTGTGAGATACAATACACGGTCCTAGAAAGAGTCATTAAAGATTCATAGAGGTCTTAAGTGAAATGTTCTTGAAATGTACTTGAATAAGTAGAAAGTGCATCTTTTCAGGCTTTTTAGGGATGAAGAGATTCTTGTTGGCTCCAGAAGAACTCAAGTGAGAATTAAAATAAAATAAATATATTCCAGTATACCAGATTTGAACTTCTTCATGTTGCTCTAGCATGTGGTCCTTGTGTAAGTCAGTGTTAGAATAATTCAGTGAAGTTGGGGAGAATGTGTTTCATGATATGCTCAAACTGTTAGGTGCATTTTTAAGATTCATAAGCCAAAAATTGAGACTATTTACTTAAAGTCAATACAGTTTTAATGGTGAGATTAAATACTTTTTGAAAATTGAGAGTCTCTAACAAATTACAATCAACATACTTTTCTTTAAAATTATTTACTTTGGGAGGAGTGATTAAACTTAAAATTTATGTTTATTAAAGTCAGTGCTTTTGAGTCATGTGAAACAGAGCCTCCATTCAGACCTGCTTGTAGAAACTGGCCTTTTGGGAACTAATTCCAGATAGGCAGAAAAGAATTGCCTATCTAAAACCGCTACAACTGTAATTCAGGACTCAAAAAACTTAAATTATCTGTGTCACAGTGGGTGTGGGGGCCCATTTAGTTAAATGATGAAGCAAGAAAGAGTGAGCTGAAAAAGTACATATTCCATTTAAAGAGATTTTTATTCACTTAAACTGAAGTTTTAAGTCATGAAGTATTTTCTAAATCAAC
Source organism: Bubalus kerabau (assembly GCF_029407905.1). NCBI lineage: Eukaryota > Metazoa > Chordata > Mammalia > Artiodactyla > Bovidae > Bubalus > Bubalus kerabau. The sequence goes on from NC_073626.1 coordinate 158,251,524, forward strand.
TTTTTTTGATGTTAAGCTCTAAGTTATTTTTATCTTAAGTACAGTATCAGATACAATAGAAATAGTCATAATAGCTACCATTTACTGATTACAATATTAGTCAGTATACTAAGCATTTTATATAAATTCCCATTTAATTCTTATTATAACCCTCTTCAGTTCAGTTCAGTCACTCAGTCGTATCCAACTCTTTGCAACCCCATGGACTGCAGCACACCAGGCCTCCCTGTCCATCACCAACTCCCAGCGTTTACTCAAACTCATGTCCATTGAGTTGGTGATGCTATCCAGCCATCTCATCCTCTGTCATCCCCTTCTCCTCCCACCTTCAATCTTTCCCAGCATCAGGGTCTTTTCAAATGAGTCAGTTCTTCGCATCAGGTGACCAAAGTATTAGAGTTTCAGCTTCAACAACAGTCCTTCCAATAAATATTCAGGACTGATTTCCTTTAGGATGGACTGGTTGGACAACCCTCTTAGGTAGGTGCATGATACGTACTTTATATATTAGGAAATTGAGGTTCAGAGCTGTTAGATAATAGGCCCAAGGTGACCCAGTTCGAAGGTGGTAGAGATGGGTTTTGAACAAGGTCTCTCTGACTCTAAAGCTATGCCATTAGTCAGCTGTGATCTGTGCACCAGTAGACAGGCTCATTTTTGAATAGTCTAGCTTTTATATCAGAGAAGGCAATAGCACCCCACTCCAGCACTCTTGGCTGGAAAATCCCACAGACAGAGGAGCCTGGTAGGCTGCAGTCCATGGGGTCGCTAAGAATTGGACACGACTGAGCGACTTCACTTTCACTTTTCACTTTCATGCATTGGAGAAGGAAATGGCAACCCACTCCAGTGTTCTTGCCTGGAGAATCCCAGGGACGGGGGAGCCTGGTGGGCTGCCGTCTATGGGGTCGCACAGAGTCGGACATGACTGAAGCAACTTAGCAGCAGCAGCAGCAGCTTTTATATACTTGCTTTTGTGTATTGTGTTAACAATTGCATACACAGCATCTTAAGAAGGTTTTTCCATAGCAACTAAGGTAAAGTGTACATATGTACCTTCTAACAGACTAGTAATTAGCTTTAAATAAAAAAGATCACATAGTTTTCCAGATTCCCTTAAACTGAGGGACACTAATATTTCTAGATTGAATTAGTGTGAAACTTTTCATTATATAAAATGGACTTTTTTTTTTTTTTTTTTTTTGAATTGTGAATTACTCTTAAATTTTCAGGAGACTTTTCACTTTGTCTTCTTCCAAGTTGTCAGTGTTCTTGGTATCTAATTATAGGATGGATAAGAATTTAGCCAGAAATTCCCCAAATTTCCCTGACTGTCCTTTGAGAAGTCATTTAGGTGCCTTAGGAAAAGGTATCATTAACTGTTCTTGAATCAATCAACTATTACAGATTCTAATAAAAGGGCAAATAATCTATACAAATGTAGCAGACTGAAAATATAAAATTATTCCCATATTTATTCAAATAATGGTTTTCAGATGGGGAATGGATGTGAAGATGGAGGGTATTTGGACTATATGGGCCTCACCTCTGCACCTTTGAGACTCAGTTTTCTTGAACTGCTGTTACTGTGAAAGTGCTCACAATTTCTCAGCATTAGAGGTGGGAGTGCAGAAAAAATATTTAAGAAGCATTACTTTTCTTATGGTACCTTCTTAGAAACTCTGGGCTCAAGATGACATAGATCAAAGAGATGTTGATCTTGGTTGATAGATGCAGGTGGTTATAATATCAGGAACTCTTCGTATTCATTTTCTAGTCTGTCTTTGACTCTGATGCTCTGCTGGTTAAGTAATTTAAAGGACAAATGGTACTCTAGTCTCTTGCAATTCATCAGTGCTTTGTCATTGCTCTTAGGATGAAGTCCAAACCACTTTGCTTATGAGACTTCATGATCTGATCCATGCTAAATCTTACTCATCTGACTTTACATTTATTGTGTTTAATTTATTTGAACCTCAAGTAGTAAGTTGTTTCTAGTGCCTGTGAATGTTTTTCAGCAAGAGCATTTTGAATAGAATTTCTTAATAACATGACATTATGGTTTCATATGTTCCTTACTTTGGATCTAAACCAGTTCTTTTTCTCACTTCCTCATGTAGGTCCACATGAAGTATTTTATGGGAAATCAAGTTCTAAAGGTCTTTGCAGCAAAAGATGATGAGGTGAGTTGACAGTAGGTCTTTGAGGCAGGGCCACAGAATTGAATTGTCATTTTAAGTGAGTTGTTTGGGGCTTTTATAGTTTAAAATAACATTAATTCTTGCAACAGCAGTGGGAAAATTCACTGACTTTTAGCTTTGAAAAAGGAGAAGTGATAAATGAATTTGTCGTAGCATGAGCACAAGGCCTGAGAACATAGACCTGCAATTGGAGATCAGGTGAATATTAAAAACGAAAACGTTCGAGAAAATACATTTAATTTGGGGATCTCATGGTCACAGGTTCAGGAAGTGTGGCATTAGGTTAATATTTTCATTTTCATAAGCAGAACATTCAGTGCTGGCTTGAACTGAACAAAGCTTGAACTGAACTGGAGGTAATGAAATTCCAGCTGAGCTATTTCAAATCCTAAAAGATGATGCTGTGAAAGGGCTGCACTCAGTATGCCAGCAAATTTGGAAAACTCAGTAGTGGCCACGGGACTGGAAAAAGTCAGTTTTCATTCCAGTCCCAAAGAAGGGCAATGCCAAGAATGTTCAAACTGCCAAAGTACACTTATTTCATTTGCAGCAAAGTAATGTTTAAAATTTTTCAAGCTAGGCTTCAACAGTTCATGAACCGAGAACTTCCAGATATTCAAGCTGGATTTAGAAAAGGCAGAGGAAGCAGAGATCAAATTGCCCACATCCGGTGGATCATAGAAGAAGCAACAGAATTCCAGAAAAGCATCTATTTCTGCTTTACTGATGATGCTAAAGCCTCTGATTGTGTGGAAACAAACTGGAAAATTCTTAAAGACATGGGAAAACCATACCACCTTACCTGCCTCCTGAGAAACCTGTATGCAAATCAAGAAGCAACAGTTAGAACTGGACATGGAACAATGGACTGGTTAAAAATTGGGAAAGGAGTGCATCAAGGCTGTATATTGTCACCCTGCTTATTTGACTTATATGCAGAGTACATCATAGAAATGCCAGGCTAGATGAAGCACAAACTGAAATCAAGATTACAGGGAGAAATATCAATAATAACATCAGATATGCAGATGACACCACCCTTATGGCAAAAGCGAAAAAGGAACTGAGGGGCCTCTTGATGAAAGTGAAAGAGGAGAGTAAAAAAGCTGGCTTAAAACTCAATATTCAAAAAGCTAAAATCATGGCATTCAGTCCCATCACTTCATGGCAAATAGATGGGGAAACAATGGAAACAGTGACAGACTTTATTTTTCTTGGGCTCCAAAATCACTGCAGATGGTGACAGCAGTCATGAAATTAAAAGACACTTGCTCCTTGGAAGAAAAGCTATGACCAACCTAGACAACATATTAAAAAGCAGAGACATTACTTTGCTAACAAAGGTCTGTCTAGTCAAGGCTATGGTTTTTCCAGTGGTCATATATGGATGTGAGAGTTGGACTATAAAGAAAGCCGAGCGCCGAAGAATTGATGCTTTTGAACTGTGGTGTTGGAGAAGACTCTTGAGAGTCCCTTGGACTGCAAGGAGATCAAACCGATCAATCCTAAAGGAAATCAATCCTGAATATTCATTGGAAGGACTGATGCTGAAGCTGAAGCCCCAGTACTTTGGCCACCTGGTGTGAAGAATTGACTCATTGGGAAAAGACCCTGATGCTGGGAAAGATTGAAGGCAGGAGGGGAATGGGATGACAGAGAATGATATGGTTGGATGGCATCACTGGCTTAATGGACATGAGTTTGAGCAAGCTCCAGGAGTTGGTGAAGGACAGGAAAGCCTGGCATGCTGCAGTCCATGGGGTTGCAAAGAGTCGGAAATAACTGAGCGACTGAACAACAGCAACAAAGCATCCTGAAGATCCACTTACTCACTGGATAGCTTCCATCATTGAGAAATCGGTCTTATTCTCTTTGCCCCTTTCTTTTCATTCTCTTCTACATCCTAAGAGATTGTGTTTTCAGGCTGTTTTCTGTCTGACTAACAACCCATGACTGTTGCATCCTATGTGCACACCTGCCCTCTCTACAAATATTTCCTATGCAGTCTTCAAGTCTGAACTCGCTTGGAAATTTTGATGTTAACTGGAAGCTTACCATCCTGTGTCTGTTTCAGACTACTTAAACAGGTCTCCAAGTTCCAGAAGTTATTTATATTTGGAACTGGTAAACGGGATGCAGAAGGCTTGTTTGGGTGGTGGTGTTAGGGATCTAGTCCCCCCTTTTACCCTCACCTCTGAAAGGTAGCTGGCTGCTGATTTAGTGAATGGATATGCCAATATCCATTAGAACAGTAAAATTAAGAGAAGAAAATGCTTGGCTTCCACTCAGTGTTGGATTTGTTAATGCACAGTAGGTGTATGCGACTTCTCAAATTTGAAACTCCTACTTCATGGATTTCTCCTGAATCAAATCCTTTTGGGAATCATGCAGTTCTAGTATATGTTGTCAACACAACTGCATTTTTAACTTCTGCCAAAGTTTTAACTCCAGCTTAATGTGCTTTTACCTAGAGAAAATTTTGATCACTTCGTGTGATTGCTGGGTATGAGTAAGAAAAGTCACGTCACAAAGCCATGTTAGCACATGTCATTGTCTAGACTTGCTAGCTCAGGTCAGGGCAGCCTTGTGGCTTGTATAGTTCACATCCAGCCTTATACGGAACCTATAGATCACAGGGTCACTTTGTGTCACTCAAGAAAAAAAAAATTATTCTACTAATGGCAGAGGGCTACTCTGTGGTGTCAGTTCTTGATGTCATACTCAAAGAATAATATTAACTAGTTGGAGCTTAATGAGATAAGCTGAGGAAGAAAGAAATTGTCATGGAAATTTTCAGTAAAAGATAACATGGAGAATACTTGTGTAGGTAGCAGGGAAGTAGGAGGGATGAGGGATGTGATAGCCTTCTTCAGATACTTAGCGGGTTATCATATGAAGCAGGAGCTAGACTCTGCTTCCTGCCAGGGGGTAAATTGGAACCAACAAGTGGTCGTTTTGTTCACAATGAAGAATTATTTTATCAACAAGGATTACTGTCTCCATATGGATTGGTTCCTTGTGAGATGGTCCAGTCCCCATCCTGTAAGTTTCTAAGCAGAGTCTCCATCAGTCAGATGTGGGGAAGGCAAGTCCTTCATCATGTGGGTTGCCAAACTAGATGAATACTTCTGTTTTCAACTCAAATATTCTAGGAATCTATGAATATATTCCTTTTTAAGAATATTTTCTTCGGTTATTAGCATTTTTTTTTTACAGAGACTCTACACTTAGGCCCTGGTTTTCACTGTGTGGAAGAGAAGTGGAGGAGAAAGGAGAGGAAATGGAGCCTTAGTTGAGTTTCCCACAAGTGTAGTGTTGTGTGAGAGCAGACGCTCGGGACCCCATCCTTCCTTCTTTAAATATCCCAGTTGGTTCTATCAAAGACATCCAAATAAAAACTTGCAGATATATTGGAAGTAATCTCTTTTTTAGTTTCCCACTGTGCTGATATGGTCTCTTGTATGGGACTTGTTAGAATATATACATTCTGTGCTTGGTACACTTGGCGATGGACAGGGAGGCCTGGTATGCTGCAGTCCATGGGGTCATAAAGAGTCGGACATGACTGAGCGACTGAACTGAAGACATTACTTAGCCAAGAGTAGGCACTAAGTTAATACTCCTTGAACTGAAAAGGTAATCACTCTATCATGACATCTGTAGAGGATTTTGATGGCAAGATGTTGATATCATCGGTTTTTTTGTGGAGGAGATGGGAATATGCATAGCTAACATTGATGGAAGTTAGCTGTGGCCTCTGAGAAAAATACAAAGTGTTTGAGAGGTTAGGGAGAGGAGGGAGGGCTTAGTAAAGCAGATCTGAAATGGACTGCTTGTCAGTTTGCTGATTCTTGAGGATGGGTTCGAAGCTTGAGAGCCCAAGCTTGAGAAGCTTGGGAGAGAGTTTTGGGGAGAGCATTCCAGTGAGGAGAAATTGTACATGGAAAAAGCTACTGGGGCAGGAAAGCACAAGACTTGCCTGTGAATAATGATCTGCTCTACCAAGGCTGAGAAAGAGGTACCTGTGGAGGTTTTTATGGAAGAGAGTGACATAGTCAGCTCTCAGAACAGGGGACACCATGATGGAACAGGGCGGATAGAATGTGAAAAATGGCATAAAAGTAGAATTTGTAGAGCTTGATGAACACTTGAAGTTGAAGGACAGTAGGCAGGCCTTATCAACAACTTTTGGACTTCTCATTTGGAAGTGATGTTTGTAGAAGGAAGGGAGTACAGGTGGAGAAGAGGGGAGTGATACTAAAGTTAGTTTTGGTCATGGACAGTTTGAAATACCTGAGGTATAACTGTACAAGTTATCTACCAACTAGTAGGCTGTGTAAGTCTAGATCTTAGGAGTTTTAAAGCTGAATATACAGATTTTTGATTCATCAACTCATGGGACTGGATGAAAGAAATTGTCACCAAAGTAGAGTTCTTTGAGAGGAGGAGAGAAGGGCCAAGAGCAGAATTTCAAGATTGGAAGACAAGAAGAGCTGGGGGAATAGTGGTCCACAAAGGTAGAATAACCAGAGGAGAGTGTTACTTCTGAAGCCAAAGAAGGAGAAAGTGTAGAGAAAGAGGGATGGTCAGATGCTACTGAAAGGTCAAACAGATAGAATGGAAACTAAGAGTTTGGCAACTTGGAGATCACAGGGCACTTGAGAGTAGTTTCAGGAAGGAAATGGCTACGTAGCTGGTTTAGATTGAAGAATAATTGTGTTCTAAGTGGTGAAACAAGAAGATTATTTCATGAAATTTAAAGATGAAGGAAAAGAAGGTTACAGATAGTAATTTACGGAGAGAGGGCAAAGAAAAATTTTGTTTAGAGTTAGGTATAAATTCAGAGGAGGGGGAAAGTTGAAGGAAAAAGAGCATATAACAAAGTTCCCGAAGAGCTACAGTAAATGTGATCAAATGCAGTGTAGCCTTCAAGTGGATAGAGGGGTATTTAATATCCGAAACAGGGAGAAAGTGGATAGCAATCTTACAAGTATTCAGTTGTGCTGTGAAAATCCTCACATGTTGGACACATACTAACACAAACATCTCTCTTACTAGGCGGCAGCAGTTGCCCTCTCCTCCCTGATTCATGCTTTGGATGAATTAGACATGGTGGCCGTGGTTCGATATGTTTACAACGAAAGAGCTAATCCTCAAGTTGGTGTGGCTTTTCCTTTGATCAAGGACGCATATGAGGTAGAACCTGCAAGTCGTTTATTCATATTAATTTTTTCCCTTCAGTTGCTTTATTCTAAACAGTGTTTTTCAACTGTTCATGTGCATGGGAGGTACTGAGGGGATCTGGTTAAAATGCACATTCTGATTCTGTAGCTCTGGGGAGGGGGGTTGCCTGAAATTCTGCATTTCTCACCCACTCCCACCTAATGCTGAGACTGCTGGTCTGGGAATCACACTTTCAGTTGCAGTGAAAGAACATAAATTACAACAGTGTACAAGGAGCTTCCTAATAAAACAACTAGTAAAGGTTGACTATGACTTACCGTTTGCCCAATCCAGTGACTTCCTCTCCATTCTCATCCTTCCTGATGTCTCAGAACCTCAAGGGAATACAGATTACTTCCCTTTTTACAATAGTCTTTACTATGGATAACGGCTGAGGGTGTGATTTTCTTGTGATCCTGCTGAATTTACATTTTTTAGGGCTGTCCTGTTGAAAATACAGATCTGGATTCCTTGCCATTTCCTGTGTCTCAGAGAACTCACTGTGGCAGAAATGGAAGAGAAGGCAGGTATCCTGACTTCCACGTCAGCCTGCCAGTCACCTTGACTCTTCTCATCTGTTGTGTTAGTCATGTGTTTTGTAGATATTTGATAGTCTTTCTTTGAGCATTTCTTTTATATTTACTATTTTTGTACTGTTTGGAGTTGTGTACAGCTAATCACAGGGCTTCCCAGGTGACTCAGTGGTAAAGAAACCACCTGCCAAGCAGGAGCCACGAATTCAGTCCCTGGGTCAGGAAGGTGCCCTGGAGAAGGAAGTGGCTACCCACTCCAGTATTCTTGCCTGGGAAACCCCATGGACAGAGGAGCCTGGCGGGCTACAGTCCATGGGGTCGCAGGAGTCAGACACGACTGAAACAGCAGCGGCTCATAGCAGAGATCAGAACACGCCGCTCTCCATGTCCTGTACTTTTGCCGTCTAATTTTTTAAATCCTTCTGTTGAGCCATTTTCATAGCATTTGGGATCAGCTTTAAATTTTTCCATTAATTCAGTTGTCTCTGTTTTTATCTCCGCTGTTTCTCATTAGTGTTTAGTGTACATACAGCTGCCTTTCATGGAAGATTTGCGCCAGTACATGTTTCCATCCTTGAAAAATAATAGGAAATGCACTCCCACAGGTGAGTTTATTTCCGTTTTGCTCACTGATTTGCTCTAAACGCAGACTGGGGGAAACCACCTGTCTTTAGTCGTGTTTGAGGGCTAGGATTTCACAGGGTGGGATTATAGTTGACCCTTGCACACTGAAGAGGTTTGGGGCACTACTCCCCCAGTTGAAAATCCATGTATAACTCTACAGGGCCCTCAATATTCACAGATCTGTATCTGTGGATTCAACCAATCTCAGATTGTATAGAAATGTACATATTTACTTGTAATCCACATGTAAGTGGATCTGAGCAATTCAAACCCATGTTGTTCAAGAGTCAACTGTAGTTGGTTTCCAATCACAGCGGTATACAGTAATGATGAAAGGTGATTTTTTCCCCAGTAGTAGGGATAGGTTTGCTCCAAACATTCTCCAGCATCCCCCTTCTGACTTAGAGGTTGTATCTAGGGAGCAGTTTAATGGAAATGGATGTACATTCTCTAATTATGAGCAAAGGGTTTGTTCTTCAGTGCAGTGAATTGACACATGGTATCAAACTTTGACTAGTGTCCTGCATAAAATATGATGTAACTTTAACCATACTTTTCTCTTTGCCCTTTCTTCCTAGTTCACATTTTCAGTCCAAGTCCTGTTGCTCTTTATTGCCAGGAGTTACTGGGAGCTTAATGAGAAGAGGCCTTTATTAAGCATCTGGCTGCAGATGTCAGGATGCTATACACAGTGATTCTCACACACATAGATCCTGTCTTCCGTAAATCTCACAGTTTAAGACAATTATCATAGATTTAATAGTGGGCTGAAATAGAGAACATACCAAAAAGAACACAGAATGATGAATAGATGTTTTAGTTGACAGCTTTAAATCTGCCTTGGTGTAGGATGAGGGAGCTGTGAGGTGAGTTCAGAACTGGGTGCTCTCTGTATGTTGGGAGCAGGGTGTAGGAGAAGAGCCAATAATCAAATCCGCCATGTGGAGTCAGGCATGGACTTGAATGTGTAGAAGATGCCAGTGTATTATAATATTCCGTCTTTTCCTCTTGATAATTCCAAACTTTAAATGAGAAGAACATTTAAAAAAGAGAACTTTGTTGAGAGAGAACCTAATAGATACAAATCACTCAGGATCTAAAACATTATTTTTCGATCCGTTGATTTATTTCCTGTGAGTTGACACTTTTGTTTGCATTTGCTCCATTGGAAAAATAGATCATTAAAGCTGTTTGACATATTTCCCAAGTCAACATTTATGTAAGGGTGTGTGATGCCAGCGTGGTCTGGGCTGATACTAGCCTGGAGTAGCAGATGGAAATCACTGAATATTCACCCACACAGTTTCCACCTCCTTCTTACTGCCGAGTGGACCCTGCAGTCGTCAGTATGAGATGGTGCCTGAAGCCTCCGTTAGAAAGTGAAAAAATGGAACAGAAATGTCTCATGATAAATGTCTGTATGCTCATTCCTTTTGTAGTAGCTGTCTGAAAGGGATGTTTGAAAGATGAAGAACAGAAGTAAATAAACTTTAAGGAGCTGCATACTCTTTTCTGCCTTTTTGCCTAGTGGCTGTGAATGATCCCAGAATAGCACTTCAGCTTTTTAACAGCTGAACTGCCATATGAATCAGCAGAATGAAAGTTCCTTGTGGTAGTTTAGGTAGAAGCATTTTGGGGAGAGTTGCTTTGGGCTGTGCCATTTTTATTGACTTTGTAGATTTTTACTGGGAAGAGCTTGCTTTCTATCTGGTATCTGACCGACGTAAAGAAGAGGACACCAAGTTTCTGTTCTCAAAGATCCTTAGAATTTGCCTGGAGTGGGGTAAGACATGTATGCAGGACATTTTTCCAAAGAAGACATACATATGAATGGCCTGCAGACACATGAAAAGATGCTTGACATCACTAATCATCAGGGAAATGCAAGTTAGAACCACATCTGTCAGAATAACTATCATCAAAATGACAACAAATAACATGCTTGTGAGGATGTGGAGGAAAGGGAAACGCAGGGCACTGTTGTTAGAATGTAAATTGGTGCCGCTTCTATGGAAAACAGTATGAAAATTTCTCAAAAAATTAAATTTTTACCATACTATCCAGCACTTCTGATTCTGAATATTTTCCCACAGAAAACATAAACACTAACTCAGAAAGATATATGTATGCCTATGTTCATTGCTGCATTATTTACTGCAGCCAAGATATGGGAGCAACTTAAATGTCCATCAGTCAGTGAATGAACAAAGAAGATGTGATACACACACACACACACACACACACACACAGAGTGGAGTATTACTCATCTATAAAAAATAACTAAATCTTGCCATTTGCAGCATGGATGAACCTAGAATGTATTGGGTGGGTTTTTTGGTTACATTTTATGGAAAAACCTGAACAAACTTACTGGCCAACCCAGTATTATTCCAGGTGAAATAAGTCAGAGAAAGAGAAATATGGTATGATTTCACTTAAATGTGGAATCTAAAAAACAAATGAGCAAACAAAACAGAAACAGACTCAGATACAGAGAACAAACTGGGGGTTGCTAGAGGGAAGTAGAATAAGAGGATGAGTGTAATAGGTAAGAGTGATCAGAGGTAAAAACCTTTAGTTATGAAATAAGTCACAGGGATAAAACACTTTTTACATTGCGAATATAGTCAGTCAGTTCAGTCACTCAGTTGTGTCCGACTCTTTGCAACCCCATGGACTGCAGCATGCCAGGTTTCCCTGTTCATCACCAACTCCTCGAGCTTGTTCAAACTCATGTCCATCGAGTTGGTGTTGCCGTCCAACCATCTCGTCCTCTGTCATCCCCTTCTCCTCTTGCCTTCAATCAATCAAGCATCAGGGTCTTTTCCAGTGAGTCAGTTCTTCACATCAGGTGGCCAAAGTATTGGAGCTTCAGCTTCAGCATCAATCCTTCCAATGAATATTCAGGGCTGATTTCCTTTAGGATTGACCGGTTGGATCTCCTTGCAGTCCAAGGGACTCTGAAGAGTCTTCTCCAACACCACAGTTCAAAACCATCAATTCTTCGGTGCTCAGCTTTCTTTATGGTCCAACCCTCACATCCATACAGGACTACTAGAATATAGTCAATCATATTGTAATAACTTTGCATGGTGACAGATGGTAACTAGATTTATTATGTTGGTGATTTTGTAATGTTTAGAAATACTGAATCACTACATTATACACCTGGAGCTAATGAAATGTAGATCAATTCTACTTCAATTAAAAATAGATAGGCATGCAAGTCTATGTGATTAATGCCATGAGATTTGTAAAAGGAAAGAACTCTATCTGCCTTGAGAGCTTGTAAAAGAATCCACTCCCTCTGGTCCAGTGACGTCTTCCTGTTAAGTTGGTATACTCCAATGCAGGTTATGTTAAATCCTTATAAAGCTGATGTTTCGTTACCAAAGGAATGTTTTTCTCCTTTGCCAGTTACTAGTTTTTTTAATGTCAACTCAAGGGCTTCCCTGGTGGCTCAGACAGTAAGGAGTCTTGCTGCAGTGCAGGAGCCCTGGGCTCAATCCCTGAGTGGGGACGGTCCCCTGGAGAAGGAACTGGCACTGTAGTATTCTTGCCTAGAGAATTCCATGGGCAGAGGGGCCTGGTGGGCTACAGTTCATTGGATCTCAAAGAGTCAGACACAACTGAGTGACTGACACTTCACTTTTTCCACAAATACCCAGTATTTTGAATTACCATATGGAAGGTGGGTTTTGACTGTGGTGCATTCCTCTAGAGCACTTTTGATAAGATAACCCGTTGTCAGAAGTTCATCAATTAGTAGACCTCGGAAGTACCTAAGAGAACAGCTATTCTAAATAGCTCTCTTTGCCAATAAGAAAACTGAGGCTAAGGTTAAATGACTTACGTAACTGGAAAATGCTTTTGGCAGGGCCAGGACTGTCTATCCTGCCAATGTTGCTGTGAACATCTATGAATGGAAGGCATTTGTTTGGGAGACTATGGAACTAATCATTGTTTCTTTTTGCTGCTTTGTTCATCCTTGTGTTAGAGGCACAGTTGAGTGCTGTTGATGCTTTGATTGACTCCATGAGCTTGGTGCAGAAAGATGAAGAGGAGGGCAGCATTGAAGACTTATTTCCAACCAGCAAAATCCCAAATCCTCAATTCCAGAGACTGTTTCAGGTGAGAGAGGAAAGATGAACCAATCACAGACTTTTTTTTTAGATGAAAGAGAGCAGAGTGAAAAGTTAGGGCAATTGGCTGGTCCAAGTCAAATCAAGAGCTCAGTTGCTCTGTTTAATGAAAGATTAGCACCTTTCTCTTCCTACTGAAAAGCGATTAAAAAAATACTCTGAATTTTTAGAAAGAAAGAAGTAAATTTCTGATATTCCTAAATATTTTTTTCTGAGAGAAGGCTAGATTTTTGGTTTTGTGTCTTAAATAGGAGGGCAAAATAAAAAGCAGATTCTTCTGTTATATATATAAATATATTTATTTATATATATATAAGTATATATATATATATTTTAACAGTTTCCTCCTATGTTTTATGTGAATGAGACTTTTCATTGTTTTTTAATATTCAAATAGTAGGGGATTTTTTAGGGACTGTGTAGTATATAACCTTGACTTCCCTGGTAGCTCAGATGGTAAAGCGTCTGCCTACAATGCGGGAGACCTGGGTTCAATCCCTGGGTCGGGAAGATCTCTTGGAGAAGGAAATGGCAACCCGCTCCAGTATTCTTGCCGGGAAAATCCCATGGATGGAGGAACCTGGTAGGCTACAGTCCATGGGGTCGCAAAGAGTCGGACATGACTGAGGAGAAGTGTTAGAAGTCAGATAGAGAGGTTATAGTATGAACTTATTAAACAGTAACTAAAGAAAAATTTAAATTTCTGAATCTTGGTCCAAGGGAATTAGAAGATGGAGATTGAATTAAAGGAAACTGGGAACTTGATCGGAGAAGGCAGTGGCACTCCACTCCAGTACTCTTGCCTGGAAAATCCCATGGACGGAGGAGCCTGGTAGGCTGCAGTCCATGGGGTCGCTAAGAGTCGGGCAAGACTGAGCGACTTCACTTTCACTTTTCACTTTCATGCATTGGAGAAGGAAATGGCAACCCACTCCAGTGTTCTTGCCTGGAGAATCCCAGGGACAGAGGAGCCTGGTAGGCTACCGTCTATGGGGTTGCACAGAGTCGGACACGACTAAAGCGACTTAGCAGCAGCAGCAGCAGGGAACTTGATAAGGGAGCTGACTTATACGATGGAAGGGGAGGGATGGACCACTGATGAAGGTTGGTCCCGGTCCTGGAATAACCTGGTGACAGCAGGACATAGGCATCTCTGAACCCACAGAGGTGTGAAAAGTCACCAGCAGCTTCTCTAGGCAGACTTTTCCCTGAAGGGGAGTGAAGGGCCTACTCTTAGGACAGGTGGGGAGAGGCAAGGAGGTGGGAATGGAGGCTTCATATTGGGGGTCCACTGATTGCCCCTTTGACTCATTTCTCAAAGCATCCTTAACTAACTCAAGTCCATGTTAGGGCCTGTTATGATTTTATGGGCTCTTCTACTCAAAAGAAGCTGCCTAGTTTTTTGATACTACGTGGTTTCCTTTAAACTTCCTTTAAAAAAGTCTTTTGTTTAAAATCAGTACTGTGAAGCTTAACAGGTCAAGATCTGACTCAGTAAGTACTTTTGTATTCTAAGTATAATCAAGTATAAATTACTTGTATAAATTCCTTTGCTGTCTTTGACAAGTGGACTTCAAGACCTGCTGTTCTTGACAAATGGCCATTGCCACTTGACAGAGAAGGGAGGAATAGATTAGTCGGTATGGAAAGCTTGCAGAAACAGGTCACCGTGAAAAATAGAAACTTCTAATACTTGGTAGATTTATCAAGGGTGGGTACTGACCAGATGCAAGCCATAAATGCAGGCATTGTTATCTTTTAAAGCTTTAAGAACTGGCAACTTTGATTTTTACAACCTACTAACTTTGTTTTCTTTTGTGGGGGTGAGTTTTTAATATGGCTTATCTGTATAAAGAAGTATCATTACTGGGGTATTTATAAATTGAATTCACTTTTTATACAACAAACATTGGGTACTCCTAGTGTATGAAGGCAATGGCACCCCACTTCAGTACTCTTGCCTGGAAAATCCCATGGATGGAGGAGCCTGGTAGGCTGCAGTCCATGGGGTCGCTAAGAGTCGGACACGACTGAGCTACTTCCCTTTCACTTTTCACTTTCATGCATTGGAGAAGGAAATGGTAACCCACTCCAGTGTTCTTGCCTGGAGAATCCCAGGGACTGGGGAGCCTGGTGGGCTTCCATCTATGGAGTCGCACAGAGTTGGACACGACTGAACCAACTTAGCAGCAGCGGCAGCAGTATATGATGTGCTGGAGATACTGGAAGCTCACTACCTGAAAGGACTCCTCCAGGGGAATGAAAGAGAATAGAGATAAGAGAGGAATAGAGAGTAGAGTAGTAAAATTCATAGGCTCAACAGTGATGGGGTACAAAATGCTGTGGGAATAAGAGGAAAGAGAGATTCTTGCAAGTGAGTGACTTAGGAAGATTTCATGAAGGAGTAAAGCTGATGGGTGATGTGACGAGAGCATGCCAGGCAAAAGTAGTAGCACATGGGAAAACCAGAAAACACAAGAAGTGTGATGTATTTACACAAAGAGTTCCATTTGGCTGGGAAATAGGCTCTATGGGAAAACGATGGGAAAGGTAGCAGGTAGCAGGCAGGTCATGAAGAACCAGTAATTTGGGTTTCTATCCCATAGGCAGTGGGAAATCAGTAAAGGCTGTTGTCAGTAGGCAGGTGACGAGAATTTTAGAAAATAGGTCTGATGGTGGCACAGGAGATGGGCTAGAGACCAGTTAGGAAACCTGCAGTGTCCCCTAGGAAGACTTGAGTTACAGCAGTGACAGAGAGTAGAGAAGAGAAAATTTAGAAGCCAGAGTGGATAGACTTTAAGGGATTGGGTGGTGGCTGATGAGAAATAGAAATTGAAGAAAACAGAATCCTAACTTGGACCACTGGAGGGGTGATGTCACCATGAATTAGGATAAGGAATATAGAGCGAACAGATAGAAAAGGTAGTTCATGTATTCTTGCAGGTGTTCAATTTGAGTTATCTGTCGGCTATTCCCGTACAGACACTCGGGCTGAAGCTGGAAATAGGGGTGCAAAGCCCAGGAGAGCCTTCAGGACTAAATGTCTATACATTTGAGAGCCCTCCTCATTTAGATAGAAACAGAAGTGAATGAGGTCACCTGGGAGAGTGTTGAGTGACAAGGGCAGAGAACAAAGTCCTGAACACCGGTGTGACTGGACGATTAGGGAGAGACAGAAAGGCTGCTAATCAGTGTTCCTACTTCCCTGCATCCTGCCGCCCCCCACAAGCTCAGAGAGGTAGAAAGAACTAGAAGGGTGTTGGAGTCAGACGTTGCGCAGTGGTGAAGAGAGCTGAGCCTGGCAAAGGGCCTCTGGGGTTTGTAGTGATGTCTGATGACTTCAAGTATCCTGTGGCAGTGGAGTGATGGGGCAGGAGCCAGGTTACAGAGCCTGGAGGAGAAAGCCGCACTGATGAAGGGGAAGAGAGAGAGAGGAACCAGGAAGCTACAGGAGGAGGTAGGACCCAGGAAGACTTTTCTTTTTTTTTTCTTACATGTATACCTGTGGCGGATTCATTTTGATATTTGGCAAAACTAATACAATTATGTAAAGTTTAAAAATAAAATAAAATTTAAAAAAAAAGTCTTATAACTAAGGGTGAATGAGCTGGGAGTAGAGGGCAAAAGGGAGGAGAGGTTAACCATCAACTCGTTGGCAGGAGGAGTTTTAATTCTAACTTTAGAAAGAAATGCTGAAAAATATCCTTTGTCAAGTGTACAGTTACTACTGCCTTTTAAATAATTGATACCTGGTTGCTAAAATCAACATATTAGTAACTTATGAGCTAGCCATGTGGCCTGAAGTTTTTATTTTTTATTCCTCTAGTCTTTTTCAAATTGTAAAAGTCACATAAAGGAAAATAGTTGCTTAAAGGAGAAATTAAGTAGACTGCGGACTGGACTGAGATCTCAGCGTCTTGGCTACTGAAAAGTATGATTTTCTCATAACCTGTTTTTTTTTAATAAATTGAAATTTTTTTATTGAATTTTTACCCCACTGAGCCTTATTTAAAATGTGACCTTTGAGAAAACATGAGAGTTTGATGGTTTTGAATATCTCTTGTGGGTTCCTTATTACTGACTTAAGGATAATGATACTATTTGAAAGAATTGCCTAGAATTCACAGTTCTTTCCCCTAAAATGTCACTTGACTATCACAGATAGAATCTCCTAGAGTATTTGAGAGGTAGTGTGCTGTGTTGGGTATTGGATTTCTGCTTACTTCTTTTGGGCTTTCTAAATTGTTTTAGATATTTTAATGACTGACCTGAGGCAGAGTGTGGTGAATTATAAATTATTCATGAGAAGGTCAGGGTAGATTCACAGAGTTTGAGATCTTTTTTGGTTTCCCCTTTTGCTGTGTATTAAACAGGCCCAATGTCATTGATGTGCCAGGGAAAGTAATTAGGAAAAAGGAAATCAGGATTCTGAAACAATGAATTTACCAGGAGAAGGAAGGCTTGGGGTTGGTCTATTGAAGTCAGGGAGCAGTACATGAAATTTCTAGAGGAGATTGGTATTTAATTCCTACCTCGGGGTTTTCTTAATTTGTAGAACATTGACTCTGATGATATTTACTACTTAAGCCCAAGTATCTTTTTTTTTAGAACTAAGAAGTCTAGCTTCCATTTTCAACAGGGTAGGAAAACAATACATATATACCTTGTGGTATGAAACAGTAATTTTAAAATAGTAGGAGCTATTCAGTTCCCTGGGTTTTTTCTTCAGTTACTAACATATAAATTGTTTTAAAAAGTGGGAATAGGAGTTTTGTTCTCCAGCCTAATTTTGTAATTATCCTCTAGCAAGGGGAATAAAACATCAGTATATTCATAAGTTTCACTTTTTCTCTTTTTTTTCCTAAATGGTTACTTCATTCTTTGATGACGTTCCTGCGTTCCTTTTAGAGTATTTATTTTTCTGGGCTTTGCCAAAGCCTGGCTTCCTAGTCTGAGAGCAGTTATCAGTGATAGAATAGAAGCAGCCTGCTGTCCGGGGTTTCCACTTGTGTGAGCAGTGGAGAACCTGTCCTGGCCTTGACCTTGGCCCCACTCCTGGTGCAGCTTCCTGAAACCTCTGTCAGCAACTGGAGTTCTGAGGAAGAGCACCGTATTCACTCAGCCAGTATGTTAGGTGCTTATCATGTTGAGGCACCATTTTCAGCACTTGGGATTCAGCAGTAAATAAGACCAGCAGTGTTTCTACTTTCAGGGGGAAAGTGGAGGTAATAAATGAACTAAAAGGTTGATAAGGTAATTTTAGATAATGATAAATACTGCACAAAATATAACATCAGGTTCACGATAGAGAATGACTGGGTGGTAAAATGAGGATAAAGTTCTCCTTCATATAGTGTCAGGGGAAGCCTCTCAGAAGAGGTGATAAGTGAGCAAAGAACAGAATGATTTTAAAAGGGCCAGCTCCATTGAGATCTAAGGGAAGGCAGAAGAGGCCGAGGAAGCCATATGCATGGGACCTAAAATCTGCAGAGAGCTGGTCTTTGAGTGGAGAAGGAGGAGCCCAGGCTAGTTGGGTTGTGGTGAGTAAGGAGGAGAGAGGCAGTCAGCAGCTCTATTATGGTTGACTCCAGACAGGAGAGCCATGAGAGTGGACATGGGGAGACCAGTTAGAAAGGGGTTGTGGTAGCCCATGTGAGAGGTAAAGGTGCCTGGACAAGAGTGCTGTGGTAGAGATGGACGGAAGTGAGTGGATGACTTGGGGAGGTTTGAGAGAGACCTCTGGTGTCATCTCTTGCACAGTATTCCTGGGACTCACTGAGCACCTACCCTTTAGCACCTGATTCATCCAGCTCGTGTTGTTTTCTAAGATGGTGCAAGGGAGAAAGCACAGCGTGCTGAAGGGAGGTAAAAGGATTATAGCTGAAAGGTTATACTCCCAAACTATCAGAGGCTGAGGAAATCCCGTATATCTTCCTTGGAGCCAGAGCAGCAGACTCTTTTTGTGGGATGAGGCTCTTTTCCAGGAGGGCTTCAGCTGACGGTGCTGCTAGGCTGGGGTCTGTTTTATGGTTGCTTTTAGACATTACCACCGTCCTGCTAACCAGGGCAGTTCTGGGTCGGCCCGCTTTGCTTTCTTTCACTAGTGGTAGGAATCTTGTAGGCCTCCCAAGCTAAAGATGGAGGATCACTGGAAAGCTGTGTGGTGTCCATGTCTGCATTTCACAATCCTTACTCCTCTTCCACAGTGTCTGCTGCACAGAGCTCTCCATCCCCAGGAGCCTCTGCCCCCCATTCAGCAACACATTTTGAGTATGCTGGATCCCCCCACCGAGGTGACAGCTAAGTGTCAGGTTCCTCTCTCCAAAATAAAGACCCTCTTCCCTCTGACGGAAGTCATCAAGAAAAAGAACCAAGTGACTGGTCAGGACATTTTCCAAGATAAGTAAGTACTCAATGGAGTTGTGTGTGAGGTTGGAGCACAGAAGACTGGTGGTGGTGGTCTTGGAGGGGCTCTGTCATTAAGGATTGCAACCTGGGTTTATAGAATCACAAAAGTGGGAGAAAGAAAACTCTTGCTATTAGAGCCTTGCGTTGGAAATCCAGCGTGGATACGTTTTATCCTGCTTGTGCATCTAGAAATTAGAGCTACCTTTGGGGCTGTTGACTTTTTGATCCACATCAGATTCTTCGTGAATTTTATATATATATGTATAGGAAGATAAACGATCTTTGAATATCTGCAACTAAATTTTACCATTTTTAAAGTAAGGTACTGGGGATGAGAGGCGAGGGGTGAAAATCATCAAGTTTTTCATTTTGGAGGTAGGCTCTCAGGAGAATGTCAGTGAGATTTTTGGAAGGAAAGTTGGGAGGAGAATGAGAAACCTGGCCATCTGCAGCTGTGCTCTTACTGTGTTGATGTGCTTAGTTATACCATTAGTGAGGTAGTTACAGTTTAAGGATTGTAAAATGGTTTTCATGCCCTTAGATCAAGCTTGCAGGTAGCTATTAAGTGTTTTTTCCTGCACATCAGAGTCTGTTTAGAATTATATAAGTTTCCATTCAAAGCAGAACACAAACAAACCTTAGGCTGTTCTTATCCAGAATTATTTGGGTGTATGACATTGATTTCACCAGGTTTTGGTCTGATTATTGGTAACTTTTCCCCCCAGATCAAAATGATCTACTCATTTTTGTAGGTTGTATGCTGAGATCCTATTTTAGATCACAATTTTTTTTTCCTTTTTCTTTGATTTCTTTCCCACAGCTGTGTCATTATTGACAAAATAAAGTTTTTATTTGTTAGTACCTGATTGGAACAGTATTGAGTAATTTCCAGAAATCTTCACAGGGTTCTGTAAAGTGTTAATTCAGTGAATTATCTTCCAAGTTAAAAAGACATCTTTGCATTTTCTATGGCTTTTAGAGGCTACTACCCCAAGCTTTGTCAGAATTGGAAAAAAAAAGAATTCGTAGGGTTTAAAGATTCTATCATGTACATTTCTAACACATCTGGAGAATTTTATGTTTCTCTTTAGTTTGTTGTGCCTTTTTCTACATCGGAAGATTGTCGCTAAAAACCCTCTTTCCCTCTGCTACCTTCAGCTACCTCTGGATTCCTCATGTCTCAGAGCAGTCAATAAAACTCTGAGTCCTTTTCTTCCCACGACAGCCTTGCTGTCGTCTCCCAACAGTCATATGGCTGTTCTCTCTCTGTTTTAAAGCTCTCTTTCATGATCTTGATTAACCTCCTGTGTCGTGGGAAAGAAATTGGCCATTTCCCCCTCCTCTTGTTGATTAAAATGTAAATTAGCTGGTTAAAAAAAAAAAATACCACTGAGACCCAGACCCTGAAGACTGTTGTTCTGTGATTTGATCCCTGCTTGTTCTTTGCTCCCATAAAGGTTCAGTTTGCCACACAGCCAAGTGAGCTGCCTGGGACCAGAGAATAATCTTGCTCATACACACCTACTCACACTCCACTGCTCTAGTCTTCCTTCTCAGAAATCTTAGTTTTTAAGAATTGCAGAAACGACACATTTAACAAGTATTTATCAAGCACCTCGTATATTCAAGAATGACTCAGTCCCTTCTGCAAGGTTCTAGAGACTTTCAGTTTTTATGATTAAACCCCAATCAGCTTTAGAGGTGGTCTCCCTAAGGAAAAGAGAGATTGCTTACAAAAAGCTATAATTTTGTGTATATTCAACGTCCCTGTATCCAGGGTACATATTTCCATGATGATGATGGTGATTTCATAGAGAAAATAGAAGCCCATAATAGGTCAGAACACCTCGGTTTTCCAGCCCATCTTACCGAAAAACATACCTATCTGCCTTTACTTCCTTTCTTCCTGTCTCAGTGGAGGAGGATGCCACATCCTGTCCCAAGTTAACCCTTTAACCTGTGTCCTAGGCTGCCATCTTCCATCCTGCCTGGTACCTTTCAGTCCGCTAATAATTGCTTCCTTCCTTCCATCCTTCGGTAATTTTCAGCTTCTCGCTCTGTACCAACCCCCTTCCCTCCACACATTAACATTTTATTTCTTTCCTCTAAAAGAAAATGAAATAATCCTCTCAGTTTCCTCCCTCTAATTACTACCTGTTATCATCTTCTTTCCTTCCACAGCCAGGCTTATTAGAAGACTAGCCCACACTGCTGCTGTTCCCAGCGCTTGTTGGCCCAGGCCGATGCCTTCACCACACCCCTGCCCCTGGTCTCCTGAAAGACACTCGCTGCTAGGTTTACTTCAGCTTGGCAGTCCTTTTCTTACTTGACCTCTTTGTAACACTTGACGTTGTCAGTTATTCTTTCCCTCTTGAAATTCATATATCTTCCTTAACTTCAGCTTCTCCAGACTTTTCTTTCTAAACCTCTGACAGCTCCCTCTCAGATTCCTCTGGGGCGGCTTTCTTTCCCCACGAGTCTTGCAGGTTGATATTTTATAGATCTCTTTCTCTGAAAGGGCTGACATTTATTGGATACAGGTATGTTCTTGGAGCTTTACGAGTATTATCTGTTTGGATCCTCCTGGCCACCCTATGAAGTATGTTCTTTTATTTACTCCATCTTAAAGCTGAGGACCCTGAAGCTTAGAGAAGATAAGAAACTTGCTCAGGATCACAGCTGGTTAAGTGTTAGAGTGAGGATTTAAACGTGGTAGTTCAACCCCAGAGCTTACACTCTCAAGGATTATGCTGTTGCACATTCTAAGACCTTAATTATTTCACATATGGGTCTTCAAAAATAACTGAACACCTGTCTATCCTAAAATATTTCCGTCTTATCCACTGGATCTTAACTGTCTACAGATAACTCAAGGTCAATATGTCCAGAAATTACTTTTGTCACCTTCTTTGTCTTTCCACACTCCTTTGAGCCCCCTCTAAATATTATTATTTTCAATTTTTTAGTGAATGACACCTAATTTCTAGGGAGTCATCCCTTTTCTTCACTTTCCACATCTAATTGGTTTACCAGGTTGATTTAGATTTATCTCGAGTTCACTCCTTTCACTTCAGGTTAGTATAGTGGCTAATAGCATTGATTTTAGAGTCAGATAGATTGGATCAAAACTCAAGCGTTTCTTTTTAATAGTGGTCAAAATCGTCAAGTTGCTCTGTGCCAAGCTGTGATAACAAATACCTGCCTTTTAGGAGAGTCGTTAAAAGTACAGGGTTAGGCTGTGGACCCCTTACTGTGTGCTTAAGACAAAGTCAGGCCCTTTTGACTCTTGATTTTGCTCATTTGTAAGAGGACAGTTTATAATAGCTAACTCAAATGCTTGGCATCATGATTAATGGTAAGCATTTATTTTAAAAAAAAAAAAGGTTAGTTCTTACTGGCATTGCCCACTGCCATTGCTTTTATGTAGGTTTCACTTTAGCCTGCTTTACTGATATAATCCCCTTGGCCAGTTTCCCTCATTCCAGGCTTCCCCTTCCAGTTCATTCTGCAATCTGTTATCTGAGTGATTTTTTAGAAAACAAATCTGATCACATCACTCCCTTGCTTAAAATTCTCTAATGCAGTGATTCTTCATCAGTGTGTGTTTGTGTGTGATGGACCCTTTTATCTTCTAATAAAAACTATGAACCATCTCCCAAGGAAAATGCCCCAACATAATAAATTTTGCATATAGTTTTGGGTGGTCACAAATTCCTTGATGTCCTTCTTGGATGCCTGATTTAAAACCTTTGCTCTCATGGCTTTCCGTTATCTTCAGCTTCAGATCAAATTCTGTTACACAAATGAGAAAACCCAGATACACAGAAGGAAAAGAAGTATCTATCTTGCTAACTGGAGAACCACTTTCTGTCCTCATAATTTTTATGCCTACAGTTTAGATATTTCCTATGTTTATCTCTCACTACTTCCCAGCTTGTGCCTCATGCCCCAGCCCAGTACAGCCTCTCGCTGTTCTCTCAAGGGGATGCACTGCTTACCACAATATTTTGTTAATTGCCTGTTTATATATTATCTTTCTTATTTGACTGAACTTCTTGAAGGTGATGATTATGTATTCTCGTGCTGGTACTCAGCCTTGTCTGACCCTCTATGACGTCAAGAACTGTAGCCCACCAGGCTCCTCTGTCCATGAGACTTTCCGGGCAAGAATACTAGAGTGGGTTGCCATTTCCTTCTCCAACCTTACAGATTATAAGAGGCTATATTCATAAAATTTGCTAATCTGCTGCAAAATACTGGGATAGGACAGATAATTTGCAATTGTCTACTTCCTAGTTTTCTGTATAATAAAAATTGCTAATGGTTACAAATTTTAGAACCTAGAGCCTAAGAGTAAATGAACTAAGGTATATGTACTTGTAAATGAGCTGCTGCTGCTGCGTCGATTTAGTCGTGTCCGACTCTGTGCGACCCCATAGACGGCAGCCCACCAGGCTTCCCGTCCCTGGGATTCTCCAGGCAAGAACGCTGGAGTGGGTTGCCATTTCCTTCTCCAATGCATAAAAGTGAAAGTGAAGTCGCTCAGTCGTGTCCGACTCTAGCGACCCCATGAGCTGCAGCCTACCAGGCTCCTCCCTCCATGGGATTTTCTAGGCAAAAGTACTGGAGTGGGGTGCCATTGCCTTCTCTGTAAATGAGCTACAAGGTATATACTCATATATGAAAGAAAATGAGAAAAGGAGAGAAAGCAAGAAACCGTCTAGGGCCCCAGCATCCAGACGCAGCAGCTGTTAACACTTCTGTGTCTGCCGTGACCTCGCCTGGATGATGTGTACCTTCCAGGGCTCAGCTCATTCTTAGATAACTTGGGGATGAGAGTCATTGCACTTTCCCACTTCAAATAGACATTACGAGTTTAATATATATAAATTTCCCATTAACCCTGTTAAGTGTTTCAATCTTGAGATTATTAAACGTATTTTTACTGCTTCCTGCTCTTTTCTGGACCGGCCTTTATCTGCCCAGTTCTGGAAAATTGGTATGTATGTTTTCTAATTCTTCCTTCCCTAGAATCTTATTTGGGAGGGTTGAAGCAATTCTTCCATGTGATTTGACCTTGTGTTCTCACAGAACTTAGCTTTGTATGTTTGACGCTTTTTAATACTACTGTATAAGTTAATTTGTACTTTTGGAAGAGAAAATGTGAATAGTCGATATATGCATGGTATTTTTCATTTTAGTGTTTTCCTGAGGAACAAACTGAAGGTCAGAGAGGACAGTCACTTACTAGACTCTAAACGTACAAAAATTAATACAGAGTCAGTACCTTCAAGAAGGTATAAAACTCCAGGGCTACCCAGTAGCAAAAACTGAGACTAGAGTCTGGATGTTTTTAATCTGTAGATTTTCCCTGAACCCTCTTATCTTTCTCTTGGGAAGAGCTGGCAAAGGTTAACTAAAGTGGCTGTGACTTTTTTTTTTTTTTTTTAAGAACTACTCAAATTCTGATAGAATTTCATGCTTCCTCAGGTTTGTGCATTTTCCCTTGTTTTCGTCAGCAAGGTTTTGTGTGTTTGTTTATTCTGCTTGAAGGAAAGAGCTCTGAATGACTCACCCCTTATCTTTTCTTTACTTCTCAAAGGGAAGAAGGCAAGTGGTAAATGGGAAAGATGTCAAGTAGTAAAACTTTTAATTCATGTTTATAAGACTGTAACGATGACTTTAGTTCTTTCATCAGGCTGGAAGGGGAGATTTATTATTGAAATATTATTGAATAAGCTAACTTCTGTCGTATTTTTCTTTGCTTTACTTTTAGGATAACCTCTTCAAGCCTTACTGTCTGGAAGTTGGGCTTTTGAATAAAAACATCCCATTTAGAATCGTAGCTCTTAGTTACTATTTTCCCTTCTCATTCAACCATTTCTTGGCAGCTTCTCTTCCCCCAGATTGACTTTTTGTCTGGGAGAAAAATCTTCATGTCTGTCTGTTCTGTAGCTTAAGTAAGATTATGGGCAGAGTCTTTGGATCTTTCTTTTCCTTTGCAATTAACCTGACCTCCTCTCGACTTTAAGGCAGACTGTTAAAGCCAGCCTGTTATTTGAGGCAAGATGTTTGATACACTTCTTTGGAGTCATCGTTCCCTTATCACACAGATGCTTTTGCATTCTCTTAGCATATTGCCCAAAACACAATTAGGTTTATAAAGGAACACATTAAAAGTTTTCTTTTGAAAGTGGTTTTTTATAGTTTAAGACTTCTTTAAGAGCACGCTCTTGCATATTTAATTAAGGATTGTGTAGTAAGTTTATAAACCTCTCACATACATGATGAAGAAGATAGGTTATTAGACACAAAGGTCTTCTATGTATCTGGAAAGCTAATATTACTAGCTATCAATTCTCAGGTAGAAACTAGCAAATACCAACCGAAGGGTAAATGGGTTTCGTGCTGAAATGTGAAGTGTCCATGACCTGTGCTTGCAGTTTCATCTTTTGAAAGGGCTTTGTGATGCGACTGCTGATTAAAGCCCGGGCCGCTGTAGTTGCTTGGTCTGTCAGGAGCTTGGAGCCTGGGAAGGGGAGGCAGCTGCTTGTAAAGGAAGACTAAGTGTGGCTACTTGTTTTTGATTCTTGAAAAATAAATTTATACTTTTCACATCAGCAGTTCTGGGTTTTGTATTGTTTGTTCTATTTTAAGGGGAGGAAAAAAACCATTTATTTCTTTTCCAGTCATGAAGAGGCACCCACCTGTAAAAAACTGAAGACTGAGGAAGAGGAAGCCCACTTTAGTATCTCCAGTCTGGCTGAAGGCAGCGTCACCTGTGTAAGCAGAGCTTCCCTGCTGTGTTCCCCTCTTTTGGGAAAGCTGGGACTTGGGGAGTTGGCATCAGTCTCTGTTAGTCCTTTGATGTAGCACTTTCTCTGGTCCTTTCAGTATATAAGCCATGTTTGTCCATCCCACACTTCTTCCTTTCTTCTTTTAATTATTGTCAGTGAATCACCTGTAGGATTATTTATATGATACGTAGTATCAATACATAGAGCACTATATACAGCATGAAACATCACTTTTGTAAAGTTTTCCTAGTGACTTCATTTTGCAGCTTTCTGTTTAGTTACAATGGTAGGATAAGTGGGGGCTTAGTGATAGGAGTCTTATCTCCTATTAGCTTTAAGAATATAAGTCTCGTTTCCTTTCTGATGTACAACTCACTAGTTTAGGATTTCTCCAAACCATGTATCCTTTGACACTTGAGATCTTTAATGGAATGGTTTTTGGAACTTGAACATATTGCCTTATTTTAAGGGACACTGTTTTGAATCAGTGGATCTTAAAAATTGTTCTTTACCACTAGCCAAATAGACTAGAAAGGGTAGCTAGTATTAGGGCGTGCCTTTTCCCCTCCTGAAAAAGCAATACTCCAGAAAAACTGAATGTCTAAAAAATTATTTGGATTTTAGTGCAATATCTTTATAGTAAAGGGAAAAAAAAGTCATGACCTTTTTTATTCTCGGAGCTCTTCTGATGCTATACTAGAGCAGACTGGAAATCCAAGTACTTTTGTACCAGCGTTTACCAGCCTTATAAGAACCCCACTGTCTTCTTCCCCTTGAGCTCAACTTAGCCCCTATTAATTAAGGTTGAGATCAGAAGACGAGAGACACGGGCATGATCAGAAAGTGCCATATAGCGTGGCAGAGACTTCTGTCTTTGAAACTCTCCCACCTAGCACTGATTTGTTTATATTTTGGGGCCATGTTTATTTTGGGCATGTTTGAATAGTCTACCAAGATTTCAGTGCCACAGGTTTGATCAGCAGCAGTCCCCAGAAAGGACAGTTCAGGGAATCAGGCTATCAGTTCCTGTGTCATCTTAGTGGGACAGATACTCTGAACTGACCCTGCACCGCAGCATCCTCCCCTTCCTAATTGGTTGGGTGTCAGAACGGACAGTAGTCTGCCTGGTAAGCTAGGCTGCCTGTTGCCTCAGGCGTCAGACTTCTGACCCCTCTGGAATGAAGTCAGTTTGTTTAAGGAGAGGTGAGTGGAAATACAGACAGAAAGCAGCCCTTTGAACATAGGAATCTGCTAGTTTTTAACAAACCACGGAACTGAAAATGAACAGGAAGGGCCTCACTTTGTCTTTGCCTGTTTTATAAGAACACACTACATTAAGTTGTCTTGTCTTGCCTGGGGTACTTCCGAAAAGAGACGTGATCTGCAGGTTTACTGTCTGTGGGTGTGTTCTAGGTTGGAAGCGTGAATCCTGCTGAGAACTTCCGTGTTCTAGTGAGGCAGAAGAAGGCCAGCTTTGAGGAAGGTAAGAGATATGCCGTGGGCTTTGCACTTAAGGAAAGGTGTTTGGTTAGGTGTGATTTAAGTCTAGACTAATAATTGTCGCCTTTTGTTACACTGTTTTATAGAATGATTTTCTTTCCTGGTAGATCTTTGTGACTGTCCCTTGTTGGTGAGCTCACCAAGGCCACAATATGAGCACAGGAAGGT
The DNA here is from genome assembly GCF_029407905.1 of Bubalus kerabau. Lineage (NCBI taxonomy): Eukaryota > Metazoa > Chordata > Mammalia > Artiodactyla > Bovidae > Bubalus > Bubalus kerabau. Next base: position 158,279,120 of record NC_073626.1, read on the forward strand.
TGATTTAGCACTGGTATTTTAAACAGAGAAAAGCCAATTCGGAGGTCTCCCTGTTAAGAAAACAGTGGGCTGGAATCCTGTAGCTTTTAGTTCCACTTCACTAAAGTTCTCTGGGAATAAAACATTTTTGTGTCATATCCTCCCATTTTCTGAGACGTAATTCTTGTTTGCTCCTAAGAGTTTGAGCCCCTTGACAGTAATCTCAGTAAGACCTTACTCCTGCCCTTAGATTTGATCCTTCTGAAATTGATTACATCCTCACATTTTTCTTATCAGATGCAACCTAGAATTCCATTTAGTCTTGAGTTGATACCAAAGCAACTTGAAGGGATGGATAGAGGGTCTCGGACTGACATTCATTCACTTGATTGCATTCCGGTTCCTGTTCTTTTGCCTTTAACAAGTGGCTACTGGCAATTGTAATCCTACAGCCTTGTTTATATAACAGTATTGTATTCATTATTGCTACCCAGGGTCAGGGCCTGTAAGCTGAAAAGAGGCTTGAGGTAGAGACTGAATCTGTTTTCCCCTGGGGGACAAGTACTTATCAAAGGATTTTCCCAGTAATAATTATTTTTTCAGAAAATTCTGGTACCAGTTTTGAAGCTCTGATATGTTCTGTACTTGCTCACGTGACTGCAGGATTGCTCTGTAGGGTAATTGAGACAAAAAGTGAGGTTAGGGGCCGGTGGTGGGGTTCAGAGAAGAGGGAGGCTGCTGGCACCATAGAAGTGGAAAAATTGAAGCTATTTCAGGAGAGGAGAGAATAAGGAGAAACAGGTTTAAGAGGAGAGGAAGTGAATAAATATGCATAAGGGCACAGTGTTCTACATTATATTCTCAACTCATGACTGAGGATATTCTTCAGTGTTGGTAAAACTCGGGGATGCTTGGCTTGAGTGCTCTGCCTGGGGAAGTTGGTGAGGAGGCAGAGTTTTGGGTCTGGAATTAACTTCAGGCAGAGCAGAGAAAGCTCCTGAGAACACCAGATGCTAGAATCTAAAGAGGTCTTGCTGCAATTCATGGAGTCACAAAGAGTCGGACACGACTGAGTGACTGAACTGAACTGAACTGAAAGAGGTCTTGAGAGAGTAAATTCTTGAGAATTTGCTTATATCTTAGGAAGACACTGTTTTTCCCAAGCTAATTGGGGATAAAGCAGTCTTGTGAAAATACAGGGGCAAGTGACCCCTCAGTGGCATGTAGATGCAATGTGTGCATGCTCAGTCACGTCTGACTCTTTGTGACCCCATGGACTGTAGCCCGCCAGGCTCCTCTCTCCATGGGATTTCCCAGGCAAGACTGCTAGAGTGGGCTGTCATGTCCCCCTCTAGGGGATCTTCCTGATCCAGGGATCAAAACCTGTGTCTCCTGCATTGGCAGGCAGATTCTTTACCACTGAGCCACCTGGGAAGCCCATAGATCACAATAGGTATTATCATTATTCCCATTTTACAGGAGGAAAACCTGTAAAACTGGAAGAAATGAACTTCCCCCAAAAATCACACAGGGATTCAAATCCATGTCTCCTTCAAATACTGGATTTTTGTACTTAGCAGTACTCTTTCTCCTGATTCCTAATGCCTTCCTTTCCTATGCTCTTTGTTTGTTTGTTTAAACCTTATAAGGTCAAGCATCTCAAACCTGTGCCCGTAGCTAGGATTTTGGTCAGTAGACTGTTCTTCCCTGTTGAAGGTGACTGAGTCCTGGCACGCTGCAGCATTGTGATGGTGGATGTCCCTCTGGACTTCATTCCAGAACTTGGTCAGTCAGAGATCTCCAGTGACCTCACAAAAGCAGACTTTCTGCCAAGCTGCAAAAAAGTGGGACTGCCCATTTGTTAGCAGTTAGTTCTGTCTCATGGTCCTCATTTGGCTTCCCTTTCTTGCTTCAAGCTTCAGAACTTTTGTGTCTTCATTCCTTTTCTACCTTCCGTGTTCTTCTACTTGAACATCTCTTGGTGAGCCAAGACTCACCTTGTAAGCCTGAAGAACTCGCCCAAACTTAAAGCTACCTCCTTGGTTTTGATCTTCTAGAGATCTCTGCCTTGGGCAGGGGAGGCAGAAGTCCTCCTCTCCTCTCCTATATATCTATTTTTTAAATGGAGTGGCCAAAAATGTGATTAATAATGGATAGTTTTACCCTTTGTTAGAACTTGGCCCTTTCACTTCTGTTATAAATCAAATTATGGGTGTAATTCCTTTGCCCTCGAACGAATAGCAGAGTCATCCAAAACTCTCAACTCAAATAGTTTTGTGATCCTGTCCCCTTGACATGAGCAGTCAGCAGCACACTTTCTTTTCTGGTTTTTAGTGTAAGTGATGTTCCTTGTCCTAAGCTTACTGGCACAGAGCAAGTAACACCGAACCACAGGAACGTGTTCATTCTGGCTGTCGATGCTTCTCTAAGAGGTCTTTAATTCTTATGTGCCCTTCTCTTTCTGGTCCAACTTTCCTCCTTCCTTGCTAGCCACCTGCCATTCTGTTACTACAGTCTTACAATAGAAAATTCTTGACCACAGCTCTGTATAAAATAATCATCTCTCAGTTGTGAAGATGGATCTGTTTCCCTCACACAGTATTCATAAGCCCATCAGTTCCATCATCTGTGGTGTCTGTTATGTGCAGTTGTGAGTTATTGAGAGAACCTGAGTCCACAGTTCTCGGAGACCCCTGAGTCGTGACAAGGTGGCGGAGCGCTGTTCCACCAAATTGAATTCACAGAAGCATGACTGGTTAAAAAACAAACCTGTCGAGAAAAGACATCCTAAATAGGAATAGTATGGACTCCTCTTTGGGGTCTGATATCTAAAACATCCTAGGTTGCAGTGATACGGACTCCTGTTTGGGGTCTGCTATCTACCATTAGATTTATTTGCAGTGAGTGTGACGTGCACAGCCATTTGACAGATGATGATCACTCATGTCTGTGGCCATCGAGGTATTTCATGATTCTCACATCTTTTTCTCTCACTTTATTTGGATCATGTCTCATCCTCTAGTCTGCCATCTTCGTTCTCCAACCTCTTAGTCTCATATATCAAACAACATCCTTCCAATTTTAAAGGACGTTTCTTAAAACTTACTTCTGTAGGATTGCCCAAAACTAGGCAGAATGTTATTAACGCAACTAGTAATGAAATTATATTATTCAGCAAAGTCAAATAATTTCTTTCAATTCTGAGAGCAGAGCACTGACCCGTATGATTTTCTACCATGGATCAAGTCTAACCTCTGGGTTCTCAATCCAAGTTTCTTAAGGGATCTGGGAAAAAATTCCCATATGTGTGTGTTTTATGTATTTTCTTTTGTTAATGGTTTATTAATCTTCACTATGAATTGTATAACCTATCATACCCCTTTCTAGATAAACATAAGAAAATAAAAAATGTGGCCTTTATCTGTTTTGCACAGAGCAAATAACAGAGAAAAATAGCTTCTGTTAAATACCTTTATACATCTTGAGAAAAGGATACTAAATACAAAAAGAACTAAAATTTTTAGTATTGTTAGCCCTATAAAAGTCTTTTTTAACTATTTGACATACTTTATTAGTTTTTCCCAAAACAACAGTGATCCATCTGATCATTAGAGAGAAAATACATGATTACAGATTCCAGAGATTTAGTCTATACTTTTATATTTTTTATTAAATATTTTACTTGTCCTTCACTGACTTTCTTTTTGACTAGTTTTAAATTGTTACACTCTAAAACTTGATGATCCATGCTTATTTTATACCTCACTTATCAATGTGAATTTTAAAATAAAAGCTTATTTGGAATTGTAAAGGACCCCTACTAGAAGGATATGCTATTATTTGATGTGATAATTGTGTATCAGTGACCCTTAGGGTCTTGTTCATCTTCCTTGTGGCCCATGGGTTTAGGCCCAGAATGGTTGAGATGACTTTCCACAGATTATTGCAAACGTGTGAATCAGATTCAAGAGCCGGTTGTTGCCTTTTGTGGCCTAAACGTCTCCATTGGTTGCTTACATTTCATTAGATGGTACACAACTGCTCTGAAGTTTACATTTTAATATAATAAAATTCATTAACCAAATAATTCCAAGGAAATCATTGCAGACAAAAAGAAAAAATAGAAAAGACATGACATAGAAACACAACCACTTTATAAGTGTTTTCAGTTTTCACATTTGTCCCTAAAAGGCTCCTGTCCATTCTTACCCAGCTTCTAACATCTTTTCAAATTCCTGTCAATCTGTGGATCAGAGTATCTTTAATTACAGAGTATGGCTCTTGTAAATTGTAGCCTAGCTGTATGTTAAAAATGAGAGCATGCAAATCAAAACCTGTTTGCTAATAGGTAAGCTCTCTCAGTAAGCACCAAGATTTCTTCCTGAGACCATTAAAGGACACCTATGTGTGATACACACAGCATTTTCAGTCTCCCAGTGTTTTGTATTCTCATGCCAGGTGGTAAAGTTGCTTGTCTTAAACTTGCTGAGTGTTTTTTTTTTCCTTTTTTATGTTAAAAATAGAAAGGGTGTTTTTTCCTCTGGCTGAAAATGTGGAACTCACGTGAATGGTTTCCCTGTGTCAGAACAGCTGGAACACAGAGTTATTGAAGCCTGCGTGTAATGTGGTGACCCACGGGCTCGCATTGCTGACCCGTGCCAGCAGCGCAGCCAGGCAGTGCTCGCAGTTGGCTCTGCTGGAAACACAGAATTAATCATGGCTTCTCTGGAAAAAGGGTCTGGTATCCAGCTTGTTGTTGGTGTTCACCCTTGCAAGAAGTGCTAATGAGAGTGATTTGTGAAGCAGAGAGCTGTTGAAGCACTTATGGCAGTATGGTTCTTTTTCTTCATTGCCTGTAATTCACAGTGCATCATAGATCACTGTCATGCAGGGCATTGTACTTGGTTCTCCTAGTTGTCCTTGAATTGAGCTGTCTTTCACGACGACTGCCTCGTAAGCGCAGCTGATTGAGAAAGGAAACTAATTTCTGATCTTGCTGATCTGCAAACTACTGTAATCAATGACTGAAAATGACTGTAGCAAACATCAGAAGCTCTTAACCAATTGAAATGTTTAGGAAAGGATGTTAGTCTTTTGTTAAAATAGCCACTAATAGGTTGAAATGTGTTAAGAGGAACCCAGAAACACCTTAAATGCAGTAAAAGTGTTTTGGTTCCCCCGACCCCACCCCACCTTCAGATTGCAAGCCCAGGGCAAAAAATATGCTGACGAGGAAAGAAATGCTAAGTATAATTTGGTACTGTTAGTCCTGTCTGTTTCCATGTCTACATAAAACTTTTAAAAATGGCATACTTATTTCTTGGGCCAGAAAAGGGAAGGAATTTGGTTCAGGTATAGAACACAGTTCCAGCAGGGCTTGAGAATATTACCAGCATAGATATCCTTGGATATAGAGGAAAAAAAATCAACTTTTCTTTTTTTTGCAATTTCTTCTGGACAGTTGGGGGAAAAAAAAAACTTTTAGTTAAGAGTTATGATTAAAGGCCTTGCTGTAGACTGAACTGTGTCCTCCCCAAATTTGTATATTAAAGCCCTGACCCCTCACGTGATGGTATTTGGAGATGGAGCCTTTGGGAGGTCATTAGATTTAGATGAGGTCATGATATTGGAGCCCTCATAATAAGATTAGTAACCTTTATAAAAAGAGACACTAGTTTGCATTCTCTTCTCTCCTCTTTCTTTTCTCTCTGATGTGAAGGTGACTGTTTGCAAGCCAGAAAGAGGGCCCCCACCCAAACCTGACACCAGCTTCCAACTGTGAGGAAATAAATTTCTGTTGTTGAAGCCAGCTGGTCCATGATATTTTGTTATGTCAGACTGAGCTGGCTAATATAGGCTTGTTTTCTTTTCCTTTGTCAGATTAAGCTGCTGAAATCCTGTATTTTATCTCTCTGTCTTTTGGCAGTAATGAGATGCAGCCATAGACGGTCACTGCACAGTGTTTCACTGGTAGGCCATTGGAGTCAGGAGCCATTCCGCATATGGGAACTATCAGACTATAATTCTCTTGCCCTTGGAATCTAGGAGAGTTCCCTTGGGACATTAAGGACAAGATTTATTGTTTGAGCTTTTTAGTGGTTATTCTGTAGTAGAACACCTGGTGTCTGACGCCTTCTATCTGTGGTAAATCTCCACAAATCTTTAGTTAAATTGCACTTATTTATTGCCAGTTTTTAAACAGTTTATTGCAGTAGCATTTTCTGCTATAAAATGTACTCGTTCTAAGTGTAATTTTGTGATTCTTTATAAATGAAAAAGTTTATGCAATCATCACAGCAACCCAGTTGAAAAACTTTTCCCTCAACTCCTCAAAGTTTCCCCTGACAGTTTATAGTCAGTTCTTTCTCACCACCACCTCAGCCAACCACTTTCTGTCTCTATAGATTTGTCTTTTCTGGAGATTCCATGTAAATGGAATCACCCAATATGCAGGCTTTTGTGTCTGGCTTCTTTTATTTAGCATAAGGTTTTTGAAGTTTGTCTGTGTTGTAGAATGTATCGATAATTCTTTTTTGTGCTGAATAATATTCATTTTTAATGAATATGCCACATTTTGTTTATCCATTCACCAATTAATGGATATTTGGATTGTTTCCAGTTTTTAGCTATTAAGAATAATGCTGCTATGGATATTTGAATGTTTATATACTCCTTAGGATTTTCTACTAACAGGATCATACTGTGCAAATAAAGGCAGTTTTACTTCTTCCTTTGTGACTTGTATTGCTTTCAGTTTCTTTTTTTTTTATTTTACTGGCTGGAACATCCAGTACAATGTTGGCTTTTTAGTCCTTCACCATTAGTATAATGTTAGTTTGAAGTTTTCTCAGATTCCCTTAATCAGCTTGAAAAAGTTTTCTTCCATTCCTAGGGGACAGAGAGTTTTGCTGTGAATGAGTGCTGAGTTTTATCGGGTGCATGTTCTACATCTATGAGATGATTACATGGGTTTTATTTATCTATTTATATGGTATACTATATTCATTGATTTTCAGTTGTTAAACCAGTCTTGCACTACAGGAATAAATTCCAATCAGTCATGGTAAATAATCCTTTTTGAATGTTTCTGAATTCATTTTGCTCATATTTTGGTAGAATTATTGTGTGTATATGCATAAGTGATACTTTCCTGTAGTTTTCTTGTGGTATCTTTGTCTGGCTTTGGTATCTGGGAAATGCAGGCCTCGTAGAATGAGTTGGGAAGTATTCTTTCCTCCTTTTCAGAATTGGTATGGTTTCTTTATTAAATATATGATAAAATTTGCCAGTGAAGCCTTCTGGGCCTGGTTTCTTTGTGGGAAAGTTTTTAATACTAATTCAGTTATTTTACTTATAATAAATTTAGTCAGATTTCCTATTTCCTCTTGAATCACTGGTGGTAATTGTATCTTTATACAAATTTGTCCATTTCATCTACATTGTCTAATTGCTGGCATAGCATTGTTCATATTATTTTTCCCTTATAAATTTTAAGTTCTGTGGTTGTTAGGTATATGACTGCTTTTATTCCTGATTTTTACCAATTTGTATCTTCTCTTGGTTAGTCTAAATAAAGTTTCTCTTTTATAGAAGATCTAACTTTTAGTTTTACTGATTTTCTTCATTTTGTTTTTTTAAATTTCATTGATTTATGCTCTGATCTTGATTTTTCCCTTCCTTTTGCTTGCTTTGGATTTAATTTGCTCTTTTTTTAATTTCTTGTGGTAGAAGTTTAGATTATTGATTTGAAACTTTTTTTCTAACATAGGTATTTAAATCCGTACATTTCCCTCTAGCCAATTCTTTATGCACCATAAATTGTTTTTATTCTCACTTAATTAAAATACTATCTAATTCCTTTTGTGATTACTTTGATCTTTGGATTATTTAGAACTGTGTTGTTTAATTTCCAAATACTAGGAAACTCCCAATTTTATTTCTGTTGTTGAGTTTTAATTTAATTCTGTTGTGACCAGAGAACATTTCAAGTGGCTTCAACTCTTTTACATTTATTGAGACTTATTTTATGGCTTAGTATTTAGACTCTTTTGACAAATGTTTCATATGTCCTTTAAAAGAATATCTATTCTGTTCTTGATAGGTTGAGGCTTCTGTAAATGTCAAGTTGATCACTTTGGATGATAGTTTGTTCAAACCTGTACCTTTGTTGATTTTCTATCTAGTTGTTTTCCATGATGTTTTGAGTATAGAAGGTTATTTACCTCCAGACCTTGTGGGCTAGAGAGACCTTTATAATTTTTGCCTCATCTAGCTAAACAACTGTCTAGAAACCCAAGTGAATGTCTACTGCTGCTGCTGCTAAGTCACTTCAGTCGGATCTGACTCTGTATTAGCCCATAGACGGCAGCCCACCAGGCTCCCCCGTCCCTGGGATTCTCCAGGCAAGAACACTGGAATGGGTTGCCATTTCCTTCTCCAATGAATGAAAGTGAAAAGTGAAAGTGAAGTTGCTCAGTCGTGTCCGACCCTCAGCGACCCCATGGACTGAAGCCTTCCAGGCTCCTTTGTCCATGGGATTCTCCAGGCAGGAGTACTGGAGTGGGGTGCCATTGCCTTCTCCAGTGAATGTCTACAGAGTACCAATAAAGAAACATTGTCAATTCAAATAATAGGGTGTATTTTAAATAAAGGTCTTCAGGTATTGGAGTTTTAAAAAAATAAATGTAGGTATATATATCACTGGATTATGTTTGTATTTCAGAATTCTCTGCTTCGTGGGAGGAATTCATTTACATTAGTAAAGTATTGGTCACTTAGTTGTGTCCAACTCTTTGTGACCCCATGAACTGTAGTTCACCAGTCTCATCTGTCCATGGAATTCACCAGGCAAGAATACTGGAGTGGGTAACCATTCCCTTCTCCAGGGGATCTTCCCAACCTAGGGATTGAACCTGGGTCTCTTGCATTGCAGATTCTTTACTGCCTGAGCCACCAGGGAAGTCCCTTACATTAGTAAATGACAAGCTTATACAGTACAAGGAAAACCATGGCGATTTTAGGACCTTGTTAGCAAGTCTCACTTTAGTGTTTATAGATTCGGCAAATCAAAGATTTCATTGCTTCCACCTTTCATTTGTTTCTTCTTTGTGCCATTTTTCTCAAGCATGGGTGTATTTTGTTTGATTCATTATTTGTCTCACACATAAGGTTGGATTATCCCACGATGGTCCCATTTCTGATTACTCTTAGATGTACTATAATGAAGCCACTTACACATTGGAATTTTAAATATAAGGAATTATAGAGGAGATTGAATCTATAAACTAAAGATAAAATTTGCCTTCTACAAATCTGATTCAAATTGGTAGACTAAACCTGAAGGCCGGTAGGTGAAATTAAGTATTTTCTAAGGTCTTTTTTCATACTGCCATTTAAGTAAATGAGTAATAAACAGAAGTAGGTGGTAGAGAAAGAAAACAAAAGAAATTAAAGGATCAATGAAATAGAAGTGTCCAGAGTAACTGCCACCCATAAATGCCAATCCATGAAAAATGTGTTTCCATTTAGAACTCACTAAAAATAGAAATAATTGTTTATTGTTTACGTATCTAGTTTCAAGATGATTTAATTGCTTCTTAGACCTCTCATTAAAAAATAAGTATATACTGATTGGAAAAGAGTCAAATAATAATACAGTAAGTAGCACATAAAAAGAAGAAATTTCTTCATTCATTGTCCCCCTCTCTTACAAACCCTCCTTATAACCAGCATTCTCTGTCTTGCTTTTTCACTCTCTCTTCATAGGAATAACCCTGTTAATCCCTGTTAATGTTCTATATTATAGTCAAGATGATTAATTGTTTTAGGGTATGGTAAATTGAGGCTATAGCCATAGGCAGTAGGGTCAAGCATCTTGACCTAAGAGGGTAGAAAGAGCTTACAGCAAGATGGGGTGAGGCTAATTCATTCTTAGTAAATGACAGCAACGAAGATGCCTGCATATATAGTTATAGTAATGTGGAAATGATATATCTGACTCCTGTATACATCTTTCATAGGCTGTTACTCTTTGTCTCTGCATTTTCTCTTTTAAGGGATCTTTGTTTTAATTATTTCTTTCTCTATACAAATTAAAGAGTGGTGATAAGAATTCTAGGCTGTCCATTCCCCCTAGTGATAGCCATACTGAATACGCAATGTATGGATTTAAGTTGAAGGAACACAAAAAGACATCTTCATGTCTTTTAGACATGAAGCTTTTAGAGGAGTAACTCAGGAGGGCTCGATCATTTATTCATCCATTCAGCAAATGGTTGTTGAATGCCAATTATGTGCTAGTCATTTTGGCAAGATACAGACAGTAAATGAATAAAATCTATGTCAAGTGGTGGTAAGCACTTGGATTCGTTTCCTAAGGCTGCTGTAATGAAGTACACCAACTAGCTGGCTTAGAATAACAAGTTTATTTTCTCTGTTCTGGAAGTTAGATGTTCAAAGTTAAGGTGTCAATAAAGTTGGTTCTCTCTAAGGACTCTTGGGAGAATCCATTCCGTGCCTGTCTCCTAGCTTTTGGTGACAGCTGGCAATCTTTGGTGTTCCTTAGCTTGTGGATGCATCCCTCCAGTCTGCCTCATCTTCAGCTGGAATTCTGTGTGTCTGCATCCAGATTTCCCTCTTCTTACATGAACACCATCTTACTGGCTCAGCACCCCCTCCCCCTTATGAACTCATCTGGACTTGATTACTCTGCAAGGACCCTATTTCCAAATAAGGTCACATTCTGAAGTTCTGGGAAGAACGTGAATTTGGAGGGAACCCTGTTCTACTCATAACAGCACCATCACTATAGAGAAAAATTAAAACAGGATAGTGGGGAGAAAGTGAATGCTGGGGTTGTTACAGGCTTGTGATTTTATGTAGAGGACCAAGGAAGGCTGGCTACTTGGTTGTCATTTAAACAGAGAATTGAGGAACGTGGAAGGTAGAGTGTGGTAGCTATCTCTGGGGAACACTTTGCAGCCAAGAGGGAGCATTGCCCAGGAGTATCGGGGAAGCCAGTGTGGCTGGAGGAAAGAAGCAGAGATGAGATCAGAGTGGTATCTGGGGCACATGTCATGTAGGGCCTCCTAACCTTTTGCTTTTACTCTGAGTGAAATGGGAAATTGCTGAAGAGTTCTGAGTAGAGGATGAGCTGATTGATTATGTTTTAAAAGGCACTCTGGATTATGTTTTAAAAGGCACTCTGGCTGCCCTGTTGAGACTGGGCAAGGTTGAAGTAGGTGGATGAGTTAGAAGGCCACTGCAGTGATCCAAGTGAGAGGCAGTGAAAAGAGGTCAAACTCTTTCTTGGCAGGTTTTGCTGATAGTCTGAAAATAGGATGTGAGAGAAGGAAACAAGTCAAGGGTGACTCTTAAGTATTTGGGCCTGAACAGCTGGAAGTTGTTGACATTTATTGAGAACATAAAGACATATTAAGTTGGTTATACAGGTCCTGACTTTAGGAAAAAGGCCTGGGTTGTAAATATAAATCTGGGAGAAGTCACTGTAGAAATGGTCTGTAAAGACATGAGAATAATGAGATTCTTGAGTAGGGGGAGGTGTGAGTTCTAGGGCACAGGTGGAAGGAGTAACTTAGATAGTAACACACACAGATAGTCTATCCAGAACAATAGGAAGGATGCAGAGTATGGGTGTAGGTGCAGGTGAGTTGACCGGTGTGAGGAGGAATTCATGGAAGAGGCTGGCAGATCTGAGCAATAAGAGGCTGGATAGGAGAGGGCCCCGAGAAAGGCATCCCAAGTGAGGCAGCAGCCAAAGTGATGGGGCGTCCTAGTGCCGTGAGCGTTAATAGGACTTTCTGCAGAAATAAGGGATCTTTGTTACTGCTGTTATTTTGCCTCTTGAGTTTACTGTTGATAAGTGTTTCTAACCACTTTGTACCTAGTTCTAAGTTTCTTTTACCTTTTAATCACTTTCTAATCCAGTTGTTTCATGTCTGTCTTTTCCTTTCCATCCTAAATATCACTACTACAATTTAGGCTTCCATCATTTCACCGTTGGACAGTTATAGCATCCTATATTAATTACCCTCAAAATTCTTATTGTTCATCTCATCCTATGTATTGGTACAGATTTAGCTTCTTATAGCACAGATTTGATTATGGGTCAGCCCTTCTTAATCACTCTGCGTGTCTTTGAAATTAGTCCTCCAGTCAAGACTTCACACAACCTGGTCGCATCCTGCCATTCTAGACCAGTATTCTACAGGTCCCCTCTGTGTACCCTGTGCTCAGACCACACTGGATGCCTGCTAATACTCTTGTGACATTCACTTTGCTGCCCTTCTGTATGAATGTCCCTTGTTTTTTCTCATCCCACCAGATCCTGGCTCCAACCCTGCAAAGAGATTCCTGAGATTTAAGAGCCCGTGTATCCTGGGATATTAATGCCCGGTAGTAGTTTTATTGTAATATGATTCATTATCAAAGATGCTGCCGCTGGTCTACGCAAATAAAACCTCCATTTGTTTTTATGCTCTCTGAGTACTGCCGGCTAGTAGTAATTTTTTTGTTTCCATCGTTGTCTTTAATAAAATAGTGCTTGGGAATCATCATGATTTGAATTTTTGAATTACAGCCAGATTAACCCTCAGGTTTTCTGGATTGAATTATAAATCTTAGCCTCATCAGAGAAGAAGCATCTCTGTATTTTGAGTTATAGAATATTATACAACTTTCTTCACAAAAATCAAAAACAGAGGGGAAAAAAATGGAAAAAAAAAAGAGGGGTCTGAAGGGTCCTTAAGAAAAGATACCAGATAAGCACAGGACATCATTATTTACCAATTTTTAAGAAGATTGATACATGGAGTATAGTTTTTAAATTTCTGGTTCTTGATATTCCATTTAAGAACTAGTCAGATTCTTGAGGCATTGTAAAGCTCTGTGTCCTGCCTCCCCCTCCTCTATCATCCCCAAAAGCACATTCAGCTAGCAGCCATCTGCTTCTCTCCTTGCTGAGGAGTCTGACTCATCACTCATCACTGTATCTCTTCAATTGATACATGAATTTCAGTTCCATTCGGTTACCAAATTTTAATTGGAGCCCACTGCTAGATTGGTCTCCTATTCCAGCATTTTCTCTTGGCTGCATTGTTTCTGTGTCTGCTTGGTTCCCTCTGCCTACTTCCTGTATGAGTTTGATGACATCCACTCGGGTATGAAGCTGGACAGATACTATAAAATTCCTGCAGTACCAAACACTGTCATCTTGCATTCTGCCTCTCTCCCACTACTCATCCAGAATGGAATCTAGATGCTTTAGTTCTGAATTCTTCTGTATCACTGTAGTATTTAGTATAATATCTTATTTTAGTATGCTTCGCCATCGTAGAATTTAAAATTTGTTTTAGGACCTTAGAAAATTATGAAGTTGCTCTTTCTCTGCCCTCTTCTGTCCTTATTCCCATCTTCAATGCATACTTCCAAGCATATAGCATGTACATTACATTAGTGAGCTGAAGATACCACTCTCTCATTTGATGAAAAGGACTTCCTTTCGTTTCTTCCTTAGGTTATTGTCATGCCCCAGTTTTGTGCTACTTAAAGTACACTTCTCTCTGGAAATGAAGGAATTAGTTAGACTAAAGAGTGGATGTTCTTTGGTCTTTAGTTAATTGCTATAAGCCTTGTAAATATGAACTGATAAACTTCAGGTTTCATGGGATGTATTTGGTGGGTCTTTAATAGTTAAATTGAATGAATAAATAGAATTTTTAATAAAAAATTGAAAGGCCATAGAATTCCATAAAACCCCCACCCACTGGCCAGCAAGCCTAAAAATTTCCAACTGACTTGGGGGCAGATCTAGTCTCACACCCAAGTTATTTAAGATGGGAAATATTTTTCATCCAGCATGAAAAAGTCTTGTCATCATGTTCCCTTTCATAAACTGATCTTGAAGGCAGTGGGCTGAACCAAATGCCATTTTTCTAGTTTCTCATTAGCTTACACTATCACTTGTTTTCTAGAGTGAGCTAAGACCAAGAGACCTTCAGAATCTTTCTTCCTGTGGCTACAAAGCAGGCCTCACAGTTAGCTCAAATGAAAACAAAAATAAAATGAAAGAGATCTCATAGTCTGCCGGACTGGAGTCTGAACAATAAAGACTTTGCATTTACTCTGCTCTTTGTGCCTGGGGTTTTAATTTAACACATCAATGAAAAGGCAGCATTTAAAAAGAGGGGGAAAACACCCAGCAAGACTTACTTTTATTAGTGCAATTTGTAAGAAATTACTGCACTTAATGAGAAAATCGTTAAGCATGAAAAAATGGGCTGTGACTTAATTTACGGAGCTTAAATGGTGAAGTTTTAATTGAGTTTTTTAGTTATTGGTAAGAAAAATAATAATAATAATAAAAAACAACTACCAGGGCTGTATCTGTACTGTTGAAGTGGTCAGTGCTTTTACACACCTCAGTTCAATTTCCTGTGCCACTGGTCATGCATGATATTATAGCTGTGGTATTCTCTGTCATATCTGCTGACTTTTTCTGTTCTTTCAAGGGAGGCAGGCAACTTCTTCTGTCTGCTACATGAGGAAATTTGGGGCAGAGAGTCTAGCAGAACAGTTTCTAAAAGGGGGAAGGGTGGGGCAGAGGTAAAAGGGCAGAGCTGTGTCCACTCCACAGTCCACCTGCTCAAAAACGAAATAGCAATTGAATGTCCCTTTCAGGTCCATAACGCTTATCCTTTCCCCCTGGTTCTTAGTTTCTCTTGTTGCTGCCAGTGATTTATTTTTCCCCAGTAAGCAGAGTTCATTAAAGACTGCAAAACTAAAAACAGGAATAATACCAGACCAAGAAGCACAAACATTCAGGACAAATTCCTGGGATCATAGATGCAAATTCTTTTGGAAGTAGAAGTCGAAAGGGTATTTAAAGAAATAAATCGGCACATCTTATGTCATTTAGAGGGAAAATATTTAGGATACCTTCTTTTTGTTCTTACATTCCCTGAAGTGCATTTGACTCCTTAAAGGTCATGAACACCATGGGAAGGGTTCAGTAATGAAGAAAAGTCCCATATACTTTATATTCCTTTATTATTTAAGTTAAAGACTGCTTTGTTAATTTCTGTCTCCTGCAAATATCTGATGTGTAAATGGGGCGTTCAACTCCTGTGGGTTCATGATAACACACTGTGCCAGTGGCCCTTAGATCCTCTGCTCACCCTTTCCCTATGTGCCTTGGGTCTGCGGGGAGGAGTCGGGTAGAGCCCATCCCTGCAGGTTGCATCTTCAGGCTCCCACAGCTACAGGCTTCCTACTGGGTTCACATCCTGGTGAGAAGTAAGGAGGGAGAAAGAAGCCAGGGTATTTCTCTTTCTCCCCACCCACCCCCAGCCCCGAGTGGGGCAGCATCTCCAAGTCCTCCATGGTTTCTGCCCCTATAGGACAGGCTTTAGTTACCCCTCCTCTTATCTCCTTTCTGCTCTGTTCTTGTTCCCCTGCGGTGCCAGGGGGTGCTAGAGGCTTCTTGCTATTTCTAATCTCTGGGTTACAGCATCCATTCTCAGTTGGCTTTACAGTTCTTTATCACCTGTGTTAACAGTTGCCTGCATTAAACTTCCTTGGTTAAATATTCAGTGATTTCTGTTCTTCTCTTTGGACCCTGCCTGATAACGCACAAAGCCTCCACCCACAATGGCCAGTTTATACCCTATTTGAGACACAGGGAAGCCTCTTTGTGACTGATTTTTGTTCCCTGTATTAAAACAGACTTGTTTTCTTACCAGGCAAATGTTTCTTGTTAACTTTTTGCTTTAAAAACAGTGATAGTAATTTATATGTGGATTTCATTGGCTATAAACTGGACTACTCACTTAGATTTTTATTTGTTACTGAAAGATGTTACTCCTTTTAATTCTCTTAATGACTGACCTGATCATATACTTTTTTTATTTAAATGCTAGATTTTTTATTGTCACTTTATTTTCTTTAATAAAGATGCCATTATTATTGACTATGTAAACTGTTGAACATTTTTAAATGATTTGACTGCTGACATCTGTAAAATGTGCACCTCTTCAATAATTAAAATTCACATAAGGGCATTGAGATCACAAGAAGAATTAAATTGAGAAACATCCTGAATGATGCCTGGGTTCAGCAAAATCATTTGCGATAGCTTTCTAGTCCCTTATACATAACGTGTGACGGTTGAGTGAACTACTGCTCTTTTGGCTCTGTAGGATAGAGGGGAAAAAACTCTCAGTAAATGACTTTCTTTTACTTTGTTGGAAACATCTTTGCAGAAAAGAGAGGAGTAAGTAAATGTCAAGTCAGAGACCAGCAAGCACATGGCCCCAGATGGTCATGACTGAGCAGCAGCAAGAGGGATGATTCATTTTGTAGAACTTTGGGGGGCTTCCCTGGTGGCTCAAATGATAAAGATTCTGCCTGCAATGCAGGAGACTGAGATTTGATCCCTAGGTTGGGAAGATCCCTTGGAGAAGGGAATGACGATCCATTCCAGTATTTTTGTGTGGAAAGTTCCAGGATGGGGAGCCTGGTGGGCTACAGTCCATGGGGTCGCAAAGAGTCGGACAGGACTGAGCAACTATCCCTTTCACTTTTGGAAGGTGTTGAAGGTTTTCTGGAGAGAGAGAAAAAGCATACATTTCAGATTAAAACAAAAAAAATACCACCGTTTTCCTCTTACATAACACTTTTGAATCTTGATAAGATTTTAATATAACACTAAAGTATTATAAGTATGAAAACTCATTTTGTGTATCAGTGATCTGTACTCATGTCAGATTCTAGATTAACATATTAATGCCCCTATTAAAAACCTCAAAATCCAGAACAGACAGATTTGAAATCCAGAATAGACATCTTGATTTTGAAGACTTCTTGAGATAAATGACAGCCTTTGCTTGAATACTATCCTAACATGGATGGCCCTTCCAGTGGCCATATTTTATATTAGCTGCTAATGAGTATTATTGAGCCTCTGAGTAATTCTGAAAAAGCATTTTCGTGAATTATAGTTGGGGCTGTGATTTACTGAGCGTGAATACTGTGATTGATGTGGAAGCAGAGGAAAGCACCCCAGTCCTCAGCATTTCCTATATGAGGAGTAGGAGAGAAGGGGGCATCAAAAGCATAATCCAGCCAGAGTTAGATTACTTTTGTCAGCCACTTCTGCATTTTTACATTTATTAAAAATGGCAGGGAAATGCCACCAAAGTTTGGATGAGAGGGTCCCTCATCCACATCCCATTCTGATATTCAGTATATTAGAGCATCGTCCATCACATCTATTCACTGGTGTTAAAAGGTTCATTATAATCAGTGAACCACAAAATAGTCTAGGTAGGGGGCCAGATGCACAGGCCACATAAATGATTGTTCCGAGAAGGATAGAGTCTGGTTCTGTGTATTCACTGGGTTTGTCTGAAGTTTGGGTATGTTTATCCACCTGCATTCCTGAACCTTCTAGGGGAAAGGACAGAACAGTCTAACATGGAAATAAGAACACTAAATCCACATGGGCCCACAGATACGTAAGGATGTCATTCTTAAATGGAAACTGAGTATTGAGACTGCTACTTCCTTCTCTTTGGTATTCTTTCTTATCCATATCATTATTGCAAGTGGATTATTGGCTTTCATATTTGCTTTATTTTAGTTTCTTTTGAGTATTTTTTTTCTATAAGGTGTGTGTGTGTGTGTGTGTGTGTGCGTGTGTGTGCGTGTCATCAAAATTCAAGATAAGGATGGTGCAGAGACTGTTTTTTGCAGAGCAGGCAGCACTGTCTGGTTGTTTCATGGGCTCCCGGGCCCAAGGACACCCTGTGTTTTAGAGTCCTTTATCTTCTGTGCTCATTACACTCTTTTCCTTGCAGAATTTATGTAATAATAATGTGTGATATTATGTATGTAACACGTTATAACACAGTAGACAATTCTCCTCTTCAGATAATTTCTTCTCTTAGTATCTGTGGTCCCATACCCTCCTGACTCTCTCCTGCCTCCCTAACCATCCCTTCTTGGCCTCCTTTATCAGCAGCCTTTCCTCTGTACAGCCTCTGAATCCTGAGGTTCCTTAAAGGCTTGGTCTTGAACCCTTTTTTTCCTGTACTTTCTCTGTCCTGCCCCAGCTCCTCACGCACACTATTCACTCTCCTTGGGACGCCCTTCCCTTCCACCTCTCCTCCTCTTTCTTCGCTACTCCTGGCCATGGACTCCACGCGCTGGACCGTGTCCTTTCCTCCACATACACCCCGTGCTTTCCCACCTCTCTGCTTTATACTTTTGCTCATTCTGTTTTTTGGCTGTCTGATAGCCAAATTCTACTTTTCCTTCATTGCCCAGCAAAAAAGCCATGTTAATTCACAAATCTTTCTTATAATCACCAAAGAGTTTTTAAAATTCAGATTAGTTGATATATTTCTGTACCATTCAGTGCTCTTCATGTTGACCTCTGTTACTATTTTTATGTATATGTGTTATATTCTCTATTAGCGTGTAAACTCCCCACAGGCAAGGATCTTATCTTCAACTTAATTGTGTTTCCTATAGAACATAGTATAGCATCTTATATGTTGCAGTTACACAGTAAATATGTACCAGGCTAAATTAAAATAATCACTGTATCAAGCAAAGAGAAATATTACAGCTTTACATTATAACTTGCGGAGATTTCCTCATCCACATTTCAAAAGAAATGAGAAATGTGATGTCTCTGGGATTATTGCCCTTGGCCTTTAAAAATTCTCATTTGTGCCCAGATAGGAAACGCCGAGTGAACTTGCTATCAGACTATCTGAGAAAGTAGGCTGCTTGAGTGGAAATACCAAACATTTCTCTTACTTTCCCTTTCCAGGCTAAAAGAAGGAGATAGCTTCTGTTGGTCTCAGCTTCTTGTTGATAGTTTTCTGCTCTGCTTACTGATCAGGGTTGTATTATTTAAAACTTTGTTTCAAAAGTCCTATCCAAACATTCCTTCTCTGCTTTGAATCACAGTTGGATGTTAATTCACTGCTGTAGGGATACATGGGTAAAGATTTCTGAAATTTCAGAAAAGTGTTTTCTTTAATCCCTCAAGTTGGTTAAGTAGTTCGTTGTGATGGAGATCATAATCTCCTATTTGGTAGAAAAGATGAAATGGTTACCAGGATGTTTTCACTTGCTGCAAAATTATTATATTAGGAAATACTTCATCCAGTTTTTGAATCCTTTCCACATGCTATAGGATCCTTGGCAAATAAGTTGATGGCCCTGCATTTCCTGTCTTTCATAAGGTATTGAGCAGTGCTCCAGTCACTGGGATTCAGCTGGCGGCCTTTAGCCTTTATAGGGAAGCCTTGAAAGTAGTTTTCATTAGTACTGAAGGCACACATGCGTAACTATGGGAAAGCTCAGATGAGGTCACAACAATGGCACATGTGCACTCTTAGAACATCTTGACCATTCAGCACAAATTGCTGAACAGCCAGCTAGCGAGCAGTTTCAGGAAACAAGTAAGAATGAGCCTTTAGGTCATGACTTGTGCCTGTCTCCTTGGTTTGTTCTTCTGCACAGATCATAAGGGTCTGTTTTGACCTGCTTAACCACTTTAAGTTCCCTGATGACTTTATGTTTTAATTTCCTCTGCTTTTTTAAATGAAGAATGTTTTGTTTATGAGGCAGTCTCAAATTGCAGCCCACCTTGGAAACCATAACGTTATTAATGCATTTCCTCTTTCTGTATCACTTATGACGTTGCTTGCTGACCATTATCATTTGTTAAGTATCTATGGCTTCATAGAGTGCTGAGTACCTTAGAGACTCTTGAGATTCAACTAAGGGCAGAAGATAAGTAGCAATGATTTTCCATTCTATAGGGATATTACTAAATTAAGTTGAGGGCTGGTCTTTTCTAATGTGACCTGTGATTGGAAGAGGGTGGAGTGTCCCTGGCTGATTATTTTTCTTTGTCTGACACTATTTGACATTTATCCTGAGTGGAATTAGGGGAGGAAATAGAAGATATGTTTTTTATGATGTTATCAGGAAATGCACTTTTGAAATACCCAAATGGTCCCTAAATTTTGGGGGGTAAGTAAAAAGCAATAACAGCTTAATGTTTGAAATTCCAAAAGAAATATTTAGCTATAATTCTAAGCACTTAAGAAATTTTATTTCTTGACAAATGTCAGTATTACCCAAACCTTTTAAATGTAGACTTTTGAAATCAGCATTCTGCATTTCATCTTTCCTTCCCATCCAGCCCCTTAAAAGAAGAATGGCTTTTGTGCAAACAGACCACAAGTGAGGCTCTTGATCCATAAAAACACACTACTATCAGGCACACAGGAGCATCCATTCTCTCTAACAAGCGTCACTCAGATTGAGGAAAATAAATGTATTGTCTTATGTTCTAGCGAGTCACCAGCTAACAGATCACATCGAGCAGTTTTTGGATACTAACGAAACACTGTATTTCATGAAGAGCATGGACTGCATCAAAGCCTTCAGGGAAGAAGCCATTCAGGTAACTCTGTCCTGTGTCCTCTCCCTAAACAGTTGGCCGCCGTCACAGGGGAGAGGCATACAGCAGCCCGCAGGTAAGCCTAGGCTTTGAAAATGGGCATCCTTACTGTGACGAGCAACACATGCCAAGAGGAGCAGGAAAGACCAGCTCATGCTGCTACTGCTGTCATTTCCGAGGGAGAATAAACATGGGTGGGTGACTGGGATGTTGTATCCCTCCAAGTTAGCTTTTTATTACACTATAGCCCTGGCTCTATGATTTCTACTTAGTGAGCCAACCAAATTTCTCTTCTATTGGATTCTGTTTGGCTAACTATTTTAGGGGAATGGGTGGAGAAAATACAGTTAGATAATTATTGAGAGGATTGATGAATGACCAAATTACTTCTTGAATTGTTTAGGTAGTTCCAAAGAGTGATAAGAAAATAAAAATATTGTTAAAATTAGAATGGGATGAAAGATTCAGAAGTAGATAAACCAAATGCCCTACAGATCAATATCAGTTTTATCAAATATCAAATTTTGGCCAAATGGAGTCATTATAAGACTAAGGATGACTCAGTCAGCTGGAGAAAGATCTGCTTAGCTGAAAAGGTAGTGGAAGTAGTTTTTAGCGCACACACCCCCACTGCCTGGATAGCGTGTCTGATAACACTTCTGCACACTGTCGCCACCGCATGTCTTTAAACCACCAGGTCACTGGGCTCCACAAAAGAAAGAGAGAAAGGTGGAAGAGGAGCCAAAGAGGCCTTAGAGACATATCAGTCAATCTTAATGACCTTTTTTAAACTAAAAATATAAAAAGAAAGTTGGGAATATGTGAATACTGACTGGTTATTACTCTTATTATTAATTTTTTGTGAGTTTTTTAAGTCTATATTTTAGATATTGCATATTTATAGATGAGCTAATATGGTTGAAATTTGCTTCAAAACAATCCAAGAGTCGTGGGAGAAAGTGAGGGTATAGATGTTACAAGGGTGATGGGTGCACAGCATCCACTAAATTGCTCTGTTTTTGTTTGAATTTGTCTATATTAAAACCTAAAAGAACAAAGTACCAGGCCACGAAAAAACCTGGGTAGCTATGGAAATTTCTGTGCCTTCAACAGATGGAAAGGTTTACACCTCCTAGCAAACGATGCTGAAATTTGCCAAAGAAGAACATTTTATGTGTTTTTAATAAATATGGTGGATTTGTGTGTGTGTGTGTATATATATATATAACGCTTTGGGGTGAATTATGTTTCTGTATGAGCTCTGACCTGCCACCTTCCCTACCCCCACACGCTCTTGCAGTTTTCAGAAGAGCAGCGCTTTAACAATTTCCTGAAAGCCCTTCGAGAGAAAGTGGAAATTAAACAATTAAATCATTTCTGGGAAATTGTCGTCCATGGTAAGGTGTCATTTGTCTTTTTCTTCAAATAGTTATGCTATATTTTCCAAGTTTAAGTTCTAAATATAAATTATATTGTGTGATGTGTTATGTGAGGGCCTGATGACGTCCCGTGTGGATTTTTCCATGTAGATTTGGGAAATACTCAGTATTTGGTGAACTGAAAATCTTGATTAATAAGCAGAAATACAAAGTGATAAATAATAAGTAAACATATAAGTCCCATCTTAAACTCTTTCTGTAGCGTGGCCCTTTCATGACTGTGCCTTTCTGTTTGATGACCGAAGAAGCTGTATAGGCAGTCATTGATCCCTGTCTCAGATTCTTAGACCTGTAAGTCCTGCTGGATCCATAGCACTTTCATTAATCTCCCCCACATTTTACTTCCTCCATCTTTCATTGCCATGTTCTTGGGCATTTTATATTAGCCAACCAGTGTCTTCATGCACCAAAGCCACTCACTTATTCACAGTGACGAATGCAAATAAAACATAGAAACAGGGCAACAAACGTTCTTTCACTTTTAGGCTTGTTGTTTGATTTCCATCATGCCCTTTGCCCATTTCCTTTAACCTGGTTTGATTTTCTTTCAGAATCGAAACACAAGATATTACCTGTTAAAAGTACATATTATGAAAACGATGATGTTGCAAAGTACAAAACTTCTTACTTGAAGTAGAGCCCCCAAATTAGTTTCAACCTGTCCTTCTGTGCAAACTCTGTAAAAAAGGAGTCACATGCCTATCTCTCTAGCTTCTAACAGGCAGTTTTTCGTCACACAGACAACCATTTCCCTGACAGTTAATTTTTCAGCCCTTTTACTTCTACACTGGGGAGCAAAAGCAATTAGAATAAGTGGTGAATTGGGCTTACTCAAATCACTTTTGTGTCTCTGCTGTCGACCCAGTAGATGAAAGAGATTGGTTTTGGTAGCTATTGAATGCCTCCGGTATATTGCTTGCTGAAAAGAAATTTGCAGGACATACACAAGATATATATATATATATATATCTCCTGTTGAGAGAATACACATGACCTTGTGCCATTTCTAGGTACAAATGGATGTTAAATGCATGTGCTTTTCTGAGAGCATTTCGTGCATTAACCATTTGAGACAGAAGAAAATCTTAAGAAGATAAAACTAAAGGGTAGATTTTCCATCCTTGATTTGCTCTCACTGAGTTAAACTCAACACTCTAGGCTAAATGATAGGCAAGATCTTTGTAAGAGCGTGTTTCCTTCTGACCTTAGCTTTCTGCCATTCCATCAATAGCTGGTCACACTGCTAGAAGTCAGAAAGTCTACAGATTCCCGTATCTGGAACCTAATGGGTTTGGACCAAAGCATAGTTACTCAATTTGCATTTATTTACTGAGCTCCTGCTATGACATACACTGAGGGAAATAGAAGGATGAATAAAATGTAATCCCTGCCCTAGAGAAAGTATAATCTGTTAGGAGGGATAAAATATTTACAGTCATACAGGATACAGTATGGTGAGAGCTATTTCAAAGGGATAAACAAAGTGATCTGAAGAGTTCTAAGGGAGAGATCGAATCAAGAAAGACTTCACACAGCAGGTAACATTTGTGATGTGGCTTTCATTTTCTATAAGCAAACATAGGAGAAAGGGTGATGGAAGATGGAAAAAATGATGTGAGTTCAGCATCTTTCATAAAGCTTTATATTTCCTATAGAGAAGAGCACCTTTATATTAATAATTCCAAAAATCTCCCATGCAAAGCTGGGAGGAAGTATGGTGGAAAGGAAGGTGGGATTGGGCTTGAGTCTCTGTACTTGAATTTTCCTCTGTGAATTACTTTATAGATGGAGTTACTCTGATCACCAAAGATGAAGCCCCTGGAAGCTCTGTCACCACTGAGGAAGCCAAAAAGGTATTGCGGGGTAGCTCCCTGTCTTTAGATGAATTATTGTGGTGGAGATTATTTTCTTGGTGCTCATTCTTCCTTGAAGAAGTAAAATTCTAGGGGTAACTAGATTACTGTACCGTTCTTTACTCAACCAACAGGCAAATTGCTTCAGCTGCAGCATCCTTAGAGGAGAAATTGTAATCTCATTCAGTTTGCCATACGCTACGATAATGTTTCTAGAACTCACCTACAGTTGCACTTCAGTACCTCTAGAGTTTGTGATCCATAGTAGACCCTGGTTAAGGCTAGGAAATCCGTCTAGCCCAGTGATCCCCACTCAGGCCACACATTAGTCACCAGTGAGTTATTTTTAACAACAAAAAAAGACTTCATATTGATTCAAATGGTCAACATACTTGGTGTCTTCCTATGTGGAGGATGAGCATTACATCTGATTCAGTTGTGAGTCAAAAATATACAGCTGTTCAGCTCAGTTCTTCTTCATTATACTGCATATTTGTGATGAAATTTCAATGAAATTAAATTGAGTAGCTCAGAAGTATATTGTTCATAACATCCAGTGTTATTTACAGTCGGTGGTTGACCCAGCCTTGCTAGTACAACACATGGCAGCCGTCAGTTATGTACTAAGCCTCTGCTGTTTGCTGGGCCCTGTACTGAACGATAAAACAGCACCCCGCCCTCTAGAGACTCAGTTGCTTACAGGGTAGCAGAAGGAAGCATTGGAGACTCAAAAATTAACTGCCCGGCTAAGGAGAGCTTGGTCAGGGACTGATGAACAGGAATCTAAGGGAATAGCGGAAACAAGGCCAGAGATGTTCATCTATGGGCTAAACGCAGGCCAAAGTTTAAAAATCTTGAATTTTCAGCTCAGAAAACACATTTGGCAAAAACCATGACATGGTTTGGCAAAGAGATTAGAATATACAAGATTTTTTATTAAGCACTCTGCCTGGCAAAAGCATTGTGTTAAAGAACAGATATGGCCCCTGCTCTCAGGAAGTAAGATCTCAGAATTTAAAAAGCATTCTTCAAGATGCTGACTGTTGTCTCAAAGAAAGATCTGTGATGTCTGTACCCGCTGCTGCCACAGTCAAGACTGAGTACTGTGGGCCTCAGAGTGCCCTTTAACTGGATTTGTTATTTTATACAATGGCATGATAATACTTCCCCCTTGAACTAGGGGGTGTCATTCAGGGCTCTGCAGAGAGAACCAATACTGTGTGGGGGGAGGGTGTGGAGGGGGGACTGATTCATTTTAAGGAACTGGCTCACACAGTTGGGGGGCTGGCAAATGTGGAATTTATAGAGCAGGCCAGCAAGCTGGAAATTAAGGCAGGATTTCTATATTACATTCCAGGGGCATAATTCCTTCAACTGATTGGATCAGGCTTACCAACATTATTGAGGGTAACCTTCTTTACTTAGTCAGCTGATTGTAAATGTCAGTCACATTCATAAAATACCTTCACAGCAACATCTAGTGTTTGCCATAACAGCTGGGCACCATAGTATAGTGAAGTTGGCACAAAATCATGTAGAGTGAAGGCTTATCAATCAGCTTTTGGTTAACAGGTAAAATAAGGCAGATAGTTTCATTTTAATCATTATTGCATTCAAAAAAATCTGTCATCCAGCTGAGAGTTGAGTACGTTACAGTTTTGGGAGAAAGCGGAAATCCCTGACCTGAAAAGGCAGTCTTTTCCCCCAAGCAGTACCTCTTAACCGAAGGTGTCAGAGTTGAGTGAGGCCAGAATACAAGAAAAGGAAGAAAGCTAAGAAGGGATTATGTGCTTCCTGCAAGTGTGTCTGGGCCTTAGTCTTTGTTGCAAATGTAATACCACCTTTGGAATTAAAGAGCACAGAGCATAACCATCAGGAATTTTAATGTCTGGTAATGAAGCTGCAGAGAAGAATTTCAGTGAAGACTAGATATGGGTGGGTATCCTTACATGATTCTAATATCAACAGAACTGATTGCAGTTGGTTAAGACAAGTCCGAAAACATCACCATGTTTGAAGAGAGAGAAAGCACGGTCAGCATAGCAGAGTGAAGCTTGCTGTGGTGACTGACTCTCGGCACACACTCGGTCACGTCTGACCCGAAAGATTATGCTTTTGTGTCTGCTTCGGTATCACAGGAGCCCTTTTTTTTTCCAGAATGAAAACT
The DNA here is from genome assembly GCF_029407905.1 of Bubalus kerabau. Lineage (NCBI taxonomy): Eukaryota > Metazoa > Chordata > Mammalia > Artiodactyla > Bovidae > Bubalus > Bubalus kerabau. Next base: position 158,305,058 of record NC_073626.1, read on the forward strand.
TAGTCCTCTATGTTAAAAAAAAAAATTTTAATGCCACCTGTTGATTTTTGGAGAGAATTGTGGAAGGGAGAAGGTACATATGGATGATAATGGGGAGAATTAGTACAATTCTGGCTCAAGGAAGTTGATTCCTTGTGGTTTTAATAGGAGAGACATGCTTCAGCTTTTTCTCTTAGCCAAGTTATGGAAGTATTATCAGTTTTGACCACACAATAAAATACTCATTTACATTTTCTTCAAACAACTGTTATGTTTGGTCACTTCCCAAAGAATCAGTTACAGAAACTTGGCTGTAATCAGACATTGAAGAACAATCCTCATAGTCCATTAAAATTCTTTCAAGATACTGACCATAAGTTATTTAAAGTTGGTACACTGTCACATTATTGCTGTTAAATGATGATTTGAAAGGAAATATTATTCAGGGATGCCCATTTTAAATGAAAATTAAATCATGACTTTACACTTGCCCATCTTAAGGACAGCTGTTTCCCTCTGATATATTCTAGAAATGTGTGGATTTTATGATTCTTTGAGAATATAGGTAAGTCATTCCTGCTGTAGAAATAGAAAGTTCTCTCATGACATAAGCTTAGACAGTCACTTTTCCTTTCAGTAACTGATACCTCTGTTTGATTTTGAAGCGTAGATATAAATATAACTCCTGTTTTCCACTCGTGAATTCTTTCACTTTTTCTGTTTTCTGGTAGTTAGTTAGACATGCCATTAATGTTTGATGTTTGTATATGTATTTTTCCTCCAGTTTTATTTTGTTTCTTTTTATTGAGTTAACATTGCTCTATACCATTGGTAAATTACAGCATTATATTTCAACTTCTGTGTACACTACATGCTCACCACCAAAAGTTTAGTTTCTATTCATCCCCATACAGTTGACCCTCTTTACCCATTTCACCCTCCCGTCATGCCTTCCCTTCTGGTAACTACTAGTCTGTTCTCTGTATCTATGGGTTTGTCTTTGTTTCATTTGGTTTGTTCATTTGTTCTGGTTTTGTTTTATATTCCACATATGAGTGAAATCGTACAGTGTTTATCTTTCTTCATCTGACTTATTTCACTTAGCATAATCCTCTCAAGGACCATATTTCAAAAAGATATATACACCTTGGTGTTCACCACAGCATTATTTATGATAACAAATATCAGAAAAAAAAAAAAAAAAAACACCTAAGTGTCCATTGATGATGAATGAGTGAAGAAGACATGGTATACATACACAATGGAATACTACTCAGCCATAAAAAGATGAAGTCTTGCCATTGGCGACAACATGGAGAGCACTTTGTAGCTCCTGTGCACCCTTTGTCTGTCATCTCATTCACAGGGCTTGGCTCTGTGGTGGGTAGGAGTTGTGCCTGTTTATCCTGCCATATTCCAGGAGCATCACAATCCAGGACCAGGCAACCATCCATGGTCCATGAGAGACCTGGACTTGTAAAAGGTCAAGAAAGGCTGATTCTTCATTCAAAGTTTGTCATCTTTATAAAAAAATTTTTTTTAATTTTTTCCTCCTAACCTGTGTTAGGGTTAAAACAGTGGTTCTCAGCCAGGAGTGATTTTATACCCCAGGAGGTATTAGCATTGTCCAGAGACATTCCAGGTGGTTACAGCAGGGGGCATGCGACTGACTTCTAGTAGGTAGAGCCCCTGACAACAAAGAATGATGAGAAGCCTTGGGCTAAAAGATTAAACAAGTCAGATTCTTTACTAAGGCAGAGGATATTGGCTTAAGTTGTATAGAATTTTATTCAGCTGGAAGGAATCCTAATGATGATCTAGCTGAGTTTTTATTTTTAAAACTGAAAGCTTAAAAGGAAGCCTGATACATAAAACAGAGAAGGGTGATACTTCTCCCTTGATGGATAGTGGGAGTGGAAATTTGGGGTTACCCATGCCCTGAGGACTTAGAAGAGCCCTCAGGGAACAGAACCTGAAAAATACTGATCTGGTCCAAACTCCTTATTTTATATACACATGAAGAAACTTAGGGCTGAGACATAAAATAATGTACTTACAATCTCATAGTGTCACTGGCCAGGAACCCAGTGGTGGAACTGAGCCCCAGCCCTCCATTCTTTTTACTCCATATTAAGAGCACAGAGAGGAAAGATGATTTATTCCCGTGGCTTTGGAATATTGTTTCTCACAGGATTCCAAGGTTGAGATTTGTCTAAATAATCATTTGATACAAACTCTTATGGGGGGAAAGGCATCATTTTAGCACTTTTTTCCTTATAAGTTGCCTAATCTAGCCTTCTTTATTGCTGTTGACATTTATTGATTTTTCCATCTTAGCATCATAGATGCTCAAAGCTTAGTGATCTGGTCATTTTCCAGAGGCAGTCTAGAGAGGTGAAGTTGACTTTCTCAGTGTCACAAGTTCATGGCCAGCAGAATTGGTTAGAGTCCAGACTCTGAACTCTATGCGTTTTTATGCCTCCACCATAGAATGCCACCAGCCACATGTACCTAAAAGATTCTCACACTCCCTCTTCCAAAAAAGATCCCCAAAGCATTGTGAAAGATTATAAGATTAGAATTAAGAATCATTTCTTGAGAACAGTTGTCTCTGACTGCTGGCCGCTGTTGGACCCCATGATATTTTCCTTTGTTCTTTTCTTCCTTTTCTGCCTTAAATCCCTAGTGAAGTTCTATATGTTAGTACAAGAAAAGCAGTAATTAAAAGGTCACATTGTTACTTTATATTTGTTTAGAGCTTGAAATTTTTAAGATATGATTTTAAAATTTTTTTTGAGCTAGAACATACAGTAAAAGCACAAATCTCAAATAAGAACATTGTTAAATTCTTACATAGTCATATATCTGGGTGCTGACCACCCAGATAAAAATACAGAGCATTTCCAAAACCTCAGAAGGCTCCCTGATACCCTGCCCAGTATTCTGACATCTGTCACTTGAGAGTAGTTAGCCTAGCTCAACCTTCATATAATTGGAATCGTGCCTTTTATGACTCATCCATGATGTTAAAGTTGTTCATTCTTTATTACAGCTATGTAGTATTCTCTTTTGTGGTTATACCACAATTTTTTCATCCATTCTAATGACAGACATTGGTTGTTACTAAACACTGGCAACTGGGATATATGCTACGGGTATTCTTGTGTCTGTCATTTGGTAAACATATATTGAGTGTATTCCTAGGAATTGGAACATAAAATCTACAATTCCACAAGGCATTTTTTTGTATCTTTTATTTCATCTGAGAAGCAGTGCAACCCCAAGAGATAAATGAGGTCAGTAGTAGTATTCCTATTTTATTTTTGAGGAGAGCTAGTATAGAAGGAGAAGGGAATGGCAACCCACTCCAGTACTCTTGCCTGGAAAATCCCACGGACGGAGGAGCCTGGTAGGCTGCAGTCCATGGGGTCGCTAAGAGTCGGATACAACTGAGCAACTTGACTTTAACTTTTCACTTTCATGCATTGGAGAAGGAAATGGCAACCCACTCCAGTGTTCTTGCCTGGAGAGTCCCAGGGATGGGGGAGCCTGGTGGGCTGCCGTCTATGGGGTCACACAGAGTCAGACACGACTGAAGCGACTTAGCAGCAGCAGCAGCAGCAGTTATAGAAAGGTCAAGTGGCTTACCCAGGGTTACTGGGAACAGACAGTGCCTCGATTATATGGTTCTTTTCCCCCACACTGGTTTGCAGATTTCTCTGCTGAACTGTATTCCCTATAAAGCATGAAAATAGCATTAATGAAACCTAAGTATGTGTCATTTTAAACAAAATACATGCAAACAGGTTTTCATTCTTCGTGATGCTATTGTATATCTAGACCTTGGTGTTGGAATAAGCTCGATGGAAGCCATGTGTTTTCAATTTGGGGATTGCTAAAGGCCTTCTGTGTGGTCGCACAGAGTCGGACACAACTGAATCGACTTAGCAGCAGCAGCAGCAAGGGCCTTAGGACAAGCTGATTTTTAGTTTTTAGTCTTATGGAGGAATAGGACTGGAAGCTTCTGTGTAGAAGTGATTGATGCAGTTTCTCTGCTTGTGGCCAGGATTGTATTTCAGTGTACCTGAGAAGTAGAGGTTTATCCATCTCATAAAGATCTCCAAGTAAGAAGGTTCTTTCTTGGTAACCGCAAATACATGATGAGGATGGAGGACTGTGTCACACAACTGCTTTTTTTCTATTTGTCCTCTTTTTTCAGCATATTGCAGAGAGAAAGAACATAAAAAAAATCAACTGTTGACTCGTGCCCCTTGTGGCTGCATTCAGAGAATCTGTTGCTTTTATTGAGAAAACAGGCCAGTTGTTGAATTCTCTGCTTTATCTCTAGCTTCCCTGTCATGCACAGCCTGGAAATTACTTGTAGTTAAAAACTCTGATGGTGAGGAGTGATAAGTGTAAGAGATCAGCTTTGCCTGGGGCTGTGGGAAGGATAATGGATGGCAGCCTGCTCTTAGCTGTAAATTGCTTAAGCAGAAATGTAAAGTAGATCTGTCAGGAAATCAGCTCCAGATGTTTAGCACTTGATGGAAAGGAGAGTTTATTTGCCGCCGTTCCTTTCTTCCTGGAATTTGGCCTCATCTCAGAGACGTGCCATTTATGTTTAATGGTATATACTATGGTCATATTGTGCAGGCAGTCCTATCTGAATTTATCCTGTAATTGCAGTGTGAAAGGGGCTTTGCAGGTGGGATGGGAATGGGAATTGGAGCTTTTAGAGACTGTGTGCCAAAAAGCATTAGGGATTTTCTAGATTCATCAATGGTTTAGTCACTAAGTCATGTCCGACTCTTGTGACCCCATGAACTGTAGCCTGCCAGGCTCCTCTGCCCATGGGATTCTCCAGGCAAGAAGACTGGAGTGGGTTGCCATTTCCTTCTCCAAGATTCATCAATGCGTACCTACTATGGGTCAGGTTTCTAAGGGGGTAATACAAGATATAGCAGACTACAAAACGATTAAGACCACAGAGTTTGTGTTTGAAGGTACCAGTCACTTGTAGGCCCCAGAGGCTTCTGGTAAGACACAGCTCTACTTTTTTATTCTTTTCTCACCTAAAGGATACGTCTTTATCTTTCAGGCTGATGTTCTTGATGTAGGGTAAATCAACTGGGGGTTAATGATAGTAGGAGAGGAGCAAAATAAAAATCGTTTTTAATATTGATGATAATTAGAATCATAAATAAAGATTAATTTGGGAATCCAGGAGCAGAGTCTGACCTTTAGATGTAAACCAGATGCAGATGCACGTGTGGCTTGCTGACTCATTTATCTCTATGTGGCTCTCGGGTATATTCATTTATAATCAACCCGAATAAGTAAGTAGAGTTGATGATATGAATCAGTTCCGTTCTGTTCCAGGCTGTGCCTCCACTGCTAGCATCTTCTGTCTCCTAAACCACAGATAGATTCCCAGCACTGACCACAGTCCAGTTCAGAGTCAGCAAAGGGCTATAGAAAGGTGTATACATGTCCTTAGGGAAAGGTGAACTCCTTAATCTCTCAATCAGAATTGAAGTCAGTGATTGATGAGGTGGTTTTGACTGAGGGGGAAAAAGTCCAGGAGGGAGGATGAGTCAAAAACAGACTGTCATAGCCACATCTAGGCACTTACGCGGCCTTGCCCGGCTCTGCACGTGCAGCCTTCCTCTTGCCCTTCTTACCCACGTGAGTGAGTTTCAGCACACAAGGAATTAAAGGACACACAGCACTTGCTTCCTGAGACTTGTTGTATACAGCCTTGTATTTTAACTGTGACTTTAGTCTGTGGTGTAAGGAGACATCAGTTCAGTTCAGTTCAGACGCTTAGTTGTGTCCGACTCTTTGCGACCCCATGAATCGCAGCACGCCAGGCCTCCCTGTCCATCACCAACTCCCAGAGTTTACCCAAACTCATGTACATCGAGTCAGTGATGCCATCCAGCCATCTCATCCTCTGTCATCCCCTTCCCCTCCTGCCCCTAATCCCTTCCAACATCAGGGTCTTTTCCAATGAGTCAACTCTTCGCATGAGGTGACCAAAGTATTGGAGTTTCAGCTTCAGCATCAGTCCTTCCAATGAACACCCAGGACTGATCTCCTTTAGAATGGACTGGTTGGATCTCCTTGCTGTCCAAGGGACTCTCAAGAGTCTTCTCCAACACCACAGTTCAAAAGCATCAATTCCTCGGCGCTCAGCCTTCTTCACAGTCCAACTCTCACATCCATACATGACTACAGGAAAAACCATAGCCTTGACTAGACGAACCTTTGTTGGCAAAGTAACGTCTCTGCTTTTGAATATGCTGTCTAGGTTGGTCATAACTTTCCTTCCAAGGAGTAAGCGTCTTTTAATTTCATGGCTGCAATCACCATCTGCAGTGATTTTGGAGCCCAGAAAAATAAAGTCAGCCACTGTTTCCCCATCTATTTCCCATGAAGTGATGGGACTGGATTCCATGATCTTAGTTTTCTGATTGTTGAGCTTTAAGCCAACTTTTTCACTCTCCTCTTTCACTTTCATCAAGAGGCTTTTTAGTTCCTCTTCACTTTCTGCCATAAGGGTGGAGTTATCTGCACATCTGAGGTTATTGATATTTCTCCTGGCAGTCTTGATTCCAGCTTGTGCTTCTTCCAGCCCAGCGTTTCTCATGATGTACTCTGCATATAAGTTAAATAAGCACGGTGACAATGTACAGCCTTGACGTACTTCTTTTCCTATTTGGAACCAGTCTGTTGTTCCATGTCCAGTTCTAACTGTTGCTTCCTCACCTTTTAATCTATGTATAATTCTTAGGTTTCAGAGGCCTTGATTGTGTCCACGGTACCATAAAAATTACAGAAAATACAGGGAAAGCAGTTCTTGCTCTGCTTTCATGTTGAGAAAGTGTACACATGAACACACCTTTCCCTCTTGGGTGGAGCTACCACAGGAGTGAAGTGGGCTGGAAGGCTTGTTTACCGCCCGCCAGCTCCATGCACACCAACCCTGAGGGATGCTAACTGGGAGAGGCCTACCACACTTCCACCTCCCCTTTTAAAAACCCTCCCTCCTGCAGACTGGTCTCTGCCACCATGCTAAGTACTTGTCCTACGAGAAGATCAGCTCTGGTGTTAGGATGGACAAGAAATTGATAAAACCTAGGTCTTCGATTCAGTTATCACACGCCTTGAAGGACAAGAGTCCCCACTGCTGTCTTTGGAGGGCAGGAATGTTCAGATAGTCTTCATGGGCACTGACTCCCTTTTGAAAATCTGAGTTGCATTCCTCGATCCTTGCAGACTTCAGTTCAGGGCCCTTTGATTTTCTGCATATCTGCCTTGTAGAAGTTCCAGGTCTAGAATACTGATGCTAAACAGAAGCGTACACTGGAAGTGTTCTCATCCACCTTCCTGTTTTCAAACAATTTATAACACACATTTAAAGATTGCCAGAAAAAGAATTGAACAAACCCACCCATTTTTGTGTTTCACATCTCCTAGAAGTCCTTCCTTTTACCTCTTTTGTCCTCAGTGGAATTGAGTAGATGCTTGTAATCTTTAAGTCCAGACACTTGACCCTTAATGCTCCCTTCAAAAGAGACTTAGATTTATTGTATGCCAATTACACCTCAGTAAAGTTTGCTTTTGTTAAAAAAAAGAGAGACTGAGTCATACTAGTTTGGGGTGTTTGGTTCTTTTCTTAACCCTAATGAGCCCACATACCCGCTGTGGAAGCAGAAATGGGGATACCTGGTGTCCTCGGGGCCTGATGCAGGCCCCTCCACATGCTCGCTGCCTTGGAGAGCCACATCGTCTCCTCCCTCTTCCCAGCAACTTTCTCCGTGACTAGTTAGTGGACTGTTCAACCTCACAGGGGTCCTCATCCAGAACCAAAGGAAGGGGCGTACATCAAGATGGTACTTCTTTGGGGCCATTTGCATGTGTTCCTCCATCAAAGGAGGCAAAACTGTGCTTGTGGTATCCCTGACTTTCTGTTCACAGTTTCTGGCCCCCAAAGAAAATGCAAATGCAGACTCAGCGGCCGCCTTTGAGGAGGGTGGGGACGTGGACGACTTGGTGAGTACTTTTAACGTATACCAGGTGTTCTCCTGCTTAAACTTGGCTGAGCTGTAAATACAGCCACCAAGCCTGCTTATCATGGACTTATTTGTGTTTCAGTTTCTGACACACCAGCAGCTCTCAACACTATTATAATTATTTATTGCCATTATAAATGTAATCAGATAAGTAATTTCATAATAGACAGTCCTATGCTCTTTGGTTCTTTATTGTTCATTCAGTTTAATCCTCTCCTTGAAGGACTGAAAAAGAGCTGGGAAGGCTGTTCCTTTAGCAGCAAAAAGTCATAATTTACTGAAATTGCTCTCCACCAAAATAAGCAATACAGTGTGCAATCTGTGTGGGCTGACAAATAAAAACAGCATTTAAAAAGCCTCATTCTTAAATGTTCTCAATGAGCTTAATGTAAACAAAATAGACTGATCGGCATCTGGGGATTTCTGGACCTTATCACACCATGTCTGGATGCCTGGAAGCCTGGGTCGAGTGTTGGCTCTTATATCCATCTTTCACGTGTGGGGACTTCCTGCCTTTAAGCCTCACATGACAGCAGTCCAGTAAAAACTTTCAGCCTTTTTGTGGAGAAGTTCTTAGTATTGAAATAAAAAGAGATGCTTAGAATTTAGCTCCTGAAATAGTTTGTTGTTTGTTTGCTGTCTAGTCACTCAGTCGTGTGCGACTGTTTGCAATCCCATGAACTATAGCCCTCCAGGCTCCTCTGTGCATGGAATTTCTCAGGCAAGAATTCTGGAGTGGATTGCCATTTCCTTCTCCAAGGGATCTTCCCACCCCAGGAATCAAATACATGTCTCCTGCATTGGCAGGCAGGTTCTTTACCACTGAGCCAGGGAAACCCCCTAAAATAGTTAGTGATGAGCAAGTCCGTGCATGTCACCGGTGAGGAGAACCATTGTTGCTTATGGTCCCCTCCCCAGAGAAGCAGTGCTCTGAAGTTGGTCTGCTCCCTTTCTAAGTGTGTTGTTCTGTTTACAGCTGGAGTTGATATAGCCCATGGACGTGGAGAATCTGTGAGAGCTGCCAGCGCTGTGATGCCGAGAGTTCTAAACACAGCAGCCTGGAGGAGGTCACTCACGCAGACCTGGAAGTTCTGGCGGTGGTCCCTGCAAGTTACACAGAAGTGAATCACCTGATTTCTTGCAGAATGAGTACAGACATTTATAAGGGATAATTTAGACCCCATACTTGTTTATAAAGAGTCATTTTCTGATTGGTGTATTATTTCTTTTTTGGTCTTACTGGTCTCAGTGTATTACGCATGTGCCTTCCTGACCTCGTACAGTGGTGAGGATGCGGCCCTCGTGAAGTTATCTGATCCAGAACGATAGCATGGCCACTGGTGGGCTTCTCAGTCTTCCTCAGGAAGTCTCATCCATTGTCCGATCCTCTAACAGCATCACAACTTACTCTGATCAAATGGTGGCATTAGTTTCTTACCAACAGAAAGCTGTCTTTGGGCAGTCACGGCTAAGGGCCGGCCCATTCCTCTTTTTATTTAAGCCTTTGAGTCATCACATTACTTTGGCCTGCAGCAGGGAAGGAAGGGGAATACCCATTTTAAGCAGAGTTATGGTGATGTTCTCATGAAGGAAGGAGGCTATTTTGGCCCAGCCTCTGACATATCAGTGAACCTAAAAACAAAAGGAAACAAAAACACAGTAACTGAGAGATTCACCACCAGTAGTTAGGGTTCTGTCATTTCATTTCACTCTACCTGCAGGTCTCCCAGAAGGTTTGGTTGTGTTAAAACATTTCTTCCTTAATTTCCCAGTCTTCTCCAGCTCTATTCAAGTCTCCTTTTCCTGTCTTTCTGGATGATGTTTCCTTTCCTAAAATAAGAAAACAACAGTCTTTTTTTTCTATCCGCATTTCTTCCCTGAACTCTGACTCCTCCTTCCTGGGTGTCACAGACGCAGTGGTGCCCTGTCTCCCGCATCGCAGCAGTCTCATCCATGCATGGTCACTGATGCACTTCACTCTGCGAACATTAATATTAAAGGTATCAGTGATTCATTCCTCCTGTGGACTGCTGCTCGTTACTAATTGCAAAAGAATTCTTCAGTGTTGTGCTGAGAATTAAAGATGCTCTGTGCTTTGAAATGCATCTCCACGAGGGGAGAGGGGCATGCTTTACTCTGGGCCTCTAAGATGTCCTATTCCACTACACACACTTGACATACAAGTGCCCATTTAAAGCCACCGCAGTGAAGGAGGTCATATCTTACAGTCTAGTCAGATAGTTGAGGCCCAGGGGAGGTTTGTGACTTGGATAAAACTGAGACATGTCACAGAATCAGGAGGGAAAACTTTGTTCTATGTTATTCTCATCAGATCCTCCTGGCAGAATGAATCAGTGCAATGAGTATGGCCTCACAAGCACCCCCATCTTTGACAGTTTGGGGAGTTCTTTCTCAGAAACATCAGTTCTTCTGTCAAACCAGTAAGTTTGAATTGAGTTAGTCCTTCGTGATATGTTTTGATTTATTTTATACACAGTGGAATTATCTGTGCTTCCCCTAATTCCACTTCGACCTAAATTATCTGCATACTTGAAAGAAGAAGCAAGTTTAACAGACTAGGGAGAGACAGGACTCAATCAGCCATGAAAGTTCTGTCTCTGTCTCATGTAGGCAGCGTGTGTGTGCTGTGTGGTCTTGCTCAGAACATGCTGCTCTGACTAGAGATGTCCTGTTTTAGATGAACACAACCAGGTCATGTTTCCCTGAAATGAGATGTGCAGAGCCGTGGAGCTCCTTGGTGCTGTGCCAGCCGTGGCCCCGGAGAGCAGCTCGCAGTACGTCATCCCCAGGAGACCGCAGGCTGGTCCTCAGGAGACCACCCGTGCCACGGATAGTAGGCTTGTGTGGGGACTGGAAGTCACCCTTGGGCCTGGCACCTTTGGTCCTCTGAGTCACTAACATCCACTGACTTACAGGGGAGGCAGAGAGAAAGGAGGGGACTCGACCCTGATGACAACCCAAATGGCCCCTTGAGGTTATATAATACCACCCCACCCCACCAAGAACCAGTCTCAAATGCTGGAGGGTTGGTCTTTTGTCAATTAATATTATGTATAAAGTTTAGGGTCTTTGAAAATTCCTCAGAAAGCCATGTTGGGAATGCGCAGTGTTTCACTTAGTCCAGGTTGGTTTTTGAAAGTAAGTGACCACACGTGTATTTCTCTTTCCAGTGTGCACAGTGCTAATGCCTGGCTTTGCAGTTCATTTTGATTCAGACAACACTATCATGCAGTCCACCATCTCCCAAAAGCCTCTCTTTGGATCTTTATCCCAGGCAGTCTAGGCTCAGAGAACAAGCTGGTGGCCCAGTGAGAGTGGAGGCAATCAGGGACACAGGGTGGGTGAGAATAGGCTCACCCAGATCCTGGATCTGTGTTCTCTCTGCTCCTTGCTCTATGACCTTCTCAAGATGCTGATCATATTACCTGCTTCCCAGGCTTATTAAGGCAAAGTGTGCTCATGAAAGTACTTTGTAAACTATAAAATGCTTTACATGAATAAAACATTGTGGTATTATGAAAACTCCAAGTAGAAGGCATAGGCAGAACTTTTTAATAGGTCTGTCTTTATTTCCATCTTCTTGCAGACCCTTAAGCGTTCTAGTCTCTGTGTGATTGAGGTAGGGTGTTAGGATCCAGGGAAGGTTTTTAAGGTGACCACACACTCCAGTTTACTTAGGAGTTGTCCTCCTGGCATAATTAACTGTCTCCTCTCACTCTCAGAAGTGCCCTCCTAATGTGGATTATAGATTATGTGGTTCTGCTGGGTTTTGGTCATACTAGTATCAAAACCTGGGCCCAAGGAATGGACATATCTTACCTTGCCAACCCCCACTCCAGTACTCTTGCCTGGAAAATCCCATGGATGGAGGAGCCTGGTAGGCTGCAGTCCATGGGGTCACTAAGAGTCGGATACTACTGAACATCTTCACTTTCACTTTTGACTTTCATGCATTGGAGAAGGAAATGGCAACCCACTCCAGTGTTCTTGCCTGGAGAATCCCAGGGATGGGGGAGCCTGGTGGGCTGCCATCTATGGGGTCCAAGAGTCGGACACTACTGAAGCGACTTAGCAGCAGCAGCAGCAGAGCTAAATACACAGGGAGCAAAATGGAAGTCAGGAACAGCTGGGTTGTAGTTCATGGCTTAGGTATGTAGTCTGCCTCCTGTGTCCAGATCTGGCCACCAGAGGAGAGAGAAATGCATGTCAAGTTTAATGTACTTACAACCTGTCAGGTTTTAGTGACCCCTAATAAATAAGGTCGAGTCACCTTCGTCCCTGCAGCCAGCAAGATGGCCTGGGAGAAGGCAGGACCTTCTCAAAGAGGGTTCACAGCCAGCTTTGTAGGAGCCGCTTGAATAAGGGAACGAGTGCTGCCCAGGGCATGAAGGAAGCAGCCCAGGCACACCCCATCCCCAGCCTCACATTTGTGTTTCCCCAGGTCCACTGCCTTTGCACTGCCACATGTGGGGCTGGGGGCGGGGGCACTGACAGGTCTGACAGACCTAGGAGGGGTCGTGAACTATTGTGCCTTAGGTTGGGTGAGTCTCTGAATTTCTGTAAGCCCCTCTTCCCATTTAGCATGCTGGGAATTGTGATAACCCTCATGGAGCGATTGTTAGGGTTAGTGAGCACACAGTGTGACAGCAAGGTGGGGAGGGGGCTGCAGAGGAAAGATGGTGTGGGGAGAAGCTGGAGGAACGGCAGTGGTGGCGTGGATTGTTCTGGCTGATTACCAGCCTCCTTTTGGATGAGCGTTCTTTTGTCAGTGGGAAAAGAGCTTTTGAGATGGAGGCGGGTGAAGAGAAAGAAGCGTGGTCGGGCAGCTGGCAGGGAGGGAAGCCTTGGGAGCAGGGGCGCAGGTGTCTCGGGGGCATGTCATTTGAAGTCCTGTCCTGTGCGGGGTGTGAGTGAGTCTTCATCTCCCCACTCAAGTGTCCAGTGACATTTCTGCTTCCCACTAATGTGTTTCAAGTTGGTTATTTTAGGGGATGTATATAACTGTGGTGAACTCTGACCTGCTTCAAGGAGGGCATGGGTGAAACAGGCTGCCTGCGGAGAGTCCAGTCATCTGTGGATTATATGGGTGCCTTACTAATGAAACCTGAAATCAGTCACGTGGCTGACAGCAAACACTACTCCTCAGGTCACAGGCCCCCATGCCTCCACGCTTTGATTTTATGGCCAAAACCAAACATCTGTGTAACATCTCTTTCCAGAAGTAAATGAAAACAGACTCTGTTCTTGAAAGTAGCAGCAGATAACAGTCTGACCAGGAAAACATAGAAGTAGCACGTGTGATACATTTTGTCATTACTCATGATTTTAAAATTGCATTCCAAGCTATAGGGCATGAATTTGATTAAATGAGGGAACTTGAGGCAAGATCCAGCACACCATCGAAGATGCAGACACGTGCCATGTGGCCACATGGCGTCGTTGTTTATTTCACAGGATGCTGTGTCTGTCGCTAGGGTTAAGACCATGCCCTGCTGAGATGTCTCCAGTGATTTTGAAAACAAGATTCCATTCCCTATTGTGGTGGTCCGCCCACCTGGATTAGGAACAGTCCTGCCCAGGGAGGCTAAAGAAAGGGCATGTTGAGCCCCTGGCAAATCCAGCCTTACATAAGGTGTCCATGGATTTTCTCTGTCTTTGCCCTAGCAAGAATAAAAGTTTGAAAAATGTGTTCATTTCTTACCAGTTTGCCTTGACACAAGTTGGCAGAGAATAGGGGTAAAAGGAAGTTTCAAGCATTTCTAAAGCCAGGTGGTATGACACCCTAGTCTCACCTGGCAGTGTACGGCAGGAGCTGGCAGAATCCACAAGAAGCTGTCCAAGTCTGCCTTGTTATTTCTGCAGCTTCAGCAGCACCCAAGAGCCCTCTTTGTCAACACGAAGTTCCTGCGGGCTGTGTCCGTGTTTGCTAGAGAAGGTGAACACAATAGAATGGACTCACCACTAAGGAGATGAGAGTCTGTCTTGGACCAGGCTTCCCTTATAGCTCAGCTGGTAAAGAATCCGCCTGCAACGCGGGAGACCTGGGTTTGATCCCTGGGTTGGCAAGTTCCCCTGGAGAAGGGAAAGGCTACCCACTCCAGTATTCTGGCCTGGAAAATTCCATGGACTGTATAGTCCATGGGGTTGCAAAGAGTCAGACACAACTGAGCGACTTTCACTTCACTGGACCAGCGTTTAACAGAGGCATGAGTCGTACACAAAGTAATACAGAAATCCCAGTCCCCTCCTGACTTTTCTTAGTAAAAGGGGAAATATCACCCCAAACTGGTGTATCTGTGGCATGAGCATTTCACAAGTGGACAGAACTGAGACACTTAGATGTGAGCTCTGCCAGCCTCAGCCTGAGGCTGCATGGAAAGGGCAGTTGGAGAAGGCCAGCCATTCCAGACGCCATGCTTGCTGGTCTACAAAGGCAAGGGTAGAGATAGGGGACTCAAAAAAAAAGTAAAAGGAGGCTAGAGTTCCTGGTGTACTCTATCTTGGGAAGTAGCATGCTTGTTTCAGTCATTCATTTAAAGCAAACTGGCTGTGCCATTTTGATCATTATTCCCAAGGTTTGACCAGAGGTGACTTTCACTGTTTCCAAACATCAAATATACTCACAATGTTGAGACTGCTACCGAAATCCTGAAGGATGAACTAGAGACTTCAAGGACAATTTGAGAAACAGTTTTACTTAACAGCAGCATACACCTGTTTTGGCCTAAACAGCTTAAGTATTAATTTCAAAGGAACCTTGTTCTCTTAAGCAGCAGAACTTATGATTATTAAAATGGATCTGTGGACTCTTGTCCCTGGAGATGAAGATTCAGCCTCCCATCCTTCTCTCCTTGTGGTCTGAGCAGAGGAGAGGCAGTGGGAAGGGCAATGTGAGCTTGGGAGAACCTAGAAATGAGACAGGTCCAGCAGTCTGTTTCATGGGACCTTTTCAAATGTAGTATCTCTTCACATCTAAATGCCGTTAATTACGTTAGTTCAGTAGCTCAGTTGTGTCCGACTCTTTGCGACCCCATGGGCTGCAGCACACCAGGCTTCCCTATCTATCACCAACTCCCAGAGCTTGCTCAAACTCATGTCCATTGAGTCAGTGATGCCATCCAACCATCTCATCCTCTGTTGTCCCCTTCTTCTCCTGCTTTCAATCGTTCCCAGCATCAGGGTCTTTTTAGAAAAGTCAGTTTTTCTCATCAGGTGGCCAATGTATAGGAGCTTCAGCTTCAGCATTAGTCCTTCCAGTGATTTCCTTTAGGATTGATTGGTTTGATCTCCTTGCTGTCCAAAGGACTCTCAAGAGTCTCCTCCAACACCACAGTTCAAAAGTATCAATTCTTCGATGCTCAGTTTCCTTTATGGTCCAACTCTTAACATCCAAAATGACTACCAAAAAAACCATAGCTTTGACTAGATGGACCTTTGTTAGCAAAGTAATGTCTCTGCTTTTTAATATGCTGTCTAGGTTAGTCATAGCTTTTCTTCTAAGGAGCAAGCATCTTAATTTCGTGGCTGCAATCACCATCTGCAGTGCTTTTGGAGCCCTAGAAAATAAAGTCTGTCACTGTTTCCATTGTTTCCCCATGTATTTGCTGTGAAGTGGTGGGACCAGATTCCATGATCTTAGTTTTGGGAGAAAAGCGAGTGGCCATTTTAGTTTGCATCCTAGTCTTTATCATGTTAAAATGCTACAAAGTATGGAGGGATGAAATAGAGTGCCTGTCTTTTGCTCCCCTTGCTGTTGTGGCAAGGATGTGAGCTCCCACTCAGAGGACAGTCAGGAGAACTTGAGGCTGTGGACAGTGGGAACACCAGCTAACACTGGCTGAAACGCAACAAAGCTCTATTCTCTCCACATACAAGAAGTGCAACACAGGCAACTGATGCCGTGGCTCAGTGACATTGTGGGGGAGACCACTTCTTTTGACCTTTTCTTCATCTCGTTACCATTCAAAGCAGGAAGAAAGGTGGACAGGGCAGCACCAGCTGTGGCTGCCTCTTTATTAGGAAAGACAGGGGTGATCCTAAAGCCACAGACTTCTTTGGGCAAAAATTCAAGGGCACTCAGGGAAGTAAGAGGATCTGTATTGTTTCATGGGCTTCCCTGGTGGCTCAGATGGTAAGGAATCTCCCTGCAATGCAGAAGACTCAGGTTCAGTCCCTGGGTTAGGAAGATCCCTTGGAGAATGGCATGGCAACCCACTCCAGTATCCTTGCCTGGAGAATCCCCATGGACAGAGGGGCCTGGTAGACTACAGTCCATAGGGTCGCAGAGAGTCAGACACGACTGAGCAACTAACACTTTTCACTTTTTCAATTTGAGACAGTCCAGGGAGAAGCAGGCAGAAAATGGATGTTGGGCTAGCCAACTGGCAGCCTGTCACCCACTTCCTTCACGTACAAGCTGTAAACTCAAGAGAAGTTGCCTCCCCTTTCGAAATTTCCATTTCGCTCCACATATGGTACTTGGTGGGCTTGTCTGAGATTTAAAATCAGTTAATTAAAATAACACTTCGACAAAGTGAGCCAGTAAGTGTTGGTAAACGCCAGTCCTCCAGGACTCCTGCTCACGCTCCTCCATCTTGTGTCGTAGCCAGAGATTCTGCAGAAATCCCTCAATGTATGGAGCCAGGACCGTTCTGCCGTCTGCCCTAATGCTCAGGGCCCATTGTCTGGGGCGTGCTGGGTCCCTCCCTGGGCCTGTCTGCTATCTCTGCCCCGGAGCTCAGGAATGCACTGAAAAGGTGCAGCTCTCCTCGCACCTGGACCACTGGCCCAAGCTTGGCGGCTATAGGAGCTGGGGGACAGGGGAGGAAGGAATACAGACAGGAGTCCAGGGCTGTGCCACTGGTGATCCCAGCTCTCTTTTCATTCCTCCTCTCTCCACAGAAGCCTGCTTCGTAAGTTCCACCAAGCATCATGAGTAAGAGCCCAGCCTAGGATCACACTGCTTCCCTTTCCAATCCAGTCATTGCCTAGCTGTATGACCAGGGCCCAGAAGCTCAGCCATTCTCAGCCAGTTGATGCAGATGTCAGACAGGGCCTGTTATGTTCACTGTGCCTCGCCTCCAGAGTTGTCAGGATAGATGAGGACAACCCACATGATATGCTTGGTACATAATCAGTGCATGGTAACACTTTCCATTACCATCAGCCCCTCCACTTCCATATTTCTTCCTTCTCTACACCAGCATCTGTCTGGCTTTAAAATGCCCCCTTTGCTGGCTGCAAATGGACCCTGTAGCCTCCATGGATTAGCTGATAGGCAACTCCACTTCTGCCCTTAACTTGCTCTGGGTCTCAGAGTGTGTCACTCCCAACAGGCCATCTGTTTTCTCCTATAAAATGGACACCTGCTTCTAAGGGATAGGGTAACACAAGATGAATGGAAAAGCTCTCTAAGAGAAAACAACTTGAAGGCATTTTGAGTCCTGGCTGGGCAGAGATGTGTGTGCACACACATGGGCATATGTTCCGAGGCATGGAACCTCAGGAGGTAGGTCACATTGCAAGGCATCACTTCACCAGGCTCCTTCATTTAAAGCCTTCCCTCCCCTTCTTCCAACTCTCTGAGCCTTGAAAGGTTGTTGCTGAACCACAAAAGATGCCAGGATTCTTGGCTTCCGAAGGAGAAGAATTCAATCTGGGGCCAGAGACAAGGCTTGATCACTCAGAGCTTTTGTGTAAAAGTTTAATTAAAGTATAAAAGAGATAGAGAAAGCTTCTGACATAGACATCAGAAGGGGGCAGAAAGAGTACCCCCTGTTAGTCTTTAGCTGGATGTTATATAGCTACTAGCAGTCTGCTAATGAAAGAAAGGAAATGTCTCAAAACTCAGAGAATGGCACCAGGCCCCTCACCCACAAGATGCATTTTGAGATAATCTTGGCACCAGGTGAGTCATCCTGGGCCATAAAACAATTGACATGAATCTTCAAGAAAGGCAGATTCCCATACAAATATACAGTTTCATTAACATAGATTAAGAGAACAGTGTCTGAGTATAACATACTGAATATAACATACTGGTTTGTCAAGTCAGTTCTGAGCCTTTAGGTGGAACCGACTTGAAGACAGAGTCTGGAGTAAATGCATAGTACATTAACAGAGCTTAAGACAAACATTTCCATAAGAAAAATGCATTGGTTAGCTCAGGGTTTGAGAAAAGTTCAGGTTGGAGCCATGTGTCATTATGGCAACACAGTTTTCAGAGAAACCTCTTTTTAAATTTGTATAGAGAGGGGAAAAAAATGTAACACTAGATTATTTCTTCCTGCCACTTAAAAGAGATAAAAAAAAATGTCTGACATTTGCAGCCTATTTCCTCCATTTGGAATCCCCTGGCCTTCCTGCCTGTTACCCTCTCGTTTCCCCCTTTTCTTTTAGGAGAATTATGTTGCCTAGGGAAGGGAGTGTCGTTCTTGTTCCATAACTGCTTCTGAGCTGTTAAGGGGTGTTGTCCCTAAATTGGTGAGGCAACATATTCTCCTAACCCTCATATTGAGGGTCTCTGATCCAGGGACCGCAAGTAGTAGATGGAAGAAACTGGTGGCAGTCGCAGGAGTTTGAGCAACCATTTGTAACTTAAAAGCCTTCATGCGACTAGAAACAAATCCAGCTACACAGTTACAGATGCAGGGAGCAAACAGCAAAAACAGAACAATCAGAATTATTGTAATTAAAATAGTTTTCTACCATGGGGAACTAGTTAACATCTCCCAAAGTGAGGCGATTGAGGCTTCAGGAGTAGCCATAGCCTCGATCATCTTGTTCATGTGTTTAGTAAGATGAGTAGTAACATTAGTGCTCATATCAGGTATATATGTACAGCATTGTGTATGAATAATGGCACAAGTTTCTCCTTGTGCAGCTGTCAGAATATCTAAAGCCAATCTGTTTTGTAAAACCACCTTTCTAATTTGTACTTGTTCAGCATTAAGAGCTGAAATAGCTTTTTGAGAATGTGGAGACCAAACCAGTTTGTCGGTTTGGGCCTGCTGAATCTAAGTTATAAGTTTATACAAAGGCCAGGCAAGTTCCCCATAACCCAGAATCCAAATGCAACAGTAGCCTGTGATTCCCCAAAATCCTCTCAATTATCTTAAAGTCATAGGTAGGGGATGATTTAGTATAGGTTTAATTCTCTCTGGGCCTATGGCCCTAGTCCCTTCTGATATGATTAGGCCCAGATATCTAACAGATTATTGACAAAGCTGAGCCTTTTCTCTTGATGCCTTGTAACCACAGCTTGCCAGAAAGTTTAAGAAATCTGAGTCTTGTGAACAAAGCTTCCTGTGTCTCAGCACTGAGCAGAATATCATCTACATATCATAGTACCACTGCTTCAGAGCTATTAAAGTTTTGTAGATCCCGTGACAAAATTTGTCCAAATAAGTGAGGGCTGTCATGAAATCCCTGAGGCTAAACTGTCCATGTTAACTGAGGAGCTGGCTGATAGGGTCTTCAAAGGCAAATAGAAATTGACTTTCCTCTGCCAAAGGCACTGAATAGAAGACATCTTTTAGATCAATTACTGAGAAATATTTGGCTCGTTCAAGAATTTCAGACACTAGAGTATAAGGATTAAGCACCACGGGGTGTAAAGGAACTACAGCCTCATTTATTATTTGTAAATCTTGAACTAGTCTCCATTTACCATTTGATTTCTTTATACCCAAAATAGGAGTGTTGCCTGGACTGTTACAGGGAATTAATAGCCCCTGCTCCTTTAAATTCTCAATGATGGGTTTTAACCCTTCCTTAACCTCAGGTTTCAGTGGATACTGCTGCTTATGTGGAAATAAGGGTGAGTCTTTGAGCTTGACAACTACAGAAATAGCATTTTGTGCTTGACCCACAGATTTTCCATCAGCCCACACTCTAGGATTTACATTTTGTTCAATTAACGGGAGAGAAAGGGAGGGCTCCATATTCATGAAAACAGACCTTGCTCAGTATATCCCACCCCAAAAGGGGTGAGGGAGACTCTGGCACGATCAGAAACTTGTGTGAAAATAGCACAGAGTCCCAGTTAACAGCTTAAAGAAAAACTGAAATAATACCTTTTGGCTTGTCCAAACAGTCCCACTGCAGAAGCGAATCAGGAAGAAAGTGGGCCAAGGGTTTCAGTAAGCACAGAGAAATTTGTCCCAGTGTCTAAAAGGAAATCGACGGGTTGGCCTCCCACAGTCATTAATACCCTGGGTTCCTCAGGTGTATTTAGGACTGGAGCTTGTGTGAGGACCCCCAGGCACCTTCAGTCCTGATTGTCTTGAGAGTCTGATCCCTGAAACCTACTCCTCTGGAGGCAGGCTCTCCTCCAATGTGCTCCCTTGCAGACTGGACATGGAGCCAGGAGCGGCCTAGATGCCTGAGGGCAATCCCGCTTGAGGTGCCCCTCCTTTCCACAGTAATAGCAAGCCCATCCCTTTTCACCTGGGTCCCTCTGGTCATTGTTCTCAGGCTATTTAAGAACGATTCTGAGAGCCATTACAAGAGCTTCTGCCTGTTCCTTTGTCTTTTTCTACCTTTCTTTTTTTCCCTCATATTCCCTACCATAATAGACTGTTTGAGCCAGTTGCCACAGATTATCTAAAGACTGATTTGGTCCCTATGCCTGTTTTAATAGCTTACAGCGGATACCTGGAGCCGATTGAGTGAGAAATCTATCTTTTAAGATCAGTCTTCCCTCTTCACTTTCAGGATGAATCTCAATGAATCTGCGAAGGGCTTCTCTCAGTCTATCTAGGAATTTACCAGGAGCTTCCTTCCCCTCCTGTTCTATGTTTGCCAATTTGGCATAGTTTAAAGTCTTAGCATGTGCTTGCCTGAGTCCTTCAAGGATACATCTGACAAAATGACTCTGATCCCATCTTCCTTTAGCTGTGTTATAGTCCCAGTCTGATTCTACAGTCGGGACTGCCTGATTCCTAGTGGGAAGGGTGGCTATCTCGTCCTCCCTCTTCCCTACTGATACATTACCAAGCCATTCATCTCCATAAGCAACAGCTGTCCCCAAAACTCGAGTTTTTGAGTCGGGTGTCAGCGTTTGTCCCAAGATATACATCACATCCTTCCAAGTAGGTCATAGAGCAGAGTAACACCTTTAAAAGCTCTAGTATTTTTTTCTGGGTCCTCTAAATAGTCTCCCAGATCCTCCTTGATTCTTTGTATTTCTTGATAAGAAAAGGGCTTATTAACTCTCATAGATTGATTATTTCTCCCAGTGGGTGCTTCATGAAGAGGCAACAGCTAGTGTGGCTGTTCCTCAGCCTCTCTGGCTGCTCTGCATATATGATCCCAGGGATAGACTGGAGAAACCTGCTTTTCTTTATCTCTTTGTCTCCTGTCCTCCATCTCATCCTATATTTCACCTTTAGTTTTTGCTGTCTGAGCATCTCTTACTTTGATTGTCTGAGTTTCTATTGAAACCAGAGTAGTCTGAGGTCATACTAAGACAGGGGTTGTTTGGACCTCTACTTGGGCAGTTTGAATCTCAGTTTGGGTTTTTACTGAGACCAAAGCAACCTTTCCTGGGGGGGCGGTGGGGGTGGGGGGTCTCTGACTTTCAGTTTGCTCAGTTTTGAGCCCAGGTACAGGGGCAAAGTAGGAGTACAGGAGGGAGCTGAAGGTTTCACACCCAAATCTATACCCTTAGGACATAAGTCTGGCATATCTTACAGAGAGAAAAAGGGCAACACATATGCTACTTCTACCCATTTCCCTTGTTTTCTACAGAACCAGTATAATTGTAAAACAGTATTATAATTAAGAGACCCTCCAACTGGCCACCATTCACCGTCCTCCAATGGATACCATGGCCATGCAGTATCACATAGGAAGATCAGGCGTGTCTTCTTTAAGCCCTGGGGATCAAATCTATCCCAGTTTTTCAGGATACAGTTCAAAGGAGTGAGGCTGGAATTGTTAGCCCCCATCTGTAAGTGAGAAAGTGACCAGCGCCATCTTTCAACCAGAGGTGTCCCTCCCTGCTCCAGATGGGGGTGTAGACAGACTTTACACCAAAGCTTTCCTTTCCTGGTCGGACTTAGTCTGTCCCTTACCGACGCAGGTGCCATACTCATTCCTCCTGGTTCTACCACTGAGGCGGGGTGGAGATGCACCAGGGGTAGACCTGATGGCATCCCTGACTGC
This sequence comes from Bubalus kerabau, assembly GCF_029407905.1. Taxonomy (NCBI): domain Eukaryota; kingdom Metazoa; phylum Chordata; class Mammalia; order Artiodactyla; family Bovidae; genus Bubalus; species Bubalus kerabau. The sequence continues at coordinate 158,327,299 of NC_073626.1, forward strand.
TGTCCAGTTCCTCACCATTAAAACCTTGCTTGCCTCTGATGCCACCCAGGGTGCAATCAGAGTAAGCTTCCGGAATGCCTCCCAAGCTAAGACCGCTGGGGGAAACATTCATCACCCGAGTGCCTGTACATGACCCTGAGTATATTCCTGACCACAATAAGACTCGTACAAACATAAAACTGAGATGTTCCTTCCATGCATTGCCACACCATAGCAGAAGAGATGGTGAAGGGCTGGCCAATGAGGAAAAAGTGATTTTTGTCCTAGAGTTATTAGGGCCACTCCTTCCAGTTCATTCCCACAGATTCCACAGAAAGAATATCTAAGGAGTTGGGACAAAAGCCACTGGAAAGCCTCCTCTGGTCCACTAAGAGCTAGCGTTACCAAAAGAAGAAACCCATTGTACTTCCAATCTAAGTAACCTTTAACGTCAGAGATGCTCTTGGAGCTCTAGCTCCATCTAGCTTCCGAACTTTTGACTCCTAGTGAGGCTAGGCTCTTCCTGACTACCAATCCAAGTTTGGGACCTAAGTAACAGTACACAGTAACAGCATAGATTACAAGTCCCTTGAAAGTCTATGATACAACAGATAGGTTAGTAGTTCTAATTCCCAAGAAATTATGAAATGGTCAAAGAGATCGGAAAGTTTGACCGAGAAAGGAGAGTTCAGTCCACACGCTTTGCCCATTTCTGGTTGGTCCCCGAAGGAGACATTGGGTGCCTCTTGGCACTGGCAGGTCAGTATAATCCCCTGAGGGTTTCTGCCATAAGCCGTGTGAGGTCACCGTGAAACCGCAGAGCAGGGCTCCTCACTTGCTTTGTGCTGGATGTGTCATTCATTCACACGAGCACACTGCAGAGTTAGTAAAATACAGCAGCAAGCATGTTTGCTAGGAGAACAAAGAACTAGAGGTCCAAGCATCCTTACCGTGTCCTGAAGAATCCTGGACGAGCCCCAACATTGAAAGGTTGTTGCTGAACCACGAAAGACGTCGGGATTCTTGGCCTCCGAAGGAGAAGAATTCAATCCGGGGCCAGAGATGAGGCTTGATCGCTCAGAGCTTTTGTGTAAAAGTTTTATTAAAGCATAAAAGAGATAGAGAAAGCTTCTGACGTAGACATCAGAAAGGGGGCAGAAAGAGTACCCCCTGTTAGTCTTTAGCTGGATGTTATATAGCTACTAGCAGTATGCTAATGAAAGAAAGGAAATGTCTCAAAACTCAGAGAATGGCACCAGGCCCCTCACCCACAAGATGCATTTTGAGATCATCTTGGCAGCAGGTGAGGCATCCCGGGCCATAAAACATTTGATATGAATCTTGAAGAAAGGCAGATTTCCATACAAATATATTGTTTCATTAACATAGATTAAGAGAACAGTGTCTGAGTATAACATACTGGTTTGTCAAGTCAGTTCTGACCCTGTAGGTGGAACCGACTTGAAGACAGAGTCTGGGGTAAATGCATAGTACATTAACAGAGCTTAAGACAAACATTTCCATAAGAAAAATGCATTGGTTAGCTCAAGGTTTGAGAAAAGTTAAGTTCAGGTGGAGCCATGTGTCATTATGGCAACACAGAGTTTTCAGAGAAACCGCTTTTAAAATTTGTATAGAGAAGGGGAAAAATGTAACACCAGTTTGTTTCTTCCTGCCGCTTAAGAGAGAGAAGAAAAATGTCTGACACTTGCGGCGTATTTCCTCCATTTGGAGACCCCTGGCCTTCCTGCCTGTTACCCTCTCAGCCTTGATCCTCCAATACCATCAGGCCCATATGCCTTTTATGGGCTATGATGATCAGTAGAGATGAAACCTAATAGAGGTTTAATCACCACTCATATATTGCAGTACACCCACCAGCACAGGGACACAGGGCCGCACACAGCCACCAACAGGACTTAGGAAGGTTCAGGGCTAAAGGCTACTGTGTGTGTGTGTGATAGAAGAGGGGCAAAGATCATCCCTTGACTTTACATGCATAATATACAGGTGCACACAGACTTAAAGCCTCCAGCACATACATACATGGGCACTCACTCATTATGCATTCAAGGCTAGTCCTATGCCCAGTATGCACTCAAACACACACACATTTCCTTTCTGGGTCACTGTCTTCATTTCTGTGGGCAGCATTTCCTAAAGAACAAGTCATAATGGGCCAGAAGCCTACTTTACCCCATAGAACCTCATTTTTTTTTAAATTAATTTATTTATTTTAATTGGAGGCTAATTACTTTACAATATTGTAGTGGTTTTTGCCATACATTGACATGAATCAGCCATGGGTGTATATGTGTCCCCCATCCCTATCACCTCCCTCCCCATTCCATCCCTGAGTGCACTGGCCCTGAGCAGCCTGTCTCATGCATCGAACCTGGACTGGCGATCTATTTCACATATGGTAATATACATGTTTCAGTGCTATTCTCTCAAATCATCCCACCCTTACCTTCTCCCACAGAGTCCAAAGGACTTCATCTTAATAATCACATCAGTGATCCTGTTTCCAAATGAGGTCACATTCCGGGGGTGAGGACTCAACATGGCTTCCGTGGGGACACGGTTCAGCCCGTCATAGTCACTGAGACTGTTGACTGCATCTGCAGGGAATAAATGTGTGGAGTTAGGAGAGAGAGAGTGGTGTGGTACACAGAGGAGGGGCATTGAGTTGGACGCACACACAGACATGTGAGCAGGCTTCTGGGGAGCGTGTTTTGTATCTATTGGCTACCTAGAACAGTGCCTGAAATACAGAAGGGAGGCAATGATTTTAGTCCCCTTCTTTCTATAAATATAAATAAGTGTGTGTGCGGTGTGTCCAGTTGATGAGGATAACATTTGTCCACCTTGTGTGAGTGGGAAGGATCAGATTGCCAACCTGTAAAGAAAGAGTCTGTGTGTCTGTGTTTATTGAGAATATGAATGTGAAACAGACCACAAAGTGTTCTCTGAGTGTTAGCTGTTGTTATTGATAAGTATGTGTCTTTGTATCCTTTTATTCATGAAATTTCATATGTTCCGAGGACGGAGACCAGGTGGTCACTGTCCCGCCTGGCCCAAGCATATGGCCCTACCACATGCCCTTATGGACATAGGTTGAACACACAGCTCTTACCCAACTCCAAGGCTGGCAAGAAGAGGTGTTTCTCTCTTTAAAAAAAATTTTTTTAATTGAAGGATAATTCTTTTACAGTATTGTGTTGGTTTCTGCCAGACATCAACATGAATCAGCCATAGGTATATATATATATATATATATATATATATATATATATCCCCTCCCTCTTGCACCTTCTTCCCCACTCCCAACCCATTCCACCCCTCTAGGTTGTCAGAGAACACCAGTTTGAACTATGTGAGTCATACAGCAAATTCCCACTGGCTATCTATTTAACACATGGTAGTGTATATGTTTCTATGGGGGTGCCTCTCTTGATATTCCAGCTATCCCACAAGCAGGTCCTGCTGTCCACCCATTCCCTGACCTGTGTCCTGGGTTCCTTGTCTACAAAATTCAATTTAGTAAGCATACATTGAGCATCTGCTGTATCCAAAACAAAGCTGCGTGCTCCAGAAGGTTAGAATAGGAGAACACATTGCTGGTCCTCCAGATGGTCACAGATACCCAAACCCACAGGGTGAGAAAGGCTATAAAAGGGACAAAAATGAGCTTCAGACACTGAAGGAGCAATGGAGTTCAGGCTTGGTAGCTGGGGGCACTTCCTAGAGTTGGTGGCATTGAAGACAGACCATGAATGGAACAAGAGTCTAATGGGAGAAAGGCAGGCCACTCAACAGAGGACACAGCCAAGTTCAGGCCAGACCTAGGAAAGGGTAAGTGGTTGGTTTGGCTGGAGGGTGAGGTGCGTGATGGAAAACGGCGAGCAGTCAGACTGCCAAGATAGGTCAGGCAGCTGTCGTGAGAAGAACTGTGTTTTTGAAAAGAAAAATGCAATCAGATGGGCCCTTCAAGGTTATTCTGGCAGAGAGGATGGAGAAGATGCAGCATCAGCAGTTTGCAGGCTGCTGGAGTGGCCTTGGAGCGAGGATGAGAGTACAAACCAGGGCAGCCCCCGGGGAAGTGGAGAGGAGGATGGCCGAGAGCATGACCCCGCTGACAGCCATTCAGCAGCGGGAATCCAGCTCCCCGCCCCCGGGGAGCCTGAGATTCCTGGAAAACCGGAGCCCACTGTCAAGGGCATGTGTCTGCCCGCCCTCTTCACCCCACTTGTCAGGCTGAGTTAGCTTGTCCCCAGTTCTCCCCTCTCCTCCTCTTCAGAGCATGCCACCCGGCTGCTCACTCTCCCACCTTGACATAGCTGGACACAACTGTCCATCTCCCTCTGGCCTTAGCCACATCCCTCTCTGACCTTCCCTTCTTTGCAGGACAGTGCTTCCAACCTGCCACCTCCTGTTTATGCAGCCTCCTGCAAAGCTCTTGTCTGTGTGGTTTTGCCTGTGTCTCCAAGGAGCAGGAAGCCCTGGGGAGCAGATTAACCTCAGGCTGCAGGTGTGCCAGCTGCTCTTGGTGCCCCTGCACCTCTGTCCTGTCCGGCTCGGGGCTCCTGTCCCTGGAGACCCACCCTTTTCAAGAACTGGGTTAAGAATCACAGGCGCTGCTCCTTGGGAGGCTTCAGGAAGGGCTGCCTACCCTGGCTCCTGATGCAGGGCTTCCTGAACTTTGCTCTACGTTAGAATCACCTGTTGTTGCTGTTCAGTCACTCAGTCGTGTCCGACTCTTTACAATCCCATGAACTACAGCACTTCAAGCTTTCCTGTCCTTCACCATCTCCCTGAGTTTGTTCAAACTCATGTCCATTGAGTCGGTGATGCCATCCAACCATCTCATCCTCTGTTGCCCGCTCCTCCTCCTGCCCTCAATCTTTCCCAGCATCAGCTTCTTTTCCAATGAATCAACTCTTCGCATCAGGTGGCCAAAGTATTGAAACTTAGCTTCAGCATCAGTCCTTCCAAGGAATATTCACGGTTGATTTCCTTTAGGATTGACTGTTTTGATCTCCTTGATGCCCAAGGGACTCTCAAGAGTCTACTCCAGCCCCACAAATCAAAGGCCTCAGTTCTCTTTGGTGTTCAGCTTTCTTTACGGTCCAGCTCTCAATCCACACATGACTACTGGAAAAACTGTAGCTTTGATTAGAAGGACTTTTTCTGGAACCTGAAGAGCTTTAAAAACTCCTGCTGCCCACCCTGGGTCCCAGGCCCTGCCCATGGAATCAACGCAGGCACGAGGCATCGCTAGTGATTAAAGATCCCTCGATGATTTCATGTGTGGCTAAGTTTGAGCACCATCTCCTGGTGTATTTCTCCCCCTCTTTAGCTCTCAGCGTGAGCCAGGGACACCAGCAGAAAGGCTCTCTAGTCACTCCTTCCCATGTGAGTTGGAGGCACTTGGTATCTGAGCATCTCAGGACTTTCAGGAACCAAGCGGGAATTCTTTTCCTTCTTCCCTTCTGATCGCTCCCCTTTCTGTTGTCTCCTACCAAGTCAGATCCTAGTCAGTGAGCAAGAGTTTCCTCCCACTGGACAGAATGAAACAATAAATCCCCCAAAGAAGCACAGGCAAGAAGGTTCAGGTCTCATCCCTGCCTGGTCCATTTTCTGATTTCTTTAGGGTCATGTGATAAAAGGAAGCAGAATCTCCCCCAGAACCAACCTCTGTCTCAATCCATACTCCCTTCTCCTTCCATTCCCCTAACAATGGATTTTGTTTGTTTGCTTTTTAAACATGAGAACCCTTTCCTCAAATGAAAGCCTCTGCAGAAGCTTACCATACATGACAGACAAAGGTAACGCCATTCTGGTTGAGAAGACTTGGGGTGGTGGCCTGGCGGGGTCCCTCAGGGGTAGGCCCAGAGCAGTGGGGAGAGCCACGGGCTGGGAGGGGCCCTGGACTGGGGTTAGCTCCACATGTCTCTAGTCTCTTTCCTCCACTTTCTTTCTTTGTAAATTCCGAGTGGGGGCAGGTAAGGGCTTCCTTCCCCTATTCATACACACTTAAACCAGAGCAGCACCTACTCTGTTTTCCTCATTGGGAGTCCCTGTAAGATACTGTATCATCAGAGGGCGCCATGAGCTTAAAAACCTCAAAGACACTGCATGAAGGCTTATTTCTTAGTCTTTTTTCACTCAGTTTCGCATGAGCATTTTACAGAGTACTTACTGTGTGCCAGGCACTATTCTAGACACATCAATAAACACACGTCGTGGGTCAGCAACAACCTTTCACTGTCCCGAGGAGGGAGTGCTCTGCTTGGGCCTGAGGCCTTTCCTAGCAGCCTTGCTCCATACACAGCTGGGAGGACAGAGAGAGAGAGAATGATGACATGGTTCCACATGGAGAGGCAAGCGGGAGGAATTCACTGCGCCTGAGCACAGGGCTCAAGAAAAGAGAGGGGGAAACCCTCTTTCAAACCCCAACACTTCCTGCTCCTGGGAGGAGTAGAAAAACCCTTCCCTAACTGAACTGAAGGAAATCTTACTCAGGGGACAACTGCACGTGATGGAATTCGAGGATCTGGCTCACCATTCTGCCTCCACTTAATTAGAGTGGGTTTCACAGGGAAGGAGGCTCTGCAGGGAGCTCAGGAGAGGAAGGCAAGGGGAGCAGCCCACGAAGACCCTGCTCTCTGTCTCTGGCGCCGGTCTCTGTAGGATCCATCAGAAATGATGGGCTGGAAGATGCTCCGATTAATTGCTTTCCGGCCCTGAGATGGCACCTCCATTGCCAGTCAAAGTTTTAATTAATCATGCCAGCAGATGGGCTGTCATGGGCCTCAGCAGCATGGGTAATGAACTCATTTATTATCAGGCTCCATCAGTGGGAGGCCATCCAGGCTTCTGGGGAAAGAGGAGAGGCTCCTGACACCAGGGCCCAGGATCCCTTCAGTCTGGGGAGTGTCTCTGGAAATGCTTTGATTTCAGACCATCCACTGGCCCTGAAGAAGAGAGGGACGGGGTAAGAAGGGGACTTGAAAGCCTGCCCTTCCAGTGATGCAGGAGGCTGGCCTGGCCCTCTGGTACCCCCTGCACCTGACCCATGAGATGAGGATGAGGCCATGACACCCTCTTAGGCAGGGGCACATCAGGATGCTTCAATGCACAAGTGCTCAGAGATCCAGCCTCCTGGCCTCTGGGTGAGGTGCTGGATTTTATGCCCTGGGCTGTCTCGTTCATTCTCCCCAGTGCCCACACCATGTTCTGCATGCTGCGTGTTTAATCAATGCTGTTGAATTAATGTGAAAATGGATAAGTGAAATGTGGGGTGCCCAGCATGGAAGCTACCACTATAAAAAGAAAAAAGTTTTATTGTACCCAAGTGAGGTCTGAGGTTCTAAGCAATACCTCACACAGGAGCCTGGAGCTTATCATAGACATGGGTCTTGCTTTGGGGGGTCACAGTATACCACTGGCAAGACTGGGACAGACAGAAGACATAACAACTGTGGCCAGAAAATGGTCACAGAGTGTCACAACTAGAAGGGACAGTAAGAATACCCTGTCTCCCTCCTCCTTGGCTGAGGAGACTGCAGATCAGCAGAGGGGACCTGCCTAAGGTCACACACGTGGTTGGGGCACAGCTGGACCTGGAACCCAAGTCTTCTGATTCCCAACCCTGTTCTCTCCATGTCTCCACTCCCCCACCCCCCGCCCCGCCAAAACCCTTCCATGACCTGCTTGCCCGGGTCACTCACAGTGGCCTGCCCTGGGTCCAGAGGACCCCAGCCCCTACTGTGCTTGTCCTGCTCTTTGAGCTAGCATTTGTCTTTTCTTCTACAGAGTCCTTCCTTTCTCCATCTGTAGTTTGTATGGAGAGGAACACCTTGATCCAGCACCCCCACCTCCTGCTGTAGCTGAACTCCGAGGAAGTGGTTGGTCTGAATCCAGGCTGCCCACCTTCAGGTGCTTCCACACGGGGGAGCAGGCCAGGGGCCCCCCACCTGTGTAAAGGCTCAGGTGTCCACTATGCTCTGTGGTCACTCTTCCCAGTTTGTTGAGCAGTGGGCAGAGTAAACAGGGGCTGTTCTATTGGGCCTGTTTCCTTGGAGCATATCATCACAATTCTCTCCTAGTGTGGAAAAACGATGACGTGCCCTTCTCTGAAATCAGAAACCCTGAAAGAAGGAAGTCTCTGCAGAGTTGATACTCTGTGGCCATGGTACTAAGACGGAAAACAGTCACCATTTTCCTCTGCCTACTCTGCACCGGTCAGATCAAATGGTACAGTGGGTGAACTGCTGAGAACTGGGTTTGTATTTTGTGAGAATGACAGCAACCTCTTCCATGGCACTAGCCATGCCAGGCGCTGAGACAAGCACCCTACATGCTTTAGTACAAATTCCCCTTAGGGAAGGTGAGACACAGGGAGACCAAGGAACGTTTTCAAGTACAAGGGAGTAGTGAGTGTTGAAGCCAGGCTTAGGTTTAGGTAGTGTGGCTCCCAGATCTGGGCTCTCAGTCACTTTACCACGTGGTCGCCTGAGAAAGATAAACCGGTGAGGCATGGTGGGTGTTTCCCAACTCCTAGCAAAAGAGAAATAGACAGCTGGGGTGTTAAGGTCAGCCTCGTCACAAGCACATTCACACACACAAAACCCTGTTGTTGGCAAATGAAAGGAATGCTTGGTGCTTCAGAGGCTCCTAAGAACTGGAGAGAAGCTCAGAGCTTGCAGCATCTGCGGGGCCAGATGCCAGACTCGGCGAGGGGGTAGCGCTTTCAGAGAGGAGACTGGCTGTGTGGGCGGCTGAGGGAGGGGCCCTGAGAGCCGGACGGGTATGGCATGGTGCCAGGTGAGGGAATTGTTGAACTGCCGCCCTTAGGCCACTTGGGGCCTGTGTGCCGTCTGTCTCATAGAGACATGAGCCCAGAGAGATCACTGTCTCCACAGTTCAAAGCAATAGCAAACACGTGATGATAAACGAAAACTCTAATTTTTCATGCCTGGGATGGTTGGGAGTGGTGAGTGCTGTAATCCACAGTTGCAAGTGCCTCTTCTAAAGGGACAGCCACCACCCACAGGTCGCCACGTGGGTGTACAAAGTGAGGGTTATCATGCTTGGGGCTTTTTTTTTCTTGAGAGAGAAACTCTATTTGTGCTTGTGTGTGTCTGTGTGTGTCTGTGTGTGTGTGTGTGTGTGTGTGTGTGTGTGAAATATCCTGATTTTTTAACGCGGGCTCAGAAGTCTGAGATTTTAAGTTCACTTGCTGGCCCTGGGGCTTGAGGAACACACAGTGGAGGGTGGTGTCCTGCAGCGTCACCTCTGGTCGGCTTCGTCGTGAACCAACCACTCCAGCCGGGAGAGGCCCAGCTCTCTGCATGGCCCTGCGTGGCACATGGGACTGTGGCAGGTGGTGGCGAAGCCAGGCAAGGTCCCTGATAGAACTCTAAAGTCGCAGGGACAGGGAGGACCCAAAAAGGGTGACAGGGAATCCCTACTGATTAGCTTATGGGTGGCTTTCATCTAAATTGGAGGAATCTAAGGGATGTGACCTTTCTTGGTGTCGTGAGTAAGGCAGAGGCAGCAGTTCATGTGGGTCACAACGGTTTCATTGCCTCTCTCACCACAGCCCTGAGAACTAAAAAGCAACCACATTGTGTTAACAGATTCATACGGGCCAACTGGCCCAAAGGGACAAGGTAATGGGATTGTAAATACAAGCCTAAGGATGTGGAGTTGGACAGACCGTGCTCCTTGGCTCACATCTCAGCCACCATATGGTTTAGAGCAACTCATAGTTTCTGGGCCTCCATGTCCTCATCACTGTGCAATAAGTGTGAAGCAATACCTACCAGCTGGGCCACAGAATGGACTTATTTAATGCACAGAAATGCTTAGCATGCTGCCTCTCTCCCAGTGAGTAGCCTGTAAACGTCAGCTGCCTGTACACGTCAGCTATCACTCCTGTCCCCAACTCCAGGTCTCCAGACGTCGCAGTCTCCATAGCCGGTGCTGGAGATGTGCTGTGAGTAACACATGGTGTCAAAGTCTCAGGATAAAAGCAACAACATACAATATCTCACTAGTGTTTCCTATACTGCTTACATGTTGAAATGGCACTGATAATACCTTGGATATATTGGGTTAATTAAAACAGATCATAAAAATTAATTTCACCTATTTCCTCTTCTTGACACAGCTGTTAGAAAGTTTAAAATCCCATGTGTATGAACTTCTCTGGTGGTCCAGTGGTAAAGAATCTGCCTGCCAATTCAGGGCATGTGGGTTTGATGCCTGGTCCGGGAAGATCCCACATGCCACAGGGCAACTAAGCCCGTGTTCCACAACTGCTGAGCCTGTGCTCAGCAACGAGAGAAACCCCACAATGAGAAGCTCATGCACTGCAGCTAGAGAAAGGCTGTGCACAGCAATGAAGACCCAGCACAGCAAAAAATGTTTATAAATATCCCATGTGTGGCTTATGTTAAATTTCTGTTGGACAGCATTGATCTGGAACATGGAATAATGCCTGACCCAAAGTAGGCCCTCAAGAAATATATGTTAAATGAGTGCATGTAAATGAATGGATGGATGGATGGATGAATGATTTCCATGGGTTTCTCAGGGCTTTGTCTTCTCGTTTGAGCCACATGCTCTTTTTCTGGATCCCCTCTCCCCTACACGGAATGCCCACTACAGACTCCCAACTGTCAATCATCCCTGGACAACCCTCCAGCCCCTGTACCCCATCTATAATACCTGGGGATGGGGGCTCCAGGAGAGGAGAGCCTTGAAAAGGACACACACCCAGGAAACAACAGAGCGAAGAGTGGAAGCAGAATGTCTGCCTGGGCGTGGACACTTAAACACAACCTTATTTTTCCAGGGAAGCTCTAGATTTTTGTAAACATGTCTTCTTCGAGGCAGGTGGAAATTCTCAGGGTAAGGCAGAGTAAGCAGTCACATGGATAACTAGCAAAAAATGAGCTCTCTGGAGACCATGCCATTCCAAGGTCAACCTTAGCCCAGCCACCCACCGCTCTAGGAAGCGTTGAGATTGCAGCCCTTTAAGACAGAAATCAACAGTCCTCTCATTTGGGGCACTCTGTCGTATCTTTAAGTAAAAGGGCCTTGGGGTGTCCTTGTAATAGTGATAATGGTATTGAAAAAAGCCAAAGGATTTGGCAATAGCTCTTTGGAAGTCTCTGAAATCATTACTATTATTGATCCAGAGACGCTGCCAGTTGGCACTTGCCAGGTTGTTTCTCAGTTACACACACACACACACACACACACACACACACCCCACTACCAATACCACCACCAAAGTGCAGGCCCAGGGAATCGTGAGTTCATCAGTAAAGACTGTGGACAACACACTTGGAGTCACTTATATCTAAATGTGAGACAGTTACATAATGTTATAAATATTTGCAGGGAGGAAGGCTGAGAAAGGCAAGCAGCAAAACTGATAAGAAGGACCAGGGTATATGAGAGTGATGAAAATATAAGACAAACATAAAACTGGGTGATTTTTTTCTCCAGTATTGATCACTTTCTGATAACGGTTGCAAGTCTCTCTGTCCTATTTCTTCTGAGGACCTCAGAACAGTTTACAGGTTACACTCATCATTCCCAAGCCCTGATAAGGCTTGTGGGTGAGCGGAAGCTAGTGTTTACACTGAGTGAATGGGAAGTGCTGGCCCGAGGACTCACCATGCAGCCAGAGCAGGCCTCGCAAGCCACCTATACCAACATCGCTCAACTGCACGGTGATGCTAGACTATTCTCCAGATGCTCAGAGACCCCAAAGGAGGAACACAGCTTCATTCTTACTCTTGAGAATCTAAGAGGGTGAAGAAAATAGAACAGAAGCACCTAATGTTCAAGGGAACTCAGACCAAAGAAAGTCAACTACTAGCCACAATTGGACAGGGTTGCAAACATAAGGAACAGAGATTGCTGGAAACACTGCTTTGAGCAGAAAGTAGAGCTGCATTTTAAAGGTGAAAGAGGCTGTTTTTTTGACTAGAAAGGAAGGATGGAGCCTTTTGATTTTTAGGTAGGCCCTGAGGCCTGGAGGCATGGTGTGAGCAGGTGGATAAACTGATTGACCTTGCTGGTAACATTATAGAGCTGAAGAAGACTCTTGAAAGTCCCTTGGACAGCAAGGAGATCAATCCAGTCAATCCTAAAGGGAATCAACCCTGAATAATCATTGGAAGGACTGATGCTGAAGCTGAAGCTCCAATACTTTGGCCATCTGATGTGAAGAGCCTACTCATTGGAAAAGACCCTGATGCTGGGAAAGATTGAAAGCGGGAGGAGAAGGGGACGACAGAGGATGAGATAGTTGGAGGGCATCATCGACTCAATGGACGTGAGTTTGAGCAAATTCTGGGAGACAGTGGTGGACAGGGAAGCTTGGCATGCTGTAGTTCATGGGGTCACGAAGAATAGGACACAAATGAATAACAACACAAAGTACTAAATGGGAACCATCCTTGAAGTTGCTTTTAAGACAGTCCTTATGCAAGGTGTTCACAGGGAGCTCGGGCAGAATTAAGTAGATTGGACCAGAAATGACCCTTTTGGTCATGGCTGTCATTGATGGCCTTGCCATCTTGCTTAATCAGCAGGGTTTTTCAATAAAACTGAGTTTACTGCTTTCAGGGCTCCCACCATGAAGGAGCTGGGTCAGGTGGGTGTGGGTGCTGAGCTGTAGGAACTGGGTTTGGCCGGCTCCCTGGAAACACCCACCTGCTGAGAGCTCCAGGTGTCTCCTTGCCGGCATGATGAACGTGACACAGACATAAAAGTGGGGCAAGTGGGAGAATGAATTGAAATAAAGGAAAGAAAGCAACCTGTGAAAAACCAGCAAACAAGATGCCATCAGCAGTGAAAGTCAATGAGGCAAACACCATCTGGCCCTGAAAATGAATAGAGCGAAAAAGGACGGCCTGGCCTCCTGGGGATCCAGCCTCCAACTGGGCTCAGAGTCACATCCAGGCCTGCCTGCCTAAGACTAGCCTGGGCTGAGGGGACAGGTGGCAGTGTGTTTCTGCTGAGCAGGACCTTGGAGAGAGACTTATCCCGTGATAATGTATCAGGGCATATTTCCACCTAATGGAAACTCTTCAGCAGGATGAGTTATAGAAGAGCTGCTTTATTTCCATTTGCACTTAAGAGCAGAATTCAGGGCTTTGAATCCAGTGAGCTGTCCTTGAGACAACACAGCTGCATTGCATCTGCCCACCTGCATTCACTCATTCATTTCTAGGTTCATCCAGCCTTCCATTCATTCATCCCTCCCTTCCTCCCTTTTCCACCTCCACTGCTTTAGTCCATCCTCAGTATGTTGCTCCCCAGCCCTTGCTGGGCCTCCTCTATGGCCTGTTTCCCTCTGAGCCCTCTTCTATGTGGCCAGCAGAGCTTCCAAGCCCAAATCTGCTCTAATATCCCCCAGTCTTCAATAGCTCCCCACAGCTCACATGTAATACCCCCCCCCCATGATGGGGCCACTGCCCCCCAGCCCACCTCATCTCTTGCTGTATCATCCCTCCTCATACCCCAGTCCACACTCCACTCATGCCCAGCTATTACAGGCCACCAGTGAGTGCCATTGCTTCATGCTTTAGCATCTTTGCTCATACACGTGCCTCGTCTTGGAGCATCTTCCCTTTTGTCTTCTCCCACATCGCCTCACCGATATGCAGCTGATACTCGTTTAAGCATAAAGACCAAGTGCGGCAGCCATGAAAATGTGCCCTCATATCTCCTGTTGCAGGGAACATCATTAATGATGCCCCCACCTGCTGTCCTGCTGGTCCTGCCACCATGTTCTTGCCAAGGCCGTGGTTCTTGTGGACTCTTCCCAGCCACTGACTGGGCACAGCGGGTCACTAAGGCAGCCCCAGCCAACAAGATCTGAGATTCCTCCAATGGCAACTTGGGCTCAAGGACTCCCCATTGTCCTGGCCACAGCTTTCTTGGGACTGCCCTGCAGTCTGAGACTCTCCCTACTCTATCCTCCTTTCCCACAGCTGTCAGGCTGACTATGGTCTGAGGGCTCTTCCTACCGCCTCTGCTCTCCCTACCAACGAATCTCTTGCATGTCTAACCCTCTTTTTGCATGCATGTGTGCTAAGTCATTTCAGTTGTGTCTGACTCTGTGCAATGCTATGGACTGTAGCCTGCCCACCAGGCTCCTCTGTCCATGGGGATTCTGTAGGCAAGAATACAGGAGTGGGTTGCCATGTCCTCCTCCAGGGGTTCTTTCCAACTCAGGGATCGAACCTGCATCTCTTATGTCTCCTGCATTGGCAGGCAGGCTCTTTACACTAGCCCCACCTGGGAAGCATGAACCAAAACTAATGGATCAAGTTAACATCACCTCTGTCCTAAAGGCTTTCCTAAGCTCCCTCACATAGACTTGAACCTTCTCCTCATACCCTCCCCTCTACCTTTGAGGTACTGTTAATGATGGCACTGTAACTCTTCACTGTAATTATCTGTCTATATGGCTGCCTTCACCTGCCAGACTGCAAACTCTGTGAGGACAATGGGTCCACAGTCTTATCTGTCTTGTTAACATCACTGCGTAGAACAGTGCCTGTTATATTTGGATGCACCATAGTATTTATGCAATGACTCAATGATTGATCTAGTTATCCATTTATTTAGTTCCCATTGCCTGAGACCATGTGTAGGTGCTGAGGATAGAAAGGGGCACAAATCCAAATCCTAGGGGACTTCCATAGTGGTCCAGTGGTTAAGACACTGGGCTCCAAATGCAGGGGCGCATGGGTTCCATCCTTGGATGGGAACTAAGATTCCCACATGCTGCATGGAACAGCCAAAAAGTGAGGGGGCAGTCTTGGGCTACTTGGTGGAATCAGCATGCATATATATAACTATCTTAAAAGTGCAAGTGGAATAGCTGCTATCAACATGGTACAAGAAAAGGACATAAGAACACAGAAGAAGGGTTCTTCCCACTGGGTGGTGGAGGAGGAGCCATCAGAAAAGGCTTCTGAGAGAAGGTGGCATTTGGAGTGGGTCCTGTAGGATTTGTAGGATTTATGCATGGAGAGTGACAGGAGGGACCTTCCAGGCCAAAGAGATTGCAGAAACCAGGTGATATGATGCAAGCCATCTTGTTGTGGCTCAGACAATAAACAATCTGCCTGCAATGCAGGAGACCCGGGTTCAATCCCTGGGTGGGGAAGATCCCCTGGAGAAGGAAATGGCAACCCACTCCAGTATTCTTGCCTGGAGAATCCCATGGACAGGGGAGCCTGGCAGGCTACAGCCCATGGGGTCACAAAGAGTCAGACATGACTGAGTGACTAACACATTTACATTTACATTGTGAAAATAGTCAAATACGCACAAAAAGGAATGTAACTTGCTTGTTTTATTCTCTCTTTTGTTGGTGGTATTGCCACTGAAGAAAGCTTTGTTTATTTGATGTTTGTTTGTTTACTCTGCCTGATTCCCCAGGGTCACCATCTGCCTTGGAGCCCAGAAAGCAGCCCTCACCTTGTTTGTTTTCAGATTCTTCACATTGTCAATCTCCTTGACTGACTTTCCCCAGTTACATCTGGCAGGTTCCAAGGCCAGGACTGGCGCCTGGGAGGCTTCAGGCATTTGGCTGGACAAGCAGGAGCCTGCAGTAACTATCCCGGCTGACACGTCCCCAGGCAGAGAATGGACTGTCTCCTATTAGCAGGGCCCAGAGGCTCCCAAGGGCTGGAACCCAGAGTGGGCATGGGGAGGGAGCGTGGTGTCAAACATCCCATCTACCATCACCTGCCGTTAGAAGGCACCATCTGGCTGCTGCTTGAAAACACGCCTCGGGAGGATTAGGAAGGTGGAGACAAAGGGGCGGGAGAGAGAAGGGGGCAAACCAGGTGCCTGCAGCCTGGACAATGCTGGCTCTGTGCTGGCCAGCTTTGCCTGCATCTTCTTCCGGCACACGCAGAGCTTGGCCAGCAGGAGGCCACTCTCAAAGACACGCTGCGGATGTGCTCGGCGCCTCCCAGCCGGGCTTCACTCAAGTGTGTGCTGGCAGCAAAAGCTCATGATTTTGGGAAAAACTCTGATCTGGAGGCCCAGGGCCAAAATGCACTTGGGGGAGGCCGCTCCCGGAATCCAACCTGAGATCCTCCTCCCTGCCATTGATCTCCCTTAGCTCAGCAAGTCAATTCTCAGTTGCAAATTTCCTGGCTCTCAAACATTCCTTGGGCTTCCCTGATGGCACTGTTGCAGGAAGGGAGAACCCTTCCAGGGCCCGAAACTGGGCTCTTAGGTCTAACACTCAGAAATGAATTGTCCGAGAAGACACATGTGCTGACAAAGCAAGAGATTTTATTGGGAAAGGGCACCAGGGTGGAGAGCAGTAGGGTAAGGGAATCCAGGAGAACTGCTCTGCCGCGTGGCTTGCAGTCTCGGGTTTTATGGTGATGGGATTAGTTTCTGGGTGGTCTTTGGCCAATCATTCTAATTCAGAGTCTTTGCTGGTGGCGCACGCATAGCTCAGCCAAGATGGATGCTAACGAGAGGGATTCTGGGAAGTGGACGGACACGCGGTGTCTCCTTTGGACCTTTCCCGAACTCTTCCGGCTGGTGGTGGCTTATTAGTTCCGAATTCCTTATCAGGATCTCCTGTCATAAAACAACTCATGCAAATGGTTACTATGGCACCTGGCCAGGGTGGGCGGTTTCAATCAATGTGCTTCCCCTAACAGCACCATGGTAAAGAATCCACTTGCCAATGCAGAGATGCAGGAGATGTGGGTTCAAGCCCTGGGTCTGGAAGATCTCCTGGAGGAGGAAATGGCAACCCATTCCAGTATTCTTGCCTGGAGAATCGAATGGACACAAGAGCCTGGCAGGCTACAGTCCAAGGGGTTGAGAGTGTAACAGGCAGGAAAGCCAGCGGTTTCCAAACAGAAGAAATAGGCTGCAAGTATCAGACATTTTTCTTATCTCTCTTGAACGGCAGGAGGAAACAAACTAATGTTATATTTTTTCCCCCTCTCTATACAAATTTAAAAAGAGGTTTCTCTTAAAACTCTGTGTTGCCATAATGACACCTGGTTCCACCTGAACTTAACTTTTCTCAAACCTTGAGCTAACCAATGCATTTTTCTTATGGAAATGTCTCTTAAGCTATGTTTATGTACTATGCATTTACCCCAGACTCTGTCTTCAAGTCGGTTCCACCTAAAGGCTCAGAACTGACTTGACAAACCAGTATGTTATACATACATGCATTGTTCTCTTAATCTATGTTAATGAAACTATATATTTGTATGGGAATCTGCCTTTCTTCAAGATTCATGTCAATTGTTTTATGGCCTGGGATGCCTCACCTGGTGCCAAGATTATCTCAAAATGCATCTTGTGGGTGAGGGGCCAGGTACCATTCTCTGAGTTTTGAGACATTTCCTTTCTTTCATTAGCAGACTGCTAGTAGCTATATGGCACCCCACTCCAGTACTCTTGCCTGGAAAATCCTATGGACGGAGGAGCCTGGTAGGCTGCAGTCCATGCAGTCGCTAAGAGTCCGATACGACTGAGCGACTTCACTTTCACACATTGGAGAAGGAAATGGCAACCCACTCCAGTGTTCTTGCCTGGAGAATCCCAGGGACGGGGGAGCCTGGTGGGCTGCCATCTATGGGGTCGCACAGAGTAAGACACGACTGAAGTGACTTAGCAGCAGCAGCACTAGCTATATAACATCCAGCTAAAGACTAGCAGGGGGATATTCTTTCTGCCCCCTTCTGATGCCTATGTCAGAAGCTTTCTCTATCTCTTTTATGCTTTAATAAAACTTTATTACACAAAAGCTCTGAGCAATCAAGCCTCGTCTCTGGCCCCGGATTGAATTCTTCTCCTCCAGAGGCCAAGAATCCTGGCGTCTTCTGTGGTTCAGCAACAACCTTTCCAGGTGGCAAAGAGTTGGACAAAATTGAGCACACATGTACCCAAACTTACCTTATCACAGAACCATAGGAACACAGAACTTGGAAGCCCAAGGACTCCCCTACTCTACTTGGAAGGGCAGCCCCTTCTCCAAAGCAAAGTTCTAAAGTTTTCAGGAAAAATGTGCTCAGGCTTCCTCCAACTACAAGGTACCTATTCTCCAAAAAGATTTTAATTGTTGTTTTCAATGCTCACTTAATAAATGTTCTATGTATGTACCATAATTTTTTAAAACTACAAAAATATTACACGATTTTATTCTTCTTATTAAAATGCAAGCAACAGAGGGAAAGTTCCTCTTCACATTCCCCAACTTGACCCTCTCCCAGAGATAAGAAGCTCTAACCAGTTTGGCGGTATCCATCTATATTCTTTCATGACTAAGTGACTGAACTGAACTGAACTGATCCATATTCTTTCAGAGTACAGTATTTTAAAACTGAAATCTGGGTGAGGTTCCTCTTTGGCTCCTTGACACATATGTGATCATTGTGCATACTGCCTTGCAGATGATAGTTTTTAGTTAACAACGTGACTTTGAGATCTGTCCTGGTCGGTCCCTCCAGATCTATGACATTCTGTGTGCTGTGAGTGATACCCTGTGGTTTCAGTTTCAACATCATCACTCCCATGTTGACAGACATTGAGGTTTATTTCCATCATTATTATGATGCTCCCACTCTGATCCTCATTTCCCAAGCTCTTTGAGAAGTGAACATCTGCCACTGTCTCTCTAGGAGAGTTCCAAAAAATAGAACTCCTGGGTTGATGGGTATGTGCACTTTACACTTAATAGAACATTACCAAATGGCCCTTGGAAAGAACACAGTGATTTATCAGCCTACCCACAGGGTGGGGCAGGTGCCCCTTGCTGGTCTAACCAGCATCCCTTCTCATCTCCTTTTCCCTTCGTGCATTCCACAACAGGAGCTGAGAAGATAAATAATCACTTTCCAAGCCTCTCCTGCAGCTAAGGGTGGCTCTGTGATACATTTCTGGCCCAAAAAAACAAAACAAAAAAATCCACGTGGAAGCCTCTAGGAGTAGAAATGTGGTTCTAGGAAAGATTTTGCTTTTTCTGATATAAAGAAAGGATGAGACAGGGTCATCCCTTGTTCCTTTCCTACTTTGAGCTATCATAGTCTACGTGAGACTCTAAGGTTATAGCCGTGGGTGACAAGTCGACAGGCTAAAGGTGCCTGAGCAGAAAGACAGAAAGGGCCTGGATTGCCAGTTATATTATGGCCAGCAGCCACTTACTCTGGATGTCTCATTGCAGACGAAAAATAAAAGCTCAATTGTTTCAGCTCCTGCTAGTCAGGTATCTTTACTTGTAGCTGAATGAAAACCACACAAGGCAGAACATTGGTGCCAGGTACCCATTTTTGCTTTCACTTAACCTTGTTTTTTATATGCTATGGTAATGGTAGAACTTTCCTATTACTCTTTCGAGCAATAAAATGATCATAGAAGTAATTTATTCACTGCCTACTTTTTAGAGAGTTGTGCTTATTTATTTGGCTGCATCAGGTCTTAATTGTGGCATGTGGGATCTAGTTCAATCACCAGGGATCAAACCTGGGCCCCCTGCATTGGGAGCTCAAAGTCTTAGCCCCTGGACCATCAGGGAAGTCCTCGATGCCTACTTTATATGCATTATTTATGATATTACAAAGATCCTGAGAGGCAAATTGATTAT
This sequence comes from Bubalus kerabau, assembly GCF_029407905.1. NCBI lineage: Eukaryota > Metazoa > Chordata > Mammalia > Artiodactyla > Bovidae > Bubalus > Bubalus kerabau. The sequence goes on from NC_073626.1 coordinate 158,346,947, forward strand.
TTTAAAGAGGAAGGAAAGAGAGACCAAAAGAACAAGTGACTAGCCCACAGAGGAGTTGTGGCTGCTTCACAAGGCCCCAGACATAAAGTCAGGAACCCAGGGTGGCTTACTTAATCCAGTAGGAACAATAGCAGTAGCAGTAAAGTGGCACTTGTGTATGGGGCCATGCCATTTACATGGTCAATGCCAGGGAGAATGGGAAAACTTTGGTCGTGGCTGGTGGTCAGGGTCTTACTCTCAGCTTGGCCTCTTGCCTTCTGCTCTGAGTCTTAGTGTCCTGACTTCTGTCCTGTGGCCTCATAACTGGATCCTGCCCATTTCTATGCCTTTAAATTGGAGTTCTGATTACTGTCTATCTACTTGTCATTTTAGGCCCTGTCACTGTCTCCCCCAAAGTAATCTTAAGAAAAAAATTTAAAAGGAACTGCTTAAAAAAACACTTTTCATGTATGCCTATGCATATTTCCCTCCTATTTAATCATTGACAACCTTGAACAGATTTATGAAAATAATTAGGGGATGATGATAGTTGAAAATGTTTCTGCTGTGCCAACTTGGGTCCCAAACCAACAGGAAAGAGGGGCAACCCACCCCGGTGCTTTTGGCCCCCAATCAATGTACCATGGATCTCACTCAAAGTTCTGTCATGGAGTGTATTGAGATCTTTGTATTCATGATGGATATTTTCAGTTGCAAGAAAGATATATCCGGCTTAGACTAATGCAAGTAAAAATAGGATTTACTGGCAAATGTCCTGGGATATCTAGCAGAGACACTAGATCAATCATGGATCTGGGAGAGAACCAGCATCGTCTCTCTCCTGCTGTTTTGCTTTGCATGTATCCACTTGACCTTATTCTGATAGATAAGTGCTCTCTATGAATGTGTGGCAGAAAGTGGGGTCTTTCATTTTCCCTGACTCCCAGCTAGCAGCCATGGTGGAAGGAAACCATTTCCCACTAGCTCTGGTAGAAAAATCCCAGGGGGGACTTGGATTGGTTTTGGTTACATGCCTACTTCTGAACCAATCCCTGTGGACAGAGGAATAAGATACTTTGGTCATCCAGACCTGGGTGGAGTGGTTTCAGGGCTTAAGCCCAACAAAGATCACATGATGTATGTTCCCCTTGGGAAAGAGTGTTTCTGTGTACTAGATGGATAAAAGCAACAGGCAGGCACCAAACTGATTTGAGAAGACCTGAGATGATGCTTCAGCCTTGAGGCTTTTGAGGGAGGAACTAGGGCTTACCATAATGTCACCATGGGACTTCCCTGGTGGTCCAGTGGTTAAGAATCCACATTGCAATGCAGGGTACGTGGGTTCGATCCCTGGTTGGGAAACTAAGATCCCACATGTTGAGGGGTAGCTAAGCCCTCACACCACTGCTAGGGAGCCTATGCTCTACTGAGCCCACCTGCAGCTGCAATGATGAAAGATCCCTCATGATGCAAAGAAGGTTCCTTGTGTTGTAATCCACACTCAGTGTAGCCAAATAAAAAAATATTAAAAAAAAACCCAATAATGTCATCATGATTTACTAGGTAGGAGTGGACTCAGCATGCTCAGAGTTTCTACATCCCTTCTTTGAAGAGATTCAGTGGCCTATGTTGGAGGGTGTGGAGAGTCCCCGTCTCAACAAGACACCCGTTGAAATGGTGATTGGCTGGGGCATAAAAGGTGATATCCCAGATCCAACCTCTAGACAAAGTGGCTGCTCAAACCAAGTGACAAAACAGAGCCCAGAGGACCTGAGAAAGATGACTCTTTTCCTGCCTCTTGCCACCTGTTACCTGGGTGTCTTGGTCCTCCCAAAGGAATCCAGAGAGCTGCTCAGTAGAGAGACCTTTTGAGGTGTCACTTTTGAGGAAATGCATTGATCATTCACTCTATTACATTCTATGTGTTTGTGGGTCAAATGCACACCCACAGTTGTGATCTTCTCAGCTAAAAGTACTTACGACAGCCTAGCACCTGCTTGATGATGATTGAAATTCCACCCCTTACAGAGTGACTCCTCTTGCTTAAGAATGATCTCCTCTTAAAAATGCTAATTCCACAGGAGAGAGAAGGTTGTTAACTTATTTACAGTTAGTAAGAGGAATCTCATCAAGCTCTTTCATGAGAACAGCTTTTGATCAGAAATGCTGAGCCTCTTCTCACTAGAATCTAGTAACCAGACCATGAGATCCCTGAAGGTGATTATATCCAGTTTATATTTGAGACACCCACCTGGCAAGAACCGTCCACATAGCAGTTTCTCACTGCAAGTTTTTCTGTGAAGAATCTTCAAATTACTTCAAAATTTATAATAAAATTATATTATGCACAATTGTGTGTAACTGTGGGTTAGAGGGAGACTGAGGAGGAGGAAGCTCATCCAGCATTTGGGCTTAACCCAAATGTTGAGATATAGACTCTAGAGTCTAGAGTCTATATATAGACTCTAGAGTCTACAGTCTATCTCTAGACTGTAGAGATATAGATTCTAGAGTCAAAAAGATGATGATAAGGTAGAGGAGAGAAACCCTGAGTTCAGGAGATTCTGAACATTTGAGTGGGAAGCACCTAGAAAACATGTTAGTGTCTGAATTATTTAAAATGCTGATGAGAGCATTGACCTTCCCACAGCCTGAAGAATGCAGAGGTCCGGCAGACCTCAGCCAACTCTGAGGGCAGATGATACAGATGGTACCTGGGTTATGTTCAGCTGGTATAAGGCTCATTCACTCTTCTCCAACACCTCTTGAAAGGCCATATAATGTAGTGGTTAACAGCCCAACATATAAAGACTGTAGAGATATAGATTCTAGTGTGGCCGTGCACAGCGATGTGACCATGTGCGACAGGTTTAACCTCTTCATGCCTCAGTGTCCTCACCAGAGAAACAAAAATAATAGTAGTCCCCAACTTTGTGGAGTTGTGCTGGGACATTAAATGAGTTAACATACATAAAAAGTTTGAGATGAGCCTTGGCGTATGGAAAGTATTATGTTGTTGTTGAGTTGCTCAGTTGTGTCAGACTATTTTGCAACCCCATGGACTATATAGCCCTCCAGGCTCCTCTGTCCATGGTATTTCCCAGGCAAGGAAACTACAGTGCATTGCCATTTTCTTCTCCAGGGGATCTTCCCAACCCAGGATTTGAACCCATATCTCCTTCCTTGGCAGGTGGATTCTTTAACACTGAGCCACCTGGAAAGCCTGGAAAGTACTATAGGCTTGACTATTTTTATTATTTCCCTAAAGTGATAGGGGAAAGGAAAGCCATACTAGGTGGATAACTTGAATATCCCTTTTCTTATTTAACAGAAGCAGAAGCAGACTGTCCCCTCTCCATCAGAGAGGGCCCCTCAGGATCTGGGATGCCCTGGAGATGCTCCGTGCCATGCTGCTGACTGGCCCAGGTACTGTGCCCTTCCTTGCTGGCAGGGCCTTAGGTGGACAGCAGAGCACCAGACTTTGACCAGCACCATGGGCACTGAGGATGCTCTGTTTTCACAACTTTTCTGTCTCAAAAATTAAGAAGGCATGGAAACAGGGTAAGCCTGCTTCTCTTTTCTTCCTAAACCTAAACCCTTCCTAAACCCTCCTCAACCACAGCTTCTTTTCCCTAAACATCTACTAAGCCCTTGGATCAGAGCTGAGTGTGATGGGGAGGTGTGTGGCACATGGTATGGGTCACTCATTACAAGATAAGAGACTCACCTGAATGACCAGTGGTCAGGGGCCAGGAGGACAGTTCATGCATCTTTGTTCCCAAAAGCTCCATTCCCCAAGGCACAGGGAATTTACCATCCCCTTGGGTAGAGCGGTCAGGCATTATCCCTGTCTATTCTATAATTGACCTTGAGCGCCAGAGCATAAATTGAAAGAAGTGGAGGCATGTCTCCTGTGTGTTGGAAGGTCCTCCCATCCAGTAGTCTTATTCACTCAAAAACGTTCATTGATGGACTTCTTTGGTGGTCCAGTGGCTAAGACTCTGAGGTCCCAATGCAGGGGGATTGGGTTCTATTCCATGTCAGGGAACTAAATCCCGTATGCGGTACTAAGAGTTTGCATGCTGTAATTAAAGAATCTGCATGCAACAAAAATCGAAGATTCTGAGTGCTGAAGCTAAGACCTGGTGCAGCCAAATAAACAAAACTTTTTAAAAAATCATTTATTGAGCACCTACTGTATGCCAAGCACTGCCATAAGTCTGTAGGTCCTGGATATACAGTGGTAAACGAGACAGATGTGGTCTTTGATCTCCTGGTGCTTATATCACCAAGATCCAACAAACTCAGCATCCTATTAGAACTTCTCATTAAACACCTCTTCTTTCAAACAGCATATCCGGAATGATGAGCCTGCGTGAGTGCAAGATTCTGAAGTGCCCCACAAATCAGTGAATCACCAAAGAAAGATAACATAACGGCCACTATAGTTTTGATGATGTGCATACTTTGCTGTATTCTGATACTTTTTGAAATTAGATCATGCATGTCTGGACACATCTATATTTTTCACAAATATTTAATTAAACTGGATGTCCCATTCCTAGAGCACATGAAAAAACAGACACCTTCACTTTACATAAACTACTTGTATGGCTTTGTTGGTTTTCACTTGCATGTCTTCTTTGTATGTGTCCTTTGGTGTCTCATTAGTTATACGTCTTTTCTAACCCTCTGAACTGTGAGCTTCATCAGAGGAGGAAACTTCCTAAATCTGTGTGCATCCCACTGATGACATTTCCTAACTGACTGCCCCAGCCCCCTAGGGAGGAGGACCAGATCAAGGTAGAGGGAAGGAAGGTCTTGTCTGAGGCCTAGTGATATGTCTGAGCCTTCTCTCGGGGTCCTGCCTTGGGAGCCGTTTTCTGATGGTTCAAAGGAAAACTGTCAGAAAACTGTTTGATTCCACTTATACAAGGTACCGAGAAGAGTCAAATTCATGGAGTTGGAAAATGCATTGGTAGATCCCAGGGGTTGGGGGTGGGGAGGGGTGTGGAGGGAGAATGGGGTGTTTGAGTTTAGGAAGGTGGAAAATTCGGGAGATGGGTGACAGTGAGAATCGCACAACAATGTGAATGTACTTACTGCTAGTACTACGTACTTAGTACTAAGTGCTTAGTACTTAGTACAGTTCAATATTGTTAAAACAGTATGCTTTATATTATGTGACTTTTACCACAGTAAAAGCTTTTTTTAAAAAAAATAAAAAGGAAAACTGTCAAGAGAAGGAGGTCCTAACACGGCCCTCACCTGTGATTCTCTCAAATGACCTGATGGAGTGAAAAGTCCAAATCTCCTCCCAGCACTGACTATCTCTGCTTCGGGGAGTCATAGGCAGAAAGCTGGGGAGTTGGTCCTCTGTGACTTGAAGGAACTTACCTGCTTGGAAGCCAGGAAGAGGCCAGGAGTCCCAGGGCCTCCCATAGGTTCACACACACAAACACACACACATACACACACACTTGCCCCACCCCATCTGTACCATAAAGGAGGAACAATTCACTGTGGGGGAGAAGATTCTAGGGGTGAAGCAGACACAAGGGAGAGGGAAAGCATCATAGAGGGGGACAGGACAGAGAAAGGAAAAACTCACAGATGGAGAAGGACACTCGTGGTAGGGAAAGAAATTTTATTTTCAAGCTTTAAGAGAATAATACAAACAACAGAGAGTTTTAAAAAACCCTAAAAACTAGTTTAAAAAAGTACTTGACAGTGTCCCTTTAATACCCACGGATGACGCGGCCATTGTGCAATGACAAGGAGAAACTGCAGGTGACCACCTTGTGGCCTTCCCTGGCAGGGTCCCAGGACCAGTAGGTGGGCTCAAGGGACAGTGCTCCCTGCGATGGTCCCTGGGCCCTCCTTGTTGCCTGGGAGGGACCAGGGAGCATGTAGCACTGAGGGACTAGCCCAACTGCCCCTGGGGGTGGGCCCCAACAGCAAGGAATACTAAGATGGGTCTCCGCTCCACTCCTTGGGGACACATCTGGCCAGCTTCCTTCCGTTCACTGTAGCAGCTTTCCTGGGAGACCCTGGGCAGGATGTGCCCTGCCGTGGGCGGCCCTGGGGTCTCAGCATGTGCCAAACCAGGAGGGGCAGTGACACAGAGTGTGTCCCAGCCATGGGTGGGGTGCGTGGTCGGGAAAATCACTCCTGGATTGACAGCTTGAAAGCTGAAGCCACGGCAGCAGGACTGTGCTTGAGCTACCCATGGGAAATCTGTACTTCAGTTGTGTGTGTGTGTGTGTGTGTGTGTGTGTGTGTGCGTATTTCCTGTAAACATCTTTGAGCCAAATCACCATAAAATAAAGTAACAAGGGCACAAAAAGACACCCAACTCCAAACCTAAGCCCTCTTTGAGCCCATCTGAATGGGGAGTTCCAGTTTGGAAGGTTTGGAGGGAGCAAGAAACCCCCCTCCCTCTGGCCATTCAGACCAGCATCTCCCTCCTTGCACCATCGTCCTCCCCAGGCCCTCGAGTCAGGAATCCTGCCCACCCAGGGGAGCCCAGGGGTTCACAAACACCATGTATCTCCTCCCTGCCAGCCCACACCCATCCCTCTCCCACCCCCCTCAACGGCCCCTGGAACACAGCCCAAGAGGAAACCAAAGCAAGCTCAGGGGTAAAACAAGGCAGGCCACAAGTGCTTTTGTTCCCACATGTGTGCCTGTGGGCACCACCACCATCAGACACAAAGCTTCTCTCCCCGCAACCCCCACCAGCCGCCACTTTGCCTGGGTGTTTTGCATGGCACGGGGGGTGGGGCACAGGTGGGTGCATTGTGTTTTGTTAGACTGTCTGTATTGCACTTCGTTGTTGAGTTTGTCTTGGTTTTCCTCCCTCTTGTTGGAGAATGGAATCAACTCGCTGAAAATCACCCACTCACAGCACCAGCCTCCCTCCAGCTCCGACCTTGCCCCAGGGCCCTCAAGGCGCACCGCCCTCTGCCTACCCTCTGGCCCCTGGGTGCCTCTCCACACCTGCTCCCCAGATGGCGGTGGCATCGTGTAGGGGCGAGCCCTTCCCGGCCCATCCTCTTCTTGCTCTCTCTCTCTTGCACGTGCATGGTCACAGCTCCCTCACAGGTCTCTCGGCTCACACCGTTGTGACCCTCATGACCAGCTCGCGGCTGCCGCCCTGTGGGGTCCGCTGTTCATGAGGTCGCAAGTGACTCAAGATGTGCAGGATGGTGTAAGCACAGTGGTGATCGGACAGGGGGCCTGAGGGGTGGCCGGCCGCCCGGGCAGGGCCTTCCTCGGGGGCAGGGGTGCCCGTGGCCTCCTCTTCTGAGGTGGGGGCGTTGGCCTGGGTGGAAGAGGAGGTCCGGGGGTTGGTCCTGCCTCCTGTCTTTTGCTCCTCCAGGTCTTTCGCCTTGTCATAGTTCAGCACTTTCCACTGCTGGTTGACAGCCTGCCACCGTTTGAAGATGCGGTACACAGAGGGTCCCTCATGGATGATGAGGCCTGGGCATCAGGGAGAAGAAACAAACAGAGGTGGGTAAGAGACAGCAAGTCACTGCTGGGAGGAACCGGCCTCCCTCTGTTTGTAAGTGGGTAGAGGTGTTGAGGGGCTTCCCTGGTAGCTCAGCTGGTAAAGAATCTGTCTGCAATGCAGGAGACCCTGGTTCGATTTCTGAGTCGGGAAGTTCCCCTGGAGAAGGGATAGGCTACCCGCTCCAGTATTCTTGGGCTTCCCTGGTGGCTTAGACGGTATAAAGAATCTGCCCGCAATGCAGGAGACCTAGGTTCGATCCCTGGTTTGGGAAAATCCCCTGGAGGAGGGCATGGCAACCCACTTCAGTATTCTTGCCTGGAGAATCCCCATGGACAGAGGAGTCTGGTAGGCTATAGTCCATGAAGTCACAAAGAGTTGGACACAACTGAGCGGCTAAGCACAGAGGTGTTGGGTGAGATGACTTTATATTGGTTTGACTTGTTCTTTTCAAACCTGCCTCTCAGCTATGGGCTGCATGGTAACCATCCCTACATTTTTAGGCTCACTAGTCTTTGGAAGCAGGTAGAAGGTGGCCACCAGAGAAGGCAATGGCACTCCACTCCAGTACTCTTGCCTGGAAAATCCCATGGATGGAGGAGCCTGGTGGGCTACAGTCCATGGGGTCGCTAAGAGTCGGACACGAGTGAGCGACTTCACTTTCACTCTTCGCTTTCATGCATTGGAGAAGGAAATGGCAACCCACTCCAGTGTTCTTGCCTTGAGAATCCCAGGGACAGGGAAGCCTGGTTGGGCTGCGGTCTATGGGGTCGCACAGAGTCGGACACGACTGAAGCAACTTAGCAGCAGCAGAAGGTGGCCACACCGAGTGCTTGTCACAGCTGGGCACATACACATAGTCCTTGGCCCCACCCCTCCTACTTCTTGGCCTGACAAAGTCCAAATTCATTGTCCATTGAGGCATAGTATTAATACAAATAGCTTTCCCTCCTGCGATCATGTGTGCGTGGCACCCAGCACTTAGCAGATAGATGTTCAATGAATCCTGTGCCTTCAAAGGTACCATAAAAGAAACCCTGTAGTAATTCCATACCTGCTGAATGTCCAAAATTCCACTGGCTCACTTTTGGCTATTTAACAAATAGCCCAGTGCTACTGAAATACACAGGCTTCCCTGGTGGCTCGGCAGTAAAGAACCCACCTGCCAATGAAGGAGACCCAGGTTCAATACCTGTGCCAGGAAGATCCCCTGGAGAAGGGAATGGCAACCCACTCCAGTATTCTTGCCTGGAAAATCCCATAGACAGAGGAGCCTCGTGAGCTATAGTCCATGGGGTTGCAAGAGTCTTAACATGACTGAGCGACTAAACAACAACTGAAATACACGCATAGCTGAGAGAGAGAACTCTGGCCAAGGGCAGTGTAGAGTCAGAAAAGAGCTGCATGGGGCAACCAGAAAACTAAACACAGATTGTGTGCCTTCTATCTGCTAAGCGCTAGGGTAACAGTGAGCAGGGCAGGCAGAGTCCTGCCCTCAGAGAGCTGGCCTTCTAGCAGATAGAGACACAGTAGATACGAAAACAAACCAGCAACACTATTTCAGGCTCTGACATATATGGAGAAAAACCACACAGGCTTTGGCAGCAGAGCCTGTTTTCCCAGCAAGTAGGACAGGAAAGAAACTGGGACATAATTATGGAGTCTGCAAAGGGAATGGTTACCACAGGGAATGGTTGGCCCAGGGAGCCTAGACCAGGAAGGATGGAAGTAAGAACATGCAAGGGATAAGGAACATGAAAATTGAAAAGTAGAAAGTGATAGGGTCGATGTCACGAGGTCTCTATGAATTTGGAGAATTGGAGTCGGTGAACTATAAGGATAGGGGGTGATGATCAAAGAGTGGGGTGTTCAGATTTTGAAGGGAGGTGGTTCTTGGAAATGATAAGCTCTATGGAGTGACCACTTGAGCAGGGCTGAGGTGACCTGGAGGACAAGGTCTTATGGAATAAGATAAGGAATAATGAGGAAGCCAAGGAGTTGGGTAGATTAACTGCATCAGCCATCCTCAATGCTCTCAGACCAAATGCCCTCTTTGTATAACAAATATACACATATATATGTTTATATAGTTTCTATAGATACAAAATACGGGGTGCTGAGTGTGTTGCAGCATGTGGGCTCTTCGTTGCAGTGTGCAGGCTTTCTCTAGTCGCGGCACTCGGGGTCTTCTCCTGTTGTGGAGCACAGGCTTCTCCAATTGTAGCTTGAGGGCTTAGTTACCCCCCAGCATGTGGGATCTTTGTTTCCTGGTCACGGATCCACATCTCCCGCACTAGAAGGCAAATTCTTAACTACTGGACCACCAAGGAAGTCCCTATAAAAATACATTTTAATATCCCCTTTTCTGTTCTGAAATGAAACTTATATAAGATAGCTAAGCTACTATGGTTCCCTTTTTAAATTAACATAATGCCCTAACAGACTATGTGAAGAAAAACAAAAGGCAAATCATTTATAACAAGATAGTACAAATTTCAATATAAATGCTGGGGCACAACCACTTTAGAAAACAAACCAAACACCTCATACATTTGCAAAATATCCCCAGGGACTGGTAACACCTCTTTTGAGAACCACTGATCTCCAGAGATGCCAAGGACAGGACAGGGGGGAGGGAGTGTGGGAGCCAGGCGCAGGGGGCGTGAGGAGTGGCTGAAACACAGCCACCAGCAGCATCAAGGGGAAAGGACGCTGGTATCTGGTGACATTCACTTCAGAGGGGCTGGAGCTTCTGAAAGGTGAAGGAAGAGGAAGTCTGGAGGTGGTAACGGGGAGCAAGGAGGATCCCGCCCCACCTCTGAGCCCCCAGGATACAGTGTATGAGAGACAGCAGCCACTGCTTGAGACAGCCATGCAAGAAATAATGTCCTCAGGAGACAGCTATATTACAAAATTAAAGGATGAGGAACGGAACACTTGGAGGAGAGGTTGCCAATCGTGCACCATGAGGTCCAGAGGGCATGTGGAAGAGCTGGGAAGATGGGGATGAGCAAAACAGGAAAGGGATGGTTGTGCATATGGTGAAGGTGGTCAAGGAGGCCAGACCCACGTTGAGTGAGATGACTGGGAAGAAGGCACAGCGGGATTCAGTTGCAGTGCTGTATATTGAGGGGTGCCAATATTTTGGCCACCTGATGCAAAGAGCTGACTCATTGGAAAAGACCATGATGCTGGGGAAGATTTTCGGCAGGCGAAGAAGGAGGTGGTAGAGGATGAGATGGTTGGATGGCTTCACTGACCCAATGGACATAAGTGTGAGCAAACTCCAGGAGATAGGGAAGGACAGGGAAGTCTGGCATGCTCCAATCCGTGGGGTTGCAAAGAGTTGGACACAACTGAGTGACTGAACGACAAATCAAGAGGCAACTGGTCTGGTCCCTGCAGGGAAGAGCTGACTCATAGGCGTAAACAGCAGTGAGTCACTCCAGCAACTCCATGTCAAGCAAAGTGACTGGATAGGAACATCTCAAAGCCTCTTCAACCTCTAACACGCTGTGATTCTAGGAGACAAGACAGCCACCCAACTGCTACTCTTTCCTCTAGGAAGGGCTCCAATAGCTCCTGAAAATGTACTTTGTGCAACAGGTCTTCAAAGGTTCATAAAAGGAGATAGTTACCCTGTAGCCCAGTTGTTTCTAATCCTCTGGATCACGGACCCCTTTGAGGATCTGATGAAAGCTAGGACCAAATTCCTGGGGGAAAAAACACCAGACACAGGGAACTGTCTGTATGATTTTAGGGGGTTCATAAATTTCCTCTGGACCACCAGGGGATCCCCTGATCTCCTGCCTGATTCTAGACAAGTAGACTGCCTCTCTGCCCAGTTTCCCACCCTCTCCCAGCATGCTAACTCTTCACTTCCTTCAACCTTGTGAATACATGCTTGTGTACCCTTGGCACCGCAGTGTTCATGGGTTCATTCACTCCACAAGTCTTGTTTGAACACTGCTGTGCTCTTTCCCCTAGATTGTAAACCCCTCAAGGACAGGGGTCAGATATGGTTGAGGCTTGGGTGTCGGATATGGTATTGAGAGCCTCATGAAGCCTTGGTGATGACAGAGGACATAGGGGCCTCTGGGAAGGGAAATCAGGATCTTTTTTTAAAGACCCAAACTCACTCTTTCCAACAAGAGTTGCTCTCCTTGATTCTTAATTAGCTTCTTGATCAGACAGTTTTACCCTGATTGAAGAGGGTGGCTTAAATTTTGGGTCTGAATGCTACCTCCTAATTATCTGTCTAGTGTTCAGGAAGTAATTAAACCATTTTAATGGATAGGTGGCTGAAGGGAAGGAAGGTGCACCTGTTTTTGTAGATAATGCTTATTTGGCAATAGTTGGAAAAGCACAAACTACCTCATTCACATCCACTCCCTAGCGCGCTCTCTCTCTCTGCTTCCTGCTCTACAAATTACCTATTGATTCCCTGAGCAGCAGAGTTTTTTGTTTTCTTTTTTTTTAATGAGGGAAAGTGGGTGGGGCTCATCTGATAGGGACAGGTGAAGTGGGCAAAGCTGAATGGGAGAGAAAGAAGATGAATGGGGAAAAGGATGGAGGGAAAGAGAGACTAAAATTAGAATAGGAGGGAAGAAGGCTATTGGTGAATAGAGGCAGAGAAGTAGTAGAAAAACAAAATGGAAAAGTCTAATGAATGGCAATATCAGAAACTCAATACGTTTGGTTTTTCTTTCTTTAACAAAACAGAAATGCATTGTCTCATAGTTCTGAAGGCTTGAAGTCCAAAGTAAAGGTGCTTAGCAGGCCTCTGGAATCTGTAGGCGTGAATGCATTTGTTCTTTTCTTACTGTTGGAGTATAGTCACTCTACAGTGTTGTGTTAGTTTCTGCAGTGCAGCAAAGTCAATCAGGTGTACGTTTACATCTATCTCATCTTTTTCAGATTTCCTTCCCATTTAAGTCACCACAGAGCACTGAGATGAGTTCCCTGGGCTATACAGGAGGTACTCATTCGTTATCTGTTTTATACATATTATCAGTAGTGTGTATATGTCAGTCTCCCAATTCATCCCACCTCCTTCCCGCTTTGGTATCCATATGCTTGTTCTCTATGTCTGTGTGTCTATTTCTGCTCTGCAAAGAAGATCCTCTATAACATTTTTCTAGATTCCATATATATACGTTAATACACAATATTTTTCTCTTTCTGACTTACTTCACTCTGTATGACAGGTCCATTCATGTCTCTTGCAAATGTGTTTTGACTGAGTCCCTTTCTGGGGTTTTTCATTTAATTTGTCTAGTAACCACCTAACAAGGTGCCCGACCCTGGGCGGTTCTCCACAGACACAGCTCTAGAAGAATTGCTGCCTTCATCTTTCTAACGTCTCTCCGTCTTTCAGGGATCCTCTTCTTGTAGGCTCTGTAGGATGTCAGAACCCTTTGTTTGATGCCATATCTCTCCCCCAGCCTCCAGGTGAAATGGCCTTTGCTCAGCCCATGAGGATGGGATGGAAAGTAGCCATGTGAGTAGGTGGTCCTGCCTGTGTGGTTCCCTTGCCCTAACTCACAGTGCTATCAGGAAGTTCTCCCTGACCTAGAATCCCAATCTTCAAGTGATGAATTTTGGCCCTTGGTTCTCGCTGTGTCCACAGCAGTGAGATACAGCTTAATTCTGCTTAGTATTATTTCTTGAGTACCAACTGTGTGCTTCTGCGAGCACTTCTCTGAGCAAGCACTTCTGCTTACTTCTGTGAGCAACCCAAGAAATTGGGTTCCCGTGATGTACAGAATTAACAGGCTAAGGCCAGCTGAGAAGTACGTAGAGAAAAGCTCTGGCCCCTTCAGTGACACCGATCCCACTTGCCACCCTCGCCTCTTCTCTTGCTAGTATCCTAGTTTAAGTGGCATAAAGGTTGCAGACAACTTTACAATGGTGTGGTGCATGCGTGCTCAGTCGTGTCTGACTCTTTGAAACCCCACGAACTGCAGCTCACCAGGCTCCTCTATCCATGGGATTTCCCAGGCAAGAATGATGGAGTGGGTTGCCATTTTCTTCTGCAGGGGATCTCTCTGACCCAGGGACCGAACCTGCATCTCCTACATGTGCAGGTGGATTATTTACCACTGTACCTCCTGGGAAGCCCCCAAATCAGGGAGCTTATGAAGACAGATTCCTGGGCACTACCCTCAGGTGATGCTGATGTTTTAGATGTGGCCACCCTTGAGCAGCACTGCCTAGAACATGGTCCTTATCCTGGCATACTGCATCATGGAAGCCTTTGAATTATGATCAAACAAAGAACCAAAAGTAATTTTAAAAACACTCAATTTCCAGATGTGACAGACACAGAAGCTAAGGCAACCGAAGAAATGGATACTTCCTCTCAGAGACCCAAAGCTGTTTGGGTCCCACAATTTAGAGTCAACTCATGGATGAACGTGCATTGAACATTAAGAGTACCTGCCACTTCCTAGCCTTGTCTCTTGATCTAAGTTGATTCCTCTTTCTGAGCCCCAGTTTTCCCATCAGGGAGTGGGGCTGCTATCCCCTTCCTAATAGGGTTGTTATGAGACTGAATGAGGTGATGAATCCTTTGCTCTGACGCCTGTACTGTGCCAGGCACACATTTACACTCGATACTGCATGGTTTTGATTGTTTTGGGGAGATTGCAGAACAGAAAAAGTCCACTCTTATCTCCTCCCTCATCCTCCTACTCCTTTATTGCCAACCCCATTCCCAGCTACAAGCACCTGTTCTTCTGTCTCCAAACTGTCCTTCCCAACCCTCGGTCTGAGTCATTGTTTATAGATGAATAACACGCTAGACCTGAAAGGAGCTCTGTAAACCAGCTGATTCTTCACGTGTCCCAAATATCCTTGCACTGGTATGACTGAGAGGTCCATTTCTGGAAGTGTTCATGAAGTTATGCCCTAAGAGACTACAGACTTCTTTTATGAGTTTTTGGGAGGCTTAGCACTCTTCTCTCTGAACAAATACTAAAAGGACCACGCATCTCCACCACCCTGGGTGGCGATGGCGGAGGTCAGGTGATGATGGTGATGGTGATGAGAGTCAGTATTTATTGAATGCTTATTAGGTCCTATCATTAAAAGGGCTTTGCAAATAGGGTCAGCTTATCACACAAACCCAGTGAAGAAGGTGATGTTATCTCCACTTTACAAAACAGGAAGCTGAGCTCAGAGAGCCCTTTGCACTCAGGTGGAGCCAGGTGCCTGGCCCTGAATGTGAGCATGAGTCAAGTCAAGATTTAAGAAATGGGTACAGAAGGGAAAAGTGTGTGTGTGTGCGCGTGTGTTTGCCTTACCATGCTCTCTTGTATTTTCTATCAGCCAGAGATAGAAGATTCAAAAGCCTAGAGAACTGTGGAGCCACAAGATGGAAGGTTCTTGGGTCTCTGAATCACTGTATGGAGGAGAAACCCGCACCCCCCCGCCCCACCCCTCGCCACCCACAACTCACAGGAACTACTATTGGGTTGAAACACTGAATTTGGGAGCTTACTTTTCTATTTGCTGGAGTTACAATACCTTTGGGGCATGTTAGGGGCCATAGAAAAAGGCAGTTGTGGCTCAACGGCACATTTCAAATGGTTCCCAAAATATATGCGCTGGCCTGAGCATCCACGCTGTTTACCAGATTGCAACTATTTCTAGTCAAAACCCATCATCAATGAACAGACTTGCCACTTCTGAACGTGCTCCAAAAACTGTGCTGCATGCACTGAAGGCAGTTCCTAATAGGCGTTCCTAAAATATTTTAGCCCTGTCAGCACAACTGAAATAACTGAATTGCTTCCCAAGGGGTCTCCTTTGAGGGGGACAGTGCTCGCTTGGTGTGTCTGCTTCTAAATCATCGTCTTCATCCTCTGCACATCCAGCAGCTCAGGTGTGGAGAAAGGTTGCCAGGCACAGGAAGTGGGGGTGGGGTGAAAGGGAGGTGCTTAAGGAAAAAGGCGAAGATTACAAGTTAAGAGTTCATCCAAGCCAACAAGCACCTCCGGAAGCGCATGGAACTCTGCTCAGTGTCATGTGGCAGTCTGAATGGGAGGGGAGTTTGGGGGAGAATACTCAGTTGCTCATTCGTGTCCGACTCTTTGTGACTCCATGTACTGTAGCCCATCAGGCCCCTTTGTCCATGGAATTCTCCAAGAAAGAATACTGGAGTGGGTAGCCATTCCCTCCTCCCGGGGTTTTCCCGACCCAGGGATGGAAACCGAGTCTCCTGCATTGTCTCCTGCATTGGCAGGCAGATTCTTTACTGCTGAGCCACCTGGGAAGCTCTTGATGGAGAATGGATATATGTATATGTATGGCTGAGTCTCCTTGCCGTTCACTTGAAACTATCACAACATTGTTTGTTAATTGGCTATTCAGTTCAGTTCAGTTCAGTCGCTCAGTCGAGTCCGACTCTTTGCGACCCCATGAATCACAGCACACCAGGCCTCCCTGTCCATCACCAACTCCCGGAGCTCACCCAAACTCACGTCCATCAAATCAGTGATGCCATCCAGCCATCTCATCCTCTGTCGTCCCCTTCTTCTCCTGCCCCCAACCCTCCCAGCATCAGAGGTGAGGTGGCCAAAATATTGGAGTTTCAGCTTTAGCATCAGTCCTTCCAATGAACACCCAGGACTGATCTCCTTTAGAATGGACTGGTTGGATCTCCTTGTAGTCCAAGGGACTCTCAAGAGTCTTCTCCAACATCCCAGTTCAAAAGCATCAATTCTTCGGCGCTTAGCTTTCTTCACAGTCCAACTCTCATATCCATACATGACCACTGGATAAACCATAGCCTTGACTAGACGGACCTTTTTTGGCAAAGTAATGTCTCTGCTTTTGAATATGCTGTCTAGGTTGGTCAAAACTTTCCTTCCAAGGAGTAAGCATCTTTTAATTTCATGGCTGCAGTCACCATCTGTAGTGATTTTGGAGCCCAGAAAAATAAAGTCTGACACTGTTTCCACTGTTTCCCCATCTATTTGCCATGAAGTGATGGGACCAGATGCCATGATCTTCGTTTTCTGAATGTTGAGCTTTAAGCCAACTTTTTCACTCTCCTCTTTCACTTTCATCAAGAGGCTTTTTAGTTCCTCTTCACTTTCTGCCATAAGGGTGCTGTCATCTGCATATCTGAGGTTATTGATATTTCTCCCGGCAATCTTGATTCCAGTTTGTGCTTCTTCCAGCCCAGAATTTCTCATGATGTACTCTGCATATGTTAAATAAGCAGGGTGACAATATACAGCCTTGATGTACTCCTTTTCCTATTTGGAACGAGTCTATTGTTCCATGTCCAGTTCTAATTGTTGCTTCCTGACATGCATATAGGTTTCTCAAGAGGCAGATCAGGTGGTCTGGTATTCCCATTTCTTGAAGAATTTTCCATAGTTTATTGTGATCCACACAGTCAAAGGCTTTGGCATAGTCAGTAAAGCAGAAATAGATGTTTTTCTGGAACTCTCTTGCTTTTTCCATGATCCAGAGGATGTTGGCAATTTGATCTCTGGTTCCTCTGCCTTTTCTAAAACCAGCTTAAACATCTGGAAGTTCACGGATGTTGGCAATTTGATCTCTGGTTTCTCTGCATTTTCTAAAACCAGCTTGAACATCTGGAAGTTCATGGTTCACATACTCCTGAAGCCTGTCTTGGAGAATTTTGAGCATTACTTTACTAGCGTGTGAGATGAGTGCAATTGTGCGGTCGTTTGAGCATTCTTTGGCATTGCCTTTCTTTGAGATTGGAATGAAAACTGACCTTTTCCAGTCCTGTGGCCCCTGCTCAGTCTTCCAAATTTGCTGGCATATTGAGTGCAGCACTTTCACAGCATCATCTTTCAGGATTTAAATAGCTCAACTGGAATTCCACTAGCTTTGTTCATAGTGATGCTTTATACCCCAATACAAAACAAAGTTGTTTGTTTTTTTTTAAGTTAATCCAGGAAGCTGGGTAAGCCACATAGAGGTAACAGATCATGGTCTGTGCATTGTCTGGCCCATGTATGTAGTGGATTCTATTGGTTGTTTGGCTTGGCCCAACAATATGGGAATTCCCAAGGTCACAACTGCCAATTTCTGAGAGTCATCATGACCTCTCACAGTGGAGGTGTTTCCAAAATCCTGGATTTCCAGACCTAAAAGAACCTTGTAGGTTATCAGATTCAACCCTCTCATTTTATAGATGAGTCAACTGAGTTGTAGAGAGAGGAGGTAACTTGTCCCGGGTCACAGAGGTGGCTGGTAGCTAATCTGGTCATCAGATCTAGGTCTTCTAGTCTCTTCTGCTGCACCAGCCTGCCCCTTCCATATTTTCAGGGAATTAAGAGGTTGAACAGGGCTTCCCTGGTAGCTCAGCTGGTAAAGAATCCACCTGCAATGCAGGAGACCCCAGTTCTATTCCTGGATTGGGAAGATCCCCTGGAGAAGGGATAGGTTACCCACTCCAGTATTCTTGGGCTTCTCTGATAGCTCAGCTGGTAAGCTGCCTGCAATGTTAGAGACCTGGGTTTGATCCCTGGGTTGGGAAGATCCCTTGGAGAAGGGAACACTACCCACAGTATTCTTGCCTGAAGAATCCCTATGGACAGAGGAGCCCGGCAGGCTACAGTCCATGGGGAAGCAAAGAGTCAGAGATGACTGAGCGATTAAGCACAAGAGGTTGGACAGGTGGGGTCATTCCTACCCAGAAGGAAAGAAGAAAGGAAGGAATCTTTGTGGCATATATGTGCTTTTTATGTTAATGTGAATTAAAACTAAGTTTGAAAAACAATGTTCCCACAGCCCTCCTGTCCCCACCCACTGCGTGCTTGCTATAAACTGGGATTTGAACTTCTTCATCTCAGAAGGCAAGAACCAGGCACCTCTAAATCAGAGGGAAATTACTCACTGATCTGCACACGGAGAAGTTTCAACAGCAACAACAAAAGAGAAATATTTTCTATAATTCCATCCATTACCCTAGCTCTCTGTTTTAAAGATTTGGAGCAATTTCAGGATCTCTCTTGCTTTCCTTCCCCTGACCCGCTTCCACTCACAAGAGAAAAACAAACATGAGGAGGACGCGGGCCTCATTTTTGCAGAGTTGACTTCTTGGTGGCCAATCTCTTGGGTCTGTGGAGTGAAAAAAAAATGTTTTTGGTGCCAGGGACCTTAATTAATTTGCTCTTGTTAAATCCTAATAACTTGACCCACTGGAGCAGAGAACGTCCCATTTGTTTCCTGGGAGGCTGTCAGCTTCTACGCCAGGGAAGACAGCGTCATTAGAGATGACGGAAGAGGGGGCAGGTGGGACGAGGACGTTCGATGTAATCAGATCTTCTCATTCAGGAGACGCGGGTGAGGGAGCAGAAACCTTCCAGGAGAGGCACTGCTCCAAATAACGGCAGATTCTCAATTATGGGAGGACTCCAGGCTGTGGCAAACCTTTAACCATTTTGGCAAATCTTTATCGAGTGCCTAGGGGGAATCTACCCTGACCTGGTCACTGATGTGTATAATGCCTGCTCTTTACATGTGCCATCTTATTCAGTCCTCTCAACAACTCTCTGAAGACAGTATTATCCCATCTCACAAGGGAGAAAACAAAAGCAGAGAGGTTATACAAATCACTTAAGGTCCCATTTAGTAAGAAAGTGGGCACCATGCAGCCCCAGACCATTATGCAGCACCACTCCCACCATTCCAGAGACCCAGACTCTGAGGTCTGTGGCTCAGTCCCTCCTGCTACCTTCTTATCTTCTGTCTCCTTTCATCCCTTTAGGTGTTTAATGTTCCTTAGGTCTCTGTTCTTAGTCACCTACTCCCTGAACAGTCCTCCTAAGTTACCTATTCAAAATTCACAGCTTCAAACACCTCTTACTGTTGCCTTCCAAATCTGTCTTCAACTGCCTGCTTTCCTTACTATCTCATCTCCCCATCAGTTACCAGGAGTTGTCAGAAATGGTTCAGTGCCCTCAATATCTTCTTCTATATCACAGGAGGGGACCACCTATGCACTAAAAAGAAAAAAGCTTTTCCCTCTTTTTAGCCCAGCGAAGAGACACCTTCCTGACCCTTCATTCTCCTCTTTGCAGCCCATAATGTCTTCCATGTGTCTGGCATCTCTTCTACTGCCAACTCATGACTTAGAAACTGCCTCTTGCCTCTCTGCCTGGATTTTAGATTTAGGGTGGTCCTTTCTTTTTGTGCTGCCTTTGTCGAAGACGTACCCTTTAGTTCCTCTTTGTTTTACCCACTGCCCATCCCATTCTCATGCTCAAAGAATGATGCCTGGTCCCCACTCAAGCGAGCGTCCCGGGGTTCCCACCAGTCTGAAGGAGTTCAGACCGCCCTATCAAGTCCACATCCTGTGTACTTCTCAAGGTCACCCCACACACTTCTTCCCCACCATCGCTGTTTTGCATCTCTTTACTTCTTTCTCACTCTATTATAAGCATTTTTCAGCTGGCTTCTCCCAACATCTAGTCTGTCCAGTTCTGTGATCCACTCTCCCAACAGCTGCTAGAGCTCTCTCTTTAAAACACATGTCTGACCATACTTCTCTGTATAAAATCTTTAAAATGCCTCCCCTCACCAACAGGCATGTCTGAGCTGCTTCGTGCATGATTCATCAGCTGTGAGATTTGCTTCTTGCCAACCTCCCCATCCCCGTGACCTACCTCGCCATGCTGGCTCTTTGCACTGAGCCATAAAAAGCTGCTCAATGCTTTCTAAGCACACCTTGTTCTCTCTCATCTCTGTCTCTAACACGCTCTGCCTGGAAAGTTCTTCTCCACTGTTCTGGACAAATTTTGACATATCTTTCAAACTAGCTCAAGGATAGGATTCCTTCCTTTAGAAACCCTTCTTTTTAAAATTAAACTTTTTATTTTGTATTGGGGCATAGCCAATGGACAATGCTGTGATAGTTTCAGGTGGACAGCAAAGGGACTCAGCCATATATATATATACATGTATCCATCCTCCCTCAGACTCCCCTCCCATCCAGGCTACCACATAACTTTGAGCAGAGTTCCATATGCTACACGGTAGGTCCTTGTTGGTTGTGGGCTCAGTCGCTAAGTTGTGTCCAACTCTGCAACCCCATGGACTGTAGCCCACCTACCTGGCTCTTCTGTCCATGGGATTTCCCAGGCAAGAATACCGGAGTGGGTTGCCATTTCCTTTTCCACCTTGTTGGTTATCCATTTTAAATACAGCAGTCTTGAGTACCTCCAAAGAAGAGTTAATTGCTCTCTGCTCTGTTCTACCTTTCTCTGTGTCTTGTAAAAGCTCCTGTTCTGTTGTAATTTATTTGTAGACTGTGAGCTCCTCAAGGGCAGGGACTGGGACTCATTCACATCTTTGTTAAAGTTCCCTAGTTTCATGAATAAAATTAGGCAGCTAACAAATGCTACTGAATGAATGGATCTGACCGCCCGGAGCTTACTCTGACTCAGTCATTTTCTGTGCTCACCCTGTGTCCTAGCCTCAGTAATTAGCTTGTCTGCCTTCCCAGTGAAATGTACAGTCCTTGAGAGTGGATGATTCTCTCATTGGGAGTGCTCTCTCAATAATTTTTTTTTAGCCCTGGAGCATGTGGGATCTTAGTTCCCCAACCGGGGACCAAACCCATGCCCTTTTCAGTGGAAGCTCAGAGTCTTTACCATCTGAGCCACCAGGGAAGCCCAGGAAGCCCAGAGTCTTAACCACTGGGCCACCAGGGAAGTCTCCAATAAATATTTCTATTTCTGAATGAAGGAATGGATTCCCTAATTTCATGTTAACCAGTGGATTTAGCTCCCCATATTCCAAGGACCTTTCACGAGAGTGTCACAGGAAAACAAACCACCCAAATTTCATCTCGACTTCTCAAGCCTCCCTCTTAGTTGATGTCAGAATAGCATTGACCAAAAGGGAGGTGCAACAATGGTTCATTTCCAAATCCCTGAATACAGGACAGGAGCAGCTGGGGCTCACTGAAGTTCTTATTGCCACCAGCCGTTAACTCAATGAGTCAAGATATTACTGGACCAGTTTTACCTCAACCTGCCTCCCCATTCAAGCTCTGCATTTGCAATTTCACAGAGCAATCAGAGATGAAACAGGCAGTATAAAGTGCTCAGGAATTGAAGCCAGAGGGTCATGGTCCAATCCCCAGCTCTACCATTTGCTTAGTTATGTGACCTGGAGCCCAACTGCTTTAAGCCTACCCTCACCTGTTCAATATGGATAATTCTTCCCCTGATTACCTTCTAGGCTTGTCAGCCCCTTTCTCAGTTCCTCTCTGTTGCTGGGGTTTGGTGGATTGTTCTGTCTACAGCAAGTTACATCCGGCTTTTACTGTGGCAGAGATTGGTCTCAGGACTTAGGACTCTAAGCCAGGAGATGCTTAATCTGTAGAGGTGGCCTGTGTTCCAGAATGTACAACCTTCTGGCATGACGAAGTCCAGAGTCACTGTCCACAGCCTTGAACCCATGCTGCATTAAACAGAGAACCCAGACCTTCCTGGCAACCATTCCAGGCAAAATCCTTTGGTGAGAACCAGAGGCCATTGCCCAAGAGCCATTGCTTTCACTGATTCACCTGAAGGTCAGCCAGGTGGACACAGCCATGGATGGGGCTGATGCGACTTCACAAGCAGCAAGCTGGTATCTCAGACTTTGCATCCTCTTAGCTTCATGGCAGAGAATTACCCCTTAAGCTGGTGTTGACGCAGTGAATTTCTCATGCGCCCCTCCCACTCTCATCAACTTTTCCTAAGCACACCACTCTGATAGAAAAGTTATTTTTAAGGATGAATTAAACCTATGCATTATGTTTACTCAAATTTTTACTATCTGAGGCCATTCAACAGCCTCAAGGAATAGACCAAGGTGTCTGAAAAGTAGAGAAAGTTCAAGGAATTATTTTAACAAGTGTCTTATCTCTTTCTTAGGCTAAGGCTTAGTCGCTAAGTCGTGTCTGACTCTTGCGATCCCATGGACTGTAGCCCGCCAGGCTCCTCTGTCCATGGAATTTTCCAGGCAAGAATACTGGAATGAGTGGCCATTTCCTCCTCCAGGGGGAACTTCCCAACATAGGAATTGAACCCACATCTACTGCCCTACAGGCATATTTTTTTACCCTCTGAGCTGCCAGGGAATACCATATTCTAATTTCTTTCTTACTCCACCTGTTAAGCTAACACAGGGCTACACTCATTTTCCCTTCCCCAAGGATAAAGAGGGGTGTGATGGCACACGCTCCTTCTGTAAGAACAGACCGTTTTGGCATTCTGGTTTGTCTCTCCTGGGAATCTGATGAAAGTGCAGTATCAGCTGAGTTGTAACATGACCTAAGTTGGAAGTGACCCTGATTGGTGAGTGCTTTACTATGAATACTCCCGGGAGGCTGTAGCATTGGGCTTTCTTAGTCCATTGACTCTTGTGGATATGTCTGACTCTTGTGGGGACCCTGAAAACTGGGCCAAGAGGGACGCACTGTTGTGGATCTCATCTCCTTGTTTCTGAGCTATCACCTGTGGGCCGAGAGACTGGTCCTGAACTACAACAGATGAGAACTCACCTGCAGAAGCAAGCTGCACCCACTTGAGGAGCCTGTGCTTCCTGTCTATGGTCCTCTAAGTGACTCTGGCGCCAAACACGCTCCCTGGTAGTTCCATGAGTCTGAATGTCTAGCTGAGCTTAAAAATAAAGAGATGCCACCCGATTATCCCTTCCAGAGAGCTCTTTAAAAGCTATTTTTACATCTACTTGTGCAGTGCTGTGTGTTTCTCCTCAACTGGCCAGAACACAGCAGGAAAATGACTGTTACTTATATTTCATCCTTAAAGCCATCATCCTTACTATTGGTCATCAGTTCAGTTCAGTTCAGTTCAGTCGCTCAGTCATGTCCCACTGTTTGCGACCCCATGAATCGCAGCACACCAGGCCTCCCTGTCCATCACCAGCTCCCGGAGTTCACCCAAACTCATGTCTATCGAGTCGGTGATGCCATCCAGCCATCTCATCTTCTGTCGTCCCCTTCTCCTGCCCCCAATCCCTCCCACCATCAGGGTCTTTTCCAATGAGTCAACTCTTCGCATGAGGTGGCCAAAGTACTGGAGTTTCAGCTTTAGCATCATTCCTTCCAATGAATACCCAGGACTGGTCTCATTTAGGATGGACTGGTTGGATCTCCTTGCAGTCCAAGGGACTCTCAAGAGTCTTTTCCAACACCACAGTTCAAAAGCATCTTTGGTGCTCAGCTTTCTTCACAGTCCAACTCTCACATCCATACATTGGTCATCACCATCATCAAAAGCATCATCATCGCAACCACCACAAGAATCTATGCACTCCAGCTCCTGCCTGTCACCTCCCTCTTTTTTATCCAGAGCACATTTTGCACACATGTGTGCTCAGTTGCTTCAGTTGTGTCTGACTCTTTGCGACCCCATGGACTGTAGCCCTCAGGGCTCCTCTGTCTGTGGGATTCTCTAGGCAAGAATACTGGAGTGGGTTGCCATTTCCTTCTCCAGGGGATCTTCCTGACCCAGGGATCAAACTCAGGTCTCCTACATTACAGGCAGATTCTTTACCACTGAGCCACCAGGGAAGCCCAGAGCACATATTACTCCCTTTTTAAATTTTTACATGGAGAAGGAAATGGCAGCCCATTCCGGTGTTCTTGCCTAGAGAATCCCATGGACAGAGGAGCCTGATGAGCTACAGTCCATGGGGTCGCAAAGAGTCGGACATGACTTAGCAACTAAACAACTCAGACTCTTCAGGTAATTTCATTGTTAGTAACCTGATATGAGAATGTTTTCTATATTACTCATTTTTTGTTGTTGTTCCAGTTGAGACAGAATCTCATCAAATCCCGACATTTCTCCTCAGGAGAGAATGTCATAGGCCAAGGGCGTGGGTAGGGTTTGAGGAGAGAGCAGTTATAAACACAGATCTCTCTGTGTTCATTCTTGTTGTGTTGAAGTTAAGAGGCAAGATGACTGGCAGTGGGATCCCTCCTCAGGATCACGTCTGCTGCCATATTAGTTAATATCAGAGCACTTTAATCTGAAGGATGATACTGTAACTTGATTGAACTAATTCACTTTTAATTATCGATAGCTGTTCTATTTAATACCCTCCTACATACTGGGGACCACTGTAAACCTCTCAGACGACTTGTATTTTTGTAGCGCTACAAGATTTATTTACATCCCTATAAAGAGAACTGGATGTTCGCTTGAACTCTGGAGATATACGTGTATATATTTGATATGCAATGTTTTGTACTTGATGTCAGTGTACTTGGATTGTGATTACCCCCGTGTACTGGGTGGCAGGGGTACTGAGTGGTTTCTCCTGAGAAGAGCTCACGTGGAGACCCGAGTTCTTCCCGAAAGCTTTTCGTTGTGGGAGATCTGCTGCTAGGACCTTGGGGATGGGTCCCGGTCCGTGTTTAAGAGAGTGAATTCCTCTGCTCTGAGATGCCACTCGAGAACTCTGGAGAATGAAAGACAATCAACTTCAAGAGTGTCTGGTTTCTACCAACTGCTGGAACAAAATTCCATGGGCAGCATTCCTGCGCCTCTCAAGGATGCCGGTTAACACCTGTCCTTGAGGGCTCTACTGTGAGGGAGAGCTCAGTTGGGAAAGCTGGAGCCAGCTCTGAGCTGTTCACAGGGGCAGGTGGACTGGAGGGCTGGAGCTCCTGCAGCCGATGTGGGTCTGAGGGCTTACACCCAGCTGTCTGCACCAGGAGAGTCTGGTTCAGCCTCTGGCTGCTGAGAATGCTCACTGAACTGATGGGTCCTGGGAGGAGGCCATGCCCTGCAGAAGTAGGAGCAGCTCTTTCTTGGCCCTGCCTGGCTGCCCACCCCCCACCCTCAGAAGACCAGTCAGTACTTCAGGGAAGCATCCAGTGAAATACCAAACACCTAGTGATGAACTTCCACTGGAGGTCAGCATCTGGAAAAAAAAAGTTAATCCTTTGCCCAGTTGTTTCATATCATCTCTGTCGTTGGGCTTTGACAGATGTCCTGCCCACCCCTTTTATTTCCTGTGGGTCAGCCTCCCCAGGTAGCGGGATGGAAGAGCAAGAAAGTCTGCCCTTCGCCACACTAACAGCCATTGACCCAGAGTGGAGGGTGTGTGGGCAGTGACTGGCACACGTGTGTGGTTTCCAGCTCAGCTGACAGTGGGGGCTCAGAAGGGCACGGAGTGGGGAGGGTCCACGACCCTTAGCCACCTGCCAGACTGAAGGCCAGAGGCAACTTGTAAAATTAGGCGCGATCTTCACTCCTCACGCCCTTTCTCTTTTAGACCCATTCACTGGTGAATGGTCCCTCAAGGCTGAAGGATCTGTTGCCGTTGGGGGGCGGGCGGAGAGCTTACCCTCTAGTTTCTACACCAATCTCAACCCTGTGGTTTTCTCAGTATCTATTGTGTGAGCTACTGATGTGACCTCTTCCTCCCTCTGATTGAAAGCTCACCCAGCATTTCTGGATTATAGAATTCCTATCTCCTGCCTTGTTATTTTGGGAATTTTGAATTTCTTTGCTTTTGTTTTTGAGAAGTAACCTAAAAACTTCCTACAACACTAAATAAAATGGTACTGGTACTACCTTTCAAAAAAAATAAATAAATTTTTACATGTGAGATAGTCTAACTATAAATATATGTGACCACTTTTGGATGGCATTAAAAGAGATGAGGGTCCCTGTGCATTCCCCTTCCATCTAATAACGGTTTCCAAGCAGTCACTGGCTCTCACACCAGATGATTGGATAGCTCATGGTGGGGCTGTGCCCCTGAGAAGGATGTTTTCCTGAAGGCTTGGAAGGAAGGAAAACAATGTGAAAACTCTCAGCATTTAGCTCACTCTGCTTTTCCCATAATCGGAGTGACTGAGGGTCACATGTATACAAGATGGGAGAAAAAGTGGGTCGTGGGGGGAGCAGGCAGGCAGATAGAGGAGCCAAGGAAGAGACAAAGAAGGAGATGGTCCCAGAGCCCTACTCAGAGGAGACACCATGAGGAGAGACCAGAGCACCACGAGGGCCAGAGTGGGGGTGCCGGGTGGCTCAGAGCCATGGGGTGCAGCCTGCCATGAGGGCCCCTCCTGTACAGGCCCCTGTGCACTGGAAGTCTCAGGTGGCATCTGCGGGTTTCCCAGTGCTGCTGCAAGAGTCCTGCTCTCTGATGCCAGAGGATAATAGAAAGAGCCCTGGATGGCCAGTTGGGAGACCTTGCTTCTAGTCCCAGCTGAGCAATCATGAGCTGATCACTCACTCCCCTTCCGTGGGCCCCCTGTTCTCTCAGCTTCCAAACAAGGGAGTTGTCTTGATTGGTCCCATGACCAAGTGTCTTCTGTGTCCAGTCCTCCCAGCTTTCAAATCTCTGGAGCCCTGATTGGGAGATGGTATTTATGCTCCTCTCTCTCACTCATGCTAGCCTCCAGGGCAGGAGCTTATTGGTGACATCATTGGCCCATAGCCTGTGGGCAGAAGGGCCAGGGTGCCAGTACTGAGCGGAAGCTCTGAGAAGCTCTGTGAGTTTCACTCATCCTCTTGTGGTAGACCCCAGTAGTTCCTGCCCCTTTAGCCTGGGCCCCATCATAAGGAGACACTCAGGCCTGAGCCCAACACAATCTCAGAAGTTTTGTCCAGCCAAGCCTGGCAGAACCAAATCATCTCGTGGACCCACGAATGGGACATAAACGCTTGCTATGAGGCAGTGGAGTTTCGGAGCTGTTTGTTACTGCAGCCAAAGCAGACGAATACACCACGTGACAGGAAAGTGTGTCTCATAGACATGCACTCCAGGAACCCATCAAAGGCCTGCCTGAAGGAGAATGAAGGGCAGCTGGAAGGGCCCTACAGGAAGGCTTCCACTGCTTCCCCCTTCTTGCCAGAGCCACACACCTCCATATGGAGACGCACCTGGTTTTTGGCATCAACAACTCGTGCCTCAGCAGGGGTAGGAAGGGAGTCTGGTAGGAGAGGAAACTAAATTAGAATGCCTCAATGTCAAATTCCTCCCCATTCACAGGCCTCTCTCTTCTATAGGCCTCCAAGCCTGGGCAGTCTGTTTTTTTCACTGCCTAGGTGCTGTAATTAAAAGGCTCTTGAACTTGGGAGTTGACGTACTGGTTTAGCCAGCATGGAGAGGCGGCAAGACGCTTACATAGGTTTACAAGTGCCAGCATCTCTAGCCTCTGGCTGCTGCAGTCTGTATGCAAGCCTCTGTGATCCCTAATATTAAAGGACCCCGAAGAAAATGAACACCCTCTCAGCCCAATTCTAGCTGATAGATGTTTTCTTGCCAAACAGAGCAGTGTAGCCTATCTGATAGAAACACAAACTAATGCCCAGAGAGGACCACTGTGGAGCTCTGGTTCTGTCGGCACTATGGCCTAGGGGGTAACCTGAGAGGTCCAGGATAGGAGGTATGACCAGGGCTTAAGCATGCTTCCTTCACTCAGAGAAAACCAGGGCCATTCCCCACCTCCTCAGTCATTTGGATGAAGACTCCAGAGTTGACAGCCATAGTCATCTGCTGGGAAAAACAAAAACCCTCCACCAGCCAGCCTAATATAATGGAAGAGAAGGGAACACACATTTGGGAATGGTGCAAGGGAGCAAGCAGGAACTTACAGTGGTGGGATTCTAACCTTCTTCTAAAACACTGAAAGCTTAAAAGCAAAACCTTACCTGGGAACAGACACATATGTAAATCGATGAAAGTACAGAAGCTAGGGGTGAAGCAGGGATGAAGATTCAGAGCCCGTCTGTACAGCATCTCATTCCCCACTCCTTAAAGTGGCTCTTGAAGTTGTGCATGGAACCCCTGAACTACATACACTTTGAAAACCACTAAATTAGAGAAATCTTGGGTATTAATAGGCTTAAAGAAAGCTGAAAGACAAGGGAGCAAGGTATCATCATGACTGTTTCTGGGCATTTTGCTGTGAAGAGAATGGAATTAAGTGTCTAGGCCTTTTGTCCTGACTTGGTAGCTGCGGTACACAACGGATAAGAGGCCTTCCACAACTTGCCTGAGGCAGGTAGACTGACCAACTGACCTTTCTCAAATATTCTTAGAGGCTAACCTCCTCATTTTCATCTTCAACTGGGCAGGACAGAGTTCCGGGAAAGACTGAGGTCTCCTGTCTTTGTCCTGCCTCCTCCTACTCCCTACACACCCCTCAAATCTAAGCCACGGCCCCTCTTGAGCTCACAAGTCTCAAGCCTGGTGCCATCTCTGCTTTGACCTTTTCGACCTTTGAAAGGGAGGGACCCTGGGGGATGTGTCTAATTCACCAGCACATGGCTCCCCATTTCCTGTAGAGACAAGCTTCCAGACCCACCTAGGCACACCACGTCCACGAATCCACACATACCAGAGACCCACCTAGGCACACCATGTCTATGAATCCGCACATCCCGGAGACCCACCTAGGCACACCATGTCCATGAATCCACACATCCCAGAGACCCACCTATGCACACCATGTCCACGAATCCACACATCCCGGAGACCCACCTATGCATACCACGTCCATGAATCCATACATCCCGTAGCAGATCTGGAAGAGGAGGTCTTGGCGCTGCCATTTTGCTGAGGGGCTGAAGGTTGACCAGATGAGCCAAGAGATGCTGGCGATGAGGAAGAGGGAACCCAGGATGGCAGCTGCGATCTGAACCTTCTCGATGACTGTCAGGGAGATGGCCTGCCACTGCAGGGGTGAGAACGGCGGGTCAGTGGGGGCCTCCAGGCCCTCATCCCATTTCCACCCCATCCCACCCCCTCTTCCTGCTGCTGCCCCAGCCTCTCACCTCTGGATTTAAACCAGGGCTCACCAACGTGTGATATGGCGGCTCTGTCTGAGAGTTTCTGAGTATTAACTTTGTGTTTTTGATATGGAAGAAACCCATATATCACACCAAATGATCAGAAGTCATTTCTGGGTGGGCGAGGCTGAGAAGGAAAGTCCTTGTGGTTGATTATGATGCAGACAGAAAACTGGGAAGGAGAAAGTGGAAATGCAGCATGTAGGTGGTGTTCCAGGTCCCCAGAATATTCTTTTCTGAGCAACACATTATTTTCTCACTAATAGGTGCTAAGAGGGCACAGGCCTTTTTTTTTTTTTTTGCTTGTTTTCTACAACAACACCTGGCATGTCATTTAATATACATGCTGGAGATTACCAATTCAACAGACAAAGAGAGGCCACAGGATGTCAGGGAGAGAGAAGAAAAACAGTATAATTTACTGACTGTATACTAATGCTGAAATTTCAGTGTTTTGTTTTTTTTTAACAGAAAAGCACTATGCTAATAGCTTTGTTGATGGATGGATTGAAGGTTAGAGTGTGGGTGGGTTTCCAGTGAAATTCTATGAGTCTATGACTGATCCAGGTATCACAGGCCTAGATGAGCCATGAGTTGGATTTTAGTTTGGGATTTATTCATGCCCTTGCTCAGCAAATATGTACCGGGTGTTCTGTGTGTGTACGCTGCTAGGTGCTGAATATAAAGCAGTAAGCAAAAGCATGCAGACTTCTGCCTTCATGTGGCTTCACATTTAGAGAACACAGGCAGACATATGATTATTTACAATGGCAATCCATTATGACATGTGAGAGCCTATGACAGGGGATTTCACTTCCTAGAGGAAGCAATGAGTTGAGTGGGAGTTTACTAGACAGAGAGGAGGCATACGTGTCCAGCAGGGAGAAGAGCATGTGCAAAGGCCCTGTGACAGAAGAAAGCAAGGTAAGTACAAAAACCTGGAAGAAGACCAGAGAGGGTGGAGCAGAGAGCAGGGAGTGGGGTAAGACAACTGGGAAAAAAAGAAGGAATACCACACGGGAGCCTAAAGAATATGCAAAGACTTTTTAAAACTTTTTTGTAAGAATAAATATGATACTCTTGACCAGTTTGCAGCACGGAAATGACAGGATCAGGTTTGGGAAGGTGGCATGTGCGCATGCTCAGTTGTGTCTGACTCTTTGTGACCCTATGGACTGTAGCCCACAAGGCTCCTCTGTGCATGGGATTTCCCTGGCAAGAATACTGGAGTGGGTTGCCATTTCCTTCTCTAGGGGATCTTTACAAACCCAGGGATCAAACCTGCATCTCCTGCATTTGAAGGCTGATTCTTTACCCCTGTGCTACCTGGGAAGCCCTTCGGAAGGTGGAAGGAAGGACTATCTCCTGATTGCAGCACTTTGTGTAACGCCCTGCAGAGAGTGCCTAGTAGGCATTTCAGAAGGCATGTCAGAACTCCCCAGAAAAGGCGGACAACCTTCCTTCTGCCAACAGCAAGCCCTCCCTGCACATTATATGGCCTAGATGGAAGCACCGATGATTCTGGCTCGTGCCGGGACTGATCAGTGGCCCCTAAGGAACCGTAACTATTCGAAAGCATTTGCTCACTCATCTAGATGAGGAACATCAGCCTTTACATGTAATTATACAGATAGCATCCTGTTACAGGTAATTGGGCCTTTACATTTTCCACTGCTCTTTCCACCCCGCCTAGGGTTACACCTAACAGGAACTTTCCAGAAGATGGCCTGATCCCACAGACTCCTCTAATAGAGGGCAAATGCTTTTTCCAGAGCCAGCCTCCCTGTCTGTGAAGAGGGCTCCTGATTGAGCTTTTTGTTTCTACCTCTATGACATCAACACCCTCCCCTTCTTCCACTCCAGGCAGAAGAAACCCCAAATGGAGAGGCAGAGGAAGCTCCCCTTAACCCCTAAAGTCCTTCCTACCAGCCCCAAGCCACTTGTGGAAGCCATACAGCACCCCGACTACAATTTGAAGCAGGAAGAAGAAAGAGCAGGATGGGGTGCTATGCCCAAGGCTTCCCTCCTGTCTGCCCCATGGGAGGCTCCACAAGCGATGAGGGGAGCAGAGCCACAAGGAGAAAGGAGAGGACAGGGGAGCTCTCTAGTCTCCCAGGGAGATGGGGAAGGGCTCCCCAGGGAGCAGGCTCTGCCCCTACTGGATCCCCAGAGCTTCTTCATCCCCAGCAAGCTCCTGATCACAGCATCCAGAGACTTCTCCATGCCCCTCTGTGCAGCGAATGGAGAGACCAAGGGGCAAGAGCATGAAGACAGATGATTCTTTCCTTATAACAAGAAGGGGCAGTGAGCAAGGGCCTGGTCACCCAATCCTAGCTCAGCTCTGCTCCAACTCACGGAGTGTGACCTAGGAGAAGTCAATAAATCATCAGGACTTCCCAAAAGTGGAGATAATTGTTTCTTAGAGTATTGTGAGAATTAAGTGAAATTAATCAGTGCTTTGAAGGGTACCTGCTGCCATCATTTCTATTCCCCTTTATATTTTAGCAAAAATACAGTTATGCATGGCAAGGTAGGAGTATTCATAACCATACTTAGCAATCTCCGAGCTGGGCATGTAGGGTAGAGGTGAAGGGCCAGACTCAGGAGTCAGACCCCTGGATATAACCCTGCTCCACCAGGGTGACCTCGGGCAAACTGTTGACCCCTCTGTGCCTCCATTGTCTCATCTGTAAATTGGGAATGATAATAGTACCCATTGCATTGGGTTGTTTTTAGTATTAAATAATATATGTGAACACTTAGAACAACAACTGGCCCCCAGTAAGCACTAATTAAATGTTCATGAATATAATTGCAGTTCAGATGTAGCAAAGAGGATGAGAGGCACCCACAGAGCCTTGAGACCACAGGGCTACACTGAAACGCCACCTTTCTCAGGAGCTCTTTCTAGAAACAGAGCTTGCAGAGGGTCATCAAGATAACATGCTGTCATGCCCACTGTTTCTCAGAATGTTTTATGGGGTCATGAACCAAGAGGTGAGACATCAGAGACTTGGAAGAAACCTCCCTACTCTGACAGAAGTTAGCCCCAGCACCCCATCCATTGTTCTCCTTTCTCTTGGTAGGGCTTGCCTGCTCCATCCTCTACCACAGATGAGGAGGATCAGAAGTTGCCCCACCATGGCTGAGCAGGCAGTCATCTCACACTTGGCTGAGACTGAGGAGCCCAAGACATGCAACTGGATCAATTTGGGCCAAAACCACACACTACTGCTGCTAGTCCAGACTACTTCCTTCTTCTGGTACTATCTGGAAGAGTGAAATGGCATTTTCTGAGCACATACCACTGAATGCAATGAGGTCCAATCACAATCCAGAAATAACAGAATCAGAATCTCCGATGACTAGAAACTCACAGTTAAAGACACAGTATAGCTTAAGAATAAATTCATTCTTAATTAGTAATTTAAGAATTATTCTTAAGTAGTAACTTGATAAAGTTATTCCAGAGTTCCAAAGAAAAGCAAGGAGAAATAAGAAAGATGTCTTAAGTGATCAATGCAAAGAAATAGAGGAAAACAATAGAATGGGAAAGACTAGAGATCTCTTCAAGAAAATTAGAGATATCAAGGGAACATTTCATGCAAAGATGGGCACAATAAAAGACAAAGTTATTCTTTAGTAACTTAAGAATAAAGAATAAAGTAGAAAGGCAATGTCAATATTACCATTTGCTTAAGGCACTATGAGATTAGAATAATCTTTTCTTTTCTTTACTCCCGGGAAAAGATTCATTGGAAAAGACCCTGATGCTGGGAAAGATTGAGGGCAGGAGGAAAAGGGGACAACAGAGGATGAGATGGTTGAATGGCATCATCGATTCAATGGACATGAGTCTGAGCAAACTTCAGGAGATAGTGAAGGACAGGGAAGCCTGGCGTGCTGCACTCCAGGGGGTCTCAAAGAGTCAGACAACACTGAGAGACTGAACAACAACAACCCCCAGGAAAAAGTTATCCCTAAATTTTTTTCCCTTTTTGTGTCAAGAGCTAATGCCTGTTTATGAGCCAAGGACAGAGCCAAGGGGGCACTCGCCTGGTGGGTTTAGATTCTGACCCTTTTCCAAGGCTTGAATCGGCTGAGAAAGAAAAGAAGAGTTAATGCACCCCAGGGCCTGGAATCAGACACTGCTATTTTAAGACACTTCAAGATTTTGAAATGAATAGCTGAGGATGGAACCAGCGCATGGGGAGGCACCTCTTGTTCCGACTCTTTGGTGCACCATCAGGATGACTGAGGTGCCTGGGTGTTCTGAGGCTCCCTTCTAGCAATAATGCCCCCCTACCCCGGGCTGGCTCCTGCTGCAAGGACACTGCAGCTCCGGGTGTTTGCAGCTGCCCTTCCATGCAAAGATCCCAGCCCACCCTCATCCCCAAGCCACTCGCTCTGCTGGGGCAGCATCACTGACTCTCTCTCACCCCCTCGGACAGGAGACAGACAACTGTGCCAAGCTGCTGGAGTTCCCGTGCCCTCGCCAGCATGCTGGCTAACTGATGACGTGGCAGCTTCATTGGCTGACCGTGTCTATGTGAAGGTATTTTCAGATGCAAAGTGCCCTCTGTGTGTGTGTGTGTGCCTCGCAGGGGGTAGCTGTGTGACGTGGAGGATTTATGAGGTGGCACAGGGGCTGTCAGCTTTTCTGGGGATGACAGATGTCTCAGGGCAGGGTGGGAGGGGTCGGGAGGACCGTGGGGGGCGTGGGGGCCTCTGATCTGACAGCCCCGCCCCATGTGAATCTGTTCCACAGACCCCACCTGAACCCTGGTCTTCCTGCCCTTGACCTTCATGGACTCTTTATATTCTCTCCCTTTTCCTTCCTGCACCGTCTTTTCTCTTCCTCTGATTCCCTCTCCTGTCTCGTCTCCGTTTTTCCCTTGTCATAAGAAGTGTGGTCTGTGGACCAGGAGCAGCAGCATCACTGGGTAGCTTGTTGGAATGGAGAATAACAGGCCCCACCCTGCGTTTTGTTGGGATTCCAGGAACCGTCAAGTTTGGGACATACCATCCAGTCTCTGCTCTCATTTCTTCTTTTCTGCCCTTAACCTCATCACAGTCTTTCTCCTCACCGTCCCACCCTGCCTCTTTGCCTTTTTCGCACTCTCTGTTCTCTCTTATTGTTTCCTCCCTCCCTCTCCTCTTTGCTTCTTGTTCCTTTTTCTTATTTCTGATTTCTTTTATCCATTCATTTATCCACGAACTCACTTATTCTCTCTCTTCCATCTGATTCTCCATGTTTCCTTCTCTATTTCTGTCTCTTGATCCCACCCCTTTCTCCTCTTGTGGCTGAGGCTTAAGAGAAAACACAAAAATTCTTTCCTGCCCTCCTGCCCACTGTCCATCCTCGGTCTCGCCCACCTGGCCATCTTTCCCTTCCTCCAAAGCCCCGGAGCTCTAAGGTGACTTCACGTCCCGCGGGAGATGAGGGGGTGTGGGGAAGCCCGGCCCTCGCCGCAGGGCCCCAGCTGGCAGCCCCCGGCCGTACCTGCAGAGGGTTCTTTGTGCTGATGGCGATTACGTGGTACTTGTAGTAGCAGAGCTCACAGCTCCAGCAGCCGCGCTCGCTGATCCACTTGATGAGGCAAGGCTGGTGCGTGCACTTGACCGAGCCATCGCAGCGGCACGGGCTCAGCAGCTCCCCCTGCAGGGAGAGAGGCGGAGGGTGGTGAGCCAGTGAACCAGTGAGGTTGCTCAGTCGTGTCCTACTCTTTGCGACCCCATGGACTGTAGCCTACCAGGCTCCTCCATCCATGGAATTTTCCAGGCAAGAGTACTGGAGTGGGTTGCCATTTCCTTCTGCAGGGGATCTTCCCAACGCAGGGATCGAACCCAGGTCTCCCACATTACAGGCAGACGCTTTACCTTCTCGGCCACCAGGAAGCCAGACCTCAGCAATGGGGGGAAAGGGTGGGGAGTTTGCCTTCAGAGTTGGTTTGCCCCCCACCCTCCATGTCTCTGGCCAGGCCAGACCACAGACTTGGTTGGGAGGTGGTCTGCGCTCCAGGTTCCCAACTTCAGTGAATTCAACTAACAATTCTGAGCTCCTGGCTCCTACTCGGCACTGCCCAAGTCCTAGGGTTTCTATGAAAATGAGTGAGAAGATCTCCATGGAAGTTCTCTGCCATCCAAAGTGGGTGTCAGCCTAGGTAGATAAAGGTACAGCCAGGGGTCTCAAACCCAAATGCTCTCAGGGGCAGACAGGCCACGCTGTGACTGAAGCCAGCTGGAGGAATGGATTGGATTGGCGGGTTGAAGAGACAGCCATCATCAGCTGCAGATGTGGGAATCTGTGTTCCAAGGAGGCAGGTGTTTATGCAAAATTTCCCTGTAGTCAAATGTCAACAGCAAACCCAAGCTTTGAATACATGTCATGAAGGTCATTTGGCCTAGCTTTGGAGTTCTGGTCCTGAGCCTTTGCATTCTTCTGCAGCACAGCCCATAGAGACCCAGATCCCCTCTGTGAAGCCTCTTGCCCCTGGTCCCAGAACAACAAAAACGTGGGGACCTAGGAGGCTGAGCAGATGCCCCCTCTGAAGGCCTGGGGCCCTCTTGGCATGTCCGTTGGGACAGGCTGGGAGTCATTGGGAAGCCCAGCTTGGGGCAGGCTTCACTAGAAGCAGGGAGGCAAAGACAGTGCCAGAGTTGAAGCTCCTTGTGGACTGCAAGGCTGGACTCAGTCTCTGGAGCCTCCTGTGACCACATGTCACATGACCACACACCACATGACCACAACTGAAGTCTGTGCCCACTCCCTGCTGGTCCTGATGCTGCGGCCCCTGAGGGCCTCCCTCACTCCCTTCTCTCCTCCCCCTCCCTTTCCCCTCTTTCTCCCTCCTCGCTTAGAGCCTGAAATTTCTACCTCCTGACTCCTGTCCACCAGCGCCTTCATTTGCCTTCTCAGGGACTTTAGGAGTGGGTCCCACCCAACTCCCCAACCTCTGTTCCCTTCTGACCTGTCCCAAGGCCCTCTTCCTTACTTCCCACGCCCTTCCTCCCCCAACTCATCTATTTTGAAGGAGATGCCTTCTGCCTCACTCCTGTCAAAGGACCCAGAAGCTGCCAGGCACAGCCCCTTTCCCTAAGCCCCATGCTGGTGTGTTTGCAATATGGCCACTGAAGCCATGTCCCTTTTAATTTGGTGATGGTGGTTTAGTCACCAAGTGGTGTCCAATTCTTTTGTGACTCTATGGACTGTAGCCTGCCAGGCTCTTCTGTCCACGGGGTTTCCCAGGCAAAAATACTGGAGTGGGTTGCCATTTTCTTCTCCAGAGGATCTTCCCGACCCAGGGATCCAATCTTGTGTTGCAGGCGGATTCTTTATCCACTGATCCACCTGGGAATTTGGGGATTTCACTATTTGAGAAACCACATCTTGTTCCCAACTTAGAATAAGCAGGCACAGGAGCTCCTGACCTATTAGACACAGATCTTTATTTGTGTATTTAGTCATGCTCTTTGCTGTAGACTGTAGAAACAGTCCTTTTCTCCCAAGATGCATGGAATCATCTTTCCCTTTCACTTCAACTCCTATCACTCAAAGACTACCCCTAGACCTGGATGAGATCTAGAGTGTCTTTCTGCACCTGGTGTACCTGTTCAATTGCTTTTCTGTCTTCATGATGGTTCCAAAGCCACCTTCTACAGGGAGTCATCCCTGATTTCTCTAGATTGAGTGCAGTGCCTTGATCTCTGAGCACCAGTGCAACCTTCTGAGGCCCTTGGCATGTGCCTATCCACTGCCCCATCAGAGGAGCCCTAGGAGGCAGGGATAGGAGGTTGTTCATCTTTGCATTCATTCTCCCAGTGCCTAGACTACACCCAGCAAGCCTTCAACAGCCTTTGTGTTTGAGCAAGTGAAAACATAATTCAATTGTCTGCTCAGGTTTCCTGCCTGGCCCAGAGGAATGAAGATGAGACTGCCTATTCCATAAGAACAGGAGCCATGTCCATCTTGTTGACCTTGGGACCACAGCACTTCACTCAGTGCCCAGCACTCCACACGTGTATGTATGATGAAGGAACCTGGTGACGGAAATACTCAGGGTGCCACCACCTCATAAAATCCTCTCTGATTCCCCACTCTGCTCCTTTTGTGTTGACAGGTCCCCTCACGGTGGCTGCAGGCCAGGAACCCTCCCATACCCACTGTGAAAGCACTTTCCCATGTGTCTCTGGGTCACTATACCATGACCTCTCACAGCAGCAATATGCATCTTATGTCCATCTTTGCATCCTTAGCACCTAGTGCAGTACGTGAAACAGATACTCTAACTTTTTTTTGTAGCCATGCCACTTGGCGTGTGGGATCTTAGTTCCCTAATCAGGGATCAGATGGAACCCATGACCACTGCAGTGGAAGCATGGAGTTTTGACCACTGGACTGCCAGGGAAGTCCCATACTCCATCCTGCTTTAACAGTGCAGTGTGCACAGAGCTGTTTGATGAATGAAAGGTTTCGCTCCTCTAGGACATGGCCAGCCTCTGGCTCCAGGTACAGTAGGACAGGCAGGAGATGCCCACAATGCCAGGTGCTCACCACACCCATGGAGGCCTCCAGGTCCTCGATAATGAATAGTTGCTGTGTGGCTCTGAGAAAAAAAATAGGAATGGGAGGGGGAGGAGAGGTGCTGAAGGAGGGGCAAAAGCCCTCATTATTCATGGCAGCATCTCCTAGGTTCATTAATTCTAACAGGATGAGCTGGGTTTGATTAATCGGGTTGTTAGGCAGCCATGTCAGTTTGCCAATCAGGTAAGAGACAGTACTTCCGGTCCCTGGCAACGGTGCCAAGCAACAGCGAAGGCTGTTCTCTTTGCTTTCTAACGCGGCAGCCATGAGACAGGGGAGGAAGAGCCGCTGGCCAGGCATAACTAACAAGACCTGGGCTCGCCACCGTGGCTCTGGCTGGGGGACCATCCCTGGGGCCCCTAGTTACCTGGAGAAGAAAGGAGCATGACCTGGCCTGGTCCCAGTGCCTGGCCACAGACCATGAGGCCAAAGGTGTGCCATTTCCCCTGGAGCTCCCAGTCCCCCACACTTTCCCTGGATTGGACAACCCAAAGGTAGAATAGAGGCTTGCTTTGGGTGCTACATACACTAGAAAGCAAGGATATCGAAGCTGTTAGATAAGTTTAACTTTGATGAAGGAAGTGATCCAGGATTTTAGGGAAAAAAAAATCTGCAAAAAAGCTATTTTAACCTTGGCATTCACATAAGTTTTTTACTTTATGATTTGGCATATTTTTACATTGGGGAGGAGGGCCATAATCTCTTTGTGTTTAGGGTTTCTAAGAGGCCTTAATCTGGACCCTGGACTATCTTTGGCTGGTCAACCTGTGCTTCTCCTGGAACAAGAAAGATGTGAATGAGCCAAAGCCAGATGGATTCAGGTTAGACTGAAGGAGAATGTTCTTTACAGTCAACTTTATTACAAGCTAAAATGGTGGAACATGGAAATGGAGGTGATAAACATCTCTCAATATAACAGTGACTCCTATTAAAGAGAAAGGTTAAATGACCAACCCAAGGTCACTCAGCCAGCCAGTGTTGTGGCCAGAATGTGAAGCCAGGTCTTTCTGACATCAGACTCAGCTTCTTACCACACTCTGCTCATCCCCCTCTGTACTCTGGTTCCTGCTGTCCCTTGCACATCTGTGCCCACAGGTCTCTTCTTGTCTGTCCCTCTCTGCTCCAGCACCGGCCTTTTCACCAAGTCTGGAAGGGGCCCGCTCTGGACCGATTTTCTGTCTCTGCATCATCACCCACAGTTCAGCCCTTAATGACTCTTCAGTTGTTTTCTCTAGGCTTCAGGGTGATCCTGCATACCCCACAGGACCAGGCACCTTGGAGTTACACAGTAAAGGTGCATTCATAGGCTGGATGGCCCCAGGGTAAGGCAGAGGATGAACCCCTCCAGCCCAGCTCCTGAGGGTCCGGCCTTTGGGCTGGAGGATTATCACAATCTTGTCTGTAGTGTTCTGCAAACTCCACAGATCAAAGGGGCTCATTAAATGGAAAGGGCACCAGACACTTCCTGGATGATGTGCTCAGAGCTTTGGGGCCCAGAGACCACCCTGGGAATGACTAAGTCAAGAAAAATCAGATCTTCTCTAATCCCCTGCCCCCATGGGACACAGTGTAAGGGAGGGGTGAAGAGCACAGTGTTTGAAAAGCAACCCCTTAGATTTAAATGCATCCGTTTTTCCTTTTTAAATTCTTTTTATTGTGGTAAAAGTCACATAATGTAAAACATACATTGTCACCATGTTTAACTGCACAGTTCAGTGGAACTCAGTATGTTCACATTGCTATGCAAGTCTCATCATTATCACCTTCCTAAACTGAAACTCTGTCCCCATTAAACACTAACTCCCCATACCCTCCAGCCTCCAGCCCCTGGGATCTACCAAAGTACTTTCTGACTGCATGAATTTGACTACTCTACATACCTCATGCGTGTGCATGCTCAGTCGCTTCAGTCGTGTCTGACTCTGGGACCCTACAGACCGTAGCCCACCAGGCTCCTCAGTCTATGGGATTCTCCAGGCAAGAATACTGGAGCGTGTTGCCATGCCCTCCTCTAGGGGATCTTCCTGACCCAGGGACCAAACCTGCATCTCTTACATCTCCTGCACTGGCAGGCAGGTTCCTTATCACTAGTGCCTCCTGGGAAACCCCAAGTGCCTTGTGTAACTGGAGTTGTCAAACAGCATTTGTCTGCACCCAAGTATGTTAGAATGCATTTTTAACTTCATATATGTCCTACAAGCAGATTGTACCTTCTTTTTCCCCGCACCCCTGAGCTATATAGTAGGTTCTCACCAGCCATCTATCTCATATACAGTAGTACATATACACCAATCCCAACCTCCCCAACCCAACCCTCTTCAACACTTACTGGCCATGCAAACTGGACCAAGTCTCTTAACCTGTCTGAGGTTCTCTTTCTTCATTTTTCCATTGCAGGCAACTCTTACCTCCTCAAAGCCTGGCTGTAAGAATGGACTGAGATCATGCAAGCCAGGTGCTGGACACAGAGCCTGGCCCGAGTAAGTCCTCTTATGAAAATATTACAATTTCAACTCGCCTTTCCATAATGACTTTAATTCCATAGGTTTTCTACTACAACTCTATCCTATGCTCCCACAATCAAATAAGTAAACCATGCCTTAAGTACAGGGTCAGCCGAGCCTAGAGGGAGATTCTGATGAAAGAAATGCCTAAGAGTCCACCCCAGTGAAGTGGATTAGGGGTTAGGACACAGGTCTCCCAGCTTCTTGCCCAGGACTGCCCTCTGTGTTACCAGGGGTCACTGAGAGTGTTTGGAGTCCTCCTTTCCTGGGGAGGCTGAACGGAAGGCTGCTTGAATGGGTTAAGTGGGGTTATGCTGGAGGCCGGACAAGGTGATCCATAGCCTGTGGCTGTGGCTGAGCTGGTGGGTGGGGAAGAAAACAGGATGGATTCGCCTCGATGCCAAATGACACAGCAAGCTGCAGGAACAAGACTTCAGTCGTTTCTCCATTCACAGATT
This sequence comes from Bubalus kerabau, assembly GCF_029407905.1. Lineage (NCBI taxonomy): Eukaryota > Metazoa > Chordata > Mammalia > Artiodactyla > Bovidae > Bubalus > Bubalus kerabau. The sequence goes on from NC_073626.1 coordinate 158,387,797, forward strand.
TCTTCCTGTTTATTTCTGCCTTGCTTCAGTTTTCCTCCCTTCTCAATCTGAAAGGACTTGCTTCTGGAGTCCTTAGGTTACCTGGTTGCCATGGCAGTTGGCAGGTAAGCCAAAGACTTCCCCTGCCACCCACATGGGCACCAGGCATCCTTGCCACTGAGCAGAAAGAAAAAAAAAAAAAATACAGGCCCAGTGCTGTGCAATAGTTTGCAGTTCTGGGAGACTAGAACAAGGGAAGCAATAGACACAACAGCCTTGGGGTGCAGTTCAGGGACATTTCCCTTTATTGACACTAACATGGTGGTTAAGAGCTTGGACTCTAATCCCAGACAGACTTGAGTATACCCAGGCTTTTATGATCTGTGTGACCCCGGGCAAGTTGCTTAACCTCTCTGGGCCTTCATCAAATATACATGTAGTATGTTCCAAGTTCTATATGAGGTGGCAAGGATTCAGCAGTGAATGTTACTAACCAAAGTTCTCTGGTCAAGAAAGAAAGACATTTTAAAAAGATAAACAAGGGACTTCCCTGGCAGTCCAGTGGTTAAGACTTTGCCTTCCGAGATAGAGGGTGTGAGTTCGATCCCTGGTCGGGGAGTGAAGACCCTATATGTTTTGCAGCCAAAAAACAGAAACATAAAACAGAAGCAGTATTGTAACAAATTCAATAAAAACTTTAAAAATGGTCCACATCAAAACATCTTTTTAAAAATAAATAAATAAGATAAACAAGTAAACTATAAGTACATGGCATGCTGTTATGAGCTATTATGGAGAAAAATAAGCAAGGGAAAGGAAAATGAGATACCAGGGAGGGGACAGGTTGAAATTCTACAAGCGGGGACATTTGACAGAAGACCTGAGGATAATGAGGGAGCAAGCCATGTAGGTGTATGAGACCTGAGCATTCGGGCAGAGAACATCGAGTACAAAGGCTCTGAGGCAGAAGCCTGTTTGCCATGTCCTAGGGACACCAAAGAGCCAGTGTGTTTGGGCTAGAATGAACGGAAAGACTGAGAGTGGATGAAGTCAGAGGTATAATGGGGATCAAGAATGGGGGACAAGCCAGACAAGGCTGGTGGGCTGTTTTAAGGACCTGTCATTTATTGTGAATGGGATGGGAAATCACAAGCGTGTTTTGAGCAGAAGAGAGTGACATGATCTGACAGTATTCAACAGGTTCCTTCTGCCTTCTGTATTGAAAATAGACTGGAAGGAAGTAAGGACCAAGTAAGGAGCCAAGAGGCTATTACAGTAATCCAGGTGAGCAATGATGATGCTTTGAACCAGTAGGGTAGCAGTGGAAGTTCTAAGAAGTGGCTTCTGGATATATTTTTGAAGATACAGATGTTAAGATTTGCTGATGGATTAGGTATGATGGATGAGAGAAGTCAAGGATGATGAAGATCTGAGCAGTGAGGGGTGGAGAGTTGCGTTCAAGTTGAGATGGGAAAGACTGAGGGAGGGGCAGGTTTTGGAGGGTAGATTGGGAGCTCATTCGGGAATGTGTCAATTTTGAGATGCCTGTTAAATATCCAAGTGGGAATGTGATATACATTAGTCTAGAGTTTAGGGAAATGCTCTAGCCTCAGTATATATACTTGAGAGTCACTGGCCCACAGATGGTTTTTAAAGCCACAAGCCCAGGAGTGAGGGCAGGTAGGAAGAGGGAGGGCTACCAGAACTGCTTCCTGCAGGATGTCAAGATGTTGGAGCTTAGAAGATAGGACAGGATCAGTAGAAAAGCCTGAGAAGGAAGGTCAGTGGGCTGAGAGGAGAATGTGATGTTCCAGAAGCCAAAGAAGAAGACAAAGTCTCTCAAGAAAGAGGGAGCCCTGGCAAAAGCTGCTGATGGATCCAGTCGGATGAGAACGTTGGGCAAGTTTTGTCTCAGTTTCTTCTTTTTTAGATAAAGCCAAGCTATGGACTGAGACTGGAGGTGGGGGAGAAGGTATGGAGGTCTGAGAATTGGTTTACAAAGTCACCTGGGAGAGCTTGGGAGTAATTAGAGTAGTAAAATAAAACAGAATTACTGGCGGCACTGAGCATCCATGAAATTGGGGGAAGAGGGTCATAAGAACATATATTTATCACCCTGCCTGGCACACAAGCAGGTCTCAGTAAATGCTAGACTAACATGGAAATAGTTATAATAGGTATTATGGCTGATCTTGTCTCAAAGGCCACCTTCACACCTATGTCAAACACTGATCAATTTCCTCCCTCTCTGCTTTCCTTCCTTCTTTGAATAATATTCCCTTCTTATTAAGAATTCTAGTGTTGTAAACATCTCAAAGTTCTAACAAGATAGACATTATTTCATCTACTACCTCAATAACTTAATGAAGCTAATATCATTTCTCCTGCTTTACTATATGATGATACCCACTCAGAGAGGTTGTTGCTTGCTCAAGAGAAAGGCAAGGTAAAGCTCTGTCTATCAGGCTGCCCATATCCACTGCTTCTCTGCCAGCTCATGTCACCTGCCTCCCATCTCTCCTCCCACCCCAGCAGTCTTGTTCATCATATCCTTACCTTTCCAGCCCTGACAAAAGAGATGGCCTTGCTGGATCCCTATTAATGTATAAATGCAAAGGTGAAAACTCTTCTCCCCTTTGCCCCTCTCCTCTGAACCCCATTCCAGGCAGTGTTCACTGAGTATTAATTGATGTGGTGGTGGTGGTAGGGTGAGTGGGGACATAATGGAATTAACTCACCCCCCCACTTCCTCCTCACACTCCCACCCTTGGCAAGGAGTAGACATTTGTTGAGTCAAAATTAAGAGACAGCACTTTTTGTAAGCATAGAAATGTGTTAGAAGTTTCTCTGAGATGTAGTCTGTATTCACAAGAAAACATTCACTTGCCTTGTAGATGCTCCACTGTGAAGACTCAGAGGACCAAAAGCCTTAAAATCAGAACTCCCCCTCCTGAGTGGAGTGAAACCTGTGTGTATGGTGCAGGGGATGAGGAATGGGCACAGGAATAGGAAAAGTTCACTGAGGCTGTAGAGGAGAATTAGGAGGGATGCCAAAGAAAGGAGACTCCTCCATGTCCATCCTAGATGGCATCTATGATGAAGGACTATTGACAGGGAAGCATAGAACTGCTTTGTATCACTAACTAGATTGCACATATCTGGGGGGAACAGGCTAACAGGATTACCGACTCAATGGACATGAATCTGAGCAAACTCCAGGAGATAGTGAAGGACAGTGAAACCTGGTGTGCTGCATTCCATGGAGTCACAAACAGCTGGACACAACTTATCAACTGAACAGCAAGCTAAGAGGAAGGCTTATCAAAGACACATCCTCCCAACTTATGAGCACAACCAAACTGGTTCATAATATCAACCAACTACACAAAGGGGGAACCCAAGTGGGGAAAGTGAATAGAAGGAAAACCTATAAGTTTCCAGCATCTACTCCATGCAGGACACCGGACAGTGATTTCTTGATTCCACAGAACTGCAAGAGGTCAAAGTATCTTAGATTTGGGATCAAGAAAGATGAGCTATCATGAGACCTTCTCACCAGCCAAGGTTGTGGTGGATAAATCGGAGTAGGGGTGGCTCCTGCCACCCAGGGGGATGAGAAAGCAAGCTCCCTGCTTATCTCTGGGAAGCAGGCTGATCGGCAAGATGACCTTCAAAGATCCCCATGGCCCTGGAATCCAGGATTATACATAGACAAGCTGTTCTGAATTCTCTGCGTGTTGTGTTGGGCATCATATGGACAGAAATTTGTTTTCTGGCTGGAGACCTTTCTGGCTACTCATCCATAGCACTTTTTCATCCATAGCACTTTACTTGCTCCCTTTCCAGCCAGACCAGGCCCAAGCTTCTCACTTCCTCCCTCAATGACACCAAAGCCAAGCCCTCCAACCTCCTCTATCTAATGCCTGATGGTCTGAGGCAGAACTGATGTAATAATAGAAATAAAGTGCACAATAAATGTGATACACTTGAATCATCTCGAAACCACCACCCGCCACTGCACCCTACCCCCCGCCCTGTCCATGGAAAAACTGTCTCCCACAAAACTGGTCCTTGGAGCCTAAAAGGTTGGGGGCCACTGCTTTAGGAGACTAACAGAGTGTGAACACTGGTAAACAGGGAATCATTGTAAGATAATTCGATTTTAAAAAGAAAACTCTATTACTAAGTAGAAAAAGAAGACTTAAGGCCTTAATGAGCTCTAGTTATCTACACTAAATTCAATTAACCACATAAATATTTCCAGTTCTCTCATACCAGCAACTTACTTTCACAAACACAACACTATACACACACATACACACACACACACACACACACACACAAACATATAATCTGCTTTCCTCTTCATGGAAGATTTTTCAGCCTTCCTGCTCATCAGTTCAAAAAAAGGGTTACAAAAAGAGACATAGGAAACAAACACACAAGCCCAACCAAACCCCCCAAACCATGTTTTTCTATTCATGATAATTTTTTTATTCCTGCACTGCTTTTCTCCCTATAATTTAACTGGAATAAGACAAATGTACCTATTCCCTCTAACTGCCTTTGAATTTACTCAACTGATACCAGAAAGAAGAACTTAACCTCACAATAATTGAATTTAAATAACATCTGATTCCATAAAGTCAAACATGATCTGCATAATAAACAAACCAAGCCCCACAAGGGCTGGCAGAAAGAAAGAAGGTCATACTTTATGTGGATATTCATAATCGTATCTGTATTTCTAATAACCTACATGTGCCATATACTGTCTGTGTGTCTTTCTGTACCACTTTCCATCACCACTGTTAACAAGTAGCTAAAGTTAAAGGTTGATTCGCCCTCAGTCCTTTGCCTGACTTAATAGAAAAGCATAACTTTGATAAACCTCACTGGCCATAATTGGGTTGTTTGCATATAGCAGAGGGCTGGGCCCGTTTCCAAGGTTCCAGGCCAGTAGGCTGAAATTTCAGAGATTCCAGGTCACCGTGTTCTCTTTCTTTCCCACAAGTCAGGCCAAGCCAAGGGCACAAGTCAATGACAAGTTGAAGGGCAATTACTCAGTGACCTCCTGGGGTCAGCCCTCCACAGTCCCTGTGCACAGGCAGAAGGATGCCCAGCCTCAGTGGTGCAAAATGCTCATGTAGTTGAAGGTGTTGTGGTGAAATTCTACAGAAATTCTTTTCCAGTCACAGTGAATGAAAATAAAAGTGTTCGTCACTCAGTCATGTCCAACTCTTTGCAACCCCATGAACTGTAGCCCGTCAGGCTCCTCTGTCCATGGGATTCTCCAGGCAAGAATAATGGAGTGAGTTGCCATTTCCTTCTCCAGGGGCTCTTCCCAGTCCAGGGTTCGAACCCTCATCTCCTGCATTGCAAGCAGATTCTTTATTGTCTGAGCCACCAGGGAAGCCGCAGTAATTGATATATGATTTGATGTGTTTAGGGGATACAGCAGAGGTTACAAGTGTAAACAAGCTGTGATGATGTGTCATGCTTCACAGATGCTCTGAATCATGGCCCCAGACACTTAGAATCTTGTGTATGGCTGACTCTAACAAAGCAAAAATGTAGGGTCTTTCCTCGGGCACTCTTTCCAGCTCTACCACCCTCTGACATGGGTTTCAGCTAAGCCTTGATCCCTTGGTTCTCTGAATTTCACACACAGAAGAATCACCTGGAAAGCTTATGTGTTCAGATTCCCAAGCTTTGACTGCAGAGATTCTGATTTCATGCAGACCCATCCCCCTCTCTTGAAGCAAGGTTGGCTAAGACTCATTTGTGAAGCTCTGGACTAGATACTCTTTAGCAAACCTTCTGTCTCCTACATCACTCTGAGGCTTTTAGATGAAAATAAAGGAGGAAAATAAATACCGATCGCTAAAACTTACTGAGCACTTACTATGTGCCAACCCCTGTATGTAAGCTGTGACTGCTAGGTTCAAATCCTGGTTCTGCCACTTTGGATGTTGTGCAAGATACCCACCTGCTCTGAGCCACAGTCCTTCATCTACATCGTCCTACTTTATTTCAGCTGCTGTGTCTGCCCCTCTTACTAACTCACACAAATATGCGCCAGGGGCCAGGTTTGTTCTAAGCACTTGGCATGCATGAGGTAGTTGAGCCTGGCTGCTCGGGCCCGTGGACCAGACTGACTGGTCTGCCACTGATCACCCATGAGACCCTGGCGAGTCTGCTCAGAAGTAAAGGGAGACCAAAGATACTTCCAGCTCCCCGGAGTGTCATGAGGATTAAATGAGATAGTGCACAGTGAGGAGCACATGGAACCCTGCCTGACACATAGCGAGAGCTCTTCATAGATCATTCTATGCTGTCGCTCGTGTGCCCATCAATCCTTCCTAAATCTCTTCACACCCTAACCAAAGGAGTGAGGCAGAAAATTCTGCCCTCTTGCCCTGTGGATGAGGGGTCTCTGTATTTGCTGCACTTTACCACCTTGTAAATGAAACTCATCAGTCTGAAGCCTGTGAGCACTTAAAACTGCCTGGGAGCCTGGATAATGAGTATAGGTAATAAGAGTGTGATGAAGGCCAGGGTCCCCGGGGCTGCTCACTGCCCTGTTATTACAGGGAGAGGGAAGGACAGAACAGACGTCCCAGCTCGCCATCCGCCCGCATGTCTCAGTGTTTCTGTCCCTCCCCGAGTCTTCTTCCCTCATGCGCACGTGTGTCTACCTCCTGATATGGGGTCAAGAAAAGGTCTTAAGCCATGAGTGTTTGCAGCTACCACTCCTATCTCAGGTAAGGCCGTGCATTTCTGTGTTCATGGAGCCAACTGGGAGCTTTGCGATGCCCTTGAAAGTGCAGAGAAAGGAGAGCAGAGTGGCCATGTGTAATAGAGAGCTTAGCAGGGAAAGGGAAGTTTAAGGGGGAAAGGACATTTTTGCCCTATGATTTCCTTTGCTTGCTTTTTAAAGAGGCTGCAGTAAATATCAACACGCTGTTCGATTCTTTCTCTGTATAGGACTTGTATCTCTCCTTCATGATGAACTATGTTCAGATTCCACTCCATTTAGACTGAAAAATCTGAAGCATCAGAGATGGCAGTGGCTTTTCCTAGGGTGGTGCAGTGGGACAACACTGAAAAAGGAGAAAGAAAATAAAAGGATGGGCCCCTTCCTCTCTGGGTTCAGAGCTTCCAAGAGTCTGCCCTACATTTCTGCGATATTGATGCCTCTCACCGGGTGATACCCACTCCAGAGTCTGCTGAAAGTTCAGCCCGGTTCTTTTCACACCTCTCAAGGAAGCGTGCTATTCCTGAAGTGTTGGCTCCAGTTCCCCGTCAGGAATAAGCCTGCTAAGGAGAGCTGGAATTACTATGGCGTGCGAATAGACGCCGGTCTGTTGACTCCAAGCTTCTGCTAAGCGGCTCCAAGTGGTTGTAGCTTCTGTCATCTTGGCAATTTGACTTTTTGTTTGAAAGAATTCCGTGTTCTTTGCTTCTGGAGCTGGGAAGTAGGCACTGGTCTTCAAAGACCACCTCTTCATCCTCTAGCCTCTGCTCAGAACGTCTGTCAAGGGGTCCCTGACAGATGGGGTGCTCCTGTTAGAGACAACGCTGGGAAGGGGGACCCCAGAGTCTCCCGGGCTTACCTGTGTTTCCAGTTTTCCCTTTCAGATCTGTACAATGAAGACCAATGCAGGGAAAGGCCAAAGCTCACGGAAGAGCCTAAGCTTCTACACTTAAAGCTTGGGGGATATTTATGGGCCAGCAGTGCTTCCCTCCAGAAGATGGTGACTGTAGCCCACAGTCTCCTTTTAGGGGCCATCCAGTGGCCTCGGTCAAGCCCTGGCTCTCTGACACCTCCCCAGGGACACCCACACTAGGACTCGCTTCCTCAGCCCTACCCAGATTCTCAGCCTTTGCTGTGGTGTTTAAGCCTGTATTTCACTTAATTAATTATTAATTTTGTAAAATATGACTTCCTTTTGTTTGCCTGTAACCTCTTTCAGGTGACAAGGTGGTTAAGCAAGAAATCAAGATGTTTCCAAACAACTGTTTTCTGGGATTTGGCAACTCAGTCCCTGTTCTCACTCCCTTTAGACTTCATGATTGTTTAAAGCTTTATTCATCTTCCCTCCAGCAGTGGTCCATGCACACTGAAAAAAGATCTATTTCTGCCAATGTAGGAGATGCAAGAGATGTGGGTTCAATCCCTGGGTTAGGAAGACCGTCTGGTATACGAAATGACAACCCACTCCAGTATTCTTGCCTGGGAAATCCCATGGACAAAAGAGCTTGGCAGACTACAGTTCAGGGAGTTGCAAAGAGTCAAACACAATTGGGCACACACACACACACACACACGTTGGGACTTCCCTGGTTGTCCAGTGGTTAAGACTCCATGCTTCCATTGTAGAGAGCATGGATTTGACCCCTGATCAGGGAACTAAGATCCCACATGCCTCAAAGCCAAGAAATAAATGAACAAACAAATAAATCTTTTTAAAAAAAATCTATTCTTGAGTCCTATTCTCATATCATGCATCATTTCAGCCTTTTGTTTTTCTAGACCTTCACCATCGGTTAGATTTTAAAGTTACGTTTCCTTGCTACATCCAAGACAGCCAAGGATCTACATGTCCGGAGACTGGGAGAGCAAAGACTCTATCTTAAAAATAAGTAGAGATTTATAATAACTCAGACATTTCTTCATAACTATACCCCTCCTACACTTGCACACATAATTTTCCCCAAATCAGGAACATAATTTAGAGCTAGTTTTTAACTTGTATTTTCTCATTTACACCATGTCATGAAAATTTCCTCACGGTGATCCTTGATTTCATGGCTCATATCCATAATTATTTCCTTAGAAGACAAGTCTGGATTGGAACCACTCATTCAAAGGGTGTGGACATTATTAAGGCTCTTAATACATCCTGGAGGCCAAACCGGCCTTCAGCAAAACGGTGCCGGTTTCCATCCGTACCTGCTGCTATTGGCCTGTGTTTAAAGTCTTGTCCTTTCTCCACATTCTCACGAACGATTATCAGTAGTGCCATGACTGTGACCCTGAGAAGGAAAGCTCAGAAATGCAGATGGTCTGTTCCTCTCCACCTTTCTTTCTACTGGAGGGAAAGCACAGGAGGTGGCTTCAGAATGGGGCTGAGTCAGGAATTTACAGCGTTACCACCACCCAATGCAGTCTTAGGAGAGCGCCTCAGCTGTGAAAGAGAACCAGGGGCACGTAGCTAGCTGAAGGCTGCAGAATCTTAGCCTGGGCATTGTGGGGTGTTCCTTCTCCAGCAAACTGGTGGATGATATGGATGACTCAGAGTCTTCTGGTCAAGAGTCTCAGCATAGCCCAGTCTCTGAGATGGCAGACTATAAGGTTAAGGTACCCGGGGCTGTAGGACCCCACACTCACACTTTGCAGCTGGATCATTGCCCACCACTTCTCTTTGAGGTTCCTAAATATAAGAATGCTGCACGGGTCCCAGTAACACCCTTGTGTGACTGGGCAACTTTGTCGTTAAAGATGTATCAAAATCCAACCTGCATTTTCCCTGCTACGATATCAGCCTTTTCCTATCTTTTCTTGCATGTGCTTTAAAATCAAACAACTTTCTGACTGTGCCATTTATTAACTATATCAGTTAATTAGGCTGCTAACTATGCTCCTGCATATATATTAAATTAATGACTTAAAATATAGCCTTTTATTACTTTTCACAAGTCTGTAAGTTGGCTGAATCATTCTGCTGATTTGGTTTGGCTGGTCCTGGCTGGGCTCCCTCATGCATCTTGGAGTTGGCTGGAGTCTAACTGATCTAGGATGGATGGTCCACCTCTGCTTGTATGTTTCTTATCATCCAGTAGGATCGCTCAGGCTTGCTCACGTGATGGGGGGATAGTACCCACCACAAAAGAGGACAAGCAAGCCCTGATGCACAAGCACTTTTAAAACCTCTGCTTACATCAAATTTACTAACGTTCCACCGGTCAAAGCAAGTCGTGTGCCTATTTCAGAGTCAATGTGAGCAGGCACTACCAAAAGAAAATGACTACAGGCAAGCATACAGATCTAGGGCCATTAGTACAATCAATTTATCGCATTAACTCTGTGACCTTGGACAATTTTCTTAACCTCTCTGAGCCCTAAGGACCATCACCTGTAAAAATGGAGTTTTTGAAGGATTCCACGCTATATGTAAAATGTCTGGCACATACTTAACTTCCACTATGTATTAATTTCCTTCTCCTTTCCACCATTTGGACTTTCTCTTTTTTCTTAAATATATTATTTATATGCATTACCTTCCACATTCAAAGCTTCAGCATGATGACACTAAACATTCTACCTGAGGCTCTTGTTGAACTTTGCCAACTCCTAACCTGTGCCCAAGAGAGGAGGCTCTCAATTAATTCCAGTGGTTGGGAATTGAGATACAAAGGGACTCAAGGAGTCTCCCCCTTCTTCTTCTTCCTGGGACTGTGCTGCTGAGAGATGATCTCTGGCTCTCTGATCCAGCTCCACTACCAAGAAGGAAATAGAATGGGTTAACATGTTTGTAGTAACTGATGACTGAATAGAGGCAATGGGATGGGGAACCTCCATTTCCTAATTTAAAGGTGGCCTTGGGGGTAGGATAAGTATCCTGGCCTCCCCTTAGCTAATCGGGCTCCAGAAGAGACATTAATTGCAGCCAGTCCATCCTGCTGGGGAGACCCAAGGCTGCCAGCTCCCTTGCTGGGGACGGAATAGAATTTTAATTGGCTGTGAAAGCATCGTGGCAGGAGGTGCATGAAACAGTTGATCCTCTCCCCCAAAGCAGGTGAGAGAGGCTTCAAGGGAAAGGCCCTGAGGAGGTGCATTGGCAGCAAAGACCTCACCCTCAGAGGCCATCCCGGCTGTAACACCACTGTCCCAGCACCAGGCCTGGACTCCAGCCAAGGTCAAGGACTCTCACAGTGTACTTGGAGTGGTCAGCACAGGAGCACCAAGCCCACAGACCTCCTCATCTCTGTACTTCCCCTGACTTTCATGAGAGAAGCACTTCGTACTTACTGTTAGTGTATCACCAAGAAAACCAGTATTGCCCACCTTAGACAGCACTCCAAATATAAGCTTAGAAGTGGAAGTGTTAGTCTCTGTCGTGTCTGACTCTTTGCAACCCCATGGACTGTAACCCACCAGGCTCCTCTGTCCACGAAATTTTCCAGACAAGATACTGGAGTGGGTTGCCATTTCCTTCTCCAGGGGCTCTTCCCCACCCAGGGATAGAACTGATTCCAGGCAGATTCTTTACCATCTGAGCCACTCAGTTCAGTTCAGTCGCTCAGTCGTGTCCGGCTCTTTGCGACCCCATGAATCGCAGCACGCCAGGCCTCCCTGTCTATCACCAACTCCCGGAGTTCACCCAGACTCATGTCCATCGAGTCAGTGATGCCATCCAGCCATCTCATCCTCTGTCGTCCCCTTCTCCTCCTGCCCCCAATCCCTCCCAGCATCAGAGTCTTTTCCAATGAGTCAGCTCTGAGCCACTAGGGAAGCCCAGATAAAAGTTTACCCACCCCCAGTCTGAGTGTGTCCACTTGTCTCCGTGTGGTTTGTGGCAATGGCACAGCATTCCTATACGAGCCTTTCAGAGTAATGTTAGTATTTTTTCACTTAAATAAATCAACATGAGAATGTTGGGGAGGACAGCTTTGGTGGCAATGCGTGTGCTCTTTCTTTCATGGCAATTCCTACAACACACCTATGGGATGACATGTGGAGGTCAGGGGTGTGACTACGAAAAACAAAACAGTGTCAGTTTATTAGTATAGATGCACACGGATGCAGGGTATGGTTTAGGGGACTTCGGGGTAAGTTATTTAACCTCCCTGTACCTTACTTTCTTCATCACTAAAATGAGGGCAATAGTAGTACTTATCTACTTTCCCTGTTGGAAAGAATAATCAGATTTAAATGCTCAGAGATTCAATAAAAGTGTTTTCATGATTACTTTTAGTGAAAGGGAGGTGGAGCTAGTCATTGACCCACTTGCGCTCTGTCGACCTAGTGGTATAATGAACTTGTTGGTGAAAAGCAAAGCAGAAAAGCAAAAAAAATACACAAGCAAAATCAGAGCTTTCAGAAAACAATTTTGTGAGACAAGAAGTTGACAGAAATGCAGAATTTTGGGGAAACTATGCTGCATTAATACTTTAAAATGTAAAGGAATAAACATCACTTATAACTGCTATACAGTTTTATTGTGTATTTTGATTTTTGTTATCAAATTTTTATTGAAAGTTTATCACAGATTCAGTTATGGAGGAGAGATGCATTGAAGGAAACTGTTGAAAATGGAAATCTATAATTTATTAGGAAATGAGGACAGGCTTCTAGTTTCCAACTGACAAACACACAATTCAGTTTCTACTCTCACTCCCCTCCCCTCTATTCACGCCTCCTATCTCTTCATTGGGAAATAAGGCATTTTTCTGATTTAAGCTCAGAACATAGGGTTCCCTGGTGGTTCAGATGGTAAAGAGTCTGCCTACAGTGCAGGAGACTTGGGTTTGATCCCTGGGTTGGAAAGATCCTCTGGAGAAGGAAATGGCAACCCACTCCAGTATTCTTGCCTGAAAAATCCCATGGATGTAGGAGACTGGTGGGCTACAGTCCATGGGGTCGCACAGAGTCAGACGGACATGACTGAGTAACTTCATTTTACTTTCATAAGAATGAAAATAGAATAAAAGAGATGACTAACACACAGCATCCTCTCTGAAACAGTGAGAACTTCATCTCCTTAAAGAGCATATGAGAGTCCTCGACTTTTGGGGGAAAGAACTGGAGGAAGATGGCGTTGATTTGAGAAGGTAGAACAGGCTCTTGGAAATAGTCATTTCCACCTCCAAACCTGGTCCCCAGATCACAACTCGTGTCTGGACTCCTGTACCTGATCTCTCCCAACTTGGATCACTGATGGTTTGGGAGATCAGCAGGACAGCCACTTAAAGAAGTGACTGGTTGCACAAATCAGCTCACCCCTTCCAGGGACACTTCTTCTCACTTTTCTTACAGCTGCCATATGTTGGCAGAGTCTCCGGATACTGAGCATGTTCTTTCTCTGGTATCCAAGGTACGGAAAAGCATGGCTAGGCTACTTACCTGTGAGTATAGTTACAGACAGCAGGCAAGCTAGTGCCCCAGAGGGTACTAATGCCCAAATTGGGTGCATCCCTATTGGTGGAAGAGATGAATAAGACGCTCTGGGATGAAAGTTTGGCTTTGGGTCCTGGCCCCTCCTCTTGCTGCTCTTTGTAACTGAAGTAAGTGCACTCCCTGGGCAGATGGAGAGGAATACTGGGAGTGGCAACCCTGATCACTGGTAGCTCCATGGCCATCTCAAAATCCTGAAGCAGAGAATCCAGAGACAGCCACTGATGGCTGTGCGTCTGTAACGCAACAGAGGGAGAGACGTGTAGCCATGGAAATCCTCAGGGCACTGCATTGATCTGCTCCCTAGAGTGGAGAAGGATAGATTTCTATCGCTTTGACCCAAATTGTTTTTAAAGAGGATCTGATTCACTTCTTCATGGCCCATGTCATTCAGCAAGCTTCTTGTCTTTCTTTTGTCTGGCTTCTCAGCTACATAAGATCCTAGAACAAGCCCCATTGACGTGGGGACATAAGCACTCTAGGCATTGAAAAGGAGTGTCCTCCACTGTAAATATAAATCAGCTTTCTGATCTCTATCTTGGTTTTTTACAAGTCTTCTTGGCCCAAATTATGTCTTTTCAGAACATAATCACCCAGAGCAAAAGGTTGTTATATGAAGGTACTAGACTTTCCTCAGCCCAGTCTTGTAGGGGAGTGGGGAGTTGGGAGAGCCCCTCCCCTCCTCTTTCAGAACCTTCATCTGACAAAAGAGATGAATTATTCCTGAAATGTATATTGTGCAAGGCAAATGTTTATTTTTGTTTTTATTCTGTTGTTTATGTCTTTGATTTTTAAATTCTCATCAGCCAAGTCTGTCTTAGACTGTAGGACAGTGTGGAAAACATTCGTAGACTCCATGGAAACCATTCCACTCAGCAAGCAAGAGTGCTGTATGTGCCACTTGTAGTCCTTCACCAGCCTCTCAATGACTGGGAGCTTACTATCTCACCCATGGTGTCCGCCCATTGCATTTTTTAATCAACTTTGCATTTGATTATGATATCATATGATGGCAGAATGAGCCATCACTTTTTTTAATTTTTAAATTTTATGTTGGAGGATAATTGCTGTACAGTGTTGCATTGGTTTCTGCCATTCAACAACAATGTTCCTGTGGTCACGGTGCCTTTTCCTTCACCTCTGCAACAATTTCCCCTTACCGGTCCCACCTCCCTCTTCTGCAGTAAAACCCCATCCTTATTCACCATGAGCATCACCTTTCTTGCCCTGACTCTTTCCCTCAGAGAAAAATGCCACAGGCAAGGAAAATGGAGGAGAAGCAGAGAAGAATAGGGCAACGTAGACTGAAATAACCAGACTGGGAGATTGCATGTTTAGTCGCTCGGTTGTGTCTGACTCTTTGGGAACCCATGGATTGCAGCCTGCCAGGTTCCTCTGTCCAGCCTGGGAGGCTCCTCTGTCTAGGCTGCCAGGCTCCTCTGTCCATGGGGATTCTTCGGGCATGAATACTGGAGTGGTTGCCATTTCCTTCTCCAGGGGATCTTCCCAACCCAGAGACAGAACCCATATCACCTGTGTCTCCTGTATTGCAAGCTGAGCCAGCAGGAAAGCACTGGAAATTAGGAGCTGCTAAAAGATTCACAAAGGAATGGATGCATAGGCTCTTTATGGCCCCAGCCAAGCCAGCAAATATCCACATATAGAATCAAATTCTATGAGAAAGAGCTTCATTCCATGAATCTTTGGCCTATCACCTCTCAACCCAGAATTATCATAGACCCATATGAAAACTGAGCGACTTGTGCTGGGGGGTTGCCCTACATGGTGCAGTCATGTGGAAGGAATCAAGGGCTGGGCACTGCCAAACATCTCCCTATACTCATCCCTTTTCCTCTTGCCTTAATCCCTCCCAGGAATGGCACAGTGTAAGTCCTAGGGAATGAAGAGACAGGGAGACAATGCCATCTTATTCTGGCATCCTCTGTATCCAAATACTCCTTTCATCCCAACACATCTGCTCAAACACATCCCACTGTTTTTTCACCTAAACACTTTTCATGATTGTCATCATTGTTATAGACATTGTAAAGATGGTTTTGATTTCACCATTGGCACCCCAAGGACATTTTGCTTCTGCATTTATGAATGCACAGTTTTTAAAAATTATTTATTTTTAATTGGAGGATAATTGCTTTACAGTATCGTGCTGGTTTCTGCCATATATGAATATGAATCAACCATAGATACATGCACATCCCCTCCCTTTTTAACATCCTTCCCACCTCCCACCCCATCCCACCCCTCTCCGTTGTCACAGAGCATCACATATGAGCTCCCTGTATCATAAAGCAAATTTCCACTGGTTACCTAGTTATCCATATGGTAATGTACATGTTTCCAAGCTACTCTCTCAATTCATCTTGCCCTCTCCTTCCCCCACTGTGTCCACAAGCCTGTTCTCTATGTCTGTGCCTCCATTGCTTCCCTGCAGATAGATTCATTAGTACCATCTTTCTAAATTCCATATATATGCATTAATATATGATAATAAATGCACAGTTTTAATGAGAGATGTATATGCATCGATAAACTCTTTGAAAATGTGTTTTCCAAAGAGAAGTCCATTTAATTTTTGATTAATCTTTTTAAATATAGAACAGTTAAACTGTTTCCACTTTTTTATCATTTAATGTTATTGAGACTTTTCATGGGGATTAATGTTTTATAAGTAAAATATGTGTTAACCATTTGATTAATGGATCTGGTTTGGGTCCATATTAAAATTCACTAATTATAGCTTTTGTCGTTGAAAATTTTATTCTGTGGCCTTTATAATCCTTCCAAATTTAATTTTTTTCTGGATCAAAGTTTGCAGATCTGAATTTTGTTAACAAGCTATGAGTGTTCTGCCAGGTTTTAATAAATTATAAATTTTATGGAAAGCAGTTTTTTTAGCCACTCTCCTTTTTCTTACAATGACTGTTTCGAAATGCCATCAGGGTGAAGATGTCCTGCCACATCAGAGCAAGAGTACTTTATGAACTGCCTGGTTCATGTGGACATCAAATAAATGTAATTTCCTTTAAGCCTACAAGAGTGCTGAGAGGTGAGTATTATTATCCCCATTTATAGATGAGTGAACAGAGGCAAGGAGTAATGAGGTCATGCACCCAATGTCACGCAGTGATTATGTGATGCACCTGGGAATTGAACACTCAACTTTTGGATGTCAAAAGCTTTTAATTTTTTTTTTTCTACCATATCACACTGTCTCTCTCTTCATTCATAATTGCAGTGTCCACTGGCTGAACGCATACCCCATGACACCTTTTGGGCTCTGGCTTATTTCTTGTTTTCTCTCTCTCATATACCCACCCTGCTGACAAAGCACTCCAGACTGCCATCTGACTTCAGGCCTCACCCCACCCCAGGCAGTGTGACTCTCTTGCTCCTCCTCTTGAGTAGATGGGTCCCACAGCCATCCCAAGGGACCCTTCCATTGGCAGCACCTTGCAGGGGTCCTCAGCCTCCAGGATCTTATACCTGATGATCTGAGGTGGAGCTGGTGTAATAATAACAGAAATAAAGTGCACAGTAAAGGTAATGCAGTTGAATCATCCCCAAACCATCCCTACCCTGGCCCCTGGAAAAATCGTCTCCCATGAAACTGGTCCCTGGTGCCAGAAAGGCTGGGGACCACTGCCTTAGAATATCCTCAAAGTGTCACTTCAGTGTGTGCCTGCAAGGTCCAGCTGGAAACCTGAATGAGGTGGCTCTGGGGTGTGTGCATGTGTGTGTGTCCATCCAGGGCAGAGGAGCTGGCTGCTGCTCACAGTGACTCATGGGGGCTCGACCGTCAGGCTGGACGGATCCATCAGCAAACTGTCTCATTTAGTCAGGAAGAGTGTGTCTTTTCAGTGGAATACATCCAGACAGTTTCCTTTTTTTTTTGAACAACAAATTATGGGGGGGATGGGAAGGAAAGGAAATGGAGGGAAAGGGGGAGCGAGAGGGGCTTCTATTTTTAAAGCTTTGCCAGGCATTAGTTCTGTGGAAGTTTCTGTGAGGAAGGAAGAAGGGAAGAGAAGATGGGAGAGAGTAACGGATAGCTGACAGGAAGGGTAAGGTCTAAAACAGTGGTTTTTAAACATTCTTTAAGTAGCTGGAACATTTTCCTCTAAGGTATCCTAGGAGGTATGCCAATATTTGAAACAAATAAAAGGGGAGCTGTGTGAATTGACAGGAGAGTGGACATTTCCAGATCCGCACAGTGCACAGCGACCCCTGAGATAGCTCTACCAAAAACAGGTTGAAGCCCTTTGTTGAGCACGGTGTAGGAAGAAGACCACATTTCCATGTATCCAATTGCTCATTCACTCATCCATCCATTCATTCAAATATTTACTGATGTATGCAAGTGCCACACAAGATCCTAGGGAACGCTGAGGTGAATAAAATAGACCCTGGTTGCTATTTATGGTCTAGAGGGGAGACAAACATTTGCAAAATAATCACATGCTGCTGCTGCTGCTGCTAAGTCGCTTCAGTCGTGTCCGACTCTGTGCAACCCCATAGATGGCAACCCACCAGGCTCCCCTGTCCCTGGGATTCTCCAGGCAAGAACACTGGAGTAGGTTGCCATTTTCTTCTCCAATGTATGAAAGTGAAAAGTGAAAGTGAAGTCACTCAGTAAGTGTCTGACTCTTCGTGACCCCATGGAGTGCAGCCTACCAGGCTCCTCCGCCCATGGGATTTTCCAGGCAAGAGTACTGGAGTGGGTTGCTAATCTCATTCATGAAGGCTCCACCCTAATTCAATTCCCAAAGGCCTCACCTCCTATTACCATCACAGTGGGGCTAGGATTTCAACGTGAACTTTTTGGGCAAACAAACATTCGGTTTCTAGCACTAGCTGTAATGATATTTTTTTCTGTACACAGAACTGAACCTCTCAGTTCCTCAGTGTTTGTAGCTGCAAAGTGAATAGTACCTAACTCATTGGGTCATGGTGAGTATTACATGAGTTATACACAGAAAGCATTTGGAAAAGCACTTGGCACAGAGCAGATCACAAATAAGAACTAGATAATATTAATACTTTGTCTCACATAGGATGGAAGGGTGAAAGGAGTTGACGGTGTCAGTGAGCCATGGATGCTACACAGTGTTTCCAGAAGTCCTAAGAAAATAGGTTGGTCCATAACCCCGAGGATAAGAGTACATAGTCTTTGAAGCCCAAAGAGTCTTGATTTGAATCCCACTCTTCCAAAGCTGGGTGACCTTAAGCAAGTTACCTTAGTGGGGGTTTTGTTGTCTGCCTAGTAGCATTGATGGTGAAGATTATGGCATCCAGTGCCATCACTTCATGGCAAATAGAGGATAAAAAAGTGGAAACTGTGTCAGATTTTATTCTTGGGCTCCAAGATCACTGCAGACAGTGCCTGCAGTCACAAAATTAGAAGAAAAGTTATGACAAACCTAAACAGCATATTAAAAAGCAGAGACATCACTTTGCCAACAAAGGTCTTCTAGTCAAAGCTATGGTTTTTCTAGGAGTCATGTATGGATGTGAGAGCTGGACCACAAAGAAGATTGAGCACCTGAGAATTTACACTTTCAAATTGTGGTGCTGGAGAAGGTTTTTGAGAGTCTCTTGGACAGCAAGGAGATCAAACCAGTCAATCCTAAAGGAAATCAGTCCTGAACATACATTGGAAGGACTGATGCTGAAGCTGAAGCTCCAATACTTTGGCCACCTAATGCGAAGAGCCGACTCACTGGAAAAGACCCTGATGCTGGGAAGATTGAGGGCAGGAGAAGGGAGCGACAGAGGACGAGATGGTTGGATGGCATCTTCGACTCAATGGACATGAGTTTGAGCAGACTCTGGGAGACAGTGAAGGACAGGGAAGCCTGGCATGCTCTAGTACATGGGGTTGCAAAGAGTTTAACACGACTTAGTGACTGAACAACAAAAACAACACAGGTGACCTGGTTGTCACAAAGTGGGAACCAGGCTCATGTCAGTTTTCTGTCCTACCACGTGGCCCCACTCTGGTGTAGGCAATGCCTGAGCCCATTATCAGAGTTTTTCGCATGAGGTTTGGTGGTGTGCAGACAAGGTGGGGCTACAGGAATGTTGAGCCTCCAGCTCAGGATGTGAAACATGCAGGTGTAGGTGACCCTTAGGCTGGGAGGCTCCTGACAGTAGCTGCTCTCTCAGTGACATCACCGGTGCCTCATTATGTGATCTGTCTGTCTCTGAGCGCAAGGCACTTAGTGCTCTTTCCAGGGAAGGATGTTTATAAGCAATTAATAATCACTAATACTGACCTGAGTGAATCATTGGGGTCTATAGATATTACAACTCTTCAGCAGAAATGCACCAGAAATAAGAAGGATAAACGATGGCATGGCTTTGTGAGCAGATCCCACTGGGGAAATTGAGGCAAACCTTGAAAAGTCTGTAACCATCACAGCATCTGGGGCCCATCTGCAGGGCTCGAGCCTGGCTCCTCAGAGCCTGAGGTCTCTGGAAGTGTGACCCAAAGCCCTTGTGTACTCCATCTCTACCCAAACATCATTCAGAGCAGCTCTATTTTAGTCTGCTTTATATACTGGAGCTTCACAAATTTCATTTGAAAATGAAGTTCTGCTGATAAAAATGTTAAACACAGAAATCAGGTTTTTGTTAGATGCTAATTTATTTTATTTCCCACTTTGAATTTTCCCGTTTCGTGGGAGGGTCATTTAAAAGTTTGCAAACACAAAAAGCAGTAATGATGCTTCTTATATTTTCATATCACGTACCAGTTTGCAGTGCCATTAATCATGTTTCTTATCTGATTCTCACAATAGCTCAGCAAGATACTCAGAGCAAGACTTATTTCTCATTTGCAGGTGAGGAGAATGGGATTAAGGGCTCTGGAAATTTCCCAGGGAAATGAAAATCTGTTTGGGAACAGACTCTATCAGACCCAGGCTGGTGATGTCAGTGATTCTAATCACAGAGCCAGCAATTTTTTGGTGCTTACTTTTGTCAGTTCCTAGGCTAAGAACTCTAGATATTCGCTCTCTTCATTCTCACAATGACCCTAGGAGGCATGTAATATTATCAGTAAATTGAGGTTGTGCATCATTAAGCAACTTGCTAAGGGTCACATTGCTAACAGTTTATGCATTGAACTTGAATCTGATCATGAGAAAGTAATTAAACAAATCCAAATTAAAGGATAGTCTGCAAGTAAAGAACTGGCCTGGACTCTTCACTCTTCAAAAATGTCAATATCCTGAATAATAGACAAAGCTGGGGGAGCTGGATTTTAAAAAAAAATCAGCTTAGAGAATTAAGGGGACAATCGAGGTTATTAGCTTTTAGCATTGTATCAATTCTAATTTCTGGTGTGATAATTGTATTGTACTTACATAGGGGAATATGCTTGTACTTAGGAAGTTCATAAAGAAATGTTTATGGGTCTGCAACTTACTCTCAAATGGCTTACAGAAGTTTTTTGATAGCTAGCTTGCTAAATAAGATGGTTAGATGGCCTCACTGATTCAGTGAACATGAGTTTGAGCAAAGTCCAGGAGATGGTGAAGGACAGGGAAGCCTGGTGTGCTGCAGTCCTTGGGGATGTAAAGAGTCAGACACAGCTTAGTGACTGAACAACAAGAGCAGCTTGCCGGAGATAGTTGGATGTAGAGATAGATATATCTAGACAGATAGTGTGTGTTTGTGTGTGTGTGTGTGTGTGTCTACCTATCTGCCATATCTATCAGTTCACTTCAGTCACTCAGTCGTGTCTGACTCTGCGACCCAGTGAATCGCAGCACGCCAGGCCTCCCTGTCCATCACCAACTCCCATAGCTTACTCAAACTCATGTCCATTGAGTCGGTGATGCCATCCACCCATCTCATCGTCTGTCGTCCCCTTTTCCTCCTGCCTTTAATCTTTCCCAGCATCAGGGTCTTTTCCAATGAGTCAATTCTTCGCATGAGGTGGCCAAAGTATTGGAGTTCAAAGTTGGGGAAAACTTTTTTAAAGACAAAGAAGGCCTGTGGAGCTCCTGTTGCTGGATTCCAGGGCTTGCTCCCTAGAACAGCCACAGAAACTGGTTTCCTGAAGGCCAATGATGGACGTGCATAAGGCAGGATGGGACAGGAGAGCCCTCCAGTGTACCCAGTCCTGCCTACACCAGGCCTATGTTCTGCTTCCCAAACCTTTATTCCACCTTCCCACTAAGCAATGTGCCTCCCAGCGTTTGTCCCTGACAGCCCCCAGAAGGGGATCTTGCAGGTTGACAGAGGAGCCCAGACTCTGATGTTTGCATACTGCCCAGACAGTTATATATCATTCATAGCTCATTAACCTGAGCTAAAAAAAAAAGGACTCAGCATAGTCAACTGCTAATCCTCAGGACACTGATTTGGTTCAGGTTATACAACCTGTTTTGCCACTCCCGGTCTCCCATTCCCCTTCCCCTACTTCTTTCTCGGAGAAGGGTATAGACACACAAACCTATCATGGTTGTTTTTAATGTTTCCTCCTTGTGCATGGCAGGGGCAAAGTATTTGGAGAGGGAAGAGAATAGTAATAATGGTCAAAGTCAAGTTTCAGGACTATTTGTAGACTTCCATTTCCTGTCTCTTGATCCATCCTCCTCCCATCCCCATAAGCATAAAAAATGAAGGGCTGATTCTAATGGCAGAATATCTTTACAAAGCATCTGGTTTTGAAGATCCCATGGCACTTTACAGATGGTTTCTGGAAAACCTAATTAAGCCTCACAGCGTGTCTGTGAAGGAAGAGGTTTTGATCTAAATCTACCCTGAAGATGGCACAGAACAAGAAGGATGGAAATTATATCGGAAGGAACTCAAGCTGGAAGAGAGGTAGAATTACCAGATGGTGTGGACATAAAATAGATTTCCATGGCAGCTGATACATCTTTTTCCAAAATATTTTTAAAATAGGAGAGCACTCCTTATACTGGACATAGGCCATTTTACATATCCTGCTCAACCCAGAAGTCCATATAAGGCTGAATTCCCTCCACCACACCTAATTTCAGGTGTGTACATATAATCCAGCCTAATCAATTAGTGGACTATCTTGGGCACAGTGATTGGTTTAGTAATAGGTCACATGGCCTAAATCATCTAAGGAGGTCTTCTTAAGGATTTTATGTAAGTTTTGGAGGAAGGCACCATCTTAGTCTGAATTCATGAATTCAATAAGTGTAACTCCAGGCTGTTGAACACCATCTTGCTTCCACATGAAGAGGCCTGTATCATGATGTAGCCAGACTCAGCTACATGGATCAAGGATGGAATTTGAAATCAGATTGTACCTGCCATTTTTTTTTTTGAGCTTCCTGTGTCTCTAATATATATGAGACATTAAAGAAACTTGAAGACAGTTTTTGCATAATCTGAATTATTTGGAAAGATGAGTTAGCACTTCTTCCAGTTTTGTACCTGCCATTTAAATGATTTCAATCAGCTTATGAATACCATGGAAATTGGAAAATTTTTACTGGTATTAAATTTTCAAGAGTAATTGAAATTGCTAGTTGGGTAGCTGTGGTTTTAGCCATGCTGCACCCAGTTCCATTCATTTTGGCTTGCCTGATTTGGGGCTAATACACTTTTTATTTTGCTTGATACAGTTTCAGTTGGCTTTTTGTCACTTACAACCAAGAGTGCAAATGGAACATTTCTCTCATTTCCAAGCCCCATCCCATCGCATCCACAGACCCATACCACTTGTCTCAAATGGCTTTGGGGACTTTCTGCTTGGAACTGAGGAACTGGCAGGGAGAGGGTAGAACTACCAAGTGATTCCCAGTACTCTCCTTGGCATTTTATGATGGGCAAAGCATAGCATCATTTGCCTAGATGAGACCATAGATGGCACCTGACCAGCATAACCACTCAAGGAATGCCAGAGCCCTCTCAACTTTGCTACCATCTGGGCACTTAGCCATGACTTCAGTAATGAATATCCCTTCTTGCTGAGACTGTCCTTTTCACTTTGGGGGCAGCTCTAATCATTAGACAGTTCTTTCTTAAGGTGAACTCAGATATCTTTGTCAGTTATTTCCAGTCACTGGTCTTGCTTTCTGGGGTGACAGAATAATTTTTTCCCTTTGCATCATGATAACCTTCTGGTACCTATGGGCAACCCATCTAGCTTTCTAATCCTACCTATGTATCCTAGCCATTTTTCATGTCCTGTGATTTCAAGTGCCTTCTCACGTCACACTTTTATTAACTCCCTTCTGGAAGTATAAGCTTTAAAAGCTTTATCTTGTACCTAAGAGGTATTAAGCTGACAAGAGAGGTCTATAGGAAGTTCTTACTTCACTTTTCTGGATTTCACACTTCAATGAATGTAGCCCAAGACCAAGTTAGCATCACCAAGGGGTAGGAAGGGAGAAGAGAGGGGAAGACTTCTTAAAAATAAAAATGTAACAGGTTCAATCCCTGAGTCAGAAAGATCCCCTGGAGTAGGAAATGGCAACCCACTCCAGTATTCTTGCCTGGAAAATTCCATGGAGAGAGGAGCCTGGAGAGCTGCAGTCCACGGGTTGCAAAGAGTTAGATATGACTGAACATGCATGCATAATAGATTATAAGGAATTTGGAATATATTAGGAGCAGCTGAGTGGAGATACCACATCCAAGATAAGGAGCAGTGGCTGTACTTTGCTGGAGCAGCCATGAAGAGATACTCCATGCCAAGGTAAGAGAAACCCCAGTAAGATGGTAGGCGCTGAGAGAGGGCATCAGAGGGCAGACACACTGAAACCACAACACAGAAAACCAGCCAATCTGATCATACAGACCACAACCTTGTCTAACTCAATGAAACTAAGCCATGCCCTGTGGGGCCACCCAAGATGGACAAGTCATGGTGGAGAGGTCTGATAGAATGTGGTTCACTGGAGAACGGAATGGCAAACCATTTCAGTATTCTTGCCTTGAGAACCCCATGAACAGTATGAAAAGGCAAAAAGATAGGACACTGAAAGATGAACTCCCCAAGTTGGTAGATGCCCAATATGCTACTGGAGATCAGTGGAGAAATAACTCGAGAAAGAATGAAGAGATGGAGCCAAAGAAAAACAACACCCAGTTGTGGATGTGACTGGTGATAGAAGCAAGGTCAGATGCTGTAAAGAGCAATATTGCATAGGAACCTGGAATGTCAGGTCCATGAATCAAGGCAAATCAGAAGTGGTCAAACAAGAGATGGCAAGAGTGAACGGTGACATTCTAGGAATCAGCAAACTAAAATGGACTGGAATGGGTGAATTTAACTCAGATAACCATTATATCTACTATTGTGGGCAGGAATCCCTTAGAAGAAATGGAGTAGCCATCATAGTCAAAAAAAGAGTCCAAAATGCAGTACTTGGATGCAATCTCAAAAACGACAGAATGATCTCTATTCGTTTCCAAAGCAAACCATTCAATATCACAGTAATCCAAGTCTATGCCCCGACCAGTAATGCTGAAGAAGCAGAAGTTGAACGGTTCTATGAAGACCTACAAGACCTTTTAAAACTAACACCCCAAAAGGATGTCTTTTTCATTATAGGGGACTGGAAAGTAAAAGTAGGAAATCAAGAAACACCTGGAGTAACAGGCAAATTTGGCTTTAGAGTACAGAATGAAGCAGGGCAAACGCTAATAGAGTTTTGCCAAGAGAACGCACTGGTCATGGCAAACACTTTCTTCCAAAACACAAGAGAAGACTCTACACAAGGACATCACCAGATGACCAACACCGAAATCAGATTGATTATATTCTTTGCAGCCAAAGATGGAGAAGCTCTATACAGTCAGCAAAAACAAGACCAGGAGCTGACTGTGGCTCAGATCGTGAACTCCTAATTGCCAAATTCAGACTTAAATTGAAGGAAGTGGGGAAAACCACTAGACCATTCAGGTATGAACTAAATCAAATCCCTTATGATTATACAGTGGAAGTGAGAAATAGATTTAAAGGACTAGATCTGATAGACAGTGTGCCTGATGAACTATGGATGGAGGTTCGTGACATTGTACAGGAGACAGGGATCAAGAGCATCCCCAAGAAAAAGAAATGCAAAAAAAAAAAAAAAACAAAACAAAATGGCTGTTTGAGGAGGCCTTACAAATAGCTGTGAAAAGAAGAGAAGCAAAAAGCAAAAGAGAAAAGAAAGATACACCCATTTGATTGCAGAGTTCCAAAGAATAGCAAGGAGAGATAAGAAAGCCTTCCTCAGCAATCAATGCAAAGAAATAGAGGAAAACAACAGAATGGGAAAGACTAGAGATATCTTCAAGAAAATTAGAGATACCAAGGGAACATTTCATGCAAAGATGGGCTCAATAAAGGATAGAAATGGTATGTACCTAACAGAAGCAGAAGATATTAAGAAGAGGTGGCAAAAATAAACAGAAGAACTGTACAAAAAAAGATCTTCATGACCAAGACAATCACGATGGTGTGACCACTTACCTAGAGCCAGACATCCTGGAATGTGAAGTCAAGTGGGCCTTAGGAAGCATCACCATGAACAAAGCTAGTGGAGGTGATGGAATTCCAGTTGAACTATTTCAAATCCTGAAAGATGATGTTGTGAAAGTGCTGCACCCAATATGTCAGCAAATTTGGAACACTCAGCAGTGGCCACAGGACTGGAAAAGGTCAGTTTTCATTCCAGTCCCAAAGAAAGGCAATGCCAAAGAATGCTCAAACTACTGCACAACTGCACTTATCTCACACGCTAGTAAAGCAATGCTCAAATTGTCCAAGACAGGCTTCAGCAATACATGAACCATGAACTTCCAGATGTTCAAGCTGGATTCAGAAAAGGCAGAGGAACCACAGATCAAATTGCCAACATCCAATGGATCATCAAAAAAGCAAGAGAGTTCCAGAAAAACATCTATTTATGCTTTATTGACTATGCCAAAGCTTTTGACTGTGTGGATCACAACAGACTGTGGAAAATTCTGAAAGAGATGGGAATACCAGATCACCTGACCTGCCTCTTGAGAAATCTGTATGCAGGCCAGGAAGCAACAGTTAGAACTGGACATGGAACAACAGACTGGTTCCAAATAGGAAAAGGAGTACGTCAAGGCTGTATATTGTCACCCTGCTTATTTAACTTATATGCAGAGTACATCATGAGAAATGGTGGGCTGGAAGAAACACAAGCTGGAATCAAGATTGCTGGGAGAAATAGCAATACCCTCAGATGTGCAGATGACACCACCCTTATGGCAGAAAGTGAAGAGGAACTAAAGAGCCTCTTGATGAAAGTGAAAGAGGAGGGTGAAAAAGTTGGCTTAAAACTCAACATTCAGAAAACTAAGATCATGTCATCCAGTCCCATCACTTCATGGCAAATAGATGGGGAAAAAGTGGAAACAGTGTCAGACTTTATTTTTCTGGGCTCCAAAATCACTGCAGATGGTGATTGCAGGCATGAGATTAAAAGACGCTTACTTCTTGGAAGGAAAGTTATGACCAACCTAGACAGCATATTAAAAAGCAGAGACATTACTTTGTCAACAAAGGTCCGTCTAGTCAAGGCTATGGTCTTTCCAGTAGTCACATATGGATGTGAGAGTTGGTCTGTAAAGAAAGCTGAGTGCCGAAGAATTGATGCTTTTGAACTGTGGTGTTGGAGAAGACTCTTGAGAGTCCCTTGGACTGCAAGCAGATCCAACCAGTCCATCCTAAAGGAGATCAATCCTGGGTGTTCATTGGAAGGACTGATGCTGAAGCTGAAACTCCAATATTTTGGCCACCTAATGCAAAGATTAGGCTCATTTGAAAAGACCCTGATTCTGGGAAAGATTGAGGGCAGGAGGAGAAGGGGACGACAGAGGATGAGATGGTTGGATGTCATCACCAACTCAATGGGCGTGAGTTTGGGTAAGCTCCAGGAGTTGGTGATGGACAGGGAGGCCTGGCGTGCTGCGGTTCATGGGGTCGCAAACAGTCAGAGACAACTGAGCAACTGAATTGAACTGAAGGAAGGAAAATATTTCCTGTAGCCCAAACACCTAGAGATAACTAATGCTAACACTTTATCATCTCTAGTCTAATCTTTTTCTTATAAAAAGTTAATTTAAAAATAAAATTTGAAATCAAACTCTGGATACTTATTAGTTTCAGGAATATAGCCTATGTATTAATTTCAGGAATATAGCCTATGTCATTAATTAAGCCACAGTAATATTATTGATAATGATTTCATAATAATCCATACTGTGGCTGAACTTCCAGTGTTTTTCATGTCCTTATTGTCAAACAATTTTTCTCATTTTCGTTTTAATAAACAAGTACATGATAAGCATTTTTAGTAGAGTTTTCTAAGAGTAAGATTAAGGGACAGTAGGGTATGGACATTTGTAAGATTTTTGTTTCTTTCTGGCAAATTCCATTCCAGAAACATCCTCTCTATTCATTTTTCTATCCGTATAAAGTACTTGCCTTACCACATTCTGCTCAGCATTACTTATAATTTCTTACATTGTGATGAGTTTATTAGGAATAAATAGTATCTAACTGTGGTTTTAAGTTACATCCTTTGATTATCTGTAAAGTTGACTTTTTAAGGTTTAATGAAAAATTTTAAGTGGAGTAAAACTGATTCCTCTTTTGTGACTTTCCCATTGTTTTTAGAGGCAAATTGTATCTAATTGCTTTTTAGAGTCACAGTCCCTTGATGATTAGTAAAGATGGACATTTTTAGGCTCACTAAAATGGTTTTTGAATGGAGTAACATCAGTTCCTTTGTAACTTCTTTCATTGTTTTATGCCTAGTGTGTTACTTTTAAATAGGAAAAAAATACTGATATAAAACTTTAAAACTTACAGCCTCCCTAGGCCTGACTGTAAGATGGCTGCAGCTACTTCACAGGTGGCTTAGGAGGAGCAATGGCAGGTGACAGGAGGTGGCCCTTGAAGATTTTAAAAGGAAACGTAAGTGAGGACTCAGCTTCCTCTTTCTACTGTCTCTAACTCTCTGTTCCTCTCATTTTCATTCACTGCTGTTATACGTGATCCCTGGATATGGAAAGGATGTAGAGACATCCAGGGTTTCTCAGGGTTGTAGGGGGAGCATAGATTTTTCAGGACTTCCGAAGGCTGATGTGAATATTGTATGAAACACATCAAAGATATCTGATTCC
Source organism: Bubalus kerabau (assembly GCF_029407905.1). Lineage (NCBI taxonomy): Eukaryota > Metazoa > Chordata > Mammalia > Artiodactyla > Bovidae > Bubalus > Bubalus kerabau. The sequence goes on from NC_073626.1 coordinate 158,416,115, forward strand.
CCTGCCGTTTAAATGATTTGAATCAGCCAGTAAATACCATTAATTAAGGATCCTCTCTAGGCTGAGCCTTGAAATAAGCATTATGGGAAGCACTTAGGGTTCAGGCAATAACAGAAAAAGGGAAGTCATTGCAGAGAGAGGAGACAATGGGGCTGGAAACCACAATTAGGAGAGCCATTGACTCTAGCCCTCCCACATCCCAGGCTTCGTTTCCCAATGGCAAACGAAACAGGGACTATAAGAAAACTAGTCCACACGGGGAACTATATTCAATATCCTGTGATAAACCACAATGGAAGAGAATATGAAAAAGTGTGTATAACAGAGTCGCTGCTTTACAGCTGTAATGAACACAATACTGTAATTCAACTTTACTTCAATAACAAATAAATTTATAAAAGAGAGAACTGGGGCCTTCCTTGATGGTCCAGTGGTTAAGACTGCGCTCCCAATGCAGAGGGTCCAGGGTTCGATCCCTGATCAGGGAACCAAAATTCCACATACCGCAACTAAGCCCTCGAGCTAAAACTAGAGACACCCACAAATGGAAATGAAGACCCAGTGCAGCCAAAATAAAAAAAAGAGAGAGAGAACTAGTCTGTATTATAGTTGTGTGTTGTAACCACAAGATAACTATTTGGAAACACTTAAATTAGAGTTCTAGTTCACACATTATACCAAAATAAATTCTAGATGAATTTAACAAGTTTTCACAAATATCTTTTGTACATGTACTATGTGCCAGACCCTAAGCAAGGTGCTGGGAATACAAAACAGACCTATGATTTCTGCCCTTCACAGAATTTACAGTCTAGTTGCAAATATTGCCTAAGTAGACAAATAAGGGGCTTCCCTGGTGGCTCAGCAGTAAGGAATCCACCTGCAATGCAGGAGCTTCAGGAGACTTGGGTTCAATCCTGGGATCAGGATGACCCCCTGGAAGAGGGAATGGCAATACACTCCAGTATTCTTGCCTGGGAAATCCCATGGACAGAGGAGCTTGGCGGGCTACAGTCCATGGGGTTGCAAAGAGTCAGATATGACTGAGCATGCATGCACCACACTGTTGTAAAGCTGTCTGAAATGACTTGGCACAAGTGCACACACAAATAGACCAATAAAATACATAACTGCGATTCTTGATAAAACTTATGAAGGAAAATCACAGCTTTCTAAGAGAAAGATGAATGGGGATTGGGAGAAGTTATGTAACCAGGAAAGGCTCCCTGAAGTAGTATTTATCTGAGACTTGAGAAGTGAGAAGACACCACCCAGCTTCAGGGTGGAAGATCATTCCCTCCAGGCTGAAAGGACAGCAGAAGACCATGGAATCTAGTATAAACACAATTCCTGTGCCTGACACACAGTGAGGCCAAACAAGCTGGAGCAGAGAAAGGTTTATTGCAGGGCCATGGGAGGAAATGAGGTGGCTCATATACTATACAGTCCATGGGATTCTCCAGGCGAGGATACTGGAGTGGATTGCCATGCCCTTCTCCAGGGGATCTTCCCAACCCAGGGATAGAACCCAGGTCTCCCGCATTGCAGGCGGATTCTTTACCATCTGAACCACCAGGGAGGTGGGCCAAGCTCCCCAAGGGTTTCAGCAGACCATTTTCAAAAACCGGATGGGCGATGGGGAGGGTCACCGGGTACAAGATTGGATCATGCACAATTGTCACTTGGCTGGGGTGAGGGAACAGGATCGTGTCATGCGGCTGAACTTTATTAGTCCTTAAGCTCCAGGAGGCCTGAGGCTATGTGCTCAGAGTCATCAAGTAGCTAACCTCTTCTGTTTGGTAGGGGGTTTTCACATCTGCAACACAATTCAGGAAAAGTGCATCAAATACATTGTCTGGCTACTTCCAGAGAGAAGCTAAAGCAGAAGAGATTGGGGAAGGGCCTGTTCTGGGAAGGCCCCCTAGAATCCTGCTGGGTTACACTAGAACATGCAAGAAGAAAATACAGATCCATATTTTTATAACCATGGAACAGAGAAGGCCTTTCTAAATGCAGTTCCAAAAAAGCTGGGACCACAGAAGTTAGTCAAAAATTTTAACTACTTCATGGCAGAAACCACATAAACTTAAAGATACGTGGTAAGCAAGGCAAAATAGTTATAACTTTTATGACAATAAGTTATTATCTTTACAGTATCTGCATGAGTGCTCAGTCATGTCTTAACTCTTTGAGACCCTATTGTCAGGGGAGTGTGTAATTTCCTCTGTTCCTTTCCCTGCAGCAAAGATTTGAAACAGCAGACCAGTGTTATAGTTCAGTTACAGCTCAGTTTTATTTGGCAAGCAAAGGAAAATACATCCTCGAGGCGTGAGGGCGGGCCAACCCAAAAGAAGAGCCCTCAATCTGTCTTGCCTTCCTCCTTTTATACATTTGTTTCCTCTGCCAACCCCCACCCCTCCAGCCCCCAGCCTGCCCTATGTAAATTGGGCTAGCCAGGAGGGCTGTTTCACCTGAGGTTTTCACTCCGGTCCTCGGATTTTCTTTTGTTCCATTTTCGCAGGCTTTTTCCTTTCTTTGTCTTTTAGCCACCACCATTTTGGACTCCTTTTTCCTATTCTAACTACCTAACACTATGGACCATAGCCTGCTAGGTTCCTCTGTCCATGGGATTTCCCAGGCAAGAGTATTGGAGCAGGTTGCCATTTCTTCTTCCAGGAGATTTTCTCAACTCAGGGATTGAACCCATGTCTCCTGCATTGGCAGGGGGATTCTTTACCACTGAGCCACTTGGAAAGCCCTCTTTACTGTATAGAAAATAAATATAAGAAAGGTTGCTGCTGCTACTGCTGCTAAGTCACTACATTCGTGTCCGACTCTGTGTGACCCCATAGACGGCAGCCCACCAGGCTCCCCCGTCCCTGGGATTCTCTAGGCAAGAACGCTGGAGTGGGTTGCCATTTCCTTCTCCAATGCATGAAAGTGAAAAGTGAAAGGGAAGTCGCTCAGTCGTGTCGACTCTTAGCCACCCCATGGACTGCAGCCTACAAGGCTCCTCCATCCATGGGATTTTCCAGGCAAGAGTACTGGAGTGGGGTGCCATTGCCTTCTCCAATAAGAAAGGTGAACACCCCCCAAAGATGAGGGGGGAAGTTCAAGTAAATTCACAAAACAAGAAACACAAGTGGCCACTTAACGTAGGAAGAAATGTTAAATTCCTCTTATAAAAAGAAAAAAGCACATAAAAATGATTGTAAGGGACCATTTTTCACTCATGAAATTGGCAAAGATTGTAATCCCCAGAACTGAGAAAGGTAAAGAGAAGCAGGTTCTCTATTTCCTGCTGGTAGGAATGTACACTGGTTTAATTTTTCTAGGGAACAGAGAGCAAGTCTGCCTACTCTTAAACTCAGCAATTCCACTTCTGGGAATTTATCATCAGGAAACATTGAGATCTGTAGAAAGGTTTGACGATGAGATTGTTCATTATAATTTATTCCATCATGATTAAAATCAGAGGTGACCTCAGTAGGGTCATTCATGTAATGGACTACAGTGATATAGCATTAACAGTGAGTCTATTAAATATATATTTAGACATGGAAATGTGTTCAAGGTGTTAAGTAAAAACCGTAGATTGCAAAACAATAACTTTGATGGGATTGTATTTTGTTTTAAAATATCATATCTATGCATATGTGTCCTTAAAACATTAATAGTGGTTATCTCTGAGTGATGGGATTGCAGGTAAGTTTTACCTTCTTCTTTAATACTTCGATATGTTTTATTGTGGCTCAGCTGGTAAAGAAGAATCTGCCCGCAATGCGGGAGACCTGGGTTCAATCCCTGGGTTGGCAAGATCCCCTGGAGAAGGGAAAGGCAACCCAATCCAGTATTCTGGCCTGGAGAATTCCATGGACTGTGTAGTCCATGGGGTCCAACAGGACTGAGAGACTTTCACTTCACTTCTTCATGACCTTTTTAGAGTGAGCGTGGATTGCTTTTTCTAATAAAACATAAAGCTGTTCTCTTATCGGGGTGAGTAAAAAGTGAGTCATTACAGTTCCCCCGGGCCAGAAGGGACTGGAAAATGATCCTGTCTGTTTCTCTTCCTCAAGAAGGCCTATTTGATCAGCATCTCCTGAGCCCTCAGGAACAGGGCTAATCCCGAGGGAGGCGATTTCCGCCTCCAATCCCTTTCTATCCTCGGTTTAGACACAGTCACCTGGTCCACATAAGCCCCCTGCTCAATGTTTTCTCTTTTCCTGGGAAACAAAGCCCCGTGCATGCTATGACTCATCGCCCCCCACCCCTCCCTCAGTTGGAGGCCAAGTCACCGGAGCTTCAGACGCAGGTGTCTGGGGTGACAGAGCGCGACACGATGCCTCCGGAATAAGGGCAGCGCTTCCGCCTTCCAGGCTGTGAAATGTCAGGCGTGATTAGAAAGGTCACTTGTCCTGACAGCTCTCTGTGCTTCCCAGAGAGCAGCCTTCCTGCTGGGAACATTCTTAATTGTGCTTCCTGTTGTGGGGGGAGGGGGATCCCTGCCTGCTCACTCACTCTCCCTTACAATAAACGAGGCCCTAGCCTCTCCTCCGGAGAAGGCAATGGCACCCCACTCCAGTACTCTTGCCTGGAAAATCCCATGGGCGGAGGAGCCTGGTGGGCTGCAGTCCATGGGGTCGTGAAGAGTCGGGCACGACTGAGCGACTTCACTTTCACTTTTCACTTTCATGCATTGGAGAAGGAAATGGCAGCCCACTCCAGTGTTCTTGCCTAGAGAATCCCTGGGACGGGGGAGCCTGGTGGGCTGCCGTCTATGGGGTCGCACAGAGTCAGACACGACTGAAGTGACTTAGCAGCAGCAGCTAGCCTCTCCTAGTCCTCCTGGAACGCGAAAAAAAACAAAAACAAAAAAACAAAACGCCAAGGATCGCAAAACCTAGCAAAAACAGAGCAGCTCTCTGATTCAAAAGAAAAAAGTGAATTTCTAGGAAAGGGGATTGCATCGTGGAAGAAGGAAAAACTACATCTTTGGAGAAAGGAAATATGTAGCCTTGGGGTGTGTGTAGAAGTTAAGGAGGAGACAGGTCAGAGAACAGAAAAGAAAAGAAGAAACACACACCAAAGTCATGTCAGTAGAGCAAAACACCGAAAGCAGTGCACAGAGCTACAAAGCACAAACTCTGAAGCCCATGTTCTCTGTGTTTCTGGCCCCACATCCTGAAATGTTGATTCTGCTAGTCAGGAGTGCTGCCCAGGAATCTGTATTATAAAAGCACCCAGGGGACTCGGAGCAGGCTATCTCTGCCCCCTGCATCGCAGAGTGAACATGTTTGAGGGATTGGATACATCAGAGGAATCCAAGGGGTAGGAAGTGAAGGATGTGATGAGGTGGGGAAAGGAAGAATTGTCCACAACAAAGGAAAGGGATGTAGTTATATAAGCCTCTAGTTTCGAGAGCCCAAGTTTAGCCAGAAATGGCTTCTGACCCCACCTGATGTGAGTGCTCCCTGAAGCTATAAATCTCTACTTGCTATCTTTATAGAGGACCTGCACTCCAGTGAAACGTTGGCTGGACAACTGCCCTGTAGCAGAGCTTCCAACATGAAGGATCCTGTTTAAAAGCAGATTCTGATTCAGTAGTTCTGGGGTGGGGCTTGAGACTCTGATTTCCAGCAAGCTACCAAGTCACTTCTGGAACACCCTGGGTAGCAAACCCCTAGAGGGCAGTGACTCTCAATCCAGATGGCCCAGTGCAATCGCCTGATGAGGTTTGGGAAACAGATATATCTGAGCTGCACTTCCAGAGATTAGCATAGAATTGATGTGAGGCATCACCAATTCAGGGCTTCCCATGTGGCTCAGACGGTAAAGAATCTGCCTGCGATGCAGGAAACCCAGATTTGATCCTTGGGTTGGGAAGATTCCCCCGGAGAAGGGAATGGCTACTCACTCCAGTATTCTTGTCTGGAGAAGCCTGGTGGGCTATAGTCCACGGGGTTGCAAAATGTCAGACGTGACTGAGCAACTAACACACAGATCATCAGTTCAATCCCGGGATTGTCCTGTTTCCTGTGGTAACATCCATCAACCAATTCATGTCAGCCCCATAAAGGCTGACATCCAGTGCTTAGGGCACCCATGGAAGGTCACAGAGCTGGGTAGGGATCTGCAGGGGGTAGCCGGGGTAGTATTCCCTCTTCTCCAGTAAGTGCCAATTAGGCAGATGAATATGGAAATCCTGGATGGACACTGGAAAGTTTGGATACAGACTCAGACCCCTGGGCTCAAATATGGCTTCAATTGTATTCTACATTTGAGAATAATAATTACAATTATTATAATAATTGTTATAAAAAGCATTTTAAGGTTGACAGAATTCTTTCCCATACATTATAGTACTTGATCTTCAAAACATCTCTGTGAGGTGAGGCAGATATTACACACATTTTAAAGAAGGGAAAACTGAGGATTAGCTTTAATACTGAGAGTCAGATATCAGGTTCCAACTCAGACCTGTGGAGTCAGAGATTGCATTTTAACAGGGTCTTCAGGCAACTCATGTGCACATTACCTCTGAGGAACACTGAACACCTGCCCCCAGTCCCCAGGGCACCTGGGAGGTTAAAGCAGAGGTTCTTAGGTCACTGGAGGGTCACTTAAAAATGCAGTCTTGGCTCTTGTGAATATGATCTAATTATTCTTGGTCTTGGAATGAGGTCTGAACTAGGAAATATGTTTGAGAGCATTTAGTTTAGTCTTTGGCAAAACATGGATGTGGAAAACCACTTCCATTCAAGCCACCTGTGGTGCTTGTGAGACAGGCAGATTCCTGGGCCACACTTCAGACCTCCTGAATCAGGAATCTGCATTTCAGCTGGTTCCCCAGATGGTAAGCTGAAAACTGCTACCTTACATCTGTGGGAGAGAAGTAACATCAATATTAAATTGTTCTTTTAGGAAGTAGACAGCCTTTTTATTCCTGCTTGCATGCCTGCATGCTCAGTCGCTCAGTCATGTCCAACTCTTTGTGACCCCATGGACTGTAGCCCACCAGGCTCCTCTGTCCATGGAACTTTCCAAGCAGAAATACTGGAGTGGGTTGCCATTTCCTACTCCAGAGGATCTTCCCAACCCAGGGATTGACCCTGTGTCTGCTGCATTTTCTGCACTGGCAGGTGGATTCTTTACCACTGAGCCTCCAGGGAAGCCCTACTTGATTGGGGCTTAAATTATCCATGTTAATATGATGCCTTGATTTATGGAGGGTGTTTTCCCTTCATTGCCTGCAAAGTGTGGGCAGGGCAGAGAGGACCACGCTGCTCTTTGTACATTACTTTTGTGCAATAGATGGGGCTTTGGACAAGTGGAAAATGAGACACTACCAGCCAAAATGAGGTTTCAGGGATTATCTGTGGGTTTTAGTATCTCTATTTTTGTCCCATTGGTTGACAGCATTATTTCCTCATCTTTGTAGATATTTCTAAGGTAATGGTACTGTTATGTGTGCATTTAGCTTTCACCAGGTCTTGTCAAGGAAGTGCAGCAGGGGGGTTGAGCTCTAAAACATCAAATCCAATTCCTGTGGTCACTGAACCCCTTCTCCTCCCATGAGGAACTGCCGGGGCTCTGATGTACATCACCTTCCTGTTTGTTTTAAAGTAAACCCTTTTTACACTTCTCCACAGGCAGGTAAGGAAATACAGAATGTGACCAGGTCATGTGAGGATGGTGTGAAGGAGATGAATGGAAGAGTGGACATACTGCCCCTCCAAAGAATACTGAAATTCCACAGTAGTTTGTACTGCTGGAGGAGAACAAATGGAATATATCAACCATTGCTCCAGCTGTCTACACTGAGTAGGTACAGAAAGCACATATTAAAATTACCAAAAAAACTATAAATTTTTGATGAAAGAAACTAAAGCACAAATAAATGGGAAGACATTCTATGTTCATAGATTGGAATGCTTAATATTGTTAAAATGTCCATTCTATCCAAAGAAATCTAGAGAGCCAATGCAATCTCTATCAAAACCCCAATGGCATTTTTTACAGAAACAGGAGAGACAATTTTAAAATTCATATGGAACCACAAAAGATACCCTAAATATTTAAAGCAGTCTTGAGAAAGAAGAACAAAGCTAGAGGCATCACACTGTGATTTCAAAGTATATTGAAAAGCTACAGTAAGTAAAACAGTATGGTATTAGCATAAAAACAGACATATAGGCCAATGGAACAGATTGGAAAGCCCAAAAATCACTCATGTATATATGGCCAACTGATTGTTGGCAAGGGTGCCAAGAATGCAGAGTGGAGAAAGGATAATCTCTACAACAAACAATGTCACAAAAACTGGATATCCACATGAAAAAGAAAGAAAGAAAGAAAGAAATTGAACATTTATTTTATGTTATACACAAATATCAACCCAAAAGGGTTTAAAGATTTAAATATCAGGCTTGAAACTATAACATTTCTAGAAGAAAACATATAGGAAAAACTTCATAATATTGGGCTTGGCAATGATTTCTTGGATATGAAACCAAAAGTACAGTTAACAAAAGCAAAATTAGGCAAATAGGATTACATTAAACTAAAAAGCTTCTGCAGAGCAAAGGAAACAATCAATAGAGTAAAAAACAATCTACGAAATGGGAAAAAATATTTGAAAACTGAAGTCCTGAAGAAAAGGTTAATATCCAAAATATATAAGGAGCTCCTACAACTCAACAGCAAAAATAAATAAATAAATAAACCTTTGATTTTAAAAGTGGGTGAAGGATTTAGATAGACATCTTTTTCCAAAGAGGACATACAAATGGCTGACAGGTATATAAAAAGGTGCTCAATATCAGAAAAATACAAATCAAAACCATAATATCACCTTACACCTATTAGGATGACTATTATTTAAAAAAAGACAAAAGATAAGTTTTAAAGATATGGAAAAATTGGAATCTTTTTGCACTATTGGTGGGAATGTAAACTGGTGCAGCCCCTATGGAAAACAGTATGGAATTTCCTCAATAAATTGAAAGTAGAACTACCATATGATTCAGGAATCCCACTTCTGATATATATCCAAAAGAAATGAAATCTGATCTTAAAGAGATATCTGCACTCACATATTAATTGCAGCATCAGTCACAATAGCTAAGATATGGAAACAACCTAAACATCCAAAAATTGATGAATGGATAAAGATGTGGCTTATACATAAAATGGAATATTATTCAGCCTTTAGAAAGAAGTAAATCCTGCCATATATGACAACAGGGATGAACTTGGAGAATATTGAAGTGAAAGTGAAAGTCGCTTAGTTGTGTCCAACTCTTTGCAACCCCATGGACTATACAATCCATGGAATTCTCCAGGCCAGAATACTGGAGTGGGTAGCCTTTCCCTTCTCCAGGAGATCTCAACCCAGGGACCAAACCCAGGTCTCCTGCATTGCAGGTGGATTCTTTACCAGCTGAGCCACCAGAGAAGTCCAAGAATACTGGAGTGGGTAGCTTATCCCTACTCCAGCAGATCTTCCCAACCTGGGAATCAAACTGGGGTCTCCTGCATTGCAGGCATATTCTTTACCAGCTGAGCTACATGGGAAGCCCTAATGGAGAACATTTGGCCAGGTGAAGTGTCAGTCACAGAAGGACAAATACTGCATGATTCCACTTACATGATATCTAAAATAGTCAAACTCAGAGAAGCAGACAGAAGAATGGGGGTTGCCAGGGGCTAGAGAGAGAAGGAAGCAGGGAGTTGCTATTCAGTGGCTATAAAGTTATTCAAGACTAATACATTCTAGAGATCTGCTATACACTGTAGTGTCTATAGCTAGCAACACTGTATTGCATACTTAAAATTTTGTTAAGAGAATAAGTCTCATGATAAATGTTCATACTACAATTAAAAAAAAAAAAGATTTTCAGGGAAACAAAAGGTTTTTTGCCAAGTAAACACCACTACCCCTTCCCAGTTGATTTCATCTTTTTTTAACTTTTAATTTTATATTGGAGTGTAGCTGATGAACAATGCTGTGATAAATTTCAGGTGCAGAGAAGAAGTACTCAGCCATACATATACGTGTATCCATTCTCCTCCAACTCCCGTCCCATCCAGGCTGCCACATAATATTGAGCAAAGTTCCCTGTGCTATACAGTAGGTCCTTGTTGGTTATCCATTTTAAATATCCCAGCTGACTACAGTTGCAAGCTGTGGAAATGACAGGGTGCTGCCTGTCTGTCTCAGGCTAGTCACTGCTCTGGATGCTAGGGATATAACACTGAGAAAAGTGGACCTTGCCCTCATGTGATTCCCATCCAATGGGAAGAGCGAGACCACACACAAGTACTTTAAAATACAAATGTCAGGGGGGTCGTAGGTGCTGTGAAGATGTTTAAATCTGGAAAAGGGATAGAGAGTGATAGAAGCTACTAGAACGGGGTCCAGGGAGGCCTCTCTTAGCGACAAGAATTCAGTGAGGGAATGAGCTGGGTGAAGACCAGAGGGACCACTGTCCTAGACAGAGGAGTGCACATTCACAGACCCAGAGGCAGAAGCAGTCTGCTTGAGCAAAAACTACATGAACACCAAAATGAATGAGGAGACTAGCAGGAAGTGAAATCAGAGAGACAGCGAGGACTCCATTACTCAGGACCAGATTTGGAATTAGTTAATGGGAAGCATTTACAACATAAGAGATTTCCTCCCCAAACTTTAATGATGTGACTAAGAAGAGTCATCAAAATGGGTTCTTTAGAGCTGGTTCAAAACAAGACATTAGAAAAGGGACACACAAAAATAAAAGTCATCATATTAGGGAGATGGGATTAAGGAATTAATTTTCCTTTTTCAAAAAAATAAAATTATGATTGCTGCAATGCTTCTAGAATATAAAATATGTTTTCCTTCAAACATATCTACTACCTCAAGGGCAGGTGGTGTTTCTGCATCCTCAGGTCAGGGAGCTGCACCCAGTACATGTCAGACGCTCGTAAATGCTCGTGGACTCAATGAGCTGAACCTCTGGAGAGGAGTTACACATTCCATTTGGAGCAGGAGAGTAAGAAACTCTCCAAGCCCTACCTGAATCAGGTCAATGGAATCCTGGCTTCTGTCCTTCATCCCAGAGTTTTGCTATTTTCAAATTAGCCATGCCTGTGGGGAGTTTAATGACTGGAGAAGTACAATAATTCTAAGCAAAAAGACTACAGACTTGCTATTAGCCTTTGGGGGAACACAGCCAGCTTGCTGCATGGCTGTTCCTTGACATGCTCATCTAATCTAGAAGCTCATGTAAGTGTATAAGCTGTATCGCCAATCAATGCCTTGCTTGATTTCTTCTTCATCTCGCTAGCGTGCTGGGTGGTGTCAATGGGATGTTGAAAAATCTGCTTAGAATTTAGGACCATTGTAAGACACAAAGGTAGATTCAGGGAACACAAGAACTGAATGTTAAACACATCTCTAAATTATGCCAGCTGTTAAGGTATTTTCCTTTCTATATTTTCCGGGAAAGAAATAAGAAAGCCAGATGTCACATAGTTACTCTTTTTGGCCCCCACTCCTATGGGTTCTTAATTTTCCACCTCTCTCATGAGCATTCAGTTTAGTTAATAATAAAAGCATCTACTGATTGAGCTTCTACTATGAATCAGATTCTCTGGCTAACATTTCAAAGAGCTTAAGTCATTTAACCCTATGAAAAAGATCTTATCACACCCATTTTACAGACTGAAGTAACCGAGGCCAGAAGACATTTGCTCAGAGCCACACAGCCTGCACGTGGGTAACCCAGGTGTAAAGTCTTGTTGTTCAGTTGCTAAGTTGTGTCCAATTCTTTCATGACCCCATGAACTGTAGCCCACCAGGCTCTTCTGTCCAGGGGATTTCCCAGGGAAGAATACTGGAGTAGGCTGCCATTTCCTTCTTCAGGCGATTGTCCTGAACCCAGGGATCAAACCCACATCTTCTGCACTGGCAGGCAGATTCTTTACCTTTGAGCCACCGGGGAAACCTGTACCACACAGCCAGCAAGTGGGCAATCCAGGTGTAAAATCTAGGTCCACCTAATTCCAAAATCCCTGATTTTTTATCACCACACTATATATCCTCTCAGGGCAGATAAGGATGCATAGTGGAATCTCTTTTCCTTTAAGTGGTTGTGGTTTAGCTGCTAAGTCGTGTCTGACTCGTGCAACCCCATGGACTGTAGCCTGCCAGGTTCCTCTGTTCATGGGATTCTCTAGGCAAGAACACTGGAGTGGGTTGCCATTTCTTTCTCCAGGAGATTTTCCTGACCCAGGAATTGAACCCAGGTCTCTCGCATTGCAGGCAGATTCTTTACCAACTGAGCTACAAGGGAAGCACCTTCTCTGAAGTTAGGTAAGAGCAGAGAGGAATGGTTACATTGGGATGCCAGAGCTGTACTACACAGTTCAAAGACAGGGGGGTTCATTTAGCCTAGGAAATGGGCTTTCCTAGTGTTCGTAGGAGGGCTTAACTCCTCAGTCAAAACTCTGAGGCTTCCCACAATCCGTACTACTTCCCATCCATTCACTCATTCATTCAAACAAATATATAATTAAATACCCTCCACGTGCCAGGCAACCAGGATACAATGGTAAATACAAATAGTGTTCTCCATTTGTATTTGTATTTGACTCTATCTATCACCTATCTATCTTCATATCTACAGCATTATCCAAAATAAATATTAAATCTCAGTGGTAGTAAGTCCATGGCAAGAGAGCTAAGAAGTGCTGTAAGAGGTAAATACAAAGGGACTGGACTGTCCTTGAAGAAGTGATGCTGGAGCCAAGATATGAGTGATGGCTAGGAATTAAGTGGGCAAAGAGAGGAAGGAAGTTGCTAATAGAATTATCCAGCCATTCCTGTCCTCTCTCCCTCTCTTCTTGCCATAGCAGAAACCTGAATCCTGTGAAATGGAGATGGGGCAGTACAGGAAATGGATCCTTCAGGTCTCGTTCCTCCAGCCAATGTAGCTCTGGGAACACTGAAAGTTTTATTCACTGAGGAAAAAGAAAAGACACGATAACTCATGATACAAGCCAGAATAGAGACAGTGCTATTTCATCCTCTGATATGTCTGTCTTCTGGACTACCTGCTCACACTGCTCATCAGAGAAGGGACTGCCACTGTCCCATACACAGTATTTGTTTGATTTAGAAAAAGATGCCCTTTCCTCTAGGAAGACCCAAATTTGGGCCAGGGCACCTGGCTTGAAGAGTACAGCATAGGCTAGATTTCTTCCCCTACTGACCAGTCACCACTCCACCCCACCCACAGCCCAAGCCAGGTATTACTATTCAGTGAACAACAATCCATAGTTGGTGGATCTGTGAACAGACCCGTCTTATACAAGTTTCTGTAACTGAAAAAGCTGTGAAACGAGGACTAGACAGATCAAAATTATTGTACACAACGATGCTTAATTAGGTGTGTATGTTATGTGTCCTGATGAATAAACATAAGTTACCAAAGATGGCTAAAGATGTCCAAGAGGAGCAACACAAATGAGAACCAGCAAAGCCAGTTTCTCCTGGAATGTGTTACCAGGACCAACTTTCCAGGAAACCAGGAGAAAGCAAGAGATAAACATCAAGCCATTAGGAGAGAAGAAAACTGAAAGTACATGATTGACAACTGGTGATGAGATGCTTGGAACAATCAGGGAAGCTGAAGGCTGAGGTCCCTAGAGTCTGGCTCCATCCTGGTTTGGAACAAAAGTTTTTAGAGTAAGGTCTATGAATGAGTTTCACGGGATCTCTGAACATGAACAGTTTTTTTGTGGGAAGGATTCTTAGCATTTAGATTTGAAAATCAAATGCTCAAAATAAGAACCACTGGGACCTCCCTGGTGTTCTAGTGATTAAGACTCTGCACTTCCAATGCAGGGGACTTGGTTTCAATCCCTAGTCAAGGAACAAGGATTCCACATGCCTCGGGGCAGGATTTAAAAAACAAAAAACAAAAACACTACTGCTTTCAGGTTATACAGATGACCTGTCTGGGTGGGTCAGTGTATATTCTGTAAAGACAGAAACTTCTTGTCACGAGATATCCTGAAGAAAACAAAACCATTTACTATTAAGTCATAATTTTCCTTGAGGAGGAACTACCGATGCTCCCAAGTACCCCTGCCTTATTGTATAGAATTGAAGACATTGCACTCTAGAACCCAATGATACCTCTTTGAGTGACTTGGGTTTTCTGAATGAGTGTATTCCAGTTGAGCTATTTCAAATCCTAAAAGATGGTGCTGTAAAAGTGCTGCACTCAGTATGCCAGCAAATTTGGAAAACTCAGCAGTGGCCACAGGACTGGAAAAGGTCAGTTTTCATTCCAATCCCAAAGAAAGGCAATGCCAAAGAATGTTCAAACTACCACACAACTGTACTCATCTCACATGTTAGCAAAGTAATGCCCACATTTTCCAAGCCAGGTTTCAACAGTACATGAATCATGAGCTTCCAGAAATTCAAGCTGGATTCAAAAAAGGCAGAGGAAACAGAGATAAAATTGCCAACATCTATTGGATCATTGAAAAAGCAAGAGAGTTCCAGAAAAACATCTGTGTCTGTTTTATTGACTACGCTTAAGCCTTTGACTGTGTGGATCACAACAGACTGGAAAATTCTTCAAGAGATGGGAATACCAGACCACCTTACCTGCCTCCTGAGAAATCTGTCTGCAGGTCCAGAAGCAACAGTAGGAACCGGACATGGGACAACAGACTGGTTCAAAATAGGGAAAGCAGTACATCAAGGCTGTATATTGTCACCCTGCTTATTTAACTTATATGCAGAGTACATCATGTGAAATGCTGGGCTGGATGACACACAAGCTGGAATCAAGATTGCCAGAAGAAATCTCAATAACCTCAGATATGCAGACGACACCACCCTTATGGCAGAAAGTGAAGAAGAACTAAAGAGCTTCTTGATGAAAGTGAAAGAGGAGAGTGAAAAAGTTGACTTAAAACTCAACATTCAGAAAACGAAGATCATGGCATCTGGTCCCATCACTTCATGGCAAATAGATGGGGAAACCGTGGAAACAGTGCCTGACTTTATTTTTTGGGCTCCAAAATCAATGCAGATGGTGACTGCAGCCATGAAATTAAAAGATGTTTGATCCTTGGAAGAAAAGCTATGACCAACCTAGACAGCATATTAAAAACCAGAGATATTACTTTGCCAACAAAGGTCCATCTAGTCAAAGCTATGGCTTTTCCAGTAGTCATGTATGGATGTGATAGTTGGACTATAAAGAAAACTGAGTACTGAAGAATTGATGCTTTTAAACTGTGGTGTTGGAGAAGACTCTTGAGAGGTCTTGGACGGCAAGGAGAGCCAACCAGTCCATCCTAAAGGAGACCAGTCCTGACTGTTCATTGGAAGGACTGATGTGAAGATGAAACTCCAATACTTTGGCCACCTGATGTGAAGAACTGACTCATTAGAAAAGACCCTGATGCTGGGAAAGATTGAAGGCAGGAGGAGAAGGGGACCACAGAGGACAAGATGGTTAGATGGCATCACTGACTCAATGGACATGAGTTTGAGCAAGTTCTGGAAGTTGGTGATGGACAGGGAAGGCTGGCATGCTGCAGTCCATGGGATCGCAAAGAGTGGGACACAACTGAGCAACTGAACTGACTGAACTGAAAACTGAATAAGCAAAATGTGTTTATCAGCAGGTGTTTAAACTTGTAATCCAGCAAGTTACATTCATACCATTTCTGCCTCCTCAAGATTATAATAATTCCTTTGCTTCCCCTTTGTAATAATCAAAATGATTAGAACATGGAATAGAATGAATAAAAATCTGGACACTGGGGTTCTTCAATCTGGAGTTTAAGATTTGGCTCGTCTACTTAACAGCTGGAGAAATTGGTAGGTTATTTCACCACACTGAACTTGTTTCAACACCTGGTCCAATGAGGATAATAGCACCTACCTTAGAAGATATTGTGTGAATAAAATAATTCAATTAATCCCTGTAAGATACTTAGTACAGTGTGTGTGCAGTCCTGAATATTCATTAGAAAGACTGATGTTGAAGCTGAAGCTCCAATACTTTGGCCACCTGATGCGAAGAACTGACTCATTAGAAAAGACCCTGATGCTGGGAAAGATTGAAGGTGGGAGAAGGGGACAACAGAGGATGAGATGATTGGATGGCATCACCGACTCGATGGACATGAGTTTGAGCAAGCTCCAGGAGTTGGTGATGGACAGGGAAGCCTGACGTGCTGCAGTACATGGGGTTGCAAAGAGTCAGATACGACTGAGTGACTGAACAGAACTGAACATGCCTGATACAGGTTAGAATTATAATTTACCCCCTGTCCCCCTTTTAAAATTTTGTTTTCACTTTTTACTTCTTAAAATTGAGATATAATTTACAGGCAGTGAAATTCACAGATTTTAAGTGGTCAGTTCCGTAAGTTGTGACAAATCCATAAATCTTTTTTTTATAAACAAAGGTCTTATGCTCTTTCTGTTGTCTATATTGTAAAAACGTTTTGTTTCCCAAATGTTGAATTATACTACAATGTATAATTTGTATGAAAAATCTCCATCTTTGCCTCATCTAACATACAGATCCTAAAACAGCTCCTCCCCACCCCCAGCCCAGTTTAAAACCTGGGAGGAACTTCCTGCAGTCATTTTGCCTCTCCACTGCCTCCAGGAGAGGCTGTGCCTCAGTCTGTTTTAGTTTTTGGTTTCCAGGGAAAGTGTTTCCACCTCCTCCCTCAGCTACCTGTTTCAGCACTTGGCAACACTTAACACTGAAAAATCTCTGTCCCTGTGTGTCTCTGGCTTTTAAGTGAGTAATAACTAATAATGACATAATGCGTTAGCTAGAGCCACAGATGAAGAGGTGGGCAGAGATGTGCAAGCCTGGCAGTGTGAGTGCGTGTGTGTAAATGTTGAGCAGGGGAGAGTATGACGCGACTCGCACAGTGTAAAGCTGCGCTCCAGTGCGCGCTCAGCCCCGCCCATAGGTCACGTGTCTGAAGCCAGGCCTGTAGTTGTCAGAATTTCGGATTTTTTTTCCCCAGAGACAGAAATCTATATTTTTTATGTGAAATATGATTTTTTAATGTCTGGGTTAAAAAAAGGAAGCACACTGCAGTCCAAAAAAAGAAAAAAAAAAATCTGATGCCTGCATGCAGCCCATGTATTCATTCGCAGTCTCTGCTTTAGAATTTATACAGTGTTTTCACATTTACTATCTCATGTAAGCTTGAATATATCTGTAAAACAGGAACTAAAGAGCTTCTTCATCAAAGTGAAAGAGGACAGTGAAAAGGTGACTTAAAGCTCAACATTCAAAAAACGAAGATCATGGCATCTGGTCCCATTCCGTCATGGCAAATAGATGGGGAAACAGTGGAAACGGTAAGAGACTTTATTATTTGGGGATCCAAAATCACTGCAGATGGTGACTGCAGCCATGAAATTAAAAGATGCTTGCTCCTTGGAAGAAAAGCTATGACCAACCTAGACAGCATATTAAAAAGCAGAGACATTACTTTGCCAACAAAGGTCCATCTAGTCAAAGCTATGGTTTTTCCAGTAGCCATGTATGGATGTGTGAGCTGGACTATAAAGAAAGCTGAGCACCGAAGAACTGATGCTTTCAAACTGTGGTGTTGGAGAAGACTCTTGAGAGTCCCTTGGACTGCAAGGAGATCCAACTAGTCCATCCTAAAAGAAATCAGTCCTGAATATTCACTGGAAGGACTGATGGTGAAGCTGAAACTCCAATACTTTGGCCACCTGATGTGAAGAACTGACTCATTAGAAAAGACCCTGATGCTGGGAAAGATTGAAGGCAGGAGGAGAAGGGGGATGACAGAGGATGAGATGGCTGGATGGCATCACCGACTCAATGGATATGAGTTTGAGCAAGCTCTGGAAGTTGGTGATGGACAGGGAAGCCTGGCATGCTGCAGTCCATGGAGTCACAAAGAGTTGAACACAACTGAGTGACTGAACTGAACTGATACCTGTAAGAGAAGTAAAGCAAGCAGGTTTACAATCCTGTTTTGGGGGGATGAAGAAATTGCGGCTCACAAGTATTAAATGAGTGGTTCAAGCTTTCCAGCTGGCAGATCCCAGGACCTAGGGTTCTGTTTCATTGTTTCTCCTGTTACATCCCAGCTTTGCCCTCCAGGGTCTGCAAGAGCTGTTGTTCACATCTCAGAGGATGGGGCTGAATGTCACAGTTTATCAGCTGTTGATGGAAAATGCAGGAAGACCTGATAATATGGCCAATCTATCAAGAATTTATAACAATTCTCAATTTGTATATAACTTACATATACTCAACATATATAAAAATCAAAAGTAGAGGGAACTAAAAGGAGAAATAAATAAAGCCACAATCACAGAGGAAGACTTTAAAACAACTCCCTTAATAACTGATAAAATAAGTAGACAAGAAAAAAAATAGTAAGGATATGGAAGATCTGAAAAACAAAACTGAATGACCCATTTGACCTACAGATATAGATAAAACACTGCTCATACTGATGGCAAAATGTACATTCTTTCTAAGTGTACATGAAACATTTCCCAAATTAGAACATGTATTGTGCAAGTTCTAAGGAAATTTCAAGAAATTTCTCAGAATAGCCTCTGCGTGTGCCAAATTAAACTGGAAATCAATAAAAAAATGAGTAGAGTATCCACCAAATGTCTGGAGATTAAGTAATAAACTTCTAAATAGTCCGTGGGTCAAAGAAGAAATCACAATGGAGATTTCCATTCTTAGTAACAAAAATATGATATATAGAAATGGATGATGTAACTAAAACTTTACTGAGAGCCTTATACATTTATATTAGAAAAAAGAAAGGCTAAAAAATTGGTAATTTAAGCATTCATCTGAATAATTTATTGATAGAAATAGAATAGCAAATTAAACCCAAAGTAAGTAGAAGGAAGAGAATCATAAAAATGAGATCAGAAATTAATGAAGTAGAAAATAAATGTACAATAGAGAAAACCAACAAAGCCAAAAATTGGGTCTTTGAAAAGACCCATAATAAAATATATAGATCTCTAGCAAGACTCATAAGACAAAAAGAGGAAAAGCACAAATTACCCATATCAGGAATTAAATTCACCACAGACATTTAAGACATTAAAATGCTAATAATAGAATATTATAAATCCCTGTGCCAAAAATTTTAGAAAATGTAGAAGAAATAGGCTATAATAGTACAACTTACAAACCAACATAAAAGAAATAGAAAATCTAATATCACCATGTCTCCTAAATGAGTTAAGTTAGTAACTAAAAACCTTCACAAAAAGAAGCTCGAGGCCCAAATGTCTTAACTGATGAATTATTTCAAACATTTAAAAAATAAATAATATCAATATTATATAAAATCGTAAAAAAGAGACATATTTTATTTAACTAATATAACTTTGATACTAAAATCTGTCATTAAAAGAAAGAAAATTACTGGCCAATCTCTTCCATGAACATGAGACAAGATTGCTAAATAAAATATCAGCAAATTGAATCCAGTGATATACAAAAAGACAACACACTAGCATCCAGTGTGTTTTTACAGAAATCCAATCCTTGGACTGTTTAGCAGATGAAAACCAATCAATGTAGTTCACTTCAGAAACAATGCATATGTTTATTTATTTATTTACAAGGGAGAAAAAATCTTATGACCATATCAATAGATACCATTTTTATTCAAACTATCCTAGAAATCT
Organism: Bubalus kerabau; assembly: GCF_029407905.1. Taxonomy (NCBI): domain Eukaryota; kingdom Metazoa; phylum Chordata; class Mammalia; order Artiodactyla; family Bovidae; genus Bubalus; species Bubalus kerabau. The sequence continues at coordinate 158,435,859 of NC_073626.1, forward strand.
TAGCCCCCTTCTCTATCAAGAAAAAAAAATACAATTCTTTATAAGAATTAGAAATACAGAAATAAAATTACATTATTCATAGTCAATATGATTAGGTACCTTGCAAAAATTAATCTACAAACTATTATATTTAAAATAAGTTCAGCAACGTTTCTTGATCTTTAGGACTAATATAAAAAAATCAACTTACATATCCGTGGCAAATGGAAAGTTAAAATATATTTAATAATGTCATTTGTAATAGCATCAAGAATTTCAAATACTGAAAAATAAATCTTATGAAGGGTGTACACAAAGTTTATATCTAAACTACAAAACATTGCTGAAATTTAACAAATATGTTTACTATTATTTTACTACTACTACTACGTAATACTATGTTTACTATTATTAAGTAGATTTATTAAGTTTATTTCGTAAATAAATATGTTCATTTTCCTAAGAACATCTATTTGGATTCAACAAAGTACAAATCAAAATCCCATCTTATCTATGGAAATTGATATGTTAATCTTAAAACTTATGTGGAAAGGCATTAGGCTAAGAAGAACCAACACAGTCTTGAATGAAGCTGCTTCAGTTCAGTTCAGTTCAGTTGCTCAGTCGTGTCTGACTCTTTGCGACCCCATGAATTGCAGCACGCCAGGCCTCCCTGTCTGTCACCAACTCCCGGAGCTCACTCAAACTCATATCCATCGAGTCGGTGATGCCATCCAGCCATCTCATCCTCTGTCGTCCCCTTATCCTCCTGCCCCCAATCCCTCCCAGCATCAGAGTCTTTTCCAATGAGTCAACTCTTTGCATGAGGTGGCCAAAGTACTGGAGTTTCAGCTTTAGCATCAGTCCTTCCAAAGCACACCCAGGACTGATCTCCTTTAGGATGGACTGGTTGGATCTCCTTGCAGTCCAAGGGACTCTCAAGAGTCTTCTCCAAAACCACAGGTCAAAAGCATCAATTCTTCAGCACTCAGCTTTCTTCACAGTCCAACTTTCACATCCATACATGACCACTGGAAAAACCATAGCCTTGACTAGACGGACCCTTGTTGGCAAAGTAATGTCTCTGCTTTTGAATATGCTGTCTAGGTTGGTCATAACTTTCCTTCCAAGGAGAAAGCGTCTTTTAATTTCATGGCTGCAGTCACCATCTGCAGTGATTTTGGAGCCCCAAAAAATAAAATCTTACACTGTTTCCACTGTTTCCCCATCTATTTGCCATGAAGGAATGGGACCAGATGCCATGATCTTCGTTTTCTGAATGTTGAGCTTTAAGCCGACTTTTTCACTCTCCTCATTTACTTTCATCAAGAGGCTTTTTAGTTCCTCTTCACTTTCTGCCACCAGATATCAAAACTAATGATAGAACCACAGAAATTAGTTCAGTGTGATATTGAATTAATTTGAAGAGACTAGTGGAACAGAGCAGAATGCCCAGAAACAGGCCCACTTACACATATCAATGGCTACTTGATTTATCACAAATGTGAAATCTCAGGACAGTGAGGGGAAGGCCAGTCTTCTCATAAATGATGCTATGTCAATTGCAAAAGGACTGAGAGTGGCTGGCTTTGAAGATGGACGGCTTCCCTGATAGCGCAGTTGGTAAAGAATCTGCCTGCAATGTGGGAGACCTGGGTTCTATGGGTTGGGAAGATCCCCTGTAGAAGGGAAAGGCTACCCACTCCAGTATTTTGGCCTGGAGAATTCCATGGACTCTACAGTCCATGGGGTCACAAAGAGTAGGACACGACTGAGTGACTTTCACTTCCACTTTGAAGATGGAAAAAGGGGCCCATTAGACTCTGGCAACTGAGAAGTCCCTCAGTTCACAGCCAGCAGGCAGTTTACAGCAGTCAGCAGTTGACACCAAAACAGGGACATCAGTCCTATACGCATAAGGAATTGACTATTGCCAACAGTCTGAATGAAATTAAACAAAATCTCTCCTAAGGCTTCCAGGAAGGAGCATGGTGTGCCAACATCTTGACTTTAGCCCAGGGAGACGCACACTGGACTTCGCACCTACAGAACTTAAGAAAAGTAATCTGTGCTCCTTATAGCTACTAAGATTGTAGCAATTGCAGCAACAGTGAAAAACTAGTACAGTGGCAAGGGTGCAAGGAAATAAAGACTTTCACAAAGAAGCAGACTCTGTTATCAGAAAAGAATTTGCTCAAACATGGATTTTCCAAAATAGCCAGTTAGTCCAATAAGTGGGCAAATTGACCAAGTTCACCCTGAAAATAACCCATGGAGTCTGGAGTACTGTGAAGATTGGTATGAGAATGGAACCTTCAGAACTATTCCCCCTGTTCAAATGGCTAGTGGTAATGTATGATTTTATGCTGGGAAAAATAAACAGGAAAATCAACTGGATAGGATTTTTTAGAAAACTTATATGGGTGGTTAAAACTTCGCTTCCCAATGCAGGGAATGCCGGTTCGATCCCTGGTCAGGAAGCTAAAACCCTATATGCCTCTTGGGCCAAAAAAAAAAAAAAATCCAAAAACATAAAACAGAAGCAGTATTGTAACGAATTCAATAAAGACTTAAAAAAAAGAAAACTTATATGATTTACAATTCAGGACAAAACTGGTCAAAGCATTAAAAAAGAGATATCAACGCAGAACAGAATCACAAAGTTTGTTATACGTTCACCATAAATGTGGGCTTCCCTTGTGGCTCAGCTGGTAAAGAATCCACCTGCAGTGTGGGAGACCTAGGCTCGATCCCTGGGTTAGGAAGATCTCCTGGAGAAGGAAAAGGCTACCCACTCCAGTATTCTGGCCTGGAGAATTCCATAGACTATACAGTCCATGGGATCACAAAGAATCGCACACGACTGAGTGACTTTCACTTTCACCATAAATATAATAAAGAGGCCAGAGGTTAAAGGGCCCCAAATCTTATAAACATCAGAAGATGGGTTAAGCAAGAAAAAGGCAGAAACTATTGCATCAATTAATTCCAGAAATTCTAAATCAAAGCTGATATGCCATTTGAGGAACTGATAGAAGAATGCCCCCAATGACCAGAGATTGGATAAACAGAAAAAGACACATGAGGGACTTCCCTGGTGGTCCAGTGGTTAAGAATCTGCCTTGCAATGCAGGGGACATGTGCTCAGTCTCTGATCAGAGAACTAAGATCCCACGTATCGCTGGGCAACTAAGCCCAAGCACTGCAGCCCATGTGCTCTGGAGCCCATGTGCCACAACTAGAGAGTCTGTGTGCAGCCAACAAGATCCTGTGTGACACAAGGCAGACTTCACATGCTCCTACTAAGACTCAATGAAGCCAAATAAATAAACGGCTTTTTAAAAAACAGAAAGAAAATGACATGCAAAAATGTCCAAAACAATTCTATCACAGAAGAAATGCTGAAATTTTAAAATTTAACTGCTAGAAGTACATTTAGGCTGATATGCAATTTGAAGAACAGGCAAATGAATGCTAAAAATACATTTAATTGAAAAAAAGAAATTCACTAGCACATCAGAGGAAACAGTTTCATCCAATATGAGATCTTGGCATTCGGGTTTCTAACAAGGAGTAATTGGGATATGATGACTTGTCGGAAGTTTGCAGAAGACTTGACGTGAAAGAGTAAGTAGCAGATAAAAGAGCTCAAGAATCCAGAAGAGAGGGGAAAGGATGGGGGAGAAGGGATAGCTAGGGAGTTTGGGATGGATGTGTACACACTGATACATTTAAAATGGATAACCAACAACTGTGTAGCACAGGGAACTCGGCTCCATGTTATGTGGTAGCCTGGCTGGCAGAGGAGTTTGGAGGAGAATGGATGCATGTATATGTATGACTCAATCTCTGATATTCACCTGAATATTCACCTGAAACTATCACAACATTGTTAATCAGCTATATTCCAATATAAAATAAAAAGTTTAATTAAAAAAGAACCTAGAAGAGATTACTATAATGAACAGTACAATGAGTGTCTCAAATATGATGAACATTAACCATCAATATTGAACTATTGAGGAAATAAAAAGCAAAATGATTACTAATCCTAAAAAGGCTAGATAATTTTCAGATAAGATAGGAACTGAGAAGTGATAGTAGTATGTATATCACACATCAAATTTTGTTTACTAATTGCTAGAAACAAATTAAGGAGCTACTGATTTATTAAACATTTATTAAAATTTACTAAACATTTCATTCAGTTCAGTTCAGTTCAGTCGCTCGCAGCACGCCAGGCCTCCCTGTCCATCACCAACTCCCGGAGTTCACTCAGACTCACATCCATCGAGTCAGTGATGCCATCCAGCCATCTCATCCTCTGTCGTCCCCTTCTCCTCCTGCCCCCAATCCCTCCCAGCATCAGAGTCTTTTCCAATGAGTCAACTCTTCGCATGAGGTGGCCAAAGTACTGGAGTTTCAGCTTTAGCATCATTCCTTCCAAAGAAATCCCAGGGCTGATCTCCTTCAGAATGGACTGGTTGGATCGCCTTGTAGTCCAAGGGACTCAAGAGTCTTCTCCAACACCACAGTTCAAAAGCATCAATTCTTCGGTGCTCAGCTTTCTTCACAGTCCAACTCTCACATCCATTTCATTACAAATGTTTTAAGTGTGGCAACAGAAAATGATATAAAAAGTATTCAAAACAAATCAGTAAAAATAGAAAGATTCCCATTTAAAATGTCAACATTCTGGTGTCTAATGAAGAAATATACTTTTTTTTTTCTATTAAAGATACTCTCACACACAAAACCCCATAGTTTCAACAAAGGGAGCAATCCTTAAACTGCTGCTGTGAAGATAAAATGAAAGCCAGTCCACTCACTCTTAATGATGATCTCCAAAGCCACAGGAAAATATTCCCATGCTGTAGAAATTGCTTTACAACAATGTTAATCAGTACCTGTGTTGAATTATTTATTCTGTTAATTGGTCATTTAATGAATTGCTTTGCCTTGCTCAATCTACCTGCCTATCTACCTATCATTTTTTTTCTTAAATGGCTATTTTGCAAGTTGATCATTTGATGAATTGATTTTTGGCAAATAGCATTAGATTAATTCAGTGTTGGTAAATTTACCCAGAACCATGTATTCTATAGCAAATGGGGAACGCAAATAAAATTTTTTTTTTAATCTCCTTCTCAAAAGCAATTTGGCAATTCTTGTTAGAAGCTGTAAAAATGTTCATGTTCTCTGACCAGTAATTATACTTCTAGGAAATTATCCCAAGGAAATACTGACAATGTGCAAAAAGATTAGGCTAAACAGATTTCATAATAGAATCTTCTAGCACAGTAAAATATTAAAGACAAGCTAAAAAATGCAGTAAGAGAGGGTTGGTTAAATAAAACAAGTGAATGTGTAAAGTGAACTGTTATGTAGCTTTGTACTTTGTGCTGTAAAAGTATATGTAATGTCTTGGAAAGTTGCTCAAGCATTATTGTTAAGTTTATATATAAAAAAAAAGGGCTGCAAAACAGACTGAGACTATTCTAGTAAGAGAAAAAAAAATGCCATATGTATACAACTGAGTAGATAAACTCCAAAATATTTACTGTGGTTATTTTAGTGGGTTGGCATTATGGATAATTTTAATTTTCTTCTTTTGTTTACCTGAAATTTCTAAATTTCCCACACTGAATATGTGTTTTTTTCATAACGAGAAAAAAATTAAAAATTTAAAATACCTACTAGCTAAATCTGACACTTCTTACTATGCGTGTGACTGTGAACGAGCCTCTATATCTTTCTCCAAACTTCCGTACTTCTCATCTTCCTTAAACTTTATGCTTCGTGCCTTGTCTTTCCTTTCCGTTCACTAACCTTTTAGGAACCCATAGCCCATGCTGTGAACTTTGAAGATGGTTTTGAAGAGTTCATGTTTTATGGTGGCCTACTGGGCTTTCACCCAATAACAACTGAGTAACAGGCATTCCAAGAGCAAGGGATGCCAAGAGGAGGAAACCACTCCCAGGGTCTCATTCTCAAGTGGAAGAGACAGATATTTGATCCCAAGCAGCACTGCAATGTGATCAACACTCTGCTGAAAACATGAGCAAGCTGGTGTCAGATCACAGGGGTCAGCAGTGACTTCCAGAAGACGTGACATATGAATTGGAGCCTGAAAGGAGGACCAGCATGAACCACAGTTACTGAATACTTACTACAACCAGGCATGGTGCTGTGCGCTTTGTTCATTTTCTTTCATGTAAGCCTCACTACAGTCACACCAGGTCAACCATCGGGCATCCTCTGCCCACTTTTTCTTAAGCAGTTTAGAACATTAAAGCTTCAGAGGGTGAGTAGTGTGCCCCTGGTCCCTAAGCAGGTCTCTTCTGCCTTGTCCTGTTCTGCTCTGTGTCACAGGGCATGGACCCCTGCAAACTGCTCTTCTTAGGTTCCACTGCCAACTGGTTCAGCCAAGTGGGAGGCTGGGACATAGGAGACGGGAAAGCTCATTTCTTCTCAGCTTCAGGTAGCAACATCAGTAGTAGCTATGCAGCCTCCTCAGTTCTAATCCCCACTGCACCCCTGACAACCCTTCCTCAGTGTTCCCAGATTTGGCTAGGAAGCCTGGATTCCCAGGCTCCAGTTACCTGCCTCCTCCCTCTGTTCCTCCAGCTTAGGGATGGTACCACCTCACTATATGGCTTCTCCAACTTGCCTCAACATCTCCTACCTGGACTCACAGTTCTACCAATACTTCTGCAGGTGTTCAGTTCCCTCGTTGAAGTACCCAGTGGGGGCTCTGTTTTCCTGAACAGACCCTGATCCATACACTTTCCCAGCTACTCACTGTGAGCTCTGGCTCTCATGGCTCTTAGACTCCAAAGTCTTCAAATGATGGTTCACATCCATTGTGGCAAAATTTTTAATCCTCACAACAACCCTCTGAAGTAGGTGCTCTTATTGTCTCCCATTTACAAGAGAAGAAGCTGAGGCCCAGAAAATAAAGCAGCTTTCTCAAAGACACACACGCAAATTAGGGAAGGAAGAGTTGGACTAAGGGAGTCTGAGTCCAAGGCTAGGTCCCCAACCACTCTGCAGTTCCCAGGTTGGGCAGGAGGAAGTGGGGAGATAGGAGAGAGTCTCAGGATGGGGGAGAGGCAAGCACAGAGAAGGAACACAGGGTGACCTTGGACCAGTCTTTGACCTTCAGTAGGTCTTCCTTGGTGGCTCAGATGGTAAAGAATCTGCCTGCCATGCAGGAGACCTGGGTTTGATCCCTGGTTTGGGAAGATCCCGGAAGAAGGGCATGTAAGCCACTCCAGTATTCTTGCCTGGAGAATCCCCATGGACAGAGGAACCTGGCAGGCTACAGCCCATGGGGTCCAAAAGAGACAGACACGACTGAGCAATTAAGTACACACTGCAATTCCAGAACTATAGTCTGAGATGGTAGACCTGAGTGCCCAGAGCCCTTCTCCATCACCTCCCAGCAGTAGCCTCATCATGAGAGAAGAGAGTGCTCTGCCAAGAAATCCAAGTGCTATGTACCCTGCCTTCCTCAGCACCTCCCTCAGTTTCTCCATCCTTAACTGAGAAAAGCGCATGAATCCCTATGGAAAACCCACCCTCCTTCCAGCTCCTTGGCATTTGCAGATCGCAGGGAATTGAGGTTGCTCTGACTCTAATTAGCAGGTGCTAAGCAGTTTCCACATTTCTTAGTAAATATGTCAAAACACAAAATCCATTCATTCCTTCATCCCCCCGCCCCACTCCTTCCGTGAGACACACTTTTCTCTGTTAGCTGCTCAGCTGAGACGTGTTTGTCTTCACAAGAGCGAAAGTGGCATTAACGCTGGGAACCTGGCAGTTTTACAATCCCTTTCAAACCCTCCGCTGCCCTCCTGGTCATTCATCCATCTGCTCATTTGTTCATTCATTTGCCCGCCGTGGGGGCAGGCACCGACTTGGGGCTTTGGGTTTTACTGGGGTCTCTCAAGTATAAAGCAGGCATCAAGAGGCGTCCCACGGAGACCCTCCAGGGGACCCCATTACCACTTAGGACTCTGCCGGGGCGACAGGGGACCAGAGATCCTTGGGTGAGTCGTGCACTTAATTTCCACCATCTCTCTGGGCCTCCTGCCGGGGTGATTCGAAAACATCTCCTTAAATCAAGCAGCAGCCGGCTGGCCGCCCGCTGGGCTCCGCCCCCAGCCCGGCCCCCTTTCCCTCCGAGCCGCCGGGATGCTAAAGCCCACTTCAGCCGAAGCCGCCGGCCTCCTTCCCACACCTCGCCGGCCGCCCTCGCCCCAGACAAAGGAAACAGGAAGTCGAGAGGGTGGGGCCGGCTCTTCAGACCGATCGCCGCTCGCTGGAGCGTGTCCACAAAGCCTGCTGCTGCATGCCTGGCTTTACAGCCTGGGCTCTGGGAGCCCATGGCTAAAATGAGGGGCCTCTGGGTGGGCTCCGGGTGAGGGAGGGACACTTTCCAGTCTGCACTGTTGTTTTTAAATCTAGGGCGACACATGAATATAAACCCCAAATGATTTTTGCCCGGCTGGCAGTCAGTTTCAAGCCAGGAACAGACACACGTTGGCCTTACAGCCTTTAACCTGCCAGTGTGTATGTGGGGGGGTGGGGGTGGGGGTTGGAGAGAGCAGAGCTAAATCTCCGTGTGAACTAATGAATCCCACCCGAATCCGGTTAAAGCCTAATCCTCCCCACAGCTTCCATCGGACGCGGTAAGTAGCCTGTCTAGCTACTGCCTGCAGCAGACTTAGCCATCCCTGCGGGCAGCCGTCTGTCCATCATTTTGTCATTCCAGCACGGTCTCAGGCTCCTAGGACCCCGTGACCAAAAAAAAAAAAGAAATAATTCTTGGCTTTGAGGAGGAGCTTCTGGCTGAAAGAGACAGAGAGAGACAAGCCAAATAATTTCTACCAGAAATGGAAGTGAGGGTGTTCATGAAACAGTATTTGAATATCAGGGCTGGTAAGGTCTTGGACGGCTTCCCAGGTGGCACTAATGGTAAAGAACCCACCTGCCAATGCAGGAGACATTTAGGAGACTCGGATTTGATCTCTGAGTTCTGAAGATCTCCTGCAGGAGGGCATGGCAACCCACTCTGGTATTCTTGCCTGGAGAATCCCCATGGACAGAAGAGCCTGGTGAGTATAGTCCATAGGGTTGCGAAGAGTTGGACACAACTGAAGTGACTTAATATACACGCAGGGTCTTGGAAGCTCCACTAGCCCAGTCTACTCAATGATGTGAACACTGGGGCCCAGAGAGGTGAGGCACGCTGACCAAGGTCACCCAGTGCAGGACTCCCTTGCGAGCGTCCTGGCTTCTCAGGTTGGACATCCACACATTCTTGCCCAGGCTGTGGATAGCTCCACAGATGCCCATCAACTCTCTCTTCCTCCCCCTCATTCTCCTCTGAGTCATTGAACTCAAAGTCCTGTCTGCTTTCAGATCCCCAAGTTTTTGCCCTCCCCAGGTACCAGGCCCCAAAGTGCGGGGAGCCCAGGACAGCAGTTGCTAGACCCATTTAAAGGAGGCAGGCAGGCAGTGAAAAGTGCCAGCAGAATCATTTTCATTAATTTATACCGTTTCACAGCTCCTCCAATCTGCCTGCTCCCTGCTGGTCCTTCTCTGGCCTGACTGAGATTGCTGTTCTGTTTGTTTCTATTGTCTGAGAAATAAAATGGCTTTGATTACACCCACGGTCTCCCATGCATGACTATATTTGGCTGCCCACAAGGCAGAAGGCACCATCTGTATTCCTCTGCAACTGACTTCTGGAGAAAGTCTGCTTGCTGCTGAGGGGCTTGGACTGGGGTCACCACCAGACCCGACCCTACCCCACCCCCAGCAGCTAGTGTGGATGGAGGGGGATTGAGGGAGAGCTGAGTAAATGGGCAGGATCCAGAGTGGACCAGTTTCCTTCCCATTAGCATCAAAGGAAAAGGAGGATGAGGCAAAGGGGTGGTGGTGGTGGTTTAGTCACTAAGTCATGTCTGACTCGTGCAACCCCATGGACTGTAGCCTGTCAGACTCCTCTGTCCATGGGATTTTCCAGGCAAGAATAGCGGAGTGGGTTGCCATTTCCTTTTCCAAGGGATCTTCCAGATCCAGGAATCGAACCCGGGTCTCCTGCATTGCAGGCAGATTCTTTACCAACTGAGCTATGAGAGAGGCAGAGGGGTGGAAGCTAGTATTTTTGAGAGCATAAGGCAAGTTAGTCAGTCAGTCAACAAAGAGCATCTATCGTGTGCCAGGATCTGTTCTTAGTGCTAGGGACTCAGAGGTGAACACAGAGGGGCAACTCCTGTACATGTGGGCTGAGATGTTGTTTGAAATGTTAGGCAACAGGACCTGCACAGACATCAGCCCCTTAGTTGCCTGGTAGCCCAAGGGGTCCCTGAGGCCCCCTGCTGTGCTGGCATTAACCCCTTAGTTGCTGGATCCTGGTGAGGCCTGGGAAGGGGAGCCCATGGGAGGAACTGGGACGGCCGGGCTGTTAGAGCCCCAGACAGCTGCTGCTCACCAACCAGCATGGAAGAATTAGGTTATGACAGCAATGTTGAATTTCAGTCATGCGCAAGGAGCATCAGATCAGGGGCCTGCGGAGGGCCTATAGCAAACCGCCTACAGTTAGGGGTGACCTCTGCTTAGCAACAGCCCATAGTTGTCTCAAGGGTGGAAGGGGCCCTGTGATTCTGGATCTTCAAGTTTTTCAAGAGTCAGTTCCAGAAAGTGTGTGTGTGTCTGTGTGTGGAGGGCAGGGAGTGGTGGGGGGTGGGGGTGGGGGCTCTTTCTGTTAAAAATAGCTATATGCCCAGTCCAGTTCAAAGAAAATATATCTTTGCCTACACACACCCTCCAAAGCCCCCACTTTGAGCCCTCTGGCCTTAGGATACCAGGAACTGTGCTGCACTTTACAGATTAAACCACAATTAATTCTCACACCCACCCATAAGGTTCCTGCTGTTCCCTTGAGTTGACAGATGAGAAGAGCCGAATTTGTTTTCTATGGGTACAAGAAAGGGCGGTTATTTGAACCTAGGATTTCCTGTCTCCAAAAGAAGGAAGGACCCCTTCCAGTGCACAAGTGTTCTGGTGCTCCAGTCGGCACTTGTCCTTGTGATAGGTGGGCAGATCTGCAAAGGGACCAGCACGGGAGCTGGGGGTGGCTGTGACCCGGCTAGGATAGCTACAGGAGTGGTGGGGAAGTATGGGGTGGGTGAGTATAATCTATATGGAGAAGTGGGAATGGGGTAGGCATGTTAGAAAGATTCTGGGGTTTATTCCAGCCAGAGGCATGTGCACATCTGGGTCGTGGCTGGGGAGTCAGGGGTGGGCTGCGGTTTTATTTTCTACAGATCCTTGCCGACAGATCCTCATGCCACTGTCCTCTCTGCACTGGGTTCCAGCCATGCTCCCTGCCCTTGAAGATGCCTGCTGTGATTGGGCTTAACCCAATCTGCTTCCACAGGTCTGGGGCCACCAGCTGGTGAGGGGGATCTTGTGTTCTCCTTCTGCAAGACTGTACTGTGATGACCAGGCAGGAGAGAAGTGGTGTCCTAGACCTAGAAGTGGTGGCACTGAGGTCTAGGACCGGTGAGGCAAAAGGCACTGCCCAAAAAAAAGCATGGAGACAGGAATGTGCATGTCTGTGGGAGGAATGGCAAGTTGGCCACTGTCCAGAAGGACAGGGATCAGTGGACAGAGAAGGCTTAGATGGAAGCCTTCTGGCCATGTTGAAGGACTCTTAGGAGACTAAGACCAAGATATTGAGATATTTTATCCAGTAGGCACTAGGGAGCCATAGAGGGTTTGGCAGCAGAATGTTGGATGAATTAGGAGGCTAGAAAGTAACATCCGAGTTCCTAACACGTGCCAGCCCCTTGACATATCCTTTATCCAGGTTTATATATTTTCCTTATGTATCTTTCAGTGAATCCTAGGAACAGCCTTGTGAGAAAAGTATTAAATACTTCCACTTTGCAGGGAAGGGTAGCTTGTAAATGACAGCTCAGGATTGCCACGGACTGGAAGGCTCTGGGAGACTGAAGGTCAGGAGAGCAGTTAGAAGGCTGTTGTCATATCTAGGGGATGAATAGCAATATCTGTAACTGCCAGTGAAGCCAGGAGGAATGGGAGTGAGGGAGGCGGGAATGGATGCTCAACTCCTCAGAGTAGGACCTAGGGACAGTCAGTGTGGATGGAGCGAGAGGTAGAAGTCACAGCATATTACCCACAAGAAACCATCAGCCGTGGAGGGAATTTGGGAGAAGGGCTCAGTTCTCAGAAGACAGTCTCACTGTGGTTTTGGAAATATTGCAGAGGTGTGGGAAATGTCATTTTTAATTCCCAGTTTGGCAGTACAGAAGACGGTCTAGAATAGAAGTTTCTCAACAATACTTACCCTTCCTACTTGTAATGCATGCAAACGTTTTCCTATCCTATTCTGGTCTATCTCGTGGTAGGACAGGGAGGCGGGGGGGGGGGAGTGGATGGAGAAAGGAAATGCTGGTTGCAACTCAGTCATGCAGCTGACTTCAGGACCCACAAATGAGGTGGTGGTTTAGTCACTAAGTCATGTCTGACTCTTGCGACCCCATGGACTGTAGCCTACCAGGCTCCTCTGTCCATGGGATTTTCCAGGCAAGAATACTGGAGTCGGTTACCATTTCCTTCTCCAGGGGATCTTCCGGACCCACGAGTCGAACCCGGGTCTCCTGCATTGAAGGTGGATTCTTTACCCACTGAGCTATGAGGGAAGCCACAAATGAGGAGTGGCCTGAAATCTGGCCAGGACTTCACCATCAGCAGGGGGATGGAGGCTGGAGAGCGAGTCCTCATGTTCACTGCAACCAATGTTAGCAAAGACGAGAGGCAGGACCATATAGACATGGAGTGGGGAATTCTGAGTGCCTAATGTGCAGAGGTAGAGAAGGAAATAGCAACCCACTCCAGCACTCTTGCCTGGAAAATCCCATGGATGGAGGAGCCTGGTAGGCTACAGTCCATGGGGTCCCGAAAAGTCAGGTACGACTGAGTGACTTCACTTTCACTTTCCACTTTCATGCATTGGAGAAGGAAATGACAACCTTCTCCAGTATTCTTGCCTGGAGAATCCCAGGGACAGAGGAACCTGGTGGGCTGCCACTTCTGGGGTCACACAGAGTCGGACATGACTGAAGTGACTTAGCAGCAGCAGCAATATGCAGAGGAATCTAGGGAGGAGGACTTCTTTTTTTTTAATAAGTAATTATTTTAACTTTATTTTGTATTGGGGTATAGCAGATTAACAATGTTTTGACAGTTTCAGGCGAACAGTGAAGGGACTCAGCCATACATATAATGTATCTTTTCTCCCCTAAAACCCCCTTCCAGAGGAAGGAGGGCTTCTGAAAGGCCACATGGTTTTGGAATTAGATCATCAAGGACCTTCCAAGGAATATTTTCAGTCGGTGGTGGAGGTAGAAACCAGGTTGCACAACTGGATGGGCATGAGGAGATGAAAGAGAAAACGCTACCCCTTCAGGAGATAGAAAAGATCTGAACATGCCTGTGTCCAGAGGAGAGGGAGCCAGGGAAGAGCACATGATGGAGAAGTTCTGACAGTGATTTATGTGGGTGCAGGGAGAGGGTGGTAGCAGCGGATGAAGTCCTAGGGGCGGTGGAGGATGCTGGGGCAAAGAGCACTGGTGTGGTCACTCTGGGAGGGAGGCAGTAGGAGCGAAGAGGAGGGACTAGGTAAAGACAGACATTTGCAGAAGTGAAGAGGGAGCGATGACCAGCAGGAGGGGAGAGATGATGGCCTTTGAATGGCTGACCCCAATTTTCTCAGTAAAATAGGAGGCAAAGTCATCTGCTGGAAGGAGGCTGGCAGCTTGATGAGAATGGGGAATGTTGGAAACAGCTGTGGGAAAGCATCCGTAAGCAAGGCAATGAAAGAAATCCTGAGTAGTTGGAGGACCCATTCAGATGACTTGTCTGTGAAACCGGTGATTTGCTGGTTTCAGAACCTCTGTTCTCTCCTACCAGATACATTCAGAGCAGGGCCTCCCACTTCTCCCTAAGGTTGCATACTGGGCTCCGTCCACCCCAAGGGCAAGAGAAACATTGCTGATTCACTGCTAAAAGGCCAAAGAGCACAAACCATTGTGCCAGATATTTTGAAAGCAATTTTGCCTCTGGGCTTTCCAAAATAAGCACCTTCTTTTAGATTTCTGCTTCCACTTGCAATACATCTCTTGACAGCACAGCCTAGCCCATCTGGACCTATCAATCAGCCCTTATCATCAGAGGGAACTTTTCTCTCCTTCCCCTCCCTGGGATTCGCCACCCTTTGGCACGTTGGAAATGCTTAGGGAGAGTTAAAAATACCAAAGCCTGGTCCCACCCCTAATGACCGACCTAACTGGTCTGGGTTTGTGGCTGGACATATGAAGAATCCCCCCACCAGATAATCCTAATATGCCTGCTAAGGATAAGAACTCCTGAGCTCCTTGACACTCAAGGTGTGGTCTGTGGACCAAAAGTATCTGCATTGACCTGGGTTCTGTTGGGATGCAGATTCTCAGGCTCCACTCCAAATGCCAAAATCAGATTCTACAGTTGAGCAAGAACACCAGGTGGTTCACATGCACATTAAAATCTGAGAAGCTCCATACCAGGGATCTAACTTCTTAGGCCCTCCCTCCTGCCCTGTGTAAGATCAAACAGGAGGGTCTCAGTGATCATGGCTCCTTGACTCTAAGCAGCCTGGTGAACAGCTGATGGATGCTTGCTCCTAGAATAGGAAACCAGGCACCAGTAGCCAATCAATCAACAAGTGCCTCCCAACTTACAGCAGGTAGACACTGAGTACCAGAGGTGTTGTCCTGGGGTATATTAGTCTACAGCATGGTTAGCTGGAACATTCTTGAAGGATGATCAACTGTCCAGGTTGGTCTGGGATTGTCCCAGTTTTACCACTGTAAGTCCCACATCTTGGGAATTTTGTCAATCCCTGGGGAAATTGGAACGATTGTCCACCCTATGTTAAGTGGCATTGAGTAACATTTAGAATTGATTTTACCCCACATATCCTACAAACATGGGCTTTTCCAGGTGGTGCAGTGGTAAAGAATCTGCCTGCCAGTGCAGGAGACGGGGGTTCAATCTCTGGGTTGGAAAGATCCCCTGGAGGAAGGCATGGCAACCCACTCCAGTATTCTTGCCTGGGAATTCCCATGGATAGAGGGAGCCTGGTGAGCTACAGTACATGGGGTCACAAAAGAGTCAAACATGATTTAGGGACTAAACAACACCACCTACATCTTCCCCGGCATTTGTGCGTCCAACAGTAACACACACACATAACTTACTTTCTTTGGGGCCTCAATTTCCTTATCTCATAGAAAAGGACGTTCCCTTTCTCAAATCATACTGTTCTATATGCAAGAAAACCTGTAAATATTTTCTTGCATGAGGGTAGGTAATAATAGTGCTGATGAATGAACCAAGTAGAATGATCAACTTTGGAATGATCATTTGCAGAGGAATCAAAAGATGAGCACAATACGTCGGTGCCGTGTCTGCCAGGCCTCCACAAGAATGAGCAAGCACAGCGGGTCTGAGAAGACTATGGGGCCTGGTGACATTTTGATGGCACTTTGATGACATTTTATTTCATCTCTCTAGCTAGACAATGGCCTATAGGTGAGGGACCTGAAATAAAAATATGCCTGAGTCTGAAATGAGATGCTGTTTTCCCACCCATGTTAGAGGGACCTGGTGTGTTTAGAGTCCCTGGGCCTCTGGACTCTCCTTTGTCAACCTGCTGCAGCTCCCACCTGGCTCTGGCAACCTGAGGTGGTTGGTACCAAGGTGATCACCCACATCAGAGGGACCCCTGTGTCCCCACTCCTCAGATGGGCTCTGTAAGGCAGCCTCCTGGTGGAAGCAGAACTGGGTTAGGCCAGGACGGGCACAGGTGCAGCCCCAAGTCAAGAGAGGCTCATTGCTGCTACAGCTGATCCCTGGAGATGTAGCTATGACTCTGCTGAACAGAGTACAGAGAATGGATGAGAGAATTCATGTGTATTGAAACAAACAGGGTTTCTGGACAAGCTCCTCCTTCTGCCTGGAATGCCCTTCTCTTCTGTTATCTTGAACAATTTCAAGCCCCCTGCACCCGCCCCACCATAGCTGTCTCCTCTTGTGAGAAGCCCACCTTGATCCTGTGTTCCCAGAGCACCTGGCACAATTCTTAATCCTCTCCATCCTGGATTATAATGGCCCCACCTGCAGTTATAAGACTGCAGAGCTCCTAGGAGACAGGAGCTGTGGTCCAGCTCACTAGGAGAGCCAGGATGCTCAGTGCAGCTCTGGCACAAAGCAGTTGCTAAATAAATAAGTGCTGAATGAATGAACTAGATGTTTTACACCACTCCTGTGGGAGGAAGACAAAACAAGTTGATATCACAGTCTCAACAAAATCCACATACTGACTTCCGCAAGGTATTCTGTGGTCTGTGAAGCTAGAAACACACTCCTTTGCCTTCTGTAACCTCTGAGTCTAACTTTAAACAGCAACCCTTCAATGTATATATAGGGAACTTGGGGTGATATCCAAATGCACTATGAAGCAGACATATTTTATAAAGGCTATATTTTATATTTTATAAAGATTGTCAGTGATAAAAGTTGAAATATAAATTATAGGGTTACCTCCAAATTCACTAGAAAATTCAATTAATCATAAATGTATCCCATTCCTCCACTTTTTCCCTCCCTAATCTCTTTCATTCTCCAAACATCCCGATAAATTAACACTTTACTACAACATGTTTCCCTGGAGAAGGAAATGGCAACCCACTCCAGTATTCTTGCCTGGAGAATCCCATGGACGGAGGAGCCTGGTAGGCTACAGTCCATGGGGTCACAAAGAGTCGGACATGACTGAGCGACTTCACTTCACAACATGTTTATGTCTTAGGAAGTGAATGAATGAATATTCCTGTGACTGGCAAGGGGCTGGGGAAATGTTTTATTCCTGTGAGGGGCAGATGTAGGCTCTAGTTGCTGAGGCAGCCTTAGCATGTTGCCTTCCATCCACCTCTCTAGATCCTGGTTTCTTACCCCAAGAAATTAGGAAAATAAAGTTTGCTCTTTCCTCCTTACCAAAGGAATATGAACCCATGTCTGTGCATGCATTGGAGGATAATGTAGCTCCTGGACCCACAACTGAAGCTTCCAGATAAAACCTCAATTCAGGGACTTCCCTGGTGGTCCAGGGGTTAAGACTCTGCCCTTCCACTGCAGGGGGTGTGGGTTCGATCCCTGGTTGGGGAACTAAGATCCCACATGCTGTGTGTCATGGCCAAACAATGAAAATTAATAAAGTAAGAATAGTAAAATATTTTTTAAAAGAAATACTTACAGAAAAAAAACCCTTAATTCAATCAACCAAGAAAGTTTTTGCAGAGTTATTATTACCAGGTAGGTGCCCCCCAAGAACAACCAGCCCATCGGGCTCCACTTACAGAAAGGCCAGCAGGACCAAGTCCCAAAAGGCTGGCCTTGGGAGGAGAAGCTTCTAGAGAGGAGTTAATGCACCCCTCCCCCATTTGCATGAAGCCCATACTTTAATCCACCCAGTTCTCTAAGGAGCCCGATTCTGGGTCTTTGAGCAGAGCAGGGTGATTTGGAAAGCAGCAAGAGGGAGAGAGGATTAGGCTGTATGGGAAATAATCCCGATGAGGAGAGTGAGGGTAGATCTCGTATAGCTGGCATTACACAGACTCCCACCTGGAGAATTCCCCCTACCCATCCCAGCATGGTCCCTCAAGGATAAGATCCTCTAGAGATCCTTCTCTAGCTTTCCCGGATGTTGCTAGCCACCCCTCCTGTGTGGTCCTTTAGCACAATGGGTGTGACTCTGGTCCAAGGTACTCATTGTTTTGATTATGTCATCTTATGGTTGCTTCTCAGCTTGCCAGGCTCTTCCCTGGACCATCTTATCTCCACGTCCTCAGGGCATGGGTGTGTTCACTCAACGTCTGTTGACTGAGTGGTCACACCGATCCTTTTGCTGCCACCAAGCCAGGTGGACCAGAAAAAAAAGGGACAACAGGACATTTTTATCTTTAAATAATGACCTTTGGGGACGGAAGATCCCTTAAGAGGTCATCAAATTTATTCCCCTCGTTGAGCAAGACTGATGAAGGGCCCGCTGGGATGCACTCTGGTCCTGTCTGTCTTTGGCCCTGATTGTCAGCATCACTGTGCCACAAAGCTGTTTTGTCTGCTCTCAGCTAGTGCCTCCTCCCCTGAAAAGCCTGTTCAATAATTGTCTTTTAATAACATTTAATTAACCAGACAATAAGCCATACCTTTCTATTATGGAAAATTCCAAACCTACATAAAAGTAGAGAGAATAGAAGAAAGCATGAAACCCGTCACCCAAATTTAGCATTTATCAACTTATGACCAGTCTTGTTTCACCTTTAGTCACTAGATTATTTTGAAGCAAATTCCAGCCATCATGTCAAATGTTAGTTAGTAGACAGGATAAAGATTACCTCTCTCTATGTGTTTTGGGGAGGAGATAGCGGAAAACTTTTGAAATCAAACTACATACATTTCCAAAAGCCCCAAACTGATTTTTTTTTTTTTTTTTTTTGCAGACAGACACTTAATGGATGCTGGAAGTAAGAAACAAGGCAGTGACTCTCATATAAAACGTCAGTACCGAGTTTGCAAGGACCAGAACCCTGGGGCTCTCTCTGGAACAAAGATGATTGAAAGGCAGGAGCAGTCAAATGTACCAGCCCCCTCAAGCGATGTTTTCTTTTGTGTTAAGTAGATGTAGTTCACGTGCAGACACGTGTCCACTCACTCACTCCCACCCACAGACAAACACACACCGCAGGAGAGGACATCTCTTCACTCCCACTCCCACTTGCCCTCAGTCACCGGTGACTGCCTGCTTTGGGCAATTGTTCTCTGAACACATAAGTAAACCAGAGTCCCAGCATCAGAAAGCTTTTCTTTCTAAAGTAGCCCACTGCTCCATGGAGGCTTAAGTCTGTGGCTCCTGGAGAAATCGCCACAGGATGAATCAAATAAACAGCCCACACTCACTCAATGTGCCAAAGTGCTCCTTTTTGGGTGTCAGGTTAAGAAGTGTTTAAAAAACAAACAAACAAAAAAAAAAAAACATTGCATAATGGCCAATTCTGTTTATGCTGATGATTATGAACTCTGTTTATGTGCTCAAGATCCTATATTGGGAAAACATTCCTGCCCACTCAACACTTTCCATTGCTCAGGAGTCACCCTGTCAATTTCAAAGCACTCAGCACACAGTCCTCATATCTGGGACATGTGTGAGGAATGTTTGTCATGCTCTGCAGACAGAGGGGTAAAGAGAGACCAGAGAGGGAATGTTTAGCTGGAGCCCCTTCCTTGTACTGTAGTAGGTGTTGTCTACTCAAATTCTCACAATATTTCTATGACATGTTTCTTTAATTTGCTCCATAGAAGCAAATTGTTGCAGAGAGAAGACACTGAAGCCCAGGGCATTGAATGGATTTGCCCAAAGTTGCTTTCAGTTTGTGAGTACTAGAGCCTAGATTCTAACCCAGTGTTTTTAACCACCAAACCCATACTGTTTTTTCTGTGCCTTTTTCTATTATCTTTCCCCCCCAATTTTTCCATGTAGGAGAAACTACCCCCTATTTAAATTATTTTTAGTTTTCAACTTTTCATTTTGAAACAATGTAAGACTCATTTGAAAACTTGTAAACACAGCTTCCCATAAACCCTTCACCCAATTCTTCCAAAGGTTAACATCTTATAGAATGATAGTACAATGACCAAAATGAGGAACTTAGCATTGATACAATGCCATTAAGTAATTGCTACATCTTATCAGCAACTGTCCCACAAAGGGACAGAAGCAAGTCTGGTCCAGAAGCAAGCCCAAATCACACATTGTATTTAGTCACTGTATCTCTTTAGCCTCCTCCAGTCTAGGGTGATTTCCCCTACATTCTTTATCTTTCATGACCATGACCCTTTGGTTGGTTTTTTTTTTTTTAGCCTGTATCTTTAAATACTAAAAGAGGGACTTCCCTGGTGGTCCAGTGGTTAAGAATCTGACTGCCAACGCAGGAAACATGGGTTTGATTCCTGGTCAGGTAAGATCCCACGTGCCGCAAAGTAACAGCCCATGCGCATAGCCACTGAAGCCCCTGTGCTGTAGAGCTGCTGCCCCACAACAAGGGGAGGCACCACAATGAGATGCCCTCGCACCACAACAAAGAGCAGCCCCCCTCGCCGCAACTAGAGAAAGTCCAAGCAAAGCAACAAAGACCTAGCACAGTCAAAAATAAATTAATCTTTAAAAAAAATTTTTTTTAAATAGTAAAAGAGTTCCACAACCCTCAAAATGACTATACTTGTACTTTGTGTGTGCGTTAGTCACTCAGTCATGTCTGACTCTTTGCGAGCCCATGGACTGTAACCCACCAGGCTCCTCTATCCATAGGATTCTCCAGGCAAGAATACTGGAGTGGGTTGCCATTCCCTTTTCCAGGGGATCTTCCCAACCCAGGGATCAAACCTGGGTCTCCTGCATTGCAGGCAGATTCTTTACCACTAGGCCACCCGAAAAGCCCATACTTGTACTTTGAGTATCTGTTAATTGAGAAAATACTTATTGACAAGAAGCTTAACAAATGTGAAAGATGCTTTTGATTTTGTTCATCCTGGTGGCTTCCATGTACATTTGGAAAATTTTATGTGTATCTGTGAAATAATTTTAATTTACTGACAATGCTTGAGTATGTTTAGTTTCACCTACCCCTGTGATATTTTGGAAGCTTCTCCTGATGTCAGCAACCCACATTCATACACACATCAAGGCAGAGATTCTCAAAGAAAGTTTAGAGAAGACCACTGAAAGCCTGGCAGATCAGATAACATTAACAACTAATGTTCATTGCATCTTTGCAAATTTATTGTGTGTTTGTATTCTACTCTTTGCCAAGAGTTTTGTATGCATTACATCATTTGAGCCTCACAATAGTACCTTTAAGATAGGCACTATTATTATCATTCCCATTCTACCATGGAAGAAATTAACATTTCTGTCTGTAAGTAACTTGCCCAAGGTCACATACCTACTGCAAAGGAACCCTTCGATTGGAACGTAGTTCCGCTTGGCTCTGAAAGCCCCATATTCTTATCCATGCCAATTTTCCCATAAAACATCTCTGACGTTTTGCCTCCATTGTTCCAATGTCTGGAAAAGTCTTCATTTCCTGTCTTTAAGGCTCCACTCTTAGGTCATTGGGCTTCCCAGGTGGTGCAGTGGTAAAGAATCCACCTGCCAGTGCAGGAGACACGGATTCGATCCCTAAGTTGGGAAGATCCCCTGGAGGAGGAGATGGCAACCCACTCCAGTATTCTTGCCTGGAAAATCTCATGGACAGAGGAACCTGATGGGCTACAGTCTATGGGGTTTCAAAGAGTCAGACATGACTTAGTGACTGAGCGCACACACACACACACACACGAATGTCATTCTTCTAGGAAGATTTTTTCTATTGGTGAAAGGAAGAATTGGATTTATAACCTCAGATATTGCTCCTCTGCCTGATAAGGCATAAAAGAAGACAACAGAACTAGAAGGGGCTTGGACATTCCCTCGTACCACCTCCTCCTTACGTAAATGAGAAAACAATAACAATGGATACTAACATTTGTTGCGTGCCTACTGTGGGTCAGCAGTGCTCTAAGTGTTTGGCCTGTGTTAGCTCATCTAGGTCCCACGGCAACCCGAAGAGGGAGGTACACACAGTGTGGAGAGAAAGACTTCCAAAGCTCATGACATCTGAACTTCCTCTCTTTCACCCAGGAGAATGACACTCCCCACCCCTGCTATGGGGAGTTACACAGAGCCATGTCTCTAGATCCAGCCAAGCTGTAGCCAAGAGCGATGCGCCATTCCAAAAGTGAAGCGCTTCATTGTCGGTACTCAGTGAGCTGTGAGGGAGCACGCTGTGCGCCATCTGTTCCCTTACTCCAGGACTCTAGGGCTTCTCCTAGAGGCCCTGATTTGACTTTGCTCAAGAATAGCCTCTGAACATCATTCAGGAATGTGAATTGATGGCTGTATTCGTCAGGGAAACTAGCATCCGCTGGGCAATGTCTTTATACAGTCAAAGTTCGCGTCTCTCCCTCATGTCAGAGTCACACAATGGTTAGACTTTTTCCCATCTTGTGGCTGTCCCAGGTGGGACTTGAAGCTCTCAGATCACTGAGACAGGGATGGAGAGAGATGTAAGAGTCATCAATTCCTTCCTCCTCACTGAGAGATGTCCTTCCTAATCACATGGTCCTGTGCTCACCTACCCAACTACTGCCCGCTCCTCTACGAGGACCCACAGCCTTGTTTCATATATATCAGGGAACCTCAGGTCTGGTAGAAGCATTTCTTCTCCCACCATTTGGTTTCCTCCTCCAACTCCTGCCTAATAACACTATTCCTGTGAAGCAGTCCCCTACGCAGAATTGTCAAAGCCAATGGCTAGAAATACAGATTCCAGGGCACCACCCTAGGCCCATGGCCTGGGACTCTGCATTTTCCCCACACCTGAGGCACTTCTTGGTGGCCACAGATATTTCAGGACTATTGTAAAGTGTGCAACCCATGTCAATGTTACCCAAACTTCAGTCACTTACACTGTTTGACATACTCATACTATTATTTTCTTTATAGTTAACATTTTTTTCTAAATGTCTCATACTTTTACTTCAGTAAACTTATTTCTAAAGGAGACTTTTTGTCACTACCATAAGCAAAAAAAAAAAGCTATCAGTAACTATTAAAAGAAGACAAGTTGTGCTACATTCATACAATAGAATATTGTGTGTGTGTATGTTCAGTCGTGTCTGATTCTTTGTGACCCTGTGGACGGTAGCCCACCAGGCTCCTCTATCCATGGGATTTCCCAGGCAAGAATACTGGAGTGGGTTGCCATTTCCTTCTCCAGGGGATCTTCCCAACCCAGGGATCAAACTCGTGCCTTCTGCTTCGGCAGGAGGGTTCTTTATCACTGAGCCACCAGAGAAGCCTCCCCCCAAAAAAGAGTAGACACACACAAATGCAAGAGAAACAAGATTAACAGATTCTAGCTCGATGTTGCTCTGTGTCCAAAGGCTCTGAGTGTGGTGCCTTCTCTCTTTGTTTACAGAGGAGATTGACAAGCATTAAAAAGACGTGAAATTCATGTTATGAGATTTATGAAAATCTTTTCATGTTATGAAAATCTCCAATGAGATTTTCTCCTGACATAATCATAAGATTTGAGAACAAAATATCAAGAGAACAACATTCTCACTTGAGGATCCATGTTATTTACCATCATGTCTGTCTAGAGTATCTATCCCATCCCAGCTTTCAGAAATGCTAGTCTAGGGATGACCCTAAATGGAAAACACCTTGCTGTCACCTGAGCAGGTATTTCCACTGCCAGTTCCTCAACACGCTCCTCTCTGTGCACAGCCTATTCCTGGCATCTAGGGATTTCAGAGTCCAGAAAAGTGTCTTTCTGCACAGTTCCTGCCAACAAAGAGTGTTATTTAACAAAGATTGGTCGGGGACATGGTGATGATTGAGATGAGACACATATGTTGGAGGACTTCCCTGGTGATTCAGTGGTTAAGAATCTGTCCTCCAATGCAGGGGACATGGGTTCAATCCCTGGTCAGGGAACCGAGAGCCCACATGCTATGAAGCAACTCTGTGCTGCAACTGCTGAGCCAGCATGCTCTAGAACCTGTGCATCACAAATGGAGAGGCCCTCACAATGCGATAGAGACCCAACATAGCCAACGTGCATCACAAATGGAGAGGCCTCACAATGTGATAGAGACCTAACGTGGCCAAAACAGAAAAAAGAAAAATATATTAGGACTGAGGGATCCAAGCAGGAGAGGATGGAGGTCCAGCTGAATCAGGAAACACAAGATAAAAAGTCAGATGAACAGAGACATTGGATCTAAATGTGTGTCCCTGATGCTCAGGCATGAAAACAGCTGGGGCTTTCTGTAGTCAAAGCACAGCTTTAATCAGCGTGTCTGATTTCTTAAGGTTGTTGTGAGAGCAGGTGGTAGGAAAGACAGCAGTGTGATCTGGGGGCCCCACTCTGGTCTCCAAGCTACATGGACAGAATCAGGTAAATATTGTTCTCACTTAACAAACAACTGCTGTGTGCCTAGAACTTTAATCATGCCCACTCCTTATGTGTTCAAGCTCAGCACTTTATTCCTGCTTTATAGATGATGAAATCTAGGTCCAGGGAGGTTAAACAAGTCACATAGCTGAGAAAGACCCCAACCGTGGTTTAAATTCATGTCTTTCTGACTTGGAATCCCATGTTCTTCTCATCTTTGTACAACTGGATGAGAAAAGATCTGTTCTTGGTCAAGTGATCTCAAGCCAGGATAATGATCACTATGATTCCTAGAATAAGAATCATTGCTATTTGTGATTCTAGAATCAGAAAAGGAGGTTGGATGGGGTGGAATGGTTCATCCGTTTCCCCCTCATTCAGCATTTTAACTTATATACACACATATATACACATATGTGCCCATGTACACACAAGTGAATATGTACACTAGGAATCAAAGATAACACTGCATGTCTGGAATGTGCTAGGAAGGAGGGGAAAGGATCAATATCAAATCCCTACTGTATGCAAGGGTTTCCCAGGTGGTGCTAGTGGTAAAGAATCCGCCTGCCAATGCAGTAGATGTAAGAGATGTGGGTTCCATCTCTGGGTGGGGAAGATCCCCCGGAGGAGGGCATGGCAACCCACTCCAGTATTCTTGCCTGGAGAATCCCATGGACAGAGGAGCCTGGTGGGCTACGGTCCACAGGGTCACAAAGAGTCGGACATAACTGAAGCAACTGACCACGTGTGCACTGTATGCAAAGCCCCATGTTAGACATCAGGGTGGTTTCAAGAGGCTTCTTTTGGAGAAACTGATGTTGCTTCTCTTCAACCACATCCAGATACAATGAAGGAAACTAATCTGATCTGTCCTCCTCAGCATCTCTGAGCACAGGCCCTGTAGATACCCTCATCAAAGCAATGAACTGGGTACAAGACTGGGTCTTATGTGTTCCCTTCGTGGATTTGGATCACAGAGCCTATATTTGCAGAGCCCCCTTTTTTCTGGCAATTTGCATCTATCTAGAACTCAGACGATAACTTCTGCAATTTCACCTGTCTTGTCATGCACAGTCAGTCGTATGTCCACCCCATTTTACTTTTAACATGCACAGAGGGCGGTATCAAAGGTGGACTCTACGTAATGCACACAGAGTCTAAGTGACTCTCTTACACATGATACTTCTTGAGAGGGGGATGGTATACAGTTCGGCCCACACAGTATTCACTTGCCAGATCCTTTACATCCGGGCTCACTTCCAACTTGGCTTCCTTCCCAGCAAACAAGAAGCAGCTCGCTCATTCCCACACTCCTTTGAGGATCCCCTCCCCCTCAAACCAACCACCCTCCCCCAACTCACAAGCCACAGCTGGGCTTCTCCACATACCAGCTGGAAAAGAGAGCAGAGAGAAAGAGAGGGAGATATATTGATTTCCAGGATCTCTCATTTCTTCTTCCAGGCTTTTTTTGAAATCCATATTTCAGCTCTATGAATTCTCTGTATGGGGGCCTCAGCTAGAAGCCACACCCAATAAATTAGCCAACCCACCGCAAGCAGATGCAGGCTGGCAAGTGAAGAAGGATTACTCCAAAGTGAGCACCATGCAGAGAATCTACAGAGAGTTGAGGTGAGAATCACTCCAGCACTGTCAAGACACTGGCTAACTCCCCTCCTCCACCTCATGCTGTATTCATATGCATGCATGTGCACGTGTGTGCATGTGAATCATAGAGAGCTAAATCTGGAAAATAACCAGGGACCCAATGGTGAGGTTTAAGCCTCCTTACATCGTTTCCCAATAAAGCATTAGAGCTTTGTTGAGACCCCTCACCAAAGGGTCCTCGGAACTTCCAGCTAAAATAGGACCAGGACTGTCAAATCCAGCAACTGGGAAACAACAGTGGGGAAAAAATCTCCGATGGGAAAATGAAAATAGCTCACACGTGATTTTGGGGAAAGGTGGTGACAGGTGTGCTTCCCCTTTCCTGGGATGGTTCTGCATCCTAGGTCCATGATGGTGTCTGTTGCCTGCCGTTCAGGAAATGCTCGCTCTCCTATTTTACGTGCATGGAGCAAATTCAGGATTGCAGCCATCACATCCTCATCAGCACCTTAGGATTTCTACAAACACAGGACAGAGACTGTTCTTTGTGATCTTTGCTGAAGATACATTTTTACAGGCCATGTGCTATATAGACCCTGGAACTAGATATTCTGGAACTAGATGACCCTTTGAATTAGAAAAGGATGCAGACCCTTCTATTTCTGCTTAGATTAAAATCTCTCTGGACCCCAAGCAATCTCATAATGAATCCCAAGTCTCAAGCTCAAAGGGGATTTTGAGTGTCATTAGTTTCAGATGTCCACTTGAGTCCCCTTTCTAAGGCAGCCTATACTATCTTGGAGACAGCTTTGATAGAAAGTTCTTTCTAATATCAAAACCCAAGTTGGCTTCCCAGGAGATGCCACCACTGGCCAAGGCATTGCCGTTTGTGATCACAGAGGACAACTCTGCCCCTTCTTGTGTGCAGCACATGGGCAGCCGGTGAATGTATTTTTCTCTCTTTTAGTCTCTTCTCCCCACTTCCCATACCTGTGGGGCTGCCCATTGCATGAGTTCTAAAGGCTCATTCATTTAGCAAATACTTACAGAGCATAAAGCCAGGAACTGGACTGATAAGCAAATCACAACCAAGTCACTGCTTCCAGGGCTCTTACAGTCCCTTTGCAATGCCTTCCTTAAACTCAGGCAAGGGGGCCCCTTGCTATAGAAGGCTCCACTCTTCCTTCTTCAGCTGCATGCTTTCCATAGCATGAGGAGCCTGCAGGGACCCAGAGCCCCTTTCTAGAACATGTTTTGATTACCTGAAGCCCTGGAATTCCTGCCTATTTAGCTATGAGCCTGCTCTCCAAACCTTCATGGTTCTCCTTCTTCAGGCTCAACAGGAGAGAAACAAGAGGAAGCTCTTTGGCGGTGGTATAGATAGAGCTTGGACAAGCCAGTGTGTGTGTCACGTGTATGTCCAAGGCTCGTCACTGTACAAGATGGAGCCAGCAGTGGAAAGAGAATCTGAGCAGAGTGGCCTGTTGGCCAAGGGCCAAGTGTCCCCATTTGCCTAGCACAGAATTCAGAGGACCCTAACAGTTTTGAATTCAGACCTGTTTTCCTTGTTGTTTTGAAGGTATATCCTTCCAGGACAGAAGGATATAATGGACATTGTTTAACAGTTTGTTAGCTGGTTTTATTACTTCTAAATATTTTGGCCTATGATATGTGAAAGGGTTTTTCCAATAGTCATGAATGGATGTGAGAGTTGGACTATAAAGAAAGCTGAATGCTGAAGAATTGATGCTGAAGAACTGTGGTGTTGGAGAAGACTCTTGAGAGTCCCTTGGACTGCAAGGAAATCAAACCAGTCCATCTTAAAGGCAATCTGTCCTGAATATTCATTGGAAGGACTGATGCTGAAGCTGAAACTCCAATTCTTTGGCTATCTGATGCGAAGAACTGACTCACTTGAAAAGATCCTGATGCTGTGAAAGATTGAAGGTGGGAGGAGAAGGGGATGACAGAGGATGAGATGGTTGTATGGCATCACCGACTTAATGGACATGAGTTTGAGTAAGCTCTAAGAGTTGGTAATGGACAGGGAAGCCTGGCGTGCTGCAGTCCATGGGGTTGCAAAGAGTCAGACATGACAGAGTGACTGAACTGAACTGCACTGATGATATGTGAGACCATATCCACGCTCTTGCCCTGTGGTCCATAAATGTTAGGTATGGGTCTATTCTTTGTGGATATATATATTAATTAATCACACAAAGAAGTATAAAATTGAACCATGATGATAAGAAAAATAATATACTATTTCTTCTCTCCTAAAATGCTCTATTTGATCTCCATTCCCAGAGTTCTCCTTGCATCTGGGGG
Organism: Bubalus kerabau; assembly: GCF_029407905.1. Taxonomy (NCBI): domain Eukaryota; kingdom Metazoa; phylum Chordata; class Mammalia; order Artiodactyla; family Bovidae; genus Bubalus; species Bubalus kerabau. The sequence goes on from NC_073626.1 coordinate 158,463,965, forward strand.
TTCCCAGTTTCCATTGAACCCAGCAACACCCTCTTCTCCTACTTTCTGAGATCCAAAAACATTGACTTAAATATTTCACATTACTCTGGCCCCTTCTGAACTTGGAGCTCCAGAGAAATGAATCCCAGGAAGAATAAGGGAGGCTGACCAAGACTTAACCCCTTCCAGACTTACTTATTTCTTGCTTTTCATTAGGTCCAAAACAGGTACCCCATCACCCATCACCCCCTCTACTATGGTAGATTCCATCTTTGTACCCACTCCAGGAGCTCCACAGCTGACCCAGGCTGGGAGATGGTTTCACCTCTTTGTTAACGTATTCTTGTGTCTCACAACTCTTCTGCTCCCTGCTTCCTGCTGTCTAAACTCAGCCTATTTCTTCTCACTTAGTCTGCAGCAGCATCAGAGAAACCTTCTCTGACTAATTGGAGAAAAGGTAGCAAATTCATCCACTTGTCTCTCTGAATAGGCACCCCACACTGTAGCTGCTTTTAAGCATGCATCTCTTCCTTGCCCTGATATTACTGTAATTCACCTGCGACTCACTGTCTGTGTGTTCTTGATCTCTATCAGCCTCTGTGATGTCTGGGTTAGATTGTGAAACTCCCAGAGGGGGCAGGCCCACATCTGCCCTGTGTCTCCAGACCCTGCTCAGCAGAGCAGCAGGCAGAGGTGGGCACTTAATATAGACTTTTGATGATGGAAACAGAAGAGCAGCACTCTGTCTAGAGCATTGTGAGTGAGCAAGAAGCGAGCTGCCACACAGATGGACCACAGCACAGCAGTTCTCCTGCCAGCCTGGAAGCTGGAACACACTTTTCCTTTTAAACCAAGTATGTGGGAAAGGGGACAATGTCTTATCTCTGAGATAACAAGAGCAACAAACACCGTGAGAGCACTGCTCTAAAGGTGTTGACCAATCTGGTGCTCAGAACAACGTTTTGCATTGGGGGACTGTCATCATCAGGCCAGTTTTACAAATGAGAAACCTGAAGCACAGAGAATCTGTGCAAATTGTTCAGGCCTCAAACTGGGGCCATCTGGCTTCAGAGACCTCTGCTTACCCGCCACGGCACACTTCCTGGACATGAACTAGGGCAGCTTCAAGCACAAATGGAGAGCAAAGGGCTGCCAGCCAGGCTCTTGTCCCATGCTCTCATGGATCCTTGACTGACTGATCCCTGTCCCACCCAAATGACTGGCTGAGGGGAGGAGTTGGCCACTCAGGCAGTTGTCCAGTGTGGAGCCAAGTTGGCCTTCAAAGCATTTGTTCACACCCCACCCCTCTCTCTCCTCCTGTCCTCTCTTCTGTTTCTCAAACATACTAGGTGTGTTCATTCCTGGGTCTTTGAACCTGCTGTCTCCTCTACCTGGATAACTCTTCTTCTAGACCTCTGTATGTGTCCCTTGGTCATTTGCATCACTTAGGTATCAGCTCAGATGGTATATTCTTAGGGCAGCTGCTCACAATCTGTCTATGTAATGTAGCTCCCAAGCCCTCCCCCTCCTTCTTGTCTAACTCATTTTCCTGTTTTGCCTTCATCACAGCACTCAACACCATCTGAAATCACTTTATCACTTTTTTTGTCTGCTAGTTTACTTGTCTATTTCTGCATCTTCACTTGAACATTAGCTTCAGGAAACCAGAGATCACATCTGTGTTGTTCTCTCCTGGAAACCCAGGGTCTGAAACAATATCTGGCATGCTGTAGGTGCCCAACAAACATTTGTTAAATATATGCATGTGTGAATGAATAAATACTAAGTCCTTTAGAGATATATGTGAATTTGGAACTTGTTGGATCCTTCAGTTGCCTGCCCCTCACCACATACATTTCAAGCCTTTGGCAGGAAGAGACCAGATTTTCAGCTTTGGCATCCTTTTAGCCCCTGGAGTAGTGGCAAGTGACCAAGGAGCTGTTCAGTTCCTTTGTCTGGTCAGAGGAAAGACCAAGACATTCAGCTACTGAGATTGCAGACTGTCTGCATTAGCTGCAAGTCTACATGTGAACAATTGCTGGACAGCTCCCTCCCTGAACAGAAAACAAAATACTGAAATCTCAGCTTTTCATTTTCTGCCTGTGTCTGACTTCTCTTTCTTCCTTCTCTAGAGAGTTTTCCCCATCTCCTCCCCTTTGTCTCCCTTCCTCACTGAAATCTTGTGAAGAAAAACAAGCAAAAAGTGGGAAAATGTGTTCATATCTAACACATGCGACTCTTGTTTCTAGTATAACACAACCCCATTAAAATCTCCTGGCTCCTGCCCAAATAAAGCAAAACCTCAAAACATAATAATCATATGCAGAGGGTGCTTGATTTGATCCAGACTTAGTATCCACACTATCTCCCATCCCTCTCACATAATAATAGAGCTCATTTCTTTATTGGAGCTAGCTTTTTTTTTTTTCACTCCATGCTTTATTTGTGACACACTATAAAAATAACAAACAAGAAAGGAAAGCTCCTGACCTTCAACCAGACCTTATGTTGCTTAAGGATATTTCACAGTATTCCTAAGATTTTTTTTTAAACAAAATATTGCTTTACCATAAGCAAAATATATGTCATTATATATTATTCTCTTTCAAGTCATTTTCAGGCTCATTTATCTTCTGGATCCTCTCAACATACTTATAAGGAAATGCGGGGAATAGAAAAAGGTTCTTTTAAATCACAGAAGTTGGAAAAGGGACCCTGGGGAATAAAGAAATTGAAGGAGTTCACACAGCAGATAGATACCATCCAGAACAGGTTCCAAGCCCTGTTATTTGCTAGAGACAAGCATATTCTTGCCAGAAGCCACACTCCCAGTGCCCCTGTGACATTCAGACCTGAACCAGGCATACAGGAGAAGATATAAGTCTCTCTCTCTCTCTTTCTTTCTTTATTTTTTGAGAAGACAGGGCTTCTAATGGGGACAGATGCTGACTGGGAGCAGCCCAAAGTGAAACACACTTCCTGTTCTCAGCTGTGCCACTCCTCCTTGTGTCTGCACTGGATGCCCAGCCCTGGAAGAGGGGCACTGAGCAGGCACCTGGACTGAACAGGAGTCTTTGGCTGTAGGCTGCAGTCTAGTTGGGACTTTTTGGCAATCCTAGTCACAAAAGGGCTTCCCTGGTGGCTCAGATGCTAAAGAATCTGCCTGCAATGCAAGAAACCTGGGTTCAATGGCCAGGGTAGGGAAGATCCCCTGGAGAAGGGAATGGCAACCCACTCCAGTCACAAAAGGAGGAACACTGCCCTCAGCCTCTCAGAGACATTTATTCATACTGAGATCAACATCACTTCCTCTCATAATGCCTGGGCCATGGCCCCAGTCATCTTCTGTCCTGAAGTGCCCTGCTCATTCCAGGCAAACGCAGGATGAATGAAAATGTCCGCGAAGCCTGTCTCTCAAAGACAAAGCCTTCAACAGAAACTAGAGGGTGCAGCAGCATGCCATCCTAGTACACCATCACTTGTTGTAGGAGCACCCAGAAGCCTGAACCCCACTTCAGGGAAGCTGGTGAAGAAGGGGCTGATGTGTGACCATATAGCCCTGCCCAGGGTGCAACTGAATGTTCCTTCTCCAGCATCACTAACTAAGTCAGATTTTCAGGTGTACCTTTCTTATCTGGGATTCTGTGGGCCAGAACTGTGTTGCCACAATTTATGATTCCAGAAGAATGTGCACATATTCTCCAGCACTGCAGACACTAGATTGAAAATGGGGCTAGAAGGGGTGGTGTGAGTATGTCTTTGAAAATCTGAATGTGTCGGGGTAGGGAGACCCCTTGGCCTTGGGAAGACTCTGGTCCATAAGGTACTTGGCATCTCTATCCAGATGGGGAGAGTTTAAGGGACTTTCTAAGTTCATGTGCTTTCAGACCTGCCAAGGGGAATAGTTATGATCAGACTCCCTACTTCCTTCTCCACTTTCCTTAAACTTCCTTTCACCCTACTTACCTAATACCTTCAACCTAAAAAAACTTGAGTCTGACAAGAAGTGTCTTAGCAAACTGTATAATCTTCACGAACTTACAAACCCTCTCCATTTCCTCCTCAGTAACTAAAATACACTGCCGAGGATGTCAATATAATATGGGAGGGGATCATCTCAAAGGGAAGAAACAGATGTAGGCTATAAGGACAAGATCTCCACACACTATCAGAGAGGGAAGAAGTTTGAATCTGGAACTGAAGACAGTCTGGGGAAATATCACTAACGACAAATCAGATACAAGGATATCTTGGCAACAAGCATGAATGTACCACCAAGTTCCTTCATTTCATCCCTTCCAACTTCCAAATCTTCCCCTCTGAGGACGCTTATGGAATTTGAGGATGGAATTGAACATATGGAAGGAAAATGCAAAACAGGCTCCACCAGGCACCAGATACCTCTTGGGAAAATTTAACCACATGAAACATCACTGGGGATCCCTTAAAGCTTACAGTCCTCCTCCTAGAGACAGCATAGGGCAAGTAGGCGAGTAGGCAAAGGGGAGAAGGGTCTCACCTGTTCCGGCCCCTGGAAGCAGATGCGGCAGAGTGGGGTCCTCATGCCACTGTCCAGGCTGCTGCCCAGTGAGTAGCGATCCTCAGCCTTCCCTTTACAGAAGTCATCTGATGAGGCACTGCTGAGCAGCGAGACAGGTGGCTCTGTGGCTGGGCCACCCCAGTCATCTTCCACAGAAGGTTGCAAAGGCGGTGGAGGTGGCAGGGGAGGGGTCTCCCTGCTCACCCCTTCTCTAGGGCCCCTCCAGCCTGCCCACCCCCCGGCACCCAGAGCCGGAAGGGTGTTGTTGTTGGCCGCCAAACCAGGGGGCTGGGGTTCCCCGTGCATGGGCAGGGGCGCTGGAGGGGGGCGCCGCAGGAGGAAAACCTTCAGGTCATTGAAGAGCATACGGCAGCGGCACTTGAGTAGACCCTGGTGGCGCAACATCTGGGGAGCTGGGGTGCACAATCCACAGCGGTACCAGGCACAGCAGCACCACCACCACCAGAGCAGCCCACTCAGGGGCATCAGCATGTGCCCAGTGGAAGCAGAGGGCCCAGTAGGGGCAGGTGGAGTCTTTGCGGAGGATAGGATGGTCTGGGGGGTCCACAGTGTATCTGTGTTATGATGGAGGGAGTCTTTGTTCTTGCTGGCTCCTCTTATATCCCCTCCAAGTAGCAAATAAATGACTCCCAGGACTGGCAACTGAGAGTTACTGGTCCTGAACTCTACCTGGACAGTCCAAAAAAAATCATCTTGCCCCTCCTACCTCTACCCAAACCTTAAGCTTTCAGCGTGTCTCCCTCTTTGCTTTTGACCTGGTAGCACTGGTACAGGCAGGGGGATAGAAAAAAAAGTTGAGGATGGGCTGTTAGGGCCTTGAGATCAAAGTCTGACTGTTAGAAAGTTCCCTGGGAAGAGGCTTATTGGGTTTTTCTCAAATTCCCAGGGAGTGGGAAATTTCTTCATATAAAAGGGTGAGGAAGTTTATCAATAAAATTTGGAGTGGACTGAGCTGGGCTTAGAGCAAACTAGCTCAGTGAAGAATTGAGGACTGCATGTGCTAGAGAGAAAAGAGAGTTTCCCTTAGGTAGCAGGAGGTTGGTTTTGAGGGCCTGGGGGAGGTGAGGAGGGGAAGAGAGGAGGTTGGGAGAAGTTTTAATTCTCCTGGGCAGAAAACTGGGGCAATTAACCTCCAGAAGCACCAGAGTTGCTTTTAAGAGAGCAGTGGGTGGTGGGGAAAGGATCCAGGTGATACTGGGCAAGGGGCTTGTGCTTTGCCTCTGCAGCGGAAGGGCTGCACAGAAGAGGGGAAAGCCAATTAGGAGAAGAGAGGTGGGAAAATCAGGGACTGGGGACGGGGAAAAAAAGGGGGAAAACAGAAAAGATCGTTTAACCCTTGCAGAGCCACCTCCTTCCTGAGCGTTAAGATCCTGGCTAGAGGAAGGGTGTGTGTTTGGGGAGTGGGAGGCAGTGGAGCAGAGATAAGGGGTAGAGAAGAGGGGCGTGCGTGTGGGAGAGAACTAGGGGGAGTAGTTACATGATCAGAACCCCCTTGCCCAGCCCTGTGGCAGTCTGTAAACCCTCGGCCCCCTTCCCTGGCTCCATCAAAGGTCCCTTGGGGCGAGGGGCAAGGGGCGGTAGAAGGGCAGGTCCGGGCGGGTGAGTGGCCTCGCCTTCTCGGGTTGCTCCTCTGGGCCGCTGTCGCCCTCCTTCTCTCTTTCCGGATCTGCCTGCGGCCACCGATGCTGCTGTGGCGGCGGCGGAGACTGCTTGTCGGTGGCGTCCGGGTGTCTCCGGGGCGGGGGCCGCTCCGGCTCGTCCTCTGGCTGCAGCTCGCCGTCCGAGGCGGCCAAGACTCCCGGCTTCATGATCCTCCGCCTCCTCCTCCTTCCCGGGGGGCCAGCTCTGAGCCCCCGCGCCCAGGCAGCGCTGCCATGCAACCAGAGGCGAGGCAGGCGTAGGGGTGGGGGCGGCTGGGGAGTGAGGAGTAAGGGTAATAAAAAATGAAATAATACTAGTGAAATAAGAATAATTCGGTTCTCAAATAATCAGGAAAGAGCGCTTCTAGAGGGGTGGGGGCGGAGAAGGGCGGCTACCGGGTCTTCACGGCAGCTCTGCCCCTGCTACCCCCACCAAGGGCGGCCTCGGTCGGCTCTCTGCGCGCCTCCCCCCCCCAACCCTTCCCTCCTCTCCGCTGCCTCTAGCTGGCTGGGCTCGCTGTTGCTACCTCTCTTCGTAGAAGCAACGAGGTAAGGCTTGTTTGCAGTACCAGCTAAGGGTGGGGAGGGGGGAACGAAGCAGCGTGGCCGAGGTGGGAGGTAGCCAGCACTTGGCTCCGGCTGGGTCCTCGCGACTCCCCAAAAACCATGTATAAATATATCTCTTTGAAAAGGCGAGAGGAAGCAAATCAGATTCCAGGCTGCTGCCAGGTGTTGTCTCGTCTTCCGCCGTTGCTCAGCACCCGCCCGCCGCGACTGCTGCCCCCTTGGCTCAGTTCCCAAAGGGGTGGTGCTGGAAGGGAGGTGGCAGGCGGTGAGCTGACCGTCCGAGGTCTGGAAGCAAGGTTCCTGGAGCAGAGAATCTGCTCTCAGCTCTCTCCGCCGCCGCTGCTGCATTCAGCACCCTAGGCGAGTGGACAGCTCCCACCCAGACCCAGAGCGTCACGCAAGTGGGGGCCTGACGCAGACGCCGGGGAGGGATTGAGGAGGGAAAGAGACTAGGGGGAGAAGGAGAGAGGGGAGAAGGGAAGCACTGTTCGAGGGAAGGGGATGGGGAGGGACCAGGCGAAAAGGAAGGAAGGAGAAGGAGGGATTTAGGAAGGAAAGGAGGAGGGAGCAAAGTGGTGGAAGAGAGAGAAAGGCAAGTGGGGTGCAGGGGAGCATTCAGGTACTAACTCGTACATTTGCCCCCAGCTTGGGAGAGTGTATCAGTGTGGATGGCACAGCTATAGAATTTCTTCCCGCTGTACACTGTTACTGCCCCCTCAACCCACATACACAGAGACTTCTACATCTCAACCAGAGTCCCATTTCCCTGCTCATATAAACATTTTAAGCAGATACCAGTCTGCAAACTTTGAAAGACAGAAATTTTTGTGATTCTTGCACTGATGCTGGGACTTGATGGAGACTAAGTCCCTCACATGACTAGGAACTCATGAGAAGAAAATATTTCTAACAGGGAGAGATGCTAACACCATTTTTGCCAGTTTTTTTCTAGAATATAAATTTCTAGACAGAAATTTTTCTGGGTCCATTTAAATTCTATGTGCCTAGGTCAGTGATGGCATGTGGTAGGTACTTAATACATATTTGTTGAATGGATTATGACCACTTTCACCAAAGTCATTTGTGTTAGTTGCTCAGTCATATCTGACTCTGCAACCCCATGGACTGTAGCCTGCTGGGCTCCTCTGTCCGTGGAATTTCCCAGACAAGAATACTGGAATGGATTGCTATTTTCTTCTCCAGGGTATTTTCCTGACTCAGGGATTAAACCCAGGTCTTCTTAACTGCAGGTAGATGCTTTACCATTGGAGCCATCAGTTCAGTTCAGTCGCTCAGTCGTTTCCAACTCTTTGTGACCCCATGAACTGCCGCACGCCAGGCCTCCCTGTCCATCACCAACTCCCGGAGCTCACCCAAATTCATGTCCATCAAGTCGGTGATGCCACCCAGCCATCTCATCCTCTGTCGTCTCCTTCTCCTCCTGCCCCTAATCCCTCCCAGCATCAGTGTCTTTTCCAACGAGTCAACTCTTCGCATGTGGTGGCCAAAGTATTGGAGTTTCAGCTTTAGCATCAGTCCTTCCAGTGAACACCCAGGGCTGATCTCCTTTAGGATGGACTGGTTGGATCTCCTTGCAGTCCAAGGGACTCTCAAGAGTCTTCTCCAACACCACAGTTCAAAAGCATCAATTCTTCAGCACTCAGCTTTCTTCACAGTCCACTCTCACATCCATACATGACCACTGGAAAAACCATAGCCTTGACTAGACGGACCTTTGTTGGCAAATAATGTCTCTGCTTTTGAATATGCTGTCTAGGTTGGTCATAACTTTCCTTCCAAGGAGTAAGCATCTTTTAATTTCATGGCTGCAATCACCATCTGCAGTGATTTTGGAGCCCAAAAAAATAAAGTCTGACACTGTTTCCATTGTTTCCCCATCTATTTCCTATCAGGGAAGCCTAAAACCATCATTACTCCAAGCCATAGACCTCTTTCAATTGTAATCATAAGAATCCAGAGTGATATTACAGCCTCATCTTAACCAATGTCTCCAGCTTCCCCTCTATTTGAGCCTTTCACTGAGCCACTGACAAGAAATAATTTGAGATGGATGTTAATTTCCTCTCTTATTTCTACTTCTGACTCATGTCATCCTACTCCATCCTTCTCAATGAGTTGCTAGTGAATAGAAAAGTGTCCTTAAATGTGAAGAAAAAGGAAAATTTAAAGTGGTCTGTACAAATACTCAGTACTTAGCAGCTGTGGGCTTTGGTCATTTAAAACTTAGGATTTCTTTCTTGTCTTTCCTCATAACTAATCCCTCTGTCTTTAGCCTCCATGCATGTGTGTGTGTGCGTGCACACACACACACACACACACAGCCAAGGTCATAGACTTGGACAAACTATCCCAATGAGTCATCTCCTTTAAAAATGCTGGAGCCATAGACAGAGTAGCATGCAAAAACCTCTGTTTCAAAATATCATTGACAGCCCTATGAGTCACCAGAAAACTATCCCTTTGCTGCCATCTCCTTCAATGATTCTTTCCTACAGGTTCTAAGGAGCAAGGATGTAAGTATGGGTCTTGGTTAACCCGGGGTGGCTACTTGCTTGAATTGTGCCTCAGAACCCACCACAGATGCTGACACCTGGGCCAAGGTGAGTAGTTGGAAGAGGATGGTGCTGTTAACAACTCCAAAATAATATGTATTTTATTGATATGAACATGACTACTGTGCTACAGAAAAGATTTTCTTTGCTTAAAAAAATCCATCTTATCTCAAAGAAAATTCTCTGTGCTCCACATTACCTTGTGCTTGCCTCTGACATTGTGCAAATTAGTCTTTAATAATGATTTCATCATATATTCGACTTCCCTGATGGCTCAGAGGGTTAAGCATCTGTCTACAATGTGGGAGACCCGGGTTTGATCCCTGGGTTGGGAAGTTCCCTGGAAAAGGAAATGGCAATCCACTCCAGTACTATTGCCTGGAAAATCCCATGGACAGTGGAGCCTGGTAGGCTATAGTCCATGGAGTCGCAAAGAGTCAGACACGACTGAGCGATCTCCCTTTATAAGACTCAGAAATCCTTGAAGGCAAGAATCCTTGAAGGCACTTAAAGTCTTCTGGGTGATCAAGAAAATGAATGTTTCAGAAAATTTTAAATTGTTTTTAAATTAAAAATAAATAAAAATTAAAAAGAAAATGAACAACGAGTGATGGATGGCCTTTTTGTTTCAGTGAAGCTATCATATTTTTCCTCTTTATCCTATGCACACCTATGTGAATGCTCTCATACATGACTGAATATCTGTTTTACCCAAAACTGAGTTTCAGGATTTTATGCCAATAAAACACTGGTTCCAAGTATGTCATGGAAATAAATTGGGGCAGGAGATACAAAAGCCATAAGAAGCTTTACTCAGAGTCATTGAAAGGGGTGATATCCATAAGAAGACTGTCTTTTCCAGCTCTTCCACTGACAGCAAAAAAGATTTCTAGAAACAGAAAGCTGCTAAGGGTGGGAAGCAACAAGACTGTTTTCAAAAAACCTGGAAAGCTTGAAAGTTCTGTTTTGAACATAATGTAAATCTTGAAAAATGCCTCACTGAGTCAGATTCTTCTGATACTGATGATGAAACAGTAGTTGTGAGCCCCTTAAGAATTAAAGTCATAGATCAATGGGTCTCCATTTAAGCATTCAAAAAAAACATTTACTAAACACCAATTATAAGTAAGGCATTGTGTTGGAAGATGTGGGGAACATAAAAATGAATTGATTGAAACTGCATCCTTTAAGGTCTAGTACTATAAACTTATACAAAATCATAATATAAGTTATAAAGTAATAAATACTACAAAGGTATTCAAATTTTGAAAAATGTTTAGAAATAGGTGGTAATTAATGCTTACACCCTGGCAGCAGTTAGGAGAGGTGGGAGGAGGTGGAGATGCCAGAGCTGTAGGAAAGCTTTTTTTTAAGAAGTGACATTTGAACTGAGTTAATATGTAGAATTCAGAGGAGGGAAGTATACTTCTGGCAATGGGAATGCTGAAATACTTTGATTCTTCCATTTGCCTGGAGTGGAAGTTGCTTGAAGGTAAGTAGCTAGAAGTAAAGTTAGAAAGGTAGACTGAAGCCACATTACAGAAGGCCCTGAATGCCACTCTGGGAGAAGATTTATTCATTGACCAGGTACTTGTTTTAATGGTTTTAAAGATTTGGAGCTGAAGGTGAAGGGCAGAAATAAACTTTATCTCTTAGCAGGTTAATTAACTGGATGGGATTTCACTGCTAACAGGTGAGAAGCAATCAATATTTTTCATTTCACGCCAGAAAGTTCTCAGCTCCTTAATAGATTTATTCTTTTAAACGAGGTTGTTTTCAGATATATTTCATTACATACAGGGATGCTGGGGGTCATATGAATTAAAAGAGTAGAAGAATGAGAGGCTCAAAGGAATAGTCTTCAGGAAGAAATATTAGGAGATGCAGAGATTCAGAAAAGACTTATTGCAGAGGCCATTGCACTTTTTTCAGCAACCAGGGGAGCCCTAAAGGGATGCCATCTAGTAGCTATTGTTTCTTTTCCTAGACAGAGTACTCAGGGTGGAAGGCATTTTACAGAGGCTAGGGGGAAAAAGATTAGGTGACTCTGTGCCTAAGATCTGATAGCAAAGTAAGGGCTAGAACTTACACATCTTCTAATCCTCAATACAGTTTGCTTTCCACTAATTCAGTTTAAATACATGCTGCTGCTAAGTCACTTCAGTCGTGTCCAACTCTGTACGACCCCATAGATAGCAGCCCACCAGGCTCCCCCATCCCTGGGATTCTCCAGGCAAGAATACTGGAGTGGGTTGCCATTTCCTTCTCCAATGCATGAAAGTGAAAAGTCAAAGTGAAGTCGCTCAGTCGTGTCTGACTCTTAGCGACCTCATGGACTGCAGCCTTCCAGGGTCCTCCGTCCATGGGATTTTCCAGGCAAGAGTACTGGAGTGGGGTGCCATTAAATACATAGTCCCTTTATAATTCCTCAAGAATAATTGCAGAATTACTGTTATCATGCAGATTATTAATAGCTATCATATACCAAGCCACACATCTTTTGCAAATGTACTTATTAAAAATAGAAATTCCTTTATGTGGCAGCCTGGATGGGAGGGGAGTTTGGGGGATAATGGATACATGTGTATGTATGGCTGCGTCCCTTTGCTGTCCACCTGAAACTACATTGTTAATTGGCTATACTCCAATATGAAATTAAAAGTTAACAATTTTTTTAAAATAGAAATTCTTAAGAGCCACCCCAAGTCTACTGCACATGAATTTCTTGGGGAGGAACCTGAGAATCTGCATTTTAACAAGTGCCTTGCCCAAGTGACTTTTTGATCCTCAAAACTCCTTAGGCGGTAGGTATTTTCCATACTTTGTGAATGAGAAAACCAAAGCTCAGAAAAACAAAGTTTAAAGTTAAATACAGTTGGTGATCAGCAAAAGCAAGATTCTGATTGAGGCCTAAAGTGTATGTTCTTCTTATGATGCAACATCGCCTTTTAAATTAAGCTTCTAAGGGCCATATAGAATCCCCATATACTTATTGTCTGTCATACTGTGTCCCATGTCAAAAGATAGTTCAAAATGAGGGCTAAGGTGTGGCAGGCAGCTTCTAAAAGGGGCCCTAATGCTCCCCACTTCCTGGTACTCATGCCCTTGTATAGGAGTGTGGGCTGGACTTAATGACTAGTTTCTAATAAATAGAATATAGTCAAAGTGATGGAATGTCACTTCAGAGATCAAGACTGTGACTTGCCTCTTGCTGTCATTCTCTCACTGGCTCTCCTCACCTGCTCACTCTGATGGAAATCAGATGCAACATTGTGAGGTGCACCATGGAGAGGCCCATGTGGCAAGGAACTGAGGACAGACAGCCTCCAGCCAATAGCCAGGAAAGGAACCACGGCCCTGAGTCCAACAGCCCACAAGGAACTGATTGCCAATAATCACATGAGTGGGCTTGGAATCAAGTCCTTCACCAGCTGAGCCTTGAGTCTGGCTAACATCTTGATTACAGCCTCATGAAAGAACCTGAGGACCCAACTATGCTATGCTATGCTAAGTCACTTCAGTCATGTCCGACTCTGTGCAACCCCATAGATGGCAGCCCACCAGGCTCCCCCGTCTCTGGGATTCTCCAGGCAAGAACACTGGAGTGGGCTGCCATTTCCTTCTCCAATGTATGAAAGTGAAAAGTGAAAGTGAAGTCGCTCAGTCGTGTCCGACTCTTAGCGACCCCATGGACTGCAGCCTAACAGGCTCCTCCGTCCATGGGATTTTCCAAGCAAGAGTACTGGAGTGGGGGTGCCATTGCCTTCTCCGGAGGACCCAACTAAGCTGTGCCTGAATTCCTGACTGATGCAAACTGTGAGATAAATGTAGTTGTTTTAAGCCCTCTCTCTGTTGTCACAACCCCCACTCCAACACACATCTATAGAGACATTTGCCTCTCAACCAAAGTCCATTTCCCTGCTTGTAAGCATTTTGAGTTGATATTCACCTTCAAGTCTTGGAAGAGATGAAGTTAAGGAATCTTTCATTTGAACTTCGGCACTTGGTGGAGACTAATTCCCTCAGGACTAAGAACTCTTGAAAAGGAAATGTTTCAAACAGGGAGTGAGTTGCTAGGATCATTTCCTTCCATTTCCTCTTCTAGAATTTAAGCTCCATGGGGCAAGGGAGGGTTTTGCTTTGTCTTGTTTTAATGTTTTGGCTTTGGTCCATTTTGATCCCATGTGCTTAGGTCAGTGATGACATGTAGTAGTAGCTGCTCGATACATATTTGCTGAATGGATTATGACCACCCTGACCATCAGCATAGCCATTGTTACCATGACTCTTTCAATTGTGGATTTTAAGAACCTAGAGTAATATTACAGCCCCAGCTTAACCAATATCTCAGCCTCCTTGTCCAATAAGGAGTAATAAGGAATAATTTGAGACACTAATAAGGAATAATTTGAAATGGAAATTTTCTCTCCTATTCGTGCTCATGACTCATGTTACTTTACCCTATTTCTCTCAAGGGGTTTCTAGTGAGCAGAAAAGTGTCCCCAAATGTTAGAAGCATATTAAGTTTTGGAGTAATTTGTTCCATAGCAATTGGTAACTCATACATAGGGCACTCAGTAATGGTGCCTGTGATTTCTGTGCCCCAAAGCACTCTATTCTGACCTCAGATGGAGAGTTTGATCATTCACAAGACAATGCAAGTGTCCATGTGAGAGATCACCAGGAAAAAGAACTGTTTGGGTATGCTTCATTGATAGGCTGAACTTAAGACCTGGGAGAATGCCTCTTAAGCCTTAGTGTGCTTTAAAGATCAGCTTGACTGCATGCTAAGTCGCTTCAGTTGTGTCCAACTCTTTGCAACACTAGGGACTGTAGCCTACTAGGCTTCTCTGTCCATAGGATTTTCCAGGCAAGAATACTGGAGTGGGTTGCCATGTCCTACTCTAAGGGATCTTCCTGACTCAGGGATTGAACCCACATGTCTTATGTCTCCTACATTGGCAAGTGGGTCCTTTACCACTAGTGACACCTGAGAAGCCCAAAGATCAGCTTGGGGGCTTGTTTACAGTGCAGATTCCCTGGGTCGATTCTCATCCAGAGATCTTGACTTAATATGTCCAGTATGAGGCTTGGGTTGCATCTTTTTGTCTAGTTCCTCTTGAGCTCCCCTGTGCAGAACACTGGCTTAGAAGACAAAGTTCAGAGTCAGGACCTCACCTTCCCACCATCAGCTGCCATGTGAGCAGGGCTGGCCATTCCCTGGCTCTGAGTGGATAATTCTTCTCCAGACAAGAGTGAGTTAAGAGCAAGTTTCAAATCAATATCAGAAAAAGGCAACACAGTGATATGGAAAAGGTGCCAAGAAAAGATTTGTGCATTTACCACTGGAATCTAGACCATTGTTGGTGACAGGAATTCAGTAGGAAGCAAGATAGATGAAGATTTTGCTGTCACAAAGTTCACATCCTAGTGTGGAAAGCAGATAAATAGACAAATAAATAAAACAAGTAATTTCATACGGTGATAAGTGCTATAAAGAAACTTAACAGGGTAATGTGATAGGGAATGACTCACTAGCACATGTATTGACTGGAAGGAAATAGGTGGTGAAGACAGGGGAGGCTTCCTGATTTTAGACCAAAGAGATGAAATGGAACTAATGATGCAAACATCTGGGGTAGAATGTTCCAATCAGAGAAGTCAGCAAGCACAGAGCTTGAAGTGGAAATGATGTAGCATGTTAGGGGAACAGACTGAAGGCAGGTGTGACTGGAGATGAGGGAATGAGTGGCGGGGTGATGGAAAATGAAATCAGAGAGGAGGACAAGAATCATGTCATGCAGAGTCCTGAAACAATGGTGAAAGATTGCATTAAATTCTAAGTGAGCTGGGAAGCCACTGAAAAATTTTAAGTAATGGATTTCCATTTTTTAAAAGGTCACTCTGGTTGCTAAGTAGGGAGTGGATTGGATGTCTACCATTTCTTGAACAATATGTTAGACACCATGCTGAATACTTTATATGCTTTGTCTTATTTAATCTTCACAAGAAATTTATTGGTTAAATAATATTTTTCCCATTTTAAAAGAGAGGGAACTGAGGCTCAGAGAGTTCAGTAACTTGCCCAAGATCAAACAGTCAGTGTGTGGTTGTGGTGGTTAATAACAATGGTCACCAATATTTCTGATTCTCTTCCCCTTCCTGGATACATGTAAAACTATACTTCCCACCTCCCTTTGCAACTGCGCAGGGTTTTGTGGATGATGTTGCCAATGGATTGTGACTTCAAGTGACAAGATATTCCTGGGATGACACATTGCAGAGCTGGCATGTGGTCCTCAGTGCCTGATTTCTTTGTCACTGAACTCACAGGAGCATGTGACGAGATGGGTGTGCCATGAGTCCAAAGCAGCCTGGACCACGGAGCCACTGCATGAAGGCAGCTGCCTTGCAGAGTCACTGAGACTTGCAATGTCTTGCTGAGAAGACCAAACAAACTTTCATTGTGTTGAGAAACTGAAAATGTGGTGCTGTTTGTTATTTCAGCATAATGTAACCTGTCTTGACTGAAGTATCCTTAACTACTAGGCAATACTGCTTCTCCTTACCTCAATATTCAGGAGACCTCTTAGATAAAGTCATGGCCTTGGAAAGATGAGAGAAAAAGGACCTAAGGAAAATATGTAATCCTCATGAGGACAACTACTGGAGAAATAAAAGAGGAAAGCGATCAGCAGAAAATCATGCTTGTGTTTCTTTTGCCTACTACATCAATCAAAAAATAATAAAGAAGACAAAAAAGAGGATTTCTTAGAAAAAATATTTATAGTTAGGGCATAAGAGTTTTTGCTCATGACTAAGAAATCTGAGGCTATGGTTTTTCCAGTGGTCATGTATGGATGTGAAAGTTGGACTGTGAAGAAAGCTGAGCACTGAAGAATTGATGCTTTTGAACTGTGGTGTTGGAGAAGACTCTTGAGAGTCCCTTGGACTGCAAGGAGATCCAATCAGTCCATTTTAAAGGAGATCAGTCCTGGGTGTTCTTTGGAAGGAATGATGCTAAAGCTGAAACTCCAATACTTTGGCCACCTGATGCAAAGAACTGACTCATTGGAAAAGACTGATGCTGGGAGGGATTGGGGGCAGGAGGAGCAGGGGATGACAGAGGATGAGATGGCTGGATGGCATCACCGACTCGATGGACACGAGTTTGGTTGAACTCTGGGAGTTGGTGATGGACAGGGAGGCCTGGCGTGCTGTGATTCATGGGGTTGCAAAGAGTAGGACACGACTGAGCGACTGAACTGAACTAAACTGAAGAAATTAATTGTGGCTGCTCCTCTTTGAAAAATAATTTTGCAAACCATCTCTAGGGAAGAATAAATGGAAATGCTTTCTGCTTTGGAAGAAAAGCTCTAAACTACCTCCCTTCCACCTGTGAGCAGGACAGAACCTCCATTTGGGTCGCTGTCCCCTTTGTGGCCCACTTCTTGGATCAATAAAGAGAATTTTTGGGGACTTCCTAGGTGGTCCAGTGGTTAAGACTCCGCCTTACATTACAGGGAACAGGTTCGAACCCTGGTCAGAGAACTAAGATGCCATGGAGTAACTAAGCCCACATGCCTCAACTACGGAGCCTGCATGCCACAACTAGGGAGTCCACGTGCCCCAATGAAAGATTCCACATGAGGCAACAAAGACCCCCTGTGCCACAACTAAGACCAAACACAGCCAAATAAATATATACATAAATGTTTATTATTTAAAATATTTATTATTGCTAGTTTAAGACTGTCTGTTAATCTTAACCTCCTTCTCCTTTCAGCTTTATATCACTCATCATTCCCAAATCCTGAGGATTGACAAACCATGTCTGCACGTCTAAGTTTGCAAAGAACTCAGATAATGAGGCCAGCGTCCCCATATCTAAAGGCATTTTATGTAATGAATTAGTCTCCCATGGGCTTCCCTGGTAGCTCAGCTGATAAAGAATCCACTTGTAATGCAGGAGACCCTGGTTTGATTCCCGGTTCAGGAAGATCTCCTGGAGAAGGGATAGGCTACCCACTCCAGTATTCTTGGACTTCCCTAGAGGCTCAGCTGGTAAAAAATCTGCCTGCAATGCAGGAGACCTGGGTTCAATCCCTGGGTTGGGAAGATCTCCTGGAAAAGGGAACAGCTACCCACTCTAGTATTCTGGACTATATAGTCCATAGAATTGCAAAGAGTGGAACACGACTGAATGACTTTCACTTAGTTGCTTTCAGTTCAGTTCAGTTCAGTCGCTCAGTCATGTCCGACTCTTGGCAACCCCATGAATCGCAGCACGCCAGGCCTCCCTGTCATGTTAAGACTTTCACTTAAGGTTACAGGATATCTGAGTTTAAAGAGATTACATTGGAAACCAAGATACTAAAAATGACCTCATTTTCTTTACTTAAAAATATAATAATACTTTCTACCAGAAAAAAAGAAAGGAAAAATAAAAAAGGATTGACCAAGAAGGTGGCACCTATTGCCCACATATTCATATACCTATGGATGAGAATACAGAGTGCCTGGTCTTATCCACATTCCCAAGCATGTCTACAAACTGGGAACAACTATGGGAGGATTTGCTAATTAGCATCATGTTTACACATTTATTGTCAACTTTAATTACTTGTTTATTAGAACAGAGGCTTCCCTGTTTATTACCATCATTATGGTGTGTCAGTAAGAGATAACGTTTTCGAATTTCACAAGTATGTGTGAATTGCACAGATCTTGCCAGCCCTAGCTAGGACTGCCAGTGAAAATGCTCAGAGAAGATCATTCTCAAGGAGGCACAGAATCTAATATTCACTAATAAGGAGTTATCTTGCCTCAAAGAACTGCAAACTTTCCCCCAAGCAAGGGATTTGCAGCAAGATCCTTCTTACTTCAGTTCAGTTGCTCAACCATGTCCGACTCTTTGCAAACCCATGGACTACAGCATGCCAGTCCTCCCTGTCCATCACCAATTTCCAGGGTTTACTCAAACTCATTCCATTGAGTCAGTGATGCCATCCAACCATCTCAGCCTCTGTCGTCCCCTTCTCCTACTGCCTTCAATCTTTCCCAACATCAGGGTCTTTTCCAATAAGTCAGTTCTTTGCATCAGGTGGCCAAAGTATTGGAGTTTCAGCTTCACCATCAGTCCTTCCAATGAACATTCAGGACTGATTTCCTTTAGGATGAACTGGTTGGATCTCCTTGCAGTCCAAGGGACTCTCAAGAGTCTCCTCCAACACCACAGTTCACAAGCATCAATTCTTAGGTGCTCAGTTTTCTTTATAGTCCAACTCTCACATCCATACATGACCACTGGAAAAACCATAGCCTTGACTAGATGGACCTTTGTTGGCAAAGTAATGTCTCTGCTTTTGAATATGCTATCTAGGTTGGTCATAACTTTCCTTCCAAGGAGTAAGTGTCTTTTAATTTCATGGCTGCAATCACCATCTGCAGTGATTTTGGAACCCAAAAAAATAAAGTCAGCCACTGTTTCCACTGTTTCCCCATATATTTGCCATGAAATGATGGGACCAGATGCCATGATCTTAGTTTTCTGAATATTGAGTCTTAAGCCAACTTTTTCACTCTCCTCTTTAACTTTTATCAAGAGGCTCTTTAGCTCTTCTTCGCTTTCTGCCATAAGGGTGGTGTCATCTGCATATCTGAGATTATTGATATTTCTCCCGGCTATCTTGATTACAGCTTGTGCTTCATCCAGCCCAGGTTTCTCATGATGTACTCTGCATATAAGTTAAATAAGCAGGGTGACAATATACAGCCTTGACGTACTCCTTTCTCTATTTGGAACCAGTCTTTGTTCCATGTTCAGTTCTAACTGTTGCTTCCTGACCTGCATACAGATTTCTCAAGAGGCAGGTGAGGTATTCTGGTATTCCTATCTCCTTCAGAATTTTCCACAGTTTATTGTGATCCACACAGTCAAAGGCTTTGGCATAGTCAATAAAGCAGAAATAGATGTTTTTCTGGAACTCTCTTGCTTTTTCCATGATCCATCGGATGTTGGTAATCTGATCTCTGGTTCCTCCGCCTTTTCCAAAACCAGCTTGAACATCTGGAATTTCATACTTCATGCACTGTTGAAGCCTGGCTTGGAGAATTTTTAGTATTACTTTACTCGTGTGTGAGATGAGTGCAATTGTATGGTAGTTTGAGCATTCTTTGGCATCGCCTTTCTTTGGGATTGGAATGAAAACTGACCTTTTCCAGCCCTGTGGCCACTGCTGAGTTTTCCAAATTTGCTGGCATACTGAGTGCAGCACTTTCACAGCATCATCTTTCAGGATTTGAAACAGCTCAACTGGAATTCCATCACCTCCACTAGCTTTGTTCGTAGTGATGCTTCCTAAGGCCCACTTGACTTCACATTCCAGGATGTCTGGCTCTAAGTGAGTGATTACACCATTGTGATTATATGGGTCATAAAGATCTTTTTTGTACAGTTCTTCTGTGTATTCCTGCCACCTCTTCTTAATATCTTCTGCTTCTGTTAGGTCCATACCATTTCTGTCCTTTATTGAGCCCATCTTTGCATGAAATATTCCCTTGATATCTCTAATTTTCTTTTTTTTAATTTTTTTAAATTTATTTATTTTAATTGGAGGCTAATTACTTGATATCTCTAATTTTCTTGAACAGATCTCTAGTCTTTCCCATTCTATTATTCTTTATATCTTTGCATTGATCACTGAAGAAGGCTTTCTTATCTCTCCTTGCTATTCTTTGGAATTCTACATTCAAATGGGTATATCTTTCTTTTTCTCCTTTGTTTTTCACTTGTCTTTTTTTCACAGCTATTGGTAAGGCCTCCTCAGACAGCCATTTTGCTTCTTTGCATTTCTTTTTCTTGGGGATGGTCTTGATCCCTGTCTCCTATACAATGTCATGAACCTCTATCTATAGTTCATCAGGCACTCTGTCTATCAGATCTAATCCCTTGAATCTATTTCTCACTTCTACTGTATAATCTTAATGGATTTTATTTAGGTCATACCTGAATGGTCTAGTAGTTTTCCCTATTTTCTTCTATTTAAGTCTGAATTTGGCAATAAGGAGTTAACAATCTGAGCCACAGTCAGCTCCCAGTCTTGTTTTTTCTGACTGTATAGAGCTTCTCCATCTTTGGCTGCAAAGAATATAATCAATCTGATTTCAGTGTTGGCCATCTGGTGATGTCCATGTGTAGAGTCTTCTCTTGTGTTGTTGGAAGAGGGTGTTTGCCATGACCAGTGTGTTCTCTTGGCAAAACTCTATTACCCTCTGCCCTGCTTCATTCTGTACTCCAAGGCTAAATTTGCCTATTACTCCGGGTGTTTCTTGACTTCCTACTTTTGCATTCCTTCTTAGCACTAATCCGAGCTTCTGTTGAGCAATGTTAGACAGTTCCTTGATATGTGTGTTCTTATTCCATTCTCTACAAAGGTCTGCATAGTCAAAGCTATGGTTTTTCCAGTAATCATGTATGGATGTGAGAGCTGGACAATAAAAAAAAGGCTGAGTGCTGAAGAATTGATGCCTTTGAACTGTGATGCTGGAGAAGACTCTTGAGAGTCCCTTGGACAGGAAAGAGATCCAACCAGTCAATCCTAAAGGAAATCAACCTTAAATCTTCATTGGAAGAACTGATGCTGAAGCTGAAGCTCCAATACTTTGACCACCTGAAGTGAAGAGCCGACTCATCAGAAAAGACCCTGATGCTGGGAAAGATTGAAGGCAGGAGGAGAAGGGGACAACAGAGGATGAGATGATTGGATGGCATCACTGACTCAATGAACGTGAGTTTGTACAAACTCTGGGAAGTGGTGAAGGACAGGGAAGCCTGGTGTGCTGCAGTCCATGGGGTCGCAAAAAGTTGGACACTGCTGAGAGACTAAACAACAACAAATTCCTTTCTCATCACAACTCTCTAACGTAGGGATCAGTGGTCCCATTTTCTAGATAAAGAAACTAAGACTCAGAAAGATCAAGTAGCTTGCACTGTGGGACATGCCTAGGATCCAGATCCAGGCCTTTCTTCCTACAAAGTCCGTGCTATATAGTCACGCATACACATCCATTTGTCACCTAAGTGTATTGGAAGAGAAGTTTGACTAGGCTAGTTTTTCTGGAGTACGTAAATACAGGGGTGTATATAAAGGGGATTGCTGAATGACAGGACCAGGAGAGAGAGATAGTCTTGAGATTAGAGAGGCAGAAGTGTGACAGCATGTTAAAGTAGGGAGATGGTGATTGGAACAGGTTGTATGATTTGTTGAGGAGGTTTCCCTGGTGGCTCATGCGGTAAAGAACCTGCCTGCAATGTGGGAGACCTGGGATTGATCCTGGGGTTGGGGAGATCCGCTGGAGGAGGAAACAGCTACCCACTCCAGTATTCCTGCCTGGAGAATCCCCATGGACAGAGGAGCCTGGCGGGCTATAGTCCATAGGGTCACAAAGAGTTGGACGTGACTGAGCAACTAAGCGCAGCACAGCATTTACTTATACACACTCACCTGCATAAATTTTAAATGGATAGTAAATAAAGTTCCTGAATCCAGTTCCTGTGTGTGTGTGTGTGTGTGTGTCTAGGTTTCACCACCACAACAAGCAGTTCTCTGACACCAGCAGGCTGTCTGAAAATACAACTCATTTCTGACATTATCTTCCTGGAGATAGCATTAAATGCCACAGGTAAAGGGCCCAGTCCCACAAGACTGCCTTCAGATGTCAGCCACATGTCTCTGTTGTTAACCATATTTTTGACTGACTGACTATACATCAGAGGTTTCCACAACCCCCTCCTAAGATTCAATTAATTTGCTAAGATCATTTACAGAACGCAGGGAAACCCACTTTTCATTGGCTTACTGATTTATTATAAAAAGGATGGTAAGAGATACAAACCAACAGCCAGAGACATAGAAGGCAAGGTATGGGGGAGGGGAAGGGAGCTTCCATGCCTTCCCCAGGGGCACATCTCTCCCCATATTTCTATGTATTACCAACCTCGCAGCTCTCCAAACCCCGCTTTTTTTTTTTTTTTTGAGTTTTAATGGAAGCTTCATTACTTAGTCATGATTGTTTAAATCCATTGGCCAATGGCATTGACTCAACGGCAAGGTTCTCTCCTCCCCAGAAATCGAGGGGTGGGACTGAAAATTCCAGCCCTCTGGTCACTTGTCTTCTCCTGGCAACCAGCTCCCACCCTTGGATAGGATCCAGCTCCCACCCTTGGATAGGATCCGAACCTTTTCTGAAGTGTTTACAGGAACTGAGGATGAGAGACCAAATATTATCCTGTTGCTATTATCACTCAGAAAATTCCAAGGGTTTATGGAGTTATGAGCAAGGAAGGGTGAATGATGACCAAATATCTGTGAGAAATAGCTCATATTTCATATCTCGTCTGATTGACCAAATTTTATCTTTCCTATAAATCACAACATGGCAGATAGCTTAAGGGATTTTGGCACACTTAGATCCTCATGTAACAACTTTCTGTCAATAACCACATCTGATCAGAAGGTATAGAAATGAGAACTACGGCAGGGACTGCAGATACAATTTTTTTAACTCCAGGTGACATTCTTTAGAACATGATGTTACAGCATGCACATGGATGGTTTCACGTTACATCTTCTTCTTATGATTTATAGAACTCAAATCTCCCTTAGTTTGGAAGGTCTATGAATCCAGATGTTCAAGGTGTATGAGATACAAGGTGACATAAACCAGGATGCAATGGGGCTTTCCTTGTGTTTATATTAATTCCAAAATTCCACATCACATCACAAGCACAGTTAAACTTTTGTGCTATCCCTGAAGGGGAGACGCGACATACCCTGTGAATTCCCCAGGTGAAAGAAGGTATATAAATTCAAGGTTTTATTATTGCTACATACGTATCTAAAAATCAATATTTCTATCTGTCTGGCTATCGATCTACA
The DNA here is from genome assembly GCF_029407905.1 of Bubalus kerabau. Classification (NCBI taxonomy): domain Eukaryota; kingdom Metazoa; phylum Chordata; class Mammalia; order Artiodactyla; family Bovidae; genus Bubalus; species Bubalus kerabau. The sequence goes on from NC_073626.1 coordinate 158,487,225, forward strand.
TGTGCACATTGGCTGGCCATTTAAAACAGGCTTTTAAAAAAGCCACATTGCATTAGCGAGCTCTCTGTTAAAATGGGTTATGCATATGTACATGGCTAGAGGTTACAGAGTGTGGGAATCATTGTATACTGTAAACCAGGGGAGTTTGTAGTATAAACACAGATTACCTTTCCATTTGGGGCTATGTTTGTATTTGTACATCTCTGATGCCCATAGTCACGTGTCACTCAAACAAGATAATATGTTACAAAGAGGATGGGTCAGTGGAGGGCTTTGTTTGCATGAGAACGAAAGCCCTCATGTGGGGCCAGATGTAGGGTGGACATATCAGAGGCACATCCAGAGGATCCTGGGGAATCTTCTGCTGAGATCACCTCCCCTTTTGTCCCAGCCTGACTCGGAGCAGGCAACTGCCCTCTCAGGACAATTGAGAAGCATATTCCGGCTATCATGTCAATGGTCCTCATTGTGGGCTTTATGAATATTTAATGACATCATTTGCCTTCCCAGAAAAAGAGCTCAGAGAAGGCTGCTCAGTCATAGGTATAAGCAGTGGGCAGCAAGGATGTGGTTGACATGGAGCAGGCTGGCTAGTCATTTCCTCTCCAGGAGCATCCCCAAACTGAAACCCCAACAGATGGCTCCAGGCTGAGGATGCGGCAGAGAGAGGACAGTGGTCAGGAGCTGTGGAGAGGAAGAGGACGTGCTGATCTAGCATCAGGTGACCACGGCATGCAGTGCGAGGGAAACCAGAGACTCATTTTCCACTCACATGTAAGAGTGTGGCTCAAATTCAGGTTACCATAGAGCACTTCATAGAATGGTAAATAAGAATGAACCACATTGCTCCTCTCATCCCAACCCAACATTTCACAAACTGGGAAACTGAGGCCCAGATTGTAACCAATCTCTGAAGTCATACAGCCGTTTAGCGGCCAAGCTGTTTATATATTCCATTTTTGGAATGGTTAGGTTATGCTGCAATAACAAACAGCACCACATTTTCAGTTTCTCAACACAATGAAAGTTTGTTTGACCTTTTCACCAAGTTAGTACCATTTCTAGGGACTCTGAAGGTCAGCTGCCTTCATGTAGTGGCTCAGAGGTCCAGGCTGCTTTGGTCTCATGGCACACCCATCTCGACACATGCTCCTGTGAGTTCAGTGACAAAGAAATCAGGCACTGAGGACCACATGTCAGCTCTGCAATGTGTCAGCCCAGGAGTACCTTGTTACTTGAAGTTACCATCAATTGGCAACATTATCCACAAAATTCTGAGCAATTGCAAAGAGAGATGGTAAATATACTTTTCCATGTATCCAGGAAGGGGAAGAGAGTCGGAAATATTGGTGACCGCTGTTATTAACCACCATAGCCACATAATGGCTGTTTGATCTTGGACAAATTACTGAACTCTCTGAACCTCAGTTCCCTCTTTTTCTAAATGGGGAAAATATTATCTAACCCATAAACTTGTTGTGTAGATTAAATGAGATAAAACATATTAAGTGGTTGACACGGTGTCTGAAGATATTAAGAAGAGGTGGCAAGAATACACAGAAGAACTGTACAAAAAAGATCTTCACAACCAAGATAATCAAGATGGTGTGATCACTCACCTAGACCCAGACATCCTGGAATGTGAAGTCAAGTGGGCCTTAGAAAGCATCACTACGAACAAAGCTAGTGGAGGTGATGGAATTCCAGTTGAGCTGTTTCAAATCCTGAAAGATGATGCTGTGAAAGTGTTGCACTCAGTATGCCAGCAAATTTGGAAAACTCAGCAGTGGCCACAGGGCTGGAAAAGGTCAGTTTTCATTCCAATCCCAAAGAAAGGCGATGCCAAAGAATGCTCAAACTACTGCACAATTGCACTCATCTCACATGCTAGTAAAGTAATGCTCAAAATTCTCCAAGCCAGGCTTCAACAGTGCATGAACTATGAAATTCTAGATGTTCAAGCTGGTTTTGGAAAAGGCAGAGGAACCAGAGATCAGATTGCCAACAACCGCTGGATCATGGAAAAAGCAAGAGAGTTCCAGAAAAACATATATTTCTGCTTTATTGACTATGCCGAAGCCTTTGACTGTGTGGATCACAATAAACTGTGGAAAATTCTGAAAGAGATGGGAATACCAGACCACCTGACCTGCCTCTTGAGAAACCTGTATGCAGGTCTGGAAGCAACAGTTAGAACTGGACATGGAACAAAGACTGGTTCCAAACAGGAAAAGGAGAATGTCAAGGCTGTATATTGTCACCCTGCTTATTTAATTTGTATGCAGAGTACATCATGAGAAACGCTGGGCTGGAAGAAGCACAAGCTGGAATCAAGATTGCTGGGAGAAATATCAATAACCTCAGATATGTAGATGACACTATCCTTATGGCAGAAAGTGAAGAGGAACTAGAAAGCCTCTTGATGAAAGTGAAAGAGGAGAATGAAAAAGTTGGCTTAAAACTCAACATTCAGAAAACGAAGATCATGGCATCCGGCCCCATCACTTCATGGGAAACGATGGGGAAACAGTGGAAACAGTGCCAGACTTTATTTTTGGGGGCTCCAAAATCACTGCAGATGGTGATTGCAGCCATGAAATTAAAAGACACTTACTCCTTGGAAGGAAAGTTATGACCAACCTAGATAGTATATTCAAAAGCAGAGACATTACTTTGCCAACAAAGGTCCGTCTAGTCAAAGCTATGTCTTTTCCAGTAATCGTATGAATGTGAGAGTTGGTCTGTAAAGAAAGCTGAGTGCCGAAGAATTGATGCTTTTGAACTGTGGTGTTGGAGAAGACTCTTGAGTCCCTTGGACTGCAAGGAGATCCAGCCAGTCCATCCTAAAGGAAATCAGTCCTGAATATTCATTGGAAGGACAACACTTAAGCTGAAACTCCAATACTTTGGCCACCTGATGCGAATAACTGACTCATTAGAAAAAACCCTGATGTTGGGAAAGATTGAAGGCAGGAGGAGAAGGGGACGAGAGAGGCTGAGATGGTTGGATAGCATCACTGACTCGATGGACACGAGTTTGAGCAAGCTTCAGGAGTTGGTGATGGACAGGGAGGCCCGCTGTGCTGCAGTCCATGGGGTTGCAAAGAGTCGAAGATGACTGAGCAACTGAACTGACTGAACTGAAGAAACAGGTGTGAGTGCCTATTCTTTAGGCTGATGGAATATTAGGTGTGATCAAGGCACATCATACCCTAGTGTGACCATCTGGCATGAGTAAACCTTGCACCTGCCACCTGTCTATTGCAGCAGGCTCCTTTGGATGTTCAGACAACACACTCGGAGGCTACTGAAGATTCAATATACAGATGTGTGGATGTATTCGATATAAGATTAAGGGAACCAGTGGGAAGTGTTGAGTTACCTTTAGGCCTGAGGTCCCAGGGAGGAGGTAGTATTATGGAGCTTAAATGAATGTGGCACCGTGGAAGGGGAATCAACCAACAGAAGCACTAGTGAGTTGTAGACACTCCCAGACCATGGCAAAGCCAGCAGGAATCAGGAGGAGTAAATATGCAAGTCTCTCTCTCCTCCTTTCTTTTTATCTCCTGAAGTTGCCAGCCGTTGACCAAATCCAACTGGAAGACAGAGGACAAGGGGGCCTGGGTGATATGGTCCACAGAGCTCGGCTCCAGAGCAGAGAAGTCATCCAGAGTTGGGGATACACAGCACCCCTGTACCCAAGCTCTCCCTCTCTCTGCACCATTGTAGACTGCCATTTCCTCCTCTCCCTTCCCCTTCTCTGCTAGTCTTGCTTTCACTTTGCCAGGTTGACTGAGCATTTTCTTACGTGAAAAGTGCTGCCTGGATGGAGGTAATTAAAGCCACAGAACTTCTATCCACTACATGGAATGAGCAATTCACAGGCCAGCCTTGAATGTTCCTAGACAATCCCATTGACTGCCGTCTGCTGCTGCTGCTATTTAGAGTCAAAGTACAAACACAATTCTTGCCTCTCTAGTCTGTCAGCGAGAGGGATGGGGTGGTGGGCAACTGGGGTTTTGTTTATTTTTGTTTTTGCTGACTAGCTTCTATGCACCTCATCTTGATGACCATTCCTAATTCTCTCTGGGGTATTACCCTTTCTTCTCCAATCCTCAGTCCATATCTTTACATAGAGTTAACTCATTCCTGGCTCAGAGGTAGAACATGTAATATAGGCTTAAACCAATCATTGCATCTAATTCTCCTGCACACAGTAGTTGGTTCAGAAATGGATGTGAAATGCAATCAGATTGAGAAAATATAGGAAGATTTTGTTAGAAACACTGGAAACAAAGACTGTTGATGAGTTCCAGACAGAACATTGTAGAAGACATCAAGGTTGACCCTCTAGCAGTCATTGCATGCTGGATGCTTGTCTAAGCAAGGCTTTCTCAACCTCAGCACCACAGACAGTTCTCTGTTGTGTGGGCTGTCACTGTTCATCGAAGATGTTGAGCAGCAGCCCTGTGTTCCACCCATTTAGATGCCAGTAGCACCCCTCACTGCATTTATGACAGCAAGAATGTTTTTGGATATTGTCAAATGGCCACTGTAAGACATGGTCTCTGGCTGAAAACCACTCATCTGAGTAACATGGTAATTTTATCCAACTTGTCAGTGGTTGGTTGAAGAATGAATGGGCAAGTGGGGCAATTCTGTACCATAAAATATAAGAAGTCTTCTAGGAGATTCTAGGGGATATTTTCTTTTTTTGAAGAAAGAGCCATAGGAAGAGTGGTTTTACTTCTTTTCCTGCACCTTGCAATGTCTACATATGACACTTGAAATTTCAATAGCTATTATGTGACCATAAAGGCTCTTCTTCTAACAGAAAAATTGATCCTGGAAATGAGGAGCAGAAAAAAACTTGGCTCCTGATGACATTGTTGAGGCACTTAATTAGTGAGTCTGGATCTCACTGTATCTTTGGATTTCGCTTTGGGTGAGCTGAATATTTTTCTTACTGATTACACTAACTTGAGTCAAATTTCCTGTTGTTTGCAACTCAAGTTATCTCTCTCTCTCTCTCTTTTTGTCATAAGACACTGAGATTTTTTTTTTTCTTTTAGTTCAAGTTATCTTAAGTGACATGGACTTTAGAACAGTTGTATGCAAGGCTGGGAGCTTTCAGATGTTCTCTTGTGATCACAAAGGGAGATTCTACCTAAGACTTGAGAAAATACAGAGAATGCAGGACTGGGAAGTGAGAAACGAAATGTAATTTAGTGACAGCGGTTCAGGCACATAAGACAATGCATTTTCTTTGCTTAGCTTTAATCCACTAGAGTTGGGTTTTCCATGGACTTCCCTGGTGGTCCAGTGGCAAAGACTCCATGCTTCCACTGCAGGGGGCATGGGTTCCATCCCAGGTTGGGGAATGAAGATCCCTTGTGCTATGGCAAAAAAATAAAATAAAATAAACAGAGTTGGGTTTTCTATCCCTTGCAATAAAAAATCATCTAACTGATACACATGAAATAAGGATAGAGTCTCCAGTCACCTCAGAGCAGATGAAAGATAGAAGCACTTTGGATGCCAGTCCACCCAAATTAATGCAAACCCTGTGTCTGTACCTGGCTGTGTCTGTACCAGCAAAACAGAATAAGGCACTACCCAGCCTTCCCCACCAGCCCACCTTCCCCAAATACAACAAAGCATTTCTGCCTAAAATATTAAGAAAATTATGAGCATCGAATATGGACACGTGTCACAGTTTCAAATTCCACTGACTCATTGTAGATTTTGCCTGGATGATACAAAGACTTATTTGATCATCTTGGGAGATATTGGATTCATAAGAAGGAAATCCAGATACATCCTATCTCACTTTCTCATTTTTCTGGGGAGGAAACTGAGGCCCAGAGAAGGGAAATGATTACTAAGGTCACATGGTCACTGAGAGGCAGAGCCAAGAATAGGGGCCACGCCTCTTGACAATTCCACCCCCCTTCAGTCTCCCTCAGGTCACCTAGCCAATATTGTTTTCTGAAACAGGCAGAGATTGGGGACTTGGCCTGACTTTCTGGCAATGGGAGAAGTCATTCCACCAGCAACCACATCTTATTCGTGGCATCCTTGAGAACACAGGCTTTAAGATCTTTCTGGAACAGCTGCATCAGTAGCCCTGGGAAGCCCTGGGATAGGCGGGACCCTCACCCTCAGCTGGGACAGATGGCCAGTCTGGCGAGGCTGTTCTGGCTGCCTGTTCTTCAGACAGAGCAGGAGCCAGCTGGATGCTGGAAGGCGGAATACATGGAGATAGCAGAGTGGGAGAATGGGCCCCCCCAGTGGCAGGAGGCACTGACTCTTTTGTGCCACCAAAAAATTCAATCCAAATTTAAAGCTGACACACAGGTGGAGTGGGCGGGCCTCTCTGATTTGATGGGTTCTCCCAGGTTCTGGCTGCCTAAAAATATCCCCTCTACCCGCCTGCCTAGGACACCCTCCCTTCTTATCAGGCCTGCAATTCCTACCATTTGAGTTGTGAAGGCTTTAAATGACAAAGGATGGAGCACTGTTCCCAGCAGGTCACCGTTAAAGCCAGTTTCCCAGGAGTGGAAGGGAGGCCCTTGCATCTGCTCCTTTTAGCACAGAGAGCTAATACTGCCAGGAGCTCAGAGAATACCGGAGTGGCCTACTTTACAATTTTTGTCCAACTGAGACACCAGTCACTCGATTCATTCATGCTTCTGGAACCAGGGCCTTGAGGAAATTAGGCAGCGGGCATTAGAGAAAATAAGGCAACGAGACCTCCAACAAAGCATCGTTTTCTGTCTTTCTTTGGCTCCCATTTGGGTTGTCTCTCCATGGGGATCTGGGTCCAAGTTAGAGAACTTTTTCACAGGCTTGCTGTAGCCAGCAGTCGAGAGCTGCCAGAGCTCTGCAGGGTTCTCCAACCACTGTTGTTGTTTTCCCCTAAATTCTTTCCCACTTCATCTTGCCATCACTTCCCCTTGGCCAATCCCAGGGGAGAAGAATTTTAATCCTAGCATCCTCTTGAGAAATAGGGGGCTGAAATGGTGGAGGACAAGGCTGGGAAGTGGGAGAGAATCTTCCTGTGCTAATTGATTTTGTCCACCCCATTCCAACAGGTGTCAACCTCCTTCTTCGCTCTGCCAGGGGCTGGGACTAGGGAGAGAGATTGACAGGGAGGGTCAGAGGAACAGTTGCCGGCCGGAAGGGCCTGGCAGGCAGCTGCTGCTGCTGCTACTGCTGCTGCTAAGTCGCTTCAGTCGTGTCTGACTCTGTGCAACCCCATAGACGGCAGCCCACCAGGCTCCCCAGTCCCTGGGATTCTCCAGGCAAGAACACTGGAGTGGGTTGCCATTTCCTCCTCCAATGCATGAAAGTGAAAAGTGAAAGTGAAGTCGCTCAGTCGTGTCTGACTCTTAGTGACCCCATGGACTGCAGCCTACCAGGCTCCTCCATCCATGGGATTTTCCAGGCAAGAGTACTGGAGTAGGGTGCCATTGCCAGAGTGATTAATGAGCTTGGGTTTCAGAAGCAAACAACAGCCCAAGAAGGGGAGGTTGGTATTCACGGGACTGAGAGTTGTGCTAAGAATTTACAGCCTATACCTTGAAGGGGAAACGCTCTGAATGCTTATGGAGATGCTGGGTGTGGAGTTTACTGGTTAGAATCAGGGTGGTACCTTGGTTTGGCTGGGTTCATTCATTCCCATTCATTAATAAGGGGCATGTCGGTAAGACTGGAGAAATCAGATGAATGGACTGATGTCAGACCATTCTGTGATTGTCTTTTCTAGGAAAGACACATGCCTCTGGGGGAAGAGAGGAGGGCCTGTCCTTGAAACAAAGGGATAGTCTTATTGTCAATCACCCTGGCACGAATTTAACTGGATGTTAGCCATAAGGATATAAGGAGGAGGGATTTGTATAAGGAAGTAAAAAAAAAAAAAGTATTTGTTCTTTCCTGAATAGAATGTCTCCTCAGCTGGCACCAAAAGACCAAGAACAGCCCTGGGATATTTCTGGTGTGAGTGCGTGTTGGGCTGGGGGAGGACTGCCCTTTGTCAGTGGAGCCAATCTGGGGCCCAGGAAGGAAACTTATCCGAAGGATGAGCAAGGGATTTTGATAATTCTCAGCTTTCCTCATTTCTTCCATTAATCCCAGACTTAGAGAAAAATCTTCCTAAGGTTTACAGCCCGATCTCAGTGATGCTGGAGTGGCTGAGAGAAGAGGCTGATACCCGTGTGGGACCCAGCAGCAGAGCAGAGAGCATCTCCTCCCTTGAGATCACAGATGTACATAGAATCGGTGGTAGCCGTAGGGCAGTGGCGCGTGCATTTGCAGCCACTCAGTCATGTCCGACTCTTTTCGACCTCACGGATGGCGGTACCAGTAGGAATATCATGGAGGTCAGTGGCTGCGGCAGTGTCCTTAGGGATAAGGCAGAAAGAAATAACCTCATGGCCCTTTTCCTGGACTTGGGTAAGACAGTACTCTAGGAAACTTTCCAAAATGATTTGAGGGTCTAAGAGGGCTGGGGTCTCAGTTGAGGTCACTGTAATTGAGGCACAGACAAGTCCCAAGGAGCCCAGCATTGTGTTGGGTTCCAGGGACAGAGGGATGAATCAGACAAGAACCCTTCCATTAGGACCTCCTCTTTAAATGACTGCGCCCCATCTCTCCAGGCTGTCTGGAACCAGAGGACCCTGGGTAGGAAAGGTCATTCTGAATCTCCAGCTCAGAGGGACCACTTGGTTTCCTTTGCATTGTCCATGTTGCAGGATCATGGTTCAACTTTAAGAACCACAGGCTTATAAGATCTGTAAGAAAAGTTGGAGAGTTTCCTGGCGACATCTAAATGGCAGGAGCTGGTGGGGAAGAAGGCATCCAAACCAGTCCCTTGACAAAGGGGTGCTTTCCACAAGTTGATAGAGAGTATCGCCCTCACTCCAAGCCAGAGGAAAGGAGGTGAGTCCTGTGGCCAAGTGTGCAGGCTCAGACAAAAGGATTCAAATCCTGTTATGCGCCATGTGCTCAGTCGTATCTGACTCTTTATGACCCCATGGACTATAGCTCGCCAGGCTCCTCTGTCCATGGAATTCTCCAGGCAAGAATACTGGAGTCAGTCACCGCCACCAGGGGATCTTCCCCACCCAGGAATCAAACCCACATCTCCTGTGTCTCTTGCACTGCAGGCGGATTCTTTACCCACTGAGCCACTGGGGAAGCCCCACAGACACAAGGATTCAGGTCCTAGTTGTACCTCTGTAATCATGGAGATGTTATTGAATCTCTCGAAGCCTCCATTTCTTCATCTGTAAAATGGGGACAGTAATGGCAGCTACTCACAGGGAGTCTGTTGAGAATCAAATGAGGAAAATCTGTGTCAAGGGCTTAGTGCTCTGTATGGCACATTAAAACTGCTCCGTGGATTTCAATTATTTAAAAAAAGGTTTTCTTTTTTCTCAAAATGTGCTGGAGTTGGGATTATTTGCCCTTTTTTTTCTGCTTCAAAGTACATGTCAGCTGTAAACCTTGCTGCTTTTAATATCATCAGTCATTACCAATTGATGAGAATACTCCTGTTGAAGCTCTTGGCTCTTCCATTTTCTGGCAATTTCAGTACTTTTTTCTGTACCTCGCAGCTTCTGTTATGGTACCTTAGGCAAGAGGTAATGTTCCGGTTATCTACTGTTGTGTAACAAACTGCACTGCAATTCAGTGCCTTAAAACAGCAACTGTACATGTTTTATCTCATGAGTTTATAGGTCAAGAACTTGGGCAGGACTTGACCGGGTGATTCTTCCACTCCATTTAGTGTTGCCAGAGGTAATTGGTTGATACCTGGTCTGTGTTGATGCAATGGGCTAGAATTCTGGGCTCAGCTGGGATGGTCAAGTGTTTACACGTAACCTCTCCTGTATGGTGGCTTAAGGTAATCAGACTTCTTACAGTGAGACTCAAGATTCCGTTAGCCTGTACAGCGAGAGTATAACCTAGCTTCAGAATTTCTAGGATATTAGTTCTACCACATTCTGTTGGGTAATCAAGTCACTAAAGCCAGATTCAAGAAGAGGAGAATTAGATTCCACCTCTCAGAAGTAAGAGCAGCAAGGAATTTGCAGTCATATTGAATCTACCGGAGGTAATGAAAGCATACAGATCAATATTTGTAATGTAAAAATACCAACCACTGGGGGAAAAAAATAAAAAGAAATATACATGATCGTTTATCCCCTCTATGAATGGAGAAACTCTCTAAGCATAAGAGAACTGAAAGAAACCAGAAAGGAAAATTAGAGTTCAAATTTCTGTGTTTCAAAAGCATTGTAGGGTTTCCCTGATGGTCCAGTGGTTAAGAATCCACCTGCCAATGCAGGGGACATGGGTTCGATCCCTGATCTGGGAAGATCCCAAATGCTGCAAGGCAGCTAACCCAGTGCACCACGACCACTGAGCCTGCATGCTGCAGCCACTGAAACCCATGCGCCTAGAGCTTGTGCTCCACAACAAGAGAAGCCACCACACTGAGAAGCCCATGCACCACACCTAGAGAACACCCCCACTTGCTGCAACTAGCAAAAGCCTGCTCTCAGCCAAAAATAAGTCAACAAATCTTTCTTAAAAGCATTGTAAACAAAATGAAAAATAAACAGAAGCCACAAAAATAGCTACCATACATAATAGATTAATATCACTAAGGTGGAAAATTAATACAAATCAATAAGAAAAAGAAGTCCAACAGAATATTAAGGAAGTAAATGAATGGACAATTCCTCCCAATAAGAAATGCATATGACTACTGAATTCGAGCATAAAAATTCAATCTCACTCCAAAAATAGACATTAAAACCACTGTAAGGTATTCTGTAAACTCCTTGACCTTGTCTGACCAAAAATACTCTCCTGATAGTAGCAAAGAGCTGGGAGACAGTCATTCACAACAAACCTCCTGGAAATCAGCTTAATAATAAATACCAAATTCTTATCAAATGCCATAGTCTTGGAAAGCTATTTCTATCTTCCAGGAATTTATCCTAAAGAAATAATTATCAGCATGCACAAAGATTTAGAGATGAATATACTCACTGCAGTATTATACAAGATAACACAAAATAGAAAGAAATCTAATAATAAGAGATTGCTTAAATACATTTCAGTATTTTCACATAGCATAATACTGTGCAACCATTAAAAAATAAGGTAAAGTATGATATCAATATGAGAAAATTTTCACAATTTATCGTTAAGGGAAATCTAATGCTGTACGATTCCATTTTTGCACAGATAAAATATTTACACAGAAAACAATGCTGGTCTGACATATATATCATTGCTTCCACTACTCAGAGCCACTTGAAGGTACAAATCTACTATTAATATGTTCATGTGACTCTCACGGGTTGAATTGTGTTTCCCTCCCCCACCAAAGCTTTTGGAGCCCTAGTAGTCGTACCTGTGAATGTGACATCATTTAGAAGTAGGGTTTTTGCAGATCAAGTTAAGATCATTAAGGTGGTTTGACATCCAGTAGGACTTTGTCCTTACGAAAGAAGAAATTTAGACATAAACACATGCACACAGAGAGAACACTGTGAAAATGAAGGCAGAGATTATGGTGATGCAGCAGAACCCAAAAGCCCCAAAGATTCCAGCAAATCACCAGAATCTAGGGAAGAAGCACAGCCTTCGGGAAGACTCAATCATGCAGACACCTGGATCTCAGACTTCTGGCCGCCAGGACCACGAGACAATGGATTTCTGTTGTTGGGCCGCCCAGTCCACGGTGTTTTGTTATGATAGCCCTGACAAACTCCTACAGCTGTATCACCCTGTCGACCTGATCAGACTGCCTGGCCTAAGCTGGCACTGTCAGAGTCACCTTGGAACTTGGAATTGGGACAGTGAAAGAAGGAGCAGGGAGACTGACCAATCCTGGAGGCTCCAGGGCAGACAGCAGGGCCACGTGTGCACTAAGGAGTGAGCAAAGGGAAACGCTCATCAGAGATGGAAGATTGGAGCAGATGGAGAGATGAAGCAGAGATGCCATGAGAGCAGGGTCCCAAAACCCCATGGAGCCAGAAAGAGCAGCTTCAGTGTCTGCTGGAATGTTGTTCTCTTGAGGCCCAGAGATTCTTTGTGCCTTGCAGGGTTCCCTGGGGCCCACTGCTGCCTCTGATAACATTCCTGAGTTCGGGTCAGCCAGAGTAGATGTCTGTTCCTTAAAACTCCAAGGGCGTTGATGAGAGCACGCAGGAAGGATATATAGCAAATATCAGTACTGGTAATTTCCAGATGGTGCTTCTTATTTCATCCCGAAAGTTTATCACAATTTCTAATTTTTCTACAAGTAACCTATATATGTTCTACATTTTTAGGCTAACTAGAATAATTTATTTATTGTTCATTTACAAATAGTTATGGAGAGTTTTCTGTGTGCTGGGCATTGAACCCTAAGAATGCAATGAACAAACCCACAAAATCCTTGTCCTCGTGGAGCTAAAGATAAAGAAGATGCATAAATAAAATATACAACATGTTAAACAGTGATAAGGGATAAGGAGAAAATGAAGTGCAAGAGGGAGACGGAATTGTCAGGTGAGGTGGAGAGTTTTAATTTTAAGCACAGTGATCAGGGAGGATTTCGCTGAGCCAAGACATGGGGGCGGTCAGAGAGAGAGTCAACTGAATGTCTGGGAGAAAAGTGCTTCAGGCAGAGAAGTCCACAAGTGTAGAGTATCTGAGGTATGAGTGCGACTGGAAAGTTCCAGGAAAATTAGGATGGCCAGTGTATCTGAAGCAGCATGAAAGAGAGGGAGAAGACTGGGAGATGAGGTATAATTGGGAAGAGTCAGGCATGCCATCTGTGGTCCTGTGGGTCATGGTGAGGAGTTTGAGTGTTTTGGATTATTTCTCAATCAGGTTGCAACAAATTATCTCAAGACACAGTGGGTTGGGCTTCCCTGGAGGCTCAGTGGTAAAGAATCTGCCTGCCAGTGCAAGAGACGTGGGTTTGATTCCTGACCTGGGAAGATCCCACAGGCTGCAGAGAAACTAAGCCTATGCACCACAACTATTAATACTGAGCCTGAGTGCTACAAGACTACTGAAGTCCCTGCGCTCTAGAGCCCATGTTCTGCAGCAAGAGTAGCCACCACAGTGGCTTATCCCTTATCACCGCAACTAGGAAGTAGCCCCTGTGAAAATCCTGCACAGCAACAAAGACTCAGCACAGCCAAATAAAGAAATAAACATTAAAAGAAAAAAACAGACACAGTGGCTTAAAAGAACAGCACACTTAAGTAGCTCGTAGTTTCAGTGGTTCAGGCTGGACGCTGCAACCAAGATATCAGCTAGGGCTGTATTCAGCTGAGGGCTTGAGAGGAGCTGGAATGTCCACTGTCAAGGTAGCCGATTCACACAGCTGGGAAGTTGGAGCTGACTGGCAGGCGGCAGGAGGTCTTAGCTGCACCCCCTGAGTGTCTCCATGACATGGAGACCAGCCCAGCTCTGCAGTGAATGACCCAAGAGAGAACCAGGTGAAAACCTCAAAGTCTTTTATGGCCTGGCCTTAGGAGTCACATTCCATTCACAATATCTTGCAATATCTTATTGGTTACACAAGTCAGGCCTATTCAATATGGAGGGCTCTAAACAAGAAGGAGAACATTAAGCCACAAGCATCATTGGGTGCCCATTTGCAAGCTGGCTACCAGTTATTCTATTTAAATGTTACTTTCCAATAAATGCAAAGACAAGTGATTTACAGCATTCAACTGCATCCTTCTTTGCCAGGTTTGTCTAAATATAACCACACTGAAGAATCAAATAATTCTACAGTTCTGACTTCCAAGGGACTTAATCTATGGTTGCTGCTAAGTCGCTTCAGTCGTGTCAGACTCTGTGCGACCCCATGGACTGCAGCCTACCAGGCTTCTCCATCCGTGGGATTCTCCAGGCAAGAACACTGGAGTGGGCTGCCATTTCCTTCTCCAATGCATGAAAGTCAAAAGTGAAAGGGAAGTCGCTCAGTCGTGTCTGACTCTTATCGACCCCATGGACTGCAGCCCACCAGGCTCCTCCATCCATGGGATTTTCCGGGCAACAGTACTGGAGTGGGGTGCCATTGCCTTCTCCCTAATCTATGGTAGTCAATCTTTAATCTGTAAATCCTCTCCTGATATGCTATTTGTCTCCAGGATAAAAAAAAAATCTTACTAAGATGCTTTAGTTGTAAATAGCAGGCATCGACTTTAGCTGGCTTGAGCACAAAGAAATGGAATTTGGGGAAAGGAGTCCATGGCGTCTCATAGAAACGATGGGAGAACTCAGTTACCAAACCCAAAGGAGGACTGGGCTTCCTTGGTGGCTCAGACAGTAAAGAATTCACCTGCAATGCAGGAGACCCAGGTTCAATCCCTGGGTAGGGAAGATCCCCTGGAGAAGAAATTGGCTACCCACTCCAGTATTCTTGCCTGGAGAATTCCATGGACAGAGGAGATTGGCAGGCTAAGTTGCAAAGAGTCGGACACAACTGAACTTCCAACACTTCACTTTTCACTTTCAAAGAAGGACAGCAAACAAAGTGGTTCTGGAAACCCAAGCACCTGAAGTCTATGGGTCTTCTCTGGGAGCACTGTTAATGTGAAAGCTGTTGAACCCTAGAGTCCCAATTCGAGATGCCAGTTTCTTGTGAAAGAGCATGTGACTGTGAAACAGAGCAGGACTCCGTGATCCTTGTCCCACCCCCCAATGCCACCACGTGTCTTCTGCCTGCTTTTTGCCTGTGGAAAGCTTCAGTTGAAGAATATGTTTAATCAGAGAAGTGAGAACTGCTGAAAAAAAGGAAAACAGTCTAAGGAGACTAAACAATAATGATGTAGTCATTAAGCATAGTCAAGGACCTTTATTTCTTTCTCAAGAGCTGTAGGTAATATTCTGAGCCATAGCCTGTGAGCTGTCCTACAGATACCAAAACACCAAGTGGAGAAGGTAACTACATGATGACCAGACTGTACCCAGGACTTGAGCTGCCACAATTCTGAGAAGTGATCCCAAAGAAATGGGAACCAGTGCATCCTGGAACTGAAAATTAATTGTACCTAAAACAACCAAGATGATGCTAGTCAGACCACTGAAGACCAATTGAAGATGATCGTTAGAGCTGACTATGCTGTTTCTGCATGTAGCCTTCCTCTCCACCAACGCCTGACTCTGTCTATAAATGCTCTCACCCCCTGCTTGTTGGAAGCAGGGAGTCGGCCTTCGGACAGATGTCTGCCACCCTCCCTTCTCTACCATTGCCAGTTGCCAGCATCTGAAATGAAGCAAACTTTCCTTTCCACCAACCTGTCCTGTTTACTGGCTTTTAAGCAGCAGAGCAGCCAGACCCCTTACTCATATCCTTTCGGTAACAATTGGGTTGATTGAGTGTGCCCCGCCTCCAGCTAGACCAATGACCTGGATTGAGGGCAGGGGAACAGGGAAGCAGCTTGTGATACAAACTCTACCTGGAGGGTTCACCTTGAATATTGTGTGGAGGATGTTCCCAAAGAGAGTGAGTCTTTGCGAGTTGAGCAGCCACCCCAGGAATTATTTTCTATAAAGCTCACAGACATACTGTATTCAGATGGTCACCACTGAAATTTCCTTTTTGGCATTTTTACATCTGTCTGTATTTTTACACAAAATTATTTTATTATCATACCAAAAAAAAAGAAAAATTCTTTCATCTTGTTTAATATCCAACTCAAACTTGCTTGTCTCAAGGTGTTATTTTACATAAAATTTCTTGTCATTCAATTTTTTTTTTACGTTTAATTTGATTCACATTTTGGTTTTTAGCCTAGCATAGGATCGTGGGCACTTTGGAAAAATGTGGAGTGATTTGGTTTGTCCCAGTGATGGGTAGAGGTCCCGTTCCTGTCAAAGACAGCCTGGGACCCCAGCAGCTGGATCTATCACAACTTGAGCATCGATAGAGATCCTTTGCATGGCTCACCCTATGCTCCACACAACTTTCAAATGTCCCACTAGATATTTACAGAGCTGGAAACTCATTTATAATCATCTGAGCTTTAGAATGTAACTTCATTTTATATGTAAACAGAAGGACTTCCTAAAAGGGCTTTTAATATACACTAAGTATACCCCAAGAATGGAACTACTATGCAAATCGCAGGAAGACTGTATTTGATATTTTGTTCAGTACTGTACCAGGAGCTGTTCACCAGTTTGGAAAGTCACATCACTGACAGTAAAAGCTGCGCGTGGTAACTGAGTCTTCTATATCCCTGTATTAGTCTTCATTCGTAGCTGTCACATTGGTGGTAATATTACTTTGAGGAACTCGCATCTATTTCATGACGTTGTCTAGTGTAGTCCTCTTCTGAGCTGCTACCTATTGAAAAAACCCCCTAAGTTCTATTTCTAGCTTCTTTCAACTCGAAGTCTCTCCCAGCCCTCTTCTTATCATGCCCAAACCAGACATGGAAGGCTCCGACTGCATGTGTCTCAGGATAAAGCCTGACATCCAGGTTTGGAGGGAATAGGAGCGAGATGCTGATGCTGGGAAAGATTGAAGGCGGGAGGAGAAGGGGACGACAGAGGATGAGATGGTTGGATGGCATCACTCACTCAATGGACATGAGTTTGAGTAAACTCTGGGAGTTGGTGATGGACAGGGAGGTCTGGCGTGCTGCAGTCCATGGGGTCGCAAGGAGTTGGACACGACTGAGCAACTGAACTGAACTGAGGAGCGAGAAGGGGGCATGGATTTCCTGAGCTCCCTTTCAGGGGAGAGGACCGGGGAGTGCCTCTGTGGATCACAACAGAAAGGGGATGAGCTGGGGCTGGCTTACCAGAGGAAAACCTTCCTGTCTCACTCCTGCCACCACGGCTGCTGCTGCCACCACGGTCAACATCCAGTTTCAAAAAACAGCTCCTCATTTGCAGGCTTCAGATTCACCTTACATTTCTTGAGCACTGCCACTAGGCCAGCCATCATGGTACCAGGCATCCCAGAGCACTGAGGTGGGTGTTACTGCCCCTTATTTTACCGATAAGAAAATGGAGGGTGAGTTTCTACAGCAAAGAATGGAAATCCTCCTAAACCCGTCTCCCTGCTTCCAGAAAGGCTTGAATGGTCCTTCCCACCTTCCATGCCCTTTGTCCCTTTCTACGCTGGTGAAGGCTGGGAGGAGAAGGGGGCAGGAGGAGTCCTGGCCAGATGGCAGGGTATTAAATCAGATGACTCTGATTGAATAATTTGTTGCTCTTCTCTTAATTAAAAGGCTTTTCCCTAAATGACTTGCTGATCACACAGGCAGTATACACTGGTTGGGCAAGAATTGGGGGCACCAAGGGAGATCTAGACTGAGAGGGGAAGCTGTGAAAAAGAGGAGCCCAAAGGGTAGAAGAGGCCCGACTCATGCTGGGGGGGCAGTTTCGGGGGCTCCCTCTCTCTTCACCCCTGAAATATGTTCAATCTAATGACAGAGACTTAGGGAACTGGTTCTTCTCTGGGTTTATCTGGAAGCTGACTCAACCATAGGACTCTTGAATTTCTGAGATCAACATGTAAGATTCATTTTATCTAACACATGGCTTGACACTCAGTTTCCCTCCAAGTGCCGTCTGGCCGTGAGAAGTGGTTAGCGGACGCTTGGGGGTTTTTGCATATATAATGTTATTTATACTCTTGATACACTGGAAAGGTGGTAAGGTGGTGGGGAGGGGGGCGATGACTGGGGGCTCCTGTTGTTCCAAGCATTGTCACGATCTGCAGTTGCAATCAAATGGCATAATTTAATAAGCTCTCTATTTCTTCTGTACCATTACAGTGTATAAGTCCCTGTGACGAAAATCTGCTTCACAGCAATTATCATACAGTACCACATTTTCAAAGCTTCAAATGTAATTAGAACGTGTTATTGATACCATTGAGCTAAAGATTTAAACTTGGAGTTTATTCGTGAGGGATCGGTTCTGTGAATATTGATACTCTGCCCCTTCAATTGCAGTTGGGAGTTAGGTGGAGAGGCCAAATTCAGTCAGAGCCACGTAACACACCCCTACTGAGGCACTCCCCCAAACAGCTTGTCATTTAGGAGAACACCCTGTCAATCTGTAACTCTTTCTCTTAAACATCATTTCATTTAATTAACCAAATTTTCCTCAGCAGTTTTTGTTTGTTTTTGATAACGGGCAATTTTTAAAGTCTTTATTGAACGTGTTACAATATCGCTTCTGTTTTATGTTTTCGTTTTTCGGTCACAAGACATGTGGGATCTTAGCTCTCCTATGCAAGTGTGCCAAGTCGCTTTAGGCATGTTCTACTCTTTGCGACCCTATGAACTGTAGCCCACCAGGCTCCTCTGTCCAACCCTCACCCCCTGCTTTGGAAGGCAAACTTATAACCATTAGACCTCCAGGAAAGTCCCTTCCTCAGCATTTGTGATTCCGTCAGGTTGGATCATCCTCGGAGCTACCATTTTTCCCTAGTTATTTCTGGACATCAAATTCCTACTTGTCCTTCAAAAGCCAGTTCAGGCACCACTCCATCCACTTCCACTCCCTTGTCCCGTGGGCCCTCTGCACCCACCATCGCTCCAGACAGCAATGATCTCCTCGCTAACCCTCATAGCCATGCATTCTTTTCATATCACATTTTGACACACATCTCCTATCTTCCCCTAGACTAGAAGCTCCTGGAGACAAACATTTTCCTTTTATGTTTCTCTTCCAATCATGGGGCTTTCCCAGTGGCCCAGGGGTGAAGAATCCTCCTGCCATGCAGGAGACATGAATTTGATCCCTGGGTCAGGAAGATCCCCTGGAGAAGGAATTGGCAACCCACTCTAGTATTCTTGCCTGGGAAATCCCAGGGACAGAGGAGCCTGGCGGGCTATAGAACATGGGGTCACAAAGAGTCAGATAGGACTCAGGGACTAAACAACAACAACAGTTTCAATCATGGACAATTGGCATCTTGCAGGCAGATAATAAAGAACAGATGCTTCTTACTTTGTTTCACCCATTTGCTATTATGTTATCAGTACCACCAGCATTTTCATTAGAGTAGCTTTGTAGAACATTTTAAGCTTTAACTCTAGAATAATAGCTTACATCTATTAGCTTACATCACTTCCTATGTTCCAGGTGATAGGCTAAGTGCTTTACATGATCTGATTTAATCCTAAAAGTAAGTCTCTGGGATAGACTCAATTTTTCCATTTTATAAAGGAGGAAGCCAAAATAGGAAGAAAGTAATGTACTTCAATACAAATGCAAAGATCAAAGTGCAGAATGACATGTTCAGCCTGTTACCTTTTATAGAAAAAAGAACAAGGGTTAAATATGTTTTTACTTACATAGGTGGCACTAGTGGTAAAGAATCTGCATGCCAATGTAGGAGACAGAAGAGACGCAGGTTCGTCTGCATCTGGGTTAGATCCCTGGGTGGGGGAGAACCCCTGGAGGAGAGCATGGCAACTCACTCCAGTATTCTTGCCTGGAGAATCCCATGGACAGAGGAGCCTGGTGGACTACAGTCCATGGGGTTGCAGAGTCAGACACGACTGAATATACCCAGAAATATATGCACTAATGTGATGACCAATATTGACTGTTGGGCAGGGAGGCTAAAAGCCAGAGGTGCAAGCAGAGGCAGATTCAAGTCTTGGAGGCACTGAAACTCATACAGTTTGGTCAGGAGAGCTTTTAAAGAAAAAATAATGTAAAATGAATAGAGAATCTGGTACCTAACAGGGTCTTAGAAGAGACCCATGCAAAGAGGTACCTGAAGCTGAAACTCATGTAACTTCATGTTAAATCTGCTTCCAGCTGGAAAAAAATAGTTCACTGTATGTGCTCTTACATGTGCATAGAATTTGAATCATGTGAATGTATTGCCTATTCAAAAAATATATTGCTTTTAATTAATATTTTAAAATACTATCTCTCCAACGGATAGCATGAAACAGGACTTCTAAATTGTTCAAAAAGCAAATCACTGTTTTCATTTGTTGACAAGCAGAGAAGGAGGTTCCTGTAGTAAGCTAGAGAGGACGCTGAGAAGGAATTCTGAAGTCTCCTGTTTAAATGGAAACAGGGTATCAGAAGGTTGGAAATTTACCCCCATCATTTGAAAATACAGACTCTGGGCCTGAATCTAAAACTTACCGGATATCACTTAATGTGATACTTACCGGACTACACACCACTTGCTGCACAAGTAGGGTTAAGGAGAAAGTCCCTACTCTTTCAGTAGCTTACAAGAGCAAAATAAAAACTCAAATCATAATGAGCTGATTGCTCAGAGAAAGGTTGATTTCCTGGAAACAGGGGCTGTAGGACCAAGGAGGTGAGTGGACTGGACGCTAATGCTCTTTCCCAAATGGATCTGATGGCCCGTGGTTTGCTATTAGTGCAGCCAGGAGAAGGAGGTCCTTTACTGTAAACTACCTAGAAAGCATTCGTTCTCTTAACCGCTCAATTAGGATAATTTACCCTCGTGATATATGGGACTGTTCCTGCTCTGTGATTTAGTCTGAGCATGCCTCTTTCTAATGCAGATGGAAATAGGTCTGTTTGCAGCAGATGGCCAACCTGCATCCTCACCACCCTAATGCCTCACCCTGCAGCTTGCAGCCTGGCTCTGCGGAAGGGATTGATTGCAAGCCCCCAGGTCAGCAGGAACATAAAACGCTAGCAGCTCCCTCCATCTCTCTCTCTCTCTCCCACAGACAGAAAAAAACTGCACTTGCAGAGAATTTGGAATGGACACTAAGGAGAATCGTCTGACAGGTAAAAAATGTGAAATACTGGAGTCAGGGTAGGAAGGAGAGGTGTGTTTCCCAGATCCAGAGGAATCCCACAATTTGGATGGTTATTTACATGCTGTCTTAGTTAGGGTGGCGGCAGCATGCAGCCCTCAAGGCCACTTAAATTGAACCCTACTTTTGAAATTCCTTATTGATTGAAAGACCTTTTGTTTGTGTGATGTTTCATTTGAATCAGGAGTGGATCCTCTTTCTTTTTCTATTGAAGGGAGGGAAGGCAATTAACAGCTGCAGAAGTAGAAATCAAACCAATATGAGCGCGAAGGGACTTCCCTGGTGGTCCGGTGGATAAGACTCTGTGCTCCCAATGCAGAGGGCTTGGGTTCAATCCCAGGCCAGGGAACTAGATCCCACATGCTGCAACTAAAGGTCCCACGTGCTGAAACTAAGACCTGGCAGAACAGAGCCAAATAAATAAATATTACTTTAAAGCAAGCAGGGAAAAGCTGCTGCTGCTAAATTGCTTCAGTCCTGTCCGACTCTGTGTGACCCCATAGACGGTAGCCCACCAGGCTCCCCCGTCCCTGGGATTCTCCAGGCAAGAGCACTGGAGTGGGCTGCCATTTCCTTCTGCAATGCATGAAAGTAAGAAGTGAAAGTGAAGTCGCTCAGTCGTGTCTGACTCTTAGTGACCCCATGGACTGCAGCCCACCAGGCTCCTCCATCCATGGGATTTTCTAGGCAAGAGTACTGGAGTGGGGTGCCATTGCCTTCTCTGAGGGAAAAGCTAGAGAAGGGAAATATAAATTGTTAGGCTCACAGTCTTTGGCAACTGAAAACCAGGAGAAATTCATGACATACAACAAACTACTAAAAATGTTTTATTCCCATGATGTGGGCAGGCTGGATATAGGGTTAGAGAAACAGAGGTGGTAAAAGGGAAGAATAAAAAGGTAATAAATGTAATACTGTACAATACAAAAAAGAAAGAAATAGTAAGAGACAAAGCATAAACAGATAAAAATGAAAGTCGCTCAGTCACATCCAGCTCTTTGCGACCCCATGGACTATACAATCTATGGAATTCTCCAGGCCAGAACACTGGGGTGGGTAGCTGCTCCCTTCTCTTGGGAATCTTCCCAACCCAGGGATCAAACCCAGGTCTTCCGCATTGCAGGTGGATTCTTTACCAGCTGAGCCACCAGGAAGAAAGAAGAGTCCAGACAGAGTGATGGAACAGTAATACAGGCTGGGATCATGGACTATTATTTGCCCCCTGGTGGCCTTCAGGGATATTGCACCAAGCCAATGACTCCTAATCCAAAAGACTCTGATCCTGGCAAAGACTGAGGACAAGAAGAGAAGGTGGCGACTGAGGATAAGATGGTTGGATGGCATCACTGACTCAATGGACATGAGTTTGCACAAATTCAGGAAGACAGTGAAGGACAGGGAAACCCGGAGTGCTGCAGACCATGGGATCCCAAAGAGTAGGACATGACTCAGCAATTGAACAACAAAACAAAACACAAATTGGGTGCTACCACCTGGGCAATTTCCCATGGGGTGGATAATCTACTGTGTATCAAACATAGAATACTGAGCCAAGTCTGAAGATTCTTCCCTTGTTGTAGCACCTACGGAGCAGCAACCTGGATAAGAAGTAGGAGGCAGAACATCTGAGGTCAAGTTTGGGCTCCAATGTTATCTGTATCCTCAAACAAGCTACTTATCTCCTCTTTGCCTCCACATTCCTTTAATCATCATGAAAGAACAGAATTTTCCCAATTCATATTTCTGTAAAGAAGCTCCCTAGTATACAGAAAAACAAAGCAATGTGTAAGAAAGTTCTGTTTATTTCCCCAGCTTTCTAAGCAACTTCAGGTCCATTGCCACCAGTGGGAGGTGAGCAATGGGTCTCTCTTTGCATGCTGTGTACTGGCCTCAGACAGGCTCCCTGAGAAGGGGATGTGGTGCTGGAGTCTTCCTCCACCATCTTTCTAACATGACCGTCTCGCCAGGCCACCATGCTCTCTGGTCTGGACTCCTTCCTACATGGCTTCCCAAAAGGCCTTCCTGTTGGCACTCTCCCCTTACTCCAGGGATATCTCCACTGAGCAGCAAGAGCAATCTTCCTAAGACACAAAATCACACTATTCCAGGGTGAATCCTTCCAGTGGGTCCCCATGGCTCCCTAAACAAAATCCAAACATTCATGCAGGATCCTGGCATTACCTGCCCTACAGGCCTCTCCGGCCCCCCTGGGTGTCCCCTGCCTTCCCTCCCACTGTCCTGCAGCCACACTTGCCTTCTTTTAGCTCCACAGACACGCCCAGCTCTTTCTTGTCTGGGTCCCTTGGGCTCAGGACCCTCCTCCCTCCAATATTTTCATGACTGCCTCCCCTCATCCTCTGCTCTCAGCTTCAATGCCTCCCTTTGAGGAGGCCTTTCCTGACCACTGTGAACTAGTTCCTTCCATCTTTCCTTGGGCCCTCCGTTTAGGTTTTTCAAAGACTTATTATTTAGTTTGTTTCCTTTTCGTCTGTATGTGTCTGCCTCCCCAACCAGACTGTAAGTTTTAAGAAGAAAGGGTGACATCTCTGGGTTTTTATTGACTGTGGCAACCCCAGGGCCTTTGCACAGCATATGTATGGATCATAGCAGGTCCTTGAATTGTTGCTAAATGAATATATGAATGGATGGATGCATAAAACGGAGTTTGTGATTTTGGAGAAACAAAAAAGTAAAATTTCATAGGTTTAAGAAAACTGGAGCAGGATATTGGTTGGGGGGTGCTTTTGGCAAAGTCGTTGCAACAGAAATGTGCCAGGTTTGAGGGAGAGGCTTGTGAATTAATCACAGCCACTAAGACCCAAGTGTGTTGCTCAGTCGTGTCCGACTCTTTGCAGCCCCACCGACTGCAGCCTGTCAGGTTCCACTGTCCATGATGTTTTCCAGGCAAGAATAATAATTTCTCATCTTTATGAGAAATTAAGATGCTTGGAGAACATTCACACCTAACTGTGGAATCCACAGAGTAGAAATGATACTGAGTTTCTGTCTTTATACATTTAGAGCTTTGGCAGGGCAGGGAGATGGGGGGTGCGGATGAGAGGAGGGAGAAAAACTCAACTGTCAGACTCAAAGCAATTAAGTCCATCAGAATGGAACAACTGCTAAGGAAGGTGAATTTCTTGGCTTATAAACCTTCACATGGCTCCTCTGTGCTTTGGATATGCAAATACCTTCACTGACTGGCAGCACTCGAGGTGGGAACAGCCTTCTATCTACCCAAAGTCTTGCATCTGCTCCCAAATCTTATCACAGTGCTCTAGGTGTAATTAACTTGAGTGATGGCAAGCCCTTGAGGTGCCTGTCAAAAATTCCCTTCCCAAAGGACTGTCACTAGGGGATCAGAAACAGGGAAGGGGGAAGCCCAGTGCCTCCATCACTAGCGTGTAAGCTCCAGGGAAAGGGCTGCAGTAGGTACCCAGACATACTGCTAAGCAAGGACAAGCATGCAACAGCTACTTGTGTGTTTAACTAGTGTCAGAAAAAGTCCTGCGCTGGGACTGATGTTCCACCAGCCCAGCCTCTGCCTGGTCCTTGCTGTCAGGCACAGCTAAATCCTCTGGGTGTGTTTTTACAATACACAAAGGTGCTGTCTGAACCTGCAGCTGGTCTGGCCTCTGTCTTCTCATTTGTAAAACCGGATTTAAAATTCCACGTCGTCAATGTATTTGTGAATCGTGTATCTACACTATTGATGCATATTGGTTCACTGCTAACAGATACAAAAGGGGTGGACTGTTTTCATGGTTTGTCAGATAAGATACAGGACCCTCAGTTAAATTAAAATTTCAGATACATAATAGCTTTTTAATAAAAGCATGTCTCATGAACTATTGGGGACAAATATTTGGGACATTTGCTAAATCTGACAATTTTAGCTATTTGTCTTCTATCCTCCAAATAATGTAACCTTTTGGAGGAACAGGAAGTGGATCTTATCGCTGGAATCCCTTATAAGTGCATCTGTCAGATTTTTGGATTTCACAGACTAAATATTATTGGGTATTTTTGAAAGGGAAACTACTTTTAATTTTGCTAAATGAAGACATTTATGACATTCTTCACTTTCCTAAAGAAAAACCAGTTAATCTTTTAAAAACTATTGTGCTGGCCAAAAAGTTCACTCGGGTTTTCCCACACTATCCTGAATGAACTATTGGCCAACCCAAAACAAAATGAGCCTTTGAGCCATTTTATGTAATTTTATGTAATTATATAAATCATTAAAAAATAACTTTACAAGCTACTTATCACATTTTCCTTTTGTTTGTGTGCATGTAAGGCAACCAGGCAATGTTTCACACCAGCCGACACCGCCCAGCTGACCGCTGTTTGGGAGTTTCAGCTGTGTGGTGTTTATCTGATGGCCTTGAACAATGTTTGTTTACTTTTCTTTTTTTCTTTTTTTTTGCTGTAGCTGCGAGGAAGCTGAGTCAATCCGGAGCTCGGCTTCTACAACTACTCTCACCTCTCCCTCTAATCTTTGTCTCCCATGTTTTCCTCCAGGACTTTAAAATCTCTTCAGTGAATGAATTTTTTACTATAAGTTGCCTGAAGAACTTTGGAAGTACAGAAATTTAAACAAAGAAGCCTTGCATGTAATAGTACTTAATCAGTGGTGCTGTTGACAAAGCAGATGTGGTGTTTGATTAGTTTACTTTCTGAAAACAATTTTTTTAAACTGAATTCTTAGTCTAATTTCCTATTCTTAGAATTTTAGAATGTTTGCGCTAGAACAATAAGCACATCTTTTAGTTAATCTAGACTTCCCGAATTAGGATTTGATCCCATGAATCTATAGGAATATTAGAACCCAAGCTCTGCTGGTCCCCATGCCTGCTTAGCCCACATCAAAGGGCAATATGTCATTTTACAAGTAAGCCAACTGCCAAGGGCAGGGACTGTTGTATGAATGGGTGGCAGACGTGGGTGGAGTGCCCAGCACCCAGCTTTTTAGCAAATTAACTGACTCTGTTGGGGGACAGAAAGGGCAGGGACAGATGTTCATTCATTTTTGCTCACACTACATAGTAGGAAATGGCTTCTGGGTATAAGTAATGAAAGGCCTAAGAAGATATTTGAAGGCAGGAGAAGGAGACAACAGAGAATGAGATGGTTGGATGGCATCACCAACTTGATGGACATGAGTTTGAGCAAGACCAGAAGTTGGTGATGGACTGGAAAGCCTGGTGTGCTGCAGTCCATGGGGTTGCAAAGAGTCAGACACAACTGAGTGACTGAACCGAAGAAGATGTATCTCAAATAATAGCAATGTCTCTCTCCCATCTGTTCTGAGATTTCACAGTTCCCTAAGTGCTTCTCCTGTATTTTCTCAATTTGATCCTTACCACAAGAAGATTTAGAAAGGTGGTACTGTTTTCTTACTGTAACTTTACAGATGAGGAAATAGAGGTAGGGTCACTGTGTTGACTTGGCCAATGAAAGGGGTGGAGCTGAGGTTTGAACACTATGCTTAACTTCACTCAAGGCCTGTAAGACAGGCCAATGCCTTTGTCATTAAAAAAAAACCTGGTTCACTGTTTCAAAAGTCACACAAGTTCTATACGATTATTATAAGAAAATTGAAGTAATTCAGGAAATTCTACATTAAAAAGTAGACTAGTGTACCCCATCCTCCCTTGGCTGTGAACTGAGTTTACACACACTGATAGGTAAGGATTTTTTTTTTTAATGGACCAAAATGTATGCATTGATGTGCTTTGTTTTCCTGAACAATACATCTTGGTCGTTTTTCCAGATCTTTAAATAATGATATACCTGTTTGTTTTTAAATGTGCCATGTTTGGAAACAGAATAGCAATATTGATGATAGGGGAATATTGTATTTACCAACAATATTGAACAGTGGAGTTGATTATGGAATGGAAATGGGGCTCACACTGGTGCTCAGAAATGGGGTAAACCGGCTCTGATAGTGTCAGGTTACTATTTTTCTCTCAAGTGGGCTCCAGAGTCAGAACCACAAATAGGCTAATAAGGCTTTGAAAAAGTTATCCAGTAGCCGTTCATTTTCCTATCTGTAAAAGGGGGATACAAATACTGTGTGTTCCTTAACATTGTAGTGAGGATTAAATGAGACAGTTCAGAATAAATGCTCAACACAACGACTGAAGATGAAAAGGATGATTATGACAATGACAGTGATGACAACGCTAATTCTCTTTTGGTTCAAGGTCAGGTGGGCGTTGGAACAGCAGGTGATGCTTAAATTGCAAAGTTATCAATATCAGGAACCGGTCCTCCAGGGCTACCAAATCCGACTGCCCGTCTCTCCATAATACTATGAGATTAGCCACAGATTCAGGATCTTTGACTTGTCAAATGAAATTCTTGTGTTATGATGATGTTGTACACTTTGCACAGCTCATACTGCTTCCTTCCTGGGTGCTACTAAAAATAAGGAAGAGCATGGAAAAACAAAAACAAAAACCCCACAACTCTGACAGTTCTTCACAGCAAGACTTCAGTTTTGGAAACCTCAACAACTCTGGTTTAATGATCCGGAGTTTGGTGAAACCTTTCAGGGAACTGTTTTTCAGTTGCTCAGTCGTGTCCAACTCTCTGGGACCCCATGGACTGAAGCATGCCAGGCTTCCCTGTCCTTCACCGTCTCCCAGAGCTTGCTCAAACTCCTGTCCATCCAGAGCTTGCTCAAACTCCTGTCCATCCAGAGCTTGCTCAAACTCCTGTCCATCCAGTCGGTGATGCCATCCAACCATCTCATCCTCTGTCGTCTCCTTCTCCTCCTGCCTTCAATCTTTCCCAGCATCAGGGTCTTTTCTAATGAGTCGGCTCTTTCCATCAGGTGGCCAAAGGATTAGAGCTTCAGCTTCATCATCAGGAAATGGAAGGACTACAATTCCCAGGGTGGACTATTTCCACCCCGCCCATGACGTTGCGTCTCTCCTAATTCTCACCAGGTTCCAAGCTCAAACTACAAATCCCAGAAGGCTCTGCAGCACCGCTCCGGCCTCCCGCCTCCTGAACTCTCACTTTTTAAAGCGAAATTCGGACTGCTTTGCCCACTGGGAAATGTAGTTCCTCGATGACCGACACTGCCACTAACACTACCTCTCAGGCCAGGGAACTGAAATAAAGCGAGCGAACTGGCAAGCACTCGAGTACCTGCGCCTAACCGGTCACCGGAAGAGCAACTTGGCTCAGGAGGGCTCTGGAGACGCGCCTGGGTTCGGGGTCTGGCGAGAATGAAGCTCGCGGTCTAGGTCTCACCAGCCGAGAAGGTAAACTGGGAGGAAGGCGGCGGAGAAGGACGAGACCAAATACCAGCCTGGAGCAGGGAGTGGCCAACGGAAAGGGTGAATCCAAGTGGAGATGATAGGGGTGGGAATGGTGCTTCCGTCCTGCCAAGTCTGGGGGGAGATGCGCGCCCCCAAAATAGGGTGGAACCCAGGTCCTAACAAAAAGAAGAGGGGCTTCCGTGTAGTGGGGTGGCTTTATGGTTTGGGGCTGATCAATGGGACCTCACCCCACGGCCTCGTCTCCCCTGGCTAGTGGAGACTGCGCACCAGGCCTTGGGCCTGGAGAATTTGGGGTCGCGGCAAAGCCTGGATGGAAAGTTTAGGCAGGAGTGTTTTGCCAAGGGAACCTGAGAACTTGAGCGGAGCCCCGGGAACAAAGCCTTTCTCTAACCCCTTCCTTACTGTTGGCGGTTGGGGGAAGTAGGAGGTCTCTGGGGACAGATGTTTGGGTGTTCTGGTCAAAGACAGTCGCAGGAGGAAGGAAACCTTTTTAACCCCAGGCTCTTCTCAGAGTACCCCACCCGTACCCCCTTGTCATCACTGTAAACATTCCGTGGCACATTGAGAACCGACTCTATTCTGAATCAAGCCAGAGAAGTTAGTGTAGAGCCTGGGCCTAGAATGCTGTAAAAGTGGCTCAGCTCTTGGAAAAAGGACCTAAGTAAATTAATTGGGGGATAAAATCAGGCTTGGGATACAGTATGTATAAGATCCTGCTGTGCTGTGCTTCAGTTGTGTCCTACTCTTTGTGAACCCATGGGCTGTAGCCCACCAGGCTCCTCTGTCCGTGGGATTCTCCAGGCAAGAATACCTGCATATCTTACTGCTCTTGCTTTGGCAGGTGGGTTCTTTACCACTCTTCCAGGGGATCTTCCCAACTCAGGGATTGAACCCAAGTCTCTTGCATTGCAGATGTTGGATTCTTTAACCATCTGAGCCCCCAGGGAAGCCCAGGAATACTGGAGTGGGTTATGTATCCCTTCTCCAGGGCATCTTCCCGGCCCAGGAATAGAACCAGGGTCTCCCTGGTGGCTCAGCTGATGAATCCTCCAGTGACACCAATTTCCTACAACATGTCCTCTGCATCCGCTGCTGTTTCCATCCACGAAACCCAGATGCTCTGGCCTAGCTGTCTCACAGACAGTGGGATGTAACCTAATTACCTCATCACGAACATCTGCTGAAAATCTTGACATACTAATTAACAGAATGTAGTTCTAAGAGATCCACGAGTAGAGTGAGGGGAATAGTCAAGTGGTATTAAATTAGGCCCTTATGTGGCTTTTCAAAGGCATTATTTTACTTCTTCCCAACTCTCTTCTTAATACAAAAAATATCTAGCTTGACTCATTTCCTTAGAGCATCTAGAATCAATGGTTCTCAAGAGAAATGCTGCTGCTGCTGCTACTGCTGCTAAGCTGTTTCAGTCGTGTCCAACTCTGTGCGACCCCATAGACGGCAGCCCACCAGGCTCCGCCATCCCTGGAATTCTCCAGGCAAGAACACTGGAGTGGGCTGCCATTTCCTTCTCCAATGCATGAAAGTCAAAAGTGAAAGGGAAGTCGCTCAGTCGTGTTCGACTCTTCGTGACCCCATGGACTGCAGCCCACCAGGCTCCTCCATCCATGGGATTTTCCGGGCAACAGTACTGGAGTGGGGTGCCATTGCCTTCTCCCTAATCTATGGTAGTCAATCTTTAATCTGTAAATCCTGTCCTGATATGCTATTTGTCTCCAGGATAAAAAAAAATCTTACTAAGATGCTTTAGTTGTAAATAGCAGGCATCGACTTTAGCTGGCTTGAGCACAAAGAAATGGAATTTGGGGGAAGGAGTCCATGGTGTCTCATAGAAACGATGGGAGAACTCAGTTGCCAAACCCAAAGGAGGAAAGTACATGGGACTTTAAAGGCAAGAGTACTGGAGTGGGGTGCCATTGCTAATTTGTAGTAAATTCATCTGTCTCCAAAATACAGAACCTGTATCTAAGGATATGGATAGAAAAAAAGAATTATACTGTACTCTATGAACACTAGCTATACTGTACTCTATGAACACTAGCTGGCTTTCCTGGTGGCTTGTTGTAAATAATCTTGCCTGCCAAAGCAGGAGATGCAAGAGCCACAGGTTTGAACCCTGGGTGGGGAAGATCCCCTGGAGAAGGAAATGGCAACCCACTCCAGTATTCTTGCCTGGGAAATCCCATGGACAGAGGAGCCTGGTGGGCTGTCGTCCGTGGGGTCACAAGAGTTGGATACAATTTAATGACTAAACCACCACCTATGAACAGTGGTTATTGATGGATGATGAGATTACAGATTAATTGTACTCTTTTCTTTACATCTGTATGTAGCATCTGGCTTTGTACAATGAGCATGTATTACTGTTTTCACTTTACTTTTCCAAGAGTCACTTGTTGCTCCTTGGTTGTAGGTTTACCACCTGCAGATTGCCTTGCTAGGAATAATAAAAGGATTCAATTTGAGGGGTGAATTTAGTGTGCAGTCTGTGTGATGTTAATGTTTTTTTCCTTCTTCCAGGTTGGAAAGAGGCTATTTTATAAATGTCACATCATGGTATGTAGTTGTTTTGGTCTATGTCAGTCTAATCCATTATCCTTTCTAGTTTGAAATACTCCCTTCTCTTTATCTGATGGATTTAGGTTGCACTGCGTAACTTGCTTGGGATCTGATAACTAACTCATCTTGGCTGGTGGATGAGAGGGAGAAAAATATTGCAGTTGAAATACCTTTTCAACTTTGGATTTGATTGACCTTGCTATTTGCTTTTTTTATCAGGGTCATGGTTTTTGTCATATGTGTGTGTGTATATGTTTAATTATAAAAGAAATTTTAATATATCCTTTGTTTATACTCCTTGTGCATTTCCTGGGACAAAAGCTTGTTGAAATCAAGGTAAGAAAAAAAAAAATTTAAAAATTAATGTCTATTTCCATGTTGTTTTTCCTTTCTCAGCTTTTGCCAAGTTTCCGATTACAGACTGACATTCCTGCATGAGCATCTCCCCATTAAAATGTCCTTGCCTCTTACAGAGGAGCAGAGGAAAAAAATTGAAGCAAATCGGCAGAAGGCTCTGGCCCGAAGAGCTGAGAAACTATTAGCAGAACAGCATCAGAAACCTGCCCAGTCCAAGCAGGGCCCATCCCAAAACCTCCCCCGAGATCCTTCTAAGTCAGGGAGCCATGGCATCTTTTTCAAACAACAAAATCCCAGCAGTTCATCTCATGGTGACCAGAGACCTCAAAATCCCCACAGTTTTCCTCCCAACACCTCCGAGCAGGTAAAGGGAATGTGGCAGAGGCCAGAAGAGATGCCCACAGCCTGCCCAATATACCGCCCACCAAATCAAGTGACTGTCGCTGGGATCTCCCCGCCCCTGGCAAACAGTCCTCCAGGGGTCCCCAGCCAACAGCTCTGGGGTTGTGAGTTAGGTCAAGGTCATCCTCAGGCTTCACTCGAGACCCAGTCAACACCCTTCGCTAACACAACTCACAAGCCTTTGGCCAAAGTGAAGAATTTTCAGGAGACAGCAGCCTCTTCCTCTGGACAGCCTCCTAGGGATCCTGAATTAGAGGCCAGGACGGCAAGACCCTCCACCTCTGGGCAGAACATTTCAGGGAGTGTGATGCCCAGGACAGAAGGAAGACTGCAACAGAAAGCAGGGACCCCGCTGCACAGAGTGGCAGGCTCCCAGCAGGGAAGGTGTATCCGGAACGGAGAGCGATTCCAGGTGAAGATTGGGTACAGTGAGGCGCTCATCGCAGTGTTTAAGAGTCTACCCAGCAGAAGTTACGGTAATGAGTCTTCCAAATGGTTCTTTCAGATTTTTTTTTTCCCTACTTCTAGAGTCTCTAACAGTTTCTCATAAACATGAAGAAGATGCATTGGCACATTCTGTCCATCCAGTTGTTAGAAAATTTCTATTTTAGTTCATGTTTCCTTTTGTAATAGGCATCCCTTCCAATAGCTGCCACGCCTGGGGGGCTGCCTCGTGGCCCTGTGGAGAATGGATGCATAGTTATTCACAGGCCCATTCCCCTGCTGCCAGGTGCTTTGTGTGCAATGTAGCACTTAAGCCAAACAGCATTTTTTTTTTTTTGATGTGATAAGCAGATGTTATTTCCATTTTAAAGGCGATAGAACTGGCTTGGCCAGGTGAAGTGGCACACTCAGGTTAGTTAATCCAGAAGGGCAGAACCAAAGTGGCTATCCTCAGGTATGTTTGCTGTCTGCCCTCTCCGGGGATTTTGTACCTCAGTAGGGGCTTTACAGTCAACTGTCTTGAACTTAGCACGCATGCGTGCATTCATTCATTCACTCATTCAACAAGCCTTTATTGAATGTCCAAGTACTGCTCATGCCAAGTCTTTGGCCTTATTGTGGGCAAACTGGGTACTTCTGTTTCGTTTCAGATCCTGCCACCAAGACGTGGAACTTCAGCATGACTGACTATGGTCCCCTAAGTAAGTAGGTGTGTAGTGCCCCCTCTTGCAGGGAGAAGCTGCTCTTGAGGAGTTCCTTAGAAGTAGCAGATGTAGTCTAGCTGGTGGTTCACATGGCTTTTGGGGTACCATCCCAATGTTCCTCTTCTCACCATGGCCAGCCTAGTGAGGCAGGTCCTTGGGAGGACATCACTGATCATATTAACAAAAGCAAGCACTTATCAGAACCTGCTACATGCAAGGCTGTTCTAAGCCCCTTATATATTTGCTAACTCTTTTATTCCTTAAAACAACCATTTTACAGATGGCAAAACTGAGGTCCAGAGAGGCTCTGTAACTAACATAGGCTCACACACAACCAATAGGTTGTGCAACTGGAATTCAAACCCAGCCCATCTGACTTCAGAGGGCCTATTCCCACCAGATTGTGGGCTCCAGCCATGCCAGGCAACTGTGCAGGCCCTGCTGCCAGGAAGAGTAACAGTTCAGCAACAACACAAACCCGAGGGCACAGAGAAGGGGCATTGCCCTGGCTGGTGCCAGGCTGTGCCACATCTGTTGGTGGTCAGGGCTCCCAGGTGCACCACTCCTGTCTTTTGTGATCTTGTTGACTATCCCGCACCAAGGTTTTGTCGCCTTCTGAAGCCTGGAGCCTGCACCTGGTCAGTGTCAGCCCCGTTCTGCTCCTCCTCCTCGCTGGCCGTGTCAGTGCCCTCTCTCTCCCCACCCAGTTCAAAAAGGGGAAAGCAGAGGATCCACGGGGAGGTTACTCCTCTGCAGATTTGGGGCATGGGGTAGAATTCTCTAGAATCACTAGTATAGTTTCTGGAAGTGATGAGACAGCCCCTGCAGAACTTCCTGTGTTGTGTTGTGTGTGTGTGGTTTTGTTTTTTTTTGCCTCCTCCACTTGAAATGTACACCATTAGGTTTGGGAGAGCTCATGTCTACCATTATTTTATTTCTTTTATTATTTTATCTATTTATTTATTTACTTTTGGCTACTTAGGGTGTTCTCTAGTTGCGGTATGCAGGCTTCTCATGGAAGTGGCTTCTTCTGTTGCAGAGCACAGGCTCTAGGGTGAGTGGCCTTCAGTACTTGTGGCATGTGGATTCTGTACTTGTGGCTCCCGGACTCTAGAGCACAGGCTCAGGAGTTGAGGCGCACGGGCTTAGTTGCTCTGCAGCGTATGGGATCTTCCCAGATCAGGGGTCGCCTATATTGGCGGTCGGATTCAAAACCACTGAGCCACCAGGGAAGCCCTTACCATTATTTTAATCCATTTATTGCGTGTTAGGAAGAGGAGAGACAGTGCTCTGAGTTAACACTGCAGGTCTTGATACATGGTGTTGCATTGTTGCATATTAAACCAGTGATTTCCAACGTTAGGAAATCTTTTTCATGTCCTGTTTTTTTTTTTTCTTTTTTATACTTTTATATATGTATAAAAAAGTAACCTATAGAGACTGATTAAAGTCTCTGTTTTGTTTGATTTGTCATCTTTTTACTCCTGCTCTCTCTGTCCATAATGCATGGGACTCAGATGATGTCTGCTTTTGCAAATTCATTTAGGTTTTCTGTGCAGTATGATTATTTCTGGTAATGCTCCACATATTTTTTTTTTTAAAACTTTGTTGGGCACAAAATTCTCAGTGTAGCTTTCAGGTGAATTTTGCTGAACAGGAACTGTTTCGCTCCCCTGTATCCTTGTCAGTGTTTTGCACGCACAGTCTGATTCTACCAAAGTGTATCTTGAAAACCCTTGCAGCAGTCATGAATTTGTGCCTCTATCCTTCTCTCTTCATTTTCAGATGGCTCATGTTTGCTGTGTCATCTTAGTAGATTACACTTTTCATTAGTATAATTTATGAAGACTGTCAGTCTTTCTGTTATTTGATTGGGTTCACCTCTGAACTTTGACTTTTTAACTCTACCACACACTCTTTGAACCCTACCAAAAACTCTTTGTAGGCCGTGTGGAAAGTATATCAATGGGCAAGAGAAGAAAAACCAGCCCCCTCATCTGCCCCCCATCTGTCCCCACTCACTATTAGCATTTTAGTTTTGTTCCTTCCAGCCTTTTTGCCTGTGCATTAAAATATACAATGTTTTATATATTTAATATAATTTGTATCTTGACTTTTTCACTTAGTGTTCCTGCATAAAGCATTTTTATTAATTTTTTATTTATGTATTTATTTTGGGTTGCACTGGGTCTTCATTGCTTTGTGCGGTTTGCATGAGCTTTCTCTGGTTGCAGCAAACAGGAGTTACTCTTAGTTGCAGTACGCAGGTTTCTCACTGTTTTGGCTTCTCTTGTTGCGGAGCACAGGCTGTAGGATATAGGCTTCAGTGGTAGCAGCAGCAGGCTTAGTAGTTACGGCGCACGGGCTTAGTTGCTCGGAGACATGTGGGATCTTCCTGGACCTGGGATCAAACCCATGTCCTCTAAATGGGCAGGCGGATTCTTACCCACTGTGCAACCAGGGAAGTTCTAAAGCATTTTTATTTTAACAGTGCATGTTAAACAGTTCATTCTAAATGATGAAAATGTACATGTCTGTTATTGAACCGCTTTGGCCTCCTAAAGATGATTTAATATTGTTTTTTGTACCTTTGTGTTTTCCAAAATTTCTTCCAAAAAAAATTAATGGCTATATATGGAAGATTAATTAATTAATTAATGGAAGCCTATATAACCTTCCATTGTAAGAATGTGTCATAAATTGGGTAAATCATGTTCTTTTGGTTTAATATTAATTTGCTTCCAGTTTCCCTAGTATCAAAGCTGTAAGGAACACCTTGGTCTATAAATTTTTGTGTTTTCAATTTATGTTAGTTGAGACAGACTTCCTAAAGGTTGAAGCATTATTATGACTTTTTATAGCTCTTGCTCTGTGTTGCAAGATTGTTTTCCAAGATTTTCAGATATCTATTTTTTCTAATTCTGCAAGTTTAATAAGTAAAAATTGGCTTTTTATTACTCTGATTATTTGCAGAGTTGCATGTTTCTCAAATGTCTATTGGTCATTTTTCCCCCCCTTTGAGTTGGTTACCTAACGTATCTTAGTGGTTTCAGTATTTTTTTTAAGTATGAGCTCTGTTCATATTTCTTGCAGATGTCTTTATTCAGTAGTTTTGCCTTTCATTTCAGTTTGAATTTTTTGACTGTTTAGTTTTATGTCATCAAATCTATTAATCTATAAAATGCCTCAGTAATAGAGAAAATAAGGCTCAAAACTGCATTTGTGGCCTGACAGTCCTGTGTCTTCTTCCTTGTCCTCCCAGTGAGGGACAGAGCAGTGACCTGGGAACAGGGTTAAGGGGCTGATTTCAGGTATGTTGATTTCCTTCAGTGGCTTCTCTGACATAGCTGCAGGAATTATCTAATAAGTTTACTCATCCTGGTGAGACCCCTCTTCTCCCTGTTCATTTCTGAATTCTAAGTTTTAAATTGGAAAACCTAAAGAATAGAAGAGTTATATTCAGGTAATCCTGAGATCTCTGAACCTCCAGTTAAAGCTCAGCTGCTCACCTTCCCCATCTAACCACACCTCTTGTCTCCTGCCTGCCTAGGAAACCTCCTTGTCACCCTGCTTCTGCCTCCTCTCCTATCTGCCTGAGCATGCCAGGGCCTTAAAAGTTACCAGGTCATCACCTCTGTCCTTTTCTTCTTCGCAGTGAAAGCAGCCCAGCGCCTCCCGGGGATCACCCTGCAGCCTTTGGAAGGGGCCGAGGGCCACGTGGAGTCACCCTCCACCAGCAGTGGCATTATAGCCAAGACAGGCCTTCCTGCAGCTCCCTCCCTGGCCTTTGTCAAAGGGCAGTGCGTGCTCATCTCCCGGGCCCGCTTCGAGGCAGACATCGGCTATTCAGAAGACCTGATTGCGCTGTTTAAACAGATGGATTCCAGAAAATACGGCAAGTAGTTGGCCTCTGCCTAATTCCCAGAAGGCACAGTGGCCCATGATCTCAGAGCAAGGTGTTCCCGTCTCTTTAAATATTCATAAGTGAC
Organism: Bubalus kerabau; assembly: GCF_029407905.1. NCBI lineage: Eukaryota > Metazoa > Chordata > Mammalia > Artiodactyla > Bovidae > Bubalus > Bubalus kerabau. The sequence goes on from NC_073626.1 coordinate 158,523,803, forward strand.
TTTCTTGGCAAAGCCTTCCTAACCTGCTCCTCTTCCTGTGGAAAGGTGTTCCTTAAATTGTTACCGATAGTTGAGCACGTAGTGGGGTGTGCTTTGTCCTTAAAGGCCTCTCAAGGAGAAGACTCCTTCCCTGGTCACCTGGGCAGTGTCTGCTTGGTAGAAGCAGGTAAGTTCCTGCTGTAACCACTTAAACCCATTTAGTTTTATTTTGTCCTTAGGAGAGCTTGAAATATAGGTGTTTTCCATAAAAATAATTGCCTTTGCATAGACTCAGTTCAGTTCAGTCGCTCAGTCATGTCTGACTCTTTGCATAGGCTAAGCCAGTGGTTTTCAAGCTTGAGCCCGCCTCCCAACCACCTAGCTGCTGCTGCTGCTGCTGCTAAGTCGCTTCAGTCGTGTCCGACTCTGTGCGACCCCATAGACAGCAGCTCAGCAGGCTCCCCTGTCCCTGGGATTCTCCAGGCAAGAACACTGGAGTGGGTTGCCATTTCCTTCTCCAATGCATGAAAGTGAAAAGTGAAAGTGAAGTCGCTCAGTCGTGTCCGACTCTTCGCGACCCCATGGACTGCAGCCAACCAGGCTCCTCTGTCCATGGGATTTTCCAGACAAGAGTACTGGAGTGGGGTGCCATTGCCTTCTCCTCCCAACCACCTAGAGCAGTGGGTAAATCACAGAGTGGCCGGTCCAACCCCCAGAGTAAATGTTGATGCCTGGGTTCCCACCAAGAGCTACTGATTTAATTGGCTTGAGGTGGGGCCCTGGATATTGGCGTTTAAAAAAAAAATCTTCAGGTGAGTCTAATAATCAGCTAGGCTTGAAATCCACCAAAGCAGAGCAGTTTTGCTTGATGTTTTTTTGTGAGGTTCTTCAAAAGCTGCCACATCAGAATAAGGAGCAGAATTCTGAACTTCTGGGTTTCATTCTTAGCTTGGGCCTTGTTGCTTTGCAAAACAGTGTAGCTTTTGTATTCCCATTCTTGAAATGGTTTTAGCTTTTTTTAAGGCAGGTTAGAAGGGCTTCCCAGGTGGCGCTAATGGTAAAGAACACACTTGTCAATGCAGGAAACATGAGAGACTCGGGTTCAGTCTCTGAGTTGGCAGGATCCCCTGGAGGAAGAAGTGGCAGCCCACTCCAGTATTCTTGCCTGGAGAATCCCCATGGACAGAAGAGACTGTGGCCTATGGTTCATAGGGTTGCAATGAGTCGGACACGACTGAAGCGACTTAGCACAGCACACACAGGCAGGTAGAAAGCAAACCTTTAAACCTCTTGCCTTTGAGACATTATGCTCAGGCAGCATTGTGGATGCAGCCTCTGTGGAGTGGCTTGCTTAGCGAGCCTTCCTCGAGGTTGGGGATCCTTCAGGAGAGGGTTATGCTGGCTGCTGCCTTGTTATCCTTTAGATGGATAGAGTTTTGACTGGTGACACCCGGCTGGGGAGTAGGGTTTAGGTGTGATGCACAGGGCCCAGCCCAAGTCCAAAGAGTGTTGTCCCCCCGTCCCCTGGACCCCTTAGGTCTTCGACCTCTGCTTGGGGTGGCCCTCAAAAGGCAAGTACTGATGACCTGTGACTTCTGATAAGTGTGGCCTTTGAAATCACACTCCTGACATGATCTGCTGTTTGTGGAGGAATGAGAACAGCAAAAATATTCACGCCCAAACCCTGCCCAGACCCACTAGATGTTAAAACACCATGATTGGATTTTTTTTCACCATAGCAGTTATTCACGGGCCTTTCCATTTGCTGCCCTGCCGCCGTCAGGATCCAGCTGTTGTCAGAAAGGGCCTCCTGCACTATTCCACATCAGGAGTGGGCTGTCTGCTTTGGGTCTTTCTGTCACATTACACCTGGGCCACCTTGCTTCTCTCCTGACGTGGACTTGGTGTCCGTGATGCCTTTTCCCTAACCACCTTGCTTCCTCAGTAACCAGACAGAGAAGAATTCTCTTGTACTACCCAGAAAGCATTTACTGAGTTGCAGCTTACTTGATTTTCTCAAAAGGTAGATTGGTAGGAAAACCGGAAGTAACGAGTCAGTGCTGGGTAGGGAAATGCTCACCCTTCTTAGTTAATAACGTGTGTAGATGATGCTATGTTCCGCTAATCAGAAGAGGGCATCATCATCACAATAATAAGTTATCATTGTTTACCTTTTTTTGAGTGCATTGTTTGCCAGACCACTTTTATAAGCATTTTACATTTAAATTTTATGTAATCCTTACAAGAAGCCTACGAAGCAGGGCTCTAGGATCCTCCTTTGGCAGATGGTGGGAACAGAGGCACAGAGAAGTTATGTAACTTGCCCAAAGTCACACAGCCAGGAAGTGGCAGACCTGGGATTTGACCACTCCGACCACATGTAGCTTGTTTGCCATGCACAAAATAAGGCTACTAATAATGGTGCCCAGCTTATAGCACATTGAAGAGCCAAGGACATGGTCATATAAGTTTCTTGGCTTAAAGTAAGCACTGAATAAGCACAAGCTATAGTATTATCCCAGCCTTGGAGATTGAGGGCATTTCTCACCTGCTAGGCCATCCCTGGTCCTCTGTCCATGTAACTGCCTTTGTCCCCACCCTTAGCAGCCCAGTGCCATCTCCACGGCTGCTTGTCTTTCCTCCCTGAATTCTGTGAAAGCCTCGATGAAAGGTGTTGTCAGTCTATCCCGGCTGCCCAGCGCAAGGTCAGCACAAGGTGCCCACCACCCGAGCTTCCTGGGGTTTTGTGAAACCAGGGGATGAATCAGTAAGTGTGGTGACCTTGCAGGAGGGCACGGTGTCACGTTTGCCTGTTTGTCTCTTGTTATTGCAGATGTCAAGACCCGGAAGTGGAGCTTTCTCCTGGAAGAATACAGTAAACTCAGTGAGCTGCCCACCTTGCTTGTTTATATCATGCTGTTGTTAAGCCTTAATCACATGCCTCGGATTTAATGTAGTTTTTTTTTTGAAGATTGATTTCTTTACTTTTGACTCTACCGGGTCTCCACTGTTGCACATGGGCTTGTCTGTAGCTGTGGTGAGGGACCATTCTTTAGCTGCCGTGTGCGGGCTTCTCTTGTTGTGGAGCACAGGCTCTAGAGCAAGGTCTCAGGAGTTGTGGCACGTGGGTTCAGTTGCCCCGATGCATGTGGGGTCTTCCCAGACCAGGGATTGTGTCCCCTGCATTGGCAAGCAGACCCCTAATCACTCCACCAGCAGGGAAGCCCCAATATAACTTATTTTAGAAGAATCACCTCCTTCCTCCCCTCCGCTGTGATAACATGGCACGCTTGAGTACAGGACTGGGAAAGGCGAAGATGCTCTCAGCCACGCCCCTGCGCTCCGTGGTAGTGGCTCTCTGACAGCTCAGGGAAATGCAGGGCCACATGTTCCATCAGGCTGCGGCGGTGCTAGTCAGATACTCGAGGCCTGTGCACCCTCCCACCCATCACAGAAGAACGAGAAGTGAGCGTTCGTGGGCTTTGGGAATCAGAGGCAAGCTAGGATTGCTGAGGTTAGATGGAAGCTACTTTAGATCCCCTGTAAGAGCAGGCTCTTCACTTACTGCTAGAACCAGATGGTCTGTGGAAGCAGCTGAGCCATAGTGGTAACGGGCTTCATGATGGGCTGAGTTCTGCCAGAGGCAGAAGCCAAGGCCAGGGCACATCGGTGTTTAGTACATGCTTTGGAGCCTGACCAAGGGAAGGGCTATGTGTACAGACACAACTATGAGAAGAAGTCAGTTTGGGCTTATCATTTTGCTTCTCTGTGTTCTGCTTGGGTGGGGGCAATGAATGAATTCCAGTATGCCTGAGGAAGGGGTGGGGTGGGGTGATGTGGTCATATCTTGGCCTGTCCTGGAATGCTTGTCTGTCACCCATCTTCCAGACTTCAAATCCTGCAGTGGGTGTGCAGCTGGCACAGCACAGGTTCCCCCTGCTTGACCCCTGAGAACTTTCTGGTCCCAGGGATGGTACCTGTCAGGCCGGGAGAGACATTCTCCAGCGCAGTGGAGGTGGGGAGGTGTCCACCAGGCTAGGGGTGTAAGGAAGAGGTCTCTTCCCTCTGTGTCCTTCTTATGTGATTTACTGTGTGACATCAGGTAGGTAGCTCAATATTCTGGATTGCGTTTGGCCCTTCAGTTAAAAAAAAAGGGGGAGGGAAGGTATTTAATCCATATCTATCCTCTGACAGAAATTAAATATGAGGGAAGAGCATTTGATTCCTTGAGGGAAAACTTGCTGCAAATTTGGGGTTCAGTTTGAATATGATGACTTACTTATTTAGTGTCAGCAGCCACTAGCTGAGGCAAAAAGGGTGGCTGACATTTATCTGAGACTCCTTAGCTGCAACTGTTTGGAGATTGTGGCATGAGCAAATTATTTGGCCGAAGCTGAATTTTTGATGAGCAGTCAAAGTGAGTTTTTCTCTCTCAGCCCTTTGTCTTTCAGCCACAGAAAGACATGTAAATATGTGAGCTATGAAGCCTTTGACTTTTATGGAACAACAAAAAGCAGGACATTTACAGCATTAGCAGACGAATGTAATGTTGAAAAACCATGGCTTGCAGCTCACGTAGCGTTATATAATGGTTCCAAGTCTTGTGGGCCATGGACTCATTGAAATATATGATGAAACAATGGAGTCTTCACTGGGAAAAATAATACAGAATGGCCATGTGTAAGGTTTTGGTTTTTTGTTTTTTTTTTTTAATTTATTTTGTTTATTTATTTTTGGCTGCCTTGGGTTTTAGTTGCAGCGCTCGGGGTCCGCATTGCCTCTCTAGTTGCAGTGCTCAGGCCTTGTTGCTCTGCAACATGTGGAATCTTCCTTCCCTGACCAAGGATCAGACCCTCGTCCCCTGTATTGGAAGGCAGGTTTGTAACCACTGGACCACCAGAGAAGTCCCCACATGTAAAGATTTTGTTTTTTATATTACTAATCCCATGGACCTTGATTTAAGAATTCTAGAGTTAGGACTGCTTTTTTTGCATTCACTATAATGATGGGCTTCCTAGGTGGCGCTAGTGGTTAAGAACCCACCTGGTAATGCAGGAGATGTAAGAGACACAGATTTGATCCCTAGATTGGGAAAGTTCCCTGGAGGAGGGCATGACAGCCCACTCTAGTACTCTTGCCTGGAGAATCCCATGGACAGAGAAGCCTGGTGGGCTACAGTCCATAGGGTTGCAAAGAGTCGGACACAACTGCAGGGGTGATAATGGTTCACAGAATATAACAGAGGTGCAACAGTGACCCCGAGTGCTGATTTTCCACGTCTGGTTGTTGTTGTTCAGTCGCTGAGTTACGTCCGACTCTTTGCGACCCCAGACTGCGGCATGCCAGGCTTCCTTGTCCTTCACCATCTTCTGGAGCTTGCTCAAATTCATGTCCATTGCATTGGTGACACCATCCAACTGTCTCTTCCTCTGTTGACCCCATCTTCTGCCTTCAATCTTTCCCAGCATCAGGGTCTTTTCTAATGAGTCAGTTCTTCCCATCAGGTGGCCAGAGTACTGGAGCTTCAGCTTCCGCATCAGTCCTTCTAATGAATATTCAGGATTGAATTCCTTTAGGATTGATTGGTTTGATCTCCTTGCAGTCCAACGGATTCTCAAAAGTCTTCAACACCACAGTTCAAAAGCATCAATTCTTTGGCATTCAGCCTTCTTTATAGTCCAACTCTCACGTCCATGCATGACTACTGGAAAAACCATAGCCTTGACTAGATGGATCTTTCTTGGCAAAGTAATGTCTCTGCTTTTTAATATGCTGTCTAGGTTGGTCATAACTTTTCTTCCAAGGAGTAGGCGTCTTTTAATTTCATGGCTGCAGTCACCATCTGCAGTGATTTTGGAGCCCAAAAAAATAAAGTCTGTCACTGTTTCCATTGTTTGCCCATCTATTTGCCATGAAGTGATAGGACCAGATGCCATGATCTTAGTTTTTTGAATGTTGAGTTTTAAGCCAATTTTTTTTTTTTTTTTTTAGTTCTTCTTCACTTTCTGCCATAAGGGTGGTATCATCTGTGTATCTGAGGTTATTGATATTTCTCCCGACAATCTTGAGTCCAGCTGGTGCTTCATCCAGCCCAACATTTCACATGATGTACTCTGCATATAAGTTAAATAAGCAGGGTAACAGTATACAGCTTTGATGTTCTCCTTTCCTAATTTGGAACCAGTCTGTTGTTCCATGTCCAGTTCTAACTGTTGCTTCTTGATCTGCAGATTTCTCAGGAGGCAGGTAAGGTGGTCTGGTATTCCCATCTCTTACAGAATTTTCCACAGTTTGTGGTGATCCACACAGTCAAAGGCTTTGGTGTAATCAATAAAGTAGAAGGTTTTCTGGAACTCTCTTGCTTTTTCTGTGATCCAATGGATGTTGGCAATTTGATCTCCGGTTCCTCTACCTTTCTAAATCCAGCTTGAACATCTGGAAGCTCTCACTTGGTTCACGTACTGTCAAAGCCTAGCTTGGAGAATTTTGAGCATTACTTTGCTAGCTTGTGAAATGAATGCAATTGTGTTTGAACATTCTTTGGCATTGCCTTTCTGGACTGTAGTGAACACTGACATTTTCTAGTCCTGTGGCCACTGCTGAGTTTTCCAAATTTTCTGGCATATTGATTACAGGACTTTCATAGCATCATCTTTCAGAACTTGAAGTAGCTCAGCTGGAATTCCATCACTTCCACTAGCTTTGTTTGTCGTGATGCTTCCTATGGCCTGCTACTTTGCACTCTAGGATGTCTGGCTCTAGGTGAGTGATCCCACCTTCATGGTTATTTGGGTTATTGAGTTCTCTCTTATACAGTTCTTCTGTGTATTCTTGTCACCTCTTCTTAATATCTTCTGCTTCTGTTAGGTCCATAACATTTCTGTGCCCATCTTTGCATGAAATATTCCCTTGGTATCTCTAATTTTCTTGAAGAGATCTCTATTCTTTCTTGTTCTATTGTTTTCCTATATTTCTTTGCATTGTTCACTGAGGAAGACTTTCTTATCTCTCCTTTCTATTCTTTGTAACTCTGCATTCAGTTGAGTATATCTTACCTTTTCTCCTTTCCCCATTTCATAGATTGGGGAAAATCGGGACCCAGAGAAAGGAAACAGTTGTTTTCCTTGTCAGGGAGCCTTGCAGGGTCACAGTAAAGTCTGATTAAAATTGTGATTCTGAGTTTGTGATGTGACCTGCTAGGCGATGAAGAAACCAGGTCTGTGAACTAAGAGACTAGGGAGATGAAGTGCTGCATATATCGCAGTTCCATTCCTCTGGTAACAGATCATAAACCTGGGGAGTCTGGACCTGTCTCCCACCCCTAGGTCTCGTATGTGAAATCAGATTACTGACCTGAGCTAGTGACCTAACAGTAAGACCTGAGAGTGTGAGTGCCCACTGCAGATACAGTGGCAGCTCCGGTCTCCAGGTCAGGCCAGTCTCCTCTGAGTGTTCCTCCTCTCTCTCCTCTCAGTGATGACTCACGGCCTCCTGGCCACAGCGAAATTGGCAGCAGGCCTTCTGTTTTCCCCTGCCTGTCACAGTCCAGAAGGGTTCCTCATCCCCAAATCAGTGATTTCGTCTTGTCGGCTGCTATTTGAAAACATTCACATCCACATCTCTCCGCCATGTGGGCCAGCAGCGTTCTGCCAGAGAGCTGTTTTACAGAAACGACTTCTCGATGACTCATGAAGCCAGATAGCACATCCATCTGATCTCCCAGTGCGGGGAAAGGGTAGCAGAGAGTTGCTGACAGAGAATTCAGGCGGTCTCAGAAACACACTTTGTGGGCTGAACCGGCAGCGTAGGATTTGGGGAGCTAGCAGTCGATAGGAAACAGAGTAGAGCGTTCTTTTTTCCCCCTTGAGTGGCTGAAAGGACATAATGGGCACAAAGCCTTGCATCCCACCCCCGCTGGATCATCAGCCCTTTCTTAGCTTTCATCAGGTATCTGAGTGCTGAAGATCACTGGATTAAAATGAAAATGGGTTCTGAAAGCACATGGAGTGCTCAGCCTCTTGAAGTGTGCAGAAATCAGCACGCTCGGATTTAATTTGGAAGCTTACAGTGTATGTTGGCATCAGTACAAACAGTCTATCTTTTATTAAAGCCATCAGCGTTACCTAATTTCTTATCAGGGTGATGCTATTCATGCAAATGGTTTCCAGAAATATGCTGGGAAAAGATTGAAGGCAAAAGGAGAAGGGGGTGGCAGAGGACGAGATGGCTAGGTGGCATCACCAACTCAATGGACATGAATTTGAGCAAACTCTGGGAAATAATGAAAGATAGAGAAGCCTGGTATGCTGCAGTCCATGGGGTCACAAAGAGTCGGACACGACTTAGTGACTGAACAACAACAGAAATATTTAGGGAAAGACAAATGGATTTAAATATATTGAAAATGCAACCCAATTTAAGGTGGTGGTAGATGGCTCAGCCTCCATATTCACTTCAGTATTTACAACCGGCAGTTGATGGTTGTGGCTGAAGGCTTTTGGAATACCTTGTGGGGAAATTAAGAACACATGAGCCTGTGGAATAGAGACCCAGCAGCCTTAGAATTTCAAGTAACATGGGTTAGAAATGAAATGGACCCAAGTTCTCTCTCTGATTCCTTCACCTGGATTCCTGGAGAATCCAATGAGCCCCTTGGTGGGTTATTATGACTCTCCCAGGATGCCCCTGAGAGTTAAAGGGTAAAGAGCAATTGAGGATCTGTAGACAGTGGTCACTCTTCTAGTTAGATTTTTTGAAGGAAATGATGAAAGGGAAGACATCTTGAAAGCTGCCACTGTGGGACAGCAGGCTGTGACTGGTAGTTCAATGATAATTCTACTACCAGGGATTTCTAGCTCAATCTTTTCTCTAACTTTAAATTTTAACTGATGTTATCCTGCCTTCCCCCACCCTGCAGAATTCTGTTTTATTTGGAACTTGGGTTTGTTTTTTTTTTCTGTTTCTTTACTGAATAAAGAGGTTTTGTTTTGTTTTTCTTTTGAAATCAGGTGAAGCTAAATTCCTTCAGAAAAGAAAAATCAATGCAATTACTTTGCTTTCATTTGTTTTTCCCAGCTAGTTTTATGGCTCTAACTAGAAAAGGTCTCTCCATCCATTATATTGGCGTGTGGAAGCCGCACGTGTGGAAGGAAAGTGAAGACCCTGAAGTATAAGCTTTAGTTCAAAGAGAGCCATGGCCACGCCCAGTGTAGACTCTAAGCTAAGCAGGGGTTGGTAAAGTTCCTTTGTAAAGGGCCAGACCGTTCATATTTCAGGCTGTGTGGGCTGTGCTCTCTCTGTCCCAGTGACTCAGCTGCACCATTAGGCACGATAGCTGCCATTGACCGTCTACTAACACATGGGCACAGCTGTCTCCCCACAAACTTTATTTATCAGAACAATAAGTAGACTGATTTGGTCCACAGGCCACCTCTCCCAAGAGGAGATATTTTTTCTCTTATGGAAAATGTCCAAAGTGCAAGGCCATGTGCATTGTTCTCAGTCGGTGGCCTTTGCATGGATGCTGCCCTTTGTCATGATTTGTGAATAGCGCTCCCGTCCTACTGATTTTTCTCCCTCCCCCCCACCCCACCTCCCGGCTTGTGATATTATTTAATTTTATTATTTAAGTTTTTTGCTTTTATTTATTTTTAATACTTTTTATTTTGTATTGGAATATAGCCAATTAACAATGTTGTGATAGTTTCAGGGGACAGCAGAGGGACTCAGCCATACACATGTATCCATACTCCCCATGCTCCCCTCCCATCCAGGCTGCCACAGCTGCTCTTCTTTCTTGGAAACACCTCACAGTTTCTCTGCATGGACTGCAGTGCTTTCTTGCCTGTGGACAGCATGTAGCTTAAAGTTCTCTGTCTTCTCAAGTATCAAAACCAAAATAAAACCTAAGGAGAATGAAAACAAGGCAAGATTTATTCATTCTAAGTATTGCTTTAACTGGGCTAATTTTTGAAGAATATGGGTTGTTATTTATTGAAAGGAAATACTAAAATAATTTTTTTAATGACTTTAGGTTAAAAAAGATCAGTCACAAAAACATGTTAGTTCTTTCCAGTGTTTGCATAGCGTAGTGAAGATCAGTTTTGCATTACTGAGCACCCTCTTGTTTGCAGACATTAAGCACAGAGGGAGAAAGCTGGTGCTCTGCCATGCATCTGTCAGTGCCCAGTTTTCTCTCCAGTTACTTTTTTGAAGAAGGTGGCACATTGCAGAATTCCAGCCCTTGAACTTTGTATCTCAAAGCTCCTTCTTTTTTCTCCCAGAAGTCTTGGGCATTAACTCTCCAATTCTTATGCCTCTGTTCTTTCTAGTGGAAAGAGTGCGCGGCCTTCCACAAGTTCAGCTGGATCCTCTGCCCAAGACCCTCACCCTGGCTTTCGCCGCTCAGCTCCAGAAGACGTCTCTCTCTCCTGTGGCAGACATCCCCGAGGCAGACCTGTCCAGGGTGGACTCCAAGCTTGTGTCTAGCCTGCTGCCCTTTCAGAGAGCTGGAGTCAAGTAGGTTCTTCCTTTGTCTTCTTGTGCTCTCTCCTGTTCAGGTTTATCAATCACCATGAAGTAGGTTCAGATGCTCCCTCTTTTATGAATACTTCTCTTTCACAACCTTTCGAAAGCATCTAGGGATTAGAATTAAACAGCCCAGGTGTGCCATCACCAAAGCCTGATTGTAACCATTGATTTCAAATTCCCTAAGTTAATCAGGGAATTCCCTAAGTTAGTTCCCTAAGTTAATCCCTAACCTAGACAGTATATTAAAAAGCAGAGACGTTACTTTACCAACAAAGGTCTGTCTAGTCAAAGCTATGGTTTTTCCAGTAGTCATGTATGGATGTGAGAATTGGACCATAAAGAAAGCTGAGCACCAAAGAATTGATGCTTTTGAACTGTGATGTTGGAGAAGACTCTTGAAAGTCCCTTTGACTGCACAGAGATCAAACCAATCAATCCTAAAGGATATTCAGTCCTGAATATTCATTGGAAGGACTGATGCTAAAGCTGAAACTCCAGTACTTTGGCCACCTGATGCAAAGAACTGACTCATTGGAAAAGACCCTGATGCTGGGAAAGATTGAAGGCAGGAGGAGAAGGGGATGACAGAGGATGAGATGGTTGGATGGCATCACCGACTCAATGGGCATGAGTTTGAGCAAGCTCCAGGAGTTGGTGATGGACCGGGAAGCCTGGTGTGCTGCAGTCCATGGGGTCGCAGAGTCGGACATGACTGAGCAACTGAAATGAAGTTAATCAGGACTCTGGATGGCAAGGGCGCACAAACTCTACTCGAAATAGTGTAAGAAGTAACGTATGTGTCCTCGGCTCATGCCACCCATAGGCCCACTACTCACTTTCCCACCTTGGTTGGTCACTGGCTTCCGAAGGGCAGAAATGCTGTTTTCAGGCAATTCAGAAAGACCTGTGCAGCCTGGAGTTCTTGTGGGCCATGCCAACTGCTGATCAGAAGAGGGGATGTCCTCTGTCTTTTCTGTGTAAGAAGGAAAGGAGAAGAACTAGTCAGCTGGCTTATTATCAGGGTCCTGAGCAAGTGATCAGTTTTGCAGGAATTCCAATGAAAGAGGAATGGTGTTTGGAGCAGGAGACCAGGTATCTGGCTTTCAGAGATCCTTTTAGCTTTTCCTTGATTCATCATGTGGGTCAAGCAAGTTACTGTCACTGTATCTTGGTTATTTTTCTCATTTTGGGGAATACTAGTTATAAGAGGGACGCTTTCCCAGCAGTTACAATGGCACCAAGCACTGTTTTAAATTTTTTAGACATTATGAACGCCTGCTACACTCTCTGGAGTAGGTCTGGCTGTTATTCCACGTGACAGCTGAGGCACAAGGAGGATATAGATCACTTGCATAAAGGCACACAGCTCCTAGGTGGTGGACTTGGAACTCCAACCCAGGCCAGTGGGGCTCTGAAGGAATGGAGTAGTAATCCCATGCCTTATTCACAAACTGTTAGCCAGGGCTACTGCCCTGGAGGGTCATGGTCACGGTTGCAGGCTGCTAGGTAATGAGCCGCAGCGCCCCTCCTAGACCAACACTCTTGCTCCATCCTTCTCTCTGGACATCATTCTTTTCTCCAGTGTTTTCTGTCTTTGCCATGCTGATGCATACAGAGTCCTCTCTGACCTTGAGAAAAGCCATATTTTGATCCCACCTTCTTTCCTTTCTTCCCTTCCCTTCCCACCAGATCCCTCCCATGACAAGCACGGCCCTCCCAGACCCTCTTTAGGGAGGCTTTCCCACTCTCTTGCCTTCCATCCTGTGGGCCTCACCTGCACCAGGCAGAGAGCAACTCATCTTATTGGAAACTCCACCCACTTCGCTTCCATGACCTAAAGGTCTTGGAGCTTCTCCCTACTCTTTGACTACACATTTCCCTGGTAGCTCAGCTGGTGAAGAATCCACCTGCAATGCAGGGGACTGTTGTTCAATTCCTGGGTCAGGAAGATCCACTGGAGAAGGGATAGGCTACCCACTCCAGTATTCATGGGCTTCCCTTTTGGCTCAAATGGTAAAGAATCTGCCTCCAATGTGGAAGACCTGAATTCAATCCCTGGATTGGGAAGATCCCCTGGAGGAGGGCATGGTAACCCACTCCAATATTCTTGCCTGGAGAATCCCCATGGACAGGAGCCCGGTGGGCTACAGTCCATGGGGTCGCAAAGAGTCAGACACGACTGAGCAACTAAGCACAGCACGTTGTCCCTGTTTGTGGTCTTCTCTAGATTATTACCACCCTGCCCACTGTGGCCCCTGTCGTCCTTCTTGGGGGAGAGGTCTCTCATGAACAGGTAGCCCCCCCCAAGCAGCAGTGTGGCTTCCCGTGATATCCGATGGCAGTTTAACCACCACCCTGGGAGGTGTGCCGTGCTGTATCCTGACCTTGTCCACTTCAGTTTCGCTATAGCACAAAGAGGCCGCCTGCTGCTTGCCGATGACATGGGCCTGGGGAAGACCATCCAAGCCATCTGCATAGCGGCCTATTACCGGAAGGAGTGGCCCCTCCTGGTGGTGGTGCCGTCATCTGTGCGCTTCACCTGGGAGCAGGTCAGTTCTCCTGGTGTCATCACATTAACAAGGACAGTTTTCCTCAGAGTCAGAGTCACCACATGACTGTTCGGGGGCAGGACCCAGGGAAGCTCGGAGGCTCTGTGTCAGCTGAGGGCGAGAAGGGAGATGAGTTAGCCTCCTGAGGTCAGGCCCCTGGTTTTCTGAGTTGGGATCAGGCCAGGCCTTCAGGAACTTTCCAAGCTCCAACTCACCTGCGTCCATTACAGACGCTTCCTGAGCACCTCTGGTGTCCCTGCTGACAGCACCTTTCACTTAGGTTTCAGAATAGTTTTACTCCCTTTATTTCCCTTAATCCTTAAGTAGCCATGTGCAATAGACACGAGATATTAACCCCACTCACAGATGAGAAAACTGCCCCTCAAAGAGGCTAAGCACCACGCTTATTGCTAGTGAGGGGCGGTTCCGGGACTTGAGGTCACACCTCCTAACTGGGGGCTCAAGATTTTACACCCAGTAGCAAGTGGTGTGGGTAGGAGGTGCTCTGTCTGCCGGGCAACTTTTTGGCTGAAGAACGCGGCACGACCGTTGTGTTGTCACTCAGCCATAAGCTTGTCTACCATAAACCCAAGGATCAGAGTGGTCCTGTGAAACGAATAAAGCTCTCCATAAGCAGACGCGGTGAGGAAGGAAGACGTGGTCCATCGTCCGTAGCTTTCCCCAGCTTCATGCTACTCGGGGGCAGCTGTCGGCTTCCTCAGGCTACAGCCGTTCATAGAGACGGGGGGTTAGATAAATGCAGGAGGGTGGGGAAGGGGGAGACCGAGTGTACCTGCAGGGGGCGCTAACCTTGGTCCACCTGGAGACAGTCAGTGATGGCTTGGCGGGGGTCCCAGCTGGCGGCTGCCGGGCCAGAGCCTCACTTGGGTTTTGTTCTCTCCTGTCACCCCCAGGCCTTCCGTCGGTGGCTGCCGTCTCTGAACCCAGTCGACATCAATGTCGTGGTGACCGGGAAGGACCGCCTGACAGATGGCTTGGTCAACATTGTCAGTTTTGATCTTCTGAGCAAGTTAGAAAAGCAGCTAAAACCCCCATTTAAAGTTGTCATTATTGTAAGTGACTCGACACAGTCTTTCAGTACTTCCTTCCTGGGGAAAGGCTCCCTGAAAGCTCCACGAATGTCCACATCTGTAACCTCATGGAGCCTCCCTAGGTTTCTAGAAGAGAAATCACTGGCTTCATTTTGTGAGAAACTGGTAATTCATTTCTCTCAAATACCAATTCTCAGTCCTGGCTACATACTAGGATCTTCTGGGGGCTTTTTGGAAAATGGTGATCTGCTGGGTTTGTGCTGGAGGTTTCCAGCCCGCCTCCTCTCCCCACAGGGGGTCATGATGGAGCCCGTGGACCCCAGACAGCCCAGAACTCCAGGAACTACAGCCTGGACAGCACGGGCCTGCGCCTTCATCTGCTGCCCTCTTTGTCGGCATGACCCAGGCGCGCAGTTCAAACAGCTAATAGATTTTCTTTCAGCCGATATAAAGATGTTCCCTCCCACCACAAACACATACAAAAGCACATACAAAAGCACACAAAAGCACACACAAAAGCGCTCGTTACCCTTTTTTAGAGAAGCTTTCAGAGTCTTGCTCCCAGATGTGACGGTATGTCTTGTAGTTGCCACTTACCCTCTTCTAACTCCTCTCATGCTCCAGAAGGATAGTCTGGAGAGGCTGGCCTCCTCTCCAGCACTCAGTGTGTCCACAGGCTCACAGATATAACCCTGAAAAGGTGCGAGTCTCTCCCATCCCCGCCCACACCCGGCCAGCTCCCACCCCAAGTCCAGGTAACAGACGGTCCGGGGTGGAGCATGCGATGGATGAACGCCAATGTAAGTGTATCCTCACTTCTCCTCTTGGCAGAACAGGCGACCCCGATGCCTCCAGGTGACATGAAAGGGTCTCTATGCGAACGTGTGACTGGAAAACTGCCAGTGGTATTTCCCTCCTCTCAAAATAGGATTCTCTGTCGACAGTGGCTCCCCAGACCTTGCTGCTCATGTTGTCAAGCGCACATCTCATCTAGAGAGAGTGAAAGGGAAGGGCTCTTAGAAAGCTCTTGGTGAGCCTCTGAGCCGTAAGGTTGCAGTGGAGGCTCTGCCTCGGGTTTCCCGGCAGCAGGTTGACTGCAAGGGAGCCACCTTCATCCGTTTGCTCAGCCAACTAGAGGGTCATCCCCTGTGCAGGGTCATGCACTGCCGCGGGTAGGGAGGGAGGAGGTCAGCCTCTGGCCTCCAGGGAGCCATAGCCCAGTAGGACAGACAGAGGCACACGCAGATTGTCACAATCCATCCCAGTGCCTTCAGAGACGTGGGAGCCAAGAGGTACTCAGGGAGGGGAAGGAGACTGCACATGCCGGGCAGCAGCACCAGGCGCCAGCACGGGCACACCCAGGTCCTCAGCACACTGGTTAGTGGGAGGTGTGTCTTAGAAACCAGCGAAGAGATTTGTTCAGTGCAGCCAGTGAGGTGGGCAGGGCAGGGCAGGGGCATCGCCAGCCCCACTTTGCAGGTGGAAAACTGTCCCTGAGAGATGAAGCGGCTTGCCTACAACATTGCTGAGAAGATGCCAGAGCCTGGTCCTTAGCCACGCCCACAGCCGTCTCCCTGAACAAGAAGGGCGATGCTGTACCAGGGTCAAGCTTGATGTGGGCTCTCTCTCCGTCCATGCAGGGTTTGGCCGTGTCCACTTATGTGACTGTTTCTTTACAGGATGAATCCCACTTCCTCAAAAACATTAAGACTGCCCGCTGTCGCGCAGCTATGCCCCTCCTCAAGGTGAGTGCTGCCGAGGGCAGACTTGGCGCCTGAGCCCACGGGGTGCTGAGATGCCCTGTGTTTTGTTTGGGCTGGACAGGGGTCCAAGGGGAGCAGGGGCTGCAAGTCTGGGGCTGCAGGCCATGGACATGACTTATCATTGACTCAGGGCATCTCTACTTGGGACTTCGGTCCCAGATTCACTTTTCTTCCTAACGTCCTGCTGAGGAGCTAGTGGTCAGTGTAGTTATCTGTCATACATGAAGACCTGTTGAAGGTCACGGGTCGGGTCAGGATTCACTCCGGACCCTCCTTGGGGTCCTCCTGGACAAGGCAGAGCTACAGCCTCCAGCAGTGTCTCGTCTTAAACTGTTGAGGAGGACCTGCCTGTCTGCTCAGTGGTTTGTGGGGCAGAGCTCTTGGGGTGCTGGGAACCAAGGGCAACCAGTTATACAGACTCAGAACTAAGTGTGAGTATCAACTGGGTATTGTGGGTATCAGCCACAAAGCTGAGACCTGCTTTATAATAATTAATATTAAAATATAATAATCAATAATATTAATAAGATGATATCATTTTCTGGGGCCATCCTAAGACTGATTTGTTAACAGAAAACTCAGCTGTCCACATCCTTTTGGGGGGTGGTCTGAACCTGTGCTGAATACTTTGACCGCATGAGCCCTGGCTTCCAAGCAGAAGGTGTATGCGTGTGCTGTGTGTGTGTTATGTGTGTACAGTGCAGCTTGGAATCGGTGCAAAAGCATTCTATTCTGACCTGCAGTACAAGGGCCATGTTGCGTGTGTCACACACTTTGGTGTCTTTTTTGATGTGTTCCAGTCCCTCCACTCCCAACGGGGAAAGCTCTAAATTTCCTTCCATTTTTTTGTAGTGAGCTTTTTCCTCCTTTAGGAGAAAAATATTGTACAATTGGAAAGGTAGTCTTTTTTCTCATAACAAGGTGAAAATATCTCACAGATGACTCTGGAGCAATCTCCTTTGATTTGTATGAACTGAGCAAACAAAAGTGCCTGTTTTATCTTGGGTTCTAGTAAAGCAGTCTTTGGGTTGCAGTATCGTTTTAAAAATGCAGCTTTTATTGCCTTAAGCTTTATTGTACTAAGCTGGAGAAAACTAATATGCTAAATGTTGGTGAACCTTACTAGCACTTGAAAATTTTTTCTGACTGCCCACAAAACACACTCAAGTATCTACTCATTTCAAGTTTGTTTTGCATTCTGAGTAACTGGTAACATGATACATCTTCCAAAGCAGGATTGTATTTGCTCTCGACTTAAAAGTACTTTACGTAAAAGCTTCATTCTCTGCTCAAGTTACCTATAAATGTTTATAGGTTGAGAGCCCTTTCTGCACACACATAAATGAAATGTTTTTCCCAGAATGGTGACCCTTGTTTTGGGAGGTTTTAATATGTTTTCTTTTGAAAAATGTTAATAGACTTTGGTACCGTGGTTTCAATATTACAGCCATAACTAAAATTAAATCTGTACCCTTGATTGTCTAGACAAAAGGAACTGCACAGTAGGTAGATGCTATCATTAAAGATATACTAGGAAAGCTTCTTAGCAACTGTCTTGTTAATGCGTTCATCGCCTGGCAGGCAAGCCGGACTTAAATATTGGTTTCTGAAATATGTGCTTCTGAGCCAGACCTTTTAAACATTGTTAATATTTTTCATATCTTGGGTATATTTCAAAGTGACACATTTAAAACAAATTTTAACTGCGAACTAGTATATATTACTCTGGATTTACCGTAGAACTTGGGTGAATTAACGTATCAAAACAGGACCCGTAAATATAGCCTGTTCATGGGTGTCTCAAAACCATTGTCATCCATAACATTGATTTTGCATGGTGCTGGACTGTTGGCACCTTTGAGTGGGGGTGGAGGATGAGGCATCCTGTGTTAATTCTGTTGATCAGACCTGTCATCTCTCTGCTGTATTTTCATCTAGATCACAGTTCCTCGACCTTGGCACTGTTGACATTTTGGGCTGGGTAACTCCTTGTTGTCCACAGGGCCTTCCTAGGCATTGTATTAATAGGATGTTTAACAGCATCCCTGGCCTGTACCCACTAAGTGCCACTGGTACCCCCAGTTGTGACAACCAGAGTTATCTCCAGATATGGCCAAGTGTCCCAGGTGGCATGTGTGGCATGTGAAAGTTGCTCAGTCGTGTCCGACTCTTTGCGACCCCATGGAATTCTCTAGGCCAGAATACTGGAGTGGGTAGCCTTTCTCTTCTCCAGGGGATCTTCCCAACCCAGGGACCAAACCCAGGTCTCCCACATTGCAGGCAGATTCTTTACAGCTGAGCCACCAGGGAAGCCCAGGTGCAGGAGGAAGAGAATTACGCTTCCCCATTTCTCTTGAGAACCATTGATCTAGATGCTCTAAGGAAACGAGTCAAGCTAGGTATTTTTTGGAATAAGAAGAGAGTTGGGAAGAAGTAAAATAATGCCTTTGAAAAGCCACATAAGGGCCTAATTTAATACCACTTGACTATTCCCCTCACTCCACTCGTGGATCTCTTAGAACTACATTCTGTTAATTAGTATGTCAAGATTTTCAGCAGATGTTCGTGATGAGGTAATCAGGTTACATCCCACTGTCTGTGAGACAGCTAGGCCAGAGCATCTGGGTTTCATGGATGGAAACAGCAGCTGCGTGCAGAGGACGTGCTGTAGGAAATTGGTGTCATTGTACCCTGGGAAAGGTGGCATCTTTCTTTCCCTATGGCACTGTTTTCCCGGGCTGCTAAACAAAGTGGTTCTGTTTTCATTTCCTGTTGACCCTTGAACAACGTGGAGGTTAGTCCGCCTTTAACTTGCTTATAGTTAGTTGGCCCTCCGTATCTGTGGTTCCCCCACATCCTCCGATTCATCCGTGTGGTTGAATTTTCAACCTGCTGTTGAAAAATATCTGCTTAAGTGGAACTGTACAGGTCACACCCATGGTGTTCAATTGTGTGAAAGCAAGCAAGACAGAAAGCTGTAGGGAACAAAACTGAATCTAAAATCATCTTGAGACTTCCCCGGTGATCCAGTGGTTAAGACCAAGCTTCCACTGTCAGAGGGGTGGGGATTTGGGGGGGTGGGGGTCAATCCCTGCTTGTGCAACTAGAATCCTGAATGCTGCATGGCATGGCCACACAAAAAATATATATATATATAGAATAACCTTTCATCCCTCCCAACACAGAAAACCTCTGTTAACAGTTTGGTTATTTTTCTAACATGTCAATTGTAGGACAAGATCGTTTTTTAACGGCTTAGGAGCATTCTGTGGTGTAGTCGCATCCCATAACTTAACCCTTAGCGTGGGACACTGTTCAGCTGTTATAAATAATTCTGCAAGTGAACACCATCCATATATTCATAGCTGTATACCTTGTCCTCTTAGGACAAATTCCTACATTCAGGATTTCTGCGTAGTGATTTACCTTTTGACAGCTGCCTCTGAAATTCAGTCTGGCCATGCATCACCATCTTCACTCTCGCTCAGCCCAAATCATCACACGGTCTTTTTCTCCTCATGACCTCAGCCCTGAAGGGTGTCAGACTTTGCCCTGTTGAGCTGTGAGGTGTGTGTTTGAGTTTTCTTTAGTGGTGTTTTATTTATAGTGCTTTTTATTGTTAAACCAGTTAGATTATTTCTGTAGAGAAAGAAAGAATCCCACCATCCTTCCTAATAAATAAGTGTTTCTCTTTCTGTGTGAGTAGAGTCCTTTCATCTCTGTTGATTGGCTAGACCAGATAAGACTAGTGATCTACCGTGTATGAGCTTTTTCTTTTCCTTTTTCATTAAAGCAGGTTCACCAGATGACATATTCAAATAGTACAAAGGAGTGTACACTGAAGAATAACTTGTGCTCACCTTGAATCCCCAGTCCCCTGGTTTAGTTCTAAACATTGGTCTGTGCCCACGTCAGGACATGATGTGTGTTCCTGTCTCCCTCCCTAGGGTATTCTACCACTGTTTTTTACCTTTCTTTTTCCCCTTGATGATGTATCTTGGTAATCATTCCATTTCATTACCAATGACAGGGTCTCATTCTCACAAGTAGTTTTCTGCTGCATAAATCTGTCGTAATGTGTATCATCCGTTCCCTTTCGGTGGATTTGTAGCCAAGCTCTGGGTGTTATATGCAGTACTACATGCATGCTAAGTTGCTTCAGTCGTGTCTGACTCTCTGCGACCCCATGGACTGTAGTCCACCAGGCTCCTCTGTCCATGGGATTCTCCAGGCAAGAATACTGGAGTGGGTTGCCATGTCCTCCAGGGGATCTTTCTGACCCAGGGATCAAACCCGAGTCTCTTAATGTCTCCTGCATCGGCAGTCACGTTCTTTACCACTAGTGCCACCTGGGAAGCCCTGTAAAAACACTCTTTCAGAGCAAGTGAAGTGTGTTAGTCTCTCATTTGTGTCCAACTCTCTGTGACCCTATGGACCATAGCCTGCCAGGTCCCTCTGTCCATGGGATTCTCCACTTAAGAATACTGGCATGGGTAGCCATTTCCTTATCCGGGGGATCTGTCTGACTCGGGTTGAACCCGGGTCTCCTGTACTGTGGGCAGATTCTTTACTGTCTAAGCCACCAGGAAAGCCCTGTGGCCATCTTTTCATTGTGACATAAAAGCAGGGAGTAGGAAACCCAGCCTCTCTGCATTCTGAAGAGATGGCTCTTTGCCTCTTCAGGTCAGAGCGGGAGTGGTGTCAGCTGGAGGGGCTGCTCTCTCCCCCAGGGTGATCAGGCCATCTACAGAAGGAATCCCCTGCTTGTGAGAATCACCTAATTTCTCTTGACACTAAATAGAAATCTTTTTTTTTTGCGTTATTCCACTGTGGGTTTTTTGGGTTCAGTAAGAGTTAACTCAAGGCATTCAGTTCAGTGCGGATTTGTGTAGCTGTATGCATTTCTGCTTTCCTAAACGGGACGTTCCGGAGGTGGAGGGTGACATCCAAACCTTGAGCAGCAGGCATGATTAACGGCCTTACGCGTGACGGTGATGACAGTGAACTGATGGGGCTGAGCCGTTTAAATCATTCCATAGTAGATGAGACGCCCTATTGGTTTATTTTCAAAGCTGGCCTTTTTCGTTTTCCATAATGCTGCCTCTGCCTTTTTAACACCCACAAGCATCCATTTTCATCGGTCCCATCACGCCCTATAGGGTCTGGACAGTATATGAGAAGGCTGACTGCATATTAACTCTGGCCTGTTACTCCCTGGCAGAGAACCCTGGAGTTAATTTCCATCAGCCAATCTGTGAGCTGCTACCCAGACTCCATCCCCAGGCTGTAGCAGCGGTGATGCCAGTGATGTGGGGAATAGGTTCGGGATGATGAGCTGATTTGCTCTTACTGATAAGACTTTTCATTTCTCCCGTCTCATTGAAATAGTCTTGAGCCAAGGCAAGCGATGCCACAGGCGTCATTCAAGAAGCTCGTTGTTATTTTAATGAATCTACATCAAACCTTGCAGGAAATTAGAAGGCCTGGGTAATTGAACTGTGGAAAATTACAGCTGGAGAAATTCATAGCTCTCCTGTCATAATGGAATTAGGTACCGGTGGTTGCTCAGAGGGCAGAAGTGCATCTTGAGAAAGGTATATATTGTATATTTATAAAGAATCATCTTTCTTCCCTCTGTTGCACCTTTATTTATTTATTTTTATGAGGCCGTGTATCCATCTGAAAACCTAATTTCCTCCCCTAGGTGATTGACTGCATGCAATTGCCTTAGGCTGCCGTCATTAACTCAAGGCTACAGTGGTTAGCAAGCTGTTTCTAGACAACTGAGCCCCACAGTAGGGTCCCTTCCCAGAGCTGAAATGGATTTTACCTCCAGTGATCTTTGACCATTCTGCGTTATAATCCAGTGGGGAGTGTCTTCTTTTTTTTTTTCCTCACCTTCTTTCTCATCTGTGTAAGAAGTAGGATTTGGGGTCTGATCTCCTTGGGTCAGGTGGATGTCAGGGTAATGAGGAATCTGAAGCCTGTCATTGGAATCGACCAACTATTTAGACCCATCCTGCCTTTGGCTGCGCAGCCTGCTGCAGGCCTGGACTGCATTTAGAGGAGATGGATCCAGGTCCCACCTTTTAAAGTCCTTATTAACTGCAAAACGAACTTGAGCCAGGGATCTCCAGGCTCAAAGCATTGTGCAGCTGGGTTAGTGACACTTTTTTTTGTTGTTTTTTCTGTTTTTCCTCTAAAGAAAATCAAATAGAGGCTTAACACACAGGCCATCGCGGATTCTTCCTCCTGGGAGTGAGAAAGGGCTGGTCCTAGGCGCCACTGTCTGGTCACAGGTTCTGCTTGGATGTCAGAAATCCATCCTGGAAAAAGTTCAGAGCTGCTGCAGTCTCCCATGCTTCCTCTTCCACTGCTGGATTCCTCATGTTTACTCTGCCGTCCCTAGGACACTGGTTAGCTTCCTTGTGAATGTTTTTTGGCATGCAGTGAATACCCACTGAGTGCTTACTTTGTGCCAGCCACTGTGCTACAGAAAATCAAGGGGAACCCAGCTCAGTCCTTGATCTCAAGAAGCTTGCAGTCTAGTTGAGGGGGTCAGGCAAGATAGAACTCAGTGCAAGGGGCTAAGTGCTTAAATAGGCGTGGACCGAGGGCTCGGCCAAGGCAGCGTGCAGGATGACGCCCAGCCTCTTAAGGGGTCCAGCCATGACGCTCTCAGAGCACACGTGCTCCTTCTCTCTGATGGTGGTACCTCCGCCTAGAGTTCCCAGGCTGATGCCACACAGAGCCCTGGAGTGACGCCAGTCTTAGTGAGTTTGGAATCTAGATCCTTGGATCTAAGACAAGTGAACTTGGGAAGCACCGATGGTCAGAATGCCAGGAAGCAAAGGTCTTCCTTCCTGCGGGATTCCATGGAATATTCTGTTCCAGGGTCATCGGCTCCAACTCCTAGTGAGAGGGTGTTGGGGCATGTCCTCTGTGTGCCTCAGCGTCTTTGGCTCTTTGTGTTCTAGGTTGCCAAGAGGGTGATCTTACTGTCAGGCACACCAGCAATGTCCCGGCCGGCGGAGCTCTACACGCAGATCCTCGCCGTCAGGCCGACCTTCTTCCCTCAGTTCCATGCCTTTGGACTTCGCTACTGTGGAGCCAAGCGGGTATTTATTCTCCATTCCCTCTCTTCCCCACCCACCCTTCACCCTGATTGTCACACTTTCCTTTTTTATTTTATAATTTTTTTAACACCAAAAAACAGTTTGTATTGGGGTCTAGCCAATTAACAATGTCGTGATAGTTTCAGGTGGACAGTGAAGGGACTCAGTCACACATATGCATGTATCCATTCTCCCCAAAACCCCGTCTCCCATCCAGGCGGCCACATAACACTGAGCAGGGTTCCATGTGCTATGCAACAGGTTTTTGTTGGTTATCCATTTTAAATACAACAGTTACACTTTGCTTCTTGTTCCTTCTTTTCGGCCATGGCGTGGTCAGAAGGGACCGGCCATGGAGCTGGCTGGATTCAGATTTTAGCTCCGCTTCACCCCTCACTCTGACCTTGGAGTGTCCTCTATGGTAAGACAAGAGCAGCCCCTCCTAGTTCTAATGCTCGATAGTATTTTCTGGTAAAGCGACCAGTGGACGGTGCGCAGGTGCCTGGAGCTCCGAGAGCCTGCAGCTCTTGCCCGACTGGAGGACACTGAGGTGAGCTTAGATGAAGCCAAGGCCCCCCTGCTTGGTGCATGGAAGACAGAGGATGCCTTTGAACAGGTGGAGTGGGGGGCGTGGTCTCAGGCTGCCCTGGTGGGCTCGCAGCAGTGCGCCTTGGCTCATAGATGTTGACTCATGATGGTGAACTGTGTTTGGTCCGCAGGCCAGAAGCCTCTGACCTACCGATTATTTGTCTGTGAATATAGAGCCAGAGGAGCGGCTGCCCCTGGAGCTGCAGTTCACAGAGCCGCAGTCCACACAGCTTCTCTTCTCCAAAAAGGGCAGAGCAAACCTTATAGACACAAATGCTATCACGATTTCTAAAACCTCAATTTTTTTTTTAAATTGAAGATAAAAATTAATGTTGTGGGAAATAAAAAAGTGAAAAAAAAAGTCAGATGCCAAACTTCCCCCTTTACTGTCTGAGCCACCAAGGAAGCCCTCAGACTTCCCCCTTAGTTAATTATTCATTCTCATGCCGGCTTCTTCTTGCGGGTGGTGCCCCTGTCACAGAGGCTCTAGCTCGACTCAAAAGCCTTGTTACTTCAGACCTCAAGGATTGCTGTTTGGTGACCAAATCACAAATACGCCAAGCTGCTGTTTGCATGGCTGGCCCTGACACTTTGGAGAAGTGGCCGCCCCCCACGCCACCGAGAGAAGAGCCTTGCTGTGCAAGTTCATGACATAAAAAAGATCATCTGCGTTATTTTAAAATACTTCCTGAAAAGAAAAAAGCTTTCCAAGTACTTTAAAAATATCCACTTATATTCAAAGTACTTATCGTGTAACTTGTGGAGCCTGGCAAATTTAATTGCACACCATTTTTAGCTGGTCACTGAGGCAAGAAATTTCTGTCCTTGAACATATATAAAGCTGTACACTTCTTTAACTAAGTTTCCCTGTGGATCAGTCCAAATTAGATTGGACACGGTTGTCTTGATCACTCAGAGCTCCCATATGTGATTTATACCTCTGTCCTCTTTGCAAGTGATCCACTTTCTGCAAAGGATCTTCTCCTCCTCGACAGTCTGGTCCATGATGGTGTCTTGTTGAGCCAGGGGTGGTAAGAGCTAGAAGCAGAGCTCATTGCCTTTACCACCACACCATCCCTCCCTGTGTTCCTGGCCACCATCTTTGCAGTCCTTCACATCCTCAAATTCACCCTGCCCTCCTCCTTGCTGCCCCAGCACCCAAGAAAACAAAGTTAGTACCTTCCCCATCTTTGTATCCTTCCTTCCACTTAGACCAATGTATCCTTCCTTCCACTTAGCACAATGCCTGCTGCCTGATAAGTTTTCAGTAAAAGCTTGCTGAAGTGCAGTTATTCCATATATTAAAACCTTTGGTATTATCAGGTTTTAACCTGCAAGATTAAGAGCTGATAATATTAGAATGTTGGAGCATGATACCTAAATTAATTATGATATCCATTTGTTCCTGGCATGATTTTTATATAATGCAGCCAGTAGGCCAGATCTACTTTTTTTTTTTTAAATTGTGGCCAGATTCTTGCAATAAAAGAAGCCACTGAAGGGAATGCCCCATGCTGAGCTCATTTTCCACCCCATGGTGTGAAGGCATTCGCTGAGAACTTCCAGGTGATTTCAGAGCATTTTTTTTTTTTAAAAGAAAGAAGCAGTTTTTGATCATTTTATTTCTCTACCTTTGGCTGTCTCTTCCTGTCTCTAGTTTAGCAAAGGACACCTGCCACATCTCCACCGTTACAGTAGGTCCACTGGCCCTCGAAAAAGAGCAAGCCTAGCCCCTGCCCACGGCGGTTCACAGTACAGGGTGGGGTGAGGCATGAGGGAAAATGAGCAGCTGAAACCCTAAGGCAGCAGGCACCCCGGCTCCTTCATTTTCTACAAGACCATAGAAGTCAGTCCTATTTCTGGTAAGATTG
This sequence comes from Bubalus kerabau, assembly GCF_029407905.1. Lineage (NCBI taxonomy): Eukaryota > Metazoa > Chordata > Mammalia > Artiodactyla > Bovidae > Bubalus > Bubalus kerabau. Next base: position 158,549,250 of record NC_073626.1, read on the forward strand.
TTAGCTAAGGGCAGGGTTTTTAATTGGTAACGTCCCCTCCAGCTGTATGGCAGCAAGTAGGCATTCTCACTCGCTGCCACCTGTGAGCTGCTGGATGAAGGAACCATTTTTATGAAGGACGGCCTGGGTGCTTTAAAACCCACCAGATGCGGCTGCACCTGCGGTCTGGTTCTCCCCTTCTGCCCCTGCCACTGTGGCCACTGTGATGTTCACCAGGCCGTGCTCGGTGAACCCGCACTGGGGAAGAACAGCTTTGTAAATAAATCCCTGTTAACCCCATCAAATAAAGATATCACAGCATCGTCTATTACCCTGGGCAGTGGACTCTGTGGGAAGCCCTGAGGAAGAGTCTTTCAGGCTCATTTGATGCATAGGAAGAGCCTGACAAGCTGAATATCTCGTTTGTTCTTTTTTTTTTTTTTAATATTTATTTATTTGGTTGAGTCAGGTCTTAGCTGCAGCATCTAGTTTCCTAACCAGGGATCAAACCCAGGCCTTTAGCATTGGATGCAAGGAGTCTTAGCCCCTGGACCACCAGGGGAGTCCCTCTCGCTTGTTCTTGAATGTAATGGGCACCAAACCACTTGACATCTTCCCTTTGCTGCTAGAAAGCTTAAAACCAAATTGTGGGATGCCATGATACACATTTTTGGTTCACCTCATTTCCAACTTTGTTTCTTCCTGTTCCCTTCCTGTTTCTCATTTGATTTCCTGGAGGTTTGATTCATCCCTCAAAGCCAATTGAAGTTCTATGAACAAGGCCAGGGGAAGAGAGCCTTGTGAGGATGTTGTCCCTGGGGGTCACTGCCCCGTCCCCGAGTCCTGAGGAGTCTCACAGGCTGTGTCTTGGTTCTGCCTCCACAGCAGCCCTGGGGATGGGACTACTCGGGCTCCTCCAACCTGGGGGAGCTGAAGCTCCTGCTGGAGGAGGCGGTCATGCTGCGCCGCCTCAAGGGTGACGTCCTCTCCCAGCTCCCAGCCAAGCAGCGCAAGATGGTGGTGGTCGCCCCAGGCCAGATCAACGCCAGGACCAGAGCCGCCCTGGATGCCGCCGCCAAGGAGATGACCACCAGGGACAAAACTGTGAGTCGGGGCAGCAGATGGGGATTTGGAAGTCCATGTGGGCACTGCCGTTCTTTCCCAGGAGGGGTGCCGTGGGGGTGACCAGAGTCCCCTGACATTGTCTTTCTGTAACCTTTCCCTACCTCTCAAGGCCAGGATGGTGAGCCTGCTTCATTTCTCAGCCTATCTAGTCTGCTTCCCAAATCTCTCATGAGTTTTCAGCTTTCTCCTTGGGTAGATCACTGTTGATGGACAGTCATAAAAATAAACCCCAGGGGAACGACAGGATGGTGATACATATTCTTAATGCCTCAAAGAAAGTTGGAATTTGCATTTAGTGTATTTTGAGAGTACCTCTGTGTAGTCACAGTTGTTAGAAATTAGTCCTAAGGGTATTTGGTGTACATGTTAACCCTCGAACCATCCCATGGCACTTGCTTTAGTCAAAGTAACAAGTTAACATTTATATAACAGAGTTGTCAAACCTTCTTACCCTTTAGTCCTTATTACAGTCATTTATGGTTGGCAGGAAGTTGGAACCTCCATTTTATTGAAAGGGAAACTGAAGTTCACAGAGATTGGGATTCGACCAAAGGTCTCACACCTACTCCATGGCAGAGCTGATGCTGTACGCAAGCCTGTTAGCTCTGTATTTTAGGGCTCTTTCCACTACGGTGGCTTTATCTTTTCAAAACACTTTCATTTCATATCTGCCTTTAGTGTCACACTGTGCTAAGTGCTATAAAGTAATCTATACCAGCTCCGTTTTTGTCCTCATGGGATAAAAACCTTGCAATTTTTGTTCCCAAGAAAATAACAGTCATTGACATTTTTTGACATTATCATAAAGCATTATCTGGGCTTGGTATTACCCTGTATACAGAAACTTAGATCTAAATGAGATACCAGCCTCCTGGGAGAGTACACAATAAATAAAATGACAAGAGACAGAATGTGTGATTCTTTTTTTTAATGTTATCTTCCCATGTGATGAGCAAAACTGGCTAGTAGCTTTTAAGAAACAGTGTAGGATTTTGCACTGATATTAATACCTTATCCAGCTGTGTTTAATTTATGCTGTATCATACACAATAATCTGGGTGGCCTGGAGGAAATGAGCAGGCATAATCTCTTTGCTGTGGAATTTTCAAATAAAGTTCCATAACATCACTGTGGACATACAGACCAGTGGTTCTCAAATTATATTTCCATGGAACTACCAGAAGAACTAAGGTGTTCTGTTGCTAGAATCAGTGTCAGTGGCCTTTTCCATTCATTGAGATAAAAACTCAATGAATGGAAATTTTTCCTCAATTTTAAGCTTTTTCTTAAAACTTTAAGCCATTAACAAGTCTGCTAACTTTTGCCCATCAGTGAAATCTACCAAACAAGAAAACCGATGAACATGTATAGCATATATATACTATTAATGGAAAAAATTCAGATGCATGTTATTTTTAAATGCAAAGGTATGAATGTTTATAGAATGCTTTATGAAGTGTTTCAGTCCCTTGTATGTGTGGTGGAAGAGAGTCTATCAGTATTTCATGGGAGTTTCCAGAGAATAGCCTTGCCTGTACCAGTTCACCTCTCGAACCACATGGAGAACAGCCAGTGTAGACAACTGACAAAGCAGTCAGTGGGGATTTGAATTGAGGATGAAAGTCATTTTAAGTGGTCAGGAGGCAACTGTCAATTGTGCAGAATAGCCAAAAAAAAAAGTATGGGAATCTTGAACTTAGTGCAGCAAGGTTTGAAAGGATTTTAAACTTTAGGCCAATGTGCATGGTTAGGTGAGTGGCACTTTATGATTTCAGGTGTAACCTGCATGTTTGATTTCTGAATTAATAGGGGATGATGTGACATTGACTAGGCTGAGCCATGGAAATCAGGAATATTGGATGTTTATAACTCCCCGGGGCTATGCAGATCCCTTAGATTCTTTGGGATTTGTTGATATTTTCTTCCCTGAAAAGGGAAGCCACGACCTGCCTCCTAGGCTTGGTGCTGGAAAAGTACAAAGGGTTGGTGGCAGTTGCTCTGAATCCCACCTGTTGTGTGATTGTCGTCACTGCTTCTTCAGCCCAGAGTCTTAAAGCTGTTTTTCAGATTGTAAAAAAAAAAAAACCCTAAATTGAACTGTAATTCTTCAAGAATCCAGTGGAGAAGAGCCCTTGAGTTCTTCTCAGTACAGTGCTTGAGAATTGCTCTGTGCTTCCTTGGTGTCTTGGGAAATTTAAGTCTGTCTTTAAGAGAGAGAAATTGAATAGATAAAGACTGCCTTCAGCATGGTGCTAAAATACTGTATTCTTTTTGATAGGATAAATTCTTGAAAAATGTTGTTTTCTTTTGTCTTCTTTAATGTAAATTCATTTTTTATAATGGAAAATCCAAGTAGCAAATGAATTTTGAGCATGAGCCTTTAGAACATTAGAACCTTTCTTACCATAAAGCCACAGATTTAGTGCATTGCAAACCATGGATCCAGCTGGGAGCAGTCCATCCCCCACTTAACCCAGGAAATAGAACCAGTGTCTGTGGGGGCTTGGACCAGATGGCCATCAATGTGCCTTCCAAGCCCTGACTGGCTGTGAAACCCTGAATTGAAAGAGTTAAACTGGAGAATCATGGTTTTGTGTGTTTAGTCTGTGAATCTGCAGAAAGGACCCCACCACCCCCATTTTTAATAGTGACTCTGCAGCCCCAAGATTCCCTGTGATTTTACACATTATGGTGGTTCAAGCAAAGCATGGCTAACCTGTCAAAAAGCGGTTCTTTCTTTGTTCCCTCACACCTTCCCATCCAGAGGATGCCATTTTTTGAAAAGCTTTAAATCACAGAAGCCAAGGTGAAGCAGCCAATTTATAAAACATAACGTACAGCAAAAGCTTTTTCTCATTTTCAGCCGAAATAATAGATAGCTTTTCACCAGCTAAGAAAAGCTGACTCTAATCATCCTTTTTCTAAAGCCGCTTTTTGATCAGCAGGACTAGGAGCAGAAAAATGGAACTGGTTCACGCAGACTTCCTGGGGATGGTATCAGCTCACCTTTCTGCTGTTTGACAATCCATTCAAATTCCCACACAGAGAAATTCAGAACCCCAGTGGATCTAATTTAATAAAAGTTTAAGAGGCAGGAACAAAGAATGCGGGTTATTTAAAATTTCCCAGTCCAGGGCTGGCAAAAGAAGTAAGATAGTTATTGGGCTAATATTATGTCTACTCAGTTTGGGGAGCTTCTTTTTTTTTTAAAGATAAACTATTGATTTCTCCTACATTAAAAATACAGCAGATATCTACTGTATAAAGTCAGATCAAGAAAAGTGTTTATAATATGTGGGCTTCCCTGGTGGCTCAGACGGTAAAGCGTCTGTCTACAATGCGGGAAACCCGGGTTCGATCCCTGGGTTGGGAAAATCCCCTGGAGAAGGAAATGGCAATCCACTCCAGTACTATTGCCTGGAAAATCCCATGGACAGAGGAGCTTGGTAGGCTACAATCCACAGGGTCGCATTTATTAAATGTTTTTTATCACTATACGATAAAAAATAAATTGACCCATCTTTTGATAATTTTGACGTGTATCATTTGGGTATTTTCTTCTATTAAATCTATGTGTATTTTGCTTTAAAATATTTATTATTTATATATCAATATACATATAACTTATGTACATAATAAGCATATATATTTTATTTTTTTATTTTTAATTGGAGGAGGTGGTGGTTGTCATTCAGTCGCTAAGTCGTATCCAACTGTTTGTAACCCCTGGACTGCAGCATGCCAGGCTTACCAATTGGAAGATAATTGCTTTATAATGTATTGGTTCCTGCCACACAAAAGCATGAATCAGCCATAAGTATACATATATATCCCCTCCCTCTTGTGCCTCCCTCCCACCCCTATCCCACCCCTCTACATTGTCACAGAAGACAGGGTTGAGCTCTTTGTGTTATATACCAACTTTCCGCTAGCTATCCATTTTACACATGGTAATGTATGTATTTCAGTGCTACTGTTTCAGTTCATCCCACCCTCTCCTTCCCCCACTATGTCCACAAGTTCATTCTCTATGTCTGTGTCTCTGTTCCTGCCCTGCAAATAGATTCATCAGTACCATTTTTCTAGATTCCATATGTATCCATTAATATATGATATTGCAACATACATATTTTAAAAGCAGAATTCGGATCTTATAAGCATACATCAAGTAGGGGAGAAAGCAAGTTACAAAACTGTATCTGTGCACTTTTCAATGTTGTTGTGTGTTCTTTTAAAACACAGTATGTGAAGACTGGTTTTCCCCAATGGCTCAGCAGTAAAGAACCCACCTGTTCAATGCAGGAGATGCAGGTTCGGTCCCTGGGATGGGAAGATCCCCTGGAGAAGGAAATGGCAATCACTCCAGTATCTTTGCCTGGGAAACAGAGGAGCCTGGCAGGCTACAGTCCATGTGGTCGCAAAAGTGTTGGACATGACTGAGCAACTAAATAACAACAATAATTTGAACACTGCAGAATATTTTCTCACATGTCTATATAATAATTTTGTCAGTCTTTGTAGTTGGACATTTAAGTTATTTCCATTTTTCACTATTCTAAATGACACTACGCTGAAAAGGCGGTTTACATCTGAATTTGTGTACCTCCATTTCTATCCTGAAGATAAATGTTAAGGATTGAGTTGCTGTATCACAGGATAGGGAGTCCCTGGTGGCTTAGACGGTAAAGAAATCTGCCTGCAGCGCAGGAGGCCTGGGTTCAATCCCTGGGTCGGGACCATCCCCTGGAGGAGGGCATGGTAACTCATACCAGTATTCTTGCCTGGATAAGTCCATGGACAGAGGAGCCTGACAGGCTACAGTCCATGGGGTTGCAAAGAGTCGGACACTACTGAGTGACTCACACACACACATCACAGGATATGGGCAAATTTTGCTACATACTGACCAAAAGGGTTAGCCCAGTATACCAACCCCCTGCTGCTGCTGCTGCTAAGCCCCTAGCCATGTGTAATAAGGATGTTTGTTTTCTCACACCCACATCGTTTCTGGGCATGTTAAATCTCCGGGCAAGGTTTCTGAAAGTGCTTTTTTACCATTTCTCCATCTGTTTTGCCCTCTCCTTTTCTAATAGCAGATGTGGAGTAAGTGTGGGTTGGGGGAAGGATCTGACAGGAGTCTCTGAAGGGACCCAGGGGTTTATTTTGTCGATTGAGTGGGGTGCAGTCTGCTCGAAGCATGCACACTGCCGGTGAGGTCACCAGATGGGAGCCTGACACTGTCCCGTCAGCATGTCCTTCCAGGGACACGTTCGGTTGGAGAGCCTCACCTGCTGCCATGGACCCTTTGAGGGACACGAGTGGACCCCATGTGAGCTTATGGGCCACACACGGAAAGTTGGGCGTGTGTCTGGAGCCTCATCGGAGTCCTGACCACACCCGAGGCTGAGAAACAAGGCACACGCACCTCCCCCCCGCCCCGACACACACACACACACACAGAACCACATGTTCGCCATGAGTTCCTAGGAAGTTTGAGTTGTTAAACTGAACTGCTGCACAAAATAGGAGCAACAGTGGCCACCAGCATGACACCCATGTATAAAATGAAATGGACCTGCTGCCCCGTCAGTACCCCCATGGATTCCTGTGGCTCTTGGGTCTTTTTCTTGTTTCTCGTCAAGACCTAGACGAGAGATGCTGTTTAAAGCCAAACAACGATTTTGACCAGGTAGCTTTTCCTCTCGTCTTGTGGTGTCCTTCATTTAAGGTATGTCCCGCCGTGGCTGCTTCTCTGAGTTGTAATGAGTTCAGGGCCATGGGTGTTATTACTGGCTGGGTCATCTCTTTGTCCCATGAGGGAGCTGCCGTGTCAGTCACTGGCCTCACAGGGCCCAGGCCCAGACTGTGGGAGCATCTGTAAACCCACACTGGAAGGGGGTGGTGGCTCTACCAAGGCCGGTAAGAGCACCTGTCATCTCTGGGAGCCCAGGAGTGGGGGTAAATGTTCTCTCATATTATTATGAAACTATCTAAGCACCTCCTATGTTAGCATTCCTTAGTGGGATTTATTTAGATGCAAACACTAAAGAAAATATGGTTTCTTCTCAAGGGAAGTCAGTTGCCTGATGGGGAGACAGGGCAGAAACACATGAATAAAAGTATTGAGATGATATTTGAATACAGTGGGTGTCAATTGGAATTGATTCAGCACGTCTTAGAGGTGAGCTCAGTCAGTTGAGTATGGACAAAACTTGGCAGGAGGAAAGGACTAGGGGAACGTCTTGGACCAGTGTCACATGTAAGTTGTCAACAGACTGCAATACCTGTAGTAAACAGGTGTGCTCAGCAAGGCTGCCTGTCAGCTGAGCACCTGAACTTGGTATGGTTGTTGAGGTACCACCTGAGATGTCCTTCCAAAGAGCTCGTATGTTCCTTGCCTTGTTGGATTCTCACGACAGCTCTCAAAGGCTGACGGAGGAGCTATAACGCCGTGTCTCCCAGGGTCCAGACAGTTGCCACAGCGTGGCTAAAGCAAGCAGATAAGTCAGGGACTCTTGGCTCTGCCACATGATATTGGGACCTATAAAGCTCGTGGTGGCAATAATTACATCAGTCTATTGCAGAGTTCTCAGAGTGGGAGACTTTAAACTCTCCCTTTCTCTTTCCACAGAAGCAGCAGCAAAAAGAAGCCCTCATTCTCTTCTTCAACAGAACAGCTGAAGCTAAAATTCCATCTGTCATGTAAGTGGTCACCAAGTGTCCCTCCTCTCTCTCTCTTTTAAAAAGAAACACCTGTTACCTTAGTCCATCAGGATGGCTTTATTGTTCTGTAAGAAATGATTGTGTTAGTCACTCAGTCATATCTGACTCTTTGTGACCCCATGGACTGTAGCCCACCAGGTTCCTCCGTCCATGGAATTCTCCAGACAAGAATACTAGAATGGGTAGCCATTCCCTTCTCCAGGGAATCTTCCTGACTCAGGAATTGAACCCGGGTCTCCTGCATTTCAGGCAAACTCTTTATCATCTGAGACTTGAATCCTAATTGCCTTGAATATACAGTTTAAGGCAGCACAGCCTCATGGTTCAGGAGGCATAAGTAGGCCTGTAGCTGGAACACCTCCTGGATGTGACTGAGGTCCCTGAGTGATCATGTCTTAACTCAAGTGAAGTGGCGCTGTGGCCACTTCCAAGGAGGGCAAAATAACCCAAACACTGAAGCGAAGTGTTCCTCTTCCAAGAACTGTGCTCACTTGCCTGTAGGAGGAAATTAGGGGTTTCATAGAAGACGCGTCTGCCTACAGTGCAGGAGACCTGGGTTCCATCCCTGGGTCGGGAAGATTTCCTGGAGAAGGAAATGGCAATCCACTCCAATATTCTTGCTTGGAAAATCCCATGGACAGAGGAGTGTGGTAGGCTACAGTCCATGGGGTCGCAAAGAGTCGGACACGACTGAGTGACTTCACTCACTCACTCACTCAGAGAAGACTTAGAAGCTGCCTTTCAGAGAGTCTCTAGTCTTCTCCAAAGACATGTTTCAGCCATCATTTACCTAAATAAGAAAGAAAGTGAATGTCAGGGTTTGTTCAAAAGATAACGGGCAAGTGGCTGTTGTCACACTTGAGTCTCATTCCGCCTTTTAAACTAAAGCTGAAGTGATGAATTCTGTCCTTAAAATTATTCAGTGACTTGAAAAAAATTGTCTGCTTTTGCTAAAGAAAGAAACCCCCACTGCTTTTCACATATCACTGTGATAGAAGCTTGAAGCGAGTCTAATGACGTGGAGCTTGCCTAATTTTTATTGTTTAACATTTGTATGAGACTCTGGCACGATAATGGTCCAAGTGATTAGGTTACAATGAAAGGAATTCAGCTTGGGTTAAACTGAGCCACACAGCCTACCCAGCCCCTCACTCAGCCCCTGCATCGCCCAGCCTCCCTGGCCTCTCCCTCTGCATCCTCATATGTGGTTGGAGAGTGAGTTCACCTCATTGTTCCAATTGCAGGCTCTCCACATGGACCACTGAGTGTTGGGCAGCCCTCCTTCACCTTCTGGCTACTACCCTTTTCATTTATGATACTGCTATGGGACTAATGAACTCCAGGTGTGGTTTTTATAGCCTGAAAACTTCTCTCTCAGATACCAGCCGGAATTGCCCCCACCAACCCATTTCTCATGTGCTGCTGGATAACAGATGGCAAGGGTGTCAGCCCTTCCTTTGCTCTCTCAGCTTGTGACAGGGTCCCTTGAGTGCTGGCTCAGAGCCACCCATTCCCCCTAGAAATTTAAATCTAGCTATTTTCCCATCTTGTAAAGAAACTTTGATTATACCTTGACTTAGTATGGTTATGCTGCTATAACAAAACTATCATAGGCCATGTGCCTTAACAAACTTGTATTTCTCACAGTCCTAGAGGCTAGGAAGTCCAAATTCAAGGTGCTGGCAGATTCAGTCTGGTGAGAATTCTCTTCCTGGCTTGTAGACAGCAGTCTTCCTGCTGTATCCTCCCTTGCAGAAGGGGCACGGGTCCTCTCGGGGCTCTCTTTTGTAAGAACTCTGGCTCCATCTCCTCCCACAGGCCCCAGCTCCCAATACCATCACATTGTGTGCGTGCTAAGTCTCTTCAGTCCAATTCTTTGACCCTATGAACTGTAGCCCACCAGGCTCCTCTGTCCATGGGATTCTCCTGGCAAGAATACTGGAGTGGGTGGCCATTTCCATCTCCAGGGGATCTTCCTGACCCAAGTATTGAACCCTCATCTCTTGCATCTCCTGCATTGGTAGGCAGGTTCTTTACCACTAGGGCCACCTGGGAAGCCCGAACCATCACACTGGGGGTTAGGATTTCAACATATGAGCTAGTGGGCAGGGACGCAAACATTCAGTCCCTAACATATCTTATACATACTTTTTCAAAATCCTATGATAAATTATATAGTGATTTATAGTTTCCAACAGTTCTGACATCTATTAACTCATTTCACATTTACAGCCTCTTCGTGAGATCAGTAGAATAAGTTAAAATGTAGAAACTGAGTAAATCTCATGTAAATCTTTAAACTTCAGAATCAAACAGCTAGTAAGTAGAAATTAGATTATAAATCTTAAAACTCCAATTTCCTCTGATAGTTGCTTTTCTTTCTTTCTTTCATTTCTTTTTTACTGTTGTTGGTTTTCATTTTAATGGACATCTTTCAATATAAAGCCAAGGTTATTGTGGTTGGCAAATATTTCCAGCCTGGTAGCCTAGGGACTGAGGAAGGCAGAGCAGCGGTGCCATGTCTGAGATGCAGAGGGGAGAAAAGCATTAGGAAAATGGGGGGCCGTGGTGTTTATGGCCTGAGCAAGTTGATTTTATGGCCTTGTGACTTTCTGATGATGTAGTAATAAATGTTTTTGCTTATATCATGGTAAATTTTGTCTCTCAAACTAATTAGATTCTATTAGTACCAACAATTCACAGATTGAACTCAACTCCATACTGTGGCTGACCACAGTGTTTTTTGAAAATAATTCTTAAGTGTTAAGAAGAGCGTCCACTTACCTTTTCACCACCTGCCCATACTGTGATAGGAAGCCTTAGAGATTTGACCCCTAAGGAGAGCAGTGTCTGTTCTCTGCTCAGACACCCAGGTGTGTGTCCTGTCCACTGAGGCTCACCTTCCTGCTGCCTGTGCAGGAGCCTTGACCTGTATTGAGATTGGGAACCCTCTGCAGGGCGCTAGTGCCAGGGCAAGCCTTAGGGTCTGCTGACTGAGCGACCCTCCTCCCTACAGAGCTCAGGGGTCACTGCCTTCTTTAAGGCCACAGCTAAAGATAAGGAGCAGAAAGTCAAGAAAACAACACAATGCTAAGGACTTTTCTGGTGGTCCAGTGGTTAAGACTCCAAGTTTCCAATGCAGGGGGTGTGGGATCAATTCCTGATCAGGGAACTAAGATCCAACGTGTCCCACGGCACAGCCAAAAAGTAAATAAGAATAATAAAAATATTTTTTTTAAAATAAGTACTTTAAAAAAACCCACAGTGGATGGAGAAGAGAAATAAATTAAAGGGAGGAAAAAAGACCACATAAACAATGCCTTTTCACCTGCTATTCCTTGGCCTCGAAAAGAATTCACTCAACACTGCCTTAACTGCAGGCCCTGGCATGTAGTCTGATGGGGAAGGGAGCTGGAGGGCTATCCCTGACGCGTCTCCTGAGTATGAGTACATGTGTTCATGTGTATGCTCAGCGGTGTCTGACTCTTTGCGACATGACTCCTCTATCCCCCAGGCTCCTCTGTCCATGGTATTTCCCAGGCAAGAATACTGGAGTAGGTTGCCATTTCCTACTTACTTCTCAATACTACATTGCAAGAAATTTGATTACTGTCAAGAATCCCTTAATCCTTGCCCAGGCATTTTCAGATCTATAGACAGCACTTCAGTTTTTATTGAAAACACACTTGAATGATAGTAGCAGCCAAAGTGAAAACTGTTAATTATCTAGTATGATCTTAGGTTATAAGAATGTTTCAGTAACCTGTCAGAAACATGTAAAACATGAAGATACTTTGACTTATTTGTGTTTGGGAGATGACTAAAAAGTAGGGAAGAATTCTGTACGTGGCAGAAGATGACTTCCCTACACCTTCTGAGGGTGAGAGGGAAAGGTCAGCTCTCAGAGGAGGGAGTGGATGGGCCAGGGAGGCAGGTACCCCAAAGGTGTCTGCCACAGATGCAGTCACTTTTCAGGAACTAACTTCAGTCGGATTGCATATGTTTTCAATTTATTGTTGTCTTTGTTAAATGCAGTGAATATATCCTGGACCTGCTAGAAAGTGGACGAGAGAAGTTTCTTGTGTTTGCGCACCATAAGGTGGTTCTGGATGCAATTACTAAGGAGCTTGAGAGGAAGGTAAGCACCCTTTGAAATTCAGCACAGGATGCTTTCTTGTTTGTGTGTTGGCTGCTGAGTTGTTTTGAGCAGGCCAAGGTCAGATCTGAGCAAAGCAGTGAGATGAAATTTTCCAGAACCATTGCTGAAGACTTTCTGAAGGATTTTTCTTGCTTTTAGAACCATGAACATGTTGTTTTAACCCATCTTTTAAAATTTTTTAAACTTTAATTGCTTTGAAAGTGCAAGTATTAGCTGCTCAGTCATTTCCAACTCTTTGCAACACCATGGTCTGTAGCCAACCAGGCTCCCCTGTCCATGGGATTCTTCAGGTAAGAATACTGGAGTGGGTGGCCTTTCCCTTCTCTAGGGCATCTTCCTAACCCATGGATCGAACCCAGGTCTCCTGCATTGCAGGCAGATTCTGTACTGTCTGAGCTACCAGGGAAGCCTTACTGAGGTATAATTATAGGTACATGTTATCTGTCTGTACATGCAATGATTGGGATGAGTCTCTGGGCCGTGATGCTGAGTAGAGACCACAGCCCCAGAGTTTACATAGTGTTTGACTCTATATAGCATTTCTGACATGGAACATTTTAGAAATGCAGGCCAGATTAGTAAGGAGCAGGGGTGTGAGAGTGAAGCAGGAGGAAAGTGGGCAGGGCTATAAAAGGGCCACAGAGCATTCCTGTGTGGTTAGAACCATTCACTGTCTCCACTGTGAAGGCAGATATGTGAAAACCCACATGTGGGATAAAACTGTAAAGAACACATACACATGAGTCTCAGTAAAATGGAAAATTGAATACAGTCAGTGGATTGTATCAAAGTCAATCTCCTGGGTATAATTGTGCTATAGTTTTACCAATATTGGGCTTCCCTGGTGGCCCAGATGGTAAAGAATCTGACTGCGATGCAGGAGATCTAGGTTTGATCCCTGGGTGGGAAAGATCCCCTGGAGAAGGGAATGGCTACCCACTCCAGTATTCGGGAGAACTCTGGAAAATTCCATGGACCAGGGAACCTGGTGGGCTATATATAGTCCATGGGGTTGCAAAGAGTTGGACACAACCCAACGACTAACAATACTTTAACTTTTACCAATATTATCATTGGGGTAATGGACAAGGGATCCCTCTGTTTTATTGCTTAATACACACGCGAACCTACAGTTCTGTCAACACAAGGTTCAGTTTGAAAGGAAAGGCCAGAAAAAAGCTCGGAAAGCAGTTCAGAGGGCGCCTGTTGGAGCTCAGAGCCCCAGCAGCGCGGTTCTCTGCACGCCCCTGCCCAACCGCCTCTCTCCCTATTTCCGCAGCGTGTGCAGCACATCCGTATCGACGGCTGCACCTCCTCGGCCGACCGCGAGGACCTCTGCCAGGAGTTTCAGTTGTCCCCGGGCCCTGCCGTGGCCGTGCTGTCCATCACCGCCGCCAACATGGGCCTCACCTTCTCCTCGGCTGACCTGGTGGTGTTCGGGGAGCTGTTTTGGAACCCGGGGGTGAGGGGCGCTTGTCGGGAGGGGCAGGGTGGCGGTGAGAGGCGGGGTTTGTGTGCGCTGTCCCTGGTGCTAGCGTCATGGACCCTCGTTGTCCGTCAGCTTCATAAATAGATCTTAGGTCTTCACAGCACCCTGCTTTGTAGCAGGATTATCGACTCCGTCTCATTATCAATGGGTAGGCTGATCTTCTGAAGAAACCTCCGGATCCACCTCTCCCTGAAGACGCTGGCGGCTCACTTAAGGGGAGCACGTGGCAGCCCCGCTCCCAGGCCTCTGCCTTCCCACCCTGAGCCCCTTTTATCCACCACCCCTGGGAGCCACTTTAGTGATGGGGCCACAGCAGGGCGACCACGGTGGTGTTCCCTGGACACCGCCACGGTGCCCAGTGGCCTTATCTGATGAGCTGACTACTGTGGCAACAGACGGAAGACATTTGTTGGGACTTGTAAAGTTTTCTCCTCAACTGCAGAAAGAAGGTCTTTCCCTCCTGACGTCCTGACTGCGTGTGGCTCTCACTGCTACACGCTGGCAATGGCCATAACGATGACGATGGGGGGCTTAGAGGCGGAAGGCTTCTTAGAATAGAAACCATGGCTGGTGGGTTTCATTGTTCGTTGTAGGGTTTACCACGGTATAAAATAGCCACCCTACCCCCGATCCTATCTGGCCTCTGCCCAGGCACAGTATTTTATCTATTTAGAAGATAACTTTTCATTCCACGGCGGAAGACAGAAAGTATGCCGGGTCCCCTTCGTCACGGCTGGTGGCAGAGCTGCAGCTCAGCCTCCCTCCAGCACCGGGCCCAGCCCTGGGGAGCATCCACAGCCGCAGCTACAGATTGAGTTCCCCGTGGTGCCCAGTGCTGTGTTTGCCTCTCCCTTTTGTCAGACTACAGGTTGGTTGTGGGCACAGGTTCGCAGGCCCCCAGCCGTGTGACCCACAGTGAGGAGGCAGGGCTGTGATGGACCGAGCAGCCTCGACCTGTCTCCATCCTGCCCCATGCCCTGCAGGTGCTGATGCAGGCTGAGGACCGGGTGCACCGCATCGGACAGTTGAGCTCCGTGAGCATCCACTACCTGGTGGCGAGAGGCACGGCTGATGACTACCTCTGGTGAGGCCGCTGGCTGGCCCAGCAGTTGGGCTTGACGCCAGTGATGTATTTTCTTTGCTCCCTGAGAGCACTCTGCTTTGGGGGAGCTCTCCAGGGACCCACACAGAAGACTCACTGGTAGTGCCCTCCCGCTTTCATCATGACCCTGTCTGGCCCCCTGCACAGCGTTACTGTGACTGCAGGGGGGTGGGGGGAATGAGGAAGCCTTGCAGGAATAAGAGTACGTGGCTCCTTCCCACTGACCTGAGAAAACAAGGAGAACTTACTGGGACAAAATGTAGGTGAAATTTTGTTTGTAAAATACTCTGTTCCCAGACGTGAAGGCTCTTGCTTAGACAGGGAAACGCCCCCTTTGTCCCCTTGTGATGTCTGCTGGTACCGTAAGGCAACATTTTCAGTGCTGCTGCTGGGCCATCCAAAGAAGTGGCTCACTTGGGTCATGCAGTGCTTTCTTAGCAGAACTGGGATAAAATTTTCAACTCTATGGAGTTTCATATCCATTACCTAAGAGAACGATCTCAAAATGCTCCCTCCCAGTTCCATTTCTCCCTTCCTGATAATAAGTTTCTTGATTATCTAATTTGTTTCCACTGCCTACCTCTGTTTCTAGCATGATGACTGAGGTATCTTACCTTTACTTGGTGTGTGGCTTGCTTCTTCTTCCCTGTCTCTGTTAGTGGATTTGTTATTCAGGCAGCTCATAACAGCACAAGGTCCAAAATTTTGTTGTAATGGCATTTATTTCATACACATCTCCCAGTAGAAAGAACTTTGAGTCTGATGCCTGAGCCCTGACTTGGTTGGTTTACAATAGAGAGGAAGTATGTGTTTCAGGAAGGGTGTTTGTGCCTGGAGAGTTGCAGAGATGTGAGACAGTAAGCTGTCCCATAAGCACAGGAGGGGTGGTCTTGTAATCAGTCTGCTGGGTCCACACACTGCAGCTCCTTTCTTCCCCAACAGGCCCCTGATTCAAGAGAAGATTAAAGTTCTGGGTGAAGCCGGGCTCTCTGAGACCAATTTTTCAGAAATGACAGAAGCCACAGATTACTTCTACAAGGTAACACCAGCCCATGGCTCCCTGCACTGGGGCATCCTGAGGTTTGGAATAGGAACGTGTAAATCACTCCTGGAATCTCCCCCAGACTGAGAGCCGAAATAAACGGCTGCAGTCGTTCTCAGGTCAATCCATGTGTGCATCCCTTTATGGAGAAGTGCTGACATTAACTCCTGCTGCTTTTCACATACCCTCCTAGATCCTCCTAAAACCAGGGCCTCCAAATGCTGCCATCAGGCCAAAGTGACAAAAAACTCCCCATGCAAACTGCTAAATTGTTGCAAAAAGTACATAGCACCACTCAGCAGGCTGGCACCAGAACATGTCCCCAGCCCACAGTGGGGAGTGTTTCACATAGGGTGTTGCTTTCATGTACATATTTTCCGCTCTGTAGCTGCGTTTTATTCTCAGTGTCTCCCCGTTTTATAAAGGGGTGAACAGAGATTTGCATAGGAGTAAGACTAGCCCACAACTGCCCTGCAAATCTCTGTTTACCCACTCCAATATTCTTGCCTGGAGAATTCCATACACAGAGCAGCCTGGTGGGCTACAGTCCATGGGGTTGCCAAGAGTTGGACACGGCTGAGTGACTAACACTTTCACTTTCACACAAGCTGGCCCACAGTCACTGGTCACGTGAAGCCAGCTCAAGGCAGAAGGC
Source organism: Bubalus kerabau (assembly GCF_029407905.1). NCBI lineage: Eukaryota > Metazoa > Chordata > Mammalia > Artiodactyla > Bovidae > Bubalus > Bubalus kerabau. Next base: position 158,565,524 of record NC_073626.1, read on the forward strand.
TTCTGGGCTCCGCCAGCATTCCCTGTGTGACAGCCTCTTATTATCAAGGAGAGTAAGAGGCCCATGAGCATCCTTCCGTGACCAGCTGGGCCTCATCAGAAGGGCTGAGAGGAGATCTGTTTGCCTCTGGTGAGAACAGCCTGGGCCCAGCAGGCCTGCCCTGGCCTAGCTCTCCAGCCCCATGGCACCCACAGCCCTTCTTCCTCCATTTCTGTGAAACAAGGAAGAGAGGAGTGAGAGGTGCAAAGACTCCCAGGGCTGGTCTTCATTCACCTGCTCAGGTGCTTGACGAGGAAGGTGAGAATTCAGGAGGTCCCGAGAGGATTGTTTCTAAAGAGTGAACTTGGACAGAGGTCTGAGCCTTGTGCTGAAAGGCAGCCTTGCTCTTCAGAAAACTGAGGTGCCTTCTCCTTCCTGTGGAATCACTGAGCATCAAAGCTGAGTTTAAATCAACACGGTCTTGTAGGTGATTCTAAGACTTGTCTGAGGGTGTGATCTTTACATTTACTTAAAACTAAATTCTTTTTTCAGGATGTAATTATTGGGATAAATTGGACTCAGGGGAGATATAATATAAATTATCCTTACAGTTAATAAACCAATTTTAAAAAAAACTTTATTTTTAAAATTTTTAAAGAACTCTCTAATTCAGTTGAATAATGACTGTTTTGACAGCCTTGCTTATTATTTGCCCTTTAAAAAGAAAGAGCCTTATTTTTAAAGGATTCTCAACTAATAAGAATAGGTTTATTTATAACTCATTTATTTATACTGGCCTGACCCTCAGTTGCTCTGAATTAAGACTTTCTGCCTAAAAGTACAAATGCAAGATAATACAAACGGAGTTTATCAATATTTATTTTGATTAGTAATTAAAACTGAAAGCTTTATCAACTGTTAGGACAAGAAAATGTTGCCTCCTTGTATAGGAGCCAAAAGCAAAAAAGGTCATGTCTGCCTGCCTGCTGAGAGGGAAAGTGAAATATTTGTCTGATCTTAGAATTTGCTTCCCTTTGTGTGTGCTCCAGATTAGCACAGAGCTTTGCTGTCACAGACTCCAATGAACGTGGACAGTTACTTCTATCTGAAGTAGGCTGCCTTTTGAGCAGCATTTCCTTGACTTTTAGTTGCCCAGACAGAAGCTTGGTGAAGGTTATCGTAGAGGAGGGCACATGGCTGCTATGAGCCTGATCTTAATTACCTTTAATGTCATGTCCCATCTGAATATTTGGGATCCTGAATGGCTAGCGAATGTAGGGCACAGGTTACTGAATAATCTAGAGTCCTTGCAGCATCAGTTTTCAAGAACTTCGTGTCACTGTGGAAGGCTTTCATGAAAGCAAAGAAAGAGTGGCTAGTTGGGTTGAGACCTGACTACAAAGGGCCTGGAAGCAGACTTGATGAGGTAGACACAGGGTGCCCAGTGACGGGACAGGAGAATCTTAGTAGAGGGCAGTCTAGAGGGAAAAATCAGGCCTGGGCCAGACCTGTGGGCAGGTGATGTGGGAAGAGGCCTGAGGCAGGAAGTGCAGTGAAACCATTTCAGGTCCAGGCAGGTCCAGAGCCATGTGGCCCAAGTAAACAAACTGCCTGCGAGGAACCTAGGAGGGATCAGAGGGAGAAGCCAACCTTGATATGTGAGATACGGAATCAGGACACCCCGGTGATCACAAGCCCAGGGGACTGGGTGAGAAGTGGGAGACCATCAAAACCAGGGAGCAGGAGCTGGTTCGGAGATGTAGGGTTGAGGTGAGAGATGGCTGTGGCTTTTAGACAGGTTTGGTTTTATGGACCTGTGGGAAGTCACTGGAGACACTGAATATGCGCCTCTGGGTTGGATGATGGTCAGGGCTGGGAGCCGAGACAGAGGAGAGATCAGTGGAGGGGTGAGAGCGAGCCCAGCGCGTGTGTCGTGACCACTGGGTGTGATTTTAGCCCTGCGCTGTTGTCATCGGCACATAGGCACAGTTGTAATCGTTGTAACTTTAGGGGAGTCAGAAATGGGTGCATATATCTACTTATCAGTATGTTAAGTGTATGTTTTACAACCACTCTGAAAATTAGGCATAAACCATGGCTGAACACACTGATTTGGGAGTTGACTTAGCAGTTTAACTAACCTCTTAGTGGAAAAAGGCCTTGGAGGAAGTGAGAGCTTGGGAACTATTTCATCACTGAGATAGTGATTTGTAAAGTTAGAAGGGAGAAGCATTCCCAACATAAATTAGTGTGAGAGCAGATCCTTTGTTGCTTTCACAACCGTTTCTTTTTCTTTTTTCTCAACAAGCAGTAGAGAAGAAGCCAGACATGAAGGCAGTAAGGCTGCTCGAGTGATAAATAGTTTACTGAGCTGGTCCCACGGAGGTGGAGGAAAAGTCAATGTTAATGCCTGGGTACTGATGTCTTTTCTTCCTCTGATGAAGGACTCAAAGCAGCAGAAGATCTACGACCTATTCCAGAAGTCCTTCGAGGAAGATGGAAACGATATGGAGCTCCTGGAGGCAGCAGAGTCCTTTGATCCAGGTTCCCAGGACACGGGAGACAAGCTGGATGAAAGCACATCATTGATGGGCAGCCCAGTGAAGAAGAAGAGATTTGAATTTTTTGATAACTGGGACAGCTTTACCTCTCCTCTATAAGAGGAGGTGGGGGGAGCATTAAAAATAGTGGAATTTATTAAAATAACATAAGGCTTTTTATTTTTTTTGAGGCGGATGCTCCTCTCGTCCTTACTTCAGTGTTGGTCTCTGTCTCCAAGCCCAGTGGGTTACCAGGTCAAGTGTCAGCATTTCCTTTCATTGTGTGTGGGTTTGCCTGGGTCTTAATTAACCTTAGCTGGACCTACTGAGAAACAGATAGTAGGTCGTAGTAACGGTAAATCGTGTTCTTTAATTAACAAGGTGCTTCCTCCACAGCCCCTGAAATCTAGATTTTTTTTTAATGTATTGATTCCGCAAATATTTATAGAGCACTTAATATGTGCCAGGCCCTGCTGAGGTGCTGACAGCATTTCCCTAAACAGGGAAGGAAAGTACACGCTTTTGCCAACGTTATTAACAGGAGAGGCAGTATTTTTCTATGAAGAAAGGTAAAGTAAGCTAAGCGTGTAGAGCAGGGGTTGACAAGCTTTTCCTATAAATAGCCAGAGAGTAGTTAATTTTGCCTCTATGGGCCAGGATGTTTGTGTTGGAACCACTCAGCTGTGCTGCTGTGATGCAGAGTCCACCATAGACAATCCAGAGACAAGCGACTCGGGCTCTTTTCCAATAAAACTCTATTCCAGACACTGAATTTTGAACTTCATATAATTTTCATATGTCATGAATTACCATTCTTCTATTTTCAACCATTTAAAAATGTAAAAACTGGACTTGGCTCACAGGCCCTGCAGAAACAGGCAGTGAGCAGAATTTAGACCACAGACCATAGTTTGCCAACCCCCGGTGTAAAGTAACACCATCCAATAGAAACAAGACATGAGGCACATATGTGATTTTAATTTTCTAAAGAGTATTTTTAAAAACAAAGAAGGACCAACTTAGTAATACTTTAACCCAGGACAGTCAAGGTACTGTCATTTCAACATAATCACTATTAAAAAATTAAGAAACTTTTCATTCTTTTTTTTTTTTTTGGCTCCACTCGGTCTTCGTTACTTTTGCACAGGCTTTCTCTAGTTGTGGCGAGCAGGAGCTGCTCTTTGTTGTAATGTGTGGGTTTTTCACTGTGGTGGCTTCGCTTGTTGTGGAGCATGGGATCTTGGCTGGTGGGCTTCAGTAATTGTGGCACACAGGCTCAGTAATTGCGACTCATGGGCCTTAGAGCTTAGGCTCAGCAGTTGTGGTGCACACAGGTTTAGCTACTCTGAGGCATGTGGAGTCTTCCCAGGCCAGGGATCGAACCCATGTCCCCTGCATTGGCAGGTGGATTCTTGTCCCCTGTATCACCAGGGAAGTCTGAACCTTTTCATTCTTTTTTTTCATACCAAGTCTTCAAAATCTTTGACACTCATACCAGCATATCTCAGCCTGAATATCCACGTTTCTAGTGCCCAGTGACCACTTGTGTCTGGTGGCTCCTGTGTTGGCACCACAGCTCTAGAGAGGGGAGAGAGGGGTGGAGTAGCACATGGGAAGAGTAAGGCGATGACATTGAAGAGAGAGACTGAGTCCAAATGGTGTAGCACTGGGTCCTGGTAATGGGTTGATTTTTTAATTTCATCCTGAACATGAAGTCACTGACTGGTTTTGAGCAGGCGTATGAGACAGTCTGATAATATTTTGAAAAGATCACCCAGTTTGAGTGTAGAAAATAGATGGGGAAGGATGAGCAGAGGGACCAGTTGGTAGGAGGGGCTACTGAGCTCTAGCCACTGACCACGGGGGACACTCTGGGGTGTGGTTGAACAGGGAGCAGTGTGAAGGAAGTGAGCAGTTGGAGTCTGGATAGATCTTGGATGTAAAGCTGAAAGGATTTGTGGATGGACTGACCGTGGGCATTTGAGGAAGATAAGAGTCAATTCTGAGACCTGGGGGTTTGGCCTCAGCAAACTGCTAGTACTCTTAGCCACTTTGAGATTAAAAAGATGGGAGAGAAGGGGACTTCCCTGGTGGTCCAGTGGCTAAGACCCTATGCTCCCAAAGCAGGGGGCCCAGTTCGATCCCTGGTCAGGAACTAGATCTCACACTACACAGCTAAGAGTTCACATGCCAAAACTAAAGATCCCACGTGCTGTGCAATGAAGAGCGAAGATCTTGCTGTAACTAAGACCCAGCACACACACACACACACACACACACACACACACACACACACACACACACAAAGGTGGGAGAGTAGAGGTTGGGGGTCAGGGAGAAGTCCAGGGTTGGTTGTGGACTTACCAAGTTTGAAGTGGCCCCCGTACAAGCTGTGGCAGCCCTGGCGACTCCTGCCCAGCTTCCCTTGGAGGAGGAGCTTGCTGCCCAGCTGTGAAAGTATACTCAGCAAATAGCCTCCACCTGCCCACCACTTCTGATGAGTCTCAGGCCGCAGAGCACTCTTGATTACACCTTTCCTGGGGCAGCCTGCATCAGGGACTGAGCAAGGTGGGTCTGATGCAAGACACCACCAGTGGGCGGTCTTCACTGCACAACTCCCACTTCACACTGGGTTGTCAGCCTCACAGCTCACCTGCCTCTGCCCTGCTTCCTCCCACTTCCTTTCACAGGCCATCTCTGATAAGCCTCTTCCATCCCAAACTGCATCTCAGTGTGTGACTGGAAAACCAGCCATAGCAAGGTTCATCCAAGCAGACATGTTCTGTGGGCAGTAGGGGATCTGAGTCTTCTAACTCTGCCTTCCCCTGATGTGAATGGTGTTTATGGTCATGGGGACGCATGAGATCATCGAGGGGGTTGGTGGCTTCAGGAGCAAAGCAAATCTGACCCAAAGCTGAGCACTGCACAATATTGGGTTGGGAAGAGGAGAAGAGGATCCAAATGGGGATCCAGGAAGTGGATTTTTTTTTTTTGAAGTGTTTCAAAAATAAAGGCATTGCTGCTCTAATTGGTGGTGTGCAAAGCCAGGGGGCAGGTGTAAGTGCTGGCTTGGAGTGAGGCCCACATTTGCTGGTGTGGATTCTTAGGTCTAAATGATTTTTTATATTAATTTTTACTGGAGTATAGCTGATTTACAATGATGTGTTTTCATTTCTGCTGTACAGCAAAGTGAATCAGCTATACGTAGACATGTATGCTCCATTGCCTCAGTTGTGTCCAACTCTTTGTGACCCCATGGACTGTAGCCCACCAGGCTCCTCTGTCCATGGGATTCTCCAGGCAAGAATACTGCAGTGAGTGGCCATGCCCTCCTCCAGGGGGTCTTCCTGACCCAGGAATCAGACCTGCATCTCCTGTGTCTCCTGCATTGTAGGCAGATTCTGTACCACTGAGTCACCAGGGAAGCCCCAGTAACATATACATATATCCCCCATTTTTGGATTTTCTTCCCATTTAGGTCACCACAGAGCACTGAGTAGGGTTCCTGGAGCTATACAGAAGGTTAGGCCCTAACGGTTTTGCACTGTGCTGCAGATGGGCACCCACCCAGCCGATCACTTTTCACGTACGGACATGGTGAACCCCAGCCCTGAGGTAGGTGGCTGCATTTTCCTTGTGTAGATGCAGACGCTGAACTGAGGGTGTCTCGGCTGGGAAAAGACAGAGCAGCATGGCAGCCAGGCCCCCTCAAGGGCCCACTCTAGGGGTCAGTGTGACACTTGGCCAGGGCAGGAGGCCCACGATGCTTGGTGAGGCGGGGGGATGGAGAGCAGTGTGTTAGACAGCCTCCCTCCTGAGGGCCTCAGCCCTGGCCGTGAACCTAGCCTGGTCTCTCTGCAGGCTCCCAGTCAGCTCTCTGCTCAACAGACTAGGACAAGACCCTGGGATATACCCCTTTCTATCCCTTTGAGCACCCTTTCCTGGGCTCCCAGACCGCTGCAGGTGAGAGAGGGGCTCTTTGGGGGCCACGCAGCCCCCTCACTGCTGTTCAGGCTCTCTGATCTCTCAGCACAGTCTGGGCTGAGGATCACGTCCTCTATAAGCTCCAGCCTCAAGGAATAACTAGGAAGACGCTGACCTTGCTGCTTTCTGGGGTCAAACCTGGCCTTTGATGACTGCTTCCTATTAATCACCATTATCGATTTGCTGCTCCTGACTTCCCCGCAGGGTCAGAGCTCTTCAGAAAGTTCACCTGAACACCTAAGCTTAAGGGGCATGAGATGCTGCTTCTGTCTTTCTGAGGGATTGTGGGATTAGCAGCTGAGGCTGCACCTACAGGTTTATCCTGCCACTGAATTCTCTGCTGGGGCCCCAGATCTCCATGAATAATCAGGACTTTGGTTTCCTCATCACCCACTGACATAAGAACTACCTGTGGTTGTCTGGAGAAAATCCAGGACCAAAGACCTGGGAGAGAACTCCTGCCTGGGCTCTCCCTTGGGCTACCTGAGGTTGTCTCACACCATCTCACTCCCAGCTTTGCATTTTATTTTTTAACTTTGCGAGCTGTTCCACCTGACTACATTTGTCTTTAACAACAAGTAATCTTGTTGGAAGCTTCCAGAGGACAAATGGTCTACCTAAATTTTACTATCATTTCCTCCCAAACAGGAACTTAAGTATTTTTCTAAGAGTGATTAACATAGAGCAGAGGCCGCTGTTTCATCACATCAGTTCAGTTGCTCAGTTATGTCCGACTCTTTGGGACCCCACAAACCACAATACGCCAGACCTCCCTGTCCATCACCCCTGAAGTCCATCCAAGCCCATGTCCATTGAGTCGGTGAGGCCGTCCAACCATCTCATCCTCTGTCGTCCCCTTCTCCTCCTGCCCTCAATCTTTCCCAGCATCAGGGTCTTTTCCAGTGAGTCAACTCTTCATATCAGGTGGCCAAAGTATTGGAGTTTCAGCTTCAACATCAGTCCTTCCAATGAACACCCAGGACTGATCTCCTTTAGGATGGACTGGTTGGATCTCCTTGCAGTCCAAGGGACTCTCAAGAGTCTTCTCCAACACCACAGTTCAAAAGCATCAATTATAGTCCAGCTCTCACATCCATACACGACTACTGGAAAAACCATAGTCTTGACTAGACAGACCTTTGTTGACAAAGTAATGTCTCTGCTTTTTAATATGCTGTCTAGGTTGGTCATAACTTACCTTCCAAGGAGTAAGCGTCTTTTAATTTCATGGCTGCAGTCACCATCTGCAGTGATTTTGGAGCCCAGAAAAATAAAGTCTGACACTGTTTCCACTGTTTCCCCATCTATTTCCCATGAAGTGATGGGACTGGATGCCATGATTTTAGTTTTCTGAATGTTGAGTTTTAAGCCAACTTTTTCACTCTCCTCTTTCACTTTCATCAAGGGGCCTCTTCAGTTCTTCTTCACTTTCTGCCGTAAGGGTGGTGTCATCTGCATATCTGAGGTTATTTGATATTTCTCCCAGCAATCTTGATTCCAGCTTGTGCTTCCTCCAGCCCAGCATTTCTCATGATGTACTCTGCATGGAAGTTAAATAAGCAGGGTGACAATATACAGCCTTGACATACTCCTTTCCCTATTTGGAACCAGTCTGTTGTTCCATGTCCAGTTCTAACTGTTGCTTCCTGACCTGCATACAGGTTTCTCAAGAGGCAGGTCAGATGGTCTGGTATTCCCATCTCTTTCACATAAGCTGTATTAAGTCCCCTCATGAGCAGCAGTTCTGGAGAGCCAATTACATCACTGCATGGCTGTTGTCCCGGAGAAGGCAATGGCACCCCACTCCAGTACTCTTGCCTGGAAAATCCCATGGATGGAGGAGCCTGGTGGGCTACAGTCCATGGGGTCGCTAAGAGTCAGACACGACTGAGCGACTTCACTTTGACTTTTCACTTTCGTGCATTGAAGAAGGAAATGACAACCCACTCCAGTATTCTTGCCTGGAGAATCCCAGGGACGGGGGAGTCTGTTGGGCTGCTGTCTATGGGGTCACACAGAGTTGGACACAACTGAAGCGACTTAGCAGCAGCAGCAGCATGGCTGTTGTCCATCTGCAGTGGACATGTGAATGATGCAGATATGGAGAAGGACAGGGTCAGTCGTGCACCAGGGGGCCTGTTAGGAGCTGGCCCAGTGGGGACAGAATCTCTGTGAAAAGAAATGCTAACAATCCTACAGTAAGTTTGCCCATGTGATTTTTGCTGTCCTGGGAGCTCATTAGTGGAAACAATACAGTCTCTTCATTAAGGACAAATTGCTGAAATGAGTCGAGACTCCGGAAGCAAAAAGGTTTGGAATCATAGTCAGATCCTGAGTTTCAGAAAGAAGCGTTTCTCCCCAGCGTGTCCCAGTGCCTCTCCTTAGCCCCTGCATAATGCCCTTAAATCACACAGCTTGAGAAATGTTCGGAAGCCCTCTCCCATGAGTCTGTGGACATCCCCAGCTGCTGCTGTTTGGTCAAGTTCTTTCATTGCTTAGGACCTCATTTCCTGCTTCCATTAATAATCCCTTCTCACTCCAGGAATGTGGCTAGGATATGAGGGGTACGCTTCAAAGTAAAAGTGAATGTGTAGGGGATTCTGAAACATACAGTTGGAAGAATCACTTCCAAATCAAATTAACAGATAACCTGCTGCATTCATCCCAGGGCCTGTCTTTGAGGTACTTCCAGGTGTCAGGTCAGTGCCTGCCAGTGGGAGGGTGCTCGGATTTGAAACCATTTTCCTTTGTAGTCTTAGTATCAATAAGATGGCCTGTTGAGCCACTATCTGAGGCCTCCAGTTAAACTTCAGTTTCAGCTACTCTGGAGAAAAATTCCTCCTCCCCCCAAGATGTCTCTGAAGTCCTCCAAAGCAAATTTCATTTACCTCATGCAGCCTATATATTTTAAGTTATACCTCCCCAAATGTATCTCTGAAATGCGTTGAGATCTGTCCAGCCATTTCTGTGTGATTCAGTAAAAGATATTTGGACTTATTTAGATAGTGAATACCTTTGGGTTTAAGGAAGGATTTCCACACTAACTTCTTTTCCTCCTTCACTCTGCAGTTCAATCCAGACATGCACACCACCATCCACCATGTTTTCTGGAAATGTCCCAGTTGGAATGAAGAAAATCTGGGGGCATCTCATCCCATTCTTGTCCCCGCCAACAGTGTTCCCCTTAAAGGCCCTCTGCAGCTGTCTCTGCCTCTCCTCACCAGGTTGTCAAGTGAAGTCTGGTTCCCTGAATGACCCTGGTTAATTTCTGCCTCGAGGGCTGGCATCAGGAAGACTCTGAGAGGCAGTAAGGAATCCTGCTGGCATCAATCCACTTGTGCGTGAATTAATCATGTCTTTTCCTACTTGGTTTCCCAGAAGCCTTTTTCTAGGTCAGAGGGAGAGCTGAGGAACAGCTGGAGGTGCCTGCTGACTCTTGGGTTTTGCCTTATTTGTGCATTCTTATCTATTGGAAATGATGTTTTTTGAAGCCCTTTTCAAGTGAATTTTAAACTGCAAAGGGGATGAAAAGAAGTCCAATCTTATTTTTTCACCCTATCCTCTGACTTCTTACCAAGTTCAGGATTACAAGGTTAAAAAAAGGTTTAGAAGCTTAAGGAGGATTCACTGACAGTCTCTCATACCTAAGTTTTATTTTGGTGGTGTGTTTTCCAAGGGAAGGGGGTTTCTCCAAGAAGAAAATGGATTCCTTATCATAGCAGACAGCATTGAGAAGCCTGTGAGTCACAGTCTTTGGGGTATTATGACACCCTCTGCCCACATGCTCCCTACCCCAAACCATTCAACAGATACATTGAGTACCAGGCACTCTTACTCTTCCTTCTAATCTTTTTTTTGGGGAGGGTAATGATATAGAATATGCAAAAGAGTCCATGAAACAAATTTACAATTTAACAAAATATTATAAAATAAACACCTGTGTAACCATGACCCCAAAGTTGCAAATACAATACCTTCGAGAAGCTTTATTGTTTTGCTTTTAATATTTAGATCGACAACCCACCAGAAGTTTATTTGGGGGTACAAAGGGTGAGATAAGATCAAAGTTAATTTTTTTCTATATGAAGATGCAGTTAGCTCTGTACCACTTATTGAAAAGCCTGTCCCTTCATCCACTGCTCTAGTCATTATTATAAATTCTATGTAAATATTAATCTAGGAATGTTTGAATACAAAAATGAAAGTCCTACATCCCCACCCTACTCCCAGCCCTATTCCTAGATGTGATAACTCTTTGGGATAACTCAACAATTTGGGATGAAGCCACTGGTAACTTACTCCCAACGCAAACAAATCTGTGTAAACATACATAAAATTTGTTTTTATAAAAATTGTATCAAACTCTTCAATACTGGCAATGGCTCCTTTTATTATACATAACATATTTGGCCATTGTGTCATAGTGATCTCCTTTATCCCTTTTAAGAGTGGCCAAGTAGGGACTTCCCTGGCAGTCCAGTGGTTAAGACTCTGAGCTCCCACTCCAGGAGTCATGGGTTCCATCCCTGGTTGGGGAACTAAGATCCTACATGCCATGCAGTAAATGTGGAGAGAGAAGGGAAGAAGGAAAAAATCCATTTCGGACACCCGATCCTTCCCAGGTGTCCAGGCCTTGGCAGCCTTGCCCTCCTCTTGCTGGTCAGTCCCTCCCAGTCGAGCTGGGCCCGCAGCACTCTCAACAGTCCTGTGCAGACTTCACTTTCATCTGTGGCCACCAGTGAAGAATGAACAAAGAGCTCTTCAGGCACAAAGTGAGGAAACAACCAGGGGCCCAGGACTCTGGGATGAGCCCTTTCTGTCTGCATCGTGAGATGAACGTAGGATGTTGCATGCACCTCAGATTTCTTTCAAAAATAAAATGTTCCATATGCCCCCAAGAGAACTGGTTGATGAAACAGCTAAAAGCACTCTTCTTTAGAAGCAACTTTTATTTATTTTTCTAAAAGCAAAAAGTGAATTCTGTTGGCTCTGGTGGAGTGGGGGTGACTCAGCAGAGCTTTTGATGGAGACTTTTATGGGTACACATCACCATTAACAACCTGTACACCTGATGGTCCTTTAATGGGGATGAGATTTACAAGCCCACAGATAAGATAAATTGAGACTCCACACACAATTCTCTGAAGCCACTTAGAGCTGATTTCATGAGAGTGCTATTTGTACATCCTCAAGCTTGCTATTTAAAGAGAATTGTTTGGTTTTGAAAAAATTGCTCTGAACATGAACAATTTCCTCTTATAATGGAGTGTCTCATTTTCAGCCACTCTACTGCATTTCTACTTATGCATTCTCTCTTCTCTTGCTTTTTCTCTCTCTATCCCTCTGAAGGTCAGAGACAGGGGAAGCCATACAGAAGATGGGGTGGGAGGTGGTAAATGCACTAAAAGATGATCTAAACTAAACCCTAGACCCAACCCAGGGGAGCTCACCTCAGCTCAGGCTGCCCCAGTGCCAGGCTGCCTGTGCTTACCCAGCTCCTGCTTGACCTAGAGGCACAGACTGGAATAGCTGGAACAGAAGGACCGGGAGACTGCTTGTTTTGCTTCTTTTTATTTTTTTGGCTGGGCCTGACCAGGGACTTGGAGAAGGCAATGGCACCCCACTCCAGTACTCTTGCCTGGAAAATCCCATGGACGGAGGAGCCTGGAAGGCTGCAGTCCATGGGGTCGCTGAGGGTTGGACACGACTGAGCGACTTCACTTTCACTTTTCACTTTCATGCATTGGAGAAGGAAATGGCAACCCTCTCCAGTGTTCTTGCCTGGAGAATCCCAGGGACGGGGGAGCCTGGTGGGCTGCCGTCTATGGGGTCACACAGGGTCGGGCACGACTGAAGTGACTTAGCAGCAATAGCAGACCAGGGACTGAACTCAAGTCACACCACAGTGCAAGTGCTGAGTCATAACCATTGGCGTGCCTGCTAAGTCGATTTAGTCGTGTCCAACTCTTTGTGACCCTATGGATCATAGCCCACCAGCCTCCTCTGTCCATGGGGATTCTCCAGGTGAAAATACTGGAATGGGTTGTCATGACCTCCAAGGGACCTACCCTACACAGAGATCGAACCCGTGTCTCTTGCATCTCCTACATCGGCAGGCAGGTTCTTTATCACTAGTGCCACCTGGGAAGCCCAAGATGTCACTTTCACTGGTGGCTCAGATGGTAAAGAATCTGCCTGTAATGTGGGAGACCTGAGTTTGATCCCTAGGTCAGCAAGATCCCCTGGAGAAGAAAATGGCAACCCATTCCAGTATTCTTGCCTGGAGAATCCCATGGACAGAGGAGCCTGGCGGGCTATGGTCCATGTGGTCACAAAGAGTCGGACACTTCTGAGGGATTAACCACTGGACCACTAGGGAATTCCCCAGTACTTGTTCCTCAACAGTCCTTCACCAGTCCCATTTGTTTGCAATATATTTTAATTTATCATTTTCTGGAGGCAGGGCATAGTTTGGGTAAAGAAATTTCCAGAAATCATCCCCTAAAGGCAGTGTGTTTCTCTTCTGAGGGAAGACAGACTTATTCCCTTGGCCCCCTGCCATCTTTCATCCTCGAGGCAGAGAACGTGTGAATGGAGCCTCTGGTGAAACTGAGGGATGCTGAGCACATCCTACTCCATTGGTGGTACCCATGAGGCAGGTAGCAATAGCCAAGACTTTAATAGTCTCATTGTGTTCAAGCTAAAGAAATTAAAGAGAAAAGAGATGGGCATATTTTTAAGGTAAAAGTAGAAAACAAATCTGTTGTAGTTCCCTGAGTGTGGGAGGACAGAAAATAGGACTGATAAAGCATCAAGAGATATTTAAATCAGGTATCATCATCTCAACAATAATAACCATCATTTAGAAATGCTCACTAGGCACTTCATAGAAGTTATTTAAGCTTCTCTGGTGGCTCAGAAGGTAAATAATCTGCCTCCAATGCAGGAGACCCAGGTTTGATCCCTGGGTCTGGAAGATTTCCTGGAGAAAGGAATGGCTACCCACACCAGTATTCTTACCTGGAAAATTCCATGAACAGAGAGCCTGGTGGGCTACATACAGTCCATGGGATCACAAAGAGTTGGACACGACTGAGTGACTAACACTTTCATTTTTCAAGAACCTTAGATGTTATGGTATATTCATTTTGCAGCTGAGAAATCAGCTCAAATCTTGTGACACAGTAGGAAGAGCACTGGTCTGGAAGTCATTCATTGGCTCTATGACCTTGGATAAGTCCCTTGACCTCTCTGGGCCTCAGTTTCCACTTGGAGCTATAAAAAAGCTCTAAAGCCTTTTTTAGTTCTAACATAAGTGGATTGACTTTGAAATGCAGAGAAGCCCAGACAAATAAAAATCCCTTTAAAAACTCATCATCAACATTATACCACGCAAGGTACCATTTCCCTACGCAACATGTATCCATTATCACTGTCACGCCAGGCTCTGTGTTCAGTCCTGGGATGCAAAGGTGGACAACTGAGACTCTGTTTTCATGGAGTTGACTTGTGATCTTGGCTTGTGGGCTTTTTTTTCAAATAGACTTTATTTTTTAGAAAAGTTTAAGATTTATTAAAAAAAAAAAAATGGGGCTTCCCAGGGTCCAGTGGCTAAGACTCCATGCTCCCAGTGCAGGAGGCCCAGGTTTGATCCCTAGTCAGGGAACTAGATCCCACATGCCGAAACTAAGACTGGTACACCCAAATAAATAAATAATTTTTTTTTTTTTTTAAGAAGAGTAACTTCCCTGGCAGTGGTTAAGACTTCTTGCTCCCAGTGGGAGGTGGGAGGAAGGTTCAAGAGGGAGGGTGGGTATATGTATACCTATGGCTGATTTATGTTGCTATATGGTAGAAACCTATGGTTTTTCCTGTGGTCATGTATGGATGTGAGAGTTGGACTGTGAAGAAAGCTGAGTGCCGAAGAATTGATGCTTTTAAACTGTGGTGTTGGAGAAGACTCTTGAGAGTCCCTTGGACTGCAAGGAGATCCAACCAGTCCATTCTGAAGGAGATCAGCCCTGGGATTTCTTTGGAAGGAATGATGCTAAAGCTGAAACTCCAGTACTTGGACCACCTCATGCGAAGAGTTGACTCATTGGAAAAGACTCTGATGCTGGGGCAGGAGGAGAAGGGGACGACAGAGGATGAGATGGTTGGATGGCATTACTGACTTGATAGACGTGAGCTCGAGTGAACTTTGGGAGTTGGTGATGGACAGGGAGGCCTGGGGTGCTGCAGTTCATGGAGTCACAAAGAGTCGGATACGACTGAGCGACTGAACTGAACTGAATGGTAGAAACCAACTTAATATACAACAATTATCCTTCAATTAAAAATAACTAAATTAGAAAGACAAAAATAATAAATCTTTGTTAGTGAAACAAAGGAAAAAAAAATTCTATGCTCCTACTGCAGGGAGTACCAGTTTGATCCTTTTTGGGGAACTAAGATCTCAAATGCCAGTGCAGCATGGCCTAAAAAGAAAAATTGAACAGACTCTACACAGTTCCCATATACTTTTTAAAAAACCCAGTTCCCTCTGTTATTAGCATCTTACATTAGTATGGTATATTTATTATCATCAATGAACCAATATGTGCGTGTGTGCTAAGTCACTTCAGTTGTGTCTGACTCTTCGCAACCCTATGCACAGAGCTTGTCAAGCTTCAGGCAAGAATACTAGAGTGGGTTGCCACGCCCTCCTCCAGGGGATCTTCCCAACCCAGGGATCAAACCTATGTCTCTTATGCCTCCTGCATTGGCAGGTGGATTCTTTACCACTAGCACCATCTGGAAAGCCCCCAATGAACCAATATTTATACATTATTATTAACTAAAGTCCACAGTTTATTCAGAGCTCTTTCGTTTTTACCTAATGTCTTTTTCTGTTCCAGGATCCCATTTTACATTTACATTCATGTCTCCTTAAGCTCCTCTTGACTGTGATAATTTCTCAGACTCTGTTTTCTTTATGATCTTAATTTTGTAGGACACTTCACAATTCGCATTTGTCTGATTTTTCATGATTGGACTTGGGTTACGGGTTTGGAGAAAGACCACAAAAGTAAAGCGCCACTGCCATCGCACCATATCAGAGGGACATGCTGTCTCCATGATTCATAATTGTTGATACGGACCTTGACTCGGCTTTGCTAGTGTTTGGCAGGTTTCTCCATTGTGTGGTTACTCTTTCCTCGCTTTCTCATATTGTGCTCTTTGGAAGGAATCACTCTACACAGCCCACAGTTAAGGAGTGAGGAGTTATATCCCCCTTCTTAGAGAGCGGAGAATCCACATAAATCATTTAGAATTCTTCTGCAAGAGTGAGTGGCCTCTTCTCCCCCATTTATTTATTTATTCAATCATTTATTCACATCAGCATGGACTCATGGTCATTTATTTTCTACTCTGGGTTAAAAATCAACAAAACTTGATTTTTTTGTTCAAAAATTTCCAGACTTATCCATTGGGAGTTCTTTCAGCTGGTTGCCTTGTCTCTTTGACACAGCTCCATCACAGCAGGGTTTTTTGTTTTGGTTTTTATGCACTTCCTTACTTTCTGGCACTACAACACTCCAGACTCATCTTGCATATGTCCTTCAGCAGTCCTGGGATCGTCATTTCTCCAAGGAGTCCTGGCTCCTTTCATTGTAGAATGATATTAGAAACCAAGATCTGAGTGCGAGGTGTACACATTTCTAATGGACTTAGAAATTTTTTTTCCAGTTATAAATACATATTCATTTTAAGAGATAATTAGAAAAATGCAGAAATATATAAAGACAAAACTCAGTTTAAATATCCCCACTACCCACAACCACAGGGCTTGCCGCTTCTAGAAGGCATAATGTAGAAAGCGGTGAGATCTG
Source organism: Bubalus kerabau (assembly GCF_029407905.1). Taxonomy (NCBI): domain Eukaryota; kingdom Metazoa; phylum Chordata; class Mammalia; order Artiodactyla; family Bovidae; genus Bubalus; species Bubalus kerabau. The sequence continues at coordinate 158,581,899 of NC_073626.1, forward strand.
AAATCATATTTTAAGCACTTCTCTAAGTGCCAATGAGTGAGCAAATTACTTAAAATCTGAATCTTGTCTATAAATGGAGGAAATCGTACCTCCTTTGCAGGATTTCGTGAGATATATGTACGATAATGTCGATATTTGAAAGAGCTTCTGCTACACAGTTTGTCGCTACAATTTGTAAATCACCCTAACTCTGTCAGAGAGGTTTCCGACCACACTACCCTGGAGGAACCGGAGCGAGAAAACCTCCAGACCATAGAGTTCAGTTCCTATCTGGGCCTCGCATACACCACTTCCTGTTGTCGGCCTAAAACCGCGCCTGCGCACTTTCCATCTTCCTCTTGCGCTCCGATCTAGGTTGCGGTAACATGGTGAGTGTTGGTCAGGATGAGGCCTAAACGTCTATCCGCTTGCATCTGCCCCTTTTTTTGGTTTATTTGCCCTAACTTGCCTCTGCTCGCCCGCTCTGTCCCGTGTCCCTGGCCTGCGTACCCTCGCCTGTCCTCTGGGACGCAGATTAGGGCGGTTTGGCGGGGGCTGGCGCGTCCAGGCTGGGTTCTCCGAGTGCCCCCGGGGCACCGGGCCCACCGTGGGCCGTGGGTTAGGGTGGGGAGAGGGGGAGAACTAGGTGGGCAGGTAGAAGAAAGGCGTCTGGAGGCGCCGGAACTTGATGGAGAGGCGAAGTCCCCGTTCCTGAGTTCTAATATCTGTTTTCTCTCTTAACTCATTCTTAACAGGCTAAACGCACCAAGAAGGTCGGAATCGTGGGCAAATACGGGACCCGTTATGGTGCCTCCCTCAGGAAAATGGTGAAGAAAATTGAAATCAGCCAGCACGCCAAGTATACCTGCTCCTTCTGTGGCAAAGTAAGATGGTCTCTGGACGCGAAGGGACGAGGGCGGGATGGTTTCCTTCCGAAACGGGTCCTCTCTTGAAGGACGTTCGTAAATAAGTTTGCTGGTTCTAAGTTGTTGAGCAGTTAGCTGCAGACACCGTTGGTGACCAGTTTTGAGATAAGAGTGTTGTTTATATCTTCGGGCTTTGTCAAACGCTTTTCCTTGAAAGAAAACCATTTGAGAGCTAAAGGGGGAAAAATTATTTGACAGCCCCAGCCTAAGTCAAACCTCCTTTGTGGAATATGGTTCTGTCAACTTTTGTCTGCTGGTGTTGCTAGAGATTTTTGTTTACTGTGTGCAGAAATACTGTTTTTGGAGGTGGGGGGAAGAGGGCAAGTCATTCACATCCTTGGCTATGTCACCATGATGAATGCAAATTTTGCACCAGAGACCCTGAAATTAGAAGGAAAAAAAAACATAAATAACCTCACAAAGTACACCAGTTCTAGCTTCCTAGTGTTATTAGACTCCTGGTTGTTTGTAATATAAAAGGCTTTTCTTTGGTCATAGGAAAAATCGATTATCTTTTACAGACCAAGATGAAGAGAAGAGCTGTGGGCATTTGGCACTGTGGTTCCTGCATGAAAACAGTAGCTGGTGGTGCCTGGACCTACAAGTGAGTCCGTTTCTTTACGGTGTTTGAAAGTGTGGGCCATGTCCAAATTCAGGTTTGTGGCTGGATGGGCTAATTTTAACAGATCTGCTAGTTGGGCTGACTACTGAACAACACTTGAATGGCAGGCTGTTTTTGTGAAAATTAAGAGGTCAGTTAGCTTATTGCTGTACATGTGAGGCCATCTGGCCAACACACCTTTGCTATTCTAAACAGTATTGGTTAAGGTGCTTCCACTTTGTGACTGACAAAGGCCAAGTGATAATTGCAGAGATAAACTTCTGTGTTGGTTATTGATTATATTGGACTTTATCCAATTCTGGAAATCCAAGCCCGTCCTTGAAGGCCTCTAATCTGGAGATTCATTGCTGAACCTGAAGGCTGACATGGTTTCCCTTTAGCCAGCTTATGAACTCGTGCTGTCCAGTACATTAGTTACATAGCAAAATGATTTGGCTAGTGTAGTTTAAATTTTTAGTTTTCGTTCAGTTTAAAATTGAAGCAGTGTAAAATACTGGAAAATGTTGAAATGATGATGTGGATATATACATATATGTATAAGCACCTTGGGGTTCTCTGTGGACAAAAGGGAAAATGGAGCATAAACGAATTAGCATTCATCTGCCACATGAGGTGGTTATGTGTTTTTCAGGTACAGTGCCTGAGTGTTGTAGGAAAACATTGTTTCGTCATTTCCACAGTGTGCTTTAGTCAGCTGTGCCGCCTTAGACGTTGTTTCCTTGATAGCTCTCATTGTGCCATCGTGTAATTTATTAGTTTCTTCTGACATTCTGTCCATTTCTTGGTAGTGAGTGTAGTCAGCCTCTCAGTCATTCCTGCTCATTTCATGCTCTCCTGTCTGAGGAGTCGGATGCATGAGATGGCCAGCAGCTGTCGTCGCTGGGCTTGCACTGTGAACGTGAGGCGTGTCCCCATCTGCCACTCTGCATGTGACTAGTTTGGAACCAACTTTGTTTTTCTTTGCAGCACCACCTCTGCTGTCACAGTCAAGTCCGCCATCAGAAGACTGAAGGAACTGAAGGACCAGTAGAGGCGCCACCATTCGATACCGTTGCTAGCCTATAATAAATGGGTTAATTTATCTAACAATTACTTTGGTGTGTTAATTTTATTGGTTAGACATAAATTTATTTGCATTGCATTATTTTTTGCTTTCTAAAATAAGATTTTAATTAAAATCCTTTAAATTTTTCTTGGGAAAGCATGCTGAGGTGGGTTGTAATCCAGTTGCTTTTTTTTCAATAGTCAAATGATGCATGACATAAGATTATGAGCCTAAGTCTGTTCTTGATAGACTTCTTTGAAGTAGATTGGTTCAGAAAATGCAATTTTTAAATCACAGTTAATATGTATTTTTTAATATTTTAAAGGTTAAGATGACATATACTGCCTGTTAACTTGTGGTGTTTTGTCTGATCATACATTGCCCTTATTTGAAATGTTTGACCCCGGCCTTCAGGAATGGGATTTTGGATTAGCGTAGGGAGGTGAATAAGCATTCATTGGCTGTGGTTAAGAAGCATCAATTCCACCAAACTGCCTGGGTAGTTGTATGGTTACCCTCTTCTGCTTCAGTTTGCTGAACAGTGCTTGATAGTGGAATGGAGTATATGATGGAAGCTGAAATTTCTAATTTGGAGTCTTAACTGAAGGCTTTTGTGTTAAGTTTGCTTGGAATTTAGGTGTGATTCTGCTAAGTTGCTTCAGTTGTGTCCGACTCTGTGTGACCCCATAGACGGCAGCTCACCAGGCTCCCCCATCCCTGGGATTCTCCAGGCAAGAATACTGGAGTGGGTTGCCATTTCCTTCTCCAATGCATGAAAGTGAAAAGTGAAAATGAAGTCGCTCAGTTGTGTCCGACTCTTGGCGACCCCATGGGCTGCAGACTACCAGGCTCCTCCATCCATGGAACTTTCCAGGCGAGAGTACTGGAGTGGGGTGCCATTGCCTTCTCCTCAGTATATAGTAGAGAATTAGAATTTTATAAGTGGTGAGGTAACATTTTAACATTTGTCTTGTCTGGGTATTCTAAGCATGGAGTATCATTTAATACCATGACAAGTAAATGAAGTGTAGATAATAACTTCATTTACACATGACAGTTATATGATTTGTGAATCATGAAGCTGGCATTTCAACCCATGCATTCTTGACTCCAGAGCTGATATTCCTGGATACACTTGGGTTTTTTTTTTTTTTTTTTTTTTTAAGATAGTTGCAGATAGAGACCAACTAGAAGGCTGTTGAAATAGTAAATATTTTTGTAGCTTAAAAAAAAGTGACTTTTCCAAGACTATAGGAGGCAGCTGGTGGGGGTAGGGCCAAAATTTAGTCTTTTGACTCCTAATCCTTGCTTTATCACTATACTCTGCCTTGTATTTTATGGACTCAGGAGTATGTCCCTTCTTAATCTGCTTCCCCACCCTTTAGCTTGTTTCTATAGCAGTTTTCTGAGCCTTTTTAAGTTGTTTAATTGACTTTGCATGAGAATATAAAGACTAATGCTTGTGTTCCTCACTAGATTCTACGTTTACAGGCCAATCTCATTGTATCCTAAATACTGTTCATGTATACAGGTTGCCAGAAACATGAACACATCTAACTGCATGTTTCGAGTGTGGAGGTGAGAGTTGGGGATACTTGAGCTTTGTTTTAAAGGATTATCAGTAAGAGATGAGTACTAGAGATAATTTTGGAACCTAAAACTGGGCTGAGAAGAAATTTTGGGAGGAAAGTTGTGATTCATGTTAACTATCTTCCTCTGAAAAACCAAAAGCCATTTTGTTGTTGATAGTACTTTGGGCCAGAATTCAACAACAGGAAATGGAAACATTGATCATAAGTTTTGGGATACAGGAGTCAGAATCAATCAGGGTCAAGTTAATGTCATGCTACAGTCAGCTCTGGTTTGGAAAACTTATGTAGTAAAAGTGTTCCAAGATAAATCTCTGTATATGGCAGTTTCAGTCTTAATCTAATTTTTCTTTACCTGAACTCTGGAACCATTCCCAAAATTTATTTGGAAGCAACAAAATTAGAAAAGACAAAAACAAAATGTATCATAGTGGTTAAAACACGGGTTCTAGAGTCAGTAGGGATTTACATTTCTTTCTAGCTAGTGGCCTTGGACATGTTTACTCTTTGTTCAGGTTTCTCACCTGTGAAAGGATATAGTAGTTTTACCCTCAACAAGTTAGGTCAGTTTGGCCTCAGAACACTCAATAATGGTGTGGATCTTGGAGAGAGTGTCAAGTTTGGAGATGGTGGTGCTGTATCTCCAGCATATCTCGCTTCAGGTGGAATCAAGAGGGAAGCTGCCTATGACAGAAGAGTGAGTTATGGTGTTGGGGAACCGGGAAAAGTGTTATAAGGTACATTTGATGCAAGGGGGATAGAGGAGCTAAAGCAAAATTTTTTGATACAGGAAGCTAACCTTCCCTGTTTGTGGGTGTGGGTGTGTGCATACAACCATATGGCATGCCCATAATCTGGAGCACTACAGTTAAAATTGTTGGGGCTTTTGTGTGTTTCCTGTAAGGAGAAGATGTATTTTACTTGGCTGCATCATGTTTACCTGTGGTTGTGTTACCTGTATGAAGTTGTCATGTCAGTCTGTCAAGGGTTAAGTTCTAGGACATGGATATTAGGATCAAGCAATAATGACTTTTCCAGGAGCTTCGCTTAGTATTTTCTAATTGTACATTAGTCACTTTAGCTTACTCCAGTCTGGAGAAAACAAGTTACAGTTTGGCTGCTTTTGCACATGAATCATGAAAGAATTTTCCCAAGCACTATTGAAAAGGGCTGGACACATGATAGGCTGAGTGGAGCCAATCATTGCTTTTTAGAGAATCTGAATAAAATGATAACCGAAATAATGCTAAGGTAGCTGAGTGGAGCCAATCATTGCTTTTTAGAGAATCTGAATAAAATGATAACCGAGATAATGCTAAGGTAAAGCACTAAGCTTTGGGAAAAGTTCATGGACTCCTGCCAAGATTACAGAGCTGCCCCAATTCCTACCTGTTTCAGTTTTGAGTTTTTTGATTGCATGGAGGAGACTGACTTGAACTAACTAAAGCAAAGGGGATGTTTATTGGAGGATAATTGAGTGCTTCACAGGCTAGAAGAGAAGGACTAGGATTGTAAGATGAAGAAACCAAGGCAGTTTTCACAGCAGTGGAGAAACCGAGACAAAATGTTAATGTCTTTTGGGCATTATTCAGAAGTCAAAAACCTGAAGAGAGTTCAAGTGGCTTAACGGGTTGCATTTCTGACCCTTGGCATCTTAGTAGACAGTCTCATCAGAACTACACATGACAGGAAGAATTCTCTGAGAGGAATCAGATTGGCTATAATTTTAGAAGGACAAGTATCTGTAACATGAAACTTAACTTATTAACTCACCTAATTTAAAATTTGTCCCTCAAACCACCTTGTAAATTGCAACTCACTGAAGAACATTACAACTAGGCTACAAGTACAGGCTGTAAATTGTGGAAATCTGAAAGCCATTGACCGTGGTCAGAATATGAGCTTATGGAAGTCCGATGGTATCTTGGGTCAAATCATCATTGGGTATGTGGAATGCTGCCTCCCACCCTAAGGTTTTTATCTCATTCCCAGAATGTAGAATGGAACTGAGTATACTTAGTAACTGGTGAAGTCCTTTCTTTCATTCCTTGGCCAATGGAGGGAAGGCTGTTAGGTTTGGAAAGGTCAAGCACAAACCTAGAATTGTACTCCTCTGCTACTCCCCTCCCCATGCACCTCAGACACACCCCAATATAGTAAAAAGAATACATGAGGAATCCGATGAATGATAACCACTGAACAACTGAAATTGTCAATGAGCAGTGTTCTTGGTCATAATCAATCTCCACTCTGATAACAAATGTAGTACTATATTAGAGGAAAGCAACGCCTCTGACCTTGATGTGGTATTAACCCAACAAATGTTTCCCCTCATCCCTATATGCAGAATAATCAGAATTTGCTTTCACATTACTGGGGTAGCAGTATACGTTCTTTACTTCAAGGCTATCACTTCACATTCTGTCATCATTCTGATGGATCTTGATCATGTTGGTGTCTCAAAAGGTCGTGGTAATCAATTACACTGATGAAATAACTGGACCAAAGTGAAATCAGAAGTATTGTGAACCTTCCGTGCCTTTGACATGTGTATGGTAGTTGAGATAACACTGCCTGTCTTCAGTAATGAGCAAGTTTCTTCACTTTAGACCACCCCTAATTAAGAAAGCATACTATTTATTGGACTTGTTTGGATTTGGAGGGCAAAACAGGTCATATTTGAGTGCTTACCTGTCCCATTTACTGAGAAACCTGTAAGGCAATCCGTTTTGAGTGGAGACTGGAGCAAGGACTTTGGAGCAGGTCCAAGTCATTGTCCAAGTTACTCTGCCGTTTCGTCTGACCCAGCACATGCCAGTGGTAGAGCTGCTCAGTGATGCTGCAAAAGAAGAATCATGCAGTAGGGTTTGGAGTTAGAGATGTCTACCATCTATTATTCATTGGAAAGGTAGCTCTTGTTTGCTACTGGTAGAATGTCTGAACATAAAGTTTCTATGCATCTGAAACTGCCCATCTGTTACGTGGTCCGTAAAATTATAAAATCAGATGTGTGCGGTAGCCTTCTAAAATGGAATGTTCATCCCTGCTCCAATGTCTTAGACTTAACCAGCTCAGTTAGCAGCTGGTCCAAGAGTTGAATAAGAAAGACTGGTAAAAAAAAAAAAAAAAAAGTGACAAGGATGTTGCAGGGAGAAGTTTGTTTAGATCCTATGTGAAGGCCTACAAAAAGCCTTTACTATGGACATTGTTTTCACTAAGCAGATAAATAAGATAACCCATTCTGTTGATGTCAGCAGTTTTCACCAGCCACTACCTTGGGGCTTGCTCAGTAAGCCTATGAACAAAACAGTCATGATAGTGGGGATTGAGCCTGTGTGTGAGCTCAAAAGATGGACCTGCCCTTAATCAAGGATGACCTGGCTGTTGGCTATGCTCAGTGGCACACTGCAACAACAGGCCAATGCTGAGCTAAAATGATACCCACCATTCCCTAGGGGTGCCGCTTGGACAAGTTATTATAGTGGATGACTTCCATCGTGCAGAGGACTGCAGTTTGTCTTAGAGATAGACAGGTGGCATGGGTTTGGATTTGTCTTTGTTGCCTACAACATGTCTGCCCAGCATCAGTGTAGATGGGCTTTGAGAACTCCTAATTCATCACTGTGATACCTATATGGCATAGTCTCTGACAGTGAAGAAAGTGAAGGAATTGTGGCAGTTGACTCGCACGCATGGAAGTCATGTGTTTTACCATGTGCCCCATTGCCTGGAGATAGTTTACTTTGGATGGTTTGCAAAGGCTCAGTTATAGGACCAGCTGGGAGTTAACTTTCTGTGAGGCTAGGTACTGTTGTACAAGATACAGTATATGCCTTAAATCTAAGAGTATACAGTGCTTTCTCCCCCATAGGATGCATGGGTCAATCAGGGGATTGAAGTGGGACTCACACCACTGAGGATTACACCAATTGACCCACTGAAGGTGTTTTTTGTTTCTCTTGCTTTGTCACCTTGAATTCGTTGGGTTTCAAGGTCTTCATGCCTGAGGAAGAAATGTTCTTCCAGGGAACACAGTCTCAGTTCTATTTAAATTGAAGTCTTGAGGCAGTTCTTTGATCATTTTGAGTTCTTTGTGCCACTGAAGAAACAAGCAGAAAAGGGAATCTCTCCAGATACATCATCTTTACCACCCAGTTCTGCTCCAGGAGATTGTCTGCCTTACAGGCTGTTCTCTGCCTTCCGGTTAGGCTCAGTAAATAGGAGGCAACAGCAGAAGACTTGGCCGACGAGAAGAAAGGGGAGTCATGGTGTTTATTTCCCCTGTTCCTCCTTGCACAGTTGCTTCAGGTAGACCATCCTGCTGAAGGCTTCAGCTCTCAAGTGGTTCTTCCCGGTATTTACAACTGCTCTGAGATTTAGTATCTACTCTCTCCCCTTATTGCTGGAGGCCTAGTGTAGTAATGACTCCCCTTGTTAACTACTCCTGGGAGGCTTCATCCGTTGTTGATTTCCCTTAACCCCAGCCAAGTTGTTGACCTTAGTCGTTTTATTCAGCTCTCCTCAGTTACCCATCATAGCCTGATCAAATCAGATGTTTCACGGTAATCTGTTTTAACATTTCTAGAGCTGAAATCATATTTTCCTCCAAAATTGTTCCCTGTCTTTTGTCATCTCTCTCTGATACCCTCTTCCTAATGTTCTGTAATAAAACATTTTTGTCTTCCCGAATCTTTTCCTTTGAGCAACTTACCTTTCCATTTGTTTATGGTGGGGTTACCAATAGCAGGATCCTCTCCCTTGGTCACATGATACAAATTGATATAACTGATCAAACCTGATTTCTTCTGGGAATTTTTAAATTGGGCAGACAGACACAGGTTTATTTGGAACTGAGTTTTAGTGGAAGTAAAGGCAGATCATGAATTTCTGCCTCTAAGATTTCCTAAAGTTGCCCGGGTTCTTCCTTTGATTGGGTGAGATCCCAGTGTGGAGTAAAGCTCCAGCAGGCTCCACATGGAGTAGAAGAGAGCAAGAAATAAACAAGCCAGATGAGCTCTGAATCATCTTAATCCATGATTGGATTAGTTAATTTAGAATTGCCTTAGCTGTCTGTGAGAAGCAAATGTAAATATTCTCTAGAAAAAGAAAAGATATTCTGAACTTCAAGTAATCTCTATGCTTTTTAATATATCTGGAATGCAAGTAAAAACAACCAAGTGTACAAGGAAATGAGAGTTTGATTTAAAAAACCAAGACAAACAATAGACAATGGAAACAGATCCAGAGGGTATCCAAACAGTATCCAAAATCTGAACACTAATTTAAATTATCCAAACAGTATCCAAAATCTGGACACTAATTTAAATTAGTGTCCAAATTAGACAATGGAAACAGATCCAGAGGGTATCCAAAATCCAACACTAATTTAAAAGTAACTACTTAATATGAACAAGGTAATAAAAGACAAGACTAAGAATGTCATAACCAAAAATAAAAGACAATTCTTGTACTGAAAATTTTACTAGCTAAAATTAGAACTCCATAGATGAATTTAACAACAAATTAGATACAGGTTGAGAGAGAATCAGTGGCTAGAAAAATCAAAAGAATATCCAGGAGCACTAAAAACAAGGGAAAGGAATGAAAAAGTATGAGAGACAGGAGCTAAAATGAACAGTTCTAATACGTGTGTAACGAGTTCCAAAAGGAGAAAGAGGAGGGATGATAATGGATAAGAGTTTTCCCAAATCAATCAAAATGTATCAAGCCATAGATTCAAGAATCTCCCTATAAGCGTTAGGCAAAATAAATACAAAGACAGTCACACCTAAGAATCTAATAGTATTATGAATACCAAAGACAAAAGGAATATCTTAAAAGCAGCTAGTAGCAAAAACAGCAGCACTAAGGCAGTCGACTTGATAACAATAGACTCTGCAAGATGATAGATTTGTATCTTCAACTTTCTTCAAATTCTATACTCAGTGGCTGTATTCTTAAAATATGAAGGTGAAATAAAGACAATTTCAAACGAGACAGAGTTTATGATTGCAGATCCACCTACTGGACAGAAAGTGAATGAGAAGACTTGAAGATGCAGGAAATGATGAGAGTCGGCAAAAAAGGGGAAGTAGGTAAGTAAAAATACAAGAACAAAGCTAGTGGAGGTGATGAAATTCCAGTTGAGCTATTCCAAATCCTGAAAGATGATGCTGTGAAAGTGCTGCACTCAATATGCCAGCAAATTTGGGAAACTCAGCAGTGGCCACAGGACTGGAAAAGGTCAGTTTTCATTCCAATCCCAAAGAAAGGCAATGCCAAAGAATGCTCAAACTACCGCACAATTGCACTCATCTCACACGCTACTGAAGTAATGCTCAAAATTCTCCAAGCCAGGCTTCAGTAATATGTGAACCATGAACTTTCTGATGTTCAAGCTGGTTTTAGAAAAGGCAGAGGAACCAGAGATTAAATTGCCAACATCTGCTGGATCATGGAAAAAGCAAGAGAGTTCCAGAAAAGCATCTATTTCTGCTTTATTGACTATGCCAAAGCCTTTGACTGTGTGGATCACAATAAACTGTGGAAAATTCTGAAAGAGATGGGAATACCAGACCACCTGATTTGCCTCTTGAGAAATTTGTATGCAGGTCAGGAAGCAACAGTTAGAACTGGACATGGAACAACAGACTGGTTCCAAATAGGAAAAGGAGTTCGTCAAGGCTGTATATTGTCACCCTGTTTATTTAACTTATATGCAGAGTACATCATGAGAAACGCTGGACTGGAAGAAACACAAGCTGGAATTAAGATAGCTAGGAGAAACATCAATAACCTCAGATATGCAGATGACACCACCCTTATGGCAGAAAGTGAAGAGGAACTAAAAAGCCTCTTGATGAAAGTGAAAGTGGAGACTGAAAAAGTTGGCTTAAAGCTCAACATTCAGAAAACGAAGATCATGGCATCTGGTCCCATCACATCATGGGAAATAGATGGGGAAACAGTGGAAACAGCGGCTGACTTTATTTTTCTGGGCTCCAAAATCACTGCAGATGGTGACTGCAGCCATGAAATTAAAAGACTCTTACTCCTTGGAAGGAAAGTTATGACCAACCTAGATAGCATATTCAAAAGCAGAGACATTACTTTGCCAAAAAAGGTTCGTCTAGTCAAGGCTATGGTTTTTCCTGTGGTCATGGATGGATGTGAGAGTTGGACTGTGAAGAAGGCTGAGCGCCGAAGAATTGATGCTTTTGAACTGTGGTGTTGGAGAAGACTCTTGAGAGTCCCTTGGACTGCAAGGAGATCCAACCAGTCCATTCTGAAGGAGATCATCCCTGGGATTTCTTTGGAAGGAATGATGCTAAAGCTGAAACTCCAGTACTTTGGCCACCTCATGCGAAGAGTTGACTCATTGGAAAAGACTGTGATGCTGGGAGGGATTGGGGGCAAGAGGCGAAGGGGACGACAGAGGATGAGATGGCTGGATGGCATCACTGACCTGATGGATGTGAGTCTGAGTGAACTCCGGGAGTTGGTGATGGACAGGGAGGCCTGGCATGCTGCGATTCATGGGGTCGCAAAGAGTTGGACATGACTGAGCGACTGATCTGATCTGATCTGATAGACTGTATAAGTAAATATGCTGCTGCTGCTGCTGCTGCTGCTAAGTTGCTTCAGTCATGTCCGACTCTGTGCGACCCCATAGACGGCAGCCCACCAGGCCCCGCCGTCCCTGGGATTCTCCAGGCAAGAACACTGGGCTGGGTTGCCATTTCCTTCTCCAATGCATAAAAGTGAAAAGTGAAAGTTAAGTCACTCAGTCATGTCCGGCTCTTATCGACCCCATGGACTGCAGCCTACCAGGCTCCTCCATCCACAGGATTTTCCAGGCAAGAGTACTGGAGTGGGTTGCCATTGCCTTCTCCATAGACTGCACTAATAAATTTGGGGTAATACTAAAATATAGCAACAGCGTATAGGCTGAGAAAGAATAAACAGTATTAAAATGTTCCAAGGTTCTTGGATCGTTCAACAAGAGGTCAAACTACAAATCAAGTATGTGTTGTAATCTCTGGAATCATTAAAAGGATAGAAAATAATGTATAACAAATTAAAACACTGAAAATAGAATTAAAAAGCAATTAAAAGGAATAGGAAAAGATTAAAGAAAGACCTAAAGAATCAGATATAAGTGATAAAATATAAGGATACAGACACATTAAAAACATAAAGATACAGAAAGGTTTAAAGTAAAAGGATAAAGTTATAACCTGAAAACACTAATCCATGAGGTGAAAGCAGTATTAATATTTAACAAGGTGGACTTTGAGGCAGGAAAGCATTGCTAGAAATAAAGAGTGACATTTATATCGTTAGAAAAAAAATGTGTGCATAATTTTTTAGCATTTCTGGGCCACTGATGAAGATAGGAAATTCTAGATAAGTAGGTGAGGATGGCTCTGAAGATGTTCCTGAGGAGCATACTGAACAATTAACTGAAGAACCAGGAGGAAATAGGGAGAACTGATAAGTTCTACGAAGTCAATGCCAAGGAGCAAGAAGACCCAGCAAGTTGGAGTCATCATAAGCTAGAAAAGATGTTAGTTAATTTCTAAATAATAATTAATTCTATGAAGCAAAAACTAAAAAAATACCAAGAAGTATTCCAACAGTTCAAGATGTAATAGCTGCTAATCATTTTTTAGAAAATTAACTTTTTAAGAGACTAGAGCCATTGTTGTCTATGGTTTTGTTTTCTGTTTCTGAAGCCTGCTGCTCCATTTTCCTGGACTGGCATTAAACATTGATGTATCTCTATGTCAGCAGGGGAAAACAGGAGTAGTCATTGTTGAGTGTATATCACTATATTCACCATTTATTTTGTGACTTTGGGAACAGATTTCATAAGATGCCATGGTATGGTCACTAGTTCTTTAGATGTTTTTGAAGGTTTAGCTTCCTTGGTAGCTCAACTGGGTAAAGAATCCGCTTGCAATGTGGGAGACCTGGGTTTGATCCCTGAGTTGGAAAGGTGCCCTGGAGGAGGGCATGGCAACCCACTTCAGTATTCTTGCCTGGAGAATCCCATGGACAAAGGAGCCTGGCGGGGGTACAGTCCATGGGGTTGCAGAGTCGGACACGACTGAACGACTAAGCACAGCACACAAGTATATAGTGTACTTTGGCCTTGGAACCTGATGGGTTTACATATATTCTTTGGGAACCTAATCTGTAAATCAAGAAAGTACTTTTCTACAGATACTCATTCCTTCAACACAGCAGAGATTTGTCATGTTTTGGCTGCAAGCAACATACATGACGCTAGGGGGCAATACAAGATAACCAGAAGGAAGTACCATAGCCTGGCAATGCAGTGTAAGATTTGGGAGATTCATCTGGAGGGCGTGTATCAAATGGTTAGGAGCTTGTATAAAATTACAATTTAGTAAGTATTATTTTAAAATTTCCATAATGTCAAGCAGCCTAAGTAAGGAAAGAAACCAAAGGATTTAATAATTATAGGATTTATAAAGGATTTAATAATTAAAATGAACTTGGATGTATTTTCTAGAGTTTGCTAGTTTGAAGAGAAAGTTTTAATTTAGTATTTTCATTAATAAAAAAATTATTTTTACCAGTTGTAAAAACTCTTTTGTAGTGTTAACGCATCTTTGAAACATATTTAATTGAATAAGGTTTTGTTTATGAAGCATTTCTCAAACTTTGGGTGTGCAGGTCTCTTGAGCACATTTTCAGACTCTTCAAGAATCTTTTTTTCTCTTTAAAAAGGTCAGTACAGGAGGAACGTATTAAATATACTGTCAAAACACTGGACTTTCTAATTGAGTAACTAAAGCAATGAAGACACAAACCAGTAACCCCCCAGAGTAAGTGAAAAGGTTACACTGATGCAGGGAGATGCCCTCATGGCTCTGCCACTAGGCAGAGCCAGTGGATTGCTCAAGGGAGGTATGACTTAAAAGGGAGCCAGTATGAGAGGGGCTCGTCTCTGATGAGGGAGCTGTGTGTGTGCACATGTGCACATGAAATGGTGTAATTTGTTATGATTCAAGGCCAGTGTTACAGGGTTGATGTGGGTCTTCACTTCTTTTTCCTGATGTTCTTTTTTCTAAGTCTTTCTTCCCTCCCAAACCACTATTCCTTACTCATCAACTATTCCATCCTCATCAACTCAAGGCTATTCTGCTTGTAAATTTCCCTGCTTTCTTTTTTAAGTTGTGACTAGCAGCAGGAGCGTTTTATCAGGAATACCTAACGTGTGACCTTGCTGTGAGCCTGATTGTTGACCTGTGTAAGCTCATGTAATCCTCGAGGCAGCCTGCACCAAGTGACTGGGACCATATTTTCCAGTGCTCTTCTGGACTTGACTCCTGTTTACCTTTCCAGTCTTACCTGTTTTCATGTTCTGTTTCCACTCTAAGCACTGAACTTGCATCGTGCTTGAAGATCATAGCAAGTATTGGTCACGCTCTCTCTGTTGTTGACTCTCCTTTGCTCCTGTGTTGTCTCCCTTTCTCTTCTCACTAGACTCATGGGATTAGTACAGTTCTTTCTTCCATTTCCCAGACAAGGTAAAAGCAGCTTCAGATCAGATCAGATCAGTCGCTCAGTCATCTCCGACTCTGCAACCCCATGAATCGCAGGACGCCAGGCCTCCCTGTCCATCACCAACTCCCGGAGTTCACTCAGACTCACGTCCATCGGGTCAGTGATGCCATCCAGCCATCTCATCCTCTGTCGTCCCCTTCGCCTCTTGCCCCCAATCCCTCCCAGCATCACAGTCTTTTCCAATGAGTCAACTCTTCGCATGAGGTGGCCAAAGTACTGGAGTTTCAGCTTTAGCATCATTCCCTCCAAAGAAATCCCAGGGCTGATCTCCTTCAGAATGGACTGGTTGGATCTCCTTGCAGTCCAAGGGACTCTCAAGAGTCTTCTCCAACACCACAGTTCAAAAGCATCAATTCTTCAGCGCTCAGCCTTCTTCACAGTCCAACTCTCACATCCATACATGACCACAGGAAAAACCATAGCCTTGACTAGACGAACCTTTGTTGGCAAAGTAATGTTTCTGCTTTTGAATATGCTGTCTAGGTTGGTCATAACTTTCCTTCCAAGGAGTAAGAGTCTTTTAATTTCATGGCTGCAGTCACCATCTACAGTGATTTTGGAGCCCAGAAAAATAAAGTCAGCCGCTGTTTCCACTGTTTCCCCATCTATTTCCCAAAAGCAGCTTAGAAAAGTTAAATGTTATGTCTAAGGTCACACACTTGAGAGAGAGATAGGAATGTGGGAAAAGGATGAATTTTGGACCTAGATGTTTTGTTTTCCAGCTTTAGCTCTGTTATTTTAGTGGCTTGAACTTCAGAGAAAACTTACTTTTTACAGATAAAAAGATTGAGGTTTCCTGAGCTTGATGCACCATGAGGGATTTTGGTGATTGGAGGGCGACACAGGCCTGAGACAAAGGCATAAAGTTAGGGAGGGAATAACAGAATGGAAAGGAAAGAAGGTTTTCAAGAAGTAATGTTAATAAAGTGCGAACAGGACTCCACTGATTAAATTAGGTCACGTGCACATTCCGAGCCTCGGACTCAGGACTGCGGGCGTATGTGTTGGATGCAGGAAGGTGAGTGTAAGGATGGACAGCAGAGGGAGCTCTTGGTAAGTTTTGCTCATCAAGCCTGGTCTCAGAAGAAGGAGACAGTGACAAAGTGCCGTCTTCTCTAGTGCTCCTTCCCCACGGGCTTATTTCTTCCCATTTTTCACTCAGTGCCATGTATCATTTCCTGGACAGACGTGCCTATGCAGTGCAGCTCTGTGCCTCCCCTCACGAGGCCCTATATGGTTGTGGCTTTACTCCTCTTCACTAGATAGGGAAACCAAGCCCCACAGGACTTGACTCACTGCCCCCAGTTCACTTACACACTGGTAAGCAGCTGAGTCAGGATTCTCGTTCTTAGGGTCCTCTGGATTTCTAAAGTTTGGCCTCCTCATCCTCAAGTCACTTTTCTGTGTCCCTGAATGTTTTATAGGCCTGTATTCCTTCTCTGCAGATGCAGTCCTGGGTACTAAGAGGGTTAAAAGGACACTCCTTGAGTAGTTAGTTTTAGTAGGGACATTTTAAAAGCATGCTTTAACTCATAGAAGCCGGTTGTCCTGTAGCCAGCAAGCCTACAGGAGAAGAATGTGGAGGGTGGTGAAGGAAATGGTGGTACCTAGGGAGTGGATTTGGGGGCATTAAACTCTCCTCATAATTTCCATTTGCCTTCTCTCTTTTTTATTAACAGCTGACACTATCTCAGTCTTTTGTCTGAATCTGCAAATACAGCTTCAGAACTCTACCCTGGCTACCCCTTCCCTCAGCTGCACTGTGGTGGCCTGTCCTGCCAGTGCTCAGATATTCCTCCTGTGACTGATGGTGGGTTACCTCACGGGGGGAAGGACCCCCAAAAGGAATGAGCTCCATCTTCACATCTATAATTGCTACAAAATAAAGATGCCTGTCATCTCCCCTTTTCTGGGACCCTGCTGTGCTGCTCAGGCCTGGGACCCAGGCCTGGTGGGGAGTGGGGGAGGGGCCCAGCAAAGACCTGGTGACAGGCTGATTGATGGGTTCCCGCCCCTGCTGGCCCTCCTGCCCACTCCTGCAGGCTCTGGCCCAGGTCCACCCTCCGGCTGCCTGAGGGGTCTGCTTTTCTTTTCTTTGAGTCAGCACCAATGAGTCAGGGCCAAGATTGGCTGGGGGTAGGGGGCAGTACCGCAGAAGGCTCCCCTGCAGAGTGAAGGGAGTGAGCACTTAGTTGCCCAAATGAAGGCATGGTGAGGAGCAGCTGAATGGGGGGCACTGGGGTTGTGATCAGAGGAGCCTAAGCAGAGGGTGGATTTGTTGATGTTACTGACCATCAGCGGTTGGTAGAACACTTTCTTGTAGAAAAACACAGGGATTACTCAAACCATATTGTTTGGGGCCCTTAAAAAATCCAGGTTGTCCCTCTCGTACTTCAGCTCTACTCTTTTAGAGATACCAAAATGGAAACCAAATATCCGTGAACTCAGCTAACAGGTGAGGTGGAAGGCAGGTGAGTGAAACTCTCATATACATGCCAACAGCAATCCTATCATGTCCTTTGCCAGAGCTGCTGAGGGTAAAAGCAAAGTGGCTGATGACATGGCAGCTATTTGGTGGCATCCATCTGTACTCCTGCTCCACAGGCAGTACACACTGCTAGTGGAGACAGGAGGAGAGTTACATGTGGCTGGAAGGTAGACATAGGGACAGAAATTGAGTCTCTAGCCTTCCAATAACACTTAGGGAAGACCGAGTGTTCGGAGAGGGTAAACCAGTGTTGCTATTCTTGCTAATGGTCAGGCAAGACAGCTATGCCAATATGGTCCCAGAACCACAGATCTCATGGCATCCTAGACTCACACTGCTAGGAGCGCATCCTTAGAGCTTGTCTTCTCCAACTCCATCACTTCAAAGAGACGGAGGTGCAGATTCAGAGACGCGAAGTGGTTTGCCCGCAGTCATGATGACAGAGCCAGGAGTCCAACTCAGGGCTCTGTCCCTGACCAGAACCCAGGATTGAATCTGCAAGAGCCTTGCAAATCGCTTAGGGTTGTTTGGGGCACAGGTTAATGGGAGAGAGCTTCATTACTGCCCTCCAGCTGAGAGACTCTGGAGGCCCTTGGTTTGGTATTTCTGTCCCTCTAAATAGGAACCAGTTTCTTTTCAGGTCAATTGAACTCGAGCTTTTATTACCCTCTAGAACCAGGTCATCAGGAGAGAGGACCACAGAGAATGGAAATGTCTTCTCAAAATAGCAGAAGAAGGGAGATGGATGCAGGTTCCTTGCAGAGTCTAACTGGGCTCAAGATACGGGAAGTCTTTGTGTTTTCCACCAGTGTCCTTCTATGAAAGGAGCTGGCCTTACACTCATGCCTTCAAGGGGTGCCTGTTGTGAGGTTTATTAGAATTAAATGAACCAAATTCCCTGCAACCTGAAGCTGCAGACCTGAATCCAGAGCCACACGATGAGCCCACACCCCTTCATCCCCACCTCCCCCAAGGGAAGCCCCCCCTCCCCGGCTCCCACTTCTCCAATGAGCCATTTCCACGTATATATAAAAGTCTCCTGGCAGGAGCAGGAAGGCTTTCTGCCTTGGCAGCACATTTCTCATGCAGCAAGACTGCGTCTTTGGAAAATAACTGGAGTGGACCCTGCCCCTGGGGGGAGGCGCATCCTCCTCTGCAGACCAGGGCACCGCCCCCCCCTTGGCCCTGCCCCACACCCCCATGCCTCTGCTGCCTTCCTCCAAGATGTTCAAAGCACGGCACAAATGATGTCTTAAACCTACAAGAGAAGGGCAGTGGTGGAAATGGGTCTCGGTTTCAAAATTGAAGACCTAGGGCAGTTGTTACCATATGGCAATGTCACAGAGCCTTTGTGGGTCCCAGACAGACTGGATCTTAGAGGTGAACCCACAGATGTAGCACAGAAGTCAGGAGACCAGACTCTGGTGCCGGATTATTTGCACTCATCATTAACTAGTCTCAGTATTTTATATCCTCAGGCAAGTTTCCTAACCTCGCTAGGCCTCTGCTCCTTTGTATAACACCTACCTCACTGGGTTGTTGTAAGGATACAATGGGATGCTTTCCCAAAGAACAGCCTGATGCATGATAAACACTGAATTAACCATTGATGTTATTCTTCTTTCTCTTATTTTACAGACGTGGGAACTGAGACCCTCAGAGGTGTATGCTAAGAAATATATTTTCTGGGACTTCCCTGGCAGTCCAATGGTTGGGACTTGGCATTCTCACCAGTTAGGTCCCTGGTTGGGGAACTAAGATCCTGTAAGCTGTACAACATGGCCAGAAAGGAAAAACAAAGAATTATATTTCTTAAAATCACAAAATGAGCCTAGTTGTGTGTGAACATTTTCATTGATTAAAAAAGGGAGCATGTGGGTATCTGTATATGAGCTAAGGCCAGGCTACATGGCAGCAGCAACTCCTAAATGCCAGTGCTTATGGCAAAAACATGTTCATTTCTTCCCCACACTCTGTATCTGTTGTGGGTCAGTTGGTGCTCTGCTTCTATCATTATCTTCTTTGTTCTGGGACCTGCTCTTACAATACGGCCTCCCTCTAGGGATGAGTCTGATCACCTCTGCCCACAGTTCTTGCCCAGAGTAAGTCACATGGCCATATGGAGTTCCACAATGTGGGTAGGCATAACCCCCTTATAGGAGATGATCAGATATGGGTAAAGAGGAGCACAGTGTATGATGATTTCCTACATAAACAAATACAGTCTTAGTGTGAGTGGTCCTCTGACATGAGCTAATTGTTAACACCTGCTTCAAGGTGTGAAAATTGGTATGAAAAACTAAGAGACATGTCCACAGCATTAAAAGGAGCATCTCTTGATGCCCTATTCCTTGAAATAATTTCTCAAAATCCCTAAACCATGGATGAAAACAAAATCTCCATTCCTTGAAAACCAGCCACATACATCATGTGGTTCATCCCGGGAGGAGAGGGTCCTTATACTAGAACATCACAGAGGGTCTTGGCTCTCTCCCATCCCAAGGTGTTTATCCACCTGTTCCATCCTATTCCATTGAACAAATGGTTCATTTCATTAATCAAGGCTGATTTAGTGCTGGTCACTGGTCTAGATGGTGGAAACGCAAAAGAGAAGGAGATACAGCCCTTGTCCTTAGGAAGAGAGCAAACTCCTTGCTAGTGGGGGAAAGACTAGCAGTGAGGTCGACAAATGGAATATAAAGTAAGTGCTGGTCTGGTCTGGGATCTGTGGAACCACAGCGAGGTTCACTTAATCCAGCCTGGGGGTGTCAGAAAAGTTCAGTACGGGAAAACTGATGTGGCTGGAATTTCTTTCTTAAGGAGGGGTAGGAGTTATGCAACTGGTTGAAGTTGTGAAATGATACTGGGGACAAAGTGTGACATTCTCTAAGAAGCAAGCATTCAGACTTCCTGGCGTGCCTTGTTTATTAGCAAGCATCTTTTCTGAGTGCTGGGCATTAACAATATACTGGGTAGTTAATGACCACAGCCCATCCCCTTTGGGGCTTAACCAATGCAGAGTGTCTGAAAGGATGGGTCTGGGGTTGCCCAGAAGTGCAAACTTGTGAGGCTCACCCCAGAGTCTCTAGGTATGGAACCCAGAAACTGGCATTTTAAATAAGAGCCTGTGATATTTTTATCACACTTGGGTTTCTGTTTAAAAGGCAGTCATAATATTGATAAACATGGAGAGAACCCAGGGAGAATGCGATGAGTGTGTTGAATGAAGAAATACATTGGAGTAAAAAATATTTGTGTTACCTGTGAGTCAGGGGCCAATGCCCTTTGAGGTATAGTGCAAAGGTTAGAGAACTTGGCATTTCTTTGTCAAGGCTGCTGTTGACTTCTGTCCAGGACTGTCTCTCCAAGTTTGCTCTCTTATGCTAACTATTTTTTCAATTTGTGTTGCCTTTTTATCTCTTCCAGTAAAACAATTTAATGGCAGATTCTGGTACTTACTTTGTGTACAGCAGCCAATTAGGGATAAAGGTGATCAGTGAATGAGGAATAATGATGGCTTAGAGTTGACAAAGAATTTATATAATCTCATTTGATCTTCCCTGGTGGCTCAGATGGTAAAGAGACCTGGGTTCGATCCCTGAGTTGGGAAAATCCCCAGGAAAAGGGACTGGCAACCCACTCCAGTATTCTAGCCTGGAGAATTCCATGGACAGAGGAGCCTGGCGGGTTACGGTCCATGGGGTTGAAAAGAGTTGGACACAACTGAGCACTAACACTTTCACTTTCTTTCATTTGATCTTCACCTAATCTTGAGAAGATAGGCCTCTTATAGCCTCATTTTGCAATTGAGGAAACAGCTTGGAGAGAATAGGCCATCTGTCCAAGGTCACATAAAGTAGCTGGTAAGCAAGTAGTCATGTACAGATGTGAGAATTGGACCATAAATAAAGCTGAGTGCCAAAGAATTGATGCTTTTGAACTGTGGTGCTGGAGAAGACTCTTGAGAGTCCCTTGGGCTGCAAGGAGGTCAAACCAGTCAATCCTAAAGGCAATCAATCCTGAATATTCATTAGAAGAACTGATGCTGAAGCTCCAATACTTTGGCCACTTGATTTGAAGAGCAACTCATTGGAAAAGACCCTGATGCTGGGAAAGATTGAGGGCAGGAAGAGTAGGGGTTGACAGAGGATGAGATGGTTGGATGGTATCATTGGCTAAATGGACATGAGTTTGAGCAAATTCCAGGAGATAGTGAAGGACAGGGAAGCCTGGCATGCTGCAGTCCATGGGGTTGCAAAGAGTCAGACACGACTGAGCCAGCTGTGCTAAAAAATGAACTTTGAGAATGTAGTCTTTGGAATTATTTCCTTGACTCCTAAGATTCTGGTGAATGGTTTACCTCATTAATAACTAGACTGTCTCTGGCTTTTCTTCAGGAGAGCCCCAATGAACCCCATCTTGATCACCTGAACCCCCTCTTGAATCCTGGCATGCTTTAACACTGCTAGGTCAGCAAGAACGAGTGTGAGAGGGAGAGAGAGAATATCAAAGAGAAGGTGGAGGCCTCCTTCTTCCACTTAGCAAGCTGTCTGGAGTGTGCTGGACCAACTTTGGCAAAATTATAAAGGAGTTTTCTATGGCTTACAGTCCCCAATTCCCTTCTCCTGTCTCCCAGACCCCTGTGGCCTTGCCTCTCTTTTAGCTCAGTGGACTCCTATCTATTACAAAGGTATCGGGAACTCTCAACATGAAAGAATTAGGCAGTTAGTGTGTTAGTCTTCCCAAGGGCACATTTGTGGTTTGAGCGTAAGACCAAGGAACAGATAAATAAGGGAAGCGACTTGGTTGGGAAGAAATTACCATTGTCAGTCATTCTGGAGAATACCAGAGAGCGGTTTGCTGACCTCTGGTGAGAGGAGGGCAAGCCTTAGACCCAAGGACCCTGGAGAGTCTCCTTACCTTCCCTGTAATGACCCTGAGGTATAGAACAGCAATAGGGGATGGCGTTGCCTCTGGAAAACTGGGCTAGAATTCCTGCTCTACCAAATGATCCACCCCTGTCATGTTCAGTTCCCTGTGTTGAGTGGGGATAAAAGGCCTGCCCTGCCTACACACCTCACAGGGTGGATGTGATGTGAAACTCTAAGTACAGAGGGTGTGTCAAGCTAAGCTGCTGCCAGCTGCATGGTAGGAAAGTGCCATGGGGGAGTGGGGTGGAGTCAGAGTGGATACGTAGAGGCCCTGAGGTCCATGCTTTTAGAATGACCACTCTGAGGCCTGTGGAGTGTTTTCTTCCTTGGCTGCACCATGTGGCTTGTGGGTTTTAGGTCCACGATGAGGAATTGAACCTGGGCCCTCAGCAATGAAAGCGTGGAGTCCTAACCCCTAGTCCTCGAAGGAAGTCCCCTGCGGAGGGTTTTTCATCTTAGCCCATGGGGGATTATGAGAACATGTCACCTGCAAACCTGAAACAGCAGTCAGAAGTCAGGTAATAAGGCTGTGAAGGGGACTGGTACAAGGGTAGGCTTGAGCCAGACCACCTGGGCTTTTCCTGACCCTCGCTGTTTGGTAGGTATTTAATTGGGGAGATATTTAATTTCGCCAAACCTCAGTTTCCCCATCTGTAAAACAGAGATAATGACAAACCCTAACTCAGGGTGTTGCTCTGAGATTGAAATGAGACAAGAATGGGGTGCTCAGCAAAATACCGGGCACAGGAAAGCCCATGAGTGTTAGCTGTTGATGCTATCTTCTTGTATTTACATGAAGTAAGCTAAGGCCAGTGCTTTCTGGGATCTCACAGAGGACAAAGGCTAAGCACTGAGCAAGTACAGGCTCTAATTAAATGGGTAGAAGATGCCATCAATGGAAAATGCACTGACACTTGTACATACCAAGGAGAGTAAATGCATGTCTGGTCGGGTGCCCCGGTCTTCTGCGTGCTCTCTGAGGTACAGGAGTAAGAGCGGTTACATAGCTGTGCCTGTGCAGCCACATCCTATAAAAAACAGACAGATTCGGACTCCATGTCTCTGCAGTCATCTCTTGGGTCCCTAAAGAGCAGAGAAGTTGTGGCTCTAGGAGCAGGAAGCGTTTCGTCCTGGTCATCTGTATGCTTCCAGCCTTGACTCACCCTCATCTGTATGTATTATTCCCCACACTGACACCCACTTCAAAGTCCTCCTCCTTCTTCCCTGCCCCACAACTTCAAATGGAAATGAAAGGGAGGCAACCCGGAGCGCTGTCATTGAAAAACCAAGGTCTGGTCGGCATCAGCGTGCAGCCTCCAGCTTACATTCTTGGTTTCTTTCTCCTCGGGCCTCGGTCAGTTTCTGAGAAGCATCACCCTCCCCCCATTTGTTTTACTTAATAGTGGTTCTTTCTGGGAAACCTTGGAAAGGGGTTTTGTGCAGCGCCTGGATGATTTATGGAGTTGCCGGAAGGGCTAATGGGAGGGAGGCGCTGAAAGAGGGAGGGGCAGCCTCTTCCACAGCCGGTTATTTCAGGAATTGAGGCGGGGGCGGGGGATGACCCTCTGGGCTGCCATCACCCCTACCATCAGCATTATCTGTGTAGGTGGGAGTGGGCAGCAGACTGACTCGGTCTGACGGTGCCAGTGGCCACAGAGGGGAGCGGCGTCTCTCTTCCCTTTTGAGGACTGGTTCTCAAAGGGGGCGTTGGTATGGGAGGTAGAGAGCGCGGGTTCCTACCTCTGCGGCCATCAGCTCACAACCCCTCTTACTTAGGAGCTTTGTAGGCATTAGAGAACTTTTAAGCCCCGAAAAAAGAAGATATCAAAGGAAATGGCAAGATCAAAGTTAGTATGTTTAATTAGAACGTCTTCATATGTCACCTTCAGTAACTATAGACTTCAGCATTTAGAATTTTCCTAGGAGAGCAACTTTTAGTTCAGGTTTTCACATTGCGCAGGAATCTCCGGCAACACAATTATTCAAATACTCAGGAATCATAAGCAACCATAAATTTTATGTTACTAACAGTCAACCACTTCAAAAGCAAAATTAGAATTATGCCTTAGTGATTATATGAAAAAATTTATTCAATGTGAGTACATTTGGACATGCTTGACGGGAGATAGAGCCTCCAGAAGAACATGGGCCCAGGGCTTAGGGAGGTCTTAGTTCTGCCGTCCTGCAGACGAGCCTTGACAAGCCTCAAGCCCTCCTTCCTTCCCCAGGGCTTTCTTTTTGTTTGGTGAAGGCACTGAGTTAGAAGCCCTCTCCGTTTCTTCTCCATCTAAAACTCTGTGAATTGTCTTGCTGCTTTTTTTTCTTCTCTCACCACTTTATTTTTCACCCCATAAGGGTGATCAACAATCAATCCATCAAATATTAGGAAGCAGAACGAGGTGCCATTAGCAGGCAGTTGGCAGAGCGCGGCTTCCCAGGTGGTGCTAGTGGTAAAGAACCCACCCACCAATGTAGGAGAAGAGACTAGAATTCGATCCCTGGGTCAGGAAGATCCCCTGGAGGGAAGAAATGGCAACCCACTCCAATATTTATGCCTGGAGAATCCCATGGACAGAGGAGCCTGGCGGGCTCTGGTCCGTTGGGTTGCAGTCGGATACGACTGAGGTGACTTAGCACACGTGCATGCATGGCACAGCACGGCAGACCTCTGTGCCCATCATTTGCACAGCACTTCCATGACTGCTGCTACATCCACATATCACCTCGTTAGTATGTAAGTTAATAATGTTCTGTAAACCATCTCCTATTGTTTTTCTATTTGTGTATATATTTTTCTATTTATATTTTGAATGAGTACCACCTTTACATGACTCAAAAATGTAAAAGGCGGGGGGTGGGGTGAGGGGGGGAAAGAAGTTTAAGCAATAGAAGAATACAGAATTCTGTCCCCTGCCCTGCCCCCATTACCCGATTTCCACTCCCTTCTCTTTGCAAGATGAGCCCATGTAGCTCACCTGTCTGAGTTTTATGAGGGCTTCTCTGTCTTTTTAAAGTTCTGATACAGGCCCTCGGGTTGAGCCCTGTGGTTCAGGGCCATAGCTGAAAGATGAACCTTGTGCCGAAGCGCAGCACCTGTGAACCAGGTACAGCGAGAAGCAGTGAAGGTGGGTAGTACTTTTGAGATTACTTGCTTCAGCTTCCCCACTGCAGTTTCACAGAAGGGGAGACTGAGCCCCAGGGATGAAAAAAAAAATCTCACCCAGGGGCTCATTAAAAGGCAGAGCTGGGTCTAGAAGAATTTTGATTGCTGTCTCGGTGCTCTTGCGCTGCTCTATAAGGGCTCAGTTAAGACTTTTTTCTCTAAGGAATTCGTCTTAACATTGCCATGCTATACCCACTCAGACACCCAACTGCACCCTGTGCGGATAGCTCCGTTTATCAAAGATGCACAGGGAACCAGTGAGACCTGCGTGGAAAGCCTAGCTTCATCTCTTAGCAGCAATTTGACCTCAGTTTCCTCATCTCTAATATGGGTCTAAGGATGCCTGGCCCACAGGAGTGTTTTGTGGTTTAAGTGAAAACATGGATGTGAAAGTACCCAGAGCTGGCCAAATATAAAACTGGCCCTCAGCTTTTGTATAAACCATCTGAATTTGCTGGGATTGTCATGTAGCTTCTCCATCTGGTGCATCTTGTGTCCTGAAACCAACAGAAAGCTTCTGCATTACTTTTACTTCCTTCCTATGCCTATAGAGCTGGATGCAGCTGGTGCTCAAAAATGCTGCTAAATGAAGGAGTGCTGCAGAGAGCAAAATCTGCTGTTTGGAACTCTCCCCCAGGGTGCAATGAAAGGGCAGAGGGTGTTGTGGACTCTCCCAAAGTGGTTATGCAACGTGAAGGACAGGCCTGCTCCTTGCAGGTGCGTCAGATAGGTGGGGGACAGAGCAGCCAAGCCAAGTTCTCATTTCACAAATGAGGACAGGGAGGGAACAGCCTGAGGCCCCCCCGAGACAGGCTCTTCTGAGCCAGGCCTCCATCCAGCTCCAGGTGGGAGCCGAAGAAATGTCGTGGGGCACAGGCCCTGTGCTTTCATCGGTTCTGGCTTGCCTGTCCCCGCTTGGGGCCCGGGCACGTTCACAGGTGAACAAGATGTGGCAGGAAACCATGAATCAAGGGGACGAAGGTATTAAAGAAGTCGGGCTGACTTCTGGGTCTAAATCCCTTTCTTTCTCCTTCTGGGCTTGCTCCAGCCTGTCCCTGCCTGGCAGGGTCCAGAGGCTGCCCCCAGCTCTGCCTTTCGAATTGCACCAGGAGCTGGGTGATGGCCGTGAGAATCCAGGGCTGGCTTGGCATGCACAGGGAAAGGCAGGATCTAGGACCAATACTGATAGCTACAGGGTCGGTGTTCTTTCTGTAGTGACATGTCTATGGAAAGGGACACTTTTTCTTTGCAGTAAGTTTATCTTGAAGAGGTAGCATGGCATTGAGCAGGGGTCAACAAACACTTCCTGTAAAGAGCCAGGTAGTAAATATTTTAGGCTTTAAGGAGCAACAGTCTCTCCTGAAAATATTCCAATACTTCTGTTTTAGAACAAAGACAGATAGACAATACATACCCGAAAAGATGTGGCTGTATTCTAATAAAGTTGTATTTATGGACA
Organism: Bubalus kerabau; assembly: GCF_029407905.1. NCBI lineage: Eukaryota > Metazoa > Chordata > Mammalia > Artiodactyla > Bovidae > Bubalus > Bubalus kerabau. The sequence continues at coordinate 158,608,697 of NC_073626.1, forward strand.
CAGAAATTGGAATAGCATGTAATTTTCATGTGTCACAAATATTAGTCTCCTTTTGATTTTTTTCCCCAAACAGCTTAAAAATCTAAAATCCCTTCTTTGTGTGATGGCCATGCAGAAACAGGCACAGGGGCAGACACGGGAGGGAGTTTTTCAGGCCCTGGGGTTAGAACATGGACTTGGGAGTCAGGCTTGGGGTCAAACCCTGGCTCTAACCTTTGGCATCTGACCTTTGGCAGATGACATAATCTCTCGGAGCCTCAGTTTCCTTTTCCTCAAATAGGGAAAACGATGTTTATCTAGCTCAGTGAGCATGACATGAGGTTGAGGGGGTGAAGAACTTGATGTGGACTATTTAAAGTCCTCTGTCGGTGGGGGTTACCATTATCGTGTTCATCACCCATAAGAAAACTAGTGCCGAGAATTTTGAGTGTGAACTAAACTATTGCCTGCCGTATCAGTAAACCAAGGATGATGCAGCCATCCAGACACCGCGTTACAGCTGTCCTGATGGTGAGCCCGGAGGAAACTCGGGATGAGAAAGCGCAGAATACTGGCCCCAGGTAGCTGAGGTGCAAGTCAAAGGAATGATTTCAGTGAGCCCAGACTTTGCATCTTCTCATTCTAAATGTCTCATTCTTTGCATCTTGAGATGTCTAGTTTTCTTTGATTAGCAGTAAGTTTTTCATGTTCCAACTACCTGGTCATTTGTTGCAAAAATTCCTGTATATCCTGGCTCCGCCCTTGCCTCTTGGGAACAGTTTGCTCAGCATTATCTGAGGTGCTGTGTTCTGGGCTCGAAGGCCTCAGAATGCCCCGATGAATAAAGCACAACTCAATTTTTAGGTTGTGCATATTTTTTCTGTCAGCATGAGCAATGCCCCACTCTCCATTTCTACCCAGAACCTCTTGAAGCCTGTTTATAAAGGCAGTCACCACAGGCTTTTTACAAAAGCTATAACCCTTGCTTCTGGTTACAATGAACTTATCGTATTTGTGTGTCCAGGTCACTCCAATTGAATGCATGCTCACTGAGCACCAATTTTGTGGGGCTCAGGGTGAGGTAGGTATGGAGATGAGCTTGGCCTAGTTCCTGCCAGTAAGATAGGATGGAGATAAGAAGTAAACCCAAACCACCATAAATCAAATCAGCATGCAGAATAAGACCTTCGAGGGAGGCAGTCCTGTTTCTATTTACTGAGTCTCAGGCCCTCTGCTACATTCTTTCTGTACATATGTTAATCTCATGTATATAACACCCAAGGAGGAGATTATTTCCTCACTTGATAAATGGAAAGTGGAGTCAGGGAAACTGTTAAGGGACTTGCCAAAGGTCACACCCTGATCAGAGGAGGATGGAGACTCACACTCAGGTCTGACTAAGGTGGGAGCCAGAACTTGACCCATTGGTCTAAAGTACCCCAAGCCCAGAAAGTTCACTCTTGACTGTGATGGCTGGGGAACAGCAAGTGGCCCATTTGGCCAAGGAGGGTGCATACAAGGGTCCTATCCACTCTATGCATCCATGCATCAGCCTGAGGCTTCAGGCAGGAGGACACATGAAGCCTGATGACTTCACCAGATTCATGTATTGTAGGAACTTCTTGCAAAAAAGGAAAACCTTCCGTTGTAAAACACTCTGTCATGTATTCATGTATTCAACTCTTCTTCAAAAAAAAAAAAAAAAAAAACTTGCATTTTTTGTCTGTAACTGCTTTTCTGACTTTCAAATAGGACTGTCTCCTGGTCTGACATGGCAGGAAAAACGGTGCTGGGCAGGGATGCAGTTCTGTCTCAGCAGGTACTGCGGGCCCTGCTTCCACCACTTCCTGCCTCTTGCCTCAGTTCCCGCAAATGTACAATTAGGGATTAGGCAACCTCTGGGTCCTTTCCAGTTCTAACTTTCCAAATTATAGCTTATACTGTGCCTCTTTCAGTAAGGGAGACAGCTTTCACCTCTAGCTCGGAGTGGCTAGGCCACTGCACAGCAATATTAGATTATAACTGAGGTTACTGGGCACCGTGGGGCCGGGATGAGAACTTCCAGCCCTCGAGTCATCGATGTGCTGCTTAGATAACCTGCACCTTCCTGAAGCTTGTTGGGATCCATGTCCTTGGTCCATCTGCACACCAATAGCCCAGCTTTTTAATTCACTCCTTTATGTATTCACACCTAGCCTCTGGAGTCAGGAATCCAGAGGAGTTGGAATCCCAGATCTACTAGCCCTGTGACCACAGGCAAATTACACAACCTCTCTGTGCCTTAGCCTCCTCCTCTATAAAGTGGAGATAAAAATGGAATTTGCCTTATAGGGTTGTGAAGGGTTAAATCAGTCTTGTAAATGAAGACCATTCCTGGGACTTCCCTGGTAGTCCAGTGGTTAAGAATCCACTTGCTGATGTGGGAGACACAGGTTCAATCCCAGATCTGGCAAGATCCCACATGCTGAGGGGCAGCTAAGCCCAGGTGCCCCAATCACTGAGCCCATATGCCCCAATCACTGAGCCCATATGCCTAGAGCCCATGATTCACAGCAAGACAAGCCACCGCAGTGAGGAGCCCTCACGCTGCAACTAAAGAAAGCGTTAGGAAGAAACTAAGGTTTGCAGAGTTCGCATAACTTATTTGAGATAGGCCACTGCCCCCACGGGCTGCAGAGGACATGTCAGCAGGGCCAAGAAGAGAGCCGGCTGGGAAGAGCGGGCAGGTCACCTCCTGCCCCGGTCACTTAACATTCGTTTCACGTTGCCTCCCTGCCGCATGCCTGGTTCTTGCTCAGACCTGGACTCCTGCTGGTGTCTTGTCTTGAATCGCATAACCCGTCAACACACGAGAATCGTCGGCAACAACTGGGGAGAAATATGATTTAGGAGCCGAGAAGAGGAGCGCAGAGAGACCGGAAAGCTACCACTTCACGGCTGATTTTGGAGCTGCCTCTGGGCCAGACCAAATGGGAAACATCCTGCTTCGAAACAGTCAGGATGTTAATACTTAGATGAGTGAAGACACACATGTCTCAACTAATATCCCAGGCATATCGGGCCGATTATGCTGCACCAGAGTGCAATTTCCTCTTGGGTTTCATTTCTTTGGCCTGACATTGTGCAGATGGCGTGCTCAGCTCGCTGGAAGTTAAGTGTGGAAATGATCAAATAGAAATACGAGACATTTGACTATCACTGGGGCTGCAACTTGACACTCCAGGTCTGACTGGAAATCCAGCAGGCCTCTTTCACGACCCTTTATTTCTGCTCGCCCTTAGCTCAGCTCTCTGTAAACCTCACAACCGTCAGCTCTGGCTCTGTTAGCGCTGCTTCTCACCAGAGACATTCGACCAAGTGGTCCTCCCCGTTAAAGTCCCCGGACACAGGGACTTCCCTGACTGTCCAGTGGTTAGGACTCTGCTCTGCCACTGCGGGGGACGTGGGTTTGATCCCTGGTCTGGGGACTAAGATCCCACATACCATGCAGCGCAGCAAAAAAAAAAAAAAAAAAAAAAAAAATCCCAGGACACACACACACCTCTCCAAGGTACTGTTCAGTTGTTTGTTTATTTATTTAGTTGGCTGTGTCAGGTCTCAGTTGCTGCATGTGGGATCTAGTTCCCTGACCCAGGATTGAACCCAGGTCCCCTGCACTGGGAGTGCAGAGTCTTAGCCACTGGACCACCAGGGGAATCCCATCCTCGTCTACTTTTTTTTTTTTTTAATGTGGTTTTATTTATTTATTTATGGCTGTGTTGGGTCTTCGTTGCTGTGCGGCAGGCTTTTTCTCTAGTTGTGGTGAGCAGGGGCTACTCTTTACCATGCGAGGGCTTCTCATAGTGGTGCTTTCTCTTGTTGTGGAGCATGGGCTCTAGGGTGCTTAGGCTTCAACAGTTGTGATACCTGGGCTCTGGAGCACAGGCTCAGTAATTATGGTACTCAGGCTTAGTTGCCCTGCAGCATGTGGGATCTTCCCAGATCAGGGATCGAACCCGTGTCTCCTGCATTGGCAGGCGGATTCTTTACCAGTGAGCCACCAGGGAGGCCCCTGCTTCTCTTTTTAAATGCTTTGTTGAGGACTTCCTGAAGCTGAACCTTCTTGAGTTTCTCTCTCACACTTTCTATGAGAAAAAACATCTTCTCCGCCCTTTAAGCTCCATATCCTTATTCCTCCAGACCCCAGCTCACAAAGCACCTCCTGCAGGACGTCCTCCTTATTTCTTTGGCTAGCCTTCTCTTTGTCTAAGTAGCCTGTACCTACTTTAAAGTCTACTCTCAACCCAGAAATCTAGCTTTCTTAAAGTTTTGGACGCCTTTCCCTCACTCCTCCACCTCCACGCCCCACTATCCTAAAACTTAGAGCCTTCTGTACTGCTGGTAATTTCCAGATTGACTGCAGATTCCAGAGCAGATACAGCACCTGTATCAGAAGCTGGTTGAACTCCTGAAACCCTCTTCCCCTCTCCCCTTCTAGACTAGACCAATTTTAGTTTAACCAAACTTGAAGACTATATTTTTACCTCTTCCCTTTAATGATTAACTTGTTTCGAAGAATTCAAGAACCCAGACACAGTGACTGCTGACCTAGTTACTAACCAATCCTAGTCACGTTTCTCATGAGGGTCCAGCCTCTGGGCTCTTCTGGTCTACTGCAGGTGAGAACATGAATTCCTTCATGGTACCGGTTTTGCTTTTCAAGCAAATGGAAACATCGGTCTGCTTCCCTGACCCTCTCATGGAGGTCTGGTGTATAAATGGAAGATGATGACGGCTTTGCTTTGTTGTAGAGCTAGTATTTTAGTCTCTTTAAAACTGAGTTCTCACCCCATTGATTTCAAGCCCTGATATTGTCAAGGAAGACACCCATCAATGCACTGTTGCCGCACCACTGCAGACCCCCAGTGCCCAACTGAGGATGCTAAGAGGTCCTTAGGCTCCCTTCAGCCAAGGATAAGGCAAAGGCTTGTGGCGGTCAGCTCCCCTGCGTGGGCCCCATGTGCTCCTGCAGACTTGAGCTGCCTGTTTTCTCTAAGGCACCCCTGGGCTCCTGCTCCCTGTACTAGTCTGCTTGGGCTGCCATGACAAACACTACAGCCTGGGAGGCTTAAACAATGGAAATGTATTTTCTCACAATTCTGGAGGCTGGAAGTCCAAGAACAACATGTTGACAGGTTTGGTTTTTTTCTGAGGCTTCTCTCTTGGACTTATAGATGGCCATCTGCTCTCCTGTATCTTCAGATGATTTTCCCTTTTGTGCCTGCCTGTGTCCTCATCTCCCCTTGTCATCAGGCATCAGTCGTATTGAATGAGTCCATCTTAATGATCCCATTTGAACTTAATTACTTCTTTAAAGACCCTGTCTCCAAATACAGTTACATTCTGAACTACTAGGGGCTAGGACTTCAACATGGGGAAGGCAATGGCACCCCACTCCAGTACTCTTGCCTGGAAAATCCCATGGACGGAGGAGCCTGGTAGGCTGCAGTCCATGGGGTCACTAAGAGTCGGGCACGACTGAGTGACTTCACTTTCACTTTTCACTTTCATGCATTGGAGAAGGAAATGGCAACCCACTCCAGTGTTCTTGCCTGGAGAATCCTGGGGACAGGGGAGCCTGGTGGGCTGCCATCTATGGGGTCGCACAGAGTTGGACACGACTGAAGTGACTTAGCAGCAGCGGCAGCAGGACTTCAACATATGAATTTAGAGGGTAAGACAGAAGTCAGCCTCTAACACTTTCCACTTTTTAAGTGCACACTGCCTGGTTTTAGGGCATCCTGGACCTTCATTGAGGTTTCTGAGGAGATATGTCCTCTTTTGTAAAATGGGGTTAGTAAGGATACTGATATCTTGAAGTTGCTGTGAAGATTAAGTGCCATGAAGCATTATAGTAGATGCTTAGTAAACACTGGGCTTCCCTGCTGGCTGAGATGGTAAAAGAATCCGCCTGCAATGCAGGAGACCCCAGTTTGATCCCTGGGTTGGGAAGATCCCTTGGAGAAGTGAATGGCAACCCACAATACTCAGTATTCTTGCCTGGAGAACTCCATGGACAGAGAAGCCTGGCAGGCTATAGTCCACGGGATCGCAGAGTAGAATGTGACTGAGCGACTTAGCACACACAGAGTAAATGTTAGAGCCACTGAAAGAAAGAGAGATGGTGATGATGCTGACAGCACCAGTGTGTCTTGTCATAGCAGGTGTCTTGGTCATAACAGTCCTTTTTTACAGCAGCTAGTGGTCATTTCACGTGTGTCGTTTTCATTTTGCTCATTTCTTTCCAAAAGAGGCTTCCCCGTGGCTGTCCGGCACACTGGCTGCCCAAGATTCAGATCAAAGCTACTCTCAACCCCTGCTGTGAGGACTTGGAAGCACTCCGGCAGGAGGAGGCACTGGGCCTGCCCCATCTCTCCCGTCCCCTGCTGGAGCTCTTCACCACAGCTCACTCGGGCATCTGCCTTTGACCTCGGCGCCTTCCCTGTGCGGCGGTGCCTGGTGTCTGGAGGAACGCCAGCTCTTCCTGTCTGCCAAGCTGCCTCTCTTCCATCACACGAATGACCTGGGAAACCCCAGCTCCCCTCCAGCAGGAGCTCAGTCTCCCTGGACTGATCACAGGAAAGGTGCTGATCTGAGGGCACACCTCCCTACACAGGCACCATGCTTGGCTTGCACTCAAAGGCCCTTCTGATACAGGCTTTCTGCTCAAGACTTTCTTTCTGTTTGTGTGCGTCCAAGTGTCCATCTCTGTCAACATTTAAAAAAAATCTTAAATAGTAAGGCTACTTTTGTTCTCTGTCCCGCACATTGCCTGCACATAAACATGCCTGCTGGAGACACTGGGTCTTTACAAAGCAGTTACGCTTGAGCACTTTCTGTCTCTCCTCCACCCTGTCTCAGGCTCCAGCACGTTTTCCCTCTGCCTGAAAGTACATCTTCTGCCTTGTCTCCTGGAGAATGCCTGTCCTAAGTCAGGCCTGCGTCAGATGCCTTGCGGACCTCCCTGGCTGAGACAGTGCCCCCTTCCTCGGTGGCTCTACTGTGCCTTTCATAGCACCTTGCCTCTACTCACCACTCTGCACTCTGTTTGAATATCTTCCCTGGCTGAACTAGTTGCTCCTCGAGGGCAGGCGTGATGATGCATTTAACTCTGCATCACTGGTGCCCAGCACAGGGTCTGGCTGCAGATGAATGAAACCAGTGAGGAGGGCTCTGGGCCCCGGCCACACTGGGCAGTGCCTTTCATGGCATTTTCCGTTTGGCCTCACCTCTTCCTTTGTCCTGTTTTTAGCCTAATTCCTTTCAAGGCTCTGGCATGGGACTCTGAGCTCATTTTCATGATTGCTTTAAATATTTGGGGCTGTTGGCATGCCAACACGGGGACCCACGCTAAGGAGGGAGAGGAATTCTCTAGCTCTCTGGGTTCTGCCCAAACACAAGGAATGTGCCAGAGGCAGGGGAGGTTCTGAGAAAATGCCAGATTGGGTCGAACTAAACCGCTTTCCTACCTGGCTTAGGGAGCCAGGAATTTTGGCAGGAGACGAGAAAGTGGAAGGACACAGTGGCCTGGGGTGGGGGTGGCGGGTGAGGATGGCGTCTCCTCCAGGAAACCCAAGTGGAGCCCTGGCTGAAGGGAAAAGGGCAGCAGCAGCACTGATCTGGAGATGCAGTGCCCGTGTCCGAAAATGGTGAGGCGCCCCAGGAACCAATGCCTGGACGCCATCCTGCGAGCCAATTCTGAAAGTCAGATGGACAGAAGAAGACTTTAGAAGTCTTGTCATGGAAAAACTCGGAAGTCACAGAAGTAATCTCTCAGGCAGTTGCTCCAATCAACTCTCAACACTTTAGGGATCAAGAAATAGAAGCTGAGAGAGAAATGGGGTGACCTAAGCCATACCATTCATGCTGGTAGCACCAGGCCTGGAACCTGCATCTCCTTTTCCTCTTGCCAAGGCTCCCACCTTCTCAAGGACCGGAGAGAAGCTAGGATTCGTTCTCCCCAACAATTGTTATAAATAGACTAGAAAGCCTAGCTGCTGCTTGTTGATTTCTTGCTACATGCCAGGCACAAACCAGTGCTAAGTGGTTTACATATCTCATCTTATCTAAGAGCAGCCTTATGAAGCAGACATTCATTTTAAAGATGGAGAAACTGAAGTTCAGAGGCTAAAGGATTTGCTTAGATCAACCAGTTACTGAGCATTGAGATCTAGTTTCTAACTGAGAAACTGCCTGATTCTGGAACCCCCATGCTTTTTTAAAGAAAAAAAAAAAAAAAATCCATTTGGCGACACTGGTTCCAGTTCAGCACACGGAATCCTTCTTCAGTGCAGCATGTGGGATCTTTCAGTTGCAGCATGCAAACTCTTAGTTGCAGTATGTAGGGTACAGTTCTCTGACCAGGGATCAAACCCAGGCACCCTGCACTGGAAGCGAGGAGTCTTAGCCATTGGGCCACCAGTGAAGTCCCTGGAGCCCATGCTTTTAACAGCTACTTTCTAACACCTTCCTGTCTGGCTTTCTCAGGTCTCAGGAGACTGGTTCAAGAGGAAGACGGCCTAGAGCTTCTAGATGGAAATGCAACATCCCAGCCCTTCTGGCAGTGAGATTTGCAGCACATAGACCTGGATATCTGAAAGAGGCAGGAGTTTTCTTCCCTAAAGACTTTCCAGTCCAGGGACTTCCCTGTGGGTCCAGTGGTTAAGACTGCACGTTTCCACTGCAGAGGACATGATTTCAATCTTTGGTCAGGGAACTAAGATCCTACATACTGAGTGGCATGGCCAAAAAATAAAGACTCTTCAGTCCAAAGAAGATCTGTGGTTATGGTGGTGGAGATGGACAGATGACCTGTGGTGGGGCTGCTGATACAACAGTGAGGTCCAAGCCGAGGCAGCTCCTAGAGAGCAGCCAAGAGGAGGGAGACAGATTCCTGACTCACTCCCTGAGCTGGCTGCAGGCTGTAGAGATCTGTTACCTAAGGGAATGGATTCGTGAAGAAGGAAAGCCGCCCCTTAAAATTCACACTTTATTTACATTTATAGAACAGCTTTAAGCTCACGAAGTGCTGTCTTCATCATATTCTTCTTGGATTCTTAGAACAAGAAGGCAGGGTTAGGCTTTACCATTGAGCACACTGCCCCAGAGAAGTGAAATGACGTGTTCAAAGTCAACCAGCTAGCTAGCAACAGTGCCAGGGCAAGAAGTCAGGTCTCCTGAAACTTACCCGGAAGTCCGTCACCTTGACACCACTGCGAGTGGATAAAAAGGAGCCAGGAGAGATGCTGCCAGAAGCGGCATTGTAGTCTCTGGATGATGACCCCGCCCCCAGGTCTAGGCTTGCCCTGATTGGGCAACAAAAAGCCTTCTTTCTTTTGCCATTGGTTGTTTCAAGAAAGGCCACGTGACACAATTCCAGCTAATAAGGCAGGAACCGGGGCAGAGGCGGGGGCAAGGGGCGCTGTTGGGCAGCCCAAGGGAAAGCGTCTGTTTCTCCTAATGAGCCAGGAAAAGGGGAAATCTTGCTAGTTCTCTGGTTGTCACTGTGCCTGGAACGTGGTGAGTGGGCTGCTACGACTAATTGGCTCTTTGGAAGAAACCAGTGTATGGAAGAGGATGCGCAGAGAGAGGAGAGAGTCTGGGTCCCTGAGGACATCATTCAATCAACAGAGGCCCACCCTCCTGAGACTGTTTATCCTAGACTTCAGACATGGCTGTAGTGCAGGGGATAAAGGGTCAGAAAATCTTGTGTCTCCTTCTTCAGAGTTAGGATAATCTCTCCCAGAAGATCTCCAGCAGACATGCTCATGACTTTTTGGCCAGCACTTTTTGGGATTCCATGGCTGCCCCAAAGCAGGCAAGGACAAGTGGCCTGGGAATGCTGTGATGGCCCGATCTTCTTAGTTGGGCTGAAAACAGCACGTACTCTATACCTACAGCTTTTATGTGCCAGGTACTGTGCCAAGTGTTAAACCTGTATTATAATGCTCTAAGAGGGGATTCCTTGGTGGTCCAGTGGTTAGGACTCAGTGCTTTCACCGCCTGGGCCTGGTTTGATCCCTGGTTGAGGAACTGAGATCCAGTAAGCTGTGTCACATGGTCAAAAAATAAAAAAAATAATGCCCTAGGAGAAGTACTGTTAGTATCTTCATTTTATACATGAGGGCATTGAAACACTGAGTTAAAATAATTTACCCAGGGGCCACGCAGCTAGGAAGTGGCAGAACTAAGCTTTGAACTCAGGCCCCAAGGCCTGTGTCCCTAATCACTACTTCCTCCAGTTAAGAAGTGAGGTCAGAGAGGTGGGGGGTTTGGGGGAGAATGGATACATGTATATGTATGGCTGAGTCCCTTCACTTTTCACTTGAACCTATCACAACATTGTTAATTGGCTCTACCCCAGTACAAAAATGTTTTTGGTGTTTAAAAAAAAAAAAAAAAAAAGAAAGAAATGAGGTTGACCTCCCTAGAGCACATGGCTGAGTGAAGGAGAGGTGGGGACTTGAATAATACTGAAGTTCAGTTAGGACACAGGAAGAAAGAAATAGATGTTGGTTAGCAACTGTGTTTGCTACCGTTGACTCTGTTGGCGACTCTGCCCATAGATTTCCTTTGAGGAGAGCTAGCAAATATCCTTGAGTGTTTCTCAAACTATTGCCTGTAGCTCAACTGTCCCAAGTAAAACAACTTATTATTGTGGGCTGGAAAAGCCCTCAGGGAAGAGAATCATCTGAAGGATGGATAAGATTTAGAGCAAATGGATATTCCAGGCAAAGAAAATTGCACAAGAAAATGTCCAGAAAACAGGGCTGGAAATATAGAATAGGTCTTTGAAGTCCTTGGACACCGAGTGGAGGCCTGTGGGCTTCACTCAGGCAGTGAGGACTGCAGAGGATCCTTGAGTAGGGGTGTGGCTGGTCACCTAGAGATACATGCCAAAGTTGATCAAAGGAGGAGTGTGCGGGAGGAGAGCTGATTGGCAAGAGGATCTGCCTTATGATGAAAGTTTGACTAAGGGTGATAATGTTGGAAATGCAATGGGAAAGATACTGCAGGAGATACTGAGAAAAAATGATGTGTGGGTCTGATAACTGCTTAGATATCAGAGGATGAGCGACTCAGGGTGTCTTTGAATTTTCAGGCTTTGATGACAGGAAGATGGAAACCAGGAGCCTTGGGGAGGTGGAGGAGAGGGAGGAGGATGTGGTGGGTTTGGTGTTGAACTTGGAGATTGGAGATAGTGGGACACCATGTGGAGACATGATTGGCATGTTAGTGATGAGTGAGAACCACAGATGTCAGAAAGCTGAGGGGGTGGAGTGGATGAGACCTCAGAGCAGGGATATGGTGAAAGGGAAGGTGGCTACTGAGGTCTGGACCTGAGGAAACGTTTAGCATTACTTGGTCCCATGGGAGGGGATGCAACAAAAGACATTAAGGAAAGGTCTAAACATTATAAAATTGCTGATGCAGAAATTCCTTGTTGAAGAATATAACCCAAAAGATGTAATACAGAAGTTTATTGAGTACTTTCTCAACCAACAACACAGCATAGCAATTTTTTTTTAATTTTTTTTGTTTTGTATTGGAGTTGATTAACAATCAACTTCAGGTGTACAGCAAAGTGATTCTGCTGTATTTATACAATATGTCTATTCTTTTTCAAATTCTTTTCCCATTTAGGTTATTACAGAACAGTGAGCAGAGTTCTTTGTGCTAAAGATAATATTTTTTTAGTACCTTACACTTAAACAAATTTTTAATTTTATATTGGAGTGTAGCCCACTTCCCAGGTGGCGTTGGTGGTAGAGAAACTGCCTGCCAATGCAGGAGACGTGAGAGACTCCAGTTTGATCCCTAGGTCAGGAAGATCCCCTGGAGGAGGGCATGGCAACCCACTCCAGTATTTTTCCTGGAGAATCCCATGGACTGAGGAGCCTGGCAGGCTACAATCCATAGGGTTACAAGCAGCTGGGTAAAACTGAAGCAACTTAGCATGCACATGGCCGATTAAAGAGATGGGAATACCAGACCACCTGACCTGCCTCTTGAGAAACCTGTATGCAGGTTAGGAATCAACAGTTAGAACTGGACATGGAGCAACAGAGTGGTTCCAAATAGGGAAAGGAGTACATCAAGGCTGTATATTGTCACCCTGCTTATTTAACTTACATGCAGAGTACATCATGAGAAACGCTGGGCTGGATGAAGCACAAGCTGGAATCAAGATTGCCAGGAGAAATATCAGTAACCTCAGATATGCAGATGACATCACCATTATGGCAGAAAGCGAAGAATTAAAGAGCCTCTTGATGAAAGTGAAAGAGGAGAATGAAAAAGTTGGCTTAAAACTCAGCATTCAGAAAACTAAGATCATGGCATCTGGTCCCATCACTTCATGGCAAATAGATGGGGAAACAGTGGAAACAGTGAGAAACTTTATTTTGGGGGGCTCCAAAATCATTGCAGATGGTGACTGCAGCCATGAAATTAAAAGATGCTTGCTCCTTGGAAGAAAAGTTATGACCAACTTAGAAAGCATATTAAAGAACAGAGACGTTACTTTGCCAACAAAGGTCTGTCTAGTCAAAGCTATGGCTTCTCCAGTGGTCATGTATGGATGTGCGAGTTGGACTATAAAGAAAACTGAGCACCAAAGAATTGATGCTTTTGAACTGTGGTGTTGGAGAAGACTCTTAAGAGTCCCTTGGGCTGCAAGGAGATCCAACCAGTCCATCCTAAAGGAGATCAGTCCTGGATATTCACTGGAAGGACTGATGCTGAAGCTGAAACTCCAATACTTTGGCCACTTGATGCAAAGAACTGACTCATTTGAAAAGACCCTGATGCTGGGAAAGATTGAAGGCAGGAGGAGAAGGGGACGACAGAAGATGAGATGGTTGGATGGCATCACCAACTCACATGAGTTTGAGTAAACTCCGGGAGTTAGTGATGGACAGGGAGGCCTGGTGTGCTATATAGTCCATGGGGTCGAAAAGAGTCAGACACGACTGAGCGACTGAACTGGCTGAGCTGTTCAACAATGTTGTGATAGTTTCAGGTGGACAGCAAAGGGACTCAGCCATACATATACATGTATCCATTCTCCCCCAAGCTCCCCTCCCATCCAGGCTGCCACATAACAAGGAGCAGAGTTCTTTGATCAGCACTTTATATTCATGAATTTAATTATTCCTCAGGACAATTTTATAAGGCCAGTACTATTCGTTCTTTTTACAAGTAAGTTTTCATTTTACAAATAAAGAAGATGAAGCCCAGAGTGATTCTGTCATGTGAGCAAAGGTTTGATATTCAAGGACAACAGCTGTGAGGCCCTTCTTAACCACTGGGCCATTCTGCCTCTTGAAATGACCAGAAATGAACACAAGGCTGCGCCCTGGGGGTGTTCATTTTAGCATTATAAGAACAGGAAACAGTCTAAATGCTTAACAGCTGGAGGCTGGCTAGATCAAGTCTGACTTCCAAATGAGAGCATGCAATATAGATGTTAAAAATCGCTCCGTAGGAGAACACTCAATGACATGGGAAAATGTTGATGATACGTTTTTAAGTGAGAAAAGCTGTTTTCAAAACAGTATGATCCCAAATATGAAAAAGGAAAGATATGTGTGATTATTCACATGTGTGTACTTTGGCAAACGATACAGCTTCTGTACTGGATTGCCTGTGGCCGGTGCCCCACCAGGTACCCTCTTTTCCCTCACCCCTCCCAGCATCCCCACACCCCAGGCCATCTGGGACAGGTCAATTCTGAGCCACTGGATTGAAGTAGTGCATATTTGAACAAAGATAAGCAGGATGTGTGTGGAGCTCTGTGCCCAAAGTGTCATTGTTTCCCCTCAGGTCATTCCAGGAACCTTATCTCTCGATAAAGCAACAATCTAAGGGAGAGCTAACTAATGGAAAGAGCTTTGGATAGACTGTAGCACTCATAGAATATTTCAGAGGTACAATGCCACTTAAGAGTAGGTGATGGGTCCCTTCCATGTAGGAGTCTGGAAAATGCCTGAAAGGAGGGTATCTTGCTCTCTGGACCATGGAAGTAGGTTGGCCCCCTACCCCTGGGGTCCTGGGGTCACTAGCAAGCAGCCCAGCCCCAAGATGATTCCAAAGCCCCCCCTCAAAATCCTCTGGGCTCTCTGTCCTGTACTTCGCCCCAGCTCTATATCCATGTTCAGCCAAAGCCCCAGAGCTGACTGCTTAGAAAAATATTTAATTGAGATTCCTCCTACAGTGCTTATTTCTGTCTCAATAAGGCCTTGGCATGCCATGGGTAGCTAAATATATTGGCTGTTTCCTTTCCGATGCCAACTTAGTTTTTTAAATGTTCCCAAGTACATCTGCCCAGTTATTCCGTTAAAGAGAATTTACAGCATTTGCCCTCTGTAACCTGGAAAAAGAAGAAGAAGGGAAAAAAAAAGACAAAACTGCGGAGGTTAGCTTGCTTAGGGAAGAGAAATGGAGATTGTCTGTGCAGAAGTATATTCCTTCCTTCCTTCCAACAACCACATTTGCTGAGCTGCTCCTGAGTTAGTGGCACTGTCCCTAATGTGTAGACTATACAGATTTTTGGAATTAGACTCGGTCCCTGCCCTCAAGATGTACATAGCCTAGATCTAGCCACAGTACAGCGCGTTCATGATGGAGGATGCACAAAACAGAACTGAAGGAGTGTCTGCAGTGCCCCAGAGGGAGATAGGGGACGCTTTCCTAAATGGCATCTCTGCCTGTCCTAGAAGTACTTAGGAGCTGAGGAGACAGAACTGAAGAAACAGCAAGAATATAAGGCTAAATGGGCTTTATGTGCGTGTTACATTAGTTTGGGGTCAGCAGCGTGGGCACTTACCCCAGCAGAATTCTGCTGGATTTGGTATCTGATTCTAAAGAAGTCTGGAGTACAGTTCATTTACACCTCGAGGCTTTGGTTTCTTTACCTATAGAACATATTAGTGCAGACAGAGTCGTTTCAACAATTTTAGAGTTTCAGAACCCCCTTAGTACACAAGAGCATATGGAACCCCAGTGTGTAAGACCAAGATCATCGGAGCTACTGTGGTTGAGGTACGGGTAGGAGACCCCAAACTAGTCCTGGCCTGCCCCTACCCCCCGCCCACTGGGGCACCTCACTAGGACTCTGGGGCTCCCTCAGCCGCAGTTGAAACCCTCAGGTTGAGGTGGTGTTTCAGGCTTTCCTTGTGTTCTCGCTTTGCCTCCATTTGGGCATGAGGCTGGTCGCTGCTGCCAGAAGGAGTCTGTACCTCCACCTGGGAGCTCTGATGGAGGCTGGTAGGAGGTGGTCTTGGAGTCCTTGGGTTCACCAAGTCCTGGGAGTGGTCAAACATGCTTGTTTCTGTGAGCAGGAAGCAAGTTATCCTCCGAAAGCAGAGGAGGTGTTGGCAGCTGACAGAACATGGAAACTTGCTCTTGAGGCTATTGTCTGTACCTCATACCCTCTCAGACTCTCCTGAGAAGTTCTTTCTGTTCTCTAGCTTTGATTCATTTCTTTGTAATGGATGTAAATCATTTCCTCTGTGTTCACCTGTTTCCTTCTAGCTGTCCAGAAAAATCTGAAGTTGGATTTCCTATCCTTCTCAACATTTCATAGATGGCAGCAGAAGTATTAGGGGGTCTTGAATGAAAGACTCGTTAAGAGTTGTGGCAGATTTCCACCTCTGTTTGAAAAATGCCGCTTTGGTCATCTTGGCAGGAGGCTCAAAGGTGGACATGAGAATTTTAGGGTGAGGGTGATGTCAATCCTGGGGAGTCTGTAATTCCCCAAATCTTATTAACACAGGGGCTGAATACCAGACGTTCCTTTGGGTCTGCGTGCCAATGCTCTCAGCCTTTCCTAGCAGCCTCTCTCCACTGGTCTGGAACCTTTTAGGACATTCCAAGCCCCCGCACCTCCCCCCACCCCAGGGCTGGCCTGCAGTCAAGCATCTTCACACTCTGTTGCTTCCATCTGGAACTCCCTTCCTCGATTCCTGATGCTGGCTGCCTCCAGGCCTGCTTGCTATTCCGGTGCCCAGAATCCCATAGAGCTCTGCCAGCAGAAGCCACGGGGAGCTGCAGCAGCTGATAAGGGTGGGCTTCCCTGGGGGCAGGATGCAAGGGCCAAAGGATCCGTGCAAGCGAGCTCTGACCATTTATCAAAGGGTACCTCACAGAAAGAGAAAAGACAAGCTACAGCTGAGAGGAGGAAGTTGGAATGCACATAATCAAGGAAGGAGAGTATCAAGAGCCCATAAAAATCAGCTCCAGGTCACCTTGGGATTCTAAGATACAGGATGAGATGGTTAGATAGCATCACTGACTCAATGGACATGAATCTGAGCAAACTCCGGGAGATAGTGAAGGACAGGGAAGCCTGGCGTACTGCAGTCCATGGGGTCGTAGAGAGTTGGACATGACTGAGCTATTGAATAACAACATCACCTTAGGATTCTAATATCCTCTATGGCATTGACTGTCCCTGAGTCATGAGATTTTTGCCTGACATGCAGTCACATCCTTTCCAGAAACTCTGATTTTTCTTCTGCCAGAAGGTGAGAGAGTCTGAACATGACTAGGGGGACCAATAGCTGCATAGGTCAGGGATCCAACCAAGATTTAGATATGTGCCGAGCACATCTCTGTCTTCCTCTGGACAGCTTGTATATCTTTCTGCCTCCAGGTAGACCTGGTGATGAATTCAGTTGAGGTTTTAGAAAACATGATGCTGTTACTCAGCCATTAAAAAGAATGAAATAATGCCATTTGCAGCAACATGGATGGACCTAGAAATTGTCATACTGAGTGAAATATGTCAGACAGAGAAGGAGAAATATTCGTATGACAGCCCTTGCATGAGATTCTAAAAAGAAATGATGCAAATGGACTTACTTACAAAACAGAAAGAGACTCAGAGACTTAGAGAATGAACTTATGGTTGCTGGTGGGAGAGGGAGGAGGGAAAGATAGGGGGAAGGGACAGTTTGGGAGTTTGGGATGGACATGTACACACTGCTATATTTAAAGTGGATAACTAAAGAGGACCTGCTGTATAGCACAGGGAACTCTGCCCAGTGTTACGTGGCAGCCTGGATGGGAGGGAAGTTTGGGGGAGAGTGGATACCATGTATATGTGTGACTGAGTCCCTTCACTGTTCACCTGAAACTATCACAACCTTGTTAATCAGCTAAACCCCAATACAAAATAAAAAGTAAAAAAAAAAATGAAAACATGATGCTGGAAGGAAGTGAGAGAAGAGGCAGCAAGTGGAACCTGGCCCCAGAGACATCCACATGAGGGCTCTTACGTCAGCTTGTCCAACGTCGACGGCAGGGCTTTCTCTTTCTGGCCACTCCTCCTTAACTTCTCAGTTTCAGTGTGGTCAGCATACTCTCCCTGCTGCCCTGACTCACTCCAGGAGTCCTCCCTGCTCCTCCGCCCCTGTGCCCCGGCCGTCTCTGCTGTGGTGAACCTCCCATCCCCTCCCTGGTGGATGACTCTCCTCCTACAGGCCCCTTGTCTGGGGATACGGGAGGCCTTTAGCCTCCCCTTCCATCAAGCTGATTTCATGATAGCAGAACCTGCAATTACCCCCGTTTCCTATGAAGTCATGCCCACCTGCCTCTGCCTGGCTTCCCAGAATCGCCGCTTCCTGCCCCTGCCCTTCTGCTGCCTGATCATTTTTCGTGGCTCCCTTCCATGGCTTCTCTCCTCTGCTCAGTCTTGTCTTCTCCTCTCCTCAAACATGTTAGTCTGATTCTTCCCTCTGCACCCGGGTCTGAAGTGCCAGGTTTAGTTCTGCTCCAAACTACCAATTCTTTTCTTTAAAATAAAAAAAAGATTCTTTATTTGCCTGCACTGGGTCTTAGTTGCTGCCTGTGGATCTTTGTTGCGGCATGCAACTCTTAATTGCCGCATGTAGGATCAAGTTCATTGACCGGGGATCAAACCCTGGCTTCCTGCATTGGGATCTCAGAGTCTTATCCCCTGGACCATCAGGGAAGTCCCTCAAACTGACAGTTTTTCAAGGCCCCTCTTTTCTGTGAAGCATTCTCTATCGAGTCACCCTCTTTATGCCCTTACTTTGTGTTGATTATTTCCAACTTCGCACCAAATTGGCCTTCTATTTTATATTACTGCTGCTACTGCTGCTAAGTCGCTTCAGTCGTGTCCGACTCTGTGTGACCCCATAGACAGCAGCCCACCAGGCTCCCCCGTCCCTGGGATTCTCCAGGCAAGAACACTGGAGTGGGTTGCCATTTCCTTCTCCAATGCATGAAAGTGAAAAGTGAAAGTGAAGTCGCTCAGTCATGGCCAACTCTTCTCGACCCCACAGACTGCAGCCAACCAGGTTCCTCTGTCCATGGGATTTTCCAGGCAAGAGGACTGGAGTGGGCTGCCATCTCCTTCTCCGATTTTATATTACTAAGCGTTGTCTTTTCCACAACGTTGTAATCGTCTTGATGGTAAGGGTGTGGTAATACCTGTTTGAATCATCTCTCTGCTCCCAAGGCAAGGATGTGGGAATGAGGAAAATTAACATGTATCCAGGGCTTTTAGACATTATCTCATCATATCTTTTCAACTCTAAGAATTGGATATTTTTTTGTCTCTTATTTTATAGATGAGGAAACTGAAGCTCCGAGAAGTATTTTTACACTTAGAGATGGTAAGTGGCTGTGTCAGGATTCAAAACCAGGGTTGCCTGATAACAAAGCATCTTCCATGACTCAATGTCTCTGTTCTAAGGTGGGACATAGAGCACTCATAAATGCATGGAATCAGAAAAACCATTCGATACATGAAACTGATGTGTTTAGAATCATTGATAGCACTGAAACCATACATGGGTTTCTTTTAACCCCACCCTGAAAACTTAAATCCCAGATTGATCTATTCCAATGCTAATTTTTTTCAAAGAAGGTAGGAGCAAGTTTTATGATTGATGTCTTTTTTAAATGTCCTAATGATTTTTTTTCAGAAGCATTTGTTGTTCAGTCACTCAGTCAAGTCCGACTCTTTGCAATCCCATGGACTGCAGCACACCAGGCTTCCCTGTCCTTCACTATCTCCCTGAATTTGCTCAAATTCATGTCCATTGAATCAGTGATGGTATCTAAGCATTTCAGCCTCTGCTGCCCTTTTCTCCTTTTGCCTTCAATTGTTCTCAGCATCAGGATCTTTTCCAGTGAGTTGGCTTTTTGCATCAGGTGGCCAAAGTATTGGAGCTCCAATTTCAGTATCAGTCCTTCCAATGAATGTTCAGGGTTGATTTCCTTTAGAATTGACTGGTTCGATCTCCTTGCTGTCCAAGGGACTCTCAAGAGTCTTCTCCAACACCACAGTTCAAAAGCATCAGTTCTTCAGTGCTCAGCTTTCTTTATGGTCCAACTCTCACATCCATACATGACTACTGGAAAAACCATAGCTTTCACTTTGTTGGCAAAGTGATGTCTTTGCTTTTTAATACACTGTCAAGGTTTGTCATAGCTTTCCTTCCAAGGAGCAAGCGTCTTTTAATTTCATGGCTGCAGTCACCATCCACAGTGATTTTGGAGCCCAAGAAAATAAAATCTGTCACTGCTTCCACTGTTTCCCCTTCTATTTGCCATGAAGTGATGGGGCTGGATGCTATGATCTTAGTTTTCAGAAGAAGCATGATTCTTCTAAAATTTTACTTAGAAATGGTCCAAGGATGTCTGATGTCATGTCTGAACTGAATAACCAGGGAGGAGGCTGTGATAGCTAGAAGTGTGTCTCTCAAGTCTGGTGCCACCACAGAAAGTGTTCCTGCCCTTGCATCCAATTAGATGGTAATCAAAGGAATAGCAAATTCTTGAGATAAAACTCAATATATATATAGTGTAAATACTTATACTCTATCCAGGTTCCCAGATGTCAGAAATTCCCCCATGATCCCCTAAGAAGAGTATTTCATTGTATTAGATTGTGAAGATGTGTGAGATAGAGAAAAAGAGAGAGGAGAGAGACAGAGAGAGAGCACTCAAGCATAGATGTGGAAGATATGTAAAGGAAAAAGGAAGCAAAGGAAGAACAAGAGGAAGAGAGGAAGGCTGAAAAGCTCAGTAGAAGGTTTTCTCTACTAAATGGATGGAAAATGCATTTTGAATCTTCCGAACTGGAAGGGAAAGCAAATTTTGTCTTAAGTGGCAATACTTCCCAAACCTTTTCTCATGTCCCGACAGGGTGAGGACACAGTCTGGTGCTTGGGGATTTAGGCTGAATGGTTCTGGTCTATCAGCCTTGGCTACATCACGGCACAGAAAGTACAGTTACCACCTTTACCAAAGATGCCACTGTGACTGGAGAAACCTCACTCCTGGTGTGTCCAGTGGGGGTGGTGAGCTGGGGGCTGGCAAGCACCTTGCCTTGGCTTTGCAGATCTCTCCTCGGCTCCTGGCTTTGCTGCTGTTTTTGTTAGTCATTCAGTCGTGTCCGACTCTTGGCGGCCCCATGGACTGTAGCCCACCAGGCTCCTCTGTCCATGGGATTCTCTGGGCAAGAATACTGGAGTGGGTTGCCATCCTCTTCTCCAGGGGATCTTCCTGACCCAGGGATTGAACCCAGGTCTCCTGCATGGCAGGTGATTCTTTACCATCTAAGTCATGAGGGAAGCCCCTGGCCCCTCTAAAGGAGATGTTTAGATGGCTTCTTGGGGGTTTCTGAATGTGCCCACCTGGGGCAGTTTTGAGAGTTGAGCAAGACAGGTGCCTGCCAGACAGTCAGCCCTAAACAGGTGCCAGTTACCTCTTCACCAGCATAGAGACAGCAGTAGGAGCCCTTGTTATTTTTCTCTTTCTTCCCCAAAGATTTTCTTTTTTAAGATGTTGTTGTTGTTGTGGACCATTTTTAAAGTCTTTATTGAATTTGTTACAATATTGCTTCTGTTTTGGTTTTTTGGCCTCAAGGCATGTAGCATCTTAGCTCCCTGATCAGGGATCAGATCCACACCTCCTGCCTTGGAAGGCAAAATCTTAACCACTGGACCACCAGGGAAGTCCCGCCCTTGTTACTTCTGCAGGTTCATTTCCTACTTCTCTTGCCTTTATTCACCTTGTGCCAGCCTCGAATACCAACCCCTACACGCCCCCCACCCCACCATGGGGCGTGGATGCCTGCCGTCCCCTCAGCTCAGGTCTTGCTGTCACCATGTCTCCTCATGGCTGCAGGACTTCATTCAGGTCCCAGCTCCCAGACCGGGTATCTAGAGCAGCGCCCCCAGCAACCTCTGTCTCCTCCATATTGCCGTTTTGATAGCACTCTTGACGTCTGACTCTCTCCTGTCTCCTCTTGGAGGTACCAGCTTCACGAAGGCAGGGATTCTGTTTGCCTGGTTTTTTCGTTTCACTCCCAGCGACTGTAACAGTCCTCAGCACATGATCGATATTCAATAAATATTTGTTAAATGGTTTATTAAACCAAAAATATTGGGAAGGTGGATTCTGCCTGGGGAAGGGTGAGGGGCACAGGGCCTTGCTGCCTGCAGTGGCATGCCTGGGCAAGTCAGTCCCCAGCGGAGCTTCAGCCTTCACTTGTCCCTTCCTCTGGGCGTCCTGAGGCAGGTTACGACTTGTACAGCCTGTGGGGTGACTGGGTAGGTGTGTAATATGGCTGGAGGAGAACTCGAACACTCCTGTATTTCGTGCCCAGATGCCCAGATTCATGTGCCAGTCTTCCCACCAGTGTGCCAGCCACAATATTCAAGTGAGATAGCAGCATTCCCACTGAGGCTGTGCTTCTTACCCAAAGCACGGGGCATGGGTGTGTGTGTGTGTGTGGTGTGGAGGGGGACTTGAGGACTCTGCTATAAATGTATCATCCTTTTTACCTAATTTCCTGGAAGCATGGTTGTTACTGGGTATCGGCCTTGGCTACATGGTGCCGTAGCAAGTACGTTTCCTGCCTTGAAGATAGCGCTGTGACTATAGAGAAGTCTCACTCTTGGTGGATTGGGTGGGAGTGGTGAGCTCAGGATGGGAAGCAGATGGCCTTGGCTTTGCAGCTCTTTCCTCAGCGCCTGGCCTCTTTAGAGGAGATGTTTAGATGCCCTACTAGGGGTTGCTGGATGGAGGTGCTGAATTGGAAACATCTTCTCAACAAAAATGAGCCCCTTGGCGTGTGAGTGCCTCGCTTACAGTAGAAACTCCATAGTAGAGGATGAAAATGCCTTAAGAGGTGGGCTGGTAGAGAGGGCGCTGTGCTCGGGGTCTTGAGAACTGGGTTCTAGTCCTGCTTTTCCAGGCACTCTCTGCCCTTCTCTAGGCCTCAGCGTTCTCTGAGAATGAGGGGCCAGACTCCATTGGTGAGGTCCCTTCTCAGAGGCTTATGGGAATTAAAGTCTCACGAGAGGAGCAGTCCCCCAGGGCTGCACACTGATTGGACGAAGCACAACCAGCTCCTTCCTGCCTCTTGCCAAGCCCCCTCCTCCTGCCCACGGAGAGAAAGTGGCCTCTTCTTCTCCTGCCAGGGACACCTGAGTGGTCCCTGACATTCTCTGGCTCCCAGAGCTGGGTCTGAGGAGTCACAGCCCTGGGGACCATCGTGAGGTTGTCCAAAGTCATTAGGGTGCGTGGGAAAGTAAAAGGAGACAAGAGACTGAAGCGGTCTGTGCGGTGGGGGCTGGGAAGTAGACCAGAAAGAGAAACTGCGCTTTCTTTTTCCAGGCCAAAGCAGACTGCTTCTTAATGGATATGATGCAACATTGCTCACCCTACAGATTCTTATCGCATCCACCCTATGAGTGCCCTGATGTTATAATATAAACAGCTTGGTCTGGATGAAGCCCTTGAAAACTAATCTTGCCTGCTCTCCTCAGTAGCAGTTTTAAAACACGGTCCCCAAACTCATCAACCCTCCTCTT
Organism: Bubalus kerabau; assembly: GCF_029407905.1. NCBI lineage: Eukaryota > Metazoa > Chordata > Mammalia > Artiodactyla > Bovidae > Bubalus > Bubalus kerabau. The sequence goes on from NC_073626.1 coordinate 158,631,568, forward strand.
CCTGAGAAGCAGGATCTGTCTCCCTTCCCCTTGAATCTGGCCTTGTGACTATTTGGCAAATGAATACAGTAGACGAGGCGCTGTGCCCATATCTGGGTCCAGGTCTTCAGAAATTGGCAGCTGCCACTTCCTGTCTCCTGGGACGCTGGTTCTTGGAAGCCAGCCACTGTGCCAACGGGAAGCCAAAGCAGTCTGTGAAGAGGAGAGACCCACGTGGGAGGAACCGATGCTCTGAGCCCGTGGCCCAGACTGAACACCCAGTGCCAAGGTGCCCGCCCTGTGAGCGAGCCGTCCTGGAGCCCCCAGTCCAGCCAGTCCAGCCAACAGTGAGGAGCAGGGGTCAGCTGCCCCCATCAGGCCTCGCCCAAATTGAGGGTACCTGAGCATGATAAAGCTTGTTGCTCTTACAGCCACTAAGTTGTGGGGTGGTTTGTTGTCGGGCAATAGAACACTAGTGTTCCTGGTGCTGGGGAGCAAGCCCCTCAAATCCTTCTAGACAATCAACCTTCTTGCTTCTACTTTTTCAAAAAAAAAACAGCTGCCACCCCAAGCATCCTGTCGACTCCCCTTTCTTTGGAAAAAACTCAGCTCATCTTTCTAAATAAAGATGGTGATTTGCAGGAATTTTATTCCCAGAAGCCCACTCTCCCACCCTTCTCATTCTATTCCTCCCTCACGAGCCCCACGTCCCACCTCCTCTTATTTTTCCTCTTCCACCCTCCCAGCAGATGCCTTATCCTCAGCCTAGGGTTCCTGCAATAACCCCAAGAGATTAAGGTGGGAATCTCCTCGGTGGTTCTCTGTGTTTGTGTATGTGTGTGTGCGTGCATGTGCGTGCACACGTATGTATTGGAAAAATTCCTTGGAGAAGGAAATGGCAACCCACTCTAGTATTCTTGCCTGAAGAATCCCATGGACAGAGGAGCCTGGCAGGTTACATCCATGGGGTCACAAAGAGTCGGACATGACTGAGCACACACACACATGTGTAGGCAGGAGTCGGTGCACGTTTGTACGTGTGTAGGTGCATATGGAGTATGGTGTTACAAACATCGGAGGTAAGTAGCAGGTAGTAAAGGAGCTGATCATTTTGATCACTGATGGTTTTGGTGGGTCTGTTAGAAACCACCCATTCTTTTAAAACGATACTTAAAAGTGCAAACCAACCCTTTGTGGTGATCCCATTCTGCATTTTTCAAATTTTCTATTAAGCCAATGACATGGATTACGTGTATAATGAAGGAAATAAAACTCACTTTTAATTTCAACACTCAAAATTGACCAGAATTTATATTCTGGTGAATTTCCTTCCAGCCTTTTGTCTACTCAATATCTATTGAATATTTGATATCATGCCATGAATACAGTTTGTGTTCTGACTTTTCACTGTACTTTCTATTTTAAGAGTCTCTCTCTCTCTCACTAACTATTTTCCCAAACCTGTTTTGTTTTTGCTCCAGTGTATTTTTTTTTTCCTTTTTAAAAAATTGAGGTATAGTGTGTGTGTGTGTGTGCTCAGTCGCTCAGTCCTGTCCGTGGGATTTCCCAGGCAAGAATACTTAAGTGAGTTGCCATTTCCTCTTGCAAGGGATCTTCCTGGCCCAGGGATCAAACCCATGTCTCCTGCATCTCCTGCACTGCAGGCAGATTCTTTACCTGTTGAGCCACCTGGGAAGCCTGAGGTACAGTTGATTCCACTACTGAAGGCTGCACGCCCTGGAACCCATACTCCACAACAAGAGAGGCCACTGCAATGAGACAGAAGCCTGCACACCACAATCAGAGATTAACCCCTGCTTGCTGCAACTGGAGAAAAGCCCGTGCAGCAACAAAGACCCAGCACAACAACAAAAAAAGGAGCTGGGCTCTGGGAGGTTAGATAACCTATGGGAATCAGACAGCTGGTAAGGGGACAGCCTGGATATGAGCCCAGAGCTGTCCAGCTCCAGAGCCAGGCGCCTGAACTGCCCACCTAGCCCATCATAGTAAGATAGGGAGAAGCCATGGCTTTGGCCCTCCCCACCTCTCCCTTCTTCCCTGTTTCAATTCACTCTGTCTCCCTCTGAATAGAAGGGACTGAGATGAAGCCTTAAGGAATCCTTTCCAACTGTCACAAGATATAGAACAGCATCGCCCAGAAGTTACTGAACCTCTTTCCCTGCAAAATCTCTGCATCCCAGTGGAAGCCTCCTACCCACAGCCCTGCCTGGATTCATAATATTATATACATTATATATAATATTGTATATAATATACAATTATATAATATTATATAAGTTTCAGGTGTACAACATAGTGATTCACAATTTTTAAAGGTTATACTTCACTTACAGTTATTATAAAATAGTGGATGTATTCTCTGTGCTGTACAATATATCCCTGTAGCTTATTTATTTTATACATAGTAGTTTTTACCTCTTGATTCCCTACCCTTGATATTATCCTTCCCCTCTTCTCTCTCCCTATTTTCTCACTAGTTTGTTCTCTAAATTTGTGAGTCTGTGTATTTTTTGTTATATTCACTAGTTTGTTGTGTTTTTTAGATTCCACATATACATGATATCGTTTGGTATTTTTCTTTCTTTGTCTGACTTATTTCCCCAAACATAATACCCTCCAAGTCCATCCATGTTGTTGAAAATGGTGGAATTTCATTCTTTTTATGGCTGAGTAATATTCCATTGTATATATACACCATATCTTCTTTATCTATTCATCTGTTGATGGATCCTTATGTTGCTTCCATATCTTGACTAGTGTAAGTCATACTTTTATGAACTTTGGGGTGCACCAGACCTAATTTTTAGTGGCTAGATAATGTCCTAGCATAAATAAATAAATACTATTATTTAATTTGTTCAGCCTTTACTTGACTTTTAGCTTATTTTTATATATCATATCATATGTGTATCACAATCTAAATGTCAAATAATTATGTCAGGGATGTGTGTGTATACACACATACATCTCATATGCTTAAACATAAATCTCTAAATCTTTGAACCTTTTAGATCTTCAAATATTTTTACTTTGATTCCCAGAAGTCAAGTTCCAGGTAGAACACTATAAACATTGGTGAGGCTTCTGATATGCAGTACAAAAAGGCAGAAACCATCCCTTCTGAAATTTCTGCTTGGCTTCAGGAACTGTCTTCTCACTGTTGGGCATCTCTTATTCTTTTATTTCCAAGAGAGGACCAGGGAGGGTGAACCCAAGGAAAGAAAAGACCAGGTGAAGATATGCGAGAAAGTATGTAGAAAAAACGACAGAGTTTTGGAACTCTGTTCTAAAGTATAGCAGGAAAAACTCCTTAGCTTATTTTATGAATATTTGAATAGCTTGGAAGAGAGTTTGCTTGCCCAACTTAATATGAGGAAGGAAGAAAAGGGAACTAACAACAGTCACATGCGTAGATGCCTTCCATCCGTTACCTCATTTCATCCTTCAGATCAGATCAGATCAGTCGCTCAGTCGTGTCCGACTCTTTGTGACCCCATGAATCGCAGCACACCAGGCCTCCCTGTCCATCACCAACTCCCGGAGTTCACTCAGACTCACGTCCATCGGGTCAGTGATGCCATCCAGCCATCTCATCCTCTGTTGTCCCCTTCTCCTCTTGCCCCCAATCCCTCCCAGCATCAGAGTCTTTTCCAGTGAGTCAACTCTTCGCATGAGGTGGCCAAAGTACTGGAGTTTCAGCTTTAGCATCATTCCTTCCAAAGAAATCCCAGGGCTAATCTCCTTCAGAATGGACTGGTTGGATCTCCTTGCAGTCCAAGGGACTCTCAAGAGTCTTCTCCAACACCACAGTTCAAAAGCATCAATTCTTCGGCGCTCAGCCTTCTTCACAGTCCAACTCTCACATCCATACATGACCACAGGAAAAAACATAGTCTTGACTAGACGAACCTTTGTTGGCAAAGTAATGTCTCTGCTTTTGAATATGCTATTGAGGTTGGTCATAACTTTCCTTCCAAGGAGTAAGCGTCTTTTAATTTCATGGCTGCAGTCACCAATTGAACGAGGATCCTAAGTTATTATTCCAATTTCATGGATTAAGAAACTGGGCTCTGGGGGGCTTCCCTGGTGGCTCATTGGTAAAGAATCTGCCTGCCAATGCAGGAGACACTCCCCACCAATGCAGTTCAATCCTTGGTCCAGGAAGATCCCACATGCTGTGGAGCAACTAAGCCTGAGCACCACAACTACTGAGCCCTGGAGCCAAAACTACTGGGCCCACATCCCGTGACTACTGAAGGCTGCACACCCTGGAACCCATACTCCACAACAAGAGAGGCCACTGCAATAAGAAAGAAGCCTACACACCACAATCAGAGATTAACCCCTGCTTGCTGCAACTGGAGAAAAGCCCGTGCAGCAACAAAGACCCAGCACAACAACAAAAAAAGGAGCTGGGCTCTGGGAGGTTAGATAACCTATGGGAATCAGACAGCTGGTAAGGGGACAGCCTGGATATGAGCCCAGGGCTGTCCAGCTCCAGAGCCAGGCACCTGAACTGCCCACCTAGCCCATCATAGTAAGATAGGGAGAAGCCATGGCTTTGGCCCTCCCCTCCTCTCCCTTCTTCCCTGTTCCAATTCACTCTTTCTCCCTCTGAATAGAAGGGACTGAGATGAAGCCTTAAGGAATCCTTTCCAACTGTCACAAGATATAGGACAGCATCGCTCAGAAGTTACTGAACCTCTTTCCCTGCAAAATCTCTGCATCCCAGTGAAAGCCTCCTACCCACAGCCCTGCCTGGACAGCCTCTGGAGGACACTGCCAGGCGGGAATTTCAGGAGTTGCTGGGGAGCCCTCTGTGGCTCTTTTGACCTGCATTCTTCCAGCACATGTTGTCTAGGAGCAAAGAGAGGAGGGAGGGCGTTGCTAGCAGGGAAGCCACAGGGAGTCGGGCAGATCAAGGAGTATTAATAATGTGGCCACCGGCTGCTAGGCCTGCCCACAGGGTCTGTCACAGGGGAGGGGCCCTGAGGGTAGCTGAGGGTAGAGGGGTGTGTGGGGCGCCTGAACCCTATGTATAAACCCTGGCATGCGCAGAAGGATTGCCCCTTAATCAGAGCTTTTGTCCAAACCCTTACTCTCCCCGCCAGTAAATTGCATCTCTTACCCCTTCAGATTTCCTTTGCAAGATTTGTCCTCCAGGGAGCCACCTCAGATGGACCCCATGTGGCTCTGTTTAGATGCCTCATTCCATTTGGGTAATTTCATCTGGAGAAGGACATTCGAACTATTTAAAAACAGTAAGAATGAGTTCAGGCAGTAAAGAATCTGCCTCCTATGCAAGACTGCCTACAATGCAGGAGACCCGAGTTCAGTCCCTGGGTATGCAAGATCCTCTGGAGAAGGAAATGGCTACCCACTCCAGAATTCTTGCCTGGAAAAGTCCATGGACAGAGGAGCCTGGCGGGCTACAGCCCATGGGGTCACAAGAGTCGGACACAACTTAGTGACTAAACCACCACCAAGAATGAGTTTAGTCCTAGACCAGTTTAGTGACTGGTCCTGTGACCAGTTTAGTCACAGATGGCCAGCTCCAAAGGCAGGGGTCCACTCTCTGAGGACCTCTGGTGGGGCAAACATTAAGTCTTTTGTTACTGGACCTGAGGGAGATATGAAGTTGCTGGGAGAGAGAGTACTGCGGCCTGAGACACTAGTGGGGCTCAGGGCATTGGCTGTTTACCACGTGGTACAGGACGTTTTTGATATTTTGAGAACTGGTATGGTTGTGCCTGTGTATACAGGTATGGCTTAGATGGGAGACAATGAAACCCTGTCTATGGTTCCTTAGGGTCATTGCAAATGAGTCTTTCCTGACCCCTCTTCCCCTTAGGTTCCTCCTCCAGTGCATCAGAGCCCAACAATGGTTTCTGGAGTCATGTTCCTGCAGTTGCAATATTCTAGCTCATCAGAGATGAGCATAACATGGACCAAAGCTCCACAAGTGGAGATTCCTCTGCCTCGGTCTCCTCCGTGGTGTCTGCACTCACAGGTGCCTCCCTCATGGCAAGCACCCAACCAAGGTGCTTGGGAAAACATTTGGTTTGGGGTGGGTTAAATAAGTTTTAAATTCCCATCTGGGGCTCTAAGTCAAGACCCACAATCCTCAAGGACAATGTGACCAGCCAGCTGGCTCTCCCCCCCAGCAGATTCAGCTGGTCCTTTCTAGGTGGCAGGAACCGACCTGAAATTCCAGAAGCCAGGCTTTCGGTCCTGGCTCCAGCATCACCAGCTCCATGGCCCCTGAGTACAAATTTCCTGTCTCTGGGCTTCATTTCCCTCCTCCTCAAAACAGATCTGGAAAAGCTGATCTCCAAGCCTGTACAATCCACAAGAATATGACTCCATGTTTCTCTTTCATTTGCTGCAGCAATGGAGCATCCATTATGGTTAAGGAAGTAGGCTGGGGAAGCAGATGGTCTGGGTTCAATGCTGGTTCAGTTGCTTTTATACCATCAGTCAGTTCAGTTCAGTCGCTCAGTCATGTCCAACTCTTTGTGACCCCATGAATCGCAGCACGCCAGGCCTCCCTGTCCATTACCAACTCCCAGAGTTCACTCAAACTCATGTCCATCAAGTCGGTGATGCCATCCAGCCATCTCATCCTCTGTCGTCCCCTTCTCCTCTTGCCCCCAATCCCTCCCAGCATCAGAGTCTTTTCCAATGAGTCAACTCTTCACATGGGGTGGCCAAAGTACTGGAGTTTCAGCTTTAGCATCATTCCTTCCAAAGAAATCCCAGGGCTGATCTCCTTCAGAATGGACTGGTTGGATCTCCTTGCAGTCCAAGGGACTCTCAAGAGTCTTCTCCAACACCACAGTTCAAAAGCATCAATTCTTCGGCGCTCAGCCTTCTTCACAGTCCAACTCTCACATCCATCCATGACCACAGGAAAAGCCATAGCCTTGACTAGACGAACCTTTGTTGGCAAAGTAATGTCTCTGCTTTTGAATATGCTATCTAGGTTGCCATAAGCCTTGGTAAAATAGGAGGGTACTTGGGTGGGTGAAATAACACCATACAGTTTTTAGAATACTTGGTTCTTAGTAAACTCTCAATAAACATTGTCCATTTTTGCTGCCTCTGGTTAAATGTAGGTTTCATCATGGCTGGGTCTCACCTCTCCCTTATTAACTGATACCCAAAGTGCCATATTCTAAGCCACAATTGATTAACTCTGTGAGCAGTTTACTACCAGGATGTCTGTCCTGTATCGAAGGAGCAGAACTAACACATACTGAGGTTTTACTCTGGGCCAGACCCTGTACCAGACACTTAATAAAATAAATACTTTCCCATTTTGTCTTCTCAACAGTGGCAAGAGCTAAGGATTATTTCCCCCCGTCCCATTTTATTTTAAGGAAATGGAGGCTCAAAAAGATGAAAGCCACAGCACTAATAGCAATTGTAGATTCAGACCCAGTTCGTGGGGGGCTCCAAGCCCATGTCAGGGGAAACAGAAGGAACTCTTCTGGAAAGACAGTTCCGTATCAGCCCAAGCTCTTCTGAGGCAGAAAGCTGAACACCTGCCTATAGAGAAGAAAGCTGTCTTGTTAGGGGTTGGGGGTGGGAGGTAAGCATTTCCTCTAAAGCCAACTCTCTCCCCGTGAGCCAGGCTGAAAGATCAAAACTGCCAAGGAAGATGAAAGAATCTAGTTGAAGTCCTCCACCCTGAGAAGAGGAAGAAAGAGAGAGAGAAAGGAAAGAAAGAAAAGAACAGAGGGAGGTGGGAGGGAACAATCAGAACAATCCTCGACAAATATTTTCTGTTAATAAATTCCATTTTGCTTCTAAAATGTTTGCCAACTATCTAAGCAGGAAAAATTTTTCACATACCAGGGCAAACCGTCGCCGAAATGCCTCTCCAGTTGGCCTGCCCGCAGCCCCTGTTTCCATAACCTCCCAGGAGGCAGCCTCTCACGGACTCCATGAAGATTTGGGTGTTCGCTCGTCCCAGCTTGGAGAGATGGTACTGGGGAGGCCAGCAGGTCTTCATGTGTCCCCAGCTCTCCTCTCCTTTCCCTTTCTTCCCTCTTTTCCTCTGTCTTCTGCCCTCTTCTTCTCTCATCTTCTCCCATCTCCTCCCTTCCCTTCCTCTCTGTCACTCTCTGAACCACAGCATGGAAAGCTTCTGCCTCACGGCTCTCCTGCTTCCCTTCCAGGCTCATCCACCTTCTCCAGTCACAACCATCTCTCTCCTGCCCCCTCTTCCCCTGGTTCTCCTTCCTCCTCCCAAGCTTGGTTTTACTGGGTTTGGAGGGAGGAGGTTCTCAAACCCTTAGTCATCTTCTGACACCTTCAATGCTCTGCCTTCATCCTTTCAAAGGAGTCAACAAATTCTACTGCGGGCCTACTGATGACTTCTGTTTTTGAAAAATGCATCAGGTCTCAACATGAGATTTGGAGAAAATTCTAGCTAGCGCCATGGACTTGTTAATTTTCTTTTACAGTAAGTCCCCTACATACAAATGAGTTCCATTCTGAGAGTGTGCTGTTAAGTCCAATAACAGCCTAGGTATCCAACTAACAGAGTTGGTGATATAGTACTGTACTGTGATAGGTTTATAATAGTTTTCACACAAATGATACATAAAAAACAAACACACAAAATAGGAAACCTTTTTTAATCATCAGTCCAGTACCTTGAAGAGCACAGTAGTACAGTATAGCCGTTGCCATACAAGGGCTGGCATCGAGTGAACAGGCAACATGACTTACTGACTGGAGGAACGAGAGGAGGTGGGAGATGGTCGAGCTGAAGGATCGTCAGCAACAGAAGACGGAGGGCAGGATGCAGTTTCACTCACCTGATTGCATTGATGGCATGGGTTCTGGTTCCCTGCTGGGTTCAATTCTATCTGCCATTTTGCTTCTGGACATGCTGGACTTGAAATAAAGATACTGAACTATTGTACTTTATACAGTGCTATACAGCGAAGTACACAAAAGCACAACCACGTGTAGAGAATGCATGCACGTGACAATGTATGTCAGACATGTGGACTAACTTACATGACTGGACATGTGAATGCACGTAGACATCTTTGAAAGTTTACAACTTGTAGGCTCATATGTAGGGGACTTACTGTATTGAATTTGCTTAGGGATGAGATTTCTTGAAGATCCTATGGGTAGATTTGTGCCAAAACATACCGCTCAGGGACTCCTGAAAACATCTGGGGAATATCTGAATGAAAACAGAAGGCATTTGTCAACATCAGTCTGCCAAGCTGGGGAGCAAATGTGGATCTAGTTAAAACTAAAATGAGGCCAGAGGGTTGATTATCTTTTCCCCTGATGGACCATCTTTCTATCTTCGTCTCAACTTTTCCCTTCCTGGAATAGAGAGTCTGGCTTCCACAATATTGTTCTCACTCCGGCCAGTGAGGAGAGCGGCATCTAACCAGCTCCTTGTCTCAGAAGAAAATATGTTCGCTCTCCTTCAGTCTGACCTTGGTGTTGAGTTTCTCTTAGTTTTCCCTCTAGTGTACTTTGGAGACTTTTTTAGGGAGCCTGGTGGCTTCTTACTTGATTAGGTCATAAAAATTAGGGCCTTTGGGTAAGCAGGACCTTTCTGAGGCCACTGTACCCAAGGACTAGCCTCTATTTAGAATAACTCTTCCTTCCCCTCTTCCTTCCTTTAGCAACTATTTACTGGTACTACATTCTAAGACACAGTGATAAGTAAGACAGATTCTTGTCTTGCTTGAACTTAAGGTCTGGCAGAAGAGAAGATACAAGACATCAATATGGCTCAGTTAGTGTAGTGTAGCAAGTGTGGCAAGAGCCATCGTTAGTCTTTCTGATACCATGTTTTGTCCCTTGCAATCAAAAGATTCATTTTAGGGACTTCCTTGGTGATCCAGTAGCTAAGACTCCACACTCCCAGTGCAGGGGACCCAGGTCTGACCCCTGGTCAGGGAAATAGAAATTGCATATGCTACAACTAAGAGTTCACATCTGAGACTAAGACCCAGTGCAGCCAAATAAATAAATAATTATAAAAGCTTCATTTTAACACCAGACTTTTGACCCTGCAATTCTACTGCTAGAATTTATTCTTATTTATGTGTGAGATACCACTTGCATATGATTATTTGTTATGGAATTGTTTATAATAGCAAATAATTAGAAATATCCCCGAAGTCCATCAGGATAAATACGCTATGACATATCCATAGAAAGGAATTCTATCCAGCAGTTAAAAAACAAAAACAATCCCAACCAAACCAAACAAACAAAAACAACAGAAAAAGCAATGAGAAAGCTCTTTTTTCAGAGATATTAACTAATCTCCAAGAGACAATGTTAAGAGAAAATGCAAGGTAAACAGCAGGAAGTTTAGTGAGTTATTATAAAGAAAGGAAGTTTCTTGAGTTATCATAGAAGTTTAGTTACCTTCATAGAAGTTTAGATAACTTCCTTGAGTTATCAAAGGAAGTTTAGTAAGTTATCATAAAGACAAGGAAAACAGAGTATGAGTACATATGTGTGTGTGTGTGTTTGGTTGTCTGTGTACAGAATATCTCTGGAAGGCTATAAGAGAGGGGAGCTATTTGGCTGTGGGATAGAACTTGAAAGGAGACTTTTCACTGTATCCCCGTTGGTACTTCCAGGCTTTAAAATCTGTGGATACAGTACTTCTACTATTTAAACTTTACTTTTAAAAAAGAACAGTAAGGGGAGGTGGGCAAACAGAAGCATTGTGTGTGCTCAGTCACGCAGTCATGTCTGATTCTTTGCGACGCCGTGGACTGCAGCCCGCCAGGCTCCTCTGTCCATGGGATTTTCCAGGCAAGAGTACTGGGTGGGGGTGGGGTTTGCCGTTTCCTTCTCCATGGGATCTTCCTGGCCCAGGGATTGAATTCTCCCTTGTCTGCTGCATTGGTAGGTGGATTCGTTACCTCTCAGTCACCGAAGCACGGATGCCTTTTTAAGGCAGTCATGGTGCTTTATGCATTATTGGCATGAGGAGACAGATGCAGGTTTAATATTGCCAGATCTTCCCATTTTTTCATTGTTCTGCACTTTTTTAGTAAACTGTATTTCAGTACACATAGATAGATCTGCCCCATTGTTTTGATGGCTTCACTGTAAATATTTCATAATGCTGTCCTTGCCAATAATCATATCTGATGACTCTAACAGTGAAATTGATTACATCATTTGGTTAGTTATGATGTGGCAGTAGACATATTATCGTTCCAGTGGGAGCGCTCTTGGCGTGATGAGCATCCCTAGATCCTTCAGCCTCACAGAGGATTGTGTAACTCCCCTTGGTGGCTGGTCACAGATAGAACAGACAGCTCTTCCTCCTTCCATCTCATCTGAATCTCTTCTGTAAACATTGTAAGGTGTTTACATCTTGTAAACACTGTAAGAATGTCTATAAAATACGAGTTGGCAGACTTTCCTGATATAATGTATTGGACAGAACAGTTAGTCCTGGTTCTACCTGATGGTGTGATTTTAGGGAAAAAAAAAACCTCTTAGTTTTCCAGGATCATACTGTTTCTTTTCTCATAATGGCATCCAGAGCTGCTCTTAGGTCCCTCTCAGGACTATCGCAAGGGGAGACCCCACAGGTGAGAGCCATTTGGGTACCTTGAGAAAGACACTATAGGAATCCAGGAAGTTGTTTTCATAGTTCAGTTCAGTTCAGTCGCTCAGTCATGTCCGACTCTTTGTGACCCCATGAACCGCAGCACGCCTGGCCTCCCTGTCCATCACCAACTCCCGGAGTTCACTCAGACTCATGTCCATTGAGTCAGTGATGCCATCCAGCCATCTCATCTCATCTCATCCTCTGTCATCCCCTTTTCCTCCTGCCCCCAATCTTTCCCAGCATTAGGGTCTTTTCCAATGAGTCAGCTCTTCACATCCGGTGGCTAAAGGATTGGAGTTTCAGATTCAACATCAGTCCTTCCAATGAACACCCAGGACTGGTCTCCTTTAGGATGGACTGGTTGGATCTCCTTGCAGTCCAAGGGACTCTCAAGAGTCTTCTCCAACACCACAGTTCAAAAGCATCAATTCTTTGGCACTCAGCTTTCTTTATAGTCCAACTCTCACATCCATACACGACTACTGGAAAAACCATAGCCTTGGCTAGATGGACCTTTGTTGAAAAAGTAATGTCTCTGCTTTTTAATATGCTTTCTAGGTTAGTCATAACTTTCCTTCCAAGGAGTAAGCGTCTTTTAATTTCATGGCTGCAATCACCATCTGCAGTGATTCTGGAGCCCAGAAAAATAAAGTCTGACACTGTTTCCACTGTTTCCCCATCTATTTCCCATGAAGTGATGGGACCGGATGCCATGATCTTCGTTTTCTGAATGTTGAGCTTTAAGCCAACTTTTTCACTCTCCTCTTTCACTTTCATCAAGAGGCTCTTTAGTTCTTCTTCACTTTCTGCCATAAGGGTGGTGTCATCTGCATATCTGAGGTTATTGATATTTTTCCCGGCAATCTTGATTCCAGCTTGTGCTTCCTCCAGCCCAGTGTTTCTCATGATGTACTCTACATATAAGTTAAATAAGTAGGGTGACAATATACCATCATTTCATGAGAGTCCCTTGGACTGCAAGGAGATCCAACCAGTCTATCCTAGAGGAGATTAGTCCTGGGTATTCATTGGAAGGACTGATGTTGAAACGGGAACTCCAATACTTTGGCCACCTGATATGAAGAGCTGACTCATTGGAAAAGACCCTGATGCTGGGAAAGATTGAGGGCAGGAGGAGAAGGGGACGACAGAGGATGAGATGGTTGGATGGCATCACTGACTCAAGGGACATGGGTTTGGGTGGACTCCGGGATTTGGTGATGGACAGGGAGGCCAGGCGTGCTGTGGTTCATGGGGTCGCAAAGAGTTGGACAGGACTGAGCAACTGAACTGAACTGAACTGAACTGAAAGAGCCTATTTGAGTGTACCTTCTCTGTACAAGTCCCCACATGATCATCTCAGCAACCCTCTCAGGTGGGTATTACTATCTCCAGTTTAGGTGGGAAACTGAACTCAGAAAATTTTAAAACTTGCAAAAAACCTTTCCAGTTCTTCCAATTTTTAAGAGAAACTGGAAATAATCATTGAATTTGAGGAATCTCCCACCAATTTAAAAAAACAAAACAAAAGCAAGGGCTCAATCGTGTCTGATTCTTCATGACCCTGTGGACTATAGCCTGCCAGATTCCTCTGTCCATGGGATTTTTCCAGGCAAGAATACTGGAGTAGGTTGTCATTTCCTCCTCCAGGGGATCCTCCCAACCCAGGGATTGAACCCAGGTCTCTTGCATCTGCTGCATTGGCGGGTAAATTCTTTACTACTAGTGCCGCCTGAGAAGCCCCTCCACCAATTAAGAAATGTTGGTTTAAAAAAAGGAAAAAAAAAAAAAACAGGTTAAATGAGGCTGGTCCATGACCAGTGTTCAGCCTGAGCCCATCAGTGTGGGGTCCTGGGGTAGGGACTCCAGGATCCCTTAGGAAGCTATTATCTTTATTTGGGAGAGAGGGGCTGAGGGCTGCCTAGGGCAGGGGCAGTGGGTTGGCAGAGCAGGGGCAGATGGAGTAGAGCCCAAATGTATGGGGATGGGGGAGGGAAAGGCAACATGATTTGCTGACAGTTGGCCCTGGGAATAAGGGAGAAAGAAAGGTGGCAAGAGACCTTGGATTTTCAAGCCTGCGTAGTGTGTAAAATGGAGTGATGTGTAGGTAAAATGGAGGGAGAATGACTCTGAAATCAGGGAGAGCTGGGTTCTCATCCCTTCTCCACCATTGGGGGTAAAATTTGGCCTGGTGGGCTGCCGTCTATGGGGTCACACAGAGTCGGACATGACTGAAGTGACTTAGCATAGCATAGCATAGCATCATTAAACATAGATACCTTAGAGGTGGGTACCAAGTAACAAAACTCATGTGAACTGCTTATGGTGCTCAAAATATTAGTTGTTACAAACATTTGCCTTCATTTTCTCTCCTCCTGTGTTTCTTCTGGTCTTTGTGGGCCTGGTGGAGCTAACTCAAGAGGGTGTCTTAGGAAGATCAGGTCTGAGAACGATGGGTGAACTCTATTGACTATGGTAATAATTTCAGGGTGGTCACATGATCAGAAGCCAGTTAGAGCCAGTTGGAATTGGGCTGGAGGTGAGGTGAGGGCTTGACTGCTTGACTGTCTTGCAACCCCAGAGAACAGGAACCAAACAGAGTTAGCAGAGCTGAGAGATGGATGAGGAGAGAGAAGTTGGGGCCTGGGGAAATACTTAATGTCTCCTCATCATGCCTCAGCTCCACACAGCAGTTTTCAGCTCACATCTGAACCAACACCTTCCTTTTTTGTCTCAAATAAATACATCTGAACAAACAAATAAACAAACATAAATTTCCATGTACAGAGGACAGGAAGCTGCTAGGCAGACCCCTTGACATTTGATGTCATAGTGTCTTGGAACCCACTGGCCTCCTAATTCCCAGGAGGTTTGTTGCAGGGAGTGGGAGCAGTTGGTGACTGCTGAGAGTCTCCATTCTCGCCAACACACCAGCAACAGCATCGCAAGAGGCTTGCAGATTAGTGAAAACTGAGACACACAGTCAACTGTGAGTCAGAGGTGACACAAGGAAGGTGAAGAGAGTGCAGACAGACAGACAGACAGACAGAGCGGGAGTGAGACATGAGAGAAAGGCAGGAGCAGTCTTGCTCTTTTAGATTCCTGTGCAAGGATGCTCTGGGGGGAGGCCTGGGATTCTCTGGGCCTGAAGCATGCAGATCACCTCCCAGCATCCATGCCCCTTGTCACGTAGGCCCTGTGAGTGCTAAAACAATACCGCCCAAGATATGACTCCCTCAGAGAGAAATCAAAGGGTGGAGGCAGGAGAAGGTAAGGCCTGAAATGCCCCCTGAGTGATAACCTGGTAAAGGGTGTGTTTCATGGGTGTGAATGCCTGTCTTCCATCTGAACAGTTAAGGGTGTGGTCCACCTTCTGTTTATCTCAGTAACCTGCAGAGGAACCCAGATAGTGCCGGGTGTATAGGCGTTCCACGCAGAAACAAACTGGGAGACTTCAGTAAACCCTGTCTTCTCAGGTGGCTCAGTGGTAAAGAATCTGCCTGCCAATGCAGAAGATGCAGGTTCAGTCCCTGGGTCGGGAAGATACCCTGGAGGAGGAAATGACAACCCACCCAGTATTCTTGCCTGGGAAATTCCCATGGACAGAGGAGCCTGGTGGGCTACAGTCCGTGGGGTTGCAAAAGACTCAGACATGACTTAGCGACTAAACAATAACAACAACAACCTCTTCTCAGAGGAGGAGCTAAGCAAGAAGGTAAAACTGGGGCTGAGTTCCTGGGGCACGTCCTGGTATAAAGAACAGTGTGTGGACTGAGGTCCTTTGGAGAAATGTCAGTGGGCTGGGAGTGCTGACAGGGGCCAGGGGTTAGTTTCTCTGACGTGGGATCTCTTGCCAGCTTTCACTAGAACTGCAGCGGACACAAGGGAGCAAGCCTAGAGGTCAAAGGGTCATGTTTGGAGGAGCAACATAGTGAGACCTTACTGGCACTTCAGCCCAGCTTCCTTGCCTTCCAGCACCAACAAGCATGAACGTCTTGTCTGAGCCCTTTTCATCATTGTCTGGGCTATCACACTTATGAGTGGTTCCTGCATCACAGCCTTTAAATGGTCTGCCCTCACTCCCCTCCCAGTGAGGGGCCTGGACAGCAATCTTTGTATCACAGTGGATATGATGGGGTGAGCAGGAATGAGTGGCTGTCACATACCTCAGACCTACTTTGGGCAAAAAAAAAAAAAAGGAAATTTCATTTCCTTCTAAAAGAATGGGAGAAAAATGGCTGCTGGGATATCAGGGTGGGAAGATTTAAAGTCTTCCAGGGAAAATTAACTCCTGCACTCTAGCCCTCACATTATCATTGATTAGCAGGTGGCTCTTGAGCAATTCAAATCAATGTATCCATCCATTCAACATTGAGTGATGGCCTTGTATCAAGTTCCATGGTTTGCACTGGGGACATAAAGCTGACTATGGAATATTTTCTACCTGAACAGACTATATGGGAAGACAGAGCGACCATCACAACAATTAATTATATTGCAAGGTGGTGCTTGCCGGGTGGGGGAGACCCAGATGCCATGGAGCCCAGCAGAGGGTCACCTTCTGTGGGCTTGCTTTGTCATCTGTATGTTCAGTATGTGGTCCTACATCATAAAGGGAAGGGAAGGGGGCTTTGATGGGCCTGTAATGCTCTCATCCTGAGAAGGAGTATAGACCCAGTGCAAATTCTGAGCAGTATCTCAAACTCCAATGATCATTAGAATGAGAGCCTGATGGAGAGATTTTTTTTTTTTTTTTTGAGAGAGATTATTTTTAAAAGGCAGATTCTTAGGCCCAACCCTAGGAGTTCTGACTCAGTAGGTTTGCGGTAGGGTCTCAAAGTCTGCATTCTTAAGAAGTATCTAGGATTTATTCTGATGCAGATCATCTATGGTCCAAGTCTTATCTCTAAAGTCTGTGATGACTCCGATGGACTAAAATTTCCCCAAATCTGAGTCATTTACTTTGCGTGAGCAGAAGTGCCCATGATAGAGCTTGGATTTTAGCTTCTCCCTCAAGATATAGGCTTCAACTTTTTGAGACTAGCTGGTAAAAATCACCAAGCTGCCTGTCTGCTTAACAGAAAGCACGTCAATTCACGCAGTTAATCTTCACTTAGTTTGGGGAGAAAGTGTGAAAATAAAATATGGAATCTATTTTCCCATTACAAAAACACCTACACGTCCTAAATCAGAAAGTGGTGTAGAGTTATTGATGAAGAACACAGGCTCTGAAGCAGGTTGCCTAAGTTTCAATCTGAGCTTCCTCACTTACTAGCCGTGAGACCTTGGGCATGTTACTCATCTTCTCTGGGCCTCAATTTTCTTACATGGAAGTAAAACTGATAAAGCAGTATCCTACCTCCAGAGGTAGTACTTCAGTTAAATAAGTTAATATGTGTAAGCACTTAGCATGGTGCGTGGTGCTTACATACAAGAAATACTACCTGTTAATTAACAAGGCTGAGTGTACAAAAAGCCTCCAGGAGCCAGAAACCAAGAGGGGACTGAAAGTTAGAAAAGTAAGCACATGGGCTGTCCTTCGCAGTTACCACGGGGGTGGAGGAGTGATGCTGGTGTGACAGCCAGTTTTATTTACACAAGGGTTTGGGTTTTCATACTGTTCAGGGACAAGAAACAAGATCTTGAGCCTCTGGGAAGTCGAGTGTTGGCAAAACTTCCACATAAAGCCAAGAGCATGGAAGGACACCATCCTTTAAACAATTGTAGACCAGAAATAGTCAATCTCTAGCATTTAAAAAAATGGGAAGAACGCTTGTTTATGTTGAACTGAGCTCTAGGTCAGGAGGGGAAGATGTCTCCCTTAAGAATTCAAACCACTGGCATGAGTCTTTAGTGGGTTTGGGGTTTGAATAAATAGTTCCTGTACAACCTAGAAACCCCTGGGCTAAGAAATAACATGAAATTTGGTTTGGGCCAATGATACCACGTTAGAAGTAAACACTTTGATGATACCAGTTTCTCTAGATTAAATCCCTACTGAAGATGAGCTCACAATCTGAAATTACACAACACACAAGGAAAAACCATGAACCAGAATCCACAGATCCAACAAGCAATAGGGCTTGACTTCCCAGAACCTTAGATTACAGAATCATCCTAGGAGATCACAAGCTAACATGCTATTAAAATGACTAATAGCATAAAGTAAGGTTTCAAAATCATAATACATATCTAGGAAGTAAACAAAATAAGGCAGACCTAAAAGATAAAGCAAATATACATACATTTATATTAAGATATCATATATATATATTAGGATAGGTATAAAATTGCAAACAGTAAATATCTAGAAAGAATGACTGTTAATGACAGGTGGGTCAGTAACAGGATGTGAGAAGAGACTAGATTCTGTAGCTTTTAAATTATTTACAACAAGAAAAAATTATATATTTCTTGTTCAGTTAAAAATAAAAGCATTAAACCATTAATTAAAAAATAAAACAAATAGTACTTTTTTAAAAATTAAAAAAATGCTCATTAAAATTAAAAACTCAGTGAACAAACTAAGTAGCAGATTAGACATAGCTGAAGAAAGAAGGACTAACTTAGAGGTAAACCTAGGAAATTGTCCAGAGGGAGCCCAGAGATGGAAACTATGACATGGATATTAGGAGATACGGAGAAGAAAATGAGAGTCTCCCATATATCTAATACAAGTTCCAGAAGATAAAATGAGAGAATGGGGTAAGGCCATGTGAGAAGGGAAAATGCCTGAGAATTGATGAAAGATAAGAATATTTAGGGGGCTCCTCAGCTGTCTCAATGGTAAAGAACCTCCCTGCCAATGCAGGAAAACACAGAGACATGGGTTTGATCCCTGGGTTTGGAAGATCCCCTGAAGGAGGAAGTGGCAACCCACTCCAGTACTCTTGCCTGGAAAAATCCCATGGACAGGGGAGCCTGGTGGGCTACAGTTCATAGAGTCTCAAAGAGTTGGATACAACTGAGCATGCAGCACATGAAAATGTTTAGATTCAGGAATCACAACAAACCCCAAACCTGAGAAAGAAAAGCAACTATTCTTTAAGACACACAATAGCAAAACTGCAGAACACCAAAGGCAAATTTTACGTATACATATTAAAAAAAAACAAACAAACAAACAGCAAAGACCAAGTAAGAGCTATTGTAGTAGAGAGTGTCCGTGAGAAGCCATGAACACCATGTGCGCGTGTGTTTGTAGAACATGTATCCAAGTAGCGGAGCCTGCCTAACTTGGGAATGTGAGACAGACAGGGCAGAGACAAACTCTGAGATCAAGGATGACCTTGAAAGCAGGCAGAGGATTTGGAGTCGGTATCAAAGGCTGCAAGGAACTCTTGCCTTATCACAAGGACCCAAAGAGACCAAGAAAGTAAATGGACTTGTTAACTAAAAAGCATTTCCGAAGGATTGTTTTGCTGTGACTATGGTGTGGAAATGCAATTATTCTGGGACTCTTTGTTCCCAACTCCAAACTGCTGGGTTTTTGTTTTGTTTTTTTTTCTGCCCCCTTTTTTAAAAATAGCACAGAGAGGTTTTGCAACAATCTGAGGTGCTTTGAGCAAAGTGTTAAATTGATTCTGAATAACTGCTTGCTCTTTCATTCTGGATTAACCATTCTGGGTGCAGTGTTCACATTTTTCTCATGGAAATGACATAAATTTCCCTCCTTCCCTTCCCTCTCTATTGCTCTGTCAGAGTAGGTGGACCCCACTTGGAAAAGGTCTGGATTGGGTCAAACAAAGGGATATCCTTGAAAATCTTGATTTCACAAACAGGTTGGTAATTCTCTCTGGCCTTTAGCCTCTTGGCTTGTTGTTGACAAATGGAAAGTTGCTAAGCATTTGCCCAGAAAACCCTCATAAAGAATCATGCACAGCCTGCCAAGGAATGTGAATGAATTAGCCAAGGCTGGCCCCAGGGACATGAGGAGATGGGCTGAGTACCACTCAACTCACCCCATCACCTGCTAAGGAGCTTTTATCTCACTTGTGACATGCGGCCACAGCTGGCCCAGAAAGAGCTTATTCTTTGGACACATTTTTTATGGAGTGATGACTCTGTGAAAGTCACTGCACTCGATGTGCTGGAGACTCTATAGTGATTCAGACAAGATTCTTGCACTCTCAGGAGCTTAGAGTCTAGTGAGAGATGCAGATAACTCCTGGTGATGTAGCACTGAAAGTGTTATATGATGGGGGTGATATAGACATGGCAGGGGGAGATATAACTGAGGCTTGAGAGGAATGAGTAAAAATAGCTGAAAGAAGGGAATACAAGATATGTTCAGAGAAATGTTCATTGTTCAACATGTTTCACCAGAAAAAAGAGGTGAATGGTGAGAAAGTGTTGCTGGAAAGAGAGGTAGGAGCCAGACCAGAAAGAGTCTAGAAGTCACGGTCAGAGTAAGCCTTAATCTTGAGAACTCGGGGGGCCATCAAAGGATCTTATGCAGGAAAGCAACCTGATTCAATTTTATTCTTAGCTAGATCGCTCTGGCTGCTGTCTGGGGTTCCACCCGAAGGAGGAAGTGGGAACAGGTAAATCCATCAGGCAGCTATGTGCGGGGTTTGTAAGCAGAACCAGGTGACGGCAGTGGAGACGGGAGGAGAGAGGAGTCAAGTGATGCTTCCAGAGGAGCATTGATAGGGGTTGGTGGGCGAATAAGGATTTAGAGAGAGGATGCAAGGCAATATTCAGGTTTCTGGTTTGACCATCAGGCAGATAGATGACAGGAGGAAGAGCTCTGTTCCTGTGACCTCCTGGAAGTGAAAGAGGGAAGGGGGTGACACAACAGAGAGGCAGGACAGAGCTTTGACCTGAATGGAACAGAATGTCCTCAAGGAAACTCAGGGCCAGCGTCACGGATGCTCAGCCTGTGCAGTCTCATCAAGCCCCACAAGCAGAAGGGCTCTGGGCTTGATCCAATGCTCTGCTGGCCATCTTGAGATTTACAATAATTTTGTCTGTGAACTTAGGCCTCGGAGCCTGCTCATGAGCAGACAGGTCCATGCAACATGTGTGTCCTCCATTCCTCACTGCCCCATTCCCACAGAGTGTTTGGAATGCCCCAGGAGCTCTGAATTCCAGTGCGCACCAAGCGTGGCAGTTCAGTGAGATTCAAAATGAGTACAAGAGAAGTGTGTCATGAAAGCTGGGTGCTTTGAATCTCTTTGAACGCCAGAATTCCCTACTCCTGTTTCATATTAATAGGACTACCACTGACTAAGTTGAAAAACTGCTTTCCATTCAAATCAACTTGCCTTAAAAGCAGAAAGAAAGCAATGGCATTCTCAGGAACAGAACGACAGGGGATCTTTCTTAACTCCTATTACGTCTCTATATTAGTCAACCATTTATGCTGTAACAGGGCAATGGACAGGTTCTGTGTCTTTTGGGTCTTTTCTTGCTTATTAAATTGAAGGAAGAGAGTTTTGGTAGAATGTGCACATATCAAAACCACTTGAGTTAGTTTTGTGCAGTGCTTCCACTCTTTGGGTGAGAATGAAATACATATGCATGTGTGTGTATATGTGTGTGCTAGTCGCTCAGTCGTGTCTGACTCTGCGATCCCATGGACTGTAGTCCGCCAGGCTCCTCTGTTCATTGAATTCTCCAAGCAAGAGTACTGGAGTGGGTTGCCATTCCCTTCTCCAACATATACATGTACAAGCTACAAAATACAAATTGTGTAATTTCAGTGTTCTGCACATGAGCGAATGTTTTTATAGTTGCGTTTAAAACTGGCATTGCACAATATAAAAATGAACAGTAAAACTCATGTTAATAATTTAGAGTTTAAATTTTTTCTTGACTTGGAACAACATTTAATAGCCAATTAAAATACTATGACAGTGGGAATGCAAAATGGGACAGCCACTTTGGAAGACAGTTTGGTAGTTTCTTATAAAAATAAACAGTCTCTTAGCATGTGATCCAGCAGTCACACTCCTGGGTATTTATCCAAATGAGTAGAAAAGTTATGTCCACACAAAAGCACGAGTGTTTATAACAGCTTTATTCATATGGTCAAAATTTAAAGTGAACAAGATGTCCTTCAGTAGATAAATAGATAAATAAACTGTGTTATACTGTACATCCATACAATGAGATATGACAGCATTTTTTTTTAAGAGCTATCAAACCACTATAAGACATGGAGGTGTGAAAGGAAAATCAAAATGGAGTTCGTATTGCTAGGAGAGCTCTCTAAATGGAGTTGGCAGGCCAGTAAAAAGTGTGATTTATGCACGTCTCAGTCTGAATGGAATCTGACGTTTTGACCTAATGAAGTCATGCAGAACCTCTGCCAGAGACTCAAGATACTTATCGGACACTTACTCTAAAATAGTGTGTGACAGTCTGTCTATTTATGAGACCCGCTACCCTAAAACAGCTCATGAGTCCTTAAGGGCAAATATTTTCTGACTCATCAGAGTCAATCACAGTTCTCATCAGGCAACTTTTAACAACCTCATGGTTTTTTGTCTTTATAAGCCCCTGACTCTCTCTCTCTTCCCTGGAACACTTCTTGGAGTTAATCTCTGTCTCCCAAACTGCAAATCTTAAAACCTCCAAATAAGCTATTTTCTTATTTGCAGCCTCTTATGTTATTATTATTATTATTTTGGTTGACAGAGGAAACTTAAATGCATATTGCTTAGTGAAAGAAACCAGTCTGAAAAGGCTATATATTGTATAATTCCAACAATATGACTTCTGGAAAAGGCAAAACTATGGAGTCAGTAAAAAGAACAGTGGTTGCTGGGAGTCTGGGGTATGGAGGGAAGAGAGGGGGCACTTTGGGGCAGTGAGACTGTGCTGTATGATACTGTAATGATGGATACATGATATTAAGCATTTGTCAAAACTCAGAGAGCATACAACCCAAAGAGGGACCTCTAATGAAAGCTTTGGACTTTAGTTAATAATGTCAATATTGGTTCATTGATTGTAACAAATGTATCACACAAATCCAAGAGTAGAAGGGGGGTACTCTGTACCTTCTGCTCATTTTTTCTTTAAAAATTAATGTCTATTAATTTTAAAAATAAGGATAAAGAAACTTTGCTGTCATACTGACTTTGGGGATGAGGCTAAAGAGGTACAGGGTGGAGAAATTGACAAGTACTCTAGAAGGCTCCGCCGAGTGACCACTAATGGGTCTCTTTGCTTTGGCTTGGGTCCCCTTCTTTGTCAATGGGGAGTGGAGTCATCAAGAACCCAAACCTGTGTCAGCTTCTCCATCGGGTGCTGCCTGGACTTCAGGTGGGCTTTGCAGAACTGGCACTCAGCTGTCTTTGCTGATGGATTCGGAGCCCATACTCACTGCCCTACCTTCAACTTGCCCCTTTTCAGAATTTAGGAGCCATATATGTTTCAAATCATCAGGATATGGGAAGTGACATTTATCCCTGGACAACCAAATAATTATCAGGTTATCAGAAAAGAGACCTTAGTACCATCTCTGCCACTTATGGGATGACCTTGGTCAAGTTGCTTTATTTCTCTGGGACTCAGCTGACCTCTATGGAAAAGGAACATGACAGAGAGAGACAAGTTAGATGATTTTCCAAGAAAGCTACTGTAGAACTTCAGTGTGTAAAAAGATATAAGTGGGGGCTGTTCTGATTAAAGGCAGGGAAAAATAAGATGGGGACAACATAGAATCCCAACCACCACTCACTCATCCTCTTGACGCACTGGCGCCCTCGAGTTCCGGAACTTCTAGAAACCCTAGGGTAACAGGGAACACAGTTCAAATATCCCTCTCTGGCTATGTCTCTTATTTTTATAAACAGAAGGGCAAGAGACTTGTTCAAGGTCATACAAGGAGTTAGTGGTCATGATGGAATTAGGAGCCAGGTCCTCTGACCTCTAGTTCAGTGATCTTTCCCTTCACCATTTTGCCCCCACCCTGTTGTGGCCACCTTTTGTTTATTGAGTGGGAAACACCCTACTAGCCCAAACATGAGCTCTGCCCTCTGGAAATGGAAACAACAGCCCACACACAAATCATTGCCACTGCCCATGTGAGGACACCCACACAGAGTGCCAGCAATAAGATCCTGACAGGTTATTTGTGTTTTAACCAAGTATGAGATTCCTGAGTTCTCTAAAACCTCTGATAAAGATCTGTCAGGGATTTGGAGTAGCCATTAAGTTGAGTCTTAACTTCAGCATTTGTTCTCTGTACCAGCAGAGCAGTGAGTTATGCAGTCTTGTATTCTCATAGCCTAGTTCATTCATGGGTATTGGTCTTTTGTTTGTTTGTTTTTTAATTGGAGGATAATTGCTTTACAATGTTGTGTTAGTTTCTGCTATAGCACAACGTGAATCAGCTATATGTATGCATATATCGCCTCCCTCTAAAGCCTCCCTCCCACCCCCTCGCCCCACCCCTCTAGGTCATCAGAGCACCGAACTGAGCTCCCTGTGCTACATACGTGGTAGCATATGTATTCCATGCTACTCTCTCAGATCTTCCCACCCTTTCCTTCCCCCGCTGGGTCCACAAATACATTCTATGTCTGCATCTCAATTCCTGCCCTGAAAATAGGTTCATCAATGTCATTTGTCTAGATTCCACACACATATGTTAATACATGGTATTTGTTTTTCCCTTTCTGACTTACTGCGCTCTAGGGGTATTGGTCTTATCTCTTCAACTAGATGCTCTTCTCCACAATCAGAGTGTGCCTCCACGCTTAGTTTAGTGCTGTGTACATACCAAAGCATCGTTGGTGCTTAACTCATAATGCTTGGTTAATCAAACTTCTTAAGGACATTAGACTGTTTCTGCTCACAAGGTGGGAAAGGGAGCAATGTCTGAAGAGAGTTCTGGCAGCAGGCACACTTTTGAACCTATCAGAAAGAACGAGGCACCATTCCCCCAGCACGGTGTAAGTGACAAGGAACTGAGCTGGCAGCCAGTGAGTGCATTCTCCGAATAGCAGCTACCACTTTGGAGCATTTACTGTGTGTGGTAGTGAAAAAAAAGTGAAAGTGTTAGTTGCTTGGTCGTATCCGACTCTTTGTGACCCCATAGACTGTAAGCCGCCAGGCTCCTCTGTCCATGGGATTCTCTGGGCAAGAATACTAGATTGGATAGCTGTTCCCTTCTCCAGGGGAATCTTCCTGACCCAGGGATCGAACCCGGGTCTCCTGCATTGCAGGCAGATTCTTTACTGTTTAGGCACTGTGCTAAACCCAGCAGATGCATGATCTCCAGGAGTGCTAAAACTAACCTTGGATGGGTGTCTTCTTCCCTCGTACATATGAGGGAGCTAAGACGCAGAGAGAGACTAACTCGGTAGAAGCTTCAGAACCACCTTTAGAATCCAGGTTTAACTGACTCCAAAGCCCATGTTTATCATCTCCATATCAAGATGCATTTTGAAGGATCCTATGGGTTTCAAAAAGAGTTTGTGTATCACATTTTTGGATATCCTTTGCCTGGCCTTTGCCCTTCTGGCTGTCATCCCCTCCTGCAGACTCCTAAAGAATTTAGATAGGACACCAAATGAAACTAGAGAGTGTGGAGCCAGCGAGTTTGTAAATAGACATATTAACATGGCTCAGAGACCTCTGGAAACAGGGGAAGGAGGCATGGCTGAGACATTAGTGCAGTCAAGATGGGGTAATGAACACAGAAAATCTGCAGAGTTTATCCCAGAGGTCTTTAAATCGGGAACATTGTGATCCTACTGAGCCATCCCTCAGAGGCAGACATGATGAACTGAAACTTTCCCAAGTCCACTGGGGCTCAGAGAGCATAGCTGGTGCTTACTCAGGGATCTCAGAGGCAGACAGACCTGGGTTTCCATCCCCAGCCAGATCCTTCACTTAATAGCTGAGGGACTCGGGGCAAGTTACTTAAGCCTTTAAATTTTAGCTTGCCATCTGTATCTTGGGAATAATAATAATAATACCTACCCTAGAGGGTTGTAAAGATTAAATGAGGTTCTTGTTGACTGCTTAATACAGTGTCTGGCGTGTTGTAAGCATTCAAAAAAGAGCTATTATTATTATTGCAAGTATTTATTAATATTCTCCAGGTTCAGCTTCTCACCAAGTTCAGTTTGATTCTTCTGATAGCTAGTATGACTAAACCTCCAGTTTAGCCAGACCCTTTAGGGACCCGGGCCTTGCCCAGTGGCTCAGGAGTAAAGAATCTGCCTCCAATGCAGGAGCCACAGGAGATGCAGGTTTGACCCCTGGGTCCAGAAGATCTCCTGGAGGAGGGCATGGCAACCCACTCTGGTATTCTTTCCTGGAGAATCCCATGGACAGAGGAGCCTAGTGGGCTATAGTCCATAGGGTCACAAAGAGTTGGACACAACTGAAGTGCCTTAGTATGCATGCACGCATGCTGCTTAGATACTTTAGGGACCACTCCGGTCCTTGGGCTCAGATGCTAATGTGCCAGCTAGCCGTTGCTCTTTGATTCACACTCTTTTTGCAGTGTTTACAAATTTGGAGGCCTATTGGAAGCCCCCTGGTAGAAAAATC
Organism: Bubalus kerabau; assembly: GCF_029407905.1. NCBI lineage: Eukaryota > Metazoa > Chordata > Mammalia > Artiodactyla > Bovidae > Bubalus > Bubalus kerabau. The sequence goes on from NC_073626.1 coordinate 158,657,705, forward strand.
ATTGTGTCAGCTCTTTTCCAGGATAGATTGGGTGGAAACTCAGAAGGAAAATTACCCAGACTGCACAATCTTTAACCTTCTTGGAAATGGTTGAAGTTGCCAGAATATACAAAACCATAAAATCAGCTCTAAAGTTCTCATTAGTCTTCCACAGCCATAGATTCAAAATATCTGAGCCAGACTCTTCTATGAGAACTTAAAAGTCATCTTGTCCAATTTCTTCATGTTACAGATCAAAGTACTGAGTCCTGGAGCAAGGGTGGAACTTTTAATAGAATGGCAAGGCAAGGAGCAGCATCAGAAAAGGCTGGAATGAGACTGAGTTAAGAGGTTCTTTGGATCTGGTTCCATGGTGGCTCAGATGGTAAAGCATCTGGCTGCAATGCAGGAAACCCAGGTTCAATCCCTGGGTTAGGAAGATCCCCTAGAGAAGGAACCCACTCCAGTACTCTTGCCTGTGAAGTCCCATGGACAGAGGAGCCTGGTGGGCTACACTCCCTAGGCTCGCAGAGTCAGGCATGACTGAGTGACTTCACTTTCTTTCTTTTGGATCTGGTGTCGTCTGACCATGCCCATGTTCATGGTGTTCTGATGACAGTTAGAAAGGCTCTGGGTTCTTAGTGTCTTTACATCTCTGCCTCTTTTGATGGAGCCTTCTCTCTTGCATGCATGGCTGTGTAGCTGGTTCCCGCACGACTCATGGTCAGAATAAAGCCAGGGATTCCTTTCTTTTCTTGTGCGCATTGGGCTCAGTGGCCCTCAGAAAATAAGCAGAAGCTTTCCTTCCAGGGCCATTCTCACAGTTCTGTCAGAGTGGATGATAGAGAGTTGTTAAAGATACAAAATCAGTGCGAATCAGGAGAGAGGAACTGAGGAGCCAAATCAGAGAGATGGAGACACTTATGTGAAGAAGGGAGGAGAAAGGGCAGGGAACACATCTGCATTGTCCACTGTGATGTCCACCGCAATCACACCTGATGCTCAGTAGATACACACTTATGAATGAATGAATAGAACAATGGAAGGAGATAGATATGCAGCTTATTAGATCACTTGGAGAATCAGACCTGGAGGGTAATGTGGTCAAAGGGCCACGTGGGCACGTGCAGGAAAGAAGAAAGTAACATACATGGAGCCTCCAGCATGGACCAGGCCCTGTGGCTGGCCCTTCCATGTGGCATATCAAGCACTCTTCATGAGCACCCTAAGACACAGTCTCAGGAATCCTGAGACTCAGAGCAACTTTCACGTTTGGACAGAGGGAAAGCAAACCTTCTTGGAAAGAATTCGCACTGAACTCTTCTTCTCTAGATATCTTATGTGCTGGTTATTCTTCGTTTGCCCCATCTCCCACCAGATTCATCGTTTACCCTCTCTGTTTTTCTCCATGACCTGCGATATGACCCCTGTGAACTGCATCACCAAAACTCCATCGCCCTGGCCTTCTGTTTGGTTTGTCCAGTGGGAGGCACTGGTTGGAGATCTTAAAGCAGGAGGAGAGAGAGAAGATGGAGCATTTACTACCTTGCTCCCTTTCTGCCTTCTAGTCCTCCACAGCTGTACCTCTTGTCAGACAGCCCCTCTTCCACCTCTCCAGCCCTGCCCAAGTTCTGGTAAAAGCATTCTCTCTCCTAACCTCACAGTATGTCTTGCTTCCTCACTGTTGCTGAGCCCTGGGTACTTCACCTGTTCCTTCATGGTTCCCAGGAACCATGCCATTTCCTCCTCCAGGGCATCTTCCTGACCCAGGGGTATTGTGTCTCCTGCACTGGTAGGTGGATTCTTTACAACTAGTGTTACCTGGGAAGCCCTGGCAACCCACTCCAATACTCTTGCCTGAAAAATTACATGGACAGAGGAGCCCGGTGGGCTACAGTCCACGGGGTTGCAAAGAGCCGGACACAACTGAGCAACATCACTTTCAGTGGCACCTGGGAAGCCTAAGGCCTGGCACAGCCAAATAAATATTTTTTTTTAAAAAAGAATCTTTCAAATCACAAGCATATTTTGCTAGAAGGAACCTTAAAAATCATCTCATCTCACCCCTTTATTCTACAGACGGGGAGATGAGGCTCAGACAGGGAAAGGGTCCTGTTCACGGTCAGCAGTTGCATAGAATGAGCCAGCTCTGGATCTGGTCTCAGGAGTTACTCAGTCTGCTGATGACCCATCCCTTGATTTTTTATAAGATTTGTTTCCTAGAAGTCTAGTTGATTTACAATGTTGTAAATTTCTGCTGTATTGGTGTTGTTCAGTAGCTCAGTCGTGTTCAACTCTTTGAGACTCCATGGACTACAGAGCAAGGTGATTCAGTTATATATGTTATATATATATTCTTTTTTATATTCTTTTCCATTCTGTTTATTACAGGATATTGAATATAGTTCCCTGTAATACACTAATTTCTTCATCAAGAAAGTCTGGTTATGAAAAAAAAAATATTAACTGAAACAAGGCAGCATGTTTAGTGACATAGAAAAAACTGTGAGGTATGGTAAGGCTAATGTGTTCATTTCTACTACAATATTCTCACTATGGGCTTCCCAGGTGGCGATAGTGGTAAAGAACCCACCTGGCAATGCAGGAGATGTAAGAGATGAGGGTTCGATCCCTGGGTTGGGAAGATCCCCTGATGAAGGGAATGGCAACCCACTCTAGTATTCTTGGCTGGAGAATCCCATGGATAGAGGAGCCTGGGGGGCTACAGTCCATAGGTTGCAAAGAGTCGGACACGACTGAAGCGACTTAGCACACATTCTTGTTACATCCCTTGATTTTTATCTCTAGCCCAGTCTTCTCTCCAGAACTCCTATCTTGTATATCCCCCTTCCTACTCTGCATCCCCTCCTCGGATGAGTAACAGACATCTCAACATGTTCAAAACTGAATTTGGAGAAGGCTGGATATGTGTGAGTGTGTGTGCATGGTGTCAGGGGATGGGAACCAAGTACACATCACATGTTAGCTTTCTATTAGCTAGAAACGCTGTTGTAGCTAATGCTTGTCGTGCCAGCAGACTACACTGGGCAAAAGAGGGCTTCTGTGCCACCACTGTGGTCTTTTTTTTGTCTTTCTGATGTTATTGATTCATTTTGTTTCTTTTTTAAATTAGACTATAATTACATTACAATGTTGTGTTTGTTTCTGCTGTACAACAAAGTGAATCAGCTATATGTATACATACATCCCTTCCCTCTTGAACCTCCCTCCCACTCCACCCCTCTAGGTCATCAGAGAGCACTGAGCTGAGCTCCCCATGCTATGCAGCTGCTTCCCACTAGCTCCCTATTTTACACATGGGAGTGTGTATATGTCAATCCTATTCTCCCAGTTTGTCTCACCCTCCCCTTTCTCCCTCCCCGTGTCCACATGTCTGTTGTCTACTTCTGCATCTCTAATCCTGCTCTGCAAACAGGCTCATCTGTACCATCTTTCTAGATTCCATACATATTCATTGTGTCTGCTTCGTCGCTCAGTCTTGTCTGACTCTTTGTGACCCCATGGACTGTAGCCCACCAGGCACCTCTATCCATGGGGACTCTCCAAGCAGGTATACTGGAGTGGGATGCCATGCCCTCCTCCAGGGAATCTTCCCAACCCAGGGATCGAATCCAGGTCTCCAGCATTGAAGACATATTCTTTACCATCTGAGCCCCCAGGGAAGCTATAAGATATTTGTTTTTCTCTTTCTTTCTTACTTCACTCTGTATGACAGACTCTAGGTCCATCCAAATAACTAGAAATGACCCAATTTCATTCCTTTTTATGGCCGAGTAATATTGCATTGTATATATGCACCATATCTTCTTTATCCATTCACCCACTGACGGACACTTAGGTTGCTTCCATGTCCTGGCTATCGTAAATAGTACTGCAATGAACACTGTGGAGTGTGTGTCTTTTGGAATTATGCTTTTCTCAGGCTGTATGCCCAGGATTGGGATTGCAGGGTCATATGGTAGCCCTATTTTTAGTTTTTTAAGGAACCTGCATACAGTTCTCCATAGTGGCTGTATCAATTTACATTCCCATCAACAGTGCAAGAGGGTTCCCTTTTCACCACATTCTCTCCAGAATTTATTGTTTGTAGATTTTTTTTGATGATGGCCATTCTGACTGGTGTGAGGTGATACCACATTGTAGTTTTGATTTGCATTTCTCTCAGCCTCAAACGAGGTTGAGCATTTTTTCTTGTGTCTGTTGGCCATCTGTATGTCTTCTTTGGAGAAATGTCTCTTTAGATCTACTGCAGTGCTCACTCAACTTTTATTCCTACATTTAATTCATCAGCATTGTCAAAAAGCATTCCTATAAAGTACTCGATTTCAGGTGGAGCAGGGATAAGAGGGTTCCCAGGCCTGGTCTCTTTCTCCAGAACAGAGGATCTGAACTGGGGATGATCTTGTTTCTGAGGGCACATTTGTCAACATCTGCAGTCTTTTTCATTGTCATGATGGAAGCGAGCGTCACTAGCATCTCCTGGGTAGAGAGGCCAGGGATGCTATGATGCACAGGACAGCCCCCCACCCCCACCCCCCCAGGGAAGACTTATCTGGTCCAAAATGTCAATAGTGCTGCTGTTGACAAACTCTGCTCTAGGGGTTTATAATGATGACATCAGGGCTGGCCTGTCTTGTGTTCAATGAAAACTTTGTTGCAGATCTCTGTTGCAAGCATTGTTTTCTTTCACTCAAATTTGTTTTAAAATATTTAGAAGAGATGAGACCTGGGAGTATACTTCTGGTAGGGGTTTAGTCATGAAATACATAGTTTAGAGAAGAGATTATTTTCCATAGTGATCAGGCACTCATCACAAAGGAGAGATGACTGAATGAGTTTGAACAAAATTGCCAGGTAAATATTTTCCTGACTCCAAAGAGATGTTCTGGGGTTTTACTCAGGGATGGAATTATTCAGGTGAATTGCTACTTTCCCTTCCTTTTTCTGATTCTCAGCCAGAAGCAGATGCAGCAACCACTGATGCAGAATCAAAGTTTTTGAGGGCCCTTCCCCATTACTAATAAGGAACCAGCCTGTTCCCCTGAGGGTTTCCCTGGTGGCTCAGATGGTAAAGAATCCACCTGCAGAGCAGGAGACTTGGGTTTGATCCCTGGGCCAGGAAGATCCCCTGCAGAAGGGAATGGCAACCCACTCCAGTATTCTAGCCTGGAGAATCCCATGGACAGAAGAGCCTGGCATGCTACAGTCCATGGTGTTACAAAGAGTCGGATATGACTGAAGTGACTTAGCAACCACACACACAGGCGGCCTGAAGGGCCTGGATCAGCAGTTGGAATGAGACTGATCAAGGTCTAGACTGACCATTACTGAAATATGCACTTCTGGAGTCGGGTCCTTTCTCCCAGGACAGTGACCTGGGCCCGGGAGAACCTGGCTAGGTGAGTCCTGCAGCCTGTAGGAACTGCAAAGGCAGAGAGAAAACAGCCTCATCTCCCATTTTGTTGGCCAACTCAGGTTTAGGGAATTCATATAATTTACCTAACATTACACAGCTGGTAAGAATTGAAACCAGGCTCTGACACCCCATCTTCTCTCTTTTTTTTCTTACTGACTTGGTATGTTGGAAGGGAGAGCAGATTTGAAGTCAAAAATAACACCCAGTTTTCTGTGGCTTTGGGCAAGTATAAAGGGCCCCTTCAATTTCCATAATCCCGTTGAACTGAGACTTCTCTCACTAGGCTTTTGGGAATTCTAGTCTGTCTGTTTGTATAGGTGAGAGTCAGTCACTGGGAGGAGGAGACAAGGACACTCCTGAGGGATGGAGAGGGAGAGGAAGCAGTGGCTGATGCTTCAGCTCAGGTTCTCTCGGCTCCTGAGTGAAAGAGGCAGAGAGAGGGTGATGTGGGCACAGGCTTTGTGGGACTGTTGATGGTCAGGGCTGTAGCAGTAATAGCAGCAGAGTCAAGCTGAAAAGAAATTGGACAGAGCAGAGTTTTGGAAAACACCTTCTTGGCACAGGGAAAAAGTCATTCATTCATTCACTCATTCAGCCAGTCGGCCAGCCAGGCAGCCTTTGCTGAGTCCACATTCTGTGCCAAGCACTTGGTGGAGAATTAACATTAGCAACAACACGGTGGATCCCTGCCCTCCTGCGGTTTAACAGGAGATGAGGACGCAGGCTTGGGCCTCTCGGCTCTGCCACTTCCTTGCGCAAACTCTTTACCATTCTATCTTGGTTTCCCTATCTATCAAGTTGGAATATTAATAGTACCCATGTTAAAGGGACACTCAGAGCATTAAATGATATAATTTTTAAAAAGCACTTAGAAGGATGCCTGACTATAAAAGATTATAAAACTATAGTCTTTAGCTATAAATGTTAGCTATTGTCATTGCTATTAAATGGCGATGAGGCAGATATGTGGGCTTCCCCAGTGGCTCAGTGGTAAAGAATCTGCCTGCAATTCAGGAGCTGCAGGAAACATGGGTTCAATCCCTGGGTTGGAAAGATCCCCTGGAGGAGGGCATGGCAACCCACTCCAGTCTTCTTGCCTGGAGAATCCCATGGACAGAGGAGCCTGGTGGGCTATAATTCATGGGGTCACAAAGAGTCAGATATGACTGAAGCGACTTAGCATGCACACATGCACAAGACATATATGTATACATGCAATTATCAGCTGTTCATGGAGCTCTGGTAGGTGATGGGTTCACAGAAGGAAGATGGAGTGGTAAGGTGGGAAACAGAGGAGAAAAGAAGAAAAAACTGACTATGGCTGTTGTTGTTTCTCTTTTAACTTCTGTCTGGGCAGAGGAACAAATATGCAAACAAGTTTCCATAAGAGGAGATCTCAGACACCAGTACAGTGCGATGAGTGCTTACCCACACCCCAGCAGGATACCCCCTGATCGCCTGATCTTAGAACAAGCCTACAAGTTAGGTATCACCAGCTGGGTTAACTTCCTGGGGCTGCCATGGAAAGGACCACACAGCGGGTGGCTTACTTTCTCACAGTCTGGAGGCTGGAAGTCCAGATCGAGATGCTCGAAGGGGGAGTCTCTCCCAAGGCTGCTCTCTTTGACTTGGAGATGGTGGCCCTCTTTCTGGGTCCCACGTGGTCCTCCCTCTGTGCATGTGTGAGTCTTTGGTGTCCTTTTATTATAAGGTGTCCTTTTATTATATCCTTATAATAAAAGGACACAGGTCCTACTGGATTGGGCTTCCCTGGGGGTTCAGTGGTAAAGAATCCGCCTGTAGCGCAGGAGCTATAAGAGATGTGGATTCGATCCCTGGGTCTGGGAGATCCCCTGGAGGAAGGTATGGCAGTCCACTCCAGTATTCTTGCCTGGAGAATCCTGTGGATAAAGGAGCCTGGCTGGCTACTGTCCGTGGAGTCTCAAAGAGTCAGCAGACGTGACTCAAGTGACTGAGCATGCAGGTCTACTGAATTAGGACCCCGTTCTAACAGCCTCTTTTTGACTCAGCCACCTCTTTAAAAACCTAACTTCCAAATATAGTTATATTCTGAGTTTCTGGGGTTGAGACTTGAACATATGAGTTTTAAGGGGACACAGTTCAGCCCATAACAGCAGGGTGTGCTCCCTGGGGAACCCTGGGAGAGAGTCTACTCCTTGATGTTTTCAGATTCTGGTGGCTGCCAGCATCCCTTGACTTGCGGCTGCATCACTTGCTTCTTTGCCTCCGTGGTCACATTGCTCCCTCCCCTTGTGTCTGTGAAATTTCCCTCTACATCCCTCTCCTGAGGACCCTTATGATGGGATTTAGGGCCCACCTGGAAGATCCAGGATAATTTCCTCATTTTCAGGTCCTTAATCACATCTGCAAAGACCTTTTTCCAAATGAAGTAATATTTGCAAGTTCCAGGGTGGATATGGATATGAATATCATTTGGGGGGTAATTTTTAAGCCTACAATTTCACTCCATTGTGCAGATGGGAAAACTGAGGCCCTGCAAGGTAAGGCAATTTGCCCAATATTCTAGAGAGAACAGGGGCAGAGGCAGGCTTCCAAACACAGGGGTCTGAACTCAATCCACCTCTCTTTCCAGTCCAGTGAGCTGTGCCTCAGATGAAAGCAGGATGAGAGAAGAGCCCTGCCAAGGAGGACACCCTCACCAGGAGGTCCCCCTTCAGACAGACCATGCAGAACAGGTCAACCAGGCCTGTGTGGTAGGAGAACCCCACTATCATCTACTTGGGGTGAGACCAGAGATTCTCCTTACGGTCAGGAAAATTCCTAGAAGCAAGGAATGCAACATGAGCTTCAGATCCAGAGAAACTGAATTTATCTTGGAAAATGCCTCAGATACAAAAGGCCAAGGCTGCTGGAAGAACTTTGGTGACTCCGCTCAGCAGGCTGAGGTTGGAGAGGTGTTTATTCTCTTCGGGAATGAAGCAGTAGACATGGAAGGACTTGCTGGGCCTTGTTCAAAGAGACACTGGAAGGCAACCAGGCTCTGTGAGGGTGGCGGCCTGCACTGTGGTTTGAACCTGGGCATGGGAGGGGAGAATGGGGTTGGGGCTCTGGCAGTAGCTACAAGCACAAAGGAGAAGATAAGATGACCGACTCACTCCAGTTTGTCTGGGACTCTCCCCATTTGAGAGTTCAACCTCTACAATGTCCCTCATTCCTGGGCAAACAGAGACAGCTGGTCACCCAAATTCCAGCAGTCATTTGAGTATAAGGAATGCATCTAAATGTATTTCAGATGGCTGTAGCCATTCACCCCAAGGCTACAGCTCTGTCTACTTGGGGAAGGAATAGGACTCTGCAAACTGCCCTCAAAGAGGCAATACAAAAAGAGATGCATTTGCTGGACTTGAACTTGGCTACCCTAAAAGAATCTCTAAGCAGCAGTGGCTTCAACATAATAGACGTTTCTTCCATTTAACAGCCTGGGCTCACATGGCTCAGAGCTGGTGTGCTCCATGAGCAGTGGACACAATGCTTTCTATCTTGCTGCTCTATCATCACTAGGGTGTCACCCTTACTCACATGGGCCACTGCCTTCACATCCCTCATCATGCCCTGCCTAGTTCCTCAGCTCTCTCTCAACCCCCGTGTAAACAATTCTTTATGTTAAATTCCCTCTAGCTAAGTGTTTGGAGAAGGCAATGGCACCCCACTCCAGTACCCTTGCCTGGAAAATCCCATGGATGGAGGAGCCTGGTAGGCTGCAGTCCATGGGGTTGCTAGGAGTCAGACACGACTGAGTGACTTCACTTTCACTTTTCACTTTCATGCATTGGAGAAGAAAATGGCAACCCACTCCAGTGTTCTTGCCTGGAGGATCCTAGGGACAGGGGAGCTTGGTGGGCTGCTGTGTCTGGGGTCGCACAGAGTCAGACACGACTGAAGCTACTTAGCAGCAGCAGCAGCAGCAGCTAAGTGTTTAGAGAGGTTTCGGTTTTCTTGATTGGATACCATCTGTGACTTGAAAATGATAACTACAGAGAGGGGAATGGGCAAGAGAATGCCACAAACATACTCACTGCAGACACATTTCTAGAAGGCAGACAGGATAGAGGGGTGTGGGCATTCAGGGACTAGAGCTGAGATGGAGAAAATGTCTTGCATCTATTGTCCATGAACAGTTAATTTGAGCTGGGTGAAGCAGCAGAGTTTCAGTCTGGGACACTGTACCAGTGGGTTCCTGAGTGGAAAATCCAAAGATGGGTGTGGACTCAAAGGGGTTGAGCAGGTGAGGAGGACGGTTGGTCCTCAGTAGGCTGCCTGCAGAAAGCAGGAGTCATTGCCAGCAAGGCTCACGGAGGTTCAGGCATAGCCAGTATTTTACAATAACTATAAATGGAACATAACTTAAAAAAAATTGTGACTCACTTTGTTGTACACCTGAAACTGACATAATATTGTACATCAGCAATACCTCAATTAAAAAAAAAAAAGAAGGTACAAGCAGTGAGGCTGTACGGAAACCCAGGCTGGATGTCCAGGACATTGGAAAGAGGCAGGAAGGGCAGCAGTCCATGAAGAGAGGGACAAGAGACTCTTGGATGAAATGGTAGGTTGGTACAGGTCATCAGTTAAGGTCTCTGATATGGCTGAACTATATCCTCCAAATTCATGTGTTGAAGTCAGAACCCCCAGTACCCAGAATGTGACTCTATTTGGAGAGAGTCTTTTTTTCTTTTCTTTTTTAACTTTACAATATTGTTTTGCCATATATCAACATGAATCCGCCACAGGTGTACACGTGTTCCCCATCCTGAACCCTCCTCCCTCTTCCCTCCCCGTACCATCCTTCTGGGTCATCCCAGTGCACCAGCCCCAAGCATCCAGTATTGTGCATCAAATCTGGACTGGCAACTCGTTTCATATATGATATTATACATGTTTCAATGCCATTCTCCCAAATCATCCCACCCTCTCCCTCTCCCACAGAGTCCAAAAGACTGTTCTATACATTAGTGTCTCTTTTGCTGTCTCGTATACAGGGTTATTGTTACCATCTTTCTAAATTCTATATATATGCGTTAGTATACTATATTGGTGTTTTTCCTTCTGGCTTACTTCACTCTGTATAATAGGCTCCAGTTTCATCCACCTCATTAGAACTGATTCAAATGTGTTCTTTTTAATGGCTGAGTAATACTCCATTGTGTATATGTACCACAGCTTTCTTATCCATTCATCTGCTGATGGACATCTAGGTTGCTTCCATGTCCTGGCTATTATAAACAGTGCTGTGATGAACATTGGGGTACACGTGTCTCTTTCCCTTCTGGTTTCCTCAGTGTGTATGCCCAGCAGTGGGATTGCTGGGTCATAAGGCAGTTCTATTTCCAGTTTTTTAAGGAATCTCCACACTGTTCTCCATAGTGGCTGTACTAGTTTGCATTCCTACAAACAGTGGAAGAGGGTTCCCTTTTCTGCACACCCTCTCCAGCATTTATTACTTGTAGACTTTTGGATCACAGCCATTCTGACTGGCGTGAAATGGTACCTCATAGTGGTTTTGATTTGCATTTCTCTGATAATGAGTGATAGTTAAGGTCAAATGAGGGCTTCCTTGATGGTTCAAACAGTAGGGAATCTGCCTGCAATGCAGGAGTCCAGAGTTTGATCCCTGGGTCCGGAAAATCCCCTGGAGAAGGAAACAGCAACCCACTCCAGTATTCTTGCTTGAGAAATCCCATGGACAGAAGAGCCTGATAGACTACAATCCATGGAGTTGCAAAGAGTCAGACACAACTGAGAAACTAACACGCAAGGTAAAATGAGGTCATTAGAGTGAACCCTAATCCTAACTGCCTGCCTTATAAGAAGAGGACTCAGGCATGCATCAAGGGAAGACCATATGGAGACACATGAGAAGGCAGCCATCTTCAAGCCGTCTCTCGAGGAGAGAGACCTCAGAGGAAACCAAACCTGCCAGCACCTTGATTCTAGACCTCCAGCCTCCAGGACTGTGAGAAACCTAATTTCTGTTGTGTAAGTCACCTGGTATGTGGCAATTTTATTATGGCAGTCCCTTACTTAACAAAGAATTTTCAATCCTTCCCAGCAACCTTATCTGGGAGCATTTTGCCTGACCAAACATTTCTTCTTCTGTTTTTCCTTTTAAATTTTAGAAAAATTTTAAAAATACATAATAGCCTGAAGATTATTAAATATGCATGCTCTCATTATGCAGAATTAGCAACCGTAAAAGTATTTTCCTGTTTATTTCAAGGGTTTTTGATAAAATAATGAAAACATTACAAATATAGTTAAAGATCTTTTGACCACAACCTTTTCCTCTCCTCTCCCTCCTCAGAGGCAATCACTATTAATGTGATGTGAATTCTTTCAATCCATGTGTCCATAAAAAACATTTGGAATTGGTTTGTGTGGGTTTTTCATCTTTTGCAATCATGCTACATGTCTGGTGAACCTTGGCTCCACCTCTTTCTATCATGTGCAGGGCACCTAATACCACTGAATGGAACAGTGACAAAATTATGCCTTGCAGATAAGGTCAAAGAGAAGTCGCAGGGTGGGGCTAAAGCTTGAACACTTGCTTATTTCCCTTTTTGAACAAAGGAAAAATATGGGTTCTAAGTTTTCAGCAGGCAAAATATCAGGTGAAATTCTCAAACCATCATCATTTTCCATAAATTTATTTTTATGATTGCCTTCTATCCAAGGTGAGTGCTATCTGGTCTTTCACTTATGACACCAGAATAAAGCTAGCCCATAAAATACAGTGTAAAGACGCAGACAGATTTAAATAAAATTGTTATGCCAAAACAGTACGGATGGCTTGTATATACTGAAAATTAGTGAAGACTGTTCATGAACAGGGTTTGGGGAAAAGTCAGATAGGTCCACAGGCACACTGATATTTCCACTTAAGGAGCAATGGCCATATCGGACATGATGGAATATTTTATATAGTAACTGTTGCAGTCCTACAAGAAACCTCAAGAAGGGGTGATAAGCTCCCTTTGCAAATTAGGAAACTAATACCCAGAGGGATGAAGTTGAACTGACACCAACACTCGTGTTAAGCTCTGTCTACTACCTTAGAGTCTTGTCTTTGCTAAAATGAGGCTTAAAGACACAGAATCTGATGAATTCAAAGGGCTATTGAAAGGTTGGAATACAGGCAAGGATGTGAATGTGTTTTGAAACCTATGAAGTGCTGTCCAGGTGTTTCTAGGCCCTGTGGCTGGTGCAGAAGGACCCACACTTGGTTTAAGACTTTGCTGCTGTCTTCTTGAGATTCCTAACACTTTTATCTTGGAAGTGAAGGGCAGTGGGACAGCACAGCAGCCCAGGAGGCCTGGAGCCTCCACTCACATGGGGTTAGCCTCCCTGCCTCCCTTGGGTGAGTGGGACTGTCTCCCTTTCTCCAAGTCCTGGCTCCAGGGCCCTTCTAGCCTCCCCACCCTAGCATGTTGGATGGCCAAGCTCCACTGTTGATCCGCCCTGGCCTGGGTACCGGCTCAGGGACAGAGTCTGGCAGGCCTGTGCCCGTGGTGTCTCACATGTGGGGAGGTGTGGTGGCCCTCCCTCAATTTGTTCAGTGCACACCTGTGCATGGGCATCTTGCCCACCCTGCCTTCAGGACCCAGGGTACTCTGATGCCAAGGTCAAAATCTCTGGGACAGCTGGCCCAAAGGAAGGGGAGATAGACATCCCCACTCCCTGCCAGGACCCACTCTTCATTTTCCTCTGGGTCCCACAAATTAAATAGCCAGCCTTGAGTACTGAATAAGTACAAGGGAGTACACACACATGAGTGTGTGTGCATGCAGAAAAGCAAAACCCAAGAAGAAAACCTAGGAGGGAGAAATAGTATTTAGGGAGGCCTCAAGGGGCAGGTGAGGAGGGCATGGCAACCAGTCTTCTTGCCTGGAGAATCCCCATGGACAGAGGAGTCTGGCGGGCTACAGTCCACGGGGTCGCAACGAGTTGGACACAACTGAGTGACTGGCAAATAGATGGGGAAACAGTGGAAACAGTGGCTGACTTTATTTTTGGGGGCTCCAAAATCACTGCAGATGGTGATTGCAGCCATGAAATTAAAAGACGCTTGCTCCTTGGAAGGAAAGTAATGACCAACCTAGAGAGCATATTAAAAAGCAGAGACATTACTTTGCCAACAAAGGTCTGTCTAGTCAAGGCTATGGTTTTTCCTGTGGTCATGTATGGATGTGAGAGTTGGACTGTGAAGAAAGCTGAGAGCCGAAGAATTGATGCTTTTGAACGTGTTGTTGGAGAAGACTCTTGAGAGTCCCTTGGACTGCAAGCAGATCCAACCAGTCCATTCTAAAGGAGATCAGTCCTGGGTGTTCATTGGAAGGACTGATGTTGAAGCTGAAACTCCAATACTTTGGCCACCTGATGCAAAGAGCTGACTCATTTGAAAAGACCCTGATGCTGGGAAAGATTGAGGGCAGGAGGAGAAGGGGATGACAGAGGATGAGATGGTTGGGTGGCATCACCGACTCAATGGACATGGGTTTGGGTAGACTCTGGGAGTTGGTTTTGGACAGGGAGGCCTGGTGTGCTGTGGTCCATGGGGTCAAAAAGAGTCGGACACAACTGAGCAACTGAACTGAACTGAACTGAGTGACTAAGCACGGCATGGCAAGGGGCAGGCAAGTCCACACAGATACGGCGGAGCACAGATGAGAGGGGCCCAAAACCCAACTCCTGTCTCACTGACATTAACTCATGAGGGGCCTCTGTGTATGCATCTGTAAAATGAGGAGGCTGGACTGGGAGCAGGGCCTGAGCCATCATCCCATCTCTGAGGATAGCGTGGAAATCTATGGACTCTCTCCCCAGAGAAGTGCCCAGACCCTTGACATTTTGCATGAAACTTCAGAACATCACAGCTTCCCAAAGACTCCATGGATGGCCCACAAGGACTCTGGGTTAGGAATTTCTGAACTGAAAGTTCTCTGAGGCTTCCTCCAGCCTCCAAACTAGGCAGTAAGGAACTTATCACCTAAGATCTTAAGGCTTCCCAGGTAGCGGCACAAGTGGTAAAGAACCCACTTGCCAATGCAGCAGACATGAGACGCAGGTTTGATCCTTGGGTAGGGAGGATCCCTTGGAGGAGGGCATGGCAATCCACTCCAGTATTCTTGCCTGGAAAATCCAATGCACAGTGGAGCCTGGTGGGCTACAGTCCATAGGGTCGCACAGAGTCAGACACGAATGAAGTGACTTAGCACGCACAAGGGTGTGGGCGGCTGGCTGAAATGAGAGTTCCAAATGAGACTTTAAAAAAGGGCAAGAATGGTCTGTTAAAGGGCAGAGTAGAGAAGATGGCAAAGTGTGTGGAAGCCATAAACGCTTCATGGGAAACCATGCAGTGAGTTCTTTAAATTAAAAAAAAAAAGGAAAGGAAACAAAGAACTTTCATACTAGTGGAGTAGAAATTGATGGCTTAGCAGATAAAGACAGGGACCAGGCTTCAGGAGACGGCAGGAAGTAGGAGCATTCGTGCAGCGCAGCTGACTCATAAACTGTGTGCACTAATGGGTCTCTGGGGAACTTACCTAAATTCCATGGTGGGAGTGACAGCTGCTAGCCTGGTCTCTGATGGGCCACTGATTGATTTCTGGGGCCAGCTGGCCAAAGCTGTGGAAAGAAAGAGTGGGTAGGCACCGCCTCCAAAGAAAGCAAGTCCAGGGCCTTGGGGAAAAGTAAAGACGGAGGAGGGGACATACATTTGAAGTGAGGCAGCAAAGGGCATCATGGCAAAATGCTTCAGTTTGAAAGGAAGACCAGCGTCAGGGGAGACATGCAGAGAAGTGACGCACACAGTGGGGAAGAGGGCAGCCACAGAAAGGGCAAAAATGAAAACAGGCATTTCTGATGTTCAGGAGAGATGTGATAAACCGATGGTTTACTGTGTGGGAGAAGACAGGAGTGCCGGAGTTACACATTTCATCATTTAATTGCACAATTTGTAACAAATTAACAACCCGCACACAACAAGACCAAATGTTACCCAACAACACCTGGACTGCAAAAGAAGGCTCTCTGAGGAGTCCACCAGGCTGAACACGTGGTGGAATGATTTTTCCAGAGCGTAGGTCCCCTGGAAGCAAGGACCCCAGGTCAGGAGGAGCCGTGAGAGTCAGCTCTGGGTTTACATCAGTCCTCTGCCATCTCAGCTCTGTGATTGCAGTTATTGAAGGGGTTTAAATTGCAGTTTCGTCAAAGGAGAAAGTATTCTTTGTCATGCCTGTGCCCAAGGTGGTTAACAGGCTCTATGGAAAAAATGTGTGCATAATAGCCTTGTACACTGTAAATCACTTCAAATGTAAGACAGCATTCTCTGCTCATTTATTTGTTTATTACCAATCCAAGTCCTCCCATTATCCCAGCTAAACAGAAAGCGTTTGCACAAAGTTAAACAAATTCAAAATACTATAACAATCCAGTCCACTTTGTCCCTCCTTTTATGACCATTATCGGTGAAGCGTGGGCTGGAATGTGGCTTCTTCAGTCATTCTTTGAGCTTATTCTTTTATTGACTCCATCACTCATTCTACTCACAGTGGGTGAGACCCTGCTGAGGGCCAGACATCTCGGAGATCCCCAGAGGATGGGACACGATGCTTCTGTTTGGGGGAAGCTTATTGATTAGCAGGACTCTTATGTCCCCACAACGGTAAGAGAAGGAACCTTCCCCATCTCCTTTTACCTCCACTGAGGTGGAGCCCATCGCAGTTCAATTTTTGTCAAGCCAAAGCAAGTTCCAGAGATTAACTTGACTTCTGTCTGGGCCACAGCTGGTTTTCCTCATTTTCTTTTTTTTTTCATTTCCCTGAGACACATCTCAGTTTTCGGCTTAGTGTATAAATTAACTCCATCTTTGAAAAGCCCCCTGCTTTTTTCCCTAATTTGTCATGGCTGAAAAATATGACACTCTCTCCTTGAGCTGCAAAGTCCTTAAGGACAAAAGCTTCTTTCTTCTAACTTAAATTTTACTCTAAATCCCATGGCTCAAAATACGTTGAAGCCCTGGCCATAGGAGTTTATCGTGACTCTGGGGAAACACAGGACAGCAAGCTCTCTCCTTAATCCCACCCCTTCCTCTGGGCGACTTCCAAAGCCAAAGCTGGGAACATGAGGAGCCAAGTTAGAACCCTGTTTGTGCCCTTTGGAGGTGGATCACAGGTAGATGGGGAAGGACGGGAAGCCCTGCAAGGTTGGACAGCATTGGTCCATGTGAGACACGGTGCCGTCCCGTGGGAGGTGCCACGGGCTTCTTCCAGCCACACTCTGCACAGCACAGTGGAGGCTACACTTAATTGTGTAGCCTGGGAACTACTTCCTTAAAAAGAGGCATCTCTGGGTAACATCCTCCATGCCAGCTCCTCCCCATGTCAACCTTATGCCTCTTAGCTCTTCACTGCTCCCTGGCGTGGTCCTTCCACCTCTCGAATCCCTTCCATTACACCACCTTGAGGTTTTTATTTTTCTTCTTTTCTAAGTAAAAACTCTCCTGCACCGGGTACCCTTTCCCAAGCATGCCCAGGTTCATCTCCACTACAGCTAACCCCAAACAAACGTCTCAGAGGTGCTTCTCCTGGAAGACCGAACTTCCTCTCTCTCCTAAGAGGGAAAGACTGCCAGCTAGCTTATGGCTCCTCTGTGTTCTCAATTCTGTATTATTATTCAGCTGCCATCAATGAAAAGCTTTTTCTGAGTTGTTGTTTGTTGTGGTAAAATACATATAAAACTCACCATTTGGGGGGCTTCCCTGGTAGCCCAGTGGTTAAAAATCCACCTGCCAATACAGGAGACATGGGTTTGATCTCTGGCCCGGGAAGATCCCACATGCCACAGAGAAACTAAGTCCCTGTGCCACACTACTTGAACCCATGTTCTAGAGCCTGTGCTCTGCAACGAGAAGCCACCGCGACGAGAAGCCTGCGTGCTGCAACTAGAGAGTATCTCTAGCTCGCCACAACTAGAGAAAAGCCCACGCAGCAAAGACCAGCATAGTCAAAAATAAAAATAAAGATTTTTAAATAAAAACGAATTGAGCATTTTGCCTACTTCTTTCCTTTATTAATGGAGAAATAATTGACATAATATTACATTATTTTCAGGGGTATATCAATGATTCGATATTTTTATATATTAAATGCTCACAACAGTAAGTCTGGTTAACATCTGTCAACTTCATAGTTACAAAAATTGTTTTTTTTTTCCTGTGATGAAAGAGAGCTTCCAAAATCTCTGCCTATTTTTAATTGAGTTGTTTTTGTTGAGTTGTTGAGGTTCTTTATATAAAGTAGAGAAGAATCCCTGACCAGATATGGTGATTTGCAAATATTTTCTCCCATTCTGTGGGTTGCCCTTTCACTCTCTGGATGCACAGAAGGTTTCAATTTTGATGAAATCCAATTTATCTAGTTATTCTTTTGTTTTCTGTGTTTTTAGTGTCATATCCAAGAAATCACCACCAAATCCAGTGTTACGTAGATTTTCCCCATATTTTCTTCTAAGGGATTTACAGGTTTAGCTATTACTCTTAGATCTTTTATTCATTTTGAGTTAATTTTTGTATATGGTGTAAAGTCAGGATCCCACTTCATTCTTTCACATGTGGATGTCCAGTTTCCCCAGCAGCATTTGTTGAAAAGATTGTTCTTTCCTCCTTGAATGGTCTTAGAACACTTGTTGAAAATCAACTGCCCATATTAAATACCTCTTCTCTTGAAGTCTAGTCTCATCCACCTTTCCCACCTTGGCACCCTCGTCACATCACAGCATCAATCCAGTGCACGCCCCCCACTTCTGTTAGAAGACTCTTCCTGTTTTGCAGCTGTTCACTTCAGAGGCCATTGCTGATGCAGACTGCTGCCAATCACCTCCACCCGTGCCTTCCAATGTGAAATGTGGCCCCTGAGGATCTCAGACAGTAAGTTTCAGCAGCCTTTAAACTTGGGTTAGCAGCTTGCTCACACACCTAAAATCACAGAGGCCTTAAGCAGGAGACCAACAGGGTGGGACTGGGACTGAAACTCTCCGCCTGCAGCCCAGAGACCGAATGCAGGTACCCTTTCTAAGCATGACTGTCGTGTGATCCCCTTGTGGGTAATTTCTCAGTTTGCCCCATCCCTGAACCCTCCCCCAACCCCGAGCAAGGGACAAACATATTAGAGAGTAAGACTTGCATCTCCTTGTCATGTCTTTACAGCACAAGAAATTGTAGAAAAGGCATGTGGGCTTCTGGGGTCCTGAGCAGATCAGCTTTTAATTATGGCTTTAGGCTTATTCTCAAAAGCAAAACCAAACAAATTGCTCATTCCTTAGGGCTAAATTGCCAAAACCAAACATTTTCCCCACCCAACATCTCCATGACATCCATATTGATGATCCATCTATTATTTTGATCTATGACAGCACCCCAGGTGGCACAGTGGTAAAGAATCCTCCTGCCAATGATGGAGATGGCGACGTGGGTTTGATCCCTGGGTTGGGAAGATCCTCTGGAGTAGGAAATGGCAACCCACTCCAGTATTCTTGCCTGGAAAATTCCTTGGATAGAAGAGCCTGGAGGGCTACAGTCCATGGGGTCGCAAAGATTCAGACACAACTGAGTGACTGAGCACGCACCCATACACACATGCATGACAGAGCCATAGAGGGGTTTGCTGGAAGCAGGAAGTGGGCTTTAGCTCATTCTCTGTAATCTTCACCAATACTTCCCCCAAATCTGAGAAAACATGGCTTTCTTTGGAAACACACCTACAAGATACATCCACAAAATCCATTTCCCATCAGACTGCCCCCACCCTCCTGTACCAGCGTTTTGGAGCCTGGGCTGCCTGGATGGCAGAGCCACTCCACCTCCATCTCTGTAAACCCATAACTTTGCCCCACTGTCACTGACCAGGCAGCTGCTCCAGCTCCAGCCATGCTCTGCTTACATGCTCTTTACCTTCCTGCTTCCCTCTGTCTGCTGATTCAACCTTTAATAATCCCTGGGATCTCTCCAAAGACAAAGCAGCCCAAGGCAGTGGTGGGGCACGTGGGCTGTCATTCTGGCACTGAAATTCACCAGCTGTGCCACGTTATCTAAGTCACTTCCCCTCTCTGTTCCTCTCAGCTCCTCCATCAGTTGAATGAGGGCAGTGCCAACCAATCCTTTCCCATTTCCGGTTCTTCAGGTCCATGGTGGCGTTTCCTCCTGCATCCCTCCATCATGCCCAGATGTTGCAACCATCAGCCCATCTCTGGGGCTCCAGCACTAGGACTGTTTTCATTCCCCTTGTTTTTTCCTATGCCCCTTTCTGCCTGCCATAGTGCATCCTGCCCCTCTGCATTCCCTGTTCTCATCTCTCAGACAGTGAAGTGTTTCTGGAATCTGATTGGGTCTTAAGTTGTCTTTTGTTAGATCATTAACAGTGTCACATCTTTTAATCTGAACTGACTTTTACTGTTGTTAAGAACTCCCTTTATGTATCTCCAAAGAACCATTACCACGTGCCTCATCTATTGTCTATTCCGAACATTTTTCCTTACCCCTTGTTCCTGTCTCTAGCAGATGTTCTTTGTTTCGCATCTTCTCAGCTGGTATCCTTTGCAGACATTCTTCCAACTGCCTGCACCTGGCTGCCAGGGCCTGCAGTGCCCTCTCTGCCAGTGTGCAAGCCACTGTCCGCTCGTGTGTCAGCCCAAAAGCAGTGACTGATGGGAGCTGGGAGATAAATTCCCTGGCTCCCTCACCTCTCTTGCAGGATAATTCTGTTCTCTGCTGATTTCCAGTCTTCACTGGATGACGTGCCCACCGTGGTCATCAGCCTGAGCGTGCACACCCACTCCTGGCTACTTTCCCTTCCCTGTGTCACTTACCTGCTCCCTTTCTGCTGCTTCCTGGAATCAACTACTAAATGGACTATTTGTCTCAAATCCTTTTCTCAGAGTTTGCTTCTGGGGATACCCAAAACAAAACACCATCTCTCGGGACTTCCTTGGCGGTCCAGTAGATAGGAATCCACCTGCCAATGTGAGGAGTATGGGTTCCATCCCTGGTCCAGGAGGATTCCACATGCCATGGAGCAACTGAGCCTGTGTGCCACAACTGCTGAAGCCTGTGCACCAGGAGCCTGTGCTCGGCAACCAGAGAAGACACCACAGTGGGAAGCCCTCACACTGCAGTGAAGAGTAGCCCCTGCTTGCCACAACCGGAGAAAGTCCTAGTGCAGCAATGAAGACCTAGCACAACCCCCACCTGCAAAAAAAAAAAAAAAAAAAGCCTCCCTTCATTTTTCTCCCTCACAGCTGATAACCTTATCTCCTGTGCAGAATATTTGAGGCCAGCTGAGTTTCTGAGGACTAATGCTGAAGCTGAAACTCCAATCCTTTGGCCACCTGATGTGAAGAACTGACTCATTTGAAAAGACCCTGATGTTGGGAAAGATTGAAGGAGGGAGGAGAAGGGGACGACAGAGGATGAGATGGTTGGATGGCATCACCGACTCCATGGACATGAGTTTGAGTAAGCTCCGGGAGTTGGTGAAGGACAGGGAAGCCTAGAGTGCTGCAGTCCACAGGATTGCAAAGAGCCGGACACGACCGAGTGACTGAACTGAACTGAGTTTCTGTGAGGAGCTCTGTAACCTCATTTACTCACTTCTGTATCCAAACCTTTAAACTGACAAATATATCCATATAGCTTAACTTGGGAGGGAAGGGTGAGGGAAAAGTTGGCAACTCCTGTCTACCATTTTTTATTTTTAATATTTATTTGGTTGCAGCAGGTCTTAGTTGCAGCATGTGGCATCTGCTTCCCTGACCAGCAATCGAACCCAGGCTGTCTGCACTGGGAGTGTGGCGTCTTAGCCATCTGGCCTCTAGGGAAGTCCCCTGTCTACCTTTTCTTGGGAGTCCTTTCTACCTCGCAGTAGTCCTTCCATCACTCTGCCCCTTCTTCTAGCACCTTTCTTCCTTCTCTCTGCTAACTTCTTCATTTCTGTCTTTAACCTGTTTGGAAAAAAAAGAAACAAAAACAAAAAACAAAATACACAGCTTTCATTGAATCTGTCCCATAACCTACTGACCTAGGCTTTACTCTGAAGATTCTCACTAGAACTGTAATACTCTTCATCTTCACTTAGCACTAGCTACCCTCTTCTCCCTCCTTTGTGACCTGGCTTCCACCTAGGTCGCTCTGGGAGCACTATGGCAGGGTCATCCATGGTGCCTTATTGTCCAAATCCATTGATCTTTGCTTGTTCTTATCATATTTTTCTCGACTGCTCATCTTTTCTGGACTTTAATTTGTATGTCATACATGGCTCCAGGTAATATTCTCCTGCTAAAAATTCTTTCAGGATAAGTGGATAAAAACAGTTTTCTAATCCTTGCATTTCAAGTCCTCCACAACTGGCCTCCAGTTTTCCATCTTATCTTGCAGATTATCCACTATAGGCAACTGGTCTAATTAGATGCAAAATGCGTCCATTTTTGTCCATTCTTGGCTTCCAGAATTCCCTCAGTCCAAGATGCCCTCATTTCCTCTTCTTGTGAGCCATTCGAGTCCTTCCTCAAGGGCCCTTCCATCCTCATTATAAACTCTTTCCTATTTCCTTCCAGCCCTGCTGCCTCCTCTAAACTCTTCTTTCCTTCCTGCTCTCCTTCCATCTTTCTTTCTCTCTTCCTTCCTTTCTTTTATTCTCTCTTTCTTTCTTTCTCCTCGTCTCTCCAATGAGGCAAGGACTGTGTATAACCCTAGAGCCTCATGTACAGTATTCGTGTGTGTTTGTTGATGTTGACAAAGATGAACTAGAACATCTGTTAGTCCTGATGAAGTTGTGTACTTGCCAGGCTGCACTTCCCTCTCTGACAGATGGCAGGATGGAGACCGCTTTCCTGCACAACTATAGAGTTGTTTATCTTCAGAGACTCTCCCCTCTTTACTCCTTGGGCTTTACCGCAGGCTTCCACCCTAGGTCTACGCCAGCAGAGTCTGGTCTAAGCTTGTTTTCTGTTTACATTCCTCTGGAGACTCCTAGGAAGTATGAACCTTACAGTATCTTTTGACAGATGAGGGCATGAAGGCCTCAAGAGGGAAGACAATCTGTCCCGGGCCATGGTGCTTGTAATGGACAGAGTCAGGATGAGAAGTCAAGTTCCCAACGCCCCCCAACACTGCCCCCCCACCCCAGAGAGCTAGTTGTGCTCTTGCAGGCCTGGGTGGAAATTCAACTTCAATCCACATGGGAGGAGATGGGAGATGTCATAGTAACCAGGAAAAGACCACAGCTTCGGAGACACTTGGGTCTGTTTCTTACTAACTCTTTGACCTTGGGCAAAACATTTACTTTTTTGGAGCATCAGTTTCTTCCTGTATAAAAACAGGCATAATAGCATCTCCCTCAAAGAGCTGCTTCGAGAATTAGATGAGATGACATGTGCATGCTAAGTCATTTCAGTCGTATCCGACCCTTTGCAATCCTCTAGACTGTAGCCCGCCAGGCTCCTCTGTCCATGCAGATTCTCCAGACAAGAATCCTGGAGTGGGTTGCCGTGTAGCATATCATATTGGGAGGAGATAGAGCAGTGTGGAGAGAGCACAGACTTGATTTTGAATCCCGACTCTGCCATTTCTTGGCAATATAACCTAGGGGAGTTTCTTGACCTCTGAACTAAAGACCTTGACTTCCGCATGTGAAAATGAGGATAATCACATACTCTTTCCATAGGATTAAATGAGAATAAACTTACGTGGATCTCAGCACGGGACAGGTACACGGTGAGCCTCCTCCTGTTATAGGCACTCCCACCACGCCCGGCACACCAGACGTCCGAGGAAAGTTCCTTTCCTTCTTCCCTGCACAAACACACACTGTAAACATGGTAATGGGAACCACATTCTATTAGAGAGAGAGAGGCAAAAATGTTTTCTGGGGCTTCAGGACATGTTAGGCAACCTCTGTTACTAATTGCGAGCCCTGTCCTGTTGTTTGTGTTTGTCTCTCTCTCCTGCGCTAATCTGCGAGCAGCCCCAGGGGGGGTCCTGTCTGTTCCTCTTTGCTGTCCCTGCACAGGGGACAGAATTCGGTGCACAGTCGAGGATCAGAAATGTTGGCTAAATCATTGTCATAAATTCAGTCTTAAGGGAGAAAACATTTAAAGCAGTGCATGAAAAAGTAATAAAAGATGAATATTTATGTGCTGGATAAATATAAAATAATAAAATCCTAGAGTGTGTTTTTTATTTTATGTATATACTTTTGTCTGTGCTGGGTCTTCATGGTCACAGACAGGCTTTCTCTAGTTGCAGCACACGGGCTTCTCATTGCGGTCATTTCTCTTGCTATGGAGCACAGGCTACAGGCGCTCAGGCTTCAGAAGCTGCAGCACATGGCTCATGGGCTTAGCTGCTCCCCGGCATGTGGAATCTTGCCGGCCAAGGATTGAACCCATGTCCCCTGCATTGGCAGGTGGATCCTTAATCAACCACTGGACCTCCAGGGAAGTCCTAGAGTGTGTTCTGTGTGTCTGGTTCTAATGCTGAGTGCGTGATGAGGTGTTTGGTGTTTGCCACAGACCCCCCATGAGGTGAGTATCATTATTATGCCCATTTTACAGAGGAAAAGACTGAGGTACAGAGAGGTTAAGAAACTTGCTGGAGGTTCTGTAACTGGAGCAAAAGAAGCCAAAGTAGAATCCAGGCAGCCTGACTATAGAGCCTGGTCTTCTAGCAGCTATAATATTCTTCCTGTCCCTCATGAAGTGCATCACGGAGTGGGGAGGATGAAACACGAAACGCCACCTCGCCCCACACAGCTGATGTCCAATTAGCTCCTAACAAAAATATCCCACCTACTCGCATAGCTCAGGCCATCAGAGATCTGTTACTTGGCAAGCTAGTAAGGCAAGAGAGATTAAGTGCAATAATAAAAGAATTTCCTTTAAGGAAAAAAAAAAGCATTTTTGCTGACTAATAAGCTGAACTCTCCTTGCACCTAATATTTCTATCTCTGTGCCCTGTGACCATGTGGAGCAGCGGTATCGTTCTTTGCATCCGTATCTGCCTCCCTGACTGGTCCGATGACCTACTTGGGAAAAGAGACCCGATCTTCCTTTAATAATCTTTCCATTTCCTGCCGTGCCTAGTTCAGTGCTTGGCACAGAATAAGCGTTCCATAAATAGTTGTGAAATTTTTGAACTAAATTAAATCTTCACAGTGGAAAAAGAAGAATGAAATAGTCCATGAAAAAGCAGAAAGTAATCTTTAAACCAGAGTGCCAAGGGTTTAGAAGATTGTATGCCTCCTTTTCACTAGGCAAATAATACATGCTCATGATGGAAAAATGAGACAGCGGAGATAGGCAAAGAGAAAAATGTTGAAATCACCTGTGATTCTGTTAACATAACTCATTTCCTTCCTACTTTGTCTCTGCCTCTGCTGATCTTGCATGCAGACAATGTGCATGTGACCTATTTTCTGGCCTTTTTCTCTAACTCAATTTTATACGGATTTTATTTGCATTCTCCTGATTAATAGGGCATCTTGACTATTAACATTCATTGTAGAAAACCTGGAAAATCAAAAGCTGGAAACAAAAAAAAAAGAGGAATAAAACAATCCCAGTACCAAGAATTAATGTCTGGGTTTTCTCTCTCATAAATACACACACACAAATACATATGATATGATTAAAATTACATACGTAGTTTTATACCTAAATTTTCAAGTGTTCTTCAAAAGTATTGATCGCCATGGTCGTTATTCCATTCAGTAGATGTTACCGTGTATATTCTTAAAGTGCTGTGGGCTCTTTTAGTGACAGACAACCTGTTCAAGGTCAAAGGATGATTCCCTTGTGAGCTAAGATTTTTTCTTTTTTAAGCAACCTTATTGAAGTAGGATTTACATACCATTATGTTCACTCCCTAGTAAATTCCATGACTTTTAGTAAATCTATACAGTTAATGCAGCCATCACCACAATCCAGTTTTCAAATATTTCCATCTCCCATAATGGGAAATGTTGAGCACTTAAGACAGGCTTAAGAGGAGACGAGTCCGAGGACTGGAGTTGTCTTTCTGCAGATCTGAACTTCACACAGACACCTCTTGTCCTCGACAAGGTCAAGCACCAGGTACTGAGACCAGGAGTGAGGAAACCTGAGTTGCTGGTGTCCTTAGAATTGGCCCTGACATTTTTCTGCCCCGCCCCCCCCCCGATGGGGACCCATGCCCTCATTTATCAGATAGCTTTCCTCCCGTTTTGTTCACATTGTGTGGCTTGCGGGATCTTAGTTCCTGACCCGGGATTGAACCTGGGCCACTGCAGTGAAAGCACCGAGTCCTAATCACCGGACACGAGAGAACTCCACAGATAGCTTTAATTTTGCACCTGGCATCTGTTTCCTTCCTTCCGTTTCTCTCCCCTGCCCACCAAGGCTGTGACAGGCTGCATCAGCTCACAGCTCAGGCATCTCTGAGGATCTTATTATTTAGACATCAGCTCCGTGTTTTCCACTCTAGCCTCCCCAAAGTCTTCACCCTGTGAGCAGAGGGATTCTGCCCCAAACCTAATCAGAGCTAATCACTCGCTGACTCAAAACCCTCCCACGGCTCCCCCATCACACTTGGAATAAAAGGCAGATTCCTTGGTGTGGACTTTAGGACGCCTGCTTCTTTTTCCAGCCTCCTCTGTGCTCACTCTTAGCCGCACGGTCTTCTTGCTGGTCCTGGGATGTGCCACACTTGTTTCCACCCCAGGACCTTTGTGCCCGCTGCCCTGTTTTCCTCTTCCTCCCTTTTACTTGGTCTCTGTGCAAATGTCACCTCCTTGGAGAGACCTTCCCTGACTGCTGTGTCTCCAAATAGCCCTGCCTGCCTCGCCCCATCACTATCTGTGCCTTTACCTTGTTCGCTGTGTTTACTTCATATAGCTTGACTTGCAGTTATATTTTAAACTCAAACATTCATTGAGTGAATGAGTGATTAACCAATACACAATTTACTTTGACTTACGGAGATCTACTCATGAAGAGTATGATCTCGAGCAGGGGTCCGCAACCCCAAGGCCACGGACCAGTACCAGTCCATGGCCTGTTAGGAACCGGGCATTGCAGCAAGAGGTGAGTGGTGGGCAAGTGAGCAAAGCTTCATCTGTATTTACAGCTGCTCTAGTTGCAGGAAAACAAGCTCAGGGCTCCCACTGATTCTGCATTACGGTGAGTTGTGCAATTATTTCAGCATATATCACAATGTAAATAAAGCTCACAGTAACTGTAATGTACTTGAATCATTCCGAAATTAACCCCCCAACATCCATGAAAAAATTGTCTTCCACAAAATCAGTCCCTGGTGCCAAAAAGGTTGGGGACCACTGATCTAGAGGATTCGACTATGTGATGGGGTGTGTAAGAAAACTGTGAGTCCTTGTTGGGGGAAGGTGACCTCTGATGTCTCAGTCTGGCTTCAAATCCACTACGTATTAGCTATTTTCACCTGTAATTAGGGACTGTTTATGATGCCGACCTCTGAGGCCTTTGAAGACTAACAGCCATAATGCACGTAAAATACTTGCTGTTTGCAGTATGCATTTTAGGAAGTTAGCTGCTATCTGTACCATCCCCGTGATCATCACTGTCATCCTCACTCTGCTTGTCAAATCAGGGAACTCGAATATTCACAGTGGCTCCTGAGCAGCTGCTTGGGCATCACATAAAGAATTACATGGGCTAGTGGTCATCTTCCTATAGAGTAGGGCTCACTCAGCCATGTCTGGCTCTTTGTGACCCCATGGACTGGAGCCTGCCAGGCTCCTCTGTCCATGGGATTTTCCAGGCAAGAATTCTGGAGTGGATTGCCATTCTCTTCTCCAGGGAATCTTCCCAACCCAGGGGCTGAACCCAGGTCTCCTGTGTTGAAGGCAGATTCTTTACCATCTGAGCCACCAGGGAAGCCCATAGAGTAGAGCAGTGGTTCTCAAGGTATGTTCCCTGGATCAGCTGCAGCAACATCACCCGGGAGCCTGTTAGAAAGGCAGTTCCTCAGGCTCCAGTTCAGACTTAACGGGATTGGAAACTCTGGGGGTGGGGCCTGATAACCCATGTTTTAACAAGTCCCTGGGGTAATTCTGATGCAGGCTTAAGTTTGAGAACCATTTGGATGTGGCAGATAACTGGTACCCACAGGCTGAGTCAGGCTTGCAGATGATTAAGCTTGGCCTGTAATGATGGCTGAAAAATCTGGAATTAGGTGTCAGTGTTTAAAATTAAGTGTCAGTGTTTTAAATCTCAGATTTCCAGCTTCTCTGTCAGCGGCAGAGTGGAAGAGCAGCTGCCCCTTGAGACAGACAGTTAAGGGTTCTCCTATTTGACTCATCCCATTACTCCCTGTTGTAGGGTGCCAAGCTTCGCTCACTCCCCTTACCTGTCTCGACCCTGGGTAACACCTGTAACAGAAGTGTTTTTCTATAAAGGGTGTTACTGGTCATTCGATGGGAGCCCCACCTCACACAGATGATGAAGCAGAGCCCACAGAGGGGAGGTGGTATGGGTGGCCATCAGGACTAAGTTCAAAGCGAGACCAAGGTGAGAAAACTCTCGGATCCGCCCTCTTGAGGAAACTGAGGCGAAGGGATCAGCTGTCGAACTAGCGCCTCCCAGAGCCCCTGGTCCTGCCCATTCAGTCTGGGACCCCAACGTTGATCCACTGGAACGCTTTCAAGGATGAGATTCTGGATGATCAAGGACACTTCCCTTGGCCTTGACATTTGGACAAGCTGGGAGAGTGGGTCTGTTAATTTTCTCTGCTCTCAACCTGACAGATACCCTCGGTGGAAAAGAGGGATGGGAGAGGGGGCTGTGCTAAAGAGAGTCTTGGACATCTGCAGGGGCCCAGCCTGGACAGCAGGCTTTATCATGCAAGCTGGGCATCCCACAGCACTAGCAGACCCAGAGCTGGAATGAACAAAGCCATTGGGCGGGGGGCTAAAGTCATGATGGCTGCAGCTAAGTTGACTTAACCCTGAACAACCTGGGTTATTTATTACTTCACTTGACAGAGCGGGGAGGGGAGAAGAAGAGGGAGGAGGGGGAGGAGGAATGGAAAGCAGGGGAAAAGGATCCCACCCACCCCCCGCAAGGCCAGAGGTGGTCTCCAGGCCTCCCTGGAAACCCCTTCCTGCTGGTGGGTCTTGCACACTGAACCTCTGCCCACTCAGAGACAGTCTTTCTCTGCTGCTCACATTACTTCCCTTTTCCAGCACCTCCTTGACTCCTGTCTCAGTGATTCCCCTTCTGGGTATTCATTCCAGTACTTTTCTTTCCTCTTCAGCCTCCCTTCAGGTTAAGCCCACTGCCCCCTTAGGAATGTCTTTCCCTCAGAAGTGACCCAGACCCAGAGCTTTACTCCCCTCCATCAGCTGAACCCGAAGCCTGCTTCCCAGGGTGTCCTCCCCTAAGCCAAACCTCCTGACTGCCTCTGCCCCTCCCAAGACTGCTGATATCTGGGGACAACTCTGTGGCCTTCCACATGTCCGTGCCTGGTACCCAGAGCACTTTTCTGGTGTCCGACAGCAGAGGAAGGAGACCACTCGGGGGGAGCAGGGATGGAGAGAAAACCAGGTCGCTGGGATCCCAAAGAGGAAGGGAAAGGAAAGGAAGGGATGAATATGTGTGTGAGGAAGAGGGTAAGTGGTATTTGCCTGGGGGTCAGAAGGAGCAGGGGTGTTGAAAAGTGGGAAAGGTAGAATTATGAGCAGTAGTGATTTAACCTAAAACAGTAGTTTCAAATTTTCTTGACCATGACCCACAATGAGAGAAAAATTTTACATTGCAACATGATATACACCGATGCACACACACAATTGAACCCCTAGTTCAACAGAATACTTACCCTTACTGCATGTTATACACTAATATTTTGTTTTATTAATAATAAAATAATAGTAGATGATATTCTATTATCTTTCTCCTTTTTTGTTACATACCTGTGTTTTGGTATATAGCTATAATATTTATTTTAATACATAATTTAATGTATTAAATTTGAGGGATTCCCTGGTGGCTCAGATGATAAAGCGTCTGCCCACAGTGCAGGAGACCTGGGTTCAGTCTCCGGGTTGGGAAGATCCCCTGGAGAAGGAAATGGCAAACCACTCCAGTATTCTTGCCTAGAAAATCCCACGGATAGGGGAGCCTGGTGGGCTACAGTCCATGGGATAGCAAAGAGTTGGACACGACTGAGAGACTTCACGAACTTCATGAAAGTGATTTCACTCAGATGGTAAAGAATCCGTTTGCAATGTGGGAGACCTGGGTTCGATTCCTGGGTTGGGAAGATTCCCCTGGAGAAGGTGATGGCTACCCAGTCCAGTATTCTTGCCTGGAGAATTCATTCCATGGACAGAGAAACCTGGCAGGCTACAGTCCATGCGGTTGCAAAGAGTCGGACATGACTGAGCAATGTTCAATTTCAGTGGTTTGTAACCCATAGATTGAAAAGAAATGACCTGGGGAGTTCCCTGGCGGTCCAGAGGTTAGGATTCCACACTTCCACTAACGAGGGCCTGGGTTTGATCAACGATTGAGAACTAGGATCCTGCAAGCCAAAGCAATGACCTGGAGGTAGGCAGTTGAAAGTGAAGAAGTGAACGTATTATCCATTTCTAAATCTGTGAAGGGCGATAATAAATAATGATAGCTAACAAGCAGTGTTCTACACACTTTCACAGGCACTATCTTATTCAGCCTTACAAACGGATGGAGCACTATTATTATTCCTATTTACAAATGAGGAATCTGACGCACTGAGACTTTACATAACTTTGTTCAGGCTGGTCATCTGCAGAGCCAGGATTCAGCCCCAGCAGCCTGACACCAGAGCCCTGCTCCTATTTTCTGCTACTCCTGCACAGGGTGGCCATAAATATGCAAGTCATGTGCTCACAGCTTTGCGGTTGTTGCTCCAGGGTTACCAATGATGTGACTCAGCTCCTCTCATGTCTCAGGGGGCTGCCAGAGGTAACCAGTGACTTGAAACAGAGAAGTAACCGATACAACAGAACAGGAGGAGGCAGACATTAACAAGGCCAGAGTTTCCCTCCACTATGGGGAATAGAGGCCCCAGGATTCACAGAGCTGGAGGCAAAGCTTGATGGGAACCCAAGACCTCTGAGCAACTAAATCTGTAAATCTGCTTTCTTTATTTAATGGCTTTCTATGAGGTTTTAAGGAGTCAGGACAAGTGGAGAAATATCTGTTGCTGATTCTTGTAAACAACATCATGAGTTCCTGGAGAAGGGTCATGTGTCCATTTCTGTTCTGCTGCCCCTAGTACCTAGCACCAAGCTGG
Source organism: Bubalus kerabau (assembly GCF_029407905.1). Lineage (NCBI taxonomy): Eukaryota > Metazoa > Chordata > Mammalia > Artiodactyla > Bovidae > Bubalus > Bubalus kerabau. Next base: position 158,688,493 of record NC_073626.1, read on the forward strand.
GCACACTGTATACCTATTATAGATATCACCTAAGTCATCTATTTCCTATTCATTATAAGCTTCTCTGTCACTTCTCTGTCTTTTCTTGCATTTGTCATTCACATCTTATATTTTAGCAAAGTTTCATACATTTTATACCAACTAGAATTGTAAGCACCTTAAGAATGTGGAATGCATCTGTTTAATTTACTGACATACACTGAATTGCCAAGGACAGTGCCTCTCTCACAAGTAGACATTGAATAAAAGAATGAAGAGACATTGGGGGTCCCAGCTTCAAGAAAGGAACCATATCCTCCACTTTCTAAACAAAGCACTTCTCTTTGATTCTTAGTTTGAGGATGCTCACAAATGTGCTCTTATCTGTTGTCTTAGCAGCAAGCAGTAACTACTTGCTTGTGGATTGATCATGAGAGTGAGCTAGGTCAAGGACTTCAGAGAATGACCTGATTGAGACTTGGGACTTCATTTCAGCCGGCAGATGTGAAAGGAAAATAAAAATGGAGTTGGTATTGCTAAGAGAGCTCTCTAAAAATGGAGCTGGGATGCCATTAAGGAAGTGTGACTTTCGCACATCTCAGCCTGGATGGAATCTGACCTTTTGGTCTTATAAAGTCATCCAGAACATCAGCCAGAAACTCATGACAGCCTGTCTACTTATCGGGCCTTTACTCTAAAACAACTGTGATTCTTTAAGGACAAATATTTTCTAATCCATGTCAGAGTCAGTCACAATTCTCACCAGGCAACTCTTTAACATTTTCAACAATTCTTGCCAGGCCAGGCAATTCATGGCTCTTTTCTCGTTTTTGATTCATTCTGTTTCCCAAAGCACTCTCTTGGGGTTACCCGAATTTGTGTCTCTTGAATTGCAATGCTTAAAGCTCCAAATAAACACTTTTCTTAATTGCAACCTCCTGCATTATTTTTTGGTTGACATTATATGGTGTCAGAAGTGGGATGCAGAACAGCCTACCCACTCTCCAGCACTGTCTTGGATTTGTGTAAGGTAAGAGACTACTGGGGCTTCCCAGGTAAAGACCACACCTGCCAATGCAGGTAGATGTAAGAGACACAGGTTCAAACCCTGGATTAGGAAGATCCCCTGGAAGATGGCACAGCAACATACTTAGGTGTCCTTGCCTGGAGAATCCCATGGACAGAGAAGCCTGGTAGGCTGCAGTTCGTAGGGTTGCACAGAGTCAGACACAACTAAAGTGACCTAGCATGCATGCACCCACACAAGAGGCAACTGGATGCTATCATTTTCTCAGTGTTCCCAGATTGTGGTGGTGGAGGCTTCCTTCCACCGTGGTAGAGGTTCTAACTTATTTGGCTGCCCTCTGGGACCAGCTCTGTCCTTTGGGATTTTGCTTCCCATTTTGCTTGTTTTGGCTTCCCTGGCAGCTCAGATGGTAAAGAATCTTCCTGCAATGCAGGAGACCTGGGTTAGATCCCTGGGTTGGGAAGATCCCCTGGAGAAGGGAATGACTACCCACTACGGTATTCTTGCCTGAAGAACTCCATGGACAGAGGAGCCTGGCAGGCTACAGTCCACCGGGTTTCAAAGAGTCAGACACGATTGAGCGACTAACACTTTCACTTTTTCACTTTTGTTTGTTTTACATATAGGGCCTCCAGGATTTTGCTTCCTGTTTTGTTTGAGTGACCTTTAGGATTTCACTCCCCATTTTGTGTTTGCTTTGTTTAAGTGAACTCTGGTATTTTACTCTTGTTTTGTTTAAGTGACCTTGAGATTTCACTTCCTATTTTGTTTGTTTTGTTTGAATGGCCTTCAGGATTTTGCTTCCCATATTGTTTGGGCTGCCTGCTTCTGTTCTCAGGATTTCATTCCCTGTTTTTGTTGTGCTGTGTAATTGCTCTTGTAGTACAGGGAGTTCACTTTCTAAGGGCAAGACTTCAGAGCAGCCTCCTTCTGGAACTTCTGCTGTTTTTGTGTATAAGAGTTATGGGCCCTAGTCCTGCAAGTATTTGCCTTGCTGGACTATGATTACCCAGGATGATTTGCAATTAAATTGACCAACCTGGACTCCTTCAAAATTCTGAAATTAGTTTGTCTGTATGGTCAATTAGAAAAGGAATGTAAGACAAGAATGGAAGCATATTTCAATTGGTATGTTGAGGCCTCCAAAAACATAATAAGGTATACACTGTTGCTTCCCTTAGAGAAACTGACAATTATCTCAAAGGATTTCCAAATTGGAAAAATCCTCTGGGGCTTCTGAAAGCTCACTCTCTCTCCCTCTGAATCCCTCTGCTCCTTTGTGGACCTCAGAATGTCTACCACCATGCTCTCCTCCTTGCTATCCATTTCTCTCTGAACTTCTGTTTTATGATGGTGAGCTTGAGCGCCTGCAGAAAGCAATTATGCATCCAATGGCCTAAGAAAAATGTCTATCATTATTATGGCAATTTGGAAAAAGCAATTTTTTTTAAAAGTTTTGACCTTAAAGGAACAAAAGCCCTTCTTAGAGGAAATTGCTTTTCTCTCCTTGTGCCTTTGAGATGTAAATATTCTACCTGGTCATCTCAGGAAACTATTTAGACCATCTCTAATTTTTATGACTGAAAAAAAAAAAAGGAAGAAGAAGAAAAAGAAAAGAGGCCTTTTAAAATTCAAACTGTAAAAAGGACTCTCTTGCCTAGTCTCCTTAACATTGCTTGTCAAGGGCAAATACAGATTTTAAAATTCTTCTCTGCAAAAAAATGAAAGACTTAGGCCATTTGAGTGAGTAGACTTAATTTATTCTAGCTGTTTTTATAAACTAGTAAATTTTGTATTATACTTGATTCATGATTAAAGTTTTAAAATGAAAACTATAAGACCTCTGTCTGTGTCTATCTGTATGTATGTGTGTCTATGTATATACATAACAGATATGGGATCTATCTATATCTATAGTATCTATTTCTATAGATAGTAGATGGTATTGCCAAAATTAATTTGTAAAGGAGTTCTATTTAATTGGATTAAAGAAAACAAGCACTTATGTAAATTTTCAGAAATATAATAGAAACTAATCCAAATGAATTATAGGTTCACAGAATCTGGGAAATATTTGGTATTAAGCTAATATTCACTATTAAAGCTAGTTTAAGATTTTTGGTTTAATCAATACAGACATGTCTTTAGAGTCATCAGCATTAAGTATAATATTTTTATTGTACCTAGGTTTACTAAAAGTCAAATAAGTTCATGTGTTATCTTTGTTATAGAATTTGTCATCAAGAAAAATAAACTGAAATGATATTTTCATAAGTATCAATCAATTAAGTACATGTAAATAGGATAAGAGTTTTTAGGTGAACTCTTTAAGAATAATTATGTTTTATGATATGTCTACTTAAAACAGTTTCCTCAAATCTTTTTGGTAACTTGAAACTTCAGACTTTTGCTGCTAAGTCGCTTCAGTCGTGTCCGACTCTGTGTGACGCCATAGACGGCAGCCCACCAGGCTCCCCCTCCCTGGGATTCTCCAGGCAAGAACACTGGAGTGGGTTGCCATTTCCTTCTCCAATGCATGAAAGTGAAAAGTGAAGTGAAGTCACCCAGTTGTATCCGACTCTCAGCGACCCCATGGACTGCAGCCTACCAGGCTCCTCCACCCATGGGATTTGCCAGGCAAGAGTACTGGAGTGGGGTGCCATTGCCTTCTCCCAGACTTTTGCTAGGTTAAGTTAAATGATGGAAAGTTATTAAATACCTAGATCATTCCCCAATAAAATAAGATGCTGAAATATTAATGACTAAACATAGGCTTCCTTTCACAGGAAAACTAAAGATATTTGGGACTATAAGTAAAGGCATTTAGTGCTATGCTGAGAAATTTTCTATAAGAAAAGCACAAGCTTTTAGAGATTATAAAAGATATTTATAAGTTTGCCAATCTATAGAATTCTAATATAAAAAGCAGTTCATAATTGCTTACTTCTTTTCAAAAGAAATTAAGGTTTCAAAGGGTTAAAAATTCTAGTTAATATATGTAATTAAAACTACAAAATTAATAAGAAAAACATCTTTGTTATAAAGTAATTTTTAAGAAAAGATGTAAGAAGTGAAAATGCATTTTTTAAGGAAAGAGGGAGTGATTTTCTTTTAAAGCTGGTTATTTCTAAATGGGAATAAAAAAAGGACAAACTAAAATGGATATAGAAAGTTGTAGAAGGTTTGTGGAGGTAAAAATAAAAAACAAATCTTTGGAAAAGAATTTTATGCGTGGTCAGGACTGGCTAAGATTGAAATGAATTAAATTAAGTAAATGAGTTTTAATATTAAAAGTAAACTGGTACAAAATCAAACTTTGGTTTTTCTCTATGTTAAAACAAGAAAGTTTTCTTGGATTATTGGTCTAATCTTAATGAGAAATGATAAAAGTTTTCTTTATCTTTAATGTAATCTGACTAGACAAGCAAAGATTTCATATTTTATAGCAAAGGCTTTTTATGGGCTTCCCTGGTAGCTCAGCTAGTAAAGAATCCACTTGCAATGAGGGAGACCTGGGTTCAGTCCCTGGGTTGGGAAGATTCCCTGGAGGAGGGCATGGCAACCCACTCCAGTATTCTTGCCTGGAAAATCCCCAGGGACAGAGGAGCCTGGTGGGCTACAGTCCATGGGGTCACAAAGAGTCAGACAGGACTGAGCAACTAAGCACAGCACAAGGCTTTTTATAAGTATACACCCTTTTATATTTGCCCATGAAGCCTTTAATACATTTTTTTTTTTATAATTTTATGTTTCTGTCTATTAATTTTTGGCTGGGCTGAGTCTTCGTTGCTGCTCAGGCTTTTCTCTAGCTGCAATGAGTTGGGTCTACTCTGGCGTTGTGGTGCAGGGCTTCTTATTGCTCGGGCCTCTCCTCGTGGTGGAGCACTGGCTATGGGGCGCGTGGGCTTCAGTAGCTGCGGCCCCCAGGTTCCTGAGCGCAGGCTCATGGTTGTTGTACATAGGCTGAGTTGCCCTGTGGCACGTGGGACTTTCCAGAATCAGGGATCAAACCTGTGTCTCCTGCATTAGCAGGAGGATTCTTTACCTCTGAGCCACCAGGGAAATCTGCCCATGAAGTCTTTAATTGTTATTTTGGTTAAATAGGTAATTAAGCATTGTTTCACAGTGACCTATGATTCTATTTGACCAAATGTTTTTTTATAGCTTTTGATACTTTTGACAAATTTCTCCAAATCAAATTCTAAGTGATTGTTATTGTTTTTTTTTTTAATTTATTATTTTTTTTTCTGAGCTTCTTTAGCCATGGACTTTATTGTTTGAATATTTGCAATTATTATTCTATACACAAATGTTAATTTCTTACAAAACTCTGTATTCCATATTGCTAGGTCACTTCACTCTTCATTTTATGTCACATTTCCATCAAGAACTATTTCCCCAAATCACCATCTGCCTGATTGTATGTTGTTGTTGTTCAGTTGCTAAGTTGTGTACAACTCTGCGATGCCAGACACTAGTCCACCAGGCTCATCTGTCCATGAGATTTTCCAGGCAAGAATACTGGAGTGGGTTGCCATTTCCTTCTCCATTTTTTAAATTTAGAACTAACTTGAGGTATGAGATGCTTCTGCTGCTGCTAAGTCACTTCAGTTGTGTATGACTCTGTGCGACTCCAGGGCCCCTGAACTATCTCAGGACTTCCCTGGTGGCTCAAATGGTAAAGCGTCTGCCTATAATGCGAGAGACCGGGTTTGATACCTGGGTCAGGAAGATCTCCTAGAGAAGGAAATGGCAACCCACTCCAGTATTCTTGCCTGGAAAATCCAAAGATTTATTTTCTCTCTTTATAAAAGTAGAGTTGTTAAACTAATTAGGCTTAGATATTAAATTACATGGGAAGGATTGTTGAATAAGTAACACGAAACCTTCCTTACATTGTGTCTGTATAAGTATGCAAGTGTTCCAGTAACTATGTGAAATTTCTGGATATCTGATATGTCCTAGTATAATGTTATCAGTCACAATTCTAGTTATTATCTTAAATTGTTTTGTGTCACAAAAATAACCAAATTTCCTTTTCAATTCCATTATAATGAACTCTCACATCTTCAAAAGTGGGTGTTTTTAAGTTGCCTGTCATTTATAGACTGTTACTGTTTTACTGGGCTTCCTTGGTGGCTCAGTGTAAAGAATTGGTCTGACAATGCAGAAGACGCAGGTTCCATCCCTGGGTCGGGATGATCCCCTGGAGAAGGAAATGGCAATTCATTCTTGCCTGGGAAATCACATGGGCAGAGGAGCCTGGCAGGCAGCAGTCCAAGGGGTCACAAAAGAGCTGGACACAAGTGAGTGACTAACAACAACAATATTGTTTTACTCTTCATGCTTTTGCAAATATGTTTCATCTTCAGAGAGATTCATGGAAAGGACATCAACACTCTAGAGTAGAGGTTTCTGAAAGACTTTCAGATCATACCATTGAACTGGGTAAGAATTTACAAAACACTAACAGAGAAACTGATGGCTTCATAAAATTGCTAACAAAAGATCAAATCAAGAATTAATTCCATGGGACTGAATGAAGGGATGGGGATAATTATAATTTGTACGACATTTTGTTTTACACATTGTTGATTCTTTTATGTTTTGCTTTTTCAGATTTAAGGAAACCTTTTCTCCCAAACTATCTTTGACTTGCCGCAGTTTGGTAAAGCATACCCTTGTCAACAAAGAAAAAACATTTATCGTTTTTCTGATTCCTCTTTTTCTGTTCCTTCTAGAATTTGGAAACTCCTAGTGAGTATTCTTGTTTTGATGGTAACATAGTTATTTGTGTAAGTTCAATGAGAATCTGTTCTCCTTATAACAGAATACAATTGGGAACTTTGGTTATGTTACCAAGATTTTGACTAAAATGTTATATTTGAGAGAAACATGCATAGACTCAGATATGACCAGACAGCTTTAAAAAGCTAAGACTGATTTTATGGAGCCAATAAAGACCCATGGAAAAACAGCCTGATACCTTACTTACAAGGTACCCAGCAGCCTTACCAGGGAGTAAGGAAGGGCCCTTCCTTCCCACTGCAGGAACTTCAAGATATTTTGGGGACCTCAAGAAGAGAGGAATTCACATCAATCTATAGGTATTGCTTTCCTAGCCCCAAGAGGCCTTTAAGTGTTCAATCTCAGATTCTTATGAAAAGTTCCAGCAAAGAAATTTAAAAGAGCCTTTAATGAACTTCCCTGGTGGTCCAGTGGCTAAGATGCCACACTTCCAAAGCACAGGGGGCCTGAGTTCAATTCCCAGTCAGGAAAGTAGATCCTACAAGCCCTGGCAGTCAGATAAATATTTAATTAATTTAAAATAAGAAAGAAAAGAGCCTATAAGATCAATTGCTATTGTTTTTTAAGGAAAAAAAAATGGTTTTATTGTTTTATTTTTGGCTTCCCTGGGTCTTAGTTGCTGCAGGTGGACTTTTCTCTAGTTGTTGCGAGTAGGGGCTACTCTCTAATTGCAGTGTGTGGGCTTCTCATGGCTGTGGCTTCTTTTATTGCAGAGCCCAGGCTCTACGTCACTCGGACTTCAGTTGCTGCAGCTCTCGGGCTCCAGGCTCAGGGCTCAGTAGTTAGAGCACAGGGGATTTGTTGCTCTGTGGCATATGAGATCATCCTGGACCAGGGATCAAACCTGTGTCACTGCATTGGCAGGCAGAATCTTTACCACTTGCCCATCAACCAGGGAAGTCCAGATCAACAGTATTCTTGTTATATTTATGTAATCAGGCCACATTATTGAAACCGTACTTATTTTGCAAACAAATTAGTCTCATTTTGACTATATTTGATGGGAATAATGGTGATTTTAGAGATAAAAAGTATGTTTCAATATCATACCTTCGTGGATATTAGGTTCTAGAGCTATTAATTTTCTTTGGAGTTTTGGTATTTACCTGTAAACTGGATTAGATCCTGGGGCTTCCTAGCTGGTGCTAGTGATAAAGAACCCTTCTGCCAATACAGGAGACTGGAGACTCAAGTTCAATCCCTGGCTTGGGAAGATCCCCTCAAGAAGGAAATGGCAACCCGCTGCAGTATTCTTGCCTGGAGAATCCCATGGGGAGGGGAATCTGGCAGGCTACATTCTGTAGGGTCACACAGAGTTGGATACAACTGAGGTGACTTAGCACTAGATTAGATTCTGAATTCTTACTCCTCCAGTATCTATGGCTCTCCAAATATTTTCAGTTTTTCTCCCATCCTTGGAATCCTTGACAATTAAAACTGCCTTTACCTAAACAACTGATGGTGTCATCAGAGACATCTCAAACTCCAAAAGATGCTTCAACCTTGACATCTAGAAGTCTTCTTCAGCTGACTCCCCTCTGGTCTTGGTGGCTTAGTGCAATCTGAACTGCAACCAGTTTTACTAATCATTGTTCTAACAGTTCTCTCTTTTGTTGTTTTTAAACTGTTTGGATTTTGTGTTTCTCTATGCTGTTGCTGCTCAGTCGCTCATTCACGTCTGATTCTTTGCAACCCCATGGACTGCAGCACGCCAGGCTTCCCTGTCTTTCACTATTTCCCGGAATTTGCTCAGACTCATGTCCATCGAGTCGGTGATGCCATCCAACCATCTAATCCTCTGTCATCCCCTTCTCTTCCTGCCCTCAATCTTCCCCAGCATCAGGGTCTTTTCTGATGAGTCAGCTCTTTGAATCAAGTGGCCAAAGTATTGGAGCTTCAGCTTCAGCAACAGTCCTTTCAATGAATATTTAGAGCGGATTTTCTTTAGGATTGATGGGTTTGATTTCCTTGCTGTCGAAGGGACTCTCAAGAGTTTTCTCCAGCTTCACAGTTGGAAAGCATCAGTTCAGAAATAATGATAGATTGACATCTGGAGGTGATTGCTCACTCCTATAAGAGTTCTCCTGATAAAGATCCATGCCCATTTGGAACACTGCCTAAGACTCTCTTCCTGGATGGCTCCTTGTTGCTCAAATATGATTATAAACTCTCTAAAAGCAGACCTCTCCCACAAATCACCCTGCTCCCCTCTCTGTGGGACACAACCCTCTGGCAATGAGCCTTCCCAGTCCTAATGGAGTTCATACTGATGCCCAAAACCCAAGTGGTTGATCACTGATGCTTTTTAAAGGAAGAAATCAATCAAAAGGGAGAAATGTGAAAAGAAAATCAAAGCGAAGTTGGTATTGCTAAGAGAGTTCTCATTTTAGAGCCATTAATGAAGTGTGACTTACGCATGTCTCAGCCTGGATGGAATCTGACCTTTTGCCCTGATGTTAAGTCATCCCAAACATCTGCCAGAAACTCATGACAGCCTGTCTATAGTTATCGGACCCTTACCCTAAAACAACTCATGAATCCTTAAGGACAAATATCCTTAAGGACAAATATTTTCTGACTCGAGTCAGAATCAATCACAGTTCTTGCCAGGCAACTCTTAAGGTGCGTACTTAGTCACTTAGTCATGTCCAACTCTTTGTGACCTGTTAGACTGTAGTCCGCCAGGCTCCTCTGTCCATGGCATTTTTCAGGCAAGAATCCTGGAGTGGGTTGCCATTTCCTTCTCCAGAGCATATTCCTGACCCAGGGACCTCATGGCTTTTTGTCCTTATAAGCCCCTGACTCTTTCTCTTTTCTGGAACACTCTTTTGCAGTTACCCCAGATTTGTGTTTTCCAGACTGCAAACTTAAAACCATATTTGTGGCCTTTTGCATCAGCATCATGTCATTATTATTATTATTTTGGTTGACACAGATAAAATTGTGGTCACTGGTGGCCTTCCTGGGTCATGTAAAGCAATTGCAAGTTTGCTCTTATGTCTTTCCCTGCACTTGTATTTCTGAGACTCCTTTGCCCTTGGGCTTCTAGGAACTTTGGTTGATGGCAGGGAGGAACTGGGGGTCACTGGAGAGGAGAAGCAGGACCATTTTCCCTCCTTTCCCTGGACTTCCTGTCTCTCTCCATCCCTTGCAGCAGCAGCTGGGTCTCTGTGGCTCCAGCTCCATGTGGGAAGCCCCCTGGAATTGTCTTAGCTCTTGCTGTGTGTAGGGTGGCCAGATTTAACAAATAAGACACAGGGTACTGGTTAAATTTGAATTTCAGATAAACAAAAGAAAATGTTATATTCAATTTTTATGATGGTAAAATGTGCATAGCATAGAATTCACCATTTTAAATCATTTTAAAATCTACAATTCTGTGGCATTTGTGGCATTTAATACATTATATACTAACTTTTTTTTTTTTTAACAAAAGTGCTTTTAGTAAGAATACTTTCTTTCTACGCAATTTAACCAGCGTCTGGTGTTCTGTGTGGGAACTCCTGCTAGAGAATCCTTGCTCCTTCAAGTGCTCTGTGCTCCCTCTAGCCCAAGGAAACAATTGGATACCCTCTGTAACCAATTCCCTGCTTTAAAGACTGAATAAGAGACCTAGAGTGTCCCACCCGCCGCTACCCGCCTACTGATGCACTGTTAACCTCTCCCCAATCACTAAGGGATCAAAAATAAGGTCTCAGAGTTCGATGTGCAGTTCCCAGAGGGTCCCCCCACCCCAGCCAGCCCTGCTCTATCATCGGCCCCATTTTTCTCAGCAGCTCTTAATCCTCCTGTTTCCAGAAACTGCCAGGTGTTTTTCAATCCTCAGGTGCACCCCCACCCCATGGCCCCGGGGAATTAGTTCCACGTGTCTCCCCGCCTTTGTCACACGGCCCCTCCCCCTGCCCCGCGCCCGCTCCCCCCGCTCCCCATCCGCCCACCTGCCTTCCTTCCTCTCAGTCCTCATCTCCGAGCCCTTCCTGTTGCACGTCTGGCACGTCCCCTGCGTCTGCAGGCTCTCCTGTTCCCTCCCTGCCCCTTTTCAGGACAGGACAAAGGAAAGAAAAGGGTGGCCCTGGCTGCATTCACTACTTTTATTAACGAATGCGGGAGCAAAAACAGCTGGCCCTTGCAAACATTTCTGCTGAGCTGGGGGGTTGCAAAAGGAGGCCGAATCCCAGCGCTTTGGTTTTGGAAGGGCCCTTTGGAGCTAACGAATCTCACCCCTGGACGGTAACGGGGCACCCTGCCCTAAGTCACCCGAACCGGGAACGCGGGGCGGGACGCTCTGGCGCATCCTGAGTACTGGAGTGCGCACCACTGGAATGAGGTGAACAGTTCAGCCTTTGGAATATATACAAGTGTTTGGGTTTTTTTTCCCCCCTAGCGCCCAGCTCATGCCTTCCCATCCTCAGTAGCTGAGCGGGGATACAGTTAGGTGGATTAGCGTTTCTCAGTCCCTGTGGCTCCGCCCCCGACGTGATAGGTGTAGAAACTGAAGTATCCAGAAGCATTCACAGCAATTTGCCAGTTGCCCACGCCATCTAAGCGCATGATCCTTTTTCTGTTAATTCATCTATTACTGTATTTTACAAGAGTCAGGTCCCTGAGGGACTGGGGGGAAACTGGGCTTCCATCAGAGGTAACTGGAGAAGCGCTGTTAAGAGCAGACTCTGAAGAGTCTGGGCTGGGAAAGAGGCTACAGGTCCTCTGGCGAGTGACTGTTTAACCTCTCCACTGGGACTTCCGTTTCTCCTCTGCAACGTGGGTTAATAAAGTGGGATTGTTGGGAGCATTCAGATTCTCCACGTTCAGGAGGGGAGCACCAGGACTGCCGGGCATAGAGTGAGGGGCACGGGTGCTAGCTGAGGCTCCTTGATTTGAGTTGATTGAACCCCCAGGATCATTCTCCACTGACCCTCTTTCTGGAGCTCTCTGAGGACATAGCTCTATTCCCACTCTTTGCTGTTTCAGTAAGTACTGATTCAGATTCTCTCCCTAGACTCCCCACTTGCTGCCTTAAATCACAATGACGCCTGGGTCATGGGGTCAGCCCAGAGCAGTGGGTTCATGACTAGGACAGTCAGGGAGGTCAGGGGTAGACCAGGAGAGGGGAGCCAGTCACTGGGGTCTGAAGAGAAGACATCTAGAGGGAGGCATGGGGGTGAGGGTCATTGGACCTGAGTCACAGGATAGGAAGTGAAAGGGACTCTGCAAGGACAGCGGAGGATGGCCCCAGGAGGCAGGGATGGGAGATGATGGCACAATTCCAACAGGCAGTCTAGCCCACTCGCAGCTGCCTTTCAGATGCTTAGCATGTAACTTGCTGCTTGAGCTTCTAGATCTTCAAGATATTCTTGGTGTCTGACAACCCCTGTTGACAGTGTGACAGATCTCACTCATCCTAGGAAGGCATGTCTCTGCAGATCCTCTCAGTTCGTGGGGATGAGACATTACCACGCCTGATCTCTCCTTCTCCAAATGGCATTTGGTCAGGAAGCTGGCAAGTCTCCAGGACCCTGAGCCAGTCCTTTCATCCTGCTTGCACTTGTGTGCCCTGTCCAGAGTCTCCCTCTCCTTGAGGTGCTCAGATGCTGGATGGACAGGCGACAGCAGAGCACTCACATTGCCAATCCTAGACTCGTGTCCAATTTAGAGGCAGGTTGGGGTGCTTTGTACAATGTTTTTCTTTTCTTTTCCAAATTTTCAAATAGTTACCAATATTTTCAGGTTAGGAGAATTCAGGCAAAAGTCTGGAGAACTGGTTTTGCTTTAAACATCAGCTAGTTTGATTACCTCGAGCCCTCTTGCTCAAAAGGCTACTGCAACTAGAACTGAGCAGTAGCTGACTTTTGATGGCACGTAGACTCTCCGTTTGCCTCGGTCCCCACCGCTCCTAACCGCCTGGCCTTTTGCCTGTTGAACTTGCGTTCACTTTCTGGCACACAGAAACATTTGACTTTGCAAACTTTTGTCCAAACTTACTTTCTTCCAAAGTCCCTAATGAAATTCTTCTCTTCATTATTCATGGGGACCTGTTCTTTTTCATTTCTACTGTACACTCCATCACCTACTTCATTCCTCTCCCCTAATCTAAGCTCGGTTGACATTAGCATCTGTAGAGCATTTTAAAGATCGTTAGACCCTATGTAGAGGGTCCCAGAGCCTCCAGGCCTTTCTCATCCTGGATCCCCCACCTACTTGGATAAATATTAAAACTTATAATAATGTACATAAAGCTTTCCAGAGTGGCCAGCATGTAGAAAGAACTCAGAATTGTAAAGTGTGGGTTATTGCTTTTATTATACCCTAGTTGTTCTGAGTATAGATTTCTAAACCCTTCTTGAAACCCTCCCCCTATGCCTCTCCTATAACTCAATACTATGCTCTTGTCTCTTATCTGGAGACATGGCCACAGCTTTCTAACTGGCTTCTCTCCTCTCCTTGGTCCCCTTCAGTTCAGTTCAGTCACTCAGTCGAGTCTGACTCTTTTCGACCCCATGGACTATAGCATGCCAGGTTTCCCTGTCTTTCACTATTTCCCAGAATTTGCTCAGACTCATGTCCACTGAGCCGGTGATGCCATCCAACCATCTCATCCTCTGTCGTCCCCTTCTCCTCCTGCCTTCAATCTTTCCCAGCATCAAGGTCTTTTCCAATGAGTCAGTTCTTTGCATCAGGTGGCCAAAGTATTGGAGCTTCAGCTTCAGCATCAGTCCTTCCAGTGAATATTCAGGATTGATTTCTTTTACGATGGACTGGTTTGATCTCCATACAGTCCAAGGGACTCTCAAGAGTCTTCAACACTACCATTCAAAAGCATCAGTTCTTTGGCACTCAACTTTCTTTATGGTCCAATTCTCACATCCATACATGACTGCTGGAAAAACCATAGCTTTGACTATATGGACCTTTGTTAGCAAAGTTATATCTCTGCTTTTTAATATACTCTCTAGGTTTGTCATAGCTTTTCTTCCAAGGAGCAAGCATCCTTTCATTTCATGGCTGCAGTCACCATCTGCAGTGATTTTGGAGCTCCCCAAAATTAAGTCTGTCATTGTTTCCATTGTTTCCCCATCTATTTGCCATGATGTGATGGGACCAGATGCTGTGATCTTAGTTTTTTAATGTTGAATTTTAAGCTAACTTTTTCACTCTCCTCTTTCACCTTCATCAAGAGGCTCTTTAGTACATCTTTGCTTTCTCCCATGAGGGTGGTGTCATCTGCATATCAGAGGTTATTGATATTTCTCCTGGCAATCTTGATTCTAGCTTGTGCTTCTTCCAGCCCAACATTTTGCATGATGTACTCTGCATATAAGTTAAATAAGCAGGGTGACAATATACAGCCTTGATGTACTCCTTTCCCGATTTGGAACCAGTCCTTTGTTCAATGTCCAGTTCTAACTGTTGCTTCTTGACCTGCATACAGATTTCTCAGGAGGCAGGTAAGGTGGTCTGGTATTCCTGTCTCTTGAAGAATTTTCCAGTTTCTTGTGATCCACATAGTCAAAGCCTTTGGCCTAGTCAATGAAGCAGAAGTAGATGTTTTTCTGGAATTCTCTTGCTTTTTCTGTGGATAGATGTTAGCAATTTGATATCTGGTTTCTCTGCCTTTTCTAAATCCAACTTGAACATCTGGAAGTTCTCGGTTCAAGTACTGTTGAAACCTTGCTTGGAGAATTTTGAGCATTACTTTGCTAGTGTGTGAGATGAGTGTAATTGTGCGTTAGTTTGAACATTCTTTGGCATGGCCTTTCTTGGTCCCCTACAAATCTTTTATCCCCATATTAGGAGCCACCTAAAATGCAGTTTTATCCATGTTATTCTCCTGCTTAAAGTGCTCAATGCTCCTCCTTTGTTTGGACATGAACGTTTTCACAATTCTTCACAGGACCTAAAAGTTGCTCTAAGGCCTGTCTCCTCCTTCCTGCTCCAGCTCCCTTCTCTCCATTCTCAGTCTTACCCTTAACTTCCCAGCAATACCAAACCTCCAGCAGTTCCCACCACAACCCAGGCCCTGTCTACTACCATACCTTTGTCTGTGTCATTCCAATGGCTTGGAAAGCCCTTTGCAACCCAACCCAACTCTTATCTGTCTCTAGACTCTTCCTGGGTCTTATCATCTCCAAGAGGCCCTTCCTGTGCCGAGGTAGGTATCTGCCTCATTGCCCCTACCACTTGTTCCACCCAGCCTGCCTGCTCTGTTCATTTTGCAAGACTCTGAGTTCATGGTCTAGTTTATTTTTATATCCCTAAAGCACAGGAGGGCTTCTCTGGTGGCTCAGTGGTAAAGAATCCACCTGCCAGTGCAGGAGATGTGAGTTTGATCCTTGGGTCAGGAAGATCCCTTGGAGAAGGAAATGGCCACCCACTCCAGTATTCTTGCCTGGGAAATCCCATGAATAGAGGAACCTGGCGGGCTACAGTCCATGGGGTCTCAAAAGAGTCAGACATGACTTTGCTACTGAACAAGAGCAAAAGCACAGTAGGGGCTTAATCAAGGCATACTAATTCAATGAGTAAGTGAAGGGATGCCTCTTATTTCTCCAATTAAAAGGTAGCTTTTGCAGCCTAGGCCTGTACTTTTCCAATGAAAGGGGAGTAGGTGCTATGCAACAGAGTTCTTGGGTTTGCAACTCTAATCTTTGTGAGGCTGGAAGGTTTCTGCTCAGCATTTTTATAGAGATGGATTTGGCTAGTGACTCATTTCACACTGTTATTTCTCCAGGATTTCGCATTGCAGTGGAATGTTTTCCATCACAGGTGCTGTGACCGTATGACCTGGACTGTGGGCAGTCAAACGTTCTTTGTCCTTATATATGCACCTATACTCTGAGACCACAGATACTGGTTGGAGGCTGAAGTGTCATGGGGACCCTGCCCTCAGCTCTTAACCCCCATGCCTGTTCACTTTTTAGGAAAGGGAGGTTTGCACCCCTCAGATGAGATGGTCATTAGAGGTACGGGGTGCAGGGAATGGTCATTCATTCAGCAGACTGTGTTGGACCAGGTCCTGGCTAAGTTCTAGGCACACGGTGGTGAGTGCAATGGTCAGTCCGGTGTGGAGCTTACCTCCACGTGGTCAGACCATAAGGAGCTTATTGTCTGGTGTGGGGGACAGTCATCAGCTACGTGCCTAACTCAGGGTGAAGCCATAAGGCTGAGAAGTGCCACAGAGAGGTCTAGGGTGCTTGCGGAGTCTGTAAGGACAGTTTGACCAATGTGGGGGAAGGCCTTCCAGAAGGTTGAGATGACAGAGGAGATGGTTGAAGGAGATGCTGGCTGGTAAAAAGGGAAGGGACTGGAAGCGCCACTTAGAAAAGGGAGGTGCTTGGTGTGCAGTGAGGCTCAAGATGGATAGGGACCCCACCTAGGCCCTTGATGGCAGATCCATTCTCCCTACCACCTCCGTGTCCCCTACCCTCCTCCCACATAACTTCCACCAGGAAAGGGAGCATTGTCCGCTTTGTTCACCGATTTATCCCAACAAAGAAAACCATTCCTGGTGCATAGCAGTTGCCCCAAATTCCTGAAGGTCTCTAAACTTTCCAAGTGCTTCAGGAAGGGTTATGGCAATCTCAGATCCATGGGTGGCTAAGGCAGGCATGGGTCATCTTGACTCATTTGAATAATTTTTCCTGGAGTCTAGCATGGGCTCAGGCCAAGGATTCAAAGGATCCCATTGTCTCAAAGGGAGAAAGAAGAATAATCAAGGAAATGACTAAGACAGGATAATAAGGGCCTGTCTTCAGTACAGAATGATGAGTTCTGCAAAAATGAATCTTTGGGAGTTTGCTTGATCTAGGTCAGCAAAATCTTATTTGGCGCCTACTTTCTGCAAGCTGTATGCCTTGGACAGGTCACTTTAACCTCTCAGGGTATCACTTTCCTTATCTGAAAAATGGGGATGATAAGAACTGCTTTGTGGGGTTGTTCTGAGAATTAAGTAACTCAGTGAGGTTATTTTTGTAAGTCTTTTTGCTAAGAGACTGGTACAGAGCAGACCACTCAGCTATTCCACTGCTCTCTTCCCCTCCCCATCTCCCCCCTCTCCCCTTCCCCTCCCCCTCCTTTCTCCCTCCTTCTTTCTCCTTTCCCTTTCCTGTTCTTCCCTCTCTCCTGTTGCTGTTGTTATTACTATTATTCACTAGCTAGCCTCCCTGGTGTCTCTCCAGAAAGCCGTTGTGTGCGTGTGTGCTGAGCTGCTTCAGTCGTCTCTGACTCTGCGATGCTATGGACTGTAGCCCACCAGGCTGCCCTGTCCATGGGCTTCTCCAGGCAAGAATACTGGAGTGGGTTTTCAGGCCCTCCTCCGGGGGATCTTCCTGACCCAGGGATCAAATTGGCATCTCTTATGTCTTCTGCGTTGGCAGGCAAGTTCTTTACCACTAGTGCCACCTGGGAAGCCCCCCAGAAAGCCACTGATAATGGTTAATCCATAATTCCTGCTTATATCCCCTTATAATTATATAGAGTTGCCCACCTGAGAAACAGCTCAGTTGCAACCTTGCATGTCCTCATGCCTATTGCTCTGGGGCTTCACTTGAAACCACACTTGCTTTCTCTGCTCTCAATGGCTTAATATATGTAGTGTGTCTGTCCTAAATCGGATGTCATCCCAGCCTGCCATGGCATCTCTTATGTAGCTGCAGAAGAGCATGGCTTCCCACTCTCTGGGGAATGCCCTTCCAACAGGCCACTTCAAAGGGAATTTTGCATACCCCTCACAACCTATATTTTAAGTCAAATCCTTTGAAATAAGCTCTCCAGTCTGGGTGAAAAAAATCTCACCAGGCATTTTTATGTGAAGTGGAAACAGAAAATCTCATTTTTATAGAAAGGACCAGTCCAGGACCTCATCATCTAGTGGAGAAGGTTGGGGTTGGCCTGGGATGTGTTAACAGGAAAGACCTAGATGCATAGGAGTCCAGACTGCCAGCTTCCTGGAGAGCTTCCCCCATGGCTCAGCGGGTAGAGAAGCCACCTGCAATGCAGGAGACACAAGAGACTTGGGTTTGATTCCTGTAAAGGTCACATTAAATTCCTGTCCACCTTCTGTCAGGGCAGGCTGGGAGCACACGTCCAGGATCTGGAGAAGACTGAACCCAGCCCTTCCTCCTCATTGGATGAGACAGTTTGGGTGAGTAATGGGACCCACTGTGGTTGAAGTGCGCCCTTACCTCCCACTGTGGCCCAGAAGGAACTGGAATCAAATGGGATATGGACAGAATCATAAACAACTGCACTGCTACAGGACACGGTGCTTATCTCCACAAATATTGACTTTGGAGGAGCAAACAAGTGGCCAAAAAAACAATAATATTTTCCCCAGAGAGAAGGACCTGTTCCAGATGGCTAGGACCAAGCAGAGCGGACAGGCAGCGGCAGGTGGCACTCTTACAAGGTGAAGGTCTCCAGAGTGGGTAGTGCCAGTGGGTGGAGCCTTCAGCATCTCTCCGGCCTGGAGGGAAGGTGGGATGAGGCTCAGGTGCCCACAGGTGGCCTTGAAGGATACCAGGCACCCCATGTCCCGGACCAAAGTTTTCACAGCCAGGGGATTGACTGTTCCGAGAAGCAAGATCCTCACAGTAAGAACCCCCTTGGGTTCAGCAGACAGTAGGTTGAACCTGCTTTTTGGAATACACATCCTGCCAGAGGCTGTCATGCATGATTCCACTCAATCATTCCAGAAGCCCTGTGAGCTATGTGTTCTTTCCCCTATTTGGCAGATGGTTAAACTGAGGCTGCAAGCTGTTTGGTGACGTATAAAGTCATCCTGGGCAGAATTGGCACTGGGACCCCACAGAGCCGCCTCTAAAGTATGTGGGCTTGTCCTGGTTGTCTCAAGCTATGAAATCCTTAGAGTTACAACTCAAATGCCCCTTTACACACTGAAGGTCCAGAGATCAGGATTCTGGACCAAAAGCAGAAACTGAGGTCATTTGGCTGAGCTTCTGGGTTGTAGCTATTTCGTAAAGATGTGGATGGAAATAACTATCGATTCTTCGTTCTGACCGTGGGCAGGAGGCACAATTTGGAAAGTACTGGCAAAACGCCCAATGCCGCACTGTGGGTGTGTTTTATGTGTTGTGTGTAACGGTGTTAGGGTATTCACTGTGACTCTAAACCTTCCCTTCTGCCCAGATCCCAGAGGGCAATACCTTAGAGCCCCACAGCCACTGATAATCACTACAATAGAGCAGAGTCCCTGGGACTTTTCTCTATAGAATGAAAGGATGGGGTATAGAAAGAGGCCTTGAGTTGGGGGTCAGCGTGGGATGAAAAGGATATGAAAAGGATATCATTAAAGAAGATAACCAGGATGGAGAAAGGAGGCAGAGAACACAGAGAAAAAGACCAAGATAAGCTACAGAGTAGCAGAGAGAAGCAACAGCAGAGAAGATAGAAATAGTTGCACTCTTGACAGTTGCACAGAAGAGAGAGAAACACTACAGAAAATGAGGAAGACAAGTTTCCCTGGAGGCAGCAATCAGAAAGATTTCCAGTGGGAAGAACGTGCACTCAGGAGGCTGTGGGTGAGGGGGTGCGTGGGGGGCTGTGGAGAAGCTGCAGAGGATGCTGAGCGCTGGGTGACACCCCAGAAACACAGCATTGCTGCCTTTAGCAGCCCCAATGTCCTGCCAACCACTACCAGCCTCCAGAAAAGTCGATTCCAACACGCACCCGCTGTCCACGACAGGAACCCAAGGGGGTTGTGGAGCTGAGATGTGGGGAAGGGATAAAGAGCTCTGATTTCTGACACCACCTCCAGGAAGGCTTCCCAGGCCACTGTTTAGGTTGTGGGGCTCCCCCTGAGTCTCCCAATGCCTCATCCTCCCCTCACTTCACATTTGTGGCTCAGGAGATTCTAATCAGGGTCAGAAATCTCTATAGGTTCTTTTATTTGTGTTTTTCATGTGGGAGTGTATTGTTTCTTTTAATAGGCTGTACATTTCTCTACTATTTCTGTTAGATCTCCTTCGCAGGATCTGTGCAGGGCTCCTGTTCTTTTGAGTATGTACAGCATTCTCTACTCCTTCTTCTTTTAGCAACTTATACTTTGAACAATTCCCATGCTTATTAAATTTTGGGACATTCTCCTGGCTACAGTTTCTGTTAAGAATCCCCTTTCTACCTGATAACTCTGTATAGCGCCCACTGTCCTTTGTGGAGTATTGACACCCTCAGGAAGGCAGAGTAAGGTACTTTCATTCCCATTTTATGGATGAGAGGACTGAACCTCAGAGACTTGCTTGAAATACTTCACCTGGCTCAAAGGTTAAAATATCTTCTATACTGTGTACCAGAGTACGGTATACAAGGTGATTTTAGGTGTATTTTGAAGAACATCTTTTAAGTTATGCTTTTTTCTTTTTCATGTGTAAAGGAAACATAATATATGAAACTTGTTTTCAGAAATATTACTACTGCAGTATTTTATTATAAAATATGTGAGTTGATTTAAAGGTAAGTATTAAAGAAATAATTGAAGTCACTCAAAGCTAGGTCTCCAAAGGACTGATGTTTGGGAAACACTGCTAGGCATCTGCTCTGTCAGCAACAGCCCAGTCACTGCGGTTTATGGCCTGCCCACAGCCAAGATAAGGAGACAGGAGTGCCAGATGGAGTGACCATTGCTCCAGGAGTGAAACTGCAGATTGGGCCCCTGACCTTGAACCAGGAGGAGCTTGGTTTCCTCAGGCCGCAGTTCTTCCATTTGCAGAGAGAGGACTCGCTGAGCCTGCCCACGTGTCAGCACCTAGGCAGGGTGGGATCATCTCCATCTGCTGTGGGCAAAGCCAGGCAGAAGAGGTGTGTACCCTCACAGTGCATGGGGAGATGGGTGGAAAACACAAAAGCACAAAGTAACATAAACTCGGATCTTAGAATAGCTGTGGCAGAGCTCCACTCCTGAATGTCAGTGTTCAGGTGTTGGGCACAATGGGCGGGATCACATGGGGGTGGCCTCCCCCCCCCCACTAACCCTCCCCCTCACCCCCGCCCAAGGTGCTCTACAGGGAGTGAAACAAGAATGCTAGTAGAAGAGAGTCTTCACTGCTCCCCCCGCCCCACCCCCCGCCTCCCAGGAAACTTCCCTCATCCTCACACTGGCCTGTTTAGAGTCTCTAAATTGGGAGGGTCCTGCTCTTCCCCAAGGGAATGACTGTTTGCTATCTCCAACCCCCTCAATGACTGAGCTTCCAGACCGGCTGGCTGATTTCATCATTTCCTCCCCTGCTCAAATCTCCCTCCCTTCCCCCTCAACCTCCGCTGAGCAGTGGCCCCTCTCACCAGCGGGCTTCTGATTGGAGGGGCAAGGCTGGGCTTTAATTGCAGAGCAAAGGAGTGCGCGTTGGATCCTAGGGTGTCCCCATGCAATCCTCTCCCCGGTGGTAAAGGGAACAGGCGGGCAGAAGGGCACATTCAAACCCATGCGTCACCAGGACCCGGCAGCAACTATGTAAGAGCCCAAACGTGCCCACGGCAACTTCGTGCCTTCCCTGACTCTCAGAGGAGGCAACAGATTTCCTGGAAAGGGGAGTCAGGGTGATGAAGTGTGTGCCACCATGTAGGAAGCCAGAGACGACTGGAGGTGGGGGGAAGGGGGTGTGTGTGCAGAGGTCTGTGTGCACAGCTGGACACACAGATCCCTCAGCCTGCATTGCAACAGGCTTTTGTGGTGGACTTGGGTTTCAGCTGTAGGAGGGGCTCAGGGTGTGTGTATGTGTGTGTGTGTGTGTGTATACTGCTGGTGCCCTTGGGGAGCAGAAGGCAAGCTGAACTGAGCCTGTGAGCCTGCAATTCCACATGGCCAGGGCCTTGGAAAAGCTGGCTGCATCCCTCCTCCCATCCTTTATTTGTTTAGCTTTGCCTGCTTCTCAGTGGCCCCAAGGGGGTGAGGGTGGGGGTAATGGGAAGATGAGATAATTGTGGGGCCCTGAGCAAGTTTGCTCAGACAGTATTGTGTGACTGTGATCCACTGAACAAGTCAGTGAGGGAGAGAGACCCCCTGGGAAGAATGGGGGAAGGAGAAAAAAAAAACCCAAGCAGACAATACTAAAAGTAAACTCGAAGAAACACTCAAAGCCAAGAATCTGTTCCCATCGAGAGGGGCCAAAGGTGGCGAGAGTGAGCAGCCTTTCCCCCAGTGGAGGGCTGGGAGTGGGGGCGGTGGGGATTTCCCCGGGAAGGAGTTGGGTAGGGGGGGCCATGCAGACAGATTTAGGATTAATAAGTCTGTTGCGTTTCAGGAGCTCCCCCATCGGAATAAGATGGGCTGTTGTTTGCCAGGGCCTGAAAGGTTTATTTAACGATTCCAGATAGAGTATCGCCAAACAGATGTAGTCTTGTTCCTCGAAAGAAAAGCTGCAGCCTGGAGGAGGGGGGCAGGCCCATCTAATGGGAGCAGTGGCCCTGCTCGAATTTTTCACAGATGCTGCACCCTGCTCAAAACCTTTTCAGGGAAGCCAGTGCTCTCTCGCTCGGGTCCATGGCATCTGCCTTGCCTCCTGATGCCGCCTGTCCTGCCTTCCTCCTCCAGGAAGTCTCAGGGAGCATCCTATTGAACTCTGAGTTTTGTCTTATAAGACTGGGGTTGGGTGGTGGGGATAGGAGTGGGGGTCTCCCTGGGCCTGGCCAGATGCCGGATTGAGATCGTCTTCTGGTGACACTGGGGATCTAGACAGCTCACTGTGGGATTCTGGGAAGGAACGAGGATCCCTGGAGAGGGGACAAAGCTGGTCTTTTCAACAGGCATCCTGTTGCTCCCTTGTGGTTGCATGTAGGTACTTTCTAGTGGGCGGTCAGTGGGATGCAGACTGGGGAGTAGCACTCCAGGGCCTATATTATCTCCTGGGTTTGACCATCTTTGAAAGCCTGCTGTCTAGCATCAAGGAGGCCCTAGTGTAGAGGTCAGCATTCTGTTGTCCCTGGGTGAATTCTGGCCGTCATCTGTTCTAATAAATGAAACATAATTGGAACATAGCTACGCTCCTTTGTTTGACTATAATCCTTGGCTGCTTTGGGGCTGGGATGGCCGAGATGAGCAGTTGTGACAGAGACCATATGAGGCCAGCAATGCCTAAAATACTTACTGAAGGGTTATTTTTTGTTTGTTTCGTTTTTTAAAACTAAAAATGTCTTCTGGACCCTGATATGAAGGCTGGGGGATGCTCTGCTCAACGCCTCTCTTTCATAGGCAATGATTACTCCGGGAGTTGGTGATGGACAGGGAGGCCTGGTGTGCTGCAGACTGTGGGGTTGCAACGAGTCAGACACGACTGAGCGACTGAACTGAACTAAACCAAGGTCCCAAACCCATCAGGAATTTCCACAACACGTTGACCTCAACAACCTCCCAAAAAAGGAGGGAAAATATGTGACTTGTGTAATGCGTAGCACCTCTTTTCTGCCGTGTGGAACTTTGCTGTGCTAGGTGTAAGACTGTGAGCCCTGGAGGCTGGGAGGGAGAGAACCCAGTGCAAAGAAAAAGCATTGATTCATTTAATCACCTGGCTCAACTACTGGCCAGGACAGTGCTCTTGATGCTAAGCTTAGTTAGGCTGACCCGGGTCCCAGGCTCCATCTACTACAGCCATATGGAGGAACCCATGTGACGATGACCCAGCAGAGCCCGACCAATCCATAGAACCACGACTGATGATACACATGTTTGTTTTAAGACTCTAGCTTTGGGATGATGGGTCCACAGTGAGAAATAACCAGACCAGGGCAAAGGCAATGGGGGCCGTGATGAGCAGGCGGGATGACTAGGGTCATACACCTTGAAGTCAGCAGCTGACTTTGAACTGAGTGCTGGTTTCTTTGCTTCTCTGGGATTGTAGAAAGGTAATACTATTTGGGTGACCACAGATAGGTCACTTAACCTCTCTGGGCGTCTGATGACATTTATGAGAAATGAGGTAATTCTTGTGAAAGTATTTGCATGGAATTACTGCTCCTAGTTTTGTTCTTTTCTTCCTGTCATCAATGCACTTCATTGCCCGTTGCTTTGGCCGTGTAGGTCCGCTGGAGCTTCTACTTACCGGAGGGAGAAGGTTCTGAATCTGCGCTTTCTGCCAGCCTCTGAGGCATCTATGCTCTGATGTCTTCTCTTCCTTGTCACTCTTCAGTGCATGCAGTTACCCTGCCCTACCTCACTAGAGACTAGGGAGCCACTCCCCCTTCCTGTCAAGCTCGATGAATTCCTCCCCCTGCAGACATTTTACCAGCTGTGTTAAGAGGAAGGGATGTGAGATTTCCTGACCCCACACTGAGGAGCTCTCAGTCTCCCGAGCATCAGGTAATAATAACAGCACGGCTGTCTGTTGTTGAGGGCTGTGTGCCAGGGGTGGGTGTGAAGGACTCACTTTGATCGTTTCATTCACTCCTTGCAGCAACTCTCTCAAATGGGTACTATTATTATCACCTCCTTATGACAGATGAGGAAACTGAGGCTCAGAGAAGGGAAGCAAACTTGTCCCAAATGACAGAGCCAGGGAGGGGAGGAGTTGAACACAAATCCAGACAGTCCGGCTGCAGCGCCTTCTCTGAACTCTTCCACCAACCTCGGGTGCTCACATCGTCATCTGATTCTTTCCCTTTGTATCCTCTCCTTTTGGTCACTTTAGAGCCATCCAACTCGATTCAGTAACTTCTAAGAGGAAGGGTTGCACAAAAGCCCAAGCCAGCATTTGGGGAGAGGTATTTGGTAAAGATGTTCTGAAGACCAAGATGATGGTGGTGATCTGATCATGTTGTTGCCCTGGTACCCGATGCTCATTTGGGAAACCCCACAAAGCATGCAGCCTTGGCCTCTGAGAGCACATTCTTCAGTTTTCATATTGGTTGGTGGGGTTTCCAACCACTGGATCAGAAGGTCCTCTTGCCTGTTTATTCTGTTTCAGGACGCATCAAAGAGGAGGTGGATAGTGCTGGTCTGCAGTAAGGGCTTCCCTGGTGGCTCAGATGGTAAAGCATCTGCCTGCAATGCAAGAGACCTGGGTTTGATCCCTGGTTAGGGAAGATCCCCTGGAGAAGAAAATGGCAACCCACTCCAGTATTCTTGCCTGGAAAATTCTGTGGAAGGAGGAGCCTGGTGGGCTACAGTCCATGGGATTGCAAAGAGTTGGACATGACTGAGCAACTTCACTGGTTCACTGGATGGATAGAGAGTAGAGAACACTTCTTCTGCTCAAGCAACAGTCTTAACACTCTTTTCCCTTCCTCCTGAAACAACTACAATTAAAATCTCCATAATAAAAAAGGTGGAAACTCCTACATGCAAGATCATTTTAGGTGCTACTCAAGATGTATAATCATGATACATGGACATGACATTACATCACATTATATGACACAATTCCCTTTGAAAATTCTTCCTAGTCTATCATTAGAAAGGTGCTCAGCTTCTTCAGTCATCAGGGAACTCCAAAATAAAACCATAATCAGATACAATTATCAGAATGGATACATTGAGAAATGACGGAAAATGCCAAGTGTTGGTAAGGATGGGGAGAAAGTGGAACCCTCATAAAACTGATGGTAGGAGGTTAGAGTCATACATTTATTTGGCATGACTTTCTGGTTAGATCTCCTAGAGCTGAGCATCGGTACACTTCATGATCCAGAAATTCCACATCCAGGTAGGGAGGCCACAGAAATGTGTGCCTAGCAGGAGAAGGGACGAACAGCTACATGCAAGATTATGGACAAATCTCATGAGTGTAGGGCTGAGCAGGGGAAGTGAGAGACAAAAAGGTTACACGTTGTATGTTTTCATTTATATGAAATGTAAAAATGGGCAAAACTCACCCATGCTAGCAGAGGTCGGGATGATGGTTCCCCTTGGTGGGGCCGTAGCCACTAGAAGGCCAGAGGCAGGGGTCTTCTGTCGATGCTCGTCATCTGGTATATGGGATTCCTCAAACATTCCTCAAGTTTATGATACGTGTACTGTTTTGCATGTATGTTACGTTTCAATAAAATGTTTTTAAAAATATTCCTGTCCTTCCGATGACTTAATGGAGAAAAATTTCAGCTTGGGTCAGGCTTGCCTTTACTACTGCTCTTTAGATTCGGCTCATCTTTCGTTAACCAGAGGAGTATGCCAGCCTCAGAGGCTGCAGTAAGCAAGAGGTATGCAACTTGAACTGAGTAACATTGTTTTGTTGTCATTGTGTTTATTTTTATGGTTGCTATCTATATATGGCCATCCATCAATACTGCTTTTCCATTTATGGTAGTGATATAAAGTTGCATTAAAAAAAGCTTTAAGTAAAAAAGGAAAAAAAAAAGGGGGGATTGACTTTCATTAAGAAAATATTATGTAAATAATAGTACAGGTGGTACTTAGTTACGGTAAACCTTGTGAGGGTGGGGTTTGTGAAGCACTTTTCAAATGGAAAAAAGGCAGGGATTAGGGGGAGGGGAGTAAACCAGTTGCAGCCTGTCTCCATCTCTTAGGGAGTCCTTACTGCCTCATCCTTAGCAGAGACAGGCTCTCAGGACAGGCCTAAGGACATCACAGAGGAACTCATGAGAAATGAAAAGGTAGATATGCTCTAGGGGGCTAGGAGCTGAGTACCCGGGTTCACTCAGGATTTATCCACTCTGTGTGTACCAGGCGCCGTTCTAGGCCCTGGGACTGCAGTGATGAACAAAACGGAGGAGTCCCAGGCCAGCTAGTAACCTGCGTGGGGTCTTGGTCAAGCCCTTGCTCCTCTTCTTGAGACTTCAGTCCACTGAGGATGTTCTGTGATTGAAGCCTCAGCAGAAGCTGGTCTTTCTGGAGTAGGACTGTGGACTTCAGGGTGGTTAGGAAAGGACTTCAAAAAGCTAGCGAGTGAATGTGCATACACAGGGAGGAGGATTACTCTTTTAATCATGGAACAAAGAGAACTGGTGGAGGATCTTCAGACTCATCAGAAAGAAAACTTTCATTGAGCACTTGGCATGTGTCAATTAGCCTTACTTTGCCTGCTCATCTCCATGGTTCTTGGCTAAGAGATCAAGAACTTTAAAGGAGATGGAAGAAGAATGTGTCTCAAAAGATAAGTGAGGAGCTGAACGAATGAATGAATGCCTCTCCTATCCTCTCAACAGTGTCATGATTGAGCCTTACCTTTCATCTCTAGCTACTGGTCACTGCAATGGCAACTGATTATCAGGGCCCTGAGAGGAGTATTTCCAGAGATCATACTTTTCATTCATTCAGTACATTTATTGAGTGCCTACAAAGTGCGAGGCACTATATTTTAGACCTGTTTCCTGTCCAATCTGGCAGCTACTTGCCACATATGGCTAGAAAGTATTGAATTTTGGCTAGTTCAAATTGAAATGTGCTATAAGCATAAAATTGGCACTTCCCAGGTGGCTTAGTGGTAACGAATCTGCCTGCAATGCAAGAGATGTGGATTCGATCCCTGACCGAGAAGATCTCCTGGGGAAGGGAATGGCAATCCACTCCAGTATTCTTGCCTAGGAAATCCCATGGACAGGGGAGTCTGGCAGGCTACAGTCCTTGTAGCTGTAGCCCAAGTCTACAGTCTTGGGTTGCCAAGAGTTGGACACAACTGAGCACACACAGACACATAAACATAAGATACACCTCAGAGTTTGAGGATTTAGTATGAAAAAAGGAGTGTTAAATCTCTAATAACTTATAATATAGACTACACCTTGAAATGATATTTTGAAGAAACTAAATAAAGTATATACTAAAATGGGTTTCATCTCTTTCTTTTTACTATATTTTAACATGACTACTGGAAAATTGAAAATTGCACATGTGGTTCACGTTTGTGGTTTGCAATAGATTTTTATTGGAGAGCTTCAAGCCAGAGTGTGTCTACTCTGAAGATGCTCAGACTCTAATGGATGAGACCAATAGCAACAAATGTTACAAGGTTGGCACAGGACCCTAAGGCACACCAAAGAGTGACCAGCAGCTTCCCATGCCTGTCTCTTCTTAGTTCCATCAGATCTGCACTAGATACAGCTCTGTGATTTCCAGAAGTCCAGCTCTGTCTATTACTCCTCTGCCCAAACACGGATAGATGCTGCACCTCCCTGCCCATTATTTGAAGCCAAACCTCCACCCAAGTCAACTGGATTTCCTGCCAGTCCTCCCCCTGCCTCCAAGCCTTCCTTTCTTCATCCTTGATTTCCTATTTTCAGGTCCTTGCTTTAGCTGGTCCCTCTGCTCAGGATGCCCTTGCTATGCCTGTATGTCCCCTGGTAGAATTCCAAGCTTCAATTTAAATTCTGATCCACCCCTGCAATCCCCATCACCTTGCCATTTAAATATTTCTCCTCCTCAAAGCCTCTGACAACCAGTTATTTGTTCATCTCACCAAACTCACCCCCATAACATTGTTGGTTCCTTAAGATCAGGCACTTGCCTTCCTGGGGCATGGAGCTAACTTTCAAGGCCAGGTGGCCACGTGGAAGGGTGGCATGGAGGTATTGAGAAATTAGACCCAGGCTGGAGGCAGTTCAGTGGTCCTAATCCCTACCAAGAGAATCTGACAAGAATCTTTGTTAGGGTTACAAGAGAGATATGTGATAATTAAAGTGGGGTCCAGTCTGGAATTTCTAAGTTGGGGACAGCTTGGATGGATGAATCAGTAAATCAAGCTGAACGATGAAGGGAGGTCATTCTTGTCCACCTGCATTTATTGGAGTGAGCTCTAAATGACCTTACTGCAGGGCATTCTCCCACACCTGGAAAACTGATCTGATCTAAGACCCCTGAAGCAGGGTGTTCTGTCCTGCAGCAAATGCCTTCAGATCTGGAGTGGGTGTGGTGGGGCAGGTCCCCAAGGGATTCTTTGTCGAGGGAGGGGGTGTGGAGCTGAGTAAGCCCGGAAGAGAGAAGATTTCTTAGTGTCCAGAAATTGCATTTCAGGTACTTACACGTTACCAGATGCCTGCAGGGTTGGGAAATTGCAATGGTCCCTAAGAGGGGCAGTTCGGGGGGTAGGCTGATCTACAGGACGCGAACAGCCTCCTGACTCCGAAGTCACTGTCCCAAGCAGCACGTCAGCAGGGAGGGAAACCCCGAGGATGGAGGGAACTGCTGGGAGTAGACCGAAATCTACTTGAAGGTCATGCCTGACGTCCTCTGCATTCCCTCCAGCAGTGAGCCCAGCGCCGGCCACATGGGAAGCGCACAAAGTCCTTCCGAATTGAACCGAAAACAGGAGACAAAAGCACCCACTCCTGCCCACTCCCGCGTCGATCTTAACCCAAACCCCCAAGTTATTCTCATTTTCCTGGCGTCAGGGAGCCCGGGGTGGCAGTGGGTGAAGGGACGGAGGCCAGAGGGTGTAGGGGACCCACGTTACATGCGAGGAGGTGGGGATGGGCGAGTGGGCGTGCGCGCACTCAGAGGCCCGCGCGCGGGAGTGTCGGGGGGAAGGGGGTGGTCTCCAAAAGGGGGAGGGGAGAAGGCAAGGGGGCGGGGAGAAGCAGGGCCCTTTAGGACCCGGCTGCGGCGGCGGGGGTGGAGAAAGAAGCGGAGGAGGCGGCTCCCGCGCTCGCAGGGCCGTGCCACCTGCCCGCTCGCTCGCCGCCGTCGCGCTCACCGCCGCTAACATGCAGCCGAGACTGGGCGGCCCCGCGCTGCTGCTGCTGCCGCCGCTGCTGCTGCTGCTGCTGCTGGGCGCGGGCGGCGGTGACTGCGGGGCGCGCGCCGAGGTGCTGTTCCGCTGCCCGCCCTGCACGCCCGAGAGCCTGGCCGCTTGCAAGCCCCCGCCCGGCGCCGCGTCCGGGCCGGCCGGCGACGCCCGCGTGCCCTGCGAGCTGGTCCGCGAGCCGGGCTGCGGCTGCTGCTCCGTGTGTGCCCGGCTGGAGGGAGAGCGGTGCGGCGTGTACACCCCGCGCTGCGGCCAGGGGCTGCGCTGCTATCCCAACCCGGGCTCCGAGCTGCCCCTGAGGGCGCTGGTCCACGGCGAGGGCACTTGTGAGAAGCACGGCGATGCTGAGTACAGCGCCAGCCCCGAGCAGGTTGCAGGTAACGCGGGGCTGGGACAACTAGTTGGGAGAAACTTAGTGGGCGGGGGGGAGGGGGGGAGCCCGGCTAGCGGCCCTTCTGGAGGGAAGGAGTGTGCGGCGGGACCTCAGAGACCGTTTTAACGGAGGAAGAGCAGGGTCCTGGGCCGGCTCTGGGTTGGGGTGGAGGGGGTGGTTGTTGGGAGGGGGGAAAACCCGAAAGTCAGGTCCCGGGAGAGGAACTGGAGTTGGAGAGGGCGGAAGATCCCCGGCTACTAATTTGCTGGGGAATAATACGGAAAGAGAAGGCATCCCTGTTACCGTAGGCTTCCCTGGTGGAAGGTACCCGACTTCTGTTTTGGAGGGGGGATTTGCTGGGGAGGAGGGTGCTGGTCAGATCGGTGGTAGTAGGAGCTTGAGGCTTATCTGGGGCACCACTTGAGCTGGTGGTCGCCGGCCGAAGGT
This sequence comes from Bubalus kerabau, assembly GCF_029407905.1. Classification (NCBI taxonomy): domain Eukaryota; kingdom Metazoa; phylum Chordata; class Mammalia; order Artiodactyla; family Bovidae; genus Bubalus; species Bubalus kerabau. The sequence continues at coordinate 158,718,764 of NC_073626.1, forward strand.
TCCCGGAGAGGTCCTGGTGAAGGACGCTGTCCGGGGTGGGGGTGGGGGGTGCGGGGCGGAGGCTGGCGGGTACCGGTGACACCAGGGACCACTGGTGAGAAGGGGGCGCTAGGAGAAGGCAGCGGCGCATTGAGGTCCCTTCCTTCTGGGATTGTGAGGTGAGAAGAAAAGACTTGTGCATACTTTTTGTAGGGTGGGCTGCCTAGGAGTTAAAAAAAAGGAACGCTGCTATTTTACAGAGAGGACGAAGAAGGCGCTCGCTTTTGTGTTGGGTGGAATGATGAAAGAGGAGCATTTGGGAGGCGAGGAGACCCCAACCGTTGAGTCACTGTAACTCAAGCCAGGTCGCCGGTTGCATGCAGTCTGCGGCGCGGGCAGCCTTGCCGCTCATTTTAGCATCTGGGCGTCCGGGCGGGAGGATGCCCCAGCCCGGACGCAACTACCCTTACCGGAGCGAGGTGTCGCCCCCCGCCGTCCCATCCTAATTGACGGAGCTCTTCCTGTCCCATAGAATGGGGGCTCCGAAATTCTTTGTAAGGAGCTCTAAGCCCCTCCCCCCAAAAAGTTTTTTTTTATTTTTTGGACACAACCAGACTATAAATATCTCACGTGTTTTGTTGTTGTTGTTGTTGCGTGTTTTTTTTTTTTTTTTTTTAAATTACAAAAGCCTCCTGCTTCAGTGGTCTGGAGGAAGCTGTAATTATTTTCTTTCCTCTTGGAGACAGCGGTGAAATGTGTACACTGCCTGCTGCCGTTGTTTAAAAAGCAAGCGAGTCTGACCAAGTTTCTCAAACTTAAGAGACATTTACAAAAAGAAGGAAGGAAGAAAAGAAAAGTGAAAAATTCTTGCTCCCTTAGCTTCTGTGGTCTTCACCCCCTCCCCCCTGCGCACCTCCCACCCCCGTTCCTTCAGCCTGCTATTGTTTTTTGCCTGTTCTCCTTGAGAAGACAAGTAGGGGTCAGAGTTGAAATCTGTTTTCGGTCGCATTTTGACCTTGAGTGCACAGCAAGTTAGGGCTTCCTCCAGCGGAACCCCTCAGTGCCTTTCTTTTGGCTGGGGCTTGCCTCCCTCCCCAGCCTAACTGGAGATTAACCCTTCCCGCCAGCTTCTCTTAGAAAGCGCTGATGCCAGGGAAAAGACTCTGCAAAGTCCTTTCACCGCGGGCGCCCATCCCCCCAGCCTTGCGTCCGCGGCCCTCCTCCATCGCCCGCTAGCACCCCGTGGTCCACCGGGAGGTACTGTGGTTTTCTGAACTGAACTCTGACAAACTAAACATCTCCCCCAGCGGGGTGAACTTTTGTTCAAAAGGCCTCCAAGTTCATAGAATCCTTTGGATTTTGACTGTTGTAACCAAGTGCGGTAGTACACGTCCTTCCTAAACGTTTTAGTATTTTTTTTTTTCGTTCTTCGTTCTTCTTACTTTCTGTCTGAAAAACCAACTCTCCTGCCTCCCAACCCCCGAGGCAGGTTAGGGTTCTAAGGAAGGGACCAGATGCGGGGAATTCTCCCATGCACTCCTCCCTGCAGTCGTCAGGGGAACTCGGGGACAATGGAGTGAGTTCACGGGAAGAATGTCACAGGATTTTCTGCCTGGTTATGGGACTCCTTTCCGCCAGCTAGCCCCAGCTGCCTCCTCTGCCTGCTCCCAATGGCCAGACAGCCGCCTTCCGCATTTTTCTCTTGTGCTGCACGTTGGGAAGAGGGGACACCAGGGTTGGGGGGCGGGGAATGTGGGGTGGAAGCTGAGTGGGTGCCCTGGAAAGAAGTGCCAAGAGCAGGGTGTCTGCAGTGTGAGGAGGGCTGGGGGGAAGGGGACACTGCTGGGCGAAGCCTGGGCTTGCAAGGGTGGGGGTGGGGGCTGGGGAGCCGGGGGTGCAGGGAAGAGAGAAGGGCGAGTTTGGAGGCTCCTGTGCAGGAGAGGGTTCTGGGCTGGAGCAGGGATTGGGATGCTGAGTGAAGAATGCGGAGGTCCGAGTTGGGTGGGGTGGCCCAGATAAGACCTTAGCACTGAACGCCACTGCCTCCACTCCATCACCGGTCTCTTCTCCCCCACTCTGAAGAATAACGCCCCCCTCCCCATCCCAGCCTGCCTTCCTCTGTGAGCAGGTTGCTTTTTGAGAATTTTAAACACACCCTTCTTATTTCGAGGCAGCAAACCCCAGCAGTTCCGGCTTTGCTGTTAGCTCTTTTGTCTTTGTTCCCAGGACTCAGGGGCTGTGCTGCTGGCTTCCTGGGGATGGCTGGGATGCTGGGGGTGGGGCTGGGCACATCAGCGGATGCTGAGCTTGCATCCCATGGGCTGGGACCAATTGGTTTCAAAGAAACCCAGAAGTCACACGGAGGCGAGGCTGGGGGCTGGCGGAGGGGTGGGGGTTGGAGTAGATGGGCCTGGAAGAAAAATAGCAGGGGGACCCTGAGACCTGCCTGAAGTCTGGACCTGAGAAATGTGTGGGTGTGTTCGGTAGCGGAGTGTGCGGAAGTGCCTAGAAATGTTAGGGAAAGAAAAGGAAGCAGGCCTGGGCCGGTCCGGGCCCTTTCAGAATTCAGGGCCTCGGCCGGGCCGGACTGGCTCCCTCCAGCATCTCCCCAGCCTCCTTCCCCGCCGCGTACAATGCCGGGGATTATGCGGAGGGGCGGAGCCGCCCAAGTGGCCGTCTGGCCCGCTGCACTTATAAAGGTGCTATAGAAATGTGCAGTCATTCAAAGTCCCAGGGCAGGCGGGCAGGCGGGCAGGCGGGCCGGCGGGCCGGCGGGCCGGCGGGCCGGCGGGCGGGCGGGCGGGCCAGGGGAGGCTTTGCATCTGCAGTTGCTGGGGCAGCATAAAGGGGGGCAGAGGCGAGGGCTGATTTACAGTGGTTCAGTGCAGCTTCAAAGAAGGGGGAGAAAAGCAACGGGACTTCTGGCTCAGAGCACTGCTTTGCATCTTGTCTTGCATAAATTTGCATACTGAGTTCAAACTTGTAAAATAGTCTCGAATGAGTGGGACCCACTGTCACGGATTGCTAGCATCACTACCTTCCGGCCCCCCACCTCCACCCCCTTCTGGACAGAACACCCAGAACTAGCTCTGCTAAGCCGCTCTGCCTGAGTATGTTGGAAGGGGAGATGGGGGACTAGAGGGCTGCTGCTCCTGGGTTCTTCTGGAGAGACCGGAGACTTATAGTTCCTGGACTACAGGATCAAGCTGGGTGTGGCTCCGGGCGCTATGGCCTTGGAGGCAGGGCTCCTCCGGAGGGTGTGACTCCCCAGGTTCTGAACCAGCCTGGCAGAGGCAGGCCGTGTTGGAATCTTTGCCTGCAGGCTCCCTGCTCACCTTCCACTCCTGCCTAGAGTTCACTGAGCTTCTTCCCTTTGTGTAGAAATAATGACCCATGGTTGGATGGCATCATTGACTCAGTGGACGTGAGTTTGAGCAAATTCTGGGATATGGCGAAGGACAGGGAAGCCTGGCGTGCTGTGGTCCATGGGGTTGCAAAGAGTTGGGTATGACTGAGTGACTAAACAACAGTGACCCCATCTATTCCTTTGATGAGGTATTCGAGTGAGCTTTGAGGGAAAAAAAAGTCCTATATAACAGTGTCAAAGAACTTAGAGAAACAAAACCAGAGGTAAGGAGCCTCTGAATTAGGATAGGTGGTGAAGTCCAAGGGGAAAGAAGAACTTGTCTGTTGCGGACATGAGTGTCTTTCTATGCAGTGATTCTTGACCTAATTGGATCATTGAGTTTCCTGGCAGGCAGAGGGAAAAGGGAGGCTTAGATTTTCTCACTGTTTGCTTACCTTAGCACTCAGCTTTAAAATAAGTTTTCATGCACATAGTTTCTTTGGGGGAAATTATTCCTATAGAAATGCATGCAGGGTAGCTGTTACTCAGCTAGAATCATCAGCTGTCAGACACTGAGGGTGACTGAGAGCGTCTCTGTTCTCTAGCCCATTGATCAGGTTAGCTTCTAGTTTCTCAGATTAGCTATTCACTGCCATAGAAAATGGGACACAATTGCTAGTTTTGATATGAGCAAGTTCCAAAAATTCTTGGTTTAATGAAATGCAGGATTGCGGGGTGGGGGTTGGGCAGGAGGGGAGGACAGGGCAGGAAGTGCTAAAGGGAATGAGGGAGAAGCAGAAAATGAACAGGCTTGGGCCCACGTTTGGTTTTGTCGTTGGTCCTCCTCACATACTACAAAACTACCAGGAAAAAAAAAAAGTTTGGTTATCACTATTATTGTTTTTAAGGAGACTGCATATCCAGGCACCGCATTTAGTTTTAGTCTTTCTCTGCTTTCTCCAGCCTGTGAACTGGTCTCTTCTCCCGTGCTTCTCCTCCTGTGGCTCTAGAACACCTTGCTGGATGCTAAGCAGAACATAGCTTGAAAAAAAATGACGTGGGAAATAGATTGGCTCAGCCATCCTCAGAGATCCAGAAGTAGATGGAGACCACATAGATAATTGGGGATTGGCATGTTTGAACCAAACCTGATTCTTAAATGAGAAGGGTGGTTAGCTGGCCGTGCAGGAACTGGGCTTGGTGGGGGGTAGAGGGGGGAAGCCTTATCCTCCCAGGGGGTTCCTGCTCAGGCTTCTTCTGCCACAGCCAAGACACAGATCAGTGAGGTTATACTTCTAATGCCCCAGGACGCTGGTGGTCTGGTTGGCAGGTGTTCAGAGCCCCTCTGCTTCTCCTTGCAACCTCTGGCTAGCTCGCTGACATGGCAGGCAGCCTCCCATCTGCCCCGGTCCTGGTCGCAACCAACTTCTTTGCCTGCTTCATCTCCTGTCTTAACAGCAACTCGGTGAGAGAGGCCTTTTACCTCCATGTCACAGGTGTGGACTCTGGGGCTCAGTGGACGGGCCACCTTAGCAGGTAAGTAGTGAGGTGAGAAGCTAACCTGAGTCCCTTTCTTCTGAACCCCTCTGCCTCCATGGCCAAGCAGGGGAGTGGGGGCCTCTGGCAGCAAAAGCCTGTGACCCCATCAGAAGGTTTGTTCCTGGACACCTGCCACATGCAGGCGATGCTTGGGCCACTGTGAGAGGCGCAACTCCTGGAGCTTGGGGATTTCAGAAGTGGAAGTGGCCAGCATGCAGCAGCCAGGAGGCACAGAAGGGCCCCCACACAGGCCTCTGGAGAGGAGCTGGTGGGCAGGGAATGATGGTGGAAGCAGCCTGGCCTTGGCTGGCAGATTGACCTGCGTTCCGATGCAAGCCTGTCTCTGAGAACCTGAGTGATGTGAGTCTTGTCCTTTGATGAAATGAGGATGATTGTTTTTCTCAAATGGGGTGTGTGTGAGGTCAGCTATGATAATACAGAATGCCCGGCACATAGTAGGTTCTTTTAGTTGCCTTCATCTTGGCAAGCAACGTCTCGTCTCTGATGCTTAGTCAGCCAGCCTTTAAAACAAAGGCCAAACTGGCTCTGTCAGGCAGGCCACTTGTCTCTGCAGGTTGTACCCGGTGTTGTGGGGCCTATCCTGGCATGAAATGGCTTTGGTTCAAACCCCAGTTTTCTACCACATACTTGCCACCCAAGGCAAGAGATATATTTTCTCTGAGCCTCCGTTTCCTTATCTGTAAAGGAAGAATTGATAGCATCAACTGCATAAGGTCATGTCTGCACGTGTGTATGTGAGTGTGTAAAGATAAATAATACATATAAAGCCTAAGCACTTGGGTGTAGTTTCTTTTTGGGATGATTCACTTGATTTCCATCTCTCTGTCTATACATTGGAAGCATCTGCATCGGATCCACTTTTGCAGACTGTAGTGGGGCTGTTTGGAGAAAAGGTAATGAAACTGTGCTTTCGATGTGGCATGAACCCAGTTGACAGTAAACAGATGACTGAGGTCCAAGACTTACATGTTTCATGGATGAGTTAATGAAAATCGCTCAGTCGTCTCCAACTGTTTCCAGCCCCATGAACTATACAGTCCATGGAATTCTCCAGGCCAGAATACTGGAGTGGGTAGCCTTTCCCTTCTCCAGGGGATCTTCCCAAGCCAGGGATTGAACCCAGGTCTCCTGCATTGCAGGTGGATTCTTTACCAACTGAGCTATCAGGGAAGCCCATGGATGAGTTAGGCGTGCTCGTTAGGGCTTGTGCACTACGGTCTGGGATTGACCCTTCTTCCTCTGGCAGCTTCACTCTTGTGGTTGTTTAGTCGCTCAATTGTGTCCGACTTTCTGAGACTCCATGGACTACAGCACGCCAGGCTTCCCTGTCCTTCACCATCTCCCTGATTTTGCTCAAACTCATGTCTCTTGAGTGGGTGATGCCATCCAACCATCTCATTCTCCGTTGTTCCCTTCTCCTCCTGCCTTTATTCTTGTCCAGCATCAGGGTCTTTTCTAATGAGACTGTAGTGCTCAGAATGTGGGTGGAGGGGCTGTGGAGGCAGAGGGGGCCCCAGAGTTTGACCCTGGACACTTGGTGCTGCTCAGAAATGGGATGGGTACAGTTGGACATTATTAGGAACTTAGCCCAGTTCCCAGAAGCAGAGTCCTGCCTTCATCTGCCAGCCAAACTCTAGGACCCAGCCCTCCAGTTGCTGGCGTTCAGAGGACTGGGGAGTCCTTGAGGCTATGTTTCGGGGCTGGGCAGCACTGTCCTCCACGGACAGCTGGCCTCCACAGGACACCTGCCAGGACTTAGCTTCAGCAGACGAGGATCAGAACGGTGTGTGCTAACATGCTGGGTACATAGGGTGTGTGCAGGATGAGCCGTTGTGTTGTCCATGCAGCCAGTGAAGACCCCATGACGCCATTTCCCCGCTCCAGGAACGTGGGTTTTCAGGTCCATCCTGTCTGAGCCTCGGGTGCCAGAACGTTGAACATGATCCTGGCAAAGAAACTGGACTTTCTGTCCAAAAAAGTGATGTTTCCTTACTCCACTGTCTCCAGCATTGACCTCATTCCTGAGTGGAGTGGGGACTGAAGGGTTCTTAATAGATGTGGGGGCATGTTTTCTGGGCGCTGGGGTTCTTCCTAATGTCCGATTCCACCCGAGGCTCCGGAAAACCCTCTGAATGGCCTGAGTGGCTAGTGACATGACACAGTGACTCAGTGTCAAGCCTCTGATGGAGCTTAGACCCCAGGAAGCAGAGAAGGCTTCCTGGGGAATCTGGGGTGGAGGCTCTTCTTAGACACCTTGGTGTTGGTGGTGGGGGAGGGGAGGAGAGGATAAGCTCTCCTTACAGATGGGGTGGTAGGTCTAGGGAAGTGAAATGTGTTGGCTTTTAGATTCCAGAGTAACTGCCCCCTCTGTCACCCTCACCCCCACTGTGAATAGAGTGGATGGGCCATAGGAAATTCTTTTTTTCCCCCTATTGGAAAATGGACCATCTCTGTCTGCCCTTCCCCACACTTGGCTCCTGAGCCTGACCCTCCCCTCCCCCTCCTGGGCCACTCCTGTTCCTTAACAAAGCCAGGGAAGATCTGGGCTGGCTCAGCTCCTGGGTGTCAGTCAGGACGCAGAAGGAGATCTTGCTCAGAAAGCCGGCTCCCCCGGAAAGAAATACAGAGTCGACTGTAGTCAAGAATTGTTTCCTTCCCCCCACCCCCCACCCCCCCCCTTTTTTTTTTGCAGGGTGGAGGGGGGCATTTGGCAGCCCTTGGGGCCCCTTCTGGCTGCCAGCCCCATGTCTCTTCCTGGCTGTTGGGAGGCAGGGCAGGAGTGAAGGTTGGGGAGAAAGGGGGGCAGGGGCTGGCAGGCCTCCAGCTGCCAGGCTGGGGAATTGGCCCACAGGCTCTGCTTAAGTTGGCCCCGAGCAGAGCCTGGGGAGGCTTCTAATTAGTGAATGGGGTATAGGTGTGTCAGCCTGCGTTCATTCAAGGAACTGAGCTCTAGGAGTGAGGAAGCCCTTCGAGGAGGGGCACTGTGCCCAGGAAGGCCTTCGTAAGTTGGGGAGAGAGGGGGGCGGGGAGTGGGGGAAGGCTCAGGGGTTCCCTCCTGATAGGGGTTGGGGAGATCGGTGCTTTCTAGCGGGAGTAATCCAAGTTGTAGGACTGCAGGGAACGAAGGGTCTACCTCACAGGGTAAATGGCAAAATAATCATAATTAAATTGCTTTTTTCCCCCAGACTTTGTTCACTGCCACTAAATGCCAGTAGGGTTCCCACCCGCACCCTCCAGCCCCCGCAACTATTTTAGCCTCAGGATTCTCCCCACTTGATGGGTGAAGAAATCAAGGCTGCATTCAGGTTCCAAAGCCAAGACAAGTACAGACCAGGATGGAGTCTGGGGCTCCAGCTTCTCATTCCAGAGCTCCATCCCATCAGACTCACACATGCAAAGGAGCAGTGAATTATATACTGCTGCTAGGAAAAGCTCCTTTTCTCTGGGAGGTAGTAATTAAGGCATAACTTCTCAAAAATGTTCTTTATGCAACTCCCCAGGGAGTTTCTTTTAGGTCTATTGTCTTGGCTTCTGGATAGAGGTGCCAAGATGCCTGTAGATGGAGAACTTACTTTCTAAAGTGCCTGAGGCCATGATAAACCGAAAATGGCAATTCCCCTGAGGCCATGATAAACCGAAAATGGGAATTCCCCTGGGCCCTGCCCTTGCATTTGCCTGATAACACTGGGTGGTTTCTGTGGGAACAATGGCAAGAGGTGTGTCAGGCAAGATAAAGGAAGGTGGGAAGGGATATGTGTATGTTTGTTAGTTGGTTGCCATTCCCTTCTCCAGGGGATCTTCTCGATCAAACCTGGCTCTCCTGCATTGCAGGCAGATTTGTTACCATCTGAGCCAAGTGTTCTTTAGGAGGAATTGGCTTACTGGATCCTAAATGCTTTTGAGGTCGGGTAGGGGGCCACTTGGAGAAGGCAATGGCACCCCAATCCAGTACTCTTGCCTGGAAAATCCCATGGATGGAGGAGCCTGGTGGGCTGCAGTCCATGGGGTCGCTAAGAGTCGGACACAACTGAGCGACTTCACTTTCACTTTTCACTTTCATGCATTGGAGAAGGAAATGGCAACCCACTCCAGTGTTTTTGCCTGGAGAATCCCAGGGACAGGGGAGCCTGGTGGGCTGCCGTCTACGGGGTCGCAGAGTCATACACGACTGAAGTGACTTAACAGCAGCAGCAGCAGGGGGCCACTTATGACTGATGGCTTCTTTCTCTGGGAAGACAAGAGAGGGTCTTGTGGAGGTGGGAAGGGACAAAGTGATGGGGAACAGAAGAAAGGAAGCCCTGAGGTTACACAGTCTCTGTCAAGAGTCTTCCAAGATGCCAATAAGCAAGTGCCATTCTGGTTGGTTAAGTGCTGTGGAGGTAAACCACCTGGGCTTTGGTTTTGGCTCTGCTGTTGCTATGTGACTTTGTGCCATTGGCCCCACATCCTGTGGCTTCTTAGTCAAGTGTGAGAGGAGACAAATTATCAATCTCATGTGATTGCTTGATGATAAAGTTCTGTACACAAACCACTTAGCATAGGATTGGAAACTCAGAAGCACTTTAGAATCTCAGGGAAGTGTTTCTGCTCCTGAAAGGAGGGAAGGGCACAAACTTTAAAAGAATGACATAACCCGAGGACATGACGTAAACTGACTATAATCAAATAAGGCCAAGATGGTGGATGAGTTGGCTTCTATTAGCCCTTGAGCCTCAGCATATCTTAATACATCAGCATGCTAAATGACACACCCAGCAGTGCCATGGTAGTTCCGAGGCCAGTCATCAAAGGCCAGAAAGTGGGCAGTGGCCCAATTCCTGGAAAATCCCCATCCCTTCCCCAAAATAGTTGGAATAATCTCCCACTCATTGAAAGAAAGTGAAAGTTGCTCCGTCTGACTTTTTGTGACCCCACGGACTGTAGCTCCTCTGTCCATGGAATTCTCCAGGCAAGAATGCTGAAGTAGCCATTCCCTTCTCCAGGGGATCTTCCTGAGCCAGGGATCGAACCCAGGTCTCCCCCATTGAAGGGGCATTCTTTACCATCTGAGCCACCAGGGAAGCCCAGCCCCTGAAATTACCAGGCCATGAAAACTAAGCATGCCATATTTCAAGGCCACTCTTGCCTTCTGAGATGGACCACACTCTGTGGAGTGTGTTTCTCTCTAAATAAATCTGCTTCTTACCTATCACTTTGTCTCTCACTGAATTCTTTCTGTGATGAGCCATCAAGAACCTGAGCTTCATTAAGTCCTGAGACCAGGTGTGTGATGTCAAGTTAAAAGACCGTGGGTTCAAGTCCTGGCCTGTGGGTTCAGGTCTCAGTCTGAGTTGCACAGTTAACTTCCACAGGGTGTGGCTTACCTGGACCGCAGCCCTTTGCTTTGGAAAGTCCAGAATGGAGTCAGTCGTGGACGATGTTCCAGAGGGCAGTCGTAGCCTTTGATGCCATTGTTACGCCTTGTGTTTCTACCAGGGCACCTTCATTCCCCAGAAGGGAGGGTTCTTACCTGAGGCCCTGCTACTTATCTCTGGTTCCTTTGTTGCATCTAAACCAAGAGAGCGTAACCAAGGAAGACAACTGATGTGCTGCAGGATTATATCAGACAAAATTAGTGAACTTTTAGTTGAAGGAAGAGAAAGCATGGTGACCTATTTAAAGACACTTATTTATATTCAAGACGCTTCTTGTGCTGGTTTGAGAGTGTGGCCGGCAATCCTGGACATCTCTGCAGGTTTTTAGTTTCTTTCTGCATCCTGTGGGTTCAATTTGTCAGGCCTGGGGTATCTGGGAGTGGCCCGGGGATGGAGAAGAGGTGGCAGAAGGGGAGGGTGGGAGGAGAGAAGTGGGTGGAAGCCAGTGTTTATGGCTCTCTGGGAGGGGGTCTGTGTGGTGGCATCAGAGCTGAGTGTAGGGACAGCTGTTTGAATGTGGGTCCCAGTTGAGGGAAGTGGCTTCTCTCTCCAGCTCATGCTTCACTTTGCTCACTGCCTTTCTCTTCTCGCTGCTCTGGGGCTTAGATGGTGAGGGAGAGACCAGAAAGATGAGAAGAAGAGCAATATAACAGGATGCTCTAGGCCAGAGTGGTGGGATGTTTTTCAGTCTGTTTTCCTAATGTTTAAACACTGATTAAACACGTGTACAAGCTATGAGACTGACTCTGCAGATACAGTCACATCACCTATGTAGCGCATGCTTTCTGAAATGTTTTACTTTATGTTGGAGTACAGCTGATTAACAATATCGTGTTAGTTTCAGGTGGACCGCAAAATGCTTCAGTTTATACATATGTGCGTGGGCGCTCAGTCGCTTCAGTCATGTTTGACTCTTTGCTACCCTATGGACTGGATCCCACCAGGCTCCTCCAGGCAAGATTACTGGAGTGGGCTGCCATTCCCTCCAGGGGATCTTCCCAACCCAGAGACTGAACCCATGTCTCCTTTGTCTCCTGCATTGCAGGCAGATTCTTTACTGCTGAACCACCAGGGAAGCCCCGCTTATACATATATATGTATCTGTTGTTTTTCAAGTTCTTTTCCCATTTAGGTTACTATAGAGTATTGTGGGCTACAGTCCATGGGGTCGCAAGAGTCGGACACGACTTAGTGACTAAAACCACCACCACCACCAGAGTATTGAGAAGAGTTCCCTGTGCTATACGGTAGGTGCTTGTTGACTATCTATTTTTAAATACAGCAGTGTGTACATGTCAGTCCCAAACTCCCAATCTATCCCTCCCCAACAACACATGCTTTTTGATCCTAAAGGGGAGCAAGACAGGCATTTGAAAAAGTTGATTATTGTCCAAGAAGAAATCAAGTCAGTAGAGATGTATTTAAATCTCATGCAAGTGGCTCTTTTAGCCTTTTGATCAAGGCTCTTGGGAAGATCTTTTGTGAAATAATGGGGCTCTTTTCTGGTGGATGAAGTCTCAGAAGGAAGGGTATCTCCAGTCTTACGAAAGAAAGGACAACCTTTTTCTTCCAAAAAATTGAGCACACAATATGTCTTCCTTCCTGCCCTCTTTTCGTGATAAGTACTTTTTTTAAAAAAACAAAAAAAAAGCTCTATGGAAGCTAGGTCCAAGTTTTTGTCTTCAAGAAGCTCCCTCCTTTGGGGGAGGAAGGAAAAGCATGGACCCATGGCTTTGTGCCAGTACGCTCAGGCTCCAGGGCTGTGCAGGAAGCTGAGTCCAATTACAAGGGTGCTTGGCTCAGGAATGCGCATCCTCCATTCAGTCAAGTTTCTGCTGGACACTTGGAGGGCATTGTCCTTCCTCCTGAATGATGATGTGTAACTTCATTACAGAAGATGTGTAATTTTTTTCCGCCTGCAGTTTGTCACTCGTTTTCGTTCTTCCTGTGAAACTCTTGGGTGGCTTCTAAGCTGGATCTCTCCCGTTTCAGGTTAAGGCTGCTACCTCTCTGCTTCTTAAGAAGCCAGAACAGTCATCTCCCTTCACTGGGTGTGAGTGGCCCTTGAATGGCGATACCTGCATCTTCCCCTCCTTGACCCTGTGGCCCTCTTCTGCTCTCTTCAAGCCTTTCCCGATTCATTTCCCAGTTCTTCATGCTGCAGAGACCTCGCCAGGAGCCCGTGGTGCCCTGCTGGCACCAGGTAGCTCTGGTGACATTGCCCTCTGAGAGTGTAGGTGAAGTTGGCCACGTCACTGGTGCCGTCCTCTTTCAGCCATTGGGGTTCACGGAGCACCTTGTAATTACTGATGCCTCTGCTTGACAAGGAGGGTGAGGAGTGGCTGGAGTGAGTTTCTTTTAAAAGAAAACTTTAAAAATGCAGAGAGGTACTAAGAATGACATAATAATGCCAGTCTACCACCCATAGCTGGGAATGGTTGATATTTGTTATCACATTTACTCCAAGTCTTTTTTTTTTTTAAAGCGTCCCCTCTCCACCAGCCACCCCCGTCCCCTGTCCCTGCTCACTAGACAACCACTTAGCGTTATTCACTGCTTCTCTTCCTTAACTAAACAGATTTGCTAATTGGATGACCAACATTTCAGAGGTGTTCTCTGAGAATAAATGGGAAAATGTACATAAAAGGTTTCTTTCGGCAACTTTTCCCCCCATCCACTTCAGATTTTTGAGATCTACCCATGTTGATAGACACTGGTCAGAGCTATTCTTTTTAACTGCTCTAATTATTTCATTGTATTACTTTATTGATTTATCTATCCATTCATCTGTTGAAAGGCTTTTGGATCCAGTTGCTAAATAGTTTTCACAAGTGCTGTAATGAAAGTTTTTGTGCACAAGTCAGAGAGAAGCAGAGTTACTGGGTCAGGCACATTCTTCTCTTTCCTATTAGCCTCTGGTCCAGGTTTCCACCAAAGCACATTCTCTGCTTACTTGGGCTTTCAGCAGGTAGATCCCCTGGCCAGGTTCTCAGATGATTTGCATTGAACCAGATGAGAAATGCTTGGGACCCCCGGCAAAGAGGGAAAGCTGGTAGGGCTGTTGACAATCTTGATATCAATTTATCTGGCTCTTCAAGGACAGCCTGGCTTGCAGAGCCCCAGAGGACTGTGTTGAATTTCAGCATGTTTTTGTTTTCTCAAACTGTCTGCCTCCACCCTGACCCTCCCCAGGCCTTGGCGATTCCAGGAATGACCCTGGTGTTTATGAAGCAGCCCTTTGGAGATCACAGAGGCAGAGAGGCCCTGTGCTGTGTTTCTGCTCACTCAGGTTGGCGGGGAGGGGGTGAGATGAGAGCTGCTCTAGAAACCTCCAAGGTGCCTGGCCAAGGACGGCCCCTCTGTGTGCATCCAAGCATAGGCACGTGTCTGTTTACGAACCCGCTTGTCAGCAGGTGCAAAGAGCTTATGAATCTTTGTCTTGGCAAGGTGTACACGTGAAGCCGTATCTCTTGAGCAGAAGCCTTTTCTCCCACCACCAAGAAATTCTTTGGGAAACCGAGGCAGGAATGGGGCCCTGAACTAGAAGGGGGTTGTTAAAAGTATAGTCTCTGACGCCCACCCAGGTCTTGCTGTCTCCAAAGCTTTGGGACTGGAGTGGTGTTGTTTGGTCGCCATGTCTGACTCGTTTGTGACTCCATGGGCTGTAGCCCACCAAGCTCCTCTGTCCATGGGATTTTCCAGACAATAATACTGGAGTGGGCTGCCATTTCTTTCCCTAGGGAATCTTCCTGACCCAGGGATTGGACCTGTGTCTCCTGTATTGGCAGGCAGGTTCTTTACCACTGAGCCACCAGGGGAGCCCTAGGGCTGGAGTGTAGGACTCTGTTTTTCCACAAGCTCTTCAGATGCTATCTGATGAACAGCTATGATTAGGAAACATTTGCCGGGTCTCACTCCCTGAATTTACAGCTGAGCACACGGGGGCCTGCATATCTGAGACACCCAGCTGGCATCACCCAGAACCCCAGGCCTGGAAGTAATCTCAAGATCAGAACCTGGGGACTTTAACTTCCCAGCCAGCACTGCCCTTCCCACCATACTGGAACTGGTTGGCCAAGGCTTTGAGCCCAAGAGCCCTTGTTCCAAAGGAAATCCTACAAGGGCTCAGAATGGCTTGGCAGGTGGCTGTCCTCTGCCCTCCTGTTATCCACTGTCGCTGTCTCCAGTAGTGGTTCCTTCCCAGCATGAGGATGGGACTGGGTGCCCACTGGCCATCCCCCTCCACAGACTTCACCCAGCTCTATAGCCCTTAGCTGGGTGGCGGGCCCTGGTAGCTGTGGGGGTTGCAGGGCCACGGTCCTCAGGTGAAAAAGGTCAGTACCTGCACCTGTATGATGTGACCACCTGGGTCGAATTCAGCACGGTTCTCTGGGGCTCTGCGAGCCAAGCTGTCCCTGAAGAGCCAGAGAAATTGATATCAAGATGGTCAGCAGCCCTACTAGCTTTCCCTCCTTTCTGTGAATCTAGAACATCAGAAGAGGCTGCTTACTTGCAGCCATTTCCTTACGTAGAGGGTGGTCAGAAACCTCTTTTGTTTGAAACTTGCTTTGCTTGCAAACCATGCAGAGGAGCTGCTGGTCTAGTGGCAGCTGAGAGAGGTCAGATTGCTTAGCGGTCGCCCTCGCAGGGAGCAGGGGCTCAGGGTGGGGGAAAGAACGGGAAGGGAGTTTGCAATGAATGTGGGTATGAGCAGGGGGTAGATGGCCTGATCAGGAGAGTCATTAACTGAGCTGGAATGTCGCCACTGCTGACATCCACGCATGCATGCACTACTCAGGATTCCCATGTGAGAGGTCACAGTTGCCAGCCGCCCGTGACCATCTAAAAAAAAGTAGAGGATGACATGTGATGTCTCTCACCCAGAGAGACTAGGGACCTCAGGTTTAACTTCAGCTGAAGAATAACAAATAGGCCCCCTTTGTACCCTGTGTATATGTCTTAGTTGCTCAGTCGTGTCTGACTCTTTTGTGACCCCGTGAACTGTATGTAGCCCGCCAGGCTCCTCTGTCCATGGGATTCTCCAGGCAAGAATACTAGAGTGGGTTGCCATGCCCTTCTCCAGGGGATCTTCCCCACTCAGGGATTGAACCCAGGTCTTCTGCATTGGCGATAGATTCTTTATCCTCTGAGCCACCAGGGAAGCCCCTTTCTACCCCACCCATTTCTAACTTCTGCCCCTGCCTTCCCTACCTCCCAGCATGGCCTGAATTACCCACCCCAGCCTCTGGATGGCTTGTGTTACTGAACACAGTGGCTACAGGCTAGGCGCGTCTGGTGAGCACAGTCAGCCATACAAAGGGAGGGACTGGCTTCAGATTCTCTCCAACAAAAGTGGAAAGCTTGTTGGCGAGTTTACCTGGGAGCCCTGCCTCATCTGTGCGTGCACGGTGGGCATGAGACTCTTGTTTTTCCTCCCTCCCTTTCTGCCTTCTTTCTTTCCCTTAACCTCCCATCCTTCCTTCCCTTAGTTTCTGTAAGCAGAGTTAAAGTAATTTCGGCAAATCCACCCTTGCCCAAGGACTTCATCAGATGGCAGAGAGCTTCGATGTTTGCAACATAATATATATATAATCAACAGAATCATTTCAGAAGAAATATCTGAATAGATGGTTTTGCACAACGCTCTTTTCACTAGTCCCCACCCCACCCCAGCCCCACCCCCACCCCCACCCCCAACTCCATGCATTTGGCCATTCTGCAGATCAGATATCACTCACCATCCCCCTCTGCCTGACAAATGCACCTTTCATTTTACTCATTCCAGAACTAGATGATCCACATATTTCTTCTAAGGCCTGGTTGCCCACATTGGGAGTCTACAAATGCTGTAGACTATTTAAGTAGCAGCCTTCACTTTTGTTGTTGTTAAGTTGCTAAATTATAATCTGACTCTGTGACCCCATGGATTGCAGCACACCAGGCCCCTCTGTGCTCCACCACCTCCCAGAGTCTGCTCAAATTCACATCCATTGAGCTGGTGATGCCGTCTAACCATCTCATACTCTGCCACCCTGTTCTTTTGCCTTCAGTCTTTCCCAGCATCAGAGACTTTTCCAGTGAGTCGACTCTTCACATCAAGTGGCCAAAGTATTGGAGCTTCAGCTTCAGCCTTCACTTAAGTACAATGGTTCTTCTTCTTTTTTTTTTTTTTCAGCTTTGAGAAATTAGAACTCAGAAAGGTTAAAGGGTTTGGCCCAAATCACAGGTGACCTGTCAGTGGCAAAGCCAGGATTGGAATTCAGGGCTCTTGACTCCTGACCATTCGAGTTTGTGAATGAATTGTCCACAGCTGTGGATATTAATGGAGAAGTTATCTGAGAGGGAGGAGAAAGATGGTAGTTAGTATTTATGTTTTTGCCCAACATATATGTCAAGGTTAGGTGCATTTTGGGGGAAATCAACAAAGAGCCATGTGACTTCTGTATGTAGCTGGGATGGAACCAAGGAAGGAGCCAACATTCCCCTGGCCTGTTACTTGCAGTGTATTCTCGAAGGGCCTGGGGATGCTAGTACCTGTTGAAGGAAGTGAGTTCACTGAGAGAGTGACTGATGGATTTAGGGTTGGGTTAGATCATCTGTATGGTGTCCTTAGCCCTTAGATTTCTGAATAATTATGAGACAGAAGGTTGGAAAATGGCTAGGATTTCTTTAGAATAAAAAAGGAGATGTATTAACCTATGATGATGAAGATGTGTGATGGTTTTTGGAAACGATCTTCTTTTCTCATCAGCCCTGCATAAGCAGGAAGGGGTAGGGGGTTGCCGTTAGAGTCCTAAGGCTTGTTTTCCTCAGAGTGTGCTAAGGTTTCTTCTAAATCAGAAATTGTTGTTGTTCAGTCTCGAAGTCATGTCCGACTCTTTGTGATCTCATGGACTGCAGCATGCTGGGCTTGCCTGTCCTCCACTGTTTACTGCAGTTTGCTCAAACTCGTGTCCATTGAGTTGATGATGACATCCAACCGTCTTGTCCTCTATTGCCCCCTTCCTCTCCTGCTCTCAATCTTCCCGGCATCAAGGTCTTTTCCAATGAGTTGGTTCTTCACATCAGGTGGCCAAAGTATTGGAGCTTTAGCTTCAACATCAGTCCTTCCAATGAATATTCAGGGTTGATTTCCTTTAAGATTGATTGATTTAATCTCCTTGCTGTCCAAGGGACTCTCAGGAGTCTTCTCCAACGCCACAGTTCAAAAGCATCAATTCTTCAGCATCCAGCTGCCTTTTTGGTCCGACTCTCACATCTATTCATGACTACTGGGAAAACCATAGCTTTGACTATACAGACATAGCGTCTCTGCTTTTTAATACGCTGTCTAGGTTTGTCATCCTTTTCTTCCAAGAAGCAAGTTTCTTTTAATTTCATGGCTGCAGTCACTGTCCACAGTGATTTTGGAGCCCAAGAAAATCAAACCTGCCAGCTGTCAAATGGAGCAGAGGTCAGAGCATCGCAGTACGAGAAAGTAACATTTCATGAGAGGAAGGGTCTGTTGGACACAAAGGTCTTCGTTAAATAAGGTTGTCCGTGCTACAATCAAACAAGAAGACAGTGAGGAGGAAAGGGCTGTGCCCAAAATTAAGTTTTAGTATTTATGCATAGAAGTAGGCAGCTGGAATGTCACCCTCCTTGGGTAGGTTAGGAAGGCTGGGTCACAGAGCAGTGTGGAGACCCCAGGCCAATTATGGAACACTTGTGACAAGAGCAGAGAGGTTGTGTGTGCTCCTGGAGACCCAGGTACTGGTCCTTTTGGGCCTCTAGTTTGCTGTCTGTAAAATGGGACACCTCATCCATTTCCTCTCTTCCTTCTGCCTTTCTCACTCAGCTTTCCTCCAGGTGTGTAAGGGGTGAAGTTGGGACAGTGTCCCTACTGTGTGACCAGCCTTCTCCCTGCCCTACAAGTCTCCCACAGGTGCGCTCTACTCTCCTATCATCATCCCCACTTCCCCACTTGGAAAAGCTTGACCTTCTATGTATCATTAGGAAACTACCTGCTACAACAGAGGAGAATAGTTACTGCTTGCTAATCCTTAGGCAGTATCTCGTCAGGGGTCTTGGAGTTCCCTGTCAGTCATCCTGAAGCCTTCAGGCTTTTCTAGTTCAGTGATTCGGGTTGCTAAGAACCATTTCTTAGAGTGACCTTTGCACTGCAGCCCATGGAGCTGCATACATAAGTGGTTGCTTAATAAATATTATTCTGAACCAAACTCTCCTAGGCAGAAAGAAAAAAAAAAAAATTCCAACTTGGTATTTTTGTTCCTGAGGGCAAATTCCATCTCTAGCTGGAGTTCTTCTGTGGAATGTTTTCCTGCGGACTGCCCTGTCACCTATAAGAGAACAGATGGGCAGAGCTTGGTAACATGTGCTGATGTCCTTGTCCCGCAGAGGGAGCGGGTGCCGTGTGGGTTCGTCCCCAAGGGAGGGCCAGCCCTGTGTGCTCGGCACTGTGTATGCATGCAGCCCTTGGGATCCTGCCTGCCGCCCATGGGAGGTGGATCCTGTTTGTGCCCATTTTACAGATGAGCAGTGAAGGCACAGCGAGTTTAGGTAACTTGTCCAGGGCTGCACAGCTCGGTGGTGAAGCTGGGATTCAGCCAAGCGATTAGGCTTTGTAGGCTGAGTGCTTGAACCTCTTTGGCTGGTAATAGGAGCAGTCAAGGAATCAAGGCTCTTCTCAGCCTACCGGCCTTTCTCATCTCCATCCCGGAAACGATTGCATTTCCCTGGCTCTGGGCTTCCACTTCAAGGTGGTGGGGGCGTCAGCACCTGTGTCAGCGAACCAGGCCTGTGGATTTCCTCATCTTATTAGTGCTTTCATGGGCAATGATGAAATCAATAAAGGAGTGGGTTCCAGGAACATACCCTGGAGCCCAGGTGGCCTCCGTGAGGGTAGACAAACTGACCTTCAGCTCAGAGCGGTCAGGGACATCTCTGGACAGGAAACCGCCTCTGTCCTCCTGGGATAAGACTGCGCCCTGGAGCCCTGTCCTCTGGGACCCAGTGTAGGGCGATTTTATATGACTTGGGGGCCCTAGACATGTGTGCCTCCATGGGCCTCTTCCCCCACAAAAATGGCTTAAAATCCTATTTTTATAACTGCACACATATCAGTGTTATATGAGGATGTTTGCTGTGACCTAAAAGTTTATTATTTTTTCTTCTGATTTTAAAAAGAAATGAAAACATTTCCTGGGGCTCTGGGTACTGTGCCCACCGTGGTCCGTGATGAGCAGGCCAGCCCTGCCAGGAGCCGGAGGCCCTGAATAAGCATTCTTCTCTGTACCCTTTGCCTCTGCCCAGTGTTTCCAGAGCTTTCTGAGGGCCTGGTTCTAAGCGTCAACTGTGGGCTCAGCTCTAGGCACAGTGGTACGAGTGCCCAGGAGAGTTGAGAAAGAGGGGTCAGCAGGCTGCCAGTTCTCTGAGGTCCCCACCACCATCGCCAAGAAGGTGGGCTCGGAGACCAGAGGCATGCCTGGGGATGGAGCGGTGGTGGAGGGGGGTCTTAGTTGAGGCAGGGAGGAGGGTACAGTGTAGCTCAGATCTGCTTTGTGAGGGGCTGGGGGTCTTGAGCACTGAGCCATGGAGAGCATCAGGCCTCTGGATAAAGCCTAACTCCTGAACAGTGGTTTTCACCTGGGGGCATTTTTGCCTCCCAGGGGCCATTGGGTAATGTTCAAAGGCATTTTTGATTATTACAACTTGGGGCGGGTGCTGCTGGCATTTGGTGAGTGGAAGTCCGGGATGATGCTGGGCGCCTCACACAGGACAGCTCCCAAAAATGCATCTTCTGGTGCCAAGGCTAGTAGTGCTGAGGTCGGGAGACCCCAACCTCAAGAATGTTCCAGACATTGGTTCCTGTGAGTAGGCCCTTTCCAAAAGCTCCTCGAGAGGACTAAACACGCAGATTGACCTGCCGTCTTCCAAACCAAGGTGGTGTGATTACAGCCACAGTGGAGACAGGCTGTATTCATCTAAGCCTTGGGTGGCTTCCCATGAAAAGAGAGGCGCCAAGTGAGCTTCTGTGCCACAGCTTCAGACGGCAGAACGGATGGGTCCAGAAATGGTGGGAGATTCCCAGAGCCCTTGTCTACTTCCCTGGTCAGCAGAATGCATGGTCTGGAGTGCTGGAAGTAGTGTTGAGGTCTCCAGAAATTCTGCCACGGTGGGGCAGGAAGCTGGCTGGGCAGGGCATGGTGAGGTCGGGGTCGTGCCCAGGGTGAATTGGGGCTAGGCGAGGGCAATCCGCAGGTTCCTGTATTGTCTTTCCCATGGGGTCCTGCCGGGTTCCTGCGTGGAAGCAGGGCTTTTGTAATCATCTTGCTCTTTTCCTCCTGTGTTCCCTGGGCCGTGCCAGCAGGGATGGGGGCAGAGAGCCTGAAATTGCCCCACCAGTCCAGGGCAAAGAAGCCTGTAGAAACGGAAATGGCAGAACTGGCGGTGAGGCTGGGGTTGAGTCCTCTTCTCCACTTGTGCCAACATCTGCCACATGCATCAAGGTTAATGTGAAGGAGATGGAGGGTTACCTGGATCAGATCATCCTGTTTATTTGCCGGGTTTATCTCAGACTCTCTCAAGCCTTCCCTGCAGCCTGCTGCCCTCCACCTCTGATATCTGAGGAGGGAGAGGGGGATCTTATCTTCTTTGGGCCTCTGGGTTTCTGCTGTTTGGGCCTGAAGGACAGAAAGCGGAGGTGGGCAGGGTAAGGAGCGTCTGGGGCAGGTTGATGTAGACCATGGTGGATCCCGATTCCCACCTGACTTGGTGTCAGATGCTTCAGACCCCCGTTCCCCTGCGGGTGGTGCTGGGGTTTCTGGAATAGGGAGTCACCTGCATTTGGCTATTTATGATAGAATCTGGGCTACTCAGAGCCTCTGGCAAATAGCCATTCTGGAGAAACATTTTCTGGGTTTCAGAAGGCTTACTCATTTAAAGACTTCAATTTTTATTTTCCTAAAGTTTAACAATTCTGGATAGAAATTTTTTTTTTTTAAATACTGAATATTTGACATGCTTACCCCTTCCCTTTTTGCATGCCCCGAGGGCATGGCAGCCTGCTCCAGTATTCTTGCCTGGAGAATTCCACGGACAGAGGAGTCTGGCAGGCTACAGTCCATGGGGTCACAGAGAGTCAGACTCGACTGAGCAACTAACATACACACAAGGTCATATTATCAACATGAGTCTTATTTCGGGCCACACAATGTGGAAGTTTTCAGGGGTCATCAATGGCTGTGGAGTTGTTTGTGGGGCACTGAACATCCCCAGAGTTCTTCTGTCTGTTTTTTTTAACTGTCTTCTATCCTCTCTGCCATTTGATACTTCTTGCGCTGACAACATGCCTGCCTTCTTATTCCTTTTGATTTTGTTGATTTTATCTGTGGTGGCCTTGGAAACCAGACATGCAGAAACCAGGCTTACTGGAGCAGTGCTCCTGTGAACCATCAGGGTTCTTCATGCATTGATTTTCCCTGTCTTGTTGGGAAAGCATCACAGCTTCACAATGCTCGGACGTGGTGACCGATGTTCTGAGGCTTGTGAAACTTATCTTCCTCTGCTTCCTGTCTCTGGGTCAAGTTCCACATGGCCAGCGTAGCGGATCACTGAGGCAGATGTCATCAGCATCCCATCATCACTATTACCATTTTCGTAATCACCACCAACAGGACGTAGTTTCTGCGCCTGCCCGTATCTCAACAGCTTTCCCTTTAACATACACTCAACTGTTCTGTGAAGTAGGAGCTATTATTATCCAACAATTTGCAGTTAAGGAAACAGAGGCACAGAGCGAGTATAGACGCAGGAGAAATACAGGCTGGTATAAAAAATGGTAGAGCTGGGATTTAGCCTGAGTCTGCCCTCCTAACCAGTGCTTGCCAGTCTGGAAATAATGTATCAGGTTCTAAAGGGATCCTCTCTGGCTAGTGAGATCTGACACACACACAGCAGGTCCGGTGTGAAGGGAAAGGATGGGAGCCAACCTTTGTTGAACTCCTCTGTTTGCGGCGACCCTGCTGGTGCCTGGTCCCCTGGAGTCTGCTGGAAGGAGATGCTCCGAGGATGTAGGTACTGGCTCCCCAAGGCACGGAGGAGGGTCCCACCCCTTAGCTGATGAGGGAGTGAACACCAAAGCTCACAACAACCCAGAGGGGTTATCACAGCCCTCCTTTTACAGGTAAGGGTCAGCTTCTTTCCTCCATACAGCATTATCTGGGACAGCGACCCTCAGCCCACCATGCTGTGCCTGAATTCTGAAGGGACTACTGAGTACTAAGCGCCTTGCTTGAAATTCTTGTGTGGAAGTATTTATCGTAAGACATTTGGGTTTGTTATCCAGACCGTAGGCTTTTGGAGGTGCGCTAAAGGGGAAGAGAAAATGTGCAAGGTTTGTTTGGAGAGAGCCCTGAGTGTTCCCTGGGGCTGCAGGCAGCTGCAGTGCTGTCTGAGGCCCTGAGGCCCCTGCTGTGTCTGTTGGGGGCTGTGTGCAACCTGGCCTGCCTAGAGCTCTCCGGACATGGTCTCCCTGGTCAGGACCCTTCCAGACCATTCACTGTTCCCTGGCTGCACACACCTAAGCCTACGTGAGACGGCGGGGGTGTGGGGCATGCCACATGAGTTGTGCACACAGTAGGAGCTGTTCCCTGTGGCTGACTGGCTGGGGGTCTAAGAAAGTTCAAAAACTTAATGGGTGGACCTCGGAGAGTCATCTGGTTATGAGGCTACACGCCCTGCAATAAGATAAAACTACAGCGTGGTCCTTGTTCCTGTTCTGGGAGCTCTCAATATCATGGGTTAAAGTGGTAGTTGCTCAGTTGTGTCCGACCCTTTGTGACCCCATGGACTATAGCCTGCCAAGCTCCTCTGTCCATGGGATTCTCCAGGCAAGAATACTGCCATTCCCTTCTCCAGGGGATCTTCCCCACCCAGGGATCAAATCCCGGGTCCCCTGCATTGCAGGCAGATTCTTTACCATCTGAGCCACCAGGGAAGCCCTGTTGTGGGGGGGGCGGGGCAGCATGCACAGACAGACCAGGAAACAAGTCAGGGACCCTGGGTCGCGCTGTAGGAGTGGAGTGTCCACGTGGGCAGCACAAGAGGGGGGCAGGCAGGCTGATGAAGAGTGATGGCAGAGGCGGTGTTGGACACTGAGTTCTGGTGGCGACCTGACTCTCCACCTCACTAACCACCAGACACCACACAGCCCAGTGCTCTCTGTGGCTTGAATTTAAAAAACTCATCCAATCTGTGCCTTTTCAGACCATACATGATGAAGACTTGAAACAGGGGAGGTTAGTGGTGGGTGAATCTGAGAGGTGTTTCTAGGGAAGAGTTTATGGCCTTAATTCCCGTTCCCTGGTGAGGGCCTTGCCCACTCGATCCCCCAACCCTGCCTGGCCTGCTGGGATATGGACAGAGCAGAGTAGGTGGCCCAGGCTCCTTTCTGGAGTCAGAGTTTGTGTTCGCATCCTGGATTGTGATCTTGGTCAAGAAGCTGACCTCCGTGAGCCTCAGCTTCTCCGTCTGTAGAAGCTGGGGGATGTTGGTACTCCTAGTGGCTGTGAAACTGAAATTGATTGTCCACGTATCTTGCTTAGTGCTGTTACTGAGACGTTGGTCATCCCCTTTCTTGTCATTGTCAGGGTCAGCCAGTCCCTGGAGGGCCCACATCTGGGGAAACTAGACCTGCAGCCCTCAGTCTCTTCCTGTCTCTGCAGACAATGGCGAGGAGCAGTCTGAGGGAGGCCTGGTCGAGAACCACGTGGACGGGAACGTGAACTTGATGGGAGGTGGAGGTGGTGCCGGTCGGAAGCCCCTCAAGTCCGGCATGAAGGAGCTGGCCGTGTTCCGGGAGAAGGTCACGGAGCAGCACCGGCAGATGGGCAAGGGTGGCAAACATCACCTCGGCCTGGAGGAGCCCAAGAAGCTGCGGCCGCCACCTGCCAGGGTCAGAGAGGGTCGGGTCTGGATGGAGGGGTGGGAGGACGGTCAAAGCGAGTGTCCCGGCAGGAGGGGTCCGGAGCACTGCCGTGAGATCCATGTCCTGTGTGCCTGCGGGCAGAGTTCTTTCTGATTCCGCTGCTAACATTCAGTGTTTTTTCAGGCACGTCAGTGTGTTTTTGAGGGCCTCAGCATCTTTGGCTGTGAGATGGGCTGGACGTATGGGTTCTTGAAGTCCCTCCCTTCTAAAGCCTCCACATTTCTGCTCGGCTTCATTGCTGTTGTTTAGTTGCTAAGATGTGTCTGACTCTTTTGTGACCCCGTGGACTGTAGCCCGTCACGCTGCTCTGTCCATGGGATTCTCCAGGCAAGAATACTGGAGTGGGTTTCCATTTCCTGCTCCAGGGGATCTTCCCTGATCAGGAAGTGACCTGCATCTCCTGCACTGGCAGGCAGATTCTTTACTGCTGAGCTACTGCTGAGCTACTTCGGAAGCACTGCTTGGCTTTGAGATATAGCACCCACCCCCGCAAAAAAAAAAAAGGCTACAGTCCATGGAATCGAACGAGTCAGACACAGCTTAGCAACTACGTCCCCACCACTACCACTTGAACTTGCCCGCTCTTGTTGCAATACACTACCCTCACTGAGCCACCCCTCTTCCTCTTTCCAGCTCAGTTCTGCTGTCTTGGCCCTTGGATGGGTTTATAGAAGGGAATGATGGTTGGGCCACTGGATGGGGTAGAGATACTTGAATTCAGTGTTTGCAAGTAGATCCCATTTTGACCCCTGAAAGGAGGGAGGAGAGGAGGGAAGACTCACCTGCAGGCTGACTTTCTCTTGGAGGGGGGCGGGGCCTGGTGGTAAGGCAGTGAGCTTGCTGGGCTGGGTGTCGGAAGTTCCTGGTTCCACCAGCTTGCTGTGTGGCCTTGGGAACGTGGCGTTCTGCACACGGGCTTCTTTCTGAAGCTGTGCCGGGGCTGGCGTTGCGTGAGCCCGTTCTCACTCTGAGTGTCCTCTCCGTGTGCCTGTGCCTGCAGACCCCCTGCCAGCAGGAATTGGACCAGGTCCTGGAGCGGATCTCCACCATGCGCCTTCCAGATGAGCGGGGTCCCCTGGAGCACCTCTACTCCCTACACATCCCCAACTGTGACAAGCATGGCCTGTACAACCTCAAACAGGTGAGTGAGGGTGTCCCTAGCCTGGGTGTGTCTTGTTCTTAACTCCCATGCAGCCAGTAAGCCCCTGAGGTCTCAGCGCTGAGCCCAAGACCAGTCTTCTGCGAGGAGGAGGGCAGGGATGCCAGCCGAGGAGGATGGGGATGCCAGCTGCCAGGCCAGGGAGGGCGGGGCGGGGCTTGTTGGCTTCAGTCCCTTCCGAGGCTGACTTCGATTCCCTGGCTACCTGCCAGCAGTGGTTAGCATGAGAGGGAGCCTCTTGGAGAAGAGATAGGGCCTCATAACAGTGCCTCTTGACTTTTACTGAGCATTAGAATCACCTGCCGGTGATTCTGGGGACCCGGCCGCAAGAGATTGCCATTCAGAAGGTTGAATGGGGTCCGAGAGTTTGCATGTCTAACCAGCTCTCAGGGATGCTGATGGTCCCTGGACCCCACTTCCAGAATCACTTGACTTAAACCGTTCAAAACCAGGTAGCCTCTCTGGTTTCCCAGTATCTCAAGGAATGGAGAAACACCACTTGAAATATTACTAAAATAGGTAATAGAAGAGGGCTTCCATTAGTGGCTCAGCAGTAAAGAACTCTGCCAGTGCAGGACACTCGGGTTTGATTCCTGGGTTGGGAAAATCCCCAGGGAAGGAAATGCAACCCACACTGGTATTCTTGCCTGGGAAATCCCATGGACAGAGGAGCCTGATGGTCTGGAGTCCTATGGGGTCAAAAGGGTCAGACATGACTTAGCAACTAAACAGTTAACAACAACATGAGTACATTAGAGAAAATTAAGAAAGTTTAAGTTTTTAAAAGAAAAGAACCCTTTTTCCTCCCCCTTCCACTCTGTTCATATGCCTTTTAATGATCTATGTGTATATCTGTATTTACCTAACCACATAGAGTTTATAGTGGTGATTGTTACCAGTTGTTTAATCTTGGTGGGTTGTCCTTTAACCTACCCCACTGCTCACTTCCTCAGGCTCATCCCTTGTGTAGGGAGAAAAGGTCCGTGCGCATTTCACGTAAGGCAGGATTGAGAGAGTGTGGGCTCCACCAGCCATTCTCTTTTCCAGTGGAGGATCTGAGCCCAGGTGCACAATGGACTTCTCTAGAGAGCTTTAAACAATACGAATGCCTGGGCCCCACCCCCAGACATCCATATTTTGTGAGTCTGGGGTGCTTTCTGGGCACTGGCTTTTCAAAGGCTCCCCTGGTGATCCTAGTGGGTATTGGAGCTGACTTAAAAGCTGGGTATGTGGGAACTTGCCTGGTGGTTCAGTGGCTAAGACTGCACTCCCAGTGCAGGGGGCCCAGGTTCAATCCCTGATGGGGGAACTAGATCCCACATGCTGCAAGTAAGACCTGGCACAACCAAATAAAAAAATTAAAAGGAAAGGTGGGTGTGTGGAGCCAGAAGATGGGGTATGGGGCTCTCCTGACACCCCAGGGGATCTCACTTCCCCATCTTCTTAGCCCAGGCATCTTTGTCCCTTGAAATATCAGTCTGCCATTAAAAGCACACCTACCCTCTTACACCAGCTACTTTGTTTGGAGCGCCAAAGAAGCAATAGCAATCTTTTCTTCCAAACCTTATGGATAAACGGGATTTTCGAGACGAACTGGCTCATGGGAAAGAGCAGGCACCCTGGGAGGGAGATGCCCAGGGTGGTGTACCATCTGTGGCTCTCAGTAGGGAAATGCCCGGGGTGGTGTACCATCTGTGGCTCTCCCTAGCTCTGTGACACAAGCCAAGTCTGTGCTTTCTTCTGACCATCTATAAAGTGGTAAAACATTGGTACTTAATTTGCAAGCTGATTGTGGAGGTAAATGAATGTATGTTAGATAGGAACTGTAAGCAAGCAGCATAGAGATTGCTTACACCACGCCCAGCACCTTTTACCATTATGTGCATTGCCGACCTCCCGTTACAAGTGTACATCCAACTATCCCCGTACACTGGGTCGGCAGCTGGATGGGACCTCCCCACGTGTGGGGGCCAAGCCTTTCTATTGAAGCCACCCCCAGCAGCCTTGCTAATAACCAGAGCGCAGTTCCTGGGCCAGCATCACGCGTCACACTGGAGCTTAAATGACCGTGTGGAATTGGCAGGCACACCCAGACCTCAGAACAGGAGTCTGCATTTCAGTGAGACCCCCTCATTTTTATCGGGGTGTCCTTTATGTCCTCTCTCCTCAGTGCAAGATGTCTCTGAACGGGCAGCGTGGGGAGTGCTGGTGTGTGAACCCCAACACCGGGAAGCTGATCCAGGGAGCCCCCACCATCCGGGGAGACCCCGAGTGTCATCTCTTCTACAACGAGCAGCAGGGGGCTCGAGGGGTGCACACCCAGCGGATGCAGTAAACCACAGCCAGCCGGTGCCTGGCACCCCCCACCTCCACCCCCTCTTCGGAGCGGGCAGAGCATGGAGAGCGCATGCGTGGTGGGTGGCGGGGCGGAGCTTCCAGGAGTTCTGACATGTGTATTTATATTTGGAAAGAGACCGGCACCGAGCTCGGCACACACCCCCCCCACCCCTCCCCACCTTCCCTCCCCAGCTGGAGATGCCTGCACCCTCCCTGCTCGAGGCCCTGCTGGGCAGGAAGGGGATGGTTGCAGTGGCGGAGCTGGGGTAAATGTTTGGGAGAGGGAAAAAAAGAAATTTTTATTTTTGAACCCCTGTGTCTCTTTTGCTTAAGATTAAAGGAAGGAAAAATAAAGCTTGTGTGTCTTTTGCCTGAGTCTTTGCTGCCCCACCCCCCACCCCCTCACCTCCCCAACCTCCCCCAACCCCCATGCCCAAAAGAGGTTCTGAGGCTTACCAGCCTCCTTCCTTCCAGCTTTGCCCCGACTGCGTGGGGAAGCCAGGCAGGCCAGCCTCGGGTTCATAACAGAAATGAGATGGATGAGAAGTCAGGAATCCAGGTGGAGCCCCCAAGCACAGCCCTAGGAGTCTGGCCAACCTCCCCTGCCCCTGGGTGGGCTCTGGGGGAGGAGGGGTGGACCCCAGTGTCTTTTCTTCCATCTCACATTGAGATGACATTGCAGAGGAAGAAGGGATCCTGGAAATTGGAATTGGGGTCCTCTGGCCCCCCCAATTAAGGAGAGCTCTCTTATCCCGCAGGAGACATGTAATCACCCCCAAGGGAAGTGGAGTCTCAGACCTGCTTGCTGAGGGGCCCAAGGAGTTGTCTGGCTCCAGAACAGCACCTCTTGGCTAAAGCCGAGGGACCAGGGAAAGGGCACAGATGCCCTATTTCTGAAGCAGAATTCTGTCCACTTGGTTCTGTTGGCATCTCCAGCCCCGGCCAATTCCAGGGGGCTCCTCACTTGGCCGGCTTCCCTAGTGGCTCAGTGGTAAAGACTCTGCCTGCCAATGCAGGCGATGCAGGTTTGATCCCTGGGTTGGGAAGATCCCCTGGAAAAGGAAATGGCAACCCACTCCAGTGCTCTTGCCTTGGAGAATCCCATGGACAGAGGAGCCTGGCAGGCTACAGTCCATGGGATCTTAAAGAGTTGAGCAAAACTTAGTGGCTAAACAACAACTCCACTTTGCAGGAGGCTGCGGGGAAGTGGTGCTCCTGCTTTCAGGCCCACTGTTCACACGGCCTTACTTTCCACAGCGCCCCTTCTGTGACATCGCACCCCTTCCCGTGTGGAGGAGGGGACCAGAGGCAGCCATGCCTGAGCCACCACCCTCCTGATCAGCCACCTGGCAACTCAGGAAGGAGGCAGAAGGACGCCTGGGGGTGAGATGAGCTTCACTTCGAGAAGAAAAAAAAGCACGCCCCCCAGAGCAGGCAGATCCCCAGCCGAGCCTCTGGGCTGTACCGGCGAGGGTCTGGCTGCCCCGGAAGTACATTAAAGCTCAGTTAGTCCTCAGGGATCCACAAATAAGGTGCTATTGTTAGCTTCACAGATAAGGAAAAAGGCCCTCAGAGATGCCTAACCTGCACTGCCTGGGACCGGGTCCCCTGACTCCTAGGTGGGTTTGCCGCTCAGCCCTGAGTTATACTGCCCTCTGTGGGCAGAAGCAAGGAGGTTCTCCTGGAGAGTCTAGCGGGCTTTGGGCACTGGTTGGATCTGTGCCCTGTGGGTCACCAGCCCCTTCACGAGGGGTGCTCCCCCATCCTTCTCCGATCACCTCAGCTGTCGTCGGCAGCCGGTGGCTGCTGCCCTGGGTGGGGCAGCAGTTTTCAACTTAACTAATTTGAATCGACTGGGGCACTAAAAAATTTCTCATCCTGGGGCTGTGCCCTGCCATCAAAAATTCTGATCTAAATGGTCTAGAGTGGACCACAGGCAAGGTGTTTTAATTAATGTAATTAAATTAAAGTTCTAGTGCTTTCTACCCGAAACTGAGAAACCTGGGTTTGAATTCTGTCCCACCACTTACTATTCGTTTGCCCAGAGCTACATTACTCACCTCTGAGCCTCAGTTTTCCTCACCTGTCTAATGGGGATGATTTCAGCCTCAACAGGGTTGATACCTAATGTCACCCAATTGATAACAGCGTGGTATCGATGTGAGACAACAGATGCGGTTGTGCTCCAGAAGCTATGAGTGTACCATATGACGGGTTAGGATGGGGCCATTGCTGGGGTCAGTGCTCACGCCAGCCCCCACCATAGCTCACGTGCCCAAGGGTTGCTAACTCGCGTGGATCCTTTCTGTAATGTTTTTTGCAGAGTTCTCCTGAGGATGCCACAGTTTCTTTGCCCATTTTCATGTCACTTGCCCACAGCCTCCTTGTACACCCTTCTGCTATGGCTCTTGCTACAGGAAACGCACTGACTGATGTATAGTGTGACCTAGAAACCTTTTCAGAGGCAAAGCTTAATTGCAACCACGTGGGAAGATGGTTGACCGGGCAGCGATCTCTGCTGATCAGAGATGTCAAGCTGATGGCTCACCTTCTGGGACTAACTGCCTCTTCCAATTTTAAAGACGGGAAGTTGATGAACACTGGGGCTATACTGCCACTGTGTGGCAATACAGGGAACTGCACCTGAGTTTACATGGTCTCCAAGAGTCATTTGCTTAAGGGTTGGTCCCAGGAGTCCAGGTTGAGTCAGCTAGGGGATGCTTGTTAAACTTGAGATCTATGGAATCTATCCTGGACTGCCTGCTCTCGTGCCCTCTGAATTTGGAGAATCACTGCTGTGGTGACTTCATCTGTCAGCTGTGTCTGGAATACTAGCTCCATTTGATGGGGTAGTTGAGAGCATGAGTTTAGAGATAAGGCAGTCTTGGAATTTGGGCTGTACCTACTTAAAGTGTATGTGAACTTTTTTTTTTTTTTTTTTTTTTGCTGTGCCATGTAACTTGTGGGATCTAGTTTCCTGAGCAGGGATTGAATGTAGGCCTTCGGCAGTAAAAGTGCAGTCCTGACCACTGGACTGCCAGGGAATTCCTTGACTTAGGTGACTTTGGACACATTTCTAACTTCTGAACCTCATTTGTTTCATCTTTAAATATTGAGATAATTTCTCTCAAAGAATTGCTTTGAGAATATAAAGTCATTTTTGTCATATAATAAATGCTGCCTACATGCAGTTGTAGGCTTCCCTGGTAGCTCAGATGGTAAAGAATCTGCCTGCAATGTAGGAGACGCAGGTTCAACCCCTGGATCAGGAAAACCCCCTAGAGGAGGGAGTGGTAACCCACTCCAGTATTCTTGCCTGGAGAATCCCATGGACAGACCATGGGGTTGCAAAGAGTTGGACACAACTGAGCAACTAACACACACACATGCAGTTGTACTGCATTCTGGTTCAGTGTTAGGGTTTTACAATATAAAGAAGGAAAAGATTATGGTCCCTGACCTGCAGGGGCTGACATTCTAGTGGAGGGAACCAGCCACCAACAGAAGAGTGCCCGGTGAAATTAAGAGGGACATCTGTGTCTTGGGAGATGCGAAAACAGAGGCGTAAGGAGGAAGTAGGCATTTGGAGAAAGGAGTGGTGTGTGTATGTGAGTGTGTGGATGTGTGTATGGCGGGGTTCACACAGAGGGACCAGCATGAGCTACACAGTGACCGTGGAGACCTGCCTGAGGCTGAAGCTGCCTGTGGAATGGGAGGTTTAAGGCGAGGAGGGCCCACCAGGAAGGACCTGGGTATCTTGCTAAAGGGTTTTGGACTGAAAGCGCTCAAGAGTCAAGGAATTTAGGCAGAGGATAATGTAACTGGTTGTTGTTCAGTTGGTAAATCGTGTCGGACTCTGTGACCCCATGGACTGCAGCACACCAGGCTTCCCTGTCCTTCACTATCTCCCAGAATTTGCTCAAACTCATGTCCATTGAGTCGATGATGCCATCCAGCCATCTCATCCTCTGTCATCCCCTTCTCCTCCTGCCCTCAATCTTTCCCAGCATCAGGGTCTTTTCTGGTGAGTACTCTCTGCATCAGGTGGCCAAAGTATTGGAGCTTCAGCATCAGTCTTTTTAGTGAATACTCAAGGTTGATTTCCATTAGGATTGACTGATTTGATCTTGCAGTCAAAGGGACTCTTGAGAGTCTTCTCCAACACCACAGTTCAAAAGCATCAATTCTTTGGTGCTCAGCTTTCGTTATGGTCCAACTTTCACAACCATGCATGACTGCTGGAATAACCATAGCTTTGACTAGACAGATCTTGGTCAGCAAAGTGTTGTCTCTCCTTTTTAATATCCCGTGTAGGTTTGGTCGGCAAAGTGATGCCTCTCGTTTTTAGTATCATGTGTAGGTTTGTCATGATCTGTGCATTAGAAAGTGAGCTCTGACCGCAATGTCCAGCATGGAGGACACGAGTGGGGTTGGGAGGTCCCAGCAGGAAGGAACTGCAATGACCCAGGTGAGAAGAGAGCATGGTCTGAAGCGGGCAGGGGAGGTGATGAGAACAGTCAGACTGGAGAGCTGTCAAGGAGGTGGCTTATTCCTGGGATTTGGGAACTTATCAGGTGTCGGAGGTTAAGGAGAATCAGGCCAAGGCAGCTGGGTGGATGGTGATTCCATTCTCTGAGAGCAAAGAGAGACGGAAGGAGGAGAAGAAAGGAGATGAAGAGCGAACAGTTCAAGAGGGGGGATGACGAGTCCAAATTGTGTTTGTGGTTTTGAACTTTGTGCTTCTAAGGTATAAAATTAGACGGGCAAAGTATATGAGCTTATGGTACGAGTTCAGTTTGGGACACTTTGAACTTGAGTTGTCTGGGGGACTTTGGGTGGAGGAAATATCCTTGACCCTCCCGTCATTCTCATCCTATTATCTGGTTCATGAGCAAGTCCCATTGGCCTGTCCGTCCCCTTCTCTGCCTCGTCTCTGTCGCCAGTACGGCAGGAGAGGGGATGGCTGATGGAGGGGATGGGTAGGGAGAGAAAAGGAAGGGGACCGTCCCTTGGAAACAGAGGCAGAGTGATGTCAAGGGTGGAACGTGACGATGGTTTAGTGGCTAACTCCATTTGGGTTGGGAAGGGGAGGTAGGATGTACTCAAAGGTGGGTCTTGGTTCTCTCTGGTAGCCAGATGACAATGTGAGGCAGAGCCTGAAGGTGTGTAGTAGATGGGAGGGGGAGGTGGGGGACTCCCCAGGCAGGCTTTGGAGCTTGGTGACCTCTTGGTGGTGTCAGCCCCCATGACGCTGGGGCTTTCTCCAGCAGGGCTCAGTGGGGCTGTGCAGGAGTGACAAGGGGAGGTTTCCCGGGGCCAAGGGGCTGCAGGGCAGGCGACACCAGACAAGTAGATGCTAACAGTGGAGCCCCGTGGGCTCCATGCTCCTGGGGGAAGGAAGCCGAGCCAGGGAAGTGTTGATGAATCGAGAAACAGAATGCGGGAGGCCAAAGGCTCTCGTTCTCCACTGAGTAAAACGTTGACACTGCAGCCCTCTCACCGCATTTCTCTCACTGCAAGAGCTAGCTGGGCTTGGAATGGGAAAGTAGCATCTTCAGATTTTCCGTGTGGAACCCCTGAGAGAACCCAGGCTCAGAGAGTGGCTGCAGTGGATGGAGGACCTTGGAGTTGAGAACATTTCTAATAGAGTGTGGACTAGAGTGTGGCTTCTCTGATGGCTCAGACGGTAAAGAAACCGCCTGCAATGCAAGAGACCCAGGTTTGATCCTTGGGTCGGGAAGATCCCCTGAAGAAGGGAATGGAAACCCACTCCAGTAGCTTCTTTCATGGACAAAGGAGCCTGGCAGGCGACAGTCCTGGGTCTCAAAGAGTTGGACACGATGGAAGGCTACCACTTTCACTTTCGCTAACAGAGTGTGGTCTCCGATCAGTCCCCACACCTAAGGGTGAATGTGGGATAGGGCAGACCCCAGGCCCCTGCTGGGTCTGGATCACATGGCCCCCAGATGAATGAATGGTCAGCAAGGCGCTGTGGGTCTCAGTGATGAACTGTGCAAGGAGGAGCAGGCTGAAGGGCAGAACAGCCTGGAGCCAGATCTAATGACGTGGGGAGGTGAACAGGGTGTTGGTTGGTGAGGGTTGTAGAGGTAGGGGGCATGGAGGAGTGGGTCCGGGGATGGGACAAGCCTTGAAGGGGGAACAAAGGGGCCAAAAATCCTAGCTCACTGCCCTCCACCCAGAGGCAGTATGTGGGTGAGCAGCTGCCAATGGAGGGGCCAGGAGACAGTCCCAGGGCTGGTGGTGCCCTGTGGCTGGACTTGGGCCAGCATGGCCTTCCTGCACGCTGCTCTTTCTGCACCCCCCCCCATCAGCACCCCTGCAGAGGAGTGGGACTTCCCAGCACCGCTGTCCCACCCGCCAACTCTCCCATCACTGCTGGGTGCTGGCTGAACAGCTGTATGCCTGCAAGGTTGTGCACAGGCTTGAGCCGTCTCAGGGGAGAAAGCTTCAGCTATGCTTCAGGAGCCCATGTGCCCAGCGACAGGCCAGCCCCTCACTAGGCAGGGACACTACCAGTGACTTTGCTTGGCACGTGACTCGGACAGGGCAGGGTACCAGGTCTGGGCTGGGCTGAGTGGAGATGCCCCCAGCTTCATTCCCCCGCTGTGCCCACAGACAGAGACCCTTGTTGGGGGCAGTCAGGGGAGTACAGAAAGGGCGGTGCCTACTGTGGACTCACAGATGAAGAAGGGACATGCAGATGGGGAGAAGAGTCTGAGAGGAGAAGGGGCCAGAGGAAGGAAGGGTGGACGGTAGAAAGTGTGCACTTTATGTCGATGGAGGGTTAGCCATTTCATAACATTCCTCTTCACTGGGTGGAAATGGCGGCCGGGAGCTGGGCAGAAGCAGGAGGTAGGATTCACCTCGACCAGAGGTTCCCAGGTGTTAATATCTTGCGAGGACCATTCTAGCAATGCTTTCCTTAAAGTCCTACCTGAGGAGAAGAGACCCATCCCTTGCTTAAGAGTCAATTAAGATCACTTTTCTTTAGGGACTTCCCTGGCGGTCCAGTGGTTAAAAATCTATCTTTCAATGCAGGGGTCTGGGGTTTGATCCCTGGTCCGGAAACTAAGATCCCATATGCCAGAGGCAACTAAACCCATGTGCCGCCACTAAAGAAACCTTGAGAAAGCCTTTGCGATGTAGCAAACACCCAGCGAAGCCAATAAATAAATAATAAGATGACTTTCTTTAGCAGCAGGAGCTAAGCTTAAGGGGTAATAATGGTAATAGCCTTAGTGGTACCAGCAGCTGACCCCGCAGGACCACTGGCCCTCTTAAGTGCTGTGTGTACTCACCGCAAAGGTTTTAAAGAGCTAGAGAAGGGGGCACCAGAGTGCCAGGTGGGAGGGAGGGCCAGGGGCGCCTCTGGAGGGTGCAGGCCCGCATCCTGCCTCCACTGGTCCTTTCTTTTTCTCCTTGTCCTCTCTCCCTTCGCCTACCTTCCCTGGGCCCGAGGAGGAAGCTGAGGCAGGCTAACTGAATGCATAACTTTATTAAATAAATGCTTTGTCATGATAAAAGACAAAGATCGAGGAGTAACATAAATTATAAGTTGAATAAATAGTATACAGCAATCTTCACTTCTTTTAATAAAACGTGAGATCCTCAGGGGTTTTTCGTTTTGTTTTATTTCCTTAGGTACAAAACACTAAACAGGAGGTGAGCTTGTCCACATTCAGCAATTGTTTTCCCCCCGCTTTTTCGTTTTTTTTTTTTTTTTTTCTTTCCACAAACAAGTTTTGTTTGCTGGTTAATTTTTTTTCATCCTTTTCACCAGTAAAGATTATGAGCATTTATTTAAAAACAGGAAAGTCAAAAACAAAAAAAGAGGAGAGAATAGCACTATGGTATGTATGTATGTCAAACTATAAAGAACTACAGTAATATGTGCTGTGATTATTGCTGTCTAAAAACAAACAAACAAACCGGTAGGCAACTCGGAATCTGAAGGAATCTTGTCTGACAACTGTCTATCCGTGTGGGCTACTGTGTGATTGGTGGTGGTGGTGGACGGTCCGGGACTCGGGCTGGTGGCCGGGGACCAGAGAGGTGGGGTGAATGGGTGCAGAGTGGCTGCCCCCCACCTCCTCTTTCCTCCATCCAAAAAAAGTTAAAGAGAGGAGGCCAGAGTCTGTGAAAATGGCTAAACTATATACTCCATTAGGGAACCAAGAAAGGATGCTTAAAAAAAGACACCAAGAACCTACGAGAAAAAAAAAAGTAGAGAAAAGTGCAAAATAAGTCTTGCACTTTAGTGGTTTTAAAAACAAAGACAGTACAACACCCATACAACCACCTCTCAAAATACAGCCTCCTCAATCTAGAAAGCCAACTGTGTCTTCTCCAATACCAGGGCGTTGCTTTTCCTTGGCCCACTCCTCTCTGCAATTCCCATCTGAGCTGGAGCCCTTGTAGGGGCTGAGCAGATGGAGGTGGGGCACTGCCCCACATGGAGGGGGGGCTTGGTGGCCACATGGTAGCCCTGCAGCTGCTGACGAACTGGGCAGTGGGAGAGTGGTGGTCCAGGCCCACTTCCCCAGGGGAGGTTGGCCCCACTGGGTTACCATGGAGACCACAGAGGTGGTGATGGGAAAATGGTGAGGAGACAGGAGTTGGGACCACGCAGGGCCTCCCGTCATTCTCCGAGTTGGGGCTGAATGTCTCCAGGCCTGTCTCTCCAGGCCTGGCTGTCTGAGAAACTTCCAAGTCTCTTATGTCCCAGACCGCCTGCTTTCCCCGGGTTGAGGCGGGGCGGGGGTTCAGTCCTGGCTGGGACCCCCTCATTCACCTGGCTGCAGTGGTGGAGACGGTCTCCTCTGCTAGAGTGAGGCCTGAGTCAAAGGGAGATGGGAAGAGACCTCCTGTTGGCGCTGTGGGCCAATGTTTAGATTTGAGGCCACAGAAAACCTGGAGCCTGAGGCCTCTGGGTGAGCAGACAGTGGCCAACAGGCAGCCTGGGGTCAAGAAGGTCCCTGCTTGGAACTTCACAGTGGGCAGCTTGCCACACCTGCCTGCTCACCATCCTGCCCAGAGAGGCCTCACTTTCCTCAATGATTCCCTCCCCCTGGACTCCCCCCCTGGGCTCTGCCTGAAGGTCCAGCATCCTCTAGGGAGTGGCCAGAGGACCAGAGTCTCCCCGCACCCTCTGCAAGCAGTAGAGAGAGACTCATAGATTTGGGGTTGTCAGCGTGAGCTCTGGAGATCTGAAGACAGGGGTTGCGTTAAAGCAGGCCCTAACCCCCAACCTTGTGGCTGACTGCAAAGAGCCCATGGAAGGAGCTGAGGCCCCTTCAAAGTCCAGTAAACAGCGGGAGGAAAAGACAGCCCCCTCTCAGGAACCAGGAACTGGGTCCAGGCCTTGGGGGGAGGTGGTGGGGTGGGGTCTGCAAATTCCTGGCTCAGTCTTTTCTTAGGGGGAATGGCACCCCAGTATCCACATGGCAATCCCAGTTTAGACGACTGCTGAAGATCCAGAGAAAGGATGGGCGGAGAGAAGAGTGAAGTGGGAAAGGCTGACGATACTGGCCTAAGACGTTGAAGTGTGGGTCGTGGGTTTGGGGACAGTGGTGCAGGGAGGGGCCACGTGGACAACAGCACGTCAAGGAAGTCCTCACTGCCATCCCCATCAGGCCCCTGTCCAGTGGAGATCGATGCCTCTCCCAGTCCAGCCGACCGTCCACTCCGGGGGAGCAGGGGACACTCCCCTACCGAATCCCAGGGCTGCAGGCTTGCCATCAGCTGAAGCGTTTCTGCTCCTTAGCTGCCCCTCTTCACTGTCCCCAAGTTCGATACTGGAGTAGTCTCCACGGTGTCATGTCGTTGGGGAAGAGTGGAGTGAGCTGCGTTCACAGCGAGAGAGGGTCTCCTTTGCTGTGTCCAAGCCCCGTCTCCTGGCCAGAGTTCTCCATCAGGGCTGCCCATTTACTGCAGGGGTGGGGGGAGTCAGTGGACGATGGGAGTTTTCTTGGTTCAGAATCTTGGCTGCCCCAAAGCATCCATTCACTGCTTGTCCTGCGCCTTTCTGCCATTTCCCACCCCAGGAAGGAAGCTGCAACAGGCCAGGGTAAGACCAAGAGCTTGAAAGCCTCTCCAGCCTCTGTCCCTTACTGCAGGGTGAAGGCGGGCAGGTGAGTTCATAGACTTGTCCCTTGCAAACCACGGCCTCTGCTTATCCTTGTTCCTGTCCTTCTCTGGAAAGTTCCTCACCTTTCTGGCTCACAGGGCTAGGTTAAACTCATTTCTTTCTTACAACCTGTTTCCTTTTCTTCTTCTTAAACCTCTCTCCTTCTTAAATCCCAGAGGGCTTATCAGGTGGGGACCCAGGGAAGTGTCTCTTGGCTTTGTCCCCTCTTCTTTTTGCTTTGCTCCAAAGCTAGGATGGGGCAGTCAGCCCTCTGTCTCTCCAGCTGTCTGCCCTTCTCTCCATCTACTCTGGCCTGAACAATCACTTTTATTGTTTCCCCGTATTTATACTTTTCACCTCCATCTCCCTCTTTGCCATCTCTCATTTCAGTCTTTCTCCTGCTCTGCCAGCATGAAGGCTGAGGGAGGCTTTCCAAATGCAGGGTCTGTCCAGATGAAATGAAAATGCTGGGCAGGACCAGGGGGTTGAGCTTGGACTGATTGGGTTCTCTGGGTGTAGGGTCCAGAGACAGTAACTTCCCAAGGGTCTAAAGGTGAATGTGACGTCCTGGGAGCTTGGTGGGTGCACTGTTGGGTGTGCTCACCAACCTGGCTTGGTGGTACATGAACACATGTGCACGTGGGAAATTATGAAAAAAAAAACAAAAAACAAAAAAAACCAACACAGTGTCCCACAGAGGGCTGAGTTTGCTGCTGCTCATGGGATGCAGGCAAAACTGGTTTTATGGGTTGTGTTAGAAGAACATGGGTTTTCTTGGTTTCCCCAGAATAAGGACGCTCTTCAATGCCCCCAGAGGAACTACTTGGAAAAGTTAATGCAAACCTTTGACAGAAAGGAAGGAAGAAAGGGGTAAAAAAAAAAAAAGAAAGAAAATAGACTTATATGCCTATATATGACTATATGGAGCCTTGTAGATAAATACAAGCCCACTTTTTTTTCAGCCTATCCTCCCCCACGAAGGCTGCACTAGCTGTGAATTGGATGCAATGAAGGGCTGAAACCACAGGCTTCATTCGGCGCTGAGTTTTAGCCACCCTGGAAGCACATGTCTTCCCACTATCGGAGTGTGGATTGATTTCTCAGAGTCTGCATGGGGAGTGAAATATACACACATACTTCATATTCATGGATCTGCTTTAGGAACACCTACCATCTAGTATCACTCAGTTATGAATCTGCCTTGTGTTGAGAAGGATGGAATGCATCTTTGTCTTTGTAAATTGGAGGGAGAGAGAACACAGCACCGAGGTGGGAAGAGAGCAAGGACAGGGTTTGAGCCGTGCGAGCTGCTGGCTGCAGGAGGAGATTGATCCAGGAGAGGCACTGACACCTGCTGTCTGTTTCTCTCTCCCCCTGTGACCCATCCGAGCTGGGCAAATTCCAAGTGTGGCATCAAAGGCCACACCTGCTCCTGCCCAGATGGCTTCCCCACTCGGGCCAGGGCTGGACGTAAAGATGGATGCTTCTGGCCCAAGCTCTGTTTCTCCTCCTCGTGACTACTCATCCTGCCCTCTCTTACACACGTCTGCTTTCCTCCCTTCTCTTTCTCTTGTTCTTCCTCTCTTGCTCTCCTTGTTCATTCAACTTGCCTCAAAAAGAAAACCTTTTTTTAAAAGGGGGGGGGGTCTCCTTAGCTTTTCACATCTCTGTTGTTGCCATTTTCAAACTTGCGACCTTGCCAGAGATTCCGAGGTCCTCAGTTTCCTCAAATAGATAGATATATGTATTTTTTTTTTCCCTTACATGAGATGAAATGAGTGGCGTCCTGGGGTGGAGGGAGGCGCTGGCTGGAGTCGGGGCTGGGGGTGGGATGGGGTGAGGGAAAGACGGGGAGGGGATGCGTCACTCAACATTGCTGCTGTCGAAGGTGTGGCACTGAAAGTCCCCGTCCACGTACTCCATGCCCGGCAGCTTCATCCCGTACTTGTCCACGCACCAGCAGATGCCACGCTTGCGGCCACGGGAAGGTTTGCACTGGGGTGGGGAGAGGGACAGGCCGTGAGCATGGCTGTACCCTGAGGCTCTGCTCCTCCCTGACCCTTTGCCTTCCCTGCCCCAAGACAGACTCTCATCCCCAAAGAGTTGAGGGCACTGTATCACTGACTCAATGGACATGAACTTGAGCAGACTCTGGGAGATGGTTAAGGACAGGGAGCCTAGCGTGCTGCAGTCCATGGTGTGATGACTTAGCGACTGAACAACATCAACACCCAACCCTTGGGGTTCTGGTGTCTGCATTGCATGGGACAACCCGGGGAAAGGTGCTCGTTTAGGCAGTCTGTCCTTGGCTAGCTCTTGCGACTTTGTCTTGTGTCACCCAAAACAAGTTGGTTTATTTCTCCAACTTGGTATTCTCCAGAGAGCGACATAACCTGATCATGATCATGATCATGATAGTGATAATAAATTAAATTCTTAAATAACGTGGTGGTGGTTGAGTCACTAAGTTGTGTCTGACTCTTGTTCCTCTGTCCATGGAATTCTCCAGGCAAGAATATTAGAGTGGGTTGCCATTATCTTCTCCAGGGGACCTTCCTGACCTAGAAATCAAACCCAGGTCTCCTGCAATGCAGGCAGATTCTTTACCGACATATCTGGTTACCCTTGGAGCTCAGCTGGTAAAGAATCCACCTGCAATGTGGGAGACCTGGGTTTAATCCCTGGGTTAGGAAGATCCCCTGGAGAAGGAAAAGGCTACCCACTCCAGTATTCTGGCCTGGAGAATTCCATAGACTTATAGTTCCTGGGGTTGCAAAGAGTCAGACATGACTGAGTGATTTTCAC
The DNA here is from genome assembly GCF_029407905.1 of Bubalus kerabau. Taxonomy (NCBI): domain Eukaryota; kingdom Metazoa; phylum Chordata; class Mammalia; order Artiodactyla; family Bovidae; genus Bubalus; species Bubalus kerabau. Next base: position 158,759,498 of record NC_073626.1, read on the forward strand.
TTTCACTTTCTTTACTGAGTTATGAGGGAAGCCCATTAAATAATAGTAATAATAATAAAAGGCATCACTTCTATAGCTGTACCATATACAAGACACCACTTAACACTTAACTATACTGTAGATACTGTTCTAAGTGCTTTACAAAGATGAGTTCATTATTCCTCATAATCATGTGAGAACAATAGATACAATTATTCTCCATTTTACACGAGGAACTAGAGCCAGAGACATTAACTGACTGGGGTAAGAGGACACAGCTAGTAAGCAGGACACCCAAGGATCCACCCAAAGTTGCCTGGCTCTTGATTCCTAACTTAGATGTTGTTGTTGTTTAGTCACTAAGTCGTGTCTGACTCTTTGTGACCCCATGGACTATAGCCCATAAAGCTGCACTGTCCATGGGATTTCCCAGGCAAGAATACTGGAGTGGGATGCCATTTCTTTCTTTAGGGGATCTTTCTGACCCAGGGATTGAACTTATGTCTCCTTCAGTGGCAGGTGGATTCCTTACCCCTTACACCACCATCTAAGGGAACTTAGATGCAGGGTGACTTTATGGAGCATCTGAGTCACCCAGGGGGGAACTTATTGAAAACCCAAGTTCTCAGAGTCCATCCCAGACCTACTGATCAGAAACTCTGGGGTGGGACCCAGCAATCCGTGTGCTGCTGATGCCCTAATGTGTACTCCTTAACAAGCTTAGATGACTGGTTAACAAAGGGTAGCCTGGCTGTGAATGGGTCACGAAATTATTTCACGAGGTACATGGTAAAAACATATTTTAGTCATGCGTGTGTCCATGCTAGGTCGCTTCAGTCATATCTGACTCTTTGTGACCCCATGGACTGTAGCCCGTCAGGCTTCTCTGTCCATGGGATTCTCCAGGCAAGAATACTGTAGTGGGTTGCCATACTCTCCTCCAGGGGATCTTCCTGACCTGGGGATCCAACCCATGTCTCTTGCGTCTCCTGTATTGGCAGGTGGGTTCTTTGCCACTAGCACCACCTGGGAAGCCCCATATATTTGTGGAAGTGTATCAGAAAATAACACAGACAACATGGGCTGTGACACAGTGATAGAAAGTTTCCTTTTAGATGAACTCATGTACCTATGGTGAATCATTAAAACATGAGTAGATTACAGTGTAGGCGGGAATGGGGTCAGTCATGATTGTGGGAAGAAAGGGTACTGGTGTTTTGGGACAGTACAGAAATCCAGGCATTTAGAGGTGGAGATTTGGTGGCGTCAGTGGTAAAGAACACACCTGCAATGCAGGAAACATAAGAGACTCAGGTTCCATCATGGAGGAGGGTGTGGCAACCCACTCCAGTATTCTTGCCTGGAGAATCCCATGGTCTGAGGGCCCTGGCAGGCATGGGGTCCACAGGGTTGCACAGAGTGGGACACGACCAAAGTGATTTAGCGTGCATGCCCTGAACATGGGATATGGGATGGGGCATGCGGCTTTCTTTCTTTTTTTTTTTCCCCAAGTTTTACTGGAGTCAAGTTGATCTACAGTGCTGTACAGGTGTACAGTCTCTTCAGTAAGTGGAGCTGGGGGCACTGGATGGACCTGCTTTCTCTTGTAGAGAAGGAGCTTCACGTACCTGCTTTCTCTTGTAGAACCCTTTGCGGTCACAGTTGGGCAGGTACACGGCGCGGGGCACCATGCGCGGGCTGGCTTTGAGCTCCTGCAGGGACGCCTCCATGTGCCTGCGGCAGGGCCCCTGTGTGCGGATCGTAGGCGTGAGAGGCGTGGCCAGACCCCAGGGAGTCACCTAGACGTGCAGAATGCAGTGGCCGAGGTGTGTGGGTCAAGGGTCTGCACGGAAAGTCACCACCTTTTGTCGAGATTAGGTGCTACCCAAGGTCTTCCTCTGCCTCCCCTGCCATGACCCCTGGGTGTATAAAGTGCTACTACACATGCTCATTTAGATAGCTGGGGGCCAGGTTAAAAGCTGCAGGTGGCAGAGACTGAGGGTGCGGATATAGAGGAAGATGGAGGGAGGGTCCTTGAGCCTCACCTGCTCAGATTCCTGTCTCATCTCGGGCGCCGAGATGACCCGGGGATGGGCGGTGTTCTCAGCTCCTCCCACGAACTTGGACTGGGTCAGCTTCTTTCTGCGGTCCTTCTTCACAGCCTCGGCCTTCAGCTCGGAGATGCGGGTGTGCTTGGGCCGGAAAATCTTGGGCGAGTAGGTCTCCTCTGCCATCTCGGAGGTGGTGGGCTCCTCGTGCTCACGGGAGTCTCTCTCTGTGGGGAGAAGCGGGTGGAGGATTAGCGTCTGCCAGCTGAGAGCCAACCGTGTGGATCCCAGAGCTCCAAACTTTGGAGCGAGGAGACAGGCTCTCTGCACCCCCACGGGGCTGCCCAAACTATGGAAAGAGGAATGAGAATCAGGATACGAGCCAACACGCCTGTGAGTGGTGGGAAGTCCAGTACAGCAAGGTAAGGGTGACTTCCTGGAGTAGGAGAATGCTGGGAAAGTCAAGCTGATACAAGGAGGGAAGTGACACAGGAGGAAGAGGGAAGTCTGGGGGCAGGGAAGAGACTTGTTTGCTGGGAAGTAGAAATGGAGGTTAGTCGCTCAGTCCTTTCGACTCTTTGTGACCCCAGGGATTGTAACCTGCCAGGTTTTTCTGTTCGTGGAATTCTCCAGACAAGAATACTGGAGTGTGTTAGCCATTCCTTTCTCCAGGGGATCTTTCCAACCTAGGGATTGAACCCAAGTGTCTTGCATTGTGGGCAGGTTGTTTACCACCTGAGCCACCAGGGAAGGCCCTGTCTGGTGGTGGTGGTGGGGGGTGGGGAGCTGGCTAAATAGATGGGGAAGTGGCTGGAGGTGGGGCTGAGGTGTAAGAACACCATCTGGAGGTCGAGGCTGTCAGAGGAAAAGGGGTTGCCAGGGCATGGACAAGAGGCCAAGTCCATCCTCTAGTGAGATCTGCCTGCTTTTGGAACAGCTGGAGTGGAGATACATCTGCATTTGGGGAACCAAGGGCGGGAGGGCCCTGGGGTGTCTGGACTTGCAGGGTGCGGGGAGGAAATCATAGGAGGAACAGGAGGAAGGGACCCCGGAGAGCCAGAAATGTGGGATCCGGCGGGGATCAGTGCAGACGGGTGGGGGTAGGGGCATGGAAGCCTGAGGCCTTGCTCCCTGCTCAGAGCTGGCCCTGCGCTCTGTGACCTGGGACATAACAGCTCCCAGCCAAGAGCGGCAGACAGCTGGCTGGGGCTGGAGTGGTTATATATAGCAGTGACTTGGTGACAGTCTATACTTAGCTGACTTATGACCTTTAAAGAACTAGGACTTTGTTCATTTATTTGTTGATCTTTTAATTCCACCCCTCACCCCCCCAGCCTTTGGCTTTTTCTTGGTCCACAGATTTCCATGAAATTCTCCTCTCACAGGCACCCTCCCCTGGGTCCCTCCTCTCAGCTCCCTGACCCCAACCAGACCTGGATTGCTCTTCCTAGGTGGGCAGGGCATGGCCAGGATGCCCAGGGCCAGAGCAGGTGCAGGGCAGGATGGGCGGGGGCAGGGAGCCCTGTCTTCCCTGCTTTCTTTTCTTTCTCAATTCTGGAAAAAGAAAATTGGGCTTTGGGGTGGCCCTGGAAAGTGAAAGTGTTAGTTACTCTTTGTGACCCCATGGACTGTAGCCCACCAGGCGCCTCTGTCCATGGGATTCTCCAGGCAAGGATACTGGAGTGGGCAGCCATTCCTTTCTCCAGGGGATCTTCCTGACCCAGGGATGGAACCCCAGTCTCCTGCATTGTAGGCACGTTCTTTACCATTTGAGCCACCAGGGATGAAGGGAAATCCTCCTCTCACTGGGCTCCCCAGGAGGCGAGAAGAGGTGTGGAGAGAGAGCAGTTTGGTGAGAAGACAGTTGCTATCCCCAGGGCAGGAGTTCTCAGCCCAGGGAAAGTTCCAGGTGTGTTTTGAGGGAGGCATTTGGAGACCCGGCCTCACCTGGTCAGGATGGCAGGTGGCAGAAAGCACCCGAGCACCCGTTTGTCTCTAGGCTCAGGGTTTGTCAGATTTAATCAAATGGATGTCCAGCATTTATGCCCCTTTAGGGAAGCTCCCCGCCCTAAAGAAGCCTCTAGAGGTGTGCAGTGTTCTGGGTGGTTGGCTGATCTGGGTATTTATCCACAGGAGAAGCAGAGAAGTAGTTTCTGGAGAAGAAGGTGGGAGGAGACACACGGCAAAAGAGTGGGCAGGCTCTCCCCGAAGAGAGCCCAGCACCAGGATCTCTGTCCCCTTCTGGCCTTTCACTCCCTCCTCCCACCATGTCCTGCCCTGGGCTCTGCCTCTACTTTATCAAAACCCACTGGGATGATGAACTAACATGGTGATGCACTGGGTCCGTAGAATGTAGCCCTCTGGGGATTAGCTGACAGAGTGAGGTTGTGGCATAAACCAGCTTTTCTTGGTAGTGGGATGAGCTGCGATGGGGGTAGGAGGCAGGGTGCAACAAGCTGATTTGGGGGACTCCGTACAAAGTGAAAGATTAGGGCTTTGTTATCTAGTAACTCAGGCCCAAACCTGAGGCTCCGATCTGGAAGAAGTAGGTGAGGAGAGGAAAAGCTGACCATGGCCTGGCCCCATCTTGCTGAGTGACCTGACACATCATTCAGTCTCCCTGGACATCACCAAGCATCCTGACTGTCACCTGAGTGGTGCGGTAGGGGAGACGGCAAGAGGTGGTTGCCAATGAAAGGTTGGGAGCATTGCTGGGGTGCATGGCCACCTCTTCCCAGTCAAGATTGTAACCAGATGAAGGGAGGGGAAGTAGGGCCAACAAGCCGGGTGCTGACCAGTGCGTGGAAGAAGGGTGAGCTTTCCCCTGGGGCCACAAGTACATGCTTCCATCCCAGTGGCGCTCTTTCTAGTTCTTAAAGACATCTGGGGGCAGGGTGCCACTCATTGTCCTCTGGCCACCTGTTGTCTCCCTTTGGTCAGAGGGTGTCATCCTCCAGATGCCGTTGCACCTTCCCTTATGGAGTTTCTGGCTCTGGCTTTGGTGGTCGTGCAAGTACATTGGCTAATGCCCCCCACCCCCCACCCCACCATCAGCAGCTCTTCTCAAGACTCTTCATATTTTAGGATCTTCAAGAAGTGCTGTGGGCTGCCCTGAACCTGGAGTCACCTTTCCTGGGAGGAGGATGGGCTGTTCACAGTGGTTCAAGAAACTTTAGGGCAGTTTACTGAGACCTCTCTCAGTCTTTCCTGTGAAGGTGTTAGCCTTGAGACTAAGCAAGGACAATACCGGGGAACAAAATGTAGATTCTTGTACCTTCTCTGTGTTAGTCGCTCAGTCATGTCTGACTCTTTTTGATCCCATGGACTGTGGCTCACCAGGCTCTTCTGTCCATGGGGCTTCTCCAGGCAAGAATACTGGAGCGGGTTGTTGCCATTCTCCAAGGAACTCCAGATACGTTTGCAAACCCTCTGTCCTTTCCCTGGCTTCACCAAGGCAGGGTTCCCTCCCCAGTTTGCAGTCTCTTTGGCTGCTTCTGAAGGGCAGGCTTAAAGTTTTGATGTGCCTCCCAGGTTTTGGTGCCACTTAACCCCATGGGACCTATTACTTAGGCAGCGGGAGAGTCAAGTATCAGATACTAATCAGGGTCTTGTGGTCACCTGTAGGTTCCAGAAAGACAGCGGAAAGTTGGATCGGAGCCAGGGCAGGAGCCTGGAATATTAAAGGGCTGGAAAGTAAGACTGGAGCTGGGATGCCAGAGCCAGCTAGTCCTACTCAGCTGCTTTGTGGCCGAGTCATAAATAGGCTTGCAATTTTGGAAAGGTTTAAATTTTAGATAACTCAAGAAGGCACAAGTAGACTGGCAGCTCCTGAGCTGCTTCATTAAAAGAAAATGGGTCAGGGTTGCAAAAAGGATTTAGGACTTCCTGGTGAAGTTGTGCTGCACCTGAACAGCAGTCTCTCAGGTACTTAACAATGCCGTAGGTTCTGGAACTCAGTCGACTGGCAGGTCAGTACCTGCATATGGCCAGTAGGTGGCGGAGGAGACTGATGGCTGCAGAACAGGCTTCCTTGTAGGAACCCTAAGCAGTTTTAAAATCTGGAACTTCTTGTGGTCTCCTTCTCTTACTTCTCTGACCACCACCTCAGCCTTCCCCTCTCAGCATGCATTTAGAGTCAGGAAGATGGACGTGCATAGACTGGGAAGGACCTACGGGAGGCCAGGGATGGTGGGGAGGGGACAAGGCCATCAGTGTGTAAACCCCGGCTGTTTCCTTAGTCAACAGCGCAAGCATAATGATGAGGTAAAGAAGGGAAGCAGATCTAGGACCTCCTTTCCTATCTCTAGCTGTCCTTTTGAAAGGATTCTGCAGCGAGCGTTCACTGTTGTCCCCTTCTCTGGGAAGCTGTGGAGGCAGGACCCTTTAATTCAGTGTCTTAAGAAAGCAAGGGCTCTCACAGCGTCCTGATAGTTATCTTTAGGCTGAGTTCCGATTCTCTGCTCTGTTCTGCCCCTAGTCTTGCCAGCTGGCTTTCTGATGGTCCCAGCCCTGCTGTGTTAGGGCAGCCAACTCAGTTTCTGCTTCATTCCTAAGATGCTGCCCATTCATACTGATACAACAACATCCACTGAGGCACCACCCTTGGCAACATGAAAAGCTGCTTGAGGACTGTGTCATCCTCGTGTCCCAGTGAACTTTATTTTTTTTTTTTAGCTGTGCAACTTGTGGAATCTTGGTTCCCCGATCAGGGATTGAACCCAGGCCCTGGCAGTAAAAATGCTGAATCCTAACCACTGGACCACCAGAGAATTTCCCCAGTGAATGTTGAGGGTGTCTGGGTGCAGGCCCAGCTGCTGCAGACTCAGACGCATCCCCATTTAGGGGGGCACTACTCCTCACAGCACAAGTGCCAATGCATCTTCCCTCCCCAAGCCCACCATGGAGACTCGCTGCTATGATTGAAACTACAATCGAACTTTCTACCCTGGGGCTCTTAGTCCTACCCTGGCACCATTAACAGCCTGGGCCCAGCCTGGTGGTTGTTTCCCACGCTATCTTGACTTAATAGTCAAAACTAGAGAAAAACGGATGGGTCAGATATTGCGACTTTGCTTACAGAAATTGAAGAAGCTGCGGCGTACATGGAACTCGCAGTGCAGGAAGGATGTAGGGCTTTGCCAGGCCACCTGGACCTGGGAGAGGAAGAGTCTCTTTTTCTTGCCAGAAGGCAAGAGGGATTCGCCCAGAATTTCTCTGCCAGGAATGAAAAGGGGAGCTGGGTTTCTACCGGCTCTCATTCTAGCTCCCTCTGTGGAATTCAGACAGTCAATGTCTTAAGGGCAGAACTTTGTCATTTATCTTAACCTCTCCAGCACATAGTTTTCAGTAAAGAATCTTGAAATGGAGAGATGCGTGAATAGGCTCATGGGACAAAGTGCAGGTCTAGCGGCAGTTCTGCAAGGCTAGCTGCGGCATGTTGCAGCTAAGTGGATGCCCTGGGGGGTCATGTCACCCACAGACCTGCCTTTAAACACAGGAATTTACTACAGAGGGAACAAGGGCAGAGAGGTGGGCCTCAGGAGTGGGAAGAAGTAGGGTCCCCTACATTTACTGGGCTTCTTTGGTTTAAGACTGTGCTGTTGAATATGATAACCAGCAGCCACATGTGTCTATTGAAAAGAATAAATATTAAATCAGATTACAAATTCAGCTTCTCAGTTGCTTGAGGCACATTTCAAGTGCTCGATAGCCACATGTGGCTGGTGGCTTCCGTGTTGGACAGCGATGATTGAGAACACTTCCTTCACTGTAGAAAATTCCACTGGACAGCTCGTTGGAGGGCCCTGATCCGAGCCTGGGAATGGCTGGATGCTCTGTGCTTCCTCCCCACTTTGCCCTGTTTCCTAGCCAACCTGCAGCCTTCTGCTCTTTGCTACAACATGAGGCTTCTGGGAAAATGATGGATCAACTGCTCACTGTTGAAAAAAATGTGAGACATGTCTCAGCCTCCTGAAGTCTGACCATTTCCCAGCTGCAGATGCCAAGAGACTGAATTACATTGTGTGTCTCTGCATAAAAAAAAGGGACAGGGACCGTAGCGAGGGCTGTGAAGCCTTCTAGGGGAGCTGCACCATGCCCAGCCTTGCCCATGACATCCCTGACCAGTGCCTACCTTGCCCCAGTCTTCCCTGGAAAATTGTTTTCCTTTGTGGTCAGTAACAGACATGCATATTCTGGGCTCTTTCTTCACCTGAATTATGGGCTAAAAAGGGAAGGAGCATGGACTTTGCAAGAGGAAAAGAAATCCATACAACTGTCATCCAAAGGAACCAGTTGCAGGTAGGGAGGAGCTGCAAATAGACATGCGGAGGGAGTCTTGCTGACTTGGGGTACATGGCAAAGGTGGGGAGCAGATTCAGAGAATCAGTGACTGGACCTTGAGAGCAATAGGCTTATCCCTCTTAGCTCCTTTACAGCCCCCTCTCCATTTCAGGTCAGGAAAACCAACATCTCTATCCTGAGCAGAGAAATAAAGACACCTACAGCAAAGCAGATAAACAGAATCAGGAGTTGGACTACCAGCCCTTGACTGTCAGTCTCCCTTCTTGAGTGGAAGATGGGGCTGCTAACAGTGCTTCACTAAATTCTGGTGCAGGTGTATTTTGCCCTCTCTTAGTTGCTTCCTCCCCTCTCCTTGCCTTAGTCTTCTCATCTGACTTACGGGGAGGATGACAACAGCCCCCTCTTCATAGGGTAATGAGGATTCCATGAGTTGTTACATGCTAGTGAGCTCTCAGTACAGGTCTCTGCCGTTGTAAGGACTCGGTTGCCTCCCACCTCCCCTGTTTCCATCATCAACTAAAAATCTGGTTGCTGTGATACTGGCTGACAGGTGTCTGCTTGTAGATCACAAGGTCTCAGGCGCCTTGGACTGCAGAAAGGTCTGCTGGGAAGCAATGGCTCTACCCTTGTCCCCGGGGAGGCTAGGTTGCCAGCCCCAGGTGAGAGGAACTTTACCCAAGTGCTTCTGAGAAGCAGTTTCCACTTAGAGAACACTGCCTGGAAGTTCGTCCCTTGTGTAACCTCATTCCTTCATGCTGCATTAAGGCACCAGGTCTCCTTCCCTAGAGATGGAGAGAGAAAAGCTGACCTACCGCCTTTCACAGTGCAGATGTGGCAAGTGTCAGGTTGGTGACCCTTCCCTAGAATGAGAGAATGGGGTCCCACTCACACATCCTCTAGGTAAAAGAAAGGATCCTCCTCACTTTTTCTCCCTGAGGACGAACTAGGATGCAGGGCCGTGACTCTGGTATACCTTTCTTGATCCCTGGGCAGCAGCTGGTGATAAATTTACACATGAGAAATACATACTTATGCACAACACCCAGCATGAGTATCTCTCACCAGGTCTCTAGACTTGGGGAAGGTGGAGCATGCTCAGTAAAAATGCTTGTATCTGTTCCCTATACACACCCTCTGGGAAGCCTGGCATGCTGTAGTCCCTGGGGTCACAAAGAGTCAGAGACGACTTAGCGACTGAACAACAACAATGCACACCCCAAACCAGAAGTAATGGAGGAGTGAGGTGGGGAGCAGCCTTTCAATGGGTAAGGGGAGATAATGAGAGGGAGGAAGTGAGGGGCCATTTCTCCGACCTGGCCACACTCCCACTGGTGACTCATCACGGCCCATTCAGAACAGCACAACTTAGCCAAATTCCCGGGAAAGCCCTGCATGACCAGAAGGGGGTGGCAGGGAGCAGATTGTTTGGACTCTCGTCGACGATCGCACCGCCCTGCCCCGACCCCAGGCCAGGTCCTCCTAAGAGAGACTTGCTAGGAGTCAAACAATGTCCTTTTTGGCAATTGAAGCTCAGACTCTTTTCCTTTTTGACTCTTTGGAGTAGGAGCAGAGAGTGGAGACAGGTTCCCTTCACAGCTGTGGGAGGGGCTTGCTGGTGGCCTTTGCCCTGTCTGGTTAGGTACCCACTAGCCAATGTGATTTTTGACACTAGGGCTTGCCTGGTAGCTCAGACAGTAAAGAATCTGCCTGCAATGTGGGAGACCCATGTTTGACCCTTGGGTGGGGGAGATCCCCTGGAGAAGGGAATGGCCACCCACTCCAGCATGCTTGCCTGGAGAATTCCATGGGTAGAGGAGCCTGGCAGGCTCCAGTCCATGGGCTCAAAAAGAGTGAGACACGACTGAATGACTAACACTTCACTTCACTTCACTTATGTGGCCAGTGGGACTGAATTTTAAGATTTATTTTATTTAAATTAATTTAAATTAGACAACCAATACCTTTGGTTATTGGAAAAGTTGTGAATATGTTTGGGACAACTCAGATATATGAATCTACTTTTTCAACTATAAATCTTATGAAACTTAAAAATACAGATCAACTCTTCCCAATGAAAATTCAGTGTTTGAACTGTGATGTGCTCTAAATGTAAAATACACCTCAGATTTCAAAGACAATATGAAAGACAGAATGTAAAATAGCTCATTCAGTTCGGTTCAGTTTAGTCACTCAGTTGTGTCTGACTCTTTGTGACCCCATGGACTGCAGCGTGCCAGGCCTCCCTGTCCATCACCAACTCCCAGAGTTTACTCAAACTCATGTCTGTTGAGTCCCAACCATCTCATCCTCTGTCGTCCCCTTCTCCTCCTGCCTTCAATCTTTCCCAGCATCAGGGTTTTTTCAAATGAATCAGTTCTTTGCGTCAGGTGGTTCATTAGAATGGCTTATTAAAATAGCTCATTAGAATGGCTTATTTTGAATCTATATGCATATTATTGTGGATATATTGAAAAGATATACAATTAAATTTCATCTATTTCTTTTTATCTGTTTTAAAAATGTGGCTGTTAGAAAGCTTGAAATGACATTTGTATGTGGCTTATATTGTACTTCAGTTGGACAGTGCTGCTCTGAAGGGTCTGGAATGAGAGGCATCTTCCCTGAGGGACAGGGAGACTGGGGAGCATGCTCAGTACAGCTTTACTGGTACAATCTACACAGTTCAGGATGACGAGGACCCACACAGAACATCACTGCAAGTCAGAATAGGTCACATGGGGCTGGATTCTGAGAGCAAATTCAATTTGGATCTTGCTTCAGGATTTGGCAAGAGAAGGGCTGGTCTCTGATGGTTTAGGATGGGGATCAAAAATGAGATAACCTGGGGCTTCCCTGGTGCCTCAGTGGTAAAGAGTCTGCCTGCCAATGCAGGAGACACAAGTTTGGTCCCTGGTCCTGGAAGATCCCACCAAGGAGGGAAAAAAAAAATGAGATTACCTATTTATTTTAAAGGGCTTCAGGTGGGTCAGTGGTAAAAACATCCGCCTGCTGATGCAGGAGATTCGGGTTCGATCTCTGGGTCGGGAAGATCCCCTGGAGAAGGAAATGCGAAACCACTCCAGTATTCTTGCCTGGGAAATCCCGTGGACTGTAGCCCGCCAGGCTACTCTGTCCATGGGGTCACAGAGTCCAACACGACTGAGCATGCACATTTATTTTAGAACCCCTTCCAGGACTTCCTTGGTGGTCTAACCCATTGGGAAGAGGGTTTTGTTTTATCTGTCTCCTTCTTGGGAATCCCCCAAGGGAGCAGCTGCCACAGCCTCCAAGGTGTGTGAGGATGGCGCTCAACAACTCCTCAGGTCAACTGGAGGCTTCCAGCTATAATCTGGACCTCTCCTCTCCTTCGAAAAGGGCTCTGACTGTGTTAAAAAACCTGGCAATCCTCTCTCTCTTTCTTATCAACTTTTGTGGCATGTGGTTTTCTCTCTTTGTTAACGATGTGAAAATCCCCCAATCACTCCCTCATCCCACCTCACCCCACCCCAGCTCGGATCTCAACACCCTGCTGCTCCACTCTGTGGAAGCTCATGCTGGAGGAGGCTGGTTACCATGGGAAGCCGGCCACTTCTATGCCGAGGGCTCCTTAGAGACTGTGGATTGCTGCTCAGCCAAGGGGCACTGAGGGCCTGCCTGCCTGCCCACATCAGGACAGCTTCCTGTCATTCAGAAAATGAGGTTTGGCACATGGGGCCTGAAGTCTGGGCTGAACAAACCCCTTTCCACCCTCCTTGCCCCGCCCCGCCCCCCCCACCCCCATCCCGCACCAAATCACTTGGCTAAGCCAGCCTTGCCTGTAAGACCATGCAGAAAAAGGGATGGAACAGAACAAGACTGAAAGTAAAGGGGTACTGCTTTCTCCACCTTGGGGCTACTTTGCTTCTCCTCAAACGGAGCACTTCCAGTTCTGAGCTCTTATTTCATCTTCATATCATGCCCCCTCTGCCCCTTCTGCTGAGATGACAGCATTGGGTAATATTTGCCAAAGGCCTCATTGCAGGTTAGACCAGGCCCAGGCCAGAGCCTCAGGGACTTAAGGCAGAAAGCCAGGGAGAGCAGAACTAGGACTAGGAGGACTAGGCTCAACAAGATTCTAAGACTGAATTCTAGCCCTGGCTCTGCCTCTAACCCTGTACCTAATTCTAGGCTCGTGACTTGTGCTTTGGGCTTCAGCGTCCTTATCTGTAAAATGAGGGCCTGACTGCCAAGATGCTGCGATCATGGCAGGTCCCTTCCAGCTGTAGCATTCTTTGGCCAATACCCAGACAATTCCTGGAGAGACACTCAAACCTAGCTAAGCTGAGTGGCCAGGCAGGAAGGGCTACTTCACCTCTGATAAAGATTCCCAGTCACTTCTTTGGATTTATATTGAAAAAGAAGAAAAAGACACCATAACAGAAACCATGGAAAGAATTGGAGGTGGAAACAAGAATGGGGAATTCTGTGGATAGAGGGAGAGGGGAGTGGAAGCTTAGAACTGTTTTTGTTTGTTTATTTGCTTATTTATTTTTGCAGATATGTAATAAATCTTACTGTTTTGGAAAACATGTTTCCAGGTTACAATTGAAGGATGGTCTCTGGGGATGGTAACTTCTGGACCTACCATAGTAAGACATGCAAACAAAACCCCATCAGATAGCATCCATGTCATGGCAGCCATTCTCTGCTTTTCACTTACGCTTCCGGTGGGACCTCATACCTGATCTGTTTACGATGTTCTTCCAGTTTCTGCAGGCAGTGGGCCTGGAGTGTGGTGGTCCCTTCTCCAAAACTTTGTTTTCCATACATTAAATAACCCAGAGTTTTAAATACATCGCTCAAGTACAAAGTAAAAGCTTTAGACAAAAATCACCTTCCTTTCCTGCTAGCTCCTCCCGCCTTCCCCGCCTTAAGGCGACCGAGGTTTTTGTGGGGATTCCTGCTCCCATGCTCTTTGTTGTAACCTTCTGGTGACCCCTGGCTCCTAGGTCAGCCCGGTCCTCCCTCTGCAGCTGCAAGCCCACCTGCCTGCTCAAATCCAACCCTGAGCCCCAGGACTAGCACAGCTGCTCTGATTGAAAAGCCAAGCCCCCTGGGGTTGTCTTGGAGTTGGGGGATGGAGAAGGGGGTGGGATAGAGAAGGGGGTGGGATGGAGAAGGGGGTGGGATGGGAGGGAGGGATAAGAAAGTAGGGGGGAGAAAAAGAGAAATGGAAAAAAAATGAACTCTCACTGTGGCCAACTGTGTTTGCTCTTCCAGTCTGAGCTGACACAGCAGAAAGAGGAGGAAGGGAGAGGAGGGGGGAGGCAAGAAAAGTCAAGTTAAAAGCACCCTCTTCTTGTCTTCCCAGTTCCCATTTTGGTTGGCTCAGGGCACAGCCAGCCTCTCAAAGACTTGTTTCAAAGGCAGGGGATATGGGTGGGAAAGGAATCTGGCTCCTTCAGTTTTCCATGATCTTGTTCAATCCAGACACAAATTTGGCCAATAAACCTAACCCTGGAACTTGATTTCAACAGGGCATTTGGACTAGGCTGGGAATGGAAGCCAGGGTGATGGAGGGCCAAACCCCTCAAAGAAGCAAAGGCTGAATGCAATTTTATTTAGGTAATTTTTCTTTCTTTCCGAGAAGCATATTTTCTGCTCTTCCCCTCTCTCTTATTTCTCAATGACAGAACTGAAACCCAGCACCCACTTCTCCCTGTATCCCAAACTTCATGTCTCACAAGCACAAGAGAGATCTTCCAGACCCGGGTAAAGTATGCGGGCCAGTAAAGCCACAAGGCTCCTTCTCCAAAGAATGCCAGAGCAACGCTCGGTCCTTCCCCGGACTCGACCCAGCTCACCCGTATTTATTGAGCTTGGTCCAATAAATAGCTCCAGCCCTCATACACACCGCCCTCTGTTTCTATATCTATCTCTGCCCCTGAACTGGCCAAAATAAAATGCAGGGCCCAGAGCGCTCCCAGGACCCGGCTTGCAGGCGGACTCCCTCTCCCGTTGCTCAGCAACGAGCCTAGCAAAACACCAGTCCCCGCCGGCCCTGCTCTCTTCCTCCCACAAGCTTTGGCGGCTAGCCATCTCTCTCTCCTTTGCTCCCCATTTATGATTCTAGAAATGCGCTTTGTTGTTATTGAAAAGCCCTACATCTATCTCTCTATACACATATTTTTGGTTATATGTGTATATATACATATATCATCTATGTCTATCTCTACATCTACATCGGAAGGGGCAAATTCCAGCTCACACTGCTCGATATTGGTAGAGAGGCGTGGCGGTGGGATGTCGCTGGAGGGGTGGGGGCAGCAATTTTGGCCAAAGGAGCCGACACTCTCCTCCCTCTTCTCTGTTCGTTTTCCTCTCTTTAAGTACTGTCGTTGCACCATCTCCAACTTTTGGGAGACCCACCCAAACTGAACGACTCCAGCCAGGAGGGCCCACTCCCATCTCATCTGTCCAGGGGGAAGGCATCAGTTCCAGCTACCGGTCAAGGGCAGCCATCCAGCAACCAGAGAGGATCAGGCACCTGCTTTAGGCGAGGTGGAGTCTTTCAGAGGGGTTGGGATGGGGTGGGGGGAGGAGGGAGGCCCCTCCGTGCTTCAAGGCACTTTGAAGGTGGGGGCTGAGGAAGGGGCTGCAGAGAAGTCTAAAGGGCATCTCATCTTGCTTGGGACAAAAGCCCTTGTGTGTGTGTTGGAGTGGGGGGAGGGGTTGGGATTGAACAGGAAAGTTGGATGCGCCAGTTTGCTCTCCCAGCAATTGCGCGCGCTCACCCTCCACACCAACCACATCACACCAACCACACGGCTGGGCAAATAAAAGTGGGGCCAGAATGCGGCCAAGCGATACCTTGCATACTTTCGCTGTGACCGGATTCTTACCCAGAGCTCTCTCTCCCAAGCCAGGAAATCGATTCATGCCTTTTCCCCCCTCGGTGCCCGTGCTAAGCTTTTCCACACCACATCTCACAAGATGAAGGTCGGGGGGGTGGGGGCGGGACCGCCTTTGAAAATTGGCTCTTAATAAAAATAACTTCACCAACCGTCCTCGGGGGCCTCCGGGGCCTGCACATTGCCCTCTCTCCCTTTTCTGCTGGCCGTAAACTGGAGAAACGCTACTTCTTGCAAAGCTGGACAGACAAAACCTGCAGGATTTGCGGGAATCCACGTCGAGCCCAGGAAAGCTCTCGTACCTCTCTTCTCAACCGCAGACGCACTCCTTTCCTACATGAGAGTGTCTGTAGTTTGCAGTTAAGACAACTCATGTTGGGGTGCTCGTAATGGATGGAGATAGGAGGGAAGGGCATTGTTCCAGTAAGAAAATACCGTGCAGAATAAACACGATTTAGCCAAGTCTTAACTCCTTTGGGGGAAGACCAATGCTCAGAACCCAGACTTTTGTTATAGTTCATTAAACTTAAAAAAAAAAAATTAAAATCAAGTAACTTTCCAAGAGGAAGCCGAACTGTTTCAATTGAACAAGCAGCTCTGTCAACCTTTTAAACCCCAGCACTGAGAATTTGGGGGCGGGGCAACCCGGGGGCGGGGCTACTTGGAGGTGGAGGGGAGGCGCCTGGTGCGTGGCTTTTCCGTCTCCGCCCCCTTGATTTTGCATTCTGCGTTTCCAGGGCCCCTCTTCCATTTACACCACACCCACTTGTGATCTTGTTTGAGAGCTCGAGGGGCGACGCGACAGGGTGGGGGATTAGCACTGGCGGGGAAGCTGCAGTGTCTGAATTTCTCATCTCTTCTTGTTTCCCAGCCCTTTATCTACCTTTCTTCCTAGGTAAAATCTGAATAGGAGCAGGGGAAAGGAGTTCGATTCAGGAACACCCAGCCCTGGAACATCAAGCCCACCTTTCCTATTCCTTTCCTTCACTCCCCCCACCGCCGACTTACTCCACCTCCCCGCCGCCTCTGAGCTTGCCCAAAGTCACCTTTCCTTTCCTGGGAGGTAAAAGAGATATTTTGCATTTCAGTATGTTTTACATACGACCAGTCAATCATATCAAGTCAAGAGCAATGAGTGTGCACGTGGGAGGGGCATCAAAGCCCCCGCCCCAAAGGCAAGAGCTACCAAGGGTGCGTGCGTGCGTGTGTTATGTGTGCACGTGAGTGTGCGTGTGCGCCCGTGTGTTGGGGGGGCGGGGTAGGAGAATAGAAACGTCAAGGAGGGACTGGTAGGGGGGTAGGGGGCTGGGAGGGACAAAGGTAGAATTAGCACCGAAAACCGGTAACGCCTCTCTCTCCAGGTCCTCAGTTGAAGCAATATTTTAACAAAAGGCATTTTTTTTCAAGTTCAGAAACAAACAAACAAAACCTACAACATATTGGGGGTGGTGGAGAGGGAACTGATCACGTAAGATGCACACTTTCGGACTGGAGATTGAGTACCTGAGGATTTGCATCTAGAGAAGAAATAGGAGCTCAGAGTCACCGTTTAGTCGAGGGGGGAGGGGTGGGGTGAAGAAGGTGGGGGTAGGGACGAGGAGAAGGAGCGAAAACCCGGAGAGGCTCGGCTAAGACCGACCCCTGGGGTAGCAGGATCGGCTGGGGCTACGATTCCGAAGTGCAGGGACCCTCCCCGCCCTCCTCCCGGCCAGCACCCCGGCTCTAAGCCACTTGCTGGGCAAAGCGCGCGGGGCCAGCCTGTCCCGTGCCCCCCCCCCCACCCCCCCGCCCGTGCGCCGTGTAGCTGCCTGGCACACGGAGCGCGCTCACCGATCTTGGCTTGCTCGCGGTAGCTCTTTTCGTTCAGGCAAACCCCGCGGCCGTGCAGCAGGGCGTGCAGCGGCTTCTCCTCGTCCTGCCGGGGGAGGCAACGCAGCCCCTGGGCGCAGCGCTCAGTGTAGACGCCGCACGACTGCCCCTCGGCCAGGGCGCAGGTCATGCAACAGCCGCAGCCCGGCTCCTTGACCAGCTCGCAGCCCAGGGGGCTGGGGGGGCACATGGAGAGGGCTTTCTCGTCGCAGGGCTCGCAGTGCACGAAGGAGCCCAGACCCTGGGCCGGTCCCGCACAGGCGGCCAGAAGCAGGAGGACCGCGGTGAGCACCATCTTCTCCGAGTCTCCCCCTTTACCTGGGGCGGGGCAGGAGCGCGAGAGTGCAGGGAGAAAGGGGCCAGGAGGGCGCGCGGAGCAATGTTGTTCTTTTTTGAAAAAAATTTCTGGCAGGTAGAGCAGGTGCCCTCCCCCGGACAATTGCAAAATGTAGGGAGCGATGGAGGGCTGGAGTGCCTGCAAGCAAGTCTGAATTGCAAAGATTACAGACTTGCAACAGGTAGGGGGAAAGGGAGCAGCGCCAGGTGCACGCAGAGGAATCGGAGGCTGGAGAAACAAATCCCCCTCCCTACGAGTCTGACCTGGTCAGAATTGCGGCGGGGGAGCCAAAAATGGTTCACCCCCAAACAACCACCGGAAAAAAGAGCTCGGAGGCTGTGGAGGAGAGGCAGTTGGTGGGAGGAGGGGGGGGGGCGGGTTGCGGGAGAAAAATAGATTTCTTCTTCAGAATTTTTGTTTAAGATCTCAAAGTACACCCTGCTCCTTTCTAACCCTCAGCTGCCAGCGGCGCGCGGCTGCTGCGGAACAGGTAAGAGGCGGCGGCTGCAGCCGCGAAGGCGGGGGAAAAATGTGGAAATCAAGAAATTAAAAAAAAAAAAAGAAAAAACACATCAAACCCCCTAACACCTCTTTTCTCCCACTCTGCTAGCACCTTTTCGAAATTCGCAGGTTCTGCGTGAAGCCCGAAGAAAGGTGCAAACGGAGGAGAGGGTAGTAAAGAGGAGGGGAAAAAAAAAAAAGGAAAAACCCACACCGCTTTGCAGCTCTTTCCTAGCTCTTTTTCCCTCGGCAGAAGTTTCCAAAGAGACTACGGGCTCCGGTTGAGCCGGCGCTTTTAAATAGACGGCCCCTGGCTGGCAGCCAGTTTGTAGCTGCAATTTGAGCTCCCCAACACCCAACCCAGGCAAGGATGCCAAGGAGTACAAGCTCACACGGGGTGGGGGTGGGGAGAGGCCTTCTAGACACACGGGGGCTCCCCTTCGCTGCCTGAACAGCTCCCTCCTCTCCCTAGAATGGAAGAAAGTGGTGAGGGGATGGGGGAGCGGGGGCGGGGAACAGGGCTGGAGCTGCCCAGAGAGGGAGAGGAGGTGGGGGTCGAGGGGGAGAAGAGTTCTTGCAGCACGGTGGATACAATAAGGAGCAACTCGTCTCCCGTCCCTCCCACCCCTTGGCTAGCCAAGGCTCAGGCTGGAGGGAGAATTTTCTTATTAGCAAACTGGATATATAGAGTGCCCAAGAAATGCTACCTTAGCTTTGGGAAATGGCTGTCTGCTGGTGTCTGAGTGACCAAGAAAGGGGGTGTGTGTGTGTGTGTGTGTGTTGGAATGGGTGTTAGTGTAAGATGGCCAGGGATGGGTGGTGAGGGGAAATAGAAAAGAAAAACTAAATTTCCTCCCTAAAAATCTGCGGAGGGGGATTTAATTTAGTGTTTCTGTTGCTGGTGAAGTGACTGTCTTTGGTCACAGGGGGAAGGGGCCATTTTTCTTTAGTTACACTGTTGGCCCAGGGAAGCTCTGTGTGTGTGTGTGTGTGTGTGTGTGTTGTGTGTGTGTACTGTGTGTACTTGTACCAAGGGACATGCATAGCAGCAGCATCATAGGCAGCACGGAGTTACAGAGACTGGCACTTGGGAGGAAATGCTGGTTCTGAAAATAGTGCCTGGAGGCCCCCTGTATCCTGCCCTGCTGTGGGGTTGTCAGAGGCAAGGAACGCAGAGTGGAGTGATTCTGCCCCTCCAGGTTCTTTGAAAGGAGTATTTCTATGGGGCCACAGCCCTGGAGGGCATAGGTAACAGACCAGAGGGACCCCAGATTATGAGGGACCCTCCTGGGAGCAGGCATAGCCCAGGAATTGGAGCTGCTGGCCCAGCTGATCCCGACCGGAAACACCCTGATCCCTTTTGAAACCTCAGAGGGTCTATGGGGGACCCTAGGGACCCTTCTTTCCTTAGTGAAAGGAAAGAAAGTGAATGCTTTCAAAGAAGGAAGGTGGGGGTTTTAGCTTTTTCCTGCACTTGGCATGGGGGATGTGGCCTTCAGAGCCCCATCTGAGAGAGCTAAGTAGCTGTGGCTGTCCTGTTTGGGGAACTTGGGTCAGCACTCTTACCCCTTTTACATCTCTCTTCGCCGCTCTGGAAGGGCTCTAACTTCCCTTTGGAGAAGTGGTTGCATTTCATGAAGTTTGCCACTAGACTGCACCCTCCTCTACGATAAGAATTCCTTCTGCTGGTAGAAAATATTTGTCTTCCCGGTTGGGTTCAGAAGCATTTCACTCTATGCTGTTAACACCCCCAGATCCTGATCTCTCTTCCCACTTACCTACTTGCTGAAAGGCACATTTTAAAATCAAGGCAAAAATTTTAAGTTTTCTTTTGTTTGTATTGCCAGAGGGGCTTTAAGTGTTGGCTGGGAGAGGGAGGAGGAGCTGTGTGTAATGATTAAAAAAAAAGGCAAGCAAGACTCCTTAGTATTGCTTCTCCTCTGTGTCTGGGGGCTCGGTAAGGTAGGAGGAAAATTAATATTCCCAACTCTGGTTGGAATATTTGAGGAGTGAGGGAGATCACGTATTATTTTCCCCTTTGTGTCAGGTTCGGACAGGGTGTTGTGTGTGTCCCGGCCCCTGCTCCTATTTCTGCACTGACTCCGCGGCAAAGCCGGCTCTGGGCACACTGGTAGCATTTCAGATGAATGGGGAGATTGTGGTGCTGCTTCCAGAGAAACATGAGTTGCCTAGTTCCAGCCACCCTCTATTCTGAGAGAGACGGCCTCAGTGACACGTCTTTTTGTCTAGCCGACTTCCAGTGGCTGGAAAATAAAATGTGTGAAGACAGGTAAAAGGGAGAGGGGATGATTCACAGAGAAGACGAAAAGGGTAGAGAGAAAGGAAGCCAGAGCTGGTCTGTGGGGTAGGGCGGCAGGGGGCCAGGGAGAGGGAGAGGGGTACTCTGCAGGTCTGTACACATTGTGACTGTCTGTCTCTCCATGGAGAAACAGGCTTATGTCATGAGAGGTTGACAATTGGCTGATGGGACAGAAGCTGCCATCCAAGGGACCCTCAGGTAGTCAGGCTCCCTGGGAGGGCTTAAGAGAGAACTTTCTCAGTAGCCTGGGCTAGTCTATGGCAATTTGGCTCAAAGATGGGCTCCTGGCTGGATGGCTTTGCCCCTAAGAGCTGGTAATTAACATCTGACAGTGGACTGGAGGGTCTGTTCCAGGATGTTGGATTATTGGAGATGCCTTGGAGCCTTTCTTGATTCCATTTTCCCCTCCCCTTAGCTCTGAAGCCTTAGATCTGTCACAAGCACCTTTAGAGGGTTGCTTTTGGGGAAAAAAAGTTTGCATCAATGAATTTAGTTTTGTGGCGGGGAGGGCGGTGGCACATTTATGCCTGCCAGATTCAAATATTAAAAAGCTGGGGTCCCTTTCCTCCATCTCTGTCAGGGGCTTCCTAGTACTGCTTTCCAAGCAGTATTGATGCCTTTCAACTACATCTTTCTTGGAAAAGTAAGAAGTTAAATATCATTCACTTGTGTCCAGTTCCCCAGAGATCACCCTTTCCCATTCCTTTAAACAATTAACCAAATATCTTAAGAAATGCAACCCAGTAAAAGATTTGTGCTTCTGTATGGACAACTTTTTCAAAGGTACATAGCATTTGTGTTTTATAAAGTTTGAGTCCTTTCCTGTGGTCATTTTTTATGAGTTTCTAGGTGATTTTTGAGTCCAGGGTGATGCCTGATGACTTGGGGAAGCAAAGCTTTTAATGGGACATTAAATATCATGGATTCCTCTGATTGGAGAAGAAAAATGTTAGCTAAGGATTTTGTCTTTATTCACTCCTAGTCATTGCTCTCCCCTCTGTCCTTGACAGATTTGCCTAAACTGTGAGTTATTATTCCTTTTTAAAGGTCCTATGGGATTGACTGGTCCCTTTCCCAAAGGAAAATGCCCTTTCACAGTGGGCGTTTCAATGCTACTGCTTCATCCTGGTCCAAATCTAAGGTACGGTGACCTTTAAGAAATAAAGTTTCCCTAGTCACCCAGGTCCTGTGCCTTCCTACTCCCCAAGATTAGGGAAATTCAGCAAGATTGAAATCTGTGCAGAAGAGCTAGTTAAGGCAGCTTTGTTGTAGTGATGGGGCTGAAGGCTAGGTGGCAGAATGGATACATCATTTAAAACACGCCTCCTTAGGAGAAGGAAAAGAAGCTGATGCTGGTGGAAGTCTGACAACAGGAATGGGGGGCAGGGGAAGCAACAGCACGGATGGACGCTCGTATCAACGCCCCTGGGGTGCACTGTCCACCACCCCAACCTTGGCACCACCCTTTGCTGTGATAGTACCAATCCACCTGGAGCGAGGAGATCTTCCAAGTCCCCCCAGCAGCTGTATTCACAATCACTTTCCCTCTGAGCCGAGGACGGGCCAGGTCAGAACTTGATTACTTGGGGTTCATCAAAGGATGCCCTAAAGCTTCTCTGGTGAATAATTAGAAAATAGTCTTCAGCCAAAGTGCAGAGAAATGTCCTTTTGTTTCACATTTTAAAATGCTAATTATGGTGTATTTCCAGGTTTCAAAAAGCAGGGGATAATACAGTAGAGTAGATATCCCCTAGATATACACATTTACCACCTTAAGATTTTGCCGCCATCTTGTTAGAGGTTATTTATGTATTGTTTAATTTTTAAAGAAATACAATGTTACAGAGAACAGCTCACCCCTGGCTGCAGCCCATGCCACTTTTCCCTCTGCAGAGATAGCCCTCCTCCTGAAATAGTTCTGTATCCTTTCTGCACAGTCTTTTTCTAGGTTTTATGAAGTTTCTTAGAACGATTTTGAAGGCGAACCCACGGACTTCTTTTGAGCTCATTTTGTAGCCGGGCTTGCTGTGGCGGCCATTGAACTAGAGGCTAAACAGACCTCAGGCTGTCTTTTGAAGAAGTTGGAGTCAACTGCAGCTCAGAATGATTTGTATTTCTATGCAAGAAATATATAAGTTAATAGTTTTAAGAGTTTATGTTGGGAATTCCCTGGCAGTCCAGTGGTTAGGGCTCTGCACTTCCATTGCAGGGGCCATGGGTTTAACCCCTCGGGAAGCTGAGTGGGCAGCACCCGCCCCCCCCCGCCCCCCCCTCCCCACCACCACCAAATAATAATGCCTATGGAACCAGAAAGATATGCAGAATAGAGAGGGTTTCATGTTTCTGGTTGGAGGGCTCTTGTCTTCTTGGGTCATGGGACCTGGTATGTCCTGACAATGTGAGTTTTGGGAAAATGAGATTAGCCAGGAAGAGTGAGAGAGTTAGAACATAAAGAAGGCTGAGCACGGAAGAATTGATGCTTTTGAGCTGTGGTGCTGGAGAAGACTCTTAAGAGTCCCTTGGACAGCAAGGAGATCCAACCAGTCGATCCTAAAGGAAATCAACCCTGAATATTCATTCATTGGAAGGACTGATGCTGAAGCTGAAGCTCCAATACTTTGGCCAGCTGATGCAAAGAGCTGACTCTTTGGGAAAGATCCTGTTGCTGGGAAAGATTGAAGGCAGGAGGAGAAGAGGACAACAGAGGATGAGATGGTTGGATGGCAACATCGACTCAATGGACATAAGCTTGAGCAAGCTCTGGGAGATGGTGAAGCACAAGTAGCCTGGAGTACTGTAGTCCATGGGATCTCAGACAGGACTTAGTGACTGAACAACAACAACAACAACAGGAAAAGTGATCCTTTGAGTCAGAGGACAGTGTGGATAGACCCACATCTTGGAGGGATACAGAGGGACTGATTAGGGAAGATGGAATGGCATGGGATAGGAGGAAAGTCAAAGTGTTACCTGCTTGAAGCAGGTTTGATGTAATGCATTTGCATCATGAAAAGGTCAAATAAAGTAACAGTGTGTGATTGGAATAGGTTTCATCACAGCGCAAGAAGGAGAATCGTTAAGAGCTAGTTTACCACCAGTAGCCCATAGGGCACATTTGTGTGAATTAGGAAAAATGCCCTTCCCCAAGATGTTAGTACCTTTCTTCTATTTGTCAGAAAAGTGTTATAACATACAGATTTTGTTAGGGAAAATCAACTTTCTTACCCTTTCCTGTAAAGTGTCATAATGAATGTATGTATCTATGCTGTCTGCTGTGTGATACATGCCTCTTAATTGGGGCTCTTATTGTGCAGTGCACAATCTGTATAGCTGTATATAATGGTTCTATTTGGAAGAGTTGAGCCTGGTTTCCAAACCATCAGGAAGCACTGCTTTTCTACTAGTGTGGGAAGGATGGGTCCAGTGACATGACTTAGCTTGATCCCTTCCTAGGGTTGAGGGATGGGCGAGAACCCCTTCAAGGCAGCCGATTCAGCTGGGCCAGTCTACACCTTTGTGCCATTCCTCAGAGAAACCATGAGTTTCTGTGCCCCCATGGCTTTGAACAACTGTCCCTTCTGACAAGAATGCCTTTCCCTCTCTGTGCTGCCTGGTGAAATACTAGTCATCATGAAAGACCCAGATGAAACCATGTCTACGTTGGAAGGTTTCTCTGACTCCCATGTGTGATTTTCTAAGAGCACCTAGCTGAGTAGCAGTGTTTATCCCATGAGGTCCTCTGTGTCCTCATCAATAAAATGGGGGAATAATATTGCCTACCCCTTAGGGTTGTTGTGAGCCTCGAATGAGGCCATCTATATGAACCAGGTGGAGCTAGTGGTAAAGAACTTGCCTTCCATTGCACGAGACAAAAGAGGCTCTAGTTCGATCCGTGAGTTGGGAAGGTCCCATGGAGGAGGGCATGGAAACCTACTGCAGTATTCTTGCCTGGATAATCCCATGGACAGAGGAGCCTGGTGGACTATAGTCCATAGGGTTGCAAAGAGTTGGACACGACTGTAGTGACTTAGCATGCATATGAACCTCATTAGCACTTAAGATTACCTATTGTACCCTTATCTTCCCATTAGACTATATGTCCTGAAGGACCCAAGGTCTTACTCATCTTGATATCATATTTTCACTTCTCCTTCTTTCCCTACCTCTTGGCTGTGAGTTCCTAGTACAGTTCCTGGAGCAGAGAGCACTCCATAAATTATTTTTGAATGAAAAACATTTACCACCCCCTAATCATCCCAATATCTTCCTAAATGAGCTTTATCTCTTTACCATTCTGGCTGTTTTAAAATTCATGTTGATGTGTTTCTACTTTGTAACTTTATATACTGATCTGGTCAACCTTTGTGTTTCAAATGTGAGTAATTTATGAACTCTTTAAAAATTACAATAAATTCCAATATACTCCTATTGTTGGACTTAAAATATGTTAATTGTAGTGTAACCTGAACATGTAGAAACATATTAAGGTATGGGCTCCATATACTTATCTCATTGTAAACTCCAACAAATATGTAAATAAACTCAATCAAAACTACAAACCCAACAAAACCCAAAATGACAACATTAATTTAGTGTGTTGGTTGATGTTTGGTTGATGTTTTGCTGGAAATAAATCACTGTTCATGTTGTGATTATGGTTTAACTGTTATGGTGCAGAGTTTTTGAGCTTGGCATGCACATGTTTGATGTCCTGTCTGATGATTTAAGTCTCCCACTATTTTTTTTTTTAAGCCATAGTGGAGTCATGGCTTAGATAGTGGTTAAAGTCAGCTTGACATACAAAAACTGAGTATAAGCAAAATTTCCCAGGAAAACCCCTTAAATCATTTGTAAAACAAAACAATACTGCAAAATCTTTACTTTTATAACAGTCTCAGCACACCCAGCCTTTGCTCAGCTCCTACGGGTTGTCTCAGGATCAAAGCCATACCTACTCTTTGGCCCATTAGCACATGACAATCACAATGCAGTTAAATGACTTCTACACCTTTGAAAAATGAAAAATGTCTTCTATTGCTGGATACAAGGCTGAGGTAAGGAACTTGCACACAACTGGGTGATGAGCTTTGGAGAAAAAGCTCCAAATAAATAACATGAATAGCCTGTACTATTATGGCTGATATGTGTGTGTGTTTGGGGGCGGATATTGGAGGTTGCACACAGAGAGGTCATGAAGCCAGGGTGGTCGGCCACTTGTTTGTTGGTGAATGGGTGCTACATTCAGCATGCCATCATGACTCACTAGGTCATCCTGCTTGTACAGACTTAGAACAGGTAGAGGCACCAATTTGACTACCAAATAGGAAGTAGGAGCATCTTAACCATAAACCAACAGAAGAGCAAAGATCCAAAGATCCAAAGACTGAGTGGAGAGAGAGGTGGGGTTTACTGAATTAGAGTGGACTGAGTGTGGAGGGCAGCATTCCCTGAGCCTCAGGCTTTGAATACTTCTTTCATTTTAAGTTATAGCAGCTCAACCTTGGACAAATTACTTAACCTTCTTCTGGTTCAATTTATTCTATAAAATGGGTTATGGTCCTTGTCAGTGGGTGTGAGGGTTACGTGAGATAATTGTGTAACTTGTTTAGCACAGCACCTATTGCATTGTGAATTAATTTGCTAGGGCTGCTGTAACAAAATACCACAAATTGAAAGACTTAAACAACAGAAATTTTATGTCTCATGGTTTATGTCTCAGTCCAGAAGTCTGAGATCAAGGTGCTGGCAAGGCCACACTATCTTGGAAAGCTCTAGGGAAGGATCTGTTCCAGGCCTGTCTCTTAGCTTCTGGTAGCGCCTCGGTTTATGGCAGCATAACTCCAATCTTCACACGCTGTTTCCCTGAGTGTGTGTCTGTGTCCGAATTCCCCCTTTTATAAGGACACTGGTCATAGTGGATTAGTGGCCCATCCCACTCCAGTGTGACTGCACCTTAATCAGTTAAGTCTGCCAAGACCCTATTTCCAAATGAGGGCACATTCTGGGAATGAGGATTTCAATATATGAATTTTGTGGGGACACAATTCCATCTACAACATGGAGTTAACACCCCTGTGGTAGTTATTATTCACAATGCCTTCTTCAGTCCCCTTTCCATGGGGGTAGTTTTATAGTTGAAATTTTCAGATCTTCTTTATTCTCATTGTCTTTCCTGGCCTGTTTATGTCTAGAAAGTGCCCCGAGACCAGCCAATTGGATAATTGTGTTCACCATTGTGTTGTTAGATGCTTAGAACAGCGATGGGCACACCGCAGACACTCTGAAGTTTTGTGGATAAGTGAACAAAGTCTGTTTCTTTCCTCTTTCTTCCTTCCCATTCCCGCCCCCCCTACCCTCTTTGGATTGATTTCTCAGTTAGCCAGGCTCTTTCTCTAGTTATCTTTTCTTGACTGCCAAGTATCAAAGGGGAAAGAAATGAAATCAAACAAATTTTAATTTCCTCTGTTGATAGTTATTAAATCCTCCTCAATCACTTACTCTCTGCAGCCAGTTAGAAACCTGGCCAGATGGCAATGGGCAGTGGGGGTGTGGGTGGGGGAGGGGGGGAGGGGCCTGTGTTAGAGCCAGCTGGAGCCTACTTGGAGCACTTCCTGGGACTTGATGTTGGCCAGGACTAGGACTTGGGAATAAAGGGCACCCAACTGTATCCTGAGAGTCTGGGAAGAAACCCACGAGGTCAATATTGGCTCTAGAAATTGAGAGTCAAAATCTACATCAGGAGCCACAGGCTGGAAATGTGTGTGTTTGTGTGGGTTAGTCGCTCAGTCATGTCCGACTTTTTTCGACCCCACAGATTGTAGCTCACCAGGCTCTTCTGTCCATGGAATTCTCCAAAGACTCAAAAGCCACATCAGGAGCCACAGGCTGGAAAGGTACAGGGGTTTTATTTAGTCTTCAGAAAGATGCATACCCACTTTGTCTGGTGCAGTGACTCTCTGCTCCACAAACCACCAGTTCAGGTCCTGAAGATGTGACCACTGTGTCATATGGTGCCCTGGTCTGAAAACCAGGAATTCTATATAAATCCTGCACTCAGGCAGGAACTGGAGTGTCAGTTGTGGTAGTTTGAGGAGACAATGCTCTGTATTTTAGAGACCCAGAGGTGAGTTGTCATGGTCTAAAAACAAGTGACTGAAAACTGAAAACACACTAATAATTTACTGATTGTCACCACCTATGCGTATATATAGCTATCCATCTACTTAGCTGTTTTCTCACAGCTGTAGAACAGATGTCACAAATGCTCATAGCCCCTGGCAAGTCACAGGATGCAGGCTGGTTGGGGGCTGGGGAGAAACTTGGGTTCGAGAGGTGCTGTTACAACTCACTTTCAGACTATCATTACCCTTTGAGATTATGAAAGCAGCACCCTACTCTGACTTTTTTTTTTTTTAAATTTACTGGGTGGCAGGGTGGTTTGGGGGAGAATGGATACATGTATAATATGGCTGAGACCCTCAGCTGTCCACCTGAAACTACCACAACATTGTTAATCAGCTCTACCCCAACGCAAAATGTTTTTGTGTTAAAAAAAGATTTAATTGGATATTTAATTTTATTACAAAACACATCGTATTTTTATCATGGAGACTGTCAAGTATACATAAAAGTAGAGAGAATAGTATAATAAATCCCCATGAGTCCATTCTTCAGCTGGAAACAACCATTATTCCATAGCTCCACCACTCCACTAAGTTGCTCAGTTGTGTCCAACTCTTTGTGACCCTATATTATGTAGCCTATACCGGAGTGGGTTGCCATTTCCTTCTCTAGGGGATCTTCATGATCCAGGGATTGAACCTGCATCTACTGCATTGCAGGTGGATTCTTTATTGCTGAGCCACTAAGGGAAGCCCATTCCATGGCTGTCCTGACCCATATACACAGCTCTCTTCACTTTTTCCATTCCCTTTGACTGAACTTTTAAAACAAAATGAAAACATAATGCTTCACCTTCAGATACACGGTTATATTTATAGAGCTTCTTTCTTCTTGCATGCTGAAAATCCACCCAAACGTTTCTACCTAATAAGTAGGGAGATGCTTTCTGTCTATATTATGGAGGAGGAAATTGGTGATCAATAAAAGAATATTTGAGGAAAGTGGGTTAGTGGAGGATAAGTGACTTTGAGATTTCCGAGTTTGGACATCTGAGAGGATGCAGTGGGAGACTGATGATCCAGAGGAAGCACTGAAAAAAGATGGAGAGAAGGTGGCAGACAGGGTACATCCGCTGAAGCTGCCCTGAGCGCAGAGACGACAGCAGGGACGGTGGGAGAGATCTAAGGACTGTCCATAGAATTGTGGCAGTGTGAGCAGGAATGCCCAGATGGAGAGCGCTATGCAGAGAAGAGCACCCCATTCTGAGCTTAGAAGGAGAATTCAAGTTATTGCCTGGAACCTGGTTATTGCTCAGTTTCCCAGGAAGGCAGCGAGGTGGTACTGGGAGGAAGAAGTGATGGAGGACCCTTGTTTGATTTGAACTGGTGAAAGAAGTCAAGAACTGGTCATTATGTCAAGGTAGGAAGAGATTGGGGCATGTGGAGAGAAATGAACCTTTGAAACAGCTGGGATGGACTGGGCAGGAGAGAGGAGTCCCAGGAAACTCAGAGGCAGAAGTGACTCCCTGACTCTACAGATGGCAAACCTCTGTACCCACACCAAAAATTTTCTGTTCCAGGAGAGAGAGAAGGAGAAGAAAAGGAGGAGGAGAAGGATAACCTCTGCTAGTTTGAGTTTCTAACTTCAAGGAACATTTAGAGCCTCTCTTAATAGTTCACCTCATTAGGGTATACCTATAATCTGAGATATGCAGATGACACCAGGCTTGTGACAGAAAGTGAAGAGGAACTGAAGAGCTGCTTGATGAAAGTGAAAGAGGAGGGTGAAAAAGCTGGCTTAAAACTCAACATTCAGAAAACTAAGATCACGGTATCTGGTCCCATCACTTCATGGCAAGTAGATAGGGAAACAATGGAAACAATGACAGACTTTATTTTTTTGGGCTCCAAAATCACTGCAGATGGTGACTGCAGCCATTAAATTAAAAGACATTTACTCCTTGGAAGAAAAGCTATGACCAACCTAAGCAGCATATTAAAAAGCAGAGACATCACTTTGCTGACAAAGGTCCATCTAGTCAAAGCTATGCTTTTTCCAGTGGTCATGTATGGATGTGAGAGTTGGACCATAGAGAAGGCTGGGTGCTGAAGAATTGATGTTTTGAACTGTGGTGTTGGAGAAGACTCCTGAGAATACCTTGGACAGCAAGGAGATTAAATCAGTCAATCTTAAAGGAAGTCTTAAAGGAAACCCTGAATATTCATTCTGCTGGAGCAGAAACTCCACTACCTGATGCAAAGAACTGACTTATTGGAAAAGACCCTGATCCTGAGAAAGATTGAAGGCAGGAGGAGAAGGGGACAACAGAGGATGAGATGGTTGGATGGCACCACCGATTCAATGGAAATGAGTTTGAGTAAACTCTGGGAGTTGGTGATGGACAGGGAGGCCTGGTGAGCTGCAGTCCATGGGGTCGCAAAGAGTCGGACACAACTGAGCAACTGAACTGAACTGATTGGGGCAGGCCCACCCAGGATCTCTACCTTTTGATTCACTCAAAGTCAACTGCAAATTAATTGAATCTGCAAAGTCCCTTTACCTTTGCCATATAAGGTGACATAATTACAGGAGTTGACATTCTATTGCCATATTCTAGTGGTTAGAAGCAAGTTACATGTCCCACCAACACTCAAGGGGAGGGGATTAGAGAAGAGTATATGGGTCATTGGTCATTTTGGAATACTGCCTACCCCAGTGTTTGACAGGTCAATGCCATTTTTGTCCTCAGATTCCCCATCAGTACATTAATAGGACTTTGAGTCCTTGGGACAGTACTAAATCTCATGCATAGAGCTAACTGTCAAGAGAGAAAAGAGTTAAGAGAAGAAGAAATATTAAGTTATTTTCAAGTTTCTCAAGTTCTGTAGTGTTTATAAAAAGTCAGAGGAAGATACCAGCAAATGAAGTTAGCAGATGTTGAATGAGAGCACTTTACCCCAGGCACTGTCCTTCACTTTGTGTTACCAGAGACACAAAGATGAGTGTGTTTGAGTGCATAGGTCTTTACAGTTTTCAATAAGAAATTGGACATATATAGTTAGTACCCAGTAGTCTAAAGGAAATACCTTAAGAGATGTAGGCAGCCTGGGGGCCGTAAGACCCACACTCAGGAGTATCCCAATAATACACACACTTTAGTTGATGTCCTATGGCTTCTGGTCACTTGCATGCATGCATGCTAAGTCACTTCAGTCATATTTAACTCTTTGAGACCCTGTGGAGCTTGCCCATCAGACTCCTCTGTCCGTGGCATTCTCCAGGCAAGAATACTGGAATGTGTTGCCATGCCCTCCTCTAGGGGATCTTCTCGACCCAGGGATCAAACCTGCATTTCTTACATCTCCTGCACTGGCAGCCAGGTTCTTTACCACTAGTGCCACCTGGGAAGCCCTCTAGTCACTTAGTACCTCCTTTTGTTTCTGATTGCCATGGAAATGATAACCAGCTCCAGGGATAAACATACAGACTCTATTATTGTCAGGCTGGTCTTTGGCATTGGCTGACATCTGGTCAACCCCACAACACTAAAGCTGTGCAGGCTGGCAGTGCAAAAGAGAATGACAATAAAGCCCTGGTGAAAAATTGGGTTTTCCACTTCTAACTTCCAAGGATCATTCAAAGTATCAGGGATATGAGAGGAAGGGAAGACATTCAAGAAAATTGACGAGAAGTGTTTGGTCTGGGAGGGGAATCTACTCCCTTCCTAGGAAGCTGGTCCAGCCCACTCCATCTCACCCCCAAGCCTTTGAAGTGTGTTACCTGGACAGTGAGCTAAGCCATGCTTGGCAGGAGGGGCAGAGAGGTTGTGTGGTCTGGCAAAGAGCAGGGCAGGGGGCAGAGGGATGGACTTGGATCTGCGATTGACTCACACCACCTCTCATGCCAGGCATTTCACCATTCAGTCCAGCTGGAAAATGAGGAAAAAAACCCAAGTCAAGATCGCACCGAGAAATCCAGATGCCTTTCACAAGAATAAACAAGGCAGCTTTCCCTCCTCTCTGGTCTCTGTTTCTCTGTGTGTATTTATGTCTATTTCTAGGTCTTTAGGGGTATGTGTATGTGTGTGTTTTAGCTGTGTTCACTTCTCTCTGTTCCCTGTCCTCTTACTTTCTCTGTGGAGTAGCTTCAGGATTTGTTTTTGGTCTCCACTTCTGTCACTGTCTTTAGGTTATAATTGGGCCGAGCCCATGGTGCCCCCGATGGACAGAGGAGACTGATGGGCTACAGTCCATGGGGTTGCAAAGACTCAGACATGGCTGAGTGACTAATATTTTTTTCATGGTGCCCCTCACCTCTCATGCCTCTCTTTAGCTTCCCTTCTAATTCAAGTGAGGTCTGAATTTCTGTCATATCTTCTGACTGGTGTGTCTCAGCAAACCTCTGCCCGTCATCTTGACAATGGAAATGTTAGGGGTGGGGGAAGTAGAGAAAGCTCTTGACCTGGCAAAGGCCTTGCAGAGTCCTGGCTCTAGTACTTGGGAGTTAAACTTTTCATATGAGCTATACTTGCAGCCTTTTCTTAGTCTAAACCAGAACTGTTGTGGAGGGGAAAATTAGAATAAGTGTGCTAATAATCTTTTGGGATACCACAGATCTTTGGCACTTGGTGAGTTTGCACACTGCAACACCTCAAACTTTGAGCCACTGACTGCCTTCCTAAGTGAGATCAGGAGTAAGGCAAATGGGTGAAGAGCCTGAAAATAGCCTTCTTCTCCCTGTATCCTTAGCCCTGGTAATTTTCAGATAAAAATTGAGAAAATTCACAATGGATCAAAGTTCATGTTCAAGGTAGAATGTCTATATGGGGCTAGGTGAGAGTACTTTTGTGGGGGACCTAGAGGTAGATCCCTTAGGGGTGCCAGATAGGGTTTAGAATGGCCAGTTCAATTGGAATTTCAAATAAACAGTGAATAAATTTAATATAAGTATATTCCATGTTCTTCTAGGGCTTCAAAATCAGTGTGGTTAGTAACTGGAGCCATGAAATTAAAAGATGATTGTTCCTTGGAAGAAAAGCTAGACAAACCTAGACAGCATATTAAAAAACAGATATATCACTTTGTCAACAATGGTCCATAGAGTCAAAGCTATGGTTTTTCCGGTAGTCATGTAGAGATGTGAGAGTTAGACCATAAAGAAGGCTGAGTACCGAAGAACTGATGCTTTCAAATTGTAGTGCTTTAGAAGACTCTTGAGAGTCCTTTAGACAGCAAGGAGATTAAGTCAGTAAATCCTAAAGGAGATCAACCCTGAATATTCATTGGAAGTACTGATGCTAAAGCTAAAGCTCTAATACTTTGGCCATCTGATGTGAAGAGCCAATTCATTGGAAAAGGCCCTGATACTGGGAAAGATTAAGGGCAGGAGAGAAAAGGGGCAACAGAGGATGAGACAGTTGGATGGCATCACTGACTCAATGGACATGAGTTTGAGCAAACTCAGGGAGATAGTGATGGACAGGGAAGCCTGGCATGGTGCAATTCATGGGATTGCAAATAGTTAGACATGACTTAATGACTGAACAACAACAATGCAATATTTGAGACATATTTAAATTGTATCTGTTGCTTATCTGAAATTCAAATTTGACTGCTATATTTTTGTATTTATATATTTTTGTATTTTTTTGACAAATCTGCTTAGGGTGTGCACAGTCCCTGGTGACTCTGAGTTTGTGTGAAGGTGAAATATGCATAGATTTGCATGTGGGAGATATGGGTACCAAAGAGTTTCTGTATAAAAGTGTGTCTGTATCTTAGGAGGAAACAATATCTGGGTCTGAAATAATTTTTTGTGTGTATTTTGAATGAGTCCAAAATTCATTAATTTTTCTTTCTAAACATTTCCCAAGAACTTGGAGATCACTGGGGAATTCCAAGGGCCCTCCTAAAATTTGAGTGATTGATCTTTCTAAATTCAATCCCCATTAGGCCATTTGGAAGAATGAGCTAGCTAAAATTCTAAGAGTAGCATGTAGATCTTTCCCCCTTCTCTCTCTCTTTTTTTAAAAAAATCATTATTGAGGATTGTTCTCATCACCCTCCTCCTTCTCTTTGATGAGCCACTGAGGAGATGAAGACAAGCTATAGGAGCTTAGGCGTGGTGGAGGAAAAAGAAATAGACTCTTAGAGGTTCCTGCGCAAGAGAGGGGCTTGCAGCAGGGCTTTGTGGGTGCGGTGAGAACAGGCTCTGGGCTGTGCGACTCAGGGAAATCTGGCAGAGGATGAATCAGTCCCAGGCAGGTCTAGGAATGGAGGACTCCACACAGCTGGCTCCGGGCGGTGCAAAGGGAGTGGCAAGTGAGGGCTTTTAGCCTCAGGCTCGATCCTGGAGGAGCATGGGAGGGACAGGCAGCTTTACAGGTTACAACAGAAATCCAAAGCATTGCCTTGAGCTCTTTGGTTGTCCTGAAATGGAGGTGTAAGCTCAACTGCCAGTCTGGGGTGTCTGGATGTTTCTGTTCAAGGCAGATTTGTTACTGCATGATGCTAATTGTCAGAAGACTTGACCAGGATTAAGCAGTGTTAAGTGCAGGGCAGGGGTGGGAGGCGGGCTGATCCTAGATTTTCAGCTCTGGCAAGCTTACCCTGCTTGTGTGGGTAGGACGCACAGTCTTGAACCAAGCATTCCTGTGACATTTGGGCGAGCATCTCTCCTTCTTGATTGCCTTTTCTGGGGATGCACTGGCCCCAGCTCTGATACCTGGGGGCACACGCCCTGTCTCAGCGAGCGGCCACCAGCCAGTAGAAGGATGTTCAACCTCACTAGTGTCTCATTTTCCAATCCCAGACAATATGCCTGGCTGCAGATCCTATAAAACTTGGGTTTGATCAAGTTGGAGGCTCAACCTGTTTGTGCAAGTGGGAAGTCAGGGTTCCTGCTGGCTTCCCTGTTCCCTGGCCAATGCACGCACCAGCCCGTTCTCTGCAGACACTGCCAAAGCATTTCCCTTCTCTGCTACATTTTGACTCCCATTTAGCTGAGGGCCACAGACAAATTGATCTCTCCCCTTGGCCTCAGTTTCCTCATCTGTAAAGTGGGTGGCACTTTATCCATCCCTCAGCTTCAAACAGATATCCTTGAAGCTTATGATGCTAAAGATTAGGTATGGAGTTACAGTTTCTCTCCCTTTTAAAACTATTGTTAGATCTTTAT
Source organism: Bubalus kerabau (assembly GCF_029407905.1). Lineage (NCBI taxonomy): Eukaryota > Metazoa > Chordata > Mammalia > Artiodactyla > Bovidae > Bubalus > Bubalus kerabau. Next base: position 158,794,043 of record NC_073626.1, read on the forward strand.
TTTAAATACATTTTTTCTCTTTCTGTTTAAAAAAATTGCAGTATAGTTGATGCACAATGCTATATGTTACAAGTGTGCAATCTAGTGATTCACGATTTTAAAGGTTATAATCCATTTACAGTTATAAAGTACTGGTTGTGTTGTTGTAGAATATATCCTTGTAGTTTATTTTACACATAATAGTTTGCAACTGTGAATTCCCTACTCCTCTCTTGCTCCTCCTCCATCCCTCTCCCCACTGGTAACCATTAGTTTGTTCTCTATATCTGTGAGTCTGCTCCTTTTCTGTTATATTCATTAGTTTCTTGTATTTCTAGATTCCATATATAAGTGGTATTTGTTTTCCTCTTATTTCAGTAAGCATGATAGCCTCCAAGTCCATCCATGTTGTTGCAAAATTTCATTCTCTCTTGTAACTGAGCATATGAATATTCCACTATATATAAAATAAATATATATTTATATATGTAAATATATGTAAAAAACATAATTTTGGGACTTCCCTGATAGTTCAGTGGTGAAGAATCCATCTGGTAATGCAGGAGATGCAGGTTTAATTCCTGGGTCACGAAGAGAAGAGAATGGCAACCCACTCCAGTATTCTTGTCTGGAAAATCACAAGGACAGAGGAGCCTGGAAGGCTACAGTCCTTGGGTCACAAATGGGTCTGACATGACTTAGCGACTAAACAACAGCATAATATAATGTTATCCAGCCATAAAAATAAGATGAGATATATATAGATATAAGATGTGATATATATGATGTATATATAAAATGTGATATATATATAAAATGTGATATATATATAAATGTGATATATATATATATAATGTGATATATATATAAAATGTGATATATATATATATATAATGGAATATGTCATATCTTATTTATCTATTTGTATGATACTAGACACTTAGGTTGCTTCCATGAAGTTAGAATCTCTTTGTAAAACTTCTTGAGGTTGGTTGCCCCTAATATTTCCTTTTTCTTTAAGGCAAAAATTGTATCTATATATTATATATTATATTTATCTATGATTGGAAGATATATTCCTGATATATTATCTCCATGTTCAAATTTCAAAGTAACAAAATAATAATTTTATACACCATACAATCCAGGGTAGGGGTGGGCTCAGGGTGACCAAATTCATTGTTCACAGGGTGGGCAGAACCCTCTGCCTTCAAACAACTTTTTAAGCTAGTTTAACTTTCAGCTCTGAGTCCTGGTGGCAATCTTGAAATCACAGAAGGTTAGGGACTGCAATTACTCAGTCATAGGGATGAGCTTCTAGTTCAGAGGTGAGGAGAGGGTGCCTGGAAGTGACCAATGAAGCCTCTGCAGCAGAAACGGAAGACAAGGGCAGAGGGCACAGGGGCTGAACCAGAGGGGCGTAGACCAGGGGCTGCCTCAGAGCAGCAGCAGCCAGTAAATCTGATGTGAGAACGTTCTTCTTGTAGCTTCCAGAATTTAAAGGCAGGACCCAGACGGACCCTTAATTGGACCCAGGAGATCCCAGGAAGCCAGGAACTACAAGCCCTTGATTACTGAGGTGGCCCAGACAATAGTTCCAGCTCCTGGAAGGTACAGTCAGGTTGTTTTTACAAGAATGGCCTAGGGACGGCCCCATACAACGACACTGGATTGGGGCCTACAGACTCCACATTGCTCAGGCCACGAATCAAAGCCCTCAACACTGTGGTCAAACAACACAAAGTGGACGCCCTTCTTGATGTTAGTCAATGTACGCACGATCCAAAAGGAGAAACTCTCTGTCTGCCACTGGATGGGAAAACGTTTATGAAAGAAATACTGCAGGATGGCATAGTTGGCATCTAGAAGTCTGATGACTGGCTGATACGTACGGTCACTGCCTTGTTCTGTCCAGCAGCGAGAGACAGAAATCAAATCTTTCCACTCTCCAGAAGTTCCAGCCACAGACCCTTCTTCTCCAAGTCTAAAAGTTCTCCCTCGTATCCACACCCATAGGCAGGACAGTAGCTCGCCTCCCAAGAAGTCTCCGGCCTGACCTCCACGCTTTCCCCCTCTTCCTCTGATTCATCGCTACCGCTCAACGTCATACAGTTCCAGTTATCTTCGCCCATGGGGTTCACGCTGGGCTTACGTCCTATGGGTCTGTGGTCTGTGGTCTGTGCTCATAAAAGCGGCCCAGGATGCAGGGCCTGGGGCCCTCAGCAGGGGGCAGGCAAGTGCGGGTGACGGGCCACAGCTTGGCATGGTTATAGGGCAGGATGCTCTGCCACACGTCCTGGCCGTCTCGCCGGCACACCTGGAGGCAGGGCCTGAGAAGCATGCTTGGGGCAAGTAGCTCAGCACCTCCCTGTATCTCAGCCCGTGCTCCTCTCCAGTGGGCCTTCACTTTGCTGCCTCATTTTTCTTAAATTTGGAGATTCATGAAGATCTTGAAATACAGTTCTTGGGAATGTCAAGAATTTATTGTACATCAAAATATTGATAGTGTGTTATCTCTGGTGGTTGGAAGAATGATCTTAAGTGTCTTCTTAGTAGCTTTTTCATGAATATGCATTACTTGTACAAGGAGAAATTAACATTGCCTTTAAATGCTGTCTTGAGGGAAAGGTTAGGCTTTTTGCTAACCTTTTTCTGGAGGATGCTGATGGGTGAGCAGTGTGTAGAGGTGGGGATTCAATTCGAGTCTGTGCTCAGTGGGCCCAGCCAGCTCCTACCTACCTGCAACAGAGTGTTGCCAGGAATCAGATAATGGGGAAGGGAGATGGAGGAGGAGAGAGGAGAGTAAAAGAGAAAACCGCACTGTCACGAAAAGCTCAGAACTCCCCTTTCAACCTTTCCCTTGTAATTAGTTGGTACAGCTAGCGGGGAAGAGCTCTTGGTAAGTTAGAACTTGTCGGCTCGAGTCCTCAGGATGTTTAAGACTTGCTCAAGTGTTTGGGGAAAGCTTAGTTCTCAGATAGCTCCTCCTCCTTCCCTGTCTTTTTGTTTTAATTCCCTGCCTGGAGGGGGTTTGCAAAGAGTTGGAAACTCTAGTGCGCTGACCAAGGAGCCTTCTCTCCAGGGCTGGTCGGCATGCTGGGATGAATTTGGTTGAAGCAGGTTTCTCTCTTCCGTGATTTGTGAGCTGACTCTGCAAAGCTCTTGAGGGGAGCAGTGGAGGAGGAAGAAAAGTGGCCAGGGCCCCAGAGGGTCAAGTGCATCTGCCTCTTATAAGGACTCTGTGATTGCATCATTAGGTCCACTCAGATAATCCAGGACAATCTCCCCATGTCAATATTATTGGCTTCCATCTATAAAATCCTTTTTGCCATAGTTGTGTCTGACTCTTTGCAACTCCGTGAACTGTATCCTGCCAGGCTCCTCCGTCTATGGAATTTTCCAGGCAAGAAAACCGGAGTCGGTTGCTGTTTCCTCCTCCAGGGGATCTTCCCGACCTAGGGATTGAACCCACGTCTCTTACATCTCCTGAATTGACAGGCTTATTCTTTACCACTAGCACCACCTGAGGATGCCCCTTTTGCCATATAAGGTAGTCTATTCACAGAATAGGGATTAAGACATGGACATGCTTGGGGGGCATTATTCAGTCTACCACAGATGTTTTGCTGAAAGTTTTGTTTTAGGTTTGCAGGATTTGTTTACAAAAGAAACCGCTGGTTACCCAAAAACAATTTCAATTTTTTATAAAAGATTATTTAACTTAATTTCAATACACAGTTCTTAGAAGAAAAGAAAGAGAAACAGTAGAGAGGAGTAAGCAGCATATATATCACCCAGTTGGGCTGAAATCCATGTCCAGACTTGAACAGTGCTGGGAAATCCCGAATGACAGCAATCTGAAGTCCCAATTGGGAAAGGGTCCCCGGTGGTGTGTCCACTCCCTGGGTGAGACTTCAAATTGTAGTTTTGTGGGTTTGTCATCAGTTTGCATGCAAAAACCCAGCTCTGGTTTTTCTTTAACTCTTACAATGCTGTCTGTTTCACCTTGTGAGTCACAAGATTTTCTAGACCCCTGGGGGCTGACCAGGTCCCCAGGGGATCCAGAAATTCCAAGACCCACAGCCTCTCTTATCTAAAGTGCCTCCTGATTGGCTGGTGACAGTCGTGCTTCCTGACAGGCACACTGTCCAGGCAGAGTCAGAAGGCAGACAGAGGCCTGCCCACCTGCTTCTGAAGCCTGAGCAAGACTAATTCCATTTTAATTTCCCTAACAACAGAGATGGTTTTTGCTTCTAGAACAGTTGTTTCTACCTGTCTGTGTTGTAATCCCAGTAAACAAACTCCCATTTACCAAACACAGCCTCTGGGCTTGACCTGGACCAAAAGTTTTATGAGGAACACCTTGTAACTTCCTGTACTCTTTCTGATGCTGGAGCTATATTTTTCTCCTCATTCTGTGCTGTGCTTAGTTGCTCAGTTGTGTCCGACTCTTTGTGAACCCATGGACTGTAGCCTGCCAGGCTTCTCTGTCCATGGGAATTCTTCAGGCAAGAATTCTGGAGTGTGTTGCCATGCCCTCCTCCAGGGGATCTTCCCAACCCAGGGATCAAACCCAGGTCTCCCGCATTGCAGGTGAGTTCTTTACCATCTGAGCCACCAGGGAAGCCCCCTCATTCTACAGAAAAGAAATCAAAGCCTGAGATTTCAGCTGAGATCACACAGGGAGTAAGTCAAGGACCTGAGATTTGAACCCAGGTCTGTTTGGTCCCAAGATCATTCTCTTCCATATCTCACTCTTCTGACCATGGTAGCAATCCCCTTGAGAAAACTCCCATCAGTCCTTGCTCATTCCCTTATGTAGACCCCTCCCACATCGTACTGGGATTAGTCAGTGTGACCAATAAAATACCATGAAAGTGAAGGTGGGTGTCTTCTGCAGTTAGGGCATCAAAGATGTTGTAACCATGCTCTCTCTTGGACACTCACTCTGGGGAGCTAGCGGCCATCCCACAAGCCTCTCAAGCAACCCTGTGAAAAGGTCCACATGGTGAGTGATTGAGGTTCCTTGCTGCAGCCTGGAAAATCCCATGGGCAGAGGAGCCTGGTAGGATGCAGTCCATGGGGTCGCTAAGAGTCAGACACGACTGAGTGACTTCACTTTCACTTTTCACTTTCATGCATTGGAGAAGGAAATGGCAACCCGCTCCAGTGTTCTTGCCTGGAGAATCCCAGGGATGGGGGAGCCTGGTGGGCTGTCGTCTCTGGGGTTGCACAGAGTTGGACACGACTGAAGCGACTTAGCAGCAGCAGCAGCAGCAGCTGCAGTCCTAGCTGGCATCTTGAAACACCTAGAGCCCTGACCTTCCAGCTGGGACACTCTCAGGAAACTGTAAGACGATAAAGTTTTTTGTGTTGTGCTTTTTAGCCATTACTTCTTGAGGTAATTTGTTACACAGCTATTTATGACTAATACAAGGCCCAAGTTCTGGAAATGTGGGCAAGTTTGCTCTGAGCTCTAGCTATGCAAAAGAGGTGCTGGTCAGACCTTGATCCTCTGAAACCTGTGTTCTGTTCCAACCACTTAGCACCTAGCCCTGGAGTGAAGAACCCAACAGTTATAGAATGTGTCCCATTCTTCAGCCACTTTCCCCAAAGAGCAGAAATACTGTTCATCTATTATCCTACTACTCCACGAACATCCATGGCTCCATAATGTCCATAAATGATTCTCTCAAGCCCAAACTCCTTTGGCTGGCATTTCTCCTTCCCATCTCCCTCATGTCACAGCCCTTCTGGTCTCATTTTTCACTGATCCTCAGGCTGACCCTTCAGGTCTGGTTGGACCAAGGTGTTCACCACTACACTCTCTTCTTGGTTGTTGATTTGTACTGCTCTTACTCCATTAGTTGCAAAGGAATGCACAAATCCAAGCTGAGAATCTGTTAGGTAGTAGGAGCCAATGAAGGATACTCTTTGTGTGCAGTGTCTCTATTTGCACATAAGCCATTTTTACAGAGAAGGAAATGGAGGTGAAATGACCTGCCCAAAGTCCTAGGGGAAGTAGGTGACGGAATCAGTTCTGACAGTCAAGCCTGCTCAGCTCTGTGGCTGTAAGCTCAGGATTTTTCCACTACACAGTCTTGCAACTGACTCACACTTCTGTAGAATTTTACAATTTTAAAGCCCCTGCCTATGATCATCTTTATTGAGCTTCACAACAACCCAGGGTGATAGAGCAGGGACTGCTCACCCCATTGCACAGATGATAAACTCCACGGGGAAGAGTATTTGTCCCCATGGGGACAAGTGTCAGAGCTGTGATTCCAAGTTAATATCTGCCTCCAGACCCACTGCTCTCTCCTCTGTCTTCTCTTTGAACCTCTCCCCAAACTTACCAGAGAGTTCTGTGTATCACTGATACTCAGTGCATATTTGTTGGCTGATTAATTTTTTAATGTATTCTTTAGTAAATGGAACTTCCCTGATAGCTCAGTTGGTAAAGAATCTGCCTGCAATGCGGGAGACCTGGGTTTGATCCCTGGGTTGGGAAGATTCCCCTGGAGAAGGGAAAGGCTACCCGCTCCACTATTCTTGCCTGGAGAATTCCATAGACTGTATAGTCCGTGGGGTCTCAAGAGTCGGACACGACTGAGCAACTTTCACTTTCACTGTAAATGGTACAGACAGAGTCTGATGGCTGGAGAATTATCTGTGATGACTGAGATTGACTTAAAAAAAGCAAACTTAAAAAGGTGTAGCAGAAAGCTATGAGGACAAACTCCAGGAGGAGCTTTATGATTGAAAGGCTGAGAATAGTAACAAAGTGTTGAACAAAGGAAATATGGGACTAACTCTGCTGGGGAATCTCTAAGAATGACCCATCCTTGCCTGGATTTACAAAAGTTCTGTTTGTTTTTAGGGGCAGGGGATGGACAAAATGAGCTATAGAGGGTCCAGCATCCATCACTCAGGTATGGATGTCATTGTTATCTGAGTCACTGAGCCAGAGCAAACAAGAGGAAGAACGTGTCACGTTCTTTGTAGGGGATTCCCCAGTGCTCAGGAATTCAGCTGATGAAGTTCTACAGAGAGATTCTTGGGGACAAGTCACACAGGATCAGGTTCCTTGGGCCTCTGAAGCTTCACAGGTTGTCCCACCCATGCACAGTCCTTGCATATCATCAGACACTCCAGAGGGTGCTCAACAAGTATCTGCTGAATGTCACATAAATGGATAAATGGATAGCTGTGGCTTTCTCCTGTTTCTCTAGGGTTCTCATAGTGTTTCACCCTGCCCCTGACACCCATTCCAATTCCAACTGTTCTTTGTTGTTAGGGCTTCCTTCTGCCCTAACCACTTGAAAATCAAATCCAGTGGACTCTTGTCCTGCTTTCTGTGGGCATAGTCCAGGACTGGTTACCCCCAGCCTGTGATCATCATCCCTGTTTTTTTTTTTTTTTTTTTTTTTAAAGCACCTTTTCATTTGGATTCAGAACATACTTGGAGTAAGAGATGTGAAGAGATTCAGGTGTAGCCAGAAAGCAACCTTGAGCACTGGGCTGTCTGGGGCTAAGTTTCCCTTTCAGAATCCACTCTGGGGGGTTTGTGAGTGAGGGGGCCATTCCCTGGATTCCACTGGCCTCCCTCTGGGGGTCAGGAGACATGGCTGACTCAGGATCTATCACACACGAGTCTGCATTATGATCTTGAACAAGTTCTTCCTGACCTGAGCCCTGGCTACTTCACTGTGAATGAGGTGGTCAGATTCCTTCATTCTGCCATGCACTCAGCAGTTGTTTTCTGAGCATCTGTGATGTGCCAGGTTTTGATGACATGTTGGTAAACACAATACAGTTTCTGCAATCAGGGACAGTATGTACAAGGAGAGGCAGAGAAAAACCAATGGAAGCAATGAACAAGTGGGGAGAAGATGTAATGTCAGGTGAGTTTGGGGGAGGTAAGTACAGCAGGGCAAGTAGGGGGTGACTGATGGGGGTCTGCTTTAGGTAAGGTGGTCATGGTAGGCGTTTCCCAAGAGGTGACATTTGAGCAGAGACCTGAAGAAAGGAGGGAGCAGACCAGGCATGTCTCTGAAAGAGTGGATCCTCAGAAAAGGGACAGCAAGTTCAGAGGGCTTTGAAAGGAACCTATTTAGTGTATTTAAGAAGCTGCAAGGGACTTCACTAATGGTCTAGTAGGCTACCCTGGTGACTCAGATGGTAAAGAATCTGCATGCAATGGAGGAGACCGGGTTTGATCCCTGGGTTGGGAAGATTCCTTGGACAAGGGAATGGCAACCCACTCCCGTATTCTTGCCTGGAGAATTCCATAGACAGAGGAGGCTGGCAGGCTACAGTCCATGGGGTCACAAAGAGTTGGACACAAGTGAGTGACTGACAAGTTCAGTGATTAAGAATCTGCCTGCCAATGTAGGGGACACAGGTTTGATTCCTGTTCCGGAAACTAAGACCCACATGCTGCAGGGGACCTAAGCCTGTGGGCCGCAACTAGAGAAGGCCCGTGCACAGTAACAAAGACCCAGCACAGCCATTAAAGTGTCCAACTCTTTGCCACCCCATGGACTGTGGCCAGCCAGGTTCCTCTGTCCATGGGGTTCTCCAGGTAAGAATACTAGAGTGGGTTGCCATTCTCTTTTCCAGGGGATCTTCCTGACCCAGGGATAGAACCCCGGGTTCCTGCACTGCAGGCAGATTCTTTACCATCTGAGCCACTAGGGAAAGAAAGTGAAAGTGAAGTCACTCAGTCGTGTCCGACTCCTTGCGACACCATGGACTGCAGCCTACCAGGCTCCTCCTTCCATGGGATTCTCCAGGCAAGAGTACAGGAGTGGATTGCCATTTCCTTCTCCAGGGGATCTTCCCAACCCAGGGATCAAACCCAGGTCTCCCGCATTCCAGGCAGACACTTTAACCTCTGAGCCACCAGGGAAGCCTTAACTGAATACTTAAAAAAAAAAAAAAAAAAGCAATAGCAGCAGCAGTGCAGAGAAGTCACCAGGGGCCGGATCACATGGTAAGGACCTTGGATCACCTCTTGAGTGATTGGGGCAGTCATGGGTCACTGAGAGCAAGGGTCTGGCAAGGTCTGACAAGTGGTTAAAAGGGGAAATTGATCCCCAGTGATCCGACTTGGGCTGCTCCCAGTCCCAGGCTAAGGAGATCAGGCTTGGTATAGGAGGGGGTAGGGTAGACCCAAAGCGAGGTCCTGCCCAAGAGGCAGACTTTGTGAGCTGTGCCAGGACAGACCGAGGGAACCTGCCTGCCCATGCCTCATCCTGTTCCTGCTCCAGGGCGGCAACCCAGACCTCGGTGAGCAGTAACACAGAGCTGACTGACAGATGAACCCACACCCCCAAACCATAGGCTGTGGTGGCCTCAGGGTTGGGGTGTGAGATACTAACTTAGGGGTTAGATGTTTGGGGTCTCGGCCACTCCAAAATGATATGTTCTTCCCTCTTTAGAAAAATCCTTCCTCTTCCCTCACCTCTTCTCTCTAGTTTCCCTCAGCACCATCTTTATTCTTCTGGTCAATTCCCTTTTCTTCCTTTTCTATATCCAGCCTCCAAGGACTGCATAGCATCTCCTAAAAGTCGAGGGCTTATTAAATAAAATCTAGTAAGATGAGCTCCCTGGCCCACCGAAAAGCTAAGACAGTTGCCTTTGTTCCGGAAACTAGAAAGTTGTAGCATCTGATGTTAAGGATTGTGATTCTGGAGTCCTCTAAAACCTCCTAGTAGGGAAAGGGGAAGTCGCTCAGATGTGCCCGACTCTTAGTGACCCCATGGACTGCAGCCTACCAGGCTTGTTCGTCCATGATTTTCCAGCCAAGAGTACTGGAGTGGGGTGCCATTGCCTTCTCTGAAAACCTCCTAGTAGGTGCCAGGGAATTACATATTGTGATAAGACTGAGGATGTAGGTCCACCCAAGGCATTCTGGGAAGACAGGGAAGGGCTTGCTGATCCAGCAGAGTGAGGTGGGGCCATCAGGGAAGTCTTCACAGAGAAGGGGCTGTTTGCAATAGGGTTTGAAAGATGGGTCGGATTTTGCTAGAGAGAGACAAGTTGTATGTGAGAGAATGTTAGGAAAGGCCAAGAGCAAGGAGACTAGTGTGTTTGGGAAGTGACCAGTCAGTTATCTAAATTAAACACCAAAAAGTCTTACCTTAGTGGAAAAATCAGATGTCCTGGTTATTTGATCCCATCTGGTAGTTTTTGTTTTGTTTTCAAGTAACTATCACTAAATAAACACAGATGATCTTCAGGTAATAAATGAGATTAAATATTTATATTATGTTCAGGTCAAAGGGTAAATATAATGAGGAGAGAAGGGAGGAGAAGGTTGGGGTCAGGGAAAGGAGATTTCCTGTTTAGACAGAATGGTGTCTGGTCAGTTGGCGACATTTGATCCTGAAAGGAAAAAAAAAGAAAGTTTGGGAAACCTGGTTGAAAGATTCCAAAACACTCCACTCAACTGGAAAACCACTTCTCAGATCTCCTACTCCCTTTTCCTAGAAATGGTTCATTTTGTTAAGAGTATTAAGAGAAGAAGGGATTTAAAGAGAAGACATTCTGATTCAGAATAAGAATAGTTAGTGTTCCTACCACACCTTTCTCCCAAGGAGCTCGGGTTGCTGGAGAGAAATTATATCATTAATTCTTCACCTCATTCCCGCCTCCTTTTCCCCCAAATTATCCCCCTCACCCCAGCTTCCCTGGTAGCTCAGACAGTAAAGAATCAGCCTGTAATGCTGGAGACCGAGGTTCGATCGCTTGATCCCTGGTTCGGGATGATTCCCCTGAAGGAAAGAGCAACACACTCCAAAGCACCGGTAGAGCGAGGAAGTTCTTGATACCTAACTCAAATCTCTTTAGCTGTAGTGGAGCCTCATTTTTTGGGTGTTGTTTCCAATTGGCACAAAGAACAAATGTCTTGCCCCCATCGTGTCAAGAAGCTTCAGAAACTTCCCTTAACTGGCCAATTTTTAAAGTTAATTTGTTAGATCCTCCATCTTGCAAACGAGAAAGCTAGACTTTTCCAAAGCTGATGGGAGGGAAATCCTTGCATCCCACCAGCTGACTCAAGGATTCTTCGGCGAGTACTGAGCTCAGAGCCCTCTCCTGTGCACCACAGAAGAGAGCAGTCAGTTCTGATGGTTCCCTGTCCTGAAGGAGCTTTCTGGAAAGGATGAAGCATGTATGTGTGTGTGCTGAGTCATTCAGGCATGCCTGACTCTTTTTGACCCCAGGGACTGTAGCCCCCCAGGCTCCTCTTTCCATGTGGATTCTCCAGGCAAGAATACTGGAATGGGTTGCCATTCCCTTCTCCAGGAGATCTTCCTGACCCAAGGATCAAACCTGCATCTCCTGCAATGCAGGTGGATTCTTTCCCGTCTAAGCCACCAGGGAAACATGTATCCACAAAAAGCTAAACATCAGCTTAAGTGATAAGTGTCAATGCAAGATAACCATGGACAATATCATGAAGAAGAGTATTATTATACTTTAAATAATAATCTATTCAGTTCAGTTCAGTCGCTTAGTCGTGTCCGACTCTTTGTGACCCCATGAATTGCAGCATGCCAGGCATCCCTGTCCATCACCAACTCCCAGAGTTCACTCAGACTCACGTCCATTGAGTCAGTGATGCCATCCAGCCATCTGATCCTCTGTCGTCCCCTTCTCCTCCTGCCCCAATCCCTCCCAGCATCAGAGTCTTTTACAATGAGTCAACTCTTCGCATGAGGTGGCCAAAGTACTGGAGTTTCAGCTTTAGCATCATTCCCTCCAAAGAAATCCCAGGGCTGACCTCCTTTACAATGGACTGGTTGGATCTCCTTGCAAGGAGTCCCTTGCAAGGGACTCTCAAGAGTCATCTCCAACACCACAGTTCAAAAGCATCAATTCTTCGGTGCTCAGCTTTCTTCACAGTCCAACTCTCACATCCATACATGACCACTGGAAAAACCATAGCCTTGACTAGGCGGACCTTTGTTGGCAAAGTAATGCTTTTGAATATGCTATCTAGGTTGGTCATAACTATCCTTCCAAGGAGTAAGCGTCTTTTAATTTCATGGCTGCAGTCACCATCTGCAGTGATTTTGGAGCCCAAAAAATAAAGTCTGACACTGTTTCCACTGTTTCCCCATCTATTTTGCATGAAGTGATGGGACCAGATGCCATGACTTCATTTTCTGAATGTTGAGTTTTAAGCCAACTTTTTCACTCTCCTCTTTCACTTTCATCAAGAGGCTTTTTAGTTCCTCTTCACTTTCTGCCATAAGGGTGGTGTCATCTGCATATCTGAGGTTATTGATATTTCTTCCGGCAATCTTGATTCCAGCTTGTGCTTCTTCCAGCCCAGCGTTTCTCATGATGTACTCTGCATATAAGTTAAATAAGTGGGGTGACAATAATCAGCCTTGACATACTCCTTTTCCTATTTGGAACCAGTCTGTTATTCCATGTCCAGTTCTAACTGTTGCTTCCTGACCTGCATACAAATTTCTCAAGAGGCAGGTCAGGTGGTCTGGTATTCCATCTCTTTCAGAATTTTCCACAGTTTATTGTGATCCACACAGTCAAAGGCTTTGGCATAGTCAATAAATCAGAAATAGATGTTTTTCTGGAACTCTCTTGCTTTTTCCATGATCCAGCAGATGTTGGCAATTTGATCTCTGGTTCCTCTGCTTTTTCTAAAACCAGCTTGAACATCTGGAAGTTCATGGTTCATGTATTGCTGAAGCCTGGCCTGGAGAATTTTGAGCATTACTTTACTAGCGTGTGAGATGAGTGCAATTGTGTGGCAGTTTGAGCATTCTTTGACATTGCCTTTCTTTGGGATTGGAATAAAAACTGACCTTTTCCAGTCCTGTGGCCACTGCTGAGTTTTCCAAATTAGCTGGCGTATTGAGTGCAGCACTTTCACAGCATCATCTTTCAGGATTTGAAATAGCTCAACTGGAATTCCATCACCTCCACTAGCTTTGTTGATAGTGGTGCTTTCTAAGGCCCACTTGACTTCACATTCCAGGATGTCTGGCTCTAGGTGAATGATCACACCTTTGTGATTATCTTGGTCATGAAGATCTTTTTTGTACAGTTCTTCTGTGTATTCTTGCCACCTCTTCTTAATATCTTCTGCTTCTGGTAGGTCCATACCATTTCTGTCCTTTATTGAGCCCATCTTTGCATGAAATGTTCCCTTGGTATCTCTAATTTTCTTGAAGAGATCTCTAGTCTTTCCCATTCTGTTGTTTTCCTCTATTTCTTTGCATTGATCGCTGAAGAGGGCTTTCTTATCTCTTCTTGCTATTCTTTGGAACTCTGCATTCAGATGCTTATATCTTTCCTTTTCTCCTTTGCTTTTCTCTTCTCTTCTTTTTGCAGCTATTTGCAAGGCCTCCCCAGACAGCCATTTTCCTTTTTTGCATTTCATTTCCATGGGGATGGTCTTGATCCCTGTCTCCTGTACAATGTCACGAACCTCATTCCATAGTTCATCAGGCACTCTGTCTATCAGATCTAGTCCCTTAAATCTATTTCTCACTTCCACTGTATAATAATAAGGGATTTGATTTAGGTCATACCTGAATGGTCTAGTGGTTTTCCCTATTTTCTTCAATTTAAGCCTGAATTTGGCAATAAGGAGCTTATGATCTGACCCACAGTCAGCTCCCAGTCTTGTTTTTGCTGACTGTATAGAGCTTCTCCATCTTTGGCTGCAAAGAATATAATCAATCTGATTTCTGTGTTGACCATCTGATGATGTCCATGTGTAGAGTCTTCTCTTGTGTTGTTGGAAGAGGGTGTTTGCTATGACCAGTGGATTTTCTTGGCAAAACACTATTAGTCTTTGCCCTGCTTCATTCCGTATTCCAAGGCCAAATTTGCCTGTTACTCCAGGTGTTTCTTGACTTCCTACTTTTGCATTCCAGTCCCCTATAATGAAATGGACATCTTTTTTGGGTGTTAGTTCTACAAGGTCTTGCAGGTCTTCATAGAACCATTCAACTTCAGCTTCTTCAGCATTACTGGTTGGGGCATAGACTTAGATTACTGTGATATTGAATGGTTTGCCTTGGAAAAGAACAGAGATCATTCTGTCGTTTTTGAGATTGCATCCAAGTACTGCATTTCGGACTCTTTTGTTGACCATGACGGCTACTCCATTTCTTCTGAGGGATTCCTGCCCACAGTAGTAGATATAATGGTCATCCAAGTTAAATTCACCCATTCCAGTCCATTTTAGTTTGCTGATTCCTAGAATGTCGACGTTCACTCTTGCCATCTCCTGTTTGACTACTTCCAATTTGCCTTGATTCATGGACCTGACATTCCAGGTTCCTATGCAATATTGTTCTTTACAGCATCGGACCTTGCTTCTATCACCAGTCACATCCACAACTGGGTATTGTTTTTGCTTTGGCTCCATCCCTTCATTCTTTCTGGAGTTATTTCTCCACTGATCTCCAGTAGCATATTGGGCACCTATCAACCTGGGGAGTTCCTCTTTCAGTATCCTATCATTTTGCCTTTTCATACTGTTCATGGGGTTCTCAAGGCAAGAATACTGAAATGGTTTGCCATTCCCTTCTCCAGTGGACTACAGTCTGTCAGATATCTCCACCATGACCCGCCCATCTTGGGTGGCCTCACGGGCGTGGCTTAGTTTCATTGAGTTAGACAAGGCTGTGGTCCTAGTGTGATCAGGTTGACTATTTTCTGTGAGTATGGTTTCAGTGTGTCTGCCCTCTGATGCCATCTTGCAACATCTACCATCTTACTTGGGTTTCTCTTACCTTGGAAAAGGGGTATCTCCTCACCGGCACCCCTCCTAACCTTGAACATGGAAGAGCTCCTATAGGCCCTCCTGTGCCCGCGCAGCCACAGCTCCTTGGACATGGGGTTGCTCCTCCTGGCCACAGCCCCTGGCCTCGGACGTGGGGTAGCTCCTCTCAGCCGTTCCTGTGCCTTAATAGCTAATATTTATTGAGCACTCCTCCTCATGCGAAGAGTTGACTCATTGGAAAAGACTCTGATGCTGGGAGGGATTGGGGCAGGAGGAGAAGGGGATGACAGAGGATGAGATGGCTGGATGGCATCACCGACTCAATGGACGTGAGTTTGAGTGGACTCTGGGAGTTGGTGATGGACAGGGAGGCCTGGCGTGCTGCGATTCATGGGATCACAAAGAGTCGGACACGACTGAGTGACTGAACTGAACTGAACTGTTATGTGCCAGGCCTGTCCTGAGTGTTCTGGAAAAGGTCAGTTTTCATTCAAATCCCAAAGAAAAGCAATGCCAAAGAATGCTCAAACTACTGCACAATTGCACTCATCTCACACGCTAGTGAAGTAATGCTCAAAATTCTCCAAGCCAGGCTTCAGCAATATGTGAACTGTGAACTTCCAGATGTTCAATCTGGTTTTAGAAAAGGCAGAGGAACCTGATCAAATTGCCAACATCCTCTGGATCCTCGAAAAAGCAAGAGAGTTCCAGAAAAACATCTATTTCTGCTTTATTGACTATGCCAAAGCCTTTGACTGTGTGGATCACAATAAACTGTGGAAAATTCTGAAAGAGATGGAATACCAGACCACCTGACCTGCCTCTTGGGAGACCTGTATGCAGGTCAGGAAGCAACAGTTAGAACTGGACATGGAACAACAGACTGGTTCCAAATAGGAAAAGAGTATGTCAAGGCTGTATATTGTCACCCTGGTTATTTAACTTACATGCAGAGTACGTCTTGAGAAATGCTGGGCTGGAGGAAGCACAAGCTGGAATCAAGATTGCTGGGAGAAATATCAAAAACCTCAGCTATGCAGATGACACCACCCTTATGGCAGAAAGCAAAGAAGAACTAAAGAGCCTCTTGATGAAAGTGAAAGAGGAGAGTGAAAAAGTTGGCTTAAAGCTCAACATTCAGAACACTAAGATCATGGCATCTGGTCCCATCACTTCATGGCAAATAGATGGGGAAACAGTGGAAATAGTGTCAGACTTTATTTTTGGGGGCTCCAAAATCTCTGAAGATGGTGATTGCAGCCATGAAATTAAAAGACGCTTACTCCTTGGAAGGAAAGTTATGGCCAACCTAGACAGCATATTGAAAAGCAGAGACATTACTTTGCCAACAAAGGCCCGTCTAGTCAAGGCTATGGTTTTTTAAGTGGTCATGTATGGATATGAGAGTTGGACTATAAAGAAAGCTGAGCACCAAAGAATTGATGCTTTTTAACTGTGGTGTTGGAGAAGACTCTTGAGAGTCCCTTGGACTGCAAGGAGATCCAACCAGTTCATCCTAAAGGAGATCAGTCCTGGGTGTTCATTGGAAGGACTGATGTTGAAGCTGAAACTCCAGTACTTTGGCCACCTGATGTGAAGAGCTGACTCATTTGAAAAGACCCTGATGCTGAGAAGGATTGAGGGCAGGAGGAGAAGGGATGCCAGAAGATGAGATAGTTGGGTGGCATTACCAACTCAATGGATATGGGTTTGGGTGAACTCCGGGAGCTGGTGATGGACGAGGAGGCCTGGAGTGCTGAAGTTCATGGGGTCGCAAAGAGTCGGACATGACTGAATGAGTGAACTGAACTCACAAAAGAAAAACCAGAATTTAAACCAATTATGGAATCCTAGTAAGTGAACAGCCCTGGGTGACTGTATAGGTCATATGCCCATGAGGTTGATTATGGCCCTATGCTTATTTTTCTTGGGCTAACTTGAACTAATTATTGTGATTCCCAGAAGGGTACCATGAACTGATTGGCTTATTTGAATTATTGTTCTTTCTTGGGCCAATTCTTCCTTTTTTTAAAAAAATTTAATTTTTTTTTATATTGGAGTATAGTTGATTTACACTATTGTGTTAGTTTCAGGGGGTACACCAAAGTGATTCAGTTATACATATATCCGTTCTTTTTCAGATTCTTTTCCCATATAGGTTACTATATAATATTGAGTAGAGTTCTCTGTGCTTACAGTATGTCTTTGTTGATTGTCTATTTTATATATAGTAGTGTATATATGTTAATCCCAAACTCCTAATTTATCACCTGTACCCCCTGGGTCCCCCTGGGTAACCATAAGTTGTTTTCAAAGTCTATGAGCCTGTTTATGTTTTGTAAATACATTCATTTATATCGTTTTTTAAGATTCTACATATAAGAGATAGCATATGATATTTGTCTTTCTTAGTATGATACTTCACTTAGTATGATAATCTCTAGGTCCATCCGTATTGCTACAAATGGCATTATTTCACTCTTTTTTATGGATGGGTAATATTCCACTGTTTATATGTAGTTCATCCTCTTTATCCATTCCCCTATCAATGGACATTTAGGTTGCTTCCATGTCTTGGCTACTGTAAATAGTGCTGCAATGAACATTGGGGTGCAAGTATCTTTTGGAATAATTGTTTTCTCTGGATATATACCCAGGAGTGGGATTGCTGGATCATATGGTGCTTTATTTTTAGTGTTTTAAAGATCTTCGCTACTGTTCTCCATAGTGGCTGTACTAATTTACGTTTTCACCAACAGCGTAGGAGGTTTTTCTTCAGACCCTCTCCAGCATGTATTGTTTGTAGACTTTTTGATAATGGCCATTCTGACTGGTGTGAAGTGATACTTCATTGTAGTTTTGATTTGCATTTCTCCAATAGTTAGTGTGGCTCAGTATTTTTTTCATGTGCTTTTTGATCATCTGTATGTCTTCTTTGGAGAAATGTCTTTTTAGATCTTCTGCCCATTTTTGATTGGGTTGTTTGTTTTGTTGATATTGAGCTGCATGAGCTCTTTGTATCCATATATTTTGGAGATTAATCCCTGTCAGTCCCTTCATTTACAAATATTTCCCTCCATTCTGTAGGTTGTCTTTTTGTTTTGTTTATGGTTTCCTTTACTGAACCCATTCCTATGATAGTTCACTTCAGTTCAGTTCAGTCGCTCAGTCGTGTCCGACTCTGCGACCCCATGAATCACAGCACGCCAGGCCTCCCTGTCCATCACCAACTCCCGGAGTTCACTCAAACGTCCATCGAGTTGGTAATGCCATCCAGCCATCTCATCCTCTGCCATCCCCTTTTCTTCCAGCCCCCAGTCCCTCCCAGCATCAGAGTCTTTTCCAGTGAATCAACTCTTCGCATGAGGTGGCCAAAGTACTGGAGTTTCAGCTTTAGCATCATTCCTTCCAAAGAAATCCCAGGGCTGATCTCCTTCAGAATGGACTGCTTGGATCTCCTTGCAGTCCAACGGACTCTGAAGAATCTTCTCCAACACCACAGTTAAAAAGCATCAATTCTTCGGCGCTCAGCTTTCTTTACAGTCCAACTCTCACATCCATACATGACCACTGGAAAAACCATAGCCTTGACTAGACGGACCTTTGTTGGCAAAGTAATGTCTCTGCTTTTCAATATGCTGTCTAGGTTGGTCATAACTTTCCTTCCAAGGAGTAAGGGTCTTTTAATTTCATGGCTGCAGTCACCATCTGCAGTGATTTTGGAGCCCCCCAAAATAAAGTCTGACACTATTTCCACTGTTTCCCCATCTATTTGCCATGAAGTGATGGGACCGGATGCCATGATCTTCGTTTTCTGAATGTTGAGCTTTAAGCCAACTTTTTCACTCTCCTCTTTCACTTTCATCAAGAGGCTCTTTAGTTCCTCTTCACTTTCTGCCATAAGGGTGGTGTCATCTGCATATCTGAGGTTATTGATATTTCTCCCGGCAATCTTGATTCCAGCTTGTGCTTCTTCCAGCCCAGCATTTCTCATGATGTACTCTGCATAGAAGTTAAATAAGCAGGGTGACAGAATATAGCCTTGATGTACTCCTTCTCCTATTTGGAACCAGTCTGTTGTTCCATGTCCAGTTCTAAACTATGGCTTCCTGACCTGCATACAGGTTTCTCAAAAGGCAGGTTAGGTGGTCTGGAGTTCTCATTTCTTTCAGAATTTTCCACAGTTTCTTGTTATCCACACAGTCAAAGGCTTTGGCATAGTCAATAAAGCAGAAATAGATGTTTTCTGAAACTCTCTTGTTTTTTCCATGATCCAGAGGATGTTGGCAATTTGGTCTCTGGTTCCTCTGCCTTTTCTAAAACCAGCTTGAACATCTGGAAGTTCATGGTTCATGTATTGCTGAAGCCTGGCTTGGAGAATTTTGAGCATTACTTTACTAGCATGTGAGATGAGTGCAATTGTGCGGTAGTTTGAGCATTCTTTGGCATTGCCTTTCTTTGGGATTGGAATGAAAACTGACCTTTTCCAGTGAGTTTTCCAAATTAGCTGGCATATAGAGTGCAGCACTTTCACAGCATCATCTTTCAGGATTTGAAATAGCTGAACTGGAATTCCATCACATCCACTAGCTTTGTTCGTAGTGATGCTTTCTAAGGCCCATTTGACTGCATATTCCAGGATGTCTGGCTCTAGGTGAGTGATCACACCATCGTGATTATCTTGGTCATGAAGATCTTTTTTGTACAGTTCTTCTGTGTATTCTTGCCACTTCTTCTTATATCTTCTGCTTCTATTAGGTGCATACCATTTCTGTCCTTTATTGAGCCCATCTTTGCATGAAATGTTCTCTTGGTATCTCTTATTTTCTTGAAGAGATCTCTAGTCTTTCTCATTCTGTTGTTTTCCTCTATTTCTTTGCATTGATCGCTGAGGAAGGCTTTCTTATCTCTCCTTGCTATTCTTTGGAACTCTGCATTCAGATGCTTATATCTTTCCTTTTCTCCTTTGCTTTTCTCTTCTCTTCTTTTTGCAGCTATTTGCAAGGCCTCCCCAGACAGCCATTTTGCCTTTTTGCATTTCATTTCCATGGGGATGGTCTTGATCCCTGTCTCCTGTACAATGTCATGAACCTCATTCCATAGTTCATCAGGCACTCTGTCTATCAGATCTAGTCCCTTAAATCTATTTCTCACTTCCACTGTATAATAATAAGGGATTTGATTTAGGTCATACCTGAATGGTCTAGTGGTTTTCCCTATTTTCTTCAATTTAAGCCTGAATTTGGCAATAAGGAGCTTATGATCTGACCCACAGTCAGCTCCCGGTCTTGTTTTTGCTGACTGTATAGAGCTTCTCCATCTTTGGCTGCAAAGAATATAATCAATCTGATTTCTGTGTTGACCATCTGGTGATGTCCATGTGTACAGTCTTCTCTTGTGTTGTTGGAAGAAGGTATTTGCTATGACCAGTGTGTTCTCTTGGCAAAACTCTATTAGCCTTTGCCCTGCTTCATTCTGTGTTCCAAGGCCAAATTTGCCTGTTACTCTAGGTGTTTCTGGAGTCCCTGGTGGCTCAGAGGTTAAAGCATCTGCCTCGAATCCAGGACACCCAGGTTCCTTCCCTGGGTTGGGAAGATCATGTGGAGAAGGAAAATGGCAACCTACTCCAGTACTCTTGCCTGGAGAATCCCATGGAGGGAGGAGCCTGGTAGGCTACAGTCCATGGGGTTGCAAAGAGTTGGACACGACTGAGCGACTTGACTTTCACTTTTCAGGTGTTTCTTGACATCCTACTTTTGCATTCCAGTCCCCTATAATGAAAAGGACATCTTTTTTGGGTGTTAGTTCTAAAAGATCTTGTAGGTCTTCATAGAACCATTCAACTTCAGCTTCTTCTGCATTACTGGTTGGGGCATAGACTTGGATTACTGTGATATTGAATGGTTTGCCTTGGAAAAGAAGAGAGATCATTCTGTCATTTTTGAGATTGCATCCAAGTACTGCATTTTGGACTCTTTTGTTGACCATGATGGCTACTCCATTTCTTCTAAGGGATTCCTGCCCACAGTAGTAGATATAATGGTCATCTGAGTTAAATTCACCCATTCCAATCCATTTTAGTTTGCTGATTCCTAGAATGTCGACGTTCACTCTTGTCATCTCCTGTTTGACCACTTCTAATTTGCCTTGATTCATGGACCTGACATTCCAGGTTCCTATGCAATATTGTTCTTTACAGCATCGGACCTTGCTTCTATCACCAGTCACATCCACAGCTGGGTATTCTTTTTGCTTTGGCTCCATCCCTTCATTCTTTCTGGAGTTATTTCTCCACTGATCTCCAGTAGCATACTGGGCACCTATCAACCTGGGGAGTTCCTCTTTCAGTATCCTATCATTTTGCCTTTTCATACTATTCATGGGGTTCTCAAGGCAAGAATACTGAAATGGTTTGCCATTCCCTTCTCCAGTGGACCACATTCTGTCAGACCTCTCCACCATGAACTGCCCGTCCTGGGTGGCCCCACACCGCATGGCTTCCTATGATAAGTTGGATGGAATTATCTGATTAGCTTAGACCAATCAGGACTCAGCTTTGAAGTTCAGGTTGGATCATGCTCTACCCAAATTACAAGTGCTGCAAAACAAAGATGGCAGAGTGATGCATTGTTGGCTCTGTGCATGGCTTCATAATGCATGGATTAGACAGTACCTCCCAGCCAGATGAATATCAGGAATAGGCTCCCATTTCAAGAAGTAGCCTTGTTGTGTTCTCCTTCCTGTTGTTCAGAGCAAATCATGCTTCCCTTTGGTGAGCAGAGGAGATCATAGATATCAGGCAGTGTGGAGTTAGGGAAAGAACTCTTGAATTTGCACTTCTAGGTATCTGGTCAAAGGAATGAAATGAGGATCTTGAAGAGTTATCTGCATGCCCATTCTCATTGCAGCATTGTTCACAATAGCTAAGCTATGGAGACAACCATGCAGTGTCTGTCAAGAGATGAACGGATCAAGAAAATGAATATGTTTACAATGGCCCCCTGATGCAAAGCACTGGCTCATTAGAAAAGACCCTGGTGTTGGGCAAGATTGAAGGCAGGAGGAGAAGAGGATAATGAGTTGGTTGGATGGCATGATTCGATGGGCATGAGTATGAGCAAACTCTAGGAGCTGGTGATGGACAGGGAAGCCTGGTGTGCTGCACTCCTTGGGGTCACAAAGAGTTGGACATGACTGAGTGATTGAACTGATTATTCAGCTTTAAAAAAGAAGGAACATCTGCCATTTGCAATAATGTGGATGAACTATTTCTCTAGTTCTACATTTTTAGAGTTCACATGTATGTGATACTATGCATTCTTTGTCTTTCTGTGTCTGGATTATCTCACTAAGCATAATGGACAGAGGAGCCTGGAAGTCTGCAAAGAGTTGGACATGACTGAGTGACTAACCACACAGAGAAATAGAGAGCAAGATGGTGGTTTTTAGGGGCTGGGGGGTGGAGTGGGGAAAATGGGGTGATGTTGGTTTAAGGGCATAAATTTCAGTTATAAGATGAGTAAATTCTGGGAAGCTAGTGAAAAGCATGGTGACTATGAAAAGAAAGAGTTAGTCACTCAGTTGTGTCCGACTCTTTGCCACCCCATGAACTGTAGCCTGCCAGGCTCCTCTGTCCATCGGATTCTGCAGGCAAGAACACTGGAGTGGGTTGCCATCCCCTTCTCCAAGGGATCTTCCTGACCCAGGGATCGAACTCAGGTCTCCTGCATTGCAGGCAGATTCTTTACCGTGTGAGTCGCCAGGGAAGCCCTCTAATACTGTACTGTATACTTAAAGTTTCCTAAAAGAATAATAGGTCTTAAGTGCTGTCACCACACACACTACACACATCAAGAATGGTAACATGCGAAGGGATGGATATGTTTAATAGCTTAATTGTGGTAATCATTCAGTTCAGTTCAGTTCAGTCGCTCAGTCGTGTCCAACTCTTTGCAACCCCATGAATCAGCACGCCAGGCCTCCCTGTCCATCACCAACTCCCGGAGTTCACTCAGACTCAAGTCCATCGAGTCGGTGATGCCATGCAGCCATCTCATCCTCTGTAATCCCCTTCTCCTCCTGCCCCCAATCCCTCCCAGCATCAGAGTCTTTTCCAATGAGTCAGTTCTTTGCATGAGGTGGCCAAAGTACTGGAGTTTCAGCTTTGGCATCATTCCTTCCAAAGAACACCCAGGACTGATCTCCTTTAGAATGGACTGGTTGGATCTCCTTGAAGTCCAAAGGACTTTCAAGAGTCTTCTTCAACACCACAGTTCAAAAGTATCAATTCTTCGGTGCTGAGCTTTCTTCACAGTCCAACTCTCACATCCATACATGACTACGGGAAAAACCATAGCCTTGACTAGATGGACCTTTGTTGGCAAAGTAATGTCTCTGCTTTTCAATATGCTATCTAGTGGTAATCATTAGACATCTACTTATATCAAAACACTATACTGTACACCTTAAATATATACTTTTTTTTTTTTTTTTTTTGTCGATCATACCTCAGTGAAGTTGGGGGAGAAAGATGCTTCTGTGAGCTACCTGCAAGCAGATTTAAGATCAGTGTTGTTGCAGTAAATGAATGTGACCACCACACTGTAAAACTTGTGAATAGTGTTTAAACATATGTGTATGGAAGATATTTTTAATTCTAAAAAAAACACATTGAGGTTAACCTCTCTGCTTGATTCCTCACCAGGTACAGTATTATCTTGAACGTATAACCTTATTTCACTATTACTGTTTCCTAACTTTGAAGAAAAACAAGGCCAGCCTTACCCTTTTCACAGGCTGATGTGACAATCAGATGAGATTGTACAAGTGAAAGTGCTTTTCAATCTGGTCAGGACAATATGCATGAAAAAGATAGCTGCTATTTAAAGTCTGTGGGCTTTAACATCTTGAAGGCTTAACATGCACATCTTTCCCAGATTTTAAATAGGAAATAGGGGAATGGGAAGTGGAAAGAAAGATAAATTGGGCAGGGTAATTCAGGAAGGTCATGAAAAAAGGCTCTTGAGCATTAAAAATGAGGAGAAAGGTGATGGATATTAAATCTAGAATACAGAATAGAATTTCTTGTCCAAAGCAGTAACTCCAAAGGCAAATCGTTCTAGTTTCTTACTGACATAAAATCACCTCTTGGTCTCCCCCACTGGGTCTCCTACCAACTCCCCTCTGATTCTCCTTCCCCTCTCCTTTACCTAACCCCCACTCCCCACAAATAATTCTTAAGCTGCTCTTACTATCTTTCTCATCACCTTTCTGGTGCCTTGGATCCATATCCTCTAGGCAACTTGGAAAGGATCACCAGTCCTTAAACAGTCGAGGGAAAAAAGAATAGAATTATGTTCCAACAGGTTCCCAGGGCTCAGGCCTCTGGTTCATGCCTCCTTCCAACCTGAGATTCCAGCATCCATCATTCTTGACAGTTGCTTGCATGGGGAGGCCTCTTCCAAGTCTGTAAATCCCAGGTGCTGCTCCAACAGGGAGGGCAATTTGCCTGCAGCCTATCAACACATCTAGATGGCTATCTTGACGTAAACACCTGCAACACTGAAGGCGCGTCTACACGTAAATTAGATGTTACCCAGCCAGCCTAAAGGTGGTTATTGGAACAGTTCACCCCATCGTGTCCCCTTCTGCCTCACCACCACCACGCCAAGAATGCCACAGCCTGATTTTGTACTATCGCACATAAAATGATATACTAAAGGACAACACCAACCCTTCCAGGCCCCCTTGGTTGTCCTGAAACTTTGATTCTTGTAGATGTGGAAACAACTAAAGATGTTACCTTGCTCATTCTTCTATTCTAGGCAAATCTATCCATTCAGATAGTCTCAGGAAGGGGTTTGTCTAGGCCTTTCCCTAGAAATTACCATAGAAGGAGTTGTTGTAGTGTCCTTGGGTCGTCTGTTCTAGTGCTTTTCAACCTGACATTTTGGTGAAATTTCATGATTATGAGAACATGTGTATCAGTTGCTCAAGATCCATTTTCTCTTTTTTTCTGAAAACACCACCCTGATTTCACAGGGTGGAATTACCCGTGGGTGCAGTGCGTGTGTTCACTCAGTCGTATCTGACTCTTTGTGACCCCATGGACTGTGACCCGCCAGGCTCCTCTGTCCATGGAATTTCCCAGGCAAAAATACTGGAGTGGGTTGCCATTTCCTCCTCCAGGGGATCTTCCTGACCCAGGGATTGAACCTGTATCTCTTGCATCTCCTGCATGGGCAGGTGGATTCTTTATCAACTGCGCCACCCAGGAAATGGGTGCAGACTTGGTCTCAGTAAAGTCCTGCCCTGGTCTAACCAAGAGGTGGCTCCATGCCCCAGGCTAGCGGACTTTCTCTCCTGAGACTTAGTGGAGATTAGTGAGCCGGATGAGCCATGCTGGTAGAGCCCATTCCAGAGGGGCTCTTGGCACACTGGGCTTCTTCTCTGCCCCACACTTGCCCTGACCCACTCTGGACCCAGCCTTCCTGAACCTGGCCTCCAGTTTTTCCTCTGATCTTGGGAGCCACCTATGTCAGCCCCCAGAGTAATCCCCAGTCCCCAGGTGAGTTATCTTTGTGAGGTCCAGGTGCAGCTGGATGGGAGCTGGGTACACTCTTCTTGAGCCCGATAGCTGTACCGTCCCCTTAGGCAGCTTAAGCCCCTGGCCTCGCTCTGTGTTCTTGGAGCCTTGGGAAGCCATCCAGCTCTCAGGTGTGAATACACACACTTTTCAGATTTTCAGCCTTTGCTCATTGCCACGGCTGTTTCTACCTAGAGGTCGGGGTGACACCCACATAAACTCTGAGTCCCTTCTCTCCTGCCACCTGCCACTTTACCAGCAGGAGTCATCACAGGATGATAGTCTTAACCTTGGATCAGATTTTAGTGAGAGATTGTCTGACCTGGTTTTCTCATTCTCCAGATGAGGGAATGGAGGCCTAAGAAAGATCAGAGAGTTTGTCAAGATTAGAGTGATTCGTCTTTTTTGGAAAACTGAAGAAATGAATCAGGAATCCTGGAGAACACTGGCAGGTGGGTTTGAGTTATTTTGATGAAAGTCTCTAGCCCCAGTGGCCACAAGAGACAGCAGAATGGGTTCTTGGGATATTATGGCTTGGCTATCACCCAGGCCATACGTACTATGATAATTCAGGACATCTGTCCAGCATGGGATGGACATTTCCAGAGATACTTGTGTAATGTCTTTCCAAGTGTCTGTTAATAGAACAGGTTCTTTGGGAAACCAGGGAGGTGTGGTCAGATGGGGGTTGGAGGGTTGCCAGATGGTGAGACAGTGGGAGGGATTTACTTTGGATGGGGGAGAGAGATGAGAAAATCCCTGAAGTCCCCACAAACCTCCAGATTCTACAAATCTCACTAAGCTGGGACTCAACCCAGGCCAGGAGTTGTTTTGTTATTTGCTTATTTGATTTTCAGCTAGGGCATGCTGCCTCTGCCCAGGCCATTAGGGCCATCGAAGGTCACCATGGCCATCCTTCCACCTCTTCACTCCTGCAAAGCTGACCGAAGTCTTATCACAATGGGAAATACCCCAGGGAGGCAAATTCATTCCCTCTGGACCCCATGCTTTGGTTTCACATGCTTTAGATTAGGAAGTTCCTCCCAGTGTTACCCCTGGGTGTGGATTTCATTCTTCCCTTCTTTGCCGGTCATTTGTGAAAATGAAAATCATATTAACTAATTCATGGAACATTCACTGAGCCCTATGGTATAACACTGTGCTAAACTAAAGTGATATCGAGATGGACGAGTCAGAGTTCATATGTTCTTCAGCTCCAACTGTCCACTTGCTGCCTGGCCAGGATGCCAGGTTTCAGATTCAGGTCACTGGCCTACCCCCTGTCGCCCCTCCCCAGTCCAGGATTCAGTTACAGCCATGGCCCCTGCGGGGTTTGCTTTCATTGGGGGATTACCATCCCCCCAATTCCCTTTTTTTTTTGGGAGCTATTCTTTGGAGCTCAGTTAGTCCAGGTGTTGGTGGGCAGTGAGATGCCTTTGGAGTCTGAGACATTTTCCCCTCGTTTCTCACAATTGCTGATGAGAGATCACACTCCTTCCATTTATGAGTTTGCTGCTCATTGAAATGTAAATCTTTCTAAAGAGAGGATTCAGATATGCTCTGATCAGTTGCAACTGATGTCTATATAATTGGTGATGAAATAAGATGTTTTCTTATTTTCCTATAATTAAAAAGTTACCCCTGATCACTAGAGAAAAACTGGAATATAGAGAAAATGCATAAATAAAGAAACAAAAATCACCCATATTCTTAAAACCCAGAGACAACTGTGGTTGAAGTTTTGTTCTAGTTTCTAGCAGGCATATTGCTTAGCTTACTGAGAAGATAAAAGCAAAATCTCTTAGCAAGGTGTCAGGCCAGTTACTAGCTTTGTGTACTTCTACAAATGACCAAAATTTTTTTTGCCTCAGTTACCTCATCTGTAAAATGGGGATAATTGCGGTGGCTATGCTATAAGGCTGTGATGAAGATTTAGTGAGTTGATATATGTAAAGTACTTAGAGTACTGCCTGGTATAGAGAAAGTGTTCAAAAAATGATAATTGTTAGTAGTATTATTATTATGACTGTTGGGCTTCCCAGGAGGTGCTAGTGGTAGAGAACCCACAGGGGTTTGATCCCTGGGTCAGGAAAATACCCTGAAGAAGGGCACAGCAACCCACTCCAGTATTCTTGCCTGGAGAAACCTATGGACAGAGGAGCCTGGTGGGCTATGGTCCATAGGGTCACAAAGAGTGGGACACGACTGAAGCAACAGCATGCATTATGGACGTTTTGGTTTAGTAACTCACGCATAGCTAAGCCCCCCTGGGTTGCCTTCATGGTTGTTGTTCTGTGCTCTCTGGAGCCCAGTTCTTGTGGTCCCCAGTCCTATCCAATGCCAGCTCGTAAATCATTGCTGAGCGAAGTAGACTGTTACAGAATATCTAGGGAAATGATGGAGGTGTTTACATCACACTCCGCAGCAAATTCTGCCCCTTTCTGTAGACGTTAAACATCTGTGAGCTTTCTCCAAAGTTTAATCCTGGTGGAAATGGTCCCATTTTCTCATCTCTCTCTTTCCCGAGAAACTCATCTTCAGCCTCTCCAGCCACCTGGCACTTAATCCTCCCACCACCCCCTCAAAGTCTCACCAGCTTACAAAGCTAGCAGCTGCAGTCAATAGAACTGAAGAGCCAAATCCTGACCAAGCACACCCCCGGGGCCTCATTTCATCCAACCCCGTGTGGGTCAACTTACACACATGGATACACTTAGACCAAAGTGTCTAGGTAGACCCCAAACAGGAGTCTTCCTTACACTGTTTGGTGTCTTTTTTTTTTTTTTTGTCTTTTCACTTGCTAAAGTATTGTTAGCACTTCCTATTACATTATGGTACATCCATGGGGCAAAAGATTAGATGGTCATTAAAAATATTCTTAGAAGTTCTTTTATGCAGGTTGCTTGTTGTTTTTTTTTTTTTTTAAATAGGGAGGAGGCTGGAGGCTGCAGGAGTCAGAGGTATGAGGCTAGCCAATAAGGCTGCCAGCAAGTGAGGTTCTGTGCCCACGTTCACAGACTTCTTGCTTGCTTGCTCACTCTCTCAGTTGCTTCAGTCATGTCTAACTCTTTGCGACCCTATGGACAGCTCCTCTGTCCATGGTGATTCTCCAGGCAAGAATACTGGAGTGGGTTGCCATGCCCTCCCCCAGGGGATCTTCCTGATCCAAGGATCGAACCCATGTCTCTTTATGTCTCCTGCACTGGCAGGCAGGTTCTTTACCACTAGAGCCACCGGGGAAGCCCTGTAAGCTGGCTTAATCACACCTGCTTCGTCATCATTAATCCCTTCCTGAATGCACTCAAGACCATGGATTGGAACATGTTTTTGTAGCTTTCTGTCAACTTCTCTTCCTTATCCTCTGCCTGTCTTTCCTCTTCTACCCACCCTTAAAAATGGCAGTCCTCAGGATTCTCCCTGGGCTGTCTTTCATCTCCTGTCTGTGCGGTCCCCCAGGGCACCTTCCCTATCACAGAGCCTTCAGTCATCATTCACTCGCCTAGGATCTTTTCCCTCAGCCCCAAATCTCTGCATTGGGTCCTGACCTCTCTACTTGGCTTTCTCCCAGACCCCAGTCAATGTATTCAAAGTGGAATTCATCATTTCTGCCCCAAACTTGCCCCCTGTCTGGTTCTCTGTTTCAGTCCATGCCATTCTGTTCGCCTACTCCTCAAGCTAGAGACCATCTGCGTCTTCTCTTTCCGCTTTCCTCCCGTGTCCCATCATTGTAGTCAGTGTTTCCTAAATTTTTTGTAATCAATCCAAACTACTACTCTGTACTCCAAATTGTGTTCATATTCTGTCTTTAATATCAAAATGCTTAGAAAAAATGAAGCATGGTAGATGGCAGCGGTTTTTGTCTGTTGGTGTGTTTTTAGTATCAGTGATGGAGTTGCTGTTGATTGCTGCTGAAACCCAGACTCTTTCCTTTTTTCTAACAGAATTCAGTTTTGTTCAGATTTTCACTTCATCTCCTGCTTCAGAGGGCAATTCCAAATAGTCTAAGGCACCAATTCTCCAAGTCCCTGAGACCCTTCCAGGGGGTCTGGAAGGTCAAACCTATTTTTATGCTAAGCCATTATTGGCCTTTTCACTCTCATTCTTTTATGGGTATACACTAGACTTTTCCAGAGGCTGTCAT
This sequence comes from Bubalus kerabau, assembly GCF_029407905.1. Lineage (NCBI taxonomy): Eukaryota > Metazoa > Chordata > Mammalia > Artiodactyla > Bovidae > Bubalus > Bubalus kerabau. The sequence goes on from NC_073626.1 coordinate 158,823,518, forward strand.
GTGATACTGCAATAGATTGAATGCAGAAGCAGATATGAGAACTCAGCTGTCTTCTATTAACTAGAAATTAAAGGGATTTGCAAAAATGTGGAACACTGCCACACTTCTCACTAAGCTTTAACAAGAATTTTTTAAAAAATAACAAATATGTTATGTTCACATGTAATGAGTTTATTATTATTGTTTTAAAATAAGCTGACAAATGTTTTAAAAACTTTCCAGTGTTAATTTATAATACAATACGCATCAATACCTTCAATCCACCTAAACACAAGTTCTCTGGTGACCAGTTTAAGAATATTAAAGGGGACCCAAGTGGAAAAAAATTTGAGAACCAGTGTTCTAACTTGGTGACAGCTATTGGTTATGTAAGTGACCCAAATTAACCCAATCAGATTAGATCATGGAAAGATTTATATTCCATGTCTGGGGCAGCGATTTCTCTGCTTCCTCTTGTTGGGTGTGAAAATTTTTAGTCTCCGTTGCCACTAGTAGGGTGTTGCAAGGATGCTGACGTGACCTTGTCTGAAGCCCCGCTCTGCTCTTCCTGTGATATGAGAAGGTAAATCTCCATACTGCTGGATCCAGTTTGAGGTGTATTCTCCATTATTTACCTCTGAAAGCCTGTTCACTGATATAGCACTTACCAATGATCCCAATTCTACATCCAGTTCTGGTGTGTGTGTGCGTGTCTTTCTTCCAATACCACCAATTAACCAAATTCTGATACTATCTGGAGAATTAATAGTATCACATCCCACAGGTTAAGGATTCACTCCCACAAAACCGTCCTCCTTGGAGCACTCCCCACGCCTACTTCAGATGCCAGTGTACCTGTGCTTCTGACTGATGGGCTATGATTGAAGGTTCCAGTGGCTCCTCCCTCAGTTCAGTTAATTTGCTAGGGTGACTCACAGAACTCAGAGAAACATTTTACTTACTAGATCACTGGTTTCTTACAAAAAATACCAGGAGTAGCCAGGTGGAGAACGTGCACAGGGCAAGGTGTGGGGAAGTGACTTGGAGCTTCCATGTCCTTTCCTTGTGGTCCTCTCCCTGCAGCAACACATGTTCACCAACCTCAAAGCTCTCTGAATGCTGTTCTTCTGAGCTTCTATGGAGGCTTCATTATGTAGGCGTGATTGATTACATCATTGACCATTGGTGAGTGATTCAACTTCCAGCCTCTCTCAATTCCCCTGAGGCCAAGGAGGTGGGACTAAAAGTTTCAACCTTGTAATCACACTTGGCTCTCCAGGCAACCCACCCCCATGCTTGAGTGCTGTCCAGAAGTCACTGAAGACATCTTTATGGCTTTTATCTCTTGGGAAATGTCAAGGGTTTAGGGGGTCTGTGCCAGAAACATGGACAAATACAAAATATATATTTATTATCAGAAATCACAATGTCAGAGTTAGAAAATGAGGAGTTGGCACCCTCTCCTCCCTCTCCACCATTGGTCCTAAACTTTGGAAGATGTCTTACTGTCCTGTATAATCTATAAAGAGTTTCCCAGGTGGTGCTAGTGGTAAAGAACCCATCTGTCAATGCAGGAGACGTAAGAGACACAGGTTCCTGGATCGGGAAGATCCCTGGAGGAGGGCATGCAACTCACTCCAATATTCTTCCCTGGAGAATCCCCATGGACAGAGGAGCCTGGTGGGTGATAGTACGTGGGGGTCACAAAGAGTCGGACACGACTGAAGCCACTTAGCATGCACATATAACCTATAAACTGTCGTATTAGATGAACACAGAGGTTTCTCCAAATGTGAGAAACCATCTAGAAGGAAGAAGGTGCTGAGAAGGATGGGACAGCAGAGAATTGAAGCTGTACAGCATAGGAGGTTCACTGCACACAGATGTTCCAGTGCACAGGGAGAGACAGGTCAGAAGTAGGGATGCCGCAGAAATCGCAGATTTGGTGTGTCCTTTGAGAGCCAGACTCCTCAAAGCTGCATCCCTTCCCCTTCCCCACTCCGAGTCCCCACCCCTCCCTCCCCTAGCTCTCTTCTTTGTAAACCACACTGTCAACATCTGTTTGGCTGAACTGACTCGGGGTGACAGCTGTGGAAGTTTACTCCATCACCTGGCGAGGGGTGGACTAAACCTCACAGCCCTGGGACAGAGGCGTGTTTTCTACCCCCAGCATCCACACTGCCAAGCTGAGAACAAAGAGGCATGGGTGGGGCAAGAGCCTCCCGTGGCAGCTTGGTGACTGTCCCTGGTACCTTTTCCTTCTGTTGGCAGTTGCGCTAGTCTCTATGTTGTCGCTTTATTCAGGACCTTCAAAGGATCTTGCAGATAAATTTGGGTGCAATGGGTGGGATGCAAACACGGTAGAGACATTGCTTCCTTACCTTTGAAAAGAGCATTCTTGCCTGTTTAAAATTAGCTTGGTGTCATGGGGCAATAACTGATACCTTTCTTTCTTTTTTCTTCTGGTTTACAGCTTTTTTGAACTTTTTATTTTATATTGGAGTATATCCAGTTAGCAATGTTGTGAGAAGGCAATGGCACCCCACTCCAGTACTGTTGCCTGGAAAATCCCACGGACGGAGGAGCCTGGTAGGCTGCAGTCCATGGGGTCGCTAAGAGTCAGACACAACTGAGCGACTTCACTTTCACTTTTCACTTTCATGTGTTGGAGAAGGAAATGGCAACCCACTCCAGTGTTCTTGCCTGGAGAATCCCAGGACGGGGGAGCCTGGTGAGGTGCCGTCTATGGGGTCGCACAGAGTCGGAAACGACTGAAGCGACTTAGCAGCAGCAGCAGTGTTGTGATAGTCTCAGGTGGACAGCAAAAGGACTCAGCCACACATATAAATGTATCCATCCATTCTCCCCCAAACTCCCCTCCGATCTAGGGTGCCACATAACACTGAGCAGAGTTCCCTGTGCTATGCAGTAGGACCTTGTTGGTTATCCATATTTTAAATATGGCAGTGTGTGCATGTCCATCCCAAACTTCCTAACTGTCCCTTCTCCCCATTCTTCCCCTCTGACAGCTGGAAGTACATGTGTTAGTTGCTCAGTTGTGTGCAACTCTTTGCCACCCCATGAACAGTAGCCCACCAAGCTCCTCTGTCCATGGAATTCTTCAGATGAGAATACTGGAGTGGGTAGCCATTCTCCTTCTCCAAGGGATCTTCCCAATCCAAGGATCGAACCCGGGTCTCTGCATTGCAGGCAGATTCTTTACCGTCTGAGCTACCAGGGAAGCCCATAAATTCATTCTCTAAGCCTGTAAATCTGTTTCTGTTTTGTAAATAAATTCATTTGTATCATGTCTTTTTAGATTCCTTTCTTAACAGGACACTTTTTAGCCACAGCAGATATTTCCTGGCAGTGTAGGAGTGACTATCTGCAGATTTACAGGTATTTCTTGGGTTGGAAATCTCAAAGTGAAGTTGTAGAGAAGCTGAAAAACATTTGTTTGACTTACATCTTTTTGGTGGGCAGCAGAGTGGGAAAGGAAGCAGAAAAAGAGCTTGGGGGCCCAAAAGGACAAACTGGACTTTTCTCTAATAAGTTGCAAGTAGGATACTAAAAGTCTTTCTTGTTACAAAGAGATTAAAGCTGGATAGAAAGAAGCTCCTTGAACTTTTTTTTTGGTTACAAAATAAAAAACTGCTAGGAAGGCACAAAGCACACTAGAGTTGGGATAAGCCCTGGGGAGACTTTATGTCCAAGTTAGGATAATCAAAAAGAGTTTAATTTACTCAATTCTGGAGTAAAACCAAAGCTGCATTCAGCAATATTTGAAGCCAGTGAAAGGTCAGCGAATGAGATGCCCAGTTGTGTTTAAATGTTTGCTTCTATTTATTCATGTCTTACTTTGTATTCTAAATCACATGCTTTCTTTTTTAACTAAAAAAAAAAAAAAGATAATCATCATGCCTAATTGTTTTATCATAGCTTTTAATTTTTAAAAAGCACAAGGAATGAAAAAAGCATTTCCTAATCTTCAGTATTTACTTTTTTACTCTCAGGGGTCCTCAAAGCCAAAGACAGTGTCTGCTAGTGAATTAGAATAAAGCCACAGGATAATTACTTTCTGGGCTACCAACGCAACATGAGTTGCTTTCCGTTGTGAGAATGCTGAAAAGTTGCCACAAAATTAAACCAATTAGGATAATAAGGGGAGAAGGAGAAGATTAAATTTATTTCCATCTGATTTAACTTATTAATTTCTCAGGGGAGAAAGATTCCCTGCCGTTAACCTCTAGGTTTTAACCCATGAACCCCTTTTGTTCTCAAGATGTACTTGGGATTTAATTCATACCCCAAAGCCTGGGCCCTTTCAGTTGACTCAAATGGCTCTGGTTTTGTTTTTTTTTCCTTTTTGGTTGTGCCCCACAGCATATAGGAACTTCGTTCCCCAACCAGGGATTGAACCTGTGTCTTCTGCAGTGGGAGTGCAGAGTCTTAACCACTGGACCACTAGGGAATTCCCCCTCTGATCTTTAGGAAGTAGGTTTGAGGAATGAAGAGTCATTGAACAAATCAGTCAGTCAACAGATTTGTTTTGGAGCTCCTACTGTGTGCCAAGCATGTTTTACAGTCTGGATACTCAGCATGAACAAGTCAGAACTCCTGACCTCCATGGTCTTACACTCTAATGGGGGAAAACACATAATAAACCCACAATAAAGCAATAAAGTAACTGATGAGAGCTACAAAAAGATAGAATAGGGAAATATGATAGCAAGTCACTTCCAGAAGCTAGGACAGCAAGTGAAAAGGTCCTGGGGCATGGAGACACTTGATGTGTTTGAAGAACACATGTGATGTGAAGAAAGAAGTCCTGCATGACCGAGAGCTCAGGGAAGAAAGAATGCAGTGTTATAGACATCTCTTCCTTTACTACTTCACTGTGTAACTTTACTACTTCTTTGTGCCCTGTGCAGCTAAAACCTTCCAAACTGTTCTCTGTCTGGAGCAGGGAAGCTTACTGTAAAGACAAACACCTGGGAGGGATTTGTTGAATCTCATGCCAGCTCCTACTGTTGGTGCTAGCCAAAAGCTAGAGAAACTGGTGTCTTCCTTCTTTGTTCCTTGAGGGCAGTGGTCCCCAACCTTTTTGGCACCAGGGACCGGTTTTGTGGAAGACAGTTTTTCCAGGGATGTGGCAAGTGTGGGTTAGGGGATGGGTTAGGGTTAGGGTTAAGGTTCAGGCAGTAACGTGAGCAATGGGGAATGACGAAGCGGAGCAGCAGATGAAACTTCATCTGCTTGCCCACTGCTCACCTCCTGTGTGCAGACCAGCACGGGTCCTTGGCCCAGGGTTTGGGGACCCTTTCCTTAGGGAATACAGTTTTCTCATTAGGTTTAGGCTTTGGTTCAACCGTAATTACATTGTTAGGGATGGTCAGTTCTAAATAGGCTCTCCCATTTCTAGTTGCCAAGAGTGAAAACCACTCCAACTAGTACAGGCTGAAAAGGATTTTTTAAGAAATATAGAGATTGGGGCTTCCCTGGTGGTTCAGTGGTAAAGCATCTGGCTTCAATGCAAGAGACATAGAAGAGACAGGTTTGATCTCTGGATAGGGAAGCTGCCTTGGAGAAGAAATGGCAACCCACTCCAATATTCTTGCCTGGGCAATCCCATGGACAGAGGAGCCTGGCAGGCTATAGTCCATGGGGTCTCAAAGAGTTGGACACAACTGAGCATGCACAGATGCAGGGCATGCATAGATATATCACGGACCAAGCAGAATGGCTGAAGAAAAAGATTCTAGGCTGAGCTTTCAGGAATGACGCCTAAACCACACTGCAGAATTGCACCCCCATGGGAACTGTTGCCTCTTCTGTGGTTAGAAAGTTAGCATCACCACAGCCGGCTGCTCTCACCCCTCCCCTGCCTTTGCTCCAGTCTGCTGCAGTTGAATATACATCCCACACGGATCCTCTCTTCCCTCATAATTTGATTTCATATCAAAGTCTTAAATGAGTGTATATGGTTAATTGGTCCCAAGCTGCAGCCCCAACCTTAGTTGCTTGGGCATCTGAGAAATGTAATTTCTGGGTTTTTAGCCTCTACAGTGGAGGAAGGTCAGCTAGAAGCTGGCATGGTTACTAGGAAGGTAATCTACTGAAACTACCACCCGGCTCAGCTTGGGTTGATGCCATCTGCATTCCAGAATTTGGGGCTCATTCTGGTGACTCCAGCAATTTTCTCTCCTGCACACAAGCCTGGGTCAGCTGTAAAACCACAAGCAATTTTCCTTTTCAGATCCTGCATTCAGGGCTGTGTGCCCCTAGGCAAGATATGATCCGGGGCTGGGCTGGTTTAGCCTGACATGGATTTGGAGGTGCTTGGGGGTAAAGCTCATCCAAAGAGTGACATTTAGACTCTGAGCCCAAAGAGTGGGTAAGTCATGGTTATTTTTGCTCATTTTTACAGCTGCAATATCAGCATAGAAGTTGGCATGTAGTAGGCACCCAATTAATATTTATTGAGTAAATAAATGAAAGAAAATAGAGTGAGGAATGGTTAGGCATTAAATGCTAAGCAAATTCATTTGAGTCTCTGTGTGTTTAACAAATGCTAGTGATGCTTGATATGTGCCAGGCACTGTTCTAAGTGCTTCACAAATATTAACTTCTTTAATTCTCATAACTACTCTATGAGATATGCACTATTCTTAATCCCATTCTAAAGCTTAGATACAGAGAAGTTCTGTTACTTGCCCAGGGTTGTAGAGATAAGAAGCGGTGGGGCCAGGGACTGGTTGCCCCAAATATCTTCTGTTGTTTTAAGACTTATCTGTTATTGATTTGGCCCCTATATATAGTTCTACACGCCTGCATGTGATAATATGAAAGTAAACATTTGCGATAAGTACATACATACAAGGGTTTGTTGCTGTTAAAACATTGAAATCCACCTGTCTTTATTCTCTCTTTATACTGCCTCCCAGGCCCTTTCATTCTCCTCTGGGCTGGGCCTACTCAGGTCTCCCTCCCTTTGTCCCTCCTCCATTCCTGTACTGAATTGCATTTTGGTGTTATTTCAGCTCCCATCGAGTCAGGTGGGCCCTTGGGTCTCCTGCTGAGCTATATAGGAGTCTATTCCTGCTTGAACGAACCCCAACACGGTGGTAGGTCCTAGAGTGGAACCCACTGTCCCCTTGGTTCGGTCCAGAGTCAGAGACTCCTGACTGACTTGATTACTGTGGCATCCTTGAGCTCTGTGGCCTCTTCTGGAAACGCTGTGGAGGCCGTAGCCCCAGCACACAGCATCCTGCCTCCGCACCGGCCATGGGGTCCATCTGCCAACCTCCTCCTTGCCTGGTTTATTTTAGGTTAATGGATGTCTTGGAAAGACGGAGCTGCAGTGTTGTCAAAACTCGCCTGGCCCAGGAGAGCAGGGTATTTGCAAATGCTTTGGAGAGCTGGCTCTTCTTACTGGGGCAGTGCGGATTGTTTGCAAAACACCCAGATACTCTGCTAGCATTTTTCCTGAGAGCATGGGGGTGTGGCAGAGAGTGTTCTCTTTGTCAGTACAAACAACAGGGTCAGGGGTGTGGGCATAGGGAGGAAGGGTGTGCTGTTCAGAATTTATCCCATCCATCCCCTGCTTCTGAGCAGTTGGCTCTTCCCAAGCTTAGATAGAGCTCTTGAGGCACCTTGTTTCCACGAAGGCACCTGGCCATGGGGAAGTCCTCCTGGTGTCTACCTATAGGCCCTCCTGCTTCAGGACTACCCTCTGTTTTCCATGGAAAGTCTAACCCAATGTGCTTCAGATACCCACGCAAAGCCACCCATTTTCACTGCTCCTGACAAAGACTTTCCAACACTGTGGGGGGCGGGGAGGGGGGAGGGCATCAAGGCTCCCTGTGCCCAAGTAGCAAGAGCATCTCTGTGGCTTCACTGCAGGCCCCGCGGGTTCTGAGCCCTTTAGCTCTTGACCTTCCACTCTCTGAGTCATAGGACCCTGCTTCATCTTGTTGGAGCATATTTTTTCCCTTGAGTTTTTTTTTTTTCCCCTCCCTTTAGTGTTTACATGAACTGGTTGAACCCATCACGTGGTGAATCTGTGTTTATATTTGCAGAAGCGCTGCCTAGGGAAGTTCTGTTTGTATAGAGGTCACCCTATCCCTGGGGCTTGGCAGCAGCTCTGCACTGGGTTTCAGCAGTAGTAACTGAGCTCACAGCAGGCACCACCCTCCCCCCTTTTCACTTTTCTCTTTACCCCAGGACAAAGGATCCTGGTCCCAGAGGCTCCATGCCTTGAAGTAGAGGAAGAGGAGGCAGCTGCAGGGGAGAGTGGGGCCACCTCCCTCCCTTCTCATTCTCAACTCGACCCAGAGTTTTCCCAGTCTTGTCTGTCTCCTTCCTTAGAACTTAATTGTCCTCCATGGTTTTAGAGGTAGACTTGAGTCGGTGGAGTAGATGGTAGAGTCTAAAGATGGGTTGTTCTCTTGCCAACCAACTGGGCTGACGATGTAGTCAGCATTCGAGGATGGTTGAGACCATGGACTTGGGAGTCAGACAGAAGTTGGCTGGGATCGTGCCTTTGCCAGTTGCTAGTTGTGTGGCCTTGGACAATACCTCTAAAGCTGTTTCATCATCTTAAATGACTGTAATAGTCCTTCTTCCTGAAGATTGTCAGGAGGATTAATTTAGGGCATGCATACAAAATGTTTTTAATTATGATAATGACTATAACAGCAGTGAGAACTGGCAACTTTCCTTCATGCCCATTTTCCTCCTCTATTAGAGCAGTGTTTCCCAAGTTTTCTCATTATTACTCCCCTATGTGGCCTTTTTGGGCTTCTCAGGTGGGGCTAGTGGTAAAGAACCTGCCTGCCAATGCAGGAGATGGAAGAGATGCATGTTTGATACCTGGGTTGGGAAGATGCCCCGGAGGAGGGCATGGCAACCCTCTCCAATATTCTTGCCTGGAGAATCCCACAGACTGAGAAGCCTGACGGACTACAGTCCAAAGGGTTGCAAAGAGTCGGATGTGACCGAAACAACTTAGCATACATGCATGCAAGTAGTCTTTCTAAGCACTGGTTTTTTCATCATTTCTTCTCCTTTGCTGTATACTCTGTATATTTCCATATACTTTAACCTTTTGAAGGCCCAAATCATTGTAATATCTAAGATATTTTAAATGCCCCTAAGAACTAATGTTCACAGTGATACATCCCTGGTTGAGAATGCATGTAATAGAGATTCTGCTATCTGGAGGGTCATGGAGGTTATTATTAAAGTTTTTTGACTTGATGGAGAAACACATATATCCCAGTGTAGCCATTTTGTGGACATGGCTGTCCATGGGAGAGAGCCCCTAAGAAACCAAATGCTTGTTGCACAACTGTGGGTACCCATTGACCATAAGGGTAGAGCTAGAGATCTTATCCATTGTGCTTTGTATAGTACCCTTTCTCCTCCTCTCCTGTACTTAATGTTTGCCTTTAGGACAGCTCTGCCTGATAGGAGAACTGGAGGATCCATATTCACTGCTTGAGGGACCGGACCCCATTTTTCTACAGTCTTTGAGACTCAATGATGACCGACACATGGATGTTGACCGCATAGCCTCATCTATAGCTGTACATGCGTGTGTGTGTGCTCGGTTGCTATAGTTGTGTCTGACTCTTTGAGACACAGTGGACTGTAGTCCGCCAGGCGCTTCTGTAGGCAAGAGTACTGGAGTGGGTTGCCATGCCCTCCTGCAGGGGATCTTCCTGACCCAGGGATTGAACCTGAGTCTTCTGCATTGCAGGCGGATTCTTAACCGCAGAGCTACCAGGGAAGCCCCCATAGCCGTATATGAGACTGTAAACCATAGGAATGATTTAGCGAGCTGGCATCTCTTTGTATGCAAAGGAGAGAAAGGTTCCTGAAGAAGAATAGCATTTAGGACACAGAGACCTGAAGAAGTGGTGTTTAAAGGCCACGTGAGTAACCTGCATGCAGAGGGGTCCACTTAGGGGTGAGGCAAAGCCGCTTTTCTACTTGTGTAGACCAGGCCCTGCACAAGGGGGTGTTACGCTGTTACGTGAATGGTGCTCCCTGGAGTTGCACAATATATGGCAGACCTGCACAGATGAGCTCTTTCTTGTGAAAGCCTAACGGTTAGATGCTGTCCCTTGGGAGCTGAAAGACAGACTCCATGTTCATAGTTCCCTCAAAGTCTAATGGTCTAAATGACCATTTCCTTTTGAGTTTTCTCTAATTCTTCAACAAAGCCATGCGCATATAATTGCAGTGTGGAGTGCTATTGTGGTGGCCAAGAAAGAGGAGAGAGATGTGTTGTCCCATCTTGATTCGCCCGGGGTTCCAGTACAAGACGGATAATGACGTCCTGGATGGAATGTGGTTCCAGATCCGTAGGGTGACCAGAGGTAAAGCTGGTGGCAGAATATCCTGAAAGGATATATGCACAAAATAATGTTTGATCCTGCAAATACCTACCTAGGTCAAGCTCTCCTGAGAAGGGAGGCAGAGTTGGGGTAAGCCCTGAGTTATGGTCCTCTGCTGAGGGCTTGCTATATGCTGGACAGGCTGAGAAGTGCTTAGATTTATATCCTTGGTCCAGAGCGTGGGTGATGATGATACCTAGTATTTAGCTTCTAGATTAAAAACATTTTTTCCCCCCATTCTAGCTTGGCAGTGTGAGTCTTGGTACCTTCTAGCTCTGACATCTTAGAGAATCTGCCTGAGAGAATGTTCAGTCAATTCTGCTTCAAGTGGATACATTCGTTAACATCTTTCCTGAAAAACAAATGTTGCTTATGAGGAACAGGAGCTTGATGTCTGAGAAGGACAAAGGCAGAGAAAAGGAGACTTGGGAGCACGGAACACAAATGCTTACATCTTTGGCTCTGCCTAGAGCAGAAGCATTCTTAAGCTTTTCCTCCAACATCACCACCCTAAGCTTTTAACCTTTCTGGTTCCAACTGTTTGGATGTTGTTGCTCTTTCCTTATTTCTTGGCCAGTTGTCCCTTTCCTGAGAATTTCCCTAGAGACTTGATGTTCTGTTCTGCAGCACGCTTTGCCACCTGCTGCAGGGGAAATAATCCTCACTCTAAAGCGAGATGCATTTGGCATTGTTTATGGGAGAGGATGGAGGGCTTACAGGCTGGTGGTGCGAAGGTAAACATGGAGTAACACAGATAAGCCTAGGGCTAGATTCAAAACACTGTGGTTGCAATCCTGGCTCCGGCTTGAACTTTGGAGAAACCATTTAGGCTGACTAAACCTGGACGCCTTCATCTCAGAAGGAGAAATTTTTGAGATGAGCTTTGAGGTTCTTTTTTCCAACTACTGGTATGTTATGACTTAAAAGAAATTCTGTTGAAAGAATCACCAACTCCTTCTCCCCGCAGTGTTGAGCCTCCCCAACCACTTAGGGCTTGAAACGACATCTTTCTAAATGGGGCTGTTAGTGGCTCTGAAAGCTGGAGGATGATATTGGCTTTTCTCTTCAGCTTTGGCTTCGGCTTTTTATGAGACCTATACTATCCACTTCACCCCTCATCTCCCACTCCCTGCTTCATCCTTAGTCAGGAGGGCACTTCCCCTGAGCAGCTGGATGAGGGGCCTGAGAACTCAGACACAGAAGGCAGAAGCCAAGTTGGGAACAGGCCTTCCAAAGAAAGGAGGTGGAGAAGACCGATTATTGCTGGTATCAGTCAGTTCCCCAAATTGCCAATGATAACTGAGTAACTGTGAAATATTCTCCTTTCCCTTCTCATCCTAGGCCTTTAGGCAACTAATCTTGCAAGAAGAACCTCTTTTCTTCCAAACTGTGATCACTCCCATTTTTATTTTTATTTTTTAATTTTATTTTTTGGCTGCACCACGCAACTTGTGGGATCTTAGTTCTCTGACCAGGGATTGAACCCAGACCCATAGCAATGAAAGTACTGAGTCTTAACCACTGGACCACCACGGAACTGCCACCATCTTTATTCTTCCTTGAACTCTGTGGGTCATGGCAAAACTGTGTCAGGGCAACTGGTAGATTGCGCCATGAGGACCCCATAGAGCTGAGGTCCTTTGTACTTAGACTCAGCTGGTGACAGCCGACACCTCTCCGGAGACTGGAGAGAGGGGAGGGTCTGGCTGTTGGTGTTCCATCCCCGCTCTATGGATCAACCAGGGAGTTGAGCGGCAGGATGTTCAACTCTACAAGCTAAGGTTGGAAGCTTCTCTGTTCCTTCTCCCACATGGACCATCACCTCTCCAATAGTTATTCCCCCACAAAGCAGTAACTGCTTCTTAACCTAAGGAGCACCTCTTTTTGTTGTTAAATCAACACCCTTCTGCTTCAGACATCTCATCAAGCTCCTTTCTGGCATTTCTATCTAAAGAATAAGAGGGTAGAAACTAAGGACTTGTGAAACAGGAGACCCTCACCCTGGCTAAAAGTTATGTCTGCCAACAAGTCTTCAATTCCTGAGGAAAAGCAGTATTTTTAAGACTCCCTCTACGCCGCCTCCTTGGAACATGCCCAGTCTGTAAAAAGAGGAGAAAGAGAGAGCATGGATGTTTAGGAGGTGGGAAGGTATGTTCTAGGAAATGAGAATGCATATGAATTTAATTTACAGTGGAAAATAAGAATTGAAGAAAGGGTCCATTCTTCAGATACTAAATCCTCTTGGTAAGAGGAGCCACATTTTGTGCATCTCTTGGAACCCAGAAAGGAGTGAGCACAATCCATCCTGGACAGAAAGATCCAGGGAACTTTAATCCACTTTAGAATATAATCATCTTAATAGTCAGCATGATATCCTTCACAGCTTCAGCGTTCATTGGTTTCCTCTTATTTTGTTCAGACTGTAAAGCAATGGAGAAGACAGCGCCTTCCATATTGTGTTTGGAAGTAGCCTTTCATGAGCTTAAACACACAAACCAAAGATCTCCTTTGGTTTTATGCCCCCTTTTAAAATCACCTTGAACCCCTTCAACAACCAGTCCTCAAATTGGGCTCCATTCCATAAGAAGCCAGGATGGGAAGAATCTGTCACATGGAAAACTTCTTGTGATAAAATGATAGGAACAAGAAGATATCACAGGACTGAGAAAGAATTGGTTGTGAATTGGTTGACTGTTGTTCAGTTGCTCAGTCATGTCCAACCTTTGTGACCCCATAGACTGAAGCCCGCCAGGCTCCTCTGTCCATGGGATTTCTCAGGCAAGAATAATGGAGTGGGTTGCCATTTCATCCTTCAGGGAGTCTTCCTGACCCAGAGATCAACCTGGGTCTCCTGCATTCCAGGCAGATTCTTCACCATCTGAGCCACCAGTGGAGACTGAATTGGATGATAGTTACATGTATTGTCGAAAAAACTGAAAGAAATATACCTCAAGTACTACCCATGATGAAATTATGAAAAACATTTTTCTCTTTTCCAAAGGTTTCAAAATGTATCTTTTGCAGTGTATGTATCAGTTGGAGGGGGCCTTGGGTTGTATCAGTTATTCAGCCTGGTCATTGGCTGCCTTCTGGATTTAAGAAAACTGGGTGGAATCCAGGTATCTTTCCAGAGGATCTATGGAAGGTTTTCTTCCAAGATTTGGTACTTATGTCCCTCATCTCTGATTTTTCCTGGAGCAACCTGAGCGCATGCACGCACGCACACACACACACACACACCCTTCTACCGCAAGCTGTATGCACAGAAGGCATTGGAGTGTTTCTGGGAGAGGCATCTGTACAGACGCTGTTTCAAGCCAGCCAGCTGGCCCCCACCTTCTCTCCAGCCACTTGAGATGGTGGGAACTCAGCGGTTGCTGAGTTGGACGTGGGAGAATTGCAGAATCCACTGGTGAATTGCTCCTTTGTTCTCCTCCTAATCGTCTAATCCTGGGGAGTAGAGAAAGGGGTTTTCCTGGGACTTGGGACTCAGCTCTCCAAATCTGTCTGTCTCTGACCCCACCCTGAGGCTTGGGATGGGGAAGGGCAGGTGGGAAGACACCAAGGAGAGGGCGGTGTCAATGTTGTGAGACTTTGATCAATGCTCCCTCCAATTACCTTTATCAAGGGTCTGGAGTTACACTGACCTCATGTCAGGACCCCTGCCTTTCCTGGGTCTGGGCCAGAGCACTATCTCAGAAGGTTGTCTGTGACCCCCTTCCTGCCTCACGTGCCCTCCAACCCACAGCCGGGAGGTGGCCGAAATCCAGGGATCCAGAGCATGCCTTTCATCTGAATGTTAAGATCTAAAATTCTTACTTCCTGGCCAATCACTATTCCAATAATCAACTTATCCCATGGTCTATACACATGATAAGTGCTCATTTTCTTGTACTTACCTGGTTAGAGCCCTGGGCAAGAAGGCCAGATTCATGGTCTAGTTTCTTGTAAAAACCGTTTAGCTTTGTTCAGGTCTGTGGCCTCAACTGTGGCTCCCTGAAGCTTGGCAATGACTTTTGTTAATATGTGCGGCCAGCTGCAATGATAACAATAGCTAAATGTTTATTGAGTGCTTGACACTGTGTGGAGAGCGTTACATGTATTAACTCATTCAGTTCTCATCTCAACTCCACGAGTGGGTTCTGCTATCAGCTCCGTTTTGCGGGTGAGGAAGCTGGGGCACAGAGGGAAGGAACTCGCCCAGGGTTCCTCGGCTCAAAAGCAGCAGAACCTCGCACTGAACATGAACCCCGTGTCCCCAGAGTCCACGCTTACCCCTGGGCTGTTAGGAGCATGGATGACTCAGGGGACCCACCCTGACACCCAGAAAGCAGTCGTCCCCTACTGGCGAGGCTGACATACGCGGGCACCACATCTTTCATTTGTGCGCCCCCAGTTAACCACCATGGTGTCAGACAGCTCAGTGAGCAAGTTAGGTTGAACTGAATGAATGGGTCGCCCAGCTATTTAATATCTGTCTGAGGGACTTCCCTGGTGGTCCAGTGGTTAAGCTAATCACTAATGCAGCTAAGCTAATGCAGGGGATATGGATTTGGTCCCTGGTCTGAGGAGATTCCACATCCCATGTGCCACAAACCCACGTGCCACAACTACTGAAACCTTGAACCCGAGCTCCACTGCGAGAGAAACCACTGCAGTGAGAAGCCTGTGCGCTACAATGAAGGGTAGCCCCCACTTGCTGTACCTAGAGAAAGCCCGTGTGCAGCAGTGAAGACCGAGCACAGCCGAAAATAAATAAATAAATACATAAAAATTAAAAAAAAAAATCTGAGTTGGGGACAGTGCACTTTCCATTCCCATAGGGGCAGATGTGTCTGATACACATTGCACAAAAGAAGCCTTTTTGGATGAAGCAGAACATGAGGTTGTGTTCTGTTTGCTGTTTTTCGTATTCTTCTCTAATATCTACCCCTTCCCTCTCACTTTCCACACACATACGCATCATCCTCTCTTCTGATTGTTCTCTGGATGTTGTCCTGGTGCTTGGTCCCACCTGCTGCCTGGCTCTCCTTCCTCACTGACCCTGAGGAAGCAGGTTTCCCCAAGCTGCCCTCTGGGACTATGAACAGATACCTCTGGAGCAGCAGCTTTGGGGGTACTCTGAGACCCTGGGACTGAGGCTGGGGGCTTATCAGGCCTGGGTGCGTTTTTTGCAAGTTTCTTGCCCTCTCTGAACCCAAAGAGGAAGCTGTTGCACCATGAAACGAAGGGAAAGGGGTAGAAAAATATCCTGAATCTGGATTCTGAAAACTTCTCTTGAAACCCTTAAAATTAAGAGAGGCCACACTCTTGACGGCTGGGCTGAGCTGGAACGTGGAAGGTCTGGGCTGGTGGATGAACTTGGTGAGCAGCATGTGGACCTTGAAAGCTAGTCACATGGCTTTAAACATCGTTTCTTGTTGCATCTGCTTTTCTTTTTGCCCCATGCCCATCTGAGCCAAGGGGACTGAGGGTGCAGGCAAACCAACTCATTCCCAATTTCAATTACATGAAAGTAAACACATCGCCCTTTGAGGGATGCCTAACTCTGCCAACTCCAGTCTCCAGACGCTGGCAAGGACAATCGAATGTGTCTAATGGCTTTGGCATGGACCAGCAGGGGATTCTGGGTATGGATGTGCAAATAAATGGGGCAGAATGTGTGTGGGTAGGCAGAGGGATGGTCTGCTTGCAGGTTTCGGGTATCCTTTGCTCCGGGGGGCTGTCAATCTCTTCCCAATGCAGTGACTTTAGAGTAGGTGAGTGGTGGCAGATAGAGGAGGATTCAGAGAAAGAAAATGGAGAAAAAGACTGGGCAATGGGAAGCCAGCTGCTGGGACACAGTGCCAGCTCGTGTTTCAGAGACTGCTAGAGAAAGAGCCAGGCCACGTCTCCCATGAGGCCTCTGTGCTGGCCAGACTGCCTGTCCCGCCCGCCACATGGGCTTTCTCTCCCGCCTGGCTGGTTCGGCCTCATCAGGAGCCATAACTGCTTCCCTCTTTGTAGCTGCTCCTGTTGGTCCCTCTACACACAAGTAGCCCTGCTCTGAGAACATGAAGGCAGGTCTCCTATGTCTTCCTGTTCCCAGGAACGTGGCTCAGCAATCTCCAGCCTTCCCTTCATCTTTCAAGCAGCTGGTTCACCCAGAGTAGTCAGCACCCTGCCCTCAAAGTGTGTGGTCAAGGGATGAATGGACATTGGGTCTCCTCTAAGCATCCCTGGGCCTGCCCCCACCCCCCCACCCCCCACCCGCTGACATAACACAGCTCCTACCACTCACTGTCTGCTTCAAATATCACTTTAAGATCAGCTATCTATTGGGCCCCATTTTAGTCAAGGTGAGGTGAACTGCTTCAGCAGTCTTACACTCAGATCTCAATGGCTTTGCCGAGGATACTGACTTCTTGCTCACATCTTCAGGGCAGGAAGGGTAGACTTGCCTGGAGTGGTCATGGGAGGACTCTGCTCCACGAAGTCACTTATCTATCCAGAGGCTCTTTTTATCTGTAACTCTGAGTCCTCTGTGGACACTTGATTCTTGGTGGCAGGGATGGGGAGGGAAAGACCCTTGGAGGAAGCCATGGGAAGTTTTTATGGTCTAGGTCTGTGGGTGTTCATCACCACTGTCCCCCCACCCCACCCCGCCCCAGCATGTGTTAGGCACCTGGTCGACCTAACATTTGGGAAGCTGGGAATGTGTGGCCCTGGAGGTAAAGGCCAATGGTTCAGTAAACAGACAGTCTCTGCTGCAAACACCTTGTGTTTAAGAGCATAATCTTTGGCATTAGAAAGACTTAAGATGAATACTGAGAACCACCACTGAGTAGTATGTGCTGAGAACTCTGAAGAAGTAATAGACCACTGGAGTTAAGTGGAGAGGTAGGTGTCTCAACTGAGTTCATTTTGACACCAGAGCTGTGTGTTTTGGGGCTGGTTGCTTGCTCTCTCTGGGCCTCCATTTTTTCATCTGTAAAGTGAAGCTAAAAATACTAATCAGAAGGTTGTATAGATGAAAAGATGATGTGCTTAAACCCTTAGCACAAGGTCCAATCCATAAAGACCTGATAAATGTGACCATCACTATTTCTACTACCCAGTGTATTATGATTGTTAAGAAAAATAAAGATAATAATCACTCAGTCATGTCTGACTCTTTGCAACCTCATGAACTATGGCCCGCCAGGCTCATCTGTCCATGGGTTTCTCCAGGCAAGAATACTAGAGAGGGTAGCTATTCCCTTCTCCAGGGGATCTTCCTGACTCAGGGATCAAACCTGGGTCTCCTGCATTGAAGGTGGATTCTTTACCATCTGAGCCACCAGGGAAGCCCACCCACTGTCATTATGGTTGTTATTTTCTGTTAAATCCAGTGATGGGGGCTGTGGGCAAAAAGTTAAGCTAAGTAGAAACCAGCCCTTGATGGTCTCAGTCTTTCAGGGGAGACAACTCGTCAACCAGTGATTTTAGCATGTGACAGTTCTTTGTGAAAGGGTGACTGTGGCACAGAGAGAGGTGAACCTCATTTTAGGGTTCAAGGGAATGGAGACCTCTGAGATGCAGATTGAAGAGAGGAGATACTTTGAGAGATGGAGACGTGGAAAGTGGACACTTGGGGCTGGGGATCAGGAGGTGGGTGAGGCAGGAACCGAGGATTCAGGGTGGGAAGGGCTGAGCAGCCCATGGGAGATGATGGGCTGGAGCAGAGCCACCTCCTGGAGAGGCACCAAGTCACAGTGCAGGATGGAGGGCAGGTTAGATGGAGCCGGATCAACAAAACAAAACTTGACTTGAAATGAAACTTGACTTTGGCCTGTAGACAGCAACTGGGCTACCTTGTCAACCTTTGGCCTTGTCTTGTGCTTGCCCTGAGAGTAGCCTCAGCATGTTGTCACTTAAAAAACCCACAAATCACGCTCCTAAAGTGGGGGAGATGCCCCAAAAAGGTATATTCCTTCCCATATAACAAAACTTTATAACCTTTAACCATCTGTGCTCTCCATCTGGTGGCTAAGGCATTCTTTTCCTCTCTATTAATATAAACTCCCCTTTAGTTTCTATTTTCCCACCCCAAAGAGGGTCCAGGACTCTTCCACTCACACAGGATTCCTGTCCTTCCCCTGGGCTCATCTTTCTCTTATGTAGAAGAATCCAGGGCTCATTTTCTGTTTCCTTGTGCACACCTCCACTTCCCCTCCTTTCTGTAAGACAAGGGTCTCCTTCCCCTTCTCCTAGGGGATGGCCAAATGGGTTTTTTTTTCTCCCTGTCAAACAGATTAATTGACCTCCAAATCCATGGAAGACACTGCGTGTGGTCATCATTAGCGCTGTTTACAGGTATAGGGTAGAGTCACCCTTCCCTGCCCATTGGAATTCAGATGTGGCCAGCGACTGGTTTTGGCCAGTTGAGTGTGTGTGGAAGTGATAAGTCTCACTTCCTGTTAGAGTTTTGCAAAGCTACTGTGGATTGATGTTCACCACACTCCTTCCTCTTTGCCTTTTGTCGCTGACACTGATGATGCTTGAGATGGTGCAACCTGGGTCATCTCAGACTGGCTCGTGGAGGGAGGAGAGACAGGCCCTGCAGCAGACCTGCAATCCAGGTCAGTTCACTTGCTCAGTCGTGTCTGACTCTTTGCAACGCCATGGACTGCAGCATGCCAGGCTTCCCTGTCCATCACCAACTCCCAGAGCTCACTCAAATTCATATCTGTGGACTCCGTGATGCCATCCAACCTTCTCGTTCCCTGTCATCCCCTTCTTCTCCTGCTTTCAATCTTTCCCAACGTCAGGGTCTCTTCTAAGAAGTCAGTTTTTCTCATCAGGTAGCCAAAGTACTGGAGCTTGAGCTTCAGCATCAGTCCTTCCAATGTATATTCAGTACTGATTTCCTTTAGGATTGACTGGTTTGATCTCCTTGCAGTCCAAGGGACTCTCAAGTGTCTTCTCCAGCACCACAGTTCAAAAGCATCAATTTTTCAGTGCTCAGCTTTCTTTATGGTCTAAATCTCACATCCATACATGATTACTGGAAAAACCATAGTTTTGAATAGATGAATCTTTGTCAGCAAATTAATGTCTCTGCTTTTTAATATGCTATCTAGGTTGATCATAGGTTTTCTTCCAAGGAGTAAGCATCTTTTAATTTCATGGCTGCAGTCACCATCTGCAGTCGATTTTGGAGCCCAAGAAAATAAAGTCTCTCACTGTTTCCATTGTTTCCCCATCTATTTGCCCTGAAGTGATGGGACCAGATGCCATGATTTTTGTTTATTGAATGTTGAGTTTTAAGCCAGCTTTCTCACCCTCCTCTTTCACCTTCATCAAGAGGCTCTAGTTCCCCTTTGCTTTCTGCCGTAAGGGTGTTGTCATCTGCGTATCTGAGGTTATTGATATTTCCCCTGGCAATCTTGACTCCAGCTTGTACTTCATCCAGCTCAGCATTTCACATGATGCAGTCTGTATATAAGTTAAATAAACAAGGTGATAGTATACAGCCTTGACGTACTCCTTTCCCAGTTTGGAACCAGTCCATTGTTCCATGTCCAGTTCTAAGTGTTCCTTCTTGACCTACATACAGATTTCTCAGGAGGCAGGTAAGGTGGTCTGGTATTCCCACCTCTTACAGAATTTCCTACAGTTTGTAGTGATCCACACAGTCAAAGGCTTTGGTGTACTCAATAAAGTAGAAGGTTTTCTGGAACTCTCTTGCTTTTTCTATGATCCAGTGGATGTTGGCAATTTGATCTCTGGTTCTTCTACCTTTCTAAATCCAGCTTGAACATCTGGAAGCTCTGGGTTCATGTACTGCTGAAGCCTGGCTTGGAGAATTTTGAGCATTACTGTGCTAGTGTGTGAGATGAGTGCAATTATGTGGCAGTTTGAGCATTCTTTGGCATTGCCTGTCTTTGGGATTGGAATGAAAACTGACCTTTTCCAGTCCTGTGGCCACTGCTGAGTTTTCCAAATTAGCTGGAATATTGAGTGTGGCACTTTCACAGCATCATCTTTTAAGATTTGAAATAGCTCAACTGGAATTCCATCACCTCCACTAGCTTTGTTTGTAGTGATGCTTCCTAAGGCCCACTTGACTTCACATTCCAGGATGTCTGGCTCTAGGTAAGTGATCACACCATCATGATTATCTGGGTCTTGAAGTTCTTTTTTGTACAGTTCTTCTGTGTATTCTTGCCACCTCTTCTTAATATCTTCTGCTTCTGTTAGGTCCCTACCATTTCTGTCCTTTATTGTGCCCATCTTTTCATGAAATGTTCCCTTGGTATCTCAAATTTTCTTGAAGAGATCTCTAGTCTTTCCCATTCTGTTGTTTTCCTCTATTTCTTTGCACTGATCACCGAGGAAGGCTTTCTTATCTCTCCCTGCTATTGTTTAAAACTTTGCATTCAGATGGGTATATCTTTCCTTTTCTGCTTTGCCTTTTGCTTTTCTTCTTTTCTCAGCTACTTGTAAGTCCTTCTCAGAACAACCATTTTGCCTTTTTTGCATTTCTTTTTCCTGGGGATGGTCTTGATCACTGCCTCCTGTACAATGTCATTAACCTCTGTCCATAGTTCTTCAGGTGCTTTGTCTATCAGATCTAATCCCTTGAATCTATTTGTCACTTCCACTGTATAGTCATAAGGGATTTGATTTAGGTCTTACCTAAATGGTCTAGTGGTTTTCCCTACTTTCTTCAGTTTGAGTCTGAATTTTGCAATAAGGAGTTCATGATCTGAGCCACAGTCAGCTCCTGGTCTTGTTTTTGCTAACTGTATAGAGCTTCTCCATCTTTGGCTGCAAAGAATATAATCAATATTGTTTCAGTATTGACTATCTGATGATTCCATGTGTACAGCCTTCTCTTGTGTTGTTGGAAGAGGGTGTTTGCTATGACCAGTGGATTCTCTTGGCAAAACTCTATTAGCCTTTGCCCTGCTTCATTTTGTACTCCAAGGCCAAACTTGCCTGTTACTCCAGATATCTGTTGACTTCATACTTTTGCATTCCAGTCCCCTATGATGGGACATATTTTTTTGGTGTTAGTTCTAGAAGGTCTTGTAGGTCATTATAGAACCGTTCAACTTCAGCTTCTTTGGCATTAGTGATTGAGGCATAGACTTGGATTACTGTGATATTGAATGGTGTGCCTTGGAAACGAACAGAGATCATTCTGTCATTTTTGAGATTGCACCCAGGTACTGCATTTCAGACTCTATGTGCTTGTTGGGGGGAGTGTAGAGAGGATGAAATGAGGAGCAGGGAAAAAAGGAAACAGAAAGAAACCAATGGACAAAGAGAAATGTCTTTTGGGGACAAGTGATTACGTGAGGATGGTACATGATGTGGCTGGTGGTATGGGGGCATGATTAACTCAAACTTCAGTGCCGAGAACTCCCCAAGAGTTAGTGAATTATATCCAGTTTGAATCATCCTCAGTGCTTGGTTATTCATTCATGCATTCATTCACTTAAACTAATTACCTATTGTGAGTGGTAGGCACCATGCATTTGAAGATAATCAAGACATAGTTTCAGACCTCCAGTTACTCCAAAGCAAAGTTGTGATTAAAACACGGTATGCTTACTTAGGACTACTGGTGTCCACAAGGGAGTGGGCATACAGTTAAACAGTGAAGTTCCCAAATCACTACAGGTCCTGAGGAATGAACGCCAGATCCATTTGTAGCCTAGTCTCCAGATAGGACCTTCCCTTTCCCACCAAAAAGAATTTGAAATGACCCTCCAAGCCTGGCAGTAGAGAACACTGGGAGTCTGAGATCTTTATGCCTGGATTAGCCCAAGAGCTGCCACAGGCTCAAACTTTTGCACTGTTTTATTACTGGGCAAGGTTTGATTTTTTTTGTTTGTTTAATTAAACAGACTGAGCAATTCGAGCTTTAGTAAGTGAGCCTGGGAGATGAAGAGTAAGCATGTGATGCACAGGTAAGGAGAGAGGAGCTGCGAGCATAGCTTGGAGGACAGGCCAAGACTGAACAGTGTGTTCTCTAAAGTTGAGGCTTTTTATGCTTTGGTGGGAGGAAAAACTGGCAGATGATGAGACCCTCACCCCCACCTCCCAGACTTGTGTTTGCTTTGGGTAGGTAAAGTTAATGGCTTAGTAAAATGTCAGGAGTTGGGGAGTTGGGGCTCTGCCTGCCTCATCAAACCATCTGGGCATCTTCAGACAGCTCAGAGTGAAAATGCTGCGGGTTCAGGTTATTGCTTCCAGGCTGTGAGAACCTGGTTTGACAATCAGACAAGATTCTGGCCTCCAGAGTCACAAACCCATGCAAGATGCCCTTTCTTGGGGTTCTGTCTTTGCCCAGCTTTTTGATCTTCTGGGAGGGCTATGGTTGACACAGGAGCTGGTCAGCAGAGTCAGTGTTGGGTCCAAGGAGAGAGCAATGTTCTCTTCTGGTGCTGGAGACGCCATCTCCTCCTAGAGCAGGTCAGGGAAGGTCCCCCAAAAGGCAAGTCTTGAGTTGCGTTTTCTGGATGATTACAGGTGTTTCAAGCAGAAAACTGTTTTTGTTTTTTTTTTTCCTAAATTAAATTTATTTATTTTAAAATTGAAGGATAATTGCTTTACAGAATTTTGCTGTCAAATCTCAACATGAATCAGCCATAGGTATACATATATCCCCTCTCTTTTGAACCTCCCTCCCATCAGAAAACTGTTTTTGAAAAGGCACAGAAGGATAAAACAGCCTGATGAAGTCAGGGAGCTGTGAGTCGATGATGACTGAAGAATAGCGTGTTGTCTAAAGGCTTGTGTTCTTACCACTGGTGTTGGCTTTGGGGTGAACCTGCCTTTCTCTCTGCCACTTCGTCTCTCCTGCCAATCCAGATTCTAGTCCTGTTTAGCATCTCTCTAGTAGGGCTTTCTTCCTTGGGCATTTGGCCTTTTGAACTACCTGAATGTTGGTCACAATTTGTACCTTGGCAGTTTTTTTTCCTTCCTAAGTGGGACCTAAAACTATTAATAAATGGTATATCTTTCAATGAATGCACGTTAGGTTTGATGAATTATCATTTAGTTGGTTGAGGTACTTACACTTACTTCTCCACATTCATTGAAACAACACCACCTTCAGTCTTTTATATAGGTCTCTTTCAGTTTCCCTTGGTTTTTCTCCTTGTTCCCATCACAGTTATCATCTTACTTGGATGTCAGTTAGATACTTGTTAGTAATCATGAAAGGAGCATGCCAAAGACTCACTTTATATTTGATAACCTTTTCCTCTGTAATGAGTTTTAGATTAGGATCAATATGTAACACCTTTCCAGAGGATAGCTCCAAGTAGTGAAAAATTAGAAGTGGACTAAACTGTCAGTGTGGAGAAGGAAATGACAACCCACTCCAGTATTCTTGCCTGGAGAATTCCATGGACAGAGGAGCCTTGTGGGCTACAGTTCATGGGGTCACAAAGAGCTAGACACGACTGAATGACTACTGCTGCTGCTAAGTCGCTTCAGTCGTGCCCGACTCTGTGCGACCCCATAGACGGCAGCCCACCAGGCTCCCCCGTCCCTGGGATTCTTCAGGCAAGAACACTGGAGTGGGTTGCCATTTCCTTCTCCAATGCGTGAAAGTGAAGTCACTCAGTCATGTCCGACTCTTCGAGACCCCATGGACTGTAGCCCACCAGGCTCCTCCATCCATGGGATTTTCCAGGCAAGAGTACTGGAGTGGGGTGCCATTGCCTTCTCCGACTGAATGACTAAGCATAGCACAAATTGTCGATGATAAAGGGTAGCTTTAATAAATCATGATACACTTACAGGATAGCATGCCATCTCCTACTAAAAATTATGTTGGCAAAGATCTACATAACTGACAGGAGAAATAGCAGAAGATACACCAAAAAAGCAGAAGAGATATGGTATGATCTTGATTATGTTGAAATATTTATGTAGATAGATACACAAAATACGAGTTTTGTTTTCTTCTGTCCCTTTTCTTTATTTTACAGATTTCTACATGAACATGGCTGCTTTTATAATCAAAAAAATCTGTGAAATTTGTTACACATATTTGAGAGGTGGGAAATTCTTCACCGTGACTTTTTAGGGTCAGGCAGGACTTCTTTAATTTTGGTTGGAATTTTGCAGCCCTAAAAACAGAAACTAAGAGTTTTGCAGACTGTTTCCTGAAGACAGTGCCATTAGGTGTGGCAGAGAAAGCCAATGCTGTGCTGAGCATCAAGAGGAATATTTAAACCAGAAGTCACTGCCCTGCCCTCCTCATCCAAACTTGGTACCAAAACATGCTACCTGCTGGGTCTCAAATAAAAATAATAGAGAAGTTCACAGCATAACCCAGCTATGGAAGACATTCTGTCTGCTTTTACAGAGGATTCTCCATGCTGAAAATGTGGAGCCTGGGGAATTACATATGGTGCATATTTGGTGCATATGGTACATATGAAGCTTCCAGAGTTGGAAGGTGACAAAACATGGATATGATCTTCAACATCTTCCCTATGAGAAGAAGGGAACATCCTTAGAAGCATGAAATGGGAAGTTTTATTATTATTTTTTTTAATGGCACCACACAGCACGTGGGATCTTGGTTCCCTGACAAGGTATCAAATGTGCACTCCTGCATTGGAAGCTCAGTCTTAACTACTGGACCCCCAGGGAAGTCCTAAAATGGACAGTTTTAGAAAAGAACTTAAAAGGACACTTTACAGAGATTTTAATACCTTCTATAGAGATGATTACACTTTCAAAAGTGCTCCACGTGGGTCACAGAAAAGCCTAAGTGAAATTAGTAGAGAAGAACTATGTCCCTAACTTGGGGGCTTCCAACTGTTTTTTTGCACTTGTGGCATCATATTGAAATGTACTTGATGTGACTAAAGATCTCAAGACAGCACTGATGAGCCATTAATGACCACAATGCAGTCATCCACAGCAGTATAACAATGTCTTTCAGTGTCTGTAAAAGCATCCAGTTTCCTTATAAATGTCTTGTTTTCTTTTCAATGCTATGGTCTTGAGGAGTAGAACTCTTTATTACCCTGACACACTCTCTCTAGTGGGTTCTTCCTGCCTTCCCTCTTGGACCTCTCTCCCACCTCCCATTCCCCACCATCCTACCCCTCTAGGTCATCACAGAACACTGAACTGAGCTCCCCGTGCTCTATAGCAGCTTCCCATGAGCTATCTGTTTTATACCTGATAGTGTATATATGTCAATCCTGCTGCTGCTGCTGCTAAGTCACTTCAGTCGTGTCCGACTCTGTGTGACCCCATAGACGGCAGCCCACCAGGCTCCCCCGTCCCTGGGATTCTCCAGGCAAGAACACTTGAGTGGGTTGCCATTTCCTTCTCCAGTGAATGAAAGTGAAAAGTGAAAGTGAAGTCGCTCATTTGTGTCCGACTCTTCGAGACCTCATGGACTGTAGCCCACCAGGCTCCTCCATCCATGTGATTTTCCAGGCAAGAGTACTGGAATGGGGTGCCATTGCCTTCTCCGAATGTCAATCCTAATCTCGAAATTTGTCCCATCCTCCCTTTCCCCCATGGGGTCCACAAGTCTGTTCTTTATGTCTGTTTCTCTACTCCTGCCCTGCAAATAAGTTCAATTGTACCATTTTTCTAGATTTCTCCAGTAGTTTCTTACATGTTCCAATGAACATGAGCTGCTTCTTCAGAACTTACCTCTGTCCCTGTTATAGTCTGAATGTGGGTGTCCCCTCATATTTCTATCTTGAAGCCCTAACTCCCAATGTGATGGTATTTTTGAGATGGGACCTTTGGGAGGTCATTAAGTATAGATGAGGTCTTGAGGGTGGGGCCCCTGCAATGGGATTAGTGTCCTTACAAGAAGAGGAAGAAAGATCAATTCTTTCTCCCCATGGTCAGGCATGCGCACACACACACACAAAACCATGTGAGCACACAATGAGAAGGCAGCCACCTGCAAGCCAGAAGGAAGGTTCTCACCAGAACCTGACCATCCTGGATCTGGACTTCTTCCAGATCTGTGAGAAAATAAATGTCTGTGGCTTAAGCCACTCAGTCTATTATATTTTGTTATGGCAGCCCAAGCAGACTAAGATAGTCCCCTTCCCCAAAGCCAAGTATACCTGCTAATCTGAGCTACACAATATCAGCTCAAAGGACCACATGGCCATCACTGCCCTACCAGCATGTATACTCCAGTGCAGCAAAAATAGATGTCATATTCATTCAGATTTGGTAGCTCCACCAGTGAGGTCAGGAGGATAGTGGTCAAGCACCACTGTCCCAGCCTGTGATGACTGGCTCCAGCATGTGTTCAGAGAGCTTGTAACACTGGGCTCCATGCACTTCTGCTCTTCTTCTTCTTTTTTAAAATATTTATTTATTTTTGGCTTCACTGGGTCTTTGTTTCTTCTTCATGGGCTCTTCTCCAGTTGCAGTGTATGGGCTTCTCGTTGCGGTGGCTTCTTTTATTGTAGAGCGCGGTCTCTAGGGCACAGGGGCTTCAGTATTTGCAGCACTTGGGCTCAGTAGTTGTGGCTGTTGGGCTCTAGAGCACATGCTCAGTAGTTATGGCACACGGGCTTAGCTGCTCCTTGGCATGTGGGTCTCCTGCATTGGCAGGCAAATTTTTTACCACAGAGCCACAGGGAAGCCTGCACCTTTGTTCTGACCTGGGATGACACTTTTTATGTCTTTGCTGAACAAACATTAAATTTTTTTTTTTTTATTCTTTTGGCCATACCACACGGCATGTGGGATCTTAGTACCCCCACCAGGGATTGAGCCCATGCTCCTTGTACTGCAAGTGTGGAGTCTTAACTACTGGACTGCCGGGGAAGTCCTGTTGACTCATTTGTTAAATGAAAGAATGAGGTATTCTCAGTGTTTCAGAAGACTGTTTTGTCAGTAGGATATTTTCTTTGCTCTCCCTATGGAAATCTCTGGGGTTCTGACAATTCATTTATTCTTTATGTCTAGCTGTATTGTCCAACCCTATGTGTAAAATGAGAAACAGGCTAGGGTGAGGAATGCTACATTCAGGTGAGAGAGGACTTGGGGGGAGACCACTGATTAGAGGTGTCTTCCTGCTTAGACCAGCTTCTTGATCTTGGCTTCATGCCAAAGCCTAAGTAGTTGGTAAAAGAGTAGATCAAATGTTTGTGTATTCAGGGTGGTTTGCATATTGGTTAGGTGGTATCATGATGCCCTCACAGATTAAGCTTTCAAGGCTAGGTCCTTACAGAATTATGATAATTCTGATGGAGTAGAGGATGTTTCTGTTGCATGTGTTTGCTGGTGGGCTAGGGTGGAATGTGTGTATAAGTTGAAAAAAATTTTCCAGCTGATTCTTTTTAAAAAATAATAATTTAATTTCTTTATTTATGGCTCTCCTGGGTCTTTGCTGCTGTGTGGGCTTCTCTCTAGTTGCAGTGTGTGGGCTTCTCATTGCGATGGCTTCTCTTGTTGTGGAGCACAGGCTCTAGAGCGTGCCGGCTTCAGTAGGTGTGGCACATGGGCTCAGTAGTTGAGGCTCCCAGATTCTAGAGCAGGGAGTCAATATTTGTGGCTCATGGGCTTGGTTGCTCTGAGGGATGTGGGATCTTCCTGGACCAGGGATCGAACCCCCTGTCTCCTGCATTGGTAAGCAGATAATTTCCCACTGAGTCACCAGGAAAGCAAACCCCTCCCCTCAAGGTGATTCTGATTCACTTTTCACTTAAGAACTGCTCATTTAGGTAATTGTCACTTCACTTTTACATCTTCATGAAGGGGTTCTTTTGATGTTATTTCTCTGGAGCTCCTTCATCTACAGTCTAGACTGTTCACTTTATAGAGTGAAGAAAAGCCTAGCTCATTAGTAAATGGATGCAACTCCAAATGCCCGGTTTTGCAGAGCAGTGTCTGGGTGTAAGAGAGGCAGCACCCATGTGTTTCTATTAATTAAGTGCTAGATCTCAGTGAATGGACAAGTTCAAAATCCCAAAATTTCTTTGTCTTTTTCATGAGTCAGGCTGGGCTGAAGTTCGAGTTTGCCAAATGGAGGCTCTCTGAGTCTTTGATGCTATCTGGGGAGGGATAGGATAAGGCCCAGAGAGGCTGAGGGTGTGTGTCCCTTGGAATGGAACAGTAGGCAACAGGTCTGGTGTGGGAAGGGAGACGCCAATCAGAAAGTTTGTGGAGAAACAAGGGAATATTGGGGGTCTGGAGCCGAGCATGAGAGAAGTCCTATGTTCTCTCTTCTTCCCCTCTCATAAGACAAGCTCTGTTCAGTAGCAGGCACTCTGTTCCTCCTTCAGTCAGTCAGTTCAGTCGCAAGAGTTGTGTCCGACTCTTTGTGACCCCATGAATCACAGCACTCCAGGCCTCCCTGTCCATCACCAACTCCCAGAGTTTACTCAGACTCATGTCCATCGAGTCAGTGA
The DNA here is from genome assembly GCF_029407905.1 of Bubalus kerabau. NCBI lineage: Eukaryota > Metazoa > Chordata > Mammalia > Artiodactyla > Bovidae > Bubalus > Bubalus kerabau. The sequence goes on from NC_073626.1 coordinate 158,852,289, forward strand.
TGACATCCAGCCATCTCATCCTCTGTCTGCCCCCAATCCCTCCCAGCATCAGAGTCTTGTCCAATGAGTCAACTCTTCGCATGAGGTGGCCAAAGTACTGGAGTTTCAGCTTTAGCATCATTCCTTCCAAAGAACACCCAGGACTGATCTCCTTCAGAATGGACTGGCTGGATCTCCTTGCAGTCCAAGAGACTCTCAAGAGTCTTCTCCAATACCACAATTCAAAAGCATCAATTCTTCGATGCTCAGCTTTCTTCACAGTCCAACTCTCACACCCATACATGACCACTGGAAAAACCATAGCCTTGACTAGACAGACCTTTGTTGGCAAAGTAATGTCTCTGCTTCTCAATATGCTATCTAGGTTGGTCATAACTTTCCTTCCAAGGAGTAAGTGTCTTTTAATTTCATGGCCGCAATCACCATCTGCAGTGATTTTGGAGCCCCCCAAAATAAAATCTGACACTGTTTCCACTGTTTCCCCATCTATTTGCCATGAAGTGATGGGACCAGATGCCATGATCTTCGTTTTCTGAATGTTGAGCTTTAAGCCAACTTTTTCACTCTCCTCTTTCACTTTCATCAAGAGGCTTTTTGGTTCCTCTTCACTTTCTGCCATAAGGGTGATGTCATCTGCATATCTGAGGTTATTGATATTTCTCCCAGCAATCTTGATTCCAGCTTGTGCTTCTTCCAGCCCAGCGTTTCTCATGATGTACTCTGCATATAAGTTAAATAAGCTTAGGCAGGTTTATTCCTAGGTATTTTATTCTTTTCAATGTGAAGATATATAACGTTCTTGAAATAATGGAATTTTAGAAATGGAGAGCAGATTGGTGGTTGCCAACAGTTGAGGAGAGGGTAGAATGGGAAGAGGGGGTGTTGCTCTAGAAGGCCAACAGGGGATCCTTGAGGTGATGGCAACCTTTTGCATCGTGTCTGTATAAACAGCAGCATCCTAGCTGTGACATTGCCCTACAGGTCTACAAGATGTCACCCTGGGGGACTTGAGTAAAACGGTACAGGGAATCTCTCTGTATTATTTCTTACAACTGCAGATGAGTCTCCGATTTTCTCAAAACTGTAGATTCACATGAAGCTGTCACAAACTTTAATTAAAAAAACAAAAAGGCTTTTGACTTCCAGCGCCAGGAACAGGGCTTGGAGAGGTTGCCAGTCTTCCAAGGAGGCACAAGGGAGTTCTAGAAGGCTGCATGTGTGCCCTGAGGGTACTTAAGTGGGTTCAAGCCTTGTCTCTAACACAATTTATGCCACTTTAGAAACATTCCCTCAATTTTGAATATGGGCAACTAAACCATTTCTACAATGCTAAGACCCTATTTTTACACACAGCACCAAGTGTATGGGGCCACGAAGGGTTCCAGATGACAGGAGGTCTGGTTCCTTGGTGAAGGTCTGTCTGTCTGCTTTTGTTCTTTCTCACACCCTCCCTCTCATCTCTCTCCTTCCACAGGCTTCACGAATCCCGCTGAGCCTGGTGCCTGGGTGCTGCGTCCTGGGGAGACGAGGGTAAGCGGAGGGGTGGGGCTGTCTTTCTTGGGGACCTTGGCCCCCCTCCCTTTCTCTCCCCTCCCGGGTTGCCGGGGGCCCAGCCACGTGCAGGCTGTGGCGGGGGAGCCACGGGGGAGAGCGCTGGGTCAGCAGCACCAGGCAGCTCCTGGCTGGCTCCCCGGGTTGGCTTTGCTCAAGGCGAGAGCTGTCAACTCTGCCCTTTTGAAAATGAGCAACAAAGGGGAAAAGAAAGAAAAGAGAAAGGGAAGTGGGGGAGCCCAGGGTGGGAGTCGGGGGGAGGCCAGGGCTGGGAGAACAGGTGGGGACTATTTAAACAGAAGGCCTGACTCAGCCGTTTTCTTTCACTGAGTTTCCAAAGGACTGTTTGTTTTAACTCCTCCAGGCGGGTGACAGGAGCGAGGTTGGGGTGGGGGGTGGGGTGGGGCCCATGGCCTTCGATGGGGAGCAAGGAGCCTGGGCTTTGGGGGAGGGGGAGAGTGGGGGTGGGGTGGGGCAAAGCAGGCAACCTCTGGGCTCACAGCAGCCTGTTCTTCTCCAGGGGCCGAGGTTAGGGGGTTCCTTTTGCTTGCTTTCTGGTTTCTGAGTTCCAGGGTTAACATTTTTGTCAAAGGGAAAACTAAGGGAACTTTGGGCCATACAGAGGCTGGGGAATGGGGCCGAGAAGCTTGGGGAAGAGCTATGAACACACCCTGCCCTGAATGGAGAAGAGAAAATAAATGCCATATGTTAGAGATTCTAAAAATTGATCTCAAAGCCTGTAGATGGAAAGAATGACAAGGGGTGAAGAAAACAGAATTCTCAGAATCTCCCCAGTTTAATTATTGCAAGACACCAGAAAGCCACTTCTGTCTTCCCAGAAGAAGGCCTACGCTTTCTGAGTACTTAGTTCCATAATTATATTCACAAACAGGGTAGAGCCTGGGGCTTCTAATTAGTTCCTAACAAAGCACACCGCCTGCAGGAAGGCCTCCAGGTCATCACCTTAAAAGGAGTTTCATTTATATATGGAGGATCTGCAAGTATAACCCCAGAGATGAGCAATGTGGTCTGTAGCTGAGAAGAAGTATGATTTGTAAATCTAGGGAGGTTTTGTTTTTTTTTTTAATGTGTGTAAGCAACCATTTTGAAAGATGATTGCTTTCAGAAAGTTCAGCTTAATTGGAGCGCTGTTAATGTGGTGAAAAAATGAAGTATTTTTTGGATTTCATCAATTTCTCCCTGGGGAGTCAGGTTCAACCTGAATTCCAGCTTGAAATACATTCTGAGGAACACAAAGTTGTACTGAGTCCAACAAATAATTAGCATTAAAAGAAAAGTGTGGAGAAAAAAAAAAGTGTGAATAGGACTTTAGGTCATGCATTTGTTAACTCACCGGCACCCCCACACAGCCTGAAAGACTGCAGCCTAGGTTGATCTTATCAGGTATTGTCCACATTCTCAGTCTCCACTCTGGTTGGGGTTCCTGGCCCCTCCTTTGTCTCCCCTTCTCCATCCATCCCCTAGTCCTCCCTGGGGCTGCCTGGAAGTAGCTCAGCAAGGCTTTGCCTGAGCTTGTCCACTCCCGCAGGTCGGGGAATCTTGTGTTGCCCGTGCACAGAACCCAGCATGGTGTCAGGCATATGTGCTTATTAATAAATGCCTGTTGACTTTGATGATGGTGAGTAAGGGAAGGAGGTGGGTCTTGGGCAGACCCGCAGTATTTCACCTGGCTGTTTCGCTTGACATCAAATCACATTCAAAAGACAAAAAAGAGGAAAAGAAAAGAAAAAAGAAAACTCTCCAAATTTCTACATTTGACCAGGTTTCTAATCCATCCAGGGGAATGTTCTCACATCCTGAAGATACAGGAAAGTTAATTCCTACTTAAATGCTTCTACCTTAGCAGGGATCAGGTGAGGGGGTAGGATCTGTGCCTTAAGAGTCTTCTGGAGACTGGACTGCAAAATTAAGAAGTTGGATTAAATAGAAGTCCTCCTCTTTTTTCATCACTGAGGATGCCATAATTTCCTTTACTGTCACCTGAGCTCCACATTATGGAATATTCATGATTAGGGACTTTAAGTTAGTGTTCCATGTTCCAAGTACTTAAAATCAAAACCTTAAGCACTAATTAATGCATAACTGATGTTTACCATATGGAGTCCACTTAGTTTTAGGAAAAAAAAAACCAACAAAAAAACCCAACCCTGCAGTTATTCTAAGTATTGTTGTGCTTCCCAGGTAGCTCCGTGGTAAAGAATATGCCTGCCAGTGCAAGAGATATGCATTTAATTCCTGGGTCAGGAGGATCCCCTGGAGAAGGAAATGGCAACCCACTCCAGTATTTTTGCATGGGGAATCCCATGGACAGAGGAGCCTGGCCTGCTTACAGTCCTTGGGGTTGCAGAGTTGGACACGACTTAGTGACCAAACAACAAAGAACAACAAGAACAAAATAGTTGCGCTAGGTCCTGGACTAAGCTCTGTATGCTTGATCTCTTTTATCTTCATCAAAATTCTTTTAGGCAGATATTATATTACCTTTTCATCCATTATACCCACTTTATTATTTATCCCTTTTATAAGAAAGGTTAGAGAAATAACTTGCCTAAAGTCATTTGGAAAACTCAGCAGTGGGAGGGATTGGGGGCAAGAGGAGAAGGGGATGACAGAGGATGAGATGGCTGGATGGCATCACTGACTCAATGGACATGAGTCTGGGCGAACTCTGAGAGATGGTGATGGACAGGGAGGCCTGGCGTGCTGCGATTCATGGGGTCGCAAAGAGTTGGACATGACTGAGCGACTGATCTGATCTGAAAGTCATATAGTGGAAGTGAGAAATACATTTAAGGGCCTAGATCTGATAGATAGAGTGCCTGATGAACTATGGACAGAGGTTCATGACATTGTACAGGAGACAGGGATCAAGACCATCCCCATGGAAAAGAAATGCAAAAAAGCAAAATGGCTGTCTGGGGAGGCCTTACAAATAGCTGTGAAAAGAAGAGAAGCAAAAAGCAAAGGAGAAAAGGAAAGATATAAGCATCTGAATGCAGAGTTCCAAAGAATATCAAAAAGAGATAAGAAAGCCTTCCTCAGCGATCAATGCAAAGAAATAGAGGAAAACAACAGAATGGGGAAGACTAGAGATCTCTTCAAGAAAATTAGAGATACCAAGGGAACACTTTGTGCAAAGATGGGCTCGATAAAGGACAGAAATGGTACGGACCTAACAGAAGCAGAAGATATTAAGAAGAGATGGCAAGAATACACAGAAGAACTGTACAAAAAAGATCTTCATGACCAAGATAATCACAATGGTGTGATCACTCACCTAGAGCCAGACATCCTGGAATGTGAAGTCAAGTGGGCTTTAGAAAGCATCACTATGAACAAAGCTAGTGGAGGTGATGGAATTCCAGTTGAGCTATTTCCAATCCTGAAAGATGATGCTGTGAAAGTGCTGCACTCAATATGCCAGCAAATTTGGAAAACTCAGCAGTGGCCACAGGACTGGAAAAGGTCAGTTTTCATCCCAATCCCAAAGAAAGGCAATGCCAAAGAATGCTCAAACTACCGCACAATTGCACTCATCTCACACGCGAGTAAAGTAATGCTCAAAATTCTCCAAGCCAGGCTTCAGCAATACATGAACCGTGAACCTCCTGATGTTCAAGCTGGTTTTAGAAAAGGCAGAGGAACCAGAGATCAAACTGCCAACATCCGCTGGATCATCGAAAAAGCAAGAGAGTTCCAGAAAAACATCTATTTCTGCTTTATTGACTATGCCAAAGCCTTTGACTGTGTGGATCACAATAAACTGTGGAAAATTCTGAAAGAGATGGGAATACCAAACCGCCTGACCTGCCTCTTGAGAAATCTGTATGCAGGTCAGGAAGCAACAGTTACAGCTGGACATGGAACAACAGACTGGTTCCAAATAGGAAAAGGAGTACGTCAAGGCTGTATATTGTCACCCTGCTTATTTAACTTTTATGCAGAGTACATCATGAGAAACGCTGGGCTGGAAGAAGCACAAGCTGGAATCAAGATTGCTGGGAGAAATATCAATAACCTCAGATATGCAGATGACACCACCCTTATGGCAGAAAGTGAAGAGGAACTAAAAAGCCTCCTGATGAAAGTGAAAGAGGAGAGTGAAAAAGTTGGCTTAAAGCTCAACATTCAGAAAACGAAGATCATGGCATCCGGTCCCATCACTTCATGGCAAATAGATGGGGAAACAGTGGAAACAGTGTCAGACTTTATTTTGGGGGGGCTCCAAAATCACTGCAGATGGTGACTGCAGCCATGAAATTAAAAGACCCTTACTCCTTGGAAGGAAAGTTATGACCAACCTAGATAGCATATTGAGAAGCAGAGACATTACTTTGCCAACAAAGGTCCGTGTAGTCAAGGCTATGGTTTTTCCTGTGGTCATGTATGGATGTGAGAGTTGGACTGTGAAGAAGGCTGAGCGCTGAAGAATTGATGCTTTGGAACTGTGGTGTTGGAGAAGACTCTTGAGAGTCCCTTGGACTGCAAGGAGATCCAACCAGTCCATTCTGAAGGAGATCAGCCCTGGGATTTCTTTGGAAGGAATGATGCTAAAGCTGAAACTCCAGTACTTTGGCCACCTCATGCGAAGAGTTGACTCACTGGAAAAGACTCTGATGCTGGGAGGGATTGGGGGCAGGAGGAGAAGGGGACGACAGAGGATGAGATGGCTGGATGGCATCACCAACTCGATGGACGTGAGTCTGGGTGAACTCCGGGCGTTGTTGATGGACAGGGAGGCCTGGTGTACTGTGATTCATGGGGTCGCAGAGAGTTGGACAGGACTGAGTGACTGAACTGAACTGAACTGAAAGTCATACAACTGATAGAACATGGTGTAGCTGTGATTTGAACCCACATCTATTTTAATCTATTTTAATCTCTCACTCTTCTCTACCATTAATACTCCCTACTTTCCAGGGGGCTTCCCTGGTGGCTCAGATGGTAAAGAATCCACCTGCAATGCAGGAGACATGGGTTTGATCCCTGTGTAGGGAAGAACCCAGGGAGAAGGGAATGGCTGCCCACTCCAGTATTCTTGCCTGGAGAATTCCATAGACAGAGAAGCCTGGTGGGCTACAGTCCATGGGCTTGCAAAGAGTCGAACATGACTGAGCAATTAACGCACGCGCACACACACACACACACACACTTTCTCCAACACAGAATATTACTATCATGTCATTTGCCTTGTTCCTTTCCTTCAGGATTAGTTTCTATTCTGTCTTTTAACATCCAGAACACAGCCCGTAAACCCTCATCCAAAGTCTGGTTTGAACTACTTCAGTTCAGTTTAGTCGCTCAGTTGTGTCTGTCTCTTTGCAACCCCATGGACAGCAACAAGCCAGGCTTCCCTGTCCATCACCAACTCCCAGAGCTTTATCAAACTCATGTCCATCAAGTCAGTGATGCTATCCAACCATCTCTTCTTCTGTTGTCCCCTTCTCCTCTTGTCTTCAATTTTCCCAGCATCAGGGTCTTTTCTAACGAGTTAGCTCTTTGCATCAGGTAGCCAAAGTATTGGAGCTTCAGCTTCAGCATCAGTCCTTCCAATGAATATTCATGATTGACTTCCTTTAGGATTGACTGGTTTGATATCCTTGCAGTCCAAGGGACTCACAAGAGTCTTCTCCAACACCGTAGTTCGAAAGCATAAATTCTTTGGCGCTCAGTCTTCTCTATGATCCAACTCTCACATCCATACACGACTACCGGAAAAACCATAGCTTGGAGTGAGTTGCCATGCCCTCCTCCAGGGATCTTCTTGACCAGGGGATCAAACCCATGTCTCTTACGTTTCCTGCATTGGCAGGCAGTTTCTTTACCATTAGGGCCACCTAGGAATCCCATATATGTATGTGTATATGTATATATTTATACTCAGTATGTACTTGAAAATATTTTCAAACTTGTTAGCCATCAGAGAAATGCAAATCAAAACCACAGTGAAATAGCTCTCCTTCACAACTATAATTAAAATGTCAGATAATAATAGTGACAAGTGTTAGTGTGGATGTGGGAAATGAGACCTCTCATACATTGGTTTCCCTGGTGGCTCAGTGGGTAAAGAATCCTCCTGCAATGCAGGAGACACAGGAGATGTGGGTTTAATCCCTGGGTTGGGAAGATCCCTTGGAGGAGGAAATGGCAACCCACTCCAGTATTCTTGCCTGGAAAATCCCATGGACCGAGGAGCCTGGTGAGCTACAGTCCATGGGATTGCAAAGAGTTGAACACAACTGAGCTCATGGCATACATTGCTGGTGGGTGTGCGAAGTAGTATAGTCTCTATGGAGAATAGTCTGGGGGTTCCTCAAAAAGTTAAACATAGAGTTAACATTACTTAGTTAGTTAGTTCAGTCGCTCAGTCATGTCCAATTCTCTGTGACCCCATGAATCACAGCATGTCAGTTCTCCCTGTCCATCACCCACTCCCAGAGTTCACCCAGACTCACGTCCATTGAGTCAGTGATGCCATCCAGCCATCTCATCCTCTGTCGTCCCCTTTTCCTCCTGCCCCCAGTCCCTCCCAGCATCAGAGTCTTTTCCAATGAGTCAACTCTTCGCATAAGGTGGCCAAAGTACTGGAGTTTCAGCTTTAGCATCATTCCTTCCAAAGAAATCCCAGGGCTGATCTCCTTCAGAATGGACTGGTTGGATCTCCTTGCAGTCCAAGGGACTCTCAAGAGTCTTCTCCAACACCACAGTTCCAAAGCATCAATTCTTCAGCGCTCAGCCTTCTTCACAGTCCAACTCTCACATCCATACATGACCACAGGAAAAACCATAGCCTTGACTACACGGACCTTTGTTGGCAAAGTAATGTCTCTGCTTCTCAATATGCTATCTAGGTTGGTCATAACTTTCCTTCCAAGGAGTAAGGGTCTTTTAATTTCATGGCTGCAGTCACCATCTGCAGTGATTTTGGAGCCCCCCCAAAATAAAGTCTGACACTGTTTCCACTGTTTCCCCATCTATTTGCCATGAAGTGATGGGACCGGATGCCATGATCTTCGTTTTCTGAATGTTGAGCTTTAAGCCAACTTTTTCACTCTCCTCTTTCACTTTCATCAGGAGGCTTTTTAGTTCCTCTTCACTTTCTGCCATAAGGGTGGTGTCATCTGCATATCTGAGGTTATTGATATTTTCTCCCAGCAATCTTGATTCCAGCTTGTGCTTCTTCCAGCCCAGCGTTTCTCATGATGTACTCTGCATAAAAGTTAAATAAGCAGGGTGACAATATACAGCCTTGACGTACTCCTTTTCCTATTTGGAACCAGTCTGTTGTTCCATGTCCAGCTGTAACTGTTGCTTCCTGACCTGCATACAGATTTCTCAAGAGGCAGGTCAGGTGGTTTGGTATTCCCATCTCTTTCAGAATTTTCCATAGTTTATTGTGATCCACACAGTCAAAGGCTTTGGCATAGTCAATAAAGCAGAAATAGATGTTTTTCTGGAACTCTCTTGCTTTTTCGATGATCCAGCGGATGTTGGCAGTTTGATCTCTGGTTCCTCTGCCTTTTCTAAAACCAGCTTGAACATCAGGAGGTTCACGGTTCATGTATTGCTGAAGCCTGGCTTGGAGAATTTTGAGCATTACTTTACTCGCGTGTGAGATGAGTGCAATTGTGCGGTAGTTTGAGCATTCTTTGGCATTGCCTTTCTTTGGGATTGGGATGAAAACTGACCTTTTCCAGTCCTGTGGCCACTGCTGAGTTTTCCAAATTTGCTGGCATATTGAGTGCAGCACTTTCACAGCATCATCTTTCAGGATTGGAAATAGCTCAACTGGAATTCCATCACCTCCACTAGCTTTGTTCATAGTGATGCTTTCTAAAGCCCACTTGACTTCACATTCCAGGATGTCTGGCTCTAGGTGAGTGATCACACCATTGTGATTATCTTGGTCATGAAGATCTTTTTTGTACAGTTCTTCTGTGTATTCTTGCCATCTCTTCTTAATATCTTCTGCTTCTGTTAGGTCCGTACCATTTCTGTCCTTTATCGAGCCCATCTTTGCACAAAGTGTTCCCTTGGTATCTCTAATTTTCTTGAAGAGATCTCTAGTCTTCCCCATTCTGTTGTTTTCCTCTATTTCTTTGCATTGATCGCTGAGGAAGGCTTTCTTATCTCTTTTTGATATTCTTTGGAACTCTGCATTCAGATGCTTATATCTTTCCTTTTCTCCTTTGCTTTTTGCTTCTCTTCTTTTCACAGCTATTTGTAAGGCCTCCCCAGACAGCCATTTTGCTTTTTTGCATTTCAGCAATTCTACTTCTAGTATAGACTTAAGATAACTGAACACATGTCCACACAAAGGCTTGCAGATGGATATTCATTGTAGCATTGTTCGTAATAGCTAAAAAGTGAGGACAACCTAAATGTCTATCATTTTATGAATGGATAAATCAAACGTGGTCTGTCCATACCATGGAATATTATTTGGCAATAAAAAGGGATGAAGTACTGATACATATTGCGACACGGCTGAACCTTGAAGACATTATGAGAAGTTAAATCAGTTAAACAGAAAAGACCTTGTATTGTAGGATTCCATTTATATGAAATGTCCACAACAGGCAACGCTTTAGAGGCAGAAAGAAGTTTAAAAGTAAATTAGTGATTGCCTAGGGCTGGAGGGTTGGGAAGGAATGGCGAAGGAGGAGGTAATTGTTCAAGGGTTTGGGGTGTCTTTTAGGGGTGATGAAAACATTTCAAAATCAATAAATGATGTTGGTTACATTTTGTGACTAATGAGTGAGTCTGAATATACTAAAAACCATGGAACTGCACATTTTATTTTATTTTTTTTAAAGATGTGGGCCATTTTTTTTAAAGTCTGTGTTGAATTTGTTACAATATTGTAGTTGGCCAGCTTGAATGGGCCCATGTTCCTCTGGCAGGGGATGAGAGTCAGGATAGAGGGTCCCCAGAGCAGAGAGAGCTCCACAGGGGATCAGAGATGGTGTTCTGAGCAGTTCTGCCAGGATGGACAGCTCAGCAGTGGTCTGGAGAAGCCAAAGCCTTGCCTTACATCCAAGACAGAGGACAAGGCAAACACGGGGCTTGAGACATCGTGAGGAACCTGTGACTAGGGCTGCAGAGACCGGCAGGGAAAGTTCAGGATCAGGCACGCTTATCTCAGCCCACAAATGGCTTTACAGTGGATGTATCCTGGCAGCAGGTGCTGTGAGGGAGCCAAGCTGGGCTGAAAAATGTCACTTCCCTGGACTCTTCTTTCAGGAGACATAGTGGCTCCCTCTTCTCTGCACGTATATTTGTTATGCTACACATTTAAGTGTGTGCGGTGTTAGTGCTTGCTCATCTCCCTGTGGCTTGTGTTGGACAGTAGACTCCTGGGAGCTGGTGATCTTGCTTTTTCTTCCACAGTGGTTCTGCAGGAACCGTCCTGACACATGGTTTGTGCCTTAGTAAAGGATTCATTTGTCCTTTCAATCAATGCTGACCCCTCCAATTCTCCTTGAGAACTTCAGAAGGAAAATTCATGAATTTGAGATGACTCTGGCTAATATTCTAAAGTTCTTACAACTCAGATGGTCAGTATCCACTAATCTGATGTTGCCTAATTAGTGACATGGAGACGATATCTCACCAGTTGTCTTCTGCCCTGGTTATCATGATCATATTTCAGCTCACCTCCAACAGTGGACTCTTATGTAGATCACAAGTATTAACGCCTCCTTTTTTTCTATAACTACATTTTCTATGACAGTAGAGGTGGGGGTGGGTCTGGGTCATCTACCCCTTTATCTGTTAAATGTTCCTCTTTAGTCACTCGTGGTTCCCCTGGTGGCTCAGACGGTAAACAGTCTGCCTGCAATGCGGAAGACCTGGGTTTGATCCCTGGGTCAGGAAGATCCTCTGGAGAATGAGATGGCAACCCACTCCAGTATCCTTGTCTGGAAAATCCCATGGATGGAGGAGCCTGGCAGGATACAGTCCATGAGGTTGCAAAGAGTCTGACACAACTGAGTGACTTCATTTTCACTGTTAGTCACTGAGCAATGAGCAGCCATTGAAATGTCATTGAATTAAATAATGTGAGTTCAAATGTATGAAACTGAAAGACAGCAAGAAAGAAAGAGTGAGCCAATTGCAATGGTGCATGTAGTGAAGTGAGCTTGAGATGGGTGTGTTGCTCTGCCATTACCTTCTAGCCCTGGTCCCCAAGCACCACCCAGCATGAGGGGCTCACTAAGTGAAGGGTGGCTCTAGGTTTACACCAAGGCCCCTAAACACTGCTCGGAGACTTCACTTGCTGCACAGAGACGCAGATCTCTTTCTGTGTATGGTCTAAGTCACTTTAGTCATGTCTGACTCTTTGTGACCCCACTTACTGTAGCCTGCCAGGCTCCTCTGTCCATGGATTTCTCCAGGCAAGAATACTGGAGTGGGTGGTCCTGCCCTCCTCCAGAGGATCTTCCTGACCCAAGGATAGATCTCGTGTCTCCTATGTCTTCTGCATTGGCAGGTGGGTTCTTTCCCACTAGTGCCATCCGGGAAGCCCTGATCTCTTTCTGCCCTGGAATTAAAATGGAATTTGCTCGACCTACTGAGGGCTAATGTAGTCTCTGTAGTGGACAGAATTGAAGGCTTGTGCTGACCTCATGATAGAGTTGCCTTAGATGCTGACTTTGTATCCAAATCCTCACGTGAGATGCTTCATGGAGCCACTTCTCATACCTTTAGCACCTGTTGCAATGATGATATGAACTAGGTTCATCCCTGAGGGAGCTCACACAGACGTGTTCTATCCCTATAACACCCCCAGGGGGAACTTCTTGTGTCTCTACAGGTGACCAGATGACCCTGTCCTTTCTCTTTGTAAGTTATCTGATATGGGAGAGTGAGGAGGGGGTTGATCTGATTCAGTAAATAATTTCTAACAGATCCAAATATCAGCTTTTGATTTCTCCTATTCTTTTTATTCATTAAGAGGAAAAGGATACCTATTTCTGGCATTGAGAATGAGGTTTAGTCAACCTCTCAAGATATGATGGCTGGCACACCAAACCTAACCACAACAGTGGGTTTAAACAACTGCCTTAGATTGTTCCTTGTTTATCATCCATGCATCGACCTGTCTACTTATTTTAAATAAAAAGTGTCCTATACACCTTGGCAAATTTTTGTATATTATAGAAAGAGTGATAGTGACAAGCAAACTCTCTTTTCCTGCTCATCCTATTTCCCTACTTTCTCTTCCAAATTTTTAAGATATATTTCAACAAATATTTCTTGCAAAAAAGCATTGTGTTCATTGGGGAGGGATAAATTAGGAGGTTGAGATTAATGGATATATACTGCTGTACATAAAATAGATAACCAACAAGGACCTATTGCATAGCACGGGGAACTATACTCAAAGTTTTGTAATAACATATAATGGAAAAGGATCTGGAAGAGAATCACTTTGCTGTATGCCTGAAGCTACATGACAGTGTAATTAACTATACTTCAGTAAAAAAACATTTAAAAAGCATTATATTTAAATCCTTATATTTTATTTATTTTTTCTTTGCTTCCTATATTGATTTCAATATGTACTACATTCTCAGATGAGAGGTTCCTTCTTCTGGGCTGGGAGCTGCCTTTCATCCCTACTAGGAGTGATCAAATTCAAACAGGATCTGGGATGATAAAACTGGGAGTTGTGAAGCAACACACACTCCTGGGTGGAACGCAAACATTTACATGTATTCTTACCTTCCAGGGATTACCTAATTAGAGAAAAATTGGGCCATAGCAAGTTCCCAAAGATTATTTCTCCGCTCTGGTTGATGTGTCTTTGGGAAATCTATGCAACACTCCCTCTAATTTCTCCCAGAGAGGTTTTGGAAACTTAAACAATGTCTCATGAGTGCTGCACAAATCAGTCCCCTTGACCATCTCCCCTGGAAGCTGTTTGTCCTGGCTCCCGGCCAGGGTGCCTCTGATTTTGCAAAGGCTGCAAGAGGCAGTTATATCCCAGATGGCTGGCAAAGGGGCTGCCCCACTGGTGCCTGCTTGCCCCACAGTGAGAGGAGATAAGTGTCCTCCAAGAGCTCTGAACAAAGTGCTTGGAGAGGGGGCCCCGAGGTTGGGGAGAGCCTTTGGATCTAGGGCTTGGGGAGTACTCGCCAGGGAGTGCCTTTGATCTGGAGACTGTGTTAGTGGATGTGGGCAGATGCTATTCTGGGCAAGGAGGACATCACAGATGAGACACACAAATCTGTCATCTGGGACGATGTGAGCGGTGCTCTGTGCTGAGCCCTGAACTCAGCTGGAGCTGCCCCTAGTTTTCCAGTGATTCAGATCTTACTTGACTACACAGGCCCGAGTAAAGCTCTGCCTTCTCCCACTCCAGCCCAGCTTGGATTTCGGCAGCATTTATTACCCAGAAGAAATGGACACATATTTATTGAGAGCCAGCTGTTTGTCTAGCAGCACTGCTTCCATTTGGCGAATATCTTCACTGGAGTTGGGTCGGGTCGGGTGAGACAGGACCCTTCTCTCCTCCTACACATCACCTCTGCCCCTCTGCTCATTGCAGATTGTGAAGGTTTTCTCACTATTCAGCACGCATTGAGTGGTTGGCAGCCATGGCCAGAGCATGGCCTGGAGTTGGGTTTCCTAGAGCTCAGTTTAGATTAGGTGCTTATAGTTGATGAGATGGGCTTCCCTGGTGGATCAGATGGTAAAGAACCCACCTGCAGTGTGGGAGACCTGGGTTAGATCCCTGGGTTGGGAAGATCCCCTGGAGGAGGGCATGGCAACCCACTCCAGTGTTCTTGCCTGGAGAATCCCCATGGACAGAGAAACCTGGCAGGCTACATACAGTCCATGGGGTCGCAAAGAGATGGACACAACTGAGCGACTAAGCACACAACACAGCTGATGAGATAGAGCATGAAGGTGGGGAAGAGATGGGTGGCTGAGTCCAGCAGCATCGGAATCGCCTCCATCTCAAGGTCCTGAGATGCAGTCTCCTGCAGACACGTTTGTAAGCTACTGGTCAAGTTCTTTGACCACAGGGTGTCTTTGGGGGTTAAAAAAAAAAAAAAAAAGCAAAGAAGAGAGAATATTTCAGACTGTTCAGAGTCATTAATTTCTCCAAAAAGGCAGACAATGTGAAGGTGGGACTAGACGGAGACCCTGACACCCTGGGTCCCAGACTCAAGTTCTCATCCATATGTGCTGCTGCTAATCAGAGCCTGGGATTTCTTGATGCTGCTTGCATGGAATTTTCCGAAAAGATCTAGGTCTCTCCATACACCAGAGAGGAGAGCAGCTCCCAGCATCTTAGGCTGTGTGACTCGAAACTAGGTTAGCAACAAAGGAAACCACAACACAGCCACATAAAGAGGGGCCAGGCTGTGGAGGTGGGTGGGATCGCCTGCCTTGAGAAAAGATGCTCCGAGCTCCATAATATTTGAGAACAAGAGTCAGTCCTTGTTTTTTGAAAAGAAGTGGGATAGGAATGAAAAGGAGTCAGTCCCCCCAAAGTAGGAGTTGAGTCTGTGGAAGGATATTTACTGTTTCTACCCCATAAGATTTTGAAAATGATAAGAGGTGTAGCACTCAGGGGAATTTGGGGGAGATCTGGGTTGCTCTGGAAGGCCAGAGAAGCTGAGTGGGAGAGGGAGGGAAGCGGTGTCTAAAAATACTTGGTGGAGGAAGGGCCCATGAGGTCATCTCCCCAGGATACTCTGTACACCCTGGCCAGACTCTGGCTCCCGCCCCTTGTCCAGTTCCGAGTACAGTCATCTGAACAGAGCTGGGGCTCAGTAATGAGTGTTGACTGACGGGCAGCCTGAGAGGGACACGGGGAACCTGGAGAGGGTTCAGAGGTGATGAAATGGCTGGAAACTGGAGCTCAGCGGCAAGGTCAAGGGAATGGGACTGGCTCCACCTGGACAGGGACAGGGTGGGGGTGAGGACTGGGGAAAGAACCATTTCTAGCCATCGAAGGGTCAGGTCTTGGCTCTGCTCTGGCCAGGCCAGGATGGAATCAGAGTCACGTGTGACTTTGCTCTTGGAGGTGGACCGTGAGTTCCAAGTGCATTTGAAACCCCAAGGCAAGGCAGAGATGCATTGTCAGGTTATCTTCACAATTACCCCCTTCTGTAAATGAGAGTGGCCAAGACTCTCAGCCATTGAAACTAACATATCCTGAAGCCCTCCCGGCCTTTGAGAATGACTCGTGAGTGGTGTTTCAGACAGCTGGCATGAGAGTGGTGGAGACAATCTTGGACAGGTGGGGAGCCTGTCTAGTGCCCATCAATCACCCTCTGCATGAAATCACCCACTTCTACACTGGACCCTGGAAGGAAGAACTGAAGTGAGGCCGAAGTGGGTGGGTAAGGACTCTTCTTCTGGGGGAGGGGGAACAAGTTCACACTTATGGAATCCCTACTATTGCCAAGAACTTTATGAAATGGTTTTCCTATTTAATTTTTCAGTAATTCTATGAGGGAGAGAGGGGAGGGATTACTCTCCCATTTTATAGACTAGAAGATGAAGGCAGGAAGAGATCAAACAATTTACCCAAATCTGCATAGTTAATGGGGCTTCCCTGATAGCTCAGCTGGTAAAGAATCTGCCTGTAAAGCAGGAGACCCCAGTTCAATTCCTGGGTCAGGAAGATTTGCTGGAGAAGGGATATGCTACACACTCGAGTATTCTTGGGCTTCCCCAGTGGCTCAGATGGTAAAGAATCTGCCTGCAATGTTGTACAGTTGGAGTTTGAATCAGGACAGATCTAATTCTAGAGCCCATCTGCAGCTGGTAAGGGGAATGTGGAGAATGCAGTCAGATTCCCATTTGGCAACATGATCTTCATTGGTACCCAGGGAGCATCCTTAGGTCAAGCTCACTTCTGACTCTCAGGGTCCATGTCTAAATTAAGAGGCTAGTTGAAAGTTTCTTCAGCATGTTGCCCCATCTTTTAGGTCTGGATCTGCTCTAACTGAAGGGTCCAACTTGGAGACTCTCTGAAGCCCCTTCCAGGCTGAGACGGAAGCTGCCTGGGGAGGAGGAGGGTTGCAGTTTAAGTCTGGAAGCTGCGAAAGAGATACAATTCCCAAGCTTGGATTTACAGTGGGTATCTTGTTGCCTCAGCCTGGAATCTGAACCAAACCATTTTCCATGGGTGAATTAGCGAAACAATCCAGCCCACAAAGGGAGCAGCTCTGCTCTGTCAGTTAACAAGCTCCGAGGGGTGGGGGTAGGGGTGGGGGTGCACCGAGCTTGGAGGGGAGGGAGGAGACTGCTGGAGAGAAATTGACCTCCTCTTGTCTTGCTGCCCTGAGTCCAGCCTCTCTGCTTGGGAACCTGGGCAGGAGGCTGGTCTGGTTTCCCTGTGGGCTGAATGGTGGGAATATTTTTTAGTGGCAGATTATACTTTCCCCGAGGTGGTTTGAATTACACCTGCCCCATTTCATTTAATTAGGGCTGGTGCTGCTGTCTATTGTGTCCAGTGGGCCTTCTGCATGAATAAATAGTAACATGTTTGTTTTCTTTTGGGTGGGGTATTTTTTTTTTAATGATGGGGTTGGCAGAAAATGGGAGACCATAAGAAACCATGGTGAAATCATCAGGAAAGAAGATGTTAGAGAGCAAATTCTCATCCCACTAAGCCTGCAGGGGTGACTCCCCCTCTGCTTCTTCTTGAACCCACATTCACACAATGTATTCAGAACCTCCTCTGTTTTCACTTCTATTCTCCAGCCAGGCTTTCTTTCTCTTTGCAATATACCTGGGAATCAGGCATTTCCTCCTTTAGTACTGCTTTTCTTCCCTGCCCCTTCTCATTTTACTGTAGTTTTCCATCCAAACCCTCTTTCTCTCTCTCTTCCTCTCTCAATAGCTTCTGTCTACTATGAAATCATTAATAGGGAACTTGTTGAATAAGTCATGGTATGGTCTTGCCATGGGATGTTATGAAGCCAGGAAAAAGAAAATAAAGAACTCGATATATGTTGACTTGGAACACTTGCCAAGAGACATTGCAAAGAAGAAGATGCAAATAGTTAACTCTCTTTGTATAATAAAGGGCTGCTTGTATGCACACATACATTTCTGGAAATATACAAAAGAACAGGCAGCAGTGGTTGCTTTTAGGAAAAGGGGATAGAGCCTGAATTTGAAGAGAGATATACTCTTATATTGCATATCTTTCTGAGCTATTATATATATATATATATATATATATATATATATATATTATCATCTGCTTCCCTGCTGGTTCAGACAGTAAAGAATCTGCCTGCAATGCAAGAGACCCAGGTTCTACCATGGGTTGGGAAGATTTTCTGGAGAAGGGAATGGCAATCCACTCCAGTATTCTTGCCTGGAGAATTCCATGGACAGAGGAGCCTGGGGGGCTACAGTCCATGGGGTTGCAAAGAGTCTGACACAACTGAGAGACTAACACTTCCAGCTTTCACTTTCATTATCATCTACATGTATTGGGCTTCCCAGGTATCTTACCGGTAAAGAATCCACCTGCCGAAGTAGAAGACATGGGTTCAATCCCTGAGTTGGGAAGATCCCCTGGAGAAGGAAATGGCAACTTACTCCAGTCTTCTTGCCTTAGAAATCCCATGGACAAAGGAGCCTGATGAGCTGCAGTCCATGTGGTTGCAAAGAGTCAGACTCAACTTAGTGACCAAACAACAACAACAACTGCATGTGTTACTTTTTCATGAAGAATTGATTTATAAAAGGAAAACATGAAATATGAAAACATAATATAAGACAATACATATTTTATTACCAAGTGAAGTAGTGATTAAGATCTGCCTTAGAAGATCCAGGTTTGAATCCCAGTCACACCAAATATTAGGTGTATGACTATAGGTAATTTATTCAACTTTTCCAATTCTCAATTCCCTCATCTATAAAATGGGGATAATAAAGAAGGCTGAACTCCAAGAATTGATGCTTTCAAACTGTGGTGCTGGAGGAGAGTCTTGAGAGTCCCTTGGACAGCTAGGAGATCAAACCAGTCAGTCCTAAAGGAAATAAACTCTAAATATTCACTGGAAGGACTGATGTTGAAGATGAAGTTCCAATACTTTAGCCACCTGATGTGAAGAGCCCACTTACTGGAAAAGACCCTGATGCTGGGAAAGATTGAGGGCAGGAGGAGAAGGGGATGACAGAGGATGAGATGGTTGGATGGCATCACCGACTCAATAGGCATGAGTTTGAGCAGGAGATGGCAAAGGACAGGGAAGCCTGGCATGCTGCAGTTTACGGGGTCACAAAGAGCTGGCACAACTTAGTGACTAAACATGAGGTTTTCAATCTTACAGTTTTCAGGGAAGGATATTTGTTAAATATATGAATAAATGGATTTAAGTTTCAAAAAGGGAGTAAGTGCCTTGCTTACCTGGCATGCTCCTAGAGGCTGTGGGGAGGAATTGTCAACAGCTGAACCTTGAGGGGTGAAGACAATTTGGTTGGGCTGCTTGGTGAGGCCATTCTAGTCAGGCAACAGTGAGGTCCAAGGGACCAAAGAAAGAATAGAGGATGTTGGTGAAGTGGTGAGTAAACCAATTTGTTAGGAGCAGAAATTTCTTCCAGAGGGCAATAAATGGAGGCAAAGAGGTTGGAAGCAGCTTGTTGAGGGTCTTGAAGGCCAAACCTAGGGTCTCAGAGTGTATCCTAGAGGCAATGGAAGGCATTGCAATTGTGATAAGGGAGTGGTTTAGCTGACTATCGCAGTAGAATTAATTATGTCCAAACACGGTGGATAAAGCAACCATTTGTTATGTTCTCAGAGTCAGATGTGTCAAAGATTTGGACTGGGCATAGCAGGAATCATCTGTCTTTGCTTCCGAATGACTGAGGCTTTACTAGACTGAAAATTGGTGGTGACTTGATGACTGGGGCTGGAATCATCTGAAGGCTTGTTTACTAGTATGTCTGCAATTGATGCTGACTGTCGGCTGAGTCCTTGGCGATGTCTGTCTGCCAGGACATGTACTCATGGCTGCTCCTGGAGGCTGGGCTTTCTTTTAACATGGATTCCAAGGATTAGCATCCCAAGAGAGGCAGAAAGCTGTAATGCCTTTTCTAATGCAGCTTCAAAAGTTAGGCAGCATCTCTCTGCAGATTCTGTTCATCAAGACAGGGGCAAACTCTTGACCAATTACTAGGGGAGGGAAAGTAGAGTCTACATCTTGATGGAGGAGTAGTATATGCGACCAAACATCTTGTTGGGCTCATTTTTTCAAAATACAATCTGCTCTAAAGAGTGACATGGGAAAAGCCATTCATTCAAAACAAATATTTGTAGAGTGTCTGTTATGTCTTAGGTATCATACTAGAGACTAGGGATAGAATGACAAGTAAAAATTGACATCATTCCAACCTCCTAGAGCTGACAGTCTTGTGGTGGAGACAGACATTAATCAAACCATCATACCAAAAATATGAAAATTTGACAATGTAATCCTGGAGGGAAACAGGGGGCCATAAGCTCGTATAACAGAGTGTAGATTTTATACAGTCAGAAAGGGCAAGGAAGTTTCCCTTAAGGAAGCAATGTTAAGGCTCACAACTGAAGGATTATAGAAGAAGAGCAAGCAGAGTAGTAAGGAAGTGGGTTCTCTGTGTGAAGATCCCATGACAGATGGGAGGAGGTGTATGTGGTGACTATTAGTATAGCCCTGATGAGAGAGGACAGTGGCAAAGAGAATAAATAGCCATCTGTTCCATTGAGAGAGAAGTTTTATTTTATTTTTTTAAATTTTATTTATGTATGCATTTCTTTATTTTTCGTTTCGGTTGCCCTGGGTCTTCGGGGCTGTGGGCGGGCTTTCTCTAGTTGCGGTGAGTGGGTGCTACCCTTGAGTTGTGGCTCGTGGGCTTCTCTTCTCAGTGGCTTCTCTTGTTGTGGAGTATGGCTCTTGAGTGCAGGCATCAGAAGTTGTGGTGCAAGGACTGAGTTGCTCCATGGCAGGTGGGATCTTCCCACACCAGGGACGGAACCCACGTCCCCTGCATTGGCAGGCAGATTCTTAACCATGGACCACCAGGGAAGTCTAAGAGAGAAATTTTTAAAGAAAGAATCAGCCAGCTGTACATGGGGAACTTAGGAGAAGTGAAGGGTCAAATGTTTCTATATAGTTTCAGGTCAGGATGAGAACAAGGATGATGCTACCATGAATGAGCATTAAGAAGTCAGAACAGGGAATAATTTAGAGGGTAAGAAATTGTGTTCAGGTTGAGAGATGTTGAATCTGAGGCAGTAGTAATATGAAATAACAGAGATATGGGTAGATAGTTGATTTGTCTGAACAGGTAAGGAATGGAGCTATAGATTTTGGAGCTATTGATAAAAAATTGAGAGATGAAACCATAAGCATGAGTTAAATTTTCAAAGAAAGAGGAGGAAGGAAGCCAAAGAAGTAGACAATGAGAATGATCTGAGACAGAACAGGGGTAGGGAGTCCTCTGGAAAGTCAAAAGGGAAAAACTTCTCAGGAGGAAGGGGTGGTCCATGATGCCGCATACAGCAGCCAGGGCAAGAAGATCCAGCACTGAACAAAAGCCCATAGGGTAAAGAATCCTCCTGCCGTATGGGCTTCCCAATTCCTAGGTTGGGAAGATCCCTAGGAGAAGAGAATGGCTACCCAGTCCAGTATTCTTACCTGGAGATTTCTATGGACAGAGGAGCCTGGTGGGCTACAGTCCATGGGATTGAAAAGAGTCAGACGTGACTAAAGGACTAACACTTCCACCTTTTGTACCAAGCTACATGGTTTGGTATAGAGTTTTCCCAGGGACTGGAGACAGAAGGAAGGAGTAGGGTAACTAAGAGTAGAGAGGGTGGTGAGGAACAGAAGGCAGATGATGGGAGTGGCTTGAAAACTTTGTCAGTAAAAGGAGGGACCAAGCTTTGGGGAGAAAGCACAGACAGTCAGGTCAAGGAGGCTGGATAAGTTCGAGGAGACCTACTTTCATGAGAGAACAAGACGAAGGAGCTGGAAAATGCTGGAGAAGGAGCTAGAATGTGGTGGAAGTCAATGCCTTTGGGACTTTGGCTATCACTCTTTGTCTAAGGATTCTCTACTTATATTTTAGGATGGCAACCCCACACGGTCATGGTTAGAGAAGACCTTGTCAGCTAGACAGGCATAAACCTAATAGAGATTAATTAGTATTTTATTTTATTTTTAAGACCATGGAATCTTAGCTTATTATTTTCTGCTTTGGTCTGAATAAATAGAGGGACTGTACCCACCCACTCCAAACTCTTCCTTCCTGTCCGCTCCCAGTGTCTCCTTTTTATTTTTATTTTTAATTTTATTGAAGTATAGTTGATTTACAATGTTATATTATTTTCAGGTGAATGAATGTTTTAAATCCATTCCTGCCAAGTAACTAATGTCAAATTATAGCTGGAAACCTCTCATCTATATAAAGTTTTGCCTTAGGTTTCCCTAATAATTAAAAAAAAATTTAATGTTAAAAATCCCTCCAAAGATGTCTCGTATACTCTCATCATGGCATTTACAATACTATTTTGAAATGTTTTACCTCAAATGTTTACATACTCCCCTCTTCTAACTAGCCCCCATCTCTCCAGGCCAGGGGTTGTGCCTTATTTATCTTAGACTCACTCATGATATTCACAAAATAATTGCAGATTTATTTAAAAAATTATTCTTAGTGAATAGCCTTCGTTCAGTTCTTTTAGTCAGTCTCCATGACTTTGCATAGTCTCATGGAGAGATGAGGTCAACATCTATATTTGAGTCTCTTAAGCCTGTGAGGCAAAGGCCAAATGACCCTCTTGCCATGATAGCTTTCCCAGTTACCCCTTAATCCTGCCTGGCCTGCTGCTGGGCACTGTGGCATACAAAAGACAATACATGCGCTGTTTCCTCAGCTTTGAACACAATGTTCATGGACATCTCTTTCACATCATCCTTCACCTCTTTATTCAAGACACTTTGGAGTGGCCTTCCCTGCCACCCCCAAGTTCCTTCTCAGCTTTATTTTTCTCCATTGCACTTATTATTACTCAATATTTTATACACATTGCTCATTTGTTTTATTGTCTGTTCTTCTCTTCTAGAATGTGAGCCCCATGAAGACATGAATGGAGGTATGCGGCTTATAGTTGGTATAACAAAAAAAGACCACAAACTGGGTGGCTTACACAGCAAGAATGTATTATACCCCAGAACTAGAGGCTAGAATTTTGAAATCAAGGTGTTGGCAGGTTGGGTTCCTTCTGTGAGCTGTGACAGAGAATCTGTTCAAGCCTCTCTCCTAGCTTCTGGTAGCCTCAGGAGTTGCTTGGCTTGTAGACAGCATTCTTCCTGTTTTGACACTGCCTTTTCTTTGTATGTGTCTGTGTCCAAATATCCCCTTCTTATAAGGACACCAGTCATACCAGGTTAGGATTAAGGTCCATCTTAATGACCTCATTTTAACTTGATCATCAAGAAAGACCTCCAAATAAGGTCACATTCATAGGTACTGGAGGTTAGGACTTTAACATCTTTGGTGGGGGGGGGGGTGTTACAATTCAACCCATAATAAATATTTATTGAATAATTAAATGAGGTCACTTATTTTATTTAGGAAGATGCACCATGTGAAGGTAGAACTGATGTTGGCTGAATCTGTGACAAGCATCTGTTGAAGACCTGGTAGGGCAGGAGGGTGATGAGGAGGGAGGCTGGGACTGCTGGGCCATGAAAGGCAGGGACTATCTGTAGCCAAACTGAGGCAAGGGTGCCCTTCATGCTCAGCAAAGCAGAGACCAGGCAAGGCTCAGAGAGGTCATCAAGGCAGTGCAGAGCGCTCTGCAAGGAGATCTGAAGCCAGAGGGGATGGCTCGTTCTGAAAGGGTCCAAGAATCACACCAAGATTGGCAGTAGAGAGCTTGACCTTCTCATGATCTAGAAGGATGAGCAACTTGGTTTAATGTCTTAGCTGGGTCACAGGTGGGCCTGGGAACTAGGAGCTGAGTGCCCTGTGTGTTGTCTTATGTCATGTGATGATAGAATTCTGGGCCATGTGATCTGCCTGTGTCTATGTTTTGATATATTATTTTCTTTTCCTTTAACTTCTTTTTCTCTTGGTGAAAGTTACTTTTGTCCTTTCTAACTTTTCCTTGGCTGATCTAAGGGGAAAGGGAATTGCTGGTGGTGAGACCAGTTGGGGAGGTTGAAAGCTCCATGTGGCTGGGGAGCAGCCAGCCCAGTTTGAGAGGACAAGGAGAAGGGAGCAGATAGATTCGGGAGGGGCTGCTGAGCCTTTCCCATTTGAGGTTTTAATTCACAAGAAATAAAACCAGAAAAAATGTAAAAGGCTCGTCTGTGCCCTCCTGTTGACATAATATCACCGGACTGAGAAGGCAGTTACACACACAGTCATTGTGGCACAGACTCAGCATCCAGGACATACGAACCTTAATTCAGTTCAAGGAGCAACTATCAATCATCAGCCAGCAAAGCCTAGACCTGGGATTCAGGATAAGCTAACAACCTAGAAGAGGAGACATGCATGTAAATGAAAGTTCAGCACCACAGGGAGAGTGTCACATGAGGTACAGAGGTTGCCTCTATTCATTTCCTAGGTCTGTCATTAACTAAGAACCAGAAACTGGGTGGGACAATAGGGAAGTACTGTCTTCCCACCTGGAGGCCAGAAGTCTGAAATCAAGGTATTGGCAGGCTCATGCCCTCTCTGATGGCTCTAGAAGAGAATCAGTCCTTGTCTCTTCTAGATTTTGGTGTTTGCCAGCAATCTTGGTGTCCCTTGACTTGTGGATGGATCAGTTCAGTTCAGTTCAGTCACTCAGTCCTGTCCAACTCTTTGCGACCCTATGAACCACAGCACGCCAGGCCTCCCTGTCCATCACTAACTCCCAGAGTCCACCCAAACCCCTGTCCATCGAGTTGGTGATGCCATCCAACCAT
Organism: Bubalus kerabau; assembly: GCF_029407905.1. Lineage (NCBI taxonomy): Eukaryota > Metazoa > Chordata > Mammalia > Artiodactyla > Bovidae > Bubalus > Bubalus kerabau. The sequence goes on from NC_073626.1 coordinate 158,876,807, forward strand.
CTCATCCCTCCTCCTGCCCTCAATCCCTCCCAGCATCAGGGTCTTTTCAAATAAGTCAGCTCTTCGCATAAGGTGGCCAAAGGATTGGAGTTTCAGCTTCAACATCAGTCCTTCCAATGAACACCCAGGATTGATCTCCTTTAGGATGGACTGGTTGGATCTCCTTGCAGTCCAAGGGACTCTCAAGAATCTTCTCCAACACCACAGTTCAAAAGCATCAATTCTTTGGCACTCAGCTTCCTTCACAGTCCAACTCTCACATCCATACATGACTACTGGAAAAACCATAGCCTTGACTAGACAGACCTTTGTTGGCAAAGTAATGTCTCTGCTTTTGAATATGCTATCTAGGTTGGTCATAACTTTCCTTCCAAGGAGCAAGCATTTTTTAATTTCATGGCTGCACCATGAAATCACCATCTGCAGTGATTTTGGAGCCCCCCAAAATAAAGTCAGCCACTGTTTCCACTGTTTCCCCATCTATTTGCCATGAAGTGATGGGACTGGATGCCATGACCTTAGTGTTCTGAATGTTGAGCTTTAAGCCAACTTTTTCACTCTCCTCTTTCACTTTCATCAACAGCCTCTTTAGTTCCTCTTCATTTTCTGCCATAAGGGTGGTGTCATCTGCATATCTGAGGTTATTGATATGTCTCCCAGAAAACTTGATTCCAGCTTGTGCTTCTTCCAGCCCAGCGTTTCTCATGATGTACTCTGCATATAAGTTAAACAAGCAGGGTGACAATATACAGCCTTGACGTACTCCTTTTCCTATTTTGAACCAGTCTGTTGTTCCATGTCCAGTTCTAATTGTTGCTTCCTGACCTGCATATAGGTTTCTCAAGAGGCAGATCAGGTGGTCTGGTATTCCCATCTCTTTCAGAATTTTCCATAGTTTATTGTGATCCATGCAGTCAAAGGCTTTGGCATAGTCAATAAAGCAGAAATAGATGTTTTTCTGGAACTCTCTTGCTTTTCGATGATCCAGCGGATGTTGGCAATTTGATCTCTGGTTCCTCTGCCTTTTCTAAAACCAGCTTGAACATCTGGAAGTTCACGGTTCATGTATTGCTGAAGCCTGGCTTGGAGAATTTTGAGCATTACTTTACTAGCATGTTAGATGAGTGCAATTGTGCAGTAGTTTGAACATTTTTTGGTATTACCTTTCTTTGGATTTGGAATGAATAACTCACTCCAAACACATGTCTGCCTTCTCCCTTGACCTCACACCATCTTCCCTCCATAACTGTCTGTCTCTGTGTCCAGATTTCCCCTTCTGATAGAGAACACCAGTCATTCTGGATCAGGGCTCACCCTAACGACCTCGTTTTGACTTGATTACCTCTGTGAAGGCCATATTTTCAAATAAGGTCCCTTTCTGAGTACTGGGGGTTAGGACAAAACTTGTTTCTTTTCAGAGTACGGATACAATTCAATCCATTGTTTTTGGTCACTAAATCATGTCCGACACTTTTGCGACCTCATAGATTATAGCCCGCCAGGCTCCTCTGTCCGTGGGATTCTCCAGGCAAGAATATAGAGGTGGGTTGCCAGATCCTTCTCCAGAGGATCTTACTGACCCAGGGATCGAATCCAGGTCTCTCACACTGCAGGCAGAGTCTTTCCTGTCTGAGCCATCAGAGAAGCCCCCATGACATCAGCATAATAATACCTAATTCAGTGTTGTACTGGGTATTGGATAAGATCAATATACATTTTGTTAACATTAGAGTGCTTATGTGCATTCCTGTGTGCTCAGTCACTTCAGTCGTGTCCGACTCTTTGTGATCCTATGGACTGTAGCCTGCCAGGCTCCTCTGTCCATGGGATTCTCCAGGCAAGAATACAGGAGTATGTTGTTATGCCCTCCTCCAGGGGATCTTCCCAACCCAAGGATCAAATCCGCATCTCCTGTGTTTTCTGCATCACCGGTTAATTCTTTACCACTGAGCCACTGGGGAAGCCCCTAGAGTGCTGTGTATAGTCAAGTTATTTGGACTCTTGGTAGGGCTAAATGAGATCATCTCTTTAATTCTTTCTCTTTTGAGCAGGATCCTCTAAAAAAGGGGTCTATAGACCATGGCCCACCGGCCAAAACTGTCCTGTCTCCTGTGTTTGTATAGCCCATAAGCTGAGAAAGACTTTTATATCTCGGTTGGGGGGAAAAAATAAAAAAATAATATTTCATGACATGTGAAAATGATATGAAATTCAAATTTCCATGTCAATAAATGAAGTCATATCAGGGTATGACTACACCCATTGGTTGATGTCTGTGGCTCTTTTCCCATTACTAGAGCAGAGGTGAGCAGCCACGACAGACAGTGTACAGCCTGCAAAGCCCCATATATTTACAGTTTAGTCAGGGGCAGCAGAAAAAGTTTGCTGACCCTGCTCTAGAATAATAAAACTAAGCAAATAGAAACTCTGAACCAAGACGCAGCCTTTGAACATTCACACTGGCTGTGTGCACAGCCCTTAAGTCTTTGGGTCTTTGCGGCGTCACTCTAGATCATCACTCCACTGCTCGGAGTCTGAGAGGAGCAGCCTGAGCTGCTGATGGCTGGGGCTGAATTGACAAAGCTCTCAGGGGACGCCCCGGGGTGGGGTGGTCCCCAGATCTGCCCCCACAGGAAAGTTGCAGAGCCACATAAATCTGATCCTGCCTGCTGCACCTCAGTCCCTGAAGTTGCCTCATGTCAGCTGTTGGTGGACTTCGCCTACTAAGAGATCTCCTTTTAGACATAATCACCTTTTTGTATACATGTAGCGCTCTAAATGCCTCTCCCACCCCAGAGCTTTGCCTGGTGATTGAAAGGAGCTAATCCAACAAATGGCATGATCATCTCTGAATGGCCTCAGTTTATCACCTGGACAAGCACAGCAGGTTCCAGCCTGAGCTTCTCTTTGTTGTAGCAACAGGTGCTCAGGAAGGGGATGGGGGTGGCTGAGGCGGAGGATGGGTTTAAAGGCCGGAATGGGGCGAGAGGAGGGAGGCTGTGGAATGCTCTTTGGGGGAGAGCTTTAGAAATAGGATCAGCTTCGCTAGTTTGGAATGGTCTGGGACACAATCCTCCCAGGACTCAGGGGTGGCAGATGACACCAGAACCCTTCGAAGTTCTGAAAAATAGCTCATGACAGATGTAAGTGTTGTCTGTCCTAAACTGAGAGTTCTTAAAAAATTTTCTTAAAAAGTAGTAAGGGAAAAAAAGATTCTAAGGGAAAATCTATTTTTCTTTATATTTTTTGGTTCCATATATAACTAATCTCTATGGCACAAGCCAGTTGAGAGACCACACTGTCTACCTAGTCCTATCTGACAAGAGGGTTCCAGAGGGTTCCAGAATGGTTACAGGTTTGTATATAGCTGAGTCCCTTTTCTGTCCACCTGAAACTATCACAACATTGTTAAAGAGCTATGTTTGTGCGTGCTAAGTTGCTTCAGTCGTGTCTGACTCTTTGTGACCCGCCCCCCCCCCCCCCCCCCCCCCCCCCGGGCTGTAGCCAACCAGGATCCTCTGTCCAGGCAAGAATTCTGGAGTGTGTTGCCCTGCCCTCCTCCAGGGGATCTTCAAGGTGCAGGAATCAAATTCACATCTCTTATGTCTCCTGCTTTGGCAAGCAAGTTCTTTATCACTAGAGCTGTCTGGGAAGCTTGTTAATCAGCTATACTCCAATACAAAATAAAAAGTTAAAAAAAAAAAAGGAGCCTAGGAAGTTTCCATATGTCTCAAATGCTGATTTTTTTTGAGATAATATGTTTAAACATTACTGTAAAATTTGATATTGGGTGTCTGGAGCTAAAGTTCAGAGAAAGCAGTCTGGTGTAGGGCAGCTATTGGTAAAGTTTTTTTGGAAAGATCTAGATGGCAAACAGGTTTGCAGGTCATGTGGTCTCTGCTGCAGCTATTCAACTCCACTGTTGTATAAAAGCAGGCACAAATCATATGTAAATAAATGATTCTGACTGTGTGTTAATAAAACTTTATTTACAAAAGCAAATGGCCAGCCAGATTTGGCCATGGGCTATAGTTTGCTGATCCCTGGTATAGAGTTTTATCCTCTTCTATATTAGTTTTCTTTGCTCTTCCCTAGCAGATGCTAGGGACTATTTATTGGAGTCCATACGTCAAGGCTGTATATTATCACCCTCCTTAATTAACTTATATGCAGAGTACATAATGCAAAATGCTAGGCTGGAAGAAGCACAAGCTGGAATCAAGATTGCCAGGAAAAATATCAATAACATCAGATGCAGATGGCACCACCCTTATGGCAGAAAGCAAAGAGGAACTAAAGAGCTTCTTGATGAAAGTGAAAGATGAGAGTGAAAAAGCTGGCTTAAAACTCAGTATTCAAAAAACTAAGATCATGGCATCTGGTCCCAACGCTTCATGGCATCTGGTCCCATCACTTCATGGCAAATAGATGGGGAAACAATGGAAACAGTGACTGACTTTATTTTTGGGGGCTCCAAAATCACTGCAGATAGTGACTTCAGCCATGAAATTAAAAGATGCTTGCCCCTTGGAAGAAAAGCTATGACCAACCTAGACAGCATATTAAAAGCAGAGACATTACTTTGCCGACAAAGGTCTGTCTAGTCAAAGCTATGGTTTTTCCAGTAGTTATGTACGGATGTGAGAGCTGGACCATTAGGAAGAATGAGCACTGAAGAATTGATGCTTTTGAAGTGCTGAAGAAGACTCTTGAGAGTCCCTTGGACTACAAGGAGATCCAACCAGTCAACCCTAAAGGAAATCAGTCATGAGTATTCATTGGAGGAACTGATGCTGAAGTTGAAGCTCCAATACTTTGGCCACATGATGGGAAGAACTAACTCACTGAAAAGACCCTGATGCTGGGAAAGATTGAGGGCAGGAGGAGAAGGGGATGACAGGATGAGATGGTTGGATGGCATCACCGACTTGATGGACATGAGTTGGAGCAAGTTCTGGGAGTTGGTGATGGACAGGGAGGCCTGGCGTGCTGCAGTCCATGGGGTTGCAAAGAGTTGGACATGACTGAGCGACTGGACTGAACTGAACTGAACAGATGCTAGAGGACAGAGAGTGTGTCAGTATATGGCAGGAGTAGCTCTACCTTATGGGAGAGCTGAAATTTGAGTAAACAGAATCCAGGAGAAAAAGGGTGAGGTGCTCAGAGTCTGGGTGAGATAGTGGTCGACCGTGGAAGGAAGAATAGCCGCAGCAGGGGAGGAGCTAGGTTTGCTTACTGGCAAAACATCTGAATATAGATGCTGAAGTCAGGGTAGGCTGCAGAGGGAAGACATCTGGTTCCTTGAGCTGTCTAGGACCCTGAACAACCTCACTCTTCCAGGCTCTTCGTGACCCACTTCAACTATGGTTTCTGCTCTTTTTGGCTACCCTTGCAGTCTCCTAGGATTTCTGTCTCTTTTATCCCATCCATATTATTGTTAACTCCCAAATCTCTGCTCTCTCAAAAGCTCTTTATAATAACCCTGCCTCATGATACCTGTCCCAGGCTTATGACATTCAGAGTGAATTAGCCCTCCTCTATGCTTCCCTGGTCTGGGTAAAAATTCCATAATAGTGCAAATTATGGTTTTGCCTTCCTCATTTCTTGACTGTGAGATTTTCGTGTGTAGGTTCTATTTTACATTCTCAGTGGTTAGTTGGGGAAAAATGCCTATATCAAAGAGAGAAATACATAGGTGCAGTACGGAGTTAACTCAAAGCTACTCAATCTAGTGCCATCTTGCATGGCTTTCCAGTTATTTTGTTTACAATGTCTTCTTTCTCAGGAGGTTATACTAGTTTTGAAGGAGGGGACAAGGTTGAAGTATACAACCTACAATTGTACTGGGCTGGCCATGAAGTTCAGTCCGGTTTTTCCTTAAGATGTTACATAAAAACCCAAACGAACTTTTTGGCCAACCCAACGTTACTCTGTGAGTAGTATATTGTAAGTAGCATGGTCACAAATGGCAGAATTGCTATAGTCAGCTCAGGCTACAAGGGGCACTTGTTGGTTCCTGTAAACATAGCAAGAGGAGGCCAAGTGCAGCTGGCCTCAGGGACAACTGGGAATGGGGAAAAGAGGCGGGACAGTCCCTTATCTTGGTTTTTGCCCATGTGTTAGGTTTCATGCCTACTATCTTTACCCCAAGCAGGAACTGCCTTCTTTGTTTCCAGAAGTCTGGTCCAGAAAGTCTTAGGAAAGCATTGGCCTACCTTGGTCATCTATCCAACCTGAGATCAGAGAGGTGGATTTTCATCACTGGTAGCTCCTGGTAAAATACCAGTGGCATGGGGTGGGAGGAAGACACCCTGACAAAAGGAGGGTGCATTTCTTAGAAGCAGGGAGAAGGTGTGCCAGGCAGACAGAATGAGAGACACCACATCAGTGTCTGCCCTTCCTTAGTGCTTGGTCCTGAATTGGGCAGAAACTCAAGTGACCAGTATCAGCCATTTTCTTCCCAAAATGTCACTGCTCATCTCTTGTTCAATTGATCTCTGGACTGCAACTGCCAAAACTTTCTCAGAGTAAATGCAGTCCTTCCCTTCCCATTAATAGATTAAGAACCCACCTTTTCCATAGACATGATAGGGTAGAAATGCTGCCATTGACTCTGCTCTTCTTTGCTAGTCCTTGAGTATTGAATAAATGAGTCCCAACCATTCATCATCCCTTCAACACACATTTGTCCAGCACTATTAAAAAAAATAATAATAAAATGTCTACTTAAAAAAAATAGTTTTATTTATTTTGGGTTTGCTGAGTCTTCTTTGCTGTGCAGGCTTTTCTCTAGTTGCGGTGAGTGGGGGCTACTCTCTAGTTGCGTGCAGGCTTCTCACTGTGGTGGATCCTCTTGCTGTGGATCACAGGCTCTAGGGTGAGGGCGCTTCAGTACAGGTGGCATGTGGGCTCAGTAGTTGTGGTTTTGGGGCTCTAGAGCACAGGCTCAATAGTTGTGGCACATGGGCTTAATTGCCCTGCAGCATGTGGGATCTTCCTGGACCAGGGATTAAACCTGTATCTCCTGCATTGAGGATTCTTTACCGCTGAGCCACCAGGGAAGTCCTGTCCAGCACTATTTTTTATTTATTTATATATTTTTTACTTTACAATATTGTATTGGTTTTGCCATACATCAACATAAGTCCACCACGGGTGTACACGTGTTCCCCATCCTGAACCCCCCTCCCACCTCCCTCCCCATACCATCCCTCTGGGTCATCCCAGTGCACCAGCCCCAAGCTTCCTGTATCCTGCATCAAACCTGGACTGGCGATTCGTTTCTTATATGATATTATGCATGTTTTAATGCCATTCTCCCATGCAAACTAGTACAGCCACTATGGAGAACAGTGTGGAGATTCCTTAAAAACTGGAAATAGAACTGCCATACGACCCAGCAATCCCACTGCTGGGCATACACACCGAGGAAACCAGAATTGAAAGAGACATGTGTACCCCAGTGTTCATCACAGCACTGTTTATAATAGCCAGGACATGGAAGCAGTCTAGATGTCCATCAGCAGATGAATGGATAAGAAAGCTGTGGTACATATACACAATGGAGTATTACTCAGCCATTAAAAAGAATACATTTAAATCAGTTTCAATGAGGTGGATGAAACTGGAGCCTATTATACAGAGTGAAATAAGCCAGAAAGAAAAACACCAATACAGTATACTAACCATATATATGGAATTTAGAAAGATGGTAATGACAACCTTGTATGCAAGACAGCAAAAGAGACACAGATGTATAGAACAGTCTTTTGGACTCTGAGAGGGAGAGGGGGATGATTTGGGAGAACAGCACTATTTTTTAAAAGCAGTTTAACGTTTGCAGCAAAATCAAGCAGGAAGTACAGAGTTGCCACTGAGCTTTTCATAAGCTATAGCATGATCACTTTCTGTTGATGTCATCTCATTTGTTCTACTCAACAACTCTGTGAAGTAGGGATGCATTCTCATCTCACTTTTCAGATAAGAAAAAGGTCTATAAGGATAAAGAGGCTTGACGAAGACCTCATCATTTTTGAGGGGTCAGTTTGTGATGTTACTGTCATTTTCATTGAAAACATTCAAAACAGAAGATTCCAAGGCAGGAAGGGCTGACTCTTCAATGGTAGAATTCGCTATACCTATATTTGATGCAGAGAGAAGTAGCATAGGTCTTGAAATGTTTTCAAAACCCTGAATTCAGCAAACAGACCAGATTTTTTGCCCAAATCCATTCAAGTCATCAATCTTGAGTCCCACTGCATCTCCTGGAAATGAATCTGACAATTCAGTTAAGTGATGGGGATCTGCTACATGGCCCCCTCTACAATGCAGATGTGGACACTCTGACCCCTCCATGCCCATTGCCCATTTCACTGGCATCGAACAGCAAAGTCTCTGGAGGGAAAGGTGCCAGGAACAAGGAGGAGATGGCTGGCAGGGCTCCCCAGATGCCACCAGTTGATTTCTTCCAGGACTAGTTCTCATGCCCAAAGGAGTCTTGTGGTTCAGCTCATGAGGTCTGCAGGGCTACACATCCAGTTTCTTCTTTCTTTGGCTTCAGTGTCTCTTGGGATTAGGGTGTATGTGGCTGGGAAGTGGAGACTGGGGCAAGGGAGGGGGCAGTCGAGTGGAGTACGTGGCTGGTAATATTTTCCAGTTCTTTCTAAAGCGTCTGCCTTCCCTTAATGGACACGGAAGTGAACCAGCCAACAGACTGCTCCAACTGCAAGATTGGTTACTGGTTACATCATCTGGGCAGCCAGACTGGGGCGGTGGGGAGAAACTGAGCAGGGATTAACCCAGCCCTGAGTGAAATGATAGACAAAGACTGTGGTGATCAGGTAACCTCTTTCCCAAGCACTGGCCTTGGGGAGGTGGAGGGGAGCCAGATAGTCATAATAGTGCCCGCATGGGTGCTGGGTGACTGCCCACTCTTTACCAACATTTTAGCTCTATTTCATTCCACTCTATGCTGCTCCATCCTGAAAGTTCTGGTTGAGAATTGAATGTCCCAGGAATATACCAGTGCATGCATACTAAATCACTTCAGTCGTGTCTGCCTCTGTGCGATCCTATGGTGTAGCCCACCAGACTTCTTTGTCCATGGGATTCTCCAGGCAAGAATACTGGAGCAGTTTGCCATTTCCTTCTCCAGGGGATATAATATACCAGTGAAGAGATGATATTGAAACATCTAAGATGCACAGCCTCGAGGCATCCCCTTCCCCAGTGAGGCACAGGGGTACACGTCAGTTAGCTGGTGCTGTGTGCTAAGCCACCCCCAACATGAGTGGTTTCTGACACCATTCCTTAGTGCTGCTTCTGAGTCTAATGAGCCGCTGGGCGGCTCTGCTGAATTGGATTGGGCTCTGTGGTGGGTGGGTCAGCTGGCTGATCGGTGATGGCCTGGACAGCTACAGCCTTTTTCTATACGCCTTCTCATCCTCTCCCAGGCTAACTTGGGCTTGGTCACATGCAGGGGAAGGCTTCCAAGGGGGCAACAGGCAAAGCCTCTGGAGGTCCAGGCTTGGGACACATTTGAAGTTGCTTCTGGCCACATTCTACTGACCATAGCAAGTTACAAGGCAGCTTGGATTGAAGGGGTGGGAGAAAGGGCTCCACCTCTGGTTGGGGGAAGGGACAGAGACATTTTTGTCCTCTACTCTAGACCCATGCACCCTTATTATGGACAGAAGACTGATAACGCTCTATTATAGCTCTTATCACAAACCGCTAGGCAGGACAGAGGAGGAGGAGTAGTACATTCTGATAGCGGTGGGTGGGGTGGGAAGGAGTTTGGGGAAGAGTTCACAGAGAAGGAAGCCTTGAAGGACAAATAGCATTTCAACAAGAGCAGAAACACACACCCGTTTTGTTTCCTTTTCTGCTCTGTCCCTCTTGCCAAAATCCGGTCCTGGACCCACCAGCTACCACCACTGATCTGATTGCAGGGATTCTCAGCAACCCAGTGAGGGGGGAGCATCATCTCTGCCCCTTACATCTGGAGACAAGAAGGGCTCCAGCAAGCCCTTCCTGTAATTAGAAAAAGGGAGATTCCTTGACTCATGTTTTTGCCAAACTGTGGCATTTCTCGCCTATCTCTCTTCTCTTCTTGAGCTCTGCCTCTATTTCTCTATCTTTCTCCCACTGTGATTTCTGATGGGATTGGTCACTGGAAATCAGCAAGGAAAAAGATAAATAAAAATTGCTTTCATTCCGTTGTCAATGGAAAACAAATTCGTTTCTCTTGTTTTGTGGTGGAATCACGCAGCATGTAAAGAGCTTCACGCAGTGCTGGGGACAGAGTATATGTGTACACTCAGTCACTCGGTTTGACTCTTTGTGGCCCTTTGGACTCTAGCCCGCCAGGTTCTTCTGTCCATGAAAATTTTCAGGCAAGAATACTAGAGTGGATTGCCATTTCCTCTTTCAGGAAATCTTCCCAACCTAGGGATGGAACCTGTGTCTCCTGCATTGCAGGTGGATTCTTTATTACTGAGCCATGGGGGGCAGGTGTTGGTGGGGAGTGGAGGGCAGAGTAGCTGGGTTGATAAATGGAGTGGGGTTGGCAGGAGCAGTATCGGTTGCTGTAACTATTACACCTAATGAGTCTTTGGAACAGAAGCATTGTCTGAACAGACCTCTACTGCCTTAGCAGAATTGCTGGCATGCTTGACAAGTATGCTCGTTAAGAACAAACAACTTTCTGTTTCAGCAAATGCTTGGGTAGCTCCTTTCTTCTGAGAACAAACAAACAAACAAAAAAACCCCAGAAGGAATCTGTCTGGGGTTGGTCATCCTCTGGTGGAGTTCACCCTTGGAAAAATCCTCAGGCCTCACTTACTGCTGCAGGACCATTACCCTCCCCCCACCCCCCACCATGCTCCCCCTCCCCCATCCCAAGTCACCCTAGCACCAGGTAGAAAAGACAGGGATTCTGAGGGCACAGGCTCTTTTCTTAGGTTCCTCAGTTGCCATGGCCAAGAGTACTTCTGCAAAGAGAAGGATGATGCCCTCTAATCCCGATGTGTCCTTTCTCTGCCTCTGCTCTGCCTTTGAAGTTTCCAGGGGCCTTGTGTTTTCTTGGGTCCTGATAACGGAGGTGGTTGGAGTCTTTGGTGGGCCTCTTGTTCAGTTTACTTCCAGCCTGGAAGGTGTGGCTGAGAGTAGGATGTGAGAGGGAGCCAAGGCAGCCCTGGCTACCTCCACTCACACATGGATGTCAGATCTCTTTCTTCTCTGTTATTTGTGACACCAACTGTGTCTAAATTTGAAAGGTTTGGTTACAAGGAGCAGAAATGTAGCTCCAATGAGCTTAGACAAATGAAACATTTATTCCATAACTGGACCGGACACTGAGGTGCACATAGAAATAAAGGAAGAGCTACAGAATTTGAAACCAAGCAGAACCCTGTGGGCATGGGTATGGAAACCATTCTGTCATGGAAGCCTTTCTGTCTCTTGAAACCAGTGTTTCTTGTCTGTAGGGAATAGATGCCAGCCTCCTTGACCTTCCCTGAGTTTCAAAGGGATGCAAGAGACAAGGGTGGAACAGCCAAGAAACAATAGTGCAGCCTTGGGGCAGGGTCCTGATTATACCTCAAGGACTATACACAACAATATCTTTGAGCTGTTTATAGAACTAAAGCTCCCAACTAACGGAAGATGTCAGCATACTTCATTCCAGAGATATCACCTGAGGCCCAGGGGGCGCTAGTGGTGAAGAACTCGCCTACTAATACAAGGGACTTAAGAGATGCAGGTTCTATGCTTGGGTTGGGAAGATCCCCTGGTGCAAGGCATGGCAACCCACTCCAGTATTCTTGCCTGGAGAATCCCATGGACAGAGGAGCCTGGCAGGCTACAGTCTTCAGGGTCACACAGAGTTGGACACTGAAGAGAAGCTCATAGAGAGATTAACTGAGACCAGATTAAAGGGGTGTAGGCCCTGCACACACCCTGATGTTATCAACAACCCATCCTTGAACCATTTTGCTGTAAAACTCCTCTCCAAATCCTTCCACCTCGGGCCACACAGTTTTCGAGGCAGGAGTCTGCTGTGTCCCCCTTTGTCTGGCAAAGGAATGAAGCTCTTTTCCACTTCACCCAAAACTCTGTCTCTAAGATTTGATTCGCGCACACAGGCTGAGTTTTTGGCATCAAAATCAGGCCCCCTCTTCATCACTGTTTGCCCATCTCCACTTCTTTGTGCTTTTCTTCAACTGCTAGTTAGTTTTGACCCTTCCGAGAGGCTTTCCTCTGGTAGGTATGTGATGACTAGCAGTCCCTACTTAGCAGCTTCGCAGAAAGAGGGTATTGTAGTTCAGTCCTAGTGAAGGGTTATGAGTTTTCCTACTTGGGTTATAAACCAGCGTTGTCTGAACATGGGTGCTAGGCTTTGGGCCCTTGGACTTGTCCCCCTAGCTCTACATAGGACTTTAGGTTCTGGCACCAGAAGAAGGAAGATGAAAACTTTTTCTGAACAGATTACAACCAATAAGTGCTCCCACAGGTACAAAACTTTAGGAGATATATACTCTTTTTCCATAGTCTGCAGAACCCATTAGTGTCTTTGCTGTTTACTCTTCTTTTGAAAGGCAAATTAGTATAACCTAATTACTGTTGTTCTGTCCCAATTGGCAGTGTTTGGTTTAGATGTAATTCTGGCCAAGGTGGTATAAGGCAACAGTAACTGGAAGACTTCAGAGAAAGGTTCTCATCCTAAAGAAGGGTGATCTCTTTTACAGGCCACCCACTGGTCTTCAGAGGATACCTGGAGCTGCTGGATCAGGTTGCAGCTGTGAGGACCAAGTCAAGACTGAGGCTGAGATGCTGAGGAAGACAGAGCAGGGTACAGCCAGGTCCTAAAGGACCTGATCGAGCCAGCGTGTCAACTGACCTTGGACCACCCTCTCCAAGGACGTTTTGCTTATGAGAGGACATTTTCTTTATTGTGTAAGCCAGTGGTTTTCAAACTATGGTCTCCAGACTAGGAGTTTCAGCTTCCTTTGGGAACTTGTCAAAAATACAAATTCTTGAGTCTCACCCAGACCCACTGAATTCTGGGGATGTGGCCCAGGCCTGTGGGTTTTAAGGGGCCCTCCAGGTAGTTCTGGAGAGAACTACAGCTAGAACCCAGAGAGGATAGTTGTCATGGGGTGAGTGGTGGCCCCCAAAAGATAAATCCACACCCTAATCCCTGGAATCTGTAGATGTTACTTTATTTGGGAAAAGAGTCTTTACAAATCTATTTAAAGATTTTGAGATGATAATCCTGGATTATCCATGTGGGCCCTAAATCCAATGATGTGTCCTTATAAAGGAAGAGCCGAGGGAGTTCAAGACAGACAGCAAAGGAGAAGACAGGGGAAAGGGGGAGGCCATGTGACCACGGAGGCAGAGATGAGTGATGGGGCCACATGGGTCCTGACAGCGCTGGAGTCTGAGAGGCAGAGCACAGATCCCCCTAGGAGGATCCCCAGGGAGCGTGGCCCTGCCGACACTTTGGTTCCAGACTTCTGACCTCCAGCACTGTGAGAGGGCAAGTTTCTGCTGCTTTAAGCCACCAAGTTTGTAGTGATTTGTTATAGCAGCCCCAGGGAATGAATACAGTCCTCTCCTCTACGGGGAAGACTGTGTTGCTTCTTCTGCAGAGAAGCTGGGTCAACCTGAGAGAGTGTGGCAAGGAGGGAGTGGAGGGGCTGGGTTCTCACTTTCTTCATTCTCTTTGACCTCCAGATAGTGCCTCCCCCTGGCCCAATCCAGAGGAAAAGCACAATGGAGACCCCTTGATATGGTCCATTGGGGTCAGCCTCCAGAGACTCAGAGCAGGGTGGAGCAGGCGGGAGAGAGGCTCTGGAAGAGCAGCTGGAAGCCACCCAGAACACATACAACTGCGGGCAAAACACAACTGAATGGTAACCTTTGAACAGACCTGGAAGGATAAGGTCCACACATGTGTATGAGCTGAATGTGGCAAGAGTTCGTGCTTTGTGAAGTTAGAGAACGACAACATTCATCTGGCAAAAGTGGCCAGAAGAAGTGGAAATTCTAGTGATGTTTAAGTAATGGGACAAAGACGGCTGGAGGCCCTGGGGGTGAAGAAGTGATTCCTTGCATCTGTCCATGCTTGGAAGATAGCTAGAGATGATAGCGAGATAAGAGGATGAAAGATGTGTGAACAGCAGGTGCTTAAGAGGGGTGGGGAAACAGAATGGGGAGAGGGAGGGACTCGGGGAACTACTATGTCACCTAAGGACTGTGACGTTTTCGTACATTTCTGGCATTGTGGTTCAATCAACAATAGGGTCACTATTGCCCCTTTTAGCCTCCAAATCATTTCTTCTACTGACAGATGAGGACAACCTCATAAGATTTAGGCTCAAAGCCCCAGGAGTTCTGCTTACAGAAAGGTGGCAGAGGGTCTGCCATTTAGATGAGGGGGGCCCAGGGCTCAGAGGACAGACATGCGTGTCCTGGGCTCATCTTCTTAGCTGAAAGTTGCCAGGCAGGGTCTGGGTATAGGGTTGGATCCATCACAGCCACCAAGCTCTGTGGCCCCAGGCTGAATCTTTTGCCTTTTCTGTGCCTCAGAACCACGGGAAGAATGAGGTTCTCTCTATCTTGAAGAGACTTTGAAAAGAACAAATAATGGTAAATAAACCAAGGGAAATAAATAACAACCAGTGATTTACCAAACTACACAAAATTATCTAATTACAGAACAGGAAAGAAAAACAAAAGGCTAGGGAGGGGAGGGTGAGGGGGGCGGGGTGATGGCTACAGAGGGATTAAAGGAATTCAGATTTATTAGCAGGAGAGACAACCTGGCTCCCTCTCCTAATTCTTCTTAACAAAGCTTGCCTCGCTCCTGCAGATGCTCCAAGAGGGAACATCTGTCTACAGGCTCCTGGATTCTGACGTGTGAGCCTTTGGTCTAAGGAATTGTTTTCAAGCCTGCGAACTGCGTGGCAGACTCTGGTCTGGGACACTTCCTTATGCACCAAGTAAGGCACAAGCTACAACCACTACCACAACAAAGAGCCCAGTTGCTTAAGGAAATACACATTTGTCAGTCACTTGCCAAATGCCCTTCTCTGAGTCAGGGGGGTGGGTGTCCCACCCCTGCAGGGTCCTGCAGCCTGCAGAATAATTCTTGCGTGGTGCATGTTTCACTGTGAGCAGAGAGTGTCTCTAACATGTAGGGAGAACTAGAGGGTTCATAGTAGTTTGTGTTTGGAGTGTGTGTGTGCTTGCACGTGTGCGTGTATGTGTGTGTATGCCACTGAGTGTATCTGTGTGCCTGCATGTGATGCTGGGCCAGCAGACATGGACACACTTCCACGCACGAGATGAGGCCCTGGCCTAGCAGCGAGGGGATGTACGCGTGGGCGTTGAGTGTGAGCCGACAAGGAGTCCAGGCCCAGGGCCTCTGGGGACCTGTCGCCTGCAGGGCTCATTATAGAGGAGACCAGGTGCTTGGAGTGTCCCCAGAGCAATACAGAGTGCAGTCATGAGTTTGAAAAATATTCCTGCAAGAGATATAAATAAAGACTCCAAACCCAAAGCCAGGGTTTGAGAAAGCCATCCTTAAACACAGGATAATTTATAGCTGCTGCCGTCCTGTCCCGAGGATGACTCAGCTCTCCTAGCCTGAGCAGGCCCAGCCTGCTCCAGTAACCTTTGGGTTTGGCTGAAAGGAAGGCGCTAAAGAGAGAGAGCGCTCCAAGGAAGCCGGTGAGCTAACCATTCGGCTACCGGCTGCCCCTGCTGGGTTCCCTCCCCGCCACCTCCTCCTCCTTCTGGGCTCAGCCTGGACATGGCTGATCAGACCCTGGAGGCTGAGGAACAGGCCCCTTGGCTATTCCTGGCTGGCCAGCCCTCGGGAAGTCTCTGAGATGGATGTTGGTCTACCTCTGGGATCCGGTGGGTTCTGGTATCCACACAATGGGCCAGTCTTGCCCAGGAGGCACGATCTCAATACAGACACAAGTAGAACTGGAGAGCTGTTCTCAGTCATGGAGACTTTTGAACTTCACAGAAAGAACAGAAATGAGAGTACTTTCCTCTTTAATTAAACAATAACTTACTCCAGTCAAGTGCCAAAAGTGGGCGGTGAAGAGGGGCAGATAAGCTTCAGCGTTGTGGTAAGTGTGTGGGGGGAGCAGTCAGACTTGAACAGGGTTAGTTTCTAATTCTCTCCTCCCAGCACTGCCTGCCCCCCTTCCTTCATTATATTTTTAGCAGACTCTTTGGCCAACCAAGGCGAAAGAGACAAATGCAAGTACAGAGAGTGCTTATCAAAACCTGTGGATGTTTCTTTTTCTCTTTCTTCTTTTTCCCTTAAAAACCTTCCAGGAGCAGGGAAAGGACTGGAAGTACTTGAAGGTCTTTTTAGCTCCAGGCCTCACCCCAGCTTGGATCTCAAGAATGTTTCGATGCCAAGGCCGTGTGCCTGACTGTCCAAGTGTAGAAAAGAAAAAGCGTCATTCAGAGCTATTTTAAAAATAGTTTCGCTCTTTGATTAAATGGCTAAACAGCTCTGGATCAAGTTTTCTCTGCTCTAGCAGACGAATTTGTGTAACTGGCCTAATTTTAACCTAGATCCTTGCATATCAGGAATGTAATCATCGCTAAAGAGATGAACAGTTTCTGAAATCTGTAACTGTCTTCTTTCAACATATGTTTCGTAAGCCATTGTGTGTGTATATGTGTGTGTTCTGGAGAAGGCAATGGCAACCCACTCCAGTACTCTTGCCTGGCAAATCCCATGGATGGAGGAGCCTGGTGGGCTGCAGTCCATGAGGTCGCTAGGAGTTGGACACGACTGAGCTACTTCACTTTTACTTTTCACTTTCATGCATTGGAGAAGGCAATGGCAACCCACTCCAGTGTTTTTGCCTGGAGAATCCCAGGGACGGGGGAGGCTGGTGGGCTGCTGTCTCTGGGGTTACACAGAGTCGGACACGACTGAAGTGACTTAGCAGATGTGTGTGTTCGGATGTGTGTCTGCAAACGGGTTGTTAAAGATCTAAGTGAGGAGGAGTTGGAGTGTGATGCACGGTGAAGCCCAGCATCTTGTGTAGGGTGGGCAAGGGCTCTGACCTCTGGGCAGGGCATTATCTTTGGTGCCTCTCTCTGCTGTGTGCAGGACTTATTGCTAAGCTATTGTCCAGGAGGGGTGGCACTAGGGTGGGGCCCCTCAGCCTGGGTATTTATTGCTGTACATAGGGTTTCTTTGTGGCACATAGTTTTTTTTTTAATTGTGTATATGATCAGTAAGGGGAAGATCCCTTGGAGGAGGGGATGGCAGCCCACTCCAGTATTCATGCCTGAAGAATCCCTTGGATAGAGGAGGCTGGCGGACTATGGTCTATAGGGTCACATGACTGAAGCAACTTAGCACTAGCATGATCCATAAATACTGTTAAAGAGAAGGAAATTTCTTCTTCCATGAAGGAAGTTTCAAGTCAGTCAACTTAAAACACATACACACACACCTCCTCCCAGATCTACACAAGCTGCCTTCATAAATGACAGAAAGCAGAGGACCACAGTAGCTGCATAACTAAACCACACAGTTTTGCCTGGCCCGGTCATGTTGGAAAAACAAGGAGCCTGCTTCAGATTTTGCAGCTCAGTCTTTTGAAGTCCACCCTCTGTCCCCTGCCTCTTCTTTTTTCTAATCTCTCCCTCTGAGAGTATTTTCCTTTTTTTTCACCTTCCCCCAGTTTCTAAAGGCCCCCTGCTCTTTTAGTCACTTGTTTTTTTTACATGATCAAAATAAGAAAGGCTGCCGTGATTGGTAAGTGTGGATTGATTAGCACATACAGATTGATTGGCACATATAGATTGATTAGACACTTCTAGATTGATCAGAGGGACTTCCTTGGTGGTTCAGATGGCAAAGAATCTGCCTGCAGTGTGGGAGACCTGGGTTTGATCCCTGTGTCAGGAAGATCCCCTGGAGAAGGAGTGGCTACTCACTCCAATATTCTTGCCTGGAGAATCCCACGGATAGAGGAGCCTGGCAGGCTATAGTCCACGGGGTCCCAAAGAGACACAATTGAGTGACTAGCACTTCCCTTCAGTTTGATCAGACCCCTGCACTTTATGGGAAGAAACAATCTTGTGGAGAAGTGAAGATTCTCAAGATCCCACAGCCATGGATGAGCAGCACCCTAGCCCTCTGAGACCAATGGAGAATGAATCTACAATAATTGGTAAGTAAGAGCTGGAGAGAAATTCCACGAGCCTGCCAGATAGAAACCTGGAGGTGGAACAGGGGCTGAGTCAGGCCTCTGCCCTTTGCTAGCTGGTCGCCCTGCTTGGATTAACACTAGGCTGTCAGTGGTTTGTTTCTTCTGCTCTCTTTGGAGTAATCCACACACCTGGCAGGGCTCCCCCGATGTCATCTGTTCTCCGAACAACTCAGCTGCCAGGCAGAAGAGCCCAGCCCAGCAGTCTTGGTTCTGAAGCTTATGGGAAGGCCCTTGGTAAGAAAACCAGCCTTGAATTTCTGGATTCTCTTCCAGAGACAGTGAGGCCCCTTGGATTGGGTTTGCAGTTAAGCTTGGATGCTCACTCTGTGCACATACTCGGACCATCTGCAGTTCTCGGGGAAACACTCCAAAGATACAGGACCCATCTTGGGTGCAGCAGGGGGCCACAGAGCCAAAAAGATACAAACTTCCAATCCCCCGGGATGAAGGTCTGAAGGAAGATGCGTTATCTCTTGCTCAAAGGAGATGGGCTGTGTGTGTCTGCACAAGGCAATGAATGGGATGGCCTTTGTCCAAAAGCAACACAATTGTGATCTGACAGACTTGTGAGATGGGCTGCTCACGTGCATCACAGCCCACATTGAGGTTGCTGGAACCTGCACACATGACTACCCTGGGAAAGGAGGAACTGCAGCTTCTGGAGAGAATTCAAAGGAGTGCAGGGGGGAAGAGGAGGTGGAGAACTGAGAGGGAGGCGGTCCACTTTGAGTATCCCCCCTCTGCTGCCCTTCCCCCACCCCTCTCCCCTAAGGCAGAAGCCCAGGGCAGAGGTCAGACTAAAGCCAGCTGATTCTGTGGCTGTTTATACCCTGTAACCAGAGCCTGTGCCTGCTAGGCTGCCCAACAGCTGCGGAGATAAGGGGATGGGCTGTTGCTTCCAAAGACTGGGTGACCTGTGCTGGCGTCTACCTCGGGGGCAGCTTATCCTGATCATATACCTCGCCAGGGGGTGGGAGTGGGGAGAGGTGGGGCTGGCTGCCAGCTCCTGCCCAGGTGGCCGGGGTGACCTTCTTGAATCCAGGGTGAATCTTTGAGCTCCATATGGGACTTCCTCCTAGACTCTGTCCAAACCCCCTGTCTCCTCACCAGTCAAGAGAGGTGAGAAAGGAGTTCTGCCTGTTTCTTGGGTTTGTTTTCCTCTCTCTCTATCTTTGTCATCACAGAGACAGAAAAGAACATGTGGTAGAGCTCTGGGTCAGGTGAAATTTCTAGATTCTGCTGCCAAATGCATTTCAGGCCAGGTTATTTCTTGCCTTGCACCCATCCCAGGGCTCCCCTCTGAGGTTAGCCTTGTCTTCCCTCCCATCTCCATCCTCTCAGCCCTCCAGGCAGGGGGAGGGACCTCTCTGCCCATTCAGGACTCCCTGCAAGAAGGCGGAGGTAGTGAACCCTCCCTGCTGAAAGTCTGCAAACCAGGCTCATCCTACTGGTCCTTCAGTGAGCGGTCCTTCCATTCCACACCCCCATCCTATGGGGGCAGGCTCCCTCCACCTCCACCTTCCAGTCTTCCCTTTCCCTCTCCCATTCTTTCCCCTCCATCTGCTTCCTCTGGCCATCTCCAGCCCTTTGGTCCTGGGCGCCCCTCTGGAGCAGGTAGACATTGTGTTCTGGTTCTCAGTGTTCACACCTCTCAAGTATGAGATTTGAAGATGGCTCACATGTTCTTTCCTTTGGTTTCTTGTTCCCCTGCCACTTGGGCTCATCTTAGAGCCCAACACTGGCATGGCTCATGACCTGGGACACTCAGCACTGCCTGCCAAGCAGCTTTTTTTTTTTTTTTTTTAACTGTCCCTGCCTGTCCCTTCCCTGCTGGCAACCTGGGCAGGGGTGGAGGTGGAGCTCATGGAGTTGGCTGAGTTTGTTCAACAGCTGCCTCAGAATGGAAAAGTGAAGTCGCTCAGTTGTGTCCGACTCTTTGCGATCCCATGGACTGTAGTCTACCAGGCTTCTCTGTCCATGGGATTTTCCAGGCAAGAGTACTGGAGTGGGTTGCTATTTCCTTCTCCAGGGGATCTTCCTGACCCAGGGATCGAACCCAGGTCTCCTGCATTGCAGGCAGACGCTTTACCCTCTGAGCAAATGTGAGGGCAAATCTCTAGCGTATGGGAAAAACAATGAAAACCAAGGAGTTTCGACTAAGAGAATCCTGAGTTCAAGTCCACACGTGACCAGTGACCAGCTGTGGAACCTCGGTGTCCTCTTCATTTAAATGGGGATGATGACACCTCACACTTCAGGGTCAGAGGAGACAACGAAAAGGAAGATGCTTGGGAAATTGTTTGTCCTTAGTGTGTCTGACAGAGAGTCTCAGCAGTCTTTGCTGCCTGCACGAATACAAGGCAGGAGAAGAGGACGGGGAAGGAAGGCGGGAAGCAGAGAAGGGGAGAGGAAAGAAAGAGAATGAAGCTTGCAGGGACCCCCTGCTTTTTCAAGCATCAGAATCTGAAGCAAACTGAACTTAGAGACTGCTGAGCTTGCAGGTTCTGGCTCCAAGATTTTCTGTGTCTTAACTTTGTAATTGGATACTCACTGACAAAGCTTTTTTTTTTTTTTTCTTTTTCCTTCCCCTCATCAGAGTCTAAGTGAGCTGAGAGTGTATTAATCTAACAGCCAGAACAGAGGGGTTGATTAATAACTGTTGGTGTGTGTCTAGAGGACTTCTCCAAAGAGAGGGTTGCCTGAAGCAGCCAGGCTTACCTCTCTCCCCATCATTCTGCTCCCCACTTCCACTGCCCTGCTCAGGTCCTAGGCTTCTCCTGCTCCCTCTGGAGCCTGAAACGTGTCTTATGCCACATCCCCCTTGGGTCTGGAACATTTCTGATGCCAATCACTTCCAGGACTCTGCTACTTTCCAACCGACCTGGGTAGATCACTGAACCCCTCTGGGTTTCAGTTTCCTTATCTGTAAGAGAAAAACTAGATACAGCCTTTGTTAGGAAAGCTAAATGGGATCATGTAAGGGAAAGACCTAGCCCAAGGCCTGGCTTTGGGCCGCGGCACAGGTGATGGCCAGTCCTGCTTGGATTTGTCAGAGTAGCTTCCCCCTTCTCTCTCTGGGGGAGCTGTCCTCTTCCATTCCATTCCTTCCTCTGCTCCTCCCTCTCCCCCAACAAAGACTGGCGTTAGCCAATTTCCCCCCTGTCATCAAAGGTAAACCCATCACCTCCTACCCTACCTGCCGGTATGTTTGTTTTACTGGATGTGGGAGAAGTTATAGATTTTAGAATTTTGCACAGTCCTTCAAGCTTACAACTGCACATCTTCTCTGGTGGGATAATAGCTAGAAGTTCTGTTGGAAATTAGCCTCCTGCTTGAATTCTTTTCATTTTAAAGTAAAATCACATTTATGAGACTTCCCTGGCAGTCCAGGGGTTAAGACTCTGTGCTTCCAAAGCATGGGGCGTGGGTTCAGTCTCTGGTTGGGGAACTAAAGATTATACATGCCACATGGTTAAAGGAAAAAAAGAAAGAAAAACCACATTTATTTACTAACCAAAGGGTTGATCCTAATTAAAGGAATACTTTGAAATAGTGGCATGTAAAATGTTTGTGATAAAAATAATTGAATGCAGTGAGGAAAAGGAAAAAAAGCATATGGAGATATAGACAGAACTTGCTTATCATCTCAAAGCTAATTGTCATCAAACATGGTGATGACATTTTTATTCTGCTTTTTTGTATATCTGAACACAGGTGTCATTTTTCCTCATACGCTGCACCCACTAATTTTCCATCTCTCGCTTTTCTTGTCATTATGCTTTCCTTTCTCCTTCTGTTCCTGGTGTTGGACCAATGTACCAATTGTAAAGTTACAGATCTGAGTTTTTCTGCCATCAGCTGCAGTTTCTTCAACTCTCTCTTCCAGGTTCCAAGAAAACAGTGTTGTTTTCAAAGTGCTCTCAGCCTTTACTGGAGGCCTTTGTCATCAGAAGAGATGACACAATCTGGGTTTTGGCCATTGCCCCTGTTTTTGACAGAGGTGTTACCAACTTTTACTGCCTTCATGTATTTATCAAAGTCCATGCCCTTTACCAGGCACCAGAGGCTGGTTCTTACACCCTCTTTTCGTGAGGTGTGAGCATTTCTAACATATTTTAGCCAATCTACAAATTGTTTTTCTAATTTCGAAGAAAGAACCCATTTCCATTATTCTTCATGCTGATAAACAAGGCACCAGTAAAAAAGCCCAGTTTTGACTAAAAAATTAACAGTGTTGTTGTTTAGTTGCTCAGTATTGTCCAACTCTTTGTGACCCCATGGACTGCAACACTCCAGACTTCCCTATCCTTCACTGTCTCCCAGAGTTTGGTCAAACTCATGTCCACTGAGTCAATGACGTCATCCAATCATCTCATCCTCTGTCGTCCCCGTCTCCTCCTGCCCTTAATCTTTCCCAGCATTAGGGTTTTTTCCCCAATGAGTCAGCTCTTTGTATTAGTTGGCCAAAGTATTGGAGCTTCAGCTTCAGCATCAGTCCTTCCAATGAATATTCAGGGTTGATTTCCTTTAGGATTGACTGATTTGATCTCCTTGTGGTCCAAGGGACTCTCAAGAGTCTTCTCCAACATCACAGTTCAAAAGCATCAGTTCTTCACTGCTTAGCATTCTTTATGATCCAGCTCTCACATGACTACTGGAAAAAGCATACCTTTGATGTGATTAAGATCCAGATACTCAAAGGACTTGGGGTGGCTGACCCTGGAGACAGGACTTACCTTCCTGAGGCCCTGGGAGACTGTTTGGAAGCCACCCTCTGCTGGACTTTACATCCTTCCTGAGTTCCTCCCTTTTTGCTCTGCTTCCACATTTTCTTATCAGCCCTTTTGGGGAGCACTTTCATAATAAAGTGTGTAAGATCACTGTGTAAGATCCCTCCTCTCAGATCTGCTTCTGGGGAACTGAATCTAAGACAGCTGGCTGTGCATTTCTGCATGTTGGTGGTTCTCCAAGTTGAGAGAAAATTGGAATTACTAGAGGAGCTTGTGAAAAATGCAGATTTCAAGGTCAGGTCCCAGAGCGTGTAGTTGACTAGGGTGGGGCCCTCAAATCTGCAATTTGGTGAGCTCTCTGGGGGGTTCCTGCATCGTGGCCCTGGAGCCTCGTTTTGAGAGCCACGGCTGCGGCCCCGGGACAGCGCTAGTTACCCCGTAACAGGTTGGTTGCTAGCTTGGGCTTCTTCAGCCCCACCCTACCTTGACATCTGCTGATCCCACAACTCCAAGTGGCTTGGCTTCAACCAGGAACAAATTGCTGCTGCCTACAGTCCAACTGGCACTCCCCTGGTGTCAGGCTGATCCTTCAGACAGGGTCACTTACACACGGCTCTGATTCAGCCAGGGCGCTTTTCAGAGACCTCCATGTTTGAATGCTTGGGAATCACGAGACTTCTCCTTGGCTCCCATTCTTCTGTTCTTTCCAGCATCTGCCCAAGTTGCCCGGTGTTCATGTTCTGGTTACCGAGGCCCCCTTCTCCCCCGCTGCACACATTCTTTATCTCAGATCTCAGCAGCACGGGGCGTGGGATAGAGCCCTGAAACAGCCACTTCTGGCAGTAAGTGTGGTAGTTACACACACGAGCATGATTGTTGCATTTCTTGGGTTGAATCAAGGCTCCCTCACTTACTAGCTGTGTGGCTCTGGGCAGGCTATTGATATTTAAACTCTCTGTGCCTTAGTTTTTTTTTTTTTTTTTTTAAACTGGAAATGAGAGTAACTACTTCTGAGAGTTGTGAGAGTAACTACTTCTGAGAGTTGATCTGTTGCTGATCAGTAAAATGCCCAACACATAAAGTGTGCTCAATAGATATTTTCTAATCTTATTGTACAAGCCGAACAAACTTCTCTGACTGCCAACCAGACAAGCCACCTGGAGCTGAAGGGATGTTATTTGTACCCTCCATGCACCGGGGTACATCCCTCAGGGGCCCTGGTGTCTTGTTCCTTTCAGCCCTGTACATTCTCTGCTGTGTAGGATACGAGCAGTAGAAATAAGTTGCCGAGTCTTTTGTAGCTCTGCATGGTTATGTTTTGACTGCTGACAGACATATGGAAATTTTGACCCTAGGGATAGCTGAAGGGACAGGAAAACAACAGGATTTGTACTGGAAAGCAGCCTGGTCCAACACACACTCACACATACATTCTCATCCACTCATTCAAACACAGACACACACACTCCCTTCCCTACATACTCTCGCTCACACACGTTTTCAAGCAGACTCACACAGGCTTGCTCACCCACTCTCACACATTGTCACAGAAACACCTTCTCCATTCCCCACAATCTCACAAGTGATTCCTGTGGAGTCATAATTATAAAGACCTTTGAATATTTTATATTAGCGCATATACATGGATTCTAGAAAAATGGTATTGATGAACATATTTACAGGGCCAGAATGGAGATGCAGACGTAGAGAACGGACCGTGGACCCAGCAGGGGAAAGGGAGGGTGGGAGGAATTAGAATAGCACTGTGTACATACAGTACCATGTGTAAAATAGGTAACTAGCGGGAAACTGCTGCAGAGCACAGGGAGCTTAGCTCAGTACTCTGTGATGACTTAGAGGGGTGGGATGCGGGCATGAGAGGGAGGCTCTGAAGGGAGGGGATCAGTTCAGTTCAGTTAAGTTCAGTCGCTCAGTCGTGTCTGACTCTTTGTGACCCCATGAATCGAAGCACGCCAGGCCTCCCTGTCCATCACCAACTCCCGGAGTTCACCCAAACTCAAGTGCATCAAGTCAGTGATGCCATCCAGCCATCTCATCCTCTGTCGTCCCCTTCTCCTCCTGCCCCCAATCTCTCCCAGCATCAGAGTCTTTTCCAATGAGTCAATTCTTTGCATGAGGTGGCCAAAGTACTGGAGTTTCAGCTTCAGCATCATTCCCTCCAAAGAAATCCCAGGGCTGATCTCCTTCAGAATGGACTGGTTGGATCTCCTTGCAGTCCAAGGGACTCTCAAGAGTCTTCTCCAACACCACAGTTCAAAAGCATACATTTTTCGGCGCTCAGCTTTCTTTATAGTCCAACTCTCACATCCATACATGACCACTGGAAAAACCATAACCTTGACTAGACAGACCTTTGTTGGCAAAGTAATGTCTCTGCTTTTCAATATGCTATCCAGGTTGGTCCTAACTTTCCTTCCAAGGAGTAAGCGTCTTCTAATTTCATGGCTGCAGTCACAATCTGCAGTGATTTTGGAGCCCCCCAAAATAAAGTTTGACACTGTTTCCACTGTTTCCCCATCTATTTCCCATGAAGTGATGGGACCGGATGCCATGATCTTCATTTTCTGAATGTTGAGCTTTAAGCCAACTTTTTCACTCTCCTCTTTCACTTTCATCAAGAGGCTTTGTAGTTCCTCTTCACTTTCTGCCATAAGGGTGGTGTCATCTGCATATCTGAGGTTATTGATATTTCTCCCGGGAATCTTGATTCCAGCTTGTGCTTCTTCCAGCTCAGCGTTTCTCATGATGTACTCTGCATATGTTAAATAAGCAGGGTGACAATATATAGCCTTGATGTATTCCTTTTCTTATTTGGAACCAGTCTGTTATTCCATGTCCAGTTCTAACTGTTGCTTCCTGACCTGCATATAGGTTTCTCAAGAGGCAGGTCAGGTGCTCTGGTATTCCCATCTCTTTCAGAATTGTCCACAGTTTATTGTGGTCCACACAGTCAAAGGCTTTGGCATAGTCAATAAAGCAGAAGTAGATGTTTTTCTGGAACTCTCTTGCTTTTTCGAGGATCCAGCGGATGTTGGCAATTTGATCTCTGGTTCCTCTGCCTTTTCTAAAACCAGCTTGAACATCAGGAAGTTCACGGTTCATGTATTGCTGAAGCCTGGCTTGGAGAATTTTGAGCATTACTTTACTAGCGTGTGAGATGAGTGCATATATGTATACATATAGCTGATCCACGTTGTTGTACAGCAGAAGCTAATACAACATGGTAAAGCAACTATGCTGCTGCTGCTGCTAAGTTGCTTCAGTCGTGTCCTACTCTGTGCGACGCTAGAGACGGCAGCCCACCTGTCCCTGGGGTTCTCAAAGCAAGAACACTGGAGTGGGTTGCCATTTCCTTCTCCAATACATGAAAGTGAAAAGTGAAAGTGAAGTCACTCAGTCGTGTCCGACTCTTAGCGACCCCATGCAACTATACTCCCATTAAAAAAAAAGTAAACAGTTCAGAGAGGGGAAAAAATAAATAAAAAGAATTTTATTGGAAGTCAGTGGCGGGGGGGGGGGGGTGGGGTGGGCGCGGGGGATGGCAGGATCTGAGCAGGAGGCTTCATGGGGTCTACTGTGTGCTGGCCAGTCTTGGGAGTTGACCAGCCAACCAGGCTGGATTCCTGAGTCTGCTGAGTGAGGCAACCACCGGCAAAAACAATTTCATTACAGAGCCAAATAATTAAGCCTTATACCTGAGATTCAGGCAATCTGTGGTTGAAGAGTCTGAGACATCTTCCTGGGAGGCACCATCACCAAAGGTAGAAAGAAAAACAGCCCTGTGTGCTAGGTGTGATGCTACACACTTTTAATGAAGTAGCTCATTCAATCTTCTAACAACTGGTAGGCAATGCTATGGTCCCATTTTACAGATGAGGAAAATGAGCCATGGTGGGATTTGGTAACTTTCCTGAGGTCCCTCAGCTCGTATGTGTGCAAGTCGTGTGGGAACCCAATGGCAGCCTGCCTCCAGGATCACACGGAGGGGCTGATGTCTGAGCCGAACTTGGAAGCCCTTGTGCAAATGTAGGGTGGGTGTTGGGGATGAGGGAGGCAGTGAGAAGGCACACAGGTGAGGAAGTGGATGGCGTGTCCCAGAGAAGGGAAGGCAGCCAAGGTAAGTGAGAGTCAGATCTGGGAGGAATCTGAATATTTGTTTAAGGAGATTGGCTTGTGTTTGGCCCTGTGGGCAATGGTGGAAGGCAGAGGCCAGGAGGAGAACAATTTGTATTTTAGGAGGATGGTTCTGACAAAATGGATGGAAAGAACCACAGATTAGAGAAGGAAAGCCTGGTTAGGATGCTGTTACAGTGATATGGTCCCCCTGAGAAGACATGGGGGCCCACTAAGTCCAGAGGCAGAGTTCAGGCCACTGCAGGGGTCTGATGGGCAGGACTTTCTGACTGATGGCAGGAGGTGATCTTGGAGGAGAAGGAAGGAGGAGGACAAGTTTGATGGGAGGTTTCTAGCCAGGAATCTGGAAGGATGGTGGGGTGGTCACCGAACAAAGAATGAAGGAGTAGAGGAAATCAGCTACACGGTGAAAGATGAAGAAATTTTTGGTGGTGAGGACATTGTAGAGTAATACAGAACTAGAAATATAATGTTGTACATGTGAAACAATAATTTAATGTTACCTAGGTAAGAAATTTTAAAGTATATACTAATTAATTTAAAAAGTTAGTAACCTAAAAAAAGAAAGATGCTTTTGAATTGTGGTGTTGGAGAAGACTCTTAAGAGTCCCTTGGGCAGCAAGGAGATCAAACTAGCTAATTCTAAAGAAAATCAAGCTCGAATATTCATTGGAAGGACTGATGCTGAAATTCCAAGACTTTGGCCACCTGATGTGAAGAGCCGACTCATTAGAAAAGATCCTGATGCTGGGAAAGATTGAGGGCAGGCAGAGAAAGGGGCAACAGAGGATGAGATGGTTGGATGGCATCACTGACTCAATGGACATGAATCTGAGCAAGATCTGGGAGATGGTAAAGGTCAGGAAAGCCTGGCATGCTGCAGTCCATGGTGTCGCAAAGAGTCCCACATAACTTTAGGACTCAGTTCAGTTCAGTCATCAGTCATGTCCAGCTTTTAGTGAACCCATGGACTGCAGCACACTAGGCTTCGTGTCCATCACCAACTCCCAGAGCCTACTCAAACTCATGTCCATCATATCTGTGATGCCATCCAACCATCTCATCCTCTGTCGTCCCCTTTTCCTCCTGCCTTCAATCTTTCCCAGCATCAGGGTCTTTTCAAATGAGTCAGTTCTTTGCATCAGGTGGCCAAAGTATTGGAGGTTCAGCTTCAGTCCGTCCAATGAATATTTGGAACTGATTTCCTTTAGGATTGACTGGTTGGATCTCCTTTCAGTCCAAGGGACTCTCAAGAGTCTTCTCCGACACCACAGTTCAAAAGCTATCAATTCTTCAGCACTCAGCTTTCTTTATAGTCCAACTCTCACATCCATACATGACTACTGGAAAAATCATAGCTTTGACTAGATGAACATTTGTCTCTGCTTTTTAATATGCTGTCTAGGTTGGTCACGGCTTTTCTTCCAAGGAGCAAGCGTCTTTTAATTCCATGGCTGCAGTCACCATCTGCAGTGATTTTAGAGCCCAAGAAAATAAAGTCTGTCACTGTTTCCATTATTTACCCATCTATTTGCCATGAAGTGATGGGACCGGATGCCATGATCTTAGTTTTCTGAATGTTGAGTTTTAAGCCAACTCTTTCACTCTCCTCTTTCACTTTCATCAAGAGGCTCTTTAGAAACTGAACAACAACAAAAAAGAAAAGACTTTCTTCCCAAGAATGGAAAAAGAGCTAATGGAGTAGGAGGTCTAAAATGTATTGTGATTTCAACTTTCTTTCTTAAAGAAAATTGTGTATCTTTAAAATTCTTCCCCAAATCAAAATGTTGGAAAGCATTTGGTTTACAGTATCTTATAGAATTGTAATAAAATAATTGTATGAGAAAAAAAGAAGACTAAGAACTTAGACAAGGTACACTAATTAACATATATACGTTTCTCTTGTTTAGCTGATTTGCATAACCTATTAAAAAAAAATAGAGCACAAAGGGGACTTCCCTGGGGTCCAGTGGTTAAGACTTCACCTTCCACTGCAAGAGGTATGGGTTTGATCTCTGGTCACAGAGCCAAGAGCCCACATGCCTTGTGGCCAAAAAACCAAAACATAAAACAGAAGCACTATTGTAACGAATTCAATAAAGACCTAAAAAAAATTAAAGCATCCTTATGACCAACCTAGATAGCATATTCAAAAGCAGAGACATTACTTTGCCAACAAAGGTCCATCTAGTCGAGGCTATGGTTTTTCCAGTAGTCATGTATGGA
This sequence comes from Bubalus kerabau, assembly GCF_029407905.1. Taxonomy (NCBI): domain Eukaryota; kingdom Metazoa; phylum Chordata; class Mammalia; order Artiodactyla; family Bovidae; genus Bubalus; species Bubalus kerabau. The sequence continues at coordinate 158,906,178 of NC_073626.1, forward strand.
TGTGAGAGTTGGACTGTGAAGAAAGCTGAGCGCCGAAGAATTGATGCTTTTGAACTGTGGTGTTGGAGAAGACTCTTGAGAGTCCCTTGGACTGCAAGGAGATCCAAACAGTCCATCCTAAAGGAGATCAGTCCTGGGTGTTCTTTGGAAGAAATGATGCTAAAGCTGAAACTCCAATACTTTGGCCACCTCATGCGAAGAGTTGACTCATTGGAAAAGACTCTGATGCTGGGAGGGATTGGGGGCAGGAGGAGAAGGGGACGACAGAGGATGAGATGGCTGGATGGCATCACTGACTCGATGGACGTGAGTCTGAGTGAACTCCGGGAGTTGGTGATGGACAGGGAGGCCTGGTGTGCTGCAATTCATGGGGTCGCAAAGAGTCTGACATGCCTGAGTGACTGAACCGAATGTGACATTTATAGGAAAGAAAAAAAAAAGAAAATGGGAGAAGACATGGGTGGGGGAGGTGGTGTAGAGATGTACTCATTTGGAAGGGATCCTGAAGCAGGCACAGGGGACACTGAGCTGCGGGAGGCTCTGCTGGCCCCAGGGCCTGTGGGGAGGCACGTGGGGGCAGTGCCCTAGGAGAAAGCCCAAGTGGGAGGAAGGGAGAGCCAGAGGCGCTGGTTGTCAGAGAGGCCGGCAGAGAGTATACCACTGGGAGAGAAGGGTCAGTGTATGTGTTCTGGGACTGCACTTAATCATTCCCTCCAGCACTTCCCCTTGGGGCTGCCTTTCTTCAACTGACCTCTTCCCCGTGGCCACTGACCGGCCTGAGCCCTGGCTTCCACCTCCAGCTTCCCTCCACAGCATTGCTGGCTTGGAGGGAACCAGCAGCCTGTGGGGAAACCTTTCCCTGAACAATGTTTAGCTAAGACTGAGCCACCACTGGGAACCGATGAGCTGAGGGAGCATGGTGGTAGTGAGATCTGTGGTGTCGATATTGACCAAGATCTCTACTCTTCCCAGCTCTGGGGCACAAAGATGAATGAGACCCATTCTTTGCCCTCAAGGCCTTCAGAGATCAGCACATGTTGGTCTCAGGGTGGAGATGCTGTAGTGGGGTCATCAGTAGAGGAACTAGAGAAAGAGGATTGATTGATTCCTTCCGCGAGCATGGCGGACACTGTCCCCAAGGAGGAACTTTTTGCATTGGGCCTGGGAGTGAGCAGGGTTTTCTAGGCAGACAGGAGTAGCCCAAAGTTACATGACTATTAAATATCAGAACCAGGATTTGAATGCAGATTTCCTCTATAGTGAGGTGTTCATGGTTATTGCCCTGGGCAGCATGAGGCTCTGACGTGTGGCTAAGAATGAATGTTCACCACAGTAGTTTTTGAAAAGCATGGGATCCAGGGTAGGGAGGGCATTCTCAACAAGAAAACCACAGGAAGCAAGTCACGGTGGAAGTAACAGCCAGGAAGAACACGTGATTTGGTGGAGAATATAAAGGAGAAGATGGTTGGGTGTGACAGGAGAAGAACCTGGACAAGAAGGTTGGGACCAAACCATGAAGAACCCCATGGCTCATGTGTTTTGAGTATCCTCTGGGAGCCTTGAGGAATAGCATTTTCTGTGATGGATTAATGTTCTGTATCTGTCCTGTCCAATATGGTAGCTACTAGTCACATGTGGCCACTGAGCACATGCAATGTGGCTTGTGAGGATAAGGAATTGCATTTTTACTTTATCTTATTTACATTTTGGCTTAAAGAACCACATGTGGCTAGTGGTTACTGCATGAAACAAGGGAAGTCATTTGCTCCTCACAATAAGTTGGGCAGAGATCACTTGTCCATTTTTAGGCAAGTAAGGTTCTAGACCCTGATGCTGGGAAAGATTCAAGGTGGGAGGAGAAGGGGACAACAGAGGACGAGATGGTTGGATGGCATTACCGACTCAATGGACATGAGTTTGAGTAAACTCCAGGAGTTGGTAATGGACAGGGAGGCCTGATGTGCTGTGGTTCATGGGGTCGCAAATAGTCGGACATGACTGAGTGACTGAACTGAACTGAGCTGAAGTTTCTAGAAGATTATGTGACCTTCCCAAAGTTACATGACTATTAAATGATAGAACCAGAATTTGAATGCAGATTTCCTCTATAGTGAGATGTTCATGGTATTGTCCTGGGCAGCGTGAGGCTCTGATGTGCGGTTAAGAATAAATGTTCACCACAGTAGTTTTTGAAAACTGGTCCCTGTGGATTATGTAGGGGAGCTGTGTTTGTTATAACACCCAAGCTCCTGCCACAATGGAGTAACACAAATATTAAGGAGGCAGTATAATCAGAGGGAAGGATGGGGTTGTGGGATGAGGCTATTGTTGGGTTAATGGAAGGAGCATCGAGTTCTTCTTTTGATTCTGTCAAATGGTGAAATGCAGTTGTGAATCTTAGACCAGTTGCCTTCCACCTGTGGAATGGAGCGTCTTTACTGATGGAATAGGGAGGCTTGCCAAGATATCCCATAGCCCTTTCCATCCCACTTTTGGAAACTCAGACTCAACAGGAGCCATGCTCTGGAATTCTTACAGCCCAGACATCTGCTGATGGGGTTGATCCTGTATGAAGGTGAGTGTATAGCTGCAGCCTCTTGACCAGAGGTCCTGGGTGTGAGACAGATTCAAGGTTCCAACTCCCATACAATTCAGCTTCATTCTCACCAGGGATGAGGGACAAAGTCCTGGGACTCAAGTAGAACTGTCACTCTGGTTAGATTAAGAACCTGGGCAGGAGGACAGCAGGCTTCTGAAAGCATAGGGCTGATGAGGCCTCACTAAAGAACAAGGTGAAAGTTCTGGAAATTTTGAAGCTACAAGAAAAAAGATATAGATAGCATTATTTTTGCTATTTATGATTTTAAAATATATATTTTTAAATATAAATTTATTTATTTTAATTGGAGGCTAATTACTTTACAATATTATATTGGTTTTGCCATACATCAACATGAATCCACCACAGGTGTACACGTGTTCCCCATCCTGAGCCCCCCTCCTACCTCCCTCCCTGTACCATCCCTCTGGGTCATCCCAGTGCACCAGCCCCGAGCATCCTGTATCATGCATCGAACCTGGACTGGCGATTCGTTTCACATATAATATTATACATATTTCAATGCCATTCTCCCAAATCATCCCACCCTCGCCCTCTCCCACAGAGTCCAAAAGACTGTTCTATACATCTGTGTCTCTTTTGCTGTCTCGCATACAGGGTTATCGTTACCATCTTTCTAAATTCCATATATATGTGTTAGTATACTGTATTGGTGTTTTTATTTCTGGCTTACTTCACTCTGTATAATAGGCTCCAGTTTCATCCACCTCATTATAACTGATTCAAATGTAGTCTTTTTAATGGCTGAGTAATACTCCATTGTGTATATGTACCACAGCTTTCTTATCCATTCATCTGCTGATGGACATCTAGGTTGCTTCCATGTCCTGGTTATTATAAACAGTGCTGCGATGAACATTGGGGTACACGTGTCTCTTTCACTTCTGGTTTCCTCAGTGTGTATGCCCAGCAGTGGGATTGCTGGGTCATATGGCAGTTCTATTTCCACTTTTTTAAGGAATCTCCACACTGTTCTCCATAGTGGCTGTCCTAGTTTGCATTCCCACCAACAGTGTAAGAGGGTTCCCTTTTTTCCGCACCCTGTCCAGCATTTATTGCTTGTAGACTTTTGGATAGCAGCCATTCTGACTGGTGTGAAATGGTACCTTATTGTGGTTTTGATTTGCATTTCTCTGATAATCAGTGATGTTGAGCATCTTTCCATGTGTTTGTTAGCCATCTGTATGTTTTCTTTGGAGAAATGTCTATTTAGTTCTTTGGCCCATTTTTTGATTGGGTCGTTTATTTTTCTGGAATTGAGGTGTAGGAGTTACTTGTATATTTTTGAGATTAATTCTTTGTCAGTTGCTTCATTTGCTATTATTTTCTCCCATTCTGAAGGCTGTCTTTTCACCTTGCTTATAGTTTCCTTTGTTGTGCAGAAGCTTTTAATTTTAATTAGGTCCCATTTGTTTATTTTTGCTTTTATTTCCAATATTCTGGGAGGTGGGTTATAGAGGATCCTGCTGTGATTTATGTCGGAGAGTGTTTTGCCTATGTTCTCCTCTAGGAGTTTTATAGTTTCTAGTCTTACATTTAGATCTTTAATCCATTTTGAGTTTATTTTTGTGTATGGTGTTAGAAAGTGTTCTAGTTTCATTCTTTTATAAGTGGTTGACCAGTTTTCCCAGCACCACTTGTTAAAGTTCTGGAAATTTTGATGCTATAAGAAAAAAGATATAGATAGCATTATTTTTTCTATTTATGATTTTAAAATATTTTTTTATCAAAGACTTTTTATTGGAGTATAATTGCTTTACAATGTGTTTGTTTCTGCTGTCCAACAAAGTGAATCAACTATATTTAGACATGTATCCCTTCCCTCTTGAGCTTCCTTCCTACCCCCGCCCGCGCATCCCATCCTTCTAGGACATTACAAAGGCATTGTTTTTTAAGCACTTAAATTCCTGAACTCAAAATAAGAAACATCTAACTCGAGCGCTTTTAAGATGATCAAATTTGGTACTTTGGAGTTGTCTACTTGAAAACAACAAAAGGATTTGCAGGAAAAAATATTGGCTTTTGTCATTCTTATCTTCATTATTAATGAAAATTCGTGTTTCTGTTCTTTCATTCCCTGTAGGTCTTGGCATTCTTGAAGATATTCACAGCCATGGAGGGACGTGTTGGGGAGCCCAGCACCAGCCTGGATTTGCTCAGCCTGAAGTCTTATCAGTACAAGCACAGGATTCCTTTTCTGGGCTTTGAGTCCCCGAAGAACTAGAAATTTTGTGTTCCATTTCATCCAACCTGGCTGCGTTTTCCCCTGTTACCTCTCTGGCCTTGTACAGAGCAGGTCATCACTCATAATTTAGCTACTTCTATATCAGAAGTTTGGAGAAATGGGAAATTTAAAGATCTTCAAGGCAGATAGGTAAATTCCTTAAAGGAGACTGGAGAGGTAGGGCTGGGGCTTAGCATGGCCTGCCTTCTGTTCCCAACTGTGCATTGCACACAGGGTTGCCATAAAAAATGTGAGACACTCAGTCAAATTTGAATTTCAGATCAATAACAAGTAATTTATTTAGCATAAGCATGTCCCAAATATTGCATTCATTGTTGATTTGAAAATTCAAATTTAAATGAGTATAGTCTATTTTTGTTAAATCTGGCAAACCCTAATCGTACATCCTCTTGGCCTACTGTTTAGCCTCTGGCAGTCTTCCACTAAGCTGCAAGCTTGCTTCTTGCTGGGACTTTTCTGTTGTTACTGTACAGAACTGCTGGTCACTGTCAAGGTGCACCCTGGGAAGAGGGAGGAAGTTAACTCCCATGGGACAACCCATGACCAGAGGGATGGGAGCTGATGTAAAATATCCCTCTCTTTCCATCCCTCCAGGGCATGGAATTGTGAATGCGTTCTATCTGGCTCTTTAGAGGATACCAGTGAGACTGAGCCTCAGTTTCCTAGAGTGGTGACTAGGTCAACAACGCACCTTTGTGTTAGACTCCCTCCCTCCCTTCCTCCCATTGCCCCACTCCTATTTTCTGGGATCACTTCAAAAACTAAGCTTCCTGAAGACAAATATTGTATATTAATGCATATATGTGGAATCTAGAAAAATGGTACAGATGAAACTTTTTGCAAAGCAGAAATAGACACATAGATGTATCGAACAAATGTATGGATCCCAAGGCAAGGGTGGGGGAAGAGGGAGTGAATTAGGAGATAGAGATTTGACACATATACACTACTATGCATCAGATCAGTCGCTCAGTCGTGTCCGACTCTTTGCGACCCCATGAATTGCAGCACGCCAGGCCTCCCTGTCCATCACCAACTCCCAGAGTTCACTCAGACTCACGTCCATCGAGTCAGTGATGCCATCCAGCCATCTCATCCTCTGTCGTCCCCTTCTCCTCCTGCCCCCAATCCCTCCCAGCATCAGAGTCTTTTCCAATGAGTCAACTTTTCACATGAGGTGGCCAAAATACTGGAGTTTCAGCTTTAGCATCATTCCTTCCAAAGAACACCCAGGGCTCATCTCCTTCAGAATGGACTGGTTGGATCTCCTTGCAGTCCAAGGGACTCTCAAGAGTCTTCTCCAACACCACAGTTCAAAAGCATCAATTCTTCAGCCCTCAGCCTTCTTCACAGTCCAACTCTCACATCCATACATGACCACAGGAAAAACCATAGCCTTGACTAGACGGATCTTTGTTGGCAAAGTAATGTCTTTGCTTTTGAATATGCATAAGATAGATAACTAATGATAACCTCCTGTATAGCACAGGAGGGAACTCTACTTTGTAGAGGGAACCTCTACAAAGAGGGGACATATGTATACGTTTAGCTGATTCACTTTGCTGTACAGCAGAAACTAGCACAACATTGTAAAGCAGCTAAACTCCCATAGAAACAAACAAAAAAGAATTTAGCAACATTAGCTGATTCAGAAATGAAGCAAAACAAAACAAAAAACTAAGTCTCCTGCACTCAAGCCCTGGGCTCAGGCTCCACTCTCAGATGGAGAAGCTCAGGTTAAGAAAGGTTTACTGGTGCTTCTTCTGGAAGGAGAAACTCGATCTCAGAGCTGTAGAGCATTTTAGCAAATTTGGACTGGAAGAATCCTGAGAGATCATATAGCACACCCACTCATTTTAGAGATCTGGAAACAGGCCAGGGACTTACCCAAGATCATTCCCCATTCCCACCAGCCCAGGGATAATCTGGAATTTCTGTTCTTCATGAGGTGAACTAATCTATATAAAAGCACTGTGCTTAGCACATAGCAGGTGTGTGGAAAATGTGAAAATGGAATGATATGGGGGGGCAAGTGGCTAAGGGTCTGCTGTAAGAGGGGACAAAATGTTTCCATATGTCTCGGTGGCAAGCCTCTGTTTATAGGATCCTTCCACCTGTTGCTGCTCCTCTGGGCTCTGATTTGCACAGATGATGTGAAGGGAACTCTATATGGCTAAAGACTTCCTAAGAAAGGCAGCCCGTAGGAAGAGGGACTCAGTGACAAATCTTAGTGGAAACCCTAGCTCCCACATTTCTGCATCAGAGGCTGAGAATTTGGGCAACAAGTGCTCTCTAGGAATCGGTTAGAGCCTTTATGAATCAACCCAACGTAAATATTTTAGCTCAATTCCACTAATTTTTGTGCCAGGGACTGCGTAGGCCTGTAGTTGTTCAGCTGCTCAGTCACGTCTGACTCTTTTCTACCCCATGGACTGCAGCATACCAGGCTTCCCTGTCCATCACCAACTCCTGGAGCTTTGCTCAAACTCATATCCATTGAGTCGGTGATGCCATGCAACCATCTCATCCTCTGTTGTCCCCTTTCCTGCTCTCAATCTTTCTCAGCATCAGAATCTTTTCCATTGAGTCGGCTCTTTGCATCAGGTGGCCAAAGTATTGAAGCTGAGCTTCAGTCCTTCCAATAAATATTCAGAGTTGATTTCCTTTAGGATTGACTGGTTTGATCTCCTTGTACTCCAAGGGACTCTCAAGAGTCTTCTCCAACACCACAGTTTGAAAGCGTCAGTTCTTTAGCACTCAGCCTTCTTTATAGTCCAACTCTCATATCCATACATGACTACTGGGAAAACCATAGCTTTGAATATACAGACCTTTGTTGGAAAAGTAATGTCTCTGCTTTTTAATACACTGTCTAGGTTTGTCACAGCTTTTCTTCCAAGGAGCAAGCACCTTTTAATTTTAATGACAGAAAGCCTAGGTCTGAAGAGTAACTAATATGACCCATCTCTGCTCCAGGGGACTCATGGTCCCATGGATCATAAAAGCAGGTCTCTTCAGAAAGGGAAAAAAAAAAGTCACTCAGTAGTGTCTGACTCTTTAAAACTCCATGGACTCTAGCCCGCCAGTCTCCTGTGTCAATAGGATTCTCCAGGCAAGAATACTGGAATGGGTAGCCATTTCCTTCTCCAGGGGATCTTCCTGACCCAGAGATTGAACCTAGGTTTCCTGCATTGTAAATAGATTCTTCACCATCTAAGCCACCAGGGAAGCCCCTGAGAAAGGAGGTCTGGACCAAATTTATCAAACCAAACTCTTGAGATGGATACCCCCTAACCTGTAATAAGTACCTGCACCAAGGAGAAATGAAGAAATAAATGACAATATGTATTATATGTATTTAGAGTTCTCCTCTGGCATGAAGGAGATGCTCCCTGAACCACTTGGAATCCTGGAATTAGAGCAAATGGGCTCTGTCAGAAAAGAAGAGGGAAATGAATGCTTGTTGGTAGGTGGACTAGTCAGGGTTTGCGGGGGAGGCAGAAAAAAGCTGGTACCAGAAGGGATGGTTAAAAAGAATTTAGCAAAGGGAGTGCACAGTGTGGACAGCGTTGAGGGAAACCAAGCAGTGGTGTGAGGCACACAGTGACTGGCACTGTGGGAGGCTGCTCCCACCCCTGAGTGTACTGATGCCGCGTAGCTACAAGAGATAGCTGCCTGGCAGGTACAATGGTTTCTGCTAGAAGAATTCAGTCACTATCAAGCTCCAGACCTGCAAGGAGAGAGTTGGGGGGTAAATAGCCCAACCTTGCTTTCCTTACACCTTCCACTTTCTGCAGATAACTTCCATTGGTAGGAACCAACTGGAGGCCAGAGGCCAAGGAGGCTTGATTGGTCCAGTCTATAAAGGTGAGCCTCCCTGGGCACAGAGCAGAGTAGAGAATGCAACTGGAGAGGCAAATAGAGACCATCCAGTGGAAAACAAATGTCCATCCCAGTAACTTTATTTAAAACTTACAACCATAGTAACACATACAACCAGCATGGACAAATTTGGGAACACACCTGACTCTCGATAAGCAAGCAATCAGTGAGAACAGAAGTGCATTAGGGCATGAGAGCTTGGCCTTGTGGCTGTGAGCAGTCAGTATACTGTGGGATTGTCTAGTTTACGTCTCAGTGGGAATAGAGGGTACTGGCTGAGTCTATGAGTCTGTTGGTCTTCCCTGGTGGCTCAGATGGTAAAGCGTCTACCTGCAATGCAGGAGACCCAGGTTTAAGCCCTGGGTCACAAAGATATTCGGGAGAAGGAAATGGCAAACCACTCCAATATTCTTGCCAGGGGAAGATTCCCTGGAGAAAGAAAAGGCAATCCACTCCAGTATTTTAGCCTGGGAAATTCCACGGACAGAGGAGACTGGCAGGCTATAGTCTGTGTGTTTGCAAAGAGTCAGATACGACTGAGCAACTAACACACATATGAGTCTATTAAAGGAGATAGGTTAAGAGAAGTTTCCTATTTTACCACCCTTCTTTCTTGGGGTAGATAAAAAGCAGAGGGGATTCTGTTAAGTTCAATTTAGTATTGTTTATTAAGTATTTCCACTGTACCTACTATTGAGAGATAGATACATTAGGGACAAAGAGAGGAAGGATAAGATATGGATTCAAGCGTCCTGGCATTTATGTTCTAGGTGGGGAGATAAATTCCATAGACGGAACAGAGTAAGAAACAGGAGAGTGGATTGAAATGCTAAAGTGTGGGATCCAGATGAATCACAAGGAATTTGACTAAGGCACACCACATCCAAGTCTGTGGTTTCAGCATTGTCCTTCAGGGCTTCCCACCTGGGTGGGACAAGTTAAAGCCCTTATGCATAAATTTGGAGAGCAGGGTGTGTCTAATCAAAATTGGGCAATGGGACTAAAGAGAATGTCTCACACTTGGAGACAGATTCTTCTCTTTTGGGTGGACGCCTCTTGGATCTCCTTGTCTTAACCATGTCTGTCGAAGGCTCATGTTGGGTTTTTCAAGGCCCAGATGAATGAAGGGTCATGGGCTAGAACAGGCATTTGGAAAACTTTTGCTCTTTGAAGACACTGCATGTGTGCAGGACAGGGGAGGAAAGCCATTTGCAAGACTTGTGAGAGGTGCTCACTCCAGAGGTGGTGGGCTTGGATAAGGGGCCCTGCATCCTCACCGGCTCTATTCTCTAAAGGGAAAGTGAAGCATGTATCCTCCCTTACAAGATAGAGCAGGATTTCACATGGAGAAGGCAATGGCACTCCACTCCAGCACTCTTGCCTGGAAAATCCCATAGATGGAGGAGCCTGATGGGCTGCAGTCCATGGGGTCGCTAAGAGCTGGACACGACTGAAGTGACTTAGCAGCAGCAGCAGCAGCAGCAGGATTTCACAAAGCGTATTTTTTGAAACATAAAAGCTCAGGAAATGATAAAAATAATTTTCATGAAAGAAGAGGGTTCCTTTGCTGAATAAGTTTAGGAAACACTAGATCAAATGAAATTACATAGGGTTTCCTCTGCAAGATCTCTCAAAATCTTGAATGTGAAGCTGTGTGTTATAAAATTCCTACAAGGGGCCAGTAATGGCATATAGGGATTGCCAAACTTTTTTGATCAAAGAACTCCTGTTTTAGGAACACTCAAGAATATCTCTTAGAACACTAGCATTCTAAGGGACAGTTTCAGAAATGCTTAATATGTGGGGAATTTGCCTATTAAATAGGGACCCCACAACAGAAAGAACTACGTTTAACACCATGAGATTTCTGCTAATATTATACACAGCATTTCCCAATACCCGTGGGAAGTTGGGGGTATTCCCCCAGCTTTCCTGAGACTCCCCATTTTCTCCATTGTGTTGAAGAGTGGGCAACATCTAGGGAGGGCTTTAGGTGATGGAGCAGATAGCAAAGAGAGCTCCTGGTGATGGACAGAACCGGAGAAGCCTGAGATAGGGAATTTGGGGACCTTTTCACAAAGGGCTAAAAGAACAGAAGGAGGAGAAATGGGGGGGCTTCGAAAATGGTGGGACTTGGGGATCCTGAGTTGATGCTCTCCTTCCTTAAAGAGGCTTTCACTTCTTAGTCCCAAAACAGTAGTGCATATTTTATAAATTATCCACACCCTTTCTCCCCAGGGAACAGAAAGAGGCTGAACAGGCAAGAATCTGTTGCATCTAGAATCTATATTTTGACCAGGATTTTTAGTTCATGGAATTGTCTGACAACTATAGGTCCATGAGGAAGGAAACTCCCCAGCATACTTGAGATGCTGAAGCAGTTTTCTCAGAGACTCAGTGCAATCACCGTGGGAAATGGATAAGAACAACTGGCTTTGGCTTAAAAACAGGAAGATTCAGAGGTTACAGAAACCCCCAAGCCTGAGTCTCTGGGTTAAATATATTGATATGGTGATGATAAAATTGCCCCCTTTCCTAGGTCAGAAAAGGTTGAATATTGGTTATTTTATATGGATCAGCCGATAGCTGGCAAATATTTATGGGAGAGCCCGAGGGAGAAGAGAGTGTGTGGTGTGTGTGTGTATGTCTGTGTGTGTGTAACGGGAACATTGCTGCAAAGCTAGTCTTTTATGTAATAGAAATAGTTTCTCTGCTGATAAAAAGGTGGAAGAGAAAAGCTCTCGGGCTTATTTCCAATGGGTGAACAACAAGATTAGAAGTTCATAACAGGTCTAGCTTCAAGGAGATAAAGGTGGAGGTTGTAGGTATTGGCTCTTAGGATTAGGTGCAGAAAGACACTGGGAATACCTTCGGTCTTTGGGAGCAAGGCACGGAGAGCTGGGTCTGAAAGTCACAAGCAGTTAGTGACTTATATATGAGAAAGAGAGAAAATAAAAGAGTCACTCTCGCTAGGAGAAATGGAACCCAACTTTTTGGGTGGTGGCTTATTCCTTACTTTTGGCCTATCCCATCATTTGTCTTCCCAGTACATCTGAAAATCAAAGTGGTGGGATGGAGGGTAGAGACGTAGAGAGAAATATAGTTAATATAGGAAAATGTGGTCTGTTTCATCCCTAAATCTCAGCTAGTCCTCCTGGTAGATGAACACAGCTGTTACAGTGGTGAAAGTGAAAGTGTTAGTCGCTAAGGCATGTCCGACTCTTTGCAACCCCACTGTAGCCTGCCAGACTCCTCTCTCCATGAAATTCTCCAGGCAAGAACACTGGAGTGGGTAGCCATTCCCTTCTCCAGGGATCTTCCCAACTCAGGAATCGAACCTGGGTCTCCTGCATTGCAAGCAGATTCTTTACTGTCTGAGCCTGTATTCTAATTTCCATAATACTTTACAATTTACAAAACAGCCCACAAATATGATTTCATTTATTTTGATTTTCAAACAACCTTTGAAAAAAGGTATTGCAATTCCCATTTTCCAGGTAGGAGATTTTGGCTCAGAGAGAAAATCCCCCAAGAATGGTAATTGACAGAATCATACTCAAACCTGTATCTTTGGACTCCAGATGGAATATTGGTTTGGTCTGATCTCATGGAGGGTGACCAAGGCCATCATGTAACCAAGAAGTCCTAAGACAGAAGCAATTGTTCGGTTACCAGGCATATAATAGGTGGTGTGAGTGAAGCTGGTTTGTTACAGGACTTCGTTAGCGGGTGGTGGGGTCTATGTCTTAGGACTGGTGAGCCCACATCCTGGTACAGGGGGCATTCACTATTCAGCTCCAGGTGGTTATTGCCAGGAAGATGTACCAGCATGATTTTTTTGAGAGAAGTTGGAAATTCATTGAAACAAGTGTTTATTGAGTGCCTACTATGCTCCAGGCACCAGGGATAAAGCAGTGAATAAAATGAATTTCAAAAATCTCTAAGATTTTTACATGAATTGGTACAATTTTTTACATGTTGGGGACTAATAGAAAATTTAGAAAACATTATTCAGGCCAAACCAAACACATTTGTGGGCTACATTTGGCCTCTTGGTTGCCAGTTTGTGACTTCAGTTCAAAAACTTTGATGAACCAAGTGTTCTCCAAAGAGCGGGCTGTGCAGAAAGGCCCACTGGGGCCAGGGAGGAAATTGTTAGCACTTTCATCCATGCTGGTCTTTTTATCTTGTCCTTTAACCGTTCTCATTTTTGTGAAAACTGTATCATTTACATAACTAATTTGTGTATAGCACATGTGTGTCCTTATAAATATTTCAATTGATTTTATTTCTTTTTTAAAAAGAAATAATTTTATGTATTTATTTGGCTGTGCTGGGTCTCCTTTGCTGCTTGTGCTTTTCTCTAGCTGGGAGAGCTGGAGCTACTCTGTAGTTGTGGTTCATGGGCTTCTCATTTCAGAGGTTTCTCTTGTTGCCGAGCCCAGGCTATAGAGAGTTTAAGCTTCAGCAGCTGCAGCTCATGGGTTCATCAATTGTGGTTCCTGGGCTATAGAGCACAGGCTCAGTAGCTGTGATGCTCTGGCTTAGTGGCTCCATGGCATGTAGGATCTTCCTGGACCAGGGATTGAACCCATGTCTGCTACACTGGCAGGTGGATTCTTTACCATTGTCACCAGGGAAGCCCCAATAGATATAATTTCTGTTTAAATAGCAATAGATATTATTTAAATACCTATTGAAATATTAAATAGGTACTCAAGTATACCTAAGTATGTATCTATTAAACATTTCAATATATAATATAATGTAGAGGATAGTGTTAGTCACTCAGTTGTGTCCAACTCTTTGTGATCCCATGGACTACAGCCTGCCAGGCTCCTCTGTCCATGGAATTCTCCAAGCAAGAATACTGGAATGGGCATCCATTCCCTTCTCTGGGGGATCTTCCCAACCTGGGGATTGAACCTGAGTCTCCTGCATTGCTGGCCGATTCTTTACCATCTGAGTTACCAGGGAAGCCCAATATATATTATAGATATTATAATATTTCACTAGATATATTATGGGCACATGATTAAAGTACTTTATTGATAGGGATATGGATCAAGAAAGGTTCAAGACCCCTGGGCACAGTCTTGGCAAAGCATATTTGCTTACTCTCTGCCTGAAATGGTTCTAGCACTGTAGACTACATTTTAGTGTCCAGAAGGCTTCAGGGAATGTGGGAGTGGGAAGAATATCTATAGCAAGATTGATTGCAAACCATCACAAACCAACACAAACCATCAACACAACCATCCCTCAACAAAAGCCATCCCTCTCTTCCTTCTGCCTGAGTGGCTGTCCTGTGTGTGAAGACTGCAGGCCCTGCTGAGTAATGGAAGAAACAACCAGATGATGTGGCCAGTTCAGGGGAGACCAACATTTCAACCGCCTGATGAACTATGGAATGAGGTTCGTGACATTGTACAGGAGACAGGGATCAAGACCATCCCCATGGAAAAGAAATGCAAAAAAGCAAAATGGCTGTCTGGGAAGGTCTTACAAATAGCTGTGAAAAGAAGAGAAGAGAAAAGCAGAAAAGGAAAGATATAAACATCTGAATACAGAGTTCCAAAGAATAGCAAGAAGAGATAAGAAAGCCTTCCTCAGCGATCAATGCAAAGAAATAGAGGAAAACAACAAAAGGGGAAAGACTAGAGATCTCTTCAAGAAAATCAGAGATACCAAAGGAACATTTCATGCAAAGATTGGCTCGATAAAGGACAGAAATGGTATGGACCTAACAGAAGCAGAAGATATTAAGAAGAGATGGCAAGAATACACAGAACTGTACAAAAAAGATCTTCATGACCCAGATAATCACGATGGTGTGATCAATGACCTAGAACCAGACATCCTGGAATGTGAAGTCAAGTGGGCCTTAGAAAGCACCACTATGAACAGAGCTAGTGGAGGTGATAGAATTCCAGTTGAGTTATTCCAAATCCTGAAAGATGATGCTGTGAAAGTGCTGCACTCAATATGCCAGCAAATTTGGAAAACTTAGCAGTGGTCACAGAACTGGAAAAGGTCAGTTTTCATTCCAATCCCAAAGAAAGGCAATGCCAAAGAATGCTCAAACTACCGCACAATTGCACTCATCTCACATCCTAGTAAAGTAATGCTCAAAATTCTCCAAGCCAGGCTTCAGCAATATGTGAACCATGAACTTCCTGATGTTCAAGCTGGTTTTAGAAAAGGCAGAGGAACCAGAGATCAAATTGCCAACATCTGCTGGATCATCGAAAAAGCAAGAGAGTTCCAGAAAAACATCTATTTCTGCTTTATTGACTATGCCAAAGCCTTTGACCATGTGGATCACAATAAACTGTGGACAATTCTGAAAGAGATGGGAATACCAGACCACCTGACCTGCCTCTTGAGAAACCTATATGCAGGTCAGGAAGCAACAGTTAGAACTGGACATAGAACAACAGACTGGTTCCAAATAGGAAAAGGAGTACGTCAAGGCTGTATATTGTCACCCTGCTTATTTAACTTCTATGCAGAGTACATCATGAGAAACACTGGACTGGAAGAAACATAAACTGGAATCAAGATTGCTGGGAGAAATATCAATAACCGCAGATATGCAGATGACACCACCCTTATGGCAGAAAGTGAAGAGGAACTAAAAAGCCTCCTGATGAAAGTGAAAGAGGAGAGTGAAAAAGTTGGCTTAAAGCTCAACATTCAGAAAATGAAGATCATGGCATCCGGTCCCATCACTTCATGGGAACTAGATGGGGAAACAGTGGAAACAATGTCAGACTTTACTTTTCTGGGCTCCAAAATCACTGCAGATGGTGATTGCAGCCATGAAATTAAAAGACGCTTACTCCTTGGAAGGAAAGTTATGACCAACCTAGATAGCATATTGAAAAGCAGAGACATTACTCTGCCAACAAAGGTTCGTGTAGTCAAGGCTATGGTTTTTCCTGTGGTCATGTATGGATGTGAGAGTTGGACTGGGAAGAAGGCTGAGCGCCGAAGAATTGATGCTTTTGAACTGTGGTGTTGGAGAAGACTCTTGAGAGTCCCTTGGACTGCAAGGAGATCCAGCCAGTCCATTCTGAAGGAGATCAGCCCTGGGATTTCTTTGGAAGGAATGATGCTGAAGCTGAAACTCCAGTACTTTGGCCACCTCATGTGAAGAGTTGACTCATTGGAAAAGACTCTGATGCTGGGAGGGATTGGGGGCTGGAGGAGAAGGGGACAACAGAGGATGAGATGGCTGGATGGCATCACTGACTCGATGGGCGTGAGTCTGAGTGAACTCTGGGAGTTGGTGATGGACAGGGAGGCCTGGCGTGCTGCAATTCATGGGGTCACAAAGAGTCGGACACGACTGAACAACTGCTCTGATCTGATCTGATCTGATGGTCATGACTGTTTTTACTTCTTAGAAAATGAGACATGCTTGTGAGACTATTGCTGTGCTGGAATGAGAAATGAGAATGGAAGGGCTGTATGATGTGTGTGTGTGTCTTCCTCAGTCGTGTCTGACTCTTTGCAACCCCATGGACTGTAGCCCACCAGGCTCCTCTGTCTGTGGAATTACCCAGGCAAGAATTCTGAAGTGGATTGCCATTTCCTTCTCCAGGGGATCTTCCCAACCCAAGGATTGAACCTGGGTCTCCTGCATTGCAGGTAGATGCTTTGCCGTGTGAGCCACCAGGGAAGCCCATATAGTGGCTTCACCCTTTAATGTCAGGAAGGTTATCATAGGAAGGCAGATGATGAGACACTTGTCAGCTTCTTTGAGGGCATAGAATAGGTGAATGTAAACTACTGATAGGAAGAGCTGGCTTACAACTACAGAAGACATTTCTTTCTTTCTTTCTTTTTTTTAAACCATGTTAAATACATTGAATTAAAGTTAATTTACAAGTGTTAGTTTCAGGTGTACAGCAAAATGGTTGAGTTTTACACACACACACACACACACACACACACGTGCATGCGTGCTAGGTTGTTTCAGTTGTATCTGACTCTTTGTGACCCCATGGACTGTAGCGCACCAGGCTCCTCTGTCCATGGGATTCTCCAGGCCAGAATACTGGAGTGGGTTGTCATGCCCTCCTCCAGGGCATCTTCCTGACCCAGGGACTGAACTCCCAAGTCTTATGTCTCCTGCACTGGCAGGAGGTTTCTTTACCACTAGTGCCACCTGGGAAGCCTCCCACCCCCATTGCATTATATATATATATATATATATATATATATATATATAAAGCATATATATATTCTCTTATAGATTCTTTTCCATTATTGCAAGATACTGAATATAGTTTCCTGTGCTACACAGTAGATCCTTGTTGCTTACCTATTTTATATATAGTATTGTGTTTATATTAATTCCCAATTCCTAATTTATCCTTCTTCACCCGATCCTGGTATCCTCTTTGGCAACCACAAGTTTGTTTTACAGGAGACACTTCTGACAGTGAGCTTTGTCTAAGTCCTGTTCTAAAGCTTGTCTTGGACACTGTACCCACTGCTGGTCTGTAGAGTGGCAATGTTTTGTTCAGAAAAGAGCACTGGAGGAGAATCCAGAAAATGAGCGCTCGCTCTAGTCTTGCAAAGAACTTTGGGTGTCCTTGACCTTAGACAATGCCAGATCTCTCTTTCTCTGGACCTCTCTTGGATAAAGAAGGACATAGTCTATGGTCTCTGAGCTTCTTTCTTCTACTTTGACTGTTAGCTAAGAGTTTGAGTGTTGGAAAGTGATCGCTAGGTGTTGCAGCATGTTTTCCTGGGCCAGAACAGGTTGTCTCCAACCCAGGTCAGTATAAGCTACTGTAGCAAACAGACCACAAAACGGATAATGGTGCTTACACAATAGAAGCTTATTTGTTATTTACAAAATGTGTCAATGTGTTTTATTGATTGGTAGTCTCTTTTTCCGGAGAAGGCAATGGCACCCCACTCCAGTACTCTTGTCTGGAAAATCCCATGGACAGAGGAGCCTGGTAGGCTGCAGTCCATGGGGTCGCTAAGAGTCAGACACGACTGAGTGACTTCACTTTCATTTTTCACTTTCATGCATTGGAGAAGGAAATGGCAACCCACTCCAGGGTTCTTGCCTGGAGAATCCCAGGGACGGGGGAGCCTGGTGGGCTGCTGTCTATGGGGTGGCACAGAGTCGGACACGACTGAAGTGACTTAGCAGTAGCAGTCTCTTTTTCTCCAAGTATTGATAGAAGGATCTAAGATCTTTCCATCTTGAAGTTCTACCATCTTTAATACATGACTCCAAGGTGGCCAGACTCATGCATATCAAGCTGATGTGGGACAAAGCACGGACAGTTGAGCTGCAGTATTTTTATGGGCCAGGCTGTGAAGGGTGTGCATTAATTTTGCTCAAATTCTGTTGCCTAGAAATCAGTCACAAAGAAATGCTTAACTACAGGGCGACTGGGAAATGTAGTTTAGCTGTGTGCCTAGGACAAAGAGGAGAAGGATTTGGACAATGAAGAACCATCTTGTCCACAGAGAGGAGAGCTAAAAAGACAAAGGATTGTATGGAGTGGAAAAAAGATGACAGTAATGTTAATTATCTTTCTGTTTATAAAGAGCTTGGAAGAGTCATCAACTGAGGACAAGTCAGGATATGGGTTTAAAAGATCTCCTGGGCCACAGGGAAGAGCCCTGAGCTGAGACTTAAGACACGCAAGGTTCTAGTTTTTATTCTGTCTTCACCTAGCTAAGGGACTGAATATAATTGACTTGACTATGTGTTTCAGTTTCCCCATCCGTAAATGGCAACCAAAATACTTAACCTAATTACTTGACACGATTTTCTGAGAAGTCAGGTATAACAACATCATGCACAGTTTGAAAAAATAATACGAGTGATTACAACAGAATATGAACTTAAACTGGAGGTAGAGAAAATTCAGTTAGATAAGAAAGTTAGACAAGAGAAGAAAACTTCCTAGATGGTACCAATAAACAAAAATAACCCTTAAAAAAAAAAAAAAAAGAAAAGAAAACTTCCCCCATAGTAGAATAAGGGAAGTTTTTAGGGAGTGTGTAAAAAACTTTAAGAAATCAGTGTGAAACAATTTTGTGAGTAGTGGAAAAGAACTCAAACTTGGAGGGTGTTTCCTGGAGGGTAGGGAGGACACTGGTGTGGATCCTGGTAAGCAAATTGCTGTGTGATCTTGAGTGAGCGAGTTGCTTCCCTTCTCTGGGCCTCCATATTCATCTTGTAAAACAAAGGGACTGGATTATATGTTTTGCTAAAGTCTCATTCCCGAATGGCATTCTTCTGACTTCGTTCAGTCTTGTCGAAGTGTGGGCATTTGAAGGGCTTTCAGCACCTTTGCTGATGACCACAGTGCTGACAGTTGGGCTCCAAACACGCCAAAGTTCCAGGTGAGCCCTTCCACTTGGGAGCCCAATAAACACCTTGAACCTCTCACGCCATTGTCAAAGCATCATGGTGTCTTCTTTCCCCAAACCTTTCCTCCTGCAGCCTTCTACCTCTCAGGAAGAAGGCCACTATTCTGAGGGTCTCCCTTCATCAACCTCACTTCCAAGCGTAGCCTGCAACCCACTGACGAGCAAGCCCAGTTGCTCTACCATCACAATACACCCCAAATGTCACCCCCTCCCTGCCAACCTCTTAGCTTGAGCCAGCGTCACTTCTGCTCTGGATGTGCCAACTGTTCTCCCAGATAGATCCCACTCTTGTCCTCTTCTCATCTGGTTTTCACATTACAGTCAGGTTGAGCTCTTTATCCTTTCCGCCATTAAAAATCTTCCAAAGACTTCTTGGAACAAAACTCCTTGCCTTGGCCTGGGGGGATTTCTGACTCATTTCTAACCCGCTCCTGCCCTCCTGTCCTCTTCCCAACTCTTCTATAGCCATTCTGGCTGCTGTCCTGCACACTGGGCTCATTTCTGTTGCAGCGCTGTGGTGCTCTCCAGCCCTTCTGCCTCAGGCACTCTCTTTCCATATCTTCTCTGGCTCCGTCCTTTGCTCCACTCAGGTCTTGGCTCAAATGTGTCTTCTTTGAGGGGCAGAGTACCCACCTTCATTCTTTTCTAGCTTCTAATTCTTTGATCTCTCAGCCTTCTAGTTTTTCCCTAAAGCACTTTACACTCCCTGGAATTATTTTTTTATTTGCTTACTTGTGTGCTTTCTGTCCCAATGTTAACTCCATAAGTGCAGGGACATTTTTTTTTTTTTTATATATAACTGTGTTTCCCATAGCATATATAGTAAGTATTCAATGAATGTTGAATGTAATTAATAAATCAGTGGAGAGAAACTGACCATAGGATCCCTGCAGAGACTGCAGCTGCCAGTGGCCAACATGCTTCAACAAAGGGAAGAGAGCTGGGGACTTGAGTTTGATGGTCAGGGATGAACCTGGCCAATCTCCCCCAGCCCAGGGTGGTGACGCTTGAACAGGATGTGAGTCTCTGACCCTGGAGGCCAGGTGTCTGCCCTGTGACCCTGATCCGATCCTGGTGCTCAGAGTTTTGTACTGCTCCTCGTTTCTCCTTTTAGGAGGTGCTTGGCAGACCTCTCAGTGGGTATATTTGGCTTCTTTATCAAGCTACTTGCTCTTGCTGTTGAGAAATGACTAAGCAGATTCTCCATCTCCCAGTGGCCAGCTGCCAGCCTGCAAGAGTTGACACTATCAGCCCAGACAGGTTTGGGAGGACAAGTCCTCCTTCCAAAAGAGCCCTCTTCCTTTGCTCTGTATTCAGAAAAAGCACACATCAGATGCCCCCACCACTGTCTTCTTTGAAATGGGCTTACTCACCTCTTGATGGGGCTCTAGGCAGATCCCCATGTGAGAGGGGAAGGCAGAGATGACTCTGATGTGTACTCTCAGGGCTCAATGTTTGAGTCATACTGGACGTTGCAAAATGATGGATAGAGGATATTTGAATGGTGGCATAATGAAAATGATACCAGCCGTTCCATTCTCCAATTCTCTGCTTACTGAGTGCTTTTCTGTATTAGGCATAATGCTAACCTCTTCAGGTACATTAACTCATTTGATTGTCACAGTGATCTTTGGAGGTAAGTAAAGTGTTAGTTGCTCAGTTGTGTCCAGCTCTTTTTGACTCCATGGACTGTAGCCCACTAGGCTCCTCTGTCCATGAAAGTCTCTAGGCAAGGATACTGCAGTGGGTTGCTGAGGTGAGTGCTGCAAACTTATAGATCAGGAGCTGGAGGTAAAGAAAGGTGAAGGGACTTGCCCATGGCTGCATGACTCATAGTGGAGGGACTGCATTTAAGCACAGGTCTCTTTGTTTCAAAGAACCCGTGCTTACTCCTCTGGCTGCGCTCCTTCCACCACTGCACAGATTGTTCCTCAGCTGAATGCAGTGGAAACACAAGGCAAAACCCAAGTAATTTTTTCCAAATTTCTCACCACCCTCCCCTTACCTCACACCAGGAAGACCCCTGCCAAGTTCAGTGAGAGGTTAATAGGTTTAATGTGGAAAATTGGTTGAGAAGTGAATTAAGTTTGGGAACTACTGTCTGAAAGTAAAGTTAGAACTTTGAAGAATCACTAATGTGTTGAAATTGATTGCAAATCTTCAAGAGAGACATGTATCATGTTGCCGTTCCTAAAGTTAATTGACCAGTGAGTAGTTTTTTCTCCCTGGAGCATCTTAAGGTTCTAGAATTCCAGGAATACTCTGGAAATTGCTGAGCTCTACTAATACACTCAGTGACCTATAAAGGTGCTTGGGCATTCTTCTTTCCATTGCCACTTTTCTAATCTGAAATCCATCCATCTATTCACAGAATACCTACCATGTTCCAGGCGCCATACAAAGTGTTTTCTCCTACATCATCATATCCAGTCTCATCACAACTCCATTTTACAGAGAATGAAGTAGAGAATCTGCAGGATCACAGAGCCAGGCAGTGAGAGGGCAGACATTAAAACCCAGATTTCCCTACCCAGACTTACTAACTCTCTCTATACTCCTGGGTTTTTTCCTTCAGTTGCTTATTAAAATTCTGGGCATTGGTTAAAATCCCAACTAAAGCTCAAAAGAAGGTCATATGTCCCTTCCTCCTTATCTGTCCTTCGAGTAGTGAGCTCTCCCTTTCCTAAACTCCCTTCAAACTCACCATCTCTACCTGAATCTGGTACCCCCTTCATCAGATTGATGGTTTAGGGGTGAGAAAGTGTGACTGTGTATGTGTGTGCCTAGGACCTCAAATGGAATTTAAGTCAAGCACTTGGCATATATCGTCTCCTTAAATTGACACATAAACCTTATGAAGGAAATACTGTTAGACTCATTTTGTAGATGAGAAGACTGATGTGCAGTGGTTCACTCACTTGCTCAAAGTCACAAAGCAAGTTAGTGATGAAGCCTGGTCACAGGACTCACTCCTTCCACCATTCCATGCTGCCTTTACCTAGTTCAACTCCTTGTTTCATAGCTAGGGAAACTGAGACCCAGAGAGGGAAAGTGACCAAATCACATAGCTTGTGAGTAGCAATGTTAGGACCACCTGTAAAGCCTCAGTGCCAGGAATTCTTTCTCCCCAGAATGCTGTCTCCCCAGGTTTAATTCTGATCCCAGCCATTGCTGACTGTCAGCTCCTATTACCTCCATGCTTGGAAATTGTACCTTGTAGCTGCAGAGACAGCAGGGGACTGGTAGCCTGCTCCCTCAGGAATAGCCAAGGGAGGTCAGCCTACTAGCCTGCAGAGCGAATACCTAAAATAAACCAGGCAGCAAGCTCAAAAGAAACCACACAGCCTTCCAACAGCCTGGGGCCAGATGCAGCGTCAAATTCCCAGGTTTTTTGGGCATAGCGCCCGAGCACAGCACTTAGTGGCTGCGGCTTCCTCCTTTTATTTTAAAGAAAATGAGTTCCTGTCACTTGAGATTTAGAATTTGAGGCTGGCAGGAACTGAGGGAACTAAGATCCAGGAGACCCTGGAACATGATGATGGGGAGAAGGAAAGAAATATTTTTCACATGGCTGGTTTCCAAACTTGAATGCTTATCAGAATCACTGAGAGAGCTTCAAAAAAATGACCCAAGTTTCATCCCAGATCTACAGAAATCAAACTCTCTGGGAACAGGGCATGGGACTCTGTATTTGAACATATTTCCCCAGGTGAGTGGTCCAGGTTTGTGAACCACCATTCCAAATATGGGCTTCCCTGATGGCTCAGATGGTAAAGCGTCTACCTGCAATGCAGGAGAGCCAGGTTTGATCCCTGAATCTACCTGCAATGCAGGAGATCCCCTGGAGAAGGCAAGCTACTGAAGTATTCTTGCCTGGGAAATTCCACGGTCAGAGGAGTCTGGCAGGCTACAGTCCATGGGGTTGCAAAGAATCGGACATGACTGAGCAACTAACACTTTCCAAATATGCTCTTTTCATTTGCTGGTCCACTTGATTTGCATCTCTCATTCTCAACTCTCAGTTGAGGCATGATTTTATTCACAATAGAATTTAAATTCTAAATCGTCCATGTCTATACCATGGCAGGTCAGTAAGACAACACTTTGTAGGGTTTCTGTCCTTTTTGTAGATAAAGATTTCAAGTTTTCCCTTTCAATTAAAGTTTAGGAAGCTTCTGTTCTCCAAGAGGTTTAGGTCACTGGAGGAATCAGTTCTGGGGAGTTTGGTTGCCTAAGATGTCTGCCACCAATTCCCTTGGTATCCCAGGCAATCTATAAAAGATATAGGTTGCTAAGGTAGCTGTAGATGCCAGGATACATGCCATTGTATTCAAATTTTCTGAAGCACCCTTGTCAGCAGCTGGAAATATCTATTGAAAAAGGTGAGTGTCTTTTCTTTTTTAAGAGACTGGAAAATTACTTTCCTTTGGCTTGGAAAGAATCAGGAGTTTAAGTTGGGTTTAGAGATGACTGTTGCTTCCTCCTCCTGTCCAGTGTGAAGAAAGAGGGCTCAGATGGAATAGAAGATCTTCCTAGCTCATCAGAAGATTAGAGGGGAAACGCAGACTATGGCATCTCCTTCTACAAGCCGAAGAATGAGCAGCCCTCTCTAGGAGAAAAAACCACATTAGCCACGGCGGGACCTTGGGTGGGTGTTGGCATCAAGCTGATCTGAACTCCTGGGCTGAAGTTCTAGATGCATGTTCTCACCTGTGGAGGACTTGCCCGTTACAGGGATCCTGGAGAGTAGTTACTAGCGCCTTAGTGCAAAGAGACTTGGCTTTCATTCTGCACCTGCCCCTGCAGGATAGGGTGACAGAAGGAAAGGGGGAGAGGATTCGTATCAGCTGAACACCTACTGCAGTGTCAGGTGGGAAATAAAAATTGTAAGACAGGGTTTATACATGCAAGGAGTTGATTGTCTAGAGGAAGCAGGTAGCCAGAAATGGCAAGGAATTATGCTTTTGTTCGCTGATGAGATTGTTGTGATTGGCTGTGTCGGCCATGGGTGTGTGTTTGGGGGAGGGTCAGGAAGGGATGGATGCCAACCCCTGGATCTAGGTAAACCATACCTCGATCTCTGCTGCTCAGGGGACCTGTGTGTGCATGGCGGCTGGCTCAGGGAAGACCTCCAAAGCCAGCATGTCTGTGCTGCTCCAAGATGGATGAGGCATCCAGGGAGGCAAGGTGGGGAGAGCAAGTCCAGGCAGAGGGCATGAGTGTTTCAGGGTAAGGCAATGGGCCCTCATGTGAGCTCAAAGGAGTTTCCTTTTTTGTATTTTTCATCAGAGCGCTGGTGACAGCGCTCAGCCTTAGCAATACAGAAAGTGGACCGAATTTTTCTTGGGATGCCCTGTTTTAAACCCTTTAGCACCTTTAGAAATTCCGTCCTTAAGACCCCGTGTCTTTGAACAGAGACAAAAACTGTACCGAGAGAGAGAGAAAGAGAGAGAGAAAGAAAGAGAGAAACCAGAGAGTGAGCAACCTTTAATGCAAAACAATGAATGCTGGTGGATTTAGACAACAGGTACCTAACTGGGAAGATTCTTTAGGTTAGGGGTTGGCAAACTGTTTCTATAAAAGGCCACACAGTAAATGTTTTCAGCTTTGTGGGTCAGACAGTCTCTGTTGCAACTTTGTAGCAAATTTGCTGTTTTGCAAAAGCAGCCACAGATAATACCAGTAAGTGCATGGGAGTGACTGTGCTCCAATAAAACTTTATTGATGGACGCTGAAATTTGAATTTTATGCAAGTTCTATGAGTAAAGAAGCACAGTGCATTCTTCAGCAATGCAGGAGTTAGGGGCGATGAGCCTCAGCACTGTTGAAGATCTGTGTAAAACTTACAGTCAGCTCTCTGCATCCCTGCTTCCTCCATGTTCACGGCTCCCTTGTATATGGATTTCTCTGTATACACAGTTCCACATCTGCAGATTCAACCGACCACAGATCGCATAGTATTGTAGTGTTTACTACTGAAAAAAATCTGCATAAATTGACCTGTATAGCTCAAACCCATATTGTTTGAGTCAACTGTATGATTTTTCTTTGCATTTTTTTTTTTAACCACTAAAAACTACAATGAACATGCTCAAGCTCACGGGCTGTACAAACAAAATTTCACTTCTATCACAATCTAAGATGAGGTGTGCTGTGGCTGGGTGAGGTCACTCTGCTTGGAGAATCTCTCTGTATAGCCTGGCAATTCATCCATTTATTCCATCAAATGCTTACTGAGGACCAAGCGTGAGTCAGGGGCTCTTCTGGGTTTCAGGGTATCAGAAGTGGACAAAGTGCTTGCCCTTAGGTAGTTTACATTTCCTGGTCAGAGCAGGAAATCTTGGGCCTGGAGGCAAAGATTTGGGTCTTGGTCCCCGTCCTTGCTTCCTTGGCCCTGGATCTCTTTCAGTCACAGTCTTCAGGGTGCCTGGCATTTGCAGTGCTGGGCTGAGGAGCCCGAGCCCCAATCCTCTAGAGGTCAGCCGCAGGGGAGCCTCGTGGCATGTTTGGAGCGAATGGCCTGGGATAGCTTTAGTGTTCTGCATTTCCAACTGAAAAGCCCAGCCAAAAAATAAAAATGGATAAAATAGCATAAAACCCAAGACCTTTTGGGCTCCGTGTACTCTGGCAAAGCATTTCAGTGGGATTCTGGGATGGTTGTCAAGAGCCGTGGCTTCTCTTGGACTTTCCCATGGCCTATTCCAAGACAACCACTGGTCTGCAGATGTCCCCCAGGGCCGGGTCACGGCGAAGGCCTGTAGCAACAGCAGCCAACACTGTTGCCAGGGCTGAGAGGTCGGTGCTGGCGGGGGCTCTGGCAACGGCTCACGTCCTCCAGCACCCACCCATTCCTCGGCAGGTGATTGGGAAATTCTGTGAAACCCTCCTCTGAGACCAGGAAGTCCCCTCCATGAAGCGGGGGAAGTGATACAGCTGCATTAGGACAGGGACTTACAGTGAGTAGGAAATTGCTCCCAGCCCGTGGGCCACGCAATTTATAGCACATCTCCTCCACATCCAGCCACTTGCTGCATCCTGTGGTCTGGGAGCAGGGAACTGAAATGGAAGAGAAGATAAGGGATGTGGTATGATCCCTACTTCCAAGGTCTGTGTAATCTGGGTAGGTGGGAACTTATATGAAATAGGGAAATCAAAGCAGCAATGCTTTTTTTTTTCCTCCTATTTTTATTAAAAAAATTTTTTTTAAATTGCAGGATAATTTCTTTACAATGTTGTGTTAGTTTCTGCTGTACAACAATGTGAATCAGCTGTGTGTATACATATATCCTCTTCCTCTTGAGCATGCCTCCCACACCCCCATCCCCATCCCGGCCCCCTAGGTCATCACAGTGCACCAAGCTCAGCTCCCTGTGCTATACAACAGCTTCCCACTAGCTATCTATTTTATACCTGGTAATGTATATATGTCAATACTCTTCTCTCAATTTGTCCCACCCTCTCCTTCCCCCACTGGGTCCACAAGTTTGTTCTCTAAGTCTGTGTCTCTATTCCTGCCTTGCATCTGCACCATTTTTCTAGATTCCACATATATGCAATATATGATATTTGCTTTCCTCCTTCTGAATGGGAAAGACTAGAGATCTCTTCAAGAAAATTAGAGACACCAAGGGAACATTTCATGCAAAGATGGCACAATAAAGGACAGAAACAGTATGGACCTAATAGAAACAGAAGATATTAAAAGAGGTGGCAAAAATACACAGAAGGACTATACAAAAAAGGTCTTAATGAACCAGATAATCATAGTGGTGTGATCACTCACCTAGAGCCAGAGATCCTGGAGTGCGAAGTCAAATGGGCCTTCAGAAGCATCACTATGAACAAAGTTAGTGGAGGTGATGGAATTCCAGCTGAACTATTTAAAATCCTAAAATATAATGCTGTGAAAGTGCTGCACTCAATATGCCAACAAATTTGGAAAACTCAGCAGCAGCCACAGGACTGGAAAAGGTCAGTTTTCATTCCAATCCCAAAGAAGGGCAACGCCAAAGAATGTTTAAACTACTGCACAACTGCTCTCATTTCACATGCTAGCAAGGTCACGCTCAAAATCCTCTAAGTTAGGCTTCAATAGTACATGAACCAAGAACTTCAAGATGTACAAGCTGGATTTAGAAAAGGCGGATGAACTAGAGATCAAATTGCCACATTCTTTGGCGCATAGGAAAAACAAGAGAATTCCAGAAAAACATCTACTTCTGCTTCATTGACTATACTAAAGCCTTTGACTGTGTGGATCACAGCAAACTGCAGAAAGTTCAAAAGAGATGGAAATACCAGATTACCTTATCTGCCTCCTGAGAAGTCTGTATGCAGTTCAAGAAGCAACAGTTAGAACCAAACATGGAACAGACTGGTTCAAAATTGGGAGAGGAGTTGGTCAAGGCTGTATACTGTCACCCTGTTTATTTAACTTATATGCAGAGTACATCATGTGAAGTGCCGGGCTGGATGAAGTGCAAGCTGAAATCAAGATTTCCGGGAGAAATATCAATAATCTCAGGTATGCAGATGACACCACTCTTATGGCAGAAAGCGGAGAGGAACTGAAGAGCCTCCTTGATGAAAGTGAAAGAGAACAGTGAAAAAGCTGGTTTGAAACTCAACGTTCACAAAACTAAGATCATGTCATCTGGTCCCATCACTTCAATGTGAATAGATGGGGAAACAATGGAAACAGTGACAGACATTATATTCCTGGGCTCCAAAAACCACTGCAGATGGTGACTGCAGCCATGAAATTAAAAGACGCTTACTCCTTGGAAGAAAAGCTATGACCAACCTAGACAGTGTATTAAAAAGCAGAGACATTACTTTGCTGACAAAGGTCTATCTAGTCAAAGCTATGGTTTTTCCAGTAGTCATGTATGGATGTGAGAGTTGGATCATAAAGAAGGCTGAGCACTGAAGAATTGATGATTTTGAACTGTGGTGTTGGAGAGGACTCTTGAGAGTCCCTTGGACTGCAAGGAGATCAAACTAGTCAATATTAAAGGAAATCTAAAGGAAATAGTCCTTAGAATATTCAGGATTCCCTGATGCTGAAGTTGAAGCTCCAATACTTTGACCACATGATGTGAAGAGCTGACTCATTGGAAAAGACCCTGATGCTGGGAAAGATTGAAGGCGGGAGGAGAAGGGGACGACAGAGGATGAGATGGTTGGATGGTATTATTGATTCGATGGACATGAGTTTGAGCAAGCTCTGGGAGATGGTGAAGGAGAGGGAAGCCTGACCTGCTGCAATCCCACGACTGAATTGACTTAGCAGCATGCATGCACACATAAATCCCTTGGACCAAGGCTAATGTCAAGACTATATATAATTATTTACTTATTTGCCTGGCAGACTACTGGGACTCTGGAAATCCATTCCCACCCATCATCATCCTGTCAGGGGCTCTGCTATGTAGAGAGATTGTGACTTTTCTATTTGACAAATATTTATTGGGCATATACTTTATGCTAAATATTAAGATGAGGAAGAGGTCAAAGTAGTCATGGTCTCTGACTTCACAGACTCTGTGTTTAGTGAAATTAGAGAAGAAATACCTAAGAACAGAATAACTCAATTATGAGAAATACTGGGTAGGGAGCAAAGGATGTGAGATAAAGTAATAATGTTCAGGGTTGGCTGGAACCCAGGATATTTATTTAGGGTGGGAAAGGAGGACCTTGACATGGGCTGGGGCCTGAAGTTTGATAGTGATCAACCAGGAAGGACATGAGGGTAGGTGAACAATGAGGGAAAAAAAAGATGGCCAGAGAAAGATGATAGTCCTTCAGTTATCTATTGGCACATAACAAACTACCCCCAAACCTAAAGGTTTAAAACAAAAATGGATTGTCATCTTCTTGAGCTCTGTGGATTGATCAAGCTTTGCTAGGTATAGGTTCTCACTGGGGGGTCTCTCTTGAAGAGTAGTCAGGTAGCAGCTGGGACTAGAGTCATCTGAAGGCTTGACTGGGCTGGATATTAAAAATGGTTTCTTCACTTATATGTCTGGTGTGTGGGCTGGGTTGTCTGAAATAGCTGGAGGTTGACTATCAATGATGTCTCATTATATGGCTTCTCCATATGGCTAGCTTGGGCTTCCTCATAGCATGGAGGACTCCAGATGGTTGGACTTCTTACATGGAGGCTGGCTTTCCCTAGAGTGAGAGGGAAGGAGGAAACTCTTCAACTTGTTAAAGACTAGATAGACCTGGATCTGGTCTAATGTTACCTCTGCAGCATCCTGTTGATTAAAGCAGCCAAGGGCCAGCCTGCATTCTAAGATGTGGAGGATTAGAAACCACCACTCAAAAGGAGAATGGCTGGCGCATTCAAGAGGGAAGGGATTGATGGTGACTTTCTTGGAGTTAAGCTAAGTCTTAGAGATATGAAAAGCTTGGGTGTTAGTGGACCAGGAAGACACCAGTATTGCGAGAGTGTAGTGAGAGTGACTCAAGATGAGGCAGGAGTGGTGAGTCCAGCAGGGTCCTTGTAGCTAAGCTATGGGAGGAAATTTAGATTTCTTCTAAAGTGTCACAAAACCCTTAGATGTTCTACTTTCTAGGGGCTGATAATCATAGGAATCTCCCTTGCCTCCCTCCGATCCATCCTCACTTTCTGCTGGTAGGTTATCCTAAGCCCAGTACTGGCCACAAGCTCCCTGTAGCAAACTTTCAGGGAGTCCTCCTCACCTCCTGAACTAAGTATCTACTCTCCAACCGAGCTGCCTGGGTCCTCTGCCAAGTTGTGCACTTACACACTTTTCTCGCATTTTTGCCCAACCTTTCCTATTGGATCTTTTGTCTCCCTGAGAGGTGCCTTTTGTCTCCCTGCCTTCCTGTCTTGTCACACCTGTCCTTGAAATGGGCTGGGGCCTGAAGTTTGATAGTGATCAACCAGGTGGGACATGATGGTAGGTAAACATGGAAGACAAAGAAGAGGGCCAGAGAAAGATGATAAGTCCTTCAGTTATCTATTGCCATACAACGAACTACACCCAAACCTAATGATTTAAAACAAGAATGGACTGTCATCTTCTTGAGCTCTGTGGATTGACTGGGCTTTGCTAGGCGTTTGCTCCTAATGCCTTTCCATGATCCCATCTGCCAAAATCCTACCATTCTTTTAAAATGACCCTTCAACACTTCTTCTTCAAACTGAGTGTGATTCCTTACTTCTGGAAACCTCCTGCTGCTGCTAAGTCGCTTCAGTCGTGTCCGACTCTGTGCGACACCATGGACTGCAGCCCACCAGGCTTCTCCGTCCATGGGATTCTCCAGGCAAGAACACTGGAGTGGGTTGCCATTTCCTTCTCCAATGCATGAAAGTGGAAAGTGAAAGTGAAGTCGCTCAGTCATGTCTGACTCTTAGTGACCCCATGGACAGCAGCCTACCAAGCTCCTCCATCCATGGGATTTTCCGGGCAACAGTACTGGAGTGGGGTGCCATTGCCTTCTCCCTGGAAACCTCCTAGTGCTTGCTAATTGAAAGGTGCAGCTGCATCTCTATTTGTCTAACCTGGCTCCCCTTGTCGCTCAGTGGTAAAAAGTCTGCCTGCAATGCCGGAGCAACAGGAGACTAGGATTCCATCCCAGGGGAAGATCCCCTGGAAGAGGGCATGGCAACCCAATCCAGTATTCTTGCCTGGAGAATCCCAGTGAAGAGAGGAGCCTGGTAGGCTACAGCCCATGGGGTTGTGAGAGTCAGACATGACTGAAGCAACTTAGCACACACACACACATTCTCAGGCCCACTTCCATTGACTCTAGGTCTTCAAGGACAGAAACATGACTCTCTTGCTTCTTCTGCCCTACAACCCCATGCCTGGGGCACAACGATTATTCAGCTGATGCCTGTTGAACTAAACAGTGCTTTCTCTGGGACCCCAGCCTAAAATTCTCTTCCCTTCCTGTGGCAGATTCAGCTTTCTGCTCCCAGAAATCCTAGGTCCATGGCCTCAAGCTTCCTGGCAGGCTTTTCCTACAGGACTATGGCGCTGCTGTTCCCAGTCGTCCAGGCCTGCACAGCCCAGAGCCAGCTCCCGAGGAGATGGTGAGCTTCTGATTCTGCAGGGCCCCTGGCTCCTCTCTTCCAGCTGCCTTGCACTTGTTTTCCTTGGCAGAAGGACTCCCTCAGTCACCACTTCATCTTCCATTTATAGGCATATATGCATCTTTGTTATTCTTTTCACAAAATGACAGTGTTCTCAGTTTAGAAAAGGAGAGGAAGAGTTGAAGCCTGTACAAAGCAAAGAGAGGCATTCGAGATAAAGCCTCCAGGGCTTCCTGCAGTTATTTCTGTTCGTTTTGGAGAAAGGAAAACCCTCTTCCTGATTCTCCTGCTCTCTCATCTCCATCTCAACCTGCACCATTAGCTCCTCAAGCTTCATTGATGGGTAAAAGGAAGGCCAAGGCATAAGGAGTAAACGGGGCAAAGACTCTTATTAACTAAACAAGAAAGTGGGCACGACTCCCTGGCTTGAGTCCATGCTTACAGAGTCTCTGAGTTCTTCTCACACCAAAGTATTCTGTGGTCAGGAGTCAAGCTCTGTGGGTTCTGGGTTTGCCCATTAGTCAAGCTACACCTGTATGCAAAAAGGAATAACAATGGCAAACATTTGCGTGGTGCTTCTTCTAGGCCAGCTACTATAATATTTTAAGCAGTTTTTTGAATAAGAACTCCCATAAACCTCTCTATCACCCTGTGAAGTAATACTACTTTACAGATGCAGGAACAGAGGTTAAGTCATTTAACCTAAGATTATACACCAGTGGTCCATAGCACAGAAGATCTGAGTCCAAGAAGGCTGGCTCCAGACCATGTCTTTATTCACTCACTCTACTGCTTTAATTGCTCATCAAATTAAGATGTTTAAATGACCTAACAGGATCACTTAGCCCTTTTTACATACCCAAGTACACTGGAAACAACAGTGTGTCTGAAGGTTGTGGGTAGGAGCCTAGACAGGTATGAACCTGTTCCCAGCACAGGTAATTCAATTTGGATGAAATTCTGACTTTCCCACAGATTTATGATTCTTAGTCTAGTGTTTTGTGCCTTTTTGGATGGGTAGATTAGCACAGGAATTTTCTAATGTATCCAAGAGCAACCTACTTCTCTTGACTGGAACTCCTGGCCTGGGAGCTCACTAATAGCCAATTAACTCATTTCTTCTTCCCTTCATTTATTCATCAGACTTTGGTCCCATGTCTTGTGTGTGTAAGACATCATATGAGCTCAAGAAGGATGAGTGGAAAAAAAGGAAAACTAAATGAAATGGACTTCGTCTCTGCCTTCTAGCTGTGAGTTTGTGGGCACATGTATACAGCTACAAGTAAACCTGAGAACTCAACTGTATCTCTCTACACACTCTTTTGGGTCATTGAGTACTCTCTTGTTCAGTTGCTAAGTCATATCCAACTCTTTGTGACCCCCAAGACTGCAGTACGCCAGACTTCCCTGTCCTTCACTATCTCCTGGAGTTTTCTCAAACTCATGTCCATTGAGTTGATGATATGTTGATGATGAGTTGATGATGTCCATCCAACCATCTCATCCTCTATTGCCCCCTTATCCTGCTGTCTTCAGTCTTTCCCAGCATCAGGGTCTTTTCCAATGAGTTGGCTCTTCACATTAGGTGGCCAAAGTATTGGAGCTTCAGCTTCAGCATCAGTCCTTCCAGTGAATATTCAGGGTTGATCGCCTTTAGAACTGATAGGTCTGAATAAAGACTCTATGAGGGATTAAATGTGGTTTATCTCACTGGTTTCTTGGAGTCTAAAATTGTTTGATAAACATGTTTTTATAAGGAAGCCCACTGGAGCATAGTTGCTTTTACAGGCCAATGGATCTCCAAGTAATCCAAACTGGATAGCAGAGTGATGGTAGATTCCTGGCCAGGCTGTACATACTATGTGGTTGAGTTAGAACACAGACTATATTAGTTTCCTAGGAATGCCATACAAATTACCAAAAACTGGATGGTTGAAGACAACAGAAATTTATTCTACAGTTCTGGAGGTCAGTAGTCTGAAATCAAGATTTCAGAAGTACTATCTCCTCTGTAGGCTCTGAAGAAGAATCTGTTCTATGACTCTCTCCTAGCTGCCAGTGGCTGCCGGTAACCCTTGGTATTTATTGGCTTGTAGATACATCACTCCAATCTCTGCTTTTTTCATCTTCACATGACCTTTTTCTTTCTGTGCTCAATTATAAATACATCATCATTGGATTTAGAGTGTACAATAAATCTAATATGACTTCATTCTGAGAACTTTAATTATATCTACAAAGACCCTATCTGGCCAAACCCAACTAGAGCCAGTTAACAAGGGTGCCTGTGCATAGAGTTCTGGGGATGGGGTGAGAGGTAGGGGGGAGGTTTAAGAGGGAGGGAACAAACATATTCCTACAGCTGATTCATGTTGATGTATGGGAGAAAATACCACAATATTGTAAAGCAGTTATCCTCCAATTAAAATAAAAAAACTTCCTGGGCCAAGAAGAGCAGAGATGAGTTTGCAGTAAAGACTAATCAGCACAAATCTTGATGTGGATTAAGACACCCAATTAGTGCATCTGTTATACATAAAGAGTCATGGAATCTTGGAAGTGCACTGGCACTTAGAGATGATCTATTCTAACTTTTCATTTTACAGATGAGGAGTTGGGTTTCAAACAGGTTAGGGCCAAGACTTTAACAAATATCCTATCAAAGAAGATATGCAGCCAGCAAATCAACATATAAAAAGATGCTCCAAATTACATGTTATCAGGGAAATGCCAATCAGAACAACTGGTGAGATTAAACCCCATACCTATTATCACAGAAGGCCCCAGATCTAAAACATAGACAATACCAAACACTGGAGAGGTATAGAGCAACAAGAACTCTCATTCCTTGCTGGTAGGAATGAAAAATGATACAGCCACTTATGAAGACAGTTGGGCAGTTTCTTACAAAACTAAATATACTCTTACCATATGATTCAGCAATTGTGCTCTTAGGGATGGTATTTACCCTAAAAAATGGAAAGCTTATATCCACACAAAATGTGGAAATTTATAGCAGTTTTATTCAAGTGCAAAACTTGAAAGTAATCAAGATGTCCTTCAGTTGGTGAGTAGATAAATAAACTGTGGTACATAGACAGTGGAATACTATTTAGTACTAAAAAGAAATGAGTTATTAAGCCATGACAAGGCTAGAAGAATCTTAAATGCATATTACTAAGTGAAAGAAGTCAATCTGAAAAAGCTACACACTTGATTCCAATTATATGATATTCTGGAAAAGACAAAATTATGGAGACAGTAAAAAGATTAGAGGTTGCCAGAGGCTGAGAAATGGATGAATAGACTGAACACAGAGGCCCTTAAAGGCAGTGAAAATACTCTTATGATGTTATAATGATGGATACATTTTATTTTGTACTTGTCCAAACTCACAGAATGCACAAGACCAAGAGTGAACCATAATGTAAACTGTGGACTTTGGGTGATTATCAGGTGCCAATAAAAGTCCGTCAATCATAACAAGTGTACTGGCAGGGAGTGTTGATAATGAAAATGCTTGTGGGAGCAGAGATTACATAGGAAATCTCTGTACCATATTCTTAATTTTTTGGTAAACCTAAAACTTCTATAAAAGCAAGGCCTTAAAAAAAATGAAGGAAACCAACCAACCCACCCTAGGGCTCCGAACTTGAAGAACCACTTAGTATCTACACCAGATAAGAACTTCTTGTCTTCCTGGCTTCCAGTTCCCCTTTTCCCCAAAGGCCTCCAATTTTATTTGAAAATTCAAGTGATTCAGGGGAAGCTACCTTTGCTGTTGGTTCAGCAGGAGCTTAGTCAAATAAGGTATCCCATCCCCTGCCAATAATGATCTCTTGTAGAGTGGCAAGTGGCTTAAGTCCATCGAGTCTGAGCAAATAGCAGGACTTCTGTTGTGAATACTGGGACATAGAGCGCCTGCACTCTTTATAGATGCCGAGGACAAAGTTCATGGTTTTGGGGGCTGCTGGAAGCCATCTTAATAGGAGGGGAATCAATGTTAAGGTGAAATTAAGTTAGGACAGAGAGCTAGAAAGAGAACAGGTTCTAAGTGAAGCTGGTGTACTTTCATTTTTTTTAATTAAATGAGCCAATAAATTCCTTTTAAGAGTCAAGCTATTTGAGTCAGATTTTTTTTTTTTTTTACGCAAAGTCAAAAGAGACAACAGGGAGGTACATTGCCTCCTCTGGCATGTACTCTTCTGAACGTGAATGAATCACTTAACCTCCTTGATTACTTTAATGGATGCAGGTGGAGTAAAAAAGAAGTAAAATACATTTGAAAAAAG
Source organism: Bubalus kerabau (assembly GCF_029407905.1). Taxonomy (NCBI): domain Eukaryota; kingdom Metazoa; phylum Chordata; class Mammalia; order Artiodactyla; family Bovidae; genus Bubalus; species Bubalus kerabau. Next base: position 158,941,694 of record NC_073626.1, read on the forward strand.
TGAATTCTTTTCTATATTTCATTTTTCCCTTCTGGGCAACACAAATGTCACCACCCTATTTGCCAGGGCCTGTTGGTTATTATATTGGATTGTGTGGGCAAGTGTTGCCAAAGACCAGAACAGGAGGCAGCAGAGGAAGAGATTCCGTACTTCAACGACACCAGCAGCTCTTCTTTTCATGCTTAGTGACTTTAAGGAAGCAACTCTGAGTCCCTCATGCTCTCTCTTGGAGATGCAGAGCCCTCCAGGTTCTGGGGGGAGGTTTGAAGAAGAGGGTGTGAGGAGAAAGCTGTAGGGTGTGGGTAGGAGGAAGGACTTTAGTACCAGAGACATGTTAGGAGAGGTAGAGATCTCAAGACTTCTTTCTATTTTGGGGGAAGATAAACTGAGGCTTAGAGGCAGATCCTGTCCTGCATCACCCAGACAATCCAGCAGCATTACCAAGACTTGAGCTCCAGAGTCTGAGGTCCCCAACCAGGCTTTTCCCTCCAGATGATCGCTTTGCCTCCTCTCAAGTCCTGAGAATTGCTTTCCCTGGAACCAAACCAGATGTTCTGGAGAAAGCACCATGTCAGCATTCTAGGCAGATGGGCTGGGTCCTCTGAAATACTATTTGCTGAATGCATTGTGCTAGGCTGATTCGGAGCCCAGGTGTTCTCTAAAGTCAGGTGACAGGTTTCTAGGGTCTCCTGGAGCTCCTTTCGGGAAGTATGGAAGCATATGTGATGGGCGGCTCATAAGAGTTGAAGAGGGAACTGAGGGCTGAGGTATGGCTGTCAGCCGCAGTCAGTTAAGGGTCTAAAAAAACGATAGCCATCAGTGGTGTGTAGTGACTTTGTCCCCGCTGGCCTTCACCTCCTGGAATTCCAGTGAGAGTCTTGGATAGCTATAGCAACTGGACCTCTTTGCCCCAGTAATATCTTTTCTCTTTCACTGCAGGATTGAAAAAGAGCAGGGAAGGCAGAGCCCTAAGGAAGATCTGGGGACCTGGAAAAAGATGGGGCATGACGGGGTGTAGAGTGATGGAGGTGGGGCATCGGGAAAGGTTTGGGAGATTGCACCAGAAATAGTCATAGACTCATAAGATTGGCGAGGTGGAAAGGGTTTACAGAGCTCTTCTTTCCCACACACCTCATTTCAAGGGTGAGGAGCTGATTGTTTCTCAGAGAAGATAGAGTATTTGACCGTGGTTTCACTGTGCATGTGGTGAGCCATGCAGTCCTGTCTGACTCTTTGTGACCCTTTGGACTGTAGCCCACCAGATTCCTCTGTCCATGGGATTTTTCAGGCAAGAATACTGACGTTTACTGTAAGCTACTGGTAGAGCTGAGAAGGACTCAGACCTATTTATTTCCAGAATGTATTAGTTATCTATTGTTGTATAAGCAATTACCCCAAAGCTTACTGGCTTAGAGTCATTAATACATATTATTTCATAGTTTCTATGGGTCAGGAAAATGAATGTCTTAACTGAGTCCTCTGGTTCAGAGTCCCTCATAATGCTTCAATCAAGGTATTAGTGAGGGTTGCATTCTCATCTCAGGTCTCAGTTGGGAGGATCTGCTTCCAAACTCACTGAATAAGTTCACTTGTTAGGATGCTGTTTTTCATAAGCTGTTGGACTAAGAACTTCAGTTCTCCATTAACTATTGGCCAGAGGCCTCCCTAAATTCCTTTTCATATATCATTCTCCATATAGCAGCTCACAACAAAGCTGCTGTATTCTTTCATCAGTGTCAATAAGTAAGAGAGCAAGAGAGGGTGAGCAACACCCTGGCCAAAGTCTATTTCTAATCTAATCTTGGAGATGTCAGATCATCATTTTTGCTGCACCCAGTCATTGAAGTGAGTTACTGTGTATGGCCCACACTCCTGAATATCAAGGGGCAGAAATCCTTAAGACACATCTTAGAAGTTATCTATTCCATACTGAATACTTTTCACTATTATTTACTGTTTCCTTCAGCAATCTGGCAGAAATCTCTGTGAAGGGAGAAACTTAGGAGACTAGGGTTCTATTCCATAGCTATTCTACTCTGCTTTTGAGTTGGATAAAATACCTCTCTCTTCTAGGAAGGGGGACGAGCTGGAGGCAGAAAAAAGACAGTTTAAACATCAGAAAGAAGGTATCATGGTAATAGCTACTAAATTCTTATTTATTCCTAATACAAAATTTTCTTTCTTCAATTGTTTGGTGGATATAATATGGTAGAAAAAACAAGAGGTTTAATTTAATTCAAAAACCTGAGACTGATTATGACTTATAACCCCAGACAAGTCACATTCCCTCATGGATCTTCAATCTACTCACCTAATCAGCAGGATAAGAGTACCAACTGTATAGAATTAATGAATATAAATTTAATACCCTTCAAAGTCAACAAGATGCTTTTTTATAGAGTTACTTAACAAATTAAAAAAATGGGCTTATTAAAAAGTAGGGAAGGTTTGGTGTAACCTAAAATATGGTGTAACCTAAAATATGAAAGAATGTGTATAGATAGCCAGTGTGATAAGTCCAGAAACAGAATTAAGTGTAGATCTATGGGGGGGAAGAGCAGCCAATGAGGGTGTATTAGCTTGCTAAGGCTGACATAACAAAATGCCACAGACTGTGTAGCTTGAACAATAAAAATTTATTTTCTCACAGTTCTAGAGGCTGTTGCTGCTGGTGCTAAGTCGCTTCAGTTGTGTCCAACTCTGTGCGACCCCATAGATGGCAGCCCACCAGGCTTCCCCATCCCTGGGATTCTCCAGGCAAGAACACTGGAGTGGGTTGCCATTTCCTTCTCCAATGTGTGAAAGTAAAAAGTGAAAGTGAAGTCATTCAGTCGTGTCAGTTCTAGAGGCTAGAAGTCCAAAATTAAGGTGTCAACCAGTTTGGTTTCTTTTGAGGCATCTCCAGTTTGCAGGTGGCTACCCTCTTACGGGCACTTCACATGCTTGTCCTTCTGTGTGTTCACATCTTATGTGATCAGATTTCCTCTTCTCATAAGGATACTAGTCAAACTGGATTGAGGCCCACCTTAAAGGCCTCATTTAAACTTAATTATATCTTTAAAGACCTCATCTCCAAATACAGTCACATTCTAAAATACTGGGGGTTAGTGCTTCAACATATGAATTTGGGGTGGGGCACAATTCAACCCATAATAGAAGGAATGCCTAAAAATATTGAGACAATGAATTTATAAGAACTAGGAAGATATCAGCAGGGTAGTCAAATACAAAATAAATATATGAAAATCTAGAGCTTTATTAAATATCAATGACGGCCTATTGAAAAAGTACAGTGGAAGAAGACACCACTCAAAATAATTGTTTATCTTCAGTCCAAGAGTGCTTTTGTACAAGGCAGAAAGGAAGGGTGTCTCATGACCCAAGGCTTCATTTGGTCACCTGGGCATGGAAAGAGCACAGCTTACAGCCAGAGTCTCATGAAAGATCTTATAAAAATATTCCAAGCCTCTTGTCTTTAGACTTCCAACCCCAGGAGCTCAACTCCTGAGCATGCTGCTGCTGGGTGAGAAATAAAAGCTGTTCCTCTGGTCCTCATTCCTTTGTCAACTAAGCCAGATGTTCTCAAAAATCTCCTAGTTCAATCATCTCTGCTCCAACCCAGGGATATGTTAACACAGGAAATATTACCCACCTTTTGCAAAAAAAAACAAACCTCTTTTTCTCCCGGCAACCACATCTTGAGATCAGAAGCCAGTCCTAATTTTCCATTTATATCATTAAAATCCTTATTCAGGTGATTTCCTTAGAACAAAGAAACTCTCTATACTAAAGGACTGTTGATGTTTCCATTTCGTGCCAGATAGAAATTGCTTGCAGCTTGAAGGAATTTTTTTAAAGAAAGTTAATTACAGAAGTAATATGTAATAAAATTCAAACAATATAGATAAATCAAGAGTCTTTTTTGTTCACCAATTAACTTCATTCTTCTTCCCAGGGATGATCACTGTCAACAGCTTGCTGCAAATTTTTAAAAAATCATACAAAATTGTGTGTGTCTGTGTGTGTACATATGTGTATTTGTATACATATATATATATATAAGTGTTCACATACATACAGCCCTTAATTTCTACACAGAAAAAATTTCTATCCTTTTACACTTAAAAGGCATCTTATATGCATTCTTTTGCTACTTGCTTTTTTCTTCACCTAATAATATGCCTAGAAGATTGCTCCATATCAGTATATATATGTATGTGTAGATTTATACACATATACTTAAGTATCTACCTTTTAATTGCTATAGAATATATCATGGTGTAGACATGATTTACTTTATTTGGCTAGTCCCCTAGGGTGTGATGTAAGAGGAGAGACTCATATTAGACTTCACAGCAAGCCCACTTTTATGAGTTAAGTCACTGTAACAAGACTGAGAGTCTTGTTCATTTTAAATGCTGCTGTGACTATTATGGAAATAATCTTGTGTAGAGATGTAAAGATTTCTCTAGAATAGAGGCCTAACATTAAAGTTTCTGGGTCCAAGAATTTGTCCATTTGCATTTTTAATAAATCAGCTCTTAAATTTTTTGTTTCCATTTCTATACTCTAGGGTCCAAAAATCTTCAGGCCTGAATGTCTGCATGGGCAGTTCAGACACAGCCCCTTGTTCCTCTCACAGTGTATGGGTGCCTACATGAATTCTAGATTGCATTGTTAATTTTTTTTTTAAAACTTTTAATTTTGTATTGGAGTATAGCTGATTAACAACACTATGATAATAAAGGAACTCAGCTATACACGTACATGTATCCATTCTTCCCCAAACTCCCCTCTCACCCAGACTGCCACATAACATTAAGCAGAGTTCCTTGTGCTATACACTAGGTCCTTGTTGCTTATTCATTTTAAATATGGTAGTGTGTAGACATCAATTTTGAACTCCTTATCTGGCATCATTTAGTTTGTCACAATTTTCTTCTTCAGACTAGAACTTAGAACCAAGACCTGTGTGCTCACTCATACTTTCAGTCTAAAGTCTTCCTTAGAGATACACTGGCCTCATGATACTGCCCTCTGTTTTCTGATTAGAGCTCAGAGCTCAGTTCAGTTCAGTTCAGTTCAGTTGCTCAGTTGTTGAACCCAAAGAGTTGCTCAGCCCAACTCTTTGCAACCCCATGACTGCAGCACTCCAGGTCTCCCTGTCTATCACCAATTCCTGGAGTTTACCCAAACTCATGTCCATTGAGTCGGTGATGCCATCCAACCATCTCATCCTCTGTCATCCCCCTTTCCTCCCACCTTCAATCTTTCCCAGCATCAGGGTCTTTCCAAATAAATCAGTTCTTCATATCAGGTGGCCAAAGGATTGGAGTTTCAGCTTCAGCATCAGTCCTTCCAATGAATATTCAGGACTGATCTCCTTTAGGATGGATAGGTTGGATCTCCTTGCAGTCCAAGGGACTCTCAAGAGTCTTCTCAAAAGCATCAATTCTTCGGCACTCAGCTTTCTTCACAGTCCAACTCTCACATCCATACATGACCACTGGAAAAACCATAACCTTGACTAGACGGACCTTTGTTGGCAAAGTAATGTCTCTGCTTTTCAATATGCTACCTAGATTGGTCATAACTTTCCTTCCAAGGAGCAAGTGTTTTTTAATTTCATGGCTGCAATCACCATCTGCAGAGATTTTGGAGCCCCCCAAAATAAAGTCTGACACTGTTTCCCCATCTGTTTGCCATGAAGTGATGGGACCAGATGCCATGATCTTCGTTTTCTGAATGTTGAGCTTTAAGCCAACTTTTTCACTCTCCTCTTTCACTTTCATCAAGAGGCTCTTTAGTTCCTCTTCACTTTCTGCCATAAGGGTGGTGTCATCTACATATCTGAGGTTATTGATATTTCTCCCGGCAATCTTGATTCCAGCTTGTGCTTTTTCCAGCCCAGTGTTTCTCCCAGCCCAGCGTTTCTCATGATGTACTCTGCATATAAGTTAAATAAGCAGGGTGACAATATACAGCCTCGACGTATTCCTTTCCCTATTTGGAACCAGTCTGTTGTTCCATGTCCAGTTCTAACTCTTGCTTCCTGACCTGCATACAAATTTCTCAAGAGGCAGGTCAGGTGGTCTGGTATTCCCATCTCTTTCAGAATTTTCCACAGTTTGTTGTCAAAGGCTTTGGCATAGTCAATAAAGCAGAAATAGATGTTTTTCTGAAACTCTCTTGCTCTTTCAATGATCCAATGCATGTTGGCAATTTGATGCCATTTCCTCTGCCTTTTCTAAATCCAGCTTGAACATCTGGAAGTTCACAGTTCACATGCTGTTGAAGCCTAGCTTGGAGAATTTTGAGCATGACTTTACTAGTGTGTGAGATGAGTGCAATTATGCAGTAGTTTGAGCATTCTTTGGCATTGCCTTTCTTAGGGATTGGAATGAAAACTGACCTTTTCCAGTCCTGTGGCCACTGCTGCATTTTCCAAATTTGCTGGTGTATTGAGTGCAGCACTTTCACAGCATCTTCTTTTAGAATTTGAAATAGCTCAACTGAAATTCCATCACCTCCACTAGCTTTGTTTTTTTTTTTTTAATTTTTATTTATTTATTTATTTATTTTTAGACTTTACATAACTGTATTAGTTTTGCCAAATATCACAATGAATCCACCACAGGTATACACGTGTTCCCCATTCTGAACCCTCCTCCCTCCTCCCTCCCCATTCCCTCCCTCTGGGTCGTCCCAGTGCACCAGCCCCAAGCATCCAGTATCGTGCATCGAACCTGGACTGGCAACTCGTTTCATACATGATATTTTACATGTTTCAATGCCATTCTCCCAAATCTTCCTACCCTCTCCCTCTCCCACAGAGTCCATAAGACTGTTCTATACATCAGTGTCTCTTTTGCTGTCTCGTACACAGGGTTATTGTTACCATCTTTCTAAATTCCATATATATGCGTTAGTATACTGTATTGGTGTTTTTCTTTCTGGCTTACTTCACTCTGTATAATAGGCTCCAGTTTCATCCACCTCATTGGAACTGATTCAAATGTATTCTTTTTAATGGCTGAGTAATACTCCATTGTGTATATGTACCACAGCTTTCTTATCCATTCATCTGCTGATGGACATGTAGGTTGCTTCCATGTCCTGGCTATTATAAACAGTGCTGCTTTGTTCATAGTGATGCTTCCTAAGGCCCACTTGACTTCGCATTCCAGGATGTCTGGCTCTAGGTGAGTGATCATTCTATCATGATTATCTGGGTCATGAAGATCTTTTTTTTGTAGTTCTTCTGTGTATTTTTGCCCCCTCTTCTTAATATCTTCTGCTTCTGTTAGGTCCATACCATTTTTGTCCTTTATTGAGCCCATCTTTGTATGCAATGTTCCCTTGGTATCTCTAATTTTCTTGAACAGATCTCTAGTCTTTCCCATTCTATTGTTTTCCTCTATTTCTTTGCACTGATCACTGAGGAAGGTTTCTTATCTCTTCTTGCTATTCTTTGAAACTCTGCATTCAAATGGGTATATCTTTCCTTTTCTCTGCTTTTCACTTCTCTTCTTTTCATAGCTATTTGTAAGGCTTCCTCGGACAGCAATTTTGCTTTTTTGCATTTTTTTTTTCCCTTGGGGATGGTCTTGATCCTTGTCTCCTGTACAACGTCATGAACCTCCGTCCATAGTTCATCAGGCACTGTCTATCATTCAGTTCAGTTCAGTTCAGCTCAGTCACTCAGTCGTGTCTGACTCTTTGCGACCCCATGAATCACAGCACACCAGGCCTCCCTGTCCCTCACTAACTCCCAGAGTTCACTCAGACTCATGTCCATCGAGTCAGTGATGCCATCCAGCCATCTCACCCTCTGTCGTCCCCTTCTCCTCCTGCCCCCAATCTCTCCCAGCATCAGAGTCTTTTCCAGTGAGTCAACTCTTCGCATGAGGTGGCCAAAGGACTGGAGTTTCAGCTTTAGCATCATTCCTTCCAAAGAAATCCCAGGGCTGATCTCCTTCAGAATGGACTGGTTGGATCTCCTTGCAGTCCAAGGGACTCTCAAGAGTCTTATCCAACACCACAGTTCAAAAGCATCCATTCTTCAGCGCTCAGCTTTCTTCAGTCCAACTCTCACATCCATACATGACCATTGGAAAAACCATAACCTTGACTAGACGGACCTTTGTTGGCAAAGTAATGTCTCTGCTTTTCAATATGCTATCTAGGTCTAATCCCAAATCTAAGCAGAGTTGGGTATGGTATTATCTTTCTTTGAGGAGATTGCCATTAATCCCACCAGTGAGTGCCAGAACTTACACAGGACTGGGGAATAGAGTCTTGGAGGGCACAAACAGAACCTTGTGCACCAGGACCCAGGAGAAAGGAGCAGTGACCCCACAAGAGACTGACCCAGACTTGCCCGGAAGTGTCCAGGAGTCTCTGGCAGAGGTGTGGAATGTTGGTGGCCTGCTGCAGGGTTGGGGGCACTGAGTGTAGCAGTACATGCATGGGATGTTTTGAAGGAGGTCGCCATTATCTTCATTACCTCCACCATAGTTTGACTTCCCTGGTGGCTCAGACGGTAAAGGGTCTGTCTACAATGTCGAGACCCGGATTCAATCACTGGGTTGGGAAGATCCCCTGGAGAAGGAAATGGCAATCCACTCCAGTACTATTGCCTCGGGTAAATAGCAGGGAGGGAACACAGCTCTACCCATCAACAGAAAACTGGATTAAAGATTTACTGAGCATGGCCCCAACCCATCAGAACAAGAGGCAGTTTTCCCCTCAATCAGTCTCTCCCATCAGGAAGCTGCCATAAGCTTCTTATCCTTCTTCATCAGAGGGAAGACAGAGTGAAAACCACAATCACAGAAAACTAACCAATCTGATCACATGGACCACAGCTTGTCTAACTCATGAAACTATGAGCCACGCCTTGTAGAGCCACACAAGACAGATGGGTCATGGTGGAGAGGTCTGACAGAATGTGGTCCACTGGAGAATGGAATGGAAACCACTTCAGCATTCTTGCCTTGAGAACCCCATGAACAATATGAAAAGGCAAAAAGATAGGACACTGAAAGATGAACTCCCCAGGTAGGTAGGTGCCCAATATGCTACTGGAGATCAGTGGAGAAATAACTCCAGAAAGAATGAAAAGATGGAGCCAAAGCAAAAACAATATCCAGTTGTGGATGTGACTGGTAATAGAAGCAAAGTCTGATGCTATAAAGAGCAATATTGCATAGGAACCTGGAATGTCAGGTCCATGAATCAAGGCAAATTGGAAGTGGTCAAACAGGAGATGGCAAGCGTGAATGTCGGCATTTTAGGAATCAGTGAACTAAAATGGACTGGAATGGGTGAATTTAACTCAGATGACCTTTATATCTACTAATGTGGGCAAGAATCCCTTAGAAGAAATGGAGTAGCCATCATAGTCAACAAAAGAGTCCAAAATGCAGTACTTGGATGCAACCTCAAAAATGACAGAATGATCTCTGTTCATTTCCAAGGCAAAGCATTCAATATCACAGTAATCCAAGTCTATGCCCCAACCAGGAATGCTGAAGAAGCTGAAGTTGAGTGGTTCTATGAAGACTTACAAGACCTTCTAGAATTAACACCCCCAAAAGATGACCTTTTCATTATAGGGGACTGGAATGCAAAAGTAGGAAGTCAAGAAACACCTAGAGTAAGAGGCAAATTTGGCCTTGGGGTACAGAATGAAGCAGGGCAAAAGTTAATAGAGTTCTGCCAAGAGAATGCACTGGTCATAGCAAACACTCTCTTCCAACAACACAAGAGAAGACTCTACTCATGGACATCACCAGATGGTCAACACTGAAATCAGATTGATTATATTCTTTGCAGCCAAAGATGGAGTAGCTCTATACAGTCAGCAAAAACAAGACCAGGAGCTGATTGTGGCTCAGATCATGAACTCCTTATTGCAAAATTCAGACTTAAATTGAAGAAAGTAGGGAAAAACACTAGATCATTCAGGTATGACCTAAATCAAAGTTCAGTACACTGTCTATATTTTGAAGTTGATTTATAGGCACATAGCTTGGTACAACTGAAACAAATCAGAATTTATAAGCTTTATATTTCATTTCTAGCTCTGCCACCTCTGTTAGACCTGAGCCTCAAGGATGCCAAGTTCTTCCCAGTGGTGATATAGGTGTGAATCATCCCAAACGCAGGTTCAAGCTTTTCTCCTGCCTGCCACTTGGCCACTGAAGGCTGATAGCTGTAGTTGACTCTTTCAGTTCCACTAGCAAAATCTTCTACATTTAGGTCTTCCCCAGATCTATATTCTGGAGCAAGTACCTTAAGTTTGCTTCCTGCTTGGATTAGTGTTATTCCGAGGTTTGAAAGACATTGCTTCCCTGACTCCATCCTTTTCTGAGAATCTGCTTATTTTGCTCTAATAGCGTCACCTTACCAGAAGTAATCCCTCTTCTGGTCTGATCAGTTTTCTCAAATATGAATCAACAGTTAAAAGGTGTCTGCATTTATAATAAGAGCTTCTCTAGCTTCCATGAAAAATTTAGCATATAATTGAGAAAGAATGTATAACTAATAAATGTATGTATTTAACGGACATGAATTTGAGCAAACTCTGGGAGACAGCAAAGGTCAGGGAAGCCTGGTGTGCTGTGGCCCATGAGGTCATAAAGAGTAGGACACAACTAAGCGAATAAACAACAACAACAAAAAAAACTATTTATTGAAAAGTACAGACATCACTTTGCTGACAAAGGTCCATATAGTCAAAGCTATGGTTTTTCCAATAGTCACATACGGTTGTGAATGTAAAGCAGGCTGAGCACTGAAGAATTGATGCTTTTGAACTATGGTGCTAGATAAGACTCTTGAGAGTCCCTTGGACTGCAAAGAGGTCAAATCATTCAGTCCTAAAGGAGATCAACCCTGAATATTCATTGGAAGGATTGATGCTAAAGCTGAAGTTCCAATACTTTGGCCACTTGATGTGAAAAACTGACTCATTGGAAAAGACCCTGATGCTGGGAAAGATTGAGGACAAGAGAAAAAGGGGGCGACAGTGGATTAGATGATTGGATAACACCACTGACTCAATGGACATGAGCTTGAGCAAACTCAGGAAGGTAGTGAAAGACAGGGAAGCCTGGCATGCTGCAGTTCATGGGGTCACAAAGAGTCAGACATGGCTTAGAGACTGAACAGTAAAATTTACCAAATATTTATTATGTAATTCAGATAGATGTTGAGGATACTATGGTTGGTGAGAAAGAAATAAGCAAACCAAAACCATGATCTCCAACCTCGTGAAGCTTGCAATCAGAGAATCATATAAGAATTGAATCACAAGGGAATTCACTGGTAGTCCAATAGTTAGGACTCTGCACTTCCACTGGGTTCAATCCCTGGTTGGGGAACTAAGATTCCATAAGCTGCATAGTGTAGCCAAAAAAACCAAACAAACCCCCCAAAAAACAGAATCACAAATTTGAACAGTGATGTTAAAGAGCACACATGTGTATTAAGAGCATGAAAGTGGATCTGACCAATCCAGTGGTGGGAAAGTAGTGGTAAGGCCAGCTGCCCTAACAGCATCCCTTCCTCATAGTTCTTTTTCTGAGTTTGGTTGGAACCAGGGAGTCTAGAGTTTTCAAACTCTGGTTCAGTGCCATTTTCCATTCCATCATGTCAACCTCACCCTCATTTTTTTTTATCTAAATGTAAGAGGCTGGTCTAGAAGAACTCTGAAGTTCCCTCTAACTGCCATGTCCTTAATGGTCCTCTTTCTTACAGAGACATATGTGGTCACTTGCTATCAGCATTACCTCCATCCAACTCCAACCATTCAATACAGACTTGTTGAGCAACTATTATGTGCCAGGCACTGTACCAGGGCTAGAAACACAGCAGAGTACAAACATTATACTGTCTGCCTTTGTGGGAGTGGCCAGACTTGGAATACCAGTTTGGGTTAATATAGTCCTCCTCTTGTTTCTTTGGCCAAATGGATACATTTAGAATTTATATACTGTGAACTAAACAAAATTGGGAACTCCTGATGTTTCCTGAAGGGCCCAGGGCACCAGTTTACATTTTTCCAATACGTACCATGCCTTTGGTGATTCCCTACCTCTTTGGTGTTGATGCCCTGTGTACTTAAAGGCTTGTAAGCTGAAGGGCACAAATGGTACTAGAACTACTCATTCAATAAAAGGATGTCCATAGGGCAATGGCCTTGTACTCCCAAGACCTTTGTAGAACTTTTGTTGCTGTCCTGGATGGATGTGGGAAATCATACAGTTTTGGGTACAGAGTAGACATTCAATAACCTCCCACTGATGTAGTGTGAAGAATATTGTCCCAGTTTGAGAGGTCCTGTAGTGAGCAACACGGTGAGACAGACCTGATGATGGGTCTGTCTTTGGGGAAATTGCATTCTGTTAGGACCATGAGGCCATATCCCAGTAATTATAATATTATTGTATTCAGGGAGGACTTCTTTTTATTTTAAATTAATAAAATAAAATTTTAATTTATTAAATTAATCTTTTAATTTAAATAAATATATTTATTTTTAATTGAAGATAATTGCTTCACAATACTGTGTTTTTTCTGCCAAACATTAACATGAATCAGCCGTAGGTATGCCTATTCCCTTCCCTCTTAAACCTCCCCCCTAACTCCCTCCCCATCCCACCCCTCTGGGTTTTTACAGAGCCCCTGTTTGAGTTTCCTGAGTCATACAGCAAATTCCCACTGGGTAACTGTTTCACTTATGGCAGTGTAAGTATTTCCATGGTGCTCTCTCCATACCTCCCACTCTCTCCTTCCAGCCTCAGTGTCCACTGCCTGTCCTCTATGCCTGCGTCTCCACTGTTGCCCTGCAAATATGTTCACCAGTACTGTCTTTCTACATTCTATATATATGCATTAATATACGATATTTGTTTTTTTTCTTTCTGACTTACTTCACTCTGTATATTAGGTTCTAGGATCATCCACTTCATTAGGACTAACTGAAATGGCTGAGTAATGTTTCATTGTATATATGTACCACAGCTTCTTTATCCATTCATCTGTCAATGGACAGATAGATTGCATCCATAGATTGCTTCCAATCTAGATAGATTGCTTTCATGTCCTAGCTATTGTAAACAGTGCTGCAAAGAACACTGGCGTACATGTATCTTTTTCAATTTTGGTTTCCTCAGGGTATATGCCTAACAGTGGGATTGCTGGCTCATATGGTGTTAGGGAGGACTTCTTGATGGGCAAACACACTGAACTGGAAACTCAGAGCTAATATAGCCCATTCATTTCTGGCTGGATGATTAGGAAAAGATTCTTGGGACCATGTGTTAAAATATAAGAGGAATATTAGAAAATATTATAGAAACAAAAGAGGTCTCTTTCCAGAGGGGAGTTTCCTCCGGGTCTCTGACCTCATTATCTTGCAGTTGAAACCATGAAAAGTCAAGTTAACTCAGAAGGAGGAGGAGCTCTGTCATCTCTGGGAGTCTTGGGGTCTCTCCCACTTATTTTCTATCTCTTCTGCAGGGATGAGGGCAGTCTGTGCCATGGGCAGCAAAATGAAGAAGAGGGCCCCAGGGTGGTCCTGTGAGGGTCCTTTGACATTTTGAGAGTCTTTTAGTTGGAGAAACTGAGGCATGGAAGATGAGACTTCATTAAGCCCAAATAGCTTTAAAAATGAATTTTTAATTAAACGTTAAGCTAACAGAAATAAGAAAGAAACATCTTTCTTTTTCCAAGTCTCTGCTCTTTGTCCACACCTGTCCCCTCTCCCAGGGTGCCTCCACCAGCCCTTGCAACACACCAGGCTGGGCACCAGGCCAGTCTTTCTTAGATGAAATCCAGGCTGCCAGGTCACCCCGCCCACCACTGTCCCCCCAGCCGGAGGCCCCACCCTGGCCTCTCCTGGGAGATACAAAGGGCTTCTGTGACTCAGGCTGCAGTTCACAATCCTCCTCTTTCTTTCTAACAACGCAGACTGAGGCCATGGGGCGCATCTCGTGGTGGTAACCCTGCCTCGCTCACTCTGTCACGAACAGCACGAAGCTTTTCACTCCTCGGTCCCTGGGGCCACCCCTCTAGATCTCCATACTTATTCACTCCTGTATAGACATTTTGGCAGGAATTTCAGGGATCCTTGTTTGTTTCCAGCTGAAGATGAGGGAAGTGGGGTCAGGGCTGGTTTGGAGGGGAACCAGTATGTATAAAATATTTATGAAATACCTGCACCGGCTATGGTGTGAGCTGTTTATTTTTATTTATTTTTTTAAATTTAAATTTATTTATTTTAATTGGAGGCTAATTACTTTACGATATTGTATTGGTTTTGCCATACATCAACATGAATCCACCACGGGTGTACACGTGTTCCCCATCCTCACGGAGGTCTTTGAAGGAGGTGTTCTTACTCTAGTTTTATATGAGTTGACAGAGGCTCAGAGAAATCAGGAAACTTGTTCAGGATCATGCTATTGTTCAGTAGTTGTTTCAAGATTCGCGTCTAAAACTGGCTGATGCCAAAAGCCTTTGGTTTTTCTGTTATAATTCTTTGCTTAGGGTTTGAATTAACTGGCCCTGCTTTTACTGGATCAAAAGAGTTGAGAAATGTTGCCTCCTGCTCCTTCCTGTCTCCCATCCCCAAGCACCCTAGTGTGCTCATATCAAAATCCCCCTTCACCTTGGACACTGGTGTGGTCTGGTTTTGGAGACATGGGCATTGTGGGGGCATCAGAGGACAGAGTTCTGGTCCAGCCTCTGTCACTAGCTGGGCCACTTTTTCCAGTCTCTAGACCTTAATTCCTCTACCTATAAAAGGCCACAGCTTAGTGGTTAAGCACACAGACACAAAACAGACGTCTGGTTTGAATTTCAGCTCTGCTGCTCATCGGCCGTGTGACTTTGAACAAATAGCTTGATTTCTCTATGTTTCACTTTCTCACACCTGAAACAAAGGTCATAATAGTATCTATTGTATGGGATTGGGCTGAGAGTGAAAGAAGCTCTTAAATAGTATCCAGCATAAGCATTTTACAAGTACGGCTACGACTATTATTATTCTTAGATGTACAAATTTCCAGAACAACACAGAATTTAAAGCTGAGTGCCACCACCTTGAAATTTTCTTTTCTCCTTTTTGACTTGTGTGTGTGTGATGTGTGTGTGTGTGTGTGTGTGTGTGATAGAGAACTGGAAAAGCTGAAGATAGAGGGTGAGCTTTATTCATCTCTCTGCAGTGCTGGCTTAGCACAGGGCCTGGCTTAGTAGGTATGGCTCTAAAGGAACAGAGCAGGAAGTAGAGGGAATGACGAGTTCCTGAGCTGTGAAAATCCAGTGGAGCCTTGGCCAGCTCTGTCCAATAGAAATATAATGCAAATCACATTTGTGGTTTTCAATTTTCCAGTAACTACACTTAAGCAAATAAGAAACGTGCAGAATCAATTTTAGTTGTTTTTTAAAATCAAATTTAGTTGTTTTTTAAAAGGAACTATTTCAACAACCAATGTGAAAAAATATTAGTGAGATGTCTTATATTCCTTTTTTATTTTTTAAAATAATTTTATTTATTTATTTTTGGCTGTGCTGAGTCTTCATTGCTGCTCTGGCTTTTCTCTAGTTGCTGCAAGCAGGGGCTAGTTGCGGTGTGCAGGCTTCTCATTGCGGTGGCTTCTCTTGCTGTGGAGCACAGGCTCTAGGGCACTCAGGCTTCAGTAGTTGGGGCACATGGACTCATTATTTGTGGCTCCTGGGCTGTAGAGCACAGGCTCAGTAGTTGAGGTGCATGGGCTTAGTTGCTGTGTGGCATGTGGAATCTTCTTGGATCAACCCGTGTCTCCTACACTGGCAGGTAGATTCTTTACCACTGAGCCACCAGGGAAGCCCCTTACATTCTTCTTTTGTTCATACTAAGTCTTTGAATCCAAATATGTATGTTACAGTGAGAACATATCTCAATTCGAATTAGCCATATCTCGAGTGCTCAGTAGCTTCATGTGGCCAGTTAGTAGCTCCTATAGTGAACAGCCTAGACCCAAATCCTGGAGAGCTTCTCTCGGCTAAACCAGCCAGAACATATTTTGCTTCCTGGATGTCTGGAGTGGAAGGAGGGTAAGAGGAAAGTCATTCTTCCTAGGTGTCAGGCAGGGGACGCGAGTCCTCCTGAGGCCAGGGCCTCCTCTTTGCATCCCAAATCAGCATCATTGTACTCTTTCACGGAGATCACAGTCTCCCTCTGGACCTTTCCCTAGAATCTATGACTCCCAGGCATGTTTATTTCTCCTGAGCCATGAGTATAAAATCTGCACACCAGAGAACGGGCCTGGCCATCCCCTCTGTGGCAGCCCTGCATATGGCCTTGTGACTCTGTCCTTGCCCTCCCTTTTGCTGTTAATTCTTTCAATGTGATGACAATATTCTATGTGGGGAAAAAATGGGGTGCCGAATGATGCCAATTTATGGTCCTGGCAGTGAAAGTAAAATGTATGTGATGGGTTCAAAGCAAATTCTTCATACTAAGATGGCAATTTTACAGGAAAACTGCATCACTTAAGGGTGTTCACACATTTCAGGATTCAAGAGAGTGGCTGTTGTGTGTGCAGGATGCTGAGCTTTTACCCTGTGGGTGAGTTTCCTGGAACTGCCAGCATCACAGGGAAGTTGTTTCCTGCCGTCTACAGTGGACACTGCTGTGCCTGGCTGCTTGGCATACCTCTTTCTTTGGTAACAGTCCCTCAGTTTTCCTTCTAGGATCAACCCTGCCCCACTGTAACACAAGCTTGACCATCATTTTCTCTCTCCTGGCATGATGACTTTTTAGGGCAGTGATGCAAGAATGGAAAACAATTGGAGCCATTTCAATGCAGAACAGGCGCCTTTGAGTTGTGCCTCCTTTCAGTATGGCTCTCATCTTGGGGTCTACTTGTCCAGTTTTTCCTTTTATTCTCCGAGCAATTTCACAGCCTTCCAATAGATTCCATTTCCCTCTCTTTTAAGTTGGCTGGTATCTGTTTCTGTTGTTGGTTGCCAAATGTACACCTTGAGCCACAGGTGGGCTAAAATCTGGCCCAAGATCTGCAGCCAAGGGGAGCAAACAGAAAAGGAAAAGGGGAGAGGAGAGATTGAGTGGTCAGACCAGAGATTTTGTTTCGAGCCTCCAGGGATGGCAGTGGTGGGATCATTGTTCACAGAACATTTTCTCACCTCTTACTTCTTTCTTTTCATATCCTGGGCAAGTATAGTTCCCATGTTCTGAAGTGGTGCAGACGAACAGCAGTTCAGAGGGGCAGAGAAAGCCCTCTATTCACATCCTATGGTGCTGCTGCCTTGTGTTCCTAAAAGAGAAGTCAGAGAGATGGGCACTGTTGGGCTACATTTCTTTAATCTAGTCCTTTAGAATCTGAGGACTTTTTCTTTTCTCTTTTTAAAAAAAGATTGTAAGGCATCTTCACACAACCCAATCAAAAAGTGGGCAGAAGACCTAAGCAAACATATCTCAAAGGAGACATACAGATGGCTCAAAAACACTTGAAAAGGTGCTCCATTTTGCTCTTTAATAGAGAAATGCAAATTGAAACTACAACGGGATCACCTCACACCAGTCAGAATGGCCATCATCAAATAAAAATCTACAAACAATAAATGCTGGAGAGGGTGTGGAGAGAACGGAACCCTCTAATATTGTTGGTAGGAATATAAATTGATACAGCCACAATGGAAGGCAATATGGAGATTCCTTTAAAATGTAGGAATAAAACTACCATATGACCCAACAATCCCAATGTTGGGCATACACCCTGAGAAAAACATAATTGAAAGAGACACATGTACCCCAATGTTCATTTCAGCACTATTTACAATAGCTAGGACATGGAAGCAACCTAGATGTCCACTGACAGATAAATGGATAAAGAAGTTGTGGTGCATGTATACAAAGGAATATTAGTCATAAAAAGGAACATATCTGAGTCAGTTCTAATGAGTTGGATGAACCTAGAGCCTATTATACAGAGTGAATTAAGTCAAAAAGAGAAAAACAAATATTGTGTATTAATGCATGCATATGGAATCTAGAAAGATGGCACTGATGAACCTATTTGCAGGGCAGAAACAGAAACACAGAGAACAGACTTATGGACATGGATGGGTCGGGGGAGGAAGGAGAGGGTGAGACTAATGAAGAGAGTAGCATGGAAGCATGCGTTACCAAATGTAGAATAAATAGCCAGTAGGAGTTTGCTATATGACTCAGGTAGCTTGGCAGTCCATGACAACCTAGAACGGTGGGATGGGCGGGGAGGCGGGAGGGAGGCTCAAGAAGAAGGGGACATACGTATACCTATGGCTGATTCATGCTGATGTATGACAGAAGCCAACAAATATTGTAAAGCAATGATCCTTCAATTAAAAACAAGGAATTAAAAAGAAAAAAGAATTGCAAGACATCTTAGAGAGAACTCCAGAGAGGGACAATGAATTACTGTGGAAGCTTGGGCAGAGCTGACCTGGATCTACTCTTTGAGCTATTTAATGGAAGGTTCTAGATCTCTTCATTACTCTCAGTGTGGTCCCTGGACCATCAGTGTTAGAGCTACCTCGGAGCATCTTAGAAATGCAGAATTTCAGGCCCACCCTGGACCTTCTGAACTGGAATCTGCATTTCATCAGATTGATTCCAGGTGTTTCTGTGCATGTGAAAGTTTCAGAAGCATTTCATATCCCTCATGTGAGATTGTTTGTCCGTGTTCCTGAAGGAAACAGGAAGCTGATAAATCAAGGTCCAGATTCTAGTCCTGCTGAGATGCTCTCCCTCCTTCAGAGCTCCTATGGTTTCCCTTGTGGCTCAGCTCGTAAAGAATCCACCTGCAATGCAGGAGACCCTGGTTTGATTCCTGGGTCAGGAAGATCTGCTGAAGGGATAGGCTACCCACTCTAGTATTATTGGGTTTCCCTTATATCTCAGCTGGTAGAGAATTTGCTTGCAATGTGGGAGACCTGGGTTCGATCTCTGGGTTGGGAAGATCCCCTGGAGAAGGGAAAGGCTACCCACTCCAGTATTCTGGCCTGGAGAATTCCATGGACTTTATAGTCCATGGAGTCACAAAAAGCCAGACATGACTAAGTAACTTTCACTTTCACTTTTGGGAATGGTCCCTGCAAATTGTGAAATTCAAGCTCTTTATATGTCTTTTCGATAAAAACCACTGCATGTTAGACCTAAGACTTTATAACTGGTTAATTACAGAGATACTTGCTTGCTGCTAATGGAAAAAATAAACACTATCCTAATCAGTGAGTTTATTAATCCATCCTCAGTCCCTTTCATTGACATCCATGCTCAGATTTTATTTTTTACAACATATTGTATTAGGAGTTGGATTCATGGATTTATTTCCCAAGAAACGAGGGCTGGTGTATCCTGATGGGATCCTTCTGCCCCTGACTTGGGGATGTCTTGGCTCCTGCTCGCAGGAGTTCACAGTCTCACTGGAGAGATAAGATCATCCTCAATGCCTTTATTTTATGGGAGAGCAAAATAAGCCACAGGGAGATGAGCACTTCCTGATCTCAAGGCCTGACCTGTGCAAAGGGATGGGAGAGATTGGAGGCTCTAGGTCATGATGGGAACCCAGAGCTCTCTGGAGAGTGAGGGATACATGGGAATCCACAGGTGTGCCAGGAAGCAGGGTCATGAGTTGGGCCAGATGACACAATGAAAGGGAGAGAGGTGTGGGTGGCCAACTCAATTCAAGGTCTATAGCTTACAGTATTTTATATTCTGACAAGCCCTCTCTATGGTTAATATTATGTCTGATGTTTTATAAATGGGGAAGATGGAAAATCTACCTAAGATCACCTAGCTGGTAGAATTATTGTCCATTTGCTTTAGCCAACCCTCTAGCTGCCCAGAGAGGCTCAGGCAGGCTTGGTCCCTGAGATCAGGCTTGGTTTCAGCAATGGTAAAGCTGGGCCTAAGGAAGAAATGAGATGGCCCCAGCAGCAGGAGCAGAAGGGTGCAAAAGCATGAAATAAGGCAGGATTGAGAGATGGATCAAGATCACAATGTGGGAGGTGTTAGTGCTGACAGAACCCAGACTGTCAGGGTTTAGTCCCTGAACCTTCCCCCAGGGCCGTGCTTCACGGAGAGAACTGTTACTTTACCACTTCTGGGACCCTGAGCTGAGGGCAGGCATGGTTGCTGGGCTCAAGTCAGGGAAAAGCCTCATGCTGGGACTGATGGATGGTTGGAGAGGGAGGGCAGCTTGGGGGCCCAGAAGTGAAGAGAGGTTCTCTTGAAGCTCAATAACCAGCTTCCTCATACATCGGCCTGTGAGGTAGACAGTCCTGGTGACCAGGACCTGGTGCTCCTAGAGGTTTGATTCTTTCCCTGGGAGGGCCTGGTGCATGAAGGCTCAGATTGTAGAGCCAGGCTGTGCTGTCCTCTGGTCTCAAAAGATAGACCTCTGGATGACCCTGACAGCTGAGCCCCAGGCCTTGTTGTCTGACTTGCACCGACTACCCCCAGGGCGCACAGAGTCCCCTTCCAGCTGCAGCTGCTGGGCCTTCATTTCCTCACACAGCCCTGAGCAGTTCTCCAGAACTTCCTGTTTGCCTGCGGTGCACAGACCCAGCCGGCCCCAGCTGGGGTGATGCGGCCAGGCCCAAGGTGAGAGGTGGGAGTCAGCTTTGTTCTCCCTAGCTGCTCTGGGCTCTCTCCACCCACACATACATCCTCAGGGACCACTCCCACAAGACCCTGACACCAGTGGAGATGAGGCCCCAAATCCAAGTTGGCTCACCAGAAGGTCAGGGTGACCCACAGGGCTTGTGGTCAAAATCTTTAATTAAAAAAAAAAATTTTTTTTTAATTTTTGACTTTCCAAAAAGGCCGAGTTAAGTGATGAGCTAAGGACATGGCGTTCCAGAGAAAACTGGAGAAAGGAACAAATTCCCGTTGGTGAGGGAGATGGAGAAAAAGCACACAGAGGGTGAGGTCTTGGAGTGTCACAAGACCCCTGTGCCCTTCCCCTCTGGGCGCCTGCCTAGTGGGGGCTGGGCCGGCAGGTGTCAACAGGGAGCCAGAATGAACGTTCCTGGAGGGCAGCGACTAAGTCAACACCAGAGCTGGAAAATGTCCAGCCTGTGTGCCTGGAAAATGTTCTTACTGCAAAACAGAGTTTTCCGGGTGACTGCCAATCCTTCCACACCTGTCTAAGAGGGCAAAGAGAAGTCACCAGGCAAGGGTCTAGCTGCCCTAACCAGCCTCGAACTGTTTGAGTTCTGCCTGCCTGTCCTAATCACCAGTTAACGTTGTCTTAGAACATTTTGTGTGGGAATAATACTGTCCTGCCAATGACATGAGCACATGTTTTTTGAAAAAAAATTTTTTTTTTTAATCTGTTTTTTGGCTAGGCTGTTCTTCGTTGTTGCTTGCAGGCTTTCTCTAGTTGTGGAAAGTGGGGACTACTCTCTACTTGGGGGGCATGGACTTTGCGCTGTGGTGGCTTCCCTTGTTGTGAACTCTAGAGCTGAACTCATGAACTCATGAGTTGTGAACTCATGGACTCTAGAGCACTTGAGCTTCAGGCTTCAGTCGTTGCGGCTCATGGGCTCAGTGGTTGACGTACGTGGGTCTTGTTGTCCTGCGGCATGTGGAATCTTCCCAGACCAGGGGTCGAACCTGTGTCCCCTGCATTGGCAGGCAGATTCTTAACCACTGAACCACAAGAGAAATCCTGAACACATGTTTTTTGAGTCAAGGGCGCAAGACACCTGAGCAACTAGGTTTGAGGGTCTCTCTACTGGTCACTTCTGAAGGGCCTTTATGACAAGAAATGAGAGAAGACAGATGGGATGTTAAGGTGACAGGCTATTAGAAGTCTAATGAAGAGATTTTGCATCCCAGGCTGTGCCAGCTACCATCGCTGGTTTTTCAGAGCTATTCCTCAGCATCCTCTGCCCCTTGATGGCCTGCATCACATGGGGTCCTTAACCTGCTGCCTTTTGGTTGAGAAAGAGAAACATTATGGTACTGCTGAGATCAGCAGTGGCTGTGCCCTCCCCGTACTGTCTTTACCCAGAGGCCCATCCGCCACCCCCTGGACCAAATGCACAGCTTTGAATCTCACAGGGCTCCTGCAACACTGTTCCATCCCTTGGCCTCTGCAGGGCCATCGTTGCCAGGCTCTAGAGGTCTCATCTCTGTGAATCCTCTTCATCTGAGTTCCTTCCAGGATCTGCTTTCCTGGTGGGATCCTGATGGACCTGGGAATAATATTTCCATGGTTACCATGTGAAATAATATTCCTGTTTAAGAAATAATAAGTTTCCTGAGGGAAGCACATTTCACACTGCTTTGTTGTTCTATTGACTCTTCCCTAGGTTGTCTTTGCATCAGAAAGATGGCAGAGAAAAGGCAAAGCAGGGATCACGGAGCGAGGGCTGAGCTGTGCGTGAAAGCATTTGAAGGCTCCCAGGACACAGTCTGAGCAGGGAGTGGCAGGGGCAAAAGGTGGGGAGAAGAAGGTGGGAAGGCATGCAGGTTATCAGAAAGCCAGCGGAAGAGACAAAGACGTGCGGTCCAGACCGTGTTACATGAGGTCCCACAAACAGCCTCCTGACTTCAGGGTCTGCCTCGGCACAGAGGAATTCCTGGCCTGAGGTCACCCTTTCCTAAGCAGCCTGCTAGGCAGGCGGGGATATAAAGGCTTCGCTATTTCGGCCCCATGTGGGAATTCTAACTGGCTGCACTCCCTGATGGCTGATGAATGAGAAGAATTTATTGCCAGAGCAGCAAAAGCTTGACATTAAAATAACTGGATTTTGTGTGTTTGCAAGGAGCTTTTGGCTTTCTTTACATGGAGGCAGAGGAGCTCCCAAAGGACCCAAGAGAATGTGAGAACTGCTCGTTTCTGATCAGGGATTTCAGTTGAGCTTTGTGGGGTCACGCTGTGGACAAACATCTATTTGGGAATCATCTGAGTCTGAGTCTGGTTCGAAAAACAGGGACAAAGGAATATTTAAGAGGTAAAACTGTAGAAGAGGAGGGTTGTGAAGGGAGTATTTTTTCTACTCCCTCTTTATAAAAATGGAAACTGAAAACATTTGGAGGGAAATACAAGTTTAATGAGTTTTGAAGAGTCTGGGTGCCTGATGCTGACTTAGCTCAGGAGCAGTGTGAGCATTCTCTAGGGTGAGGAGCACAGGCAGGACAACCTGGAGCATCTTTACTCCCGCCCTGACCTGCGCTTTTCTCATCCTTTCCTGCTACTCGGCTAGAATCTGGCCCACAGGTGCAGCGCTTATTCCCACCCCCACATCCCAGTACCTACACCTCCTTAGGACTCTAACTCAATGGCCTCATTGAAAATGTGTGGAGTTCTGCAGAGAAAGAGGCTCTGTTTTCTTTCCTTTGTCCCCTGGCCTTGTCCCTCATCTCACAACGCGCCCCCCCTCGCCCCTATCCACGTAGGAAACTTCATGAATGACCTCATGCTCCTCTCATTCCTTCCGGCTTATATCCTCTCCTGGTTGCTTCCCCAGAATCCAAGTGGGTGGCTTGGTTCTGTGGGTGGCTTGGTTTAATGAGTCTCAGTTCCTCTCTGTGCTGCCCTGGTACTGCCTCTGAGGCAACAGGAAGCACTCATTAAGAAAAATATTGCCCCCTCCTGAGTGGTGGATGCTGAGAGGAGGTGTCAGATTCCTGCCCGGGGACAAACCCAAAGTCAAGGTAAAGTGAGGGTGACAGCAAAGGACAGTTCTTCCTTGCGAGTAAGGTCCACCCAGACTGAGTTTCATTTATGACATCAGAGTCACACCATCTGTCTTGAATTTAATCTTCCTTGCCATATTGCCTCTGATCTTATCCATTTGAAATCCAACCTAGCCAATCTCAGACCCATGTTGTCCTCTGCCTACAAGGTGTCCCTATCTTTAAATACCTGCTGATCATGCCCACACAATCAGATTAGAAGCACTGAGGGAGATATGGTTTGAGTTTAGGAGATCACGGTTTTAAGCCTCTTGACAAAACCAGCTTGCCAGCTTTGGCTCATAACTGGCACTCTGATGAGGAGGAAGACAGTTCATTGAGACCACTAATCACCTATATAGTGATGCTGCATGGTCAGAGTGCACACAGATGAGAGAGTTGTTAAATACAAATTACACTGCTATCATCCAAATCACATTTAATGGTTTATTTAATAGTTTCATAGGTTTCATACCTGCTAATTATTCCCCCTAAGCCTGCCCAGCTCAGGAACCCAGTTTCCAACCAAAAGATCAAACGACACTGAAATTCAGCTTTCAAAATTTTTATTGAGATGTTAGGGAGAAACAGCCAACATATACATGCCTCATTTCGTCATGATTGGCATTTTATGCACATGATAAGTTCTTCTCTGGCTTTGGTCTAACTTCAGGTCTCCTTGGCAGTCCCCCTTCTGTTCGGTTGCTGCCTGGTGTCGTTCAAAGTCCACCAGGGCAGAGCCCGCTGGTGGAGTCACAAGTGGGAGCGCAAATTGCGATTGGCTGTAGGGAAAGGACAAGCATGCAACAGGACACCAGTTAGAATAGTCACTGAAGATTCACGAACCCCATTCATCCTCTTCCTGCCCAGATGGGAACCTGGTTGAGAACGAAATTCTCAGGCTGAATTCAGGGTCCTATGAGAGCTAACTTCAAGAAGAAAGGCCCTCAGGACAACAAGGTCCCCCGTTTGACTCCTCTCCCACCCATCCCTCACTCACCATCGTCACAGCGTTTTCTACTCTTCAGGCTGCTCTTCCGATATTTTCTTTTGCTGCCACCTCTTTTGACTCCCTTGTGAGGAGTTCTGTTCTTGCCCCTCCTCATGCCCTGACTCTTTAATTTGCGGCTGGTCGACATTGTACTTTCTGCCAAGATGAGGGGCTTTGCAGGACCCAGGGGCCAGAGTCTGGCTATTTAAGGCCTTAGCCATTATGACTGTGAAGAGGGCGGGGCTTAGCAGATGGGCTGGGCTCCATTGTGATGTCACTAGGCTTTGTTACAGTTGGGTAATATATATGAAACTAGGTGATCCCTCCAATGCAGCTCAAGGCTACCCTCAATGTTGTAGTCTTTTTTTTTTTTTTTTTAATGATAAATGAGGTTTTCCAGATAGGTGTTACTGAGTACCTAAATTCCAATCCTATGTTGGGCACCTGGAGAGTACAAGAGGCATCAAAAGAGCTATCTCCTGCCTGTAGGGAATTTAATAGTTGGTGTGTATATGCATCATATTTAAGTCTCTCTTATGGCATTGGGAATTGACAATGTCTATAAGGACTTGACTCTAGCAAATCCAATTCAATATGACTAAAACATAAATATTCTTTCTCTTTCATCTAAATCAAATTTTCTCAACCCGAGCACTGCTGACACTAATTATGGGGGACTATCATTGCTAAAAAAACAAAATTTCACTGAGTAAATTTGAAGATCTAATTAGCTTTATTAAATGATTCATGAATCAGGCAGCCATCTCACCTGGTGGACAGAGAGATACTCCAAGGGCTACACCACAT
Source organism: Bubalus kerabau (assembly GCF_029407905.1). Taxonomy (NCBI): domain Eukaryota; kingdom Metazoa; phylum Chordata; class Mammalia; order Artiodactyla; family Bovidae; genus Bubalus; species Bubalus kerabau. The sequence continues at coordinate 158,967,235 of NC_073626.1, forward strand.
GGAAGGCTTTTATAGTAGGGAGAGGTGGACAAGGAAAGGAAGTCATCAGTAAGGAAATAATGAGGGTTCATTGGAGGAAAGTGAAAGTTCAGGTGATGAAGTCTTCTCATTGGCTAAGCTGAGGCCCTTTTCATTGGCCGGGCTTGTTGCTGGGTGATGGAAGTCTTCCATCCTCCTGCTGGGGTAGTAGAGTAGTTGCACTTCCTGATGGGGTTAGTACCTGATGTCTTCCTGTTGGGGTCAGTAACTAATATCTTCCTTTTGGGGGTATTTGACCATAAGTGATAGGGGGTGAGAGCTCCCTCTATGGGCCTGTCAACTCCAATCTTTGTTGAGGTTTTCTTTTACTAATTTTCACATCGTCTTGTGTGCTGTATAACCTTTGGCAGCGTTCCCAGCCTGTACCAATTAGATGCCAGTAGAGCCCCTATAGCTGTGACAACCAAAAATGTTTCCAAACTGCCTGGGGTAGAGGGCCAAAAATCACTGCTGATTGAGAACCGTTGACTTAACCATTAAACAAAATTCAATGCACAAATACGAGCATGGGCAGCAATGGAGAAACAGACATAGAGAATAGACTTATGGACATGGGGAGAGGGGAGGAGAGGGTGAGATATATGGAAAGAGTAACGTGGAAACTTACATTACCACATGCAAAATAGATAGCCAATGGGAATTTGCTGTATGGCTCACGAAACTCAAACAGGGGCTCTGTATCAACCTAGAAGGGTGGGATGAGGAGGGAGATGGGAGGGAGGTTCAAAAGGGAGGGGATATATGTATACCTATGGCTTATTCATGTTGAGGTTTGACAGAAAACAAAATTCTGTAAAGCAATTATCCTTCAATTAAAAATAAATTAATTAAAAAAGAAGAAACATTCAATGCACAAATATTTATTGATCATGTTGTATGTGCCATGCACTTCAGTTCAGTTCAGTCGCTCAGTTGTGTCTAACTCCTTGTGACCCCATGAATTGCAGCACTCCAGGCCTCCCTGTCCATCACCAACTCCCAGAATTCACTCAAACTCACGTCCATCGAGTTGGTGATGCCATCCAGCCATCTCATCCTCTGTCGTCCCCTTCTCCTCCTGCCCCCAATCCCTCCCAGCATCACAGTCTTTTCCAATGAGTCAACTCTTCACATGAGGTGGCCAAAGTAGTGGAGTTTCAGCTTTAGCATCATTCCTTCCAAAGAAATCCCAGGGCTGATCTCCTTCAGAATGGACTGGTTGAATCTCCTTGCAGTCCAAGGAACTCTCAAGAGTCTTCTCCAACACCACAGTTCAAAACCATCAATTCTTTGGTGCTCAGCTTCTGTGAAAAGAGTAGTGGGTAAAAACAGACCTAGACTCCATGTTCACAGAACTTTCAGCCTAGTGGGGGAGAAAGCTATTCATCATACATCTACACTAATCAGTGAATGATTGCTTCTTAACATGGTGTAAACTGAGGTTGGAGAGAGGAGCAGATACCAGACAAGCTCAAGTACTTTGGGAAGCCATGGAAAAATGTTTAAGAGAATGATGTGATAAGATTAGATTGGGGGATGGATTGATGGGGAAGTGAATAAAAGGAAGGGCCATTACCAATAGTGGGAATTCAGGACAGAAATATTTGAAAATGAAAAGCTATTTTAAGCCTGGCCCAGTGAGTATTGATTGGAGACAAAGACTTGGTGATGGATTGGATTTGGTTGGTGACAGCAGGGGGTGTCAAAGGTGTGAATTTTTTTTTTTTTTCCTTCTATGTGATGCAGCTATCTAGATGTTAGAGTTACACCCTGGGATAAAGGCCAAGCAAGAGGGCAGTGAAGATCATGGTTTTGGTCTAAGACATTTTGGGTTTGAGGTGTCTTTGTGAGTTCCAGATAGAGATACTGAATGATTGTTGGGTATATGGGTCTAGAGCTCAGAGTAAAATCTGAGCAGCAGATATCCACTATCCCCAACTTCCCTGATAATGGACTCATCATTCAACCTTTTCTTTTTTCTCTTTATACTTTATATTAAGTCCTTTTGAAAAAACTCTCAATAGAGCTTGATAACCATACATTCTGTCCCTCCTTTTCTCTCCCTTGCTATCAGCTTCATTTAAGAACCAAGCACTTTTGCATGTAGGAGGTTTTTAGCAAATGCTGATTGAATGGAAGATAAAACGAAGTTCAAAGGCCACTCTTTGTATTTCTTATGTCTGTAGATAAGATGGCAAGTAGTGTTTTAAAACACAGCTTCCTTGAACAGCCATTATAAGTGACATCTTCCGCTTTTGCTGTTTCTAGACAGTTCTCTCTGGAGACCTTCTGTTGGACACTTTTATTCAGTCAAAGGAGTGAATAGAGCTCTACAAAACAGGCTGTTACCTTGCCTCCTTGTATCTTGGGAACCTTTCTGTCTACTCCAGCTTAGCTGATCTTCCTACAAACAAGCTCTATGAAAGTAGGAATCTGAAAATTATATTCAATGCTATATATTTCCAGGGCATTGAACAGTTCAGCCACAGGATTGGAGCCCAATAAGGATTTGTGGAATCTTGGCTGAATCAAAAATCTTATTGTCCTGACTGTCTGATTCCCCCCTCCTCTCCCCATTTTGTCCCATGTTCTCCAAGGAAGACTTCCCTGACTCCAAATTTTCATTGTCTTTTGAAATTTGTTCATAGTCTATGGTCCTATAATGTCCTCAGTCTAGAAAATCAACTCTAATTGTTTGAAACCTTGTTTTGTGCCCACATTGTTGCATCATGTATGTGAGTATGACCTCAACAGAAGCCAATGTGACTTGTTTCTAGTCTGGACTGTGCCACAGACATCACTTCTCTGGACTTCAGCTCTTATTTTGTACATAAGCTGGTTGGACTAAATGGCTTCTGAGCTGAGCTGATTTTTGTGGTAGGCTCCTAGTAGTTTGGTGTTATTGTTGTTCGGTCGCTAAGTCATGTCTGACTGTGACCCAATGGACTGCACATGCCAGTCTCATCTCCTCTGTCTTCCACTATCTCCCAGAGTTTGCTCAAATTCATGTCCATTGGGTCAGTGATGCTGTCTAAACATTTCATCCTCTGCCGCCCCCTTCTCCTTTTGCCTTCCATCTTCCAGCATCAGGGTCTTTTCCAATGAGTCGGCTCTTCTCATCAGGTGGCCAAAATATTGGAGTTTCAACTTCAGCATCAGTCCTTTCAATGAATAGTCAGGGTTGACTTCCTTTAGCATTGACTGGTTTGATTTCCTTGCAGTCCAAAGGACTCCCCAGAGTCTTCTCCAGCACCACAGGTAGTTAGGGACTATATTTTTTATTCGACTGCATTTCCCACAGGGACCGACATGGTCCATAGTTTGTAGTCATAAACACTTGTTCATTCCAGCAATTTTTGTATTATAAGCATGGACAGTGAAACATTAAGTGACTTTGTATACTAAGTGGAAACATTTCTAGAGAAGGAAGGGAAAAAGGACACTGTCCCAATAACAGGTGCTCAGGTGCTCTGTGCTGGCCTCTCAGGCCTGGCTCTGCTGGTGAACATGTTTGCAGAGGAACCTGCCCTCTTTAGTTTAGGAAGCAGTTTCTGGATGGTCCTGGATACTGGATAATATTTCTCTCCTCCAATCTTTCCCATCCCCTAAAGACCCAGTCTGCCAAGGAGAAGCTGAGATCACAGAGAAGAAAGCAGCCAGACTTAAGAATGGATGAAAAAACAGAGAAGTCCCCTTTGCATATGGCTAAGGACACATTCTGGTTTCAGACACTCATGCTGAGAAACTCCAGCAGCAGAAAGTCCAGTGTCAGCGGAGATAATAAACAAGCCAGAGAGTGGTGTGGCTTTGGGGTGTTTGGGTTGGCCTCTGTGTCAGATCTCCAAGCAGGGGTGAGCTCTGGGTCCTGCTATCTATCTCTGCTTCTCTTTCTGTTTCTTCCCCAGTGTTGTGTGGGCCAATGCAATTGAGGTAGAGCACAATGAGTTTGCCCCTGACTCTTAGTGGACCCGGAGATGGCCTTTATTGAGAGCCATTTATTAATCCAGTCTGTTGTCTTCTCATCTTCTGCTCTCTCCTTTTCATTTCTCCTTTTGTATGAAGAAACTGAGGCACCGACTGGCTACATGTTGTTGTTCTTGCTCAGTTGCCCAGTCGTGTCTGATTCTTTGCGACCCCATGGACTGCAGCATGCCAGGCCTCCCCGTCCCTCACCATCTCTTGGAGTTTGCCCAAGTTCATGTTCTTTGCATCAGTGATGCCATCCAGCCATCTCATCCTCTGATGCCCTCTTTTCCTTCTGCCCTCGATCTTTCCCAGCATCAGGGACTTTTCCAATGAGTTGTCTCTGCACATCAGATGACCGAAATACTACATGAGTTACTTCAAATAACCTAGCACAGGAGCAGCAAAGATACCCTCAATAAACCTATTTTCTCCATATCTCAGTTTCCTACTGGGTCTTAGTTTTTGTGTCTCTTGATAGAAGGAAACAGATATTTCCTGATAGCTATAGGAACATGGAGAGAGAACTGAATTCCTGGCCTTTTTAGAGGAGCTATCAGTTCCTCATATTTTGGAGCTGAGTGTTATTTTGCCCAGAACAGGTGGATAGGCAAAATGGTGTCTTTATCTCCTAGAACATAGAACAGGGAAGCCTGGCATGCTGCAGTCCACCAGGTCACAAAGAGTTGGACATAACTGAGAGACTGAACTGACTGATCTCCTAGAAAGATGGCAAATTGGCCCTGAGGGGAGGGTCTTAGAGGCTGGCACTCCTGCTGGCCCCTTTCTTAGGTTAGGAAGGGGCAGGCTTTGGTTATCACTGTTTTGGAAATCAGACTTCTACTTGGCTCCCATCTCATCTCTTCAATTCAAACTCACTCCATTATTTTTCCTGGGAGTTCAATGGATGCCTTCCCAGGGCTGGAACTTCCTAGCAGCCCAGGAACTGGGGCTCATTAGAGGGAACACGAAAAAGTTGTGACAAACCTTACACATGTTGATGACTCAGTCTGAACTCCTGTCTGAAACTTAATCTCTGCAGATGTTGACCTCAGCTGGGAAGTAAGGACCTTCTACCCTGTTTGCAAACACTCCCTGTCTTCTCTGTTTTTACTGTTCTTGCTAGTGCTGTTCAAGCAGGCAAAGGGGGCTCATGGTAGGCTGGAGCCAGGGAAAGCTGATGACAGAGGGGTCTTACCAAGGAGCTGAGCTCTCTGAGCCCAGAACTTGTATCTCCACTAGGAAATGCAGAGAAACCAGAGCCCAAGGCCAAGGGGTGGTTTTCAGAGTAAAAGGAAGGAGGGACCTCAATTCCATTTACCTCTTCCCATCCAGTATGCAGATGACACCACCCTTATGGCAGAAAGTGAAGAGGAACTCAAAAGCCTCTTGATGAAAGTGAAAGAGAAGAGTGAAAAAGTTGGCCTAAAGCTCAACATTCAGAAAACTAACATCATGGCATCTGGTCCCATCACTTCATGGGAAATAGATGGGAAAACAGTGGAAACAGTGTCAGACTTTATTTTTGGGGGCTCCAAAATCACGGCAGATGGTGATTGCAGCCATGAAATTAAAAGGCAATTATTTCTTGGAAGAAAAGTTATGACCAACCTAGATAGCATATTGAAAAGCAGAGACATTACTTTGCCAACAAAGGTCCGTCTAGTCAGGGCTATGGCTTTTCCAGTGGTCATGTATGGATGTGAGAGTTGGACTCTGAAGAAAGCTGAGCGCCGAAGAATTGATGCTTTTGAACTGTCGCGCTGGAGAAGACTCTTGATAGTCCCTTGGACTGCAAGGAGATCCAACCAGTCCATCCTAAAGGAGATCAGTCCTGGGTGTTCATTGGAAGGACTCATGCTGAAGCTTAAACTCCAATACTTTGGCCACCTCATGCAAAGAGTTGACTCATTTGAAAAGACCCTGATGCTGGGAGGGATTGGGGGCAGGAGGAGAAGGGGACGGCAGAGGATGAGATGGCTGGATGGCATCACTGACTCAATGGACATGAGTTTGCGTAAACTCTGGGAGTTGGTGATGGACAGGGAGGCCTGGCATGCTGTGATTCATAGGGTTGCAAAGAGTCAGACACGACTGAGCGACTGAATTGAACAGATTCAGTATGGGAAACAAGGGGGTGTTTTGGCTCTGAGGATGGTATGCATTCTGCCTGAAGATCTGTCAGAACTTTTCCCCCCATTTTTTTTTCAGGCTCCTCCCTCATCCTTTCTGACTGCATCCCCAAACTCTTTTCACATAAGAAATTTCTGTTTTCAGGAATAGAGAAATTGGGCAGCTAAAAGATGGGAAGCATATTAGAAGAGCAGTGATCCTAGGGGTTTAACTGGAGCCACCTTCCCCTGCCCCCGCTTTGGGAAACAAAGAAGCTTCTTTAAGGGCAGGACCTGGGCAGTTCAAGAGACAAGGCTAGGCTCAGATTGCTGATTTTCAAGCCGATGACTACCCACTGCTCCATAATGCCTTCTCTACTTGCCTTAGAAATAGATTTGATCTCGACTTTCTGCTCCCTTGGCCTTTTCCCTCCCGCCTGTGCTAATATAATAGAACCACAATGAAGGATTCTAATCTGAAAGTAGGGGAGAACTGGGAAAAAGTAGTGAGTTCTTCTTAGAGGCAAGGTGTGAATCTGGAATTCCTCTGGACAAATTAAAAATTCTTGTTTGGAGAGAACACTGTTTGTTTTTGTTGTTGTTATTTTTGGACTTACGAAAGATTATTGGACAATTTTTTATTTCTTTTGCAACCACCAACTCTATGGTCACATAGTTCAGTACTATACAAAGAAAATCCAAACTTTATGATTAAGAAGGCTCCAAATAATGTTTTCACATTAATTACCTCCTTACCTGCACTGACCCGCACTTTAATCCCTGGCTATAAAAGAGTAAAGAAGTTGCCTCTTCCCAGAATATACTGGGAATAGAGTGCCCTACACCCATAAGACAAAAATAAAGCTGCACCCTAGGGTTTAGAACGGATGTGATATGGTGTGAAAATGTCATGCATGTTAAACCATTTGGCCTCATATGGTCCTTAGGAGCAAATGAATTTTAATCCACTTAACAACTGGAGTAAGGAATTTTGAGTTGCAAGGGTTTCTACAGAACAGTTGCATAATAAATAGGTCTGGGGATGAAGGGTAGCTTGGCCAAAGTTACAAATTATAGGCAAAGTTGGATCTCAAGCCCAGACCGCCTAATCCCCAGTCCAGGCTTCTTGCCACTGTTCCATGAGACACACTGTAGAGAGATTTCAGGCCTCTTTTTTCCTGTATTTTTTCTCTATTTGAATTTTCCCTTCATATTCTGGGAGCCATGTGCCAGAGACTCTTGCCCTCTTGCAATCATTCTACCTGCCAATGCTGCCACTGAGTTTGAGGACATTTGGCCCTGTGAAAGGGGCAAAGAGCTGTCACCAAAAGGGGACCAGAAAAACAGGTTCAAGGTGCCCCACTGAGGGTCAGTGACTTCAAGACTGATGCCTTCAAAGCATTATGACCAACATGGTGCTGAAGGTAAACTGAGCAGAGGAGGCACTCAATATTTCTGGGTTATTTTTGAACACAAATGCCTATTAGAACTCTACTGATCAAGGTTGGGCCAAGAGAGACCCTCACCATCCAGTCATATCTCTTGGACTTGATTTGCTAAAATTCTACTTCTTATTCTCAGAAGTGATCAATTGAGGGTGAAGAAGATGAGATAGGTTGGAAGCCTAAGTTTGTTTTGCCTCTTGAGCCTCTTAAAAAATGGAATTGACAAGTATTTCTTGGCAGTATTATTGCCTATTTGCTTTACTCACTCTTACCTTGGGCAGAATTCTCATATTTGGAGAGCTAGATTTAGTTATATTTATACCAGAGAAAAGGAAAAAAGTAGCTCCCTTGCTATTCCCTAGAATAGTAGAATTCTTAGGTCCAAAGCACAAAGTTTTAGCAACACTTTGCCCTCCACACACCCTACGCTAGAACAGCAGGGAAGAGTTGCCTAGTGAAATCTTTAAAACGAAGCCTTCTTTTTCAGTAAGGACCAAAGAAAGAGCCAGATTTGTCAAGTGTTGCAGTGATCGTGTTTTATTGGTCAGTAAATTCCAAATGCTGAACATCCTTATTGCTGTTCTGGGAGGAAATGTGGAAGGTCATACTGCTGAGATGCCCTAGAGTTCTGCTGAGGACAGTGTCTCCACACAGAAGTATTTATTTCCTCAGTAGACCACTGCTCTCCAGTAGTGGTGATGGTACTTTCTTCATGCTGCAAGGAAGCAAAAATAAGACTAAAGTCATAAAGCGTCCCTGGTTAGGGTGTGAGAGTCTCAGAATTTCTTCAGGTGGGCACACAAGGCCAATTTTCCATATTTTCCTTTATGATTTTGTTCAGGGTTTGGCCTGGCTTACTTTTGGGTCAGTCAAGTCTTCCCAGAACTAGCTATATATGGGGCCCAGTATAAGATGAGTATGTTGAACTTTTGTTAAAAAAATAACATCAAGGTGGTGATAGAAAAGCATAAACCAAACCTGAGATCCCCTGGACAAAAGATTGTTTGTGACTGCACAGGTCCTGTTCTCTTGAAGCCCACCTTGTCCTTCCTGATTTAAGGTACTTCTTATGGTAAAATCCCAGATAACACATTGAACTATCCCTATCTCATTTATCTTTATAGTCCAGGAGAGCTGGTTGAATGTTTTATTCATAAGACGGGCTTGATGAATACTTATAAATGGCCTGCTTCTCACTGAGGCCATGACAGGTGCCCCAGAATGAATGGAGTCTCTTGGGTAATGGCTCCATCATCACCTCCTGAGTCTATTTATGCAAACTCTTACCCTAAGAAAGGGTACCTAAACTATTTAGTCTTCCTAAAGCGAGGCTCATCATGTCACTCTTCTGTTGAGAATGTGTGGGAAACGTCTTTCTGTCTACAAGGTCTGGTTCCTTTTTAAGTTTTCATATCAGCCCTCCCAATCCCAACTTCATTTTTCAACTGTGTCTTTTATTCTTTCCTTCAGGCAACCTCTGCTTGTTCTGGTCAAATTGGGTTATTTCAAAAGTATAAAAAGTATAGATGTTTATGGGAAATTCCATGTCTTGCACTTTTATTTTTTCTAGCATTTTAATTTATTAAATTCCTAGAGAACTTTAAAAACTTAAAATAAAGCTCCTCTAATTATATGATTACTTCTTCAGTAAACTCCCATTATCTTTTGAATACATTTTGTATCATTTACCAGATTATGTCTAGAATTTTTTACTTCTATGCATTTCTTCACAGACATTGAACTTCTTGAGGTTGGAGTTGTATCTGTGAGTTTCTGGAGAATGGGGCAGGGATAGTAGATGAAAAAGATGAGTTGGACCAAGGCCTTGAATTCCACATTTTTGGGAATTTGAGTGGGGTCTAGGAAAGGGCTGGAGGGAGAGATGATATAGGTGCTGAGAGCAGCTTTTGTGAATGTAGGATATGCTCACTATTTTGATTTGTGGTGATATGTTACAACTTACCAAATTGAACATTTGAAATATGTACAGCTTTATTGTATGTCAGTTATAATTTAATAGATTCATTACAAATTCCATATCATTGAGGTCCTCACTTAAGAGTTGTTTCTAGAAATGAGAAGATGGAACTTAGAATGCATACCTAAATGTGCCAGCGAATGGAGGCTTTGATGATGCTAGACTTGTGTCTACAAGGCAGGGAGAATTTTAGTTGGTTTGTATCATTCAGGGTGGTTCCTATGGTCTATACTGATTCACAACCAGCTGGTTCTAGCAGTCCTAATAAGTACTTTCTTGATTTTATCCAAATGTCTCAGTATTTCCCCAAATCCAACCAAGCTCTCTTGTTAAGTCTCAGTCATTGTGACAATCATCAATCACAGATCCTTTTACCAAGAGGGCCCATGTCATGGCCACATGTCTCCATATATAAAAGGGAGTGATGAGTGGGCTGCTTTGGACAAATAGAGATGGAGTGAGGGAGGGGGAGCTGACCGAGGCTGCTGTTTCAACAAGAAACCCACTGCTGGCCAGAGTTGGGAAATGTAAGAGGATGGTGAAATCCCATAGATGTAAGTGTTCAAGATGCCATCAAAAGGATTTACCACAGAGACAGAAAGCAATGAAGTTATGTTAGGAAAAAAACAAGAAGCCAAGGTACTGATGACATTTTCTGATTCAGAAAGGGAACTCTCAGATAATGAGAATTATCATCCTAGCTTGACAGGTGTTCCAAAATGTCAAGCCCTTATCAAAGCAGAGCTCTCCATTCATCTCCCCCAAACTCTTAAACTCTTCCCTAGCATTCTTCACTCCTCCCTGTCTCCCTCCAACCTCGATGCCTCAGCAGCCCTGAAAAGGACCAGACTTTGTGTGCTCATTGCTCTTTTTCTTTATGCTGTAGAGCCTCCCCCTAATCTTGCCCATTACCTCCAGGCCTATTGTTGAAGGTAGGCTTCTTCAACTGTTAGAAACCTTATGTCTGATGGAATCTCTGGCAAACTTACTGGGGAGGTCCTTATACGAAAAACGAATGGTATAACTGAGTATGCTGCTACTGCTAAGTCGCTTCAGTCGTGTCCGACTCTGTGTGACCCCACAGACGGCAGCCCACTAGGCTCCCCCGTCCCTAGGATACTCCAGGCAAGAACACTGGAGTGGGTTGCCATTTCCTTCTCCAATGCATGAAAGTGAAAAGTGAAAGTGAAGTCGCTCAGTCGTGTCCGAGTCTCAGCGACCCCATGGGCTGCAGCCTACCAGGCTCCTCCATCCATGGGATTTTCCAGGCAAGAGTACTGTAGTGGGGTGCCATTGCCTTCTCCGACCTGAGTATAATTTTTAAATTTTCTCATTCTTGCCTCTTAGTCAGCTACATATGCCATTGCCCTGGTTGAAGAAGATGATTGAACCTGTGTCTTTCAATGTCATGTTTTCTTTCAAGGCTGGCAAAAAGAAAAACCTCTCTCGCTTCAAGCCCAAGACCACCATCATCATCATTGACTCCTCCTCTCTGCCCCAGGGTCTCTAAATAAACTTTCTCTCCTTTCACTGACAAATGGTGTTTTGTTTAGCTGGAGAGTGACCTGTGGCAATCTGGAAAACTGCCCCCCACCTTTTTTAATGTTATAGAGCAAGTGGAATGTGATGAATAGAGGCATAACCAAGTGAGTCAGGAGGAAAGATGTAGTTTTCTCCTTTGTTCCGATTTAAGAGATTTGCTAATGAAATGTGTGTTTGGGTTGTGGTTTGGGATAGGTTGTGATGGTTTCTGACTATGAAAAGAGCCTACTTGTTGTTTGTTGGACCTTCTAAACTGGTTGGGCTGGAGGGTACAACAACCAGAAAGCTTGTAACCAGATCAACATTAGCTCACACTTCTAATTTCACTTGTTGGTAATTAGTTACGAAGATACCCATTTTTCTAGAAACAGACCCATATCATGCAAACATGAAACACACTGTAAACACAGGGAAGGGCAAAACCATGACACGGTCTTAGAATGGCATATGTGTTTTGGAACTTTTTTAAAGTATACTTATTTTTTATTTTTATGTGTGTGATTTCTTCACAAAGTTGTGCTAGTTTCTGCTGTACAATGAAGTGAATCAGCTGTATGTACACAAACTCTCCCCCTCCCCCTCCCTCCCCTCCGGATCACCCCAGAGCACCCAGCTGAGCTCCCTGTGCTGTGCAGCAGCTTCCCACTAGCTGTCTGCTTCCCACGTGGTAGTGTATGCATGGGCTTCCCAGGTGGCACTAGTGGTGAAGAACCCACCTGCCAAGGCAGGAGGTACAACAGACGCGTGTTCGATCCCTGGGTCAGGAAGATCCCCTGGAGGAGGGCATGGCAACCCACTCCAGTGTTCTTGTGTGGAAAATCCCGTGGACAGAGGAGCATGGTCAGCTATGGTCCATAGGGTTTCAAAGAGTCGACACAACTGAAGCGACTTGGCATGCACTCAGTGTATATACGTCAATCCTAATCTCCCAATTCATCTCACCCTCCCCTTTCCCACTGTGTCACACATCTGTTCTCTGTCTGTGTGTCTATTCCTGCCTTGCAAACTACCTCATCTATATCATCTTTCTAGATTCTTTACATTTGCATTAATATATAACATATGTTTTTCTCTTTCTGACTTACTTTACTCGGAAACATTTTAATGGACAGCATTCTCAAGCTTCTTCCAATAGTGTACTTTAGATGCCATAAAGTTTGGGGGCTCTTTGGAATCAAGTAATTCTGATAGCTGGGTAGAATAACCCTTGTGTAAATGAACCTGAACCTTGTATGCTGGCTCATCTCCTTCCTCCTTACCCATTACTATTAACCTGCAAAATTTCTGGGAAACATACCTTGCCTCCCCCTAAGGATCATAAATGCAATCTTAAAAAAATCACAGACCAGAAGGCTTTAGTTAATCGATAAGGTTGAGACCTCAAAACTTAATTCTTCTAACTCTGAAATGTGAAAGATGCAGAAACTGGAAAAGGAGATGGGGACTGCTGACTTAGGCCCCAAGGTTTTGTCCTGTTTCCTAAGTGTGAATGAGTTTTGTGTTCCCAATGGAACAAGGGTTTCTTTGATGTCTGTTTTTCCTCTGAGGTGATCACATTTGGTCCTAGTGTGGGGTGGGGAGAGACGGTGATTTAAAGATGTTATGACTGGTGTCCTTAGGTCCATGGCATCTTCCAATATGTTATGCTTATGCCATTAGACACAAGTACATCTTGCAGTGCTATGCTGTTGTAATATTTTGTAGTTTTGTCACTTGATGTAAGCGTATCTTGTGGTAGTAAGTTGTAGGAATATACTGGAGGATCTCTCGTGGCAGTATGTTGTAGTAAAATGCTATACCTAGTGATAGTATGTTGCAGTAACATGGTTTGTATACACTGGTGTCGCCTGGAGGAGAAGGCAAAAGCCCAGGAGGTCAGTAGCCTGCTCTGCTTCATTCGGGTGTCAGTTGGTTGCACTTGTTCTTCAGTCACGGAGCTGTGTCTCACTCTTTGTGATCCCATGGACTGCAACATGCCAGGCTTTCCTGGTCTTCACCATCTCCTAGAGTTTGTTCAAATTCATGTCAACGATGCACTACACTCACCATTTTGGCCAGATTTACATAGAACTGACCCTGTTCACATGTACACAGCCTCCAAGAACTTACAGTCTAGAATCAAAGTCACAGTGCAGGGAGACCTGCCTACCTGGTACCCAGAGTTTGACAGTCAGCACGTGCAGTGTCTAAGGCATCTGATAGTTCTTGATTAAAACCCTGCACAAAGCAAAAAATAGTGACAATTGACACCTCACTACAGCTTTTCTGAGTCATGGCTGGTGATAGGGCTACCAGTGAGGGGCTACTTGAAGGGCCAGCTAGGATGTATTTTAGTCTTTGCAGCTGAAAGGAGCCTTTACTAGTGAATGGCCATGGCCACATTCTAATGGGACTTTATAAAAATGTTTAGAGCTTGTGTGAACCTTGATTTTGCTGATCTCAATTGTACTATTGAAGTAACCAGTCTTAATTTTACAGTTGAAACAGTCTGAATGATCAACTTGAAATAAACAATCACAGAGAGACAGAGGTAATAGAGTGTCCTTTCACTCCATTAGGTACCATCTGGGGGAGATTTTCTGGCTCTTCCAGGACCTTCCTTCTTTGGGTTGTAAGCTTCAACCATATTCTTTCTTTTCTGAAGCAGTTCACCAGTTCTTATGGTACCTGGTTCCTTCTGTTCATAGGCCTGTGCCTCTTTTTGGATATCTTTATGCACAGGGCCATCTTTCCACTTGTCTTGGTGGTAGTTTTAGAGTTATTGTAAAGGGTCACTTTGGGAGAGGTAAGAATAGGGAAGTGGGTACAGAACCAACTAGTCCTGAACTAGATATTAAGTCAGTGAAAAGAGGAAGGAAGCTAAGTGGGTCTTCATAGGGTCAGGGTCTTGTGTGACACAATGTGGTCATAATAAGTCCAGCATTATCCTTTATGTCCTACTGGCAGATGTGAAACTGGTTCCAAAAGTTCATGGGCTTAAGAATTTGAATGCAGACTTATTTGCTCTTTTATGATTCATTCTCTAAGAGTCTTCCTCCATTCTTCCTATGTATTATGTCTTGGGGGTGACTTAATTTTATTTATTTGTATTTGTTTATTTTTAAAGTTAATTTTATTGGAGTATAGTTGCTTCCCTGGTGGCTCAGATGGTAAAGAATCTGCGTGCAATGCAGGAGACCCGGGTTTGATCCCTGGGTCAGAAATATCCCCTGGAGAAGAGAATGGCAACTCACTCCAGTATTCTTGTCTGGGAAACCCCATGGACAGAGGAGCCTGTCGGGCTGCAGTTCATGGTGTTGTAAAGAGCTGGACATGCTGAGTGACTAACACTTTCACTTTCATAGTAGCTTTACAATGTTGTTAGTTTTTGCTGTATAGCAAAGCCAATCAGTTGTATGTATACCCATATCCTCTCTGTTTTAGATTCCCTTCCCATTTAAGTCAGGGGGTGACTTGATTTTACTTACCCTCTGATAGAGCCAGAGTTAGAGACCTGAGTATAGGTTTTATGCTGGGAAGCAGATCTGAGAAAACAGGACGGAGAAGATAGAGTGTGTGGGACAGAGGAGGAAGAGTAAAGAGTGAGGTGCTGTTCCTTTAATTAACTGTCAAGTGGTTTTACATTTTTGTTTATTTAGAGCTTTGTAAACAATTAGACTATATATGAATTTAATAATGAAAACTTGAAAACTGTAAAAAAAAAAAAGAGTGAGCTAGTGAGGTGATCACTGTTTCACAGGCAACAGGGGTTCAATCCCCCTGGAGGCCTTCTGAGGAGCAGTGTGAAATGCCCTCAGAATTGTCCCTCCTGGTCCTGTGAGGCTGGGACATTCTTCTGTTGACTTCCATCCCCTACTAGTTAAAGGTCCTGGGAATGTTAACTGCCCCCTTACCAGTGTGCCTAGCATCTTTGGTTGTGGAAATACTTATTTCCTGTTATCTCAGACAAAAACGAGATAGAAAGTGCTTCATTTTAACATTTAACCTTTCTGATTGTGTGTTATGTATGTGTGTGTGTGTTTATAAATGTGTGTGTGTGTATGTTAGTTGCTCAGTCATGTCCAACTCTTTTCAACTCCATGGACTGGAGCCCATCTGGTTCCTCTGTCCATGGGATTCTCCCAGCAAGAATACTGGAGTAGGTTGCCATGACTTCTTCTTCCAGGGGATTTTCGCAACCCAGAGATTGAACCCACATCTCCTGCATTGCAGGCAGATTCTTTACTCACTGAGCCACCTGGGAAACCCACGTCTATATACGTTTGCATTTTGTTGCTGTTCAGTTGCCAAGTCATGTCCGACTTTTGCAACCCCATGGACTGCAGCATGCCAGGCTTCCCTGTCCCTCACCGTCTACTGCAGTTTGCCCAAGTTCATGTCCACTGAATCAGCGACACCATCTAACCATCTCATCCTCTAGTTGTCTCCTTCTCCTACCTGTCTGCATAATGTTTCATTATTTGGATTTGCCTAGTCTATTTAACTAACATTCTATATTTAGTGCATTTATAATTTCATTTTATCTATTAATAAAAATGTATGCAAAATCAACTTATTTATCCAATATTTGTTAGTACTTTTTATGTTTTCTTAGGATACATCTACAGAAGTGAAATTGCAGCGTCAAGAAGGATGGCATTCTTAAGAATTAATAATTTTTTCCAAATTGTTTTCTAGAGAGGTTTGATTGACCTATATCCCATCAGCAGTGTGAAAGAGCATTTAGCATGAACGTTGACAATGACCTGGAGCAGGTGACTAAGAGAGGCTGTAAAATCTTATTACTTAGAGAACCTTTAGCATAGTGGAGGCTTCTGTTTATTTAGGATAAGTTAAGGGCAATTCTACTTGAATAGAAAAGCAATGGGTGGCATTCATCCTGGATTCCCTGTCTCCCTATTCTGAAAATGCTTCTTTACACAGGCACACCTTGGAGATATTGTAGGTTCAGTTCCAGACCACTGCAATAAAGCAAATACCACAATAAAGCAAGTCATATGAATTTTTTTGGTTGCCAGTGCATATGAAAGTTAAGCTTATATTATCTTGTAGTCTACTAAGTGTTCCATAGCTTTATGTCTAAAAATGTACATGCTTTAATTAAACAAAACTTTATTGCTAAAAAATGCTAACCATCTTCTGAGCCATCAGTGAGTCATAGTGGTAGCATCAAAGATCACTGATCACAGATCACCATAACAAATGCAATAATAATGAAAAAAGTTTGCAACATTGCAAGAATTATTAAAAAGCAGAGACAGGAAGTGAGGAAAGCTATTGGGAAAATGGTGCCAATAGACTTGTTCGATGTAGGGTTGCCACAAACTTTAAATTTCTTATAAAGAAATTCAATCTCTGCAGAGCACAATAAAGTGAAATGCAGTAAAATGCAGTGTATGACTATAGTTGAAAAAAGCACATATGCACGCATGTGCACATTTGTGCACACACAAGACACACAGAAGAGATTCTTAGAAAAGCAATATCTAACTGAGTTTTCAAAGGTTCTGAATTTATTGTCACTTGTTTATTCTTATTTTCTGTTTATCTATGTAGTTAATGAATTACCAGGTGTCCTGTGTTCGAATTTCTGTGACTATGTGTGAAAGCGTAAACCAGCTGTTAGGATTCTTGAAATTTCACTTATTACCAAATGCTTTAAAGAAAGTCTGACCAAAAAAAGGCTTGAGTTATGAATCAACAGAATTGGAAAGGATTTAATGTTCCTTCATCTTTTCTGTTTCCTAAGAATGAAACTAGTAATCAAAAAAGGGATAAAAAATAATGGAGCTCAATATAAAGAAGGAAAATTGAAGGTCAAATTCATAAAAATTTCAGTTCAGCCATGGGATTAATGAGCACGAATCATATATTTTTTAAATTAGAACTTCAGTTCAGGTTCAGTCGCTCAGTCATGTCCAACTCTTTGCAACCCCATGAATCACAGCACGCCAGGCCTCCCTGTCCATCACCAACTCCCGGAGTTTACCCAAACTCATGTCCATCGAGTCTGTGATGCCATCCAGCCATCTCATCCTCTGTCGTCCCCTTCTCCTCCTGCCCCCAATCCCTCCCAGCATCAGAGTCTTTTCCAATGAGTCAACTCTTTGCATGAGGTGGCCAAAGTACTGGAGTTTCAGCTTCAACATGAGTCCTTCCAATGTACACCCAGGACTGATCTTAGGTGAAGGTAAATTGCAGCCACATCAATATTTTCCAGTGCTGCTCTGTCTTTCTTTTTGACCTCCTTGCCTTGCTTATATTTTAGGCTCAGAGCACATTCATATCTGTCACCAACAAAAAAAATGGGCCTGGGTATCATTAGAAACAAGAAGAATAGAACTTAAGAATTCTTAACCCCCAGATGAACTCTGACCTCTCCATCTCCTCTGATCCCCACCAGATCTTAAAAAGATAATTTGCTATTTTCATGGAAGAATTAGGCAAACTTCTGATTTACCATCCTTTTTGGGCTCCATTAGTGTCTAAGAGAGGCCATTCCTCTAAATCAACAGGGAGAGCTCTTTTGCTGCCTGGTCCCAGCATCAGAACTGTTTCAAATCAAGTGTGGATGTAGTCATACATATCCAAACCATTAGGACATCAGTTACTTAGGATACCCTAGTCACAGGTTGCAGCATGTCTGAAATTGGGACAATCCTGGAGTTTCCAGAAATATGGTGGGCAGTGCCCTTGGTGGGAAATGTACTATCTAGGGAACTGGGTTCGGTTCCTGGGCTGGGAAGATCCCCTGGAGAGAAAAGAATGGTAACCCACTCCAGTATTCTTGCCTGGAGAATTCCATGGACAGAGCCTGTTGGGCTACAGCCCATGGGTTGCAAAGTGTTGGACACGACTGAGTGACTAACACTTTCACCATCAAATCTATATTCTGGTACCTCCCCAAACTTTCTAGTAACCATAGTCTGTCTCTGCGTTTTGTTTCATGATGAAATCTACAGAAAAAATTAACGAGAAATGAAGCCTCCTCCAAAGTAATAAAAACAGTGCATCTTGGGGAGAAGAGATGCAGACAAAAACATCTCCGCCTTGGTATAGCTTACATTGCATGTCTCTGAATTCTTGGATTGCTTTATTCATTGATATTTTCCACAGGTCTAGACCTGCATCTGAAACAGAAGATGCTCAAAAAGTACTTATTGGCTGAAAGAAGCAATCCAGTTCCAGGGCTCGTCCTGACACTTTCTGATCGCTTGATCCTTCTAGGATGGTGTCCTCATCTTCTGATGGGTGCTCGTGGGTGGGTGGAAAAGTGAGGTTGTACTTACTAATCCCTGGATCCCTCTCTATGTGGGATGTTCTATAGTTTCTGTATTCTGGGACCTGGTTAGTTAAACATCTTAAGTAGAGATCTTCTTTACTGTCTCAGGATAAACTAACCTAGGTATGAAACAGAGACAGTGTTGCTCCTGAGCACAGCTGGGCATGTTGAATCCAAACAAAAGATCTCTCCCTGTTTTGGCTCTTTCCTCTGTTCATGTCAAGTTGCCCCTGGAACTCATATATACTGCAGGTAATGCGATTCTAAAGGTTCTGTATGTGAATGAATTTAGTCCCTCTCTGCAAGGCAGTCCCTAGTTTGGCTCGGCCAAGGCTCCTTCCTGTTCACTCTGTTCGTCTATGCACTTCCTTCCCCTTTTGGCATCACTTGGTGATGCTTTTTCTCGTTGGCAGCTCCTTCCAGCCGTGGCTGGTATCCCAGCTGTAGTTTTTCCAACACCTACAGAACCAGGCCCGTCGTTTCTCTTCAGAAATGCCCTCATCAGTTGGCCGGCACCCTTTCTCAGGGTGTGGGTCCCAGCTCCGTGGGTCCCCTCTTCCACTGAGCTCAACCCCGTGGGTTCTTCCTTCAAGCTGTTAAGGTTTTTTTCTTTAAATTTTTAATTGGAGGATAATTGCTTTACAATGTTGTGTTGGCTGCTGTTGTATAACAACATGAATCAGCTCTGTGTATACATATATCTGCTGCCACTGGAAACTTCCTCCCACTCTCCCTCCATCCCACCCCTCTAGGTCATCACAGAACACTGGCTATTGTAAATAATGCTGCAATGAACATTGGGTACACGTGTCTTTTTAAATTATGGTTTTCTCAGGGTTTGTAACCAGTAGTGGGGTTGCTCAGTCATGTGGTAGTTTCATTCCTAGTTTCTTAAGTAATCTCTGTGCTGTGCTCCATAAGCTTTTAAGTTGAAATAATTTTAATTCCCACTTTTGTTCCCCCAGACTAAGACTGTTAGATGCTTCTTGTAACTGCTTCCTCCTCTTAATATGTATTCCCTTTGGCCTTTCTGTCCTTAGTATTGAGTCAATAATTTTTTATATTAAATTCTCTATTTTAAAATAGCTGATGTGGTTTCTGTCACCTGAGGCTAGATCCTTGCTCTAGATCGGAGGAGCTAGAGGTCACCCTGTGAGTGATCCCAGGCAAGTCAGGCTCTCTGCTCGCGTGCACAGGACGGCTCCAGGGGGCTAAAGCTAGGCCTCCATGGGAGAGTCGCCTGTAGGGGACTCTGGGAAAGAAAAAGCACATCAGAGCTAGAGGAGCATACACAGAACCAGTACTATGGATCTGAGAGGATCCACATGGTGTCCTGGTAGTTTCTGCAGTGTGGACATGGGAAAAAGTCAGCTTATAATACACAGAGGCTCAGGGGCCAGATGGATGATTTATGCAATTGGTGCTCTGGGAGCTCAGGGGAGGGGAACATCAGTCAAGACAAGGAGAATCAGAGATGTTTCTTGGAGAGATGGACATACAGAGGTGGACAAGGCTTTCAGGCTGAAAAACTGGTGACAAGAATGGTCAAGGATAGTCTAGGGGCACAGACTCTACTTTAAAGAGAGCTTATATATGAGTCCAAGGAGCTTTCTTGAGGCTTTGCTTCTGTGTTTTGGCATCATTTTCCAATGTCATTCTCAAAGTCAGGTACCTATGACTCAGCCACTGTGTACCCCACCTAGCAGGTCCCAGGAACAAGCTGGGGTTGAAACATAGATTTGCTTGTTCGAGAAAAGGACTGCTTTTTCCCTGGTCTAGCTTTAGATCATTCTGTGGTGGCATCTTGTCTGCAGGCACTCCTGGAAAAGACCTTCAACTGGTTTAGGGAAATCTGCATTTGAGGATAGAATGTTGGATGGTAGGAGGAGTTTCAATGTGTGATCTGCAGCATAGTGTTGTGTCCAACTCTTTGCAACTGCAAGGACTGTAGCCCTCCAGGCTCCTCTGTCCATGGGATTCTCCAGGCAAGAATACTGGAGTGGGTTGCCATTCCCTTCTCCAGGGCATCTTCCCGACCCAGGGATCAAATCCGGGTTTCCTGCACTGCAGGCTGATTCCTTACTATCTGAGCTACCAGGAAAGCCCTTGATCTGCAGCATAGGTTCCTTCAAATTTCCAGTCCACGTTGTCTTGACTTCCTTAGCCAAACAACTAAGCACTTGGACACACCTGATCTGAACTATTATTTCGTATCTCTTCCAAACCCAGTTGGGGATAGTATACACCATCTCCATACATAACGGATTTTCCAGGATGGCCTCAAGCACAAATATGGTTGGTGAGGGAAGTGTGGCTACAGTGATCTTGAACCATACTGTCAAAAGGCATGGGTCCTTCTCTCAGGAAGCCTGTGGTTTAGTGCGTGAAGCTGCCTTGTCTGATAACTTGGTGCTTTTGCTGCCAACACATGTGGCTACCATAGAGGCACCATCACAGGGGTGATCTTTCCTCTGTTTTTAGTGAAGGAAAAAGGAATGGAAAAAGGCAAATGAGGTGTGCATGGTGGTGGGGGGCAGCTTGGGAAAGTGGGAGTTGTTCAGCTCTCTGAGGGTAGTCATTGGGAGGGTGGGGATGCTTCCTTGGGGAAAAGGAGGCTTGGAGAAACAGCCTTCATTCTGTCACCATCATCTTCTCCAGCTCCTCCTGATTTCATGTCTTATGGGAGAGATAGCAGGAGGCAGGCTGCAGAACCACTTGGGCAAAGGAAAGCCCCCATGGGTGCTCCCAACTCCCAGCCCTGCTGGGCATGGATGGGGCTCAGGATTAGGACTCACAATTGACCTTGAATGGGTGGCCATGGGATGTGGAAGCATAAAGAGGGTGGGGACATGGGGAGGCAGGAAAAGTTCCAAAGAAGAAAAAGAAGAACATAAAGAGGGAGACAGAAAAAGATGAGCCAAGGAACAAATACCGGACTGCACGGGGGAGAGGCCAAGGGTGGGAGACCCAGAGGAAAGTGAGAAGGGAAGGCGGAAGGTGATGCCAGGACCTGCTCTCTGTCTCCTGGGGCAAAGGAGGCTGAGGTTGGCACAGCAGGGACTCTTCAACCATGAGACTTCCCAGGCCCGGGGTGGTCATGGAAGGAGGCTTGGGGAGGGAAAGGCAGGGAGCTTCACCCTAGGCTGCCTCTGGAGCTAGGCTGGGGATAGAGGTGCTCTGAACCCCTTCCCACCTTTGGATCCGCCACCTGCCAGCCCTGCATGCCTGCAGGCAGAACTGTCTCTCCTTCCCACACGCCTACTTGCAAGCCAGCTGTCTGCCTTTCTTTCCCCTCCCTTCTAGCTCCCCCCTTTCTAATTCTCAGAACTCATTGCCACTGGGTTCCAGGAAATGGCTGGTGCAACTTTGTAACCAAACCCTCTGAATCTCTTTGTGTATAGTTTACGCTCCTTTACCCCTCTGTGGTGTCCTTCACGCTGGGTCTGGTTACAGAGGGACTGACCAAGCCAGGCTGGCCCAGGACTCTCCAGGGATAATGGAGCCTCTGGGAGCTCTTTCTGCCTGGTGCCTGCAGGCCAGCCGTCCTGAGGGAGATGGGACTGTGAACGGTCCTACCTGCAGCACCAGAGCTCACACCTATCTCCCCCGTGTGATGGCAATGACAATGATGGCAATGACGATGGTGATGATGGTGATTACGGTCTGCTCTTCCTCGGGGACCAGCTCCCCACACCTGGCTTGTCCTACCCTTCCTCCTTTCTCTCTACCCTGAGTCCCGACATAGCCCGCATCTCCAGGCTGACCCTTTCCTGGGGGTTGCAAGGCTCTGGAATAGACAGAGGTCATATTTTCACCTTCCTCGGAGAAATCTTTGGTGTCTAACTTGGCTGATGGCTGCAGTTTCCTTTTTCTGTATCTTCATTATCTAGATCTTGTGTGAATGAGTTGAAGAAGACAGGATGTTTCTTAGGCCTTGAACTCATTCATAACCCTTCATGGAACATTGGAGGGGTTCTTCCTCCCTCCCTCTACCCCAGCACCTCTAATGTGGGCACATTTAGTCAGATGGAAGTCAGGTGACAACCCCATAGGCCACTTTGCTGTGGTGGAAAGTGAAGTTCAAGTCCAGGAGGCCTGGGCACTCTTCTGAACTCCACTAAGAATCAGCTGTGCAGTGCAGGGTAAGACCCTTCTCCAGGGATCACAGCTTTGTGTACCTGCAGCTCTGGGAGAGTGTGCCTGGGGTTGGCTTCACAACTTACTGGTGACAGTCTGGTGAGAGAAAGCATGTGTATCTGGCAGGGTTCCTCCTGAACAGGAGGGCTTAGCACCAAGCAACTTTTGCTTGTAGATGCACAGACCCGAATCCAGCCCAGGCAGGGGTCTGTCATCATCCTGCCCATCTCTCCCCAGGGGGTGCTGAGGTTCAGAATTACTACTCAAATTCTCTGAGTTCCTTTCCAGATTTCACGGAAGAGAAACAAAGGGAACAGCATCAGAGAGAGAGAGGAGAATATGGGTTGATGGAGAGAGGAGTAAGGAGTCCTTTGCTCTGTGGCAGTCACTTGAAAGCACGAACAGGGATGGGGTATGGGGTGTCCCGGGTTTCCCAGGTGGTGCAGAGGTAAAGAATCTGCCTGTCAATGCAGGAGATGCAGGATACATGTGTTTGATCCCTGGGTCAGGAAGATCCCCTAGAATAGAAAATGGCAACCCACTCCAGTATTCTTGCCTGGAAGAGTCCATGGACAGAGGAGCCTGACAGGCTACAGTCCATGGGGTTGCAGAGTCTGACACGACTGAAGAACTGAGCATGCATGCACACATGTGGGGTATCTGGCTGTAAGGTCATTGCTCTGCAGGGACAGCTGTGAACTTGTACAAGGCCTTGGTGTGAGAGCCAGAAATCTTACTGGTGAATCAGAGGGCAGGAATTAGGTTGCCAGGTGTCCTTTCTGGGTTTCAGGTTGAGGTTGGTCCTGGGGTAGCAGGTAGCTTCTGATATAGCTTCAGTGATTAACAGCAGCTGAGGCAACATCAGCATCACTATGGGTGGACAAGGTTCTATTCTAACAGAGCATCAAGCAGGGGAGAGGTCCCAAGTGAAAGGTAGCAAGCTGATTTTTAAAATGGATTGACCATCTTTATCAGGAGATCAGCCTTGGGTGTTCTTTGGAAGGAATGATGCTAAAGCTGAAACTCCAGTACTTTGGCCACCTCATGCGAAGAGTTGACTTATTGGAAAAGACTCTGATGCTAGGAGGGATTGGGGGCAGGAGGAGAAGGGGACGACAGAGGATGAGATGGCTGGATGGCATCACCAACTCGATGGACGTGAGTTTGAGTGAACTCCAGGAGATAGTGATGGACAGGGAGGCCTGGCGTGCTGCGATTCATGGGGTGGCAAAGAATCGGACACAACTGAGCAACTGATCTGATCTGATCATGAGGACAAACATTCTGCTCAGATCCTAAGTCCTGGGAAGACAGCAAAGGGAAGGGCATAGAGAGGTGGAAAGTGGGGGGAGAGCTGACAAGGAGTAAAATTTTCAGACAGGCACTTTGGGGTTTGGAGTGAGTGCATGAAAGGTGAGGGAGCTGGTTGCTCAAGAGGAAGTCCTGGTCTTTTGAGTACAATTCCAGTTCAATGGAGAGAACAGAGTGGCCCTGGCAAATATGCAGGGGAAGCTGGGTATGCCCTGTTTCAGGGACTTGGGGAGCTTTCAGGACGTGGGGAGGGGCTTGCTTAAACACTACTTTGTCCAACATCCTTACTCCATAGTTGCGGAAGGGGAGGCCCAGGGAGGTCCCACATCTCATCAACAATACCTTTGTGCTGAGGTGGCCTTCGACTCCAGGAACAGGGATGGTGGTCCCTCCCTTGTCAGGGGCTTTCCTGGGTGTACCCTCTCTGATGATCTTTGCTTCCTAGGAGCAGAGAGGGAGATGGATCTGAAGGATGCCTGAAGGTAGGGCCTGGGGTGGGGCTGGGCCTATAGCAGCTTTTCTCAGAGTGGTCCTCAGACCAGCAGCATCAACATCACCTGGAAACTTGGTGTGCGTGTGTGCTAAGCTAAGCTTAGTTGTCTCCAACTCTTTGTGACACTATGGACCATACATAGCCCATCTGGCTCCTCTGTCCATGGGATTCTCCAGGCAAGAAAACTGGAGTGGGTTGCCATGCCCTCAAATTCTCAGTGCCTCCCTGGCCTACTGAGTCAGAATCTCTGGAGAATGTGGCTCCAGGTGGCTGATATGCCTGAGGGATGGAGAGCGGCTGGCTTAAAGCATTCTGGTGGGGAGCTAAGGGAGGCCCAGTGCCCCACACTGACCGGAAACCACTTGAGACCCCCAGCCATGCCAAAAGGAAGCTCTTGAGAGAACTCTCTCTGTTCCTCTTTGCCCTTCCCAGCATCCACAGTGCTCCTCAGGTCTGCTTTCCCCAGGCACATCCCACAGTCACCCCTCTGGGCCCGCAGCCTTATCTGCAGGTCCCAGATAAAGACTGGGTTGACCTAATCAGTCCGGCTCGACTGGCTGGCTCCAGGGAGGTCTGCCTGTGGTGCCACAGCCAGAAGTGGAGTGGCTCACGTGCCCAACCCCCTCCCTCCACTCCATGGGCCCCTCTGGCCACCACCATCTCTCCTCCAGGAAACGCCAGGCCTTGGCAGGTGGACCCTCCCTCCTTCCCAATCAGCTGCAGCAACTTTATTCTCAAGAAAGATAAGGGGCGACTCTCTCCAGCTTCTGTGAAAAGCACTGTGGTAAAAGCTTCAGTGTCAAGGGCGGGCTGTCGGATGGCTGGCTGTTGGGGGAGAGAAAGAGGAGTGGAACGGAAAAGATCTCAGCCTGCCACACAAGAGAACAATCCGTCATTGTATCTTTCAACAGTGTTGCAAGACAACTGACACTTTGAATGGCTAAATTCTCTGCCTTCACTTCTAATATAGTCTGGATTTGGACTATATTGGAAGCCACATCTTTGCTCATTATTATGCCTGCTTAAGTCAATTAATAGGGTAGGGTCTCCCCACATTGTGAAAAACTGGAATCCGGCTCAGAGACATCTGTTGACTTTCTCCTGGCATGAGTAAGCCCTTGGCTGGAGCAGGGTCCCCAAGCCCCACTCCTGGTATTGTGACAGGCACCAGGGCTAATGCCCATAAAGCTCCATCTGTAAGGGAGTTCGGCCGACAGGCCAGATGCATGTCTCCCAGATGTTCTTCCCAGACTCAGCCTGTGTGGCATGATGGCTTTACTAAGGGATTTTTAATCCTAGGGAAAATGGTTGTCATTCAGGTTTGGCTCAAAAATGGGCAAAGTCTTCTGTGAGTCAAACCAAGAAGTAAGGCCAAAAAAAAAAAAAAAAAAGCAAAGAAGGGTTTCCATGAGACCCTGGGCAGCAATCTGGGGGCGAGGTGGTGTTGTGGCCAGGAGCAAAGGAGGGCAGGGTCTCTCAGGTTCATGTAGAGGCGGACTGAGAGCTTGTCCCAGTGGTGGGGATGGGGGTGGGGGTCTTTCATCTGCTGCTGACTGAAATTTCCTCTCTCTGGGTCAGTGTTCCCTTCCTTCTGCCTTCTTGCTCTAGACCTGGCAGATGGATAGACCCTGGAATACCTGGGGAAGGAATATCTATCTGGTCGACTGTCAAATTCATGGTGAAGGCAGAGGATGGATGGTGGAAGATGAGTTTAGGAGGGGGCTGTCTGGATGTCTGGAGAGACCAGAGGCAAAACCTGGAGCCTATGAGTTTGAGTAGGCTCTGGGAATTAATGATGGACAGGGAAGCCTGTCATGCTGCAGTCCACGAGGTCACAAAGAGTTGGACACTACTGAACCACTGAACTTAACTGGAACCCTGGGTGTGTTGGAAATACATTTTTCTTTCTGGGTCAGCTGAGTCTTCTTGTGCAGTCTCAATATGGCACAGCAGGGTCTTCTGTGGTTCAGGCAGGGAGATGCTTGAAGCCCCATCCCCTCAGCTCCTCCATTGCCTCTCTCAGTGACTTCTAAGCCACCTTGGAGGATCCTGGGGGTGCCACGAAACCCAGTTAAGGCACCACTGCATGCTTGTGTGTGCTAAGTTGCTTCAGTCCTGTCTGACTCTTCATAACTCTATGGACCATAGCCCACCAGGCTCCTTTGTCCATAGGATTCTCCAGGCAAGAACACTGGAGTGGGTTGCCATGTTCTCCTCCAGGGGATCTTCCCCACCCAGGGATCGAACCCATGTCTCTTAAGTCTTCTGTACTGGCAGGTTGGTTCTTTACCACTAGCGCCACCTGGGAAGCCCCAGGAACCACTGGAGAAGCCTAAGTCATTTGGCAAATCATTAAGCAAACTGGGTACTTCTAAGACTCAGTATGAGCTCTCAGGTGGCTCCAACTGCTTCCTCAGGAGTCCAGCCAAGTATGAGTGGTTCGGAGGCCTTTCGATTCGCCGACCTGGGCCTGTTGCACCACAGCACAGGGGTAGGCCCTGCTACTAGAAAGACATGGGTAGGAGCATCTACCTAGGGCAGGTGCCACCAGTGGCTGGGGGCTCCATTTCCCTTGGAGGCCAGGGTTGTGTGGGGAAGTGGTAAGGACAGTGTAGAGAAGCAGGCGCTAAGACAGAAAGAGCGGCTACTTCTCCGGATCAGCTTTTCCTCTCCTTTTACATTTCCTTGCTTGGTTCTCCACAACCCAGATGGTGAACGTCAGACCCAGGGCTCTTCACACAAGGATCCACTTTCCCCCTCTTCCATCCATGATGCAAGTTGGCAAACACTTCATCCCTTAAGTCTCCCAGCACCCAAGAGCCAGGGGCCTGAAAACCCCTTCAGGAAGGACACTCTTCCATGCAGAACCTCACCTGTCAGTCTCCTAGGGTTCAAATTCTGTGTCAGGTTCTTCCTTCCATTGAAGTTAAGTCTGTTTATTCAAAGCATCCTCCACCACGGGGTGGGGGTCTTTTGTGCTGTGTAGTAGGTCTCTTGCCTAATGGAATTCATTCTCGGCAAGAGCAGGGACTTTGTTCAGCTGAGAACAGTGCTTAGTGTACATGAAATAATTATTGATTGTTGAATGGGAGGATCACAGTGGTCTGGGTGTCAGGGAAGGCAGCTGTCTGTACTGTGCCTTTAGCTGTGCTGTGCCTCCTGCGGGGAACACCCTCCCTGTCCTTTGCTCTCCCCATTCCATGCTGATCGCTTCTCTCTCATCTCTGACTCACCCCGGCAATAGAACCTTCCGGGCTACCCACCACCTGCCACCATCCATCTTTGGCCACAATCCCTTAGGACACCTGTTCTGCTTTATCAGACCCTGCTTACTTGGCTTTCCTCTCTGGGTAAATTAAGGAGAGCGGGTTCAATTCAGGGAGCAGCCTGAAGACTTAACTGTGATGATGTGGGCCAGTCTGGGATGGCTACTGAAGATAGAGTTGATCA
This sequence comes from Bubalus kerabau, assembly GCF_029407905.1. Lineage (NCBI taxonomy): Eukaryota > Metazoa > Chordata > Mammalia > Artiodactyla > Bovidae > Bubalus > Bubalus kerabau. The sequence goes on from NC_073626.1 coordinate 158,994,965, forward strand.
TAGGCTCTGTGCATGGGGACCCACTGTCCAGGGTGAGGTCAGGTCCTACTATGTCCTCAGAGCCACTTGTTAAATTTTCAGGGATTTTCCTGGTGTTTCAACACAACCTTTTGCTAAACCATTGTTGAACTGCAGCCATAGGCTTACCACAGATACAAGAGTTTGGCAAAAATCTGTTGTTATTGTTCAGCCGCTAAGTCATGTCTGACTCTGCGACCCCATGGACTGCAGCATGCCAGGCTTCCCTATCCTTCACTATCTCCCAGAGTTTGCTCAAACTCATGTCCATTGAGTCAGTGATGCCATCCAACCATCTCGTCCTTTGTTGTCCCTCTTCTCTAATCCTGCCCTGCATCTTTCCCCAGCATCAGGGTCTTTTCCAATGAGTCAGCCCTTTGTATCAATTGAGCAAAGTATTGGAGCTTCAGCATCAGCCCTTCCAATGAATATTCAGGGTTGATTTCCTTGAGGATTGATTGGCAACAACTAGGGATGCATTCTTTGAGACTCTTTTGGGTAGATGGAATTTACAATAAAGAGTATTGTGTATTTTACTAATTATTTGTAAATTGTGTGCTTTGTATCAGCAAAGTTTATTTTATTCATGTTTTCTAGAGAGCCTATTGTTAAGCCTTTGCCAGCACCCCATATCGAGACTGTTCCTTGTTCAAGTGTTTCGTTAGAGGAGAATCAGGTGCTGTGAAATCAAGGGGAAGAGAAGTTTGCTTGGTCCTGTGGGGTTGGAAAACTCTAAAATGAATGTAGGGAACTGGTACTAAGAAGCCCCCAGCTCTGCTCACAGTCACAGACCTTGTGCGTGCATGCTAAGTTACTTCAGTCGTGTCCATCTCTTTGCAACTCTATGGACTGTAGCCCACCAGGCTCCTCTGTCCATGGGATTCTCCAGACAAGAGTACCAGAGTGGGCTGCCATGCCCTTCTACAGGGGTGTCTTCCTGACCCAGGGGTCGAAATTACATTTCTTACATCTTTTGCATTGGCAGGTGGGTTCTTTACCACTAACACCACCTGGGAAAACCTCACCAGTGGAGAAATGAGGTCTAGATGCCCGTTTTCCAGTACTTGATCCTCTAGCATTCCGGCCTCTTGTGAGCTCTCCCAGCTCTTTCCTGGTTCTCAGGGGCTGCACAGATGTCCTCAGCCTCCCCTGGCCTTTCCCAGGCTGGGGACGGGGGAAAGATGGGGAAGGGGCCTCCCTTGGAGGCATTCTGAGGCACATCTGCCATGCTATGCTCCCGGCCATCCGGACATCCTTCAGTCACGCTCTGACAGATGCAACCAAATAAATCAGTGCACAGCAGGAAAGGGCTCGGAGAGTTCCAAGTCTAGTGAAACCAGATCTGGTCTGGACGGACAGAGAGGAGCCACGTCTGAGGGCGCCAGGAGGGCCAGGCCCCGGGCCAGACCTGGGTGCTGGTGCTCAGATGGGAGCCGGAGAGGCCCCTCCCCAGTAGGGATCTTTCTGAGCCTTCTCCTGGCCCCAAGGGGCCGCTTGTCCTCTCCCCCCTCAACTGGACTTTTGATCTGTGAATTGGATGGGCCCCATGTGTGAGAGCATGCAGCTGGCCAGCCAGTGCTTGCCCAGGTTCTCAGACCTGTGGGTCCAGGTTAGTCTCTGGGTCCCGGAGGATGCATGCCTGGCCTGGGATGCTCACCAGTCAGGTTCATCTAACCCTAATTCCAACCTCTTGACTGGTCAGAGGGATTGGAAGCCTGCTGTTTTCCAGTCACCAGAGTTGGGTGAGAAGACCTGCTGTGTCCAAGGATGTACCTGTAGATGCTGTGTGTTCCAAGCAGACATAACAGACAAGCACTGGTCTATTTTCATGGTGCAAAGAATCACAAATTTTCCCTCCCCAGCAACTTCCTTCTGGGCCATCATATCCTTTTTTTTCCCCCCAGGTCATGCACATAAGGGCTTCCATAACCTCCTTTACTGATGGGTCCCAGCACCTCCAGTCCATGTGTGGACACCCGGAGGGCAGTGAATGAGCCTCTTTCTGTGGTCTATCTTTCAAAACTCTTTAGCCCTGGCACATTCCTTCTGATTGTAAGCTAAAGAGAGTGGTGCCTAGGGTAGCTTGCCCTGGTTCATGGGAGCTTGACTTCTTAGATTCAGAGGAAAATGAAGCCTTATTTTTCCTCCACTTGGAAACTGTCACTTGTGCTGGTGGGGTAGTGACAGCAGAGGAGCGGCGTGTCATTTGGGCTCATGGGCATCTCAGAAGGGGCAGCTGAATCCTGGATCCAGAAGACAGGGTCCAGGGTCCTGGAGTCCAAAGTGATGGCTAGAATGGTCCCAGACAGTCAGCTTGGGAACACTTGTTCCAGGGCAGCACCAGCTCGCTGTCTGTCTTCTTATTGACGTATGGAATCCAGGCCGCTACTTTCTAGCCAGGAGCCGCAGGAAGCAGACCTGTGTTGTTTCTCACACCCTAGCCAGCCTGCAGGGAACTGATGGCCGCCAGAGAGAGGCCAGGAGCCAGCAGGTGAAGGGTGCCCCCGACGGAGGCTTACCTCACCCGCCTGGCATCAGGGCTGACTCAGAGGACAGGGTCTCGTATCACTGCCCGCTCCCGTGCTCCCCTTGGCAGTTCCCTCTCCACAGTCAGAGCAGGCCAGCTCTTCTGCGCTTCCATAACAGGGCCTGACTGCGCCTGGCGTGCCCGCGCTGACAAAGTCCAAAAATAAATGCAATTGACCAATAAAGATTTGAAATGCGACTAGTGGGGAGATGAAAAATGGGCAAGTCTGATGGCCGTGGGTCCTGCAAGGCCAGCAAGGGATAAGAACCATGCAAAGACCACAGGGGGCCCCTTCTTCCCTTACCCAGTGTCTCTCACTCCAGCGGTCCCCAACCTTTCTTGGCACCAGGAACCAGGGAGATAAGTTTTCCACAGACCCGGGAGGGGGATGGTTTCAGGATGATCCAAGCACATCACATTTGTTGTGCACTTTATCCTGGCGGCTCAGATGATTAAGAATCTGCCTGCAATGCAGGAGACCTGGGTTTGATCCTTGGGTCAGGAGGAACCCCTGGAGAAGCGGATGTCTTCCCACTCCAGTGTTCTTGCCTGGGGAATCCCATGGACAGAGGGGCCTAGTGGGCTATAGTCCATGGGGTCGCAAAGAGACAGATGTGACTGAGCAACTAACACTTATTTCTATTATGATTATATGGTGATATATCATGACATAATCATACAACTTACCATAATGCAGAACCAGACAATCAGGCATTAGATTTTCGTAAGGAGCATGCAGCCTAGATTCTTTGCATGCACAGTTCATAGTAGGTCGTAGGGTTTGAGCTCCTATGAGAATCTAATGCTGCTGATCTGACAGGAGGCAGAGCTCAGGCAGTAACGTGAATGAGGGAAGTGGCTATAAATACCGATGCAGGTTTGCTCATTAGCCCACCGCTCACCTCCTGTTGTGCAGCCCAGTTCCTAACAGGCCACGACTGGTACCAATCTGTGACCCAGGGATTGGGCACCCCTGCCCCGCACAACAGCTTCCTTCCATCACTTCCTATTATTGTTGTTGTTTAGTCGCTAAGTTGTATCCGACTCTTTGTGACCCCATGGACTATAGCCTGCTAGGCTCCTCTGTCCATGGGATTTTCCAGGCAAGAATACTGCAGCGGGTTGCTATTTTCTCCTCCAGGGGATCTTCCCGAGCTAGGGATCGAACTTGTGCCTCCTGCTTGGCATGCGAATTCTTTACCACTGAGCCACCTGGGAAACGCCTATCACTTCTTGTAAATAACAATAAATCCACAGCCAGGTGGGCACATATTCCTACGTGGTTTTCTGATAAGAGCCTACTGAAAGCTGTGCTGAGAGTCATCAGAGAGTATGGGAGGGGTTTGTCATCTCCATTTTTATACTGAGAAGCTAAGAGGAGGTTCAGTGACAGGCCCAGCTTGTAAAAGACAGGGCTGATTCTAGGAGAGACTATTTTGATTCCTAACTGGTAGCTCCTTCCTCTGCAGCAGATTTTCTCCCCACCACTCCTCTGTCTGGTGTCCTGTGGTTTATCAAGCACCTGCTGCTTTAGGTTAATGCCTCTTAGACCTAACAAGGACTTCCCAGGTGGTGCTAGTGGTAAAGCACCTGCCTGCCAATGCGGGTTAGGCATAGGAGACACAGGTTCGATCCCTGGGTTAGAAAGATCTCCTGGAGGAGGGCATGGCAACCCACTCCAGTATTCTTGCCTGGAGAATCCCATGGACAGAGAAGCCTGGTAGGTTACAGTCCACAGGGTCACAAAGAGCTGGACACGATTGAAGTGACTTAGCATGCACATAAAGACCTGATAAATCAAACTATGACAAAACTTCATCAGATATAGGCAATGTGGATGGTCAGAAAGGAGATATTTTTGAGTGGGTCACATGGTGGCTTTTAATGTAGAATTGTCAGATTTAGCAAATAAAAATATGGATACCCAGTTCATTGTGAACTTCAGATAAACCATGACAATTTTAGTCTAAATATGTCCTAAATAATTGCTCAAGACTCACCTTATACTAAAAACCTGATATTTAGATTGAACTAGGTATTCTGTGTTTTATCTGGCAAACCTATTTTAATGGTCCCTAAAACCGTGGGAACATCATTTTCATTATTGCCAGACAAGCTCTACATTAGAATATAATGATTTGTTAGTCAAGGAGGATGTCTTAGAAAAAGGTTAAGTTTCTGGGTGGATTTGAAATTAGCTTTGTGGAATTAACTAGGTGATAGTCAGGGATGGGTTGAACTAAAACTCCTAGAATCTGTCCAGTTTATGCAGCCTTCACATTTCCAGCCGTTGGTTTTCATGACCCCAGAGCTCTTGGAGGCTGTGTGTGTTATTGTTTCATTTCGTTGTGTTTTCCACTCTTATTTCACCTTTGTGTTTCAGTTTGTTTAATTTCCATTGACCTGTCTTCAAGTTCACTAATTCTTTCCTTTACTGTTTCGAGACTATGGGTGAGTTGGCTATGGGTTTCAGCAGCAAGAATCAACTCTCCAGAAATGGACAAGGTTGTAGCTGTGAGTGATTGACCATAAGAAAGAACTTTCTGTGATGGAGAATGTGGAGTCCTGGAAGGGAATGTTGAAGGAATCTGATCCCCAGCACAGCTTATGTGGCATCCTGTGGGGAGGGCGTGAGGCTCCAGTCTTGTCAAGTCTTTCCTAACACAAGCATTGCGTCTACTGTGGTTTAAAGGTGCAGGGAGAGGTTTTCCTGATGTTTTTCCTAAGGTGCCAAGGCTAATTCCACATGGAAACTGGGCAAAGGCTTGAGCCCAATAAAGGGTAAGTGGGAAATGAAAAACATCAGGGAGAGAGTCAAGGTGAGAAGATTTCCACCCTTAAGAAAAGGCCCGCTAAATTTGCAGGCTTGAGGTCTCTAAGCCCATAGCCTTGTAGTGGGTGTTGTACTGGGTCAGGGAGCCTTGCAAGGTGAGAACATGCTGGACAGTTCCTGGAGATAACTATACACATTCTAAAGATCATAAACACCTGGTTTGGGACTCTAGTAGATATGCTTTGCCCACATTTGTGAGTGCCTGTGATTATTGGGGTAACACCCTGTGGTGGTAACTCTGGGAACTATAATGTTTAATAGGGCTCAGTCCCCGCTTTATGGAGCGTTTACTTAAGAAATGCCTGGAATGCTTCCCTTAAGATCTTAGGTTTTTAAAATTTTTTTCCTGTTTGACTTTCAGCTTAAATATCAATGACTTCAACATACCTTTCCTACAAGTCTAATCTAATGTTCCCCTTCCCTCATTTCACATTCCTGTAATCAACAAGATCTAATATTTTCCTGTTTATTTATTGCCTTATTTACTCATTGGCTATCTTTCCCTTCTAGAATATAAGCTCAGCAAGGATCTGTAACAGGTTTCCTCCTCCCATTCCCTGTTGTATTTCCCTTGTCTGACAAATAATAGGTATTCAATACAGTTTATTTAATGAATGAAGAAAAGGAAAATTCTTTGGTCATAGTTTTTGCTGCTATAGGGTGAATTAGTATTGGACCTAAAGAGGATTCCAGAACTCCTTTTAACATTCAGCTGTGTTTTTGTCCAGTTTCTTGTTTAATAGCCTAATAAGCATTATGTAAAAACAGAAGGCAGAATAGTCTCAGATTGTGAGATTTTAGAAGACCGTGTCTGTGTCACTCTTTTCTTACAGTGATGAACTAATGGACAGAAGGAATTAATGGATGTTTGGCTGACTGATTGATTAATTAAAGTTTAAGCTCGGGGAGGCTCTGACAGTGGGCGGCATTCCTTTGTGAGCTGCTCTTCCTCTCCTCCCGCTGTTCTGTAGATCCATTCTGTGCAGTAGACGAGTGCTTAGGTCCTAGAAACCTTGAAGAACAAAGAACATGGATTCACACAATCCATATACAAAGGAATATATTTATCTGATTGAAAAACTACAACTTCATATTTAAATAAGGCAGTTTATAGCAGTGCCTTGTGAAGCCTATCTCCTACAGGAAATGACTATGATTTTAGATACCCAAACACATAATAAAATCCAGCAATGGGTTGTCAGTTCTGTTAAGTCTGTCTCTGAGTGCCTGGCTGAGCTGCCTGAGGAGGCAGAGTCCTTTGCAGCTTTAAGGTCAAAGGTCCTGTGTCAACAGGTGCTAGGGTCACAACAGAATTTGACCTCAGATCTTGCTAAGCTAAACAGACCTGACTTTCTGCTCAAAAGTAACAGGACAAAGGAGTGTGGTGGGGGAAGCCGGAGACAGGAGACAGAGAGTGATAGAGACACAAAGAGAGGCAGAGAGAAGGAGAGACAGGGACAGAGATAGGTGGACAGACAGACATAGAGGCAATTGGTTAATTCATTCAGTTATTTTTTTTCTATCACATTTATTAACCTCTTACAAGGGCTAGACATGTTACTAAGCCTTGCTAGTCTTGGCGAGATGAAACAGATAAGGTCTCTGACCCCGCACGATGGTGCTGAAAAGGGAAAGGACACAGGTGTTGGAGTTGGTTTGGAGGAAGACAACCGGCTTGGATTGAGATATATTGGTCTTGAGAGGCCAGCAGGACATTGAATTGGAAGATTCCAGTCATCATGTTGCCTCTGTATGCATGCGGCTGCTTCAGTTGTGTCCAACTCTTTGTGACCCCATGGACTATAGACTGCCAGGCTCCTTTGTCCATGGGATTCTCCAGGCAAGAATACTGGAGTAGGTTGCCATGCTCTTCTCCAGGGGATCTTCCCGACCCAGGGATTGAACCCGTGTCTCTTAGGTCTCCTGCACTGCAGGTGGGTTCTTTACCACTAGTGCCACCTGAGAAGCCCAATTTTGCCTCTAGACCCACAATTCAACTGCCTAGACCCACAAATCCTAGCTGGGATATCCATAATTTCTTGTTGGACATTTTGAATTTAACACACCCAAAGCTGAATTTCACACCCCACACATACTTCTCCTACATGTTCCCTGCCCTTTGAACAACACTGCAACCAGCCCAAGCTGGAAGCCCAGGAGCCCCTCTGATTAATCCACCTCCCTCATTCTCTATTTCCCACTTCCCCGATCTGAACTCTTGTCAATTTCAACTCCAAAATATCGCTTGAATCCTCCTCTTCCCTCTCTCTGATTTAAGTCCCAGCTTGGACTTCCACCAATCCCATCGGGCCTCCTACAACCGACCTTCCTCTCACTGGTCTACCTCACCCCCTCTGGCTCCTTCTCTCACTCTCTCTCCATCAAACAGCAGCTAGAGTGACATTTCAAAGCGCCAGTCCATTTCACCAGTGCCCTGGGTAACATGTCTCGGTGGCAAACCCTCTTGCTCTCAGGAAGATGACAAATGTCTGACACAGCTTCAAAGCGTAACCCATCAAGGCTCATGGTATCCTTAATCTATAGTAACTAATCAGAGCCCAGACAAGAAATCCAGGCAAGGCTTTACTGTGGCCCCTGCTGCAGCAGTGGGGAGCGAATAAACAATATGTTTCCTTGGTCCTCCCTGAGTGGGGGCAAGTTGGTTCCTTATTGGGGTGAGGGCAGGGGGCTGTCAGAGGTTGGACCAGAGGGGTGACTTTGGTTGTGTTGTGTGCAGGGGGCATGTGCAATACTCTGCTATTTCTCCTGACCCCCTGCTTTTGCTCCCAGCTCTTCAGAAGTGGCAGTTGGGCTTTTTGGGCTTTTTGTATTTTGCTGTCCATAATTTATCCCAACTATGTATGCATGACATTTTTAGTCCTTTTTAGTTTCTTTGTATTTTGTTGCTCAAGGGAGACCTTTGTCTAGGAACAGTCACTGCAGAAAAGTGTCTCAGGCCTCAGGTCCCAGCCTGTCTCACAAGGAACACCATGTCTGACCCTCAAGGCTTGTCCCCTGTCTTCATTTGTTCTGTTTCAACCACATGGACTTTCTTTAGCCCTGTGCTTGCCTTTCTTCTTCTGCATAGCTTTTGCATATGTTGTAGGCAGAATAATGACTCCCCAAAGATGCACGTCTATTAATTCCCAGAATCTGTGAATGTGTCATACTCCATGGCAGAAAGAGGCAATAAAGTTCTAGATGGAGTGAAGATAGTTAATGAGCTGATCTTAACACAGGGAGATCATTATGGATTATCTGCATGGGCCCAATATAATCTTAAGAGTCCTCAAAGGTGGAAGAGAGGGCTGGAAGAAGGTTGGGGTGACTTGGTAGGAGAAGGACTCAACCCATCCTAGCAGACTTTGAAGAATGAAGGAAGCCACATGCTGGAGAATCTAGGGAGCTTCCAGAAGCTAGATGAGTCAAGGAGCCTTCAGAAAGAATTGCAGCCCTGCTGACACTTTGATTTGTGCTCAGTGGGATTCATATCTCTCTTCTAAATTACAGTTTATGATAATAAAAGTGTGTTGTTTTAAGCCACTGTTTGCAGTGATCTGTTACAGAAGCCATAGGACACTAATATGCATGCTGTCCCTTTGCCTGGAATGCCCTTCTTCCACTTTGTTCTCTATTTAACTCTTCAGATTTTAGCCAAGTGCCATTTCCTCAAGATCCCCTGTCTAGGTGACAGCTGCTTTTATAAGAGGTACTCTAAGCTTTGTCTTCCTCTTCTTTTTAATCATTTGTTATAATTGCAGTTGTGTGTCTTTATATGAGACAGCACATTATGCTGGTTAAAAGCTCAGATGGACATAGGGATTGACATGTACATGGTGCTTTATTTAAAATAGATAACCAACAAGGACCTACTGTATACTACAGGAAACTCTGCTCAATATTCTGTAATAAGCTAAATAACAAAATAATTTGAAAAAGAATAGGGAAAAAAAAAAAAAAAAACGCCAAAGAGTAAATACCAGAGGAGTCCCTTGCAAGACCTTCATGTATTTACTTCTTTCTGTTTACAGATTTCTACATCAAGCTTCTAATGTTCTAAAACTTTCACGTTCAAGCCATTTTATGTTATCAGTCTCATAAAACAAATTTAAAGCAGCCCTAAAAGGGAGACGTTAAATAAATGAAGAATATTACAGCTAGAGTCTGGCTACTTATCTTGTCATTGCTAAATTTTTGAGGCACCAGTTACTGGTCAGTTAATGGATATCTTTATTGATAAGAATAATTAACATGATTTAGGGATTAAAAAGAAGCACAGATGGACCCTTGAGCTTAATGTCCTGAATTTGAATCCTGCTTCCGTCTTTTATCTGTGTGACCTTGTACCAGTCATTTTACCTTTCTATGCATGCCTCCATTATCTTGCTGATAAAGCAGAAATGATGATGGTATCTCTTTCATAGCACTGTTGTGAGAGCTAAGTAAGTTCATAAAGTGCCTAGAGCAGCGTCTGTGCTACAGTAAGATATTGTGGGTACACACTCTCTATGTTGACCTTTCCCTGCAAAATGGTATCTTCTTTCAGGACAGGGATGGAGGCCATTCCTGCTTGCCATTTTTATTTGACACCTGCAAGGATTTTGGCATATTAAAATAGGTGCTCAGTGTATATATATATATATATATATATATATATATATATATATATGTGTGTGTGTGTGTGTGCCCGCGTGCACGCATGCATAATGAATGAATACATAAAGAAAGAATTGGTGCTGAATTTGAGTTTGGGAGAGGATGGGTCTGAAAAAACATATCAGAAATGACTGTTTTCCTGAACTGGTCACACTAAAGGCAGGATTTTTCAAGACTGGCACAAACTGACATCTTTATTTGGATAATTCTTTGGTGTGAGAGCTGCTCTGTGCATGGTAGTATGTTTACCAGCATCCCTAGGCTCAATCCAAAATGGATGGGTCATAGTGGAGAGTTCTGACAAAACGTGGTCCACTGGAGGAGGGAATGGCAAACCACTTCAGCATTCTTGCCTTGAGAACCCCATGAGCAGTATGAAAAGGCAAAAAGATATGACACTGAGAGACAAATTCCCCAGGATGGCACGTGCCCAATATGCTACTGAAGAAGAGCAGAGATATAGCTCCAGAAGGAATGAAAAGGCTGAGCCAAAGCAGAAACAATGCCCAGTTTTAGATGTGTCTGGTGGTGAAAGTAAAGTCTGATGCTATAAACAACAATATTGCAAAGGAACCTGGAATTTTAGGTGCATGAATCAAGGAAAATTGGAAGTGGTCAAACAGGAGATGCCTAGAGTGAATATTAACATTTTAGGGAATCAGTGAACTAAAATGGACAGGAATGGGAGAATTTAATTCAGATGACCATTTTATCTACTACAGTGGGCAAGAATCCCTGAGAAGAAATGGAATAGCCCACATAGTCAACTCAAGAGTCCGAAATGCAGTACTTGGGTGCAATCTCAAAAACAACAGAATGATCTTGGTTCATTTACAAGGCAAATCAATCACTATCACAGTAATTCAAGTCTACGCCCGGATCAGTAACGCTGAAGAAGCTGAAGTTGAACGGTTCTGTGAAGACCTACAAGACCTTCTAGAACTAAAACAAACAAACAAAAGAAGATGTGCTTTTCATCATAGGGGACTGGAATGCAAAAGTAGGAAGTCAAGAGATACCTGGAGTAACAGGCAAGTTTGGCCTTGGAGTAAAGAATGAAGCATGGCATAGGCTAAGAGGGTTCTGCCAAGAGAATTCACTGGTCATAGAAAACACCCTCTTCCAAAAAAACAAGAGATGATTCTACACATGGACATCACCAGATGGTCAATACTGAAATCAAACTGATTGTATTTTTTTGCAGCCAAAGATGGAGAATCTCCATACAGTCAGCAAAAACAAGATCGAGAGCAGACTGTGGCTCAGATCATGAACTCCTTATTGCCAAATTCAGACTTAAATTGAAGAAAGTGGGGAAAAACACTAGGCTATACAGGTATGACCTAAATCAAATCCCTTATGATTATACAGTGGAAGTGACAAATAGATTCAAGGGATTAGATCTGATAGACAGAATGCCTGAATAACTATGCATAGAGGTTTGTAACACTGTACAGGAGGCAGAGATCAAAACCATTCCCAAGAAAAAGAAATGCAAAAAGGCAAAATGGTTGTCTGAGGAGGCCTTATAAATAACTGAGAAAAAGAAGAGAAGCTAAAGGCAAAGGAGAAAAGGAAAGATATATCCATCTGAGTTCCAATGCAGAGTTCCAAAGAATAGCAAGGAGAGATAAGAAATCCTTTCTAAGTGAACAATGCAGAGTTCCAAAGAATAGCAAGGAGAGATAAGAAATCCTTTCTAAGTGAACAATGCAAAGAAATAGAGGAAAATGATAGAACGGGAAAGACTAGAGGGCTTCCCTCCTAACTCAGTCGGTAAAGAATCTGCCTGCAATGCTGGAGGCCCAGGTTCAATCCCTAGGTCGGGAAGATACTCTGGAGTAGGAAAAGATACTCCAGTATTCTGGAGAATCCCATGGACAGAGGAGCTTGGCAGGCTACAGTCCATGGATCACAAGAGTCGGATACAGTGTAGCAGCTAAATCACCACCACCAGATATCTCTTCAAGAAAATTAGAGATATCAAGGAAACATTTCATGCAAAGATGGGCACAATAAATGACAGAAACAGTATGGACCTAACAGAAGCAGAAGATATTAAGAAAAGATGGCAAGAATACACAGAAGTATACAAAAAAAATCTTAATGACCTGAATAACCACGATGGTGTGATCACTCACCTAGGGCCAGAAATCCTGGAGTACAAAGTCAAGTGGGCCTTAGCAAGCATCACTACGAACAAAACTAGTGGAGGTGATGGAATGCCAGCTGAGCTATTTCAAATCCTAAAAGATGATGCTGTGAAAGTGCTGCACTCAATATGCCAGCAAATTTGGAAAACTCAGCAGTGGCCACAGGACTGGAAAAGGTCAGTTTTTATTCTAATCCTAAGAAAAACAATGCCAAAGAATGTTCAAACTACCTCAGAACTGCACTCATTTCACATGCTAGCAAAGTAATGCTCAAAAGTCTACAAGCAAGGCTTCAACAGTACGTGAATGGGGAATTTCCAGATGTACAAGCTGGATTTAGAAATGGCAGATGAACCAGAGATCAAATTGCCAACATCCTTTGTATTGCAGGGAAAGCAAGAGAGTTCCAGAAAAGCACCTACTACTGCTTCATTGACTATGCTAAGACATTTGACTGTGTAAATCACAACAAACTGTGGAAAATTCTGAAAGAGATGGGAATACCAGACTACCTTACTTACCTGCCTCCTGAGAAATCTGTGTACAGGTCAAGAAACAACAGTTAGAACTGGACATAGAACAACAGTCTTGTTCCAAATTGGGAAAGCAGTATGTCAAGGCTGTATATTGTCACCCTGCTTATTTAACTTACATGCAGAGTACATCATGCAAAATGCCAGGCTGGATGAAGCACAAGCTGGAATCAAGATTGCCAGGAGAAATATCAATAACCTCAGATATGCAGATAACACCACACTTATGGCAAAAAGCAAAGAGGAACTAAAGAGTTTTTTGTTGGAGGTGAAAGGGGAGAGTGAAAAAGCTGGTTTAAAGCTCATTGTTCAGAAAACTAAAATCATGGCATCTGGTCCCATCACTTCATAGCAAACAGATGGGAAAAAATGGAAACAGTGACAGACTTTATTTTCTTGGGCTCCAAAATCACTGCAGACAGTAACTGCAGCCATGAAATTAAAGTGAAAGTGAAAGTCGCTCAGTCATATTCGACTCTTTGTGATCCCATGGAATTTAGTACAGTCCATGGAATTCTCCAGGCCAGAATACTGGAGTGGGCAGCCTTTCCCTTCTCCAGTTAAAAGATGCCTGCTATTTGGAAGAAAAGCTATGACAAATCTAGACAGCATTTGAAAAAGCAAGACATTACTTTGCTGACAAAGGTAGTCAAAAAGGTAGTTTGATTACTTTGTAGTCAAAGCTATGGTTTTTCCATCAGTCATGTATGGATGTGAGTTCAGTTCAGTTCAGTCGCTCAGTCGTGTCTGACTGTTTGCAACCCCATGGACTGCAACACACCAGGCCTCTCTGTCCATCACCAACTCCTGGAGTTTACTCAAACTCATGTCCATTGAGTCAGTGATGTGATCCAACCATCTCATCCTCTGTCATCCCCTTCTCCCACCTTCAATCTTTCCCAGCATCAGGGTCTTTTCAGATGAGTCAGCTCTTCACATCAGGTGGCCAAAGTATTGGAGTTTCAGCTTCAACATCAGTCCTACCAATGAACACCCAGGACTGATCTCCTTTTGGATGGACTGGTTGGGTCTCCTTGCAGTCCAGGGGACTCTGAAGAGTCTTCTCCAACACCACAGTTCAAAAGCATCAATTCTTTGGTGCTCAGCTTTCTTTAAAGTCCAACTCTCACATCCATACAGGACTACTGGAAAAACCATAGCCTTGACAAGACAGACTTTTGTTGGCAAAGTAATGTCTCTACTTTTTAATATGCTGTCTAGGTTGGTCATAACTTTCCTTCCAAGGAGTAAGCGTCTTTTAATTTCACGGTTTCAGTCACCATCTGCAGTGATTTTGGAGCTCCCCAAAATAAAGTCAGCCACTGTTGCCACTGTTTCCCGATCTATTTGCCATGAAGTGATGGGACCAGATGCTATGATCTTAGTTTTCTGAATGTTGAGTTTTAAGCCAACTTTTTCATTCTCCTCTTTCACTTTCATCAAGAGGCTCTTTAGTTCTTCTTTGCTTTCTACCCTAAGGGTGGTGTCATCTGCATATCTGAGGTTATTGATATTTCTCCTAGCAATCCTGATTCCATTTTGTGGTTCATCTAGCCCAGTGTTTCTCATGATGTACTCTGCATATAAGTTAGATAAGCAGGGTGATAATATACCGCTTTGACGTACTCCGTTTCCTATTTGGGACCAGTTTGTTGTTCCAAGTCCAGTTCTAACTGTTGCTTCCTGACCTGCATACAGATTTCTCAAGAGGCAGATCAAGTGGTCTGGTATTCCCATCTCTTTCAGAATTTTCCACAGTTTATTGTGATTCACAGTCAAAGTCTTTGGCATAGTCAATAAAGAGAGTTTTTCTGGAATTCTCTTAATTTTTCTATGATCCAGTGGATATTGGCAATTTAATCTCTAGTTCCTCTGCCTTTTCTAAAACCAGCTTGAACATCTGGTAGTTCATAGTTCAGGTATTGCTGAAGCCTGGCTTGGAGAATTTTGAGTGTTACTTTACTAGCATGTGAGAGGAGTGCAATTGTGTGGTAGTTTGAACATTCTTTGGCATTGCCTTTCTTTGGGATTGGAATGAAAACTGACCTTTTCCAGTTCTGTGGCCACTGTTGAGTTTTCCAAATATGCTGACATATAGAGTGCAGCACTTTCACAGCATCATCTTTTAGGATTTGAAATAGCTCAACTGGGATTCCATCACCTCCACTAGCTTTGTTCATAGTGATGCTTGCTAAGGCCCACTTGACTTTGCACTCCAGGAGGTCTGGCTCGAGGTAAGTGATCACGCCGTCATGATTATCTGGGTCATGAACATCTTTTTTTTGTACAGTTCTTCTGTGTATTCTTGCCACCTCTTCTTAATATCTCCTGCTTCTGTTAGGTCCTTCATTGAGCCCATTTTTGCATGAAATGTTCCCTTGTTATCTCTAATTTTCTTGAAGAGATCTCTAGTCTTTCCCATTTTATTGTTTTAGTTGGACCATAAAGAAGGCTGAGCACTGAAGAATTGATGCTTTTGAATTGTGGTGTTGGAAAGGACTCTCGAGAGTCCCTTCGACAGCATGGAGATCAAACTAGTCAATCCTAAAGGAAATCAGTCCTGAATATTCATTGGAATGACTAATGCCTAAGCCGAAGGTCCAATACTTTGGCCACCTGATCAGAAGTGCTGAATTACTGGAAAAGACCCTGATACTGGGAAAGATTGAAGGCGGGAGGAGAAGGGGACAACAGAAGATGAGATGGTTGGATGGCATCACCGACTCAATAGGCATGAGTTTGAGCAGGAGATGGTGAAGGACGGGGAAGCCTGACCTGCTGCAGTCCATGGGGTTGCAAAGAGTTGAACGTGACCGAGTGACTGAACAGCACCAAAGTCTTAATCCACTAGATTCTAGTAGTACTACCCTCCACACCACTTGGAATGACGAAAAATAGATCCAGACATTCCCATATGTGTGCTGGGGGACAGGATCATCCCTGCTTGAGAAGCCTTGCTCTAAGGGTGTAACCACCACCCAAGCAGCAAATGTGAGTTGGGAACCTGTGAGTACAGTGCTGATCTGTGCCTGACAGGACTCCCAGAATATATACTGCACAAACCCCAGTGGCTTATCTGTACTGGCTCAGCTTCTTGAGGTCTTGGAATATAAGAGAGAAATTTGGTTTGAGAAGGATGGTGAGACTGCCCTTCTTAAAGCTACAACAGTCATTTACTGAAAACAGGAAGGGTTTATCTCAAAGCAGATTGTTTTTGAACTTTTCAGAAGACAGATTTTCATGCTAATCTAAATGCCAGAAAGATGTGAATAAATTAGATAACATTTTGGATAAACAGCTGAACATTACCTTTGGTTTCCTTCATTATCAGCTTCAAAATGAAAGGAACCCCTCCTCCCCTCTTTTTTCCCCATAAAGTGGCACTCTTTACGTTCTGTTTATTCTCAGAAAAGCGTTACTTGGGTAAATCCTGGCAGATATAGATAAATATATGAATTTCCGGTATTGAGGGCAGAAATAGATAACTGGAGGAGGTGATGAGAATCTCTTCTCCAGAGAGTTTCATAAAAGGGTTAGAGTTGATAGAAGTGGAGAGAAACAGGTGGAATAAATTGCAAGCATCCTTCTGTCTGGGGGTTCTCTCTGTGTATATGGCTGGGTGGTGAAGTTCAGCGGGACAGGGCAACGGCCAGTCCTTAGGGACGGAAGATCCACATTCCTCTCCATACTACTCCTTAGGCTTGACCTGCAGGCCTTCACTCAATAGAGAAGAAAACTGGAAACTGAGCACTTAAGTGAGAAGCAAGATAGTTCTGACCTCTCCTCTAAAAGGGGTCCAGAGAATGAATCAAAGGCAAGGTCAAGGGGCCCCAAAGAACATCAGGAAAAACAAGTTTCTCCACTTTCTTAGGCAGCTGAAAGGATGGGGAAGATAAGCTGAAGTTGCCCAGGCAGCTTGGAAGGAAAGGAGCCCACAGATAGGACGGAATCTATTTTTAAAGCAGAGGTGGAGCCAAGTTAGCACAGCGGGTCCTGTGCTCCCATGAGGCCTGGTGACAGGTCACTGCCCTCGGGGACCAATCTCCAGACTGCATTCATGACTTTCCCAAGGAATCCAGTGGAAGTCAGCAACACAGGACTGATCTCACGCCCAGTTATAGACGATCTGTGTTTTACATGTCCTTTCATGTGACAATGCCAGTTGCTAATGCAGTTTCTTTCTCCTTTCAAGTCGGTGTGCTGTAGGTGAGGAGAGCTTATATGCAAGCCATAGACTGGTTCCAGGAAGAAAATGAAATGAAAAAGCTAGATCCAGAGAGAGCGGGTCCTGGTAGGAAGGTGAATGGACTCTCAAAAGGTAAGACTGAGGAGACAAAGGTGATTATAAAGACCATGGGATGTTTTGGGAAGGGAAATTATGGCCAGGCTGATCACGTACGTAAAACAGAACTTAGAGAGCACGGAATCCAACAGGCTCATTTTACAGATGAGGAGAGGAAGCCAAGAAGGGATTTAATTGCTCAAGGCCAAATATCTGAGTCAATACAGAGATAGATGTCATAGGAGCCAACTGCTTATTGTAGCCCTCACCTACCATACTCTCCAGCCTCACTGATAGTCCACCCACTTAATCTAATGAACTATGCAAGATACCTAGGGAGTAAGTAATAACTTTAGTTTTTGCTTTTTCTGTGGATAGTAATTTATTGGTAGAAGTTGCCAAGAAATTATAGGATGTTTTGCAATCAATAATTCACACATCATTTTTCCCATGTAGCTAGTTTTCTTTTCAAAAAGCAGTTTGATTAAAAATATATAAAGACATTTATCTCTATAACATATTATAATATTAAGATTTTGTACTTAGATGGGCTTGACTTGGGGAAAGGGGGCTTAGATAAATTTTTTTGTACAGAATTTTGAATGTGTGGAGCAGAAACTCTGACACTCTTCTCTCTAGTTCTCTCTGCATTTAAATTCTTTCTTTCTTAGAGTGTCAACCAGAGTGATAATGATTATTTCCACTGTACTTTCCTTTGTTCAGACCTCACATGGGTTATAGCATAGTCACTATACCATTGACCTCTGGGCACCATATTTTAAGAGAGATGCATTTAGACATTTCAAAAGTTGATTGAAAGAAGAGATGAAGGGGAGGAGACTGAACTGTTGTCAGGTATGTGGGAGGAGACCCAGAGTATGTAGACCACCCGCCCCTTCTCCTCAAAGCCTATTTATTTTGATTGATTGATTGGTTGATTGATTTAGTGACACCAAAGTTAGATGTTGCCAAAAAGTCAGTTGGAATTGCTGGGCATTGTCTTTGGATTTTTGAAGTTGGGAGGACATGTGAATTTAGAACTTTCAGTAGAAAGTTGATGAACGGATTGGGGAGAACAGAAACCAGGGCAGAGCCTATAGAGGGGTATACAAGAAGAGTGGAAGTAGTTCAAGTAAATGCTATGATCCTTTCCAAATTGGTAAATTTATCTCTGTTCTCACAATAATTTATTTGTCCTTTTACTTATTTACTCCTTTTACTTATTTACTTGTAAAAGTACTCTTCAAATTCTCTTCAGCATTTGCTTTGGTCAGGAAGATGTCACAGCATCATGGCCTGTATTCCTTTCTTTCCCTCCATATAGGTTGATCTTGAACCAACTTGCTTAGTATAAATTCAGGTTATCATGAGATCATCCCATTTTGTTCTCTGAAATACTCTTCCAAGAATTCAGTTCAGTTCAGTCGCTCAGTCATGTCCAGCTCTTGGCGACCCCATGGACTGCAGCACACCAGGCCTCCCTGTCCATCACCAACTCCCGGAGTTTACTCAAACTCATGTCCATTGAGTCAGTGATGCCATTCAACCATCTCATCCTCTGTCACCCCCTTCTCCTGCCTTCAATCTTTCCCTTCATCAGGGTCTTTTCCAATGAGTCAGTTCTTTGCATCAGGTGGCCAAAGTATTGGAGTTTCAGCTTCAGTATCGGTCCTTCCAATGAATATTCAGGACTGATCTCCTTTAGGATGGATTGGTTGGATCTTCTTGCAGTCCAAGAATTAAGGATGTTGATATGACCTGATCCTCTACTACACCTGCATTGTATAGATCCCATCACAAGATTTCCTTAATAGCCATAAAAATAGAAAGTATAAAATGATAGACTGCTCTGGAGACCCATATTTCAAAATATTCATCATCATGTAATCATAAGTTTTAAAATGATCTGAGCAAATTTTAATGTGAAAGAAAGGAAGATAGTGCTAAGTCATGTTGGACTCTTGCGAGCCCATGAACTGTAGCCTGCCAGGCTCCTCTGTCCATGGAATTCTCCAGGCAAGAATACTGGAGTGGGTTGCCATTCCCTTCTCTAGGGGAACTTCCCCACCCAGGAATTGAACCCAGGCCTCCTGCATTGCGGGCAGATGCTTTACCGACTAAGCCATGTGTAAAGCTTTTAATATGAGACACTAATCATTTATCTCCATAAGTTTCTTTAATTTTCTGATAACTTTTTCTGATTCGTGACCCTAGAGCCAAAATGTTTGCTTACTAAAATTAGCCCCTTTATCCTTTCTCCATTTCTAATTCTCTTCTCCTTTCTTCTGTCCTTGTTTTCCTCTTTTTCCTTTCTCCTTTCTTTTTCTTTCACTTTTTTAAAGTTCCCATTTAGATCCATTATTGCTTCTTTTTGTCCCAATAGATCTTTAAAAAAATATGTACTCTAGTACACATGTATACATTGTCCTTGCAAGGAGGGGAATAACCCCTCAATAATGCAGGTCTTTGGTTCCTTTCCTATGTGCAACCCAAACACAGTTATTGGGGTCTAGAATGTGTTCTTTGTACCCTTGCTGCCCACAGTGAGGCCTGAGGAATGCCTGTATTGGTACCCTTGGGTTTTTTCTTAAATATAAAATATCAGCCCCATTCTAGATCCACTAATCCAGAATCTGTATTGTAATCAAGTCCCCAGGTGATTTCCAGTCACATTAAGATTTCAGAAGTGCTTCTACTGTAGATCAGTAGCATTCAAACATTTTAGATTGATCAGTTCCATCTGTAAAAAAGATTGAGTATATATATACCTTTAATATTTATATATTTGAATTATATGTATGTTTTTCATCAATATTAAACATCAGTAAGTCTTCCTATAAGCAATGCATATTTGAGTCTTGTTTTTTAATTCAACTTTGAAGCTTCTAACATTTTTTTTTTTTTTTAGTGATTGCCCTAGAATTTGTGATATATATTTAGAGCTAATAAATTTCAAAGGACACTATTCCACATCATGGGTAGGGCAAGGACTTACTTGATAATGACAGAATATTTCCAATTCTTCTTTCCATCGCTTAAAACAATGCTGTCATTTATTTCAATTATCCATAAGCTACAATTACTGAATATATTATTGGTATGACTATTTTGAACATGTTGTTATTTGTTAGGTCAATTAAGATCTAAAAATAAAAGATTTTATTTTGTCTTCATTTATTTCTTCTCTAATACTCTTCCTTCCTTTCAGATATATGTGAGTTTCTGACCTATACAGTTCTCCTTCTCGCTGTAGAACTTTTTTACATTCTTTGTGAAGCAGGTCTTGGTAACAAATTCCCTCCATTTTTGTTTGTTTAAGAAAGTCTAGTCTTTATTTCTCCTTCCTTTTGAAGTATAATTTTGCTGGATACAGAATTTGAGATTGGTGATTTTTTTCTTTCAACATTTTATTCCACTACATTCTCTTTGTGCTTGAACTGTTTGTAATTTTTACTCATATTCCTCTGTAGGTAAGGTGTTTCATTTTGTGTGTTTTTCTCTCTGGCTTCTTTCAAGATTTCCTTTGTGTCTTTGATTTTCCAGTTTGAATGTGATGTTCCTATGTGAATTTTGTTGTTGTTGTTGTTGATATTTATCTTGCTTTATGGTTCCAACTGTAGGCTTCTGTTCCTAAGCACTGGCACCTCTGTAATTCTCTGTATCCACTTGTCTCTCCAGATTGAGGCAGTGATTTACTCTGTGACTTCAATTCTCTGATAGGTTTAAGAAAATTGGTTGATTTTTGGTTTGTTCTGATTTTTCTTATTGTGAAGATGGCAGTGACATTCAGGTCTTTACATGTCAGATCAGAAACTAGAAGTCAAAGTCTTCTCTGTATTTTTAAATTAAAAAAAATACATTTTTATTGATGTTTAAAGGTTTTCTTCTCACATTTACATATATTGTCATCCGCATAGCTTTGGGGTGAACACAGCACACCTTGTAGATCACTGTTAATGACCAGGTATTCTTTTCTAGTTTCGTGCTATTGTGGCCAGAAAAGATGTTTGAAATAATTCTTATCCTCTTAAATTTGTTAAGGCTTGTTTTGTGTCATAGTAGGTGATCTATTCTAAAGAATATTCCATGTGAACTTGAAAAGAATGTGTATTCTGGGTTTTTTGGACATAATATCCTGAAAGTACAATTAAGTCTAACAGTTCTACTGTTTCAGTTAAGATCTCTGTTACCTTACTGATTTCCTGTCTGGAAGATCTGTCCATTGATGTCAGTGGGGTGGTAAATTCTCCTACTGTTATTTTGTTCACTTCAATTTCTCCCTTTATGTCTGGTAGTAATTGTTTTAGGTATTTAGGTGCTCCTACATTGCATGCATATATGTTAATGAGGGTAATATCCTCTTCTTGTATTGATCCTTCTATCATTGTATAGTATCCTTCTTTATTGCTTTTGTTGAGATACCCCTCATCCAAGGTAAGAAGCAGCGGATGCGCTTTGCTGGAGCAGCCGTGAAGAGATATCCCACGCCCAAGGTAAGAGAAACCCAAGTAAGATGGTAGGCGTTGCAAGAGGGCACCAGAGGGCAAACACACTGAAACCATACTCACAGACAACTAGTCAATCTAATCACACTAGGACCACAGCCTTGTCTAACTCATTGAAACTAAGCCATGCCCGTGGGGCAACCAAACACGGGTGGGTCATGGTGGACAGATCTGACAGAATGTGGTCCACTGGAGAAGGGAATGGCAAACCACTTCAGTATTCTTGCCTTGAGAACCCCATGAACAGTATGAAAAGGCAAAATGATAGGATACTGAAAGAGGAACTCCCCAGGTCAGTAGGTGCCCAATATGCTACTGGAGATCAGTGGAGAAATAACTCCAGAAAGAATGAAGGGATAGAGCCAAAGCAAAAAGAATACCCAGCTGTGGATGTGACTGGTGATAGAAGCAAGGTCTGATGCTGTAAAGAGCAATATTGCATAGGAACCTGGAATGTCAGGTCCATGAATCGAGGCAAATTGGAAGTGGTCAAACAGGAGACAGCAAGCGTGAATGTCGACATTTTAGGAATCAGCAAATTCAAATGGACTGGAATGGGTGAATTTAACTCAGATGGCCATTATATCTACTACTGCAGGCAGGAATCCCTCAGAAGAAATGGAGTAGCCATCATGGTCAACAAAAGAGTCCGAAATGCAGTACTTGGATGCAATCTCAAAAACGACAGAATGATCTCTGTTCGTTTCCAAGGCAAACCGTTCAATATCACAGTAATCCAAGTCTATGCCCCAACCAGTAATGCTGAAGAAGCTGAAGTTGAACAGTTCTATGAAGACCTACAAGACCTTTTAGAACTAACACCCAAAAAAGATGTCCTTTTCATAATAGGGGACTGGAATGCAAAAGTAGGAAGTCAAGAAACACCTGGAGTAAGAGGCAAATTTGGCCTTAGAACACAGAATGAAGCAGGGCAAAGACTAATAGAGTTTTGCCAAGAAAATGCACTGGTCATAGCAAACACCCTCTTTCAACAACACGAGAGAAGACTCTACACATGGACATCACTAGATGGTCAACACCGAAATCAGATTGATTATGTTCTTTGCAGCCAAAGATGGAGAAGCTCTATACAGTCAACAAAAACAAGACTGGGGCTGACTGTGGCTCAGATCATGAACTCCTTATTACCAAATTCAGACTTAAATTGAAGAAAGTAGGGAAAACCACTAGACCATTCAGGTATGACCTAAATCAAATCCCTTATGATTATACAGTGGAAGTGAGAAATAGATTTAAGGGCCTAGATCTGATAGATAGAGTGCCTGATGAACTATGGAATGAGGTTCGTGACACTGTACAGGAGACAGGGATCAAGACCATCCCCATGGAAAAGAAATGCAGAAAAGCAAAATGGCTGTCTGGGGAGGCCTTACAAATAGCTATGAAAAGAAGAGAAGTGAAAAGCAGAGGAGAAAAGGAAAGATATAAACATCTGAATGCAGAGTTCCAAAGAATGGCAAGAAGAGATAAGAAAGCCTTCCTCAGTGATCAATGCAAAGAAATAGAGGAAAACAACAGAAGGGGAAAGACTAGAGATCTCTTCAAGAAAATTAGAGATACCAAGGGAACATTTCATGCAAAGATGGGCTCGATAAAGGACAGAAATGGTATGGACCTAACAGAAGCAGAAGATATTAAGAAGAGGTGGCAAGAATACACAGAAGAACTGTACAAAAAAGATCTTCACAACCCAGATAATGACGATAGTGTGATCACTGACCTAGAGCCAGACATCCTGGAATGTGAAGTCAAGTGGGCCTTAGAAAGCATCACTACGAACAAAGCTAGTGGAGGTGATGGAATTCCAGCTGAGCTATTTCAAATCCTGAAAGATGATGCTGTGAAAGTTCTGCACTCAATATGCCAGCAAATTTGGAAAACTCAACAGTGGCCACAGGACTGGAAATGGTCAGTTTTCATTCCAATCCCAAAGAAAGGCAATGCTAAAGAATGCTCAAACTACTGCACAATTGCACTCATCTCACACGCTAGTAAAGTAATGCTCAAAATTCTCCAAGCCAGGCTTAAGCAATACGTGAACTATGAACTTCCTGATGTTCAAGCTGGTTTTAGAAAAGGCAGAGGAACCAGAGATCAAATTGCCAACATCCACTGGATCATGGAAAAAGGAAGAGAGTTCCAGAAAAACATCTATTTCTGCTTTATTGAGTATGCCAAAGCCTTTGACCGTGTGGATCACAATAAACTGTGGAAAATTCTGAAAGAGATGAGAATACCAGACCACCTGATCTGCCTCTTAAGAAACCTATATGCAGGTCAGGAAGCAACAGTTAGACCTGGACACGGAACAGCAGACTGGTTCCAAATAGGAAAAGGAGTACGTCAAGGCTGTATATTGTCACCTTGTTTATTTAACTTATATGCAGAGTACATCATGAGAAATGCTGGACTGGAAGAAACACAAGCTGGAATCAAGATTGCCGGGAGAAATATCAATAACCTCAGATATGCAGATGACACCACCCTTATGGCAGAAAGTGAAGAGGAACTAAAAGTCTCTTGATGAAAGTGAAAGTGGAGAGTGAAAAAGTTGGCTTAAAGCTCAACATTCAGAAAACGAAGATCATGGCATCCGGTTCCATCACTTCATGGGAAATAGATGGGGAAACAGTGGAAACAGTGTCAGACTTTATTTTTGGGGGGCTCCAAAATCACTGCAGATGGTGACTGCAGCCATGAAATTAAAAGATGCTTACTCCTTGGAAGGAAAGTTATGACCAACCTAGACAGCATATTGAGAAGCAGATACATTACTTTGCCAACAAAGGTCCGTCTAGGCAAGGCTATGGTTTTTCCTGTGGTCACATATGGATGTGAGAATTGGACTGTGAAGAAGGCTTAGAGCTGAAGAATTGATGCTTTTGAACTGTGGTGTTGGAGAAGACTCTTGAGAGTCCCTTGGACTGCAAGGAGATCCAACCAGTCCATTCTGAAGGAGATCAGCCCTGGGTTTTCTTTGGAGGGAATGATGCTGAAGCTGAAACTCCAGTACTTTGGCCACCTCATGCGAAAAGCTGACTCATTGGAAAAGACTCTGATGCTGGGAGGGATTGAGGGCAGGAGGAGAAGGGGACGACAGAGGATGAGATGGCTGGATGGCATCACTGACTCGATGTACTTGAGTCTGGGTGAACTCCAGGAGTTTGTGATGGACAGTGAGGCCTGGCGTGCTGCGATTCATGGGGTGGCAAAGAGTCAGACACGAGTGAGTGACCGAACTGAACTGAACTATCTGATAGGAGTATTGCTATCCCTGCTTTCTTGTCATTTTTGTTTGCATTAAATATATGTTTCCATGCTCTCACTTTCAATCTATGTGTGTCCTTAGCCCTAAAGTGTGCTTCTTATAAGCAGCATATTGTAGACTTTTTTTTTTAATCCAATCTGACACTCTGTGTTTTTGGATTGCTGCATTTAGTCCATTGAGATTTAAGATAATTATTGATATATATGTATTTGTTGCCATTTTTAAACTTTGTTATCTGGTTTATTTTGCTTTTCTACTCTGTTCCTTTCTTTTTGTTTTTCCTTTTGTGGTTTGATGGCTTTCTTTTGTATTATACTGTGTTCTCTTCTTTTTGGTGTTTGTGAATCTATTGTATGTTTTTAGTTTGTGGTTACCCTATTTTTCAAATATGTTAACCCATTACTGTATCTATTTGCTTTAGACTGGTAGTCATATAAGCTTAAACACATTCTTAAAAAAAAAAACAAAAACTATACTGCCTTACTCTCCTCCCCCTCATTTTGTGATTTTGATATCCTCTTTTACATCTTTATATTTGTCCTTTTGTTGTTCATTGTAGTTATAATCACTTTCACAAAATTTTTAAAATTTAAAAAACATCTGTGCAATGGCTTATTTAAGTGATTTATTTTGCAGTTGTTATTTTTTCTTTCCTGCAGATTCTTGTTTCTTTTCTGTTTAGAGAATATCTTTCAATATTTCTCTTAAGATAGGTTTGGTATTTCTCTATTCTTTTAGTTTTTGTGTGTCTGAGAAATCCTTTATCCCTCCTTCTATTCTAAGCAATAATCTTGCTGGGTATCTTATGCTGCAGGCTTTTTCCTTTCAGGTCTTTGAATATATCTTGCTACTTTCTTCTGATCAGGCATTTTTAACTTGACTTCACACTAGAGAATTCTGAGAAGTTGAAAGGAAAGAGGGAAAAAAGAACAGTAGTAAATCCTTCTTGTTACAGTTATAAAATTATAACATAAGATAGAGGTGCATTACAAGTTATTAAGAAAAGGATACATTATTCAAAACTACTGCTGGAACAGTTGGCAAGCTGGAAAAAAATAGCTTCTCACCAGAAAACACATACCAAATTAATTCTTAATGAATTAAAGATTCAAATGTCAAAATAAATAATAAGTAAAAAGCTTAAAGAAAAGAAACAAACAAAAAACGCTTCCCCCTTCCCCCCACCCCAAACAAGGATAAAAACAAATGCCCACGTCCTACTCAAGACCAATTAAATCAAGCTCTCTGGGAGAGAATTTTTTGTTTCAAAATCTCCCTAGATGATTCTAGCATGTAGCCAAGGTCTAGAAGATCTGTTCTTGCAGATCTAGAACTTAGAATATACACCAGAGGCAATTTTCTGCTTCTAGTGGTTTAGCATGGGGCTATCTATGACACCACAGGAAAATACTAAGACAGAGCAGAACAAGCTGTTCTCTTTCTGTGCTAGGCTTGCGTTCTTTGTGACTATGTCTCCTATAACCACAGCTCAAGGGAGGTCGTGTGGTAAGCAGAATTCTAAGATGGCCCTTCGATCCTGGTCCCACGAAGTTCATGCCTTGTATAATCTTCTTTCCTAGAGAATGGGTGAACTTGTGAGTTGTTCCTACCCAAGAGAGTATAGCAGACTTAATTAAGATCCTATTCAGTTGATTTTGAGTTAATCCAAAGGAAGATTATTCTGAATGGGCATGACTTAATCAGGCAAGATCCCTTAAAACAGGGACTGGACACTACCTGAAGTGAGAGGAGCTCCTTGCTGCTTTGATGGAGTTCCCTAGTCAACCTTGTGGATGAGAGCACTCCCTGGTCAATATCTTGCATGTAGCTTAGTGAGACCCTGAACAGAGGATCCAGCTAAGCTATGTCCAGGATCCTGACCCATGGAAATTGGGAGATAATGTGTATTGCTTTAAGCTCCTCAGTTTGTGATATTTGGTTACACAGGGACAGGAAAATAATATAAGTAGTTTGGCTTAATGGAGAACAAATTTTGTAGTCAGATACATTTGGGCTCAATTCGTAACTCTGCTACTAGAGGTGTCCCTTCTGATGCATTCTGTAGGATTACTGGAGCTTCCGTTTTCTCGTGGGCAGAACAGAAAAAAATAATTCCTGCCTTGCACACACAAGAAGGGGATTGTGAGAAATTCAGATATATGAATGCATGCGTGGTTACTCACTTCAGTCATGTCCGACTGTGTGACCCTAGGATTACAACCCACTAGGCTCCTCTGTCCATGGGATCCTGCGGGCAAGAATACTGGAGTGGGTTGCAAGCCCCCCTCTAAGGGATCTCCCCAACCCAGGGATCGAACTCATGTCTCTTATGTCTTTTGCAGGTGGGTTCTTTACCACTAACGCCACCTGGGAAGCCCAGATAAATGCATCAGTCAGTGCAGTTCAGTCGCTCAGTCGTGTCCGACTCTTTGCGACCCCATGAACCACAGCATGCCAGGCCTCTCTGTCCATTACCAACTCTCAGAGTCCACCCAAACCCATGTCCATTGAATCAGTGATGCCATCCAACCATCTCATCCTCTGGCATCCTCTTCTCCTCCTGCCTTCCATCTTTCCCAGCATCAGCGTCTTTTCAAATCAGCTCTTCACATCAGGTGGCCAAAGTATTGGAGTTTCAGCTTCAACATCAGTCCTTCCAATGAAAACCCAGGACTGATTTCCTTTAGGATGGACTGGTTGGATCTCCTTGCAGTCCAAGGGACTCTCAAGAGTCTTCTCCAACACCACAGTTCAAAAGCATCAATTCTTCTGTGCTCAGCTTTCTTTATATTCCAACTCTCACATCCACACACGACCACTGGAAAAACTGTAGCCTTGGCTAAGATGGACCTTTGTTGACAAAGTAATGTCACTGCTTTTTAATACAGTGTCTAGGTTGGTCATAACTTTCCTTCCAAGGAGTAAGCATCTTTTAATTTCATGGCTGCAATCACCATCTGCAGTGATTTTGGAGCCCAGAAAAATAAAGTCAGCCACTGTTTCCACCTCTATTTGCAATGAAATGATGGGACCAGATGCCATGATCTTAGTTTTCTTACTGTTGAGCTTTAAGCCAACTTTTCCACTCTCCTCTTTCACTTTCATCAAGAAGCTCTTTAGTTCTTCTTCACTTTCTGCCATAAGGGTGGTGTCATCTGCATATCTGTGGTTATTGATATTTCTCCTGGCAATCTTGATTCCAGCTTGTGCTTCCTCCAGCCCAGCATTTCTCATGATGTACTCTGCATATAAGTTAAATAAGCAAGGTGACAATATACAACCTTGATGTACTCCTTTTCCTATTTGGAACCAGTCTGTTGTTCCATGTCCAGGTCTAACTGTTGCTTTCTGACCTGCATACAGATTTCTCAAGAGGCAGGTCAGGTGGTCTGGTATTCCCAGCTCTTTAAGAATTTTCCACAGTTTATTGCATAAAGTCTTGCTAATCGAGATGCTCAATGTAGGAAGTTCTTGATAGCTGGAAGTTGTTACTCTTACCGTCAGCATAGTTATTAGTGTCAAATGTATGAGACCAGTGGTATTTCTGAATATGCCTTTGACATGGAAATTTTCACTTTGTCTATCTTGTTTCCAAAGAGATGGTTCAGCTCTTCTTTACCCCCTTAAGAGTGGGATGATCTCATGCAAAGAAAGCTCTCCTGAGAAGGAGTTTTGGTAACCTTTCACCAGCCAGTATTCTAGTATTCTGAACAAGCAGGCCTTACTGGGGTGGAGATGGCAGGGAGGTTTTTAGATGACCAGTGTGGATCTCTTTTGCTTACAATGGAAAGTCATTCATTCACATTTGTTTTTTAGTATAAACAGAAAGTGGTTATCACTTTTCAGATTACAACCTGACAGAGGTTTGGAGTTTTAGCCGTTAGAATAATATCTATCTAGCAATTTATAGCACACAAGCTGCTTTCCATAAACATAATTTCATTTCATCCTCACCACAGTGCTGTGAAGTAGGCATTATTTTCTTAACTTTGCAAGTAAAGGAATGAAAGTTCAGAGAGTGTAAATAACTTACCCAAAGTCCCAAAACTAAGGAGGGGCAGAAAGGAAAATTATTTTCAGGTCTGTACCTCCAGTGTGCTGTGTTTTCCACTCCATCAGATGGCTTGGCTTTCTAAGTTTATGAACTAATTTCCTTTTTCTCCCTGAGATAACTAGCCCATTTGGGTCTATGCCTCTGAGGGGCTTAACACCAGCATTACTCCTATGTCTTTCAAACTAAAGAGGTAGTTAAAACTATTACCAGTCCATTAAACTGGCCACCTGGTCAGCAGGTTGCTTGGATCACATCTCACTTCAGATCGTGGAAACAGATGAGCCATCAGCATGAAGATTTTGGTATTTTTTTAATTATCCAGATTTGTTATTGATACTCTCGATCTTTCTTAGTTGTGGGTGAGTATGAGTGTGTCTGAATGAGTGTGTAAATGTGCATCTGTTTCCTTTAAGAGGAAGGCAAGTTTTCTGAAAGACACGAGAAACAGAGTAAGGAAATTTGCTAATTTACTATTGAGGAATTTAAAGACTTGAATAAAAATAAGTAGAGTATGGGGCTCTGAGGTTAAAAGACAGTCCACAAAGGACTAGGCAATGACTAAATACACTCACTGAGATAAAACATGGCACCTTTCGTAGTGCTCTGTCTTGCTAAAGACATTTTTACACATCTTCACGGTACTGTATATCCATTTAATTTCCATTTCTCTCCCTTGTTTGCTATAACTTTTTCAGGATTTTTCTCCCCTGCTGTTTTCATGACAGGCTTGACAATCATTTTGCTTTGCTGCTGACAATGAGCGTGCTAAAAGGCACTTTCTCTGCATCTGCTCTCCACACAAATGGCCAATGTGATCTTACCACTGGGGACGTTAATGCAGTTCTCCGGAAACACAGTGGGCCAGGGAAGACTGGTGAGGCGGAACGCTTGAGTGCTTCAGTTAACTTGCACTGAACTTGCTTAGAAGAGGTAAGCGGGCTTCCTCAAGTCTCCCCAACACAAGGGATTTCAGAGCCTTGGCTCTGTCTGCACTCTGCTCATCAGTTCCCTTCCTCCGAACACTCTTTTTAGGAGAAGATTTAGAACTTTGTTCCCAATAGGCATAACGTTTCCTTTAAGCAAGAATGCCTTTTAGAGGTCCATTGTACAATGTCATACCTATAATGAATAACACCGTACTGTACACTTAATGTTTTAAGAGGGTGGATCTTAAGTTCTGTTATAAAATAAAATTTACCCTTGGCCTCTTTTCTGTTTTCTATGATTTCAGTGCAAAATACTCAACTTTGCTGTAACAATTTCACATCGTTTATTTATTTCTCACCAAAATTAACACTTTTCTTTCTGATTATCCTTGATGAAGAAATCACAGTGCATGACCACTGGGACTCAAGACCTCATGCGTGAGAAAAACATGGATCACAAAAAGATCCATGTACCATGTATTCATATGTTGCAATAAAGGGAACTGGAGGTTTATACATAATTAGGTTGTTTGGTCAGTTACAAAGAACATTCAGAATTTGGTAAAATGTTATAATTTCTTTATGATTCAGACATTTCTAACAGATTTCTATACCTCTATAACTAGTTTAAGTAAAATCATTGTTGAAATGCACCTCACTACAATATTTAGTTATTATTTACAATTGTATAATATTTGAGATTTGTAAAGATTCTAAATAAAGGTGTGCTACTTTGAATAGAGAGTAAATGAATGAGTTCATGGTTGACTTTATTTTGATGTTTATGTATCTTATGGATGAGAAGTAGGAGAGAACAGAGTGCAGAGCAAAGTACTGGGCGGGCTCAGGCTCCACCAGCTAAGCCACATGGGTCAGGTCCTTGGAGCATCTCTGGCATCAGGTTACTCACTTGTAGAAGGAGAGAGTCAGACGCCATGATAACTTGAGTCCATCAGACTCCAAGACTTCCCTGGTGGTTCAAACAGTAAAGAATTTGTCTGCAATGCAGAAGACCCAGGTTCCATCCCCTGGGTTGGAAGATCCCCGGAGAAGGAAATGGCAACCCATTCCTGTATTATTGCCTGGAGAATCCCAAGGACAAACAAGCCTGGTGGGATCCAGTCTGCCACTGCTGCTGCTGCTGCTAAGTCACTTCAGTCATGTCCGACTCTGTGCGACCCCATAGACGGCAGCTCCCCCGTCCCTGGAATTTTCCAGGCAAGAACACTGGAGTGGGTTGCCATCTTCTTCTCCAAGGGTCCAGTCTATAGGGTTGCAAAGAGTCGGACATGACTGAGCAAGTAGCACAGCTGAGAGTTTGGATTTGGGGGAAGAATTCCTTTGTGGTTCAGTTGGTAAAGAATCTGCCTGCAGTGCAGGAAACCTGGGTTTGATTCCTGGGTTTGGAAGATCCCCTGGAGGAGGGCATGGCAACCCACTCAAGTATTCTTGCCTGGAGAATCCCATGGACAGAGGAGCCTGGCAGGCTACAGTCCATGGGGTCGCAAAAAGTCAGATACGACTGAACGACTTTCACTTTCACTTTGGACCGAGCTTAATGGTGGGTTCTCTACCCTCTGATCCTTCTTGCTTTTCTCTCACCTGCCACCTCTGAGAGGCAGTATCATTAAACACCAGGATCTGGACGGGCTAAAGAGGAGGTTGAATTTATATTTAGAGTCCTTTTCCTCTTCCTGTGCTGCCAGATTGTTTTCATGCTGCAGGTCTTGGGCTCCTTCCTCTGTCCAGCTCCTGAGCTAGGCCTGCTCTCCCGCACCTACTCACACACACCCCCTTCTCACGTGAGCACCGTTTTGGCCCAGGGCCCCTGGAGCAGCTGCTGCCCAGGCGAGCTCTGCTCATGCCCTAAGCTGACACATGACAACTTCTATTAGGCTGAGGTCCTCCATGGGAAGCCAATGGGCCCTACCAGCCAGTCTCCCTTCTGTTTCTCCATCTGCTGGCTCCCAGGGAGGTGGTGGCAGGGCTTAGGTTAAGAGTGCATCTGAAGCGAGGACACGGCTGAGAGCTGGAGTGCTTGCATTCTCCCTCTTTGTCACCTGCTGCCTGGCAGGGGCGGAACCTGTTCCTTAGGAGGAGATGGGGTGACTCAGGCTAGCCCAGTCCCTGCTGAGGGTGTCCAGTCTGCCTCCTACCACTCCTGCCAGGAGTCTCATGTGGAAATCAGATTTTCGGGCTGGGTTAAACATGACCAGGTGTTTCACAGAAGGCAGTGCCAGAGGATTCTTGGTGTATCCTTTGCACTTGTTTGAATGTTGTGGCTTTTAATATTTGTTAGGATTCTGAAGTGTGTGTGTGCGTGTGGCAGTTCTTTTCCCAGGGTCTCCGAGTATATTCCTAGACACCAGATAGGAAGAGCAACAACATGTGTAGGGTGGGGCTGGAGCAGGCTGGGTAAGGATGGGGCCTGGAGGTCCTGAGAGGGGCCAGGCCATGTGTTCTGCTGGTTAGTGCATTGGGCTGGCAAGGGGGGAGGCTGCTGTGCTGGGACCCCCTTTCTCAGCCAGAGGTCCCACTGACTCCTAGATGCTACAGCTTGAAGGGAGGGGTCTCAGACATGATGTGACTCAACTTTTTCATTTTATGAAGATGGAAAGGAGGCCCAGAGAGAGGCAGTGGCCTATGAAAGGCACATCTAGTTGGTAGTAGGAGCCGAACCACCAATAATCTAGTCTGTGTGTATGTGGCTCTTACCTATTTGTCACAATCTTGGTGTCCAGGAATAATCCTTCTTTTAAAAAAAAAGAACTGTTTTAAAACGCTTTGCTGGGCTGACTCCAGACAGTCCTGGTTAAACTACTTCAGGCATGTGTCCACCAGGTCTCCCTCTACCTGCACCCAGAAACTCATCAGAGCCTCTGTGAAGCTTTGAGCTGGTGCTTTCAGTGAATTCAATTCATTGATCCAATGAATGAGCCATCCCAGGCCTTCTGCAACCCTGCTCTGTGCTTACATGATGCTTCCACCAAGAAAGACCTGAAAATCTCTTATGGGATTTTGTCCCCATTTTCCCTGGTTTGTCCTTATCCTTTTCCCTCCTTAAAGTCTACCGGTTTAGATAATGAATTGTATGATCTCTTTGCTTAGAATCTTCTATCTTTGTAGAATGCTTCCTCTTCAAACACAAATATTCTCAGGTCAAAGAGCTGCCACTAAAAATGCCAACTCAAAGCTTCACAGAGGCTCTGATGAGTTTGGGGTGCATGTAGAGTGAGACCTGGTGGACACATGGTTGAAATAGGTTAACCAGGACTGATGTCAGCCCAGAAAAGAGTTTCAAAACAGTTTTTTTTTTTTTTAAAGAAAGTTTATTTATTTATTTAATTTTTTTGACTGTATTGGGACTTTGTTGCTGTGCTAGGGCTTTCTCTAGATGCCCTGTGCAGGCTTCTCATTGCGGTGGCTTCTTTTGTTGCAGAGCATGGGCTCTAGGGTTCAGGGTTGGTAGTTATGGCATGTGGGCTTAGTTGTTTCATGGCATGTGAGATATTCCTGGAGCAGGGATCAAACTCATGTTCCCGGCACTGACAGGTGGATCCTTAACTACTGGACCAACAGGGAAGCCCTCAAAAGTGATTCTTCATAATTAATATTCCTCTTGTGAAAAATGAAAAACTGTACTGTGTGATCTCTGAGGCTCCTGACAGCTCAACACTCTGCATGTATAAGTTAATTTCAGAAGCATCCTCCTCCTCCATATTTGCCCTCTTCATTGGCTTCTGCACTTTTGTGACTAAGACCACATCCAACAGCACCTTAGGGACTGGAGAGTCCAGATGTCTCACTCGAGAGATAGTAGCTTCACAGCCAAGAGTACAGATGCCTGTCCTTCCACTTCCTTCTGATTCTCAAGCCACAGTCTCTAAGCACTGGGTTTAAGGAGGACCCGAGGACCGGTGGAGGTGCTGGACTCCCATTTTCAAGCAGGAAACTCCTGAGATTTTACCTCTCTTGTCAATCTGTATGGCAAGAAAAATTGGGGACTTCCCAAAAGCAAGGGCATGGGCTGTGGGAGGGAACTCCTGACTTCCCTGCAGTAATTTGTTTCCTAGTGATGCTACTCCAGAATGTGGGGTGCTGAAGCGATCCTCATCTCTTAGGCCCTTAGACTGGTTTGACGCCTAATCTTGGGAAAGCTATGAGAAACCTAGACAGCAATTAAAAATCAGAGACACTACTTTGCTGACAAAAGTCCATATAGTCAAAGCTATGGTTTTTCCAGTAGTCTTGTACAGGTGTGAAAGTTGGAGTATAAAGAAGGCCAAGCTTTTGGAGAACTGATGCTTTCGAACTGTGGTGTTGGAGAAGACTCTTGAGAGTCCCTTGGACAGCTAGGAGATCAAGCCAGTCAATCCTAAAGGAAATCAACCCTGAATACTCATTGGAAGGACTGATGCTAGACCTGAAGCTCCAAAACTTTGGCCACCTGATGCAAAGAGCTTACTCATTGGAAAAGACCTTGATGCTGGCCAAGATTGAAGGCAAAAGGAAAAGTGGTGGCAGAGCCCACCATGTCGCAGAGGGTTGGACACGACTTAGCAACTGAACAGCAATAACAATAATAACTTGGAAGAACACAGACTCCTTGGGGGAGCTTGTTCTTAAAGATCTACGTTTGTGCTCAATCATATCTAACTCTTTGGGACCCAATGGACTGTAGCCCACCAGATTCCTCTGTGCATGGAATTTTCCAGGGAAGAATACTGGAGTGGGTTACCAGTTCCTTCTCCAGGGGATCTTTCTGACCCAGGGATGAGGAACCTGCATCACCTGAGTTGCAGGCAGATTCTTTGCTGAGGAGCCATCAGGGAAGCCCCATTCTTAAAGACATCTGATGCATAAGCCACAGCTTTGTTATTCCACACTGGTATGAGTTGCTTCCAGCTGTACTGAGAGCCATGGGATATCTTATGAACCTCACTGAGAGGCAGTTGAGAGGGTCAGCCTGCCTGGATCTAAATCCTAACCCGAATCCAAACCCTAGTTTAGTCAGTCTAGCTGTGTCACTTTAGCAATTTCTTAATCTCCCACAGCCTCAGTTTTCTCATTTGTGAAAAGGTAGGGGAAATAAATGGAGAAGGCAATGGCACCCCACTCCAGTACTCTTGCCTGGAAAATCCCAAGGATGGAGGAGCCTGGTACTACAGTCCATGGGGTCGCTGTGAGTCAGACACGACTGAGTGACTTCACTTTCACTTTTCACTTTCATGCATGGAGAAGGAAATGGCAACCCACTCCAGTGTTCTTGCCTTGAGAATCCCAGGGATAGGGGAGCCTGGTGGGCTGCCATCTA
Organism: Bubalus kerabau; assembly: GCF_029407905.1. Lineage (NCBI taxonomy): Eukaryota > Metazoa > Chordata > Mammalia > Artiodactyla > Bovidae > Bubalus > Bubalus kerabau. The sequence goes on from NC_073626.1 coordinate 159,030,055, forward strand.
TGGGGTCTCACAGAGTTGGACACGACTGAAGCAACTTAGCAGCAGCAGCAGCAGCAGCAGGGGAAATAAAAAAGAGCTATCCTCCTATGGCTTTTTTGAGGATTAAGGGAGAGAATCCTTGTCACAAGCAGAATATAGTGCCTACAGGGGACAGGGATTTTGTAATCGTAGTGAACACACTGGAGTCCTGGTATTTAAAGTTCTTTGATCCACAGAAAGGGGCCCATGGCTTAACAGATGAGGCATAAACCCATCCGCTGTCCCTGCAGGCAGGGTTGGGGAGTTGAGTCAGCGTGGCAGGAGGAAAGAGATTTCTGCAGTCAGTCCTGGGACTGTTCCTCTCATCAATGAGTCATTCTAGTGGGGTTCAGTGGTCCTGGTTTAAAAGGAGAGCAAGTGCCTGAGCCTCAGACAAACTTGGCATTGGTGGGTGGTTCTCAGGCTCCTCTTTCAAAGCCAAGGGAGAAAGATTGAAGGAGGCTGTGAGAGGCTATCAAATTCTTGCTATTCAGATGTGTTATGGCAGTGAGTAAAATATGTGGGTCATTTATGAACTTCATTCCATCCTCACAGAGCTGATCCTCTCTAGCCAGACTGTGCACAGTTCAGAAAGAATGTGACAAAAGATCTATGTTTGTGCTCAATCATATCTAACTCTTTGGGACCCAATGGACTGTAGCCCACCAGATTCCTCTGTGCATGGAATTTTCCAGGGAAGAATACTGGAGTGGGTTACCAGTTCCTTCTCCAGGGGATCTTTCTGACCCAGGGACACTTCCCACACCTAGGAGCCTCCTAGGTCAAGAGGAAGACAAGAGAGAAGTGGTAGGTGAGGCTACTGGTCTACCTGTCCCAGCTTTAAGTGGCCTGACTGCATTTTCCTCCAGCCCTTGGTGTGGGACAGGAGGCCGGGGGTCAGAACTGATTCCTTCAACTGGGATGAGGGGACGAGGTCCTGAGTCCCAACTACCTCTGGGGTCTCAATCTTCTCACCCCTTGTGTTTCCCTGATGCATACATAGTCTAATGAAGTCTGGTTCCTTAAACAGAAACTTTAGTCCACACAGGGTATCAGAAGGATAACTGCCCACAAACTGGAATAAAGGAAGTCATCTCTGGTGGCCCTTGCACATTAAACCTTAAAGGATTCTGATGATGCCTTCTTTCAAAGAAAGGATTCACTTCAGCCTAAACTAACCAAAGACACCATGTGGGTGCATGTGTGCTAAGTTGCTTCAGTCATGTCTGACTCTGAAACCCTATGGACTGTAGCCCACCAGGCTCCTCTGTCCATGGGGATACTCCAGGCAAGAGTACTGGAGTAGGTTGCCATGTCCTCCTCCAGGGGATCTTCCCAACCCAGGAATTGAACCCATGTCTCATATCTCCTGCATTGGCAGGCAGGTTCTTTACCCCTAGCTCTACCTGGGAAGTCCCAAGGTACCATGAAGCAAGTCTTTAAGAGTGTTTCAAGACTTAGTGTGAAACAGACTGGGCTTCATCTTGATTCTGACTTTCCAGCTGTGGACACAGAGCTTGAGTCAATGACCTTCACAGAGGTCTGCTGGGAGATGTCAATGAGGTGATGTGCTAGCTCCTAAGCACAGTGTCACTTTCAGTTCCAAATATACTCTCCCCGCCCTCTGTCTTCTTAACTTTTTGTAGTTTTCTCTGTCTTTTTAAGGACTTTTCTGGACTGAGAGTCCACGGTGATAAAGAACCACAGGACAAGGCAGTAGAATAATGAGTCACATGGGAATCATCAGCCAAAGACTATGTCCTCATGTCTGAAGTAAACACCAGTGATCTGCCTGGTTAGAGGGAAGTCATCTCACCCAAGCACCCGAGGGGGTGGGTTCTTCACATTCAAGTTACATGAAGGTTATTAGGTAAACCTGGAAAAGCTATCCTCTGGTCCCAAATGACCAGACACAGAAAAAAGGAACAAGGCTTCAGATGAAGATACAGATGAAGGATGGACTCCAGGAAGCTCTCCCTCCAGGGGCAAGGATGAAGTATTGGCATGAATGAGATTAGAAGAGGTGGTGTCTTCCCCACAAAGGCTATCGCAGCAGGAGGTTCATGTGCAAGGGCTGAGAAAAGGCTTTTCCATCAGGAGGTGTGGCATGGTTGACTTTCATAGGCACTCAGTCACCTGAGGAGTCTGTCAACCACTCTTGAGTGGCACTAAGTTGTGGCCCTTGTCAATTGGGAAACCATCCTAACCTGTTTACTTTGCAGATAGAAAGAGGTCCCAGATGCCTCATGCCTGAAAATGGCAGAGGTTGAACTTGCTGGGATGCACGTCCCCTGACTTTTAACCTCGTGGTATAGGGGAGGCAGCTTCTAAGGTGGCTCCCAAGGGTTTCTATGTCCTGTAATTCTTTTGTCTTGAGTGTGGAATTATGAACTTGCTTCTAGTGAATAGAATGTAGCAGAACCAGTGGAATGTCACTTCTAAGGTTAGGATGCAGGAGAACTGAGGTTTCTCTTTTGGATATTTTCTCTTCTCTCCTTTCTTCTGTCCTCCCTCCCCCTCTCTCTCTTTCTCTTTTCCTTTCTCCCTCTCTCTCTCTCTTCCACCAGGCATTCAGTAAAGGTGTGTTGATACACATAGGAATTGTTCCATCCCAAACTGGGATTTTGGTGTGTGCTAGTGTGTTCAGTCACGTCTGATTCTTTGTGCCTTCATAAACTGTAGCCCACCAGGTTCCTCCGTCTGTGAGATTTCCCCAGCAAGAATACTGGAGTGGGTTGCCATATCCTCCTCCAGGGGATCTTCTTGACCCAGGAATCGAACTTGAGTCTTCTGCATCACCTGCATTGCAAGCACATTCTTTACCTGCTGAGCCATTGGGTCCAGAAACTGGTATGAGAGAGAAAAAATGATGCAGGGCTAGATTCTATCTGTATTAGGGGTGGCTAGACCTAGATGCTTAGTCAGCAATGAAATTCTCTGGATCTGATCTATGGACATCAACAGTCACTTGCACACAAATGCCTTCAGTTTCCCCACTGTCTCCAATTTTGTGAAGTCATCCAGCATCTTAACTGCTGTTCTCATTCGCGGTACCTCAATTGTTTGCTCAGTAACCAGAATAATCCAAGTAGCACATTCTCTGCCTTGCTGAATGAGGGAGAAAGCCTGGGGCCTAGGTTCACCAGCTGGGAGAGCAATAGTTAGTCCTTGGGCTTTGTGTTCACCCTGAATGACAAAGCACCAGCAACTGTGGGCTGCCCCTGAGGCATCTGACCTTTTCATCCCTGGGCGTCTGCGGTCTTAAGAAAAGAATGACATAATGACCCTCTGTTCTTAGTGGACTCTAGGCTAAACTGGGCTAATGGGCAAATTGTAAAAGTCCTGGGGGTGAACAAGGGTCCTACGAAGGTCAACTTGTCCATTCTCCTGCCTCCAGGAAGGGCAGCTAATTATCAACTTAGTAGATCAGTGATGCAATGAAAAGGAGGTGAGTCTTTCTTTTAGGATTACAGAAAGATTCTAGTTTCCCTGGTTAAAAATCTGGTATTTCACCCTCTCAAGGTTAGTTTTTCCTGCTTCTAGTTTTATACAGTGGTTCTCTTTCAGTACATGTCTTCTTGTTTTGTCTGAGGTTCATTTGATTTTGGAGAATAAAGCTTTAATATTCATTAAATAATTGCTTTTAGCCTCTGCCACACATATCCCTTCCTATTTATTTTCTTCTCAAAGATTTTAATTCATAACAGAATTTACCTTACTGAAGTCTGGGCAAAGCATAGAGGTTGGGGAATGTGAAAGTGAAAGTCACTCAGTCACATCTGATTCTTTGCAACCCCATGGATTCTCCAGGCCAGAACACTGGAGTGGGTAGCTGTTCCCTTCTCCAAGGGATCTTCCCAACCCAGGGATTGAACTTGGTCTCCCTCATTGCAGGTGGATTCTTTGCCAGCTGAGCCACTAGGGAAGCCAGGTGATGGAAAATATAGAAGTGAGGAATTGCAGGAGCTTAAAACCAAGGGTCCTCTGGTTTTAAGCATCATGCAGTCTGGATGACTGAATAAGCTCTGGGAAGGTGAGTCATCTAGAGAAGATTACCCAGGTCAGAGCACATCAGAGTCCAATATCTGGACTTTTGCCTTCCTGTCTCATGGTCTTTCCATAGATTTGCGTTTCATAGGCCTGAGTCACTGTACAGGATATGACAGCTTGCTTTTCTGGAGAGAAAAGAGGAAAAAAAAAAAAAAATCCCATCCCCTTCCTACAAAATAAAAGAAAGTGTAAAAGCTCTTTGGGCTCATTAAACAGGCAGTTATAAGGCTTCTTGGACTTCAAATAGCTTTTAACAAATAACATTTTGATGAGTTAAGTGTAAATGAATCAGAAACATATGGATAAAATTTCCTTGAAAATACACAAAGGTTTCAGAACCAGGGAACGTCACCCTCACCCTCAGCCCAGCCCACCCCCTTCAGCTCTAGGCTTGAGTGTTGGGAACTCACCTCCCCTCTATGGGCCCACTGATGGGATTGCTCACCCTCTGGCCACCCAGCATGCTCCCAGCTTCTCCCCTGCCATTCTTCCTCATCTCCTGTGGTTTAGTGGCCAAGTGGCTGGGGTGGGCTGAGGGAGGAAAGGTCAACTGGTGAGAAAGATGAATAGGAAGGGAGGTGTGGAGAGCAGGCATCCCAAGTGCTGAGCAGACAGACCATGTGCTGTGTGTAGGGAAGGACGGTGTTTGTGGCTACAGGCTGGCTTCAGATTTGGGGCTCTTTGGAAAGCTGTTCAAGATGTTTCCTTTTTCCCCTTAAGCAACACAGAATTCTCCTAACCCATGCTCACTGTTTTGTGTTTTCCAGGTTGCCAGGGTTTTCTGGAGCTTGCTCCTCTGTGTTTGCAGGGTCTGGGACTGGCAGAGCTGAATTCCCAAAGAGGAAGCTCTTAAGAATGGAAGTCATGCCTTGGGATTGACTCAGCTTCTCAGGGCACTTTTGCTTGCCTTATATAAAGCACTCTGCTTTCCTAGGCCAGGTAACAGTGGCTCAGAGGAGGTGAACAGACCCCTCTGTGTACCCGGCAGTTCTGGAGCTGAGTAACGTCTGCGTTACCGGGGTGGCCCCGTTCCTGCTCAGCTCCTGCTCTCGTATCTTTGATGGTTGGCGGTTGCACTGGCACAGTCAATGGCGGTGAAAGTAACAGACTGCATTCAGAGGGGATGAATAGTTCCCATAGTTTATTCTTTATGCCCCAGCCTATCTCGGTTTATGTTTCTCCCCCAGGCAAACCTTGAATCAGGATTTGGGTGCAGGAGTTGATTTACTAGGTGATTCCAGGAAGCATGGTAAGGAACAGGAAAAGTGGCAGCAGAAAAGGAGGAAAGTCAGTGTGTTAATGAGCAGGACAACTGGGCTCAGTACTGATGGGGATCGTCTCAGAGGTGCCCACTTCATGAGGAAGGCAGTGTGTTTAAGAACTGTTTATTGACCTCACTAGTTGCCCCTGGGGCATTAACTCCCCAGGACTTTCAACCTGTTCCACATGCAGGCAAATCATGTTCCTGAAGCTGGAAAATGAAAGTGTTAGTTGCTCTTTGCAACCCCGTGGACTATAGCCCACCAGGATCCTCTTTCCATGGAATTCTCCAGGCAAGAATACTGGAGTGGGTTGCCATGCCCTTCTCCAGGGGGTCTTCCTGATCCAGGGATCGAATCTGGGACTCCTGCATTGCAAGCAGATTCTTTACCATCTGAGCCAGTGGGAGAAAGCCCCAGAGCAGAGGTGGTGGTGGCTGAGGTGGGAAGCTATTGGAGTACGTGGTCTCTGCAGATCCTTTAGATATGGAAGGGGAGAAGTGAGCAACATAAGGCAGGTGCCTGCAGTGCATTTGTTTGTGGCTACCACAGAGCTGCAGGTATAAATAAAATGGGTGCAGCATTGTCTGCAAGGCTATTGCTTTGTGGGTCTACCTAAGGGTGGCCCCATGGATCTTCTGCAAAGCAGATTGGGCTCTGAGCTATCCCACCTCTCCTGGCTTGCAGCATGTCCTGTTGGGCACAGTCAACCAAAACCTTGGTTTGGGGTCTTTGTATTTTCCCTCCCAACCTTCCTGGAAACACTGGCTGTTGCTCTGGGAGGTCTGAGGGGGATAAAGAGAGGAAGGTGGATAAGTGCAGTAAATTTGTGACCCTCGTCCCTCTGATGGGGTAAGTAGCATTATGCTCAGGGCTGTAATGAGGCATTCTTCATGTTCAGAGGAGATAGGAAAGGGAAAAGGGATGATAGCTAGAGTGGAAACTGGGACATTGAAAGTTAATATACTTTTAAAAATTTTTATTGAAGTATAGTTACTATACAATATTATATAAGTTACAGGTGTACAATACAATGATTCACAATTTTTAGGTTATACTGCTCTTACGGTTATTACAAAATATTGGCTATATGCCCCATGTTATACAATATATTCCTTTTAAAAGATTTTTTTTGATATGAACTATTTTTAAAGTCTTCATTGAACTTCTTACAATATTGCTGTTATTTTGTGTTTTGGTTTATTGGCTGCACAGTATATGGGATGTGAGAGTTGGTCCATAAAGAAGGTTGAGCTGTGCTGAAGAATTGATGCTTTTGAACTGTGGTGCTGGAGAAGACTCTTGAGAGTCCCTTGGACAGCAAGGAGATCAAACCAGTCAATCCCAAAAGAAATCAACCCTGAATATTCATTGGAAGTGTTAATGCTGAAGCTGAAGCTCCAATACTTTGGCCTCCTAATGGGAAAAACTGACTCCTTAGAAAAGACCCTGATGCTGGGGAAGATTGAAGGCAGGAGGAGAAGGGGATGACAGAGGACAAGATGGTTGGATGGCATCACCAACTCAATGGACATGAGTTTCAGCAAACTCCAGAAGATAGTGGAGGACAGAGGAGCTTGCCATGCTACAGCCCTTGGGATCAAAGAGTTGGACATGGCTTAGTGATTGAACAGCAAAAACATATGGGATCTTAGCTCCCCAGCCAGGGCTGGAACCCTGGGAAAGGTGAAGTCTTAACCATGAGACTGCCAGGGAATTCCCTGTACAATATAGCTTATTTTATATACAATAGTTTGTGCCTCTTAATACTCGACTCTTATCTTGTCCCTTCCCCCTCGCTTTCCCCATGGTTAACCACAAGTTTGTTTGCTATTTCTGTGAGTCTGCTGCTTTTTTGTTATATTCACTCATTTGTTGCATTTTTTAGATTCCACATATAAATCATATCATACAGAATTTGTCTTTCTCTGTCTGACTTATTTCATTTATCATAATGCCCTCCAAGTTCATTCATGTTGCTGCAAGTGGCAACATTTTATTCTTTTTTATGGTTGAATAGTATTCCACTGTGTGTGTGTGTTTGTGTATCCATTATCTCTTCATCTGTTAATGGACACTTAGGGTGCATCCGTATCTTGGTAAACAATGCTTCTGTGAACATTGGGGCTTATATGTCTTTTTGAATTAGTGTTTCTGTTTTTTGTATATGCCCAGGAGTGGAATTGCTAGGTCATACGATAGTTCTACTTTTAGTTTTTTTGCGAAAACTCCATACTGTGAAAGATTACACCTTTGAGGATTTGAAAGCTTATATCTGTTGAGATTTGATGTTTTCAAAGAGAACTTCTTGTCCTACAAGAATAATATTTCTCCATCATGCAACATTGAAGTTGTCCTTTAAGGCTGTCACATTACCTATTCTACCCATTCTTTATTCCTTTAATGCTGCATCATGGTCCTTAGCGCCACCGCCCCCCCTCCCTCCCCCAAACAATAGCTCTCGAAGGTCAAAGGCAGTCTCACCCTTTGGCTGAGCTGGTTGGGCAGATTGGCAGCGGGTCTTAAGGAGGAATTCTGTCAGATGAGGGTGAGGAGCAGGCTTGTGGCTCTGGGACTTGGGACTTTGGGTCAGAGTAGAAAAGAATCTGGAAGGAGATAATCAGGAGTTGGGGGTAGAGAGAAGAGTCATCTCCTCTCTCTCCTTCCCAGATGATTCATGCCTCCATCACTTCCCATCCCTGATCCCTGGGCTCAGAGCCATCACAGAGCCTTTCCTGCTCAGCTTGCTGGAAACAGATGCAAACTGACGGATGTCTCCTTCAGGAACTGTGACCTCTCCACACCCTTCCCAGGGTGGCCACGCCCTTCCAGGCTCGTGGAGAGGACACCACTTCACTGAGCTTCCCTGAAGCAAGTCCATCAAGCCTGAGTACCCCTGGCCACTCCAGAGCCAGGTTTATTTCCCCTCTAACCTCTCACCCTCCATCATCCATCTGCTAGGGCTGCCTCTCCTTTTCCCTGGAAAGCCTCCTGCCTTCCTGAGATCCTCAGCCTCCTTGGTTCCCAGCATCTCAGCTATGCCTGTCCAGTCACCTCTTGCTGGGTGCTTCTTGACTTCCTGGACGTCCTTCCTCTCGTTGTGATGACTTGATTAAGGGGGTGATGCATCCTCTTTAAAGGTTTCTTCAAACATCCAGCACCCACACCCTCTGCCACTCCCAAGCCCTCCCAATCTCAGACCCTTTCCTTGGCCTGGCCTGCCTCTCTGAAGGTGGTGGCCTCCTACGTCTGTAAGTGCACTGTAAATGGCAAAATCTCCGGAAATAAAAGGAACTACGCAATTGGTTTTTACAGAAAAGGAAACAAGACCTTCCGAGAAGCTCACCTGCTCTCTGACGGACACAGGATGAGGCTCTGTCTGGTCATGGTACTGACACCTTATCCAGAGGCTGGATAAAGTGCAGACTATTGGGACCACTTAATAAGCTGTGGTCTGTGAGTCGGAGGAATCTAGATTTAAAACATATGTCCCAATCCAGGGAGTTCCAATGCAGGAGGTCCTGTTTAAAAAATGCCCTCCTAGGTTGTCGGACTTCTGACCCAATGTCTGGCTGTCATCCACCCATACCTAGAGCATCCTTCTGCTAGATCCCCGCAAAGGACATTTAACTCCTTGCTTTTACATTTCTAAGTCTATTTTCTGTTTTCCAAAGGACTGGTTGGAGGCTCAGGCCTGTGGGCGGACAGCACAGAAGTAATAAGTAGTTGGCTTCTCAGTATCCTTCAAAGCTCTTTGGAGGATGAAGTCAGAATCCTCACTCACATGGGGATGGAGCAGGGTGGAGGGCATGTCCTACCCCCCACAAGGCTGAGGAAGCCCTCTCTGGGCACAGAGGACGAGGAGCATCATGAACACCCTCTCCTAGGCCAGCCACAGGGGTCTAGGGACACTGCCAGCTGCCCCATCACCCCAGGCTGTTTCCCTATCTCCTGCCTTCCCAAGTCCATAATCCACTCCCCTGAACATGCACATGTGGCTCTTCATGCGTGTTACATGTCATCATTTTTTGGTCGTCTGCAGCTTCTTCCTGTAAAGACCAACAGGGACTCCTTCAGGAAGTGGAGGGGCCTGGACAATCTCCCACTGTTGAGAGAGGTCGGTCCCTGGAAGCAGCTGAATGACAGGGTTGTGAGGTGATGTTGGCAACATGGTAGGAGGCATCATTCCCAGTTTTCAGACAGAAGGCGAGCTGGGCCCAGGCTGGAGGGGCGCAGGCCCAGCATGGGGCCCTGAGGGACCACAGCCATTGAAAGAAGCAGGCGTAGGGAGGACAGGACACTGCAGTGGACCGTGATAAGGGACACGGGGAAGCAGGGGACTGAGACGGGGGCTCTTCTCCGGGCCCTGAAGGGTCTGACTGTATGATCTCCCACAAGTTGTCTCTCTTCCACGGACCTCTGCTTGAATGGAGGGTGTGGGGGCCCATATCACAAGCATCAGCTGCCCTCAAACAGCACATCTTTAAAGCAGACCGACTGGCTAACTCAGGGGTCCTTATGGTGTTTTCGGTGAATAGGGGTCTGGCTGCTGCAGCATGCCCTAGCGAAGCTGGTCAGACAAGTGGATCTGGACCACAGTCACTTGCTCTCCTTTCAGGCCTGGCAGGGATTCCTTGGGGGAATTTCCGTGTTTTTTTTTCTGAGATGAAGAGGACCGTTGACCAGTTCAGTGGTTTTTGATGAGTAACTACCCTGTGGTTTTCCCCCTCGCTGCTGTGGGTCCGTCAGCCCGGCCCTGGGCGGCCACTAGTGTCCAAGGGCCCAAGGCACAGAGGCTTTGGGGTGGGCCAGGCTTACAAGCCTTAGAAGATAGGTTTCTATTTAGTGTGTTTCCAGGAAGACTAGAAAATGCTCACAACCCCAAGTCACACATAGTATCTGAGATTCTGAGTTTTTCTCTGCTAAGCACAATAATATGACTCATAATTTCTTAGGAGATGAGTTGATGAACATATTTATTTATTGAGTCCTGATGGCTTTTTGTCTTTGTGTTCTTAAAGGAAAACATTTGTCCTATAAGTCACTCCAACCAATGCCTTAGCTGGGCTTCAGCTCCTTTCTCAGGTCCTTCTAGGCAGCTGATTATGAGGTTCTAGGGAAAATTGGAGGCATACAGTGGGCCAAGATTTGGGGCAGAACAATCATCAGAGGAAGCATCACAGTCTTTGGTGAAAGTGTTTCCCTATATGGATGACCTGGAGACACGCTGCCCAGGTGCCCTTTCTGGGAAGGACTTCTTGCCCAGCTGCAAGTGAATCATAAGTGGATGGTTTCCAGCTGTCAGCTTCCTCAGGGTCAGCCCCAGCTCCAGGGAACCACTTCATTCAGGGTCAAGCCCTTGTTAGGCAGCCTACCTCCAGTGACCATGCAAGATGGCGGCACACAGGCCTGCCAGCTCTGCTGAGCTGCAGTGATCACCCAGAGCCAGCCAGCAGCTTGGCCAAGGCCTTATCACGTGTAGCTCAGCGTCCTCCTCTGCTCAGTCCTATGGCTACTCCTCTCTTTTTGTGAATGTGTGTGTGTTAGTTGCTCAGTTGTATCTGACTCTTTGCAACCCCATGGACTGTAGCCCGCCAGGCTCCTCTGTCCATGGGATTTTCCAGGTAAGAATACTGGAGTGGGTTGCCATTTCCTTCTCCAGGGGATCTTCAAGACTCAGGAATCGAAACTGGGTTTCCTGCATTGCAGGCAGCTTCTTTACCATCTGCGCCACCAGGGAAGCTCCTTTTGTGACCATTGATCCCTAATAAACAGCATTCACCTGAGTTCCTTCTCAGCATCTGCCTATAGAGAACCCAATGTGACATCCCATTTCCTGGTTCTCCTCAAGAATAGTTCAGAGTCATGCTTCAGGCCCAGTCCCGGCTTCTGGGCAGGTCAATGTCCTGAAGGTCAATAAAGTAGGTGTACAGCCCTCCCTGCAATATCCCGACAAATCAAATCAATACCTCTCAGTGTATGCTGATTGGTATCAGAGACAGCCATCTGTTCATAGGCATATACTTGCCCAGAAGAAATGCATCAAGTCTGTCTCTGTCCCAGGGCCTTTGCACATTCTGTCCTCTCTGCCACAAATTCTGGAGTTTGTGCCCAAATATTACCTTCTCAGAGAGATCCTCCCTGAACTGCCAATTCAAAGGGCCACTATCTGACTCTCAGTCATCCATCATGCACTGTGTTGTTATTTTCTGTTACAATGAAATTCAAAGATAACTAGAATGTCTTCTATTTTGGGTAGCTTTAGATACTCATTTTTCAGTGCCTGTCAACTCCCCCCTTCAACATAACCCCCATGAAAGCTGGGACCTTTGTATCTTGTTTGCCTCTTTATCTCCAGGACCTTGCAGAGAGTCTTAACCAAGTATTCAATAGATAATGAATGAACAGATGGAATGGACACTTATTTTATTGAGTAAAAATAACAGAATAGCTGGAATTTAATAATAATGTTTCCAATATATTCATCTTTGCTTGTCCCTTCTAGTTAAGTGATGCTAGTTTTCACCTAGAGAAGGTGTGTGTCTATGCTTAGTTACTCATTCATGTCTGACTCTTTGCGACCCATGGACTGGTGCCATGCCAGGCTCCTTAGTCCATGAGATTCTCCAGGCAAGAATACTGGAGGGGGTTGCCATTTCCTCCTCTAGGAGGTCTTCCCAACCCAGGGATAGAACCTGGGTCTCCTGCATTTCAGGCAGATTCTTTACCATCTGAGCTACCAGGGATGCCCAGAGAAGGGGTAGACAAACTTTTTCTGGAAAAAGCCAGTTGGTAAATATTTTTGCCTTTGCAGACCATAAGGTCTCTATTGCAACTACTTAACTGTGTTATACATGAACCGTGAACTTCCAAATGTTCAAGCTGGTTTTAGAAAAGGCAGAGGAACCAGAGATCAAATTGCCAACATCGGCTGGATCATGGAAAAAGCAAGAGAGTTCCAGAAAAGCATCTATTTCTGCTTTATTGAGTATGCCAAAGCCTTTGACTGTGTGGATCACAATAAACTGTGGAAAATTCTGAAAGAGATGGGAATACCAGACCACCTGACCTGCCTCATGAGAAACCTATATGCAGGTCAGGAAGCAACAGTTAGAACTGGACATGGAACAACAGACTGGTTCCAAATAGGAAAAGGAGGACATCAAGGCTGTATATTGTCACCCTGCTTGTTTAACTTATATGCAGAGTACATCATGCGGAATGCTGGGCTGGAGGAAGCACAAGCTGGATTCAAGATTGCCGGGAGAAATATCAACAACCTCAGATGTGCAGATGACACCACCCTTATGACAGAAAGTGAAGAGGAACTAAAAAGCCTCTTGATGAAAGTGAAAGAAGAGAGTGAAAAAGTTGGCTTAAAGCTCAACATTCAGAAAACAAAGATCATGGCATCTGGTCCCATCACTTCATGGGAAATAGATGGGGCAACAGTGGAAACAGTGTCAGACTTTATTTTTTTGGGCTCCAAAATCACTGCAGATGGTGACTGCAGCCATGAAATTAAAAGGTGCTTACTCCTTGGAAGGAAAGTTATGGCCAATCTAGATAGTATATTGAAAAGCAGAGATATTACTTTGCCAACAAAGGTCTGTCTAATAAAGGCTATGGTTTTTCCAGTGGTCATGTATGGTTGTGAGAGTTGGACTGTGAAGAAAGCTGAGTACCGAAGAATTGATGCTTTTGAACTGTGGTGTTGGAGAAGACTCTTGAGAGTCCCTTGGACTGCAAGGAGATCCAACCAGTCCATTCTAAAGGAGATCAGTCCTGGGTGTTCTTTGGAAGGACTGATGCTAAAGCTGAAACTCCAGTACTTTGGCCACCTCATGTGAAGAGTTATTGGAAAAGACTCTGATGCTGGGAGGGATTGGGGCCAGGAGGAGAAGGGGACGACAGAGGATGAGATGGCTGGATGGCATCACCGACTCGATGGACATGAGTTTGAGTGAACTCAGGGAGATGGTGATGGACAGGGAGGCCTGGCGTGCTGTGTTTCATGGGGTCGCAAAGAGTCGGACACGACTGAGTGACTGAACTGAAGTGAACTGAACTGTGCTATTGGAATGCAATAGCAGCCACAGACAATATGCAAACAGATGGGCATGGCTGTGTTACGTTTATTGTTTTCTACTTTATTTGAAAAAACAGGTGGCTGGCCAGATTTCGCTAACTGGCCATTGTCTGCTGTTCCTGACTTAGAGTAGTAATATAAAATTTCCCGTAAAATAAAATTTATTGAAGCTAAAAAGGAAGTCTATTGAAATAAAAAATATTAACGAAATAGCTTTACAGAAACCATATGCAAATTCCTGAAGTTGGAGGGAGCTCAGTTCTAATTTTTCTTGCATCATCTGTGGCCACAGCTGTGGGGGTGAGAGAGGCTGGAAGGGAGAAACCCGTTTAATTTAGTGTGGCCAAACATTGTGGGAGGCTCACACTTAGATATTCCCAAGAGCCTGGCAGGGTCAGAGTTTTGCCTTTCCTCCTCCTGCTGTTATTTTTCTATATCATTTCGTCCCCAACTCTGGTCCCAGAACGAGGGGCTGTCATAAAATATTCTTGCTTTTATGGAATCTGTCTTCCCACAGGGTTTTAATACCTCCAGGGCCAGATTTGCTTAGGGCTCACTTATGTATCTTATAAATATATTGTTGTTTAGTGGCTAAGTTGTGTCCGGCTTTTTGCGACCCCATGAGCTGTAGCATGCCAGGCTCCTCTGTCCTCCATTATCTCCTGGAGTTTGCTCAAATTCATGTTCATTGAGTCAGTGATGCTATCTAACCATTTCTCATCCACCACTCCCTTATAAATATACCCTGAGCTTAAACATAAACATGGCATTGTAGAGGTAGATGTGGCAGAAAGAGACAATTTCAGCCTAAAATTCCTTAACCTATGGGAACAGGAGAGGCTCACATCTACTGAGCAGTTATCATCAGATTTATTCTAAGACTCCACATGTATTAACTGATGGTAAAGACCACCCACCACACCTAGACACAGGAGACATAAGAGATGAGGGTTCATTCCCTCAGTTGGGATGATCTCCTGGAAAAGGAAATGGCAACCCACTTCAGTATTCTTGCCTGGGAAATCTCATGGATAGAGGAGCCTGGTGAGCTACAGTCTATGGGGTCACAAAAGAGTTGGACATGGCTTAGTGACTAAACACCAGCATCTAATAATAATAATACTATCACCCGCATTTTAAAGATGAGAAAACTGAAGCCCAGGAGCCTAAGGAAACTGCCCAAGGTTATTCAATCACAAAGAGGCAGAGTCCTAACCCCAGGTGGCTAGCACTGGAGTCCACAACGCTAACAACATACAGCGGCAACATTGCTATGTCTCTCTGGGACAGCACTGTGGGGTTTCCAAGTAGTACACAGACATTTTCACTGTTCCTTTTTCTTAGCTTTAAAAAAATTAGTTATTATGATTATTTTATTGAGATGAAATCTGTATAACATAGAGTGAACCATTTTTAAGTGCAAAATTCAGCAGTATTTAGAGTATTCACAATGTATAAGCACCGCTTCTCTCTAGTTGAAATACTATTTGATCATTTCAGGAATATCCTATACCCATTAAGTAGTTACTCCTGATTCTGGCCTCCCCCTATCCACGGGCAACCACTTACTTGTCTTCTGTCTCTATGGACCTGCTTATTCTGGACACTTCATATGAAAGGAATCATACAATGTGAACTTTTGTCTTTGACTGCTTCTTTTACTTAACGTTTTCAGTGTTTATCTCTGTTGTAACATGCATGGATATATCATTCCTTCTTTATGGCTAAATAATATTTTATTGGAAATATATATACCACAACTTATTTATCAATTCATCTATTGATAACATTTGGGGTTGTTGCCACTTTTTTTTTTTTAAATCAGTGTGAATAGTCCCTCTATAAATGTTCATGAACAAGTATTTTTTGAACACCTATTTTCGATTCTTTTGGATATACACCTACGAGTAGAATTTTTGGTCATATATGAATCTACATTCAGACTGTTTTCCACAGTGGCTGCACCATCTTAGATTTCCCTAGTGGTGCATGAAAGTTCCTGTTCTCCACATTCTCTCCAACACTTGCTATTTTTGTTATTTTCTTTCTTTTCCCCCCATTATTATAGCCATCCTAGTGGATTTGAAGTGATATCACATTGCAGTTTTGATTTTCATTTCTTAATGACCAATGATGTTGAATATCTTTCTGTGTGCTTATTGGTCATGTCTTTGGAGAAATTACATTCCATTCTTCTGTCCCCTTTTAAAATTGGGTTGTTTTCTTTTTTTGCAGTTTAGTTGTAAGTGTTCCTTATATATTGTGGTATATGACCCTTTCCAGATAAAAGACTTGCAAATATTTTCTCTCATTTCATAGGCTGTCTTTTATTACTTTCTTGGCAATGTCCTAAGATGCACAAAAGTTTTAAATTTTATGAAGTCCAATTTACCTAATTTTTCCTTCTATTTCTCATGCTTTTGGTGTTAAACCAAAAAATCCATCACCAAATCCAAGGTCATGAATATATAACTCTCTGGTTTCTTCTAATGGTTTAATTTTAGTTTTTTATTTAGGTTGTTGATCTATCCCCATCAACAACCTAAATTTTATTTATTTTTATTTTTTATTTTTATTTATTTTTATTTTTATCTTCATAGTTTTAAAGAAGACTAGATACAAGCCACCTTAAAGAAGGGTAGGGAGACTTCAACAGAGGCAAGCCCCTTCCAGTGAAAGCAATGCAGATGCTGAAAATTGTTATGGAGTGTGCATGCACAAATGAGCTTTACTAGCACACACTAGGCTTTTCTAGGACATCTCAACATAGATGGGGCAGGCTGTGGGCAAGCTTGCTGCCTCCAGACCTCTCTCTGGGCAGAGGCGGGGATAAGGGCATCTTGCTCTGCATCCTCAGATATACTGTTTCTACCCAAAAGGCCACGTAGCTCACTAGGCAGAGGGAGAGTCAGAATTCAAGGACTCCATTTCTCCACCTCTCAGGACAACACAACAGCAGAAACCTGCTGTGGTTTAGTCAATAAGTCCCGTCCAACTCTTGCGACCCCATGGATTATAGCCCACCAGGTTCCTCTGTCTATGGGATTTTCCAGGCAAGAATACTGGAGTAGGTTGTCATTTCTTTCTCCAGTGGATCTTCCGGACCTAGGAAATGAACCCGGGTCTCCTGCATTGCAGGCGGATTCTTTACTGACTGAGCTACGAGGTGAATTCAGGCTTTCTGTGGTCCAAAATGAGTCTCTGCATGAAAGATAGACTCCCAGTTCTTCATTTATTCCTTCACTGATTTTTGTATTCATTCCTTTATCCATCAGGTACTTGTTGAGCACCTACTGTGTGTCTGGCATAGGCTAAGCACTGGGATTCATTGGTCATCATGAAAATGTGATGCGTGCCTGGATGGGGATCATAGCTTAGTGGGAAGTCAGAGAATAAAACAAATGAACAAAGATCACTTCAGAATAGATTAAGTGCTGTGGAGAGAATAAGCAGGTTGAGGAGGTTCTAATTCAGAAGTGAACAGTGATAAATTTTATCTTCGTGGGTTCCAAAATCACTGTGGATGGTGACTGCAGCCATGAAATTAAAAGGCACTTGCTCCTTGGCAGAAAAGTTATGACAAACCTAGGCATCGTATTAAAAATCAGAGACATTACTTTGCTGACAAAAGTCCATATAGTCAAAGCTATCGTTTTTCCAGTAGTCATGTATGGATGTGAGAGTTAGACCATGAAGAAGGCTGACACTGAAGAATTGATACTTTTGAACTGTGGTGTTGGAGAAGACTCTTGAGAGTCCTTGACTGAAAGGAGATCAAACCAGTCAATTCTTAAGGAAATCAGTCCTGAATATTCATTGGAAGGACTGATGCAGAAGCTGAAACTCCAATACTTTGGCCACCTGATGCGAAGAGCTGATTCACTAGAAAAGACACTGATGCTGGGAAAGATTGAAGGCAGGAGGAGAAGGGGACAGCAGAGGATGAGATGGTTAGATGGCATCCCTGACTGAATGCACTTGAGCAAGCTCTGGGAGATGGTGAAGGACAGCGAAGCCTGGCGTGCTGCAGTCCATGGAGTTGCAAAGAGTCAGACATGACTTGGCAAATGAACAACAGCAACCACAAGACCAACAAGGTTCAACTCAAGTCCTACCCACTCCAGGAAGTTCTCTTTGATTCCTTCTCATCTCCAGTAAATCTTCTCTCCTCATTTTCCCTAAGAGTTATGGTCTGTCTGCACCACTCATTACTTGGTCACATTAATTATACTTTGCCTGTGCTGGTCTCTCCTTTTTCTGTGCGTGGAAGCTTTGTCACTCCCATCTGGTTATGAGCTCATTGGAGCATAAGTAGATGCCCTGTCAACTCAGCAGTGTAATGTAGAGCAATGAGGGTCATTCAAATACATATTTTCCCTCTTCTTCCCAACTGCAAGTTCCTTTATCTTGATTTCCCAAGATAAGCCCAGGGTCTCTGTCTGGTGGCAGGTCAATAAACTATTGTGGCCTTTTTATGCTTTCCCTCCCTCTCTGTCTCTGACTGGGTGACTTTGCTCCATCCCCCGATTCTAGAAGGTTATGGCCAGAAGGATTCTGAGACCTCATCTTGTCAAATCCACCTTTGGACAGCAAGGTCTCAGGGAGTTCTAGTGTGTTATTCAAGGGCACGCAGCTCACAGGGACCCAGCAAGGAGTGTAGGATTTTCCGTGCAGTCACCTCCACCCATTCGTTCCTTCCTCTTTGGACAGATGTAGACTCTTCCTGTGAGTGCAGGTGGGAAGTAGCTTTGCCTGGAAGAGCTGACTGGATTCTGTCTGAGACCAGCAGTCCATCAACCCAACTGGCTTGCGACTTCCTCTGTGGAATGGCTCCCAGAAGCCCCCTGAGAACCTCCAGGAACCAGCTGCCTGTCGACCACTTGTTAAACTGGTTTCCAGATGTCTCCATCTCAAATAGAGGAAGCAGGAGGTGAGTCGGGGGCTGGGAGTGTGTCTGTTAAATGACGTCTGCTGGGTCTGTGATAAATAACATCGTGCATCAGTGGAGCAGGTGGTCTCTGGAGATGGGTTGATGCAGAGGATGTCCTTGCTGAGGGCTTACATGGGGATGAGAGAAGCCAAAGAGACTGACAGCCCAGAATATTTGCAGGCAGGGACAAGAGAGAGGAGACTGGTGGACAGGCAGTTAGAGAATAAGTGGAGGTAGGGGGAGACCTTGCAATTGTGAGTGAATCAGAGAGAGAGAGGAGAGAGATAACAGGAAGCAGAAAAAGAGAGACTGTGACTGAGGGTCAAAATTTGCCATGTATTGACCTGCCAGGGAGTGTGTCCTTCAGACCAGTCTATAGCCCACTCTTCTTGCGAATTTCCTCTGTGCCAAGCCCTGTGTGTTTTGCAGATATCAGCTTTTCTACTCTTTCCAACAATCTCAGGAGGTAGCTGCTGTGGTTATGTCCATTTCACAGACAAGGAAAATGAAGCTGAGACTATAGGGAACTTGCTTACACTTACACAGTGGTAGAGAAGTCTGGCTCCTACATTGCACCCTTAACCCCTCCACTCTACCTGGTGGTAACATCTGGGGGAATAACATTTCCAAGTTTGCCACCTTCCACTAATGAGCATAGAAACTAGCTGGTTGGTGCTACCTAAACCCAACCTCAGCCTTACAGGGTAATTCTGAGTCTGCCTGAATGTGGGCACAGGTAAAGAGCAAGAAATGTAAACATCCTGTCTTCCAAGTACTAATTTTGAAACATGTTGCTGATAGCCAGTTGAGTGGGCTTATTTTCCTCCAACTTCAAGGAGCAACCAGCTTAGGAGCCTCTTGTCAGCTTCAGGCACTGTGAGCGAATGTTCATATACATGTGAGAAACTTGAGTGTATGGGTTTCTTGGGGCTGCATCACCAACTATCATGAAATTGGTGGCTTAAAAAGACAACAGAAATTTATTTCTTCATGGTTCTGGAGCCAGAAGTCTGAAATCAAAATGCTGGAAAAATGATGCTCCCTCTGAAGTCTCCAGGGAAGAATCCTTCCATGTTTCCTCCTAGTTTGGGTGGCTCCCAGCAATCCTTGGTGCTCCTGGACTTGTGGTTACATCTTTCCAGTCTCTCTCTTCATCATCATCTGGGCTTCTTCCTTGTGTCTCCTCTGTGTCTCTGTATCCAGATCTCCCCTATCCCTTTTCTCTTTAGACAGACAACAGTCATGGGTTTAGGGCTCATCTAGTCCAGAATGACTTCAGCTTAACTTGACTGCACCTGCAAAGATCATATTTCCAAATAAAGTCACATTTGTAGGTACTAGGTATTAAGACTTACACCTGTCTTTTGGGGGAACACAACCCAATCCACTACAATGAGGATAAGTGACATATATAAGCAATAAAAAGAGGAGACTAAAGCGCAGTGCTAAGGATAAGTGTGTGACACATTGATACTTAGACATGACCTTCAAAAAATGGAATTTTAGACTAAGGTTTGTGCCTCTTGCCTAATCTTCGATTCCTTCTCCACACCCTCCCCATGTGTTGCTACCTGCTTTGTCCACCTCCTAGACACTTTGTCCCTATGTTTTTAGAATATCACTGAGCTTCGGAGTTGGGATGCTTCTAACATCATTAGAAATTTTAAAGGTACAGTATATTGGGTGCATATATTCTGTTTTACTCAGAAAGTCAGAACTGACTCCTGTCCTTTAACCTAAGTTCATTTCCCAGATAAGAGGTACCGGCTTACTGCTAGTGTAAAGAATGTAATGACTTTAAAATAAAGTGTGAGACCCCATGGAAATATCATCAAGGCCATGTATAATAGCATGCTCTGTGCATCGGATCCACTTTGAACATTGGATTCAGGATACCCTGCCCTCCAAGGACTCTTTTTAAATATGAGATAATCCTCCAATGCTGATCTTTCCTTGTGGCTCAGCTGGTAAAGAATCTGCCTGTAATGTGAGAGACCTGAGTTTGATCCCTGGGTTGGAAAGATATCTTGGAGAAGGGAAAGGCTACCCACTCCAGTATTCTGGCCTGGAGAATTCTATGGATTGTATAGTCCATGGGGTCGCAAAGAGTTGGACACGACTGAGCGACTTTTACTTTCACTTCCAATGCTAGTTAGGACTCTTGGTGGCAAGGGGCATAAATACATCATCAATAAACTTTTTCCCAGAAGTGATCTGCTGGCTCATGTTATTGGGTATTACAAGGAGTGGACTAGCTTCAGATATAGCTGAACTCAAGAATTCACTGATATCATCTAAATTCTCTCACTCTCAGCAAAATGCCCCCATGGACTCCGGATATAGAGATTACCAGGCACAGTTCAGGAAGTGACTCTGTTAACCCAGTCTGGATTTTACATATATCACTGGCATATTACCATGGCCCGAGAGAAGGGATTCTTTGATTGTCCAGGATGAAGTCACCAGCCACAGTTGAATTAATAAGTATAATAATAAGTTGTTGTTTAGTTGCTCAGTTGTCCAACTCTTCGCGACTCCATGGACTGCAGCATGCCAGGCTTCCCTGTCCTTCACCATCTCCCAGAGCTTGCTCAAACTCATGCTCATTGAGTCGGGGATGCCATCCAACCATCTCATCCTCTGTTGTCCCCTTCTCCTCCTGCCTTCAATATTTCCCAGCATCAGGATCTTTTCCAATGAGTCAGCTCTTCACCTCAGGTGGCCAAAGTATTGGAGCTTCAGCTTCAGCATCAGTCCTTTCAGTGACTATTCAGGGTTGATTTCCTTTAGGATGGATTGGTTGGATCTCCTTGCAGTCCAAGAGACTCTCAAGAGTCTTCTCCAACACCACAGTTCAAAAGTATCAATTTTTCAGTGCTCAGCCTTCTTTATGGTCCAACTCTCACATCTATATATGACTAGAGGAAAAACCAAAGCTTTAACTATATGGACTTTTGTTGGCAAAGTAATGTCTCTAACTTTTTAATATGTTGTCAAGGTTTGTCATAGCTTTTCTTCCAAGGAGCAAGTGTCGTTTTATAATAATAAATATTGAATAAAAGTAATAAGTAAGGAAGCTCTAGCTACTGTAACAACAAACCCTGAAACTCTCAGGAGCTTGACACAATAAAAGTTGATATTTTAGTCATATAAAATCCAATCAGGAGAACATTCTCTAGCACACTGGCTGAGAGAGATTTTACCATCTTCAACTTGTGGCTTCCAAGGTCACCAAGAGCATCAGCAGTCAACCAACAGACAGAGGAAGAGAAACTGGATCAGTGCAGGAGGTTCTTTTGAGGGCCATGCTCACATTTCATTGACCAGAACTCAGGTCACAAAAAATCAAACACGACTGACTGAGTGACCAACACTTTTACACTTGGGGCCACATGCATGGACTGGAATATTGTCTGGGACATGCAGGCTGGCTGGGAGCTCCTCAGGAAAGGAAACAGGTTTGTTGAATGTCTACGGTATGTTTATTTCTGCTACAAGTTGTAATGCTAGCAGCATTATCAGAATTTGAGGCAAGAGTGGCTTCTCCCAAAAGGGGAATCCTAGCAGATTTTTAAAAATGTCCTCTCTACTAAGTCATGTCTGTTTCAGACATGTCTTTGCTTTTCGTGCTATATTTGCATCTGGTACAGACAGTATTGTCTTTTGCTGGAGACAAACTATCCTGTGTTTATTGGTTTATGAGAATCTTATTATATTTTTCTTATATTTCATGGGTCAGGAATTTGGGCAGGGCTCAGTTGGGTGATTTTTTGCTCCACATGTTGGCAGCTAGGGTCACTTAGTGGTTTTCAGCTGGCAGATGGACTGGGCTGGGCGTGGGGGGAGTCCAGGACACCTCTGCTGCCATGTCTGGTGCCTTGGTGAGGGGGTGGCTGGAAGGCATAGCTCAGCTGGCACCTTTTTCTCTCCATGAAGTCCCAGGGCTCACCATGTGGTCTGTGCAGCAGGCAGTCAGGCTTCTTTCATGGTGGCTCAAGACTCTGAGACGGAGTGTTCCAAGAAACCCAGGGAAAAGCTCTGAGGCATCTGAAGAGCTAACCTTCAAAGCCCTTGGGTGTCCCTTCTGCCACATTCTGTTGTCAGGCAGGTCACTGGGCCAGTCCAGAGTCAAGAAGAGGGGAATGAGAACTTGCTTCTCAATGGAAGCCAGCTTCAACTGGCTGCAGATGTTTTCCAACCATATGGCTTTTCACATGGGCCCTTGGAGTTTGGGAGCCTCTCTTTTTCTATGAGAGGCTATAAATATGAGTCTTTATTGCCAGCTGTCCTGACCATTGCGCTTCTTGTGTTGTAGTTCCTTCCTGGAGCTGGGCCTGCAGAGGAAGGAATCTACACTCTTGAGAGTAGTAGTTCCAGGCTTCCAGGCTTCCACATGCAGGAGAAAACAAGAGGATTCCTGATGGGTGGGGTATGGTAATAGGAAGGGTGGAACCCACTCTTGAAAGAGTTAACTATAGATAAATATAGTTATCTATAGCTATAGATATAGCTAAAGATATAGCTGTAGATACAGCTATAGATATAGCTAAAGGGTTAACTATAGATCACTCTATAATATATGTACTGTAATTATGCTCTTTCTATAAAATAGGAAACTGAGACACCAGGAGGTTAAATAACTTGCCTGGGTTCTTACTACTGGAAAGTGAGGAGCCTGTAGTCAGTCCCAGGCAGTCTGGTTCCAGAGGTCATGGGACCCTGAAAGTGAAGTGAAGTTGCTCAGTTGACTCTTTGTGACCCTGTGGACTGTAGCCCATCAGGCTCCTCCGTCCATGGGATTCTCCAGGCAAGAATACTGGAGTGGGTTGCCATTTCCTTCTTCAGGGGATCTTCCCAACCCAGGGATTGAACCCAGGTCTCCCACATTGCAGGCAGACGCTTTAACCTCTGAGCCACCTGGGAAGCCCATTGAGATCCTAAAACCAGTCACTGCCTTTATAACACCAGAAGCCTGGTGGTTTCCTGCCACCTGCAAGGGGTCCCCAAGTCTATCATGAGACTTACATTCTGTAGGAAACCAGATACACCCTTTGTGAGTTTGTAGAAAACTGTGCTGACAATTCTTACCAAAGTCTTTTAGTTAGTGTGACTTGTTATCTCACATGGTGCCCTAGGGCTCATATGCAAATTAAGCCAAATAAGTCTGAGTTGCTCTATAACTACATTATTGCAAACCTAGATTGTTGATGTCAAGTCAAATGAATAGCTCTACTGAGGAGCTAGTGTCTGTGTGAGGCAATACGAATCATCTTCATATGAAAATCTGACGTCTGAGTTTTCTTATGAGTCAGCAGGGACTAGAAAACCATGTAAAATCCAGGTTTTCCCAAGGAAAAACTGCTGTGGGATTCCCATCAAGGCCTCCCATCTCTCCTAATTCCACATTCTGACCCTTTGCTCCTCGCTGCGTGTACTTTGCATCTGCTCTCCTAAACCAATTTTCTTCTGAGAAGAAACAGAAAGTTCCCAGGGAGAAAAGAGCTGGACTCCTGCGGGCATTTTCTAGGATCAGATGGTTGTGGATGCTTGGCAGAGGTGAGCACTATGGCTTGGGCGTCACGTAGGATCTGTTTATGACCCTCCAGCAGTCTCCCTTCTCCTACAGGGATGGCAGATGGCCTGTGTTTTTAATAATTAAAAAAAAAAGTCAGAGGGAAATCAGGCTCAGCAGGAGGAATTTGGAACCATCCAGGCAGCACGATTGAGCTGTGAATTTGTTTGGAAATCGTACATGGTGTCTTCCCATTAAGGATGCCCATAGCCACTCCCCTTCCAGGAAACTGTGAGGGCCCCACCTAATAACTTTCATCAGCAGGGCTCAGCTGGGGGTGGTGGGCAGATGGGAGCCATTGGCAGTCCCAGGCCACCTTGCACTCACAGGACTGCACCTCTCAGGTATCATGGCTAACAATTTGTGAGACTTTCATCCTGCCTCCTCAGTCTCTTCTTCGCTTCACAGTGGCCCTGGGAAGCAGACATCTCAAATGATTATGCAAATCAGCCTGCAAGACCGGCTTTGGATCATTTAGTGAAAAAGAGGAAATATCCAGCTCTAACAGGAGGGCTAAAAGCCTATCAGATGTGATGTCAGAGGTCCTACACTCTGTTGGATTGTATGGCAAGGTGTGGAACACACTGTTCACTTCATTGGTTCTCCATTTAGTGGAAACTTCCCTGGTGGATCAGATAGTCAAGAATCTGCCTGCAACGTGGGAGACCCAGGTTTGATCCCTGGTCAAGAAGATCCCCTGGAGAAAGGAGTGGCTACCCACTCTAGTATTCTTGCCTAGAGAATTCCATGGACAGAGGCTACAGTCCTTGGGGTCCCAAAGAATCAGACATGACTGAGGAACTAAGACTTCCTCTTTTCACTTTCAGAGAAGCAAAGGAGAAAAGGTCAGGCTGGGAGTCCAGAGCCGCAAGCTTCAATCTTGGTCTAAGATCTCTAGCCAGGTGGTATCCACCTGGTCATCTTCCTTTTTGGGGTTTCTGTTACTTTATGTGTAAAAGAGCAGAGTTGAATTTTATAGCTGAAAGAGGCTGTAGAAGTCATAATTCCTGTATGTGACCTGAGTCCCTAGAGAAGGACAGAAAGATCTCAGAGGTAAAAAGGGCTATAGACCAGAGAAGCTGGGACATTTGACTTAGGAAAGAAAGTTGACATATGAATAAACTTGGGCAGGATAGAATGGGTTGAGGAGACTCAGATATGGGGTCCCAAGGACAACCTTTCATCTTGGATGTACCACTAAAGAACGGGGGCCCCAGAGAGCGTTGACTGCACTCCCTGACCCCCATCAGCACCTCCTTTCCCTTACCTGATGCTGAGTCAGGGTCTTCTAGAAGCAGCCCTGATCTGTGAGTTGCTGGCTGAGCAGAAGTGTGGTCCATACTTGGTTAGAGGCCGCCACATCTCAGCATCTCTGATCCTGGCAGGAAGGGCTGGGCATGGGCATTCCAGGGCCTGAGGGGTGAAAGAAAGCAACTCCTCTCTGCCCCTCCCCTCCATCTCTCCTGCTCAGCACTAGATCCTATTGACCAGATGCCACCAGGGGCAAGTCATCCCAGCAGATGGTGTGAGGAGGGAGAGACCCCATCAGCAAGCGGCACAGACATGGCAGTGACTTTTGCATTTAGGGGGCTCTGTTCCAAGACCCCTGCCCTCTCTCTTGCCTCCCCCCATGTCTTCATTATTCATGCAGCTTCTGGACTCTTCTTCCTTTCCTCTTCCCAATGCCCTACTCCTCTTTCCTCCCCATCTTACCATCTTTAACTGCCACTCCCTTTTCCTTATGTTCTCTCAGCGCCTGCAGTGCTTGACCAAAAAAAGAGGGAGGGGCCAAAGTTAGAGGTAAGAGCTTCATGCACCCACAGTGTTATTAGGAGGACAGCCCAGGGGATCACGCTCTTGGGGTCACATTTTCCTGGCCCGAGAGTCCTGGGTTGAAAGAGGTGCTCCCCACTCACGGTGAAGACCACAGTGGAATGCCACCATTGGCAGGAGGGTTGAGAGCAGTACTGTTAGCTCAGAGCACTGAGGACAAGGCCAGGGAGGCCTCAGATTGGTGGTCTGCTTGAGAAGGCTGAGGTGAAAACTCTGGTGCTCCAGGGCTTCATTCCAGATCACAGAGAGTCCCTTGCCCACATACTCCATCTTGCCTACCATTGGGAAGGAGATGTTTGTGTCCATGGAGAAGGCAATGGCACCCCACTCCACTACTCTTGCCTGGAAAATCCCATGGACGGAGGAGCTTGGTGGACTACAGTCCATGGGGTCACTAAGAGTTGGACACGACTGAGCGACTTCACTTTCACTTTTCACTTTCATGCATTGGAGAAGGAAATGGCAACCCACTCCAGTGTTCTTGCCTGGAGAATCCCAGGGATGGGGGAGCCTGGTGGGCTGCCATCTATGGGGTCACACAGAGTCGGATGCAAGTGAAGCGACTTGGCAGCAGCAGCAGCTTGTGTCCACACCTCCCCTGTGCTCTCCTCTTCCTGAAAACCCTCGGCCCTGGCTGGGGAGAGAGCTGAGCCTGAGGCCTTGGGTGTTTCTCCATCTTCCTCTTCGGAGCCCTGGGCATTTGGGAGACTGGCCAAATGCCAGTGCTAAGGGTAGTCTCAGATCCCTTCACTGTCACTTCAACCTCTGCTGACTTTGCCTGTCCCCCTCCCTCCTAGAATCCATTCCCCCTGGGAGCAGGCTGCAGCCAGAACAGTTCTGGGCTTTTCTCCCAGGAATTTACACTGTTCCCAGTCCAGACCAAGAGGACCAGAGATGTTCCTGAGAAGAGGGAAGAGAGCAGAGATTGCTTGAAGGAGCTTCAAGCTCAGCTGTTTCTATTTTCCAGACTCCCCTAGATTCCCAGGCTCTATTCTCGATTCCAACACTGCACTGTCTATAGAATGTTCTGTCGCAGTGGAAATGCTCTGAGTCTGTGCTACTCAGTATGGTAGCCACTAGCCACATGTAGCTATGGAGCCCTGGAAATGTGGCTAGTGGGAATGAGGAACTGAATTTTGTTTCAACTTTTATTGGGGTATACTTACTTTACAATATTGTGTTGCTGCTGCTGCTGCTAAGTCGCTTCAGTCGTGTCCGACTCTGTGTGACCCCAGAGACGGCCCCGCTGTCCCTGGGATTCTCCAGGCAAGAACACTGGAGTGGGTTGCCATTTCCTCCTCCAATGCATGAAAGTGAAAAGTGAAAGGGAAGTCGCTCAGTCGTGTCCGACTCTTAGCGACCCCATGGACTGCAGCCTACCAGGCTCCTCCGCCCATGAGATTTTCCAGGCAAGAGTACTGGAGTGGGGTGCCATTGCCTTCTCCGACAATATTGTGTTAGTTTCTGCTATACAACAAAGTGAATCAGCTTTTTATATACATATATTTTCTCTCTCCTGGACCTCTCTCTTACCCCCAACCTGCTCATATCCCATCCATCTAGGTCACCACAGAATTTTGAATTTTATTTAATTTCAAGAAATTTCAATTTAAATCACCATGAAAAATGTCAGTCACTCAGTTGTGTCCAGCTCTTTGTAACCCCATGAACTGTAGCCTGCCAGGCTCCTCTGTCCATGGGATTCTCCAGGCAAGAATACCGGAGCAGGCTGCCATTTCCTCCTCCAGAATATCTTCCCGACCCAGGGGTCAAACCCGGGTCTCCTGCATTGCAGGCAGATTCTTTGCCGTTTGAGCCACCAGAGAAGCCCTTAAATCACCATTTGTGACTATATTGAGCAGGTGGCATTAGCAATGAGTCTTAAGGAGAGAGTGAGACATGGACAATCAGAAATGAGGGGAGAGCAGAGGGAGCAGAGACAAGATAAGATCACAGGCACAAAGAGGAGGAACTGCCTATTTGAGGAAGAGACACTTTGTATTAAGGAAACTTTTCTGAAACCTTTTCTAGAAACCCACTTAAACAATGTTCCTGCAAGGGTAAGGGGTGGTAGGAAACCCCCCAAATAACAAAAGGCTAGGACGAGGGGTATCTGACACTAGTTTTGCTTCTGCCAAGTATACTCTGCCTTCTGCCTTCTGGGCTCTAGTACTTCCAGCTCCCTCCGATTCAACAGCCTGGGGGTTAGTCCCTGGGAACTGATCAAACATTAGACATTTTCTGCATAGCCTGTGTGACTTTAAACACAGCACAGAGCATCCAGCCTTCCCCATCTCTAGGTGAGCCCAAGCTGCCATCTAAAATCCCACAAGCAGCATTCTTAGCCCTGACACCCATACCCAGGGTTCCCCTTCCCCGGCTGTATGATTCCCTTGGAACTGTCTCCACCCTCTTCTTTCCGGCAGATGCTGATGCTGCCTGCCACTATAGGAGTCAAACTGTGATTTCAGTTAGACCCTGAAAATTGGAGCCTGTGCTGTGCCCTCGCAGAATGAGAGATCCTTGACGTCTCCATACCTGCCAAGTGCTGTGTCCAGCCCTGAGGGGGCACCCCAAGCTGGATAAATAAGGTCTTTCTTCAAGAAGTCTTGGCCCAGGAAAGCCCAGTTATGGTAACAACCTCAGAGGCCTAGACATACCCAGTTGGTGACCCATGTGGGCCTGAGGGAAGATACAGGGGACAGTGGAGGTTAGCCCAATTGGAGTCTTTTTCATCTACTTAGTTCCACCTTGTTACGACCACACAAAAATGTGGGCAGAACATGCCCAACGGTCCTTTGTGCAAAAAGAAGCTGAAATCTGAATTTTAACTGGAAATTTCCCACTTTTCTTTCTTTTTTTTTTTTTTAAAAAGGCATGCTGGCCAAATTTCATCTAAGGGTGAAAAACATTTCCACTTCTTTCTATGCATTGGCAGATCCCTGAAGTTTGCTGAGTGGTTAAAGAGAAGAAGGAACCAGAATAGCTGGCCTCTGGGAGGTGCATGCTGGCTGTGGGACTGTTTCCTATCTTCAGTGTGGGCTCAGGGTTTGTTTGCTCCTGAGTAATTAACTGGAAACTTGTGATGGGGTGAGTTCCTTCTGCTCACTCTCTCTTCTGCATCCAGGGCCATAAAGGACACTGGTAAACTTTCCCATGGATCATGAAGCCAGAAATTTCTGTTGTTGTTGAGTCACTAAGTCATCTCTGACTCTTTGTGACTCCATGGACTGCAGCACACCAGGCTTCACTGTCCTGCGTTTCCCAGAATTTGTTCAAATTCATGTCCATTGAGTCAGTGATGCCATCCAGCCATCTCATCTTGAAGATTCTAGGCCAAGGAAAAGTTGGGAATAGGACTTAGGACTCCCTACCAAGCCTCCACCTCACAAACATAAAAACGCACCAGCATTAAAAAAACAAAAAAAAACAAAAAAACAAACTCACCAGCATTTACTTTGTGTGGAATGCCCATCTTTATACCAGTGGTTGTGTATTCAGTGCCCCTAGGGGATTGTAGGTGCATATATGCATTGTGCTGTGTTCTTGGCAAGAGTATTAATCAGTGTTCTCCAGAGAAATAGAACCAATAGAATGTGTGTGTGTGTGTGTGTGTGTGTGTGTGTGTGTATGTGTAGGTGTTTGTGTGTGTTTATATACAGCTGAGCCTTGAACAACATGGGGATCAGGGGCACCAACCCTTCATACAGTAAAAAATCCACATAGAGCCTATAGTTGGTGCCCCATATAAGGAGTTTCTCCACATCTATAATTCTGCTTTCCTGGATTCAACTGTGGATCATGTACAGTAGAACAAAGTTAAAAAAAAAACACCCTGTATCTGCATGTAAGTGGACCTGTACAGTTCAAACTTGTGTTGTGCAAAGGTCAACTTTAAACACACACACACGTAAAGAGAGAGAAAGAGAGACAGAGATTAAGAGAGAGATTTTAAAGCTGAGAAGTCTGAAATCTGCAGGGAAAATCAGCAGGCTGGAGACTCAGGAAAAATTCTGAAGGCAGCTTGGAGGCAGAATTCCTTCCACTTCTAGAGATTTCAGTCCTTTTTCTGAAGACCCTCACCTGATTAGACAAGGCCCACCCCACACATGGAGGGTAACCTATTTCACTCAAAGTGTGCTGATTCACACAAGTTAATTATATCACATCTTCACAGCAGCATTTTGACTGGTGTCTGACCAAATAACAGCACCATATTTAGCCAAGCTGACACATAAAATTAATCATCAAAGCAGACTGACCATCTGAACACTGTCAATGAGTTTCTAAACAACACAGGGAGCAACCTGATTCCAGCGAAAAACAGTTGTATAGCTGCGGCCAATGGTTTTGAAAACAATCATCCAGATAAAGGTCTTTTCAGTGTTGTTTCATTTTCTTATCATTTGAATTGTCAAATAATCCCAAGTTGATCTAATAATTAGCCAAAAAACCAAGGTAGGAAATAGGTTTCATTTTTTGTGACAATTCTGATTCCATTGCTGGTAGTTGATGTGCTAAGGTATAATAAGCCCAGGGCTGACCTCAGCTCACTCAGAGAGTGTTGTGCTTAATTACCCATGTCTGCAGTGGGAACAGCTAAGGGGGAGTGGTGGTGTCCGTGCTTGCTTTCTATTTTCCTATTTGTCATCCACGATCAAAATCAAGTTTTCATTAGAGAACAGGGAAGAGATCAGAGAGGAGAACTCTCATCTGTTTGAACTCACACAGCAAGCACATGTCAGGCTGAGGATGAGAAAGTAGAAATTAGGTTTCCTAATTCATGGCACAGAGTCTCTTTATCAACTAAGAAATATCTAGTTACATCTCTCAAATGACTAGTAGTATAAGTAATTTTCCTGCTTCCACTGTGGCTTTTTTTATTAGAAAAAAATATTGTCATTGCTAAAGGAAGCCCATGAATCATTAGAGCTACCAAACTGTATAGTTATAGAGCTGTATAGAACTGATAGTTGTACAGCTATAGAGCTGTATAGAACTGTATAGTTTGTATAGTTTGGTCCAAATTTCGACCTCCAAATTTTTATCCTATTGTAATAAGCCACAACAAAATTTTATAATCTACACCTATGAGGTCCAATCTGTAGCCACTAACTTCATGTGGCTACAGAGAACTTGAAATGTAGCTAGTATAACTAAGGAACTGAATTTAAAATATAATTTAAATTAAAAAAATTAATTTAAATAGCCACATGTGACTAGTAACTGCTAGTATATCTCTATCCTCTATTAGCATAGAAATAGAACATTTCAGTCATTTCAGAGAGTTCTACTGTACAACACTAACCTAAACACATGTCCAACTTATTTTCTTTCTTTGATTTCTCTGTTCCTACCAACCTTTCAAAGGTTGGACATAAATAAGACTCTTCTGGTAGCTCCAATTCCCAATGTCTTTGGCCATCTCCTGTTTTATTTTACTCATTTTGAGCCTCCTCTTTGTTTATATCCAAACCAAGGCTAGGCTTGAGGTGGGACCTGAAGAGATATATCACAGGGAGCCCTTTATGTTTGTGTCAGGGGTTGGAAAAGCGGGGATGCTGATGTTGGTGGGGAGGGAGCTCTTGGGAAGACTGGCAAAGTCAATGCGTGTTGGCCAGTCAATCTGAATTTTTGTTTCTTCCTGGTTTTAAAACTCCAAATCTTTAATTAATTTATTTATTTTAAATGGAGGCTAATTACTTTACAATATTGTGGTGGATTTTGTCATACAATGACATGTATCAGCCACGGGTGCACATGTCTCCCCATCCCGAGCCCCACCTTCCTCCCCACCCCATCCCTCTGGGTTGTCCCAGAGCACCAGCTTTGAGTGCCCTGCTTCGTACATTGAACTTGCACTGGTCATCTATTTTACATATGATAATATACATGTATCAGTGTTATTCTCTCAAGAAATCCCACCCTCGCCTTCTCCCAGAGTCCAAAAATCTGTTTTTTACATCTGTGTCTCTTTTGCTGTCTCACATATAGGGTTGTCATTACTGTCTTTCTAAATTCCATATATATGCATTAATATACTGTATTGATGTTTCTCATTCTGACTTAGTTCACTCTATATAATAGGCTCCAGTTTCATCCACCTCATTAGAGCTGACTCAAATGCATTCTGTTTTATAGCTGAGTAATATTCCATTGTGTATATATACCACAACTTCCTTATTCATTTGTCTGCCAGTGGACATCTAGGTTGCTTCCATGTCCTAACTACTGTAAACAGTACTACAATGAACACTGGGGTACATGTGTCTCTTTCAATTTTGATTTCCTCAGTGTGTGCCCAGCAGTGGGATTGTTGGGTTGTATGACTGTTCTATTTCCATTTTTTAAAGGAATCTCCACACTGTTCTCCATAGTGGCTGTACTAGTTTGCATTCCCACCAACAGTGTAAGAGGGTTCCCTTTTCTCTGCACCCTCTCCAGCATTTATTGTTTGTAGAGTTTTTGATGGCAGCCATTCTGACCAGCGTGAGATGGTACCTCATTTTGATTTGCATTTCTCTGAAAATGAGTGATGTTGAGCATCTTTTCATGTGTTTGTTAGCCATCTGTATGTCTTCTTTGGAGAAATGTCTGTTGAGTTCTTTGGCCCACTTTTTGATTGGGTCATTTATTTTTCTGGTATTGAGCTGCATGAGCTGTTTGAATATTTTGGAGATTAATTCTTTGTCAGTTGTTTCGTTTGCTGCTTTTTTCCCATTGTGAAGGCTGCCTTTTCACCTTGCTTGTAGTTTCCTTCATTGTGCAAAAGCTTTTAAGTTTAATTAGGTCCCATTTGTTTATTTTTGTTTTTATTTCCATTACTCTGGGAGGTGTGTCATAGAGGATCTTGCTGTGATTCATGTCAGTGTTCTGCCTATGTTTCCCTCTAAGAGTTTTATAGTTCCTGGTCTTACATTTAGACCTTTAATCCATTTTGAGTTTATTTTCGTGTATGGTGTTAAAAAGTGTTCTAGTTTCATTCTTTTACAGGTGGTTGACCAGTTTTCCCAGTACCACTTGTTAAAGAGATTGCTTTTTCTCCATTGTATATTTTTGCCTCCTTTGTCAAAGACTGGGTGTCTATAGGTGCATGATTTTATCTCTGGGCTTTCTATTTTGTTCCATTAATCTATATTTCTGTCCAAGTCTTAATTCCTTTTTCATCTCTGTACTTTCAAATTTAGATTTTTTGATTCCTATTTTCTCTTCTGAGGTCAGTTCAAACTTCAACAATCTTCTCTTATTATTTGTCCACTATTATTCAGAATTCAGCTTTGATATGAGGAAAGGCCTTCTGAGCCTCCTCCTCTGAACTCTCGTTGCCCTTTTCTTACTTTTCTTTGTGAACTTGGCCACCATGGTAACACTATCTGTCAGTACAATATTATAAGAATGCAGGCTTTCCATTCCAGGGCCACTACTCATATCTGGATGATACAGAGCATGTTACTTAAACTTTATGTATCCCGTTTCCTGTTGTAGAATGAGGGTGATGCTAATAATAGAACTTACTTCCTAGGTTTTGGGGAGGATTAAATGCATAGTGCTGAGAGGAAATCAGCCTGGCGTCAGTAGGTCCTATGTGAACATCTGATAGAATTGTTACTGTAGGTGTCTATTTATGTGTTTCTCTCCCTGAGTAAAGTGCAAACTTGCTGAAGGAAGGGTGCAGCATAATGCCTGGCAGGTGGTAGGATGCCCACAAATATTTGCTTAGTACACAGGTGAGTGAATTGCTGGGTTTGGGATTCCTACTTCATTTAAATATTTTTGCATGAACTTTCAGATCAGCTCTAAGTTCTACTCCTGGCTTCTGCCACTCACTGCCTCCTGTATCTCTGGCCTCTTTTGTTTCTGTTTTTGTTTTTTTTTTCATTTTCTGAGCCCCTCTGCTAACAAGGCCCTTTAGGAGTCATTGAATCCAGTCTCCTCTATTTTCAGCAAGTTCTAACACCCATCCAGCTTCTGCTTCATCTTGGAAGCTGGGCTGAGGGAAAACATCCAACACAAAGACTTTAAAAATTCCCCAAACAGGAATTCTCTCTCCCTTTAGGAAAGTCCCGGGGCTACAGACATGAGGACATTGGTCTGTCTTCCATGACGCATTCTCTGGGCACTGGGGCAAGGAAGTGGGTGGGTTAGAAGAAATGTTGTCACTGGCCCCCTCCTCAAGAGATTTTGGTGGGGGGTGGGCGCTCCTTCCTGCCATCTTGCCCATGATTTTGAACCTGAAAACAGCCTTGGCTTCTTGACTCTATCGTGTGGCCCAACTCTTCTTCATCCCATCTCCTCTCCTGGCACAGAGGTGGTTTTGTCCCGACTTTGGACCTTTCTGAAATATCAAACTCCATTGCATCATGGTGCACCAACCAACAGCTTGTCCAAGCCAGGAACTTGGAGACCATGGCAGCTGCTTAAATTCTCCAGAGGTTCCTGTTCCACAGTCACACTCATAACTGTCTAATGTCAACATGGCCTTTAAGAGCAGTGCGAAGGAGGGATCTCATCAACTCCCAGCCCTTTGACCATCCCCTGGTTTGCCTGGTTGCACCACGGAGCATGACTCTAATGAATCGCAACTTCCTTCAGACTCCTTCCATAAGTCCCTCCCTAGCTGCTTCCTTCTCCCCAGCTGTCTACTGCCCCCATTTTCCTTTTGGAAGCCAGAGATCTGACAGCAGGCTGGTTTTAGACAATAAGCAGCCAGAGGGAAGTCATGCCTGATATTTGGCAAGATAGAAAGTCAAGTGTGGACTTACCTGGCTCTGGATGCTGCTCTGTTGGCCAGAATGGAGGTCATCTGGTTCATGTTGACTTCATTAAGGGTCCCTTTCATTTCTAAGAATTAAAGCCAGAAATGTTGGCTATTAGATTTTGCTTGAGGCAAAATCCAGCTCTTGTTCCTTTCCTTCCTTCCTTCCGCCCACTATTACTTATTGCCTGGCTCTCAAGTGTTAAAGAACAAAGTCAAAT
Organism: Bubalus kerabau; assembly: GCF_029407905.1. Taxonomy (NCBI): domain Eukaryota; kingdom Metazoa; phylum Chordata; class Mammalia; order Artiodactyla; family Bovidae; genus Bubalus; species Bubalus kerabau. The sequence goes on from NC_073626.1 coordinate 159,064,782, forward strand.
ATTTAAATAATCTCAATTGTTTCTTAGAATTTACACTGGAATAGGAGAAACATACTCATAAGCAGATCTCTATAAATGAATACAAAAAATACAGTCACTGAAATAGTCCCAGGGTGCTGTGGGAATTCAGAAAGAGACCTAAGCCAGACTGTGGCAGAGATGATTTGGTTAAAGGAAAGGTGGTTCCTAAAACGTCATCTGCAGATTCATGCCACTCCATGCTATTTTTCACAGGTTATAAGAGAAATGAGAATAATGTAGACAATATAGTATGAGTGTCTGAATTCAGATCTGGGGGAAAATGCTGTCTTTATTCTGAGATACTGTACCCTTTTGATGTCTTATATAAAATGATGGTGACATTAGGTTGTCATGACAGAAATGGGAGTGGTTGTTTTTGTGTCTACATCTTTATTTGATGAAATAAAAGGTGATGATCACATATCAATCCTTCAAAAATTTTGGAAATATCACTGATCCATGAAACCTCTGGAGTTCAGGGACCTGTGGCTTAAAGAATGAGTAGGAGGTAGACTGTCAGTGGTTGAAACATTTCTGGCTGAGGGCACCAGAACTGGGTTACTGGTGTGATGTTCTGGCTGAATACATATGCTGTTCTATGCACAGGGGATGCACGGTGTGGCTGTTCTTATACTAAGATGTCACAGGACCAGCATGTAGGGTGTGTTTTATATTATTTCCCCAGTAGAAATAATAGAATTTTCACTAAGCCTTTCATATTCTTATACTTATTCCCCCCAATGACAAAATGAATGCATTTGTGAGATGGTTTACTGGAGTACGGGTTCAGTTTGTGGTCATGGGAGGGAAAAATTAGTGATCAAATTTATGACCTTGGTTTGTTAGCTACCTTCACCAACATATGGACCTAACCAGTTACCTACAAGTTCATTGTTCATGGCGGAAGGTGAGAGTGGGCATGGAAGAGTAGACAGAAAACCAAGTTGTAAGATTGAGACAGACTGTTTCCTGGCTGTGTCTGAGTTGCTTCTCTTTTTTTTTCTTTCTTTAGCCCTCAATTTCCTCATCTACAAAACCAAACAAACAAACAAACAAACAAAAAACCCCAAAGAGGTCCAGAATACTTTTAGACCTGTGGTTCTCAAATATTAACATATATCAGGACCACTGGGAGGGCTTGTTAAAGCTCAAATTACTGAGTCCTCCCCACAGAGTCACTGAGGTAGTAAATCTGGATGGAACCTAAGACTTTGCATTTCTAAACCTTTCTACTGATGCTGATGCTGCTGGTCCAAGCACTACCCTTTGAGAACTCGGTCAGAAACTCTCAAATTCTCCACCCCTAAAAATCCCATTAGTCATCCTTGCCTTTAAAATGTTTATAATCTGATCAACATTTTTCCTGTGAGAGTGGAGATGGATGATTTCATTTTTTCAGTTTCTAATCAAATATTTATTTGGCACCTTCTGTGTACATATGACTACAAGTGGAGAAAAGAAGGCTACTACTATTCCCATCAACACTTCCCTGAGAACCTCTGCATTGTGTAAGAGCTCTGATTCCTATAAGGCACTTTGTACAGACAAGTCTACTATTTGTGGTCCCAGGGACAGGGAGAGTCTGGAAAATTGAGATCAACAAATGGTGGTGAGTGTCCTCCCTCCGAGCACTTTTTCAGGGATGACTGGTAGAAAATGATGATGCAGAGAGAAGCTTGTTTATATATACACATCAGAATGGAAGAAGCAGTGTCAAAAAGGATTGCCTGCAGATGAGTATGCCCAGTCTGGGTCACAGTCACCTCCTCCATATCCCCAGAACAAAGCTTTGTTGAAAAATATCATCCATCAGAGTCATGGTGGCTGCCACACCAGAGGGCAAAGACAGATGTGGCTCCTGCCACCTGAAATATAGCCCCCAATGCCGACAGCATTGGACATCGGTGGTCATGTAAGGACAGAGCTTAACTGGCACAGAGTAGAATAAAAAAGACATGTTCATTTAATTTCATTTAAAATTTTTTTATTGAAGTATAGTTGATTGACCATATATACATATTCTTTTTCACGTTATTTTCTATTATAGGCTAATATAGTTCTCTGTGCTATATAGTAGGTCCTTGTTGTTTATCTATTGTATGTATAGTCAAAGATATGGTGTTTCCAGTATTCATGTCCAAATGTGAAAGTTGAACCTTAAAGAAGGCTGAACACCAAAGAATTGGTACTTTCAAATTGTAGTGCTGGCTGAGAGTGCCTTGGACAGCAAGGAGATCAAACCAGTCAATACTAAAGAAAATCAACCTTGAATATTCACTGGAAGGACTGATGCTGAAGCTGAAGCTCCAATACTTTGTCCTCCTGATGCTAAGAGCGGACTCATTGGAAAAGACCTTAATGCTGGGAAAGATTGAAGGCAGGAGGAGAAGGGGATGACAGAGGATGAGATGGTTGGATGGCATCACCGACTCAATGGACATGAGTTTGAACAAGCTCTGGGAGATAGCGAAGGACAGGAAAGCTGGGCGTGCTGCAGTTCATGAGGTCGCAAAGAGTCAGACACAACTTAGTGATTGAACAATAATAACAGAGTTATGTGTATCTGTTAACCCCAAATTCTAAGTTTATCCCCCTCACCCAAGGCATTTTTGACTTTGGGAAAAGTGAGGGAAAGTGGGACTGTGAAGGGTAAATAAGACGTAGCTAGAAATAAACATGCATATTCATCTAACCATTCGTGTTGGCCATCTTTTTATCTCCAGCTCACATCCTCTCAGTCTGTATTTCTCCTCTGGCTGTTGCTTCAGCACAGTGTGTGTGGGTATGGCCTGGCCATGCTTCACCCCAGCTACATCACTTCTCTCCTGCCTTCTGCCCTAGGCTTCCTGCTGCTGTGTCGGCAGGAAATCTGAAGTGCTAGGGGGTGAATACTATGGGGCAAACATGAGCAGCGGGGGACCAGAGCTGGGGGATAAATACTTCTCTTTTGCAGTTTCAGACAATTATGAGACATAGCTGTTCAGAGGATCTTCAGCAGGACTGAGTTCCAATTGCCCACAGAAGCATAAACAGCTCAGATAACACATGCTTGATTTAGTTGTTTCTCTTTTCTTATTTTATTCTCCGGGTCCATCTCTTCTGAACGCTTGGGGTCATTCCACAAAATAAACCACTTGCATGCAAGCCCTTGTCACAGACTTTACTTTTTGGAAGAACCAAAGCTAAATGATGAACACATTTCAGATATTTGTCAGCATTTTTTTTTTTTTTGGCTGTGATGAGTTTTCGTTGCTTTGCGTGAGCTTTCTCTAGTTATGGTGAGTGAGTGGAGTCTGCTCTTCATTTCAGTATATGGGCTTCTGATTGGGATGGCTTTTCTTGTTGCAGAGCACAGGCTCTAGGGAATGTGGGCTTCAGTAGTTCCAGCACATGAGCTCAGTAGTAGTGGTACACAGGCTTAGTTGCTCTGTGGCAGGTGGGATCTTCCTGGACCAGGGATGGAACTCGTGTCCCCTGCATTAGCAGGCAGATTCTTATCCACGGCACCACCAGGGAAGGCCTTTTTGGCATTTTAAGCTTCTGTTTTTTGGTACCATTGATGTGCCAGGTTCTTTATCTTTTTAAAAAATAAAGATTAATTTTAATTCCCTTTAAGTCAACACATATATAAGATATTTAAGCACAAATAGCACATAATAAAATGAAACACTAATTCCCTATTTGGGGTTTCCCAGGTGGCTCAGTGGTAAAGAATCTGCCTGCCAATGCAGGAGACGCTGGAGACACGGGTGCAATCCCTGGGTCTGGAAAATCCCCTGAAGGAGGAAATAGCAACCCACTCCAGTATTCATGACTGGAGAATCCAATCCCATGGACAGAGGAGCCTGGTAGGCTACAGTCCATAGCATCACAAAGAGTCACACTATTCAAGCGACTTAGCATGCATGCAGGCTTACTGGATGACAGTTTGGTTCTTTTACACTCCTCACCCCACCTCTTCTACCACCTCACTTATGATTATTTTTATTGATTATGATCAGCGTTTACATTATTTTGACTATATAAATGTCATTCGTTGGTGAACCAAGTACTATGGCTCCTTGTTTATCTTTTTGTTTCCTAGAGTATATACTATTTCTCCTTTAAAAAAAATATTTAGAAATGAAAATGGAGAGATCACAACAGACAACACAGAAATACAAAGGATCATAAGAGACTACTATCAACAATTATATGCCAATAAAATGGACAACGTGGAAGAAATGGACAAATTCTTAGAAAAGTACAACTTTCCAAAACTCAATCAGGAAGAAATAGAAAATCTTAACAGACCCATCACAAACATGGAAATTGAAACTGTAATCAAAAATCTTCCAGCAAACAAAAGCCCAGGTCCAGACGGTTTCACAGCTGAATTCTACCAAAAATTTAGAGAAGAGCTAACACCTATCCTGCTCAAACTCTTCCAGAAAATTGCAGAGGATGGTAAACTTCCAAACTCATTCTATGAGGCCACCATCACCCTAATACCAAAACCTGACAAAGATCCCACAAAAAAAGAAAACTACAGGCCAATATCACTGATGAACATAGATGCAAAAATCCTTAACAAAATTCTAGCAATCAGAATCCAACAACACATTAAAAAGATCATACACCATGACCAAGTGGGCTTTATCCCAGGGATGCAAGGATTCTTCAATATCCGCAAATCAATCAATGTAATACACCACATTAACAAATTGAAAAATAAAAACCATATGATTATCTCAATAGATGCAGAGAAAGCCTTTGACAAAATTCAACATCCATTTATGATCAAAACTCTCCAGAAAGCAGGAATAGAAGGAACATACCTCAACATAATCAAAGCTATATATGACAAACCCACAGCAAACATTATCCTCAATGGTGAAAAATTGAAAGCATTTCCTCTAAAGTCAGGAACAAGACAAGGGTGCCCACTTTCACCATTACTATTCAACATAGTTTTGGAAGTTTTGGCCACAGCAATCAGAGCAGAAAAAGAAATAAAAGGAATCCAAATTGGAAAAGAAGAAGTAAAGCTCTCACTGTTTGCAGATGACATGATCCTCTACATAGAAAACCCTAAAGACTCCACCAGAAAATTACTAGAACTAATCAATGACTATAGTAAAGTTGCAGGATATAAAATCAATACACAGAAATCCCTTGCATTCCTATACACTAATAATGAGAAAACAGAAAGAGAAATTAAGGAAACAATTCCATTCACCATTGCAACGGAAAGAATAAAATACTTAGGAATATATCTACCTAAAGAATCTAAAGACCTATATATAGAAAACTATAAAACACTGGTGAAAGAAATCAAAGAGGACACTAACAGATGAAGAAATATACCATGTTCATGGACTGGAAGAATCAATATAGTGAAAATGAGTATACTACCCAAAGCAATCTATAGATTCAATACAATCCCTATCAAGCTACCAACAGCATTCTTCACAGAGCTAGAACAAATAATTTCACAATTTGTATGGAAATACAAAAAACCTCGAATAGCCAAAGCGATCTTGAGGAAGAATGGAACTGGAGGAATCAACCTACCTGACTTCAGGCTCTACTACAAAGCCACAGTTATCAAGACAGTATGGTACTGGCACAAAGACAGAAATATAGATCAATGGAACAAAATAGAAAGCCCAGAGATAAATCCACGCACATATGGACACCTTATCTTTGACAAAGGAGGCAAGAATATACAATGGATTAAAGACAATCTCTTTAACAAGTGGTGCTGGGAAATCTGGTCAACCACTTGTAAAAGAATGAAACTAGAACACTTTCTAACACCATACACAAAAATAAACTCAAAATGGATTAAAGATCTAAACGTAAGACCAGAAACTATAAAACTCCTAGAGGAGAACATAGGCAAAACACTCTCTGACATACATCACAGCAGGATCCTCTATGACCCACCTCCCAGAATATTGGAAATAAAAGCAAAAATAAACAAATGGGACCTAATTAACCTTAAAAGCTTCTGCACATCAAAGGAAACTATTAGCAAGGTGAAAAGACAGCCTTCAGAATGGGAGAAGATAATAGCAAATGAAGCAACTGACAAACAACTAATCTCGAGAATATACAAGCAACTCCTACAGCTCAACTCCAGAAAAATAAATGACCCAATCAAAAAATGGGCCAAAGAACTAAATAGACATTTCTCCAAAGAAGACATACAGATGGCTAACAAACACATGAAAAGATGTCAACATCACTCATTATCAGAGAAATGCAAATCAAAACCACTATGAGGTACCATTTCACACCAGTCAGAATGGCTGCGATCCAAAAGTCTACAAGTAATAAATGCTGGAGAGGGTGTGGAGAAAAGGGAACCCTCTTCCACTGTTGGTGGGAATGCAAACTAGTACAGCCACTATGGAGAACAGTATGGAGATTCCTTAAAAAACTGGAAATAGAACTGCCTTATGATCCAGCAATCCCACTGCTGGGCATACACACTGAGGAAACCAGAAGGGAAAGAGACACGTGTACCCCAATGTTCATCGCAGCACTGTTTATAATAGCCAGGACATGGAAGCAACCTAGATGTCCATCAGCAGATGAATGGATAAGAAAGCTGTGGTACATATACACAATGGAGCGTTACTCAGCCATTAAAAAGAATACATTTGAATCAGTTCTAATAAGGTGGATGAAACTGGAGCCTATTATACAGAGTGAAGTAAGCCAGAAAGAAAAACACCAATACAGTATACTAACGCATATATATGGAATTTAGAAAGATGGTAACAATAACCCTGTGTACGAGACAGCAAAAGAGACACTGATGTATAGAACAGTCTTATGGACTCTGTGGGAGAGGGAGAGGGTGGGAAGATTTGGGAGAATGGCATTGAAACATGTAAAATATCATGTATGAAACGAGTTGCCAGTCCAGGTTCGATGCACGATGCTGGATGCTTGGGGCTGGTGCACTGGGACGACCCAGAGGGATGGAATGGGGAGGGAGGAGGGAGGAGGGTTCAGGATGGGGAACACATGTATACCTGTGGCGGATTCATTTTGATATTTGGCAAAACTAATACAATTATGTTAAGTTTAAAAATAAAATAAAATTAAAAAAAAAAGGAAAAAAAATATTTCTTAAGACTTTTATATAGGTATTGTTACTTCTTTTCTCTATTGTCCATGTGACCAAATTCACCAGATCACCTTCAATTGCATTTTTAATCCTAGAGTCCTAGGTCCAGTTCTATTCAACAGAGCCTGCTGCAGAGTTGTTACTCTGGAACTTTCTCCCCACTTCTTCCTTTGACTGTTTCTCTTCACCACTTTTCTACTATGCTTCCCCATTTCCTGGATTAAATGTTCTCCACTTTGTTGGTTTACTTCCCAATTTTTTGACCATCTCTTCAGTAATCTCTTAAGAATGGATGAGTGAATGGAAGTCAAAAATTTTAAGACTTTGTCTAAAAATGTCTAGCTAGATATATGATTCAAGATTGGATATAACCTTTACTCAGAAATTTGAAGTATTGCTCCTTTGTCTTCTAAGGTCACATGTTGTTGTTGAGAATTATGCTGCTAAGTCGCTTCAGTCGTGTCCGACTCTGTGCGACCCCATAGATGGCAGCCCACCAGGCTCCCCCTGTCCCTGGGATTCTCCAGGCAAAAACACTGGAGTGGGCTGCCATTTCCGTCTCCAATGCATGAAAGTGAAAAGTTAAAGAGAAATCGCTCAGTGTGTCCGACTCTTAGTGACACCATGGACTGCAGCCTACCAGGGTCCTCCATCTATTGGATTTTCCAGGCAAGAGTACTGGAGTGGGGTGCCATTGCCTTCTCCGTGAGAATTATGAGGCCAGTCTTATTCTTATTCTCAGCCTTGATGTATGATCTTTAAGTTCATAGAATGTTAAGCCTCCTTTTCCTATTATAATATTCTGCAGCTTCACATTGATGGACTTTGAATTGGGTCTTCTTGTGTTCATTGTACTGAGTACTTGATGGGCCCTTTCACTCAGAAAACTCATTTCCACCAAATTTGGAAAATTTCTTTGCATTACTTTTCTGATGAATCTGTCCTCTTCTTTTCCTGTGGTTTTATTTATAATGAATCCTTCAGCTAATGATGATGAACCTTCTAGACTGATCATCCAATGAATTTACCCCTTTTCTTCTTGTCCTTTTCTTTCACTCTTATTTATTTTTGTGTAGTTTCTAGGGGATTTCCTTGTCTTTTAAAATTTTTCAACATTTCTACCAAATTTTATATTTAGTTATTTATTATGCCTTCAATTTCCAATAACTTTTTCTTCTTGGATTTTTAGTAATAGAAAATATTTTCATTGTTTTATGAATGTAACAGAATAAATTTTTTCTTTCTGGAAATACTATTTTTGTTTGTTCTCTATTGTCCCTTTCTTGTGCTTTGTGTCCTCTAAGTTTCATTTTGTATTATTTGATATGATTTCTGTCTTTTATCTTACAGGCTTGCTTTAAATGTCTTGTGATTCTTGGCTCTCTATTTTTATTTAAGGAAGAGGCTGCAACTGGAATATTACAATTTGAATAGATTGACCAGTGAGCAGAAAACCCAAAGAATCTTTAGGCAAATTCTTAGAATTTGTCAAATAATTTAATAAGGTTGCTGAATATAATATCAACACACAAAGTCAATTATATTTTTATGTAATAGTAAAAAATACTTAAAGATACAGTTAAAACTGATATACAACTTACACTGGGAAAAAACATGTAAATTACCTAAGAATAAATCTCACACAAAAAATTAAGTCTTTATGGAGAGAATAATTAAACATTTTTGAAAGCTGTTGGAACCAAAATAAATGAAATGGCATACATGTTCATTGATAAGGAGATTCAACATTGTGACAAGGCCAGTACTCTCCAAACTGATTCATTTACTTAGCATAGTTCAAAAAACAATCCAAAAGTGTTTTTAGTGGAACTCAATAAGCTGGTTCTGAAATTTACATGAAGCATTTGATTTAGGTCATACCTGAATGGCCTAGTGGTTTTCCCTACTTTCTTCAATTTGAACCTGAACCTGAGTTTTGCAATAAGGAGTGGATGATCTGAGTTACAGTCAGCTCCAGGTCTTGTTTTTGCTGACTGTATAGAGCTTCTCTGTCTTCAGCTGCAAAGTATATAATCAATCTGATTTTGGTACTGACCATCTGGTGATGTCCATGTATAAAATCATCTCTTGTGTTGTTGGAAGACGGTGTTTGCTATAACCAATGTGTTCTCTTGGCAAAACCCTCTTAGCCTTTGCCCTGCTTCATTTTGTACTCCAAGGCCAAACTTGCCTGTTACTCCAGGTATCTCTTGACTTCCTACTTTTGCATTCCAGTCCCCTATGATGAAAAGGACATCTTTTTTGGTGTTAGTTCTAGAAGATCTAGTAGGTCTTCATAGAACTGTTCAACTTTGGCTTCTTTGGCATTAGTGGTTGGGGCATAGATTTGGATTACTGTGTTGACTGAATGATTTGCCCTGGAAACGAACAGAGATCATTCTGTCGTTTTTGAGATTGCACCCCAGTACTGCATTTTGGACTCTTGAGTTGACTATTAGGTCTATTCCATTTCTTCTAAGGGGTTCTTGCCCACAGTAATAGATATAATGGTCATCTGAATTAAATATTCCCATTCCTGTCCATGTTAGTTCACTTATTCCTAAAATGTCAATATTCATTCTTGCCATCTCCTTTTTGACTGCTTCCAATTTATCTTGATTCATGGACCTAGCATTCCAGTTCCTATGCAATGTTGTTCTTTAGAACACTGGACTTTACTTCCACCGCCAGATACATCCACAACTGGGCATCGTTTCCACTTTGGCTCAGCCTCTTCATTCTTTTTGGAGCTATTTCTCCGCTCTTCCCCAGTAGCAAATTGGACACCTGCCGACCTGGGAATCTTTCAATGTCATATCTTTTTGCCTTTTCATATTGTTTATGGAATTCTCAAGGCAAGAATACTGAAGTGATTTACCACTCCCTTCTCCTGTGAACTGTTTTGTCAGGCCCTGACAAGCAGGGACATGCCCTTCAGTCACTCAATGTAGCTGCATGACATGCACGGCGCCCTGGTTGTCCCACTCTAGGTCCTCCTTGAGAGTGTAAACTTTCACTGCCCGTTGGGTGTCAGTCAGCATGCTGCCTGGGGGCCAAGGCAAAGGCCTTCCTGGAGTCTCCAGGAAGGGGGTCCTAGGAAGGCTGGAGCCGATGTTGGAGGACGCCCAGAAGAGGAGGGCCTCCGGGTCTCTCTGCTGCCTCTGACCACCCTGGGGCCGATTCGCCATACATCTGGTAGAATGTACATTGATCTAATTCACTATGGGAATTATTTTACATAATCCAGTGAAGTTGAGTATGAGCAAAATGTATGCCCCAGCAAGTCCACCTCTGTGACGTGTATACTCTAAAGAATCCATGACACAGACACAAAAGGTGTCTTGTAGGAAATCGCCCAGAACATCAGTGTTCATAATCACACAGGCCTAGAAGCAACCAGAAACCCACTCAAAAGAGAAGGGATACATAAATTACAAGGTTTTCCTAAAATGTAATCCTGTACATCAATGAAAAGAATAGTTTTTTAATACACATTTCAATGTGGATGAACCTCAAAAGTATAAAGTTGGGCAAACAAAGCAGACCATAGAATAAATGCAGTATGACACCGTTTATGTAAAGTTCAAAGGCAGGCAAAACTAAACAATATATTGTTTAGAGATATATGCATGTGTGGTAACATTACAAAGAAAAACAAAGAAAATGATGAAAACAAAACTCAGCATAGTGGTTACTTTGAGATGAAGAAGTATACCATAGGGCAGAAACACATACGGGGTTCAAAGTTATTGGTGAGGTTCTATTTCCTAAGGCAAATGGTACTTGCAGGTGTTTTCAATATGAATATTTTAACTCTTTATGGACATGATATGTGCCCTTTTTATATACTTTACTATACTTTACAAAGTAAAAAAAAACTGGTTGGAATTTGTGTTTTGAGGCAGCCTTTTAAAATTTTATTTTTAATCAAAGAATAATTGCTTTACAGTGTTGTGTTGGTTTCTGCCATACCTCAGTATGAATCAGTCATAGGTATTCATGTGTTTCCCTCCTCTTGAAACTCTCACCCACCTCTCTCTCCATTCCACCACTCTAGGTTGTTACAGAACCCCAGTTGGTTTGAGTTCCCTGAGTCATACAGCAAATTCCCATTGGCTATCTGTTTTACATATGGTAATGTATGTTTCCATGCTACTTTCTCCATACATCCCACCCTTTCCTTCCTCCTCGACACCCCACCGTGTCCATAAGTCTGTTCTCTATGTCTGTGTCTCCATTGCAAGGCAACTTTTTTTTTTTATTCTATGGTCTGCATTTTATTCTATGGTCTGCATTTATTCTATGGTCTGCTTTGTTTGCCCAACTTTATACTTTTGAGGTTCATCCACATTGAAATGTGTATTAAAAAACTATTCTTTTCATTGATGTATAAGATTACATTTTAGGAAAACCTTGTAATTTATGCATCCCTTCTCTTTTGAGTGGGTTTCTGGTTGCTTCTAGGCCTGTGTGATTATGAACACTGATGTTCTGGGCGATTTCCTACAAGACACCTTTTGTGTCTGTGTCATGGATTCTTTAGAGTATTGGGATATAGCTGATTAAGAATGCTGCGATAGACTCAGGTGAACATCGAAGACAGTCATATGTATACATGTATCCATTCTCCCCCAAACTTCCCTCCCATCCAGGCTGAGGCAGCATTTTTTGATTGTTAGCATTACTTCACCGGGTCCTGGAATCTGGGGTGATGGGGAGTTTTCACTGGTGGAAACTCAAATGCCAACATCTGCAGGGTCCATTCAGTTTTCCAGGGAATTCTCCAACCTCTTGCCTGGGAGGTGGCTAGCTGGCTTCCAGGACTTCAGAACACAACAGGGAAACGGGCTGGTGTTGGTGGCAGCTGGCAGTATGTGCAGAGTTTTACTCTGTTCCTCTTTGGACAGGTATACTTGTTTTGCTGTGTGGGGTGGAAAAGGGAACTTGGGGTTTGCTTGCTTCTTAGGGACATTGCTGCCTTTTCAGCTCCATGTTTTACTCTTCCTTCCCTAGTACCTGGTACTCTCATTCCAGATCCATTCTGGTTTCCTGGGTGGGGGAGGGGCACATTTGCCTCTCATCATTTTTCCCACCCCCCACACCATGTGCCCTTCTACAGGGTTATTGGGTTGGCCAAAAAGTTCATTTGGGTTTTTCTATGGCATCTTACAGAGAAACTCAAACAACCCATTTGGCCAGTCCAGTAGTTTTCCTTCCTCCATTTGTTTTCTATCTATGAACATTTTTTGATGCCTTTCATCTTCTATGATTGTTTCTTCCATTCGTTTTCTCCTTTATTCTCATTTTGGTGAGGTCTGGAAGATCAATATGTGTATTTGACCTGCTGTATTTAACTGGAATTACTGCTACCAACAACTCTCTCCATGTTGGATCCATTCAGTTCAGTCTGACTCTTTGTGGTCCCATGGACTGCAGCACACAAGGCTTCCCTATCCATCACCAACCCAGAGCCTACTCAAGCTCATGTCCATTGCATTGGTGATTGGTCTTTCCCAATGAGTCAGTTCTTTGCATCAGGTGGCCAAAGTATTGGAGTTTCAGCTTCAGCATCAGTCCTTCTAATGAATATTCAGGGCTGATTTCCTTTAGGATGGTCTGGTTGGATCTCCTTGCAGTCCAAGGGACTCTCAAGAGTTTTCTCCAATACCACAGTTCAAAAACATCGATTCTTTGGCACTCAGCTTTCTTTATAGTCCAACTCTCACATCTATACCTGACTACTGGAAAAACCATAGCTTTGACTAAACAGATCTTTGTTGGTAAAGTAATGAATGTCTCTGCTTTTTAACATGCTGTGTAGGTTGGTCATAACTTTCCTTCCAGGGAGTAAGCGTCTTTTAATTTCATGGCTGCAGTCACCATCTGTAGTGATTTTGGAGCCCCCCAAAATAAAGTCTCCCACTGTTTCCACTGTTTCTCCATCTATGTGCATGAAGTGATGGGACCGGATGCCATGATCTTAGTTTTCTGAAAGCTGAGTTTTAAGTCAACTTTTTCACTCTCCTCTTTCACTTTCATCAAGAGGCTCTTTAGTTCTTCTACACTTGCTGCCATAAGGGTGGTGTCATCTCTGTATCTGAAGTTATTGATATTTCTCCCTGCAATCTTGATTCCAGCTTGTGCTTCATCCAGCCCAGCATTCCGCATGATGTACTCTGCATATAAGTTAAATAACCAGGTTGACAATATACAGCTTTGACGTACTCCTTTCCCAATTTGGAACCAGTCTGTTGTTCCATGTGCTAACTATTGCTTCCATGTTATAACTGTTCCAGTTCTAACTGTTGCTTCTTGACCTGCATACATGTTTCTCCCCATTTCACAGCTATAGAAACTTAGAACATAGAGGGAGACTCCATTTGCCGAGCCAAGACTCCATCGCAGGTGTGAAGGACTTCTCCTCTACGCCCTCTCTCCTGGAGCAGCAAGGCTCCAGGGCCCCATAACCCTTCTGGCCGGAGCCGTGTCCTCTGGTCTCACCCAGAGTCCTTCTGCTGCAGGTTCCCTCCGCTGCTCTCCCCTGGGTGCAATGAACAACCCGTAGCAGGACGCTTGAGTCCTCAAAGCAGTGCTCTCAGCCAGGTGTGTGAGAGCAGAGAGCAGGCAGAGTGACCTCCGTGCTTGATGTTAATGGCTTCACGCAGGCAGGGAGTGCTTCCTTTGGAAGCAACAGCTGTTCTTCGGGGCCATCAGCCTGGTTCATACTGAGAAGCACTTGGAAATGAAATTGTATCCAGCAGTGGTGGAGGAGAGAAAGAGGACAGAAAGCTATGGGAAAGTAACTTCGTCTCCTTTTTCTTTTCTTTCTTTTTTTTTTTTTTTGACAACCACAAGTTTCCTTTGCTCCCTTGGAACCAATTTTCTGTTTTGACTAAATGGAAAGTCTCCAAGGAATGAGAGCTGATGGGGGATTTCTCTCAGAGGCATCCACTGTTACCTTCCATCAATTTCTCCTCTCCCTGCCATACCTACCCCACCGCTCTCCTTCCTGTCTGCGCTCTCTGACCCCATCCCAGCTATCTCCATTAGCTGCCAACTGAAAAGGTGCTCACATCTTATTTTAGGCATTGCTTGTGGATCCTGGGCAGTCTGGGCCCCTGAGGGGTCAGGGGGATTGACCCACAGGCTCTGGTGCTATGATGGGGATGCTGGAGGGATACAGCCCAGCCTGAGTGCTTTGCTTGCTCTGCCTACCAGGTCAGCAGCAAAGTCCTTGGATGGTCCCAAGCAGAGCTTCACACAGTCCTTCACAGCTTTGAGACCCCTATTGTTTCTCAGGCAGGCATAGGGCAGGATGCTTGTGTGTCTACATTTAAGGTCTACTAAACTTGTGGCCTGGAGAAGGCAATGGCACCCTACTCCAGTACTCTTGCCTGGCAAATCCCATGGACCGAGGAGCCTGGTAGGCTGCAGTCCATTGGGTCGCTAAGAGTAGGACACGACTGAGCGACTTCACTTTCACTTTTCACTTTCGAGCATTGGAGAAGGAAATGGCAACCCACTCCAGTGTTCTTGTCTGGAGAATCCCAGGGACAGCGGAGCCTGGTAGGCTGCCGTCTATGGGGTTGCACAGAGTCGGACACGACTGAAGCGACTTAGCAGCAAACTTGTGGCCAGGAGAAAGAAGATGCAAAGCAGTTGTCAAAGGAAACTACAAATAAGAGCAGAATTTACTTTTCCTCTAAAATGAAAACCACTTGCTTTGTACCCAGTGCTCAGCAACCCTAGGGCCACACACTGGGCTGCCACCACCTCACTCTTAATCTCCAGTGGTCAGCAGTGTTCCTTCACCCTTTCTCTGTCATCGTGGTTTCAAGCTTTCATTCACCAATTCCACCAAAACAAAGTCAGAAATAGCCTTCCCCGTGCAAAATTCTGATATTTTGTTTTTAGAGTAGCTCTTTTAGTTGTATAATAGGAATTGTAGCAGACATGCAGAAACAGACTCTATACTCCTTCAGGGCAAAGACTTTGTTTATTTTTAACTTTTAATAGAGAGCCTAGGGTTAAGAGAATACAGCATGTTGGCATAAAAAGAAATAATTGAAGTGTTATCATTATATTTGTTGAGAGATTACATGTGTCAGGAGGTTTTCAGAACATTTTATATGCATCTTCTCAATCATTTTCTTCAATAGTCCTATGGAGAGGTACTATTATTTCTCTTAGAATCTGAAGCCCAGAGAAGTAACATGCCCAGGACATATAATTAATAAGTTAGAGAATATATATATGTATATGTATATGTATGTATATATATATATATATGTTGTGCTGTGCTTAGTCACTCAGTCGTGTCCGACTGTTTGTGACCCCGTGGACTGCACCCTGCCAGGTTCCTCTGTCCATGAGGATTCTCCAGGCAAGAACACTGGAGTGGGTTGCCATGCCCTCCTCCACGGGATCTTCTCAATCCAGGGATGGAACCCAGGTCTCCTGCATTGCAGATGGATTCTTTACAGTCTGAGCCACCAGGGAAGCGCTCTCTCTCTCTATAAATATTTATAAATAAATATATATAATATTTATAAATAAATAAATATAAAAATAAATATATTTACATATATAATATATGTTTATATAAATATAAAAATATATGTAAATATATTTATATAAATACATAAATATATTTATATATTTATATATATACATACAATTTATATATATAATTTTTATATACTATATATACATATTTTAAATATATTTATATATATATATTTACACACACATATTTATGTATAATGACTCTGAATGTATATAGACACATAGATGCAGATTGAACATATATATGTGTGTGTATATATGTGTGTGTGAATGTGTGTGACTCCGTGGGGTCGCTGAATTCCTTGTCCTTGTCCACTAAAAATTTAGCAAATATTTTTGTAGCCTCTGTGTATTGGGTCATGGCATATCAGACACTGTACCAATGACTGGAAATCCAATATTTAACTCAATACAGTCCTTGTCCTCAAGAAGCTTACAGATTAGAGGGATAGGTTCTTGCAAACACAACTACCTTAGTACAAGGCAGTCTGTGTGGAACCAAAGTTAGAGGAGTGTGGGGGAGGTTAATGGACTCTCAGCTTGGGAATTTGGGGAGAATAAGTTACAGTCCTTGGGAGAAGAAAGGAAATTTCGGGCAGAGGGAAATACATGAGTGAGCTGGGATGTACAAAAGGACATGATGGCATTTGTGTCTTTGACCTGCACAGACTTGTTATCTCTTCAGTGGTAATGGAGTAAACATACAATGTTTATTAGCTTTGTGAGATTGGTATGTTGCAGGACCTTGACACTATGCACGTACTGAATAAAGGGAAGCATGAAAAAATGAATGTTACTGTAATACTTGGATGTGGTATACAAACCTGTAAGAACAGCGTCACTCTCGGTGACCACATTTGCCTCCATTAGCTTATATTTATCAATTGTTTGTATGGTTATTTAGTGGCTCATTCATGTCTGACTCTTTGCTACCCCATAGACAGACTGTATCCTGCCATTCTCCTCTGTCCATGTGATTTTCTGGGCAAGAATACTGGAGTGGGTTGCCATTTCCTTCTCCAGGGGACCTTCCCAACCCAGGGATTAAACCTGCGTCTCCTGTATTGGCAGGCAAGTTCTTCATCACTGAGCCAGCAGGAAAGCCCCTCCCATTCATCAATTGCTCAGACAAAAATTACTGAGTATCGCTGGTGAAAAGAGATGCTTGAACCAACAGAGAGAAACAAAGAGGCCATGTTGCTGTGAGTGGGTTTAGAGAGACTTTCCAGTGACCCTTGCAAGGCTCCATCTCTCTGTTCAGGGCTTATGGCAGTCATGTGACTTTCTTGGGTGTGGTGGGTAATAAGCAAGACTTTGGGTTGGACCATTAGATCAAAGACAGAGTGGTTTTGTAGAAGGTCATTGAGGGGAGGAGAGAAGACTGAGTGGAAGTAGAAGGGATTGTAGGAACATTCTAGCCACAAGGAAGACAATTTAATGGTGAAGAGGAGGAGTCACCTTCTGTGGTACCTGAGGCCAGGGCTGCTCCAGGAGTGTCCCTGTCTTAGAGACTTAGGCTTGGAGTCCTAGTGTTTTTCAGGGAGAAACAGGTGATAGGGGTTTGAAAGAAGGAAAGTGACAAAAAGGAATCTAGACTCGAAATGGCCAGGGGAGTTGAGGATCATTTGCTTTGGACTATAGATAAAAGCAGAGGAATCAAGAAAATGTTAATAGATTTCTTGAATGACCAGGTACACACCCCAAAAGGATTAGAATGTGGGAGGTGGGGGTGGGGATTAGGATACAGAGTGATTTCTGAAAAGACTCATCTTTTATGCAGGAACCTTCTGTGTGACATGGGCATAGTTTGCATTCCTGTAAATCCCTTTGTGGGCTTCCCAGGTGGCTGAGCAGGTAAAGAATCTGCCTGCAATGCAGGAGACACAGGAGACACAGCTTCAATCCCTAGGTCAGGAAGATCCCTGGAGAAGGGAATGGCAATGCACTCCAGTAATCTTCCCTGGGAAATCCTGTGGACAGAGGATGGCCTACAGTCCTTGGGATTGCAGAGTTGGACACAACTCAGTGACTAACACACACACACACACACACACACACACACGCACATGATGACTGTGGGACTTGAGTGTAGCTAGGAAGAGAGGTGGGCTGTGTACCTGTGGTACAACCTGTCCAGATGGCTTCTTTAAGCATCTCTGCACCAATCCAACATCACACTCCATCACATGTCTTCTCTCCTTTCCAAGCAAGAGGGGACAGGATGGTTTCTTTGGGGAAACATTTCTTGTTGTTGACACAAATCCTTGGGCGTGTGACTAATGTGCTATGACTGGGCACTAACTTCCATATGAGCCTCTACGAGTGTCATCAAATTGGATGAGACCATAGGTCTACTGTCTCTGACATTCTGAGCTCAACACCTGCATGTGTGTGTGTGTATGAAGTCGCTCAGTCGTGTCCGACTCTTTGCAACCCCATGGACTGTAGCCCACCAGGCTCCTCTGTCCATGGGATTCTCCAAGCAAGAATACTGGAGTGGGTTGCCATTTCCTTCTCCAGGGGATCTTCCCAACCCAGGGATCAAACCCGGGTCTCCTGCATTGCAGGCAGATGCTTTATCCTCTGAGCCACCAGGGAAGTCTGTGGACTTTAGTAAACATCTGTTGCTGCTGCTAAGTCACTTCAGTCGTGTCCGACTCTGTGCGACCCCATAGACGGCAGCCCACCAGGCTCCCCCATCCCTGGGATTCTCCAGGCAAGAACACTGGAGTGGGTTGCCATTTCCTTCTCCAAAGCATGAAAGTGAAAAGTGAAAGTGAAGTCACTCCGTCGTGTCCGACTCATCGCGACCCCATGGACTGCAGCCCACCATGCTCCTCCATCCATGGGATTTTCCAGGCAAGAGTACTGGAGTGGGATGCCATTGCCTTCTCTAGTAAACACCTGTGGACTTTAGTAAATTCTAAGAAACTATACGTCAATCTATACTTCGTGGGGGTAATGCATTCTTGGTGCTTTCTAAGTGCCTTTGGCTGTATATTGTCACCCTACTTATTTAACTTATTTGCAGAGTACATCATGAGAAATGCTGGACTAGATGAAGCAAAGCTGGAATCAAGATTCCTCGGAGAGATATCAATAACCTCAGATATGCAGAAGACACCACCCTTATGGCAGAAAGCAAAGAACTAAAGAGCCTCTTGATCAAAGTGAAAGAGGAGAGTGAAAAAGTTGGCTTAAAATGCAACATTCAAAAACTAAGATCATGGCATCCAGTCCCATCACTTCATGGCAAATAGATGGGGAAACAGTGGAAACAGTGACCAACTTTATCTTTTTGAGCTCCAAAATCACTGCGGATGGTGACTGCAGCCATGAAATTAAAAGATGCTTGCTCCTTGGGAGAAAAGTTTGACCAATCTAGACAGCTTATTAAAAAGCAGAGACATTTCTTTGTCAACAAAGGTCCATCTAGTCAAGGCTATGGTTTTTCCAGCAGCCATGTATGGATGTAAGAGTTGGACTATGAAGAAAGCTGAGCACCAAAGAATTGATGCTTTTTAAGTGTGGTGTTGGAGAAGACTCTTGAGAGTCCCTTGGACTGCAAGGAGATCCAACCAGTCCATCCTAAAGGAGATCAGTCCTGGGTGTTCATTGGAAGGACTGATACTGAAGCTGAAACTCCAATACTTTGGCCACCTCATGCGAAGAGTTGACTCATTTGAAAAGACCCTGATGCTGGGAAAGATTGAAGGCAGGAGGAGAAGGGGACGGAGGATGAGATGGTTGGATGGCATCACCGACTCAATGGACATGAGCTTGAATAAACTCCAGGAGTTGGTGATAGACAGGGAGCCCTGGCATGCTGTAGCCCATGGGGTGGCAAAGAGTTGGACAGAACTGAGCAACTGAACTGAACTGAACTTGGCACATACACCCTGTTATGCTGGTAAAATGTTTAAAATATTATGAAGTGTTAATGCACATCATTTTGTATTTCCTTTCTGTTTCTTCTAATTCTTTTATTTTGAGGTCCTCCTGTTTATAAAATTTGATAACATCACAATTTTCTATCCTCCCCTCCTTTTTTAAACCACTGTATTAAGTTCCTATTGCTTCTGTGACAAATAATCACAATTTAATGGCTTAAAACAACACTGATTTTCTCTCTCATGGTTCTGGAGGTCAGGAGTCTTAAAATCAAGGTGTCAGCAGGCCCATGTGCCTTCTGGAGGCTCCAAAGAAAAGTCTGTTTCCTAGTTTTTTCTGGCTTTTGATGGCTTTGGCTCATGGCATCATCCTCCTTCTTCAAGACCAACAGCATAGCATCTTCCAGTTCTCCCTCTGCCCCTCTACTTTTGTTATCACACCCCTTTCTGACTCTGATCATCCTGCTCCCTCTTATAAGGATCCTTGAGGTTACCTTGGACCTACCTGAATAATCTGGGATAATCTCTCAATATGAAATCTCTAATTTAACCATACCCATAAAGTCTCTTTTCCAGTAAGGTAACATATTCACAGGTTCTGATGTGGACAGCTTTGAAAGTGACAAAGTGAGAGTGTTAGTCGCTCAGTCGTGTCTGACTCTTTGCCACTCCATGGACTGTAGCCCACCAGACTCCTCTGTCCAAAGGGTTCTCCAAGCAACAATACTGGAGTGGGTTGCCATGCCCTCCTCCAGGGGATCTCCCTGACCTAGGGATTGAACCCAGGTCTCCGACATTGCAGGCAAATCTTTACTGTCTAAGGCACCAGGGAATCCTTAAGGACACATTTACGGGGCTCTTATTCAGCATGCTGCTATTGTGGACTTAACTGTGTTGTGATTACTCGTGAATACACAACAATTGCTTTTCTGCAGTATTCACCACTTAGTGTTGAGGAACATGTACTGGTGGATCCTAATTCACCTTCCTCTGGAGTCTCTGTTACTTGATAAAAAGCATATTTTCCCACTGCTCCCCCAGAGTGCTGGCCCACAGCAGACAATAAATATTTATTGAAAAAAAAAGAAAATAAAAAAATGAGTCTATAATTAATAGAAATTTTGACACTTTTTTGTGGTATAAAGGATTATTGTTACTTCTGCTTAAGAAGAAATGGTCCTAGAGGAATTCATTTTTACCTCTAAGAACAATTAGAAAAAGAATTCAACCATCCAACCAAAAAGTTATTATAGTAAATGCCAAAGACCATCAAACCTTAATTATTGCATGCCTTGCACTATAGGCTTCCCTGGTGGCTCAGTGGTAAGGAACTCTCCTGCCAATACAGGAGATGCAGGTTCAGTCCCTGGGTTGGGAAGATCCCCTGGAGAAGGAAATGGCAACCCACTCCAGTATTCTTGACTGGAAACTCTCATGAACAGAGGAACCCAGCAGGCTGTAGTCCATGGAGTCACAAAGAGTAGTACATAACTTAACAACTGAGAGTGCACGCAAGCCCTATGCTGTGGTGGTGTTCGCTTGATCTCATTTAATCTTCACCACCACCCTATTATCTTGTACAGCACTTCTTCCCACTTTATAAGTGAAAAGAGTGGAGATGTGTCTTAGGCTATTATCTTAGGTCTATGTCGGGTCTGTGCAGTTGGCCAGTTTGAGTCAATTCCTACTCCTCTCTACACTATTAGACTCAGTGGGTATTGCTGACTTCAGCCTGATGGTCCTATTCATGCAGAGGGTGGGGCATCATATATCACCTACCCCAATTTTTCCCTTAGCCATGGGGTCAAGAGTAAGAAAGGACTTTCACCCTGTTAACATAGGCAGTTCCCCTAGAAAGCTAGAATTGAGAGAGCTGCCAAACAGACTGGCTTTATTTATCATCTAGGTTCTCTTCCTGTGAGCAGCCCCAACATCTAGGCTTTTAAAATCTCCAAGAGTGGGTACAGGCTGCCGGGGGGTGGGAATAGGTGTAGGTAGCAAGAGTTTCCTCTACTGGCAGCTGCTTCTAACATTGATAATGTTCCTGTTCTACAGATAGGAGCCTTCTTAACTCATGTCCTGGTTAGCAGAAGAAAGAATGGGGCGGGGAGGATGAAGACCAGCAGGATGTGATGAGCCAGAAGTGTAAGGAAGAGGGGTTGGATTCACCAGGGATGTTTGGGAGTAGAGATTACCAGAAGAGATCAGGAGTGTGGACTTCCTGGATGTCTATCCCCCTGATTCCATCACTCAGTAGCTGTTTTTACTTAACATTATTATTGTTTCTTCTCATTAGTAAAATGTGGACAGTGCCCAGTAAATGCTCAATGAATGTGATCTGTTGTTAGTAATACTACTGTTAAAATCTTTTGGAAAGGAAATGAAGCAAAAGAGTATGTCTACCTTCATGGTAGGTGACAGAGAAATAAAAGAAGGAGGGAGAGAGTCATAGCATTGCTAGACTGGAAAATAAAAATATGGACTCTGAGTTTAACTTTCAGATAAACAATAAATATCTGTGTCTTTACACCATATAAACATATAGTTATTTAGTATAAATATGATCCATACATTGTTATTTATCTGCAATACAAATCTCACTCTGCTGAATTTTACCTGGCAGTTCTATGAGGGGCAAGGAAGGAGGGGAAGGAAAACAAAATCTCTATTTATATCTAGAAGAAAAATTTTAATGCATTAACAGCAGTATTCCATCCAATGCCCCTTCTCATGTTATGTTTCCAGAGGATTGAGGGCCAGATAAGGAAACCTCTCTCTCCAGCTTCTGCCTGGGACCAGGCAGCCATTTGATGCATTAATCCACCCTGTGAAACTGGATCCTGTGTTTGCTGGTTATTAAGCTACCCTGCCCTTCATCCCATCCCCCTTCCCCAAACACAGGCACACAAACACACAAAGGCCTTGGCTGGAATTGGAGAGGTTAAGGAGTGGGGGAGGGGAAAGGGAGGGAAAAGGATTACAGTCTTATCAAAATAGCATCTGCAGAGATCCCTCCAGAATAGGCATCACTCCCCAAGTCTGTGGCCTGGGGCCAGGCCTGGGGCAAATGGGAAAACACCAGCTGGCCAGGGAAGGAGTGCCCTGAGAGTGGAGGCTTTGCCAGGTGCATTGGGGATGGGAAGATCTCTTCTCCTCCCTTCCCAGGGCCCCCTGCCCCATCTACCTCTTTTTATCTGGAACTTCTTTTTTTTTTCCCTCTTTGATCAAACTGTTATTTTCCAGGCATGAGGTAACAAAAGGCCCTTCAGTCAGCATATTAATATTGCTTGGACTCTTGCATGGGTTTCACCAATGTCTGGAGAGGTAGAAGGCCCTCTTGGAGTAGGCCATCTTGCAGGTCTGGGGACAGAGTCCTGCTGCTTTAAGGAGCTCTTACCCCTTGGGAACCATCTTATCCTGTTCCCTGACTTCATGCCTGGCTTGCTCTAAACCAAGTCAAGGACAGTAGAAAGAGAATATTTTATTCCTCAAGATTACACATTCTCCTGGCTCTCAATACTTGACAGCAACTTTCTGTCTAAAGTTCACCCACATCTTTTGGTTGCATTGAGAGGTCTCTTTCCTAACTCTTTTCTTGGTCTTTGTTCTCATTGATTTTTTTTTTTTTTCTCCTTTCTTTTTGCTTCTCATGAGTGCTTATCAGTAAAGGAGGAAAAAAAAAAATCAGAGTGAATCATTTAAGAACAGCCTATTTTGAGACTGTGTAGAAGGACTTTTTAAGCATGACAGAAAGGGAAGAGTGATTCTGTAAATACTGAAGACTTTTATGCCTCAAAATCCCATAAAAAACACACCCAGGAAATATTTATTACATATATCCTTTAAATAAAGAGCTCTTACAAATCAATAACAAAGAGAAACCTGTATAACTAATGAGAAAATTTAAATGGCCAATAAATATACATAGAAAAGAGGTCAACCTGAGTGGTAAGAAAAGAAAATGGTTTCCCAAAATAGCAATGGAATGTTACTTTTCTGTGTCTGAAAAAGGAACAAAAGTATCTTTTAAAAAAAGATATCAAGTGTTAGCAAGAAAGAGGAGAAACTGGGACTTTTGAGCACTGTAAATTGCAGTGTTAAAATGTACAGTATTTTGGAATGATAAATGAGGCAACACAAATCACGAAACAAAAATGTTCCTATCCTTTGAGTCAGTTATTCTAGTAATTTTTCTAAGAAAATAATTAGTGTTTTATGACACAATATAGCTGCGAGGATGTTTATCACAACACTGCTTATAATAAGAAATAGCTTGAAACTTGAAATTGATGTTCAACAATTGTTTAATGAATTATGAAACATGGACTATTGAATTCTGTAGACATTGAAGCTCCCGCTGAAGGATCATGGTTTTCAAGCATTTCTCAGTGGAGACCTCTGGAGTGGGGTTTGGGGTTCTAGGTTTCGTATCCCTGATGGGTACTTTTCTGTTTCACATACTGGACTTTGATGTAAGATTTAACTTAGCCAAGAACTCATAGTTTAAAATAGTTTAAAAACCACTCTTGGAGAAGAACTTTTAAGAAGTTGCCAGCCATCTTTTGTTTACCCTCCCAGATCTACTTTCTTACCTTCGAGAAGATATATTTTGACAACTAGAGGTTCTACTTGAACTGTAGAATTTTTTGAAATAATTAATAAATTTGTGTGTATTCCAACCAGTTAAGTATATTTTTGCTCCATGAGTTTCTTTCGTTTGATAAGAACATTCTTCTTTTTTTTTTTTTTTCAACCAGATACTGTTCTTTACTGAAATTCGTGTCCATGTTGCTGTTACCAAAACAAGTAGTTTTATCTTCAGTGTTGAATCTTTTATTTGAATTTAAAGTATTTACAATAATGTCAGAGTAAACTTTCTTTTTTATTTAAATTGGAATATAGTTGCTTTACAATGTTGTACTATTTTCTGCTGTACAGTAATACATATACATATATCCCCTCTTCCTTGAATTTCCTCCCCATTTGGGTCATTACAGAGCATTGAGTATATTTCTCTATGTCATACAGTCTGTTCTCATTAGTTTTCTGTTTTATACACAGTAGTGTGTATATGTCAGCTTTCAAAGGCTTTAGTTTGATCTATGAATTTAATTTTAAAATTGAGACTTTTAAAAAAATTTCAGGTCACTGATTTCTTACTTGAATCATCTAAAGACACTGATATAAAACTGGCATCTAAAGATATTGCTATAAAACTGATATTAAGCTGTTTACCAGGTTTATTTTCAACTTAAAGAATCAATAGTTTAAGATATGTTATTTCACTTTCTGTTCATATATAAGAAATTCTGAAATTAAAAATGAACAAAATTGTGTTGGAAGAGCACTCATTTGATCTAAATGCAAAGTCATGAAGAGCCATGGTTCACAGAGATGTAAGTGTATTTTCTGTAGCTGAATGTGTAAAATTCTTGTTTTGAGTTGTGGCATTTAAGAACTACTTCTTAATGAAGTACATACTGCAGCTTATTTTACACCCAAAATAATTGACAAAGCTGGTGTATATTATGCTTCATTGCTTGGTGTATATTTCTTGCACACATTGTGTGTATATTTAATCTATAATTTCCTGCCCTTCCTAACAATACTGACTGCTCTTTGGTAGCTGTGAGCATTTTTTAGTCTTGGCACATTCCACCATCAAGTGGCTATAGACTCTAGTGACCAGTAAGGATAGCAGCACCAAAGAACTCTAACACTACAGCCTGAGACTAGGAGATGGCTGCTTATGTCTGCGTACACTTTTAGAAACATTATGATTAGTGGGTCCTTGGAATAGTTTTCTTGAAAAGCAGCCATTAACCACACTGGATCTGGAATGGTAGAGACAGGGTTATCATAGGTAGTCTTCCAGATCTAACCACATTTTCAATGCACACACACCTCACAGACGATTAGACACCATGGCAGATGCTGAAAGGATAAAAGAGTTTTCTAAACACATCTCACCTGATTTTAGCGCAACAATGAATAATAAACCTTTGTGAAAAAGTGGAGAATCTGGGAAATGTCACACTGGATATGATACGATGACCACAGATATATCCTACAATTACTCCAGGCAAACCTGTATGCATGGTCACCTTATCTATACCCACCTCCCCACTTTTGTAAACAATCCTTTGTGAATAAACCCTTCTGGACTCATCCTATTTTGAGGATGCCATCTGTTTCCTGTTGGATTCCTAGCGGATATGGTGGGGTGGGATAAAAGGCTGTTCACAATATATTGCTGCATGATAAAAGAAGATGACAAAGTAGAGTGACAGCAGGCTTCAAATTAAGTGCACTAGGTAGTTATGTAGATATAATCGCATAGGAAAAAATTCTGTGCACAGACACATCTAAATGTCACTTGTAGTTATACAAATCTGAATGGTAGGATTAAAAATGACTTTTCCCCTCATTTTCTTTCTATGATTTTAGAAAGTATCTCTAGTTAGCATGAGTTATGCTTGTACTAAAAGAAAAAGTTAATTTTTCCCACAAATCTTTATGGAGGTAGAGGTCAAAAGGCATGTAATGGCACTCTGCTGTGGTTCTCATGTGCCGCACTGTACACCTAGGGTGTATCTACCACATTAAGGATGTGTTTAGGTAGGGCACCTAAACTGCCTCCAGTTCTCTTCTATAAAAAGCAATATACTCTAATGAAATCACAAGGCTTCCCTAGTGGCTCAGTGGTAAACAATCTGCTTGCCATTGTAGGTACATATACACAAAGGAGTATTACTCAGCCATTAAAAAGAATATATTGAATCAGTTCTAATGAAGTGGATGAAACTGGAGCCTATTATACAGAGTGAAGTAAGCCAGAAAGAAAAACACCAATACAGTATACTAACGCATATATATGGAATTTAGAAAGATGGTAACAATAACCCTGTAAGCAAGACAGCAAAAGACACACAGATGTATAGAACAGTCTTTTGGACTCTGTGGGAGAGAGAGAGGGTGGGATGATTTGGGAGAATGGCACTGAAACATGTATAATATCATATAAGAAACGAATCGCCAGTCCAGGTTCGATGCATGATACAGGATGCTTGGGGCTGGTGCACTGGGACGACCCAGAGGGATGGCCTGGGGAAGGAGGTGGGAGGGGGGTTCAGGATGGGGAACACCACGTGTACACCTGTGGCAGATTCATGTTGATGTATGGCAAAACCAATACAATATTGTAAAGTAATTAACCTCCAATTAAAATAAATAAATTTATATTAAAAAAAAAATAATCTGCTTGCCAATGCAGGAGACCTGGGTTTGATCCCTGGCTTGGGAAGATCCCCTGGAGAAGGAAATGGCAACCCTCTCCAGTATTCTTGCCTGGAAAATTCCATGGACAGAGAAGCCTGGTGGGCTACAGTCCGTGGGACCACAAAAGAGTTGGACGTGACTTATTGACTAAACAACAACAGCAAGTGAAATCATAGATCCTTCCTACAATTTTGTTGAAAATTTCTCTACAGTATCACTCAGGAGTGTGAACACTGGTCATGGAGAATATTTAAACATAAATCTGATTTGATGGAGGGCTGCTGAAACAGAGCAGGACATTGTGGGGCTCCTGGACACAGAAACTGTTCCTGGTTTCTTGGCTCCAGCCTCCATGACCTTCCCTGAGTTCCAAAGGGCAGATTTAAACATTTGATCCTGGATAAGGAAATGGCAACCCACTCCAGTATTCTTGCCTGGAAAATTCCTTGGGCAGAGGAGCCTGGAGGGCTACAGTCCATGGGGTTGCCAAGAGTCAGACATGAGTGAGTGAGCACACTACAGCACAATCTGGGAACAGGTAAGGGAGGCAAAGACAAGGGAGGGGCAGCCAGGAAACCACATGGTGAGGCAGGGTCCTGGTTCCACCTCAAGGGATACACGTAACAGCATCTTTGAGCTCTTTGTCAGTCTGTTTAGTCGCTCAGTCGTGTCTGACTCTTTGTGACCCCATGGACTGCAGCACGCCAGGCCTACCTGTCCATTACCAACTCCCAGAGTTTACTCAAACCCATGTCCATTGAGTCGGTGATGCCATCCAACCATCTTGTCCTCTGTCATCCCCTGCTCCTGCCCTCAATCTTTCCCAGCATCAGAGTCTTTTCAAATGAGTCAGCTCTTCACATCAGGTGGCCAAAGTATTGGAGCTTCAGCTTCAACATCAGTCCTTCCAATGAACACCCAGGACTGCTCTCCTTTAGGATGGGCTGGTTGGATCTCCTTGCAGTCCAAGGGACTCTCAAGAGTCTTCTCAAAAGCATCAATTCTTCGGCACTCAGCTTTCTCCATAGTCCAACTCTCACATCCATACATGACTACTGAAAAACCATAGCCTTGACTAGACAGACCTTTGTTGGCAAAGTAATGTCTCTGCTTTTGAATATGCTGTCTAGGTTGGTCATAACTTTCCTTCCAAGGAGTAAGTGTCTTTTAATTTCACGGCTGCAGTCACCATCTGCAGTGACTTTGGAGCCCCCCAAAATAAAGTGAGCCACTGTTTCCCATTCTATTTGACATGAAGTGATGGGACCAGATGCCATGATCCTAGTTTTCTGAATGTTGAGTTTTAAGCCAACTATTTCACTCTCCTCTTTCACCTTCATCAAGAAGCTCTTTAGTTCTTCTTCACTTTCTGCCATAAGGGTGGTGTCATCTGCATATCTGAGGTTATTGATATTTCTCCCTGCAATCTTGATTCCAGCTTGTGCTTCATCCAGCTCAGCATTTCTCATGATGTACTCTGCATATAAGTTAAATAAGCAGGGTAACTACATACAGCCTTGATGTACTCCTTTTCCTGTTTGGAACCAGTCTGTTGTTCCATGTCCAGGTCTAACTGTTGCTTCCTGACCTGCATACAGATTTCTCAAGAGGTAGGTCAGGTGGTCTGGTATTCCCATCTCTTTCAGAATTTTCCACAGTTTATTGTGATCCACACAGTCAAAGGCTTTGGCATCGTCAATAAAGCAGAAATAGATGTTTTTCTGGAACTCGCTTGCTTTTGTATGATCCAGTGGATGTTGGCAATTTGATCTCTGGTTCCTCTGCCTTTTCTAAAACCAGCTTGAACATCTGGAAGTTCACGGTTCACGTGCTGTTGAAGCCTGGCTTGGAGAATTTTGAGCATTAGTTTACTAGCATGTGAGATGAGTGCAATTGTGTGGTAGTTTGAGCATTCTTTGGCATTGCCTTTCTTTGGGATTTGGATGAAAACTGACCTCTTCCAGTCCTGTGGTCATTGCGGAGTTTTGCGGATTTGTTGGCATATTAAATGCAGCACTTTCACAGCATCATCTTTTAGGATTTGAAATAGCTCAACTGGAATTCCGTCACCTCCACTAGCTTTGTTTGATGCTTCTGAAGGCCCATTTG
The DNA here is from genome assembly GCF_029407905.1 of Bubalus kerabau. Taxonomy (NCBI): domain Eukaryota; kingdom Metazoa; phylum Chordata; class Mammalia; order Artiodactyla; family Bovidae; genus Bubalus; species Bubalus kerabau. Next base: position 159,093,765 of record NC_073626.1, read on the forward strand.
ACTTTGCATTCTAGGATGTCTGGCTGTAGGTGAGTGATATATACCATAGTGATTATCTGGGTTGTGAAGATCTTTTTTGTATAGTTCTTCTGTGTATTCTTGCCATCTTTTCTTAATATCTTCTGCTTCTGTTAGGTCCATACCATTTCTGTCCTTTATTGAACCCTTCTTTGCATGAAATGTTCCCTTGGTATCTCTAATTTTCTTGAAGAGATCTCTAGTCTTTCCCATTCTATTGTTTTCCTTTATTTCTTTGCACTGATCACTGAGAAAGACTTTCTTATCTTTCCTTGCTATTCTTTGGAATTCTGCATTCAAATGGGTATATCTTTCTTGTTCTCCTTTGCTTTTCACTTCTCTTCTTTTTATTTGCAAGGCCTCCTCAGACAGCCATCATTAGTGTTTTGCATTTCTTTATCTTGGGGATGGTCTTGATTCCTGCCTGCTGTACAATGTCATGAACTTCTGTCCATAGTTCATCAGGCACTCTGTCTATCATATCTAGTCCCTTAAATCTATTTCTCATTTCCACTGTATAATCATAAAAGATTTGATTTAGGTCATACGTGAATGGCCTAGTGGTTTTCCCTCCTTTCTTCAGTTTAAGTCTGAATTTTGCAATAAGGAGCTCATGATCTGAGCCACAGTCAGCTCCCGGTCTTGTTTTTGCTGACTGTATAGAGTTATTCACTCATCGTGTCCAATTCTTTGTGCCCCCAAAGACCATAGTCCACCAGGCTCCTCTGTCCAAGGAACTTTCCAGGCAAGAATACTGAAATGGGTTGCCGTTTCCTTCTCCAGGGGATCATCCCAACCCAGGGATCAAACACAGGTGTTCTGCATTGCAGGTGAATTCTTTACCATCTGAGCCACCTGGGAAGCCCAATAATTCAAAGTAAAGTATAAATCCAAGGATATTTTTTATTACAGACTGATGGTGGGCTCTCAGTTGTCCATAGTGAATGCAGGAAATATAAGTTTGACTGATAATCCCAAACTCATTAATATTCAGTTTGAAAATGTGGCAAAGGAACAAATCCATCAGTGAACACAACGAACTTTTTGGTGTCATTTGCAACCCCAGTTTGGTAATAAGAACTACCCAAGTTGATGATGATGGAAGGAGACTTCCATTGTCAAACAAACTGGCTCTTAGAATCATAGAGATGTTCAGTTTAATAGGGCTCATTCAAGAAATTGAAATGAATGATGAATATAATGATGATAATTGACATTTGTTGAGCACTTACTATATGCCAGCTATCATGCTAGATGCTGTACATACTTTATAACCCGATTACTTAAGTACTAGCATATACTCGTTTTACAAGTGTGACAACTTAGATTTGAAAAGTACTTGTCCAAGACTACAAAGGCAGGAAGCATATTATTCAGGAATTGAACTCCACTCAGGCTAAAATAATTTCTATGTTGAAAGAGAAAGCAAAATTGATCATAATTGTTTTCAAAGTTCCATTCACAAATAATTTCTAAGAATATAATTAATACTCTTAAAGATGTCATATAGGGATAGCAGAAAATTAGTTTATAAAGCCCTTCCTTTGATAATTATCTAATTAAACCTACTAAATTTATGGGTGCAAAAAATAAAGCTTAGGGAGGTGCTTCAGTTTGTTCCACCTTTTATACCTGATACCTGATTTGTACTATTTGAGGGTAGTACTAGATTTTTGCTTTCTGTTTCTTGGTCAAATATATGTATTTGCAGTTGTAAATGTGGGCTAACTATTTTCAAAAGTGAAGGGAGAGCTAACAGATGTCATTTTTGAAAGGTGAAAATGTTTTGAGTTTCTGTAAGAGGATGTTGAAGAATGATGACTTTCATGATTCTTAGAAGTGGGACTTTGAGAGACTGATGGTCTAGTACAGGCAGAATAGAGCATGGCCTTCTTAAAAAGGAGTATAGCAGGAGAAGAATACAGACCAGCCGAGTACAAGGACCCAAGACAGAAGACCCGATGTTCCCAGGTTTCAAAAAAGAGGACTCTGCCCCAGGCTATATAGTCACCCAAACAGAAATGGGTCAGTAGCCCACAGTGGCTAGTACTTATGGGACGCTTTAGTGCCAAATAATATAAATAAACATTAATTACATTAGTAGTCCCAGGGGCAGAGGAGCCCGGTGGACTGCCGTCTATGGGGTCGCACAGAGTTGGACACGACTGAAGCGACTTAGCAGCAGCAGCAGCAGCAGAAGTTGGGAATATGCTTATCGTGCCTGTGTAGGAGCCAAAGAAGAGGATGGGAATGGAAAATCAGTAAAGGGTAGATTAGAAAGCTGTGGAAACAGGGTTCTGTCCAGATAAGAAAGGAATTATCCCACCTTCTTCCTAGTGACAGTGGCATCGCAGAGAGGGCCTGAGGACCTCTTTTTAGGCACACGAGGTAGTTATGAAGCCCTCTTTTTAACAAAGCTCTATGTTTCTGTGACAAGGCAGATAAGAAAGAATCTATTAGGAAAAAAAAGAACATAGCTACTGACTGTAGCTCCACATCTGACACTGGAAGATTTTAGAGATGCTTATTAGAGGCCAGGGAGATGCAAAGCAGGTTGAAGAAGCAAGCTGCCTAACCCAAGACAGAGCAGTGGAAAGAATCCAGAAATAGAGCTGGAAGATCCAATTCCAGCAGGAGAAGCACGAAGGAGACAGATGAAGTGGGGAGTGAAAACCCCTTGGGGAGGTGGGTTGGAGGTACGCCAGGCAGGGTGGTGGAAAATAGCTGTTGGTGCCAAGAGAAGAACGGATTGAGTGAGAGGCCATGGGAGGGTGGGAGGGAGAGGGCACAGGGCAGGTTCCACAGGAATTGGAGACATCGCGTGAGAGATGATGATTATTCCAGCTGTCCGAGACCCGCTCTATTGATTCGGGGCTGGCAGGATGAGGGTCTGGATGGGAGCTGAGAATGGCAGATTGGGGAGGAAGGCGGTGCTGGGGAGGGACTGAGGGTCAGGGCATTGACTGTCGTGAGCAGCGTGACTGACATCACTGCCCTCTGTACTTCTCAAGAGTGGGATTTGTTTTTCATTTTGTAGTTTATGGAGTGCTGATCCTAGCCCAGAATGTGTTTGGAGAAAACCTGAGACTTCTTAAAAGAGCATATCGGTTTGGGTTCCATGGATGTGGGGTCCTTATGAAGGGGCTCCCTGAGGAGTGCTCCATCTTCATCAGGGACTTGAAAGCACCAGCCTGGGGCTGGGGGAAAGGCAGCTCTTTGGCCAAGTTGGCTCCCTTGATTCCTGGGGGCCTTACTGACCTCCTGGGCCATCCTCCCTGTCATCCATTTCTCATGTTTGCCTCTGAGAACGTCCTCTACAGAACAAGACAAACCAGGGAAAGCTGGAGGGGAAACTGAGGCAAGTTGTGGACTGTGTCCTTAAACTTCTTTCTCCCTGCTCTCCAGCATTGCCTGAAGATGAAAAGTGGTAGGGTGAGGAGAAGAGAGGGAGAGTATCTTTAAAGTCTTTAAAGGTAAGATGAAGATAGACTTTTTTGTCTCTTGTCTCCAAGCTCTGTGACCCAGTTGTAAGATCTGCAAACCTTCATCAACAAAATAGCTTTTTTTTTTTTTTTGAAGCTACTATTTTTCTGTGATATTTCCTTTTAAAAAAATCTACTTATTTTTAACTGGAGGATGATTGCTTTACAATCTTGTGTTGGTTTCTGCATACATCACCATGAATCAGCCACAGGTGTACATATGTCCCCTCCCTCTTGAACTTCCCTCCCATCTCCCACACCATCACAGAGTCCTGTATCAGCAGCCTCTTCCAGGGACTATAATCCACTTCATAATGTCATATCTCAGACCCTAATCCTTTAGTCTTGTCAATGTTTGTTGGTCAATTGACATTAGTCCATTTCTTCTCTTGTTTTCTGCTTGTGGTAGAAGATAAGCCTTCACAGAGAAAACCCAGTACTAAAATGGTCCAAGAGTTGGAGATATTAGACAAGGCATATAACTAACGGGACTCGGAATGACAGATGAAAGAAGGTCCCAAGAATAAAGGCTAATGTGAATCTAAGAACAATATGTTTTTTTTCTTTTTCTTTTAAATTTAAAAATTTTCTTTAAATTAAGATAATTCACATAGCATACTATTCTCCTCTTTCAAATATATGATTAAGTGGTTTTCAGTATATTCACAGATTTATGTTTTAAAACATTCTTAGGACATTTCACAATGCCCAACTCCCACCCCCACCAAAAAAAGCCCCTGTACTTTTTAACCATCACTTCCCAATCCACCCATCCCCCTAGCCCTACACAACAACTAATTTACCTTCTCCGAGAGATTTCTTAAACCAGCAACCAACTCGACTCAAGATGCCAGGAATTTATAGTATGCTTTAAAGCCTATATGTGCCTTCTTACAGTCACTGGAATTTTGATCTTTTCATCAGCTCATTCAAGTAAGCTGGGCAGGTGGTTTTATCCTGCGTTTTTTCAGATCAGAAAACGGAGGTGTCTCTGAATGAGAACATTCCAGCTTCCACAGAGGAATGAAGTGATGGATCCTTTCACATCTATGAAAGAAAAATAAAGAGGTGTTTGTGAGTAATATTTTCTTCACTGCTTCTCCAAATTTAGGAAAATAAAGCCAAAACACAAGATGAAGAAGCAAGAAGAAAGGGCTGAAGCTGGGTCTGGAGGAATGAGGTGAAACATCTGTTAGAATGCTCTAATTAAGATTTACGAGGAGCTGTTGGCGTACATTGCCAAAGGTAGCTGCAAGATCTCCTTTTCTTGAGATTAAAAAAAAAAAAAAAAAAGAGGAAGAAAAAAAACAACAGCAGCGTTCTCTGGCAGGATTTATTTTAAGGAGTCGTTATATTGGGAGGCAGGGGGATGGATTAGGTGGCTGTCCACAGTCTCTCCCAGTGCTAGGATACCATCAAGGCAGGTGGCAGACACATGGCATCCAAGCTGACATGAACTTATTCATAGCCCCTATAAAGAGGAGGTCCTATTTATTTTTGGTCCTTCTGTTTGTAAAGTGAGATGTTCTGTACTCCCTCAGCTGAGAGCACAGCCTTCTATGAGGCATTGTAAAAACTTCAGAGAAAAGCCCAACACATGATCCTCATCTCTGTTTGCATAGCAGCGTGTTCTACTTATCTACTTCTGTATAACAAACTACCTCAAAACTTGATGGCTTAAAGCCATAATTTATCGTTACAGTTCACAATTCTGTGGGTGAACTGGGCTCAGCTTGGTAGTTCTTGCGTGGGCTCTCTCATAAAGTTGCAGTCAGATATTGGCTGGGACTGCAGTCATTGGAAGGCTTGACTGAGCTGGTCGTTCAGAATGGTGCCCTCATATGGCTGGCAGTGGATGCTGGCTCTTGGCTGGGAGCTCAGCTGGGGATGTCAAAGGGACTGTCCCAGGATGGCTCATTTTTTATGGGTTTTCCACACAGTAGTGGTCTGTTGTTGGAGGGTCCAAGCTGGCTTCCCTTGCATACTCAGCACTCTAATGGGGACAGTTAGAAGACTGGTCTCTTCTGGAATCCTGGTCATTCCAGTATGGTAGTCAGAATGTCATTTCAGGACTCCAAGAGAACAAGGCAGAAGCTAGTAGTCCTTTAAGAGATGAGGCCTGAACTGGTGTAATATCACTTCTGCTTATACTCTGTGCCAGTCACTGACCATCCTGGATTCAAGGGGAGAGAAAATACTTTCCACCTTTAGATGGGAAGAGTGACAAAGAATTAGGGATCATCCTTAATCTGCCATGTGGTAGAGGGAGAGTTAGTGATGTACTATGAGAAGAATGCTTAGAATCTCAAAACAAAAGTACACAAAAGAAAGCACTTTGAATAAAGCCGTGGACGCAAGAATTGGCTTACAGTGGTATAGATTAAACTTGGAAAAACTTGAAATAGTTAAAACAACTGTAGTTATGTGAGCTACATTTTGGAATAATTCATTAGTAAATCCACTTATTTAACGGACATTTATTGAGCCCATAGCTTATGTCAAGCACTCATACTACAAAAATAAATATGACATGGTGCCTGCCTTCTAGGTACTCAAAGTCTCATTGTCCACACATTAGATGACCTCCCAAATCCAAAAAGTAGTTTCTTATATACACATCATTCTCAGCACAAAGTACTATAGTTGATATCCAAAGACTACATAAAAACAATTAGTGCTGCAAAGACATACTGATGTTGTTGGCATAGGTCTCCTGATTTAGCGTGGTATCAGGCAGAAAAGGAAAGAAATATTTATCTTTATTAATAAAAATAGGTGAAAGATATGGAGTGTAGTGGCCAAGTTAAATAGATTTTTCTGGAGAGATTCGTTCTGGTGGGTACATGTGCCTTCATAGAACATTATTTGGGAGGAATGGGGTATGTTCAGCACCCTTGGGTTCAGTTGAAATTGCTCAGGGCCTTGAGAAAAGAGTGGTTATAATTCATACTTCTGGACCAGGATTTTTAGACAGATCCAAAAAGACTCCCAGTGGGACATGAGACTGTTGGTTTAAGGAACGTTGCCTTGCTATTGCTCAATGTGCATATTCTAGCTCGACTCTAAAGAAAAAGCACATTTCTGAGCAAAAGAGAAGAAACAGGGAGGTAAACAGTGATAGAAAGAGGCAACCAAAATGGAAACAGAGGTGGGGCATGACACCAAAGGCAGAGAAAATGAAGAAGAGGGATCCAGGTTGCTTCTCCAAGATTGGATTAGCAAAAGTCAATTGTTAGAGCTGGTTTGATTTAAGGCATGTTGGTTGCAAAAGTAGAATTTGGAGTTAATGTGGCTATTTTAAAAATTGAATTGACTGCTTTTAGCAGGAAGATCTAGCTACTATGTCATACAGAGCCACACAGAAAACCTAGAGAGCAAAGGAAGATGACCTTTGAACAGATGGTCCAAAGGTCCGAGAAATGAAGGTGGCATCTTAAGTTCTTCTCAGTGTGCCTTGGATGTTGGGCTAGAGTCATGCTGAAAATCAGGGAGAAATGTCCTAATGGAGGTGGTGGTGGTTAGTTGCTAAATGGTATCTGACTCCTGTGAGAGTAGCCCACCAGGCTCCTCCATCCATGGGATTCTCCAGCCAAGAATACTGGAGTGGGTTGCCATTTCTTTCTCCAGGAGATCTTTCCGACCTAGGAATCGAACCCAGGTCTCCTGTGTTGCAGACAGATGATTTACCGACTGAGCTATGAGGGAAGCCACCTAATGGAGGGGGAGGATTTAAAAGAAAGCAGATGCATCATCCCTTCTTCCCTTCTCTGATCCACTTTTCACATCATCTCCAACTCACCTTCCTAAAACATTGTTTTTGTTATATCTTCCTCTTGCATGATGACCTCTAGTAATTCACCTTTGTAGAAGCAAACATACTCCTTAGCTTTGTATTTCAGCCTATCAATCCAGCCCAATTACTTAACTTACAAATCTGCTAGCACCCAAGACCAGCAGACTGGTTCTCTAGCTCCAAACTTGTCTTTCCACAGCCTGAAACATTCTTTACTTTCATTCTGATTCTAGACATTATTCAGACTCTTCCTGTACAATGAAGTTTCTTAGATCAGTCAATAAGACTCCCTTTCATCTAATTTACATGTTTATTTAAGAATTTGTTTATTCAAATGTTTAGTTATTGCTGAATTAATGTCCATTTGCTGAACTTATTTATTAAGCATCTACTTGCCAAGCACTAAGCACATAGTTTTGGGGCTTCCCTGATGGCTCAGATGGTAAAGAATCTGCCTGCAATGCAGGAGACATAGGTTCAATCCCTGGATCAGAAAGATCCCCTGGAGAAGGGAATGGCTAACCATTCCAGTAATTCTTGCCTGCACAGTTCCATGGACAGAGGAGCCTGGCAGGCTACATACAGTCCATGGGGTCACAAAGAGTCAGACATGACTAAGCGACTTACACTTTCAATTACAAGCATATAGATTTAGGACACATTTCCTACCCTCAAGGAGTTTGAATGTAAAAGAAAGAATTCTTAGCTTCTGTAGTACCCACTCAGTAGCAGTACCATATTGGTCTACATTGTTGTATAATTTGTGTCTTTATTTGTCTTTTATTCCCCAAAGAGCCTTATCTACATTAAACTCCTTAAAAACGTAAAGGATTTGAGAGTACCTGAGAACAGTGGGCTGGTAGCAACCGATGTGTAAGAGTCTAGAAAGTGGGAGGCGAGATCAACATATGACATTTGATGATCTTAAAAGGAAACAAATTACTTTGAGTGTTGGGACCTAAAATCAGAGAAAGAGTGATGCTTTCCCTGTTTAAGATTGACCTATCAGTGAAGTCCTCTGAGGCGCTCCTGATTTGTGTGCTCATACCACATTCCTGATGTGAAGAACTGACTCATTAGGAAAAACCCTGATGCTGGCAAAGATTGAAGGCAGGAGAAGGGGACAGCAGAAGATGAGATGGTTGGATGGTATCACTGACTCGAAGGACATGAACTTGGGCAAACTCTGGGAGTTGGTGATAGACAGGGAAGCCTGGCGTTCTACAGTCCATGGGGTTGCAAAAAGTCGGACACGACTGAGCGACTGAACTGAATCGAACCACATTCCAGAATTCCAGGAACACAAGGACCTTCTTCTGAGAAGCCATGAAGAAAGGTGGTCAAGCAGGATAGCCTGTTAGTAGAGAGGGTGTTCAGTCTACCTCATCTTCTAGAAGTGTCTTAGGCAGGCCATGAAGTTACATTTAAGAGCTGTAGCGGCCTAGGCTTCTTCCTGGGAGTCCAAATCACTGATGGAGGAGAGACCCTAGTTCTTGCCTGCCGTCTTTCCTTCTGGCTTGGCTTTTAATTTTACAAATGTGAAAATGAAAGTGTTAGTACATCAGTCATTTCTGACTCTTTGCCACCCCATGGACTGCAGCCCACCAGGCTCCTCTGTCCATGGGATTTCCCAGGCAAGAATACTGGACTGGGTTGCCATTTCCTCTTCCAAGAAGAGTTGCCTTTCCTTCTGGATTTTTTTTTTTTTTTAAATGTAGGGTCACACAAACAGGGTGCATGGCATGCAGAATGCATGGCTCAGTCAGAGAGCACTGTGAACTAAGAGTCAAGAAAGGGAGTTGTAGCCTTGGTATTGGTCCTGAAGGCCTGTATTTCTTGGGGCAATCACTTTTCCTCCAGGCCTTAGTTTTCCCATCTGAAAAATAAGGGAGCTGAAATAGTTCACCCATTTTATTCAACTTCCTTTTTATTTTTATGTGAAACTCTTTCATCAAGCATATCATAATGCAAAAGTTCAGGGTACAGAGAAGCAGGTGCATATAGAAGCTGAGCTGAATTGCCTAATGAGGCCCAGAGAGTATTAAGTAGACCCCTCACTTACTCGAGACATCCTCTCCCTTTCTCGATGCCTCTCTGCCGCAAGTTCAGAACATACTTGAAAATCTCTACAGGACAATGGACTCTATATCTTTTACTGATCAGGGTACATAACCAAAATTAATTTAAGGGACTCATACTTAATATATGCATATTGATAAATTATATACCTTCGCTACTATCAGCCTGTGCTACTTATTAATAATGTATTTTTTATTTAAGGACAAAATAAATTAAGCTGGAAGGTTCAATATTTTCTTCTCAAAAGACAAATACCATATATTAATGCATATATATGGAATCTAGAAAGATGGTACTGATGATCAAACATGCGGGGCAGCAAAGAAGACACAGATGTAAAAACAAACTTTTAGACTCAGTGGGAGAAGTAAAGGGTAGAATGATTTGAGTGAATAGCATTGAAACATATACATTACCATATGTAAAATAGATAACTAGTACTAGTTTAATATATGAAGCAGGGAACCCAAAGCCAATGCTCTGCGCCCTCCTAGAGGGATAGGGTGGGAAGGGAGGTGGGGGTGGAATTCAGGATGGAGTGGACATATGTATACCTGTGGCTGATTCATATTGATGTATGTCAAAAACCATCACAACATTATAAAATAATTGTCCTCCAATTAAAATAATAAATAAGTAAATTAAAAATATTTTCTTCTCAAATCCAATGGATAGTCTTGCTCAATTTCTAAAATGCACACACCCCAGTTTGGAGACCACTGGCTCCCAGGGATGCCCCAGGCTCTCTCTAGCCCTGCTCTGCTAGAAGTCTGCACCTGGGGCACAGAAACAGTACTAGAAATTCCCAGTCCTATTGTTGCTCATAGAAGAATCAGTCTGAGTGGGGAGAATGAAAGCACAGTGGTCACTGTCGGGAGTAGGAAATATATTCCACTACAATCTCAAGGCCATGTCCCATGTCTCAGCTGGCCAGACCTACATCTGTCTGGAGCTGTCCTCTGCTCTCACCTGTAGAGTCTCTACAACCTCCCAGTCATATTTCCCAGCACATGCCTGGCATGTGCCTCTTCTCAAGCCATGAACCAGTGGCCCTAAGCCAGGCTGTGCCAGGAGATTTTCTCAGCAATCTGCTTATGAACAAAGAGCAACGGCTTAAAATGCTCCACAGCTGTTTACGAAGCGTTTTGTGAGAAGTAGGGAGCTTAGGGGGTTGTGTGTGATACTTTCTTCCCAAGCTCTGGTTGAGTGGCTGTTCTGTTCCTGGAAAAGAAGGGGACTTTGGGGGAATTGCTGAGTCACTTTCTCGGGAGGACCATGACACTCAGGGGAGCCGTCCCTGAGGTCCAGTCTCCAGTCCCCATCCACTCATAACTCATGTGAGAGATATGCAAAGCTGGCAGAAGGACTAGAGGCCTCCCTGCCAAGGCAGGCATCTCTCCAAGTGGGCTTCTATATTTATGTGAAACAGAAATAAAACACAGCACTAAAAGGCAACAGACACACCAGTAGGCCACCCCCCACAAATGCATGTTTAATGAAAAGCAAGCAGTGGGAAGATGCAGTCAGGAGGTCACCCACAGAAGAAGGACAACTTTCTGGGCCCCAGGAGCCTTGACTTTGATCAGAAAGCTGTCCACAGACAAGGCCCAGGCAAGTCTTAATGCCCCTCTGTGGACACTGATATGGCCAATCCTGAGACCCTGGACCCTTTATTCATTTCTCAGAGCTGCCATAACAAAGTACCACAAGCTAAGTGGCTTAAAACAACAGGTATTTTCTCTTCGAGTTTTGGAAGCTAGAAGTCTGAAATTGAGGCATTGACAGGACCATACTCTTAGAAGGAGCTGGTGGAGGATCCTTCCTGTGTGTTCCAGCTTCTGGTGCTGGCCAGCATCCTTGATGTGTCTTGGCTTGTGGACATATCACTCCAATTTCTGCCTCTGTCTTCACGTGTGACTATGTGACTTCTCCTTATGTGACTATGTCTTTCTGTCCAATTTTCCCTCTTCTTATAAGGACACCAATCATATTAGATTAAAGGCCACCCAAATCCAGTATGACCCCTACAAAGATGCTGTTTCCAAGTAAGGCCCCATTCATAGGTTCTGGGTAGATATAAACTTTGCAGGGACACTGTTTAGTCCACTACAGACCCTAAATGCATCTTTTGTCAGGGAAGAAAGGGGGCTAGAGAGAGATAGTTTGCTGTGTTTTGCTCTCTTAAGCTCAGAAAATGACAGCCATTTTCCAGTTTGGTGAAGTCCTTAGGCGAGTGGGAAGTCTGATGGTGTTGAGGTCTCCATTTAAGCTCTCCATACTGGCAGGTCTTCCAGAAATCCCAAGGCTTAAGCCTTCTTGCAATACAACCCGGGAAAATATAGGTCTCATCACTTTGTAAAGATCTCCAAGAAAGAGTATATACAGCTTACATCCTTGATGGACAGGAGAAAGTCAAACTTCAAATGTGATTAATTAAATAAAAATTCTGCCCAAGTGATGTCAACTCAGTAGGGACAGGGTCATCAACTCTGAATTTTAGCTTAGAAAATGAACTTTCAAGCTCAGACCACTGACTCCTTTTTTTAAATGAAAATTTTGGTTTACTTGGTTTATATATTCTTCAATCCTTTTATTTCCCCCCTTTACCACCCTCATTCTTTCTCCTCTTAATTTTATCTCCTCTGTTTGTTGCTTTTCTCTAATTTTTAATTTCTAAAATTTAAAAAAGAATTTTTTAACTGCCCCTTTCTAATGCTTCTCTTGGCCAGCCTGCTGAAGGGCCAGCTGAGAGGAACTTTGCTTCTCCTATGGGTGCTGACTCATGCTCTCATCCCACTTGCTCCTTTGTAGTCTAGATGGCTCACTTAGTTCATGTATTAATAGATGGAGCTAGAGATGAGAAAGAGGAGATCTGAAAAGGGTAGAGGGCATGGAGGGAAAAATGACACCTCAGAGGAAACAGTGGAAAATGCCAGGAAATGACTGAAATTCAAGTCCTGAGCCCCGCCAAGACCAACAGCAGAAGAAGTGGGAATGAAAATGGAAAGAACCATGAAAACCCAAGCAGACAGTCTTAGGCTGCATGTAGTAAAAGGGCAGAGTAGATACTACAGAAAAATGTAGGAAAAAAATTGGAAAGAGAATCGGGGCACAGAAAAGGGCCAGACAACCAGGAGCAGAGGATGGAAATGAAGTGGAGAGCTAGCTGGAAATTGTGGTACTTGGTCAAGTCTGAAGCATACAGTGTTGGATTCCGGCAAGTGTCCTCCTGTGTAAGTCCTAAAAACTCATAATCTGATCTAAGAAGGCTTTGACTTTCTGCTCCCTTTTGCTGGAATGGAGACACTAAATTCATCACACCTTTTAGGTTTTCCAAAGAACAATGTTCAGGCCAGGGGTCCTCTCATTTCCTTTGGGCTCCAGGACATGGTAGATGTCTCAGTCCTGTCTAGACTGTGGCTGAGGGGTTACCCCTAGAAAGTGGTCAACTTTCCCATACTGTCTAGACTGGAGTTGGTCAGGTTCTGAAGGAGGCATGACTTGTCTGGAGTAATGTATGATAAGAATAAAGCTTTGAAGGACATTTTTTTTTTTCTGATGAAATACCCTCCCTGTTTTTCAGTACCTCATCTCCTCCTTTGCAGACCCACACTCCTCATGACTCCACAACTCTGGACCTTTCTTGACTTTAAGCAAGTCAATAAATCCAAGCAAATCTAGCCAAGGATCAGCTGGTGGGGAAAAAGTATTTAAGGTAAGCTGCTTAGGCTTGAGAGTATGTCATCCAACTGATTCCTGAAATTTCCTTAGAAAGACAGCATTTTGCTGTCCAGTTACTGGAAGTGTTGCAACTGAAGAAACAGTGGTCTGTTCCAATATGAAAGAAAAGTGAATCTTCTGAGCTCATTTGAATATGTTATATGGGTCTGAGTTTGGGACCACATTGAGTGAAATATGTCTCGGCCAAATATAGTTTGAAGGACAAGCAATTCTGAGCAGAAATGAAGGAAGTGCAGATTTCCACTTCATTCTCGCCAAAGTGCAGCTTACTGAATCAGATGATGGCCAGTTTTTCTTTTTCTCTTTGCTGAGGACACATACTAAAATCTATGTAAGTTAGAAGTGAGCTTGAAGGACTCCTCTCTATCAACACGAGCTCCTCGGTGAGTGTGTGGTAGGAAGAAAAGGTCAGGATGCCTCTTTTCTAAGTGCCCCTGGGAAAGACAGGGCTGACTTGGGACTAGGGAATCCACATCATCACCCCTGAACTCTCCTCTCCTCTACAGCAGCACACACGCGGATGAGAGTGGTCCTGTTGATTCAAAAATATCTCATTTTGTGTCGTTGAACTTTTTTTTACCAGCAAACTGAATTTTACTCAGACAGGGGTTTCCAAAGCGAGTCAATGCTTTCTGGGCCCCCCTGGCAGAGAACCTGGGTGGGGACGAGAATGGTGCAGCAGAGAGGAAGACGAGAGCTGCAGCTGGGCAAACAGAGCCCGTATTGTTCCCCCTGCAGCATCAGCGCTGCAGCCCAGGCTGGGTTCCTCCCTTAGAACGCAGCCAACGAGCTCATGGCGCCTCCGTGCTCTGTTTACACAGGTGTCTTCCCTCCCCAGGGAAGCTCAGGCTTTGCAAACATGCATGACCACATGCTCCCAGGAGATGGATGCTCACATCTGCAGGCTGCCAAGCGGAGAAACTGAGGCCCACAGTGGGGCAGGGAGGCTTTTGGGCTGAGCAAACCCAGGAGGGGAGCCAGAAGGGCAGGCAGGTGTTGAGTCCCCACTGGCCTCTCTGGTTACCAGGCTGCCTTTGTCTTGTCAGACCCGCTCTTGACAGGGATAAAACCTTTGGGTTTTTCACTTCCAGAGACTGCAGCAGCTTTCCATCCACCACTCGGAGCTGAAGCTGGAGCCCTGGGACTGTCTGGGGAGGGGGCTGGGCCAGTGACCCTCAGCCACACCTGTTAGGGCAGTCCTGCCAGCAGTGGCAGGGGAGTGGGGGTAGGGGGAGGTCTGGAGCTTGGAAAACACTGTCACATACTTGAAAAATGTCTCCTGGCCGTACTGATACCCATTCCACTCTATTCATACACTTCTCTTCTCCCTACCCCAGTATCTCCTGGAAAACAAACAGAGAAGTCAAAGGAGAAACCCAGCCTATTCATTTATTTCTGTCTTTTTTTTTTTCTCAATTGCCCGATTTCAATTGCTCTCAGCTCCAATGCCCCAGATTCTTTACCGGATACATTGTAAGGAATTGAAAAGGGTGAAAGAACCAGAGAGGAAAAGAGATTTAAAAGACACATCACATTTTTAAAAATGGCCAAGACCAAATTGTGGTATCCAGGCAGGTTAACCCAGTGCTGAAGCTATAAAAGGATACAAGGATGCCTTACCATAAGAGCCAGGAGAGAGGTCACTTTCAGGGCAGCAGAGTTGAGATTGAGACAGGACACATGGAGGGGTCTACCTCTTCACCCTGGTGCTGATTACAATGCAGTGCCCCTTATAATAATCTGGGAAGTTATACTTTTGTTTTGTGTGGTTTTCTGTACTTGTGTTTTATTTCACAACAACGGGTTAAAATAATTGGTCTGATTCCCAGGAGCTGGACAGCTGGATTCTTTGGGTTCTGGATCAGTGTCACGTGCCTCTTTCCACTGATATGACTGTATCATTGGAGCAGCCCTTGTGGGAACCTCTAACCCTAAATTCAGGGGTTACCCCTATAAAAAGGGTATAAATGGCATGGCAGAACAGAAGACAGGGCAGGTCTCCCTGTCCCTTTGAACTGGAAAGTGATCAGTGAACTTCCTTCTGCTTTGCCTGCTCTGAATCCAAAATGTTCAAAACACTCTCACTGATGTAGCTGACAGGTGACCGATCTAAAGACTTCTTTGCATGAATAAGATCAATGCTGGTGCCCACCTTTCTCTTATGAATCCTTTTGGGGCTGTCTCTACCCACCTACCATCAGGCAAAAATGTGTCCTTCTGTTGTCTTTTGAAGGACTAAAATGGTCACAGAGATTGCCTGAGCTTCCACTCTGACTAATACACATCCTAGGACCTAACTCTTCTGAGCAAGAGATCCATCGGCACTAGCAAGGCCATCAGAGACACTCAAATATTATCCTGGTGTCTCCAAGTGCATGCATACAATTGTATGCATGGATGTTTAGAAAAAGACAGCAGGTTGCTAGGCAATGCATTTCCAGAAAGGAGAGTGTGAAGAAAAAAAAAAAAAAAAAACCAGATGACAGGGATGAGATTCAAAGCCTGTTAAAACAAGAGCCTTTGGGTCCAGTTCATTTTGGTTTGATGGGAGTGTCACGGGGATGTCAGGGCTCGCTCAGCTCAGGCATGAGTTTCCAGTCCTGCCTTCCAGCTCCTCACCCTCTGTCTTATGTGGTGGGGAAAGCTGAGATGAAATATGGCTCTCTGGAGGGCCATGCCTTTGTGAAAGGCTATTACAGCTGTAACAAAACTTTTGTAATCTGCACTGTATCCCATTACATCTCCAGGCTCCTTGGGTCCCTTCCCAGCCTCAAGGAAAACACACACACCCTTTTTTTCTTTCTTTATTTCTCTTTTGCTCCCTCCCTAGTTTCTACTTTCTGAAAGGTCATCACAGTTGTTCTTTTCACATAGTTTTTTTCCCTCTAACATCTGATGGAAATTGGCCTGAAATAGGTAGCAAGGCTGGGTGGTATCTGCTTTAGGATTTGTCCAATTATTGAAGGAGATGCACAGATCACAGTATGTGGTTGTCACTATAGTATGCTGTAACGAGGCTTCTGTAAGCCTTCTTGTCCTTGGATGCCTGATTGCTTGCTGCCTGATAATGAGAACGGGCCCTTGTTGGTAGCCTAGGGGTTGTCTTACCCACTTCATGCTTACTTTTGAGGACCAGTCTGGCTTTATAGTGAAGGAAATGAGCTGGAACAAGAATACCTGAATTCCTGCCCCAGCTCCACCAGTTCTGTGTGACCTTTGGAAATGCATTTTATTTCTCGATTTACTTATCTGCAAAACAAGGTTACTGATATTTACCTCACTACGTGAGGTCCAAGAAGACGATCCATGTCTAGAGCTGTAGACAGGGCACATATTGGGAGACCTTTGATAGTTGTTTCTTCCTTTTTATTTTGGTGTGATCTGAGTTCTTCAGTGATGTGTGGAACATAGTGGGTAGAGCTTCCTTTTCTGAAAACTCAGGGGAACAAAGCTGGGATTGGGGTGTAGAGTGAGAAAAATGAGAGCGAGTTTTGAGTTGAGGAATTTGAAAAAGTGGGAGGAGAAATGAAGGACATAGGGGGCTCTTCTAGCTTCAGATGTTCAAGGAAGATAGAGAACTCAGGTGTGCTAAAGATTCTGGGTGATCTTGGAGGGCTAGGATGGATATCTGCCCCTAAACAGCTCCTGGGGATGGATTCATGAGCCAGGTACCTTTACCTCCTCCTAAAAACACAATCTCCCAGGTGAGATGTGTGTAGGTCTTGAGAGCAAGTGTCTTTTAGGATCTAAATCTATACAAGTCACAAAGGGATCGAGTCACTTGTTTGTATCAAGAAGAGACACGATTGGTTAGCTTGAACTAATGATTCTGAACTCTGAGTTTCTCACTGTCCCTTATCTTAAGATAGTCAAAATATTTGGTAGACAAGATGACTGGCATGGAAGTTCTGTGACACAGAAGCCAAAGTTGTGAAGCCAGGCAGATCTGAGCCCCAGTACCTGCTCCTTGGTCTCTGGTTGTATTAACTGAACTTACTCCTTAAACTCTCTGAAGCAGTTTATTCATTTATAAAAGGGGTATTGTGTCTAGCCAATGGAGTTGTTATGAGAGTTAATTGGAATAAGGTGCCTCAAAGCCTCTATCAGAGTACTTAGCCCGTAGCAGTACTCAACATGCTTGTTAAAAGAACAATGGAAAAAAAAAAAAGAGCTTTCCATTGATAATTGCATTATTCAGTTTTGAATTTATTCTCCTTTTCTTTTCCTTTCCTCTTTCCTCCCCCATGACCATTTCTTTCTTTTCCTCTTACATTTTGAATCCTCAGGACTGTCTCCTCTGTATCATGTCAGTTCTTTGCTTGTCTTTAACTACCTCATTCATTGGTCAGTATATCTTGGTATAAGCCATGAAGGGCTAGGAGAGGTACTTACATCTGGCCCATCTATATAGAAAACATCTTATAAACAGATAAAGAAGTGGCTGCCCTGTTCCACGTATGCCTCCTTGGACAGGTTTCTAGGGCTAGCTCTGATTCTCAGTACAATTCCCTGACTTCTTTGCTAGTTCTTGTGTGTGATGCTCATGTGAATGAGTGTGGAGAGATTGTGTGGTGAAGAAATAGAGCCATAAGAAGGGGAGAAATGAACTTATCCACTGGAGGCCATGTGGCACTTTAGAGAAAGAACAGACACGGCCACAGAGAAACATCACACTGTTCTTTGCTGGTAGCCGTCTCCATCTGTCAAACCATACTTGTTTGGCAACTTAAAAATGGAGGAGGTAACTGAGGGGAAGAGAGAGAAGTAGGACGTGCTGTCCTTTTGTACAATGTCAGAGAGATCATGGGAGGGAAGGAGAAATTCCGTTTTATACCTAGAGATGCAACAAGGAGAAGACTCCATGCATCCTGGAGACATCCACTAGCATCGTAAGTTACCATCCACCCTTGTCTATCAACGTTAATGAAATTGGGCTGGGGAGGAGTGAAGAATATGACGCATGGGTAATTCAAAAAGCCTTTTCTTTTGGATTTGCAATGAAATCTCTTCTTGTGCAGCCCACAAGTATACCTCTTATCATACTTAATTGCAGCTTAAATAAAAAATTATCTTTCTGAGGGCTGAGGAATCTCCAAAGCAAATGGATTGTTTTATGGCCAGAAGATAGAATAACCAAAGTTATTTCCTCAGTTTCAAGAAGTATTATACAGATATGAGGCTGGAGCACTGATCATTATGATATCTAGGGACAACAATGATTGGTCTTCCAACCAAATTTTGATTCCTCTGAAAAAGTATTGAGGAAAGAACTGTATAATCTGTAAAAAAAACCCCAAGGATATCACTCATCCCAGCAGATGGTTCTTCATTTTATCCTACATTTACCACTTTATTTTTCAGGTACAACTAAGGGAGTAACAAGGGGAAATTATCTTTTCCGCTGTCAATTTCTAGCATCTCTCATAGCACTCTTGTCCCCTAGGACAAGATACAATAACACTCACACACTTACACACACACATAGACTCTTTGTGGACAGCTGAAACTGATCATTGTTATTAAGGTTTGAGGAATTTAGGGGGACATGACATGTATTTGCTGTTGTTTAGCTGCTAAATTGTGTTTGATCCTTTGCAACCCCATGGACTATAGCCCCCCAGGCTCTTCTGTCCATGGGATTTCCCAGGCAAGAATACTGGAGTGGGTTGCTCTTTCCTTCTCCAGGTGATCTTCCTGACCCAGTGATTGAACCCATGTCTCTTGCTTGGCAGGCAGATTCTTTACCATTGAGCCATCTGGGAAGCCCAAAACACATATATAGTTGTGAAATAACAGCTAAGTTCCTATGTTCTTACTTATTCTCACCCACTCTGCTGAGATTTATCATAAAACACTCCCCAAAGGGCCAGACTTCCCTACCTTTCATCAACCTTTCTTTGTCAGCCCTAATTTGATCTATCTTTTTAAATGCCTTCCATCTTCACCAACTTTTGTGGCTCAGATGGTAAAGAATCTGCTTGCAGGGCAGGAGTCCCAGGTTCCATTCCTGGGTTGGGAAGATCCCCTGGAGAAGGAAATGGCAATCCACTCCAGTATTCTTGCCTAGAGAATTCCATGAACAGAAGAGCCTGGCAGGCTATAGTTCATGGGGTCGCAAAGAGTCAGACATGATTGAGTGACTATATTTACTTATGAAATTTTTCCTGTCTCTGAGTCCATTTTTTTGGCTTTTGATTGAGCTGGTATATTTTTGGAAAATAGCTCACTATACACCCAGTGTACTTAAGGGTTTAGTCCTAGGAAATCTTGGATCTATTAATTCTCTTCCCCTGTGCTCAATAGCAAAGATGTGCTGAGAAGGGGCAACATCAGGCTGCTAATGCTCTGTGCCTTTTGCCTGCCTGAAACTCTCCCATCACGTTTCTCCCCAGTCCTTACATTCTGAACCAACCATTCTGGAAACTCAAAGCCTAGGCTGTCCCATCTGTTTCTATTTCAAGGGGTTCCCACTGACTCACCCCCTATTTCTTTCTCTCCCATGACCCCCAGACACTACTCCAGACACTAGTGCTCCATACTCTCCCACTCTTTTGCCCAGCTGTAAATTTTCATCTCCTGGATTTAATTATCCTGAGTACTGTCACATATCCTTCCTGCACCTCCTTTGTGATCATGCAGTGTGCACCTGCCTTTTCAGATCAACTCCCTGATGGCTTTCATCGCATATAAAAGTTCTTAGTGCCTCACATTTTGCTTGGAATGCAGGCCACTCTGGCCCCTCATCAGCAGCCTCTCCCTGGTATCTCTTCAACACCAACATGACATTTTGAGGAGTGGGCTGTTTTATCCCCATAAAAGCACATCATCATCATCATCATCATCGTAACAACGAGGGTGCTAATGATAATAATAAGGATATCAGCCAATATCTGAGTATCAACTATGGGTCGAATGCTGTGCTGAAGGCTTTGTCTTCCTATCTCATTTATCCTCACGATAAATTTCTGAGGCAGGTACTCCTACAGGGGAGGAAGTTGAGGCTAACAGGGATTGAATGAACTGCTTAGGGCTGCCCAGCAACTGGGAGAGGCTGAATATGCATACTAGTTGTTCTCAGCCTATCTTCTCTACCACAGTGCGGGGACTCCCAAAATGCAAAGTCCTCTCACACCTGGACAGAAGGCAGCCAGCCAGGGACATGGTGAAGAACCAGGGGCAACCAATACTGGAAAACATTATTCATGAGTTTTAAAGGAAAAGCCAAGGAGAGGCAGGACACCGATTGCGAGGTAGCAGAGAATGCCAACCGGCAAGCGGCTTAGCTCGGCATTTACAACCGTTTTCTCTTCTGAGTGAACTGGTTTTTGCTTGACCCTGGTGCTTGATGGAGCCCCTGTTGCCACCGGAGCTTTGTCTTTAGCTCTGAAGCACAAAGTTACCATTAGCAGTCCATCAGGCTGTGGTTAATTTGGCTGCCCTCTTTAAGCAAGGGGTTGTGCAAGAAGTGAAGAATTCTTTCCGCGGCAGCAGCTTGGGAGTGAGTGGTGAGAACCTTCCTTTGGAACACGTTTGACGTGCACAAGGCAGAAAGGAAGCTTTCATTTAGCTGGGTTGGTTTTTAGGCAGAGCAAAGGGGCCGTGGTCAGAGACTCAGACCCTGTGTGTGGTCATTCAGCTTTGCTCTGTTCTGTGGCTGCAGTCCATGCTCTAAATTCTGGCCAGACGTCTTGTAACGCACATGGCATGCTGTTATGGTCTCTGTGGGGAGGGGAGAATAAGGTGTGGATGAATCAGCTCAGTTCCAAACCCTTGAACAGAAGAGCAGCCCAGAATGCACATCCTGAAGGCAGTGGGATCATGCGTAGGATCAAACATAGCAGCATCATTGTCCTGTGGGTTATTTCAGTTTGGGGGAAAATTTCCTTGAAGAATGGCACCAAGTTTTCAGTAGATCCTAAACATGGTTGGCTCTCTTCATTACGAGGAAAGTGAAATTGAAGTCCACCTAGATTAACTAATCTGTGCACTAAATATGAGACTTTTGGGTCTCTTGCATTTTGGCAGAAGTGCATCTATTCCATACATATTTTTGACATCTTCCTATGGCAAGGTATCTTTAAACATGTCAAAATTCAACTGATAATAAATGTGGGGCTTGTTGATAATGTGGGGTCTCTTTCTGGATTCAGCATTCTATTCCATTGACCTCCTTGTCTGTCTTTGCATCAGCATTTTGCTCTTTGTTATTGTAGCTTTATAGTAAACCTTGAAATCAGATAGTATAAGTCCTTCAGCTTTGTTTCTCTTTTGCTGAGTTGTTTTGGCTCTTCTAGATCCCTTGTGTTCAGTTACGAAATTTAGAATCAATTTGTCAGTTTCTACCAATAAAGCCAGCTTGAGTGTTGATTGGGATGATCTTGAATCCACTAATCAGCTTGGGGTTGACTTATTTATGAGGTTTTTGCCACTGATTCGTATCCTGACATGGAGCTTCAAAATCCAGAGCACAAACACAGAGATATTCAGGACAATTCATTTTTATGCTGATTTAAAGCTAGTAACCATACATACTTACATTGACTATAAGCCACCTGGAGGCAGGGTTATTGGGGCTTCAGTGATAATAGGATTACTTACATAAGCAGGATCTGTGATGACTGTGAGCACCTACTATGAGCTATGTTTGGAAAATATAAGCTGTATTTGTAAAATATTTAATTCCCATAAGAAACCCATGAGGTAGTCATTACTTGCTCTACTTTTTAAAGAAAATTTTATTTTTGGGCCTTGCCTTGTGGCATGCAGGATCTTAGTTTCCCAACAGGGGATTGAACCCATGCCTCCTGCAGTGGAAGCATGGAGTCAACCACTGGACTGCCAGAGAATTCCCTACCTGCTCTACTTTAGAGCTGGGGAAAGAGCCTGAACAATGAAGCCAAAGTCACACAGAAAATTAAGTGGTAAGTGTAGCATTTAAACCCAGGCTTGTCTAACTGGAGAAGGAAATGGCAACCCACTGCAGTACTCTTGCCTGGAAAATCCCATGGATTGAGGAGCCTGGTAGGCTACAGTCCATGGAATCTCAAACAGTCGGACATGACTGAGCGACTTCACTTTTTTTGTCTAATTCTGCTCTGTGGTACTTCTACCTCACAAGTCTTCACACAATGTCCAGCAGGCTCCAGTGGCCTGCCAGCACCTCTGACCCCATGTGAGTGCGTAAGTGGGTGGTGAGAGGGAGGTGGGTTGGTTCTTGGTACTCCAGATTCTGCTTCAACCAGTTTTCTTTTTACCCATTTTACAGATTAGGTTATGCCCCCCCCCCCCCAAAAAAAATAGTTGTGCTGTTCCAGATTTGGAGAACGAACTTACGGTTGCTGGGGACAAGGATGGGGAGAAGGAATAGTGAGAAAGCTTAGGATGGACAGGTACACACTGCTATATTTAAAATTGATAACCATCAAGGACCTATTGTACAGCACACAGAACTCTGCTCAGTGTTATGTGGCTGCCTGGATGGGAGGGGAGTTTGGAGGAGAATGGACACAAGTATTTGTATGGCTGAGTCCCTTTGCTGTTCACCTGAAACTATCACAGAATTGCTTGTTAATCAGCTATGTGCGTGTTTACTAAGTTGCTTCAGTCATGTATCACTCTCTGTGACGCTATGGACTGCAGCTCACCAGGCTCCTCTGTCCCTGGGATTCTCCGGGCAATAACACTGGAGTGGGTTGCAGTGCTGTCCTCCAGGGGATCTTCCTGACCCAAGGATCGAACCTGCATCTCATACATCTAACCTGCATTGGCAGGTAGGTTCTTTACCACTAGCGCCACCTGGGAAGCTGCAGTACAAGATAAAAAAGTTAAATAATGCTGCTGTTCAGCTAAGTTCAAGTAAGTGTGTAAATCATTTCATGCTGTCTTTCAAAATGAGATGTTCTCTCCTTTTCTCAATGATAGAGCTCTTGAAAGGTCTGGGGTACTGGTGAACTGTGTGAAGCTGTCCAGGGTTCAGGACAGTACCTGGGGCTGTTTTTCTATCAGTATTCCAATCTGTGATCCTCCAACTGCAGCACTTACTGTCTGGCCTGGAAGCTGATGGTCCTCCAGCTCAGTGTCCGTTCTGACAGCTGGAACGCAGCCCCGGTTGACTCAGTGCTATGGGAGAGCCTGCTCTTCCCAGTGTTCACGGATGCTCAGGACTCCTCCAGCCCTCACGCCTCTGGAGTTTTGGTGACCTTCCTGCTTTCACAGGCTGCTTCTCCTAGGTCCCCTCCTTTCTCTGCTCTGCATCAGCCTCACCCTTGGCAGCCAGGCCAAGAAATTCAGCCTTCTTCATCTTCTCTCTCTCAGAAACTGGAAAGGTTTTATGCTGAATTCCTGATGCCCTTGTCCTTGCCAAAACCCCAAAGCCCAGATCTGCCATGTGCCAACAGCACCGGGAGAAGTTGTTTGGACACATTCAGAAATGACCTTGAACCTTTGCTCAACACTCAGATGACAGGTTCTCTCCTTGCCCACCACACCCCAACACACATGCTTCTTGTCGAATCAGGAAGTGTTTTATTGGTTTTTTTTTTTCCTTTTCACTTTTTCTACCACCCTTCCTCATGAACACTCCCCACTTATCCTTTCCCTATTACCTCTCTTCTGGAAAATTAATCAGAGAACTAAAATCCCAGGATATGAAGGGGCCTTAGGAAGACATTTAATCCAGATTTTGCTTCCAGGCACTGGCCATGCTTGCCTGGGTAAAGGGCTCTCTCTCTTCTGTCTTCAAACTCTCATCAGTTTCCACACCTTCTCATGTCAGCATCTCTGGGTTTAGCTCTTGGGGATCTTATTTATTAGTTTCATTTCTTAAAAGGGTTCCTTTCTTCCATTCAGGGTTGCTTCATAGGGACCTACACCGTATATCTAATGTATATAATACATGTAATGTATGCTCATGATAGATGCTGTTATGACTTGGCCAAAAATGTTGAGCTTTCTTCAAGCAGGTGTTTGCCTAAAATCCCTTTTCCTGGTTCAGTCAGGACTTCTGGGGAGTCAGATATGATCATAGGTCTCCGTGGGTAAAGACTGGATGTTCTCTGGACAACTGTGGTGGTCCAGAAGTGTAGTTGCTTGAACTGGAGGAGTCTTTGTCTATGACGAGAGGCAAAGTGTAGATGTAAAGTGAAAGGTGATATTAATGTGTAATGGTGTCGACCCAGATGCAAAAAGATTTAGAGACTTACAACCAGTGCCCTGGTGCTTCAGGTCTAAATCCAACTATTGTGGAACAAAATGATTCATATTGATTGTCCTATTGACTGATTTTGGCTTCAAGTGTGCAGATTGGCTCTGTGCATTAGACAATTGCATAACTCTCTGCTGTGCTGAGGACAGACTTCCCAGAGCACAGACGTGTGCAATTACACATGCTCCCTTTTCCAGGGACTTAAGTGAACAGAAGAGTCAATTCCTCCATTTTCCTTGACTTGGGTATCGTTTTGAAAATGCCTCTTCTGCTTTTCTTTCACTTACATTTTACATCCTGCCTATCTACCTTCTCCTCTCACTTCAAAGTCCCCTGACTGTTCTCTGTCCCCTTTTCAGGAAGGCTTCCCCTTCCCCTCTAAAGGACAGGACAGGACACCTCTCCAATAGAGTGCTGTAAGGACATGGCTTCCCACTTGTGATCTGTCCCTTTTGTCATCTGCTGAAAAGTTGGGACCCTTTTGCAAAGTAAGCCACACCACAGACCCCTTCCCCCAGAGTTTCAGATGGGTGCTCACTAAGGGTCCAGAGATGGGTCATTGTTTCAGGAAGAGGGACTGGGAAGTTGGAGTCTTTAGTAGATGCAGAATTACTCTCACCACACATGGTAAAAGAGAGAGAGGGCACAAATGGGGAGAACTCTTGGCCCTGTTTGGAAAAGGCAAGTGAAGCAAGTGGGGACATTTAAAGGGATGGGAGAGGGCACTAGGAGACGTTCAGAAGCTATCATGATTCCAAACGAGATTGTAAAAAGACAAACAAGCAAACAAATAACACTGCATTCATTCGCATATAAACTGTCATTCTTTATTTATTTATTTGGCTGCTTCCAGTTTTCACCGTGGCTAAGACACGGGCTCCAGAGCACACTGTTTAGTTGCTCCATGGCATGTGGGATCCTAGATGCCCAACCAGGGATCAAACTTACATCCCCTGTGTTGCAAGGTGAATTCTTAACCACTGGATCACCAGAGGAGTCCCTCAAACAAGGTCTTTATTTCAGATGTTACCCTCCAAGAAAAGAAGGTCTTGTGTGTAAAGGAAGGATTCTGTCAAATTTTGACAACGTAAATATTTGGCAAATGAAGTTGCTTCTGTGGTCCTGTCTCAGCCTGCCATGTAATTACCCAGAACCAGAATCCCATGGACTAATGATCCCAAGCAGTCCCTGTATCCTTCTTCCCTTAAAGCCCCAAGGCCAGAGGCACTGGATGATACTCCAGTAGGTGAGGGCTGTGAACTGGTGGGCAGAGCAGGGAGAGGAGAGTCTGTTCGCTGGTGGGATAGTCATGTTCACCCCCTCACCCTGATGTTTTAGACACGGGGCCCGAGGTTCCTGGGGCTGTTTCTTTCTTGGGCTGTCACTTTCCCGTGTGAAAGGTGTTTTGCTTTTCTTCATTTGTACAACTTGTTTCCCCTTAACCTCTGCTGTGTGGGGATAGGAAGCTCAGCATAGACTAAACAGTTTGAGATTCCACAAAATTCTGCTTTCTGTTTCTCAAGCCCTGGGTCCACACTCCACAGTTTCCCAGGCCATTCTCCGGTGCCTTGGAAACTCTCATGGGGTCCTGACCTGTTCTCTGTAGCTGCTGTGGATGGAGGCAAGAATCCTAGAGAACATCTCAGGTTACAGCTCTCGTTACTCATCACTGCTTGACTTCACTTCCATTCCAATAAAAATGAAAGTCTTTGCCATTTGCACTGCCCCCTCCTCCCAATGTCCTGATGTTAATTACCCTGCACCACAGAAGGAAGGGGCACATCTGAGAACCTTGCGCTGTTTTATTGTTCCACATACCTGCACACTCCAAGGCCTCACGCAGGTACTGCTTTGCCATAGTAGGAACTCAAGAAATATCTGTTGAATTGAATTCCTCCTGTGTTGGACAGTTGTTTTATTCCTGCTGGATGCTCACATCACTTAAACCCACGTGGTATTAGAGATGAAAGAAACTCAGAGAGAACTACCCTCTAACACTCATTTTACATATAAGAAATCAAAGGCTTAGAAGGAGGAAGTGATTGGCTGGGATTTGACAATTATTGTCAGAATCGGATCTAGCACTACGGTCTCTCCTCTAGAGTTAAAATCCAAGCCTCTATTTGCTTCCCTATGGCACGAAGCCCCCTTGATCTTACAGCAGGAGATGGAAAGTTAGGCTGTTGAGAAATGATCCTAAGCAGGTCAGACATCAATCCAGCCCTTTCTGCTGCTGTTTTTTTTTTGAGTAAGAGTCAACCACTAACTCCTAGGAAGAGTACCATAACCTGGGGAAGGAGAGACATTCTCTCCTGGAGATGGGACCTTTTGGGCTTGGGATCTGCTGGCTTCCACTCCTTGGGTGGGATTTTATATCCGGTACACCCAGCCAACTGCCGTAAAATTTGCAACGACTTTTATCACCTGAGTTCCTTTTGCTTTACAGCAGATATGAATTACACGTGGGTCCCTTAGTAGAGTGGTTTAATCCAAACTAGGGGGCCTGACTAAATGGTCCTTCCTCACTTCAGTGTCCATCTAGATGATAGGCTTCTCTGGGCAAGAACTTGGCTTTGTACTGTTCTTTCTATTCTTTTGACCTAGGTTGTTGTGATCAAGTTCAAGGCTCAACTGTTTTCTCAGGGTGCTCTTGTGGGGGGAGAAAGCAAGATTAAGGGGAAGTCTGCTCTCTTCTCAGACACCAGAAGTCTTAAATACACATCAAAGACTCCAGGGGACCTGCCTAAAGCAAGGGTGCTGAGCCCCATCCCATAGACAGTGTGGCTCAGCAAGTCTAGGCTCACCCAGGAATCTGCTTGTTTAAGACTCCGCAGCTGATTCTAGGGGAGGTGGCCTATGGAGGACAGGTTGAGAAATCCCACACTCTTCCCCTTGACCTCTGCCTTCAGGAACACAAGGAGACTGCTCTTCTGGGACCTTCATTAAAACCTCAGCAGAGTTGTGTCCCCTGAGCAAACTGACTTTGACTTGAGAAGCAGGTAGAGGGGAGCACTGGCAAGAGCATGGATCTAGGGCCTTAGTGGGGTTGAATTCTGGCTCTGCCACTTACTAGCTGAGTGACCTGGGGCAAGGTTTTAAACCGTTCTGTGCTTTGACTTCTTCATCTATAAAATGGGGATTTGAATGTTGTCTACCACATAGGTTTGTTATGAGGATGGATTGAGCGAATATTTGTAGAGTATCTACAGTGATGCCTTTCAGTTTCAAGTGCTATTAGGTATAGCTATTATATTAGTATAGCTATTATACTATCGTTATAAGCTATAGAAGTCAGGACAGGAAATGACTTGCTGAAGGCCACAGAGCCGGTCAGTAGCATGGCCAGAACGAAATGTGGCTCTTTTCACTACCAGATAAATTGTCTTTCTTTTCTCCAAACTGCCTGCCTATCCTTTCTCTCTTCTTGCTACAAAAGTTCCAATTCTTGTTTTAGAACTGGCTACATTGAGCGACAACAATGACGTTTTCCTTATAGAAACTTCAGCTGGATTGGAAGATAACTGAAGTCACTTTTCATTCTTCCTTGATCGCTACCCTAGTTAGCAACCATCTCAAGTTCTTACTGCCCTAACCCTGGTCTGATCATTCTATTCGTATTCCAGTGACTATGCAGGAAGGCATTAGCAAAGGCTTACAGGGTGAGGAGAAGGCAATGGCACCCCACTCCAATACTCTTGCCTGGAAAATCACATGGACAGAGGAGCCTGGTGGGCTACAGTCCATGGGGTCGCTAAGAGTCAGACACGACTGAGCGACTTCACTTTCACTTTTCAGTTTCATGCATTGGAGAAGGAAATGGCAACCCACTCCAGTGTTCTTGCCTGGAGAATCCCAGGGACGGGAGAGCCTGGTGGGCTGCCGTCTATGGGGTCGCACAGAGTCAGACACGACTAAAGTGACTTAGCAGCAACAGCGTGGGTGAGGCACCTCAGTAGGCTTTGGAGCTATAGGTCCCCTGTTTTTGGCACCTGCTGCATTTTATCCCCACCTGCTGCACCATTAACTCACAACCTTGTATAAGTTTAGCAGAAGGAGTCCCCAGTCTCCTATAAAAAGCACATATGTCTTTTCCAGGTTACGTTGCATATCATGAAAATACACAGTATCTGTATCTGGAAGCCACTTGACAACTTACTTCCTCAGTTGCTTGCTTTTTATAACTTACCTAAAGCAATGTATGTCAGAATGATCTGGAGCTTTGGGCTAGAGAACTGAATAGTCTCTTAAGAGATAGAGAAGGGAGGGTTAATTTCCCCTCTACCTGGTCCACACTCTTGGCTTTGCTGCTGCTCTTTGATTGAAGTGGGACTGAAAGGATTGATCTGAGGACAAAGTAGAGGAGGCAGCTTCTGTCCACCTCACTTTCGTTCCTAAACATTGTCCTCTGAATTCATATACTTTCCTCTGGTTTCCTTCTACAGCTTCTTTTATTTAATAAATGAGTTTCTGCTAGGCTAAGCCTCTTTTTAGTGCTTTCCTTCTTACTCTCCTATTCCATAAAGTAGCCTTTCTTAGAAAAGTACCACTGCCAGGCAGTAGAGTGCTGGGGGTTCCATGAGCCATGGTAATTTAGTCTTTGACCTGAGGTTCATTTCAATCAATGGTCTAGATGTGCATGAATATAAAGGAAATGTGCAAATAATAGACTTTTAAAGCTGGAACACAAAATTCTACAAGGTTGGAAAGTTTCAGTAGACTTGGAAGAGTTAAGTCAAAATGACACAATGTCAACATTTGGTGAATGAAATTATTATCTCCCAAAACAGATGCTTAATAATGTTGAAATGGGCCTAGAGGGCAGAGTTAGGGTAATTGTTCAGACACTTAGGCCCAAGGCAGGATGCTTTTAAGTAATCATCCACATGTCCAAAGTCTTAAACCCAAGAGCATTGGGTGGGACCATTCTGTAAGCAAAGATTTAGCTAAGAAAACAACTTTTGAAATTAAGATTCAAAAGACAAGATCAACAACAGGTGTTCTCTGCTCTCTGTTGTGGGTATGTTCTTCAAAAGTTGGGCTCCACCATTTTTTTCCCCCATTAATATAATCACAGTCTAAATATGAGAGGGAGGTTGGATATTTAAGGAAACCATGTAGTTGATCACATTGTAAGGTCCCTTTAGAGTTTTAAAGATTGTTTTTCTTTTTGAAGATAGGTGTTTTTAGATGTAATTTCTTGAAAGTAGAAACATATCATGTTGATGTATATTGCCTACAGGTAAAGGATATATGAGTTAGTCACAGGAACCTGGGGCTTTGGGAATTTTATATTTATCAAATATTTTATATCTTTTTTTAATTATTCTGATGATGGGACAATAACTTTTTTGGAGGTAAAGAGATGGTGATCTTTTACTTCTCCCTGATAATCCACAGGCCATGCCACCCTCACTCTTTCTTTTCAGTAGCTCCCATCCTTACCCCCACCACAATGAAACTGATCCTTCTTTCTTTCTTTTATGACCTTTCTCCAAGTGCTGGTGTCTCTATGTTAGAATAATTTGATGCTTTGGACTAAAGAATTAAATATTCTCCAGAGGAAGTGGGTAGGTGGTCAAACAACTCAGAGATATCCTAGGACTCTATCTAAGGCTGCCCAATATGTGAGCACGAGCCATGTGACTATTCAGCACTTGAGATGTGGTGAACGAAAACTGAGGACTGAGTTTTTAATTTAATTTAAGTTTTAAAAACAGACATGCCTTTCAATTATTGGAGGACTTTTAAGTATGCTAGAAACAACCTGATTATGCTTCAACTGTGAGTTTTATGAGATCTGAATATATACCAAGTATTTCTAAAAAAGTTTCTAGCGTTTGAATGGAGAGGTTCTGTAAATAGAATATACACACAAGATCTTGAAGATTAGTAAGAAAAGGGAAATGTAAAACAGTTCATTAATAATTTCATATATTGGTTACATGCTGAAATAATATTTTGGAAATATTGAGTGAAATAAACTATGTTATTAGAATTAATTTCACATTTTTCTTTTCTTTTTTTTAATATAGCTACTCAAATGTTGACAATTACAGATGTGGCTCATACTTTTTCTATTGAACAAAACCAGTCTAAGGTTACCAGTGCCTTTACTTTATGAGTACTCCCTGGATCCATCCAAGTACCATCAGCTATCCCTAGGACAGGGTTCAAGGGTTTTAAATCAAACCTCTTCAGCTGAACAAAATCTGTGAACCTTCAGTTTTGTTCTTTGAGTTAGCTTCTGAATCTACACTTGGATGACAATTGCTTGGGGATCTTTGAATTTTTTTTGCATGAGTTTCTTTCTTTGCAGCTCATATGCCTTTTTTTTTTTTTAAGTACTGGAGTGGGTTGCCATTCCCTTCTCCAGGGGATCTTCCCAACCCAGGGATCTTTTGTATTGCAGGCAAATCCCTTATGTTTGAACCACCAGGGAAGCCCTTAAAATAGCAAAACTTTCCCAAAATACTTAAATTAGGAGGATTTGAAAAGAATATCTGAAATTGTTACTTTGAATGTCTTCTTTTTTATGGGGTGACCTACTCACACACATTCAGCTCTGCAGTGGCACCTTCAGACCTCTGCTGGTCAGGACTCTCTATTATTTTACATCAGACGTGACCAGGGTCAAAAAATACAGCCATGGACATAGTGACAGATCATTACTAAGGACTCAACTAGCTGGTTATTAATGAAAACTAGATGATGAACTGCAAACCACATCAATCAGAAGATTAACTAGCCATATAGAACATGCAAGGTTGAAGAATGGCCAGAGTCTAGGTTAGGAGTAAGGAGTAAGGAGGCTGGGACTCTACTATGAATCCATTCCAAGTCATTGCGGGAATCATACCTCACAGCCATCCCCCCAGCCTCAACCATGGACACCAAAACCTGCGCATACTCAAGTCCCTTACTCAAAATGGCATAGTAGTTGGCTCTATACATCTGTGAGTTGGTTGAATGACAGATGCAAAGCCCCTAGATGTGGAGGGTCAGCTATAATAATTTTTGTTCTCAGCATCCGGTTTTAGGGCATAAAAACCATCTCAATCGTATTTCAGTTTGCTGCTTTGTGATTATAAATGACATTAAACTTTTCCCTCATGTGTTAATTGGCAACTTTCATTTTATCTCTTTGGCCACCTGATGTGAAGAGCTGACTCATTGGAAAAGACCCTGATGCTGAGAAAGATTGAGGTCAGAAGGAGAAAGGGGTGACAGAGGATGAGATAGTCGGATGGCATCATTGACTCAATGGCCATGAGTTTGAGCAAGCTCCAGGAGATAGTGAAGAACAGGGAAGCCTGGCCTGCTGCAGTCCATGGAGTAGCAAAGACTCAGACATGACACGACTGAGCGACTAAACAACAACAGTAACAATTTTATCTCTAATGAATTGACTGCATCCTTTGCCATGTTTTCTTGAGTATTTTTTTTTTGTCTTAATGAGAGCTCTTTGTATTTAAATATTAACCCTTTCTTGTTGCATATTTGCAATCCTTTCTTGCAAATTATTTTTCCAGTTTGTAAGTTACCTTTTAGTGTTGTGTGGAAGTTACTTTTAACTTTCAGAATAGGAACATTTTAAATGGTCATGTTTATCAATATTACTTTAAAACCCTACCTCCTTACTTTTGTGCTTTTAAAGCACCTTCTCCACTCATAATCATATAATTTTGAATACAATCGTTATCTATTCTTTTTAATCCATGGCGGGGTTTTTTGGTAAATGGTATGAAGTAAGAAACTTTCCCCCTCTCTGTGCTATCAATTGTCTCTCACAATGTTTATCAAATAAACTATTCTATTTCTTCCAGTTTCCACATCCATTTAATCTAGTCCATTTTTTATATCATCAGAGGAACTTTTCATCAGAAAGTTAAATAGCACAATTAAACTGTATCAATCCAGCTTGAATTATGCGTGGCTGTTAGGATGGGTGGAAAGTATGATGAAATGGGGTGGAAGTAAAATGACATATCACTAATATAACTGATGCCAAAAATGTGGGTATAAACTGAAGAATTTAGTTAAATAGTGGAATATTTAATATAGTCAATTAGAAATTTGGTTCAAGACTAGCTGACCAGTTAACTGGGTTTCATTTATAAACATTTACCTTAAAATCTGTAGGATCTAGAGCATTGCACACATAGTAGGTGAGTAAGACATCTCTGGAATTAAGAGGAATTTTCCATGTTGACCAGATGTTTATCACTGTATGGGCAAATGGCCCAGGGAGTCTGGTTGTGGTTTGGGTTATTTCTTCCTGATGCAGTTGCTTTTCTTCTGGGTGGGCAGTGTGGGGACCAAATAGTTTCAGTGGGCATACAATTAATATTCTGCAGGGAGAGGAAAGCCATTCTGCATGGCTCACCAGGACAACCACTCTCTTCACAAAGCAGGATGTCAGCTGCAGCTCTGCCTGAAGTAAAAGACCTTTGTAGGGGTCACTTGCTAACCATGGGTCACTACAAAACCTCCTGGACTCTTCCTTTTCAAGGAGGTAGGGCTCAGAATTACATCTGCTCATGGAAAAAGACATTCAAGTCATCCAAGTTCATTGTGTCTAAGCCACTGAGGGTGTACTCTGTGTTCTTTTGAGGTTAGAATTTGCTTTAATTAAGGAAATAAAATGAAACCTAACACACCCTGCTCTCCCCACACATGTTCTGAGGGGCTCCAGGAAAACCCCAGGACAAAAGGCAGCAGAGACTTCTCAGATGACTCGCTTAGTGTCAATTGGCCACCCTGCTGGTTCCTTCCCTGAGAATGTTCCTTCTCAGAGACTATTAATTTTATTTACTCTTTCAATCAACATTCTCGAGTATGTTGATATCAGTCTTGAATCCAGTTTGCATTATGTTTCTTTCCTGCTGAGGGGAGTAGGAAACTTGGAATTAAGAGAGTTGGGGTTGGTGGTGAAAACCACCTAGATCACAAAGCCTCTGGTTCAGAAAATACACATGACTTCTGCTGTCTGCCTACTTCCTCCACTTGCCTCCACCCTCCCATTTGTCACATTGTCCCTCCCTTCCCTTAAGACATAGTTCAAAACTTTTCCCAAGTTAACGCCAAACAAGAGAATGTTCCATTTGTCTTTCTCCAGCTCACACCCTGCCTGACCCAACATCATATGTGAAAACCTAGACAAATTCCATCTATTTTGCTTAATGTCTTAAACTTTTCTTATTTTTCTCTGCATAAGTGCCTCGGCTGCAGGATTGACATATAATCACCACGTTCAAACATACTTTGTAGCACCCAGCTCTGGTGATATTACAATTATTTCTTTTGGAAGTGTTTAATTAAAAAACAATAGCAAAGAGACTCACCTGTTTGAGTAGGTTTGGTTACAAACTCACATAAAGTCAAAAGGATGATTTAGAAGACTTTCTCAAGTCCTGATATTATTGGAAAATGGAGTCTTTGAGTCATCTAACAATGAAGATTAAGAATGATTGAAGGGAATTAGGGCTACATTGGGGAGGCCTCCATGCTCCAACCCATCCCTACCTCCTAGCTCCCAATCTCCCACCTCAGGATTTAATGAAAAACTGAAATGTTCAGGATTCATTGGATTGCAAGTAATAGATATCCAACTCAAGCTAGTTAAAGCCAGATAAGATATTTAATGGCCACTGAAACTGGAAAGTCCAGGAGCAACTGGTTTTGGGCACAGATGGCTGTAGGTTTTCAGCATTTCTTCTCTTTGTTTTGTTTTCCTGTGTTTTGGCTCCATTCTCGGGCAGACTTTATTCAAGTGAAACCATGGGTACCTTCCAGCAGCATCAGCAGATAGCTTCAAAAACCCTAAGCAGAGAGAGAATGTCTCTTTCCCAGGAGGTTCAGAAAAAGTCCTGGGTGGGTGTGGGGGTGCTCTCAGTGGACCACCTTGGCTTGTGATGCCTCCTGTGATGTCATCACTATAACCAGTGGAATCAGATCAGATCAGTCGCTCAGTCGTGTCTGACTCTTTGCGACCCCATGAATCGCAGCATGCTAGGCCTCCCTGTCCATCACCAACTCCCGGAGTTCACTCAGACTCACGTCCATCGAGTCAGTGATGCCATCCTGCCATCTCATCCTCTGTCGTCCCCTTCTCCTCCTGCCCCCAATCCCTCCCAGCATCAGTCTTTTCCAATGAGTCAACTCTTCACATGAGGTGGCCAAAGTACTGGAGCTTCAGCTTTAGCATCATTCCCTCCAAAGAAATCCCAGGGATGATCTCCTTCAGAATGGACTGGTTGGATCTCCTTGCAGTCCAAGCGACTCTCAAGAGTCTTCTCCAACACCACAGTTCAAAAGCATCAATTCTTCGGTGCTCAGCCTTCTTCACAGTCCAACTCTCACATCCATACATGACCACAGGAAAAACCATAGCCTTGACTAGACGAAGCTTTGTTGGCAAAGTAATGTCTCTGCTTTTGAATATGCTGTCTAGGTTGGTCATAACTTTCCTTCCAAGGAGTAAGCGTCTTTTAATTTCATGGCTGCAGTCATCATCTGCAGTGATTTCGGAGCCCAGAAAAATAAAGTCTGACACTGTTTCCACTGTTTCCCCATCTATTTTGCATGAAGTGATGGGACCGGATGCCATGATCTTCGTTTTCTGAATGTTGAGCTTCAAGCCAACCTTCTCACTCTCCACTTTCACCCTCATCAAGAGACTTTTCAGTTCCTCTTCAGTTTCTGCCATAAGGGTGGTGTAATCTGCATATCTGAGGTTATTGATATTTCTCCTGGCAAACTTGATTCCAGCTTGTGTTTCTTCCAGTCCAGCATTTCTCATGATGTACTCTGCATAGAAGTTAAATAAGCAGGGTGACAATATACAGCCTTGATGTACTCCTTTTCCTATTTGCAACCAGTCTGTTGTTCCATGTCCAGTTCTAACTGTTACTTCCTGACCTGCATATAGGTTTCTCAAGAGGTGGGTCCGGTGGTCTGGTATTCCCATCTCTTTCAGAATTTTCCACAGTTTATTGTGATCCACACAGTCAAAGGCTTTGGCATAGTCAATAAAGCAGAAATCCCACGTTGAAGGTCAGGAAGGGCAGCGGTGAGGAGATACCCCTTGTGCAAGGTAAGGAGCAATGGCTGCGCTTTGCTGGAGCAGCCATGAAGAGGTACCCCACACCCAAGGTAAGAGAAACCCAAATAAGACAGTAGGTTTTGCAAGAGGGCATCAGAGGGCAAACACACTGAAACCATACTGACAGAAAACTAGTCAATCTAATCACACTAGGACCACAGCCTTGTCTAACTCAATGAAACTAAGCCATGCCCGTGGGGCAACCCAAGATGGGAGGGTCATGGTGGAGAGGTCTGACAGAATGTGGTCCACTGGAGAAGGGAATGGCAAACCACTTCAGTATTCTTGCCTTGAGAACCCCATGAACAGTATGAAAAGGCCAAATGATAGGATACTTGCCGAGGTCCAGCCCCGGCTGATCCAGGGAGCTCGAAGCGGGGACGACGTGGGTGAGGATCAGGATACAATAGCTTCAATTAGATATTAATTAGAG
The DNA here is from genome assembly GCF_029407905.1 of Bubalus kerabau. Taxonomy (NCBI): domain Eukaryota; kingdom Metazoa; phylum Chordata; class Mammalia; order Artiodactyla; family Bovidae; genus Bubalus; species Bubalus kerabau. Next base: position 159,129,615 of record NC_073626.1, read on the forward strand.
ATATAAAGAGTAATAGAATGAGGATAGCTCAGTAGGAAAATTCAGTGGAGAAAAGAGGCTGAGTAGCTTGGTTTACGCGGGAGACCAATAAAACTTCAAGACAAGAAGTTTGCACCACTTACGTAGGCCGCAGGTGTCCTTCCATTCTCCCAAAGGAGAGGAGACACTGAGGCCTCCCCGGTCTGATCTTAGAAGCCCAGGCAAAATTAGTAAGCATGGTGGGCTCCACGCTCCAGATGGAGACTCAGCCAGAGTTTGAGAGAGAGAGCGACATGGGGAGACCAGTATTTCGAGAAACTGATCCCAATTCTTTATTTTCCATGGTCTACTTTTATACACTGAGATGTTATGCAAAAGTCACACGGGGTCAGCAGTCCTGACTTTTATCAAAGTCAGATGCTTCATACAAATGTATACAGAGGTCTTAGGGGTGTTACATCATCTTCTGGCCAGGGGGCCTGCTGACAATTTATGACCCTCTCCTTGTGACAGCGGTCAGTCAACCAGGACACTTATTTCTCCAGGGGTGATTATTCTTAAAAAAGACTCCACCTTCCGAAGGTACCAGATAAAGTTACATTCCTATAGGGTGAGGGTGTAGTGGGTTTTAATTAAGGAAAGAATTTACTTAGCCTAAGGTCTAACGTGATTAATATCAAAGGTTAATACTTATTTCTTCTATATATTCGTTAATGTGTGTAAGGGCAGGGGATGTGGAGACTTAGCAACAAACATTGGCTCAACAAATGAAAAATCCTTCACCAATACAATTTCTAATCAGCCTACTATATTTATACTAATGGTTTTCTAACTTTTCTAAGGAATCTGTTTTTAGAAGGTTTAAAGCATCTCGTGCCTCTCACGGTTGGGAGGCTGTGAGCAATCACATGTGGCCGGACAAGCCTGTCAGGCAGGCTAGAGAACCTTCAGAGGAGTTTGTAGGTTAAAACACTCTTGTCATGCCCAGGAGTTTTTATTAACTGGAGCTCTAAGTTAACTCCTTCTCCTAAAGAGGTGGTGGGGGACAGCCCCCCATAAAGGCAGAGGTGTAGGTGAGAGCACAAAGTAGTAAAGTAGGCAGGCTCTGGCTATGGGGGTAGATGCTCGAGGATTTCCAGGGGGACTCCTGAGGCTCGATCCTGCCTTTGCGTATGTCGCGCCTCCTTCCTCATGACCTTTGCCACAGGTGGAGGTCCTCCCGCCGGCTCCCCACAGATACTGAAAGAGAAACTCCCTAGGTCAGTAGGTGCCCAATATGCTACTGGTGATCAGTGGAGAAATAACTCCAGAAAGAATGAAGGGATGGAGCCAAAGCAAAAAGAATACCCAGCTGTGGATGTGACTGGTGATAGAAGCAAGGTCCGATGCTGTAAAGAGCAATATTGCATAGGAACCTGGAATGTCAGGTCCATGAATCAAGGCAAATTGGAAGTGGTCAAATAAGAGATGGCAAGAGTGAATGTCGACATTCTAGGAATCAGCGAACTGAAATGGACTGGAATGGGTGAATTTAACTCAGATGACCATTATATCTACTACTGCGGGCAGGAATCCCTCAGAAGAAATGGAGTGGCCCTCATGGTCAACAAAAGAGTCCGAAATGCAGTACTTGGATGCTATCTCAAAAACGACAGAATGATCTCTGTTCGTTTCCAAGGCAAACCATTCAATATCACAGTAATCCAAGTCTATGCCCCAACCAGTAACGCTGAAGAAGCTGAAGTTTTTTGAACGGTTCTATGAAGACCTACAAGACCTTTTAGAACTAACACCCAAAAAAGATGTCCTTTTCATTATAGGGGACTGGAATGCAAAAGTAGGAAGTCAAGAAACACCTGGAGTAACAGGCAACTTTGGCCTCGGAATACGGAATGAAGCAGGGCAAAGACTAATAGAGTTTTGCCAAGAAAATGCACTGATCATAACAAACACCCTCTTCCAACAACACAAGAGAAGACTCTATACATGGACATTACCAGATGGTCAACACCAAAATCAGATTGATTCTATTCTTTGCAGCCAAAGATGGAGAAGCTCTATACAGTCAGCAAAAACAAGACCAGGAGCTGACCATGGCTCAGACCATGAACTCCTTATTGCCAAATTCAGACTTAAATTGAAGAAAGTAGGGAAAACCACTAGACCATTCAGGTATGACCTAAATCAATCAAATCCCTTATGGTTATACAGTGGAAGTGAGAAATAGATTTAAGGGCCAGATCTGATAGATAGAGTGCCTGATGAACTATGGAATGAGGTTCGTGACATTGTACAGGAGACAGGGATCAAGACCATCCCCATGGAAAAGAAATGCAAAAAAGCAAAATGGCTGTCTGGGGAGGCCTTACAAATAGCTGTGAAGAGAAGAGAAGCGAAAAGCAAAGGAGAAAAAGATATAAACATCTGAATGCAGAGTTCCAAAGAATAGCAAGAAGAGATAAGAAAGCCTTCCTCAGCGATCAATGCAAAGAAATAGAGGAAAACAACAGAATGGGAAAGACTAGAGATCTCTTCAAGAAAATCAGAGATACCAAAGGAACATTTCATGCAAAGATGGGCTCGATAAACGACTGAAATGGTATGGACCTAACAGAAGCAGAAGATATTAAGAAGAGATGGCAAGAATACACAGAAGAACTGTACAAAAAGATCATCATGACCCAGATAATGACGATAGTGTGATCACTGACCTAGAGCCAGACATCCTGGAATGTGAAGTCAAGTGGGCCTTAGAAAGCATCACTATGAACAAAGCTAGTGGAGGTGATAGAATTCCAGTTGAACTATTCCAAATCCTGAAAGATGATGCTGTAAAAGTGCTGAACTCAATATGCCAGCTAATTTGGAAAACTCAGCAGTGGCCACAGGACTGGAAAAGGTCAGTTTTCATTCCAATCCCAAAGAAAGGCATTGCCAAAGAATGCTCAAACTACCGCACAATTGCACTCATCTCACACGCGAGTAAAGTAATGCTCAAAATTCTCCAAGCCAGGCTTCAGCAATATGTGAACCATGAACTTCCTGATGTTCAAGCTGGTTTTAGAAAACGCAGAGGAACCAGAGATCAAATTGCCAACATTCGCTGGATCATGGAAAAAAGCAAGAGAGTTCCAGAAAAAACCAGTGGAATAGGGTCCTTTTATTAGCCCAGTCTCATCAAGGTTTCCAACCCTAGAAAAGCTCAGTCATGTCTGACTCTTTGAGACCCCATGGACTGTAGCCTGCCAGGCTCCTCTGTTCATGGATTTTTCCAGGCAGGAATACTGGAGTAGATTGTCATTCCCTTCTCCAGGGAACCTTCTGGACCCAGGGATTGAACTCACATCTCCTGTACTGCAGGCAGATTCTTTACCATCTGAGCCACCAGGGAAGCCCAGAACCAGGGTTTAAGAGCAGCCTCTTCCAAACCATATGATGACTCACATAAGGGGGAAAAATAAAAAATGCTGTTCCCAGAGGAGAAGATGCCAGTCAGGCAGAACAATCTATGTTCACGTCAACTGATGGTAGGTGGGCAGTGTGGGAAGATTTTTTTCATTCCACTCTGGATGAGTCTGGGACTACTCTTTACCTTTGACAAACCAATTATGTCTCAGCTGCTGTTGCTCCTAAGTTGCTTCAGTCGTGTCCGACTCTGTGTGACCCCATAGACGGCAGCCCACCAGGCTCCCATCCCTGGGATTCTCCAGGCAAGAACACTGGAGTGGGTTGCCATTTCCTTCTCCAATGTATGAAAGTGAAAAGTGAAAGTGAAGTCGCTCAGTTGAGTCCGACTCTTAGCGACCCCATGGACTGCAGCCCACCAGGCTCCTCCGTCCATGGGATTTTCCAGGCAAAAGAGTACTGCAGTGGGGTGCCATTGCCTTCTCCAAATTATGTCTCTGGAACATACAAATGACGTCAGGGTGGTGCCATAAAGATATTGGGCTTTGGAAGTAGATTGTCACATGGGGATGCAGTTTGTCAGAATTCACACTTCTTCCTCTCCACGACTGTGTCCTTTTCTGTCTATCCACAGATTATAACAGCCTTCCCTACTGTTCCTTCCTCCCTCTGAAGCCCATGAAGCATGTACCCGAGCCCAGAGAAGTTCAAATGAAGCATTTGGGGCTGCTGCTTATTGGGTCTCTATCTCCCCAACTGGGCAGCAGGATGTGTTAAATTCCATAAGGTTGCCGTGTTTTCTGATACACTGCCTCCCTCTGGATGCCCAACTGATGGCCTACTGGAGGGCATGGTCAGGCCCCTGGCTGGTCCCCTCTGCTTTATAGGGGTTCTGTGGATTATGTTCCTCACTATGAGACTCAGCATTAGGCTGTGAAAGAGTACTGCACTGGGAATTTTAAAATTTTGGTTCTGATCCTGGTTCAAAAATTAGTAGGGTGATTTTAGGAATGTCTCTGGGTTGATTTCTTTCTCTGTATTTGATTGTATCTTCTCCAAACTAACCAGTTTATCAGGATTCTTTATAGGCTAGTACTCACCTTGTCTGAGAATCTGCTACATTAGCTTCCAGGTTTTGCTCAGAAAATTAGAGAGAATAAAGCTTATCTTCTAAAATAATTTACAGAGAGTTAGATGCAAGAGAATAGATATAAGGAGAGAGGAGAAAGATTTGAAACCCAGTTCCTCCCCTGAATTGACATGGAGCTTAGGGCAAAATCTGTGGGACTCACTTGCTGTATACCTGAAACTAACACAATATTGCTAATCAACTATACTCCAACATGAAATAAAAATTTAAAAAATGAGGGGGTTTACAGTCTGTCGTAAGGATTAAATGGGTTACTACTTAAAGAGTGCCTGGGATATAACATCCGCTATTGCTGTTGCTGTTATATAATATAATGTATAAAAATAAGGGAACCAAGCTATATTTTAGGAGCTCATATTTGCTAACTACTTACCAGTGATAGGAGCTCATGTCTCAAGAGGCAACAGGTCTAATTCATGGTAGATATTGTTATTATTATTACAACCTAATTATTATTGCCCTTACAATATTTGAAGATATCATCAGGCTTTCTCTTAAACATTTCTCTGTTCTTCGATTTCTTTCTTTTGCTCTCATTATGAGACTGGCCACCCTCTATAGGTATGTTCATGCTTTTTAAGAAGCCCCCTCCCCACCCCACCACCATCTCACCCAAGAGACACCTCTGACTTAACACTAGATGGAACTAGGCCTTGCTAAACCTAGCACTTCCCTCCAAACTCTTTTATTAGTGCTGCCTGTGCTGGATTTCCTTTCTAGCAGCCAAGTCATGTTTTGAGCTTATATTGAGTTTGTAGCTAAGAAAGACTGGAGCTGTTTTTATATAAACCATTGGAAACTATTTTTAGAATTCAAATCCTCTCTGTCTTACCTAATCAATGTTACCTTTTGGGATAAATATTGGAAAACTTTCAAATCCAGGATGAGGAAATTCTGACTCTAGGCATTTGATGTCAGTTACCACATTCTACTTATTTATATTTTAAAAAAGGAATTGAGCGGGAACAGTGAGACGGTGAGCATCATGCTGAACAGATTAGTTATGCTGTGATCTGAGGTTTTGTCCTGGTCTGCAGGATGAAGGAGTCACTGGCCAGTATTAACCAGGTTTTTCAGTCTGTGAAGCTGGGAGGCAATCGCTTATAATATTGATGTTTGTTGGAAACACAGAAAATACTCTGTGTTCATCCCATGGTTAAGGATTGCAGAATCATTATGGGAAATGAGAGAAATGCCCAAAGAAGCAAGATAGAGAAATATTGTATCAATATTTTTTCTCTCAATGTAACTTAATTTTTTTTGATCTGATTTTTTTGTGTGTGTGAAATATGTTTTTATTTATTTATTTTTTTTTACTTTACAATATTGTATTGGTTTTGCCATACATCAACATGAATCTGCCACGGGTATACATGTGTTCCCCATCCTGAGAACAAAAACAAAAGATTCCAGAAATCAAAAGGTAAAAGTTTGATATTAACAACATATACTTTGAATTTATTTTCCAGAAACCAAACAAGAAATTGATGCGTGTTGATGTAAGTAATTGATCATTGGGAGCTAGATGTAGTCACTGGCTTGTGGTCAACTATATTAATTGTCAAAATTGAGTTTCTATGGTTCAATTAAAAAAAATTCTCTGAATTTAGATATTCTTCCATGCTTAAAGGGACTGAAGTATACAGTTAAATACTAACTGTTCTTTGTGTGTGTGTGTCTTAGTAGCTCAGTCGTGTTCAACTCTGCAACCTGATGGACTGTAGCTCACTAGGCTCCTCTGTCCATGGGATTCTCCAGGCAAGAATACTGGAGTGAGCAGCCATTCCCTTCTCCATGGTATCTTCCTGACCCAGGGATCAAACCCGGGTCTTCTACCCTGCAGGCAGATTCTTTACCATCTGAGCCACCAGGGAAACCCCAACTGTTCTTTATGTACATACAAAAAAATAATATATAAGGATTTTATTATGCAACCCATTTATCTCCATTGTATCCAGTAAATAGAATGAAATTTGTAGACACACACACATATAGATATACAAAGCATCTATACATTTATAATATGCATGTATGCATGCATAGGAATATAAGACAAAGTATCTATATTAAATTATGATAAAGACTTATTGCCTCACTGTTGATGGTATTCTTGTAATCTATCTGTAATTTACTAAAACACACGTGCTGGTCTGACTAGGGTTTTCTCAGTGACTACATCTGGCTCTCAGTGATCATCAATTACTTACATCAACACGCATCAATTTCTTGTTTGATTTTTGGAAAATAAATTCAAAGTATATATTGTTAATATCAAACTTCTACCTTTTGATTTCTGGAATCTATTTTTTTTTTGGTAAAAATTGATCAAATATTTCTCTATCTTGATTTTTTGGGCATTTCTCTCATTTTCCACAATGATTCAGCAATTCTTAACCATGGGATGAACATATTCCTCATCTCCTTTTCTGTTAGCTTGTGCTGTTAGTTCTCAGTCCTGGTGGCCTCCTCTTGCACTAGCTCTGTTCCAGCTCTTGGATCCTTGAGGACTGAAGTTGCTGGAGCCACTGCATAGTTCCTGCACCCCACTGCCCAACCCTAGCTGAAGCCCCTGTGCTCCTGGATCACTCCTTCACCCAGTCCTTGTAAACATTCTGACACATGTAATCCTTCCTGCCTCAAACCCCTTACCCCAGCCCCTTCCTGGGTCAGCCTTGGTAGATTACATTATCTGCTACTTGACGGTGGTGATGGAGGTCCGTTGCCCCACACTGCTTGGGTCCCCTCCCCTCCACTGCTCTGTAATCATTGTGATAAGAAAGAAGAGACAGAGAGAGAACCTTGAGGGCCCCATTCTTCTGAACCTCAACCAGGCAAGTATCTTCAGCATGTGGGCCCTTGTCCAACACCACTATCCAAGATGCTACCTCCACCTGAGTGCCCGTGGGCCTAGAACCAAGAACTGCTGACGTCTATAACCAAGGCACACACCTTTACACTCTGGTCTGGAAAGGAAGTGTGTTTCTCTCTGGTCATTTAATTATTGAAAACTTACACAGATTTTTATATGTAAAATCAGAAGTATTCAGGTAGATAAGTTCCCTGGTCTTTAGTTCTTTTTGTTGTTGTTCAGTCACTAAGTTGTGTCCAACTCCTTGCGAGTCCATGAACTGTAGCAGGCCAGGCTTCCCTGTCCTTCACTATCTCCCTGAATTTACTCAAACTCATATCCATTGAGTTAGTGATGCCATCCAACCATCTCATCCTGTGCCCCTTCTCTTCTCCTCCTGACCTCAATCTGTCCCAGCATCAGGGTCTTTTCCCCTGAGTTGGCTCTTCTCATCAGGTGACCAAAGTATTGGCGCTTCAACATCAGCATCAGTCCTTCCAGTGGATGTTCAGCGTTGATTTCCTTTAGGACTGACTGGTTTGATCTCCTTGCGAGGTTTCTCCAATCATGCTCAGTAGTTGTGGCTCTGGGGCCTAGTTGCTCCACTGTATGTGGGATCGTCCCAGACCAGGTGTCTAGGAACTGGTGTCCCCTGTGTTAGCAGGCAGATTCTTAACCACTAGAAGTGGTTCTTAACCAATAGGGAAGTCACTGATTCTTTTTTTAAATCTTCCTTTAAGTAATTATCTGTGTTCTCAAAAATAATTTGTTAACTATAGACACAAGATGCCTAATTGAAACCATATATGGAAAATGGAAGATCCACTCAAATGAATTAATTAAAATGGCAGGACTAAGTCCAGGCCTAGGCTCAATTTCTTTGGTGTAAAGACTCCTAAAGTAAGGGGACTATTACAGGTGCACATGGAAGATCTTAGCAAGAGAAAATATGTAGTTTTGTTCTTAGAAAAAGTCAGAGGAGTAGGTGAGTACTTTCAGCTGTATTAGTTAAGCACTCAGTTTTGAATAGTGACGGTTTATGTTAAGGAATGACACAGAAGGAATATGAGAAAGAATCTGAGAAATAAAGGAGGGAAAAGAGGGAGAACAAGGAGAAAAAAAATATTCAGAATAAGGTGAATTAGAAAAGGAGAAGAAAAAGAATGTGGTTATAATTTCACATTCCAAGGAACACACTAGAGAAAAGGAATCTAGGTGAGGAGGATGGTTTCCTTTTTTTTTTTTCTTTCCATTTGTTTAGGCTCATGGCCTGATTTCACTCTGGCTTTCATTGTATACATGGGCCAAGGCAAGTTTTCCAGACCGGTCAAGCTTCTCCCTGACCTGCTGCAATGTCATTCTTGGATGTCATGGAAAGGAGTGTCTTGGCTCCTATATCCCTGGCTGAATGGGTCACAGTATTAATTAACCCACAGAGAGGCATTTGACTCTGTTGGAGATAGAATACAAGTGAAGTCCTTTTCCTTCATGGAGTTTCTTAGCTGGATGAAGAGATAAAACATGTCGGCAAAATTGCATAAAACCTTCAAGCTGTGTGTAGTGAGTGCCCCAGAGGTGACAGTAAAAGCAAGAGCCCAGCCATGCAGGTGAGCAGGAGCCAGGTGGTATCTTATGCAGGTGATGAAGATGAAAGCACATAGAGGTCAGGGTCAAGACACCCAGGTATAAACCATGGTCCTGCCATTTGCCTGTTATGTGACCTCAGTCATGTTGTTTCATCCCATTAAAGCTCAGTTTTCAGGTGTTAAGTGGTACCTATACAGCTGTCCATGCTTTTCCAAAGTTCGCTTTATGCTACCTTGCTTTTACAAAAGGCCTACAGTAGTACCTGGTTTTGCTAACCAAAATAAATCAAAGAGGATTTTTCATTTTTATGAATAAAAGCAAAAAGCGACAACCGTGTTGATTGCTCTTTTTATTTTTGCCTGTTTGTTTTTGGTGAGGAGCATGTGTCCTGAGCAGGAGAGCAGCACTGCCATGCTCCTTCCCCAGGAACGGAACCTGACTGAGCATCTCAGCATCAAGCCTCCATAGCTCTGAACTGGATCTGTGAGCATCTGTGCTTGATCTTGATTTATTTTGTACTATGCTGTGCTTATTTGTGTCCAACTCTTTGTGACCTCATTGATAGTAGCCCATGAGGTTCCTCTGTCCATGGGATTTTCCAGGCAAGAAAACTGGAGTGGGTTGCCAATTCCTCCTCCAGGGCCCAAGCCAGGGATCGAACCCACATATTCTGCATTGGTAGACAGATTCTTTACCACTGAGCCACCTGGGAAGCCCATTATTTTGTGCATCCACTAGCAAAGTGTATTCTAATGTAATTACTTCTTCACTTTATGCCATTTCATAGTAATGGTCTACTTTTGGATAGTGGGGGGAATCTGTAATGTGCACTTTATAAAACACCTTTCAAATGCATTATCTTGATTAATCCTCTTGGCAGGTGTCTAAAGTGTGAAGACCTCTTGGAAGGTCTCTGAAATGTACAGAGTTAACTCTCCTTTTCACTGTATTGGAACTTTGCTGGAGAATATTCTCAGAAAAGACTCCTGAGGGAGATAGGGCTTTCTTGCATTGTGTCTAGAAAAAGCAGCTGATACTGATGGAGGCAAGCATTTCCATCAGACTAGCAGAGGCAAGGAAAGGTCACCAGAAGTCTAGATTCTTCTGGAATCTCCTGGCCCCTTGTCCCACTTTAGCTCTTTTCTGACCCTCCCAGATGTACAGATGTGCAAAGGTACAGACTGAAGGGATGAGCCAAGATGAAGTCAGGACTCAGCAGGTCAGCTGGGTCAGCTTGCTCAGCCCAAGAGAAGTGTTCTCACTCCAAAGTAAAGGTCTCTGTCAGGCATTTTCTTACACTTACTCACCCTGGTGTCTTGACCTTGGAATAGGAACTGTAACTTGAAGAGTCCAAGGCCTGGGTTCAATTTCTTTGGTGTGAAGACTCATAAAGTAAGGGGACTACCTGTTCCACAGGTAGACATGGGATTCCTAGAAAGAAGAGGGCATATACCCCTCACCAACTTAAAAGTTTTCTTCTATACCTTTCCTTCCATACCTGTGAGCTCCGTTCTCCCTTGCTGCCCTTCATGTGTCCTCGGCTGGTTCTGAGGATGGCTCAGCAGGTAAAAGAATCAGCAATGCAGGTGACACAGGAGATGCAGGTTTGACCCCTCAATCAGGAAGATGCCATGGAGAAGGAAATGGCAACCCATTTCAGTATTCTTGCCTGTGAAATCCCATGGACAGAGGGGCCTGGCTGGCTACAGTCCATGGGATCGCAAGCAGGCGGACACGACTGAGCAACTAAACACGTTGTGTCCTTAGGCACATGCCTGAGTCCTTCTCAGGCAATTCAAGGACCCTACCTGTCACCTTTCCACTCTCCAGGCCCAAACTTCCTCAGACACTCAAGGAAAATGAGGCACAACGCAGATCATGACTATGTTGTCTTGGAGACCCAGCGGCAGGATAAATGAAGGAACTTCCAATTTTGACAAAATGTGCAAATGGGATTGTGGAATTAAGGTGGGATTTATGGAAAGATCTCTGTTTATCCCTGTAATCATCAATGCCATTTCACTGGCTGTGTTAATGATGATGACTGAATGTCAGTGCGGTGCTGGCTGAAGTTTAGTGAGTGTGCGTTGGGTGTCAGGCACTGTGCTGAGTTCTGTCCATGGATTCTCATGGCTTAATCCTCATAGTGCAAGCTAGGTTAAATTATTATCAGCTTTTCACAAATGAGGTCACTGATGTTCAAGAAGATGAAGTAAGGAGCTGAAGATCACACAGCAAGAAGCAGCAGAACTAGAATCAAAACTCGGACAGTTAAGCATCAGAGTTTAAGATCCTAATTATTGTATCTGGGGCCCTCTGAGGGACCGATGGCCTCCAGCCACCTTTTTCATTCACCACTTCCAAAGAGCATCCCATTCATTTATATACCTCATCCTCCTTCCAACTTATGGGAATGTGAACTTGAACCTGGGAAGCTCTGGCCCAGAGTTTGGGTTTTTAGATGTGAAGGACAAAGAAAAAAACAGGAGGCTGATTATCCCGTCAGTCTTGAAGAGAGCCTGATTCTGTTCTGTAAAGATGAACATCAGAAATGGGAGAAGTGGAGATGTGAAAACACAGCAAGAGAAAGACGGGCTTGAATTCTTAATGCTATATTTATGGGTCATTGTACATCTTGCTTCCCCTTGCTAATACTGAAGCTCTCCCAAGCTTCAGCTTCTTCTCCCCATTTTACTCTCTGGACCCCAAAGTGGATAGCCTCAATATTTTCCTCTCCCTGGTATTCCTACCCTTATAAAAGCCATTAAGTACAGGGCAATTCCCAGTCACCATGTTGTGAGATTCTTCTGGTTATGGATTTTGCATCAGAGTTGGTCTGGGAATGAAACACACCATCAGAGTAAAGAGGAGGGCTTAAATAAAGGTACTGTTTACAAGGGTGTCGGGGTTTAAGGGAAGTCGACCAGCAATAGTGAAGCAACTCAGGGCTATGGATGGTGGGGTGCTGCTAACACACCAAGGCCTGAAGGGGCTCACGGAGTACAGTGATTTACAGACATGACAGCCACAGTTGTACAGAAGAGCCTGGCAGGAACTGTGGCCTTCAATAAACAGGCAGTCACAGCTAACCTGTGGCTCAGCAGCAAGGTACCCAGGAAATAAATACCCCAACTTCTCTCCTCCCTTCCTGGGATCTCCTATTAGTGCTCCCATTGGTAGAAATCAACTGGAACCAGAAGACAAGGGAGCCCAGTGAGATAGTTCCATAAAACTCAGTCTCCCTGGGATATGCAGGGGAGAGGAGAGTGGGCCTGATATGTAGAGTGGGCCTGATATAGAGAGTGGGGCAAAAAAATTAAAGAGCCAGCAGGGATGTTTGTGTTTTCTTTCTGCTGTAAAGACTCATACTTGCTTTCACGTATAATGCATCTCACATCCATGCCCAATAAGGACAATAGCCTCTTTCTATGGGTTCAGTAAAGGGTGATATCCTGACAGCTTGGACAGATCTGTTGCATTTGAACTTCCTTACAGGCCAGTTACTGCAAAAGTATCTTCCTCTAAGAACTGAATCTCATGGGCTTTCAGCACTATGTTCTCTGGGACTTCCCAGTCCTGTCATCTCTGTACCCTGTCTGTTGACATCAGCTGCTCCTCAGGAAGGCAGGGAAACAGACCTCCTTACCCTGTTATCCTGCACCATGTGCCCTGGGGAGCCTGATCTAAGGAAAGGTTGTCCTTTCTCTGATGCCAGTGTCTCAAGAACGGGACTCTGGAGAGAGGCTGAGCTCTGTTCTTCTCCCAGTCCTCCTTTTCTCAAGAGCCAAATAGAATCATACCATCTTTTGGCAACCTGTTCCATCCTTCTCTAGTTAGGGAATAACCCCCTTCACTATCCAGAGTGTGGTTCATTAGCTCACAGCGCCAGCCTCACCTGGGAGCTTGTTAGAAAGACGAAGTCTCAGGACCCAGCTCACATCTCTGAGTCAAATCTGCCTTTCATAAGATCCCCTGGTGATTTGTAAGTAATTAGTTTGAGAAGGATTAATAGAGCCTATACCCAATATCAAGAGGCATGCAATGCCATTTTGACTTAATTCCTTCAGAATTTATAGTAGCTTCAAAAGCTTTTCCAAGTAATGAAAGAAGTTTTGAAGTTATTGTATACTTTGAGATTTTTATATTACCATTGCACGTATTGAACGGTTTACATTTTTCAAAAAGCTTTCAGAGTAATTAAAGTGATATCTCATAACTCTATGAAATATATAAGGTAGATGTTATTAGACCCATTTTGTATGAGGATTGGAGGCATGATTAAGTAATCTGGGTCACTTGCTAGTGTAATGGGTCTGGGACTAGATGCCAGACCTTGGAAGTCATTTTGTAGCATATTGAAAAGAGCATATGACTCCCTTCCCCACCCTTTCTCATGGCAATTATTCTCAGTGTGGGGTCTGCATTCTGCCCATATCAAACTTATCTGGGAAAGACTTGTTAACTAAGTAGATTCCTAGGCTCCATCAAGATACAATGTTTTCTCTTATGCTCTAAGACTTGAGAATCATTTCTTTCTATGTTAGAATGGTCAACTTTAAGAGAATGGGAGGAAGAAATGTAATTTTAGGTTGATTGGGTTCATATCAGTGAGATTTAAGCCTATGGAAGACTGCAGAAGAATAGGAATATCTTATCCCAGCCTGCCCAAAAGTGGAGAAGAGGGAATTGGTAGAGAGCAGCAGAGAGCTGGTTAGAACAGCAAAGATTGGACAGCCCCTTGGGTGTGGCATTTAAAAGGAAAGGTGCCAGCTGTGTAAAGAGAAATGATGGTAAATTTCTGCAAGTTGAGGTATGAGCAACAGTTTGGAAATGGAAAGTTAGGGAAAGTGGTCCTCTGGGAAACTGAATGGCAGAGAAAAACATTAAGAGAAAAGGGAAAAGAAAGCAATAGTGGGAAGAGGGAGAGATGGAGAGTAGGGGAAGAGAAGCATATGCGGAGGCATTAAAAAAGTGAGAAAGAAAGCAAAGCAAATGAGAATGGACAAATGACATCTGCAAGTCCTTTCTTTCAGAGTTTATATGTCTCATGGTCCGGGGTCTTGGGATCTTATGGTATTTGCCACTATAAGCTTGAGCTGATAAAGACAGAAAAAAATGGGTCTGTAAAGCTCTAATTCTGGACATTGTCCTTGAAATCTCAGTGAAGATTGGATTTTAGATACAGAGTTCAATGACCTAGCTTCTTCTAGGTGTTGTATGAAGTCACAGAATATAGCAAAACTTGCTCATATCACTGTTATCCTAAAAATATTTTATTCTAATCAACTATTAAAAATGCAACAAAATGATGAAAGACCCCCACATTGGAAAGAATAAAATGTCTTTATTTTCAGATAATATACACACTGAGATTACACAAATAAATAAATAAATAAATAGATGGAGAATGGTGAGAGCCAGGTTTCTCACTATTGAAGTGAGAGTTTATAGATGAAAACGGACAATTCAAACAAGCTGTATGGTACTGGGTGAGAGTTGGTGCCACCAATGTGAACTTGTATTTAGCTTCATAAATATAGATAATTATAGATATGTGTGTAAACACATTAGTGTACAAACAAGCATTTCCTAGCTCTGTCCACTGAGAAGACAAACCTGGAAGCAATGACATTTAAGTAACAATATGCACACCCAACACTCAGATACTCGTATCTAATAAGTAGAACAGGGAATCTTTGGAGAAATGACTGTTTCCAGAGCAAAGGGCAGGCAGGATACAGAAAGAGTCTGGAGTATCTGGCTCAGATGGTAAAGAATCTGCCTGTAAGGCAGGAGACCTGGATTCAATCCCTGGGTCAGGAAGATCCCCCGGAGAAGGGAATGGCTACCCACTCCAGTATTCTTGCCTGAAGAATTCCATGGACAGAGGGGCCTGGCAGGCTTGGGATTGCAAAGAGTCATACGTGACTGAGCAACTAACACTACTTAGAATGCCCTTAAATAAAATCTCAATTAAAAAAACTTACAAATCCTCCCAAAGCAATGGGGGTATATCAAAGGGACATGAAGGCCTACTGAAAAACTCACAACATCCAAAGCTGGAGCAATCTGAGCAGAAAATAAATAAAGTAGTATTGGATTATAAACCAAAGCATAAGATAAACTTCCATGAATCCATACTGTAAGTAAATGATTGGATAAATAAACAAGCGGGGAGAATAGATGTATCTCCCTTGTGTAAGAATTCCAAATAATTTCTGCAGATACTCTCCCTCGGATCAAGAAAGTAGAGCATAGCTTCCTGCCCTTCAAGAGTGAGCTTCACATGGGGGCATCTTTCTAGAGAGTACAGCATACAAATGGGGAGTCTCTCTGAACTTCCTTAGGCTCCTATGATCCAAACACTATTATTATCAGAGGCTCAGAGAACTTAAGTCACTTACTCAAGGAAACACAGCTACTAAATCCAACTAGGTTTTGAACCCAGGGACGTTGAACTGGTTGAATTGCTTTCTCTGTTATACCAAGTAGTCTCCAGGTACAGCAGCACTGCAGAAGGAAGCCCCTCAAGTGCTGCCACGTGCTGAGAAAGACAGGAGCGTGGAAGGCGATGGTGCTCAATGATGGGTGTTTTCCTTTCGGAAGGGGGCTGTGATACATACAGATCCAACCAAATGGGAAGGAGGGCCTGTGAGCCACTGGATTTCCAACGACGTAACCAAGAGTCAACATGGGGGCAGAAAATAGGTTTCCTTTGCAGTTCATTATCTTCAGAAAGCTTTCCCAGCCTCAGCCTCTCTGCCACCCCGGCTCTCTTCTTTCCTCTTCTAGGCTTACTTGGGCTGGCTTCTTGGACCACTTCTCTCTTTCTCAACTGGAGACAGAGGATCCAACATAGTAGGCAGACAGACTTGGGCTTCGGCCTGCTTCCACTTGCTGTGTGAGTTTTGGCACATTGTTTTATTGCTTAATTTCTGGGGTTTGTATTATCTCATGTTGTGTTATATTGTGTTATATTACAATCTTCTTGGTGTTCTTATGAAGGTTAATGAGATAATGCATGTCAGATTTCTAGCAGGGTTCCTGGCATATTGCAAACACCAAGAGATTATATATATATACTGCCTATGCAACCTTCTTGAACTCAGAGACTTCTGTCCCTCCTGCCTCCTGCAGTGCCATAATTCTATTCTTTTTGAAATGTTGCTTGTGGCCCACTTTTCCCAGGAATTTTTGTCAGAGGAATCTACTCTGTTAAACAAGCAGCCTTTTTTTTTTTTTTTAACCAAAATTTCCTTTCAGCATACTCTTCTAATTGTATGATGCCAGCAGATTACCTATATGTTCATCTTTTCCCCCTACGTACAAGTGGGGAGAGGAATGCTGACATGACAGTGAGAAGGCTGTGGCTTCAACTCCTTTAGCTATGTCATTATTGTTGTTGTTTAATTACTAGGTCATGTCCAACTCTTTGCGACCCCATGGATTGCAGCAAGCCAGGCCTCCCTGTCGCTCTCTATCTCTTAGAATTTGCCCAAGTTTATGTCTATTGAGTTGGTGATGCCATCCTAATGCTATGTCATTAGGGCCAAATTAATTTCACCTTTTTGTACCTTAGTATCCTTAATAAGACCTCTATTATAAATAATAATAAGATTTATTTATAATAATTATTATTATAAATAATAATGAGATCTTTCCCACCCACTTCACAGGGCTATCAGGAAAACCCAATAAGATAAACTGTATGAAATATTTACAAAACCTTAGAATGCCCTATGACTATGAGGTATTGTTCAAACACAGAGTTTCTTATGAACTTTAATTTTTAGCTCTGTGCTCAGTTAACTTTTGATGTGGAGCAAACAACCACAATTCTCAGTGGCATGAAATAATAAACATTTCTTTCTCACACATCTGTGGAGTTCAGCTGATGCAGGCTGGGCTTGCTCCTCCTTCTGGGAGCTGGCTCGAGTTTGGCTTACCAGACTGAGCCTAGCTGAGTCAGTTTGGTTCCACATGTTTCTTATCCTCTTCCCGGGATTAGTGGGCTAACCCAAGTGTGTCTCTTGTCTTTCTCAGGGTGATGGCAGAAGAGTGAGACAGCAAAGAAAACACGCATGGCTTCTTAAAGCCTAGGCTTGGGATCGGCACGTCATCACTGCTGTTGAGCAAGCAGTTCACATGGCCGACCTCAGGGGTAGGGGTTTTGTAGCACCCACTGTGGGAGAATTTTTCAAAGTTTCATGAGAAAGGGCATAGGGAAGGGTGAGTGGCATAGGGAAGGGGTAACAATGGGAGACATTAATGCAAATCAGCCACACTGTGTTTCTTGCCCAGGGCTGGAACAGAATTTTCTGGAAAGCCAGTGGAGTCTCAGTGTTTTGGCAAGAATGATCCTGGGCTCAGGTGGAGAGACAGAGCTTATCACCTCTGACATGGCCAATTGGTTCTAGGACCCAAGCTTAAGATGAGATAGTGAACAACATGAAGTGAACATTGTGAAGTCTGGTCTATGCTTCTAGTCCTATTCATTGCCTTTTTGTATGAAATCAGAGCCATTCTTTTCTTTTACAAGATTATTGCTTTTACAACAGTGGACAGATATCATGGAATTCTTTCCCACCTCCTTTCCAGGATTCCTTTAGATTCCTGTGAGTTCCTGAGAAGTTGATACAATACATACAAGGTATGACTGTAGAACTCTTATCTGAGACCATCCCCACTCTCAAGTCACATTCACCTCATACAAGTTTTGCTTCGAGTCACTTTCATTCCTGAGGATACCAGATCTCCATAAACAGAGGACTGAAGCCACCACGGGTTCCCAGCAATGAGATTCTGCCTGGTGGATTTATTTGTAAATGACTCCAGAAAGCTGAGTGAAAGATCTCAGAGCCAAAATATTCTGGGTTAGAAAGTTTCAAACCAGAACAGCCTCTTGAAAGGAAAATGAAGATGGGGGCAGGGGTGGGGATGAGTGAACACTTAATGGGCCAGTTCCAGGGTTCCAGATGTTTCTTCAAAAGGAATATCTTAAATTATCTTATCCTGTTACACAGTGAGTGAGAAAAAAAAAAAAAAGGCCTACAGCATCTTTGTTTGAGGCCACATGAATTTATTGAAAGTGGTTGTCAGGGAGAACTGAGGGATGGGGGAGTTCTCTCTCTCACACACCCCCACACCCCCCCACCCACCCATGCACACATACAAGAACTCAGCATTGATTTAGTCAAATGCCTTTCTTTTTGCCCCAAGCAAGTAAATCCAGGGTCCAAAGTTTTGCCCTTTATGTTATCTTCTTGCTTTTTTCTTTTTAAAATTAAAACAACTACTTTCTTGAAGAAAGGAAAACAGAGAAAAATTGAATAGGGTAGCTACTGGCTTGGGTTGAACTTAAATTTTGCCAGAAAGAGTATATTCAGAGTATGTGAGTCTGGGAACTTAGAAACTTCTTGTAAGTTCCCCAGGCAGAAGGAAATATGGTTCTACCAGGGTTGCACTCAAACTCCTGTTAGGGTTGAAAAGGCACTCAAACCTTTGACCAGGCTGAGCTTTCCTGGGAGTTTCAAGAGAATATAAATCATTTTGCCAACTCTACCTTCAACATTGGGACCAAACATTATGTCTAAAGGGGTCCAATGGTTCAATGCCTTCTTTCCCACCCAGAATCATTTATTCATTTGATAAATAGTTAGTGAACACATGGTACTACTTACCATACTTATACACTATGGTGCTGAGAAATGGTATCAGAGATGAACAAATCAAACGTGGTCTCTGTCCATCTGGAATGTAGTAGAGGATACAATCATTTAGTAGCTGCTGCTGCTGCTAAGTCGCTTCAGTCGTGTTTGACACTGTGCGACCCCATAGACGGCAGCCCACCAGGGTCCCCTGTCCCTGGGATTCTCCAGGCAAGAACACTGGAGTGGGTTGCCATTTCCTTCTCCAATGTATGCAAGTGAAAAGTGAAAGTGAAGTCGCTCAGTCGTGTCCGACCCTCAGCGACCCCATGGACTGCAGCCTTCCAGGCTCCTCCATCCATGGGATTTTCCAGGCAAGAGTACTGGAGTGGGGTGCCATTGCCTTAAACTTGACACAAATGTCATGAAAGTAAAAGGCAAAATTCAGAGACAGGAAATAGCAAGTACCTCTTCATACAGGATGGTCAAGAAAGTCTCCTGAAGGTGACATTTCAGTACATATGTAGAGACCTAAATGTTCAGAAGGAACACTGGTCCCTTGGACACTAAAGAGGAGGATGCAGTGATATTCTAGACAGAAAGAATCACAATGACAACCCTTCAAATAGTGATAAACATGATTCACTACCAACCACAACCTATTTTCCAGACAACACCGAGAGATCTGAAAAGTACTGTAAAAGTAGAAAGCAGAGAGTGTACAGATGATACTCTGATGACTTAGGTGGTGACTGGGAAGATGGAAAGAATGAAATAAAATTTGTAAATTTGTTTTGGTTATAGAATCCGTAGTACTTGATGTGGGATTGGGTAAGTCCCTGAATGGGAGTAATAATGTATGGATGGGGTGCTGTTGGAAAGGGAGAGGGAAAAATTGAAGAAAACTCCAAAGTTTCTGACTTGAGACCTTAGGTGGACCTTGTTTGCCACTGGAAGAACCTACTCTTTTATTGGAAACAGGAATTAAGCAGTCAGGGGCTTTTTGTAAATGTCTGGACTTTGAATAGTTCTGGACCTTTACCCCAAACCTGAAGGTCTATGAAATTTCTCTTCTTCCTCTGAAACAGAGGAGGTTTTGGCTTGCAGTAGAGGAGGCTAAGGGATGGTTTATTTATCCAAGGTTTTGGTTGGCTCTCTCAGCTATACTGGAAATGTGTTTGAGAACTTAGTACAATCTTCATACACATGCCTCAGGAAGTAGCCATGATTACTTATGGTTTTAATGAGGGGGTCAGTTGAATTGGCTTGGTCTTATGAGCATAGTCTTTCACCATTTTCCTTGGTGAAAATAGAAAAGAGTTCAAATCAACACATTGAGGAAGTTCAAAACTCAAAGGAGAGAAACTTGAGCCTATCTTAAAGATACAAAAGTAGACTTCAAAAAATAGAGACAGCTTTTATTTTTGCTTAGGCTGGCTAAATATCATAAAGATGTCATTTCTCCCTTAGTTAACACATTTGTTGTTGTTGTTATTAGTCGCTAAGTTGTGTCCAACTCTTTTGCGACCCCATGGACTGTAGCCCATCAGACTCCACTGTCCATGGGATTTCCTAGGCAAGTATAAATTGAATGCAATTCTAATAAAAATACCACACTTAAAAATTTCGGAGAGAAATTGATACTAAAGTTTATATAGAAAAAAATAAACATACAGCAATAACTAGGAAAGCATTAGGAAATAAAAATGAGCTATGACAAAGGATTAGTTCTGCCCCAATTTTAAATATATTCTAAAGTTTCTGTAATTAAACCAGTGTGGAACTGCTACTTAAGTAGACAGACCAGCCAGTGAAACAAAATATAACCCAGGAACAGACCACATACACACTAAATTTTGGTATATGATAAAAATTCTGATCATTGATAGACCTTTGAAATTCAGGTCCATTGAGTCAGTGATGCCATCCAACCATCTCATCCTCTGCTATAGGGTCAGTGATGCCATCCAACCATCTCATCCTCTGCTATAGGGTCAGTGATGCTATCCAACCATCTCATCCTCTGCTGCCCCCTTCTCCTATTGCCTTCAGTCTTTCCCAACATCAGGGTCTTTTCCAATGAGTCAATTTTTCACATCAGGTGGCCAGAGTATTGGAGCTTCAGCTTCAGCATCAGTCCTTCCAATGAATATTCAGGACTCATTTCCTTTACGATTGACTGGTTTGATCTCCTTACTATCTAAGGGACTCTCAAGAATCTTCTCCAGCACCACAGTTTGAAAGCATCAATTCTTCAGTGCTTCTCAGACTTCTTTAAGATCCAACTCTCACAGCTATACATGACTACTGGAAAAACCATATCTTTAACTATATAAACTTTAGTCGGCAAAGTGATGTCTCTGGCTTTTAATACCCTATTTAGGTTGAACTGAGATGAACCCTATAGTTTCCAAGAGTTTATAGGGTGCCCATTCTGGGCAGCCATTACCCATGTGTGTGGGCCTTGTGCTGTGCTGAGTCACTCAGTCATGCCTGACTCCGTGACCCCGTGAACTGTAGCCCTCCAGGCTCCTCTGTCCATGGGGATGCTCCAGGCAAGAATACTGGAGTGGGTAGCCTATCCCTTCTCCAAGGGATCTTCCCAATCCAGGGTCTCCTGCATTGCAGGCAGATTCTTTATCAGCTGAGCTGCCAGGGAAGCCATGTAGGCCTTCGGGATCCAAAATGTTAGGAGTGGTATAAGAAAGAGTGACCAAACAAGGAACCAGAGGGCAATAGTTTAACCCTTTTATTTACAGATGAGGAAACTGAGGCCCACAGTGAGACTGGCCTGGCCCCATGTCGTGCTGCCAGTTCACAGCATGCGTATGTGCTTAGTCACTCAGTCGTATCCAACTCTTTGCGACCCCATGGACTGTAGCCCACTAGGCTCCTTTGTCCATGAGATTCTCCAGCAAGAATACTGCAGTGGGTAGCTATTCCCTTCTACAGGAGATTGTTCCAACTCGGGGATCAAATCCAGGTCTCCTGCACTGCAGGTGGATTCTTCACTGGCTGAGCCACCAGGGAAGACCCAGTTCATGACATAGCAAAGACAAACACTTGGCTGGGTAGTGAGGTTTGCCTTTTAGAAGCATTACTTACTTTTTCACTACCCAGGATAAAGGAAGAAGTGCAGAACAAAGAGACAGTGTATAGGGAGGACTCAGGAGTTGTTGCTACCATAGATGGTCCCAGCAAAGCCTTAAAGACGTGGATCCTACCATTCAGGCTGCTATTTTGGTATGAGTCAGAGTAACCCAACTAGAAGAAAACAGGCCATCGTTGTTAACCTTTCAACATCAAATGCAATTACTGAGCTTTTTAAAGAATGCAAAACCATGCTAGATGTCATCTGTGTTAGTCTTTGCATCTATAGAGCCTTAATGTATTTGTGTGATGCTTAAAATTGTGTTCATACCATTCTTAAATTTTTCTTTGATGAATCTTGTTGGAGTTGTTTAGTACTAGGGCATCTTCTATAATTTTTCCACTAGCCTATCATGCTCTTCTCTTTTGTGCTATCCTTACCATTCTCAATGAGTTTCTTGCAACTGGCTGTGTGTTTGTGTATGTGTGTGTGTGTATTATGTGAATGAGCATGAGTTAATGTTCATACAAGAGTGGATATGAAAACAGTTTTTGTTCAAAAAGTACCTATCCTTGGCTCAATCTTGTAAAATTTGGCCCTAGGGTCTGTGCCCTCTATGACTCACCTGTCTACCTCCCCCCAACCAGAAGAACCCAACTCCAACAGCATTTTCTGCAGAAACTCTCCAAGTATCTGTTGTTCTCTTTCCCATTCTAGGATGTCAAGGTATATTGACAAGTGCATGGTTTCACACTTATCTGGTTTCCATTCCCATTTGTACCCTTTATTACCATTTGGGGCTGTTACTAATCTTAGGTGAAAGAACCCGTAAAGAACTCCTAATTTCAGTGACTGACACAGTGAGATGAGCAAGAAATTGAGTCCCTTATTTGTCCCATTTCCTGCAGCTTAACTTGTCAGAGGTAAAGGTCAGGGGATTCAAATTTAGATTATTTATCCCCTAATTGTGGGTAACACACACACATACACACTGTGCAAGAATATCTTCAGTTCCTCCTCCAGATCTATTCTACACTTTACGGAAGCTGATCTTACGACCTCTATCAAGGAGATCCCTTGTCCTTTGGCTCCTGTTGGTTTTGGCCAATGAGGTCATAGCTGAAGGATGGAGAGGACTTGTAATATTGTTCCTATGATATCCTCTCCTTGTGGGTCACCTTTGATCATCTGTGGCCACTTTGGTAGAAGACCTCTCCTCAAGTAAGGCAACCTTTCCAGACAGTGTAAATATAACATTGAGGGCTATAGAATACTCAGGGTTCTTTGAGGAAAACTTTCTGGAAGAATTCTGGGAGATGTGCTCAGAAGCAGGTGAGAGTTTGATTGACCTGGCTGTTGTGAACACCATAGGAACACATTCCTGAACATTTCATTTGCCTCGCATTCAGAATAACTGCTTAGTCAATAACAAGTGTGCTATTAATATGACATTTGGGGGGGCCACAAATCCCTTTGAGAATCTTATTTTAAGTTTTAAGACATCTCCCTAAGAAAAGCCTATATACTCAATTCTACATGCAATTTTAGGATTTCACAGATGCCCAAAGGTCATTCATGACCTGCAGGGATTAAAGATTTGCGTCCTAAGGGAAAAAAAAATGCAAGCCTCTGGGATACTCCAGAGAATGGCTTGCATTCATTATTAACTCATGGCATCTGTGACATTACCTTTACATGGGAGGGCTTCTACCTCTGAGTATAGGTATGTACGTTTCCTCCTCTCCACTTGGATCTCCCACTTTTGAGTTTAGGTTCAATATACCAGAAGGCCACCCTTTCTAAGGTCATGTGTCCACCTCTCAAACTATCTTACACTGGAGCTTTGAAGATTGACTATCAGAGTATAATGGAAGAGGTTAGCGCTAGAAGTTGGAGACATTCCCAGACTTGTTGCTACTATAAAAGTTTCTTTCCTTATTATCTCAGAGGTCTGGATTTGCATTTCCAAAAACAGCTGTGTGCTTTGGAAAATAGCTACTCCCACTTTGTTCCTCTTTGGTATCTCTCCTCTTAAGTGACTTTCCAGGATAGCATAAAGTGAGCAAGCAGTTTAGAGAAACAAAACAAAGAACTGCAGTACTACCTTTAAGATAGTTCAAGGTACAAAAGGTGAAGTTTAGCTAACAGTCAGCTCTTAACACAATAGGGACTTAGAATCAACAGACAGAGACCTTATCTGCTTCTGTA
This sequence comes from Bubalus kerabau, assembly GCF_029407905.1. Lineage (NCBI taxonomy): Eukaryota > Metazoa > Chordata > Mammalia > Artiodactyla > Bovidae > Bubalus > Bubalus kerabau. The sequence goes on from NC_073626.1 coordinate 159,153,530, forward strand.
ATGTGTCATGTACTTAACAGCTAACCTTTGTATGGCACATGGTTGGTACTTAATGACATTTGTTGAGTAAACGAATGAATTAATTAATCAGAGACTTTCAGCATCTAATCAAACTTTGGAGGTGACCTAATCCAGTCTTTTCTCTGATGCTTAAATGGTCTCCATTCCCCCAATACAACACATATTTATCAAATGCTTCCTATGTTCAAAGAGTCTGGAGATTACCAAAATAAAACATATTTATATCATAGCCTTGTCAAGTACAAATTGGCACTTGCCAAGATCAATGCAGATGACTGAACAACAAGAGCATTCACCATCTGCCTCTGCAGAAACTGAACCTGGCAGTGTTACAGCTGTTGACCTTCAACACCCCCTGAAGGAGTTCAGGGTGGAGTAAGGCACTCTGTGCTCCAGGCAATCTGGTGGGTCAGGTCTTCAGATAGATGTTTTAGGAATAGATTTTATAATCTCAATCTTTGCATCTCCTCATATCTAAGTGAAGTTGCTCAGTCATATGTAACTCTTTGAGATCCCATCCACTGTAGCCTACCAGGCTCCTCTGTCCTTGGAATTTTCCAGGCAAGAGTACTAGAGTGGGTAGCCATTTCCTTCTTCAGGGGATCTCCCCAGCCCAGGGATCAAACCCAAGTCTCCCGCATTGCAGGCAGATGCTTTACCCTTTGAGCCACCAGGGAAGCCCACATATCTAGAAAAGCAATAAATCCCTTCATAGTGACATCAGATCACTGTTACTAGCAGAAAACTTTTTGTAAATGAATGCTTAATGGTATTGAACTCCCCCCTTCAACAAAATGCTATATATTGACCTTCCCCTATTACCTCTTTACGTCAAGGTTGTATATTGTCACCCTGCTTATTTAACTTTTATGCAGAGTACATCATGCGAAATGCCAGGGTGGATGAAGCACAAGCTGGAATCAAGATTTCCGCGAGAAATAGCAATAACCTCAGATATGCAGATGACATTACCCTTATGGAAGAAAGCGAAGAAGAACTAAAGAGCTTCTTGATGAAAGCAAAAGAGGAGAGTGAAAAAGTTGGCTTAAAACTCAACATTCAGAAAACAGATCATGGCATCTGGTCTCATCATTTCATGGCAAATAGATGGGGAAATAATGGAAATAGTGAGAGACCTTATTTTGGACTCCAAAATCACTGCAGATGGTGATTGCAGCCATGAAATTAAAAGATGCTTGCTCCTTGGAAGAAAAGCTATGATCAACCTAGAAAGCATATTCAAAAGCAGAGACATTACTTTTCCAACAAAAGTCCATCTAGTCAAACCTATGGTTTTTCCAGTAGTCATGTATGGATGTGAGACTTGGACTATAAAGAAAGCTGAGAACCAAAGAATTGATGTTTTGAACTGTGGTGATGGGGAAGACTCTTGAGAGTCCCTTGAACTTCAAGGAGATCCAACCAGTCCATCCTAAAGGAAATCAGTCCTGAATATTCATTGGAAGGACTGATGCTGAAGCTGAAACTCCAATACTTTGGCCACCTGATGTGAAGAACTGACTCATTTGAAAAGACCCTGATGCTGGGAAAGATTGAAGGCGGGAGACAGAAGGGGACAACAGAGGATGAGATGGTTGGATGGCATCACTGACTCAATGGACCTGAGTTTGAGTAACCTCTGGGAGTTGATGATGGACAGTGAAGCTTGGCATGCTGCAGTCCATGGGGTCACGAAGAGTTGGATACGACTGACCAACTGAACTGAACTGAACTGAACTGAACTACATTTTTGGAGCAGTCTCTCAGAGCTATCTTGATCTGCTGCCTCCTGGGCTGCAGTCCTCATTTTTGCCCCAAATAAAACTCAACTTGCAACTCTCAAGTTGTGCATCTTTTTACTTGACAGCCTCAAAAATTTACCATCTACAGAGGTTAAGATATACAAATAAGTATAATGTGAGTGAGAGAGTGAAAGAGACATGTCTGCACTTGAGTATTAGTCCACCATTGTTCTAAAAGTTTCAGTTATAGAGAACTTTTACTTCTAATAAAAGCCAAAAGCATTGAGGGCTTATAATCCACTAAATATATTTTGTCATTATAATATTAATGTTCAGATGTATATTGTTACGATGCCCATTTTACAGTGAGGAAACTGGGGCTCAGAGAGGCTAACTTACTCAAGGTTACAGAGCTTGCAAGTGGCAGAATGAAGACTCCTACATTTTGACCCAACATAAGCAGATTATTACTAGAAAGATCTTGCTGTTCCCTGAAATGTTCCTCTCCTTATTTGCCTTTTGGAACTAACTCCACTCTCCCAGGCCACAGAGACCAAGTCTTTCATTACTTGAAAAACCAATTAATGAGTTAAATTGCATCAAGTTAGTTTAATAGCCAGCAATTCCCTATTGTAATTATAGTTCAGGCTGCTACCATTTTTACCACAATTATTGGTCCACAATGCATTTCCTCTTTAGTTCCCTGCCTTCTTTCTCCCTGATTCTACCCAACCTCCCCAGCCCCCTCACCCCTACAGAGACACTATGCTGAGTACTGATGCTGCAGTAACCTGGAATTTTTATGTTTTCTGACTCACTTATCTCAAAGCCACAGCACATTTAATGCCTTTGGGTTTGTGGTCCTTTTCTCTCTTATTCCAGTCACTGTTTATCTGGCTGTCTCTTTGTTCACTTTTTCACTTAACAGATGTTTGCTACAGGTTGCAAGCCAACTGGTTTAGCAGACATTGTTCTGGTAATAGGTATACAAAGAGGGAGAAAAGACGTAATTCCTGCCTCCGAAGAGATTCCAGTCTAGGTTGGAAGCCAGACATACACATAATTATAACACAGTAAAAGCACAATATTATTAAAGAAATATGTCAAGTATCACGTGTGACAAAAGGGTATCCTTTAAGTCAGTCCCCGAAATGGTAGGAAATTCTTCACAGGGGAGGTAGCATTTAGGCATAGATCTGATGGAGGAAAAGGAGTATTTTGGATATTGGAGGTAGGGCACTCCAGGGAGAGAAGGCAACGTGTATGAAGCCATTAGGTGTGAGGCAGCCTGTGAAAGAGCACAGTGAGTCCAGGCACTTGGAGGAGTTGGGTTTGGGAGAAAAGCAGAGAAACCTGGGAGCACAGTCTTAAAAGGGCAGCAGGGCCACCTTGCAAAAGGCTGTTTCTGCCAAGCAGAAGGGCTAGCTCTGATTCTGTAGATCTGGAGTCTGTTGGAGGCCTGCTTCCTGATTTGCTTTCTCACTCTGTCCTTTTTTTATTTTTATTTCTATTTTTTAATTTTAAAATTTGTTTATTTGACTGCTCCCAGTCTTGATTACAGCATGCAGGATCTTTAACTGTGGCATGCAAACTCTTAGTTGTGGCATGTGGGATCTAGTTCTCCAACTAAGAATTGAACCTGGGCCCCCTGTCTTGGAAGTGTGGAGTCTCAGCCACTGGACCACCAGGGAAGGCCCTCTCACTGTGTCTTACAAGGAGAGTGAGAGAAAGCTGGCTTTTTTCTTCTCTTTGCTGCTGCTGCTGCTGCTAAGTCGCTTCAGTTGTGTCCGATCCTGTGCGACCCCATAGACGGCAGCCCACCAGCTCCCCCGTCCCTGGGATTCTCCAGGCAAGAACACCGGAGTGGGTTGCCATTTCCTTCTCCAATGCATAACAGTGAAAAAATAAAGTGAAATCGCTCAGTCGTGTCCAACCCTCAGCGACCCCATGGACTGCAGCCCACCAGGCCCCTCCGTCCATGGGATTAATTCATCATAGGGGTTCCACCTTCATAACCTAATTACTTCCCAAAGGTCTATCTCCAAATACCACTATATTGAAGATTAGGATTTCAATAGAATTTTGGAGGGACACAAACATTCAGTCTATAGCAAAGAGGAAGATGCAATAAGATTTGGTTACCAATTAAAGATGGAGGGTCAAGAAGGAAATTTAGGGAAAGAGGAAGATTCACATTTGGAACAGTTATAAATCTACTGGCTACGGCAGGAAGAGAGGAAGAAAATCAGGAGGGATCTACAATAAGTTTGTCATTTGTCATGGTAAGTTTAACCTCATGTCATCAAGCGGTGATTTTCAGGAGATACTTGTGCACACACGAGAAGAGTGGTGTGAGTGGGAGGTTTAGATTTATGGTCATCGCACATGGAGCCAGCTGCAGTCATTGGGTTTGGTTGGTGATTCAGTGCAAAATACATAGAGAGGAGAGAAGGGGGCTGAGGGTAGAGCCCCGGGAAACCATGCAAATATAGGGAAAGTGATAAGCACATATAGGGCACTGAAAAGTGTAGCCAGTGGTGGAAGAAAAATCAGGAGGAGAAACCTCACAAGAACTACAGAGGAGGAGAGTTTCAGGGATCATGAGTCCTAACCATTTCACAGGTTGCAGGGAGGTTCAGAGGGCAAGGATTCAAAGCACTCTTTGAATTTGGTAAGAACATTGCTAGTGCCTGTATTAGTGTGCTAGGGCTGCGGTACCGAGTACCACAGACTGGGTGGGAAACAACAGAAATTCCGTGTCTTATAGTTCTGGAGATGTGAAGTCCAAGATCAAGGTACTGGCAGGGTTGGTTTCTCCTGAAGCCTGTCTCTTTGGCTGCCAGATGGCCATTTTCTGGCCACCCCCTTGCATGGCCTTTCCTCTGCGCACAGGCACAGTGAATGCCTCTTCCTCTTATGAGGGCCCAGTCCTGGTGGTCCAGTGGTTGACTCTGCTTCCACTACAGGGGCCTTAAGTTCTATCCCCGGTCGGGGAGTTAAGATCCGGCATGTCATGCAGCAGGACCAAAAAGATAAAAACAAAAGAAACAGCAACAAAAAGGACAGCAGTCCTACTGAATTAGGATGTGCTGCTTTAAAGGGTGTGCTTAATCGCTCAGTTGTGTCTGAGTCTTTGCAACCCCATGGAGTGTTGCCCTCTAGGCTCCACTGTCCATAGGGATTCTACCGGACTGGAGCCCAAACTTTATGATCTCGTTTTAACTTAAGTACCCCTTCAGAGGCCCTATCTTCAAATACAATCCCATTCTGACATACTGAGATACTCCAGTACATTCCAGTACAACAAATAACAGAATTTTGTTTGGGGGATGCAGTTCAGTTTATAACAGTGCCCTTGGCTGGAACAGTGCAGCAGTGTGATATGAAGGTAGATTACTGTGGACTGAAGACAGAGTGGGTAAAAGCAAGGACCAGTGAGTGCAGACTGCTCTCTGGAAGGTTGACTAGAAAGCAGAGGAAAGTGAAAGAAACTGTTAGTTGTTCAGTCGTGTCCAACTCTTTGCTACCCCATGGACCATAGCCGGTCAGGCTCCTCTGTCCATGTGGTTCTCCAGGCAAGAATACTGGAGTGGGTTACCATTTGTTTCTGCAGGGGATCTTCCCAATCCAGGGACTGAACCCATGTCTCCTGCACTGGCAGGCGGATTCTTTACTACTACACCACCTGGAAAGCCCTGTGCACTCACTCTGCTGCTGCTGCTGCTAAGTCGCTTCAGTCGTGTCTGACTCTGTGCGACCCCATAGACGGCAGCCCACCAGGCTTCCCCATCCCTGGGATTCTCCAGGCTAGAACACTGGAGTGGGTTGCCATTTCCTTCTCCAATGTATGAAAGTGAAAAGTGAAAGTGAAGTCGCTCAGTCGAGTCCGACTCTTAGCGACCCCATGGACTACAGCCCACCAGGCTCCTCCGTCCATGGGATTTTCCAGGCAAGAGTACTGGAGTGGGCTGCCACTGCCTTCTCCGTGCACTCACCCTAACAAGACTCAAATAGCTTCGTTCAAATCACATTATTCTGACTTCCAGATTGTAGCCCTGTTAGGAGCAGGCATAACACTCAGGTAGGAAGAAGTCTGATCTCAGGGAGAAAGATGTGTTCCCCCTCTCCGCCCCCACCAGTGTTGTCCGCTTTTAATGGGAAAACCTCTGCCTCCTCACTCCCTTGAAGCAAGAGGCACATTTGGTCAGGCGTGGCATCATCTTCCTAATCTTCTAGGTGCATGCAGGAATTGGGTCCTGCACTGTCAGACGGAGAGGATCAAGGGCTCCCCGCGGAGCGTGGGGAGGGGAGGAGAGGAGAACGGTTGGAGCGCGGTCTGTCCACCGCCCTCAGCAGCACCAGGCAGCACAGCGGGATGGGGCTCTGACCCAATTTCCACTTGGCTGGTTGACTGGAAACAGCTACTCACTGGGCCACTGGGTTCTTTCCGAAGAACAGGGAAAAATGGTGGTTTGGGGTAGGTGGGGGCTGGTGGGGCAAGAAAGGCAGAAGCAAACACAGGCCCTGTGGCCCGGTAGTTCCACCACCAAAGAAGGCTTTCGTCCAGAGGCCTGGGCTACTACCTCAAATGTGGGAAGAAGAAACAGGGAGTTAGAGAAAGACACAACCACTAAATAAGCTGAGGCACTGCTTAAAAACCCCTTAGGTAAACAGATCATCTTCCGGTACAACAAGGTGGAAGCCTTGTCCCAGCTCGTAAGGAGCATGGCGGGCAGGCTCTTGTGTCTGCAGTGTCTGGCTTGCCTTCTCCTCCTGTGAATATTCTTATGGTAGCTCCCTTTTCAGGGTGCTCCTCAAGAGGTCTGATCTCTTCCTTCCCCTCTCTAAAAGCCTCTCTCAGCAGCTACATGGTTCCCAGGTCCAGCAGAGTCTGGGCATTAATCACTAGGGCCCATGGAGCTGAGACAGCATCCCTCAGCTGACTCAGCTCAGACCCAGAGCTGTGGGAAAGGCTGAGTTCGTACAGCCCCCAAGTCATGTTTTCCCACTCAGAATTCTACAGGGTGTCCATAAAGTCTGGAAACATAGATAATGTTATTTTATTTTATTTTTACAGATTGGAAATGTCCTTGGCAGCAAAATGTGCATTTGACTACATTTCCAGAGTTTATGGCTGGATGAGGGTGGTCGGTAAGAGTCATGTTGGGTAACTGGTTATTCTTGTCTAATATATATCTTTTTATTCACTCAACCATGTGAACAGTGAGTTTGAAGTCCTATTCTGTGCTCCATACCACAGAAGACACAGATATACACAAGATAAACTGCCCTGGAGTGGTTTACAGTGTTCTCTGTAGAAATGATACTTACATAAATACTTTGAGGCAGAATATATGTATTTCTTTTCATACTTGTCATAAAATGTAGGAAAAGTCCTGCTCAGGACTCTTTTTAACTGATCAGTGGCAGAAACCCAACTTCAACTTAAGCAAAAAGGGAATTATTATCTTTTTAAAGGGGAAATATTTATTTAAAAATTTTTTTTATTGAAAGGAAACAGGAAACTATTTATTGCTTCATGCAACTGGTAAGTACAAAGGCAGGTCTGACCTCAGATACAGATGTATCCAAAGGCTTGTAGTGATATCAGGACTCTGCCTGAGAGTGAAACCAACATGCAGAGCAGAACCTGGAGCTGAGCATCACGGAGGTTCTCTCCAGGTGCCAAGAAAGACAACTGCTGGGAGCACTTAACTCCACAGACCTCCTTGCATCTAATACCCATCTGTTCAACCTTCTGGAAGACTCTGATTATTCCTGGATGACTCTCATGATCAAATCTGGACAAGTCACTCTGGCTTGGAGATGGAATACTCGCATTGGCCATTTTGGGTCAAGTGGCTACCTGGTGAATGGAACGTTAGGAAGCGCAAGCTCCAGATGAATGGGTGCTGGGCCAGCTAATCACAAATACCTCCTACTGTAAGGGATGGTTTTTAGCCAATAAATAGGTCATAAGGGAAGGATGGGGTGAAGAATAAGACCGTTTCTACAAAAGAAAAGCAGGCCACAGGAAGACAGAATTTGAGCAATGGTGAGTCATGGCAGTTTGCTTTGTCTTGGGGTCCAGGGCAAGAGCAGAGTCAGAGGACTAGATGAGCATGGCAGATGGGGCAGGATTTAAGAAACCCTCAGATACCCCTTAAAGAGTTTGGGATTTTTTTTTTAATTGAATGAAAGATTCTTTACATTGTATAGTGTTTTACAGTTTTGAAAAGTTTCACACACATGATTTCATATAATGTCATAATAACTTTTCTCCCCCTACTCTTACGTTGCCCCTCTCTACTTCCCTCTCCCTAGTGGTAACCAATAGTTTGTTCCCTATATCTGTGAGTCTGTTTCTTTTTTTCATTTGTTTTATTCACTAGTTTGTTGTATATTTTGAAAAAAAATTCCACATGTAAGTGATATCATACAGCATTTCTCTTTCTCTGTCTGAACTATTTCACTTTCTAGCATAATACCCTTCAAATATATTCATGTTGCTGCAAATGGCAAATTTTTATTCTTTTTTTTTTTATAGCTGAGTAGTATTCCAGTGTGTGTGTGTGTGTGTGTGACATCTTTATCCATTCATCTGCTGATGGACACTTTAGGTCTTTGAGGGGAGGTCATGTGGAACAATTAAAACTATTAAACAGTGGATTGAAGTCAGGAAAATAAATCTGATTTCAGAATGCTAGGTGGGTGGAGATGGAAGAAATGCAGAGTCAACCAGAGAGGAGGATATTCCAATGATCCAGGTGAAGGTCAGTGGGAGAGGGTCTCAACTGAGTGGTCACCATAGAAATGGAAAAAGAGAATACAGTGCAGTCAAACTGAGTTTGTCCAGCTGAATGCAGAGAATGGGCAGGGGGAGGGAGTCAGAGTGATGTCTGAATGTCTACCCCAAGTGGCTAGTTGTGATCAGCATGGCGATTGGTGCAGAACTAGCGTCATCTCTCATGGGTGTATCCAGCCAAAGTGGTTCCCACTAAAACTTATACAGAACACTGGTTATTTCTAAGGACTGAATTTCTAATGCTTTTGCCTTAGTCAAGTTCACTCTGGACCCAGAACCATTGTCCCTGAGGGGGAGTGGTATTAATCCAACTCTCAGATCACATGGGTATCTTGTCTTTCAAATGATTTTCTGTATTGACCTGTCTGCCTGGAATAGATTCAAACTTACAGAGTTGTTTCTAGCACTCCTCTAATATTGGAAACATGAGCTGAGTCTGGTTGTTGATAATACAACTTCATTTTACACCTGAGAAAAGGACTCAGATGAGAAGGTCAGTAGCTGAGTTTAAGGTACAGTCAAAGATGACTGCTAAAATATCTGCCTGGCCTCAACAAAAATGAAACAGGAGTTGGATGTGAGCAGTCAACTTTCAACTGACTTGAACATTGTGATATTCCATTTGTGTCCTCATGGGCCCCGGGCCCCCTTCAGGAAACCCAACAAGGACTCCTTGCTCTTTACTCAAGCAGGTACTCAGGGATCTGTTTTTGTGTTTCTAACTTGGCTTGTAGCCTTCTACAGCTCAGTGGCCACAGCTTCTGTGGAACCAGGCGAAAATGTATGCATCTAGGCTAGGGACGTGCTCTCATGTGTCTCCAGGGGAGTGTGTCTGGGTTAACTGAGGCTGGGAATGTGCTGACAGATAGGGAGAAAGTCAGGAGAAGGCATGATGTGTGATTAAGCGGCCGAAAGGACTGGCTTGGGAGGTGAATGTGCTGACATTAGCTTGCTTCGCACCGCCAGTGCCTAGAGATGCGGTCTGACAAAAGGTGCCAGCCATGTGGTAGGGTGTGGGCTCTTGGGGAGAGGGTAGGTTATTGTGGCCTGGAGGGGCTGAATCAGAGGAACAGAGGAAAAGAAAAACTAGTGAGGAGACAGGATTGTCCACTAAGGGATGGACGTTAGCAGGGAAGTGAGAGAATTAGACAGAAATGAACTCTCGGCTCTAAACAGCATCCCACATAGAAGAAAGAATACTGAGTTAGGATGAGTGGTTAAGAAGGGTGTGTACACCCCCACTCTCTAATCTAAAGGATTTGCCAAACTGATCTTGGCTGTTACTTTTCCTATACCTAAGAGTGGCAACAAGCCCAAAGACAGACTGGCCAGATGTGGATAAAAATTTGAAAATTTGCTTCTTATTATTTTCTTCAAGAGTATAAGCCCTCAATATAAGTAGAGACTGGACTTCTCTCTCTGTTTCAACTTCTTTGTCTAAAAGCATCTTTCTGGAACATGTATTGCACATGTCACCTTGGCTGTGGGAATTTTCTTGATCACTGTAGGTCAACGCCATTTCTCTCTCTGCCAAACTCTTTGTTCTAGTACTTCTCTTACTCTACTTTGGCTTAAGTGTATCTGTGTATTTGTGTCAATTTCCATTGCCTAGTAAATATGATGGAATCAATATGACTGAATATATGCCTCCTGTTCCAGTGTTTGGTTACTGTTCTAACTGCTATAATGATTTTTGTTGTTGTTGTTCAGTTTCTAAGTCATGTCTAACTATCTGTGACCCCATGAACTGCAGCATGCCAGGCTTCCCTGTCCTTCATTATCTCCTAGAATTTGCTCAAACTCATGTCCATTGAGTCAGTGATGCCATCCGACCATCTCACCCTCTATTTCCCCCTTCTCCTCCTGTCTTCAATCTTTCCCAGCATCAGGGGGTATTTTTCAATGAGTCAGTCTTCATGTCAGGCCAAAGTATTGGAGTTTCAGCTACAACATCAGTCCTTACAATGAATATTCAAGGTTGATTTCCTTTGGGATTGACTAGTTTGGTCTCTTTGCAGTCAAAGAGACTCTCACGTCTTCTCCAGCACCACAGTTTGAAAGCATCAGTTCCTCGGTGCTCAGCCTTCTTTGGGCTTCCCTGGTAGCTCAGCTGATAAAGAATCTGCCTGAATACGAGAGACCTGGGTTTGATCCCTGGGTTGGGAATATCCCCTGGAGAAGGAAATGGCTACTCACTGCAGTATCCTGGCCTGGAGAATTCCATAGATTGTATAGTCTATGGGGTCGGAAAGAGTTGGACATGCCTGAGCAACTTTCACCAGGGTTGATAGCACTGTGGCTGTGCAAGGGGCAGCATCCGGGCCTGGGCAAACTCGAACAGGGGTGCAGGCAATGGTGCTTCGCTACTGTGGAGGGGCCGGGACACCCGGGCTGAGGCCCAGGAGGCGGGGTGCTGGTGGGCCTCGCCACTGCCACCAGCCTGGCATCAAAGCAGCGGCGGGCAAGTGGTAGCCTAGTCCTGGTCTGTTGGAAGCCGGTTCAGGGTTCCCTTGGCCTTGCGTCCAAGGAGCCGTGGCTGCGCGGGCACAGGAGGGCCTAGAGGAGCTATCCCACGTTGAAGGTCAGGAAGGGTGGCGGTGAGGAGATACCCCTCGTCCAAGGTAAGGAGCAATGGCTGCGTTTTGCTGGAGCAGCCGTGAAGAGATACCCCACGCCCAAGGTAAGAGAAACCCAAGTAAGATGGTAGGTGTTGCAAGAGGGCACCAGAGGGCAAACACACTGATACCATATTCACAGAAAACTAGTCAATCTAATCACACTAGGACCACAGCCTTGTCTAACTCAATGAAACTAAGCCATGCCCATGGGGCAACCCAAGATGGGTGGGTCATGGTGGAGAGATCTGACAGAATGTGGTCCACTGGAGAAGGGAATGGCAAACCACTTCAGTATTCTTGCCTTGAGAACTCCATGAACAGTATGAAAAGGCAAAATGATAGGATACTGAAAGAGAAACTCCCCAGGTCAGTAGGTGCCCAATATGTTACTGGAGATCAGTGGAGAAATAACTCCAGAAAGAATGAAGGGATGGAGCCAAAGCAAAAAGAATACCCAGCTGTGGATGTGACTGGTGATAGAAGCAAGGTCTGATGCTGTAAAGCGCAATATTGCATAGGAACCTGGAATGTCAGGTCCATGAATCAAGGCAAATTGGAAGTGGTCAAATAAGAGATGGCAAGAGTGAATGTCGACATTCTAGGAATCAGCAAACTGAAATGGACTGGAATGGGTGAATTTAACTCAGATGACCATTATATCTACTACTGCGGGCAGGAATCCCTCAGAAGAAATGGAGTAGCCATCATGGTCAACAAAAGAGTCCAAAATGCAGTACTTGGATGCAATCTCAAAAATGACAGAATGATCTCTGTTCGTTTCCAAGGCAAACCATTCAATATCACAGTAATCCAAGTCTATGCCCCAACCAGTAAGGCTGAAGAAGCTGAAGATTTTTTTTTTAATTTTATTTTTAAACTTTACATAACTGTATTAGTTTTGCCAAATATCAAAATGAATCCAGCACAGGTATACATGTGTTCCCCATCCTGAACCCTCCTCCCTCCTCCCTCCACATTCCATCCCTCTGGGTCGTCCCAGTGCACCAGCCCCAAGCATCCAGTATCGTGCATCGAACCTGGACTGGCAACTCGTTTCATACATGACATTTTACATGTTTCAATGCCATTCTCCCAAATCTTCCCACCCTCTCCCTCTCCCACAGAGTCCATAAGACTGTTCTATACATCAGTGTCTCTTTTGCTGTCTCGTACACAGGGTTATTGTTACCATCTTTCTAAATTCCATATATATGTGTTAGTATACTGTATTGGTGTTTTTCTTTCTGGCTTACTTCACTCTGTATAATAGGCTCCAGTTTCATCTACCTCATTAGAACTGATTCAAATGTATTCTTTTTAATGGCTGAGTAATACTCCATTGTGTATATGTACCACAGCTTTCTTATCCATTCATCTGCTGATGGACATCTAGGTTGCTTCCATGTCCTGGCTATTATAAACAGTGCTGCGATGAACACTGGGGTACACGTGTCTCTTTCCCTTCTGGTTTCCTCAGTGTGTATGCCCAGCAGTGGGATTGCTGGATCATAAGGCAGGTCTATTTCCAGTTTTTTAAGGAATCTCCACACTGTTCTCCATAGTGGCTGTACTAGTTTGCATTCCCACCAACAGTGTAAGAGGGTTCCCTTTTCTCCACACCCTCTCCAGCATTTATTGCTTGTAGACTTTTGGATCGCAGCCATTCTGACTGGTGTGAAATGGTACCTCATAGTGGTTTTGATTTGCATTTCTCTGATAATGAGTGATGTTGAGCATCTTTTCATGTGTTTGTTAGCCATCTGTATGTCTTCTTTGGAGAAATGTCTATTTAGTTCTTTGGCCCATTTTTTGATTGGGTCATTTATTTTTCTGGAGTTGAGCTGTAGGAGTTGCTTGTATATTCTCGAGATTAGTTGTTTGTCAGTTGCTTCATTTGCTATTATCTTCTCCCATTCTGAAGGCTGTCTTTTCACCTTGCTAGAAAAGTACAACTTTCCAAAACTCGATCAGGAAGAAATAGAAAATCTTAACAGACCCATCACAAGCACGGAAATTGAAACTGTAATAAAAAATCTTCCAGCAAACAAAAGCCCAGGTCCAGACGGCTTCACAGCTGAATTCTACCAAAAATTTAGAGAAGAGCTAACACCTATCCTGCTCAAACTCTTCCAGAAAATTGCAGAGGATGGTAAACTTCCAAACTCATTCTATGAGGCCACCATCACCCTAATACCAAAACCTGACAAAGATCCCACAAAAAAAGAAAACTACAGGCCAATATCACTGATGAACATAGATGCAAAAATCCTTAACAAAATTCTAGCAATCAGAATCCAACAACACATTAAAAAGATCATACACCATGACCAAGTGGGCTTTATCCCAGGGATGCAAGGATTCTTCAATATCCACAAATCAATCAATGTAATACACCACATTAACAAATTCAAAAATAAAAACCATATGATTATCTCAATAGATGCAGAGAAAGCCTTTGACAAAATTCAACATCCATTTATGATCAAAACTCTCCAGAAAGCAGGAATAGAAGGAACATACCTCAACATAATCAAAGCTATATATGACAAACCCACAGCAAACATTATCCTCAATGGTGAAAAACTGAAAGCATTTCCTCTAAAGTCAGGAACAAGACAAGGGTGCCCACTTTCACCATTACTATTCAACATAGTTTTGGAAGTTTTGGCCACAGCAATCAGAACAGAAAAAGAAATAAAAGGAATCCAAATTGGAAAAGAAGAAGTAAAGCTCTCACTGTTTGCAGATGACATGATCCTCTACATAGAAAACCCTAAAGACTCCACCAGAAAATTACTAGAACTAATCAATGACTATAGTAAAGTTGCAGGATATAAAATCAACACACAGAAATCCCTTGCATTCCTATACACTAATAATGAGAAAACAGAAAGAGAAATTAAGGAAACAATTCCATTCACCATTGCAACAGAAAGAATAAAATACTTAGGAATATATCTACCTAAAGAATCTAAAGACCTATATATAGAAAACTATAAAACCCTGGTGAAAGAAATCAAAGAGGACACTAATAGATGGAGAAATATACCATGTTCATGGGTTGGAAGAATCAATATAGTGAAAATGAGTATACTACCCAAAGCAATCTATAGATTCAATGCAATCCCTATCAAGCTACCAACAGCATTCTTCACAGAGCTAGAACAAATAATTTCACAATTTGTATGGAAAAACAAAAAACCTCGAATAGCCGAAGTGACCTTGAGAAAGAAGAATGGAACTGGAGGAATCAACCTACCTGACTTCAGGCTCTACTACAAAGCCACAGTTATCAAGACAGTATGGTACTGGCACAAAGACAGAAATATAGATCAATGGAACAAAATAGAAAGCCCAGAGATAAATCCACGCACATATGGACACCTTATCTTCGACAAAGGAGGCAAGAATATACAATGGATTAAAGACAATCTCTTTAACAAGTGGTGCTGGGAACTCTGGTCAACCACTTGTAAAAGAATGAAACTAGAACACTTTCTAACACCATACACAAAAATAAACTCAAAATGGATTAAAGATCTAAATGTAAGACCAGAAACTATAAAACTCCTAGAGGAGAACATAGGCAAAACACTCTCTGACATACATCACAGCAGGATCCTCTATGACCCACCTCCCAGAATATTGGAAATAAAAGCAAAAATAAACAAATGGGACCTAATTAACCTTAAAAGCTTCTGCACATCAAAGGAACTATTAGCAAGGTGAAGCTGAAGTTTTTTGAACGGTTCTATGAAGACCTACAAGACCTTTTAGAACTAACACCCAAAAAAGATGTCCTTTTCATTATAGGGGACTGGAATGCAAAAGTAGGAAGTCAAGAAACACCTGCAGTAACAGGCAACTTTGGCCTTGGAATACGGAATGAAGCAGGCAAAGACTAATAGAGTTTTGCCAAGAAAATGCACTGGTCATAACAAACACCCTCTTCCAACAACACAAGAGAAGACTCTATACATGGACATCACCAGATGGTCAACACCGAAATCAGATTGATTTTATTCTTTGCTGCCAAAGATGGAGAAGCTCTACACAGTCAGCAAAAACAAGACCAGGAGCTGACCATGGCTCAGACCATGAACTCCTTATTGCCAAATTCAGACTTAAATTGAAGAAAGTAGGGAAAACCACTAGACCATTCAGGTATGACCTAAATCAAATCCCTTATGATTATACAGTGGAAGTGAGAAATAGATTTAAGGGCCTAGATCTGATAGATAGAGTGCCTGATGAACTATGGAATGAGGTTCGTGACATTGTACAGGAGACAGGGCTCAAGACCATCCCCATGGAAAAGAAATGCAAAAAGCAAAATGGCTGTCTGGGGAGGCCTTACAAATAGCTGTGAAAAGAAGAGAAGCAAAAAGCAAAGGAGAAAAGGAAAAATATAAGCATCTGAATGCAGAGTTCCAAAGAATAGCAAGAAGAGATAAGAAAGCTTTCTTCAGCGATCAATGCAAAGAAATAGAGGAAAACAACAGAATGGGAAAGACTAGAGATCTCTTCAAGAAAATCAGAGATACCAAAGGAACATTTTATGCAAAGATGGGCTTGATAAAGGACAGAAATGGCATGGACCTAACAGAAGCAGAACATATTAAGAAGAGATGGCAAGAATACACAGAAGAACTGTACAAAAAAGATCTTCACGACCCAGATAATGACGATGGTGTGATCACTGACCTAGAGCCAGACATCCTGGAATGTGAAGTCAAGTGGGCCTTAGAAAGCATCACTACGAACAAAGCTAGTGGAGGTGATAGAATTCCAGTTGAGCTATTCCAAATCCTGAAAGATGAGGCTGTGAAAGTGCTGCACTCAATATGCCAGCACATTTGGAAAACTCAGCAGTGGCCACAGGGCTGGAAAAGGTCAGTTTTCATTCCAATCCCAAAGAAAGGCAATGCCAAAGAATGCTCAAACTACCACACAATTGCACTCATCTCACACGCTAGTAAAGTAATGCTCAAAATTCTCCAAGCCAGGCTTCAGCAATATGCGAACTGTGAACTTCCTGATGTTCAAGCTGGTTTTAGAAAAGGCAGAGGAACCAGAGATCAAATTGCCAACATCCACTGGATCATGGAAAAAGCAAGAGAGTTCCAGAAAAACATCTATTTCTGCTTTATTGACTATGCCAAAGCCTTTGACTGTGTGGATCACAATAAACTGTGGAAAATTCTGAAAGAGATGGGAATACCAGACCACCTGATCTGCCTCTTAAGAAACCTATATGCAGGTCAGGAAGCAACAGTTAGAACTGGGCATGGAAGAACAGACTGGTTCCAAATAGGAAAAGGAGTACATCAAGGCTGTATATTGCCACCCTGTTTATTTAACTTATATGCAGAGTACATCATGAGAAATGCTGGACTGGAAGAAACACAAGCTGGAATCAAGATTGCTGGGAAAAATATCAATAACCTCAGATATGAAGATGACACCACCCTTATGGCAGAAAGTGAAGAGGAACTCAAAAGCCTCTTGATGAAAATGAAAGTGGAGAGTGAAAAAGTTGGCTTAAAGCTCAACATTCAGAAAATGGAGATCATGGCATCCAGTCCCATCACTTCATGGGAAATAGATGGGGAAACAGTGGAAACAGTGTCAGACTTTATTTTTCTGGGCTCCAAAATCACTGCAGATGGTGACTGCAACCATGAAATTAAAAGATGCTTACTCCTTGGAAGGAAAGCTATGACCAACCTAGATAGCATATTCAAAAGCAGAGACATTATTTTGCCAACAAAGGTTCGTCTAGTCAAGGCTATGGTTTTTCCTGTGGTCATGTATGGATGTGAGAGTTGGACTGTGAAGAAGGCTGAGCGCTGAAGAATTGAAGCTTTTGAACTGTGGTGTTGGAGAAGACTCTCGAGAGTCCCTTGGACTGCAAAGAGATCCAAGCAGTCCATTCTGAAGGAGATCCGTCCTGGGATTTCTTTGGAAGGAATAATGCTAAAGCTGAAACTCCAGTACTTTGGCCACCTCATGCAAAGAGTTGACTCATTGGAAAAGACTCTGATGCTGGGAGGGATTGGGGGCAAAAGGAGAAGGGGACGACAGAGGATGAGATGGCTGGATGGCATCACTGACTTGATGGACGTGAGTCTCAGTGAATTCCGGGAGTTGGTGATGGACAGGGAGGCCTGGCGTGCTGGGATTCATGTGGTCGCAAAGAGTTGGACACGTGTGAGCAACTGATCTGATCTGATCTGATCTGAGTGACTTTCACTTTCACTTTCAGCCTTCATTATAGTCCAACTCTCATAATCATACATGACTACTGGAAAAAACATAGCTTTGACTACATGAACCTTAGTCAACAAAGTAATATCTCTGCTTTTTAATATACTGTCTAGGTTTGTCATAGCTATTCTTCCAAGGAGCAAGTGTCTTTTAATTTCTGCATTTATTATTAAGTGCTAAGTGCATTTATTGTTCAGAAAACGATGAAAAGATAATTATTATTTTCTAATTTTTGTATAACATATCTATGTATGTATATAGACATAAATATATGTATAAATACATATACACACATATATATGTTTAATAGATTATACATATTGATGGATACATATGTATATACATGTTGTTTTTGCTCTTAATATCAAATTGAAAGAAAAAATTGTTGTATTGGGGTTGGGTGTATCCTCATTCCTTCTAAGTGGTGGGGACTCCACTCTTGACTTTTCTTCATCTACTCACTCCTCCCATGGAGGAGAAGTGACCTAAACTGGTGAATTTGGAAAGGAAAGTGTAGCCTGGTCCCTTCTTCATCCTCTTTCCCTTGAAGTGAGCCCAGTGCAGTAGACACACCCTCTGTCTGGCTCTTTCAGATCTCAAGTTTTCCAGGGACAGAATCTGCCCCTGCAGGAGACCATGCCCCAGCCCAGCAGTGTCTGTAACAGGTGGGTAATTCCCTGAGATTCTGGGATACAGAATGAGAAAACCCACTTGTCCCCTGATTAAGCCCCGTTCACCAGCTTTAATCATAACAAAGGTAATAGTTTGCTCTCCATCTGTTTTCTTCTTCCTTCGTATTCTTCAGCTGGCTCAGAATTCTGGAAAGGAAAAGGGGTACCATTTACAAAGTGCTCTTAGGTTCTAGCATTGTGCCTCGTAAAACTCAATGATTCTTCCTCACTCCCTGCACTCAAAGACTCCTTTGAGTCTTCAAAACATATCTCTTGCCTCCTGGGTTTGGTTTTCCTCTTCTGTGTGGGTATGAACCTGGATACCACCATCCCACCACTCGCCCTCCATCCTGACAAGTTAATAGGAGAGAAGAGGCAAAGTGAGTTGGAGTGAAGATTCTAAAACAATCTACACTTGGTTTTGTCACCATCTTGATGACTAACTAAAGAGAGGTATTGGATCCTGCACACTGGGGGTGGGGTGTGAGTGGGAACCCTAAATATTAAAGATACTCTTCACAAGTTTCTGAAAGGGCCTCTATCACTCTTAAGGGCAAGCAAGATGAAGCCATGCTGAAAGGACCTTATAGAAGCCAGGGAAGAGGGTTAGTATCATTTTGCTGAGGAAGGTACCAGGTTCTTTCTGTAGTTGCTCTTTTCTATTGTACAGATTTCAAACTTAAGTGAGAGAGGACAAGAAACTTGTCCAGATCCATATAGGGAGTAAGAAGGAAAGTCTAGATTTGGACTTACCCCTGCCTGACTCCAAAGCCCTGGTTCTTTCTCCCAGAATGAGTGAAAATGAGGAGGGCAGTTAGAAGTCAAGGGGCATCCATAGGGTAAGCAGGAGACAGTGACAATGGGAGTGGGAGAGAGGCCATGGTGTCTGGGCTTAGAGACAAAGATGGATGGAGATGACTTCACCTGACCCCACTTCCTTGGCCTTTTTAGAACTCTCTCCCCATCTGCCTTAAATGTGCCAAAATGTTGCTCCTGGTAATTGAGAGAGCACAGTCAACTAGGTATGTGTGCCACACCCTGGTTGTTCCAAGGACCTGGATTTGGGTTCCATTTTCCTTCTTTAAGAGCTGCATTCTAGCTCTTCCACTTCCCTCCATGTTTCCCTGCACCCCCCTGCAACCTCGTGATCCCTCCTAGAGGAGCTGGGAAGGGGTGTGGATGGAGGCCCATGCACACGCACACCTGTGTCTTGTGTGTTGTTGAGTTGAGAAACAGCAGTGGGGGAGGCTTGGCAGGCAAGGTGGCCATGGGCAGGCCAGTGATGAGCTGGGGAGGAGAGGGGTCTTTCGTACATTCGCATGGGAGACTGGATGCTGGCGAGGGATGAAAGCTTGGCTGAGCCTGAGCTGTCTGGGTGAAGTCTGGTGGAGGCAGCAGAAGATTGCTTGTCAGAACCGACTGGTTGGACTCATAACCTCCCTGCTCTGTCCACCCCACGATGAGGCCTCTGCCTCCAAGAGAGGCACCCCATGCTCCAGTCTGCTAGCTTCCTTTCCTGGCCAAAGAGGGAGAGGAGGCCTGCTTACCAAGGGCAGCTGTGAGCTCATGGGAAGAGCAGTGGGCTCAGGGAAGTTGGGATCGAGTCCTGCTGGAGATTCCATTCGAGCTTGCTTTCTTTGAGGGCAGAAGCACACACAAGCCAAAAATGGACAGATAGCGAGGAAGCCTGTGGCCCTCAGGGTCAGTTTCCCATCTCTTCAGTGAGGATTACAGCACCCACCACACCAGGCTATGAGAACGAATCAGAGATAATTTCGGCAAAAACAAACACCCTGCTTGGCACATCCTGAGCCCTAAATGACAGCTGAATAGCACAGGGTGGAGAGCTGCAGCCACACTCACTGGACTGGACTGGAATCAACTGGTCCTGTCTTTATTTTAAAGTTTGATATTTTGTTCACCGTGGATTTTTCTCATTAGTACAGATTTTAAAGTATTTCATTACAATACTATGCATCTTGATTACTGAATTTGTTTGTGAATCCCTTAAATTTTGTGCCTGAGGCTCCTGACTGGCTTGCTTTCTTATAATCAGGTCTCTTAATTCTCTGTGCCTCAGGCTCCTCTTCTGGAAAATGGGAATAATAATGTCACCTACCAGATAGCCCTGTGCTGAGGGTGAAATATGTCAAAACATGTTCTTCCTCTTTATCTTCAGCAGCTCCTTGAAATGAATAAGTACTCAGAGAATGTTGGGCTTCCCAGGTATGGTGCTAGTGATAAAGAATTCGCCTGCCATGCAGGTGATTCAAAGAGATGTGGGTTTGATCCCTGGGTGAAGATCCCCTGGAGAAGGAAATGGCAACCTGCTCCAGTATTCTTGCTGGGCTAATCCCACGGAGAGTGGAGCCTAGCAGGCTATATAGTCCACGGGGTCACAAAGAGTTGGAGAGGACGGAGCACAGCACAGCAGTGGATATTAGCCATTATTCTGGGTGTTGCTGATGCTGTCGTTAGAATGTTAATCATTCTATCAGCCTGCAGAGAGACCCTACAGATGAGAAGGTCTCTGTTGAGGGGGAGGAGGATGAGCCTCATGGATATGGGTCAGATGAGGGAGCCCTGGATTCCCAGGCAGGGGTGCCTGGGGGCTTCTCCAGAGATGGGGGCAAACATACAGGGGAGAGGCAGCCCCCACTAGAGCCCCTGCAGAAAATGCTGGCGGTGCAACTGCTCTCTGGAGACGCCACGAGCTGCCTCCGCAGCTTTTCCTTTCGGGACTTGTTTAACATTTCAAACAAGAATAAAATAAATAACTGCAGTGTTTATGGAAACCTAAGACAGAAATGAAGACGACTAAGGAGAAAGCGAAGTGGAAGCAGGCCAGGAGGGGGTTTGGAGGATCCCCCTTTCCTTGGAGTTAGCAGTTTTGTGCTTCAATTTGTCAGCCTTTCTTACCACACCCGTGCATTTTCTCCCCTAGCAACCCCTCCACTGATACGCATAGATTCACATGCAGACTCGTGGGCGGGGCATGCATGCCCACGCGTGCGCGCATGCACACACACACACATTTTGTTGGTCAATGGACAAAGTGGGTCCTTTCAGATCCCCAGGGACTTGGAGCAGCTTCCCTGTTGCCAACTCCATAGTCCCTCCATCCCTTGAGCCACCAGGCAGAGGAGAGAAGATATTTCTCATTAAACCCAGGACCATAAATTTGTCATGGTTCCATCTTTTTTCTGGTTTGAGTCATCTGTCTGCAATTAACTAACTACAGGGGTAGACAGTCTAACGACCTCAAGGGCAGGAGATGATGTCGCTCCTCCATCCTCACACCCCTGGAGAAGGATCTGCTCTGTACACAGCAGAAGAAATACTGGACACAATCCTTCTCTTCAACTCACTCACGGAGATGAACCACAGCCTTAGAGATGCGCAAAAATGCTTACAATACAAGGCTGACTCGGAGACTGGGCTGCTCAGAGACCATTTCAAGGAGAGCATGGTGTTTACTGTCAAGTCTGAAAAGTGAGTAACGGGTTGATATGGTGCTTTCCTGGTGGCTCAGATGGTAAAGAATGTGCTTGCAATGCAGGAGACCTGGGTTCGATCCCTGATTTAGGAAGATCCCCTGCCTGAAGAATTCCATGGACAGAGGAGCCTATTGGGCTACAGTTCATGGGGTTACAAAGAGTCAGACATGACTGAGCGACTAACCTTTTGGGTAGGGATAGATATATTTGAGGAAGTGCCAAGCAAATAGCTGGTTGCAGAAATGATGGAACATGCTTGTCCTATAGTTCCTTCAGCATTGTAGGAGGTAAGACCAGAGTGTTATTTAGCTGGGGATTTCCTTCAACTCCTCCAGTCTGGCTCTCCACTCTTCTTTATCCTGCTCTGTGGCCCCAAGGCTGCCTCTGGGCTATACTAATGTGCTTCTCCCTTGCCTACTGGTTCCTGATTGGGGCTAAAGGATGAGGAGGGTCCTGGGTATATCTTCCCTAGGTTCCCCCCTTGCCAGGTTGCTGGGACAGCAATGCTTTCTGACAGCAAGGGCATTCATAAGCTGATCCTGTCCCTGTGCACCCAGGAATGGCAATGCTTCTCTGTTGGATGTTGTCAGAGACAGCAAGAGGCTTCATCATCCCTTGTTGATTTCCTTTAAACCTGTTCTATCTTGTAGATAATCCCTTCCTTCAACTCTGTACTGTGTTCCAGCCTACAGACTCTTTCTTCCTAATGTGATGGTGGCTGATACAGAGACTTTAGGGCCACTTGGTTGAGACTACTAAATGCTGAGACTAGAGGCAGTACACCGGAGCCACTTCTCATGGTCCTTGCTTAGCTCTGAGTATGTAACTGGGCAGGACCCTATGGGGGCTTCCAGGGACAGGCCCTTTCCCGGTATAACTGTCCTTGATTCACATTTCCTAAGTTGGGTTGCAGGTGTGAAAATCTACCAAATGGAAGATGTTAACCACTTGATGACCATGAACACACAGCCCCAGGCCTCCTGGACCCTAAGGGCTGATAAAGTTCACCCCTGTGACACCACCCTGTTTCCTCATCATCAGCCAATCAGTCCATTGTTCAGGATCTGATCCTGTACCCTCTGACTCCCCACCAACACCCAACCAATCTGGTTTTTAAAAATACTTTGCTGAAACCCTTGGGGGAGCTCAAGGCTAAAGAGCATGAACCACCTCATCCCCTTGCATGGCTCTGCAATAAACTTTTCTCTGCTCCAGTTTCAGTTTGGCCTCAGTGTGTGTTGGGCTCATGAACTTGCATTAACAGGCACAGCCATGGGTACTCACCACATGACCAAGCCTATGGAGAACTCAAAACTCCTAAAGCGGATTTTCAAATGAGACCTTTGGAGCCATCCTCCCAGGGGAATAATCTAGGCCAGAGAGACTGCTGTGGGGAGTGTGCAAGCAGGCGAAGGCGGGAGACGATAAAGCAGATGGTGGTGTTCCTCCGGCGGTGAGCAGGCCAGCCCCGTGGTGGTGAGGTGGCACGCAGATGCCCAGCCCTGGTGGAATTCTGTTCTCTAACGTGGCTGCTTTGACTCAGCACTGCTGGGAGCCGCAGAGCATTCCTGTTTAGCATTTATGAACTCATAAGCTACCGAGAAAAACACCAACAAAGGGTGCTAAGTTCCTCTAGAATGGCTTTTTAAATTATTTTTTTCTTTTTTGAAAAAAAAAAAAAAATCATGCTTCAAATAAAGCCCTAATTTATTGAATTCAAACATAGAGAGGCAGCCCCACCCCCCAATCCCATTTCACCATTTCAACTTGATTTGAGACAGTTTTGAGAATGAGCAAAAAATCACAGTGGGAGAAAACTCCAGCCCACGGCCACAGCTTTTCTGTCATGGCCCAAGTACTGGCTTCTCAGACCAGCCTCACCGTATAGATTCACAGGCGGGGCTGACGTACCAGAGGCTTCGGGGCTCAATGCAACGAGCCAGAGACACAGCATCTCAAGGTACAGATTCAAATCCCAGCTTTCATGTTCACTAGCTTTGAGCTTTGAGGTTCCCTCCTCAATATGTCTGAGTTTGGGTTCTCTCTTTTATAAAATGATATGAGGGGTAGACCTAACTCGCTCTTTCCTTGTGGTGGATAAATAAACGGTAGCTGAATGAGAATAGGAATGATACATATACACTATGGAATATTACTCAAATGTAAAAAGGAAAGCATTTGAGTCGGTTTCTAATGAGGTGGATGAAACTAGAGCCTGTTATACAGAGTGAAGTAAGCCAGAAAGAGAAAGACAAACATCGTATATTAACACATATATAAGGAATCTAGAAAGATGATATGGACTACCCTGTGTGCAGGGCAACAAAGGAGACACAGACTTAAAGAACAGACTTTTGGACTCAGTGGGAGGAGTGGGTGGGATGATTTGAGAGAATAGCATTGAAACATATACATTAACATATGTAAAATTGATAGCCATTGGGAGTTTGATGTATGATGCAGGGCACCCAAAGCCAGCGCTCTGTGACAACCTGGAAGGTTGGTGGCGGGGCTGGGGGTGGGGGTGGGGGTCAGTGCAGGGAAGGAGGTGGGAGTGGGGATATGGGATAGAGGGGATGAATGTATGCCTATGGCTGATTCATACTGATGTATGGCAAAAACCATCACAATATTGTAAAGTGATTATCCTCCAATTAAAATACATAAAGTTTTAAAAAAGTAATAATTAAAAAAAAAAGAAAGTAGGAGAAATGGAGGTCAGAGAAATAAAAGATTTCCATGTTGAATCAAATCCTTCTTCACTGTAGTAGGAGATCTCCCTGAGGGATAATGGGAATGCTCTGTTTATTTTTAATCTATAGTAATATATACCATATTTAATATGGATCATATGGCAATTTCATTAGAAAAACCTAGTTATTTTATGCAAAAATAAGTTCATAGCACACAGCCTCTCTCTCCTTGCCAGACCACCTGCCATGCCTAGAATGAAGATAGGCAGTATTCTTACCAGCCATTGGCATTTTGACCTGGCCATCTCCTTCCTGGAATCCCACTGCTGCCCAGGTGTCTGAGTCTTTGCAGTAAAATCAGTTAAACAAACATGTGTGTACTGAGTCTGGGCCAGAATCTTCATGTGGTACTCCCATCATTTTTCAATAGCTCTTTTCTTTTCTTTTCTACCCCCAATACCTCTTAAAGTAGATGCCACTGCCCTCCTTTTAGAGATCAAAAAAATTAATATATGTCAGATAATAAATGACCTAGCCTCCAATCCCCAAGTGAGATGAGTTCCAGGTTTTTCTCACTGTATCACTATATCAGAGTTTCCATAACTGATCATAAGACATAGATAGTTTCTCCAGTCTAATCCATTGAATTCATAGCTCACTCCTCCCCCTACAAGTGAAAAAAATTCAGTGTAGTAGACTGCAAGTTCTTTACATAAAAACAAAACAAAAAACAGCTCCATTCTTGTAGCTGCCTTTGTGCATGCTCAGTCATGTAGGACTCTCTGTGACCCCCATGGACTGTAGCCTGCCAGGCTCTTCCACCCATGGGATTTTACAGGCAAGATTACTGGAGTGGGGTGCTATTTCATCCTCCAGGGGATCTTCCTTAGTGTTTACTATGTATAAGACATTTGTTTCAAGCACATTTTATGTGGATTATCTCATTTAATCCTCAGTCTAGCTCTATGAAATAGTATTATTACCCCCATTTTAAAGATGAAAAAAACTGAGGCTTAGAATGGTTATGGAATTTACCCACTTCCTACTGCTGGTAGGGTGCTAGCATTTGAGTCCTGGCCTTTGCCCTGACAGTGTATTGTCAACCACTTCACTATGTGCTATAAGGTGGAGATGATTTCATGTGGGCTTACTCAACTGTGCTCTTGTTAAGAGTCCTATGAAATCCATGGTCTGTATCCAACATAATCATCCATCAGTTCACCCAAATCACAGCAATAATAGTTAGAGCTCCTACTTACTACACACCTGTTCAGTAGCACACACCAGGACCAGAAAGCATTTCGTTTCTCTTCATGACAAGCTTATAAGAAGTCTTAGCCCCCGTTTCCCAGATTCTCTGTTCAAAGTCAAATGGTAAGGAAATGGTGAAGCAGAAATTCCAACTCAGTAAAGCAATTATCCTTCAATTAAAAAATAAATTAATTTAAAAAATTAAAAAAGAAATCCCAACCCAAATTTGTTTTTTCTGAAAATCTACATGGTCGATTTGCATCTTAAAGAATATATTTTTTCTGTGTTCTTTAGTTTCCAAGTGATTGGTTGTTAAAAACAAACAACAATTTTGAGTGTAAAATAAATTCAATTAACTAATGAATAAAGGTACTGCCCCTTTCATACATTTATGAGATACCCCAATATTAAATCAATCAGTAGCTTTCTTTCTGTGACCTCTCCCTTCCAAATATTCTTTGTTATCTGAATGTCTGCCTTAGTTACATAAAGACTTGGCCCTGTCCTGTGTGTCTCTCAGAATGGAGCCTCTTCTCTGGATCAGATCCTGGGAAGTCCTTGGTGAGTATCTGTGGATGATGCTGATACGGGGATATAACTACAGAAGGAAGTCCTTGCAGTCCCAAAGGTAAGATCCACAGATCAGAGCTCTTTGCATAAGTCAGTCATCCTTCCCCAAAGTTATGCATTTTTTCCCCTCACAGCAATGATTATAGGCACAGTCCTCAAAGCAAATAGTTCTGTTATAGTAGAGGTATATACAGCCAATTTTCCTATCTGTTTGTCAAGCACATTTAAAAACTTTGGCTGCCAATGAAGGGCCTTCCATGGAGCTCAGAACTCCAAGTCTCTGTTCCAGGCTTCTGGGATCAGGCTCCTATGTGATGTCAATACCCTGAGGCTCCCCAGCTAACTCCCAAATGTGGGCAGTTGGAAGAACTGAGCTCCAGTGGGCACTGGTTCACAGTTGGAAAACTCATTTTCTTCCCAAGGCTTCTTTGGAAGCCTGGTTCAGTATGGATGTCAGGTCCCTCTTAAGGCTGAGATAGAACTAAAAAGAGATGAGTGGACAATGATGGAGGTGGAGAAAGTGACAGCCTTTAGGAAGGGGTGGAAAGGAAGCCATAAGTTTATGTAAATCTGCTTCCATGGCTATGGGATTCCACTTAGTCTATTTATTTATTCAACTTTTTGTCCCTATCATGACTGGGTGGGAATAAAAACTATTTAGACACTAAAATAAAAATTGAACACAGTTCAGATTTCAAATCTCAAATTTTTTATGAAACATCAGGCAGCCTCTTCATCATTCTCTACCTCATTTTTTCCCCTATCCCTTTTATCCTCCCTTCCTCTTTCTCTCCTTCTTATTTTCTCTTCACTCTTCTTGGTTCTTTTCCCTATCTTTCTTCTTCAATAAGTAAATAATTTAGAACCGTCATACTTACTAAAGTTGCCATTGCCCATCCATTAGCTACTAGAGATGTTCCCAAGATGGTGGGAAGGTTAGGTAAGAAAGATCTAGATGATACTGGTTTCCTTCAAAGGAACATATTCATGGTAGACAGGCATGCTCTGGACACATTGCCTGTCTGCACAACTAGCCTTGATTGTGCATGGTCTTTGGAGGCTATGATGTCATGTTTCCTGGCATCATCTCTCCTCTTTCTCATCTCCCGGATAGGAAACCAGTGCTTACTCCAAGTTGGGCTGAACTTTGTTCTTTGTAACATAAGTATCTCCCTCTGTCTGAGCTGAAAGAAGGCTAGGTTCTTGCCTGAGAGTTGTGGCAATTGGAAATTAATGTGAGAACATGCACCTTCAGGAGCATTGGGAAGGCTCCATAATTCCTGAAAGCATTATTTTTGGAAGACTTCTGTGTGCCTTCTGTACTCTACTATGTCCTCTCCCAGTCCCTTGACTTTTGAGTTGATATCCAACTTGGCTGGCGAGCTTGCTGGCAACTTTGTCGGATACTAATTGAGCCTTTCTCTGAACTTCTGACAGTGAGCATATACGTGGGTGACCAACCCAACCCAACCTGACCCAGCTGAACCCAATCAGATGTTTGCTCTTCTGAAAGAATCTTGAGGAACGTGTCAGGAATTTTTAATGAATCCTCTTTATTCTTCTCTCTCCCCACTTCCTGCAAGCGTTTATTACTAAGTTAAGTTTCAGGAACAGTTTCTATCAGGCCTAATGCCCTATGCTCAGTAACAGTCTGGGCTGGTCTTGGGTTGTTACTATCCTATCTTGAAGTATAGAACCCCGGTGAGTCTTTCCTTAACTTCAACTTGGTTTTGTTTTAGCCCCAGTATTCAGAAGGACTCACTTGCAGAGACCTTCCCTGGTGGCTCAGATGATAAAGAATCTGCCTGCAGTGCAAGAGACCCAGGTTCAATCTCTGGGTGGGGAAGATCCCCTGGGGAAGGGCATGGCTACCCACTCCAGTATTCTTGCCTGGAAAATCCCATGGACAGAGGATCCTGGGGACCTACAGTCCACCAGGTGGCAAAGAGTCGGACATGACTAAGTGACTAACATTTTCACCTTCTTCATTTCTTTTAGCTCTAAAATTCAGCAATTCTGAAATAATGAAAGATGACTGAGTGAACATACCGGTCTCTCTGAATCGCTGCCTTGAGAATCTCAGTTGCAGCTCTTAAAGTCCTTATTCAGCTTAGTATTTAACCGAGTCTCCTGTAAAGCCATGTCATGCTTAGGGCTTTAATTTTGTGGTCTGCATCTCAGTAGAAAAGTGTGAGAAATAACTTCTTCCACTTACTTTATCCCCTGCAGCATGTGCCTGTTCTAATCATATTGTTGGCAGTGTCCTCAACTCCTTTCTAAGCAACTAGGGTTCACAACAGAATGATTCCTCTTCAGTGCCAATCTAAACAAGTGTCATCAACCCTCATCCTAGGAAGTATTAAAGACAGAAGAGTCCCTTTGTGATTCTGAGTGGCTTTGTGACTTTCTTGGGGCAAGTGTTGGTCTCAGGCTTGTGTCTCCTTGTCATCCAAACTGTGGGTGGCCCATGTTCCACCACAACCATGGTTGTGAGCTCAGAAGATTCACTCAACTTTCATCATAAAGCAATAATCAAGCCCAGTTGTATGATTCACAAAGGGTCCTCACAGTGGTCGTTACATCTGATCCTCTAAGCAACCCTGTGAGCTCCGAGAGGCAATGAATTTTGATATCAGACAACCAGGAATTGATGCCTCAGTGTGTGAAGCCAAGTCCTGCACCACATGACCTCTTGTTGATACTAGAGTGAATAAAACAGAACTAGGCAAGTGTGTCTTCTGCACAAAGTCATCTGTTAAAAGCATGGACAGGACTCTTGGGTTATCTGCTGTGCCTCATTTTCACTTTGCAGATAACTGAATGCTGAGAACACCATCTTTATAAACCGAGGAATGTTGTACAGGGTGAGGGAAGAGCAGGGCTCTGAAGCTGGACAGAGTTGCTGATCCTCTCGCTGCCTTTGCTGGTCTTGTTCAGTTGCTCAGTCGTGTCCAGCTCTTTGTGACCCCATGGAGTGCCACACACCAGGCTTCCCTGTCCTTCACTGTCTCCCTGGAGTTTGCTCAAACTTATGCCCATTAAGGTGGTGATGCCATCCAACCATCTCTACCTTGAGCAAAAGTGTATTTTATGGATACTCTATTAAGTGTTGACTATGTGCTCGGAGCTACACTAATGCTTTATATTATACCATGTAGCAAGCCTCAGAAGCCACGGGGTATTTGCACAATCTGTTCCCTGTGCATATATACCTTGTAACTGGAAAACCCTCTGCATATATACCTTGTAACTCTGTCCCCTTCACTCCACATCTCTATGAATGTCACACATTCAAAAAGTACTTTCCTGGCCACTCTAAATGGCTCATACCCTTCTATGATCACTCTTTCTCCCTCTTCCATGGCCTCATTTTTCTTTATAGTGCTCAACATCATTATAGTCTGTATTTGTTCATCTGTGTAATATTTCTCCTCCCACCAGAATATGAACTCCTTGAGAGCAAAGACATCCTCCCAACCCGACACCACTCCCACCCACTGTATTTCCAGCCCCTCAAACAGTGCCTGGCACATCCCTTTTTATGAGGAACCTGAGGTTCTGAAGGAGTGAATCATTTGCCTCAGGTGACAAAACAAGCAGGAGGTGGAAGAGAGCCATGAATTAGGGAGTCGGACTCAGGAGCCCTGGCCTCAGATCCAGCTTCACCGTTGAGTCTCAACCTCTTGAAGTAAATTATAAAGTGCTTGGGCTGCATGGTCCATCCACTGTCCTGTCAGGGCCTTCCAGACCAAAGTTAAAGGACCCAGCTCTCTCAGCCATCCTCCTAACGGTGACCTTGCTGCCCCTACCCTGTTCCCAGGGAAAGGCAACTCTGTTTCAGCTTACATTCCCTTCTCTGTCTGGCTCATCCACATCATCTCCCTTCCCACGGCACTGTTTATGCACACGGACCTGTGTTGATGCATATCACAGACCCCTTAGTCATTGTTTAGCCATTACACTTTGCTGGGGTAATTTTCCATTCCTCTGTTTATATTCTTTCTGTGCTTCTCTCCTCCGCCTCCATTTTTAAGGGCAGAGAAAGACATGTTCAGGAATACAAGCAATAATAGTTATAATTAAGATGGAAGCGCTTTGCCAAAAGGAGGATTTAGTTGTGATTTGTTGAATTCCATCCTGAGTGGATTATTTAAGAGTGAATTTAGGGCTCTTTTATGAGCCGTTCTGAACAAAGCAGTCTTCTGACGCTTCTATCTCCAAGGGCTTTGTGCCAGCCTTGGGAGGTGGGGAGTGAGCACAGGAGGGCACATGTTTAGCAAGGCCTGGCTGCTGAAAAAGCTTAAAAGGAGCCTTCCGGGGGCATCCAAAAAGATCTTGCAGTGTTTCTTTTCTGACCCCGTATCTTATCCTGTGCTTGGTCACTGCTTTCAGTAGAGAATGGGACTAAATACTCCATGCCTCCGTATGAAAACACATTTCTAGCTCAGCTTCAGTCTGAGTGCTCCCTGATGTGGATCTGGAGTAATTTTCCATGCTCTGCTTGAACTCATTACTTTTCCCACATCCTAGGATGGGGCACACAAACCAGACAGGGTGACAGCCCCAGCAATTAAGGGAAAGGTGTCCTAGATGAGAGCCTGGTAGAGCTGGGCTTTGCAGGTGGCTCTTTGGTAAAGACTTTGCCTGCAATGCAAGAGACACAAGAGACATGGGTTGATCCCTGGGTCGGGAAGATCCTCTGGAGGAGGAAATGGCCACCCACTTCACTGTTCTTGCCTGGGAAATCCCATGGACAGAGGAGCCTGGAGGACTACAGTCTTCATAATGAAACAACAACATGGAGCTGAATTTGAGTATGAACCTGAGCTTTACTCCCAAGGCATCTTTTCCTGCAATCACAGTCTCCAGCCATCTGGAGTCCATATCAGGCTTGTTCAGTGGTTGTATGGGGACGTTAACAGTGGAGACATGGTAGAGCGAGAAACTGGAGGGGTATTTGTGGATGCAAAACCTGTTCAATTTCAGCCGTATAGCTCCTGGTCCTCCTTGGTGCCTCAAGGGGCTGACCGTTTTCAGATTTCATTTCCAGCCTCCCAGAATCACGTGACTTCCAGCTGAGTTCAGCCAGTAGAAGGCCCTGGATGCAGTTGGGAGGGAGGCAGGAAACGTGCCGTGTTGTTTCTTCCTCACCTTCTGCATCTTGAGGTTTCACCAGTAGCAGTTGCCTGTCTTCCTGGACTCCAGATTCTACTAGACAAGTATTCTGTGGTTCCAGCTTCTGTCTGGTGACCCCAGCCCTTGGGTTCTGATGGTCCTATCTCCTCCTTTGTCTGTGCCACCCACAAGAGGCAGCTGCATCTTGCTGTTATTACCTTCTGATCTGCCTCATTATCCCTTGTCTGACTGTTAGCTCTTCTTCCATGTCCTGGCTAACTAATTCCTGGTACCAAAATCCCTCTGTTTTAGATACTCAGGTATGACTTTCATTACTTTTGGTTGAACACTGATTGATACAGTGAGGTTTGAATTTAGGAATGAAGCTAGGTGAGCACTTTCTTTGTGTCAATTTTTGTTTCCCCTTATCCACAGAAGACATGAATGATAAATATGAACTCATCACTATAAGGTTACACAGTTGTGAAAAGGTCTATTTCTCACAACAGAGTTTAATGAAGCAAAATACCAAAGTTTGAAGTAAAGGCCCTTTAATAATAAAGAAGCGTAGGGAAAAAAGAGGAAAAGAAAAGATGGCTCGGTCTCCTATTTTCTCCTCTTTATTTTGAAATCTTTTTCACTCTGTGTTTTGAATATGGTTCAAACTTTCTCTTCTATCTCCAGCCCTTGATTTGGAAAGAGAGGGAGAGAGAAGTCAGCCCAGCAGGCAGCAAACCTAATGTGCAATCATTATGTGTGAACACTGTGTGCTTGGGTGAGCTGGAATTATTCATCTGAGAAGACGTGAACCCAACTTCACTTATTTGGGCGTTGGGATCTGACCTCATTGGAAACTGAAATTCAAGGGAAAAAAAGAAGGGCAATGGGGGCGGGGTGGGGGGGCAAAGGAGAGGGAAGCAGGAGATGAAGCACATTCTCCCTTGGCGATGGGAAGTCGTTCCTTTGTCAGGAAAGCTGTTCATTTTTGAGGGCCAGACACTTTCTTCATACTCAGGTGTGAAGCTGGCTTCGGAAGTGAGTTTAGCTTGCCTGTGTGCTTTTACAAATGTGTTGGCTGCTCAGCAAATTCAGTATGGAAACCTTTTAGGTAAGCAGAAGAGAAAATTATATTTTAGGAAGCTCACTTAATAGAAGGTCAGAGTACAGAATCAAGAATGAAAAAAGGAGATTCTATGTTCTGGGCTTTCAAAGGGTGTGTGTGTGTGTGTGTGTGTGTGTGCGCGCGCGCGTGCGTGCATGCGTGTGACACACACTAATTCAGACCAGCTGGGGTGATCTCACAGGGACCCCATGAGCCAGAGCTGTTGTTTCTCCATGGAGAGCACATCTCCCCTGGAAGTGTGTACTCAGGTGCAGTTGAAGGGTCTGAGGTCATGGCTGTGGCCCTGGCCAAGATCCTCCCAGGCTTCGGCCTCTGCTTCCTCTAGAGACTGTTGGTTAAGAGCCATCCTTCAGAGGTCAGAGCCAGACCATGAATGCAATGTGCATGAGGACAGCATGAATTAACCTTGGAGGCCAGTGGGCCTTGTTAATCCAGACATTGTCTTTCTTCTTGGAGAAGCTGGATGTCTCTTTCCTCTCTTTCTTCTTCCCTGGCCTTTGAGACCTTGAGCAGTAAATTTCTCTGGGGTGAATTAAGAGGAACTTCTTCAAAGAGGCAGGGATGAGACAAACCTTTCCTTGGACCATGCCTCCATTCCGCTTTTCCAGAGCTCTGGTGGGCCCTGGATTCATCCAGAATCCAGGGCATTGTGCTTTCTAAAAAGGCCAAGAAGACCCACTTATGTTGGAACTAAGGACAGGAAGATAAAATAAAGGAAGAGAGTTTTCTTAAGGGGATACATTACAGGCTCTTACACTAGGAGAGGACTAGAAAGGTCGCTTGGGTCACTACATTTATTCAAGCAGTAAAAACTTCTTGAGATTACCGAGGGGCTCTGTACCTTGAAAGAGTTTCTCTTGGCTTGTTCTGTCTACTATTATATCCAGGTTAAGCTTGGGAGATGGGAGAGGAGGTCTGGAATCACCCCAGGATTTCAACAATACAATGAGCAAATGTAGAAAAGTACTTGTGTATTTGCAAACGGCTCACAAATGCTGTGTGTGTGTGTGTGTGTGTGTTTAATTGTGGTCTCTCTATTTAGAGAATGGTGGGAAAGTAAGGGAAAACTTATCGAACATCTACTATGGACCAACTCATTTAGTCTAAGGACTTTTCACAGAGGCAGAGAAAAAGAGCTATCATTTTCTGGGGCTACAGTGACCACTGAATACTTGAAGAACTCTGTAGCTCAAAAAGAATCAGAGAAAGCTTATGGCATTGTTTGTGAATTAAATGCCTGTTTGTGAAAAGGCAGCTTAAATTAGTGAAGTGGGCTGGGTGGGGACTGTGGCAAAATGAACAGTACATGTCCAGTCTAGAGGGGAGGAAAGGGCCTGCTTTCCTCTAGGTGTCAGTCCCAGGAGGACCGTACATGCGTAAGGCCAGATCTTGAGACATTTCAGAGCCAGAAAGTTGGTATTCATGTAAAATATTCTGATTTCATATGTTGGTGATCAATTAAAAACATTAATACAGTTGACAAGAATCAAACACGCCTGCAGATAGGGTCCTTCCTGCCCTTTTTTGTCTTTATACTGATAATATTCAGGCTGCCCCATAACAGTCTACTCTGTAATAGAAATTGTTTTCTGCCTTAAAAAATACTGTTTTTCATGGAATTCAAGAGGGATTTTCTGGATGTTGGGGGAAGAAAAATTAGTGACATGATGTGATGCTGAGGTTTCTTTTATTTCTTGTGGCTTACGGTTGTCATCCCAGTTCCTTGAGAAACTTAACTTCTGAATCTTGCATAGTATGTGTCACAGTGCTGGGCAGAAAGAGGGCACAGACTAAGCACATGTTAATGAAATAAATGTGGCTTTCCTCTAAGCTTAGCTAAATGGAGGAACTGGTACACTTAGAGTGGGTGAAAATGATCTAAATTGTTTGCAGTCAAATATTTCTGTCTTCTTTGTAATTCTCTGAAGCTTGCATTAGATATCTACTGCTGGGTAACAAATTACTTCAAACCTAGGTGCTTAAAAGAACATTGTCAGTTGCTTTGTCTGAAATGCATATATGTGGAGTATAAAAAAAAGTGGTACTGATGAATATATTTGCAGGGCAGGAATAGAGAGACATAGAGAATGAACTTGTGAACACAGCAGGAGAAAGAGAGGATGGGACAAGCCGAGAGAGTAGCATCAAGATAGCTGGTGGGGAGCTGCTGTTTAACACAGGAATTCATCTCATTGTTCTTTGATGACCTCAAGGGAGGGAACTGGGGGGTGAGAGAGAGGCTCAAGAGGAAGGGGATATAGGTGTACTTATAGCTGATTCACTCTGTGGTACAGCAGAAGCTAATACAACATTGTAAAGCAGTTATCCTTCATTTTTTTTTTAATTAAAAAATAAACATTTGTTAGCTTACACTTTCTGTGGTTCAGGAATCTAGGTACCTCTTAGCTGAGTACCTCTTCCCTAAGATCTCTTATAAGTCTGCAAACAAGAGATTGGCTGGGGCTGCGGTCTCATCTGAAGGACAGATTCTGAACTCACTCACATGGTTGTTGGCAGAACTCGGCTCCTCATGGACCTTTGGACTGAGGGTTCTTTGTTTCCTATTGATCAGGAATCTCCTTCAGTTCTTTGCCTTGTGGGCCTCTCCATAGAGCAATTTCTACAAGGGGAACTGGTTTCCATTAGAACAAAGAAGCAAGAGAGAAAGTAAGGAAGTGCAAGATAGAAACCAAAGTCTTTCTTTTAAACCTAATCTCAGAAGTCCCATCTCATCACTTTCCCCCATATTCTGTTTATCAGAGGAGAATCACTAGATGCATCTCACACTCCAGAGAAGGAAATTCTGCAAGTCACAAGGTTGTCATAGTAACAGAGCCATGAGGATCCTTCCCTGATCCTTTCTTCCTGCTTATTTCTTATCCTTCCTTTCTGACTAGAATTGCTGTGAGGTCCTGGGAGTTTTCATTCAACCTCTTCCCTTTCCTCCACAATTCCAGGATTCGTAGACATTTTTTTCCTTTTCGTTCAACTCAATTCCATATAAAAAAAAGGCCAGAGAGACAAATCAGTTTTAGAACTGAAATTCAAGTAGGTTTTGGGGGAGACATGAGATGGATCATGCTCATAGTAGGAAGAGTGGATTCTGAGTCAAGCTGGAAAGTTTTTCTGCCTGGTGTTCAGATCAGATGATCTTGGTCCCATAGTGACTGAGGGTCTGAGAGGTGGAAGACAATGCTGTTACAGTGTGTTCTCTGTTACATATTTGGCATCAGTTAGTAGAATGGGTGAATATAAGCAAAGCTGGGATCAGAACCCCAGGATGAATCTTTCTTGAGAAAATCAATGGATCTGAACAGAGTAGGGCCAGGAATCTGTGTCAAGCGATATGAATTTATGAATCTGATGTTATTCCAAAAGGGAAGAGAGTAGGAGCACCACTAGCTGAAGTGGCCACCGACACCAATATTCAGGCATTCTTTTCAGGCAGGACTAGTACTTTGATTACTGGAGGTCCAAGGGACAGGCCATCAGTAAGAACAGGCAGAAAGCTGGCTGTGGATGGCCTGGCAGGGACTGAATTAGAGGTCAGGAGCAGGGCATCCCAGTTGCTAATGAGACTGGGCTTCAAGGAAGGTTCCCTGGGGAGACTGGGAAACAAGCCTGGATCTCAATCACTGAAGATGAATACACAAGACAGAGAGGCAGCTTAGGAGAAAACTAGGGCTTATGACAGAAGTCTGGTCAAGAAATAGGTAAGAACCTGATTATTGGGGAGCAAGGTAGTAGCCCCAGTCAGGCTGGACCAGTAGCAAGACAACAGAGTGGACAAAAGTTGACCACTGCCAGCAACCAAGGTTGGTCTCAGAGTCTGGCATGGGACTGAGACTACTGGTTGAGATCAGGCAGTCTTGCTTGCCAGGGGTAGAGTAATGCAGGAACCCAGAGCCAGGAGAGACATTAAACCCCAGCAACCTTGTGACCAATTGCACCGAATACCCTCTGATACCTCATGGGAAAATCAGACAAATGCTGTTCTGAGAGGCAATTAGGTTTCATGATTTCCTTCCCCAGCCGAACACCAGCATGAAATTGGAGGCTCTGATGCTTCCAAGCACCCATCTGCCTCTGTTCCTTTTCCCTGCTGCGAGGCCGGGTGAGCAAGAGGACACATGGGACAGAGTGAGGGGAGTGGGCTGGGGATGGAGGGGGAGTGTGATAGGCACGGTCTCCTCTGCCTCCTCACAAGCCACTCCCCCAGCTGTGGAATATTATTCTTCCCCTCTTTCTGCCAAGCCACACTCTGCACAGGGCACGGACATTTAACTCTACTCTTGGCTTTTCCAGAAATCTTCCCAAATCTTCTGTTTTCCTCATCCTTCCTCATCTCTTCCACACCACCCACGGCCCCCCGTCAACATCTGGCTTTTACTCACCATGTGTCTAATTATGCAAGTAAATTTGTTTCCTTTCTCATTTTCCCAACCTGCCTGTATTTTCCTACCCTGTCTCCCTCTACCATGGGATGGAATACTACTCCCCCTGGATAGAGTCATGGTTTTCCCTTCTTAAGTAAATCCCTAGTGCCTAAGCTGAGCTCAGCCCACAGTAAATTCTCCAGTAACACAGTTTAATGGACTCCCTGGTTGAAGGGGGGAAAAAAAAAATTACCAAAGTGCCTTTCTGCATCTCTTCAATATGCTTGATTTGCATTAAGTTTCTGGGCACACGAACTTCTGCAAATTTGCAGCATTTACTGTCCGGTCCCCTCTCCTATAACGCTTGTGCTTTATCACAGAACCAAATTAGGAGCGGCTTAAAGGTAGTGGTCAGAACACAACGTTTCCTACGCTCATTGAAACATGCACAGTATGGGCACCTCGTAATTGCTGAAGAAGTCCTTGCTGCACGAAGTGGAATTTTCCTTAAATGAATACTTTGTGCCTTAGGACTGCACTTTCATGATAAAACAATCGGGAGATTTGGCTGAATTTTCCACTATTTAACTCGCTATGTTGAGGTCATGTAGAAACAACCTTTAAGAACACAATGACCTTTAAAAAAATCCATCTCTGAAGTCAGGCTTTGTCACTAGTCTATGGACAGATCACTGCTTACGTTGTACACTTTCCTCTGTTCTTCCCAGGGTGAGGGAAGATTTTCAGGGCTCATCTGACTCTAAAGTTGAATTATAAAACTGGCCCTTTTGAACTATATCTCTTGCAAATTAACTGATTTTTTTTTTCCCCCTTGGGGTTTCCCTAGTGACTCAGACAGTAAAGAATCTTCCTGCAGCACAGGAGTCCCAGGTTCAGTCCCTGGGTCAGGAAGATCCCCTGGAGAAGGGAATGGCAACTCACTCCAGTATTCTTGCCTGGAGAATCCCATGGACTGAGGAGCCTGGCGGGCTACAGTCCATGGGGTCCTAAAGAACTGGAGATGACTGAGCAACTAATATTTTCACTTTCCTAGGATGAAAAGAAAGCCAAAACAATCAGTAATACTTTTTCACGAGGGTCAAGGATGCTTAAAGAACACCTTGCATCAGTCCTCAAAATCTTTTCTGAGATCCTCTAAGGCAGGGGTCGCCAACCTGCAGGCCACGGACTGGTACCTCCTGTGAGATCAGCGGTGGCCTCAGACATGAAGTGCACAATAAATGTAATGCTCTTGAATCATCCTGAAACTACCCGGCTCAACCTTGCCCTTGGAAAAGTTGTTTTCTGCAAAACTGGCCCCTGGTGCCAAAAAAAAGTTGGGGACCACTGCTAAGGTACTGCTGGTCTGACAATGGATGGGGGAGGGCAGTGAACACAGGGAGGTCTTGCTACATCAGAATGCACTTGGCTCTAGCACGATGCTCACATGCCAGCTCTGTGGAGTGAGCAGATTAAGTGTTGGGGAGAAGTGGAGGCGCTGAGAGTCATCAGAAATGCCATCCTTGGCTTCTGTCCCACCTGAGCGCCTCACCCTTTCATGTGAGCAAGACATCAAATCCTGCTGTTTGCGTTGGCTCTGCCCTGCTCCATGATTTCAGTTCCTTGTCTCCGTCCCCCGATGTGTGGGCTCATTTCCGTCCTTGGAGCACTATTGTTTTTCTCACTTGAGCAGTTCATCCAGAAAAACCTCAGTAATAGGGCCTTTGTATCACTATTTACTTTTCTAATTATATATGTCTTTCCCTTCCCCAATGGTTGAAGATATCCAACTGCAATGGAAGTAACTTCATGGGGAACAGTAAGAGCAACAACAACAAAGCACTTCACTCTTCTGGGTGGAAACATGCAATTGTACCCAGAGGGGTAAGGAAAAAGCGGCTCATATTTGGAGAAAGAAGTTGGAATGAGGGAGTGAGAGCAGACGGGCTACTCTGGTATCTGACTCAAGGGATATGAGAAAATAGGCAGTGTGCTAGTTAGAAAAGTAAAGCTGTGAGGCCAGGTCCTGGAAAGGCCTTGGCACAGAGTCCCAAAGGTCTGGACTGGCTGGGGTCCTCTTCTGGGACTTTTGATTTACTCTCCCTTCCCCACTTTTATAACATGGTGCTTTATTACAGCAACTGAATCCCAGTACTCTGGGGATTCTTGAGGTGCTAGCTGCTCTTGGAACTGGCCTTGCCCCACCATCCTAGAGTCAGGCTGGAACTTTAGGAAACTGGCTTCGAGGATGAACCTAGGTTTCAGCCCTTCTTATTGTGAGCTTGAATTGAGGGTTGATGTAGATTCCTCAATTTAAGGATGAGATGGGTGAGAGGTTGCAAAGAGTCAGACACGACTTAGAGACTGAACAAGAT
The DNA here is from genome assembly GCF_029407905.1 of Bubalus kerabau. NCBI lineage: Eukaryota > Metazoa > Chordata > Mammalia > Artiodactyla > Bovidae > Bubalus > Bubalus kerabau. The sequence continues at coordinate 159,192,654 of NC_073626.1, forward strand.
ATCCCCAGTTACAGAGGTGATAGGCAGGATGATGCAGTGGGTGGAAGCTTTACCCATAACAGTGATGGAAACCCCAAAGTGTGCTGTGCAGGCAACCCTATTCAGAGCTCCAGGACCTGCCGTGGAAAAGCTCTATTACATTCCAGAGTGGACACCTGTTGTTTTTGCCTCCCAGCAATCATCTCCCTACTTTTACTGGTACATCACGCTTATTTTCCTTTGAGAAACTATACCTCTTCTATTCTCAGGTTGTGTGAAATCCAGGTAAGGTCATATGATTCCCATCTAGCCATGATGCTGGCTGTACTAATTGGCTCAGGGATGTGTACATACATTTGTCTATTGCAAAGTTGGCCTTGGAGTTGTGATGCTGGGGATAAAAAGATTTCTGATGATATTTTTTTGAGTGCTTGGGTCAAGCCATGCATGAACTTTTCAAAAGCATGACTCGGTGACTGTCCTTGTTCATTTAACTCAGTTTGAGTTGAATTTCTATCTTTTGTAACTGAATGAGTGACGTGTTCATGTTAAATACCAGCCCATAATATAGTCTATTCCCTTTTCCAAGCTGGTTCTCCTTCTTTCACAGAGCAGAAAGTAAGTGTTCCATACCTGTTAGACTCATGAAAGAGCCAATGAACAAGAAGTAGAAGACATGAGAGCTAATAGTTGGACTGTAGTTTTCTTGGTTCCACTGACTTTATTTTGGCTGTGGTCTAGGAAGTGGAATCCAGGTCCTTTTAAGCCCTAATTTAATTGTGGCTCCTAAGGGAGAATTTCAGATCTTAACCAATCTCCGGGGGGCCTAAGGGAGGGTGGGTGGTTCCCGTAAGCCCTCTGTGGGAATTCCTTTTGAGTACTGGTTTCAGACTGTACAGCCAAATAGGCAATTGGGTTAACAAGGGCCAATATTTTTTTTCTGAAGGCTACTGAAGGCCCCAGATAGAAGCAATTCACACCCGAACATTTTTTACTATCATCTTTCAGAGGCTAAGTTGACACCACAACCGATGATCCCCAGGCTGAAAGGAATGGGTAAACTTGGCTGTGACGTTTGGGTATGCTGCACATTTCAAGATTATAGTACTGTTCAAATTAACCTGTTGGTATGCACCTTTCCTCAATAACATTACCTTGAACTCTGAGTGAGAACAGTGCAGGAAGACCCCCAACTTGAGGACTGGCTATATTTCAAAAATCATCTCTAAATCTGAACATTTCCTCAAGAAAACAAATTTCAAGACAGTCTAAGGTCCAGCATTATTAATGGTTATTAGTCTCCTAATAGTGCATTGCTTCTTGATGAATATTTCTCCAATTATTTTAATCATTTAACTGTTTTCCTCTTATATGCGGCACAAATGTTATGAGGCTTTTAAAAACTTATTTCTTAAGTTTAAAAATCTTCTACTCAAGTAATTGTACTACCTGAGAGTGTTCAATTTATTTCTATCATTTGTGTGTGTGCTAAGTCGCTTCAGTAGTGCCCAACTCTTTTTGATCCTATGGACCATGGCCTGCCAGACTCTGATGTCCGTGGGATTCTCCTGGCAAGAATACTGCAATGGATTGCCCTGAGCTCCTCTAGCAGATCTTCCAGACTCAGGGATCAAACCCACATCTTTTATATCTCCTGCATTGGCAGGCAGGTTCTTTACCACTGGTGCCACCTGGGAAGCCCCATTCCTATCACTGCTGCTGCTGCTGCTAAGTCACGTCAGTCGTGTCCGACTCTGTGCGACCCCATAGATGGCAGCCCACCAGGCTCCCCCGTCCCTGGGATTCTCCAGGCAAGAACACTGGAGTGCCTTGCCATTTCCTTCTCCAATGCATGAAAGTGAAAAGTGAAAGTGAAGTAGCTCAGCCGTGTCTGACTGTGCGACCCCATAGACGGCAGCCCGTCAGGCTCCCCCGTCCATGGGATTCTCCAGGCAAGAGTACTGGAGTGGGGTGCCATTGCCTTCTCCTTCCTATCACTATCTGCTAACAAATGAAAGTAGAGGCTACAAGCTCTACATTGTTCTGTTTCTTAACATTGTTTACACTGTGTCCCACATAGTAGGTGCTTAATTGATGTTTATTCAATAAATACCCAAATGTACCACCATTTATATCTTTTACCCTCTTGTGAAAAACATGGTTCCTGGATTCCAGTTTGTGGTTTGGAAATGAATTGCCTCTCTTCAATCTAACTGGTCCACCCCCAACATTCATCCAATGAATAATTACTAGGTATTTTTCTAAGCATCATATGCTATTCTAGGACCTGGCGACCCGAAAGAGAGTAAGAGTGATGCGGTCCTTGCTTTCAAAAAGGCAATAATTTCAAATCACGGAACAGTGGACTGCAGGTTTATGTCTCTCCTGCTCCAACTGAACTGATCCTCAGGATAAAACAGCTTGCCCAGGTCCTCACAGTGACTGAAAGAGGATGCTGTCAGGAGTTATTCTCTCATATCATCATTGTCGGCTTGTGGCCAAGCTTCTCCCTCCCCTGAAATGTTCTCCTACATTCCTCAGAACCTCCCTTAAGCCTTTGCCAAGACTTACTTTTAAAAGCTACCTGTTTTCTTTATTTACCTATTTTCTCATTTATTTGTGAATGTTTACTCCTAACCTCTCTAAATAGAAAGTCATTGTTAATCTTGCCCCCTAGGAAGCTGACGCAGTGAGTACCCTCCAGGGGGTGGGAATCAGGACAGGTCATTTAGGATCCCAGAAGCTCTATATCCTGGGTGGACATAGATGCTTCCTGAAAGGAGTGGCTATGAAGATTGCCTCCCCTCAGCCAAGCATGAGGCTGACCTTACAAGCAGCCGCAGATCTCCTCTGGCCCTGGAATCCTGACCACCATCACTGCCAAATAGGGCCTGGCTCCATTTACATTTTCCTGAGTCTCTCCCCCTGTTTACCACAACGTTGTCCTCACCTCACCAGGCACAGAGAATAGACAATTGTTTCCTGAAACTACTCAGCAATGCTACCTGACTGAGCAGTGCCCCCAATTTCATGTCTACTCAGAACCTGTCGATGTGACCTTATTTGGAAATAAGGCTTTTGCAGATAAAATCAAGTTAAGCTGAGGTCATACTGGATTAGGTTGGGCCTTAATCCAATGACTGGTGTCCTTATAAGAAGAGAGAAATCTGGACCCAGAGGCACACAGAGGGAAGAAGGCCATGTGGAGACAGAGGCAGAGACTGGAGTCATGTGGCAAGAGCCAAGGGACACCACAGATTGCCAGCGAATACCAGAAGCTAGAAAGAGGCAAGGAAAGATCCTCCCCCAGAGCCTTCAGAGAGCATGGCCCAGCTACAGGCTTAATTTTTAACTTCTAGCTTCCAGGACTGTGATAGAATAAATTTCAACTGGTTTAAGCCACTTCGTTTGTGGTAATGTGTTATGGCCATCCTAGGAAACGAATACAGCAACCAATCATTAATGTCCACAAAGGTCTAGCACAGGAGGAGTGGACAACGGGACTCCAAGGGCAGTTGACTTCTGTCTAGGGGACTTTTCTGCCTCTCAATTTCTGTTTTAAACTGATGGTAGAGAATGAGTTTTAGGATTTTAAGAGCATTTTATTTTATTTTACATTTATTTCTTCATTTTTTACTGGAGGGTAATTGCTTTACAATGTTGTGCTAGTTTTTGCTATACAATGAAATGAAACAGCTATGTATATACCTATATCCTCTCCCTCTCCAGCCTCTATCCTATTTCCTAGGTCACCACAGAGCTTTGAGCTGAGCTCCCTGTGCTATACAGCAAGTTCCCACTAGCTATCTATTTTATACATGGTAGTGTATGTATGTCAATGAGGAACATGTTAAAATTGTCTGTCACCTGAAAGGTCTTGGCCTTTGGGTACACTGAGACTCTTCGGCTGAAGTGGTTAAACAAATAAATAAAAATTTTATTATACATATATTACAAAAAAATATGTTGGCCAAATTGCTCATTTGGATTTTTCCATAAGAGGAACCCAAATGAACTTTTTGGCCAGCCCTACACAATAAACTGTGGAAAATTCTGAAAGAGTTGGGAATACCAGACCACCTGATCTGCCTCTTGAGAAATCTGTATGCAGGTCAGGAAGCAACAGTTAGAAGTGGACATGGAACAACAGACTGGTTCCAAATAGGAAAAGGAGTATGTCAAGGCTGTATATTGTCACCCTGTTCATTTAACTTATATGCAGAGTACATCATGAGAAACGCTGGACTGGAAGAAACACAAACTGGAATCAAGATTGCTGGGAGAAATATCAATAACCTCAGATATGCAGTTGACACCACCCTTATGGCAGAAAGTGAAGAGGAACTAAAAAGCCTCTTGATGAAAGTGAAAGAGGAGAATGAAAAAGTTGGCTTAAAGCTCAACTTTCAGAAAACGGAGATCATGGCATCTGGTCCCGTCACTTCATGGGAAATAGATGGGGAAACAGTGGAAACAGTGTCAGACTTTATTTTTCCGGGCTCCAAAATCACTGCAGATGGTGACTGCAACCATAAAATTAAAAGACGCTTACTCCTTGGAAGGAAAGTTATGACCAATCTAGATAGCATATTCAAAAGCAGAGACATTACTTTGCCAACAAAGGTTCGTCTAGTCAAGGCTATGGTTTTTCCTGTGGTCATGTATGGATGTGAGAGCTGGACTGTGAAGAAGGCTGAGCGCTGAAGACTTGATGCTTTTGAACTGTGGTGTTGGAGAAGACTCTTGAGAGTCCCTTGGACTGCAAGGAGATCCAAGCAGTCCATCCTGAAGGAGATCAGCCCTGGGATTTCTTTGGAAGGAATGATGCTAAAGCTGAAACTCCAGTACTTTGGCCACCTCATGCGAAGAGTTGACTCATTGGAAAAGACTCTGATGCTGGGAGGGATTGGGGGCAAGAGGAGAAGGGGACGACAGAGGATGAGATGGCTGGATGGCATCACTGACTCAATGGACGTGAGTCTGGGTGAACTCCGGGAGTTGGTGATGGACAGGGAGGCCTGGCGTGCTGCAATTCATGGGGTCGCAAAGAGTTGGACACGTCTGAGCAACTGAACTGAACTGATATCTATATCTATCTATCAATTGATCTATCAATCTATCTATATAAATACATAATATCCTATTGGTTCTGTTTCTCTGGAGAATCCTGATTAATAAATTATATACATTATATACATGCATGTATGCTGAGTCACTTCAGTGGTGTCTGACTCTTTGCAATTCTGTGGACTGTAAACCACCAGACTCCCCTGTCCATAGGATTCTCCAAGCAAGAATATTGACATGGGTTGCCATGCCCTCCTCCAGGGGATCTTCCTGACCCAGGGATCAAACACACATCTCTTGCCTCTCCTGCCTTGCAGATGGGTTCTTTACCATTGAGTCACCAAGGATGCCCATTTATTTGTATATAATATGGGAGAGATTCATCATATATATAAGAGATTCATTATAAGAGATTGGCTCATGTGATTATGGAGGCTAAGTAGACCTGAGATCTGCTGTAAGAAAGCTGAAGACCCAGGAGAGTTGATGGTTTAGTTTCAGTCCAAATCTGAAGGCCTGAGAACCAGGAGAGCTGATGGTATAAATTCTAGTCTGAAAGCTGATAGGTTCAAGACCCAGAAGAACCACCAATGGCCCAGGTCAAGAAGGCAGGGGGAGTTCCCCCTCACTCAGTCTTCATTTAATTGGATGGGATGCACCACACTCTGGAGCCGTCTGCTTTGCTTTGTCTCCACTTCAAGTGTTACTGTCACCTGGAAGCATCATCACACACTAATTCAGAATGACGTTTGGCCAAGTGTCTGAGCACCCACCAGTGATCCAATCGAAATGACATATAAAACGAATCATCACAGCAACATGTACATAAAATATCAGATCCGTGTTGACTTTGGGTGACCATCTTCAAAAAGATGTGATTATCTTATTCAAGATCAAGGACCAAAGCATAGCTTTCCTCAGTGCCTTAGCCTGGGATCCCTGGGAACTGAATGTGAGACAAATACTTGAGTACAGGGAGTTTCTTTGAGAGTGTTATCCCAGAGAATTGGAGAACAGAATGGCAGAAGTGAAACACAGGAGGATGAAAATCAATTCAAGCCTGTGTTAAGGAGTCGGCCACCACTATAGCCACTGGTCCGTGCTGTTGCTGAGACATTTGGAAGAATCTTGTACAATGTGTCTCAGAAGGACCTATCTAAGGGAAAAAACAGAGAATTATTTCCACTCCTATTCCTCTTTGGTCAAAGGCAGCCCTGCATGCATTACCTTTCCTACAGTTCCAGTGTGCACATACTCAGGGAAACACAGGTTTGCCCTTGCCTCACTCCCACAGTGCCAGAACGGGGTGCAAGTGGCAGGGAGCACAGGGCTGAGGCAACTGTGTCTGCACAAAGTCTTTATGTTGCTGATCAGTGGAGTGATGGCTGGAGAAAGAGGTGGGGGCAAGCAGAGGACTTCAGAATGGTGCCCCACAAGTGCCTAATATACTTGGGGACACTGTGCTAAATATGTGTCATCTTGTGTGGCTTCCTTTCTATTTTTGGCAAGAATGCCATCTTGTAAGATCAAGTCTACCTCTTGCTATAGCAGCTGAAATTGTCAATACCCTAGAAACTAAGTAGGCTGGGAAAACAAACAAGAACATCTGGGTCCATGCACACATGTCAGAAGGAGAACCTACCCCAGGCATAGATGTAACAAATAAAAAGATGCCAAGATCCCTTCTGGCGTCACAAATACAATCAGGTCTTGGGTAGACTGGGGAAGAAAAATCACTTCTCTCTTCTGGGTGTCCTGCTTAGTTGCTTCTTTTTCTGTCACTTCCAGATAGAGTTTCTCTGGTAACTCATCTCACAGGAGAAGCATGCTGCCCCATGTACAGGACTGCCCTGGCTGAGGTCTAGAACCCAGCATGACCTTCTGTCTGTGTCTGTGAAGCAAAATTCAACCTCTATATCCTGATCCCAAGTTAAATCTTGGAGACTGAATTTTGGATGAAGTAAAAAAGAATAGCTGTATAGCTTTGCCAGGCAAAGGGGATCACAGCAGATTTATGCTCCCAGAGTGTGTCCCCACTTGGAGAGGGTAGTGAGGTTTATAGTAACGATTCAAAGGGGGTGTGATCAGGTCATGGACATTCTTCTGATTGGTTGGTGGTGAAGTAAGTAGCAGTCTGCATCATCAACCTTCAGGTTCCAACTGGTCTGAGGTCTACCTGCTTTTGGGCAGCATAACATCAATAATCATTAACTTCTCCCACCTGGAGGGGATTTTGGTATCTGCAAAATGGCTCAAAGATATTTTTGTGTGTATCTGTTGATGGGAAACCAAGACCTTACCCCAAGTCTGAGTTACTGTTTCTCTTGATTATTTCTCTCTTGTCTTGCATCCCCTCCCTTCCCTAATTAACAACTGCTTGAATCTGGAACTCAGGGAAGGTGGTGGGGGCTGAATAAAGCTATTTCCTGTAATCAAAGGAGTAAGGGACACACACAGGCTTTGTGTCCAGGAGCCCCACCGGACCCTGCTTGGTATCACTAGTTTCAGATACAAAGCTTCTGATTGGTTCACCTATTATTTTGAGTCAGGCTATAAGTCTCTCTCTAGCACATGGATGGATTGCCCTTAGGTCAAATGTCCATTTTGGCTCAGTTGGTTATATTTGGGAATGGGGTCAGAAGGCATGAGATATAGGCACTTAGAGAATAGAAACTAAGAATAGAGATTCCCTCAGAAGAGAGGTCACAGAGACAAAATGGAATATTCATATAAATTATTTGCTGGATGTTGTGGTCTGGACTAGGAGTCAAGAGAAATTGAGTTCAAGATCTGCTTTAGTCACATGCCTCTGTGAACCTAGGGGAATCAGGTAAACTTCCCAAAATTCAAATACTTCACATAAAAGAAAAAAAAAATAAGGGACACAGGTCTGCAAATCTCTAAAACCCCTTCCAACTCTAACATCTTCAAGACTTACCCAGAATCAAACTCATCTCCTCAGAGTTGAGGCAGAATTGTGTTGTCACAATTTTGACCTCTTTTAGGGAAGAGGGATGGTCAGAAGCCCTGGACATGTCCAGGCAAATCATCTTCCCTCGGGAGAGCTCCCTAGTGAAAATCCACCAGAAGATGCTCATCCACTTCTCCATAACTCAGAAGACCACACTCTTTTCTTCTTTCTTCTTCCTTAGAGGCATAAACAAGATGCAGATGGCTCTGTAATTAGCAATGCAGGAAGACTTCAGGATACTCCAGTTTAAATTCAGGTGTCCTCAGCTTTTAAACTCACTCTGAAGAAAGTGGACATACCTGCTCTTTTTGACAGTTGCTCCCATTTTGGCCATCAGTGAAGGTAAGTTCACAGAAGGGAGACCTCTTGAAAGAGGTGGGAACCATGTCCTTGGTGGGAAAACCTGACATTGAAGAAATTATTATCACTGTGTTCAGACTACAGGTTTAAATGCTCCTTAATTATTCCACCTTGGAATGGGACCTTCTCCCATGCTATTATTGCTAATGAAAGTCTTAATGGAGTTCAGGTCTCAGCAAAACATTCTTCATGAGCAATTCTCTCCTTTAGGTAACAGAAGCATAGAAGTCGTCTTGCTTTACTGTTTGACTTCAATAAGAAAGTCAATAAACATAAAAACAGGAGTCAACCCTTTTCTTAGGAAAGATCTTCTCTTAGTCACTTGAGTCTAGCATCTAAGTTGTGTAACCTTATCACGCAGAAGGCCATAACCTTCTTTTCCTCTTGATTCAGGTCACATCTTCTTTTCCTGATCTCCTACGAAGTGGAGGGACCAATTATTATGCTCTTTACAAAATTGCTTAATGCTGGAATCATGGTGTGTTCTGGTTTCCAAGCCAAGGTGACTCACATACGCAGCTACAGGGGTCAACTTGTTCCTTAATCATCCTTGACATTCCTGAAACTGTTCTTTAAGCTTCTGTTTTTAAATTTTTATTGCAGTATAATTGTTTTACAATGTTGTGTTAGTTTCTGTTGGACAGCAAATGAATCAACTATACATATACATACATCCCCTCTTTTTTGGATATCCTTCCCATTTAGGTCACCACTGAGCACTGGGTAGAGTATCCTGAGCTATACAGTCGGTTCTCACCAGTTATCTATTTTACACATAGTGTCAATAGTGTATATATGTCAATCTCAATCTCCCATTCCTCCCACCCTTTTCCCCCCTTGATATCCACATGTTTGATCTCTACATCTGTGTCTCTATTTCTGCTTTGTAAGTAAGCTCATCTGTGCCATATTTCCAGGTTCCACAGATATGCATTAATATACTGTATTTGCTTCTCTCTTTCTGACTTCACTCTGTATGACAGTCTCTAGGTCTATCCATGTCTCTGCAAATGACCCAATTTTGTTCCTTTTCTTGGCTTAGGTACTTTATGATAATAAATTGAGTGAGTGAAAATTGTTCTTCTAGAAAACCCAGCCTTCAGGGAGAGAGCTTAATTTACTGTATTTGCTATGAGCTCCAGGTGTTTCACACTCCCTTACAATATTTCCAGGAGGTCCAGCTGGCCCCACAAAGGTCTGCATGGACAATGGACATTTCCTTCAAGGGTCTGTTGTTTGCTGAGTTCCTGTCTTCAAGGACTTTCTGGGAAAAGGTGGTCACAAGTCACAGGGGTGTCTGTGAATGGTACCACCCACAGAAAGCCTCACGTTGTCCCTGACTTTCTCACAGTAAGTTCTAAAATAAGAGGAAAAGCTGCCAGGAAGCACGTCTGTTGTGCTATCTGACTAAGCAGAGGGGCAGGAATTGGTGGTGCGGTGATAGAGGGCATTGTCAGCGTTGTCTCTATTTCTGCTCCACCCTGTGGTTCTGGCTGAATGGACAATATCGTCCCAGGCAAAGCAAAGTATAAAGCTTGGGAGGGTCTTGAAGATCAAGTTTATCCTCAAGTTCATTTTACTGCTATGATGTTGAAGCCTCCCCAGATTTGCTTTCATGGCAGATCCTGGCCTGCAGTTCCGGTCCAACTTAGGTGTGAAGTTTTATTACATCACTCTGCCCTCTGACACCTGCTCCCAAAGGATAAGGGAGGCTGGACGCACAAAGCAGCTCCAGGAAGACTCAGTGCTGTTGACTCTCGGTTGGCAATGATCAGCCTGAAGCTTTCCCCCTCAACATGTCCTGTTACATGTCTGTAGGTTCACAAAGCTAAGACGAAGTTTGGAAGCCATTTCCTCAGCTCTTTCTGACCATCCGCTTTTGGGTCTTTGTCTATTCCAGTGTGGAGGGAGGTGAATTCTGGTTGGTAGGGGCATTGGAGTTGTATATGCAGGACTCTAGGACAGTTTTGCCTATTTCACAATTCTGCTAAACACAGAACACAGTTTTCACTCTAACTTGTCCTCACCCTTCCCTACCACCCTCCCCACCTTTAGCAGTGCCTAGGAATTGATTTGTTTATACCTCATCTCTTTTGTTTTCCTCTGTAACATGGACCTTGTCCCCAAGGAAGCCTTAAGTAGCCTTTCCTTTTCCAAACCATACCAAAAAGAGTAGAGATGAGCCAGTACAAGAGGGAAACTTTAGTGAGACTAGGGTAGGATTGGAGGTAGTGTCAAGTGGAATTTCATACTCTACTGATGAAGACATTGAGACTCTAAGATGTCATCCAAATTCTAGTGCATTTTTCAGAGTTTAATAGTTCCCTTTGTACACAGAATGAATTATTTCAGAGGCAAAGTATTTCAGAGGTAAAGGCTTCTCAGGTGACCAAATTAGGTAAAGCAGGTAGGTGCCCATTTTCATCTCTTGAAAAATTCTAAGTATTTCTCCCATTTTCTCTGACATCATTTTTTAGTTAATTTTTTATATCATAAACATGATATAGTGAAAACCAGGTGGATGATGCCAAGAAAATGGAAAGTTACTATTCTTAATGCTCTTTGGTTTGAAAATATAATTTGGGTTTTTTGGGTTTTTTTTGAAGGAGACATAATGAGGGCCAGCTTATGAGTTGTCATGTGAACCCATTACTTCCAGTTGAGATATCAATAGAACCATTAATTTCTTTGACATGTAAACATCACTCTGAAAAAAAAAGTATTATTCCATGGGACTGGTGTTACTTTGGTCAAGATTTTCCCAGTTGGCATTTGGGCATCTTCCTAGCTCTGGGTCACTCACCAGTGTTTAACACCTAATTTGGTCACCTGTTTAAGCTGAATATGCCTGATTTGAAACAGAAAGCCAACTTATTATTTCACCCAAAGAAATGGAAGTACCAAGCAAGTCAATATGTCTTGGCATAACCAGGACGTATTTAATAATAGTTTATGAGGTGGCCAGCTCTTTTCTAGCTATTGCAGGAACTGCAAAGACATTTAAGGCATGATTTCTTACAAAAAGAGCTGGACACTCAATAAAGCAGATGAAGAGGTTAAAAGCACAAAAGTTGATTGGTAATCATGGCAAAAGAGTCATTTGAAGGATGACATGAGAAAATAGAAAAATAAAGGGGACATTGCAGTGAACTGTAGGGGGGTAGATGGTTCATGGAGAAAGTGAGGTTTGGGTTGTCTTTGAAAATAAGTAGACCATTGATAATTGTAGTTGCAGGGCATAAGAGGAGTGAAAGTTGGAGGGGAAAGTAATTGCTCTGCCATGTAAGACTGAGTTGGATGAAAACAATGGCCTGATCCTTATTAAGGAAGCTGAAAATTTCACCTCCCAACCCTGCAGAGCTAGAGCCTTATCTGAAGAACTGAGAGGGAAACACTTCAACCTACAGGCTCAATCACCAGCTACTTTGAGGTTAAAACAAAAAACCTTTTCCTAGGCAAACCAATGCTATCATGAAAACAGGACCATCACTCTGGCTTCCTATCCTTCTCACCTCTTTTCTGGCTTTCCAACAATTTGCGAACTCACTCAGATTGGGAAGTTTGGAGACCCGTCCCTGCACGCTGGCCTGGCACAGACAGGTAAGGGAGGATGCTACCCAGAATGCGAGGTAGAGTGGACTGGTCCATCAGGGACACCAGGTGCTTCTCAGCAAACTGCAAACGAATGAAAGAGGCTCTAAAATGTTCCAAGTAAAGATGGAAGGGGGGAAGGGGCTTGGGCAATGAGTGATATTAATCCTTCATCGTTTCCTCTAAGGCCAGGGTCACTGGCCCAGATAAACATGGTGCCCCACAGAGATGGTCCCACAGCCAAATGGCTCTCAGCGGCTTGACTCAAAGTCACCTGGACAGGCCTGACGGAAATGCAGGACAGCCCAGCCCTTCCCTAATGGGTTTTCCAGAGTCAATCTATCATTCTGCCCAGAGAAGGGGAGGATGAAAAATAGATCAGGTGCCATAGTACCGTGACCTTGCTTCCTTGGACATGGAAGCAGGTGAAGGAGAGGATGACACAGCTGGGGGCCCTGGGGGATGCTGGCAGTGATGCATTCTGAGTTCAAGTGAGAAGGCTGAGATGCTGGCTTGGAGGAAAACTGGCACTGACTGCCTCCAGCCAGGGCTCTTTCTGGGCACTGGGCAAGGCCCGTGGCTTTGGGAGCTGCCCCAGGCTGGCAGTGGTGCCAGCACTCCATTCACTCTGTGAAATGTATTAATTAGTAAGTGGTTTTGGCCCAGAGAAGGTTGCCATGGCTTCAGATGAGTATAGCAGAAAAGAGGCAAGTCCATCTACAGGCGCCTCTGAAAAATCTCAAGCTCCTGTGGGCTGAGAATAGCTTCCACTAGACAGAAAGTGAGACCCTGACAAAGTTGGATGGGGAAAACTCAGATAGCCATGCAAAGTCGTACATGTCCGCCAGCCCAGGACAGTGAAACACCAATCCCAGCCTAAGTGAAACACTAATCCCAGATTTTGTGCAGCAGATAAGTAAGATTATCGGGAACAAAACAAAACACCCTGCAAAAGGGGTGTTTCTGAGCTCCCTCTGCTCTCTGCTTTCACTCTCTTTTCTAAAATGGCTGCAGAAAACACTTTGGTCTGGTTTTGCCATGGCTTGTCAGAGCCACGGGGTGCTAGTGGTAAAGAGCTATCCTGCTCATGCAGGAGATGCAAGAGATGTGAGTTCGATCCCTGGGTTGGGAAGAGATCCCTGGAGGAGGGTGTGGCAACCCATTCCAGTCTTCTTGCCTGGAGAATCCCATGGACAGAGAAGCCTGGTGGGCTACAGTCCATAGGGTTGCAGAGAGTTGAACACTACTGAAGTGACTTAGCATGCAAGCATGCACAGTCAGAGCTAGAAGACATCATCAAGACCTTCAGTCTTACTTTCTCAGTGGGTGAGCTGGATGGACTTTTCCTAGATTCCGTGGCCAGCTAATGGCAGAGCTGGGAGGGGTGAGGAGAGGGCATGCACTTGAGAAACAGATCTGTCTCATCCGTGGATTCTTTCTCCCACCTCACATTGGTGCATGTTATGCTCAAATCTATCTGCACAACCCTGTGAACACAGGGGTCTCCAGAGTAAGTTGGGCAGGGTCTCTAGAACTACTGGTCTGAATGTGATTCTGAACCTCATGTTTGGGCAGACTGCCCACGCCTCCAGCCCTCTCTCTGGCTCCTCCTGAATCTTGTCACTGACATTTTTCAGAACATCTGCCTTAAACTTGTCTTCCTATCTGAAGAAGCAACTTCCCCAATATTCATGCCTATCTAATCAGTCCCTTCAAGGGACAAAAATCCTGCTAAAAATTCTGGCAGAATATGAGTAGAAAGTAAATGTTGAGAGAAAGGCAGAGAATTAAGTTATAAAGGAGGAAGAAAAAGAGAAACAAAGCAAAGAATGCACAGCAATTCACATTTGTTGTCTGTTTCATATACCCCAGGTCCAGATACATAATTATTTAATTTACTCCTCAGAATAACCCTATTGTCATGTGCATGACTATGGTTGCAGTTGCATACTTTACAGAAAAGTTCACAGCCCAAAAATGGCAGACAAGGAGTTACACCTCGAGGGATGGCTTTCTGGGTCTAGGGCTTTCCACAGTATCAAACAGGAGAGGGAAACAAGGAAGACAGATGTTCTGGGGCCAGGACTAAGGCAGGAAAGGGTAGTGGGAGAGAAGGGTGGGGCTTTGGGGCACCTGGGCTCTGGAGGCTGACCTCTATGTCCTTCTTTCGTGTGTGGTACGGATGTTGTCACTATGCCAACCTCTACTATGCCTCTGCCTCTGTTCTAGGCCCGAGGGTTACTGTAGAGATTGAGAGCGATGCTGATGGTGGGAGGAGTCCATCAATATGGTGGCCTGGGTTAAAGAAATAAGAACTTCAAGTCAGGGTCAATGCTGTGAAGGAAACAAAAGAGGGCAGGATGTAACAGAGAGAGCCTGGGAAAGGGACTGGAGTGGGTAGCCACCTTAGAGAAGGTTATTGGGAGACACCCCTTGGGAAAGTGACATTTGACCCGAGACTTGAGTCATCAGAGTTACTGGACGTGTGATGCTGCATCAGAGAATTTCCTCGGAAATGGAGCAGCAGTGCAGCTTGACTTGATTTTGGGGCCATGCCACCCACCCTGGCTGATGAACTTGGGCAGAGGCACAGTAGGGTAGGGAGTGAGATGGGTCTTCTGTAGATGGGGGTGCAAAGGGAGCCTGATCTGTGAAGAATTAAAAATCACTAATTAGTTCTAACACTGGGGATGGTAACATATTTCTCCCACCACCTGCCCCATGGAGGAGTGGCAAAGGGGCCACCTGTTTCTGGGGGAAGACCAGAGAGTGCAAGCTGGCACCTGGGGCTGCTTTAAAACCTTGGAAAGGGAAGATTACTGAGGAATCTCTTGCCCTCTTTTATTGGAAGGAATGATTTACTCAAGGCCAGTGAACCCTAAGAACTCTTGGGAACCCTAGGGACTCTTGCCTTCCCCCCTACTCCCTGCAACTCTAGAGGAATACAGACCACAGAACTGGTCCCCTGGGCCCAAGGCTGAAGCCCACCTGCCCATACTTCCTTCCCACAATAACTGCTGGGAAAGGACTTTCCCATTTACAAAAGGAAGTCCAGTTCTCTTTTCGGATGTCAGTGTAACAAACGTGTGTTAAAGGTCTCTTGCATCAATCCTCTTAAACAGCAATTAACCAATTGTTTGAGTAAACCAGAGGCATCCGGAGCAGAGGCTTCCCTCAAACCTTGGGACCTGGGAGAGGCTGGGAAAAGAAGAAGAACAAGGAGGAGGGGACCAAAGAGGAGGGGCCGCGGCTTCAGGAAACCAAGCAGAACTCCCTGAACCATGAAAGCAGATGCCTCAGCAGAAGGAGGGGGCCATTCCATGACCGCCTCAGTGAGACGGTAAATACCAGACTTTGCCCGTCACCTGCCGTGGGGCTGCCCTTCCCTGTGGCGGCCTTGCCCTGCCTCTCCTGCTCATTCCATGTCTCCTTCCTCCTCATTCCTGCTCCCTCTCCTTCCCCTTTCTTTTTGTCTTCATTCCCTCTGGCCCCTGCTCCATCTCATTCTCTCTGAAATTAACCTCTGGGAAGGACCTCATTTGGTGGGATCTGACCACCTGGATCTGAATGTCAACTCTACCATTTTTTTAGCTCTTGGTCTTGAAACACGTTTTTTGAGTTTCACTTCTTCTCATCTGAAAATGAGGAAAATCATCCCCAGCTCAGGATACTGAGTTTGTTGGGAGGAATCAGCTAACATTTATAAACCATGAACCACAGTGCAGCTGTCCATAATCATTTGAGGACTGCTCCTTTCCTAATGAGCCCAGGGAGGTGTCACACAGTCTTTGAAATCCAACAAGCATCATCAGTTCAGCTTCACCAAATTCCCACAAAGGAGCTCGGGATCTAGTCTCTGTTCTATAGATGAGAAAACCAAGGCTCAAAGGGGTTAAGCACCCTGGACAGGTGATTCATATAAAGTCTATGTTTAAATAAATAAATTCCACCTGTGATATCACCAGCCAAGGTGTTCAGGGATTTGTATCTATTCTGTTTCCCCCATTTCGTCCCCCAAACATTGTTTACCAAATATTTAACATTATATCATTTCAGTTATAACCCCAAGTTATGGTCACTTTAAATCACCCTCTTCCAACTCTTGCATAAGTTTTAAAGAAGCCAAAGCTCACTTGTAGGAAAACTCACTCGTAGCCCTTGGTTTCCTCTTCTCTATGCTGAACCAACTGACTCTTCCATCTTTCTCAGAGACACTTCTTAGACAATCCTTTCATCCTCTTTATGGTTTCTGCTCCAATTTTATTTAGTTTTTTTTTTAATTGGCTCATTCTTGCAATGTTTATATTGTTGCACAACCAATGAAAGCATGAGTCACAATTTATGGAGCTGATTTCATGTAACTGAGTTCGATGTGTTTATCACTGTTAAATACCTTCTCCCAGAAATCGCAAACACTCCATTCTCCAGGACACACACACCCTCCACCCTGGTCTTTTCCTGGGTAGCCCCAAACCACAATTTGCAACTGAGTATTTACTTTGTGTTTAATGTTTATCTCTTCTCCCAGGCTCTAAGGGCAGGGATCACATTTGTTTTGCTCCCCCAGCTTTAGCTGTATCCCCAGCATCTTATACTCAATAACTCAATCGTCTGAACTCTGGCTGCACATTAAGTCAGCAGAGGAGTTAACAAATAAACAAACAAGAAACTTACTGATGCTTGTCCAGACCTTCTGAACCAATCGGTCTAGGAGGGCATCTGGGCATCTATAATCTTAAAAGTCCTGTAAGTGCTTCCTGCTCAAGTCGAGCTCCTGCTTCCAGGCACAGTGACTCGCTGCTCTGTTCATTCTGTCTACCTGTCTCCTCTCACTGGCACCAGTTTTGCGCCTGCCTTGCTGGCTCAGCCTGATCCCTCACGCGCCCAGGGGTGGCTGGACACGTTCCTGAACCCACCCTAACACATTCTTTCTTTGCTTTAACCACTGTTTATGGCTGACTACCTCCAGGACACAGCTCCTGATGAACACTGTCCAGACGCTCAGCCTGCTGTGTAATGCTGAACCCGGCCCTCCTCCTTAAAATTCTTTTATATTATTTTCCACACGCATGTGGTTCTGTTGGCAGTTTTGTAAGTGCAACTGGTCTCGAGTTCCTTGACCTTTGCTGTGCTCCAGATGCTAAGGTGGCAGGAACTGGATCCATTCCCACAGTTTGAACTGTGTAACTTGAAAGTGGGACAAGAGGAGACTCTGGTCAAACATCAGTGTGAGACCAGAGACAGGAGGGCAGGCGGGCAGAGGCGGTGTTAGAATTTGTGGTCTATTACGAATGTGTCAGAGAAGACTGAGTATGGACAAGACAAGGGTCTTCATGGCCCTTTCTGGCTTTGCTGATGTAAATAACCAGCCTATGGAAGATCAGACTCTCAGCCTGCCACCTAAGAAGACACACCTGGTTTGAAGGGTGGATGCTATGAAGGGAATGGCAACCCACTCCACTATTCTTACCTGGGAAATCCCATGGACAGAGGAGCCTGGTGGGTTACGATCCATGGGATCGCAAAGAGTCAGACATGACTGAGTGACAGAGCGCACGCACACACACACACGCTATGAGGGAAAACTCAGCTCAGAATATAGAAACACCCTCCAGCTGTCAGAGTTGCCCTGTAGATCAGTGAGGGTTTCCCAGAATGAGACATCTGCAAACCAATCTCTTGGTCTCTACCGTATTTCTGCATCCCCTATCCTGTTATTTACTTAATATTTTGTATTTATCTATATGTATGTTATAAAGCAAGTTTAAATGAAATTTAAATGCTATAAAGCAAGTTTAATTGAAAAATAAATGAAATATTTATTCTTATCTTTAAAAGATACCTATGAAATCATAGGTTATATGTGTAAGTGATTAATGCATACATTAATATAATATACACATACATGTGTTTTCTAAATGCATGGAAAATATAGATGCTGGTGAGCCTTTGATGGGAAATATGGTGGTTGTCTTGACTCCCATCACAAACCTGAGCTGGTGTGAGCAGGTCAGATGAATCTCTGATTTCTCACTTGCGGAGGTTCCTCGGCCTCTCTGAGCCTCAATTTTCTCAAACACTGCACAGGCCTCATGGCTCTGGAGAGGATGAAAGGAAGGAATGTGCATGTAGTATGGATCTGTCATTACCCATGCCACTCAGCCCTTGCTATTCCTCACTTTCTGTCTCAAATTAGAAGAGTGAGGGGGTCTCTGCAGGGGGAGAATACACTTCTGGAGCAGCTCTGGTGGGCAAATAGGGGGTTGAGAGCAGATTTTACAGACCAGCCTTCCACCTTCTGCTCTGTTCCACTTCATTTGGCTTCAGCTGTACTTTTAAGATCTCAGGGTGTGAATGAGTGCCAGTGGTCTGAGTCTGCACCCTCCTCCTCACTGCCTTCCCTTTGCCTACTATCTACAGGACACTGTGTCCTTCCTGGACACCCAGCCCTCACAGTTTGTGAGGGTGCTAGTGGGATATTTCTATGTGTGTGGTCTGTGCGTATGGTGTGTGTGTGGTGTGGTATGCATGGTGTGTGTGTGTGCACAGTAGCTGTGTAGTATGTGTGTGTGTGTGTATAGTATGTGTGGGCTTCCCAGGTAGCACTAGTGGTAAAGAACCCACCTGCCAATACAGGAGACGTAAGAGATGTGGGTTCGATCCCTGGGTTGGAAAAATCCTCTGGAGGAGGCATAACAATCCACTCCAGTACTCTTGCCTGGAGAATCCCATGGACAAAGGAGCCTGGTGGGCTACAGTCCATAGGGTTGCACAGAGTGGACACGACTGAAGCGACTTAGCTTGCACATGCGGTATGTGTGGTCTGTGTATGGGGGTGTGTGTGTCGTAGGTGGTATTTGTGTATATGTGTGTATCCATGGTAGGTGTGGGTGGTATGTGCAAGTAGTATATGAGATGTGGCCACTTCTGGAGCCTCTGGTCTCCCCTAGTCCGGAAATTCTTCCCAGCCCCTCCTCTCCCCACCCTACCCCCACCCTTACCCACCCCAGGAATGCTCCTCTTTCTGCTTTCAGCCCCAAACCAAGATTTGCTTTCTCTGGCCCTTTATGTCCCTGGAGCAGTGCCTCTCCTGGAGCCCAGCCCTCCCTCCTTTCCTGAAGGCCCTCAGCCCCTGGACAGCGTGTCAGAATTTCACTTTGATCTGTTGTTCCCTGGAACCAGAATCACTTAATCTCATCAAGAGGAAAGTCAGAAAGTGTGCTGTTTACCTAACAACAATGAACTCTTGACACTTAACTCTGAGCAGCTGCATGTACACACACAATTGTTTAACCCAAATACAAGGCCGCTTCACTGGGGGTCCCCCAGTTAGGAAATATGCTTTAGGGCATCAGCTGGACTGGGTGTGGGGAGCTATTTGCCAGGGTTTCACTTGGGGTTAATAGTTCCTCCACCACCACGACCAGGCTTGCTGGCTCACCTCAGGTTTTGATCCAAACTGTCTCCAAACTAGACCCATCTGTCACTTTTCCTCCTTGGGCTCTAGGATTTTGCTATTTCTGCTTTTTGTGTATGTTTGTGTGTTACTAATTTTTTCCAAAAAAACTTATTCATGAATGATGTATACTTTTCCCTGTGAAACGCCAATAGAACTGTGAGGACAAGGTGAAGAAGATTTCTCCCATTGGATTCTGGGTTGTAATCCAGGTTTTCATAGAGACCAATCATTTAGCAGTGGTTAAGTGTGTATATTTAGAACCTGCACCTTATCTAGAATGATCGATTAACACAACTTCAGATGTCTGGGGGAAGCAGAAGTAAAAAACTGTTCCACACACTAATAGCAAGCACCTTGGGGCTGCAAATAGTTTAAAGACGTTCATTATAGCCTTTCCAGTCTGGGTTCTCTGGCTTGTGACCATGGAACGACTCTCAGGGATGGCCCTGGGAGAAATTCAGCTGAAAGGACAGGGGCCCAGGAGAGCTTTCTTGAATCTGTCAGGAATCAGGGACTCATTTGCTCATTAATTCCTTGGAAAGCACTTTTGTTGTTTTAGTTGCTAAGTCTTGTCTGACTCTTGCAACCCATGGTCTGTAGCCCATCAGTCTGCTCTAACCATGGGATTTCCCAGGCAAGAATACTGGAGTGGGTTACAATTTCCTTTTCCAGCGAATCATCCCAACCCACAGATCCAACCCTGCTCTCTTGCATTGATAGGCAGATTCTTTACCACTGAGCCACCCAGGAAGTCCTTGGGGAAGAATTAAGAGTCAGGTGCTACAATGGCAACCATATTGCAATATATAAATTATTAAATCAACGTGTGTTACACCTTAAACTTACACACTGTTATATGTCAAATATTTTTCAGTTAAAAAATGTAAAATAAAAAGTCAGGTGCCCTGTGGGACATGAATACATAGTCACAGATCTCACTGGAGAAGATGTGGAAAGCAGAAGATTTCCCTAAAATATCTGGATTTCTGCCTTCTTTTTTAAAAGTCCTGAAATTCAAGCTCTCCTGGCCCACATTCCCACTCACACACCTAGGAAGCCTCTCCCTTCAGGCAGGCATGGACCTGTGGTTTGTCTCAGCTCCCACCCTCCAGCCTCTCCCTGGTCTGCCTGGCTCCTCTCCTGGGAGTTGGAAGTCCTACCAGATGAAGCTGATGGAACATCCCCCCCAGAATGAGAGAGTGATGGAAAGTTGTATCAGGGGCTGAGTGGGTGGTGTTGATGTCCCAGGAATTAAAGTCAGACGTCAAGAAACCACTTCCTGCAGCCAGAATTGTGAAAGCCTGTGATGGGAGGTGAAAGGAAAACTACTGTGGCCTCCATTCCTAAAGAAATGTCAGAAAGCGGAGGCCAGCTGTCTGACACGGTCACAGGGAAGACTTGCCTGGAGGCAGAAATAATTCCTTCCAATTCCTTTTACCCATCGGGTTCTCATTCTAAAAGAAAGGTTGAGTTACACAGATGAGAACTGGCTCTGATTTCTCCTAGGAGCACATTGATAAATAATCTTTGGTCTCTGTACATTCTTCCCTTTTGTACTCAGCTGAAAAAAGAAATGACAATTTTTTCTTCCATAAAGCGCAGTTAGTATCATGCTAGGAGAGGTAAGAAAGGACTACGGGATGGAGACAGAGCAGAGGAAGGAGCCATGAGCAGAAGGCTCTCAGGGAATCACACCAAGTGGCAGGAAAGGCAAGCAACTTTGCAGAGAAGGTTCTCTTGGACAAAGCGAGTCAGTTCTGGTGAATGCTGCATATTCACAGAAAAAAAAAATATGACTTAATTAATCTAGGGAAGCAATCTGGACTGACCTGGCCACCAACCCTTTCAAAATAAGACTGTACTGTTTCATGGGAGAGCTGCCCACGTCCATGTGGAGGAGAGATGGTGAGGGAGCAGGGCAGGCATCGCATGGATAAGGATGCTTGAGTGGGGTGGCCTCCATGACTGGTGGAGAAAACTAAGAGATGTTTGAGGCAGCCTCCCATGCCTCCATGCGTGCTCAGTTGTGCCCAAATCTTTGCGACCTTGTGGACATTAGCTTACCAGGCTTCTCTGTCCATGGGATTTCCCAGGCAAGAATACTGGAGTGAGTTGCCATTTCCTTCTCCAGGGGATCTATCTGACCCAGGGATTGAACTCACGTCTCCTGCATCTCCTACATTGGCAGGCAGGTTCTTTACCATCTGAGCTACCAAGGAAGCCCAAGGGGCAGCCACCCAAGATGTGGAAAGACTTTGTGGAATAGTACCCAACTCTGAAAATAAAGGAAAAGAAAGAAAATTAAAAAATAAGGAAGTGGAACACAAGAATGTCTGGTGAAAGCAGAGTCTGGTGCTGAGGTGGAGTATTTATTTGTCCAGGGCATCTGTCTCCACACTCTCACCTGAGATATTTATAAACATCTCAAGGAGTTGCAACCAGATACTTTGGTCTATATATGCTTTTCTTGTTTTGTTTTGTTTTTCCTTCTTAGCTTAAAGGAATGCACTCAGAGTGGTACAGATAAACTGATAAGCAGGGTAAGTGCTTGTCAAAGGTCACCAAGTAGAAATAGGAGGGAGGTGGGAGCCCAGACAAAGGCGGTTGGCATGTCAGCATTTGCTATATGATTTTCAGGTCAGATCCTCTGAAAATGAGATTTTCAGGTCAGGCATCTGTGGGGCTGGTGCCTCCTGGGCTGGAAGGGGCAGATGAACCAGGCTCACCAGTAAGAGGGGCACCTCAACATGGGATGGACCGCACAGCCTGGGCAAGTGAGGCCCTGGCTACTTCCTGGGAGGCAGGGAAGGTAGCATTCATTTTTAAATCCATTTATTCTCTGGTTACTTAAAGAGGGAGCACAGAGATTTGAGCTGATATTTCTAATTCATGAGGCTGCTTGGGGCCAGGACAGATGCGGCCTTTTCATTTGTGGAGAAGGTGTTCTCTAACACAAGTGATCTTCCATATCGAGAAATGCACTGAAAACTATCCTTCTGAAGTTTGAGGTCCTGGATGGATCAAGAGCTGAGACAGTGCTAAGGACTGGGTGTTGCAGCTCCTTTTTTCCCCGGGGACAAAATCTAGACCTTTAAAACTCTTCTAAACTTGAGATAGGACCACCTAGAGGCTGAGGGTTCAAGGCTAGGCTCTTCTGTCTTCTAACTTTCTGCAGGCTGACATATGAGTGGAGTGGAGGTCTGAGGCCCCACTCAGCTCACAGAGCCAGTGGTTCTAGACTTCTTACCATCTCCAGCTCAGCAACCCCTGTATGTCCTGGGAATGCAAGGGTCATCCTTGTAGGACTGGAAAAGAAGACACCTGCCTTTTCTGGCATGATCTTTAATAAACAGATTCAGGAAATTGTGCCTCAGAATCCTGTTCTATGAGCTCTGTGACCTCAGGCAGGGGACTATTCTCTTTTCAATTTCATCAGAAACACAAGGCGGTTGGGTTGAATGATTTCTAGGCAACCTTCTGACCACAGCATTTTATGATGCTGTGTTCTGTGACCCCTGTCTTCCTTGGGAGGCACTTCAATCATTTTTTTCATTACTACTGTCTTTGTCCATATTAATAATCACTTTTTATTATTACTCCTCAGTCTGCCTGACTGATTGGAGCACACAATTATGGTAAGAACAGCAACCAGGCACGGTTTAAGCAGTCATAGTTGAAACAGAAATTCTGTAGGGGCTGGAGTGCATGCAGGAGTGTGTGCTCAGTCATGTCTGACTCTTCGCGATCCTATGGTCTGTGACCTGCCAGGTTCCTCTCTCTATGGGGTTCTCCAGGCAAGAATACTGGGGTGTGTTGTCATTTCCTTCTCTAGGGGATCTTCCTGACCCAGGGATTGAACTCATGTCTCCTGTATTTCCTGCATTGGCAGGCGTGTTCTTTACCATCTGAGCCACGTGGGAGCCATGTGGGGCTGGAGTGATGGTCATTAAGTGTTCCCAACCCACCCCCAGGGCTCAGCCAGCAGACTTTTTCTCCCAGGTAAGGCAGGAGTCTGGGGTGAACCCAGGCTGCCCGAGGGAGACATGACTTTGTCATTTGGGGAAAAAGGGTCCTGTGTCTTATTTTTTGCTCAGGGGGGAGGGCAGCTCATTCAAATTTTATGCTTAAGTTTAGTGCTGGTTTGGGAGGACTTGAAGAGGCAGCAGTGAGTAGTGAGTAAGAATACACACTCTAGAGACAGAATACAAACTTGTATATTTCAACTCCTGTACCTGATTAGCTGTGCATCCTCAGATAAGTTATTTCTCTGTGTCTCTGTTTTATCATCTACAAAATGGGTGTAACCCTAGGTCTTATTTCACAGGGCTGTTGAAGGATTGAATGAGCTAATTTCTGGTAGAGCAAAGCCTGGCTCACAGTGAGGACTTAAGACATGTTAGCTATTGACTTAAGATCATTGTGATGATCCCATCAACCTTCTTGCTACACAAATAATAGGTCTGACACAGAGAGGGAGAGAATGATCTGACCATGAGCACATGGCCAATTGTGGCAGAGTTGAATGCTTAGTCTCCTGATTCAGTGCTGGTCTTGAGGGTCGTGCTCCCTCCCTAGACCTCCCACACCATACTCTAAATCATATTGCCAAATGTCCCCTGCTCCCAGCACTGACCACAGCCGGTCAGTCTGGCCGCCTCAGTGTTGCCTGCATGCACTCAGCATTCCTGCATCTTCATTTTTACCCTGGGAATTCCTTCGTGCTCTTCTCCATCACTTTCAGGAAGCATATCCAAGCCTCTCCTGGAAGTGTGAACATTTTCCCAAACCCCTCCAATGCACAGTCCTGATTCCTTATCATCTGGGCCTCACCTTCAGGTATGGATCACCTTTGCATGATCAATGCCACCTAGTCCCTGCTGCCAAGAGCTTTGTGGGCTGTCTCTTTTGGGACTTGATACCTACTGACCTTCACCTTCTCTTGTTGGCAGTCTCCCTCCTGAACTCCCCAAACCTGATCAGTTCAGTTCAGTTCAGTTCAGTCGCGCCTGACTCTTTGCGACTCCATGAACCTCAGCACGCCAGGCCTCCCTGTCCATCACCAACTCCCGGAGTTTACCCAAACTCATGTCCATTGAGTCGGTGATGCCATCTAACCATCTCATCCTCTGTCATCCCCTTCTCCTCCTGCCTTCAATTTTTCCCAACATCAGGGTCTTTTCAAATGAGTCAGCTCTTCACATCAGGGGGCCAAAATATTGGAGTTTCAGCTTCAACAAAACCCGATGCTGCTGCTGCTAAGTCGCTTCAGTCGTGTTCGACTCTGGGCGGCCCCATAGACGGCAGCCCACCAGGCTCCCCCGTCCCTGGGATTCTCCAGGCAAGAACACTGGAGTGGGTTGCCATTTCCTTATCCAATGCATGAAGGTGAAAAGTGAAAGTGAAGTCGTTCAGTCGTGTCCGACTCTTTGCGACCCCATGGACTGCAGCCTACCAGGCTCCTCCACCCATGGGATTTTCCAGGCAAGAGTACTGGAGTGGGGTGCCATTGCCTTCTCCGACAAAACCTGATAGTCTGCCCTAAATCTCTCCTTCCTCTGCTGCAAATGAGCTGGTGGTAGCAGAGCCCATTGCTCTGTACTCCTGCTCACTCTGAACACCTCTGCTTACTTGCTGAAAATCCAGCCAAGCAGCCCCTCCTTCATGAGTGCAAAGAGAAACTCAACCGTAATTAGGAACAAACTAGGGATCTCTGTGATTCCAAGACAGCCCAATGCTCATGAGCCCTTAGAAGAGGAAACATTTATGATAAGAGCTGGAATTAAAGTATTTTCTCCAGCACATAACTATGTGTTGACTCTTTTCAAAGAAGCAGGTTAAGGATCAAAGAACTGAGTTTCCATTTTAACTACTGTTTTGCAATGGTGCAAACATTTTACAAACTTTTTTTAGAGTAATACAATGGCTCCTCTCACAACGGTCTGCAGCATTTAGTTTTTATTCGTATGACTATTACTTGTGAATTTTAATGATGGGAGAAATCACAATGGTAAGGAAAGGTAGGTCAGGTAAATATATTTATTTCAGTATCTAAAAAATTTAAGTTTTTAAAAGCAGTGAATTGCTGGGTTGGCCTAGAACCTGAAGTGGTGAGGGGGGTCCTCTGATGACCAACTACACATCTATTTCCCTGAGCCCCAGGCGGCACAGTGACCTTGGCAAGTGCCTCAATCACTTTAGGACCTCACTCCCTCTTCAGTAAATGAGGTGGATGACACCTGCCTTTCTGATTTCCCAAAGTAACTATAAAGATACAGTGAAATGGCTGCAAATCATAAAACATTAGACCAAACATAAATCACAGTTGCGATGTTAAATTATGTCTCAAATGTCATGACTTCATCTTCAGGACCTTTCTGCAGGGGAAATCTGAGACAGCGGCTCTATTGCCTGTTTCTCTTCAGTCCTGGAACCTGCCCACCTGCATCGCCTCCTTCGGTTCTGCTGACATGATTTCATGACCTCCCACTGCTGGGTGACATTAGAGATTTCTCCCTACATTCTCCACCATGTGCTTGAGAGTATTTTCATCTGTCTCAGGGGCTCTGAGCCTCACTGTTTGCTCCTCATTCCTGCCTCCTTCCTGCTTCTGAGAGGCTTTGTCTGTGACCCTGGTCTCTGCTATGCTCCCCAGCCTTTGCGTTCATGGGCTTGCTGGGCCCATCTCCTCTGACGCGCCTCTTCTCCTCAGTGGGTTCCTGTTATCTCAGCTGCTTGGGATGCTTGTGTGACTTCCCTGACCCAGGACAGGATCCACCTGCCTCCTTTCCTCTCCCACGCTGATGAGAAGCCCCCTTTTATCCTGCTGGCGATGCATCCCAGCCAAAGCCCAGCAGGCCAAAGCTACAGACTGCCCAGTGAAGAGGGAGTCCTGTCTCTTCCTCCCTGCACCTCTGTTCGGGGAAACCACTAGGAAGAAAAAGTTCTTCCTCCTTTTTCTTTCCAATTTAACCCACTAGTGTGCTGGGAGAGAGAGCAGGCCTTCACCTGTAGAAGGAATGAAATGAACCCCC
The DNA here is from genome assembly GCF_029407905.1 of Bubalus kerabau. Classification (NCBI taxonomy): domain Eukaryota; kingdom Metazoa; phylum Chordata; class Mammalia; order Artiodactyla; family Bovidae; genus Bubalus; species Bubalus kerabau. Next base: position 159,219,112 of record NC_073626.1, read on the forward strand.
AGGCTGTACCTTCCTTTGTGGAAGACTGAGAGAGTCGATGTTAGAAAGGAATTTGGGGAGCATCTTGTCCAGGCACCTCGTTCCATGGATGAGAAAGCAGAGACAGGAAGAGAAACGGCCTGCATGAGGGCAAGATGCCAGGCCTGTATCCAAGATGATTAACATATGGTTCCTGTCCTGAGCTGCTTCCAATCACCAAAGACATGTTTACTGTATTGACTGGGCAGACATTGCTACTTGCTGATTAATCAGTCGTCTTTCATAGTTCTCTTTTTTTAAAAAAAATTTCATGGTAAAAGTCACATAATATAAAACATAATATTTCAACCATGTTTAACTGTACAGTTCAGTGGCACTAAGTACATTAGGTGAGGACAAGTACTGTTTGATTCCACTTATATGAGGTTCATAGAATACTCAAATTTACAGTCAGAAGGCTTCCCTGGTGGCTCAGTGGTAAAGAATCTGCCCACCAATGAAGGAGATCTGGGTGCTATCCCTGGGTTGGGAAAATCCCCTGGAGAAGGAAATGGCAACCTATTCCAATATTCTTGCCTGGGAAATCCCATGGACAGAGGAACCTGGCAGGCTACAGCTGATGGGGTCACAGAAGAGTAGGATACTATTTAGCAACTAAACAACAATAAAGTTAGAAAGTACATTGGTAGATGCAAGGAGCTGGGGGTGGGAGGATAGAGGGATAGGGAACTAGTGTTTCATGGAGACTGAGTCTCAGTTTAGCAAGGTGAAACATTCTCATAGTTTTCTTTTAAATAAGTCCTTGTCCTCTGCAAAAGCAATCTACTGTCTCCCTGGAGGCTGAGCCTCCAACCAATGCACGTGTAGACCTCAAAGGGTCATCAAATGGATGTCCAGACCACATTCTTCTCACCCCAGGCTGCTCCCTTCCCCTCAACCATGCTTCTCCTTGGGGGCTGTGAGGATCTCCAATGGGGATAGTGTAACAGAAGAAGAGGCCTGTTCTCTGCTCTTAGCAAGGACTGAAGAACCTCTCACCACTCAGCACCACAGGCAATTCTCAGAACTTTCATCAGCTCAGAGCCTCTGAGAGTGCAAAGAAATCTCTTTTTCCAAACACTGATTTGCCCTCTTTGGTCTGTAATGTTACTGTGCATTTCTTGGAAGAGCCCATACTTTACTGGAGAAGCCCCTTTCTATTCTGCTTTTCATTTCACGAGCCTTCTTTTCTTCTACAGGAGGGATGAGAAGAAGCTGGTTAGAGATGTCCTTGGAGAGGCTGAGAAATTGCTAGGAAAATACCTATGGATCAATCAGTACTTATTTTTTCAGGATCCTGGATCAGTTATCTATTACTATAGAACAGACTACTCCAGAACTCAGTGACTTAAAAACAACTACTTTATCGCACATTGTTTTATGGTTCAGGAATTTGGGCAAGGCTCAGTGGGATGACTTATTTACATTCCACATGGTGTCGCCTGGGACTGCCCACCTAGGACTGAAGGATCCAAGGCAGGTTCAGTTCAGTTGCTCAGTCAGGTCTGACTCTTTGCGACCACATGGACTGCAGTGTGCCAGGCTTCCCAGAGCTTGATCAAACCCATGTCCACCGAGTCAGTGGTGCCATCCAACCATCTTATCCTCTGTTGTCCCCTTCTCCTCCTGCCTTCAATCTTTCCCAGCCTTAGGGTTTTTTCCAATGAGTCAGTTCTTTGCATCAGGGGGCCAAAATATTGGAGCTTCAGCATCAGTCCTTCCAGTGAATATTCAGGACTTATTTCCATGGGGTCTTGATGCTGGCAGTTGGTTGGAGTGCCTCAGTTTTCCATGTAGCCTCTTTTTCCAGCAGGATAGTCAGGGATTCTTTACCTATTGGGCTTCCCTAGTGACTCAGATGGTAAAAAAATTTGCCTGCAATGCTGGAGACCTGGGTTCGATCTCTGAGGTTGGGAAGATTCCCTGGAGAAGGGAATGGCAACCCACTCCAGTATTCTTGCCTGCAGAATTCCATGGACAGAGGAACTTGGCAGGCTACAGTCCATGGGGTTGCCAAGTCGGATACACCTGAGCAAATAACACACATAAGACACACTTTACCTGTTGGCTGAGTTTAGTGGGGAAAGTCTCACTGTGCAAGAGCTTACCATGTTTCTGCTTCTGTCACATTTGATGACATCACTTGATCAAGGCAAGTGATATGGCCAAGCTCAGAGTCAGTGTGATAAGGATTACACAAGGAGGCATGATTCCTTGGGTACCATATGCCACTCCTAACATGCACAGATAATCAGTGAATAGTTCCTTGTGGCAGAGTCTATAGCTATGCAGATTCCTTATCTCCACCCCAGCTAACCACCAATACTCACTCCCTTCTACCCTGTCTGCTCGCATTTCAGATGATGTCCCTGTACTGCGGACTAGAAATGGTTACTTAGTTCCTGACACACATCAGCAAGAATGAGTAAAGAGGAGCTCTGGCTCTTTGGGGTAGGTTTCATAAACACTCTTCTCAAAATAAAAGAACCTCTAGATTTTCCATTAGTGGGCATCGTGTGTCCAGAGGCTCAGAGTGAGGTACAAAGATGTGGGCACCCGGCTGTGCCCCTGCTTCAAGGGGCAAGGATGTCAGGGAAATAATATGGAAGCCATTTAGTCACATGGAGTGGGTAATTGGCCTTGGGTTGTCAAGGGAGGGTGATTCGGAGTGGGACGCTAGAGTCAGTCCTCCTGGGACATGTGATTAAATCATACTTGGTAACTTTGGGGAGAGTAAATACCCTCTCTGAGCTGAAGTTTCCACCTATGGAAAATGGGAGCACTATCAATCAATCAACCAGGATTGTTTTGAAGATCAAATGGTAACACAAGTCAGGTATTTATCACTTTGTCACATTGTAATGGCTCACAAGTTTAACTACTTTGATTGACACTAATACAAACTTACCCCATCTCTCCACTATTCTTCTTGAAGAATGAAATCCAAAAATATGTATATCCTAGTGTAGAAGACCAAGGGAAAAAGGAAGAAAAAAGTGAGAAGGAGGATGAGAGAAAGAGATGGTAAGGAGAGACTGAAATAGAAGGAGGACAAAAAGGAGATGAAAAGGAGGAGCAGCGAAGGGGAGAGAGAAAGAAACAAAAAAAGAGATGGCAAGGCTGAACACACACATGCTTTAAGACCAGAGAGTATTTTCCGAGAAGGAGTCACATCTCTGGGGTTACCCAAGCTCACTCGGCTCCTGGCAAACCTAAAGAATTTGCCATTGGGAGAGGCTGTGTGTCAGAGAGCAAATGAATGTTGCCACCCAAGGTGTCTGTACCAACTTGGACAGGATCCCATGGAAAAAAGAGAAGGGAGTGGGAGTGAGGGAAGGGGACTATTTCTCAAAGCAAGGCTGAGTGGTTGGCTGGGAATTCAACCATGAGACCTGGCCCATTAACAAGTCTGCAAATAATACATACAGTTCTCCCTACATTTTTAGCTCCCAAAGGAAAAACAGAGCAGCCTAGCTCTCCACACACTTTTTCAGACCAAGTCTCTTTCAGTTTTGCCCTCCTCTTTTGCATCTCCTTGGCCTCTTTCTTCCACCAGGGACCTCAGGGCTGGGTACTGGTATGGATGGAAATGAAACTAACTTCTTGCCAAGGAGGAACAGGAGCAGAGCAACATGAAGGGCTCATCCCTGGTCCAAGATCCATTCTCAGTAATAAGGTACCTCCAGGGCTGAGATTGCAGACTTCATATATGTGTAGACGGAAGAATTAGTGATGACTCAAAACCGGGATGTGGATGGTATGAAAACCGCTTTTCTAATTTATGGAACTCAAGACTTAGGATGATAAGAAGAGCATACCCCCAGCACACCGGGTCACAAGAAATCTCTCTGGACAGAAACATCTTCAGACCTCCCCCTCCTGATTAATGTAACTTACTACAGTGCAGGTTCAGTAATCTGAGAAGGGCCCTTATCCAAAATTGCTTGTGATGATATGTTTCTTTCAAGTATCGCTTGCTGTTGTTGTTTAGTTGCTAAAATCATGTCTGAATCTTTTCATGATCCCATGGACTGTAGCCTGCCAGGCTTCTCTGTCCATGGGATTTCCCAGGCAAAAATACTGGAGTGGGTTGCCACTTCCTTCTCCAAGGGATCGTCCTGACCTAGGGATTGAACCTGTGTCTCCTGCATTGGCAGGCAGATTCTTTACCATTGAGCCACCAGGGAAGCCCCATGCTATGCTATGCCATGCTAAGTCACTCCAGTTGTGTCCGACTCTGTGCGACCCCATAGACGGCAGCCTGTCCCTGGGATTCTCCAGGCAAGAACACTGGAGTGGGTTGCCATAAGTATCATTTAATAACCAATTAAAAAGATTTAGAATTAAGGGTAGAAAATTTAGGTAATAAATTCATATTAGTAATATTTCTGTATTTAGAAATCTGCTCATTTTTGGTACTTTATGTTCTTGTCATATTTAAGGAAATTAGGTCTATTGGAATTACAGACCAACCTTGTAATTCCATTTACAATAAGTAATTGAATGATTAGTTTAGGTATGAGTTTTGGTTTAAATCTTAGTTTATATTGTATTCAAATAATTTAGGGATTTCTATGTGGCACTAGTGGTAAAGAACCCACCTGCCAATGCAGGAGACATAAGAGGCTCCAGTTTGATCTTTGGGTTGGGAAGATCCCCTGGAGAAGGGCACAGCAAACCACTCTAGTATTCTTGCCTGAAGAATCCCATGGACAGAGGAGCCTGCTGACCTATGGTCCATGGGGTTTGCAGAGTCAGACATGACTGAAGCGACTTAGCACGCTTAGCACAAATAATTAATAAAACTTAATAATTGCTATTTTAAAAAGTTAATTCATTAGATTTATATGAATCATTTAAGTAACAGAAAATTTACTGGACAATCAAAGTTAGGTGAAATAAATTTATCAATGTGCTACAGAATGTTTTCTTTAATAAGTTTGTAACTAGGACCAAACATTAATCAAAACTCCTTAAAAGTGATGGTTAAACTCACTAGCTGCTTAATAAGAACTGTGTAATTTATAAATTGAAAAGTAATAGATTAAAGAAGAGCAAAGACTTTTGAATGTGGACCCTTAATTAATAGAATATTTTAAAAAATGATCCCTAGATAACATGTTCTGCTCATAAAAGCTACCTGGAAAACATAAAAGATAGTACATTATTTTTATCATGGTGATTATTAGTGTATTGGTTTTCTATTACAGTATAAAAAATTATCTCAAAATGAGCAGCTTAAATGAATGCCCATTAATTATTATCTCACAGTTTTCACAGATCAGTAATCCAGGTACAGATTCACTTGGTCTTTGTTCAGGGTTTTATAAGACTGCAGTCAAGATTTCAGGCAGGGCTAGGGTCTCATCTGAGGATCGAAGTCCTCGTCCAAGTTCACGTGAGTGTTAGCAGAATTCATCTCCTCACAGCTTTAGCACTCACAGTGGCTTGTTTCTTCCAGGTCAGCAAGAGGAAGCATCTCTAACTTCTAAGCCCTGTTTTAAAGAGTTTGTCTGATTAGGCCAGGCCCACCCAGCATAATCTCCCTCTTAATTAACTCAAAGCCAGCTGATGGGGTGAGGGTAGAAAAGAAATAGGAGAGGGGGATTAAAAGGTGCAAACTTCCAGTTGCAATATACATGAGTCATGGGTGTGAAATGTATTAATGTGGGGAATATAGTCAATAAGTATGTGGGATCTTTGGCGATATATGGTAACTAAACTTATCATGGTGATTGTTTTGAAATGTGTAGAAATATCGAATCACTATGCTGTGTAATGGGAACTGACATAGTGTTGTAGGCCGATTATACTTCAAAAACAAACATACGAAGAAGCTCATAGAAAAAGAGATCATATTTGTGGTTACCAGAGGCAGGGGGTAAGGGACGAGGAATTAGATAAAGGTAGTCAAAAGTTACAAACTTCCAGTTATAAGATGAAGAATTACTAGAGATGTGATAGACAGCATGATGAATATAATTAACACTGTATATTAAGGAAAATTGTTATGTCTGGGAGAATTAAGAGGAAATGGCAACCCACTCCAGTATTCTTCCCTGGAGAATCCCACGGACAGAGAAGCCTGGTGGGCTATATTCCATAGGGTTGCACAAAGTCAGACATGACTGAAGTGACTAAGCGCACACACACCTTCAGATCTCAGGTAGAACTCTCAGCTGAGGCCTGGACACAGAGGGCTGGAAGGAACCAGCATCCATGAAACAGAGGTGATGGTAAAGAGTGTTCTTTCACCATCAGCTTTCTCTACATGAACAAGGTGCTTTTGGCCCAAGGCAAGTATTCACCACCTGCTGGAGGGGGTGGGGTTTGCATGACCATTTTGTTGCAAAGGTTTGCTGTCTCCTTGGACCAGACCCAATGAACTCTGATGTGGGCAACACCTCCTTCTAATAAAGGTTGTGTCATTGCCCCTCTGTGCCTGCCTCTCATTCAGGGTTCTGGTCTCAAACTCTGTAGCACCTTAGAATCATCCAGGCAGTTATTAAAATCTCAACAACTAGCCTGCCTCCAGAATGGCTGAATCAGAATCTCTGGAGTAAGACCCAGGCTCCACTCAGTGTTTTATCAAGTGCCCAGGTGATTCCAGTGCTTCCCTAAGATACTGAGGCAGGACATCCAACTTTGGAGTTTCCCCAAATCCTCCTTTCTTGCCCCAGTTCTCCCACAACTAATTCCCTCATTGCCGAAGACTCTAAGACATTCACTCCCTGATCAGTCTTCCCATCTTACTTAGAGCCCACGTCTAGGTTTATGTTCCTTCCACTCCTTCTGAATTTCAGGGCCAGAGGGATCCCAGAGTCCATTTGACTTGAAGTCTTTATTGAATGAATGGACAACTTGAGGTTCAGGAGAAGAAATTCAGGGAGTTTGGTAAGTGCAGAGGAGCCTGGGCCACTTCCTGCTCTAACTGCTTTTCAGAGCTTGGAAATCCTCTCAGTGGCCACTGAGCCCCTTTGGGAAAAGCAACAGTTTGATTGGCTTTCTGGAAAGTCAAGCTGTGGTCAGTTTATGGGAAGCCTTATGATGGGAAATCCACATCAAGAATTTACTAAGAGTGAAGATGGTAGGCAACAGGGAGCCACTGAAGATTCTGGAGCATCAGAGTGCCATGCCTGCCGCTGAACTTAAGGACGATTGTCCTACAGTGATGGTTAGGATGGAATGAAGAGATTGTTGGCAGTGAAACAAGACAGAAAGCCAGGGCAAAGCAGAGCCAAGCCATCCTGAAGGAGGCAAGAAGCTGAGAGAAGGACAGATATGAAGAGTATAGGGGAGATCAGATCAGATCAGTCGCTCAGTCGTGTCCGACTCTTTGCGACCCTATGAATCGCAGCACGCCAGGCCTCCCTGTCCATCACCAACTCCTGGAGTTCACTGAGACTCATGTCCATTGAGTCAGTGATGCCATCTGGCCATCTCATCCTCTGTCGTCCCCTTCTCCTCTTGTCCCCAATCCCTCCCAGCATCAGAGTCTTTTCTAATGAGTCAACTCTTTGCATGAAGTGGCCAAAGTACTGGAGTTTCAGCTTTAGCATCATTCCTTCCAAAGAAATCCCAGGGCTGATCTCCTTCAGAATGGACTACTTGGATCTCCTTGCAGTCCAAGGGACTCTCAAGAGTCTTCTCCAACACCACAGTTCAAAAGCATCAATTCTTCTGCACTCAGCCTTCTTCACAGTCCAACTCTCACATCCATACATGACCACAGGAAAAACCATAGCCTTGACTAGACGGACCTTTGTTGGCAAAGTAATGTCTCTGCTTTTCAATATGCTATCTAGGTTGGTCATAACTTTCCTTCCAAGGAGTAAGCGTCTTTTAATTTCATGGCTGCAATCACCATCTGCAGTGATTTTGGAGCCCAGAAAAATAAAGTCTGCCACTGTCTCCACTGTTTCCCCATCTATTTCCCATGAAGTGATGGGACCGGATGCCATGATCTTCATTTTCTGAATGTTGAGCTTTAAGCCAACATAGGGGAGACAGATCACCAATAAGTGTGCCTCTGACCTCTTCTCCATTTTGTCAACCGAGTCATGACCCAGAGCTGGCATCTGAAAAGCCAGAGTTGGCCCGAACCCAAATGTCTTCAGCATAAGACTGGAGCATGGGATGAACACCTAATGAAGAGAAAGAAGATGATGAGCTTGGACACAAACCTGTGAGCTCTGGACTCTTGCACTGGTGTCTCTCACAGAGGGCAGGGACCAGTGTTTCATTCTAGCGATGGCTGGTGTGTAGTGGAGTTGGTTGGTGTTGGCTTATGGACTGAAAGTGGAGCAGGAACCACTGGGCCGTGTGGTCTCTGGACTTTACAGGGACTCCTAGCTTAATCCTGAAGCCATGCAAGTGGATGTTGATGAATCTAGAGCACAGTGGATGGAACTGACCAAACTTTCAGGTTGCTTCTGGGGTTGTTCCTCCCTTGGCTTGGCTTGGAAGCCTGAGTTCTTCCAATCTGATGGGAAGGGAAGAAAAAGAAGGGGAAGAGAGGAAAAAATATTTGCTTAACTCTTTAAATTTATGATTTTCAGCTATAGATGTGGCTAAGACCACAGTGCCTTTTAAGCTAGCTTATTGCTGGTTTTATCAGGAGATAAAACATTTATCAGGAGATAAAATCAAGTGCACATTGTTAGAAGTGATCTCATGGGTCAAAAATCTGACCTTAGCATGAGATTTTTAGGACACTGTCCCTGAACTGCCGGGGTGTTTGTTTGGGGGAACAAACAGAGAGACACACATTGTAGTTGCTCCTAGTTTAAGGGCTTGAAATCTCTGTATCTTTCTGGCTGAGTATCCTGGGACAAATTATTTAACATCTCTGTGCCTGATTTTCCTTACCCATGAAATGGAAATAAAAATTATACCCAAATCATCATTGTGAAAAGTGAAATGTATGGAAACAGGTAAAGCACACAGAAGCATGCAGAGCATATAATAAGTGCTCGATAAATAGCTGTTACTATTATCTTGGGGCTTCCCTTGTGGCTCAGCTGGTAAAGAATCCACCTGCAATGTGGGAGACCTGGGTTCCATCCCTGGGTTGGGAAGATCCCCTGGAGAAGGGAAAGGCTACCCACTCCAGTATTCTGGCCTGGAGAATTCCATACCATTCAGGGATTTCTGAGGTAGTATATCACAGCAAAACACCACTGGCCTGGGAGTCTGGATGCCTCGATTCTACTCTTTTTTTCTGTCGGTGACTAGTTTTCTGAACTTTCAAGTCATGTTTAACTTCTGTTAGATTCAGTTACTTCATCTATACAACAGAGATAATCATAGTCTGCATTGCCATGTGATTGTGAAGATCAAATGTGAAAATAGATGGAGAAGCAGCTTGCTAACTAGAGAACTCCACAGAGATGGAGGGGACCATCCTTATTGATTTGCCATCTGGGCTTCAGCTTGCTGTCTTTTCCCGCACCTCTGTGACCCTGCTCCCCACTGTACACAGAGTTGGTGGACCAGAAGGGTACCACCGGGGGCACTGTTCTCCCATGGTGGGACCCTGGACAGGAAGTTTATCCTTTAAATCTCCCATCTCCTCTATTCACTCTACCTCCTAGTACCCATCTTGGATCTTCTATTGAGGCTTTTTACTTTGTTTGAAAAATATCTAACATTTAACCAAAATAAGAGTCAGGAACCAATTTAAAGTCATGTATTACCTGTGGCGGATTCATTTCGATATTTGGCAAAACCAATACAGTATTGTAAAGTTTAAAAATAAAATAAAATAAAATTATTTCTAAATAAAATAAAATAAAATAAAGTCATGTATTCCACACATCAGAACCTTAAGTCTCAAAGAGCTACAACTACCTGTTGGAATTTGGTCCCAGAACACTGCTGGTATGGTGATCCACTCACCTGGAATGATCAGAAGGCTTGGGTTTGAGTCCTGTCCACATCCCTGCCCTGCCCTGCAATGTCATTCAGGAACTCACTGTGTTGAATTGGGTTCCCTGGAAAATGAAGGGGTTAAATTGGATTCCACTGATCTCCATTATAAGCCATTTATGTGCCCATGACTTTAAAATGCCAATAAAATCTGTTATTACAAAGAAGAGATATTTCATTTTAGTTCAAAAGAAGAGTATACTAACAGAGTTGTCCAAAGATGGAATGAAAAACTATGAGCTCCTTGTATCTAGAAGTTTTCAAGCAGAGACTGAATGACTTTCTCTAAGTAAAATCCTGCAGAAGGAATGGCTGGCTGGATTTTAAGATCTCTGCCCACTTGGAGATCAAGGGATTCTGTGAATTTTAGGAAATAGGAGGGGCCACAAAAAAACCTAATGAGAAATATTAAGGAATGGGGTATTGTGAGCCTCCTCAAAGCTTGCCCTGCTAGGAACCACACACTGAATCTCTTTGAAAGATCAGCCTTGAGTGAGGAGACCCTCAGCCAGGTGAAATACTTGACTTTGAATGAACTTTCTCAAGGAAGAGGAGTGGAGCCTGGGCTGTCCTGGGAGGCAGGTATTCCTTATATCAGAGCAGAGGCCCAAGTGCCAGGAGGAAGTATTTTCCCCCACTTAACCTGGATGGAGACTTCAGGAAAGGCAGCATGGGCTGCAGAGGGCAAAAAAAAAAAAAAAAAAAAAAAAAAGGAATAAATCTTTATTTTCCTGGTTTGTGGACCTCCAAGAAGAACACTTTTTACTTATTAGCCTGTCTAGACATAGGACCTCACCAACTGGGCTGGCTCTTTCTCTTACAATTTTCCTTCCTCTGTCACTCTTGCTGAGGATGGGGAGGAAGGTTGAAAGCTGATACCAGCAATTATGCAAGGACAGCATGGAGGCTGTTCCACCGGTCCTGGATTTGAGACTGAGATGGATCCAACAAGATGTTTTTAAAGATTTCCAACCCTGGGCAGAGGGAACCATCAAGCGGAGTGAAAGTTGGAAATTTAGGAAGATGTGTGGTTCTACTTGGACTCTCGGACAGATGCTCCATTTCACCACCGACATGACTTATCTGCGGGTGCTGTAAATAGGACTGTTTGAATGTGCTGGGAGGCAGCGCTGTGGGCGGCCCAGGGCGGGTGTCACCTGTGAAGAAGACTGACTGGTAGAAAGAGCTGTCTTAGTCAGCTTGGGCTGCTACACCAAAACACCACAGACTGGGTGGCTTAAACCACGGATCTTTATTTCTCACAGTTCTGGAAGCTGGGGAGTTCAAGATCAAGGCAGTGCCAGATTCAGTGTCTGGTGAGGGCCTGCCTCCTGTCTGGTAGACTGCCACCTTCTTGCTCTGCCCTCACATGGCTTTTTCTTGGTGCATGGCCCTGGAGCGCAGAAAATCTCTCTCTCTCCCTCTTCTTTAAGGGTGCTAATTATATCATGACATTCCTATTTTCAAGACTTAATCCAAATCTAAGTACCTCCCAAAGGCTACACCTCCAAATACCATCACATGGAGAGTTAGGGCTTCAACATACAAATTTAAGGAGGGACAAGAAAGAGATCAAACCAGTCAATCTTAAATGAAATCAACACTGAATACTTATTGGAAGGACTGATGCTGAAGCTGAAACTCCAATACTTTGGCCACCTGATGTGAGGAGCTGACTCGTTGGAAAAGACTCTGGTGCTGGGGAAAATGGAGGGCTAGAGGAGAAGGAGGTGACAGAGGATGAGATGGTTGGATGGAATCACCAACTCAATGGACATGAGTTTGAGAAAACTCCAGGAGATAGTGAAGGGCAGGGAAGCCTGGTGTGCTGTAGTCCATGGGGTCGTAAAGAGTCAGTCATGACTGAGTGACTAAATAACAACAACACACCATTCAGCTCATGTTTGCATCATAGGCTTGGCCATCAGATTCCCAGAGTCCTTCTGGCCAGTAGATCCCCCATTATGTGAACTCACACAGTGCTGGTGCAAGACTAAGCCTTTTCTTACCCACTTATCCCCAGGGATCTATGCAGCCCAGAATCACATGGGCTTGGATAACAGGTGAAAAGCAGGAGTTAGGAAACTCTGGCCATGTTGTGGTTGTACAGAGTCATAGTCATGGAGAGAGGACAGTGACATGTGTAGGTCAGCTGGCTCTCCATCTCACAGGGGTTAGTGATTTGGAGGGGAAGCAGATCTGAGCTCCTTAACAGAGCCATGCTATATGAATGGTTACCAGCCTGTCTTTAGTATCACTGCTCTGAATCAGAAAATGGACTGAAATTGCCAAACAGTGGCGATGAAGGTGCACTTGGACTTTCTGGACAGACCAGGCGCCAAGACTCAAACTGGTGTAGGAGAAATAAGTATTTATTAAGCATCCATTTATAAGATAGTACTCTGAGGCTAAAAAAAAGATCACTGACCCTAGTATTAACCTTCATTTTGGTACTGAAAAAAAAGTTATCTTGCATGTAGTAGTTGTTGTTGTTTAGTCACTAAGTTGTGTCAGATTCTTTGAGACCCTGTGGACTGTGGCCCACCAAGTGTCTCTGTCAAGATTTCTCAGGCAAGAATACGGGAGTGGTCCATTTCCTTCTCTAGGGGATCTTCCTGAGCCAGGGATCGAACCCGCATCTCCTGCATTGGCAGGCAGATTACTGCGGAGCCAGCGGGGAATCCCTTTTGCACTTAGTCTTTCAGTAAATGTTGAATTGAACAATGTAATTGAATGGTGATTCAGCTGAGGTCTAAATAGAGGAAGGGAGACCCTGAAGCTCTTCCAGTCCTGGAATAGATGGCAAGTAAGGCTTCTGTGTGCCAGTCTGGAGCCACAGCTTTCAAAAGCAATTCAAAGGTTACACAGTTGAGACACAAGAGAAAAAATAAACAGCTTTTGAATTGCTAATTCTTTAGGTCCTTAAGGCAGTAAGTTTATTTAGCAGCATGGAGCTCTTTGTGGGGTGTTAGAAGAACATTTTGTTTATTCATTCACTTATTCATTCATTCACTTATTCATTACATAATTATGAAGCACATACCATATACTAGGTGCTGGGCTTAGCACCAAGGCTAGAGTAGCAAATAAGATAAACACAGTTTTGTCCTTAAGAAGCCTCTAGCCCTGGGAGGAAGCCGAACATTGAAAACAGATGTTTTAAGTGTGATGAATGAGTGATGGGGCAATGCAAGGTGCTATGGATTGAATTTTTCATATAATGAAATTTTTATTAACTCAAAATATGATTCAAATGAAAATTAAATTTTATCACAAACATATTGTGGCCATGACTTTTCAAGTGAATTGTAATGAACATATTGGGACTTACTCATATAAACAAGTGTTTTCTCCAACAAAGACTCGCTCTGAGAGCGTGTGTTCGTATTTCAATGATATTTTTCTGGTTCAGTTCAGTTCAGTTGCTTAGTCATGTCTGACTCTTTGTGACCCCATGGACTGTAGCACACCAGGATTCCCTGTCTGTCAACAACTCCCGGAGTTTGCTCAAACTCATGCCCATTGAGTCGGTGATGCCATCCAACCATCTTATCCTCTGTCATCCCTTTCTCCTCCTGCCTTAAATCTTTCCCAGCACCAGGGTCTTCTCCAATGGGTCTTCTCCAATGGGTCAGTTCTTCAAATCAGGTGGCCAGAGTATTGGAGTTTCACCTTCAGCATCAGTCCTTCCAATGAATATTCAGGACTAATTTCCTTTAGGATTGACTGGTTGGATCTCCTTGCAGTCCAAAGGACTCTCAAGATTCTTCTCCAACACCACAGTTCAAAAGTAACTTTTCTGGTTACTAGTATGTATTATCATTTCAAATTTGCACTAAAGGGTGGATATATTCTCCTGACTCTTCTTTTACTGTTGATCCTTTGATCTTAATTCTGGCTTCTAGAGTTGCTGTGCATGACCATGGCTTTGTCTCTACCTAGCTGCATGAGCTTGGCAAGTTATGTGACCTTGGTTTTCTGAAGAGCAGAATGTTGTTTGTGATTCTATCCTGTTTTGACTCTTATCAACCTGATGTCTTATTTCGGGACTCCCACCACCTGAACCTGCAGGCTGTTGTCAGGGAGGGGAGGGCCCAGTGGACAGTAGGTGCCATTCATCTGTTCTATGCTGTGCACCTGTGCTGACTAGCTGATGGAGGGAGTGGTTCTTTTCTACTTCAGTTTCGCTGCTAATTACAGACACAGACTTTATCATATAGGAGACATGCTCAGAGTGACTGATACCTATCAGTGTTGGGATCTTCCTCAGACATGCAAAACAAGTGAGGCAACCACTATTTGTGATGGTCTTAGTCCCAAAGCCATGCCATTCATCCCCAGGGCCCTTATAAAAGTGCAGACTGAGATCCACTTTGCTGATATACTGAGGGTCCCTAGACCATTAGACCATTCAGGTAAGACCTAAATCAAATCCCTAATGATTATGCAGTGGAAATGAGAAATAGATTTAAGGGACTAGAGCTGATAGACAGAGTGCCTGATGAACTATGGACGGAGGTTCATGACATTGTACAGGAGATAGGGAGCAAGACAATCCCCAAGAAAAAGAAATGCAAAAAAGCAAAACGGCTGTCTGAAGAGGTCTTACAAATAGCTGTGAAACAAAGAGAAGGAAAAAGCAAAGGAGAAAAGGAAAGATATACCCATTTGAATGCCGAGTTCCAAAGAATAGCAAGGAGAAATAAGAAAGCCTTCCTCAGTGATCAATGCAAAGAAATAAAGGAAAACAATAGAATGGGAAAGACTAGAAATTTCTTCAAGAAAATTAGAGATACCAAGGGGATATTTCATGCAAAGATGGGCACAATAAAGGACAGAAATGGACCTAACAGAAGCAGAAGACATTAAGAAGAGCTGGCAAGAATACACAGAAGAACTGTACAAAAAAGATCTTCATGACCAAGATAATCACGATGGTGTGATCACTCACCTAGAGCCAGACATCCTAGAATGTGAAGTCAAGTGGGCCTTAGGAAGCATCACTATGAACAAAGCTAGCAGAGGTGATGAAATTCCAGTTGAGCTATTTCAAATCCTAAAAGATGATGCTGTGAAAGTGCTGCACTCAATATGCCAACAAATTTGGAAAACTCAGCAGTGGCCACAGGACTGGAAAAGGTCAGTGTTCATTCTAATCCCAAAGAAAGGCAATGCCAAAGAATGCTCAAACTACCATACAATTGTACTCATCTCACACACTAGTGACTTAATGCTCAAAATTCTCCAAGCCAGGCTTCAGCAATATGTGAGCCATGAACTTCCAGATGTTCAAGCTGGTTAGAAAAGGCAGAGGAACCAGAGATCAATTGCCAACATCCATTGGATCATCGAAAAAGCAGGAGAGTTTCAGCAAAACATCTATTTCTGCTTTATTGACTATGCCAAAGCCTTTGACTTTGTGGATTACAACAAACTATGGAAAATTCTGAAAGAGATGGGAATACCAGACTACCTGACCTACCTCTTGGGAAATCTGTATGCAGGTCAGGAAGCAACAGTTAGAACTGGACATGGAACAACAGACTGGTTCCAAATAGGAAAAGGAGTACGTCAAGTCTGTATATTGTCACCCTGATTATTTAACTTATATGCATAGTACATCATCTTGTGCTATGCTAGGCTGGATGAAGCATAAGCTGGAATCAAGATTGCTGGGAGAAATATCAATAACCTCAGATATGCAGATGATACCACCCTTATGGCAGAAAGTGAAGAAGAACTAAAAAGCCTCTTGATGAAAGTGAAAGAGGAGAGTGAAAAAGTTGGCTTAAAGCTCAACATTCAGAAAACAAAGGTCATAGCATCCAGTCCCATCACTTCATGGAAAATAGATGGAGAAACAATGGAAACAGTGACAGACTTTATTTTTTGGGGCTCCAAAATCACTGCAGATGGTGACTGCAGCCATGAAATGAAAAGACACTTGCTCTCCTTGGAAGAAAACTTATGTACCAACATAGATGGCCTATAGAGCAGAGACATTACTTTGCCAACAAAGGTCCATCTAGTTAAGGCTATGGTTTTTCTAGTAGTCATGTATGGATGTGAGAGTTGGACTATAAAGAAAGCTGAGCACCGAAGAATTGATGCTTTTGAACTGTGGTGTTGGAGAAGACTCTTGAGAATCCCCTGGACTGCAAGGAAATCCAACCAGTCCATCCTAAAGGAAATCAGTCCTGAATATTCGTTGGAAGGACTGATGTTGAACCTGAAACTCCAATATTCTAGCCGCCTGATGTGAAGAGCTGACTCACTGGAAAAGACCCTGATGCTGGGAAAGATTGAAGGTGGGAGGAGAAGGGGACAACAGAGGATGAGATGGTTGAATGGCTCACAGACTCAATGGACATGAGTTTGAATAAACTCCAGGAGTTGGTGATGAATAGGGAGACCTGGCATGCTGCAGTCCATGGCTAA
Organism: Bubalus kerabau; assembly: GCF_029407905.1. Classification (NCBI taxonomy): domain Eukaryota; kingdom Metazoa; phylum Chordata; class Mammalia; order Artiodactyla; family Bovidae; genus Bubalus; species Bubalus kerabau. The sequence goes on from NC_073626.1 coordinate 159,235,495, forward strand.
GTCGCTTCAGTCGTGTCCAACTCTGTGTGACCCCATAGACGGCAGCCCATCAGGCTCCCCTGTCCCTGGGATTCTCTAGGGAAGAACACTGGAGTGGGTTGCCATTTCCTTCTCCAATGCATGAAAGTGAAAAGTGAAAGTGAAGTCGCTCAGTCGTGTCTGACTCTTAGCGACCCCATGGACTGCAGCCTACCAGGTTCCTCCGTCCATGGAATTTTCCAGGCAGGAGTGGTGGAATGGGGTGCCATTGCTCATGGAGTCGCAAAGAATTGGACACGACTGAGCGACTGACTGAACTGAACTGAGGGTCCCTGGACCATAGCAGAAAATGAAGTGCTGAGAGCCTCAGGGATTATCTGGGTATGCTTTCTCCATGATCAGGCAGCACATGTGTGCATTCTGCTGACTAGGTTGGCCACAGGTGGCTTCAGAGTATCCACATCGATGGCAAGAGGAGCCTTGGAGGTCGTCTGCTTTCATCTTATCATGAGTAAGTGAGGAAAGAGATTAATGGACACTTTTGAGATCACACGGCTATGTTGAACTCATGTTCTCCTGAATTGATGTTCCAGTCGGCTTCCTCTCCATCTCTGATCACTGGGCTCTTTGTTCAAACATCTGTAATTATGATCCAGTGCTGCACATGATTGATTAGGAAGTTTCAACATGGAGGCCTATGGGCTGTGCCCAGCATTCTTATCTGATTGTGTCCAACTCTTGTGACCCGTTGGACTGTAGCCTGCCAGGCTCCTCTGTACATGGGATTTCTGAGTCAAGAATACTGGAGTGGGTTGCCATTTCCTTCTCCAGAGTCTCTTCGCAACCCAGGAATCCAACCCAGGTCTCCTCCATTGCAGGCAGATTCTTTATGAGCTACGAGGGAAGTCCTTAGTTGTCTACAGAGTTTGACAATTGAGATGCTATTTTAAAGTCCATGATGCATTTACATGAAATGAAAAATTTTATTTTTCATTTTCTCTTGAAAAATGCAGAAAACTCTGGAACAGCAACACAGCGATCATGATGTAAGGTTTTGTGCTCTCTCCAGATTGCCAATGTCCCCCCACTTTCATGACTGTGTTTATTCTCACCTAAGAGTTACCCTGAGAAGAGTTATCTGATGGCTCTGTGAGACTTGCCCAATACCTCTGTGTAAGGGTATGTTCTACATACACTTGGGCTTCCCTGGTGGCTCAGACGGTAAAGCATCTGCCTGTAGTGCAGGAGACCCGGGTTCAGTCCCTGGGTTGGGAAGATCCCCTGGAGAAGGAAATGGCGACCCACTCCAGTATCCTTGCCTGGAAAATTCCATGGACTGAGGAGCCTGGTAGGCTACAGTCCATGGGGTCGCGAAGAGTTGGACACGACTGAGCGACTTCACTTCAAGTGTATGCTCTAGGGCCCTCACCAAGCTTCTACCATGCCCAAATCCACCTGTCCTGACTCTAAATGATGCCAGTGCCCCAACCCCTGCATCTAGCCATGCTCATTCACTAGCATCCCCAGTGTCTTTCTGATGGATCCTCTCCTTCTGTCCTTTGTAGAAAAACTCACCTTCCTGTTTCAACCAAACTGCTCTTTATTTCCCTCAGAATCGCCAGTAAGCCTTTGGCATAGGATATTAAACTGGGATTTATAACCTTCCAGGAGACAGAAAATTCCCAGAATCCATATGGATTCAAATTTTGAATGTGTGTGCATTTTTAAAATTAACTTTCACAGGAGTATAGTTGCTTTACAATGTTGTGTTTCTATTGTAAAGTGAAGTGAATCAGCTGTGTACATATATCCTCTCTTTTTTTGGATTTCCTTGCCATTTAGGTCACCACAGAACACTGAGTAGAGTTCCTTATGCTGTATAGTAGATTCCATTAGTTATCTATTTTATACATAGTATCAATAGTGTATGTAAGTAACTTTTTAAAAAAATTATCATTATTATTATTCGGCTGTGTTGCTTCTGACTTTGTTGCTTTGAGGGGGTTGTTCTCTAGTTTGGTGCACAGGCTTCTCATTGCAGTAGCTTCTCTTGTTGTGGGTCACAGGCTCTATGGCTCCTGGGCTTCAGTAGTTTTGGCCTGTGGGCTCTAGAGCACAAGCTCAATTGGTTGTGGTACTTGGGCTTAGTTGCTCTGCCGCATGTGGAATCTTCCGGGACCAGTCATCAAACCCATGACCCTGCGCTGGCAGGTGGATTCTTAACCACTGGACCACCATGGAAGTCCCTGTAAGTCATTTTAAAGGAAACTATCCATGGCTTTCTTTCATCTTTTTTTTACAAAGCCCTGGAGGAGGGTACGGCAACCTGTTCCAGTATTCTTGCCTGGAGGGTCCCATGGACAGAGGAGCCTGGTGGGCTACAGTCCCTGGGGTCACAAAAAGTTGGAGATGACTAAAGCAGCTTAGTACAACAGTACTTGTTTTCTGCCCTCTGCTTACCCTTTATGAGTCTTTCTCCTCTTTGTAGGTTTCTTCCCCAGTGAGCAGGCTCTGTGGTCTTAAGGCCATGTTTCCAAGGGGTGGTTAAAGAGGGAGAAATGTGGTTCTTGCTACAAACACTGAGAAGGTTGCATATTTGCCTCGAATCTGGAATAAGACCTTTTGAATATTTTTTTTTCTTTTAATTTTATAAAAACTCCTTACATTTTGATTTAGGGTAAATCTTTTCAGAAGACTTATTAGTGCTTCATACCTATTTAAACCTTCTAAATTCTCCATTACAAATCCAAGAAGTGAGAGGAGAAGAAGAAGAAGAGACTTGCCACCCTGTTGCAGAGTGGCAGAGAGGAAAACTCAAGGAAATAAGTATTTGTTTTAGTGAACTGTTGACTACTAATTAAGAAATGATAAACCAAAAATCAAAACTATGGTCTCTCCTAGCTCTGACAAGCTGCATATTTTGAGGAATATTCAGCTGCAACAATAATAAAAACAGCAACAATTATTATTCCTTTTTGAGAAAGATGTTCTCCAGGTTGACTTGGTAGCTCAACTATGTCACCAAGGACCAGGGCTCATTTGACTTAATGTTCCAACTTGCCACTTGATGGTTGCAAGATCAGCTTTGCATAGCTGAATATTATGTTCTTAAATGTCATAAATAAAAGAAAGGGGTACAGAACTGGGATTTTTCCTTCTTCCTTTATTGAACACTTAATATGATACCTGCACTCAACAAAATTTCTGGTGTATAATGCAATACTGTTAAGTATAGGTACTATATTGTATAGCAGATCTAAGGAGCACATTCATCTAACATAACTGAAACTTTATACTCATTGAACAACAATTCCCCATTCCCCTCCCCCAGTCCCTGATAAACAATGTTCTACTCTCTGCTTCTGAGTTTGACTGTTTTAGACTCCTCATATAAGTGTGATCATGGAACGTTTGTCTTTCTGTGACTGCCTATTTTATTTAGCATAATGTCATCTGGGTTCATATATATTTCTATAGATAGCAAGATTTCTTTAAGGTTAATATTTCATTGTCTGTATATTCCACATTTTCTTTATCCATTCATTCACTGATGGACATTTAGACTGTTTCCGTATCCTAACTATTGTGTACAACGCTTCCATGACTATGCAGTGCAGACATCTCCAGTGCTGACTTCAATTCTTTTGGCTATATACCCAGAAGTGAGACTGCTGAGTCATATGATACTTCTAAGCTTAATTTCTAGAGGAACCTCCATACTATTTTCCATAGTGGTTGCACTATTGCATTCCCACAAATAGTGTACAAGGGTTCCAATTTTTCCACATTCTTGTCAACACTTGATATCTTTTTTTAAAATATAATAGCCATACTAGGAGGTATGAAGTGATATTTCATTGTGGCTTTGATTTGCATTTCCCTGGTGATTAGTGATGTTGAGCACCTGCTTATATATTTGTTGGTTGTTTGTATTTCTTCTTTGGATGTCTATTCAAAGCCTACATCCACTTTTTAAAGTTAGTGATTTGTAAGTTTTTCTATTGAGTTGTAATAGTTTCTTATATATTTTGGACGTTAAGCCCTCATCAGCTATAGAGTTTACAGATATTTACTCCCATTCCGAAGATTGACTTCTCATTTTGCTGTTTCCTTTCCTGTGTAGAAGCTTTCTTTCTTTCTTTTTTTCCTTCTTCTGTCTCTCTTTTATCAGGAAAGGAAAACTTTCCCAAAGCTCTTCAGCAGTCTTGTCCACTGGCTACAACTGGTTTCCATGGACACCTCTAACTGCAAGGGAAATTGAGGGAAAGTATGGCCTTTCTCTTGTAGGAGTTGAAAAAAGGAGGAGGGGAGGAACACAGCCAAAACATGGCCAAAGGACATTGTGCACCACAGCTGCTGGCCTCTCTCTGGGTTAGCCAAGAAGAGAACTAGGATCTGAGTTAGGCATTGGTGGCTGCAGCTGCTGCTTCAGTAGGCTAGTCTCTCAATCTCCATCCCTTTTCTTGGACTCTGCTCCATCAGGAATCAATGACTTAAAATGTCTGCTTACATTCTACCTTACCCGCTAGATGCCCTCCTTGAGGGAAAGGGCTATGATTTACTTAACACCCAGAATCTGACTCATGGGAGGTTTTGTTTTTTTGTTTTTTTTTAAGGGAGGAAAGTACAAATTCATTGATTTTATATTCATTAATCAAATACATTAATTAATTGAGATCCCATTTACTAAGACTCATTATTACAAAAGCAAAATGTTATGTTTCTGAGTGCTAAAAGTGGAAAAAAGTAAGATAAAGACATAGTAAACAATAGAGGGGTATGCTTAACAATTTCAGAGGAATAATAATTTATGTAGTTATTTTAAGAAGAAATTCTTTCTGTCCTCTATATTTTTGCCTTCCTTGGCACCCAGGAAAGAAAGATTGTGCCAAGCCTTTTAGAACTGATTCACCTAAAAGTACTGTATATCATTTATGGTTTTCCAAAACAATGTCTTACTTGACGTAAACAATAAATGTGTGATGTAAGCAAGGGGAGTTTAGAGGCCTCGTATTTAATGTTATGGGACAAAACTAATGATACAAGGTCAAAAATCAACAATTTAGGATTGTTTTAAGACCCATTCTTTCCCCCAGTGTCACCAAAAGAATCCTGTAAATGCCGGTGCAGTTTCTACTTGCTATGCTCTTGCAAGAGGGAAGATCTTTTTGCTGGAAGAAGAGATAAATTGATCTAGATATTACAGTACTCAGAGGGTGGAAAGAGAGGATGAAAATGATGGAAAGCTTTATGAGTAGGGAGTGAAAGAGGAAGCTTTTTATTTTTTTCCCTGGAGACCAGAGCCAGAGTAACTATGTTAAAAAAAAAAAAAAGGTAGAGAGGAAAGAGAATTTGAATGTATTTCTGAGAACTACATATTTTCACCTCCTTTAATGTCTTCAGAGAGTCATGAATAATAAATAAAACTTCACCTTTAGTATTTTTAATTTGGGGATGTTGTTCCTTAAATCTGACACTTCTTTGAGACTGAGTCTCATGGGTCTCTGAGTTTATTCGGGTTACACATCCGTGATGAAACAAAGGCTCAGAGAGGTTAAAAGACTTGCAACAAATCAATTATATAGATAATAGAACTTAACTAATGTCTGAATTCCTATTTCATGCTTTATTCTTCCATTTTATTGTATAAAACAAAAATGTATACATTTGATTTTTGTTGTTGTTCTTCTTTGTGTGTGTGTTTCTTTTTTTTGAAAGGAGTATACTTTTGTCCCTTGCTTAATTCATGGAGATTTCAAGTTTTCAGCTTGCTTCCATCAGGCAAATATTTTGTACGATCAGGGGTTTTTCTTTCTTTATTTCCTTTTTATTTTCTTCATTGTTGGCACCTCATGTGAGGCTGTGAGTCCCTCTGAGCTGTGCATCTCAGAGTGATAACTGAATTTCTCAGGGTACAAGTTATTGGGAGGTCGAATTTGTGCTATTTGGTGGCACCACCTTGGTGGCCGACTTGGTTGGCATCTCTGTCTCTGGGCACCCCCTCCCTCTCCCAGGCTGAGTCACAGCCAAAGGCGTCACATCAAAGTCTGAGAGAATGAGGCTCCAACGATGATTCACTAATCAAAGGTTTAGAATTAAGATACATACTACTTATCGCCCGCCTGCACTATCTACGCCCGAGGTTCTGGGAGAGGTTAGCATGCTTGCTCACACCTTGTTAATTCTGACTGATTGAAGGGAGAGGTGTAGAAACATCTTCAGTGTGTGTTTGGGCTTTAGGTAAATCAAAGGTGTTTGTCCCTGTCTGTTGATTAGAGTAAGCAACTGGGTTTGGAAATAGCCAGGTGGTAGAGAGATTGTGGTAGAGAGATTTGGATGACTGGGTTTCTATTTCAGGAAAGGCATAGACCTGGGGCTGGGACTCAAACAGGCAATTTTTATTTTGGCAGGGGAGGTCATTACAGTCATTAATTCAGATCTTGAGGAACTGACTATGGGTAAGGATATAGGAACCGTATATTGGCTGCTTGCTCTCTCTACAGTATATTGTTTTGTTGTTGTTGTTGTTTATAAAAGTTGCAAAAGAAACAGGAATTTCCAAAGAAGCTGAGCATTTAAAGAGGTAGGGACAAAGAAAGAAAGGAAGGAGAAAAGTGCTGCCCTAAGAGGAGAGGTCATTTCAGAACACTTAGGGAAGACCTGGAGGAGGCTCTCACAATGGTCCAGCTGTGATCTGATGAGGACTGAAGTCAGGCAGTGGTGGGGAGGAGAAAGATGAGATGGGAAGAATAGAGAGAGGAAGGAAAAAAGGAAACATGAGGGCTGGAGCCTCTTCCATGGGCCTGGAAAATGCAGATTGGGGCTGCTGGCATCACTTATTATAATTTATTGTAGCTGTGTGGGTGTTCACCCAGGGGAGTGCACCAGCTCCATTCTCCCAGTTCCACATAATCTGGACTCCAATCTAATGGATGTCTGACGACAACAACAACAACCACAACATCATGGAAGCACCCACAGGAAGTAGGATCCCTGGAGCCTCACAGAGTTTGTCTCCTTCATGTGGGGGCATACATGGGGAATGGGATTGAAAATAACCAAGAATAAAAAAATAACCTTTACATTTACAGACTCTCCAAGTTAAATAGGACCATAGTCCGTTCCTGGTGGTAAAGCATTGTTATGTTTTGCTTTCTTTCTAACTGAAAGATGAGACTATAAAATGGAAAGGAGTGGTGAGAGAACTTTGGATATTCAGAAAAGTACAAATAGCTCTTCATGGATTAGATGAAGGTCTATGGGGGAGAGATGTGTCTCAGGGGCTGAGAAAGAGGCCAGGCAGTGGAGAACCTATAAATCATGACAAGGATGTGTATTTTACCTAGTAAGTTACAGGGATCCATGATGACTTTGAGTAGAAGTTACATGATCAGATTTGCATTTAAGAAAATCACTCTAACTGCAGTGTGGCAAGTGCAATAAGGGATGGCAGTTGAGGGTGGGCAAGAGGGATTCATCTCTATTCCATGTCTTTGAACTCTGAACTGTCCTAAAGTTCTAAGATTAGGCTTAAGTCTTTGTTGGACCTAAAATACAACCTCATTCTGACTTAGCTGGATCTCTTAGAGATGGGATTATAAGCCCTTCTAAGCTCCATGTCCATATATCTAAGGCTTGTAGGTGGAATAGTCTTAGAAATTCAGCCAGAAATGATTAAGAAAACAAGGGTTTCAGAAAAACATGTCTGGGATTTCATGGAAGAGCTCTGGCTTCTGGAAGAAATTGCAAAAGGGTAAAGCAACCTGTCACTGAGAAAATCCCAACATTCCCAGTTCCATCCTCTTGAATAGTTATCCTCATCTCACCCCAAAGCCAAAGCAACCTGGAGAAGGACGATCTCCCTCACGTTTGTACAGCTTCCCAGCTTTTACAATTTATTTTTGCAGGTGTGTTTCATTCCATCCTTGCAACTACTTTGTGAGTCTGGCCAACTAGATAAAATCTCAGTCTCAGTTTGCTTCTCTGTTCCCAAGTGGGAGTAATATGTGGCCCACTCATGCCAGATGGCTAATCATCTCAGTCAGAAACCACTCTCGACTCCTGGTCAAGCCTACCTCTCAGCATCATATCTGCAGCAACAAGGCTTGATAATTCATGCTATGTGTTTGCTTGCAAATGAGTCTTCGTGTGACAAAAGAGAAACAGAGTGCCTGGTATGTGGATTGAATTGTGTCCCCCTAAAAAACATGTTCAAGTCCCAAACCCTAGTACCTGTGAATGTGACATTATTTGGAAGTAGGAATTTGCAGGTAAAGCCAAGTTAAGATGATATCCTTATCATGGTCTCTGATCTAATATGACTTGTTTCCTTTTAAGAAGACATAGACACAGGAAGGGTGCCACATGACGACAGGTGCAGCTGTAAGCCAAGGAATGCCAACGATCAATGGCCACCACCAGAAGGCAAGAGAAGATTTTACACAGAGTCTTAGAGGGAGCATGGCCCTGCTGACACCTTAGTTTTAGACTTCTGGTCTCCAGAACTATAAGAGAATAAACTGTTGTTGTTTTAAGCCACCCAGTCCATAGTACTTTGTCATAGCAGTCCTAGGAAACGAAGGCAGTGCCCTTGATCCTAAGTACGTCACACTGTGTCTTTCAACAATCAAACCATTGTGCAGGCAAGTCTAATGAAGAAACTCCTCTGTTCACCAAAGACTTTGGTCAGAAGACCAGTGAATCTTGAGGAAGAGTTTGTACATCAAAATTTGCCCATAAAACCAACAAAAGGAGAAAAGATTATTTTATTTTGTGCATCACCCTTCAGGCTGGGTGTTGAGTTTTTCCAGATTGATATGCCAAGAGGCTCTAACAAAAGGGATAGTTAAATGACTTTAAACCATTTAGAATGTGCCCACATTGCTCTGGGTCTTAGGGATGGGGAGATGAGGAACACCATATCTAAATCCTTGACCTTCTGGAGACTTCATTCTAGTCAGGGAGAATGCTATGTTGTTGATTGATTAACTGAACTGGTTTCTGGCCATATTCTATTAAAAAAAAATTTATGTTAGGGTCAAAGTGGCCAGATATCACTTGCTCTACACATATGCTAATGGAAGAAAGATACTTTTTATCTAAGAGGGACAGGAATCCTGTCTTCTGGCATGGAAAGTAAAGGGGAGCTCTGGGAAGTCTGAAAAGCTGTAGATTTGACTCTTCAAGATCCCCCAGGAGCAGAGAGATTTTCAAAGATCCTACCTGGAGACCTGAAGATGATGTGGGGGTCTTGCTGAGCCTCTGTAAGGTCTGGTAAAGACACCATAATTAAAGCTCTTTTGGGATTTCATTCAATGAGCTTGAACCCTACACTTCAGACCATTAAGCAACGTCTTGTGCCTCCCTTAAATGGTTATTTAACTTAATTATGGGCTGGTTGACTTCAATATGATGAGTTTAGTGGGAAGAAAGGGCTTCCTTGGTGGCTCAGAGGTTAAAAAAAAAATTCCTCCTGCAATGCAAGAGACATGGGTAGACACAGGCTTGATCTCTGGGTCAGGAAGTTCCCCTGGAGGAGGAAATGGTAGCCCACTCTAGTATTCTTGCCTGGAAAATCCCATGGACAGAGGAGACTGGCAAGTTACAAAGAGTCAGATGTGACTTTGTGCAACACATAGCACAGTGAGAAGGAGAATAGAAAGGTTTTCTTCCCTCATTTCTCTCAGGGAAGTTGTGTGATCTAGTTTTCAAACTCGCTAGAGTGAAGGGAGGAAGGGGAAGAAGATAGTTGTTGAACAGAAGAAGTATAGCAGAAAGAGAGAGAATAAAGATAGGGAAAATTGCATTTAAGTTCTTCCCAGAGAAAGCGTGCATATATGAACAAAATGAATGTGACACAGACACGTGTTCCAAAGCAATTCTACCAGGGAGATGATTCTCAATGTTAGGGCAGAACTTTCCTCTATGGTTAACCTCCTAGTGACCCGAATTACACAAGATCCTCAAGACAAGGGGGACTTTGCTCCCTCAGGAAAAGACTTGATCTCATTCTGTGTCAAGACCCCGGAGTTTCTTTGACGTCAGAGCTGCTCGCCCCTCCTCCCAGTAGCCTTGGGCAGATGTCTGCCCCAGACCCCCCATCGGAAGTCCCATCCTTCAGAAAGACATTTTTACTGCTCTTGTTTTTCTGCAATGTATCCCTCTTCCAGATCTGAGGAAATCCAAATGCTGTGAATGACAAAGTTCACTTGTAGAAAAATGAAGTTGGCTTTGTCCTCCCAGGTGCAGGAGTGGGGGTGGTTGAGAGAGTGTGGGTGGAATAAAGAAGTAGGGAACAGTAGAGTCTTCAGCCAGTCTCATGGTCGACCAGAAGGTCGCTGTTGACCTCGTGCCCACGTAGCAAAGAGCAAGACCCTTGTCACAGATTCTCTTCATTGGCTAGTGTTGCTGCAGCCTTGCTGGACCCCCGTTTTCTCTGTGAGGCAGCTCAACCCAGTCTGTTTACTAAACTACAGAAATTCTGGGGAGAAGGAGATTCTATGGAGAAAGTGTCCTGGGAACTTAGAACTAAAGGGTTTGGAAATGTAAAAAATATAGGAAGTTCACATGGGGCAAAAAAGACTCCTGGTTTTCCTCCTCTAACAAAACTTATTCCTCCTCCAAAGCTTCTCTTTTTCTGTTCTGACACCAAGAGGTACGTCCCCAGGGAACTGAGGCTCTTAAACTATTGTTTCTTTCCTTAACACTGCCTGTTCACCAAATCCTTTGGATTCATCTCTGAAATGCATCTAGAACATGTGCTTTTACTTAGCAGTTAAAATCCTCAGTTTCCACACTTGAAAATAAGAACAATAATAGTACCTACTTCACAGTGTTGTGACAAAATGTGATAATGTAAGTAAAACCCTTTGCACAATAGTTAGCACACAGTAGCACTCAGTAAATGTGAGCTATACTATTACTTTTATTATTATCATCCCCATTGTCAGTCACCTCTCCCAATTCTCACTGCCTCAGGTCAGGATTCTTGCAATACATTCCTACTGAAGTCTCTGCCTGCAATCTCTCCTGCAAAATTAACCTTGAACACTCCCGACACATTATCATTCCTCAAACACAATTTTTGCCATAATATTTCTTTCCCCAAAAGTGTCCAATGATTGTTTGTTACTTCTGTTGCAAAATTCTTCAGAGTAGAATCCCAGAGTCTCCTTTCCTGATGCTATAATCCAATATAGAACATCAACTCTAGCCTGACTTGCGTGTCTCTAGCCTCACCTTAGAGCACAGGCTGCCTCTTCTCTCCCCCTACCCACCTTTTCTTAGCACTGAGTTGTGTCTTTCTCCAATCTAAATGCACTTTCCCCAGCCTAACTGCAGTCCCAGAACCTCAACGCTCTTTGCTTCCTAAGAATGATCAGTTGGAGCTATTACAGTAGAGACAGAACAGGATACTGCCCTGGTCAGAGCAATGAGATTTTATAAAAGTGGCAGGTGGAATCCTGAGAGGATGAGTGTGTAAGTGATCCCATTCTTTATTCTTAGATGTTGACCAGTTCATCCTGATTCAGTTTCACCTTTGTCTCCTTTCTCTGCATTAGTGAAATTTTAGACCTTGAAATTAAATCCACCAGATTTCAAATGGGGGGGGTGTGAAATAAAAAATTTTGTGGAGTTTTTCTTCTTATGAAGATTTCTTGATTTGATCAGAGGAGAAAATGGCCAAACATAGGAGAACACTATAAATCCATGAGAACGTTCCCAGCTCTAGTGAGGAAATATCTCAGTACACTCTACAGTCTGGGGTCAGCTATGAGAAAGGGAAATGTTGAAGCACAGGAGAGTCATTCCAATCTTCTTTTGTTGTCATGTAAAGACTTTGGTCATACATTAGTAAAGAATCCAGGAGTAAAGAAAGATTCTGTTTTTTACTCCATTATCAAGACATAATTATTGAAGAGTCACCTATGGTATACTTTATGCCACCAATAGCTTGAATTTCTCCCCTTTTCCCTTTATCCTGGTTTCTTCACTTGAAAAACTGAAAAAAAAAATAATATCTGGAGTGGCACCTTAATAATACATACCTAAAGTGAATAGATATTCACTGTGTGTAGCTAAGTGAGTGAGGGTGGACTTATATAAACACAGAATAGAATTATGGGTCTCTAGCAAAGCAATAGCATGTATCATAAACTATCACTTGGGGATACTTAACTTAAATCCAATAAACCATTTCCCATCCCTATCACTATCTCTGTAGGTTCTGAAACATAAAATAGCTTTGTACCTACCTAGGGTGAAGTAGATTCCAGCAATAGAGGCAGGAGATGGATGCATGATCCTTCTAGGTTCCTTTCACCATTGACAGTCATTGACTTTTTGATCCCAAAGGAATGATCTGTCTGCATCAGAACATTTTTACTGCCTGCTTCCTCTCTCTTCCCCCTTTCTCCACCCCCACCCATTTTTTTTTTTTATCCTTAAGGGATAGAGGCTTTGATAGAGGATAATAACTCAAGATGATGCAATGCATTTGTTTTGGCTTCCACTTGGGTCTGGGTCTGTTATTAGAGGGTGTGCTAAGCCTGGCCTTCCCATTGGCTCAGTCCCAGGTTCAGGACCCGCTCCACCAGAGCCATGACTCACCTCTGAGTTAAGAGGTTTTCTTGAAATCATGGGCTGTGCTTGGGTACCCAAGCCCTTGGGGTCATGGTGGCTCTCCAGGGCCCCCCTCCCCAGCACCTGAAGGAGTGTGTGTTCTCTGCTTCCACTTTTCTTTATGTCTATATATGATGTCTTCAGACTGCTGCATCTCTCTGTCTTCCTACTGATGTGCAAGTTTGTGTACATTTCTGTTCATGGGGAAAAAACTCAATTACATGACAGTGTTTTGATTAAATACCATACATATTTACTCTATGCAAACACTGTGCATTGGGGTAAAGGTGGAGTTTATGACCTGTCTAGAGATGTAGACACAAACACATAAAAATCTTTATAGCAAATTGCCTATTTTAGAGAAAAGAAAATATAAAGAAAAGCAAAAATAATAACAACTATAATTCCATTCCTAGAGACACATATTACTAATATTATGAGTATATTATTTCTATCCATAGACACATTTTCAGTTCAGTTAAGTCACTTAGCCATATCCAACTCTTTGTGACCCCATGGACTGCAGCACACCAGGCTTCCCTGTCCATCACCAACTCCTGGAGCTTGCTCAAACTCATGTCCATCGAGTCAGTGATGCCATCCAACCATCTCATCCTCTGTCGTCCCCTTCTCCTCTACCTTCAATCTTTCCCAGCATCAGGGTCTTTTCCAATGAGTCAGTTCTTAACATCAGGTGGCCAAAGTATTGGAGTTTCAGCTTCAGCATCAGTCCTTCCAATGAATATTCAGGACTGATTTCCTTTAGGATGTTCTGGTTGGATCTCCTTGCAGTCCAAGGGACTCTCAAGAGTCTTCTCCAACACCACAGTTCAAAAGCGTCAATTCTTCGGTGCTCAGTTTTCTTTATAGTCCAACTCTCATATTCATACATGACCACTGGGAAAACCATAACTTTGACTAGACTGACCTTTGTTGGTAAAGTAATGTCTCTGCTTTTTAATATGCTGCCTAGGTTGGTCATAGCTTTTCTTCCAAGTAGCACATTTTAACATAGCATAAATATAGGATCAAACACGTTTTGATAACCTGCTTTTTATTACTGCTTTCCTGTTTAACAATATGGGATAAGTAAATGTTAAGCATTTGTATTTCTAAGCTGAGATATACAAGTGCCTTGTTCTAGAACTATACTGTCCAACAATGTCAATAGCCATATGTGGCCTTCTAAATGTAAATTAATTAAATTTTAGTAAAATTTTAAAATGTAATTCTTCAGTCACACTAGCCATATTTCAAGTGTTCAATAGCCACATGTGGTTAGTGACTAAAGCACAGATATAAAACACTTTCATCACCATAGGAAATGTTATTGCACAGTGTTGTTCTGAAAGATACATTTCCACAAAACCCATCTTGAAGACAGAAGAGCATCTGTAAACCATATTTCCCCTTAATTTACAATGGCTGACAGAGAAGAAACTACTCAATCTAATCTTTAAATCAACATTTCATTATTTCATCTTCTTTTCCTTGATCACATCCATCCACCTGTTGATAATAAACCAGCCTATATCACCTATGTTTTAAGCATATGAAAAGAAGGTTGAAAAATCATACAAGAGACTACTGAGCTCTAGTTTGTAGAGTGCTGCTGTGGGGTCTCTATGTTTAAAGAAAAAAGAGTCTACCCAGAGTTCTTTATTTTTTGAAAACAGGAGGGAAATTCTTGGTGATTGATCAGGGTTAGAGCAAGAGAAAAGAAATGAATATGCTGCCTCTTCTCTACAATTTCCTACTGTGTCAGCTGCCATAATTTGGAAAGCAACCATGGTTTGTTGACCCCATGTGTGCTAAGTCGCTTCAGTCAATTCTGACTCTTTATGACCCTATGGACTGTAGCCAGACAGGCTTCTCTGTCCATGGGATTCTCCAGGCAAGAATACTGGAGTGAGTTTGCCATGCCCTCCTGCAGGGGATCTTCCCGACCCAGGGATAAAACCCATATCTCTTATGTCTCCTGTATTTGCAAGTGGATTCTTTACCACTAACACTACCCCAGTCAAGATTAAATCTTTGCTGATATGGGTGGTATGGCAGGATAAACATCTGGACCAGTAATCAGAAGGTCAGAATTTAATTCTTGCCTTTATGTTGACCCAATTTTCCCCTATCTCACTGCCACAAATACAGAATCTGTATATTTATAAAGTGCCCTCTTATGCTCACTCTTTCATTTGATACTCACCACAACCCTGTCAGTTGAACCCATACTTTGAGAGTATGTCTTAAATGGCAGAGAAGCAGTCATTCAGGTGGTCAACTGATTGTTTAGTCTACCCAATGCCCATGTCAAAACAAAGGGTCAGGAAGATTTTTCAACACCCTCCTTCATATTCCTTAACTGAATCAACCAGTGGTTTGGTGGAATTGAATGAACCAACTTTTGGGTCTTCAATGTAAATGCAAAAACCACCTGATGCCAGCTGTGCATACACAAATAAGACATAGTTGTGAAGCTGTTGCCAGGTGGTAGAGACAACAGCCACATGTGTGGGGTGCAAAACTGGCTGAGAATTAGAACCAGAAGCTTCCCTGGATGTCCTTGGGTCATGCCCCACTCCAAATCTCTGGTGTCCTTATCTGGATAGAGAAGAAAGGTGGTCTAAATTTATTGCGTTCACACTTTGCACCTTGGACCTTTCCTCAGAGGCTGCTGAAAGAGGAGAGTACTAAGACTGCCCCTTCTGTTTCCCCAGAACAGCTCCATTTTTATTTGCCTTTCATTTGGGCTTTTGTAAGAATTTCACTGAACAAGAGTTCCTTGTCTTAAAAACATTTTGAAAACAACACTTTAGATCATTTTTGAGGCTTCTTTCAGCTATAGTAGGGCTTCCAAGGTGGCACAGTGGTAAAGAACCCACCTACCAATGCAGGAGATGCAAGAGACAAGGGTTTGATCTCTGGGTCAGGAAGACCCCTTAGAAGAGGAAATGGCAATCAACTCCAGTATTCTTGCATGGAAAATTCCATGGACAGAGGAGCCTGGCAGGCTACAGTCCATAGTGTCGCAAAGAGTTGAACATGATTGAGCACACACACACACATCAGCTTTAGTAATTTATGATCCAATATATTAAAATGCTGTAACAGTTGATGCAGTGGAGAATTTTTAAGGTGTTTTAAGAATTTTTAACTCTTTTACAGTGCGTTTATATCGTGGAATTATGTGTTACTGGGAAGAGGGCAGGGAGTTAAGTTCTAAGGACAAAGTTCAGGCAAAAACTGAATTTAATTAGAATTAGCCTTGAATTTCTTTAAATCACTCTTTATGGTAATACCTTTATTAAGACACAGGTCACACACTATACAACTCACCATTTAAAGGGTACAATTCAATGGCTTTTAGTATATTCACAGTGTCATGGAATAACCATAACAATCAATTTTAGAATATTTTCATCTCAAAAGGAAGCCCTATAATCATTAGCAGTCACCCTTCAATTTCCCTAACCACATCCCAGCCTTAGGCTACCACTAGTCCATTTTCTATCTCTATAAATTGACTTATTCTGGACATTTTATATAAATAGAATCACACAATATGTGGTCTATTGTGAATGGCTTCTTTTACTTAGCACATCTTCAAGTTTCATCTCTGTTATGCCATGTATCAGAACTTTATTTCTTTTTATAGTTGAATAATATCCCATTGTGCGAATATACTACATTTTGTATATCTACCTATCAGTTGATGGACTCCTTAAATCATTCTTAAATCTCCAGAATTTGGGCCCATGGATGTTCAAAAGCCAAAAATTAAATAAATTTGTTTTCCTTTGTGTTTAGAGAGCCATTTAAGCTAACCTATTTATTTTATTTTTTATTGTCCAACACTTAGAGTTGAATTGGGACATACCCACTTTCACTGTGTGGATCACAATAAACTGTGGAAAATTCTGAAAGAGATGGGAATACCAGACCACCTGACCTGCCTCTTGAGAAACCTACATGCAGGTCAGGAAGCAACAGTTAGAACTGGACATGGAAGAACAGACTGGTTCCAAATAGGAAAAGGAGTACGTCAAGGCTGTATATTGTCACCCTGCTTATTTAACGTATATGCAGAGTACATCATGAGAAACACTGGGCTGGAAGAAACACAAGCTGGAATCAAGATTGCCAGGAGAAATCTCAATAACCTCAGATATGCAGACGACACCACCCTTATGGCAGAAAGTGAAGAGGAACTAAAAAGCCTCTTGATGAAAGTGAAAGAGGAGAATGAAAAAGTTGGCTCAAAGCTCAACATTCAGAAAATGGAGATCATGGCATCCGGTCACATCACTTCATGGGAAATAGATGGGGAAACAGTGGAAACAGTGTCAGACTTTATTTTTTTTGGCTCCAAAATCATTGCAGATAATGATTGCAGCCATGAAATTAAAAGACGCTTACTCCTTGGAAGGAAAGTTATGACCAACCTAGATAGCATATTAAAAAGTAGAGACATTACTTTGCCAACAAAGGTCCATCTAGTCAAGGCTATGGTTTTTCCAGTGGTCATGTATGGATGTGAGAGTTGGACTGTGAAAAAAGCTGAGCACCAAAGAATTGATGCTTTTGAACTGTAGTGTTGGAGAAGACTCTTGAGAGTCCCTTGGACTGCAAGGAGATCCAACCAGTCCATTCTAAAGGAGATCAGCCCTGGGATTTCTTTGGAAGGAATGATGCTAAAGCTGAAACTCCAGTACTTTGGCCACCTCATGCGAAGAGCTGACTCATTGGAAAAGACTCTGATGCTGGGAGGGATTGGGGGCAGAAGGAGAAGGGGATGACAGAGGATGAGGTGGCTGGATGGCATCACCGACTCGATGGACATGAGTTTGAGTGAACTCTGGGAGTTGGTGATGGACAGGGAGGCCTGGTGTGCCGCGATTCATGGGGTTGCAAAGAGTCGGACACGACTGAGTGACTGAAATGAACTGAACTGAATTAAGTATGTGAGTGTGTGTTCATAAGAATGAACCCCATTCTATCAATGCTAGCCAAATTCCTATGTGCATCAAAATCACCTGAAGAATCCATTAAAACATTGATTCTTAGCCCCACCCCCAGATATTCTGATTCAGGTGCAGAAATAGGGCCTGAGGATCAACATTTCTGTCAAGTGATGTTGCTGCTGCCTGTCTAAGGGCTACACTGTGGTAACACTGCAATATGGCACTTTTATAATCAGAAAAATAATATACAGGCTTACCTCAGAGATATTGCTGATTCAGTTCCAGACCACTGCAATAAAGCAAATACTGCAGTAAAGTGAGTCACATGAATTTTTTCGGTTTCCCAGATCATATAAAAGTTATATTTAAACTATACTGTAGTCTATTAAGTATGCAGTAGCATTATGTCTAAAAGAGAGTTATGGGTATCTTTAATTAAAAATACTTTATGGTAAAACATGCTAACCATCTTCTGAGCCTTCAATGAGTCACAGTCTTTTTGTTGGTGGTGAGTCTTGCCTGAATGTTGATGGCTGCTAACTGATCAGAGTGGTGGTTGCTGAAGGTTGGGGTAGCTATGGCAATTACTTAAAGTAAGACAATGAAATTTGCCACATCCTTTGACTCTTCCTTTCATGAAAGTTCTCTCTGTAGCAGGCAATGCTGTTTGATAGAATTTTGCCCACAGTAGAACTTCTTTTAAAATTAAAGTCACTCTTTTCAAACCCTTCTGTTGCTTTGTCAACTAAGTTTATGTGACATTCGAAATCCTTTGTTGTCATTTGAATAAACACCACAGTATCTTCAGTTCAGTTCAGTTTAGTAGCTCAGTCGTGTCTGACTCTTTGTGACCCTGTGAACCGTAGCTCACCAGGCCTCCCTGTCCATCATCAACACCCAGAGTTTACCCAGACCAACGTCCATTGAGTCGGTGATGCCATCTAACCATCTCATCCTCTGTCGTCCCTTTCTCCTCCTGCCTACAATGTTTCCCAACATCAGGGTCTTTTCAAATGAGTCAGCTCTTCGCATCAGGTGGCCAAATACTGGAGTTTCAGCTTCAAAATCAGTCCTTCCAATGAACACCCAGGACTGATCTCCTTTAGGATGGACTGGTTGGATCTCCTTGCAGTCCAAGGGACTTCTCCAACACCACAGTTCAAAAGCACCAATTCTTCTGCACCCAGCCCTCTTTATAGTCCAACTCTTACATCCATACATGACCACTGGAAAAACCATAGCCTTGACTAGATGAACCTTTGTTGGCAAAGTAATGTCTCGGCTTTTTAATATGCTATCTAGGTTGGTCATAACTTTCCTTCCAAGGAGTAAGCATCTTTTAATTTCACGGCGGCAATCACCATCTGCAGTGATTTTGGAGCCCCCAAAAATAAAGTCGACCACTGTTTCTGCTGTTTCCCCATCTATTTCCCATGAAGTGATGGGACCAGATGCCATGATCTTCATTTTCTGAATGTTGAGCTTTAAGCCAACTTTTTCACAGTATTTTACCAGGAGTAAATTCTCTCTCAAGAAACCACTTTCTTTGCTCATCCATAGGAAGCAGCTCCTCATCCATGAAAATTTTATCATGAGATTGAAGCAATTCAATCACATCTTTCAAGATCCACTTCAAATTTTAGTTCTCTTGCTATTTCCACCATGTCTGCAGTTACTGATATTTTGAAACCCTCAAAGCTGTTCATGAAGGGTTGCTATCAACATCCAAACTCTTGTTAATATTGATGTTTTAACCTCTTCCCACAAATTATGAATGTCCTTAGTGGCATCTAGGATAGTGAATCCTATCTGAAATGAGGTGAAAGTCACTCAGTGTCTGACTCTTCATGACCCTAGACTATACAATCCATGGAATTCTCCAGGCCAGAATACTGGAGTGGATAGCCGTTCCCTTCTCCAAGGGATCTTCCCAACCCAGGGATTGAACCCAGGTATCCTGCATTGCAGGTGGATTCTTTACCACCTGAGCCACCAGGGAAGGCCAGAACTACCAGGGAAGCCCTGTCTAGAAGATTTCAATTTACTCTGCCCAGATACATCAGGGGAACCACTATATATAGCAGCTATAACCTTATAAAATATGTTTGTTAATAATAAGACTTGAAGGTCAAAATTACTCCTTGATATATGAGCTACAGAATGGGTGTTATATGAGTAAGCATGAAAACAGCATGAATCTCATTGTCCATCTCCATCAAAGCTCTTGGGTGACTAGGTGTATTGTTTGTGAACAGTAATATTCTAAAAGAAATCCTTTTTTTTTTTTTTTTTCTGAGCAGTAGATTTCAGCAGTGGACTTAGTATATTCAGTAAACCATGTTGTAAACAGATATGCTATCTATCATCCAGGCTTTGTTGTTCCACTTGCAGAGCATAGGCCGAGTAGATTTAGCTTTATTCTGAAGGGCCCAAGGATTTTCAGAATGGTAAAAGAGTACTTTTCAACTTCAAGCTACCAGCTGCTTTAGCCCCTAACAAGAGAGTCTGTCTGTCTTTTGAAACTTCTGAGCCAGGCATTGACTTTCCCTCTCTACTTATGAAAGCTGTAGATGGCATCTATTTTCAATGGAAGGTTGTTTCCCCTACATTGAAAATTTGTTGTTCATTGTAGCCACTTTCATTAACTAGCTTAAGCTAGCTCTTCTGGATGAGTTGCTACGGCTTCTACATCAGCACTTGCTGCTTCACCTTGCACTTCTGTGTTATGAAGATGATTTCTTAAACCACATGAACCGACATCTGCTAGCTTCAAACCTTTCTTCCACAGCCTCCTCACTACTCTCAACCTTCCTAGAATGGAAGAGTTACGACCTTGCTCTAGATCAGGCTTTGGCCTAAGGGAATATTGTGGCTGCTCTGATCTTCTATCCAGATAACTAAAACTTTCTCCACATCAGCAATAAGGCTGGTTCACTTTTTTACCATCTGTGTGTTCACTGGAGTATCACTTTTAATTTCCTTCAAGAATTTTTCTGCTCCATTCACAACCTGGCTTACTGGCACACGTGGCCTAGCTTTTGTCTTATCTCAACTTAGTCATTTCTGGCTTTTGATTTAAAGTGAGCGAGGTGAGACTCTTCCTTTTACTTGAACACTTAGAGGCCATTGCAAGGTTATTCACTGGCCTAATTTCAATATGTTGTGTCTCAGGGAATAGACGTCTGATGAGAGGGTGAAAGATGAGGGGATCAGTCAGTTGGAGCAGTCAGGACACACACAAGATTTACCAAGTTCATTGTCTTATGTGGGTGCAATTTGTGAAACCCCAAAGTGATTATAATAGTAATACCAAAGGTCACTGATCACAGTTCACCATAACAAATAAATAATAATGAAAATTTGAAATATTGAGAGAATTACCAAACTATGACACAGAGACCTGAAGTGACCAAATGCTGTGGAAATATGTCTTGTAAGACTTGTTCAATACAGGGCTGCCACAAAACTTTAACTCATAAAAAGTATAATTATCCGGGAAGCAAATACAGTGAAGCACAGTGAAACAAGTTGTGTCTGTAGGTGAGTGTTGCCCACACTGTACCAGATTACTCTCATACCCTAAAGGATGAACACACAGAAGAAACTTCTGCAATCTATGATAACCACAGAAACCCTGTTTGGGGCATGCTACTAGATGCCATTTCTGTCCTTTATCGAGCCCTTCTTTGCATGAAATGTTCCCTTGGTATCTCTAATTTTCTTGAGGAGATCTTTAGTCTTTCCCATTCTGTTGTTTTCCTTTATTTCTTTGCATTGATCACTGAGGAAGACTTTCTTATCTCTCCTTGCTATTCTTTGGAACTCTACATTCAGATGCTTGTATCTTTCCTTTTCTCCTTTGCTTTTCGTTTCTCTTCTTTTCACAGCTATTTGTAAAGCCTCCCCAGACAGCCATTTTGCTTTTCTGCATTTCTTTTCCATGGGGATGGTCTTGATCCCTGTCCCCTGTAAAATGTCACGAACCTCTGTCCATAGTTCATCAGGCACTCTATCTATCATATCTAGTCCCTTAAATCTATTTCTCACTTCCACTGTATAATCGTAAGACCTGAATGGTCTAGTGGTTTTCCCTACTTTCTTCAATTTCAGTCTGAATTTGGCAATAAGGAGTTCATGATCTGAGCCACAGTCAGCTCCTGGTCTTGGTTTTGCTGACTGTATAGAGCTTCTCCATCTTTGACTGCAAAGAATATAATCAATCTGATTTCAGTGTTGACCATTTGGAGATGTCCATGTGTAGAGTCTTCTCTTGTGTTGTTGGAAGAGGGTGTTTGCTATGGACCTAACAGAAGCAGAAGATATTAAGAAGAGGTGGCAAGAATACACAGAAGAACTGTGCAAAAAAGATCTTCATGACCAAGATAATCACGATGGTGTGATCACTCACCTAGAGCCAGACATCCTGGAATGTGAAGTCAAGTGGGCCTTAGAAAGCATCACTACGAACAAAGCTAGTGGAGGTGATGGAATTCCAGTTGAGCTATTTCAAATCCTGAAAGATGATACTGTGAAAGTACTATACTCAATATGCCAGCAGATTTGGAAAACTCATCAGTAGCCACAGGAAAAGGTCAGTTTTCATTCCGATCCCAAAGAAAGGCAATGCCAAAGAATGCTCAAACTACCACACAATTGCACTCATCTCACACTCTAGTAAAGTAAAGTAAAGTAAATTCTCCAAGCCAGGCTTCAGCAATACATGAACCATGAACTTCCAGATGTTCAAGCTGGTTTTAGAAAAGGCAGAGGAACCAGAGATCAAATTGCCAACCTCTGCTGGATCATCGAAAAAGCAAGAGAGTTCCAGAAAAACATCTATTTCTCCTTTATTGACTATGCCAAAGCCTTCAACTGTGTGGATCACAATAAACTGTGGAAAATTCTGAAAGAGATGGGTATACCAGCCACCTGACCTGCCTCTTGAGAAACCTATATGCAGATCAGGAAGCAACAGTTAGAACTGGACATGGAACAACAGACTGGTTCCAAATAGGAAAAGGAGTACATCAAGGCTGTATATTGTCACCCTGCTTATTTAACTTCTATGCAGAGTACATCATGAGAAACACTGGGCTGGAAGAAGCACAAGCTGGAATCAAGATTGCTGGGAGAAATCTCAATAACCTCAGATATGCAGATGATACCACCCTTATGGCAGAAAGTGAAGAGGAACTAAAAAGCCTCTTGATGAAAGTGAGAGAGGAGAGTGAAAAAATTGGCTTAAAGCTCAACATTCAGAAAACGGAGATCATGGTATCTGGTC
The DNA here is from genome assembly GCF_029407905.1 of Bubalus kerabau. Taxonomy (NCBI): domain Eukaryota; kingdom Metazoa; phylum Chordata; class Mammalia; order Artiodactyla; family Bovidae; genus Bubalus; species Bubalus kerabau. The sequence goes on from NC_073626.1 coordinate 159,258,340, forward strand.
CCATCACTTCATGGCAAATAGATGGGGAAACAGTGTCAGACTTTATTTTTTGGGGCTCCAAAATCACTGCAGATGGTGATTGCAGCCATGAAATTCAAAGATGCTTGGAAGGAAAGTTATGACCAACCTACACAGCATATTAAAAAGCAGAGACATTACTTTGCCAACAAAGGTCCATCTAGTCAAGGCTATGGTTTTTCCAGTGGTCATGTATGGATGTGAAAGTTGGACTGTAAAGAAAGCTGAGCACCAAAGAATTGATGCTTTTGAACTGTGGTTTTGGAGAAGACTCTTGAGAGTCCCTTGGACTTCAAGGAGAGCCAAACAGTCCATTCTAAAGGAGATCAGCCCTGGGTGTTCTTTGGAAGGACTGATGCTAAAGCTGAAACTCCAATACTTTGGCCACCTGATGTGAAGAGCTGATTCATTGGAAAAGCTCTGATGCTGGGAGGGATTGGAGGCAGGAGGTGAAGGGGATGACAGAGGATGAGATGGCTGGATGGCATCATCGACTCAATGGACATGAGTTTGAGTGAACTCTGGGAGTTGGTAATGGACAGGGAGGCCTGGCATGCTGAAATTCATGGGGTTGCAAAGAGTCAGACATGACTGAGTGACTGAACTGAACTGAACTAGATGCCAGGCACTGTGCTAAGGGCTTTACCAGCAACTTTCCAGGATATCCTCACTGTCCATCTATAAGGAAGTACTATTAATATTCCTATTGCAGATGGAGAAACTAAAGTAACAGGCTTAAGGTAACTCAAGAGTTATTCCTGGCAGAACGGGATTCTAAGCCCAGCAGTTGGACTCCTACATTAAAAGTGTAAAGTCAGTTCCAAAGAGTTAATACTTAACCATAGAACTTGTGTTCACTTTGGGAGACTTCAACTGAGGACCTACCATATGCTCTGTGTTGATATTTCTGCTAGAAGGGAGCTAATATAGAAAATAATTTCAGTGAAACTATCCTTTTTGATCACATATTTTTATATACTATCCATTTATGGGCATTTCGTCTGATATTTGCAAGTCCATAACAAATGCCTTGATGGCAAGGATGCAACCACTTGCCTTATCCACTTTTTCCTGCCCACCATTATATACAGCAAAGTTTTTATTTCATTTATTCATTTTTTTAAATCAACTTTACTATTTAGTGGTTTTAGGCTTATAGCAAAATTGAGTGGAACATATAGAGAGTTCCCCCGTATTCCCTCCCCCCTCCCCCCACCCCATCAACATCCCTCACCAGAATGGAAGGTTTATTACAGTCGATGACCTCTATACTGACACATCATTATCAACCAAATCCATACTTTATGTTACATGTTAGTGTTATGTATTCTGCAAATTTGGACAAACGCATAATGACACGCCTCCACCATTACAGTATCATGCAGAATGGCTTCATTGCTCTAAAAATCCTGTGCCTCTAACTCTTCATTCCTCTCTACTCTCTTCCCCACTGGCAACCACTGTCTCCATAGTTTTGCTTTTTCCATAGGGTCATACAGTTGAAATTATGTATGAATAGATACAAAAGAAAGTATGTATTCTTTTCAGATTGACTTCTTTCACTTAGTAATATGTATTTATGGTTCCTCCATGTCTTTTCATGGCTTGATAGCACATTTGTTTTTACCACTGAATAATATTCCATAATCTGAATGTTCTGCAGTTTACCCATTTACCTACTGAAGGACATCCTGGCTCTGCCCAGTTTGGGAAATCATAAATGTCTTCTATAACAATCCATGTGCAAATTTTTGTGTGGGTATAAGTTTTTATCTTCTTTGGGTAAATACCAAGAAGCATGGTTGCTGGATTGTATGAAAGTGAAAGTGAAGTAGCTCAGTCATGTCTGACTCTTTGCGACCCCATGGACTGTAGCCTACCAGGCTCCTCCATCCATGGGGTTTTCCAGGCAAGAATACTGGAGTGGGGTGCCATTTCTTAGTAAGAATATATATAGTTTTGTAAGAAACTGCCAAACTGTCTTCAAAAGTTGCTATACCGTTTTGTGTTTTTACCAGCAATAAATGAGAGTTCCTGTTACTTCACATCTTCACCAGCATTTGGCATTGTCTGGGTTCAGGATTTTGGCCACCTCATGCAAAGAGTTGACTCATTGGAAAAGACTCTGATGCTGGAAGGGATTGGGGGCAGGAGGAGAAGGGAACAACAGAGGATGAGATGGCTGGATGGCATCACTGACTCGATGGGCGTGAGTCTGGGTGAACTCCGGGAGTTGGTGATGGACAGGGAGGCCTGGCGTACTGCGATTCATGGGGTCGCAAATAGTCGGACACGACTGAGTGATTGAACTGAACTGAACTGAATGAATGTGTGGTGGCATCTCTTTTTCAAAATTTGTTATTCCCTGATGACATACTCTGTTGAAAACCTTTTTATATGCTTACTTTACATCTACATATCTTCTTTGGTTAGTTGTTAGTTCAGGTTTTGCCCCTTTTTAATCTGGTTGCTCATTTTATCATTGTTGAGATTTTAAGAGTTCTTTGAATATTTTGGATTAAAGTCCTTTATCAGATATTTTTCAAACAGTGCATTTTAATTGAGGACTGCAAACTCCAGGGTGTACAGGGGACAGGCAGACCATGGAAAAAAATGAAGCCAGCTGCATGCAATTCAGAAAGAAGTAGAAATCAGGCCACAGCGAGCCGAGGAGTGCATGCTGAAAGAGACATTTGCTTTTGTGAAGAGCAGACCATGCTCTACCTCATCTTCTGGTTTTTCGAAAGAAACCAGAAATCCAGAATTTGATGTGCATCCTTCCAATTGCTAATTGTTGAAACAAAGTAAATTTGATTTAAATATTTGTATAAAGCATTTTAGGTGAGAGACACTGGAAAGGCACACACACACACACACACACACACGCACAACTAGTTTAGGGCTTGCTAAGAAACAGGTTGGAGGGATTTGGGGACTTACAATAGAAGTAGAAAACTGGTGGCTTATAGGCTGAGCTGAACAGCTATTGAGATGATGGTTAACCCCTAGGGGTTAACCTGTTTTTCTAGCAAGGCCTGAACTAGTTTTTGGTTTTTTTTTTTCTGCCTTTCCAGAGTCTCTCACCTAATCCTTTATACAAATATTTTTTTTTGCATCTAAATCTTCAATTCCTTTCTTTTCCCTTACACATCTCTATCTCTGCCTCCAGACAGTTTTTAAGAATAATGACTTTTTTTGTCTTAACAGATGAACATTTCAAGTTAGATGTCCCTCTTCCTAACCCCTCTGCTTTTTGTATTTTTGTCTTTGTGTTCTCTTATTGAATGACCAAAATTATGTTCTGGGAAAAAAATCTAGTAAATAAGCTCAGAGACTGGCCATAAATATCTAATGCTTATCACTGTATTAAGTCAATAGATTAATTTTATAGACTGATGATGACTAACTCTGCTGTAGGAGAAATTTTGGCTCCTAATTTTTCTCAAGACCTTTAGTCAAAGTTCAGGAAAATGGGATTAGCTAAGGGAATGGTTTTCAGGAACTCATTTAAAACACATTCTTGACTCTTAGCACCTGCTCTCACTTGCACTGCATAAAGAAATCCTGCACAGGGATATAAAAGTATAGTTTTATCCCCACCATCATGATTATTAAAGACTGATATTTACTAAATGCATCTATGTAGCAGGTATTATACTAAGGTGTTAATATTTTATTCTCATTTATCAAAATAATGGCATCTTTATCCAATTATCAGTCCCATTTATAACAACTATACCTCTGTTTTCAGTTTTGATGCTCACAGAGGCATAGGAAAATTAAAGTTTAAAAGACTTTGAGAGTTTACATCATCCATCTCCTAACTTCAAGGTCAGATGAAACTACTCCTTTCAGAACTATAAGGAAAGAAAAAGAAATCTATCTAACCTATTTAAAAATAACTAAAAAAATTTAAAAACCTATTTGAAAATAAGTTAAAGTATTTTAATGACTCCTCCACCTCTTTCAGTTACTCATTTTGGTATATAATAATTATTACTATAAATTCTTCTATTTGATATACAGCCCACAAATGGTGGTACTTCATTTGGAATTTTATCTAGAGGTTCATCTAGAATTTTTCTTTTTCCAACTGAGATTTTAAACTAGGTTATTTACTTGTGCTGAGACCCTCCTTTTATAGTACACAGACCTCTCTCTGAAACCCCCATAGTATCATTTGAATTGAGAAATAGTATGTGTCTGCATATGTGTGTGTGTTTAATTCAGAGATCAATAAACACAAAAGAAAAATAAAGTATCTGCCTAATGTCTCTTTAAGCCGGTAGTGTCATTCAGGGCTGGGTTCGGAACCTTGGCACTTAGTTGCCATCATCACATATTGTACATCAACCATGAACTAAGTAGTTGGGATAAACAATGCCAGGGGCTTTTTTCTGTGGACTGGATAGAAAACTTGGTATGTCAAGCCCTAAAACTTCCTGTCTTTATATAGTCTTTGATTAAATTACCTGTCTTATATCCTCCTCTTTGTGATGGGTTTTTAACTGTTCCCAGACATGATCAGCAGTCATAAAATATAAAATGCTATTCATGTACTGATTAGTAATTTATTTATCATTGTATTCATCTAGGAAACTGTATTTAGATCATAAACTATTTTCTCCTCACTTTATAGATGCATAAAACAAAGCTAATGATAGCGGCATGCCCTTGTTTAAGTTTCCATGCCCAGAAAATGAGGGAAAAGAGTATATGTGTGTTTGTGTGCATTTGTGTGTGAGCAGTAGGACCATCAGGTGTGTATGGGGTTGGGTTGATTTACAACCTCTGATTTTTTTTCTCTCCTACACCATCTCCTTTGATGACCATCTGTCTCTACTCATCATGCAAATGGTTTTGGTTAGTGATATCAAGGACCCCTGAAACAGTCTGTTCAGTAACATGTACACTGTGGTAAAGAGAAGTGATTACTGAAAACCTGGAACTGTCTCTCTGGGTTCTCAAGAAAAGACCAAAGACTGTGGATTCCATAGAGCAGTGATATAAAAAGAGATCTGAGAATCCTGAAACAAAGAGAAAATGCTCAGAGAAAGAGAAAAGGACAGCTTGGGAAAGACACACCATCCCAGTAGCCTACAAACCCAAACCAAGAGCTGATGTTTCCCGCTGGTTCAGGTCTACTACCAGATCTCAGGGAACTCAGGCAGGGGACCCAGTCTTGCATAGGGAGAACCACAGAGTGGAGCCCCGAGGGCATCGTGGACTCTTCCTGCAGCCAGCATGTAGATCCTAAGCCAGAGAGACACTGATTAGGTAGGGTCAAGCTTAAGAGAGAGCCTTATCTTCTGAAAAGTGGATGCAGGGGCAGACTTACCCTCTGTCTGAATGAAGTTGTGTGTCTGCATGGGGTTGCAGAGTTATTTTCATTCCACTTTTTCTTCTCTTGACTACCCAACACTGGGTTTCTGACATTTTCCCCCCTCAAGCTTGCTTTTAGAAATTTCGTTCTGTATTCGCTAACCTGACTTACTTTCAGCCCGAAATTTAAAAGTAAAATGTCCTCCTTCCCTTGATTTTTTAAATTCAGATTCTTTACTACAAAGACATAATAGACAGATATTGTCAAACTCTATCTGTTGAGTCAACACTACTGTACTCCCTGGACACAAGTTGTTCTCTATTTTCAAGTCCCCAGAAACTAAAAGACGTCACTGAACCCCTGATCCTCCTCTCCAGAAATCCCTGCACAACTTATTTGTTAAGAGAGTGGTGACTTTCTTGATGAAGGTGAAAGTGGAGAGTGAAAAAGTTGGCTTAAAGCTCAACATTCAGAAAACTAAGATCATGGCATCCGGTCCCATCACTTCATGGGAAATAGATGGGGAAACAGTGGAAACAGTGTCAGACTTTATTTTGGGGGGCTCCAAAATCACTGCAGATGGTGACTGCAGCCATGAAATTAAAAGACCCTTACTCCTTGGAAGGAAAGTTATGACCAACCTAGATAGCATATTCAAAAGCAGAGACATTATTTTGCCAACAAAGGTTCGTCTAGTCAAGGCTATGGTTTTTCCTGTGGTCATGTATGGATGTGAGAGTTGGACTGTGAAGAAGGCTGAGCGCAGAAGAATTGATGCTTTTGAACTGTGGTGTTGGAGAAGACTCTTAAGAGTCCCTTGGACTGCAAGGAGATCCAAACAGTCCATTCTAAAGGAGATCAGCCCTGGGATTTCTTTGGAAGGAATGATGCTAAAGCTGAAACTCCAGTACTTTGGCCACCTCATGTGAAGAGTTGACTCATTGGAAAAGACTCTGATGCTGGGAGGGATTGGGGGCAAGAGGAGAAGGGGACGACAGAAGATGAGATGGCTGGATGGCATCACTGACTCGATGGACATGAGTCTGAGTGAACTCTGGGAGTTGGTGATGGACAGGGAGGCCTGGCATGCTGCGATTCATGGGGTGGCAAAGAGTCGGACACGACTGAGCGACTGATCTGATCTGATCTTATCTGACTGTCTTTATTTTTATTTAACAGACACTTCTATATGCCAGGAGCTGTTTTGTAATACTGTACAAATATTGGCTCTTTATTAATTCTCACAGCAACCTAATGAAGCTGGTTCTATGATTATTCCATTTCACAGATGAAGAATCTGAGTCATGGAGAGGTGACCTGACTTGCCTCAGCTGTGCAGTGAAACTGGACTTCCAGCCCAGGTATTCTGACTCCAAGTCTTTCACTCTTAACCATCACTTCATGCTGAATTTCAGTCCTCCTGATATTCACCACCTGTACTTAAAAAAAAAAATCATTTGGTACTAACTTCTCTTACTTATGTGGGAGTAAGATTATACAATGGGATCCCCTTATTTGTTCAAGTTAAGCCTCCAGTGTTTACTTACCACTTCGTTCTACTTGTATTGAAAATACCTTCACTATGTTTTTAGCTCAAGCCTTTATGTTTAGTCACAGGACTGCTAGGGGCTCTGAGGACCCTGCACAACTGTTTTACAAGGCTTAACGATGGATATGACCAAACCTGGAACCTTTTTCTGGGCCAAAACCACACAAGGAAAGAAGAGAAACAACTCAATAGGCAAGGGTGCTCAGTTAAGCCACATAGTTTAGATTCTTAGAATCTGGTATCATCTGCGCCACCCATGATGAGTCACTTCTACAGTCCCTGCCTTCTTATGGGCTGGAGCTTGGTCTTGACAGTGAGGAATTTCTGCAGGAATGGATGTCACCAGCTCCTTATACAGTCACAAAATCACCTCTATTGGACTCAGAGCCATGGAGCACCCACACTGCCTTCCTTCTTGCCTGTGAAGCTCCCATGGCCTCCCCAACATCCAAAGTAAGAGAGGGGGTGGAGAGGGGAGGTCAGAGAAGGCAAAGGAAGAAGAGAAAAGGAGAGAAGGAAAGGCAATCCTTTCATTAAGTCCCCAAATAGACCGTCAACCTCTGGACTGCTCTTTCTGACTCCCTTCCAATACGTATTTCATATTTTGTACTGTAAAGCTCCCATCTAACCTCAGAATTCTGCTGCTTAAGATGCTCCATGACTTCTGATTGCCTCAAGTTTAAGCCTAAACTCCCAAGCATGGGGGACAAAGTTCTTGATAATCCGGTCCCTGCTTGTTCCTTCTATTTTGCCTCTCAACTCTTTCCATATTCCTATATTCTCTTTCTCCTCGCTTCATCTCCCTTCTCTTCCTCTTTCCTCCTTCCTTCTCTCCTCCTGTCTCTGTTTGTCTTTCTACCCCAGCCTACCTCCCCTCTGCCCCTCTTCCCCTTACCCTCCATCCATGTCAGACTGATTATAGTTCTATAAAACAACTACCATCCCTCTCGTTTCCTGATCCTCCCTGTGTCTGAAATTCCTTCTCATATTCCTTTAATCTGTTGACTAACTCCTCCTTGATCCCTAGGGCCCCACCAAGCTTTCCTCCAGGAAGCCTATTCCCTGACCCTGCCCCCTTTGTGCCTCATGTTAAGTCCTGCACATTGTACCTCGTGGTATTTTATTTTCCAGTCAATGTTCTTCCCTCCCTCTTTTCAAAGGAAGTGATGGCATCCTTGTCCTGCTATCTCTACAAAACACAGTGTCTGGTACATGGAAGACACAAGCAAATATTAGTTGAATAAATGACATCAATAGTCCATAGCTGCTTAAGCTGGTGCCCATCCCAGGCAAGGATCTCAGTCTACTTTCCTCATGGATTAGAAGTCAGACTCAAAAGAAGGTCAAGTCATTTGAACAGAGCATGAAGCTAGCATATCACAGCTAGGATGAGAACCCAGACTCTTGGGCTATGAGCTTCTTGATGATGACGAAGAACACGTCTTACTCATCTTGTGACTCCAGCGCAGAGCATCAGGTCTGGAAAGTAGCAGCTGCCTAATGAATGAATGAATGAGTACAACGGCACCAGGTTCTTTCCACTGCAACGTTTCCTAGGGCAACGTGGAACAGCAACTCAGCAGTATTACATTTGGTTTAATCATACTTAACAACGAACCTGAACAATTAGAGCCCTAGGATTCAGATTGGTGTGCAAGTTACCTGCTGGCAAGATTTACCAGTCATGCTGACAATTGCCAAATTGCTTTTACTTTGTACGATACTGACATAAAATGACTTTGCTTCCTGCATTGAGACATTGCAATGGTTGATTTGGCATCATATTCAGAGGTGGCCCAGATATACTGTTACCACCATTCCAAGAGTAAGAGGCTGCTGCTATTTTTAAACTTCCCCTGGAAAGTAGATGATATGATTCGCTTGCTTATCCATTCTGATGTCACTCAAAGCTCCGGGGAGGAAAGTTCCTCTTTACATCCTGCTAAAATTGCTACTACCTTGTATTTGGAATGTTTCTCCTTACAGGTCAGATGACAGCTGATAGGCAAGGTTTCTGCTCCAGTGCCCGCCAGTGTTCCTGGCTGAGTAGACAGCACAGATAAGAGAAAGTAAGCTACCCTGTGCTGCTAACACAGACTGCATGTATCAGGGACTGGTTAGCACTGTCATCTGAGCAGTGTTCAATAGGCTTACAGAGGAGTTGCATACAGGGGTCATCTTATTGGTTTTCTGAGTGCAAAGAGTGACCTAAAATAGCCAGAATTTCAAATTTGAACTTTCTACTTAAGGAACTTGTTTCAGGTTCATATACTTATTACCTGCTCTGGACCTCTCCCCCCCACCCCACCCCCCGCCAACTCCCCAACCCCCATTTGTAAAATGAGCCTGATAATAATATAACTATCTTTGGTGTTTGGTAAATATAATTCATGTAACACTTCATATAATGCCTAGCACATGGTGGACAGTGAATCTTACAAGCATACACATGCATGTGCATACCTCCCAGGGCTGTAAGCAATCGTTCTAATGGTTGAATCAACATTTGTGCTGTGTCTTTTTATTTGGGGACTCACATTTGAAAACACTGGTTTCTTTTTTTTTTTTTTTTTTTCTGTTTGTACCTTCTTAATCCCTCTATTGATTGTTTGCAGCCCTGGACATGCTCTGAGGATGACTTCCTGATATCTTCCAGTCCACGCAGGACCTCCCAAAGCAAATTTTTTGTTCCTGGCCATAGCTTGGGGCTTCCCTGGTGGCTCAGAATGTAATCTGCCTGCAATGCGGGAGACCCAGGTTTGATCCCTGGGTCAGGAAGATCTCCTGGAGAAGGGAATGGCTATCCACTCCAGTATTCTTGCCTGGAGAATTCCAAGGACAGACGAGCTTGGTGGGCTACAGGCCATGGGATCACAAAGAGTCAGACATGACTGAGCAACTAACACTACCACCAAGTATTTTATTAGACTATCCCAAATGCGCGTCTTGAATTTGGTGAAAATCAGTTCTTTCAACACAATACTAGAGGTAGTAGAAGGAAAGAGAGAGAGAATTTCATTTATGCACATGGAAGATAGCAAGAGGGCAGTGGATAACCTACCTGCCTCTTTCTGCTTCTCATCAAAATCTTTTAATCTGTACAGCATCTTAAGGAAAAAAAAAAAACTTTTCTATCATAATCATCTTCTATTTCTAAGTCAAGACAATGATGGACTTGCTACTTGCCACTTAAAAAAAAAAATCACTAACATAAGGGACTTTCCTGTTGGTCCAGTGGCCAAGACTCCATGCTCCTAATGCCGGGGGCCAGGGTTTGATCCCTGGCCAAGGAACTAGATCCCACATGTCAAAACTAAAGAGTTCACATGCTGCAACTAAAAACTCACATGAGACAACTAAGACCTGACACAGCCAAATAAATAAATATTTAAAAAGCAATATAAAGTAGCATTGCACTGGTTCTACCTCATCAGCTCGACTGGGACGTCTTCACCAGTAGAACGTTTACAGCTTCTAACCTCTAATTAGGACTTTGTCAGCTTCGTGGTGGATGTAGAGGAGCTGGAGGAAGTGATGGGAAATGCATGGGCCTTTCCCTGTCTAGGAACATGGCAGAACGGGATTTACTCTGCAGTCTCTGGAATGCATAGTCAGAGGCCCACCTGACCCCTAGATATGATGACTTTGAGGGGGCATTTCGGCATTGGCATACTCACTCAAGGGTTCAGCAGCCTCCTAAGCTGTGTGGAGCACACAATTCAGGGTCCCTGGGTGGGTCCTCAGAGAAGGTCGCCGACTTGCTTGTTTTTCATAATTCTCCCCATCAGAGAACTGTGTTGACACAAAGGAGAAGTTGTCTCTGTGGGTCCAGCTGTTTGCTGCTACTGCCGGCTTTGCCTCCTCCTGCCTCTTTCCAGGGATGGGGTCCAGACTAGGGCGATAGCTTTGACAAGGTGGGGGGGGAGGGGAGGGGGGCAGCTCTTTAGAGCAGGCAATCTGGCAAAAATATTGAACCCTTTAGGATGCACGTAGGGGGCTTGGCCCACAAGTCTGCCCTAGTTTCAGTACTGCCAAAAATGCTTGGTGAAGTAATTAAAACATAAGTTTGTCTAACAACTCAGACTTTTCCAAAATTCCTTCACACTCGGAGCCCCACTTTGTGCACAAATCAGCCCAGGTCTGCAATGAGTCTCATGTTACAGCTGAAGACAGGGATATCAGAGAAGTTAACTGTCTTCTCCAAGTCCACATAATACTTACGTTATCAGGGACTGGAGTCTCTCAGTGATATGTTCATGTCTTTTAATGTTTTGATCCTAGTACCTAATACAGAGCCAGGCTATCAGAAGTGTGTTGAATAAATGAGACTGGGCTGGAAGCCAATTTTCTCTCCAGGATTAGGGTCGCCAGATTAGGCAGGTAAAAACACAGGAGTCTCAGCTAAATTTAAATTTAAGATAAACAAGAAGTATGTTTTCAGTATAACTGTGTCCCATGGTCATCTCATGAACATCTCTCTTGCTCTCACTCTCTTATAATTTTTTCAGTCCCCCCTTCATTTTAATAGGATACATTTCAATGTCTTCCCATTTGTAATCTTTGTTGTCAACAACTAAAATTCACTAAAATCTCCAAATGCTGACATTTGGCTTTATACTCATTGAATACTTCAATAAAATACTTTCAATATATTTTGAATCAATACAGACAATATTAAGACAGCTTGCTCACAAAAACCCTAAAGGTTCTTAAATTGATTTACTAAATAAATCCTTAGCAGATTAAATATTTCTAAAATGTGACTTGTGAGGAGTAGCAAAGAGTAAATGCATGTTCTACCATGTTAAATTATTGTTTTGTATTAAATGTTACTTTGTCACAAACATTTATAGTTGGACTTTTCTGTGTGTTTATTAAAATACTTCTAACATTTTCCACTATAGTTGTTATGTTTAACAAGCTTATTATTTTAGAATAATTTGAGAAAATTATTATCAGAAAGTTGCAAAGATAGTACAGAGTTCTCTAATACTGCTCACTAAGTTTGTCTCATTTTTAATATCTTACATAATTGTGGCACATTTGTCATAAATGAAACCAACATTACTATTAACTGAATTCTATACATTACTAAGATTATTCTAGTCTTTCTACTGAGGTACTTCTTTTATTCTAGGATATGATTCCATCTAGGATACCACATGACATTTTGTTATATCTCCTTAGTCTCCTTTGGTCTATGGCAATTTATTTGTCTTTCCTTCTGAATTTTGGGACCAATTATTTGGTAGAATGTCCCTAAATGTGAGTTTGATGTATTTCTAATGATTAGCCTGAGGTATGGATTTTGGGAAGGAAGACCACAGGGGTGAAGTACCCTTCGCATCACATCGTACAGGGACACATGGTATCAACATGACATCACTGGTGAGGTTAACCGTGATCGCCTGATTAACAGTCTTGCTAGGGGCCTCTACTCTGAAGGCATCTTTTCCCCTTTCCATGGTCCATGTAATCATATATTAAAATATGGTTCACATACTATACATGACCACAAAGGAAGCTGGGAGTCCACAATAGAATTCACGGAAAACCCTATGGCTTATTTTAAGGCAACTATTGATGATGATGCTTTGTTGAAGATGAAAAATGCAAAACAAATGTTAAACAGTGTAAGACACAAGGACAGTAAGCACCACGGGAGCTGTCCTAGGCAAACGGACAAGCGGACAACTTACTTAACTCTGCCATTGTGTAGGTCCCTTCTTCGAAGGTCAAGGTTTTGGTAAAACTCACAGCAGTTATCTCCTTCAAGATGGTGAGAACCCTGTTCAAGTTCATACACTGGTAGAATTCCTCTCTCCACTATCCAGCAGCTGGTACCTTGTCCGGTTAATCTGCCATGCTGGGTTCCTAAGAGGGGCCACCCAGGGGAGTATCCAGCTACATGCTGCTCCATATGACTAATATTTTGTCCCAAACCGTATGAGCTGGGCTGGATCACACAGAGATTTTGAAACTGTCTCTCTTTTCTTTGATTCTCCTCCCTTAGAAGCAGCATCTGCCACAGATCTTAAGCTGCCACTCTTTTGTCCCTTTCTCCAGAGGTTTTAGGGCAAAGGATGGGCCCCACTGAGAAAATTCCAGAGTCCACTTCTTCCAAGGAGAAAGCCAAAGAGGAAAGTGAGATGAGTTTTGCAGTCTTTTCACCCTCCATTCGATGAGAAAAGCTCCATTCCTGGAGAAGGTGGTGGGCAGAGAATTGCAATACACCGGCCTCATAGTGTATGCATGTGTGAGCCTACCATTTTGTTCTTTGCTTTGAATATATATCAGAGTCAAGCTCAAGCCAGGCAGAGGACAGTGCGTGTGTGTGTGTGTGTGTGTATGTTGGGGGTTCAGGGAGAGGGCAACTTATACCTCTGATACTCATAAATTAACTTAAGTTATCGAACACTTGTCATGGGGTATGTACTGGACTACTTCTTGGAGATAAACAAGTACAACACAAAACCCCTGACCTTATGGAGTTCATGGTTTCAATCAGAATCTTTCTCTCTATAATAGAAAACTGAAAATTAGACTTGCTAAGTCCAATCACAGTAATGTCCATATTTTCAGGAAGTCCATGGCTTGGAATCTGAAAAGGAGCCAAACAAACCCACCAGCTGCACACTTACTGTGCTCAGAGTTTTGGTCCAAATTCAAATGCAACCTGGAAATAGCTACCTAGGAGGAGCAGTAATGCTGAACAAGGGTGTCTTGGTTTACAGCTGGCGCTTGGTGGTTGGGAGAAATCATGGATTTTGGCTCTTGTGGTATTTGCTCTCTGAAGTACGTATGATGTTACGACAATCAATGGCATCTTTATGACAGACATAAATAGTAGTAAGAGATATATACTTTTGTTGGTATAATTTTCTCTCATTTTCATCTTTAGGCTTCTTCTGGCTTGAGCCTTATGATGACTTGGTGCTGGGCCCAGATCATGTTTCACTGAGGGTTTGTTTTGGGAGTTAGGGATTGTTCTTTCACCCCACTAGGAAAATTAAACCCTTCTCATGGGAAGTATGGGTCTAGAAAAATCTATTTTGCAAATGTGACTAACCATATCCCATGTAGAAAGTGTTGTTCTTAATGTAGGTAAGTGGACACTTGCCTGCCTCTGTATCCCTTTTGTTGGAGTCTACTGTTTCTCTTAGTCTGAGCAGGACTCTGTGGAGGGTGTGTGGATCCCCTAAAACCAAGAGGCCAGCCTTCACACCCAGAGAGGTGTCCTATGGGCAACTATAGAATCACAGAACATCTGTTGAAAACAGAACCCAGATTAATGTGACCTGAGTTAGGGCTTCTTCCTTTACCCATGTGGAGATCAATTCAGTGGTAGAGCAGACTCCAGTGTCCAGACATTAAGACTGCTAACCCAAGTTTCCTTCTGCTCAGCCATAGACCATGGGTGATGTTCTACTCTGCTTTCACCTGGACCCAGATTAATGTTGGCCCAAAGGATTGAGGGGAAACAGAGCCATAAAACTTGAGTGAAAGAAAAATTGAGATTTTGAGAATGAATAAATAATTGACAGAGGGAGAATTTAATAAACCTCTTGCCTGTATAATATATCCCCTGATGACAAACAAATTTACTCTGGACGCTAGCCGAGAGACTACCCCATCTATGAAGTAACCCACCAATTCCCTGACCACCATCCGTGGAGAGTTTTGGGGATGGACCTCCTTCATTCTCCTTAACTTCCTGCTGGACCCAGGGTGGAGATATCAGCAAAATGAGGTTCCTGGTAAAAATTGTTGTTGTTCAGTCTCGAAGTCATATCTGACTCTTTGCAACCCCGTGTAGCATGCCAGGCTCCTCTGGTAAAAATAGAGTGGGTTAAATATTTAAAAGACCATCCACAAAGGCTGTCCTCTCTGTATTTTCTGATAAATTTGGGTTTTCAACACAGGAAATTTCATCACTGTCATTCTTCCCCTCATAAAAATAAGCTCCATGTTTAATTTCATATATAATTAATATTTAATTTTTCCACATATTAATTAATATATGAATGGCAAAAGTATATGATTCTGGAGTGGTGGATGGACTTACAAGCAACAAAGTTGCATGTTGCCAAATGTATGGGTATTTAAAATTCCTTCTTCCCTTTCCTGTACAACAGAAACTTTATACCTCTTCATTTAGCTGAAAGCTAAGGTTGGGGGCAGGAATCTTTGACTGTCTGAAGTTTGTTTCAGACCTAGAAACTCAGAAAGAAAGTCAGTGTTCATAAGTGTGTGTGGAATGTACTGACTAGAGACACAGAGGCCCATGTCTATATTCTAGCCTCCTGAACATCCTTCCTAATCCTCCCTACACAGGTTCTCCTCATCCTGATTAGAAGGTTCTAAATGAGGCAAGGTGAAATTTCTTTTGCTGATCCCATATAGTAAAACATAGGCTTGGTTGAAAGAGAGCCCTAAGCTGGACCCCAGAGGAAAAGATCAGGCAGTGTTGGTAGTCCTGAGGGTCAGCTGGTTGGGGAGTGGCCACCTGTGGGCTGATCGGTGTAGGCAGGTTATGAGGGGTGAATAAAGGCTGGTGTTAATTAGTGTCTGCAATTTTTGACACTCTCAGCCCATGATATGGCATGGCCTTTCTGCAAAGAACCAAGTTCCTGGTGACCCAGGATGGTCACAAATAGAAGATTTCCACTGGCTGCAAACCTGCTTCATTACTCTCCACTGGGGGTTCCAACCTGAATCCATGGGCTCAAGTGTGAAAGTAATATTGTTTCTCCATTTCCCACAAATTAAATTAACTTGAGTTCCCATCCTGTGGTGTTGGGATTCAATCTTATTTTTCACCCCAACCTCCATTTGAGGGTGAGTTTTTAGACTCTCGTATAGGACCCGCTTCTTGAAGAGATGCCCATGGGCCTCAGTGGGACATCTCTCATGGAAGAGATGTCCACCATTGTGCTACTGTGCTACCTTCTTGCCCTCCTTTCTGATACTTTCATAATGTGCTTGGGGCTATGGAAGGAACTCCAGGTAGGGCTGTGAATCTCAGGCTGAAGACATGTCACTCCCTGCAATGCTTGGTTGTTCCTCCAACATCCTCCCACCCCTTCAGACATCACCAGGAGCTGCCCCCATTCCTCATTCTTACCCCACCTCCTGCCCTAGGGAATCCCACTGCAGGCAAGTCAATCTTTTCTCCCTTTCCACATTTCTCTCCATGGTCTCTTGCACTCTGTCATCAAACCCAAATATCTTCAGTGGCTCTAGATTCTGAAAACAAAAGCATGAAAATCATTCTCCAGAAGCAGCAAACAATAAAGCCTGCTGTATACCTGAGCAGTAGGAGAATAAACAGGAAATCAGTGGAGAAAAACAAAAACTGCCCCAGCTACCACTTAAAATAATCAGAGATAGGGACACAGCATGATTGTCTCCTTCCTCCCATCCTTCCTTTCTTCCCTGTTTTCTTGAGGTCTTGCTGGCCATTGAGGGCAGGCCATCGTGGCTGCCCATCCCATGTCCTCTGGGTCCAACATCATAGGCAGCTTAATGGTTTGAGTCCCAAGCTCTGGATCCTGTGCCAGGCATTTTCTTCAGATGCACTGAACCTGACCAGAGCTACTCCAGGCCAACTCAGTGGCTGAAATCTTTGTTTCCCTTGGTGTTTTTTTGTTTTGCTTTGTTTTTGTTTATTTGGTCAGGAACACCTTCCAATGGCCTGCTGTCCCTAGGTCAAGGCTATCCTTCTTACCTACTTCACTAACACTCCTTGCCTGGTACCTTAAGGCATTTGAGTTGAAGTGTCTGACTCAGATCTACCTATGGAGGGAGGGACTGTTGGGTGAGGCAATGAGCTTCCTGCTATTGGACCACCATCTGCCCAGGACCTAATGGAAGCTATTTCTAACTGGACAGAAAATTATTATGGATTTGGTTTCATTTATTTATTTTTACTTTTGTTTCTCTTGCCCAAGAGATAGATCTGAAAAAATATTCCTAAGACTGAGATTTTATTTATTTATATTATTGAAATATGATTTAAATACAGTATTATGTTTGTTTCTGGTACATTATATAGTGATTTGATATTTACATGTATTATGAAATTATTACCATGGTAAACCTAGCAACTGTATGTCCCACACATAGTTATTACAACGTTAATGACCATATTTTTTATGATATATATTATATCCCTGAGACTTGTTTATTTTATAACTGGAGGTTTCTACCTCTTAATCCTTTTCATTTATCTTATCCCCTCCCTCCCTTTCCCTCTGGCAATCATCCCTTTGTTTTCTGTACCTATAAGTTGGTTTTCATTCTGTTTCATTTTATTTTTTACATTTTACATATAAATGAGATCATTTAGTAACTCTCTGTCTCTGACATCTCTCATTTACCATAATAGCTTCTAGATCCATCAATGTTGTCACAAATGGCAAGATTTCTTTTTTCTTTTTTGGCAGGGGGGCTGAATAATAGTCCGTTGTATATGCATACCACATCGTTATCCAGTCATCTATTGAAGACTTTAGGTTGCTCTTTTTTTGACATCAGTCTTAGGAATATTTTTTCACATCTATCTCTTGGGCAATAGAAATAAAAGCAAAAATAAATAAATGAGACCAAATCCAACTAAAAAACTTTTGCACGGAAAAGGAAACTATCAAAAAGTGAAGGCAGCCTACTGAATGGAAGAAAATATTTGCAAATGATGCATTTGCTAATTTTCCCTGGTGGCTTAGTTGATAAAGAAACCACCTGTAATGTAGGAGACTGCTGCAATGCAGGAGATGTGGGTTCAATCCCTGGGTTGGGAAGATACCCTGGAGAAGGAAATGGCAAGCCACTCCAGTATCCTTGCCTGGGAAATCCCATGTATAGAGGAGCCTGGCGGGCTGCAACCCATGGGGTCACAAGAGTCAGCATAACTTAGTGACTAAATCACACAACAACATATTTGATAAACAGTTAATATCCAAAATATACATAGAACTCATGCAACTCAACATCCAAAAACAAACAAAACAATCTGGTTAAAAATGAGTAGAGGCTATATCTTAAACAGGTGTGTTGGTTATATGCACATATTTGTTAGAAACCACTAAACTACGCTCTCAAGATCTGTGCATTTCACTATATGAAAATTATATCAGATAAAAATTATAAAGGAGCAATAGAGACATGGAAGCAGGTTTTGAAGAAGCTAAAAAAATTGAGCAGAGGACCTGAATAGACATTTTGTCATAGAAGATGTATAGATGGCCGATAGACACATGAAAAGATGCTCAGCATCACTAATCATCAGGGAAATACAAATTAAAACCATAATGAGATATAACTTCACACCTGTTAGAATGACTGTTATCAAAAAGATAACAAATAGTAAGTGTTGGTGAGGATATGGAGAAAAGGAAATACTCGAGCACTGTTGGTGGGAACATAGCTTGGTGCAGCCACTATGGAAAACAATATGGAATTTCCTCAAAAAATTAAAAGTAGAACTACCTACAATTTCACTTCTGGGTATTCATCCAAAAAAACCCCCTAATTTAATAAAAGATACGTGCACCCCAGGGTTCACTGTGGCATTATTTACAAAGCTGTGATATGGAAGCAACCCAGTTTCTGAACTTTTAATAGTAATTCAGAGGCTGCTTAGGGTCAAATGCCGGTTCTACCACTTACTAACTCCGACCTTGAACAAGTTAACATACCCCTCTGAGGCAGCTTTACCCTTTATGTGGGGGTACGAATCATTCCCATCTTAGAGGATTGTTGGGGAGATTTGATGACATATTACATGTGAAGCATATAGACCAGTGCCTGGCATATAATAAGCTCTCAGTAAGGTTATTTGCTTTTCTTTTACTAATTTGCTGAACAGGGTTGGCCCGTCAGAAGTACAGGTTTCATGGAGTAATTTCAAGGTTCATAAAACACAGGCTGATGTGAAAGCCTTGCTGAGGATGGACATTTCTGTAGAGATTTCTTCCCAGGCTTGATGCCTGGTCCCCCTTGATCTCCCCACAGGCTTTCCCAGGGAAGACAACGCCATCATCAATGCCTTTTCTGAGTAAAGTTTTCCATAGGGAGCAAGGGAAAGAGGAAATGTATTAGTTTCCTAGGTCTGCTGTAACAAGCTGCCACAAACCAGGAGGTTTAAAAACAGCATAAATGTATTCCCTCACAGTTATGAAAATTGGAAATTCAAAATCAAAGTGTTAGCAGGGCCATGCTCTCTCTGAAGGCTCTAGAGGAAGATTCTTCCTTGACTCTTCCTAGCTCTGATGGTTGCTGGCAATCCTTGATCAAACTGTTATTACTTTTCTCTGACTCTCATCTTTTTGTGGGCAGTAATAAAAATTGGAATCTTGCATTTGGATAATTTTGTGCAACATTCCAATGCCAGCTGTGCGCTCGCCCATTAGGAAGTGGGCAGGAAGAAATTATAGGTCTACTGTTCTATAGGATTGATGGTGGCATTGGAACAGAGTAGCTGCAAAGTTGGCCTATTGGAACTGCTGTTTTGTTCCTAAAGCTACTCCTGGTGGCTCAGATGGTAAAGTGTCTGCCTGCAAGCAGGAGATGAGGTTTCAATCCCTGGGTCAGGAAGATCCCCTGGAGAAGAGAATGACTACCCACTTCAGTATTCTTGCCTAGAATTCCATGGACAGAGAAGCCTAGTGGGCTCCCATCCCTAAGGTCACAAAGAGTTGGATGCGACTGAGCCTTGTTATCAGACATGGTGGATTCTCTGAACTTAGTTTTCAGTCTGATTCTTTCTATTGCTCATTTCACAGTATTATCTGACTACTGAGATTTAACCCTTGGAGATTTAGCCCATGACCTCCTCTCTTTGTATCGCCACATTTTCTAAGTTTGGTATTTGTCTTCTTCTAATCTCTTAGGTTTGGAGAATGTAGCGATCTCTCTTTCACCCACCAAGGATGCAGACATTCATTGGGAGCAACATTGGCCAGGTGTTCAAAAGCTCATGAGGAAAGTGAGATAACTGGTATTGTCCAACTGCCAAAGTGAGAATGGCTTCCAGGCCACCCAAAGGGTCCCATCCATGGCTTTTGATGGACAGCTCACCACGGATGGAATGCAGAAAGGCTGGTCAAGGACAAATGGCTGTCAGCTACAGGGGATGTGAGCGGTGGGAGAAATACTGCACTGATTCTGTCCAAGTCGCTGTTTCCTTTTATTCTAGGATGCAGTTTTCTATCCCTCAACCCTGATGGACAAGAAGCAGGATATTGGGGTCCCAGTACACCAGACTCTTCTCTCTCTTTTCCTTTTCTTAAGCTGATTTTTCTTTTCATAATGCCTATTTTTTTTATAAAGTAAGATTTATCTTGGTGTGCTGCAGTTCATGGGGTCACAAAGAGTTGGACATGACTTAGCAACTAAACAATAACAACAAAGACTTGTCTGGCTTTACTCACAGATACGGGTAGTGTCTATGTGTGAACGTTTCCCCTGAGCTCTGTTTTTTGTCATTAATACTCTGCCTGCTTGATATGCTTACAATATCTTACAGCTGACTTGTGTTTGGCCTTAAACTCTGGGCATCTACTGAAGATGGTCCTCGCCTGACCCTTTCTGAATGTTTATGGGCTAATCGATCAGATTACATAAGTAGTTATTATCCCTCATCTCTACAGTTAACATTTCAGCTGTGATGAGAAAGCCCACGGCATTAAACTTTCAAATTCCTAGGAGGGTGCTTCCTCCTCTCCACCATTCACTCAGGAGAACTGAATGAGACCTACATGGCCTGGGAAGCATCTGTACTGCAACGGACAGATCTGTACTGTCAACGGACATCTGTACTGTCAGGACAGAAGTGGTTCCATTCTGATCAGCTCTCTTGGCATAGCTTGTCCAAAGCGGGCACTGCTGCTGCTATAACTACCAGCAGCCCCTCTAATGCCACCGTGGCACGTAAGGAAACCTCATGTCCGTGTCATCATCTTCTCACTGGGCTGGGTGCAAGATGATGAGCAAGCTGCAGGGTGACCGTATTTTCTTCTGTCCCCTTCCCTTTTTCCATCATACTGTTTCCTCTGCTAACTCACTATTTAGGCTCCATGACGTTCTTGTTTTTATTTCTTATTCAACTCTGACCATCTCTATTGTATTTAGGTTGTAAATGAAGTACACGAGATGATAGCTCTGAATGTATTTTATTGTCAATCACAGTCTGGGGAACCATCAAGAAAATCTCTCCATCCTTCTCCCTTATATATTGGAAGTTATGGTACAGTGTACCCTAAAGATGGTGCATGATATAATCCAAGATGCAGGCAGAGGAAAGAAACCATTGGAGGCACAGAGCTATAGGCAAGAGAAAGGAGTGAACTGACAAAACCATAAGTCCTCTAAATTCTCTGTAATAACTTTTACAGCTCTTCAATTTCTTGAGTCTTCAAAGATGGTCATCTAACTCTTCTAGTTTGATGACCTCTTAGTGTTCCTGATAGCTTGGGTCCACATCATCTGGGCATGCAGGAAGGCTAGGTCTCTTCAGTCTTGCCTGACTCTTTGTAACCTTATGGATTGTAACTCACCAGACTCCTCTGTCCATAGAATTCTCCAGGCAAGAATGCTAGAGTGGGTTGCCATGCCCTCCTCCAGGGGATCTTCCTGAGCCAGGGGTCAAACCCGCTTTTAACATCTCCTGCATTGGCAAGAGGGTTCCTGACCACTAATGGCACCTGGAAAGCCCATCTCAAATGGGACGGGAGTCCAAACCACATGCTGATTGACTGAAAACCTATATGATACTTCTACCAATGGGGCCTTCTGGTCTTCCTTAAGTACCATTTGGGCATTCATTGAGATTAGGATGCCAACTTTTTCTGCCCAGCTTCATACGCTTCCCCACAACCAGCCTTTCTCTTCTGTTTCCTTGTTGGGGTAAATATACTACCCTGACCTGTACAGCAATAGAAAACCTGTTCTCAGAGTCCAGATGTATGTGCCTACACTCTTCCAGATATATATGTACAAAAACCATCATATCACCAGTCACTGATCTCAGCTGGATTTTGCTGTCACTTTCGAACCAACAGAACTATAATTTCATAACTTTATCTCTACCTCTACCAACTGGATACCAACTAATACCTATATTGGTGTGATTTCCTGTACGTGTGTAGAAAGGAGAATTCAAATGTCCTCACCCTAATTCTACAAACAATTTCCATTCTTCTTAACCCTCCAGCTATAGGTTGGTTGGCTTTCTCTAACTGCCTAAAGCATCATATCCATACAGTTCAAGGTCTCCTTGAGCAAATTATGAATTAAGAGAACTTGATGGAGTCTGTATATTAAAAAAATTAAATTAGAAACTTACAATTTGGGGGTTATAAACAGTATTTGTAGTCTAGAGTGGAAAAAAGAATTTGAACATAGTTCTACAACATACTTGCTCATTTGTTTTAGCAGGGATACATTTTGTAAACCTTAATTTTTCAGACCCAAAGTGTGTACCTATCTCCCATTCCAAAATTCCTACCTCCTAAGCCAATGAGTTGTCACTATGTGGATGCCTTTAATTGATATTTAAAATTCTGTGTAGTGATTTAACTTGGATGTATCTTTAAACAATGCCTTTCTCCAAATAATCATTTACTTAAGTATCCAATATCCAATAAGCTGCTGTTCATTTTTGGGGAAATGTGGATCTTTTGGTCTCAGCAGTTTCTCACAGGACGCCAAGGAGAGGAAACAAGAACATTTATGTTTATCTGATGCAGGAAAAAAGAACATAACTGGGAGGTGGCAAGGGAGATCCGCAACCTGACCTTGGTCTGGTCTCATTTAAGATAGAATAAGTCAGAGTTTGATAAATATACTGCGGTCCATTGCTACTGTGCACAGATCCAAGACTTGGAATGGAGAGGTGGCTGTGGGGAGGCATGGCGTTTCCTGTGAAGGAAATGGACATTCCTGCAGAATTACTTATTATTTTGCTTTACTTGCACTATTGGTTCCTTAGGAAAACACTTCCTGTAGCCAATTTAGGGAAAATCAGGTTCCTCATGGAGAGTTAAGTATTCAGGAACCAGAACCAGTACAGCCACAATGAAGACAGGCCAAACCATAACCATTTGGCAAATTATTTCATGAGCAGAAGTCCTATTCCCACCATCCCCTCAGCTTCTATTGCAGAAAAAGTATCAACTCTACAGAGTGACAAAAATGAGCTCTTCTGGCTATGATTTGCTTGATAGAGAAAATTCTGAGCAGACTAAAGCTTTTTTGTTGTTGTTGTTTTCCAGCAAGATTTTCATGTGTGTAGCAGAACTCCAAACTGTGTAAAGCTTTAAGAAAGTAACTTTTGGAGAAAAGGGAACCCTCTTACACTGTTGGTGGGAATGCAAACTAGTACAGCCACTATGGAGAACAGTGTGGAGATTCCTTAAAAAACTAGAAATAGAACTGCCTTATGACCCAGCAATCCCACTGCTGGGCATACACACTGAGGAAACCAGAATGGAAAGAGACACGTGTACCCCAATGTTCATCGCAGCACTGTTTATAATAGCCAGGACATGGAAGCAGCCTAGATATCCATGAGCAGATGAATGGATAAGAAAGCAATGGTACATATACACAATGGAGTATTACTCAGCCATTAAAAAGAATACATTTGAATTAGTTCTACTGAGGTGGATGAAACTGGAGCCTATTACACAGAGTGAAGTAAGCCAGAAAGAAAAACACCAATACAGTATACTAACACATATATATGGAATTTAGAAAGATGGTAACGACAACCCTGTATGTGAGACAGCAAAAGAGACACTGATGTGTATAACAGTCTTTTGGACTCTGTGGGAGAGGGTGAGGGTGGGATGATTTGGGAGAATGGCATTGAAACATGTATAATATCATATATGAAATGAGTCGCCAGTCCAGGTTCAATGCATGATACTGGATGCTTGGGGCTGGTACACTGGGATGACCCAGAAGGATGGTACAGGGAAGGAGGAGGGAGGAGGGTTCAGGATGGGGAACATGTGTATACCTGTGGCGGATTCATGTTGATATATGGCAAAACCAATACAATATTGTAAAGTGAAAAAATAAAAGGAAAAAAGAAGAAAAAGAAAAAAAAGAAAGTAACTTTTATAGGTCTCCTTCGTTTGCTTAACAAGTGCCTCCATCACCATTAGAGAGTGTTTTGGGGGGAAAGACAGAATCAATCAGTGAGGACTTACTCTGCTCACCACCTCTGGAAATATTTGATCATCTCTGCACAAGAAATGGGATAAAAAAATGAACACATCTAACTTTTATGAAAGATATACATCCTCTACTCTCTGTAATCTCAATCTAGATATGTGTTATGTGCTGTGAGCAGTGATTTATGTGTGTGTTTTATATCCCTTGATACCAGAGAAAGCCACTCTATCTATACCTTCATTAAAGTGAAACAGTGCATGAGTGAGACAGAGAGAAAAGGCAGTGCAGATGGAGAGAGAGAAACAGAGATCAGAGTTATACCAGCTGCACCGATATTGAAATAAACACCAATAATCACCAAACATCCCGGCAGATAATTGAGCCAGCTGCTCCAGTGTAGGATGGAGATGGGTTTCATTCATCTTGCTCTCCTTCACATCACCTAATACAATGTATGCTATTTAAACAGCTGCTCAATAAATGTTGGATGTTGAATGAAGTCCCTTAGGAATGGAAACAGGCTGTTTGGTGGATGGGTGGAGGGATGCTGGGAGAAGAGTGTTGGTGAGCAGGGAAATACACTCAGGAAAGGGGCAATAGAATGACTGTTAGCTCCTCCCTTTCTTCTCTACTCATGCACAGTGCTTGGGTATCCAAATTACTTCAACAGTATCACCTTCCCCTTTCATTCAAACTATGAATGGGGATGCATTCTGTGCTGTTCCCTTATCCTATCTCTACAGTAGGGGCTCTTAGGATAAGATAGAAAACCCAGTAGAGGACCCAACAAAGGTTGGGAGGGCAGAGAGAACAATAGGGGCTCAAATACTTTACTGATTGAGAGATGATTTCACCATGCATTTTCCTTTAATTGTTAGGGTCCTCCACTCAATACACCCCATGGTGGAGGGCAGATGGTATGTAGAGGGGCTTGGGAGCAAGAGAAGGGAGGGAGAGAGAGCAGAGGAGAAAGAGACAGAGAAGAGAGATCTTATCATAATAGACAAGCTTGAAAAAGCACTTAACACCAGAAATCCACCAAGAGCAAGAATAGGTTCCTAGAGCATGTCTTAGTTATAAGCTAATGTTATTTGAAGGCATCTCTTATAGCTCTCACTTAAAAGCCATCTCCTTTCTTCACTCTCTCATTCCCTAAAGTGCCTTCACTTCTACCATTAATGTTTCCCATGGCTGCTCTTAACCATGTTCACCATATAATTCAGACCAGTTTAACCAAGTCCCTTCTTATGCATCTGATTTTCCACCTCTACCATCTGAACAGGACTTTGTCTACTATGACATGGGAGACCAGGACTTTAATTCTTGTTGAAGTAATGAATAATCAGCCTAGAAATCATTTAACATCTAAGATCATCTAATTTCACTCCATCCAACTTGACTTCTCCCAGCTTTTCTGCTCAAACTCTGTACCTCCCTCCTCCCCAACACCCTGCTGCAGATCAGTCCTTTAGCAGTTCTTCCCATCTTTTAATTACTAAAAGTGAAAGTAAAAGCTGCTCAGTCATGCCCGATTCTTTGCGACTCCATAGACTGTACAGTCCATGGAATTCTTCAGGCCAGAATACTGGAGTGGGTAGCCTTTCCCTTCTCCAGGGGATCTTCCCAACCCAAGGATCAAACCCAGGTCTCCCACATTGCAGGCGGATTCTTTACCAGCTGAGCCACAAGGGAAGCCCAGGAATACTGGAGTGGGTAGCCTATCCCTTCTCCAGCTGATCTTCCCCACCCAGAAATCAAACTGGGGTCTCCTGCATTACAAGTGTATTCTTTACCAACTGAGCTATCAGGGAAGCCCCAAAGCTTCACACAATTTAGTCCCCATTCAATTCTTTGCTTCTTAAAGTTTACCAAGATGTTTCAAAGATCTTGAGCTCAGAGAACATTATTAATTCTGCCCTCCTTGCTCTGTGCACTTGTAGTTTCTAATACTCATTGGCACTTAATCACCCATAGCCTTGCATGCTTTATGCTTGTAATTAGCCCTGCCTTCTTAACTCAATCACTCCCTCCCTCGGGGCAAGGGGTAAAGCCTGTATTCACATCTGATGTTCATAACACCCAGCATTGCTCAAGCTCTTGACAAATGAGCAATAAATCTACCAGAAATAGACTGCCTATTTTCTTGCTCAAAGGATGGCTTGACAGGCTCATTCATGGATGTTAATGTCATTTGGACCCACTTGGTTAAAACACAGGTGTGAGACCCACACAGCTGCCTGAAAAAAGAATCATAGCCCGTGGCCCCTGCCAACTCAGAAGGTAAGAAAAATGGACCGATAAGAAACAACAGATAGGATGTGGAGATCAAACATCTTCCTAATAGGAGAGGAAGCATTAAAATTTAGCAGACATTTGGTAAGACATCTGGAAATATCTATTAAAATTTAAAATATAGATATCCTGTCACCCCCTATTTCATGTTTCAGTGTCTTTCTAGAAATAAACTCATAGGAGCACATAGGAGGCTCCAGCCATGGTGTTTACAAGAAACAACCTAAAATCCATCAAGAGGGTCAAGGCTAGAAAAGTAATGGAATGTTCATATAATAGAGTGCAATCTAGCTTTTTAATTTTTTTAAATAAAGTAGAGCTTTGTGAAGAAATAGTAAAACCTCAGATTAGTTAAAGAAAAAAACTGGTGAGCAATACATATACGGTGGTATAACTTCTTTTAAAAAAAAGCACACAAAACCAGCCCTAACTACCACATGTTGTCTGTATATATTTTCATAAACTCAGGTATATAGAAATGCTTCTTGAAAGATTCACATAAAATGATAACAGTAGTTACATCTGGAGAGTGTTCTGGAAGGAGAGGGCTCCTGGAGAACTTTTGCTTTCTATCTGTAGGGTCTTCATTCTCATTCCTAAGAAGCAAAGGATCTTCACATATTACCTCTATTTATTAAAAATAGATTAAGGTAGGAGGGTTTCTCTGGTGGGCCAGTGGTTAAGAATCTGCTGGCCAATGCAGGGGACACAGGTTCAATCCCTGGTCAGGGAAGATTCCACATGCTATGGGGCAGTTAAACCAACGTGCTGCAACTACTAGACTCACGTGCCTAGAGCCCAAGCGCTACAAAAAGAGAAGTCACCCAACATGAGAGCCCTCACATTGCAACAAGGGTAGCCCCTGCTTGCCACAGCTAGAGAAAAGCCAGAGCAGCAAAGAAGACCCAGCACAGGAAAAAAACTAATTAATTAATTAAAATACACTAAGCTATGAGAAGAAATCACCAGAGATAACACCTCAGACTAACAAGTGGGGGCAGATGAAGAGATTTATGCCTGTGGTTTCCTGAATCATACTCACACCTCTTGGTGGAGTTCATGGTCAAAGTGCAGACATAAGGTGTGTGGGTTTAATTGAATGTAGTGGATGTGATGTCATTTGTGACCCTCTCTCTGGGGAAAGAAGCTTAAGTCAGTGTTTTGTTTTGTTTTGTTTTTCTGGATTGGGCTCAACACGTTACAGAGAAGTGGGGAGTTTAGAAAGCGAGAAGGTGTGTTGGTCAAATAGAGCATGCCCCCTCCACTCCAGCCAGTTCAAGTTCAGATCAAGTCCAGAATCTAAGTTCATGACTCGAAGTCAGTGACTCTGGAGCTTGAGTGTGCACACGGTCCCCTGGGAGATTTGTGGCTTCTTGTTTAACTTGAAAAATCATGGGCTTTACCCACAGGGTGGGTTCTCTCTTACAAGGGCTAGAGTGTGTGGCCTGGGAACCTGCATTTATAAAAGATCCCGGAAGACTCTGGTAGGGGTATCATATCTGCCACACTCTCAGAGCGTGTAGAGCATATGAGGATGGCCACCTCTCTGGGCAGCACCCCCTTCCCATTCATGTCACAAGAAACCTTGTTCGTCATTCTTTCCTGCCATCTGCCCTTTCTTCCAGACCCAGCTTCTCATGGTTAAATGTTCAAACAACCATAGAAATTAAACCCTGAATTCCCAGGTAGGCACCAAAGATAGAGGAGGTGGAAAGGAGGAAAAGGAGTCAAGAAGGGGAGGTGGGATGAGAACCATGGGCCAAAGGGCGAAGACACCTCAGTTTAGTTGGATTATTGGCTTGAAATGAGAATTTTTGAATAAAAGGTGGCTGTGTGGGCCTCATGCACTGACAGAGTCTGAAGCGCTGAAATTATGCAACCAGAATCAAAGCTGTTGAATCTTGTAGAAATAAATTGAAAAGAAAATAAAAGTTACCCCTTCCAAGGCTCTGTGCAGAAATATGTTTTGGGCAAACTCAGTGTCCCAGATCTTAGCTTTGAGGTGAGGTCAGGCTAATCCTGAGGCAGACAGACAGAGCAGTGATTACAATAAGAGTGGCTGACATTTATTGAGCACTTAACGCAAACACCACCCTAGGCAGTGTTCTGAGCATTTACGCTTTTAATTCTTTGCACAAACCCCTGGGGTGGGTATGATTTTTTAATCCCCATTTTATGGGTGAATGAAGTAAGAAACAGAGATTTAGGTAGCTTTCCCAAAATCACACAGTTGAGACAGGATTTGAATCCAGGTAGTCTGACTCTAGAGCTCGTAACTCAGTTATCAAGCTATTATAGACACATGGGTTTGATCCCTAGGTTGGGAAGATCCCCTGGAGAAGGGAAGGGCTACCCATTCCAGTATTCTGGCCTAGAGAATTCCATGGAGTGTAGGGTCCATAGGGTCTCAAAGAGTGGAACACAACTGAGTGACTTTCACTTTCAAAGATATAAAATCCAGTGATGGAGTCATCATAAGAAGCAGAGAAAACAGAGAGGTGGAATAGGTCAGAGGTGGTAAGGAAAGGAGCTATGGAGCAGGTGATGTTTCAGTTGAGTTTTGAAGAATGAATAGGAGTTTTATGGGAGGAGTCAAGGAAGAGATTCACAGCATGGCCTGGAAATGGTAGGTTATAAATGCCCAGGGACTCTGTTGGAAGAACCACAAGAGATCTGTACAAGGAGAATGAGCATACAGCCTAAGAAAGAGGTTGGAGGGTGAAGACTGGGATAGTTGAGTGTGGGGAGAAAGAGAATGGTAGGAGCAGAGAGTGGAGGTCTATACATTGAATAAGTGGTTGGGAATTGGGATTAGGTGATAGGAAATGTTTTAGTCTGGGGAGTGAATGATCAGATTTGTTTACTGCTTAATACAGTGGAGGTAAAATGAGTTCAGGAAAAGACTAGGGACAGGGAGCTGGTATTTGGAGTCTATGTCAATGCAGGCCAGGACAAGTGGACCTCTGGGGAATTAGAGAAACCAAATAACAGGCTTTTCTCACTTTCAAGTTTTTTCTGAGTTAGCCAGTTTTATGCACTCAGTGTTTGGTTCACTTGGTCATTATAGACACAGCATATGGAGTGACCAGTAGACATTTCGAAAGCATAAGCGCTCACTTGTCAGAGAGGACTCATTGGAAGGTTTATTGTTTTCATCTTCAGTGACACTCGGTGCCCTAAGAGAGTAGAGAGCAAACCCTTTATATCATGCAACAGCGGGTCATCAGTAAGTAGCTGTGTCTTTCTTTGTATTCTGAGGTCTTGAATTCAGCTTACTTCAATGGAGACAGACCTAGGAAAT
The DNA here is from genome assembly GCF_029407905.1 of Bubalus kerabau. NCBI lineage: Eukaryota > Metazoa > Chordata > Mammalia > Artiodactyla > Bovidae > Bubalus > Bubalus kerabau. The sequence continues at coordinate 159,288,001 of NC_073626.1, forward strand.
GAACTGTGGTCAGTAGAGGAAGGAAATGAACTTCCCCCCACCCCAGGGGATAGGGTGCCAGAGGAGAAATGGTCCCTTTCCTATAGACTATCTGCTGTGTGTAGAAAGCATTGAGCTTCAGAGTTGTAAAGTAACCCCCTCTTCATTTGTCTAGTCAAGATTTTACAATTTGCAGAGAGTGTTCACATGCATTATCTCATCTGAATTGGGTGGCAGCTGCCATTCACACCTCTGTCATCGGGACCAAAATATCGTGTGACTTCACTAAGCAGCTGGTGGAGGGGTGTGAAGAGCTCAGCTGTGCAGGTGGCTGGAGGAGTCGGGAGTGGGGAGGGGGCGCTGGAACTGTCTCTGTGTTCTGGGGGAAGAGGGGACGCACAATTATGACTAGTGAATGGGAGAAAGACACTGAGCAAAGCCTGGGAAACTGCCAAATAGAAAATACACTGGACTTCTTACACTGCTCATTTGATGTACCTCCTGAAGCCATATCCAGCTGAGATGGAACAGGAGGGAAAGGAACTCTAGATCCTGAAGCTTTTAGGGGAAAAAAGTTGATTCTGCCTCCATTAAGGAGTTTTGATGCTTAACAAATTCACAGTAGTTTGTTTTTTATTTTTTCTGATTTCCCCTGATGTTTTCATTCTTTTGATTTTTTCTTCAACATAGCATCCTGTATTTTTTTTTTAAAGCTGAATTATTCAGTTCAGTCCCTCAGTCACGGCTGACTCTTTGCGACCCCATGAACTGCAGTGTGCCGGGCCTCCCTGTCCATCACCAACTGCCAGAGTCTACCCAAACCCATGTCCATTGAGTCGGTGATGCCATCCAGCCATCTCATCCTCTGGCATCCCCTTCTCCTCCTGCCCCCAATCTTTCCCAGCATCAGAGTCTTTTCCAATGAGTCAGTTCCTCGCATCAGGTGGCCAAAGTATTGGAGTTTCAGCTTCAATATCAGTCCTTCCAATGAACACCCAGGACTGATCTCCTTTAGGATGGACTGGTTGGATCTCCTTGCAGTCCAAGGGACTCTCAAGAGTCTTCTCCAATACCACAATTCAAAAGCATCAATTCTTCAGTGCTCATCTTTCTTTATAAGTTCTCCCAAATTCCTTTTCTAGGGAAATGTTCATATTATCTATTGGTGATATGCTACAACTAGGAGCTAGAGATGAAAGCAAAGAACTAAAAAAGAGACTAGAATATGAACCCCTTGAAGGCAGGAAGGGTCCATAATCACCTTGGCATTTCTTACCCAGAGTCCAGTCCCCAGCACAATTTTGCTTAATTCACACATGTTACACAGGAAATGAACAAATGGATAGAGCAAGGGGGGTAGGGAGAAAGACGATCAAGGTAGAGAATTCTTTCTACAAGTTAATGCTCTCTAAATGAATTATCTCTTTCATCACCCTTAATTCTCTAAATGTAGTCCACACAACAGAGGAGAATAAGAAAGCAACAAACCCAATATAACACAGTCCCACCTGTGAATACCCACACCAGGGCTAGGAACCACACCAACAAATGCACCCTATGCACACATTCAGAAGCTGAGTGCCAATCTCCAGTCTGTTCAAATCCCTTCCTACTGTGGAAGACATGTTACTGTCCAGCGGAACCTTCCCACATCTCTCAGGGAAGAGGAATAAGGATCAGTTTATCTCCACTGACTCGAGGGTGAAATCCAAATGACTGGCTCTTCTCAGACCGTCAGGACAGGATTGAGAGAGGCAGGGGAATGCCCTTGAGAGGAAGTAATCCCTGCATGGGTAAAGGTGTCACTACAAGATCCTTGTGACTTCTTCCACCTCTGAATTCTGGCTTAGAATTCTCAGAGCATTGTTCTTGGAGAACTTCAGCAAAGCTTAACACACCCAGGGACTCCTATTTTGCAAAGGAACCTCAAACTCTGAAGTATATTTCTTCAAATTTCTTAACTGGTGGATTGTCTTTATTTCTTTGGGGTGATATTTGATTCTCTTGGAGAAGAGAGTCATTCAGAAACAAAGTTGGTGAATAACATCCATGACTAGGTGGTGAGTCTCACTTTTGGGCAATGACTGTGTGTAGGTGGATGTGTTACACAGTGTGTGCAGGCACACGTGCACTCATTTCATACTCTAATGAAAGATCTGGGACCATTCAAAACACGAATTTCATCAGAGCATTATGGAAAAATTTCCCAAGTGAGACTGAGGAGGGACATTTGGAAGAATGCATTAGGAAAAGCAAAACCAGTCCCCTGACCCAAGCAGAAGCACAAGAGCATGTGAGCGACTATAATATCAATTATTTTGCACACAGTGCGGCATGGCCATCCAGCAGCTTTCAGAGACTGACAGCCACACTGCTCTTGAATGTGGCCTTGCCATTCTTCTTTTCCTGATACTATCATGTCTACCAGTGTAAGCCCACCATCACCGAGTCTTTCCCTTCTTTATGTTCCAAATATATATATTTTGTGGCAGCCCTAAAGAGTCTATTAAGTATCTATGAGGAGAGCCACAACAAATATAATTTCTTCAGCAGCCTTTCTCCCTGCCCTCTTCACATTTCACTTTCTCTTCTCTGAAAAGTGCCATAAGAGGTTAAGTTATTATTTTATTAGATAATAATTCCCGACTTTCAGTTCTTGCTTTTCAACCATCTTGGAGATCGAACTGTGTTTGCTCAGGGAAAATGGGTCACAGATTGCTGAACTAGTTCCTCGCCGTGCAGTGGTTAAGAGCTGTTTGTTTTTCAAATACCTTAATTGTATGGTCTACCAGAGAAGAGCAGCACTGGAAATTATACCTCCAGACTAAATGCAACCAGATGGACAAAAACAACAAGGCGTTTGAAAAAGATAAATGCCCCACAATCCCCCTGTGGTTGGTTTTATCGCCAGTTAATTTTATAATGGCTTCTTTTGGAGCAGGGGGATATTCCCCAGGGCTAGGAGTGATCCTTCAGCAAAAACCAGGCAGTCTTCAGAGGGAAGGGTCCTCTTAGCTGCCTGTTTGGGTAGAATTGGAGTAAACATTTTGGTTTGGGGTCTAAAGTAATGGGTGGAGCTGATAGGAGGGTGGAATTCAAAGCCCAAGAGCAGCAACACATCCCTCTTTGTTTTATATTTATTATTGGCTTTAATTTTGCAGTAGTTTTTTGTGAGATATAAAGCAAGAGTTTTAGTCTGGAGCTCGGGACTAGCACTGCGAATGTGGGAAGCATGGTGTTAAAGGATCTTGTTGGTTACCTGCAGGTTAAAGTTCCAGAATCCAGAGTTGCAATAGGGAGAATATCCTGTGTTGAGTGAGGGTCATGTGCGCTCATCAATGGACTCAAGGTGAGACTGATCCCTGAAGCTTTTTTACTCTTCCCAGGATCCTAGCATCCAAGTTAAAACCCAGTCCTTGTGGGCATTGAGAGAGTCAATTCCTAGGCAGGTTGATAAGCAGTCCAGGGGTCCCCAAGGAGAGAGGGGTCTGTAATTCTCGAGGAGGAGGAAAAAGACAAACTTTTTTGTCTACATTCCTTAGTCTTAGTCAATTACACAACTCAGTTTCAACGGCTGTACTAGGGATTATACAACAACCATGTATCCTGCTTGAGGACACTTTTTCCTTCCTTACAACCTTCTGGCTAACCCTGTTATCTTAAAATGTAAATTATAGGTGTGGGTCTAGTAAGATCTTTACAACATCCAGACATTCTTTTGATTCATTGTAATAACTAATTAAAAGGTATATAACTCCATTGCTAACACTAGCAAGGGGGTATTCTTTCTGCCCCCTTCTGATGTCTATGTCAGAAGCTTTCTCTATCTCCTTTATACTTTAATAAAACTTTATTTCACAAAATCTCTGAGAGATCAAGCCTCATCTCTGGCCCCAGCTTGAATTCTTCTCCTCCGGAGGCCAAGAATCCCAATCTCTTTTGTGGTTCTGCAACAACTTTTCAGCATGCCTTAAAATCCAGACAAACAGGCTGCTGGACTGTTTTCAGGCCATAAGTGATCATGTACCATTTATCATAGAATATAATAAACATATTGGATTCATGTTTGAACAGTGATGGAAATGTGGAAGAAAGTCCAGAAAGAAATGTAGATTAGGGGAATTCAGGATCGGGAGACACAGGTGTACCCATGGCTAATTCATGTTGATGTATGGCAAAAAGCATCACAACATAGTAAAGTAATTATTCTACAATTAAAATAAATTAATTAATTAAAAATAAACATGGAAGTGCTGTTCCCAGACCTCTTAAATAAAAAAAAAAAACAACAAAAAACAGCACCTTTGGTCATGATTTGAGTTTTCTGAAATAAAAAGGATCCTACTGACAAAAAAATAAAAAAGACCTCATTGACCCTCTTCTCTTGAGACAGTTGTAACTTTCTGGTATTGGTTAAAAGATCTCATCATTTTGGTAAAGGGTTATCCCTTTTACAGCTCTTCCACCATAGCCTCCGACAGGAGTCCTTGAAAGGCGGTAATGATGAACCTATTTGCAGGGCAGCAATGGAGACACAGAAATAGAGAACAGACTTATGGACACGAAAGAGGCAGGGGCGGGGGTTGGGGGGGAATGTGGGGAGGGGGAGAGGGTGAAGCGAATGGGTGGGATGAATGAAGAGAGTAGTATGGAAGCATACATACTAACATATGTCAAATAGATCCAGTGGAAATTCTCTGTATGACTCAGGGAAGTCCAACTGGAGCTCTGTGACAAACAAGGTGGTGGGACGGAGTTCGAGGTGAGAGGGAGGAGGTTCAGGAGGGTAGGGGCATAAGTATACCTATGGCTGATTCATGTCGATGTATGGCAGAAATCAATACAATATTGAAAACTATTATTCTTCAATTAAAATAAATAAATTTAAAAAAGAGAGACATTAAAAAAACACTCTACAGATATACCACATGGAGTTTTGAAACTGTCCTATAAATAATAAATATTTTGTTTTGTTCTAAACAAACAAAAAAGAAAAAGGAGGGCAAAGAATTTTAAGTGCTCTAAGTATATGTATTATAAAAGAGAAAATAGATGAGTCAAAAGAATGAGGCCTGGAATCTCCTGAGTCTTGAGTAGAGTTAAAATCAAATGATCAAGTAAGTAACATTTCTTCCTCTTTCCTTCTAGAAGAGTTTCAGCTATAACCATTGAGCATTTATGCCTATAAAATTTAGTAGTCATAAGTCTCCAGTGATTAGTCCATGTAAACTCATTTCTTCCATAAGATTTCTTCCTTTTCCTGAAATCTCCCTTGAAATCCTCACTCATGAGTTCTCCTCTACCAGAAAACATAATATTAAACACTTTAAATATCCCTACTTTAATATATGCTGATTAAATATTAAACCTGTTTATAAAGAACCCTTCAGCTTTCTTATTGGTCTTATGTTTGGTTTCAGTCCTTTAAATTTTTTTAACTTTTAAAAAATTACATAAAATGAAATACACATCAGTTCACTATAAAATTTGATGAGGTTTTGGCAAATGTATACAGCCATATAGCTACTATTCCAATAAATATTCAGAACATTTCAGTCACCTTCAGCATTTTCCTCCTGCCTCTCCAACAAACCCTACACCCCATAAGAAAAACACCTTTCGTAGCACCATGTAAGTTAATTTTACCTGTTTTTAAAAGTCAGGAAAGTTTATTATTAATTATATAGTATTTTCTATTTCAGCCCATTCTTTCTCATTCACCTTCATGGTTTTTAAATTTATTCTTGTTGTTATAATTTCTTTTAACTGCTGCATAGTATACCACTGTATGAATATCCCAGAGTTTGTTTATTTGTTCCTCTTGTGGCCATTTGGATTGACTCTAGTTTTTGGATGATATGAACAAAGCTGCCATGAACATCTTCATACAAGTCTTTTTGCAGATGCATGCTTTATTTTATCTTGGATGAATGTGTAAGAGTGGAATTGCTGGGTAATAGGAAAGATGTACAGTTAACTCTTTCTTTAACCAAGATATAATTTACAAGCCATAAAATTCACTCTTTTAAATGAGCTATTCAGTAGTTTTTAGTATATTTACAAGGTTGTATAATGATCATCACTATCTATTAGAATATTTTCATCACCCCTTAAATAACCCTATACCTAGGGCTACAGTCCATGGGGTCACAAAGAGTCAGACACAGTTGAGGGACTAACACACACACACACACACACACACACACACACACACACGCACACACACCATATTATCAGTCAGTCCTCATTCCTTCTTCTCTCAGTCCCTAGTAGTCCCTTCTTTTTTCAGTCTTTAGACAACTACTAATTTACTTTCTTTCCCCATGCATTTGGCTTTTCTGGACATGTCATATAAATGGAACAACACAATATGCACCCTTTTTTGTCTGGCATCTTTCACTTGGTATAATGTTTTCAAGATTTATCCATGTTGTAACATGTATAAACACTTCATTCACTTCATGGCTGAATAAGATTCTAGTGCATGGATTAAGCCATCTTTTGTTTATTCATTCATCAGTTGACGAACATTTGGGTTGTTTCCACTTTTGGGCTATTTTGAGGTGGACTGAAATGAATATTTATGTGCAAGTTTTTGTGCGAAATCTATTTTTTCATTTCTCTTGGATATATAACTAGGAGTGGAATTGCTGGGCCATATGGTAATTCTATGTTTAACTTTTTGAGGAAATGCCAAACTGTTTTTCAAAGCAGCTGTACCATTTTACATTCCTCCAGCATTGTATGAGGGCTACAATATTTTGGTAATAGCCAGCCTACTGGGTGTGAAATAGAATTTCATTATGGTTTTTATTTGTATTTCCTTAATGACTAATGATGTTAAGCATCTTTTTACATGCTTATTGTCCTTTTATAAATCTTCTTTGGAGCCATGTTTATTCAAATATTTTTATTAGGTTGTTTGCCTTTCTGTTGTTGTTATGGGTACTTCATATATTCTGAATATTAGACTCTCATCAGATATGTGATTTGCAAAAATTTCTCCCAATCCATGGACTGTATTTTTTAAATTTATTTACTTTTTAATTGAAGGATAATTGCTTTACAGAATTTTGTTGTTTTCTGTCAAGGTTCAACAAGAGTCAGCTAGAGGTACACCCATGTCCTGTCCCTCCCAAACCTCTCTGCTATCTCCTTCCCCATCCCACCCTTCTAGATTGTTACAGAGCCCCTGTTTGAGTTCTCTGAGTCATACAGCAAATTCCCATCGGCTATATGGATTGTATTTTCATTTTGTTGGTAATATCCTTTGAAGTGGGCTTCCCTGGTAGCTCAGCTGGTAAAGAATCCACCTGAAATACAGGAGACTCTGGTTCAATTCTTGAATTGGGAAGATCCCCTGGAGAAGGGACGGGCCACTCACTCCAGTATTCTTGGGCTTCCCTGATGGTTCAGATGGTAAAGAATCTGCCTGCAATGCAGGAGACCTGGGTTCAATCCCTGAGTTGGGAAGATCCTCTGGAGAAGGGAATGGCAATGCACTCCAGTATTCTTGCCTGAAGAATCCCCATGGAAAGAGGATCCTGGCTATGGGATAGCAAAGAGTCGGACATGACTGAGCGACTAAGTACCTCCTTTGAAGCAGCATTTTGAAGTCCAGTTTATTTATCATTTTCTTTTGTTACTTGTGTCTTTGGTGTCATATATAAGTAAATATTGCCTAATCAAAAGTATTAAGATTTATTCATATTATCTTTTAAAAGTTTTTAAAAATGTTTAGCTCTTATATTTAAATTATTATCCATTTTACATTAATTTTTGGATATGTTGTGAGGCAGAAATCCAGATTTACTTTTTTTGCATGTGGATATCCAATTGTCCCAATACTGTTTGTTAAAAAGACCATTTTTCAGATCATCAGTTTCTCATAGCAAAATTCAGGCTTAAAGAAAACTGGGAAAAACAATAGGCCAGTCAGGCATGACTTAAATCAGATCTGGTATGAATTTGCAATAGAGGTAATGAATAGATCTAGTTAACAGTATGCCTGAAGAACTATAGACAGAGGTCTGTAATATAGTACAGGAGGTAGCAAACAAAACCATCCCAAAGAAAAAGAAAATGAAGAAGGCAAAGTGGTTATCTGCAGAGGCTTTACAAACAGTGGAAGAATGAAGAGAAGTGGACAGCAAGGGAGAGAGGGAAAGGTACATCCAACTAAACTCAGATTTCCAAACAATAGCTAGAAGAGACAAGAAGGTCTATTTCAATGACCAATGCTTAATAATAGAAGAAAACAACAAAAGGAAAGACTACAAATCTCTTCAGGAAAATTGGAAACATCAAGGGAGTATTCTGCCCAAAGATGGGCAAATAAAGGATAAAGTAGTAGAGACCTCATAGATGCTGAAGAGATCAAGAAGAGATGGAAAGAATACATGGAAGAACTGTATGAAAAAGATCTTAATGAATTGGATTAATACAATGGTGTGGTTAGTTATCCAGAGCCAGATATTCTGGAGTTTGAAGTCAAGTGGGCCTTAAGAAGCAGTGCTGTTAATAAAGCTAGTGGATGCGATGAAATTCCAGAAAAACTCTTCAAATCCATAAATGATGATGCCATCAAGGTTTTGCATTCATTATGTAAGCAAATCTGGAAGACTCAGCAGTAGCCACAGGACTGGAAAATGTCAATCCTCATCCCAATTCCCAAGAAGGGTAGTACAAAAGAATGTGCTAACCATTGGACAGTTGCATTCATCTCCCACAGTAGTAAGCTCATGTTTAAAATCTTGCATGCTAGGCTTCAGCATTATGCAAGCCAAGAACTTCCAGATGTCCAAGCTGGGTTTAGAAAAGGAATCCAACATTCACTGGATTATAGAGAAAGCAAGGGAATTTGAGAAAAGCATCTTTCTCTGTTTCATCAACTACACGAAAGCCTTTGATTGTGTGGATCATGACAAACGGCGGAAATCTCTTAGAGAGGTGGGAACACCAGACCATCTTACATGTCTCCTGAGAAACCTGTAGACAGGCCAAGAAGCAACAGTTAGACCCCTCTATGGAAAACCTGATTGGTTCAAGATCGAGAAAGGACTACAAAGGGCTGTCTGCTGTCACTGTTTGCTTAACCTATATTCTGAGCACATCATGAGAAATGCCAGGCTGGATGAGTTATAAGCTGGAATCAAGATAGGTGGGAGAAACATCAACAACCTCAGATATGTGGATGATACCACTCTAATGGCACAAAGTGAAGAGGAACTAAAGAACCTCTTGATGAGGGTGAAGGAGGAGAGTGAAAGAGCCAGCTTAAAACTAAATATTAAAAAAGCTAAGATCATGGCATCTGGCCTCATTACCGCATGGCAAATAGAAGGGGAAAAGGTGGAAGTAGTGACAGGTTTCCTCTTCTTGGGCTCCAAAATCACTGCAGACAGTGACTGTAGCCATGAAATCAGAAGAAAATTGATTTTTGGCAGGAAAGTGATGACAAACCTGTGTTGAAAAGCAGAGACATTGCCAACAAAGGTCCGTATAGTCAAGGCTATGGTCTTTCCAGTGGTCACATATGGTTGTGAGAGCTGGACTGTAAAGAAGTAAGTGTTAGTCACTCAGTCGTGCCTGACTCCATGACCCCATGGACTGCCGCCCACCAGGCTCCTGTGTCCATGAGATTTTCCAAGCAAGAATACTGGAGTGGGTTGCTATTTCTTTCTCCAGGGGATCTTCCCTGACCCAGGGATCGAACCTAGGTCTCCTGCACTGCAGGCAGATTCTTAACCAACTGAGCTACAAGGGACTGTAAAGAAAGGAGAACACAAAAGAATTGATGCCTTTGAACTGCGATGCTGGAGAAGATTCCTGAAAGTCCCTTGGACAGCAAGGAGATAAACCAGTCAATTTTAAGGGAGACAGACCCTGAATATTCACTGGAAGGACTGATGCTGAAACTGAAGCTCCAGTATTTTGCTCATTTGATGTGAACAGATGACTCATTGGAAAAGTCCTGGGAAAAATTGAGGGCAGAAGGAGAGGAGGGCATCAGAGGATGAGACGGCTGGATGGCATCACCAACGCAATGAACATGAACTTGGGCAAATTCCTGGAGATGGTGAGGGACAGGGAGGTCGGGTGTGCTGCAATCCATGGGGTCGTAAAGAGTCGGACACAACAGGGCAACTAAACAACAACAGCCAGTAGTCCCAATACTATTTGTTAAAGAGACCATTTTCCCCCCATTGACTTGTTTTTTAGTATACTAGTTGAAAGCCAGTTGGCCATAAACTGACGGCATTATTTCTGAATTCTTAAATTTATTTCATTATTTATGTGACACACCTTATGCCCTTACCACACAACCTTGTGTAGTAAAATTTTTAGTTTGTAAGTTTAAGTCTTCCAGTTTTGTTCCTTTTCAAGATTGTTTTGGTTATTCTGGGTCTCTTGTATTTCCATGTGAATTTTAGGATTTTCTTGCCAATTTCAACAAAAAATAATCTCTTGATAGGAATTGCATTGTATCTATAGATCAATTTGGGAAACATTGACCTCTTAGCAGTATTATCTTCCAATCCAGGAGCATAGATATCTTTCACTATTTAAATTGTCTTTTATCTTTCAGTGATATCTTGTAGTTTTCAATGTACAGTATTGCACTTATTTTGTTAAATATATTCTTAAGAATTTACTTCTTATAACACTACCATGAATAGAATCATTTCCCTAATTTTATTTTAATATTGTTTATTGCTAGTGTTTAGAGAGGGCAATGGCAGCCTCACTCCAGTACTCTTGCCTGGAAAATCCCATGGACGAAGGAGCATGGTGGGCTACAGTCCAGGGGGTCGCTAGGAGTCAGACACGACTGAGCGACTTCACTTTCACTTTTCACTTTCATGCATTGGAGAAGGAAATGGCAACCCACTCCAGTGTTCTTGCCTGGAGAATCCCAGGGACGGGGGAGCCTGGTGGGCTGTCGTCTATGGGGTTGCACAGAGTCGGACACGACTGAAGCGACTTAGCAACAGCAGCAGCAGCAGCAGCTAGTGTTTAGCATTGCAATTAATTTTGTGTACTGATCTTATATCATACAATCTTTAGGAATTAGTTAATTAACTCTAATAATTTGGGGGTGTATGTGTGGATTTTAAAAAATTTTCTAAGTGCAACATCAAGCCAATCAATCCTAAAGGGGAAATCAACCCTAAATATTCATTGGAAGGACTGATGCTGAAGCTGAAGCTCCAATACTCTGGCCATCTGATGCAAAGAGCTGACTCATCGGAAAAGACCCTGATGCTGGGAAAGATTGAAGGCAGGAGGAGAAGGGGACAATAGAGGATGAGATGGTTGGAAGGCATCACTGACTCAATGGACATGAGTTTAAGCAAGCTCAGGGAGATGGTGAAGGACATGGAGCCTGGCATGCTGTAGTCCATGGGGTTGCAAAGAGTTGGACACGACTGAGTGACTGAACAACAACAAAGTACAACATCATGTAATCTGCAAGTAGAGTTTTACTTCTTTCCAGTTTAAATGTATATTTTTTTATTATTTCTTTTTTTTTGTATTAATTTTCCTGGCCAGAAATGCCAGTGCATTGTTAACAGAAGTAGTAAGAATGGACATCGTTGTCTTGTTCCTAATCTGAGAAGAAAATCTTCCAGATTTCACTATTAGTGTGATATTCAGTTCAGTTCAGTTGAGTTCAGTCGCTCAGTCATGTCCAACTCTTTGCAACCCCATGAATTGCAGCATGCAGGCCTCCCTGTCCATCACCAACTCCTGAAGTTCACTCAGACTCACGTGCATCAAGTCAGTGATGCCATCCAGCCATCTCATCCTCTGTCCTGCCCCCAATCCCTCCCAGCATCAGATAGCATATTGAAAAGCAGAGACATTACTTTGCCAACAAAGGTCCGTCTAGTCAAGGCTATGGTTTTTCCTGTGGTCATGTATGGATGTGAGACTTGGACTGTGAAGAAGGCTGAGCGCCAAATAATTGATGCTTTTGAACTGTGGTGTTGGAGAAGACTCTTGAGAGTCCCTTGGACTGCAAGGAGATCCAAGCAGTCCATTCTGAAGGAGATCAGCCCTGGGATTTCTTTGGAAGGAATGATGCTAAAGCTGAAACTCCAGTACTTTGGCCACCTCATGTGAAGAGTGTGATATTAATATAAGAGTCGGACACGACTGAGCAACTGAACTGAACTGAACTGAACTGAATGTTCTCCTAGATACTCTTACTCAATTGACTAAGTTCCCTTTTACCCCTAGTTTGTTAAGGGTTTGTATCATGAAGTTTTTGGATTTTGCCAAATGATTTTTTTTTATTTACATGGTATGAAATTTTGTGTTTTATTCTATTAATATCATGTTCAGTTCAGTTCAGTTCAGCCGCTCAGTCGTGTCTGACTCTTTGTGACCCCATGGAGTACAGCATGCCAGGCCTCCCTGTCCGTCACCAACACCCAAAGTTTACTCAAACTCATGTCAATTGAGTCGGTGATGCCATCCAACCATCTCATCCTCTGTCCCCTTCTCCTCCTGCCTTCAATCTTTCCCAGCATCAGGGTCTTTTCAAATGAGTCAGTTCTTCACATCAGGTAGCCAAAGTATTGGAGTTTCAGCTTCAGCATCAGTCCTTCCAATGAGATTTATTGATTTCTTTCTTTTTTTTTATTTTATTTTTAAACTTTACATAACTGTATTAGTTTTGCCAAATATCAAAATGAATCCGCCACAGGTGTACATGTTTTTGAACAAAGCTTGAGTTAAAGGAATAAATCCTGTTTAACCATAGTGTATAATATATCGCATTCTTTGTTTAAAGAAAGATTTTTCTTTAAATACTTTGAATATGTCATCCCATTGACTTTTGGCCTCCATTGTTTCTAATGAGAAACTAGCTGTTAATTGTACTGAAGATAACTTGTGCATGAGGAATCACTTCTCTCTCCTTTTTTCAGTATTTTCTCTTTGGTTGTGGCTTTCCACAGTTTAATTATATGTCTTGGTGTCGATCACTTTCTGTTTATCTTTCTTGGAGTTCATTAAGTTTCTTGGTTGTGTGCATTATTATTACATCTGCCTCTTTCTATATATAATCTCCTTTTACAGTTCATATTATTACTGGTGTCTCATGGGTCTCTGAGTCTATGTCCTTTTTCTTCATTTTTTTTTGTTCTCTTCTTTAGGTCAGTTCATCTCAATTGATCTATATTCAAGTTTCTGATTCCATGCTCTGCCTGATGAAATATACTGCTGAGGCTCTCTAGTAAATTATTTTATTTCAGTTTTTTTAATCTTCAAGCTCAGAATTTCTACTTGGCTCTATTTTTTAAAAAATAATTTACATCTCTTTATTCAGTTCAGTTCAGTCACTCAGTTGTGTCCAACTCTTTGTGACCCCATGAACCACAGCACGCCAGGCCTCCCTGTCCATCACCAACTCCCAGAGTGGCACCCAAACCCATGTCCATTGAGTCGGTGATGCCATTGAACCATCTCATCCTCTGTCGTCCCCTTCTCCTCCTGCCCTCAATCTTTCCCAGCTTTAGGGCCTTTTCAAATGAGTCAGCTCTTTGCATCAGGTGGCCAAAGTATTGGAGTTTCAGTTTCAGCATCAGTCATTCCAATGAACAATATTCTCTATCAGTATGAATTTGTTTAATTTTCTAAAAATATAGTTTTCTTTAGGTTTTGTTTTTATACATTTCATACTGCTGAAATAAAGTCTTTGTCTAATAATTCCAATATCTGTACTTCTTCAGAGACAGTTTTGATTAATTGACTTTCTAGTGTATGGACCACAGTTTCTTGGGTCTTTGCATGTCTCATAATGTTTTGTTGTTGAAAACTGATATTTTAAATAATATAATATGAAAACTCTGAAAATCAGATTCCTTCTTCTCTTGACGGTTTATTGTTTTTGCTCTTTGTCATTTTTTGTGTGTATTACCTTTTGTGAACTAATTCTGTAAAACCAATATTATTCTCAGGTATAGGCACAAAAGCCTCTGTTCAGTTATGTTAGTGGTCAGCTAATGATTAGACAGATTTATTTAAGTGCCTAGAACCAAGGAGCCTCCCAGTGTTTGCCAAGATGCTCTGCATGCCTATTGGGCTCTGCCTTCCATACACAACCTGGAAGATTGCAGCTCTACCCCAGCTTTCACTTCCTCCAGCCTCAGAGCCTCAAGCTCAGCCAGAGGTGAGAGCTTACCGCCTTCTTATGTCTATCCTGAGCATGCACACAGTTCTCTGCACAGGCACAGTTATACACATGCATTCAACTTTCTATATTTCTGAGAATGTGTCAGAGATTTTCAGAGTCTCCTAAGCACATCTCATTCCCCAGATTTTTCTTTTAAATGTTTGGATTAGCCTATGGTTTGCCCCAACTCTTATCCACTACAGTGGATATTTAGTAGAACTGCTAAATAATTGTTTCTAATTGTTTTCAACAAAACACCCTTGGGGAAAGGCTTTTTGTACTATAAAAGCTCCAAGTCAAGTCAAAGACACTCAACCTAGCAAGTGGAATCTCCCAAGGAATCACCCAGACACATTCAGGAATCACCCAGGCACATTCAGGACACTTCTTTGGGAATTAGGTTTGAGGGAATTCTAACTCTGTTCTGCCCTCTCTGGTTGCTTCCAGGCTATCAGTTTTTACCATGAGTGTGAGGTGTTGATCTTCATGGCTACTGTGATGTTAGGGAGACAAGGATAGGTGCAGGGAAAAGAGTAAGGCTTCCCTGATGGCTCAGAGAATAAAGAATCTGCCTGTAATGCAGGAGACCCAGGTTCAATCCCTGATCAGGAAGATCCCCTGGAAAAGGGAATGGCTACCCACTCTAGTATTCTTGCCTGGAACATTCCATGCACAGAGGTGGGCTACATCCATGGGGATGCAGAGCCAGACATGACTGAGCAACTAACACTTTCACAGGGCAAGTGAAAACAGGACAAATTTCATTGCTCTTAACCAGGATTGAGCTATTTTTTGTGAATGATCCTGATATTCTTTGAAAGTTTTCTCTTTGCTTTTATGAAGCAGAGAATTTTCGAAGGTCATTACTCTGCTACTTTTTCTGCATCATTCTCTCTGTGTGTAATTTTATGAGAAACATCCAACAATTTTTTCAAGGGGATGTACCTTTTTACACTTCCACTAGCAATGTATGAGTGTTCTGGATTTCCACATCCTTGCCAAGATTTACTGTTGTCAGTATGTTTTAATTTAGTCTTTAATTATTTTCCCATTTTTATTGGGTGATTTGTATTTCAATTCTGTTGTAAAATTTCTTTATATATTCTGAATGAGTCCTTTATTGGATATATGCATTGCAGATGTTTTATCCTGCTTTCTTTGATTAATGATGACTCAAAGTGCAGAGGTCTTTTGTTTATTTGTCTTTTGTTGGTGGTGTGTTATGTAGTCCAGATGATCATTTTTTTCGTTTATACTTAGACTTTTTTGTGTTCATTCTAAAAATGTATTGTCAACCTAGAAGTTGCAAAGATATTCTACTATGTTCTTTACAGAAATTTTACCATTTAGTTTTTATGTTCAAGTCTATGATGCGATTCAAATACTTTTGCATGCTTGTGAGGTAGGTGTAGTAATTCATTATTTCCACGTATTTGTTTATATGTTTCACTATCATGTTTTTTATAATACTATTCTTTTTTCATTAAATTTCCTTGGTACTTTGTGTGAATATAAATTGACATATGCGTATTGATCTCCTTCTGTGCTCTCTAATCACTTTGATTGATTGAATTGACCATCCTTCCATCAAATACCCCATTGTGTTAATTACCAAAGCTATACAGTAAGTCCTGAAATAATGTTATGTTAGTTACCTTTGGTTTTTTTTTTTTCCAAGTTTTTTTGGCTATTCTAGCTGTTTGTATCATATATACATATATATATATATTTATATTAGAAATGAAATTAATGTCTATACAAAGGCTGTTGAAATTCTTTACTTGGAAATCAATTTGGAAAGAATTGATATCAAATGCTGTCTTTCAATCTATGTACAGAGAATATCTCTCCATGTTTTTTAGGTCTTATTTCATTTTCTTCAGCCCTACTGCAGTGTCCAGAATAGTGGTCTTTCATGCCTTTTGTCAAATTAACATAACATATTTTATGCTTTTATGTGCTTCTGGAAAAGGATTTTTGAACTTACATTTTTCTATTTTGTTCTGCTGTAATTGATTTTTTGTATTGGCCTTGTATCCTGAGAACTTGTTAAGCTTATTAGTTCTGGTACTTGTTTTATAGATCCCTCAGGGTATTTTTTAAAAATGTAGGCAATTCCATCACCTGCAAATAAAGTGGGTTTTACTCCTTTCTTTTCCATCTGTATGTTTTTAAATTCTTTGTCTTGTCTTATTGTACTTGGTTGGACCTTCAGTATAATATTGAATGAAAGCAGCTATTGCAGACATTATTGCCTTGTTTCCAATCTTAAGGAGAAAACATACAATATATCATAATTTATATGGTATTAGGAGCAGAAATTTTTTGTTTTCTTTTGTTTGTTTGTTTGTTTTTACCTTATTTGGTAAAATAAAATATTGGATAATATTTTGTAAAATAAAATATTGGATGAGGAGATGGTCTTTATCAGGTTGAAGAAATTCTCTTTTCCTAGTTTTCCAAGAGTTGTTTTTCCAATCATAAATAAGTAATTTGTTGTTGTTTAGTCACTCAGTCGTGTCCAACTGTTTGTGACCCCGTAGACTGCAGCACACCAGACTTCCTGTCCTTCATCATCTCCTGGAAATTGCTCAAACCCAAGTCCCTTGAGTTGGTAATGACATCCAACCATCTTGTCCTCTGTCATCCCCTTCTCCTCCTGCTTTCAATCTTTCCCAGGATCAGAGTCTTTTCTAATGAGTCAGCTGTTCAATGTTTTCAAATAATTTTTCATCTATTGAAATGACCATATAATTTTTTTCTTTGTTTTACTAATGTGGTAAATCTGAATGTTAAACCAACCTTGCCTTCCTAGGATAAAGATCACTTGTTATTTTTGTATATTTTTTATTTGGTTTACTAATTTTAAATTTAATTTACCTGTTTCAAGGATTTTTGTATCTATGTTTGAGGTTGGGGGTTAATAGACTTTCCTATCAAAGTTTTTGACACTTTTGACAGTTTTGATATCAAAGTTACACTATCCTCATAAAACAAATTAGAGAGTGCTTCCCTTTATCTGCTTTCTAAGATAGTTTGTGTGATATTGATACTATTTCTTTCTTAAATTTTTGATGGAATTCACCAGTAAAAGAATGTGGGTATGGGGATTTTTTGGTGGAAGTTATCTTATTGTGAATTCATCTTTTTTTAATAGACAAAAAACTATTCAAAAATTTTACTTCTCTTTTTGTCATTTTTTAGCAAGATATATTTGTAAAGATACTTGTTCTTTTAAGTTGTAAAATTATTGACAGGCCTTTGTTCACTATATTCTTATTGTATTTTTAACATTTGTAACATCTGTAGGATGTCATCTCTTTCACTGCTGATTTTAGTAATCTGTGGCTTTTTTCCCCTTCATCAGTTTGGTCAAAGGTTTACCAATTTCACTATATCTTAAAGGATAAACTTTTAGCTTTGATTATTTTATCTTTTGTTTATATGTTATTTATTTCATTTCTTTTTGCTTTCACTGAATGGAGGGACTCTGTATCTTAGTTGGTTCATTGTCTGCTACTGCTACTGCTAAGTCGCTTCAGTCGTGTCCGACTCTGTGCGATCCCATAGACAGCAGCCCACCAGGCTCCCCCGTCCCTGGGATTCTCCAGGCAAGAACACTGGAGTGGGTTGCCATTTCCTTCTCCAATGCATGAAGGTGAAAAGTGAAAGTGAAGTCGCTCAGTCGTGTCTGACCCTTAGCGACCCCATGGACTGCGGCTTACCAGCCTCCTCCATCCATGGGATTTTCCAGGCCAGAGTACTGGAGTGAGCTGCCATTGCCTTCGGTGGGTTCATTGTCTAGACAACCCTAAATGAATTTCCAGGATGAACTTTGCTCCACCCGGTACAATTACACCTCAGTTCTTCATACAGAATCTTTTATGTTTGTCACTTTCTTTGGTTTAGGGCATGGAGAAGCAATGTGATGTAGTGGAAAGTCCTCTGATCTTGGATCCAAATGTTGCAAAACTGTTATCTAACCTTTCTTTTCCTCACTTTTTTCATACATAGGATAGGATAATCATGATAAAATAAAATTTAAGTGAAGTACCTAGAGTGCAATGGTCATTCTCTGATGATTGACCTCAGGGTCATAGATGTCCCTCATTGTCTATGCAGCCTATTTGACGATAGCTTTTATTTAACATGTAACCCAATTGTATATACTCCAAGTACATCTATCTATGATGGGAATAATTCCTAAGATGAAAAACTTCCCAAAAGTGTTTATAAATACTCTTTATTATTTATCTTTTCTCTAGATGTCAGGATGCTTAAGGAAACTATGAAAGTGAACGTGTTAGTCACTCAGTCATGTCCAACTCTTTGTGACCCCATGAACTGTAGCCCGCCAGGCTCCTCTGTCCATGGGATTCTCAAGCAAGAATACTGGGGTGGGTTGCCATGCCATCTTCCAGGGAATCTTCCCAACCCAGGGACTGAATCTGTGTCTCTTACATCTTCTACATTGCATATGGATTCTTTACCATCTGAGCCATCAAGGAAACTATACTGAGAGTTTAACAAACATCAACTTGTAGTTCAAAATGACTTTGTCTTCTTTTCATTTAATAATTGTCATGAAAATCTCTTTCTTTGGGAAAACTCTGCTCTCTGTAAGCTAGGTACATCTGGCAGCTTTTCACCTCTAAACTTAGTAGATCAAAACAATAACTACCTATTTAACTTAATTATGGTCCAGCAGTTTAGCTTAAGCTCAATTAGGTTTTTTACTGCTGTCTTAGATGTATTTACTCTGAATTTTCAGTCAACTGTTGGTCAGCTAGGTTAGTGTGCTTCTGGGGTTTGGCTGATTGTTGACTGTGGCAGTGAGGGAGACTGTGACCGTCGTCTCTACTCTTCCAGCAGGATAACCCAGCTTTGTTCATACAGCAGCTTCAGATTCTAAGAGAGCAAGCTCCTATATACAAATTCTTTTTTTTTTTTTTAATCAAGTTTTGTATTACATTTGCTAGTATCTGATTGGTGCAGTGTCTCATTGGTGAAAACAGGTCACCTGGCCAATCCTAATTTAAGGGCTGAAGAATGGATTCCACCACTTGATGAGAGACAACTGCAAAGAATTTTGGCCATTTTTTATCATCTACTGCATTGGTTCTGGATGCAGTAGAAGGAATATGAGGCCATGAAGGTGTTTCTCACCAGTAGCTGCAGGGTGTGAAAAAAAGTCATGCCATGTACCAGGATGGTTGGGACACACCCTACATCACCGTCCAGTTAAGGCTTTAATCTGTGAAGAGTTTTCCTGGCAAATCAACAAATACATTCCACTTAGAGACTGCTAGAAAAGCATTTGATTCTCCAGATAGCAGAAATATAAACTTTGCTTTGTTATCTTTCCCCTCCCTTTCTTCCTCTTTTTTTCAACCACCCTACTCTCCAAAGCATTTGATGTCTTTTATAAAAGCCTTCCACTGGCTGTCCTGGATGTGGTCCCTGTAAATGGTTAGGAAAAGTGCCAAATATCTGCTGCTTTATCTGAAATGGGGCATGAGGCTTATAAGCCCCCCAAATAAGATCAAAGAGATCTGACAGGCCAGGCTAAATTCTCTAATCCAATTTTAGATCCTTTTAGGATGAGCCCACAGCCTGATTGCAAGTGTACGTAGGGAACTCTCACCATACCTCTGGCCATCAGTACCTTCAAATACACACAAATTGAAGCCTATAAAGATTTATTTCAGAAAATATGCTGTATAGGATGAGGTGAGAGTAGATAAGCAGAAAGGAAACATAAGGATCTGCTTTCTCTGGTACCACATTGTCTAATTTCCTTCTGTCACAGACACTGAGGCAAGCTGTCTTGCTAGCATTGGGGCTTCCTCCCCAGTGTTTCTTTTCAACCTCATCTCACCATTATCAGAAGTTCTATCATTAGCTATCATTTAGCAAACCTCAGAAAAACTCAGTTGCTTGAAACAATAAATATTTACTATGTATCATGAATTTATGGGTTAGCTGGACAGTTCTGTTGATCTGAGCCAGCCTCAACTAAGTTCCCTTAGACTCACTCATAGAGTTGTTATCAACTTCAGATCACACTTAGGATGATCCTGGCTGAGAAAACTCAGCCTCTCCCCATTAATCTCTCACATTCCTCCAGCAATTTAGCCCAGGGATAGCTTCATGTTCATGGCCAAGAAACAAGAGTGACAAGAAAGCAAATACCAATTTAGCAGTGTTTGCAAGACTCTGTTGGTGTCTTGCTTGCTAACTCTCACTGGCCAAAGCAAGTCACATAGCTAAGGCCAAAAAACGAGGCTAGTTAGAACACCTTGCCCACAAAGGTTATAATGAAACACTGGAGACTTATGCAATCAATTTATCACCCTAGTTCTATAAAATTGTGGGGATTTTAAAAACATCCATTGAATTATTTCTCGCATTATCAAATGGTCCACAGTTCTATCTTTGCCCTTGATGGTGCTCATCTGGTTCCATCATTCCTGGGGTGGTTCCTTTTCACACCTCAGTGTCAGTGTGTTTTTCTGAGACTGCACTCAGCCTCAGTTGGTTGGTGGGGGGCGGAAGAGGGAGGTGGTGGAGGCAGCAAGTCTTTTAGTATTCCCTTGTGGGTGGACAAGTGTATGAGTCTTGAACTGGTGTTAGTCCTGGGTCTTCTTACCTTTGACCACATACTAGATTGCATCCCGGAGGATTCATTTGTAGAAGAAAAGCTCTTAACTTATGAGTGACAGAACTAGTCTTTCTGACTCACAGACTTTCTTTGCTCAGTCTAGGGCTTCCCATCTTGGCCCCCAGTTTCCCTATGTGGATAACAGAAAGAACCGAGTCTCAGAGGAATCTAGAGGTATATATGTGTATATTGGGGGTGGGGGAGGACAGTACCCTGAATATAGTATACTGCACCAAAGGTACAAGAGTGGGGCACGTATAAGAATCTACCCTCTGAACTATTTCTCCAGTTTATCTATCAAGAGATGTGACCATGGTGTACTTAAGTATACATGCAACAAGAAGGAATTAGATTAGGTGGTAAAAATGATCTTGTGGTTAGAAAAAAGCACTAAGTGCAGAAATACATACTGGAATGTTGAAGGTTTCTCGTTGGATGATTTTGAACCCTGAGTCCCAGCCATCAGTCTATGTTAGAATTGGCACAGGGGTGGTTTAGACAAAGGGGACAGTTCGACTCAGATCTTATTAACTGCATACATTGTGATTAAGTTCTTCTGCCTCCAGCAGCTGCTTTGTTCACCAACCACTGCTTGTGACCTTTCTGGGACTCTGAGTTGACTCTAGAGTGACTCTTCTTCCCCCTTCAGAGCACAGAGAGGCACCAGGGTCCCCGACCCAGCCCTCACATAAACGGCGCAGTAGCTGAGATTCTCACATCCTTAACCTGCCTCTGGAGTGAGGTCACAAGATATTTCAGTCCTGTGACTGAGGTGTAAACCAAAAGGGAAGGAAGTGCTTTCAGAGCCTGGGTACCAAGGTGTGATAAGACTTCAAGGTTTCACAAGCTTTTTTTTAACCCTAGTTTTCTTTTTGTATCTCTCTCTTTCTCTTGTGTGAAAATGGTTTGTCCAATTGCTTTCAGGAAACCATTTCCTTTGGAAAGTGTTAAAGTGTTTAACTTATCTTTAGCTCAGAAATAAATGCATTTCAAAAATGTGCTTAGAGTCTAAGCATATCTTTTTCATCTTCTTGCACCTTGGGAATTGGGAAATTGTGTGTGTGTGTGTGTGTGTGTGTGTGGGATTCCTCAATGTCCTAAGATAAATATTCCACAATAACTACACCAAAATACCACAACCATCATCAATAAACAAATAATTACTGAGGTTATTTTGAACTCCACTCTCTAGTGGATGCCATGAAAGATACATGGAAAATCAATACATGGATGCTACTACCCTAAGAAAGTGCCAACGCTACTGAATACATTATTATATTCAGATCATAGGACTCTGGAGGTGGAAGATATCTTATACTTTCAAAGCACGTACTTTACATATGAGGAAGCAGAGTTCCAGAAAGTTCATCTAGCAATTCACTTTCGGAGTCAGACCTAAAAGTCTCCTCCCTCTCAAGTAAATGGTGTGTCTAGAGGTTAAGCTGTTCTGTGAAAAGAAACAATATGAACTTCTGTAACAGACAGAATCACCATTGGAAGTCTTTTCCTAACCTCAAAAACGCTTGACTCTATTCTAGGTCTTAACAGTGAGGAGAATTAACGCAATTACAGGGTACAGGTATATACTCGATGCTATTTTTCTGTCTGCTCGCACACCTCAGGAGAATGAGCCCTTCCACCCATCCTATCTCCCATCCTCTCCAGATGATTCACTAATTAAAGGGTTACCATGGACGCATCATATGGATGTGATTGAACTTGGCCTCTAGGCTGGAGCAGTTGCCTTAGAGGTGGCCACATGAACACAGCTCATTGGAATTGGAACTGAGCAGTCAATTTCTCTTCATTACACACAAAGCTCAGAGGTTGTTGGCTGACAATCATAAGTATGTGTGTATTTCTTTTTATTTATTTTGCTTTGTGTCTAGGAGGAAAGAAAATGTTATCCACCCAATGAGAGAAGAAGGAAACAGATGTGTAGGAAAAAACAGAAACTAAAGACAGAAAGGCAAGCCTATGCATTAAGGTTTTTGCTTTCAATTGTTTCTAATGTCTAACCATATTCCCATTTGGAGATTTTTTTGTGGTCTCTATGATATATTGCATGTTGTCTGAAAGGACAATTAGATATTGTACTAGGTTAGAACCCAGGCTCATTGGCCACAGGCAAAATAATAGTAGCAATAGATTTTAAAGAGATTTAACAGGATTTGTGTTTTATTTCCATTATTTATTTCCTTGAATTATATATTTGGTAAAATTATATTACAGAGCCTCATCAGCCAGCATCATGTCTCTGTGAAATATCTCAAGTACTGCTTTCAAATGTAGATTTTGGTGTTTATAAGAGAGAGAATTTCTTTATCTAGTGGTAATATACATGCTAATCATTTATTTGAGAATGTATATTTCAGCATAATATTACTCTCTTACTTTTTAGCAGTTCACTCAACAGACATGTATTTCATTACTACCCAATTTTAGACATCTCCTTCCACCTTGAATAAACAAAATTTTCTCACTATCTAGGAATTTACTTGGCATCTACATAGAAACTCTTACAAAATCCATATATGACTTATAATTCATTACTTCTGCAGGAAAATCCCACTGAAAATGACTTCATAATGGTTGTCAGATAGTTAAGAGTTCTATCACCTCTTTAGCTGAGTATATACTATAAGAAGTTCTAGAAAATGGCAACCCACTCCAGTGTTCTTGTCTGGAGAATCCCAGGGACAGGGGAGGCTGGTAGGCTTCCGTCTATGGGTTGCACAGAGTCGGACACGACTGAAGTGACTTAGCAGCAGCAGCATTCAGAAAATAATATCACTAAGTTGGAATAGAAATTTATTTCTTTTTAGCAACAAGTCATAATTTGAGTCTGAAAATCTTAAAAGCAAGTATTTGTTTAAAAAATTTACCAAATATTCATACTGATTAAATCTAGATCAAATTTTTTTTAACAATATGATACACTTTTTCCAAACAGCTGATACAATCACAGACACACAACAATTGTTTAATGTAGTTGAAACAAACAAAAAACAAGCAATTCACTCAACAGACATGTATTTCATTACTACTCTTTTTTTTATATCCCAGGAATTGATTTTATTTTGCATCTTGATCATAAGTTGTTAAATTTAACTTCAAACTTGCTTTCATATATCAAGTACAGTAAGAGAAACAAATGTGGATGCAGGTCTCTTCATTCTATTTGAAGGAGTTGTTACAGTGACACCGAAACCAGGAGATGGAACATTTCCACAGGGAAGTATTTTCCATTGCGTATTTTATCTAGATGGGAATTTAT
This sequence comes from Bubalus kerabau, assembly GCF_029407905.1. Classification (NCBI taxonomy): domain Eukaryota; kingdom Metazoa; phylum Chordata; class Mammalia; order Artiodactyla; family Bovidae; genus Bubalus; species Bubalus kerabau. The sequence continues at coordinate 159,312,100 of NC_073626.1, forward strand.
GTGGTGTGGATTCAGGATAGGGGATATTATTAAGACAACTGATGATGGATGGAAGGAAGGAACTGACGAGCTGTGCGTAAAGCCTCCTGTGCTTCCGAATGCTCTGCCCTAGGGAGGATAATGGTTATCTGTTCTCTTTGTCCACTGGGAATGAGCAAGGAAATACTGGTTAATAACATGGCTGAGGAGATCTAGGATACACAATGAATTTCATAACTGACAAGTTCCTTGGACCCTGGAACCACTGACCAAGTGCTCTGTGATTGGGGTGAAATGCCCTTCTCCAGGGGCCATCAAATGCATCTGTCCAGCAGAATATAAATACAGTGCTACCCAGAGAGAGACGGATGGACAGTTGATGGCTGGATTCTTGCTTTCCAGTCTGGCAATATTTATTTTAAATCCCATTCCAGTCCTGAGAAGGAAATGTAGATATTCCACCATGATTTTGAAGATGTCCTCTTTTCATTTCATTCTCTTAAAAAAAGAGAGAAGAGTGAAGGGAACTTTTATGGAAGAAAGCTGTGATTTCTTTACAGAAAAGGGCATGTGGCTCATACTTCAGTTATTTACATGAACACCATGTATTTAAAGACACAAAAATTCACCTTGGAAATGAACAACGATCACAGTTTTTTCCCCTCACATAATGTGTGTGATGTGGGCAGTTTTGAATTTTATCTTAATGAATTTTAATAATAACTAAAGAAAACAGACTTTAATCAGAATTATAGACTGGACTGGCTTGAAAAAACCTTGAAAATTATCTGGTGGATAAGGAAGCTGAGTCACAGAGGGTGGAATAAACTGAGGTCACAAGAATGATTCAAAGTTGGTGGGAAGGCATTAAAAAAATCTTGACTTTTTACCCAGAGTGAGGAAGAGTAGCAAGAAATCTAGTCTCATAGGAGGAGAATTAAACTGTTGCTTTAAAGAACCAAATGGGAGAAATGGTCCAGTGGACAGCAGTGATTTCCAGTGGATAGCAATGATTTGCAAAAACTGTGACATAGCTTCCCAGAGATTCAAGATAGAGAATAAGTAATAAAAGCAATTGAATCATGTGTCATTTACAATTGGAGATGTCCTTTAAAAATTATTTTTGGCTTAGCATGGCAAGAGTTAATTTTTTTAATTGGGGTAAAGTTGCTTTACAATGTTGTGGTAGTTTCTGCTGTACAATGAAGTGAATCAACTATATGCATGCATATATACCCTTTATCATATATATCTACCTTCCGTTCCACCTTCCCCTCACGTCTCAGCCCCTAGGTATCACAGAGCACTGAGCTGAGCTCCCTGTGCTATACAGCAGGTTCCCACTAGCTATTTATTTTACACCTGGTTGTGTATTTATGCCAGTCCTAATCTCCTAATTCATCCCCTTTTGCTCCCATGCCCATATGTCTGTTCTCTACATCTGCGTCTCTATTCCTGCCCTGCAAATACATTCGTTAGTATACCATGATCATGTTTCTCTTTCTGACTTACTTCACTCTTTATGACAGACTCTAGGTCCACCCTTTAGTTAAGACATGCCCAAGCGTCTATTCCTTTGGGAATGATCATGGTTCCATTATATGCACATTTAATGCAAACTGTGTTGGGTTTATTGAGAGATGACACACTTGTCTCCAATGTAGAAACTTCCCAGAGGATTTTCTATGCTAATTTTACTTTATACATTTTTTCCCATATAATGGCAACAATTTCACAACTAAATTTCTTAACTCTTATACCAAATGTGACCTCACTCTAACAGCTAATTTCTCCAACTGAACTGATTACCAAATGGCTACCACTAATCCATTCAATGCAAAATGAAAACAAGAGATTTTTTTCCGCTTAATGAATCTGTAGTTTGTCCAATCTGTTCACAGGGCTACCATGATGATATCGGTCTATGTTGATTGGCACTGATACTCTGATTTATACTAGACAATAAACAACTCTCCACTGATCCAGGGACTTCTCTGGTGGTCCAGTGGCAAGGTCTCTGTGCTCCCAGTGCAGGGATCCCAGGTTCAGTCCCTGGTTGGGGAGCTGGATCCCTCATGCCACAACTAAAGATCCTGCATATCACAACTAAGACTGTTGTGCAACCAGGAAAAAAAAAAAAACAAAACACTGACCCGTTGCTGGGCTTCAGCTGTAGCTTAGGCTGCCTGTGTTTACATGCATACAGCCTAATGCTTTTTCCATGATATGATGGCTCTCAAGAGGCAGGTTCAATCATCAACTCCCTGCGTGGTTCCGGTAAACAATTAACTGGAATAAGGGCTTCTCTTTGCCTACTCATCATCTGAAAAAGTTCTCAAGTATTTTATGAAAAGTCCTAGCTGATGATTAGACACCTTTTATCAGAGGCCTCTGTGGGGCCCATTCAAATTCTGGTTGAATCTGGGTGATTTCAAATTTGAGTGCAAAGTAAAACCAGACATTGTATACCACATTGGACAGGGAATAAACTTTGGAATCAGATCGTCCTGTTGTCACTTACTGGCTGTGTTATTGTGGGTAAATATTTTACCCCCTCTAAGCCTGTTTCCTCAACTGTAACCTGGAAGAATAACCTTTCTTCATAGATTTGTTGATGTTTTCACCAAGATTTGTTTAAAAAGTGCTTAACATAAAGTCTGGCACACTGTTAGTAGTCAATGAATAGTCTTTGTTATCCTGATACTTAACTGATTTTCAAAGAGATGAGGCATATTACTCTACATGCTCCCCTGTTGTCAATTCTCATTACAACGACCTTTAAAAACATCATTCAGATCATATCAGGTCTTGACTCAGATTTCTCCAATGACTATCCATTTAACTCAGACCAAAAGCCAAAATCCTCCCAAAGACCTCTTACCCGCTCTTCTTCCGCTAAACTACCCTCTCTTTCGGGTCCCTGTATTCTGGCTACCTTGACCTCATTGCTTCAGGTCCTTCTCCTTCTCTAAGGAACATGTTTCCCCAGATAGCCTCAAGGTCAGTATCCTCAATACTTCCAAGAATCAATTTTAAAATCTCAGTATTATCAAGGTCATTCATCAGCTTATATAAAATAATAAGAGCTATCTGTTCCAGCACACTTGACACCTCTTACCTGCTTTACCTGTCTTGAAATCACTTACTACCATCTAACAGATTCCATCTAACTGCTTTGTTTCTAGTCTTTCCTGAACTTAAAAGTAACTCAATAGGGGCAGGCAATTTACTTATTCCCCATGCTTTGGTCATGCCTGATATGTTTGTGGCACTCCATATATATATATATATATTAAAGATAATGAGTGATTTTTATAGCAGGAGTATGGTTCATCTATGCTTCAAGGCCTTGATAGACTTAGATAAAACTTACTCTGGAAACTTCCCTAGTGATCCAGTGGTTAAGAATCTACCTTGCAATGCAGAGGATGTAGGTTGGATTCCTGGTCGGGGGACTAAGATCCCACAAGCCACAAGGCAACTAAGCCCAAATACTGCAACTACTGAACTCCAGTGCTCTGGAGCCGACTCACCACAATTAGAGAGCCTGCATGCCACAATGAGAGATGCTGTATGATGCAACGAAGATACCAAGTGCTGCAGTTAAGACCCACTGGACACAGCTATATATATATATATATATATATATATATATATATATATATATATATTTAATGCAACTTACTCTGAGTTGACATCTCCCCCACCCTCACTCTGACTCTTGCCCAGCAAGTGGGGTAACTCAGAGTACAAGAAGCCCCATGAGAAGAAAGGTGGAACCACAAACACTTGATCGGGCAGTTGTGATGGCGAGAAGAAAGCTGTCATATAGCTATCACGTATGGATGTGAGAGCTGGACAATAAAGAAGCATTGAAGAATTGATGCTTTTGAACTGTGGTGCCAGAGAAGACCCTTAAGAATCCCTTGGAAAGCAAGGAGATCAAACCAGTCAATCTTAAAGGAAATCAATCCTGAATACTCTTTGGAAATACTGACACTGAAGCTGAAGTTCAAGCTCTAAAACTTTGGTCACCGGATGTGAACAGCTGACTCATTGGAAAAGACCCTGATGCTAGGAAAGGTAGAAAGCAGAAGGAGAAGAGAATATAGAGGATGAGGTGGTTGGATGGCATCGTCAATTCAGTGGACTGAATTGTAAGCTTGGGCAAACTCTGGGAGATGGTCAGGGACAGGGAAGCCTGGCATGCTGCTGTCCAAAGAGTCATGAAGAGTTGAACATGACTTGGTGACTGAACAGCAAGACTCAATTCTTCTCCATCTCCCTGCCTCCTGTGACTTTATTATCATTTGCCTAGCTTATTACCATCTGAGCCACCAGGAAGCCAGCAGACTCTTCATTGGTTTCCATTCTGCCATGTGTCTTTGCTCCAATCCATTCTTCTGCTGCCCTCAGACCTGAAATTGTTTTCATTACCTCTCTTGTCTGTTTGCTTATAGCTTCAGATCTGGACCTTACACTATGTTCATGGACATTCTCTACCTTGTCCTTCCTTTCTATCAACCCCACTATGTTCCAACTTCAGCTCTGCTCCAGCTCCATTCTGCCTTTTGTACATATTTTCTGTATTTCTGCCTCTGTGACTTTATTTCTTCTGTCCTTCCTGAAAGTTCCCTCTCTCCTTCTGCCAATCCAAATACACTCAAATCTTAAATCTTAGTTTAATCATACATCATCTGAGAAGAACTCTCCCATTGATTACTGCACCAATTACTGCAATTACTTCACACCAATGTTTTCTTTCTTCTAATAATTTCTCTACCTTGAGTTACCTAAACATTTTAGCCTATAGCTAGTCTCTGATTGTATCACATAATAACAGTAATAATTGCAACTATAATTTTAATTTATTCAATTTCTATTATGCCCTAAATATGATAAGTACTCATATTAATTTTGCAAAGCAGAAATTATTATTTCAATTTTGTCAACTAAGAAACTAAAGCTTATGGAGGTTAAATGCATGCATGCTTGCTAAGTTGCTTTAGTCCTGTCTCCTTGCAACACTCTGGACTCTAGCCCACCAGTTTCCTCTGACCATGGGATTATCCAGGCAAGCATACTGGAGTGGGTTTTCATGGCCTCCTCCAGGGAATCTTCCCGATCTAGGGCTTGAACCCACTTCTCTTACATCTCTTTATTAGCAGGCGGGTTCTCTACCAATAGCGCCACCAGGGAATCCCCATAGAGGTTGCATGTACTGTGCATAGTTGCTCAGTCATGTCCGACTCTTTGCAACCCCATGGACTGTAGCCCATCATACTCCTCTGTCCATGGGCATTCTACAGGCAAGAATACTGGAGTGGGTTGCTATGCCCTCCTCCAGGGGATCTTCCCAGGGATCAAACCCAGGTCTCCAGCATTGCAGGCAGATTCTTTACCATCTGAGCCACCAGGGAAGCCCATAGAAGTTATATGGATTATCCCAAATCATACTATTAGTAAATAATGGAGCCAAGATTCAATTCCAATGTACCTAAGTATCCTTTGTGTGATTTTTTTTTACCTCTTATACATATAAACTCCTGGGAGATTTAGCAAAATATGTGCATTCAGTAGGTACTCAATAAATACTGGCTGGTTGATCAAACATCCAGGAGAATGCACATTTATTTAAAGGTGCCCTGACAGTGCTTCACCTCAGAGGTGATGAGGTGAGGAATGATACACTCCCTCTCCCTTTATTCTGCACCAGAAGAGCTAGAGGCTGCAGAACAGTGAGGTCAAGGCTGTTTCAGGGCCCCAAAGATGGGGATGTGTTCCCCAGGCTCAATTCCATTTCCTTCCAAAGAGCCAGGCTCTGTATCTTGCCTTCCCTGGCCATGGCCAGGATCAGGTTAGCTGCGTCATTGCCACCTCAGATTGAGAGCTTCCCAGGCAGCCTGGGCTTACTGAAGGCACCAGTGACATACTTCTGGACTCCAGACCAGGAGGCCCAGGACATACACCTGACTGAAAGGGGAGCAGGGCAAAGCCTGCCAGGGTGTGCTTGAGCTGCCTTTCCCCAGCAGGCTGTAGCCCCATGTCCTGAGGTTGCAGAAGGAGCTGACACCTGTCAGCTCCCTTCCCTCCATCTACAGTATGCCAGGCACCATGTGAGACGCTTCGCAGGCACGATCTGTCTTCAGAATCCTCACCACACTGATGGACCTTTTTACGGAGAAGGGATAAAGACACAGGCTTAGGAACAGACTTGTGAACACAGTTGGGGAAGGAGAGGGTGGGGCAAATTGAGAAAGTAGCATCGACATGCATATATTACCATGTGTAAAACTGATGGCTAGTGGGAAGCTGATATATAACGCGGGGAGCCCAGCCTGGTGCTTGCGATGACCTAGAGGGGTAGGATGGAGTGGGCAGTCAGAGGGTGACTCAAGGGGGCTGGGATATATATGTGTGTGTGTGTGTGTGTGTGTGTGTATAACAATTGCATTCATCTCACACATTAGTAAAGTAATGCTCAAAATTCTCCAAGCCAGGCTTCAGCAATATGTGAACCGTGAACTTCCTGATGTTCAAGCTGGTTTTAGAAAAGGAAGAGGAACAAGAGATCAAATTGCCAACATTCATTGGATCATCGAAAAAGCAAGAGAGTTCCAGAAAAACATCTATTTCTGCTTTATTGACTATGCCAAAGCCTTTGGCTGTGTGGATCACAATAAACCGTGGAAAATTCTGAAAGAGATGGGAATACCAGACCATCTGACCTGCCTCTTGAGAAACCTATATGCAGGTCAGGAAGCAACAGTTAGAACTGGGCATGGAAGAACAGACTGGTTCCAAATAGGAAAAGGAGTACGTCAAGGCTGTATATTGTCACCCTGCTTATTTAACTTATATGCATAGCACATCATGAGAAACGCTGGGCTGGAAGAAGCACAAGCTGGAATCAAGACTGACAGGAGAAATCTCAATAACCTCAGATATGTAGTCAACACCACCCTTATGGCAGAAAGTGAAGAATAACTAAAGAGCCTCTTGATGAAGGTGAAAGAGGAGAGTGAAAAAGTTGGCTTAAAGCTCAACATTCAGAAAACTATGATCATGGCATCTGGTCCCATCACCTCATGGGAAATAGATGGGGAAACATTTGAAACAGTGTCAGACTTTATTTTCTTGGGCTCCAAAATCACTGCAGATGGTGATTGCAGCCATGAAATTAAAAGACGCCTACTCCTTGGAAGGAAAGTTATGACCAATCTAGATAGCATATTGAAAAGCAGAGACATTACTTTGCCAACAAAGGTCTGTCTAGTCAAGGCTATGGTTTTTCCAGTGGTCATGTATGGATGTGAGGGTTGGACTGTGAAGAAAGCTGAGTGCTGAAGAATTGATGCTTTTGAACTGTGATGTTGGAGAAGACTCTTGCGGGTCCCTTGGACTGCGAGGAGATCCAACCAGTCCATCCTAAAAAGAGATCAGTCCTGGGTGTTCATTGGAAGGACTGAACTTTGGCCACCTCATATGAAGAATTGACTCATTGGAAAAGACTCTGATGCTAGGAGGGATTGGGGGTGGGAGGAGAAGGGGGCGACAGAGGATGAGATGGCTGGATGGCATCACTGACTTGATGCATATGAGTTTGAGTGAACTCCAGGAGTTGGTGATGCACAGGGAGGCCTGGAGTGCTGCGATTCATGGGGTCACAAAGAGTTGGACACGACTGAGTGATTGAACTGAACTGAACTGAACTGAATAGTTATTGTTGATTCACGTTGTTGTACAGCAGAAACCAACACAATATTGTAAAGCAATTATCCTCCAATTAAATTTTTTTTTAAATGCTCACCACTACCCCACCTAAGCCCCACTGACTCATCTGTGAAATGGGCATATTAGGTTGCATCTCGCCCAAAGTCACTCAAGCAAGAGGAAGACTCTGATAAGGGCCCATCTGTCTTCAACACTCTATGGGCTTTTCAGTAATGCCGCAGCATCCATATGTACTGGGGGCCAAGAGACCTCAGCTTCTATTCTAGCTCAGCACTCATCTTGGGAGACTTCAGTGTCTTTCTCTCTGTCAAACGCATATGCAAACCCTCCCCCTCCACTTCCAATTCCTTCCCACTTCACAGATTACTTTTGAATCTGTGTATGCCATAATATGCAAATACATCAAATACCTGATTGGAGTAGGAGATGGAAGAGATTATTGTTAATTTTCTGTTTCTGTATCTGCATATTTACATTTTACTGCCTCAATTACCCAAAGATATTCGAGGTAGAGACTACAAGTACACACTACTTATGGCTTCCCTTCACTGCTTTTAAGTCCCTAATAGCTGAGAAATCCTGGAAGTATTCAATAAAGACGTACGTGCTCAGAATCACGTGTGTGGTAGCGGTTTTTCAGACCAATTCCCTCTCCTTGGAAATCAAAGCTCAGAGGGTACAGAGCAGCTGGGCTGGGAGCAGAATCCTTGCTTGCTATTTTTAAGTAAAGGACTGTGCAAAACCATATTTGTCTGCAGACTTTTCCAGACAATAGAAAGATACATAAAGATGCAGTTAATTTTAGGTGTGGGCTGATTTTCTAGTTGAGTTAGTAGATTTCTCATTTTATAAATTTCTTATAATCTTTACTAAGATTTTGTAATACTTTATAAACTAGTACCAGCTAAGATATCCAGGGAATATTGATAAGGAAACCAAATAAAACCAGATATCCTGATCTTTTTAAATTTTAGCTTATCCTGGCCTTAAAGAGAACTCTAGGGTTAAAGTTATTTAGGGTCTGATATGATGATGCTCATACTTCAAATCCTAGAGTATTTTTTAACATTATGAGGCATTTTTGCATTACTGCAGTTGCTCTTAAAGGAAACTCTGTAAGCAAGGCAGGGTGTGGATTATCTCCATTATACAGATAAGTGCCACAGTGTTCAGTGATACAGCTCTCTTCCCATGGCCAACCTCTCCCCTGATTTCCAGCCCAGGTTATTAGGCAGGTGGAATAGCCTGGATGGGATTGGGAGGGCAGGTCAAGGAGTGTGTGTGGGATGCATTGGAGAAAAATAGAGTCCTGCAGTGTGCATGCTACTGGCTGAGCAGGACTCCTTCTCCTTTGCTCCTCTTCGTCCCAGCCTGCTTGCTTGCTTTGAGCCCAGCCTGTAAGGGCTCTGCCAGCTCCTAAGCTGGCCTGTATTACTGGTAGGGATTAGGTGCCAGAGTTTTCTGCTGGTGACTGCTCTTTCCCGGCTCTCTCTTGTGGTATCATATTTTCTCAGCTTGTTCTTAAACTCATCTTCCTGACCCTTCCAGTCTCAGGTCATTGAAAGTGAGGTCACTAAGGACTCCAACACCACCTGGCCCGTGCATCTCTCAGGAGAGAGAAACTTCTCTTCATTTCGTGCCCACTCCCTCCTCTGGAAAAGACTCAACTCAGTCCCTCCCGCACCTTTCTCGCTTCTCCCCACCCCCACCACTACATTTTTAGCTAATGGACCTCACTAGAATAGCCATAATGATCTGTTCACCATATCTTAAGGTCCCACTTCTATAACCAGATGAGCTATGTAGGTTGACTTAGTCTGTACCCCACACTCCCTTCTGTTTTAAAGATGAAATATCAAAGCCTCAGGGATGTTAATGCTTTGTTGCCCAAATCTAATAGCCAGTCAATGGTTGAGCTGGTAGAAAACCTCTCATTTTCCACATTAGTTCCATTACTGGGACTCACCAGCCCCTTGCTATCCTCTCTCCCTGCCTTGGTCCAAGCCTTCATCATCTGTGAATAGGACCTCATCGAAATCCTCCCAGCGCTTCCTGCTTTTGTTTTTACCCTCTTTTGGTGCATCCCACTGGGAAGTGACCACACCAGATTTGAGATCAAGATGGATAATTTCTTATCTCAAACTTCTTAGTCACGTCCTGTGGATCCCAGGATAAAGTTTCCACCCCTCTGCTTGACTTATGAGCCTCCTCCCTCCACCATCTTGGGGCTTCTCCAGCTCTGTCTCATTCTAATTCCCAGCACACATCTTCTGCAATGGCCATGCCACCTTCTTTGTGAAAATGCCTGGTGTCTCCCGGGTATGACCTTCCAGTGCCTTTGCCTGTTTCCTGCCTGGAATTCCCTTCCCTGTATCTTCTTTGTAGAAAATTCCTGTTTAAAATTTTCTCTGGTACCAGTTTCTCTGAAACCTCCACCTACAGAGTGAATTATGTAAACTTCTCTGGCTTTTAAGTGTGTATATTTTGTTGCACATATAGCATTTTATCACACTGCATTTTGTGAAGCATTGGCTTGTTTTTCTCACTATGTTGTAAGCATATTGAAGGCAGAATTTGATTTTTTTTTCCCTCTTCATACACCTCTAGCTCAAGGTTGGCTAATATTTGGAACTCCATATGTATCGCTATCCGGCCAGCTGGCTAAGCAGGACATGGAGGCTGCACATTAGAAAATTCAGGAGACTCTCCACTGAAGGAAGTCAAGTCACTCAAGGCCAAAGCTTTCACCACTATCCTTTTAGGAACATCCTATTAACAACTAATCTTGGTAGTTAACACACAATTACAAGTGACTTATCGACACATCATACCAGTGTGGTTCAGGAACCACTGTTTGCTATAGTATAAATGTATTAATTTTGTGTAATTTGAATAACTGATATTCATTGGTCTCTGTCTAAACAATATATAGGTGTTATTTCATTGAATTATTGCAACTACCTTGCAAGGTGAAAATTACTATCCTTATTTTATAGATGAAGAAAGTGAGGCTCAGAAAATATAAGCAACTTTCAAAAGAGAAGTATCTGAAACACAAAGGACAAGATGATAATTGTATCCAAAATTCTGGTGCTCTGAATGAACAGAACAGGTTAAGAATCTCCCTTTCCATCTGCTGCCTAAAGAGCACTCATTTCTCATTTTTATGTGATATTCTCCTATGTGTAGCATGCTCATAGCACTTTATTAGCTATATATTATTCCCAAATGGAGATAAAATTTGTTGATTATAAAAGTGACATACATTCACTGTAAAACATCCCAACAATATGGAAACATGTAAAGAAAATTACCATATAATGATTTCAAAAGCATGCGATAACTACTGTTAATACTGTGAAGTTGTCCATTCAGATTTTCTCCTGTGCACATGCATTCATATATACATACATCTTCCTTAAGTTGAGTAATGCTATACCTTTCTGATAACTTTCTCTTTTTTTCTTATTGTGTGGTAGCTGTTAAGACATATAGATCCAAATCATCATTTTTAATAGATGATAGAAGGCAATGGCACCCCACTCTAGTACTCTTGCCTGGAGAATCCCATGGATGGAGGAGCCTGGTAGGCTGCAGTCCACGGGGTCGCTGAGTCGGACCCGACTGAGCGACTTCACTTTCACTTTTCACTTTTATGCATTGGAGAAGGAAATGGCAACCCACTCCAGTGTTCTTGCTTGGAGAATCCCAGGGACAGGGGAGCCTGGTGGGCTGCCGTCTCTGGGGTCGCACAGAGTCGGACATAACTGAAGTGACTTGGCAGCAGCAGCAGCAGTAGTCCAATAAATGGATATAACATAATGAAGCATATACCTTGTTTCTCTTTCCAGTGTTCTTCTATGATAAACAATGCTATTATAAATTGTGAAAAATTCATCTTTTCCCTTTTGACCAGGTTCAGAAGTAATCATGAGAGATCATCTTTTAATTTAAATTTCTTTGATCATAGTGCGGTTGAACATCTGTTCACACATTCACTGACCTTTTTATTTTGTGAATTCTTTTTTATTCCCTTGTCTATCTCCTTATGTGAAAGTTGCCCATTTTCTGCTTGATTTCTAAGAACAATTTAGAGAAGACAGTCCCCTCTGTTCTGTCACATAAATTATAAAACATAGGTAGAAGCAACCTCAGAAATCCTTTAGTTTAACCCTCCCATTTTACAGATTAAACTCTCTGGAGAAAGGAAGTGACTCATCAAGTTCTCATGGTTATACCTCTGATTTTTCCAGTGACTCAGATCACTTGTATTTCCAGTATACCAATCTGCCTTTCTCATAAAGCAAAATAAATTTCTAAATTGACTGAGATTTGTTATCAGTGAGTCCTTTCTATGAATAAATATTTAAAAAATACTTTTTAAAACCCTCTCTGCTATTTTCCCTTTTCTACCCAAGAATTCTTTTCACTGGAGGATAGAAGAAAGAAGAAAGGAGGAGAAATCAGTGTTACAAACATTGCCATGGATGTTTTCCTCTTTGGAGAAAATGAATTAGACATGGCAACCCTCAGAGGTCTTTGTAAGCCTGATGAAAATTTCTTGGATTTCATAATTTTTTACTTAAAGAAAAATTTGATATTCTTTGTCCAGTTATGTAGATGGTATCTTGGCTGATGTTTTCTGGGGTGGATAAGTGTGACTCTAAGAAGCGGCTAATTGTGTAGTGCCTCTGGCTGGGAGGCTATTTAAAGGCTGCTATCTTGATGTGATGCATATTTGCATCTGTTTTTCATGCCTTTCCAAAGTGGAATTCCATTTGCTTCCCCTTTTGGTATGGAGAGGAGAATGGCAAAACCCCAAATGATAAATTCTGATGAACATAATACACACTTGTTTATCAGCTTTTATGGATAGACTTCTTATGCCTAGTTTATTCTGGGAGAAAAAGTATTATTAGTACAAGGAGGGAAAAAAAGCTGGGTTTGAGGAAGCAATAATAGAAGTCAATTAGAAGAGAATAAAAAGGAATAGAGTAAGTGGTAAGGAAGCCATCAAGGTGTATCACTTACTAATATATGGTTCCAGACTTCCTCTGTCAAGGAAGATCGGGACATGTGGAAAACCTGCTTGTCTATTTGTGCCCTGCAGAGAAGGGAGGAAGGGTCTCAGGGGAAGATTCAGCAGAGAAGTAAAGCAGGTGTTTCCTGCTACCTGTGCCTCAGAGGAGGGCTCAGAGCCCCAGGGGGAGTTCCCACAGCAGCACAAATCATAGGAAGCCATACTTTTCAACCAACCTTAATTCAGAGGTCAGACACATCTGCCATCACCTCCCAGACTTCCTCTCTCTGTCTCTCTCAGTCTCTGACAGAGTGTCTCTAGCTTCAAATAAGGAAAAAGCTAACGTGGATATATCGTATAGACAGTTTTTTTCTATCCTCCTTTCTCAGGTTGTCTGCTTTTGGACGTTTAGTATCTATATCGATCTTTGTTGTGCCATTTCTTCTCCTAAAATAAAAGTGAAAACAAAAGGTAAACTTGAAGTTACACACCATGACGCTAAAAGGTACTGGGTCATTTAGCTCTACAAAACGTGTTCTTTACTTCCATAAAAATAAGCTTGAAATCCAACATTCATGGGAAGGGAATTTTAATATTTACATTAATATGTCAGCTACACTTTTTATATGTCTCTTTTGTCTCTGCTTATTCTCTCTCTATCTGGCTCTCTCTTTTTCTTTTCTCTCTAACAGTGAAGTATCCAGGAGAAGAAAAATACAATTGGGATGTCGTATGTTTGTGTGTGTGTGTGTATGCCTTACATCTAAATGTTGGAAAGCAACTAAAAGAATTTAAAATATATATATATATTTTTTTGCATATTTTAGATTAAGGGAGAGTTAAAGGGGAAAGAAGAAGGGAAGGAAAGCTGAAGTATGAAGGGAATAAGGAAGGGAGAGGATGAAAGAAGGAGAGAAGGAAAGGAGAGAGGAGAAGGAAGACGGATGAGTTGAGACACTCAACTACAAAGCAAAGACGCCGTATATCACCCAGGTGTTCTGTCTGCAGCAGACCAAACATCAGGCTTCGGGAAGCGTTTGGAAGGCACAATGCCCCTTTCACTGCACAGACAACCGTTGACAGTGCTATCGCCTCCGCTCTGTGTGTATGTGTCTATCCCTTTCAAGCCTTTTTGTGGTCAGATTATAAAGGCCTGTTCAGTGGGTGGGGTGACGTCACACTGACCACAAAAGCTTATATTTCCTGCTACTAAATACACAGCCCCTGCTGACGAAGTGGTCATTACAGAGCAAGCTTGTTCTGCCAAGGTCACCATGAGTGGGGATAAAGGCAGGGGGAGGGGGCCCAGGCGAGAGGGCAGAGCCATTATTCCCCTGTGCGTCTGTCTGCCTGCTGATCCTCATCTTGTTAGAACTGAAAGATGAAAATAGAAGTCCCTTTGTGTTTCCTCCAGACCTTTGTCTTTAAGGATGCTGGGGTATCCTGGGACGCAACATGGCGGAGAGAAAGGAACGGACAAAATCCAGGCCAGATTGCAATCTCCTCATTTATATGCTGAGTGATTTTACCTCTTCCTTCGGGTCTCATCATTACAGTCCCCATTTTACCAAAGAGGAACGAGCCTCATGTAGAAATCAAATGAGATCATGCCTTTTAAAGCAATCACAATTGGTTTTATTTTCAGGGTGTCATTCAAATCTTAATATCATTTCTTTGATCCTCCTACTCACCTTCCTTGTGATGAATAAGAGCTGCAGTTCTCTCCTCTTGAGAGGAGAGAGTAAAGGATAGGTTTTATTTTTGAAATTTTCTTTGAATTTTATTTTTGCAGAGGTCACAGTGAGGATAATTTTTTTTTTTTAACTGAAAGAAACTAAACAAATTTACATGGTAAGATAAGACTTAGCAAATTAATCAAAGAAAACCATACCAGTTGCTAGAGGGGCAGAAGGACAAGAGAGGACCCAGGTGCAATCTCACGGAAGAAATAGCATTTGGGTTGGAAATAGTGCATAAGAACTTGACAGGCAGAGATGGAGAAAGGGTGGTCATCATCACGGATCATGACCATGAACTCCTAGGTACCACCTGATGTTAAACCAGAATGATCTGAGGGCTTATGCCATAAGTCTTTGGCAACCCACACCTCAGCTGAAATGAAGTTGTGTGAATGCAACTTTAGAGTATTTCATGCAGTCATGTCAACTTCAACACTGAGAGAAGTGGAAAACCACTCCTCAGTCAAGACCTTACAGAATTTTCTTACTCTCAGTTCTGAGCTCTTGACAAAGCAGGATTCAAATTCCCTACACTTTTCTTTCTTTTTCACCCTTCTGGTGAAGGACTATTACACACAGGGCCTCAGACCCAACAGGACTTTGGAATAAGTCCACATGACATTCAGCAAAAGGAAATCTTTGCTATTATCCATATAATTTAGGTGGCCTGGACAACCAGTCTGGATATTCTAGCATCTGACAAGTTTCTGTAGGCCAGGGTTGTCTAGGTTGGTTCTCCATACAAACCAAAAAATTGCCATGTTCCTTTGGGCCATGTGTGTCACCAGCCCTTACTGGGACACATTTTCTGCCAGGGCCACTGTTTAACTTTAAGGGCCTCCAGTAGGCCTAAGGCCAGGCAGTTCACCTGATCTGAGGCTCTGGCTGGGTTGGCACATCTGAGTTACTCCCCACAAGTTGCCACCCTCTGGCTCAGGCATAAAGCCTTAGCTCCATTAATCATCCTTTTCCTGGAGCACACTAGATGAACTCCTGGCTTGGAATAGACCTATCATTTTCATTTCCTAATTTTAAAAAGTGTTTGTTTGGTAACAGGGAAGACAGGCCAGAAAGGCAGCTTCAAAGTCCCACCATAGGGGAAAAAAATGCAGAGAGAAAGTCCCGGGACACTTTCTTCTGAACTCACCTCCCCTGTATTGCTGGGGACTATGCCAGAAAATGAGGTCTCTGCTGGGAATGGAGCCTTGCAAAAGGGATGGCCACCATCAATTTTCGGGTAGGTTTAGCTATTAAAGGCAGAGCTCTGAAAACAAACCTGAAGGAGTCAAGATAGAATTTCAAGTGTCATGTTATGCTAACAAGAGTCAAGAAACAGAATATGCAGAAACTGGTGGCCAGAATTTTAGCAAAATAAAAAATCATGAGAAAAAGTATGACTTAAAAGATAGAAGTCAAGCAAACAAGTTCAGCAAAGCCAAGTCAAGTAGCCAAGATGTCCTTCACAGACTCAATATACCTGATGCTAAAAAGATCTAAAAACTGAGGCAATGGCATAGATAAATCAGTTCCAGGGAAAGCAAAGTTCCTAGGAAGAACAGTTGGGAAGAAACCAGAAAGCAAAAAGTAAGAGTTCTCACTGGTCCATGATGGAGTAAAGGAGCCACAGAGACTGGGTCAACTGTTAGAAGGACCACAGAAGTAAGAGGATCAAAATCAGAAGGTTCTGGCATAATAAAAAGTGAAAGTCATGCATCCAGAACTCCACAAGTAGGTAAACTAAAAAGCGATGAGAAAGAGGAGAGCATCCTCCTTAGTGATTTCAAGCAGATCTGCTAAAAACCACTTCTGTGGCTAGAAACTTCTTTCACAAGGATTAATTGCCTTTGTCGGTGTTCACTGCTTCCCAAGAACTAAACTCTGCCTCAGAAAAATGACCCTCTCCTATCTGCCTTGCTGTATTGTAGCAAGAAGCTTGGATTTAACCAATCAAGTAATTCATTTCTGTAAAACAATCTGAGTTAAAATAACTCATTAAATAATGTATCAATCTCTGTATCTGTCTTCCATCTGTCTATCATCTAAGGATGTCTCATGCATAATTATGATACCAAAGGAGTCATTTTCCACACAATATTCAACATTATTTTTGAGAAGTGAAAAATTCAAACCCTTCAGCCTAGGGTTTGATTTCCATGATTCCAAGCAACATACTTGACTGACAACTTTCCCTGCGTTGATTCACTTTTGGCTGAGTTAACTTAATTGATTGTTTTGTAGACACTTCTTCATAGATCCAGACAGTCTGTGGCTTAATGTACTCAGAGTAACCTTTCTCTTAACTGGGTGGATTGTTTTGCCTTTTTCAAATGGAATGATGGCATGGTATAGACTCTTTTTGTATTTGTGAGAGGCTTTTCAGTGTACCTTAAGCCTGAGACTAGTTTTCCTGAAATATGGTGAAGTACAGAGTGTTTCTTGATGAAAGTGAAAGAGGAGAGTGAAAACGTTGGCTTAAAGCTCAACATTCAGGAAACTAAGATCATGGCATCTGGTCCCATCACTTCATGGGAAATAGATGGTGAAACAGCGGAAACAGTGTCAGACTTTATTTTTGGGGGCTCCAAAATCACTGCAGATGGTGATTGCAGCCATGAAATTAAAAGACGCTTACTCCTTGGAAGGAAAGTTATGACCAACCTAGACAGCATATTCAAAAGCAGAGACATTACTTTGCCAACAAAGGTCCATCTAGTTAAGGCTATGGTTTTTCCAGTAGTCATGTATGGATGTGAGAGTTGGACTGTGAAGAAGGCTGAGCCCGAAGAATTGATGCTTTTGAACTGTGGTGCCGGAGAAGGCTCTTGAGAGTCCCTTGGACTGCAAGGAGATCCAAGCAGTCCATTCTGAAGGAGATCAGCCCTGGGATTTCTTTGGAAGGAATGATGCTAAAGCTGAAACTCCAGTACTTTGGCCACCTCATGCGAAGAGTTGACTCATTGGAAAAGACTCTGATACTGGGAGAGATTGGGGGCAGGAGGAGAAGGGGACGACAGAGGATGAGATGGCTGGATGGCATCACCAACTCGATGGACGTGAGTTTGAGTGAACTCCAGGAGTTGGTGATGGACGGGGAGGCCTGGCGTGCTGCAATTTATGAGGTCACAAAGAGTCGGACATGACTGAGCGACTGAACTGAACTGAACAGAGTGTTTCTAAAGCACAAACAATACCTTGGGTGATCCTCTGTGTAAATCTCACAGTCTGGAGAAAAATCTTGAGCCAAACACGAACCTTGTCAGATGTCAAGCTTTTCAAAATTAGATGTGGAAGTCTCCCATCTGTCTAACTCCCGCTGTGCCCCTGACGATCACCCTATTACCAATGTTGTTTTCAGAACTCACAGCCTACATAACCACCTTACCTTTTCTTGGAACATTGAGGGTAGACTTCTTTTTAATTTTTTTAAAATTGCATATGAATTCTATTAAGTTTAGTGTGACCCGAGCTTAATATGTGAATACTTGTTTCATAGGCAATTTCTCTGTACATCATTCATGATTACCTACTGTGTCTCACATACAGGCTTAGGGCATGCAACCGAGGCAACCATCTATAATGGCCTGAGTCAGTGTAGGTCAATGCTGACCCTTGCTTTATACTTTGGATGAGTAGTAGAGTTAGGTCCAGGTAGTAGTCTAGTGCCCTCTTGTGGCTTTCAAACTAAGAATTTAAACTCTTTTGTACAATTAAGAGCTATTTGTGGAATCCCAGACTTAGAGAAGGCCATTGTTAACTCATTCTTTTGTCTTCTGTATGTGTGTGAAATCACTCAGTCGTGTCTGACTCTTTGCAACCCCATGGACTGTAGCCTGCTAGGCTCCTCTCCCTGAGGAATTATCCAGGCCAGAATACCGGAGTGGGCAGCCATTCCCTTCTCCAAGAGATCTTCCCAACCCAGGGACCTAACCCAGGCCGCCTGCATTGCAGGCAGATTTTTAACATCTGAGTCACCAGGGAATACCCCTCAGTAATAGTGCCCTCTTCTTGCAAAGCACAATAAATGTTGGTAAATCCATTTTACTCTGAGCTAAGAATACTTTGGAGTGTGTGTTGGACTTTAAAAGGAATCTTTGAACTTAGTACACTGTGGAAACATCATGTATGACTAGTAAATGTTGGTTGAAATCCCTTCACCAATCTGGTAGTATCTGCCATTTTTTCCATTTACTGTTACACTTATTCATTTATTTCAGATAATTTGGTATGCTTAATCTGAAAGAAATTATTATAAGAAGAATTATGAGAGACATAAAAAGCAACCTGAAAAATATCAAGATTTGTCATATGAAGAGTTCAAATATTCTACACATTTCCAGAGGAACACAAGAGAAGATTATAGATATTGGTTTACTATAAGAACTTTTCAGTTCAGTTCAGTTCAGTCACTCAGTTGTGTCCAACTCTTTGCGACCCCATGAATCGCAGCACTCCAGGCCTCCCTGTCCATCACCAACTCCTGGAGTTCACTCAAACTCACGTCCATCAAGTCGGTGATGCAATCCAGCCATCTCATCCTCTGTCGTCCCCTTCTCCTCCTGCCACCAATCTCTCCTAGCATCAGGGTCTTTTCCAATGAGTCAACTCTTCACATGAGGTGGCCAAAGTATTGGAGTTTCAGCCTCAGCATCAGTCCTTCCAATGAATACCCAGGACTGATCTCCTTTAGGATGGACTGGTTGGATCTCCTTGCAGCCCAAAGGACTCTCAAAAGTCTTCTCCAGCACCACAGTTCAAAAGCATCAATTCTTCAGCTTAAGTAGTTGCAAATATATAACTCTGGATTGTATCTGTGGTTAAGTTTCCATTCCTTGAAACAATTTAGGAAAGGTGGGTTAATTTGACATGAAAACTTTACAAGGGAATTTCTCCATTTAACTAGATGATCCTCAATAAAAAATGTTAGAGTTTTAGAATGCAAAGAGCTCACAAATATATCCAAGAAAGATGAAACGGCTTCTTTTGACTATTCAAATTATTCTCATAGTTAAGAAGTCCTTTAACATTCAGTATGGAACCTTCTCAGTATATAGGAAGTTCATACCTAATATCACTCTTTCTAGGCAATTAAACTGTATGTGAATGTGTGTGTGCATGTGTTTGCAAGTGTATATTTATCCAAACCCATTCTAATAACTTACTTGTTTCTAATTTTCTAGACTGTAGTAAGATTTTTGATGTTTTCTTCTAAATCTGACATCCTGTCACTTAACTGATTTTTGTTTTTAGCAAACCTTTTACATTCATGCCTAATTGTATGTGATGGAAATTTACATGTTAGAGAAAAATATTGACCTTTTGCTTGACTCAGGTTATACAGCATATAATGAGTATATTAACATACTAATTAATATACTTAATAAAGGAATAACTATTTATTAAAGTAGAAGATTATTCATGAAAGATAAAAGTTTGATTTTGTTATGCCAAATAATAGGGACAATGAAAGTCGTCAGCCCTCTCTAGTTCACGGTGACTTAAGTGGAAGGAAGAGGACATGACTTATGTGTGTTTCCAGCATTATCTCTCACTCTTTTAAAGAGGTAGAATTATTTTAAAGATACTGATTGAGTCAGATTTTTGTTGCTGCTGTCGTTTGCCTTATTCTTCATATATAATCCATGAAATCTTCTCTATTTATTTTTTGTCTGCACCCTAAATGCCAGAGAAGGTAAACAGTTAATTCATCATGTCTTGCAAAGGATAAACATTAGGTTAAAATGAGAAACCATTGAATCTAATCCTTTAGACCTAGTGTAAAGATAGGTTAGATAGCTGTCTACCCCTTGCTCTCTCTCCCCCAAAGATCTTATCACACTCACTGCATTGGGATTGTAGGGGGTTGAGGGTTTTCAAAGGTAAAAGCTGCTTGACCCAAACTGTAAAAATCTAGAGGTTCAAGGACATTTCGTGTCAGGGATTCAAGCTGGTATGAGATGGCCCTCTTTTCTACCTCACAGCAATTCACTTACCTGACATCTTGACAAAGGAGCTGATGACCCATGTCACAGACCTTGCTGACAGCCCTGGGCTACAGTGGAGGAATTCTCATCCCTTCCCAGCTCCGTGGGAGAGACATACTGGATTGTCACCAGCCTGTGAAATAAACTACTCACCTGGTTCATGGAACCATTTCAAGGCCAGAAAAGCTAGCCTTACTCAGCTGTGCCATATGGGAGAAAAGAAACAGTGTTTTTCCTCCATATGGATTTGTCACACATTAATAAGAGGCATTTGCTCTCTGTATCAGCCAAATGCCTTGATTCCTAAAACACATGAGAAGATGTGCTTGGCTTAACTTGCCAGGCAATTGGATATGTACTTTATAAAGTGAATCAAAACTAAAGCTGTGTTGGGCCATTATGTCCCTACCTCATTGGAGAGACATCCCTGTAAATGGACAGTTAATTCCTTTAATGAGCAAAATACCCCAAGGCTTTTCTGGGGGAAGAGGCCAATGTTTAACTACCTCTTGCTGAACAGCTACAGAACACAGAATTTTAGAGTGGAAAGGGATCTCAGAAATCATCAATACCCCCAACACACAGCTGACTTTCCACTTGAAAACTGAGCCCAGAGAAGCAAAGTTACTTATGCAAGACCTCTCAGCTGTGGTGTAGCATTTAGGATTCATATCTAGATTTTTCACTCTTAATTCTCTTCTCGTGGGTAACAGTTCTTTTCATCCTTTTACCTTCTGGTCATTCCCTTACAGTGCATTTATTTGATGCTGTTTTTTCCCCAGATTTCTGACTCACTGCTCATAAATTCAATGAATGAAGAATTATGAGTTCCTTACTAACTTCCCCTCAATGATAACATTTCTGTTGATAATTCTGTTCTTTTCTTCAGATCAGATCAGATCAGATCAGTCACTCAGTCGTGTCCGACTCTTTGCCACCCCATGAATTGCAGCACGCCAGGCCTCCTTGTCCATCACCAACTCCCGGAGTTCACTCAGACTCACGCCCATTGAGTCAATGATGCCATCCAGCCATCTCATCCTCTGTCGTCCCCTTCTCCCCCTGCCCCCAATCCCTCCCAGCATTAGAGTCTTTGCCAATGAGTCAACTCTTCGCATGAGGTGGACAAAGTACTGGAGTTTCAGCTTTAGCATCATTCCTTCCAAAGAAATCCCAGGGCTGATCTCCTTCAGAATGGACTGCTTGGATCTCCTTGCAGTCCAAGGGACTCTCAAGAGTCTTCTCCAACACCACAGTTCAAAAACATCAATTCTTCTGCACTCAGCCTTCTTCACAGTCCAACTCTCACATCCATACATGACCATTGGAAAAACCATAGCCTTGACTAGACGGACCTTTGTTGGCAAAGTAATGTCTCTGCTTTTGAATATGCTATCTAGGTTGGTCATAACTTTCCTTCCAAGGAGTAAGCGTCTTTTAATTTCATGGCTGCAATCACCATCTGCAGTGATTTTGGAGCCCCCAAAAATAAAGTCTGACACTGTTTCTCCATCTATTTTCCATGAAGTGATGGGACCGGATGCCATGATCTTCGTTTTCTGAATGTTGAGCTTTAAGCCAACGTTTTCACTCTCCACTTTCACTTTCATCAAGAGGCTTTTTAGTTCCTCTTCACTTTCTGCCATAAGGATGGTGTCATCTGCATATCTGAGGTTATTGATATTTCTCCCGGCAATCTTGATTCCAGTTTGTGTTTCTTCCAGTCCAGCGTTCTTAGCTGCCACCATTTTTATTCATCACTATGACGTGAAATGTGAGACCACAGGACAAAGTTCAGCATTGGTGTGAGAGACCTGCATCCTGGTGAGAATGTTCATCAGATGATACAGGAAGGTCACACCCTTTGACCAAAAACAGAAAGAACAAATTTCTAAATTGAGTGCTCCACTGTTGGTTCTTTTGTATGTATGGAAAATTATTACATCCCTCTAAAAGTCATGCTAGAAGAACAAAATGTGTCATGGAGAGATCGACATGTGGCTTTCATAGCTATTGATTTTTCAAGGAAACAAGAGGGATCTCAAAATTTTCCAAAGGTCCCTGTCATATGTGGCTCCTAAATACTAGCCAGAGAAAACTCTCTTGGAATCTAAGTTTTGGAATCCAAAACTCTCTTCGGACTTGCTCCTGAAGCCGTATCTATACAGAGGAGACTGCCTAAGGATTTACCATAAAAACCTTTGATTCGAATCTATTCTGTTGTGTGTAAAACCCTGATCTTGATTCACTATTCATAAAATAAGGATATTTTTTATAAAATTTATTCTTAAAATAAACATATTCATAAAATAAGGATATTATTAATAAAATAAGGATATTATCTACTTCTTAGGGTTGTTTTGATTAAGGAAGATATGATATGTAAAACAATTAGCACAGACTGTTCAAAATATGTTATCTGTGTCATCTAGCTTCCTTTTCTTTTTTCTAGAGTAATATAAGCTTAGTGGCTGCTTCATCAGGGCATATGTGTATGCATGCTAAGTCACTTCAGTCATGTCTGACTCTGTGCAACCCTATGGACTGCAACCTGCCAGGCTCCTCTGTCCATGGGATTCTCAGGCAACAGTTTTCTTTAATAAGACACCCCAAATAAAGTATCTCACAGGAAAAGTCTAGTGGGAAGGTGTCCTGAGCTCTAGTGAATTGTCCCAGAAAGTTCACTCTCTCTGGGATTATTTCTACTCACCAAGTATTCCTACAGTAATTCCTTGTAAGAAGGTTGCTGTAATGGAAAGGTAGGCCATGAAGGCAGGGAAAGAACAATGGCAGCTGGTTAATATTAATAAATACTCCCACAGTAATCTAGGCAACTTATTGATATGTGGTGTGCATACATATGTTGATATGTGGTGTGCATACGTGTGTTGCACACACATGAGTGTAGGTAGTTGTGTACATGTGTTTAATTCTCATCTGCCTGTCTTAGAGTTACTCTCAGAACATTTTTTTCTCTTTCTTTGTAACATAG
Organism: Bubalus kerabau; assembly: GCF_029407905.1. Taxonomy (NCBI): domain Eukaryota; kingdom Metazoa; phylum Chordata; class Mammalia; order Artiodactyla; family Bovidae; genus Bubalus; species Bubalus kerabau. The sequence goes on from NC_073626.1 coordinate 159,335,545, forward strand.
TTGGCTCCCACTAAATCTGGGTTAATGATCATGTTCAGCCTCTAAAGAGAATTAGAAGGGCTAAGTAATTAAATACAAAAGTAAAGTTTTAGGTACCTAGTCAATTAAGAATCTAAAATTAAGAAACAAAGATATACAACAACATAAAACTCAGACTCAACCCCTGGAGCTGAATCAGATGCCATCATCTCTCCAGTTTATTCAGAAATGCTTTGACCTAATCTCATCAGCGGCAACTCTAGTTGTCTTACTTTTTTTTGTCCTTTTCAGGGACTCACAAAGTGCTGAGGACGTGGTTGATGCAGTGTGAATTCACCTAATGATATGGTTGATGGATGAAGGTAAATGGCGAAAGAACACCAACCAGCTGGTGTCCATCCATGATACCTTATTAACAGATTGTAACTGTGCTGCTAATTGAGCCTGCACTCAAGTGGTGCTTTCATTTATGAAATACTGACATCTCCTTACTGGAGTTTTGTCTTAGGAGCAGAAGAATGATAAAATTCCAATTCCTCACTTTTCAAGTTATCTCTATCTCTAAAAATTAAGTTTGGAGAAAGCAAATGAATAACTTGTCCAAGACCATACACCTAAGGCAGAGCCATCCATCAATGGATATCCACAGTTATCTATCCCTGTGGCTTACAAAGAAGATGAGTTGACAATGTATGAAAATAGAGCCAGAAATTGAATCAAAACTATGTATAGTTTAGAGATGGAGAGCAATGAGGAGCTATTTTGTTTAAAATAGGATTTTGAGCATGTTCTATCACCAAGAAATGTAGGGAAAAGACTTGGAGAAACATAGTCTAAACCAGTGTCTAAAACAGTGCTTCTCAAATGTCAAGGTATATAGGAACCGCTTGTAGGTTTTGATTCAGTATGGCTGGGGTAGGGCTTGAACTTTTGCATTTCCAACAAGCTCCCAAGTCATGCTGAAGTTACCAGTCCACACTTTACACTTTGAGTAGCAGGAGTCTAAGGCACAGTTAAAAGCGTATAATCAGAGAGTCAACTATTCCTGGAGTGTTGGTGGCATCACAGACTCACTTGGCTGGTTGTGCAGCTGTGCTGGCCCATCCAGAAGGCGGCCCACTGTCTCTCTCAGGTGTTGCTCCCTTTGCCTAAGCTCCCAGGCCCATCTGGAGAAAGAGAGCCAGCAAAAGATGAAGAAAGGGCATATTTCTACTTCAGGGAACCCAGCCCTGAATAGACATTTTTAAAGGTGATGGTTTGCCGAATATCTTTGAAAATACATTTGCCTTGATCATCTGTTCAGTACCACCATAATAAGATCTGACTCATTGGCCTCATGGATATCAAACATCAGCAAAGGGCTAGGAACAGAGAGCACAGTGAGCTCTTTTTGTCCACAATAGCTGAAAGACAGGATTGTGAACACACCCGAGATTTTGCAGCACTTCCAAAATGAGTCAACAAGTGGGAGATGATGAGATCTGAGGAATCTCAGGTGACATATAGAAAGATAGAAAACAAGATGGGTAAAACATATTAAATGTTAATAATGACAGTCTAAGTAAGGGCATTATGTGTAGGTCCTTTTTTTGACATGAACTTCTATTTGGTTGTTATCATTTCTTCTATACAATGACTGGACTTTTTTATTTCCACTTTGGGTATTTCCATAAGTAAATTTCTAAAATGCAACGTAGTATTCTACCAAATGGATATATTCTATTAATAGATGTCTGGCAAAAGGGAATTTATCGGCCAATAATTTGCTTCCAAATTTTTGTTCTTAAAATTAATGTTGTAATGAACATCTCTATGTAAGACATTCTGGAAGTCCCAGAGGTAGATTTGATGGGGTTTAAGTAAATGAGTCTAATGCTTACTTTCGTACTGCTTTCTTTTACTGAAAGTGATGTAAACTGATGTTAGAAGATTTCCTGCCTCATCACACCCACTCCATCAAATCTAAAGTTCTAAGAGGTTGTCTTATTTGAGGTCTTGACTCATCATGAACTTGAGGTTGAGGAATATGAAGATACTCAACTAGATGATGGCAGAACTGTAATTAGAGCCTGTTTGAGTCTTGGCCCATGATCAACAACTATCTATGGTTAATGGTCCGTCAGGTTCTGGAGCCCTGAGAGTAATATGGTACCCATTTTTGTTTTCCTGTCACTATTACTGGTACCTCTTATTAGTTTTCAGATAGAAGAATGCAGGGAAAAGTACAAGATTGGGAAAATACAAACTCTAATGCCAGCTCCACTTCATTTGCTCTGCAAGAATTTGAATGTGTCACTTAATCTCATAGAGCCCATGGCATTTATGTGTAAAAATGATGCCATCTCTCTTGTGGGATGCTTAAGAAGAATAAATGAAGTGAAGGTTTGACTCTATGTGGCACAGTTCCTGATTGCATAAAATGTACATGTCATAGCACCTTTATTAAAGAATGTTTTTGAAGATTAAGTGGCAGCATTTAAAGAGCTGAGCACCATCCCTATAGCATTCCCATTCCTTTCCTCAGACTACAGGTTTCTTTTCATTGCTTTACAAATATCTTCATTATAAATATCCAAGCATAAAAAACTCAGTGGAACAGTAAAATCATTAAATCAATGCATTCATTGAACTACAGGATAAAGACATTTTTTTTCAAGTGGCTATCAATATGTCTTTTTAGAATATTTATTAGTGTTAGTTGATGAGGACACTTTTTTCAACTTGATGCTTCTTTCCTCATCCCAAATAGATTTTGGCATACCAATGGTACAGAATTTCATCATATTTTATTACTGTCTGTTTGAGCATTCCTAACCAAGGTGATTCTGGAACTCATCTGTTAAAAAGTTCATTAAGAAGTGTGCAATTAGAAAAGGAATAAAGTTTTTTTCTTTAGTGGTGATGTTCTTACCTGTAAAATACAAAAAATACCTGACTTACAAGATTATTGTCAGCTTCAGAAATGTGTTCTGCCTAAAGTACTCTGCATAGGGCCCAGTAATAGTAACTACTGCATCAAAAATAGTTATTGCTAATACTCAGTGCCTTTATGTCTTCCTTTTTTTTCCCAAATGTCTACAATTTTGAAGATTGTAATTAAAAGTTGCACTTTTTAACAGGTTTGACGTGTAACTGATATACAAAAATAATTGTGCACATTTTATATAACAGAATGATAGGCTCGAACATTCTGCATATACTTGTGAAACCATTACCACAATCAAGATAATGAACATCACCTCCAGAAGTTTCCTCTGCCCTCTCCTTTTTGTAGTAAGAACACTTAACCTGAGATCTATTCTTTTAATAAATTTTTCAGTTTGCAAACAGTAAACTATAGTCCCTACTATATGGCTGATCTCTAGAAAGTACTCACCTTGCTTAAGTGAAACTTTATATTCTTTGAACGATAATTTTCCATTTTTCCCCACCCTCCACCAACCCCTGGTAACCACACTTCTTCTCTCGACTTCTATGAGTTTGACTATTTTAGGAATCTCATATAAGCAGGATTTTGCAGTATTTGTCCTTCTGTGATGAGCTTATTTCACTTAGCATGTGTGTGTGTGTGCGCGCGTGCGCACGTGTGTGTTAGTCGCTCAGTCGTGTCAGACTCTTTGTGACCCCATAGACTGTAGCTCACCACACTCCTCTGGTCCATGTAATTCTCCAAGCAAGAATACTGGAGTGGGTTGCCATTCCCTTCTCCAAGGAATCTTCCCAACCCAGAGATTGACCCTGGGTCTCCTGCATGGCCGGCAGATTCTTTACCGTCTGAGCCACCAGGGAAGCTCACTTAGCATACTGTCTCCCAAGTTCATCCATGTTGTTTCATATGGAAGGATTTCCTTCTTTTTTCTTACATTTTCCCCCTTGATTTATTGAGAAATAACTGGCATATATCACTATATAAGTTTAAGGGTATACAGCATGATAGTTCGATTTACATATTTTGGCATCGTTCAGTCATGTCTGACTCCTTGCGACCACGTGGATTGTAGCATGCTAGGCTTCCCTGTCCTTCACCATCTCCCAGAGTTTGCTCAAACTCATGTCCATTGAGTTGGTGATGCCATCCAACCATCTCATTCTCTTCCACCATCTCCTCCTGCCCTCAATCTTTGCCAGCATCAGGATCTTTTCCAATGAGTCAGTTCTTTGCATTGGATGGCCTAAGTATTAGAGCTTCAGCTTCAGCACCTGTTCTTCCAATGAATATTCAGGGCTGATTTCCCTTAGGATTGACTGGTATGATCTCTTTGCAGTCCAAGGGACTCTCATGAGTCTTCTCCAACACCACAGGTCAAAAGCATCAATTCTTCAATGCTCAGGTTTCATAATGGTCCAACTCTCACATCCATACATGACTACTGGAAAAAAACATAGCTTTGACTATATGGACCTTTGTCGGCAAAGTAATGTCTTTGCTTTTTAATATGCTGTCTAGGTTGGTCATAGGTTTTCTTCCAAGGAACAAGTGTCTTTTAATCTCATGGCTGTCATATATTGTGAAACAATTATCACCAATAACTTTAGTTAACATTCATCATTCCATACAGATTTTCTTTTTTAAGACTATAATTTTAAGAATAGTACTAAGAATAATTTTTCATTGTATGTATTTATATGTAATTTTATACAGCCATGTAAAATTTTCTTTGTGCACTTATCTGCTGAGGGACAGTTAAGTTGTTTCCATATCTTGGTAATTATGAATAATGCTGCAATGAACATGAAAGCATACCTCTTCAAGATCCTGATTTCAATTGTTTTCGATATATACTCAGAAGTGGAATTGCAAGATCCCATATGATAGTACTGGTGTTAACTTTTTGAGGAACCTCTGTAATAAACATTTCTTTAAAAAAAGACATACAAATGGCCAAGAGGTGTATGTAAAAGTGCTCAACATCACCCATCATCAGGGAAGTGCAAATCAATGAGATTATCCCATCACACCTCTTGGAAAAGCTATTATCAAAACAAAACAAAACACAACTGTTGAAGAATACATGGAGAAATTGGAACCCTTTACACTGATGTTGGGAATGTGTGGTCTGTAAGTGTGTGTGTGCGTGTGTATCTGTGTATGTGTTGGTGAATACAACGCTTATAGTTTCATGCACTTATTTCAGAGGAAAAATACCAAGGTTCAGACTAACTTGAATTGCCACAAAAATAAAACCCAAGATACAAGTGTGTCCCTGTTTCTTAAAACTGATGAGTTATGCTTATTCTCAATTTATTTCTGTTTTCCTTGGGGAAGTGCTATCATCTCTGGTGTCAAATTCATCTTTGCTGTGACAACATTGTGTCCAACAAAACTTTGGAAGGTTTCTGGTTTCTATGCTTCTTTTTCATTATCTTGTATATTTTCACTTGCTTCAAGCATACTTTTTAAACCATCTGTTTTTCATTACTGACTTATGTTGCAGTTGAGATATAGCTAATTTTTTTGAAGGTAGATGAATTGTGACAGCAAAATGACTAAGAGTGTTCCATACATTTGGGTAATCAAGGAAATTACCAGGTCATGAAAAGCAAATACACGTGGGCATATGTCTATACACAACACATTAAAGCAAACACAAGGCTGGCAAGAAGTTGAAATAATTTGTGAAAGCCAGTGGTGCTGTTTTGCAATCAAAAGTAAAGAAAAACAAGCTCTGGTTTGTAAGGTGAAAAATTCAAAATGTGCTTGTCTTGCACACAAACACACACAATTAGCCAAGCAGGTGTGTGAGTTAGCTTGTGATGCGTAACAAATCACCCCAAAACTTAGTGCTTTAACACAACAACCATTTATTTAGCTCATAAATTTGTGAATTGGTAATTTGAGTTGGGTTCAGCTGGACAGGACTACTGATTCTGGTTGGGGTCTCTTATGAGATTGAAGCCAAATGGAGACTCAACTAGACATTGAGGATTCTCTCCCTTTCTATGTATTCTTAGGTTCTCTCCTCTTTATCTGGCATGTCTACATGGTTCCACATGGGTAGTTAGACTTCTAACATGATGGTTCATGGTTCACCAAAGTGTGAAAATGGAAATTTCCAGGGTTTCTTAATGGCTGGACTCAGATGTCCTGCATGGTCACTTCTGCTGCATTCCACTGGTTAATGTGAGTTCTAGGCCAGCCTAAGTCCAATGTAGAGGGAAGAGATGCTAATAAAAGCATGAATGCCAAGAGGAATAGCTCATCTCATCAGGGTCATTTTCAGAGGCCAGCAGTTACATTCCCCACATTGAGCTAAAATTTATGTCTTTTTCCCTTGACTCTGCTCTACATTCTATATAACACAGAACAAGTCCATTTTATATGACAAGCATTAAGAAGATTTAAGCAGCTATTATGCTTCCTTTTACTCCCAGATTTCCAGGGGAAAAAATATTCCCAGTTCTCTCGAACATGCCTTACATGATACAACTTTGAGTTTTCCAACCACTGTGCTCACCCTCCCATAGATCCACCCCAATTTAACAATGTAAAGCCTAAGGTTGGCACCCAGCACTGAGCAGAACATTATAGATGAGAGGGCAGTATAATGCCTTCTACAAAGAGGCCCATGCCCTAGAGCCCAGTACTTGGAATATATTGCCTTGTATGTACAGGGACAATGCAAATGTGATGTCTTACAGATCTTGAGATGAGGCAAATATCCTAGATCATCCAGGTGGTCCCATATAATAACAATTGATAACAAGAGAATCTTTCCTGGTAGCAAAGAGAGAAATGCAATGCTAGAAGAAGGATCAGAGAGATGTGACCTTCAAAGGACTCAACCTGCCATTGTTGGCTTTGAAGATGGAGAAGGGGCCAGGAGCCAAGGAGCGTAGTGGTCTCTGGCAACTGTGGATGGGCCTCAGTTTACAGCCAGCAAGAAAATAGGGACCTTGATCCTTTGAACCCAAGGAACAGAATTCTACTAAAAACCTGAACAAACAGGAAATAGATTCTTCCTAGAAAACAATGCTAACACCTAGACTTTAGTCTGGTGAGAGCTGACAGGACTTCTGACTGTAAGAAAACAATTGTATGTTCTTTTAAGTCGCTAAGTTTGTGGCAATGTTTTACAACTGCAATAGAAGACTGATACAGTCTGTTATGATTTGTTTTGAAGAGAAAGCTAAAGGCATCATATATTTTTTTAAGGGAAATATGACCTAGGTGTGCCTCAGCTATTTTGGCAATGATTAGTGTTGATTTATGTGGTGCTTATATTCAACAAAAACACAGGATCTTTTCTCATAAGCAGCTGTGATTGTGAATATTCTCCTTTTAATAATTAAATGTAAAGGGTATATTTAGACCAGTTCATTTCCATCATGCTAGATTTAAACTATCTTTCCAGCCTGTAAAGACATTTTGGAGTTTAGTTTCTGTCATCCAAATATTTCAGCCATGCCCTCCTTGTTCTATGCCATTTCAACATCTGATTAGTCCTATAGGTGAACATGCCTTGAAGGTTGCTTCCATCACCAGGGTTGACACTTTTCTTTCCAAGGATAGTGCTTCTGTCTGGACTCCCAAAGTTTTTCAAGGTGCAGCTCAAACCCCATGTATTTCATGGAGACTTGCCTGATAACACAACCAGAAGTGGCTTGTCCCCCTCTGCTCCTATGAGTTGCTCATTCTTGCTATTGAAAGGGTACAAATTGGCTTCTACAGTAACCATCTATCTAAGGTTCTTTCCCCTTAAATTGTAGACATTTTGACGACAAGGATTGTGTTTTTAAATTTCATATCCCCTAAAGCCACTGGCATTGTGCCTAGTACATAACAGGTGCTTTACGGAAAACAATAATCCATTTAGCAATGCCTAATTGAGCCAAGAGGCAGTACTCTAAAACATTCCTTTTTATTCTAAATGAGTTGAGAAAAATATATATATATATATATACACATACCAAGTACATCATTGCAAATAAGAAATTTGAGACACAAAGAAGCAGAGGTTCTTTTGTGGGAGAAATTATGGCTCAGAGCAACATGCATACACTTCATGGCTTGTGAGAAGACAGAACCATATACTTGAAATTATGGGAGCACTAGATCTTGGGCTTTCAAAGAACAGAAATTGGGTCTTTAACTCAAGAATCTACCACAATGCTCAGGACAGAGAATGCATTTAATCCATTTTTCAAGTCATTTAAATTGATTACTGTTTCTTTCCATGGCACCAACTCAGTTTACTTACCTCCCATTCATTCAGGGTCATTTCAATACCATCACCATATCAGCATCAACTTTTAAGTGTAGATGGAGAATGAATCAGTTAGGATAATATTGGCAGCCAACTATAGAAACTTAACTCAAATTGACCTATGTTACAGGGATGTTTGTATCTTAAACAAGAATAAACCAAGGAGACCAATTTCAGTACTGGCCATTCAGCCATTCTGAGAGAATCTCTTTACTTTCCTGTAGGAGTCTATTTACTCTTCTGATCTGTCATCCTTAAGCTAGTTCCTCTCAGGATCAGGAGCAAGTTGTATCATTTCAGCCATGCCAGAGGCTGTATCATATAAATGAATAGATCTTTCCCACGAACCTCCCAGAAGACTTCCTTTCATATATCAATGTCTAACTGAACATGGGGGCACATGCCCATTCAAAACCAATTGCTGGAAAGTCAATGGGATCACCATGTTTGTGATGTAAAACATATGGCTTTGAGGAGAAGAGGAGAATTCCTGATCTACAGCAGGGTTCTATTAGAAAGGAGGAATGAGGTGACTTGGTGGAGAGGAACCAGCAAAACCTACAGACACTAAAGCCAGTAACTAAACTCAAACGCTATAGAGTCTCCTTTTCTTTCTTTTGATTTTTCTTGGTGTCCCTTTCTAAAGTCAGCCATGCTTCCCTGGAACTACATCAGGAAAGTAAAAATTACTTAATTCTTTCACCTTATTCTTTACTTTTATTCTAAAATGGAAAAACACACTTGCACATACACACACAAACACACCCACAGAGTTGTTGTTTACCAATATAATTCTCATCATAGTTTTTTAAAAACAAAGAATCTTCGTAAGTTGCCAACCTCTTGAGTTTCCGTCCTGTGTCAGAATTTATTCCTTTGCCTTCCAAGTAGAGAATGATGGCTTATGCCTCAGATGAAACCTTTGAAATTGGGATCATTTAATGGAAATAGACATTTACCCTTCCAGATAAAGTCAAAATGTTTATCCCACAACTGAAATTTAACTTCTTTTTGTAATTTTCAAGGAGTCTGTAAGATGGAATGTGAATTGAAAGAAATGCTCTGGAAGCACTTTTTTCTGGCAAAGAAAGAATTGCAGGAGATTCCTTTACTACTTCTTAAATTTCTGAAACATAAATCTTTTAATTTAAAGATTAAATCAATAATGAGCCAGCCTTTGCTGTCCTTAGGTCATGACACTAATTTGCATGTGCAAACACATTTTATAATTTTCAAATAATTTTTAGATTATTTATACCAAGGTCTCAAAGTAGCCATATAGGATAGACGAGATTGCTCTTACTATCCTTGTAAATAGAGAAATGGAGTTTCAGAGATGTTAATTTACTTATCATGAATCACACAACATGTTAGTGACAAAGCACACTCTAATAGTGAGATATTATAGTTTTTTAGAGCTTCCCTTGGTAAAGAATATGCCTGCAGTGCAGGAGACTCAGGTTTGATCCCTGGGTTGGAAAGATCCCCTGGAGATGGGAATGGCAACCCTCTTCAGTATTCTTGTCTGGAGAATTCCATGGACAGAGGAGCCTGGTGAGCTACAGTTCATGGAGTCACAAAGAGTTAGACACGACTGAGTGACTAACATTTTCACTTCACTCTCATAGTTTCTGAACTGCATCTTTCTGAATTATAAATGGTCATAGGACAGTGTGGTCTCCCTTTATTATTTTCCAGTTAACTGAGTAAGATGTGATGGAATAAATTAAGAAGAGATCAGATATCAGAAAGAACTTTCAACTAATGGGGATTAGGAAATCTCAAAGTACACTATTGAAGTTGTGGTCACCACCTTGCTTATTGGTAGGAAACAGCATTGAAAATAGTCATCTGAGAGAGAAAGGATGATTTTGCTCCTGTTTAAAAGGAAAAGATAACCTTTCCAGAATCAGTTGATTCACTGGAGGCTTTGAATAAAAAGAATGTATATGATGGAGGATAAAGTGCATGATGGATATTTTCAGACACCTCCTGGGTGATCACATGCATTGGATCTTTGTCGTGTACACTTTGGCGGGTGGGGGGGTGGTATATATATATATTTTTTTGCTTTCTTCTTTTCCTCTAAACTTCTCCTGGCTCTGCATTCAATTCTGGAGCCTCTTTCAAACCATAGGGGCTAAACATGCTGACCTTGGTTCTCCTTTGTCTGTCTCACCAGCTTGCACACCTCATCTCCAGGAGTCTTGTTTATTCACCTTAGGTCATACTTTCCACGTGAAGTCACCAATTTGCAGTTTGTGTCTTTCTTCAGTAATTAGCTTCCCGCTTGGTGAGAGCACAGCTGCACCTTCAGGCCCATTGATCCAAAGGCAACAGGCTGCTCCCCACTGTGCTGGCAGGCAGACACTTCCTACTGCACCTACAAGCAAATACACAGATCTACTTTATTTCCCAGAAACCAGCCTAGATACAGCCTCCTGTTTTTCAAGACCTGGAACAGGCTGGCAGCACCAGGTTGGATGTTATTCTTGGTTTGGGCTTCCCCCCCCCCCCTTTTTCCTTCCACACTTGCTTAGAAAACATACCACATCATGAATAGGGTCTGCTCTTTGCAGACATTCCTTTTTTTTTTAAGTCATTACCATTATTACCATTATTAATATTTTAAAATCTGGTAGTGATTGACTCTGATGCCTTTCCTCCATCCAGAGAAGCTTATGGAGAGCCAGGAAGATCTCTTCCCCTCCTTCAGGGAGGCGTCAGAGGAAAAGGGACTCAGGACAGGCAGGACACTTTGAATTCCACCTGCTGTGCTCTCATCCAGAGGTGATCCAGGGCCATGTGAGTGAAGGCGTGCTGACCAGAGTTTGTGCATGACAGCTCATTGACAAAGAGACTAAAGACTGTGGTCAGTAAGCCAGATTAGGAAGCTCATGGAACTAGGCTTAAATCAAAAATGATGAGAAAAGAAGGTATAGAATTCTGGAAGCTTGTATGCATGTTGCATGCGGCATCATAGTAATATATGTAAAGCACTTTATGGAAGACTAGAATTGCAAGCTAAAACATCACCATTTCATCTGTCTAGCCATAAATTCTTGAATGGTGTTACACTGATTACAATTCCCGTATTTCTCACCAAAATATATCATTTGGCCTTCCTATTCAATCTAATGGTTCCTTGGCTTCATCCAAATAGTAAAAACACATTCTGCTACCCTAACTCCTCTTAAGCAGGCTGGGGTCATTGGACAGATAGAGATTCAAGGCATTTTCTGTGCTTTGCTAATCATTTTGGACTGGCACTGACACTAATCTACTAATTCCCTAACTTGGGGATTTCTCCTTTTAGCACTTGCTGATTCCTGTGTATGTGTGTTAATCTCTCAGTCATGTTTGACTCTTTGCAACCCTGTGGACTGTAGGCAACCAGGCTCCTCTGTCCATGGAATTCTCCAGGCAAGAATACTGGAGTGGGTAAAACCATTCCCTTCTCCAGGGGATCTTCCCAACCCAGGGATTGAACACAGGTCTCCTGCATTGCAGGTGGATTCTTTACCTTCTGAGCCACCAGGGAAGCCCAACAGATCATACCTGAATCCTATTGTATAAAATTCCATATTGGATTCTCTGGGAACCTACCATTTTCCATGCCTTTCCTTCTTGAAACATACATCTGTTACCTTGGTGCACTCTAGAATGTTCTGAGCTTTGTCTTAAGCAACCTAATGACTTCCTTACAAAGAAATGTGGGGAAAGATAAAAGTTAGTTGGGCCCTGCCAATAGATCCAGGGTGGAATGGTTTCTATATCACTTCTTTCTGATCTCAAAATTATTCCTCCCAGTACAAATAAGTGAAAGCATGTAAGACTGCCTTTGGCTTAAGAAAGGGAGGAGACAAGGACAGAAAGATGTGTAACCACTGAGTACTTTGGAGGAAGTGTGTCTATAATATTTGCCACTGCTTCAGAGGAACCCTCTAATGAACAATTAAAAATGAATCCTATTAATTTCTGAGTCATAACTAGAGTGGCCATAAAATTTATCAACCAAATGAGATACTTTTTAGAGGAAAGTGGACACTAGCTATAATTATTCTAGACAACTGACGTAAATGAAGCTGTCTCTGGTCAACCATGTAAGTGGATGAATGAGCTTTCACTGAGAACCCATTTTGTGTTAAAGGATATGTCTCTGACAGCCTCTCATCTCTGCCACCATGTTTAACAGTCACCAAAGCCTTGTGAGGCCAAGAGAGGAACTCCCATAATGTGCTGGTAGAAGGAATTGACACATTTGGGACAACCTATAGCCGTGAAAGCTCAAAGCTTGGATTTGGGATTTCAAGAATTAATAGTAATCCAACTGGGGGCAGAGGCAAAATTCTTTATGATCCTAGAACAGATTTCCGAGTATGAGGAGGACGATTGTCTTTATTGAGAGGGGAGATGACAAGGTAACGTTACCTTCAGAGACTGGATCTTTCTTATATGTTTCACTTCATTTAGTTTCCATTAATCAGTGCGGTTAATGATGGTGTGATCACTCACCTAGAGCCAGACATCCTGGAATGTGAAGTCAAGTGGGCCTTAGGAAGCATCACTATGAACAAAGCTAGTGGAGGTGATGGAATTCGACTTGAGCTATTTCAAATCCTGAAAGATGATGCTGTGAAAGTGCTGCACTCAATATGCCAGCAAATTTGGAAAACTCAGCAGTGGCCACAGGACTGGAAAAGGTCAGTTTTCATTCCAATCCCAAAGAAAGGCAATGCCAAAGAATGCTCAAACTACCACACAATTGCACTCATCTCACACGCTAGTAAAGTAATGCTCAAAATTCTCCAAGCCAGGCTTCAGCAACACATGAACCGTGAACTTCCAGATGATCAAGCTGGTTTTAGAAAAGGCAGAGGAACCAGAGATCAAATTGCTAACATCCGCTGGATCATCAAAAAAGCAAAAGAGTTCCAGGAAAACATCTATTTCTGCTTTATTGACTATGCCAAAGTCTTTGTCTGTGTGGATCACAATAAACTGTGGAAAATTCTGAAAGAGATGGGAATACCAGACCACCTGACCTGCTCCTTGAGAAACCTATATGCAGGTCAGGAAGCAACCGTTAGAACTGGACATGGAACAACAGACTGGTTCCAAATAGGAACAGGAGTACATCAAGGCTGTATATTGTCACCCTGCTTATTTAACTTCTTTTTTTTTTTTTTTTTTCGCCAAAGAAATAGAAATATTTTTTTAATTTTATTTTATTTTTAAATTTTACATAATTGTATTAGTTTTGCCAAATATCAAAATGAATCCGCCACAGGTATACATGTGTTCCCCATCCTGAACCCTCCTCTCTCCTCCCTCCCCACACCATCCCCCTGGGTCGTCCCAGTGCACCAGCCCCAAGCATCCAGTATCGTGCGCAGAGTACATCATGAGAAACACTGGGCTGGAAGAAGCACAAGCTGGAATTAAGATTGACAGGAGAAATCTCAATAACCTCAGATATGTAGATGACACCACCCTTATGGCAGAAAGTGAAGAGGAACTAAAAAGCCTCTTAATGAAAGTGAAAGAGGAGAGTGAAAAAGTTGGCTTAAAGTTCAACATTCAGAAAACTAAGATCATGGCATCCAGTCCCATCACTTCATGGGAAATAGATGGGGAAACAGTGTCAGACTTTATTGTTTTGGGCTCCAAAATCACTGCAGATGGTGACTGCAGCCATGAAATTAAAAGACGCTTACTCCTTGGAAGGAAAGTTATGACCAACCTAGATAGCATATTCAAAAGCAGAGACATTATTTTGCCAACAAAGGTCCATCTAGTCAAGGTTATGGTTTTTCCAGTGGTCATGTGTGGATGTGAGAGTTGGACTGTGAAGAAGGCTGAGTGCAGAAGAATTGATGCTTTTGAACTGTGGTGTTGGAGAAGACTCTTGAGAGTCCCTTGGACTGCAAGGAGATCCAAGCAGTCCATTCTGAAGGAGATCAGCCCTGGGATTTCTTTGGAAGGAATGATGCTAAAGCTGAAACTCCAGTACTTTGGCCACCTCATGTGAAGAGTTGACTCATTGGCAAAGACTCTAATGCTGGGAGGGATTGGGGGCAGGAGGAGAAGGGGACGACAGAGGATGAGATGGCTGGATGGCATCACTGACTCGATGGAGGTGATTCTGAGTGAACTCTGGGAGTTGGTGATGGACAGGAAGGCCTGGTGTGCTGCGATTCATGGGGTCACAGAGTCGGACATGACTGAGCGACTGAACTGAACTGAACTGAACAGAATAAGTGGGGTTGGGTGAAAAGAAGAAGAAAGATTTATTCATGGAAAACAATTAATTTGGATCCCAAGTCCTACCTGTATGGAAGTATATATCCAGATTCTCTCCTGAAGGGAAAGTCTACCACAAATAAAAGCTCAGTTATGACTTCTGTCTCATGACTTTTCCCTAATCTGCTTCATCCTAATCTGTTCTCAGGATGTTAAAAAAATAATAATAATCATGAAGCTTTCAGAGGCCAAGAATATCAAATCCTGCTTCCCTCAATCTCTGCTTTTCAGCTAGAATTGGCATAGAAATTGCAGGACTCAATATCCCCCACTGCAACCAGGGCCAGGGATGAGCTGGACAAGCTGGAACAGGATTTTGGAAGCAGGAGGGAGGCTGATCTTCGAAAACAGAATGTACTCAAAGCAGTTCTTGGAAAGTCAAAGGAGGTTAGAACTGTGCTCGGCATTATTTTCCCTCTGGTGGAGTTAATGACCTTTCTCCCTGGCAATTCGTGGGATGGATGTGAACATCTGTCCCATGGTGGGAAAAAGATGAATAAGGATCTGAATTAAACAGCAGGCCCAGAAGCAAATGCTCCCTGGTCTTGTATTGCTTCTTCATCAGTGTATGTCACATTTGTTCATTATTAATTCATCTAAGGGTCAATTTTTAGTTCCTCCCATGTGTTCCTGTTCTTTCAAAAATTACAGTCTAAAGAGCAAGCATAGAGGATAGAGACAATTAAATGATTAAATGCACGAAGTGAAATGAAGATTTTGATAGCATAGAATGTTATGGAAGTACCTAGCATGGACTCCCAACCTAACCCAAATGGTCAAGCGAAGTCTTTTAGGGAAACTGACATTTGAACTTACATTTATAGCACTCATAGGGATTGAGCAAGAGAAATTGACTCAGGAAGGAAAATTCTCAAGGTCTATGAGCCAGAGACCATGGCTCACTGAGAGACATAAGGGATTCAATAAAACTGCATCCTATAGGATAAGAGGGCGGGAGGATAGGAAGAGATAGAAAATGGGTAAGCTTCCATTTCTTCTTTCCCTTTCTTATCATTTTAGACCATTACTACTGATGAGAACATTAGTGCTTGCTAACTCTTCCTCTTAGAAATGGGAGAACACATGTCCAGAAGAGGAAACTTGTTTGTTCAAAGACGTAATTTTTCAAACTGAAAGAATACACTAAGCTGACTTCAGTTCCATGCTTTAAGTCCAGTGTGTTCTTGTTATGGTCTGGTTGTTTTCCTTTTTTGGGGAAATGGTGGAAACCCATCTGACTTAGCATTCTTAGACTAGAGATCTATTGAAAATGGGGGGCAGGCAGGCTTGAGTTTATTGAAAATCAGGTTGAATGATCTAACTTCTTATATCTACACCCTTTTATTATTTTCACAGGATTTTGACTTAGTGAGTTTATATTCCAAGTAAATGTATCTTTCATTCTTTTCACAATTGGTTAGAACCTCATCATATGCTAACACCTCTGGCCAAGATACTCCATGCACAAAACACAGAGGGGTGTCTGTGTGTAGGGTTTGGGAGGTAAGGGGAGAAGGAGACAGAGGGAGAGTTTGAGAAGAAGGGAGGAAGCACCATATATTATTATTGGAAGAAAATGGGAATTTGTAGACAGTCAAAAAAGATTTAATTATCCATTCCATGTACCTTGAAACATAGTGAGAAATTAATGAGAAGGGAGGAAGGCCGACTGATCCAAAATGCAAGGGAAAGTGCAGGTTAGTTTTAGATAAAAGACAGCAGTCCAGTTGGGTGGAAACAAAAGGAACATATAATAAAATAGCAAAAAATCAGTCTAGAAGTGTAGTTCAAGTGTAGCTATGCTGAATTCTGAATGCTGATCTCTTTTATGGACAATGGGGGAAGATAGCTTTTAAATAAAGGAAGCATGGACTTAGAGCAGGGCTGTGTTGGCAATGAGGCTGCAGTGAAGCCTGTGTTGTTCTGCCCAGACACTTTCAGGACCAAAGAATGAATTCCCCCACCTGCTAAGAGTGCTGGCCCCTTAGCATACTAAGCTGACTTCTAGGAATTGCTTTACCTGAGGTCACAGCCCTCTCAGGACCTCAATGTGGGCACATCTTCAAGGCCTCCCCAGGTTCTGAGCTCCACATGGGGTCAGCTGAAGTCTTTGTTGTGATGGTTCCACAGCTCAACTTTTTGTGCCTCATCGTATCGTATACCTTTTCCTCCCCCAGATGTTGACCTTGAGCTTACTCCACAATAACCTACCTCCTCACCACCTAGGTCTGTTTCCCAGGGAATCAGATCTGCAATAGAGGGATAAGCAGGGTAGGGAGACTGTAAGCCAGGATTCCAATTAATAAGCATTAAAAGTTAAAGGCTTTACCCTGGAGGTGCTATTGAGCATTAAAAAAGAGAGAAGGGATAAGAAGTAATTGGGAATTTTTATCTCATCCCTTTCATTTCTAAACCCTCTAGGACTGAACATCTACCACTTTTCCTCAACTTCTTGCCAAAAACCTCATAAATTACATCTTTTCTAGATGCTTGGAGGTATAGCTTTCAAAACTGGCAATGTATCAGAATAACCCATGGGACTTTCAAAAAATATAGTTTTGTGATCCCACCCCAAAGATTCTGATTCAGTAGTTCTCTGGGGAGGGCCTCAGAAAAATAAAATATATACCACTATTTTAGTTTTTAGAACATATACTTTCAAGAGCATTTTCTTAGTTAATACACAAACACAGGTGTTGTTATTATTATTATCCCCACTTAACAAATAAGGGAACAGGGCTAAGAGAAGTTTAGCAACTTGCCGTAGGGTACCTAGCTACATGAAGAGACAGAATCAAGATTAAAGTCAAGACCTGGAAGCCTCTTGATGTTTTTTCCATTACTCCACACTTCCCCTTTTAGCTCTGAGAGGCCCGAACACCCAAAACCTGCCCTTGCATGTGTCTGTTCCACTCTCCTGTCTTTGCTGAAGCTCTTCCTCTAATCCGCCTCCTTTTCCTCAACAATGCAAGCCCTGAGAAATCTTCAAGACCAGCCCAAGGGGTTTATAAAACCATTCAAAATGGTGTCATACAAAGTAGTTTGCAATTGGTAATATCCAAGGGGAATTCTCAGTGTGGTGCTCACCAGGTGTCCTCAAGGAACTGTAAATCCAGGAAATGCTTAAGACTCACTGGTGACCTCTATCACATCCCTCAGCCCCTGATTAGGCTCAGTCACTTAGTCATTTACCCAACCAGACTGGTAGCTTTGAGAGGAAAGATACAGATTTCCAATTCAGTTCAACAAAGTTAACAAACTCCCCTGGCCCCTTTTATGTACCAGATATGGATTAGTAAAACATGGAAGAATAAGATACTTTACCCACAAAATGTTTATAATCTCTCCATGACTTCTACAGCTAGTTTTCACTTCATAAACATATATGATGGACACAGAGGAAGGCATAGGGTGCAATTAGGAGAGTTTCCCAGAAGGGCTATTTGAGCACAAATTTGATGGTAAATTGGTAAAGTGATCAGTAAACCTTAAATTCGTGTTTTAAAAATAGGAAGACATTTTAAAAGTGTCCATGTGTTCAGACTTAGGTGCAAGGATTCACTTATTGATTCAATAAATATTTATTGGGCACCAATAATCATAGAAATTGTTATTTACACCTCCCTCTTTCTCCCCCTCCCCACATTCAATCCATTAGCTTCTAACCTCTTCTACTCTTTATGTATCTCTCTAATCCAGTACTTCTTTTCATCTCAACAAGCATCACCTCTAATGAAGTCTTCACCAACAGGTTACAAATTGACCTCTTCATCTATTATCCATTCCTTCAAATTCACGTTTTCTCCTCTGCAATTGGAATTTCATCTTTGGTAAATCTGAACTAGCACCCCACTCTGCTTCCTAAGACTCTTGATAAAAGGTAAAATTTTAACCTGGGCCTACAAGGCTCCAAGCATTTTGGCCCCTTTCATTTTTTCCAGCCTCATCTGGACCTTTATTTCATGTTGACTCTATGCTCTAGCCACATCAGCTTTCTTTCATGTTCCCCTTTGCACATGCTGTTCCCTTCACTGAGCATGCTCTTTCCCATTAGGTCCTCCCTCTTTTTCTTAACTCGGACTTTCCCTTTTGGATTCAGCAGAATCACTATTTCCTTAGCTTTCCATCACCCCTCTTATCATATCTACAACTCCTTTACTTGCATTTATGATGGATCCCTCTCCTGCTACTTGGCAGCATTTATCAAAATTATAATTTTGCATTTAAATTAGACTCCATATCCCCTCCCTTACCCCCAATATATTAAGTTCTACAGGGGCAGGGACTCTGTCTTTGCATACTATTGGGTCTGACTGAGAAAATAGCTAAATCACTTTCTGTAGGGCCTAGTTTTTGCACAAAACCTTGGCCAAGAAAGGCTGCTTGTACCTGAGAAACCCTAAGTGTTCTACTGATTATTTTGTGATCTAACTTTCTCCTGTTCTCTATGCCAGCTTTTTGTTACTCTCAAATAGAGGATGTTGCTGGGAGTTAACCAAAAAACTGGCAGCAGACCTAATATTCTAAACCTCTCTGAGCATTGCAACAACTCATTATCGTTTCTCTGCCTCAGCTTCATCTTCTACACAATAACAAACAGAAACAGACTCACAGACTTAGAGAATAAACTTATGGATTCCAGGGAACGAAGAATGGGAGAAGAGATAGTAAGGAAGCTTGGAATCAATACATACACACTGCTGTATTTAAAATGGATAACCAGCAAGATCCTACTGTATAGCACAGGGAACTCTGCTCAGTGCTATGTGGTAGCCTGAATGGGATGGGAGTTTGGGGGAGAATGGACACATGTATATGTATGGCTGAACCCCTTTGCTGACCACCTGAAACTATCATATCACTGGTAATCAGCTACACTCCAATATAAAATCAAAAGTTTTTAAAAAAAAGAACTTGCACTAAGACTTCTAAGTTCTCATCCAGCATTCTGCAATTCTTCTGAACAAAGGCAACCAGATAAATCAGTAACAGTAAAAGAACCAATTGTGAAATGCACCTGGGAAGAAAAGGAGCATGTAATAGTATATATCCTAGAGAAGAGCACGAACTAGTGTGTACTTGTGTGCAAAGGTAGGGGGTATGCACGTATGTTTGTGCATATGTGCGTGTGTTTTAGAAGCGGCAAGCATCTGCCTTAGTTTGAATGCTGTCTTGTCTGGAGCCAAGGGGAAAAGCCAGATGGCCTGTAATTCTCATTTAAGTCCTAAATTTAAATACATAGTAAACAGTCTATTAGTGGGAAATTTGGGGACCGTCCCTAAGCCAAGTTTATTTTACTTTTTACTCTCAGACTTGCTCCAAAAGCTCAGTTGAAATTACACCTTAGAAAGTGCCTACTTAAATTCCTTTAACAAGCAATCTGCTCTTAGTAGACACAAGTTCGGGCCTGTCCTCTCACCTCAAACAGACCATCCATCTGAATAGTTTGCAACAGCCCCAGGCTACAGGTGGTTTAAAGCACCACTACCAGATTGCTTCTCAATCTTCTCCTCTAGACTAAATAGTTCTGATTTTTGTCAGCAACTTTTCATACTTTAGGTCTCCCTTATTAATTGTGTTTGCACTGAACTGGGTTTTTATCCTGTTCCATTGCTCTCCTGGTTTTGTTCCTTTTAGGAGCTCAGAGGCCAGACATGGGACTTGCTGGCTCCAGGCCCCCTTCTTTCCTTTTAAAAATGTTTTGATGATCATATGTTAAGAGCTAATGACAATCATCTGCCCAGAATGCTCAAGCATAAACTTGCATCGAGTCAGGGGGATTGATGAAATCAACCACCAAATCCAGAACATCTATCCTATAATTAAGGTCCACAAATGTATGGACAAACAGGTCAGCAAGACCTATGTATGGTCTCCACAAATTAAAGGGTCCAAAGGAAAAATGCCTTTCTTCCAGAGACAGATTTTTCAAGAAGCACATTAAATAAATATTTATTGAGCATCTATGTCATGATAGGCATTGTGCTAAGCTACCATGATACAGAAGTGAGCATAGGAGATGGGTCCCTGCCCTCATCTTGCTTATAGGCTATGGGAGGGCAGTGGAAAGGGAATATGTTATAGCAAAACATACAGACAGTTATAATGAAATAAGTGCTAAGGGAGGAAAAATATTGAGGGTTTGGCCAGTGATTAGGAGGCTTCCCAGGTAGCTCAGTGGTAAAGAATCTGCCTGCCAGTGAAGGAGATGCAGGAGACTGAAGTTCAATCCCTGAGTCAGGAAGATCCCCTAGAGGAGGAAATGGCAACCCACTCCAGTATTCTTGTTGGGAAAATCCCATGAACAGAGGAGCCTGTGGGCTACTGTCCACAGGGCCCCAAACAGTCAGACATGACTGAGTGCGCACGCGCGCGCACACACACACACACACACACACACACACACCAGCGGTCAGGACTCTGTACTTTCATTGTCAGAGCACCGTGTTCAATCCCTAGTTGGAGAACTAAGGTCCTGCAAACTTCTAGTGCAGCTAAAAAAAAAAAAAAAAAAAAAAAAGGAAGCAGAAGAATTAGAAGAAAAAGTGAAAGAACCATGGTCAGGGGCCTGAAATAGTCTCACGTGGCCGCCTCACAGGGTGGAGGGGCAGTTATGAGAGTGCAGCCCACACAGCAATGGGGACTGGAAGCCTGCAGGACATTGTCAGCCAGGTAAGAAGATGAAAGCACCCTACCACGGCCACTCTTAACCATGGGTGATCTGGCTCTGCCAGGGGACATTTAGCAACCTTTCTCTTTATTACCGGTTGTCACAACTCCAGAAGTTCTACTGGCATCTACTGTGGACAGGCTAAGTATACACCGAAACAGTGCACAACACATAGGAGCGCTCCTGCAACAAAGACTTATCCTCTCCTCAATGTCAACCATGAGGCTTCCCTGGTGGCTCAGTAGTAAAGAATCTGCCTGCCAATGCAAGAGAACTGGGTTCCATCCCTGGATTGGGAATATCTCCTGGAGAAGGAAATGGCAACCCCCTCCACTATTCTTGCCTGGGAAGTCCCCATGGATAGAGGAGCCTGGCAAGCTACCATCCATGGTGTCACAAGAGTTGGACATGACCTAGCAACTGAGCACACACACAATGTCAATCACCAAGGCTGAGAAGCCCTCGTCTAGGGCAGAGGACTCACAAGAGGAGAGAGATAAGATTAGATTTTGTTTTATAACTTTTACTCTAAACAAAGAGAGGTGAGTGAGCAAGGTGCTTTGGAAACAGCACATGCGAGGGAAAATAATTTATTGCAGTCTTGCTGGTAAGAGATGAGATAGGAGAAAAATGCCCTTCAGCCAGTGAACCTGCTACAGAAACACATGTGATGTCAGAATAGAAGGGCCACTGCAGGAGTTTTGATGTATTATCCTTTCTTGACTTATGAGGAATGGGAAGCTGTAAAGAAAAGAAAGTAAAAATAATTATTTTTATCTGCACGTGTGTATATCTCACCATTTTGGTGTCCCCAAGCCAAAGGCATAAAAGATAAAAGCTTTTGGATTAAAGTGTTAGCTGACTTTCACATAAAATGGTAGCATCCCGATATTTTCAACACACCCGCATACACATACACGCACAGGGCATGATCCCAGGTATTTGTGGAGCATGTTTTTCGTTCTTTGTGACAGGTGGGGTCCTATAAAGGCAGCACAGTGACAGCTGCTTAACATGATAACGTGTTCCATATTGTCAGACCAATTTGGAAAAACTCATAGTATCTATTATTAGTATAACATATATGGAAAATCTGTTTGACCAGGATAAAGCACAGTAATTTTCCTCCCTGTTGACTGCCTAGTCCCACAGCAGACCATCTAATAGCTGGTATTTACTGAGCTTGTGCCATTCCCCAGGCCCTTGTGCTAAGCACCTATGTATGTTTTCTCCCATGATCGTCACAATGCTATAGTGTAGATATTTTTCTTTCAATTTCACACTTAAGGACCCTGAGGTTTAGGGAGGTTCTTAATCATTTGTTCCACAGTTGCAAAGTTAGGAGAATGCAGAGCCTAGATTGCAACCCAGGAATGAAAACTTTTCCCAAGACTCTCAAGTTTGACCCAAAGCCTGGCTTTTCTGGTCAACAGGAATGAGTGATTTCAAGAGGCCATCTGGAGCAAGACTTCCCTTGAGCATCCTATCCCTTGGAGGTAAGGCTGACCACTCACTGAACTCTGGCCATCTTCTTGTTGTTCGAGGAATACTCAGGCCAGCTGGATACAGCTGTTTGAGCTGTAGCCATTTCTAGTGTACACACCCTACTCCCCAGCCTCTGACCATTCTCTCTACTGCATTCTAGTAAAGTGAGTAACTTGACATCTCCTCCGGAAATTAGTGCGACAAAGAGACAACTGCTGATCTCCCACTATCAAACTGGTAAAGCCCACCACACTTCCATGGGTTTTCCTGAAAATACCCAAGTCCCAGATTTGACTATAGCAGGCAGGAAAGAGTTGGAATGACAGCCAGAGGTGCAGACTCAGACCACAGAATCTCAGCTTGTTTTTTTCCCTCTAATAACCACGGGATGTTTTCTAGTTGCTCCACAGATAAGAAATTCATATCGCTCTTGGCACTTTCACATGTTTTTCTGTTTTTCATTCGGAAGTATGTAATTTTCCTGCTGTTGGCCACCCTTCTGGACAGCACAGCCAAAAGTCCAGAGGCTTTCAAAGAAATGCATATCCCCTGAAACTCAGCCTCTTCACAAGGTATTTCCCAAGGACCCCAAGGGACTTACCTTTCAGAAAAAACAAACATACCATTGCAATATAACATAGCCTTCTTTCTGAACCAAAAGTTCATTTCTCCCAATTCTATGGTCTAAGCCCAAGATGAAACTGCATGACATAGTCTTCTGTTCCACCAGGAGCCAGCTCGATGGCCATAGCTCAGTTGCCTCAATTGCTGGGGAGCAGGCATAACTAACCCTCCATTTAGGCAAGTTTCTTCCAAAGTCCTAGACATGGGCTTCATGGTACCTAAGCATACACGTGTTCCCTACTATAATCCTAGGGAGATCTAAGGAGTCAATTATTTCCCAGCTCTAGACCACTGCAGAGCTCACAGTCCATCACTAGAAATACCCTGTGTGAGGACATAAAGATAAACACCGACAACACCCATATCATCTCTGGTTCCCTGTCCTAGATTCAGGAAGCTGTGTTTGTTTGGCCCACTGGTCCATTCTTGCCTTCTTGGAAAGAATGGATGATGGCTTTGATCCTCAGGAGAACTGTGCATAAGTTTCCTGTAACAAGTGTTCACAAACAATTGTTAGAACAACTTAGAACAACAGAAATGTATCCTCTTACAATTCTAGAAGTTTGAAATGAGTTTCACTGAGCTGAAATCAAGATATTTCTGCAGGGTGGCACTCCTTCCAGAGGCTCTGAAGAAGAGTAGTTCCTCGCTTTCCCAGCTGCTGGTAGCCACTAGCTTATGGCTCTTTCACTCCAGCATCAAGGTCACCATCTCCATATCCTTCTCTGCTTCTATCTTGTCGTCTTCTCCATCATGGCTGTCAACTCTCTCTCCGCCTCTCTTATATGACTCTTGGGATGGCATTTAGGACCTACTGGACAATCCAAAATAATCCCCTCATCTCAAGATCCTTAATTCAATCACATCAGTGAAGACCCCTTTTCCAAATAAGATAACATTTGCAAATTCTAGGTATTAGGATATTTTTAGGCACCTTTATCCAGCCTACTGCAAACACCTCCCAGCCCATTCTGCAGAGAGCTGGAGGATCACAGCCCATGACAACTTTCCTGGAATGTCACAAATTAGAGCTGAAAAAGTTTATGTACAGAAGTGTATATTAATGGCCCAATAGGGTTTCCCAGGTGGTGCAGTGGTAAAAGAACTCCACCTGCCAATGTAGGAGACACAAGAGATGTGGGTTTAATTCCTGGGTCAGGAAGATCCCCTGGAGCAGGAAATGGCAATCCACTCCGGTATTCTTGCCTGGAAAATTCCATGAACAGAGAAGCCTGACAGGCTACAGTTCATGGGATCACAAGGACTGGGACACAGCTGAGCAACTAAGCGCACAGTGGCCCTGTAAAGACGTGTATTCATCCAACACCAAATATGCTCAGCACTCTAGCGTCTGAATGGTACTCTTATTGCTACCACCTACTGTCAAGCTTCTCAACCTCAGCACTGTTGACATTTGGGCTATTTCTTTGGGTCAGGGGCACTATTCTGTGCCCTTCAGCTGTTTAGCAGCATCCATCAAATAAACATATAGGAAACCTAGTTAAAACTGAATTTCAGATAAACAATGGATATATTTTAAAAAATAATTTTAAAAAGTGAGTCTTTCTTTTTCTGAAATGTAAATGGAACTAGATGCCCTGCACTGTATGTCAACTCTACCCCGGATGCCAGTAGCACACACCCACCCTCACCCCCAAGGACAGCAAACCAAAACGTCTCCACACCTTGCCAAATGTCCCCTGGAAGGCAAAAATCACTCTCAGCTGAGAACCACTAATCTACCTCATAAAAATAAACAAATAAAAATCCTTGTAAAATAGGAAAGACTGAGAAAAATATGTGGAACTGTTTGAAATGGGTACAAACTGGCAGTTGCTGCTACTCAGTGCAAAGCGCTCAGATTCTAGGGCCACAAACCATGGGGATACTAGCAGAGCTCTGGGAGGAGGAATGTTCATCACTGGTGGTGGGGGACTGGGTTTGGGGAAACCCGTCTCCTAGGAATAATCCTGCCCTGCCCTGCACCTTTCAAGCCTTGGCGCCTCAGGCTGAGCAGCAGGACCAGGCATGATCTCCCATCCCCCATTCACCCTCTAATTTATTTTAATTATTCTCCTCCCTCCCCCCCACCACAACCCCCTTAGTCCTCAGGCTTTTCTTAGGAGTAAGTGACTCTCTCGTTCAGGCAGCTAAGTTTGCAGGCGCCAGGAGACAACTGTCTGGCAGAGCTGGGCTGTGAGGTCCCTCTGCTAAAATGATTTTGAGCATGTCCCTACTGGTAGGAAAAGCTAAACAAAAGAGGGGCTGAATAGGTGTGTGTCTGCCTCTCTCTCTCTGTCTTTCTCTCTCATTTTTTTCCCTGCACTCTCAGTCCTTGCTGAAGACTTGGACTTGGCATGTGAAATATCCATGCCTCACCCAGGCTTTCTATGCTGATAATCAGTAACTGTCCCTCAGGGTCTCCAGCTGCCTCTGCACTATATCAAATTTGGCTCTGAAAGGTTTCTCCCAATATAAGCCTTGTGCACACAGATAGCAATGGGGTGCACATATTGTATGTCTTTATAAACAAAGCCACGTGTAAATTATAGACCCATATCAATGACAGATCTATAAGGAGAAATGAGAGTTTTACACACACACACACACACACACACACACACACACACACACACAAAAGGAGGTGAGGCTTTGAAGTCTCTGACCCAAAATAAAATTAAATACCAAATAATACTCAGCAACAAATCCCTTAATAAGGAAGAGCTATTATCTATCCCAGGACTGGGGAAGTCTAAATGGGAGATCTGTTTGGCATGAGGTTGCGGGTTGCTCAGACCCTCACAGTAGGGAAGCAGGATTTCAGTTCTGTTCCAGAGTCATCTGCTGAAGGGAGAGTATTTCATTACTCACTGCTGAGCTTTTGGTCGTTTGCAGTCATTAACACCATCTTCAAAGGGTTTGTGTTAACCAGCTACACATGGCCCCATAGAGCAGTCCAAAAACAAAGTCGACATTTAGGAAAAGTTTTAATAATGAATGAATGTATTCAATGAAACATAATGAATTTGCTCCTGGAAGTTGGAGACTAAGACAGGAATGTCTGGAGAGAAAAATACAGAGAACACAAAGAATACACAGTAAGAATCACGCCAGAAGGAAGAATGGGTTTCAAGATAATGACCCCAGTGATTGGCATTGTGAAGGGCATACTTTGACTCAGACTGTTTATCCAGCCTTGAAGACGGGGCCAACTTAGTTCCTAGAATGGGTTGGTTTATGTACACAATCAAGCCAACTATAGGGAGAGCAACAAAGACACAAACTGGACAGACACCAAGTAGAGGTGCTGTAATTGGAACACATTCATTCTAACTTCAGCATCTTCCTGGATCTCATTCATGCCTGTCATTTACATGAAAAGGACATTCCATGGGTTTGAAGACTGAAAGTCTTTTATATGTCTATATCCTGGGTGGTGCTTCCCAGGCAGTGCTAGTGGTAAAGAACTTGCCTGCCAATGCAGGAGACATAAGAGACATGGGTTCAATCCCTGGGTTGGGAGGACCCCCTGGAGGAGGTCATGGCCATCCACCCCAGTATTCTTACTGGAGAATCCCATAGACAGAAGAGCCTGACAGACTACAGTTCATAGGGTCGCAAAGAGGCGAACAGGACTGTAGCGACTCAGCATGCTTGCACGCATCTTGGGAATAACCCATTGAGTCTTTTCTTTCTACACATCTATATATAGTACAATGTTATCAAATATAGTCCCCATGCTTTACATAGATCCTCAGACCTCATTATAGCTGAACATTGGTACCCCTTTTTTACTGAGACAAAATTTACACACAGTGAAACATGCAGATCTTTATTATATATAGTGCATGAGTTTGGACAACTGAGTACACCAAAGAAACTACCACCCCAGTCAAAGTACAGAGCATTTCCAACACCCTAGAAAAGTCCCCTAGGGCCAGTGGTGTCTAGGAGCTACCTCCCACTCAGACAGTTCCACATATCCCCATTTCCTATTGTTAGCTAAAAGTGGGCCATGATGGGATATACTACAGCATATAATACAAACCAGAGATTCCCTCACATTCCCCTGAGAGCCAGTTTGCCAGCAAAATGCTGTTCATGCCCCTTTGTTGTCAATCTCCCATGCCCAGAGAGGCAAATCAACATAGGCTTACTTTTGCTTGCTCTTGAAATTCATGTAAATGGAATTACATTTTGTATCTTGCTTCTTTCCATCAATGTCTGTGAGACTCATCAGTGTTGTGATTTATTAGAAATTTGTTCCCTTTCTGTTGCTAAGTACCATTGCAATGTACAAATAAACTATTTTTTCCCCTAATTTCTTGTTGAAAGACATCCATTTGCTGCCAATTTGGAGCTATTGATTTTTATTTATTTTTCCATTTTTATGGAGGACTAACTGGAGAAGGAAATGGCAACCCACTCCAGCGTTCTTGCCTGGAGAATCCCAGGGATGGGGGAGCCTGATGGGCTGCCGTCTATGGGGTCGCACAGAGTCGGACACGACTGAAGCGACTTAGCAGCAGCAGCAGCAGCAACTGACAAATAAAGCTGTGTATATTTAAAGTGTATAACGTGATGATTTGATGTGCATATACATTGTGAAATGATTACCAAATTCAAGGCAATTAACAGCCATCACCTTACATAGTTAACTCTTTTGTGTGTGTCTACTGAGAACACATATGATCTACTTTCCACAAATTTCAAGTGCATAATTCCATATTTTTAACTACAGTTACCATGCTATATATTAGATCCTCAGGACTTGTCTTATAATTGAAAGTTTGTACCCAATTTTTAAAAAGCTCCTGTAGACATTCTTGTGCAAGTGTTTTCATGATCATATGTTTTCATTTATCTTGGGCAAGTACCCAGAAGTGGAATTTATGGGTCATAGAATAAACTTATTTTTAACTTTGTAAGAAAGTGCCAGAAAGTTTTCCAAAGGGGTAGTAGTGCATAAGCAATGTATGAAGGTTCCAGTGGCTCCACATACTTGCCAGCATTTGATGTCACAACTGCTTTTTAAAAATTTAACCATTCCAATATGTATGAAGTAATAATCTGGTGGGATTTTGACTTGCATTTCCCTGAAGACTAATTATATCACAGTCTTCCCTGATGGCTCAGATGGTAAAGAATTTTTTGTGGGCTTGTTGCTAGTATTTATCTTCTTTGGTATTATGACTGGTAGCATTTTGTACAGTTTTTGATAGAATTCATCAGCAAAATGATCTGGGCTTGGGGCTATCTTTGGGGAAGGTGTTTGATAATTAATTTATTTAGTAGATATTCAGATTTTCCAATTGATTTTATTAGTTATGTTAAGTTGTGTTTTTCAGTGTCTTTATTCATTTTTTTCAAGGTTTTTGAATTTATTGGCTTAAGGCTTTTGTTGTTGTTCAGTCATTCAGTTGTGTTTGGCTCTTTGAGACCCCATGGGCTGCAGCATGCCAGGCCTCCCTGCCCTTAACTATCTCCCACAGTTTGTTCAAACTCAAAGACTTTACTTTTCATAATATTCTCTATTATCTTTTTAATGTGTATAGAAGTTTCAGTGATAGCTCCCTTTTCATTCTTACATTATTAACTTGCTCATTCCCTCTCTCTCTTCCTAATCAGTCTTACTGGAGTTTAAAACAGTTGTATTCATCTTTTCAAGGAAATTTTATTTCTTCCACCTTATTTAGGTTTACTCTTTGCAGCTTTTTAAGGTAGAAAGTTAGAACATTGATTTTAACCTTTATCCTTTTCTAATGTGACTATTTAATTGTGTAAGTTTCCTGATAAGTACTGCTTTTCTCACATCTCATACATTTTTGTATATTGTATCTTCAATATTATTCACTTAAAATATTTTAAATGCCCTTATTATTTCCTTTTCGTTCGTGGATTATTTAGATCATGTTGTTTAATTTCCATATTTGAAGATTTGTGGCATCATATGATTTTTAATTTAACAACACAGTGCCCAGAAAATATATACTGGAAGGTTTAAATCTTTTGAAATTCAAGACATTTATTGCCCAGTAATTGGTCTATCTTGGTGAATGGTCCATCTGCACTTAAAAATAGTATGCATTTTACTGTGATATATGATAGAATGTTTTATAAACTTCAATTAAGGTTATATTAGATGATAGTGTGGTTCAGCTCTACATTTGTTTGTTTGTTTGGTCACTAAGTCATGTCCGACTCTTCATGACCCCATGGACTGTAGCACGCCAGGCTTCCTTATCCTTCACC
Source organism: Bubalus kerabau (assembly GCF_029407905.1). Lineage (NCBI taxonomy): Eukaryota > Metazoa > Chordata > Mammalia > Artiodactyla > Bovidae > Bubalus > Bubalus kerabau. Next base: position 159,365,062 of record NC_073626.1, read on the forward strand.
ATCCTCCAAAGTTTTCTCAAACTCATGTCCAGAGAGTTGGAGATACCATCCAACCATCTCATTCTCTGTTGCTTTCTTCTTCTCCTGCCGTCAATCTTTCCCAGCATCAGGGTCTTTTCCAATAAGTCTGCTCTTCGCATCAGGTGGCCAAAGTACTGGAGCTTCAACTTTAGCAGCTTCTCTCTTCATACACTAACAAATCCTTCGGAATCGCTATTCTTGAATCCAAAGTGTTTTCAAGAGTATTTGCAGAATGAAGGAATAAAGAGAAAATTACTCTTTTTTCAACATTTTTCTTGCCCTGTATTTATCTTGATCAAAATATAAAATTTATTCTCTGGTTAATTTTTTGAAACCAAATCTAAGCAAATTAACTCTGAATTTCTACTATTACTACAATGGAGGGACCCAATTTGTTTCCTGCACTAATGTATCTTTCACAACTAGATGGAAATCTGGCAGATGTAAGTGCTCAGTATGTGCTGTGTCTTGTTTTAGAATGAATGAGTGAATAGACATGGTAGCTTCAGTCTCTGTTGTCATGTCAGTTGTGATAGGCATGGTCTATAGCACAGGCTCAAGGAAAAGTTGGGTAAGTAAAAATTTTTCCTTGGGATGATGTAAATTGTTTTTCTTGCTTTGGGTCAAACTTCACCAGCCCCCATCTCCATCCTCCATCTTTTTGCAATCCATCCTCACATCCCCACTGAATTTCAAAGTGTCTATAGATGAACAAAGTGATAGAGGCAAAAAAGATTCACGGGTGTCTTCTGCTTCTAACCATGATAGAAGTTGCACTAGACTTAATGTCTGCTATGAGTTTAAGTGTATCTCCAAAAATGATGTTGCAATCCTAACACCAGTACCTGTGGACGTGGTCTTCTTTGGAACTTAGGTTCTTGCAGATGATCAAGTTAAGATGAGGTCATTGGTTTGACCCAAATCTAGTATGACTATTTGAAAAAAAAAAAAAAGAAAGAAATTTGGACATAGAAACACTCATAGAAGGAAATACTTATGGAGACACAGGAAGAATTCTGCCTACAAGCCAACAAATGCCTGAGGCTACCAAGAGCTAGGAGAGAGGCATGGAATGAAATCTCCCTCAGAGCTTCCAGGAAAAACCAAGCTTGCTAACACCTTACTTTTGTACTTCTAGTCTCCAGAACTGAAACAATATGTTGTTTTAGTCAACAATTTGTGGTACTCTCTTACGGTGGCCCTAGTAAACTAATACACCTTCTAGTTGAAAACAGCTATGAAACTGGACAGTATATATGAGGGAACTGCTTTTAGATATTTGGACAACAGTTACTGCAGGACTGTTATCCTTGAGAGAAGGGAAACACATGAGACAAATAAAAATTGAAAGAATTCATTGCCAGAAGATCTGCAATACAAGAAATATTAAAGGAGGTTCTTCCGGCTTAAGAGAAGTGACATTAGGTGACAGCTGAATCCACAGGAAGGGTGGAGAGTACCAGAAATATCAATCATGAGGGTAAATATAAAGACTACCTATTTTCTTCTCTTGAATTCTCTGAAAGATAACAGATGGGTTGAATAAAAATAATATTAAATTGTAGGACTTGTTACACAAATAGTTACAAAATACATGTCAAAAGTAGCAGAAAAAATAGGGATAAGATACATGGAATTTTAGCATGGTAAGACTTACCTTTTATGTGAAGTGGTGCAATCTCAACTCTAGGTAATCTGATAAGTTAACTTTTTAAAATCATAATTCTTGGAAATCAAAATTCTTAGAGGAAACACTTAAAAATACAAAGATGTACAGCCTAAAAAAGCCAATAGAGGACAAAAAGGGAATACTCAGAAATATTAAATTAACTCAAAAGAAGGAAGGAAAGGAAGAATAGAGGTAAAGAAAAAGAGATGGAAGAAATAGTGAGCAAATAGCAAGATGCTAGAATTAAACCCCAATACATAAATAACTATATTAAGTTGTAAATGTAAGCACTTCAATTAAAAGGCAAGATTGCCAAGCTAAATTAAAAAATCAAGGTACACTTTAAATGTAAAGACACAGGTAGCCCCAAAAGAAAATTATGGGGAAAAGATTTATGATTCAGAGAATAAGCACAAAGAGATGGAACAGTATATTAGTCCTAGAAAAAGTATACTTTAACACAGGGAGGATTGAGAAAGATAAAGAGAGGCATTTCAGTATGATAAAGAGTCAGTTCTCCAGAAAGATATAACAGTCTCAAACACATATGAACCTAATGCATGCATGCTAATAATAGAATTTTAAAATACAAGAAGCACACGATTAAAGAATTAAAGGGAGAATTAGATAAATCAAAGCTTCTGGTCTGAGATTGTAATACTTCTCTCTCTTGAATTAATAAATCAACTGAACATGAATTCAGTGTGGATATAGAAGATCAGATTTTATTTTCTTGGGCTCCAAAATCACTGCAGACAGTGACTGCAGCCATGAAATTAAAACATGCTTGCTGCTTGGAAGAAAAGCTATAATAAACATAGACAGCTTATTAAAAAACAGAGCAGAGACATTACTTTGCTTGCAAAGGTCCGTATAGTCAAAGGTATGGTTTTTCCAGTAGTCAAGTATGGATGTAAGAGTTGGACCATAAAGAAGGCTGAATGCCAAAGAATTAATGCTTTCAAATTGTGGTGCTAGAGAAGACTCTTGAGGGTTCCTTGGACAGCAAGGAGATCAAACCAGTCAATTCTAAAGGAAATCAACCCTGAGTGTTCATTGGAAGGACGAGTGCTGAAGCTGAAGCTCCAATACTTTGGCCACCTGATGTGAAGGGCCGACACATTGGAAAAGACCCAGATGCTGGGAAATATAGAAGGCAGGAGGAGAAGGGGATGACAGAGGATGAGATGGTTGGATGGCATCATTGACTCAACGGACATGAGTTTGAGCAAACTCCAGGAGATAGTGAAGGACAGAAAAGCCTGGCATGCTGCAGTCCGTGGAGTTGCAGAGTCGGACACAACTGAGTGACTGAACACCAAACAACAATTATCATTTCTTCAGCCATTTAAAATTAGGTTTTTTATTTGTAGTCTTAACTGAGTCAAGAAACAAAGCACAAGAAGTCCTAAGAATTTTATTTATTGCCTCAGTTCCCTCCATCTCTCTCAAAACAAGAGAAAATTTCTGCTGTATGAATATGCTCATCCTCCACTAAATAAATCCAATGCTGTATATTTTGGGAAAGAAAAGCAGGCATGTACATCTTTAAAACATCCCAAGGCAGCTGAAAGGTTAGCAGCTATCTAAAGCCCATGATAAATAACTAAATTCCTCAGCAGCATATTTTTATGTTTGCAGATTCAGAGACAAGAGACTTTAATCACTGCTGCTAAATCCCCCTTTTAAAATTGAATTGCAAGTAACATTTAAGGCTGTGTATATTGGCTGCAGATTCCTTCCCATACTCTTCCTGGGAGTTTCCCACCAATAACACAAAAGTGCTTCCCAATAATAAGGTAGCTTTTTCCTCTTTTTAAAAAAGCTGCTTATTAAGGCAGAAATTCTAATATTAGACTGCTATTCCACTGAATGAAGGAATTGGATATCTTTTGCACAAACTTGGGGGTCTGGATGTATTTCTGCACTTTTCCTCAGTGCTTTACAGAAACTTAAAATAGCATTTTTCCCCTTTTCCTTCAACTTGATGCAACCACAACCAAATGTGAGGGACTGGTTTGGGGCTTTGGAACTGGCATATGTTGTGTTCAGTTTTATTTTCCATGCCCAAATGAAGTTAGTTCCTTCCTCTTTCACTTTGGATGTAAGCAGGGAAATGAATATTATTTTTATAAATATGACTCGGGGTTGTCTTGCCCAAGCCTGTCTGTGGGCTTCAGAGAAAATGGGATGCTGGAGGTGAAAAAATATGGAAAAGGAGGGTCCCAGGAAAGCTTTTCAGAGATCATAGATATGCCCATAGCCTTCTGGGAGATCCAAAAGAAAGAAAGAAACATTTTCCTCTGTAACCTTATACAGCTTTGTGTGCATGCATGCTAAGTCACTTCTGTCATGTCTGACTCTTTGTGACCCCGTAGACTGTAGACCACCAGGCTCCTCTGTCCATCAAATTCTCTAGGCAAGAATAGTTTAGTGGGTTGCCTTGCCCTTCTCCAGGGGATCTTCTCAACCCAGGGACGAACCCCTATCTCTTCTGTCTCCTGCATTAGCAGATGAGTTTTGGTGTTTACCAAAGGGCAGGAGCAGGGGGGCAGTGGATGGGTGGGCTAGGGTGGTGACTTACAGGAGAAGTTTTGAAAAGTCTGTGGCAGTCTGGGCATGCCAACAAATGTTTATACATTTCGTGTCTAGTGTGGAATCTCATAAGCTTTCCCAGAATTGAAAAGTGGGCTTTGTTTAATCTCCCTTTGCATTAGAGAAGACTGGAAAGAGCTCTAATGGGGTGAAGGTAGAAGGGAACGTTGAGAGAACATTTTATTCACCCCTTTCATTCTGTAGAGAAAGAAAGTGAGACCAGAGCTGGGACATAGGTGGTCTAGGATCACACTGTGAGCTGATAGTGTGGGGGAATAGTTACAACAGGGGAGTGGTTAGAGCAGAGCTTGAATCCTGTGAGTGACACAGCCCTGTCATTTCCCAGATGTGTGCCATGGGCTAGATTCCTAGCTTGCTGAGCCCCTGCAATGGAGGTCACCATAGTACTTTTCTCATGGGCTTCCTATGATTAGATGAGTTAATACCCTTAAGAAGCCAAGCGGCTGGCAAATAACAGGAAAATAGCTTTTATGGAGCCCAAACTCAGGAGAAAGTCATGGATCACATGCCACTGACCTTGTCCTTTTCTTCCTCCCTTTAACCCCCATCTTCCCAAATGTCCCATTTATGAGTTGCTGAGATAGTGGAGGATCCTCCAAGGAGAAAGAGTGGACCTGAGCCTCTGGCCTGGGAAATTTAGACCCAAAGGAAAAAGTAAGAGTCAGTTGGCTTATTCAGCATTTCTTTAGCACTCTAGAGTGTTCCCCCATCCTCAAGCGCTTTCTCTTCTGTTGCTCATTTCTTTTTCTGTCATCTTAGTTCCTTTCTTTGCAAGAAGAATGTAACTTGCCAGACACAGGTTTAAGTGATGTGTGACTGGAGAATGCCCATGCCCAGGGGGATAGATTTTAAGATCCATCTGTCTGTTAATGGACTTGGTGAAAGGGCTAGGTAAGATATCATTCATTTTTGGTGGAGCAGACAAAGATCAGATTGTGAGGAGGTGATGAGAGATCCCCATATAAGCAGAGCTGAAGACTCCTGTGTATCAAATATCTTGTGACTGGCAGTCTCCAAAATCCACAGGTATTTGCCTCTCTCTCTCCATTACGGGCTCTAATAGGTTAGATAACAAAAGCAAGAGTCACGTCTCGGAAGGCTATCACTGCAAGAAAGCGCAGCTGTTACCTGACTCTCCTATTAAGCCATACCCCTGGTTTAGCTGGAGGCATGAACTAGGGGATGTGAAGGAATTATCAGAGAGCAAGCCCTGATGGAAACAGAATACTGTGAAGAGCTCATATGGGACATCAATCGTGTGCCATTGGCTGATTCATTAACTCTCCACTCTCCCCCATGGGCAGTAATTCTTACGCTCATTTTACAAATGGGCAAGTGGCCATGGTGTGTGCAGTCTGCCCTGACAGCTCAACCTGCTGGTTGCTGATGCTCCCCAACCCCCTCTGCTTTAAGGGGAAATCCAGGCTCAGAAAAGTCACTTCTGCAAGTTCACACAGCTCACAAACTGTCTGCCTGCAAGGTCCTGCTCCCCACATCCACTTCTCTCTGCAAGTTTTGGTCAGAATGGAAGAGGAGCCATCTCTGGATTTCTGGGCCGAGAAGAGGAAGGAGAGTAGGCAGATGAAGTGCCCCGGAGGGTCCAGGAGAGGGCCAGAGGGCTTGAGAAGGGAGGCTGAGCTGGAACCAAAGGCAAACACAACCCTTTCATCATGATGCCTGGGCCAGTCCTGACTCAGCTGCCTCTGGGTGCGGTGGAGGAAATTGAGGCTTTGGTCAGCTGGGAAGCTCTTTAAGATCCTGAGTTGAAGAAAGAACTCAGCTCTCAGCCTCAAACCACCACATGGGTCTGTTCCACACTAAACCAGGAGCTGGCGTGAATGATCGAAGGCCCTGGGTTTCCTTCTACTCAGGGGCCCTCAGCCTGCTAGGAAACGCTCCTCTGTTATCTGTGGCTTTTAGTTCTTTCCCCCTTTGGAAGTAGAGGGGAAAAATAATAATAATAATGATCTTCTGTGGGTTTGGGAGTACCCAAGGTCTGGTGGGGCCAGAGTAAGCAGAATAAAATGAAGCTGTAGTGACGCTAATAGGTCTACCTCATCTTAGTGAAATCAGTGACCAGGAGAGCAGAGGCCAGAGGTGAGCCCAGAAGTAGAAGTCACAGTGGGCAAAGAGAGAACTGACTTCACACGTCATCACAATTTCTCTTTGGGTAGGACATTGTGGCAGGATATATGGAACTTTTCCTTTCTTCTTATTCTTTCTGTTCCTTCACTGACTTTCTTAATAATGAAAGTAAAACATTAGGTACTTGAGGAAACAAGTCCAATTATATGAAAGTGAAAGTGAAGTTGCTCAGTCGTGTCCGACTCTTTGTGACCCCATGGGCTGTAGCCTACCAGGCTCCTCCATCCATGGGATTTTCCAGGCAAGATGATGATGCTTCCATCCCATCCTTCCATGGAAGGCAATGCTAACAGAGTGATAGGTATCCTTTCACATCTTTCTGAGACCTCAGACTTTAAGGCTTATCACTGAAGGAGGTGGGAGGGATGTTCAGGTGGGAGGGGACATAAGTAAATCTACGGTTGATTCATGTTGATATTTGGTAGAAGCCAACACAATACTATAAAGCTTTCAGGGCAAATCCAGGCTCCAAACAGTCACTTGTACAAGTTCAATTAAAAATAAAGTAATTAAAGAAAAAGAGTTACCACTGTTTTCCACTCCTTTTAGAGGAAAGAACATGCATGAAAAGAAATAATTGTAGTGTATGTAAGAATGGCTCAGATCTTGAACTCCTTATTGCAAAATTCAGGCTTACATTGAAGATAGCAGGGAAAATTAATAGGCCATTCAGGTATGACCTAAATCAAATCCTTTATGATTATAGAGTGGAGGTGATGAATAGATTCAAGGGACTAGATCTGGTAGACAGAGTGCCTGAAGAACTATGGACAGAGGTTCATAACATTGTACAGGAGGCAGTGACCAAAATCATCCCAAAGAAAAAGAAATACAAGAAGGCAGAATGGTTGTCTGAGGAGGTTTTACAAATAGCTGAAGAAAGAAGGGAAGCAAATGACAAAGGAAAAAGGGAAAGATAAACCCAACTGAATGCAGAGTTCCAAAGAGTAGTGAGGAGAGATAAGAAGGCCTTCTTAAATGAACAATGAGAAGAAATAGAGGGAGAAAATAGAATGGCAAAGACTAGAGATCTCTTCAAGAAAATTGGAGATATCAAAGGAACATTTCAAAAAGGACAGAAATGGTAAGGACCTAACAGAAGCAGACGATATTAAGAAGAGGCAAGAATACACAGAAAAACTATACAGGAAATGTCTTAATGATCCAGATAACCATGATGGTATAATCACTCACTTAGAGCCAGACATTCTGGAATGTGAAGTCAAGTGGACGTTAGGAAGCTTTATTGTAAATAAAGCTAGTGGAGGTGATGAAATTCCAGTTGAGCTATTTAAAATCCTAAAGGATGATATGGCTAAAGTGCTGCACTTAATATGCCAGCAAATTTGGAAAACTCAGCAGTGGCCACAGGACTGGAAAAGGTCAGTTTTCATTCCAATCCCAAAGAAGGGCAATGCAAAACAATGTTCAAACTACCATACAATTGTGCTCACTTCATGTGCTAGCCAGGTTATGCTCAAAATCCTTCAATCTAGGCTTCAGCAGTTCATGAACCAAGGACTTCCAGCTGTACAAGATGGATGTAGAAAAGGCAAAGGAACCAGAGATAAAACTGCCAATATTGGATCGTAGAGAAAGCAAGGGGATTCCTTAAAAATACCTACTTCTGCTTCATTGACTACCCTAAAACCTTTAACTGTGCAGATCACAGCAATCTGTGAAAAATTCTTAAAGAGATGGAACTATCAGATCTCCTTACCTGTCTCCTGAGAAATCTGTATGCAAGTCAAGAAGCAACAATTAGAACTGGACATGGAAAAAAGGGCTGGTTCAAAATTGGGAAAGGAGTACAAGAAGGCTATATATTGTCACCCTGTTTATTTACCTTATATGCAGAGTACATCATATGAAATGCTAGGCTGGATGAAGTACAAGCTGGAATCAAAACTTCTGGGAGAAATATCAACATCAAATATGCAGATGATACCATTCTAATGGCAGAAAGCAAAGAGGAACTAAAGGGCCTCTTGAAGAGGGTAAAAGAGGAAAGTGAAAAACCTGGCTTAAAACTCAACATTCAAAAAACTAAGACCACGGCATCTGGTCCCATTACTTCACGGCAAATAGAAGCGGAAAAAGTGGAAGCAGTGAAAGATTATATTTTCTTGGGGTTCCAAGTCACTGTGAATGATGGGACTGCAAACATGAATTTAAAGACTTTTGCTCCTTGAAAGGAAAGCTATTACAAACTTAGCATATTAAAAAGCAGAGACATTGCTTTGCTGACAGAAGTCCTTATTAGTCAAAGTTATGGTTTTTCGAGTAGTCATGTACAGATGTGAAATTTGGACCATAAAGAAAAGTGAGCGCTGAAGAATTAATGTTTACAAATTGTGGTGCTGAACAAGACTCTTGAGAGTCCCTTAGACAACAAGGAGATCAAATCAGTCAATCCTAAAGAAAATCAACCCTAAATATTCATTGAAGGGACTGTGCTGCTGCTAAGTCGCTTCAGTTGTGTCCAACTCTGTGCGACCCCATAGACGGCAGCCCACCAGGCTCCGCCATCCCTGGGATTCTCCAGGCAAGAACACTGGAGTGGGTTACCATTTCCTTCTCCAATGCATGAAAGTGAAAAGTGGAAGTAAAGTCGCTCAGTCGTGTCCGACTCTTAGTGACCCCATGGACCGCAGCCTAGGCTCCTCTGTCCGTGGAATTTTCCAGGCAAGAGTACTGGAGTGGGGTGCCATTGCCTTCTCCAATATTTTGACTACATGATGTGAAGAGCTCACTCATTGGAAAAGACCCTGATGCTGAGAAAGATTGAAGACAAAAGGAGAAGCAGGTAGCAGGGTGAGATGGTTAGACGGCATCACTGATTCAGTGGGCATGAATTTGAGCAAACTTCGGGATACAGTGGAGGATAGAGGAGCCTAGAGTGTTGCAGTCCATAGGGTCACAAAGTGTTGGACAAGACTTGGCAACTGAACAACAAGAATTTTATAAGAGGCTGAGATGAAATTGCTACTGTGGAGTGGAGTGGTGAAAATGCTGGAGGTTTGGAGGTGCCCACCAAGACTGGTGGTATAGAAGTTTTGAGGAAATGGGAGACTTGGGTTGGGGTTTTCCAAAACACCGTATTATTTAAACTTCCTTCATTCTCATTCAACCTCAGAATTGGGCAAGTCCTTAGAGACTAGTGGTCTATTTCTTTATAGATGTAGCCACATTAATGGTTATCCAGTGTTCCTTTGGTTGCTTCCAGGTCCAGAGAACTTGCTAAGAACATGATTCTGAACAGTCCATGTGACCACCAACCCCAATCAACAGGGAACTTGGACTCTTTAAAATGCTTTTCACGTTTGATGTTTATGTGTTACAAAATTTGTATGCAATTCTTCTTTCTCTTTGGCAGAGTTTAAGTACTCTGTGGGCAGGGATTGTGTTTTATTTATTTTGGTTGTCCAACTGACAGATGAATTACTAAATTAATTCAAGAAAATTAAAATAAACATCTTCTAAGACTATATTTGAAGACACAGAGCCAGGCATGGAAAAGGATGAAAACCTGAACTTTCTCATGGGGCCTCATAGTTTACTCTGTGTGGTGCCAGTCCTCCATTTCTCCAGGGACCTGTCCTCCAGTTGCAGGAGATTCCCCATTTTCTCCTAAGGCTGTAACTATTTGATCTGCGTAGCAACTCAGAGTATCACTGCATAAACTCAGATATGTACAATTAATTGTAAAAAAGAAAGTTTTAACTGGACTTCTCTATCAAAGCCACCTTCTGCCTGAATAATACAAACCATGACGATTTTAGTCCTTGTGGGTCTCCATGCTTGACTTCCATTCTGGTGCAACAAGGTGAGGGAAAGGAGGCATTTGATCCACACTAACAAATAAAGCAAAATAAAACAAAACAGCACCAGAATCTATGTCCACTGCAGAATTATCTGAAGTAATGCAAAGCCAGATCAGACTAGGGCAAGGTCCTCAGAAATTTAAAAAACAGGGTTGCAACATAATACTTTCGTGTGAAAACATTTCAGATATATGAGTGTTTCATATATATTTTTATATTTCTCTTTATATGTATATATATATATAATATATTTTCATTTTGAAAATTTTTATTGATGATCTACTCCAAGAAATTGAGAAGAAAATGAACAAGGAAAAATTAAAAATTAAATAAAGGGTATATTAGGACCCATGGTCAGTATTAAATATGTTAAACATAGGTTTGTCTCTAAATAATAATAAATATGGCTACACAATAAAACAAAAATTTCTCTTCATGAAGAAAACATACTTTATACAAATGTTAAATTTATTCTAAATAATTATCAATAGAAACCCCAAATTATATTTTAAAATATTGGGGAGGCAAAGGAGGTCAATGAATAAAGACATCCCAAATTATAAATATTGCATAAGGAGAAGTGATTTTTGGCTTTGATAATCACAGAAAAATAATTCAAATAGGGTCTTTGGAAAACATGAAGATGACTACTAGTTGATTAAAAACAAATGTTTGCCTTTCAAACTATTAATGAAGAGAAAAGCAAACAAATCTAGTCCATATATCAAAAAAGAATAAGGAATTAACAGGAACAACAAGCACAAAACTTAACATAATGGGATATATGTACAGAATAACATAATATTTATACTTATTATTACATATAAAGTGCTGGTCAACATTTATTGCATGACCATGATGTATCAGGCACTATTAGGGATTTTGCCCTATTTTTTATTGGCTCTGTATAGCAACCTTAGTAATATTATCTTTTCAACATTACAGATGAATCAGCAGAAACCCACAGAGAATAAATCACTTTTCTGAGGTCACACCGATGTACATGGCAGTTTCAAGGTCTAAACCCTGGCTTATCTGGCCCACAGGCTTACTCTCAGTCACTGCTCTTCCCACCTCCATAAACGCAATAAGAGGAGGGAGACCAGATGTATCCATTATGAATTCCCCAATTTGCAAACAAAGACTTGAAATATGACATGCTTCTTTTAAGAGAAATGGCCTTAGAAAGACACACACGCACAAACACATACAATGTGTTTATCAGGCAAATATAAAATGAACAAAAACTAAAAACCCAAAGCAGTGTCAATATAAATTTCAAATAAAGTGTAGAATTAAAGGCAAAGAACAACATGATTTGAAAAAGATTACATGAATTATATCATCCATATATATAGAAACCAAAATAAAAAATTTTAATAGCTAGAGATACAATATAAAACATGTAAGGAGAAATGAACACACAGTTATTGTGAGAGATTCTAACACACATATTGATTTTTGCAGATGAAAAATAGTGAAAATATAAACAAAATTACTAATATTATGTTAATACATATGTATATGAATATGTGTGTACACATATATATCTGATAAATATGTATATATATAAATATACATATGATATAGATAGATTTTCTTAATCTGAAAAATAGGCTGCATATCTCCTTTCCATTTGTCCACACTAGCCTCTCAAATACTGACAATATACCACACCAGAAAGAAAAATGGTCTTAATAAATTATAGAAGCTAATGTCACCCAGACAACATTTTTCTTATTAATGCATAGTTGATCCATCAACAAATATTGACTTCTAACAAAAAATATATAAAACAAATAACTAGTGTTAATGAAAAAGAAACTCTCTCCTATATGAGTATTGGACATAAGGGGAGATTAAAATTGCAATTAGCATTCATTAGAAAATACTGTTAGTAAACTACAACAAAATATTACATTACTAAATATACAGGTTGTGATCAAAGTCTTACTGAGAGAGTAAGTTAATAATCTTAAACTTTTCTCTTTTTAGCAAAAGAGAATAGAAATAAATGAACCAGGTATTGTTCTTAGTTTGGAAAAATAAAGTAAAAATAAGAGGAATGATATAATATTTCAAGTACAGAAATCAATGAACTGTGGAATGAAAACCAAATCCAATACAATTGATAACTAAACCCAAGAATTAATTATTTAAACAAAACCAGTGCAGCATGTACAATTTGGAAAATCTATTAAAATGTGGATTCCAAACTATCCTATTTATTATTCTCATAGTCACAATTTATTAAAACTCTCATCATCTCTCCTTTAGATTTATTCAAGAAACTCTGGTCTTTCTTCTTCAATTCAGTTCAACAGATTATTTCAAAATGACCCAGAGTTTGACTACTGGGGTCAAACTCTGAGGTGCCCTGAGGGAAGTGTTTTCCCGAAGAAATGAGCTTCACTAACTTTTCCTTGATTTAGCTCTGTCTTCTTAGTGAGGATGATCCAGACAAGTGATGCTCACCAACAAACCTTTTCTTTGAAAGCCAGTGTCTTCCTCAGTCATCTGGGCAAATGTGGGCCAGTCACAAGTGAAGAGACATTCACTAGGCCCAGGAGGATACATAAGCCTCCAACTCCCTCCACACAAAATGGGCACTTAATTTGTGAAAGGTTGAGACTATAGGAGAAAGCTGTTCATCTTTGCCTACATCCTCCCATTTCAACAGATTTGACTTCTTTTAGTTCTTAGGCCTTCACTGAAGCACAGAAGCATGGGTGTGAAGAAGGAAACTTGAGCACGAAAGCAGAATAAAGACAAGAAAGCTCTGTTCAGTGGACCCAAACAACTAACAACAGGGCATGCTACATGTTTAGCTTGCCTTGTTGCCCTGGCACTGTGCTAAAGATTTTAATTCATTGCTTCTTTAAGCCTTAAGCACTATGAAAATAGTATTATTATTATTCCCATTTTACTTTTGAAGAAACTGAGGCTTAGCGAGGATAAAAGAACCTTTCAATATCATCTAATCAGTGACAGAAAGAGGGCTTAAACATAGGCAGTCAGCATCCAGAGCCCCCACACTCTTATCTCTGTCCACTATCTCCTTATGTATGATGTCAAGGGTATAGAAATAACTGTGTTTCTCTCCCTCCCCATTCCTGGTGGCTGAAAGAGAAATAACTTTTGCCCCAACAAAATCGTTCTTGAGAACTCCTCCTACCTTCCTTTCAACCTCAGTTGGCTTCAACTTCTGGGAGGAGGTATTTATTTGATTAAAGAAAAAGAGGATCATCATTCATCAATTCTTATTTCTGATTGTCATTAGCAAGTTAAAGTTCAGAAACATATAGGAATGTACCATCTATCCACATCCTATACCCACTAGAATACTCTCCATCCCATGGGCAAGGTGCATGGGATGACTGAATATACATAAGATCTGCAAACTGAACTCAGACTTGGTTCAGCATGAGGGCAAGTATAAGGCAGTCTGTTTGGCTTCACATTAAAAGAGCTCTCCAGTTCAATTTCATAAGCAATTGAACCAGTGATCTCTAGTTAATTCTCACAAGGCACTACAGTGATCTCTGTCCCATGATCTTGACTATAAGAAACTAAATCTCGAGGCTCTTTCTTACTTGACACTTTAAAATGCTGAGAGGATGTATCACAATTTGTTGTTGTTGCTCTGTCGCTGTCATGTCTGACTCTTTGCGACCCCGTGGATTGCAGCACATCAGACTTCCTTGTCTTTCACTGTCTCTCAGAGTTTGCTCAAACTCATGTCCATTGAGTCAGTGAACCATCCAACCATCTCATCCTCTATCACCCCCTTCTCTACTCTGTCCTCAATCTTTCCCAACCTAAGGGTCTTTTCCAATGAATCAGCTCTTCATATCAGGTAACCAAAGTATTGTAGCTTCAGCTTCAGCATCAGTCCTTCCAATGGATATTCAGGGTTGATTTCCTTTAGGATTGACTGGTTTGATGTCCTTGCTGTCCAAGGGACTCTCAAGAGTATTCTCTAGGACCAGGATTCAAAAGCATCAGTTCTTTGGTACTCAGCCTTCTTTATGGTCCAACTCTCACATCTGTGCATGACTAATGGAAAAACCATAGCTTTGACTATATGGACCTTTGCTGACAAAATGATGTCTCTGTATATCACAATAAATGTTGTCAAAGCCAGATAAATAAAACACTGCTCTATCAATGCATGAGATAGCTACATTTTAGAGAGCTTCTCTCTGAAGGTTTGAGAATGACCACTGAAGTAGATAACTCTAGAGTAAAAGGGAAATGCACCCACAGATATTCCCTCTACTCATTTCTGCATATGTAGAGCATGGCTCCATGCCAGCTTACTTTTACAGTGCCACATAACTTTCCCCTCCCTTTGCAGCAGATAAGCCACCCTAGGCAAAACATCTTTCTAGTTAGCTGAGTTCTTGGAACAATGGGCAAATATTCATATTGTGTTTGAGACAAAATCCCTTACAAAGGAATGACTTTAAAATTTGTTTTAATTTTAAACACTTGAAGCATCATAAAATCAAAATTACAGCCCATTTTCCTCAAAGACGTGGATGAACTGATATAATTGGGTTTTGACATTTACTTAATAAAAAACAGATTACTGAAACTAGAAAAGTTTACTGTGTAATTATTTCACATTGCTACTTCTGGCTATTTTCATGGAAAGATGAGCATTTTCCTTAACGTGTGACCGAGACCTGTGACACAAGAAGGTGGTTTTGGATAGAACCACTAGGAACATGAAGAGGTTTGAATACAGTGTATATCCTGTATCCTTTATGCTATGTAAACTGAGGCTGAATGGCCTGGTCATCTGCTCCTAACACCAGGTTGCAAGTGGGACTTGACAACTTTATGTTCTGTTTCAAATTTATTGCCCCATTTACAAATATTTACAAATTTTAAACTTCGGATTCAAGATTGTAGCACAGACTGTTGTCTTGAATAAGTATGTTGGAATTCACTTACTAAATGTGATTCTTATTTGTAAAGATTCTTCTTCTCATTCCCTCCCTCCCTTCCTCCCTCCTCCTTCTTTTTCTTTCTTTTTTTAAACAAGGGAGTTCGCTTGCCTTTTATCATAAATCACTAAAGAAGGCAACAATGACCTTGAATTACTGTTCACATCCCAACTATATTGCGACATAGAACTCAACTCAATCTAAGAGCTGTCTTCACAGAGTGAGAAAATTCACACCAGGTCCTGTTTTCAGGCTGAGTTCCTTTTCAGCCCCTTGGGGACTTCACAGTGGAGGAAAAGCTCCTTAGTGGGACACTCAGCCTCCCATTACCCTGAAGGGCTTGTTTTTGCATATTTCTGACAACCTGACTTTTGACCTAAAGGTCATGACTCTGGCTGATGGAATGGCATTCAAGTTAAATTAAGTCAACAGTTCTCTGACTTACTGTTATGTTTTCACTTGGTTCTTCAACAAACAGAAAGACTGCTTCTCTAGTAACTCTCATCAGGTTAAAGTCTCTCTTTGGATCAGTTGGCCTCTTCTCTGATTTCTAAATTCGTGGGAATGAGCTATGTTGATGCAGGAAGTGGGGACGGATTGGGATGATAAGGGAGTATTAGGAAATACTTACGAAAAGCATGATAGAATGAAAGAACTCTGGACAGAGAACCGCTACTGTCTAGGGAGGCTTCAGACCCTGAAGATGGATGCACTTGAAGCCAAGATGGGTCAGTTCCAGGCACTTCGGGACTGATACAGGCTGGAGAGGATGCTAACATCCCATCTTTGGTAAGGATCTTAGAAATCGCTTAGCCTGAGCCTGAGGGTTCCTGATTTCTTTTTATTTATTTATTTTTTATCAGTTTCACCTTTTCTTTGAATCTAACTCAGATTCCCAATTTATAAAACAGATAACAATCAAAGCTACTCTGGATGAGGTCCAAATAAGGAGCTGAGAACCTCCCTTCTTTGCCCACTTTTCTCTGCCGCGTGGCCTCTGAGATGTCTCCTCAGAGCCCTAGTGTCATCAACCACAAACAGCTTAAACAGTGCTGAGAGAATAATCCATGACAAGGTCTCTGCAGGACTTCACAGCAGCCTCAGAGCAACTGGAGCTGCCCCTGGACACCCCCCCACATACACACAAGAGTCCTCTGGAGCCCTTCAAACAAGCCTACCTGTTTGTCCATGGGACACACCTTCAAACACAAGACCACAGCTGCTACGTTTTCTGGAGGTCTGAAACTCTCATCATCTGTTTTCCTTAGATTGTTTGCTCCTTGAGGTCAGAGTTCTGTCTGTTTTATCTTCATTGGCTCAGTGACTAGTACAATAGCCTGGCATGGACTAAGTCTTTAATAGATGCTGCTGTTGCTGTTAAGTTGCTTCAGTTGTGTCCGACTCTGTGCGACCCCATAGACGGCAGCCCACCAGGCTCTGCCATCCATGGGATTTTCCAGGCAAGAGTACTGGAGTGGGTTGCCATTGCCTTCTCCTAATAGATGCTAGTCCTGGAGAAACAGGTGATAGTTAGGAGGTGACAGCCAGATGATTAATAACAAAGTAACAATAAACACTCCAACTACTGAACTAGGCATTGCAGTTGACTCTGTACATATGGATCTCGATTTTTCTGGATACCCAATGATAGATGATACTAAGTCGCTTCAGTCATGTCCAACTCTTTGTGACCCTATGGACTGCAGCCCACCAGGCTCCTCTGTCCATGAGATTCTCCAGTTAAGAATATTGGAGTGGGTTGCCATTTTCTCCTCCAGGGGATCTTCCAGAACCAGGGATCAAACCTGGATACCCAATAGGCATTATTAACTCTGTTGGGGCGATGGGGAGCTGTCTGAGGAGTTAACCAACCAAGCAGGACCACACAGTTAGTCAGTAGAGAAACTGGGATTTGAATCCAAGCTTATCTCAGCTTTAACTACTATAATAGTCTAGTGGCTGAGCCCAGTGTTGGCAGATGTACCATAGAGGCCAGAGCTGGGGGGGGAGGAAAGGAAGGGTCCTGTGTGAAAACTGTGCTCTGGTTGGGAAGGAATCTGAGTTGCTCTTTGGTAATTTTTCCCAATAGAGTGAGATGTTCTTCCACCACCACCATTACCCCGAGCTCCTTCTCTCCACCCTTCTATCAACTCTCTTCCTGACCCAGACTAACTTCAGCAGTCAATGGGTGGGTCATGTCTGGATTCCTAAAGAGTTTGTGCTACTAGAACATTCCCACCCAGAGACGTCTGCTCACCAATGATGTAAGACAGCAGCAAGAGGGGCAGGAGGTAGGCTGGAGGTCATGGGATCACGGATATGATGTATAATAGAGCCTCATAGCAGGCACATTGCGGGTGATCAAGTGATTAGGTGTTCTCACCTGCTTTTTAAATCTCTTCTTGCCAGTTTTCCAAAGTCTCCCTATTTCCCTCCTCTAGTAACTCTTATTTTATCCTGGAATGATTTTCTATTACTAATCATCCATAAGAAAGTTGCTCCACAGAAGACACCATTTTTTAAGCCCTTACTCTCATGATCAGGGCAATATGCTCCTGATACTCAGCTCCCACTTCACCTTGTACTTGTACCTTTCATCATCACCATCTGATTCTTCCTCCTTCTCTGTCAAGCACAAGATTAGAATGTGACACTCTGATCCCCCTTGTTTCGTTATTAGTGGAAGCTGATATTTGGCTTTTTGCTTCAGAAGCCACATTGTAAATGAAGACAGCGGCAGGAATTGAGTTTTGAGTTGCTGGCTGGCGCCAAAGATATAGTTAGATCTTTGAGGCCAGTTTCCAAGTGACTTTGGATTGAAGTCAGGATACATGTTTGGGATAAATGGAGAAAACACCCATCTAGCAGGCAGGAGGATCTCAGAGACTGGTGTCTTAGAGGGTGGCTTACTAACTAAACAATAATTCCTTCCACATGTTCAGTATTTCACAGCTCACCAAGTGCTTCTTTGTATATTATCTTATTTGATTTTTACATTGATTCTCTTGGGATTAATGGGAAAATACCTTTGTCCTCATGTTATACACATGCAGAACTCCTTAGTAAGGAGCATGGAGGTTACGTGATTCCTCTAAAGTCATTCAACACTTCGTGTAAGAAAGTTCAAAACCTTAAAGCTCAAGTTGTCTGAATTCCCAAGCTCAAGTTGGGAATACTGTATGAATTAGGTGGATAGATAAAACACCTCACAAAATGTCTTGTGAATTTTCTGTGTTCAGAAAGCATTAGTCTCTTTCCTCACTTCCTTTCTGAATCTTGCTCTTCTGCTCTTTTTCCATCCACCATGCTGGAAAAATAGATAAAAGGGAGTGATCTGGAGAGCAGAAAAGGAGGAAAATCATAGCACTTGAAAATGGTTCTAAGACAAGCTTATGAGGATGAGACTGATGCTATTATGAAGCCCCAGCATCTCACAAGACCTTGGTAGGTCCCACCATCAGGGAGGGTGGGAAACAGTGCCCATCTCTGTGTCAGCTCCATCCCTCTCTCCCTCCCCGCCCTAATTTTGTGGTTTGCTAATTATTTTGAGGCCAGAGAATGTCTAGGCTCTGCTTTCTGATTCAATTTTAACCCTCCCCTGCATTCAGCATTTCTCGGAGGCCATGCCACTCAGAGAATAAGAGGCAGACTCGGTATCTTGTCCTTCCTAGGCTGGCACATAAGTTTCTGAATTATCCCCCCTACCAATCTCCCCCAGACTCTCACCCACCCAGCCACCCTCACTCACACAATTTACTGGAAACCTCTGTTTTTCTGAAGCAGGCTTTGGCTTTGTTCCCAGAACCAGGCAGAAGGAAAATGCTTTCTAAGAAAAACATGAGCAAGGGAATTACATTCTCATCTGATATTTCTTCACCAAGATGATTTTGTTTGTTCTTCATCAAGATTGCTTTATCCATGGTTTTTTTTTTTTTTTTTCCTGTAAAACCTGCTCTTGATGGAGCAAAAAATCAACTGGAATTTATTTTTCCCTAGTAGTTAAAAACCAAAATCCAATCCATATGTATGAATTACTATCCATTCTGGTGAAATGTCATTAATCATACAGTTAGCATTGTGATATATAAACTGAAATGATGGTTCTGGGGGCCTGTGGGATGTCCCTTCTTTGAGGATATTTAAAGATTTGAGAAAACTTGAAAGGACCCTAAAACATGGCTTTCCTTCTTTCTCCTCCATTCATAGCTCAAATTGTGTTCTTTTGGAGTCTTGATTATTCCATTCCACTAACTGCTGCCATCTTTGGGTAATGTTATCAAGGAGCATGACTATTCCCCAATGTCAAGTTACCCAAAAAAGCTCTTCCGTCTCCTTGCCCACTGCCCACAATCCAGTACATGCTGTGTTGTTTTGATGTTGACCTCACTCGACCTTCAAATCATTTTCAAAACTGGCTTTCCCACAGCGAAAAAAATTTCAGGCCACAGACTACAACGATTGTGTTTATCTCACACAATATTGTTTTGAAGGTTTCTGGCCACGACACTCAAGTTTGAAGCACCAAGCTGGCACTCAACAGATGTTGGTGAGCAATTTAACTACAGAATATACTGTTAACTACTTTAACATTAGAGTTGTAAATAAATAAAAAGAAAAAAATGGAATTATACCTCTAGTATCAATGTGGAGCTATATTGCTAAGCCTTGTTTTAGATACTGTGAATACCAAGAGGCTAGGAACAGCCCCAAACTTAGACTCTGAAAAAGTCCTTATGAGTATTCCTATTCCCATTCATAGATCTTTTATTTAGACTCTGCCCTTCAGATTATTATTATATAAATGGCAACTGTGCATACTAATAGTATTTGATTCAATTCTGTATCTGAAAATTTTGCTTCGGCTTTTACCTTTGAAGAGATGGCAACAGCAATGGTGAAGAGAAAGTGTAGAGTAAACTTGTTGTTTAGTTGCTAAGTTGTGTCCAACTCTTTTGCAACCCCATGGACTGTAGCCCTCCAAGCTCCTCCATCCATGAGATTTTCTAGGCAAGAATACCAGAGTGGGTTGCCATTTCCTTCTCTAGGGGATATTCCTGACCCAGGAATCGAACCTGTGTCTCCTGCATCGCAGGCAGATTCTTTACTGCTGAGCCCAGGTTAAACTTGAGTTTTTGGTTTTTTTTTAATTTTATTTTATTTTATTTTTAAACTTTACATAACTGTATTAGTTTTGCCAAATATCAAAATGAATCCGCCACAGGTATACATGTGTTCCCCATCCTGAACCCTCCTCCCTCCTCCCTCCCCATTCCATCCCTCTGGGTCGTCCCAGTGCACCAGCCCCAAGCATCCAGTATCGTGCATCGAACCTGGACTGGCATTCACTCTGTGACTGTAGACTTTTTACTTTTGGATCTGAGTAAATTTCTGCTCTATGAGGGAAATTGGGATGCAAGGGACTTAGGAATAATTAATGACTTGTTAAAAGATACAAGTATTTACTAAAAGATGACAATTGCCCAGGTGTTAGAGATGAACAAGTAAATGAAATCAATTCCTGATCCAGTTATAGTCCAGTGGGGAAATAATCTTGCAGTTTGTGGCTTCTTCCTTGAGCCCAGCACATGCCTTGAACTTGATGAGTGTTAGAGGGTCAAATGTTCATTTCAGCTGTGGATTTGGGGCTAGCTCTTTTATCACATTTGCAACTTCCCAGTGGAATGGATCATCTTTTTACCTTCTTTTTCTAGAAGAGAAAGATGCATTCTGATAAAGAGCCTAGGTATTCCCACCTGACTTATAATTGACTTTATAGTACAGTGAAGAAACCATTGAATTAAAGTTGGACATTCGGTTCCATAACTTTGAGTAAGTCATGTCCCTCCTGGTACCTCAATTTATCCTCCTGGTAATGAATGGTTTGGATTCAGTGAGTGCTGTATCTCTTCCACTCTAACATTCTTTGAGTTGCAGATCATGGATGTATCACTTGGCCATTCTACTAGGGCCCCAGTTTTGTTCTCAAGATCATGTGTACCTAAGTTAAGGTCTTGGATTGTCTCCTCTCTTGCCCTTCAATGCCATTCCTGACCTCTGCACTCCAGACCCTCTGCCTTGGCCCTGCCATATGTGTATCTGCTGCTCACCTTTTCAGTTCCTTCTTCCTATTCAGCTCTTTTTTTCTTTTTCAATGAAGTATATGGGTTGATTTACAATTGTATTAGTGTCAGGTGTACAACATAGTCAATATTTTTATAGATTGTACTCCATTTAAAGTTATCTCAAACAATGGCTATGTTTTCCTGCACTGTACAATATATTCTTGTTGCTTATCTATTTTACACATAGCAGTTTTCATCTCTTAATCCCTCATCTCTCTTGCCTCTCCCTTCCTCCCTTGCTCCAGTGGTAACCACTGGTTTGTTGTCTATATCTCTGAGTTGCTTTTGTTTTGTTATATAATATTTTTTGTTGTTTCACATATAAATGACCATATAGAGCATTTGTCTTTCCCTGTCTATCTTTACTCAGCATAATACTCTCTAGGTCCATCCATGTCATTGTAAATGACAGAATTTCATTCTTTTTTATGGCTGAGTAATATTCTATGGTCAGAATGGCTATCATCAACAAGTCTACAAATAAATGTCAGTGAGAGTGTAGAGAAACGGGGCCACTAGGACACCGTTGAGGGCAATGTAAATTGGTGCAGCTGCTATGGAAAACAGTGTGGCAGTTTATCAGAAAGCTAAAAATGTAACTGCCACGCATGCTTGTTCAGTGGTCTCAGTTGTGTCCAACTCTTTGGGACCCAAGGATGGTAGCCCACCAGGCTCCTCTGTCTATGGGGATTCTCTAGGCAAGAATACTGGAGTGGGTTGCCATACTCTCCTCCAGGCACTCTTCACAACCCAGGGATCTTTACAATCTTTGAACTCATGTCTCCTGTGTCTCCTGCATTGCAGGTGGATTCTTTACCCCTGAACCACAGGGGAAGCCCATAACTACCATATGACCCAGCTATTCTACTCCTGAATTGCTATATTTATCTGAAAAAGATGTGACTGAAAAAAGGGAAGAAGATAGCTCTTTCTTTCTTTTTGAAATGGGAATCTCTCTCCCTAGATTTAAACAATCCTGACCTGCCTGGGGATTATCACCTTTTCTCCTCAGTTTAAACCATATTGTGCTTCTGTGGACATATTTCCTTCAAAGTTTTATACAATCCATTTTATAAGCAACATCTTTGGACTTCTATAAAAATCACTTGAGGATGCTAATTATCATCTTTTGCCCTCACCTCTAGACAAAATATCATCCTTTTGCATTTCAGTCATTTTCTATCACTACTCAAGGTTACATAACCTCATTACATGTACCTGGCATCATGCCCTCTATTGTTGGTTAAATGATTTTGCAATTGGTGACTAGCACAGAACATAGGCATATATTGGGGAAAATATTTTCAAAGATATTATAAGAATCCACAGCTGCTTCATCTGAGTAGCCAGCTAATCATTTAGCAGCTGTGTTTTGTTTGACACTGATAACTGGGAACTGATCTAAAATTTACCTAGATATTTGCTAATTTAGGACATTTTTTTTTTGCTCCCTTGAGGATTTTTCTCAGGGATATTTAGATTTATTTGGTCTCAAGTTGTTATATTTTGCTTACTTTAGCCACAACAAAATAACTTAAAACTATTAAAAATCAACTTTTAAAATATTTCTTCAGGGGAAAAAAATGAGTCTACAACTCTCTTGTCAACAACTTTTATTTTCCCAGAGTAACAGTGGTTTTGCTAACTTGATTTTGATGATGTTGTATTTGTTAAGAAGGCAATTAGCACACTATAACATAAGAGACTATAATAAAATGTTTAATTAATATTTGACTTTGCATTTTTCTCTTGCTATGATCTGGGATGTGTGAGAGGCAGAACTCTCTGGGGATAAGGGATAGTCAAGGTGGCCCCAGAAGAACTGGAAGTGGCATTTCTGAGGTTAGAAAAGGATGCCCAGGGTTTGGAGAAAACTTGCCTCCTGCTCAGTGAAATGCAGGAAGGGACTGCCTTGAGTAACTGAGAAACTGTAGGTAGACTATGAGATTCCAAGGACTTAGCAGTGTGGTGGCATCTCCTTTTCACTTGATGACTTAGGTCAAGGGGATGAGTTACATTTTCAATGTGAAAAACTAATAATGATCAAAAGTTCAAACATCTGCAAAGATGAATTCTGGTGAAAATTCATCTGACCTGTAGTAAACCAGAGAGTAAATTAACATCCCAAGACAAATAGGAAAACAATTGTTTTTAGAGGGAATTAAAACCCTACCACAGACTCTATTGCCAGAAGGGTCCAAACTGAGGCACTTTTGGACCTGGGGTCTTTTGTCTCACTTTGTCTTATTTCCAAGCCCTTCTGCCATCCCTTGCCCCACAAAGAAAAGATGCCTCATACACATGCCCTCATGCTTATCCTCCCTCAGATCTCCCTCTCGCTTGTGAGTTATTTATCTTTCTTCTCACAATCTCCATTCCTTCCTCATACCCTTCCACTACCAATGGTACCTTTCACTCAGTCCAATGAGTGGAGAGTCAGTACTTACATTACTAATCGGTTAAAAGATCTGAAAGAGATGAGGTGAGCAAAATGGTTCTGGGAGGGAAGTGAGGAAAACATTCTTATGAAATTTTGAATTTTAAAGAGTAAATTAAAAAAAAAAAAAAAGACAGTAGAGATCATTTCCTCCCAATGTGACAACACTCACAAAGACAAGGACCAAAACTAAATAATCTGTGTGGTGTGAAGCTCCTAAGCATGCCTGGGAAATTTCAAATGTATCTGTTTGAATGGAGAGAAATGGCAGAAGAGTAGAGAGTCTGGAGGCAGATAAAACTCACAAGGGCCTAATTTACCATAGTAAGCAATTCAGTGTTTACTCAGCATGTAAGTGAAATAGAACCTTTGAACAGAGAATGCTATGGTCAAGGTCCTGAACTTCTAAGTCCTATACAGAACTCAGGGTGGATTCTTGTATCATATCTCCATTCTCTGCATCCAGTTATACCCACTTTTATCTAAGCACCATTCCCACCATGTTCAGCATCACCTCCACCACTCATACAATCCCTTGTCATGGCCATCACCCTCACCACTATCCCCGTTACCACCTCCCCACCGCTGCTTCCCTCACCTCCTCCCATGGTAGAGCTGTACCGCGAGTGGTTAACAAGTAGCAATGCTATCATTCACTTTTTGAGCAGATACCAGGCAGACAATGTACTAAATATTTTTAAGTGCCTTGTTATTTTATCCTCACATCCTCATAAGATACATTCTCCTGGGATCCCCATTTTATAGAAGTGGAATGCAAAGATGAAGAAATGAATCATTTGAGAATCATTATGGAGTAAGCAAGTGGCAGAGAGAGCCAGACCAGCGTCAGTTCAGTTCAGTTCAGTCGCTCAGTCGTGTCCAACTCTTTGTGACCCCATGAACTGCAGCACGCCAGGCCTCCCTGTCCATCACCAACTCCCAGAGTTCACTCAGACTCACGTCCATCGAGTCAGTGATGCCATCCAGCCATCTCATCCTCTGTCGTCCCCTTCTCCTCCTGCCCCCAATCCCTCCCAGCATCAGAGTCTTTGCCAATGAGTCAACTCTTCGCATGAGGTGGCCAAAGTACTGGAGTTTCAGCTTTAGCATCATTCCTTCCAAAGAAATCCCAGGACTGATCTCTTTCAGAATGGACTGGTTGGATCTCCTTGCAGTCCAAGGGACTCTCAAGAGTCTTCTCCAACACCACAGTTCAAAAGCATCGATTCTTTGGTGCTCAGCCTTCTTCACAGTCCAACTCTCACATCCATACATGACCATTGGAAAAACCATAGCCTTGACTAGACGGACCTTTGTTGGCAAAGTAATGTCTCTGCTTTTGAATATGCTATCTAGGTTGGTCATAACTTTCCTTCCAAGGAGTAAGCGTCTTTTAATTTCATGGCTGCAGTCACCATCTGCAGTGATTTTGGAGCCCAAAGAAATAAAGTCTGACACTGTTTCCACTGTTTCACCATCTATTTCCCATGAAGTGATGGGACCAGATGTCACGATCTTCATAGAGACCTCATTTTCAGGCTCTGAAAAATGGAAATGTGGGACCTCTTGCTCAAAAAGCCAGGGAAAGATAAAAGCAGGAAAATATAAGGTATTTTCTATTCTCCCACAATCTCTCTTGACATTTTTTTGTCTATTTAATGTTATTCTAAGAAAAAAATTATAAATTATTAGCATGGATTCTGCCATTCATCTTTAAATTGTACAGTGACATTTTATTAAAATATAGTTGATTTGCAATATTAGTCTCAAGTGTATAACATAGTGATTCAAAATTTTTATAGATAATACTCCAATTATACTTGTAGAAATATTGGCTATATTCCCTTGTAATTCATTTATGTCAGTGTGGACTTTTTATCCTATAACACATATTTTATCCTATAACAGGATTTTATAAAGGATTTTATCCTATAACATGTATTTATATTTTACATATTGTCAGTTATATTTCTCCACTATGATTATTTATTTTGATGCTCAAATTGTCCTAGATTTGGCCGGTACAAGCCCTTTCAATCTGGTTCCTGTCTCCATTTGACATATCTTCATTATTCTCTGAGCACTTTCTTACTTTTTGACACATGAAATTCCCAGCTCATTCTGTATTTTTCCTGCTCCAGCCTCAGAATCAGACATTTCACCACAGAGTCTGACTTCCTTTTAGTAGCATATGGAATTTAGATCCATGGCTATGGGGATGTCACTGCTTCCAAGTCATATCAACAAAGATAGAAAACAGATGTGTATAAGTTCATTTGTATACATATCGAATATCCATGACTATATCTATATGATTTTTGTCTATATATGAAAACCTATGAATTTCCACTGATAACCTCCATTCTAATTCTGTGACACAGGACTTATTCTATCCTTCTCCCTTTTCATAGTTACGGCTTCCTTATCTAATAGTGAGAACCACAGCATCTATTTTCTATAATATATGTACTTATTTATTCAAAACACAAAAATTATTTTCCAAATTACTAGCCCATGCCTCTGTGAATTAAAAGAGTCTACTAATGAGAGTTTAATTTTGTTAAAAGGCTTCTGATTTTTAACCTTTAACCTTAGGTCATAGAAATACTATGTTCAGAAGTAGTTCAGCTTATGTTTTCTTTCCCACTTTAGTACGGTTATATTATTGATATCTGACTTGATTCACGTGCTTTTATTTAAATTATATTTCAGAATTTTTTTTCTACTTTCGCTGCTGGCTTTTTCTTAAATATGCAAAGTGCAAACATGATTCCAAAAGTCAGAACCGGACAACAAATATGTGCATAAAAGTGTCATTTTCCCCATTCCATCTATTCTTTGAGCTCCTCTCACTCACCTTTTATTAGTACTATGGTGCACAGAATTCTAAGGATGACTGCCGATGACCTTGGCCCTTGTGTAATTCTTGACCTTCTGAGTATGGCCAGAACTTTTGAATATAACAAGATATCACTCGTGATTATGTTATTAATACTTTATAAGGGAAAACGAAGAGTAGGTTAATCACATGAATTCTTTAAAAGCAGAGTTTTTTGTGCCTGGAATCAAAAGGAGAAATAAAAAATTAAAAAAAAAAATACTTGGCACACCATTGCTGCCTTGCAGATGGAGCAGGCCATGTGACAAGGAGTGGAGGCAGATCCTAGAAGCTGAGCAGCTTCCAGCTGTCCGCCAGCAAAGATGCATGGACTTCAGTCCTGTAGTCACAAGAAACTGAATTCTGCCAACAGGCTGGATATGCTCAGAACTAGATTTTTCTCCAGAGCTTTCAGAAGTCAGGCTGACTGACCCCCTGACTTTGGTTTTATAAGACTTTCAGCAGAGAATTCAGTTAAGCCCACCTAGGCTTCTGACCTATAGAACTGTTAATTAACACAAGGGTTTTGTTTTAAACCACTAAATTGTGGTAACAGAAAACTAATAGAGTACCCAATTTTGTAATCTCTGGTTTACCCTTATTGCATTATTACTATTTTTTTGAACAAATGAGTAGATTCATGTTTATTTTCCTCCTTGTATTTCTTTCTTAAGCAAAAGGTAGCACACTATTTAAATTCCTTTGCAGTTTACCTCTTTTCATTTAGTAACATATCCTGGATACTCAACATCAGTTCCTAGAATTCATTTTCCATTGTTTTTTTACAGCAACATAATACTCCAGTATGTGGTGATCACATGGTTTACTCAACAACTTTTCTATGTATGAGCTTGTAGGTTGTTTCCAATTTTTCTTCCAGTTTTCAATTATAAATAATGCAGCAATATAATCTGTGAATCCTCAAGGAAATTCTTAGAAGTGATGTTTCCAAGCCAAAAGATAAACATGTACATAGTTTTATTTGCTATTGCCCAATTCCTCTCATCAGTGTAATACCATGTGATATTCACATCACCAACTTAGTTATGTTGATGCCTGGGTTTTGGGTAAGTTACTTTTTTTCCTGTGTATTTTTTAGGGTTTTTTGGGAACCTTGGATTTATGTGGTAGCCATTGCCTAGGAGCCTGGTGGCCTTCAGTCCATAGGGGGTCACAGAAAGTTGGACACAACTTAGCAACTGAACAGCAGCATTGCCTAGGCTACTATCTGGTCAACATTTGAGACTTTTTTTAATTGCAAATTGGTTTCCAGGAAAATTGTTCTATGGTCTCCCAGTGGTATATGAGAATGCCTGTCTCACTACATCCTGCAAGTAGGAAAGAGTAAATTTCAGTCTTTCAAAAGAGTGAATTTAAGCATACACTGGATAAATGTTTTGACTGAATAAGAGATGGAAGAATGTTAAATTCATATTTTTCTGAAATTAATGGTAAAGCCAGATATTATTATCATCACAAAATAAAATGTGTGAATACAAAAATTATTCTGCAATTTTGTTTCACTATGTAATTGTAGTTATCAATTTTATTTTATTTTATTTTTTTAACTTTAAATTTTATTTTTAAAATATTTAAGTTAAATTTTAAAGGTTGAATTACAATGCAAGAGTGATGTTTTCTCTGAATAGTCAGCTCTTGCTTTCATTTTCTGAACATTTAATGTGAAGGTAAATAGAATCATTTTCATTCAGACTGGTAGGGAAGTAAGGTAACTGGAAACAATTTTTCTCTAACATTTTTTTTCTTTACATTTAATATTTTTTATTATGTCAATATAAAATGTACTGAGGATATTGATCTTTTCTACTTAGTAAATTTTGAGATGACAAACATTCCAATCTTAAAATACATAAAAAATTAATAAATCATATGTTTTCTTGAATAATTCAGGAGCTAAATGGAATTAACAGCTAAAAATTATGTATAGTGTCTAAAGGTAATTTTTTTATTTTGCTTCATGCTAATTTTATTGTACAAGTGCAACAAAAAGTCTACAAAGATTACAAATATGATCTATTATACACCTATCTAAGGGAGTATCTGTTAGTCACTCAGTCGTGTCTGACTCTTTGCAACCCCATGGACCATATCCTGCCAGGCTCCTCTGTCCATGGAATTCTCCAGGCAAGAATACTGGAGTGGATTGCCATTCCCTTCTCCAGGGGATCTTCCCAACCCAGGGATTGAACCTGGGTCTCCCACATTAGAGGCAGATTCTTTATCATCTGAGCCACCAGGGAAGCCCAACAAGAGAGCATCTATCATGCTGAATTTTATTGTTATTGAAGCATTTATAAGGGTATTGCCTCAAAAAAATGCAATATTCTTTCTAAATTTATATAGCTACCATATTCTTTTAATATTAGTATTAAGTGGAAATATGTTTTCCTATTTATTTAGCTACTTGGAAACTCTTAGTACTTGTTTTGTGTTCATGAAATTAACAGCTTTTTAATTATTATAATTATTGCAACATTTCATTCTTTCCATAAAACATACATATGTCTACTTCAAATAAAGTAGAATTTCAACATATTAAGCAGACAAGGAAATTGTTATTAAAGATTATACTTAGAATGAAAGTGAAAGTGTTAGTGATTCAGTCATGTCTGACTTTTTTCAGCACAATGGACTGTAGCCCACTACACCAGGCTCCTCTGTCCATGGGATTTTCCAAGCAAGAATACTGGAGTGGGTTGTCATTTCCTTCTCCAGGGGATCTTCCCGACCCAGGTATAGAATCCAGGTCTTCTGCATTGCAAGTAGATTCTTTACCTTCTGAGCCACCAGGAAAGACTGTACTTAGAATGTTTACCTGATTTTGCATATGAATATGCAGTGTGCATATTACTAGTGTTGTGTTGATTACTTCTAATAGGATCCTATAATATCATACAATTGTATTCTGCTTTTTTATTTTTTTAATTTTTATTTTATATTGGAGTTTAATTGATTAAGAATGTTGTGTTAGTTTCAGGTATACAGCAAAGTGATTCAGATATATATATATATATGTTGTTGTTCAGTAGCTCATTTGTGTCCAACTCTTTGCAACCCCATGGACTGCAGCATGCCAGGCTTTCCTGTCCTTCACCATCTCCTAGAGCTTGTTCAAACTCATGTCCATTGAGTCAGTGATGCCATCCAACCATTTCATCCTCTGTCATCCCCTTTTCCTCTTGCCTCAATCTTTCCCAGCATCAGGGCCTTTTCTAATGAGTCGGCTCTTAGGATCAGGTGGCCAAAGTATTGGAGCTTCAGCTTCAGCATCAGTCCTTCCAGTGAATATTCAGGACTGATTTCCTTTAGGATTGACTGGTTTGATCTTTGCAGTTCAAGGGACTCTCAAGAGTCTTCGCCAAACCAGTCCAAAAGCATTTGAAAATGTTTTATCCCATTCTGTGGGTTGTCTTTTCATTTTGTTTATGGTGTCCTTTGCTGTGCAAAAGCTTTTGAGTTTAATTAGGTCCCATTTGTTTATTTTTGTTTTTATTTCCATTATTCTAAGAGATGAATTGAAAGCGATACTGCTGCAATTTTTATCAAAGAGTGTTCCGCTATATTTTTCTCTAAGAGTTTTTTTTTTTTACATGAGGAACACACCCTATTTCTTTTTTTATTTTGTCTTTTATTCATTTTATTTTTGACTATGTTATGTGGCTTGCTAGATCTTAGTTCTTTGACCAGCGATCGAACCCATGTCGAACAGTGAAAGCACTTAACCACTGGACCACTAGGGAATTTCTTTCTAAGAGTTTTATAGTATTTGGTCTTACATTTAGGTCTTTAATTCATTTTTATTTATTCTTGTGTATGCTGTTGAAGAATGTTCTAATTTTATCTTTTTACATGTAGCTGTTCACATTTTCCAGCACCATTTATTGGAGAGACTGTTTTTTCTTCAGTGTATAGTCTTGCTTAGTCATACATTGATTGTACAATTTTAATTACACCAAAGTTTAGTCATTTCAGAATTAATGTTCACAAAAGAAGAAACTGAAACTGAATAGTGTGGTTGAGAATACCAAAGCTGGAACCAAATTTACACACCCCTAAAATACATTATTTCAGTTTAACTCATTTCACTGATTACTGCTGAGGTTAGACATTTGACATGTTTAATGATACTTTTTTTCTCAATTATATGTTCATTCCTCTGTATTTTTTATTTGGGATCATAACATTTTGCATTGTGTATAGTAATATTAGTTCCTAATATTTCTATAGATTTTTATTATATCATTAATTCTTATAACCACCATGTGAGATTGGCAAAATAGTTATCATTCCCACTCAAAAGCTATGGAAACTGAGATTCAGAAGTTTGAAGTAGTTTGCATAAAAGTTACATAGGTATGGAGTATGTGAAGCATGTGATTGCAGTGTAATGGATTAGACTACCCCAAATCTTTCTTATGCCACCACCTTATTCTGTAACCTGAACTTAATCTCTTTCTAGAATAATGCAAACCGTTAGCAAAACCATTATTCTTTAATCATTCATTCAACAGCTTTTTATTGAGATATATCATCAACTGAGCCTAGCTTACTGTCTTATATATATTTGCAAAAGATGACCCAGCTATTGTCTAGTTTCTTAGAGAAATTAACTTATAAAGAAAAACTAATGAATCCTTCCTTGATATATTAAGTGTCCTGGGAAGGGGTACTATGTGGGTTCAGATGCATCATCAACATGATCCATATTGTAAAGAACTCAGCTTAAGTGATCATTTATATTATTACGGAGATACATTTGTCTTTACTGAGAATATTCTGTGTTCAAATAAAAACCACTTTACAAGCTGAGTTATGGGAAGACTTTCGCCTTTATGGTGTTCTGGAACTCACGCCCATAAAGTAAACACAGTTCCTAAGTGACTTGGCTCCTTGTCTCCAGGAGGACAGCAAATAAATCAATTCACCCCCTCCCCATAATAGAAAAAGATTTTGGATAAGAAACTGGGCAGATATAATAGAATAAAAAGTTCAGGACAAGGGAAAAAGAGCCCAAGGTGAAGATGGGGATGGCCACTTGTTATGACTAGAAAATGACTTGGAAACAAGATGGCCTTGTTTGTAGTGGGAGTTAAGCTCATTTAATCTTATTTTATTCAGCTATATTTGAAAAGAAGCTAGCAGTATTCTTTTTCTTCCAAGATTCTCAAGAAGTTCAAATGTTTTTGTTGCCCTTTTTGATGTATTGGCCCTTTCACAATTTCAGTTTTTGCAGCCTCTCACTCAGACACTTTTAATATGTTTACTTTTATCCAAGAACTTGTCCTTTTAATGATTTCTGCTGTTTTCCAAGAACAAGAAGATAAACAACATGACTTTGCAGTACCTATCCCTAATTTAAAATTGGAATTTCTTCCTCATGTGACATATCTCTTTCGAGATCTTACTGATTCTAGTTCTCTGGCCCTGAAGGTATTGTTCACTTGAGAGAATGGGGTTAGGGCATGAAGGCATGAGTTCAGAAGAGCCAGTGTGACATGTGACTATCACTCAATCCTTGGCTCACATTCAGAAGGCATACAGGGATGTTTGGAGACTAGGGTAAGCACCTGTCCTTCTATTTGTGGTTTGAATTCTATAGGCAGAGCTAATTGGATCTGGTAAAAAGGGATAGAGAGGAAAAAGCAATTCTGTTAATGGATTAGACATTAGAAAGCTCTGGATCAAAGGATTCTTGCATCATTAAAACCTCAGGAAAAGAGTACAGTGGTTTTCTAAAGCAGGTGCGCAGGCTAATTTCTTAAGGATTTGCATTTTGGGGTGGATTGACAAGTTAGCTATTAGAGACTAAAGTTATCCCTGGATTATTCAAAGAAAAGAATAAATCCTTGGCTGGTAAATCTAAAACTTGAATTCAATGAATGGAGGTGCATAAGATTTCATGCTTTTTGGTTTCCTGGAAGCCTGATGTAAGCCAATGTCCAACTGAACACCAGCAACTGGTGATGAGCAGTAGAAAATGGAATTGCCCTGGATGTAGAGGGAGGACATGCATACACACACACACACATATGCACACATGCACGCACACACCACTTGCCATAATTCCGACACTGTGTTAGAGATAGATATGCAACAAAAATAGTACAGTATATTCATTGTAAAATGCTGTAAATTCTTTAAAGGCTGAGACCAAAATGTGTATTTCTCCTGCCATGATTAGTAATGTGCTTATTTAGAATATTCAGGAATTGTAATATTTCTCTTCAGTCAAATTTCTGAAAATATGTGTAAAGAAGAAATTCAGGTTGAGTAAACTTAAGCCCTTATTTGACAAATAGGGGGAAAGATTAAGACAGGAAAATGAATCTACTTCCATAATTATTGTCATGGCAAGAGGAATTAGAAGCACCTTGTCATTGGATCCCATCTGGGTAATAGTCCACATTTCTTCTTATGCTAAAAAGTTAATCACTGTGTATCTGAAATTCAAATTTAACTGAGAATTCTGTATTATATCAGGCAACTGTAAACCAGCATCCCTCTCCTAACCTTCTTTTCACCAAAATAAATAAATAAATAAATAAATTAAGCCCTTTTTATTCATTAAAAGGAATATATTGACTGTGTGGGTAAGATGGATAGGTTCAGATCTGGGTGACTAAAGAAATATTATTTTATCAATGAGGATTAAGACTGTACACTTTCTGGGGAAAAAATGTGCATGTCTTTGAAAAGACTACTGTC
The DNA here is from genome assembly GCF_029407905.1 of Bubalus kerabau. Taxonomy (NCBI): domain Eukaryota; kingdom Metazoa; phylum Chordata; class Mammalia; order Artiodactyla; family Bovidae; genus Bubalus; species Bubalus kerabau. The sequence goes on from NC_073626.1 coordinate 159,398,452, forward strand.
ATTTAAAATTATTTTTTAAGTGTACATTTTGACAGTCAAACTATATAGACATATATAAAGAAAATTGAGTAGTCTGCTACTCGCTGATCTCCAGTCTCATCTACCCATAGTGACCAATATCCACTGTTTGCTGTGTATTTCCATCTTTACTATGACCAAGTGTTTATGTACTTCCATAATATTCTCTCTTAGTAGGATAACATCACTCTGAAGTTGATATGCTTACTTTAAGGTTGTCTAGTTAAAGGAACTGGAGGGTTACAGCTCACACTGTGACAATGGCAGATTATCATACATATTCCATCATTCCCAGCCTTGACTGCAAACACATCCTGTGTCCAATGTCCCCTAGGACTTCTGTTACCTCTGTCATCAGAGTCCTGTAGCCCAGAGCTCTCTAACACATCAGCTACAAGCCACATATAGCTGATGGTCACTTGAAATACAACGTTTTCAAATGGAGATGTGGAGTAGGTAGAAAATATGCACTAGATTCCAAATACTCGTTATTAATATAAAATAACTCTTTAATGGTTTTATTATCTATTCAGTTCAGTTCAGTCGCTCAGTCATGTCCGACTCTTCCCGATCCCATGAATCGCAGCATGCCAGGCCTACCTGTCCATCACCAACTCCCAGAGTTCACTCAGAATCACCTCCATCGAGTCAGTGATGCCATCCAGCCATCTCATCCTCTGTCATCCCCTTCTCCTCCTTCCCCAATCCCTCCCAGCATCAGAGTCTTTGCCAGTGAGTCAACTCTTCACATGAGGTGGCCAAAGTACTGGAGTTTCAGCTTTAGCATCATTCCTTCCAAAGAAATCCCAGGGCTGATCTCCTTCAAAATGGACTGCTTGGATCTCCTTGCAGTCCAAGGGACTCTCAAGAGTCTTCTCCAATACCACAGTTCAAAAGCATCAATTCTTTGGTGCTCAGCCTTCTTCACAGTCCAACTCTCACATCCACACATGACCACTGGAAAAACCATAGCCTTGACTAGACGGACCTTTGTTGGCAAAGTAATGTCTCCGCTTTTGAATATGCTATCTAGGTGGGTCATAACTTTCCTTCCAAGGAGTAAGCGTCTTTTAATTTCATGGCTGCAGTCACCATCTGCAGTGATTTTGGAGCCCCCAAAAATAAAGTCTGACACTGTTTCCACTGTTTCCCCATCTATTTCCCATGAAGAGATGGGACCAGATGCCATGATCATAGTTTTCTGAATGTTGAGCTTTAAGCCAACTTTTTCACTCTCCACTTTCACTTTCATCAAGAGGCTTTTTAGTTCCTCTTCACTTTCTGCCTTAAGGGTAGTGTCATCTGCATATCTGAGGTTATTGATATTTCTTCTGGCAATCTTGATTCCAGCTTGTGTTTCTTCCAGTCCAGCGTTTCTCATGATGTACTCTGCATGTAAGTTAAATAAGCAGGGTGACAATATACAGCCTTGATGTACTCCTGTTCCTATTTGGAACCAGTCTGTTGTTCCATGTCCAGTTCTAACTGTTGCTTCCTGACCTGCATACAGATTTCTCAAGAGGCAGGTCAGGTGGTCTGGTATTCCCATCTCTTTCAGAATTTTCCACAGTTTATTGTGATCCACACTGTCAAAGGCTTTGGCATAGTCAATAAAGCAGAAATAAATGTTTTTCTGGAACTCTCTTGCTTTTTCAATGATCCAGCAGATGGTGGCAATTTGATCTCTGGTTCCTCTGTCTTTTCTAAAACCAGCTTGAACATCCGGAAGTTCATGGTTCACGTATTGCTGATGCCTGGCTTGGAGAATTTTGAGCATTACTTTACTAGCATGTGAGATGAGTGCAATTGTGCAGTAGTTTGAGCATTCTTTAGCATTGCCTTTCTTTGGGATTGGAATGAAAACTGACCTTTTCCAGTCCTGTGGCCACTGCTGAGTTTTCCAAATTTGCTGGCATATTGAGTGCAGCACTTTCACAGCATCATCTTTCAGGATTTGGAATAGCTCAACTGGAATTCCATCACCTCCACTAGCTTTGTTCATAGTGATGCTTTCTAAGGCCCACTTGACTTCACATTCCAGAATGTCTGACTCTAGGTGAGTGATCACACCATCATGATTATCTGGGTCATGAAGATCTTTTTTGTACAGTTCTTCTGTGTATTCTTGCCACCTCTTCTTAATATCTTCTGCTTCTGTTAGTCCATACCATTTCTGTCCTTTATCAAGCCCATCTTTGCATGAAATGTTCCCTTGGTATCTCTGATTTTCTTGAAGAGATCCCTAGTCTTTCCCATTCTGTTGTTTTCCTCTATTTCTTTACATTGATCGCTGAGGAAGGCTTTCTTATCTCTTCTTGCTATTCTTTGGAACTCTGCATTCAGATGTTTATATCTTTCCTTTTCTCCTTTGCTTTTCGCTTCTCTTCTTTTCACAGCTATTTGTAAGGCCTCCCCAGACAGCCTATTGAAATAATAATGCTTTGAATATATTGGGTTAGATAAAATGTATTATTAGAACTAATTCCATCAGTTTTTTTTTTTTACATTTTTTCCCTTGAATTTGTTTTATTTATTTTTTAATTTAAATTTATTTATTTTAATTGGAGGCTAATTACTTTACAATATTGTATTGGTTTTGCCATACATCAACATGAATCCGTCACGGGTGTACACATGTTCCCCATCCTGAATCCCCCTCCCACCTCCCTCCCCGTAGTATCCCTCTGGTTCATTCCAGTGCACCAGCTCCAAGCATCCTGTATCCTGTATTGAGCCTGGACTGGTAATTCATTTCTTATATGATATTATACATGTTTCAATGCCATTCTCCCAAATCATCCCACCCTCACCCTCTCCCACAGAGTCCAAAATACTGTTCTATACATCTGTGTCTCAATTGTTCTCTCGCATACAGGGTTATCATTATCATCTTTCTAAATTCCATATATATGAGTTAGTATACTGTATTGGTGTTTTTCTTTCTGGCTTACTTCACTCTGTATAATAGGCTCCAGTTTCATCCACCTCATTAGAACTGATTCAAATGTATTCTTTTTAATGGCTGAGTAATACTCCATTGTATATATGTACCACTGCTTTCTTATCCATTCATCTGCTGATGGACATCTAGGTTGCTTCCATGTCTTGGCTATTATAAACAGTGTTGTGATGAACATTGGGGTACACATGTCTCTTTTAATTTTGGTTTCCTCAGTGTGTATGCCCAGCAGTGGGATTGCTGGGTCATAAGACAGTTCTATTTCCAGTTTTTTAAGGAGTCTCCACACTGTTCTCCATAGAGGCATGAGATTACTAGAAGATTATACCTTACATATGCAATTTGCATTATATTCCTACAGGCAGCACAGTTCTAACCCAAAGGCCTCCAAACGGGTATGAGTTCACCCCGGGGATGCACAAGGTGACTCTTCCAGGGTGTGAAAGAAGGTATAATCTTACTCATTTTTATCTTATTCATATTTTTATTTCTAGTATTGAGTCAGTCACAGATAAAAGCAATGCATCAGTATAGAAGCAAATATGTAAAATTTGCAATAAAAGAACATATGTTTGTTTGGAAATAACATTTTTACTGATAGGGATGTGCCATAAAAAATAAAAACTTGTAGAGTCCAGGCTGTGTAGGGGCGCACAGAGGGTCTGTCTTCCTGTCTCTTTTCTGTTCCTCTTCTTTGTGAGCTTCCATGGGTGTGAGACCCTTCTTCCACTCCTTTGTGCTACTGACTTTTATTCATTTTCTCTCCTGAATTATGTCCAAAGGCTTCCCAGGGAGGAGAAAGGAAGCTATAAGCTTTGGCTTCCTGTTTCTTGAATCTTACGGTTTGGTGTCCTTGTTCCTTGGGTAACCTGAACACGGTCTCTAGCAAGGTTGGGCTCCCCTGGCCTTTCCCACATGTCTTCTTCTCTGAAAGTCTAGTTCCCACCCCAAGGCACAGAGTTCTCCTTCAGACTCTTCCCCAGCACCTTCTTCCATCTTCTCGCTACGAAACCCTACTTAGGCTGCAAAGGTGACAGGAGAACTGAGTTTGCATTACATTAGTCTTATCAGGTGATAAGGGACAAAGGGAAAGCAAAAGTGAGCGGGGCAGATAGACTGGTTCCAGGGGCTCAGGAATGTGAGATGAAAAGGTAGAATGATTCCAGGGGCTCAGGAATGATCACAAAATGATTCTTCCAAGTCAATTCCCATTCAATAGAAACCAACACTCTCCCAACCTAGATTCCTGGCATTAGAAATGAATTATAGGAGTTCATTAAGACTGTAGCACTTTGGGGGCTTCCCCGGTGGTTCAGTGGTCAAAAATCTGCCTGCCAATGCAGGATACACAGGTTCAATCTCTGGTCCAGGTTGGTCCCATGGGCAGCAGAGCAACTAAGCCTGTGTGCCACAACTACTGAGCCCTCAGGCTGCAGCTGCTGAAGCCTAAGTGCCTAGAGACTGTGCTCCAAAACCAGAGAAGCCACTGCAAACAAGAGAAGCCCACACACCACAAGTAGACAATAGCCAGCACAGCAATGAAGACCCAACATAGCCAATAAATGAACAAATAAAATAAATAAATAAATTTAAAAGAAGACTATGGCATTTTCTTCAAAAGGACATCTGTTCAGAAAGTTCTTTTGGGGATAATGTGCTGATTCTCTGATAAAAAAAGACAATGAGCATAGTGAGAAATATGGGGTGGAAACATGAGTGGTCAGACAACCATGCAGGGAAGGTAAAGACAGGGTGGAACTTTTTTAAGAAGCTTGGACTTCCACCCATCAATGGCTTTGGTCCTAGCACTTACATACACACACACACACATACACACACACACACACACACACACACACACCCCTTGCCCTGCCCCTGGCTGATTCTCTCTGAAATTGAAGCCTGTCTTTGTTTCTGATAATTCATATATTATTATGTCTCTCCCTTTCATGTACTTTCATTTTTATGCTCAGGAAACATAATCCTGATTGAGGGCCTGATCTATGGATTGCACCAAAGTATAAAGATAATCAAGCCTGTGACCACATTCAGAGGACTTCTTACCAAGCAGAACTTGGATCCACATGCCCACTGTGTAGCAAAGTCAGTTTACTGACACCAGCTTCTGGTGAAGAAGAGTACAGCATTTATTTCAGGGTGCCAAGTGAGGAGTATGGGCAGCTCATGCTCAAAAGAACTGAACTCACCAGTAGCTTTCAGGGAAGGATTTTTAAAGGCAACATTTGGGGTGAGAGCTGCAGGGTGCATGACTTTCTTCTGATAAGTTGGTGGTGAGGTAACAGGGTGGTTTTACAGGAATCTTAATCATCAACCTCTGGTTCCAACCAGTTCTGGCTCTACGTGCTTGTGCTCAGCACTAGTCACCATCATCTGCCTGTGTGGGGGTCTTAGTTCATGCAGAACAAATCAAAGATACATGTCAGATTGTTGTGTACATCCCTTGAGGAGGAACTAGGGCTCTGATTTATTGCTGAACTATTGTTTCTTGACTGCTTTCCCTGGTTTCTGCATTCCTCCACTTCCTTAATTAGTAACTGCTTGAGTCTGCTCTTTGAAACGCACAGAAGTCCTAACCAGACTAAAGCCTTCTACTCCAAACAAGAAATAGGGAATACTGAGGGACTTTGTACCGGGAGTGGAGTAGGGTGGAGGGTTAGGGTCTTGTTTGATTTCAAATTCTGCATTTGGTGTTCTAGTTCACAGTTTCTGACTTACAAAACGACCTTTTTGTGTGGTTCAGCTTAATGTTACTCATGCCTGCACAAAGATATTTTGTGGTTCACAGCAACACAGAACATTTGTTAAAGACACAGATTCTGGCACCAGACATATTATTATTTACTAGTTTTGAAAACTTAAGTAAGCTTTAAATACTTAACTCATCGAACCTCATTTTCCTCATAGGAAAATGGAAATAATAATAGGTTCTGCTTCATGGAGTTGTCCTGAGGATTTAAAGAAATAATCCTTATAAAGCACTTGATGTATTCGCCAGCACAGTAAGTGTTCAATCACTGTTAGCTGCTACGATTTTTATTGCTGGGAGGTGGTATCACTCCCATCTCTGTGTTTTCTTACTTGCAAAACAATAAAACAGACCTGCTCCAACTAGAGAAAAAGCTCCCACTGTTCCTTCCAGCCCCCACACTACCATCACATCAACAGGGAAAATGGAACATGTAAGCCATCAACAAATGTTCTTCAAAGAAAGCCATTAAGAATTTTAGTGTTTGATAGAGAAGTACAAAATGGCAACAGGAGAAAGAAAGACAGAAAGACAGAAAATGTGATGGGTGCAGGAAGAGAGGCAGCAGGTTTCCATGCTGGCTTTGTTTCACTTTGGGGCAGGGTTTTAGCATCTAGAGCTTTGCCTATTTATTCTGAGTGAGAGCCAAGAGGCAAGTGCCCTTGTGAAGAGTTCGTGCTGAGTTTCATGTTTGTGCAGGAAAAGTTCAAAGGGCAGAATGCAACCACAAGGACTGACGGACAAAGAGATAGACGTGCATGGATTCATAACAGGGCAGCTGATGGTGCTGATGCTCTGGTAAAGACACACAGTTGATTTAACACAAGCTGCTGGTCTCCCAAGCCAGAAGTTGAAGAAATAAATCATTGCTGTTATTAACTGTCTTCTGGTGGAGGGTTGCACTGCTGCCCTGGCTGTGCCTACAAAGCTAAGATTCTCTGATACTGATTTCACACTGAACCACCCCTACAGAGAAGCTGTGGGCTAAGAAGCCCTCCCTTGTCATGGTCAGAGGTCACCATGATCATCTGGTTAATCATTCCAACAACCGGAGGGGTTCATTTACAAGGGAGAGAATGAGACAAAAGAGTCAGACAAATAGGTGTTGTACTCAGTTAGCCAGTAGATCCAAAGGGTTTGATCCAGAAGTGCCAACACAGGTAAGGGGTGGGATCAAATATCTCCTTTAGCATTAATATTTGCGAGACATGAGTCCATACCTCCAGCCCTCAGTTTCCCCACCTGAGAAATGGTGTGAAAATCTACTGCATGCAGTTGGTTGTTGTGAGGTTAAGAGGAGATCGTGCAGGTCGGGTGACTTTCCTCCTTTCTGTAGAAAGTCAGTCCAGGAAAGAGCCAGCAATTCTGGCCCTGACAGGCACATGCAGCCCCACCCTGCCTATAAAAGCAGGTCCCCCTCCTTCCCTCCCTCCTCTCTCCCTCACCCCATTCTCTCTTCCTGGCTTTTCCCCAGAAGGCCCCAGGGCTCCCAGGAAAACTGCCAAACCACAGGATGCTGAGATTGGCTGTGAGGCACCCTCTCCTTTTGCCCCCTTCATCTTCTGTACGGCAGTCATGTTTGGGGCTCCCTCCTGGGAGGTTAAGACCCCATGGCTGCCCAGTTTGCTATGCCAGCATTTGTAGGGGATTCATCTGAAACCAGCATCAACAGTCTGTGTTTATTTGGGGCCTGCAGAGGAGCCAAGGGTTATGAACAGAGCTGCATTCCCGAGCTCTCCATGATTCCCATCAGGCTATGTCAATCAGATCCTTTACCTGGAAGGAAGCTAGGTTTTCTGTTTCCAATTCCCCCAAAAGAAGACCACACACTAGTTGTTGTCTGAAAATCCACTTTTCACCCCTTGACAATGCAACCCAACCCTGTGCCTTATCAAAGATGAGAGTTATTAGAGAGATGATGAGAAATGCTGTGTCTATGATTGCAAGGGATGACAAGACTATACTGTTTAATATTTCAGCTCTTTATTGAAATCTAATACATACAGGGGAAAGCATACAAATTATAAATGCACAGTTAGGAGTGGACAGCAGGACAAAATTCACAGTAGCACTGGGCTCCAACCTTGTTAGCTATACTGTGAAGCTTCCTACTGGACAAGAATTGAGAATATACATTAGTAATCTTTCAGTGTATTGTCACAACCAAAAGTGGACAAGAGCTGGCTTGCGCTGGCTCAGAAGAGCCCATTCCACATCGCTTCTCATTGCCACATTCAGTGCCTCACACTGGTCTTTGAAATCAGTGTTGATGGAAGTATTTACACCACAGAAAGCAGTAAATGCTGCAAACCAGAAGAGATGTTATTTATCAACAAACCACTGCTTGCCACTGTCTCAAAATCTGTGAATAAAATTTAAGCAACTTCCTGACTAACTCCAGGTTACTAAACTCTTATTATTTTTCTTAGAAAAAATAACCTACTTCCCATCCTCCTGCCTTCATGGTACCCAGCCTTTCCTATCCTCCTCTGGAAACCCTCATGAATTTGACAACTACTACATTCCACCCTTTTCTCCTCTTTTCTGCTTTATAATAAATGACTGCTGTTCTTCCTTCGAGGGTGTTTAAGAGGTTCCCCAGAGAGAGATACAGAAAGTTCATGGGTAAATACGAGCATGGCCTGGACAGTAAGTTAAGTTCCAAGGCCTCCAACAGCTTCCATGGCCCCTTGGAGGTGGACACTTCCTGATATCCCTCTGCTGGCTTCCCCAACCCTACACCTTTTCCAATTCATTTCATTTCCAACCTGACTCGTAAGGGAAACACAATGACTAAAACCACTCACCCTAGCCAGGAACCATAGTAACCATTTGCATGAGTTATTTTATGACAGGAGGTTCTATTAAGGAACACGGAACTAATAAACCACCTTTAACGGAAAGAATTTTGGAAAGGTCAAAAGGAGACGCCATGTGTCCTACAACCTCCCAGAATCCTTCTCGCTGGCATCCATCTTGGCTAATCAATGTGTAAACCACCAGGAAGGACCCAGATCCCCCAGAGTCAGAACGATTGGCCAGAGACAACCTGGAAACTAATCTCATCACCATAAAACCCAAGACTGCAAGCCACATGGCAGAGTAGTCCTCCTGGTTTCCCTTACCCTCCTGGGTACCCCTTGCCAATGAAGTCTTCTGCTTTGTCAGCATGTGTCACCTCAGACAATTAATTTCTGAGTGTTAGACAAGAGCCCACTCTCGGGCCCTGGATAAGATTCCCCTTCCTGCAACATGATCATGGATCCGGACATTTGAAAACCTATGACCTCCAGGTAGCAAAGTAAGAAGGACCAAAGGCTCAGCTCCTTCTCATCACTGTCTCTCAGTCCCTCCTTTGCTAAAGGACAGTATGGGTCAAATGATGCCCTAGTCCCTTCCGATTTGGTCTCTTTGTACACCGTGTTCCTTTCCACAGGCTGGCTGCACAGGGAAGTCCATTTTTTCTTTTAACCTGAATAAAAGCGGGTGGGACAAAATACTGAAGCAATCTTTTAAAGACCCTCTACATGACCTCTGTCTGAACAAATAATTAATCTCCAGAAAAATCAGCTCACTGATGGGTCCAGGCTGTGCCTCACAGTTTGGGGCCAGGAACAGAGCCGGTGGATTTACGAGGTGACGTCAGTTTGCAGCCCGGCTAGCTAGCGGGGCCTGAGCTGTGTTTTACACACTCCTCGATTGTTTTAAAGGGGCCTGCTCTTGAAGGAGTCCGAATCGCTCCCAGAGCTAAGCTTTATTAAAATGGCAAAGATGGAAGGGAGTGCTTTTCCAGATAAGTCAGCTTATTTAGGCTCCGCTCTCTCCCCTCTCCCCACTGTCTATTGGAAAGCACTCCCAGTGGAGAGGAGGAAATGAAGAACAGAAATGTGCACTTGCAGGTACACGCTTAATGCCTTAAACTCTTGCATTGTGTTAACAGCTCTTCATGGGTTGGGCTTTAAAGAAATAGATGGATTCTCAATCTGACCAATTTAAATAATCCCTGAGAGAGAACTAAGGGGAAGATTTATGTTCTCAGTAACTAAAAGACACACCAGCGTTAGCCTGGAGGCTGGGTCTCTGCACTCAGAGTATCACAGTGCAATTCTTTAAGAGGATCCAAATAAAACTAGGTTTAAAGGATGAATGAGGGGAGGAGGATGGTAGAGGGTAATGGCGGAGTAAAAAGGTGAAAAGCCAGAGTGAAAGGAGAGAGGGGGAGATGTCAACAAGAGGGGGAAAGGCAAAGGTTTTTGCTTAAGGCTAGCATGAGAGCAGAAGTGTACAAATAGAAAATAAATTTCTATTTCATTTATTAAATGTCTGCTACTGCTGCTAAGTCACTTCAGTCGTGTCTGACTCTGTGTGACCCCATAGATGGCAGCCACCAGGCTCCCCCGTCCCTGGGATTCTCCAGGCAAGAACACTGGAGTGGGTTGCCATTTCCTTCTCCAATGCATGAAAGTGAAAAGTGAAAGTGAAGTCTCTCAGTCATGTCCGACTCTTAGCGACCCCATGGACTGCTGCCTACCAGGCTCCTCCATCCACGGAATTTTCCAGGCAAAGTACTGGAGTGGGGTGCCATTGTCTAATGTCTATAAATACATACACATATGATATACAAATACACATACACAATCTCTATGTATATATATTAGATGTATGTTTGTCTATTTCCAAGACTAAAGAAATATAAAAACAGATTTACTTATATTTAGAATTGCAGAAGCAGGGTTACTCAAAGCTGGTGCTCTGGGACAACCCGGAGGGATGAGGTAGGGAGAGGGTGGGAGGGGGAGTTCAGAATGGGGGGGACACCAGTACATGCTGATTCATGTCAATGGTTGATGTATGGTGAAAATCACCACAATATTGTAAAGTAATTAGCCTCCAATTAAAATAAATTAATTAATTAAAAAAGTATTCCAGAAACATGCATTAATTATGGAGATGAGGAACCTCAGAGACCTGAAATACCTAATTTATGAGAACAAAATTCAAAACTTATTGTTGCAGTTTAGTAAGGTATTTGAGAGATGGTGATGATGGAGGAATAATTTCAAAGAAAATGAGAGGGCTTACTAGAGAAATGAGAGAAAGGATCCATTTTAGGAGCACACAGGCCTGTGTATGTGTATGTTGGGGAAATCTTTACGGGGGCAGCAGTCAATCCGAGAACGGTGAAAGACAAATGATCTGGATCCTTATACCTTGATCCTGACAACCATCCTATATTTATAATGGGACTTTGAAAGGCTGGTCAACCTAGTCAAAATTTAATGGGAAAAATAAGTGACTAAACCTAAGGAACTCAGTTAGGCTAAATTGAATTAAATTCAATCATTTCTGATTCTAATGTCCATCACTTTCTACTATTTCACATTCCTGTGGCAGTTGCTATGTAGTCAAAACAGAGCAAGGGGGGATGAAAAAGGGTCTCTAGGGCTAGAACCCCAAAATTTTGTGAGGATAACTTGGGCTCAGTTTTGTCATCTCAGTGATTGCAGGATGGATGCCACTGATGGCCTGGGGCAGCTGCTTTGGTACCCCTCTGTGCCCTCTTAGGGCCCCTCTGGAGCCTCTGTCAATGTCAAAGAAGACAACCTTCCAAGACAGAGAAGGACCAGCCTCTGTGAAGCCCTAAAGAGCACAGGTCACAAGTGCCTCATTTGATACCAGTTACTCTGCACAGTGTCCGGCCCACATTGGACTGCGAGAAGCCATTTGCACAATTATACATGTCTCCACCACATGGAATACTAAGCAACGCCTGCATTCTAGAGGATCATACTCCAAATGGAATTGGATTTCTACCTAGGGAGAGAACTAAAGACAGCATTAATGAATGAATTATATATATTTTATCATCAGATCAGATCAGTCGCTCAGTCTGATCTTTGCAACCCCATGAATCCCAGCATGCCAGGCCTCCCTGTCCATCACCAACTCCCAGAGTTCACTCAGAATCACCTCCATTGAGTCAGTGATGCCATCCAGCCATCTCATCCTCTGTCATCCCCTTCTCCTCTTGCCCCCAATCCCTCCCAGCATCAGAGTCTTTTCCAATGAGTCAACTCTTCGCATGAGGTGGCCAAAGTACTGGAGTTTCAGCTTTAGCATCATTCCTTCCAAAGAAATCCCAGGGCTGATCTCCTTCAGAATGGACTGCTTGGATCTCCTTGCAGTCCAAGGGACTCTCAAGAGTCTTCTCCAATACCACAGTTCAAAAGCATCAATTCTTTGGCGCTCAGCTTTCTTCACAGTCCAACTCTCACACCCATACATGACCACAGGAAAAACCATAGCCTTGACTAGACGGACCTTTGTTGGCAAAGTAATGTCTCTGCTTTTGAATATGCTATCTAGGTTGGTCATAACTTTCCTTCCAAGGAGTAAGCGTCTTTTAATTTCATGGCTACAGTCACCATCTGCAGTGATTTTGGAGCCCCCAAAAATAAAGTCTGACACTGTTTCCACTGTTTCCCCATCTATTTCCCATGAAGTGATGGGACCAGATGCCATGATCTTTATTTTCTGAATGTTGAGCTTTAAGCCAACTTTTCCACTCTCCACTTTCACTTTCATCAAGAGGCTTTTTAGTTCCTCTTCAGTTTCTGCCATAAGGGTGGTATCATCTGCATATCTGAGGTTATTGAGATTTCTCCCAGCAATCTTGATTCCAGCTTGTGTTTCTTCCAGTCCAGCGTTTCTCATGATGTACTCTGCATATAAGTTAAATAAACAGGGTGACAATATACAGCCTTGATGTACTCCTTTTCCTATTTGGAACCAGTCTGTTGTTCCATGTCCAGTTCTAACTGTTGCTTCCTGACCTGCATACAAATTTCTCAAGAGGCAGATCATGTGGTCTGGTATTCCCATCTTTTTCAGAATTTTCCACAGTTTATTGTGATCCACACAGTCAAAGGCTTTGGCATAGTCAATAAAGCAGAAATAGATGTTTTTCTAACAATATCAAGTATCAGCACTGTTCAGAGACATGGAGAAAGTAACTTCATATAGACAAGCAATACAAAGCCATGGTGAGATATGGAGAATGCATGGTGGCAGGCTAGATATAGATCTGTTAGAATAAACTGAAGTTAAGGAGTCAGGATCAGCTAGACTTTGAGAGGAAAACATATCTAATTGAAAGAACCCTGATAGATAAAATCAGATTTCACTTATTCAGCCCTAAGACCAAATCAATGCAGACTTAAGGCAATCTCTTTCAAACAGATTTCACAGAGTGTCTGGTTAGTTCTTGGCTCAGGCTCTGGAGTTTTCTTTTAAACAATACTCCTTCCACTCAGGCCTGGGGTTATAAGGGAGAACACAGTTGATGCCTTCAAGGAAATAGAGTCTAATGAGAAGACAGACACACAATGACTGCCCCAAAAAGTAACTCAATAAAATCAATGAACTATGTGTACAAAGGGAATATGGTAGAAGAAATAAGTAATTCTGCGTACCAGCTTTAGCAAAGGTTTTACAGAAGAGATCGTGCTTAAATCAAGACTTGATGGAATTTCACTTATAGGTTAGGTAGGAAAAGTACTTTCTCCTCATAGAGAAAGCTATGTTTGCAAAGACACATATGGCCGAGAGAGCCTGATACCCTGGGGTAATTGCAAATGTCAAACCTGAAATTAAGAGGTAAATGACACCATGGAGGCAAAAGGTAAGGCAAAAGCTTGATCACAAATGGCCTTCTGAGTCATCCAAAGAGTACCTTTGTATCCTGTAGGGTAGGGACTACGGAGTCATTGGGAACTCTTCATCAGGATGATGACATGATGGGACTTGCCTGTCATAACAACAACTCATTTTTTGAACAATGTCTGCTCTGTGGCTGCAAACATGAAGTAGTTCTGGGAACTTTTCTCCAGTCATGCTTTCTGGCCTTGTAATGATGTCTTAGACACAACTTTCTGGTGGCCAGGTATTGATCATCTTCAATAAGAAATGATCCATTTTAAAGCTATAGTATCATATTCTATTTAAGGTTTCTTCTCTTCCTCTTATGTGGTTAGAGAATACCAGAGTGTGTGTGCACGCATTCAGTCGTGTCCAGCTCTTTGCAACCCCATGGACCCTGCCAGACTCCTCTGTCCATGGGATTTCCCAGGCAAGAATATTGGAGTGGGTTGCTATTTCCTTCTCCAGGGGACCTTCCTGACCCAAGGATTGAACCCAAGTCTCTTGCATCTTCTGCATTGGCAGGCAGGTTCTTTACCAGCTGAGCCACCAGGAAAGCCCAGAGAGGGGATGCCCATTCTTTTATTTGTTTTCTCATTCCCATCCAAGAAGTTGGTAAGAAAGAATAGTCTGTCAGGCCCACTTGTCCATCTCCCTCCTCAAGTCTCTAGTCCATGCAAGATGTTGGAAATGAAAGAGAAAAGAAATAAGGGTATCTGGCTGATAGTAGATACCTTCCATTGCTTGGATAAATGTTTTCCTGACCTTTCTGGTGGAAGGGGACTCCTATCAGTTGCTTGACTTGGAGAGATTGGTCTTCAGCTAATTTTTTTTTTCAAAAACACTTCTTCCCCCTACCCCCACAGAGTGACCACTTATTGCTGCTGGGTGCTCAGGGGCACTGGCCACCCATCCTGAATGGATAGCCATAGAGGCAGCCAAACAGCACACACCTAGGTCCATTCTGTGGTATCCACTGGACCCAAAGAAACCTCAGAGCATCATGGCAGCATGAAAAGAGGGAGTTCAGAGTCTCTCCATTTCTATACAGTTCTCTTTTTCTCTGCTGGGATGTTGGTGACAATCGGAAAGGAACGCATGCAGGGAGTTCAATAAGCTTATCAAGTGGGCTACCCAGGAAAACCTCTAATGAGGGTCTGGGATTCCAGTCTCTACTTCTTGGGGCATCCAGAATTTCTAAGAGATACTCTTTCAGTGGGTCCCTCGCTTGGCTAAGGTAAAAGGAATATATTGCAGTGCCCCCTCAGCCTATGAGTCATCAAAGTGATCATTCTTTCCTCTACTGTCTCCCTGTCTTCTACTTATATGGATCTGGGGTCAGGCAGAGGAAACGGAGTGATACTGATGAGTGGACTAGTTGTGAGGCCACAGGAAAAATTCTTGTTTTGTGGTATCTATTTTGTAGACAATGTAGCAAACAGATGGAAGCAGGTTATGAAGTTGCATCCATAGTCCAGTTGACTGATGATAGGAACAGGAACTGGAAGGAGGAAAAAAAGGTAGGAAGAAGACATGAGTGACTGTAATGATTGAGGAATCTAGGAGGATAAGGAAAAGAGGTGTATCTAAGATATCATGCTTTCATTTCAGTAACAGATTTCATTAGAGCATTATTCAGAGTTGAGAAATCTGAAGCTGGGAGTGATAGGGTCAGGGTAGATGAAGATTTGAGGGAGTTAAGAGATGTGAGTAAAGTTTGGGATGTGTTATGGTGGAGCTGCATGAGATAAAATCCAGGCAAAAGGCATTGTTTGATTAAAAATGAGGAATGAAAATAAAAGTAATGTAAGAAGGGAGAATAGTTGAGTATGACAGAAGACACCCACACCTTCACTGAAAACACAGGGAGAGCAGACAATTGATCCTATAGCAGAAGGACTGCATGTCATGGGAAGGGAAGAATGTCTTGACCCTAGGGTGCCAAAGGAGAGTTTTTTGGCAGAAGTGGGGTAAAAGACATTAAAACCAGAGCTATAGGTACTGCTAGATCATAAAGTATGTAGAAAAAGGGCACCATACAATTAAAAGCAACAAAATGATTCGTGCATACATTCTATCAGCAAACGTGTCAGGAGAAGGGAAGCACTAGAATTAGGAAGCTGTTTCTATATGGCCCAATGTAAATAACAGCTACACATTTATTTATGTGAAGATTTTATAGTTATCCAGTAATGATACTGAAAGTGCAAGGCTCTTCTAGGAGCTTTGCAAATACCTGAGTTGCACTGTAGGTTAGTCTAACTAAATATATCATTTTTCAGAACCATATTCTTCAAAACTGAACACTCTCACCTGATTCCTTGACCTGTACTCTGTGGGGAGTCCATGTTTAACAAAACAAAGGCCTTAGCAAACGACTTATTATCTTGAGAGCTGTTTGTGCCTAGATTTACCATTGCCCCAAATAATTCCTTAGGAAGGACTCTTTTTGGATTTAAAACTGTTTCAGGAAGGGATGCCATCCTAGAACACATGGCAAAACTGTCCAGGGATTTGGGTTCACCTTCCACGTTTGCAGAATATTGTCACCTACCCCAGTAGAACCAATACTCATGTCCTCTCTTTGTAACAAGCCAGTTGTTTCTAGTCTTGCTGCCAACGTGGCAGTCAAGTAGTCATTTGATAATCCCACAGCACAGTACCTGGCACCCCTGTAGATGAAGCAAGCTACAGAGGTCTGGTCTTCAAATTTTGTCTAGTATTATTAGATCAGATCTTTGTGGCTTACTTCACCCATAAGAGTAGAGAGAATCTCTCTCCCTCCCGCCAGCCTCTGCCAAACACGTGGTCTGAATCCTTGAGCATTTCAGTGAAGGAACTTGGTAGAGGGGCTCAGATAATGTGTTTATTCTTTCCCAGACAGCCTGCTCCCATCTCCAGTTCCAAATGCATTTATCTCCCCCGTAGAGTGCTTATTGACAGAAAACTTGAGTGCTCAGGATGGTGCCAACTGAAGAGAGGCCTCTCCAAACAGAGCAGTCATGCTTCCCCTTGATCTCCCCAGGCTGAATCCGCAGCAACAGCCGTGTTTCTGTCTCAACCTCAAGGATTAGCTCAGAGACCCCCCCACCCCTCCCATCAGCAATTGCTTTCTTGCATCATTGATTTTTCAGGGAGAAAATGCTTGCGGTAGAAGCATGAAATAGCACTGCTTAGCCTCAAGAAGAGGTTTGCAAGCTCACTCAAGCCAAAAAGTAATTTTGTCGGGCTTCTAAGAGAGTCTCAGCTCCAACTACGTTTGAAAACACTCTCTTACTATGCACTCTGTGTTTTTTTAAGTCTCTCTAATTATGACTATTCTTTCGTTAGGTTAAGAAGAAGATGAGTTTCCAGGTGTGCAACAAAGAAAGTCAATCAAAAATGCGATTGAAGGGAGAGGTAGAGCTTAGCATATGCTTTTGAGCCCAATGTCTGATTTCATGTAAGACTGTAGCCTGGTTTTTCTTGTGTCATTTCTACTCTAACCAGGGACTACTTAAAGGATCTGGTCTGGTTAAAGTCTGTCATCAGACTAAATTAGGTACGGTCTCCCTTCTACAGGAACAGCAGGAACAAATGACTTCCAGCTTCATGTTCTTCTGAACTCTGTCATCAAGCAGAACCCTCAGTCATGCAAAAAATATATCAAGAATCAGCAACTATTAGTAAGGCACTGTGCAGAAGTCACAGAGTTACACAGAACAATACCTACTTCAAGGAGTTAAAGTCTAGAAAAGAAGCCAAGAGTTTTAATGTAGCCCTTTGTTCATTCATGAGACAGAGATCCAGATTCCATTCCAGTCCTGTCTCTTACTCAGGTTATCTTGAGAAAGTCACTTAACCTCTTTGTACCTCAGTTGTCTCATCTGCAAAATGTGGCTAATAATTGTCTGTATCTCAAAGGGTTTTTGTGAATATTAAAGGAAGCAATGTAAGTAAAGCCTGGCACTTAGTATTGCTTTGAGCTATTATTATCATAAGAGAGGGCTTCCCAGGTGGCATTAGTAGCAAAGAATCTGCCTGCCAATGCAGGAGGCTTAGGAGACCTGTGATTGATTGCTGGGTCAGGAAGATCCCCTGGAGAAGGAAATGGCATACCACTCTATTACTCTTGCATGAAGAATCCATGGACAGAGGAGCCTCGCAGGCCGTAGCCCATGGGGTCACAAAGAGTCGGACACGCCTGAGCATATGAGCATACGGCCCATCATAAGAGAACTGAAATAGGTACAACATATAGGAAAATACTGTGAGGATGAGACCTTGTTTATTCAGGGAGAGGAAAGTATGGAGAGTGGGAATATATTCCCAGTAAACACTAAATAACAGGCGATGAAGCCCTAAACTCTAGTGAACTGCACTCTACTCATTTGAAGAGAGAAGACTCCATCAATTTTAAGAGATATTGTAGTCGGAGAATCAACAAGGTTTTGACATACACTAGATGGAGTGGACAGTTGACAAGGAGTCAAACACAGTTCCAAGTACTGAGCTTTGGCAAGTTGAGGAATGATGGGATCATTAACATCAATTGGGAAGTCAGAAAAATAAATGTTTGTGGAAGAATGGGATAAACTTGGTTTGGGGTCATGCTGAGCTTGAGGTGATTGTGGAATATCTTGGTGGGGATACCTAACCTACATTTAGAAATTATGTTCAAGGGAAAATGTGAATTTCAGAGATGTGAATTTGAAGGTCATCAGAAAAAAAAGGCATAGTTGAGAATTCACATTAAGCTATCCAGGCAAAAGGTGAATATAGAATCTTGGACTAGGTGTACATTTAGGTTCCAGAACAGAACGGATAGCTATTATTTCTCAAGGGAGAGGGATAAGAGTCCCTTCCTAGAAAGATGATGCATCAATAAGCCAACTAATGGTGCATTGGTTCAACTCACCATTATTCATTTATTTTTTTTTTCCCTCCACTATCAAACTCCAATAATGATACTGATGTCTGGAATACATTAAATATTCAGTGTCCATGACTTAGTCTAGAAGCTTTTAGTCAGAGTTGCTCTTCTCACTGTTTAACCATACCCGCTTGTGCTGACTCTGGATCTCTGAAAAGTACCTTCAAATTTTTGAATTATTAGGGACTTCCCTGGTGGTCCAGTGGTTAAGACTCCACCTTCCAATGCAGGGGGTGCGGTTCATTCCCTGGTCTGGGGAGCTAAGATACCACATGCCTCCGGACAAAAAACCAAAACATAGAAAAGAAACAGAAACAATATTGTAACAAACTCAACAGACTGAATTATTGCCCCTCCTGCTGGGTTTTCCATCTTTCCCTTTCTTTTTGGTCAATCCAGCCAAATTATTGCTCCTTGTTTGGTTTTAACACTATTTATATTATCAACACTGTTTACTGTTACTCAAGCCTACTTCCTGCCTTGCTCTGGCTCAAGAAGCCCCAGTATTTCCTTATTGCCTAGTCACTGTGTGTAAGCTCTTTACCTTGACCTTCAAAATCTCCCTCAATACTGCTTATCCTCAGCTACCTGTGATTGATTTATATTTCTGACAAATATAACCCCTAATGCTTCTTGAACTCCATCTGCACGTCCACACTTCAATACCAGTGCTGTATCCCAAACTGAAATGTTACCCGTACTTTGTGAAGCAGCTGGGTTTTACATCCACATCTTAAAATCTATTTCTATTCTCTTTAATAGATATAAACTCTTCTGGGATCCAGTAGAGTGCAGTGGCCAAAAGCTTGGATTTCAAAGACCAACCATATGTTTCAAATTCCAGCTATACCATTTGCTGACTGGGTGACCATGAACAACTCACTTTCACTCTATATCTGTTTCCTGATCTGAGAAAGCAGAAATATTAATCAGATATTAAATGAAAATGTTACGCATTTAACCTGGTGCATGGGATCCTGTAAACATGCAGTAAGTTTGAGCTATTCTAGTAGATGCTATTGGTTGCCCACCCACATTCCCTACTATGGTATTCATCCCTACCATCTTGGAGCTGTTTATGTGAAACATTTGTGACCCTGCATAGTCACAAGAGCACGCTTAGCTCCCATATAGGACAGACCAGAAGTGTAGAGTCTTAATCCTTCAGGAAGCACTCTTCAACCAATGTCAGTTGTAGTATTAGTGGATGAATACTCCTTATTTGGAATAACTCTGAAGAATTTAGGTATTCTATACATGGACAACGGAGAAGGCAATGGCACCCCACTCCAGTACCCCTGCCTGGAAAATCTCATGGATGGAGGAGCCTGGAAGGCTGCAGTCCATGGCGTCGTTGAGGGTTGACGTGACTGAGCAACTTCACTTTCACTTTTCACTTTCGTGCATTGGAGAAGGAAATGGCAACCCACTCCAGTGTTCTTGCCTGGAGAATCCCAGGGATGGGGGAGCCTGGTGGGCTGCCGTCTATGGGGTCACACAGAGTTGGACATGACTGAAGTGACTTAGCAGTAGCAGCATACATGGACAATATAGAATCTCTGTTGTCTCTCAGAGTTCCCAAGGAGGCTCTAATACCGGTTGCCCTTAATGGTAACTGGTTTAATATGTGCCTTTTATTATTTTCTTTCCTTTCCCTGATTTACTGCTCACTCTTCTACATGTGTAGAAAATAAATTAGTTGTACTTGAAATCTTTTTTCAGGATCAGCTTCAGGAGGAACCTAAAACCATGACAGCTCTTACCATTAGAGATGACTTCTGAAACCACCAATATACTTTGTTTGCCAGAAACAAAGACACAGAAAACAGACTGTGGTTGCCAAGGGGGCCCTGGGGACGTTGGAAGGGAGGGATGGATTGGGAGTTTGGGATTAGCATATGCAAACTATTATATATAGTATGGATACACAAGATTCTCCTGTACAGCACAGGGAACTATATTCAACATCCTGATATAAACCATAATAGAAAAACATATGAAAAAGAATATATATATATATATATATATATATATATCTGAATCACTTTGCTGTATAATAGAAATTAACACAACATTATAAATCAACTTACCTGGTGGCTCAGACGGTTAAGCGTCTGTCTACAATGTGGGAGACCCGTGTTCAATCCCTGGGTCAGGAAGTTCCCTGGAGAAGGAAATGGCAATCCACTCCAGTACTATTGCCTGGAAAATCCCATGGACAGAGGAGCCTAGGAGGCTACAGTCCATGGGGTCGCAGAGTCGGACACAACTGAGCGATCTTCACTATACATCTATAAAATAAATTTATATATACACATGTATATATAGGGTTTTCCTGGTGGCTCAGCAGTAAAGAATCCACCTGCAGAGCAGGAGATGCAAGAGATATGGGTTCCATTCCTGGGTCCAGGAGAAACTATGGAGGAGGGCATGGCAACCTACTCCAGTATTCTTGCCTGGAGAATCCCCCTGGACAGAGGAACATGATGGGCTACAGCCCGTAGTGTTGCAAAGAGTTGGACATGATTGAAGTGACTGAGCAGGCATGCACACACACACACACACACACACACACACACACACACATATATTTCATTTGCATTAGTCTTCTCATAATCAGAGTCTACCCTCATTAGACTCGAAATCCAAAAGAAAATTAAGATTAGAATGTAAGTTACTCTAAAACATTATGTCCCCTCACATAGAAGTTATTCAGTCTGTATTTGGAGAATAACGGATAAAGGGAAATTAAAAAGGTACTTAATGAATATAAAAATAGGGTGAGAATGATTTAGTGGTCACTAGGAATACTTGCAAACGTTTGCAGTCTGATATACCCTTTCTCCTAAGGATGGATTTACCTAAGTACAGCTGCAGATGTACTATTCAAGTACACACTCCAGATCCCGTGAGGTTTTTGTCATTACCTCATTATCTTTTCTCCTGTCAACTTACTTGTGTAACCTTTTGTATTTTCCAAATATGGAAAATATTTTATAGGGATTACATTTTAGGCAGGCTGCTTCCTGAAGACCTAAAGTTTCTCACTTTAATCTTATTAGCACATTCCTCAGATCTCATTGTGGGGTGGGTGACTTTTGAGAGATTTTTCTATAAATGGCTAATCCAACCTTGGGGTGTGGTTTCTTGTACCAGTCAGGGAAATCTTTCTCCCCAAAGTCCTGGCCTGACCCCTTCCCGAACTTTACCTCCTAATCTTGGGGTCTGCCTTATGTGGACAGAATCAGTGAATTGTGTCCACAATTGTAGAATCAGTGAACTGTGAACCAGAGCCCTCAGATTATCACCAGGTGATGGTGGATTACCTGCAGGTGGCTGCATAAAATCTGTGATTACTATTTGAGATTAGCTACAGCCTTTGTGCTACCAACAGAACCTTTCAAAGTGACCCTTCCACGATAGTGTTCCTCAATGCGTGATCTGTGGACCATATGTTAGATGGGGTTCTGGCATTGCATGAAATGCAGATTTTTGTTCCAGCTTAGGTAGACAGAGTCAGAAACTTGTGAAGGTGCTACAATTTACATTTTCAACAAATTCCCTGGATGATGAACCTGTCCTAGTTTTCCCTGGACTGTCCTGATTCTCTTATATTCAGTAGGTTTCAAAGAGTCATATATCAGAACTCTTTCTGTTTGGGGATGCTTGGTCACCCTGTAGGCACATCTTATAAACACTGAATTTTTAGAACTATCTTACAGACTCTAAGTCATGCCACACTAACAGATCCCATTTTTACTTGGTGGAAGTCTCTGAGCCCTTGAGGTGACTTTAATGCAGTGTGACACTGTAGTAGGGGAGGTCCCACAGATGTGGATTTCGCTGAGAGCCTTCTGTGAGGGCCTGTGTATGGGAAGACCTAGTGTGTTTGCTTTGTTACTTTACTTTTTATTTCTGATTAACCTCAAGTGCAGGAAGTGGAACTTGGTCTCAAGTCTCTGCTGCACCATTTTCTTCTGTGTCTGAAAGGCCCCACCCTGGATTTATGTAGTTATCCATTCTCATTGTTCCTCCACTCTCCATGTCCACAAACCTCATGATGTGATTGTTATATACCCTTGAGTTTGTTTACATCCTTATGAAACACATGCCCTTGTTTCTTCTGTATTTTAACGTATACACTTTGCTCTCTGCTGTACATTTCATTCTATCTCTGACCTTCATTGTTAAGTATTGTATTTAATGCTATGTGATTTTTTAATGTCTTGCTTCTTGCGATAGGCACCCCCTAAGGTAACTAAAACCTCTTGGTTTTCATGCCCTTGGACAATCACCTCAGAGCTTCCCAGGTAGCTCAGTGGTAAAGAATCCACCTGTTAACAGGAGACACATGTTCGATCCCTGGATTGGGAAGATCTCCTGGAGGTGGAAATGGCAGCCCACTCCAGTATTCTTGCCTGAAAAATCCCATGGTCAGAGGAGCCTGGTGGGCGACAGTCCATGGTGTTGCAAAGAGTCAGACATGACTGAACGACTGAGCAAGCACACACAATCACCTCACCTTGAGTGTGAGCTGGATCTCAATATACTTTGCCAGTAAGAAATCGAGATGTCCAGTTCAGTAGTGTGAGGAACTGACTCCTGTCAACAGCCTTGTGAGTGAGTTTGGAAGCAAATCTTCCCCAAGTCTGTTTACACCTTAAGATGACTGACCATGGGTCTGGATAACATGTGATTGGCACCTTGTGAGCCAAAGAAATCATGAGCCAAAGGAATCAGCTAGAACACACCAGCTCCTGACCCACAGAGATAGTGAATGTTTGTTGCTTTAAGATGCTAAATTTGGGGTAATTTGTTACACAGCAATAGATCACTGATCCACTTCTAATAATTGCATGGTATCCATAGTATGCGTCTATCACATGTACTTATCTGTTCCCTGAACATGGACACCTGACTGAATCTAACTCCCACTACTGCAGACACCACGACAGTGAATACCTTGAGTAAGATCCCCCTCTGGACTTGTATGAGCATTTCCCTGGGGTGCACATACACAATGGAACTGCGGGGGAAGACCCAGAGACTAGAGAAGCACTTGAAATAGCACTCTCAGTTTCTTCAATTCTTAAACTGTTCTCACTACTTTTAAAAAACTTTTATCCCTAAGTATTTTGTTCTAAAAGTAGATAGTCCTTGGAGGAAATAAAGAGACCCTCTAATGGGCATTTTAGATATAAGATGGTAGGTCAAGAAATAGTCAGGAGTGGTCTTTGGAACAATGTGGAACACTGATGTCTTGTCTTAAACAGATTCTTGGGTACATTGCTTCTTTTGTGACCCAGGCTGACTGATTCATGCTGAGCTTTAAACATTAGGGGCTAGGTGAGGAAGCGGGAGGGCTTGTTCAAAGCTGAGTGGACACATCTATAATCATTAAAACAATGTTTCTTTGTTTGGATTTCGTAAATGGGCTTAAGTTCTTGGAAATGTGTGCAGAGACCCCATGGCCATGAGAAAATCTATCATTTTATTTCTTACAGTAGGCTGAAATATATTTGGAAGTCATTGGACTGTGGCTGTCCTACATCAAAAGGCATTTCATAACAAAACACCATCATGCCCCATTTATAGAAATGGCGTGCTGTGCTTGGCTGCTGTGGGCAAATAAAATATGTTCTTGTAACATAAACAGCCTCACCTTCCCTCTAAAGCTAAAGGGCCATAAAAGATTTATTTAAATAGGCTTTTGAAATATAGAGACATATAAAACCATGTTAAGTTTATATATATGCATATATTACCTATATAATATATATATATATGCATGGATAGATAGGTAACACATACATGAGATACTCTCATAAATGGACTTTAAAATCTGATAGATAGTATTCAAGGAGAGGATATCAGAGTCCAAAGGGACAATATAAATTTCCAATTTATGAATCTCATTTTATAAAAGAGAAAATGGAGACCCAGAAGAAGTGACATGTCCAAGGACTGTGGCATGCCAGGGTCAGTGTGGAAAATAGAATCTGAACCGCAAACTCCTGGGCAGTGTCATCCCAGACACTCACAATTGGCATAGATTTAAACTGTTTGCAAATGAAAATGAGTTATGTTCTTATCTCTCTTGGGTTTATTATGGTGGAATTTCAAACAGATGAACAGTGCTCAAGATAATAGAACCTGTGATGATTTTAACACACGTCCACAAATTCTTGATTTTTCTTCCTTCAAGAGTTGGTGCTTACAAAAATAAACTCAAAAATGGGTTAAAAACCTAAATGTAAGACCAGAAACTATAAAACTCTTAGAGGAAAACATAGGCAGAACACTCTCTGACATAAATCACAGCAAGATCCTCTATGATCCACCTCCCAGAGTAACAGAAATAAAACAAAAAATAAACAAATGGGACTTAATTAAATGTAAAAGTTTTTGCACAATGAAGGAAACTATAAGCAAGGTGAAAAAAGCAGGCTCAGAATGGGAGAAAATAATAGCAAATGAAACAACTGACAAAGAATTAATTTCCAAAATATACAAGCAGCTCATGCAGCTCAATACCAGAAAAATGAACAACCCAATCAAAAAGTGGGCCAAAGAACTAAACAGACACTTCTCCAAAGAAAACCTACAGATGGCCAATAAACACATGAAAACATGCTCAACATCACTCATTATCAGAGCAATGCAAATCAAAACCACAATGAGGTATCATCTCACACCGATCAGAATGGCCACCATCAAATTCTACAAACAACAACTGCTGGAAAGGGTGTGGTGAAATGGGAACACTTTTACACTGTTGGTGGGAATCCAAACTGGTACAGCCACTATGGAGAACAGTGTGAAGATTCCTTAAAAAACTGAAACTAGAACTGCCACATGACCCAGCAATCTCATTACTGGGCACACACACTGAGGAAACCAGAATTGAAAGAGACATGGCAACCCACTCCAGGACTCTTGCCTTGAAAATCCCATGGACGGAGGAGCTTGGTGCAGGGGTCGCAAAGAGTCGGGCACAACTGAGCAACTTCACTTATATATCCCCAATGTTCATTGCAGCACTGTTTACAGTAGCTAGGACACGGAAGCAACCTAGATGTCCATCAGCAGATGAATGGATAAGGAAGTTGTGGTATATATACACAATAGAATATTACTCAGCTCTAAAAAAGAACGAATTTGAGTCAGTTCTAATGAAATGGGTGAAACCGGAGCTTATTATACAGAGCGAAGTAAGTCAGAGAGAGAAATGCCAGTACAGTATATTAATGCATATATATGGAAGGTCGAAAAATGGTAGCAACGATCCTATAACAAGGTAGCAGAAGAGACACAGATGTAAAGAACAGACTTTTGGACTATGTGGGAGAAGACGAGGGTGGGATGATTTGAGACACTAACATTGAAACATGTATATTACCATATGTAAAATAGATGACCAGTGCAAGTTTAATGCAGGAAGCAGGGCACTCAAAGCCGGTGCTCTGGGACAACCCAGAGGGATGGGATAGGGAGGGAGGTGGGAGGGGGTTTCAGGCTGTGGGGACACATATGCACTCGTGTGTGATTCATGTCAATGAATGGCAAAAGCCACCACAATATTGTGAAGAAATTATCCTTCAATTAAAATAAATAATTTAATGATTAAAAAAAAAAGAGTTGGTGCTTAAATCTCCTTCTATCAAGTGTGAACAGGACTTAGCAATTCACTCTAAAGTTAGAATATGGGGGAAATAGCAGCATGTGGCTTCTGAGACCGGGTTAATAAAAGACATTACAGCTTCTTCCTTGGTCTCTCTCTTGGTCACTTTCTCAGGGGGACATCAGCTGACCCTTCACTTCTAAGTGGTAAGGAACCGAGGCCTCCAGCCTCTAGTTTGGCAACTGCAGGCCCAGCTGACATCTTGACTGAAACTTTATAAAGGACACCAAGACCGAACCACCCAGCCAAGCCACTCTCAAATTCCTGACACACAGAAATTCAGATAAAAATTGCTTGTTTTAAGCCACTAAATTTTGGAGTGATTTGTTAAGCAGCGATAGATAACCAGTAGAGAGCATGAACCTACCTTCCTGAACTCACCATTGTGAAAGCAGCTACTCAAAGAACCTATATGAAGAAAACTGTAAGACACTGATGAAAGGAATCAAAGATGCCACAAACACATGGAGAGATACACCATGTTCTTGGATTGGGAGAATTGATATTGTGAAAACAACTATACTATCCAAAGCAATCTACAGATTCAACGCAATCCCTATCAAACTACCAATGATATTTTTCATAGAACTAGAACAACAAATTTCACAATTTGTATGTAAACATGAAAGAACCCGAATAGCCAAAGTAATCTTGAGAAAGAAAAATGGAGCTGGAGGAATCAACCTTCCTGACTTCAAATATTACAAAGCTACAGTCATCCAGACAGCTTGCTACTGGCACAAAAACAGAAATATAGACCACAAGAACAAGATAGAAAGCCCAGAGATAAACTCACATATCTATGGGCACCCTGTCTTTGACAAAGGAGGCAAGAATATATAATGGAGAAAAGACAGCTTCTTCGATAAGTGATACTGGGAAAACCGCACAGATACAATGCAAAAGAATGAAATTAGAACACTTCCTGACACATACACAAAGATAAACTCAAAATGGATTAAAGACTTAAAAGCATGGTCAGAAACTATAAAGCTCTTAGAGGAAAACATAGGCAGAACACTCTCTGACATACATCACAGCAAGATCCTCTATGACCCACCTCCTAGTATAATGGAAATAAAAACAGAAGTAAACAAATGGGACCTAATTAAACTTAAAAGCTTTTGCACAGCAAAGGAAACAATAAACAAGATTAAATACAACCCTCAGAATGGGAGAAATAATTGCAAATGAAACAACTGACAGAGGCTTAATCTCCAGATTATATAAGCAGCTCATAAGCTCAATATTAGGAAAACAAACAGCCCAATCAAAAAAAAAAAAAAAAAAAAAAGAGGCTGAAGACCTAAACAGACATTTTTCCAAAGAAGACATACAGATGGCAAATAAACACATGAAAAGATGCTTAGCATCACATTAAATTATTAGAGAAATGCAAATCAAAACTACAATGAGGTATCACCTCACGCTAGTCAGAATGGTATCATCAAAAAAATCTACAAACAATGAATGCAGGAGAGGATATGGAAAAAAAAGAAATTTCCTACACTGTTGGTGATACAGCCATTATGGAGAACAGTATGGAGATTCCTTTAAAATCTAGGAATAAATCTATCATATGACCCAGCAACCCTATAATTGGGCATATACCCTGAGAAAACCATAATAGAAAAGATACATGTACCCCAATGTTCATAGGAGCATATTTAATAGCCAGGACATGAAGGGAATCTAGATCCCCATCAATAGATGAATCAATAAAGAAGATGTGTTATGTATATATACAATGGGATATTACTCAGCCACAAAAAAGGAACACATATGAGTCCATTCTAGTGAACTGGATGAACCTAGAGCCTATTATACAAGGTGATGTAAGTCAGAAAGAGAAAAACAAATATAGTATATTAACACATGTATACATGGAATCTTTAAAAAACTGATATTGATGAACCTATTTGCAAGGAATGAATCGAGATGCAGATGTAGAGAATGGGCTTGTGGACACAGTAGGGGAGGGAGAGAGTGGGATGAATGAAGAAAGTAGCATCAACATATATACACTATCAAGTATAGGATGGACAGCTGGGGAGAAGTTGCTGTGTAGCACAGGGAGTCCAGTCTGGCCCTCTTGATGACCTGAAGGGATGGGATGGAGGGAGGAGAGGGAGTCTAGGGAGGGAGGGGATGTATGTATAATTATGGCTGATTTGCATTGTTGTTTGACAGAAACCAGCACAACACTGTAAAATTTCTTTTTAATATTTAAATTTAAAAAATAGAAAAAAGATAAAGCTAGCCTTTTGAAGAACATTCTTTATATCAAGGCATTGACACTTGAAATTCAACAGCAAGAAGAATAGAAGAGGGAGTGCTTCCTGGCTTACCGTGGCTGCCTGTGTCTGGTTTGCAGCCTGATAACCTGGGTCAATCAGGCAGAGCACCCAACATGAGACTGATACTTTGGAACATGTGTCCCTTCTCAACGCTTGACTCTGGAGCCTTTGGGGAAACATAGATTTGGACCATGTTGAATCAGCATGAGACCTGAGTGCTAGTTCCAGCTCTGCCCAGATCTGAATGTGTCATATTGTCAAAGTCCTTTTCTCTTTGTAGGTCTCAAATATGACCCCTTTAAATAAGGGACCAATTATAAAGCTTCCTCCTTGCTCTTTTGTAAATGCTAGTCAATGCACTAGTAAGAGACCCCAACTAACAGCTGGTCCATGTGTCTGGATCTGAATGCAGCTTGACTAGCCTCCAAGCTTCATATTCTTCCTCTGGGGTTGCTTTGTCTTCTAACTTCCTCCATAAAACAAGGAGCTAAAGACATTGGACATAAGTGCATGACTAATGGACTATTTCCTCTGCTTCACCGGTATTTGTAGTCTGGTCCCTCTTTGTCTCCTTCCCTGCCTTCCCTTGGCTCTGTGTACTGAGTCCTCTCTACATGGGCTCATCTGTGACATGAAATACAGGAAATACAGCTGCAAATGCAGTTCATTTAGACACTCAACTGTGGGTGATGGAAAGATGACATTATTTA
Organism: Bubalus kerabau; assembly: GCF_029407905.1. Lineage (NCBI taxonomy): Eukaryota > Metazoa > Chordata > Mammalia > Artiodactyla > Bovidae > Bubalus > Bubalus kerabau. The sequence goes on from NC_073626.1 coordinate 159,427,494, forward strand.
AGAAGATTGAACCCGGAGTCAAATGCCAGTCTGGCCTGGGCCACACTGGCTGTGTAATCTTGGACAAGGAGCCTCACATACCTCAACCTTGGCTCCTTCTTTTTTAAGAAAAAATAATAATAACAATAATTATAATAGCCGATGTTTATTGACCACATTCTCAGCACTAGATTACATAAGTTGTATGCATTGTCTTTAATGTAGCCCAACAAGTGTTAACCTAACATATCATCTGTATGTTATAGATGAGGAAACTAAGGCTCCAAGGTAGTCAGTGGTAGAGCCTGGATTCAAATCCAAGCCCTTAACTACCAAAGTCATAGTAATTCCAAATCTGTCTCAGCTTGAACTGAAACAACCCAGGTACTAGGATTCAGAATACGTGACAGGTGGAAGACTGATAGGGGTGAACCCTCCAGGTATTTATTTATTCCAGGAACCACAGAATGAGATTTATGTTAGAGAACATGTGTTTGCTTCCAGGACATGGCCTAGTGATTCTAGAGAAAAAAGGAAGATTCCATTTCCTTGATACTAGTAACTGTGATTTTTTTTTTAGAACCAGTAAAAGAGGAAAGTAAAAACAAAAGGGCTGGGGGATACTAGCATGCTGGGCATCTGCAGAATTGATGCCAGTATCTTCAGTAGTAACTTGTAAGGTTGCCCTGCCATAGACATCAATGACCTTGATGTTAGGCCCTGGCAGGATCTGAATGTCTTCAGCAGACATCAGTGACAGAGTTTCAGAAGCAATGGGAGTCGTTACCCTACATGATCCAGGGTGGAGACAGATGAAAGCACCAGATATCACATAGTGGCCCAGAGGACTGGCTTGCAGAGCACCAATATCCTCTACTCCGAGGCTACTGATGAGATACCAACATAGAAACCCAGGAAGAAATCTGAGATGGAGCTTAAACTTTTACAGAACACAAGTGTAGTTTCCTGGAGAAGTTCTATGTTTACTCTTTGGATCTTATTTTTATCCTCAGGCTTGGGTGGTCTGAAAAATGTAGATTACTGATTAAAGGAAAGGATGCTACTCTACAATGCTCTATATGGATCCTTCCTCTTTGCCTTATGATTCCCAAAATCACAGCATATCAAATGTGATCGACAAAAGCACCAGGGCTGGCAGATGACCATACAGGCCCACTGATAAATTTTGAGATTTCACCTTCAGGGATAATTGGTGTTGAACTATGGTTATTTCTAAGTTCGTGGGTCCCAGGGCTACCTGGAGAGAAAAGTGAGTAATTTTTATAACTGGCTATGGTTCTCTCTAGAGATCTGATCTGGGGCAAAGAGGCTTTTTTTCCCACTGACTGCTGGAAAGTACTTCACTAGGTGGATGGGGCTTGCTGCTATCTTACTAAGGTGAGTGCCTGTAGGAAAGAGGGGTGGGGGGACTGTGGTGAGGACCACCTGCCTCCTACCAGGAAAAGGGGCTGGCTTCCTTGGGAGGCTTGATTTCTGCTGGGAAAGGGCTGGGTGAACCATCTAACCCCACCTTTTGCTTAAAAATGAAGAGCTTCTCCACCCGAAAGGAAGGAGAGGAGAGGAAAGGGGGGAAAGGGCTATGGGGCGTATTTCTCCCCTTCCCGCTCAGCAGAAAGAAAAGCTGCCTTCAATTAAGACAGGGAAGGAGATTCAAAACATCTGTCGGGAAAAGGGCTTGTACTGCAGGGCCCTGTGAGGGTAGAGCAAGATGAAGAAAGGCCAGTGGGTGGACAGTTGAGGCTTCAGGAGAACTTGTGTGCCTGGCCTGCCCTGCCCTGCCTGCCTCTGTCCTCCAAGCCCACCACCACTTTTCCCGCATCACTTCTGCCTCGACTCATTGTCAGGCTTTGGCTGCCTCCTGCCCAGGCTAAAGGCAGCAGTAGCAGTGCCCCAACCTGGGCAGCACAGACCACAATTTTCTAGGGGTCCATAGGCAATTTGCACAATAGCACAGACCACCCACAGAGAGGGTACACAGAGTTCGAAACCTCTAGCATTCAGGCAGCTAATCAGCTTGGTTTTGCCTATGGAGAGCCTCCTCTTTAATCTCAAATTTGCCAAGCTGCCTTTCACCCCCTTCTTTAAAACACTCCCAGGCTCCCACTTCCTCTAAGAAGCCGTCTTGGATTATCTCTGCAGAAGCATCATATGGTTTACCCGCCCCTCCACCCGCCCCCACCCCCGACCACAGATAAAATGTCAGTACTGTGAAGTTACTTTTCTTTGGCTGTTGCCTGCATCGACTTTGGATGGCCTGTCTTTCTCAGCCCAGGCAGAGCTTCTGGCTGAGAGACATTGGGGGTTGCATATAGGGCTGTGGTTAATTCCCTGAACGTCAACCTCCAATCCCTAAGACCCCGGGTTTTGAGTCACAAGGCACCAAAGCCTGAAGGCTCCTTAAAGATTACCAACTGAGTAGGATTTACTACATTCCCCAAGAGGTCACTACCCAGGCAGGTTCTAATCAGGGTTCCCCTGGGGCATGGGTAGTACTGGATCTGGAAATGAGGCCAGGCAAGGTCTTTCCATTTTCTCAATTACTGACAGAGCAGAGCTGTGAGCTGAGCCGGAGCTGGGCATCACTAGGAATTGTGCAACTGTGGCCCAGCATCTGTTTTCCATCAGGATCTTTCACTGAAACGTGGCAGTGTCTTCTGGTTTTTCAGTTTGCATTGAGCATCCAGACCCTAAAGAGTCCTTTGTCTCATGGAGAGTGCATTTTCCATCCTGCTTCAACACACAGAGTCATGTGCCATGTCCCCAAGGAGCAGCCATTAAAAGCACATGCCAAAGCATCATCTCCGCTCTATAAGCAACTATGGCTTCCAAGGGTTACTGCCATCATGGCAGTAATCAGTTGATTATAACTTTTAAACCTCAGCTGGTTTGTGTATAGGAACATAAATTACTGTCAAGTTATAGCACCAGGGGCTTTCAAAGCTAAGAAGGATTTTAAACATTGAGATCAATTTTTGTTTGCCTCGTGAAAAAACCTAAGGCCCAGAGAAGTTACATAGTTTGACCAAGGTCATGTAACCAGTTAGGACATCTAACTTATAGAATCTCCTGTGCAGTGACCTCTGACCCTATGCTGTTTCCACAATATTTAGGGGCAGAGTAAGATACTAATAAACTGTAGGTATGAAAAATAAACTAATGTAATGTTCAAAATAAACACCAAATATAAAAAGATAAGAATTACCAGTTTTGTTGAAATACAAATAGGTTTTTCTGCTTAGATATTTCATTTGCAAAATTAGAAATGAACTTTTCTATTTTCTGTCTATATTTCCTACTTAGCTGGTACCTGTAGCACACGTCCAGTTCCACCGATAGAGTAGATAACCCATAATGATACATGCCATGTATTTTGAAGATGAGCTATTTAAATAATGCAAGTCCCACACTCATTTTCCTTTTGGTTCTTCTGTGAGTCTCTGTGGAGGAGGCAAAATCTCAGGAGTTGTTAAGGGCTGGAAATGGGGCACAGGACCAGGATCCCTTAGCTAAGTCAGGATATGGCAATATTATGGTAATAATATCTCCTGGTCACTAGACACCTTTGCCAGGCCATGGGCTTCTTGGGAGTCTGGAGAAGCACAGAAGCCTGCTTGGTGTGACTACTTCTTCTGCCTTGTTCTTGCATTGTTAGCCAGGAACACAACCCAATGAATGAAGGAGCAAAGAGCCCAGGAGACCAGGCTGATGAACACTTGGGAAGGGGACTAATTTTAGATCTGGGGACTGGATGGGAATAAAGTTTTCTGGTGGGGTTTTTGGATGAGAGCCACTGAAGAGTCAAGGCTGAAAGCTTGAGTATCCAAGAGTATGTGAGAGGCAGACTTTGCAGGTCCCCAGAAGCGGGCCTAAATGGGGAAATCAGTGGTAGACACAGATGTGTGAAAGTCTCCTGTACAAAGCAGAAGAGGTCTTTTCTGTCTAGGAAACTGATGTGTCAGCTCCTTCCAATCTCTTCCATTTCCAAAGCAATCCCTCCACACTGATGCTCTTAGTGGTTAAAGGTGCCTCTAACATAATAAACCCCAAGAATAGAGGAAGACAGACAGACAATAAAAACAAGCACAGCTGGGACTTCCCTGCTGGTCCAGCCATTAGGACTCTGCTTCCACTGCAGGGGGCACAGGGGTTCGATCCCTAGTGTGGAACTAACATCTCACATGCTGTTGGCCAAAAAAAAAGACCATGAGTGACTGACCATACCATTCAGAACCAGAGGTTACTGCTCACCCCTCCAGAGCTAAAATTGTCTGTAAAAATTTGAGATTTGGCCCATCTTTTGATATATTGAAGTTGTTCTTTTTTTCCAAATAATTTTAATTTGGAACTTTTCTTGCTTAAAATTTCCAGAGACAACAATAGAAGTTCAAAGTAATATCCAGAGCCTTTTGAAAGTTAGTCTCATGGTCAAGGTATGAGATGAAAATGGGATTCTTTCATTCTCTTACTCTGAAGTTGCCATTGAGAGTTCTAGGCTCTTTCCCCCCTAATTTCTAAAGCCCACAGGCATGCTCCAGTATGGGGCCAACCCGTGCTTTAGTAGCTTTGAAAAGAGCTGACAATGAAGAGATGAGATGGGAGAAACAAAGAAAATTTCTTCTTGAGAAAATAAGCACCCCCCCCCCACCTCACTTCTTTTAAAATTTAGGTGATTAATGCTAATCAGATTGGCTTTATTTCCAGGCCTGGAGAACCACATATTACCTGAAATCTGGACTCTGAGCAATGCCATTTGTGGAATGCTGAGCTGAGCCTGAGAAGTTAGAACCAAGGTCCGCTTAGAGAACGGGTATATAGCATGTGGGGGGAAAGGAGAGGAAAAAATAAGAAAGTGTTAAGACACTCTTCTTAGGGTGGTAAATATTTAGGCTAATTGCAGGTAGATTAAGTAGCTGGGAAATTTCTAGTCTAGTGACTTTCTGAGAAGCAGGGGATGAAACTCTGAGTCATTGCATTGACCTGACCATTCTGCACAGACATCCAGGATTCAGAGAGCCTGCTTGAGCTCACCTCTCATTGACCTCCTGATCCAAGCCAGCTTCCCAGAGCCCAGCTCCCCAGAGCCACATCTGGGGCCCAGCTGAGCTCTGATGCTGGAAGGGTTTATTACATCCCTCCTCCCCCAGTTGCCAGAGGTGTCAGGGGATAGATGCTCACCAAGGCAATGGAGGGACCCTCCTCTTCTTGGGTCACCCACTGAGATGAGGAACATATGGAGAGTGAGATTGAGAGATCCTTGGGCCAGCGAGCTTTGCCAAAAGGGTGCTGCTTATCCATTTCTTTACGATTTAAGGGGCCATTCTGACACCACTACCCAGTGACCCCATGGAAGTAGGTCCACTGAGAGCAGTGACCTTTTTTGTCTTGTTCCACTGCCTAACACAATCATGGCACAAGTGGGAATTCAACACGTATTTGCTAAATGAATATAATGGAGGAACAGTGCCCCGTGGGGCCCAATCTTCCCAGTAATGCTTTGGACTCTGGATCCATCAGCCTTCCTTCTTCTACCTCCCACCTCCCTTAACTTAATCTAAGCCTCCTTCTTCATGGCACTTGGAAGGGCATGTCTAAGACTGAACGCATGGGACTGTGCTCATTCCCAGGTGAATGAGTATACTCAGGGTGACTTAAAAAACAAAATTGTCTTTTCTCATAGCTCTAGAGATGGGAAGTACAGGATAAAGATGCCAGCAGAGTTGAGTTCTGGTGAAAACTCTCTCCTTGACTTGTAGATGGCCACATTTTTCACTGTGTACTCACATGGCCTCTCTTCTGTGAACATGCAGAGATGGACTGACGGACAGACACACAGAGTTAATGACATGCTGCTGCTGCTACTGCTAAGTAGCTTCAGTCGTGTCCGACTCTGTGCGACCCCACAGATGGCAGCCCACCAGGTTCTCCCGTCCCTGGGATTCTCCGGGCAAGAACATTGGAGTGGGTTGCCATTTTCTTCTCCAATGCATGAAAGTGAAAAGTGAAAGTGAAGTCGCTCAGTCATGTCCGACTCTTTGCAACCCCATGGACTGCAGCCTACCAGGCTCCTCCATCCATGGGATTTTCCAGGCAAGAGTACTGGAATGGGCTGCCATTGCCTTCTCCAGAGTTAATGACATACATACACACAAAAGGGAATTTGGTAGAAATTTGGTGTCTCTTGCTTTTCTTATAAGGACACTTGTCCTATAAGATCAGAGTCCCACCTAAAGACCTCATTTAACCTTAATTACCTACTTGAAAGACCTATATCAAATACAGTCATGTTAGGGATGAGAGCTTCAGCCAATTTAGAATGGATCTGGGAGGAAAACAATTTAGTTTATAACAGAAGACAAGAGAAGCGCTGTTCTGAGCCCTGTACTTTAAAGGCACCACTCTAAGCCCTCCTCTGGTTGCACCTCTCCCCAGACTTTGATGAAGAATCTCCAAGATCATGGAATCATGCCCACCCAGAGCTGTTGCTCCACCTTCTAGACCAAGTTCTAGGGGCACAGGACCCCAGGATTCCCTTCCCAAAGGAATAGCATACCTCTAACTCAGTGGTTAGCCAAGGGGAAGCTACTTCTAGGAGCAGGAACAGAGCTTGAAACTGTGAACTTGGGTGTCTACTGGAAAGGTGCCTGAGCAGAAAACAGAAAGGTTGTAATTCAGTGACCAGGGGCTAGGGCTATGGGCCAGTTCACTACAAGCCACAGTGTTGTTGCAAGGTCCTCTGAAGAGTCTGAATGTTCTACTTGAACTTGATTTTCCAATGTTAGTCAGAAAATGTCAGAAAACTCATTCAACAAAAGGAATATTTATGCATATAGAATAAAAATATTCATGCATGTCTAAAATAACAATCAAAAGAGGCTCATGAAACTTTCTCAGTGCCTCTCAGAGCTCTAGGTTAAGGGTTGGGCAAGGTTTGAGGTGTTTTCTTTACCTACACCCAAATCCCTGTTTCCATTTGGCACTCTTGTAGCATCACTTCCTGGGGTCAGGAGTGTGAGGAAGCTTCAAAACAGGTGCGGCCCAGTCTTTGATTGTGTTGTTTGGATTTTATTTTATTTTTTTGACATTGAGTTGCATGAGCTCTTTCTATATTTTGGATGTTCACTCCTCTTCCATCACACTATTCACAAATATTTTCTTCCATTCTATAGGGTGTCTTTTTGCATTGTTGATAGTTCCTTTGCTTTGCAAAAGCTTAGTCCCCATTTGTTAATTTTTGCTTTTATTTCTTATGCCTTCAGCGGCTGAGCAAAGAAAATATTGCTGCAATTTATATCAAAGAGTGTTCTGCCTATGTTTTCTTCAAGGAGTTTCATGGTTTCCAGTCTTACATTTAAGTCTTTAATCCATTTTGGTTTTATTTTTATATATAGTTTTATGATATTAGAGAATGTTCTAATGTCATTATTTCCTTGGAGCGGTCCAATTTTCCCAGCACCACTTATTGAAGAGGCTGTATTTTCTCCATCATATATTCTTGCCAATTCCCAAGAAGGGTAGTATGAAAGAACGTTCTAACCATCAGACAATCGCACTCATCTCCCATGCTAGTAAGGTCATACTTAAAAAAATCTTGCTTGCTAGGCTTCAGCATTATGCAAACCAATAACTTCCAGATGTCCAAGCTGGGGTGAGAAAAGTAAGAGGAACCAGAGATCAAGTTGCCAACATTCACTGGATCATAGAGAAAGCAGGGGAGTTCCAGAAAAACTACCTCTGTTTCATTGACAACACTAAAGCCTTTAACTGTGTGGATCATAACAAACTGTGGAAAGCTCTTACAGAGATGGGAATAGCAGACCATTTTACCTGTCTCCTAAGAAACCTGTATGCGGGTCAAGAAGCAACAATTAGAACCCCGTATGGAACAACTGATTGGTTGAAGCCTGAGAAAAGAGTACAACAGGACTGTCTGCTGTTCCTTTTTGTTTAACCTATACACTGAGCACATCATGAGAAAGCTGGATTCAAGACAGGTGGGAGAAACATCAACAACTTCAGATATGCAGATGATACCACTCTACTGGAAGAAAGGGAAGAGGGACTAAAGAGCCTCTTGCTGAGGGTGAAAGAGGAGAGTGAAAGAGCTGGCTTAAAACTGAATATTAAAAAAACTAAGATCATGGCATCCAGCCCCATTTCTTCATGGCAAATAGAAAGGGAAAAGGTGGAAGTAGTGACAGATTTCTTCTTTTGGGGCTTGAAAATCACTGCAGACTGTGACTGCAGCCATGAAGTCAGAAGATGACTGCTTCTTGGCAGGAAAGCGATGACAAACCTAGACAGTGTACTGAAAAGCAGAGACCTTACTTTGCCACAAAGGTCCATAGAGTCAAGGCTGTGGTCTTCCCAGCAGTCACGTACAGTTGTGAGAGCTGGACTGTAAAGAAAGTAAAGTGCCAAAGAGTGGATGCCTTCTAACTGTGGTGCTGGAGAAGACTCCTGAAAGTCCCTTGGACAGCAAGGAGATCAAACCAGTCAATCTTAAGGGAAATCAACCCTGAATACTCGTTGGAAGGACTGATGCTAAAGCTGAAGCTCCAGTATTTTGGTCATCGAATGTGAACAGCCGACTCATTGAAAAAGTCCCTGATGCTGGGTAAGATTGATGACAGAAGGAGAAGAGGATGTCAGAGGATGAGAGGTCTGGATGGCATCACCGATGCAATGGACATGAACTTCAGCAAACTTTAGGAGATGGTGAGTGACAGGGAGGCCTGGACTGCTGCAGTCCATGGGGTCGCAAAGAGTCGGACATCTGGGTGACTGAACAACAACAACAACATATTCTTGCCTCCTTTGTTGTACAATAATTAGTTTTAAGTGTGTGGGTTTATTTCTGGGTTCTCTGTTCTATTCTTTTGGTCTGTGTGTGTTTGGGGCCAGTATCATGCTATTTTGATTTCTGAAGTCAGGAAGCATGATACCTTCAGTTTTATTCTTTTTTCTCAAGATTGTGTTAGCAATAGGAGTCTTTTGTGGTTCCATATAAATTTTAGGGTTTTGGAGGGCAACATATCTGCATGAATTATTTGGAATTCTTTTGCACAGGAGTTGTGTCACTTTCTCTCAACTTATTTATTTAGTCATTTATTTATAGCAGTATGAACCCACGGATATTTATATTATATGTTGTGTGATAATTTGTATTAGTCTGCTCAGGCTGCCATAATAAAATACCATAAACTGGGTAGCTTAAGCAACAGAAATTTATTTTTTCACAGCTTTGAAGGCTGGAAGTTCAAGATCAAACTTGGTTGATTTGGTTTCTGATGAGAGGTCACTTCTTGGCTCAGTTCAGTTCAGTTCAGTTCAGTCACTGACTATTTGCGACCCCATGAATCACAGCATGCCAGGCCTCCCTGTCCATCACCAACTCCCTGAGTTCACTCAAACTCATGTGCATCGAGTCAGTGATGCCATCCAGCCATCTCATCCTCTGTCGTCCCCTTCTCCTCCTGCCCCCAATCCCTCCCAGCATCAGGGTCTTTTCCAACGAGTCAACTCTTCACATGAGGTGGCCAAAGTACTGGAGTTTCAGCTTTAGCATCATTCACTCCAAAGAACACCCAGGATTGATCTCCTTTAGGATGGACTGGTTGGATCTCCTTGCAGTCCAAAGGACTTGCAAGAGTCTTCTCCAATACCACAGTTCAAAAGCATCAATTCTTTGGCACTCGGCTTTCTTCACAGTCCAACTCTCACATCCATACATGACCACTGGAAAAACCATAGCCTTGACTAGATGGACCTTTGTTGGCAAAGTAAAGTCTCTGCTTTTGAATATGCTGTCTAGGTTGGTCATAACTTTCCTTCCAAGGAGTAAGCGTCTTTTAATTTCATGGCTGCAATCACCATCTGCAGTGATTTTGAAGCCCCAAAAATTAAAGTCTGACACTGTTTTGACTGTTTCCCCATCTATTTCCCATGAAGAGATGGGACCAGATGCCATAATCTTAGTTTTCTGAATGTTGAGTTTAAAGCCAACTTTTTCACTCTCCACTTTCACCTTCATCAAGAGGCTTTTTAGTTCCTCTTCACTTTCTGCCATAAGGGTGGTGTCATTTGCATATCTGAGGTTATTGATATTTCTCCTGGCAATCTTGATTCCAGATTGTGCTTCCTCCACCCCAGCGTTTCTCATGATGTACTCTGCATATAAGTTAAACAAGCAGGGTGACAATATACAGCCTTGATGTACTCCTTTTCCTATTTTGAACCAGTCTGTTGCTCCATGTCCAGTTCTAACTGTTGCTTCCTGACCTGCATATAGGTTTCTCAAGAGGCAGGTCAGGTGGTCTGGTATTCCCATCTCTTTCAGAATTTTCCACAGTTTATTGGCTGCTACTGCTATTGCTAAGTCATTTCAGTCATGTCCGACTCTGTGGGACCCCATAGACGGCAGCCCACCAGGCTTCCCTGTCCCTGGGATTCTCCAGGCAAGAACACTGGAGTGGGTTGCCATTTCCTTCTCCAATGCATGAAAGTGAAAAGTGAAAGCGAAGTCACTCAGTCCTGTCTGACTCTTCGCAACCCCATGGACTGCAGCCTACCAGGCGCCTCCATCCATGGGATTTTCCAGGCAATAGTACTGGAGTGGGCTAGTAGACATCTAATTTCTCACTGGGTCCTCATGATAGAGAGAGAATGAACTATCTCATGTCTCTTCTTATAAGGTCACTAATCCTATTAGATCAGGGCCCTACTCTTATGATCTCATTAACCATAGTCACTCCCTAAAGACCCTATTTCCAAAGTTATATTAGGGGTTATATCTCTATCATATGAGTTTGGAAGGGACACAATTCGGGCAGAGACATAATCTGATACTATCTTATTTTGTTAAACATATTGTTTCAGTTTTAGCCACTGAGAGCTCTTTCAATTGGTTCCTGTGTCTCTCTGATATCATTCCATTACAGTGGATTTTTCTGAGCACTTCTTTACTTTGCATTTTACTTTTCTATTTAATAATCCACTTTATAAATCATCCCCATTAAAACATTTCTCATTTAATTTATAGCTGCAGAGAATGCTATTGAACAGTCATTTGGCTAAATAGTCACTTATTAAGAAACATTTAGGTCATCTTCAGTCATTTGCTATTTCAAGTAATACAACAATGAGTAGCATGATATGTATGTTGGCATGTTGTCAGATAAATTCATGAATGATAAATCACTGGGTCAGAAGGATGCAAGCTTATACTTTTGATAGATATTGCCAATTGCTGTTCAAGGAAGTGGTGCCAGTGTATATTTCTAAAAGTAGCAGATGGGAGTGCTCCAAAATCACTACCAACAGTGACAATAGCCATGAAATTAAAAGATACTTGCTCCTGGGAAGGAAAGCTATGACAAACCTAAACAGCTTATTAAAAAGCAGAGACATCACTTTGTTGACAAAAGTCCCTATAGTCAAAGCTATAATTTTACCTTATAGCCCATTTGGTAAAGAATCCACCTGCAGTGCAGGAGACCCCAGTTCAATTCCTGGATTGAGAAGATCCACTGGTTCACTCTGGTCACTCACTGCAACTTCAGGGAGGATGAGACTATTCTGTGTTCTGACGTACCTTAGCAAGATAACTCCACCTGAAGCCTTCTGTGAATGCCTCTCAGTGAGCTCACATCCATTCACCAACTGAGGGAGAAGGATGTCTACTTAGCATCATAATCTCAGGATGGCAGGGCTGGATGGCATCACAGTCATCATTTGGTCAAGACTCTTTATTTTATAGGGACAGAAATGACATGCGAAAGATCGTACAGTTGGTTGCGGCAAAGCCTTAGCCAGACATTTTTATCAGGAGTGCTCTGCACTATGCCTGCCTCCACTTGGAATCCAGCATCTCCCTTCAGTAAAAGCCTCTGAATTTCACTGAAACAAGTGACCTACTGATCTAAAAGAGTTACACCTACCCAACAGGGATTGTTTCCCCTCCTTGAAAGAAATTATTAATCTTACAAGAGACCTGGAGTCAGAACCTTTCTGCTCTGTGACTTGGGAATGTCACAGAATACATGATGTTGGAGCGTCAATAAAAATCAAAGAGCTGCATCCTGCCTTTCTCACAGAGTAGGCAACAATGTCAAGTAAGTTAACACAAGTAGACTGAAAAATGTGACCAGTAATGGCAACGATAGCAATGTCTTTTATTTACAACTTCTAATTGTTCTTCTGAAACAATTACTTCTCAGCAGTGCTGGAAATCAAGCAGTGGACAACTTTGCTTTTTCTGGTTTTACTTCCCCATTCTTGGGTGACCATAAATCACAAATGACAACTTTCTTATCTCGCCTTTTCATACCTGCCTTCTGCCTACCTGCTTTCTCCCTACTGTTTCTCTCTTCAGCATCTATTCCCTATTGTGACCTTGTGCTTCCCCTCCCTGGACTCAGTATCCTTATTTGTATAATGAAGCAACTGTACTGGTGAGTTCCTTTCAGATCCTGAGATTCCATGATGCCCTTCCCATTTCTGTATTATTTCTCTTATGGCCAATAATGTAAGAATTGTAGTCATAATGAGTTGGGAGCCAGACAGTTTCCTCCTTGCAGAGGAGACCTCATAATGCACACTCCTTCTCACCTCCCAGCCCTATCCCGGAGTTGAGTCTGAACCTCTGGAAGATCCAGCAGGTAAAGCATTCACACCTAGTCTGAGAGGAACCTCTAATCGTTGATAAAGACTGCCTGATGTCCTTTTATTTGGGCCAATACCCATGCCTTACCAGATTTTATGTAGAGTGTCATCCCACTATATTAACACAAGGTAGCTGTCTATGGGGTCGCACAGAGTCGGACACGACTGAAGCAACTTAGCAGCAGCAGCAGTAGCAGAACACTTTGACTCAGCACCCTTTCTTTTATCTATTTGCCCAAGCCTTCCAGGATTTCCATTCTTCCTCTTCACTGTACAGCCAGATTGGCCTGAATTCAAAAGAAAAATGATCAAATTCACACTGAGTTGTTAGTTACTTACTCATGATTTCCAGGGATGCTTGTTTATCTATCTAAAAATAGAATAGTTCGATTAAAAGGATGAATTGACAAGCCGTTGCCCAAAGGTCAAACTCAACTCGCACCTATTTATGTATAGCCCTCAAGCAAAGCATGGTGTTTACATTTTTAAATGGTCAAAAAAGAGAATGATATGTGACAGAGACCATAAATGGCATGGGAAGCCTGAAATGTTTATTATCTGGCCCTTAATAGAAAAAAATGTTCTGGCCTCTGAGTTAAAGCAGAGATCTCTCATGGAAGAAATTCAACCAAGAGACTAGATTAAATGCAAGAGCAGGGGTTTATCAACTACTCAAGGGGCTATGCTAAACTCAGACAGATGAATGAACAGAGAGCAAAACTAGGAGGAAAAGTTGTGGCGGTTGGCAAGCTCATCAAATGGCAGCCAGAGTGTCTCAGATTGAAGAATTGAAGACAAGTATAGTGATGCATGGGCACATGAGGGGCAGAGAAGGTGGGTCCTGGAACAGTTGCCAAACTCACTCTTTGGTATATCCCATTTCCTTTAGGAGCCCAAGAGCTAAAAATCCTATGAGAAACAAAGGTTGAAGTAACTGGAATATGCAACAGTGAATAAAACCATGTCAAACTGACAAATCTGAGAACATGATTGCTAGTTCTCTCTTTACCTTGACATGGTCTTCCCAGGTGACTCAGATGGTAAAGAATCTGTCTGCAATGCAGGAGAGCAGGGTTCGACCCCCGGATTGGGATGATTCCCTGGAGAAGGAAATAGCAATCCATTCCAGTATTCTTGCCTGGAAAATTTCATGGGTAGAGAAGCCTGGCAGGCTACAGTCCACAGGATTGCAAAGAGTTGGACATGACTGAACAACTAACACTGCCTTGACATACTGGTAAAAAGATTAGAGAGTTTGATTGACATGTTCAAATAAACAGGTATTTTTCTATAAAATATTAAATGCTAGTGAAATTGGTACCTGTTATGGCTTGGAATTAAAGTAAAGAGATTAAAATTATAACATGAAAAGAGAAGCAATGGAAATATATGCACTACCATATGTAAAATATATAGCCAATGGGAATTTGCTGTATGACTCGGGGAACTCAAACCAGGGCTCTATAACAACCTAAAGGGATAGGAAAGGGTGGGAGGGAGGTTCAAGAAGAAGGAGATATATGTACATCTATGGCTGATTCATGTTGATGTATGGCAGAAACCAACACAATATTGGAAAGCAATTATCCTTCAGTTGAAAATAAATAAATTTTAAAAATTATAACATGAGTAAGAACCTTTTCCTGGAGAGGACTGTGAAGGTGAGAATGATTTTCTGGAGTAAATGGAGCTTCTCTTTCTAGAGAGCGCCTCATGGAAGACTGTTGTAGCCAGGAGTGAGGACTTTCTGGCACCTGTGACTCCAGTGTGGCATTTCTGCCCTCATGAAACCCCAACATGGAGTGCTGGCAAGCACACATCTGCCAAGCAGCATTGCCTGGCATTTCCACTACGTGCTCACATGCATTTTTGTTTCTCAGGGAAGACTTATGGGCGGGGTGCTCTAGTCTGGGAGACAGTGGGTGGTGAAAGTTTCCAGGAGGACAGAGACAGCTCAATTGGCTCAGCTGGGTAGAGCATGGTGTTAATGAGGCCAGGTCATATCCTGGTCCCCCACCACACCCAGCCAGCAGTCTCCACTCTGGGGTCACATATTGCACTCTTCACCAGAAAAGGAGGTGCCAAGAAAGTAAGTGGGGATAACTCCCTGCAAAACCACAGCATCTGCTTTATCATCTCTCATTCATTTGAGGCATGATCATATAGTGGCACTGTATCAGTTAGCTTGGGCTGCATAACAAACCATCTCAAACATTAATGGGTTACAATTGCAACAACATGAATGGACCTAGAGATTGTCATATTGAGTGAAGTAAGTCATAAAGAGAAAGAAAAATATATTATGGCGTCCCTTATATGTGAAATTTAGAAAGAAATTATACAAATTAACTTACTTACAAAACAGAGACTCATAGAATTATGGTTGCCAAGGGGACAGGAAGTTAGGGAGTTTGAGATGGACATGTACCCACTGCTATGTTTAAAATGGGTAACAAACAAGGACCTACTGTATAGCACATGGAACTCTGCTCAATGTTATATAGCAGCCTGGATGGGAGAGGAGTTTGGGGGAAAATGTATACATGTGTATGTATGGCTGAGTCCCTTAGCTGTTCACCTGAAACTAACACAGCATTGTTAATTGCCTATATCCCAATAAAAAAATAAAGTTTTTTTTTAAAGTTAAAAAAAAAAACCTCAATGGCTTAAATCAATAACTTTTTTTTTTTTAACTCACAACTCTCTGGGTCAGCTGAGCAGTTCTTCTGGTCTAGGCCAGCTCACCGATCTTTCTTGGGCTTACCTGTGCATCTACCATCAGCTGGAGAGTCATATGGGGGCAAGATGATCTAGGATGGCCATGCTCACATGGTCTGGCAGTTACTGAGCTTCCAGTCAGGGCAATGGGGTCCACGGGACCACGTGTCTCTCGTCCTCCAGCAGACTAGCCCAAGTTGCTTCACACGGCTTCAACAGCAAAGGACAAATCCCCAGGCAACTCATTTTAATAGTAACTAAAATATTGACTTAGATTTATTCTAAAAAACATAAGTGGCAACAGTATTACTGCATTTTTAGTAAATGGTGGTTATTTTTAATGCATGAGGAAATATTTTAAGTACTCTCCATACATTATCTTATTTAATCCTCCAAGGTAGGCAGTAAAGGATTTTGTCCAAATTCACTCCCCTATGAAGTGGCAGAGCCAGTCAATGTTCAAGCTCAACATTTAAACCACCATAACACACAGTCACAGCTCAGACACTTGCAGAATTGCATGCGTCTCCCAACAATGTCACCACTGTTCAAAACTCCCCTGGCATCCCTTCCCTCTGGTCAAATCCAGAGGGAAATCTCAACAACACTGAGACAGCTGGACAGAATAGGCATTGCTTCCTGTGGCTGAACAGAAATTGGATTTGGCTCAGATGTGCCAGATGACTAAGATGAGCGATCAAGCTGTATAATTTCAGATGACAACTGAAGAGTATAAGAAAGAAAAAAAGATTCAGTTGTGTTAATGGTGGTGTGTATCACCTAATATTTTTAGAGTTGAAATTGGGATTCTTTTTTAGCAATGCCAATTCTGCTTAATCTTCCTAAGGCATTGAGAAAACTCCCTCCTCCTTCCATATTTCTGCTTTCTCCTCTGTATAAGAGACTTAGACTATATGGTTCTAAAATATTTTCTGTCCTAGAAATCTGTGATTCTACTGTGTATATCATCCCTCAGAAGAGACCATTTTAACTACAAATAATAATAATGATGTAGATCTCTCACCTTCAAAATAAAGATGTCTTCGCCACTACCCTTCAGAACTTGGAAGAGACTGAAAAGATGCTATTTAGTGATAACCAGATTTTTTTGGAAACAACGGTTTTGGAGGGAATATTAACATCACATTCATACCAGGAATTAAGGCTTGAATGCTGCAAGTCTTGTTCTCAACCCTCCATGCACTATAAATTTTATCATTTACCCATTGACTTTCCTGAGCCGCAAAGAGACTGGGTAAAAAGACTCTATGATATCCTTTTAATTCCCATGCAGATGTCTGAGGCTTCTTTTTCCTTTGGTCAAATCTGATTTGTATTTCTCCTCGGCTAATACCCCCAGAGCACTCCAGCCTGCTTTCTGCCTGAATGTTACATAAACAAAAGCATGTACTGGTGCAAGGGTGAGCAGAAGTGGGGAGTCAGCAGGGACTGAGACGTTGAGGACAGGATGCGCCATTCCACTTCCCCACTTCCCAGACCTTGTTCTTGTGCTCCTGCAAAGCCTTAGGAAGGCCCCATGGGGGGAGTTTGAACTAATTCCCACTCAAGCCTGCTGGTTCCAGCTACTCAAACTTTTACTAAATAGCTCTGCACAGCTGTATCTAGTTATGTGTCTGTTTATGTTACTGGCGTACACTTGTGTATGCTGTGTGTGTGTGCCTTGTCTCTTTGGGTACTCAGCTATCCAAGGTCCCCAGCAAATCCACTTGGGACCATTGGAATCCCAAATGGAGAGAATTGCCAAACAGCATGATGTTCAAATTCAGGAAGCATTTACAAAGGTGGTATTTCCTAAAGCATTCTCTCTGTCATTGATAAATACGAGGCGAGTTAGAACTAAAGAACAGGGATGCAAAGACTTGTACATATCATCAGGTTCCAAAAGAATAATTTTTTCTCCTAGAGTGAAATTAGAGTGTAGTCTTTTTGAAACAGGTATGTTTTTGTTTCTGTTTCTTCAATGATTAATTTCAAATTCAAATTTCAAACATCATCCCCAACTTTACCCATTGATTTTTTTCATTCATTCATTCAGCAGACACTTACTAAGTCTCTTCATGTGCATTGAACCACTCAAAGCTCTGTAGGAGATACAAAGGTGTGTTTTGCTCCCTGTGAGTGGAACAGTTCCAAGCCAATGGCCTTGGCTAGGTTCCTGAGGGCTTTTTTCTGCTTGTCTTCAACTTTAGAGACCAGTCTAAACATGGGTGAAATCACTGGTGTCCCTGTCTCCAGAAGAGAAGGGACCCTATTCCACACCCAACACATCATCCTAAGCGGTAAGCTTTTAACATAGCTTTATTAATCAGTAAGACACATCCCTGTCTAGGTTTATATAACCAATGCTACAAAATTCAGATATTTCTCTTTTCACGAGTCGGTCACCAAATCCAGTTGAGGACCTACTGATGACTTTAAAAGGGCTTATTATCTAGGTACTTTCACCCCATTCTTCCTGCCATAGTTGCCAAATGGTGATTTTCTAATTTCATCCCTTCTACATTTGTTAGGTGACTTTCTAAAACATGGATGAGCTTTCCCTTCTGTTCATTTAGTAGTCAGTGGTCTCATGTTTTATTCAAGAGGCTACAATCCTTGAGTATCATATTCTGATGTCCAAACTGTCCCAGAGTTTCCCAGTGGAAGCTCCTACAAGCTGGCTTCTGTACTCTTTTGACATTTCTTCATCATTCTTTAAGCACCTTCTTATTTTATGAAGTAAAAAGATACGTTCGACTCATTTTCTACTTTCCTTCTAGTCATGGAATCACCATTTCATCAAAGACCCGTAATTTCTTTTAACTGTTTAGAAACTAATATCTAGAAGCCAAGTGTGCTCATTGTTGCCAAGGCTCATTGGTTTAGGACCTCCAAGAGAACAGAGCTAGGAAATAGACTTATGTACACACACACACACACACACACCCCTACAATTGCACACATCTACAACCACACATATCTCTAAACTTGGTGATCTCTCTCTCTTTCTCTATGAAATATATGCCATGAATTTAGATTTAAAGTTTCAATTTTAATCCAAAACCACTGAATTCACTGTATCTTTTCTTCTTTACCATGTTTATGGCTCTCTTTTCTGCAAATAAGAACACTGATTCCCTTTATCTGTAATATATTTAC
Source organism: Bubalus kerabau (assembly GCF_029407905.1). Lineage (NCBI taxonomy): Eukaryota > Metazoa > Chordata > Mammalia > Artiodactyla > Bovidae > Bubalus > Bubalus kerabau. The sequence goes on from NC_073626.1 coordinate 159,446,031, forward strand.
TTATTTGTTCATCACTAGAATTCACACACGGTTGTCTCAGAATTGCTAACCCATGCCTGTGATGAGCAAGTCTCATTCTAATAGCACAATAATTGTTTAAACTTTTTTTATTGTTTGGCCTGAGGACATAGAGTAAAAGAATGTTTGAGTTAGTTCTTTGTTTAGCATCAGGTTAAAGCATGAGCCTTTTTCCTTTCCTTAATATCCCTTTGGGATATTTTCCTGAAGCTTTGTCTTGAGTATCTTCAAAATAAGCTAAAGTCTCATTTCTGCTTTTCTGGTACTAGAAAATACCAAGTAAATATCCAATGCATGTTTGCTTGCTTCTCCTTCCCTTGAAGTTTATTCAACAAATAGATTGTAAAAATATTCACATTCCCACAAACACACTTGCAAGCTTACACAAAGAATGTTATCTCCTAGGACTATCTATATTCCCATGATTTCTTTACATACATATTTAGACACCAAAATCTTTCTTCTCTTCCAGAAAAATCCTAATTCCTATTCACTATGAAAGCATTGCAATACCTTTCTCCTTCTCCTTACACATATAGCATAGGTTCACAAATGCCATGCCCATAGATTTGTTTCATACTTATCAAGTTCTCACATTCCCTGTCTTCCATATTTTAAAATATTTATTTAATTGAATTTATGAGCCAGAAATTGAGAAATATGTGGAGTTAAGGGAAGGAAAGAAAGAAAAAAAAAAAAATAGCCCATTCATTCAACTTTTCCCAGCTGCCATTCCTGAGTTGGGATATTTGGCTGAGGTCTCAGGTAATGCCTAGCAATAAAACTTCCATAGCATGCCAAATTTAGGTCCAGCATGAAAAGAAAACAAAATTCCTCCTACAAGATAAACTGTTCAATTTGGAAATGGGATTTTTCTTACGGTGCCACGTTAAACCTTCATAGTGGCAGTTTCCACAAGAGTGAGGATCAGCTCACCTCTCGGGGAGATTCTAAATGGAGCTGTGTAGAAGATTTTTTAAAGCATTCATTTCCCTGAATGGAGACCTGTTTCACTTGGGGGCTCTGTTTTCTCCTGTTTTTGGACTGAATCCACTTTGCCATACCCCTTTTAAAGGCAGAAACGTTGTGGAATGGAGGCAGGGAGGCCAATTCTAGGTGCAACCAATCTTGCACAATGAGTCCTATTTGCTGTTTGGAATCCATCTTTTTCCAAGTTGGCTCACACACAGTCCATCTCCTTTTGCAGGTTTCCCCTCTGGACTAGCCTGCAAACATCTGGGCGCACACCTTCTTGATATATATAAAGTCCAAGATGTGACAAGTGAAAATGTAGAACGAACCTTCTCAGACTGACATGAGTGTTGTATAGTTTCATATACAGTCTGTTTGTATCTATTGTTGTATCTGTACCTATGTACATAGGTATGTGTATATACACACACATAACCATTCTCTATTATCTACCTTTCCATCTATCTATCTAAGGAAACCCTTAGTCATAGTTTCACAGGGAACTGATCCATCTGTGCTGTAGAATTCTTCAAATGGCATGGATTACTTACATCTTATATATTTATGCACAAACTAATGTTCTCTGAAACCGCATCTTCCTTACTAGTTGGAATTCCAGGCTTATTCCAGGATTCCTTTGACCTATTATCTCAGAGAATGACCTATGACTGAGAATTAATCTGGCCAATTTCCTACAAGCAAAGAAGAGCCAGATGGTCTCTTTAAGACCCAACCATGAAGCTAGAGGGCTGAGTGGCAAGTAATGAGGAAATCTGCCACAAAATGATAGTGAACCTGAAACAGAAAAGCCAGAAGTCCCTCTCATGGCCTTTGTGCAAGAAGAAAGACAATGCCTCTCTGCTCTTCGCTTCACTGTTTGAGCCCCGAATGTGGCAGTGTTTATAACTGTAACATTTCCTTGCCTAGTCCAAGTTCACTAGACACACATGCCCATTTGGATCTGAAAGTTCTAGTTCAAGGGCACCTTGTGTCTGTTTCACCTACTTTCTTCTGGCAGTTTAGACTAGATGGTGCAGCATCTAGCTCCTAAGTCCAGACTCACCCTTCCCTGGGACCAGTTTCTTCTCAGGAGTCTCACTCTCTTCTCCTGTGATGTATCCTCAGCAGGGGACTTTCCAGTCCATTATACATGAGGTGGAGCAACAATCATGCCCCCTCCCCATTCCTTTGTGCACCCATGGCTGCATGGACACCAGGGGAAGGCAGATCATCCAAATCCACTTGCAAGGAGCACTTGGACAGCACAAGTGAAATTCACCTATCTCAGGCAGTAAGGAAGAAGGAGTTCGGGAGAGGGTCTCTGCCCACCGCATTTTTGCTACAGACCCTAAGATCAGCCAAAATACCTTGCTGCATGACATTTGATGTCATATAACCCTGGTGGCTCAGATGGTAAAGAATCTGGTGGCAATGTGGGAGACCTCGGTTCAATCCCTGGGTTGGGAAGATCCCCTAGAGCAGGGAATAGCTTCCCACTCCAGTATCCTTGCCTGAAGAATTCCATGGATAGAGGAGCCTAGCAGGCTACAGTCCATGGGGTCACAAAGAGTCAGACACGACTGAGTGACTTTCACTTTCACTTTCTTTCTTTTGGACGTTACCTTAGTTTGGGGTGCTATAACAAACTAGTATAAACTTTGCAGCTTAAAAAATAGACGTCTATTTCTCAGTTCTGGGAGGCTTGAGAAATCAGAGATCAAGGAGCCAGCAGATCCAATGTATGGTGGTGAAGGTGCTCTTCCTGGTTTGCAGATGGCCTTCTTTTCCTATATCCTCACATGATGGACAGCAGAGACAGAAGCAAGCTCTCTGTGTCTCTTCTGCCAAGGGTACTAATCCCATCATGAGTGCTTCACTCTCATGACCTAACCACCACCCAAAGGTGCCTTCTCCAAATACCATCATCACATTGCAGATTAAGGTTTCAACAAACAAAATTTGAGAGGGATACATTCTGTCCACAGCAACCATTTGTAAATAGCTCTACAGAAAGAAGCTGTGAAGAAGAGAGATATGCAAGAGTTTACACTTTGTTCATCTAATACAAAATTTGTTTTCTATAATATCATGAGGCTCTTTCAATCTGCTTTATTTATGTCCTGCCCAAACACCACAATATAAATTAGTTGAAATTATTTTCTGTTTGAAAAACAATATGTATCTCAGACTGCTAATTTATTGTCTTGTGGTTATTTTGATAATTCCCGTAATGCTAGCAAAATGACCACTATTATTCTCATCACAGTCAGTATTAGCAGTGGCGGTACTATCAACAGTAATAGCTAATATCTTTTTAATAGCATGACATTATCAGTCTCATAGGACAGTCCTGCAAGAGTGGATAATTGCGGGAGTAACATGAATAGCTTGAGATGGTAATGCATTTTTAAACGGACCATGGAGCCAAGAGGTGGCTTATTTAACTTCTCACAGCCAACAAATTGCTCTACTCATTTTTATTAAATCAGAGAGCTAAAAATCTCCCTGAAGTCAGCTATATCCAGGTCACTTAAGCAGAGAGAGACCTTTGCGAGAAAGCTCCAAGGAAAGGTTGAGACAAAACTTTATAGATGTTAGCAGCTGGGAGCAACTCGAGGAAGGAGGCATTTTGAAGCCTTGCTAACTGGATGAGATGGTTGATGGCATCACCGACTCAGTGGAGGTGAGTTTGAGTAAACTCCAGGGCAATAGACAGGGAGGCCTGGTGTGCTGCAGTCCATGGGGTTGCAAACCGTCATATACGACTGAGCGACTGAACTGAACTGAACTGATAGGAAAAGCTCAGCCTCTGTGCACCAGTGCTGAAATGACTGTCAAAGAGAGAGTTTTGGGTGAAGTGGAAAAGAATGGTTTAATTACTTTTCTAGGCAAAAGGGGACACAGTGGACTCCTGCCCTGTAAAACTGTGTGTCCTGAAGAGGGAGGATTTAATTAAGAGTTTTGTAGCAATGGTTCAAGGATTCAGTTCAGTTCAGTCACTTAGTCATCTCCAACTCTTTGTGACCCCATGGACTGCAGCACGCCAGGCATCCCTGTCCATCACCAACTCCCAGAGTTTACTCAAACTCATGTCCATTGAGTCGGTGATGCCATCCAACCATCTCATTCTCTATCATCCCCTTCTCCTCCTGCCTTCAATCTTTCCCATCATCAAGGTCTTTTCCAATGAGTCAGTTCTTCACATCAAAAGTATTAGTTTCAGTTTTAGCATCAGTCCTTCCAATGAATATTCAGGACTGATTTCCTTTAGGATGGACTGGTTGAATATCTTTGCAGTCCAAGGGACTCTCAAGAGTCTTCTCCAACACCACAGTTCAAAAACATCAACTCTTCGGTCCTCAGCTTTCTTTATAGTCCAACTCTTACATCCATACATGACTACTAGAAAAACCATAGCTTTGACTAGATAGACCTTAGTTGGCAAAGTAATGTCTTTGCCTTTTAATATGCTGTCTAGGTTCAAGGATGGGGTTGCTGAAAAGATTAGAGTGAGTGAAAGGCCTCTTCTAGTCTGGTCTCAGGTAATCTTGATGAGCTTCTCTGGTGTCCTTAATGTATCCACAGGTGGTCTTTCTCTTGTTTGAAAAAATGCTGACATCTTACAGAGCCTTAAGACATAGTTCTGTGAATCCCTTGAAATGGAACCAGGACTCTGACCCAAGGCAGCACTATGGTCTCCTGGCTGCCCCTCCCTTGTCTTTGCATTCTTTCCCTTCCCAGATGAGCAATGGGAAATCTGTTGAATCTGCCTTTTGGAACTCAGGGAAGGTCAAGGAGACTGGAAATCAGGAAACCAGGAACTGAAAAGCTTCTGTGCCCAGGAACTCCATAGGATTCTGCTTGGTTTCATAGCCTTGCAGAGGCCATTACTATATAGAAGGTCTTAAAGCTCCCCCCATCTACTTTAAAGCCAAAAAAGGCCCCCATACAGGAAAGACACTGGAATACAATTCTATGCAAATATCTCTGACAGCAGAGTACTGCAGCCCTCTCCTTTAAAGGTATAAGTCATTGCTACCTGGAGAAAGGTTGGAGGAGGATAATCCTCAGCAAATTCCCTCTGCCTCTCCCCTTGCAAAACAATTTGCTTTATTTTCTTTTAGAAAAATTAACCACGTGAACAGATTTATCCTCCTTGGAAATAATTTTTTAATAATCATTAGCACTCAAGTCCCCCTTGAGGGGGTCTCATATGTCTGTTTGCCCGCACATCCTCACCCCCAATCCTTCACAAATTTAAGGAGTGCTATCCCTGAGAACTCAATTTTATCCATTTTGCTGTATTTCTAGTGCATTTAGCACCTGGTAAAGACTAGGACTTTAAGCAGCTGTTCCATAAGCTTGCTTCTTTATCTGTCTTCACTTTTATACAGACATCAAATTGTATTAGAATTATAAATGGATGGGGGAGGGAGGAGGAGGGTGAAGATAACCTAGGTAATCAATTTGGTTCTCTCCTGCCCTTAGGCCGTGTTGACACAGCTTAGCTCTTGCCTACTCTTCCCAGACAAGCTTATCTTCTGCAGGCTGAACTCCATTAATCTTCCTGAAAGGCAAATGCGGTCAGGACAATGTTAACACTTAACTTCCCTAAGAGAAGAAAGATACTATGAGCTCCAGAAGACAGGATTCAGGGCTGCACTGGCCACTCAGATGGGCTTCAACAAGACAGATTTCACATGGAAAGAGGGTGGATGCAGGGAAGTGGGCTTTGTAAACTTGAACACCAGCATCAAACTAAGCCAAACAAAACCAAGTGGAAACCAGAAATAAATCAGGACCAAAAAATAGCTAATGAGGAGGACAACCAAATAAATACCTGGGCTAATTTTGAGGCTACTTAGCAAGAATTATCTTCAGGATTAAAAGTAGGCAAAGCAATTATTCATTGTTCTTTTAATTTTAGTAAGTGATTGGTGTTGTGCAAATAGTCTACACAATAATAGTAGATAACTTAAGAGAAAGAAGTATGGAACATATATGTTTGGACATCAAGACACCCAAAGCACTTCACTTGGACCTTATTGCATCCTCCACCTTCCTAAGCTCAGCACACTTCTCACACAGTCAGTGGGATGATCTGCCCAACCCTGTCCAGGCCCTGTTTCAAGTTCCTTCCTGACTCCATGTTGTCTCTGGGATAAAGGAGAATTAATTGATGCATGCTCTCTGTGTGTCTCTTTGTGCTGACCTGCTTCCCTCATTCCTTTTCTTCAGTAATAAATTATTTTATAGACTCTTCTCATCATATGTAATGATGAGAACTCCTAATGGTGCCCACCTGCCAGCAACACTTAAAGACAGAGGGTAATTTGTAATGTATTTGGAATTTGAAGCAAGATCTAGCTCTCTCTTGTGCCCCAGTATCACGGTGTCAATCTGATTCAAATTGACTTTGGAGTGCATATTCTCAGTCAGTCAGTTCATTCTCTCAATCATGTTTGACTCTTTGCAACCCCACGGACTGCAGTACACCAGGCTTCCCTGTCCCTTATCAACTCCTGGAGCTTGTTCAAACTCATGTCCTTTGAGTCGGTGATGCCATCTAACCATCTCATCCTCTGTCGTCCCCTTCTCCTCCTGCCTTCAATCTTTCCCAGCAACGGGGTCTTTTCCAACGAGTCAGTTCTTCGCATCAGGTGGCCAAAGTATTGGAGCTTCAGCTTCAGCATCAGTCCCTCCAATAAACTCTGGTTTGTCTGAGGAGGGCTTACAAATAGCTGAGAAAAGAACAGTGAAATGCAATATTCTCAGTAGGGCTTTGATAGAAGAGCTGTGGGGACAGTTAGATGCCATTACATTGACTTGGATTGGGTAATTTTTCTTGAGGCCTCCCTGTACCCCTCACAATCATCCAGAGTATCCAGCATGTATAGTCCCCCATCCTCATGCTCAATGCATTATGCCTCTTTGTCTGCACTTATGGTGTGGCTCCAGAAGGTTTTTCTCCATGAGCAATCCCACAAGGTGACTTTGAAGAGCCACCTCTATGAGATGGCTGTGTTGACAACTCACAGAGTTCCCCTGTGAGGACTGAGTCAGAGCCTGTAAAGGTTCCAGCTCAAGAAGGGGAACAAGTACAAAGCTCAGTCCAAACTCTGCAGCCATGGCCACTGTGATACTGGTTACAGCAGACAGATCTGCCCCATTGCTGGGCAATTACTCAGCCAGGCCAACCTCTGCCTTCTTGCCCTTGTAAGTACCTTATAACCACTATCTCCATAACCTATAGATAATTTGTGTGAAAGGCTTCCTTTTTCTATATATAGCCCAGATGTTGCTAGGTCCTCCAGCCAATGGGCTCCATGAAGTAGCATTCATATAAAGAAGCTGCCTCTTTTTCTAGCCAAGTGATTGCCTGGGCATTCAGAGAAAGAAACTCTTGTCACCTCTTAAAACCTTCTTTCCACCCCTTAGTACCTCTCATCTTAGAGTAAAGCAGTGATTTATCTAATTGATGAGGGCCTGATTGCCAGCAGACCACACTGACTGTACTATTAGGTAAGGTGACTTTGCTTTGAAAACAAGAAACCATTTCATGCTTCAGTACTTTCTTGGTCTATGGTGGACTTGCCTTACCCTGGCAGTATCTGCACATGAAGTAGCTAAGTGATAGTCTTTGCTGTCTTTTTTCTTGCTTCCTCACCAGTGCTTGGGGAGGAAAGTTGGAGAAGTATGTCCCATTGAAAGGCAATTAGTTCACTTCAAAAGGTGAGAAGAAGAATCCCAGTTTTGGCTTCCCATTTAATCTGCATCCCCAAGGCAGTTTTCCAGGAAGCCTTATCATCTGGATAACAGCATTGATGTTTTGATCCCATTTGACTCAAAATTTTGTATTTATATTTGATGAGTCAGAGCCCTGTAGGGAATAAGGACACCAGGTAACTTCAACCTAACTCTCACCAATGATATTAGTAGTATTGCATGGACTTCTTAAACCTATTAACCTCAGACACTTCTCAAAGCCTCCCCTAGTAGCTTCCCTGAAGCAAGTCTCACTTGCACTCAGGAACAAATCCTTTCCTGTTCCGTTCTCCTTGAGACAAAGTAATGCCCAGCACTTCCCCATATGCTGTTGCAGGTACCTTGGTAAGAATGCTGCTCCTTTGGTCCTGTCCTAGGCCACTGTGGTGCTCTCTCCTTCTACTTGCTATTGGGTCTTGCACAGAAATGGAAGGCTTGTTCCCATGTTTATTTTGCAGTGGATTTTGACATCTATCCAGTATCTTCAGTTTTGGCTGAGACCTTTTGTCTGTATCTGGGTCAGTCCTCATCTCATAGATCCTCAGGATTAGAATTCAATTCGTTCTAGAGTTTTACCTTTATTTTTCATTCCTCTTTCAATGTCATTTTTAAAAGCCCCATTCAAATAGAGCCCCAGTTGCACGATTAGTCCCAAGTCTCTACTTCAGTTCACCAGGTCTATCTTAGCTCCAGATTCAACAGATGTGGATTTGGTGACTATATTAAACAGGGTTAGGCAAACCAGAAACCATAATGCCCATAGCAATAAATTCTAACAGGAATAAAGAAGGATAGGGAGAGTTGTAGAAAAATAAAAATTGTAGAACTCTTCTTGATCATTCAAAGGGGAGATTCATCTAGTCATTCCCTCCTAGAGTTATTAGGATAAACAGAAAACTGTACCATTTGAACATCAGTAAAAACTCACTGGAATCCCAGAGATGTGGATATATCACAAACATATTCAAGGAAATTTACATTCATTTAACTCATGTATTTATTTTTATTATTATTATTATTTTACTTTACAATATTGTATTTGTTTTGCCATACATCAACATGCATCCACCACAGGTGTACACGTGTTCCCCATCCCGAACCCCCCTCCCACCTCCCTCCCCATACCATCCCTCTGGGTCATCCCAGTGCACCAGCCCCAAGCTTTCTGTATTCTGCATTGAACCTGGACTGGTGATTCGTTTCTTATATGATATTATACATGTTTTAATGCCATTCTCCCAAATCATCCCCCCGTTCCTCTCCCACAGAGTCTAAAAGACTGTTCTATACATCTGTGTCTCTTTTGCTGTCTTGCATACAACTGATGTATTTATATGCTGTCTCATGCTCAGAAAGAATGAAGTGGTTTACGGCACAATACTCAGTTAAAGAAAAACTAAATAGGAACAAAGAAAAATGGAGTGAGAAATAGAAAATCTAGACCATGGCGAGGAAGAAAACAGATATACAGACCATAAAAGCTAGCCTAAGTATGACAAAAGAGTTTAAGTTTTCTCCTGTTTCTTGGTATCACAAAGCATAAGTGACATAATTCTTATTAACTGAACAAAATAAAAAGCCCCAAAATGGCCATTCTTTCAGATAAGCAAACTTGAACCAAACGTAGAATTTAGAATCTCCTTTGTCAGCCAAGTTTTTATTAGATGTAGAACAGCAGACAGTTCAAGGTTGCTCTTGTTAATGAGAACTGAATAGCGGGTATTTGCAGAAGTGTTTTAGAGCATATCCATATGTTCCAAATTTTGATGGAAAGGTTGAGTACATCTTTTGCCCGCCATCTGCCATTTCCTCAATAAGCACTTTGGAACAGATTCCAACATACAAAGGGGCTCAGTTGATTTCTCAAAGCACTCCATTATGAAACTTTGCCAAGATTATTTAACACTAAAAAAATATTCCAACCAGTTTTCAACCTGTTAAAAAGTAATAATAATTGAGGCTTTAATAATGTTCCTATGGAGTGACTGATTTGGGATGTCCTGACTCCTAGGAAATCTATCAGGTCCTCTTTCTTAATTAAATAACTCATCCTTCAATTTGGAGAAAGTTGATAGAAGCTAACTGAAAAAAAACCATCACTGTGATAATTTTGGTTTTGAACTTGATTTTCTGTAGTAAGGGCTAGCTAGATCCAACTGTCAAGATCATCTTTGATTTTTGACAATGTAACCATACTTTCAGTATATAGAATCATAATTTGCCTTCTATTCTTTATTGTTTTAGCACATGCATCTTGTTCATATAAAGATGGTTTCATCTAGTACAATTATAGGCTAAAAATAAGAAGAAACAGAACAGAATCTAGCTTAGAGGCCTCAAAAGTATTCTATAATCTGTCAGATAGTTTTAACCAACACTTATATTACAGTTCTGTTAAGATACTGAGATGTAGATTCAATATGAAAAACACCATATAAAGGTTTAAATTATGTAGTTTGTCCCACTAATGGTGTTTGTTATAAGACAAATATATTAAAAAGTTCAAAAGAATTGTAAATAGTCATATTATTTTAGTGCAATTTTCCTGCAAGTTATTAGAAGTAAAAACCTCAATTTATCTTACAATTTACTTTAGCTATTGAACAGGTATTTAGTTTCAAAAGAAAAGTGAAGTGAAGAGAAAGCCAAACAGTACAACTCTTTGTGTCCAACTCTTTGTAATCCCATGGAATGTAGCCCACCAGGATCCTCTGTCCATGGAATTCTCCAGTCAAGAATACTGGAGTGGGTTGCCATTTCCTTCTCCAGGGGATCTTCCTGACCCAGGGATAGAATCTGTGTCTCCCTCATTGCAGGCAGATTCTTTCCCATCTGAGCCATCAGGGAAACCCAAAAGAAAACTGGCATTAGATATTGATTGAATGCCTACAAAAACAATGCATCTATAATTTTGAGAGAGTGGGAAATTAGTTAATAAAATAAGCAGATTCAGTTTTGAGTTTATTCATACATTATTGTACCCACATTTAGTTATAACAAAATAGACTGATAATGACTGGAGTCAACCAATGAGAACATGGCTCATAAAATTATGGTTTCACCTTTTGGGCAGAAAGTCACACAGTAGGTCATTGTTTCTACTGCCGCAGATAGACAAAGCCACACAAATTATGAGAAAAAGTCACGATTTTAAAGGATCAGAGAAATGTGGAAGCAGTGATGACTGTATCAACCTCAATGCACAGAAAGAAAGCCATTTCAAGGTCAGCTAATGAAATCAGTAAACTTCCGCCACCCCTCCACCACTGGAGACATTTGAAAAATTTAGTTGTGGCATGAGAATTGCCTATCCAAAACAGCAGGAATCTACAGAAGGAAAGAGAAACAAGCAGACTTTTGGCAGTCACATGGACTCAAAGTTACCTGTTGGAAAACTTAGAAAGTTTCAAAGGCATTGCCCCATGAAACATTTAGTGCATTGTGAGTCTATTAGGAAGCCTAGAGAACTGGGCAGAAAACTTTGTAAAGAAAAAAGCAAAATCTAGGAACTTCCTTGGTGGCCCAGTAGTTAAGAATCTGTCTTTCAGAGCAGGGAATGTAGGTTCTTTCCTGGTCACAGAATTAAGATCCCACATGCCATGGGGCAACTAAGCTCAAGCACCACAACTACTGAGCCCTTGTGCTCTAGAACCCACACGTCGCAACTGCAGAGAAGCCTGCACACCCCAGTGAAGGGCCTGAGTGCCACAACTAAAAGCTGGTGCAGCTGAATAAAGAAATGCTCTTAAACAAGAAAGAAAGAAAAAGTGAAATTTCACATGGGGTGAAGGACACAGACTCATGGGGGTAGAGGTCTTCCTCAAGATTTGTTTGCCAGAAACAAACCCAAGATAATTCAGATATTTGAGTTGGGATTTAAGGGCTTTAAAATAAGGACAATTAATATTTCCACGATAACTGAGGAAAAGATGCACAGAAGAGATGAAAGTTTGCATAAATTCCACACGTAGCTTGAATCTGGTTTTTTTTTTTTTAAAAGCAGCAAATAAGCATTCCCAAATTTAAAACTATAAATGTTAAAAATTAAGAATTCAACAATTATGCTTAATGACAGTTAAAATGTTTTTAATCCAAGAGTTTTGCTGAGGAAACAAAATGTAAAAACTGCAGAAGGAAGGTGGAATATGGTAAAAGATTTAACAAATGTATGATTGGTGTTGCAGGAATAAAGAGAGAAAATGGCCCCAAAGCAATATTAAAAGAAATAATGGCTTAGAATTTTCAAAAACTGATGAAGGACATATGGATATAAAAAACTCAGTGAAACTCAGGCAAGAAAAATACAAAACAAAGCATATTCAGGAACATGATAGTCTAACTACTAAAAGTCAAAAGCAGAGAAAACCTTAATAGTATCAAGAGAGAAAAAGACATGTACCTTCAGGAGAACAACAGTAAGAATGACAACTGACTTCTCAATAGAAAGGATGAAAGCCAGGAAATAATGTATTGATGAAACAGGAGACAGAGTTAAAGTACTGAAAGAATGTAAGTGGCAAACATAATTTTATACTCAGTGAAAATACTTTTTGGTTAAACTGAAACAAAAATATTTTTCAGAAATTAAAAAGCAGCAGAATTTGTTATTAGCAAGTGTGTACTGTAAAAAACATCAAAAAAGAAAAATCATCTTTGATGAAAACATGGAAATTCAGAAAAAATAAGGAACATTGGAAAAGATTAATATGTGGATGAATATAAATTAATATCGATTCTTCAAAAAAGTTTCAATATTTTATTGATTTAAAAATAGATGTGAAAATAAAATTAATGTCAAAATAATGCTTTGCAAAAGGAAGCAATAAAATTAAAAGATTCTAGCAATGATAAGGAAGTGGTAAAAATAATAGTTTGTTTTGACCAGAATAAATCAAGACTGCATTGTAATCTCTAGGATAATCACTAAAAAATAGTAAAAGAATATATTCACAAAACAAAAAATGGAATAATAAAACTAATGTTTATATTTTTTATTAAATATAAACTTTTATTGCTTTATATTATTATTCTAATATAAGATAAAGTGAAAGTAAAAGTCACTCAGCCATGTCCAACTCTTTGTGACCCCATGGACTATAGTTCATGGAATTCTCCAGGCTGGAGTACTGGAGTGGGTAGCCTTTCCCTTCTTTAGGGGATCAATATAAGGTAAGAAAGGATTTTAAAAAAGAAACAGTAAACAAGTAAGTCAAAGAACAAATAATTGAAAGGAAGACCTAAACTCAATTATATTAGTAATTACAATAAAAATAGGCTGTTGTCTCCAACTAAAGGAATAAAATTGTCAGGTTGGATAACCATATGGATTCTCAAGTTCTTTATTTTTCTTTTTAACCACAAGAACTGGAAGCAAACATGTTACTGGATTCCAACTTTGGAGGGTCTAGGTTCCATCACATTTGACGTAGCTGATCTAGGATAACAAATTTGGGAGGTGAAATATATCTACCAAACCCAGGAAAATGACAAGGATCTGAACCAGGTTTAATAAACGTTTAAAAGTTCTCAGAATGCCTGACTGTATCTGGTTGTTTACATTTCTTTGAAATTTAATCTAAGGTATTATTATTTTACACATAGAGGAATCAATCAGGAATTCTAAATGTTTAGGTTAATTGAGCTATTTTCTGTGAAATTAGACTACTACAAGCATATTCATCAAGGGAAGGTATGCTTATGCAAACTCAAAAAAATTGAAAAACTGCACTGAGAGAAGAATTTCCTGTCTCCCTTTGTGTGTAGGAAGACTCAAGAGTTCCCTTGAAGGAGACAACCATCACTCGCAGTGCTTTATCTACCACTTTTTTGACCAGTTTCCTGGGTCAGATCCAGCTCTGTCAAGGGATAAGAACTGGATTGTCCTCCAAAGGGAGCCAGAAGGAAGAAACTAAGTTGAAAAGGAGGCTGAACTAACACCTCTTACTGATTCGAAAGGGTATTACAATCCTAGTTTTCCAGGAAAGAGCTTCTCCTGCAGTGACAAAGAGGCCACACACATATTCCTCTAGCAGACTTGGAAGCTGTCCAGGCCATAGCCTGGTCCCACAGGAGCTACAGCCATGCTGCAGGGAGAGTAAGGACATGCCTTTCTGGCGCAGGTCAGTAACCTTTGCATCCAGGACTAAACCCCCTTGAGATATTCTTTTAACTATGAGTTTAGACAGAAGATGGGAGAAATGAGGCTACAAATATTGTTGGGCATTAAATTCAAAGGAAAGCTCAGTTGGTGTCTGAAAGAAAAGTGAACTTTGTTATGTCTCAGTTCAGTTCAGTTGCTCAGCCATGTCCAACTCTTTGTGACCCCATGGACTGCAGCACGCCAGGCATCCCTGTCCATCACCAATTCCCAGAGCTTGCTCAAAATCTTGTCCATTGAGTAGGTGATGCCATCCAATCATCTCAACCTCTGTCATCCCCTTCTCCTGCCTTCAATCTTTCCCAGCATCAGGGTCTTTTCCAATGAGTCAGTTCTTCCCATCAGGGGGCCAAAGTATTGGAGCTTCGGCATCAGTCCTTCCAACGAATATTCAGGACTGATTTCCTTTAGGATTGACTGATTGTATCTCCTTGCAGTTCAAGGGACTCTCAAGAGTCTTCTCTAACATCATAGTTCAAAACCATTAGTTCTTTAGCGCTCATAACATAATGAATGTTATGTCTCATTCATGCCTCAAAGTTGTCACTGCTGTTTAGCTGCTAAGTTGTGTCCGACTCTTTTGTGACTCCATGATGGAATTCCAGTGGAGCTATTTAAAATCCTAAAAGATGATGCTGTTGAAGTGCTGCACTCACTATGTCAGCAAATTTGGAAAACTGAGCAGTGACCAAAGGACTCGAAAATGTCAGTTTTTGTTTCAATCCCAAAGAAATGCAATGCCAAAAGATGTTCAAACTACTGCACAATTGTGCTCATTTCACATGCTAGCAACATAATGCTCAAAACCCTTCAAGCTAGCCTTCAATAGTACCTGAACTGAGAACTCAGATGTACAAGCTGGATTTAGAAAAGGCAGAGGAAATAGAGATCAAATTGTCAACAGCCATTGGATCATAGAAAAAGCAAAGGAATTCCAGAAAAATGTCTACTTCTGCTTTATTGACGACCTTTGACTATGTGGATCACAACAAACTGTGGAAAATTCTTCAAGAGATGGGAATACCAGACCACCTGACCTGCCTCCTGAGAAATCTATATGCAGGTCAAGAACCAACAGTTAGAACTGGGCATGGAGCAATAGACTGGTTCCAAATTGGGAAAGGAGTACATCAAAGCTGTATACTGTCACACTGCTTATTTAACTTATATGCAGAGTACATCAAGTGAAATGTTGGGCTGGATGACTCACAAGCTGAAATAAAGATTGCTGGGAGAAATAGCAACAGCTTCAGATATGCAGATGTAACACTCTATTGGCAGAAAGGGAAAGGGAAAGTGAAAGGGAAGAGGAAATAAAGAGTCTCTTGATGAAAATGAAAGAGGAGAGTGAAAAAGCTGGCTTAAAACTCAACATTCAAAAGTCTAAGATCATGGCTTCTGATTCCATCACTTCATGGCAAATATATAGGGAAAAAGTGAAAACTCTGACAGATATTCAGAGAAGGCAATGGCACCCCACTCCAGTACTCTTGCCCGGAGAATCCCATGAATGGAGGAGCCTGGTGGGCTGCAGTCCATGGCGTTGTGAAGAGTCAGACACGACTGAGCGATTTCACTTTCACTTTTCACTTTCATGCATTGGAGAAGGAAATGGCAACCCACTCCAGTATTCTTACCTGGAGAATCCCAGGGACAGGGGAGCCTGGTGGGTTGCCGTCTATGGGGTCGCACAGAGTTGGACATGACTGAAGTGACTTAGCAGCAGCAGCAGCATGACAAATATTACTTTCCTGGGCTCTAAGAAAGTGACTTCAGCCATGAGATTAAAAGATCCTTGCTGCTTGGAAGGAAAGCTATAACAAACCCAGACAGTATATTAAAGAGCAGAGATATTACTTTGCCGACAAAGGTCCATCTAGCCAAAGCTATTGTTTTTCTAGTAGTCATGTATGGATGTGAGAGCTGGACCATAAAAAAGGCTGAGCACTGAAGAGTTAATGCCTTTGAATTATGGTGTTGGAGAAGATTCTTGAGAGTCCCTTGGACTGAAAGGAGATCAAACCAGACAATCTTAAAGGAAATCAATCCTAACTATTCTTTGGAAGGACGGTTGCTGAAGCTGAAACTCCATCAACCACCTGATGAGAAGGGCTGATTCATTGGGAAAGGCCCTGATGCTGTGAAAGTTTGAGAGCAGGAGAAGAAGGGGCAACAGAGGATAAGATGGTTGAATGGCATCACTGACTCAATGGATATGAATTTGAACAAACCCAGGAAGATAGTGAAGGACAGGAATGCCTGGCATGCTATAGTTCATGGGGTCACAAACAGTCAGACATGACTTAGCAACTGAACAACAGCATGGAATGTAGCCTACCAGACTCCTCTGTCCTTGGGATTTCCCAGTCAAGACTGCTAGAGTGGGTTGCCATTTCCTTCTCTAAGGGATATTCCCAACCCAGGGATTGAACCCGCATCTCCTGCATTGACAGGCAGATTCTGTACGACTGAGCCATCAGGGAAACAAATTAGAAATGCGTAGAAAATCAGAATGGAGTCCAACCCTGCTAAGCGTGTTCAGTATCTTGATGAATATGGGTCAAAGGAATTAGAGCCATGAGAAGAGCATTTCCTTTCCCTGTGGCAGATCCTCAATGCTAGAACTCCAGGAAAAATCACAAAGGATCTGTTTTTCTGAGCTTGGCAGGTGTGGCCCCTTATATGGAAATGATTGTGTCAGTAAGACTGGATTATCTGGTTAATTGTCTGTGTGGATTATCTGAAATCTGAGCATTGCCTCACAAGTAAATTATTTTATTGTATGCTAATTTCTTGAAAATCAGTAATCCTTCTCACATAAAAACCATATGGTTTCACTTTGATTTGGTTATTCAGGGAACATACCAATATCTTGCAATGCCTCACAGATGTCAACTTGAACAATAGTTATCTACAGGACCAAGGGGAAAATACAGTTAGTTCGGCTTTCAAACTCTTCATATTAATTAACTTTGCATGTGTGGGATAATCATAGTTTTTTCAAACTTTACTGACTATTCATATGTGCCAAGTTCTTTTATCTATATTGTTTATTTTAAACCTCACTTTAAACTTTTTGGGTAGATTTTGCTATTCCTGTTTTACCAAGGAAGTAACTGAAGCTATGAAGGTTTATGCTATCTGTTTAAGACCACACAGAAATTAATAAGAATTTGAACCAGAGCTTCTGATTCCAAGCCCAATGTTCTTTCTACCACTCCTCTTGTTTGTCCACAATCTTTGTATTTTCATTTCTGATAACCACAAATAACACAAATAACAGTAGCAATAATCCAAAAAGTGGTACTTTTACATATCTTTGCAGTCTCTGCCAGATGATTTTATTCCATGAATGGGTTCTCTGGAAATTCTTGGAAAATGAAACCTGAAATTCCAAAATGGGTTTATCATCACTGTAATGAGTTTATGCTACGAAATAATAATAATGAAGATGAAATAGAATAGGGATGGGCCTTGAATTTAGACCTCTGCCTTGGAATTTTCTTAGTTCTTCTTAAATTTCAAGGATCAGTAATTTATTTTTGGAGCAAGGCCAGGAAGCAAGCAAATGTGTTTTGGCCTATGGGAGAGTGTGGGTGTTTATGATCATGTCATTTCATTCCTCTGTGTATGTGAGTATGAGCCTCTGCATAGTCACCAAGATCATCAGTTTAGCTCCATATGCCCAGGGGCTGATTGCAATGATGGTTAAGGCAGAAGGCCACTGGAAAAACAAACTGGAACTGCTGAAGGAAAGATGGCTCAAGGGTCAGCTTTTCCTGTAAAGTAGCAAGTGGATTTAGCATTCGTGAAAATTTCCAGTGCTGGTTGAAGTCCAGAGGGACCTAGGGTGTTCGTTCAGCTCTCTGCTGCTTCCTGGCTCTGGCTAGGATACACATTGCCCTCTGACTCTAGCCTGGCACAGCACTGCACCATGCTGAGGTCTGTGCCCTCTGTCCTCATCTGCTCCACTCAAAGATGCCCCTTCTGTGCTACTCCAACAGTGCCTGCCAACACTGATGCCAGGAAACATAAGCACCAGACAGCTTGGGTTCAAAGAGACTGGTAAACAGAGTCCAGAGAAAGAGCCCATGTTCTCAGGGGCAGAGAGGAGGGCAAGTGCGTGAGAGAGGATGCATGCAACATATGGGAGCCCTTCAAAGGTTCCACTCCCTCCTTCCCACCACCTCCCTAGGACCCACACCACCAACACAAACACACATTTCTATGTTTTCCCAACTCTGTCTAATCACACAGCTCAAAGAGTTCTCATAAACCACTTAATCCTGGTTGAAAACAGATTTGAAACTGGTTTAAAGCCTAGGTTTCAGTCTTGACCCTCCTATCCAATAGTTGTGTGGTTCTGGGAAAAAAAAAGTTAACCTCCCTGATCCATAGTTTTATTTTCTCATATATAAAATGAGTATAATGTGCATCAATCAGAGTTCAGTGAGAAAGAGAGAGTGACTGTAAGCACTATGGAAATAAAGAGGGGGAGATTATTGAGAATTAGAGCCTGCACAAATAGAGAAGGAGCCAAGGTATGAAGGAGGATGTTGGGTGATTAGAGATTAGGCTACTAAGTGATCTGCCTGAATCAGTGGTGAGCATGGACACATCAGAGCTTGCAGGAGAGTCTGAAAAACCAAATGCACACAGCAGCAGAAGTGGGAGCACTAGGGAAGGCTTGAGGAGGGGGCTATGAAGCCACTGTCTGGAGGGCCCCAGCTAAGTGCTTGGTGGTAGCCAAGACCACTGTTGTCCTCAGGGCCAAGAGTAGAGAAGACAAGATGGACAAATAGAGAACAAGCCAGGCTCCTCTGTGTCCATCCATAACTGTGTCTGGCAAATGACAAACTCTTAGGGGAATGGCTTTTGTTTAATTCTGTCTTCCTGAATCTTCTTCTTTTGGCTAACTCTAAACTGGTACCATATAGGAAACAGAATCATGGAAACTCAGTGTCCAGCCTTGGAAAAATTGAATAATATCTTGTAGTCTTTCCTCCTTCTCTGACTGCAAATTTGTTTTGGTTACTGGCTCTCTTACTCTCAGACCTTGAGCTTTCAGGGGAGCTCACTCTACCACTATCCCTATACCCCATCCCAACCCCCGGGACTGGCACAAGACTCAAGCCTAGCCAACAAAACATCATACACCTATGGCCATAGACTGGCTCAGGGATGGACTCAAGATCCAAGGATAGCTAGTAAAAGTCTGTTCTGAAAATTTGTCAGAGCCATTGGAGGAAACAATCCCTCTCTTCCACAGGACATAAGCCTCAAGTGACTAGTGGTCAACAAGCCACTAAGAGGGAGCTGTCTGAGAACAAAGCTAATCCAGGGAAATCTGGACCTAGACAAGGAAAGTAAGGCTAAGTCCTATTGACATCTTTTAAATCACATGTATATGGAAATCAAGAAGTGGCTGGATTCAAAGCCCCCAAAATTGATATGTAAATAGATTGACTAAGGTCCCATCATTTGCGATTGAAAGTGCCCAGATTAGTACAATAGAGTTAATTGGGGATCAAATAAACAGGAGCATGTCACATAGTAGTGTTCAATAAGTATCAGCTGTTAATATTGTTATAATTGCTATAATTACATAGATTTCTTCTGTTTCTTCCCTCTCTTCCCTCTCTCTTCTGTGTTTATGCAAATTTCTGTCTGAAGACATTAAGCCATACAAAACAACCTCGGAAAGTCCCTTTCTGTCTGTTAGGGTCAGCAGCCATGATCGACAGACAAAAAAACTAAGCTAAAGTTAGTGCTTTTACAAAGAAACAGGAAAAGAGCTCGGGTAGGAAACTTATCTCATCCTCCAATATTCTGCACCCTGTCATCCTTTCCATGACAACATCTTCCTGACCCTGAAGATGCTTCTTCATGACTCTCTCCTTTTCACTATCTCACTACTTGCTCCACAAGGAGTACAAGGGAGGAAGATGAGCTAACTCAAACCTCAAAAGGGATTAGATTTCTTTGAAAAGAACCCTATTAAGGCTCCACTACCCTTAGGGCACTCTGTGTAAGGATGAGAGAGGACTCAGGAGAAGCATTCACAGGTTGAAAGATTGGTAAAGATTGGCTTTTCCTTACAATTTCTATTGGAATTGGAATTAGCAACACTGGAAAGGAATGATTTAGTAACAACTGATCCCTGGCTTTTCAAAATATGAGAAATTAAGATGCAGGCAAGAGTAGCCACCTAGTTAACTCAGTCAGAGCATATTTATAAAGTCCATAGTGTGCTATGCTCCTTGGAAGGAAAGCTATGACAAACCTAGACACTATGTTAAAAAGCAGAGACATCACTTTGTCAGCAAAAGTCCATATAGTCAAAGTTATGGTTTTCCCAGTAGTCATATAGATATGAGAGCTGGACCATAAAAAAGGCAGAATGGCAAAGAACTAATGCTTTCAAATTGTGATGCTGACGAAGACTCTTGAGAGTCCCTTGGACTGCAAGGAGATCAAACCAGTCAATCATAAAGGAAACCAACCTGGAATATTCATTGGAAGGACTTCTGCTGAAGTTCCAAGTTCCAATACTTTGGCCATTTGATGTGAAGAGCCACTTCATTAGAAAAGACCCTGGGAAAGATTGAAAGCAAAAGGGGAAGGAGGTGGCAGAGGAAGAGATGGTTAGAGAGTATCACCAACTGAATGGACATAAATTTGAGCAAATCTCTGAGAGATATGAGCAAATTCTGGGAAATAGTGGAGTCCAGAGGGCGCTGGAGTGCTGCAATCCAACGAGTCACAAAGAGTCAGACATGACTTAGCAACTGAATGAAAAAATAACATAGTGTGCACAGAATATAGTAGCTCTTCTTGATCTCCATTGGATTTTAACAGGGAAATGGTTCAGGATACAATGTGGGCTTCAGAGTAATCATTTGCAAAGAATTTTAGATAGTGTGCAGTTTAACAGCATTAGATGGATAATGAAGTTCATCCAAATACCTTCTCCGGAAAATGGTAGCCACTCAAATACAGTGACTTCAAAGCACGGGGGTGCTGCCTTTCAGAATCTAGTCCAGTACAAGAATATCAATTTTTTCAAGGCAAATAATCACTTTTTATGAGTCCAGGCATGTGAAGAAGTCATAGTTATTAACACAAGGCAAATATAGGAAACATAGAGTGCTCACTTCTTTTGCTTTCTAGCTGAACATCAAGATTCTCTCATTCTGTTTTATCTCCACTCCTAGTTCCAACTATTTTAGACCTTCCTCTAAACGGATCTCATAAGTGACATTTGTTTTATGTTTACAGAAGATGTTGAAGCTAGGGCTGATGTAGGTTTAGTACTAATTTTAAGCTGTGTTCATCCGTGGATTACCTGGATACTGCACTTCCAAAAGTCTATTTCCACTAAGTCTCCTGACAATGATTGAACTTATAAAAATGAATGGGTTGGGAATAAGAAGTTGAGCCAAATAACCAAGTCCTGAAATTTCAGGGGAGAAAGGATGTTAAGTGCAGCATGGTTTTTAAGGGCAGAACTTGCAACTCTTAGCAGGAGCAAGAGTGGTGCCCAGCTACGGGACCAGCTGCAGAAGCAGTGAGAGTACCCAGTGGATCCTCTGTGGGAGTTGATCAGACTTGTTCAAGAGTACAGATGAAATTATCTGCCGGCAGCTATAGTTGCAGGGTGGTAGTAAAAGGCAGTGAACTTGGGGTCACTACAGTTGTACATTCTGAAGGATGACATCTAGAGAAACATTGCTGACATATATATTGGACAACATCTATATTGTTAACAGATCCTATCTATTTCAGCTCAAATTCTCTCGTGGCTATGGTGACCAGTTCCCTGAAGACTTTATCAAGTGTCAGTCATGAATCACCTGCTAGCACCTCACCTCTTTGCTTCCAGCCCTGAAGCTTAATTGATGCCACAGCTTGGGATGCCTGTGGCAGTCCCTCAGAATTTCTCCTGCACAGCCCTAAAGATCCAAAAGTTTACACTGAGAGGGTGGGGATAACTCTTGAAAATGAGAAGCGAAAACTGATAGCTGTTTTTTTGTCCTTGCAGGGGAACAGTTCTAAAATGCATTTTATAGGACTTCTGAGACAGCTGAAGTACTTAGTCACCCCTAGTGCTTACCAGGAGAAGGCAATGACACCCCACTCCAGTACTCTTGCCTGGAAAATCCCATGGATGGAGGAGCCTGGCAGGCTGCAGTCCATGGGGTCACGAAGAGTCGGACATGACTGAGTGACTTCACTTTCACTTTTCACTTTCATGCATTGGAGAAAGAAATGGCAACCCACTCCAGTGTTCTTGCCTGGAGAATCCCAGGAATGGGGGAGCCTGGTGGGCTGCCATCTATGGGGTCGCACAGAGTCGGACACGACTGAAGTGACTTAGCAGCAGCAGCAGCAGTGCTTACCAATCCAATGATGTATTTTGGATGCCCTGTCCCTCCTGCCAGATCACTTCTCCTGTCCCTCATGCCTGTACCTAAGGATCAGCTTTCTGAATAAACCACCACACTTCTGCCTTATCTCTGATTCTGCTTTTGGGAAAGCTCACAATAAGAATTTGACTTATGAAGTTAAGCACTGTTTTCATTGTACAAAACTCTTTAAAACTGGGTTTTGAAGAAATATTTCCATAGGTAAACACTTTTGGAGTTCTTCTCTGTTTCCTACCATTTCCTTTGAACTTTGTCTGACCTCCATCATCCAGAGTCCCATGATATCTAATACCCTCAGAGAAGTATTTTCATCATGTTTTAAATGGTTCACCAGATTGTATCATCAACTGGGAACCAAGGGAATGCATTTGCAGGCCAAGAAAAGAATATTAGCTAATATGTGTCATGGCATTTGATGCCTGGGATAGGGAAAAATATTTGCAAGTGACAAAAGAGAATTAACACATACAGCTCCTCCCTGGTAATTTAGATTTGGGACTAAAGTGTCTCTCTCCTTGTAGGTCCTCCTCCTTTCAGATAAAAAATCTGAAGACTAGGTCAGTTAAGTGAAGAGCTCAGTTTTTCAGCTCCCTAAACCTAGTGCTTATTTTTTGAGGAGATACAAAATGCCATAGAGTATGGATGAAGCCATAGGCTCATTCTTAGTATCTCTGTTGATACTAATGAGGTTGATAGAAACAAAAGTCAAGCAAAAGAGGATAGACTTATCAGTTCATACAATATGAGATTTAGAAATCTAAGCTGCTACTAAAGCAAGAATCTGTCAGATGTTTATTTCTAATTTAAAAAATCCCCACCTCATTCAGTGAAAGAAGTCAGGTTACAAGCTAGTAGAATGCTGTTACAGATGGACTGAGTTCATGAACTCAGATCCCTCTTGCCTTCACCCACTCCTCTTCCTCCAGTCTCTTCCTCCCTTGCTTTTTGGTGATCCACTCAGTACATACCTTGCTTTTGGTCCCTCTGCCTCACTCCTGGCTTTACTGCCTGTATCCTTTTCTTGACACATGGCCTCTTAGGGCTGCTATCCCAGTAACAGGTTCCACTCTGTCTCAGTTCCCAGACTTCACCCCTCCCTGGCTCCAACCTTGGGTGACCAGAGAGGACAAACTCTCCCTAGAATATCCCTAACAGTGGCCACTGAGCCTTCACCTGAGCTTTTGGGGCAGGGAAGCATGCTACCTCATGAGACAGCTGTGTGCTCTGTTAGAAATCTTTATTTAGAAGTTGTTTCTACCATTGTGTGAGAATCTGCATCACTGTAAGTTCTGAGCATCAATCCTGAGCATCAATCCTGAGCATCAAGCCTTAGAAAGCAATTCAGCCTGCTCCATCTGAAAGTTCTTGATAGTTGAAGGCATTTCTGAGATACATCCTCATTCTTCACCTCTCAAGACTAATGCTGGGACTTCCCTGGTGGTCCAGCCGTTAAGAATCCACCTTGCAGTGCAGGGGACACTGGTTCAATTCCTAGTCAGAGAACTAAGATACCACATGCCACAGGCCAACTAAGCCCACACGCTGCAACTAGAGAAACCTGTGAGCCACAACTACTGAACCCGCAGAGAAAGCCCACGCACTGCAACCACTGAACCTGTTCACCATAACTAGAGAAACACATGAACTGCAACTGGAGAAGCCCAAGTACCACAACGAAGACCCAGCACAGTCAAAACAGAAAAAAAGAGAGAGAGATTAATATAAATATCATATCCCTGAGTCCTTCAACATTCCACATATGATAAAGTTCTAAGCCCCACACTGTCCTAGTCACCTGCTCTGAATTCCATCTCCATCTGCCCTCCTATGCTACTGAATTCTACCCTCCAGATGACTAGTTTAGTCACTACCAGATTATTGCTTTTAGTTCACATTGAATTTGTGGTTTAAATAATCTCATAGATCTTTATTTCATGAACCAAATCAGAATTAAATCTCTTGCCCTAAATCATTTTTGGAACAATATGAGCAATAAGGAAAGAAATATACAAATGAATACAAATAAATATATATTTGGTGCTCAATATTTTTAGTCCCAGTTTGAACCAGACATATTTCTCGCTATACACTTTATTGAGAATACTGTATATGTTTGGATTATTAATATTATGATGTCATATTTCACAGGTCCCTGCAGTGTCACTGCCAGTCTCTTCATCACATAGATCCCTGAACATTTCATATTTCTGAAAATCTTAATTCTGAAAATAGAAAATCAGGATTGTTTTAGGCTCCTGACTCTAATTAAAATCCTGATTTTTATGGAAAAGAATGGGGACAATTCATTCAAAACAATTTTTTATGATAAAAGGGGAAAAGTTGTTAATTTATTCAGAGTTTTAATGATAAAACTACATTTGGTTTGAAAAATAATGGCTGTTTCCTTTTTCCTTTCCTTATTTTTGAATTTTAGTATGGCCAAGTCTAACACAAATGATGTGAAAGACTTCTATAAAAACTAATTTATCACACTCACCTTGGAAAATTGCCTTTTCTTACAAAATTGTGAAATGGATTGAACAGTAGCGTTAAGGAGCATCTACCAAGGAAAGGCACAGAATGAGGCTTGATGTTGATGGTTAAAGGAGTCTGTACTTAATCTCATGAAATGTGCATCTTATTAGAGGTGACACATATAAATGGTATAAGAAACTTCAGCAGCCCAGATTTGATCATGTCAAGCTATGTGAGAGCATTTGGAGAGGAAATGCAAATTCACAATGTTCCGATGAATGTTAGGAGAAAGGAAGGAGGTCACATAGGATAGATGACATCTAACTGAAATCTAAAAGACTAGCTAGAATTTAAATAGGAAACATTATGTGCATATGGGATCGCAATACACCTTCCCGTGGAGGAGGCCTTCTGAGAGCCCTGCACAGCGCTCTCTTTTCTGACCATCCCTTGTTAAGCAGCATGTCAATTTGACCTCATTCAGTTGAGAGGAAGACTGACAACAGAACCAGAATCAAGCCTAAGGAGAGAGGGTTGGGTAGACGCCCATCTCCCCAGTTTCTATAGTTGAGGTCCAAGTCATACAAGACTTCCATTTAATTCTTCATGCACGTGGACTGTGAATTAATGCCAAAATCCAGGAAATCAAGATTTCAGGCCCCAAACTGAAGTACAAAAGAGCATAGCCATAGGAGGAAAGAGTTCTAGACAAAGTAAATCAACCTGGACATATAGTAATTCCTCAGTTCTGTCCCGTCTTCCCATAAAGGTAAAGATGTGTGTTCTTTTTCTTAGGATAGCCCAGAAGGTCTTCTCCTTGAATGAAATTTAAACACATGTGGATGTAGTTGTAAATGATTTGCCTGGGAGCTTTTGTTTCCAGTTGAAAAGGAAAGAAGGATGTCTCTGTAAGCACCAGATGATAATGGAGAAGAAGAGATAATGCCTAGCACTCTATGTGGCCTCATGGACCATGGCTAGTCAGGTCAGAGGCAAGTCCAATGAAGCTGTTACCATAAGGGTCTCAGTAAACGCAGTTTTATGGAAATGTGTAATGGATAAGTGGGGAATGTGATAGTGTCCTACCTTGGCCAAGACCATAGCTCTTACTCTTGACTGACAATTTAGGGTAATGATTGCCTTGGAATAGACTTTGGCATGAACAGGTCATCCTTAGTGATGGAAACATATGGATTCCTTATTACTCAGCCATTAAAAAGAATGCATTTGAATCATGTTCTAATGAGGTGGATGAAACTAGAGCCTATGAAATAAGCCAGAAAGAAAAACAAGAATACTGTATACTAATGCATATATATGGAATTTAGAAAGATGGTAATGATAACCCTGTATGCGAGACAGCAAAAGAGACACAGATGTATAGAACAGTCTTCTGGACTCTGTGGGAGAGGGCGAGGGAGGGATAATAAGGGAGAATAGCATTGAAACATGTAAATTATCACATGTGAAATGAATCGCCAGTCCAGGTTCAATGCATGATACAGGGTGCTTGGGGCTGGTGCACTGGGATGACCCAGAGGGATGGGATGGGGAGGGAGGTGGGAGGGGGGTTTAGGATGGAGAACACATGTACACCCATGGCGGATTCATGTCAATGTATGGCAAAACCAATACAATATTGTAAAGTAAAATAAATAAATAAATAAAACTGGAAAAAAAAAATATGATTCCTCCAAGTGGCTTTGGAAAATGAAGACAATGATCAGGGGAGAAGAGCAGGAGAGAGAAAGTGACAGAAGTTAAGTAGTGACTTGCAGTTGACAGATTGGTGAACAAGAGTGAATTACAGTTCAGTTCAGTTCAGTCACTCAGTCATGTCTGACTCTTTTCGACCCCATGGACTGCAGCATGCCAGACTTCCCTGCCCATCACCTGGGGGGGTTAGAAGTTGTGTATGAACAGGCAGGAGGAAAAGCAGAAGGTCTGTATTATTACTGGTCATGTCATGCGTCCCTTTTACAGTCTTGAAAAAAATTAGAATTTTCAATATTTTCTTTGGGCCCCAGCCAATTCTCTCTTCAAAAAGACCAGATTTGAGCAACACCATGGGTATTAAACTAATATGATGATACCAAGGTTGACCATTGAGAGCCAACAAATCCCACTCACACTTATATTTCCAGCACACTAAAAGTCATGAATCTTGTGATGTACTTGATAAGCTCTGCATAGTTTGGACAGCAGGGGTGAAGCAATAAGAATTGGCTCTAAAATATCCTGTCAAGAGAATAGTGTCATCCTTGTAGGTGGCCAATTGAGTCCCTGTAATAAGATTTGCACTGATGTTGAGTTTCCACTGAGGTATCCAGCCATCCTGATGTTTAGAGACCTAGAGGGATAATGTTTCCTTCATGTGCAAAGCATATTGAGCTCTTTTTCCACATAAATTCATTTGGACCTTGATCAAAATTAAGCTCCAGAATCTGAATCACTTGAGCAGGCAATGGGGCCAATGGCAATACACTGGAAAGATGAGGTATATTTTCAGGGGTGAGAACTGAAGGTGGTGGAAATATCTGTTAGGTCCCTGAACAGTCCAGGCTGTAGAGGAGAAACATCTGGGAGGGAAGGGGGGACAGCCTCTTCCTCTTTAAGCAAAGTCAGAGCAGAGCTCCAGGAACTTGTATATGGACAGTCGACTGGAATATGAGTGCTGGAAAGTACTAAGAAACCTACAAAGGCAGCCATCTGCCAACCTAAAAGTAAAAGTCCTCTGTTTAGCACCCAGTAGGAAGGCATGGAAGAGAGCATGGCAGGCAACCCCTCTAGTATTCTTGCCTGAGAATCCCCCATAGATGGAGGAGCCTGGTGGGCTACTGTTGTGGGGTCACAAAGAGTCATACATGACCGAGTGACTAAGCACTGAGACAGCCAACTAGACTGATTTCAGTGATAAAGGACCATAAATGTACCACCTAACAAAGCGAGTCAGGATCCACAAGACATTCACAAGATTCCCTGTGTTAGTTTCTTCAGTCATGTCTGATTCTTTGCAACCCCATTAATTGTGGCCTGCCAGACTCCTCTGCCACGGGATTATCCTGGCAAGAATATTGGAGTGAATTGTCATTTCCTCCAGAAAGATACCAGGGTATCTTCCCATCCCAGGGATCAAACCCAGGTCTCCTGCATTGGCAGGGAGATTCTTATTCTAGAGTTGTTTGTTTGATTGATTTGATTTAAGGAGAAGCAAAAAAAAGAAGAAAGAAGAAGAAGTGTTGCTCAGGCTGTGCTAGTTTACAGATGGTTCTAAAAAAGTAAGAATACTTAGAAGTCCAAATCAAAACTATAAAGCAAGTTTCATTCCTGGGGTTGGGTCTGCCGGCAATTGAACTGTCTTGACTGTCTGTGTATTTTCCAGTAGTAAGACCTGTGATATTCCAGGCTAGAGTCAGTGTGCAATGGAGGAAGACAACAGAAAGAGAACAGAGAAGACAGGGAGATACAAAATCAGCGACAGCCTAGGGACCAGCCTTCATCCATCTTTGCATCTGTGGTGCCCAGTGTACCACCCAGCACATCCCAGGAATGTGCTGGGTGGTACACTAGTGTAACACCCTCCTAGTGTACTCACAGCAGAGGAACTGTGTGAGCTTTTCAACATCAGTGGGCTCTCAAGAATTTGAGGCAGTGTTAGTACAAAAAAAATGAAAAGAATTTTTGTGCTCTTTGTAGGTGGGGAGCTATTTTTCTTACTCATCTGTATCTGACAATGAAGAACAATAGAAACAAACTCATTTATTGAGTTTCTCTGCATGGAGTAGGTAGATTCCCAAGAAGGTATCTGACACATGTTTGCTAGCAGAATGAATAAATGAATGAACAAATCAAAGAATGAGTGAATTTTGTTCATCTTCTCCTACATAGTCTTACAGCTACTAGAGTGAAAAGAACACTAGATTTGCAATCAGAACCAGTGTTTCTCCTTTATTTATCCCTCCCACAATTATTAATTGAGCTCTGGCTGACTCTGCTTCTATTACCATGACATGGTAGGATGCTGGAGCTAGAGTGCAAACAAGACAAAGTTCTTTATTTGTGAGGAGGAAGGAAAACACAGCATCATCATTTTCATAAATCACTAACACTAGTCCAGAGAGCACAGAGCTATGTGGAATTGGATAGGTAGGTATTCTTTTGTAAAGAAAGGTTAGGAAAGAATTCCTAAAGATGTGACATTTGAACAGAAATCAGCATAATGAGAAGAAACAAAGTAAAGGTCTTGGATAAGAGTACTTTATGCAGAAAATACAGGAAGTGCAAAGTCCCCAAGATAGGAAGGAACCCAAGGTAGAAAAACAGAAGACTGTCTCACGTGCCTGGGGCATGCCAAGGAGGGGAGCAGAATAAGACATAAGGTTAAAGTGGTAGGTATGGGCTTCTGCACAGAGTCGGACACGACTGAAGTGACTTAGCAGCAGCAGCAGCAGCAGCAGGCATCAAAATAATAGCTAAGAGTGTCACAGGAGAAGGCAATGGCACCCTACTCCAGTACTCCTGCCTGGAAAATCCCATGGACGGAGGAGCCTGGTGGGCTACAGTCCATGGGGTTGCTAAGAGTCGGACATGACTGAGCAACTTCACTTTCACTTTTCACTTTCATGCATTGGAGAAGGAAATGGCAACCCACTCTAGTGTTCTTGCCTGGAGAATCCCAGGGATAGGGGAGCCTGGTGGGCTGCCATCTATGGGGTCACACAGAATCGGACGTGGCTGAAGCGACTTAGCAGCAGCAGCAGCAGCAACAGTATCACAAGTTTAGAATGTGTCCATCACTGTTTAGACCATCTTATTTGATCCTCACAATAATCCCAATAAAACAGGTAGGTGATAACTGAAATATTTAACAACAAGTACATTATAACATCAACCAATAAAATAATGCCAGCATTGACCACCATGCTGGCCACCTAGTTCAGACTACCATGGCTACTTTTAATAGATAAGGAAACTGAGCTCAGAGATGCGATAATTACCTCAAAATTATACAACTGGCCATTTTAACCCAAAATATATATTGAAATGGGTAAGTAACCTACCTTTGATAAATGCTGCTTATAAGATTCAAGGAATTCTTATATAATGGGAAAATAGGTAATCTGGAGATTACTATTCATGCTGTGGAAAAAAGACCACTGTGCCAGGATTGTAAAATCATAGAACTGTGCCTGGTACTGACACTAACCAGCGTTCAGACTTTGAGTAAACTACTTTACCTCTCTCATTCTCAGAAACCTCTGGCTAGGATAGTGAAAGTGTGAAAGTGTTAGTTGCCCAGTCGTGTCTGACTCTTTGCAACCCCATGGATTGGAGCCCACCAGGCTCTGTCCATGGAATTCTCCAGGCAAGAATACTGGAGTGGATAGCCATTCCCTTCACCAGGGGATCTTTCCCATCCAGGGATCAAACACAGGCCCTCTGCACTGGAGGCAGATTCTTTACCATCTGAACCACCAGGGAAGCCCCAGCATGGATGGTAAGCGCATATATCTCTAGAGCAGGGATTCTCAACTAGGGGTAATTTTATTTCACAAAAGATAATTGGAAATGTTTGGTTGTCATGACTGTTGGTGTAGGGGGTGTTACTGGCATCTAGTGGCATTCCTAGAGGTTAGGCATGCTGTTAAACATCCTACAATACAGAAGACAGCCCCACAGCAAGGAGGTATTACTACTAAGGTAAAGAAACCCTGTTCTAGAGCCCAGAGAGGTAACAGACACTTTGAGGCATGTCAGGTGTGGCATCAGAGAGTAATGGAGGCTGTAACAAATTGTAAAGTACATATACTAAAGACATTTAATATAAAAATATTTATAAACCTATGTAGACTAAAGAGAAGATACATGCAGGTCAATTTCAACCTGCTTTTGACCTAACTGCAGCCCTGGTCACAATGTTCTTTCACAGATAAAGATGAAGGAGTCTTTTAGTCATCCAGAAGTCTGTGTATGTGTGTGTGTGTGTGTGTGTGTGTGCACACACATACATGTGTGTATACTCACAAATAGACACACAGATACATATGCATATACATGCATTGGCAAAAAGATTTATTTTTATATTTATTTAATTTTGACTGTGCTGAGTCTTCGTTGCTATGTGGACTTCTCATTGCTGTGACTTCTTTTGTTGTGGAGCACGGGTTCTAGGGCATACGGGCTTTTGTAGTTGTGGCACATAGGCTCAGTAGCTGCAGCTGGCAGTTCTTGAGAGCACAGACTCAGTAGTTACGGCACAGGGGTTTAGTTGCTCTGAATGCGGGATCTTCTCCAACCAGGGATCAAACCAGTGTCTCCTGCATTGGCAGGCAGATTCTTTACCACTGAGCCACCAGTTCAGTTCAGTCAGTTCAGTTGCTCAGTCATGTCCGACTCTTTGCGACCCCAAGAATTGCAGCACACCAGGCCTCCCTGTCCATCACCAACTCCCGGAGTTCACTCAAACTCATGTCCATCGAGTCGGTGATGCCATCCAGCCATCTCATCCTCTGTCGTCCCCTTCTCCTCCTGCCCCCAATCCCTCTCAGCATCAGAGTCTTTTCCAATGAGTCAACTCTTCGCATGAGGTGGCCAAAGGACTGGAGTTTCAGCTTCAGCATCATTCCCTCCCGGGAAATCCCAGGGCTGATCTCCTTCAGAATGGACTGGATGGATCTCCTTGCAGTTCAAGGGACTCTCAAGAGTCTTCTCCAACACCACAGTTCAAAAGCATCAATTCTTCAGCGCTCAGCTTTCTTCACAGTCCAACTCTCACATCCATACATGACCACAGGAAAAACCATAGCCACCAGGGAAGACCCCAAAATATTTTTGAGTGTTTTCCAAAGGGAGACCCTTCATCCCTTTTAGAACAGAATCTCGGTTCTTTTGCTTCTTTAACTTGTCAATACTTTCTCCCTCCATCAATTTCAGCCCCCTTCCTCTTGTTCTGGCTTTAGCAAAGGTAAAGTCCAAATGCTCCACTCCACCCACAAGAGAAACTTCTGGTTTCAGTTTTGATCCCTTCTTGTTGCTTAAAGCCCCCAAGAAGGAGGCTCCTTAGCTTGCATTACTGCTGTAGCCTTCAGAGACAGATAGGCTGGAAAAGACAGGTTGGCCCCACGTTTACGATGTGCCCATGGAGTTATTTACGGTTTGTTTATCCACTCAATGTGGAGCAGTTGTGGCCTATGACTTTCAGCTCCAGGGTGCATTAATAGATCTGGGGAAGAATTGGTAGTGTCAAACTATACAGTTGCACTGGGCTTTTCAGCCTCCCCCTGAAAAGCAAACACAGCATTAATTCCCAGACACTCAGGCATAATAGGATTTCTAGAAAGATGCCAATTACTCCATTGGCCAACATGGTGGGAGAAAACTTACAACAGGTGAGAAGCAGATGGAATTAGAATGAAATTCTCTGCTCATTAGGCTCAGAGATGGGAACAGGCATGGCCAGAGTAAAGGTACAGATGTAGAATGCAAGACATCATCATGATTTCTGAGACGGACAAACTAAATGTGAATGAGGCATCAAGGTGAAGTCTCCCAGGTACACAATGTTGGAGGGATCTGAGCTGCACTAAGGAAGTGTATTTCTGCATTGATGTGAATGTATGAATGGATAAATGAATGAACAAGTGAATGAAAGAAATCTTTCCTCTGTGAACTTGGCACTTCAGTTTAACTACTTGTTTAATGCCTCTATTTCCTAACATCTTGTTTGATATTCTATAGGTACAGAGGCTAACCCATAGGCTCCCTATTGTCTGTAGTTTATCAGGGTAGGTCCAGGTGTTGTAGAACTGGTCAAAGCTATGGTTTTCCAGTAGTCATGTATGGATGTGACAGTTGGACCATAAAGAAGGCTGAGTGTCGAAGAATTGATGCTTTTGAACTATGGTGTCGGAGAAGACTCTTGAGAGTCCCTTGGACTGCAAGGAGATCGAACCAGTCAATCCTAGAGGAAATCAATCCTGAATATTCATTGGAAGGACTGATGCTAAAGCTGAAGCTCCAATACTTTGGCCACCTGATATGAAGAACTGACTCATTAGAAAAAACCCTGATGGTGGGAAAGATTGAAGGCAGGAGGAGAAGGGGACGACAGAGGATGAGATGTTTGGATGGTATCACCGACTTGATGGACATGAGTTTGAGCAAGCTCTGAGAGATGGTGAAGGACAGGGGAGCCTGGCGTGCTACAGTCCATGGGATCACAAAGAGTCGGACATGACTGAGTGATTGAACAACAGAACAACAGCTTTTGCAGTCTATATTGTTGTTATTTATTTAGTTGCTCAGTCATGTCTGACTCTTTTGTGACCCCATAGACTGTAGCCCGCCAGGATCCTCTGTCCATAGGATTTCCCAAGCAAGAATACTGGAGTGGGTTGCCATTTCCTTCTCCAGAGGATCTTCCTCACTCAGGGATTGAACCCACATCCCTGCACTGCATGCAGATTCTTTACTGCTGAGCCACTGGGGAAAACCTGTAGTCTATGAAGCCCTCTTAAATAAAATGAACCCAAAATTATAAATGCAAAATTTCCAGATACTCTTTCAGGGCCTTGGAAAAGGCAGGTGTTAGCAAAGGCTCCTGAAACTTAAGTTCATTGGCTTTTTGGTAAATCTGCTGCTGCTGCTGCTAAGTCGCTTCAGTCTTGTCCAACTCTGTGCGACCCCAGAGACAGCAGCCCACCAGGTTGCGCCATCCCTGGGATTCTCCAGGCAAGAACACTGGAGTGGGTTGTCATTTCCTTCTCCAATGCATGAAAGTGAAAAGTGAAAGTGAAGTCGCTCAGTCACATCTGACTCTTCACGACCCCACAGACTGCAGCCTACCAGGCTCCTCCGTCCATGGGATTTTCCAGGCAAGAGTACTGGAGTGGGGTGCCATTGCCTTCTCCATTGGTAAATCTACCCCTGCCATTTAGAATGTTTCTCCAGGTATTAGGGTCTTGAAACAACAGGCTGGATCCAGACCTGTTCTCCTCTCCTACCTACCAGCTCATGACATCACGTGGATAAGGCTTCATCCCTACTCACCTCCCAAGATGGAAGCCTTCCTCTGCCACAAGGAGCACCCACTCAGCATCCTGGTGGATGGGTCTGGAGAGGGGAGGACTTGTTTACTTCTTCCATTCATTCATCTGTCCACACACACAACATTGAATTGCACTCTCTCTGAGTTAAGCATGTGTTGTGTTGTAGGAATAGGAAGAGAAGAGAATACATAATGTATCCATTTTCTATTGCTGCATAACAAATTCCTACAAATCTAGCAGAACACACAATTCTAAAACAACACACAATTCTTGTATCACGGTTTTTGTGGGTCAGGAATTCAAGCACATCTTATCTGGGTCCTCTGCTCAGGCTGCCACCAGACAAGGTATAGGCAGGGCTACTTTCTCATCTGAATCTAAACTGGCGTAGAACCTACTTCAAGCCCCATCAGGTTGTTGGAAGGATTCGTTTTTTTGTATGAGTGAAGGTCTCAGCTCTTGATCCTCTGACCCTTGATCCTCTTGATCCTCACATTTCCCTATCACATGGCACTCTCCAGAAGCAGTTTACAACATGATTGTTTCCTTCCTCAAGGACAGAAGGGGAATTTCTCTGTATAGTTGTCTCAGACAGATTCTTAGATAATGAAACATAATCACAAAGGTGACATTCCATTACCTTCATCATTTAACATAACCTAATGATGGGAGAGCTATCTCATCACCTTTACTGTATTCTATGGGTTAGAAACAAGTCATGGGCCCTTTCCACACTCAGTGGAATTATTCACAAATTGTGGATCTCTGGGATCACCTTACAATGTGTCTTCCTCTCTCCACTTTGAAATCTCAGTGAAAGTGAAAGTTGCTCAGTTGTGTCTGACTCTTTGCAACCCAGGCCAGAATACTGAAATGAGTAGCCCTTCCCTTCTCCAGGGTATCTTCCCAAACCAGGGATTGAAGCCAGGTCTCCCACATTGCAGGCAGATTCTTTACCAGTTGAGCCACAAAGGAAGCCCAAGAGGCTTGAAATCTCAAGGGGCTCTCATTTCAATAATTTAGATTACCGGAGGCCACTCTCATTCTAAATATTTGGAAAATTCTTCTGATTAGTTATATTATAAATTAAATCTAATCTGTTAATAATTTAATAAAAGAAGAGCAATGCTCCCACATGGTATGAGTTAGGACTGTATGCAATTCCAACTGTCAAGAACATAGCTTATTGCATGTATATGTAGATATGCAGATACATCTACCTGTCAGATACAAGAAAAAGAATATCTTTAAGTGTTAATGCATAGTAATACCATGAACTCATTCATATACCTCCATTCCAATTTAAGAGATAGACCATTACCAACTTCATTCTATCTACCTGTGTACTTCTTCCTATCTCATCCAAGAGGCAATGACTCTTTCACATTCAGTTGTTATAATTTCCTTGATAATTTCCTTTTGATAATTTTATCATGGGTGAATTTAACAACAACAACAAAAAAACCCACAAAACAAACTAAAACAACAAAACCTGTGCATTTTTGCTAAATTCTGAACTTTACAGAAATGACAATATATTTCCACAACTGACTTTTTCCGCAGAGTGTTATGTTTTTTGAGATTGATCTTTGCTGCTTCATGTAGCTGTAGATCAATCATTTCCACTCAATCTATTTTGTTGTGCTGTGCAAAGATGGTGCAAATAAATATTCACTTTTATCCCTATACATTAAGTTCTCTCCAGTTTTTACAATCATGAATAGTGCTACTGTGAACAGTTTCATGTCTTCTAGTATACTTATGTGATAATTTTGTTAGAATATCACCTAAAATTAAAATTACTGGATCTTAGAGACTGCAAATATTCAACTTTACAAAGAATGACAATGATCTTACAAAGTAGTTGTATTAAGGTAGATTCAACTTAAATCTACTTTAATCTACTTAATCCTACCAACACTTTAATCTACTTAATCCCACCAACACTTGGTGTTTCAAGACTTCTTAATATCACCAACTGAGAAACTTTAAAGGGCATTTCATATTGACCTTAGTTTGCATTTTCTTGGATATTAATAAGACCAATAATTTTATATGCTTATTTGCCATTTTTAATTTCTTCTGTGACATGCTGGCTCAAATAATTTGCCTGTTTTCTTTTGTTTACATTTTTTCTTACTGATTTGTAGACGTTCTTCACATATTCCATGGATAAATGTGTGTGAATTCATATGTCAATAAAATATGTTCTCATAATATGTGACTTGTTTTTCACTTTCTTTATAATATCCTTTAATACATAGAAATTTTTTATTATAGTCAAATATATTGATCACTTTTTTGTGCTTAGGTTTTTTTGTATCCTATTTAAGAAATCTTTTCCTAGTTCAAAGAATGGAAAAAACAAAGATATTTTCCTTTATATTTTCAGTTTTTTAAGTGAAAAAAGATATGAATGAATGAAGAGACTAAATATCATGAGGCTATCATTATTTTCATCTTTAGTGATTTTTAAGTTCAGTATAGTTCCCATTTTTAAAAGTTTTAAATGATTATTTAGATACATTGCAAGTTTATTTTTAAATTTATATAGAAGAACACAGAACTATGATTAACTAAGACACTCCAAATTGAAATCACACAATAATTGAATTTACCCTACCATACATCTCTATGCTTATTTTTGTACCAATATAATAATAGGTATCTATACTCAAATATATATGATACATATGTATATAATATATTTACATTCTTATATATATAGACTATAAATAAAATCTATCCATTTATATAAGTATGTATCATATATACTTAAAATTATATATTCTTTAAGAATATATTTGTACCATTATACAAAGATATTTATGTAACATATAATTACATAGATCCATATATACATAAGTATATATGTCATGTACATGTATAAACCTATATTTAAATCTATGGAACATATATTGGATTTCATCAAATGGTTTTTTGGCATCTATTGAGATAATTATATGTATATTTCTTAGGCTCAGTTCATGTGGTCAATTACATTTATAGATTTCTGATGTGCAACCACTTGTTTTGCGGAATAAAGTTAATTCTAATGTATCATAATTTTACATACCATTCAATTTATTTTGTTGATGAATTGTTTAAACAATTCTGAGATTAACCTGTAACCTTTATTTTTCTTCCTGTCCTTGTCTGGTTTTGAAATCAAGAGTATATTGACCTCATCTTGGAAAGAAAGTTATGACCAACCTAGATAGCATATTCAAAAGCAGAGACATTACTTTGCCAACAAAGGTCCATCTAGTCAAGGATATGTTTTTTCCAGTAGTCATGTATGGATGCGAGAGTTGGACTGTGAAGAAAGCTGAGCGCCAAAGAATTGATGCTTTTGAACTGTGGTGTTGGAGAAGACTCTTGAGAGTCCCTTGGACTGCAAGGAGATCCAACCAGTCCATTCTGAAAGAGATCAGTCCTGGGATTTCTTTGGAAGGAATGATGCTAAAGCTGAAACTCCAATACTTTGGCCACCTCATGCGAAGAGTTGACTCATTGGAAAAGACTCTGATGCTGGGAGGGATTGGGGGCAGGAGGAGAAGGGGACGACAGAGGATGAGATAGCTGGATGGCATCATTGACTCAATGGACGTGAGTTTGAGTGAACTCTGGGAGTTGGTGATGGACAGGGAGGCCTGGTGTGCTGCAATTCATGGGGTCGCAAAGAGTCGGACACGACTGAGCAACTGAACTGAACTGATGTAGGAAATAACTAATGAAAACTTACTGTATAGCACAGAGAACTCTGCTCAATGGTCTGTCATGACAAAGAAGGGATATATATATGTTTAGCTGATTCACCCTGCTATACAATGGAAAATAATATGACACTGTAAAGCAACTAAACTCTAATAGTATTAAAAAAAAAAAAAAAAAAGAGGGGGTTATATTGACCTCATACTGAATTGAAGAAAACTAGGACTGACATTCAGTAAGTACACATCAGCATGCCTGTACCTTATGTTTATGACTGGCATTGAAATATGATTGTTTAGAGCATACTATACTCATTGTCAATGATTTTAATGTTTAGAGCATACTATACTCATTGTCAATGATTTTAAATTATGCCTTGCAAAACCAGCCTATAAGATAATTTGGGTTTGCTGTTTTTCTTCACAGGATTATTACTAACCACAGATTGAATTTTATTAATTTTTATAGAACCCCTGAAGCTTCCTATTCCTTCGGAGTCAATTTTGATATTTTTTTGAAAAATTTATTTCATTTAAGTTTACAAATGTATTGCCACAACATGCTTCATGCTATTATCTTATTTCATATACCTCTGTTATGTGTATACTTATGTTCACTTTTTTATTTCCAGCATTTTTACTTTCTTTCTCAGTCAGTCTTGGCATAGTTATTTCTCTGAAACCATTAATAAAAGAAGCTTTGTTTGTTGGTCTGTTTCATTTACTTATTTCATTTTTCATTTCATTAATTTCTATTCTTATCTTTATTATTTCCTTTCTTCTACTTCCTGTGATTTATTCTGTTTTCTTTTTTAATGTCTTCATTTAATTACTAGCTCATTAATTTTGAGCTACTGAAGTTACTAAAAGTAACTTTCCATCTTCTTGGTAATATAATTATGCTTGGCTATAATGTCCCTTTGTAGTTCACTTTTCACTAGATGTTAATGATTGTAAATGTAATTTCATTCTCATTTACTTGTAAGGATTTTCTAAATGTGAGCATTACTTCTTTTTGACCCATAATATTTTGAGCTTATAAAATTAACAAATATATAGATGTATTTGAATTTATCTTTTGGTAATGACTCCTATCTTAACTTCACTCTGATCAGAGAACATGCCCTATAAATATCTATATAATAGACATCTGCTGAGATTTCTTATATATCCTAGAATATCCTCAGTTTTTATAAATGTTTCAAATGTGCATCAAATGAATGTATATTGCTACTTTCAGGAAATGTCTTCTATGTTTTTAAGTCAAGCTTCTTGATTCAATATTCTATATTTTAATATAGTAACATCACCTTTACTAATATTATTTTACTTCTTGACCTATTAGTAGCTGAGAAATGTGTGTTTAAAATCACTTGTAAAGACAATAACATTGTACTTTTACCCTGTATATGTATCTTATTTTATTTATTTTAAGCATAGCTAATTAGGTGTTTGGGCTTCCCCAGTGGCTCTGTGGTACAGAATCTATCTGTAATACAGAACCCACAGGAAATGTGGGTTTGATCCCTGGGTTGGGAAGATCCCCTGGAGGAGGACATGGCAACCACTCCAGCATTCTTGCCTGGAGAATTCCATGGACAGACGAGCCTGGTGGGCTATAGTCCGTAGGATCACAGAGTCAGACACAACTGTAGTGACTTACCATGTACGCATGCATGCAACTAGGTATTTGCAAGTTTATAATTATTATTTAACAATTCTTATGGAATTAAATCTTCCATTATCATGCAGTAACTTTTATTTAAAAAGCCTTTTTATTTGCAGAATGTAAATATAATATGGTGTGATTTATATAAATTTTAAAAGCTCAAAGATATGTTTATGAATATTATGAAAGAGGTTACTTAAATGAGATTTTCTTCTATTGACCCAATCATGGCTATGTTCCTCAAGCTGAAAATATCCATCCATTCTGAAAAGGTTATATATATGACAAATCATCTGTAAGTCTGTGGCTAGGCTTGATTCCACTTTTTAATGGTAACTTTTGCAGATCTAATGTACAGCATGGTAAAACCAATTAACAAGACTACAATATGCTTGAAATTTGCTAAAAGGATAGCAACACAACAAATCTTCTCAACACATATACACACACACAAACTCACTTATATACACACAAAATGGTAACCATATAGAGGTAATGAATAGGTTATTTAGTTGAATTGTGATAATCTTATATGTGTATGTATATATATATATATATATATATCTTAAATATACGCAACTGCTATATGTTAAAGGTATTTCAATGAAGTTGTTTTAAAAAATACATACACATACAAAAAGAAAGATTGATAAATTCAATAACATTTTAAATGATTGTTTCTCAAAATATAATAATACTCTTACTCTTTTTTTTTTTTTTAGTTTTTAGATGTTTATCAAAGGATTTTAGTAGTTTTTCTGCCATGTCTTTTTCCATTCCTTCATTTGCACTCTTTCATTTTCAGGCATTTCATTTTCTTATATTTCAGAGAGTTTCTTTAAAGAGTATCATTAAATATTTTTTAAACTTCAATAAGTAGACTCTTTGTCTTTTAGAGGTTAGGTTATTCTAGTCAGATTATTGGAATTATTAGAATGTTTGTATTGTTTCTACCATCTTCATTTTACTACTTTCTTGTTCACTTTTTTATATTTTTACTTGTTTCCTTCACCCTCTTACCACATCTTCATTCTGTCTTCCTGTCTTTTAATACATTTTCTTACGCTCCTTGTCTCTTTCCATTGCATTCTGGATAATTTGTCCATACGTATCTTCCAGCTCTATAATAATCTCAGTTTATGCTTCATATGTTGTGTTCCCATACACTGAGCATTCAACTTTAATGATTTTACTTTTTAAATTTATGGGTTTTTTTTTTTTTTTGGTGCAATGTGGTTATTTTTTTAGATAAGAGAAGAAATCAAAATAAAGTACAATTTATTGAAGGCTGACTGAGACCACAAATAATCACAAAAATGAGGAATTAAATCAATATTTGTATTCATTAAAGGACTAACTCTATTTTTATAATACTTTTTCCTTGCAAATTTTGGCTGAAGACTTATTGATTGCATCTTCCTATGGTGACAATTTTGTAAATCATTTTCCCTAGAGAGAATTAAAAATGTTAGTTCTTCTACCAGAACAGATTGAATTTTTTGTTGGTAGTTTAGAAATGATAGTTTTATTTGTCATTTTATGTTCTATTTGTATCTTTTCCAAATCTTCCCAGTTATCTTTATCATCTCTTCTTGTTTGTTTATTCTGTTTGAGATGTCCAATAAAGAAAACTGGATTTTTGCATGAGGTATGGAGGATGTAATTTGGTTCTGAAATGGGACATATTCATACTATCTCCTTTTCTTTCAAGTACTTTAGATGCTTTCTGGATTTTCACCACTCCACGGTTTTGTATCCAAACATAATGTAAGGCATGACTCTCTGTGAACTATTATTAGCACTAATAATAATCCTTTGGCCTTCCCAGGTGGTGATAGTGGTAAAGAATCTGTCTCCCAGTGCAGCAAGTGCAAGAGACATGGGTTCGATCCCTGGGTAGGGAGGACCCCTGGGGAAGGAAATGCAACCCAATCCAGTATTCTTGCCTGGAAAATTCCATGGACAGAGGATCCTGGTGTACTATACAGACCACGGATCACAAAGAGTCAAATGTGACTGAGCACACACTGTGCTAATAATAATCTTTTAATAAAAATAAAGTGCTAGAGTTCATCCCATTCATCTTCCTCCTTGATATAGAGTCAGTCTTGTTAGCCAGCTACCAGATAAGCGGGGGCTTCCCCAGTGGCTCAGCAGTAAAGAATCCACCTAAAGTACAGGAGATGTAGGTTCAACCTTGGATCAGGAAGATCCCCTGGAGAAGGGCGTGGCAACCCACTCCAGCCTTCTTGCCTGGAGAATCCCATGGACAGAGGAACCTTGTGGGTTACAGTCCACAGGGTCACAAAAGTCAGACACGACTGAAGCAGCTGAGCACGCATGCACCAGACAAGTGGAATATTCTCTTGATGTCAATCATCTACAGAATTATTGTTTAATTTGGGCAAGCCTAAGCTCAAAGACAAATTGATGGGCCCCTGTTCTTCACCCCAACCAATTAGGCACAGTTCACATTACTGCCCTACACCATAGCTCAGATCTTATCCAGAAGCCCAAGCGAAGTGCCACGCAGCCCCACTCAGTGACAAGACCATTGTCTCAGGGGTTTAACTTAGAAGTGATTGTTGCCAGCTGAAAAAGTTTTGTTTTTTTCCCCAAATCATCACCATGTTGACTCTGTTACTAAACTGATATTCTAATCTGGACTTGTAGAAAATCATCATCAGAAGAGAATGCGAATGTGCTGCTAATGATGGGAATGGGAGAAGGAATTCTTTCCTCCACAGTCTACATTTCTCCTCGGCCCTTAAGAAAGCATTTTCTATATGTGATCTCATTTAATATTTACAACATCCCTATGAAATAGATACTGTTAGTACTTTACTTCTATCTTATGGGTGCAGCATTTAAAGCCTAAAAATGTTCAATTACTTGCCCAGGGTCACATAATTGGAAAGTTGCAGGGTTGGGGTAAAGACAGCTGCTTTCTTGTTTCATATTATCTATATTTACAACAGTTCTGCGAGACAGATCTTGGTCTCATTGTCCAGTGAGGAAACCAAAGCACAGAGAAACTGGGTAACTTGTGCAATATCACACAGCTAACTATATGACAGAGCAGAGAAGGACACCAGAGCAGCCTGAGTAGAGAAATGCTGCTCTTAACCACAGACTGTGCTCCTATGTCTTCATCTGCCAATAAAACTAGAAGATGTGGTACGAGTGTTGTTTGCATCTCACTTTATCTTTTGTTCTATATAACCATCCAGTACTAATAAATTTCTGTTGCTGCCCAGTCCTCTACCTGAGGCTTGTATTTATATTAATATATACTTTCAGAGAATAAAGTTAGTACAGAGTGAGAAGAAACGAATAGTGGTGTAGTCTGGAAATGAAATGAGATGGATAGAGATGTTTATTAGCATCAGAATTCAGGAGAACCTCCTTTTGATGTATAGCTGAGATTTGTTGTGCGTTCCTTTATGTGTCAAAGAGGGAAGTGTCCATTCTCTATTACTTAGAACAAGCTTTCTCAACTCTAGCACTACTGATATTTTGGACCAGGTAATTCTTTGCTGTCTAGGGACATCATCTGCATTTTAAGATATTGACCAGCATCTCTAGGCTCCACTGACTATATGCTAATAGCATCCTTCCCACTCCAGTTGTGGGAATCAAAAACATCTCCAGGAATTCCCTGGCAATCCAGTGGCTAACTCAGTGCTTTCACTTCCATGGCCTGGGTTCAATGCCTGGTCAGGGAACTAAGATCCCACAAGCCAGATTGTGTAGCCAAAAAAAAAAAAAAATTTTCCCAACCATTACCAAATGTCCCATGGGGAACAAAATCAAATCACCTCTAGTCAAGAATAACTAATTTAGAGAATCTCAGAGAACAAACCTAAAATAATTCCTCTGCCTCTAAAATTAGACACTGCTTGCACTGAGTTGGTTAGATTGAACAGGAGGCCCCAAGAAGGGATCTTGGCTGGACTGAGA
Organism: Bubalus kerabau; assembly: GCF_029407905.1. Classification (NCBI taxonomy): domain Eukaryota; kingdom Metazoa; phylum Chordata; class Mammalia; order Artiodactyla; family Bovidae; genus Bubalus; species Bubalus kerabau. The sequence continues at coordinate 159,489,233 of NC_073626.1, forward strand.
GATTACCCTGAGCCAGAGCTGAGTCACAGCCCAGTGTACCCATGCCCTTTTCTTAGTAAGGAGAAGGACATAAAGGAACTGAGGGGACCACCAGAGACCACAGGTGTATTCTGAAGATCCAACTTCAGAGAAGTTAGAGTGGGTTGGAACAAATATTTAATAATATAGGGAGGGCGGGAATGTGACACCTCTTATTTACTGAAATATCATATACTTATATCATTTAATCCTCATGGTAACCTGGTAAAGGATATACAGTTTATCGTTTCTGTTTTACAGGTTAGGAAAGGAATGTGAAAGGTGCTGAAAGACTAGCCTAAGGTTAGAAAGTGAGGGAGCTGGAACTGATGACAGAGCTGTCTGATTCAAATGCCTATATTCTTTTCAATGTACCCCAAGGCTATAAAGAGAACTCTCCAGAGATGACGTGGAACTTTTAACATTACACTATCCTTTCATTCATTCATTCATTTAACAAAATATGTGCACACCTACTCTGTGAAGATATTTTGTTATCCACCAAGGATGGATACCAAATAAACAAATAAAAAAATCTGATCCCAACATCACAGATCTTATAATAGTGGGAGAAATATATATTTAAAACATTTCACTGCACCATGCTAAATACACTGAAGAAGAAATGTGTGCAGATGTCACTGTAAAAACATAGAAGAAGGAACCCTAATGCAGCCTTGAGAGTGTGATGGGAAGGGTCTTGGGGTGGTCTTCATAAAAGAGAAGGCATGGGAGGTGGGTCCAGGGATGTTAGGAGTTGAGATTTGTCCAAGGAAACGGCAGAAATCTCATAATTTACCACTAAAAATCAACTTCTACAAATTGAAGTTTGGATCTAATGACAGAAAAGAGCAATAAAATTTTGAGTTAAAACGATGACAGTGTGTTGGGCTGAAGTGTCACTTCTATAGGGAAGTAGGAGGAGTGACTGCCATTTGTATTACCCAGGGTTCTTCCAAAAATAGAACCAATGAGGGAAAAGAGAGAGAGCTAGAGAGGGAAAATTTTAAGGAATTGCTCACATAATAATCAGTTCAGTTCAGTTCAGTTGCTCAGTCATGTCTGACTCTTTGCGACCCCATGAATCGCACCATGCCAGGCCGCCCTGTCCATCACCAACTCCCGGAGTTCACTCAGACTCATGTCCATCGAGTCGGTGATGCCATCCAGCCATCTCATCCTCTGTCCCTTTCTCTTCCTGCCCTCAATCTTTCCCAGCATCATGGTCTTTGCTAATAAGTCAGCTCTTCACATGAGGTGGCCAAAGTACTGGAGTTTCAGCTTCAGCATCATTCAGTCCTTCCAATGAACACCCAGGACTGATATCCTTTAGGATGGACTGGTTGGATCTCCTTGCAGTCCAAGAGACTCTCAAGAGTCTTCTCCAGCACCACAGTTCAAAAGCATCAATTCTTCAGTGTTCAGCTTTCTTCACCGTCCAACTCTCACATCCATACATGACCACAGGAAAAACCATAGCCTTGAGTAGATGGACCTTTATTGGCAAAGTAACGTCTCTGCTTTGGAATATGCTATCTAGGTTGGTCATAACTTTCCTTTCAAGGAGTAAGCGTCTTTTAATTTCATGGCTGCAATTGCCATCTGCAGTGATTTTGGAGCCCCAAAATATAAAGTCTGACACTGTTTCCACTGTTGCCCCATCTATTTCCCATGAAGTGATGGGACCAGATGCCATGATCTTCGTTTTCTGAATGTTGAGCTGTAAGCCAACTTTTTCACTCTCCTCTTTCACTTTCATCAAGAGGCTTTTTAGTTCCTCTTCACTTTCTGCCATAAGGGTGGTGTCATCTGCATATCTGAGGTTATTGATATTTCTCCCGGCAATCTTGATTCCAGTTTGTGCTTCTTCCAGCCCAACGTTTCTCATGATGTGCTCTGCATAGAAGTTAAATAAGCAGGGTGACAATATACAGCCTTGATGTACTCCTTTTCCTATTTGGAACCAGTCTGTTGTTCCATGTCCAGTTCTAACTGTTGCATCCTGACCTGCATATAGGTTTCTTAAGAGGCAGGTCAGGTGGTCTGGTATTCCCATCTCTTTCAGAATTTTCCACAGTTTATTGTGATCCACACAGTCAAGGGCTTTGGCATAGTCAATAAAGCAGAAATAGATGTTTTTCTGGAACTCTCTTGCTTTTTTCATGATCCAGTGGATGTTGGCAATTTGATCTCTGGTTCCTCTGCCTTTTCTAAAACCAGTTTGAACATCTGGAAGTTCACGGTTCATGTATTGCTGAAGCCTGGCTTGGAGGGTTTTGAGCAGTACTTTACTAGCATGTGAGATGAGTGCAATTGTGTGGTAGTTTGAGCATTCTTTGGCATTGCCTTTCTTTGGGATTGGAATGAAAACTGACCCTTTCTAGTCCTGTGGCCACTGCTGAGTTTTCCAAATTAGCTGGCATATTGAGTGCAGCACTTCCACAGCATCATCTTCCAGGATTTGAAATAGCTCAACTGAAATTCCATCACCTCCCTAATATTAGTGGTTGACAAATACAAAATCTGTAATGGGAGAGGAATTTCATCAGGCTGGAAATTCAAGTAAAATTTGATGTTGCCATCTTAAGTCTGAATTCCCCATAAGACTCAGCAGATAAGGAAACCCAAGAAGAGTTTCTACTTTACAGTCTTGAGGTAGAATTTGCTCTTCTTTGGGAAACCTCAATTTTTATTCTTAAAGGTTTTTCTTCAACTGATTGAATGAGACCCACCCACATTATGGAATGTAATCTGCTTTACTCAAAAGTCTATTGATATAAATGTTAGTCACATCTATCCACATCTAAACTGATGACCAAGCAACTAAGTAATGGCCTAGTCAAGCTCACAGATTGAGTTAACCAGCCTACCACTGAATTTAGTAGCATGCTTTAGTGTAGTCTTACAGTCATAAATCCTGGTAAGCCTTAGCCCTAAATCAGATCCCTAAAGGAGACAGAGGAATTCTTAAGGTTTTGGTGATTCAATAATCATTGTAGTTTCCTTTGTTGTGCAGAAGCTTTTAAGTTTAATTAGGTCCCATTTGTTCATTTTTGCTTTTATTTCCAATATTCTGGGAGGTGGGTCATAGAGGATCCTGCTGTGATTTATGTCAGAGAGTGTTTTGCCTATGTTCTCCTCTAGCAGTTTTATAGTTTCTGGTCTTATGTTTAGATCTTTAATCTATTTTGAGTTTGTTTTTGTGTATGATGTTAGAAAGTGTTCAAATTTCATTCTTTTACAAGTGGTTGACCAGTTTTCCCAGCACCACTTGTTAAAGAGATTGTCTTTAATCCATTGTATATTCTTGCCTCCTTTGTCAAAGATAAGGTGTCCATATGTGCGTGGATTTATCTCTGGGCTTTGTATTTTGTTCCATTGATCTATATTTCTGTCTTTGTGCCAGTACCATACTGTCTTGATGACTGTGGCTTTACAGTAGAGCCTGAAGTCAGGCAGGTTGATTCCTCCAATCCCACTCTTCTTTCTCAAGATTGCTTTGGCTATTCGAGGTTTTTTGTATTTCCATACAAATTGTGAAATTATTTGTTCTAGCTCTGTGAAAAATACCATTGGTAGCTTGATAGGGATTGCATTGAATCTATAGATTGCTTTAGGTAGTATACTCATTTTCACTATATTGATTCTTCTGATCCATGAACATGGTATATTTCTCCATCTTTTAGTGTCCTCTTTGATTTCTTTCACCAGTGTTTTATAGTTTTCTCTATATAGGTCTTTAGTTTCTTTAGGTAGATATATTCCTAAGTATTTTATTCTTTTAGTTGCAATGGTGAATGGAATTGTTTCCTTAATTTCTCTTTCTATTTTCTGATTATTAGTGTATAGGAATGCAAGGGATTTTTGTGTGTTGATTTTATATCCTGCAACTTTACTATATTCATTGATTAGCTCTAGTAATTTTCTGGTGGAGTCGTTAGGGTTTTCTATGTAGAGAAACTATAAGCAAGGTGAAAAGACAGCCTTCACAATGGGAGAAAATAATAGAAAACAAAGCAACAGACAAACAACTAATCTCAAAAATATACAAGCAACTCTCTGCAGCTCAATTCCAGAAAAATAAACGGCCCAATCAAAAAATGGGCCAAAGAACTAAATAGACATTTCTCCAAAGAAGACATACAGATGGCTAACAAACACATGAAAAGATGCTCAACATCACTCATTATCAGAGAAATGCAAATCAAAACCACCATGAGGTACCATTTCACGCCAATCAGAACTGCTGCGATCCAAAAGTCTACAAGCAATAAATGCTGGAGAGGGTGTGGAGAAAAGGGCACCCCCTTACACTGTTGGTGGGAATGCAAACTAGTACAGCCACTATGGAGAACAATGTGGAGATTCCTTAAAAAACTGGAAATAGAACTGCCTTATGACCCAGCAATCCCACTGCTGGGCATACACACCGAGGAAACCAGAAAGGAAAGAGATACGTGTACCCCAATGTTCAACGCAGCGCTGTTTATAATAGCCAGGACATGGAAGCAACCTAGATGTCCATCAGCAGAAGAATGGATGAGAAAGCAGTGGTACATATACACAATGGAGTATTACTCAGCCACTAAAAAGAATACATTTGAATCAGTTCTAATGAGGTGGATGAAACTGGAGCCGATTATACAGAGTGAAGTAAGCCAGAAAGAAAAACACCAATACAGTATGCTAACGCATATATATGGAATTTAGAAAGATGGTAACGATAACCCTGTATGCGAAACAGCAAAAGAGACATAGATGTATAAAACAGTCTTTTGGACTCTGTGGGAGAGGGTGAGGGTGGGATGATTTGGGAGAATGGCATTGAAACATGTATAATATCATATATGAAATGAATCGCCAGTCCAAGTTCGATGCATGATACTGGTTGCTTGGGGCTGGTGCACTAAGACGACCCAGAGGGATGGTACGGGGAGGGAGGAGGGAGGGAGGTTCAGGATGGGGAACACATGTATACCTGTGGCGGATTCATGTTGATGTATGGCAAAACCAATACAACACTCTAAAGTAATTAACCTCCAATTAAAATAAATAAATTTATATTTTAAAAAATAATCATTGTAAATATACAAAAGAGCTTACTTTTTAATGAACCTTATGTGAATTTTTTCATAAAATGACAAATTATGTAGTGATACTTTAGTTTGAGGAAATAGTCATGTGTTTCTAAAGTCAAATACTAAAAAATCTTGACTTGAGTCTTGTGTATGCATGAACTTGTGTTGATTCATTCTTATTTCTTAACTGACAAAAATATAAAGTTATTTCATTCAGATCTAAGACACTAGTATATAGCGTGTATGTGTATTTACATGCACCTAATGTCCATGATCAGAATTTGTTGATTACATCAGGACTATCAGTTCTACTTTTGAACAGTGAAACTGTCCAAGAAAAAAGCCTGAATTAAGAAGTCTGTAAGATTATCACCCTGGAGTTCACTGTCACCTTTTGATCTTTTCATTAAAAATAGCATTTATAAAGAACATATCAGATTCTTAGCCAGAAGTCTTTAATTTAGTAGCCAGTTAATTTATTGCAGAATCCACATACTTTGAAAGGCAACGCATACAAAGAACTCTCTGACGAATCTAAAATGAATCAGTCAGTAGGAAAATATTTCCCCCCCAATGTTCACAGAAAAGAGTGTCAGAAGTCTATGAGAAATGGCCAGCATATCCAAACTAAGCTTGATTACAAAAGCAAGAATTTCACTCTGGTTCTGTAAAACGATGGGGGTGAGGGGCTGGAAAGAACATGATAAATTATTCAGGTTTAAGAGACAGTGATAAAAATGTAAATGTAACCCTGTCACTGAATCTTTGCACCAGCTGAATAAATTCAGACTAGAAGCTGAATCAGCATCTTGCCTCTGATGAAAACCAATTGAAAGCACAAAGACGGAAAGAAAAAAACCTCAGAAGCTCTTTGGAAATGACAGATAAATTGATTAAGCATAACTGCAACCCTAAGATGAAACAGTTTTACTGATATTTACGGCAGACCAGAGAGCCCTTCCAGCTCACTTCAAATGGAAACACTTGTAATCAAAGAATCAGGTCTTGCTTAAGCCCCAAAGTGATTATTACTTCATTAATTATGGTCATGTCTGCTCTTTCATTGTGAGCACATCTAATCTTTTCCCAAGAGCAGTACATTAGCCTCATTTCATCTTTAATCAGTAGATCTCTTCCCAAGGATGTTCTCTGCAGTGTGCATCCAACAAATCTATATACCAAGCTGACTGCCAACATCAGTCCCGTGCTTGGCCTAACATTATAGTTTAGGATGTAAAATATAGGAAAACCTCCCCACTTGGCAATGGAATAAAAACAAATTTTTTCATATCTATTTTCAAACAGATCAAGAGATAGGGTATAAATGCAAATGAATGTATTTTTCTTGTACAGCTCAGTGATTAAAAGCATGGGTTTAGAATCCAGGCTGTCTGGGTTCAAAGACAGGCCCGCCACTCAGAAAAGCCAGCTGCTCAACTTCTCTCAGCCTTTCTTATCTCTAACACAGGGATAATTACAGGGTTTGTTGTGAGGATTAAATGAGTTAAAACATGTAAAGGGCTTAGGACGTGTCTGGTGCATAGTAAGTACTCAATAAATGTTAGTTCTTATTAATATTGTGCTTACATTAAACATATGCCACCCACTTAGGGGTTAGACAAATGGTTTGTGTGCTTAATAGAAAAATCACCAGCCAGTCCACTGAGCTGCTCATATACGTCTGTTTAACTCTGTACAATCCTGTCTGCCCATTTTTATGCATGGATAAAATTACATGGATAATGACTGATGTCCATATTTACTCCCAATTTGGCTATAAGCCCTTAAGAGATATTTTAATGTCATGGTGTAGTGAAAATTATAAAATTCTGTTGATATACCCCCTGCACATAAATGTGGAAATTCTCTGTACTTTTTGCTCAATTTTGCTGTGAACCTAAAAGTACTCTAAAAAAATAAAAGTCTATCTAAAAATTTTAAATTCTATCAATATCAGATAATAAAACTGATTAATGAGCCACTCACAAATATCCACTGGGAAGTAGCCATGTGCCCAGAACCACACCAACCATGATAAGACAAAAAAAAGAACCAGAAAACAATCTAAAGCCTACTAGACATTGACAATTGTTTAGGGAGAAAAAGGTTTATCTGGAACTACTAAAAGATTAAGCTATTATGTGAATTATGTAATTACAGACAATTAGACAATAAGCTAACATATCATAATATGCTATTTGTGGGTTGAGAACTTTCTGCAAAGGAAAATGAAGGGTGATGAATCTGGACTTGGGACCCATGTGTTGGGAGGGGTGGATGTGCATAAACATTCTAACTCTATCCTCCCACCATCAAGTAAAATTTCCTGGGCTCTACATTCTTGCTCATTCTTCTTTTTCAAGGAACTGTTAACGAGATTGAAAGGGGGAAAAATCTCTTTCCATGGCAAAATGGTGTTCTGCAGGAATGTTGACAGCTTCTCATCCACTTCATCTTTGCATGTGGCTCAGGGTAGTGTCCTCCACGATTAGCAAGGATAAGGGCTTCCTTCATGGCTCAGATGATAAAGAAACTGCCTGCAATGCAGGAAACCCAGGTTCAATCCCTGGGTCGGGAAGATCCACTGGAGAAGGAAATGACTATCCACTCCAGGATTCTTGCCTGGAGAATTCCATGGACACAGAGGGAGCCTGGCAGGCTACAGTCCATGGGGTCACAAAGAGACAGACACAACTGAGTGACTAACACTCTTGCCATAAGCAGCAGGCTGCATTGTCACCAAGCCTGCAACCACCCTGATTGCATTCTGTAGTCCATCGTGTACTAACTCCCATTCCTCTCCTCCATGACTCATGTTTCTCCCCGGCTGTCTTCAAAGCCAGCAGAGGAAGGTAAATGTTACCCTTAAACTATATTACATGGCATCAGTGGGGAGTGGATATGACCCATTTGCACACCATCATTTCCTGTAACCAGGATTTGGTTCCTGGCCCTGCCCTCCACAGTCACACCAGAGGGCACAGAACAGGCCTGGCTTGTAACCTGTGTACCTATATATCTGGAGGAAGGATCCCATTTAGGCCTGAGCATGCTAGCTTTTTTTTTGTTAAACCAATTTATTGATAAGTCAGTAACATAAGTAGTTCAGGGAAATTCATAGAAAGTCTTCCTCCTTGCCACTGCTCAGTAGCACTGTCTACTCCCCTTCTATCAAAAAGCTGGTCTTCTTTGTCCAAACATTTCTGCTCCAGAAAGACAATCTGCCTGGGCTAATTCGTCAACTGTGGTTTTTAGTCACTGTGAGAGATGGGCTGGACTTACTTCCTTTGTGTGAAATTCCTTGCTGAGTGACCTCACCTTTGAATGAACTAGGTCATAAATTGTACCAAAGTTGCTTTGTTTTGTTTTCCTGATATTGCACATCCATTCTGAGCTCAAGCCACTGTGCTAGGTGCTGGGTAAGGATTTAAAAAAATAAGTTGTGTATAATTCTTGCCCTCATGTTGACGAGAATTTAGTGTTACTATAGGATTAGTAGGAAGTGCAGACAAGTATATCATTATTTTAATATAAGGCAGAAATCCCGGTAGATAACTCAGGAGTTTTGAAATCCGCAGGCAAAGAGAACAGCGTAAGCAAAAGCACAGATGCAGAAGAGGTCAGAGGTATTTACAGGCCAATGAGAAGAAGTGGATGGAGGTCATGGTCACTAAAAAGATGGTCACTTCACAGATGTAAAGAACAGATCTTTGGACTCTGTGGGAGAAGGCGAGGGTGGGATGATTTGAGAGAACAGAATTGAAATATGTATATTATCATATGTGAAATAGATCACCAGTCCAGGTTTGATGCATGAGACAGGGTGCTCAGAGCTGGTGCACTGGGATGACGCTAAGGGATGGGATGGGGAAGGAGGTGAGAGGGAGGGTCAGGATGGGAAACACATGTGCATCCATGGCCGATTCATGTGAATGTATGGCAAAAACCACCACAGTATTGTAAAGTAATTCATCTCCAATTAAAATAAATTAGAAAAAAAAAAAAAAGATGGTCACTTCACTCTTAGGTGAAGCAGAGAATTTCAGAGAACAACTGCCAACTGTCCCTCTCTTAGGGCTTTAAATCTTGCCCTCTTGAATACCATACTCAATTTGGGGCCCACTTCACATTAGTTTCTTGAAATTCAAAATGCATAATAAAGCCCTGAAAAATTGTCCCAGATACTAAGCCCTTGTGGTTTCTTAAAATCAGAGAATCGTTACTTAGAAAGGAGAGATGCATGCGCTATTCACTCTGCCCATCAGTCTCTGAAAAGTAACATAATAAAATTACTGGGCAGATGAGAGTCAGACAAAACAGCCAATATATTTTTTTCTATTTCACTAATGTTAAAAACTGGAAAACTATATCATTACTGAAACTATCAATCATTAGAATGGGCTCCTTTGGGAACCATGGAGCACTGAATAGTATAAACAGAGGCCAAATAATTTTGTCAGGAATTCTTTGAAAGGGACCCTCTGCTAAGTGGGAGATTGGCTCCACTTGTGTTTCTAAATCCAAATCCTGCTGTGGTCCAGAAAAGCTATTAATAGTCCATAACATGGATGACAGGAATGCAGAGAAGGAGACAGGAAGGGAAAGAAAGAGAAGAGGATCAGAGTGAGGAAGCCAGGGAGGATGCAAGAAGGAAGAAGGGATTGCTCTTGCAACACACGAGCCAGTATTTAGAAACTACTAAATGAGAGTAACTCTAAATTCTAGTACTATGACTATATCAAGTGATCTCTTCAATTTTGTGACAAAAGTATGTAAATTGCCACTTTGGTCATGAATTGGAGGAGAGAACAGATCATACTACCTGGTGAGAAGGAGAGGGTTAAGAGTCAGGTTTAGGATGCACGCATATCACCAGGGACCTCCAACTACTGAGAAGAGGTAGTCCTCACAAGGGCCCTGGGTTGTGACAGCTGGTGTCTTGGCCCAGCACTCTGCATCATAGTGAGGACTTGGGACCATGTTGAGTGCAGAAAGATCTGGAAAGATTCTAGCTCTTCACCACCAAGCTGGGTGACATTTCACTTTGTAACAAAAACCAAACCAGTCAGATTAAAACTACCAGCCTGTTGAATGAGATAATTTATGTGACAGTGCCTTGAAGTAAATAAAAATCACTGTGCCTTAGTAAGGTATCATTATGCAAATCAAGGTATAATATGAGGTTCCTGATACCAGTGGTTTGCTACCCTCCAGGATCTCTGTCATCTTTAAACATACGCTCCCTTGCATGTGGATTTATCAGGGTAGATGTACACTGAGAATGAAAGATTTCTCAGACCCTCTAATATTGAGGCAAGTGCTGCGTGGTCAGCAGAAACTAGAAGCAGATCAGAGGGTAAAAACAAGAGATTTTGAATTATGCTTTAGAGAATTTGGAGCTGTTCTGGGCCTTTCACTGAAATGGAAGAGGTAGCTATGTTGTAAACTCTGCAATTGATAATTTCATGTCTTTCTCTGCAAGTTTAACATAGTACATAGCACAGAGAAGGTGATCAGGAAATATTAAATCTACATCTACATTCTATGCATCATTCAATATGAATGAGGTTGTGCTATGATAACAGTCCTGCCCCCAACCATACACACACATATCAGTAGCCTAAAACAACAAAGATTATTTCTCAATCATGCTACACCTCCCTTGTTGTTTAGCCATAGGTTCTGTCCCATATCATCCTCTCCGCAGGATTCCGTCCCGTGAACCAACCACCATCTGGGACATTGCTGGTCACTATGGCAGAGGGAAAGAGAACTCTGAATGGTTTCACATCAGCTCTCAAATGCTTTAACATGAAAATGACATATCACTTGTATTCACAACTCACTGAACACCTCTAGTCACATGGTACCCTGAGTAGGATGGAGGGTTAGAGCAGTGATTCTCAACCATGGGTGATTTTGCAACTCTTTGGCAATCTCTAGAGACATTTTCAATTGTCATAACTTGCAAGATGTGGAGGAGAGGTGGGAGGGTAATACTGGCATCTAGTGGGTAAAGGACAGGAATGCTACTGACATCTTACAATGAACAAGACTGTCTTCCTCAACAAAAATGAACCTGGTCCAAGTGTCTATAGTGATGAGTTTAAGAAACCCTGGGTTAGAGAAAGACAAATCATATCAATTTGGGGGGGAGAGATAAATAGGGGTATGTCACAAAGGACATGCTGAAAAGTACAGTTGTGGTTAGGGGATGAAGTGGAATTTTGGTAAGAAGAGGTAGAAGGCAGAGTGTAGTAGAAACAGCAGCCTAAACATAGCAGGTGAAGGAGTATAGCATAAATTTGCAGAAAAGTAAAAGCCCACACATAGGAAGAGATAGCAATACAAATTGGAAAGGTAAGGTAAGGTTAAATCTTGGGAGACCTGGAAAGCTGAGAATTTAAGGGCAAAGGACCTGGGGCAAAGCAAAACAGTGAATAATCTCAGAGTATTTGTCTTGGAGCTGCCAATCCGTCTCAAAAGAGTCATGCATTCATACATAAATTAATTCCCTTTTGATTCAAGCATTCAGTATCAACGTGATCTGTCTGTTGCCTTAATCCTACCCCATCGTTTGAAGGAGGGAAAACTAGGGCTCATGGGATGAAGTCACTTGCCCATGGTCACTGGCAAGTTAGTGACTGAGCTGGAACCAGAATCTAATCTTAGCATGAGATTCAGCCTTTATCCTCATTAAAATCACAGTCTAACTTTGTGTATATACCCAAGTGCCCAGGATATCAAAAGCACAGCCAACCTTTTCTCTCTTGCTATCCTTAATTTATCTTCTTATATAAAAAAGATTGTTGATACATTTTCTTTATTACTTTCCTCAGTCTTACTTAGGACCCAAAATGCAAGGCCAAATGTTCGTGTACAAACCTAATAGAATTTTCCTACCTAAAAAATGTGTTGTTGAAAAAAGAAGGTAGGAATAAATGGAAAGGTGCTATTTGCCCTTTGGAAGCATTTTCAGAGGATTGTTATGGGGTCAGACAGATATTTCTCATTTCCAGTATCACAATGTGGACTCATGTTTAATGAAGAATTGAGATTTGGCTAAGAAAGCAAGTGATGTGTGTGTGCTAAGGCACTTCAGTCATGTCCCACTCTTTGCAAACCTATGGACTTTAGTCTGCCAGGCTCCTCTGTCCATGCGATTCTCCAGGCAAGAATACTGGAATGGGTTGCCATGCCTTCCTCCTCCAGGGAAAAAAACCAAGTAACCTAATCTTCAAAACAATTTCAGGGATGGATCCAGTTGAAACAGTTTATGCACAGAACCAGACTTCTTTGACCCAGAGAACATTTCACAACCCAAGAGCTCAATTCTGGAATTTTTGTATTTCTTCCTCTCAACTGGACGAGGAAATTGCATTCCCAAGACTATGCTGCTGCAACATAAAGGTTATTTATTTTCAAACAAAAGAATTAGGAAATGTGAACTTTAAGGCTTTAATACTAGCATTAACTCATCTGCTGGAGACAGATGGTATTTAGTATTTTCAATGAAGAGGCTGTTAAATGTGAAAACTTAATACATTTGGGATGAGTCATCAGGGTGAGTTAATTTGCTAAAATCTTAGCTTTCACGTTTCCTGATTGGATTTTTTCTCTTTTTGGTCTTTCAGTCTGGCATTGTGACCCTAACAATTTTCCATTTAACACAACGGAAATACTTTGTATTCTCCTCTATTTGTAGTCTTACCTGGGGTTATTCTGGGGTATTGTCCCTGGGCTTAGTTTGAAATGATGATGAAACAATTTACAACAAAGGCTTTAATAGGAAAGTCTAATCTAAGATGAGATGTCAGGTCAACTTGATGGCATAATATATTTACTTGATATTTCTTTTCACCTCTTTCCACCCCTGCTCATTTCCGTCTAGTGGTTATGTGAGTCCCACTTAGAAGCTTTAGACTGGGGAGATAGGATTTTGGTTTTCTTTTTTTATTAATGTGTCCCTTTAGTGTGATGGATTTCTTATAAACTCTATTAAATAGACTTCCTCACCTTCATTTGATGTATTCAGTAGATTTTTCTTAAATGTCTCATATATATGCATCCCTTTTGTAATTTCCATGACATTTGGAAAATTGTGAAGTTTCAGGACGTTACCAGGAAAAAAAATGTTATTATGAGACATCCACAGACAATAGTTAGCTCCAGAAAGTGAAAGTGAAGTCGCTCAGTTGTGTCTGACTCTTTGCGACCCCGTGGACTGTAGCCTACCAGGCTCCTCAGTCCATGGAATTTTCCAGGCAAGAGTACTGGAGTGGGTTGCCATTTCCTTCTCCAAGTTAGCTCCAGACCGTAGTACAAAACATTTTTCATTTTTTCTCAATGAGTTACCTATCAGTCCATAGAGCCCTCATCCAGGGACATCCTGAAATTCCATCTTTTGGGGGCACCTTTTCATCTTCCTTTTCCTAAGGACCCCTCAGTCTTTTCAGTGACTATCCATCCCTTGGCTTCACCCCAGGAATGTGGCTGGTCAGATCTTTTGGGGAATATGCTCCTGAACCAACAAACATTACTCTGGCTACTATTTGTTGGAATGTAGAGGTGATCCTGAATCTTATCTCTTCCACTTTACTTTGGAACAAACTGAGACTTAGATGCAGAAGACAGGTGTTGGGAGAAAAATATCAGCTTGATGGCTAATAAAACTACCTTGGAAAATATGGCCTGGATCCATGGTCACAAATGAGCTTCTCAACAGTTCTCAATTCTCAGATCTAGACCTCAGGAGCCATGCTCAATGGAGTGTGAGGGTCTACAGAGAAAAGTCTTTTACCCAGACTCATTCTCTCACACCCATTAGGTCCCAAATGTGAGGAAAGAAAGTCTGTCCTCTGGAAAGCCTCTAGCAGTTAGTCACACTCGGCCTTTGACCCTCATGAGCTCACTAGGAAAGAAAGGGCAAAGACGGAACCATGAAAAAGAAAACTCAGAGAGACTGAGCCACATGTTTCTAAGTCCTAAAACCCAATTACACAATCACTTAAGACTAGGGTGGAGAAGGAGAGGAGAGTTCTTTCCTGCTTTTCCTCTCTGAGTAGTGTAGTGGAAATGTTCTCCCCTTTTTGAAAACATGAAGAGTGGGGAATGTCTCCTCTAACACTCTCAAGGTTTTGTTTTCTTAAACCATTGTTGTTGTTTAGTCACTAAGTCTTTTGCGACCCTATGGACTGTAGCCCGACAGGCTCCGCTGTCCACTGGGATTTCCCGGCAAGAGTACTGAAGTGGGTTGCCATTTCCTTCTCCAGAGGATCTTCCCAACCCAGGGATTGAACCCATGCTTCCTTCATTTCAGGTGGATTCTTTACCACTGAGCCACCAGGGAAGCCCTTTAGGTTGTAATTAAACTCATGATCCCTCAGGTTCTCTTGTGGTGGTCCTACTTCCACCTTGGTGAGATCTCTCTTCTCTCATGTCTTCTCTCAGTGTTCCCTCTTCTGGGTAAACTCCCTGGGTCACAACAGAGAACTTAACCTTTGCTCTAGTAGGCTCTGAAATAAGTTAAAAACCCTAGGCTGGAAATCCATTGCCTATCCTTTATCCCATCTCAAGTTGTCACTAGTCATGATATGCCTAATATACTTCATCAGAAGTTATATAGAAAGTACAAGTAACAGCAATACAACCCAAAATATGGTGTCAGCAGAATATGAATGACTCAAACTTGAATTTGAACTGTCTCCCAGTATTAGACTCCTGGTGAGCAATTAAAGTCCAAAATTCAAATCCTCCTTTACTTAATAATCCAAAAAATTAAAGACCAACATTCTTAAATTAAAGACTACAGAAATTAAAATCTAAATATCTTCTCCATTTGTGAAAAAAAATTGTTGCTTAGTCTCACATGGCAGGATTCTCAGATGCTCCTTAATAGAGTATTCCTTCAGTATCTACAGCTTCTCACTGAAAAGCAGGTGGTTTCTTCAAGGTCTTGGATTATTTAGCCAATTCTTCTTTTTTTTTCTTAATTTATTTATTTTCAATTGAAGGATAATTACAATATTGTGCTGGTTTCTGCCATACATCAACATGCATCAGCCATAGATAAATATGTGTCTGCTCCCTCTTGAGCCTCCCTTCCACCTCCCACCCCATCCCACCCCTCTAGGTTGTCACAGAACCTGGGTTTGAGTTCCCTGAGTCATACAGCAAATTCCCACTTAATTAGCCAACTCTTAAATATCCCACTTTTAAAGATGTTAAGAAGAATTAATAGAAGTGGAATGATCATAGCATATACCAATGGACCTACATGTAAAACTGTTTCTAGAGCAGGTAGGCAAACAGATACATACTTACATGCATACATACATACATACATTTCCCAGGTGGAGAAGGCAATGGCACCCCACTCCAGTACTCTTGCCTGGAAAATCCCATGGATGGAGGAGCCTGGTAGGCTGCAGTCCATGGGGTCGCAAAGAGTCGGACATGACTGAGCGACTTCACTTTCACTTTTCACTTTCATGCATTGGAGAAGGAAATGGCAACCCACTCCAGTGTTCTTGCCTGGAGAATCCCAGGGACAGGGGAGCCTGGTGGCTGCCATCTATGGGGTCGCACAGAGTCGGACACGACTGAAGCGACTTAGCAGCAGCAGCAGCAGCATTTCCCAGGACCCATTTAAGGCAATCAAGAAGGATATTACTGCTTCCAAAGACCATAATAGCAGTAGAGGAAGGTCAGAGGTTTAATAGCCAGAAAGGTTTGGCTCATTTAAAAATAATTTCTAACTTATCACTCCCCTTCCTCTGTAAGAGAAGCTAGATAGATAACTACTTGATTTTCTCAGTCATCTTCCAGCCTGGATTATCTAAGTGATGCACATCTGGCCGACATGGTACAAATGAATGTCTGAGTAAGTAAAGCCTCAAGTAAAACTTTTTGGCCCTTCGCCGTCTTCAAGCCTAAAGCACAGATATGGTATTGGGAGATGCAACAGCCATCCTGTGACCAGGAAGGCAAAAACCATGTGCTAAAAATGGAGGAGCTGAAACAGAGAAAGAGCCTGGGTTCAAGATGGACCTCAGATCCATGGTATGCCTCCTTCTAGATCTCTTGCTATGCCTACCTCTGGATTTCTTTCTATGTGAGAAAAGTAAATATATCTTTAAACAACTTAGGATTTCTGTGATTTTGTGAGTAAACACACTTATGAATGATTCAAAGGAAAAAGAAAATCCTAGTTCCAGTTTTGCAAGCATGCAAGTCAATCTACAATGGTTGCTCATAAGAGTTAGGAGAAATAACTTATCAGTAAATGATTTCCACCGTTCTTGGGAGAAATATCCACCAATGCATCCTGTTAGAAATTATACTGATTTTAAAAAAAAAAAAAAGGAAATTATACTGATTTCAGCACAGCCAGTGGACCTCACTTGAAGTATCTTTGTTTCACAGTAGAACCTCTTAATTCCCATTTTTTTGACCTCCATGCTCCAGTGCCCAGCCTCTCACTACTCCTGTGCTGCTGCTAAGTCACTTCAGTCACGTCTGACTCTGTGCAACCCCATAGACGGCGGCCCACCAGGCTCCTCCATCCCTGGAATTCTCCAGGCAAGAACACTGGAGTGGGGTTCCATTTCCTTCTCCTCACTACTCCCATGCTGAACTATTAAAACTATTCTTAGGTTAATCAACCTTGCTTCTAATGAGAAAATTTGATAAACTACTATGTTAACATCTACTAACTCTTGCCAAAGACCACCTTCAGGAAGGAGGAAAGTAGGGGGGAAATGAGAAGATAGGGTAAAAATTGACTCTCTCAAGTGTAAGGTATTATGTCCAGCCTTTGGCTCCTCCATAATATTTACCAGGTGTAGATCTTAAAGGACTCAATGCCTAGGAGGCTAAACACAATATACTCACTTATACATGTCTTTGGATATGACGAGATCAGATCAGATCAGTCGCTCAGTCGTGTCCAACTCTTTGCAACCCCATGAATCGCAGAATGCCAGGCCTCCCTGTCCATCACCAATTCCTGGAGTTCACCCAGACTCATGTCCATCGGGTCAGTGATGCCATCCAGCCATCTCATCCTCTGTCGTCCCCTTCTCCTCTTGCCCCCAATCCCTCCCAGCATCAGAGTCTTTTCCAATGAGTCAATTCTTCCCATGAGGTGGCCAAAGTACTGGAGTTTCAGCCTTAGCATCATTCTTTCCAAAGAAATCCCAGGGCTGATCTCCTTCAGAATGGACTGGTTGGATCTCCTTGCAGTCCAAGGGATTCCCAAAAGTCTTCTCCAACACCACAGTTCAAAAGCATCAATTCTTTGGCTCTCAGCCTTCTTCACAGTCAACTCTCACATCCATACATGACCACTGGAAAAACCATAGCCTTGACTAGACAAAACTTTGTTGGCAAAGTAATGTCTCTGCTTTTGAATATGCTATCTAGGTTGGTCATAACTTTCCTTCCAAGGAGTAAGCGTCTTTTAATTTCATGGCTACAGTCACCATCTGCAGTGATTTTGGAGCCCAGAAAAATAAAGTCTGACAGTGTTTCCACTGTTTCCCCATCTATCTCCC
Organism: Bubalus kerabau; assembly: GCF_029407905.1. Taxonomy (NCBI): domain Eukaryota; kingdom Metazoa; phylum Chordata; class Mammalia; order Artiodactyla; family Bovidae; genus Bubalus; species Bubalus kerabau. Next base: position 159,506,883 of record NC_073626.1, read on the forward strand.
ATGAAGTGATGGGACCGGATGCCATGATCTTCGTTTTCTGAATGTTGAGCTTTAAGCCCACTTTTTCACTCTCCACTTTCACCTTCATCAAGAGGCTTTTTAGTTTCTCTTCACTTTAAATGCCCCCCAAAATATGGCATCTTATGAGGCTCAGAGGACAGAAATAACTCCTGCTGTGGATGTTTGGATAGGCACCAAAGAAGCAGTATTTGAATGTTATACCCACCTTTTCTATTCCAGCTCAGAAACTGAAGGAGGAAGAAGAGCAAAAATGAAGCACCCTTACAGAGGGAACTGCAAGAGCAAAACACAGAGTCAAAGAAGAGCTGGCATGTCTTGAAAACTTTGATGTGTTCAGAAATGCTTATGCCAGAGTATGAAGGCAGCTCGGATAAAATTAATTTAAAGGTATTTTAGGCCAAATAATGAGTCTTGAATGCCAGGCTTGGGTACTCCAACTGTTTTTCAGGTAATATAAATCCATGGACAGTGGGGAGAGATGGAGCAAGTGAATTTCAAGATGGTCAATCTAAAAGCAATACATGAAATACAGGTGATGACACTAGTCTCATAAATGGGCAAGGAACAGAAATCGGGAGATATAATTCCCAAGGCCTTATGACTAATTGAGTATGCTGAGCCAAGGAGAAAGAAAGTCACTCATGACAGAGGCTTCTGGATGGGTTGCCAGGGAAGATGGGGAGGTCTTTAATTGAAATAGTCATGCAAGGAGAAGAAAAGCTGATTTCTTTCATTTCTAATCAGCACAGTGACATCAAGGCAAAAATATCAAGCACACCATCAAAAATGATGAACCAGAGCTTAGGAGAAAGGATAGAACTAAAATTAGAGATTTAAGTGTTCTCCCTACATAGGATGTGGTGGAAATTATGATAATGAATGAATTTGCCAAGGGAAGGAATACAGAGAGAGAGGACTGTGAACCAGAAACTTGGGGATAATTTTCAGAATCATGTATGAATGCTAATATCATCAAAATTCCAAGTGGGAGAGACTTTCTAAACTGAAAAGAAAGTCTCTGAGATATAGAGTGAGTGCAGTTTGCCTCTTGTTTTTGCCAATCTTTATAACTTATATAAATAATGAAAGCAATAAATGCTACTTTTAAAGAATAGCATTAGTAGTAGTGCAACATATTATAATGGAGGCAAATTGGTAACCTCGATGACTTTAATGAGTTTAAAAATTAAAAAATTATATTTAATTTACCTTTTTACTATGTTTAATATTTGTTTGATTACTCATTTAGCACTTCTCAATAAATATTTATGGAGCACCTATTAAGTGCTAGGCAGTGTTCTAGATGTTTGGGATCTATCAGTGGACAGACCATGGAAGATCCCGATCCTTTGGTTGCTTTCATCCTCCTTTCATTGTTAGAATGCAAAGTTACTTGGACATTTTAAGGCATCTTATACACCCAATGTCTGCAACTGGTGGAAGAATCATAGCACCATGATCTTCAAGTCAGTTCAGTTTAATTACCAAGCTTCCAGCTGCTCCTTTGCAGTATGCAAATAATCGTGCCCTCTCTTCAGGATCAGGAGTACAAATGGCATATAGAAAGTCTTTCTTATATGCCTCAGAAGTTCACTATGAACAGTGAGTATCAGTTGATAAGTTGAATAAAAGAATAGAAATTCTGCATTCTAGATTTTGACTCTGGTTTCAAAATTCACAGTATTTTCTTAGACTCCAGTTTTATTAGCTAGAGAGAGATAGGTAGGTAGAGAGAAGGAAGAGGAAATTTGACTCGAGCCTTCATAAAATTTCCAAGTTCCCAAAAATAATAATTAAATGAACTGTGTACCCAGAAACCATGGGTATTCTTATATAATCAGGAAGTTACTCTGAAGTCATGTTTTCTTTAAGCATTTCTTAAATGTTTTAGCATTTATTTTCATTTAACCATACCACTTTAAATGCTTTACAAAGGACTGGTATTGAGGATATTTTCTGTGCTGTTCCTTATGTGAAGTGCTTTTCTTGCATCAGCTCAGTTTACACTCCCAATTGCCCTTGAATTGGACATAAATAACATCCCTATTTTACAGAAAAATAAAACAAAAATAGAAGATTATAGGAGTTGAGAAACTTCCCCAGAATCATATAGCTAGAAGTAGTGCAAGTGGGATTCAAAGTTTGTCAATCTAGCTTCAGGTCCACATCTAAGACCTGAACACGTATCTTAGTTCACTTGTGGCTCCTTTTCCTACTCATACCCTCAAAACACCATGGTCCATCCTAGAGATGTTCAGGGGTACCACACGAGAGCAGCAATGTATGGTTTCTCCAACTCTGCACCCTACCCATTTATGGGGTGATCATCCACCTTGTCTAAGACTAGGAGATAAAGGGCCATAGTCTTTCCTAGTACATTTGTCCCCAGTACTGAATTTTTCTAAAGGATATGAAAGTCTTCATTTCACTCTACTGTTGACAAAAGGAGTGATGAGTTGGTTATGGATGAGGTGTTTCTCCTGCAGTTTTATTCTTGCTGGGATGATTTACTGAATGTCTACTTAATAGTTTGTGAAGCTAAGGGGTGTTAAAGAGCTGGGGTTGGGAGTGAGATGGGTGAAATGGATGAAGGGACAGAAAGCAAGATTTATATTCAGACAAGACAGTGACTTTAGCCTGCTTCACAATGGAGGTTATTCATCACAGCCACCAGGGCCTCAGGGAAATGAAGTGTTTGAATTTGTAACATATTCCATCAGCCTGTTTGCTGGTGAAGCTTAAGGCAACACAGGAGAAACTGATCAAGTGGCTTCTGACCTGCTTCTAGCTTCTGACCCCAAACACAAGGTTCTCCTTTCTTTATGGGCTTCTAATCTCATGTCTCTGTGTGTTTCCCCTTCACCTTTTCATGGTTGGTAAAATGATGAACTTCTTTCAGTTTAACATTCGTAACCCAAGGAGATGGTGGCCGTCCTGACAGAATACTCAGTCTTGAAATAAAGGCAGCAGATAAATCTAATTCAGAAGGAAGACGGCATACTTACAGAGACTTTATTCTTCATTTATACCAGCATCCTTAGCAGCAGCAAAAGAGAATATGTGTCTTCAACCAGTATTTCTGGAGCATGTATTTTGTCTCAGAAACTAGAGACATAGCATTGAAAAAGTCACTTAATGTCCCTTCCCTCACAGAGTTTAGGGTCTGATAGGAGTGAGAAGCATTAAAACCACCTTGGCATAGAACTAAGGGGTATGATAAGTAAGGGGATACATGGGGCTCCAGAAGAGGAAGGTGCATTTGTCTCCACTCAGTGGGATGACTACATAGTCATCCTTGGAAAAATCCATCTTTTTAGGACCTTTGTCCCAGGAAAATGCTACCTTATAATGAGACTTTATATTTCTGATCACCAGAACAGTCTTTTAAATTATTTGAAACTACAGCCTTTGGTTATAAACAAGATGATGTCTCTCTCTTAAATTTCAGAGACCCAAATACTCACTTTGGATTTGTTAGAGTATGATTGGCTTTAACAGTATAATATTTGAGAATGTTTGTGGTTATTTGTAAATGAGGAGTTAGCTCATGAACCCTAACTGCACTGAAAAATTCAGCAAATGAGAAGGGCCTTTGCTACTGTCAAGGAGAAGGAGCCCTCATTGTTCAGGTCTTTGCTATTATTACTGACAGAACTTTGACTATGAAAAAATAAAGTCATGAGTCTAGTTAAAGCTATGGTTTTTCCAGTAGTTAGGTATGGATGTGAGAGTTGGACTATAAAGAAAGCTGAGCACTGAAAAATTGATGCTTTTGAGCTGTGGTGTTGGAGAAGACTCTTGAGAGTCCCTTGGATAGCAAGGAGATCCAACCAGTCCATCCTAAAGGAAATCAGTCCTGAATGTTCACTGGAAGGACTGATGCTAAAGCTGAAACTTCAATACTTTGGCCACCTGATGGGAAGAACTGACTCATTGGAAAAGACCCTGATGCTGGGAAAGATTGAAGGTGGGAGGAGAAGGGGAGGACAGAGGTTGGATGGCATCACCGACTCAATGGACATGAATTTGAGCAAGCCCTAGGAGTTGGTGATGGACAGGGAAACCTGGTGTCCTGCAGTCCATGGGGTTGCAAAGAGTTGGACATGACTGAGTGACAAAACTGACTGACTGACCGACAGAACTTGTTGGTGAACCTGCTGAACTTCTCCTAACCAGGCAAGGTGAACCTGAAACCCTATGGGGACCTACAGGTACTTGGGGTGTCATATGCTCTTCCCTCAGAGTAGGTAAATTCTGCCTAGAGGTCTAAATTTCCTTTCCCATTGGCTAAATATTTCCCATCTGTCTTCACTAGGTCCACCAGAGCTGAGAGATGGCAACAAAGCTTGGTTTTATTTTGGTTAAACCTGGTGAGTTTGCCCCCTCTGAAGAAAAGACACTCAGGTAGAGGAAAAGAAGAAAAAAAAAAGAAATTGCTATTATTTCTACTTCTGGAACTAGGAAATTCCTCTTTCTCTGGAGTTAAAGAGTGAGAATCCAGGCAGGCTTCCTATACAAAGGCAAGGTCAACTGAAGGATGGAAACTGCCTGGGGAAGATGTAGGATTTGTGAAGGAACATCTGGTATGAAGACTCAGCTCTCTGAAGCAAGGATACCACAGCACATGTAAGGTACTAAAGAGGGGTGAGGGCAGAGAGAGGCAGGCTAATGTTGTGAGGCTTATAGAAACTCAAGAATTTAGAGTTGATCCTGAGGTCAAGGGGAAGCCAGTGAAGAGTGTGAAACAGAAGAAAGGTATGTTTGATTCCCTTTTGAGAAATACTCTGGCTACAGCATGGAGAAGGAGTTTAGAAGGGGACAGACTGGAGGTAGATTAGAGACTAACTTGACAGATGAGGCCATTGCCCAGGGAAAACGAACAGGAACCTGAACTGGGGTGGTGATGGCAAGGATACAGGAAAGCAGACACATTCAGTTGATGTTGAAGTCAGATGCCAGAATGACCTTGATCGATTTCAAGTGGTTAGTGAAGGAGAGAGAGAAGTCAAGGATACTTACTGGGTGCCTACTGGCTTGAGTACCTAGAGTGATGATAGAATCATTCACTATGTGCTATAGACTGAATGTCTGTGTCCCCCCTCCAAATTCATAAGTTGAACCCCTGACTCCCAATGTGACGGCATTTGGAGGTGGGATGTTGGGAGGTAATTAGGTTTAAATGAGGTCATTGTGGGCTTAGAGTCCTTATAAGAAGAGGATGAGACACCCATGTTTCCTCTCCCAACCAGGTGAAGACACAGCAATAAGATGGATGTCTGCAAACCAGGAAGTGGGCTCTCACCAGACATCAGATTTGCCAACAACTTGGTTGTGGACTTTTTAGCCTCCAGAGCTGTGAGAGATTAATGTCTTTTGTTTAAGCCACCCAGTCAAGGGTATTCTATTATAGCAGCCTGAACCGACTAAGACTTCCTATGACAGGGAAGAGAAGGTAGAATAACTCTGATTTCAGATAGGAGCAGGTGTGAGGGCTGCCAGATGTCCAAATGGTTGAGTAGACACCAGGAGTCAGGTGAGAAGTCTAGGCTAAAAGATACAGTTCTGCGCCATATCCTCACAGGAGGAATGTGCAGTTGTAGCATGTATGGGGAAGGTGATGGGGAAAGGCAAGAAGAGAAGAGGTTTGAGGATACCAATATTTAAAGGAGCAGAAACAACTTTGCACACCACGTTCATAATCACTAAGGTCCAGAGTCAGGAAGAGTCCAAAGGTCACTGAGCCATAGGCAGGTACAATGGTACCATAAGGAACTGACATCTATGAAAAGGTCTGAGTTAGACCTGAGGTGTCCTTATACATCCTATGGATTTAAAATGCCCTGCTGCTATGAATTACTACCCTGATAACAATGTTCACTGTGATTCAAGCTACTACTGTTCTCCCCCATTTTAGAGTAGAGAAGTTACATTCAGAGAAGTTACTTGGTTTGTCCCGGTGACAATCATTCTGGATCTTTTAATTTAAGCTTAATGCTCTGACCCTGTCCTTGTAAGTTACTATTATTTATCCAATATATTTATGTTAGTTTATTATTTTCCAAACCTGTGGGTCCTCTCCATTAGAATCCATAATTTAAAAAAAGAAGAAGAAAAAAAAATTCAACTGAAGACATGGAAAAACACAGCATAAGAAAAATTCTCAGAACCATTTCTGAGACCTAAGACGCCCTCCTCTTGCCACCCTGGCCTCTCAGCTGCTGCTGAGTCCTGGAGAAAATGGGGAGTCTGAAACGCAAGCTGTGTTTGTCCCTGCTTCTGCCCCGTGTTTTATTTCTTTTTTTTTTTTTTTTTTTTTTTTTTTTGCCCCGTGTTTTCTATTTCTGTTTCACACCATCACGGATAATGAAAGTCGACTGGCTGCTTGGGTTTCCTTTCTCTCTGCCACTGTCATTTCCATTTGCTGTGTCTCATGCCTTTTTAGCACAAACTTGTTGTGTTTGGGCTCTAATTTGCCAGGCAGCGATAAATTCCAAGAAAAACCTATTCTTATTGAATTATTTTCAGAATGTTATGCAAACATGTCTAAATTATGTGGCAGCCAATTCCGTTCTAAGATCTGGTTTTGACTTCATGTTAATTCAAGTAGGGGAGAAAGAAAGAAAGAAACAAAAACCCAAAATGCTGAGATGCCATCTTTCATTCCTCAGGGGATTCCTTTTTTTTTAAGTCTACTGCTTTGATACAAGAGTTTCAGTTCCCTGTCAGAACTCTGGGTAATGAAGGCCATGTTCTAGTCCTGAGTACTCCTCATGGAAGAGTACCCATGGAAGCTTCCCACTTCCGTTCTGTAGGAGAAGAAATACTGAAACATGTTGAAAGCTCATCACTGAATGTAGAGTGAGGCTATGATTCCCTTTTTTTTTTTTTTTTTTTTTTTTGGAAAGAATCAAACAGGACTTCTTCCAGTGAGTTAAGATATTAAATCCAAGCTGTGTTGTCCCCGGGAGTTTAAAAAAAAAAAACAAGTGGTAATAGATATTTTCCACCCCTGTGTTCTCCATCACCTACTCCAAGAATCAAGCTCTAATTCCAGTAGAGACAACATATCTCTAATCTTGAGGATGGGTCTGCCCTTTTACATTTTCACATCTTCTAGAATCCATATTTTTTTAATGGAACGTTCAATTTCCCAAGTGACTGTCCTAGAACCACTGATGACTGGGGCACTTTTCTGAAACTGTAGCCTGGAAGGGAGAGTGAACCATCCTGGTGTAGAGTATGGAGTCCTGAGAGCATCATCTGAGCTCCAGCTTCAGCCCAAGCCTGAGCCTGATCTACCCCTTGGACCCTGTAAATACACCAGTAAAAGTAAGAATCTCAACTACTGTGTGTTTTAAGTTTCAGTATCTTCATCCCAAAAATGCACAGGTGAGTATACTGAACTTTTATAGTATATTATTACATGGATCTCTGAAATCCCAAAAGACTTGTCCATCATGTTCTTGTTCAATATGCCATTAAGTGTACAAGTGGATGACTATATAGAACAGAAATAGTGAAGAAGGAAGATTCAAATTTCTGGATTAAAACTTTTATTGAGAAAAAAAAAAAAAAACTTCTATTGCAGGGGCCCCCATTGCCAAAGATTCCAATCAAAACTCCACAGCCTGACTCTGCCAGCTACTCAACTGCATTTTCAGCCTTTTCTCTTGACATCCCTCCAGTTTTCCATCCCCTGACCATACTAAGCCCTGCACTTTTCCCCACTCATCCACAGTCCTCCCCTTCTACATCCCTGTAGTTATCATCTCCTTTCTGTGGGATGCCTTCTCCACTCATCCCCATCCCACATCTCCATCCCCATCCCACCCACCTGCAAAGTATCACTCAAGATTCACCTTCTCCAAAAATTATTCCTCAACTTCCTGTTCCCAGCCCCACTTCTAAGGAACAACTCCTTCTCTGAATCCCCAAAGCACTTAATTTGGACCTTACTTATACACACACACACACACGTACATACACAATGGAATATTATGCATCCATAAAAAAGTGAAACAATGCCATCTGCACCAACATGGATGGAGCTGGAGATTACCATCTTAAGTGAAGTAACTCAGAGAAAGAGAAATATCATAAGATATCATTTATATATTAAATATAAAAAATTATACAAATGAACTTATTTACAAAACAAATAGACTCACAGACATTTAAAACAAACCTATGGTTACCAAAAGAGACAGCAGTGAGGGAGTAAACTAGGACTTTGGGATTAACATATACTCATTTCCATATATAAAATATATACAAATATACCACTCAGACCCTGAACCGACACAGCTAATATACAGGGTTGGGAAGGGAAATTTGCTCCTACATTATGACCTCTGATCTCATGCCAATGACTCGTTAATACAACAAAGTGCTGTAGGATGCATCAGAGCACAATTTGATCAAGGAATATTGTCTTTCTTATCCTAGTAGAATAGTGTGCACAATGAGGCAGAATATAGAAAACAATTAGTTCAGACTCTTTATCTGGAAGATAAGATAGCAAGGCACCAGGGAGGATTCCAATCAAAACTCACAGCCTGGCTTTACCAGCTGCCCATCTGCATTTTCATCCTCTTCTCTTGACATCCCTCCAGTTTTCCATCTGCTGGCCATACAGAGCCCCGCACTTTTCCCCAAATAGTGAAAGCAGCTGAAGTGACTTCCCTTAGTTTTCTGAATGTAAGGCCAGCAGGCACCCATTGCTTTGAGGAAGGAGTGTAAAGAGAATTGAATACTTTTCACAATATGTACAGCTGAGAAAGGCAAATTCACAAAGGGCTAAGTGTTTCCTGGGAGAGAGACCTTATTATAACATATTATGGACTGAATGTTTGTACTCCCCACAAATTCATACGTTTAAATCCTAACCCCCAATGTGATGGTATTAGAAAGTGGGGGTTTGGGGAGGGTAATTAGATTGTGAGGGTGGTGCCATCATAAATATGGTTAATGCCTTTAGAAGAAGAGACATAAGAGAGCTTCCTACCTCATAAGAATACAATGAGAAGACAATCGTCTGCAAACCAGGAAGAGAGCCCCAATCAGACACTGGGGCTGCCAGTGCCTTGATCTCGGACTTAGCCTCCGAGAACTCTTAGAACTACAAGATACTGTCTATAGTTTAAGCCACTCAGACATGATATTCTGTTATAATGGCCTGAACAGAATAATACAGAACATTAGGGAGACTGGGATGGTCCCAACTGAGATCTTCTAGGATGAAAGGAGATCATAGCCCCAAAGGGCAGAATTCACCCTGAACGCACTGGAAGCCCTTCTGCCAACCCCTCTCCCAATACACCACCACAGTGACCTCATTACCCCAAATACAGCCTTTCTCACACTGTGGATCATTGTGGCTAGAACCTGGGTGCTCATGTGTGGCCTTGAAATCACTGGCCGATGTTCATATCCAGGTCCATGAGAGCATGGCCATAGCTCTATTAATCTGTAGCAGGACAGCTTTTAACAAAAGCATTCATGGAAGGAGCTGAAACAACATGCATTCATAATTGAACAGCTGTACACACAAGTGCTCTCTCAGACCTCTATCTGGAAACAGGTTTGTGCACTTTGGACTATGTCCCTGGAGTTCTTGGACCTCGAGAGAAGTCTTCCTGCTAATGAGGACTCAACCAGTTAATTTCAAATTAAAAGGTGACCACATTCTTCAGGTGATGAAGTCGTTCTTCCTGGTCATTCCAGGACCCACGAAGCCATCTCCAAGAAGTACACTCTGTTGACCACAGCCTTTCTAGAATACCAGGTGTAGCTGTGGCTTGTTGGAAAGTGTGACCCATGAAGAGAAAAACAAAACAGGAGATGGGCAGAGGAGAAGAGATGAGTAATTGCACCTGTCAGAAAATGAGGATAATGGTTGAGGATACATGCATGGAAGCTCTGAGTTCTATGGGGAAAAACATCAGTGCAAACATGAAGAATTGTTTTGTCCTCAATCTCCCCTGGAGAAGGTAGACTTGATTGCTTGGGTCTAGTGGCCTGTATCACCTTCCAGCCAACACTATTAAAAGTGCCTGCTTACGCTTGGTGGTTAGTGCAGGCATTTCACAACCCCTGACCTGCTGACTATCCCGTAGATACAGGCAGCTCTAATTTTGAAAAATGCTATTTTTAAAACAACCAAATTGTTCCACATTGCCCCCACTGCAGCCCAGAGGAAAGAGCTGGTTGCTTCACCAAGACTTTGGCACCAAACAGCTTCACTGTGGATGTCTTTTTTTCTGCTGTCATACCATACTGATTAACATTTATTGTTCCAGTTGAAGTGAGTCACTCAGAAAGGATGGGAAGGGTAGAAGAGGGGAGTTTGTGTTTTTTTTTTTCTTTCTACTTCAATGTTTGTTCTGAAAGATCCAGATGAATACAGAAGTGAAGCAAAGGAATTTAAAGTGTGGAACATGTAATAAAGGACATCAAGTGAAAAAGCTATTATGGGCTCCATGTTTATGTTCAGCTCAGTGACTTGCAGAAGAGCATGCACTTGGCTAGTAAGCTTGGAGGATGTGACTGCTCCCTGCCAGTTAGAGCCTTGACCTGAACTCTCAAAAACGCAGCTGACCTCATCCAGCCCCATCTACCCTAAATAACAAGGCTAGGAAACCCTCCTCTCAACAGACTCACATATACATACACACACACCTTCCAGATGTATATATTGCAAACTCAAAAGCCCTTTCTAGGTGGAGAAGTCATATATGACCAAGAAAGAAACTAAGAGAAAGAAAATGTATAATCAATAAACTTAAGACTGTACCAAAGACAAAATAAATATTTTTTTATAGAACAGCTTTGACTTACTGGGCATTAGTGCAAAGGTTTACTCTTTCTGAGTCACTTTTCCAAGGCTCAGACTAATACATTCCCTCTGAATATGTTCCCCTAGCTCTCAGATCACCCCCCTAACTGTTTGTCAAGCACCTCAGGCTACTTTGTTGGTAAAGTAGGCCTGGAAGAAGCAACTCAGGCTACTGGGGAGTATTTATAGACTATTTAGAGAGACTCCATCCAAACCCATGATCACTACTTTCATTCCAAATAGAAAAGAGCCATCATCCACCCTTTTTTCTCAATCATATTATCTTAACGAAAGGAACAAAGGTTTGGCAATGAAGGAAATGTACAGCTTTGCTGACTTTGTGCATTCAATAGAAATCAAGTGGCCATAAACTCATGGAGAAACAGTTAGGCAGGGAGTCAAGAGACTAAAGCACAGAGCATTCTGTCCAGAATATGCTACATTTGACATCCATTGGCAAATGAGTGATTTAACTTGGGTATGAATTCCAGACACCAACCAACCAAAAACTACTCCTATTTTCTGGAACTCAGAGATGACCTAGTGCAACTCTCTCTAGGTTCCAGGGGGCCTCTAATCTAGAAAATGGAATGCTTGTTTTTGCCAAATCCATATTACTGGCAGATGACTCTGCAGCAACTCATTACCCAAACAGTAACTCCTCTGAACTCCCTCCACCTCTCAGCCCCATAGGTGCCACATGCCACATAATGACTGATGGTAAATCAAATTCATCACCTCTTTAGGAGTTTTGTGTAGGGGCAATGACTGATTGCATCCCTAAAGTATAGAGAAGACACTTTTTATCCTTAAACAAGAAACCAAAGAATGTTAACATAATTTGGTCTGCCCTGGTATTTGATACCTCCACTATAGTTATTGCTCTTACCAAATCCACGTTTATTCATTCTCCACCTCTCTCTCTCTGGCTCTTTCTCTTGCTTTCTGTCTCAAACTCAAATAACTGGAAGGATTCCCAATCATGTGAACACCAATCAGTCTTGGCAAGACTTAGATAAATGACAAAATACAGGTAACACTTGGTCATTCAGAAGGTTGAGCCTAGATAACTTCAGTCCTACATTGTCTCAAGATGCTTCTCCTACCGAAACATTCTACCTGTTCTTCCCTGGGTTCCAGACCTACTTAAAAACTAGTGAGCAGCAGACAAAGAAGTCTCAAGATGCATTTTAGCTCCACTCTCCTCCTTTTAGGGATGAAGCAGCTGATATTCAGAAAGGTTAAAGGGACCTCTCAGGTCTGGAAGATAACCTGGAGTAGAACATAACACTCTACTCCAGTATTCTTGCCTGGAAAATGCCATGGACTGAAGAGCCTGGTGGGCTACAGTCCATGGGGCAAAAAGTCCCCAACTGAGCAGCTAAGCACACACAAAATGACCTGTCAAACTCACAATGCCAGCTTAGCCCAGCCAGGTCTCCTGAACCGCCTCCTGTATCTTTTCTACCGCTGACAAGATTTGCCCAGTCATCCCAGTTTCTGCAGGACCTGGGGCTTCCGTTTCCACCTGGAACTATTTTAGCAACAGTCTTTGCTAGTAACCAACTCAGGCTTCCCTGAAATGAAAACTCAGGAGGTGCTTAAGCAGGCAAGGTGGCCAAGGGATCCGCAGAGGCATAAAGGGCCCAAGAAGTAGGCCATTATGATCCAACTGTTTCCCTAAAAGACCAGGACACACTGGGTATTTTGCTTTGTTTTGCTTCTTTCTGGGTTAAACTTCTCCCTCATTTGTGTCCCAACTTAGCATTGTGTGGGAAAGAGAAGGTCAAGGATCTGGGAAGGCAGAGAAGATATTTTATTGGCCAGAAATTGGCAAGGCCTCATGTTCCCGCTTCATCAGTATGCCTGACCTGTTGGTTGGCTATGGGTCTTCACCTTCTGGCTCCTCTCAGGCCCTGTAAATTCCTGCTCTTTAATTTTTACAGAGCAGTTTACAGGCTGCAAAGAGGGGGAAGCTGGGGATCTGTTGTCAGGGGCCGTGTTGAGTAATGAACCATCTTCTCTGTGTTCTTTTTCTTCCTTGCCCTCTGTGAGTCTTGTAAATGAGCTTTTAGACCCTCTGGGAAGGATGGAAAAGGGCTCTTTGAGGGCAAGGCATGAAAAAGCAGAAGGGTCATGAAGAGGCCTTCAGGAAAGTCTGAGACATTGGCCTGTCTCTAATCAAACTGGTTATGTGGAAAGGAGGAGAACACTTAGCAGATCATCTTCACAGCCCACTGTGAACCAAGAAGGGAAGGGGAATGTGTGACCTGATGATTTAAGCCAGAACTTCTCAACATGTTTAACAGCTCACATTATGAAAGGAATGCTTTGGGAGGAATGCGGTAGGATCTAAAGAAGCAGAAGCTAGAGCATTCTCAGTGTCTCTAGAGTTACTCCCCAGGGTATCCTACTCCACCATTAACAAACCCCATTGAGGCTAGATAACCACTTAGGCATGATAAGTGAAAGAGACCAACAAAGATATAACAAAGAACTGAGGCTGAACTTGAGAAAACTGTTGTGTGCAGGCCAGTTAAGTAAGGGGCAGTATAAGTTGCCAGAATTTTATCAATAGAGCAAAGTTTGGGAAAAGGACTAGGGGTTTTCTGAGTGTCTTTACCTTTTTAATGACTGAGAACCTAAATAGGAAGAGAGGGTCAGAACAACTGAGGAGTGGTCATTGTCATCATCATTATTATCTTACCTTTTACTGAACATTTATTAAAAGCTTATTGGATGCCACTTATCTTATAAGTGCTTTACATACCGTATCATACATCATCTCTCCCAAGATAGGGCATGATTACCTGCCTCTTATAGGCCAGGAGAATGGAAAGGATCTCTCCTGCATACCCTGCAAGGGTTTGGCAAAGAGAAGAAACCTCAACCTCTTCCAGGGCTCAACCTCAGTCTCTACAAGGGAAAAAGCAGACGCTCAGAGGATTTCAGCTCCTATTCAGGCTTTCTGATTTTCTCTTCTTCCTAAAGAATAAATCAGTTCATGTTAAAGTATGGAAGCTCCAAAGGGAAAGAAAAGAGAAACATGACTTTTAGAAAAAAAATTAGATCTCTGATTCCACAGTGAATTTGGGAAGATCTGATGATGATGTTTTAAACCCTGCTTTGTGCTTCCTTACTGAGATGACTCTGTTAGGCTTGAGAAGACTTCCAGAAAAAGCCCCAGCCAATTCATGGAATCTCCTACCTTTACTCCACCTTCCTGTGGCCCTGACTCCTTGGAAAAGTTTCATGCATGGAACTGGAGAGACTGTAAACTGTCTGTAGGTGGTAGAGTGGCAGGGAGGTGGTCTCGGGTTTACATGTGCAGAGACTGCTAACAACAGCTGTCCACTTAGACTAACAGGACTTGGAGGTGGTGGTATCTCTTCTCTCTGCATGCTAAGTCATTTCAGTCATGTCTGACTCTGTGCAACCCTATGGACTGCAGCCCACCAGGCCCCTCTGTCCATAGGATTCTCCAGGCAAGAATTATTGGAGTGGGTTGCCATGTCCTCCTCCAGGAGATCTTCCCAAGCCAGGGATCAAACCCACATCTTTTATGTCTTCTGCATTGGCAAGTGGGTTCTTTACTAGTGCCACTTGGGAAGCCCATCTCTTCTCTCTTCTCTCCCTTGATTTCTGTTACTAAAGCCCCTTGAGTTTTTCTAGCAGATATCCAATACCAGAGATGGGCTGATTATGTTTTATTGCATGAGCAAAGTGAAGAGGGAAGAAAAAAATATATGACCACAGAAGCAAACCGGAAGAACTGGAACTGGAAAAATTCTACTAGGGAAACATACAATATGATTAAAGCAATTTAGATTCTTCTGGGAAGAGTTGTGTGTGAGGGAGTGAATGGCGATTCTAATAAACAGCACAATCTTGGAGTCTCCAAAAGAACAGGAAACCAGTCTCTTTCCCAGGACAGGGGCAATGCATTTAGAGAAATAACACCCTGGGATTGTCATAGGTAGCCCTGATACAGACACAGCAAGGCACAGTGCCAGAACCTGTGTACTCTGAAATCAACTTACAAATCCCTTGGATTACCAGGAATTTTATTTGCCTTTAGAATGGACCAGCATTATACACCATAAACATTTCATTCAGGCATTAAGCTCTGGGCCCTGCCTCTCATTTCCTCAGTACTACTCCTGCTGAGAGCTTGCCTTCCATTCACTTTCTTTGGCTGAGCCTAATACAGTTAGTCCTTTTCATTACAGGGGCCTGGAATGCAAGTGTAGGAAGTCAAGACACACCTGGAGTAACAGGCAACTTTGGCCTTAGAGTACGGAATGAAGTAAGGCAAAGGCTAATAGAGTTCTGCCAAGAGAACGCACTGGTCATAGCAAACACCCTCTTCCAACAACACAAGAGAAGACTCTATACATGGACATCACCAGATGGTCAACACCAAAATCAGATTGATTATATTCTTTGCAGCCAAAGATGGAGAAGCTCTATACAGTCAGCAAAAACAAGACCGGGAGCTGACTGTGGCTCAGATCATGAGCTCCTTATTGCCAAATTCAGACTGAAATTGAAGAAAGTGGGGAAAACCATTATACCATTCAGGTATGACCTAAATCAAATCCTTTGTGATTATACAGTGGAAGTGAGAAATAGATTTAAGGGACTAGATCTGATACAGTGCCTGATGAACTATGGACTGAGTTTGGGACATTGTATAGGAGACAGGGATCAAGACCATCCCCATGGAAAAGAAATGCAAAAAAGCAAAATGGCTGTCTAGGTAGGCCTTACAAATAGCTGTGAAAAGAAGAGAAGCAAAAAGCAAAGGAGGAAAGGAAAGATATAAGCATCTGAATGTACAGTTCCAAAGAATAGCAAGGAGAGATAAGAAAGCCTTCCTCAGCGATCAATGCAAAGAAATAGAGGAAAACAACAGAATAGGAAAGACTAGAGATCTCTTCAAGAAAATTAGAGGTACCAAGGGAACATTTCATGCAAAGATGGGCTTGATAAAGCACAGAAATGGCATGGACCTAAGAGAAATAGAAGATATTAAGAAGAGGTGGCAAGAATACACAGAAGAACTGTACAAAAAACAGCTTCATGACCCAGATAATCATGATGGTGTGATCACTCACCTAGAGCCAGACATCCTGGAATGTGAAGTCAAGTGGACCTTAGGAAGCATCACTACAAACAAAGCTAGTGGAGATGATGGAATTCCAGTTGAGCTATTCCAAATCCTGAAAGATGATGCTGTGAAAGTGCTGCACTCAGTATGCCAGCAAATTTGAAAAACTCAGCAGTGGCCACAGGACTGGAAAAGGTCAGTTTTCATTCCAATCCCAAAGAAAGACAATGCCAAAGAATGCTCAAACTACTGCACAACTGCACTCATCTCACATGCTAGTAAAGTAATGCTCAAAATTCTCCAAGCCAGGCTTTAGCAATACGTGAACCATGAATTTCCAGATGTTCAAGCTGGTTTTAGAAAAGGCAGAGGAACCAGAGATCAAATTGGCAACATCCACTGGATCATGAAAAAAGCAAGAGAGTTCCAGAAAAACATCTATTTCTGCTTTGTTGACTATGCCAAAGCCTTTGACTGTGTGGATCACAATAAACTGTGGAAAATTCTTCAAGAGATGGGAATACCAGACCACCTGGCCTGCCTCTTGAGAAACCTAAATGCAGGTCAGGAAGCAACAGTTAGAACTGGACATGGAACGACAGACTGGTTCTAAATAGGAAAAGGAGTATGTCAAGGCTGCATATTGTCACCCTGCTTATTTAACTTAAGGAACTTCTCATGAGAAACGCTGGGATGGAGGAAGCACAAGCTGGAATCAAGATTGCCGGGAGAAATATCAATAACCTCAGATATGCAGATGACACCACCCTTATGGCAGAAAGTGAAGAGGAACTCAAAAGCCTCTTGATGAAAGTGAAAGAGGAGAGTGAAAAAGTTGGCTTAAAGCTCAACATTCAGAAAACGAAGATCATGGCATCTGGCCCCAAACTCCATGGGAAATAGATGGGGAAACAGTGGAAACAGTGTCAGACTTTATTTTTGGGGGCTCCAAAATCACTGCAGATGGTGACTGCAGCCATGAAATTAAAAGACGCTTAATCCTTGGAAGGAAAGTTATGACCAACCTAGATAGCGTATTGAAAAGCCAAGATATTACTTTGCCAACCAAGGTCCATCTAGTCAAGGCTATGGTTTTTCCTGTGGTCATGTATGGATGTGAGAGTTGGACTGTGAAGAAAGCTGAGCACTGAAGAATTGATGCTTTTGAACTGTGGTGTTGGAGAAGACTCTTGAAAATCCCTTGGACTGCAAGGAGATCCAACCAGTCCATTCTGAAGGAGATCAGCCCTGGGATTTCTTTGGAGGGAATGATGCTAAAGCTGAAACTCCAGTACTTTGGCCACCTCATGCAAAGAGTTGACTCATTGGAAAAGACTCTGATGCTGGGAGGGATTGGGGGCAGGAGGAGAAGGGGACGACAGAAGTTGAGATGGCTGGATGGCATCACCGACTCGATGGACGTGAGTCTGAGTGAACTCCGGGAGTTGGTGATGGACAGGGAGGCCTGGCGTGCTGCGATTCATGGGGTCGCAAAGAGTGGGACATGACTGAGCGACTGAGCTGAACTGAACTGAGAATACAGTTAAACTACAATCTCCGGTTTCCTAAGGCTGCCAATGTCTTTGGTGCATATGTGCATGCTAAGTGGTTTCAGTCACATCTCCTTGCAGCCCTATGGACTGTAGCCCACCAGGCTCCTCTGTCCATGGGATTCTCCAGGCAAGAGTACTAGAGTGTGTTGCCATGCCCTCCTCCAGGGGATCTTCCCCATCCAGGGATTGAACCCGCATCTCTTATGTCTTCTGCATTGTCAGGCACGTTCTTTACCACGAGCACCACCTGAGAAGCCCAATGTCTTTTCATATACCACTCATTCTCTAATTTCTCCTCAGGTTTAAATACAAATGATCTTGTATTTCCAGTAGAATAATGACTCCCCAAAGATGCTCACATCCCCTCAAACCTGTGAACATGTTACCTTTCATTTTAAAAGGGACTTTGCCAACATGATTCAATTAAAGACCTTGAGATGGTAAGACTATTTGGGTAGTCCAGGTGTGTCCAACATAATCACCACAGTCTTTAAAAGATGGGAGAGAAAGGCAGAAGAGACAGAGAAAAAGACATGACAATGGAAGCCAAGGTCAGGCATCATTTCCTTGGAGGACCCTATTGTGTCTTCTTTTTGAGATCAAATCTTTTCAGTACAGTCTCCCTTTGTATTGTACACTTCACCCTCACTGCAATCACTATCACAGCTGTGGATGAGGCTGTGTGACTGTTTGATTAATGTCTGTGTCTTTTGCTAGCACACATGAAGACAGGGGCTATGCCAGATTTTGCTTCCTTCTGAAGTCCGAGGCCACAGCAGGCACTCCATAAATATTTATTGAATAAATGAGCAAATTGAAAAGGTGAAGAGGATCTAAATCTCCTATGGTTCTGAGTATTCTTTAGTGTGGGTGGAAACACAGCAGTCCTTGAGGTCTCCCACCGATTTGCTCTTTGCTTTCTGTTTTCCTATCTTGCTCCAACCAGAACATTTATCTTTACATATGGTCTTAATACATTTCTGCTGAGAGAACAGCAGTATCTGTAATTCCAATCAAAGGCTCAGGGAGTGTGGAGGGATGGGAAGTTTCCTTCTGTGTTATGATTTGTATTCAGATTATTCTGATTTTAACTCTTGACTTGATTGCCCTGCCAGTGCACAATGATCTCTGTTGTTAGATTGGAGATCTCCTGCTGCTTTCCTCTCCTCTGAATGTGAAAGATCGTCCACTTAGTCCAAGACCCAGGTCCCAAGCCTGGTTTGGCAATACCCCAGGGGCAACCCATTTTCAAATTGCCAGAACAAACCTTGCTGAAATTCTCTTCAACCTTGGTTTTCTCCTGCACGTATTTTTAAAGGAAGTTGTAAAGAGATTACAGAAAACAAATAAACAGTTATAAACCTGAAAAAAAGCAGATACACTCATCTCAGACCATTATTGCAGTAAAACTCTGAAATAAAGTCTTTTTCCAGCACTCTTTTATTCCTTGACAATTGATTGCTTCTGTCTATAGGGCACAGCAAGAACATTCTCACATTTGGCCCTCACAACGTGCCTGGGAGGGAGACAAAGCAGGTGTTACAAATCTATTCAAGCATAGAAGTCACAGAGTAATTGCTCACTCTTTGTTTACATGGGCATTTCATCTTTGTTTTCTGGTGTCTATGTTGCCTAATATTTAATTGTCTGGGATAAGTTAATTTTTGAAGGCGAAACTGAGTGCCTGGCTTCTTTCTAATAGTATTTTTGATCGACTTGCCCAGCATTTCCCAGTTAGTAAATGAAGGGCTTTGAACTTGAAATCTGGATTCAGTACCCTTTCCTCTCTGCAGGTTAGAAATACATTCCTTCTAAGGGATGAGGGATAGCTAGGACATGAGTTTAAACACTGCTTCATACTTGAAGAGTTCTGTGTGGACCGTGGACATATGGTAGAGAGCTTACGTCTCTCAAAGCAAAGAAAAGTAAGCACATTTGTTTTCTACATCTGTGTCTCCATTTCTGCTTTGCAAATAGGATCCTTTATACCAGTTTTCTAGATTCCACATATATGTGTTAATATACATACGGTATTTGTTTTTCTCTTTTTGACTTACTTCAGTCTGTATGACAGTGTCTAGGGCCTTCCACATCTCTGCAAATGACCCAATTGCCTTCCTTTTTAAGGGTGAGTGATACTCCACTGTATATATGTACCGCATCTTCTTTATCCAGTTCTCTGTTCATGAGCATCTGGGTTGCTTCCACATCCTGCAAATGTATGGATGCCAAGGGGGAAAGGCGAGGTGGAAGGAACTGGGAGACTGGGATTGACGCATATATATTATTGAGGTATAGAAGAGATTACTAATGATATTATACTGTACAGCACAGAGAACTCTACTTCATGCACTGTGATGACCTGAATGGGAAGGAAGTCCAAAAGGGA
Organism: Bubalus kerabau; assembly: GCF_029407905.1. Classification (NCBI taxonomy): domain Eukaryota; kingdom Metazoa; phylum Chordata; class Mammalia; order Artiodactyla; family Bovidae; genus Bubalus; species Bubalus kerabau. The sequence continues at coordinate 159,526,790 of NC_073626.1, forward strand.
AAGAACATATGTGCGTGTGTGGCTAATTCATTTTGCTGTACAGTAGGAACGAACACAACATTATAAAGCAACTACAGTAAAAGTTAATTAAAAAAATGTAAGCACAGAAGTCAGAAACTATTCCATTTATTCAGTCAAGTCTCGGAAGAAACGAGCGAGACAACAGACACAGATAAAGGAACAGAGATACTTGGAATCTTCTCCTCACCCCAACTGTAGCCCTGAAAACCAGAGTGAACCCCCCAAACCAAGCAAGTAGAGCACACCCCTAACATGGTATTCCGTCAACTCAGAGGATTTTATAGCCCTCAGGATGTTTAAAGAAGCAAAAGACCTGGAGGACATGTATTTCTGGCTCATTAAAGAAAGTTTATTTTAAAATATTTAACATTTCTTTATTAAACGAGAACAGGCAGGATATAAGCTCTATAAACTTTCCGAGGAGAGAACATTGCTTGCATTCCAAATGGAGAAAGTATTGCCTTGTGTGGGAACCAAGCCTTTAGCCTATTTCACTTTACAGGTGGCTGCGTGTGAAATATTTTTCTTACAAGATCGTAATGCATAATAAACTTTTGAAAATTAAAATTGTAGCTGGATTTTTCTTGCTGCTTCATTACTATACCAGTTAGGGAGGAGGTTTGTGGTTAATTCTCAGAGCAGGTTTACCCAAAGCACACTTTGGATTATAGGTGCCCCTCAAATTCCCTGGTGGCTCAGAAGGTAAAGAATCTGCCTACAATGCTGAGACCCAGGTTTGATTCCTGGGTCAGGAAGATCCCCTGGAGAAGGGAATGGCTAACCACTCCAATATTCTTGCCTGGAGAATTCCATGAGCAGAGGAGCCTGGCAGGCAACACTCCATGGGTTGCAAAGAATCAGACATGACTGAGCAACTAACCCTCAAATTATACTACATGGAATGTCAGCTGGGCTCACTCTGTCCTTAGGAAATAAACTTCCTTCTCAGATTTTCAGGGACCAGAGTACGAGTACCAATGGACTAAACCTTTTCTCTTTCATTCCAAGCTCCATCCAGCACCAGGAGGGGCTCACATGTATGAATATGAAGATCCTAAGGTCCAGCAACCAACTTCCATCCACATCCTTGCAAACCAAACTCCTTGGCTCAGAAATGTACACACTGGTATAGTGATCTACTCTCCAGAGGGACCTGAACAAGAAGACCGTGTGGACCTAAGAAGCCAGCTTGGGACTTATAGGATCAGGGATTCCACATGCCATGGAGCCAGAAGGAAATGGGTTCCAAATGGGCAGATTCTCAACCCTGCAAACTCCTCACTCCACAGGGAGGGGTACCACTGGAGGAGAGCTGGAAAGGAGGACTCTGAAGTGCAGAGCCCAGAAGTGGGATCCCGGCTGCCTCTATCTAGGCTAGTGCTAATCAGATTTAGGAAAACTTGACTGCAATTTCCCCAAAGCCCAAAGCTTCCTGCATAATATCTGTTATTTTCTCCAGGTTTGTGTATTCACAGTTCCATGCTCTGGCTAATCTCCAGGCAAGTACTACTTCTGTTTCACCTCACACCAACCCAAACTTGAAATGCCATCGCTTGACACATTTTTAGGAAAAAATATTCTCATACCAAACATCTTATTTTTAGTCAGTTCTACTGAAGACTTGGGTGTTGAACCATTCTGTTTTTATCTCTGCTTCCTCCTTCTTCCAAGGAGAAAATGAATTATCTTCTGATGATCAGAAAAAAGAGTTGAGAGGGTGTGTGTATGAGATTGTAATACATGTGTGTCTCTACACAAACACGCATATAATCAAAGTTCAATAGAAGAGAAACACACACATGGGGTTCAGCCAAGATACATAGAAGGCTGAATAATTGAAGGTCTACAGGACACAGAGGGTCTCCTAGCCTGCTGATGCCTCTGTCCTAAGTCCTGGTTAGAGTTGAGGTTGAAATTCCCTTGGACGTCATAAAGTATTTCTGATGAGAAACACCATCATCTGATCACTACCTTCATTTGCTCTATCTGGAATTTCCATTTTTGGCAAAAAATACTGCTTTGTTTTTCACTTATTTTCAAATGGGAAAACTGAAGTTTAGAGATATTGTGGCTTGCCTGAGGCAAGCATCTACTAAGTGTTGGGCCACAAATAGAACAGCATAAGGGACTATAATTCCCATGCTCTTTTCCACCCAAAGCCACAAGTTCATTAGGGTACTCAGGTAGATTGTATCATTGTTTAGTTCATATCTAGTGCCTCCCCTACCCACTTTATGGGTGATGCATTCCTCATTTAGCCACTGCTCTGAGGAGCTGGAGAAACATGGAGTAGACAAAATCAACATATAGCTGGCAGCAAGCCCAGCCCAGCCCAGTTTAGATCAGATGAACTCCAGACAACTTGAAGACACATGAATAAGAAATAAAAGAGAAAAACAAGTATCATGTATTAACATATGGAATCTGGAGAAATGGTCCTGAAGAACTTATTTGTAGGACAGGGACAGAGGTGCAGATGTAGAGAACAGAGCTGTGGACACAGCGAAGAAAGGAGAGGATGGGACAAATTGAGAGAATAGCATTGACATATATGCACCCTCATGTGTGAAATAGAGAGCTAGTGGGAAGCAGCTGTGTAGCACATGGAGCCCAGCTGGGTGCTCAGTGATGACCTAGAGGGGCAGGATGTGGTGGGACAGTGAGAGGCAGGTTCAAGAGGAAGGGGACATATGTGTGTGTATATATATATAGTTATTGTACAGCAGAAACTAACACAGCTTTGTAAAGCAATTATATTCCAATAAAAAGGAAAGCATACTAAGCTAAAAAGTAAAATAAAACCAAAAGAAAAGGAAGAAAAAAAAATTCTTACTTTTGTAGACCATGAATCCTTGGGGTGGTTTGTCACACAGAATATATATGTACATAAACACACACACACATGTACATTTCTGTATAAGATAAAGATATAGATACAGGTATCTTATACAGGAACATAATCTGTCACCCTCCAAGGTATTGCAAGTAACAATTTTACCAAATGTTCCTCCACTGAATAAGTGAGTCACCAAGAAGTTTCCTTGCTGTGTAACACTTAGCCTGGAAGCCAACGGCACACGTTGTGGGTTTGCTGTTGTGCTCCAGGTCTGGTACCAAGATGTTTATTAGTTGGTATTCGTCATTTATGTTGCCGCAGTAAACTACCCAAAAAATCTCAGTAGCTTACAGCAGCAAAGTCTTACTTCTCACTGATTCACAGTGGCTGCGGCTCTCTTCAATGGATCTTCTTCATCTCGAGATACGGGCTGAAGAAGAAGCCCCTCTCTAGAACATATTATTCTTACAAAAGAAGAAGCTCAACAGCAGCTGGTGATGCCTTTTAAGGCTTCTGCTCAAATGCAGCCCACGTTTCTGCTCACATTCCGTGTGGCAAATGCAAGTCACATGGTCAAAGTTAATCTGTGGGGTGGGTATGTGTAATCCTCTCAAATAGGTGGAGAGTAACTAATTGAAAACAGCAGCACTGCAATACACACAGGACAACAAGCACTTCATCATCCTTCCAGAAGCAGCTCAAAATGTCAGCTTCTCATTATTGCTCTGTGGGGACATCTCCCTGTCCTTTCTGTCCTACAGCAGATCTTGCAACATTGAGACGTGTGGAAAAATACCTTCAGGATAATGTACTGTCTTCCTTACTACTTAATGAACCCTTTGAGGGCAGGGAATATTCTTTATTCTATTTTCCCAGTACTTAGCACAGAACTTGAAACTTCATTTATTGATATATTAATGCTTTTAAAACTTATATAATAATGCTGCTGCTACTGCTGCTAAGTCGCTTCAGCCGTGTCCGACTCTGTGCGACCCCACAGACGGCAGCCCACCAGGCTCCTCTGTCTCTGGGATTCTCCAGGCAAGAATACTGGAGTGGGTTGCCATTTCCTTCTCCAATGCATGAAAGTGAAAAGTGAAAGTGAAGTCACTCAGTCGTGTCCGACCCTCAGCGACCCCATGGACTGCAGTCTTCCAGGCTCCTCCATCCATGGGATTTTCCAGGCAAGAGTACTGGAGTGGGATGCCATTGCATGGAACCAATCATGAGAGTCAAAAGATGTTAGAAGGAAGTTATATAGGAAGAGAGGGAACAAGACTAGAAACTGAGTTTTGCACTTTTAAAGTAGATATCTAGATCTAGATCCAGATACAGATACAGATATAGGTTTAGGTATAAAATACATATACAAAGGGAATTATAGAGTAGACCACTGAATTTATAAACCTAAAGTTTGGAAGACGTGAAGGGTGGACATACAAATTGGCAGTCACTCATCAGCACACACATGCATGTGTGCTAAGTCACATGGACTGTACCATGCCAGGCTCCTCTGTCCATGAGATTCTCCAGGCAAAAATACTGGAGCAGGTTGCCATGCCCTCCTCCAGTGGATCTTCCTGACCCAGGGATCAAACCCGCATCTCTTATGTCTCCTACATTTGCAGATGGGTTCTTTATCACTAGTGCCTCCTGGGAAGTCCCCCACCAGCACATAGATGATATTTAAAGCTTTGAGATGTGGTGATGTCTCCTAGGAAGAAAATGGAGAAAGAAAAGATGTCTATCATGTTTCCCATTTCTTACTTCAGTTCCTAACCTGCCTGAAGTCAGAACTTCAGTTGTTGCCTTGAACAAGCTGATTGGTATCTCCTGAATGAGTCTCCTCTACTTAATAAGCTGATCTTGAGTAACTGTAGGTATCTCACTGAAATGGGATTATATACAGTCTCAAAGCTCTGATTTCATTGTACCTGTAGGTTTACCTCAGCATCAGGCTGGACTGTTTTTTAGGACCATCAAAGGGCATTCCCTCTCACCTTTGACCTTGACCTTGATTCCAGCCATGTGTGTCATTCCCACATATGTCTGTAACTTCTTCCCTCCTCTTCCCCCATTTATCATGTTGGTAAAAGGTCAAACTTGTGCTGAATATGTAATGTGTCAGGAACGATCATGTATGCTTTGCATATGATAGCTCATTCCATCCTCATCATAACTGGTGAGATAGACATTGACCCAACTTACCGATGTCATAACTGAAGATCAGAGAGGTTAGGTAGAGTGACTTAAGTCACAGCTAGTGAGGAGCAGGACTCTTGAATTGGCATCTCAGTGATGAGTCCTCATCTCTATATGAGCCACTGAGCTGTCTCAAAAACAAGAAACCTTTGGGAGCTGATACTCGTACTTTGAAGATAAAGAAACGTACGTGGTAGGTAGATAGATAGATAGATATTCAGATACATAGATACACAGATAGACACGTAGATACATGGATAGCATATAGATTGATGACACAGAGATATATAGAGATATTTGGAATTTAAAAAAAAACTCAGTAGATAGTTCCCTACTTTCTTAAACAGGAGATGATGAACAACATAATTTAAACTTTCCTTTATACATGTATTTTATGCTCATTCTGTGCTCAGCCTTGTGTCAAAAGCAGTTTTTATTTCACAGTGCCTTTTTGTCCTCTAAAACTCCCTGATGCTGGGGAAGATTGAAGACAGGAGGAGAAGGATATGACAGAGGATAAGAGAGTTGGATGGCCTCAGTGACTGGATGGACATGAGTTTGAGCAATTCCGGGAGTTGGTGATAGAAAGGGAAGCCTGAAGTGCTGCAGTCCATGGGGTTACAAAGACTCAGACACGACTGAGCGACTGAACTGAACTGTAAACTGTCAAGTGTCTATAATCCAGTTGAAGGGGAATTCGAAAGTTCTAAGTATTCCCATATACAGACATAAAGAAAGATCATATTAAGAGAAATAGATAAATTTTTTAAGTGTTGAAGGCTTTCTAATTTGCAAGACATTTTCCCATGCATTATTTCATTTGACCCTCACAATAATGATCACTGTTTTACAGGTGAAGAAGCTGAGGCATGGAAAATTTCAATTGTTGATGATTACCCAAATACAGGCTTAAACTGAGGAATGAAACCCAGGGTCTCATCCAATGTTCTCACTAACACTGGGATGCTAACTGAGCACTCTCTCAAGTGTTTTGAAATAAAAACACTGCTTTTGACACAATGCTGAGCACAGAATGAGCATAAAGTACATATATGAAGGAAAGTTTAAATTATGTTGTTCATCATCTCCTATTTAAGAAAGTAGGGAGCTATGTACTGAGCTTTTTAAAATTCCAACTCAGCACACGTATTACAAAAGTCTCTTCTATTCTTCAAGACCAGCAGGGAAAGAGATCCCACTCCTTCCTTCCAGCACCCAGGACTCAGCGCCTTAGGAGATGTTGAGTCTTGGTATTTGTTTCTGTTAAGCTGAGCTGTTGGATTTGGCTGGGTGATGCCTGAGGGAGAGGGTGGCAGGCAAGAGAATGTGTCTGCTTTGCAGCTCTTGCCAGCCTTGGAGAGCTAGCATTTTCTAAAAGAATGCTGGCTTCTCAGAAACACTATTGATAATAAGGTAGCTCATTTTTAAAATAATGTAACCAGATATTCTATGAAAACAGACCTGGTTCCAGGAGGGCCGCTGTGGGATTTGGGTTTAAGGTTTGAGGTGGTTGTTTAAGATGAGCTTTCAGCCAGCGTGCAGACCTGCCACTGGGACTGAAACAAGCTTGCTCAATCAGACCATTGTGGTAATGGAGAAAACTCAGGCTCCTCAGAGCCTCAACATGGCACATCCCAAGGTGGACTTTTCACCTCCGGGGACGCTGGTGAAAATGAAGTGTGTGCGTGCATGTGCTTCAAATCAGAAGAAACCAGCTCAGGGATCCCCTCTAGCCTCAGTCAGACCTGGAGAACAATGCAAATACATTTGGACTGAAGAAGAAAACCTGAGGCCAACAGGAAATAGGGTGGTGCAGAGCAACTTGCCAGTCTTGGCAAGGATGCAATTTTCCAGGAGGCAGAGTTTTGATTTGTGTTTCTACCCCAGGCAGGGCAGGGGGCTCCACAGAGTAATAAATGAAGACTCACACATGACAGACAAACCTCTCTCTCTACTTAGAGAGCCACAGATTCAGAACTGAGTGGGTCATCAGTAGGTCATCCAGCCCAACTCCCTACCTCCTGGACCACTTCTTTCCATTATACCTTTCACATTGTATCTATTTTCTTAATATCGAATGAGACAGGAAATGAATGCTTACTACATTTAACTATATGCAAGGTGTTTCACTTCATTCATGAAGAGAACAACACAGTCTGACGATAGCTAATATTTATGGAAAGTCTACTAGGTGCTGGCTTGGGTCTAAGTGTTGGACACACACTAACTTATGTTTAATTCTCGCAGAGTCCTGAGTGGTAGGCTGTGGCAAGTCTCCTCAGTTTATAGATAAGACAAAGGCACAGAGAAGGACTATTGGCTAGTAAGTAGAGGAATTCCAGAGGCCTCCACTTAACCCGAAGACAAGCCTCCAGGCTGGATCCAAACCAGATTCTCCATCCCCAACCTAGACACCTGGACTCTCATTGAGGTCATGCTGGAAAGGTTTCTTCCTCTTCTTCTTCCATCTTCTGTCCCCTCCATGGAGCAGAGCCAAAGACGACCATCCACTCTAGGGCTTGTCAGAGTCTCCGAAGACCACTATCTCTTAACATTCCATTACCAAGGACTTTAAAAACTTGCCAATCCTTAAAAGTTCACCAACCTAACAAGTTAGTTGACATCCGGTGGTAACAATGTTGGTTATATCTCTGAAAATTAAGATGTGTTGTATCCAACAGTTCTATTTGGTCTCAGTTCTGTTTTACATTGGTGTTTATTACTCTGCAGAGTCTAATTTAATGAATTATTTCTGTAGGAGCTATGAATGTTAACTGTAAAATGTAGACCCAGTTCTTGAGATGATGATGTGTTAGAACTAAGGAAAAAAATATCTTCCCACAATGCAGTCTCAATCATAGTAACCTCTAGCTTACAGTGTACCTAGGTTTTCCTTTTAACCTTTGCAGATCTTGTTTCTTACTATCTTGCTACCCTCTGCCCCCTTGCCCTGGAGATTCCAAGAACAGAATCTCAGTAACACAAAGCTTTCTGAGGAGACTGAACACCCCTCTCTGAACACACTGTCTTAGACCTCCCACTCCAACCCCTCTACCCTGCTAATCTTGAAAACATCATCACCTCCTCCAGAACCCTTTCCCCAGAGGATGTCTTGGAGGTCAGGTACACTTCGTGAAGGCTCCCACCATATCTTGAGCTACAACCCACATCACAGCACTCATCTCTTCAGATTGCTGTTGCCAGAATCCTCTAGCCATGTGAGTTCCTTGACGCAAGAACTATGTTCCTTTTACTTTGTATTCTCAGAGTCTGACATTGTTCCTGGTATACAGCAGATACTCAAAAAGTACTTGGTGAGTGAATGAGTCACTTTTATAAATCCACTAGCTTAAATGTGTTTTAAGGCTTTGAATGGGCTAAGGTTTGTAGGCCAGACACCATAGGTCAAATATGACATTCACAATGAGACAGAAGGAGGGGCTCCATTAAACTAATTGGGATTAATATCTAAAGACTCTTCTTCACTTTCATTTTAGTTTTTTGTATTAGGCAGATTTGTATTGGGATCATGTTTCGAAGTATCGTGGTATGCTGTTCAGCACCATAAAGAACAGAACCAATTTTAAGCATTTAGAAGGCAGAAATTCAGGCTGACTGTACGTCACTGCAAGTGCAGGTGTGTAGAGTGTACATCGACAATGCAAACACTGAGCTTTTATGTAAATGAGCTATATCTGCAGCTCTTATATAGATATAGATAGGTATGTGTTATGTGTTAAGTTGCTTCAGTCATGTCCGATTCTTTGCAACCGTGTCGACTGTAGCCCACCAGGCTCCTCTGTCCATGGGATTCTCTGGGCAAGAATACTGGAGTGGGTTGCATGCCCTCCTCCAGGGGATCTTCCCCACCCAGAGATCAGACCCAAGTCTCTTATGTCTCCTGCATTGGCAGGCAGGCTCCTTACCACTAGTGCCACCAGATTCTTTATCGTCTGAGCCACCAGGGAAGCCTTATATAGATAGGTAGGTAGATACAGTTTATTGCTAAATAAAATACAGAAGAAAGCCTTGAACTTAGTTTTAACATTGGAAACAGTGACAATAATTAGCAAACTCATGAATCAGAGCCATGTTTATATAATTCCTGACAATTATAATCACGTATTTGTTTGAACTGAGCTCTCATAGTTTTATTACGCTTACTGCCCCCCTCCAGAGTGTGGATTTAGATTTCAAAGGCTTTTGTTAGCTTTTGGGGACTCCTCTGGTCTAGCTATTATTTTTGTTCCTTTGATTCCTTACTGACTATTCTGTATTTTTACCCTTTCATGTGTAGAGTTAGTGCATCCATGCAGAGGGGGACCAAGAGAACTGAATCTAGACAGAAAAGGACAGGAAGTTATCACATCATTCTCTTTGGAAGCAGAAAATTAGCAGCAGAAAGGGATTGTGTGTGTTTGTGGTGTGTGTGTGTGTGTGTGTGTGTCTTTGTGCATGTGTATGTGTGTGTGTGTGTGTATGTGTGTGTGTGTGTAGAAGAGAGAAAATAACCCAGGAGCAAGAAGCCCATTACATCCCTCCCTCTGCCTCTCTGGCCTTGGAAATTCTGTCTAAAATACAGCTGGCAGTCACTTCTTATACACTGAGCCCTGTGACCTTGGCTGGTATCCAAATCTAAACTGCTTCTATGGCATCCAAATAGCTAATTTGGTGTTGGGGAGGATGGGGAAGGCAGGTAGGAATTAAGGACTGTGAAGGAAAAGAACTGCAAAAGTTAAATTTCCTGCCAGGTGGCTTCCAAATCATCCAGCAGCTTTATTCAAGACTTTGAAGTCTTGGGCCAACAGTTCCAGATCTGTAATATTTACCCTGCAGTCTCCAAAAACAAACGTTGACTGTGTTCCTTGAAGTCAATCTCACCAGCATTTCAGGGTGACAGATGGGAGAGGCTGGAAAAGAATTATTGGATGAACTGGAAACTCCTCAGACTCTTCAGTAGGCTTTTCTTATGCCTCAGTCTCTCTCTGTCTTTCTCCTTCCCTCTCACTAACCTTGCTCTATTTCCACTATGAATTCCTGCCCCCTAACCTAGTCACCTGTTGCATTATTCATCAACTGTGTCAAGAGCTTATCCTGAAACGGCAAGAGCTTATCCTGAAACGGCAATAACTAACTAAAGTCTAGATCCCTCTAGCCTGGTAGTTGAATTCTGCCACTTATACCCATGAACTAAACAATTAATTACAACCAATTCTGTACAGGGGGCAGGATGTCTATCCAGCTAAGAACTTATCTAGGAACTTACCCTTGTGGAGGGGAAAAGGGTGATGGGTGTATACAAAATTCTGAAGCTGAAACATACTCAGGAGGCAGAGGCTATCCCAATCCAGCCTAGACGGATGCTTCTCACTTGCCTTTCTCTTTGCCCCTCCAAATCCTACTCATCTTTTCAGATTCTCTGAAGTGTCACCACCATCACACTCTCTCAACAAATATATATTGAGAATCTACCATGTGTCAGGCACCGTTCCAGGCCTGAATGAAAGGAAATTCTCTCTCTGTTAGAATTCATGTTCTGCTGGTAGGGATAAATAATAAATACATAAATAGTGCTGCAGTGAACACTGGGGTACATGTGCCTTTTTCAATTCTGGCTTTCTCGGGGCATATGCCCAGTAGCGGGATTGCTGGGTCATATGGTATTTTTATTCTTTGTGTTTTAAGAAATCTCCATACTGTTCTCATACTGGTTGTATCCGTTTGCATTCCTACCAACAGTGCAAGAGGGTTTTCTTTCTCCATATGTAAAATAGATTGCCAGTGGAAATCTGATGTATAATTCAGGGAACCCAAAGCTGATGCTCTGTGACAACCTGGAGGAATGGAGTGGGGAGGGAGGTGAGAGGTGGAGTTCAGGAGGGAGGGAACACATGTACATCTATGGCTGATGCTTGTTGATGTTTGGCAAAAACTGTAATGATCTTGTAAAGTAGTTATCCTCCAATTAAAATAAATAAATAATTAAAAAAAAACAAATAAAATGTCAGATGGTGATCTGCTCTGTGAATAAAAATCAAGCAAGATGAACAGGATAGAGGTAGGGAGGAGGAGGGACATTGTTTGCTGTGTAGGCAGACACCTGAAAAGGGATAAAGAAGAGGTTGTATGAGAGAAGAGCCTTCCAGCAGAGGAAATAGTTGGAGCAAAGAACCTGTGGGAGAAGAAGAGACAGCAACAAGGCCAACTGGCTGAGCCATGTGGGAGAGAGGGAGGAGATGAGAGAGACAGACAGCAAGAAGTGGGCTCGCAGAGGGCCTGGGGAGGCCATTGCTCAAACTCTGGGTGAGATGAGAACCATTGGAGAATTTTTAGCAAACAAGTGATATGATCTGACGCCTGTCAGATTTTAAGCTTTTCTGTTGAGAATAGACTATTTTAGGGGAAGAGCTGAAGCCCCAGAGTCTTTTTCATTCATCCAGAAAAGAACATGGTGGCTTAGACCAGGGCGACAATGCTAGAGACTGAATTCTGAATGTGTTTAGAAGGCAGAGTCACCTGATGTAATTGCCAATAGGTTTGGATGTGAAGAATAAGAGAAAAAAAGATGTTAAGCCTAACTTCTCAGTTTTGGGCGTGAACAACTAGAAAGAGAGACTCGCTCTTCCTCTGGGCTCCCATGAACTTTTATTACCTTCACTATTGTAAAACTCTAATAACAATTGTGTGTGTGTATCTCTCCCACTAGGTGCTCTGTCTCTTAACTTTCAGGTCATAATATGCTGAAACGCTAATGAAAGTTATGGGGTTTTGCCCATGAGGGGAAAAACATACATACAGAAATCCATACTAACTTTTGTATTTAATTTCAAAAGGTTTATTTATCTCCTGAAGCTTATCCAGTTGTCTCTAGGTGGTTCATGGATCCAAGATTTAAAAATCCAGGGACTGGGTTTATTTATTCTTTTGATAAATTATTACTGAGCACCTGGGACTCTGAAGACATTGAGGATCGGATGGTGACCAAATAAGACAGTATCCCTTTTCATGGAGATCACAGTGTGATGTGGGAAATAAGCAAGATGCTGCTGCTGCTGCTAAGTCGCTTCAGTCATGTCCGACAGTGTAAGCAAATAAACAAGTATATCATTATAACTTGTGAAAGAAACTAATATGAGGAAAGGACAAAGAAAGGTTATACAATCTACTATTATAGAGTGTAGGAGGTCAAGGTCTGATTAGGAAACAGGAGTCATCCAAGTGTCATAAACAGAGGGAATTTAATACAAGGAGCTGTACACATGATGGAAAGAAGAGGACAATGAAAGCCATTAGATATTAGCAAAACAAGAAATCCACTACCATCCGCAGGACTGAAGAAACCAGAGGAAGACGTGGTACTACCAGAGCCCAGAAGCTGGAATCACAGAAGAGGTGCTTCCTCATGGAAATTAGGACTTGAAGTGAGGGTTTATCTGTCAGTGATGCCAACCAAGATAGAGCACAAGAGAGAAAAGCACCCTGGCTTCTACCACACCCCAGGGTTCTACTAGTGTCTTCCCTTGGCCAAATCTGGCCCCAGTTAGTTCTCTTGGTTTGGAGTGGAATAGGAAAAGAACAGGAATGGATTGATTGGATGAGAGAGCAATCAGGAAAATGATTGACATCTATTTAGAAAGAGCAGTTAAGTAGACTACCTGGAGAAGCCAAAATTTAAGTTGAAACAAGCTAAATCAGAAGATGACTACCAAGGAATGAGAGCATTCCCAGCAAAGGAACTGCAATGGAAAGTTTCTGAAGTGATAAAGAACTCTGCCTCTTTGTGGGTGATGGGGCCTAAGGCCAATCTGGCTAGCCATAGCTATAGCATTCTCTAAACAATCAGAATAGAGGGCTAGCCATATGGCTCCTCTTCTACAACCATGTGCCAGGTGGCATATTGCAATGGAAGCAAGCCTCAAACCAAAGTCCACCAGATGCCCAAACATTTCTTACTGAGAACACTAAAAGATAGCTGTACAAGTACTGTCTCCTTTGGGGCAACCCACAAATACCTTGTCTGAAATATGCACCCTTACATAGAGTCACCAGTATTCTGACAGCAAGAATTTGCTATTGGGGTCCTCCACTAAGTGGGAGCATACAAACCAAATGGAGTTCTAGAATAAGGAGATCATTTAGAAAGTGTTGGTTACTGGGCCTGCTAGATTCTCATACTTCAAGCAAAGTTTGAGGTGCTATACCACCTTCCATCCAATCACATATCTTAAACACCACTCATTTAATCACTGAAGAGTTCTTTGAAGAATTTCTTATACTAATTAATATATCCTCTAATGCAGATTTAGGAATTGATATATAAAGCACTTGTTGAGGCCATTTCTAGAGCATGGCATTTTTTTAGGGTGATTTAAATATTACCTAGCTTCACAGGTGGCTCAGTGGTAAAGGATCTGCCTGCAATGCAGGAGACGGTGATTCAGTCCCTGGGTCAGGAAGATTACCTGGAGAAGGAAATGGCAACCCATGCCGGTATTATTGCTTGGGAAATCCCATGGACAGAGGAGCCTGGTGGGCTACACTTCTTTGGGTTGCAAAGAGTTGAACATAACTTAGCAACCAAATGACAACTGCCCTTTGGAGTGTAGATAGAAGCTAAGCTGCACTGTCAGTTATCATGTGCATCACACAGTTTATGTGAAAGGCTAATTACAGACAATGAAACAGATGGGAAGAAAGGCACCCAGTGTGGCTCAAGTCTTGCTAGCAAATCGGGGAGCAGATTGAGATGAGGCTGCTGGAGTGGGAAAGGGCTAAACCTCATAAGCCACCTTAAAGGGTTTGCATTTATTTCACACTGCACTGAAGGGGTTTAAAACAGGGAGGTAACTTAATCTGGTTTGGTTTTTAAGAGCTCATGTTGGCTGCTTTGTGAAGAATGGATCATAGAGAAAGGAGAGTGGAACCAGAATATTCTAGGGGTTCAGATGGAAGTAACAGCATCCACCTAGCTCGATGGCAGTGCAGATAGAGAGAAGTGAGCCGTATTTTGAAGATAGAAACACAAGAATGATGACCAGATGAGTGTCTGGAACGGGGGCAAGAGAGAATTTGGAATCAAGAATGATTCTGAGTTTTAGCTAATATACCAGATTCTAGAGTGATATATTTTACTAAAGATGGAAGAAACTAAGAGGAAAAGATATAGTAACAGAGTGGGGAAAAAGAAGGTAAAAGAAAGGTTCCATTGTATATTTAAAAGCAAGGAGCATGAGCTGGTCTTATTTATTTGTATATACACCAGCATGACCTTGGTGGGTGCTTAGTACCTGCCTGAGGAATTGAAAAGAACAGATACATTACTATTATTGTCATTTATCTCTGGTTTCACCTCTCACTCCCCCTCCCCCACTCCTGCTCCCTCTTCTCCTCTTCCTCCTCCTTCTTCTCCTCTCTCCTGCCTCTGTGCCTCTCTCTCTATCTCTTTCTCTCTCTCTCTCTCTCATTCTAAATGGTGGCCCAAATAAACACAAAATGAATCAATAACATCATACACTTCAGATACGAATAAAGATTCTTTAAGTCATGAGGACTTGGGCTTGAGTTGGCAGTGATATTAAAAAGGAATTGAAATAAGCTCAGGGATCATGTTTGGAGTTGATAAAAGATGTAGCCCACAAATTCCTCCGTCTCTGAGATGGCCTTCCATTGCGCCTGAAGTTTCCACCTGCTCTTTGCAACTCTGATAGAAGACATCGGTGTGAATATTCCTATCCCTGTTGGTAGCTGTGATGATGGTTTCCTCCTCTGTAATATGAAGGGCTTGGATAATCCCAAAGACTTGAAAGACTCCTTTCAGATCCATCACATCTTCTATTATTTGCAATATAGCAATACAACAGTACCAGCCATGGAGACATCTCTGATAAGTCTTCATGAAATAAACTGAATAGAACTTTGATTAAAATATTTTACAACAAAGAAAGGAACTATATGTCAACAGTTTTTACATCAATTGTGTGTTGAAAAGATATGTTGAATGTACTGAGTTAAATAAAAAATATGATTAAAAGTTCTATTCAGTTCTGTTCAGTTTAAAAATATGATTCAAATTAATTTTACCTAATAAACTGAACCAGACTTTGCTGTAAAAATGACAGAAGTTGAGGAGAGACAGAAAGGATCTTTATTTATGTATCATTTCTACAAAGGAGCCTGGAGAAGGAAATGGAAACCCACTCCAGTGTTCTTGCCTGGAGAATTCCATGAACAGAGGAGCTTGGTAGGCTTCAGTCCATGGAGTTGCAAAGAGTCAGACACAACTGAGTGACTATCAATCACTCACTCTACAAAAGAAGAAACTCTTATTCTTGCTTTCATTAGGAAAAAAAATATTACTTGCTTTTCTGTATTTCTTTATGTTTCAACAAATAGAGAATAGTACTCCATGGTATACTTAATTCTAAAACACAGTTTAAGAGTTTTCAAGAAAGAAAAACTTACTGAAAGCCTCAAAAATAAATTAATAGAGTAAAAAAAAAAAAAAAAAAAAAGCTATGTCTCATAACAGCAGATTTCCCAGAGCTGTCCACCATATTAAATTATATCTAAGACTCTTTGCCAAGGAAATAGATACAGTCCATTACCAGAAAGAAAAAATTTTACCCTGAGAAGATTATGTATATTCATGCAGTTCAGAACATCTCAGAAAATATGTTATCATATTCCTTCACTAAATCACTAATTTATCCACTGTTAAAATTGAGTCCAATTTTGCACCAGGCCTCCTAATAGCTGATGCAAAACTAACAAAAAATAAGCTACTAAATATTCATTATGACATAGAAGGAGGCATATCATTTTGGAAAGGACAGTAAGTATTTCCTTTAAATGGTGTGAGGCTGTGAGAAGCAGTCAGTAACTGCTTGCTTCGGCTGGCTGTGACATTTTGTGTGGCTGTACTTCTCACCAAAAGTCAAGGGCATCCTGTTTAAACACAATTCAGTGAAGGGTTAGGGCAAAACAGAGCTTGAGTGGTGCCACTGAACCCAAGGATAAAAGCAAAAGATCTAGAATGTCTGATACAGAGGCTATGATCCACATGTGACTTGAAATGTGATTGGTCTGAACTGAAATGGTCTGTAAGCCTAAAATACACACTAGCTTCTGAAGCCTTTATGCAACAAAAAAAAGGAACTATATCTCAACAGTTTTTACATCAATTGTGTGTTGAAAAGATATGTTGAATGTACTGAGTTAAATAAAAACTATGATTAAAATTAATTTTACCTAATTATTTTACTTTTTAGAAAATATGGCCACTAGAAATTTTAAAATCCTAAAAGTAGCTCACATTTGTATCTTGCATTGCATTAATATTATCATTAGAAAGTGCCAAGCTGGAGGAATGATCTTGCCACTTCACCTTGGCTGTGTTGCTTCTTCTCCTCACTCATCTTTCTCCTTATCTGTACACTGAGAAATCCTGATACCCATTTCCAAGGGCTAAATGGGCTAGCTTGTATAAAGTGTCTAACATGATGCCTGACATGTTGTAGGAATACACAGAGTTTTGCTTCCCTACTTTCCAGCCCCAAAACTTACTTTGGGGGCTGAAAGTGGGAAAACAACATATTCTGGTTTCTAAGGTAATCCTGTTAAACGATCTACCTAGAAGCCTCCTTGCCCGAGGTCTGGGACTATTTTTCTCTGCCTTGAGGAAGAGCAGTACTCTGCGATTTCAGTGCCTCAAGACAGATAACTCTGGCCCCTGTGGAACAGCCAGGGTGATGACAGAGAGGGCCTGTTTATAGAAGAGAGGGGTTGAACACTACTCAGGGACTTTGTTTAAAATTCTTCTTGTAACCACACAGCTCTCTGTTTGGGTTTGCTGCTCTCATTAAATAAATATCTGGAGAGTCTTCAGGGATCATCTCAGATATGTGTGACCAGGGTTTTTAAGATAATGAACCACACTCTTGAGTCACACTCAGTGGATTCCCAATTTGGCTCTTGTGAGTCATTGAAGGATGGTCAAGAGGGGTCAGCGAGGGTTGCAGTGAAGTTCTTCACCACCAGACCAAGAGAAAACGACCCTTGTAAAGTTCTACCCAAAGTCCCTGCCCACCAGCTCCTCACATAAATTCTTACAGAGAGTGTTTAGGTCAGTGAGACGGCACAGGAGGAGAAGGACCAAGACGTTGTGATCTGAAAGGATGGAATTGGAGGAACAAGAACATCTTGTTAACTTGAAGTTGGCCTGAGACTCAGCTTCATGGCTTGAGTGAACATGTGCCACTTATTTACAATTAGCACAGGAACAATAAATTGATGTATTTTTTTAAATAATTTGAAATGCTGGTGATGCAGGAATATTTGGTGATCTATATTTGACCCTTAATAAATCTAAGTCACTTTTAACTCAAACATTCCTGAAGGGAGATAGAGGAAATAGGGGAAATAGTGGAGGTAAAAGGAGTTTTTTAAGTAATAAACTTTACTTTTCAGAATAGTTTTAAGTTTATAAAAAAATTGAACAGGAAGTACAGCGTTCCCCTAAATTCCCACCCTCCCTCTATTTTTAACACCTTTGCATTAGTGTGGTACATTTAATAATATTAATGCATTATTTTCAACTAAAATCCATAACTTAAATTAGGGCTCACTGAATGTTGTAATGATTCTATGGGTTTTGATAAATGCACAATGTCGTGTTCCACCAATTCATACATAATATTCACAGTCCAAAAAATTCCCCGTGTCCCACATATTCATCCTTCTCCTCTTATCCTACTCCAAAGCCACCAGTCTTTTTTTTTTTTTTTTTACTATTTCTACAGTTTCTAGAATGTCATATAGTTGGAATCATATACTTTGTAGACTTTTCAGACTGGCTTCCTTCACCTAAGTTCTTAATGGTTCCTCCAGGAGGAGTCTTTAAAACATCAAGAACATTGTGCCTTTCAAGAGAGATTAGGGGCATGAGAATAAACAAAAGGAAAATTTTAGGAAATTTTTGTGCTATTGTTTTTGGCTTCTAATATCTGAGAGACATACAGGACAAACTCACTCTGGAAGAGAAGGTTCCAGGATAAAAGGAATAACCTTGGCATGAGGTGAAGGGTATGAGCACAAATAAACTCTGTACACACCATGGGAAGATACAGCTGTGAGGCAGAGGGAGCTTGAGTCTATTCGCAAAGAATATAACTCAGTTGTCCAACAGGAGGGAAGATACAATTTCTCCTGGGGGCAGGAATATGACACAACACCATCTAGAGCTATTATTCTATTATGCTGTTTTTTTCTTGTCTAGTTTAATTCAATTTTCAATCATTGACTCAAAGGATAACTTGACCCTACCACGAGTCAAACTGATTATTTTTCTAGGCAATTTTTTTGGTCTGTTACTGTCTTTTTCTAGAACCACATATTCCAGCTCATTTCATTTGTGGATCCTCGCTGTAACACAGAGGGATCTGCCTTCAATATTTCTTAAAGACACAAACCTGAAATAATAGTAACATTTTCTTAAGCAAAATTTAATTTGGGGTTTTTCATGTCAGAGAATCTTTAACAGGCCAGTGTTGATAGAAGGCATGGGTGAACGAGACCTTTGGACTGGAGATTAGTGCGACCTGTGAATAGGAAGAGCTGTGGACATCTGTCCTACCACCAAACAGCTGTCCATCCTTGAAGACGCAATCCTCAGGAGAGGGCCATCAGTTGACCACAAGGTATCAACTATTCTGAATTTCCAGATCACTCTATATAGGTTACATATATAGGTTACATGCATAGGTTACATGGAGGATACAGGAATCTTACCCCACTGGTAATGCCACCCATGCCCTTAGCCTCTACTGCAGTCTTTGATGGCTTTTCCAGGAGAAAAGCTCATACTCCAAAGTGTCTTTGCTTAAGTGAACCAGTGATGCACACTCAGATCTCCTCTGAACAACATGTTCAGGTAGCCATGGCCTGAAGGGAGAAAAATTTCCAGTCTTCAACCCTTTAGGGTAGTGTCAAATCTGGAGGATGAGGCAGGACTAAATATCATCAGTGAAACAAAATATCCTGGCAATGAGAAAATAGAATTTACCTGAGTTTACGTCAGGAAGAGTACTGTAAGTATTGTAAATATTTAGAAGACATATTAAGGCACCTAGGAGCAAGGAGGTAAGACTCTTCTTCCTCTGAGGGTTAGGCTTAAGTAACCTTAGATACTTGCTAAACAAGGAAGATGAATCCATTTAACTGAAGGTCTTCCACTTGTTGAGTGAAGTATGCAAGTATGGGGCCAGAGCAGAATTACCATGGACAACAGAAAGGGGTTGAGTGTCCCCACCTGGGGTCCCTCTTCTCCAATTCTCCCCTACCCCCACATCACTCAGCCTTCTCTTTAAATGAACTGTGAGCAAGCATTTGAAGGAGTACCAGGTTATTAACTCACTCAGAGGACCTAATCAATTGGTTTATTTTCCCAGGATTCCTTAATGTTTCTGTCTGGCACTGGGCAAAGTCAAAAGACCACATTAAGGTCCATCTCCCTAAAAGGCAGTGCCCTCCAATGCAAGCAGCAACCTGAAGTCAAAAGGTTGCTCCTTCTAGCTCCTCCATTTGGAACTTTTCTTTTTCTGTCTTCCATATCTGCCTGTCTACACTCTGCCCAGATCCAGCTCAAATGCATTTCCTCCAACAGGCCTTCAGTTCAGTTCAGTCGCTCAGTCGTGTCCAACTCTTTGCGCCCCATGAATTGCAGCACACCAGGCCTCCCTATCCATCACCAGCTCCCGGAGTTCACTCAAACTCATGTCCATCGAGTCAGTGATGCCATCCAGCCATCTCATCCTCTGTCATCCCCTTCTCCTCCTGTCCCCAATCCCTCTCAGCATCAGAGTCTTTTCCAATGAGTCAACTCTTCACATGAGGTGGCCAAAGTATTGGAGTTTCAGCTTCATCATCAGCCCTTCCAAAGAACACCCAGGACTGATCTCCTTTAGAATGGACTGGTTGGATCTCCTTGCAGTCCAAGGGACTCTCAAGAGTCTTCTCCAGCACCACAGTTCAAAAGCATCAATTCTTCGGCACTCAGCTTTCTTCACAGTCCAACTCTCACATCCATACATGACCACTGGAAAAACCATAGCCTTGACTAGATGAACCTTTGTTGGCAAAGTAATGTCTCTGCTTTTCAATATGCTATCTAAGTTGGTCATAACTTTCCTTCCAAGAAGTGTCTTTTAATTTCATGGCTGCAGTCACCATCTGCAGTGATTTTGGAGCCCCAAAAAATAAAGTCTGACAGTGTTTCCACTGTTTCCCCATCTATTTTCCATGAAGTGATGCCTTATCTAGAATTAATTCATCCTTTCTTTGTAAACTGATAATTACTTGTTTGTAGAAACAGAAGAGGGGCTTCCCAGGTGGCACAGTGGTAAAGAATCCACCTGCCAATGCAAGAGATACAGGAGATGTGGGTTGGACTCCTGGGTTGGGAAGATCCTCTGGAGTAGGAAATGGCTACTTGCTACAGTATTCTTGCCTGGAAAATTCCAAGGACAGAGGAGCCTGGTAGGATAAATCCACTGGGTCACAAAGAGTTGGATACAACTAAGCAACTGAGCGTGCATGCAAAAGCAAAAGAAGCATTATGAGACTTTAGAATAAGATACAGTGCAGTTTCTCTCACTAGAATGTAAGTTTATCAATTCAACAATATCTTCTTTTTTTATCTTTATGTAGGACTCATTCTAGGCACCAAAGGCCACACACAAAATGTACTAAATAAACATCTGTGTACTATTATCTCTGTTGATTCAGGGGTTACCTAGATTGCATTCCATCCTCCAAATTCATTCTTTAGGAGCAAAACCACAGTCCACTGCTCTATGATCCATGCTGCTGCTGAGTCGCTTTAGTCGTGTCCGACTCTGTGCGACCCCACAGACGGCAGCCCACCAGGCTTACCGTCCCTGGGATTCTCCAGGCAAGAACTCTGGAGTGGATTGCCATTTCCTTCTCCAATGCATGAAAGTGAAAAGTGAAAGTGAAGTCACTCAGTCGTGTCTGACTCTAGCGACCCCATGGACTGCAGCCTACCAGGCTCCTCCGTCCATGGGATTTTCCAGGCAAGAGTACTGGAGTGGGGTGCCATTGCCTTCTCCTCTGTGATCCATATCAGACTCCAAAAAGCCACTTTGTGATATGAGGAGTTCCAGAGAGACTGTTCTGGTTGAATACCTACCACCACACCAGACAGTGGATGTCTGGCTAGCATTCATCTTTCTTCTGATACTTGCACTCTGGTTTGCCTTTGGGAACAATCCTACTCACTCTTAATCAAAGTGGTTCAGAGGTCGTTAACTCCACATCCCAGTTGTAGAGGTAGAAACATGACTCAGATCTAGATAGCATTTCATCCTTTTGTTTACTTCCCAGGTGACCACAAGACCCAAGCCAGGTCAATGAGATGCATCCCTAGGACTTTTGCTAGAACCCTTGGGACAAGGGGCTCTTCTTCCATTGTTCTTGGGCTCTGAGATGTGAGTCTAGGGTTTCCAGCTGTCATTCCATCATCTCATGACTAGATTCTTCCAGACATTAATGTCAACAGGAAGAGGAGGAGAAAGCTGACACAGGATGTCAGGTAGAGATAAACTATAGGAAGCAATATGGGATAAACTTACATTAAATATTTTTTTTATGTCTCTAAAATCAAATTTAACTAGGTGTCCTATATTTTTATTTGCTAAATATGACAACTCAAGCAGCAGGAAGCCTGTGTCTTGGTGACCACTTTTAAACCTCTACATTACTCTACATCTCTGGACTCAGCTGTGTGAAACATCACCTTCCTGTTTTTGTTTAAATTAGTTCAAGCTGGATTGCAACATAAAACTTGCTCACTAATGTAGAAGTTCTGCCATCTTAAAGATGCATAGGTGTCCTTTTCAAGAAGACAACATTCTTAGGAGAGAGTCATAGGCCAGAGAGATTAACAACAGGACAAAGAACTTCTGCCAGCTGTTTAGGACATGAAAGGTACTCAGATTAGGTAATACTTTATGCCTGGAGGGACTAGAAAATAAGTCCGTGACAGGACCACGTGGTCTAGGACTAATAAGCTGCATGGACTGGGATAAAAAGTGTGTTACCTTCACCAGTGCAATCAGCGCAGAGCATTCCTGATTGCACCCCAAGACCACCTCTCCTCCAAAGACTGTATGCCTACCTTAACTTCTGGGCTATTTACAGGGAACGAGGGCAGACTCAGATCTCCAACATGAGCCCCAAGTGATGGAAAGAAGCCAACATGTTCTTGCATTTTGAGGGGGTGGGGGAAGAAAGAGAAGGGAGGAAGAAGAAAGATTCTTTTCAAAACAGCCTGTTGCTTGCCACTCCCACCTAGGGAAGGACAAACTGAGGGCAGTCTGGGTGGGACAGCAAACAGAAAAGTGTCTCTCTGGCACCTGGAAGCAAGCAATCTGATCCGAGGGCCCCAGAGACGGAACTTGAGGACAGAGCTTGTGGGGGTGGGGGTGGTGGGGAGGGCAATGAGTTGGGCAGATTCCAAAGCTTTCCCCGCCCTGCCCTGTCTCCAGGCTCCAGCGCGTCAAGTCACTGCAAACAAACAGCATGGGGAAGACTGCCAGGAGAAATGACAAGGGTGTTTGTGAGTTGAGGAGGTTTCCACCAATCAGGCTGGGCAGGGCCGTGGAAGGTCTCCCTCTTCCTTACTTGGATTTCTGCTGGGTTAACCACCGTCTTAATTAAGCAACTTCTGTACTGGGGTGCTGGGCCTAGGGGTCATTTAAATTCACCTGACAATCATTTTTCTGATTTTCATGCACAGTCTTTTGGAAAAATAAGTCAAAGCTAGCGTTATTCCTAATTGTGGGGACAGGAAACTGAGATATGGATGCCCTTAGATCACACAAGGCATTAGCGCAGAGGAAGAAAGATCTCTACATCTGTGTCATCATTCCCAAGGCAAGACTATCTCCTCTCCAGGAATCAACATGGCACCTTACAGGGAGACACTGTAACAATTGTCTATATAATTGCCTTCCCGGGTGGCTCAGTGATAAAGAATCTGCTTGCAATGTGGGTTCGATCTCTGGGTCAGGAAGATTCCCTGAATTAGGGAATGGCCACCCACTCCAGTATTCTTCCTGGAGAATCCCATGGACAGAGGAGCCTGATGGGCTACAGTCCATAGGGTCACAAAGAGTCAGACACGACTGAGTAACTAACACTTTTCTATATAATTAAGTACAACAGAACCAAATTTTTATTATTGCTTTCAAAAACTAAAAGCTGTACTTAGGGAGATAATGTTGAACCCCACAATTAATAAAGAGGGGACTAAATGCTTTTGTCAATAGGATGTTTCATTCAAATTTGGGCAAGTTCAGGAAATGTCACCATTTATTATTGATTTTGGCCTTCTGCATAGCCTATATTATTGGGTGAACTCCGGGAGTTGGTGATGGACAGGGAGGCCTGGCGTGCTGCAATTCATGGGGTCGCAAAGAGTTGGACACAGCTGAGCGACTGAACTGAACTGAACTGACTGATAGCCTATATTTGTGTGGTTCTTTGAGTTCTCCTTCAAACCAGTTATACCTTCTTGCTGGTTCTCTCATTAATTACTGAGTAACAGAAGATCTCTGATATGTATTCATTTTATAATGCCTAAGAATTGTGGCTTTACTCTTTAACAATGACTTCACTAAAGAGAAAGCACAGGACACAGTACACCCACAGTCCTCACGATCAAGGCAGATTTTTCTCAAAATTATGAAAAAAATGAAAGCTTTGTTCTGCATCATCACATAGCATTTTCTGCATCCTATCCTCTGAAGGTGAGCCTGATTCCTGGCCCTCTCATCCTCTTCTTATTCCTCTGCCTGCCAACCCAGTCAAACAACCCTTATCCCTTCCCTTGCAAAATTAAATTTATGTAAAAGCTCATACTCACCCTTATTCAAGTGTAACTGAGAAACCAGCAGTTAACCTGAGTCTTTTCCTACAGAGCTTTTTCCATCAATGTTTTCAGGGAGCAAAGCCTGAAGTTTAAGACAATAATTTCTGAAGGTTAAGATTTCTAGGAGGAAAATCTCAGACCATTCTGTGGCAAAGAATAAAGGCTTTTCAGAGGCCCTGAAAT
The DNA here is from genome assembly GCF_029407905.1 of Bubalus kerabau. Taxonomy (NCBI): domain Eukaryota; kingdom Metazoa; phylum Chordata; class Mammalia; order Artiodactyla; family Bovidae; genus Bubalus; species Bubalus kerabau. Next base: position 159,550,978 of record NC_073626.1, read on the forward strand.
TAGAATATGTCACTCTGTCCAAGCCCTCCTCCATCCCATAACAAAAAAAAGAATAATTTTTGAGTGATCACCTTGAGATGGGCTGTTTGCCTATAGAGTGATTACAAGTCTGGAGAATAATTCTGAAATATGGGGTCCTTAGTGCTGGGAGAATTTTATTTGAGGTATAACACTATCTTAAGCAAATAATCAAACATCAGACACACAGAATACACATGTTGAAAAAAGAAAAACTTCTATTACTTCATTCACAATAGCCATGTATTGTGTGTGAGTGTGCAGAATGGCTGGACAGCAACAGCAAATTTCCATTGTTGCCCACTCTATGAGGGAAGGTGCTGGGCTTGCAGAAGACCACTGGCTTTCCTACCCTGGCTTACCGTGTTCTGCCATCACCAACATTATGTCTGACTTTTGCTCTTTCTTGTTCATTTGCTAAGTTGTCTGACTCTTTTGCAACTCCATGGACTGTAGCTCACCGGGCTTCTATGTCCATGAGGATTTCAAGGCAAGAATACTGCGGTGGGTTGCAAGTTCCTCCTCCAGAAGATCTTCCCAGATCAAGGATCAAACCTGTATCTCCTGCATTGGCAGGTAGATTCTTTACTACTGAGCCGCTAGGGAAGCTCTGGTATTTGTTTAGCTACCTTCAGGTAAATCTTCTGAGTTTTCCCACTGAGCTCACACGGGACAAGACAAGCCACATTTTCTGAGAACATGCATAATGAAAAGGCTTGATCAGATCAATAGAGATGCTCATCCCAGGTGCTTCTCCTGATGTGACTCCTCATCACTATGTATCCTGCCTACTCACGTCTGATCTACAGTTAAGTTGCTGAGACAGGCTTTGGGGCTGGCACCAGAAGTCCTCAAAGTGCATTGACATTGTAGATCAGACTCACCTTCCACCAAGTTTAAATCAGGGAAACTGTCTCCTTATAGGAGACTTCCAGAGGTCTCAGACCAGAACCAGCCTGTGAGTATCCAAGTGGGGTCTTAGATGTGGTGAGCTGTAGCCAACAAGAATTCAGTCACCAGGAGTTACCAGATCTATCCAGATCTATGTCTCTATTTAATCCCTTCATCTCACTGTTGCCAGCACTCCCATGGACTTTGTGCAGGACTAAGGCTATGGGAAAGAGCCAAAAATCCCTTCATCTGGGGCTCTGCCTCCACAACTCTGAGAACTAAATACTAGAGATGATCTGCCTTTCAGAACTTATCAGCCAATCTTTAAAAAGAACCTATAACTGAACGGCAGTTATGTGGTTTCACCTTCTCCCACCCCCCCCCCACCCCCACTCCCCACTGCCTCTGCCATCTCACCTTCAATTTCCAGAGTTCATGTCCCACTTTTGAAACACAGGTGGTTGTATAGTCATCTTTACATCACTTGGAGATGATTTAGTTGAATTCCATCAGAGAGCAAAGGGCAGGCAAACAAGCTACTTGATGGGGTTGTTGTCAGAACCAGAACTAGAACACAGAGCTGAAGTATCAAGAAACTCATTCATCTGGAAATCTGTTTCTGATTCCTATCCTGTTTATCTCCATTTAAAATGAAATAATTTAGGATGATGTATATAAAAGTGCCTTTAATATATGGAACATGTATTCAGTTCAGTTCAGTTTAGTTGCTTAGTCATGTCTGACTCTTTCTGACCCCATGGACTGCATCATGCCAGGCCTCCCTGTCCACCAACTCCCAGAGTTTACCCAAACTCATATCCATTGAGTTGGTGATGCCATCCAGCCAGTTCATCCTCTGTCGTCCCCTTCTCCTCCCGCCCCACTGGTCAAATGCTTTACATGAATTAACATATCTAATTCTTGAAGCTGAGGCTCAGGGAAGTTTAGAAATTTGCCCATAAACACATCTATCAGATTCCAAATCCTCTGTTTCAACAGGGCAGCTATATATTCCCCAAGCTATTTACCTGGGTTGTTGACCTCTGATAGCTGATCTAATGCTGTCAGCTTTCATCCTGGATCTCTAGTTTAATATGTCTTAATGAGATTAAAAACAACTCCACTCTATCCTAACACAAACTCCTTCATAGGCCTCCATGCTCCAGAAAAAACAACTGCCAACAAGAAGAGGGTGATTCAATGACAAGGTGGGTGGCATTGTGTGAATAAGAAGGAACAAGGCTCTTGCCCAAAGGGTATTTATACTCCTCTAGCTCCAGTGCCTGTCGACTCACTTCCTTTCCAATACCACCCACTTTAAAAAATGTGTCACCGTGCATGAGGCCCACTAATTCTGAGTCTTCATTTCCCAACCAGACTGAAACAGTGGGTGTTTAATTATTATTTTTATTGTCTCCTATATGTGAGCACTTTGATAGATGTTTTCAAAAACAGCAACTCATTTAACACATTAGTATGAACAAGCAAAATAGTACCCCCATTCTGTTGATATGAAAACTGAGTCCTACAGAGATCCAACCTTATATATTCTATATCCCTGATTAGAGCCACTGACCAGGATGCAGAGGCAATGAAAAACCTGACTTCTTTGCCACCTGGTCTAAGTGTTGACAACATGTGTGTCTTGGTCGATGGCCAACCTATTTGACCTGAGTGCCTTCCTGGGTATTGAAAGAAGGTTCTACATGATTGTGGCTCCCTGAGCAGGTTGCATAACATTTTCTACCCCATTCTAACAAGATGATGTCACTTCTCTGAGCAATGCTTTGTGGTGTATGAGAGGGTTATATCACCTACCTTCTAGGCATCTATTATTTCACTAGGTAAGTATTAGGTTAAAAGGAATTTCAGGGGTCATTTAATATAATAATAGCATGCATTGAATAATTGAGGCTTTATAACACTTTATCTCTCCTAAGCACTTTTATGTGCATTAGTTCATTTGATCCTCATCACTTTAGAAATTGTTCCTACCTCAAAGACTTTCATAAGGATTCAATGAGAAATGTACAAGCACCTAGCATGATGCCTGGCACATACCACATGCCTGATAAATGTTGCCTTTTATTACTGTTAACTCTGAAGTTGGTAGGCAATGTAGTCCATTTTCTATCACACTTTCAAGGCTCTTCCAAGGATGGAGAATCTTGAGTTTTCTTGACTACTCATTGTCCCTCATTTTGCTTGTGTTGCATGCTTGTTTCCAGATAGGTAAAGCTCATGTTGTTAAGTCTGACATTCCCTAGTTAGACTTACATTACATTAAGACGATAAATCTCTCTCCAACTCTGAAAACTGGGAAAGGCTGACAGATCTGAGAAGCTGACATTTGAGTTTGTTGTTCATTATGGCCTTTAGAATATTTAACCAGCAGTTTTACAGTATTGGATCAGCTTGGAGAGTGGGGTGGTCCACTGGCATGAAAGCCAGAAGCCAGGAGTTAAAGTTTTCATCTTCCTTTGCTGAGTCACTGAAGACCAAAATCAAGACATTAGCCTTTCCTACATGAATCATTGCCTGCTCAAAATGACCTGCTTTTGCTTCACTCTTGTGTAATTATAAAGTTTCACTGCATAGAGTTACAACTGTTTTAGGGGAGGTAGGCTTGAGATACTTATTTCCAGGCACTTTAAATACTTGGCCAATCACACAGTAAACAAGATCATGGATTAACCTTGTCAGTTAAACCTAAAAAAGGGGGGATTTCCCTTGCAGTCCAGTGGTTAAGAATCCACCCGCCAATGCAGAAGACACAGATTTGATCCTTGGTCCGGGAAGATCCCACATGCTGCAGAGCAACTAAGCTGTGAGCTGAAACTACTGAATCCTGAGTGCCCTAGAGCCCATGCTCTGCAACAAGAGAAGCCACCCCCATGAGAAGCCCGTGCATCACAACAAAGAGTAGACCCCTCTCCCACAACTAGAGGAAGCCCAAGCACAGCAATGAAGACCCAGCACAGCCAAAAAAAAAAAAAAAAAAAAACTAAAAAATAATCCAAAATGTATTTGGAGCATGAGTTTGGAAGCTCTTACCTGCTGATGTCCCTGAACTGTCGGGCACTGATCAGATACCTGAGCACAACAAGGTCCAGAGACCCCAGTCTTTGAGGACTCAAACCACATGGCAGCAGATGCTTCCTCAGGGCCTTCCCTTCTTCTGTCCCCTAGATAGGGTTCCAGTCTAAGTCTAGTCTTAGTCACTTGGCTGTGTCTGACTCTTTGTGACCTCATGGATTGTAGCCCACCATGCTCCTCTGTCCATGGGATTTCTCAGGCAAGAATACTGGAGTGGGTTGACATTTTCTTCTCCAGGGAATCTTCCTGACCCAGGGATCAAATCTGAGGCATCTGAATTGCAGGCAGACTCCTACTGTCTAGCCACCAGGGAAGTCCAACTCAACCCAACATAAATGCCCAGCAGAGTAATTACTAAGTTGAGACTTGATTTACATTGAGCCCATTTTCCTGTTGGTGTGATGTCAGGCTTCTTCTTCACCCCATGAAGTCTGGCTTTACTGTTCATAATTCAAGATTGCTCCCAGGGAAACTCAGACAAGAGCCCAAAGCTGGTTATTTATGCAGAAACTGGACACACACACAACCTGAAGGAAAATGCTGTACTTTTCTACTAAGCCGAAGTACTGAGGGGAGGACTTGTGTGCTCGTGTATCTCATCTTCTCTCTTTCTGTCTTTTTCTCTCTCTGCCCCCAACACAAACATATGCACACACATACACACTGCTGCTGCTGCTGCTGCTGCTAAGTCGCTTCAGTTGTGTACGACTCCGTGCGATCCCATAGATGGCAGCCCACCAGGCTCCCCCGTCCCTGGGATTCTCCAGGCAAGAACACTGGAGTGGGTTGCCATTTCCTTCTCCAATGTGTGAAAGTGAAAAGTGAAAGGGAAGTCGCTCAGTCATGCCCGACTCTTAGTGACCCCATGGACTGCAGCCTACCAGGCTCCTCTGCCCATGGGATTTTCCAGGCAAGTGTACTGGAGTAGGGTGCCATTGCCTTCTCTGACATACACATTCAGATCAGATCAGATCAGATCAGTCACTTAGCTGTGTCCAACTCTTTGCGACCCCATGAATCGCAGCACGCCAGGCCTCCCTGTCCATCACCAACTCCCGGAGTTCACTCAGACTCATGTCCATCGAGTCAGTGATGCCATCCAGCTATCTCATCCTCTGTCGTTCCCTTCTCCTCTTGCCCCCAATCCCTCCCAGCATCAGAGTCTTTTCTAATGAGTCAATTCATCCCATGAGGTGGCCCAAGTACTGGAGTTTCAGCTTTAGCATCAGTCCTTCCAAAGAAATCCCAGGGCTGATCTCCTTCAGAATGGACTGGTTGGATCTCCTTGCAGTCCAAGGGACTCTCAAGAGTCTTCTCCAATACCACAGTTCAAAAGCATCAATTCTTCGGTGTTCAGCTTTCTTCACAGTCCAACTCTCACATCCATACATGACCACAGGAAAAACCATAGCCTTGACTAGACGAACCTTTGTTGGCAAAGTAATGTCTCTGCTTTTGAATATGCTATCTAGGTTGGTCATAACTTTCCTTCCAAGGAGTAAGCGTCTTTTAATTTCATGGCTACAGTCACCATCTGCAGTGATTTTGGAGCCCAGAAAAATAAAGTCTGACACTCTTTCCACTGTTTCCCCATCTATTTCCCATGAAGTGATGGGACCAGATGCCATGATCTTCGTTTTCTGAATGTTGAGCTTTAAGCCAACTTTTCCACTCTCCACTTTCACTTTCATCAAGAGGCTTTTTAGTTCCTCTTCACTTTCTGCCATAAGGGTGGTGTCATCTGCATATTTGAGGTTATTGATATTTCTCCCAGCAATCTTGATTCCAGCTTGTGTTTCTTCCAGCCCAGCGTTTCTCATGATGTACTCTGCATATACGTTAAATAAACAGGGTGACAATATACAGCCTTGACGTACTCCTTTTCCTATTTGGAACCAGTCTGTTGTTCCATGTCCAGTTCTAACTGTTGCTTCCTGACCTGCATACAAATTTCTCAAGAGGCAGATCAGGTGGTCTGGTATTCCCATCTCTTGAAGAATTTTCCACAGTGTATTGTGATCCACACTGTCAAAGGCTTTGGCATAGTCAATAAAGCAGAAATAGGCGTTTTTCTGGAACTCTCTTACTTTTTCCATGATCCAGCAGATGTTGGCAATTTGATCTCTGGTTCCTTTGCCTTTTCTAAAACCAGCTTGAACATCAGGAAGTTCACAGTTCACATATTGCTGAAGCCTGGCTTGGAGAATTTTGAGCATTACTTTACTAGCATGTGAGATGAGTGCAATTGTGTGGTAGTTTGAGCAGTCTTTGGCATTGCCTTTTTTTGGGATTGGAATGAAAACTGACCTTTTCCAGTCCTGTGGCCACTGCTGAGTTTTCCAAATTTGCTGGCATATCGAGTACAGCATACACATTACTCATCTTAATTTAAGGGAATATTTAATATGAAAAACAAATGTTGGTTTAAAGATCTGAGTTGAAAATAGAACCAAAAGGGATGGAGGAGCTTAAAGGAGTCTGTAGTCATTTTCACGACTCACTGCCAGTGACCCACTCTGCCCACTGTGACATGACCCAGAAAGTCCAGTGGAGTGGGTAGGATGCTAGCAATGGCATTGTGGGCTGCATTTTTCCCTCTGACTCTTCACAGGTTGAAGTCTTAAACTTCAACTACCCAGTAAGTGACCTTATTTGGGGATTGGGTCTTTACAAAGGCAACTGAGTTAGAATAAGGTTGTTAGGGTGGATCCCAATCTGATGTGACTGGTGTCCTTTATTAAAAAAAAAGGGGAAATTTGGACACAGAAATACACATAGAAGGAAGACAATGTGAAGAGACATAGAAAAAAGATGGCTGCCTGCAAGCCAAGAGGAGAAGCTTGGAACAGATTCTTCTCTCACAGGCCTGAGAATGAACTGGTCCTGCAGACACCTTGATCTTGGACTTCTAGCCTACAGAGCTATGAGACAATAAATTTCTGTTGTTTGAGGAACTCAATCTGTGGTACTCTGTTATGGCAGTCCTAGCATGAATGGAAGCAGGAGTGTCTTCCTAGTCCACAGAAGCCAGGGTTCCTGGGAATTTAAAGCACAGACCCTCTCTTTACTCTGACCAGAAGCACAAGCTACTAAATAAGAGCCACACTTTGTGAACAGGCTTCCATAGCAAGTTGAGCACTATTGATGCAGAAGGTTTTAAGACTCCTTCTCCTACTTCCTTCCCCAATATGCACTTTTCTTAGCCAGGAATGTAAATGAATAAGGGCATGTGTACCATGGAAAGTTCTCTGGGTTTTACTCTCTCACCATAAATCTGCATATGTTTATCTGCATACCAATGTTTGAACTTTATTTTCTGATCAATTATGAGCTCCCAAACAAAGTTCCAAGCACTAGGAAACTTAGAGCTGATCTGATCTCATACTTTAATTTGCTAGGTAAAGACAAAAGGACCCAGAGAGTAGAAAGGGAGAAAGCAATTCAGCAGGTTGATAGATACTGGAAGATGTCCTAACTGCAAGTCCTGAGCTTCATCCTATATACCACACTCATTTTCCTTCTTGGAAATAATTTTAGTATGAGATATCTGAATAAATTCTCCCTTGCTCTATATAGGAGTTCTTTTATTTACTCCCTCTTTGGCAGTTAAGGAAAAAGATAAGGCCTTGCCTTATTATGAGGGACTCTGAGGTCATCTAATGTCTCTACAATATTTATACCAAGTGGTTTGCCAGTCTCTGATTAAACACTTTCAAAGATGAGAAACATACTATTTCATTTCAGACAGTTCTAATGATGAGAAATTCTTTAAAAGTGAACCAAAAATATGCCAGGATCTAGAAGGCAGAGACATTTTTTAAAAATTACTTAGCTTGAGCTTATGCCCAGGGCTTTTGGTCTGCCAAAGTCTCTGTGATGATCACAATGGTGACATTGGTTCAGATGACACCTCCTTTCTACTGGGGATCACAACAGAGCAGAACTCCCTTCAGGGTGGTAAAACTTGGTGCCCAGCTCAGAGGACATTAAAGATGTCTGCTATTTTGGAAATTGAGACTTGAAAAGAATAACGAGGAGTAGTGATTCCAAAGAATCTACAAAGTGTTTTGATTTGAAGAGTGGAATTCTGCCCCAAGGAAAAGCATTAGCTTCTTTTGTGAGAAGAAAGTAAGGGGACATGTAGGTCATAGTTGCAGCCTGCTCAACTTTGCTCCGTCCTATGTGCTGAAAGCTACCCCTGATCCTGGCCACTGAGGGAATGACACTGTAGGAGAAGAAAGCGTGGAAGAAGGGCAATGTATCAGGTGACCTTTTGCAGCTTCCATACAGAGAATTTCTTGTGGGTACCATCCCCTCCTCCTTTATAGAGAATCATCAGTGGTCATGCAGGGATGGAGTTCTAAATCCTTTAAGGGTGGCTTGCTGAAATCAGGAAACCTGGTTTTATAGTTCCAACCTTATGAGTTTGGACAGGTCACTGAATTTCCATGGATATCGTGTTTCTCATTGGTCTAATGGGAAGATTGAAGTTAAAAGAATAGTTGAGCTCGGGGAACTTGGCATTCTATAGGGATTCATGTTAAAAGATACCCACTTCCACGCAGTCTATCTCTTTCCATTCAAGAAATTCCTGATAGGTAAGTTAGTGAGACTTGGTTGAAATAAAACAAATTTTTTCACTGGGAAAAGCTGGTTTGGAATGTTACTTTTAACAGTAAATAAAACAGCTACCATGTATTGGGGCTTCCCTTGTGACTCAGCAGTAAAGAATCCACCTGCCAATACAGAAGACATGGGTTCAATCCCTGGGTTCAGAAGATCTCCTGAAAAAGGGCACAGCAACCCATTTCAGTATTCTTGCCTGGAGAATCCCATGTACAGAGGAGCCTGGCAGGCTATAGTCCATAGGGTTGCAAAGAGTCAGACATGACTGAAGCACTTAGCATGCACTCAAGCAGCACTGAAGTGCCAGGCATGCTCATCTCAGTTAACCCTCCAAAGTTCCTATGATGTAGGTAGCTATCACCAGCTTAGAGGTGAGACAATCAAGGTTTAAAGGAGTTAAGTAATTTTCTCACTATTACTAGCTGGTAAGTGTAGAGCAAAAATCACAATCTAGCCAGTGTGACTTCAGAATCCGATCACTTACTCTTTGTAGGACACTGTGCCATGTTGAATAATATGTGTATATATGTATATGTATTTGCACATATCCATAAAATCTACTTATTCAGATCCAGAAAATCCCAGGGAAACATATATGGATAGAGAGATATATTTCCCTCAAAAAGAATCTGCTTTACATTATGAAGACCCCATCCTACTGCTTACATATGTTAGAATTCATTTGTTCCAGGCATAGATTCTTGAATTAAGAAAGAAAGAGAAAGTGAGGACAAGATGACCCTTTGGTGATAAATATAGGGTTTCAAAACACTATTTAGACCAATTTTGATACTTAGAATATTCTAGAACAGTGTACTTCTCAGTAACATACTTCATTCTCAAACTTACAAATACTTTTAAAATATCAGAGAATAATAAAGAAGAAAGCCATGTTTCATGAACTCACCACCCAGATAACACATGACATTTTTGAAAATAAAAATAATGTATGTACATGGCTAGAAAGTACAATTACAACAGAAGAGAGAAAATTAAAAGTGAAATTTTAATTTCACTACCCCCTACTCCCATGTAATCTTTATATCCCCTGTACAAAAACAATTATAGGAGTACCTAAGTATATAAAACAAATACAATAAGGGTTTCCCAAGTGGCTCAGTGGTAAAGAATCTGCCTGCCAAGCAGGAGATGCAGATTCAATCCCTGGGTCAAAAAGATCACCTGGAGAAGGAAATCTCAACCCATTCCAGTATTCTTGCCTGAAAAATTCCATGGACAGAAGAGCCTAGGGGGCTACAGTCCATGGGGTCTCAAAAAGAGTCAAACATGACTAAACAACAGCAATAGATATAAAGGGAGAAACTGACAATACTACAATAATAGTAGGAAACTTTAATACCCTACTTACATCAATGGACAGATCATCCAGAGAGAGAATCAATAAGGTAAGAGTGGTCTCAAATGACACAACAGACCAGTTGTACTTAGATATCTATAGAACATTATATCCAAATACAGCAGAATACGCTCTTTTCAATTGCACATGGGATGTTCTCTAGATAGATCACATCTAGACCAGAAAAAACCTCAACAAATTTTAGAGGATAGAAATAATATCAGACATTTTTTTCCAACCCAAATGATATGAAACTAGAAATCAGTTACAGAAAGAAAAATGGGAAAAGTACAATTATGATATACAGACTAAACAACATGCTACTCATGAACAGTGGGTCAATGAAGACATCAAAGAGGAAGTTGGAAAATACCTTGAGACAATAAAAATGGAAGTATAACACCCCAGAATTGAAGAGATGCAGCAAAAACAGCTGAGAGGGAAGTTTATAGCAATACAAGCCTTCCTCAAGAAACAAGAAACAACTCAAACAGCCTAACCCACCACCTAAAGGGATTAGAAAAAGAAGGAACAAAGCCCAAAGTCAGCAGAAGAAAGGAAATATTAAAAATTAGAAATGAAATGGAGATTAAAAAACAACTAAACTTTAACAAAAAATTTTAAAAGAAGGGGGAAACAATGTTTTACATTTTGCAAGAATATATGCAAAAGGACTTTCCAGGTGGCACTAGTGGTAAAGAACCCGCCTGCCAATGAGGAGACATAAGAGACTTGGATTCAATCCCTGGGTCAGGAAGATCCCCTGGAGGAGGGCATGGCCACCCACTTCAGTATTGTTGCCTGGAAAATCCCATGGACAAAGGAGCCTAGTGGGCTACAGTCCATAGGGTTTCAAAGAGTCAGATACAACTGAAAAGTTGGTATGTGGGTATAGAAGGGAATGAATGAATTAATGAACAAATGGTGGGAAAGTAGCAGGAGGTGGAGAAAAGTATTGTCAAATTTCCTTCCAAAAAGTAATCACATTTACATTAAAACCTACAATATAAGACAGTGGCCATTTTTCCATGCCATTTAAAGTAGTGAATGTTATTGCACTTTGAAATATTTTTTCCAAGCTGATAATTATTATCAAACAATTTTTTTTTCCAGTCTGATACTTGGGATTGCATTTTTCCAGTATGAGTGGGGTTGAGCTATTCCTCTGGCTCTTTCTGTAACTCAGGATACTGTACACTGCCAGAAATGTGTTGCCAGAAAGGGGTTGACAGATTCACCAGGGCTGCCTTAGAGATCCACAGGTCTTGTACTATCCACAAGAATGTCATGTGGCCTGTAGCCACACAATCCAGAATGAAAATGAGTGTGGGTGCCATGGTCACCTTCGAATGCTCATCTCAGCTCTGAAATCACAGGTGACTGGTGACCCCATAACCTCTCCAAACCAGGAGCCATCTGTGCTTCATCGGTAACCTCAGCTGCATGTTCATCACGTTTCCAACACTGTTTTAAATGTACTCACACTTAATGCTTCAAAAAGCATTGCGCTCTCTGCACTGAGTTAATGTTGTGAGGCTGTTTCCAGGAGCCCTTTTTGTTTAGCTGGGCTTTTTTTAAACCTTCCCTTCCACCCTTCCTTCTTCTTTTTTTTTGGCTTTTCTTGGAAGAAGTTGATTTTTTGCCAAAATTAAATGAAACTCTGGCTCCAAGTTCAACACAGAATTTACTAGCTGATAAATTGGAAGTGGGGTATGGGTTGTGAAGGTGGGGGAAAAGTGGATGGGGGAGGCAGGATTTCATTTGGGGGCAAGTCCAAACTTGGAATCAGAAGCTATTAAAGTACCTGATTTGTGCTGAGTCATATGGGGGCAGAAGTCAGGGGATGATGCTGGCTAGCTGCCAGGCACACACACTGCCCAGGTTGATGAACAAGCCTCCAAAGAAATTACAAGGGGATTACAATTTCATCAACATTTTAAATATATCATAAGAAGCCGCATGCATAACACTGAGGCAAGCAACCCTCCAGGGTCTCTTGTGTTCCTCTATCCTTAGTTTTCCTCTTTCTTTCTTGGACTACTCTCATTCAATTTCTTTTCCAGATTTCACCCAATATGACCCTTCCTCTTACCCCCCTCCCTCTTCCAGCTGAGTCTTTCTAGAAACTTCTCATTCAACAGGGATGAGGTGGAGCCATGAAGAAGATTCTAAGCTTTGATGAGTTGAGAGGAGACACTTTCCTAAGATTAAGAAGATAATGATGATGATATTAACTCATTTAAATTGAAAGCAGTCTTAGAAGCTAGATAATGTTATCTCTATTTTTACAAAGAATCAAAGCAGAGAGAAGGTAAGTAGCTTCTCCCAGGTAACAAAGTTAGTGAATACAGAGCTGAAATATGAATCTAGGATGTCTGTGCTCTTAGCCTACAATTTCTACCCTTCTTACAAGCACTCTCATCTCAGTACAGAAGTACTCATCTTCCAAAACACATACCTTCTCTCTCATGTTCCTGAGCCTTGGCCCCTGCTGTTCTCTTAAAAAGCAGAGAAGTAGAGCAAAGAACAGGTCTTTCCAGGTCTTTAGTTGCTTCCATGCCATTTCTTTGCTCCAGTTCTACTTCAAGGATCATCCAAACATTCAGTCATTCCCTTTTTCCTCCCAACATTGTATCATGAAAAATTTCAAGCATGAAACACCCATGTACATACACCCAGATCTGCATCCACCATCTAGATTCTACAATGAAGATTTTGCTGTTTTTACCTCATATCTGCCCATCTCCTCATACTTTTTATTCATCTCTGTGATCCATCTGATTTTTTGAAGTACTTCAGGGTAGTTGTAGACATTAACACATGACACCTGTAACATTTCTGTGTTCCCTGCTTTGTTTACTTCATACAAGAATCACAGCTAACAACTACTGAGTATTTACTCTGTCAGGCACTGTGCCAGGCACCTTCTGTGCATTACATAATTAGATTCTCTTGGTAATCACATGAGGCAGGTGAAATTACCACCCTCATTTTACAGATGAGAAGAACTGAGTAATAGAGAACAATGGCTGCAGCCAACATTTATTTAGTGCTTTCTATGGACCACGGGCCATGCCAAGTGCTTGTCATCCATTATCTCATTTAATCCTTACAACAGCCATATAAGGTAAATAGTATTCCAGATGAGGAAATTTAGACTTGGAGGCTAAAGTTCCCAACCTCCTAAGCATGAGAACTTGGGTTTGAATTCATTCTGACTCCACTAGGCTCCACTTTCTCCCATTTGCTCAAATCCCTTCTGTCCCCTTTCTTTTCCTACTATGATTTAGTTTTTTGCTGTACTTTATATTTTCCATCAGACCATGCTCTTTCACAGGAAAAAGTCACATCTTAGTGTTATCAGTCGCGGGTCCTCAGTTCAGTTCAGTTCAGTTGCTCAGATGTGTCTGACTCTGCGACCCCACGGACAACAGCACAAGAGGCCTCCTTGTCCATCACCAACTCCCAGAGCTTGCTCAAACTCATGTCCATCGAGTCAGTAATGCTATCCAAACATCTTATCTTCTGTTGTCCCCTTTTTCTCCTGCCTTCAATCTTTCCCAGCATCAGGGTCTTTTCCAATGAGTCAGTTCTTTGCATCAGGTGGCCAAAGTATTGGAGCTTCAGCTTCAGCATCAGTCTTTCCAATGAATATTCAGGACTGATTTCCTTTAGCATTGACTGGTTTGATTTCCTTGCAGTCCAAGGGACTCTCAAGAGTCTTCTCCCACACCACAGTTCAGAAGCATCAGTTCTTCAGGGCTCAGCTTTCTTTATAGTCTAACTCTCACATTCATATATGACGACTGGAAAAAACATAGCTTGACTAGACAGATTTTTGTTGGCCAAATAATCTCTCTCTTTTTAACATTATGCCTAGGTTGCTCATAGCTTTTCTTCCAAGGTGCAATTGTCTTTTAATTTCATGGCTACAGTCACCATCTACAGTGATTTTGGAAAATAAGGTCTGTCACTGTTTCCATTGTTTCCCCATCTATTTGCCATGAAACTATGGGACCAGATACCAGGATTTTCATTTTTGAATGTTGAGTTTTAAGCCAGCTTTTTCCCTCTCCTTTTTCACTTTCATCAAGAGGCTCTTTAGTTCCTCTTCACTTTTTGCCGTAAGGGTGATGTTATCTGCATATCTGAGGTTATTGATATTTCTCCCGGCAATCTTGATTCCAGCTTGTGCTTCATCCAGCCCAGCGTTTCTCATGATGTACTCTGCATTTAAGTTAAATAAGCAGGGTGACAATATACAGCCTTGATGTACTCCTTTCCCTATTTGGAACCAGTCTGTTGTTCCATGTCCAGTTCTAACTGTTGCTTCTTGACCAGCACACAGATTTCTCAGGATGCAGGTCAGGTGGTCTGGTATTCCCATCTCTTTTAAGAATTTTTCATGGTTTGTTGTCATTCACACAGTCAAAGGCTTTGGTGTGGTCAATAAAGCAGAAGTAGATGTTTTTCTGGAACTCTCTTGCTTTTTCTATGATTCAACAGATGTCGGCAATTTGATCTCTGTTTCCTCTGCCTTTTCTAAATCCAGTTTGAATATCTGGAAGTTCTTGGTTCATGTACTGTTGAAGCCTGGCTTGGAGAATTTTTAGCATTACTTTGCTAGCTTGTGAGATGAGTACAATTTTGCGGTACTTAGCTTGTGAGATGAGTACTCTTTGGCATTGCCCTTCTTTGGGGTTGGAATGAAAACTGATGTTTTCCCTTCCTGTGGCCACTGATGAGCATTCCAAATTTGCTTGCATATTGAGTGCAGCACTTTCACAGCATCATCTTTTAGGACTTTAAATAGCTCAACTGGAATTCCATCACTTCCACTCGCTTTGTTCATAGTGATGCTTTCTAAGGCCCACTTGACTTCACATTCCAGGATGTCTAGCTCTAGGTGAGTGATCACACCATCGTGGTTATCTGAGTCATTAAGATCTTTTCCATATAGTTCTTCTGTGTATTCTTGCCATCTCTTCTTAATATCTTCTGCTTCTGTTATGCCCTCAGTCTCATACAAATAGACACTTTGTAAATGTTTCCTGAATAGATTCAGAACAACGGATAGTAGTAACTGAAAGCCCATGTCTTAGAACCAGTAGAGTAAAATGGTAGAGTACAAATTCATGACTATTCTAGAAAAAGCAATGGAAAGCTTGAAAGATGACTCAGATGTTACTGCTGGTTCCCTATAACTTTCTTTACAACAGTAGGAAATGCATGTCCTCCAAAGACCCATACTTCATGCAGTCTAGGTGATATGAAAGATGGGTGGGCAGCCTGGACCATATGAGTGTCCTTGCTTGCCAAGGTTGGAGCACATGTTTGTGCTGTTTGGTTCCTTAGGCATCTTTTATGTGCCCCATACATGGAGGACACCAGGCTATATGCTGGGGAGGACATAAAGGTAAAACATACAAAGACCTACTTAAGAGTTCCTACTCCAAACAAGAGACAATAAAGATAAACACATTCACCAATAGAAATGAATGCTATAATTTCATACATCCTAAGAAAGAGACAAATCTAGTTGTAAAGGACTTCCAAGGAAGGACAAATCAAATTCTGGTGTGAGGAGGAGACTTGGAGAAGGCCCGGTCAAGAAATTTTGTTATTTGGCATAGGCACAGTTTTCAGCAAGCAGAAATATGGCAGAACCAAGGGAGAAGGGTGGGAAATACAATTCTGTGATGCTCCAATTGCCAAAAAAGGTGAAAACAGACCCAGAAAGACCACTTACCCCATGCAGAGTTGGAAAAAAGGAAATACTGAGCCAAACTCAATCACTATGTATGTCTATTACCAAGCAAAGCAGTATCATGAACACGGTTCAGTAACTCAGTCACTCAGTCGTGTCTGACTTTTTGCAATCCCATGGACCGAAGCACACCAGGCCTCCCTGTCCATCACCAACTCCCGGAGTTTACTCAAACTCTCCATTGAGTTGGTGATGCCATCCAACCATCTCACCCTCTGTCATCCCCTTCTCCTCCTGCCTTCAATCTTTCCCAGTATCAGGGTCTTTTCCAATGAGTCAGTTCTTTGCACCAGGTAGCCAAAATATTGGAGTTTCAGCTTCAGCATCAGTCCTTCCAATGAATATTCAAGACTGATTTCCTTTAGGATGGACTGGTTGGAGCTCCTGGCAGTCCAAGGGACTCTCAAGAGTCTTCAACACTACAGTTCAAAAGCATCAATTTTTCGGCTCTCAGCCTTCTTTATAGTCCAACTCTCACATTCATGCATGACTACTGGAGAAAACATAGCTTTGACTAGACGGACCTTTGTTGGCAAAATAATGTCTCTGCTTTTTAATATGCTGTCTAGGTTGGTCATAGCTTTTCTTTCAAGGAACAAGAGTCTTTTAATTTCATGGCTGCAGTCACCATCTGCAGTGATTTTGGAGCCCAAGAAAATAAAGTCTTGTCACTGTTTCCACTGTTTCCCCATCTACTTGCCATGAAGTGATGGAACAAGATGCCATGATCTTCATTTTCTGAATGTTGAGCTTGAAGCCAACTTTTTCCTTCTCCTCTTTCACTTTCATCAAGAGGCTCTTTAGTTCTTCTCTTTCTACCATAAGGGTGGTGTCATCTGCATATCTGAGGTTATTGATATTTCTCCCAGCAATCTTGATTCCAGCTTGTGCTTCTTCCAGTCCAGCGTTTCTCATGATGTACTCTGCATATAAGTTAAATAAGCAGGGTGACAATATACAGCCTTGACATACTCCTTTTCCTATTTGGAACCAGTCTGTTGTTCCATGTCCAGTTCTAACTGTCGCTTCCTGATCTGCAAACAGATTTCTCAAGAGGCAGATCAGGTGGTCTGGTATTCCCATCTCTTGTAGAATTTTCCACAATTTGTTGTGATCCACACAGTCAAAGGCTTTGGCATAGTCAATAAAACAGAAGTAGATGTTTTTCTGGAACTGTCTTGCTTTTTCTGTGATCCAACGGCTGTTGGTAATTTGATCTCTGGTTCCTCTGCCTTTTCTTCTCTCTTTTCTGAATCCCACTAATGTAACAGGATGCCAAGGATCCTACCTGGTAATGAGATGTAACAAAAGGCATTGTGTGGGAAGAGAAGAGCATGAATGATCACCTCAAATGGTATGTTCCAGGCATGAAATACAGGCTGTGCAATGTTCAAAGTTCTTTACTATATATCTTTTGATGCTTCATTTGATGCCCAAAAAGAAGGTGACAGCTGTTATTTCTCCTAGCTTTTCAAATTAGGAAACTGAGGCTAAGAAATCTTGATGACTCACCCAAAGTCAGATGACCTGGGAGAGATGAACCATTAACTGCAAATCTAGTGTTCTCCATGTTAACTCTCAGGATGAAATAGAAACATCAAGATTTGGAGAATGAATATGGCATGCCAGAAATAACTTCCTTTCTCCAAATCTGAGTACTTCACAGTCAGTCTGTGTTATTAACTGCCTCTGCTGGGTTTATTGAGTAAAACTTTTAAAAATCTAAGAATTTTGAGAAGTTAGTCAAGCGTGACACTAGTCTAAACTAGCCACTTAAATGGAGTTTATTCAAGAGTGTCTTGTGATGAGGCTTTGTGGTTACACGTGCAGGCTCTGTAACCAAACTGCCTGAATTTAAATACCATCTTACTACCTACTGGCTGTGTGACCTTGCATAGTGACCTAGACTCTGCGTTTTAGCTTCCTCATTTGTATAATGAAGACAATCCTTGTACCTACATATGAAGTTGTTGTTAGGATTAAATGCTGTTTTACAAATTAAAAAAATCTAGGATAGAGCCCGGTACATGTAACTATCCTATACAAGTAGCTTGATATGCCATTTATGTTGCTTTTTTCAACTCTTTATCGAATCATACTCTATGTGTTTTTATTTTATTTTGTTGGAGTGGCATCCTGTTACATTAGTGGGATTTAGAAAAGAGAGAAGAAAAGGCAGAGGAACCAGAGATCAAATTGCCAACAGACGTTGGATCATAGAAAAAGCAACAACATGGCTTTACAATGTTGTAATAGCTTCTGCTGTACAACGAAGTGAATCAGCTTTATGTTTACATATACCCCTCTCCCTTGAGCCTCCCTCTGACCCCCATCCCACCCCTCTAGGTTGTCCCAGAGCGCCGAGCTGAGCTCCCTGTGCTATACAGCAGCTTCCCACTGGCTGTCTACTTTATATGTGGTAGTGTACATATGTGAGTGCCGCTCTCCTAACTCGCCCCAGCCTCCCCTTCCCCTGCTCCCCAGTGTCCATATGTCCTTTCTCTACTAGCTTCTCATTAGGTGCTTTAAGGTTTCAATGAATTGAGACCTGTCCAGATGACCTCAGAGGACTCGGGTTTATTATAAAGATATGTGGCATAAAAGAAGTCCAGGAAACTCTACAGCTGCATGGCCAGGCCTCAGGGATCTGGAAAATCACTCTTCACCTTTTAGGCTATTGCAGCCATAACCTGTCATATGGCCAAACAGTGTTTGTCTGTCTGTCACCAACTTTACTCCCTGTTCCTTACTTTTTTCTTCTTTCCATCTTTTTCTCCTTTTGTTGGTTCGATAAATTGTGATCCTCAGGCTATGGCTATTCTCTATCCTGTTTTTATTTTTCACTTTTATCCTTCCTGCATCCTAGTCTTTTTCCCCCACCACTGAAGCAACCACTCTGATTCAAGTTTAGTGTGTATCTTTTGGTTGTACGTGTTCTTGTAAAATGTGCTCTTTTTAAGTGCCATCCTGGGCTTCCCAGGTGGCACTAGCAGTAAAGAACCTGGCTGCCAATGCAGGAGACCTAAGAGAGTCAAGTTCAATCTTTGGGTCAGGAAGATCCCCGGTAGGAGGACATGGCAATCCACTCCAATGTTCTTGCCTGGAGAATCCCATGGACAGAGGAGCCTGGCAGGTTACAGTCCATCGCGTCGCAAAGAGTTGGACACAACTGAGTGAGAAGGCAATGGCACCCCACTCCAGTACTCTTGCCTGGAAAATCCCATGGACAGACGAGCCTGGTAGGCTCCAGTCCATGGGGTCGCGAAGAGTAGGGCATGACTGAGTGACTTCACTTTCACTTTTCACTTTCATGCATTGGAGAAGGAAATGGCAACCCACTCCAGTATTCTTGCCTGGAGAATCCCAGGGACAGAGGAGCCTAGTGGGCTGCCGTCTATGGGGTTGCACAGAGTCGGACACAACTGAAGCGACTTAGCAGCAGTAGCAGAAGCGACTTAGCACACACAAAAGCACTTTTCAAATGCTACTTGGTTATATATCTCTTTCTATGTATTACTTTTTTCACCCATCACTGTAAGCTCATCCATATTATTAGAAGTTCCTCTGGGCTGTTCATTCTGTTGCTTAGTTCTCCATGACATATACTGACCATATGTTGCCTATCTCATCTCCACTGATGTATTTCCAGATTGCCACCAACTGCCAGTCACTACAAACAACACGGTAAGGAACACCTTCACACACATCCCCTTATGGACCTACGTGAGATACACTTGGGAAATATAAGTCATGTGGATTTTAATTTGACTAAGCTGTGTCAGACTGCTTTCCAGAAAAAGAGTTCTTGGCAAAACTCCCAACAGCAGTACATAAATCCACCCCAAAACATTGGTGTCTTATAGCTTTCTAACTGAATAAATGACTTCTCAGTCGTTTCCAAATTTCCACAGTTCTCCTTCTTTCTCTTGGTGCTTCTGCTTTCATCCTCCCTATGCTCCACTCTGCCCTCTGCCCCCTTGCCCTACAGCTACCTGTTCTTGTTCTTTCTCTCATCTCCTGTCCCCTCTTCTGGTTTCTTCTTACTAGCAGTTTCTGTAGCTTTCTGAAGCCACAGTGTCTCTTGGCCTCCTGTTTGACACTCTGTTTGACACTGTTGGGTTTCTGTTGACACTGATTGGCTCTCTCAGTCATTATGCAGCCCCTGGGCCACTTCTGATGACTATACCCCTCAGACATATACCCCTGGTCCAATAGGATGACTCCAAGTCACCTAGTATACACCTTATTGACCACTAGAAAATGGAATATCTGTTGCAGACTTTTTCCATTGGTGAGGGTTATGGATATGGCAGGCATTCAGAGTTTCATGGACTTCCCAGTATAAAAACTGATTTGATATTTTATTAAATTATCCAAAATTTACCAATTTGATGTAAGGTAGCTGCAACTATTCAGACAGATCATCAATCTTAAAGGTTATTTTCTATGTAAACACAGTGGGAAATGATCTTCTAGTTGTCCCTTGTTTATCTTGGGTTCCACTTCTTCTTCTCCTTACATTCCTTCCTCCAACCCATACACATGTTATTAGAGAAATCCTATCTTAATCCAAAGGACATATTATTCCCACTGCCTGGAACATTTTCCCTAACTCCTTTTTTGGCCTGGCTAAAGCAATTCCATTCTTGAGCAGAATTAAATTTCACTTCTCCAATAAGATCTTTACTGACCTCTACTCTGGACTAAATCTGCGGCTGGATGTCCTGATCCTCTTTCATCACACTCATCACACTTTATTATAATTCTGTATTATTTCACAGGACATGAGCAACTTGAGGATATGGATTATATCTATCCCATTCACTGACACATTTCTTTCATTTTAAAAATAGTACTTTGCATCTAGTTTGTGTTCAAAAAATATTTGAGTGATTTTGTTAAATGATAGAGCAGCAACACCTCCAGGGACTGAATTTAAATACCAGTCCAGTTATCAGGTCTGTAACAAATTGCTTTTCTTGTTTTATCTACCTTACAAAGCTTTATACAGCTTTCCTGGTGGCTCAGACAGTAAAGAATCCGCCTGCAATGTGGGAGACCTAGGCTTGACCCTTAGGTTGGGAAGATCCCTTGGAGGAGGAAATGGCAACCCATTCCAGTATTTTTGCCTGGAGAATCCCCATGAACAGAGGAGCCTGGCAGGCTACAGTTCATGGGGTTGCAAAGAGTTGGACACGACTGAGCAACTAAGCACATAAGCGTTATATATGAAAATGATTTTTCACATTGTAAGGGTCTACAAAAATATGGCAAGGGCATTGAGTGGGTTAAGGTCATGTTATGTTTATTAAGAGGAATTTAAGTGCTAATTACTTAAGAGAATAAAGTATACTTTGATCTTAATACCATTTCATAAAACAAAGGGACCCTGGAGCTTGTCTTGTCTAGGTATTTTGTTTTAGTGGAAAGCACATTAATTGATAATCTATGTGACTTACCACATAGCTACATAGCAACAGGACTAAGAAACAGGGTCTTCCAGTGCTGTCTCTCACATATCCCAAGGCATGTGCCCTTGTGGGAGGAAGCACCATCCAGCTGCACGTGGTCTCTGAATGCTTACAGCAGCCAAGCAGCCTCCTCTTTGGCTGCTGCCAAGCCGACCTTGGATTCCAGCTTCCCACAAGCTATTATTTCTTAGAATCATGGACTCATCAAATTCTTAGTGTTTTTTTCTTTTCTTTTTTTTTCTCTGTGCCTCTTACTAATCCGGTTCTTCTCACTGACCGATGTAGGAGTAGCAAAAAGAGGTATACACTGAGTCAGAGCTTTCATGTGCTATGATCCACTATGTACCCCACTTCCCGTCATCCCATGTTACTGGCTGTGGAGTTATCTGGGGGATTCAATCTCTAGACCTCTGATTTCCAGGCAAAGTGAAGTTGCTCCCTAACATACACATGGCTTCCCAGTAAGAAGAATTACAATATTTACATTTTTTGTAGTTGCTACAGGAATTACAAGCAGTGACCAAAAAATAATCCTAATAAGGAGTCCTTTGTGCCCAGCTGTTATAAAACAGGGTTTTCCACAAGTATTTACTCTCTGCAGAATGAAGCATTGAAGTGCAAAAGTTCACCCCAAGCATGCCTACTGCTTTTCTTTAAACCTTCCAAAAGACACACAAGCCTCTTATTTTTCAGGGCCCATCTGGCCATAAATTGAATCGACGTTAATTTATGAAAACAAATGACACCAGCCTACTCCACGACATTTTGAAATGGGAGAATTAGGCAGGGCAATAAAGCAGGAATAAAATAAAAACACTCACTCAGACCCCAGAGCTGCCCTGGCAATATTCCAAGCCACACAAAGACCCTGAGTATCTCTATTCCAACACATTTTGTTTTTACAAAGTTACAGTTATTTGATCACAAGACATGGAATTAGCTCTTTGTCACAGACAGTGGCAGGAAACTAAGCATATCCAAAGTTTTCTCCCTGTGACCTGAACCACATTCCATCTGCAGCATATACATCAGTGGTCAGAACCACGGAGAGAAAAAAAAAAAAAATGAGACCCTCAGCACTGGCTGATGATGTAGCTAGTGGTTTAATCCAGTTTCTCCAGGACCTGGAAGACTTACCTGGGACAACTGTCCAAGATTTGGGGAATGGAACTCTAAGTAGAGTCAAGAGTGTGGTTTACAAGTATGCAGAAGGAATTGAGGCAATTTTGACCTCTTTATAATGGCATCTTTATTTTCTAACATTAAGCAGACAAAATGTCAATATATTGTGCCAACTAAAATACCATAGGAATGATGTGAAGAGAAAGGGCTTGACAATGTGTCTATGACTACTCAAGGCAGCTGACCTCTCTGGGTCTCCATTTGTTTGGATGCATGAACCTTCCACTTCTGAGTTTTTCAATCATGAACATTAAGGGTAACAAAACACACACACACACACACACACACACACACACGACAAGAATATTTAGAGCTCTGAGAGACGATCAACTGGCACAACTTTTAAAATCATTTTCATTTAAAAGGCTACATTTAATATAAAATGTAGATGGAGGCTGGAAGAGCAACTTGGAGTTCTTCCTCTAGGCTCTGCCCTAGTGAGAGAAAATATATAAGGTTCATGAGACTGAAATGGAAGTCAAAGGACCAGACTCCTCATTGGTGAAGGAAGTACCCAAGGTCTCTGTGAAGGTAGGATTTGTAGACAACTTTGGAGAGCAGGACTTAGACTTTAAGCTTAATGGGGCTTCCTATTCCAACTACCCAAATCTTGGTCTTAGGAGCCATCTGTTTGAATAGCTGATCCGTGAGTCTGACATGAACCCATCTGCCTAGCTAGTTTCAAGGACAACTGGCCTGTGGCCTGTCCTGGAACAGCTAGAAAACAGAGAAAGAATGGAGATCCTCCCTTCCCCCTCCTTACTGGGAGACTTTTCTCAGGGAAACTTACCACGTGAAATTTATCACAAAGAAAAGACCCAAGACCATGAGCCTTGAATTCCCATGAGAGAATACAGAAATAATACCATGTGTAACCTGTAGGCAGCATTTAACACTGTCACTCCTCCCACTAGTCATTGTGATTCAATGAAGGTCAAGCTCCAAATAGTCAACTTCACCATCCCCTGCCTTTAAGGAGGAGCAAAGAGGCAGTTTGAGGGATGAGATGGAAGTATTATATTCTTTCTGTATGAGCCAAAGAGCAAATGTGGGGTGAGGAATAAAATTGTTTCTTCCCTTAGCTATCAGGAAGGATTTTCTAAGAAGGAATGGAGGAAAGAGAAGAATACCCAGAAAAAGGAACTTTAGAAAGACCTTTCCTCAGAATATTTAAAGACTAGGAGAGACTCATACCATTCTGTATTTGAGAACAGGGACATCCCCATTGGAACAGAATTCATAATTTCCCCTCTTGAAATGGTTCCATCCTGGGAACTGCATGCATGGTAAGATTTCTCTGATCCCATCTTGCAGTCTTCCAGATTGATCCTGAAGGATGGGCAAAAATTATGAAAGCTGAGTCTTCTCTTATCTTCTACTACAAGGTGAAGCAATGGTCCAAGGTACCTGTGATATAGACCCTGAGAGAAGGGTCCTGATCACTAAGAGAAAAGATAGAATGCTATTTAGACTTTCCCAAGACTGACATGAGAGAAATATTCAAAATGTGAATCATTCACTTGAGGACAGCACTGGAAGAGCCGGTGAAAGCTCAGAGGAACCCAAGGGGAGAAAAAGTACAGGAAAAGATTTCCAGAGAAAGAAAGAACAATTCCTCAGTGAGCCAGCTTGGAGAAAACAATTTAAGGGAAGCACGTCTTCAACTTGTCTTTCACTGATGTTTACTAACTCACTATGGTCCTGGAGCCAGCTGTGGCTGTAATAGGGAACATTTTCCATCACAGATGCTTTGTGATGAAAAAGAATAAAGTTGAAAATGGATGGCACCAGATTGTGTCCATGATTTATCATTCTAGTCTTGTCACCAAGAATCAAAGAGCCCCATTCAGCAAGGCAAGAGCAAAGGAAAAAGCAAAGACATATATTTGATATGAATCAGTTATTTGAGGTCAATCTGGAAAGTTTCTTTAGAATAAAAAAAAAATCATTTAAAAGAAAGAATAATAATCCAGTGATCTCTTATGGCAAGCTTTCAAGAATAAAGAATTTAATTTACTAAGGATGTACAGCAGCACATTCTAAGGATGGAACAGTAACTCCACAACTTAATAGGGATAGAATTCTTGGGACAGCAAGTCTTCTCCAGAGGTTATTTTATCCATTACGCTGACTCTAAGAAGAGCTGAAGTCAGGCCAAATATGGAAGTCCTCAGTCCTTATGGCTATTATGTGTTCCTGTACTTTGTAGATTTGGAAATAGCATGCTTTGATGATAAAATTAAGTCAATTTTTCTTTTGCCTCTTGCCTTCTTAGATTTTTTCTTCTTCTTTCTTGCTTCAGAGCTTTTATACTCATTGTCCCTAAGCCTGCAATGCTCTTGCTTCTACTTTATCTTGCTGATTCCTTCTTACCCTTCAAAATTCAGTAATAAGAAAGCAAAACAACAACAATAAAAATAGGCAAAAGGTTTAAACAGACATTCATTACAGAAAATGTATGACTGGCAAATAAGCATATTAAAAGGTGCTTAACATCACTGTTTATTGGGGAAATGCAAGTTGATGACAATGAAATACTGCTCTACATTTGTTGGAATCACTAACACTTAATACATTGATACATACCAAATAGTAGAAAGGACCTGGGGCAATGTAATGTTCGTATATCTTTGGTAGGAGTGCAAAAAGGTATATTCACTTTGGAAAATAGTTTGAGAGTTTCATATAAAGTTAAGTATATATAGTTACCATAAAACCCAGCAATCTCATAGGTTAAATATCTATCTTCACACAGAAAACTTATAGGTGGCAGCTTGATTTATAATTGCTACAAACTAGAAATGATCCAGATGTCCTTCAATGGGTGAAAGGTTAAACAAGATGTAATATATCTTGTATGTATAATGATAACAAAAAGAATTATTAATATAATTCATAATATACATGAATCTCAAAATAATTGTTCTGAGTGAAAGAAACCAAACCCCCCAAAAAAGATGCCATCATCAGGTTGAAAAATATCTAATGCTCTACTTCAATCAGCCAGTGGGATTCAGATTATTTTTGTTTGTCAGTTATATCCACAACATGAAACACTTAGAATATGTCAAAACCCATACCACCTGATTTTGCTTTCAGACCCTAGCTTATTCTCTAGTGTGCATTTTGGGATCACATCTTTTTACTGGCCATTTCTTGGGTAGCTGACATTTCTTTGGACACCTCTTTCCCCTTCTACCACTTCCCATCTACCACAAGGTAATCTCCAGAGTTGTAACTCAGAACTTGGGAGCTGCTAGAACCATACTCTAGGCATTTGATGGTACAACCTTTGAGTTGCAACTTTGATGCTTCTTTCTAGCTGGAACTGGTGAAAATTTGATTATCTAAAGATGATCCACAAGACAGATAAAATCACTGACCTTAGAGTACTCCTACTAGGAACCTTTAAAGTCAAATTCTCCAGGGATGTAACCTCATTCTATATTGTGACTCTTTTGTCTTCGTTACTCTTTGCTGAGAATTGGAAGCATGGAGATCCGCTCTTGCCTGGTGTGGACAAGTAGGTAGGTGTATGGCAGCGAGTCTCTACCTTATGCTCTGCCTTACCCCTGCAGTGTGGCCTATGGGTTGTTTTCTTCTAAAACCAGTCTTAATTTCTAGTTATATTTTTTAATCTTCTACTTAACAATTTTATGACTGGTTTTCTTGTTAAAACCCCCAACTAAATTTATCCCAGGGGAATCTGTGGCCTGCCTTTATGGTCAATGTCTCCCATTCCATCTGTCACATTCTAATGAAGGAATCCAACCACTCAGCAGGGGTCCTGAGTCTCCCATGCTGCTCTGCACCTTCCTTCTCTGATTTTCTTAAGTTGCAGGAGTTGCACATCCATAGGTATTAGAGAATGTTTAGAACCAACTTACAGGAATTCTTTATACCTCTTCCAGCCCAAGTGGTTGCATGTAAGGTACATATTCTTAAAAGGATCATCACTGGCTAGACCATCTGTCTCCAAACTCTTCTCCCAGTAGTCTCCAATCCCTATCACTGCCCTCCAGTTCATTTCACTGGTTTCATTGTCTGCCCTCAACCGTGAGTGGGAAAGTGAGAGTGGGAATTTCTGGGTTGTAAGCTATAGCCTAAGTGAGTGGGAGAAGGACTTGAATACAGCCTGTTAGCACCTCAGAGAGTTAATTAACCCCTGAGGAATCAGAAAAACTATGTAATCCTATGACTTCTCAATAATGCCAACATAGCAGTTTGTATTAATGCCACATTCTTATTGAAGAAGCAAATTAATAGAGAGGGACAAAGAAAAGAATAAGAACCAAGAAATAGGTGGAGAAGGCAGGATGCTGACTTCTCTTTTTCTACTTTCCAGGACTGTTTGAAAACCAAGAGTTCTAAGAAAGTTTAGTCATGCTTCTCCAGCTTTGCCCATCACTGGACTCTTTCTGAGTTACCACTGCCAAATATTTGAAAATTTTTGAGATTATTTTTATGGAAATATGGCCAAAAGTTTCAGGGAAACAGACAAGCTTCTAAGAAGTTGGACTTCAATAAAGGGTTCAATGTGAATGGAAAGGAATATTTTAAAGAAATATGGTACTAAGATCTTGGATATATTCAGGAATGATTAACAGCATTTAAGAACTGGTGAGAAAGATACCAAGGGATATATAAATGTATATGAGACAGCAAAAGAGACCAGTCCAGAGGGATGGTATGGGGAGGGAGGAGGGAGGAGGGTTCAGGATGGGGAACACATGTATACCTGTGGCAGATTCATTTTGATATATGGCAAAACCAATACAATATTGTAAAGTTAAATAAAATAAAATTTTAAAAAAAAAGATGAAACAAAGTTTCTTAAGTGTTGATAGAGAACTAGCCTGTTTTGATAGAACTATTTCCCTTTTCTTTTTTCTTTCTCTTTTCAATTTTCATTTTAATAATGTCTATGGCATGATAATCCACTCCCATTAACTTTCCAGGCTGCAGTCATCAATCATCTCAACCATGGGTCCAGGATTCCATTCGCTTCTTGGCAACAGTGTGGCCCACGTGGAGGCTTACCTGTTAGAGTGTTGGCCAAAGATCCTGAAAACCCACTCACAGTTACAGAATGACACGCCACTGT
Source organism: Bubalus kerabau (assembly GCF_029407905.1). Classification (NCBI taxonomy): domain Eukaryota; kingdom Metazoa; phylum Chordata; class Mammalia; order Artiodactyla; family Bovidae; genus Bubalus; species Bubalus kerabau. The sequence continues at coordinate 159,578,490 of NC_073626.1, forward strand.
ATTCCCACCTCATTTTCTCCTTACCCAGCTGTGCTTCCATGTATATCTCTTCCCTTGATGACTAGAATCTCTGCATTAGCAAGCAATGAGCACAGCCATTAAGATGGACTTCTCCACTTTTCCTCTAATTATCTCACCTCCAAACATGTTTTTTCTATTGTGTAAGATTTCACTCTAGTGTGCCTTTTGAGCCTGACATTCCTAGATATCAAGCATCCTATGTTTCAGGTTTTTATATCCCTACTTTTTTTTCACAACTAAGAGTATGCCATAAATAAAACAGAATAAGATACCCCAGGTAGTTTGTTTTATCTGCTAGAAAGTGGCTTCCTAATTTTGTTAGACCAAGCCCTCTAAAGAGCTGCCACAGGAAAAGGAACGTAGAGGGGAAATTAGAGAAAGCAAGTGGACATTCAGGGACATTCCAGGGTTCTCTGTGACACTCAAATACAGAAAGTTAGAATTTGGAAAGAACTTAAAATTGTGATTCGACTCCTGCCAGTTTCACCGGTTGCAGTCAGCCAGGTGAGCAGGGACACTGTTTGTGCTCTCTGGGCTTCCTTGAGTGACAAGGCCAGATCTGGGGCCCAGGTTTTCTGATACCATTCTTCCACAAAGATTTCTGAGTTACATTACCTAGATGTAATGTAACTGCTCACCCTTTGATGCAAAGGAGAAAGACAATGTTTCCATCTGGAATAAGCATAATACCCTTTATTGAAAGTGTTCTCAGCCTTCACAGCTTCAGCCATGAATGGTCAGGTCAGCTTTAGAGGGCCACCAGGAGAGAGGTTCTGAGTCATTCATACAGCATCCACTAGCAACTCTGAAACTTCCAAGGAAGAGCAACCCTCTTGGGAGAAATTGGCACTGGCCATTGGTTTCCCTTTTCCAGAAACAGGTTTTCAGTATCAAGGTTCCTCCCAGCCCCAAACCCCAGCATCAGCTCTAGAAAAGCAGGTCTTCCTTAAAAGAGCCAGCTCTTGACCTTCCTCACTAAGGTCTAAACAGCTTTTCATTCATCATGGAAAATTTCCTAGGCAAAAAGAATGCATTTATCTTAATTCTACCCTTATGTTTATATGATTCTTTCCAGGGGATTTCTTCTCTTAACTGAAAAGAGAGAAAGAGAAAGAAAAAAAAATCTTTGAAGAACACACTTTATAGGTCCCTATGCATAGATCATGCTGATAAACTCAACACTTACTAGGCTTGAGAGCAGAGAGATTTAGGTTACCACCATCTAGCAACCAGGATCATGTAGCTAGACAATTTCCAGAGGGCCAACCTGTTTTAGCCTGGTAAAACTGCCTTGAAATCCATCTAGTTCTCAGGATGTTAGCTGGACTCGGAAAAAGGTTGTGCAACTATTGAGAAAGAGACAAGAGATAAAAAGGGAACTCCAGAAAAATAGCTACTTGCTTCATTGACTATGCTAAAGCCTTTGACTGTGTGAATCTCACCAAACTATGGGAAATTCTTAAAGAGATAGCAATACCAGACCACCTTACCTGCCTCCTAAGAAATGTATGAAGGTCAATTCTTCTCAAGCGCACATGGAACCTTCTCCAGGATAGATCACATCCTGGGCCATAAAGCTAGCCTTGGTAAATTCAAAAAAATAGAAATCATTCCAAGCATCTTTTCTGACCACAATGCAGTAAGATTAGATCTCAATTACAGGAGAAAAACTATTAAAAAATCCAACATATGGAGGCTGAACAACACGCTGCTGAATAACCAACAAATCACAGAAGAAATCAAAAAAGAAATCAAAATTTGCATAGAAACGAATGAAAATGAAAACACAACAACCCAAAACCTGTGGGACACGGTAAAAGCAGTCCTAAGGGGAAAGTTCATAGCAATATAGGCACACCTCAAGAAACAAGAAAAAAGTCAAATAAATAACCTAACTCTACACCTAAAGCAACTAGAAAAGGAAGAAATGAAGAACCCCAGGGTTAGTAGAAGGAAAGAAATCTTAAAAATTAGTGCAGAAATAAATGCAAAAGAAACAAAAGAGACCATAGCAAAAATCAACAAAGCCAAAAGCTGGTTCTTTGAAAGGATAAATAAAATTGACAAACCATTAGCCAGACTCATCAAGAAACAAAGGGAGAAAAATCAAATCAATAAAATTAGAAATGAAAATGGAGAGATCACAACAGACAACACAGAAATACAAAGGATCATAAGAGACTACTATCAACAATTATATGCCAATAAAATGGACAACGAGGAAGAGATGGACATATTCTTAGAAAAGTACAACTTTCCAAAACTCAACCAGGAAGAAATAGACAATCTTAACAGACCCATCACAAGCACGGAAATTGAAACTGTAATCAAAAATCTTCCAGCAAACAAAAGCCCAGGTCCAGACGGCTTCACAGCTGAATTCTACCAAAAATTTAGAGAAGAGCTAACACCTATCCTGCTCAAACTCTTCCAGAAAATTGCAGAGGATGGTAAACTTCCAAACTCATTCTATGAGGCCACCATCACCTTAATACCAAAACCTGACAAAGATCCCACAAAAAAAGAAAACTACAGGCCAATATCACTGATGAACATAGATGCAAAAATCCTTAACAAAATTCTAGCAATCAGAATCCAACAACACATTAAAAAGATCATACACCATGACCAAGTGGGCTTTATCCCAGGGATGCAAGGATTCTTCAATATCTGCAAATCAAGCAATGTAATACACCACATTAACAAATTGAAAAATAAAAACCATATGATTATCTCAATAGATGCAGAGAAAGCCTTTGACAAAATTCAACATCCATTTATGATCAAAACTCTCCAGAAAGCAGGAATAGAAGGAACATACCTCAACATAATCAAAGCTATATATGACAAACCCACAGCAAACATTATCCTCAATGGTGAAAAATTGAAAGCATTTCCTCTAAAGTCAGGAACAAGACAAGGGTGCCCACTTTCACCATTACTATTCAACATAGTTTTGGAAGTTTTGGCCACAGCAATCAGAACAGAAAAAGAAATAAAAGGAATCCAAATTGGAAAAGAAGAAGTAAAGCTCTCACTGTTTGCAGATGACATGATCCTCTACATAAAAAACCCTAAAGACTCCACCAGAAAATTACTAGAACTAATCAATGACTATAGTAAAGTTGCAGGATATAAAATCAACACACAGAAATCCCTTGCATTCCTATACACTAATAATGAGAAAACAGAAAGAGAAATTAAGGAAACAATTCCATTCACCATTGCAATAGAAAGAATAAAATACTTAGGAATATATCTACCTAAAGAAACTAAAGACCTATATATAGAAAACTATAAAACACTGGTGAAAGAAATCAAAGAGGGCACTAACAGATGGAGAAATATACCATGTTCATGGATTGGAAGAATCAATATAGTGAAAATGAGTATACTACCCAAAGCAATCTATAGATTCAATGCAATCCCTATCAAGCTACCAACAGCATTCTTCACAGAGCTAGAACAAATAACTTCACAATTTGTATGGAAATACAAAAAACCTCAAATAGCCCAAGCGATCTTGAGAAAGAAGAATGGAACTGGAGGAATCAACCTACCTGACTTCAGGCTCTACTACAAAGCCACAGTTATCAAGACAGTATGGTACTGGCACAAAGACAGAAATATAGATCAATGGAACAAAATAGAAAGCCCAGAGATAAATCCACGCACATATGGACACCTTATCTTCGACAAAGGAGGCAAGAATATACAATGGATTAAAGACAATCTCTTTAACAAGTGGTGCTGGGAACTCTGGTCAACCACTTGTAAAAGAATGAAACTAGAACACTTTCTAACACCATACACAAAAATAAACTCAAAATGGATTAAAGATCTAAACGTAAGACCAGAAACTATAAAACTCCTAGAGGAGAACATAGGCAAAACACTCTCTGACATACATCACAGCAGGATCCTCTATGACCCACCTCCCAGAATATTGGAAATAAAAGCAAAAATAAACAAATGGGACCTAATTAACCTTAAAAGCTTCTGCACATCAAAGGAAACTATAAGCAAGGTGAAAAGACAGCCTTCAGAATGGGAGAAGATAATAGCAAATGAAGCAACTGACAAACAACTAATCTCGAGAATATATAAGCAACTCCTACAGCTCAACTCCAGAAAAATAAATGACCCAATCAAAAAATGGGCCAAAGAACTAAATAGACATTTCTCCAAAGAAGACATCCAGATGGCTAACAAACACATGAAAAGATGCTCAACATCACTCATTATCAGAGAAATGCAAATCAAAACCACTATGAGGTACCATTTCACACCAGTCAGAATGGCTGCGATCCAAAAGTCTACAAGCAATAAATGCTGGAGAGGGTGTGGAGAAAAGGGAACCCTCTTCCACTGTTGGTGGGAATGCAAACTAGTACAGCCACTATGGAGAACAGTGTGGAGATTCCTTAAAAAACTGGAACTAGAACTGCCTTATGATCCAGCAATCCCACTGCTGGGCATACACACTGAGGAAACCAGAAGGGAAAGAGACACGTGTACCCCAATGTTCATCGCAGCACTGTTTATAATAGCCAGGACATGGAAGCAACCTAGATGTCCATCAGCAGATGAATGGATAAGAAAGCTGTGGTACATATACACAATGGAGTATTACTCAGCCATTAAAAAGAATACATTTGAATCAGTTCTAATGAGGTAGATGAAACTGGAGCCTATTATACAGAGTGAAGTAAGCCAGAAAGAAAAACACCAATACAGTATACTAACGCATATATATGGAATTTAGATAGATGGTAACAATGACCCTGTGTACGAGACAGCAAAAGAGACACTGATGTATAGAACAGTCTTATGGACTCTGTGAGAGAGGGAGAGGGTGGGAAGATTTGGGAGAATGGCATTGAAACATGTGAAATATCATGTATGAAACGAGTTGCCAGTCCAGGTTTGATGCACGATGCTGGATGCTTGGGGCTGGTGCACTGGGATGACCCAGAGGGATGGAATGGGGAGGGAGGAGGGAGGAGGGAGGAGGGTTCAGGATGGGGAACACATGTATACCTGTGGCGGATTCATTTTGATATTTGGCAAAACTAATACAGTTATGTAAAGTTTAAAAATAAAATAAAATTAAAAAAAAAAAAAAAAAAGAAATGTATGAAGGTCAAGAAGCGACAGTTAGAACCAGACATGGAACAACAACTGGTTCAAAGTTGAGAAAGGAGTATGGCAAGGCTGTATATTGTCACTCTGCTTATTTAACTTATATGCAGAGTACATCATGTGAAATGCTGTGTTGGATGAAACCCAGGCTGGAATCAAGAATGCCAGGGGAGAAATATCAATGACCTCAGATATGCAGATGGTAATACTCTAATGGCAGAAAATGAAGAGGAATAAAAAGCTGCCTGATGAAGTCACCTTTGTCAAGAGGAGAGTGAAAAATCTGGCTTAAAACTCAACATTCAGAAAACTAAGGTCATGGCATCCAGTTCCATCACTTCATGGCAAATAGAAGGGGAAAAAGTAGAAACAGTGACAGATTTTATTTTCTTGGGCTCCAAAATCACTGCAGACAGTGCCTGCAGCCATGAAAATCAAAGACACTTGTTCCTTGGAAGGAAAGCTATGACAAGCCTGGACAGTGTATTTAAAAGCAGAGACAGCACTTTGCTTTACAGTCAAAGCTATGGATTTTCCAGTAGTCATGTATGGATGTGAAATTTGGACCATAAAGAAGACTGAGCACTGAAGAATTGATGCTTTGGAATTGTGGTGCTGGAGAAGACTCTTGAGAGTCCCTTGGACTGCAAGAAGATCCAACCAGTCAATTCTAAAGGAAATCAGCGTTGAATATTCATTGGAAGGACTGATGCTGAAGCTGAGGCTCCAATACTTTGGCCACCTGATGCAAAAAATTGACTCACTGGCAAAGACCCTGATACTGGGGAAGATTAAAGCAAAAGGAGAAGGGGAGGACAGAGGATGAGATAGTTAGATAGTATCGTTGACTCAATCCACATGAATCTGAGCAAACTCCAGGAAACAGTGAAGAACAAGAAAGCTGGTGTGCTACAGTTCACGGAATTGCAAACAGCTGGACCCAGTAAGAGAAAACAAGAGTTAGTATGGAACAGTAATTTAAGTTATACAATCAGCAAAAGTTTTCCAGGGAGTATTTTGAGTGCTAGAATAGTTTTAATTCTCCATGAATAGTTTAAGATTTAGGTTAAGCTAGGGGTAGAAAAAAATAAAATAAATGACAGAGATGTTTATCTAATTCATTTTCCCATCCATGAATACTCTGAGATACAGACTAAGGAGAGATGCTCAAAAATTTGTGCAAGGCAAACTTTCTAAAGGGATATTTTTCCCTTCTTGTTCTCTATGCTACCCTTCCTTTTGGATTTTCTCTCTCTCAGTCCAAAGCACCATTATATCCTCATGTCCTAAATATGTTTTGTCCCTTTCTAGCATTTACTTTCCTTTTCAAGCTCAACTTCTGACCTTTGAATTTTGAGGCTTTCTGTCAACCTCATTTAACACACACGAGACTCCCTCTTTTAACCTGAATGTCCACGTCTCAGACTTGCCTCTCCACCCTCTTAGTCCTCAAATCACCAAGAACCAGTCCCAACCAAAGATGGTGAGATAAGGCAAGCCTGCTTTCTGAGCCCTTAAATTTCCCCAGCCCCAGCCTCCTGTTCTTTGGGAGATTTAATGATCTATACCTTGTATTAATGGGCTTCCCTGGTGGCTCAGCTCCTCCCAGGTGACTCAGTCGGTAAAGAGTCTGCCTGCAATGTGGGAGGCCTGGGTTCAATCACTGGGTTGGGAAAATCCCCTGGAGAAAGAAATGGCAGCCCACTCCAGTATCTTGCCTGGAAAGTTCCATGGAAAGAGGAGACTGATGGGCTACAGTCCATGGGGTCACATAGAGTCAGACACATCTGAGTGACTAACACTTTCACTTCACTTTCTGGTGGCTCAGACGGTAAAGAATCCACCTGCATTGCAAAAGACCTGGGTTCGACCCTGGGTTGGGAAGATCCCCTGAAGGAGGGCATGGCAACTCACTCCAGTATTCTTGCCTAGAGAATCCTGATAGATGGAAGAGCCTGACGGGCTACAGTCCATGGGGTTGCAAAGAGTCAATGAGTGACTAAGTGTAGCACCTTATATTAATATATGAATTCCCAGCATCTTCATGGACAAGACTACTTTTCTCAGGATCTAGGGTCTAGCTCTCTGGAATTTCCTATGCTTTCCTTCCTTAGGAATCTGGCAATAGGTAAGGATTTGAAAACAAAAATTTAGACCCAGTCATGAGTGCCTGAAAACTGACCTTATAGGTGACTTGACAGAGTTCTAAGGATAATAGTGCAATTTTCAACTCTGTAATCTCATACCATTATCAAAGTCATCCTGTGAGGTAGCACAGAAACATATTACAGATAACTGTGGCCCCAGTTTAAAACAGACTCATCTAAGGTGATGCCAATAACTTTACATCTCACCTAGAATACAAACCAGTGTCCTTAGCATGGCTGCAAGGACCTATGTGATCTGTCCTATATCTTTCTCTGCAACCTCATTTCCCACCATTCTCTGACTTTTCATTTACTTTTTATACTTTCTGCTAACATGTAATTTTCCAAAGCCTAAAAACATCATTTTAATAAATATATGAAATCAACATGTCAAATATTTTATTCAACTCACTAATTAATGAGAATCAGAAAGCTCTTAAGATTGGTTTGAAAACAAATTTGAAGAACAGAGATATATGCATATATAGACTGTCAGAAACAATGAAGCAAATTTGTTAATAGATACAAAACTGGCTAATATTATATATGACAATAAAGTATAATGTTTGCATCAATAAAGTTGACATACAAATCAGGAATGAAACAAGAGACATGCTACCAATCTTATATAAATAAAAAGATTTATAATGGAATACTATGAACAACTGTAAACCAAAAATTAAGATAACTTACAGGGAATGGGCAAATTCCTAGAAATACATAACTTATAGAAACTTCTTCAAGAGATACAGGAAATATAAATAGATCTATAAAAAGTAAAGCAAATTAAATAGTAATTTTAAAATTTACCAAACAAAGAATGAATAACATCCCTTCAAGAAAAATCCTTTCAAAAAATACAAAAATAGAGAACATTTCTCATTTCACTATTTGAGACCATTATTACAGGGTCTTCACACACAAAGACACAATAAGAAAATAAATTGACAGACAATATCTTTTATGAACACAGACACAAACACATACACACACATGCACAGATAAAACCTCAACAAAACACTCAACAAAAATCGAATCAAGTAAGGTAAGAAAGGATTATACACCAAGACCAACTTGGATTTCTCTCAGAAATGCGAGGTTAGTTTAACAACTGAAAAATCACTTAATGTATGTATACCATATTAATAAAATAAAGGACAAATCTATATGGCTATCTGGAAAGATAAAAAAGTGATGAAAATTTAACACTCTAGATGATAAAAAAAAAATAGTAAACCAGAAAGAAAGGAATTCCCTCAATGTAATAACAACCATATATGGAAGACCCACAGCTATCATATTTAATATTGAAAGACTGAAAGCTTTCACCATAAAATCAGGAACAAGACAAAAAGGTCCACTCTTGCAACTTCTTCAACATCAATATAAAATTTCTTGCTAGAGAAATTAGACAAGAAAGGGGAGCCATTCAAATCTGAAAGGAAGAAGTAAAACTCTATCTGCATATAGCATGACTTTTTTTATAGAACCTTCTAAGAAATCCACTAAAAACTATTAAAACTGACAGATGAGTTCAACAAGGTTGCAGGTTATAAGATCAATATACAAAAGTCACTTGCATCTGTACACATTAGCAGTGAAAATTTTGAAAATCAAATTAATAATTCAATTCTATTTATGATAGTGCCAAAAGTAATAAAATACTTAGTAATATATCTTATAAAAGCAAGACATACTGGGAAAATTACAAAATATCATTGAAAGAGATTAAAGAACATGTTAAAAAATGGGAAGATATTCCATGGTCACCCATTAGACAATTTAATATTGTTAAGATGACTTTACTCCCTACTTTGATCTACAGATATGAAACCATTACTATCAAGGTACCAGATGCCTTTTTAAAATAACTGACAAGCTAATCATCAAATTTATATATAAATGCAAGGAATCCCCCAAAGCTAAAATAATCTTGAAAAAGAAGGACAAAATTTGAGAACTCATTTTTCAATTTCAAAATTTACTGTAAACCAATGCAGAAGATACTAAAAAGAGGTGGCAAGAATACACAGAAGAACTGTACAAAAAAGATCTTCATGACCCAGATAATCACGATGGTGTGATCACTCACCTAGAGCCAGACATCCTGGAATGTGAAGTCAAGTGGACCTTAGGAAGCATCACTATGAACAAAGCTAGTGGAGGTGATGGAATTCCAGTTGAGCTATTTCAAATCCTGAAAGATGATGCTGTGAAAGTGCTGCACTCAATATGCCAGCAAATTTGGAAAACTCAGCAGTGGTCACAGGACTGGAAAGGGTCAGTTTTCATTCCAATCCCAAAGAAAGGCAATGCCAAAGAATGCTCAAACTACCGCACAATTGCACTCATCTCACACACTAGTAAAGTAATGCTCAAAATTCTCCAAGCCAGGCTTCAGCAATACATGAACCGTGAGCTTCCAGATGTTCAAGCTGGTATTAGAAAAGGCAGAGGAACCAGAGATCAAATTGCCAACATCTGCTGGATCATCGAAAAAGCAAGCGAGTTCCAGAAAAAACATCTATTTCTGCTTTATTGACTGTGCCAAAGCCTTTGACTGTGTGGATCACAATAAACTGTGGAAAATTCTGAAAGAGATGGGAATACCAGACCACCTGACTTGCCTCTTGAGAAACCTATATGCCGATCAGGAAGCAACAGTTAGAACTGGACATGGAACAACAGACTGGTTCCAAATAGGAAAAGGAGTACATCAAGGCTGTATATTGTCACCCTGCTTATTTAACTTATATGCAGAGTACATCATGAGAAACGCTGGACTGGAAGAAGCACAAGCTGGAATCAGGATTGCCGGGAGAAATATCAATAACCTCAGATATGCAGATGACACCACCCTTATGGCAGAAAGTGAAGAGGAACTAAAAAGCCTCTTGATGAAAGTGAAAGAGGAGAGTGAAAATGTTGGCTTAAAGCGGGTAAGATCATGACATCTGGTCCCATCACTTCATGGGAAATAGATGGGGAAACAGTGGAAGCAGTGGTGATTGCAGCCATGAAATTAAAAGACGCTTTTAATTTACTCCTTGGAAGGAAAGTTATGACCAACCTAGATAGCATATTCAAAAGCAGAGACATTACTTTGCCAACAAAGGTCCATCTAGTCAAGGTTATGGTTTTACCTGTGGTCATGTATGGATGTGAGAGTTGGACTGTGAAGAAAGCTGAGTGCTGAAGAATCGATGCTTTTGAACTGTGGTGTTGGAGAAGACATTTGAGAGTCCGTTGGACTGCAAGGAGATCCAACCAGTCCATTCTGAAGGAGATCAGCCCTGGGATTTCTTTGGAAGGAATGATGCTAAAGCTGAAATTCCAATATTTTGGCCACCTCATGCAAAGAGTTGACTCATTTGAAAAGACTCTGATGCTGGGAGGGATTGGTGGGAAGGAGGAGAAGGGGATGACAGAAGATGAGATTGTTGGATGACATCACCGACCCGATGGATGTGAGTCTGAGTGAACTCCGGGAGTTGGTGATGGATAGGGAGGCCTGGCGTGCTGCAGTTCATGGGGTCACAAAGAGTCGGACATGACTGAGCAACTGAACTGAACTGATGTTCAACAATAGGGCAAGACAATCCAGTAGGTACAGAATAGGCTTTTTAACAACCAGTGGAGGGCCCCCGGATATCCACAAGCAAACGAGGGAATCTGGACCTTTGCCACACAACATACACAAAATTAACTCAAAATGGATCATGTATCTAAATGTAAGAACTAAAATACTAAAACTCTTACCAGAAACCATAGGAGTAAATCTTCATGGTCTTGGGTCAGACAATGATTTCCTCAGAATAACACCAAAAGCCCAAACAACAACAGAAAAAATATACAAATTAAACTTATAGTTTAAAAGTTTTATTCTGCAAAAAGTACCATCAACATACTGATTCACAATTTTAAAGGTTATGTTTCAATATATAAGCTTTATGGGTTATATATTGAAGGCTGCATTTTAAAATATTGACTAATAGTCTCTATGTTGTACAATGTATTCTTGTAGCTTATTTACTTTATGCATAGTAATTTGTACCTCTTAATTTTCTACTCTTACCTTGCTCCTCCTTTCTTCCCTCTCCTCACTGATAACCACTAGCTTGTTTGCTATAGGTGTGAGTCTGTTTCCTTTTTGTTATATTCACTAGCTTGTTTTAGTTTTTTTTAGATTCTATGTGTAAGTGATATCATACAATATTTGTCTTTCTTTATCTGACTTCTTTCACTCAGCATAAAACCCTCCAAGTCTATCCATGTTGTTCCAAATTGCAAAATTTCATTCTTTTATATAGCTGAGTAGTATTCCATTTTATATATATATATGTATATACCACATCTTCTTTATATTAGACATTTAAGAAGCTTCCATATCTTGGCAATTATAAATAATGCTGCTCTGGACATTGGTGTGCATTTATATTTTTGAACTGGTGTTTTTATTTTTTGCAAGTATATACTCAGGGGTAGAGTTGCAGGGTAATATGGTAGTTTTATTTTTAGTTTTTTAAGAATGTTTCATACTGTTTTCCACAGTGGCCATACCAATTTACATTCCCACCAACAGCATAGTAGAGTTTCCTTTTCTCCATATCCTTTCCAACATTTGTTATTTGATAACAAATGACAGCCATCCTAACAGGTAAGATGTGATATCTTCTTGTGATTTTAGTTTGCATTTCTCTAATGATTAGCAATGTTGAGCATCTCTTCATATGCTTTTGGCTGTCTATGTGTTTCTTTTTTAAAAAAATGTTTATTCAGGTTTTCTGCCCATTTTCTAATTGGGTTGTTTGTTTTTTTGGTGTTGAGTTGTCTCAGCTGTTTATATGTTCTGGATATTAACCCCTTATCTGTCACAACATTTGCAAATATTTTCTCCCTTTCTGTAGGTTCTCTTCTCATTTTGTCAGTGGTTTCCTGTGTTGTGCAAAAGCTTTTAAGTTTAAATAAGTTCCATTTGTTTGTTTTTGCTTTTATTTCCTTTGTTTTAGGAAACAGATCCAAAAAAATATTGCTTATGATTTATGTCAAAGAGTGTTCCATCTACATTTTCTTCTAGGAGTTTTAGGTTTAGGTCTTTAATCAATTTTAAGTTTATTTTTGTATATGGTGTTAGAAAATCTTTTAGTTTCATTCTTCTATATGTAGCTGTCCAGTTTTCCCAGCACCACTTATTGAAGAGATTGCCTTTTCTCCATGGTATATTCTTGCCTTCTTTGTTGCAGATTAATTGATCATCAAGATATACGTTCTTAAAATACAAAAGTAAAGGACAAACATTTTAATGGGCAAAATATTTAAATAGATGTTGCTCCAAGAAAAATGTTAAAATTATCAATAAGTGCATGAAATAATGTTCAGCATCATTAATCCTTAGCGAAATGCAAATTAAAAATCACAATGAGATACCATCTCACACTAGCTAAAATGTCTGTAGTTAAAATGACATATGATAATAGGTGTTGATAAGAATGTCAATAATTTAGAATCCTCATACATTGATTAAGGAAATATGAAATGGTGCAATCTTTTGGCAAAATAGTTTGATAATACCTCAAAATACTAAGCATGTACCTACCATGAAAGTGAAAGTGAAGTCGCTCAGTCATGTCCAACTCTGCGACCCCATGGACTGTACCCTACCATGCTCCTCCATCCATGGGATTTTCCAGGCAAGAGCACTGGAGTGGGGTGCCATTTTCTTCTCCAGTACTTACCATATGATCCAGCAATTCTACTGCTAAGTATGCACCCCAAAGAAATTAAAACATATATTCATACAAAAAATTATATGTGAATGTTTATAGAAATACTACTTATGGTATCTAAAAAGTAGGGGAAAAAAACCCATATACCCATCAACTGATGAAGAGATTAACAAAATGCATTATATCCATACAATTATTAATACATGTTGCAACGTGGATGAACCTTGAAAATATTATGCTAAGTGAAAGAAGCCAGTTCCAAAAGACCACACATTATATGGTTACATTTATATGAAATTCTCAGAACAGCCAAATCTATATAAACAGACAATAGATGAGGTTTCTTAGGGTTCCTGGAGGGGGAGGGGAATGGTGGTGGGGAATATGGAGTTTCTATTAGTAGGTAGAGAGTCTCTTTACAAGGTGGACAAAAATTAGATAGTAATGATATTTGTACAATCCTGTAAATATACTAAAAAAAAAACTGAACAGTAAATTTTAAAAGAGTGAGTTGTATGGTATGAAAATTTTGTCTCAAAAAAGCTGCTTAAAATATGTTGTTTGTGGCCATCTTTTCTACAGGGTAGAATTCAGTTATATCTCTTCTGGACAAAATTCATTATAATGCTTTGGGAAAGAATCATTTACATCACTCTCAGTTTTCTACAAGTTGAATTCTGCCTCTACAGAATTATAAAATAACTTAGATAACAGAAATTCAGCCAGAGGGAAAAATCTCAGTGTAATCAGACAATTTCCAGAAAACACCCTAGAAAATTCCCAGCTCTCCACTGAAAGGATATTCAGTATTGTTGTGCCCTTGGAAATTCCAAGCACGTTCCTAACACAAGGTCTTTCCAGGTCTATTCCCTCTCCTTCAAATTTTCTTTTTTGATTTTAATTTATTTATTTATTTATTTTACTTTACAATATTGTATTGGTTTTGCCATACATTGACTTGAATCCATTATGAGTGTACATGTGTTCCCCATCCTGAACCCCCTTCCCACCTCCCTCCCCATCCCATCCCTCTGGGTCATCCCAGTGCACCACCCCCGAGCACCCTGTATCCTGCATCAAACCTGGACTGGTGATTCATTTCACATATGATATTTTACATGTTTCAATGCGATTCTCCCATATCATCCTGCCCTTGCCCTCTCCCACAGAGTCCAAAAGACTGTTCTATACATCTGTGTCTCTTTTGCTGTCTCGCATACAGGGTTATCATTACCTTCTTTCTAAATTCCATATATATTAATTAGTATATTGTATTGGTGTTTTTCTTTCTGGCTTACTTCACTCTATATAATAGGCTCCAGTTTCATCTACCTCATTAGAACTGATTCAAATGTATTCTTTTTAATGGCTGAGTAATATTCCATTGTGTATATGTACCACAGCTTTCTTATCCATTCATCTGCTGATGGACATCTAGGTGGCTTCCATGTCCTGGCTATTATAAACAGTGCTGTGATGAACATTGGGGTACACATGTCTCTTGTTTAATCCATGTCATAATCCAGCTCCCTTTCTCATTCTAGTTTCTGCTCAACTATTACTTTATCAGAGAGCTTTCCTAAATAAAGTGCATACATTAGTTATCTATTGCTATTTAACAAATCATCCCCATAAGCTCTGGCTTTAAACAGCAAGTATTTAAGAAAGAAACAGCAGTTTCTTTCACCAGGAATCCAGGATCAGCTTATCTGGAGATTCTGACTGAAGGTCTCTTATTCAGTTGCAGTCAGAATATTGGCTGTGGCTACAGTCATCTGAAGGTTTGACTGGGACTGGAGAATCAATTTCCATGGCTGCTGGCTAGAGACCTGGGTCTTTGCCACGTGAGCTTCTTAAGCTGTTAGAGTGTCCTCTAAATCTAACAGCTAACTTCCTCCAAACAAATAATCCAAGAAAAATCAGAGAAGACATAATGACTTTATTTTCCAAAGTCATACTCCCTCTTGTAAATCAGCTATACATTTTATTCAAAAACCCTACCCTCTCACTTCAACTTCATTATGTCATTAGAAGTTGCAGCGTGCGGTCTTCTCATCACCACAGCTTCTCTTGTAGCCGGCTACAGTGCTGTAGGGTAACAAAGAGTTGGACCTGACTGAGGTGCCTAAGCGCACACACATGCAAAGAAGAGAGCATAAAAGAAAGTGTGGGCATATTTTAAAGCATCATAACACACTCTTCCACAAGCACACCTTCTTGTATGGTATTCTCTATTGCTTTATTCAATTTATGGCTTCTTCATAGCATTTGATATTATTACATTTTATGTTTGCATGGCAATTGTTGACTTTCCCTACCACAATGTAAGACCTATGTAACATGAAATTTGCATTATCCTACACTGAAAACCCAGCACCTAGAATAAAAAGCATGAAAAGTGATAAGTTGAGCATGTTCGTCATTCAGTTGTGTCTGCCTCTTTGCAACCCCATAGACTATAGCCTGTCAGGCTCCTCTGTCCATGGAATTCTCCAGGCAAGAATACTGGAGTGGGTAGCCATTCTCTTCTCCAGGGAATCTTCCCCACCCAGAGATCAACTTCGAGTCTCCTGCATTGCAGGTGGATGCTTTACTGTCTGAGCCACCAGGGAAGCCTAATATTAAGCATATAGTAACTCAATGACTATTTTGTTTCCAAATAAATGAATGTGTGGATGAGGTGTTTAGTTACAAGGAGGAAACCAGGCTTGGAAACTAGGAATTATGACTCCTAACCTAGTATGTTTCCCAATATTTTACTTAGAAGAATTCCACTGGTGAACTGTAACTTAAACTGTGGTTTGTGGGAAGAAAAAGAAAAGTCCTCCCAGTCCTTCATGAAGTCACTCCAACTGAGTCCTCCTCCATCCAGTCCAGATCCAAGATAAACTCTGCTGACCAAAACTGGGGAAAGTCTTTCTCTGCTCCATACGCACAAACAAAAACAGTCCCATCTTTTAAAGTCAGTGTGGGGTCTTGGTAGGGCCTGAGGGCCATGAGATTGTCTGACAGCCCCACATTTCCTCCCCTACTTATAAAAGGAAAGTTGGGAAAGCATTGGAGCAACCCTGGAGCCTAGGATTGAATACAAGCATTGCCTCTGATTTAGGACTAAGAGATCTTGAGGACTACCTTGCATATTCTCTTTGGTTTATTCAGGATTTAGCAGCATTTCAGAAGCCAAATGTTGATGCTCCCTGGCTCTGGGGAATAAGGAAATCCACATGCAGTTAAGAAGCAGATTGTAATAGAAAGTACACAGAATTGGCCGCGCACTGCTAATTTGCTTTAAGTGTTATTTTCCGTACCTGCAAAATGGCAGGAGCAGTTGGGGAGAGCATAGATAAGTTCAAGTTCCTATTCAGGTTTTCATATTTCTATCAAGTTCAGAGATGTCTTAATATCCCTTGAATAGTTTTTGCCAGCTTTTTACCAGAAATTTCAACAAGAATCATCATGGGATGCATTTACATTTCTCTCTCCTTTCCCTAACAGCCTCTAGATGTAGTAAGATGGGACCATACATACATACACACACCACAGTATATAAAAAGCAAAAATGTCACTTCATCATAATTCTTGCAGAACAGAGGAAGGTGATGGAAAGTATTGAAGATATACTCTGTCCATTCACACTGTAGGGTACAAGGTAATATGAAGGATATGCCAACTTTGGGAAACTGGAGAATGAAAGTCCAGTTTCTTCCCTATCACCTCCTAGCCAAGTGGAGCCAAGAAGACTGAAACTGCTCACAGGTGGAGAGGAGGGAGTTATTTCAAAAATGATGGTGAGTTCACCAGCTCTCAGCAGGTGCACCATCTCACCATTCTCCTTGGTGTTCCTTTAGTGAAGCTTCTAAATTAAGACCAAAGGAGCCCTGGTCCTCAGGGCAACACCAAGCCTTGGGAACCACCTCACTAAGCCTGGTGTTCTGGCTGAAGAGATAGAGATGAGCCTGGAATGAGAACAAGGAATTGATATTCACACTCTAGTTAATTTTCAGCAGGGAAAAATATTTTAAAATTTCCCATCAATGTTGTCTGCCTCTGCTGAGTAAAAGAGCAGCAGCCCAAAACAATAAGAGCATCAATAAAAAAGAAAACAAGGGCCACTCTGTGTAAGTCATGGCTCCAGGCAACTCCTCCCCTGCTGTGACAGCAGAAGGAAAGGACACAGGACTGTCTCCATCAAGAATGTCTGAAAAAACATATTGTGGCTAAAAGTTTGGTTCCGTGTGTGTGTGTGAGCTCAGTCATGTCTGAATCTTTTGCGACCCCATGAACTATAGTCCGCAAGCCTCCTCTGTCCATGGAATTTTCCAGGCAACTAATACTGGAGTGGGTTGACATTTCCTTCTCCTGGGGTTCTTCCCAACTCTGGGATCAAACCTGCCTCACTCGTGTTTCCTGCATTGGCAGGAGGATTCTCAACCACTTGTGCCACCGGGGAAGCCCTGAGCTCCTAGAGCTGCCACATTATAATCAAAATCTCCTTTAGCAGGGTGGAAGAGGAGGAAGAATTGGGTTTTGGGAGGTGGGGAATGAGCGAAAGGGAATGAAATTCAGATTTTTACTTTGGAGACTGTGATATTTGCGAGCTGACAAATGAAGAGATAGCAGAGCTGAAAAACCTCTCAGAGATGTAATCCACTTCCCTGATTTAGATGAAGAAATGGAAAAGATGTTAAAGGATTTGTTTCATAGTCACATTAGTGGTAAGATCAGGTTAAGAAGTTACTGTTAAAGTTGCAAACAGAACTAAAAGAGTCTGAAGAATACAAGAAACAAGTGAGAACCAAGTCAAGGTTCTGGCTTCAGCTGATTTTTAGAAATGGTGATCAACCGTGCTTTGTGAATCTTAAGGAAGATTACAGAAAAGATGGAATCTAGGATGTTCGTAGATTGTTGGCTTGAAGACTGCATCCACAATGTGACTTATAAGATGGGAGACACAGGAAAGGGAACAGGTCAAAAGTGCAAAACTCTACTTCCTATTTGAGAGAGAAATTCAGTCTTGGTGTCCAATAGTCAGTTAGGCTTGGAGCTCAGAAGAGACATTCAGATTTGAGGGACAGCAGCATGTAATTGATGCTTTGAGAACAGATTTGTAAAAGTGGGAGGAGATCACAGCCCTTGAAGAGCATGGGAGCATGGGAGGAAGAGACAGGAAAAAACACCTGGGAAAACCGATCCTGGAGAGAGAGAGGAGAGCTCAGTCCAGGAGTGTGAGACCTGCAGGCAGCTCACTGCAGCATCCAGGGATTGTGGGGTGGCCCACGTGGAGGTTTAAAGAAAAGATGAGAAGAAAAGGGGCAAAGAGAAAGAGTAGAGCAGGGGAAATGGATAAAGGATTAGCAAGAAAAAAGCAGTTACAACCAACATCTAAATAGGAGTTTGTGCTTTCAAAGACTCAGTTTCTCTCTTAATTTTGTAAAGGGTCCTTGTCCCTACTGAGGTGAAGTTCTTCGATGACAAGGCAAGAGCATAATACTCTTGGGAATCAAAAAAGAAAGAGAAAGCTTGAATTCCAGGAAAAGAAGAATAGGTTTTGAAAGATAAATATGATCTTCAGAATGTGAAGTTAATGTAAATATTTTAGGTAACAGCAATTTCAGGAGAGAAAGCACAGAACAGAGAAAGAAGGAAGACTTGGTAGGAAATTCTAGGCTTTCATTTTCACTAGACAGTTTTCATTTGATCAGAATAAGACTGGGGGCCCATTGCAGGTCTTGTGTTATTTATGAGACTCATAATTGAAGTTTTCTCTTAGGAAAATCGAGACTGAGTTATTCTAGATGCCGCTAACTCATAAAGTGGGAGACACTGAATCGGTAGGCCATCCAGGAAGCTGTTTCATCCACTTTTCCAATTCATAAATCTTCCAAGGGAGGATTGTAGCAAACTAGTATCCTAGGTGTCTGGCCTATTCTAATAGCCTACTTGTAAGTTTAACTGGATACAAGCAAACTGAAAACAAATAGGACATTCTCAGGAGAGGTAGTTGCCACACTGGTTAGGGTTAAGAGGAGATTTTGCCACTAATTTTGTTTGTGTTGTTGTTTTTTAATAATTGAATGTTTCTCAATATTATTCAGCAATTCAGTCTCATTTGATCAGAAACTACTTACATTTTTAACATTCCTTAGGTGCAGAGGTCATGTCTTATTCATTTTTGACCTTACCAGTGTTTGGTGTCAATTAGGAGCATGTGGTGCTACTGGTAAAGAACCTGCCTGCCAATGCAGGAGATGTAAGAGATGCAAGTTTGATCCCTGGGTTGAGAAGATGCCCTGGAGGAGGGCATGGCAACCCACTCCAGTATTCTTGCCTGGAGAATCCCATAGACTGAGGAGCCTAGTGGGCTATGGTCCAAAGGGTTACAAAGAGTTGGACACTACTGAAACAACTTAGTACACACACAGACAGCAGCATAATGCATGTCCTATGAATGAATGAATTCAAGGATCCTAATGTTAACTCTATTAGAAAAACCAAACATAGGGACTTCCCTGATGATCCAGTGGCTAAGACTCTACTCTCCCAATGCAGTGC
Source organism: Bubalus kerabau (assembly GCF_029407905.1). Lineage (NCBI taxonomy): Eukaryota > Metazoa > Chordata > Mammalia > Artiodactyla > Bovidae > Bubalus > Bubalus kerabau. The sequence continues at coordinate 159,598,078 of NC_073626.1, forward strand.
GCCTGGGTCCCCTCACTTGTCAGGGAACTAGATCCTGCCTGCCACAACTAAAGATCCCAGTCAGTTCAGTTCAGTCACTCAGTCGTGTCCAACTCTTTGCTACCCTGTGGACTGCAGTACGCCAGGCTTCCCTGTCCATCACCAACTCCCAGAGCTTACTCAAACTTATATTCATCGCATTGGTGATAACATCCAACCATTTCATCCTCTGTCATCCCCTTCTCCTCCCACCTTCAATCTTTCCCAGCATCAGGGTCTTTTCCAATGAGTCAGCTCTTCATATCAGGAGGCTAAAGTATTGGAGTTTCAGCTTCAGCATCAGTCCTTCCAATGAACAGCCAGGACTGATCTCCTTTAGGATGGACTGGTTGGATCACCTTGCAGTCCAAGGGACTGTCAAGAGTCTTCTCCAACACCACAGTTCAATATTGTAAAGTAATTACCCTCCAACTAAAATAGATAAATTTTTTTAAAAAAGCATCAATTCTTCAGCACTCAACTTTTTTTATAGTCCAACTCTCACATCCCTACATGACTACTGGGAAAACCATAGCTTTGACTAGATGGACCTTCATTGTAAAGTAACGTTTCTGCTTTTTAATACGCTGTCTAAGTTGGTCATATCACATGCTGCAATAAAGATCCAAGATCCCACATGCCACAACTAAGACCTGGCACAGCCAAATAAATAAATAAAGTAAATATTAAAAATAATAACAACAACAAACAAGCACAAATACTGAAATGTTTGGTATAATGGTTTGAGACCAAATACCCAGCTCCTTCATGCTTCTTGGAAAGCTATTTTCCTTGATTATCCTGCCCTTGCTTGAACTGGCTTCTCCAAGTTCGGGCTTCTTCCAACACATTTTAAGAATGAGTAACCATTTTTGATGCTAACTGTTCATTTTTTCAAAATGAAAAGTTGAACAAAGTATGCAGACAAGCACAGAGGTTTGCACTGATCTCAAGAAGTCAGGGTTGTCCCAAGGTAACTACCCTCATTATTTTCCACTGTGGGTTCCCAGACAGCTTGGATAGGGCTCAGTACACTTCAGTTTATTCCTTGTGTTGCCCAGCCACCTCTTCAGGAGGTCTGGAAAATGAGAATGTCCAGCATGCAACTTGAGGGCTATGGACTGTGGATTTTCCCCACATCCAATCTTCATCCCTAAAAAGGTCTGCTCTGCCAAAGACCCATCCTCTTGATTTCATCTTAACAATCTTGCCTGCCCTGGCAGGACATGCTCCCATCAAGCTTGGATGAAGTGGTGTGTTAGTGGAAGAGGAGGATTAAAAATACTTCTCCTTGTTTCTTCTTGCCCTCCCTCAAACACTCAGCTGGACTCTGACATTTTGCTTGGTGAAGAATTTTATCCTAAAGCCATCTGGCAAGATGGAATTTTTTTTTTTTTAATTCTGCTTTCCTTGGGAGTAGTAGGCCAAGATAGACCATGTTTGTCCCACAAAGAGGATATGATTGTGGCTTCTTTGGATATCTTGCTGTAGGGCAGTGAGGTCAAAGGGGTGGGGGGAAAGATGGGAAATTTAGGTGTTGCTCTGCTTCTACTCATCACTAGCCTGGAGATTTTTTTTATACACCAACCTCTCATGTCTCACTTTCTACATGGGCAAATTTAGAGTAAGACCTGCATCTATCACACCAGTTTATTGAGGGCAAAGCAAGAGAGGAGTAGTGAAAGTTTGAGCAGTACTAACATGGAAGTTGTGATCAATAGGGTTCTCTATTAACAGGCTCTTGACTGAGTTTTATAGGTTTATTTATTTATCTAGTGTAAAGGGCACTCTGGTCTACCTATAAGACTCCTCTAATGATTTGATCCCAGATATTCAACACAATCCTTCTTCAATCTCCTTTTTCTCACCTTTCTTACTTCTACAGAACACAACATATTTCAATACATAACTGCACATCAAATAAAATTTAATTGAGGGCACATGGCATCTAATCAAACTTTGAGTCCTTGGCCAGGAACCTGGAATGTATGAAACAAGAGTCTGGCTAAACAATTTTATATAACACTACAGAGTGAAATATAGTACTGCCAATAAGGAATCTGAGGAAGCCTTTGGAGATTCTTATCCTGAGCTACATTCACCTGTAATGAAAACAGAACACCCATTAGTGGATCACTTAGGTGGTGACCAAAAGACTGGGTACTACATTTGCTTTTGCACCCTAGGAGTGATCTCTCTGGGTCTAGGCTGTGGTGCTGTAGAAGCTGCCATGGCCTCATGGCAAGTTCTACCACTCTGAAGATGTTACTACATCATCCTTACATATTTTTCTTTTACTTTTGTAAATTTATATTCATTTATATACACCCTCTTCTGTCTTGGTGGGAAGCCCATTTTGTGATGCACAAATTGAGTCAACTGGAGTGTCCATTAAATTACCAGCGATATATATGGATAGACTGGATTGATATTTCATACACAGTAAAAGAGAAACAGTCCTGAATTAGAGACTATGTGCAGAAGAAAAGAGATCAGCTACCCTGAGACCAAGGAAACACTAATATAACATGGATTTCTACTTTCTGTTTTAGGTTTAATTCCAAGCAAAGTATTTTTCCCACTTTACATCCCAAACTCAGGTAAATCAGATGGGAAAGGTTAATGCAACTTAATGAGAGAGTTGAAGAGAATGAGGTCTGTCAGTCTGGCCCCCTATATGATAGGTTGCTGAACCTCCATCCCAGCTAAGCCACTGCTAACCATAAAAGAAGAGTCTCAAGATGTCAAATAATTAGCTCTAGGCCCATGTCACTTCTCCTTGTTTTACTCATGCCTGGCTGCATAACACAGAGAAAGTCACTTCTCTCTGGAATTTTCCATCTATAAAATTACATTACAGCCAGGTCTAGTAGGACTGACCTACTAGAGGGCAAGAGAGTGGATTTCAGCACCTCAACACCCTTGTGTTACATTTGAGTTGCTCAACCTAAGGGTCGTGACGCATGAGTCTGGCCACGGAGCATAGTTTGTGTGGCTACAGCTTCCTTCTATGCTTCCAGCCTAAGGCCAGGAAATCTCCCTTCTGCTCTTTGTTGACTTTTTGTTTATATGTGTTGTTTGCTTTCTTATTTGTCAGTTATGAAGAATTAGGGTAAAAGAGGAAGACTAGTGAGCTAGAGACTTTGGGGGAACTGGATTTCAGTTATAAATCTGAACACTTGGTTACACCAGAAACAGGCGTTATTTGGGTGTTGATGGGTGGGGAAGAGTGTGTTTCTGGCAAGAAAAGAGGAAAAGGCAAAGCAGAGAAGGTAATACAGGATGACAGACACAAGGATGGACCTTCCTTAGGGTCCCAGGACTCCCACCGAGGGGCCTGGACCTATACAGATCCCGTAAGGGAATTTACCAGTAAGGGCACCAGTAAGGGAATTTACAAGGGGCAGTTGGTCCCGTAGTCCAGGGACTTCCCTTTATGGTCTGGCAGCCAAGTTCATGCGGGTTCTCCAGGTGAGGGCTCTGAGAGCTGCTGTCCAAGTGGCAGTGGGAAGCAAGGCTGGCAGACCCCCCAGATTCCCAAGATTTCACCACTGTCCCAGGTATGTTGGCTGGGCCTGCCTCACTTTTTCCCCTCCTTCTGACTCTCAGAAAGGGATGCCAGCCTGTCTGCCCTGTCTGGGAGACTTCCGCTGCATTTCTGAGAAGTCCTGGCTATTGAGAAGCACCTCCAAGCCTGTGGACCCCTCCAGTTCAACCATGCTGCAGGAAGATCTCGTGTCCCCTGTTGGCGCCTTGACAGGTGAGAAACCGCTCACCTGCTTTTCCACGCTCCTCAGTCTCCTCTCCCATTCCCTCTCAAGGCTCCCTCAGCCCAGGCTGGAGTGACCACCTGACTTTGCTAGGGCCAGGACCATTCCATTCAGAAACAAGGGGATGGATAACTGAGACTTTGACCTTTCTGAAAATGTCACAGTGTGTTTTTGCTGAGTCATGCTTAGTTTTCTGGTCTCCATTTTTCCTCACATTCACTACTTCCATGCCCTCTGTTGGATCCTCATTCCACTGGACTTGGATACTGTGGTGTCTCCTGGGAATAAAGGCACTGAAACACTGCTATCTCCACCACACACACACACACACACACACACACATACACACCCCTTATGAAATCTACAGGGAGAAATCATTGGCTTTCAATTATTCCTCAAGACATTGTCTAATTTCTTCTCCCTTTTTTAAGAAAATTATGCTACTTCTGAGGAAAACAATACACAGTTTTTATGTTTAAAATCACACAAAACTGAGAAGTACAAAAGAAGTGGAATAAAAAGCTCTCCTAATATTTCAGTATCAAAATAGGCCTCATGTTAGGTAAGAATCGTTCTCTCAAAGTATGGAGATAAATATAATTTTTAAAAATAAGATATTACTACTTTCTACTTTTAAAAAATCAAAAGTATTAATTTTGCTTGAATATAAAATAAGAAAAAGGCTATTATGAAACTTAAGAAATTGCTGAATAGCAGAAAAATGTTTCTTTTCCACATGAGACTTTAATTCCTAAAAGAACCCCCTTTGTTTAGGGAGGTGGGAAAAAGGAGTTGCTAAATGTTATGATATGAGAATCACTATCTGTTAAAACTCTTATTTATTTTAGACTCTGGCTTTTCAGGCTAGAGCTTGTATTTTACATGTGTTTTAAGCTATGTTCTTTAAAAGTAAAATCAGGACTCCCAAGTGTTTGAACTATTATTCACATTTCTGCTTTGAAAGTTTTGCATTGTGCTTTCTGTCTAAGTAGCACTAAAATCCCCTGGCACAGCTACACAGTAAGAGAAAAGGGTAAGAAAGAGACTAAAAGGATCAGATCTCTGGAGAAAACCCAGTGGAAGGAAGGTAGTCTGGCTTTCTGCCTAATTCCCTGTTTCTTTTAGCAATAATAACTTGCTTTAGCCAGGCTTCTAGAAAATTAGTCTCCTCACCAAAATCTGTCCAGTACCTTGTGACTTTTAAAATATTAACCCTTATTTTATTGGCATTTATTTATGTATGTGCTAAGTCTCTTCAGTCGTGTCCTACTCTGTGCGACCCCATAGACGGCAGCCCACCAGGCTCCCCAGTCCCTGGGATTCTCCAGGCAAGAACACTGGAGTGGGTTGCCATTTCCTTCTCCAATGCATGAAAGTGAAAAGTGAAAGTGAAGTCGCTCAGTCATGTCCAACTCTTAGCGACCCCATGGACTGCAGCCTACCAGGCTCCTACATCCATGGGATTTTCCAGGCAAAAGTACTGGAGTGGGGTGCCATGTTTGAATAAAATTACCTGAAACCAGAAGGAGGTAGGTGTCAGGGTAAGTAACTGTAATGATTAAAAAGCATTCAGGGAAATGGAGGTGGGGGATAGTTAGGGAGTTTGAGACTGACATGTACAAACTGCTATATTTAGAATGGATAACCAGCTGGGACCTGCTGTGTAGTTTCCTACAGGGAACTCTGCTCAATGTTATGTGGCAGCCTGGATGGGAGAGGGTTTTGGGGGAGGTGAGTACATGCATGTGTATAGCCGAGTTGCTCTGCTGTCCACCTGAAACCATCACAACATTGTTAATAACCTATACTCTAGTATAAAATAAGAAGTTTTTTTTTTTTTTGAATGCATTCAGTGCTAAAGCAGTATTGGGTTCAAAACACTACAGCTACACAAGTCTTCCAGCCTTTACTCACATCTCTCTTAATATTTCAGGAGGTTTAAGGAGATAGACCAAAGTTGCTTTTAAAATCCTCACCTTCTCCTGTTGTTTACCATTACAAATGCCCTGACCCCTCTTTCCTTTCTCCCTCCAGAGAACTTTCCCTTCATGCATTCCACTTTATCCTTCCATCTTGGTTTCTCAATCCTCTCTCTGCCATTTTTCCCTCCTGGTGGGGCAGAGGAAGCACTCAGGTATTGTCAGGAACCCCTGCTTCCTGCAGCCCCTTCACTCTCAAGCAAGTCCTTGTCTGTTCTCTTATCAGAGAGAGGAGGGAGCAGAGAAGATGAGCAGACAACATCTAAATGTCCTCTCATAAGAGGAGAGAGGCAGAGCCCTGACCCCAGCCAGGCTGATGATTTGTGTCTGGTGACACTAGCTTTGCGGTTGGAATCTTGGGAGAGGTGGTAATAAAGGGTGGGAGGCAGATTGTCTGAAACCTTATCATCTATCTCTGTCTTGTTGATTTCTCTACTCCTGGGAGCAGGAAGAGTGGGAAGGTAAATATGTGGCGATGGAGCTACTTTTAAATTAGTGTCCCCAAATATCAGAAAGAGCAGATTTTCCCAGCATTGCCAAGCTTAGAGTAAGAGTCTTTTTAAAGATTGTCCTCTGTGTTAGACCAGGTTTTCTTTGTTAATCATTCTGGATTTGATTCCTCTGTGTGTGTGTGTGTGTGTGTGTGTGTGTGTGTGTAGTAGGGCTTTGGTTGGGGGTTGAATGGAATAAGAAAAAAAGAAAAACAATGAAAAGTATGTATTAGGTGCTTTTAAAAAAATCAATCCAAACAAAAACAGCCCAGGGATGCCTGTGGACAGTAGGCTGGCTGTGAGCAGAAATGGAGAGAAGGCACTGCCTTCAGGGGCTGTGTAGCAACAGAACTCTGATTGGCCAGAATTGTGCAAATAGGCCCAGAGCAAGATCCATGAATCCTCCTTCTACAGGCAGCTGAACTGGAGCAGGTCCAAGCAGGCCCTGCAAGGCTGTACTCAGAGCACTTTAGAGTACAGCTGCTGGCTGACAGCAGTTGTGAGTCCTCCGGGTATTTGGCATTGTTAGCCCAGCACTTACCGCAACAGCCTACTGCCTCTGCCTGGTGCCTCTGCCTGCCATGGGTTGAATCTGTGTCCTCACAGACTGCAAACTATTTGAAACAGGGTCTTACCAACCACGATAACAAAGGCAGAGAAAGTCTCTGAAAGATCATCAGCCAGGAAGTCCCTGGCTTCTAGCTCTACCCCAATGTTAATCACTGTATTTATTGCTGATGCTTAGTCACTAAGTCATATCTGACTCTTTTGCGACAACATGGATGGTTGTAGCCCGCCAAGCTCCCCATGAAATTTCCCAGGCAAGAATACTGGAGTGGGTTGCCATTTCCTCCTCCAGAGGATCTTCTGGACCCAGAGATCAAACCCACATCTCCTGTATTGGCAGACAGATTCTTAACCACTGAGCTACCTAAGAAGCCCATAAAGTTTCTGTTCATTTAATATTAATGAAAGGAGATATTGCTGCTGTTTGTTACCTAATCGCTAAGTCGTGTCTGATTCTTTGCAACCCCATGGACTGAAGCCCGCCAGTCTCCTCTGTCCATGGGATTTCCAAGGCAAGAATACTGGAGTGGGTTGCCATTTCCTTCTCCAGGGGCTCTTCCCGACCGAGGGATCAAACCCACCTCTCCTGCTTAGCAGGCATATTCTTTACCATTGAGCCATCTGGGAAGTACAAATTACTGTATACTTTCCCATTAACACAAGGCTCACACAACTGAAGTAGATAGAAACAATTATCTCATGTTACAGATAAGGGAACTGAGTCAAAGAGGTCCAGGGATATGCAGTCAGTCAGTGTGTGGGGCCCATGTGTGTGCTCAGATACCTGCTGGTTGACAACAACTTGAAGGACAATTAGGTAACAAAGTCTTCCAGCCTATTTTGGCCTGAAATGAAAGATTAGGATGAGCCAGTAGTTCCTGTTATTTAAAATAAAATGCCAGGAGAAAAGATGGGGGAAAAAAATCTGAATATTTTTCAGTGAGAAGTTAATAAAAACTACATGATAGATTCATAAATTGAACACTTTTAATCAATTTTAAAAGAATGAACTGGGCTCAGTGGTAAAGAATCTGCCTGTCAATTCAGGAAATACATGAGATGCAGGTTCAGTTCCTGGGTGGGGAAGATCCCCTGGAGTAGGAACTGACAACTTACTCCAGTATTCTTTCCTGGAAAATTCCATGGATGTGGTCAGTCCTAAGAGAGAGTTCAAAAAGGCATTTAAGAGAAAAGAAGCTTGATTTGGATAGGTGAACAGAAAATGGCCAGGTTGGCAAAGGGAGAAGGGCCTTGTAGATAGATGGGGCAGCATAAGTAAAAGCATAGTGTAATAATAGTCTCATGCAATTAATTTGTGGGAGCAAATAGTAGTTTGAAATGTCTAGAAGTTAGAGTTAAAGGATTGTAGTAGACAGAAAGATTAGGTTGGAGTAGATCTTAGTACTCAAACTAGTTAGGGTTTTCTGGTCAAGCTAAGAAAAGTGGATATTGTCTTAGAAGGTATAGAAAATTCTTGAAGGGTTTTTATTATGAGAGCAATATATTGAGATTTTCATTGCTTAAAGCTCACTCTGGTGGAAAATGGATTGAAAAGGAAACAGCTGGAATTAAGAAATTAGGAAGTTATTGCAGTTATTCACAGTGGAACAGTTAAGGCAGGAACAGTTGATTGGATCATGGGATATGTTCACCTAAGATAGACCAATCAGGTTTCTCTCTTTCTCTGTCAGCCAGTCTCTGTGTGTGACTGGAACTGTGGAGTAGCATGTTACATCAAATGTAAAGAGAACTAGAGAACTGCATGTCCTTAGAAAGAGAAGATACTATGAGGAAATACAGAGAGAAGCAGAGATGAGAGAACATATGGACTGAGGGGGGAGAGAGAGACAGAAATAAAAAATGAGAGAGACACACTTTAACTTCCAAATAGTCTTTAGGGCTTTGTTCCTCCTTAGAAGTTTAAGAGAGAAGAGAATTATAGGTCACTAAGCACTCCAGTACTCTTGCCTGGAAAATCCCATGGACGGCAGAGCCTGGTAGGCTGCAGTCCATGGGGTCGCTAAGAGTTGGACATGACTGAGCGACTTCACTTTCACTTTTCACTTCAGACACGACTGAAACGACTTAGCAGCAGCAGCAAGCATTCGTGGAGATAAGGCATCATGAGGAAGAGTCAGCAGAAACAATAACCAATGCATTTAGAGCTATATACTACTACTACTAAGTCGCTTCAGTCGTGTCCGACTCTGTGCGACCCCACAGACGGCAGCCCACCAGGCTCCCCCGTCCCTGGGATTCTCCAGGCAAGAACACTGGAGTGGGTTGCCATTTCCTTCTCCAATGCATGAAAGTGAAAAGTGAAAGTGAAGTCGCTCAGTCATGTCTGACTCTTCGTGACCCCATGGACTGCAGCCTACCAGGCTCCTCTGTCCATGGGATTTTCCAGGCAAGAGTACTGGAGTGGGTTGCCATTGCCTTCTCCAAATTAGAGCTATATGGACTATTAAAATTTTCAGATACATAGACGATCTATATGTTAAATGTTTAAAGACATAAAGCATGGATTCACAAAGATGGTTATGCCACCAGAGACTATAACAAATGACAAATATTTTTATTTATTTATTTTGGCCACATTCCATGGCTTTCAGGATCTTAGTTCCCCAACCAGGGATCAAATCTGGACCCACGGCAGTGAAACCGTGGAGTCCTAACCACTGGACCATCAGGGAATTACCAGCAAGACATATTTTTAGTGCAAACAATTGAAATTTCTGGAAATGAAAATATAATTGTGGAAACTAATATAATTGATGGGCAAACACTTTAGAAGAAATTGAAATAGCATTGATGAGCCAGAAGTTGAACCAAAGAAAAGCCTAGAATTCAGCACACACATAGAGAAAAAAGATAGGAAAAATATGAAAAAAAAAAATATATATATATATAATGTGGAAGATAAGATGAGAAGGTCTAACATATATTTAATCTAAGTCCAAGAAGAAAGACTAGAGAACATGAAAACTGGACTAAATTGAAGGGATAATGGCTGAGAACTTTTGAAATTGAGGAACTTGAACTCATGTTCATGACTTCATATGTTGAAGAAGCATTGCATACCAAGTAGCTTTTTTTAAAGCTGTTCATGATTAGATGCATCAGAATACAATTCATGGCTGGACACTGTACAATACCAAAGGTAAAATATATTTAAAGCGTGGAAAGAGAAATGAGACACCACATAGAAAGAAATGACAACCAAGCTAACTATGTATTTTTAATAGTAACAGATGGAAGCCAGAGAAAGCAGAATAATTTTACAAAGGTGTGAGTAAAAAAGAATTGTAAATTTTTAATTGTTCACCTCCCAAAATTATCCTTTAAGAAAGAGTGAAATAAAGATTGTTTTCAGATAACTTTAAAAAAATAGATAATATAAAAGATGTAGGGAGAAGGCGATGGCACCCCACTCCAGTACTCTTGCCTGGAAAATCCCATGGATGGAGGAGCCTGGTGGGCTGCAGTCCATGGGGTCGCTAAGCGTCGGACACTGAAGCGACTTAGTAGTAGTAGTAGTAGTTCTGCAAGGAAAGGTCTAAGGTTCAATAGGAAATGCAGCTCTCTGAATATGAGGGGAGCTAGTTTGGGGAATATAGAGAATGATGGAGCAACTTCAGTATTATATATCCAATTACAAATGTTATAAACACCAGAAGGAAAATAAACATTACAGTTATGCAAGAAATAAGGCTATTGGCTTTTTATTTAGAACAACATTCAATGTATGAGGCTTACTGATATGATAAAATTATTTGATCCTCCTTTCTTGAACATATAAGTTGTCTTCCATTTTCCTTATTATAATTAAAGGTATGATGACCATCTATATGGTTAAATCACTGAAGATACATATAATTATTTTATAAGGTGAATTCCTAGCAATAAAAGTGCCTGGAGAGTGGGTATATACATTTTTTAAAAGGGTTTTGATACATTTCGTTAAATGTCCTACAAAAACATACTGTTATACTCCTATCAGAAGTGCATGAGAATGCTTGTTTAACATTTCATATATGTGTTTCATTTTATTTTTATTTTTTTTAGTGGTTCTTCATTATTTAATCAATATTTGACAGAGTTATAGGACAAACTCAATATTCAACAAGTACCAAAAATTATTATGTACCAGAAATTAAACTAGTCTTTGAGACAGAAACAAACAAGATAATGTGTTTCATTTTAATGTTAGTTAAAATGTATCTTCTCTAAAACTAAGTAATCTTTTTCTTTCCGATATATTTCTCTTATTGTTTTTATTTCTTTGGATACATGCGAGAGAATATCATTTCATTTCATATGTTTTACTGTTCATTTGTATTCTTTGTGAATTGCCTATTCATGTTCTTTGTTCACTTTTTATGAGATACTTAACTTCCTCTTACTGATTTGTTCAAACTACATTCAAATTATCCATTTTTGAATGAAATTGAGAATTAAATGAAATACATTATTTAAAAAATTATCTGAAGGCTAAGTGACAGCAAGTAAACATTTCAAATATGAGTGAATAGGTGTATGTGTTTATTATATTATTCTCTCAACATTTTTAAATTTAAAAAAGCAAAGTCTTTCCTGCAGGCATCTTCATTCATGCCACCCTGCACATGTGATGCCTAGAAAGTAATCCATGGGGCTATTGATCCTGGGAACTTCCTAAAGGACCATAAGGGAGATTAAGAGATGAAGATGTGTGAGCTATTTTGAAGTTAAAAGAACGTAGGAACAGTTAAGAGTCCTGTATTTCAGAAAGAAAAGAAACTTGTAGAAATCTTAAACAAGTTACTTCATGCTATCTGACCTCCTCTTGCTTCCCTTCCCATCCCTTCTCAGCCAGGAAACAGGCTTTATTAAGCTCCTTATCTGCTCAGGGATCCAGCCAACCTCAAGGGTCTGTATATGCTAATGCAATTGCTATATTTTTCTAAATATTTCAAAAGCAATGTACACTTACCTTTGAAAACAAGTTCTCATTCTTTGCACCATGTTTGCCTTTATGTCTCAGAAAGTTAGAATGGGTAAAGAATATCCAAGATGGGAAGAGGGTAAAGGAACTTTCCAAAAATATTGTACCTGCAAAGCAGAATAGAAGGGAAATTAACTGCATGTTCCAAGCAGAGAAAAGAAAGACAGAAGCAGGGCAAGGAGGTCAGGCTTGTGTGTCTTTATTTTCCACTCCTGGGTGAACCCAAAGGCCAGAGGAGGCATGGTGGAAATTTTTAGGCAGGTATAGAAGGAACCTGAGAACGTTCAGGTAGGCGACCAGGGCCACTCTTTCTCAAGCAGAGTCTGGAGGAGCATGTGAGCCTCTTGGCAGAACCTCACGCAAAACCCTAGTCAGTGTGGCCCAGGCAATAGCTTAGCAGTGGAACAGGGAAGTGCCTAGGTAGGCAGACACATAGCATTCTCTCCTTCCCACTACCTAGAACCCTGGTGGTGAGCAGTGTACCCAAAATTTCACAACTGCTCCAAAGTGAGGCCAAGGAGGTATTGAGAGGGTTAAGAGAATTGAGAAGATGCCACATTGGCCCCATTGGCCACTTGAGACCTATGGTCACCCATCCAAGAATCAGAGCAGACCATCCACTCCACAGTGGGGATTAGTGGGAATACAGAGCATGCTATTTGGGCTCAAGACACCCTTTTTGCCTTCCACCACGCTTCTCTGGTTGTTCAGATAGTAAAGAATCTGCCTGCAATGCAGGAGACCTGAGTTCAATCCCTAGGTCGGGAAGATCCCTTGGAGAAAGAAATGGAAAACCACTCCAGTATTCTTGCCTGGAGAATTCCAGGGACAGGGGAGCCTGGCAGACACAGTCCATGGCATCACAAAGAATCAAACGCAATTCAGCAACTAACACACACACACTTACATGAAGTCTTTTTAGTCCCCCTTAAACTTCAGGTTGGAGAAGGCAATGGCACCCCACTCCAGTACTCTTGCTTGGAAAATCCCACGGACAGAGGAGCCTGTGGGCTGCAGTCCATGGGGTAGCGTAGAGTCAGACACGACTGAGCGACTTCACTTTCACTTTTCACTTTCATGCATTGGAGAAGGAAATGGCAACCCACTCCAGTGTTCTTGCCTGGAGAATCCCAGGGACGGGGGAGCCTGGTGGGCTGCCGTCTGTGGGGTCGCACAGAGTCGGACACGACTGAAGCGACTTAGCAGCAGCAACAGCAAACTCCAGGTGGTGCTACCCTGGAGAAGCACAGGGCAGGGAGAAGAATTCCAGACAACTCTGAGTCTCTCTGGGACGTGTTACTTAACTGGAGGAGATGGAGCTATCATCACATGGCAAGATTGTTTTTCCACCAGCCAGTGCAATAGGGACTCATATTAGATCAGTCACAGAAAAATTTTAAAAGCTATATTGAGCCACATTTCCTTTGTATATTTGAATGCAGTGTGAATCTATTAGTAACCATGATACATAGTTCAGTTTTGTCCCATGTCATAGAATATCGGGGATCCTAATCAAGGAAGATTCATAGAAGGAAGACCTTTCTAGAGCTATTTTGTTGTTCAGTCGCTCAGTCATGTCCGACTCTTTGTGACCCCACAGACTGCAGCAGGCCAGGCTTCCCTGTTCTTCACCATCTCCCGGAGCTTGCTCAAACTCATGTCCATTGAATCAATGATGCCATCCAACCATCTCATCATCTATTATTCCCTTCTCCTCCTGCCTTCAATCTTTCCCAACATCAGGGTCTTTTCTAGGGCTGTTTAGGAATTTAAATTATCTGTGTCTGTCTCATTACCTCTTTAAATCCTCATTATTGTGAAAACATTTATATTGTTTGTTTGAACTCAATGTTACGGCTCAAAAGGCTGTTGTAGAAAATACAGAGTTTAAATTTGGAATGGAGACTATGATATATATATATATATATATGTGTGGGTGTATATATATATATATATGAAACAGAAATATGTTTTTAAGTGTGTATGTGCACACATGCAGAATACACATATGAACCAGATATGTGCTCTGACATTTAGCTGCTGGGCAACCCTTGTGGCTCAGCTGATAAATAATCTGCCTGCAGTGAGGGAGACTTGGCTTTGACCCCTGGGTTGGGAAGATCCCCTAGGGAAGGAAAAGGCTACCCACTCCAGTATTCTGGCCTGGAGAATTCCTTGGACTCTATAGTCCATGGAGTCGCAAAGAGTCAGACACAACTGAGCAACTTTCACTCTTTCACTCACTCAATTACCTAGAATGTAGGATCAGCAAGAGTCCAAATCCATAATTAATCAGGCAGTTAATGAGCTTAGTATCCACCATCCCTGCTGATAAGTCACTTCGGTCGTGTTCGACTCTGTGTGACCCCATAGATGGCAGCCCACCAGGTTCCCCCGTCCCCGGGATTCTCCAGGCAAGAACACTGGAGTGGGTTGCCATTTCCTTCTCCAATGCATGAAAGTGAAAAGTGAAAGTGAAGTCACTCAGTCGTGTCCGACTCTTAGCAACCCCATGGACTGCAGCCCACCAGGATCCTCCATCCATGGGATTTCCCAGGCAAAAGTACTGGGGTGGGCTGCCATACTAGCGTCCCTGTAATTCTTTGATGAAATGAAGTGTAAAATAGTGCCTAAAAGAAGTTTGGCTCCAAACAGGCAAGGTCTCCTTCATTTGCTTGGTCTCAGGGGCTCTCTCTTGCAAGGGCAGCCCACCCAGATAGGACAAGACTTGCAAACTCAAGCAGTCTTGCCAATGGTGGGTGCAGAGACCACGACTCAGTCTCCTTGCTACTGGGGAGGCTCTAGAACACCATCTAGTCCCAATCCTTTCACTGACCTGGGCAGTGGGAGCTCCAGGCCATCAGATGAGCTCCTTTCTCATTTCTGACCCAAGGAATGTCCTAAACTGAACTCTGCTCAGCTCCAAACCTGCTGCTCCCTGCTCCCTGCAGAGAGAGCCTGCCCCTTGCTGGCTCAGCCTTCCACTGCTGTATTTGGTTTAAATTACTTCTTTGAACCTTGGTCTCATTATTTTTGGACCATCATTTGGTCCGGAACATTTTCTTGCCACGGGTTCCTTCTGTTCTCCCTCCTTTTCACCCTCTTGGATGTGCTTCCCAAAGCCTCTTTTCACAGTTCCTTTGGGGTGGTTTTTATTACCTTCATGCATCTTAATCTGAGTAGGAAGCATTGTCATCCCCCAGCCTAGATTCCTGCTTTTTCAGTTGTTACAGGAGCTGTTCAGTTTAAAGAGCTGGGGGAACTCTGCCTTTCTAGCACCTCATGACCCAGTTCATGGTATGACCTTTTTTAGTGTGATGTAAAAAACCAAGCTCCACAGTCATCCAGCAATGCTACAAACCACTCCCTACTCTCAGGGACAAAAACATAGGTCTGGGCTTGCCCTTCAGTGGTCAAAGATCCAATAGTTCCATGTCTTTCTCTCCCCCATATTAAATAGAAAGAGTTTAATATGGTAGTTGAATTAATTTGTGTGCTTTGAGCAGCAATTAATACATCTTAGCTGGTTTGAACAATTATAAAAACATGTTTATTTCCCATAACAAAAGTCTTTGGGCAGGGAAATTCCAAGGTTGACTAAGTCAGAGCTCAATGACATCAACATGCTTCTGATTCTTACCATCCTTCTGGTCTACCACCCTCACTGCAAGAGCTCATCCTTGGGCTAACTTAGCTATAGGAGGCTACCAGAGTCTTACCATACACCACAATGTCCAACTAGCTGTGAATGTTTGCAGATTACTTTGTATTTGGACCTTTATTTTCTCATCCAAAATAGCAGTAAATGATAGTAACCACCTATATGGTGATTCTGGAGGTAGTCATGGCAACCCACTCCAGTATTCTTGCCTGGAGAATCCCCATGGACAGAGGAACCTGGCAGGCTACAGTCCATGGGGTCGCAAAGAGTCAGACACAACTGGCAACAACTAAGCACAGCATATAGTGATTATATGCCAATCCATCCTCTAAGACTGCACATATGTCTCTGCACTTAATCTACACTACAGTGCAGTGCTGTTCTTAGTCGTTCAGTTGTGTCCAACTCTTTGTGACCCCATGAACTGTAGCCCAGCAGGCCACTCTGTCTGTGAAATTCTCCAGGCAAGAATGCTGGAGTGGGTTGCCATGCCTTCCTCCAGGGGATCTTCCCAATCCAGGGATCAAATCCAGATCTCTCGTACTGCAGGTGGATTCTTTACAGTCTGAGCCACCAGGGAAGCCCAAGAATACTGGAGTGGGTAGCCTATCCCTTCTCCAGGGGATCTTCCCAACCCAGGAATCGAATTGGGGTCTCATGCATTGCAGGCAGATTCTTTACCAGCTGAACTACCAGGGAAACCCTAACAATGCAGTGAGGTAGATACTATTATTCTTCTCACTTTGAAATGAGGAAAATAAAGCACAGAAAAATTAAGTGAGCTGCCACAGTCACATAGCTCATAAGGAACAAAGCTGTGATCTAACTCTTTAGCGTTCATGACCAAACCATGCATTTTGCTGCTGCTGCTACTGCTGCTAAGTCGCTTCAGTCGTGTCCGACTCTGTGCGACCCCATAGATGGCAGCCCACCAGGCTCCCCCATCCCTGTGATTCTCCAGGCAAGAACACTGGAGTGGGTTGCCATTTCCTTCTCCAATGCATGAAAGTGAGAAGTGAAAGTGAAGTCACTCAGTCGTGTCCGACTCCTAGGGACCCCATGGACTGTAGCCCACCAGGCTCCAATGCCCATGGGATTTTCCAGGCAAGAGTGCTGGAGTGGGGTGCCATCGCCTTCTCCAAACCATGCATTTTACTGCCTCTTAATGAAACAGTCTATAAAAAATAGTGCTTACCTTTTCATTGGATGAACGTGATTAAATAAGATAATACAAGTCAATCATTTAGCAGAATACCAGGATCATAACAAGTAGTCAATGAACACTAGGTAAAAAGTCTGCACTCTTCAAGAGTATGGTTAAGAAAGTTAAATAACCCCTTAAACTGATTTTTCCCTTAGACCAAATCTGTCTCTTGGCTACTTCTTGTTCTAAACTAACCCTTAGTTTACTTTTAACTCACTCCTTATACTTTCCTAGCTCTTAAAAGACTGAGGAAAAACCTCCATAAGTATAAAGCTCCTTGATCTACAAAATCAGCCTGTATCTACCTGGCTGTGACCTTGGGAATCCTTTCCAAGTCTTATCTTGAGTCTAAGGAAATTCCCCATTGCCTTCAACCCATACTGGTATTAAATCTGGTTCTGCAGATTTCTTCTACCCTTCAGTGGTTTCTCCTTAAAAATCATGAGGTATTGGGACTTCCTTGGTGGTCCAGTGGTTAAGACTCCGTAACTCCACATTTCCATTGCAGAGGAAACAAGTTCAACCCCTGTTTAGAGAACTAAGATCCTGAATACTGCATGATGCCAAAAAAAAAAAAATGTCTTTAAAAAAACCATGATATATTTCACGATAGAGAAAATCATAAAGAATAATGAAACATACATGTACTTGCACCACCACATGTACTGTTAGATGCTAATATCATTGTGTATTTCATGCCTTTTAAAAATAAATGAAACATTAAAGATAAAACTGAAGCCCCCTTATCCTCTTTACCTTCTCCTTTTTGGTAACCACATTCTTAAATGTATGTATCCCATCTGCATAGGTTTTTATATTTTTATTACATTTTTATACAAAGCATTTATTATTATTTTGTGTGTTCAGTAACTTTAAAAATAAATGGTATCATATTGTATGTAAGATTCTGGAGCTTGCTTTTTTAAAAAAAAAATCAATGTTCATTTTGACTTATTTTGCATTTGCTCTTTTCATGCTTCTTTTTAAACATCCTCAATTTTTTCTTCCTCCTTGCCTTCAGTTATAATACAGCTGTAGTTATTCTTCCCTCCTCCACCACCTTTTCTCCATTTGGCCTCTGGTTTAGAAGATAGATTGTATTTCTGTTATTCTAATGGTCAATCATACACTTTTAATACACATACTTAATATATACATTTTTTCTAATATCTAAATTTATTCATTATCTCTAGCACTGCCTGAGACAGGAGAAGGATGTCAGTGTGTTCTAACTGCTCAGCCCTCCCACTGCCAACATTCTCTGGTGTTTATTGTCTAGACTTGCTGCTGCTGCTGTTAAATCACTTCAGTCGTGTCCGACTCTGTGTAGCCCCATAGACAGCAGCCCTCCAGGATCCTCCATCCCTGGGATTCTCCAGGCAAGAACACTGGAGTGGGTTGCCATTTCCTTCTCCAATGCGTGAAAGTGAAAAGTGAAAGTGAAGTTGCTCAGTCGAGTCAGACTCTTCTCAACCCCATGGACTGTAGCCTACCAGGCTCCTCTGTCCATGGGATTTTCCAGGCAAGAGTACTGGAGTGGGTTGCCATTTCCTGCTCCAATTGTCTAGACTTACATCCCCACTTTTTAAATGCATATTTTTATTTTTATACTGTTAATAATTAATGGACTTATTGAAATACATTGCAACTATTTTATCTTGTTTACAATTCTTCACTCTAATTTCACTTTTCTCCATTTTGACTTATGTACATGGGTCCATGAGTAGTAAATTTCTTTGTTCTTCATATAGCTGATTGTGTCCCTGTTTTGTCCTCACAACTGAATAATAATTTTTAGCTGGGTATGAAACTCTAGGTAAACTTTTTTCCCCTAGTGCTTTGAAGATATTAACTCAGTTATACAGTGGTCTTATGTGGCTGATGATCATTCTTTGTCAATTTTGTTATTTCTTTGTAGGTTGTGGTTGTTGTTGTTTAGTTGCTAAATCATGTCTGACTCTTTGCAATCCCATGGACTACAGCATGACAAGCTCCCCCATCCTTCACTATCTCCTGGAGTTTGCTCAAGTTCATGTCCATTGAGTTAGTGATGCTATCTAAACATTTTATTGTCTGCCGCCCCCTTCTTCTTTTGCCTTCAATCTTTCCCAGCAGCATGGTCTTTTTCAGTGTGTCTGCTCATTGAATAAGATGGCCAAAGTATTAGAGCTTCAGCTATAGCATCCAATAGATATTCAAGGTTGATTTCCTTTAGGATTAACTGGTTTGATTTCCTAGCAGCCCAAGAGATTCTCAAGAGTCTTCTCCAGTACCACAATTTGAAAGCATCAATTCTTCAATGCTAAGCCTCCTTTATGGTCCAAATTTCAATCCATACAGGACTACTGGAAAAATCATAACTTTGACCAGATGGACCTTTGTCAGCAAAGTGACATCTCGCTTTTTAATGTGCTATCTAGGTTTGTCATAGCTTTCCTCCCAAGGAACAAACATCTTTTGCTTTCATGGCTGCATTGACCATCCACAGTAATTTTGGAGCCCAAGAAAACAAGGTCTGTCACTGCTTCCACTTTTTATCCATCTATTCACCATGTAGTGATTGGATTGTATGCCATGATCTTATTTTTCTGAATGTTGAATTTTAAGCCAGATTTTTCACTCTTCTTTTTCACCCTCATCAAGAGTTTCTTTAGTTCCTCTTCACTTTATGCCATTAAAATGGTATCATCTGCATATCTGAAGTTGTTGATACGTCTCCTGGCAATCTTGATTCTAGCTTTGGACTCACCCAGCTGAGCATTTTGCATGATGTACTCTGAATAGTAGTTAAATAAACAGGGTGACAATATACAGCCCTGACATACTCCTTTCTCCATTTTGAAACAGTCCATTGTCCCATGTCCAGTTCTAATTGTTGCTTGTTGACTCATATACAGATTTCTCAGGAGACAGGTAAGGTGACCTGGTATTCCCATGTCTTTAAGAATTTTCCACAGTTTGTTGTGATCCACAAGTCAAAGTCTTTAGCATAGTCAGTGAAGCAGAAATAGATGTTCTGGAATTCCCTTGCTTTCTTTATGATCCAGCAAATGTTGGCAATTTGATCTCTGATTCCTCTACCCTTTCTAAACCCAGTTGGTACATCTGGAAGTTCTCAGTTCATGTATTGCTGAAGTCTCACTTGAAGGATCTTGAACATAACCTTACTAGCATATGAAATGAGCACAATTGTACAGTAGTATGAACATTCTTTGGCATTGCCCTTCTTGGGGATCGGAATAAAAACTGACCTTTTCCAATCCCGTGGCCACTGCTGAGTTTTCCAAATTTGCAGACATATTGAGAGCAGCACTTTCACAGCATCATCTTTTAGGATTTCAAATAGCTCAGCTGGAATTCCATCACCTCCACTAGCTTTGTTCCTAGCAATGCTCCCAAGAGCAACTTGACTTCACATTCCAGGAATTCTGGCTCTAAGTGAGTGAACACACCATTGTGGTTATCTGGTCTTTAAGACCTTTATTGTATAGCTCTTCTGTGTCTTCTCACCACCTCTTAATCTCTTCTGCTTTTGTTGGGTCCTTACCATTTCTGTCCTTTATCATGCCCATCCTTGTATGAAATGTTCCCTTGATATCTCCAGTTTTTTTAAAGAGATCTTGTCCTTCCCGTTCTTTTGTTTTCCTCTATTTCTTTGCATTATTCATTTAAGAAGGTATGCTGTTCTCTGGAACTCTCCATTCAGTTGGGTATATCTTTCCCTTTCTCACTTACCTTTCACTTCTCTTCTCTCCTCAGCTCTTTGCAAATCCTCCTCGGACAATTACTTTGCCTTTGTGCATTTTATTTTTTTTCTTGAGGGTAGTTTTGATCACTGACTCCTGTACAATGTAATGAACCTCCATCCATAGTTTTTCAGGCACCCTGTCTGCCAAATCTAATCCCTTGAATCTATTCATCACCTCCACTGTATAATTTTTAGGTCAGCTTTTAGTATTTAGCATTTTCACTACAACAAATAGATGTGATTTAGCAGTTTCACTACAACAAATAGATGTGATTTCATTTCTACTTGTTCTGTTTGAACTTTATGTGAACTTTCAACCTGAGGATTCATGAGTTTATTTCTCAAAATTTATATCATTCTCTGTTCTTCCCTCTCTGGAACTCCTAATAAAACATATATTATATGCTCTCAGTCCATTTCCTATGCCTTTTAACTGTCCATCAAATGTTTATATATGTATATATAATTTCTTGTTCTGTGTTTTGTTTATATCTCTGAGTTTTATTTTTCCACTGTATTAGTCAGTTTTCCAGAGAAACAAAATCAATAGTAAGTAGGTAGGTAGGTAAATAGGTAGATAAATGAAGAGAGAGAGATTATAAGGAGTTGGTTCACACGATTATGGACACTGGTAAGTCCAAATCTGCAGTGTGGGCCAGCAGACTTGAGACTCAGAATAGCCAGTGGTGCAGATAAAGTCCAAGGGACAGTCTGCTGGAGAATTCCTTCTTACTTGGGAGAAGATTGAACTTTTTTTCTGTGCAAGCTTTCAACTAACTAGATAAGGCCCACCCTCAATATGGAGGAAATTTGTTTTCCTCTACTGATTAAAACATTAATTTCATTTAAATCACTCTCATGGAAACATACGAAATACTTTTGACTGATTATCTGGGCATCCCATGGTCCAGTCAAGTTAACACATAAAATTAATCATCACACCCATGATACTAAAAATGCAGCATTTATAATATTGAAAAAATTACTCAACACATGGAATAAACTGTAAGCTGCTGCTGCTGCTGCTAAGTCACTTCAGTCGTGTCCGACTCTGTGCGACCCCATAGACGGCAGCCCACCAGGCTCCCCTGTCCCTGGGATTCTCCAGGCAAGAACACTGGAATGGGTTGCCATTTCCTTCTCCAATGCATGAAAGTGAAAAGAGAAAGTGAAGTCGCTCAGTTGTGTTTGACTCTTAGCGACCCCATGGACTGCAGCCTACCAGGCTCCCCCGCCCATGGGATTTTCCAGGCAAGAGTACTGGAGATACTGTCAAGAAGAGAGCAATAATATAAAATGCCACATTTTTAGTATCATAGTTTACTATTGTTTAAATATTCTCTTACATGCATCTAATTTTTGCTTCCTTTGTTTCATTATCCTTTTAGTATTTTTCTTATTATTGCTATTATTCCTTAATCTCTTTGATAATCCTAAACAGACTTACTTTTAAATTATTTCAGATTGCCCTATTATTTTAACTTAATTTTAATTCATTTTCTTATTTTCTATTTTGTTAGATATCTATCTTATTAATATTACTCATGTATTTCAGAATTTTGGTTTACTGGTTCACTTTGTATGAGTCCATTTCAAAACCAGGTTGTGTATGGACAGCTCGGAATTTCCATCTTTGTGTGAATTTAGGGTTATTACAGACTTAATCTTAAAGCCAGCAGGCATCTTGACTCAGGTCTTAGCACAGTCCTGTCTTCTGCTTCCCTAGGCATATAGCTTTATATAAGCTACAGACTCAGGTTGTGCAATTTTCTCCAACCTCTTTATGACTTGATAACCAAGGCAGGGATAAGGTTCTCTATACTCATTATTACCATGACAGGATTGAATATGCAGCTGCCCCTGCATGTTTTATGACCTGTGGCTTCACAGGGCTGGAGATTCAGCCATATCTACATGTCTGGTATTCTATTGATCACTGTGATGTGTTGGAGCAGAGCAAATGCCTCAAATGTGAACCAACAATACCATTTTGACTAAAATTCCCCCATTTCTATTGTTTTTCAAGCTCTATTGTTTCAGTCTTTCTAATATACTTGCTCCATGTTCTTATCATTCTCTAGAGTCTTATCATGAAAATAGAGCCTTTAATCACCTCCCCACCTTTTCCAGTTAGGTCCCCAACAAGAAACAGATGGAATATTAAAATGGGATAATTCAAGAGAGTTTAACGAGGGTGTTGTCAAAGTTAAGAGAAATCAGACAGGATTGGTGAAGCTCCCAAGAATAGCAACAGCAGGAACCCAATACTACCTAGGCTTAAAGAAGCAGAGAGAAAAAAATCTACTAACAGAACTAGTAGAAAATTAGAGCTGTGGCTACAGGAGAAAGCTGTCCAGAACGAGTTGTGAACTTTGATAGAGAATAATGGTCTATTGTCAAACCTTAGCCAGGCAAAGACAGGGGCAAGGGAGCAGATACCCCACACTCCTTCACCTTTTCTCTGATTTCCTTTTGGTGCTTCCCATTGGCCAAACCCAACTGGAAGCTGGATTACAAGAGGCCCCTTAATGTCACAAAAGTCAGCTGCTCACAGCAGAATGAAAAAGGGTAAAGAGTGGATCTGGATGTTGTAAATAGAGAATATCCAAAATGCCACCTATCCCAAGACTACACATTTCTCAAGTCATATCCAGGTCCACCTGTGAAATACAAAAAGAAGTCTTCCTTTTTCACATATCCCTATTTAGCTTCTGCCTTTTGTCCCTTTTCTTTCACAAATCATTTCTTGAAAGACCTGTCTAAATGCACTGTTGGTAATTTATTCTCATTCACTCTCAACCTTCTATAGTCCAGTGAACGACTTTTAAACCCTGAAATTTCTCTCAGAGAAATTACTGATTTTCTGCTGAATTATCAACTCAATCCAAACTTCTTAACTCTTAATGACTTCATTGAGGCACTTCTGAAGCCCCCTCCCTTCTTGGTTTCTGTGTGACCACTTTCTCCCAGTTCTTCTCTTATGGGACTGAAATGGCAGCATGTAGGAGGAGCAGGTACGGAGGCTGAAGAAGCAGCACCTTTGTAAGACCTGAAGGCTTCAAGACAGAGAGGACTGCCATGGCTAGAGGTGTAGTAAAGGGGTTAAAGGGGTGAGGGTGGAGAACACATCCCAGAAGACTAAGCAGCGTGTGTAATGGCCATAACTTCTTGTTTGCCATCAGTGAGTGCTATGTTGCTTCAGTCGTATACAACTCTTTGCGACCCTGTGGACTGTAGCCCACCAGGTTCCTCTGCCCATGGGCTTCTCAAGGCAGAAATACTGGAGTGGGTTGCCATGACTTCCTCCAGGAGATCTTCCTAACCCAGGAGATTGAACTGGTGTCTCTTATATCCATCAGTAGCTACAAAGTTGACCACAAAACTTTACAGAGTCCTTCTTCAGGATGAGAAAAGCTAAAGTGATCCAGAAGGAATGGAATTTTTTATAGCAAAGACATATAGTATCTGAGAGGTATTTGCTTTCAAAAGTATGTAAACCCTAGCTTTCCATCAGCACTCTGTCTATTTGATAGAACTTCTTCACCCAGAATATTCCCTCTTCCTTTCAGTGCCTCTGAAGCACTATGAGCTAACAGCACCCTGTCCTGCAGGGCATCAGAACTGCAGGGCCCTAAGCAAAGACAGGGCAGTCAGAAAGTCCTGTCTCTAGTTGCCCCTTCATTCTTCTGACATATGAGAGAAGTGAGAAAAGCAGGGTACAAGACAAAGAGGTGCTAAAGACTGAGCAGGCAGGTGGAATTCAAAGTGCTTTTTCCCCCCAAAATTAAAGAGACATTTTCTCTGCCAGGGCTTCTGGACCTTGATACAGCAAGAAGTCAAACAGAAGCATTCATCTCCTTGCAAATGGGACCCACCTCTCCACCTTGGGAGCATGGACCAAATAAGCTGAGAGCTCCAAAGGGAAAAACTGAGTGTGGTTCTGCAGACACATACAGACCTTTGCCTCTAGATCCCCTTGAGTTCACTCCCCAGGAGCATTCGACAAATATGCACAGCTACGAGGCTGTCCAAGGAATGCAGCCGTCTCAGTCATTCATTACCAAGGCTCAAAACCACTGGGCAGGAAGAGCAGACAGAGAGATCTGGGCAGGATCTGTCTCTGATGAGGTTTGGAAACGGGAGATGCCCCTGACTAGGCAGGCTGAATTCATGTGGTCTGGCCTAGGGGCAAGGGAATGGACAGAATGACCTTCATAGCTCTCGGCCCAGCCCGGTGGGTCTACGAAAAGAGACGTTTGATTCATTCTCGGGCTCTACCCAAGTGACTCTGAAATATTCCTAGACAGTTGCCAGGAGAGTCAATGGTGGGTGAAACAAAGATTCAGGAGCCAAGATTCCCAGTTTCCAGCCATTCCCTTCAGTCCTCTTCTCCTGAGTTTTCCTTTATGTCTGTTTGCTGACTTCCCTTCTCTGATAAACTGTAAGACCCCTGAGGGCAGAGGCTCTTTCTCTTTCTTCCCCCTCCTGCCAAGCTGTGCTGGGTTGCCTTAAGAAGACTTACTGTTTAACTCAAGGTCGTTTCTCTGAGTCGCAACTTGTCAGCCACAGGACTATGGAGAGGATGAGCTGATCAGCAGTGGTGAGAATGACGAGGAGGAATAGAGGCTGGAATCATGACGATTACTCATTTATGGTCTTCCTATTTATTTCCACTCTGATGTCCACTAAAGAGAAAAGGAATTAGTTAAAAAAAAAAAACAAAAAAAAAAAAACGCAGACATGTTACCATTCCAGACTCAGAAAATCAAACCTCTTACCCAGAAGAAAACGTCATCAAATGAGACGGTTGGTTAAGTGGGGACCCAAAATCTGATCCTCTTCCACATCTGGCACATTTGTACCCTGTTGAGATAGCTCTGTGCAGCCAGATAGGTAGGTTGCAGATGTCACTGAATTAGTCACGGCAGGGAAAATCAGAGAGCAATAATCAGGAAAGCTCTCCCACAGGTTGAATTTTTGAGTGTGGATTTGTAGACAAGGAAGAAGAC
Organism: Bubalus kerabau; assembly: GCF_029407905.1. Taxonomy (NCBI): domain Eukaryota; kingdom Metazoa; phylum Chordata; class Mammalia; order Artiodactyla; family Bovidae; genus Bubalus; species Bubalus kerabau. Next base: position 159,623,509 of record NC_073626.1, read on the forward strand.
ATAAGGAGAGGCCAAGATGAAACTCTAATACTTTGGTCACCTGATGCAAAAAGCTAACTCATTGGAAAAGACCCTGATGCTGGGAAAGATTGAGGGCAAGAGAAGAGAGCAACAGAGGATGAGACAGCTGGATGAACTCAATGAATATGAGTTTGAGCAAACTCCAGGAAATGGTGATGGTCAGGGAAGCCTGGCGTGCTGCAATGCATGGGGTCACAAAGAGTCAGACATGACATAGTGACTGAACAACAGCAAGACAGTTCTCTGTAGGTCCTTGTGTTGGGCAGGGAATGGAATGCATGGGACTGAGGCATACAGACAAGGACCAGGAAGAATTTTAGGAGAGCTGCAAATTGTGGGAGATGCGTACATGGTGAAACTGGGCTGGGGAAGTGAGGGAGATGGACCTCTTAGAGCTCAAATTGAAGAGATCAGATTTAATACAAGAAGACTTATGTGGCCAAATTGGAAATCCACCCAAACATCTGTGGAGGCATGCAAGAAGTTATAATTTCTTAAGGAGAGTCATGAGGAGTCTGCTGGTGCCTGAGGGTTTCCAGTGCAGGCAGATCAAGGGAAAAGGAGAAGTGTTTTCTCAAAGAGCTCAATCAGGCAGAGGTGGGATTAGTGGCCAGCAAGTGAGAGCATGTACCTCGAATCAAGCTTTTGAAAGATATTTTTCCTATACTAGAAAAGGAGCCCAAAAAAAGAAAACAATCGCTCTTTGGGTGGGAATGGATATAAAAGGGCTTGCTTTAATATCTGTGAGTTACATCTGATATCTCAAGTATGCAGGAAAGAACACTGGGAAGGAGGCAGGTAGAGGGAATTCATTGCATGAGGTCCTTTCCTATACTGACACTTAAGACTAAAAGCCAGTGTGAGAGTTGGCCATTTGCTGTCTGCTGACTGCCCTATACCCACAGCACAAACAACCCATAGTGTGGAACAGACTCATTTTTAAAGTTTATTTTCTCCAATTCTCTTTAGTTCTGCAAGCAACTTATGGATATCTATGTCAAAATAGACACAGTTTTGGGCACTGGAAAGCATCAAGATGGTACCCTAGAAGAGATCCTTGCATTCCAGCAAGAGAAATGGAAACTAAGCTAGAAAACATACGAATAAGATGATTTCCACTGCTGCCAATTACTATGAAGGAAAGAAAATGTCTAGACTAAGCAAGGAAAGAAGGGGGCCTTGCTAAAGAGAGGTGGGCAACATGCAGGTTGGGATGATGGGCAAACCCTTGCCCATAGAGTTAGTGTTTATGCAGACTGGAATAGCACAAACTGAACAGCCAAAGGACCTAAGGAGAGCCTTCCTGGAAGAAGGAGCAGGATCCTCAAAGCCTTAACCTAAGGCTGGGATTTATAAAAAGAAAATTAATAAGGTGGTAGTTATTGCTAAGTGTTCAATATCCAGAGAGACGGCTGTGTCTAAGATATCACACATCCAGATGAAAACAGAAGAGAGAAAAGTAAGATATTGAATGTTTCTATGAGACTTAACAGAAATCAAGATTAAGAGAGAGAGAAAGAGAACCAGACAGCCGGTGAGCAGCATGTTTCCTGTGTATACTACTGTCCTAGTTAATTAGCCTGGGCTCATGGAGCCTGTAAGAGTACGGTCACACAGCTCACGCTTGAATGCTGCACTGGGGGACTGAATTCTAAGACTCTGAGCACCAGCTGAATCTGTCTCCAGGAAAGCAGTTTAGAGGAGCAGAGAAAAAAGCACAGGCAGCAAATGCCTGGGGCACCCTCCTCTCCAGGGCGGTGATCATTGCCCATGCTTTTAAGGTCTGTCTTTCCACAAGATGGTCAGAGCTTCGGGGCACATGGCTACACTCAGTGTATATCCACAACGTAGCCATTGTGGCCACAAGGAGGAGAGCAGGGATTCTCTTCACACCCTCAACATTTGTTATTATTTCAAATAAAGGAGATAGGAAGATGGCTGGCACTGACACTGAACTCATTTCTAAGATTTCTGGGCTCCAGGCCAGGCTGTCCCACCAATTCTCCATATTTCTTTCCCTCTGTGCATTTTGATTTACCATATATAAAGCTAGGAGTCTGTGTGTTACTTTCTAAGGGCTCTTCCAGCTCTGACAGTCTCATAAAATATGGAAGTTTTAAAATTAGAAGAGATATCTGGGAGCTCCTAGCAGCTATAATATAGCAACATCAAAACCCAAAAGGAGCAAGGAGATCAGATACATTGGTTAGGAAATATTTGGCTGCAAGTAACAGATAATGTAACAATATCTTAAGTTAAAAGGGTTTATTTTTCTCTTATAACAATAAGCTGAATTGTTCTAACACAGGGCCTAGGACCCCACTCCAGTACTCTTGCCTGGAAAATCCCATGGATGGAGGAGCCTGGTGGGCTGCAGTCCATGGGGTCGTGACTGAGGGACTTCACTTTCACTTTTCACTTTCATGCGTTGGAGAAGGAAATGGCAACCCACTCCAGTGTTCTTGCCTGGAGAATCCCAGGGACAGCACAGCCTGGTGGGCTGCCGTCTATGGGGTCACACAGAGTCACACACGAATGAAGCGACTTAGCAGCAGCAGCAGCAGCAGGCTTAGTAGGAAAGAAGTAAAGTTGGACCAGAGGGGATTGGTGATCTACTAGCGTATTTGAGGAAACAAGGAAATGTGATGCCATCCAAGACTTTGCTCAAGTAGTAGAGCAAGAGCAAAGGAAAACAAGTTGTAGTCAGAGAGGGGAGTGAGTGGTTTTAATGTCAGAAGAAGAGCTCTGGGAGACAAGAACATTCAGAATGTGGTCTTGAGAAAAGGTTGCTAAAGTGCAGTGAAAAGAGACAAGGCACTGATGATTGCTTTTCTGGGCTTTGATCCTTTCTCAGCACCCCCGAGAGATTCCATCTCCTGACTGGCTGCAGCACACCCACTCTGTGCCTTACCCAACAAATCACATCTACAACAATAAGAGAGAAGAGGTGGGAAGTGATGAGAACAAAGGAGAAAGACCACGGGTAACAGCCCGCCCTGAATGTAAGATATCCAAACTGCAGATGCAGAGCTGAGAAGGAAAGCAAGCTGGCAGAATTAAATGTTGATACCTCTCAGGAGGTAAGGGGTGATAGGGAAATTGCAAATGGTCTAGAAGCAAAAGTGAGGAGCAGGGATAATCCTACCTTCTTCAAGAAAACAAATAAGCAAATCTAGATGCTTCCTACCTGCAAAGGGCCTCACTGTGCTCCAAAGCCCACTTTCATCCTTGCTTCAGGAAGCTCTTTGGTGCCTTGTTGTCATGACTTGTCATATGTCATGATGGGCTTCAGCAGTCATTTCTCCTGGTTTTCCCTCTTTGGAGATCTTAACTGCCACTGCCTCTGTCACTGCAACTATTGAATGCCACCAATATCTCAATTGTTTAGAGAGCTCCAAATGGGGAGCGCTTACCTTCAGCATTAGAGTGCCCCTCAAATATGAGCACATAGAATATACACTCTGTGAATCTTCATAAAGCATTAGCCCACTGGAACGAAAGCATTATAAGGGTCAGATTTTGTCATTTGCTCACTGTGGATTCTCAAGGATAAGATCATGAGATCAAGTCCTGGCACATAGTAGGTACCTAGTTAATATTCTTTGAGTGTTGAATATGAGCAGCTGTGTCAGAGAACATTTGTGAGTCTCTCTAGTGTTACACCCCATAATAACCCTGTCAGTGATCAATCATCCTGCCAAAGACCAGGCACCTTGACCCTTTTCTGCTTTAGATGGATTTTCTGTCCATTCAGACTGAGGGGAGCTCTCTTGCTTTTCATGGCCTGACACACAGGAACCTTACCATTTAAAGAATTGTCCTGATTTTCCCCAGAACTACACAGTTCTCAAGGGTCCACCATCCAGCCTTCAAGCACAACACTTCCCTCTGGGTCCTGGAAGGCAGACACACTTGCCCCCTAGAGGTCAGAATGTCTTCAGAGCCTTCCAGAAGCCAGCTCCTGGGTTTTTCTCCAGCACTCTCCCCCCTGCCACTCACTTGTGCTTTGCACAGACACTTTGGCCATGTCTCATTTTGTGAGGAAGAAGGGGTCAAGGGAGGAAGGAGCCAAGGGTCCTAGGTCCACAGTGACTGGGTAACTCAGGAGGAAGTGAAGTCCAGGCAGATAACCATCATCTTCTCCAGCACTCACACTCCCCCTCTTCCTCATGGAAATGAAGCGGATATGAGGTGAAACATTTGTTTTGCTTTCAGTAGACTTCATTTGTCTTTTCTCTCTCTCCTCAGCTGTTCAACCCTCCCTCTGCCTGGTGGCTCAGAGGTTAAAGCATCTGCCTGGAATGCAGGAGACACGGGTTCGATCCCTGGGTCAGGAAGATCCCCTGGAGAAGGAAATGGCAACCCACTCCAGTACTGTTGCTAGGAGAATCCCATGGAGGGAAGAGCCTGGTGGGCTACAGTCCATGGGGTCGCAAAGAGTCAGAGAAGACTGAGCGACTTCACTCACTCACTCACTCACTGCCATCAGGAAGCCTGTCTTGTCCTCCACACTTAATCCATTTCCCCCAAGGGCAACCAAGGTAGTCTCTTTGAGGAGTGTTACCTTGTTTACAGACTACCTGAGATGATTTGTTCCTCTTCCTGTCTTTGGCTACTATGTGTCTGAACCGAGTTTAGAGAATTAAACAATGTCTGCCCACTTTATTCATTCAACAATTGTCAGAAGCTATGGCGTGCTGGGATTCATGGGGTCGCAAAAAGTAGGACATGACTGAATGACTGAACTGAACTGATACTTTCATAAAAAACAGAAAAAAAAATTCAGCAAAGATTAGAGAGTGTCCATTGGTCTTCAAAGACCCAAGAGATACATACAAGATGTCTTTGCACACTGAAATAAACCTGATATGCTCTGTACTATTTCAATGACCTAGAAAATAATAGATGTATGAGAAGTATATTTTGGTGAAATAAACAAATTGTATATTTTACAGAGGGAAGAAAAAGAAAAACAATTGTCTACTTGGAGCAAAGTTCCTGCCCAGCATTCGGCTAGCCACAGACCCACGGTGACAAGCAGGACAGACATGGGGACAGGGAAGGGAGTCAGTGTGTAAATAAATGTCCTTCCAACCTGAGATAAGTGCTTAATTAGGCAATAACTGAAGTGCTGTGAAAGAAAATAATGGGGTCAGAGTCATGAGAGGTCAAAGAGGTCATGGAAGTCCAAGAAGGTCACATCAGGCTTTTTTGTAGAGAAGACATTTACACATATTGAAGATGACATGGAGATAGAAAAAATAAAATGGCAAGAAAGAAGTGAAGAGACTTGGAGAAGAAAACAGAGAAACAACTCTGAAAGACAGAAAAGAGCTTGCAGTTTTCTAAGAATTGTAGAAAAGACAAAAATTATTTTGACATAAAACAGAGCCTCCAGTCCTTGGAGAATGAGGCAGAAGACAGTGACACAGTGAGATGAGAAGGCAGGCAGCCTGGAGAGCTTAGATTTTATTCTAGGTGCACTGGGGAATCACTGAGCAAGGTTGTGTATACCTTGAGAGAAATCCCTGTGTTGTTCTAGGGTGACTCTGAGAGCTAATCCAGCACCAGCCCCCAAACACCATCCTCAATTCCCACCCCCATCCCCAGTATCAGTGGCCAGAGGGAGCTGTGATCGTGTTAAATTGTTTCGCAGATTCTTTACTCTGATAGAGGCAATAAAGAGATACGGTTCAAATCAGTCCATTTGGTGACCTCTGAGAAACTGGAAAGTTTGGTCAATGATCAACACTCAGCAAAAATGAGATTTTTAAATTATTGTTAGAAGCTTCAGTGATTCAGCCTCTCCCTGTCCCCCATGACTGTGAATAATCCCAACTCTGTTATAGGACAGTACAGGCTTACTTAGGCCAGAGGATGTTTGCCAGATATTTCTGCTCTGGATGGTTAGAGAAAACATCTAACAACAACTCAGACCTCTTGTGGTCAGAGACTCATACTAGGCCCAGATGTGCTGAGCAAGGGTAGCTTTATGTCTCTGTAACTGATATGATCCTCCCCAGATGCCCACGTGTGCTGAGAAAAGAAAAAAGTAAATATAATCCAATTGGGTCATTTCAGTCAAATACAATAAGCAATAATAATGCTTTTAGGTAAAATGCTCAGGTTCTCAGACTTTGACCTTTTCATATTCAAATGTAGTAGATTTACCAACCTTATGGAAGAAAGTGAAGAAGAACTAAAGAGTCTCTTGATGAAAGTGAAAGAGAAGAGTGAAAAAGTTGGCTTAAAACTCAACATTCAGAAAACTAAGATCATGGCATCCTGTCCCATCACTTCATGGCAGATAGAGGTGGAAACAATGGAAACAGTGAGAGACTTTATTTTGGGGGCTCCAAAATCATTGCAGATGGTGACTGCAGCCATGAAATTAAAAGACACTTGCTCCTTGGAAGAAAAGTTATGACCAACCTAGAGAGCATATTAAAAAGCAGAGACATTACTTTGCCAACAAAGGTCCATCTAGTCAAAGCTATGGTTTTTCCAGTAGTCATGTATGGATGTGAGAGTTGGACTATAAAGAAAGCTGAGTGCAGAAGAATTGATGCTTTTGAACTGTGGTGTTGGAGAAGACTCTTGAGAGCCCCTTGGACTGCAAGGAGATCCAACCAGTCCATCCTAAAGGAAATTGGTCCTGAATATTCATTGGAAGGACTGATGCTGAAGCTGAAACTCCAATACTTTGGCCACCTTATGGGAAGAAATGATTCATTGGAAAAGACCTTAATGCTGGGAAAGATTGAAGGTGGGAGGAGAAGGGGACCGCAAAAGATGAGATGGTTAGAATGGCATCACCGACTCAATGGACATGAGTTCGAGTAAGCGCTGGGAGTTGGTGATGGACAGGGAGGCCTGGTATGCTACAGTCCATGGGGTAGCAAAGAGCTGGACACGACTGAGTGACTGAACTGAGTTGATTTGCAATACTGTGCTAGTTTCAGGTGTACAGCACAGTGATTTGGTTATAAATATATGTGCATGGGCTTCCCTAGTGGCTCAGTGGTAAAGAATCCATGTGCAACGCAGGACACACCAGTTCAGTCTTTGGGTCAGGAAGATCCCCTGGAGAAGGAAATGGCAACCCACTCCAGTATTCTTGGCTGGGAAATCCCACGGACAGAGGAGTCTGGTGGGCTACAGTCCGTGGGGTCGCAAAAGAGTTGGACACAACTTAGCAACAAAACAACAATGATTTATGTATATATCTATAGTCTGCTTTTCTATTCTTTTCTATTCTTTTCCATCATAGCTTATTACAAAATATTGAATATAGTTCACTGTGCTATACAGTAAATCCTTGTTGTTTAATCAATTTTATATATGGTAGCATGCATTTGTTAATCCCATATTCCCAGTTTATCCCTCCATTCCCCTTCCTTTTTGGTAACACTATTTTTTTTTCTGTGTCTCTGGGTCTGTTTGTGTTTTATAAATAGGTTCATTTGTACTACATTTTAGATTTCACTGACTCGATGGACATGAGTCTGAGCAAGCTCCGGGAGTTGGTGATGGACAGGGAAGCCTGGCGTGCTCCAGTCCATGTGGTCGCAACAAGTTGGGCATGACCGACCGACTGAACTGAACTTAGATTCAACGTAAAAGTGATATCTTACAATAGTCACCTCTCTCTGTCAGACTCATTTCATTTAGCATGCTAATCTCTAGGTCCATCTCAGACTTTGACTTTGTCTCCTGCCCTTTCCTTGCCCAATAAGGCTTATGAGGATGAATTGTTACGTCCCCAAATCAGTGAAGAGAGAACATTTTCTTGAACCCACTTAGTGTTCTCTGAATCCTTATTGACCTTAGAGGTAGAGAAGGACCTTTTAGGAAGATTGTTCTATTGTAGGGAAACTGCTGGAATTGGCTATTCAGGGCATTAGCTGGTAGACCTCATGGTTTGACCTCTTTCAGCCCAGAATCCCTGGCCTGGTCCTACTTGAGCTCCTACTGTCTCTATTGATATTGTTGAGGTCTAGCTGAAAACTCCTCTGGTTTTTGAACCAGAATATGTTTTCAGATAATCTATTCCAAGAGGTTCCCACGTGGCTCTAGTGGTAAAGAACCTGCCTGTCAATGCAGCAGACATAAGAGATGCAGGCTCAATCCCTGGGTCAGGAAGATCCCCTGGAGAAGGAAATGGCAACCCACTCCCATATTCTTGTCTGGAGAATCCCAATGACAGAGGAGTCTGGTGGGCTATATATAGTCCATGGGGTCACGGACATGGCTGAAGCGACTTATCATGCACGCACAACAACCTATTCCATAGCTACAAGGCTCTTTAGCCCTTTTCCAGAAATCCACTCTCATGCCCTCAGTAAGCTCCTTTCCAGCTTCTCAGTCAACTTCTCATTCCCAATTGCAAGCCCAGAATGTTCACTTCCTGCTCAAGTTACACAGGAATCCAGAGCATCTTGAGAGAGCAAAATTCAGGCCTTCTCACTGTCAGGCATCATCAGTTTGATTTTACTGTGGCCACCTCCTGGTTGGTGCTTCTCAGGTGAGCCCCTCAGAAAGACAGGGAACAGATTTCCCTGCCTTCAACCTTTATTATGGTCCATGTGTGCTCAGCGGTATCTGACTCAGTGAGACCTCATGGACTATAGCCCTTCAGGGTCCTCTGTCCATGAGATTTCCCAAGCAAGAACACTGGCGTGGTTCTCCACTCCATTTCCTCCTCCAGGGGATCTTCCTGACCCAGGGATCAAACCTGTGTCTCCTGCGTCTTCTGCATTACAGGTGGATTTTTACCACTGAGCCACAGGGGCCGCCCCTATATCTACATATTTGGGATGCCTAAGGCCTGCTCCGCCTACCACCCTATCTGCTCAGCATCTCGCTTCTCTTCTCTCTCTATCCTCACTTCTTTTGCCACAGTCCCTTGATGAGCAAACACTGGTGATCACTTTCCACTCTCTACATCCCTTTGACCTCAGTTATCTATCTTAGAATCTTCCAGGATTCTTTACTTGTGTTCCTCCCTTTGTATCACAATGTGTGGCATAAATCTGCATAAGAGTAAGTCTAAGAACAGTATCTATTGCATCTTGAGCCTTGAAGCATTTTCTTTTCAGTGACAACAGACATCTTCTGCTCTTTCTCTGTAAGTCCAAATACACTACCAGTTCTGGAGGAAATAATATTTTGCCAATCGGTTTATGGATTTTAATATTCATATAAACATTGAGAAAAGTGTTTTTAAGTCTTATAGTTAGAAAACAGCATGCAAATGCCATAAACCCACAAATCTTAAAAGGATGGTGTACTTGACAAATGCCCTGGAAAGATTCACAGACACACACACACACACACACACACACACACACACACGCATGCCCTTAAAACCCTTTGTATCCTTTTTTAAATCATAGAATGGATTTATTCTTCCCATTAATTATTTTCAGTTCAGTCGCTCAGCCCTGTCCAACTCTTTGTGACCCCATGGACTGCAGCATGCCAGGCCTCCCTGTCCATCACCAAAACCCAGAGTTTACTCAAAGTCATGTCCATTGAGTCGGTGATGCCATCTAACCATCTCATCCTCTGTCGTTCTCCTGCCTTCAATACTTCCCATTTAGCCTTTATTTATTATTCCTTTTAACATTGAGATAGCTTTAAAATGACCCATGGGTAACAGGCATGGAGAGAATGAAGGGGTGCTGGAAGAACTTGAGGACTTCAGACACCTTCAGAGGTTGAAAGGTCAGAAAAGGCCCCACAGAGGAGGCAAGTTGTATCTGGATTTGGCAAAAGTGTCCCTGATAAAAACATGACATTCAGCTGCTTGCTAAGGAAAGTCTCTAGTCTCAGGCTCAAAATCTGGCATTTGAGGGTTAGTAAATTCAGACCAATCTTAGCCTTCAGCAACATTACTGTGAGGGAGAGACCCCAGATTCAAAACAGGACTAGAAGTGCCCAGTCAGCAGGCTTGACCTTCTGCCTGAGCAACCAAGGTATGAGGGAGAGGGTGTGGTTAGCAGCACATGCTCAGGACTAAACTCTTTATGAGGCAGTGTAATCAAATCCTACACTTTTCAGAATTACCACTGTTGGTTTGGACTTTTATGAGTTCCAATCCTTTTTATTATTTTTCCAGCCTCTTTTTCATTCTTCTTTTGCTTTTGGTTTCACAACATATTTTGGCCTTCCCCCCATCTCTCTGAGCCAGTTCATTGTTTCTCAGGAGAAACTAAGAAGTAATTGCTCTCTGGACATGAATACTTCTCATGGAGTTTCCTTACTTGATTACAAGTTCTCTCCTGCTTCTTTACGAAGGGAGAAACACTGCTCGGGTCCCCATTTTGAATGGTACCAGGAAGAGGTCCAGAACTCTGGAGCATTTCAGAGATCTACCCTGTCTCTGCATAGAGGCACACCATCCACCATCCATTCCCAGAAGTAGTGGAGCATTAAACTTCCATACTCAGACAGGGAATATTTTGATTCACTTATCTCAAGGTACATGTAAAGGAGAGGTAAACCAGTGACTAAGCCAACTCCCAAATATCTAGAAGTAGTTAGATCAAGACTAAAGTCCTCCATCCAGTACAGAACAGCCATCCCCCACGCCTACTGCAGAGTCTAAACCACGCTCCTATTCCACAGGAGAAAAGCCCTGTAGGCAGCTGATACATGGCCAGTGAGTCGTACAAAGAGAGGTCACATGATGTTTAGCCATCATCAGTCACTGGCAGTTAAACTTCTATAAAGCAGGCTCACCCTTGATGGCAGATCCCATGCCATGGGAAAGGAGACACAAACTAAACTGGAAGAAGCCTTAGAGGTTATGTAGCTCAACCTCCTCATTTTACATTTAAAGAAACTGATTCCCAAGGCTACCATTGTCATTGCAAAGTTAATTACTGGTGGGAACCGGTAAATTGGCTTCCTCATCAAGATGTGTTCCGTAAGATCAGTTCATGGAAGCCAGCCAGTTTAGGACTAGAACACTCAGGAAGGAGGGTCTTATGACAGAGTCAGGAATTTCAGAAAATATGAAGGTACTTTATCTGTTGGGAAGGATGAGGTAAAGGGAAAGGTGTTTCAGTTACTGATGTGTAACACACCACTCCAAAACTTAGTGGCTTATAATAACACTTATTTTTCTCCAGGTCTAAAATATGGACAGATCTCTGTGATAACAGCTCATCTCTGCTCCATCACACTTCAAGTGGGGCAGCTGAAATGTTGGGACCATCCGAAGACTTGTTCACTCACTTGACTAACTGTTGATGCTGACCCTCAGCTGAGACATTGGATGGGGCTGTGGCCAGGACCCTACATGTATCCTTTTCACATGGTTTAGTCAAAGCATGGAGTCTGGGTTCCCAGGGAGAGAGACACACAAACACAGAGCAAATCATGTTATATAGCCCAGACCTAGAAGTCACAGCATAACATATGCCATTATTTGGTTTGTCACTGAAGTCACAAAGCTGGACCCATCTTTGAGAGAGGGGAATTGGGCTTCAACTTAGAGGAATAAATTGGAATGAGGACCAAGTTAGCATGTCAGTCATCAAATGTGAACCCTGAAGTTTGAAAATGGGGTTGTTGGAAAGACGCAGAGAATATGTGAGAGAGAAACAGAGAGGCAGCAGAGAAGAAGTATTAATAGAAGAGAGAACACAGAAAGAAAAAGAGGAGAGGGAGCAGAGAAAGGGAGTGTGTGTGTGTGTGTGTGTGTGTGTGTGTGCCTGCACACACATGCAAGAGTGTGGTGTGAATGTGTGTGTGTAGGTGGATGACACAAGGGGAGAGAGAGATGAAAACAAATAGGAGAGAGAGAACTAAGAGAGAATAGAGAGTACAGGTATTTATATGTGTGAGTGTATAGGGGTGTGTGTGTGTGTAAAAGGATGACAAAGAGAGAAGTGGGGGGAAGAGAAAAGAAAGTTGACACTTGAAAAGCCTTTCCTTATGTTGAAGCCACAGTAAATCAGACGATAATGAAATTCTGCAAAGATTTAAATGCCTGATAGAAAACTTGGAAGCAAATGAGGAACTGTATCAGAAAAACTCAGTGTCATGTAAATCTCACTGAACAGGGAAATCAAAATGTTAACAACAATTACATTCTTCTTATAACAAAATTGTTTCTGAAAATGGAAAAAAGAAGAATGGAAACACTTCTGCAAATGATTAAAGGGAGACTAAGGATCATGGGTGGGGGGAGAGCTGGGGAAGGGAGGGAGGGGCGTGCTGGCTGTGATAAATATAGACCCATAATTTAAGAGACAGTAGGAAACGCTTTGTGTGTGTTAATTGGAAATGCATTCTAGAGGATGCAGTTTGTTCTCCATGAGTGTCGTGACCTTGGGCTCCTTGAGGGAATGTGGGCTCCACCCTGTCCCCATGGTGAAGGGAAGAAGCAAGAAACCATGTCATTCAATGGATGAAAGAGGTTCCAGTTTATATGGTGGAAGGACCCATTTTTTTTGTTTTGTTTTTGTTTTTCTGTTTCATTCTTTGGATTCAAGAGAGAAACACTGTGGGATTACAGCAAAGCTATCTTGTTTGCCAAGAAAGAGTCTCAGAGATGGGATAGTTTGAGAACAGCCTCACCCCATGTTAGAGTGACAAGATGGATTCTCTTTTCTGCTCTTTGTCGCCAAAGATCCTGGTTAATCAAATGAGCATTTGGCCCAAGGGAAATGAGATGTTGGGAACTGGCTTTGGGAAGAGAATTCCTCTTGCTTATCAGAGGCAGTTCCTCTTTCTTCAGGGACCTGGCGTTGGCAGTGACAATGGTTCCTGGCTCTGTGTCTCAGAACAGAAAAGAATGGGTCAGATTGGCTCTGGTGAACAGTGAACTGCAGACTAGAGATCTGTTTTGCATTTGGGCTGAAAATCTTGGCTTTTGAATGAGCGAAGTGGTAAAGGATAATCCTTTGATAAATTTCTGCCAGCTAACTTGCACTTCATCACTTGTTTTTCAGATCACCCTCTACTTTCATCCCTTCTCACACATCTTGCAACACTGTAAGAGCATTTTAGAGCTTAGGCCTCTAAGATGAGCTGGGACTGTGATGCCCAAGCAGTGGTTATACCCCAGATGCAAGTGAAGTGTGTGGAGAGCCAGCATAAACCTAAGAAAAACCGAGGCTCCCAAGTTTTCCCAGATTCACCTAATCAGCATCTCCGGGGGTGATGGGACCAGGAAATCTACATTTGTAACAAGCTTCCAAATAATTCTCACATGGCCAGGCCGGCCCCCAGTCTCCAGACAAGAAATTGGAGGCCACTGAACACCAAATCCTTTATTATAACCATGTAAACTGAGACTCAAGAGAGGGAGGTCACTGCCAAAGGCCACATGCAACGGGGACTAGAACTCGAGTATGTCACTTCCCAGTCCAGAACCCTGACTGTACCTAGACGTTCCTTTAAAGCATGAGGAAGTCCTGAATCCTGTTCACCACCTAAGTCAGGCCTAAGTCTACCTTTAGGTATGCCACATGTGTGATGGTTATAATGATGCTGACAGTAATATGATGGAAGTGGTCATTATAGCTAATATTTACCCAACATTTACTAGGTGTTTGACCTTGTAGAATAATTTATTTAATACTCAGAACAATCCCATGAGGTCAACACTACAATTTGCCCATTTTATAGCTTGGAGAATTGAAGCATAAAAAGGTCAGGGAAGTTTTTCAAGGTCACACAGCTAGAAGAAGGTAGGACTAGAATTTAAGCTCAGGACTGGCAGAAGGCAGGAAGTGCCAAGATCCTCAACATTTTCTCATGTGCAGTTTATCACTTCACCTTTGGGTCACAGAATACTTTCCCATTGTAAATTACCTCTCTTGACCTCAAGTCTTCCCCTTACTGACCTCTGCACCTGCTTATAGGTACTACAGAAAATGGCAGGATTATCCTGGAATGAAGGAGAAACATTCAACAGAAACTCTATGCCAGGAGGGCCTTTTAGGAGTGGGTCTGCGAGCCTGGCATACAGCCAGTTATTGTCATACTTTCTTTCCCCCTCCCCCAGGTCCTTACAAAATTGAAAACAGGCCTCAGATGATGATCAAAGTAAGCAATAGCTTTGTCCCCTTGCCCCCAAATAGAGGGGTTCTGGTTTACTGTGTTGGAGGACGTGACTCAAATCTTCTTTGGTTCAAAAAGTTCTACAGGAAATTTCCTTTCCACCACCATCCCTACCCTCTATAATCCAGACACAAAGATCTATCTTGGGAAAAAGAGAGAAAGCAGAGCAAATTTTGCGCCAGTTACTATGAGAGAAGAGCCACCAAAAGCAGTGACCTTGGACATGATCTCACCAATCAGATGAGTCATTCTTTCTCCTTGCTTGTTGGAAATGGAAACAGGCAATAGGTAAGGGTTATGGGGGGTTGGGAAGGAGCCAGCAATATTCCTCCAGCTCTATTCCCTCCTGCATGATGTGGCAGAAATCTCTTCTTCTCTACAGAAATAAAAGTCAAATAATAGGTGCTGTCTACTAATCCCAGGTCTTGTCTCTGATCTACTCCAGAACTGTCTATGTACTAATAATTCCACAAGTGCAGAGTCTTTGAGCTCTATTTCCCTGCTGTTGCTGCTAAGTCTATTTCCCTAGTGGAGCTTATTTGCCTTAAGTCATTCCTACTCTCTTTATTCCCTTCTTGTGACCAAGGGAACCTTGAATCATAGATAGAATAAACTCAGGCCGATGCAAGCAATGCCTTTGAGCACATATAGATCAGTTAACTCAATACTGTTCCATTGCCTCTGATCAAAATGGAGAGTTCAGCTCAAAGCATCAACCCAATATGACATGACATGTGGTTTTCCTCACTTGCTCAAAATAAGAGCAAGTGCCCTTGAGTGGAGAGAGAAGTAGGACAGGGAAATGAGAGAATTCTCTTAGGGAACATTGAGAATCATCACTACTGCTTGAGACTAGAGCTCAGTCCATGGAAAGCACTGCTTATCTCTAGGGATGCTACATCTGCCTTCCTGCAGCATCTCCAGCAGGAAGCTCTTAACTTGTGATCCGCCCCCACAACCCCCTGGGAAAGCTGGCTCATGAGCATTTGGGATCATTTCATATTTCATAAATGGGCTTAACTCATACTCATGAGGTCAACTGGAAGGCCTAACTGGATTTAATTATGCTGGAAAGCAAGGCAGCCAGAAACATCTCACATGGAGCAAGAGAGAAGCAGCCGGGAGAGAGTGAACGAGCAAAAGGAGACTTGATGGCTGTGAGTCATTTTACTCAAAATGAGGGGCTAAAACCATGCAGCACCCTAGGGAAACAAAACAGCAATCCTTGAGCCAGACAGAATCCTAGGTGATTCTTGTCCCAATCCTTCCCCAGTAAGGCTTTGAGAAGCTAGTTGGGTTTATACCACATTGATGAGTGCAAAATAAGCCATGTAAAATGGTGCATATTTCTACATCCGTTTCCCAAAAAAAAAAAAAAAATGTGGTAGAGCTACAGAAGAGATCAATACCACTTCATATCTTTCTCTTCTGCTACTTGTTCTGAGTTCTTAGTCTACAGTATGAGGCTCATAGATTTCATATAAAGTTGACTCATGGAAGAATTAGGTGGGACAAAGAACAATCATTAATGTGAAAGCATGGTGAAGCTCTACAGACAAAAAGTCACAGAGATATGATGAATGAGAAAGTGTTGATGTTCAATTCTCTGTGAAGATACAGATTTGTGGAACAATGGAAGGAATAATGAGTAAACCATCACTGGGCAATAAGATAGGTAAGGATTGGGTTTTTATTAACTGCTGTGGCAAAGACTACTCATTGTTCTCCAATATCTCTTCTCACTTTCTTTTTTAATAAGATTTTTGGCTGAGAGTGTTGGTGGTCATAATAAAGATAATTTTCCAGACTCTTTTGCAATGTGTGGCCAAAAGGCTAACTTCTTGCTTGTGGGATAGAAACTCAAGTGTCAGGTAGCAGCCCCTGAAACCTCCCTTAGAGGCAGGTGTGCCCTCTTATTTACTTCTTTATCCTCCGTTTCTCCATGTGTTACCTTTACTATAGAAGGGACCATCTTGGCCATGTTGACAATGGCCACATCCCAGGGACAGTGGAGTGATGAGCTCAGTGGAACCTTGGTCCTCAAGAATGTTATGGAGCAGAATTATCACACTGGTCCTAAAAATTTCACCTTCAAACCTTGTGTTTATTCTTAGAGCATGACAGCCTATACTCTGGAATGGATGACTGTATATTTAGGGCCAGTTCTGGCTGCAAGTGGCAAAAAAATATAAACTAACTGTTGTAAATATTTTATTTCTCTCTCACATTAACCAAAGTTCACCTCCTGCATTTTAAATACTTTTCTTCTTTCTCTAAAAATAAAGATCATTATCAGGTAACATAGTCAATCCTCTTTTCTCAGAAGTAAATGATCCCAAATTGACCAATCTTCTTCAATTGTAGGCTTCCTTTCACCCTTGTGTCTCTGCATTGTCCTTTAATACCTGCCTTTCCACTCCTTCCCATAGCCTTTATGAGTTGGGGAGTCCAGAAGATTCCAGTCAGAGGCTCAAAGTGCCTTAAATCAAAGCAAAACTCCAGGAAATCTATAGAATCAGCCAGATGACTTGACTATGGGGCCAGCAAGCCAGCAGAGGGGCAGCCTGGCTTAAAATCAGCTCAATGCCCAGCTCCCTGGATATAACCCTAAAGGCAGGGAAGCCCCAGGGAAAGAAGGAGAGAGAAAGTGGGCCACCAACCCCGGGAAAACCCACATGCTTGAGCAACCCTGCAGGCCCAAGGCCAAGATGCCCACCACCCCAGCTGCCTCCCAACCCTGTATGACTTGGGATCCCCTGAACCCCCTGCGCTTTTTCATTACCCGACCCAAAGGCCTTGGAGGCAAATAAAGTTCTTCATGTAGGGTGAAGTTATTGAAGCGAAAAATAATAAACTTTCATGAGCGTGTTTCAATTTTCACTTGTGTTTATGGCCAAAGGTGTTTTTTATTTTAATAATCGCTGCTGGAACCAGGGCAAGCCACATGCTGCTAACTTGTTAAAAAGAAGGGGAGGGAAGAGAGAGAGAGTGAATGTGAGTGTTCGTGCTCAGCTGTAAATTTCCCAACAGCTCAGCTCGAATCCTCCCAGTTTTCAATCCCACCCTAAAAACCGTAATGATAGAAAAAGGGATAAAATATTATCTGGACCATGCTCTGTTGACAGCTTGCCCTGGCCTCATTTTAGTCATGACAAGCAATTTTAACGTGTATGTGTGGTGTGTGTGTGTGCGCACGCGCGTATCTACTTTACGAGAGAAATATCAGTGTTCTATGGTCCTGTTTCATAATGGAGAGTGTGTAAAAGGGAAGGAATTTGGAGGAACCAGGCTCCTTCCAGTTGGACATCCACTTGACCGTTGTTTTCAGCTCACTTTTATCTGGCAGAGTTTCTGTTTGCTTTTAAATGTCAGAAAAGGTTAAGAAGGCTTTGAAATCTGCAAGAGATTTCCTAGACTTCTGGGGAGGATGCCCACCCTATAACAGCAGAAATTGATTACCCCTCCCCACCTTTGAAATTGCTTTTTAGAAAGAACATATCTGAGGAACCAAATAAGAGACAAAAGGATTAAAATACATGTTCATTTGTGGGTCTGAGTATTTTACTGCACAGTGAATGTAACTAGAACTATTCAGATGTTATATTTCTTTCTGTCTTTGTCATCTGTCCTGACTCACATTTTCCCAAATCATATAGATTCAAGGGGACATATCATGACTAGGAGAGTATTAATATGTTTTGTCCTAGGCCCTAACTCTGAAGCCTGCCGCAGCAAAAAAGGACTTAAGGCCCCAAATAACCATGGAGCCCCCCTCTAAATCTAGAATGGGCTCCATTTGGTATAACTGCTTAACAAAGACAAGTGAACTAATCAAGTGGTCACCAGCTCTCTGTAGGCTTTCTTACCCAGTGTGTGTCTACTTGTGGGCCACCATCAGGGTACATGGGAAATAGACCCATTTAAAGAGATAATAACAAAATTCATGTGCTTACACTCAATTCTTTTAAGAATCTTGCACATTACCCAATGCAGAGACAATGTTTAGAGGCTCACAGAGGACAAGGCCCATTCAGTGAAAGTGAAAGTTGCTTAGTTGTGTCCGATTCTTTGGACCACATGGGCTGTAGCCTGCCAGGTTCATCTGTCCATGGAATTCTCCAGGCCAGAATACTAGAGTGGGTAGCTAATCCCTTCTCCAGGGGATCTTCCCAACCCAGGGATCGAACCCAGGTCTCCTGCACTGCAGGTGGATTCTTTACCAGCTGAGCCACCAGGGAAGCCTCAAGGCCCATTTAGACCTCAGGCAATTGGTTCACATGGGTATCTGTGGTATACATACATGGGTATACATACCCATTGAGCACTTGGTCACCCACCAGTGGCCATCCATCCAAGCAATTTTGTTGACATAGGTCCCATTCTGCTATCTCTGTGCCACACTGAGGCTCAGAATAATCAGGAAGATATCTGCTGAGACTCACAGTGTAGACATTCCTAACCTGAGATTCAATCCTGGAAGCAAGGCCTCTCTTTCCTGTACAAGCAAAGGTAAGTCTCATCATTTTCTCATCCATTTTCTTCTCTGCTTCTGCCTGGAGTAGGGGTGATAGTGTATTTTCTAGTAATGATTCTCTCAAGCATTTTTTACTATGCTTTGAGTCTTCTCCATTTCCCTATGATTGTGGATTTTATAACTATGTATGGTGATGGATAACTAGACTTATCATGGAGATCACTTCTCAGTGTATACAAATGTCAAATCATCATGTGCACACCTGAAGTAAATATAATGCTGCATGTCAATTATACCTCAACTTGGAAAAAAAAAAAAAAACTAGAGCTAAAGATAGTTCATGTCTGTTCCCTTGGCCTTACCTTGACCCAAAAACATTCCACAAAATGGCTATGGTTTTTCCAGTAGTCATGTATGGATGTGAGAGTTGGACTGTGAAGAAAGCTGAACGCTGAAGAATTGATGCTTTTGAACTGTGGTGTTGGAGAAGACTCTTGAGAGTCCCTTGGACTGCAAGGAGATCCAACCAGACCATTCTAAAGGAGATCAGTCCTGGGTGTTCTTTGCAAGGAATGATGCTAAAACTGAAACTCCAGTACATTGGTCACCTCATGCAAAGAGTTGACTCATTGGAAAAGACTCTGATGCTGGGAGTGATTGGGGGCAGGAGGAGAAGGGGACGACAGAGGATAAGATGGCATCACTGACTCAATGGATGTGAGTTTGAGTGAACTCCGGGAGTTGGTGATGGACAGGGAGATCTGGCATGCTGCAATTCATGGGGTCGCAAAGAGTCGGACACGACTGAGCAACTGAACTGAACTGAACTGAGGTACAAAAAGTTGTGTGTGTGTATGTGTGTGTGTGCATTCACATACACACACACACATGCAATGGATGGATTAAGCTATTGGAGGGGAAAAGTCAGTATCTTGAAACTTTTCTACTATGTTTATAAAGGCACCCCAAAGGTGATAAACTCTCAATACCTTTAGCATTAAGAAAATGACTATAGAAAATTGTCATTTTCAGCTCTTAGAAAACAATTAGATAAACTGAGTGGTATAGATACTTTATTTCTCTGAAATTGTTCCAGCTGAGTTATGACATATGCATGGATTCAGCAAACTGGTGTAGAACTGGAGCAGGAAGAACCCTTGACTTTCTCATGCAAGCCCCCATGAAGGCACTGGAGGCACTTGTCCTGAAGTAACCTCAGGAGCACCACCCACAGGACTTCCCAGCCCTCTGCTCCAGAGGTCAGGCCACATCATTGTCCCAGGAGTAGGTGGTGGTGTGCCGGGCTGGGTGGTCAACATAAAGAGCAGCAGGAGAAGGGTGTGGTGGTGCTGCGACACCAAGGAGTCACCAGTGTTCCAAACACCAAGTCCTGCCCCAAAGCAATAGAGCTCATCTTGCAACTTGGCATCAGCAAAGGGAAAGGCACGAGTCAGAGTAGCCTCACAAAGCCATGAGGTGCCAATTTCCACCTCATCCCTCAGTCATAATCCTCCAGGCCTTGGATCACTCCAGCCAACCACTCCTGCCGGCCCCAGGCCTCCTCCCAACCCCTTGGTCCCAGCACAATCCAAGACTCCTACTAGAACATGCAGGATGACAGGCCAGAGCTGTGGGGTGGGAGCTGTAGCTGGTAGCACGTAATTTATGTCTCTAGGCAGAGCAAGCCTTTGTAAAGTATTGAGTCCCTTTAAATCTAAATGTCTCCAGCTCTATTTGCCCATAATCCTTTCTTTACTCTATTTCTTGGCATCGCACCTCCATATAAGATCAGAATATTCTGGCTCTCATCACTTCCAGAAGATAGCTATGGGTAAGCAGATGCTGAACTTGAAGTCTTAAGAATTGCATTGGAGCCCAGACCCTGTCAATAGCTAGATGATTCTAGGAAGCTTGGTAACTGGCACATGGGAGACTTCCAATAAATAACTGAGCAGCTGAATCCATCTACGATACCCGAAAGATTCTGTTATCAGTAATTTGTACCTCAAGCACCTACTTGTTCTAGAGCATGGCTCCCAACTTTTTCAAAGTGTGAAGATTATTTTTTAAAGCCAAGAAATTTTATAAACCACTATCTTATGATTAATATCTATCAATTAAGAGAATACCTCAGAACACAAAGCTATAAACTCAGCACTCCTCTGAATATGAGTTGTAATCATTAACCACAACAGCATCTACTGAATTAAAAGTCATAGTATACCTATGTGCAAAGTTTACCAGCCATTCAGTCAAAATAATTTTTTCCTGGACCCAATTCCAGGAAATTCTAATTCAATGGTTTTGAAAGTAGAGTCCTGGAATCTGATTTTAACCCTCAGCATGCTTTTAAAATGGTGGTTGTTTCCTGACTGCTCTTGAGGGACACTCTCCTGAGGGGACGTACATTTGAATTGCCTGTCTACCGACTGTGGCAGCTCTTCATAATTTAACTCAACAGCTGTTGTCCAATTTAGGATTAGCTTTGCTTGTCATCTATCCTTAATGGCTTCTGAGGTCTATGAAGGTAACCATAGGAAATATTGGCTTGATGGCTTGGTCATCAGGCTGGGGACTGGCTAAATGATTGAATTTAGTGCCTCATGAGTGTCTGTTAAAGTACATCATTTCCAATTGTCTTTCAGAGTAAAGATTCAAAGCCTTGATCTTGATTTCTAGCCCTGCAAAGAGAAATTGAAAGAGGTTTGTGTTACTTCTCATTGGCTCCATATCAATTTTACAAACTCAATTTTGGCCAGAGTTATTCCCTTAATTGTGTGTCTTCCAATTCATACAATCCAGAGATCCATAATTGGACAGCTCATGTAGTACTAGAAATTTAGCTTCCCTTCTACAATAAACATAGGGATGACCATGGCGTCACTGTTCTTGATCTGGGCATGGCATTTGGCTCATCCGTCCAAGACTCCATAGTGAATATGGATGGTTTCAGAATCCATCTTGTCTTTCAATGCCCTGGAATTTCCGATCTGATTATTAAGAGCTCTGATGAATCCAATTTAGACTGGGTTTCTGGCTCTATATAACGCCCACATTCTTTGAGTTTGGGATTCCTCTAGAATTCATCAAATCTACGTCCCACACTGACTCCAATTTCTATGTTATATTGGAGATCTGAGGAGCACAGCAAGAATCTGATTTCGTAGCCCAAGTTTCCATTTAACTGAGAAAACAGAGCTCTTAATTTATATTTCCCTTGACAAACAATGGTTTAACTTACAGGGGAAAGGCGTCTCAGGAACTTGGACAAACTTAAGAGGAGAACTAAATTAGAGGTTAGATAAATCTCAGCCTTCCCACTTTAGCCAGGTTCTGCCATCTCCAGTTACTATAAACAATTGTGATTTTGAAAGTGCTGAAAAAATACATTGACAACTTCTCTCAAAGGAGAAAGGAATTATAAGAACATTTGGAGCCTCAGTGATGCTCAGTAGTGATATGGTTATACAGGGCAACCTGAGCCCTATACAAGCAAGGGTGCCTTAATACTATTCCACTGAGCCCTTGGAATGCAGCATAATAGTCCCAACATAATTTGTCTGGTAAGTCTTATTATGAGATGCATAGTGAATTCATACCATAGTAGGTGATAACTTCCAGAACTCTCTATCTTCTCTTCCCACCCCACACTCCCCACACATGGGAAAGGTAGATTTTCAATCCATTTTTCAAGCATTTGGAAAGTATCTACCTTGTGCTAAGAATTACATGGGCAAACATTTTGAAGATAAGGGCTAGCCTTTTTCTTATAAGATGTGTAATATAAGATCTGCTATCCAGCAATAGAAACCCAAGTGCATCCTTTTTGTATGTTTCCTATGAAAGAGGAAACAACTATTCCTTTTTTCCCCAACATCTACAAACCAGAGAGAAGCCCTGATTGGCCTTCTGGGGCTGAGGTATAGCTCTACAATGTTCTCTTCATTTCTGCAAAACAGCAGTGACCATCATTTATCCAAATTTTCCAACTTGAGGAAATTCCTTACTACCCTGCAAAAGCCCCTATATAGAAACTTTCAAGGACTCCTAAAGGCAAACTGGGCAAAGGTGCACGTGTGCATGCTAAGTTGCTTCAATCATGCCCTCTTTTCCACCCTATGACCGTAGCCCACCAGGCTCTGCTGTCCATGGGATTCTCCTAGCAAGAATACCGGAGTGGATTGCCCTGCCCTCCTCCAGGGGATCTTTCTGACCCAGGGATCAGACCCATGTCTCTTACATCTCCTGCATTGGCAGATTCTTTACCACTAGTGCCACCTGGCAAGCCCAGGCAAAAGCAGGAGTGTGCTTTTTTCACCTGTGACTTTGGTCAAATCTATTCCCCCAACCCTGGGTCCTTTGTTCCCCAACTACACAGAGAAGAAGTCAAACCAGACCTCTAAAGCCCCTTCCAACTTGGGTGGTCCTCCAGTCTTCAGTCCCAGCCCTCATAGCTCCCTTCTCTAACCTGTGGTAAGACTCTGAGTCCTCCCTCCTGCTTCTTGGCTTCCCCACCCAGGCCTCTACATTCTCAGAGGGAATGAACGAGAATAACTAATCTGCACTAAAAAATCAGAGTCTTGTTCTCATTTGGGTGATGTCTTCTGGTTGGGGAGTGTCATCATTTTTGCATTTTATGAAGTCCCCTTGGATTTCAACATCCATCCAGCCAATTGAGAAAAGGAAAGGAAAAGGCAAGTGTATATTTCTCAGAGACCTTTAGCTCATGCCTTAAGCTTCAATCCTTGGAAGAAAAGGTATGACCAACCTAGACAGCATATTAAAAAGCAGAGACATTACTTTTACAGCAAAGGTCCATCTAGTCAAAGCTATGGTTTTTTCCATAGTCATGTATGGATGTGAGAGTTGGACCATAAAGAAAGCTGAGCGCTGAAGAACTGATACTTTTGAACTGTGGTGTTGGATAAGACTCTTGAGAGTCCCTTGGATTGCAAGGAGATCCAACCAGTCAATCCTCAAGGAAATCAGTCCTGAATATTCATTGGAAGGACTGATGCTGAAGCTGAAGCTCCAATACTTTGGTCACTTGATCCAAAGTACCAATTCATTGGAAAATACCCTGATGCTAGGAAAGATTGAGGACAGGAGGAGAAGGGGACGACAGAGGATGAAATGGTTGAATGGCATCACCAACTCAATGGACATAAGTCTGAGCAAGTTCTGGAAGTTGGTGATGACAGGGAGGCCTGGTGTGCTGCAGTCCATGGGGTTGCAAAGAGTCAGACATGACTGAGCTACAGAACTGAACTAAGCTTCAATGTGCCATTTTTATGAACAAATGGCTCTGGACAGACTTGTTTCATAGTTTAGGTAGGGAGCCATAGTCAAGAATTGTCAAGAGAGAAAGAAGTGGGAAAAAAAGACTGGTGGGAATTACCGCAAAAGGAAAGCTTGGACAAAAAGACTACTGTTTAGGACATGCAGGGCAAAAAGTGCTGAGATGAACAGGGATGGCAAGTGTGTATCCAGCAGGCTGCCAGCCCTGGAAGACTTGGCTAAATGATGAGAGCTCTCCCTGCTGTCTCAAATTGCTGTTCAGTGCAGCTCCGGGAGCTGTCACCATTGATCTGTTGGTGGAGGATGTTGAGCTTTCTTGCCATCCATTAGGCTGTACTTAGCAATTTGTGTTTGAGGCCCTGACAGACAAAAGTTAGAAAGAAGCCGCAGAGCTCCTCTGACAACTTGAGGGTGACAACAAAGATCTACCCTGATGTCAACTTACCAGAACCGCTACCAGATATAGAAATGCATGAACCATGGTTACCTCAATTCTAAGGAGTCCGAGCAGTGCAGTGCTTTTACTGACCATCCAGATAGAAGCCACCTCTATAACCCACCAGGTTTCCATCTAGTCGCTCCTTGAGAACTTCCAGTAGCAAGCAGCTTATTCGTCTTGAAACTGCTTTCCTGTTAGAGCACTCTATTATTAATTGAAAGGTTTCTTTGAGTTGAGAAAAAGTTACCTCTCTGTAACCCATACCTACAGACACCAAGTCAGTCCTCTGGGGCCACACAGGAAGGATAGGTAACTCCCTTTCTTGTTCCAGTTTTTAAAGCTTGGTGTCATCTCTCATGTCTCCCTCCATCTTGCCTTCTGTAGACCAGGCATGCTTGGGTCCTTCAGCTGTCCTCCATCCAGCATGGTTTCCAATCTAACCTGGGACGATAATCTTATGACTGCAGACAGTTGCTTGTATTGTTTGAATCAGAGACAAAGGATAATTTCCCCCCATTTTGATTCTAAAAGATAAAACTTTTGCTATGTCACTAAGTCATGTGATCTTGGGCAGAGTGTATTCTCTCTCTGAACTGGGAGGAGTTTGAACTTCATGGACCCACTCACTTCTGCAAATCTAAGAAAGAAAGAACGGGCATCACTTGCCAAGCCCATACTCTTGAGGGCTCTTCACCAGTGAAATGTGAAGGGTGCTTCAGCCATTGCAGGAGAAGCAGAGGATCCTAGTGCTGGAAGTGTTAGTCTCTCCAATGCTCCCCTGTACAGAACTCTATCCTTGCCCTTCCAATCTTTACGTACATCCTCCGAGGGTTCCTCAGCAACTCCGTTCTCCTTTATGGCAGCTTTCCATTCTCTATATTTCACCTGTCTGTTTCAGAGAGAAACATGGGGAAACATCTCAAGAAATGGGCTACAATGCAAGCATATGAGCTTTAATAGCTTGGAAATTGGGGTTGCTTCTCAGCCTTTCTTCTGCCTGCAGTGCAGGAGGCCCAGGTTCAGTTCCTAGGTCGGAAAGACCCCCTGAAGAAGGGAACACTACACACTCCGGTATTCTTGCCTGGAGAATTCCATACACTGAAGAACCTGGCGGGCTACAGTCCATGGGGTCCCAAGGAGTCAGAAATGACTGAATGACTAACACACACTCAGCCTTTTAGCTAAGATCCATTGTATGATTTGTCCTTACCAGTTTAATAGTGAGGAAATTTGGTAAAAATCCTGGAGATAATGTTGAGTGATGGGAGTGCTGGGAGACACAGGTACTCAGTTTACTAACTGACCTGAGGCTGCTTAAAGTCCTTGTTGAAGGTCGAGAAGGCAAGTACCAAAACCTAGGATAGCCCTTGGATAGGGCAACGCAGCCAGGATTATGGGTATTATAAGACCCAATCCTGAGCATAGCCAAGGAGGTCTCAACAGCCAAGGATATCAAAAAGCAGGGGGAAAGTTACCTTTAGGGTCAGTGTTATTATCCTTACAGATGATTTTTCTCAGTCTCTTCTCATTGCCTATTAAAAGGCCTGTCCTGTATCAGGTGCTCAATAAATATGTGAAATGAATGAATCTTCATTAATAACCTTATTAATAGCTCTAGTTTTGTGTCTTTCATTTACACATTATTCAGCAACTTTGGTGTACTGTGTTAGACACAAGAAAGTTTTAAATAAATTTGACATGAGCTCAGAGCTCAAATTCTGGCAGGGTAGATAAGATGTTTACCCAAGTGGCAATAAGTGCACTAAAAAGTGATCAAGATAAGACAGTTCAGCTCAGTTCAGTTCAGTCACTCAGTTGTGTCCAACTCTTTGTGACCCCATGAACCGCAGCATGCCAGGCCTCCCTGTCCATCACCAACTCCCAGAGTCCACCCAAACCCATGTCCATTGAGTCAGTGATGCCATCCAACCATCTCATCCTCTGTCATCCCCTTCTCCTCCTGCCCTCAATCTTTCCCAGCATCAGGGTCTTTTCAAATGAGTCAGCTCTTCACATCAGGTGGCCAAAGTATTGGAGTTTCAGCTTCAACATCAGTCCTTCCAATGAACACCCAAGACTAATCTCCTTTAGGATGGACTGATTGGATCTCCTTGCAGTCCAAGGGACTCTCAAGAGTCTTCTCCAACACCACAGTTCAAAAGCATCAATTCTCTGGCGCTCAGCTTTCTTTACAGTCCAACTCTCACATCCATATATAACCACAGGAAAAACCATAGCCTTGACTAGACGGACTTTTGTTGACAAAGTAATGTCTCTGCTTTTGAATATGCTGTCTACTTTCCTTCCAAGGAGTAAGCATCTTTTAATTTCATGGCTGCAATCACCATCTGCAGTGATTTTGAAGCCCCAAAAAATAAAGTCAGCCATACAGAGTGGACACTAAATCTGGGAAGATGTTATAAAGGTGGTTAACAAAGCACCTTCATGCAAAAGAACTCACTTCAACTTGTCTTACTTGTGTTAGGTGTGAAGCTGGATATCCCCTCCTCAAATACAAGAATTCAGTCTTGTTATTCAAACTAATATTCTTAGACATGAATTTCCAGGCAGAGTGGGAGGGAGAACTTTTCCCATGGAGGGTCCTTGTGGCTGGCTCACTCTCCACCTCCTGGCCAGGCATCACTTGTGACCCACCCTACTGTAAACTTCTGCCTGGCAGCTCACTTTCTCCTTGGACTTACAACTGGGAATCTCATACCTGGCTGCAGCCAAAAGATTTCAGGAAATGGTGTTTTGGAAACACATCTTTAAAATGAAAACAGATAAAGCAGCTGGCAGTGGAGCCAAAGAAAACCCTTTCTGAGAAGCCTGGAAACCTACCCGCCCTAATCCAGCACCACATCTTTTAATAAATGCACTAGCACACAGAGACACGTGCACACACAAACACTGAGCAACTGGACTGCAGAGCACACCCTTGAAAACCTGAGAAATGTTATGGCTTTATTGTTCTTTGGAGGGTGCCATGGCCACTAGAGCCTGCAGCCCTTCAAGGCTCTAACCTACAATGCCTGAGTCATGTATTTCCTTCTGGAGAAACCTTTGTGGCTTCCTGCTTCACACTGTAGACAATGAAAATCAGGCTGAGTGGAATTTTTGTAGGCATTTTTACAAAAAAAAAAAATGCACCATTTAACAGTCTTCAATGATTAGCCCTGAGGGTTTGTTTCCAACTTAGCAAAAGGAAAAATAAGTGAGTTGGGACCATTTCATCTCATAGGGCGGCATCGGTAAGCTGATCCTCCCATTTCCCTCCCTCCCTCTCCATCTCCTCCTCCCTTCCTCCTTTCCCTCACTCCCTATCTCCCTGCCCCTCTCCCAGTCCTCACCATGCCTTCTGCAGACCCCTTACCATACACTATCCACATTCTCTTACATTGCCACCCTTCACTTTTTGATCCTTATGTCTGACTCTCTAGGAGGGCTCAGACTGGAGGTCTGAGTTGCATGGGAAGCACTGGCTAGCTCTAACATCACCTGATAAGCTGTAATGATAGACACAACAGGGGGTCACAATTCTGGGAGTATGTAATCAGCAGGAACACACCAGGGCATGGACATAGTTCTCCAACACATCATGAAGACCAGCCCCATCTACACTGAAAATGGAGACTCACAAGAGAAGGAAGAAATCTTCTGACCTTTGCTGAGCTGATAAGATCCAAGCGTTGTAGTCTCTGGCAATTCACAAGACAAGATGCTGACATTGTTCCCTTAAAGGAAGATGAGCAGAGAGCCAAGGGAAGAGAGTATTTTCTGAAAGGTCAATATGGAGACATCCTCAGGAGAAGGTGAGCCTTACAAAAGTAAGAAAGGGATTAACCCCCAAAGTGTCCAAATGCTGGAGAACATTGAAGCTGCTTGGGAGAACCCAGTGGTCCTGACCCACCCCTGCAACCTGCTCATGTGAAAACAGGGCAGAAAGCAGCAGTTTTTATTTCCTTAGGATTAGTCTGTGAATCCTGCATTGCCTGTCCCCTCTGCTTCCCATCCACATGGTCAGTTGCTTGAGCACAAGTTCTAAAACATCTTGGTAACCTCAGCCTCCAGTACAGTGTGTGAAGTCCTAGAAAATGATAAACAAAGAAACAAATGAAAGATAAGAACAAAAAGAATGTCCCTAGTCATTATCATTTATGAATGGGAAAGTTCCCATCTTTCTACAAAATGTGATGGTCCCTGGTTCTTGGAATCAAGTTTATAAAGCTATGTCAGAATTGTCAGTGTCTTATAAAGAGTTTTTGTAACTTAACCACTCTTCACTCTAGAATGGATTGGGGAGCCAGATTCTAGGGAATTATTTGGGCTTGTAGAGTGAGGTTGGAGGGCTTCCCTGGTGGCTCAGATGGTAAAGAATCTGCCTGCAACATGGGAGACCTGGGTTTGACCCCTGCGTTGGGAAGATCCCCTGGAGGAGGGCATGGCAATCCACTCCGGTATTCTTGCCTGGAGAATCTCCATGGCCAGAGGAGCCTGGTGGGCTACAGTCCATGGGGTCGCAAAGAGTCAGACACAACTGAGCGACTAAGCACACACAGAGTGAAGTTGGACTGGGGACTCTAAGAAATCAATGAGACTACCACTGAAGGTAGTGGCTGTCGCTTCAGGGATATTATCATTAGAAATATGACTAGTCACTAGGATGGTGATCTGTCTGTTATCAGATTCATTGCCAGGCCTGCTCTGTCCTGTTCTGCATCATAGGAGCTGACCCCTGCCAGCTACATTCTCACCAACTCCTGTTCCAACTGGCTTCTGATTAAGTTCAGCCAATAGGAGGCCTCAGAAGAACACCGGAGAAAGGAAAAAGCCCAGGTACTCCCCTCATTCCATGTTTTAGGAGGCATTCTAGCAGCAACTTTGTCTCCTCTGGGGCTCCACACCTGCTGGGAAACCCCTCCCTTAACAATTCTAATTCTGAAACTCTGGTAACACCAGCTCCTGTGTTTGTCACCAGCCCCAGAGGCAGAAGTGGCTTCCTGCTTACCTAGGACTCTCCTCACTCATTTGCCCTTTTAGTTCCATCAAACATAATATGCAGCTATTTACATATTATTTGTATTGTATTGTTCAGCCAGGAAGTCTGGTCCAATTCTTTGCGACACCATAAACTGAAGCACACCAGGTTCCTCTGTCCTCCACTATCTCCATGTGTTTGCTAAAATTCATATCCATTGAGTCAGTGATGCTATATAACCATCTCATCCTCTGCCACCCTCTTCTTTTCCCTTCAATCTTTCCCAGCATCAGAGTTTTTTCTAATGAGTCAGTTCTTTGCATCAGGTGGCCAAAGTATTGGCGCTTCAGCTTCAGCATCAGTCCTTCCAATCAATATTCAGGGTTGATACCTTTAGGATTGACTGTGGTTTGATCTCCTTGCTGTCCAAGGGCCTCTCGAGAGTCTTCTCCAGCAGCACAGTTTGAAAGCATCAATTCTTTGGCACGCAGCCTTCTTTATGGTCCAACTCTCTCATCCATGCATGACTACTGGAAAAATTTACATATTTACATTTTCCATATTAAGGTTCTTCATAGATAGGTTCTGTTTTTCTGGCTGAATCTTGACCAATAAAGCTACCATTTTATATGAAGCTTTTTTAGCCCCGTGGTATACATTATAAACAATTAAAAATTATGTATAGGTTTAATGATGAAGGATCTTTGAGTTCAACCAGCCTCCTAAATGGGAACTTCCCTGGTGGTTAAGACTCAACCACTGCCAGTGGTTAAGACTCTGAGCTTCCACTTTGCAGGGAGCATGGGTTTGATCCCTGGTCAGGCAGCTAAAATCCCTCATGCCTTGGGGCATAGCCAAAAAAAAACTGAAAATGTTTCCATGGGTCCCTAAAAGTATTGTGGCCCTGAGTACCTCCTATTCCAGAAAGATAAGCAAACTTGCCTATACTTAGCTCACAGCGAGATGTGGTCGTGCCTCTATTTTAGGTACACTGGCAATTCTGTTCTTCCTCTAGATTCATTCTCAGGCAGAAGGTGGACCACTAGAAATGGCATTGCCAGGGCTCCCTTGCCCTTTCAGTCTGGCCAGTAGAAAACAGCAGGAAAATGGAAACTGACAAAAGATGGAGATGGAGCATTCTCCCAGCTCCCCTTGCCAGGCTCATGTTGGCAGTGATTGGCATCCCAGGTGGTTCAGTGGTAAAGAATCTGCCTGCAAATACAGGAGATACAAGAGATGTTGGTTCTATCCTGGGATTGGGAAGATCCCCTGGAGTTCAATTCAGTTTAGTTGCTCAGTCATGCCTGACTCTTTCAACCCCATGGACTATAGCATGCCAGGTTTCCCTGTCCATCACCAACTCCTGGAGCTTGTTCAAACGCATGTCCATTGAGTCGGTGACGCCATCCAACCATCTCATCCTCTGTCATCCGCTTCTCTTCCTGCCTTCTATCTTTCCCAGCATCAGGGTCTTTTCCAATTAGTCAGTTCTTCAAATGAGGTGACCAAAGTATTAGAGCTTCAGCTTCAGCATAATGAATTCAATAAATATTCAGGACTGATTTCCTTTAGGACTGACTGGTTGGATCTCCTTGCTGTCCAAGGGACTCTCAAGAGTCTTTTCCAACACTACAGTTCAAAAGCGTCAATTCTTTGGCACTCAGCCTTCTTTATAGTCCAACTCTTACATCCATACATGACTACTGGGAAGACCATAACTCTGACTAGACAGACCTTTGTTGGCAAAGTAATGTCTCTGCTTTTTACTATGCTGTCTAGGTTGGTCCTAGCTTTTCTTCCAAGGAGCAAGTGTCTTTTAATTTCATGCCTGCAATCACCTTCTGCAGTGATTTTGAAGTCCCCAAAAATAAAGTCTCTCACTGTTTCTACTGTTTCCCCATCTATTTCCCATGAAGTGATGGGACCAGATGCCATGATCTTAGTTTTCTGAATGTTCATAGCAACCCACTTCAGTACTCTTGCTTGGAAAATCCTATGGACAGAGGAGCCTGGCGGTCTATAGTCCATGGGGTTGCAAAGAGTTGGCCACATCTGAGCACACAAGCATGAACTCAACCTCCTAAACTAGATGATAACCTGGTTGGAGGAGCTTAGACGACAGTGTGCCAGTAACTGTGTAACACGGGTTCTCTGAGGGAGAAACTCTGATTTACAGCATTTGTCAGGTTCCCTGGTGAAAATACTTTACTCTGGTGAATTTAATAGATAGATAGCACACTCCTGGGAGCCCACACTTTCCTTGGACAATGGCCCACTCCCCCGTCCACTGCAGGGGTGAGAACTGTGGCCCATGCCTTTCTCCTGAGCTTTGATCCTCCCCTGTCACTTGCCTCGCAGCTTGATTTCTGACATTGTGGGGGAGACATTAAAGCTTACTTTTGCTTTCGTGTAGAGCAAGTCCATCATACCATGCTTTCTAGTCAATAATTCCATCATATTATTTTCAAATGTTAACTGAAACCAGGTTTATGTTCAGTTCTCATGACCCCTCCAGACCTTAACTTTAGACAAAGCAAACACCACCACTGCATCTCAGACAGACCTGCTACCAAAATTTGGATCTATTTCCTTTTGCTTTTCTCTAAAATGGATGCATTCAAGCCAACCCCTGTATGAATTTAGTGGTAAAGAAAAGCAAATATCCCACTTGGAAATGCTCTGAATTTCTTCCTGAAGCACCACTGGAGAGCCGAGTTCTATAATCCCGTAGTTAACATTGTGACATCTTCTGTGAGAAATGTCTTTTTCCAGGACAGAATTCTAGCCCACTAATACTTTTGGCATGTTGCTTGAGCTCCTTCAGACTCAGTTTCTCCCCTTTGCAAAATGGGGTAAATAATACTGTCCAGTCAATGGCACCATAGGAATAATTCCTAAAACAATTTTGCTCACTTTGACATCGGGGACATCCACATTTTTTGTAATTTTCTTTCAGATTAAATTACTTCAACTAGAGGCAGGTGTTTCCCTGGTAGCTCCACTTGTAAAGAATCTGCCTGCAATGCAGGAGACTCCAGTTTTATTCCTGGGTCAAAAATATCCTCCGGAGGAGGGCATGGCAACCCATGCCAGTATTCTGACCTAGAGAATCCCCATGGACAGAGGAACCTGGTGGGCTACAGTCCATGGGGTTGCAAAGAGTTGGACATAACTGAGTGACTAAGCATACAGAGGCAGGAGCTTTAAAAAAAATCCAAGAGGAAAATCAACAAAGATGTGCACACAAATCACTGTGCTTCTTTTTGGAAAATGGTATCACTAAGCATTGTGATGCCAAAGATAAGTACTTTTCATCACTAGTTTTTAAATATGCTGGGTCTTATTCTCCTGAGGCTCCTGGATGTAAGAGGCTAAATAGATGGGAGCTGCTGGTATCTCTGTAGAAGTGTTTATTTCCTTTTTCATGCTTCCCAACCCTAACTGGTGGCTCAGCCAGTAAAGGATCTGCCTGCAATCCAGAAGACCACCTGCAATACAGGAGACATGGGTTCAATCCCTAGGCTGGAAAGATCCCCTGGAGAAGAAAATGACAACCCACTCCAGTATTCTTGCCTGGGAAATCCCAAAGGCAGAGGAACCCATTAGGCTCCTCTGGGATTGCAAGAGTTGGACATGACTTAGTGACTAAACCACCAACAACAACCCTACCCAAGGTTACTGGTCATTGAGATGAAACTTCATGGAGAGGCACCGAGGAGCAGAACTCTCTGAGAGTATGGAAGTTTTTCAGGATGTCAGGAATTGGAGAATGTATATGACTGAAGAATGATACCCATCTGTGTTAGAGAAGAAGGCTAAAGTTGCAAAATATGCCCTGGAAAAGAAGACAGCGGATGTTATACCTTCACTGTTTTGAAACCAGAAGACACCAATCCAATCCCTCTGGGTATTCAGAATTCTACTCACAAATTCTCCCCCCTGATTACCCTCTCTGATTCAGTTAATCAAATGCTCTAGAAACTAGCCCTTCTCCCATCCCAATCCATCAGACTTACTGGTTTTCATGTGAAAGGTATTGATTCAGAAACTCCCAATGTCTCCCTGCTAAACCATTGATTTGCATTAATCATCCTGTCCCTTCATGCATTTGACAGATCCCAGAATTCTGTTCTCTTGTGTTCTTTTCCATTTTCTTCATTGTAAGGCCCTCCTCTCTCAAATAAACCCTAACTTGGGTTTAAGACCTTCCTGGAAGATGATTCTATAGCCTCCCCTTCTAGACCTTCCCAACCCTCCCTCTCATTGAAATGAAAAAAGCACTATAGGTCCCCTTGTCCTTGTCCCCCAGCAGACCCTCATAAATCCACAGGGAAGTTGTTGTTTTTTTTTAATTAAAGCGTCTAAATAATTAATGGTCAACTCCATTTGGGCCATTGAAAACCCAAATGTCACACGGTTGAAAAGACCCAACCAAATAATTCAGTGTACCCTATAAAGCCTTAAAAAAAAAAAAAAGCAGAGAGCCCAAGAGGCCTGCATGACTGGTTTCTGTGCTGTCTGAAAAGCTTGGTTGGGTTTTGGGGCACTTGATTGGATTCCAGGAATAATGTGCCCTGAGCACAAAGGGCTCTTTTGATGTGTCTGTGCCATAGCTCCTCCCCTTCCCTCCTCACTTTACCTGGGATACACATTCTCCTTGTCTCCCAAGTTGGAAAAAATAACCCATGGAAGAGAGGAAAAAACAGCAGAGGGAAAGTTGAGGGTGGGGGTTGGGAAAAACTGCAGTCCCTAGTCTGAGTTTGGTTACTTAAGTCTGGTTATTCCAGAGGAATATAAGAAATGAAGTTTATACAATGTCTGTGACCAGACACTGGAAAAATGTGATGAAAAGATGCCTTTTGCTTGAACTTGGTCCCTTGAGGTATGGGTAATGAGTGAGTCTCCTAGCAAGGACATGCTACTTTCAGAGTCAGAAGAACTATAGATTACCAACCCTGGAAATCAATGTGGAATTACATGCCCAATTCAGGCAGAGAGTCTCATAGACAGTAAGTTCAGCTGGATGATTTTTCATGGGTACTAGAATACTCAAGGGGCTTCCCAGGTGGTGCTAGTGGTAAAGAACCTACCTGCCATAACAGGAGACATAAGAGACTCCAGTTCAATCCCTGGATGGAGAAGATCCTCTGGAGGAGGGCATGGCAACCCACTCCAGTATTCTTGCCTGGAGAATTCCATGGACAGAGAGCCTGGCAGTCTACAGTCCGTAGGGTTGCAGAGTCAGACATGACTGAAGTGATTTAGCAGGCACAGAATATTCAAGAAAGATGGACAGAAAGCAGGCAGAGTCCCCAGTGCTAACATGCTCTGATAAAAGTGACGGAGCCAGCTCAAAGTCAGTATGAGGTCTTGGCCCTGGGAGAAAAAGAGTGTGGCACTAGCCCCAACCGTAGAGATGCCCAAATTGGCAGCAAAGGTCAGCAAGCTGGTGGTAGGAAAGGTCTACTAGAGGTCTTTCTGGGTTAACTTGAATAAGCTTTTGGACCCTTCTAGTTTTATTTTCTTTGCCTGCAAAAAGATGAACTTCAACTATATCAGCCCTGAGATTTTGTCTGAGGAATCCATCGCTATTCCCAAATTAATGTGGACATAGCAATCTGCTATGTAACAATCTGCTTTTGTAGGAGTTCTTTATTTCAATAATGTTTTATTTATATATATATTTATATATACATATTGTATACATATAAATTTGTTCCATTTACTCCAACTAGTTGATATTTTGATGCTATAAATATGATATATGTTTTTAACTTTATTTTTAAATTATTTTTGCTAGTATATAAAAAGATTTTCATATTAAAATATATATTAATATATATTTAAATATTATATATAATATACTAATATATATTAATATATATAAATGTATTTTTATATAAAAAGATTGATTTTTGTATGCTGAATTTGAACACAGTAACTCCATCATATCATTTCTTAATTTTAACAATTTACCTGTAGATTCTCAATTTGTCTTCTCACCATCAGCTATCAATTGGTAAGATCATAGAGAAAATACATGATATATTTGTTAAGCTTTGGGTTTCAAGCAGCAACAGTGACTCTGGAAAGTAGAATTTACTTACCTTAAGGCTACAGGATAGCTCTGTGAGTCACAAGAGAAAAATGAACTACCAGGCCTCAGGAAAGAACAGGACCCAGAAACAGCATGCATGCTTAGTCGTTCAGTTGTGTCTGACTGTGTGAACCCCTGGACTGTAGCCTGCCATGCTTCTCTGTCCATGGGATTTTCCAGGCAAGAATACTAGAGTGGGCAGCCATTCCCTTCTCCAGGGTATCTTCCCAACCCAGGGATCGAACCTGTGTCTCCTGTTATTGGTAGGATTCTTTACCATTGAGCCATCTGAGAAGCCCTCAGCACAGCACTAGAGAACAAATCAACTCTTCCTTCAGGATGCTCCATCAGGATGAACTCTAGACTTCCTTTGTGTCACTCCTTTTAAGATTTAAATTCCTCATAATGCAAATCTTGTTGCCCCTATTGAGATCCAACCATTGACCATACTGACTAAATTGACAGGCCCCCAATACTGCAGTTTTGGAGGAGTGGTACCCCAAAGGAAATTCACCATGGAGTTAAAAGAGAGAATTGATACTGGAAAGGCAAGACAACACATGGCTACCATGCACAGTATCTAACTGAATCTTTCTGCCACTTAACCCATTTATCAGAGTACACAGATTAGCACTTAAATTTTGATGATGACACTGGTAATGGAGAAGATTACTGTTAAACAGCCCTGACTTGCTATCTAGGCATCAAAAGCGCTTGGAACTGTCAATGACCCATGTTATTCATTTATACATGAAAGTGGATCCTTTACCTAGCTTGCTTCCCTGGGTTTCAATCAACCTCCTATCTTTTAATATGCATTGTGCCATTGAAATAGGTTTGATTAATAACCAAATGTATGCATATTCTATCTTGCCTTCTTGCCTCTATTTTCTGTCTCTTTCTATGGGTGGTGAAGTGTTTATTTTGCTGTGGTTACATTAGAATAAGAGACCTAGTATTTATGCTGATACAATCAGTGTCTACACTGAAGTCTATCTGCTTGTTGAACTGCTGACTCTCAGCTTGAGCACACTTAGTGCATAAACGGTGCTTCTGGGATTCATAGGTGTTCTTAATCCATAAGAAAATGGATCAAGGCCATCATAATCAATTTCCTTAAGGAGAGAATTATAGTGAAAATGAAGTGAGCTTAAAGGCTCTTATCTTTGCAATCATTCATCTCCACCTCTATGTATTTCCCTCTCTGGTTTTCATTAGCATGCTGACAACTGGAGCTCCAGGCATTTTCATCCACACTCCAACTACTGCCCTGATTTCAGTTCCAAGTTATGAAACCTAACCTGAACCTTAGAAGGGAAGTTACAAGCTATAACTTTAAATTTCAGTTTACAGAGTTCCCCAGGATGATTCCAGGAATTGAGCTGGGAGAGGTCCTGGGAATCAGAAACCAAACTACTGCCTCCTTCTTCCCCTAAAAGGACCTGAGGACATTAGAAACAAAACTCATAAAATACCATTTTCACAACATCTCAACTAAGAAGAATTGCAAGAGAGCATCTCATCCATCCCCCTCCCAGTAACTGCTCCTAACTAATCCCAGACAAAAGGAGGTGTCTCTTATTCTTCAAAATCACTTGAAGGACATTTCACAATGCCCCCTGGTCACCTGTTTCAAAATAAAAGAACTGGGTGCCAGGAAAATCTTCCTCATACTCAAACACTCATTTTTTTTTTCTTCAATTCAGAACATTTGGATAATTAAAGTATAAAATTTCAGAACTGGAAGGTACTTTAAATACCATCGAGTCTAGAGGTTACAACTGGTGACCCAGGGATTGAGACATATTTTACTAGGGTCACAGAAAGTTTAATTTTTGAATTTTTGAATTAGTTGACCATGCTTAGATATTGAGATATTTCTTTTTTTTAAACCCATAGAGCTATATCTCTGGAAAAAAGATCAGAAGGTCTGGAAGCACCATGATCCTCATTCCCATGGCAATATCCAGAATTGTGCACTCCTCTTTACACTGCAGTAGTAGCAAGAAAATTAATTCTAGTACATCACAAATCCAACCAGGCCTGCTTGTCTCATTTTCTCTAAAATACTAGCCCCTATAGGCATTTCAGTTTGTGATCCCTGCTTTTTGCTGACAAGAAAACTGAGAGTCAGAAACATGTGTCAACTGAGTTCATCAGCTGAGTTCTTCATGTAACAAGGACTAGAACCCAGGACTCATCCCTCTTGGCCCAATGCTCCTCTCCTGTAGGTCACTTCTTTCAGGATGTTGCCATGTTGATCTGAAGCAGTGGAAGAAAAATAATTATAGAAAATGAGGAATGGACGTAATAAAAGACAAAAACTACAATTTTCATTTTTCTTGTCACTATAATCCTCAGGAGTATGCTGATAGAGATATGCCCTATGACCACTAAGGCAGATACCTGGCTGACACCCAGGGAATAGCAGAGGAATGATTCAATGGGAAAACTCAGAAGACCCAGGCTCATTTTTATGTTGAAGTGTGTGTGTGTGTGTGTGTCTAAGGGATGGTTCTCAGTGCTTTTAATGCAGGAGAAAAAAAAGAAAGAAAAGTAAAAGAATGGTGGTATGCACATTTCCAGCTCAAACATAGTCTGGAAAAGACAAAGAGGGGACTTACAGAGATTATAATATTGGGGAGAGGGTTGTCTATCAAGAATATAAAAAACAATGATTCCAATCTAAGTGTATGTTTATAAGAGGCTGTTAAACTTGGAGGTCAATTCAGCAAATGTAGAAGCTGAATAGTATATTGCTCAAGAGATTTCCTGAACTAGTTTTTTTGGTACTAGGTAGATACAACATAAAACAGTCTTTTAAGCCTTTGAAGAGGGAGTGATCACTGGGAAGAGTAAGAATTTTGTGTTAACACTCTCCTGCAACATGAAAGCAGAGAAGGCAATGGCACCCCACTCCAGTACTCTTGCCTGGAAAATCCCATGGACAGAAGAGCCTGGTAGGCTGCAGTCCATGGGGTCGTTAAGAGTCATACACAACTGAGCAACTTCCCTTTCACTTTTCACTTTCATGCATTGGAGAAGGAAATGGCAACCCACTCCAGTGTTCTTGCCTGGAGAATCCCAGGGACGGGGGAGCATGGTGGGCTGCCATCTATGGGGTCGCACAGAGTCGGACACGACTGAAGTGACAGCAGCAGCAGCAGCAACATGAAAGAAAAAACTAGGTTAAACATTAAGGCAACATAGAGAGCCCCAAAGTACCTGTTCATTACAGTCAGTTCAGGCTCTGAATAGGTTAGTTATCACCTAGTCAAAACAGCTGAAGAATTAAGTGCATCATAACAGTCACCAGCTGGTTTAGTCAAGTATCAATTTGTCCTTTGAAACAGTTTCTGGCTGTGAATGTGGCTCAACATGGAGAAACATGGCCAAAAGAGGCTTTCAGATTTTCTTGTCATAGCCCTTCAATCATAACCAAGAAGGACTGGAGCCCTTTATCCCAAGAGCAAAGACATATTTGAGTTTAGTTTAAGTTTGAAGACATCTTAATCCCCCTATTTCCACTGAAACATTCATCATTGGCATGAATGTAGACAATAGCTTTTGCTAGTTGGGGAAAGACTAGCCAAAAGCTCTCTCTCAAGGTGAACTGATTTTTAATAAGCTTGATGTTCTTTGTGGGTTATAAAACTGATTAACATCCATTGTCTTCCAGAGCTCACCAACTAAAAAGACTGTATTTACCAGTTGACCAGGTCCCCTCCCTCCCTTAACTTCTTTCTTAAGAAAATAGGAAATAAAAGAGCATTCTGGAATGCCAATTCATTGCCTGGTGGTCTTAATAAAATCATACACAGTTGACTTGTCCTGTCTTTTGGTATCAGTTGAATGCTACACATGCGTCTTGAATGGAAAATGTCTTTCCTCTGATGGTGAAGATTTCTCTAATGAAACAAGAGGAAAGTCATATTAAGAAATGCAATATAAAATCAGTGGATAAAAGGTGCTGAGATAATTTGTTATTAATATACAAAAAAAACTTTGAATCCATACAGCTCCCCTTAAACAAAATTGCTTTTAATGTTGATTAAATATATAGACAAGAAAAACAAAAATTAAAGCCTTTTACAAGAAGGTACAGCATATTTAATATCAGTAATAGGAAAGAATTTTTTGAATCCATGATATACATAAAAAATACTTTTAAGCAACTACTTTAAAGAGGCTTGGTAGGAGCCAAGATGGCGGAGGAGTAGGACGGGGAGAACACTTTCTCCCCCACAAATTCATCAAAAGAGCATTTAAACGTCGAGTAAATTCCACAAAACAACTTCTGAATGCCGGCAGAGGACATCAGGCACCCAGAAAAGCAGCCCAACTCTTCGAAAGGAGGTAGGAAAAAATATAAAAGACAAAAAAAGAGACAAAAGAGGGAGGGACGGAGTTCCGTCCCGGGAAGGGAGTCTTAAAAAGAGAGAAGTTTCCAAACACCAGGAAACCCTCTCACTGCCGAATCTGTGCCGAGCTTTGGAAGCACAGAGGGCAACATAAAAGGGAGGGGAAAATAAATAAACAATTAAAAATCGCGGATTGTGAGCCCTACGGTAACTCCCCCAGCGGAGAAGCAGCGCAGACGCCTGCACACGGCATTAGCAAGCGGGGGCTGGGCAGGGAAGTGCGGCGCTGGCTGTGTCCCTTAGAGTAAGAATCGGGCCGAATGTCCTGAGCGCTATCTGAGCGAAATAATTTGGGCTAGCAAACCAGACTGTGGGATATCTACCACGCGAAAAGCCAGCCCTAACCTAAGACACCGCCAGGCCCGCGTACGGAACAAAGGACTGAACAGAGATAGTCGGCTGCAGACCTTCCCCCTCCGGTGACAGGCAGCCAGAGCCGGAAGGGGGCAATCGCAGCCCCAGAGAGACACTATCTATAAAACTGTAAGCAGGCTTCTTTGCTAACTAAAACTTCTTGGGGGTCTGGACAGTCAACATCTGCCTGAGAAGGTGCACCAGTTTTACACCCAGATAACTGAGTGGCGGGGAGGCGATAAGTCGCAGCATTGGCGCCCGCCAAACACCTCATCACCTGAGCTGCTCGGATCTGGGAAGAACACAAAACGCAGGCCCAACCGAGTCTGCGCCTCTGAGGACTACCCGAGTGCCTGAACCTGAGCGGCTTGGACCTGGGAGCTCAGCCCAGGGCCGGCCTCTGATTGTTCCCGGCGGAACAACCTAGAGCCCAAGCAGTGTGGGCAGGGAGGCTACACGCACCTTGAGCGGGGGCAGACCCAGTGTGGCTGAGGCACTGCGAGCGCACGCCAGTGTTATCTGTTTGCAGCATCCCTCCCTCCCTCCCCACAGCGCGGCTGAACAAGTGAGCCTAAAAAAAAAAAAAAAAAATAGTGTCCTCAACCGTCCCCTTTGTGTCAGGGCGGGAACCAGACACTGAAGAGACCAGCAAACAGAAGAAGCTATAACAGAGGGAAACGCCTTGGAAGCTACAGGCCATAGATTAAAACCCTGTGGTTACTACGGATTACATAGGAAGGGGCCTATAGATCTTGAGAAATATAAGTCGGACTAAGGAACTGCCAAAAATGAACTGAACCCACAATACTCACAACAAAACCAGAGAAAGACCTAGATATATTTTTACTATTTTTACGATCAATCTTTTTTTTTTTTAATTAAAAAAAAAATTTTTAAGTCCTCTATTGTCCTTTAATTTTCACTTTTATAACTATTACTTTGCAAAAAAAAAAAAAAAAAAAGACCCTATTTTTTTTTTTCTTCTTCAGCAAACTTCATATATATATTTTATAATTTTTTGACTGTGGTTTTTTTTTTTTTCTTTTTTCTTTTTCTTCTTTTCTTTAACATTGTATTTTTGAAATTCCAAACTCTACTCTAGATTTTTAATTTTAGCCTTTTGATATATGTTATCAATTTTGTACCTATAGTTTTTTTCATAATTTCTGTGACTTTTTTTTTCCTCTGTTTCTTTCTCTTCTTCTTTTATATAATATCGTATATCTGCGATTCCAAACTCTACTCAAGATTTTTAATTTATGCTTTTTGGTATTTGATATCAATTTTGTACCTGTATTTTCTTTATAATTTTTGCAACATTGTTTTTGTTGGTTTGTTTGTTTTCTCTCTTTATTTTTCTTCTTCTTCTTCTTCTTTTTTTTTTTAACGTTGTATTTTTGAAATTCCAAACTCTACTCTAGATTTTTAATTTTTGCTTTTTGGTATTAGTTATCAATTTTGTACCTGTAGTTTCTTTATTACTTTCACGACCTTGTTTGTTTTTCTTTGTTCGTTTTTTCTCTCTTTCTTTTCCTTCTTCTTTTCATTAACATCGCATTTTTGAAATTCCAAACTCTACTCTAGATTTCTAATTTTTGTTTTTATGTATTTGTTACCAATTTTGTACCTTTAAGAACCCAATCTTCAGGACCCATTTTTCACTAGTGTACGAGATTACTGGCTTGACTGCTCTTTCTCCCTTTGGACTCTCCATTTTCTCCACCAGGTCACCTGTATCTCCTCCCTAACCCCTCTCTACTCTACCCAACTCTGTGAATTTCTGTGTGTTCCAGACGGTGGAGAACACTTAAGGAACTGATTACTGGCTGGATCTGTCTCCCTCCTTTTCATTTCCCCCTTTTATCCTTCTGGCCACCTCTGTCTCCTGCCTCCTTCTTCTCTTCCCTGTATAACTCCGTGAACATCTCTGAGTGGTCCAGTTGTGGAGTGCACATAAGGAAGTGACTACTGGCTAGCCCACTCTCTCCACTATTGATTCCACCTCATCTCATTTGGGTCACCTCTAACTCCCTCCTCCCTCTTCTCTTCTCCATGTAACGCTGTGAACCTCTCTGAGTGACCCTCACAGTAGAGAAACTTTTCATCTTTAATGTAGATGTTTTATCAGTGGTGCTGTACAGAAGGAGAAGTTTTGAAACTACTGTAAAATTAAGACCGATAACTGGAAGTAGGAGGCTTAAGTCCAAACCCTGACTCCAGAGAACTCCTGACTCCAAGGAACATTAATTGACAGGAGCTCATCAAATGCCTCCATACCGACACTGAAACCAAGCACCACTCAAGGGCCAACAAGTTCCAGGGAAAGACATAACAAGCAAATTCTCCAGCAACAAAGGAACACAGCCCTGAGCTTCAAGATACAGGCTGCCCAAAGTCACCCCAAAACCATAGACATCTCATAACTCATTACTGGACATTTAATTACACTCCAGAGAGAAGAAATACAGCTCCATCCACCAGAACATCGACACAAGCTTCCCTAACCAGGAAACCTTGACAAGCCACCTGTACAAACCCACACACAGCGAGGAAACGCCACAATAAAGAGAACTCCACAAACTGCCAGAATACAGAAAGGACACCCCAAACTCAGCAATTTAAACAAGATGAAGAGACAGAGGAATAGCCAGCAGATAAAGGAACAGGATAAATGCCCACCAAACCAAACCAAAGAGGAAGAGATAGGGAATCTACCTGATAAAGAATTCCGAATAATGTTAGTGAAATTGATCCAAAATCTTGAAATTAAAATGGAATCACAGATAAATAGCCTGGAGGCAAGGATTGAGAAGATGCAAGAAAGGTTTAACAAGGACTTAGAAGAAATAAAAAAGAGTCAATATATAATGAATAATGCAATAAGTGAAATTAAAAACACTCTGGAGGCAACAAATAGTAGAATAACAGAGGCAGAAGATAGGATTAGTGAATTAGAAGATAGAATGGTAGAAATAAATGAATCAGAGAGGATAAAAGAAAAACGAATTAAAAGAAATGAGGACAATCTCAGAGACCTCCAGGACAATATTAAACACTACAACGTTCGAATCATAGGGATCCCAGAAGAAGAAGACAAAAAGAAAGACCATGAGAAAATACTTGAGGAGATAATAGTTGAAAACGTCCCTAAAATGGGGAAGGAAATAATCACCCAAGTCCAAGAAACCCAGAGAGTCCCAAACAGGATAAACCCAAGGCGAAACACCCCAAGACACATAGTAATCAAATTAACAAAGATCAAACACAAAGAACAAATATTAAAAGCAGCAAGGGAAAAACAACAAATAACACACAAGGGAATTCCCATAAGGATAACAGCTGATCTTTCAATAGAAACTCTTCAAGCCAGGAGGGAATGGCAAGACATACTTAAAATGATGAAAGAAAATAACCTACAGCCCAGATTATTGTACCCAGCAAGGATCTCATTCAAGTATGAAGGAGAAATC
Source organism: Bubalus kerabau (assembly GCF_029407905.1). NCBI lineage: Eukaryota > Metazoa > Chordata > Mammalia > Artiodactyla > Bovidae > Bubalus > Bubalus kerabau. Next base: position 159,667,137 of record NC_073626.1, read on the forward strand.
AAAAGCTTTTCAGACAAGCAAAAGCTGAGAGAATTCTGCACCACCAAACCAGCTCTCCAACAAATACTAAAGGATATTCTCTACACAGGAAACACAAAAACGGTGTATAAATTCGAACCCAAAACAATAAAGTAAATGGCAACGGGATCATACTTATCAGTAATTACCTTAAACGTAAATGGGTTGAATGCCCCAACCAAAAGACAAAGACTGGCTGAATGCATACAAAAACAAGACCCCTGCATATGTTGTCTACAAGAGACCCACCTCAAAACAGGGGACACATACAGACTGAAAGTGAAGGGCTGGAAAAAGATTTTCCATGCAAATAGGGACCAAAAGAAAGCAGGAGTAGCAATACTCATATCAGATAAAATAGACTTTAAAACAAAGACTGTGAAAAGAGACAAAGATGGTCACTACATAATGATCAAAGGATCAATCCAAGAAGAAGATATAACAATTATAAATATATATGCACCCAACACGGGAGCACCGCAGTATGTAAGACAAATGCTAACAAGTATGAAAGAAGAAATTAACAATAATACAATAATAGTGGGAGACTTTAATACCCCACTCACACCTATGGATAGATCAACTAAACAGAAAATTAACAAGGAAACACAAACTTTAAACGATACAATAGACCAGTTAGACCTAATTGATATCTATAGGACATTTCATCCCAAAACAATGAATTTCACCTTTTTCTCAAGCGCACATGGAACCTTCTCCAGGATAGATCACATCCTGGGCCATAAAGCTAGCCTTGGTAAATTCAAAAAAATAGAAATCATTCCAAGCATCTTTTCTGACCACAATGCAGTAAGATTAGATCTCAATTACAGGAGAAAAACTATTAAAAAATCCAACATATGGAGGCTGAACAACACACTGCTGAATAACCAACAAATCACAGAAGAAATCAAAAAAGAAATCAAAATTTGCATAGAAACGAATGAAAATGAAAACACAACAACCCAAAACCTGTGGGACACGGTAAAAGCAGTCCTAAGGGGAAAGTTCATAGCAATACAGGCACACCTCAAGAAACAAGAAAAAAGTCAAATAAATAACCTAACTCTACACCTAAAGCAACTAGAAAAGGAAGAAATGAAGAACCCCAGGGTTAGTAGAAGGAAAGAAATCTTAAAAATTAGAGCAGAAATAAATGCAAAAGAAACAAAAGAGACCATAGCAAAAATCAACAAAACCAAAAGCTGGTTCTTTGAAAGGATAAATAAAATTGACAAACCATTAGCCAGACTCATCAAGAAACAAAGGGAGAAAAATCAAATCAATAAAATTAGAAATGAAAATGGAGAGATCACAACAGACAACACAGAAATACAAAGGATCATAAGAGACTACTATCAACAATTATATGCCAATAAAATGGACAACGAGGAAGAAATGGACAAATTCTTAGAAAAGTACAACTTTCCAAAACTCGATCAGGAAGAAATAGAAAATCTTAACAGACCCATCACAAGCACGGAAATTGAAACTGTAATCAAAAATCTTCCAGCAAACAAAAGCCCAGGTCCAGACGGCTTCACAGCTGAATTCTACCAAAAATTTAGAGAAGAGCTAACACCTATCCTGCTCAAACTCTTCCAGAAAATTGCAGAGGATGGTAAACTTCCAAACTCATTCTATGAGGTCACCATCACCCTAATACCAAAACCTGACAAAGATCCCACAAAAAAAGAAAACTACAGGCCAATATCACTGATGAACATAGATGCAAAAATCCTTAACAAAATTCTAGCAATCAGAATCCAACAACACATTAAAAAGATCATACACCATGACCAAGTGGGCTTTATCCCAGGGATGCAAGGATTCTTCAATATCTGCAAATCAATCAACGTAATACACCACATCAACAAATTGAAAAATAAAAACCATATGATTATCTCAATAGATGCAGAGAAAGCCTTTGACAAAATTCAACATCCATTTATGATCAAAACTCTCCAGAAAGCAGGAATAGAAGGAACATATCTCAACATAATCAAAGCTATATATGACAAACCCACAGCAAACATTATCCTCAATGGTGAAAAATTGAAAGCATTTCCTCTAAAGTCAGGAACAAGACAAGGGTGCCCACTTTCACCATTACTATTCAACATAGTTTTGGAAGTTTTGGCCACAGCAATCAGAACAGAAAAAGAAATAAAAGGAATCCAAATTGGAAAAGAAGAAGTAAAGCTCTCACTGTTTGCAGATGACATGATCCTCTACATAGAAAACCCTAAAGACTCCACCAGAAAATTACTAGAACTAATCAATGACTATAGTAAAGTTGCAGGATATAAAATCAACACACAGAAATCTCTTGCATTCCTATACACTAATAATGAGAAAACAGAAAGAGAAATTAAGGAAACAATTCCATTCACCATTGCAATGGAAAGAATAAAATACTTAGGAATATATCTACCTAAAGAATCTAAAGACCTATATATAGAAAACTATAAAACACTGGTGAAAGAAATCAAAGAGGACACTAACAGATGGAGAAATATACCATGTTCATGGATTGGAAGAATCAATGTAGTGAAAATGAGTATACTACCCAAAGCAATCTATAGATTCAATGCAATCCCTATCAAGCTACCAACAGCATTCTTCACAGAGCTAGAACAAATAATTTCACAATTTGTATGGAAAAACAAAAAACCTCGAATAGCCAAAGCGATCTTGAGAAAGAAGAATGGAACTGGAGGAATCAACCTACCTGACTTCAGGCTCTACTACAAAGCCACAGTTATCAAGACAGTATGGTACTGGCACAAAGACAGAAATATAGATCAATGGAACAAAATAGAAAGCCCAGAGATAAATCCACGCACATATGGAGACCTTATCTTCGACAAAGGAGGCAAGAATATACAATGGATTAAAGACAATCTCTTTAACAAGTGGTGCTGGGAACTCTGGTCAACCACTTGTAAAAGAATGAAACTAGAACACTTTCTAACACCATACACAAAAATAAACTCAAAATGGATTAAAGATCTAAATGTAAGACCAGAAACTATAAAACTCCTAGAGGAGAACATAGGCAAAACACTCTCTGACATACATCACAGCAGGATCCTCTATGACCCACCTCCCAGAATATTGGAAATAAGAGCAAAAATAAACAAATGGGACCTAATTAACCTTAAAAGCTTCTGCACATCAAAGGAAACTATAAGCAAGGTGAAAAGACAGCCTTCAGAATGGGAGAAGATAATAGCAAATGAAGCAACTGACAAACAACTAATCTCGAGAATATACAAGCAACTCCTACAGCTCAACTCCAGAAAAATAAATGACCCAATCAAAAAATGGGCCAAAGAACTACATAGACATTTCTCCAAAGAAGACATCCAGATGGCTAACAAACACATGAAAAGATGCTCAACATCACTCATTATCAGAGAAATGCAAATCAAAACCACTATGAGGTACCATTTCACACCAGTCAGAATGGCTGCGATCCAAAAGTCTACAAGCAATAAATGCTGGAGAGGGTGTGGAGAAAAGGGAACCCTCTTCCACTGTTGGTGGGAATGCAAACTAGGACAGACACTATGGAGAACAGTGTGGAGATTCCTTAAAAAACTGGAAATAGACATGCCTTATGATCCAGCAATCCCACTGCTGGGCATACACACTGAGAAAACCAGAAGGGAAAGAGACACGAGTACCCCAATGTTCATCGCAGCACTGTTTATAATAGCCAGGACATGGAAGCAACCTAGATGTCCATCAGCAGATGAATGGATAAGAAAGCTGTGGTACATATACACAATGGAGTATTATTCAGCCATTAAAAAGAATACATTTGAATCAGTTCTAATGAGGTGGATGAAACTGGAGCCTATTATACAGAGTGAAGTAAGCCAGAAAGAAAAACACCAATACAGTATACTAACGCATATATATGGAATTTAGAAAGATGGTAACAATAACCCTGTGTACGAGACAGCAAAAGAGACACTGATGTATAGAACAGTCTTATGGACTCTGTGGGAGAGGGAGAAGGTGGGAAGATTTGGGAGAATGGCATTGAAACATGTAAAATATCATGTATGAAATGAGTTGCCAGTCCAGGTTCGATGCACGATACTGCATGCTTGGGGCTGGTGCACTGGGACGACCCAGAGGGATGGAATGGGGAGGGAGGAGGGAGGAGGGTTCAGGATGGGGAACACATGTATACCTGTGGCGGATTCATTTTGATATTTGGCAAATCTAATACAGTTATGTAAAGTTTAAAAATAAAATAAAATTAAAAAAAAAAGAGGCTTGGTAAATTTACCTATATTAAAATTAATATAAAACATATATTTTAAATACACTAAAAGGTGAAAGAGTAGCAATAGACTGGAAGAAAATGTTTGCAAACATATAACTAACAAAATATTAACATCCACATCATATAAAAAACTCCATAAATCAATAGGCAAAAGAAAAACAACCATCAAAAGGTCTAAAATCCATGCTATTAGACTCTCTAAAGGAAAGGAGATAGCGATCAGGGCAAAAGAAATATTTGAAGAAATAATGGCCAAAATATTCCCAAACTTGGTGAAAGAAAAAGAAACCAGCTCAGCAAACACCAATCATAAATTTGGCAAATTCAAATAAAGTTCTACCTACACACATTGTAATCAAACTGCTGAAAACTATGAATAAAGAACAAATCTTGAAAGTAGTTAGAGATAAATGACACATCACATCCAGGAGAATAATGATTCAAATGACAAGGGATTTCTTATAAAGAACCATGGATGTGAGAACACAGTACAATAACATCCTTTAAAGTGCTGAAAGGGGTTTAAAAAAAAAAAGCTACCAATCCAGAATTTTATATACAACCGAATATTCTTTAGAAGTGAAGGTAAAATAAATACATTTCCAAGTAAAGAAAATCTAAAAGAATCACTGCTAACAGTCCTGCACAACAAAAAATACTGAAGGAAGTTCCTCAGGCTGCAAGAACATGGTACTAGAGTAAAACTGCATCTTCAGGAAAGGACAGAGCATCACAAATGGTAAACGTAACTATCTGGTGTATAATTCATGGTTCAACCTGAAAAGTTTATAGACAGAGAGATAGGGATGGACATGGACATGGAGATAGAGATAGACAAGGAGAGAAAGAGAGAGAGGAGGGAGGAAAGAGAGAAAGGGTTATTGGAAAGGACTGGTTTATACAATTACAGGATCTGGCAAGGGCAGATGATCAAGAAGGAAAGATAGTGAGTAAGTTAGAACCTCGCAGATTTGGAGTCTCTACATTCAGGGAAAGCCTAAGCCCTGTTTTAAAGGTCTAACCCAGGATAATATTCCTTTTGATTAAAGTCAACTGGTAATAACTGAGGACTTTAGTTACATCTACAAATTTTCTTCATAGCAGTGGCTATATCCATATTTGACTAAATAGCTGGAACTGTAGTTCAGCCTACCCAAGTTGACACACCAAAAAGCCACCACATCTGGATAAATCAGTTCAGTTCAGTCGCTCAGTCATGTCCAACTCTTTGCGACCCCGTGGACTGCAGCACAATGCCAGGCTTCCCTGTGCATCACAAACTCCTGGAGCTTGCTCAAACTCACTGCCATCAAGTCAGTAATGCCATCCAACCATCACATTTTCTGTTATCCCCTTCTCCTCCCACCTTCAATCTTTCCCAGCATCGGGGTCTTTTCCAATTAGTCAGTTCTTCCCATCAGGTGGCCAAAGTATTAGAGTTTCAGCTTCAGAATCAGTCCTTCTAGTGAATATTCAGGACTGATTTCCTTGAGGATTGACTGGTTTGATCTCCTAGATGTCCAAGAGACTCTCAAAGTCTTCTTCAACACCATAGTTCAAAAGCATCGATTCTTCAGCTCTCAGCTTTCTTCACAGTCCAACTCTCACATCCATATATGACCACTGGAAAAACCATAGCTTTGACTAGACGGACCATTGTCAGCAAACTAATGTCTCTGCTTTTTAATATGCTGCCTAGGTTGGTCATAGCTTTTCTTCCAAGGAGCAAGTGTCTTTTAATTTCATGGCTGCAGTCACCATCTGCAGTGATTTTGGAGCCCCGCAAAATAAAGTCTCTCACTCTTTCCATTGTTTCCCCATCTATTTGCCATGAAGTGATGGAACCAGATGCCATTATCTGAATGGTGAGTTTTAAGCCAACTTTTTCACTCTCCTCCTTCACTTTCATCAAGAGGCTCTTTAGTTCTTCTTTGCTTTCTGCCGTAAGGGTGGTGTCATCTGTGTATCTGAGGTGAGCCACCAATATGTACTCTGTATCTTCAAGAATAAAGAATAAATAAAATTAATTTCTTTTCTCTTAAGCTCTTTAAAATATATATAATTGCTTAAACTACAAATTTTTATATTTGTGGAATTTTCAGTGTTTGTAAACATGTAACAACTGTATCACAAAGCATAGAGGGCATGCAATAAAGGGAACCATAAGATTGTTCCTTTATCCTTACAGACACAGAGTACATATTGGTGGCTACCAAACATAGAGGATGGTGTGGGAAAAATGAGTAAAGGAAATAAAAAAGTACAAATTTTCAGTTATAAAATAAATAAGTTATGGATACATACATAAAGGAAAAACAAAGCAGGAAAGGATAACAGAACAGCAAAAAACAAACAGCAGTATAATGAAATAGTAGACCTAAATTCAACTGTATCACTAATTACATTGTGTGAACGGTCTAAGCATTAAAAGGGGGAGTGCCAGAATAGATTTTTAAAAAGATTCACATGTGCTGCCCCCAAGAGATGCACCTTAAATATAATGATATGTGTAGTCTGAAAGTAAATGGATGGAAAAGCTATAACCTGCAGAGTAAGCATAAGAAGATGGGAGTGACTATATTAGACTCAATTTAAAAAGTAGAGCTCAGGACAGAGTATGCTGCTGCTGCTGCTGCTGCTAAGTGGCTTCAGTCGTGTCCAACTCTGTGCAACCCCATAGACGACAGCCCATCAGGCTCCCCAATCCCTGGGATTCTCCAGGCAAGAACACTGGAGTGGGTTGCCATTTCCTTCTCCAATGCATGAAAGTGAAAAGTGAAAGTGAAGTCACTCAGTCGTGTCCGACTCTTTGCGACCCCATGGACTGTAGCCCACCAGGCTCCTCCGTCCATGGGATTTTCCAGGCAAGAGTACTGGAGTCAGGTGCCATTGCCTTCTCTGGACAAAGAGTATAGACAGGGGTAATTTTTAGAAGGCACAATTCACCAGGAGGACAATAATTACAAATGTGTTTGCACCTAATAAGAGAAGCACATAAATCAATACTTGACAGAAATAAAGAGGAGAAAAAAGGACAATTTCACAATCAGAGTAGGTTTTAACACCTTTCTGTCATCCATGAAAGAACAGCCAGAATATCTAAACATTACTACTAACCTTCCTGATTTAATAGATATTTTCTGAATTCTATCCACATACACATTCTTTTTAAGCACACATAGAACATTCACCAGGACAGACTACATCCTGTGCTATAAAACAAATGTCAATAAGTTCAGAGAACTGAAATCACATAGAGTGTGACCTATGATCACAGGAGAATTCATATAATGTCTGTAGAAAAATCCAATTATTCAGAAATTAAATGACATACTCTAAATAATTTATGGGTCAAAGACAAAAATCATAAAGGAAATTAGAAAATATTTTGAACTAAATGAAAAAGAAAATACAGTATGAAAATTTGTAAGATAGGACTAAAGTGGGGCTTAGAGGGAAACATAGCTTTAAATGCAAAAGAATAAAGGTATAAAAACAATAGCCTAATTTACTTTAATAAGTTCTAAAAAGAAGAGTGAAGTAAGCCCATAGTTAGTAGAAAGAATGAAATAAATATGATAATAGAAATCAGTGAAATTGAAAATAGTTTATAGAGAAATCAACAAAGCTGAAAGCTGGTTCTTTAGGGAAAAAAATTACAAACTCCTAAACTCATCCCAAAAAATGGGAAGGGGAGGGAGTAGGGGAGAGAAGGAGAGAGAAGGAGAACACAATGTCCCCAATGTTGGGAATAAAAAATGATTTATCGCCACAAATCCTACAGACTTTGAAAGGATAAGTGAATTTTGGAACACTTTTGTATCATCATAGTTTACAACTTAGGTGAAATAAATTATTTCTTGAAAAATAGAACATTAAAGTTGGTACAGAAACAGAAATGATGAATTGCCATATTTGAAATAAATTGATGAATTATCAAAAACACTCCAGAAGAAAAGCAATCAAGTGGCAAAACACAGGAACAGACAATTCACAAAAGACAAAAATCTAAACTGTTCCTAATCCTATGAAAAGATGCTTGATCATAGGAAAATGTGAGTTAAAAGCACATGAGGAAACATTCCAAATTTATCAAATAGGCAAAAGTTAAAATCCTAATGACAACAAATACTGGTGAGAATACAAGAAAAACAATAAATTTTGATAAACTTCTGATGGATACGCAAATTGGTACAAACACTTAGAGGCAATTTGACAGCATCTAGTAAAGCTGACAAAGCATATATCCAATAATTTGGCAACTCCACTGGTAGGCATACCTTTAGGGAAATGCATATGTGTTCACAGGAAATGTGTATAAGGATGTTCATGCAAGTTTCATTTGTAACAGAAAACACTGGAAAAGCAAGCCAAATGTCCATCAATAAGAGAATAGATACAAAATACACTTTGATATAGTGATGTATGGAAATCTAAACAGCAGTTAATATGTAAGAACTAGAGATATATGTTTGATGCAAATACGTATCAAAAAGTTATAGAAACCAAGCAGCAGAAGGATACACAAATGAGGCCTTTTATTCAACATGTAATATATGAAAACAATGCTACATAACTTGAAGGATACAAAGTGGATATAAAAAGGCAGAGATGGGAATGATAAAGACCAAAATCTAATTATCATCTCAACTGAGAAAGGAGGACGGGATCAGAGATTCAAGCATATTTGTAACGCTTCCTTTTTAGGCTGATTGGTGCATATAAGGGTATTCACTCTAGTAGGAATTGCACCTTTTTGTATGTCTGAAATATAGGGTAATTTTAAAAATCAGAAAGGAACTGGAGCCCCAAATATGGCTGCTTGGCAAAAGATGGAGGTTTCAGTTGTAATGAGGGAACAGACGCCCTTGCTGAATGCCCTCAACTGTTTTGACTTCTGGAGGGGCGGGTCGTGATTACAGCTGTGATTTGGTGACTCACCATAATTATGTTTTGTTGAAATTGAATTTATTGAAGCATGAATCATTCTGTCCAAGTCCTACCTAATTGCTCCAACACTGTGGATGGGAAGGATGGCGGAGGAGTTTTCCGTGGAGGTCACCCAGACGACTGTGCGCGCCTGTGCGTGTGCATACGGGGGCATGCCTGCACACACGCGTGCCATGCTTGCCCTGCACAGAGCCAGCTGCGTGGCTTCCTTCTCTGTGATGATGGGATGTTGGCAGGGAATGTTTGCAGGTTTAACTGTGGTTTATTCTGCCTTCCACCCCCTACTCAAATTTATGAGCAATTCACTACTTGGCTATTTGGTGCCCTGGGACACAGGGTTCTCTGAGCCTCGGACTGGCTTCCCTCTGGGTATTGTCTGGTTCCTCAAAGCTGCTGAGTGGCAGATTTTATCCATGTTCTCCCAGCTCAGACCCCTCACTGCTCAGTGGTATCTGAGGGACGCCCTGGGAGCTGTGCAATGGCTGCAGAGCTGTAATTTAAATCCACATGAGTGCTCTGAGGGGGTGAACAGCAAGCCCAGAGTGTGACAGAACCCCCAGAGCCTCTCTCTCTGCAGCACACTTACAGGGGACACTGGGGGATGGGGACTACTTGGGCTCTTACACACTGTGAGTCACCCACAGGCTCATGCCAGTGAAGAGCTGAGAGCCTGTCTCCTGACTCCTCCAACTGTGAAGTCGGGAGACCTCAAGTCATCTGGTGGTTGTTCATCTTTGTGTCATGCCCATGGAACAAATGAAATGGGATTTGCCTATAGCAGACTGAGTGTAGGCTAGACATGAGAGAGGACGATCTGATGAGCAGTTTTTCTGATTGCAGAGGCGATTGTGCATAACAAGGACAGTCATGAGAGCAAACACTTGCAGACCACTCAGTAGGAACCAGGCACTGTCCTAACCACATTTTGACTCATTTATTTTTGACAACTCTGTGGCGTGGATGTCTTTACCAGCACCACTTTGCCAAGGAGGAAACTGAGGCATGGGAAAGTAAACTAACCTGCTCACATTCACTTAGTAGTAAATGAAGGAGCCCAGACTAACTTAAACTGTCTAGTCCAAGACTTCCTTCTCGTACCCACTCCTCTGCATGCCTTGAATGTAGTAGGCATTATGCTGGGTGCTTCACAAAGTCACCAGACTTACTCCTCAAAACAATTCCCATTTGACCAGTTTGAGGAAACTAAGGCTGAAAGACACAAATTTGCAAAGATTATACAAATTATAAGTTATATAATTAAGATCTGGAGCTTTTGGTTCCAATGACCTGCCCAGTGCTGAAGCAGAAGAGAAATGCACAAGACAAGATGCTCATGAGCAACAGTTCATGGGCCAGAAAGCTGGATTCTATCCACCTGCCCGTTTGTAGGTGCTGCAGGCATGCTTCTGGGCTCCCTCCTCCTCCTGTGATTCAGTCTTGGATGTGATCATGGAAGTCTCTTTCCAATTACTGCATCTTCTCCTGCAACCATCTCCTCTGTGCCATTATTAAACACAGTAATAAAACTACTAGCATTTTAAAAATCCATTGGCTTATTTTTTTAATCTTTAGCTTCTACTTACTAGAATCACTTATTAAAGAGTAAGCACTCCAGGGAGAAAGTAATGTTTAAAACTCATGTTGACAAACTTTTGAGTGAATTGACTGAGTGGTCACTGGCAATCAGGAACCCTGGATTTAAGCTCACAGTGAGCATTTGGAGACTCAAAGAGGCAGTAATGTTAATTAATAGAGAAATGGAGAAATGTGAATCAAAACTACAATGAGTTCTCACTTTGCACTAGTCAGAATGGCCATCATCAAAAGATCTACAAATAATAAATTCTAGAGAGGGTATGCAGAATACATCATAAGAAACGCTGGGCTGGAAGAAGCACAAGCTGGAATTAAGATTGCCGGGAGAAATATCAATAACCTCAGATATGCAGATGACACCACTCTTATGGCAGAAAGTGAAGAGGAACTACAAAGTCTCTTGATGAGAGTGAAAAGGTTGGCTTAAAGCTCAACATTCAGAAAACGAAGATAATGGAATCTGGTCCCATCACTTCATGGGAAATAGATGGGGAAACAATGGAAACAGTGTCAGACTTTATTTTTCTGGGCTCCAAAATCACTGCAGATGGTGACTGCAGCCATGAAATTAAAAGACGCTTACTCCTTGGAAGGAAAGTTATGACCAACCTAGATAGCATATTGAAAAGCAGAGACATTACTTTGCCAACAAAGGTCCATCTAGTCAAGGCTATGGTTTTTCCAGTGGTCATGTATGGATGTGAGACTTGGACTGTGAAGAAAGCTGAGTGCAGAAGAATTGATGCTTTTGAACTGTGGTGTTGGAGAAGACTCTTGAGAGTCCCTTAGACTGCAAGGAGATCCAACCAGTCCATTCTAAAGGAGATCAGCCCTGGGTGTTCTTTGGAAGGAATGATGCTAAAGCTGAAACTCCAGTACTTTGGCCACCTCATGTGAAGAATTGACTCATTGGAAAAGACTCTGATGCTGGGAGGGATTGGGGGCAGGAGGAGAAGGGGACGACAGAGGATGAGATGGCTGGATGGCATCACCAACTCAATGGACATGCATTTGAGTGAACTCCGGGAGTTGGTGATGGACAGGGAGGCCTGGCATGCTGCGATTCATGGGGTCGCAAAGAGTGGGACATGACTGAGCGACTGAACTGAACTGAACTGAACTGAGAGAGGGTATGGAGAAAAGAGAACCCTCTTATATTGTTGGTAGGAATTTAAATTAGTATTGCTTCTATGGGGAGCAGTATGGAGGTTCCTTAAAAATCTAAAAATAGAGTTAAGATGTGATCCAGAAATCCCTTTCTTCAACATACATCTGGAAAAGATGAAAATTCTATTTGGTAGAAAATAATAGCAAATGAAGCAACTGACAAACAACTAATCTCAAAAATATACAAGCAACTCCTACAGCTCAATTCCAGAAATATAAATGACCCAATCAAAAAATGGGCCAAAGAACTAAATAGACATTTCTCCAAAGAAGACATACAGATGGCTAACAAACACATGAAAAGATGCTCAACATCACTCATTATCAGAGAAATGCAAATCAAAACCACTATGAGGTACCATTTCACACCAGTCAGAATGGCTGCGATCCAAAAGTCTACAAGCAATAAATGCTGGAGAGGGTGTGGAGAAAAAGGAACCCTCTTACACTGTTGGTGGGAATGCAAACTAGTATAGCCACTATGGAGAACAGTGTGAAGATTCCTTAAAAAACTGGAAATAGAACTGCCTTATGACCCAGCAATCCCACTGCTGGGCATACACACTGAGGACACCAGAATAGAAAGAGACACGTGTACCCCAATGTTCATCACAGCACTGTTTATAATAGCCAGGACATGGAAGCAACCTAGATGTCCATCAGCAGATGAATGGATAAGAAAGCTATGGTACATATACACAATGGAGTATTACTCAGCCATTAAAAAGAATACATTTGAATCAGTTCTAACGAGGTGGATGAAACTGGAGCCTATTATACAGAGTGAAGTAAGCCAGAAAGAAAAACACCTATATAGTATACTAACGCATATATATGGAATTTAGAAAGATGGCAACAATAATCCTGTATATAAGACAGCAAAAGAGACACAGATGTATAGAACAGTCTTTTGAATTCTGTGGGAGAGGGAGAGGGTGGGATGATTTGGGAGAATGGCATTGAAACATGTATAATATCATATATGAAACAAGTCGCCAGTCCAAGTTCAATGCACAATACTGGATGCTTGGGGCTGGTGCACTGGGACAACCCAGAAGGATGGTATGGGGAGGGAGGAGGGAGGAGGGTTCAGGATGGGGAACACATGTATACCTGTGGCAGATTCATGTTGATATATGGCAAAACCAATAGAATATTGTAAAGTTAAAAAATAAAATTAAAAAAAACAATAATCTCATAACCAAAAAAAATACATACACCTCAACGTCCATAGCAGCACTATATCCAACAGCCAAAACACGGAAGCAATCTAAATTTCCATTGACAGATGAATGGATTAAGATGTGGTACATGTATACAATGGAATGTTTGGTTCAGTTCAGTTCAGTTCAGTCGCTCAATTGTGTCTGACTCTTTGCAACCCCATGAATCGCAGCACGCCAGGCCTCCCTGTCCATCACCAACTCCCGGAGTTCACTCAAACTCACGTCCATTGAGTCGGTGATGCCATCCAGCCAGCCATAAAAGAAGAATGAATTAATACCATTTGTAGCAATATGGATGGAGATTATCATACTGAGTAAGTCAGAAAGAGACAAATACTATGTGGTATCACTTATATATGGAATCTTAAAAAATGATACAAATTAGCTTATTTACAGAACCAAAATAGACTCACAGATATAGAAAATAAACTTATGGTTACCAAAGGGGAAAAGGAGAAGGAATAAATTAGGAATTTGGGATTAATAGATACATACTACTATATATAAAATAGAGAAACAGCAAGGTTCTACTGTTTAGCATAAGGAACTATAATATATACAACATCTTGTAATAACCTATAATGAAAAAGAATCTGAAAAAGAAAATATTTATGCATATACATTTATATATAATAAAGATATATCTATATATAATCATATATAACCATATAGCCACTGTGGTGTGAGTTCTCCTGGTCTCAAAACTTAAAGAACTGAGTAGTATCTTGAGCCCTGGCCACTGTGACATTCACGTCTGCAAGAACCTTGTGAGTTGGTGCTCATCCACCAGCTTTGAGTCTGAGGCAACAAACGAGAATGGAAAGGACAAGAGCACAGACTTGTTCCCAGGATAACTAGGCAGTGAGTTGGGGAATCCCAACTCTGATCTCACCACCATTCCTTGCTGCCTCTTTGAATTTTTTAAAAAATTTTCTTTTCTTTCTTAAAGATTTTTTCATTTTTAAAAAAGAAGTATAATGGTTTTACAATGTTTCAGGTATACAGCAAAAATGATTTAATTGTGTATATATATATGTATTTATATATATTCTTTTTCAGATTGTTTTTCATTACAGGTTATTATAAGGTGGTTCAGACAGTAAAGAATCTGCCTGTAATGCAGGAGAGCCGAGTTCAGTTCCAGGGTTGGGAAGGTCCCCTGCAGAAGGGAATGGCTACTCACTCCATTATTCTTGCCTGGAGAATTCTGTGGACTGAGGAGCCTGGCTGGCTATAGTCCATGGAGTTACAAAGAGTTAGACATGACTGAGCAACTAACACACACACACTGGACAGTATTAGAACAAGTAATAAAATTCAGAAATAAGGTCCCAAGAGAATCAATAGCCCTAAATAGCTAAGGAAGGGACAGACAACCTCTGACTTCTCTGTCCTTTAAAGGCCCATTCTTCTTCAGTAGCACCAGGGAAATGTCCTTCCCATGAAATAGTGGAAGAGACGTGTGGTAGAGAAACAGTAAATGTGCAGTCATAAACTCTACATTCCAGCTGTGATACTCACAACCTGTTTTACCTTGGACAAGGCACATCTATTCAAACCTCAACTTCCTCAACCGTCAACTGAAAAAAAAAAAAAATCATCAAAACTTTTTCACTGACTTTCAAATGCTACCTTTGAAAGTATGGGGCATAGCCTCTGGTCCTAGCACATGTTCTCCAAGCTTTGCAGCCTCGTGAATGCTTTGTCATTGCACTTGACTGGAGGAGAACTTAGGGTCTGTAAGCAACTTAGTTTGCTTTTCCACCCAATGGATCATCAAGTCCTTGCCTTTTTTCTTAATTCATAACACTTTACAATTGTGTCTCTCTTCCTGTTACCTTTGCTTTTTTCTAACCTCTTAGTTTGGTATCATCCTCAGATGTAACAAATTTATTATCATGTTTACCATCCAGAATGCAGGGATGGTTTAACAATCACTTTCCATTTCTGAGTTTTATGGAAGCTCACTTATCACACCCCAGCTTTGACCTCTCCCAAGTAGACCCCTGTTCGTTGTAAAGCAAGGTATGCAGTCAATTGTGCAGCCATTCATACACCTACCTAAGACCAGAGTTCTCACTTTCTCATACTATTTATTGGTCAAAATGCCTGCTGTCCTGGTGATCACTTTAAAGTTATTTCATTCTAATCTCCTTTATTACTCTTTCCTATTTTTCTTCTCCTTTCTTTGATAGTCTTCAATTTCTCCAGCTTCTCTTCTTAAATTAACTTCACCTATTAAGCACAGCATCACTCAGGTTCAGTACATTTCTATAATCATTTCCATAACCAGAACAGTGGTAACCTCACTCATTTTTCCTTATTTGGAGAGATATATGGAAATAAAGTGCCATCTCATCAAGGAACTCAATCAGGTCTTATTTGAGTCATCATTTTAAAGTGATTACTAAGTCTTAGGCCTGAATATGCATACAGAAGTATCATCACTCTGTATAAGTAGGAGATTTATACCAGATCACCTGACTTGCCTCCTGAGAAATCTGTATGCAGGTCAAGAAGAAACAGTTAGAACTGGACATGGAACAACAGACTGGTTCCAAATCAGGAAAGGAGTACGTCAAGACTGTATATTGTCACCCTGCTTATTTAACTTATATGCAAAGTACATCATGAGAAATGCTGGACTGGATGAAGCACAAGCTGGAATCAAGATTGCCAGGAGAAATAGCAATAACCTCAGATATGCAGATGACATGACACTTATGGCAGAAAGTGAAGAGGAACTAAAAAGCCTCTTGATAAAAGTGAAAGAGGAGGGTGAAAAAGTTGGCTTAAAATTAAACATTCAGAAAACTAAGATCATGGCATCTGATCCCATCACTTCATGGCAAATAAATGGGAAAACAGTGGAAACAGTGACAGACTTATTTTGGGGGGCTCTTAAATCACTGCAGATGGCAACTGCAGCCATGAAATTAAAAGACGCTTGCTCCTTGGAGGAAAAGCTATGACCCAAACAGAGATGTTACCTTGCCAACAAAGGTCTGTCAAAGCTATGGTTTTTCCAGTAGTCATGTATGGATGTGAGAGTTGGACTATAAAGAAAGCTGAGCACCAAAGAATTGATGCTTTTGAACTGTGGTTTTGGAAAAGACTCTTGAGAGTCCCTTGGACAGCAAGGAGATCTAAACAGTCCATCCTATAGGAAATCAGTCCTGAATATTCACTGGAAGGACTGATGCTGAAGCTGAAACTCCAATACTTTGGCACCTTGATGGAAAAAACTGATTCATTGGAAAAGACCCTGATGCTGGGAAAGATTGAAGATGAGAGGAGAAGGAGACGACAGAGGATGAGATGGTTGGATGGCATCACTGACTCAATGGATATGAGTTTGAGTAAACTCCTGGAGTTGGTGGTGGACAGGGAAGCCTGACATGCTGCAGTCCATGGCATCTCAAAGAGTTGGACACGACTGAGCAACTGAACTGAACTGAACTGATGGATTTGGTGCAGGGGAACAGTGAAGGCCTAAAATGAATATTTTATCATTGTTATTAAAATTAAAGAAAAAAGCAAAGTTCCATGTTTTGGCGAATGGACAAAAATATAGGATATCCCAAGGAACAGAGAGGAATAAGAATCCAGGGATGTAAGACGTTAGCAATGAAAGTGACCATAAAATTTTAACTTGCTAGGATTTTCTCTGTACTCTCCTAGCCATAACAAGGAAGTTGCACTTTTATTAGAAAGTAGAATAGGGATTTAGAACCGCATCATCTATTTATATGATTTAAATTCCAACAGTTTTTTAAACTAGCACCAGAGTGCAGACAACTCCAAAATAAATATTCACTGCTGATATTGTCTTCAAGGCACCATTTTTGTCTATCATCACCTCATCTCCTTTCTTCATCTCCAGCAATGACACCTCAATCCACCCAACAGCAGACTTATAACTTGGAAACATCTCTCTCCTTCACCTCCCACCCCATTTGCACTTTATATCTAAACTGTGGCAACACCACAGTGGGTGGCCAGGCATGACCACAGTAGATTCAGATGTGATCATTGTGATGTTGCAATATACCAAGTTTAACCGAGGAAAATCCAATCCACCTGTAAAAAGGAACAATAAATTCCCATCCTTATTTTTCATCATGTAAATTAGCCAAAACAAATTAGATTGGTGGAACCATTTGTTCCAATCTGATTGCCACAGGACATGTAGAGTTCGCATCATCCTCCCATTATCTTCTCTCTTCTCTCCATGTCTTTACCACCAGATGCCTTGATTAGCCTCCAACTTATATCCATGTATCTCCCTCTTGCTCTAACCACTATAATTAAACTGATTTAGATTTAGAGCCAGAGAAATTGAGCCATGTTTTCACCATTTGTTGGTCTTATCAGATCAACAAATAATTTTTAGTATGCTTACCACATGGAAACAGGAGACAAAGGAAGTGGTTTTGATCTAAATATTTGAGACATGATTTTTGGTAAATATGAACTCTCTTCACCTTATGACAGCATCCATTTGAAGAGACATTGAAATGCGGGAGATGGATTGGGGAAGTTTTGTATCATATTTTGGGGAAAGAGTGTCAAAACTCTACCAACTAGGCCATTTGGAAATTTAGAGTTATCTGTACCAGAGACTAGAAGACCTATTAATAAAATTTGCATTCCAGAAGATGGGCAGTGCTTTCTGTGTACCTATCAGCATGTGTCTATATAGAGAATCACTGAGATAGAGGGGGGTTGGGCAGCTGGCTGGATTTACTGAGACATCTTGAACTATTTTTTGAATGTTTGGGGCTGGACAAATAAATGCATCACGCCCTCAAGCACCTTTTCCCTTCATTTAAAACCCATGTGTATTGAAGAGGAAATTTAATCCTTATGCTCCTGATTCACTTACACTTAACCCATTAAAATCCAGCTTGATGGGAACCATTGGATGCCTTCTGAAACTTGTGCAGTAAACTGCTTGGAGTTGCCTTTTTTTTGAATCTCAGAAACCACAATGAGGAACTGTTTTTGGTGGCTTTAGTTGCAGGAGCAATATAGGATTTTGATTTTGCCCTCAGATTTCACTGCAGCCAACAAATTCTAACTTTGGTCAGACACGTTGCCATGGCTTGCATTTATTTAATTTTTGCCAATAATCTGAGATCCAAGGACCACCATTTTTGAAAAGTCAACTAATATGGACTGAGAACCTATTCCAACTGTGTGCTGAGCACTGTGTGGGTCTCTGGGACTGGGTCCCAATGGTCTCCCCAGTGGCTACCCTCTCCCTACTCTGGGTCTGAGTGGCTCTCTTTCCCTCTGCTATAGTCCAAATGTACAGAATACACTGTTAATTTGTAAAGAGTAGTGGATAATGATGAAAAAGAGAATAATATCAGGAAATATAATTCTATAGAGGTAAACAGAACATAATAACCTATACACTAATGACAAAAATTATGGAGACATTTGCAAATATGACCAAATTTCATATAATCCATATGCTCACCCAGAGTTTTATCTTTAGACTACTTTAAGCTGAATGTGATCACTTTCAACCAGCTCAATTATCTACATCAGCCAGTAGTAGATGAAAGAAGGATCATAACTAGTATGCAAGCAGTTATCGAACTTTGGCTTTTGATTTCTCTGTAACAAACTCTGGTAAATACAAACACACAGTCCCTTCTTTGCCTGGGCCTGAATCTCACCAACATGTGAGACACAGAGAACCATTTATTTCTAGCCCACCTGCCCCTGTTTTCTTGCCAACTGGGTGCATGGTAGGAGAAGCAGCTAGGTGGTCTTGACCTGTTCATGGATACCCTGTTCACAAGTAGTCAGCAGTTAGCTGTCCTCACTGTACCACAAGCCAGGCATTAGTATTTCCTTCCTCATGCCTACCACATTCCCAACCTGGTGTTTCATTAAGATCAGAGCACTCGTAAACATCATTCCTGGAGCTCACGTTTCCCCCACATCCCTCAAGGCACACCGTATCTTTCCCTTGAGTCCCACAACTCACAACATATGGAGGAGAAAAGATGGGCAGGACGGTGTTTTTTCACCTTTCCACTGAGACCACTTTATTATTTATGTCCCTTCATTTCATCCAGAACCCTATTCTGGGCTACCTAGCTATTAAACCTCACTAATTTCAAGACTCATGAGAGTACAATTTCCAGTGGAACAGCACTTTTTATTGTTTCTCCTTGGTCTTCGAGTAACTTACACCATCAAAAGAGAATGGGCTGAGGTTTCTCTTGTTAATTCAGTCCCAAAATGGAAAAAATAATAATAATTTGAAATCTGGAAAGATAAATAAAAATTAAAGAAAGAAGTTCCTGAGTTGGAAGAGGCTACGCATTTGACTAGAATGAAAATGAGATGCAATGACTCTAGTACATGGATTCCCACCACATTGACACCACATGAGTTGTTCAATCTGAATTCATCCAGAGGAGCCATCATAGGAGGGGCAGTAAAGGGTTTGAAATCAGATTGATATGGGTCCAAATCACACCTCTGCCTTGTACTAACCATGTCATTCATCTTTATGAGCAACAATGTTTATCACCTACAAACTAGGGTTAATAATAACTTTCTCAGGATTATTGTGAAGATTGAATGTTCCATGTATTTAAAATGTCTAGTGTAGAGCTGGCACAGAGTGAAAGGTAGTAGAATGGTAGCTATAAAATGTATACCTCACACACCTTGCTGGTTTTCTGGGAATCTTTATTATTTGCTCTTTCAAGTTAAAAATTGAAAGTTATTGTTAAAAATCAAATAGGTTACCTAGAAGAAATAATGACAATTTCTTTTAGTGACCACCACCTTAACATATGTTAGTATGTCACCCAAGCTTTCGGATGCTATAGGGACATGAGATTGGTAGATTTTAATGCCTAGAAGAAAAGGGAAATTTTTCAGAACATGGTTATGCTAGTGGTAAAAGATAAACTGAAGTATGTTAGATTTTTAAGAGTTTATTTGAGCAAAAACTGATTTGATTTGGGCAACCAAAATTTGATACAAGGTACTGTACTGAAGCCTGATCACTTGTAGGATGGGCTAATTTTTGACCACTTACCCCTGCTCCATTCCATTTTCTGCCATCTATGCCCTGTCCTGCTTTCTGGCCATCTGATCCCCACAGATTACTTTATCTAGACTCCCTTGGCAGCTGACTTCAGATGTTTTGGGTTTGGCCAATGGAAGACACTGATAGATTATTTAAAAGTAGGGGTGAGAGATGATGTCAGCAAAATGGTAGAGTAAGAATTTCCAAAAATTTCCCTCACAAAGAAGCACCTCCCAGGACTGCTGCTGCCAGCGCCCCCATCCCCGCAGTGAACCACTGCGGATCCACGCCTCTGTGAGAGACCCTCCAACACTAGCGACTACTAAGCCTGTGAAGCACAATTAGAGAGTCCGTACACTGCAACGAAACATACTGCATGACAACAAAGATCCTGAATGCCACAACTCAGACCTGAAACAGCCAAATAAATAGACAAATAAACATTATTTTAAAAATTCTTCCTAAAAAAAAATTTCCATTCCATAAAAGCAATCCATAAAAAGTCACCAAACCTGCCAAAATAAATTTTTTCAGAATTCTAGAAATTAATCAAAGACTTGTAGCAATCCAGTAGCTTCCACTCAAGAAAAAATAGCTGAATCTCAGTAAGAGCAGCATCTTTTACCCTGGTTTTATCCTCATTCACCTAGCTTAGAGATAGCCTTGAAAAATAACATCATGTATTCCTGGCATTTCGAGGAGCAAATGAAGCTGGAACACTTTCAAAGATTTATTCCCAAAGAGCAATAATCATATGACCTATCTTATACTTCTCTGGTAGAACCAGTCAAAAAGCTTCATTTCACTCAAAAGTCTTTATTTTACCTGTCTCAGAATTTGCATAGTACAGCAAGCCCTAGGGGGAAGGGGTGTTTGTTGAAATCTTGTATCTGGTAATATTTTAATATAGATTCTGCCTGAAGCAATGTAGGGAAAACAACAGACAACCAAAAACTTAAAAGCCAAACAATGAGTTGTCTACCAGGGCTTGGAAAGACTTCAGCTTACACCTAAAAATCCATAAAGCCAAGCCTAAGCCCAAGGTTATCTGCATGATCATGAAAGACCTGAGAAGGCCCTGGCTGACCTTGAGGCTCTGTTCTAGCAGGAAATCAGTGAAAATAATCCAAATACCCACCAGCTGATGAATTGATAAACAAATGTGATATATCCATACAATGGAATGTTATTCATTCTTAAAAAGGAATAAAGTAGTGATGAAAGTGAAAGTCTCTCAGTCATATCTGACTCTTTGTGACTCCATGGACTATACAGTCCATGGAATTCTTCAGGCCAGGATACTGGAGTGGGTAACCTTTCCCTTCTCCAGGGGATCTTCCCAATGCAGGGATTGAACCCAGGTCTCCTGGATTCTTTACCAGCTGAACCACCAGGGGAGCCCATCCTGAATGCCACAACTATTAGAGCAGTGATACATACTAGAATATGGATGAACTTAAAAACATTACGCTGAGTGAAAGAAGAAAGACACAAAAGGCCACATACTTCTATTTCTTTGAAGACGTGTCTAGCATAGACAAATCCATACAGACAGAAAATAAATTAGTACCTGCCTAAGTTAGGAGAAAGAAGACATGGGCAGTGACTGCTTATTGATATGGGATTTCTTTGGGGGTGATGGGAATGTTCTGGAATTGGATAATTGTTACATTGCTCAACCTTGTGACTAAACTAAAACCACTGAGTTGTATGCTATTAAACGGTGAGTTTTGTGTTATGTGAAATTTTATGTGAATTATATCACAATTTTTTTTTAGTGTGGAGGTAGGGGAGCTTGAGATATTTCTTCTCCCCTCTCTTGCTTTTCAGTTAGGCCTTTCTGGAAGCAGGCATGTTCTTCTACATTTCCCACTAAGCTGTCCCTTCTTCAGAGCTTCAACCCATACTAGACTCCAGGAACATTTTTTTTTCTTCTCTTTGCCCCTTGTTCTAGAAGTGGTAATGGTGTCCCACTCTTGCTGTTCTCTGGGCCCCTCAACTTCTTTGTTTCCTTAAGCTTTCTGACACCACTGGAAGCAGTCCTTCCATCAAAGGCACAGGCCATCCCACCAGACTTCTGCTTCCTAGTGGGAGCTGACTGATACACAGATGGCCCCAACTTACCATGAAGAAATGTTCTTTGAAGGTCTGATTCCCTGGAATAGGTTCCCATGGAGAATGGATAGGACAATATGATTCTCGAGGAATGCTGATGCTTTCCAGTATCCTGTTTCTCTATTGTTATCCCATTCGCTACTCCCTTAAGAAATTTCATTGCCCACAATGACTCCAGCTATCACCTCTGAACCAATAACTAATCAGTTTGGGATTTCTGTCTCTAACTAGATTCCTGACTTTTAAACAAAACGTTCTAATGGTACGATCAAAGTTTCCCCATGCATGTCTTATAGATATCTCAACTTAGTATGCACACTTGGCAATTTTAGTGAATGGCACCACTATCCATCCACTCACTCAAATTAGAACTTCAACTCTATCTTCAAATCTACTCTTTTTCTCACCGTCAAATTGGATCTCAAATCCCACTTATAGTTTAGAAATATTTCAGAGGAATAGGTCTTCAATTCCCCTGATTTCATCATTTTATGTTCCTACTTCTAAATAGCCTTTCTACTACCAGTTTCCTCTTTGAAACATTTTCCCACATATCTAAAGTACCATGATCAATCTCAAGAAGTTTAACACTGATGCCATATTATCTAAATACATTTAATAGTTTTCCAAATTATTCTAATAATATATTTAATGATTAATTTTTCCAACCATAGGTCATATCTAGAGTTATGGTTTGCAGTTGTTTGCCATGTCCATTTATTCTTCATTAAAAATTCCTTTGCTTTTTTTTTGTTTTTTGCTTTCTTTTTTTTTTTTTTTTTTGGTCTTTCATAACAGTGAGATATTTGCAACACCCTAGCAAGTTCGCCTGTAGCTAGTTCCATAAATATGGGTTTTTCTAATTTTTGACTCATGTTTAAATTCCAATTAGACATATTTGGCAAGAATATAACATAAATGGTTTTGGGTCTTTCTCAGTGCATCACATCAGGAAGCATATAATGTCAGATTATTCCATTATGGGTAATGATGTTCCATTACTGGTTAAGATAATGTCCAACAGATTTTTTCCAAAGTAGAAATAGCTTTTTCTCTTTTGCAATTAGTAAATAACTTGTAAGGCTAAACTTTAAGACTGTACAAATATCTTGTTACTCAAGAGTCTTTACCCAAATTTTTAGTTTCTATTGTTGGTACTTGTTTGAATCAGCCATTACATCAATGGTGACAAAGGGGTTATTTTCTAATTCTATTATTCCTTCTACACTCCACTAGCATTCTGCTATTAAAAAAAGAAGAAGAAGAAGAACTTTTCTTTACCCTTCTACCTCATTTTGCTTTGTTTGCTTGTTTTTGAATATCATTATTTTTAATTCAACTTAACAAAAGATATTATTATCGCTTTTCTTTTAATACTTAATTTTCCTCTAATCTGGCCAGTGGGGACATCTTTAAGCTATCTCTTGTGTTCATTTGATACGTTCCAATTTTCTTGCTTTCTGAGACAATAAAATACTCCAGATTCAATTTGAACTATTCTCTCCTCATACCTCATTGAACAGAACAAATAATTATGTGTTTAAATCATGAGTTCATTCAGGCACCTTCAAATCTAATACAGAGAGCTCACCATTTCATCTCACTCCTTATTTCTAACTCCTTTCTATCATGATCAAAAAAAAAAAAAATCCAATGTTGTCTGGTTTGCTCTGTCATACAATTTGCACAAAGAAGTATGGGAACTGGTACACCAACACCACAACTAACAACAAATACACCAAATAATGTATATATTTCATTGCACTTCTTTTTGCTCTTAGACTACATCTCACTGAACATATGCAATGGAATTCTGCATTCAGTTAGTTGGGTTAATTCTTTCTTTTTGCAGGACTATGTTATCAACTGGTTGTACAATAGGGTTCATTCATTTCTCTTTTTGTTCAAATTAGGAGTGTGCCCTTGCCTGTTTAATTTTATTTTAAAATATACATAACTTTGTAATGATTTAAAAGTCAAAACGATACTAAAAGGTGTCACTGCTTCCTCATCTCCTCCATCCTTTTCTCATTCCTGTCCTGTACCCAGGCAACTGCTGTACTAGCTTCTAGCGTATTCCTCCCAAGTTTCTTTTTGCAACTATAGGTGTGTGGGTGTGTATTCTTCTTTCTGATTTACTCTCCTTTCTTATGTAAAAAATACCCTTCTATTTGTATACTTTTTCACTTTGTATTTTTTATTTGAAACAGATCCTAGAAGTGACCCTGAGTAATTAATAGAGATCTTCTCCATTCTCTTTATAGTTTAATAGTTACTCTGATGTGTGAATATACCATAGGTTATTTAACCAGTATTTTATATGTTGTCTTTAGGTTGTTTCAGTTACTTTACTCCTACAAATCATAGAGTGATGAGTAACCTTGTTCGTATGTTTTTTGTTTGCTTGTTTATTAAGGTTTCAGAGTCCAGTTCTACAGGTCATATTGCTGAGTCAAAGGGTAAATGTTGCACAGATAATTTTTAGGTATTTAGATTTATTTACCTCCTAATAGATTGCTGTTGCTCTTTAGATGCTAAATTGTGTCTGACTCTTTTGTAACCTTGTGGACTGTAGCCCTCCAGGCCCCTCTGTGCATGAGATTTCTCAGGCAAGAATACTTGGATGGGTTGCCATTTCCTTCTCCAAGGGATATTCCCAACCCAGGGATCAAACCTGTGTCTCCTGCATTGCAGGCAGATTCTTTACCACCTGAGCCACAAGAGATTATATCTCCAAATAGATTATATCATTTAAATATCTACTACCAACATATGGGCTTGTGTTATAGGCTGAATTATCTCCCCTCAAATTCTATATGGAACCCCTAACCACCAGTATCTCAGAATGTGATTATATTTGGAGATAGGGCCTTTAAAGAGTTATTAAGTTAAATAAGGTCATTAAGGTAAACCCTAATCCAATCTGACTGCTGTCACAAGAAGAGGAAATTGGACACACAATGAGATACCTTGGAAGTGCCTGTACAGAAGAAAGAGCTTGTGAGTATGCAGTGAGAAGGAAGCCCTCTGCAAGCCAAGGAGAAAGGTCTCAAAAGAAATACAAAGAACCAACAATTTGATCTTGGACTCTGGCCTCCAGAGTGTGAGAAAATAAATTTCTGTTGCGTAGGCCTCTAATCTGTGGAATTTTGTTATGGCAGCCTGAGCAAACTAATACAGCTCATTTTCTCCACAGCTGCACCAACATTTTTGAGCATTTCAATATGTTTAAGGATCATTTCCCTATACTTTTGTGGAGATTGGTGATTCGGGATTTGTTTTCTCAATTTTTAAAAATATTTTATATGTTAAGGAGACAGCCATTATCTCCACCACATCATGTTGCAAATATTTTCCCCTAGTGAGACATTTTTCTTTTGGTTTTGCTTATTTTTTGCCATGGAGTTCTTTCTTAACTTTATGTAGTAGAATTTATCAATCTTTTGCTGCTGTATATGAGTTTTTTTAATTGGAGCATAATTGCTTTACAATGTTGTGTTAGTTTCCACTGAACAACAAAGTGAACCAGCCGTTTCCCCTCCCTCTTGGACCTTCCTCTCAACTGCTTACCATCTCACTTTTCTAGCTTATCACAGAGCACCAAGCTGAGCTCCCTATGCAGTACCACAGGTTCCCACTAACTATTTCATACATGGTATTTATGTCAAAATTACTCTCCCAGTTCATCCCACACTACCCTTCCCGTCCTGTGTTCACACATCCATCCTCTTGTTGTTAAGTCACTCAGTCGTGTCTGACTCGTTGTGACTCCATGGACTGCACACACCAGGCTTCCCTGTCCTTTGCCATCTCTGGAGCTTGCTCAAATTCATGTCCATTGAGTCGATGATGCCATCCAACCATCTCATCCTCTGTCGTCCCCTTCTCCTCCTGCCTTCAATCTTTCCCATCATCAGGGTCTTTTCTAATGAGTCAGCTCTTCGCATCAGGTGGCCAAAGTATTGGAGCTTCAGCTTAGCATCAGCCCTTCCAATGAATATTCAGGACTGATTTCCTTAAGGATGAACTGGTTGGATCTCCTTGCTATCCAAGGGACTCTCAAGAGTCTTCTCCAACACCACAGTTCAAAAGCATCAATTCTTCAGCATTCAGCCTTCTTTATAGTCCAACTCTCACATTCATACATAACTACTGGAAAAATCATAGCTTTGACTGTACAGACCTTTGTCGGCAAAGTAATGTCTCTGTTTTTTAATATGCTGTCTAGGTTTGTCATAGCTTTTCTTCTGAGGAGCAAGCATCTTTTAATTTCATGGCTGCAGTCACTCTCTGCAGTGATTTTGGAGCCCAAGAAAATAAAGTCTGTCACTCTTTCCATTGTTTCCATCCTCCATGCCTCTATTACTGCCCTGCAACTAGGCTCATTTGTACCCTTTCTCTCAATTCCGCATACATATACTATGGGGGAATGCATATGGATTTTTGAATTACATTGAGTAAACATCTTCCCACACTCAAGTTACAAAAACAGTCATCCATGTTTTCTTTAGTACTTCTATGGTTTGTTTAGTTTGTATTTTCACTTTTAAGTCTCTCATCCTTTTATAGTTTACGGTATATGGTATAAGGTAGGAATTAGTTTTATCTTTTTCCAAATGGCTATTCAGCTGTCCCAACTCCATTTATTTAAAAAGCCCACCTTTTCTTCAGTGATTTGAAATGCCAGTTTTATCTAATGATACATTTTTGTACATACTTGAACCCATTTCTGCCTTTATTTGGTTTCTCCAGTCTCTGCATCCACGTGCCAGTACCACACCGTATTTATCACTCAGCAGTTAGACTGTGTTCATGTCAGGTAATATCATTCTCTCTCTTTGCTTCCCCCTCCCTCTGCCCAAGTTTTCCTAGCTTTTTGACATGTTTACTTTTTGACATGACTTTAGAATCAACTTATTTATCTTATGGAGAGGTGAGAGTGCTTGTTGGCATTTTTCTTACAGTTGGATAAAATTTATACACTAACTTAAGAAGAACTGACATCTGAATGATGTTGAGCAGTTCTCTACACAAACAGATGCCTTTTTACTTTCTCTAACTTGTGCTCAAGTCTCTGGGGAAGATTTCTAAATTTTCCTCATTTAAATTTTGCGTGTTTCTTTTTGGCTTCCCAGGTGGCCACAGCAGTAAAGAATCCGCCTGCCAATGCAGGAAACACAGATCCAATCTCTGGGTGGAGAAGATCCCCCTAGGAGGGAGTGGCAACCCACTCCAGTATTATTTCTTGGAAAACTTCATCGACAGAGGAGCCTGGCAGGCTACAGTCCATGGGGTCGCAAAGAGTCAGGCACTACTGAGCATGTTTCTTTTTAAGTTTTATCTTTTTTGTTACAAGTGCAAATGACTTTTTCCCCTTATGTTATAAATTATAATTGGTTATTTTCTGTATATATGAAGACTATTGATTTTTATGTCAATTTTTTATCCTAATATCTGAGTTCCTTACTAATTTCCACTAGTTTAATCACTAATTATTGGGTTTTCAAGCTTCGTTGTAATTTCATCTTCACAAAGAGGTGGTTTTTCTTCTCCTCAAATGGTATTGATTAACAGCTTCAATACAATGTTACACAGAATGAAGATAAAGGGTATCTTTGCCTTATTTCTAGTCTTGGAAGGAGTGTCTTCCATGCTTCTGAATTAAATAGGACTCAACATTTAGAATATATATACATGCATACATAAATCACAAGTATATATAAGGACATATATGTTAATTGTGTAAAGAAATTATCCATGAATTCTTAGTTATTGAGTGCATTTTTCAGAAATAGGTGTTAAATATTATTAAAGGTCTTCCAGATCCATTTAGATAATCATATGACTTTTCTCCTTAAATTTCACCATAAGGTGAACTATATTAGTGGATTTCTTCATACTGAAACTCCTTGCATTCCTGAAATTTGATCTTGATGTTTTATTTCATTAAGATGGTTTTGGATTCCTTTTGCTCGAGTTTCATTTAGTTTTTGCAACTATAATTATAAAGAAAATTGGTCTGTAAGTGGGCTACAGTTCATGGGGTTACACAGAGTCAGACACAACTGAGTGACTAACATGTTTCCACACTTCTTTTTCACTTCCCTATAAACTATATTGTTGTTATCATTTTTACTAATAATCTTTATTAGATTTAATTATCAACATTGCACTTACTTCTTAAAAAAATTTAGACGTTTTCCTTCATTTTCTACACTCTGAAGCAATTTATGAAGTGTTGTTCTTTAGTCACTAAATCAAGTCCCACTCTCTTGTGACCCCATGAACTGTAGCCTGCCAGGCTCCTCTGTCCATGGGATTTCCCAGGCAAGATTACTGGAGTGGGGTGCCATTTCCTTCTTCAGGGCATCTTCCTGAACCACAGGGACCTAACACAGGTCTCCCGCACTGGCAGGAGGACTCTTTACCAGAGAGTCACCAGGGAAGCCCTTACGAAGCGTTGAGATTATCTAGTCTTTGAAGGTTGATAGTTTTCCCTGGGCAACAATCTGTGTCTGGTGTTTCTACATGGAATAATTTGCTGCTTACTTTCTCTACCTTTTTTCCACCCTGAAGAGTGGTCTGTTTGAGCTTTCTATATAAAATGGGATCTGTTTTCGTAAATTACATTTTCACAGAGAATTGTATAGAGTTTTGCAAAGTAGTCTATTTATGATTGATTTTATCTTTATAATAGTTATTTCCCCCTAGTCTTTCCTTATTTTGTGAGTCTGTGTTTTGTCTCTTTTTTCTTGATTAGGTTAGCTATTGGTGTGTATATTTTAACCGTTTTTTCCCAAAACAACCAGCATTTTGATTCATTTATTAGTTCTACTCTTTTTACTGTTTTCTATCACATTAAATTCTTCTCTTACTTTTATTATTTCCTTCCTTGTGCTTCTTTTCTTTTTGTTATTTTTCTATATTTTTTCACTTAGGAATTAGACTTGTTTAATTCGTTTCATCAGATCATTGCTTTAATTATATCACAAATTCTGATGGACATATTTTTCATTGTAATTATGGTTTTTAAAAATTCTGCAATATCAGTTTACATCTACTTTCACCCAATACTAGTTTAATGGAAAATTGTTGTTGCTGTTTAATTTCCAAATGGAAGGACCTTTTAAATTTTTCTTATTAATTTCTACTTTATGGCACTTACTAGGACTTTCTTTATGACCCAAAATGTGGTCAATTTTTGTGAACGTTCTATTTGTGTTTTAAAAAGGAAGTATATACTCTATCGGAGAAGGCAATGGCACCCCACTCCAGTACTCTTGCTTGGAAAATCCCATGGATGGAGGAGCCTGGTGGGCTGCAGTCCATGGGGTCGCTAAGAGTCGGACATGACTGAGTCACTTCACTTTCATTTTTTCACTTTCATGAGTTGGAGAAGGAAATGGCAACCCACTCCAGTGTTCTTGCCTGGAGAACCCCAGGGATGGGGGAGCCTGGTGGGCTGACATCTATGGGGTCACACAGAGTCGGACACGACTGAAGTGACTTAGCAGCAGCAGCAGCAATATACTCTATATTTGCAAGGTTTGAGATTTGATATAAACCCACCTTATTGATTATGTTGATTTTGCCTTTACACTCTTATTTTATTGTTTTCATTCTTCTGAACTATCTTTGTTAATCTTTTTATTTTTAGCCTTTCTGAACCACTTTGGGATAGGTGGCTTTCGTTGTAGGTATATCTTTCCTTTATTTCATGGGTTTGAGCCTTGCTGTGAGTCAATGTCAACATATTTTTAATGAAGGGGTAAAGAAATAAATATTTAAATTAATTATAACAATATGATAAATATAAGTTATTAATATGACTACTTGGTCTCAACTGATTTATTTTTTGTAAAATTGACTGTGTATATTGTTCTATTCTCTATGTGGTTGGTTTTCTGTGTCCATTTCATATTTCTTTTGGTGTTCAGGAAGTTCAGTGTGTTCATTGTAGTGATTGCCTTTTCACTAATAATAGCCGTCTTAATGCCCTTAGTCCACTTTTCTCTCATTTGCCCTTCTACATTCTGGTCTGTCTGCTTTAAATGATATCCTTCACTCTGCCCTATTTTCTATGCAACAAGCCATTATTTCAGTTTTGTCAGAACACACAGCAGTCACACTGTGCTTCCACTATTGTCCCCGTCCTTGCTATAGGTACAGATGTACACTGAAATATACTTGACCCTCACTCTCAACCCATCTATCTGAGCACCCTAATCCTGGTCCTGTGTTGGCTGAATCATGTTCACCCTCTGGCAGATGACTTACAGAGCAACAGCCAGTGGTCTGAGTTTTTGCTAGGAAAAAACTGCCTCTTACAGTCTTAGCTCTCAGTGATGAGCTCATCTAGAAAGAGAGTATTCCTGTTACACTTCCTTTTGTTACTGGAAGTGAGACTCCATGGTTCTCTTATTTTACATGAAAAGTCTGATGTTTACTTGATTTTCTTTTCTATGTGAGTCATTTGGTCCTTTTGTCTAAAGACCTGGTGAATGTGTTCTTTATCTTTAAAGTGTAATATTTTCTTGGAATAAGTCTTAGACTTCATCATTTCAGGTTTATTTTCCCAGGAACATAATGGGTTCTTTAAAGATGCAGATTCAAGTCTTCTTTTAATTTTAAAAATTTGTCTTAATTTATAGTTTGAAATACTAGTTATTCTGCATTGAAATATTTTCCTTTTTCAGACTCTTCTGAACCTATCTTCTATCAGTTGTTTTTGTTCTGATCTTTTTTCCTTCATTGTTTATTTATTTCATCCTCTTCCTATTATGTTCCCAACATCTCATCAGCTATTGTCCCACGAATACCTTATTCAATTTAGCCTTCTGTTTTTAGATGATCTTGTCTTTTATTTCTATTTCTTTCCTGAGTTTATTCAACTTCTATTTCCATTTTCTTTCTTTTTTTGTCTATTTTTGTTCTAAACTTTAGAACTTCTGACAAGATTTCGGTGTCATATTTTCAAATGCCTGTTTTAGGATATTCAATTGGGGTGTTATGTTAAAGTTTTCTTCTGCTTCATGTTTGATTTAGATAGGAACATTTACATCTGCTTAGATGTTTGGATTCTCATATTTTGTTTCCTTAGTGGCCTTGTACATATGTTGTCTGACATTTTTTGTTTATTTTTAAGTGCTTACATAAACGGTTGTATGTAGGCACAATTATGGCAGTCGGGTGACTGACAGTGTTTCTTAGTTCAAGAGCACCCTCTTCTGTTGGTATAGAAAAGTGTAGTTTTTTCCATTGATGGCACTTTAGGGAGGAGGGATTTGTATCTCTTCTGATTTTTGAGATTCATTTTTGTTTGGCAGAATAACATCACTTCCTTATTTCCTTTCTCTAAAAAGCTTCAAAAAGTACCCCTGCCAAGAGTCCCCTCCCCTTCTACCCACACCACCAGTCCCATGCACAACTGAGCCCTTCCATTCCATTCCCAGGTAACCTGTATTTCAGTGACCTGGTCTCAAAGCTGTGCTCATTATTTTTCACTCAAATGTGAACTCCTCTTTCTGAGGGTTATTTTATCAGTGATCAAGGCCCCCAGACTCATCTTCTCTTTTCCCTGTGTCTTCAACCTGGCTCTTTGTTCCAGCATGATGGAATCTGGAATTTATCTTGTTGAACTTAGAAGCTTACTCTTCTACTGTAGTGTAACATGAAATTTAGAGTATTCTCTCTCTCCCAGTTATGTTATATGTGGTGGCTCAGTAGTAAAGAATCCGCCTGTCAATGCAGGACATGTGAATTCGGTCCCTGGGTCAGGAAGATCCCCTGGAGAAGGAAATGGCAACTCACTCCAGTATTCTTGCCTTGGAAATCCCATGGACAGGGGCGCTTGGCAGGCTTCAGTTCATCAGTGACCAAAAAAAAAAAAAAGTGTGTATATATATATATAATTCATATATAATTAAACATGCATGATTTACATTTACATAAACATATAATTATAAATATATACACGTTAGAGAGACAGACAAAGAGAGAGACTCTGAAAGTCTTTATTGACTCAGGGTATTCTTAAAACTGTTTTGACCATAAGAAATTTAATTTTTAGGATTACTTATGAAGCCTTATTAGAATCAGGTCCCTTGACTTGCAGTCCAGTTTTACCACTAACACCCCATGTGGCCTTGGACAAGTCATTTAACTTTCCTGGATGCAAGTTTTCTCTTAGTGGAAGAATATCTGTAAATGTCATGCCACTGATATTCAATAAGCTTTAGACTCCTCCATCCCTCTTACCATCCTTGGCTCCTTCCCTGTTTGATGCACACACATGGAATTAACTTGCATCACACAACTCGGGTGTCAGCATCACAAAGAAAACTAGTCCCGTGTTAACTGAGTCTTGGCAAAATGTAAATATCAACTTGCTTCCCCTGCTGGTTTAAACAGAATTGAGGTCTCTGCTAATTCAATTTGTAGCCCTCCCAGGGAGGAGAGCTCAGTTAGGAGCTGCCACGTGTCTGTGTTGGGTTTCTTTTACAAGGTCAGGACGTTCCCTTCTCAAACACAAACAGTCCCTAGCAAGTCCAGGCAGAAGTCTCTGCCACACGTGCCTTCCTTCCCCCTTCTCCACACTCCTTTGGGCTCAGGGTCCTGCCCTTTAACCAATTCCTACTCTATGAAATATCTCCATTCCAAGAGGAGACTATAATTTTAAATAAACCAAAATCAAGAAGAACAGGGGAACTGCAAGGGTAAATGTGAAAACCTACAAGGTCACCATAACCACTCTTTCTCAATAATGAGAATTTATGTAGTGTTCTCAGTTTTCATGTGGCTAAAATAATGATACATATTCCCCACTCATAGTGGCTGAAGAGACAATATCACAGATGATTCATCCCAGAAAGGCCCTCCAGAAGTCATCTTGCCAATGCCCTTGCTTCACACTGAAATAGCCCTCACCCGTTATGAACAGATGCAAGCACTGGGCGGATAGAGAGATCCTCCTATTCTTAAAGCTGTCAAGGTCAGGAGCTGAAGCTGCCCCCTCAGTCACCTGCTCATGGGTTCCCACCACTTTGACATTCAGGAAGCCAAGCAGAAATAGACTTCCTTTATCAGCATCTAATACCCAGCCCTATTCATTCCAAAACTATGTCCAACTGTCACTCGTAGGCTTTCTATCTCTTTGCATCTGCATCCGGAACACTGGCTGCAATGGTGACAAAAACAGTGGGTCAGCACCAACACACACAGGTCTTGCCTGATAGCTCAGTTGGTAAAGAATCTGCCTGCAATGCAGAAGACCCCAGTTCGATTCCTGGGTTGGGAAGATCTGCTGGAGAAGGGATAGGCTACCCACTCCAGTAATCTTGGGCTTCCCTTGTGGCTCAGCTGGTGAAGAATCCGCCTGCAATGCGGGAGACCTGGGTTCAATCCTTGGGTTGGGAAGATCCCCTGGATTAGGAAAAGTCTACCCACTCCAGTATTCTGGCCTGGAGAATTCCATGGACTTGTATAGCACATGGGATCACAAAGAGTTGGACACGACTGAGCACTTTCACGTTCACCAACACACATTCACACTTGTGCACACACACATGTGCACACTCACATACACACATGTACCACACACAGTCACAAGTCCACCCTTGTGTGCCCATGTAGTTAGGTTTAATGTCAGAGAAAAGAGGAAAATGTGTCAAAAGGGAACATATCCTTGGAAAAAGGATTAGGAAACCAGAGGGAGAAAGAACAGACTCGCACAGTCCCCTGAGGCCCCAAGTAGCTGATGTACTTTTGTTGTCTCCACCAAACCGGCTTCATTCCAGAGGTCAAGAAGGCTCTTTCCAATCTCACTTTCTGGCCAGCCTCTTTGCAAAGGAAACCAGAACAACATTCAAACATGAATCCTACTTTAATTCTACTGTGTAGAATCCTTCATTGGCAGGAAAACACTTGAGGCTGCATGAGGCTATCAGAATGGCTCTCTGAGGTTAGAGGAGACACATTAACCATACTATTGCCAAAAATGAAATATTTTTTATTTTTATCTTCTTCTAATTCAAAAAAAGCATATTTTATTCTAAAAGCTATGAATCAAACATTAACAGGCTTGTGGTATATGACGACTACCCAGTTACCAAACCTGGACACATCAAGGAAAAATCAAGCCCCCCAAAAGTAGTTCAAGGTCAAAAGAGGTTTGACCTTCCAGACCCTCCCAGACATGGCCCCAGCCCACCTCTCAGACAGCAAATATTTTCTGCTTTCTCCCTATATGCCATTCTGTTACAGACCAATTTAATCACTCACTTTCTCCAGACGTGTCTCTTAGAATATTGTTCCCAAAGGTCTTTATATCTCTGTCTCCTTCAGAGCTTGGTAAAATATCACCTTCTCTGTGAAACTGTCCCTGGATCTCTAGTTGGAAGAAATTTCCCATTTTACTGAGTTCTTTTTCTAACTTCTTATCACACTTGGCACATTTTGCTTGGTAAAGTAGCTATTTACCAACATGTCTTAGCTTCTCTGAGCTTAGAAATGAGAAGCCAATGGAGTGCTCTAAGCAGGAAAATGAGGGTTACATTCATATTTGAATGACTGGCTTAGTTGAAGATGGGCACGCTAATTTTTGTTTGATATTGGAATAGCAGAAAGGTCCCTATGCAGAGGAACAATACAGGCAATGTAAACCACTGTAAGCCAGTCTGCAAATGGCCACCTGGCAGACGCACTTATGTCCATTCTGACCTTAGTGCTATTTTGAACTAGAGCTACAGCTAGTTTGAATAAGTAGGTGATCTAATAACACAGTGGTCAATATCGTCAACTCAAGGCAAAATTGAGACTAAAATTCCAGTCTTGCTGTGCGACCTTGGGCAGTTTGCTGTGCAAACATGTCCAAGTCTCTGTGTCCTTGTCTGTATGTTACTTAGAGGACTAGATACAGTAACATAAACAGAGCTCTTAGCATTATCCCTGGCTTATAAGTATGAACTGATTGTTGTTGAGAAAATAAACTCTTAATAAATGTCAGTAAATAAAAAGTGAAAGTGAAAGTGAAGTCGCTCAGTCATGTCCCACTCTTTGCGACCCCATGGACTGTAGCCCACCACGCTTCTCTGTCCATTGGATTTTCCAGGCAAGAGTACTGGAGTGGGTTGCCATTTCCTTCTCCAGAGGATCTTCCCGACCCAGGGATGAAACCCAGGTCTCCCACATTATAAGCAAGATGCTTTACCATCTGAGCCACCAGGGAAGTAACCTCCTTAAATATTATAGTCAACTGATTTTGACATTGGACCAAAGATAATACAATGGAGCAAAGATATTCTCTTCAACAAATGGTGCTATAACAAATAGACATCTGTGCCCCCCAAATAAATCTCAACACAAATCTTTATACCTTTCACAAAAATTAACTCAAAATGGGTAATAAATCTATATATGAAATACAAAGCCATAAGACTCCTAGAAGATAACATGGGAGAGAACCTAGATGACCTTGGGTTAGTGGTGCTTTTTAAGATACAACACCAAGGACACAATCCATGAAAGAAACAAGTGATAAGCAGCTGCTCCTAAGTCGCTTCAGTCATGTCCGACTCTGTGCGACCCCATAGATGGCAGCCCACCAGGCTCCGCCGTCCCTGGGATTCTCCAGGCAAGAACACTGGAGTGAGTTGCCATTTCCTTCTCCAATGAATGAAAGTGAAAAGTGAAAGTGAAGTCGCTCAGTCATTTCTGACTCTTCGCAACCCCATGGACTGCAGCCCACCAGGCTCCTCCGCCCATGGGATTTTCCAGGCAAGAATACTAGAGTGGGTTGCCATTTCCTTCTCCAAGTGATAAGCTAGACTTCATTAAAATTAAAAACCTC
This sequence comes from Bubalus kerabau, assembly GCF_029407905.1. Lineage (NCBI taxonomy): Eukaryota > Metazoa > Chordata > Mammalia > Artiodactyla > Bovidae > Bubalus > Bubalus kerabau. Next base: position 159,703,415 of record NC_073626.1, read on the forward strand.
TGCTCTGCAAAAGACGATTATCAATAGAATTAGAAGACAAGCCATAGACTTGGAAAAGGCATTTGCAATAAACACATCTACTAAAGGATTATTATCCAAAATATGCAAAGAACTTTTACAACTCAACAATAAGAAAACAACTTGATTTTTTTTAAGTCAGCCAAAGACTTTAACAGACACCCCATCAAAGAAGATATACAGATGATAAATAAGCATATGAAGAGACTCCACATCACATGTCATCAGGGAAATGCAAATTAAAACTACAATGAGATACCACTACACACCTATTAGAATGGACAAAATCCAGAACACCAACAACATCAAATGTGGATCAGGATGTGGGGCAACAGAAACTCTCATGCATTGCTGGGAATGCAAAATGGTACAGCCACTTTGGAAGGCAATTTGGCAATGTCTTACAAAAGTTAACATACTCATCATTTCCAATAATCATACCCCCTTGGTATTTGCCCAAGGAATTAAAATTTTATGTCCACACAAAAATTTGTACCCAGATGTTTTTAACAACTTTATTCATAATTACCAAAACTTGGAAGCAATCAAGATATTCTTTAGTAGGTGAATGATTAAATGAACTATGGTCATCCAGACAATGAAATATTATTCGCACTAAAAAGGAAATGAGCTTCCCTGGTACCTCAGCAGTAAAGAATCTGCCTGCAATGCAAGAGACACAAGAGACGTGGACTCGATCCCTGGGTCAGAACGATCCCCTGGAGCAAAGCATGGCAACCCCCTCCAGTATTCTTGCCTGAACTTTTTCATGGACAGAGAAGCCTGGTGGGTTATAGTCCAGGGGTGACAAAGACTCATTTTCATGACTGAAGCAACTGAGCACAGCAAAGCATCAACTCATGAAAAGATATGATGGAAACTTAAATGCAGATTACTACATGAAAGAAGCCAATTTGAAAAGGCTACATACTGTATGCATGAATGTTCAACATAATTGACATATTTTGAAAACAAAAATGTCAGTGGTTGCCGGGAGTGACAGGGAGAGTAGAATAGGAAATACACAGAGTTTCTAGGACAATGAAAATACTCTGCATAAAATTATAACAACTAATATATGCCATTATGCTTTCATCCAAACCCATACTCCTAAGGTAAACTATGAACTTTGAGTGATTATTATGTATCAATATAGGTTCATCTAGTGTGGAAAAAAACAAATGTACCCTTCTGATGAGTGATGTTGGTGATGGGAGAGGCTACGCTTGCATGGGGGATTTCCCAGGTTACACTAGTTATAAAGAAGCTGCCTGCCAACACTGAAGGCAACAATCCCTGGATCTGGAAAATCCCCTCGAGGAAGGCATGGCAACCTCACTGCAGTATTCATGCCTGGAGAATCCCATGGACAGAAAAGCCTGGCAGGCTACACATCCATAGGTTGGCCAAGAGTTGGACAAAATTGAAGCGACTGTGCACACACGCTAGCACACGCTTGTGCAGTGCTAAGTTTGCGTGGGACAGGAAGCATATGAAAAATCTCTGTATGATCTTGTTGTAAACCTAAAACTGCTCTAGCAAAATTAAGTCTTAGTTAAAAAAATTAAAAAGTAACATACCCACAAAAAAAGAAAAAGAAGAGATCTTAACATATAGATGGTACTATTCTGTGTGGCCCATTCCCATCAAGGCTGAGGACAGCTGTTCAGAAGAGAGAAGAAAAAAAAAAAGTGAAACCCACAGAAACAATCAAACATCCCTCAACAAACACAGATTTGGTGGAACTGGAGAACTTGGTGAGATGCTACTGCAGGGGCTCAGGATGGAGGGGAAAGGCTTCTGTGTCGTAGTCCAGACACTAAGTGATATGCAGATTTAGGCAAATCACATTTGTCCAATCCTCAGATTTTTCTAACATTAGAACTACCGTGTGAAACTGACTAGCCTCCAAATTCCTTTAGCTCTCTGGCTTTCTATGAGGTTATGAGATGAAAGATGATGATATCTAAAGACTCTTGAAACCCACTGGGCATGGCTTTTGAGAAAAAGTTTGAGTACAGTCTTACAGTTGAGGCAGGGGACTGAACTAGAGAATCCAGATGGACAGTTTTTCCAGCCAAAGACAATGCTTCTGGAAGGACTGAGGTCACATTTGTTTCAAGAGGGTTCAGTACCATGAAGGCCTTTAATAGAGAGAAGAGACTACTCCTGAGTATCTCCAACAGGTGTGGCTGTTTCTCACTCTTCCCCGTTCTTCATAGCAACAAAGTCAGATGACAGCAAAGAAGATATCTTAAAAATACTTCTCTCCTCCTCCTTGCAGTTCCGAAGCCTTCCAGAGATACCCAAAAAACAGTTTAATGTATTTTCATGGTCTTAGAAAATGCAGTCCTTCTCTTCTTCCTTGGGACCAGAAAAGCCTCCCATTCAGAGTTCTTATCTTCGAAAATTTCAAGGGATGGGAGCTGGTGATTTGCAATAGTGCTCGATGTGATTTAAACTCATAAATCGAGAGATTGTCTACAAGTAAATTGCACAGAGCCTTAGGCCAGACTCAGCAGCCTGGTGTTTAAACAATCTGGTCTAATCCCCTTGGCTAACAGGCTCTCCTGCTCCAAGGAATGGCAGGCAGGACTGCCTCCTGTGCAAGTCCCAACATTATCCATAATTTCAGTCTATTTCTAGTGGGGCTTTGGGAGACCATCCTCTCAAGCCAGAGTCACTTCAAACTAATTTATCTTCACCCGTCCAAGGAGAAATAAAAGCCAGCACTGGCATTTAAGAAAATGTTCTCAAATATATCAAAATTGACTGAAGCAAACGCCCAAGTCCTCTGCTACCTCCAGGGCCTGCCCATCACTGGCTGGGGGAGATTTCTGGCACCAGCAAGATGGATTCCCCAGTGCTTTGATCCAGAATTTTTCCCCCAACACAAGGGATCAACCTTGGGCCTGTATTTTCCAGGCATAAATTGAAAGAGAAATCGAGCTGTATTAAGTCCAGGTTACATGTGGGAGCTCATGAGTTGAGCCCGATCTGTGGCTTCCCCAAGGACGATGCATTTACAAGTCCCCTAGGAGGGCTATGTGGTTGCTCTCTGACATGAGAGCTCTTTTTAAAACTGCTCAGCAAATGCCAGCTGTTCCAAGGAGTCATGTGACTTCTCAGATCTCCAAGCTGGAGGGTTTGAGTCTTATTGCAAATTTTCTGCAATTTTCAAAAGCTCAGATTGGTAGAGAAAGAGAGATGTCAAGGGCAATGTGACCTTGGTCTCCTAGCCTGGGCCCTCATGGGGTTCCCAGCACTAGGGTGTCATTGCAGAAATGCATGCTTGTGGGATTTGGCTTCTATTCAGGTGGTTCACCTGCCAGCTCTTCCACACACTGGCTGAGGGAGTGTCCAGCCTTTCTGCAGTGACTGTTGCAGCCTGTGGAGGATAAAACTTTCCAGGCAGTCTTTTAAGAGCTCACTCTCTCTATCATGGTGCCAGCCCTAAGTCTCCTTTCTGTCCAGCTTCACACTGACTTAACAATTAACTTCCTCTTGAAATGTGCTGTCATCTCTGAACTGTTTGAGAAGGAACCAAGATTCATGAAGCTTGCTCTGCTAAGAAGGAATAAGCATGGGATGACAGCTATCAATGGCTGGATTCACAAGGTCCAAAGGTCTGAGAGTCTGCATAGCACTGGGGTACCGGAGAATGACCAAGGAGGGTGTCTTAGTCCATCTGGTTACTATAACAAAACATCACAGATGGGATGGCTTATAAGCAACAGCCATTTATTTTTCACAGATATGGAGACTGGAGGCTGAAGATCAGGGTGCCAGCTTGCCCGGTTCTTGTGGAAGTCCTTTATCAGGTTGCAGACTGCCGACTTCTCATTGTGGCCTCAGATGGTAGGAGGAACAAGGGAGTTCTCTCTGGAACCTTTTTATAAAAGCATTAGTCTCATTCATAAGGGCTCTGCCCTCATGATTTAATCACCCAAAGGCCCACCTAATACCATCATGTTGTCATTGTTCAGTTGCTCAGACGTGTCCAACTCTTTGTGACCCCAAGGACTGCAGCATACCGTGCTTCCCTGACCATCACTATCATCTCCTTAGTTTGCTCAAACTCATGTCCATTGAGTTGGTGATGCCATCGAACTATCTCATCCTCTTTCACCCCCTTCTCCTCCTGCCTTCAATCTTTCCCAGCATCAGGGTCTTTTCCAGTGAGTCGGCTCTTCACATCCGGTGGCCAAAGTATTGAAGCTTCAGCTCTAGCATCACTTCTTCCAATGAATATACAGGGTCGATTTCCTTTAGGGTTGACTGGTTTGATCTCCTTGCTATCCAAGGGACTCTCAAGAGTCTTCTGCAACTAGGACTTCAACATATGAATTTTGGGCAGACACAAACATTCACAGTAGCAAGGGAGAAATTAAAGAAGGGGTATTTGGGCCCAGTATGTGGAATATAGTTACCAAGCACACCAAAGGGCCAGACATTTTATATACATAGCTAGTTAGTTCATGCAATAAATCTATGAAGCAGGGATCAGGACACATCAGGAAAGAGGTTGAAATGGGTTAAGAGGATTGCTCAAGGCCATATCTAATGAGTAACAAGACAGAAGTTGACCCCAAGGTAGTGTGTCCAGAGTCCATGATCTCATGAAGCTGTCTCCAAAGAAAACCAGAGTGAAAAGATGAGTTTCCAGGCCCCTACAGCATTCAGTGTGCATATGGCATAAAATATAAAGGGAAGTCCTAGATTAGATGAGTAGATCAAAGATTCTCAGCCAACAATGACTTTATTCAGCCTATGCTCTACCCCAGGACACTTAGCAATGTCTGGAGACATTATGGATTGTCACAACTTAGGGCAAGCTACTTTCTGTAGGTAGAGGCCAGAGGTTCAGCTGATCATCATACAATGCCCAGGAAAGTCCCCAGTAAAGAATCATCTGGCCCAAAATGCCAATAGTGCTGAGGTTAAGAAACTCTGGACTAGATGATCTTGAAGTAATTCCCAACTTCAGAACTACATTAAAGGCCTTAATTTTTCTCTTCAGCTGCTTACTTAGATGAGATTCAGTTCTGTAATCCCATATTTCTCAAGGCAGAGCCAGGGAGGGGATATGAGGATACAATACTCATTTCACTCAGTTAGTCAGTTCAGTCGCTCAGTCGTGTCCAACTCTTTGTGACCCCATGAGTCGCAGCACGCCAGGCCTCCCTGTCCATCACCAACTCCCAGAGTTCACCCAGACTCACGTCCATCGAGTCAGTGATGCCATCCAGCCATCTCATCCTCTGTCGTCCCCTTCTCCTCTTGCCCCCAATCCCTCCCAGCATCAGAGTCTTTTCCAATGAGTCAACTCTTCACATGAGGTGGCCAAAGTACTGGAGTTTCAGCTTTAACATCATTCTTTCCAAAGAAATCCCAGGCCTGATCTCCTTCAGAATGGACTGGTTGGATCTCCTTGCAGTCCGAGGAACTCTCAAGAGTCTTCTCCAACACCACAGTTCAAAAGCATCAATTCTTTGGCACTCAGCCTTCTTCACAGTCCAACTCTCACATCCATACATGACCACAGGTAAAACCATAGCCTTGACTAGATGAACCTTTGTTGGCAAAGTAATGTCTCCGCTTTTGAATATGCTATCTAGGTTGGTCATAACTTTCCTTCCAAGGAGTAAGTGTCTTTTAATTTCATGGCTGCAGTCACCATCTGCAGTGATTTTGGAGCCCAGAAAAATAAAGTCTGACACTGTTTCCACTGTTTCCCCATCTATTTCCCATGAAGTGATGGGACCGGATGCCATGATCTTCGTTTTCTGAATGTTGAGCTTTAAGCCAACTTTTTCACTCTCCGCTTTCACTTTCTGCCATCAGGGTGGTGTCATATGCATATCTTCACTTTCTGCCATAAGGGTGGTGTCATCTGCATATCTGAGGTTATTGATATTTCTCTCAGCAATCTTGATTCCAGCTTGTGCTTCTTCCAGTCCAGCGTTTCTCATGATGTACTCTGCATATAAGTTAAATAAGCAGGGTGACAATATACAGCCTTGACGTACTCCTTTTCCTATTTGGAACCAGTCTGTTGTTCCATGTCCAGTTCTAACTGTTGCTTCCTGACCTGCATACAAATTTCTCAAGAGGCAGATCAGGTTGTCTGGTATTCCCATCTCTTTCAGAATTTTCCAGTTTATTGTGATCCACATACAGTCGAAGTGAGAAATAGATTTAAGGGCCTAGATCTGATAGATACAGTGCCTGATGAACTATGGAATGAGGTCCGTGACATTGTACAGGAGACAGGGATCAAGACCATCCCCATGGAAAAGAAATGCAAAAAAGCAAAATGGCTGTCTGCAGAGGCCTTACAAATAGCCGTGAAAAGAAGAGAAGCGAAAAGCAAAGGAGAAAAGGAAAGATATATGCATCTGAATGCAGAGTTCCAAAGAATAGCAAGAAGAGATAAGAAAGCCTTCTTCAGTGATCAATGCAAAGAAATAGAGGAAAACAACAGAATGGGAAAGACTAGAGATCTCTTCAAGAAAATTAGAGATACCAAGGGAAAATTCATGCAAAGATGGGCTCGATAAAGGACAGAAATGGTACGGACCTAACAGAAGCAGAAGATATTAAGAAGAGGTGGCAAGAATACACAGAAGAACTGCACAAAAAAGATCTTCATGACAGATAATCACGATGGTGTGATCACTGACCTAGAGCCAGACATCCTGGAATGTGAAGTCAAGTGGGCCTTAGAAAGCATCACTACAAACAAAGCTAGTGGAGGTGATGGAATTCCAGTTGAGCTATTTCAAATCCTGAAAGATGATGCTGTGAAAGTGCTGCACTCAATATGCTAGCAAATTTGGAAAACTCAGCAGTGGCCACAGGACTGGAAAAGGTCAGTTTTCATTCCAATCGCAAAGAAAGGCAATGCCAAAGAATGCTCAAACTACCGCATAACTGCACTCATCTCACACGCTAGTAAAGTAATGCTCAAAATTCTCCAAGCCAGGCTTCAGCAATATGTGAACCATGAACTTCCTGATGTTGAAGCTGGTTTTAGAAAAGGCAGAGGAACCAGAGCTCAAATTGCCAACATCTCATGGATCATGGAAAAAGCAAGAGAGTTCCAGAAAAACTCATTTCACTAGACCTTTGTAAAACCCTGATTTTCTGGCATGCCACAGGCCCCAGAGAAATTCCATATAGTACAGGGAGCTCAGCCTGGTGCTCTGTGATGACCTAGATGGGCGGGATGGAGTGGGGGCGGGGGAATGGCGGGAAAGTCAAGAGGGAGGGAATATATGTATACTTAGAGCTGATCCATGTTGTTGTACAGCAGAAACTAATACAACATTGTAAAACAATTATACTCCAGTTAAAAAATAAATAAATAAACCCCTAATTTTCTAGCATGCCACAGGCTCCAAAACACTTACATAAATAGTGTCAATACCTCCTAAAGACATGGTGATGAAGTGTTCTCAGGATGAATCTTGCACCCCTGAGAAACCCAGCTTGTTAAGAGGCACAAAAGCTTGCTAGAGGATAGAGAGTGGATAGGGGATTCTAGAAAACTCAAGATGGGAGGGTGGCAAGTGGAAGATATCACCAGTTCCAAGAAAATCATTCCAATGAATGCCCATGTGGTAAAAGCTAATTCTATGAAAGGCCAATTTGCTGAAAGCTAATTCCCAGGAAGTCAGTTCTTAGGTCAACTTGCCAAATGACCAATTCACCAACTTTACCAAATTCATATGTTGTGATGTTTAACTGAAATATTTATCTACTGAATTTCTGTAAATTATAAGGAAATCTCTTTAGCGTATTATAATTTTAACTGGGAATTTTTTTATTTTCTTGTGATGAAAACTCTTAGGATTTATAACTTTTATATTCACCTACATCAGTGTTCATTATACTTACCATGTTGTATATCACATCCCCAGTACTTCTCTGTCTTATAACTGGAAGTCTGTACTTGTTGTCTGCCTTCATTCAGTTCCCCCTCTCCAACCCCTCACCTCTGCTGCTGCTGCTAAGTCGCTTCAGTCGTGTCCGACTCTGTGCGACCCCACAGACAGCAGCCCACCAGGCTCCCCCATCCCTGGGATTCTCCAGGCAAGAACTCTGGAGTGGGTTGCCATTTCCTTCTCCAATGCATGAAAGTGAAAAGTGAAAGGGAAGTTGCTCAGTTGTGTATGACTCTTAGCGACCCCATGGACTGCAGCCTACCAGGCTCTTCTGTCCATGGGATTTTCCAGGCAAGAGTACTGGAGTGGGGTGCCATTGCCTTCTCTGCCCCTCACCTCTAGTAACCACAAATATGATCACTCTTTCTATGTTTGTGTCTGAAACATAGCTAACACTATGTTAGTTCCTGTTACAAACATGGCTTAATAAGATATTTCTATACATTTCAAAATAAGCACCAGGATAAGTCTAGTTGTGATTTGTCACCATATAAGCATATCACGCAGTTATTGACTATATTTTCCACACAGTACATTTCACACCTTCTGACTCATTTATTTTGCAACTGGAAGGTTGTACCTCTTAATCTCCCTCACTAATTTCCATCCTACTCCCCTCTGGCAAATACCTGTTTATTCTCTGTATCTCTGTATCTGATTCTGCTTCTGTTTTGAAATGTTTGTTCATTTGTTTTGTTTTTTAGACTCCACATATAAATTAAACCATGCAGTATCTGCCTTTATCTGTCTTGACTTATTTCCCTTAACATAATACCCTCCAGAGACAGCCATGTGGTTGCAAATGGGTAATTGCATTATTTTTTACTAATATTTCATTGTATATATTTACACATCATCTTTATCCATTCATCTATTGCTGGATACTTGTAGTGCTTCCATATGTAAATAATACTGAAATGAACATAGGGGCGCATATATTTTTTCTGATTAGTGTTTTCCTTTTCTTCAGATAAATACCCAGGAATGGAATTGCTGTACCATATAAAGCTGTACCAAATTCAGTTCTAAAAGTAGTATTACTTTTATGAGGAGTCTTTATACTGTTTTCCAATTCCCACCAAAAATTCATGAAGCTTCCTCATTCTCCACATCCTTGCCAACACTTATTTGTTGTCTTTTTGATAATAGCCATTCTGACAGGTATGAGGTGATATCTCACTGTGGTTTTGATTTGCATTTCCTGAATGATTAGTGATGCTGAGCATATTTTCATGTGTCTGTTAGCCATCTGTGTGTCTTCTTTGGAAAAATGTCTATTCAGTTCCTCTTTCCATTTTTTAATTATGTTACTTGGTGTCTTGATATTGAGTTGTGAGTTATTTATGTATTTTGGATATTAACCCCTTATCAGATACATTGTTTACAAATATCTTCTCCCACTTGGTAGGCAGCCTTTGGGCTTTTTTTTTTTTTTTTTTTTGATAGCTTCCTTCACCATGCAAAAGCTTTTTTTAGTTTAATATAGTACAATTTGTTTATTTTTGCTTGTTTCCCTTGACTGAAGAGACACATCCAAAAAAAAATATTACTAAGACCAGTATCAAAGAGTATACCATGTTTATTTATAAAAGTTTTATGGTTTCAGGTCTTATTTTTAAGTCTTTATCTGTTTGTAATTTATTTTTCTGCATGGTATGAGAAAGGAGTCCAGTTTGATTCTTTTGCATGTAATTGTCCAGTTTTCCCAACACCATTTGTTGGAAAAACTATCTTTTCACCTTTATGTATTCTTGCCTCCTTTGTCATTGATTAATTGCCCATATAAGTGTGTGTTCATTTCTGGGCTTTCTATTCTGTTCCGTTCATTTATGTGTCTGTTTTTGTGCCAGTTCACCATACTGTTTTGATTATTGTTCATTGGCAATATAGTTTAAAATCAGGATGCATGATACCTCCAGCTTTGTTCTTCTTTCTTAAGATTGTTTTGGCTATTCAGGGTCTTTTGTGTTGCCACACTTTTTAAAATTATTTACTTTAGTTATTTAAAAAGTGCCATTGATATTTTGATAGAAATTGCATTGAATCTGTGGATTGTCTTGGGTAGTATGCTTGTTTTAACAATATGAATTCTTTTCCATGAATGTGGTATATTTTTCCATCTGTTTGTGTCATCTTATATGTCTTTCATCAGTGTCTTATAGTTTTCCAGGTACAGGTCTTTAATCTCCTTGGTTAGATTTATTCCTAGGTATTTTATTCTTTTTGATGTGAATGTAAATGGGATTGTTTCTCTTAATTTCTCTTTTTGGCAATTTATTGTTCAGTTCAGTTCAGTCACTCAGTCGTGTCCGACTCTTTGTGACCCCATGAATTGCAGCACGCCAGTCCTCCCTGTCCATCACCAACTTCCGGAGTTGACCCAGACTCACTTCCATAGAGTCAGTGATGCCATCCAGCCATCTCATCCTCTGTCGTCCCCTTCTCCTCCTGCCCCTAATCCCTCCCAGCATCAGAGTCTTTTCCAATGAGTCAACTTCACATCAGGTGGCCAAAGTACTGGAGTTTCAGCTTTAGCATCATTCCTTCCAAAGAACTCCCAGGGCTGATCTCCTTCAGAATGGACTGGTTGGATCTCCTTGCAGTCTAAGGGACTCTCAAGAGTCTTCTCCAACACCACAGTTCAAAAGCATCAATTCTTTGGCACTCAGCCTTCTTCACAGTCCAACTCTCACATCCATACATGACCACTGGAAAAACCATAGCCTTGACTAGACAGACCTTTGTTGGCAAAGTAATGTCTCTGCTTTTCAATATGCTATCTAGGTTGGGCATAACTTTCCTTCCAAGGAGTAAGTGTCTTTTAATTTCATGGCTGCAGTCACCACCTGCAGTGATTTTGGAGCCCCCAAAAATAAAGTCTGACACTGTTTCCACTGTTTCCCCATCTATTTCCCATGAAGTGATGGGACTGGATGCCATGATCTTCGTTTTCTGAATGTTGAGCTTGAAGCCAACTTTTTCACTCTCCACTTTCACCTTCATCAAGAGGCTTTTTAGTTCCTCTTCACTTTCTGCCATAAGAGTGGTGTCATCTGCATATCTGAGGTTATTGACATTTCTCCCAGCAATCTTTATTCCAGCTTGTGCTTCTTCCAGCCCAGCGTTTCTCATGATGTACTCTGCATAGAAGTTAAATAAGCAGGGTGACAATATACAGCCTTGACGTACTCCTTTTCCTATTTGGAACCAGTCTGTTGTTCTATGTCCAGTTCTAACTGTTGCTTCCTGACCTGCATACAGATTTCTCAAGAGGCAGATCAGGTGGTCTGGTATTCCCAACTCTTTCAGAATTTTCCACAGTTTATTGTGATCCACACAGTCAAAGGCTTTGGCATAGTCAATAAAGCAGAAATAGATGCTTTTCTGGAACTCTCTTGCTTTTTCCATGATCCAGCGAATGTTGGCAATTTGAGCTCTGGTTCCTCTGCCTTTTCTAAAACCAGCTTCAACATCTGGAAGTTCACGGTTCACATATTGCTGAAGCCTGGCTTGGAGAATTTTGAGCATTACTTTACTAGCATGTGAGATGAGTGCAGTTGTGCGGTAGTTTGAGCATTCTTTGGCATTGCCTTTCTTTGGGATTGGAATGAAAACTGACCTTTTCCAGTCCTGTGGCCACTGCTGAGTTTTCCAAAGTGTATAGAAATGCAATAGATTAATTTGCTACCCTGCAACTTTACTGAAATCGCTGATGAGTTCTAGTAGTTCTTTTGGGGGGCTGTCTATACCGGTGGCGGATTCGTTTTGATGTTTGGCAAAACTAATACAGTGTTTGAGGTTTAAAAATAAAATAAAATTTTTAAAAAAAAGGAATTTCTATGTATAGTATTATGTCATCTGAAAGCAATTTTACTTCTTTCCTTCAATTTTGGATTCCTTTCATTTCTTCTTTCTTTTTTTTTTCTGATCACTGTGGCTAAGACTTTCAATATTATGTTGAATAAAAGTGTCAAGAATTGACATCCTTGTCTTGTTCTTGATATTAGAAGAAATGCTTTCAGTTTTTCACCAAGAATTTTCTTCCAACTAATTCTGATTCCTTTAGGATAGTTCTGAATCAGTAATTAAATTTTAAATTACAAATTAACATTATAAAATTGTGCTTTGAGTACTGTTTAAAGTTAACATTCATATATTAATTTAAAATGTACATTCACTTGGCAACAGTTTGCAGAAATACCCAAGGGAAAAGGGTACAACCAAAGCAGTGAAAGGGATTTGAGGATGACCAGAAGAGATTTCCCACACTAGTCATGTTTCAAGTATCAGGCATGTAGTCAAGGAAGAATCAATTTGAAAGCAGCAGGATTAATCATCTTCTATTTTGAAATGTGGCTACTAATAACTGGAAATAATAAACCAAGGTAGGTTAACTACCTAAAAGATGCTAAAAATGAAAGAAGATTGGCAAAAACCAAAATTGACATCTAAAAATATATTTCTAGTTGATTAGCTGGTTTACCAAAAAGGGACAATGTCACTTTTGTCACAAGATATGCATTACTTATCATAAGAGTCACAAGATCAATAGATCTCAGTTTCTCCTTATTGAATGCTACAATTGACACTGTATAGGTAAAAAAGGGATTTTTTTAGACACTTGTGATTTCTATTGTACTATGATGTCATTTTCCATTTTTCTAAATATCAAGCACCTTTCAGTAGCATTCACCAATTCTTCAAACTGCATATCTGACTTAATTTTATATTTCTGGCAATTCAATATTTAATGTTATATTATGTTTGAAAACACTAGAAATATACAAGAATTTTGAATTAAATTTGAATTTAAACTAAATCTTCAATATGGAGTAAATCAAAAGTGTGATTTTAAATTTGAAACATACAAAGTAAATCCATTTAAGATAGATTAAATTAAAATCTTCCAAAGCATACAAAGAAAATCAAAAGTAGCTCTTAGTTTAAAACAGTTCCACATAAATATTAGCATAATTGAAAAATCCCCATGTGAAATTCTGATATAGCATTACTAATGATAAAATATGTTTCTTTATGTAACACCATTAGTAGCAAAAATGAGATATTATAAGTGTAATATATTAAATTCTTGTTAAATTAGCTGAACACTCTAGTCATATATTAAAAAGTATCCAATTTGGTAAATTTGGCACACTAAGCAATAGGTGAATTGATTATTTGGCAAATTTGCTTTCTAGTAATTGCTTTTCGGGAACTGCTCAGTCCCAACAATATTTGAAAGTGGGAAAGGGACTGTCCAGGTTCGACACACGATACTGGATGCTTGGGGCTAGTGCACTGGGACGACCCAGAGGGATGGTATGGGGAGGGAGGAGGGAGGAGGGTTCAGGATGGGGAACACATGTATACCTGTGGCGGATTCATTTTGATATTTGGCAAAAATAATACAATTTTGTAAAGTTTAAAAATAAAATAAAATTTAAAAAAAAAAAAAAACAGCTCCAAACTTCAAAAAAAAAAAAAAAAAAGTGGGAAAGGGAGTAAGTTTCAGTATGAAGGCTTTAGGACAGCTGTACAAGCTGTTGTTTTCTTCTTAGAGGCTGTAATTTGCCCTGGGGCAGGGGTGAGGTTACTGAGTCACCCAGATAGCCAGTACTCCAAGTGGACCACAGTGCTGATGGATATGCAGAGATACAGAGGTTCGAGGCATACTCCCATCTCTCAAGACAAGCCTCTTCCTTTTGAAGGAAACCAGATACTTTAATTCATCAAAATTACTTTCACCAGTGTAAGCTATCCATGGGCTTCCCTGGAAGCTCAGATGGTAATGCAGGAGACCTGGGTTCGATCCCTAGGTTGGGGAAGATCCTCTGAAGAAGGGAATGGCAACCCACTCCAGAATTCTTGCCTGAAGAAATCCTATGGACTGTAGCCTGCCAGGCTCCTGCTACAGTCCATGGCATCACAAAGAGTCAGACACGACTGAGCAATTAAGAACACAAGCTACCATTTCATTTTTATAGACTATAAATTGCAACCAAAGCTCAGAGGGGGTTGCATATAGGGACAGTAACTATATAGTTGGGCCAGGCCATTGGATCTCCTGGGAAAAGAAAACAAAGTGAAAAGTGAAAGTGTTAATTGTTCAGTCATGTCCAATTCTTTGCAATTCCCCAGGCAAAATACAGGAGTGGGTAACCATTCCCTAAAAGGAAAAGAGAATCAATTCAAATCTCATTTGCTATCTAGATTGAATTTAGGGATGTTTGTTCATCTGGGAATTAGTTAAATGTACACCAATTGGTAAATTTATGATGGTAATTTATTTGGTGTATCCTGATTTGTTGATGAATTATTTCAAATAAAGAAGGGAATTGTTCCAGATTCAGGAAGACCTGAGTTGCAACAATGATGGGAGTTTCCAGTACAGAGGCTGGGCTTACCTCAGCTCCACCAGTGTGCGGTGTGCTCCCAAGTTCCACAGAGGGAAGAAGACAGGGGACGGCAACACACTGAGCTACTCAGATGTATATTCTGCTTGAAAAAAGCAAAAGAGAAAATGTTAGTTACTCAGTCATGTCCAACTCTTTGCAACCCTATGGACTGTAGCCCACCAGCTCCTCTGGCCATGAAAGTGTCCAGGCAAGAACACCAGAGTGAGTAGCCATTCCTTTCTCTGGGGGATCTTCTCAACCCAGAGACTGAACCCAGTTTCCTGCACTGCAGGCAAATTCTTTACCAGCTGAGCCACCATACTCTGCTTGACCCTTTACAAATCTTGTCCCCTTTGCTCTCCAATGCTCTGTGAGCAGATAACTAATGAATTCAAATTCCCCGTCCAGCCTCTCCTCCAAACTCCAAACCCATATTGCCCACCTCCAGTTGGCATATGCGTGTTCCAAACTCTTCCCCAGAGTAGATGTTACAGACACCTGCAGCATCAGGTGTTTCTGCTTCACAGGGCTCTATACTTTATGTGATGGTTGATTTAGCTCATAGTACATTGCATGGACAGTTTCTGTTTTCACTTGGCACTATATTTCAAGCACCTGGCACAGAGTCTGATATGTAAAGAGAGGGCTCAATTAATGTTTGTCTACTGCAAAATGAACAAATAATTGAATCTTTTTTGATAAGTATTATGATCTTCACTTGAAAGATGATAAAATGGAAACAGAGAAATCAAATAACTGATCAAATTTGCATACCTAGTGAGTTGATGAGGGCTAAATCCAAGATTTGAACCTAGGTCCACTGACCCAGAGTGGCTCCACTGTGACAGTTTAACATGAACTGAGCCAACTACTGTGTCCAGACATTGTAGCAGACACTTCTTGACTCTTGAGCCATTTAGTTCTCTCAATAGTCCTGTGAAAAAGTTACTATTATTTGCTATTTAGAGATGAGAAAACAGGCTCCTAAGGGCCAAAGATAGAGTTAGAAAGTGTTAGAAATGGAGTTTGAACCCAGGTTGTCTGACCCCAGTGTCCTTTTACTTCCCATCATTCCATTTTAATAATTATAATAATGTCATTACTATATATCCCACACCTATACAGTCTATAATTATTCTATAACTTACCACCACCTCACCAATAGCCCTATTGAGAAGAAAGAGTTATCTTCCCCTTTTCTTTACTAGTGGGGCTTCCCTGGTGGCTCAGATGGTAAAGAATCTACCTGTAATGCAGGAGACCTGAATTTGATCCCTGGGTTGGGAAGATCCCCTAGAAGAGGGTGTGGCAATCCACTCCAGTATTCTTGCCTGGAGAATCCCCATGGACAGAGGAGCCTAGTGGGCTACAGTCCATGGGATCTTTCCTAGTAGGAAAGCTCATGTTCTGAGAGATTAAATGACCTATCCAAATTCACATGGCTGATGAGTGGCAGATCGTGGAGATTATTTATCCATGCTGCCCAAGATAGTAGCCACTTGTCGCACACTTAAGTTTAAATGAATGAAAATTAATAAAAGTAAATAAAATTTGTAAATCACTCGCTTGTGGACTCATTAGTTACATTTCAAGTGCAAACTAGCCATTGTAACTAAAGGCTACCACACTGGAGAGCTCAGATACAGGACTTTTCTACCACTGCAGAAAGCTCACAGAACAATGCTGAATCCTTAACACTGCAGAGCAGCAGTTGAAGCATCACTTGGGAGCTTGTTAGAAATGCAGAATCCTAGGCCCCACCCCAGACCTACAGAATCAGAATCTGCATTTTAACAATATTTCCCAGGAGATCTGTGTTAAGTTTGAAAAGCACTGACCCAAACTATGCCACCTTCATTTTGCTGTTGAGACACTGAAGTCTGTGGAGGTGAACTGACTTCGCCAAGGTCTCATACTGGGTTGGGAGTGGAGCGGAGCCAAGACCCTGCCATGCAACCTTCAAGTGGACACAGGGCCATAGGGGCCTCATTGGTACCTGGCAGTGGAATAGGGGGAGTGCTGACAGCTCTCTCTTTGCTGCAACAGCTGAAAGGGCAGCAGTGTGGGCCTAAAGGGGACAGCAGGGTGCTGGTGTCTTCAGATTTACGAGGCCTATGAAGGGAGGGGATTTGGCTTTGGTACCCTGTACAAGATGGGGGGTGACACCTTAGAGCTACCAGGCTGAAGAGTAGGGGTGAAGGCCTCCTGACAGGCCAAGACTGTAGCCAAAGGAGTGCTGGTTACAATTGTCCCTACTTCAGTGAGCAGGGGGAGGCGGTCTCTCCCCACTCTGAAGCTTGACCCCCACGGTGCTGCTAACTAAGTTTATCTCTTGGTCCTCCCTATCCCCAGCATGTACCCCAGGGCCTGCCATTCCTCCTTCCTTCAACCCAAGCCCTTCACACACCTGGAGGTGTCAGAGAGTCAGGCAGACTAAAACCCACAGGCAAAAGGAAGAGGAAAGCTCTCAGCTTTCAGATGTGCTTCGAGCCTCTGGCGTTAACTAAGGCCTCTCTGCAGAAAATTTCAGGGCCTAATCAAAAGAGGAGGGGGATCCAGACTAGAACTCAGCTCTCAACTAGACTAGACTGGTTGTATGACTCTAACAATACCATTTAAGAGGACTTTCTGCAATGATAGAAACGCTCTGTATCTGCACTGTCCAATACAATAGCCACCAGCTACATGTATTAATAGCTGTAGAGTACCTGAAATATAACCAAAAAAAAATCATATATTAACACATACACATGGAGTCTAGAAAAAATGGTACAGATGAACCTATCTGCAGTACAGGAATAGAGATGCAGACAGAAAGAATATACATGGAGACAGAGGTGGGTAAGGGGAGAGCGGGATGAACTGGGAGAGTAACACTGACATATATACACTATCATGCATAAAATAGATAGCTAATGGGAAGTTGCTATATAATAAAGGGAGCTCAACTTGGTGCTCTGTGATAACCTAGAGGGGTGATGGGGGTTAGGTGTGGGAGGGAGGTTCAAGAGGGGGACATATTTGTAGCTGATTCACTTTGTTGTACAGGAGAAACTAATACAACTTCATAAACCAACTATACCCCAATTAAAAAAAACAAACATTTTAAAGCAAAAAAAAAAAAAGACCATAATACCCAAAGCAATCTACAGATTCAATGCAATCCCTATCAAACTACCAACAGCATTTTTCACAAAACTAGGACAATTTCTCTTTAAAACTTGTATGGAACATAAAAGACCCCAAATAGCCAAAACAATCTTGAGAAAGAAGAATCATGGTCCCTGGCCTCTGACTATACTCCAAAGCAACGGTAATCAAAACAATATGGTACTGGCACAAAAACAGACATATAGATCAATGAAACAGGATACAAAGCCCAGAAATAAACCCACACACTTATGGTCAATTAGTCTACAACAAAAGAGGCAAAAATGTACAATGGAAAAAAGACAGTCTCTTTAATAAGCAGTGTTAGGAAAACAAGACAGCTACGCATAAAAGAATGAAATTATAACAGTCTCTAACACCATATACAAAACTAAACACAAGACGGATTACAGACCTAAATGTAAGACTGGATACTGTAAAACTCCCAAAGGAAAACATAAACAAAACACTCTTTGACATAAATTGCAGAGATGTTATTTTTGGATCTGTCTCCTAGAGCAGTGGAAATAAAAACAAAAATAAACAAATGAGACCTACTTAAACTCAAAAGCTTTTTCACAGCAAAGGAAACCATAGACAGAATGAAAAGACAACCTACAGCCCAGGAGAAAATATTTGCAAATGATGCCACTGACAAGGGATTAATTTCTAAAGTATAAAAACAACTCATACAGTTTAATGTAAAAAAAGATGAACAACTCAACCAAAAAATGGTCAGAAGATTAAATAGACATTTTTCCAAAGAAGATATGCAAATAGCCAACAGGCACATGAAAAGATGCCCCATGTTGCTAATGAGTAGAGAAATGTAAACCAGAACTACAGTGAGGTATCACCTTGCACCAGTCAGAATTGTTGTTCAGTTTCTAAGTCATGTCTGACTCTTTGGGATCCCACGAACTGCAGCATGCCAGGCTTCTCCATCCTTCACTGTCTCCTGGAGTTTGCTCAGACTCATGTCCATTGAGTTGGTGATGTCATCTAACCATCTCATCTTCTGTTACTTCCTTCTACTCCTTCCCTCAATCTTTCCCAACTTCTGGGTCTTTTCCAATAAGTCAGCTCTTTGCATCAGGTGTGCAAAGCATTGGAACTGCAGCTTCAGCATCAGTCCTTCCAGTGAATATTCAGGGTTGATTTCCTTTAGGATTGACTGGTTTGATCTTCTTGCTGTCCAAGGAACTCTCAACAGTCTTCTCCAGCAACACAGTTCAAAAGCATCAGTTATTTGGCACTTAGACTTCTTTATGGTCCAACTCTCACATCCATACATGACCACTGGAAAAAACAGTCAGAATGGCCATCATTAAATAGTCTATAAATAATAAATGCTAGAGAGGATGCAGAGAAAAGGGAACCCTCTAATACTGTTGGTGGGAATGCATAGTGGTGCAGTATGGAGAATAGTATGGAAGTTACTCAAAAAACTAAAAATAGAGTTATCATTTGATCTTGCAACCCCACTCCTGGGCATATATCCAGAGAAAACTGTAATTCAAAAAGGTTCAGTTCAGTTCAGTCTCTTCATCACATCCAACTCTTTGGGACCCCATGGACTGCAGCATGCCAGGCCTCCCTGTCCATCACCAACTCCAGGAGTTTACTCAAACTCACGTCCATTGAGTCAGTGATGCCATTCAACCATCTCATCCTCTGTTGTCCTCTTCTCCTCCCACCTTCAATCTTTCCCAGCATCAGGGTCTTTTCAAATGAGTCAGTTCTTCCCATCAGGTGGCCAAAGTATTGGAATTTCAGCTTCAGCATCAGTCCTTCCAGTGAATATTCAGGACTGATTTCCTTTAGGATGGACTAGTTGGATCTCCTTGCTGTCCAAGGGACTCAAGAGTCTTCTCAAACACCACAGTTCAAAAGCATCAATTCTTCGGTGCTCAGCTTTCTTTATAGTTCAACTCTCACATCCATACATGACTACTGGAGAAACCATAGCTTTGACTAGAAAAACCTTTGTTGGCAAAGTAATGTCTCTGTTTTTTAATATGCAAAAAGGTACATGCACCTCAATGTTCATAGCAGCACTATTCACAATAGCCAAGACATGAAAGCAAACTAAAGGTTCATTGACAGATAAATGGATTGAGAAGCAGGATTCCCTGGTGGCTCAGCTGGTAAGAATCTGCCTGCCTGCAATGTAGGCAGACATGAGTTTGCTGGAAACGTGAGTTTGACCCCTGGTTTGGGAAGATCCTCTGGAGAAGGGAACGGCTACCCACTCCAGTACTCTGGCAGGGAGAATTCCATGGACTTTATAGTCCATAGGATTGCAAAGAGTCAGATACAACTGAGCAACTTTCACTTCACACATATACACATATACACATGAAGGAATATTATTCAGCCATAAAAAGGAGTAAAATAACGCCACTAGCAGCAACATGGCTGGATCTAGAGATTATCATATTGAGTGAAGTAAGTCATACAAAGACAAATATCATATGATATCACTTATATGTAGAATCTAGAAAATGAAGCAAACGAATTTATTTACAAAACAGAAATAGACTGACAGACTTCGAAAACAAATGTATGGTTGCCAAAGGGGATACTGGGATGGGGGAGGGAGTAAATTAGAAGTTTGGAATTAAGATATATATATACTGCTGCTGCTGCTGCTAAATCGCTTCAGTCGTGCCCAACTCTGTGCGACCCCATAGACGGCAACCCAACAGGCTCCCCCGTCCCTGGGATCCTCCAGGCAAGAACACTGGAGTGGGTTGCCATTTCCTTCTCCAACGCATAAAAGTGAAAAGTGAAAGTGACGTTGCTCAGTCGTGTCCGACTCTTAGCAACCCCATGGACTGCTGCCCGCCAGGCTCCTCCATCCATGGGATTCTCCAGGCAAGAGTACTGGAGTGGGGTGCCATTGCCTTCTCCGATATATATACTACTCTATATAAAATAAATAGCACAGGAAACTCTACCCAATATTCTGTAATAACCTATATGTGAAAAGAATCTGAAAAAGAATGCCTACATATGTATATATAACTGTACACTGCTATTCATCTAAAGGTAACACAACATTGTAAATTACCTATACTTTAATTGTTTTAATGGTTAAAAAAAAGAAATGACTTTCTACTTTTCTTCCATCACTGGGGGTAGCAGCTGTCACATCTCTCAAGTTGGAAATTCTCAGTGAACTCTCTCTCTCTGTCTCTTACACACACACACACACTTCCCACATGTCTCATCTCAGTTTAATACTCATAAAAGCTGGAACAAGATCATCAATTTCTTAGAATCAAAACACTTTCTGTTCAGTCCTGGCTCTTTAGCTACTGTTTCTCTTATCAGATTGTAGGTGGGAAAATGGTATGAGTGGCAGAAGCCGAGGGAAGACAGAGTAAGAGGAGTTCCCAGACTGAGCATTGTGAGCGTGGCACCTGGGCTGCTGTGTGGAGAAGGAGCTCATAGTATCCACATCACTGCCCTCCTGAAGATCTCTCGCCACCCTGTTCCAAAGACTAAATAATCAGCAGGGAACAGTCAATGGTTGGGAGAGGGAGGGAACATTATCTCTGGAATTCCATCTTCTCGGTGGTTCAGAAATCTCCGAAAAAGTTCAGGGCATTCCACTTATCTTCCCAGATGAGTCTCGGGTATCTGACACTGCCTGGCAGCCCAAGTTCCTCCTCTGATTTCTCTGTCGCCAGAAGCTTGGCAACTCTGAGAGCCAGGGAGATGCTCTGGGTGGGGCAGCAGCAGAGAGAGGGGAGGCGTGTGCTCTGGCCCTGGAGTAGGAAGGTGAGCAGACATCTCTCCTACAAACAACTGGAGGTACAGAGTGAGGAAACAGGGATGTTGTGATCAGGAATGCAAGATGGGATGAGATAAGGTCAGCCCTACCGTTTTGCCTTTTCTGATTCCTCAGAATGGACATAGTTTAACAGTTAGAATAAAAGAGTGGCGTAAGACAGGAAAGTGCATGAATCATGAGTCTAGCTTCACTATCTTCCTGACTTTGGCATGATTGCCCTTATTTTCCTACCTAAGAGAAGGCCTTGCAGAATGAAAGGAGTCCAGCCTCTGTGCCCCAACGACACCAGGTTTTGGCTCTGTTATCTTGAGCATGTCACTTAACTTCTCTGAACCCCACTTTCTCCATCTGTAAAATGAGTGGTACAAAGAGTTATGGTGAGGACTAAATAAGAAAACACAAATACCTTAGGAAAGTATTTGTCTAGTTCAGATGATGTCTAAATGCTACCTCTTCTCCCCCTTCTTCCTCCTCACCACCCACCTTCACAAGAGAGAACAACCTCTCAGCCAAAAAGTAACCAGAGAGAAAGCCATGGGCAGAGATGCAGGTTGCTGCAACACTGGTTCAAGGCACGTAATCATCGTGAAGTCAACCGTCACAGCTTATATTTATTTTGCACCTGTTCTTGAAGAGCTCCATCCCTTTCAGCTGCCCGATGAGCTCAGTCATCTTCATGAACAGCTGAGTGAGGTCAAGAGGAAAAGCATAGGCCTGGCTCAGGTTGGAGAGCTCACTTAGGAAGTTAAATGATTTGCCCCACACCATTCGGATAGAACAGAGACAGAACTGAGGTTGGCACAAGAGTGACTGTCCAGGGAATTCTCTGGCAGTCCAGTGGTTAGGATTGCACTTTTACTGCCGAGGGCCTGGAGTTCAATCCCTCACTGGGGAACTAAGTTTCTGCAAACTGCATGGGGCGACTAAAAAATAAAATTTTAAAAATAAAAGGGCAATTGTCCAATAATAACCAGAGTTTGCCCACTGTTCTGCTTCCCAAGCAAGAACTGGGTTGTGTCTACTCTTTTTTACCCCCTTAGGTCATCCTTCATGTGTGGATCCAGGATTCTACAGGTCGTGCAGAGAATGTCTAGGTTTCAAAGTTCCATATAGGTGGTGAGTCACAGAGTCATGGGGAGAATGTGCCCCAAGGGAGAAGCTCTCCAGGGATGCAATTTTCATCCACCCAAGAATCACTTCCCTCCAGCCTAGATATTAGACAACGGCATGCATGTGGAATGTGCAAATGCCTGTAAAAAGATTATTACTAAGTAAGAGTGGATGATGATAACTAATTACCCCCCATTAAAGAGTAAGTCCCTAGAGCAAAAGCATCAAAGGCAATATTTTACTGAGTTGGCAGTTTCTTTGGCTCTGGCACAAGATGACTCCTTAGTTTGCATCTTGAGTCTGTTCCTTTCTCTCCTCCTGACTTGAAGAATATGCATTTTGACTTTGGACAGCTTCTTCTAATTCCTGCCTTTCTCCCCACCTTTGATCTAGTAATCATTATTTTTAAAACCTCACACCAGGGCAGTAGATATATTTTACAGTGATCATTTGATGGATTAATTTGTGGTTACTCTCCTTCTGCACTGAAGTCTAAATCAAAGGAAATGAACTTAGAAATGAAAACAAAACCTCCGCACCAGCCCAAAGGAGGAAGACCCTGGAAAATAGACATCCAAAGAGATGTATCTATCTCCTCCTCAACAAATACACTAACAGGGGGAATGTGCAGAGCAAGAAGACGTGGTACAGTCCCAGAAAAAGTTGAGGGTCTGGGCCAGGTTGACTCCTATATCAGAGACTCTACAAGGTGCATATCCATGTCTCTTAGAAATAAGTACACACTTTTAGATTCTCGGAAAACACCTCTTCTCTTGTAGATCTGAATCAACAGACCAGTTACCAGTAGTAAACGTCTCTGCTTACTGAGCAAAGTTGACCATGGAAAGAATATCCTTACATTTTCCTGTGACTAACTGGAAAGATATGGAAATGTCTATGTGTAGTAAAAGGAATACAGAGACTGCAGAATTGGAACTGAGAAGGCTCTATGCTTCCTGGCCTTCTGACCTGGGAGTCAGGCTCCTTTATCTGTAAGAAAAAGCAGAAGAATTTTTACCTAGTGAGGTTCTTGAGAAGTTGGGAGAAGATCATTGCTACGATCAGCTCCTGGGCACTTTCCATCATGTTACATAACCAAGCATCATAGGAGGATGGGGTCAAGGCCACGGAGCAGCCCAAAGTCATTGCATCCCAAATCCCAAAAGACTCTCTGGACCTTTGTAGGAACCCAATAAATATATGGCAAATAAATTAATGCAACCAAATCCATTCATTATGGCTGGTGCAGCTGTTGGTAGACTGGCAGGAGTAAGAGGTCTCTGGACACCCAGGAAATTTTTCCCAATCATCAAGCCCCAGGGATTTCAACAATCCAAAGATGTCCTTTGGGGATTAATACTCAAGGACCCCACAAAAAGAACCTTGCAAAAAATAGTGGACTTTTTGTAGGACTACACAGAAATGAGCCTCCATCAGCCAATTCTGGAGAAGCACTTGCATGCCAGAAGACTTTCCCTGGAAACAACCAGCTCAACACCATCCTATTAGGATAATTATTGTTAGTAATCAGCACAGGCAAACTCTTAACACAGCATCTTTGCACAATAGAAGCGTAATTCTCACTCACTGCAAGTCCGATATGGCTTGGTAGGATTCTTCCTGCAACCAGTGACACGGGGGTCTAAGGGTCTAGTTGGATTTCATCTCTGCAGATTTCTTTCAAGGCTGCCCCATCAGAGGAAGGAGAGATGAGGTGGCACCATGGCTCTTCACTGCATTAGCCCAGACGTGGCATGGATCATTTCTGATCACAGCCACTGGCCAGAACTGCTGACAGGGCTCCAATCCAATTGCAAAGGGAACATGAGCACTGAAGTTCTCCACCACCCCCAGGGACTCAATGATGGGAATTCTGGGGTCTTACCACGCTGACAGCCAGGAAGCTCTGGATCCCCTTTCTCTATATTCTAAGGCTTAACTGGAGGTCCTAAGGGAGGCATTGAGACAAGATACTTAAGCACAGAGGCCCAATAGTGCTGGCCCTGAGAACAATCCTCTCCTTGGCTTACCACCCACCCTTTTCCCTCCCTCTCCAGTGAGTGGTTTTCAGATGGGGTGACTGAGGGCACCATTATTGTGTCTTTGTGGCTGATTCCCTCTCACTAATTCAGTCGAGAGGCAAAAATCACAGAAAATCTGGCAACCCCTCTCATCTCACTATCTCCTGGAGAACGTAGGCCCTCCCTGGCTGGAATGTATGAAGCCCGCCAGTTACAACATGACTTCTGCTGCCAGCTTCAGTGCTGTCTGCCAGGAGTGGGGGATGCTCCCAAGAGGCTGACAGCTTAAGACGCCTCATAGCTGTTGAGAGGGGCCCTAGTCTACAGGTGAAATTTCAGTTCCTCTCACCAGCCTGTGACTTTCTGAACGAGAGATTAAAGCTGCCTGAGGCTTTCAGGGGAAATAAACATAGGCACTTGGAGGCCCTTGGAGCTAACAAGCTAGGCCTATATTTTAAACTATAGCTCACCAACTTTTTTCCCTGAGCTTGAGGCTGCGAAAATTCTGAACTATCCCATCACTGGCTCTGGCCCAAGTCACTTTTCTTTTTACCTTCCAGGTATACACCTATCACCCCAATTCCCTGACTGACTATGGGAATGCCAGCATTTTCCTGCAGCAAACACATTGCGAGTAAAAATTGAATCCAAGAAGAAGAAAAGAAGAGACCAGGCTTGTTAAACTCCCCTCTGCTGGCTGTGAGGATTCTTTCAAGTCCTCTATTGGACTTCTTCGAAGTCTCTGTACATGCGGATGTGCATGGCTGGTCTAGCAGATGGAGACGGGAGGTAAGACAAGCTTTGCACTGGATAAATAAAAACCTCTTTGTTAATTAAGGAGCCACTGACAAAGCCATGGCCTATGTCAGGCCACCGACACAGAAGGTCTGATTCTTCTGGAACTGAAAACAAGGAAATAGAGAAACTCCACCCCACCCCCGGCAACCACCACCACACTGCATAACTTTGTTCAAAGGCTGCTAAATTATTCCCTGCTACTACATCAGCTGTGAGAGTCCCATGAGACAGGCTGTGGTTAAAATAAAACTCAAGCCCCCAAACATTGAAAAAAAAAAAAAGAATGTGTTATCTCAAAGAGTTGATCTCCCATTTTCTCTCTGAAAAAGAATCTAAATCATTAATTTTCAATTCAGCTTTTTTATGCTCTCCTGAGCTGTCCAAGCAGCCTAATCTGAATGCAAGATATGAACACTTTACCTAAGCAGGCTTGAGAATGTTGATTGGAAAAAGTAGTTAGGGGGTTCATCCAAAGCCCTGGTCCCCACCAGACCTTCAAAGTGGCTAGCCTTTTGTAAGGGTGATTTCTAGCCCTGCTTTGCAAAAGATCTTTGCAGGCCAAAGGGTATACCGATGACCTAAGCACCCAGCCACACAGCCTCCCCCTTGCTGTACCATCCTTACCTGGGCTTCTGAATCAGATAGTCTAGAGTCAGATTTCCAAGTCTACTTCCCTCACGGACAGGTCACATCAGTTAGGTCGCTCAGTTGTGTCCGACTCTTTGTGATCCCATGAATCGCAGCACGCCAGGCCTCCCTGTCCATCACCAACTCCCGGAGTTCACTCAAACTCACGTCCATCAAGTCGGTGATGCCATCCAACCATCTCATCCTTTGTTGTCCCCTTCTCCTCCTGCCCCCAATCCCTCCCAGCATCAGTCTTTCCCAGTGAGTCAACTCTTCCCATGAAGTGGCCAAAGTATTGGAGTTTCAGCCTCAGCATCAGTCCTTCCAAAGAACACCCAGGGCTGATCTCCTTTAGAATGGACTGATTGGATCTCCTTGCAGTTCAAGGGACTGTCAAGCGTCTTCTCCAACACCACAGTTCAAAAGCATCAATTCTTCACCGCTCAGCTTTCTTCACAGTCCAACTCTCACATCCATACATGACTACTAGAAAAACCACAGCCTTGACTAGATGGACCTTTGTTGGCAAAGTAATGTCTCTGCTTTTGAATATGCTATCTAGTTTGGTCATAATTTTCCTTCCAAGGAGTAAGGGTCTTTTAATTTCATGGCTGCTGTCACCATCTGCAGTGATTTTGGAGCCCCCAAAAATAAAGTCTGACACTGTTTCCACTGTTTCCCCATCTATTTGCCATGAAGTGATGGGACCACATGCCATGATCTTCGTTTTCTGAATGTTGAGCTTGAAGCCAACTTTTTCACTCTCCTCTTTCACTTTCATCAAGAGGCTTTTTAGTTCCTCTTCACTTTCTGCCATAAGGGTGGTGTCATCTGCATATCTGAGGCTATTGATATTTCTCCCAGAAATCTTGATTCCAGCTTGTGCTTCTTCCAGTCCAGCGTTTCTCATGATGTACTCTGCAGAGAAGTTAAATAAGCAGGGTGACAATATACAGCCTTGACGAACTCCTTTTCCTATTTCAAACCAGTCTGTTGTTCCATGTCCAGTTCCAACTGTTCTTTCCTGACCTACATATAGGTTTCTCAAGAGGTAGGTCATGTGGTCTGGTATTCCCATCTCGTTCAGAATTTTCCACAGTTTATTGTGATCCACACAGTCAAAGGCTTTGGCATAGCCAATAAAGCAGAAATAGATGTTTTTCTGGAACTCTCTTGCTTTTTCCATGATCCAGCGGATGTTGGCAATTTGATCTCTGGTTCCTCTGCCTTTTCTAAAACCAGCTTGAACATCTGGAATTTCATGGTTCATGTATTGCTGAAGCCTGGCTTGGAGAATTTTGAGCATTACTTTACTAGCATGTGAGATGAGGGAAATTGTGCAGTAGTTTGAGCATTCTTTGGCATTGCCTTTCTTTGGGATTGGAATGAAAACTGACCTGTTCCAGTCCTGTGGCCACTGCTGAGTTTTCCAAATTTGCTGGCATATTGAGTGCAGCACTTTCACAGCATCATCTTTCAGGATTTGAAATAGCTCAACTGGAATTCCATCACCTCCACTAGCTTTGTTCATAGTGATGCTTCCTAAGGTCCACTTGACTTCACATTCCAGGATGTCTGGCTCTAGGTCAGTGATCACACCATCGTGATTATCTTGGTCATGAAGATCTTTTTTGTACAGTTCTTCTGTGTATTCTTGCCACCTCTTCTTAATATCTTCTGCTTCTGTTAGGTCCATACCATTTCTGTCCTTTATCGAGCCCATCTTTGCATGAATTTTCCCTTGGTATCTCTAATTTTCTTGAAGAGATCTCTAGTCTTTCCCATTCTGTCGTTTTCCTCTGTTTCTTTGCATTGATCTCCAAGGAAGGCTTTCTTATCTCTCCTTGCTATTCTTTGGAACTTTGAATTCAGATGCTTATATCTTTCCTTTCTCCTTTGCTTTTCACTTCTCTTCTTTTCACAGCTATTTGTAAGGCCTCCCCAGACAGCCATTTTGCTTTTTTGCATTTCTTTTCCATGGGGATGGTCTTGATCCCTGTCTCCTGTACAATGTCACAAACCTCCATCCATAGTTCAACAGGCACTCTATCTATCAGACTAGTCCCTTTAATCTATTTCTCACTTCCACTGTATAATCATAAGGGATTTGATTTAGGTCACACCTGAATGGTCTAGTGGTTTTCCCCACTTTCTTCAATTTAAGTCTGAATTTGGCAATAAGGAGTTCATGATCTGAGCCACAGTCAGCTCCCAGTCTTGTTTTTGCTGACTGTATAGAGCTTCTCAGTGTTTAATGCAAGGGAACTGAGTTAAATGTGATCATACGTAATGTGCCTAATCATATGTAATATGCATCATAAGATTACATAGTTGTTATAATTAATACCTCCTCTCACTCTTTCTTCATTCCTTTGAATAGAGCAAGTCTATCCCAAAAAGACCCTAGACATCTCCAGGAATAAAATAAAGTTTATTCTAAGGAATAAACTGGGCTAATTAAATTTTTTCTGAGATAACAGCCTGAGGTCACTGCAAGGTCAAACTGATGCTCCGACTTTCTACGATTTACTGAGCAGTTATATATGCCCAGCCCTGTGCTAACTCCATTTCCAGGGTCTCATCTGAGCATCCCTGTTTATAGGATTCCCGTCACCCTAGCTGCCACATGGCTTACAGCCTCTTCTCTCAGACTTGGCCACCATCCTGCTGTTAAAAAAACCTCTCCTAGCACCCCCAACACCAAAACAGACCACAGAATCTCAACTTGGGGCAGACTCCATGCTTGCCTTTTTAGAGTATTACAGAAGCTGAGCCCACAGATTTCTGGGAAATAGAGATACCCGTTATGTAATCCTCCTTGAGTCCCCTTCTAGGGGACTCTACTGGACTCAGTCCCACGATTTCTCCCCCGGGGAATCCTAGAGAGAGCCTGGCATAAATGCAAAACTGTTTTCTCAAAAACTATAGATTATTGCTTCCCCTTTCCTCTATCTTGTAACTCACCAGTGGCCCACCTGACGTTAATCTCTCAGTCCTCCACTCACCATATCTCACTGATAGGAGAATGAGAGATAGACATAGACACATAGCAATCAGTTGGCGTTTGGGAGGCTGAGAACAGCCAACTTAAAGTCCCCGGATTCCAATCAAGCCCTTGCCAGGAAAATGGTAGTGCTTATGTCTGCTCTTTCTAGTTCAATAAACCATTCATTTTCCACGAACCACAGAATGGCATGCTGAGAAGCAACATGCATACATACCCAGTCTCCTGCTTTGAGCATGTGAACATTTAAAGCAATCAGAACATATTGTCCTATGTCTTCTCATTGGGTATCCTGCAAGGTGTCTCCTCTCCACCCTGACACTTCCTTCTTACACTGGCCCCGGGGAAGCATGGTCATTGTATAAGCCCAATGCCAGTGAGAGATTCAAGTCTGCAATTTTTGTTTCCATTCTCAGTGGTGCACCTCTACTAAATTGCTTTTAGGGTTGAGATCTACCAGCCCCTGAAAACTTCAGTTAGGATAATGAGAGCAAAAAGGCATGGCTT
Source organism: Bubalus kerabau (assembly GCF_029407905.1). Taxonomy (NCBI): domain Eukaryota; kingdom Metazoa; phylum Chordata; class Mammalia; order Artiodactyla; family Bovidae; genus Bubalus; species Bubalus kerabau. The sequence continues at coordinate 159,732,790 of NC_073626.1, forward strand.
AAGAGTGTGACAAGCCTGGATGAATGACAAACCCACTTCAACCATGTACTAGTAATTACTTAACTACACAGCTTCCATGGCTAGGAAAGGGAATAACAATGTCTTCTGCACAAGGCTGTTGTGAGTGTTAAAAGTCTCTCTAAACAATGCCCAACAGCAGAGAGAAGTCATGACAGCATTTATTCAGGACCTGCTGTGTGTTACACTACTAACCAATTCTCTTCTTTGCCTTTTTATAGTCAAAATAACACTCTGAAGCTTACTGTTCCAAGCTCACTGATGTTATGTTTCAGAGAGATTATTTAACTTGCCCAATCACAGTTAAGTGGCGGATCTTGGATTTAAATGTAAACAAACCTGACTTCAAAGTCTGCTCTTTCTCCAGCTGTTGTCTTTCCTAGTGTGTCCTGCTGCTCCAGTCTACCCACCAAATGCTCTTCTTACCATAACTTAGTCCCAAGAAAACACCTTGAATCTTTTGCTTTGAAGATGACATGGCCTCTCACTCACATTCTAAAGACCAGTTATGTTCTGCCTTCCCCAGAAAGTGAGGAATAAAACCAAGAGGATGAAATTTAATGGCAATAAATATAAAGTTCTACATTTTGGTTCACACCAAAAATTATATAGAAAGGTTTTAGAGAAGCTTGGCTCAGGCTGGTCACGGGAAAGGGCTGTAATGGGGAGATGAGCGGCCCCTAAGTCTTCATCTTTGGCTCATCATAGGGAGTCTAGCATTTGATTTTACTACGCTAAGATGAGCAGCAAGGTGAAGCTCCTTGAAGAACAAATGCCTTAGGGCCATAGGGATAGATGTAAAATGTACTTTGAAGGAAGCACTAGTCTTGTCTAATGACCTGAGAGCACTAGACAGGTGTATAGAACAGTCTTATGGACTCTGAGAGAGAGGGAGAGGGTGGGAAGATTTGGGAGAATGGCATTGAAACATGTAAAATATCATGTATGAAACGAGTTGCCAGTCCAGGTTCGATGCACGATACTGGATGCTTGGGGCTGGTGCACTGGGACGACCCAGAGGGATGGTGTGGGGAGGGAGGAGGGAGGAGGGTTCAGGATGGGGAACATATGTATACCTGTGGTGGATTCATTTTGATATTTGGCAAAACTAATACAATTATGTAAAGTTTAAAAAATAAAATAAAATTAAAAAAAAAAAAAAAAAGAAAGCTACTGACAAAGAAGAGGGCATCTGAGAGGGTGTGGTCAGGATGAAGGGAGCAAATCTATTCATCTATTTAAGAAACACTTATTGATCTATTTCCACATGAGATATTGTTCTGTAAGCTGAGGATATAGCCAAATCTCTGCCATCTCAGAGAGTCTAAATATCCTTGCTTATCATTCAGGCTTCCAACAGCTTCCCAAGTTTGTATCTTGGTCTACAAGGCCCTTTGACTCTTTCTTTGACATTGTCTCGTACCATTTCTCTCTCTCTTTCTCTGTCTCTGCAAGTGTTCCTAGAACATTGGCCTTGCTTTTCCTTGATTGCACCAAGACCTCAGGGCCTTTGCTCATATGAAGGTGCCTAGATACCCTACAATTTTAAGAGTGTGTTATTGCAATACATTCTAAGATTCTTAAATATTTTGCTGCCTACAATTCCTCTATATTTTTTAAAATTTTCTTCCACCTTCTTTGAATCAATTTTTATTAGTGTTTCTATCTTGGTTTAAAAATTCCTAAATGGCAAGGATTGTGATTAACAAGAATTGTTTGAGTGAATCTGATATTTACTTTAAGGGAATAATAATTATCATGACTTCTTTCTTGTCATCACTGTAGCCATGGTGATAGTGCCTGGGACATCATGCTGCTGCTAAGTCGCTTCAGTCGTGTCCAACTCTGTGCGACCCCATAGACGGCAGCCTACCAGGCTCCTCCGTCCATGGGATTTGCCAGGCAAGAGTACTGGAGTGGGATGCCATCGCCTTCTCCCACTGGGACATCATGGGACTCAATAAATCATTATCAGATGATGATGCAATTTTGGAAGTTACAAGAACAAAAATGTAAAAGATGATGACTCCTACATTTTGACATTTTCTTTTGCTTTTTTTTTGGTGCTGATTTCTTCACATAATAACTTATCTCCCTTTAATCTTAATTAATTATTTGAGAGTAAACAAATGGTGCCAATTTCTTTTCATTGGCTAATAGCTCTAACCACACTGATTAGAATAAAATACTGCCTTGTTGTTTTATTCAAGCAAATAAAACAATGGCTGTCCCAGCAGCATACACTCCTCCATATGGGTTCTGCCTTTGAATTTTATGGTCCCAATGATGCTCTGGTTCCAAGAGAGGTCATCTCCTATCTTGTGGCTTTATTCCAGCTTATGGATATTTTATTAAAAGCTGCATCCGGTAGGCCTTCCAAAATATCCAGCAAAAATTTCTTCCGCTAAAGGTAAGGAAATGAATAACAGGATTCAAGTCTCAGAGGGGTTATTACATGCAGAGTAGAGGCCAGCTGTTCTCCATCTTTTCAGAAGACATTTCAAGAAAAAAAAAAAAAACACTGAAATCACAGTGGGCAAGATATAAGCAGCACAGGTAGAAAAGCATGCTTAAGATAAAGGATTGTAAAGTCATGGAAAAAGGAAAGTTGAAGGTTTTCTTCCTCTGGGGAATTTGAAATTGAAGGAGGATGTCCACTGGTCTGGGTTGATTTGGCCATAGGTCACTGGGGAACAGAATGTATACTAGAATGTGTGATCTAAATCTCCCAAAGTGACTTTGGACGCTGGAGGATTTTCATCAAAATTTAAGAATCACTTTGCACATGAAGATGAACTTCATCTTTTTTATAATAAATTATACATTTTGCTTCATGAAGAGGAGTCAAGGATAGATAGAGGCTGACACTCAATGGTTATGGCAATTTAGAATATTACACTTAAAAGCTGATTTTCTCATATTAATTATACCTATAAGCAGATGATGAAAGACTTGAAAGAAAAGCCTTAGACTTCTGCTGAAACTTTATTTTCCAAATATTAAATATATTTTATAGCTGTCATTATAAATAGTCAAATAGCTTAGCAACCTAAATGCACAAAGAAAGAAATGGAGCTTTTAAGGAATAATCCTTTTAGTGAAATTTGTAGCAACAGCAGACAGATCCACATGATGTGGGAAAACAAATATTGGTCTTAGACTCAAAAGATCCATGTTGACTCTCAGCACTGGCAAGTCACTTCACTTTTCTGAGCCTAAATTTTTTTTGTATCAAATGCATCTCTTACCCTCTCTGTCTCTGTTTCTTCCCCTATAACTGCAAAATCTTGAGGCTGCTATTAATATCTCCCCCTACATGTGTTACAAAGATTAGATAGAATAGCATAGTCAATGTCCTGACACATAGTAAGTTTTCAATATCAATATCATTTTCCAAAGGAAACAGTCAAAAAAATCCATTTTTCTTCCTTCCTAGCTGTGTAAAACTACCCAGTTTCTTAGTATTTCTTCCATTACTGACTTATACAAAAGATAAAATAAACTGACTCTTGGTTTCACCTCTAAACCAAGCTTAAACTAAATAGATTGTGCAAGCTCCCACTGTGAATAAGGCCCATGCCCCACTTCTTGATAGCATCATTTGGAGAGACAGTGCAAAATCTCAGAAAGGAGAGCTTTGTGTGCACCAAAAGGACTTAGTGCATGTTCTCCAAGCATCCAGCCTCCACAAACATCCCCATGTTCTCCGTGTGACACATATAAGCAGACCCACTGGACTTGAAGGAACACAATGAAGGGACAATCAGCAGCCCTAACCAGAGTGGATCATCATCCATAACCAAAAGGGCCTTCTTAGACTTCTACTGCTTATAAGACCCTGGAACCCTGGGGTCCGAGAAGATCCAAGATGTCGTATTTGGTTTCCCAACAACCTGAAGAGTTGTATTTACAATGATTTAAAGAAAATAAATGCAGTGGTTCTTGCACACCTGAGTTAGAGGGCTAAGAGTCATGCATGTACATCAATAACATACCCAGGAGCACGTTGGTCAGCCCTACAGACAAAAGGCCTATGAATTTCCTGAGATGATGTGAAGAGGTAAAGTTATGTCTGTAAGTCTGAGAAGGCTACAGGGAGACAGAATTCTGAGGCTTCTCTGACCAAAGAGGGAAGAATCCAGAAAAGAACAGAGGGAATGGTGCATAAAAGAAGTTTCAGGCAGAAGAAACTTGTCAAGGGAAACTGAGCTAGTCTCCATATACTTGACCTCTTTGGATGAAGCAATGAAACAGTGACTTGTAAGAAGATCTTAACCAAAGCCTCACACTTTATCTCTCAACTAGCCCTGGAAATGGAGTCTTTGCCTTTCCCCACTATTCACAGCCTTCACTTGGTGTGTTATACTGCCTTCATTCCTCCTGTCAAGGATCAGTGCACTTGATAATGTAATTCACATTAAAGTGTTAAATGTCAGTGATATTGGAAAAATCAAGAAATGGAAAAAGAAATCCACCTTGTAATGACATTAGAATATCAGTAAGAAATAAATGTGGCCACACTGGACCCCAGACAGAACCATCTATTCAACATAGGAGTCTTACCTCCTCCTAGACCACTGTTCATCAACCCAATTAGTTTCTCTCCTTTAGAATAGCTTAGAATATTTGTTAAAATGCAGATCCCTGTTTCCCACCCTAGATATACTGAATAAGAATCTCTAAGGTGGAAGTCCAGAAATCAAAATCTTGAACAAGCTTTCCAAGTAATCCTTATGCACAATAAACTCTGAGGTTCTCTACCTGCCTCTCTTTTATCACCCTTAGCATCTTGACCATATCTCGATACAGCACGTTTCACTGCATGATATTTGATTCCCCACCTGTGTCATCCATGTGACACATGTGAACATCATTATGGAATAGATAGCAAGAAAAGGATGAAGTGGAAGGATTAGAGGGTCTTGAGATGGTGATATAAAAGAATCAGTATGAGGAAATCAAAACTGAAAAAGATACACGTACTCCAATGTTCATTGCATCACTGTTTGTTACAGCTAGGACATGGAAGCAACCTAAATGCCCATCAACAGATGAATGGATAAAGAAGCTCTGGTATCAATAAACAACATGCTGCTGCTGCTGCTGCTAAGTCGTTTCAGTCGTGTCCGACTCTGTGCGACCCCAGAGACGGAAGCCCACCAGGCTCCCCCGTCCTTGGGATTCTCCAGGCAAGAACACTGGAGTGGGTTGCCATTTTATGACCCATTAAAAGAAATGCATTTGGCATCACCAACTCAATGGACATGAGTTTGAGTAAACTCTGGGAATCAACGATGGACAGGGACTCCATCATGGAGGAGTGCTGCAGTCCATGAGGGAGCAAAGAGTGAGACAAAACCGAGCAACTCACCTGAACTAAACTAAGTCAGTTTTAATGAGGTGGGTGAGCCTACAGCCTATCATACAGAGTGAAGTAAGTCAGAAAGAGAAAAACAAATATCGTATATTAATGCATATATAAGGAATCTAAAAAGATGGCATTGGTGACCTTATTTGCAGGGCAGCAAAGGGGACACAGACACAGAAAACAGACATGGGGGAGTGGTGGAGGAAGGAGAGGGGTGGGACAAATGGAACACTATCCATAATGTACACTATTATCAATGTTGAAAAGGAAAAAAGATAGAACACTGAAAGATGAACTCCCCAGGTCGGTAGGTGCCCAATATGCTACTGGAGATCAGTGGAGAAATAACTCCAGAAAGAACGAAGTGATGTAGCCAGTTGTGGATGGGACTGGTGATAGAAGCAAGGTCCGATGCTGTAAAGAGCAATATTGCATAGGAACCTGTAATGTTAGGTCCATGAATCAAGGCAAATTGGAAGTGGTCAAACAGGAGATGGCAAGAGTGAACGTCAACATTCTAGAAATCAGCGAACTCAAATGGACTGGAATGGGTGAATTTAACTCAGATGACCATTATATCTACTACTGTGGGCAGGAATCCCTTAGAAGAAATGGAGTAGCCATCACAGTCAACAAGAGTCCAAAATGAAGTACTTGGATGCAATCTCAAAACGACAGAATGATCTCTGTTTGTTTCCAAGTCAAACCATTCAATATCACAGTAATCCAAGTCTATGCCCCAACCAGTAATGCTGAAAGAGCTGATGTCGAACAATTCTATGAAGACCTACAAGACCTTGTAGAACTAACGCCCCAAAAAGATGTCCTTTTCATTATAGGAGACTGGAATCCAAAAGTAGGAAGTCAAGAAACACCTGGAGTAACAGGCAAATTTGGCCTTGGAGGACAGAATTAAGCAGGGCAAAGGCTAATAGAGTTCTGCCAAGAGAACGCACTGGTCATAGCAAACACCCTCTTCCAACAACACAAGAGAAGACTCTACACATGGACATCACCAGATGGTCAACACTGAAATCAGATTGATTCTATTCTTTGCAGCCAAAGATGGAGAAGCTCTATACAGTCAGCAAAAACAAGACCGGGAGCTGCTGACTGTGGCTACCATCATGAGCTCCTTATTGCCAAATTCAGACTGAAATTGAAGAAAGTGGGGAAAACTACTAGATCATTCAGGTATAACCTAAATCAAATCCCTTATGATTATACAGTGGAAGTGAGAAATAGATTTAAGGAGCTAAATCTGATAGACAAAGTGCCTGATGAACTATGGACGGAGGTTCATGACATTGTACAGGAGACAGGGATCAAGGCCATCCCCAAGAAAAAGAAACGCAAAAAGGTAAAATGGCTGTCTGAGGAGGCCTTACAAATAGCTGTGAAAGAAGGGAAGCAAAAAGCAAAGAAGAAAAGGAAAGATATACTCATTTGATTGCAGAGTTCCAAAGAATAGCAAGGAGAGATAAGAAAGCCTTCCTCAGCGATCAATGCAAAGAAATAAAGGAAAACAATAGAACAAGAAAGACTAGAGATCTCTTCAAGAAAATTAGAGATACCAAGGGAACATTTCATGCAAAGATGGGCTCAATAAAGGACAGATGGTATGGACCTAACAGAAGCAGAAGATATTAAGAAGAGGTGGGAAGAATACACAGAAGAACTATACAAAAAAGAACTTCACAACCCAGATAATCATGATGCTGTGATCACTTACCTAGAGCCAGACATCCTGGAATGTGAAGTCAAGTGGGCCTTAGGAAATAGCACTAAGAACAAAGCTAGTGGAGGTGATGGAATTCCAGTTGAGCTATTCCAAATCCTGAAAGATGATGCTGTGAAAGTGCTGCACTCAATATGCCAGCTAATTTGGAAAACTCAGCAGTGGCCACAGGACTGGAAAATGTCAGTTTTCATTCCAATCGCAAAGAAAGGCAATGCCAAAGAATGCTCAAACTACCACAAAAGTGCACTCATCTCACATGCTAGTAAAGTAATGCTCAAAATTCTCCAAGCCAGCCTTCAGCAATACATGAGCCATGAACTTCCAGATGTCCAAGCTGGTTTTAGAAAAGGCAGAGGAACCAGAGATCAAATCACCAACATCTGCTGTATCATCAAAAAAGCAAGAGAGTTCCAGAAAAACATCTATTTCTGCTTTATTGACTATGCCAAAGCCTTTGACTGTGTGGATCACAATAAACTGTGGAAAATTCTGAAAGAGATGGGAATACCAGACTACCTGACTTGCCTCTTGAGAAATCTGTATGCAGGTCAAGAAGCAACAGTTAGGACTTGACATGGAACAACAGACTGGTTTGAAATAGGAAAGGGAGTACGTCAAGGCTGTATATTGTGACCCTGCTTATTTAACTTCTATGCAGAGTACATCATGAGAAACGCTGGGCTGGAAGTAGCACAAGCTGGAATCAAGATAGCTGGGAGAAATATCAATAGCCTCAGATATGCAGATGACACCACTCTTATGGCAGAAAGTGAAGAGGAACTAAAAAGCCTCTTGATGAAAGTGAAAGAGGAGAGTGAAAAAGTTGGCTTCAAGCTCAACATTCAGAAAACGAAGATCATGGCATGTGGTCCCATCACTTTATGGGAAATAGATGGGGAAACAGTGGAAACAGTGTCAGACTTTATTTTTGGGGGCTCCAAAATCACTGCAGATGGTGATTTCAGCCATGAAAGTAAAAGATACTTACTCCTTGGAAGGAAAGTTATGACCAACCTAGATAGCATATTCAAAAGCAGAGACATTACTTTGCCAACAAAGGTCCATCTAGTCAAGGCTATGGTTTTTCTAGTAGTCATGTATGAATGTGAGAGTTGGACTGTAAAGAAAGCTGAGCACAGGAGAATTGATGCTTTTGAACTGTGGTGTTGGAGAAGAATCTTGAGAGTCCCTTGAACTGCAAGGAGATCCAACCAGTCCATCCTAAAGGAAATCAGAAGTGGGTGTTCATTGGAAGGACTGATGTTGAAGCTGAAACTCCAATATTTTGGCCACCTGATGAAGAGCTGACTCATTTGAAAAGACCCCAATGTTGGGAAAGACTGAGGGCAGGAGAAGGGGACAACAGAGGATGAGATGGTTAGATGGCATCACCAACTCAATGGACATGAGTTTGGATAAACTCCGGGAGTTTGTGATGGACAGGGAGGCCTGGTGTGCTGTGGTTCACGGGGTCATAAAGAGTCAGACATGACTGAGTGACTGAACTGAGCTGAACACTACCATACGTAAAATAGATATCCAATGGGAATTTGTTGTATGACTCAGGGAACTCAAACTGGGTATAACAAATTAGAGGGGTGGGAAGGGGTCGGAGGTGGGAATTTAAGAGGGAGGAGACTTATGTATACTTGTGGCTGATTCATGATGATATATAGCAGAAACCCACATAATATTGTAAAGGAATTATCCTTCAATTCAAAATAAATAATTTTTTAAAAAAGAAAGAAAAAATGGGAAAAAGCATCAGTAGTAATTCATAGGATGTTCATGAGAATTTAACGAGTTTAACATACAATCCCCCAACACAAGTGTTAGCTCTCTTCCCCCTTCATTCCTTTACATTTTGTGTGAATACACTAGAATGTCAATTCTCTTCCTGTTTTGTTTATTTTTGCCATCCTGGAACTTTGAGTAGAGACTGACATGTAACTGGTGCATGACTGAGTGAATGAATGAGTTTGTGTTGTAGCCTTACGGCCACATTACTGTATGCTCAAATGTTCAATCATGTCTGACTCTTTGCAATCCCATGGACTATATAGTCCACCAGGATCCTCTGCATGTGGGGTTCTCTTGGCAAGAATACTGGAGTAGGGTGCCATTTCCTCCTCCAGGGAATCTTCTTGACCCAAGAATTGAACCCATGTCTCTTATGTCTCCTCATTGGAAGGCAGATTTTTTACCACTAGCGCCATCCCAAAGATGTTAGCTGTCCTGGAAATGGTTTTTGAAGAAATAAACGAATGAACTAGGATTATCTGTGCAGGATATGTGCTTTTTTCTGCCTTGTCAGTGCCCTTGAAAAAGTTTAAATAAATGTATGTGTACATAGAAATGTGTATATATGTTTTAAACACCCATAATGGTTGCTTTAATGGGTCACTCATCAGTTCTAACTACCTCTCTGATGTGAGTCAAAGCAAACTAAGAAATGTGGACACAAAGCTCACATATAAGCTAAAATTTATGAGCCACAAGAGATCAGAATAAAAATTTGAACCTTACTTGAGATACAGCAAGCTGGCTGGGAGAGATCCAAAGGATATAACTGTTCAGGTAAATGACTCTGAAATTCTGTTCCACCATAACCAGTTCCACAGTTTACCCAAGATCAACGGAATGGAACAGGAGAGCTCTGTAGCCTGTGGCAGGTGGCTCCCCCAGGAATGGAAGAGGACTTATTTCTTTCCTGTTTGAGTTCATTTGCTGTTATTTGTAGAAAAGGCAGCTGGTCAAGAGAGAATGCTGAACACAGTGAAAAACCCAACATATACATGTATATGAAGAAAGAGATTGTGCCTATATAAATTTAGACAGGAAATAGCCCATGCAGCAGGGGAATGGAAGGCTGAAGTTGCAGAGCTGTGAAGAACCAGGGAGAAATGGAAGGGGTTTGGGGCAGGCTGTGAGGCAAGAGGTAATGCTTCCATGGAATGAATGGAATCATTCAGAAACCCAGATTGCCCTGCCTGGTCCTCTCTTGCTTCACAAATATACAATTGCTAAAGATGCCCAGTGAGGTCTATTTGATGCCAAAAGCTGTTCAGTTCAGACAGACTAGAAAAAAGTTCAATCAACTCAATAAAGAATCTCAGTCAAATCTCAACTATTGTACAAAACATTTCTCAAAGAAATTAAAGAGAACCTAAATAAATGGAGCTACATACCTTGTTCATGAGTCAGAAGCTTGAATATTGTTAAGATACCAATTCTCTCCCAAATTAGGCAATAGATTTAATGCACTCCAAGTCAAAATCCTAGCAGACTGTTTTGTAGAAATTGGCAAATTTATTCTAAAATTCATATAGAAATGAAAAAAATAAAGAAAAAGAAAACGAACTTGGAGATCTAACACTTCCTGACTGCAAGACTTAATATAAACCTGAAATAATCAATACAGTGTGCTGTTTGCATAGACATATTGACCAATGAAACATGTCAACCCATATATACATGAACAACTGATTTTTGACAAGATGCAAAATCAATTTGGTAGAGAAAATGCAACATTTTCAATAATTTTAAGCAATTGGATATTGATATGCCAAAAGGGGGGCTTCAAATAATGTCATATTTCATATGCAAAAATTAGCCTAAAATAGATCACAGATCTATGGATCATAGACCAAGTATAGAATAACAAAGCTTTTAGAGGAAAATGTATTTAAAAATTTTGTGACAAAGACTTCTTAGATACAACACTGAAAGTGTGATTTTCATAAAAGAAAGAATTGATATATTAACTTCATTGAAATTTTAAACTTCTGTACTTTGAAAGACACTGTTAAGAGAAGGCAAAGACAAGTCATAAACTGGGAGAAAATATATTCAAATCATATATCTGGCAAAGGAATCATATATCTGGCTATGTAGAGAACTCTCAAACTCATTAATAAGAGACAAATTTTAAATAGGCAGAAGATTTGAGAAACACTTCACTGAAGAAGATATGCAGAAGGCAAATAAATGATTGAACAGAAGACCAACATCATTGGTCTTTAGGGAATGAAAATTAAAACCATGAGATACTATTCACATTCATTAGAATGGTTAAAATTAAAGACTAACCATGTAAGTGTTGGTGAAAGTGTGGAGCAACTGGAACACTTATACACCACTAGTGGAAATGTAAAATGGAACAATCATTTTGGAAAGAAGTTTAGCAGTTTCTTAGAAAATTAAGTATGTGATTCAGTCATTCTATTCTTAGATATTCACCAAAGATAAATTAAAGCATATATCTATAAAGACATATATAATACCATATTGACATAAATGTTCATAATATTTTTATGTATTATTACAAATAATTTTATTTGTAATAACCAAAAATTGGAAATAACCCAGACATCAATCAACTGGTAAAAGATAAACAGATGAAGCTATATCCATACAATGAACTACTACACAGCAATAAAAAGGAATGAACTATTGATATACATATCATCATGCATGAATCTCCCCCCAAAAAATGTTGTGTAAAACAAGCCAGACAACAAAGAGTGCATACTGTAAGATTTCACTTATATAAAATTCTAAAAAGTGAAAACTTGCCTGTAGTGACAGAAAGCAGCCCAGCTGCTTGAGGATGAAGTGACAGTAACAGGCAAAGGGTAAAGATACAGATATTGATTATCTTGACTGTGATGATACTTTCATGGGAATACACATATGTCCAAACTTGTCAATTTGTGATTTTAAACATGCAATTTGTTGTATGTCAATTATATATCAGTTTTTAAAAGAACAAAAGAATATACAAAATAATCACCATGCCAATTTTCATATAGCTAAGGAATGAAAAAATTATTATTCATAGTTGCAGGTGAAATAGCACTCCAGTACACTCTAACTATATTATGATAGCAAAGAGATCTAGAATTTCTCATATATTCTGCCCCCTACTTTAGATTGCCTTTTTTTGCAGGCAGGGGTCATATCTGCTCTTCCATTTATATATGCCAGACCACTGTTGGTCCCTGTCCAGCCCAAAGAAGGTAGCGGTGCTCAGGGCTCCACCGGCACCTGCCCTAATGTTAAATATCTATAGTGACATGGAAAGAACTAAAGGGATCAAGTGCTAAAATATGTTCCCTCAGGCATTATGGATTATTCCAGAGGCAAGATGCTTCTAAGATGGCACACCAACTTCTGGCTGTCCACTGTAAGGCTGTAAGAGGATTAACACTCTCCAGGAAGTATGACCCTAAGAATATACTGGAAAACAGTTGCTGGAACATGTACTTGGACCTTGCCATGATAAGAGATCAACAAATTCCAGCCAACACACCACAGCATCTGCTGTTGGATAAACTTAGCATGACAGTGGCAGTGCTTAGTCATGTTGGTATTCTGGCCGGAGGAAACATCCTAAGAATCTGGGCAGAGTTGTCGGTAGATTTAAACCCTGATGAACTGGAATGTGAGAGGAATGAAGGGGCCCACACCCGCTTATGATCTGCAGCCAGGAAGCCTTCCCAATTTACAATGACCTCTACCTCTCTGAACTCAAAGCCTTCTTCATCTATCCACTATTCCACTAGTTGGATAATATATCAGTCATTGCCTGGTGCCCAACTTTGTTGTCTAATGTGATAACTTGGCTCCTACAGTGAAATTCAAACTTTCTAATTCATTTGTCATGCAATAAATATCCAGTAAATTCCTACAATGGCAAGGCACTTAGTCGTATACCGGGGTTACCAGAATGACAAAGACAAGCACTACCCCTCAAGCAGGTGAAGTTCAAGAAAGAGGAGATGAACATTCAAGAGCTGCTGCTGCTAAGTCACTTCAGTCGTGTCTGACTCTATGCGACCCCATAGACGGCAGCCTACCAGGCTCCCCCGTCCCTGGGATTCTCCAGGCAAGAACACTGGAGTAGCTTGCCATTTCATACAGCAAGTGATCTGATCACAGTTGTGGTAAGAGTAAAGAAGGAATTCATAGGGCCTGGACCCCATCTTAGGCCTGTTCATGCTGATCATGCTCGGCCATCTTTCCAATGGACTCTGAACTCTGTGTTTAGTGCCTATGAAAATAACAACAGAAGGATAAGACCCCCTCCAGACTGGGGAACCTTGAAGATCATATCTAGGTTACTCATCACCTAAGAGAAAACATGCACTAATCACCCCTTCCTCCAGACAGGCCATAAATTTTTCTGTATCTATTGGACTGTAACCTCGGGTTTATTGATTACTGGCTAATTGTTTGACTATTTGAGCACATGAGCACATAGCACGTGAATGATGGGGTTATTGGGATTGTATTTTCCTTGGTTTATGTAAGTCTCAAGGAATTTGGGGTGGTGGGTTCGGACATGTACACATGGGGTATAAAAGATTTTCACAAATGCTGGTTGGGGTCCTTGGCTAAGACGAAAACTCTGCCTTGGGCCCGCCGGTGTAATAAACTGCACTCCATTATCTGCATTGTCCTTCTGAGTGAGTTTGTTTCCCGGAATGCATGGCTACAACAAGAGCAAAAATTGGAGCTGGCAATGACAGCAGATAGGGAGGTAGCTGAGGGTTCTGAAGGACCAGGGAAAGCCCTCTAGAGAAACGGACATCAACGCTGAGATTTTAGGGATGAATAAGAGTTATTTGAGGAAATCAGCACACAACTGGCTTCCTGTGTCCTCAGGCAATAGGTGTCTCTCTCTCTGCTCTGCCATTTTCAGCTTGCCTAGAAGGAATGCAGATCACTCTGCACAGCAGTACTCAGATGGAGATGTTATTTCTTAAGGAAAAAAGAGGGAGCAACAAGGCATGTGTCATTCCCAGAGAGGAGATGAATCATGGCCTCTCTGATTACTTGGAAGTCTCTCGTTTTCTGCCCCCACCCCAGCTCCCCACCCTTTCCAAGAAAAAGGTTCCAGTAGTGCTTCTTGGATGCCTCAGAAAGGACAAAAAAAAAAGTCTGTTTTCCCCTTTATCCCGAGAATGTTTCTCGGCATTTGTTCCTTTCAGGCATCAGGCAGACAAGCTTATTTCATCACTGTTCATCCTCCCAGACAGTTAGTGCATCCAGGACCCAAATTTGTGGTATCTCACATCAGAAATGTGACTTGGTTTTGGAGCCTAAGCTCCAGACCTCCTACCTTAGTGATCAAGGCAAAGCCTTCCTACTTGAGGCCCTGGATGTCTCTCATTGTCTCCCACTTCAGGGTCCACCAGGATTGGGATACAAATAGAGGCCAAAAAAGACCAAGGTAGAAGTTTGAGCAAAAAGCAGTGACTAGGGAGAAATTCCTGAAAACAAGGGGGAAAGAAAAGCCATGTGGTGTCATAGAAAGAGAACTGATTGCCGAGTAAGGCATTGTGAGAGGTTTTTGTAGCATCTGCTACATCTGCAGCACCTGCTGTCTGAAAGACCATAGACAAGACTCTTTCCCCTCCTGTCTCAGACTCTTCTGTGACATGAGAGTATCTGGACTAACCTCTAAAGTAACTCAGCTAACAACATTCTGCTATACCTATTTCCCTGTGAGCTGGAGAAACTAAAAGGGAAGAGAATGAGGCAAAAGGAGAGAGAGCATAGGAGGGCAGGTGGAGCTTCAGAATAAGGAGACAGGAACAAGAGAAATGATTGACTTTCCTGGTGGCTCAGCGGTAAAGAATCCACCTGCCAATGCAGGAGACGTGGGTTCAATCCCTGGGTCAGGAAGATCCCCTGGAGAAGGAAGTAGCAACCCATGCCAGTATTCTTACCTGGGAAATCCCATGGACAGAGAAGCCTGGCTGGCTACAGTCCACGGGGTCACAAAGAGTTGGACAAAACTTAGCAACTCATCAGTAACAACCAGAGAAATAAAGTTGATGGATGGCTCAAGAAAAAACACCTGGAAAAGACAGGCCAGAAAGACCATCCAAAGAAGAAAATATTTTGGAATCAGAGAAGTAAATTGTGTCAATTGTACTTACAACTAAATACAACTTTGAAGTTGCAATCGCTAAGGAAACCAAAAGCTGGCAAAAGAAGAGAGAGTAGAAAGAGAAGACAGAGCTGCCTTCCTGTCTTTCCATCTGTTTAGGGCCCCAAAATCCTGCTCCTCTTCAAGGAAGGCAGAGACATTCAACTAGCATGGGAAAATATCTGTCCAAGTCCCGTGGCTCACTAAGAAGACAAGTTTTGATCTATAAATGTTAAGTACTATGATTTGAGTGGGAAGGTATGAGCCTGACCTGAGATTTCTGAACCAGTGACTAGAAAGAGCTTGCATTTCATGTCAACTTAGAATGACAAAGCAGGGTGGAATCGTGGGTGTGGCTGGGAGAAGGAGAGGGAGAGATAGAATGAACATAAATTATTTCTGGAGGTAATAGTTGACTACCTTGGGAATGTTGTGATTCAGAGGGCAGCAAGGATGAAGAGACACACGCTCCCAAGGAAACAGAGTGGCTTTACCAGTGGCCCTAGACTGGCCCATCAGTGTCTCCTGCTCTGGCCCAGGTCTGGCAGGACTGGCCATGACTTGCTACTGGAGGGAGGCTTGGTGGGATTTATGAAATGAGGTAGTGGGAGAGATGAGCTCTGTTCTTGGCAAACCAAAGCTATAAATGTACAAAACTTTATCTCTGGCAAGAATGTTTTAAGAAAAAGAAAGACAAGGGAATGTCTATAGCAGAACCCCAGCCACTGGTTAACTCGACTGATCTCTCTGGAGCCACATCAAAGGCCCAGTTCTGTCTGCTCCCTGTGGCCTCCATGAGTCCTGCCCTAGGAGTTCAGCAGTTTCTTTGAGCCAAGGAGGGAAGAAAGCATATCCACTGTAAGTGCTCTCCTTGTCAAGACAGGGGTGACCTGGGGCTGCAGGGAAACTGGTCTCCCTCTCCCTAGTCTCCTTTCCAGGACACTTCTTCATCATCCAGATAAGATAGAAGTGCATCCATGGGGCTGAAGCCTGATGGAGTTCATAATAGGAGCATTGAACTGGAGGTCAGGAAGCTATAGTCTGCAACAAGTAAAGAGTTACTGAGCCTGGAGAAGGTCGCTTCCTTCCCTAAGTTCGTTTCCTTATAAAACGAGCAGGTCGAAGATGAATTGATAGCACTCTTTGTGATTCCCTCCAGTGACTACAGAAAGGCAGGATCAGCTTTTAAAATTTCAGGAAAAAAAAAAAAAAGAAATCTCTTTTTCAAGGGAATTTCATTCAGAATGAGAGGCAAATCCCACCCCTTCCATAAGTTACCTCTAACTGACCACACTGATGAATGAGACCAGCTGGGATCAAAAGGAAACAGAAACTAGATTCCCTAGGGCTGATTGAGGAGGTTTGTCTCACCCTTAATGCCATCTTCCTAGAGTCTATAAAAAGAATCAATCTGTCTTTAATTTCCTAGAGGATTCATCCCAGACATTTTGTTCTTCCTTTCTCTCTCATCCTTGGGAACACTTCATTGTAAATAAAGTACCTAAAGCCAAGGCTGCAAGAGCCTACAGAGAAACTGTGTAAGTTAGGAAAGGCCATACAGCATGTTAGGTAGAGGCCAAACTATGCCAAACAGCACAAGGAGAGTTGTACAGAGTGGATTCCATCCTTCACTTGAATTGCTTGACTGGCTGCTCCCATACAACCTGGTACAACCTGCACAAACTATAGGTGAATTGCAAGGCCAGGCTTACAGAAATTGCTCAAATTCTACAGGTGTCACAGGTTCCCCAGGAACCAGAATCAGAACTAAAGATCTGCATTCAAGGTTGTAACCTCAGGGTCAACAACTGTGGAGGAGGGAAGGAAGCAGTATTGAGCAGAAGGAGAAGTTGAACGGTGATGCAATTGTAAAAAAGGCCTCAGCCCACTCTCTTGGGAGTTCTGCAGTAGGCATGTGTGTTAGTCACGCTGTCATGTAGAGCTACTCTTTGCAACCCCAGGGACTGTAGCCCGTCAGGCTTCTCTGTTCATGGAATTCTCCAGGCAAGAATACTAGAGTAGGTTGCCATTTCCTACTCCAGGAGATCTTCCTGACCCAGGGATCGAACCTGGGTCTCCTGTATTGCAGGCAGATTCTTTACCATCTGAACCACCAGGGAAGCCCATGCAGTAGGCATAGCCCTTTTGAATTGCCTGGAACTTGGGCAAGTTGGCTGGATCTCTATGGATTAGTCATAGACATAGGCTGTCATTGGAGAGTGGGTGTGACCTTGGGGAAAAAAGATACCTAAAATGCAAGGGCAAGTCTTGAGATGGACTCAGTGGTAAGTGGTCAGCCAACAGCACTGGCAGCCTCTGGGGGAACACAAGCTTCAGTTGGGGTGGTTGTGGATGGCATAGGACACAATCCACTATCTTATGTTAAATAGTTCATAGTTTAACAAGAATGTGCTGTGCCAGAAAGCTTTTATTTGCCCCTCCAGATCCACTCTCTCCCTTTCTCCTTGATGCTCTCTGCCCAGGGAGGATGACCTGTGTAGATCATATCTACATGTAATCACCCATGCCCCCCAAATCCCCCTTGGGTTCAGCCAATAGAGCCCTGGCAGAAGATGAAAGGGAGGGAGGGGACTGAAGTCATGGTGGGGGGTTGTTTTCCTGGCTCTTTCTCTACAAGGTCCACTAGAGTTGAATGCCTCGTCCAACTGAAGATCAGTGGCTCCTCTCCAAAACCCTCACAGAGAACGTTGATTTTCTCCTTCCAGGTTCTGCCAACTACTTTCGCCCCTCACCCTTCCACCTTAGAGCTATATCAGGCCTTCCTCACCCCCGACTCCTCCATGGTCCTGATGCTTGGACAGCTCTATCTGTGTGATTTCTCTAAATTCTGCCCATACTTTTTGTAAAGAATGTTTTCTTTGGTAAATCCTCCTCCAATTATCCTAAGTTGAATGTATTTCCTCAAATTATTCTCTTTTTTTAAGTTGAAAATTTTTTTTACTTATTTATTTTAATTGGAGGCTAATTACTTTACAATATTGTGGTAGGTTTTGCCATACATTCACATGAATCCGACATGGGTGTACATGTGTTCCCCATCCTGAACCCCCCTCCACTTCTCTCCCCATCCCATCCCTCAGGGTCATCACAGTGTACCAGCCCTGAGCACCATGTCTCATGCATCAAACCTGGACTGGTGATCTATTTCACATATGATAATCCTCAAACTATTCTAATTTGGTTTCTCCTAGATCCCTAACTGATATGTTCAGACAGACATATATTATCTCACCTCTTCCTCTCTACCATCATGTGAATGAAATATTCTTATTCCCACTATAGAGATAAGAAATAAGAGAGTGAGAAGAGTTCCATGACTCACCCAAGCTCCCAGATAGCCCTTGTCTTTGAATTCAGAGCCACTGTTCACAACACTCTAACACCCTCGTGCATCCTTCAGAGTCTTCTCTTTGCCCAAGGCAGCTCAGGAAAGGACCAGAGAAGGAGGGATAGCCATGGTATTCAAGACCACAAAACTGGCTAAAATGTAGCATGAGGATGAAAGGGGGCAGAAATGGGTGACACAGAGGTGTGTCTTCAGCCCTAGGATTGAGGGAAAAGGACAGGAGAGCATCCATTCTATCCAGTCCTCTGGAAAACTTAAGTTTCTTTTCTAAATTACCTATTCAAATAGAAAATTAATCTATTTTGGAACCCAGATCTGCCCCCATCAGCTGCTTGACCCTGGTCAGGTCTGTGGTTTCTTCATTTGCATGAAGAAAGATGGGTTAACTACGGAATCCCAAGCTCCCTTCCATTCTGGGTTTCTATGAGCTCCTTGTTCTCTTTGCTTCTCTTATCCCAGAAACAGACATAGGTCACGTGGATGAACCCTCATTCTGACAATTGTCAGTCTCATCCCTGGGAAAAAGGGGAAGGAGCTCAGATGGTGCCACGCACAAAGACTCACTTGTTAGCTCTAAAAGTCTCTTCCAAAGGTCTTGCCCAGACCCTTGCTTTTAACCAGGAAAGCAGTGCAGCCCAAATGAGAAATGAAGATACCATTTCATTTTGCTTTGCTCCCTAAGTCCCTGTGTATGGCAGATTTTTAAGCTCTCATTCCCTTTTAGGGTGGTGTTTCTGTTTTCCTGATCAAAAGCAGATGGATCCTTCCTTTACAAAATATCTTTTGTCCCATTTTCCCTTACTTTGCCCTACATGCTCCACAAATCATCGAGCCCAGGAATCAGCAAAGAACAAGATCCATCTGCTGCTGCCACCACTGTAAGGAGCTTTCATTTACTGAAGCATCAATCACAAGGCAAGAAGAAAACGCTTGTTCCTCCCTTTTCATGCTCCTGTTCCTAGGTTTTGGGGTAAGAATTAGGGACCTTGAATTTTAATACTAGCCCAACCACTAACTCTGAGCAAGTCACTGCCTTTCTCTAGACCTCGTTTCAAAGTCCATTCAAGTGAGTAAATGGATATCACTATTCTTTCTAGTTCTAACTTCCCATGAACCCGTAAGAATGATAGGATCTGGGTAGATTGATTTGGGCAGATGGTGTCTTAACTTAGGTTCCCCCAGAAAATAAGATCTGAGGAGAGACTTAGATGTTAGTGGTTTACTGGAAGGTGTAATTCCTAGTCAGCAAAAGCGAGGGGATAGAGACTTGAGACAAGGAAGAATGAGAAGCAAAAGTGATATATCATTGTCTTAGTCCATTAAGGCTACTATAAGAAAACACCACAGGCTCAGTAGCTTATAAATAACAGAAATTTATTTCTCGCACGTCTGAAAGTTGGAAGTCCAAGATCAAGGTGCCAGCATGCTCACCCTTTGAAGAGGGCCCTGTTAGTGGTCCATAGCCCGTGCCCTCTCACTGTGCTCTCCCATGGTAGCAGGGGCTAGGGATTTCTCTGGGGCCTCTTTATAAGGCACTAATCCCATTGGCTAATGACTTCAGCATTTCCTGAAGCCCCCACCTAAAAGGGGCTTCATCTTTGAAGGTTAGGATTTCAACGTATGAATTAGTGGGAGGGGACACATTTAGACCATAGCAAGCCACAGCAACCTAGGTATCCCAAGTTGGTGCTAGTGGTAAAGAACCCAACTGCCAATGCAGGAGACATAAGAGATGCTATAGGTTCCATCCCTGGGTTGAGAAGACTCCCTGAAGGAGGGCATAGCAACCCACTCCAGTATTCTTGCCTGGAGAATCCCATGGACAGAAGAGCCTGGTGGGCTGCAGTCCATAGTCATATAGGGTCGGACATGACCAAAGCAACTGAATACGCTTGCAAGCCACAGCAACATGTAGCCACAGTTCTACATGCTTCAGAGAAGCCCAAAGGATCATTTATCACACAGGACATCGCTGCACATATTGTATAGAAAAAAATTAGAGCCTTAGAGAGAACAAAAAGCAAACAGGGATTTATCTGCAAACACCTTTATCTTTTTTCCCATTGGACAAAGTTCACCCCCTGGGGGTTATCTTGATTGCTCTTCAGGGTTACATCATCTGAACCCTTCAAGAATCACTGTGGAAGCCAGATCTTTCAACTTGAAGTTGCTGCACCTAACCTGGATGGTGTGGGAAGCCAGGGATTTCGGGATTCAGTTGACCTGCCTCCTGCCATGGAATTGTACAGGGTCACCTGGAGCCTGTTGCCCTGGCAGAGGCAGGCAGCTAAGTGTTTGGGAGATCACAAAGCTGAGGAATACTGAGGTGGTACAGAAGCCATGTCTGGCACTGATGGGAGAAATGGGTAGGATGGAAGGTGTACCGAGAGAAAGCCCAAGCATCTGCATTCAATAAATGTCTTCCAAGAAACTTGTATCAGTTCAGTTCAGTTGCTCAGTCATGTCTGACTCTTTGAAACTCCACGGACTGCAGCACACCAGGCCTCCCTGTCCGTCACCAACTCCCAGAGTTTACTCAAACTCATGTCCATTGAGTCAGTGATGCCATCCAACCACCTCATCCTCTGTCATCCTCTTCTCCTTTCACCTTCAATCTTTCCCAGCATCAGGGTCTTTTCAAATGAGTCAGTTCTTCCCATCAGATGGCCAAAGTATTGGAGTTTCAGCTTCAGCATCAGTCCTTCCAATGAATATTCAGGACTGATCTCCTTTAGGATGGACTGGTTGGATGTTCTTGCAATCCAAGGGACTCTCAAGAGTCTTCTCCAACACCACAGTTCAAAAGCATCAATTCTTCAGTGCTCAGCTTTCTTTATAGTCCAACTCTCACATCCATACGTACAAGAAACCTGTATAAAGAAATGGAAAAACCTTCTATCAAGGGACGTACCCTACTGGACAGATAGACTTAGAAACAGGCTTACATGGAAGTAGTAGACGATCACAATGCTTACACTTACCTCTCCCACTGTACTTACTGAAAAATGGAACCTAGACTTGCATGTATGTGACAGAAAGCAGACCTAAAATCCCCACCTGTTCATTGCCAAGTCAATGCTTAATTTACTTCCCCTTCCAAAAAGTGCAGAAGGGGTTTAGGGTGGACTATGTTCTGAAACAAGAGTAGATTTTAAAGGTCCGGAGGCATCAGGTCCCAGCTGAGTTACATTTCTCAACTCTACACAAATTCACCTGCAGAACAGAAAGACATATGGGGGACTGGGTTGGGGGTGGAGGTGGGGCAGAGAGAGACTGTCAGAGAACTCTTTGTGAAGACATCTTATTTACTAAAAGGAGCCAAGAGGGATCAGTTTAATTGAAGTGAAAGATATTTTAAGGAAGGTAAGAGACTAACTGGAAGTTCAGCCAAGGGGGTTTTGTTCTGCCTTTGAAAATGAGAAGAGTTAAACAGGATCTGTATGGATGAGCTGATAAAAAGTCCTTTGAAGTGGACAGGGATCTTTTTTATAACCTTCGAATAACTTAGCCTGGGGTGAGGGAATAAAGCTCTCATTTACAAGCATGGAAGATGGTGAGCTGTCCCCCTCCAGTTGGATTTCTTCTGGCTTGGCCATGAAGAGAGAAAGATTGGCCTAGTGTCCTTGTCGAGCTGAGAGAAGATAAATCTGGCTGTCCTTTGCACAGGACAGCATAGATGAAAGGCCCAGGGGAAAGCCCTAGAAAGCTAGCCAGCAGATATTCGAAAGAAGCACAGAGCATAAAATCATAGCCCCCCACATATGACCCCTAATTCACAACCCATCCACCCCACAAGATGGATCATGGATTAATCCTTAAAAAGAAGAAACCAATAGCAATATCAAGAGACAATAGCAATAAAAATTATTGTTGCAAATTATTTGCTATGCTGTGCATGCCATATCTCATTTGCTCCTCTTAACAACCTAGGAAGTAGGAATTATTTTTACTTCCATTCCATATTTGAGAAAGTTGAGGCTTCTCTGTGTATGAGCAAGTTTAAGCAATTTGTTCAAATTTAGTGCATCCCAGGCCAGAACGTAGATAAAGAATACTGTTAGATAAATGTCAAGGTAACATGAGGTTACCTTTGGTTACAAATATGGAGTAAAACTCCACTCGTGTGTTATCAGGACTCTGTGCTCTCGGCTAAACAGCTGACCACCTTGGTCTAATCTCCAACTCACGAAATAGTTCAGAATTCTGGCCATGAGAGCTCTTTGCCAAAGACTGAAAATTCAGCTTTCCCAAGATTTCTGTGTCCTGTTTGTCATGCATTGAAAGAAAAAGAGGAAGCTTGGGGAAAGGAACCATTGTGATTAACATGTCCTGGGGTTATAAACTAACCAAAATGTTGCTGACAACCACTTTTCATTCCCATTAAGGATAGAACTAGAGACTGGGGACCCAAATTACAGTAGGATTTAACTTAACCTAAAATTGAAATACTTTTACAAGATCATAGGCTCTGTAACTCTCAAACCTGACCCATGTTCCTATAAAAACAGTAAAGTTTTAATATCTGAAGCTACACAATAGGAAAGGCAAAGAAGTCAGGAGACTTCTTGGGTTTAATCTCAGTTCCGCCAAAACTCATCTAATCATGTTTCAAAGTGACTGTATCTTCTTTCTGGACCTCAATTTTCCCATCTGTAAAATGGGAGAATATTTCAAAACTATGGTTTTTCCAGTAGTTATGTATAGATGTGAGAGTTGGACCATAAAGAAGGCTGAGCACCTTGCCGCTTTCCAAGTGTAGTGCTGAATAAGACTCAAGAGCTCCTTGAACAGCAAGGAGATCAAACCAGTCAATCCTAAAGGAAATCAACCCTGAATATTCATTGGAAGGACTGATGCTGAAGTTGAAGCTCCAATACTTTGGCCACCTGATGCAAAGAGCCAATTTATTGGAAAAGACCCTGATGCTGGGAAAGATTTAAGACAGGAGGAGAAAGGGATGTCAGAGAATTAGATGGTTGGATGGCATCATTGACTCAGTGAACATGAATTTGAGCAAACTGAGACAGTGAAAGACAGGGAAGCCTGGCATACTCCTGTTCATGGAGTCACCAAAAGTTGGACACAATTGAGCGGCTGAACAACGAAAACAACAATCTCTAAGGAGTCCCCTCTTATTCTCATTCTGGGTCTTGGATGATGATGACCTTTGCCTTACACACATCACAGAAGCTGCAATGAAAATCAAAGTTGGTAAAGGGAGGAAGAAAAGAATGGGCTCTTAAAAAGAAAATCAATAAGGTTTTGTATTTACAAGTACAAAGAACATTGTGTCTTCAGTCAGCCATGCAGCCTTCCTACCATCCTTGAGACTTCATAAAGACAGATGAAACACTCTGTGAAATTCCATGATAAAAAAAAAAAAAAAAAAACCTCTTCTATCTTCTTTTTGGATGGATATTGGACTCTTGAGACCTACACAGGTTTCCTCCTGTCTGCCGGAGGGGCAGAAGTTCAATATACACTAGACTTCCAAGATTCTGCCTGCAGAGTCTCCACCTCTGATCCCTGTCTCCTGACCCCTCCTCTACTACAGAAACACAAACAAAGGGCATTCGAAGGACAAGCCCTGGTAATGGACTTTCAGGACACACTGGAGCTAAAAGAGACTAGAGATCTTTTTAAAGTTCTAGGCATAGGGCATGTGCTTATTGGCCTGGCTTTAGCTACAAAATAAATCGCTGTCATCATTATTTTATTCTCTGAAGGAGACAACCTCAGGTTAGTGTTTCAAAGAAGAATGAGTCACTGGAAAGGTTTTAAAGTACCTGCTAATTATTTCTTTAAAGAAAAACCTTAACTCTAGGAGAAAGAAGTTAGACACGGCATCAGCTGCCCCTTAAGATGAAAGGGCCGAATTACCTGGGCTGCTCCAGGAGGCCCGGGAATAACAAGCATGCCCCTTTTCTTTGCAGAGCAGAGTTCCCTGAAGAGGCTCTTCTGCAGACATTATCTCACTGACCCTGAATTGCTGCTGGCTTCATCATCCCTTTATTTCTGCCTTGCCATGATGCAAGGAGGCTGAGGGAAGATTGGTCAGCTTTGAACCCTAAGCTGCCCCAGTTAGGAGCAATCTGGCTGCCTTCTCCAGTGACTTCCAAACATGTTTGTATTTTCTTTGACTAGAATTCTATGAAGAATCCCAGTAGTTAAAACAGAAGATCAGTTCTGCATTTGGTTTAGATTTTTTAACATTGATTCAATATCAAGTCAATCACTGAGAATGATGTTCATTTGATGAATGCAAAAATAGTCATCTGGAGCTCAGTAGCCACAAAGATGAGTATTATTATGGAGGGCACTCAACATCTTTGAAAGAACTGCCAAAGTCCCTTTGAGCCAATACTTGCTAGAACGTTGAATGGGGAAAATGGAATTCATGGGTTCAAGGCCTTAGTTTAGTTAGTGTTATTGTCTAGGTCAACTGAAACATTTCCGGACTTTTTGTCCAAGAGAAGGGGGGGTGGGGGTAGAGGCTGCTGTCCAGGGGAAGAAGACAGTGGCCCAGTTTCAGAGAGGAAGGAGTTGGAGTCTCATAATGGAAGGATAAGGGAGTGACAAGTTCCAGGAAAGCTTGAAGGAAGCTGTGCCTTTCTTCAAAGACTACATCCCGAATGAAACTGATAGGGTTCCTGCACAGTTAGCAACTGACTAAGCATTGGAAATTGACACCTAGGAGCTTGTGCAAGGTCCTGTGGCTAAACTGGCAGCCAGAAAACTGAATTTAAGTGGCTGTGGAGACCTGTCCAATGGGCATCTTCAGAATAAGTCCCGAAAGATTACTGACTAGAAGCCTATTCATTACTTCCTGGCATAAGATAAAATACCAAAAAAAGTAAGGGAGGCACAAAAATGGATTATTTTTTTACTCTTCCTGCAAGTCGGGGCTTAGACATGGATTTTCTTGGACATACAAGAATGTTATCACTAGAGTAAATTTATTATAAGGAAAGGCAATTCCCATTTGTTATGGTGTGAATGTTTGTGTCACCCCCAAAATTCATTCATTGAAAACTTAGTGACCAAGGTAATGGTATTAGGAGGTAGGGTCTTTGGGAGGTGATCAGGTCATGAATGAGATAAGTGTCCTTATAAAAGAGACCCCAGAGAGCTCCCTCACCTCTTTCACCAGGTAAAAATAAGTGAGAAGCCTGTGACCTAGAAAAGTTGTTCAGTTGTGTCTGACTCTTTGTGACCCCATGGACTGCAGCACATCAGGCTCCCCTGTTCTTCACTATATCCTGGAGTTTGCTCAAACTCATGTCCATTGAGTTGGTGATGCCATCCAACCATCTCATCCTCTGTCATCCCCTTCTCCTCCTGCCCTCAGCCTTTCCTAGCATCAGGGTATTTTCTAATGAGTACAGTCTTTGCATCAGGTGGCCAAAATACTGGAGCTTCAGCTTCAGCATCAGTCCTTCCAATGAATATTCAGGATTGATTTCCTTTAGGATTGACTAGTTTGATCACCTTGCTATCCAATGGACTCTCAAGAGCCTTCTCCAGCACCACAATTTGAAAGCATTAATTCTTCAGCACTTAGCCTTCTTTATGGTCCAACACTCACATCTATATATGAAGAAGATCCTCACTTAGTCATATGGATAGCCTGATCTTGGACTTCCAGCCTTCAGAATTGGGAAAAAAGAAATTTCCATTGTTGATAACTTACTCAGCCTGTGGTTATTGGACTTTTGTCAATGATTTAGTGGATTTTTTTACATTATTTTATTGGAGTGTAGCTGCTTTACAATGTTGTATTAATTTCTACTGTTCAGCAAAGTGAATCAGTTATACCTGTATGTATATCCTCTCTCTTTGGGGCTTCTTTCCCATTTAGGTCAATCCTGTGGTCTTTTGCTATAGAGCTTGAATGGTCTCAGATACAATTCCATCCCTTGAGTAGTGTATAGCCCTTCACATCTGTTGCACCAGCTGTTTCTGGCACCTGTCCACCCCAAGTTCATTCCCTTTTCCTTTGGGCTGAGCCTTCCACCCATCAGGCATCCATCCCTTCTCTTCCCATCTCTTCTCTTCTCTTCTCAACCATCCCTTCTTACTTTCTCCCCAAAATGTTTTGCTTCCTGACAAAGCACACCACTGGATAGAGAGGAGATTCATCAAAGGCAGTGGTGGCAGGAGGGCAGATAGATTCTTTTCAAGGAAAGCTTGGCCCCCAAAGGCTACCTCACCCTCTTAGGAGTACATCTTTGAGACAACTGGCTCTTCAATTGGTTGCTAACGCTGGCTTGTATACTTTAACCACTTCATGGTTTCCATCTCCCCAATACAATAATGAGTTATCTCAGCGTAGATGGTGTACCTTCTATGCTTGATCTACCCACTGCTGGATCTTAGGTGGGGGATGCCAGCTGACCCACACAGGCAATGGCCCTGGATAAGTGAGCAGAACCCAAGAGAGAGCCCATTTTTCTCCTGGGCTCTCTTCCTTCCAGAAGCTTCCATTGTATGTAGGCACTGACCACACATGTGTCAGCAAATCCATGAGCAGTGTTGGAACTTCTGGAAGGGAACCTCTGATTTCAGTCTTCTGGGAAAGGACTAAAAGCACCAAAAGTTTCACCCCATGTTTGGTTCTCTTACATTTACTTCCTATCATTTCATCCTTCTCTCCTTGTTCTTCTGGCAGGGGGGTTGGGGGAGGGCAAAAAAAAAAAAAAAGCACCATGTTGGGGTCAGAATGTCCAAGTTCTGCCTCTTGTGTGATCTTCTGTGTTCCTCCCCATGTGCAACCAGGACTCACACAGCATCAGTACTCACAGGCCCTGGAGGAGGGAAAGGAGAAGCTGAAGGAAACAGCGAGCTTTGGACAGGAATATGCTGTTGGCTCACCCAGGCTGAGGACAGAAATTATTTCAAAGAACTAAGGTAATGCCGGGACAGGGTATCTGTTCCAAGAGAGCACTGAGGAACGGGGGAGAGGCTCAAGGAAGGCAGAGATCCCCCGTTCAGGTTTGGCTCCAAAACCTGGCCCAATAGGAGCTGGGAACAGATGGGGATAAAGTGCTTCCACTTCAGAGAAGCTGACCAAAAGAGCAAGCCACTCAGACCTCCTCCTACTGGAAGAGGGAATGAATGGAGGATGGGGCAAGGAACAAGGGAACTTTTGGAATGAGTACTGAGATGCCTGGAAGCTGAGGCTACTACCCACCCCTCTGGCTCCCACATCTAGAAAAGCCTTAGTGATCAAGGTCCAGGTAGAAATAGTAAGCAACCCTCAACCTTTTCATTGTCTCTCCCTCCCTCTCTTTCTCACACACATACACGCACCCTACCACTACCACCAAATACAATGACAACAATTGTACAGATCATTCAGCTCCCTCCTGCCTGCACACTCAGTGGGGAATCCTGGAGTAGAAAGCAAGAAAACAGATGAGACAGTCCAGCTGAGTTTCTCATGACTAAATAGATTCCACATGGCAACATAAAGGTCAAGGAGAAAGCAATTTATATAGGACCAAAGAGAAGGGAATAGGTGTGGAGAGTCTTCCATCTGATCAGAGGGGACAAGCACTCTAAGATGCAGCCTGCTGGGTCTGAAGTGGAGCTCCGTGCCTGGCCCTGAGAGAATGAGAGTCCTGTGTCATGTCTACAAACCCACAGTCCTGCACACAGAGCAAGGGGCCAAGTCCTGGTATCACCAGGTGGCGGGCACACTGTGTGACTTCAAACCTGTCTTTGAGTCTGAATCTCAGCATTGTTTACCTATAAAATGGAAATAAGAATCCTTTGGCTCAGCTCACCTTAGTGGAGTTAAAACTCAAGAAATGATAGAACTGAGTGGATTTTGTGGATCTGGGAAATCAGGAGTTGTGTCTGGACCAGGGTCAGAGGTGTGGGAGTCCTTAGCCAACAGATGCAAACTCAAGCCATGGGAGTGCAAAAGAGCTTGACAAGTGAGTCCCAGGAACACCAATGTTTGAGTGGTAGGCAGAGGATGAGGGCCACAAGGGAGAACCAAGAAGGAAATACTGAGAAGGAATGGCACTATAAAAAGCTAAACAGAGGTAGTCTGAGAAAATCATCATTTGCATCAAGCAGATTTCTTAATAATTTAGGTTTCATTCTTCTTGAAAGAAAGTGAAAGTGTTACTCTCTCAGTCGTGTTCGATTCTTTATGACCCCATGGACTGTAGCCCACAAGGCTCCTCTGTCCATGGAATTCTCCAGGCAAGAATACTGGCATGGGTAGCCATTCCCTTCTCCAGGGAATCTTCCCGACCCAAGGATCAAACTGGGTCTCCTGTATTGGTGGCATTTCTTTACCATCTGAGCCACCAGGGGTTTCATTCTTACCTCTTACATATCCCCCAAAGCACAGTATGGGTCAAGCAGAGCAGAAAAAAATGATATCAGAGGAGAGGATATTTGTGACCTGGAAACATACATAACATTAGTTATAAGCTCAGAGAGAACTGTAGAGTTAGTCCGTACCTCCCTGGTAGATTTCTGTGTGACACTGGGCATTTCACACAACTTCTCTGTTCTGGCTATTAGCTAGTATTTATCTAGATCCCTTAGTCGCTTGGGTTCAGAGAGTGCGGGCTGTGCATCCAGTTACTCCTAGGCAAATGACTCCAAAGGGAAATGTGAGCCTGGAGAGGGAGTGAAGCACACCATAATCAGAGTCAGGGTCTTCTCTCCTCAAAGCCTTTAAGATCCTCTACCTTAAAACAGGATGAGGATCTTAGAGTTCTTTCTCAAATGAAACACACTGGCCATTTGAAAATATTTTAATCCAATAACACCCAAAATAAATTCACTCCAACAGCAAATATTTGTGGAGAATCTTCATGTGCAAATCATTGAGGTGTTTTGGAAGAGATAGAAGACAGGACTCAAAGATAACAAATGCGCTGTGACATCATGCCCTGCTGTCCGCCTAGTGGGGAAGACGGACTCTTAGAAGGGAGGCACTGGAGACTGTGCTAAGAGTCATCACAAAATTACAAACAAAATGCAACAAGAACCCAAGTGATAGTCATTAATTCTGCATCAAAGGGATCCAAGAAGGCTTTACAGATAAAGTGCCATCTGAATTACTGTCCTCACACTAAGATGAATTTTAGCATTCAGGGAAGGAACATTCAGCTTTAATGAGTGAACATCATGAACAAAGCTTTGGCAACAGAAAAGTGGCATTTTGTTCAAGGAATAAGTTGTTGGTTTGGGACTTCATTCTGTATTCAGTGTAGAGTCAAAAAAGTGTTTTTGAACAGGGTGCAATAGAACTGGTTCTTTTCTTTAAACAGAGCTTTTGGGCCAAGATAAGTGGCAAAGCTGGAGAGGGTAGAAGAGAGAGTAGAGGAGACTTCTTAGAACATTCTTATCAGAGTCTAGAAGAGAAATCAACAGCATCCTAAAAAGTAAAGAAGCAGTGAGATTGAAAAGATCAAAGATTATTTTAAGGCTTTCCAGAATGTGCCAATAAAGAACACAGAAGGCATAAAACTGGGAGAGTGAAATGGAGACAAAACTATTTTTACACAAGTGGAAACTGCAGTTTGATGTAAGGGTCTAGAGCCCAGGAAAAGTTACTCATCAAGAGGCAAGGCAGAAATCTGTGTTGGGGAGCAATGCAATGCCACTTTTCTGGGGGTCAGATTCTGAGGTTAGCACTTAAGGTCAATGTTGAACAGAGACAAAAAGTCCCAGTCCCCTAGGGGGACTGAGATCCACTTGTGTCGTAAGTCCAGTAGGGCCAGTGATTCTTACAGAGATAAGTGCCATCAGGGCACCAAAAGAAGTAGTATGTGTGTGCTTGGGGATCTGTTAAAAGGGAAACACTAGACGCCCATTTCCCATTACCTGTAGATGGAGTGGAATGGTGGCCAGAAACACCTGCATGAACTATATTATGTTTCCTGTTCAACATGCAGTTGATGCTATACAGAGCTAGACACCATGGGCCCATCTGTGTAGTGAAATGACCTCAAGCCCTTGGTGTGAAATGCTTATGGAGAGACAAGTGGTCAGGAAGTGCTGAGGGCTGGCAAGTGCCAGAAGCTGACTAAAGGAATTTGATCAAAGGATGAAGAGCCAAAGAAGAATCAAAGAAGGAGAATTAAGAGATGATTAAGGCATTATGTAGAACATGGAATGACAAGGAAGTGAAGAACATCAAGAAAGAGAGGACCTTCAACAATGTCAAACTCTATAAAGAGAAAGAGACCTCAAAGTCATCTTTTGAATCTGAAACTGGAACATTATTAAACATGTTAAAACATGGAACCTCCAAGAATGATGAAAAGATAAACCAAGTTATGAAATTGCGGATTTGGGCAATAAGAAAGTGGAGACAAAAAAGGAGAAGTTACACCAGACAATATAGAAATACAAAGGATCATGAGACTACTATGAGCAACTATATGCTGATAAAATGGACAACTTGGAAGAAATGGACAAATTCTTAGAAAAGTATAACCTTCCAAAATTAAGTGAAGTGAAAGTCAGTCAGTCATGTCCAACTGTGACCCCATGGACTGTAGGGCTGCCAGGCTCCTCTGTCCATGGAATTCTCCAGGCCAGAATACTGGTGTGGGTGGCCATTTCCTCCTCCAGGGGATCTTCCCAACCCAAGCATCGAACCCAGGTCTCCTGCATTGCAGGCAAATCTTTACCATCTGAGCCACCAGGGAAGCCCCAACCAGGAAGAAATAGAATATCTGAACAGACCAATCACAACTACAGAAATTGAAACTGTAATAAAAAAATCTTCCAACAAACAAACACCCAGGACCAGATGGCTTCACAGGTGAATTCTACCAAAAGTTTAGAGAAGAGTTAATACTTATCCTGCTCAAATGCTTCCAGAAAAATTGCAGAGGAAGGAAAACTTCCAAGCTCACTTTATGAGGCCACTATCACCCTGATACCAAAAACAGGTGTGATAAAGATGCCACACACACACACACACACACAAATTACAGGCCAGTATCACTGTTGAACATAGATGCAAAAATCTCCAACAAAATTCCAGTGAACGGACTCCCCCAAAAATTCTAGCGAACAGAATCCAACAACACATTACAAAGATCATACATCATGATCAAGTGGGCTTTATTCCAGGGATGCAAGGATTCTTCAATATACACAAATCAACCAGTGTAATACACCATATTAACAAACTGAAAGATAAAAACAATATGATCATCTCAATAGATGGAGAGAAAGCCTTTGACAAAATTCAACACCCATTTATGGTAGGAAAAAAAAAAATCTCTAGAAAGTAGGAATGGAAGAAACACACCTCAACATAATAAAGGCCATATACAACAAACTCATAGCAAAGATTATCCTCAATGGTGAAAAACTGAAAGCATTTCCTTTAAAATCAGGAACAAAACAAGTGTGCCCATCTCACCACTATTATTCAATATAGTTTTGGAAGTCCTAGCCACAGCAATCAGATAGGATAAAGAAATAAAAGGAATCCAGATTAGAAAATAAAAAGTGAAACTCTCATTGCAATGACATGTTTCTCTACATAAAAAACCCTAAAGATTCCACCAGAAATTACTAGAACTAATTGATAAATATTAGCTAATCAATGAAAAACAAAAACAAGATCAGGAGCTGACTGTGGCTCAAATCATGTACTCCTTATTGTAAAATTCAGACTTAAATTGAAGTAGGAAAAGCCACTTAGGTCATTCAGGTATGACCTAAGTCAAATCCCTTATGATTATACAGTGGAAGTAACAAATAGATTCAAGGGATTAGATCTGATAGATAAAGTCCCTGAAGAACTATGGAGGGAGGATCATGGCATTGTAC
This sequence comes from Bubalus kerabau, assembly GCF_029407905.1. NCBI lineage: Eukaryota > Metazoa > Chordata > Mammalia > Artiodactyla > Bovidae > Bubalus > Bubalus kerabau. The sequence continues at coordinate 159,765,038 of NC_073626.1, forward strand.
AGGAGGCAGTGATCAAGACCATGCCCAAGGGAAAAAAAAATGCAAAAAGGAAAAATGGTTGTCTGAGGAGGCCTTACAAATAGCAGAGAAAAGAAGAGAAGCTAAGGCAAAAAGAGAAAAGGAAAGCTATACCCATTTGAATACAGAGTTCTGAAGAAGAGCAAGGAGAGAGAACAAAGCCTTCCTCAGTGATCAATGCAAAGAAATAGAGGAAAACAACAGAATGGGAAAGACTAGAGATCTCTTCAAGAAAATTAGAGATACCAAGGGAACATTTCATGCAAAGATGGGCTCGATAAAGGACAGAAATGGTATGGACCTAACAGAAGCAGAATATATTAAGAAGAGGTGGCAAAATACACAGAAGAACTATACAAAAAAGATCTTCATGACCCAGATAACAATGATGGTATGATCGGCCACCTAAAGCCAGACATCCTGGAATGAGAAGTCAAGTGGATCAACAAAATTAGAAATGAAAATGGAGAAATCACACCAAACAACACAGAAATACAAAGGATCATAAGAGACTACAACAGCAACTATATGCCAATTAAATGGACAACTTGGAAGAAATGGACAAATTCTTAGAAATATACAACTTTACAAAACTGAACAAGAAAGAAATAGAAAATCTTAACAGATCCATCACAAGCACAGAAATTGAAACTGTAATCGGTAATCTTCCAGCAAACAAAAGCCCAGGACCAGACGGCTTCACAGCTGAATTCTACCAAAAATTTAGAGAAGAGCTAACACCTATCCTGCTTAAACTCTTCCAGAAAATTGCAGAGGAAGGTAAATTTCCAAACTCATTCTATGAGGCCACCATCACCCTAATACCAAAACCAGACAAAGATGCCACCAAAAAAAGAAAACTACAGGCCAATATCACTGATGAACATAGATGCAACAATCCTTAACAAAATTCTAGCAAAAAGAAACCAACAACATATTTAAAAGATCATACATCATGACCAAGTGGGCTTTATCCAAGGGATGCAAGGATTCTTCAATATCCACAAATCAATCAATGTAATACACCACATTAACAAATTAAAAAGATAAAAACCATATGATTATCTCAATAGATGCAGAGAAAGCCTTTGTCAAAATCCAACATCCATTTATGATAAAAAAAAAAAAAACCCTCCAGAAAGCAGGAATAGAAGGAACATACCTCAACATAATAAAAGCTATATATGACAAACCCACAGCAAACATTATCCTCAATGGTGAACAATTGAAAGCATTTCCCCTAAAGTCAGGAACAAGACAAGGATGCCCACTCTCACCACTACTATTCAACATAGTTTTGGAAGTTTTGGCCACAGCAATCAGAGAAGAAAAAGAAATAAAAGGAATCCAGATTGGAAAAGAAGTAAAACTCTCACTGTTTGCAGATGACATGATCCTCTACCTAGAAAATCCTAAAGACTCCACCAGAAAATTACTAGAGCTAATCAATGAATATAATAAAGTTTCAGGATATAAAACTAACACAAAGAAATCCCTTGCATTCCTATACACTAACAGTGAGAAATGGAGAAGGCAATGGCACCCCACTCCAGTACTCTTGCCTGGAAAATCCCATGGACAGAGGAGCCTGGTAGGCTGCAGACCATGGGGTCGCGAAGAGTCGGACACAACTGAGCGACTTCACTTTCACTTTTCCCTTTCATGCATTGGAGAAGGAAATGGCAACCCACTCCAGTGTTCTTGCCTGGAGAATCCCAGGGATGTGGGAGCCTGGTGGGCCACCGTTTATGGGGTTGCACAGGGTCGGACACGACTGAAGTGACTTAGCAGCAGCAGCAGCAGCAACAGTGAGAAAACAGAAAGAGAAATTTAAGGAAACAATTCCATTCACCATTGCAACGAAAAGAATTACTTAGGAATATATCTACCTAAAGAAACAAAAGACCTATATATATAAAACTATAAAACACTGATGAAAGAAATCAAAGAGGACACAAATAGATGGAGAAATATACCATGTTCATGGATTGGAAGAATCAATATAGTGAAAATGAGTAGACTACCCAAAGCAATCTATAGATTCAATGCAATCCCTATCAAGTTACCAATAGTATTTTTCACAGAACTAGAACAAAAGATTTCACAATTTGTATGGAAATACAAAAAACCTCGAATAGCCAAAGCGATCTTGAGAAAGAAGAATGGAACTGAAGGGATCAACCTGCCTGACTTCAGGCTCTACTACAAAACTACAGTCATCAAGACAGTATGGTACTTACACAAAGATAGAAATATAGATCAATGGAACAATATAGAAAACCCAGAGATAAATCCACGTACCTATGGACACCTTATCTTCGACAAAGGAGGCAAGAATATACAATGGAGAAAAGACAATCTCTTTAACAAGTGGTGCTGGGAAAACTGGTCAACCATCTGTAAAAGAATGAAACTAGAACACTTTCTAACACCATACACAAAAATAAACTCAAAATGGATTAAAGATCTAAATGTAAGACCAGAAACTATAACGTTTCTAGAGGAAAACATAGGCAAAACACTCTCTGACATACATCACAGCAGGATCCTCTATGACCCACCTCCCAGAATATTGGAAATAAAAGCAAAAATAAACAAATGGGACCTAATTAAACTTAAAAGCTTTTGCACAACAAAGGAAACTATAAACAAGGTGAAAAGACAGCCTTCAGAATGGGAGAAGATAATAGCAAATGAAGAAACTGACAAACAACTAATCTCAAAAATATACAAGCAGCTCCTATAGCTCAATTCCAGAAAAATAAATGACCCAATCAAAAAATGGGCCAAAAAATTAAACAGACATTTCTCCAAAGAAGACATACAGATGGCTAACAAACACATGAAAAGATGCTCAACATCACTCATTATCAGAGAAATGCAAGTCAAGACCACAATGAGGTGCCATTTCACGCCAGTCACAATGGCTGCTATTCAAAAGTCTACAAGCAATAAATGCTGGAGAGGGTATGGAGAAAAGGGAACCCTCTTACACTGTTGGTGGGAATGCAAACTAGTACAGCCACTATGGAGAATAATGTGGAGATTCCTTAAAAAACTGGAAATAGAACTGCCATATGACCCAGCAATCCCACTGCTGGGCATACACACTGAGGAAACCAGAATTGAAAGAGATGTGTGTACCCTAATGTTCATCACAGCACTGTTTATAATAGCCAGGACATGGAAGCAACCAAGATATCCATCAGCAGACGAATGGATAAGAAAGCTGTGGTACATATACACAATGGAATATTACTCAGCCATTAAAAAAGAATACATTTGAATCAGTTCTAATGAGGTGGATAAAACTGGAGCCTATTATACAGAGTGAAGTAATCCAGAAAGAAAAACACCAATACAGTATCAGAACAGATCAGATCAGGTCAGTCACTCAGTTATGTCCGACTCTTTGCGACCCCATGAATTGCAGCATGCCAGGCCTCCCTGTCCATCACCAACACCGGATGGAATTTATAAAGATGGTAATGAAAACCCTATATGTGAGACAGCAAAAGAGACACAGACATATAGAACAGTCTTTTGGACTCTGTGTGAGAGGGTGAGGGTGGGATGATTTGGGAGAATGGCATTGAAATGTGTATATTATCATATGTGAAATGAATCGCCAGTCCAGGTTCGATGTATGAGACAGGGTGCTCAGGGCTGGTGCACTGGGATGACCCAGAGGGATGGGATGGGGAGGGAGGTGGAAGGGGGGTTCAGGATGGGGAACACATATACACCCGTGGCAGATTCATGTCAATGTATGACAAAACCACTACAACATTGTAAAATAATTAGCCTCCAATTAAAATAAATAAATTTATATTAAAAATAAAAATTTATATAAAAGGAATTCTATCCCATACAAAAAAATAAAAAGAGAGAGAGAGAGAAGTCAAGTGGGCCTTAGGAAGCATCACTATGAACAAAGCTAATGGAGGTGATGGAATTCCAGTTGAGCTATTTCAAATCCTGAAAGATGATGCTGTGAAAGTGCTGCACTCAATATGCCAGCAAATTTGGAAAACTCAGCAGTGGCCACAGAACTGGAAAAGGTCAATTTTCATTCCAATCCCAGAGAAAGGCAATGCCAAAGAATGCTCAAACTACCACACAACTACACTCATCTCACACACTAGCAAAGTAATACTCAAAATTCTCCAGTACATGAACCGTGAACTTCCAGATGTTGAAGCTGGTTTTAGAAAAGGCAGGGGAACCAGAGATCAAATTGCCAACATCTGCTGAATCATAGAAAAAGCAAGGGAGTTCCAGGAAAACAACTACTTGTGCTTTATTGACTACGCTGAAGCCTTTGACTGTGTGAATCACAACAAACTGTGAAAAATTCTTAAAGAGATGGGAATAGCAGACCACCTTACCTGCCTCTTGAGAAATCTGTATGCAGGTCAGGAAGCAACAGTTAGAACTGGACATGGAACAACAGACTGGTTCCAAATTGGGAAAGGAGTACATCAAGGCTGTATATTGTCACCCAGCTCATTTAGCTTATATGTAGAGTAAATCATGCAAAGTAGCTGGCTGGATAAACCACAGCTAGAATCAAGATAGCTGGGAGAAATATCAATAACCTCAGATATGCAGAAAACACCATCCTTATGGCAGAAAATGAAGAAGAACTAAAGAGCCTCTTGATGAAAGTGAAAGAGGAGAGTGAAAAAGTTGGCTTCAAGCTCAACATTCAGAAAACGAAGATCATGGCATCTGGTCCCATCACTTCATGGCAAATTGATGGGGAAATAATGGAAACAATGAAAGACTTTATTTTGGAGGGCTCCAAAATCACTGCAGATGGTGACTGCGGCCATGAGATTAAAAGACACTTGCTCCTTGGAAGAAAAGCTATGATCAAACTAGACAACATATTAAAAAGCAGAGACATTACTTTGCCAACAAAGGTCCATCTAGTCAAGCTATGGTTTTTCCAGTCGTCGTGTATGGATGTGAGAGTTGGACTATAAAGAAAGCTGAGCACCAAAGAATTTGTGCTTTTGAACTGTGGTGTTGGAGAAGACTCAAGAGTCCCTTGGACTACAAGGAGATCCAACCAGTCAATCCTAAAGGAAATCAGTCCTGAATATTCATTGGAAGGACTGATGCTGAAGCTGAAACTCCAATACTTTGGCCACCTGATGTGAAGACCTGAGTCATTGGAAAAGACCCTAATTCTGGGGAAGATTGAAGGCAGGAGGAGAAGGAGACAATAGAGGATGAGATGATTGAATGGCATCACTGACTCTATGGTCATGAGTTTGAGTAAGCCCCAGGAGTTGGTGAAAGACAGCAAAGCCTGGCATGCTGCAGATCATGGGGTCACAAACAGTCATACACTACTGAGCACCTGAACTGAACTGAACTGAACCAATGAATTTAGTAAAGCCACAGGATATAAAATTAATACACAGAAATCCCTTGCATTCCTATACACTAACAATGAAAAATAAGAAACAGAAATTAAGGAAACAATCCCATTCACCATTGCAACAAAAAGAATAAAATGCTTAGGAATAAATTTACCTTAAGAGAAAGAAGCCCTGTAAGGAGAAACCTGTAAGACATTGATGAAAAAAATGAAAGATGACACAAAAAGATGAAGAGATATACCATGTTCTTGGATTGGAAGAATCAATATAGTGAAAATGACTATACTATCCAAGCAATCTATAGATTCAATGCAATCCCTATCGAACTACCAACAATATTTGTCACAGAACTAGAACAAATAATTTCACAATTTGTATGGAAACACAAAAGACCCCAAATAGCCAAAGAAGTCTTGAGAAAGAAGAATGAAACTGGAGGAATCAATCTTCCTGACTTCACGAAGTCCTATACTACAAAGCTACAGTCATCAAGACAGTATGGTCCTGGCACAAAAACAGATATACAGACCAATGGAACAAGATAGAAAGCCTGGAGATAAATCCATACCCTAATGGTCACCTTATCCGTATGACAATAATATACAATGGAGAAAAGACAGTCTCTTCAACAAGTGGTGCTGGGAAAACTGGTCAACTACATGTAAAAGAATGAAATCAGAATACCTCTGAACACCATACACAAAAACAAACTCAAAATGGATTAAAGACCTAAACGTAATACCAGAAACTATAGAACTCTGAGAAGAAAACATAGGCAGAACACTCTCTGACATAAATCACAGCAAGATCCTCTATGACTCACCTCCTAGAGTAATGGAAATAAAAACAAAAATAAACAAATGTGACCTAATTAAACTTAAAAGCTTTTGCACGAAAAAGGAAACTATAAGTGAGGTGAAAAGACAATCCTCAGAATGGGAGGAAATAACAGCAAATGAAACAGCTGACAAAGAATTAGTCTCCAAAATATACAAACAGTACATGCAACTCAATACCAAAAAAGCAAACAACTCAATCAAAAAGTAGGAAGAAGACCTAAACAAATATTTCTCCAAAGAAGAAATATAGATGGCTAATTAACACACGAAAAGATGCTCAATATCTCTCATTATTAGAGAAATGCATATCAGAACTACAATGAGGTATCATCTCACATTGAGGTATGCTTTTTGAAAAATTTGGCCATGGAGGAAAGGAGAAAAATTGAGGGGTGATCAGAGTTATAAAAAAGGATTACAAAATACTTTTAAGGACACAGGCTCATTTGCAAAATAAGAAACGGCCCCAGTTACTCGGTAATAGTGATAATAGTTTGCATTTACTGAGCATTTCCTATGCACACTAACAGAGCTAAGCTTAGTTAACCCCTTGAGATAAATATAACTATCATCCATCAGAAGAAACTGAGGGTTAACTAGGTCAAGAAAATATCCCCTAATCCCGCAGCTGCTAAGTGTCATAGAAAGGATTGGAAAATCATAAATTTGACTCTGGGGCCCACTCACTCTCCTGCTGAGAGTAAAGGAAGGTTCCAGATGTCACATCTCAGAGAAGAGGGAAAGCATTGGGCTTGGCTCATAACCTTTCAATAGTCTGTCCCATTCATTTGCAGGATTTCAAACACTGCTTTCACTCATTTCTAGAATGTCACACATTACATCTATGTAGATTTATAGTGATAATCTACCTGATTTACTCACCAGTCAACATCTCTCAAATCCTGCTCAGACACTACTGAGAATTTTCTAGGATGCCCAAGTTACTACATCCTGATGTCTCTCTACTACACTGAACCCTAGGAAATACGTGGAAACTCAGCTCCCAGACATCTGAACTCACAGCAGAAAGAAGGCCAAAATAGGCAGAAAGAGGAAGAAGGAGATGAGCCGAGGTGCTGGAAGAGACAAGAGGAGTTAGCTAGGATACCTACCTGAAGAATGTCCACTGTCTACAAAATAGTGTGGAATTACCAATCAGAGCTGAGAAAAAGAGATGATACTGGATAAAGAACCTCTACCCCGAAGTCTGGAAGAAGAGCCTTATAGCAATGGCATTGCAACCCAATCAATATACTTTTTTACTGAACAAGTGCTATAGATCTCACACTGCTCTGGGCAGCTGGACCATACAGTTTTGATGGTGAGACTATGCTAAGACATGTGAACAGCAGCAAATAACAGTGTGGTGTAAGGGTTGTATTCAGAGGGGAGAGACTCACTGAGAGCTGAAATGGTCAGGGTATGGTCAAAGTGGGGCATGGCTCTGAAACAAGCTGTTCTTGGGGAAAGCAAAGGGCACAGGGCATTCTGGGGGGTGGGCAGTGGTGCAGGAAAATCTGAATGAAGTTGGTAAAAGGCATATGAGTGAATTTGGGGAAGAAGTAACTAATAGGGTAAAATTAAGAAGGAGATTAGGTTGGAGGCATATTATTAGAGAGGGAGATTGTTATAAAGATTATGGAAAGGGAAGAGCATGAGAGTGCTTTGTGCCACAAGGAATGAATGAAGACCACTCAGCGTAATTGCACAGGAGAGAGAAGGACCAGGGGCAAGCACAGAGTACATTAGAGAAAGTTGATTGATACTATCTATCTAATCCAGTCTACCCAATCTCATTTTGTATCAATATTTTGAACTCCATTTTTTTTCAAAGAAAGAGAAAATCAAAGACTTTCCCAAGACCTTTGTGCCAAATTAAGGGCCAACCTGTCTTCTGACCCTGAGTTCTCTCCTAAGAGTCCTACGGTGGCTATCTTGACCTTTGACAGGTGAGAACACACAAGTTTGTCCCCAGCTGTCCTAACAGCATCTCATCTGTGAAGGGTCAGCTCTTTAGATTACAGCTTTTTCTTTACTTGCCCAACACTCAGTACATGAAGTGGCCTAAAAAAGAAAGATAGTTCATCGATTCATACAGGCAAAAACGAAGTTCTCTTACTTCAGCTTTGGATTGTGCAGGTGAAAATGATTTGGCCTAAAATTACCCAGATGGTTCTATGTGCTTTCCCAGTGGACATAAGCTCTCACCACAAGACTTCTCAGCACCTGGTGACCACACCCTCCCCTGTCTGACTCAAACATGAGATAGGGTCTAGCCAGAGCACCTAATTACACCGGCCAGGTCAGGCTCTGGAATCAAAGCCCCACCCAGTGCCAGGCTGCTGCCCTCCAAGGGGTCAGAGTAGACAACCACAAGGAAGGGGCTGGAGACCCACTTTGGAACCTCCTTCAGCAGTCCTTGGTCCTAGGCAATCCTGCTCTACAGACTGGGAAATGTAATAAAGGTTTTGATGCAGGTTTTATTATGGACTGGGAGATGACACTTGGTTATCCGATTGGCAAACTGCTCTGAGAAACAAGCTGTTCTCTTTCATGTGGCAACTCTGACATGCTTAGATCATGCCGAAGGTGGGGGAGGCAGAGTTCTGAATGTTTTACAACTCAGCACAACCTTTGTGGGAGATGCCCAGGCAGCTCAAAACTGCAGCAGCCAAGTCAGAACTGCAGGAGAGCTGGGCTGGTGATGGGCCAGTCTTGGTTGAGGTCCTCCGGCCATCCTGTGGAGAAGGCCACACCCCTTGTCATCATTCAGCAGGACAAATGACATAGCTGACAGGTCCCAGAGGACCCCTGCATCTGCCATGAGGCTAGAAATTTAGCTGGAGGCCTGGATCTCAGGGGAGATTCAGGAAAAGAAAAAGTCCATTAATACAGTGGCTGCCAGTCACCTGGGAAACTTGTTAAAAACACAGATTATTGACTTGTACTATAAAGATCTTGATTTCAATAATCAGCCTAGGTTTGGAAATGAATTCATTGGGCTACCTAGAGGAAAATGAAGCAATGTTTTTTATTGGGTAAAATATACATAACATAAAACTGACTTTTTTTTACTCATTTTTAACTGTATGATTCAGTAGCATTGAGTACATTCACAATATTTTCTTTTTTTTTATTAAAATAACCATTTATTTCTTTCATATGTAACATAACAGTCCCCAAATAGATGATTCCGTTTTCCAAGGTAACTCTGCTCCATGTAGCTGTCGAGGTAGCCAGGTTCCTTCCATTCTGTTGTTTCATCACATCTCAGATTTTATTCCTAACTTTATGGCTAAAACTGGCATGTGAACATGTTTGTATTCAGCTTGCAGGAAGAGGAAAACCACTTTTTCTTTAATTTATAGAAGAGATTTTTCATGTCACTTCTATACAATCCACTGATGATAACTTAGTCACATGACCACAAGTAGGCACTCTCTTCCTCTTATGCCCTATGGTTAGCTTTCTATTTTTAAGAGTCACAGATAAATTAATATTTCTTTATTATTAATTTGAATTTTTTATTTTTTTAAATTTTATTTTATTTTTAAACTTTACATAATTGTATTAGTTTTGCCAAATATCAAAATGAATCTGCCACAGGTATACATGTGTTCCCCATCCTGAACCCTCCTCCCTCCTCACTCCCCATTCCATCCCTCTGGGTCGTCCCAGTGCACCAGCCCCAAGCATCCAGTATCGTGCATCGAACCTGGACTGGCAACTCGTTTCATACATGATATTTTACATGTTTCAATGCCATTCTCCCAAAGCTTCCCACCCTCTCCCTCTCTCACACAATCCATAAGACTGTTCTATACATCAGTGTCTCTTTTGCTGTCTCATACACAGGGTTATTGTTACCATCTTTCTAAATTCCATATATATGCGTTAGTATAGTGTATTGGTGTTTTTCTTTCTGGCTTACTTCACTCTGTATAATAGGCTCCAGTTTCATCCACCTCATTAGAACTGATTCAAATGTATTCTTTTTAATGGCTGAGTAATACTCCATTGTGTATATGTACCACAGCTTTCTTATCCATTCATCTGCTGATGGACATCTAGGTTGCTTCCATGTCCTGGCTATTATAAACGGTGCTGTGATGAACATTGGGGTACACGTGTCTCTTTCCCTTCTGGTTTCCTCAGTGTGTATGCCCAGCAGTGGGATTGCTGGATCATATGGCAGTTCTAGTTCCAGTTTTTTAAGGAATCTCCACACTGTTCTCCATAGTGGCTGTACTAGTTTGCATTCCCACCAACAGTGGAAGAGGGTTCCCTTTTCTCCACACCCTCTCCAGCATTTATTGCTTGTAGACTTTTGGATCGCAGCCATTCTGACTGGTGTGAAATGTTACCTCATAGTGGTTTTGATTTGCACTTCTCTGAAAATGAGTGATGTTGAGCATCTTTACATGTGTTTGTTAGCCATCTGTATGTCTTCTTTGGAGAAATGTCTATGTAGTTCTTTGGCCCATTTTTTGATTGGGTCATTTATTTTTCTGGAGTTGAGCTGTAGGAGTTGCTTGTATATTCTCGAGATTAGTTGTTTGTCAGTTGCTTCATTTGCTATTATCTTCTCCCATTCTGAAGTCTGTCTTTTCACCTTGCTAATAGTTTCCTTTGATGTGCAGAAGCTTTTAAGGTTAATTAGGTCCCATTTGTTTATTTTTGCTCTTATTTCCAATATTCTGGGAGGTGGGTCATAGAGGATCCTGCTGTGATATATGTCAGAGAGTGTTTTGCCTATGTTCTCCTCTAGGAGTTTTATAGTTTCTGGTCTTACATTGAGATCTTTAATCCATTTTGAGTTTATTTTTGTGTATGGTGTTAGAAAGTGTTCTAGTTTCATTCTTCTACAAGTGGTTGACCAGATTTCCCAGCACCACTTGTTAAAGAGATTGTCTTTAATCCATTGTATATTCTTGCCTCCTTTGTCAAAGATAAGGTGTCCATATGTGCGTGGATTTATCTCTGGGCTTTCTATTTTGTTCCATTGATCTATATTTCTGTCTTTGTGCCAGTACCATACTGTCTTGATAACTGTGGCTTTGTAGTAGAGCCTGAAGTCAGGCAGGTTGATTCCTCCAGTTCCATTCTTCTTTCTCAAGATCGCTTGGGCTATTCGAGGTTTTTTGTATTTCCATACAAATTGTGAAATTATTTGTTCTAGCTCTGTGAAGAATGCTGTTGGTAGCTTGATAGGGATTGCATTGAATCTATAGATTGCTTTGGGTAGTATACTCATTTTCACTATATTGATTCTTCCAATCCATGAACATGGTATATTTCTCCATCTGTTAGTGTCCTCTTTGATTTCTTTCACCAGTGTTTTATAGTTTTCTATATATAGGTCTTTAGTTTCTTTAGGTAGATATATTCCTAAGTATTTTATTCTTTCTGTTGCAATGGTGAATGGAATTGTTTCCTTAATTTCTCTTTCTGTTTTCTCATTATTAGTGTATAGGAATGCAAGGGATTTCTGTGTGTTGATTTTATATCCTGCAACTTTACTATAGTCATTGATTAGTTCTAGTAATTTTCTGGTGGAGTCTTTAGGGTTTTCTATGTAGAGGATCATGTCATCTGCAAACAGTGAGAGCTTTACTTCTTCTTTCCCAATTTGGATTCCTTTTATTTCTTTTTCTGCTCTGATTGCTGTGGCCAAAACTTCCAAAACTATGTTGAATAGTAATGGTGAAAGTGGGCACCCTTGTCTTGTTCCTGACTTTAGAGGAAATGCTTTCAATTTTTCACCATTGAGGATAATGTTTGCTGTGGGTTTGGCATATATAGCTTTTATTATGTTGAGGTATGTTCCTTCTATTCCTGCTTTCTGGAGAGTTTTGATCATAAATGGATGTTGAATTTTGTCAAAAGCTTTCTCTGCATCTATTGAGATAATCATATGGTTTTTATTTTTCAATTTGTTAATGTGGTGTATTACATTGATTGATTTGCGGATATTGAAGAATCCTTGCATCCCTGGGATAAAGCCCACTTGGTCATGGTGTATGATCTTTTTAATGTGTTGTTGGATTCTGATTGCTAGAATTTTGTTAAGGATTTTTGCATCTATGTTCATCAGTGATATTGGCCTGTAGTTTTCTTTTTTTGTGGGATCTTTGTCAGGTTTTGGTATTAGGGTGATGGTGGCCTCATAGAATGAGTTTGGAAGTTTACCATCCTCTGCAATTTTCTGGAAGAGTTTAAGCAGGATAGGTGTTAGCTCTTCTCTAAATTTTTGGTAGAATTCAGCTGTGAAACCGTCTGGACCTGGGCTTTTGTTTGCTGGAAGATTTTTGATTACAGTTTCAATTTCCATGCTTGTGATGGGTCTGTTAAGATTTTCTATTTCTTCCTGATCGAGTTTTGGAAAGTTGTACTTTTCTAAGAATTTGTCCATTTCTTCCACGTTGTCCATTTTATTGGCATATAATTGTTGATAGTAGTCTCTTATGATCCTTTGTATTTCTGTGTTGTCTGTTGTGATCTCTCCATTTTCATTTCTAATTTTATTGATTTGATTTCTCTCCCTTTGTTTCTTGATGAGTCTGGCTAATGGTTTGTCAATTTTATTTATCCTTTCAAAAAACCAGCTTTTGGTTTTGTTGATTTTGGCTATGGTCTCTTTTGTTTCTTTTGCATTTATTTCTGCTCTAAGTTTTAAGATTTCTTTCCTTCTACTAACCCTGGGGTTCTTCATTTCTTCCTTTTCTAGTTGCTTTAGGTGTAGAGTTAGGTTATTTATTTGACTTTTTTCTTGTTTCTTGAGGTGTGCCTGTATTGCTATGAACTTTCCCCTTAGGACTGTTTTTACCGTGTCCCACAGGTTTTGGGTTGTTGTGTTTTCATTTTCATTCGTTTCTATGCAAATTTTGATTTCTTTTTTGATTTCTTCTGTGATTTGTTGGTTATTCAGCAGCGTGTTGTTCAGCCTCCATATGTTGGATTTTTTAATAGTTTTTCTCCTGTAATTGAGATCTAATCTTACTGCATTGTGGTCAGAAAAGATGCTTGGAATGATTTCTATTTTTTTGAATTTACCAAGGCTAGCTTTATGGCCCAGGATGTGATCTATCCTGGAGAAGGTTCCATGTGCGCTTGAGAAAAAGGTGAAATTCATTGTTTTGGGATGAAATGTCCTATAGATATCAATTAGGTCTAACTGGTCTATTGTATCGTTTAAAGTTTCTGTTTCCTTGTTAATTTTCTGTTTAGTTGATCTATCCATAGGTGTAAGTGGGGTATTAAAGTCTCCCACTATTATTGTGTTATTGTTAATTTCTCCTTTCATACTTGTTAGCATTTGTCTTACATACTGCGGTGCTCCCGTGTTGGGTGCATATATATTTATAATTGTTATATCTTCTTCTTGGATTGATCCTTTGATCATTATGTAGTGACCATCTTTGTCTCTTTTCACAGTCTTTGTTTTAAAGTCTATTTTATCTGATATGAGTATTGCTACTCCTGCTTTCTTTTGGTCCCTATTTGCATGGAAAATCTTTTTCCAGCCCTTCACTTTCAGTCTGTATGTGTCCCCTGTTTTGAGGTGGGTCTCTTGTAGACAGCATATGTAGGGGTCTTGTTTTTGTATGCATTCAGCCAGTCTTTGTCTTTTGGTTGGGGCATTCAACCCATTTACGTTTAAGGTAATTACTGATAAGTATGATCCCATTGCCATTTACCTTATTGTTTTGGGTTCAAATTTATACACAGTTTTTGTGTTTCCTGTCTAGAGAATATCCTTTAGTATTTGTTGGAGAGCTGGTTTGGTGGTGCAGAATTCTCTCAGCTTTTGCTTGTCTGAAAAGCTTTTGATTTCTCCTTCATACTTGAATGAGATCCTTGCTGGGTACGATAATCTGGGCTGTAGGTTATTTTCTTTCATCATTTTAAGTATGTCTTGCCATTCCCTCCTGGCTTGAAGAGTTTCTATTGAAAGATCAGCTGTTATCCTTATGGGTATTCCCTTGTGTGTTATTTGTTGTTTTTCCCTTGCTGCTTTTAATATTTGTTCTTTGTGTTTGATCTTTGTTAATTTGATTAATATGTGTCTTGGGGTGTTTTGCCTTGGGTTTATCCTGTTTGGGACTCTCTGGGTTTCTTGGACTTGGGCGATTATTTCCTTCCCCATTTTAGGGACGTTTTCAACTATTATCTCCTCAAGTATTTTCTCATGGTCTTTCTTTTTGTCTTCTTCTTCTGGGACCCCTATGATTCGAATGTTGTAGCATTTAATATTGTCCTGGAGGTCTCTGAGATTGTCCTCATTTCTTTTAATTCGTTTTTCTTTTATCCTCTCTGATTCATTTATTTCTACCATTCTATCTTCTAATTCACTAATCCTATCTTCTGCCTCTGTTATTCTACTATTTGTTGCCTCCAGAGTGTTTTTAATTTCACTTATTGCATTATTCATTATATATTGACTCTTTTTTATTTCTTCTAAGTCCTTGTTAAACCTTTCTTGCATCTTCTCAATCCTTGCCTCCAGGCTATTTATCTGTGATTCCATTTTAATTTCAAGATTTTGGATCAATTTCACTATCATTATTCGGAATTCTTTATCAGGTAGATTCCCTATCTCTTCCTCTTTGGTTTGGTTTGGTGGGCATTTATCCTGTTCCTTTATCTGCTGGCTATTCCTCTGTCTCTTCATCTTGTTTAAATTGCTGAGTTTGGGGTGTCCTTTCTGTATTCTGGCAGTTTGTGGAGTTCTCTGTATTGTGGCGTTTCCTCACTGTGTGTGGGTTTGTACAGGTGGCTTGTCACAGTTTCCTGGTTAGGGAAGCTTGTGTCGATGTTCTGGTGGATGGAGCTGTATTTCTTCTCTCTGGAGTGTAATGAAATGTCCAGTAATGTGTTATGAGATGTCTATGGTTTTGGGGTGACTTTGGGCAGCCTGTATCTTGAAGCTCAGGGCTGTGTTTCTTTGTTGCTGGAGAATTTGCTTGGTATGTCTTGCCCTGGAACTTGTTGGCCCTTGGGTGGTGCTTGGTTTCAGTGTCTGTATGGAGACGTTTGATGAGCTCCTGTCAATTAATGTTCCTTGGAGTCAGGAGTTCTCTGGAGTCAGGGTTTGGACTTAAGCCTCCTACTTTCAGTTAATGGTCTTATTTTTACAGTAGTTTCAAAACTTCTCCTTCTATACAGCACCATTGATAAAACATCTACGTTAAAGATGAAAAGTTGCTCTACTGTGAGGGTCACTCAGAGAGGTTCACAGCGTTACATGGAGAAGAGAAGTGGGAGGAGGGAGTTAGAGGTGACCCTAATGAGATGAGGTGGACTCAATAGTGGAGAGAGTGGGCTAGCCAGTAGTCACTTCCTTATGTGCACTCCACAACTGGACCGCTCAGAGATGTTCATGGAGTTATACAGAGAAGAGAAGAAGGAGGCAGGAGACAGAGGTGGCCAGAAGGATAAAAGGGGGAAATAAAAAGGAGGGAGACAGATCCAGCCAGTAATCAGTTCCCTAAGTGTTCTCCACCGTCTGGAACACACAGAAATTCACAGAGTTGGGTAGAGTAGAGAGGGGTTAGGGAGGAGATACAGGCGACCTGGTGGAGAAAACGGAGAGTCCAAAGGGAGAGAGAGCAGTCAAGCCAGTAATCTCGTTCCCTAGTGAAAAATGGGTCCTGAAGATTGGGTTCTTAAAGGTACAAAATTGGTAACAAATACATAAAAGCAAAAATTAAAAATCTAGAGTAGAGTTTAGAATTTCAAAAATGCGATGTTAATGAAAAGAAGAAGGAAAAGAAAGAGAGAAAAAACGAACAAAGAAAAACAAACAAGGTCGCGAAAATTATAAAGAAACTACAGGTACAAAATTGATAACTAATACCAAAAAGCAAAAATTAAAAATCTAGAGTAGAGTTTGGAATTTCAAAAATACAATGTTAAAAAAAAAGAAGAAGAAGAAAAATAAAGAGAGAAAACAAACAAACCAATAAAAACAATGTCGCAAAAATTATAAAGAAAATACAGGTACAAAATTGATATCAAATACCAAAAAGCATAAATTAAAAATCTTGAGTAGAGTTTGGAATTGCAGATATATGATGTTATATAAAAGAAGAAGAGAAAGAAACAGAGGGAAAAAAAAGAAAAAAAAAGTCACAGAAATTATTAAAAAAAAAAAACTATATGTACAAAATTGATAACATATACCAAAAGGCTAAAATTAAAAATCTAGAGTAGAGATTGGAATTTCAAAAATACGATGTTAAAGAAAAGAAGAAAAAAAAAAAAAAAAAAGAAAAGAAGAAGGAAAAGGAAGAGAGAAAAAACGAACAAAGAAAAACAAACAAGGTCGCGAAAATTATAAAGAAACTACAGGTACAAAATTAATAACTAATACCAAAAAGCAAAAGTTAAAAATCTAGAGTAGAGTTTGAAATTTCAAAAATACAATGTTAAAAAAAAGAAGAAAAATAAAGAGAGAGGACAAACCAACAAAAAAAATGTCGCAAAAATTATAAAGAAAATACAGGTACAAAATTGATATCAAATACCAAAAAGCATAAATTAAAAATCTTGAGTAGAGTTTGGAATTGCAGATATATGATGTTATACAAAAGAAGAAGAGAAAGAAACAGAGGGGGAAAAAAAGTCACAGAAATTATGAAAAAAACTATATGTACAAAATTGATAACATATACCAAAAGGCTAAAATTAAAAATCTAGAGTAGAGTTTGGAATTTCAAAAATACAATGTTAAAGAAAAGAAAGAAAAACAAAACATGGTCAAAAAATTATAAAATATATATATGAAGTTTGCTGAAGAAGAAAAAAATAGGGTCTTTTTTTTTTTTTTTTTGCAAAGTAATAGTTATAAAAGTGAAAATTAAAGGGCAATAGAGGACTTAATTTTTTTTTTTAAAGAAAAAAAAGAAAGATTGATCGTAAAAATAGTAAAAATATATCTAGGTCTTTCTCTGGTTTTGTTGTGAGTATTGTGGGTTCAGTTCATTTTTGGCTAGTTCCTTGGTCTGAGTTATATTTCTCAAGATCTATAGGCCCCTTCCTATGTAGTCCGTAGCAACCACAGGGTTTTAATCTATGGCCTGTAGCTTCCAAGGCGTTTCCCTCTGTTATAGCTTCTTCTGTTTGCTGGTCTCTTCAGTGTCTGGTTCCCGCCCTGACACAAAGGGGACGGTGGAGGACACTATTTTTTTTATTTTATTTAGGCTCACTTGTTCAGCCGCGCCGTGGGGAGGGAGGGAGGCATGCTGCAAACAGATAACACTGGCGTGCGCTCGCAGTGCCTCAGCCACACTGGGTCTGCCCCTGTTCACAGCGCGTGTAGCCTCCCCTGCCCACACTGCTCGGGCTCTAGGTTGTTCCGCCGGGAACAATCAGAGGCCGGCCCTGGGCTGAGCTCCCAGGTCCAAGCCGCTCAGGTTCAGGCACTCGGGTAGTCCTCAGAGGCGCAGACTCGGTTGGGCCTGCATTTTGTGCTCTTCCCAGATCCGAGCAGCTCAGGTGATGAGGTGTTTGGCGGGCGCCAATGCTGCGACTTATCGCCTCCCCGCCACTCAGTTATCTGGGTGTAAAACCGGCGCACCTTCTCAGGCAGATGTTGACCGTCCAGATCCCCAAGAAGTTTTAGTTAGCAAAGAAGCCTGCTTACAGTTTTATAGATAGTGTCTCTCTGGGGCTGCGATTGCCCCCTTCCGGCTCTGGCTGCCTGTCACCGGAGGGGGAAGGTCTGCAGCCGGCTATCTCTGTTCAGTCCTTTGTTCTGTGCGCAGGCCTGGCGGTGTCTTAGGTTAGGGCTGGCTTTTCGCGTGGTAGATATCCCACAGTCTGGTTTGCTAGCCCTAATTATTTCACTCAGATAGCGCTCAGGACATTCGGGCCCGATTCTTACTCTAAGGGACACAGCCCGCGCCGCGCTTCCCTGCCCAGCCCCCGCTTGCTAATGCCGTGTGCAGGCGTCTGCGCTGCTTCTCCGCTGGGGGAGTTACCATAGGGCTCACAATCTGCGATTTTTAATTGTTTATTTTTTTTTTTTCTCCCTTTTATGTTGCCCTCTGTGCTTCCAAAGCTCGGCACAGATTCGGCAGTGAGAAGGTTTCCTGGTGTTTGGAAACTTCTCTCTTTTTAAGACTCCCTTCCCAGCACAGAACTCCGTCCCTCCCTCTTTTGTCTCTTTTTTGTCTTTTATATTTTTTCCTACCTCCTTTCGAAGAGTTGGGTTACTTTTCTGGGTGCCTGATGTCCTCTGCAGGCATTCAGAAGTTGTTTTGTGGAATTTACTCGACGTTTAAATGCTCTTTTGATGAATTTGTGGGGGAGAAAGTGTTCTCCCTGTCCTACTCCTCCACCATCTTGGCTCCTCCCCCTCCACAATATTTTCAAGAAGGAGACTTTAGATGCCTACCATTGATTGGAAAAATTTTTTGAAAAAATAATCTGACAATAAAATATCTATAAGAGAACTAGGGACTACCATGGTGGTTTCAATGGTTAAGACTCCACCTTCTAATACTGGGTTCCATTCCTGGTCAGGGAACTAAGATCCTACATGCCGTGGAGCAACTAAGCCCACACGCTTCAACTAGAGAGCCTGCATTCTAGAGCCCACAGTGCAATGAAGACCCAGCACAGCCAAAAATTTTTTAAAAATAAATAATTTTTTTTTTAATTTAAAAAGAGAACTATACATAAGCCCTGGACTATACCGTGGTTGGTAAAGTTGTTCACGGTGGTACAAATTAACAATTCTGAAACCGCCATATGTGTGTACCAGACTGAACAAATAAAATGGATTTCAGATAGTAGGAGCCAAATTTCTCACTGTTGGAGTGAGAGGTTAAATAAAAGGAAGGGAGTAAATCTAGAATGAACCAAGTAGTACTAGACTAGTCAGAGACACCAGTATGAACTCATGTTTGACTTAATATAGATACTAATGGGTATATTTATGTGTGTGCATGTGCATATATATACATATATATGGCTTCCCTGGTAGCTCAGATGGTAAAGAATCTGCCTGCAATGCAGGAGACCCCGATTCGATTCCTGAGTCGGGAAGCTCCCCTGGAGAAGAGATAGGCTACCCACTCCAATATTCTTGAGCTTCCCTGGTGGCTCAGATGGTAAAGAATATCTGCCCACAATGCGGGAGACCTGGGTTCGATCCCTGAGTTAGGAAGATTCCCTGGAGAAGGGAACAGCTACCCACTTCTTGCCTGGGAAATCCCATGGACAGAGGAGCCTGGCAGGCTACTGTCCATGAGGTCACAAAGAGTCTGACATGACTGAGCGACTTTCTCTCTCTGTCTCTGTCTCTCTCTCTCTCTCTCTCTGTCTCTCTCTCTCTCTCTCTCTCTCTCTCTCTATATATATATATATATATATATGAGTGTAGATAAATTTCTCATACATAGGAATACTAAATAATTTATGTAAATACTACCCTCTCAAGGAGTGGAATGAATTCCCTGCCCCTTAAGTATGGGGTATACTTAGTGGCTAGCTTAGAATGATTATAGTATAGAAAGGGGAAAATAAAAAAGTAACTTTACAGTGGAAAAGCCTGGCTAACACTACTTAAACCAGATGGTCAAGGTCAACAACATCAGCAATAAGCTGATGGCATGTCCTCTTGATATGATGTGTTGAGACTGATACTTTACTTCCATAATCTTCCCCTCAAAAACCCATAACCCCATTCCAACTATGACAAGTGTGGAAGCCAAACGCAAATTGAGGGTCATTCTACAAAATTTCTGACTAGCATGCTTCAACATTATTAAGTTCACCAAAAACAAGGAAAGTCTGAGAAACTGTTACAGCCAAGAGGAGCCTGAGGAGACATAATGACTACAGATCTAGACTAGATCTATAAACAGATGTAGATCTAAAGAGTATTCCTTTATTCTACAGAGAAATACTTCTAAGCTCCAGAAAGGGAGTGTCATTCCAAAATCACCAGCTACTTGGTGACAGGTTAAGACTATAATCTGGGGCTTTTGACCTTCAATATATTTTTCATTCCTCCAATGAAAAGTGCCTCTTTTCCTGCATCACATCACTGCTATTCAGGAAGGAATTGATCTAGCCTGATTTCCCTTCTGTTGTCATTTCAGCTCATAGACAGACATTTGTAAAGAAAAAAGAATCATGCCGTATCTTGGGACACAGCAGATTATGACCCAGTCATGTGGTACAGGGCCGGTCAGAGGGCCAAGATCTGGAAACTAGATCCTTCCATGGATAGGAAGAGAGCTAGCCAAAGATGTATAAGTGGTATCCAAAATGGCAAGAAGAATTTGGTTTGCAGAGGAACCAGCTTTGAGAGAGGTGGTAGTTCAGGGAGGTATGAGGGAAGCAGGTTGAGGGACAATTGGCAGGCTGGGTAATAGGGACCAGGAATTCAGGAGCAGGGCAGATTAAGACCTACAGACCAGCAGGCAGCCTGACAAGGGGCCTGTGCGGTCTCTGCATCCCTCAAGGCTGGGATCAGAATTGGGACTCTAAACTGGCACAGAAAAGCATGAATACAGCCCTAGAGACAATTGGACACAAAGAAAATGACTAAAACTGTGACCAGGTGCTAGAAATCTACTTATCAAGAATGGTAGACAAAGCGAGCACCAGCTTGGACTCAACACACAGATTGATTATCAGAACCAGGGCACAGAGTTCAAGCAAAGTGAGTAGAATAAGGGACAGTCTTCCAAATACCAGGATTCTGGCTCAGATCTCTTGACATCATTTCTGTTTCAAGGAAAAATGGGTTCAAAAGCCTGGGCTAGGACTGATCCTTTGTGTGGAGTTAAGAGAGTCCCAGATATAATACCAGAAGGAAACACAAAGATTTTCTGACCCCAGCAAAACCTTTCTTCCTGAGAGAATGAATGTTCATATGATCTGCAGACACTGCTTTGACAACCACACCAAGCAACACACATGACACACTATTGTAAGGAAGCAGTTTGTTTTTAATCTATCACTGCATTATAAGCACATCATAGAGCCTCAATAAATATGTGTTGAATGTACACACATCCATTTGTTTAAAATTGGCAGGTAGGCACTTTTTTCTTAGATGATTATTTCCATAGTCTCTGCTCACATGAAAAATTTCTTTAAAAGCAATGAAAATACAGAGAAATCAAAAAGTTACATACTATATGATTCTATTTATATGACATTTAAAAAAAGTCAAAACTGTGAAGATATAGGACAGATCGGTGGTTTCCAGAAGTTAGAGAAGGCAAGGGAGGGTGTGACTTTCAAGGGACATGACTAGCATGAGAGAATTGCTTCGTGGTGACAGGAGTTCTGTATCTTGACAATATCCACTGTTAGTAGGATAAAACGTTATAGTGAAAGTGAAACTAATACAATTTTGTAAAGTTTAAAAATAAAATAAAATTAAAAAAATAAAAGAAAGTGAAAGTTGCTCAGTCGTGTCCGACTCTTTGTGACCCCATGAACTATATAGTCCATGAAATTCTCTAGGCCAGAATACTGGAGTAGGTAGCCTTTCCCTTCTCCAAGGGACCTTCCCAGCCCAGGGATCAAACCCAGGTCTTCCGCATTGCAGGTGGATTCTTTACCAGCTGAGCCACAAGGGAAGCCCAAGAATACTGGAGTGGGTAGCCTATCCCTTCTCCAGCACATCTTCCCGACCCAGGAAGATGGAGTCTCCTACATTGCAGGCAGATTCGTTGCCAACTGAGCTATCAGGGAGCCCTAAATGCCATAGAATTACCCATAAGACATACAAGAAAAATGAGTGTATACAAAAGCCAGTAAAAATTTGATGTCTAGTTAATTATATTGTGTTGATATAAATTTCTTGATTAAACAATGAAGATGAACTTGTAAAATTAAAAATTTGAACATTGACCATATATTTGATGACATTAAGGTCTTAATTCTAATTTTTTATTTAATAGTGGTACTGAGAGTCTTTTAAGAGTCCTTATCCATGCCTGACTCTTTGCAACCCCACAGACTGTAGCCCACCAGGCTCCTCTGTCCATGAAATTCTCCAGGCAAGAATACTGGCATGGGTAGCCTATCCCTTCTCCAGCCCATCTTCCCGACCCAGGAATTGAACTGGAGTCTCCTGCATTGCAGGCAGATTCTTTACCATCTGAGCTACCAGGGAAGCCCCTATTTAGATACATGCAAAGAATTTAAAGTTATGCGTCTGAAATTGTTTCACATAAAATAGAGAGGGAGGCAAAGTGACACTGAAGAAACCAGAAAGGCTATGAATTGATCATTGTTGGAACCAGTATATGAAGGCTGTTTGTACTATTCCTTCCACTTTTGCATATGTTTGAAAAATTCCAAAGAATTTTAAAATAATAAAGTTTTAATCTAAGAAAACAAATACAGAGACCCCCTACTTGAGAACTCTTATCAGCTTCTCCATTTGTTACTTACTAGCAGCTTCCTAACATGGAAATATGTTAGGAATAAATATGCATGTGGATGTGCAACCTATGGAGCTTCCCAGTTGGCTCAGTGGTAAAGAATACACCTGCCAAACAGGAGACACACGTTGGCTTACTGGGTCAGGAAGATCCCCAGAAGGAGAAAATGACAACCCATGCCTGTATTTTTGCCTGGAGAACCTCTTGAACAGAGGAAACTGGCAGGCTACATTCCATGTGGTCGCAAAGAGTCGGACACGACAGAGCAATTAAACAGCAGCAACAATGCATCCTGTGTCACATCTGGCAAATCCAAGCAGCTTCTCCACAACTGGTCATGAAAAACATAGTCATAAATATTGGGTTGGCCAAAAACTTCATTTGGGTTTATCCGTACAATATTATGGCAAAACCTAAACTAACTTTTTGGCCAACTCAATACAAAGGCATAAAGGCACAAATTTGACATAAAGATTCTTTCTTGATCAGAGTGAGTGGGGAGCTGTAAAAGCCGCAGCTAACCTGCTTATCACTCTTCCCCCCCTTAAGAGCAGTGAATTTGGTGTCTGATTTTTTTCTAGTATATCTTCCTTTATCAGCCTTTCTGGTCATTATTATTCCCTTTCACTTTAACCTTGACCTCTAATTCACTGTTTTGGAAAAGAAAAAAATTAAAATTTAGGCATGTTTATTCCAAGAATCTTGCTTATTTCCTTCCTGATATTTTCCCATGTCCTCCGCCCTAGAGAGATCTTGACATGGGACCTGGTGACTATGTATTCTTATTTTGTAAATTCTGATTGAGGACCCTCTCTTTCCATTTTCTCTTTATTCCCAACAGCCATCCAGTGTGGTAATAATATTGACCCCATTTTACACATAAGCAATCTGAAATTTAAAGATTCCCACTGAGAACTGCAAACCTTGTACTGGATAAAGTTGAAAGATAAATTTTTTGTTCAAGAGTTAACTGACTCAGCACTCACTTTTCTTCATTGGATAGCTCTAAAATTCATTTTGAGAGCCCTAAACCATCATTTAAGAGAAAGAAAGTGAAGTCACTCAGTCATATCCGACTCTTTGTGACCCCATGGACTGTAGCCCACCAGGACCTTCTGTCCATGGGGTTCTCCAGGCAAGATACTGGGGTGAGTTGCCATTTCCTCCTCAAGGGGAGAAGGTTGCCATTTCCTTCCCAACCCAGGGATCAACCCAGGGACCCATGACTGAATGTAGGATTTCTATTTTTCTTCTTTTGTCTCTCTTTAATAAATGATAAAAATGTGTTACAACAATATTAGGCCATATGGCTGCTGCTAAGTCGCTTCAGTCATGTCCAACTCTGTGCAACCCCATAGACTGCAGCCTACCAGGCTCCTCCGTCCCTGGGATTCTCCAGGCAAGAACGCTGGAGTGGGTTACCATTTCCTTCTCCAGGCCATATGGAGTGCTATGCAAAAGATTTTTCTTTTGTAAAGTAAATTAATTATAGCCCATCTATTTTTATTTTTTTTAACGTTTTATTTTATATTGAGGTATAGACTATTAACATGCTTCCCTGGTGGCTCAATGGTAAAGAATCCAAAAAATCCACCTGCTAATTCAGAAGACTCAAGTTGGATCCCTGGGTCAGGAAGGTCCCCTAGAGAATGGCCACCCACTCCAGTATTCTTGCCTGGGAAATCCCATGGACAGAGGAACCTGGCAGGCTCCAGTCCATGGGGTCACAAACAGTTGGACACAATTTAGCCACTAAACAGAAATAGCCTATTAACAATGTTGTGATAGTTTCAGATGAAGAGCAAAGGGACTCAGCCATACGTGTACATGCATCCATTCTCCTGCAAACTCACCTCCCATCCAGGCTGCCACATAACATTGAGTGGAGTTCCATGTTATTTTCTTTAAATTTTTTTTTATTGAAGTATAGTTGATTTACTATACCATGCCAATCTCTACTGTACAGCAAAGTGATTCAGTTATACACAAATAGACATTCTTTTTTATATTTTTTTCCCATCATGGGTTATCACAGGGTATTGAATATAGTTCCCTTTGCTATACATCAGGACCTTTTGTTTATCCATCCTATATATAATAGTTTATATCTGCTGATCCCAAACTCCCAATCCTCCCCCTCCTACCCCTCCCACCTTGGCAACAACAAATCTGTTTTTGATGTCATGAGTTTGTTTCAGTTTTGTAGATAAGTTCATTTGTGCCACATTTTAGATCCCACACACAAGTGATGTCATATGGTGTATGTCTTTCTCTTTCTGACTTACTCCACTTAGTATGATAATCTCTAATTGCATCTATGCTGCAACTGGCATTATCCCATTCTTTTTATGGCTGAGTAGTATTCCATTGCAGAGAAGGCAATGGCACCCCACTCCAGGACTCTTGCCTGGAAAATCCCATGGACGGAGGAGCCTGGTGAGCTGCAGTCCATGGGGTCGCGAAGAGTCAGACACGACTGAGCGACTTCACTTTCACTTTTCACTTTCATGCATTGGAGAAGGAAATGGCAACCCACTCCAGTGTTCTTGCCTAGAGAATCCCAGGGACAAGGGAGCCTGATGGGCTGCCGTCTATGGGGTCGCACAGAGTCGGACACGACTGAAGCGACTTAGCAGCAGCAGCAGCAGCTGTATTCCATTGTATACATGTACCACATCTTATTTAACCTTTCATCTGTCAATGGACATTTAGGTTGTTTCCATCTGTTGGCTATTGTGAATAGTGCTGCTATGAATATAATCAGGCATGTATCGTCTTGAATTGCAGTTTTGTTCAGGCATATGCTTAGGAGTGGGATTTCTCGATCACATGGTAATTCCATTTTTAGCTTTCTGAGGAACCTCTACGCTGTTTTCCATTGTGGCTAAACCAACTTACATTCTGAATGTGGGACTTCTTATAGGTGGACCAACAGCATCTTACATCCCTGTATCTCTGCTTCCTCTTGTAGTAAGTTGCAAGCATAAATGAAGAGTACATCTTTCCACTCATTCTTAACACATCCACTAGTCCAACATCCCTGGCTTTCCTGGTGGCTCAGATGGTAAAGAATCTGCCTGCAATGCAGGAGACTCTGGTTCGATCCTTGGATCAGAAAGATCCCCTGGAGAAGGGAATGGCTACCCACTCCAGTATTCTTGCCTGGAGAATTCCATGGTCAGAGGAGCCTGGCAGGCTACAGTCCATGAGACTGCAGAGTCAGACACGACTGAGTTCACAAATTAGAAAAGGGATAGTAGTTTCCATGCATATTACTGTGTTGAATGCCAAACTTCTTACACAGGACCCAAATTTCCCTATGAGCTATCCATGATAACCGTGACTCACTTTCCCTTACCAGAAGGTTATCATTTGCTTGCTTTCTTGAGGTAGAAGCCTTGGAGAGTGTGTTCTATTCCATATTTGCTTTTCCTGCCCTCTCCCCTCTCCTATTGTAGCTTCAGTCCCTCCCTTACAACCCAAGAGTGCAAACCTGATGAGCCACTGGAACTTCCTTCCCTCCACGACCAATTCAGCCTGCTAGGCACCAGACCAAGAGCAAGGGGAGAATGCCTGAGGTCTGCAGGAGATGCTGGCACTCCCAGGGTGAGCTCTGGAGTCAGAGGATCCCAGGAGACCCGCCAGAGTGACTCTCCGGACGGCCCAAGCATCAGCTGCTCCAGAAAGTCTCTCCTTAATCTGCAGCACCACCTTTGGAGGAGAAGCTACATTTGGAGAGAGTGTTGGGTGAGACCTTGGTTGGGAATTGGTGCCACTAGCTTTCTGGGTGGGTGGGGACTTCTACACGGCATCCCTCCTGTGTGCTTCTGGCTGGGAGCAGAACCGCCTATTATTTCTAAACTCTCATTATTTTTAAAAGCTCCTGTCCTCATGATCAAGCTTGTCTAAATTTGAGAATCGATCCCAGGCTATCTCTTGAACTGAACAGAATGGTATTCTTCTCAAAGAGCTTTAGGCAGGAAAGCAACCTGGGCAGAAGAAAAACGATGTCAAATTCTTAAGTGAGAAAATAAGAACTGAAATGCAGGAATAGAGATGCAGACATAGAGAACAGACATGTGGGCATGTGGTGGGGGGAAGGGGAGGGTGAGATGAACTGGAAGAGTAGAGAGCCAGTGGGAAGCTGCTGTACAGCACCGGGAGCTCAGCTTGGTGCTCTGTGATGACCTAGAAGGGTGGGATTGGGGAGGTAGGATAGGAGGGAGGTTCAAGAGGCAGAGGATATATGTATACACAAAGCTGATTCATGTTGTTGTACAAAAGGAACTAACACAACATTGTAGAGCAGTTATCTTCCAATTAAAAAAAAAAAGGAACAGAATAATAAATTAATTTAAAATGGCATCCCAGAACTTAGTGTTCTACTTATTGTACGGAGCCAACTGGGACAGGAAACTGTTTTGTAGACCATAGCGATGAGGTCAGCTCACCATTGCAAAACAGGCCAATCAGAGTCCCCTGTAGAGACCACATGCCCAGATGGTTCAAGGAAACACCAAAGACTCGCTTTCAGCAGTATGGTCTGGTTTGGCAGCTTCACTGGATGCCTCTGAGCTAAAAGTTACCTGTTCTTATTCTTTTACCTTGTAGCCACTCTTTTTCTTGTTTTCAGTGTTAGACAATCTCTGCCCCACCCCTATTCCCACCCAGAGCTATCCTCTTTTCTTCTGCCCTGCTCTGTGCCCTCGGAGGCTGGGCCCTAAAGACCACATTTACACTGGGTGTGTGGCTGGGTTTAACCACACTGAGGATACTGGTAGGAGATCAAAAGATCAGTAATATTCTTGCCCTATCACCTCCCTGCTTCAGCCTGCTTCTGGGGACCTGACTGCACCCATATCCTCCCACGGCTCTTGCCAAGAAGCCTATTTCCCCACCCACTTCCTACAGAGCTCCAAGGACACCATGCCCCATGCCTTGTCCTCAGCTCTGGGGATGGAAGCAGCTGCTCCACAGATGCTCCTCTGTTGGGAGCTCAACATTCCTTGTCCTTCCCTTTAAGAAAGGGAATCCTGCCCTCACCTTCTGAAGCAGCACCTTCAATAGCATCTCTGCACTGAGCCATCTAAGACAAGTTCTGTTTCCTGCTTGGACCCTGCCTGCTCCAGGCACACTCGGCTCCTGGCTATGACTCAGATACTCTAAGCGGGACCCTGTCTCAGGGTCCTTCCATCTCCTTTTCCATTTCACTGGAATGCTCATCTCCCAGATTTCTGTTCAGCTCACCTTCTTGCCTCCTTCAGGTCTCTTTTCAAATGTTACCCAATCAGAGATGCACTTCCTGACTACCCCGAGAAAATGGCAACCTCTTCTCATCTCCTTGTACTTGCCACTCTTCGTTTCTCTTTCCCTGTTCTGATTGTCTTCATAATCCATTTTATCATTTGACATACCATATAGTTATTGATGGGGCTTCACAGGTGGTGCTAGTGGTAAAGAATCCACCTGCCAATGCAGGAGACGTAAGAGATGCCACAGGTTCAATCCCTGGGTTGGGAAGATTCCCTGGAGGAGGGCACAGCAACTCACTCAAGGATTCTTTCTTGAGAATCCCATGGACAGAGGAGTCTAGTGGGCTATAGTCCACATGGTCGCAAACAGTCAGACATGACTGAAATGACTTAGCAGGCATGCACACATAGTTATTGATTTGGGTTTTTTTTTTGGTCTCTCTTCCCAAGCCAGAATGGAACCTCCTTTATAGTTCACTGCTAAACTTAAACAGTACCAG
Organism: Bubalus kerabau; assembly: GCF_029407905.1. NCBI lineage: Eukaryota > Metazoa > Chordata > Mammalia > Artiodactyla > Bovidae > Bubalus > Bubalus kerabau. The sequence continues at coordinate 159,793,449 of NC_073626.1, forward strand.
GAAGGTGATAGGTATTCCATAAACATTTCTTGAATGAATAAATGCATTGTGTAGGTACTGCTTAACTCTTTCCCTTATAACTTCAGGCTTTAAACTCTGTGTGCAGATATTTTCCAGAACTCCCCTTACACCAACTTAGAGAATAATTACTGAGTATTTCACAAGTGCTTGCATCTGTACTCAAAGATTCTGGATGCAGCATTAAGAGAAATCAAAGCATAGAGGAAAATAATTCCCAAATTCCAACAGCTACCAGGATTTAGAATCTAGAGATAAGCCTCCAAAACTGGGAGGAAGGTACAGGAGTAGTCTATACAGACAAAGAAGGAATAGATGCCTTTAAGAGACAGATCAGGGATGGGTGTGACTGGGCCAGAAAGAAGGAGGAAAGGGTAAGTGCTTAAGGGAATAAGCCATGTGGTATGGCCAAAGATTTTTGTCCCTGCAGAAGAAAGGACATTTCTTCTCATATTGAGCATCCTTTTTTAAGAGAAATTCCAACCTCCCTCGTGTTGCTTAGGCAACACCTTACCACAAGCCTTTCATCTTCTGAATAAGGAGCCTTGGGAACTTGTACCTCCTCCTTCACAAGAGTCTAGGGAACTTCTAAGAGGAGAAAGTGATCATCTCAAAATGAAGCCCTGTTTGTCCTGAGGGAAATGTAAGATTTCATTTCCTTCATTCATTCTGACCCTTCTCTAGCAAACACTGAGAAGTAACTTAGAGGTTGTAAGACCTGGACTCTTGGGCTCATCCTGACCTGACCACACACACACCACATAACTCTACAGACTCCCTGCCCCTTCCCACCTAGAGCCATCCTGGACCCCTGACCATCCTTGGTCTTTACTAATTTTAGCCATTCTATAGGAGTGCAGGGATATCTCATTACGGTTTTGCATTTCTCTAACAACTAATGGTGGTTGTTGGTGGTTTAGTCACTAAGTCGTGTCCAACACTTGCAACCCCATGGACTATAGCCCACCAGGTTCCTCTGTCCATGGGATTCTCCAGGCAAGATCACTGGAGCGGGTTGCCATTTCAGCATATTTTCACATGCTTATTTTTCATCTGTGTATCTTTTTTGGTGAATTGTCCAAGTTAATTGCCCATTTTTAATTTCATTATTATTAAGTTTTGAGATCTCTATATTCTGTATACAAGTCCTTTATCAGAGAAGTGATTTGCAAATATTTTTTCCCAGTCTGTAGCTTAAATTTTTATTTTCTGAATAGTGTCTTTCAAAGAGCCAAGGTTTTACATTTTGATGAAGTATAACTTATCAGTTTGTTCTTTTATGGACCAGGCTTTGCTATCATATCTAAGAAACCATCACTGAACCCAAAGTCACAAAGGTTTTCCTTTTCCTCCTGTGTTTTGGAAATTTTTCTGTTATCTAGTTAATTCCATTGTGATCAGAGGACATACTCTGCATGATTTCAGTTCTTTTAAATCCGTTAAGATTTGTTTCATCATCCAGGATGTGGTCTATCTTGATGAATGTTCCATGTGTTCTTGAAAAGAATGTGTATTCTGTTGTTACTAGGTGGAGTGTGTGTAAATGGCAATTATGTCCAGTTGGTTGATGATGTTGTTCAGTTCTTCTATATACCTGCTGATTTTCCATCTACTGGCTCCATCAATTATGGAAAAAGGACTTGTGAAGTCTCCAGCTACATATATAGAGCTGTCTCTCTCTCTTTTCAGTTCTGTCAGTTTGTTCCTTCATATACTTTTGAGCTCTGTTGTTAGAGGCAAAACACTTGGGATTGGTATGCCTTCTTTATGAATTAATCCTTTTTTTTTTCATTATGTGATAATGAATGTAATGTGCCTCTTTATCCCCAGCAATTAATTTTTCTATGAGACCTACTTTGTCTCAAATAGCTGCCCCATGCAGGGTTTTGTTTTGTTTTTTTTCCAAATTTCTTAATTTTATTTATTTTTTAAATTAAAATATATTTATTTTTAGTTGGAGGATAATTGCTTTACAATATTGTGTTGGTTTCTGCCATATATCAGCATGAATCAGCCATAGGTATACATATTGTCCAGGCTTTGCATTCAATGGGAGACACAGACAAGTGTGCTTATTCCATCTTACCCAAAACAAGAACATTCTTACGTAATGTTTTTAAATGGGGAAAAAATTATATTTTAATTTTTCCCATATTTTTCTAACTAAAAATAATAAGACAAAGCAGCCAAAACATTTGTCTAACCTGGATTTGTCCTTCAGAAGAATGAGATCATTTTTCTGTATATCTCCATGCAGCATGACTCAAGATTATTTGATAAGGACTCTAAATAAATTCTAAGGAATACTTCATGGAACTAACAAAGAATGCAGTCACTTCTGGGCTGTCTGAGTTATTTATTGGTCGATTAAAGCATGGCAGTTATTCATCTGGGTTCCTATCTTCAAGAGTCAAGTACACCCTGCCCTTGGAACAGCGAAACCAACCTTAACTGGATATGAATGGTGCCACTGCACCTGAGTGGTTAGGTAGGACTGACATTCCCCCTTCCAGAAAAGAATTATAACAATGGTTGAGTACTTCTGTGTGCAAGCACTTTACCAGATACTGTTCACACATTATTTAATCTAGGGTCCTCACCACAACCAGAAGGTTGGTATTACTTGTACCATTTACAGTTGAGAAATCTGAGTAAGTGTAAGGCACTTCCCAAGTTCCCAGAGCTACTAAGCAGTGAGACCCAATTTGAGTCTGGCTCCAGTGTCTTTACTCCTCTCACACACTATGCTGCCCCTTGGGGGAAGTATTTGCACCTGATTACTCTTTGTACAGCTAAGATTTTACACCCAGTAGATGCCATAAATGGATTCATTACTTTAATAATGAACACTAGCCTATGTCTTGTTGGGGTTTTTCCTCCTTTTCTTCCTGTCATTTTCCTTGCTCCCCACTGTATCCTCCAAAGGGACCCTGAATTTCTCAGAAATCTGACATCCAGCATCTGGTCAGTTGGATACACTGGAATGATTGGCTAGATTTTTCAGTTTCCGTCCAGATGCCGAGCATGGTGGAGACACTACAAACCCTGTCTAATCCTTCCCCCGTGCCTTCCCACCACAGCCAGTGCTGGGATCTGCATACAACCAGCATCTCATAAATACTGCCAGCTGGTCCAGGACTTGGCCCATCCATGCTTCCTGTTTCTCAGCTCCTGGGCACCTGTTCTTTTATCTCACTTTCCCCACACCTCTAGAGATCCTACAGTAACTCTCTAAGTTTCTATAAAGGGGATTCTTGTATCTGATGAGATACTGGATGTTGTGACCTTTGAGACTGTTTCAAATGCTAATATTCTGTGCCCCTGTGATTCTAGGAAAGTAGTATCAGCTGATGGCCAGCTGTTGAGAAAAGCAAAGAGACATGTGACCAAGCTTCTGCTTTGTGAATGAGGAAACATCAAGCAATGTGCTTTCTTTGACTTATGAGCCACTGACCATACTAAGAAGTAACTCTCAAACTTTAAGGTGATAAGAATTATGTGTGTGCTTGACAAAATGCTGATTCCCTGGCCTAGCTAACAGATGCTGAATCAATAGGTATGCTAGGGCACAGGATTCTGCAGGGTTGTTTTTTTTGTTTGTTTTTTCCTGGTGCTATTTATTTCTTTTTAATTGGAGGACAATTGTTTTACAATCCTGTGCTGGTTTCTGCCATACATCAACATGATTCAGCCATGGGCATACATATGTCACCTCCCTCTTGAACCCGCCTCCCACCTCTCACCACATCCCACTCCTGTAGGTAGTCACAGAGCACCAGGTTTGAGCTCCCTGTGTCATACAGCAAATTCCCACTGCCTATCTATTTTATGTATAGTAATGTATATGTCTCAGTCCTACTTTCTCTATTCATCCTATCAGGACTCTGCAGTTTTAACAAGTGCCCACAGGTAATTCTGATCCAGGTGGATCATAGCACACCTTAAGAAATCTTGACCTAAAGGAAAAGCATTAGTAGGTTTGCCTTGTTTTACACAACACTTAGATCAGCAGATGCAGTTTCGATCCCTGGTGTGGGAAGATCCCCTGGAGGAGGAAATGGCAACCAGCTCCAATTCTTGCCAGGAAAATCCCATGGACCGAGGAGCCTGGCAGTCTATTGTCCATGGAGTCACAAAGAGTCAAACACAACTGAGCACCTCACCACTGTTAGATCAACAAGCTCTCAGCATAAGTGGGCTGGGGGTGGCTCATTCTAAACATAAGCGTTTTTGCCTAAATTAAGAAACAGAATATCAGTAATAGTAATAATAACAATACCTATGGCCTGCCTAAGGATTAACAATGCTAGCACACATTATCTGTTTAATTCTCAAACCTTGTCTGGACAGATACTACTGTCCACATTTTAAAGAAGACAAAATGGAAACTTATGGGCAAATTTACATCACAGGTGGTACTTGGCTAAGCCTATATTTGAGCACAGGCTTATGTGAATCCAAAGACGGTACTCACTCCATGCTTCCTCTCCTCCCAGTAATAACTTTGGGGAAAAAGAAGACTCATTATTACATATAAGCTCTGCTTGGTATTAACCTACCTCCCTTAAAATTAGAAAGAAATACGTTTGCTCATAAAGAAAAACCCCTGACAATGAGCCCAGGGGAAGTCGTGGAGTCTTCCATTAAATGTTTTTAAAGCATAAAGAACTCAATTAAGCTTCATCCTTCCTGAAGGCAGAGAAACAGAAAAGATGACCCCTCCAAGTCTTTTCGGGGTCCAAGAATTCCATTAAATGTTGCCCTCTACTAAATATCTGTCTCCGAGCTCAGGGACTTGCTGCAGTCAGCTTTGCAGCCTGTAGGTGCAAACATCTGGAAGGCAGCTGCTTGATTTTGTAGGCGCCAGAGGACACACAGCTGAGCTGCACAGCTGAGGGGACAGGGGAGGAAATGTCTCACATTGATGTAGCACCTTCTGATGCTCCCCAAGCCCCCTTCAACGGGGAAGTGATGGGGGGGCAGGAGGTGACTGGAGGGCCACCAGCTGTGGAACAGCTGCACAGGGGAGCATTTAAGACCGGGACAGGAAGTGAAACGCAGAAGGGCAGTCAGTCTCAGGGAGAGGTCGGAGGGAAGTGGAGGGGAACAGGGCTAAATCTTCCTGCCTGAGGCTGCTCTGCAAAGGGCCTGGTTAAACTCAGACACCGAGGACTCTCACTTCCAGCACTCCTAGGGGAGGTATAAGGAGGAAGGGGAAAGAGCATTTTTCTTTCATTAAAAACCAAGGGTCATACAGACCATATCAGCGTGCGCCACCATTTCATATTCTGACCTGAAAATGGCTATGGGTTCAAAGAGCCCACCAACTCTCACATGGGCAAGAAATAGCCTCAGTTTTCTTTTTTTTTTAATCTATTTGTATCATATTCCAAGTCTCTAACCTACCAGGAGGGGAAAAAAATCAGTAAGCCAGAAAGAAAAACACCAATACAGTATACTAACACATATATATGGAATTTAGAAAGATGGTAACAATAACCCTGTGTACGAGACAGCAAAAGAGACACTGATGTATAGAACAGTCTTATGGACTCTGTGGGAGAGGGAGAGGGTGGGAAGATTTGGGAGAATGGCATTGAAACATGTAAAATATCATGTATGAAACGAGTTGCCAGTCCAGGTTCAATGCACGATACTGGATGCTTGGGGCTGGTGCACTGGGACGACCCAGAGGGATGGAATGGGGAGGGAGGAGGGAGGAGGGTTCAGGATGGGGAACACATGTATACCTGTGGCGGATTCATTTTGATATTTGGCAAAACTAATACAATTATGTAAAGTTTAAAAATAAAATTAAATAAATAAAAAAAATCAGCTTCCATTCTCATAAGAGTTTTCTCCCCCAAATTGCACTAACTTTGAAGAGGCCCATATGATTGTAGATAAGGGATTCAGCTGATACCTGCTGGGATGTCCCTTGTTCCAGCCTGGATAGTCCCTATAGATTCAAAGTCCACTGTGCCCCTACTCCAGCCTCCCTAGGTCCCCACACCACCATTCCCTCCAAGACAGCCTCTTCTCAGAACACAACCAGCACCCAGGAGGGATCCAGCTCACCTGTGGGTGTCTACACTCTGCCTGCCACTGTCTAAGACATTTGCCTCCCTCCTTTTCCCCTCTCACTCCCACTGAGAAAATCTCCTGGTGGCTTTATCTATTTACAAAAGACAGAGACTTTGATTTCAATGTGACTTCTATGATCCATTCTGCAAGGAAAGGAATTAATAAAACATAAAACTTAACATAGACTTTTTATGTGCTAAGCACTGTTTTAAGCACATCATATATGTTCACTCATTTAATTCTCACAAAATAACATGAAGTGAGTCCTAGGGTCATCCCATTTTACAGACAAGGAAAGTGAGGCACAAAGAGGCTAACTTTTTTTAAATTAATTTTTATTGAAGTATAGTTGCTTTACAATGTTGTGTTTGTTTCTACTGTACAGAAAACTAAATCATATTTATTTTATACATATAAAATACATACATATAACTCTTTGAAGGCACACAGGTGGGCAGTGGCAGAACTGGGGTTTGAAACCCACTCTGTCTCTATAGTCTCTGATCTATGTTATAAACTCTACTTCACAAAATTTACCTCTTTGAAACTAGAAAAGGTAGAAATACAGATTAAAACACATACAAATTAACATTTCAAAATTATTTTCCCTCACTAGGAGGTAAGTGAATAAGTTTCCTAGACATGGCTTAGATACTCACCCAGTACCTCTGAGATACTAAATAAGCTCGCATGCATTCATGTTAAGTCCAACTTAGTGACTCTGTGGATTGCAGCCCACCAGGCTCCTGTCCATGGGATTCTCTGGGCAAGAACACTGGAGTGGATTGCCTTGCCCTCCTCCAGGGGATCTGCCTGACCCAGGGATCGAACCTGCATCTCCTGAATTGCAGGCAGATTCTTTACAGTTGAGCCACTGGGGATGCCCACTATATAAGCATGAAAAACGAAAGTGAAAGTGAAAATGAAAGTTGCTAAGTCATGTCTGACCTTTTGCAACCCCATGGACTATACAGTCCATGGAATTCTCCAGGCCAGAAAACTGGAGTGAGTAGCCTTTCCCTTCTCCAGGGGATCTTCCCAGCCCAGGGATCAAACCCAGGTCTCCCACATTGCAGGCAGATTCTTTACCAGCTGAGCCACCAGGGAAGCCCTATAAGCGTACCTATGCTCAAATGCCACCAGCAAAGAAATGGGCAAGGGAAGATTTTTTTTAAAACAATGGAAAAACAAATTCTGCTTCAAAAAGATTAACCTGGAATAGACCAAATATTAAACCAGAAGTAACTAATTTGCATTGAGGAGAATGGTAAAAAGTTTCAACAACAGCAAAATGGTGACTGAGTTCAATTTCAAAAGAATAAGTAAATAAAGTTACATTTCTAAAAATCTGAGTGGAATGATGTTTTTACCTGGTGCATATGTTCCCTGCTACTGCTAAGTCACTTCAGTCGTGTCTGACTCTGTGTGACCCCATAGATGGCAGCCCACCAGGCTCCCCCGTCCCCGGGATTCTCCAGGCAAGAACACTGGAGTGGGTTGCCATTTCCTTCTCCAATGCATGAAAGTGAAAAGTGAAAGTGAAGTCACTCAGTCGTATCCGACTCTTAGTGACCCCATGGACTGCAGCCTACCAGGCTCCTCCACCCATGGGATTTTCCAGGCAAGAGTACTGGAGTGGGGTGCCATTGCCTTATCCATATCAGCTAGTAAAACAGAAGTGTTTTTTGTTTTTAGGAACTTCTACAGTTGGGGACAAGGAAAGAGGACCCAAAAATTTCAAACAGAACTATCAGATGGCAACATATTTTCCATCATAAAAAGTAAATCATGTTTCTACATCACCACCCTTGATCTCTCTTCTGTTCTCTGCTCAAAGTTCTTGGTCATTTGAAGGCAATATGGCACAACCCCAGTCTTTATTCTTCTCCCAAAACTACCTCCGCTCCTATATCCTCCATCTGAGTGTAAGCATTACTCTCTTTTCAGTCTCCCAAGCCTGAAACCCAAGAGTCAGACTGTATTTTTCTTTCTCCATCATTGCTCAGTGGTGCCCAACTCTTTGTGACCCCATGGACTGTAGCCCACCAGGCTCCTCTGACCGTGGGAATTCTCCAGGAAAGAATACTGGAGTGGGTTGACATGCCTTCCTCCAGGGGATCTTCCCAACCCAGGGATCAAACCCAGGTCTCCCACATTGCAGGTGGATTCTTTACCATCTGAGCCACTAAAAAAGCCCCTCAGCCTCTAGTACCAATCGTTTTTTGAAAACTACTGACCCTTCTTCCCAGATATCTTTCAATTTCATTTCTTCTCCATCCCCACTTCTACTGTAGTGAGTTCAGGTCGCCATTACTCTTACCTAGGGGTTTCTCCACCAACTCAGGCTAGTCTCCCGGACTCCTTTCTCTTCTTCCTCTAATTCCAACTCTTTTTTACTGCTACCATCATCTTATGACTATGCTCTCTCTCCCATGGTTTCCAAAAACCTATAGTAGAAGCTCAGGTGTCCTCATTGGTTTTCAAGGTTGGCACAATTTGGTCCCAAGCCCATCTTACTAATTTTACTTCCTTCTCCTGAACACCACAGACCCTCTGTTGCAACCCACCAGACAGCCACAGTTCATGCAAAATATCCCCCCCTTTTTTTTTTCCTATTCTGTTGTGGGTTTTTGCATGTGTAGTTTCCTCCCCTGGGTTCACTTCTCCCTTTCTTCTGCCCAAAGTACCTGTACATGGCTTTCAAGAATCATGGAAACATGTATACTAACACATGTAAAATAGATAGCCATTGGGAATTTGCTGTATGACTCAGGGAACTCAAATCAGGAACCTAGAGGGGTGGGATGAGGTGGGAGGTGGAAGGGAGGCTTAAGAAGGAGGGGTATATGTATACCTATGGCTGATCCATGTTCATATATGGCATAAATCAACACTATATTGCAATTATCCTTCAATTAAAAATAAACTTTTTAAAAAGAATCACTTGTCACCTCTGTGATGACACCTCCCCCACTTGCCTAAGCAACTTTAGCATCTTATATAGAATCCCAAAAGTTGTGTTTAAACACAAAGAAATAAATAAAATCAAGTTGGATATATTCTGACCACAGGGTATGAGTTCCTGTACATCCCTAGTAATATAAATTTGCCTAGCACACAGAGGAAATTCCAGCTTTCTTCAGTGAATAGTGGGTGTAATAGTACAAAGTATTTTTATTAAACACAGTCTCATATTATCACATTAGAAGTCAGCATAGACTATGCTCAGGAGGGCAGAACATCTAATTTGGAATCTCAGCTCTACTTGCCTGCTTTCTTACCTTGAGCAATTTACTTAAACTCTCTGTGCCTCAGCTTCCTCATCTGCAAAGGGGATACTATTAGCACAGACTTCCAGGGGTTGTACAGAGCATTAAATGAGTTCTATGTGTGGAAGGCACTTAAAATAATGTCCAGCAAATAGGACTCAAAACTATGATTACAATTCTCAGTAATATGACTACTTTGTTACTTTATAAAGATTATAATTTAACTCAGATGACCATTATATCTACTACTGTGGGCAGGAATCCCTTACATGAAATGGAGTAGCCATCATGGTCAACAAAAGAGTCCGAAATGCAATACTTGGATGCAATCTCAAAGACAACAGAATGATCTCTCTTCGTTTCCTAGGCAAACCATTCAATATCATGGTAATCTAAGCCTATGCCCCAACCAGTATCGCTGAAGAAGCTGAAGTTGAACGGTTCTATGAAGACCTATAAGACCTTTTAGAACTAACACCCAAAAAAGATGTCCTTTTCATTATAGGGGACTGGAATCCAAAAGTAGGAAGTCAAGAAACACCTGGAGTAACAGGCAAATTTGGCCTTGGAGTACAGAATGAACCAGGGCAAAGGCTAATAGAGTTTTGCCAAGAGAACACACTGGTCATAGCAAACACCCTCTTCCAACAACACAAGAGAAGACTCTACACATGGACATCACCAGATGGTCAACACCAAAATCAGATTGATTCTATTCTTTGCAGCCAAAGATGGAGAAGCTCTGTAAAGTCAGCAAAAACAAGATCAGGAGCTGACTGTGGCTCAGATCATGAACTCCTTATTGCCAAAATCAGACTGAAATTGAAGAAAGTAGGGAAAACCACTAGACCATTCAGGTATGACCTAAATCAAATCCCTTATGATTATACAGAGGAAGTGAGAAATAGGTTTAAGGGACTAGATCTGATAGAGTTCCTGATGAACTATGGATGGAGGTTCGGGACATTGTATAGGAGACAGGGATCAAGGCCATCCCCATGGAAAAGAAATGCAAAAAAAGCAAAATGGCTGTCTGGGGAGGGCTTACAAATAGCTGTGAAAAAAGAGAAGTGAAAAGCAAAGGAGAAAGGAAAGATATAAGCATCTGAATGCAGAGTTCCAAAGAATAGCAAGGAGAGATAAGAAAGCTTCCTTCAGTGATCAGTGCAAAGAAATAGAGGAAAACAACAGAATGGGAAAGACTAGAGATCTCTTCGATAAAATTAGAGATACCAAGGGAACATTTCATGCAAAGATAGGCTCAATAAAGGACAGAAATGGTATGGACCTAACAGAAGCAGAAGATATGAAGAAGAGGTGGCAAGAATATACAGAAGAACTATACAAAACAGAGCTTTATGACACAGATAATCACAATGGTGTGATCATTCACCTAGAGCCAGACATCCTGGAATGTGAAGCCAAGTGGGCCTTAGGAAGCATCACTATGAACAAAGCTAGTGGAGGTGATGGAATTCCAGTTGAGCTATTTCAAATCCTGAAAGATAATGCTGTGAAAGTGCTGCACTCAATATGCCAGCAAATTTGGAAAACTCAGCAGTGGCCACAGGACTGGCAAAAGTCAGTTTTCATTCCAATGCCAAAGAAAGGCAATGCCAAAGAATGCTCAAACTACTGCACAATTGCACTCATCTCACATGCTAGTAAAGTAATGCTCTAAATTCTCCAAGCCAGACTTCAGCAATATGTGAACCGTGAACTTCCTGTTGTTCAAGCTGGTTTTAGAAAAGGCAGAGGAACCAGAGATCAAATTGCCAACATCCACTGGATTATGGAAACAGCAAGAGAGTTCCAGAAAAACATCTATTTCTGCTTTATTGACTATGCCAAAGCCTTTGACTGTGTGGATCACAATCAACTGTGGAAAATTCTGAAAGAGATGGGAATACCAGACCACCTGACCTGCCTCTTGAGAAACCTATATGTAGGTCAGGAAGCAACAGTTAGAACTGGACATGGGACAACAGACTGGTTCCAAATAGGAAAAGGAGTACGTCAAGGCTGTATATTGTCACCCTGCTTATTTAACTTATATGCAGAGTACATCATGAGAAACGCTGGGCTGGAAGAAGCACAAGCTGGAATCAAGATTGCCGGGAGAAATCTCAGTAATCTCAGCTATACAGATGACACCACCTTATTGCAGAAAGTGAAGAGGAACTACAAAGCCTCTTGATGAAAGTGAAAGAGGAGAGTGAAAAAGTTGGCTTCAAGCTCAACATTCAGAAAATGAAGATCATGGCATCTGGTCCCATCACTTTATGGGAAATAGATGGGGAAACAGTGGAAACAGTGTCAGACTTTATTTTTGGGGGCTCCAAAATCACTGCAGATGGTGATTGCAGCCATGAAATTAAAAGACCCTTACTCCTTGGAAGGAAAGTTATGACCAACGTAGATTGCATATTCAAAAGCAGAGATATTACTTTGCCAACAAAGGTCCATCTAGTCAAGGCTATGGTTTTTCCTGTGGTCATGTATGGATGTGAGAGTTGGACTGTGAAGAAAGCTGAGCACCGAAGAATTGATGCTTTTGAACTGTGGTGTTGGAGAAGACTCTTGAGAATCCCTTGAACTGCAAGGAGATCCAACGAGTCCATCCTAAAGGAGATCAGTCCTGGGTGTTCACTGGAAGGACTGATGCTGAGGCTGAACTCCAGTACTTTGGCCACCTCATGCAAAGAGTTGACTCATTGGAAAAGATCCTGTTGCTGGGAGGGATTGGGGGCAGGAGGAGAAGGGGACGACAGAGGATGAGATGGCTGGATGGCATCACCGACTCAATGGACATGAGTTTGAGTGAGCTCCGGGAGTTGGTGATGGACAGGGAGGCCTGGCGTGCTGTGATTCATGGGGTCACAAAGAGTCAGACACAACTGAGCGACTGAACTGAAATGAACTGAACTGAACAAGATATCATGACTGAGACCTGTCTGACATGTAGCCCTAAATGAATCTAAAACTGAGGAAATCAAGCACACAGCTTTCTCATTTATAATATACTCCATTTGTCAGTGTTTTAAAACAAAGGTAAAAAGCACTTCTTCATAAGACCTTTATTGCTAGTTTCTCTCTGTGACTTGCCTGTCAGTTCCAGGAGACAAATATATATTTATACCCTGCCTGTTTACTCAGTTTCCTTTCCACTCTATGGGTTTCTCATAGCAGACTTCTCCGTGGACCTAAGAACCTCCTGGGGAACATGGTAAACACAGAGCCGCAAGGTACACTCAGATTCTGACTCAGTAGATGTGGAATAGAGCTCCAGCATCCATCTTTACAGCTCCAAACTGATTGTTTTATAAATGGCACATGCTCTTCCTCCTGGGAAATACTGCCCTGCTAACCCCTAGCCAAACCCAAGCAGGGGAACGAGCAGTCTTTCAGAATCTTCCAGAACAAAAGCAGGAGGTGGGAGCAGTCCCAACAGCTGGAAGGCATGTATTGCAGCATCTCTTTATCAGCAGTGTTACTAAGCCTTCTGTCAGCACTCCATAAATAATCACCAAGATAATAATAGCTGGAATAAGTGGACTGAAATTAAACACAGGAGAAGCAGAGCCACAGCTGGAATGTGAGGTGGTATAATGACCTGGGGGAGGGAAGTCCTGACTCTCCTTTAGGAGCGCACTACAGAGGCCTCAACCCCCACCAACCACAGGACTGAGAGAAAACAGTCCTCTTGATGGTGATAGGGGTGCAGCAGGCGCCATATACCTCCACCCCCGTGTGATACTCGTGACTCCTTGGGTGACCTCACTGGACTCAGACAGGGCTGGTTCTCCCAGGACTATTGCACACACACTCCCTCATTCAGGCGTCGAAGACCACTGACAACCCGGAAGTCTCTCACTTCTCTCCAACAGCCCTTGGCTCCCCTTACTCCCATTCAGTCAGCTACTATTTAAGTTTCCAATATGTGCAAGATACTAGGCTAGAAAGAGAAATATCATAGAATGAGACAAAGCTGTATCTTCTGTAGACTTAAAATCTCTTCGTGGAATGTAACGACATGATTCCTGAAATCAAGCAAGGGAGAAGAAATGTCTATCCTAGCTTCTTCTCTTCTAGTTCCCTAGATCCAGTCTCCACCTGTACCCTGCTCTGTACTCTAGAGGGTGATGTCTCAAGATTGCAAGAACCCCAGTCCCTCTGGCTTCCTTGAGTTCAACTACTGGAAGTTGACAGTAGGAGATTGGAGGGCAGGCAGTGCAAGCCTAGATATTTGTCCCCCAGGTCTCCCTTCCTGTCCAGGGGGTTGGCTGCATTTTCCTACCTAGAGACAGAGCTGCCCTTTGGAGACCTTCTCTCACAGCCACCATCTCACCAGGTCCCAGCAATTACACTCTCTTCCAGTACGGGCAGACCTCATTGCTTTATGCTTCACTTTCTTGCTCTTTGAAGATAATCACAGTTTTTACAAATTGAAGGTTTGTAGCAACCCTGCCTCGAGCAAGTCTAGTAGGGACATTTTTGCAACAGCATTTTCTTAGTTTACATGTCAAATTTTGATAATTGTATCAATATTCCAAGCTATCCTTGTCATTATTATATTTGTTATGGTGGTCATCAATCTCTGATGTAACTGTAATTACTGGCTGCCCACATCTAAAACAGAAAACTTAACTGATAAATGCTGTGTGTCCCGATTGCTCCACCAACTAACATTCTCCCATCTTCCTCCCTTTCTATCCCCTGAGACTGAACAATATTGAAATTAGGCCAATTAATAACCCTGTCATGGGCTGTAAGTGTTTAAGTGAAAGGAAAGAGTCATACTGTGGCAGCGGGAGGAGCATGCATGCTCAGCTATGCCCACCGACTCTTTTCAGCTGCATGGACTGTTGCCTGCCAGGCTTCTCTGTCCATAGAATTTTCCTGGCAAAAATACTGGAGTGGGTTGCCATTTCCTACTCTAGGAGATCTTCCCAAACCAGGGATCAAACCCACATCTCTTGTGTCTCTTACTTTGGCAGGTGGATAATTTACCACCGCACCACCTGCGAAGTCATTAGAGTCATACATCTCTCACTTTAAATCAAAAGCTAGAAATTATTAAGCTTAGTGAGGAAAGTATGTCAAAAGCCAAGATAGACCAAAAGTGAGGCCCATTGCACCAAACAATTAGCCAAGTTGTGAAGACAAAGAAAAAATTCCTAAAGGAAATTAAAACTGCTTCTCCAGTGAACACATGAATAACAAGAAAGTGAAATACCCTTATTGATGATATGGAGAAAATTTTAGTGGTGTATATAGAAGAACAAACCAGCCACAACATTCCCTTAAGCCAAAGCCTAATCCAGAGCAAGTTTCTAACTCTCTTCAATTCTACGAAAGCTGAGAGGTGAGGAAGCTGCAAGAGAAGAGCTTGAAGATAGCAGAGTTTGGCTCATGAGGTATAAGGAAAGAAGCTATCTCTATAACATAAAAGCACAGGTGAAGCAGCAGGAGGGGATACAGAAGCTGCAGCAAGTTATCCAGAAGATAATTAATGAAAGTGGCCACACTAAACCACAGATTTCAGTGTAGATGAAACAGCCTTATATTACTGTAAGATGCCACCTAGGACTTTCACAGCTAGAGAGGAGAAGTCAGTGCCTGGTTTCAAAGTTTCAAAGGACAGATTGACTCCCTTGTTAAAGGCTAATGTGCTGGCGATTTTAATTTGAATCCAGTGCAAATTTACCATTCACAAAATCTTAGGGCCCTTAAGAATTAGGTTAAATCTACTCTATCTGTACTCTATCAATGGGACAACAAAGCCAGGATAACAGCACATCTGTTTACAACATGGTTTACGAAATATTTTAAGCTCACTGTTGAAAGCTACTGCTTGGGGAAAAAAAAATTCCTTTCAAAATACTACGGTTCATTGACAATGTACTTGGTCACCCAGGAGCTTTGATGGAGATGTACCACTCTTCATGCCTGCTAACACAATATACCTTATGTAGCCCATGGATCAAGGAGTAATCTTGACTTTCAAGTCTTAGCCTTTAGGAAATATATTTCAAGGAAATCCCTGGCTGTCCAGTGGTTAAGACTTCGTGGTTTCACTACCAGGGCCTGCGTTTGACCCCTGGTCAGGGAACCAAGAGTCTGTGAGCCATATGGCACAGTTTAAAAAATGAAATATTAATACATAAATCTATAGCTGCCATAGATAGTGATTCCTCTGGTGGAGCTGAGCAAAGTATTGAAAGGAAAGGATTCACCACTAAAGGCCATTAAGAACTCTCATGATTCATGAAGTGAGTTGAATGTCAACTCTTTGCAACCCAATGGACTATACAGTCCATGGAATTCTCCAGGCCAGAATACTGGAGTGGGCAGCCTTTCCCTTCTCCAAGGGATCTCCCCAACCCAAGGATCAAACCCAGGTCTCCCACATTGTAGGTGGGTTCTTTACCAACTGAGCCACAAGGGAAGCCCTCGTGATTCATGGGAAGGGGTCAAAATATCAATATTAACAGGAATTTGGAATAAGTTGATTTCAACCCTCACTGATGACCTTGAGGGATTCAAGACTGCAGTGGAGGAAGTAACTTAGTTAATAAAGCAGTGGTAGAGTTTGTGAGGGCTTCCTTGGTGGCCCAGATGGTAAAGAATCTGCCTGCAGTGTGGGAGATCTGGGTTTGATCCCTGGGTTGGGAAGATTCCCTGGAGGGGGGGCATGGAAACCCACATGTGTTCTTGCCTGGAAAATCCCATGGATAGAGGAGCCTGGAGGGCTATAATCCATGGAGCCACAAAAAGTCAGACATGACTGAACAACTAAGTTTAGCATAGCATAGCATAGAGTTTGTGAGGGTTAACTTCAATTATGAAAAAGTTTCTACTGTGCATAAAATGCTATCAAACAGCATTGCATGCTACAAAGAAATTGTTCATAAAAGGAAGAGTCAATGGATGTGGCAAACTTCACTGTTGTCTTATTTTAAGAAATTGCCACAGCCACTCCAACTTCCAGTAATCACCACCCTGATCAGTCAGCAGCCATCAATGTCAAGGCAAGAACTCCCACATCAGGAAGAAACTTACAACTCACTGAAGGCTCAAATGATGGCATTTTTTTACCAACAAAGTAATTTTTAATTAAACTTGAACATTGGTTTTCTTACTGCACACTTAATAGACTACAGCATAGTGTAATCATAACTTTTATATGCACTAGGAACTCAAAAATTCATGTGACTTTATAGTGATATTTGCCTTATCTTTCGGTCTGGAAGTGAACCCACGATATCTCCAAGGTATGCCTTACTTTGTGGATCAGCCACTTCTTACACTGTAGCACCAGTGCTTCAGCATCCCTTACTGGTTTCACTTAACCTATCTGCAGCAATATCAATCAGTTCAGTTCAGTTCAGTTCAGTCGCTCAGTCGTGTCTGACTCTTTGCTGTTGGGGGCCAGAGTGAGGCACTCCGCCAATGGCAAAGGTCATGAGGAAGGAGGCTCGACATACGCAAAGGCGGGATCGAGCCTCAGGAGTCCCCCTGGAAATCCTCGAGCATCTACCCCCATAACCAGAGCCTGCCTGCTTTACTACTTTGTGCTCCCACCTACGCCTCTGACTTTACGGGGGGCTGTCCTCCACCACCTCTTTCGGAGAAGGAGTTAACCTAGAGCTCCAGTTAATAAAAACTCCTGGGTATGACAAGAGTGTTTTAACCTACAAACTCCTCTGAAGGTTCTCTGGCCTGCCTAACAGGCTTGTCCGGCCACATGTGATTGCTCACGGCCTCCCAACCGTGAGAGGCACGAGATGCTTTAAACCTTCTAAAAACAGGTTCCTTAGAAAAGTTAGATAACTATTAGTATAAGTATAATGGGCTGATTAGAAATTGTATTGGTGAAGGGTTTTTCATTTGTTGAGCCAATGTTTGTTGCTAAGTCTCCACATCCCCTGCCCTTACACACATTAATGAATATATAGAAGAAATAAGTATTAACCTTTGATATAAATCACATTAGACCTTAGGCTAAGAAAATTCTTTCCTTAATTAAAACCCACTATACCCTCACCCTATAGGAATGTAACTTTATTTGGGTGGCGTCTGTTTTAAGAATAATCACCCCTGGAGAAATAAGTGTCCTGGTTGACTGACCGCTGTCACAAGAAGAGGGTCATAAATTGTCAGCAGGCCCCCTGGCCAGAAGATGATATAACACCCCTAAGACCTCTGTATACATTTGTATGAATCACCTGACTTTGATAGAAGTCAGGACTGCTGACCCCACATGACTTTTGCATAACATCTCAGTGTATAAAAATAGACCATGGAAAATAAAGAATTGGGATCAGTTTCTCAAAATACTGGTCTCCCCATGTCGCTCTCTCTCTCACTCAGGCTGAGTCTCCATCTGGAGCGCGGAACCCGCCATGCTTACTAATTATGCCTGGGCTTCTAAGATCTGACCGGGGAGGCCTCAGTGTCTCCTCTCCATCGGGAGAACAGAAGGACGCCTGTGGCCTATGTAAGTGGTGCAAACTTCTTGTCTTGAAGTTTTATTGGTCTCCCGCGTAAACCAAGCTACTCAGCCTCTTTTCTCCACTGAATTTTCCTACTGAGCTATCCTCATTCTATTACTCTTTACATCTTTAATTAATATCTAATTGAAGCTATTGTATCCTGACCCTCGCTGACGCCGTCCCCACTTCAAATACCCTGGATCAGCCGGGGCTGGTCCCCGGCACTTTGCAACCCCATGAATCGCAGCACGCCAGGCCTCCCTGTCCATCACCAACTCCCGGACTTCACTCAGACTCACATCCATCGAGTCAGTGATGCCATCCAGCCATCTCATCCTCTGTCGTCCCCTTCTCCTCCTGCCCCCAATCCCTCCCAGCATCAGAGTCTTTTCCAATGAGTCAACTCTTCACATGAGGTGGCCAAAGTACTGGAGTTTCAGCTTTAGCACCATTCCCTCCAAAGAAATCCCAGGGCTGATCTCCTTCAGAATGGACTGGTTGGATCTCCTTGCAGTCCAAGGGACTCTCAAAAGTCTTCTCCAACACCACAGTTCAAAAGCATCAATTCTTCACCGCTCAGCCTTCTTCACAGTCCAACTCTCACATCCATACAAGACCACAGGAAAAACCATAGCCTTGACTAGCTGGACCTTTGTTGGCAAAGTAATGTCTCTGCTTTTGAAGATTCAATCTAGGTTGGTCATAACTTTCCTTCCAAGGAGTAAGCATCTTTTAATGTCATGGCTGCAGTCACCATCTGCAGTGATTTTGGAGCCCCCAAAAATAAAGTCTGACACTGTTTCCACTGTTTTCCCATCTATTTGCCATGAAGTGATGGGACCGGATGCCATGATCTTCGTTTTATGAATGTTGAACTTTAAGCCAACTTTTTCACTCTCCTCTTTCACTTGCATCAAGAGGCTTTGTAGTTCCTCTTCACTTTCTGCCATAAGGGTGGTGTCATCTGCATATCTGAGGTTATTGAGATTTCTCCTGGCAATCTTGATTCCAGCTTGTGTTTCTTCCAGTCCAGCGTTTCTCATGATGTACTCTGCATAGAAGTTAAATAAGCAGGGTGACAATATACAGCCTTGACATACTCCTTTTCCTATTTGGAACCAGTCTGTTGTTCCATGTCCAGTTCTAACTGTTGCTTCCTGACCTGCATACAGAATTCTCAAGAGGCCAGTCAGGTGGTCTGGTATTCCCATCTCTTTCAGAATTTTCCACAGTTGATTGTGATCCACACAGTCAAAGGCTTTGTCATAGTCAATAAAGCAGAAATAGATGTTTTTCTGGAACTCTCTTGCTTTTTCCATGATCCAGCGGATGTTGGCAATTTGATCTCTGGTTCCTCTGCCTTTTCTAAAACCTGCTTGAACAACAGGAAGTTCACGGTTCACATATTGCTGAAGTCTGGCTTGGAGAATTTAGAGCATTACTTTACTAGCATGTGAGATGAGTGCAATTGTGCAGTAGTTTGAGCATTCTTTGGCATTGGCTTTCTTTGGCATTGGAATGAAAACTGACTTTTTCCAGTCCTGTGGCCACTGCTGAGTTTTCCAAATTTGCTGGCATATTGAGTGTAGAACTTTCACAGCATCATCGTTCAGGATTTGAAATAACTCAACTGGAATTCCATCACCTCCACTAGCTTTGTTCGTAGTGATGCTTTCTAAGGCCCACTTGACTTCACATTCCAGGATGTCTGGCTCTAGGTCAGTGATCACACCATCGTGATTATCTTGGTCATGAAGATCTTTTTTGTACAGTTTTTCTGTGTATTCTTGCCACCTCTTCTTCATATCTTCTGCTTCTGTTAGGTCCATACCATTTCTGTCCTTTATTGAGCCCATCTTTGCATGAAATGTTCCCTTGGTATCTCTAATTTTCTTGAAGAGATCTCTAGTCTTTCCCATTCTGTTGTTTTCCTCTATTTCTTTGCACTGATCGCTGAGGAAAGCTTTCTTATCTCTTCTTGCTATTCTTTGGAACTCTGCATTCAGATGCTTATATCTTTCCTTTTCTCCCTTGCTTTTCGCTTCTCTTCTTTTCACAGCTATTTGTAAGGCCTCCCCAGACAGCCATTTTGCTTTTTTACATTTCTTTTCCATGGGGATGGTCTTGATCCCTGTCTCCTGTACAGTGTCATGAACCTCTGTCCATAGTTCATCAGGCACTCTATCAGATCTAGTCCCTTAAATCTATTTCTCACTTCCACTGTATAATCATAAGGGATTTGATTTAGGTCATACCTGAATGGTCTAGTGGTTTCCCCTACTTTCTTCAATTTAAGTCTAAATTTGGTAATAAGGAGTTCATGATCTGAGCCACAGTCAGCTCCTGGTCTTGTTTTTGTTGACTGTATAGAGCTTCTCCATCTTTGGCTGCAAAGAATAGAATCAATCTGATTTCTGTGTTGACCATCTGGTGATGTCCATGTGTAGAGTCTTCTCTTGTGTTGTTGGAAGAGGGTGTTTGCTATGACCAGTGCATTTTCTTGGCAAAACTCTATTAGTCTTTGCCCTGCTTCATTCTGTATTCCAAGGCCAAATTTGCCTGTTACTCCAGGTGTTTCTTGACTTCCTACTTTTGGATTCCAGTCCCCTATAATGAAAAGGACATCTTTTTTGGGTGTTAGTTCTAAAAGGTCTTGTAGGTCTTAATAGAACCGTTCAACTTCAGCTTCTTCAGCGTTACTGGTTGGGGCATAGACTTGGATTACTGTGTTATTGAATGGTTTGCCTTGGAAACGAACAGAGATCATTCTGTCGTTTTTGAGATTGCATTCAAGTACTGCATTTAAGACTTTTTTGTTGACCATGATGGCCACTCCATTTCTTCTGAGGGATTCCTTCCCGCAGTAGTAGATATAATGGTCATCTAAGTTAAATTCACCCATTCCAGTCCATTTTAGTTTGCTGATTCCTAGAATGTCGACGTTCATTCTTGCCATCTCTTGTTTGACCACTTCCAATTTGCCTTGATTCATGGACCTGACATTCCAGGTTCCTATGCAATATTGCTCTTTACAATATAGGACCTTGCTTCTATCACCAGTCACATCCACAGCTGGGTATTGTTTTTGCTTTGGCTCCATCCCTTCATTCTTTCTGGAGTTATTTCTCCACTGATCTCCAGTAGCAGATTGGGTACCTACTGATCTGGGAAGTTCCTCTTTCAGTATCCTATCATTTTGCCTTTTCATACTGTTCATGGGGTTCTCAAGGCAAGAATACTGAAGTGGTTTGCCACTTCCGCTGCTCCTTACCTTGGACGAGGGGTATCTCCTCACCACCTCCCTTCCTGACCTTCAACGTGGGCTAGCTCCTCTAGGCCCTCCTGCACCAGCACAGCCACCGCTCCTTGGACATGCGGTTGGTCCTCCCGGCTGCCACACCTGGCCTCGGACTTGGGTAGCTCTTCGCGGTGGTTCCTGCACCGTCACAGCCTGGCACTCTCGGCCGCTGCCCCTGACCTCAGACGTGGGGTAACTCCTCTTGGCCACCACCCTTTGGACACGGGGTCCTCCCGGCTTCTGCCCCTGACCTTGGACTTGGGTAGCTCCTTTAGGCCACACTTAGTGCACCAGTCGCAGCGTCCCGGGCTTAGTGCGGCAATGTCAATAGACTTGTCATTAAACTCACCTGGGATCCTCTTTTTGAATATATCATCTGTAGCAGATACTGCTGGTTCTCTGCTTACATATACTCAGTTCAGTTCAGTTCAGTCTCTCAGTCATGTCCAACTCTTTGCGACCCCATGAATCGCAGCATGCCAGGCCTCCCTGTCCATAACCAACTCCCGGAGTTCACCCAAACTCATGTACATCGAGTCAATAATGCCATCCAACCATCTCATCCTCTGTCATCCCCCTCTCCTCCCACCTTCATTCTTTCCCAGCATCAGGGTCTTTTCCAATGAGTCAACTCTTCACATGAGGTGGCCAAAGTATTGGAGTTTCAGCCTCAGCATCAGTCCTTCCAATGAACACCCAGGACTGGTCTCCTTTAGGATGGACTGGTTGGATCTCCTTGCAGTCCAAGGGGCTCTCAAGAGTCTTCTCCAACACCACAGTTCAAAAGCATCAATTTTTCAGCGCTCAGCTTTCTTCAGAGTCCAACTCTCACATCCATACATGACCACTGGAAAAACCATAGCCTTGACTAGACGGACCTTTGTTGGCAAAGTAATGTCTCTGCTTTTGAATATGCTGTCTAGGTTGGTCATAACTTTCCTTCCAAGGGGTAAGCGTCTTTTAATTTCATGGCTGCAGTCACCATCTGCAGTGATTTTGGAGCCCTGTTTCCACTCTTTCCCCATCTATTTCCCATGAAGTGATGGGACCGGATGCCATGATCTTCATTTTCTGAATGTTGAGCTTGAAGCCAACTTTTTCACTCTCCTCTTTCACTTTCATCAAGAGGCTTTGTAGTTCCTCTTCACTTTCTGCCATAAGGGTGGTGTCATCTGCATATCTGAGGTTATTGAGATTTCTCCCAGCAATCTTGATTCCAGCTTGGGCTTCTTCCAGCCCAGCGTTTCTCATGATGTACTCTGCATATAAGTTAAATAAGCAGGGTGACAATATACAGCCTTGACGTACTCCTTTTCCTATTTGGAACCAGTCTGTTGTTCCATGTCCAGTCCTAACTGTTGCTTCCTGACCTGCGTATAGGTTTCTCAAGAGGCAGGTCAGGTGGTCTGTATTCCCATGTCTTGTAGAATTTTCCAGTTTACTCTGATCCACACAGTCAAAGGCTTTGGCATAGTCAATAAAGCAGAAATAGATGTTTTTCTGGAATTCTCTTGCTTTTTCAATGATCCAGTGGATGTTGGCAATTTGATCTCTGGTTCCTCTGCCTTTTCTAAAACCAGTTTGAACATCTGGAAGTTCACGGTTCATGTATTGCTGAAGCCTGGCTTGGAGAATTTAGAGCATTACTTTACTAGCGTGTGAGATGACATATACTAGGCACACACTATTCCCACTGGTGTCTTCTTGCAGCAAGATCTATATGCTATCTCTGCCACAAGACTATGCTTGGCCTGCACAATGGTTCATACCCCCCAAGAGCAGTCTTCAACAAATGATAGATGACTGTTGGTTAATAAGCAAATGGACCAGCTTCCTAGACCTTCAAGACAACTCTGAAATGTGTTCTACACCATGCCCCAGACGTTCCCAGGAAGGTTGAGCTCCACTTCCCATAATGATAATCTGCTCATCAGCACACTAAATATTGGCTTCCTCCCCTTCCCTATCTGACTTTCCCCAGATGATCTCACCTGGGATCACCTTCCCCCTCACAAAAAAATAAATAAATAAAACTATTTTCACTCAAAACCTGGCTTCTGGATCAGTTTCTAGAAGGGCATAACCTAACATACCATATTTTTCTTTCTGGGAGTATGACTGATACAAGATCAAATTTT
Organism: Bubalus kerabau; assembly: GCF_029407905.1. NCBI lineage: Eukaryota > Metazoa > Chordata > Mammalia > Artiodactyla > Bovidae > Bubalus > Bubalus kerabau. The sequence continues at coordinate 159,816,751 of NC_073626.1, forward strand.
ATTAAGTAAACTACTACAGGATAGGATTGTGTTAATCACTCTACATATGTTTTCTTAACTAATCTTCATGAAAATAATGTTTGAAAGATACTTTTGGTAACTATATCTTGTAAGTAATAAAACTGAATCTCCAAGAGGTTAAGTTGCCCAAAGTCACTCAACTAGCAATCAAGTGGCAGAAGTGGGATAGGAGGCCAGCATTAGCAATTAAGTGCAGGAAGAGATGCCTTACATCCTTTTTCCATCAGAGTTTAATTCAACAGAAGGGTTGAATGCAAAATCAAATGAGGTCTAGGAACCACGGTGGTCATAGAAGCTTATAGGAAGGGATGTGCAATCCCAATAGTCCTTAGTAAAACTTTTAGATCCTAACTTACTGCCATCATGCTACCTTGCTCAGATTACAATGGTCCTTCCCATAAAATCCTTCACACAACTCATTTGGCCACTATGTACGTAACCTTCTTTCTCCACAAGTAGGTGCTAAACTTGCAAGTTTCTGAAAATATCCCTGTAAGGGACAGAACAAATGGGATGAGAGAAGGGCAGGCAGAAGACCCACTTCACTCAGGTCTTCTTAACTCCCTCTGCTTCTCTCTTCTTTTGCTACCATTGCTGCTTTGTCAGACTTCTAAGACCACAGATTTGACTCCCATGTGGAAGCTGCTGGAAACATTGCTAGGGACAGGGATTTTGGCAGACTTTGCCCTCCAGTAAGTACAGATGTGTCTCCATGGAGCACAGCTGTGTGAGAACAGGAAAGGAATGTCTCCTCCTTCTCTCTTCCATTCAGCCAACATATAAATTAACAGAAGAAGCAGCAGTCTGGAAACTGACAAGCCAGATTAGGAGGGGAACGGTGAACACATGATCTCAAAGGACCAAAGGTTCTGAAGGCTGAGAGGCTCTGGAGGTCATCTTGTGCAAACCCTGCCTCCATGCTGCATCTAAAGTCACTGCTGGTAAACAGCTTCCCTTTTCATTAAGGAGACACTACAGCACAAGCCAATGCCTTTCTGAGTCTCTGATGGTGAGGCACTCCATGCATGTATCTAACCTAGCTTTTCCCCACAGAACTCAAAAAGATTAAGGCATCCATCAAATTTTGTGGGTGAGGGAGACATCTCTAAGTCCACTGCAAAGAGGCAAGGAAACAACTGTGGATCCATACAGTGCCTTCAGGAAGATAACTACTCTTTTGCCAAGGAAGAGTTGAGACTTTCCTTAGATGTTCTCTGATGGCCATCCAGTGAACCTTCCATTTTTCAACTTGTACCCATCAGGGAGTCTCCCATGCTACCTGGCACCTAATGAATATTCAACAAAGAATGATTTTAATAAAATTGAATTTAAATCCTCTAATCATATGAGTTGTCCATCTCTGTAAGGAGTAGAAATGAACTTCCAACACAAAGACATTCCCTAAGGACAAGCCTCAGGGAAACTGGTTACTAATGCACCTCCTTGTAAATGGGCAGATGTGAATGGCTGAAAGTGAAGAAGAACTAAGAGCTCTTGATGAAAGTGAAAGAGGAGAGTGAAAAAGTTGGCTTAAAGCTCAACATTCAGAAAATGAAGATCATGGCATCCAGTCCCATCACTTCATGGGAAATAGATGGGGAAACAGTGGAAACAGTGTCAGACTTTATTTTTCTGGGCTCCAAAATCACTTCAGATGGTAATTGCAGCCATGAAATTAAAAGACGCTTACTCCTTGGAAGGAAAGTTATGACCAACCTAGATAGCATTTTCAAAAGCAGAGACGTTACTTTGCCAACAAAGGTCCGTCTAGTCAAGGCTATGGTTTTTCCAGTGGTCATGTATGGATGTGAGAGTTGGACTGTGAAGAAGGCTGAGTGCCAAAGAATTGATGCTTTTGAACTGTGGTGTTGGATAAGACTCTTGGGAGTCCCTTGGATTGCAAGAACATCCAACCAGTCCATCCTAAAGGAGACCAGTCCTGGGTGTTCATTGGAAGGACTGATGCTGAGGCTGAAACTCCAATACTTTGGCCACCTGATGTGAAGAGCTGACTCATTGGAAAAGACCCTGATGCTGGGAAAGATTGAAGGTGGGAGGAAAAGGGGACGACAGAGGATGAGATGGTTGGATGGCATCATCGACTCAATGGATGTGGGTTTGGGTGGGCTCTGGGAGCTGGTGATGGACAGGGAGGCCCGGAGTGCTGCGATTCATGGGGTCGCAAAGAGTCGGACATGACTGAGCGACTGAACTGAACTGAACTGAAGGTCTTCTTGGTCACTGGAGTGAAAACTGGTGCAGTTTTATTCCCCTAATGTCTTTTTTGCACTATGTCAAATAGCAGCACAAAATTTATAGACTTTCCAGGTGAAGTAAATTCCCCAAGGTCACCCATATTTTGGCTGGAGATCTCTACTTCCCCCATGAAGAAACATGGGTTCAACCAGGCTAGAAGATTGGGCTGTGAAGACAGGGTGTGGGAAACCTTGGTAACTCTTATAGCAGGGATCACTTTTATTCTACAAGTTGAGTGCAAAATGTTGCCACATTTCACATTTTATTCCATCCCCATCACATTTGGAGGAGCTCCCAAAATGGTGCGAGGAAACAGGCTAAGGATGCAAACTCAACTAAGATTCATTCAAAGGCAGGATCCTGTATTCAAAATAGGGACACAGGGGTCTTTCCCCGAGGCTCCCAAGGCTCAGCTTTGGTGTTCAGACCCTGTTGCCCCATGCTGCTCAGTAGAGGTACTCTACTCTCAGTCCCTGCCTTGAAATTGGACACACACAGTTCTCCAGTCCTGCTGGCAGAGACCCCCACACATGATCCCTGGACCACTCTTGGCCCCATTGGCCCTCAGATCCATTCCCCACCATTCCCTATCTGACTGGGTCACATAGGTTGACTTTTGCAGGCTGTTTCAAGAGGCCTATGTTCACCAGCTTCCAGTGAACTGATCTCAATATGAAGCAGTTTGAGATTAGACAGAAGGTAGAAGTGAGACTCCAGGTCTTGCTCCTTCTTTCTCTCTCTGCTTCCTAGGGAAGCATCTCCAGCAGTTGCAGCATCCCCTCTATGGCCAATCTGCCTCATGTGAACATACCCTCATAGTCTCTGCCTCACAGAGTAGGTGTAAAGACCATGTAAGTTAATGCACATAAAACACTTTGAACAGTACCTGACACATTACTCTGTGCTCAGTAAATATCAATCAAGTCACCACTAGAATGAATACTCTAGGAGGACAGAAATCTCTCATTTGTTTTCCATCAAACTTCCAGTAAGTAGAACAGTCCCTGGAACACACTGGGCACCTGTTAGTATTTGTTGACTTAATAAATGGAATGTTCACTGCGTGGGAGTCACAGTATATCAGTCCAGTTCCCAATGGGAAACAAAAGGCACAATCTAACTGGGATCATTTGAGATGGGTTTAGTAAAAACACTATTAATGAAGATGTGGGCTGAGTGTAAGCACCATTATTACCCCTAAATGTGAAGGGTCATGGGAAGTTAGCACTTATCAGACCCCACAGAGAATGTGTGGAAAGGACCATCTGACAGGAGTTGTGACCTTCAGTCAGAGTTGGCCCCTCATGGACCCTCAGAGAGAAAATTGGGCAATAAATACCAAGTTCACTTTCCTTTCACTCTGATCTTCTGGTGGGAGTCCACCTTAGCCAGGCCAATGGGAAACCAGAGGAAATGAGAACCCATTGTATTATCTTTAGACTCCAGAGTGGAGAAGGAGAGCTCATGAATCTGGAGGTGCAAAAAGATGTTATTCAGGCCAACTTTATATGACCTATGTCACCTAATCTTCACAATAAATTTATAAAGTAGAAACTTTCATTATTCCCATTTTAGATGAAGAAACAATGGCTCAGAGAAATTTGGTAATTTGCTTAGGAATGCATAGCTAGTGCATGAGTGGGGCAGGGTTCAAGGCCAAGAAGTCTTACTTCAAAGTCTGTATCTTGAACTACTACCCCATCTCTATTTTGCTTGACGAGATCCCAGAAAGCGGCAGTTAACACCTTGAACCCCCAACAGTGAACCGCCACCCTCATTATCCTGTGTATGTGTGCCTTAGTCATTCAGTTATGTCTGACTCTTTGCAACCCTTTAGACTGTAGCCTGTCAGCTTCCTCTGTCCATGAGATTTTTCAGGCAAAAATACTAGAGTGGGTTGCCATTTTCCTCCCCCAGGGGATCTTTCCAACCCAAAGATTGAACCCATATTTCCTGTATCTTCTGCAGTGCAGGTGAAGTCTTTATCCACTGAGCCATCAGGGAAGCTCATCATTATCCTATCTGTACCCAAATATCCACTTTTATAAGTCACGTGAGTTCATTTCTTATCTACCAAAAACCAGTATTCAGTGACCTCTTGCCAATATGTTTTCTCTCTTAATCATGCTAAATTTCTTCACATTTCCTCAACCATTCTAGAGGTAACTTTTATGAAGGAGGAAAATAAGTTCCCATAATCAGAGTTCAGTAGGGAAACTTAGAGGCAAGGTCACCTGACCTATTCTGCCATCTAATGCTTACACACCTGGAGATGGTCTCTTGATCTCTGGAGCTATGTCTGCGATGAGGGACTCCCCACTCAATCCAGGCAACTCTGACAATGAAAACATTCTCCCTCAGGACCTTAATGGCATACATTTTTATTTTCACCTCCTGATTCTCTGCCTGCCCTCAGGAACTATACAAAGCAAATCCCATCTTCTGTTTGGATGGGTCTTCATAGAGCATTCACATCTCTGATCCTCTCTCTAGTTGACTCTACTATTTGATTATTAATGTGTATCTCTCAGAACTGAAACACTACTTCTGGATTTATTCTTCTTATACCCAGCCTAAGATCTGGAAGGTTAGGTCCAAAGAAGTGAAGCAAGACTTCCTAAAAGTCCCATGGACTGACACACAACCCATGTCATCTGCTGAGGCCCACAGCTTGGACCGAGAGCAGCCATGGAATCCTCCAGGGTCCCACTTTCTCCTCTGCCCACCTTCAGCTTCTACATTTCATCTGCCTCCTGTTCGCATACACCACTGGGGGGATGGAATAGACAGAAGAGATTCTGTGGGCCCCCAGAAGGGGTGACCATTGTGGGAGCCAGGAGAATTCTATTTCCAGCCACTTCATTTGCACAAGCGGGGGATCTGGACAGCCAGCTGGACTTGTCCAGGATGTGAAGCTCTGGAAGATGCCAGATTGTTATCATTGTCAGATACAATTTCCTCCCACTGCCTCTGCCTCTCCGCCAGGCCCGGGGTGTCCATCTGTTTATGGAAACAGCAAGGTCCCGGCTGGGTATTTTTAGACAGAGCCTTTGTTGGGCAAGAGTAACTTCCCACCAGAGCCCTGCTTGTCAGCACCATCCAGCTTCTCTTCTTCGTGTATCTGTTGTAAAATCTCTAATAATATATAAAGCCACAAATTCAGGGCTGAAGACTCCTCGGAATGTGGTGGGTGCTGACCTTTTTCCCTCACCTCCTCCAACAAGGGTGGATTTTCCTGTTTTGATTTGCTTCTGTTTTTGTTTGTTTTTGTTGGAGGGTTTTTTTTTTTCTACTCCTGTCATTATTTTGAAAAGAGAATAATGTACAGCTCCTCCCACCCTCACTGAAAAATAAGTTTTATTTGAGGACTTCCTGGGGAATGAGAAATTGCATGGTGTGCTTGTGACAGCCAAGTCAGGGGAGGAGAGAAAACCAAATGAGGGGCAAGGGGAAATGATTTTACAGTGTTGACACTATCAGGTCAATAACAGGCTATCTGGTCAATTCGGCCATCAAATACAATCATCATTTCACAGATGAAGAAACTGACGCACAACACAAGGAAAGGAGATCATGGCAATTCCAGAGCATAAAGAACCCCCCAAAAGTAAATAATAATAAAGTAACTGCCGGGAGCCGGCATATTGCATATTGAGTGCATATTGCATATTGCATATTGAGTGCAGCACTTTCCACAGCATCATCTTTCAGGATCTGTAATAGCTCAACTGGAATTCTATCACTGCCGGGAGCCAGCGTGAGGAACTCCGCCCATGACAAAGGTCATGAGGAAGGAGGCTCGGCATACGCAAAGACGGGATCGAGCCTCAGGAGTCCCCCTGGAAATTCTCGAGCATCTACCCCCAAAACCAGAGTCTGCCTACTTTCTGCTTTGTGCTTTCACCTATACCTCTGACTTTACAGGGGGCTGTCCCCCACTACCTCTCTCCGAAAAAAGAATTAGCTTACAGCTCCAGTTAATAATTCCTGGGTGTGACAGTGTTTAACCTACAAACTCCTTTGGAAATCCTCTAGCCTGCCTGAATAGGTTTTTCTGTGATTGTTCAGAGCCTACCAACTGTGAGAGGCAGGAGATGTTCTAAACTGTCTAAACACAGATTCTTTTGAGTAGTTAAAAGATTGATTAGAAATTGTATTGGTGAAGGGTTTTTCACTTATTGAGCCAATGTTTGCTGCTAAGTCTCCATACTCCTTACCTACTGTGTCCTTGGCAGTGTATTGATTGATACAATGGGTGTATAGAAATGTAAAATGCAGCTTTGTCCAGTGCTTTTTTGGAGGCTGGTGCCTGACTTTGGAATAATCACCTTTAGAGAAAAATAAGTTTCTTAAAATGTTAACAGGCCTCCTGGCCAGAAGATGATGTCAATCACCTGAACTTTTGCATATGATAAGTTTGAAAGCCTGGCTTCGATTAGAACCAGGAACTGCTGTCCTTGCATGACTCCACCCCTTCCCCCATTATCCTCTATGCATAACTTAAGATATAAAAACTACTTTGGAAAATAAAGTGCGGGCCTTGTTCACCAAAACTTGGTCTCCCCATGTCGCTCTCTCTTTCAAATTCTGGCTGAGTCTCCATCTGGAGCGCAGAACCCGCCATGCTTGCTAATTATGCCTGGGCTTCTAAGATCTGACCGGGGAGGCCTCAGTGTCTCCTCTCCTTCGGGAGAATGGAAGGACGCCTGCAGCCTACGTAAGTGGAGCAAACTTCTTGTCTTGAAGTTTTATTGGTCTCCCGCGTAAACCAAGCTACTCAGCCTCTTTTCTCCACTGAATTTTCCTGCTGAGCTATCCTCATTCTATTACTCTTTATATCCTTAATTAACGTTTAATTAAGCAGTTGTTTCCTGACCCTCACCTACGCCGTCTCTCCTTCGAATACCCTGGATCAGCTGGGGCTGGACCCCGGCAAGTAACTAAGGTATTATTAATCCTAGCTCTGCCATTTAGGGTGGAGGATGAGGATGTGAGATTATTGGAGGTTCTGATAAGAATTTGCAATGGGCGGTCTTAAGGAATAGGGGATGACTTCAGAATAAAAGGATCTATAAGTGGCAGCCTGGCAGAGTGTGCTTCAGAGTGTGAGTGTCCTTGGACTGGGGAGGGAGGAGAGGACAAAGGCAAATGGGAGCAGCCTCTTTGGAGAAAAGAGCCTTAGAAAGGAGAGATGATGGGCAGGAGAATAAAAGGCTGGTAACACTTAACAGTAACACTTAACAACACCATGCTTAAGAAATCAGCTGTGATGGGGCTGAGACATTTTCATGATGGTTTAAGCAGAATCCCATCAGATGTTAAACTGTGTTATTAGCCAAACAGCTTTGGAAATTTCTCATGAAAACAAGCCATGGTGTGCACCTGGCTCCACACTTAAACTATTGGTATAAAGTTTAAACGATTTAAATTTTCAAAGACTTGACTTCCATCAAATCTACATAAATAAGCATTCAGGGGAAATGAATTGACATGGAACTGGCATTGGGAGGATGGATCCCAGCTCCAGGTCAGCCACTAACTCACCACAACAGCATATGGGGCTGTGATTTTGGTCTTGCAGCCTCAGTTTTCTCAACTGGAAAGTACAGGACCAGCTTTTAAAGTTTTTTCAAGTTCTTCTTCTTTTAAAACATATCCTTGTCTTATCTGAATTCCAACAGTAAGTTGGGGCTGTAGTTCAGGTCTCCCAACTAGCAATCAAATTGTGTTTATTATTTTCTAAGACATAATGAAATAAAAATAGAACTGGAGCAGTGAACAGCAGATAAATATGCAGGCCCTGGACTCAGAGAGCCTGGACTGGAAACCTGCCTCCATCACACACCTGCTCCACAGCCTTGGGAAAGTTTTAACCTCTCTGGGCATTGGTTTTCTCATCATAAAAACAGACACTGGGAGTACTTACCTCATGATGTAGTTGTGAGAATTTAAAAAGTTAATGCATCCAGAGCCCCTAGAGCCTGTCATATACTGAAGCAATACCTGTTAACTATTAAAATATATGCTGCCATCCAAAATCACCTCATATACCACAAAACTTCTGAAAACAATAAACTTAGGGTGAGTTTTAATCCATTAACAGAAGCAAACGTGGAGAGAGAGGGGGATGTACAATGGACATTACTCCGGCTGCACACTTAGGATTTGGGAATTGGGGGTGTCAACTCACATATTACTCAAGCCCACCATCTTCCCTGCACATCTTCAGAGAGACTTGGGCTGCTGGACACCAGACAGGCAGGCAACACTCATCAATAGGCTTCAAAAGAAGTGGGGAGTGAGGACTGACCTGGGAATCAGGATACTGGCTCCACAAATACTAGTCATGTGACCACAAGCCATCAGTTCCACTCTCTAGCACCAGCTGTCCATTTGCCAATCAGGAGAATGGGATGAAAAATCTCTGGTTTCTACCGGCTAACACAGTACATGTCTGGGACAGGGCCAATTTCTCAGCAAGTTTGCTTACCTTTCTCTGAGGGACTACAGGGGCGTTTCTGAGCAGGCTGCAGAAGCTTGACCAAAGAAAGGAACTGCATGAGGCCCCCACAGATCTCCAGATTTCCTTCTGATTTGATCCAGGTCCTTGCCCTATGATTGGAGCTAGGGAGAGGTCACTGGGCATTTTCTAGGGGTCAGCAGAGTCACCTGCTTGTTGACCTTTTTCCAGAGGACAAGAGGACAAATAGCATGCATTCCCCTAGGAATGCCACCAAATGGAACTTTACCCAACCTAATGGTGACCTACAATCGCTGCATGTTCTTGCACAGTAGTAGTGCTGAGAAGGCAATGGCCCCCCACTCCAGTACTCTTGCCTGGAAAATCCCATGGATGGAGGAAGCTGGTAGGCTGCAGTCGATGGGGTCGCGAAGAGTCGGACATGACTGAGTGACTTCCCTTTCACTTTTCACTTTCATGCATTGGAGAAGGAAATGGCAACCCACTCCAGTGTTCTTGCCTGGAGAATCCCAGGGATAGGGGAGCCTGGTGGGCTGCTGTCTATGGGGTCACACAGAGTCGGACACGACTGAAGCGACTTAGCAGCAGCAGCAGCAGCAGCAGTGCTTATTAAAATCCATATTCTTGGGCTCCCTTGGTGGTCTGCTGCTGCTGCTGCTGCTGTTAAGTCACTTCAGTTGTGTCCGACTCTGTGCAACACCATAGACGGCAGCCCACCAGGCTCCTCCGTCCCTGGGATTCTCCAGGCAAGAACACTGGAGTGGGTTGCCGTTTCCTCCTCCACCCTTGGTGGTCTAGTGGTTAAGAATCCTCCTGCCAATGCAGGGGCACGGGTTCAATCTCTGGTCTAGAAAGAACCTACCTGCTGCAGAGGAACTGAGCCCACTTGCTGCAGTTACTGAAGCCCGCACACCTAGAGCCTGTGCTCCACAACAAGAGAAGCCACCGCAACAAGGAGCCCACACACCTCAATGAAGAGTAGCCCCAGCTTGTCACAACTAGAGAAATCTCACACATAGCAACGGAGACCCAGTAACAGCCAAAAATAAATAAATAAATCTTTTTTAAAATGTAGATTCTTAGGCCTACTTTGAACTTCCCAAATCAGAATTTTCAATGGAAAGACCTGGGAATCTGTATTTTTAACAACTTCTCTTAGATAATTCTGATAAAGACTCTTATTTAAGAAACTTGCTCCAAAGAATACTAAAGTATATGGTCATCCCTCTCTCAGTGGAAAGATAGAGACAGTTGGTTGAGTGGGGCTTGGCCATCAATGGATGGCCTGTTATACATGTGTGGGCCGAGCAGAAACCAATAGGGCCCACTCTCTTCTCAGGGGCATGCAGTGTGTGGATAAGAAATGAGAGAAGAGGGAAGACAGGCCGTCAGACAAGTAAATAAAATACTACTCAATAGTAGCTTCCCAGGTGGCACAGTAGTAAAGAACCTGCCAGCCAATACAGGAGACACAAGAGATGCAGATTCAACCCTTGGGTCAGGAAGATCCCCTGTAGGAGAAAATGGCAACACACTCCAGTATTCTTGCCTGGAGAATCCCCATGGACAGAGGAGCCTGGGATCACAAAGAGCCAGACACGACTGGGAGACCTAACTAGCACCCACGAGGAGAAATGGTTAAATAGGATGGACCATTAGGGAAAGCAGTATAGCAGGGAGGAAAAACCATGGCCTTTGGAAATACATAGTCTCAGGTTTTAATCCCCAGGCCACTACTTACCGACTGTGGATTCCTGTGGGCCTCAGTTTCCTAGTTTTGTAATGTGAACTGAATACTTGAAGACTCATGAAAAGCAAATAAATGACTTTCCAGCACAGAGCCTGGCACAGAGCAGATCTTCAGTGACCTCAGCTCTTTCCTTCTTGCCCTGAAATTGCTAATGATACTCTGTCTGCCAGGATGCCACAGAGACAAAAATGTAATCTTATCAGGAGTTATCCTTAACTGCAGTTGTCAGGGATAATAACATATTCATTGAGTTGTCTGAGAAAAGAGGATTTTGTTTTATTTCCCATTGTTAGGCTGAAAATAAGATTCCATTCTCAGGGGATCTTAGGGCTATTTGTTTTGTGTCTTCAGATAGCTCTGGACTCCTGGGAATGGCATGTCCTGCAAACAGAATACCCTGCTTACCCTGCTTTCCCAGTGGGCCAACCTGCTCCTTCCCAACAGAGGAGTCCAGCATGGTCTGTGACAGAGGCCAGCATCTCCTCTCTAGGGGACACATCAGTCTGAGATGTGAAGACAAATGGTCAGGTTGTTTGTTTGCTTGCTGTTGGCCGAATCTACACTGCTTACAAAGTGCTTTCCCATGCATGACCAGTGGCTGGATGATATCAACATGAGGTTGGCGATGGCATCTGAATGACTCCCCCACATACCCCACAAGTGTTTGCTCAAACATCACCTTCTCGGTGAAGCCTGTCCTGACCACCCTGTGAACACTATAATCTGTCCACATCCTTAGCACTCCTCTTCTTCCTTAAGCTGCCCCATTTTCTCACATTTTCTTTTCTCCTGTGCAGCAGCTATGAGAATGCCCCCTGAAGATATCCAATTCTAGGGGAACAGCTGGCCAAGGGCCTCAGGTGTCTGACTCAAAGTCCATCACTGCATTAGTACTGAGACCACACCTTCTACAGGTGGTCCCCAGCCAATGACCAAGTGTGTCAGGGAAGCAGCGGGACTCCTGATGTCTGGCTTTGGCTTGAGTCAAACCTGGTCAAACCAGGAGGCTTCACCCCTGGCCCCTACACTGGCACAGTGGTCCTGTGGTTCTGCCAAGCTTTCTCTGGCAGCCTCCCTACTTCCCCTTACCCAGGCATTTCCTCTAAAAAACTCCTCGCAGGTTCAGTTCTGACTTTGGTGTTTGCTTCTAGAAGACCCAGACTAACCCTAAAAACACTGATCTACTAATATGCCAAATCCTCTATTTATTTTATTTATTTTATTTTCCATCTCCACTCACAAGCAGGTAGGCTTTTTTTAATTATTCTGTTTTTTGATGTATCTGAGGCACCTAGAAGGTGACATGTAATTAATATGAATTAAGTAAACTATGACCATTTTATAGTAAGAATATGAGGCTCCAAGAGGTTAAGTGACTTTCCCAAGTGGCTCAGCCAAGAAGTGATGAAGCTGGAATTCTGGGCTTCTAACTCCAAAGCTCTAATCTTTCTTTGTTCTTCCTTCATTATCCCCTGTCTTCTTTTCTTTTCCCCTCCTCTCACCTGCCTCTCTTTTGCCCTTTATTTCTCTTTGTTTCTCTGCTTATGAGTCTTTCTCTTTGTCCATCTCTTCCTCGTGTTGATTAGCTCTCCGATGAGAGTGTTGGTGTGGGTGGGTGTGGGTGTGGGTGTGGGGGAGGGGACGTAGTGTGTGTGTGTGTGTGAGTGTGTGTATACACTATGGCTGAGATGGACTGATGTGTCAGTATTACTCAGCAACATGAAATTCAGGGAAGGGAGGGAGTTGGAACATGGCAGAAAACTAAAAAACACCACAAAGGTGCAGGCCTGAGGAAAAGTTGAAAGGCTTCACAGGAAAGCGAGAAAAGACTCAGCAGCAAGTGTCATCAAGGGGAGTTAAGAGTCTAGGACCCAACCCTGCTACTCACTGGCTTTGTGAACCTGGCTCTCTCATTTTGGTCCCTTAACCTCTGGGAACATCAGTTCCTTCACTGAATTGTCATCTCAACCTTAGGAATTTCTGCTCAGCGTTCATCACAGCAGTAAAGACCAAATGAAACAGTGGGTGGAGAAGCACTTGAAGTGGAAACAAATGTGAGCCTCCTGCAGGGAGGATGAGTAGACCCCGGTGACAGGAGGCACACTGCCAGGTCTGGGATCTCTCCTGCTCTCCTTTCCCCCTCAATACTGCTGCCCAACTGAGGGGTTAGAGAGAGGAAATATCTTCAGCCTGTGGGACGTGAGCAGCAGCAAAGAATTTCCGGACAGTGAGGTGGGAGAGGAGAGGGAACAGGTGCCCAGGGAGGACCGGGGAGTCGCCTTCCCGGAGGGTGGGATCAATTTCCATATGTCGGGGTGATTTACGCGAGGTCTTGAGCGCACACCTGGGCAGAGGGTGTATTAGGCTCATGAGGATGGCGGACAATGGATGGTGCCCAGGAGAGAGGGACAGTGGGCCCCAGTCACCTGCAAGAGGAGGTTAGGCATCAACACAGGGCACTGTGAGACCCCAGCTGTGCCAGACACCATGCCAGGGCCATGGGCAAGAGAGGAGTTGGCAACACTCCTGCCCAGAGTCCTAAACACTTCCCAGCCCTGAGCCCTCAGGAGGGACATCTCCTGTGGAGACTGGTGTCCCGATTGTGCTTTTACAATCACATTCTGGCTTCCCAGGTGGCTCAGTGATAAAGAACCCACCTGCCAATGCAGGAGACTCAAGAGACACAGATTCAATCCTTGGGTCGGGAAAATCCCCTGAAGTGGAAAATGGCAACACACTCCTGTGTTCTTGCCTGGAAAATTCCATGGACAGCGGAGCTTGGCGGGCTGCACTCCGCAGGATCTCACAGACTGAGCAACTGAGCATACACTCACAGTGACGAAATACAAAGTATGACAACAGCGTCACCCTGTGCCCTTCATCCTGCCCCACCTGACATCTGTCAAACATCACAGCACACATCCTAAGGGGCCTACAGCCACCTGGCAGCAGAAACCTCCTGACTCGGCAGAAAATGATTTCTCTGGGTTTCATCAGAAGCCCCAGGAAATTGCCATTGGTCTCATCTGGACAATAGGGGGAGGAACAGACCAATGGCAAATTGGTCTGTGTCCCTCAGGGTCTCCTGTCTACTCCATGGCTGGGAAGCTGATAGTCAGGGAGATGGATAGAAAACTCTGCCAGTAACTTGCCAAGTGACACAAAGAAGATGAACAAATTACCACATTCTCTCCAAAAGGAGGCAAAAATGAGGCACCAGTATATCCAGGATGTTGACACCCAGGCTATGAGGAGTCTAGCCCTGTTCACCAGGTGAACCAACACACCCAGTGCCTGTACTCGGGGGGCAGGGGTCCTTTAAGAACAGAAGCCCTTACTTCCTGCTGTTGGAAGCCTTCACTCACTGGGAGAGCTGAGGGGAGAATGGAATGAGATCAAGGTTGTGAAAAACACTTAAATGAAAAGGAACTGGGCAAGATTAGCTGTTTTAGCATTCTTTGAATTGGCTCTTCTAAGCTTGTATAATGGAGAAGGCAATGGCACCCCACTCCAGTACTTCTGCCTGGAAAATCCCATGGACAGAGGAGCCTGGTAGGCTGCAGTCCATGGGGTCACTTAGAGTCAGACAGGACTGAGCGGCTTCACTTTCACTTTTCACTTTCATGCATTGGAGAAGGAAATGGCAACCCACTCCAGTGTTCTTGCCTGGAGAATCCTGGGGACAGCGGAGCCTGGTGGGCTGCCGTCTATGGGGTCGCACAGAGTCGGACACGACTGAAGTGACTTAGCAGCAGCAGCAGCAAGCTTGTATAAAGGAGACAACCCAGGCGTGGGCCAGGTGACCCCAGCCTGCCTTTGATGCTGTGGTGTGTTAGTGAGTCACTTCCTGAGCATCCTATAAGCATTTGACTTCTCCATGTCTCAATTTCCTCACCTGGACAATAGGTGGAGGAACAGATGATTTGGGGTGTCTCTTGATGCGTATACATGTTGGATCCTGTTCACCCCCTCCAGGTAAGAGCTGGGGCATCTTGCCAGCTTGTCATGGCAGAAGAAGCACAAGATGGCAGGAAACTTGGAGGCCTGCCTGGCCACTGCCACTAGCCTAATAGGTCTTCTGTAACCAATCAGATATGAGGTTCATGGCTCTCCAAGTACACTGCTGACCCCAACAGTCGAGCATTCAATGGCACCAGCTCTTCCCGGAGTGTGGGGTTAGCACAGCCCAGGTACAGCCCCAAGGAGTTCAATTGAATGCAGTCTCTCTTATCTAGTGGCCTTGTCTCCGTGTCCATTCTCGGCTCTACTCTAGATTGGGGGTGAGATAGCCAGTCACAAGACAAGCCAAGAAATTGCCTGCCCCTTGCCACTCACTCTCATGTTCTCCCTGCCCAGTGTTCACTCCAATGGGCCAAGGACAGAAAATAGATGGAAAATGCCCTTCTCCGGCTTTACCACTTGAAAGCGTGCTCTCTTCAGGACCCTTGTCAGACTGTCAAAGCCTCCTCTTCACCATTGTCTTCTTTAAGGGTAAAAATAAAATAAATAGCTCTGTGGATCTGGGGAGGCGGGCAGTGGGGGCAGTGGCACAAATAGCTCTGGAGGAGGAGGGCGCTGGTGTGCTCCCCATCCTGGAGACTAATCCAGGCAGTTGTTGCTGAGGACCCGGGAGGAAGTCCCCACAGGCTCACGCACTCCACAAGGCACTGCCTGGCCTGGTCTGGTGCCTGCCATTTCCTGGACGCCAGCCTAGGCATTTGAGCCTGAGCAGACCCAGAGAAAGGACAGCAAGGGAGCCACCATGAGCCTGAGGGAATCTCATTCTGCTGAGACACAGACTCATGGAATTCCATGAGCTTTTAAAGCTCGCTTCCACCCAGGAGCCGCCCCCTCCATGATGTCCCGTCTGCTCGACCACCTCCATTGGCAGAGTGTTCACAACACAGCTTGCTTCATCTGGATACTAAACATCCCTCCATGGACTGAACCAAAACTGCCTCCAAGGAGCCTGAGAAGAGCCCTCTGGAGTTTTACAGAATGAAATGTGTGCATGAGCACGACCTCCATCCCCCTTCAGCTCCACGGCTGGGGCCATGACTTGTGACCTGGGACACCCCTTCTCTGTGACTCCACTCAGCAGCTCTGCTGGAGAAAGTGCAACAAGCAATGAAGGCAAGGGGAACCCTAAGGTACCCGGGCATCTGGCAGTCTAACACTATGACAGTAAAGAAGCACAAAGAGATGAACACAGTTAGCCTAAAACATGGGCACAGCCTCATGCCCATGTTCTTCAAGAGCCCCATGCTTTTCTTCCCTGCCTGCCCTTGTCTGGTTTTTGTCCTGTCCCTTCATTCAGGGAAAATTATCAAGGAGATGGAGTCACAGAGGGAAATAACCACCAAGACAGAACGAAGTTCTGAGTTCTGGTCACCTCCATCAGACAAAAATAACAAATGAACTCAGTAACCATGTGACCTTCATAAAGTGAACGCCCCCCTTGGCACTGTGACTCACACCCAGTGACCACCCATGGGTTTTGACTCAGGATCCCAGTGTCTGATAGATCTTCTTACCTTCTCACTGGGAGGAGGTAAGAGTCACTGAGTTTCTCCTCGGAAATTAAGGGCTGTCTGATTTTCACCATCCCATCTAGAAGAGGCCTGAGGGCCAGGGTGGTCTTGGACCACTCTAAAAAGGTCTCCATTTGTCCTGAGAGCAAAGCTGGATCTTAGGTGACATCCCAGGGTCCCTGCACTGGGAAAAGAGGGCAGGAACAGGCAGCCAGCTACCAGAAGGGCTCAGAAGAAGGACAGCCTCTATAGGATTCTTGGAAACCCGCTGGGGTGCATTATCAGCCTGCGTGGGTCAACATATGCTATGGTAAAGCGGACAGCAGGGATTGGCAAATCCGGAGCCCCGTGGTGACCCGGAGGCCAGCATGCCCATGGCACCATGCTCTCGCATCAGAATGCCGCGAGGACGAGTTTCACCGGATGGCGGCTTTATTTACAGATCCCGGCTCCTGCTGGGCCCTCCTCCACCTTCCTGAGATGGAAGTGCAAAAATGACTCAGACCAAGCCAGAGTTTTCATTTAAGCAGCCTAAACTCAATTCAACACATCAAATTACCATACTAGCAGAACTCCCCCAGCCTTCCAGCCGCTCCTAACCTACCTTGCCATGTACACTGAGGGACCTTCACCTTTTCTGGGGCCCCTACTTAGAAAGGGGAGCAGCAAGCTGGTCTCACATGAGACCTAGGATTATGCCACAAGTTCTGAAAGGCCTTCCTGGTAGGAACTGTCCTCCTCACTGGCTGTCACAGTGGGATAAAGAGTCCTCTCTCAATTTGTAAGGGCTTCCCTGGTGGCTCAGATGATAAAGAATCTGCCTGCAGTGCAGGAAATGTGGGTTCGATTCTTGTGTCGGGAAGATCCCCTGGAGGAGGGAATGGCAACCCACTCCAGTATTCTTGCCTGGGAAATCCCATGGACAGAGGAGCCTGGGAGGCTACAGTCCATGGGGTCGCAAAAAGACACGACCGAGCGACTAACTCTTTCACTTTTTCAATCTGTAAAGGCCACTTGATGAACCATCCCTCCCTACACACTTAGTCCTGTGTTTGGGTCCTTTGCCCAACTCTGCTGTCCTCCTTACCTCCGTGACTCTGACTTAGCCAACCAAAGTCTTGGTGATAGCACATGACCCAAAACAGGCCAAAGGGAATCAGGACAAGAGCTTCTGGGTGAAACTGTTGCAAAAAGACTGGGGCGCTCAGCTGCCATTACCCAAGCTAAGAACTTCATCCACTCTGTCACCATAGAGAGGAAACTCCCAGAGGATGAAGCCAGCGCAGAATAGAGCAAAATGACAGAGAGAGGCAGATTCTCAGTGTCATCGTTTGAGTGTCTGGATCCAGCCAGAGCTTAAGTGGTTTTTCCTCTGAGCTTTCCATCTCTGGACTGGAAGCAAAGAGGGCTGATACTGTTCCCAAGATCCCTTCCAGCTTCTCCATGCGAGAAAAGTGAGCCCATCCCTCTTCCTTCCCAAAGGCAATCACTAAATTATCTGAGTCACCAACACTAGCCCCCAGAAAGCTAGAAAAAAAATCCTCCTAAAACACAGAAACTGTGGAAGGACATAGTGAATGGACTTAAAGAATGAAACAGCATGAATTTTGGAGTTTGGCAATTTTCTCTTCCTGTGAAACCAAGTTATAGACATGGGGAGGAGAGCTTTAGTTTAATATTAATAATACAGGTAATTCATAAATACATCATTATACAAATTTTTAACTTAATACAAAAAAAAGAATAAATCTCTAAAACCCCTTTAGTCATATGTTATCTTATTATCTCAACCCCATTTCCTTCCCTGAAGGTAACTGTCCTTCCAGACTTTTTTCTTTGTATTTATATAAATGCATGCACATACACATGCACAGTGTTATTAATATTTTCTTTCTCATATAAATAATGTAGCAGAAATTGTATCATAATATGTATTCACCACATCTTTACTTAATCCTGAGCCATACAGTGATAAAATAGTTCCCAGTTTCCCTTGCAAATAGGTTAGGAACATGATTGAATTACAGCCAGTGGGAATGTGAGCAGAAGTCACGTGTCACTTCCGGTCCAAGGCAGTTATGATCGGGATTGGTTTCTTCATGTTGCCTGTTTTTCATCTCCATGGCTAAAAGTATTCTGAGATTATGGGATTATAGAATGGAGGCAGCATGGGTGCCAGGTCCCTGCTTAGAAGAGAGCCATACCAGAGAGTCAACTGACCCACACAGGACTGTGACATGAGCAAGAAATAAAATTTGGTAATGTTAAATCTCAGATTTGATGTTTACATGTTGCTGAAGAATGGCCTTGGACTGTCCTGATGCAAATAAAATCATACTCTAGCTATTGTTTTGCTTTTTTTTTCTTTTGTTGTTGTTCAGTTGCTAAACCTTGTCTGACTGCAACCCCATGGACTGCAGGCTCCCCAGTCCTTCACTATCTCCCAGAGTTTCCTCAAATTCATGTCCATTGAGTCAGTGATGCTATTTAACCATTTCACTCTCTGCTGCCCCCTTCTCCTTTTGCCTTCAATCTTTCCCAGCATCAGTCTTTTCCAATGAGTAGGCTCTTCACATCAGGTGGCCCAAGTACTGGAGCTTCAGCTTCAGCATCAGTCCTTCCAATGAATATTCAGGGCTGATTTCCTTTAGGATTGACTGGTTTGATCTCCTTGCAATCCAAGGGACTCCCAAGAGTCTTTTCCAGAACCACAATTGGAAAGCATCAGTTCTTCATTGCTCAGTCTTCTTTATGGTACAACTCTGACATCCTTACATGACTACTGGAGAAACTATACCTTTGATATGCAAGTCATTTCTCTTCTCTTCATCAGGATATCATAGATTTGTTGTGAAGGGAATTAACAGAGAGCACTGAATGTAAATTCTCTGGAATTCAAGTAATGTTTCCCCTTCCTCTCCTGCACACCTTATAGCACCAGCTAATATTCTGAAGGAAGTCTGAAGCTTTGGGATTCTGTTATCCCTGTCAGGATAAAAATAGGTTCTATGCTTTGAGATTCTCTAAGAAGACTTTCTTGTCCTTGTAATATCTCTTATTCTGGACTATCATAGGACCACAAATTCTCCCATTAGCTCTATATTCCTTTGGGTCTGGAGGCTTTAAGATTTCCTACAAATATTCCAGGAAACATAACACTCTAAACCTCATCTAGTTAAGTGGGGATTAGCGGTCCGTGCTCAGAGGTTGATGATAACAGTGTAAGGTAGTAAGCATGAACACCAAGATAAGAAAGAAATTGAAAGAACACAAAGCTCTTTGATTTTTCACAGTTCTATTTCAACAACAACAACAAAAAAAGCACATTTTTCCAGGAGAGCTCTAGTATTTGTTACAGTCTGTTGCTTTCTAATTCTTGGAAAAATGGTCACCCACATAGGGAATCCCTGACAACACTCCATTAGCCAGAATGTCCAAGTAACTAGGAGACCCCAGGGATGTTCAGTTGGGAAGTGTAATGATGATGAATCCTGTCCATATTGTTTATGATTTAACAACTGGCTTATTATGTAGGATGTTCTGGGTCTCTCCTGGGAAACTATTTAAACAAATAATCTACAGTTAAATGATCTAATAGAACAAGTGTTGTCAGGTTTTTGGAAGAGAACCATGACCTAAAGCTATTCACAGATTCTTAGACTTGGAAGGTACTTTCAATATCATCTAATAAGGTCCCTTTATTATATAATGAATAAACTGAGGCCTAGAGAAGTTAAGGAACTTGCCAAAGGTCAAAATTTACATTCTTCACATACCCTTGCTACCAAAGGGTTAATGTCACTTCTACCACAATGACATCTCCCCAGTATTATGTAAAGAGCACTGGAGTATTAGCCACAAGATCAGTTTCTAATGCAGGCTCTGACACTCAGAAGTGTATGACCTTGGTCAAGGGACTTAACCTTTTCAACCCAGGTCCATTGAAAAGCTTTAAGGAGCCCACCAGTCATATGACTCCCTTTGGAGGAAAATGGTTTCATGCAATCATTTCCTGCAAAAATTGCTATAGCTTATGCTTCATGTGTAGATCAAAATCAACTCTACCACCTTTTCTGGCCAGAAAGAGGGTGCAGTTAAAGGCAACCACATATAAGTTCAGTGTAGGAATGATCTCAGAGGTGGAGCAGCGTGAATCTACCCAGTAAGCACCCAGGTATTGAAAGCTCTCTTAGGCATAATGAACTCTTCTAGACGCCTGTCCAGCATCTCTCACTCCTTTCTCCTTCCTAGGAGACTCCAGTTTTGTTGATGCATCCATCCTCCTTCACCTGTCCTACCTGCCTTCAGATGTGGGTTCTGAGTACACCAGCCCAATCATGGCAACCACAGTGTTTGATTCAAGAACTCAAGTTTAAGCCAGTCAGCACATAGCATCACCCTAACAATTATGATTTGTCCAGAAATGGGCACATGACTTAAGTCGACCAATCAAATAGAAGGGGAAAACTTTTATTGCATTCTGAAGAAGGATTTTGTTCCATGCTTTCCCTGGCTGATTGCATGTGCAATAAGAAAACGTGTCACCCTGGCAGCCATCTTGAAACTGTGAAGGAAGATGGCCTGCGTCAAGACCAACACTTAGAAGGGAAAGGAGCTAAGCAAATCACATAGAAATGGATCAAGATGAGCATATTTTGTCTACAGTCCCTTCTACCTCTAGACTTTCTTTCTGTGAAATTTTAAATGTCTTTACATCTTAAACCAGTATGAGACTTTCTGTTCCTTGCAGTGGAAAACATTCTAACCAATAGATGCAGGCAATTAAAACTCATACGTGAAAGTTGCCCAGTCATGTCTGATTCTTTGCGACCCCTTGGACTATTCAGTCCATGGAATTCTCCAGGCCAGAATACTAGAGTGGGTAACCTTTCCTTTCTCCAGGGGATCTTCCCAACCCATGGATCGAAATCAGATCTCCCACATTGCAGGTGGATTCTTTACCAGCTGAGCCACCAGGGAAGCCCAAGAATACTGGAGTGGGTAACCTATTCCTTCTCCAGCAGATCTTCCCAACCCAGGAATCGAACCGGGGTCTCCTAAATTGCAGGCAGATTCTTTACCAACTGAGCTATCAGGGAAGAGAAAATGCATATAGAAGAAGGCAATCCTTGGAAATCATGGTATATCCTAAATGAGGTTAAGAGGTGCTCCAGTACCATTATTCACGGTTGTGGGAGCACAGGGCCCCATGCACCATGCTGCTGCAGAGACCATGTTCCATGTAACCCCACATTCCTTTGTATCTCTGAAACAACCCCCAGGAGCTGAAATTTGACCTAGTGCATCACTTATTACAGTCTCTAGCCCTCAGTTCCCACCTGTAAAACAGGGTCGAAGATACTCATCAAATTGACCTTTAGAGTTCACCTGATACATCATGGGCCATTTCCAAAACTTCAACTATTCTCTTCTACTCATCCTGTCTTTGTTCTCCTGATCATCTCAACCAAGAGTAAGATCATACGTGGAGGGAATCACATGTTTGGGATGGAAAGTTGTGGTGCTAGAACCATCGCCTATCACCCTTCTGCCTCAGCCACTCCCCAGGAACACCTTGCAGAATGGCCTTGGGCTCCAATCCTTAGTGCATGTCCTCTGTCAGTCCTTTTGGCCTTTGGAACTCCAGCATTCCATCCCAAGATGGTGCTGGAACTCAGCAAGTCACTTCTAATACGTCCCTGAGAACTTCTGCCAGGTACAAACCAGGCCAGATTCTGAGAATAGGATCCCCCCAAGTGGGAGGAGCACATCAGATTGCACTGATGCAATTCCTGCTTCCCTTCCCCATCTCTAAGCATCTCAGCTGGGCCTTTGGGCTAAGTGAGCACAAAAGACAACCTTGTAAGGAGAGAGCCAACAAATGGCATGATGGAGACTGAAAGGCTTATACAAACCTCCTCCTTCACCAAGGATGAGTGAGGCAATCTCTTTTCTTTGACCAACCTCACCCCCTAGGCAAGGATTTCATCCCCAAATATTTTTTCCATTCCCTTGGGACAAGATATGACAGCATTGAGAGGCCTTATCTGACAAACAAGGAGGTTGGAAAAGAGAATCATCGAAGTCACTTCAGACCACATATTCTTGGTTATAACATCTCATAGAAAGGAATTCATGAGACTCCTGGAATTTAAGATGTGAGCCAAGGAACTTCCTTCTGGCCTCAGTGTCCTCAGCTCTACCTGAGGAGTTCTACCTGTTTGCCAGGGCCTATCCAGAATCAGAAGAGATGAGCAAATGGGAGAAATGAAATATAATCATTTCTGACTCGTTTTCATATTTGAATACTATGGAAATGTTTCCTGATGTTTCTGTATGAGTGTGTGTCTCTGTCTCTGTCTCTCTCTCTCGCTCCCCCTCTCTACCTCCAAGGAGCATACAAAGCAGCTGACTTCTCACCCTGGTCTTCCCTCCATGTTTTCTCTCCAGTCTCAGCATTCTCAGGGACTTCAGAAACTCTTTCCACAAGTCTCCCCAGCTGGGAAACACAAGCCAGTCCTGCAGAAGTATTCCTCCTGCAAAGAGCAGCTTCTGCCAGGACTCTGGGTCTGGCCTTTCACACAGGCACTCCTCCCCCACGCCTCCCACCCCTGGAGCATCTGTGCAGGTATTAAGAAAGGACCTTTGCAGTTCAGCCGGAGTTCACAGCAGGCCCCCCACACATGCTGTGGGCTGTGTAGACTCTCCAGCAGGCCTTTCTGCTCCCTGTCAGGGATTAGGGTGCACACCAGCCAGATTCCACCTGGCTCCTGATCAGCCTTGGAGCGCATGGGCCAGAGGGGGGCGATGGTCTGTGAGGCTAAGAAAAAGTCTGCACCTCTTCCCATTCTACACTTTTCCCTCTGTTCAGCTCAGCAGACTAAAGTTCAAATCAGGGTCAGGGAAAGGGGATTCACATTTGAGACATAGAGGAGGTGGGAGACTATTTCTGAGCCTCTGTTTAAAAGCATCCTTCTCACTTCCCCAGTTACCACATGCTGAGTACCTGCTACATGCCAGGCTCTGGGTCAAAGGTCAGGGGATACCAGGATGGGTCCCACAAAGCCCAGAGCGAGGTGACAGACTTACCCAAGGTGACAAAACTGCTAACAGTGATACATGGTAGGTACAAAGGGCTGAGAGCTCTGAGACTGACAGCAGCTACGATACGTCTCAGGGGCAACAGAAACTTGCAGCCATGTTTCTAAAATTGCCAGTATAAAAAGTAGGCAGTTGTCTCCGATTTTCTTCTAAACATACAATTTGTTTTTCAGTCACTCAATCATGTCCCACTGTTATCCCATGGACTGCAGCATGCCAGGCTTCCCTGTCCTTCACTATCTCTGAGCTTGCTCAAACTCATGTCCATTTACTCAATAATACCATCCAACCATCTCATCCTCTGTCACCTCCTTCTCCTCCTGCCCTCAATCTTTTCCAGCAGCAGGGTCTTTTCCAATGAGTTGACTCTTCTCATCAGCCATAGTATTGGATCTTCAATCTCAGCATTTCAGTCCTTCCAATGAATATATAGGGTTGATTTCCTCTAGGATTGACTGGTTTAATCTCCTTTGCAGTGCAAGGGATTCTCAAGAGTCTTCTCTAGCACCTCAGTTCAAATCATCAATTCTTTGGCATTCAGTCTTCTTTATGTTCCAACTCTCACATCCATCCATGACTACTGGAAAAACCAAAGAAGCAAAAATCCAGACACATGGTGGACATAGATAGGGAGAATAAGAAAGACCATTTCTCGTTGGAATGTTCCTGAGGAACAAAAATACTAAGATATACAATCATAGTACACACTTAATTCTTTTCTTTCTTCCTGGATTCTCCCCCTACTCCTACACCTGGCCTAGCCAAAGGCCCATTTTCAGCAGCACTTGCCAAAAAATAAAAAGTTTGGTGATTCATATGCAGGTAAGGCCTTAAGGGATGATCTCACTAGAGGGTGTTTGTATCTGAGTAATGGACTCTGAAATTTAACAATTCAGCCAACCTCTAAGGGAGATCCCGGAAATAAAGGTACCCTACCAGGTATCAGGAAATCAAAGGTAAATAGACATCTTTCCAAGGTTAAATTACACAAAAAAGCAAAGCCAACTGTTATAAGTCTAAGAAATCGACAGGAGAAAACCTGGGAATTTAGAGAAGGGAAACCTAAGAGAAGTCAGAAGGTTCTCATGGCACAAGTAGCATTGAGATATATCTTACTGTTGTTTGTGCAGATGTAGCCGGGGATGGACAAGGCATTCTAAGTGGAGGAAAAGACATGAACATAGATAGAGAAACACATGCTGACATTTTCCCATTTATCTGGAGCTTAGTGTAAGCACAGAGATCTAGACAGAATATCAGTAATAATACCAATAGAGCATGTGTGCATACTAAGTCACTTCAGTACTGTCTGACTCTTTGCGACCCTATGAACTGCAGCCTGCCAGACTCCTCTATCCATGGGATTCTCCAGGAAGAGTACTGGAGGGGGTTGCCATGCCCTCCTCCAGGGGATCTTTGTGATCCAGGGATCAAACCCACATCTTTTATGTCTCCTGCATTGGCAAGCAGGTTCTTTACCACTAGAGCCACTTGGGAAGCTCAATACCAACAGTAGCTAACATTTATTGAGCTCTTATTTTACAGCAGGTACTTGATTTAATCCTCATGGCTGACTAATAGGTAATGTTACTCCTCCCATTTTATAGATGGAAGAAACTGAGGGTAGGGAAGTTAAGTAACTTGCCCAAGATTGCATCTCTTTCAAGAGGTGAAACTAGGATTTACATTCAGATCATCTGAACTGCCAGATCATATTGTATATTGACTATTGTTTTAAGCTGTGTTTCTCAAACTGTGTTCCACGGAATGCTGGTCTTATTAAATGTTACCCCCTTCACCACCAGCACCCCCAAAAATATGTATTGGTCAAATGAGTTTTAAGAAACCCTCTGTTTTGTACAGTACAATATAGAGGTAATTCTCCTCATGCAAAATTATATATTAAAAGCTCTGATAACTCCTATCATAAAGAAACATGTTTAACTTTGTCTAACCTGGTGTTTTCCAAATACATTTAATCAGAAAACTCTGCATTCATGTAGCACTAAATTGACAACATAAGGTGTAGTCATCTGCTGAAAAGTCTTGGGAAATACTGCCTTGGGATATTATTCCTCTCGCTCCTTTGTGGTAGATGCAATTTCTAGGAGGAATAATAATAGCTTCTATTCATTTAACTCTAGGGTTTTTCCAAGTGCTTTAACAAATGCATTCTCACTTTATAATATTTGAAGCTTTCAAACTGTCTTTCTCATTCCTTCTTTTTCCTTCTTTGAACAGACTCCCAAGAGATTTCAGTTCCATAGGTGTATCTCAGAAAGCTAACACCCGTGTCTATCTTTTTTTCAGATCAAAATGGTGAAATATTCTACTACTTAAAAAAAGAGAGAGAAATCCTTTTCTTCAAACAGATTTTTATCAGTTTCTAGGAATTACTTAAAATGTGCTTATAAATAGTAAATGTCAAAGATTAACGCTTTTCAACTCCCTTAAGAGGTGTCCTCCCAGACATTTATTCTGATAGAAACTACTTTCTGCTAAGGATTACTTTACAAGGGAACACAATTAATTTAAAGTAAAACATTTCAAAAGAAAATGAGAGTCTTTTTTTTTTTTCCTTAATAGAGCATTTTAATGGCTAAATGACTTCCCCTCCAGAAAATATTTCCATTCAAAAACAGTTTTGCTTAGCTCAAAGGAATGGCTTTATAATGCAAAGTTTCAGGCTGTAAGGGGAATATTCAGGGAGGTAAGGGGTGTTAATTTTATTCCTCAAATCACCTCACATAGGCAATTGCCTTCTCAACTAATGACCAGATTGGTTCTGGTCATTCCCACCCCTTCTATCTCCTTCTAAATTCCTGGAATGCATGGACATTGAAATTTGAAGGATGTGAACCCTGGCTCCATCACTATCATTGGATACTGCTACTTTAATTACCTTTATCTCAGTTTCTTTATTGCTCATTATAAAATAACACTGTTTAATAACATTGTGGTTTTGCAAGGATAAAACTGGAACAGATGCAAAGCATCTAGCACCCCACCTGACACATAGCAGGGACCCAGAAAATGTAAGGGTGTGGATCAACATTTGCCTTGGCAAGTTGCAGGCAACAGAGGCGCCGAAGGTTGCTGCAGTGTCTCCAAGAGTGTGGTCTCTGAGATTTCTACTTAACACGGAAAAGTAGGTAAAGGCTTGTCTTCTCTCCCCATGGAAACCCAAGAAAGGACTCAACTAAGACCACTGGCTGACCACTCACCTCCATCTCTCTAGCACTGAATCCCGTTATTCCACAATGACATCTGTTCTGGATCGTGTTCTAAGGGATCTAGCCCTTGGACTGGAGAAGGCAATGGCACCCCACTCCAGTACTCTTGCCTGGAAAATCCCATGGACAGAGGAGCCTGGAAGGCTGCAGTCCATGGATTGCTGAGGGTCGGACACGACTGAGCAACTTCACTTTTACTTTTCACTTTGATGCATTGGAGAAGGAAATGGCAACCCACTCCAGTGTTCTTGCCTGGAGAATCCCAGGGATGGGGGAGCCTGCTGGGCTGCCGTCTATGGGGTCGCACAGAGTCCGTCCAACACGACTGAAGTGACTTAGCAGCAGCAGCCCTTGGACAGGGAGTCTCGGAAATCACTCCATACTTCTCCTCCTGCCTTTGCAGTTGTGACCACAAAACCACACAGGAGAAGGGGGTTCTGAGAGAGTAGACTGGGATGGGGCAGAGGGCCAGGAAGCCAGCATGTTCTCAATCAAGATGCCAAGTTCAGTAGCCAAAAGAAAAACCCCTAAGGCCCAGAGGTCGCCATCTGGAAATGGAAAATCACCACCAGTGGGCTGCTGCACCACTGGATTTCAACAGAAGCTAGACTACAATAATTCAGGCTTCATTTCTCCCTTTAGCATCTCCCTCCTCTACTCCCTAAAAGGATAAAAGGCTTTCAGTCCCAAACTGGGACTGTGAATGCACTGGAAAGTGGATGGGTTGCTGTCATGAGCATGGAGTTACCCCTCCTCAATAGTTTGGCCGTGAAGCCGGGGGTAAAAGTCCATCATCACTATTTTTTTGTTCTCCTCAGTTCCCCAGAGGCTGGCAGTTGTGTGGGCAAAGCACACAGATCAACGAGAGCCTACATCTACATGGACTACTTCCTCCCTGCCAACCTCCACCCTGCATCCCCCGCCCTAAGAAGGCAACCCCCCTCCTCTCTCTGTGCCCTTCCAGAATCTTCCAGGTCATCTCAGGTGTCACCTGCCACCGGAGCTCCTGTCTGGCCTGCAGGGCTAGGCACGATTGGTCCCTGAACCCAGGCACCCCAGGCCCCTCCAGAGAGCTGAAAGCCCTGGTATTGCAGACACGAGGACAATGGGGCTGCCGGCTGAAAGCATTCCAGTCTCCCACATTCAGTAGGAAGGGGTGTGTGGTGGGGAGGAAAGGTCGTTAATGCGGATGCTTTATGTTTTCCCAAGCCAGCATTCCTCGCAAACAGCTGTGTTTATACAAAACTCTCGAGGAGAGGGAGCGAGGGGAAGGACAGTGTCCTAGGGATGACATCATTCTGTCTTGTCTGCTTCAGACTCCCACCACTGCCGGCAGGAGGAGGGTGCGCGGGGAAAGTTGCAGGGGCTGGTGGACTGGACATATATGGTGTCAAGACATGCAGAGTGTTTATGCGCATGCATTTATTAGAGATATAATTTACCTGCTCTCTACTCTGCTCCCTCCCTACTCATTCCCAGAGCATCCTAACACATTTTGCAGAATACTGTTTTCCCCAGATCAGCACCCTCTGAGGAAGGCTGGATTTGGAGGCTCATGTTCACTCCTTCTAATCACTTTAACAAACTACCACCCCCTTCCCCCATTGAAGAAAAGCCTGACAGGAGGCAGAGTCATTAAAGTGAATTAAAATGCATCCAAGGAGAGATTAGCCCCCAAAGCCATCCCCATATCAGACAAAGGCCCCTTTCATGCAGACTCCAGCCGCTTGGAGTCCTGTAAGCAGAGATTAGGGAACAAATTCTCAGAACCTAGAAGCGCTGGCTCCTTGGGAGACAGGCCAACACAACCAGCGAGACTTCAAGAATTCAGCTTCTACTTAAGCTACATTTGGCTTCTTCAGATTCAGGCTCTAAGGGAGGGGGGCTCCCCAGGCACAAATATATCCTTCAACTGAGCTAGGTCTGCCCCTAACCTAATTCAGTGAACAAGGCCCTCACCTGTTCTTACACTTTTGCCAGAGAATGTAATGTGATAATCCCCCAGCCTCCTGCCTCCATGTCTCGGGTAGGATGCCCTTCCACCATCAGTCTATGCATAATCCCTACTGAACTCCATTAGCTCATCTGCAGCCATCTAACTGAGCATCTGTTTTGTGCCAGGCTGAGCATTACATGGCATGGATGCAAAGAGATGGCCAGAATAGGATCCTTGCTTGCAAGACACTTATACAGTTTGTTTGAGAAACACAGACATGTTAATAGCAAGTGCAATTCAGTATCATGTGGACCTAGTGGAAGGCATCTGTAAAGATGCAGGAAGGGTATGAACGATGGTCAACTCTACTTCTAGAAGGTGCAGGGAAATTTTATCGTAAAGGTGATGTATGAGCCAAGTCTTAAAAGAGGAGAACATGTCCACTAGGTAAACTGAGGCTGGGGCTGGAGACCTAGGGAGGAAGGAGAACATTCCAGGCAGAGGGTGCCACATAACTAAAGCCATCAGAGCATGACAGAGCATGTCCCCCTGAGGGACCTCCAAGGGTTCTTCCCTAAAGGAGCAGAGCCTCTAAGCAACAGTGTTGCAAGAGATGAAATGAAAGGTTGATGGAGGTCAGGTTATAAAGGGCTATGCCAATCTGAGGAGTTGGAAGAAATGTAGTCTTCAAACTTCAGAGCTGTTGAGGAATTTTAAGCGAGGGACATTCCACAGTCAGGCATGCATTGTAGAGAGATCCCTCTGGGAGATGTCCAAGGCTGGAGGCAGGGAGGCCAGCTGGAAAATTATTTCAAGAATCCTGAGAAGAGTTGGTGATGATTTAATGGGCAGCAGTGACAACACAGAGGTCTAAAAAGAGGAATATGTATATGAGACATATAAAAGAGAGGGAAAAAAATGAAAGAACTGGCTTTAATCGGATGAGTGGTGAGCAAAATGGAGGATTCTAGAATTACTCCAAGGCTTGGCAGCTGGATGATGTAATGTCAGTTCTCAAAACAGGGGTGACAGGGAAAGAAAGCTGTTCAGGTGAAAGCAACCGTCACCTCTTGAGAAGGATCTCAGCCTCACTTCTGATGGAAGCCTAGTCTTCAGCTGCCAGTTCTGAGCAGATGTAACCTGAAGAAACCCCACCTCTGGCCTGTGCCCCTTCAGTGGGGCTCCTTGCCTTGGGCTTCTCTAGCCTGCAATGGCTTCCATGCCTAAGGCAACCTCTGGGGGCTCACATGACTTCATGAGAGAATGAACACCCAGTGGGCACCCAATTAGAGGACGGGAGACGATGAAAAATGCCTTCTCTTTTCAAAAGGTCCGAGAGTCTGGATCTCGGTAGCCAGCTGGGTGATTCCTCTCTGTACTAGATCTCCCTCCTTGTTTCATTCTCCTTTCCCTCATTCATCACTGGATCGATTTTCCCACATAAACTATTCACACTTGTGACAGTTAATTTTACATATCAAAATTTTGCTGGGCTACAGTGCCCAGATATATAGTCAAATATTTTTCTGGATGCATCTATAGGGATGTTTGGGGATGCAATTAACATTAAATCAGTGGACTTTGTATAAAGATATCACCCTCCATCATGTAGGTGGGCCTCATACAATCAATTGAAGGACAATATGGAATAAAACAAAAGATTCCCCTCTCCCAAGCAAGAGAAAATTGTGCCCACAGATGGCCCTCAGATTTGAACAGCAACATTAGCCCTTCCTGCCTTTGGCGGCCCACTCTGCTGATTTTGGACTTTTCAATCTGCATAATGGCATCAACTAATTCCTTAAAATAAATATTTTTCTATCTCAATGAAGAACCCTAACACAACACATAAGTGTCTGTTTCAGGCTCTACTTTCTGCAGAACCCAGCCTAAGATGGAGGAACGATGTTGACCTTGAGATTACTATGGGACAAAGAAGTGAAGATGGATAACCAACTGAGGGTACCAACAAAAGGATTTAGGAATTACCCACATGAAAATGGTACTTGAGGCCAGGAGGATGGGTAGCGGAAAGAGAGATGACACAGATTCTTCAAAGACTCTAGATATTCTGTTAAATTTCTAGTCTTCACCCAAAATGAATGAACTCAGATTCTTTGTACAAACTTAAATGTTTTGAGAGAAAAATTTTTTAAAACAGAGGAAATCCCATTAAAATAAATAAAAATATCATTGTACCCGTAATACATGGATACACATATGGGTCTCACCAGGGTCACAATTTCAACTTGAAATGTTTAAAACTAATTGCACTTTTTCACCCAGTCCTGCTAGCACATGATCTGCAGCCACAAGGCTCCAGTGGTCAACTGAGCTACATCTTAGTCTCTACATGACTTTTCTATAATTAGCCACGCAGAGATGGAACCCATGTCTCCTGCGACTCCCACGTTGGCAGGCAGATTCTTTACCACTGATCCATCTGTGAAGCCCTGCTCAACCCAATACACATCCCCTACACACACACCTCAGGGTTTCCCTGGTGACTTAGTAGTAAAGAATTTGCCTGCGATGCAGGAGATACAGCAGATGTGGGTTCAATTCCTGGGTTGGGAAGATCCCCTGGAAAAGGGCATGGCAACCCACTGCAATATTCTTACCGGGAAAATCCCATGGACAGAGGAGCCTGGCGGGCTACAGTCCATGGGGTCGCAAAGAGTCAGACATAACGGAAGTGACTAAGCATGAACACACACATATACCACACACACACACACACCATACACCCCTCACAAACACACACCCCCCTATGCAGACACTTCTTCAGCACTTACCACACATACCTAATACATACACCATACATACTTCTGTGTTCACTATTCCATGATCTTTATCCACTTCAGTCCCCATCCCTACATGGTCTTGCTTCCTTTGTCTTCATTTTCACCTGCATAGGAAGGTTCTGGAACAGGTTGCAAATGTGAAAACTCAGAAAGAAGGAAGAGGCCACAAGCATGCCAATGAATACTTAATAAAAATTTCTCAACCCACCCCTTTAAAAAATGGAAAAACTATTTGTCTTTTATATTTTACTTAGCTACTTCAGCAGCCACCAGGGAAATCCGTTTTCTTCTTTAGTTCTTGGAGGAATCTTGACTCACTTTCATCTTTTAATTATCTTTACTTATTTTAACATCTGTCCACATTCTGTAGGCTTTGATGGAGAACCCATATCCCCACGCCAAGAATCTCACTGTAATGAGAAGGGAAGGAAGGGAAGGCAAGGAAGTCGCCGTTTCTTCCAGGATCCTGACTCATGGACATGGCCAACCTCGGAATGTGTCCAGGCTCAGACCAATGAGCCCATTGGCCCCCCCATCACCTCATCTGTAAAAGCTCACTTTCCCAGTTTCCATCTCATTCTGTTGTTTCCCTCCCTAAAGCATCAATTTGGAGATGCATACATTTACACTTTTGTTCCGTTAGGTATCATCTGGCCCCTCTGCTAGACTGCAAGCTTCTTACGGAAAGGTGTCTGTTGAACCACAGCATCCTTGTCTCCCAGCACAATGTGCGGCATATAATAGATGTTCAATAAATGCTTCCTGAATGTTGATTCATGAAACAGCTGGACCAAAAATGCCAGACGTTAAATCTTAATGACAGAATTAACAGCCCTCAAGTTTCAGCTATTCTCTCACTGGCAGACAAAGAAAATGAAAATGGGCTGAAAAACATCCAAGTTATGAGGGTCATGAGGCCCTGGAGCAAGTTGAAATAGAAGAAAAGGCACTGGTCTGAGAGCCAGGAAGTCTGAGTTCAAATACCAGCTGTTTCTTGATCAATGCATGACCTTGGGCAAGTATCCTATTCTCCCTGGCTCTCTATTTCCTATAAAATCAGGAAATTGCACCTGATTGGTATTTTTGCCAAGGTTTTTTAGCAGTAGAACTTCACTTTGGGTAGAGCAGATCAAAGTAGCATTTCATTAACATAAAATATTTCCTAATTCAAACGCATGTTTAATTGATATTTATACAAACTATAGACTGATGAGGATAGTTTGATGAATACAAAAACATCATATCCAGAGGTATGACTAAAAACCTATGTTTAATTTCATTACACGGTCTCAAAATCCAGATACATACAGATAGACAATTTAAAAATGGTCCCTTTTCATATAGACAGTTGTGATTTCCAGGATGTACCTAAAAGAGTGACCTGATAAGGCAGAGACTGGTAAGTTGGTAGACTGTATTTCCCAGAGTTCCTCACAGATGTGGCAACATGACAAATTTCCAGCCAATACCATGTGAGTGGAGGATGCACACAGATCCCCCCCCAAATCTCTGACACCCAATCTTTCATTTTCTTTGCCCTTCTGCTGGTTCAATACAGAGGAACACAAAAACTTGGATGTCCTGGATAAGAGATGGCGAACCATAAGACGGAAGGAACCTGGGTTCCAAAACATCTGCTTGAATGACAGCTCCCAGCATTCAGAAATACCAAGTTTAGGCTTTGTTCTTCTAATGTACTTGATCCATCCTATAAACGTTTACAGCAGCTAACATTACTCCAACACCTGGCAACACAAATTGGCTTTTTGGAGTTGTGACTGCATTAAAATGGGATATATAATATCTATTGCTTTTATTAGAGCTTTCAAAAGGTTTTTTTTTGCAGATGAAATGTGAATCCAATGAACACTTGTAGTATCCCTGAAACTCCTTCATGAGGACCTAGGTCTTCATGAAATATAGCTGAAAATCACTGAAAAAGATCAGGCTAGCGATTGGTGCTTGGAGAAAGAGTCTAAAACGGCTCATGTCTACTCTCCATTGTACAAATGTGGCCTCTGCCAAGAGGTAGGATGGTTAACAGGTTGGCTTTCTGACTTCTTACACTGTTTTGTCCATCCTAATCATGATCAGTTCAGTTCAGTTCAGTTGCTCAGTCGTGTCCGACTCTTTGCGACCCCATGAATCGCAGCACGCCAGGCCTCCCTGTTCATCACCAACTCCCAGAGTTCACTCAAACTCACGTCCATCGAGTCGGTGATGCCATCCAGCCATCTCATCCTCTGTCGTCCCCTCCTCCTCCTGCCCCCAATCCCTCCAGCATCAGAGTCTTTTCCAATGAGTCAGCTCTTCGCATGAAGTGGCCAAAGTACTGGAGTTTCAGCTTTACCATCATTCCTTCCAAAGAACACCCAGGGCTGATCTCCTTTAGAATGGACTGGTTGGATCTCCTTGCAGCCCAAGGGACTCTCAAGAGTCTTCTCCAACACCACAGTTCAAAAGCATCAATTCTTCGGCGCTCAGCTTTCTTTACAGTCCAACTCTCACATCCATACATGACCACTGGAAAAACCATAGCCTTGACTAGACAGACCTTTGTTGGCAAAGTAATGTCTCTGCTTTTGAATATGCTCTCTAGGTTGGTCATAACTTTCCTTCCGAGGAGTAAGCATCTTTTAATTTCATGGCTGCAATCACCATCTGCAGTGATTTTGGAGCCCCAGAAAATAAAGTCTGACACTGTTTCCACTGTTTTCCCATCTATTTGCCATGAAGTGATGGGACCGGATGCCATGATCTTCATTTTCTGAATGTTGAGCTTTAAGCCAACTTTTTCATTCTCCTCTTTCACTTTCATCAAGAAGCTTTTTAGTTCCTCTTCACTTTCTACCATAAGGGTGGTGTCATCTGCATATCTGAGGTTATTGAGATTTCTCCCGGCAATCTTGATTCCAGCTTGTGCTTCTTCCAGCCCAGCGTTTCTCATGATGTACTCTGCATATAAGTTAAATAAGCAGGGTGATAGTATACAGCCTTGACGTACTCTTCCTATTTGTAACCAGTCTGTTGTTCCATGTCCAGTTCTAACTGTTGCCTCCTGACCTGCATACAGGTTTCTCAAGAGGCAGGTCAGGTGGTCTGGTATTCCCATCTCTTTCAGAATTTTCCACAGTTTATTGTGATCCACACAGTCAAAGGCTTTGGCATAGTCATTAAAGCAGAAATAGATGCTTTTCTGGAACTCTCTTGCTTTTTCCATGATCCAGCGGATGTTGGCAATTTGATCTCTGGTTCCTCTTCCTTTTCTAAAACCAGCTTGAACATCTGGAAGTTCACGGTTAACATATTACTGAAGCCTGGCTTGGAGAATTTGGGGTCCCAAGTTCTGATGCTGGAAAAAGAGTCAACATTTTATTGAAAAAAAAATTTTTTTTCATTTTCCAAAGGGAAAAATTATATTTGACTTTGTAAAAGAAAAAATAAGGGCCCTCTGCCTCTGAAATAAAACAGTACCTTAAAAAAGCCAGGGGACACACATGACCTTTCTGGCTTGTGTTGCATATTTAGGATGGTAAGGGCCTTCTTGTCCTTTTAGTACAAGGGCAGAAGGAAAAGAGGGTGTCAGAGGATGAGATATCTGGATGGCATCACCGATGCAATGGACATGAACTTGGGCAAACTTCGGGAGATGATGAGGGACAGAGAGGCCTGCCATGCTGCAGCCCATGGGGTTGCAAACAGCTGGACACGACTGCGTGACTGAACAACAACAACAAGGGCCTTCTTTAGAGAACTTTGGTTCTGGGAACCTATTTCTTTTGGATGTAAGAATAGTCAAGCTAAAAATGGCCTGAACTGTGTCAAGTAGTGATATAAATTGTCTGGAAGGTCCTTCAAAGAGAAGTAAAAATGAAAGCCATTTTCTTCACATGTTCTACTTATATCCAAATGCATTAATGGACAGCACTTTGATAAATCACACAATTACTAACTAGAACAAGAACAAGCAAGAACATTTTTTTTCTCCTGCCATGGTCTTCCTTCAGGAACCATCATGCTCAGAAGCTGAGGCATAGCACAGTCACAGTAAACGGATGTCATGCCCACGTGCAGACCAGCAGCTGCCCTAATCAGAGGCAGCACTACCCTAGGGATTGTCTCTATGTTGCTAGGAAGGTCAGTCTCTGTGGTAGACAAGGAGAAGACAGCCATGGGGAAAACCTTGACATTTCCCATGTTCTAAGCATACCGTAACTTAGTAATGTTCATGCCTAGAAACAGTATTTGCTATCAATCTGCAAGAAATTTCAGACTTCAAAGAGCCTCCTCTCTGCGCTTAAGAATCTTGAAGAGAGGAAATTAGCCTACAGGATAAAAAAAAAAAGAGAGAGAGAGAGAGATTCAAAGAGACTGGATTTAGACAAACTAAAGAGTCGGACACGACTGAGCGACTGAACTGAACTGAAATTTGAATCCAATGCTTTGCATGTTGCTGTGTGACTTTAGGCTGGTTCCATAACCACCCTGAGCCATCCAGCAGCTTAAAATATGGAAATGGTAATGGCAACTGGAGAGAAGCTCAGGATCCAACTTGCTGCAACCCTGAGGCTTCATGCCCACATGCAGGCCTCTGATCCCCACTCAGCCTCACTTTGCCCCATGGTTCTAAAGTACACCACTAAGTACTGAACCTTCTAGAAAGAGTGTCCTGTCCCTGCAGGTCAGAGACTCAGAGTCACTGAGTTCTGGACCAAGTTACGCGGTAAAAGGGGAGGGATTGTTTTCCTTTCTTTCTCTTTCCTTTTGTTTTTCTTTTGCAAAACACTTGAGAAGCTTGGGGAAAACAAGTTTTGTGAGTCCCTGTGAAGATGTAACTCTAGATGGCCTCTCAGCTGGGACAGGCCTGCCAAGTGTCAGACTGGAGACCACAAAGAGAAGGAGGGTTTCTGCACAAAGGAGGCATGGGCCTCTGGGAATAGATGATCCAAGGTTGAACCAAAATAAACTTGTCATAGTCTGAATGCTGGGACTGGAAAACCAACTCCTCTTACACAAGACTGCCCATCTCCTGGGCTGGACTAGAGGGCACTGCTTGGCGAGAGAGTCTAAAATGACTCATGTCTACCCTCCATCATACAGATGTGGCCTCTGCCAAAATGCCAGATGTGGATGGTTGATAAGTTGATGTTCCATACAGGTTGACAAGACAGTACTCCACTGTCTTGTCCATCTTATATCATCATGCCTGGGTCCCAAGATCTGACATTGGAAAAAGTAATTTACTGTGTTCTCCCTCCAGAGGGATTATATCCATTTCTCTTTCTCCATATGGGCTTCCCTGGTGACTCAGTGGTAAAGAATCTGCCTGCCAATGCAAGAGGCATGGGTTCGATCCCTGGGTCAGGTAGATCCCCTGAAGGATGGCATGGAAACCCACACCAGTACTCTTGCCTGGAGAATTCCACGGACAGAGGAGCCTGGTGGGCTGCAGTCCGTTTGGTCACAAAAGAGTCAGACATAACTTAGCAACTAAAACACAACAACAATCAGATTCAGTTTACTTTCTCCCCAGATTTGTTTGGCTCCACCTGCCCCTAGACCTCTAGCATGTCTGTTCTGGGGCAACTGTGCTGGTGATGGTGGAGACGCAGTACCTCCAGCACCCAGGTCTGATGCAGCTGGATTCACAGAGGTGCTGCCTTTCCCAGCAGCTACCTAAAGGAGTAAACTCTGAATAATGAGAGGTAAATGATGGAAAGAATCTAGCCAATAAAGTCTTCCTTCCTTTCTGCTCTCCAGAGTCTCCAAAAGCTATTCCTTACATTCTCTCCAAAGACCTCTCATGTGCCCAGACAACTCCCTACTTGTCGTCTTGTAAGGCTGTGGCCAGCTCCTTATGCACCCCTTTGCGTTCTCGTTCCCTTCTTCCCTGTGGAGGATCATTATCCCTTACTCTTGCTGCCCTCGGATTGCATTCTCCAAAAAAATGTTAGCATGCTTGCCTCGGGCTCTATATTACAAGGAATCTAGCCTGGAACAGCCCTTATAGTTTCTCTCACCCAACCAGCTGGAGGAATTAATTTAGGCAGTATGCCTCCCAAGGCCTAGCTGTTCTATTTCCTCCTTCTTCAAATTGTGAGGAAGGAATGAAAGTGGTGAAGTATACCTCTCCAGCTGTTATACCAATGAATTATAATACTTTTTTCCCCCACTTCCTTTATTTTTGGTTTTATACCTTGAACTTGGAGTTTTAGGATGCCCTTGGTGGATTTCTCAAAAATAAGGTATAATTCCATGTACTTTTCTTTCCCAGGATCTAGAAAGAAGTAAAATCCCATTCCCATAGACCCTGAACAAGGTCTGCATCTGTGCAGCAAAGAAGACCCAGACCAATAGTTTGCAATGGCAGAGTTCACCCTAGGGTAACATTTCCCAAAGTCTGATCCATAGAACACTAGTTGTGTGGGATATTAAAAACTAAATGATTTTGTTCTCAAATGCATTTGGGCACTTAAAGATTAAGCAGAATTAAGTAGTTCCCCTTGCCCTGTAGGATTTCTGAGATTTTACAATAGTATTGTATAATAGTACTCTCCAAGAGAGGAGTTTGAAACTTTTTTGGAGTTTACTAGGACGCACTCTTTTTTCCCTGGGCATCTCACAGGATCGATGCTATACAAAATACACAGTTCCTGTGCTTATTGATGCAGTGAAAGTGAAAGTCACTCAGTCGTGTCTGACTCTTTGCGACTCCGTGGACTTTAGTCCATCAGGCTCCTCTGTCCATGGGATTCTCCAGACAATAATACTGGAGTGGGTTGCCATTTCCTTCTCCAGGGGATCTTCCCAACCCAGGGATCGAACCCAGTTCTCCCGCATTGCAGGCAGTTGCTTTAACCTCTGAGTCACCAGCTCAAATTCTAATGTGGTAGAAATTCTAAACATACCAGCTTTGGGAAAGAAATTCTCCCTACTCTTCAGACTTTAAATTACAGAATCTTTGGATCCTTGTTAAAAATACCATCGTTGCATATAATCATCCTTATTCTACTTCCCTCGGGCAAATATTAAAAGTCTACTATCTAGAGACCTATAGAACTAAGAAGGACTTTCCTGGTGGCTCAGTGGTAAAGGATTTGCCTGCCAATGCAGGAGACATGGGTTTGATCCCTAGGTGGGAGGTGATCCCCTGGAGAAGGAAATGGCAACCCACTCCAGTATTCTTGCCTGGAGAATCCCATGGACAGAGGTGCCTAACGAGCTACAAAAGAGGGTCACAGAAGAGTCAGATGGGACTTAGTAACTAAACAACAAATACAGAGAAAAACAAAATAGAATTGAGAAAGGCTGAGGTTAACCATCAAGAACTAATTCAACTCCTTCCTTCTTACTATTCTCCCCATCCACAGAATTTTTATTCATGATCCATCCACTTCCTGTCCACATAATGTTATAGATACTTCCCCACTAATGCCCTGCTAATAACCACCTGACTATGCAAACCCCAGGTGGAAGAAGAAACTGAGGCACAATTCATCTTCCCAGCCTGCACATTTCCCCACATGCTCCCACCCTTACTTAACCCAGTTGAGATCACCAGTTATTAAATGTTTGAGGTATTCTGTTCTCCTCCCCCCACCAGTGCTCCCTAAAGTCACTTTTCAGTTCTAGGATTAATAAAGTGCAACCAGAAATTTTGCTGCTGTTAGTCCTGGGGGTTAAAGCTGCCATCACTACATAAAATCTCAAGAGTGAAGGCTCAGTAAGCAAAGCAAGGCAAATGACTCCCGTCCCTCTGGTAATAAGCAGCGGAAATGAGCTGCGGGGGAAAGCCAGTGCTCCACATAAATCCACGTGTTAGCAAGCCTGCATGCTGCGGGGCCAAGGCTGAAAGGTGGGGCCAGGAGAGAGCATGGAGCTGGAATTCACAAAAAGGAGGGCCTATAGAGACCACCTAGACCAGCTCCTTCATTTAGCACAGAGGAGACAGACGTCCAGAGAAGCCCCCTTATTCACCCAAGACCACAGTGTGTACTTGTGACTGAGCGAGAGAACAACCCCGGGCTAATCATCACAGAGCAAAATCCAGGGCAGCTCAGGCAAGCTGTTTTGAACAAATTCCTCTCGTTGGGCTCTTAGACATTAAAGTGTGTCACCCAAGTTCGGGGAGATGGCAATATCAGCAATAGAGTGAAAATTAGAAAGTAGGAGAGTTTTTTTCATCTCTCTTTGGGTCCCCTTCTCTAGAGGCAGGGGGTGTGCAGTACTAAAGATGGAAAAACGATACTAACATCCTTAGGAGGAAATTTGAAAGACAATCTGCATTCTAGACTCTCCTAGAATGCAGCCAGATAACTAAATCTGATTTAACAGATTAATGTTCCTCGAGTAACTATTGGAACACAGAACCAAGAGTGGGGAGGAGAAATAAGAGGAACTTTGAGCTAAATCTCTCTCTGGTCTAACTAAGCAGAATATCCCATCTTTCAACACTCGAGGGCCTCTAGGTTCCAGTAGAAACCAGGCCAGACCCCACTCCTGGGCACCAAAGACTCCAACCCAGAGAGAGGGAAGGGCCTCTACTTTGTGGCCCTTGTATTTTAACAGGTAGGCGCATGTGTGCTCAGTCGTGTCCAGTTTTCCCAGTCTATTTGCAACCCCATGGACTGTAGCCTGCCAGGCTTCTCTATCCAAGAAGTTTTCCCAGAAAGGATACTGGAATGAGTAGCCATTTCCTCCTCCAGGGGATCTTCCCAACCCAGGGATCGAACCTGAGCCTCCTGCATTGGCAGGCTGAATCTTTACCACTGAGTCCACTGAGAAGCCCCATATTCTAATATAAATTCTTGTTAGTCACATTGGGCATGGAGAAGAAAGACAGCACCATAAGGATGACCCAAATCCCAGGGAGTGGGGAAGTTCTGCAGGGTCCCAAGTAGTCCCTCATTCCTGCCATCCGGAAACCCCATCCTGTCTTCTGACAGCTTCCCAAGCCAGGATGCACAGACTCGGCACAGCACGCGGTGTTCTGTGAGCAAGCAGAGCGTGGAGGGAGCTCCAGAGCCAGGTAAGTGATAGCACTCAGCAAAAGGAGTGTTCCCAGAGGGTCGTTCCCAAAGTCAGTTCTTATTTCCTGTCCTCTGGCAGGACTAGCATTCAAATGATCCTCTCATCTCCAGCTTTTGGAAAAACACAGCCAAAAAAAAAAAATGCTTCCTGCCATACAGCATGCTGCCAGCACAGTTCCCAGCCTCATGTGGAAACTGAGCTTCCCTCAGTGCCGCCTGGGAAAGCCCAAGGGCTCAGGGCCTCACACTCTCCACGCGTCTGACCAAGGGAGGACAAAATCATTTCTATCTAACCTGCCTTCTGGTTCTATGACTCAGAGACCCCACAATCTAAGGTTTAACAGCAAACAAGACAGGACTGACCAGCATCTTGCAGAGTATTTCATCGGCTGAAACCTAGGTATACTCAAACATATCAAACAGGATATAATTTTTTAACCCAGCACATATGATTCTGCAAAGCTAATGGAAACATTCTTATGATGAATGGCCACCAATCATTGCAGACATTTTGCCCACCCCTTCCTATCCTGGGTCCAGGAAAAGTCCAAAAGAATAAGTCTCACCTTAACCACTCCAGTTCAGTTCAGTTCAGTCGCTCAGTCATGTCCAACTCTTTGCAACCCCATGGACAGCAGCATGCCAGGCTTCCCTGTCCATCACCATCTTCTGGAGCTTGTTCAAACTCATGTCCATTGAATCAGGGATGCCATCCAACCATCTCATCCTCTGTCTTCCCCTTCTCCTCCTGCTTTCAATCTTTCCCAGCATCAAGGCTTTTTCCAATGAATCGGCTCTTCTCATTAGGTGAGCAAATTATTGAAGCTTCAGCTTCAGCATCAGTCCTTCCAAAGAATATTCAGGACTGATTTCCTTTAGAATTGACTGGTTTGATCTCTTTCTGTCCAGCAGACTCTCAAGAGTCTTCTCCAACACCACAGTTCAAAAGTGTCAATTCTTCAGTGCTCAGCTTTCTTTATGGTCCAGCTCTCAGATCCGTACATGACTACTGGAAAAACCATAGCTTTGACTATATGGACCTTTGTAGGCAAAGTAATATCTCTGCTTTTTAATACACTGTCTAGATTTGTCATAGATTTTCTTCCAAAGAGCAAACATCTTTTATTCCATGGCTGCAGACACTGTCCGAAGTGACTTTGGAGTCCAAGAAAATAAAATCTGTCACTGGTTCCACTGTTTCCCATCTATTTGCCATGAAGTGATGGGACCGTATTCCATGATCTTAGTTTTCTGAATGTTGAGATTTAAGCCGGCTTTTTCACTCTCCTCTCTTACCTCTGCTCTAGCAAATGCTTGATTGTCAAGATGGTCCAAGAAAGAAAAGGATTAGGCAGGTGGGACCAACTGGGGGATGCTAGAGGGTCATCCACACAGGCATAGACTCTCAGCCTCATCTTTTCCTGATGAGTAGGAACAGGTGCCCTCAGTCTTCATCACTTTTCTCTAATGCCCCCCCCCCAGTTCCCCTTGGCCCATCTGAGCTCTCCCAGGCTCTACTCTGCCTCCAAACCAGCAGGTCATCCTCTCTTAAACAAGCCCTGTGCAGTAAAAAACACTTGTGCCCTATT